>NC_082719.1:60408865-65259019 GCF_030144855.1 Hypanus sabinus | reverse complement strand
ATGCTGCCTGGCCTGCTGTGTTCCACCAGCATTTTGTGTGTGTTGCTTGAATTATCCAGCACCTGCAGATTTCCTCATGTTATGTTTTTTCATCAAGGTTATTTATACTATATCACCAATTGCAGAGATCCCAGTATGGATCACACAAGTCACAAACCTCCAGCCAGAATAAGTCCCATCAAATACCCTCTGCGACAATCTCGAATCCAATGCATCTTAATCTTCAGGATAATCCCCCCCCCCCCCCACAAGGGACCTTGTCAAATTCCTTACTAAAATCTACAATCCCATCACCTCCTTAGAGATCTTGATCATGCTAGTAACACAACTTATCTCACACAAAGCCATGCTGACTGTCCCTAAGTAGGTCATGGATTTTCCAAATGCTCATTAAAACCTATCCAGTAACTTTCTAACCACGAACTCAAGACTCACCTATCTATAGTTTCCTGGATTATCCCTGTTTCCCTTCTTGAATAATAGAAGAAAGGGAATCAGAGAGCTATATAAACAACACACACACACACACACACACTGACAGCATTTACAAACAATTATGTCTCCAGCCTCATGAAAAGTCTGGCAATACTGAACCTTCAAACACTGTAAATTTTCACTGAGACACGCAGAGAGATTAAACCAGGAAGCACGAAATAGAATACTCAGTATCAATTGTCATATTACACCACATCTTCTTCTGAATCTCTGCAGGCTTCCATCAGTTCCATTCTACATTTAGTTCTCTGTAAGTTTTAATTTTTCACATGCACATCAACTCTCCTTTGATGCCATTACAATCCATTTAATGGTATTGGTCCACGGCATAAAAAAGGTTGGGAACCTCTGACTTGTGCTAAGAAATAATTTAGAATAACCAAATAACCAATCAGCACATATCTGGCATGTTTGAGAAAACCAGAACACCCAGTGCAAATGCATACAGACAAAGGATTTAACCTGGATCACAGCAGCAACACTAACTACGACCTAATTCAACAGAAGTGAAATGAGGGAGAAGATTAGTACACTAAGAGCAAAATGACAAAGGTTCCATAAAGAATATTCATCATTATTCTGAAGCAATTTTAAATTATAGGCATTGTCCACTCCACATACACTGCCTCACCTGTTGAATATTTGCAGTATTGTATTATTTTACATTTCCAGCAAAAGCAATATAAAACCAGAATCAGGTATAATATCACTGGCATATGTCATGAAATTTATTGCCTTACAGCAGTACAGTGCAATAATAAAAAAATCATAAATTGCAATAAATAAATAAATAGACAGATAGATAGATAGATATAAATTAAACAAATAGTGCAAAAAGAGAGGGAAAAATACTGAGGTAATGTTCATGGGTTCATTGTCCATTTGGAAATCTGATGTCAGAGGGGAAGAAGTTGTTCCTGAAATAATGTGTGTATGTGTGTGTCTTTCAGCTCCTTGATGGTATTAATGAGGAGAGGGCATGTCCTGGGTGATGAGGCACTTCACAATGGACCACATTTTTGAGGCACCACCTTTTCAAGGTGTCCTCGATGCAGGGGAGGCTAGTACCCGTGATGGAGGTGGCCAAGCTTACAACTTTCTGCAGTATTTTCCATCCTGTGCAGAGTGTCTTTGATGACACACCAAGTCTCCTAATGAAATAGAGCTGCTATTGCGCCTTATTTGTAATTTCATCAATATGTTGGATCCAGGATCTATCTTCATAGATGTTGATACCCTGGTTAGTTGAAACTGCTCAACCATTCCATTGCTGATCCCTCGATGAGGACTGGTGTGCATTTCCTTGCCCGCCCCCCCCCCCCCCTTCCTGAAGTCCACAATCATTTCCGTGGTCTTGCTGACATTGAGTGCAAGGTTTTGTTGCAACACCAACCAGTTGATCCATCTTGCTCCAGTACACCTTCACATCACTGTCTATTTTGCCAAGAATAGCTGTGACACTGGCAAATTTATAGATGGCATTTGAGCCTTGCTACTCAATTATGGTTGTAGGGAGAGTAGAGCAATGGGCTAAGCATGCATCTTTGAGGTGTGGCAGTGTTGAACATCAGTGAGTAGGAGATGCTATTTCTGATCTGCACAAACTGTTGTCTCCCAGTGAAGAAGTCAAGGATCCAACTGAAGAGGAAGGTACAGAGGCCCAAGTTCAGACCATAAGACAAAGGAGCAGAAGTTGGCCATTCCGCCCATCGAGTCTGCTCCGCCATTTTATCATGAGCTAATCCATTCTCCCATTTAGTCCCACTCCCCCGCCTTCTCACCATAATCTTTGATCCCTGGCTACTCAGATACCGATCAATCTCTGCTTTAAATACATCCAAAGACTTGACTTCCACTGCCACCCGTGGCAACAAATTCCACAGATTCACCACCCTCTGGCTAAAAAAATTTCTTTGCATCTCTGTTCTGAATGGGTGCTCTTCAATCCTTAAGACATGCCCTCTCGTACTAGACTCCCCCACCATGGGAAACAACTTTGCATCCCTTTATCTCTTCCCTAAAGCACCATGTGACTAATTGCTTGGTCTCTTCTCCTTCATCAGTTTGTTTGCCCTCAGCCTTCCTCCACCGTTCATATTGTCCCAACCACATATTAGCAAAAAGACAGACTCTTGATCTCACAGTCTACCTCATTATGTTCTTGCACCTTATGGGTACTCGCAGTTCACCTACTCTGTAGCTATTACACTTTATTCTGCATTATTATTTTACCTTGTTCTATCTCAAAGCACTGTGGAATGATTCAATCCATATGAACAGTGCATAAAACAAGGTTTTCACTGTATGTCACTACATGTGACAATAAAGCATTTCCATTTCCTGTGGCCAGCCCCTTTATTCTTCCCACTAGTACCTTGGTTCTATTAAAGTCCAGCTTTATGAGACAGATTCTTCTCGTCATAGTACTGATACTAATGACATGAAATCTCTTTTCTGCACCACTCCTTCAGCAATAATCCTTGAAGCACTATACTTTAATTTAGCCTCACGTTCTCCAAAATAGGGCATGCCAAATCTTTCCTTTGTTGTTGATCGCAATAAGGACAATAACCAGCAAATCCTCCACTACCTGTTGTTTAACAGAAATCTCTCACACCAACATTAAATTAGAAAATACCAGATGGAACTTAGATTCCAGCTACATCTCTAAGTATGAGCTCTCTCTCAGAACATGTAAATATGCACAATTTACAGTTAAAACATATAGTTTGAAGCAGTTTAAAATATTAAAGCTATTAATCCTGTAAATTTATATAAGAAACAGAAGTAGATGACACAGCTTTCTGTGCCACTTATCTCATGCTACTCTCCAACAGTATCCCACATTAAGCCCTGATAGTTTCCAAACATTTATAGTCATAAATATAAAAATATAATCCTTAAAACACGTGTAGAGCTAAACTCTACAGATACTAGCAAGGATGGAAGATTGATTGACTAGCAGGAGGCAAAGTGTGGGAATAAAGGAGGCTTTTCTGGTTGGCTGCTGGTGACTATTGGTGCCCCACAAGAGTCTGTGTTGGGACCACTTCTTTTCACACTATATGTCAATTATATGCATGACAGAATATGGCCTTGTTGGTGGACGACACAAAAATAGGTGGAGGGGCAGGTAGTGTTGAGGAAGCAGGGTGTCTGCAATAGGACTAGGTCAGATTAGAGAATGGGCAAGGACGTGGCAGATAGAATAGAGCATAGGGAAGTGTATCGTCATGCAGTTTGGTAGAAGGAATAAAGGCAGAGAACTTTTTCTAAACTGCGAGCAAATTCAGAAACCAGAGGTCTGAAGGGTCTTGGGAGTCCTATTGCAGGGTCCCCAAAAAGTTAAGTTGCAGATTGAGTCAGTAGTAAGGAAAGCAAATGTAATGTTGGCATTCATTTCGAGAGGACTGGTATATAAAAGTGAGGACTTAATGCTGAGAATTTATAAGGCATTGCTCAGATTGCACTTGGTAGTTTTGTATTCCTTACCTCAGAAAAGACAAGCTGTCATTGGAGAAGGCTCATGAGAATGATCCCGAGAACAAAAAAGTTAACATTTGAGGAGCATTTGATGGCTTTAGACCTGGAGTTTGGAAGGGTGGGGGGAATCACATTGAAACCTATTGGATATTGAAAGGCCTAAATAGAGTGGGCATAGACAGCATGCTTCCTATAATGGGGGAGTCTAGGATCAGAGGGCATAGCCTCAGAATACAAGGACATCCAAGCAAAAGAGGTGAAGTGGGATTTCTTTAACCAGCCAGAGGGTGGTGAATCTGTGGAATTCTTCTCACAGATGTCAGTGGAGGCCAAGTTACTGAGTATACTTTAAGTGGAGATTGATAGGTTCTTGATCAGCAAGGGCGTCAAAGGTTACAGAGAGAAGACAGGAGAAGGGGGTTGAGGGGTCAATAAATCTGCCATGATAGAATGGCAGAGTAGACTCCACAGGCCAAATGGCTTAATTGTGCTATATCTTATGATCTTAAAGGAGAAAAACCATTATTATCAGATAATTCCACTTTTAAGCAACTTAATATAATTACACTTCATGATCTTTTCCTCATCGACACTCAGTTATAATTCCCAGCCTTGCACTCACTACTCCACTAAGCTCCCGACAATCACCAGATCACCCACGCAATACCTCCAGCAGTCTCTGCCTTTCATTTCATCTCATTCCTCCCCTCCACATCCCAGCCTCATCCTTCACTCTCCACTCCCTGGCCCCTTTCCTTTTGCTTGTTTCCACTTCTCCCCACAAAGTCTCACATCAACCTATCCAAAACTAATAAAACCCAACAAACCCGGGCGTCCTCTCCTCTTCACCCTGACAACCACACCCCATTCCACTTCTCTTTCCCCACTTTCTACTTCTCCCCAGACCTTCCCCCTCCGTTCCTCCTTTTCCCTAGAATTCCCCCTTCCCGGGAAAACCCCTCCCCTCACTCTTTTTCTGCCAACCCTTCTCCCGGATCTCTTCCTCTCTATCGCTCGCCCTTCGACCTACTTGTCTCCCCAGATCTCCTCCTCCTTCCCTCTCGCCAAGATTTACCCCTTTTCTCCCAGCCCAGCCCCATATTCACGGAATCCCTCACCCCCTCCCATTGCCATCTTCCTCACCTGAACCGCACGAACCGGAAGAAGCCGACCGAACTCTGCGCATGCGGGAATGTCATCGCACTCTGCACCGGAAGTACAAAGATGTGGCGGTCGGGGATTGCCGGCGTAGGCGGGGGAAAGAAAGGGAGTCACTGTCGGTGCGAGAATGGGAATAATAAGGTCAGTGTAATAAATACATTGCAGTGATGCTGTGCCCCAGCAAATTCAAAACCAAACCTACAGGAACGGTCTGAACACGAGAAAATCTGCGGGTGCCAAAGTAACACACGTAGAATCTATGGGAAGGAGTAAACAGTCAATGTTTCGGGCCGAGACCTCTCAAGTCTAGTTTGAAGTTGAATTTCAACTTCAAATCGGTGCTCAGTAAAGGTCAATATAGGTGGTGCAGAATGAAGCGCTGTAAAAATAAAATCAAATATATAGGTTATAACTCGTCTCCTGTGTTATTTCACCAAAGCTCTCAAATCCCTGACTTTTCTTCCTCTTTAAATATTCCCAGTGATGTAGCTTCCCTAACTATGCAGGAGAGAAAATTCTAGGGATTCGTATGAGCTTCTTACAAACCTCGATTTTAAATAAACATCCCTTGATACCACCCCCACCTTGTTTAAGATGACCTAATTAAAGCATATAGACGTCTAACCTATCCTGCTCCTTAAAGATCGTTTATGTTTCAATAAAGGTCATTCTTACCTTTCTTGTGGGTGTGTATATTGTGTAATAGATTGTTCCACCCTGCTGTACACTTTTATAACACTTGCTGTATACTTAGACAATATCACTGATTTCTCAACACTAAGAATGATGGTTATAACTCATCAAAGTTCTGAAATTTCTCAATGAAGTTGCATCATATCGAACCAAGTAAAATATAGCCACCATATATCTGATTTTTCTGTCTACCCAAGTACTTGCTGCATTCAGCTGTTACTTTTTATTTGTGTACAAGAACCTCAAGATCTCTCTACACTTTTCTCCATTTAGATAATAGCTTGGATTCCCTTGTAATTGTAACTTCATACTTCCCCACATTAAACTCCATTTGCTAAGTTTTCCCTCGTTCATCCAAACTATAACTCTGATGTGACATTATAGGGAGAGTATAAGTATATGGGTAAGTATGCACATTATATACTTACCCATCCATCTACATTTTCATCTGGGTTATTTATATACATCACATATAGCAGAGGTCCCAGTCCAGATCCCTTGAGATTTATACTTGAGTATAAAAGTAAAATAAGATTGTATAGCATGAGAACACAGGTATTATAAAAATAATTTTACATGGCTTGATAAGTTAGATGTTTTCTGTGATTCAAAGTAAGGGTTCAGCCATTCAGAACAAAGATAGAAACTTCTGCACCATGTTAGTGAATCTTCAGTAAGCTACACCAAAGAAACTTTAGCTTTGCTGAATAATTCAGGAGGTTATTAGTTTGTATATTAAGGGAATCAAGGGCCATGGCATTTGTCAAAGAATAAGGTCCTGAAGTAAAAGTGTAGTATGATCATCTTGAATTGTGGAGCAGGTCACCAGGGGGCAAGTGACCTACTCTTATGCACATTAAAGTACAATGCAGCAGATTAGCGCAATTTGTCCAATGCAGTGTAATTACCAGGATTTTAATAATGTGTAATAGGAGACTCATGAAATTTATGGAATTCAGCCTTTCATTATAACACATATCAGTGCAATCATAGATGTTATCCTTCATATTAGAGCTGTACAACAGCAAATGAACAGTGACCCATAGTTAACATCTGCATATGTCAGACTCTTCAGCTTTGCATGCTCATAATGGCCCAGTGTGCTAGCCTGAGAAAGCTGGTGACAAATGGTCATAAAATATTACAGCATTACCTTTTTTATGATAAGTAGGAATATAACATCATGGAACAGATGAAAAATACAGAATAGCTGGTGTACTGCCAGACCCCAATCTGAGTTTCAAACTCTCATTCCATTTCCAATTCCCAAATATTAGAATATTTAGAATAGGAGGTGACAGGGCTGAAGAAAGAATGAAGAACATTTGCTGGATAATGTTTCAGGTAATGCAGACTAGGCTGGAGTAGGACCTCAAGTGACTGCAGCAGCTGAAATTAAGGTCAAGCTTGTCTTATATCTAAGTTCAGAGGAGATTTTCAGCATCTCTGATGGGAAGAAAGCAGCAGCAATCCTGGGCAGAAAAACTGATTTTCAGGATCACAAAGCTATCCCTTATCTCTGCAGCTGCTAATAGAAAAGGTTTTCTTTAGCTAGAAGACTGAAATGCCCTTTTCCTCTAATTCCCAATATATTTCAACTTGGCCAGATTGCGGCTGTTACCCATTTAAAATGTGTATAACTATATTTCTGTTTATAAATATGTGGCTTGCATTAATTGTTATGAGGTATCCAGCCACGGCATAACTTCAGTAGGTAAAATGACAGCTGGAGGTGGAAGTGCTTTAAAAAGTTAAGAAAAAGATAGTATCACCATTTTAACCTTATGCTTCTGCTGTTCCCATCACTGGTGAGCAGTTTTCAACTGTTGCTCACCAAAGTATTTTGCCTCATATTGAATATCTACAATACACCTGTACTTTCTGTATTTGCTACTGAGCTTATACAAAGCATACTGAATTAATTTTTCTTGTGGGTGTTGTTTAATCGGTTGTTTCATCCTGCTGTGCACTTTTATAACACTTGCTTTATACTTAGAGAATATCACTGATTTCTCAACACTAAGAATGATGGTTATAACTCATCAAAGTTCTGAAATTTCTCAATGAAGTTGCAGTATATTGAACCGTAAAATATAGCCACCATATATCTGATTTTCTGTCTACCCTATAAATGTGAATAAAATGCTTTAAGGTGCACATTAACAATACATTGATGTAAATTAACAACTGATCGGCATACGATTGTCACTGAAGCAGAAACATTGCAGCTATCCATGAACAATAGAGGACCAGAATTCCTGGAAAGGGAAGGCATGTCAGCGAAGCAACAATCAGAGGAAAGACCTGTAATTTAAATACACAGAAATACTGTCAGTTGCACTTGTGAGACATAGACAAGTTTCCCCGACTGTAATACTGAACTGCCCCCACTTATGTAATTCCCTAGCAACAATCAGGTTGCAAACAGTTCACAAGGGGAATATGTATCGTATACAAGAAATCAACTCAGTACATCAACCACAGTGTCCAATACAAGTCACTCCTGAAAGCAGGTGGACATCTCAGCAAACATAATTATTTCCAAAGCAAATTTATTACAGTTGCAATTAACCTTTAGGGAAAATTTAATACATTTCCAACTTTTGAATATAGAAACTGATAGACAGGATAAAACAGCTTGTTCTCCAGGCTGACTCAAAGTTAAAAGTGGATTTATTATCAAAGTGCATATATGTCACCATATACAACCCTGAGATTAATTTTCTTGTGACATTCGCTGTAAATACAAAGAAACACAAGAGGAACAATGAAAGACCGTACCCAACAAGACCGATGAACGCTAATGTCATACTTGTGACAAGCTGCAAATACAAAAAGAGAAAAACTAATAATAAATAAATACTGAGAAAATGAGATGAAGAGTTTTTTTAAATTAAGTTGTGGGAACAGTTCAGTGATGAGGTGAGTAAAGTTATCTCCTCTTGTTCAGGGGCCTGATGGTTGAGAGGTAATAGCGGTTCCTGAACCTGTTGGTGTGGGTCCTGTACCTCCTTCCTGAGCAGCAAGAAGAGAGTAGAGCCTGGATGGTGGGGGATTTTGATGATGGATGCTGCTTGCTCTATGTAGATGTACTCAGTGGTGGGGAGGGCGTTATCGATGATAGACTGGGCAGCAACTACAGCTTTTTGTAGGCTTCTCCATTCAAGGGCATTGGTGTTTCCATACCAGGCCTGGAAGCAACCAGTCAATAAACTCTCCACCACACATGTATAGAAGTTTGTCAAAGTTTTAGATAACATGTTTTTGACTCAAACTTCTAAGAACATAGAGGCACTGCTGTGCTTTCTTTCTAATGGCACTTATCCTTCGAGATGTTAACACTAAGGAATTTAATGTTTCTGATTAAATTGTTTCCACCCCTAATCCCCCGATGAGGGCTGGCTCATATTCCTCCAGTTTCCTCCTCCTATAGTCAATAATCACTTCCTTGGTTTTGCTGACATTGAGTGAGAGGTTGTTGTGGCACCACTCAGCCAGATTTTTAGTCTCCCTCCTACATGCTGATTTGTCACCACCTTTGATTTGGCCAATGGCACACAGTGGTGTCATCAGTAAACTTAAATATAGCATTGGAGCTGTACTTGGCCTCGCAGTGATAAGTATAAAGCGAGTAGAGCAGGGGGCTAAGCACACAGCCTTGTGGTGCTCCTACTGTGATGGTGATTGTGGAGGAGATGTCGCCAATTGAAACTGACAAGGCTTGCAAGTGAGGAAATTGAGGATCCAGTTGCACAGGGAGGTATTGGGGCCTAGGTTTGATTAGTTTTGATGCAATAATAGGGAACTAGTTTTGAGGGATAAGATGACCTTTGTTATTATGGTTCAACTAAGTACAGAATTCTTCCAAATTTCACCATCCACTAGCTAGGATGTCACCTACTGGGAAAGGGAAAGAATTTTAATAAAAAAATTATTTCTGGTATTCAGGAATTTCCCATCAAACTCAAAGGTGTAAGGTTATGTTCTTATATTTTGATCATTTTTTTCTTTTCTTGAAAGGTTTAGAGAAATAGTTTTAGGCTTTAAAAATGAGTATTAAATGAAGATGTGTCGGGCCAGGAAATGTTGAACCTACAGTGAATTGTAGCCTTTTTTTTTTAATCAAACGTAACACTCATTTATGATGGTGGATATTTACTCTTGACCTGCAACTCGGGTGAAAATATTAGAAAGGTTGTGGGGGTTCAGGTGATAGGTTAGAGTTAAATAATGTAATTAACAGGCGAGATGTCAAATCACTGAGTGGGAAAGGAATTAAGAGTTAGCCTACTGTCTGCATACACAAGGGGAATATAGCATCACCAGAAATCAGCCAATCTACTGATTAAGCTTAAGCAACTCAAGAAATGTTGTAGATGCCGGAAATCTTGAGGAACACACACAGGATGCTGGAGGAACTCAGCATATCAGGCAGCATCTATGGAGGGGAATAAACAATTGATGTTTCAGGCCCAAACCCTTCATCAGGACTGTCTTGAGTGCCAAGATTACCAAGGTTGGAGATCCGTGCAAGTTCAGAAGTTAAGACCTGAACTTCAAACCTGTGATCTTCATGTCCTCGGGAGAAGTCCAAAGTTGGAGGCCTGATGTCTGCAAGTCTGAGAATCTGGTGCTCAAGAGTGATCTGTCCTAGGACGGGAAGCCTATCTGTATGTGTGTGTGGCAGGGTGGGAAAAGGGCTTGTTTTGCTGTTGTTATTTTGTTTATTATTGTTGTTGTTGCTTGTTTTGTTCTGCTGAACATTATGGGCATGCTATGTTGGTGCTGGAATGTTTGTTGACACTTGAGGGTTGTCCCCAGCACATCCTTGGCTGTGTTGGGTGTTAATGCAAACACTGTATGTTTCAATGTACATGTGATATATAAATCTGAGATCTGAAACATCGACTGTGTATTTGCCTCCATAGATGCTGCTTGACTTGCTAAGTTCCTCCAACATTATGTGTGTAATTAACAGTAGGCAACCTGTTCTGTCAGAATCAGGTTTATGTGACATGAAATTTGTTAACTTGGCAGCACTAGTTCAATGCAATACATAATATAGAAGAGAAAAATAATAATAAATAAATAAATAACAGTATAAGTATATTGAATAGATTAAAAATTGTGCAAAAAACACAAATACTGTATATTAAAAAAAAGTGAGATAGTGTCCAAGGGTTCAATGTCCATTTAGGAATTAGATGGCAGAGGGGATGAAGCTGTTCCTGAATCGCTGAGTGTGTGCCTTCAGGCGTCAGTACCTCCTTCCTGATGGTAACAGTGAGAAAAGGGCATACCCTGGGTGCTGGAGGTCCTTAATAATGGACGCTGCCTTTCTGAGACACCACTCCTTGAAGATCCTGGGTACTTTTTAGGCTGGTACCCAAGATGGAGCTGACTAGACTTACAACCCTCTGCAGCTTCTTTCAGTCCTGTGCAGTAGCCCCCCACCCCTATACCAGATGGAGAAACACAACAGCTATCCAGGACCACACCAATCCTATGGTATTATGGTGTTAATATACTCAATTTACAGGATATTGGCATCACTGGTCAGGCCAGTATTTCTCCCTCAAACCTGGATGCATCAAAGCTTAAAGTATCTGATTATCTACTTTCTTGAATTATTGCAGTTTGTGTGTGGTGAAAGAAGCTTAACGGTGCCATGAGATAGATAGTTGCAGGATATTAACTCTATTGATGAATGCACCACACTGTGGTACCAAGTCAAGATCACATTTATGTTGAAGATGGTGTTGTTTCACATTCCTTGTGGGCACAAACTAAATTATCTAAGGAATTGCAAAGAAGATCTAAATATAAACAAATTTGGAGGCCACTCAAGTGATGTGGTATTTGATGATTTTAAATTCAATTTTACATTCCCATTCACTGAAGTAATATACAGATAATCAAACATCTATCTACTTTAAAATTATTTATAGATTGTGCTTTCAATCACTTGAAGAAGAGAGGCCTAAAAACCTCACAGCTTTCTGAATAAACAAAAATCTTGTGATCACAGGCAGCACAGAAACTGCATGCAGAGTTGGAGAAATTGTGATGATTCTCAACACAGCAAAGTTCGAGGGAGAATTGATTGATGTTCAATATCATGTGGAGTTTTGATGAAATATATGAGTAAGAACTACTGCCACTGGCAGAGCAAACGGGAGACGGACCTAATGGAATTATAAGAAGAACCAGAATGACAAGAAGAAGGTGTACATT
Organism: Hypanus sabinus; assembly: GCF_030144855.1. Lineage (NCBI taxonomy): Eukaryota > Metazoa > Chordata > Chondrichthyes > Myliobatiformes > Dasyatidae > Hypanus > Hypanus sabinus. The sequence continues at coordinate 65,246,953 of NC_082719.1, read as the reverse complement.
GCTTAAAAGAATAGTTAGATGCAGATTCATTAATAACTTTAAAAAATGAATTGGATAGAAAAATATCAAAAGGGAAATAATCAAGTCAAGTCAAGTCAAATTTATTGTCATTTCGACCATAACTGCTGGTACAGTGCATAGTAAAAATGAGACAACGTTTTTCAGGACCATGGTGTTACATGACACAGTACAAAAAACTAGACTGAACAATGTAATAAAAAAAACACAGAGAAAGCTACACTAGACTACAGACCTACACTGAACTGCATAAAGTGCACAAAAACAGTGCAGATATTACAATAAATAATAAACAGGACAGTAGGCCAAGGTGTCAGTCCAGGCTTCAGGTATAAAGGAGTCTGATAGCTTGGGGGAAGAAACTGTTACATAGTCTGGTCGTGAGAGCCCGAATGCTTCGGAGCCTCTTCCCAGACGGCAGGAGGGAGAAGAGATTGTATGAGGGGTGCATGGGGTCCTTCATAATGCAGTTTCCTTTGTGGATGCAGCGTGTAGTGTAAATGTCCATGATGGCGGGAAGAGAGGCCCTGATGATCTCAGCTGACCTCACTATCCGCTCCAGGGTCTTGTGATCCAAGATGGTGCAATTTCCGAACCAGTCAGTGATGCAGCTGCTCAGGACGCTCTCAATACAACCCCTGTAGAATGTGATGAGGATTGGGGGGTGGGAGATGGACTTTCCTCAGCCCTCGCAGAAAGTAGAGACGCTGCTGGGCTTTCTTTGCTATGGAGCTGGTGTTGAGGGACCAAGTGAGATTCTCTGCCAGGTGAACATCAAGAAATTTGGTGCTCTTTATGATCTCTACCAAGGAGCCGTCGATGTTCAGCGGGGAGTGGTCGCTCTGTGCCCTCCTGAAGTCAACAACCATCTCTTTTGTTTTGTTCACATTCAGAGACAGGTTATTGGCTGTGCACCAGTCCATTAGCCGCTACACCTCCTCTCTGTAAGCTGACTCGTCGTTCTTGCTGATGAGACCCACCACGGTCATGTCATCGGTGAACTTGAACTTCGAGCTGTGTGTTGTAACACAGTCGTGGGTCAGCAGAGTGAACAGCAGTGGACTGAGCACACAACCCTGGGGAGCCCCCGTTCTCAGTGTGATGGTGTTGGAGATGCTGCTCCCGATCCGGACTGACAGAGGTCTCACAGTCAGGAAGTCTAGGATCCAGTTGCACAGGGATGTGTTTAGGCCCAATAGGCTCAGCTTTCCAATCAGTTTCTGAGGGATGATTATGTTGAATGCTGAACTGAAGTCTATGAACAGCATCTAAACGTATGTGTCTTTTTTTTGTCCAGGTGGAGGGTGGCGGCAATGGCATCATCTGTTGAGCGGTTGGGACAGTACACAAACTGCAGGGGCTCCAGCGACGGGGGCAGCAGGGTCTTGATGTGCCTCATGACAAGCCTCTTGAAACACTTCATGATGATGGATGTGAGTGCAACGGGACGATAATCATTTAGGCAGGACACTGAAGACTTCTTTGGCACGGGGACGATGGTGGCGGCCTTGAAGCACGTTGGAATGGTTGCGCTGCTCAAGGAGATGTTGAAGATGTCAATGAGAACATCTACTAGCTGGTCTGCGCATCCTCTGAGCACTCTACCAGGGATGTTGTATGGTCCAGCAGCCTTCCATGGGTTGACCCTGCACAGGGTTCTTCTCACATCGGCCATGATGAGACACAGCACCTGGTCATTTGCAGGAGGGGTGGACTTCCTCGCCGCCACGTCATTTTCTGCCTCAAACCGGACATTGAAGTTATTCAGAGCATCTGGGAGGGAGGCATCACCTACACAGTCAGGTGATGTTGTCTTGTAATTGAGGATGTCCTGGATGCCCTTCCACACGCGCCGCGTGTCGCCGCTGTCCTGGAAGTGGCTGTAGATTAGCTGGGCGTGTGCACGCTTTGCCCCTCTGATGGCTCGGGACAGTTTGGCCCTTGCTGTTGTTAGAGCTGCCCTGTTGCCTGATCTGAAGACGGAGTCGCGGGACCTGAGCAGTGCACGCACCTCTGTGGTCATCCATGGCTTCTGGTTAGCGCGTATAGTGATGGTCTTGGACAGAGTAACATCATCAATGCACTTGCTGATGTAGCTGGTCACTGATGCTGTGTACTCCTCTAAGCTGGTAGAGTCGCCATCGGTTGCAGCCTCCCTGAACATGTGCCAATCAGTGTTCTCAAAGCAGTCTTGAAGAGCAGAGATAGCTGCTGCTGGCCAGGTTTTCACCTGCTTCTGAACTGGTCTGGAGCACCTGACGAGCAGTCTGTATGCTGGGATTAGCATAACAGAGACGTGGTCTGAGTAATCGAGGTGGGGATGGGACTCTGCCCGGTACGCGTCGGGGATGCTCGTATAAGCAAGGTCCAATGCGTTCTCCCCTCTCGTTGCAAAGATTTTGGAGAAAAAGCAATGAAGTGGATCTAATTTGAAAAATTTTCAAAGATTCTTTGCAGATTTCATGAAATAAACATCATTTTATGTTTCAGTGATATAAACATGAAGTTGTTTGGAAAACGTCAGCCACGGCTGAACACTATACACAGATAAAATCAGCATTTGGAAATATTAGCAAATTTCTTCAAGATATTGGAAAATTAAAAAATTGCTGCAATAATAAGAATTGTTGTTGTAATAAAACAGAACTTGCCAGGTAACAATTGGTCAGGTAACAGTAGTGGAGAGAGATACAGAATTAACATTTCAAGTTGATCACCTTTTATCAAAATGAAGAATCATGGATCTGAAATGTTGAATGTGTTTCTCTGTTCACAGATGACTCCTGAGCTGTTAAGTATTTCCAACAATTTCAGTTTTTATTTCTTCAATACATTGCTTCTTTTCCCTATCAAGGAGGAATCTTAGTTATAACATTAATATACTGTGCTGGTGCCTCCCTTCTACAACCCTCAAAGATGTCTCAAAAGGAATATAGCCCACACAGCAAAAAGTGGCAAATTTCTGCTTTCCAACCTCCCTGAGTTTGGCTCCTGGAACAACTAAAAAAAGGAAGTCGTTCCTCTCCCTTGTACATGTGTTCTTGCACCATTCCAAAATTTGAAATTCCTTCCAAATCTGTATATGATGTAATTGCGTCTTTAAGAAGCTGTATCTGCAACGTTAGCCTCCTGCTCTGGATTTCTGCCCATGGTATCTAGCATCTATGGATTTGTCCAAATCAGTAAACTTGAAGATTTGGAATGACAAAGGCCTATATCGTTCAACATCTTCAAGTTTAGTTCTATATGTGTCATCACATGCCCTTAACAGCAAATCAGTTCTATTAATTTAAATGTTTTAGATCTAACTTTAAAACCTTACTTTTGTATTTATTAAGACTTACACTGTTCTAATTCACCCAGAGAAAGCTGTGTATGTATTCAGTTCAAGTTAAAACTAATCTGGCAAACCACTCAACATTCTTTTTACATTGGAGAAGTGTCTGATTTCAGTGAGACAAGAGGTTTCCACTTGCAGAGCCAACTCCTGATTCATTATCTTCAAAAGCTTCTCATGGGATGGCTTAGTGCAGTGTCATTGAATACAAGTATGAATACAGCATTGTTCTGTGACATCAGACATCTGTAATAAATATGATTTTATTATTAGGCCTTTTTCAGTAATAAGTCTTCCTGGCTGAATTTGTTCACCTCTTTTTGTATTTACCATTAACATTTAAGGAGCCTTCTGACTGGGAACATTAATGCCTGGACACATAATACTACAGCTTGAGAGCAAGATCCATTCAATTTTTCACTTGGTGAATTCTTTGGAGAACTGGAAAATGGACAGATTGAATAGGAAACTAAATGAAGACTAAATCAATTCATATTTTCCTGTACCTCTAACAAGTGGTTCATTGGGAACACCTTAAAGTGTTTCATTTTCAGCAATGAAACCTCTAAAATAGCCAGCTTAGACAGAACTCTGCACAGGAATGGGCCATTTGGCCCATCACATCTATGCTGGCCATGATGCCAAACTAACTAATCCCATTTGACTGCACATGGGTCATTTTCCTCTCTATTTCTGCCTATTCGTCTGTCTGTCTAAATGTGTCTTAAGCTTTCTTATTGTATTTGCTAAGCCCAAACTATAAAAAGTATGACTGCATGAATTTTCATATTTGGACAAGCGTCGCAAAACACAATTCCTCAAAGATAAAATTTGCTGTGTTAAATTTCTTTGAGAGGTTGGTCATGGCCAGAATCAACTCTTGCCTAAGCAAGGACCTGGACCTACTGCAATTCTCCTAGCTTACAGCAGATGCAATCTCACCTGCTGTTCACTTGGCCTTGGATCACCTGGACAACAGCAATACCTACGTCAGGCTGCTGTTCAGGGTTTAACATCACCTATACCCTCAGTACTAACCAATAAGCTCCAAAACCTGGGCCTCTGTACTTTCCTCTGCAACTGGATCCTTGACTTCCTCATTGGGAGGCCACTGTCAGTGCAGATCAGAAATAGCATCTTCTCCTCGCTGACAGTCAACACTGGCGCACCTCAAGGTTGTGTGCTTAACCCACTGCTCTGCTCACTCTACACCTACAATTGTGTGGTTAGACACAGTTCAAACACCATCTATAAATTTGTCAATGTCAAAACTATTGTTGGCAGAATTTCAGATGGTGATGAGGAGGTGTACAGTAGTGAGATAGATTAGCTGACTGAGTGGTGTCACAATAATAACCTTGCACTCATTGTCAGTAAAATGAAGGAATTGATTGTGGTCTTCAGGAAGGTGAAGTCCTCATCGAGGGATCAGCAGTGGAAGGAGTGAACAGTTTCAAGTTGCTGGTGTCAACATCTCTGAAGATCAATCCTAGGCCCAACATATTGATGCAATTACAAAGAAAGTGCAACAGCAGCTAGCTTTCATTAGGAATTTGGGGAAGACTTGGTATATCACCAAAGACTCTCACAAATTTCTACAGATATACCATGGAGAGTATTCTAACTGATTGCATCACCATCTAGTATTAAGGGACGTTTATACAGGTTTGGAAAAAGCTTCAAAAAGTTGCAAACTCAGCCAGCTTCATCATAAGTACTCGCCTCCCCAGCATCAAGGACACCTTCAGAATGCGATGCCTCAAAAATGCAGCATCTGTCATTAAGGACCCCCATTCACCCAGGACACGTCTCATTGCTACCATCAAGGAGAAGATACGGAAGCTTGAAGACACACACTCAACATTTCAAGAACAGCTTCTTCCCCTTAGCCATCAGATTTCTGAATGGACAATGACCCAATGTACACTTCCTCACTATTTCTTTCTTTTTCGGAACCTCAGATGATGAGAGGCATTGATCATGTGGATAGTCAGAGGCTTTCCCAGGGCAGAAATGGCTAACACGAGAGGAGACACAGTTTTAAGGTGCTTGGAAGTAGGTTCAGAGGAGATGTCAGGTGTAAGTTTTTTACTCAGAGTGGTGAGTGCGTGGGATGGGCTGCCGGCCACGGTGGTGGAGGTGGATACAATAGGATCTTTTAAGACGCTCCTGGATAGGTACATGGAGCTTAGGAAAATAGAGGGCTATGGGTAACCCAAGGTAATTTCTAAGTTAAGGACACGTTCAGCATAGCATTGTGGGTTGAAGGGCCTGTATTGTGCAGTAGGTTCTCTATGTTCTATTCTCAGAATTTACATACCCGGTTCAGGAACAATTATTACACCTCAACCATCGATAAGTTCATGCAACTTCACTCACCCCAACACTGAACTGTCCCTACACCCCATGGACTCACTTTCAAGAGCTCTTAACCCTGTATTCAAAAGTTTCAAAGGTAACAAAATTCCAGCAACTTTCTGTGAGAACCTTGTAGAAGGCTACCCAAAACATTTGACCCAAGGTAAACAATTTAAAGGCAACGCTACCAAATACTAACAAAGTGTATGTAAACTTCTAACCCACTGGGAAAGTGATGAAGGAAATAAAAGCTGAAATAAATCATTCTCTCTACTATTATTCTGACATTTCACATTCTTAAAATAGTGATCCTAACTGACCTAAGACAAGGAATGTTTTCTGGGATTAAATGTCAGGAATTGTGAAAAACTGAGTTTGAATGTATTTGGCTAAGGTGTATGTAAACTTCTGACTTCAACTGTCGGAGAAATGTATACAGTATACATCCTGAAATTATTTTTCTACGCAAACATCCACGAAAACAGAGGATGAATGACAGGTAAATGTTAGAACCCCAGAGTCCCCCCAGCTCCCCTCCGTCCTGCACATAAGCAGCAGCAAACAATAATTCCCCCCCTCCTCCCACTGGCAAAGAAAAGCATTGACACCTGCCACCAAGCAAAGCAACAGCAAAGACACAGACTTGCAGTTACCCCAAAGACTACATTGTTCACCCAGTATTCGACATACTACAGGCTCACTCTCTCCCTAATAAAGGAGAAAGAGCTGTCTCCATTTCACAGCAAGAGGGGAGACATTACAAACAATTCACCGGTTTACGATGTTAAAAGTCAGTTGCGTTGCTCTTATTGAGCTCTGTGCCCAAAGATCTCGGCCTTAGATCTTCCATCTCCCGTGACAGACCAGTCTTCTGCTTGGACACCGGCCTCCAATCCCCCCATTTCCAGAGCCACGAAAACTCCGAAGGCGTGTGAAGCTCTTCGGCCGCGCCCTTGGCGTGCCAGCTGTGAAACCACAAGAGCGGGTCCCATTCCCACAAAGAACTGTAATCAGCATGTAACTCCAGGAGAGGTAAAGAACCCTGAAAGGGAAAAATAGAGATATTAAAGATGGAAATAGAGGTGCTTCCAAAGATGCAAGCAAAGGAGTTGCCATTAGGCACCATTAACCCTCCTAAGCTCCTAATTCTCGACATTTATTGCTTATTAATTATTATTATCATTATTTAGTTTTTTTTTCTTTTTGTATTTGCATAGTTGTTGTCTTTTGCACATTGTTTGTCCACCTTGTGTGCCATTTTTCATCGAGTCTATTGTGTTTCTTTATATTTATCGTGAAAGCCCACATGAAAAGGAATTTCGGGATATTATATAGTGACATACAGTATATGTACTTTGATAATAAATTTACTTTGAACTTTGCAAAGCTTATTTATTTCTGACTATAATTTATAGCTTTTATTTTATTATGTGTTGCAATGTACTGTTGGTACAAACAACAAATTTCACAACATACGACAGTGATATAAAATCTGATTCTAATAAGGTTACACAAATAATGAGAGAAGTCAAAATGAAAGAAATGGCACAAATAGGATATGTAGGAAAGCTTGACAAATGAAGTAAAGCTCAAATGGTATTTAGTATTTACTTGGAGTGCCTGGACATATTTACCTGGAATGCTTCAGCATATTTTGTTAGGCTAACTACAGAGTAAAGGCTGTGCTGGACGATGTTGAGAGACGAAGTGAGGTGAACTACTGTATGAGCAGAAAGAGGTCTATATTGTTAATGGGTGTGGCCCTTGACACGTATGACATGAACAAATTTGTTTGTACCTCAGAGTACTGTATATAAGGATCCTGTGTCACACCATTCAAAATTTGGAATTTTGCCTTCACAGAATTCACAAGTCACTATGCAAAACCCAAGATACTTAGGAGTAAGTTCATTCTTCTGAATTCATGTGGATGAAAAAGATAAACACAAAATTGGAAAGAAACAATACATTTTGTTTCTTTCCTTCCAACTCATACTTCTTGCTTATCAAATAAATAACATGACAGGTTTCTTTAAGCCTGGTAGGTGCATATTGCCATGTTTAATTTTCAAGAGTTTTCCATATTATTTACCCTCAGGATTTCTGAAACAGGATCAACAAATATTTGCAAGATGTAACCGACCAAGTAAGGGACTTTCACTGGATGAAAAACGCAATATTTTCCAGAAGTTCAATGCTGGAAAATGATTTGTGCAATGGCTAAAGCTGTGGGGCTTGCTGCATCTACCGTGGGAACAATAAAGAACAACAAAGAAAAAAGCAAGTTACAACACCATTAAGTGTCAAACAGTATTTTCATGTGAAGTAATGCATAATTTGGAAACACTCCTGATTATGTGTCATTAAACACTACAGCATAGCAAGAGGCTGCTCGGCTCATCTATTCCATTCGCAATTGTTATTCTTCGTAGTCCTGTTGACCCGCACCTGGACCATAGCCCTCCCTACCTCTCCGGTCCTCATATTTTTCCAAACTTCTCCTAAATCGAACCCACATCCACCACCTCCACTGACTACTCCTTCCTCACTTACACCATCTTCTGAATGAAGAAGTTTCCTCCTCAGGTTCTCCTTAAATATTTCACCTTTCACACTTAACCTGTGACCTCTAACTCTAGTCTCATGCAGTCTCAGTGGAAAAAGCATGCTTGCATTTACCCTATCTATACCCCTCAGAACAGTTTGACTTATATACAACGATCAAATCCCCCCCCCCCAATTCTCCTATGCGCTGGGGAATAAAATCCTAAATATTCAACTTTACCCTATAACTCAGATCCTCTAGTCCTGAGAACATCTTTGTAAATTTCCTTTGTGTTCTTTAATCTTACTAATATCTTTCCTGTAAGTAGATGACCAGAACTACACACAATTCTCTAAATGTGGTCTCACCAACACCTTATACAACTTCAACATAACATGTGGATAGATAACCAAATGCAACATGATGTGTTACTAAGTGCAATGGCTACTCAAACCAGAGGCTGATCTGATGATTTAGCAAAAGGAAGAAGAACTGCATAAGAAAAACCTTTCATGACAGATAAGGTTTGGTTCTACAGGTTTTTGAAGCAACTTAATTTGCATAATATTAACCTAACTGGTGAAGCTGTCAATGCTTGCTATGATGAATAGTGTTTGGAAAAATGTGTGGCCAGAGTGTATTAACAACTTTTCACCTTCAGAACCTGCAGAGAAAGTTATGGAGGAAATAGTGGCACTTACAACCAAGGCTGTGTTTTAAGACATTATTGAAGAAGATGTGTTTTAACTCCAGAATTCACACAAGGATTTGTCAAATGAAGATCTCATGATATTGGAGCAGGAATGAGCTCCAGATAAGGGTAGATAGATAGATAGATAGATGTTTTATTGATCCCACAAGAAACTACAGTGCCACAAGTGCCACCATAGCATTACAAGTGCACAGATATAAATATTAGAAGAGAAGTAGAAAAAATAAAATATTAATTACCACAAGCAATCACTTCCCCGGCTATGGGTTGATTCATTATAGAGCCTAATGGCTGTGGGTAAGAATGACCTCATATAGCGCTCTTTGGAGTACTGTACTTATCTTAGTCTGTTACTAAAAGTGTTCCTCTGTTCAGCCAGGGTGGCATACAGAGGGTGAGAAACGTCATCCAGAAATGCCAGAATTTTCTGTAGTGTCCTTTGTTCTACCACAGCCTCCAGTGTGTGTAACAGAACCAGCCTTTCCAATAAGTCTGTTGGCATCACCCACCCTATTTAGACTCATGAGAAACTGACTGTCATGTGTCTTACCATACTTTGATCAGGATGCGGCCATGCATTGTACAAATGATCCACACTGACAACATGGTATAAAGGTGGCATGATTACCACATGACAGCGCAAGCTGTTAAGAGGAAATGTGCAGGGACAAAATTCACTGCAAATGACAGACAACTTGTAATGCTTTGTTTTCCTTTCCAGAGCAGAGAGGCTCTCTCCCTTCAAGCAACTTAAGTATTTCTGTGCACTGTTACTTGTTGTTAGTTATATCTTGCAACTCGCTTTGATGTGCATTTAGAAGTGTATGTCTCCATTCAAACTGAGGACTGGAAGATGATAAGCATCTACAGTTGCTTCTGTCTCTAAATGTAGCTGCTGACCACTTAAGGGATTTGTTTTAGAAAATGTCAGGCAGTCTCTTAACTGGCCTCCTGAGGTAAACAATTAGCTATGTTAATAGTAGCAATTGGCAGTGCTGTCACGTCAAATATGATATCTCCATTTGGATCTGGGCCTGTGGGCATTCATTATGATACAGTGGTGCAGCTGGTAGAGCTGTTCCCTCACAACTCCTGCAACCCAGTTTCCATCCTGACCTCTGGTGCGTGTGTATATGACCTTGAGGGTTTCCTATGGGTACTGTGGATTCCACCCACATCTCAGAGACATGTGGGTTGGTACGTTAATTAACCACTGCAAGTTGCTATCGTGCCTAGGTGGGTGGTAAAACCTGGGAGGTAGAGGGCATTTGTGGGAATGTGAGCACAAAATGGAGAAATGGGTTGCTCTGTGCCCAGTCAGAGACGTGAAGCACCAAAGTGACTCCTATTTCATGATGGGATATATGGCTGTTTCAGCAGGAAACCAACTAAGGACAGGACCCTCAGACGTAGTAAATTCCCCAATCACATGATTGCAGAAATCTGGAGGTCCTGATGCCAGGGAAAGCATACCACTTCAATATGTGTATTTAAAATAGTCTGGTATTGTTATAAAATTGGACATTTCGCACAACTCTCAGATGCAAATATGGCCAACACCTACAATTCCAGCCCATGGTTTGCATGAAAACAAAGAAATACAACATAACATAAATGGCCCAGACAATGTAATAGTGTGTGTGTGCTCCAGCTGTTATATTGTGCTAATAAGAGTAAAGTCTTACCACACATATACTTTGCAGGAGTACATCATGGGCATGAGCCTTCTCAGCATCCAGGATATCTTCAAGGAGCATCCTCTCTGACACAATCACGTCCTTCCTGTAGAGCAGTCAATAAGGACCCCCATATCCCAGGACATGCCCTCTTTTCCTTACTACCACCAGAAAGGAGGTACAGGAGCCTGAAGGCACACACTCAGTGATTCAGGAATAGCTTCTTCCCCTCTGCCATCAGATTTTTGAAGGGCATTGAGTCCATAGACACTACCTCATTACTTTTTATTTCTCTTTTTGCACTACTGTTTAATTGAACATAGATGTACTTTTTATTGTAATTTACCGTTTTTATTAATGTATGTTGCAATGTACTACTGCCACATAACACATTTCATGTCTTATACCAGTGATAATAAACCTGATTCTGATTCAATACCTGGATAAATAAGGTGCACATGGCTGAGGTAAATGGGAAGTGGAGCTGCAAATAACACTGCAGCAAACTGCAGCCAAAAGCCAGCATTATTAGGGTTAAATTGAATTAGGAAACTAAATCTTTAGAGATTTAATCACTATGCTAGGTAGAATAGATCTGTACAGGTTTTACCTTGTAACCAGCAGGTAAAACAAAAAGCCTCGCAGAATCGCATAGAAATGTGAACAGGGACAGGCCCATGACCAGGAATGGCAATTTAATAGCCAAAACAAACTGACTAAGGACAGTGAGGTGAGATAGGAGATTCCAAAGGTAAAGGAGGTGAGGGATCTTCTTCCTTGGAGCATTTAAGATTATAGCTCAGAAGCAACTGCAAAAAATAGAAGCAATTGAAAATACTGCAGCATCAGCAAACAGGAAGAGCCGAGAGGAAAGAATGAGAAAACATGATGACTGTGGAGCAGTTCATAATGCACTGGCACAAGAAGAAAATCTCCCTCGTTATACCAAGTTGAAGAGTTTGGAAAGTTATAAATACATTTTGCACCTCATACCTTGGTTCAAGATCTCACTGCAAAGGATCAAAGTGGGAGTTGATAACCTGACCAAGGATTGGAGATTTAGAGACCTGGGAGAAGCATTGAGAACATTCTTTGAAAGCAAATAACTAGTAGGTTTAGTTGTCAGAACTGCAGCCAACAAAAGCTGAGGCTGTATTTACTTTGGAATCAAAGAGTTGTGAGCAGAAGCTGTAGAGCACAGTGGCAGCAGGGATTTTGAATGGAGTGGGGTCATAATAGCTGTGGTATCAACAGAAGCAAAGCTGTTCTGGAAAATCAAGATCATAGACAAAAACATACCAGCATAACCATAAAGTGTAACCCTGATAGAATGAAAGGACCACAACAGAAGGGAGACAAAAATTGGCAACAGTTTACAGACAAAACCTTCATTACAGCAATTAAGGTAATGGAATTTTTTACCTAATGTAATTTACAAATCACTACTAAGAAATCTGAGATACACAGTAAAAAATCACTCTCATGGAATGTTTGTCAATTTTTATTGTTTCTTCAACTCACATTTTTGATGCATGCACAGCTGATATGGCTTCACATCACAGAAAATTAAAATTTGGATATTTTTGTAGGAATGTGACCTCCTGTAACACAAAGATTCCCTGTGTGGTGTGCAGTGAGAGTGGGACAGAGAGCACGACTGGAAGCATAGAGAGTCATACAGGACTGAAACAGGCCCGTCAACCTACCACATCCACGCTGCCTGTTAAAATATTTACACCGCAATCCTGTTTACCAGCAATACATCAGTATCCTATGTCTTGCCAATTCAAGCATTTGGCTAGATGCTTAAACCTTGTGAGAATATCTTCCGCTACTCCTCTTCATTCAGCGCGTTCCCGATTCTATTCACCCTTAGTGTAAAAAGAAACTTCTTCTCAGCTCTCCTCTAAACGTCCTTACATTCTCCTTAAATCCTGTCCTCTTGCCTTTGACATTCTCACCATGAGAAAAAAGATATTTGCTGTCAACACTATCAACACTATCAAACTTACCTACACCTATCAAGTCTCTCCTCCACTTGAGAGAGAAAAAAAAACAGCTTATCCAGTCTTTACTTATAACTGAAATGCTCCAATCCAGCCAGCAGCTTGGTGAATCTTGCATCCTCTCTGACACAATCACATCCTTCCTATAATGCAGAGACCAGAACTGTACACATTACTCTAGATGAGGTCAATGTTTTATAATGTTAACATACATTCCAGCACTCCTGCACTATTGTTAATGATGACAAGCACCCCATTTGCCTTTTCCAGCATTAACCAGCTGTGCTGATACATTTAGTGATCAGTGGACCCCACTATTCATAGCCACTCCCTTGGGTTCTGTCATTTACAGTGTACAACCTCTGCTTATCTGCCTTCTCAAAATGCATCACCCTGCACTTGTCAAGATTAAATTCCGTTTGCCATTGCTCCACACAACTTCTTAGCTGATCTATAACATGCTGTAGTATTAGGCAACCACCCCTGTTTTTCTATCAGAGTCATACAGCATGGAAACAGATCCTTCGGCCCAGTATTTTCTTATCAACTGCGTTGCCCAATGAGCTAGTCCCATCTGGACACATTTGGCCCATGGCTCTCAACACCTCTCCTATCCATTACTTACTTAGATGGCTTTTAAACATTGTTAATATGCCTGCCTCAACCACCATTTTTGGCAGCTCTTTCCAATCCGCACCACCCTTTGTATGAAGAAGCTGCTTCTGATGTCCCTTTGAAATCTCTTGCCTGGGATCTTAAAAATATGTCCTCTTGTTTTTAGTATCAGTTCCCTGGGGAAATAAAATGTGTTGTTTCTCCTTATGTGGCTTCTCAAAATGTATCACCTCACAGTTGTTGGGATGAAATTCCATTTGCCACTGCTCTGTCATACCCTCCATCTGATACTTTTCTTGCTATCTGCAAAATAATGTGAATGGGCATAATTCCTACATGTACCACAGAAAGAATCCTATTTGGATGCGTAATAGCTTGGTATTTCAACTGCTCTGCATGTGACTGGATGAAATTGCAGAGTTGTGGATACAGCTTGGCACATCATGGAAACCAGCCTCTCCTCTATAGATTCTGCCTATACTTTTCACTGCATCAGAAGAGCAGCCAGCATAACCTAACACCTCTCTCATTGGGCAGAAGGTACAAAAGCTTGAAAGCACCTACTGTGGTGAACTACATATACCTGTCTGGACATGCCCCCCCCCCCCCCACCACCGCTGACTGATCCTGTGGCTCCTCCCACGGACCCCGCTATAAAGGCAATTGGGGCCTGAGCCCTGCCCTCAGTCTCCAGGATGTAGTGTGGTGGTCAATTGCTGTTTGTTCTTTCTTCCAGCCAATAAAAGCCAATATCTCGCCTCACGTCTCGGAGAGTTATTGATGGTGCATCACCTAACCACCAGGCTGCAGAAGAGTTTAAACCCTACTGCTATAAGACTATTAAATAGTTCCCTAGTAGTATAAGTTCAACTCAGCCTCACAATCTAACTGATTACGATCTTGTACCACACTGTTTACCTGCATTGCACATTCTCTGCAGTTATACTTTATTCTACATTGTTATTCTACCTGTATGAAGAGCAGGCAGGACAAGCTTTTCACAGTGTCTGGGTATAATATTTGTATGGATGATGGAGGTTGATTTGAAGCATGTGGGGGTACCAGCCTGATTGAGTGAAGTGTTGAAGGTGTCAGTAAACACTTCAGTGAGCGGATGTGCATACTCTCTGAATGCAGTTTTTGGATTTCAGTTTGGCTTTAAACACTATTGTCCCACAGATCTGATTGAACATACTCTTATTCCTCAGTCTAAATACTCTACTGTGCAACTAGGTGTTAGACTTCCTAACCAACAGGCTTCAGTCAGGTTGCACCATCACTCCTCTCTCAACCTCAGCACAGGTGCCTCTCAGGGCTGTGTGCTGAGCCCATTGCTGTACACTCTGCCCACACATGACTGCTTGGCCAAACTCCTGAGGTGGAGGTGGTGAGGCTCTTCACCAACAATGATGAGACAGCCTACAGAGAGGAGGTGGAAGAGCTCAAGGCCTAGTGCCAGGCAAATAACTTCTTCCTCAATGTCACCAAGACAAGGGAGGTGCTATCAAATGCGGGAGAACTCACACCATTCTCATCCCTCTTTACATCAGCAGTGGAGACTGAGCAGTTTTGGATTCCTGGGAGTGCGTATCTTGTATAACCTCTCGTGGTATGTCAACAAGAACACTCAAGATGTACCATGGAGAGCATTCTGACAGGCTGCATCACGGTTGGTATGGGGGGAGGGGGGCTACTGCACAGGACCAAAAGAAGCTGCAGAGGGGCAGAGGCTCATAAATTTAGTCACCTCCATCTTGGGTACTAGCCTACAATGTAGGAAATGTGTCTCAGAAAGGCAGCGTCCATTATTAAGGACCTCCAGCACCCAGGGCATGCCCTTTTCTCACTGTTACCATCAGGTAGGAAGTACACATTCAGCAATTCAGGAACAGCTTCTTCCCCTCTGCCATCCGATTCCTAAATGGACATTGAACCCTTGGACACTACCTCACTTTTTAAATATATATTATTTCTGTCTTTGCACAATTTTTAATCTATTCAGTATACGTATAGTGTAAGTGATTTATATATCTATTGTTATTATTTTTTCTTCTATATTATGTATTGCATTGAAGCTGCTGCTTAGTAAACTTATTTCACGACATATGCCGGTGATAATAAACCGGATTCTGATTCTGATTCTGGTCTTAGAACACATCCTACACAATCAGCCAAGCTCACCAATGCCTCTACCTTCTGAGAAGGCTGAAGAGAGCTGGACTATGCACATATATACTCAAGTCCTTCTACAAATGCACCACAGAAAGCATCCTGACAAGCTGAGTCATTGCATAGTATGGAAACTGCACTGTGGCAGACTGAAAGGCCCTGCAACAGGTAGTCAAAACTTCCCAAAGCATTGCCAGCACCAGCCTAACGACCATCAAGGACGTATATACAGAAAGGTGCCGGAAAAGGGCCAGTAACTTAATGAAGGGTCTCACCCACCATGCTCAGGGACTGTTAGTCCTGTTCCCGTCAGGGAGGAGGCAATGTAGCATCCACACCATGACCTTCCGACTCAGAAACAGTTACTTTTTCCAGGAGAGAAGGCTGATCAACACCTCCACCCACTAAGCCATCCACCACCATTACCTTGTAATTTCTTGTCTGAGTCACTCCTGTGTCCATACAAACAATCTATGTATATGAACTATCTTATGTATCTATATTAATTGTGTTTTTATTACTGTATTCTTTATTTCATTGTGGTTTGTTGCAGTGCATCGGATCTGGAGTAACAATTATTTTGTTCTCCTTTAGACTAGTGTATTGGAAATGACATTAAACAATCTTGAATCTTGAATCAATTCCAATTCCAATAACATAAACATAAAATATCCCTGCACTGATCCTTATGGTATAATATAGGTCACAGGCTTGCCACTGACTCAGAAACAGAGTAGAAACAAATCACTCTTGATTCAAAGGACTATCTGAGGAGAATATAGATTTGCAAATCATCCAAATGTATTAGAAGAAACAAATCAGCAGGCGAATTTGTGACACATCCACAAATAGGGCAATCATTCCAGAGTGCTGAGATATGATATTATAAGAGATAATAATTTAAGACTGCAGAAATCTAAAGAAGTGTAAAAGTAAGAAGGACACTTACAAACCAAAAAAAGAGCATGAAAGACTACTGGTTTAGATGTCATTGTGATTAACTTTCTGTCTCTAAAGGTTTCCTGTCCTGCTGAGAATCTCTAGCATTTTCTGTTTTTTATTTTAGATTTTCAGCATCTGCGGTCTTTTGCTTCACAGTTTTGAATTAATGTTATTTACTGTGGACAGATTATAGGAATCAATCCTGAGGAATAGAAAAACCCTTCATTTAGAAAGGCATCTTTATCAGGAAATGGCCATCTCAGATTTGTTGGTTAGTGGTCATGTCTAATAAATTTCTTCAACATTTTTGTGGAAATAATGAAGGTTGAGACATTCACTCAGCTGAATTATCATGTAGTGTCTTCCTGATCAAGCTCCATAAAAAATTTGTATGTTTCAATGAATATACATCTCGTTCCTCTGAATGGTAGTCAATATAGGGCAATCTGCTTGGCTGCTTATAGAGTGCTTCAATGCTAGGATTCAATCCAGTGCAAATTTGTTCCATTCTCTCTATATCTTTACTTAGGTAGACCCATGCAAAATATTCCAAGTGCAGTCCACTGGAGCCCAAAGCAATTATGATAAGATGTTTCTACTATTTTACTCTAATCCTTTGGCAAAAAGACCAATGTTCTATCTACCATCATGACTACTTGCTCTATCAGCACGTTAACTTACAGGAGTCCCTCTAATATTAACAGATTTCAGTCTACTGCCATTTGCTTTGTTTTCTAGCAATGTGAATTTCTTCATATTTTCTGCTTACAGGTGGGATCCAGAGCACAGTGCTGCACGAAGACAGAGACAGAAAGAACACCACAGGAATATAGATTTGGCTGCAGAGGGAGATCTCACCAATTAATGTGATCCGAGAGCCCATTTGCACATGCAGCTTTGAAAATTGGATGTTTAAACTGTCATACTTGTAAGTTCAGAGATTAGCATTTTAAACTTCTCATTTGCAAGTACGTTGACTATATGTATTAAAGAGAGCTTTGCAAATTTAAAATACAGTTGTGAATACCTTAGGATAAGCTAATGAATCTAAATATGCAACCTGGATACATTAACATTTTTCAGCTTTTAATAATGGTAATTGTGTGATATATGTATGTATATTTGTATTAAATATAGCCGTTATTTTAAGATTTTGGGGAGTCTGCTCCTTAAAGAACATAGAGCACTGCAGCACAGTACAGGCCCTTTGGCCCAAAATGTGGTGCCAACATTTTAACCTACTCTAAGATCAGCTAACCCCTTCCTTCTAAATAGCCCTCCATTATTCTATCATCCATGAGTCTAACTAAGAGTTTCTTAAATGCCCCTAATATATATTCCTTTTAACACCACCATTGTGGCAGGGCATTCCATGTGTGTAAAGAAATTGTGTCTATCTTCCCCCTACACTTTCCTCCAATTACCTTAAAATTCTACCCCCCTGGTATTAGCCATTTCTGCTCTGGGAAAAATAAATAGTTTTAGAGAAACTGTCTGGCCCATGGTTAGCCCTTGTATTTGAACTGCTTTGTGACTCAGCTGAATATTGACTGCCACAAATGAAGATGGTGTTTGCTTGTCTTCCAAGTGCATGAAGGAGTGAGGCTGATACTCGGCTCTGGAGTACAGCTGTTCACCATAGGGAGTGCTGAGATAGATTAGTCATAAAAGATCTGAAAAACCAGTGGAATAATATGTTTGGAAACAGAACAGATCAGTGTCGGTATTACAAAAGGACAGAGAGTTGAGGTCAGGGAAGGGCCCCACTGCAAACTATAAGGCGCCAGAGCTAAGGACAACAAAGAGGTAGTCGCAGGCTGAGGAGCAGCTATGGGATTGCTTCTGTCACTGGACAGGGCTGTGTACAAGGACTCATCAGAGGATCTGAATGAATGCATGATTGTCACGGACTTTATAAAAACAGTCATTGACAAGTGTGTCCCCACAAAATCATTCAGTCTTTCCCAACCAGAAGCTCTGAATGAACCATGGGATCTGCAAATGGCTGAGGTCCAGATCAGTGGCATTCAGATCTGGCAACCAATTAAGATACAAGAGGTCCAGGTACGATCTCTGGAAAACCATCTCATATACAACACAGTGATTCTAGACCAAACTTGATTCAACAAGGCTTTGCTCCCAGATAAGCTCAATGCTTTCTATGCCACTTAGACTGTCAAAACATGGAGAAAACTTCACACACTTCCACAGCCTTCAATGATTTTCGTCTCTGCGCCTGATATGAGAGCATCCTTCAGGAGGATGAACCCATGGATGGTATCTGGCACAGATGGGGTACCTGGCTGAGCACTAAAACCCTGTGCTGATCAACTGGCTGGAGTGTTCACTGAAACCTTTAACCTCTTGCTTTGGCAGTCTGAGATACCCACCTGCTTCAAGCAGGCTTCTATTACAGTGGTGCCTAAGAAGAATGTGGTAACCTGAATGACTATCCACTGTGATGAAGTGCTTTAAGAGGTTAAAACATATCAACTCCTTCCTGAGAAGTGATTTGGGTCCACTCCAGTTTCCCTACCAGAGCAATAGGTCCAAAGCAGATCTCATAAACAAGAGAAAATCTGCTGATGCTGGAAACCCAGGCAACACACACAAAATGCAGGAGGAACTCAGTCTCCCAATCTACGTCGGGTCTCCCGATATACAGGAGGGCACACCGGGAGCACTACCAATATACAGGAGGCCACACTGGGAGTTTCCAGTGGCTATGTATGCGCTGTGCGCCAGAACAAGCAGGATCTCCCACTGGCCACCCATTTTAATTCCACTTCTCATTCTCATTCTGAAATCTCCACCACTGTCATGATAAGACCACATTTAAGTTGGAGGAACAACACCTTATATTCCAGTTGGGGAGCCTCCAACCCCATGGCATGAATATCAATTTCTCAAACTTCCAGTAATGCCTCCACTGTCCCCCATCTCACCATTTCCCATCCCCTTTTCTCTCTCTCGTGTTATCTCCTTGCCCGCTCATCCCCACCCTCTGGTGCTCCTAAACCCACCCTCCCTTTTTTCTTTCTTCCATGGCCTTCTGTCTCTTTCACCAATCGACTTCCTAGCTCTTTGCTTCATCCCTCCCCCTCCGAGTTTCACCTATCACCTGGTGTTTCTCTCTCTCCCTTCCCCCACTTTTCAAATCTACTCCTCCAGTCCTGATGAAGGGTTTTGGCCCGAAACATCAACTGTACTTTTTACCATAGATGCTGCCTGGCTCACAGCAGATGTCATTTCATTGACTTGTCACTCAACCTTGAATCATCTAGAAACTGAAGATGCATACATCAGGATGCTCTTCATCAACTACAGCTCGGCATTCAATACTAACATTCACTCAAAACTAATCAATACCTTGACCCCAACACCTCCTTGTGCAATTGGATCCTCAACCATTTCCTCACTTGCAGACATCAGGTAGTTCAGATTTGCAAAACCATCTCCTCCATAATTTCCATCAGCACAGGTACACTACAAGGCTGTGCGTTTAGCCCCCTGCTCTGCTCACTTTACACTTATGATTGTGAGGCTAAACACAGCTCCAAAGCCATATTTCAGTTTGTTGACGATACTACTGTCATTGACCAAATCAAAGCTAGTGAGGGAGCTTGAAAATCTGGCTGAGTGGTACCACAACACAATTTCTCACTCAATGTCAGCAAGACCAAGGAGCTTATTATTGACTTCACTGGGAGAAAAGCAGAGGTCCTTGAGCCAGTCCTCATCGGTGGATCAGAGGCGGAGAGGGCCAGCAACTTTAAATTCCTTGGTGTTATCATTCAGAGGATCTGCCCTGGATCTAGGTTGTAAGTGTCACTAAGTAAAAAGCACAGCAGTGCTTCTACTTCCTTAGGAGTTTGCAAAGGTTCACTGTGGTGGAGAGCAATATTGACCGATTGCATCACAACCTGGTATGGAAATACCAATGCCCTTGAATGAAAAAGCCTACAAAAATTTGTGGATACTGCCCAGACTATTACGGGTAAAGCCCTCCCCACATCTACAGGGAGTGCTATCATAGGAAAGCAGCCTCCATCATCAAGGACCCCCACCATCCAGGCCATAACCTCTTCCCACTGCTGCCATCAGGAAGAAGGTACAGGAGCCTCAGCATCCACACCACTACATGTGCTACAGCATGCTCTCTTCTTGCTGCTGTGATC
Organism: Hypanus sabinus; assembly: GCF_030144855.1. Taxonomy (NCBI): domain Eukaryota; kingdom Metazoa; phylum Chordata; class Chondrichthyes; order Myliobatiformes; family Dasyatidae; genus Hypanus; species Hypanus sabinus. Next base: position 65,226,397 of record NC_082719.1, on the reverse strand, counting down.
AGGAATGGTTATTACGCCTCAAACATCAGGCTTTTGAACCAGAGGGGATAACTTCATTCAACATCACTCTCCTCGTTCATTGTTTCTGCAACCTATGTACTCAATTTCAAGGACTTTTCATCTCACGTTCTTGACATTTGCTGCTCATTTATTTATTATTATTATTATTATTATTATTATTATTATTATTATTATTTTCTTTCTTTTGTAATTGCACAGTTTGTTGTCTTTTGCACATTGGCTATTTGTCTGTTCTTTTGGGTGTGGTCTTTCATTGATTTCATTGTGTTTCTTAGATTTACAGTGTTATGCCCACAAGAAAATGAATCATGGGGTTGTAAATGGTAACATATATGTATTTTGATAACTTTACTTTGAACCTTTGAACTTTGAAGCTATGGGTAAATTTAACATGCATCCAGTGCTTGAAGTGTGCTTGAATTGTCTATTAATCAAAGGAACATAGTAGTAATATATAAACAATTCATGAATAGTTAAATTACCAGTAGCCATTTTTCAATTGGCTGTGACAAACTTTTCCTTCTTTTAGAAAGAAAGATTTAGCAGTGCCTTCATGACAAGAATTTTGATTATTTTGTGCACATCAACCTACCTGGACATTGATCAAGCAACAGCAAGATATTCCTAATAATCCTTCTGATGAGGCATCTATATCTTGAAATGTTGACTCTGTTTCTCTTCCCACAATGTAGCCTGACTGGCTGAATATTCACAGTACTTTTTGCTTGTGGTTTTAGGTTCCAGTATCTGCAGTTTTTTTGGTTTGATTTAGCAAATGTGCCAATTATGCTCTCATCTTACAAAACTGAGACTTCAAGAGTAACTGAACAATATGCTCCAACAGGAATATGAAAGGCATCATAGGACTTTCAAACTGGCACATTCCATCTCCTAAAAAACATAAAAATTCTTGTTGAAGAATATAATTTCTTTAAATGTGTAAGTTGAAGTAAACATTATTCATATCATACATTTATTGAAGGGCAGCATAAATTTTGCATCTTTATTGGGGCTTGTTATATTGAAGCATCAGCAACCCACAAAAAGGCATCAGTAGCCTTAACTAGTCTCGGTTAGACAGAATTGCTGCCTCGGTACTAACCAGATAATTGCCACTGAACTGAATAAATCTACATTGTGCAATTATCTTTTTATTGGCAACCCTGTAATGTTATGGAAGTGACAGTTGGAGGTTTAATTGACTTCAGAGACTTCAGCAGCAAATCTTAAACAGTTTCTTTCCAGCTTTCACATATGGCTTGGTAACATATTAAGTCTACCATCACTTCAGTAAGATGCAACACACTCTGTTTTTGTGGCCTCTGTTCAGAAGGTGGGAAAATTGAATTATGCCAATAGGGTGCAAGCTGAGCAAAGCTGTTGGTTGAAAGTGCACACGGTAACTATTGGCTACCTCCTGTATCTACTAAAGTGGCCACAGCATGTGTGTTCATGCTCTTCTGCTGCTGTAACCCATCCACTTCAAGGTTTGACATGTCATGCATTCAAAAATGCTCTTCTGTACATCACTGTTGTAACACGTGGTTATTTGAGTTACTGTCACCTTTCTGTCAGCTTGAACCAGTCTGGCCATTCCCCGCTGACCTCTCTCATTAACAAGGCATTTTTGCCCACAGACCTGCCATTCACTGGATGTTTTTATTCCACACTATTCTCTGTAAACTGTAAAGACTGATATATGTAAAACTCGCAGGAGATCAGCAGTTTCTGAGATACTCAAACCAGCCTGTCTGGCACTAACAATCATTTCACAATAAAAGTCACAGATCACATTTCTTTCCCATTCCGATGATCGGAACTTGACCATGTCTGCATGATTTTGTGCAGGGAGTTGGGGCCCCATGATTGGCTGATCAGACACTTGCATTAATGACGAGGTGTACAGGTGTACCTAATAAAGGGGCCACTGAGCGTACGATTGCAAATGGTGATTACAGCCATATCAGCAGCACAAATTGGGGAAGCTAATTGCAATGCAGGAGAAAGATCCTATGAACCGACTGAAATTGACAGGTGCATGGAAAATTCTGCTCTTCAACAATTAGGAGAATTACGACTTATGATACCACACCACTGAGTTTCTACTTTTTCCCTGTACATTTCAACACTTCCCAGTTCCAACACGATCCCCAGCACACATGTACAAAGCAAGCACCACAACACAAGCTCACCATACTCTCTTGGCACATGGTGCACATTGCTGTTTGCCACATCCACAACCAGTAGTAAGATTAAGCAAAATACCTCAAAGTTCAATGTAAATTTATTATCAAAGTACATATATGTCACCATATACAACCCTGAGATTCATTTCCTTGCAGGCATACTCAATAAATCCAGAATAGAATAATAAAAATAATCGAATCAATGAAAGGCCACACCAACTTGGGCGTTCAACCAGTGTGCAAAAGACACAAACTGTGTAAAAACAAAAAGAATGAAATAATAATAATAAATAAACAATAAATATCAAGAACATGAGATGAAGAGTAATTGAAAGTGAGTCCATAGGTTGTGGGAACATTTCCATGATGGGGCAAGTGAAATATTACCTCTCTTGCTTTTCGGATAAGGATAGTACATCTGGAGACCGAGGACCTCCACAGCTTGAGAGAGGATGATAAATGCAGTAAACTAATTGACAGAGAAAATGTGGCACTTGGCCGCAAATCTTTGGATAGTGGCAGTAAAGGGCAAAACAAGAAACCAGTACTGAAGATACTCTGACTATTTCAGGACACAAGTGATGCACCATCAATAACTCTCTGAGACGGGAGGCAAGATATCTGCTTTTATTGACTGGAAGAAAGAACAAGCAGTAGTTGACCACCATACTACATCCTGGAGACTGAGAGGCCGGGCTCAGGCCTCAATCGCCTTTATACCGGGGTCTGTGGGAGGAGCCACAGGAGCAGTCAGCAGGGGGGCGAGTCCAGACAGGTATATGTAGTTCACTTCAACAAGAAAGAAGTGATAGGCAGGATGCTGAATGGAAAAATCGAGAAAGTTTATTGATTAAATGTAGTATAGATAGTATAAAGGCTCCAGAGAGATTGGATAAAGAAAATGAACTTGGTTCAAGGCATGTAAAAATCATTTGTGATTTTGATTAGGGTCATTTTAGTTCTGAGACAAAGCAGAAGGGTTGTTGTTTTTTTAGAACAGCAATGGTGCTTTGAAAGAATAGATGGCAGTACTTAGAACTCATGCCAGTTTACATTGCTAACATTTGCAGGCCTGTAAAGGGATTTGTAATTGCATCTGCTTGGATGAGCATATGTACCAAGTGTTGGGATTAGGTTAAATAGATCTTTTTGACCAAAACAGTTACGATGGGCCAAGTGTCATAAATACTATGTGATTCTCTGTTCCTTCAATATTTTACACGTGAAATAACTGTCTTACCAATGTGCATGTCTGAACTGAATACAAGTGAGTTAATTCTTAAGTTATGGAAACAGCCCGAAGTCATGTCAATGCTTACATAATGTAACTTCTGTCTCCACATAGTATTTTTATGGAGTTTCCACCTGTTGTAGTTTTAAGCTTTCAGACCCATGCAAAGAGAAAATCTGAAGTTCAGGAATATGATCTCAGATTAGACTGGTATGAGCATAATCCTGATTACTGCAGAGCCAGTAATCAACCGCTTTTACTTCAAGAACCCACAAAATATACTTGGGAAGCTTTTTTGCACCTCCTTTTTGACAAATCACTTCTCAATAATGTGACATGTTAAAGAGAATGGATTAAAGTCATGTGATTATATTTAAAATGTAAGTCTTGTTTCTAAACCACTCTGTTTCTATGTTATAGTTGACATTAAATAGGCTACGTACTCAATGTTTGGATTAATGTTCTGTTTTCTTCTGATCCACTCACGTCTCTCATGCACAACTTTCTTTCCAAACACCCCCCTCCCCCCTTGAGCTCTTTCTTTCTCCTCCCCCACCTGGCTTATCTGCCTTTCACCCACACTCTCAACCCATTGGCTCTCTTATCATCTCCCTCTACTCTCTTTTATCTGGTTCCACTTATTACCTTCCTTTTTGATTGGGTTCCATAATCAGAAGCTCTTTGCTGTCTCCATTTATCAGCTCCCAGACTTCCCTCCCGCACCTGGTTCCATCTGCCCACCAAATGGCCTTTGCAATCTGGTTCTCCTATTGGTGCTACTTTTGCTTGCCAGAAAACAAACTGGATTGCCTTCGTGTGTGGCTGACCCAGCATGAGACAGACTGATTTGCCTTCATCTGCATCCGACCAGCACGAGACGAGGAACTGCAGAAACATGGCTCCAGGATAACGTCCCATGCACCATCAATCTTCAGGCCATGTCACTCTTGGACTTGGGCTAATATTATTTTGTGACTGTACAGTATGTTCTATTGTAACTATATGTGCTATGAAAGACTGTATGTCCTGCATTTTTTTACCTCAGCCCCAGAGGAACAATGATGTATTTTGCAGTATTGGTTGAATGACAATTAAACTTGAATTTGAACTTGAATCTTTCCTCACATGGATCTACCTATTGCTTGCCATCTCTGGTCTCAGCCCTCCCCATCACACATCTCCCGATTACAATTTCAGTCCTGAGGCAGGGTCTTGTCATGAACTGTTGGCTACCCCTCTGCTTCCACAGATGCTGCCAGGCCTGCTTAGTTCCTTCAGCAGCTTGTTTTTTCTTGGTTCCAAATTCCAGAACTTGCAGTGTCTCTGGATTACTCCTTGTTCAAAGCTCTTAGGTTAAATTAATCTCCTTTCATAGCATTTGCACAAACATCGTACTTATAAATTTACATTGTGTCTCCATGGTTCTTGCCAATTGGAGTTAATGTGGCAGATAGAGAGAATGCCAGGGCATTTCTGGGGCTGATTTCTCACTGGGAACCAATCAGCATATAGTTCAGAACAAAACATTGCTGATTTGTACTTATTGTGGGAGGAGAGAGAAACATTAATACAAGTAAATTGTATTTCAAGTGATAGAATTCATGATTAGATTGGTGCACATAATCTCCACTGCTCTTCCCAACAATGCAATAATCAAACGATGTTAGCCAGTTTTCTGCTTCGTTTTCCCTAATCCACTTATCATGCAGCTTTTGTGAATTAGATTGCTTATTTGGCTTCAAATTGGGACAAGTTCATACCAAACATGTTGCACAGATGTCTGAGGCGAAAAACTGCAACCAGTATTTGTTTGCAGTGTTTATTTGACTGACTGAGCCCTTAAGGTTTTACAAATTACACTTGAACTTAACTGTAAAAATATGGCAGATGTATGGCTAAGTTATTCATCCAAATACATGGGAGATATCAACAAATCCTAATTTAGATTTTGATTATTAGCCTAATGTTTGGGAGATAAAATACACAGAAACTGGCAACTTGATAAATTTTGCAGACCAACCCTACAGAGTCATAGAGCTCTACAGTACATAACTAGACCCTTAAGCCCATCGAGTTTGTGCCAAAATGTTACTATACTTCAAGTTCTCGAATGACCTGTCAGTTCATGGCCTCCTGTACTACCGCAATGAGACAACACATGTTGGAGGATCAACACCTTTTATTCCGTCTGGGTATCCTCCAACCTGATGGCATGACATTGATTTCTCAAACTTCCGGTAATGGTGCCCCACCCCCCCACTCACTATCCCCCATTCCCATTTCCCTCTCTCACTTAATCTCCTTACTTGCCCATCACTTCTCCCTGGTGCTCGTCCCCCTTCCCTTTCTTTCATGGCCTTCTATCCTCTCCTATCAGATTCCCTCTTCTCCATCCCTTTATCTCTTTTACCAATTGACTTTTCAGCTCTTTACTTCACTCTTCTCCCTCTCCTGGTTTCAACAATCATTGTGACTAGTGATGGCACTAGTCAAAGGCTTCCAGTCAGAGGGGCAATCTAATATCACCATCTGGCTTCTCCCACAAAGCCAATGTCAAGTGCAAGTTTTTTTTTTGTCATCTGACTGTACGTACTCTATATACAACCAAATGAAGCAACGTTCCTCCTGACCAAAACATATATCACACACAGGACATAAAACAAGATATTACCACAAACAAGTCAACTCCAATTTACTACCTCATCCTGAATCCCAAGTGATGAACTTTTTTAACCAGCTTTCCACGTGGGACCTTGTCAAAGGCTTTGCTAAAGTCCATCCACCACCTTGCCTTCATCAGTGTCCCTGGTAACCTCCTCCAAAAACTCTATAAGATTGATTAGTCATGACCTGTCATGTTGACTATCCCTATATATCCAAATACGGTCCTTATATATCCAGTCCCTTGGAATACCTTCCAATATTTTACCACTATTGACATCATGCTCACCAGCCTATAATTTCCTAGCTTATTCTTAGCGTCTTTCTTCAGCAACAGAACAACATTGGCAATCCTCTGGCACCTAACCCATAGCTAAGGACATTTTAAATATCTCTGCTAGGTTATAATTAAATATTATGTACAAATACAAATGTCCGAGATACCACAAAGAAAGCATTAACTTTAGTGGATTGTGTGTGCATGGACTAATTCTGACTCGGATTATCAGTTCTCCCTCCCAAACCTCAACATTGTTTCTAAACATTACTCATGAAATTCTGTTGCTTATTGCAATTCTTCCAATCTTACCAGTCTAGACTTGACAACAAACAAGCAACATTACTTCTAGCAGAAAAATTTTTTCTGAATAGCTACATCATTTTTGTCAATAAAATATCAGAATCTCTGATATTAATGTTATTCAATTATATTGCAAATAATAACAAGTATTCATGATCTATACTCAATCATGAGCATTTTTTTTGTAATTTATATACACTTTAGATCATCTCTGACTGAAAATCCCTTCTGGTACACTTCAGGTGAATGAGAACAGTTGACTGATGGGCCATGGTGATATAAAATCCTTTACTTATTTTACTAGTTTGCTTAATTTGGTTTTAGCCAACAACTCTTGTAAATGATGATTAATATAAATGACCAATATCATGCTGAAGAATTTGAGAAGATTAAATCTACCATTAATCTGCATTAATTAAAGGTCCACCATAGAAGTATGATTTACAAAAAATTATTTTCATGATTAACAAATAGGAGTATGGAATAGCTTACATCTAGGTCATGCTGTCTTCTCATTGCTGCCATCAGGATGAAGGTACAGGAGGCACAGGACCCACACTGTCAGGTTCAAGAATAATTATTACCCTTCATCTATCAGTCTGTTGAACCAGAGGGGATAACTTCACTCAACTTCATTCACTCCATCACTGATAAAGGTTTATGGAAGTATATTGGTGCAGCTCATAATTTCAAAATGATTGCCACCAAAAAGGCAAGTTATTGTCAGATTAGAAACTATGGTGAAGACATATTTTATAGTGGTTCCTATACTGTATTATGGATAAATAGTTGAAGGATGAAAAGATGACCAGAAGAGGAACAGGGACTAGGTTAAAGCAAATAGCTCTTTCACCACACATGCACTGTCTAAATGCTGTAAGATTCCAGAATTCATCACAGTATGGGTGTAAGCAAGTGGCAAAGAATAGCCATTGACACCAGTGAAAAGGAAAATTAAACAGGGTTCTTAAGTGATGGAGTATCTACCTGGCACATCTTGCAACAGTACTAACATTTAGCTTTTACAATTTGTTGGGTGCTTTCTCACTTGGATCAAGGAGTAACAAGCTGATGCAGGTTATAAATAGCCAAACACACTGAAAGCTAATTATGAAGCAGAGGCTGAATGCTTGAAGTTGGGTAATGGTTGTTTGTTCTGCAGAACAGCAGGAGTTCTCTGAGACAGAAGTAGGAAGAGGGAATTCTCAAGTGGGTCTTACTGTTGGATCTTCAGTGCTACAACCAGAATGTTAACACAGCTTGTGTTATCATGAGGAACCATCTACCCTTTCAGAGACTTTCTGAATTTTGTGCATTTCAATGAGATCATCCTTCTTGCTTCAAAGCTGGAGTTTAGTTCCAGTCTTTTATCTTTCCTCAGACAACAATCTTGCCTTCCAACGAATCATCTAATTGATCGCAAAGGCATAATTTTTTTTAAAAAAGAAGTATTTTCATTTATATACTTAATTCATTTTGTTGGTATTTCGCAAATGAGACCCTGGTCTTTTTCAAACAAATTTATATTTTATATAACCCAGATTTTTATTTTTTTCAAACTTTCTGATGAGATTTAAATTGTGAAAATGCTGTGTGTGGTTGATTTTTCACATCATGACTATTCTTTCTTTGCTTTGCCTGAATGCATTTCACTAACTCTGACTCCCACACATAGCCATTAAAAAGCCGTGGTTTGTGAACAGAATTCTTTTCATAGCCGTCAAAAACTTGCATATACGTAAATTCTTGTAAATAAGGTCCCCAAATACAACAAGTGTAATGTTCTCAAGCAACCGTTTCAGAACTGGCATGGTGGATGACTTGTAATATGCAAATCATTCTCTATATAGTAATCTTTTTGTTACCCAACCCATTGCTACACATTACATCATTGGCATTTCCTGTGGCTTCAACAGGAACTTAGGAAGCAAACATTGTTAGAATTTTCAGGATGGTAAACGCTGGAAGTGAATAGTTAGGTGTTGTAACACACACAAAATGTTCCAAGAACTTAGCAGGTCGGGCTGCATCTATAGAGTGGAATGAACAGTTGATATTTAGGCCAAGACCCTTCATCAGTACTGGAAAAGAAGAGGGCAGAGGCCATCATAAAAAGATGGGAGAAGGGGAAGGAGCACAAACTGGCAGCTGATTGGTGAGACCAAGTGAGGGGGAAGGAGGGGCAGATGAAGTGAGAAGCTGGAGGGGACAGGTGAATGAGGTAAAGGACTGAAGAAGAAGGAATCTAATTGAGGATAATGGACCATGGAAGAAAGGGAAGGAGGAGCGGAACCAGAGGGAGGTGATGGGCAGGTGAGGAGAATAGAAGGAGTGACAAGAAACCTAGAATGGGGAATGGATAAAGAGAGAAGGGTGGAGGGGGCAGATGAATGGAAGTTGGAGAAGCCAATGTTTATGCCATCAGGTTGGAGGATGTCCAGTCAGAATATGATGTGCTGCTCCACCAATCTGAGTTTGGCCTCATCATGGTAGTGTTACTCCTTTTGCTTGAGCTGTGCAGTAGCTGTGGTCTGTGAATACAAATACTCAGTTTCATTCACTTGGTGCTGCCATTGCTACAGGCAATTCCTCTGCACTAGCCACCAAGCCATTGCGCACATGACTGCTTTGTGAAATTGGCCACACTGTCAGACTCTTGATTGGTCTTCTCCCTCTTGTGATTTCAATGCTACTGAGTTTCAGGCAGAGCCTCAAATAAATTTCTGAGAAAATCTTCAAAGGAAAGGCATGTGTTCTTACAGATTTATCTGTAATGTTGCACAAAGAGTCGGTATCTGGAACTCTATCCTCAAAGAATAAATGCTTGATGCTCTTAGGATTACATGGGTTTTTTTTTGTTAAACTAAGGGATTAAGAAACAAACGCAGAGATTTAGAGATCAAGTAGACATCTAATTTCAACAGTGGTGACCATGAAACTATCAAGCTGTAGTAAATACCAATTATTCATTAACATAATTCAGGTAAAGAAATCTCCTCCTAATCTGGATTATAAGTAGTTCCCTATTAACCCTTTTCCAGAAGGATCCTTGTTGGAAGTAAGGTGTACTGCAGTGGGGACGATTGAGAAGAAGATTGGTGTAATGATGTAGTGGTGCCAATATGTCCTCTGAAATTGTCCAACCATTTGTTACCATTCTGCGTCTGCTACACAATAACGTTTTACCCTTGAGAATGCATCATCTGCAGTCTCTAGTGTCTTCTTTTCATTGTTGATCGAAGGAGGTGGGCTTTATATTAAACATCCACTTTCAACCTTCACCCAATAATAATGATCAGTGACAAGATTATGGAAAATGTGATCACCTTCCAAACCTCAGGAGGCACTCAAGTAACACAGAAATGATCATATCCACTTCTGCCATAAGTGCACCAGCACAGTCTTCAGAAAGAGTTTGAAGACTAAGACCTCAAACCTGGTTCCAAGTTTGTGAATTGCTGTGCAGAGGTGAATCCACTCTATGCTTAGAAAACATGGATAACCTACAGTACGCTGGTCAAGCCACTGTAAAAATATCACCGGTGTTATTCTGCAAAAATCCTCCAAATACACTGGCACATGAAGCAAACCAGCATCTGCCCTAGGCCAGTGGCTCCAGGACTAAGGCTCTGAATCCATTCAACCAGCTCCAATGGGTGAGCCATATCATTAGGGTGCTTTCTGAATGAGCAGCAAGAGATGTCCAAGAAGGCAGAGAAATTGCTTCAAAAGTTCTCAAAGTCTGTGAAAAATAAAATATCTTCTAATTTTCACAAAGATCATTAACCCATTACTACTTAGAACAGAGAATCCAGGAAGGTAATGAGCACAAAAGGGGTAGGAGGAGACCAAGTCCAAATAACTGGACCGTAAAACTTCCCATTGACTCAATCCAACGACACTCCCTGTCCCAACTGTGAATCCCATATGGAACTCTTTGCTGTCTCAGGCCTGCTGAGCTGGTGTGAGACAAGATATCTCTAGTCTCACTTCGTGGCACTGATTGATTTCTTTAATCAGTTAAGGCATTGATTTGTACATTCTGCATTACATAATGGCAATGCAAATTGTTGGCGTCTGTACATGTATGACTGTTGAAGAGAAGAAATTATCACAGGTTCTCTGAAATAGATCATTGCCTTCCTCTCAGTTTTTTCTTTAACTTACTGGTGAATTGCAAGAAAATTTTAACAGCTTTTATTCCCAGAAATAATTGATAACTTTGAAATTGTTGCATTTCAAATGGACAAGGCTTTTGTCTTTTAGGTACTATGTGAATGTGTGTTTAAGTGTCAGCATTTTAAACTTTATTTCCCATTATAGTTCTGTCAAACAGCACAGAAATAGACTCACCATGCCAACCAAAATTCACACATTTACACTAAACTCAAATGATTTTTGACTTCATAATTAGGAAAGTATCTCCAACTACTGGGAGATAGATGATGGGTTCACTGAAACAACTCTCCAAAGGAGCCGCTTATCTGAACCTTGCTGTTTAAGGGTTAATGCTCTTTTGAATGCAGTAATGTTGAAATTATTGAATTTCATTAGGATAGTGTTATTGCCTTTTATAAAATATAAGTGTCTATTTGTTTTAAATGTAGATATTTTAACTGATGGTATCTGTCACCCATTCACAAAAAGAAACATTGGGTTAAACAGATCAGAAACAGCAAATTCCCCCAACCATCAATCACCCATCTTCATTGAACCCAATTTTCCTCTTCACCATCACACCTGGCGGCACCTTTGAAAACTACAATTAAATCTCCTCCTGCCATTCTTTGCATGTTACAGATAATAATTTAGTAAACAAAGATGTATCCTCCATTCCCCTCTAGCTTTTTGGTCAATTACTACTACTATGGCGTGTGCTGGTGTATTTACCTGAAATTGTAGTCAGAGTTCTGAACAATTGCTCCAGTGACATGAGCTCAACATGGCATATCAGGAATCTAAATTCAAGCAATTAAACAAATCCGGCATTTCATGAAAGAGCTTGTGACAGACAGTAACCATGTGACTGGTGATTGTTAAAGAAATATTGTTCAAAAAAGGCAGTCTGTCACCTTGGTTGGTTTTAAGTTTTGTCCTGGCTATTTGAAGCACTATTTAAAATATCCGATAGTTCTAAATGAAATTTTGCTAAAGCACAACAAATTAATTAATTAATTGATTAATTTGCATATGTAATGCCCTGGTTCATATTTTTACTGTTATGCTGTATGTATTTCATTTTGGCGGTTCTGTAAGAGCAGTCTGTTCTGTTTTCATGCTTGTTTGTGTTATTGTTGAAGATAAGAGAGGGGAGAATTGTGTGCCATCCAATTCGGATGGTCCAGCTAAGGGAAGTTTCTCTGGTGAGGGACACTAAGGTTAGGCTTGGGGCTTTTGGTTCGAGAGGGGATGAAGAGCGAACATGCTGGGGAGAACCGGTCATAGCGTACAATCCGGTGGGAGACCCGTTTGTTTGAGATAGATTGCGAGCGACGTTCGGAAGGTGGTGTGTGGTTTCACGTTGACCGAGGGCCCAGTGTGTGAGTGACACAGAAGTTCAAGATGAGCTCCAACTTGTGCACATTTGACTCTTTAATTAGAATGGGCCCTTTTCTTTTTGTTATTCTTTAGTTATGATTCATAAATATAATTCCTTTAATAATATGCAGTGTACTGTCTGTTATTTTGTGGCATTAATTTGTAACAGGGTAGCAAATTACACAGAATTCACACAAACCGGGGTTTGGGGTGGGATCGAGCGTGCCTCAATCTCACGAGTTTGACGGGGCCAGACGTTGTCTTCCCTAGACTTACGCAGCCAAGGAAACAAGTGTTTCACGAAGAAAACGGCTTAATGAATAAATTATTTAAACTATCAAGATAAATGGTAGTGTAGTGGCTAGCACAACACCTTACAGCACAGGAGACTTGGGTTCAATTCCTGCCACTTCCTGTAAGGAGTTTGCATACTCCCCCTGTGACCGTGTGGGTTTCCTCTGGGAACTCTGGTATCCTCCCACAGTCCAAAGACGTACTGGTTGATGGGTTAATTGGTCATTGTAAATTATTCCGTGATTCAGCTAGGATTAAGTTGGGGGCCGCTGGGCAGCATGGCTCAAAGTGCTGGAAGGGTCTATTCTGCAAATATAAATATAAACAGATAAATATAAGAAACCATTCACACTTAGCTTTTCAATTGAAGTCAGAGCATACCCCAGGAATCAGCCTGGTGAACCTTTGCTGTACTCAATTAATGGAAAGAATATCCTTTCATATGTAAGTATACACATTACCAAGGCACTATATAATTGTAGCAAGACATTCTTGTTTCTGAAATCGAATCCTCCTGCTGTGAAAGGCCTAATAGTTTGGCTTTTAAACTGCTTGCTGCACCTGTTTGTTTTCAATAATTTGTACGAGAATACCCAGGTCCCTCTGTACATCAGAGTGCCTCAGCCGATCACTATTGAAATAATGCCCTTCCTTTCTTTTTCCCAATGGTAGTAAATAATTTCATCTTTTTCCTAATGCACCTGCCATATTTTTTGTCCTCTTCCTTAATCCGTTAGAATAACCACAAAGCTCTTTGTATCATTCTCACAATTGTTTAACCCATATAGTTTAGCATTGAGAACCAGCTTCAAACTTCAAAATAATACATTTGGTTTCCTTATCCAAATCATTTGTGCTTGAAGTAGCCAGCACTGATCACTGTAGTCCTCCACTTGTTACTGCCTGGCATCCTATCTATTCCTACTCTTTATCTCCCAAATAGGTTTATTATCTAAGTAGATTTATTATGAAAATATGTATATGTCACCATATACTACTCTGAGATTGGTTTTCTTGTAGGCATTCACAGAACAAAGAAATACAATGGAATCAATTAAAATCTACACACCAAGACTAACAAACAGCCAATGTGCAAAAGAAGACAAAAGAACTTCAAAAATCCAAGAATAAATATATTATCAAAGTACATATATGTCAACATACACAACCATGAGATTCATTTTCTTGTGGGCATAGAATAGTAACCATAACATGATTATTAAAAGATCAACCAGAGTGCAGAAGACAACAAACTGCAAATGCAAAAACAAATAAATAGAAATAAATAATGAGAACATGAGGTAATGAGGTAAAGAGTCCTTAAAGTGAGACCATTGGTTGTGGGAAATACCTCAATGACAGGCAAGTGAGTGTAGCTATCCCCTGATGAAGGGTCTCAGCCCGAAACGTCAACTGTGCTCTTTTCCATAGATGCTGCCTGGCCTGCTGGGTTCCTCCAGCATTTTGTTTGTATTGCTTGGATTTCCAGCATCTGCAAATTTTCTCTTATTGCAGTTATCCCCTTTCACTAAGAGCCTGATGGTTGAGGGGTAACTGTTGTTGAATCTGGTGGTGTATGTCCTGGCCTCTTGTACCTTCTACCTGTACAAGAAACAGAACAGCAAGAAGAGAGCATGGCTTGAGTGGTGGGGCATTCTGATGATGGAAACTGTGTACATACAAACTGTGCGCATACAGAAAAAAACTATCACTAAATAGGTAAGTAAATAATACTGAGAGCATAAATTGTAGAGATTTGAAAGTGAGCCCATAAGTTGAGGAATCAATGTTGAGGTGACTAAAATTATCCACAATAATTCAGGAGCTTGATGGTTGAGGGCTAATCCAGAAGCTGGTAGTGTTGGACCTGAGGCTTCTGCACCTCCTTCCTGATGTAGCAGTGAGAAGAGGGCATGACTTGGATGGTGGAGGAACTTGATGATGGATGCTGCTTTCTTGTGGCTGTGCTCCTTGTAGATGTACTCAATGGCGGGGAGGGATTTTTGTGTAAAGACTGGGCTGTATCCACCACTTTCTGTGGGATTTTCCATTCCTGGGCATTGATGTTTCCATTCCACACTGTTGCAACCAGTCACGGTGCTCTCCACTGTGCATCTATAGAAGTCTGTCAAATGATTTACAAACCGTTTCAATACATTGCCCCCAAAACCATCTGCTTTAATTTTGCACTTTAAGCATTTTATAGGCCTTTATCTAAGCTTTCTGAAAATCCAAGAATACCACATTAACTGGTTCTCCCTTATCCATTCTGTTAATGAGTTTGCAAAAAAACTCCAGTATCTTTGTCAAACCAATTTTCCTTTCACAAGTTTATGTTGACTTTCTTTAATGCCATCACAGAGTTGTAGAGCCCAGGAGCAGACCTGGTCTTTCACCATATCTAAATTAACTATCAGGTATCCGTCTGTATTAATTCCATTTATTAACACTTGCTCTATACCCTCTGTGTCTTGTCAAATTAAATTGCTTGCCTAGGTGCTTAGAGTCATATAGAAGTACAGTGTGGAAGCAGGCCCTTTGGCCCATCAAGTCCATGCAAAGCCATTTAAATTATCTACTCCCATCGGCCCACACCCAGACCATAGTTCTACATACCCCTACCATCCATGTACCTATCCAAGCTTCTCTTAAACATTGAAATGTATGACTTGGCACTGGCAGCTCATTCCCTCTGAGTGACGAACTTTCCACTCGTATTCCTTTTAAACTTTTCACCTTTCATCCTTAACCTATGACCTCCAGTTGTAGTCCCACCCAACCTCAGTGGAAAAGGCCTGCTTGCATTTACCCTTCATAACTGTGTCTACCCTATCATACCCTATCAAATCTCCTCTCAATCTTCTGCGTTCTACGTTCAATCTTTCCATATAACTCAGGTCCTGTAGACCCAGCAAAATCCTTGTAGTTTTTTTCTGTACTCTTTCAACCTTGTTTACACCTTTCCTGTAGGTAAGTGACTAAAGCTGCACACAATTCTCCAATTTGGACCTCATCAGTGTCTCATACAACTTCGACATAACACCCCATCTCCTGTACTCAATACTTTGGTTTATGAAGACCAATGTGCCAAAAGCTAAATTTACGAACCTATCAAGCTGTGATGCTACTTTCAATGAACTATGGACCTGTATTCCCAGATCCCTTTGTTCTGTCACACTCCTCAGTACCCTACCATTCACTGTATAAGACCTACCCTGGTTGGTTCTACTGAAGAGCAAAATCTTGCACTTGTCTGCATTAAATTCCATCTGCCACTTCTCAGCCCATTTTGCCAGCTGTTCCAGACTTCACAGCAAGCCATAGTAGTCTTCCTTGCCGATCACTACACCCCATTCTTGGTGTCATCTGCAAACCTGCTGATACAGTTAACCACATTATCATCCAGATCATTGATATAGATGACAAACAATAATGGACCCAGCACAGATCCCTGCAGCAGACCACTAGTCACAGGCCTCCAGATAGAGAGACAACCATCTGCAGGCTTTTCCCACAAAGCCAATGCCTAATCTAATTTACTACTACATCTTGAATGCCAAATGACTTAACCGACCTCCAATGCAGGATCTTGTCAACTGCCTTGCTAAAGTCCGTGTAGTCAATATCCACAGCCTTGCTTTCATGAACATTCCAACTAACTCCCTCAAAAAGCTCTATAAAATTAGTCAGACACAATCTACCATACACAAAGCCATGCTGACTATGCTTAATCAGTCTATGTCCATCCAAGTACTCATATATCCTGTTCCTTAGAATGCCTTCCAGTAACTTTCCCACTACTGATGTCAGGCTCACCAACCTATAATTTCCAGGTTGATTTTCAGAACCTTTCTTAAACAATGGAACAACATTGACTATCCTCCTATCCTCTGGCACGTCAGCTTTCACTAAGGATGATTGAATGTCTCTAATAGGGCCCTGGCAATTTCTGCACTTGCCTCCCACTGAGTCTCTGAGACAATATTTTGTCAGGCCCTGGGGATTTATCCACCTTAATTTGGCTCAAGACAACAAACATCTCTTCGTCTGTAATCTGTGTAGACTCCACAGTTGATACCATTTTGCCTCACTTCTATAGACTCTGTGTCCATCTCTGCATAAGTGTATTTGTCCAAATCCTTTGGCTTCATGCAAAGATTACCATTCTGTTCCTCCAGAGGACAAATTTTGATCCTTGCCATCCTTTTGCTCTTAACATACCATATCTGTAGAATCCCTTAGAATTCTTCTTCACCTTGTCTGCTAAGGCAACCTCATGCCTTCTTTTAGCCTTCCAGCTTTCTTTCTTAAGGAAGCTTGCATTTCTTATACTCCATAAACACCTCATTTATTTCTTCCTTTTTTTCTTAACTAGGGCTTCAATATCTCTTGAAAACCAAGGTTCCCTACACCTGTTATTTTTACCTTTAAGTCTGACAGGCAGGTACAAGCTTAGTACTCTCAAACTTTTGAAAGCCACCTACTTACCTTTGCCAGAAAACAGCCTAACTCAATTTACACTTGCTAGATCCTTGTTGATACCATCAAAATTTCAACCTGTGGACTAGACCGATCATTTTCCATAATAACTTTGAATTTAATGTTGTTGTGATCACCAGATGCAATGTGTCATCTACCCTAACTTCTGTCACCTGTCCTGCCTCATTCCCGAATAGCAGATCAAGTATCGCACACTCTCTTATTGGGACTTCTATGTACTGATTAAGAAAACTTCCTTGAATATATTTGATAAACCCTATCCCATCCAGTCTTTTTACAACATGGGAGTCCCAGTCTATATGTGGAAAGTTAAAATCATCTTCTTTAACAACCTTGTTTCCTGCAAAAGTCTGTGATCTCTCTTACAAATTTGCTCCTCTGAATCCCATGGAATGTTTGGTGGTCTATAATATGAATCCATTAACATGGTCATTCCTTTCTTATTCCCCAGTTCTACCCGTAAAACCTTCCCAGACGAGCTCTCCAGTCTGTCCTGACTGAGCACTCCCCTGCTAGTAACGCCAGCCTTCCTCCTTTAATCCCTCCCACTCTATCGCGTCTAAAACAACAGAACCCTGGAATATCAAGTCTCACTAATGGCTACACTATCATAATTCCAGATGTTAATCCATGCCCCGATCAACTTCGTCTTTCCCACCATACTTCTTACACACAGCTCAAGACGTTAGTTACACAATGCTCAACATTCTGATTCCTGACTTTGTTTGAGGTCTTAACAATTTCTTTCTCCACAACCTCTTCACTGTCTGTTATGGCACTCTGGTTCCCATCCCGCTGTGTCTCAAGTTTAACCCCCCCCCCCCCACCAGATTGTGAGTATAGCTGTCCCCATCACCCACTCAGGCATGTATTCCAGAGTTCAATTATCCTCTGACTGGAAAAGTTCTTCCTTATGCCCCTTCTCTTATCACAAATTCCAAACCTAAGCCCTTTAAAATCTTCTGCTCTACTCTGTCATGTTATCTCTTAAAACAGACTATTGAATTGAATTGACTTTATTTCTTACATGCTTCACGTACATGAGGAGTAAAAATCTTTATGTTATGTCACCGTCTAAATGTGCAATATGCAATTTATAGTAATTTATAATAAATAGTATGTACAATAGAACAGTCAATATAGAAATACAGTTGTGTCAGCATGAATTAATTAGTCTGACGGCCTGGTGGAAGAAGCTGTCCTGGAGCCTGTTGATCCTGGCTTTTATGCTGCAGTAACATTTCCCAAATGGTAGAAGCTGGAACAGCTTGTGGTTGGGGTAACTTGCCCCAGTGATCCTTCGGGCCCTTTTTGCACAGCTGTCTTTGTAAATGTCCTGAATAGTGGGAAGTTCACATCTACAGATGCGCTGGGCTGTAGCTACCTTCTTTCTCTCTCCATCGTTTTGTAGATAATGGGAATACATTTGCCACCCTCCAATCTGCAGACATTTTATCCACAACTCTATTTAGAAAGATGATAATCAACACAACCACTTTGTGGCTATCTCCTTCAGTACTCTGGATTGCAAATTGTTTATCCATAGGATTTGTTTTGGCTTGCAGTAGCAATAATACCTCTCGTGGAATTTTCTTATAAGATCTTTTAGTTTTACATCTCCCTTAGATTCTTGATTGGCTAATATTTTATGTTGCACTTACTTTGTGTATCGAAAAGATACAACCAAAGTAGTTGCTTAATTGCCCTGCAATTTCCATATTCTCTATTGCAAAATCCCTTATTTCTTACTGTGGATGTTCAAAGTTCAAAGTAAAATTTATTATCAGAGTACATACATACAACTTTGAGATTGGAACTGTATAGAGGATCAATAGACACCAAACTGTACAAAGGCAGATATAAATAAACAGCAATAAATAATGAGCATGAAATAACAAGATAAAAGAGTTCTTAAATAAGCCTAGTTATCCCCTCTTGTTCAAGAACTTGATGTTTGAGGGGCACTAACTGTTCTTGAACCTGGTGGTGCAAGTCCTGAGACACCTGTACCTTCTACCTGATGACTGCAGTGAGAAGAGACTATGGCCTGGGTGGTGAGGATCTTTGATAATGGATGCTGCTTTCCTATGGCAATATTTCATGTAGATGTGCTCAATAGTTGGGAGGGTTTTACCCGTGATGTACTGAACCGAATCCACGACCTTTTATAAGGTTTCCTATTCAAAGTTCCATTACCAGGTCGTAATGCAGCCAGTCAGCACACTTTCCACCACACACCTATGGATATTTGCCAAGGCTTTTGATCACATGCCAAATCTCTGCAGACTCCTCAGGAAGGAGAGGCATTGTTGCGCTTTCTTCACAATAATATTTTTATCATGGTTCCAGGACAGATCTTCTGAGAAAGTGACACCCAGGAATTTAGTTACTGATCCTCTGATAATTACTGACTCATGGACCTCTGGTTTCCATCTCCTGAAGTCTATAATCAGTTCTCTGGTCTTATTGACATTGAATGAAAGGTTGCTGTTATTACACAACTCAGTCAAATTTTCAATCTCACTCCTGTATGCTGATTCATCACCCCAGTGGTGTCATCAGCAAACTTGTGTATCAGAATCAGAATCAGGTTTATTATCACTGGCATGTGATGTGAAATTTATTAACTTAGCAGCAGCAGTTCAATGCAATACATAATCTAGCAGAGAGAAAAAAAATAATAATAATAAATAAACAAATAAATCAATTACATGTAGTGAATATATTTAACAAAACGTGCAAAAACAGGAATACTGTATATTTAAGAAAAGTGAGGTAGTGTCCAAAGCTTCGATGTCCATTTGGGAATCGGATGGCAGAGGGGAAGAAGCTGTTCCTGAATCACTGAGTGTGTGCCTCCAGGCTTCTGTACCTCCTACCTGATGGTAACAGTGAGAAACGGGTATGCCCTGGGTGCTGGAGTCCTTAATAATGGACACTGCCTTTCTGAAACACCACTCCCTAAAGATGACCTGGGTACTTTGTAGGTTAGTGCCCAAGATGGTGTTGGAGCTGTACTTAGCCATGCAGTCATAGGTGTAAAGTGACTGGAGTGGAAGGGGGCCCTGTACACATCCCTGTGGTGCTCCTGTGCTGATGGAAATCATGGAGGAGATGCTTTTGCCAATCCAGACTGACTGGGGTCCACAAGTGAGGAAATACAGGATCCAATTGCACAAGGGGATATTAAGGCCCTGGTCTTGGAGTTTACTGATTATTTTTGTGGGAATGATGGTGTTAAATGCTGAGCTGTAATTGATAAAAAGCATCCTGATGTATACATCCTTACTTTCCAGATGTTCCAGGGTTGTGTGAAGAGCCATTGAAATGGCACCTGCAGTGGACTTGTTACTTCTGTAGGCAAATTAGTATGGATCCAAGTCACCACACAGACAGTAGCTGATATGCTTCGACACCAGTCTCTCAAAACATTTCATCACTGTGGATATAAGTGTGACTGGGCAATAGTCATTTAGACAGGTTACCTCTTCTTGGACGCCAGTACAACTGAAGACTACTTGAAGCAGGTGGGTACCACACCTTGCTGGAGCAAGAGGTTGAAGATATCCATGAGCTCACCAGCCCTTTGGTCAGCACAGGTCTTCAGTATTCGGTCAAGTATGCTGCTTTCCCTGGGTTCATTCTTCTGAAGACAGTCTGTATGTCATCTTCCGATACCGAGACCAAAGGATCATCGGGAGACATGGGGATGTGTGATGGCTCCTCCCTGTTCTGGTGATCAAAGTGAGAAGGAATTGAGCTCATCTGGAAGTGGAGGTCTGTTGTCCCCTATGTTGCAAGATTTAACTTTGTAGGAGGTTCTGGCATTCAAACCTTGCCACAGCTGTCGAGCCTCCCTCGTTGATTCCAGTGTTGTCCGGATCTCCACTTTGCCTGTGAGATGGCTTTCCGGAGATCATACCTGCACCTCTTGTAGCATCCCTAATCTCCAGACTTGATTGCCTCTCGTCTGGATGTGGGTAGGCACCTACAATTGACTTTACTGATCTTTTCCCTTTTACATGTTTGATGAAGGTTTTATGCTCTACTTTAATGCTCCTCTGCAAGATTACACTCATACTTTATATTTGCCCTCTTAATTTTTTGTTGTATGTTTGTCCTCCTCTGCTGAAATTTAAACAGTTTTCAATCTTCAGGTTTGTTACTTTGAAATTTAACATGACTCATCTTCAATATTCTTGACTTATTTTGCTAGATGCAGCGAAGTTGCTTTCCCTTTTATAAATTTCTGGTACGTGGGGAACTTGTAGTTGTGTCACAGATCAGTAAGGGCAATGAACTCAGTAAGAAGGTTGGTCTTTTAAGTAGTATTGTTACAGAAGAAATGGGAGTACTAAAACTTGGAGAAGGACAATGGTTGAATTTCAAGTTTAAATTATTTTGAGAATTAATTTTGGAGTATTAAGTGAGGGGGTTTTATACCCGATGCTGTTAGCACAAACAAAACTCCTCTTGAAAAATCAAGAGTCAAATTCCCTCACGGGTTTTAAGAGACTCTGAAATTGGTGTACTATTGTTCCAAACTGGGATAAGTGATTTTGAAATGCACAACACTTCATTTGGAGTTGGGGTGAAGAAATATTGGTGTTTGGACACCACCTTTTGGCATGGAAGAATATCTATCCAGACACTAGAGGGAGAACTTTAAGCCCTTTCTTTGAACAAAATCTGTGTTGATGACTGTATAATTTATAACAAGGAAGTTACTGGTTGGAATTTTCCTGTCAATAAATGATTAATGTTTATATAAACATACTACAACCTGAGAAAGAGCCTTTTTCAGCTTACAAAAGCCTTCAATGTATGCTTAGAATACTCCTTGATGTAATAATTTATCCATGTTTGGTACTGGTGAAATCACTCTCCCTAACTTTTCATAAACTTTTGCAAGCTGAGTGATTTTTCTTGGAAATATGTCAATTTTAAGTACCCTTAGGGGCTTAAGTTCCAGTTTTGGGATTTATTCTGTCCCCTTTGTTTATATATTTACATATATTAAAAGAAAACTGTTTGGAATTTCAGGCATTTTAGAAGGAGCACACAACCGTGGGACTATCTAAACAACAATCCGCCAAATTGCTGATAGCAGATCAGTCTTTTGATGGAAGGCCTCTGCCCGAAACATCAACTGTCCTTTTCCCTCCAGACATGACCATGAAGCATCCTGGCCTTCATTTGCTGAGGCATAGAATATCACAGCAAGGACACTATGGTATGCCTGGAATACTGTGTGTAGCTTTGGTCACCACATTATAGGAAGAACGTAACTGCTCTAGAGAGTCTGCAGAGGGGGATCCACCAGGAAGCTGCCTTGGATAGAGTCTCTCAGCCTCAATAAGCTGGGTTTGTTTTCTCTGGAATGGAGAACATTGAGGGGGGTGGGTTCTTGATAAAGATGTACAAGATTACAAGAGGCATAAATAAAGAAAATCTTTCTCCATTGCAAGGACGTCTGGAACCATGCGGCATAAATTTAAAACAGGGAGTAAGTGGAGAAATAAGGAATAATTTTTGGAACTAGGGGGTGGTTGAAGTTTGAAATGCACAACTTGTGAGTGTGTTCTACTTCTGAAAGAGTTCTACTTCAGCAGAGGTTGACACCTAAAACATGATGGATGTTAAAAGAAAAAAAAATAAAAACAAAATGCTGGCAGAACTCAGCAGGCCAGACAGCATCTATGGGAGGAGGTAATAATGACGTTTCGGGCCGAAACCCTCCATCAGGAGTGAAGTAACATGGGATGGTCAAGGGGGGTTAAGAAGTGGGGGGAGGGATGAAGTAGAGAGCTGGAAAGTGATAGGCTGGAGGGAAATGGGCTAGGGGGAAGGTGGAGAATTATGGGAAATAAAAGAGAAAGAAAGGTAGGGCTGGGGGTAGAGATTATAGTGAGGGAGGAAAAAGAGACAGAAAGAGAACCAGACTAAAATTATAGATAGGGATGGGGGTGGGGGTGGGGGGCAGGGGTATCAATGGAGGTATGTGAGTTTAATGTTCATGCCGGCAGGAAGGAGGCTACCTAGGCGGGAGATAAGGTATTGCTCCATCGACCTGTGTGTGGCCTCATCTTGACAGTAGAGGAGGCCATGGACAGACATGTCGGAGTGGGGGTGGTCTGTGGAATTGAAGTGTGTGGCCACAGGGAGATTCCGCCACTGCTGGAGGACTGTGCGCCAGTGTTCGGCGAGACGGTCTCCCAGTCTGCGGCAGGTCTCCCCAATGTATAAATGGCCACATCGGGAGCACCGGATACAGTATATCACCCCAGTTGACTCGCAGGTGAAGTGGTGCCTCACCTGAAAGGACTGTCTGGGGCCTGGGATGGTGGTGAGGGAAGAAGTGTGGGGGCAAGTGTAGCACTTCTTCCGTTTGCAGGGATGAGTGCCCAGAGGGAGGTCGATGGGGAAGGGATAGGGGGGATGAATGGAAAAGGGAGTCGCATAGGGTGCAATCCCTGCAGAAAGCCGAGAGTAGGGAGGAGGGGAAGATGTAGTTGGTGGTGGGATCACGTAGGAGGTGGTGGAAGTTACGGAGGATTATGCGTTGGATCTGTAGGCAGGTAGGGTGATAGGTGAGGACCAGGGGGACTCTATCCCTGGTGGGATGGCGGCGGGATGGGGTGAGGGCAGAGGTGCGAGAAATACGGGAGATGCGATGGGGGGCAGAGTTGATAGCGGACGAAGGGAAGCGCCTTTCTTTAAAAAAGGAAGACATCTCCTTTGCCCTAGAATGAAAGGCCTCATCCTGAGAGCAGATGCAGCGGAGGTGGAGGAATTGAGAGAAAGGGATAGCATTTTTGCAGGAGACAGGGTGGGAGGAGGAATAGTCTAGGTAGCTGTGGGAGTTAGTAGGTCACTAATATCTCTCCCCCCAGCCCTACCTTTCTTTCTCTTTTATTTCCCATAATTCTCCACCTTCCCCCTAGCCCATTTCCCTCCAGCCTATCACTTCCCAGCTCTCTACTTTATCCCTCCCCCCACTTCTTCTCCCCCCCCCTTGACCATCCCACGTTACTTCACTCCTGTTGAAGGGTTTCGGCCCGAAACGTTGTTATTACCTCCTCCCATAGATGCTGTCTGGCCTGCTGAGTTCTGCCAGTATTTTGTGTTTTTTATTTATTTCCAGCATCTGCAGATTCACTCGTGTTGCCTTTGGATGTTACAAGATCTCATTTCAGAAATAATGATCAAAGCTCCCTGACATTTAGCATAGCCAAGGACAAGAAAATGAACAGATAATCACTTTTATCTTCAATTTTAACATAAATGTCAGACACTTTGGAAAAACTTTTGCACACAGTTACAAATCTTACTGTCTTAAAAACTCCATCTCTGTTTTGATCACTATTGAAAGCTGTGAAAGTCTCTTCAGGGGCAAGACCCTAGTGGTGCGCTGTTCATTGCCACTGGGCTCTGCAATGCGGAAGTCATATGACATGGGCTATTCTGATTTGCCCCAGTTACATGTTGGTGTGGTTGGATTGCAAGGGTTCCCGGAGTGGAGTGCATTATGAGATTGTTGACAATGGACAATGCTCAAAGGATGAAAGAAAGAGTTGAAGAGAGTTTAAAGAATAAATTCAAACTTGGGACCTCAACCTCAACAATGACACAAAAAATCAAAGGTGCAGAAGATGCCAGAATTAGAACAGTGCAGAGATCAGAGTTCTAGGCTGGAGGAGATTACCCAAATAAGGAGAGTTGAGGCCATAAAGGAACTTTTAAATTATTTGTATTTTTTTAAGTTTTGCTAGTCAAGAAACTAAAGGAATTCACAAATCCTTGATAATTGGAGAATGGAAACAGGATGTACTACAGTCGGCAGCGCTTCAGTTTAGGGGAAGTTGTTGGTGGCTGGGCAAGGACTGAAACAGTCACATACAGAGGTAGAGAATTCATGGATTCAGAGGGTCTTTGAGTTGGGAAAGGAGTAGACACAGACACAATTATGCAGGTGAAAACAGGCAGTTAGGGTGATGGGGAGATTACAAGATTGAAAGTTTAGTTCTGCTGCAAACAGAACTCTGAGGTGGCAACTAATTACTGTAGTTATTCATTATAGATGTGAGCATCATTGGCAAGGCATCTGCTACCCATGAGAAAAATACTGCTCTTCCTGGGTAAATGGAAACAAAATGCTGGAAATACTCAGCATGCCAGGTCAGGATATGTGGTCTGTCGTTCTCATCTGATCAACTGAGTTTATCCAGTGTTTTTGTTTATTATTTCAGAATCAGTTTCAAATTCATATGTTGTGAAATTTGTTAACTTTGCAGCAGCAATACAATGCAATACATGATAGCAGAGAGAAAAACCTGTGAATTATGGCAAGTAGATATATATATATATAACAGTTAAATTAAATAAGTAGTGCAAAAAATAGGAAATAAAAAAGTAGTGAGGTAATATTTATGGGTTCAATGTCCATGCAGAAATCAGACAACAGAGGGGAAGAAGCAGTCCCTGAATTTTTGAGTGTGTTCCTTCAGGCTTCTGTACTCCTTCCTGATAGTAACAATGAGAAGACGGCATGTCCTGGGTGGTGGGGGTCCTTAATGATAGACATTGCCTTTCTGAGGCACCACTTGTTGCAGATGTTTTGGATACTACGGAGGCTAGTGCCTGACTAATTTTACAACTCTGCTGCTGACTTTGATTCTGTGCAGTAGTACCCCCACCTGCTCCCCCAGTGATGCAGCCAGTTAGAATGCTCTCCACGGTACATCTGCCAAAATTTGCGAAGTTCAGATTTCCAACCTGTAATTTCTTTGCGTATCAGTCCCCGAAGTTGTATTGGGCAGGGAGCTCCCAGTATTTTAGACCCAGCAACAATAAAATAACAAGAATATATTTTCAAATTAGGATACTGTATAGTGTCAATTCTAAGCAAACTTTTGTGTTATCTACCTCTCTCCTAAACATTCTTTTCTATGGAAGTTAATAGTCTTGGTTCTGTTTTGGTGACCAGATTCCACAGTACAATTATTGGAATTTACAAGAGGTTGGATCCCAAAACTTGAGCACAGTTAGGAACCCATTAGAAAATGCCACTTAGGAAATTTAAGACTTAGTGGTTCATACATGTTTGAATGGAAATCCTGAAACTCATGACTCTTACAAAGGGAAACACCCGCGTCTGGCTGACATTCTTCGGGAAAATCTGGCTTGATATTAAATTCTGAAATATTTGAGGGCACACAGCACATTTCCTCAGCCCATATTCCAAGATTCTCATCCAGTTTTATTGAATGGAGGGTGCTCTTTTCTCCAAATGAGCCAAAGTTTTCCCCTTGAATTTTCTTCTGAATATTGGACGTGTGCCTTGAAATGGTAATAACTAAATATTTTTCATATTTGAAAGCTGTGCCCCGCATCAATGAGCAGCTTTTCAAGAGTTGCTGTGCTGAGCAGTTCCGTTTCTGAATCCAAAGAGCATCAGTAGGTCATAAGCACAAGAGATCCAGAGTCGTCCATGGTGCGGCTTCATGAACCCATACTGAGCTCATCAGATTTCACCAACTCTGCCTCCAGCTTAAAATGGAGCATTTTAATTCTGCTGCCCATTCCCATTCCGACATGTTTGTCCATGGACTCCATTAACCACCAAGATGAGGCCACTCTGAGGCTGGAGGAGCAACACCTCATATTCTGTTTTGGTAACTTCGAAGCAGATAACATGAACATCTATTTCTCTAATGTAATTTCTCCCCCCCCCCCCCTCCACCTCCACTCTCTTTTCCATTCCCCATTCTGGCTCCCCTCCTAAACCTCTGTATCACTTGCCTATCACTTCCCTCTGGTGCTCCTCCTTCTTCCCTTTCTACCATGGTCCATTTTTCTCTTCTATCAGATTCTTCTTCTTCAGCCCTTCACCTTTTTCATCTATCACCTCCCAACTTCTCACTTCATCCCCCTTCCCTACACACCTACCTTCCCCCTCAGCTGGCTTCACCTAGCACCTTCTAGCTTGTACTCTTTCCCCTCACCTCACTGTCTTATTCTGATTTCTTCCTCCTTCCTTTACAGCCTTGATAAGGGGTCTCAACCCAAAATATTGACTCACCATTCTTTACCATAGATGCTGTCTAACATGCTGTGTTCCTCCAGCATTTTGTGTGTAGCACCAATAGATAAGTTCTTATTCTAGCTTAATGTAATATGGCTTGATCTGTATAAATAGTATGCAAGACAAGCTTCACTGTATATCTGACAATAACAACCAAAAATAACAATTTCACACATCTGTTTCCAAAACATGAGGTCAGCAAAATGTCCTAATGACCACATGCGCAGGGACCAATGGGGAATGATCCAGATACCTTTATACTGGGATTAAATAATCAGCTCTTTTCTTTTATTGCTACTAGGCCTTGTAAATTGGCCTTTGTGCAATTATTTTTCACTTTTTTTTATTTCTGTACTCTCTTTTGATCAAGATAAATTCAAATTGTACATCACAGAAGCATACAGGATAAATAGTAAATTACTCATTCATTACTAGTGAAAACTGTAACAAAAGGGAGATGTAGTCACCTTGCAGATGGCAATGCATAGCACTCACAACATGAACTTGTATTGTTATAATGGTAAGAATTCCAGCGAGTGCCCAGGTGGACTTGAACCAATGTCTTTTTCAGCCAAGGTATGGTGCAATTTACTCTGTGTACACTGATGAGAGCAGCTGCCCTTGCGCCAATCTGCTTCTCAGCATGAATGTGATACACAGCTATGGTAGAGCATTAGTGAGGAATGCGCCTGCCGTCTATTGTTCCTCTTCAGTGTGTCACTGAAGTGGAGCTTCATGATTATCACCAGAGAGGGAGCTGTTTACAACAGCTGCTTCCACATTGCCTCCAACCAGCAGCTGTGAGGCAGAAGAAACTGGAACAAGGAGTGAATGAGATGCAGCTTCCCCCCTTCCCAATAGTGTGCACCAAACTTTAGGATTGTTAACTCAATCTAGATTCATTTATTTATGCTGCACAGATCATTAAAGAGGTGTACACGTAAGACTAGCCAGGAGATTGCAATACTCTTTTCCCAGGAGCGTATTCTTAAGAGATCCTGCAAGAATCCCATATCATATTGAGAATTCTCCTGCTAACTATTTAGAGCTAAAGTCAGTATTCCCATAACCCGTACTGTGCATTAGGTATGCCATATGTGGCAATTTAAGCTGATTTATCCAGCTCGTAATGTACATCAATAGCTTAGCAACAGGTCTATTATGACACTAGCATAGTAGTACAGAATGATTCTTAATGGCATCATTAATTTAGGGTCTTTACAGGATTCATAATGGACCAGTATTACGAACAATTTCATAGCTAATTTTCTTTCAACATTTTTTAATGCTGAATGTGGATATTTTATAACAGTATTGCAAAACTCATATATTTTCACATTTTTATCTCAAAATCTTCTGAATTTAAAATTCTGATGCATAGATAGCGACTTGCTGGGTAAAATGTGTAATCCACAAAACAAAACTCAGATGACTATTCCTCTGTGAGAATGATAACTTTCACCTTTCATAGCAATATTCATTTAACAGGTTGTCACCACTGCCTTGCTATGCTTATTTGCGAGTCCCAAGCAAAGGAAAATGTTGAGTTCAAAGTTTACTTTTTTAGGTTTGTATTTAGTTGTGAGGAAAGACTCAGAGGAGGCTGGGCATGAAGAGATTTAATTGAGATAAATAAGTTGAGAGACCTATTCTCTTAGATGAGGCATCAAAATCTGGGAGATGGAAATTTAAGGTAACTTGTTGAAGCATAGGACAGAAAATGCAGAAACATTTTTCACCCAAAGTGCAGTAAGGGTCTGGAATCACTGTCTGACTGAATAATACAGAAACATACATAACATTTAAATAGTACTCAGAAACTTATTTCAAGAGCCTTGAATTGCAGGGCATCAGACCTGAGCAGCACAAACATGATGGGCCAAAAGGCCTCCTATGCTGTCAGTTTTCCATGATTCTATGCGTCAGTGTTCTAGTAGAAGGGCAACCAGTGGAAATCATTAAGGAGCACAAGAATTTAGGGAAGGGAGAAGTTAGGGGTTACAAACAAGCTGGATCCTATCAGTGAGCAGTACACAGACCACTAGAACATAAAACAATGGCAGTGTGCCCGGAGATGAATAGATGTTGTGGTGTCTAGCTGGTGAGTGTGTATTCATGATGAGGTAAAAACATGGCCTATTAAAATTCCCTGTTCTGCTTTGACTGCAGCACCAATGAAGGTATGTTTTGGATGGCACTGATTAGGTATACCACCATGCTGTTAAATGTTATTGCATACTGTGAAGGAACACCATATTGTGAAGCTTATTTTCCAGATAAGTTCTGAACCAGGAAGAACGATTACAGCTCATACACTAAACAAATTAACAACCCCAGGATATCCTGGGGGAAAAAAGCTTCTGATGGAAGAACAAAAACATGAACAGTAAGGGTGAATAAATTATGCTGATAATGCTGCAAAGATGGTGATTGTGATAATAGAGTTCCTTTATAAACACTGATAGCTTGTCTGGAAACAGTAGTACTCATACCACGAAGAAAGGTAACACAATGCTGATACAGACACACCAGTGACACTTCAATGTGAAATCCTATTGGTTCTACAATGTCCCTTGTACTCCTGCAAAGCACATGAAATTTATGAAACGGGTGAATTAAGTTTGGATCTTGATACTGGACTAAACACAGCTTCTGGCACACTCAGATTTATTTGTAGAAAATATATATATGGGAGATGATATGGCAACAAAAGTTGTGAAAGAGCAGCTGTCAGGGTTATGATTTTTATTGACTGTTGTTACGGGAGTTGTTCCCTGCTTTGAAATTACAGCAACATCCAAATCCAGGCAAAAGAATTTTTAATTACTAAAAGAGAACCAAGTATTGAGTCTACAGTGACCAAACAGAGAACAGTGGCATGGACCATAATCACAATAGCATTTAGTTGCAGCTGCCTTCTCTGACTGAACTTCAGTTTGATAAGCATTATGCACAAAAAGGCAACAAACACGAGATCCCCAATAGTCATAAGGTTTTGATTTTTCATAATGAGCAGCTGTTAAAAAGATGAAGCCATGGTAAAAAGATGATCATTACATATATATTAACATCTTTATAAAGGAACATTAATCCGCATTTAAAAATGATTTTTCGACTTGAAAGGCACTTAAGCCTTGAAGCCTCTCACTGTAGATCTATGTCTTTTTTTCTGAAGGTGTTGTGTTGAAAAGGCTGTTCAGACAGTAATGGTGGAGAAACACGTTATAACTTTGAATACATTTACTGTTAACCTTCTGTCACATGAGCAAATTAACGAGTTTGTGTGTCTCTTCTCCACTTGTAAATTGGGAAAAAGCAGTCAGTTTGTTGAACCTGTGTTGCCATTCAGTTAACTGGTCTATGTGCGTTAATTTAAAAGCAAATACTGCCAATGCTGAAAATCACAAATAAAAGTTAAAATATTTAAAGTAGCCAAAGATTAAGCAGCAGATATGGAGAGAAAACAAAGTTAACATGTCAGATCATTGACTTTTTATGAGAATTTTGGATGAAAGGTCATCAGCCTGAAAGCTTAACTCTCGGACCTGCTGCCGGATTTCCTAAACAGATTCTATTTTAGTTTTGACTACTCTGTCTGTTGCTGACTCAGAATTTCTATGTACAAGATCTTTCCAAGCAGCCACAGCGGATCTCTGCCATTTCTCCGCAAGAGGGAGATAACTCAGGGACTGTTTTTGTCAAGAAAAGTTTTCATCCACTTCCCTATCAGTTGGGAGCAGCTGCCAGCTTGGGCACTAGGAATTATCAGTACTGCTGGCTTCCCGTGTGTGCAGGCAGCCACTACCCTCATCCATGCCTGTGATGTTTCCTGTAATTAAGCAAACCTTTTACCAACAGGGAAGGTTTCTACTCCCTCAAAATACAGGTCATTGTGGATCATGAGAAGAATTTCCTCCTGGTGATTGTCATGTTTCCTGGCCTCCATCCTGAGGGAAACAGCACTGCCAGATATTTTTAGCCACTGCCACTGCTTAGAGGGATGGGCCCACTTGTCCCCTGACTCCTCATACTGCCGGCCTCTCCATTCTCAGCAGCTGGCACAGACACAGAAAGGGCAATCGTTGTGGGAGATTCTGCGGGGCTCATTTAATCCTAACTAATCACGGGACCATTCTCAATGACCAAACAACCTACAGGAGGAAACCAGAGCAGCTCGGGTAAACTTGCTTATTCCACGGGGAGGGTGTACAGTCTCCTTTAAGGTGACACCAGAACTGAACTCCGAACTCTGACACCTCGAGTGGTGGCTGGAACGTGAGGCCCAGAAGGCCTTCAGACTGCTTCCAAGGGTCATTTGAAGGAACTGTCTGGAATGACAGGGGTATGTCTGGGAGACCATGATGACCATGGCCTGAAAGCTGCAGCCCTGTGGTTTAACAGCTTGTGTGGGTGTCTATAAAGATGTGAGCAAGTGAAATCTGTTTGTGTGAAAGTTCCATGCTTTTAGTCAGCTGTACTTCTAGTGGTGTGCACCTCAACTCGTCATGCCTCGTGAGAGGACGATGTTTCTTGTAGCATTTATCCATGACTTAGAGTTTTCCCACTCCTGGGGGGTAGTAATTCCAGCTTCCTCCTTGTCACGCTCCACTTATTGTGACCCTCACAGCCCTCCTCCATCTTAGCCACCAACTCTTTCTTATACATCAGGATTTCGATGTTAAAAATTATAATTTGAAACTGGAAGTTAGAGAAGTTGATGTTCATGACATCAGGTTAGAGAGTACCAAGTGGATGCTACATGCAGATTAGAAGAATGACACCTTACATTCTGCCTAGGTACCCTCCAACCTGAAGTCATGAACATTTATTTTCTCAAACTTCTGATAACTGCTCTCCTCCATCACTTTTATTTTCATTATCCCACTATCCCCATCACTTTCTCCTCTCCCGCTCATCACCCACTCATTCCTCCCTTCAACTTTCCTTCTCACCTCCTTCCCTTTAGCCCATGTTCCACCATCCTCTCCTATCAGATTTTGTTTTCTTCTACCCTTTGTCAATTCCACTTGTTACATCCTGCTTCTTACATCATTCCCAGTTCCCCCCCCCCCCACCCCACTCATTGGATCCACCAATTGCCTGACAATAGACAATAGGTGCAGGAGTAGGCCATTCAGCCCTTTGAGCCAGCACCAGCATTCACTGTGATCCTTGCTGATCATCCACAATCAGTACCCTGTTCCTGCCCTCTCCCCATATCCCTGACAGCTCTTGCTGCACCCCTCCTCCCACCTTATATGCTGGCTATCTCCCCTCTTTCTTTCTGGTCCTGATTGTGGATCCCAATCCAAAATGTCAACTGTTCATTTCCCTCCATCGATGCCTCCTGACCTTCTGAGTTCCTCCAGCTCCTTTGTGTATTGTGCAACGGTAAGTCAACCTTTAAGGAGTGGGAACCTCCCCCTGGCTGCAGTGCAGCAAACTGTTGGGAGCTGCATTAGATTGATTTTAGATCTATTAGGATCTGTGTAGGTCTCCCTTCCTTTCTTCTTCCTGTGCATAAACCATCCTAACACTACTTCAAAGAATAATTTTTAAATTTTGTTCACAGGGCCTGATGTGGTGTTAATGCTAAATATATCTCAATGTTTCTAGATTGTGATTTTAAAATCTCTTAGATTTAAATTAATTGGGTTTTCAAATCCAGATTTACAAAATTACTTAAACACACTTCTTCATTAGATTTGAACTCAGATCTCCAGGCTAATAGTATAGGCCTCTGACAACTGGCACCAGTAACTTAATTGTTATGTGTATGCAATTCTAAAGCAAAATTCTGCAGTGACTTTTAATCTGAAATAAACAAAACAGGAAATGTTGGAAACACTCAGTAGGCCAGACAGCATCTGAGAGAAACAGAATTAAATATTTCATGTAGTTGTTCTTTATTGGATCAGCAACCCAAAATATAAACTGCATCTTTTTTCACAGATGGCTGCTCAATAACTCAATTTTCTTTTATTTCACTATGCTACTGTACCAAATAGCCCCATAAAACAGTGAGAATTGTGTAGTCTGCTTCATAGAGATGTGGGGCACATCCAGTAATTTTGTTCATTCTACCTGTCGAAAGAGTTCTCCACTCTGATCCGGGTTGCAGTGTACATTCCATCTCTGGCAAACATCAGGCAGGCACTGCAGGAGGAGGGTACCATGAGTCACAGTCACGAGACAGCACACCCTGATCACCGTGGGGTCTTCAACTAGACCAGCTTGAAGAAGACATTTGATCTCTGTGACATCTCCAACAAGAACGCTTACCAAGCCATACCATGTCAACTTTGGCAAACAATCACCTAAATGTACTTCTACTCCTGGCATTTAGGCAGAGCCTGAGGACCACAAAAATATTGTCAAGGGAAATGGAGGGGTGTTCACAAGACTGTTTTTGGAGTTGGTGGACTGGGACATATTCAGTGATTCATCTTCAGATCTGAATGAATATGCTACAGTTGTCACCGACTTCACCAAGACAATTCTGGATGATTGTGTTCTCCGAATCTCCTCAAACCAGAAGCCCTGAATGAACCAAGACATTCACAGTCTGCTGAGGGCTGGATCTATAACGTTCAAGACTACTAATGCGGACCTCTCCAAGAAGTCCAGATATGACCTACAGAATGCAATAATGCAACCATGAGAGCGAAAAGGCAATTCCTTGTGAAGTCAGAGGCACAATTCAGTTCAGTTTCACACCTTAACAATATTAATGGGGATGATGATTCATTCCTGAAGATCTCAATGCCTTTCATGCACTCCCTGAAATACTACACCTGTGTGAATCCTCAGAGCATCTGGCAAACTTGTGATATCTGTCTCAGAGACCAACAACAGAACATCCTTCAAGAGGGTGAACCCTCATGAGATGTCAGGCCTCAATGGAGTTCCTGGCAAGATACTGGAAAAAAAACCCTTGCAAACCAACTGGCTGGAGTTCATCTCCAACCTCTCATTGCTGCATCAAAAGGGCACCATCATATTGGTGCCCATGAAGATCAGGGAGAGCTGTCTCAATGTCTATGCCTGATAGCATTTACTTTAGAAGATCGGTCATGGCTAGAATTAACTGCTGCCTAAGACAGAACCTGGACCTGCTGCAATTTTCTTATTGCCACAATAGGCCTACAGCAGATGCAATCTCAGTAGCTCTCCACTTTGCATTGGAGCATTTAGACAACAGCAAAACCTGCAGTATATCAGGCAGTTGTTTGTTGCTTATAGCTTGGTGTTCAATACTATCATCCCTTCGGTACTAATCAATAAACTGCAAAACCTGAGCTTCTGTACCTGCCTTTGCAACTGAATTCTTGGCTTCCTTATGAGGAGGTCACAGGCAGTGCAGATCGGTGATAACATTTCCTCCTCATTGACAATCAACAGAGGCAGACCTCAAGGATGTGAGCTTAGCCCACTGCTCTACTCTCTCTACACCAATGACTATGTGGCTAGACACAGCTCAAACAGCTTCTATAAATTCACTGATTACACCACTGCTGTTGACAGAATCTCAAGGAAGCGTTCAGAAGTGAAATAGATCGGCTAGCTGTGTGATGTCACAATAATAACCTTGCATTCAACATCAGCAAGATAAAAGAATTGATTGTGAACATTAGAAAGGGGAAGTTGGGAGAACACACAGCAGTCTTCCTTTTTCAATATTTTTATTAATTACTTGCATAGATGAATACAAAATACATTATCAGTTCAGTTCCATTTCAGTTTATTGTCATTTAGAAACTACAAATGCAATGCAGTTAAAAAATGAGACAACGTTCTCCAGAACGATATCACAAAAGCATATGACAAAACAGACTACACCAGAAAATCCACATAATGTTTGGTAATCCCCAAATCCAGAGTCCAGAGAGGCTGCTGCGTATTAATATTGTGCCATCATCTCAGCGCGTTCCCCAGAAAGGAATTCCAAATCCACCAGACAAAACAAGACTACCCAGACACACCAAGTCAAGAGACCAACTCTACTACCCAACAAACCAAAAACTAAAGCTACAAGACCTACACAAAACCACATAGTTACATATAGTTATAGTTAACATATAGTTACAACAGTGCAGACAATACCATAATTGATGGAAAAGAAACAGACCATGGGCACAGTAAAAATAGTCCAAAGATGTTAAAAGACTATAAGTTCGAAAGAAACCACCACACAGTTTTCACAAGTCCTCAGGGTCCCGACAGACTCGTCATCTCACGCAGGCGGTAGAAGGGAGTACCCTCGCTATAGATTTCCGCAGCGCCGCCAAACTCAGCCTCACAGATGCAGCACACAGTGAAAGTGCCCCGACCGCATAGGACTCCGTGTCCATCGAACCTCCGAGCCTCCGACCATCATAATATTATGGAAACAGAAACAACGTTGAAATGTCCCATATCTATGTATAGTAAGTTCTCCATAATATTGAAAAGGTATATTTTATTTTAATCTAAAGCGGTCGTCCTTGAGGGGTCAGTGATGGAAAGGATGTCCCTGGGCACCAACATCTCGGAGGATCTATCCTGGCCCAAACTCACTGATGTAAAAATACAGTGGCAAATTTCTACAAATGTAGTGTAGAGAGAACTCTGACTGGTTGCATCTTTACCTGATAGGAAATTGTAATGTGCAAGGATCAAAAGAGGCTGCAGAGTGTTTTAGATTCAGCCAGTTCCATTGTGGGCATTACCCTCCCCACCACTGAGGACGTATTCAAGAAGGTAGCATCAATCACTGAGGATTCTCAACATCTGGCTGATGTCCTCTTCTCATGGCCACATTCAGGGAAGAAGTACAGGAGCCCGAAGACTCACACTTAACAGAACAATTTCTTCCCGTCTGCCATCAGATTTCTGCATGGTGCATGAACACCACCTTGCTGTTCCTCTTCTGCACTGTTTATTTATTTGTTGCTTATTTACTGTAAACTTATATTAAGCTTTACACCTTGCACTGTACTGCTGACATACTCATGACATACAGTATGTTAGTAATAATAAACATCATTCTAAACCATTTGTGATGTTCTGATCAAATATTATTCATTAACCTGATATAGATAGATAGATACTTTGTTGATCCCAAAGGAAATTACAGTGTCACAGTCACATTACAAGTGCACAGATATCCAAATATTAGAAGAGAAATAAGAAATAATGAAAAATGAGCTAACTTGAACAGACTAACAGGAGGGGGCCATCACTTCTCCAGGCTGTCTTATTATAGACCCTAATGGCTGAGGGAAATAATGACCTCATATAGTGCTCTTTGGAACAACACATTTGTCTTAGTCTGTTACTAGAAGTGCTCCTTTGTTCAGCCAAAGTGGCATGCAGAGGGTGAGAAACATCATCCAGAATTGACAGGATTTTCAGTAGGGTCCTTTTTCTACCACAGCCACCAGTGTGCCCAGTTTGACTGCTATAACAGAGCCAGCCTTTCTAATCAGTATATTGAACCTGTTGGCATCACCCATGTTGACGCCATTGCCCCAGCACACCACCACATAGACTATTGTACTGGTGACAACAGACTGGTAGAACATGCGAAGGAGAGGCCTGCATATTCTAAAGTACTTCAGTCTTCTCAAGAAATAGAGGCAACTCTGGCCCTTCTTGTACACAGCCCCTATGTTGGTGCTCCACTCAAGTCTGTCATCCAGGTGCACCCACAGATACCTGTAGATCCTCACCACATCCACGTCCTCACCTTCAATAGTAGCAGGGAGCAGTGCAGGCTTAGTCTTCCTAAAGTCCATCACCATCCCTTTTGTCTTACTAATGTTAAGCTGCAGATGATTCAGCTTGCACCATTTGACAAAGTCCTCCACCAGGACTTGTTATATTTCTTATAGGTAGATGCTATCTGACATGATTTGTTTTCCCAGCAACACAAAAAATTTTGGATGAACTCTGCAGGCCAGTCAATGTCTGTGGAGAAGAGTAAACAGTTGACGCTTCAGGCTGAGACCCTTCATCGCGACTGGAAAAAAAGATGAGTATTTCAGTCATGGGGAGAGTTATTGAATAGTTTCTTCTCTCTTGGAGCAGAAGATGCTGCGGGGGTTCTGATAGAGGTGTACAAAATTACAAGGAGCACAGAACAAAAAAAAACATTTCTCTATCGCAGAGAAGTTTAGAGGGGAATTGAACAAGAATTCTTCCACCCATAAGATGGTCATCTTTTTTCCCCATTCCTTATGAAGGGTCTTAGCCTGAAACATTGACTGTTTACTCTTTCCCATAGAATATGCCTGGCCTGTCGAGTTCCTCCAGCATTTTGTGTGTGTTGCTTGAATTTTCAGCATCTGGGTGTTTTCTCTTGCTGTTGCTCTCCCAGCAGTTTTTGTTTGTCTTTCAGATTTCCACGAGGGCCTCTATCACTATGTCAAGCAGTGGATTCCAAATTCCAATCACCTTTTGGGTGGAAGGATTCTTGTTCGGTTTCCCTCTGAACTTCCCTGCTTCAGAGAAATGTTTTCTACCATCTACCCATTCTGTGCCACTCAGAATTTTGTACACCACTTCCAGAACCCTCTCAGCCTCCTCTGTTCCAAGAAAGAACAAACTAATTAGTACTCACCTCATAATGAAACAGTACATCCTGCAACCTCCCAGTAAATCCCCTCTGCAGTCCTTCCCACAGTTCACTGATCAGAATTACACACAGTCCTCTGGCCGAGGCCCAATCTCTGACGGGAAGACCCAAACCAAAGGACATGCTCTCAAGAGAAGGGAAAACCTTTTGTTGCATCCTGATGCCTTTATGATGCTAAGGTTCTTTAGAAGCCAGGAATGAGGCACAAAGCTTATTGTTTATGACTGTTGTAGTAAATACTACAAGAGCTTTTCAGCTTTTTCAACAAGAAAGAGGAGCCAAAGAACAAAGAAAAAGACAGGAGATAACAAAACATTCCAATTAACCTATAAAATAGCCAAATTCAGTGGTGTGACATCTGCTACTGAAAACTAAAGACATTTTTTAGAAAAATACAGAAGCAACTCCACAGCATTTGCTGGAAAATTCACTGAACAATTGCAGGCATATACATAGGCAATTATATAAAAATACAAGCAAGCATATGAAAGTTGAACTGCAAGAAAAGGAACATTTCTACACCGCACTCCAACACTATTGAAGTCTGAGTTGAGGAAAGATATGGATCTTTGGAACTCATTATCTGAAAGTCCTATGAAGATAAAAAACATAGACTGTATATATTTAAAGCTGAAATTGACATACTTCTTATCAGTATTGGAAATCAAGGGTTATGGCAAAGTCATGGACAGGAAAGTGATCTTAGAAAATGTTGTCTTAGCCATGATCCCACTGATTAACAAAACAGACTTGAAGGCCTGAATGTCTTCTTCTTTACCTACTTCTTAGTACCCTAAAACAGTTAAAGACTTTTTCTAGAGGTCACAAATTAATATATTATCAAATTATGAATAGTCCTTTTTCATGGAGCTATGTTTCTAAGGCACTGGGCTGAGTACACACCTGGTTAACTTTGGATTTAGACAATCAGTAAACAGAAGATTTTTGTCACATCATTGTGGGTTGGATTCAAGGGTAAAAGGATGTATGGCAACTTGCTATGCCACCAAAGCATTTCATCCTTCATGTGAGTGATGCAAACAATGAAAACTATGTTCTAGAAAGAGCAGTCTTTTTGTGCCTTCAAAGCCATTTTATCATCAAAGTAAACAATCAAAAGAAATAGACATTGTTATTCAGTGACATTTTTATATTGAAGTTATCACAATGGAAAATATTTCAAATTTTGGATTTTTGAATAGAAGAAATATTGAACTACTTCCAGATAAAACAGATTGAAGTTGTCTGGAATTTAATCTACATCTGTAACTTTCACCGTGAATTTCAAAAGTTGTTTAACATTTTTCATTTCTGAAGGTCGCTCATTCAACATGAGAAAAATAACAAACAAATATATAGATTTTACCAACCTATTAGATATGTGGTTAGATTCAAATCTTTAATAACACCCACATATTTTCCCTGGAGGCAAAAGCTATGAAGAACTTAGATGATGAGGCACTCCCATAAGGTTGGGCTGCAGGCTCATATTTGTGGCAAAGTTAGGATTGCTAGTCCGGCTTTTACCTATCAACCACTAATCCACACCTGAGAGTCATAGTCATTCCTTTACTATCTCTGTGTGGAATGCAAATGACTATTTTTCAATTTCAAGTCAAGTCATGTTAATTAAAAGGAAATTGGGATTCTGACAGGAAGAAGAAGCAGGATTTTTTCTTCCCTGGCTAGCCTTGCCCAAGTATGTCTGCAGATTTATACTTGCCAGGACCATTGGTAAGCCTTGCACAAGATGTCCCACTTTAGCTATTGGGCAGAATTCTATGCCCATGGTCTGCATATAATTTTCAATGGTGTCTTCCAGAAATGAGAGATGATCTCATATATTATTAGTTTTGTTTACACTTATAATCCTTTAAAGTTGTGTTGAACGTAACTCATCTATATTTTAATAGAGAAAATTGAGAAAATTTAATCCCTTGGCAAATTCCAAATAAAAATAAGTTTGGAGTACTGTGGGGATTTGTTCAAGTTCAAGTTTAATTGTCAATCAACCATACATGAATACCCATGAATACAACCAGAAACAACAGCATTATTCTGGGGCCAAGGGGCAAAACACAGTATAAACAGTCATACACAACACAAGGCACAGATAGCATATATACGAAAGGAAGTGCATATAAGATAGTAGTAAAATACAGTCACACAAAAAATATATAGTCCAAGTCCCTGAGTCCATGAATGTTGCTGCAGTTTGCAGCTGAAAATAACACAGCTTGTCTTCTGCCGAGTAAACATTGGGGGGGGGGGGCAGCAGCATAGATACCATGCCACACCACCTCCAGTACTGGTGGAGTGCCCCACTCTGACGTCTCCCCCGGGTGACGGCAGACAGGCAACACTGCGAATTGAGGCCTAGTGCTTGCTACGCAGCTCCCTGCTGTCAGCTCCACTCTTTACTAATAAACCAATGTATCAGACTTGCAACATTCCACACCAACAGGGTCTAACAAGGTCTTGAGATCACAAGAAAAGCAACTTATACGATCACTCACTGTCAGACCACACACCTGCCTTGCTGTCGTGGGCAGCATCACAATCTGCACCAAGTCCAGCTCATTCAGTTTCTCCACGAATGAGCAACTAGCTGATAGACCTGCAGTAAAAGTTCTTAATGTCCAGCAGGGTCTTGTGATCGTAAGATATGTTTTTAAAAGATAATAACACCTTTGGTTGACCCTGTAGAAGCTACTGCACCCAAGACGTAATCTGGGAAAACTTCCTGTTGTGCATATCTGCGGGATGAAAGTCTAACCAAGATCAATTGAATGGGAGTCTTGTTTCCTGCAAGAATCCAAAATGCAATGGGCAGTGGCCCAGAGCACTGCTAAACAAGAAGCTTTGTTCTGACTTGGCCACAAGGATGATTGAGATGGAAAACAAAATAATTTTGCTTGCTCAGAGGAACAAATTCTTCTGAACTTGAAGTTTTGACACACTGGTGTGAGTATTGTACAACTTGAAATCACAATGAAATTAATAAGTATGAATTCAAACCCTAAGCATAATAGTCGTGGTATGTTAGTCATATGCCTCAGCTTTCCTTCCTTGAGAATCAACGCAAGATTCATGAAAATTATGCTGTGACTTAGAATTAAATAGTGAAAACATTTCATAAACTTAGGTAATTTCCCCTTGAGCTTAAAGGAACGAGAGTGATCTAATTCACAGAGAAACGGTGTCCTCTGCTAGAGCAATTCAGAACAAGTGTGAGTCAGCTTGGAATCATGATCAATGTGTTCTTCCATTGAGATTTCAGTACACACAGTGACTACCAAATCAATGGTCAAGCCCTCTTTAGTCCCACTATGCTCTTGCAGTCTCAGCACTAATTGATTAATTAATTTTCATTGCGTCACTGTGTAAATATCTATGCATTATATGCCTGATAACGCATTACATCCTTTTTCACACAGGTAAAATTTAACAAACTGCTGAGTTAATAATATTTGATGATCCAGTGTACACCAACAGAAGTACATAGCCATAAAGGCTTTTGTCCTGTTCCTACCTGTAGTAGAAATACTCTTCACAGAGATATTTTCTCATCAACAAATCAATGCTCCATTTGAACATGATCATTT
Source organism: Hypanus sabinus (assembly GCF_030144855.1). Lineage (NCBI taxonomy): Eukaryota > Metazoa > Chordata > Chondrichthyes > Myliobatiformes > Dasyatidae > Hypanus > Hypanus sabinus. The sequence goes on along the minus strand of NC_082719.1, from coordinate 65,185,082 downwards.
ACACACGTTAATGTAGGTAAATATCTGATTCCCAGTAGCTCTTATGGTTTATTTTCCCCTCTAACTTACTGATAACCAGCAAACTGAGGACTGGACAAAGATCCTAGTGAGATTCAATTAAATCTCGATTAACAACAGAGCGGCACTGTGAGGATCATGTTTTTTTGATTTCTCGGGTGCCTTCAATACCATAGAGCCCTCATTGCTGGGAGAAAATCTCCGTTCAATGCGGGTTGCCCCTTCCATTGTAGCCTGGATAATGGACTACCTGACTGGCAGACAACAGTATGTACGGCCTCAGAGCTGAGTGTCAGACATGGCCACAAGCAGCACTGGGGTGCCACAGGGGACTGTATTGGCTCCCTTCCCGTTTACCCTGTATACCTCGAACTTTAGATAAAACACTGATACATTTCACCTCCAGAAATTCTCTGATGACTCAGCAATATTTGGGTGTATAAAGGGAGGACGGGAGGATGAATACAGGGCCCTGCTGGAGGACTTTGTCAAATGGTGCAAGCGGAATAGCTCAACATCAGTTAGACAAAGGAGATGGTGATGGACTTTAGGAAGACTAAGCCTGCACTGTTCCCTGTTACTATCGATGGTGAGGACGTGGATGTGGTGAGGACCTACAAGTATCTGGGGGTGCAGACTTGGGTGGAGCACCAACTCAGAGGCTGTGTACAAGAAGGGCCAGATTTGCCTCTACTTCTTGAAGAAACTGAGGTCTTTTGGAGTGTGTAGGCCTCTCCTTCACATGTTCTACCAGTCTGTTGTCACCAGTATAATCTTCTATGCAGTGGTGTGCTGGGGGCAATGGTATCAACACAGGTGATGCCAACAGGCTCAATAAACTGATTAGAAAGGCTGGCTCAGTTATAGGAGCCAAACTGGACACACTGGTGGCTGTGGTAGAACAAAGGACCCTATGGAAAATCCTGGCAATTCCAAACAACGTGTCTCACCCTCTGCATGCCACCTTTACTGAACAGAGGAGCACTTTTAGTATAGACGAGGATAACTGCTCTGCTCTGTGAGGCCGTTCATACCCTCAGCCATTAGGCTCTATAATGAGTCTGGCTAAGACTGGGGAAGTTAGACTGTTTGCGGTAATTTATATTTTATTCTTTCTTACTTCTCTTCTAATATTTGTATATCTGTGCACTTGTAATGCTACTGTGACACAGAAGTTTCCTTTAGGGTTAATAAAGTGTAACACTTACGCAACGGGCTGGTATAAGTCTAGGGAGAAAATTCCAGGCACTCGCCAACCCCTCCTCACATATACGCAGATGCTGTGGAAAACAAGTTAACACAGCGTCGCACACACAATATCAGGCCCACATCAGGTACAGTTATAGAATATACTTTAAGGATTTTACTAAAACTAAGTGATTGCTAATGATACAGTATATATGAAGGAAAAGAAAATAAAGAAAAAGGTGCCAAATTTATCAGAGTTCAATCAATTTAGTGCACATCATTAGAGCTCAACCATCGAACCATTCAACCCATTTTTGCTATCCTCTGACCTCCACGACCTCGCACCTGGGACCACCCAAAGTGGTCGACCGAGCAGTGTGGCACACGTCCATCTTCTTCAGCATCTTCTTCCCCGAATCTGGAAAAGACCGGGGAAATCCCAGCTCCCAGACCCACAAGAAAGAAATGACATCCAACCCCATTGATTAACAAATGAATATAATCCCCATTATCAGCAATTCTAAACCTAAACAGGTGAGAAGCTTTGAGAATGCTCTGCAAGACAACACTCTCTCAACAGTTAGCATAACAAAGAAGCAGTTTTACTTTTAACAAACAAAGAAGCCATTTTGATTAACATACGCAGTACGAAAGTATCTATCTAATGTAAACTGCACCAAACGTCAATGCAATGGAATTCGTGCCTTGCTAAACTCATGTTAGTTTGCTGAAGGAATGATTTAGTTCCTCTCCACAATATAAAACTTGATGAAGGAGACTGTCAGAAAAAGATGGGCAACAGCACTTCGATTGTGCACTGGAAGACTTTGCGGAGCAGCCTAAACCAGACGAGGCAGCTTGAGTATCAACTGGATGTTGAAAGAACTGTAGAATTCTGAGACAAAAGGTCTTCCACAAATTTCAAAATCACTCTCTTAAATACTTTGCTGCTGCAATCTATTCCATAGATAAGGTATGACTAGGAATCTGGCTGTTGAAATTTGAAAGCTTCCTCTATTAATTGTGTTGTGTTCAGGTAACAGAGGTTAATATAGATCAACCCTCAGTGACAGAAGAATTCTAAGGAGAATACAAGAAATAGGAGCAGGAGTAGGCCATCTGACCTGTCGAGCCTGCTCCACCATTCCATAAGATCATGGCTGATCTGCCTATGGACTCATAAACACCTTTTTGCTTTTTCCTCACAACGCTAAATACCCCTACTCTGCAAAAATCTGCCCAACCTTGTCTAAAATATATTTACTGGGGTAGCCTCCACTATTTCATTGGCAGAGAATTCCAGAGATTCACCACTGTCTGGAAAAAGCAGTTCCTCCTTATCTCCGTCCAAAATCTACTCCCCCGAACCTTGAGGCTATATCCCCTAGTTGTAGTCTCACCAACCAGTGGAAGCAACTTTCCAACCTCAACTTTATCTGTCCCTTTCACAATTTGATATGTTTCTATAAGATCTCTCATCCTTCTGAATTCCAGTGAGTACAGTCCCAGGTGACTCAATCTCTCCTCATCGTCTAACCCAGGGGTCGGCAACCTTTACCACTGAAAGAGCCATATGGACCCGTTTCCCACAGAAAAGAAAACAGTGGGAGCCACAAAACCCGTTTGACATTTAAAATGAATTAACACTGCAAACAACGTTTTTTTTGCCTTTATGCTATGTATAAACAAACTATAATGTGTTGCATTTATGAAATCGATGAACTCCTGCAGAGAAAACGAAATTACATTTCTGCATGCAACAAAAACATTTTGAACTCTGAAAAAAAGACGTTGGGTTGAAGGTTACTTTTAAGTAAAATAATCAATGTCTATTTGAGTCCTTCTTGTATTTATGAAAAACACCGAACTTAAATTGTCTGCCAGCAGCAAACCAAAAATACTGTCAGCCAGCTGTCAACCTGAAAAATAAAAGGACTATTTCACTGAACAATGAAAAAATATGAATATACGTAAAATAATAGGCAATTAAAATATTTATCATACTTGGTTAATGGGATTTCTGCTCCTGGACCTCAGCGCGCAGCGTCTGCACATCAGGGCTGTATGACGTCACCTTCATCTTTACACAGGATCGCAAGCTGTCATCTGTGAGGCGTGCGTGATGTTTGTTTTTAATAAAGTTCATGTTGGAGAACACCTGCTCACATACATATGTGGATCAAAAGATCGACAGGACTCCAAGCACATACTTTTTAATGTTTACATAAATGTCGGGGATAGCATTCCATGTTTCGAACACAAGTTTGTCCGTTTGGGGAGGTTTTCAATATCACTCCATCTGAGCAAGAACGGCCTTCTGACGGGCAACATCTTCAAGGTCTGCTGTCAAGCGTCTAAGCTTGGACACCCATATGTCTTTGTCGGCTGTGTCGGCCAGTTCCATCTCAAGATCAGGTTGACTCACATCTGCCAATGCAGTCGTATTCAGTAGGAATGGATCGATGCTTAGGGGAGTGGCGGGTGTCAGGCATTGGCAGTGGTGACATATTAATAGTAATAAAAAACACGTTGTAGCGGTGTGCTACACGCAGCGCTAAAATAGACACGGAGTCGGTAAACTGCAGTCAAAGATAACTTTATTCGAACTAAACAGCCTTGCTTTTAAGCCTCCCTCAACCCTCCCCCCCCCCCGTGGGCATGGATGCTCCAAAAGACACATACTCACAAACCCCCGTAGGCTATCTCCCTTAGCCGGAATGCTGGCTAATTGTGAGCCGGTTTGGATGTGCCAGGAAATGGGTCGCCACAACGTTTTATTTAGATGGTACAATATCACCATAATCTTCAAATTTAGAATTACATTTCAAAAACTAACAAACTAACATAAAATACATTTTAATTAAATACTCATCATTTATTTTCCAAAGCCACAGGGAGCCGCAGCACAGAGATGAAAGAGTCGCATGCGGCTCCGGAGCCGCAGGTTGCCGACCCCTGGTCTAACCCCTTCATCCCTGGAATCAACCTGGTGAACCTCCTCTGCACCACCTCCAAAGCCAGTATATCCTTCCTCAAGTATATGGAGGCCAGAAATGCACGCAGAACTCCAGGTGCAGCCTCACCAGTACCCTGTACAGTTGCAGCATGACCTCCCTGCTCTTAAATTCAATCCCTCTGGCAATGAAGGCCAACATTCTGTTTGCTTCTAGCCTGCTGCACCTGCAAACCAATCTTCAGTGCTTCATGCACAAGCACTCCCGAGTCCCTCAACACAGCAGCTTGCTGCAATTTTTTTTAACCATTTAAACGATAATCTGCTCTTTCATTTTCCCTCCACAATCTGGGTCTGTCTCAGATGGTTCATGTGGTTCTTGAGCTCTCTGAGCACCCAGCTGAGATATTTTTGCAACAGTCTACAGTTAGCCCGCAGCTGCTAGCCCAGCTCTCTGGTACATGATGTCATTAAACAGTGATAGCTGAAAGGATGAGAATATATTGCAACTTGGAGAAGCAACATTTCCCATTGCTTATATGTCTAATTTACTTAGCAACTGCACTGTCAGCATATCTTGAGAATGTGCCAAGTGTTGCATAAATGCAAGGGGCTAGAAAGCATTCTGATTCTTAAAAAATGTATTCAACTGAGGACGTTGTGATTAACTTGAAGGTGTGATTGGAAGGATTGTCAGGGACTTGATGATGTAAGGATCCAGTAGGGAGAGGCTTGTGGAGCATTGCACTGATAGACCAGATGCAACAAACTTACAAGAAAGCTGACTGGAAAGGGTGGCAGAATGGCACAGCTAGTAGAACTGCTGCTTCAGTGGCCCAGACCGGATCCTGACCACCAATACTGCTTGTGTGCAACTTGCACATCCTGTCTGCAACTGAATTCTCTCTCAAGTGCTCCAATTTCCACCCACATCACAAAGCCTTGTATGTTAGTGCCCCAGGAGTAGGTGTGTTGGTGGAAATGTGGGGGCAATAGATCTCAGGAGAATAATTGGGGCATGGGATCGAACTCCTTCAGTGCAAAATGTAAAAACATGTCTATGCCCCAATCGCCAGTGGTGCAGATCAGGTGAGGCTGGTCCTCTTTAATTGCATACGCCGGTCCTTTTATTAATGAATGACCTGCTACTTTGCCAAATATATTTGAGGCAGAAGATCCCCAGAACCAGAATCTCCAGAAAAACAGCGCAGTAATTAGTTAGCCATCAGATTTTTTGATTAAGTTTCTTCATGTGGCATACAAAATAGCATTACAATATAACACACACGAAACGCTGGAGGAACTCAGCAGGCCAAGCAGCATCGATGGAAAAGAGTAAATGGTCAACATTTCAGGTCAAGACCCTTCATCACAATGTAAAGTAACTTCTAGTTCTTGTTCTTTCTTAATCATACTGTGGAAAATACACCAATATTTTCTGAAATGTTTTTTAAAACTGGTGTTAAAATATTGCGACTCAGCTATATCCCTTTATATAAAATCTTGATTAACTTTACATTTGAAGAAATTGCTTTAATTTAAACAATTCTTAACTGCATTCTTTTTTCCATTCTACATTCCTTTCAAATATTCTAATAACACTCTGATTAGAAAAATATCTAATCTGTGACAACCTGATAAGTAGGCATAGTTTAATTAGACAAACTTAGTGGATCTTTAAATAACCAATGTTCATTCACCCACATGTGTCATTACTTACAGAGGTAAACCAGCCAATGGAAATGGTAAAACCTCCACTACTCATGTGTATATCTTGGTTTCTTTTTCTGCTTAACTGAAACATTTCTCATGCATTTAATTTTAAGACGACGTGTTGTCCTTGACTAAAAGCAATTAAGGTCAATAACTTCTTGAAGTTTTTTTAATAGTATTATTATTATATAGACGAGATTTCCTATCAGATCAAGAATGGTTACAATTAAGAGCATGTTGGGAAAAGTGGGCTGAATATTATCACACACCAAATTGTTTATATGTGATAGGGCCTTGTGATGCTTTTGACAGTGAGAAGTTGCTCATGTGCTAATGCTTGAAACATTGGCATATGTTGAATATTAATCACTTTTAATTACAATGCATATATGATGTAAACATCAATTTCAATGATTTATATATGATAGAAATATAAAAGCCAAGCCTTGGATTCCCTTTTGCCAACACTCTTCTTTCCTACTCAGAAATAAACACATTAATTGAATTTACTATAGCCTGTGAAAAAAAAATCACACATAATTCTTGTGAACTTGTCCTAGCATCTTAAATTTCTACAATGTTTTGCACTGGAAGTTGTTAATCCTTCTGCAAGGCATCTAGAACTTGTGGGCAGGACTAACAACTCTATACATTTGTAACTAAGCAAATTGAAGTGTCTTTAATAAGTAGCACGGAACCTTAAGTAGAGAATCTTAATGTGAATCGTGAATTCAATGTTAAATCAGATACAGCAAATAAAATACAAAGGCAAGGACTTTAAAAAGAAAATGAAAAAAAATTAAAAAGAAATATTTTCATTGTTTAATTCTCTATTAACAATTAAACTTTGAAATTATGAGATTTGACACTTATAAAAGCTCATTTTTAGAGTCGGAGGTTGTTTTGTAGTAATTAAGATTGAAGGAAAAGCACATGGTAGGCAACAAAGAATCCAATTTCTTGTCCACCACACAGACACAGTGGAGTTACTCTATATGAAGAGAAAGTTAGATAGCAAGATGCTATTTAAACAAATGTTATGGAGGAGTCCTACGTCATAAACAAAAACTTGGCATTTACCTGTTTCTGTTATTGCCTGGAGTTGTAGCCTGATTATTTTTTATAGTTTCGGTGGTCACCATTATTTTTACCGGAAGAGTTGGCCCATTAAAATATATTGAAATTACAGCTGAGTTCAACCATATGATTGGTATTAACCTCTGCTCAATCATTTAACATAAAGAAAGATTAGTTTCACTGCCCTAACATCCCTTGTACACTTTAGTTAATCCATCAGTGTTACAGAAAGTTAACATAGTTAAACTTAGTCAGACCTTAAACACTAAGTAATCTGCTTTGTTCTAATGAATAAAGAAACACTTCTTGAACATAAAGAGCAGATATTGGACTGCTGGAAAAGATGCTGGAGAGGTAGTAATGGGGGCAAGAAAGTGTCAGATGAACTGAAAAAAAATAGTATTTTGCATCAGTAATCACGTGGAAGACACTAGTTGTGTGCCGGAAGTTCAAGAGTGTTGGAGGGCAGAAGTGAGTGCAATTGCTATTACTTGGGACGTGGTGCTTGGGAGGCTGGAAGGTCTGAAGGTAGATAAGTCACCCAGACCAAATGGCCTATGCCCCAGGGTTCTGAAAGAGGTAGCTAAAGAGATTGGGGAGGTATTAGTATTGATCTTTCAAGAATCACTAGATTCTGGAATGGTTCCAGAGGGCTTGAAAATTGCAAATGTCAATCCACTCTTCAAGAAGGGAGGGAGGCAGAAGAAAGGAAATTATAGGCCAGATTGCCTGACTGGCGGTTGAGAAGATGTTGGTGTCTATTATTAAAGATGAAGTCTCAGGGTACTTGGAGGCACATGATAAAGTAGGCCAAAGTCAGCATGGTTTCCTGAAGGGAAACCTTGTCTAACAGATCTGTTGGTATTATTTGAGGAAAAAACAAGCAGAAGGGACAAAGGAGAACTGGTGGATGTTGTGTACTTGGATTTTCAAAAGGCCTTTGACAAGGTGCTATAACTGAGGCTGCTTAACAAAATAGGAGCCCGTGGTTTTATAAGAAACATACTGGCATGGATAGAGCATTGGCTGATCGGCAGGAGGCAAAACGTGGGAATAAAGCGAGCCTTTTCTGGTTGGCTGCCAGTGACTAGTGGTGTTGGGACCGCTTCTTTTTACATTGTATGTCCATGATTCAGATGATGGAGTTGATGGCTTTGGGGCCAAGTTTTCAGACAATATGAAGATCAGTGGAGGGGCAGGTAGTGTTGAGGAAGCAGGGAGGCTGCAGGACTTAGACAGATTGGGAGAAAAGGCAAGATGTGTCAGGAAGTATATATTCATGCACTTTGCTAAAGGAATAACAGCATAGTCTATTTTCTAAATGGTGAGAAGATTCAAAAATCAGAGGTATAAATGGACCTGCGACTCCTCGGGCATAATTCCCTAAAGGTTAACCAGCAGGTTGAATCGGTGGTGAGGAAGACAAATGCAACCTTAGCATTCATTTCGAGAGAACTAGAATAAGAAAGCAAGGATTTAATGCTGAGGCTTTATGAGGCATTGGTGAGGTCTCGCTTGGAGTACTGTGAACAGTTTTGGTTCCCTTCTCTAAGAAATGATGTGCTGACATTGGAGAGGATTCAGAGGAGGCTCATCAGAATGATTCCAGGATTGAAAGGTTTATCATATGAGGAGCCATTATGGCTCTGAGCCTGTACTCACTGGAATTTCGAAGACTGAGGGAGGATCTTATTGAAATCTATCGAATATTGAAAGACCTAGATAGAGTGGATTTGGAGAGGATGTTTCCTATAGTGGAAGAGTCTAGGACCAGAGGGCACAGCCTCAGAATAGAGTGACATCGATTTAGAATGGAAATGAGGAGGAATTTCTTTAGCCAGAGGGTGGTGAATCTGTGGAATTTGTTACAACAGGTAGCTCACTGAGTGTATTTGTCATGGTGTGAAAGGTTATGGCAAGAAGGCAGCAGAATGGGGTTAAGAAGGAAAATGGATCAGACTAGATGTACTGGAGAAGCAAACTTGATGGGCTGAATGGCCTAATTCTGCTCCTATGTCTAATGCTCTTATGGTCTACAATTTTCCATGTAAGGATTTTTTTTTGTTTTCAGCTGTAATGCTTTCATTAAAAAGTTATGTACGTGTCTCTATTTTGTTCCTCTTTCATCACTGAAAACAAAGTACTTTTGTCTAAACCAACCCTCCTTTCAGAACTTTAAACACCAGGTAATCTGCATTCTTCTAATGAATGAAGAAACATTTTTAAAAACTTGCCTTTAATCAGACGTGGATGTGTGGATCCGTGGCCCTCCCTCTTCCTTGCTTCTGTCCCATCTCTCTCTTGCCTATCCTCCGGGTCCTAGCATTGCAACAGATCATACATAACTCAGTACAGAGACACAGAGACTGCAGGCGCTGGAACCTGAAGTAACACCCAAGATGCCGAAGGACTCAGCATGTATGGAGGGAAATGGACAGTCCAGATGGAAAGGTCTCAACCCAAAACATCGACTGTTCTTTCCTCTCCGTTGATGCTGCTTGACCTACTGACCTCGTCCAGCATCTGTGGGTCACAAACACGTACGTGTGGAGACGTTGATCCTTTGACGTATTCCACAATTTAGCTGTAAAAATCTCTGAGCCCAGTGTGCTCGTTACCACAGAGAAAACTCTGGGTGGGAGAGAATTTTGCAGTTAAACGAAGGGAGGAGGAGACGACATTTGCCGTTTGGATCGATTAACAAGAGAAAACTAAAGGAAGGCAGGGGCAAGCGCAGCGGCCATCATCACACAGACCGTGAACAAAGTTAGAGTGGTAAGGCTTCAGGGAAGAGAGGTTTCAGTTAGAGAAAGCAAAAGAAAACAAAAAAGCTCTAGGTTAAGTTTTTTTCCCATCTTTTCTTTGCATTTGTTCATTTAAGACAGTTGAGATGTCGGGCAGGATAGTTGAATGCTCCTCGTGCAGGATGTGAGATGTGGGAAGACAGAGAGACCTCCAGTGTCCCTGATGACTACAGTTGTGGGAAGTGCATCCAGCTGCATCTTCTAACAGTCTCCATTAAGGAGATTGGTACTGGATGAAGTCCAGACCATTCGAGAGGCTGAGAGGGTGATAGATAGAACAGACAGAGAGTTAGTTACACCCAAGGAGCAGGGCACAGGAGACTGGGTGACAGTCAGGAAGGGGCAAGGAGTTAAGGGGGCCATGTAGTGTACCCTTGTGGCCACACCTCAACAACTGGTATATCACTTTGGATACTGTTGGGGGTGATGACCTATCAGAAGAAAGTCGCAGTGGTCGGATCTCTGGAACTGAGTCGTCTCTGTGAATCAGAAGGGAAGGGGAGAGAAGAGGCAAGCTGTGGTGATAGGGGATTCACTAGTTACAGGAACAGACAGGAGGTTCTGTAGGTGAGAATGAGATTCCTGGATGGTATGTTACCTCCTGGATGCCAGGGTCTGGAACATCTCAAATCGAGTCCTCAGCATTCCTAAGTGGGAGTGTGAACAGCCAGAGGTCATGGTCCACGTAGGTACCAGTGACATGGGTAGGATGAGTGATGAGGTTCTACGTAGGGAGTTCAGGTAGTTAGGTGCTAGGTTAAAGGGCAGGACCTCCGAGGTTGTGATCTCAGGATTGTTACCCATGCCATGGGCTAGTGAGGCTAGAACTAGGAAGATCATACAGTTTAATACATGGCCAAGGAGTTGGTTAAGGAGGGAGGGCATAAGATTTTTGGATCATTGGGCTCTCTTCCAGGGAAAGTGGGACCTGCACTGAAGGGACTGTTTCAACCTGAACTGGAGGAGGACTAATATCCTAGTGGGAAAGTTTGTTAATGTTGCATAGTGGGGTTTAAACTAGAGTTGTAGGGAGCTGGGAACCAGAGTGCCAGAACAGTTAGTGGAGAGGTTGTGGAGGCAGATGTTGGTAAGACCTCAGACAGAGTCAGAAATCAAAAGGTTGAGCAGGGTGTGACTAGTGTCTTGAACTGGGAATATTCCAGTATCGTAGGAAATGCAGATGAGCTCAGGGCATGGATCAACACCTGGAATTATGACATTGTAGCCATTAGTGAGACTTGGCTGCAGCTCAGTATTCCGGGGTTTGGTAGTTTTTTATGTGAGAGAGAGGGAGAAATTAAAGGAGGAGGTGTGGCATTACGAGTCAGGGAAAATGTCATGGTCGTGTTCTATCAGGATAGACTGGAGAACTCAACTAGTGAGGCATTATGGGTGGAACTGAGAAATAAGAAAGCTATGACCATGTTAATGTGACTATATTACAGACCATCCAACAGTCCTAGGGATTTAGAGGAACAAATCTGTAAAGAGATCGCAGACTGTTGCAAGAAACATAAGGTTGTGATAGCAGGTGATTTTAACTTTCCACATATTAACTCGGACTTCCACACTGTAAAAAGACTTGATGGGATAGAGTTTGTCAACTGTGTTCAGGAAAGTTTCCTTCATCAGTATGTAGAAGTCCCAGTGAGTGACCATGTGATACTCGATCTGCTTTCAGGGAATGAGACAGGGCAGGTGACAAAAGTTTGTGTCAGGGAACACTTTGCATCCAATGACCACAATGCCATTAGCTTCCAAGTAAATATGCAAAAATATAGGTCTGGTCTGCAGGTTGAGATTCTACTGGGTGATAGTCGTTAGGCAACTCACTCTACTCTTCTTGGGCACTGGTATAGTTATTGCCCTTTTGAAGCAGGTAGGAACTTTTGACTGTAGCAATGAGAGAATAGGAAATAGAAAAAGTTCAGCTCATGGGCAGATAACTCTTAAAAAAATATGGAGATTTTCAGTTGAGCTAAAGTTTTTATAAACTTTATTTATTCTAAACTTAATACAGTAAAGATTTGTCTTTTTAAAAGTGTGTTTGGTAAGTGGGAAGCCTTCAAAAACAAAATTTTGGAAGTACAAAGCTTATATGTGCCTGTCAGAGTTAAAGGTAAACGTAACAAGTGTAGGGATCCTCAATTTTCAAGAGATACTGAGGCCCTGGTGAAGAGGGAAAAAAGAGGATGCAGAGCAGGTATAGACAAGTAGGAACAAATAAGGTGCTTATCGAGTATAAGAAATGCAAGAGAACATTCAAGAAACAAGTCAGGAAGGCTAAAAGAAGGTGTGAAGTTGCTCTAGCAGACAAGGTGAAGGAGAATCCTAAGGGATTCTACAGATATGTTAAGAGCAAAAGGATTGCAATGGACAAAATCAGTCCCTCAGAAGACCAGAATGGAGCCAAAACAGATAGAGGGGTGAGATCTTAAATGAATTCTTTGCATCTGAATTTACTCAGGTGATGGACATAGAGCCTATAGAAGTGAGGCAAAGTGGCACCAACTTCATGGACGCTGTACAGATTACAGAGGCAAGTCAGGGTGGATAAATCCCTAGGACCTGACAAGATATTCCCTTGGACCCTGTGAAGGGCAAGTACAGAAATATTTGGAGCCTAAGCAGGGATATTTACATCTCCCTTAGCGACAGTATAGGTACCAGGGGATTAGAGGATAGCCAACATTGTTCCACTGTTTAAAACAGGCTCAGAACATAAACCAGGAAATCATAGGCCAGTGAGTCTGACGTTAGTTGTGGGAAAGTTATTGGAAGGTATTCTAACGGAGTGGATATGTAAGTATTTGGATAGACATGGACTGATTAAGGATAGTCAACATGCAAGGTAGGTCATGTCTAAACAATCTTATAGAATTTTTCGAGGAAGTTAACAGGAAAGTTGTTGAAGGCAAGGCAGTGGATGTTGTCTACGTGGACTTTAGTAAGGCATTTGCAAGGCCCCACATGGGAGGCTGGTCAAGAAGTTTCATTATCTTGACATTCAGGATGAGGTGGTAAATTCAATTAGACATTGGCTTTGTGGGAGAAGCCAGACAGTGGTAGTAGATGGTTGCCTCTCCGACTGGAGTCCTGTGACTAGTGGAGTGCCACAGGGGTCGGTGCTGGGTCCATTGTTGTTTATCATATATATTAACAATCTGGATGATAATGTCGTTAACTGGATCAGCAAATTTGTGATGACACCAAGATTGGGGGTGTAGTGGACAGTGAGAAAAGTTATCTGTGAGCTGGAGAAATGACAGATAGAAAATGGCAGATAGAATTTAATGCAGACAAGTACGAGGTTTTGCGCTTTGGTAGGACCAACCTGGGTAGGTCTTGCACAGTGAACGGCAGGGCACTGAGTAGTGTGGTAGAACAAAGGGATCTGGGAATACACACCCATAATTTGTTGAAAGTGGCATTGTAGGTAGATAGGGTCATAGAAGAAGTTTTTGGCTCATTGGCCTTCATAAATCAAGTAATCAGTTCAGGAGATGGGATGTACAGTAGTGTTGAATTTGCATAATTCATTGGTGATACCTAATTTGGAATATTGTGTGCCGTTTTGGTCACCTATCTACAGGAAAGATGTAAACAAGGTTGAAAGAGTACAGAGAAAATTTAAAAGGATGTGGCCAGATCTGAAGGACCTGAGTTATAAGGAAAGATTGAATAAATTAGGACTATTCTTCAGAACGTAGAAGATTAGGAGAAGACTTGAAAGAAGAATAGAAAATTATAAGGGGTATAGGTACGGTAAACGCAAGCAGGCTTTTTCCACTGAGGCTGGGTGGGACTACAACCAGACATCATAGCTTAAGGGTGAAAGCTGAGAAGTTTAAGGGAAACATTGAGGGAAAACTTCTTCTCTCAGAGGGTCATGAGAGTGTGGAGCAAGCTGCCAGCACAAGTGGTGCTTGCAAGCTCAATTTCAATGTTTAAGAGATTTTTGAATAGGTACATGGATAGTAGGGGTACAGAGGACTATGGTCCCAGCGCAGGTCGATGGGAGTAGGTGGTTTAATTAGTTTCAGCTGTTCTTACTAGGCCAAAGGGCCTGTTTCTGTACTTCTCTATGAGTCTGACAGTTTTCATCACATCCAACTAATTTGTCTACAAATGGAACAGATGCTACCAATCCCCAGCAAATGGTTGCTCTCACCATGCCAGCCAGCATGCAACACTAGCCTTCAACCACTCCACACTGGGCCAAGGAATTTCTCTTTTCTGGATTTCTACCAAATTTCCAGCACAGCAGTTCACAGCAATGGAGAGGGCAGGGAACATTTCCAGGTTCCAGCTGCATCAGGACTATCAGTACTAGTAAACATATATATAAAGACACAATTACCCCTTTTACCTTTGATTCCATTACCATCATTGCTCCTGAGCACCAAATGTGGCAACAGTGTGGCTGAGGAACTTGGTTTCTTATAACCATATAACAACTACAGCACAGAAACAGGCCACCTCGGCCCTTCTAGTCCATGCCGAACACTTACTCTTACCTAGTCCCACTGGCCCGCACTCAGCCCATAACCCTCCATTCCTTTCCTGTCCATATACCTATCCAATTTTACTTTAAATGATAATATCGAACCTGCCTCTACCACTTCTATTGGAAGCTCATTCCACACAGCTACCACTCTCTGAGTAAAGAAATTTCTTCTCATGTTACCCTTAAACTTTTGTCCCCCTAACTCTCAACTCATGTCCTCTTGTTTGAATCTCCCCTACTCTCAGTGGAAAAAACCTATCCACATCAACTCGATCTATCTGCCTCATAATTTTAAATATCTCTATCAAGTCCCCCCTCAACCTTCTACGCTCCAAAGAAAAAAGACCTAACTTGTTCAACCTTCTTGTAGAAGGACACAGAGTTAAAATATTTTTCAAAATAGGCAGAGGATGAATGAGGGAAAATAAGTTATTGTGATCCAGAATGCATTGATGGAGTTGGACTAACTAGATACTCAGTTAAAAACTCAGCACAGGCATTGTCTCAGGCACTTTAAGACTCCACAATGTGGAGGTCAGTCTTTCTTTTCACAAACAATACCTTTGTCAAATTTCAGAGAACAGGCCAAAATGAATCCCTGCAACTATTTTTCGAAAACTCAGCAAGATACTACGAATAGTGGGAATCTGAAGTAAAAGCAGAAGATGTTGGAAACTTTAAGGAACTCAAGCCGCATCCATGAGGAAATGGGTTGGGTTATGTTAAATGTGACTCCCACCTGTTCTCACTGATTGGATTACACTTTGCCCTGTACTTACTGGAAATATACGTAAGTACAGCAAATAATTAAAAATAGATCGTGTGCATTAACATCCTGTAGGATCACTTTTTGGGAGAAAAGACTTGCAGATTCTCTGCCGGGTTTCGCTCATTGGAGGATCTGTAAGTGAATTGCCTACTGTAAGTGGAATTGCCAAATGTAAGTGCTGGGGAATCTCAAAAAGTTCACTCTCTCTCCCAATAAGCTCTATGTGGAGTCCAGTACTGACAGATTTGTTGGCTGTTCAGAGAATTCCGCTGGAATTTGTCAGCTAATTCAGAGCTTCCACGTTTGGAAACTTATGTGCCAACCTCCTGAATTTGTCTCCACTTGCAGAGATAAATGCTGCAGCTCACCACAAAACTGTTGGTATTTACTAGCAAAATTTGGTTCAATGTTTCAGGTTAGAAAAAAATTAAAAAGCTGTTTATTTTATGTTGTTTTTGTGAACAGGACTGCAAATCTTTATCAAATACCATTGGCCCCAAAACCAGAAGGTTAGTCAGGATTAGTAACATATTTCTGCATTAAGGTGGAGTTGCTTCTCAACAGTCAGCTTCATCAGATAATGAAAATGATCACAGATGGGCGTTAGCATAAAACAAACAAGCCCACAATTTTCTAATATGCTGGTAGCTGGAAGTGCTTTTCTTCAAAGGTGTATAAACAATAAACTGAGGTTAGAACACATCTTGTAATCTGAGCTGTGTTTTGGTGTCTATATGACCATAAGACATAGGAGCAGAATTAGGCCATTCAGTCCATCGAGTCTGCTCTGTCATTCCACCATGGCTGTTTCTGGATCCCCCTCAATCCCATACACCTGCCTTCTCACTGTATCCTTTGGTGCCCTGACCAATCAACAAATATATGGACTTGGCCTCCAATGCATTGGCAGAGCATTCCACAGATTCACTACTCTCTGGCTAAAAAAATTCCTCCTTACCGCAGTTCTAAAAGGTTGCCCCTCAGTTTTCAGGCTGTGCCCTCTTGTTCTGGATGCCCCCACCATAGGATACATTCTCTCCACATCCACCCTATCTAGTCCTTTCAACATTCGGTAGGTTTCAATGAGATCCCCATGCATTCTTCTAGATTACAATGAGTACAGGCCCAAAGCTGACAAATGCTCCTCATATGTTAACCCCTTCATTCCCAGAATCATCCTTGTGAACCTCCTCTGGACTTTCTCTAATGAGATTTGAGGCCCAAAACTGTTGACAATACTCCAAGCGTGGCCTGACTAGTGTCTTATAAAGCCTCAGCATTATCTCCTTGCTTTTATATTCTTTTCCCTTGAAATGAATGCCAACATTACATTTGTGTTCTTTACCACAGACTCAACCTGTAAATTAACCATCTGGGAGTCTTGTACGAGGACTCCTGAGTCCGTCTGCACCTCTGATGTCTGAACCTTCTCCCCATTTAGGTAATAGTCCACATTATTGTTCCTTTTAGCAAAATATGTTATCATACATTTCCCAATACTGTATTCCATCTGCCACTGTTTAGCCCATTCTTCAATTTGTCCAAGTCCTGCTGCAATCACATTGCTTCCTCAGTACTACCTACCCCTCCACCTATCTTCATATCATCCGCAAACGTTGCCACAAAGCCGTCAATTCCTTTATCTAAACAATATGAAAAGTAGTGGTTCCAGTACTGACCCTGAGGAACACCACTAGTCACTGGCAGCCAACCAGAAAAGGCCCCTTTTATTCTCACTCCCTTGTTAACTTTATCTTGTTAAGCAGCCTCAAGTGTGGCACCTTATCAAATGCATTCTGAAAATCCAAGTAAATGGCATCCACTGCCTCTCCTTTGTCCAACTTGCTTGTTACTTCCTCGAAGAACTCTAAAACAGATTTGTCAAGCAAGATTTACCTTTACAGAAACCACGCTAACTTTGACTTATTTTATCATTAGTCTCATCATCCGAAACCTTACCTTCATAGTAGACTACAAAACTTTCCCTACCACTGTGGTTAGGCTAATGGGCTGATAATTTTCTTTCTAATCCAACATTATTGTTCCCTCACTTACAGAATGAAGAGAAATCAATGCAGGTGTGACCTCCAAAGTGCAGTTGGCCTTGGTCAGCTCCTTCTCCCCTACATTACATAGTGTATATTTATCGATAAGCTCTGCTTCCTGAGACAACCATGCATTCATAGGAGAATGAACTATGGAGCCAGCGTAAGCCACATTGCTCCTCAAGTCTGCTCCAGTCAATGTTCATGATTGATTCTTTGTCTCACACATTCATATCCTCTGATTTCTCAAGATGTATAGATCTCAAATCTGAACATACGAATGCCTCTGAGGAAAAGAAAATAACCAAAGACTCACAGCCTTCAATATAAAGAAATTTGTTATAACTCATTATCTCAGTACCAAGAAAGCCGACCATTTAACCTGAGGAACTTCCTATAGTTCTAGATGCTGTTATTCGTCGAGGTAGTTTCTCAGTATTGATCTGGAGAAAGCTTCTCCGAATCTAGTATTCCATTTACCAATGTCAGTTTCTACCCTAAGAGCCAGAAATGACATTATTGCTTCCCAGCAGTGTCCATTTAGCCTTGAATTCACTGATCAAATCTCTTCAACCTGGGAACCTCACTGCAGCACTACAACAGCTGGGCCCCAACCTTTCCTGCAAATGAAGTTTTGACTTAGTTGTTTATTTTTTCAGTTTTAGTGTATTGCATTCTGGGTTTGAACAGCAGTTTCCTTGGTGCTGGAGAGGCAAAACCAAGAATGGATGTCAGCTTTGCAGAACTTCTCTTCAGCTGGTGAAGACCAGAAGCTTTGTTAAATTCCAACCAGCCCTCCTGTACCTGCCATATGGGACCAATGCCTTCCACCTTTCTTTCACTGCTGAAATCCTCCTGTCTGGAAAGTCCAGGCAGCAAGTTAACTTTAAATTGGTTTCCTAATTCCATTGTTGTGAAAAGAAAAGAAGCCTTGCATTAAACTAATGCTTTTAATTTCTCTTGGAGAATGTCCCAGAGCACTGTTGGCCAGAAAGAACGACAGCCTACAAATCAGTGAGTTCAAATGAATCAAGGTCAGTGGAAGCAGACAGGCAGTCTAATTGTCTTTGTTTTTGCTGTGTGCTTGGGGATGGAGGCTGCCATTTTATGAAGACACACTGTTCTCCATTTTGTGAGCTGGACATGTTTGGCTTGATCAATGTCTTAAGGAAGACACAATGATACTTATTTAATCTGCTGGACTGGAGATAATTTCCAAATAAGAAGTTATTTGTGAGATGTTCCTGTTTGGATATAACATGCAGGTTTGTGAATGTTGGGGTTGGTGCCTGCCTGGAGTGATTCGAGCTTGTTGATGATAAATGGATGCTGGCTTGGAGCAGAGCCAATAACAAGGTGTTAAAGTTCAGACATGACCTATGGCCAATGACACTGGAATGCAATGTTTGAATTGATAAGGAATGGATATAAAAGTGGATGCTTTGTGTGTGCAGGCAGCATTAACTTCGAAGAATAATCTTTGCAGATACAAGTGTGAGCAACCCTGCGTAAAACATGTGGCGAGTGAGTCAGGACTACGAGGAACACTGGGCCAGCATAGACTCCTTTGCCTGGGTAATACTTTTGTTATTCTTTGACTGCTCAGGAGAGTCAGGGATGCCTAGTGAGTGTACACACCAGGTATTTAGTGTATGAATACTGTTTAGTTTAAACAATAAAGGTACTTGTCAGTAAATACAAATCTCTCCGTGCCTCACTGATCATTGTTATAAGAGGTCATTCTTACAACGGTACTTTTTTGAAGTATAACCACTTAGTTAATTATTTTAAAATTTTATTTATTTAGAAATACAGTGCCCTTCCGTCCCCGCGAGATGTGCCACTCAACAATGCCTAACAACCCCCCCCCCCCATTTAACCCTTACTTAATCATGGGACAATTAACAATGACCAATTAAGCTACTAACTGGCATGTCTTTGGATTGTGGGATGTGTATGCGACAGAGTCCAACATAATCAATGTGTCCAGATAATCAATTTTAGAGATGTTGATTGGAACACAATTACTGCCCAGAAGATAGCGAACCTTCCGTGTTGTACTCCAATGTAGCTCCAAGGGATCTCTCACCAGACAGCAGTCATGTTCCTGCTTTAAGGCCTTACCTAAAAGGATGGTGTCTTTGGCAGCAGTACAGTTTACGGTTTAAACACATTAGTGAAATTTCCCTCTTGCCACTGTTAGTTTGATGACATGTTATCTACCATCATACAGAAGGCAACAGATAATTCTACAAACTGATGGTAATGCTTTTTTCATATTTGTCTCTCATGCTCACCATGAAGAGTTTATTAGCAAAAACCTTCGTTAACACTCGACTTTTGGCCATTTGTGAAGAATGATAGTCCTGCATTAGAATGTTCTTCACCTATTTCCTTAAAATAAATACTTTTAAAATTATGCCCTGGATTCTAGTCTTCTAGGATTTTAAATCTTTTCTTCATGTCGTTCATGATGGTTGCCATCTCAGAAGGGTGCCACAGCTTCCATTTCCAGTATACTAACTGTATCACTCATTGTAACCAAGTCCCAAGTCTGTGCTGCCTCTTGTCATTTTCCTGTTGCAATGGCTCATGTCTTACTTTCAACAATTTGGCTTTACTTCTTCTTAGGCAATCCCTCAGGACAGGGGACGACTCACTTCTACTTGAGTTGTGTGAGCTCTGAGTTGGATATTGGGGCCCATGTGGCAGTGGTGGAGTTAGAGTGAGCAGCACATCATAAACACAAGAGATTCTGCATGTGCTGAAATTCCAGAGCAACGCAACGCAACACACACACACAATGCTGGAGGAACACAGCAGGTCAGGCAATATCTATGGAAAAATATAAGCAGTTGATGTTTTGGTCCGAGACCCTTTCTCAGGACTTCTCCGCACCCCTCCACCCACTCACCTTTTTTCTTACTCCATTCCCCTTCTAGCTCCCCTTTTACCCTTACTCTTCTCACCTGCCCATCACCATCTGCTTCCCATTTTCCTTCCCTTTCTTCCATGGCCCACTGTCCCTTCCTATCAAATACCTTCTTCGGCAGCCCTTATACCACTTCCACCAATCAGCTCCCAGTTTCTTACCTCATCCCCCACCCCTACCATCCACCTTCCCCCTGATCTGACCTATCACCTAACAGTTTGTATTCCTCCCCCTCCCCCCACCTTCTTGTTCTGGCCTCTTCCCTCTTCCTTTTCATTCCTGATGAAGAATCTCAGTCCGAAACATTGACTGCTTATTCCTCTGCATTGCTGCTGCCTGCCCTGCTGAGTGCCTCCAGCATTTAGTATGTGTTGCTCCAGTGTGAGCAACTGTGGGCCAGAGAATCCTAGGAGTCTGTTTCAATTCTTCTAGGAGGTTTTGAACATGTCTTTGAATCTTTCCCTTTATCTTTTAGGTAATCTCTTGCAGTCTGGCATAAATAGGTTTGACAAACCCATTAGATTCAGGTCTGGTCTATTCTGCCCTCAGGAATGCCTTATGGTCACCTGCGGCCTCTGTGGTGAACTACATATACCTGTCTGGACACGCCCCCCCCCCCCCCCCCCCGCTGACTGCTCCAGTGGCTCCTCCCACAGACCCCGGTATAAAGGCAATTGGGGCCTGAGCCCTGCCTCTTAGTCTCCAGGATGTAGCATGATGGTCAGTTGCTGCTTGTTCTTTCTTCCAACCAATAAAAGCCAATATTCTGCCTCATGTCTCAGAGAGTTATTGATGGTGCATCAGCCTCCAAGTCCTCATTTCTTCCATTCAGAGCTTTCATTCAGACATCTACGAATCAAGCCTCTTCAGATCGTACCCTATAGGCTGCATCAACTGCTCACGTAAGCTTTTGAAGCAGCATTGAAAATTGCATGACAAGTAGGTGAGCTAACTGATAGTCTCACACTCAGTGAAGCAGCTCAGCAGAGATATTAAATGTTTAAAGGATAGAAGTTCCCAAGCCAACCATTTATCAGAATCGACTATGGCTTCATTAATGAGGAATCAGCAGATGAGGCACCAGAGAAGTGCCTGGAGAGAAATATGCAGAGAAATAGAAAGATGGATAAAAAAGGAGAGGAGTAAATATTTTACTTTTGGGACCAGTAATCAAATAGGACAAATGGACAAATAACAATAGACTAATTTGAATTTGCAAGTAAGTAAGAATATATTATTGACTGAGGTAAATGGATTAGTTGAATATTTTTCAGTCCACGTTTTGCTGCTCCACATGGAGGCAATCTTTACTCCTTTCTGACTCTGGATAAAAAGGCACACAAAATTAGGAAAGTGTTTGGTAAACAGTGAGAACAATATAAATAGGTTTGGTGTCTGAATAAGAAATACAAAAAGTTCAGCTCAAGGGCAGGTAACTCCTTAAAAAATAATTTTTTACTGGATTAAGTTCAGAATAAATGAAGTTTATAAAAACGTTAACCCAACTGAAAATCTTTTTTTTTTGAAAGTTACCTACCCTTGAGCTGAACTCTTAGCATTTCCAGTTCTCTCCTCGGTAAAGTTGGATGTTCTCACCTGCTACAAAAGGGCAACATTTGTACCAGAGCCCAAGAGGAGCTGGGTGAGCTGCCTTAACAACTATCGTCCGGTAGCACTCACATCTACGATGATGAAGTGCTTTGAGAAGTTGGTTATGACTCAAATTAACTTCTGTCTCAGGAAATACCTGGACCCACTGCAATTTGCCTATTACCATAATAAGTCTACGGTGGACACGATCTCATTGGCTCTTCGTGTAACCTTCAGTCACCTGGCCAATACAAATACCTCTGTCAGGATGTTGTTTATTGGCTACAGCTCAGTGTTTAGTACAATCTTTCCTACAGTTCTGTTAGAAAAGCTCCCCCTGCAAATGGATTCTTGACTTCCTAACTGGAAGACCACAGTCTGTGCAGATTAAAATTATTGTCTCCATCTCGCTGACAATAACACTGGCGCACCACAGGGGTGTGTGCTTAGCCCACTGTTCTACTCTCTCTACACACCTGATTGTGTGGCTAGGCACAGCCCAAATACCATTGATAAATTTGCTGTAGGTACAACCTTTGTTGGCAGAATTTTAGACAGTGCTGAGAGGATGTACAGGAGCAAGATATATCAGCTAGCTGAGTGGTGTTGCAGCAAAACCTTGCACTCAACATCAGTAAGACCAAAGAACTGATTGTGGAGTTCAGAAAGGGTGAGACAAAGGAACACACACCAGGCCTTATAGAGGGATTAGAAGTGGAAAGAGTGAGCAATTTCAACTTCATGGGTGTCAAGATCTCTGAGAATCTATCCTGGGCCCAACATATCGATGCAGCTATAAAGAAAACACAACAGCGGCTATATTTTATTAGGAGTTTGAGGAGACTTACAACGTCACCAAAAATACTCTTGAATTTCTGCAGCTGTACCGTGGAGACATTCCAACAGGCTGCCTCACCGTCTGTTGGGGGGGGGGGGGTAGATGGGAGGGGCTACTGCACAGGTTCACAGTAAGCTGCAGAGAGTTGTAACTTGGTCAGCTCCATCGTGGGCACTACCCAAGACATCTTCAAGGCGCAATGCCTCAAAACGCAGCGCCCATCATTATTGACTCCCAGCAGCCAGGGCATGCCCTTTTCTCACTGTTACCATCAGGTAGGAGGTACAGAAGCCTGAAGGCACACACTCAGCGATTCTGGAACAACTTCTTCCCCTCTGCCATCCAATTTCTGAATGGACATTGAATCCATGAACACTACCTCACTATTTTTTTATTTCCATTTTTCACTACTTATTTACCCATTTAATATATATACACAATGTAATTCATGTTAAACGGAGTGCAGAGCAGACAACAATTCCACAATGCCCTACACATGCAGCAACTGTGGCAGAGCCTGCCGTTCCAGGATCGGACTCAACAGCCACAGTCGACGCTGCTCAACAAACCAGTGACTACCAGAGGCGCAGTATCCATGGTCGACCACGACCGACGGAGGCCACACACACAAAATTCATGTTTTATTCAGACAGACGGACAGAGAGACAGACATACTTTATTGATTCTGAGGGACACTGGGTTTCGTTATTGCCGCACCAGCCAAGAATTCTATTATTATATACTGCATGGAACTGCTGCCACAAAGTCAACACATTTCACGACTCATGCCTGTGATATTAAACTTGATTCTGACTCTGCCTGCACTGCAGCGTTTTAATATGAGATTACAGATGTTCAAGAGAAGTTAAAGAGAAGTTAAAGCAAGAAGGTGGGGGAGGGGAAGAAGTTGGTAGGTGATAGGTGAAACTGGGAGAGGGGAAGGTGAAGTAAAGAGCTGGGAAGTTGATTGGTGAAAGAGATAAAGGGCTGGAGAATGGGGAATCTGACAGGAGAGGGTAGTAGACCATGGAAGAAAGGGAAGTGGGACGAGCAACAGAGGGAGGTGATGATCAGGTAAGGAGATAAGGTGAGAGAGGAAAACGGGAATGGGGATTGGTGAAGGGGAGGGGGTTTACCGGAAGTTCGAGAAATTGATGTCCATGCCATCAGGTTGGAGGCTACCCAGACAGAATATCGGGTGTTGCTCCTCCAACCTGAGCCTGGCCTCTTCACGCTGTAGAGGAGGCCATGGACTGTCATGTTGGAATGGGAATAAGAATTAGAATTGAAATGTGTGGCCACTGGGAGATCCTGCCTTTTCTGACAGATGGAGCATAGGTGCTTGGTGAAGCCATCTCCCAATCTATGTCGGGTCTCACCAATATACAGGAGGCTCCATCGGGAGCACTGGACACAGTAGGTGACCCCAACAGACTCACAGGTGAAGTGTCACCTCACCTGGAAGGGCTGTTTGGGACCCTGAATGGGAGTGAGAAGGAGGTGTAGGGGCAGGTGTGGCACTTGTTCCACTTGTAACTTGTTCCCTCCTTTCACTATAACTCCTCTTTCACCCTTCTCTCTCCCCTCACCTCTCCTATCTTTCTTACTCCAATTTCTTATGTTGTCTTCTGCAATCATTCTCACTTTTCTCTTCTGTTACTTGGCTTTTAAAATCGAACTGTCCATTATTTCACGCTCCACCAATCCCTCTTCTTTATTCACCATTTTTGCCACTGCTCAAAGTTCAAAGTTCAAAGTTAATTTATTATCAGAGTACGTGCGATGTATATCACCATATACTACCCTGAGACTGATTTTCTTGCATTCACAGTAGAACAAAGAAATACAACAGTATCAATGAAAAATTACACAATACTGCTTATTGTATGCCCACTTTGAGTGTTTAAAATCCCACCTGGACTTCTGTTGTGTTTTTTGTAGCATCCAAAATAACACATTCCACTTCAAATTTTCATAAACAGTGAAGTTTTAAAATAGGAAAAAAATATTTGGACAATATATGGTCTTTCTTAAACTCCAAGTAGTTTACAGCCAATAAAATATTCTTGAACTGTAGTCAGTGCTGAAACAGAAGAAATGCAGGATCCAATTTGTCTGCAGCAGAACTCCACAAATTATAATGAAAGAATTGATGTGATAATCGAAAGGGATTTGATATGGTCTATTTTAATGGTCGATTTCAACTTGACTATAATGGGCTGATGCCTACATCATTAATATGAGAAAAAATACAATTAAAAAGTACCTTCTCCTTAGCTTCATAAAACATTGCTCTATAGTTTCCACCAAAATCATGGGGGTCTCTTTGCCTCTGCCATTATCACATGTGGCATGATTCAAGTAGTGATTTCCTAGCGTGAATAATCACAGCAAAATTGCAATTTCAGCCATCTGAAAATCCACAATGTCAACATTAACTCAACATTTTCACTTTACTCTATCCTGACCCTAAAAACTTTGCTTTGAGAAACTGATTTCACATCTTATTCAGAACACAGTGTCATTAAGCAGCATATTAGACTGTGTGTTCTGTAACTTGATAAATAAAATAATTTAAATGTATTTATTTCAGAGGTCATATACTGTATCTGGTGCTCATGATGTGGTTTCCTCTGCACTGGTGAGACCTGACATAGATTGTGTGACCACTTAATTGCCAACCATCATAATTGCATTCCCATTTCCATTCTGACATGCCGGTCCAAGACCTCCTCTTTTGAAATAATGGGGCCACTCTCAAATTCGAGAAACAACATCTTGTATTCCATCAAGGTAGCCTCCAACCTGATGGGATGAACACTGAGTTCTCCAACTTCCAGTAATTTTCTCCCTCCCCCTTCCCTCTTCTTCAGTTCCTCACTCAGGTCCCCCTCTTAACTCTTCTCCTCACCCGTCTGTCACCTCCTCCTGGTTCCCGTCCTCCTTCCTTTTCTCCCAAGACCTACTCTCCTCTCTTTTCAGATTCCTTCTTCTCTAGCCCTTTGCCTTTTCCACATATCACCTCCAAGCTTCTTACTTCATCCCATCTACCCTACCCACCTGGCTTAACCTATCACCTTCTAGCTATACCTATTCCTGTCACTCCACCTTCTGATTTTGGCATCCTCTCCCTTCTATTCCAGCCCTGATTAAGTATCTTGGCCCAAAACGTCAACTGTTTACTCATTTCCACAGATTCTAGACCATAAGACATAGGAGCAGAATTACACCATCTGGCCCATCGGGTCTGCTTTGTCATTCAATCATGGCTGATCCCTTTTTTCCCTCCTCCTCAACCCCAGTTCCCAGCCTTCTCCCCGTAACCTTTGATGCCATGTTCAATCAAGAACCTATCAATCTCTGCCTTAAATACACCCAAGGACCTGGCCTCCAAAGCTGCAAGTGGCAACAAATTCACCACCCTCTGGCTAAGGAAATTTCTCAGCATCTCTGTTTTGTATGGATGCCCCTCGATCCTCAGGCTGTGCCCTCTTGTCCTAGACTCTCCCACCATGGGAAACATCCTTTCCACATCTATTCTACCTAGGCCTTCAACATTCAAAAGGTTTCAATGAGATCACCCCTCATCCTTCTAAATTCCAGCAAGTACAGACCCAAAGCAATCAAATGTTCCTCATATGACAACCCTTTCATTCCTGGAATCATCCTTGTGAACCTCCTCTGAGCCCTCTCCAATGCTAACACATCTTTTCTAATATGAGAGGCCCAAAACGGTTCACGATACTCAAGGTGAGGCCTCACCAGTGCCCTTTAAAGCCTCAGCATCACATCCCTGCTCTTGTATTCTAGACCTCGTGAAATGAATGCTAACATGGCATTTACCTTCCTCACCACCGACTCGATCTGCAAGTTAACCTTCAGGGTGTTCTGCACAAGAACTCCCAAGTCCCTTTGCATCTCAGATTTTTGAATTTTCTCCTCATTTAGAAAATAGTCTGCACACTTATTTCTACTACCAATGTGCATGACCATGGATTTTTCAACATTGTATTTCTTTTGCCACTTCCTTGCCCATTCTCCTAATCTGTTTAAGTCCTTCTGCATCCTACCTGTTTCCTCAACACTACCTGCCCCTCCACCAATCTGCAAACTTGGCAACAAAGCCATCTATTCCATCATCTAAATTATTTATATACAGCATAAAAAGAAGTGGTCCCTACACCGATCCCTGTGGAACACCACTAGTCACTGGCAGCCAATCAGAAAAGGATCCTTTTATTCCCACACATTGCCTCCTACCACTCTCTTAACTTGGTAAGCATCCTCATGTGTGGCACCTTGTCAAAGACCTTCTGAAAGTCCAAATGTACAACAACCACTGCATCCCCTTTATCTATCCTATTTGTAATCTCCTCAAAGGATTCCACTAGGTATGCCAGGCAGGAATTTCCCTGAAGGAAACTATGCTGACTTTGTACTATCTTGTCTTGTGTCACCAAGTATTCCATCACCTCATCCTTCACAACTGACTCTAACATCTTCCCATCACTGAGGTCAGACTAACTGGTCTATAATTTCCTTTCTGCTGCCTTCTTCCTTTCTTAAAGAGTGCAGTGACATTTGCAATTTTCTAGTCCTCTGGCAACATGCCTGAGTCCAATGATTTTTGAAAGGTCACTTCTAATGCCACCACAATCTCTACCACTACCTCTTTCAGAACCCTAGGGTACAGTTCCTCTGGTCCGGGTGACTTATGTACCTTTAGGTCTTTCAGCTTTTTGAGTACCTTCTCCCTTGTAATAGTAACTGCACTCACTTCTCTTCCCTCACACACTTCAACATCAGGCGCACTGCTAGTGTCTTCCACAGTGAAGACCGTTGCAAGATACTCATTTAGTTCATAAGCCATCTCCATGTCCCCCATTATTATTTCTCCTGTCTCATTTTCTAGTGGTCCTATATCCATTCTCATTTCTCTTTTATTTTTAACATACTTGAAAAAAACTTCTACTATCCACTTTGATGTTCTTTGCTAGCTTGCTTTTATATTTTATCTTTTCCCTCGTAATGTCTATTTTTAGTTGCTCTCTGTAGGTTTTTAAAAAGTTCTCAGTCTATCTTCCCACTAATTTTTACTTTATTGTATGTCCTTTCTTTAGCTTATACAATAGTTTTAACTTCCCTTGTCAGCCATGGTTGTACTATTTTACCATTTGAGTATTTCCTCATTTTTGGAATACATATGTCCTGTATTTTACTCATTTTTCTCAGAAATGCACACCATCGTTGCTCTGCTGACATCTCTGCCAGCAGTTCCTTCCAAGTTACTTTGGACAACTCCTTTCTCATACAACTGTAATTTCCCTTACTCCACTGAAATACTGCTACATAAGACTTTACTTTCTCACTATCAAATTTCAAGTTGAACTCAATCATATTGTGATCACTGGTTCCTAAGGGTTCTTTTACCTTAAGCTCCATAATCACCTCCAGTTCATTACATAACACCCAATCCAGAATAGCTGATCCCTAGTCAGATCAATGACAAACTACTCTAAAAGCCATCTCTTCGGTATTCAACAAACTCACTATTTTGAGATCCATTACCAACCTGATTTTCCCAATCAACCTGCATGTTAAAATCTCCCATGACTACCATAAGATTGCCCTTTTGACTCACATTTTCTATTTCCTGTTGTAACCTGTGGTCCACCTCCCAGCTACTGCTGGGAGGCCTGTATATATGCTGTCAACGTCATTTTACCCTTGCAGTTTCTTAACTCAACCCACAAGGATTCAACATCTTCCAATCCTTTGTCACATCTTTCTAATGATTTGATGCCATTCTTTACCAGTAGATCCACACCACCCCCTCCGTCTACCTTCCTATCCTTCTGATACAACGTGTAACCTTGGACATTCAGCTCCCAACTACAACCACCCTTCAGACACAATTCAGTGATGGCCACAACATCATACCTGGCAATCTGTAATAGTGCAACAAGATTGTCCACCTTATTTGTTATACTACACACATTTAGATACAACACTGTGAGTAATGGATTTGCATTCCTTTCTGATTCTGCATCCCTAATGTTTTGATACTCAGCCTGCTGCCTGCAATTAAGTCCCATCACCTGGTTCCCACCCCCTGCCAAATTAGTTTAAACCCTCCCCAACAGCTTTAACAAACCTGCCCCTGAGAATATTGGTCCCCCTTGGGTTCAGGTGCAACCCGTCACTTTTGAACAGGTCATACCTCCCCCAGAAAAGATCCCAATTATCCAACAACCTGAAGCCCTGCCCCCTGCACCAGCTTCTCAGCTTCTGACTGACATGCTGAGTTCGATGAGCATTTTTGTGTGTGTTGCTGGGATGCAGATATAGAATCTTTTGATTTACTATTTCAGAGGTTTTGTGTTTGTTGTTTTGCTTAATCAATAAATCATCCTGGAAATTGAGATTAATGGCTGGGTACAAAACGGTTTTGATTGTCTTGGTTGTCTTCTCTTGCTTAAAATTTACATCAGGTGGGATTGTAGGGTAAGGTAACTGTTGGAAATGTACATAATTCACAGACACTGATATTGAGTTGGGGTTCACTTTAAGAGGTTGGTCTGACGTGATGACATACTGTAATTAAGTAAAACACTTTTACTGCGCTTTGTGTTCTGTGTTTGGAGTACAATAAATGAGTTGTTATGGTTTTTCTTAAACATAAAATGCCTCTTCCATTTTTATTTGCAAAAACCTTCAGGATAATTGATTAATACTTGAAGGTGAGGACATTTTAACTTAATTGCCAAATAAAATTAAATCTTTTGTTTCAAATTATTATGTGTAACTGAATTAATTATTGAAAGGCTTGGAACTTCATCTGTTTTCCATCATTAAGCTGGCTCTTGCAACTTGCCTAACACTACATAAAACAAGGATACAACATTGATCAGGCATTCTACCCAAGATGTTGTGCTGACCTTGAAACTAAATTTATACAGAATGTCTTCCTCCTGTGCATCACCCATATCTTAATTCCCTTTATATTTATGTGTATATTGAAAAGTCTCTTAAATTCCACTAAACTGTCTGTTTCCACAACTACCCCTCCCCTGATAGCCTATTCCAGACACCTACCATTCTCTGCATTATTTTCCCCTCATGTTGCCTTTAAACTTTCCCCTCTAACCTTGATCTCTGGTCTATCCTATCTATGCTTCTCATAATTTAAAAACTCTCTCTCAGATTTCTCCTCAGCCTCCAATGTTGTGAGGAGTACAATCCAAGCTTGTCCGTCCTTATAGTTCATACCCTGTAGTCCAGGCAACACCCTGGTAAACCTCCTCTGCACCCTATCCACTGTTTCCACATCCTTCCTATAATGGGGCAATGAGAACTGCAAACAGTAATTCAACTATTTTGAAAAGTTCTTCGAGTAGGAACCTGTTCCAAAAACAACAAGCAGTCTTCTGGAGAAACTGAACAGGCCGAGCTGCATGTGTGGGAGGAAAGGAACTGTCAACACTTCAAGTCAAATCTCTGCATCAGTCCCGATGATGCTTGACTGCTGAGTTCCTCTGGCAGATGGTCTGTTGCTCCTCATTCCAGCATCTGCAGCCTCTTGTATGTCTACTTCTAGTGGGCTCTCCCTTGTAAAGCTATTTTGTTTCAGGACAGCGGGTTCCAAGTATCATATTTTCTCTGTTAGGAGCAGCTTTCCTCACATTTCTGACTTCAGGCCTGAAAAGTTCATAACACAATCTAACAAACACTGGGTACTATTGGCAAGCAGTTCGTGTGTGCTACATTAAAGCAATGTGTAGATAATAGAGTTCTCCCAGGAGGCACAAGAACCTACATAATCTTCAAAAGAAAACTGCATGAGGAGACGTTTCTTTATATAAATGAATCCTACAGTACATTACCAGATAGCTTACTATAAGGGCAAGAGTGTACTTTATGAATTCCTACACTTTTTGGGAGTCCTGCACCATGGCTATGTTAAAGCAATTTTCATTTCTGTAAAATGTTTTTTGGGTGTAGTTCAAACAAATTTCTAGGCCACTGAAATTTTTTGCCATTTGTATTGTGGTTATTGGCCTATCAATGACCCAATATCCTCTTTCCATTTCAAAGGAAATCTGATAGACGCATTTAGGGTGAAGAATTTGAGATCAATTTGCAGGGTGATTATTTGTGCCAACCTGACACTCAACTCAAACAATATATTTAAACTAACAATATTATCCCAACAAAATTCCAAGGACAATGACCAAGTTTCTAGACTCTTGCTGGAAATGTTTTAGTGAAATATGATCTTCCTGATTAATATTAAGCCATCCATCTCTGGGCAAGGATTTGTATATTTTTCACTAACATCTGAATAGAACATAGTTTTCTATTTCCCCCGCACTCAAGGAGCAATTTAGAGCAGCCCAAAGTGCAAACAGGCACTAATTCTCAGCAGTGACAGTTACAAGAAAATTTGTTTTAATAAGCTGGCATAACAAACAAATCAGCTTGTTAAGTTACAGGAGGTTGCTAAAAAACTTTACTACTCAGAAGAACAGCTGCTTTTCAATTAAGATCCAAACTTCTAAAATCTAACTGGAACTTCTTGGACATTTCAGTTGTTCCTCCATAATCTTGTCTTTCAAATTTGTGCAGAATGTAGCAGATGAATAAGCATCCAATAAGGCTGGTAGATTAAGCAGAAGAAGCCTTGTTGGATGTACGGTTCCCAACACATTGTAAAAGTTGCAACTAAAACTGATGTTCACTTCACAGTTTAATTTAAAGGGAAGCATGAGCCACAAATTCAGTCAGTCTCCTAAACTAAACCAATGACAATTTATACTTATATACCCAGAACTTGTTTAATGTAATCAAGCACCAGAAGGCTCTTCAGAGAAAGTCTGCAAAGCTGGTACCACATAACTGGGAAAATGAGTAAAATATAGTCATTCACTAAATTTTAAGGAACAGCCTTCCTTAAAAAAGAGGGGTGGAGGAGTGTAGAAAGGTGGAGAGTTTAGAATGAGATTGATATTGTCACATGTGTACTTCTAGCTTTGATAATACCTTGAATCAGTGGTAGCGAGTGGGCTTCAGACAGACCTCTGTGAAAGATGGGTGTAGTTCTTAGGGCTGGGGATGGAGAGGGTTTGATCCTTCCATTAATGCTGCCTGACTTGCTGAGCTTCCCCCGTATATTGTGTGTGTTGATTGAAGATGCTGTCTCAAGCAAGGACTTTATGAAAGTACATGGGATGAACAATGCAGGGACAATGGGTGAAACTGAATCAAGGGAGAATATGTGAACTTCTGGAAAAGACACGGAAAAGATGCAAATTCAGAGTGACATCTTTAAAAGAAGTATGGATCAGTGAAATGCAGATAAGTAGGAGAGGCAACTGATCAGACGGTCTCAGTTTTACTGTAAAAAATGGTCATGAGCTCCTTTCCAGGTCAGCCTTTCAAGAGGTTGCTCCTGATCAGACTGTCCCTTCTTGTCCAGGAGACTCAAAATGAAAGTGAACTACTTTAGCTTGTGTGATCTGCATCTGGATGAGTCACAAAACTGTTTGCTGCTGGGGTGACGGTGGAGGAGATTGGGAGGGGAGCTTAAGAAGACTGTTTACTGGAGACAATAGAAACCAGGTTTATCATTGAATCTTGGGATAATTCTTAAACAATTAAATAACTCTATGTCTGATGAAGTGAAGATGAATAAATTGGTTTCTTCAGTGTATTCTGGAGATGGATAAAGTTAACTTGGAGATCCAGTTCAGAATTAACATTCAACCACATTGTTAGTTACCCCAAACAGGAAATTCACCATCACAATGCATCAAGAGGGGCTGCAATTTATTACTTACCACCTTTAGAAGTGTGTGCCTGAAAAATAAAATCAGAAGAAAGGGTTAGTTTATTTTTCCCTTTCCCCATACTCACCAGCAGCTCCAAGCAGAATCAGAAACTTCTTTGACTGTGAAGCGCTTTGGAATATTCTAAGGATGGTAAATGTGCCGGATATAATTTGTTATAAATGGTCTAACATCAGATTGCTTTCCCATTTCAAAAATAGCACCGCGGGAAGAAAATTGACAAGTAAATTGTGGGGTGAGTGTAAATTTAATTATGTCTAAGCCCTGGAGACTCTGTTCAAAGTTGATGAAATTCAGGTAAATGACCAATTGAAAAAGCAGCACCAATCCAAATAATTATGCTAATAATTACAATTCCCAAATCGATGATGAGTCATTGTGTTTTGAATTGCGGACTGATGGACAGATAATTGAAACAGTCATGCAGGATAACTGAGACAGGAGAAACTGGTGCAAAGTTGTGATCATGGTGGGAGGATTCTAAACAGCATTGTTCTCAAGGGGGCACTGCCAGGACTACTGCCCTTTTTTCAGGTATTTTCACGGCCATATCTTGTTGCTTGTGACAAGTAGTTCCCAAGGGGATCCCAAACGTTCAACTGAATGACATTCAAGATTTACACAAACAAGAGAAAATCTGCTTCTCATCTTTTTTTCTCCAGACCTGCTCAAGGGTCTCGGCTCGAAATGTCGAGTATTCTCTTTCCATAGATGCTACCTGGCCTTCCAAATTTACACTCCTGGCAATGGATTTAGATGTTGCTGACAGATTTGTATGTGGGGCACATGAACCAGAACCACTTAATGAAAATTCCAAGTTTGCAAACTAGGATACATGAAAATGGTTATTCATTTTTAAATTCTTGTGCACTAGTTTAATGTTTTCAATTATTTCTAGAATAATTTATTTATATTTTGTAATTTTAATATATTTTTTAAATTTTAATAGCTTTTAAGCACCACTGTAAGTTGGTGATGTCAAATTCAATGACTGAAGCTTTGAACAAGGGCAAAGTTTTTCCCCAGTTTTGACTTTTATCAAAGTGATTCAGGGGGTGGAATCTCTGTACTAACCAAGCCTCAGACAATTTGTCACCAAGACCTTTCTGCCTGCCTTGTGGAGGGTCAGCAAGAGAGTGCCATCAACTTAGAGATTGCTACGCCAATTACACTTGAAAATTGTTGTACAATACAAAACTTAGAGAAATGATAACAGTGAGTGGAGTTGTAATGGACTGCAAGCAGAATGGGCAGACACAGCAAGTGAAAGGTAATACAGAAAAGTGTGAAATATGGATCTGGCACAAAGAAAAGAGAGCCATTGTGGTAAATTTATTTTAAAAAATGGGCGGTGAAACGGAGGGATTTGGCTATATATGTAGGTAATGCTATGAAAGGTTGGGGTGTTCTGGAGTTCAGAGTTCAATTCCTGCATCCTTGATAAGAAGTCTCTGTAAGTCCTTCATGGAATGTGTGGGTTTCCCTGGGGGCTCCGGTTTCCTCCCACAGTCCAAAGACATAGCAGGTAGGTTACTTGGTCATTGTAAACTGTGCCACGATTAAGTAGGGGTGCGGGGTTGCTAGGACAGCCCAGCTCGAAGTGCCTACTCAGCCCTGTATCACTAAACAAAATGCACATAAGCTTTTGAAAATGGCAAGATATTTTATGAAAATATTTGCTTATGCATAAAGAATTCTGGTTTTCATAAAAAGAGGCACAGAGTGCGAAGGCAGAGATTTTAATATTATCACTTACTGCATAATGCATGAGCTAGCAAGCAACTGCAGAACAATGCTGAACCCTGATAACCAGATTTTAGGATAATTATGCTAAAGATGGTGAAGAAAAAGTTTTGAGTGATTTCAGGGTTATTTCAAGAGCCAAGCAACAATTCCAGGAGAGGTCGGAGGCGACATCAGATGTATGTCAACCCTGACAGGGTTTGCAGAACATGACTTCTTGCAAAGCAAAACACAACATCATGAACGGCAGCAATGTTTCAGTTCCAGACGAACTCAACGCCTTTTATCTTCCTTTTGAAAGAGAGAACAAAACCATAGCAATGAGGATCCCTGCAGCATCCGATGTGGCCTCTGTCTTGGAGGCTGATGGCAGACTGTCTTTCAAGAGGGTGAACCCTTGCAAGGCAGGTAAGGTTCTGAAAAGCTGTGCCAACCAACTGGCAGGAGTATTCAAAAACATTTACAATCTCTCACTGCTACAGTTGGAAGTTTCCATCTGTTTCAAAAGGGCAACAATTATACCAGTGCCCAAGAAAAGCAACATGAACTGCCTCAATGACTATCATCCAGTAGCACTCTTATCTATGGTGATGGAATGCATTGAGAGGTTTGTCATGGCTAGGATCAACACCTGTCTTAGGAAAGACCCGGACCCACTGCAATTTGCCTATCACCACAATAGGTCTACAGCAGACATGATCTCAGTGCAGCCTTCGATCACCTGGACAACGCAAATACCTCTGTCAGGATGCTGTTTATTGATGACAGCTCAGCATTTAACATCATTCCTACAGTCCTGATCAAAAGCTACAGAACCTGGGGCTCTGTACCTCCCTCTGCAAATGGATCCTTGACTTCCTAACCAGATGACCACAATCTGTACAAATTAGAAATAACATCCCCACCTCGATGATGATAAACACTGGTGCCCCACAGGGGCTTAGCCCACTGCTCTGCTCTCTATATAGACATGACTGTGTGGCTAGGCACAGCTCAAACAGCATCTATGAATTTGCTAATAATACAACCACTGTTGGCAGAATTGCAGATGTTGACGAAATGTCGTATAGGAGCGAGATATACCAGTTAGTTGAGTGGTGTCGCAGCAACCACCTCACACTCAATGTCAGTAAGACCAAAATGCTGATTGTGGACTTCAGGAAGGGTAAGATGAGGGAACACAAACCAATCCTCATAGAGGGATCAAAAATGGAGAGAGTGAGCAATTTCAATTTGCAACTTGTCAATATCTCTGAGGACCCAACCTGGGTGCAACATATTGATGCAGTTATAAAGAAGGCAAGACAATGGCGAGTTTGAGGAAACTTAGTTTCTCATCTAAAACACTTGAAAACTTCTACAAATATACCGTGAGAGCATTCTGACTGGTTGCATCACCGCCCGGTACGGGGTGGAGGGTGATTACTGCACAAGATCAAAATAAGTTGCAGAAACTTGTAAAATTAGTCTACTCCATCACGGGTACCATCCTCTGCAATATCCAAGACATCTTCAAGGAGTGGTGCCTTAGGAAGCCAGTGTCCATCATTAAGGATCCCTGCCCAGGGCATGCCCTCTTCTCACTGTTACCATCGGGAAGGAGGTACAGAAGCCTGAATACACACACTCAGCGATTCAGGAACAGCTTCTTCCCCTCTGCCATCTGATTTCTAATTGGACATTGAACCCTTGGACACTACCTCACTACTTTTTTACTTCTGTTATTTTGTACTACAGTACTTATTTTATCTTAACTATTTTACAGATATATACATACTTAATGTAAATCGGCTTTTTCTCTATTTATTTATCAGGTATAGTATTTCATTATACTACTGCTGTAAAGTTCACAAATTTCATTACATATGCCAGTGATATTAAACCTGATTCTTACTTTGAAGATATTGAGAGAAGATTTGATAGAGCTTTTTAAGATCATGACAGGTTTAGATAAAATATATGGAGAAAAAATGTTCCTGTTACTTGATAATTTAAGGATTGGGGTGTCACAACCACGGATTCAGCAAGACAGCAGATTCTGCAATTGCATTCGTGAAAATGCACCTGTCACCTAATTATTATTTAATTGTGATAGTATTTAGCTCCATTCATTGCATCGTAGTACTTGTTGAGACTTGAACCCAGGACATAGCTACGCTTTGCTGCCTGCATTCCATCTTGCCTGAGAAATAGGACTGACTCCGAAGACTAGCGGCATCCGTTTTGTTCTTAGTTGCTCTTTTGAGCCACCGTGTAGGCTTCATTTTCCTTTTGAGAGTCTTATTAACGGCCCTGTTTGGGCTAGCATTTATTGTTTTATTTCCCCTTTAACACTGTTTGCATTAAAATCTGTGAACTATCAACCTGCTTCAGTGTCTCTCACTCTGCACTTGGGCCATATCGAACCCGGTGACTTTGGGAGTTACAGATATAAAATGTTGGGCAAAACATTCAGAGGATTTCAGGAAGAGCAACCTCTCACACAGAATGACTGTATTAGCAGAGTCGATCAGAGCTTTCTAAAGAAATTAGATACGCACATGAGAGAAGAAAATTTGTAAGGATTGCTCTTTGAAGAGTTGATGGGCTGAGAACTAGAGGACCAACCCTGCATATTCCCTCTAATGAGTTCTTTGGGTCATTGAATCAATGACATCTCCCAGTAGAGAAATCCTCCCAGTCCCATTCCACTGCTTTTCCCCTTGGCTTTGCAAACCATTTTCTTTTAGGTGTCAAAGCAATTATAATTTGATTGATCATGTTCCTACCCACTTATTTAAATTTATTCCTCAATGAACAGGTTATCTGGTTTGGTCTGAAATCATGGGACCAGTTATTTGCGGGCAGGAGCACCAGATTTTAAAAGCTGTTGGCACTTCTAGCAGAGGTTGAGATCATTAAGGTTATTCGGCACTTGGCAAAGTCCAATTAAATTAAGTTAGGTTTAAGGAGAGTGGCATTTTTTGGAGTGGGGAGCTGATGCTTTGGCTCAAGAAACTTTAGTGAGGAGAGACAGAAGATAGGTTGAGGTTTCTGTCACATTTCTTTTCCACTATTTATTACTCTTAGCATGAGTGGTAAGAATGGATTCCAGTGATGGTGTGTTCCTCATGCAAGATTCGGGAGATTTGGGGGACTTCCGGTCTGCCTGATTGCTACATCTGTAAGAAGGGCATCTGGGTGCAGCTCTTTGCCGACCATAAAGGGAACCAGAGTTGGAGCTGGATGACCTGTGGATTATTTGGAAGAATGAGGAAATGCTATATGGAAGGACAGAGAGACTGTCACACCCAAGTGGTTGACATCCTACATGTACATAAGGAACAAGAGAATTACTAGAATGAGGGTAGGACAGATCAGGGATAAAAGAGGAAACATGTTCCTAGATTCAGAGGAAGGGGACGTCCATAATGAAGACTTTGCTTCAGTGTTCACAGTGACAGAGACAGCATAAAACAGGCTGGAACATGGCAATGTTAAGGAATAGACTGTTCAGGAATTGTTGAAAACATTAAGATAGATAAGTCCCTGGGGCTGGACAGGATTTACCTGAGGTTATTATGGGAAGTAAGGGAAGCAATTGCTGTGGCTTTGGTGATAATCTTTGCATCCTCACTGTCAACTGGAGTACTACCAGAAGACTGAAGGCCAGCAAATGTTATTCCTTTGTTCAGGAAAGGTAACATGGATAATCCTGGGATTTGTAGACCAGTGAGTCTTACATAGGTGGCGGGCTAACTATTGGAGAGGATTCTTAAGGACAGAATTTACAAGCATTTGGAGAAACAGAAATAGTCAGTGAGGCTTTGTGAGGGGCAGGTCACGCCTCACGAGCCTGATTGAATTCTCTGAGTAAGTGACAAAACAAATTGATGAACAAAGAGCAGTGGATGTGGTGCATATGGGTTTTAGTAAGCCATTTAACGAGGTTGCCCACGGTAGCTCATTCAGAAAATTAGGGAGCATGGGATTCAGCAAAAAATGTCAGAGACTGGTAGTAGATGGAGCATATTCTACCTGAAAATCAGTATCAGTGGTATTCCACAGGTTTCTGCTCTGGGACCCCTGCTCCATGTTATTTTTATAAGTAGATTGGATGAGGAAATGGAAGGCTGGGCAATGAAGTTTACAGATGACATGAAGGTTGGTGGTAGTGTGGTTAGTGTAGAAGTTTGTCATAAATGGACATTGATAGGATGTTGAGCAGGGTTGAAAAGTGGTACGTGGGGTTCAATCAGGGAAAGTGTGAAGTGGAAAAACTTTGGAAGGCTAAACTTGAGGAGAGTACAGGGTCACTGGCAGAATTCTTATGTGTGGATGGAGAGAGGGATCATGGGGTCCATGTCCATAGATCCCTCATTGTTGCCATGGGAGTTGATAGGAGGGTTAAGATGCCATATGTTGGCCTTCATTAGTTGAGGGAATGAGTTCAAGTGAAGTAATACTGCAGGTTTATAAAACAATGGTTAGACCACATTTGAAGTGTTCAGTTCAATCTGGTCACCTCATAATAGGAAGTATGTGGAAGCTTTAGAGAGGGTGAAGAGGAAATTTACCAGGAATCTGCCTTAATTAGAGATCATGTCATCTGAGGACAGGTTGAGTGAACTAGGGCTTTTTACTTTGGAGCAAAAGCGGATGAGAGGTGACGAGATCGCGGTGTGTAAGATGATGAGGTATCAATAGAATGGGCAGCCAGAGACTTTTCCCAGGCTGAAAATGGCTGATATGAGGGGACATAATTTTAAGGTGTTGGATGCCAAAGGTAGGTTTTTTACACAGAGATTAGTGGGTGCATGGAATGTGCTGCCGGGGTGGTGGTAGAGGCAGATATATCAGAGCCATTTAAGAGACTCTTAGATTGATTTTAGAGTAGGTTAAATGGTGGACACAGCATTGTGGGCTGAAAGGCCTGTACTGTGTTGTACTGTTCTCCATTCCATGTTTGTCTCATTACTATTTGTTGGAGCTTTCTGTGCACAACTTGATTGTTATGCTTCCTGTGGTGAACTACATATACCTGCCTGGACATGCCCCCCCCCCCCCCCCCCCCCGCTGACTGCTCCTGTGGCTCCTCCCATGGACCCCGGTATAAAGGCGATTGGAGACACCGCCTAGGCCTCAGTCTCCAGGATGTAGTGTGGTGGTCAATTGCTGCTTGTTCTTTCTTCTAGCCAATAAAGGCCTATATCTCGCCTCACGTCTCTGAGAGTTATTGATGGTACATCACTTCCAACCTCATAATAGTGTCTGAAATTCCAAATGGATTTGTGGAGTGCACTCTGAAACAATGTGAATAGTTGCATATTTGAATCGTTCCTTTGTTCCAAATAAATAAATGCATTAATTTTGGAACATTTGTAGTATTTTGACACAATTGATGGCTTTGTTGTGAGGCTTGCAGATGATACATAGACAGGTGGGGTGGCAGGTAGTTTTGAGAAAGTAAAGAGGCTACAGAAAGACAGACAGATAAGGAGACTGAGCAAAGTAGTGGCAGATGGAATATATTGTCGGGAAGTGTGTGGTCACGCACTTTGGCAGAAGAAATGAAAAGGTTGACTATTCTCTAAATGGAGAGAAAAAACAAAAAAGACTGAGGAACTAAGGGACTTGGGAGTCCTTGTGCAGGATTTCCTAAAGGCTAATTTACAGGTTGTGTCTGTGGTGAGGAAGGCAACTGTATTATTAGCATTTACTTCAAGAGGCCAAGAATATAAAAGCAATGATGTAATGTTGAGACTTTATAAAGCACCGGTGAAGCCTCACTTGGGGTACTGTGAGCAGTTTTTGGCTCCCTATCTTTGAAAGGATGTGCTGAAACTGGAGACGGTTCAAAAGAAGTTCATGAAAATTATTCCAGGATTAAACAGCTTGTCCTATGAAGAGCATTTGATGGCTATGGGTTTGTATTCACTGGAATTTAGAAGAATCGGGGTTTCTGGTGG
Organism: Hypanus sabinus; assembly: GCF_030144855.1. Lineage (NCBI taxonomy): Eukaryota > Metazoa > Chordata > Chondrichthyes > Myliobatiformes > Dasyatidae > Hypanus > Hypanus sabinus. The sequence goes on along the minus strand of NC_082719.1, from coordinate 65,145,112 downwards.
AATCTCATTGATACCTATCTGATATTGAAAAGCCTGGATAGAATGGATGTGGAGAGTCTAAGACCAGAGAGCACAGCCTCAGAATAAAGAGCCATCCATTTAGAACAAATATGACGAGGAATTTATTTTGCCAGAAGGTGGTAAATCTGTGGAATTCTTTGCCACAGACAGCTGTGGAGGCCAAGTCTTTATGTATATTTAAGGCAGGGGTTGATAGGTTCTTCATTAGGCAGGGCATAAAGGGATACGGGGAGAAGGCAGAAGATTGGCGCTGAGAGAAAAAATGGATCAGCCATGATGAAATGGAAGAACAGACTCAATAGTCCAAATGGCCTAATTCTGCTCCTATATCTTATGGTCTTATGGTATATTTTTTCTTTCAAGAATTTCTTTCTTGGTATGTTGCAGTTTAGCTGTGATCCATCCCTCTGGGTAGGGATAAGGGAAAGAAAAGATTCCGGTCTGCTCATCCACCTACCCCTAAAATGCTGCCTGATTGCAGATACGATAAAGGAGTCAAAATTCAAAGTAGAACGCACATTAATAGGTGTTGTAATCCCGTCAACTTATCTAGCAATTTACTTTCCAGGAAAAGATGGACAATACTAAACTGTAAGCCCATTGTATCGCTATGTCCTGAGTTGTTAAAATTCCTGGATATGTAATCTCAAATTTACATTTGTGGGTTGCATGTCTGTTGACTTTTGTTCAGTCTTTTCTCAGGTACTGTTCCAATATTGGGTTCCTCGCGGGCTGTTGTCTCCGTTGTGTCACTGTACCTGGCCCACATATTCAAAAAGCTGTATGTTCCCATTTTTACAAGGTTGTCCTTTCCACATCAACCTGTCACTTATGCAATTTATTAATTAATCTCTTGAAGAACATCTATTTTAATATATTCTGAAAAAACATGTTCCTTTATAAATTAAATTAGATCACATTGGGGTTGGAAAAAGATCTTTAACTAACTCCTCAGTCCTGATCAGCCCTTTGCCAAATTATTGTGTAAGCTTTTTATCTTGCACATATCAACTATGATTTATCAATATGGTGGAAAAACTTGAAGAGAGGGCCTGAATGTCTTATACCATATTTCATAGAGTTGTAAACTTGTACAGCATGGAAATAGGCCCTGAAATCCAACTCAGCCATTCCAATTATTGTGTTTATCTATGCTAACTTCCTTTGCTGAAATTATGCCCATATCCCTCTATCCCTTTCCTGTTGAAGTACCTGTCCAAATGTTTCTAACACAATAACTGCACCTGCAACCTATTCCAACATTCTTGGAGTCTGGTCTCACATCTCTGTTAGCTCAAAGGGATCTCTATTCTACTTTGAGATAATACATATTCTGAAGTTCTTTTCTCTTCCTTTAAATATAATCTTTTATACACGTCTTTTATATCCAGCCCTTTGACTTTGTTGCTTGGTGACACATTTTGTTTGATGGCCTAACAGTAAAATGCCTTGAGATGATTTGAGCAGCAGGTCAGAATTGGCAATGCTTTTCAGTAAGCCCTGTTTAGTTTGAGCCTAAGAAATGAAAGCAGGAATAGGCCATTCAACTCCTTGCACATGCTCCATCCTTCAGTAAGGTTGATCTATTACCTCAGCATCTTTTTTTTCTATAGTAATCCTTGATTTATGTAGCATCCAAAAAATCTATCCATCTGTTTTGAAAGTTGTCAGTAACAGAGTTCCACAGCATTTATGGGCAGATGATTCAAAATATTCACTACATTTTGGGTGATTTTTTTTCATCTTGTATGTCAGGATTGGGTAAATTATTGAAAGGTATTCTAAGGAACTGGATGCACAACTATTTGGAAGACAGGGACTGATTAGGAATAATCAACATGGTGCTGTGTGTGATAGGTTGTCTAACCAATCCTATAGGGATTTTCGAAGAGGACACCAGGAAAGTTGGTGAAAACAAGGCAGTAAATTATGTACATGGACTTTAGACAAGCCTTTGACAAAGTCCCGTATGGGTGGCTGGCCCAGAAGGTTCAATCTCTTGGCAATTGGCAGCAAATTGGATTCAACATTGGCTGCAAGGGAGAAGCCGGAGAGTGGTAGTAGATGGTTGCCTCTCTGACTGGCAGCCTATGACCAGTGATATACCGGAGGCAATGGTGCCAGATCTGTTGTTTGCCTGTCATCTGTATAAATGATCATGTCTCTGGATGATAATGTGGTTAACGAGATCAGCAAGGTTGTGGATGACACCAAGTCTGGGCAATAGTGGACAGCAAAGAAAGCTATCAAAGTTTGCAGCAGGATCTGGACTAGCTGGGAAAATGGACTGAGAAATGGTAGATGGAATTTAAATCAGACAAGAATGAGGTGTTGCACTTTAGAAGGATAAACCAGAGTAGGACATAAACAGTGAAGGGAAGGGCACTGAGGAATGTCGTGGAACAGATCTGTAATTTCTTGAAAGTGGCATCACAGATAGATAGGGTTGTAAAAAAAGATTTTAATAGCACAAGATATAGGAGCAGAATTAGACCACTTGGCCCATTGAGTCTGCTTTGCCATTTCATCATGCCTGAAACATTTCCCTCTCAACCCCAATCTCTTGCCTTCTCCCCATACCCCTTCATGCCCTGACTAATCAAAAATCTATCCACCTCTGCCTTAAATATACCCAATGACTTGGCTGCCACAGCCACCTGTGGCAATGAATTCCACAGATGCACCACTCTCTGGCAAAAGGAATTCCTCCTCATCTCTCTTCTAAATGGGCACCTTCTATTCTGAGGCTGTGTCATCTGGTCCTAGACTCCCCCACGACAGGAAACATCCTTTCCACATCTATTCTGTCGAGGCCTTTCAAATCTCATTTCAATGAGATCCTGCCTCACTCTTCTGCATTCCAATGAATAGAGGCCCAGAGACATCAAATGTTCCTCAAAGAATAAGCCTTTTAATCAGAGAATCATTTTTGTGAACCTCCTTTGAACTCTCTCCAATGTCAGCATGTCCTTTCTCAGATAAGGGGCACAAACCTGCTCACAATACCTCAAGTGAGACCTCACAGTTCCTTATAAATCATCAATATTACATCCTTCCCTTTATATTCTAGTCCACTTGAAATGAATGCTATCATAGAATTTGCCTTCCTCACCACCAACTCAACCTGAAAATTAACCTTTAGGGAATCCTGCAAAGAAGACTCCCAAGGTTTTTGGATTTTTCTCAGCATTTAGAAAATAGCCTATACTTTAATTTCTTCTAACAAAGTGCATGACCATACACTTCCCTACACTGTATTCCATCTGCCACCTCTTTGCCCGTTCTCCTAATCTGGGTAAGTCCTCTGTAGCCGCTCTGCTTCCTCAACTCTACTTGCCCCTCCACCTATTTTTATATCATCCGCAAACTTGGTCACAAAGCCATCAATTTATTTATCCCAATTATTGACATACAGTGTAAGAAGAAGCAGTCTCAACACAGACCCTGTGGAACACCACTCATCACTGGCAGCCAACCAGAAAAGGCTCCCTTTATTCCCACTCTTTACCCCCTGCTGATCAGTCAATGCTCTATACATGGTGGCAACTTTCCCATCATACCATGGGCTCTTAGCTCGTTAAGCAGCCTTATGTGTGGCGCCTACTCAAAGGCCTTCTTAAAATGCAAGTATACGACATCCACTGATTCTCCTTTGTTTATCCTGCTTGTTATTTCCTCAAAGAATTCCAACAGCTTTGTCAGGCAAGATTTTCCCTCTTTCGATTTTATTTTGGCTTTGACTTCTCTTGTTAGCCACGGTTGCATCATCCTGCCTTTAGAATACTACTTCTTCCCTGGTATACTTCTATCATGTCCCTTCTGAGTTGCTCCCAGAAACTTCTATCATTGCTGCTCTGCTGTCATCCCTGATACTGTTTCCTTCCAATCAATTTTGGCGAGTTCCTCTCTCATGCTTCTGTAATTTTCTTTACTCCTCTGTAATATTGATCCATCTGACTTTAGCTTCTCCTGAAAATTTCAGGATGAATTCTATCATATTATTATTACTTCCTCTTAAGGGTTCCTTTGTCTTAAGCTCTCTAATCAATTCTGGTTCATTGCATAACGACCAATCCAGAATGGCTGATCCTCTAGTGGGCTCATGAACTGCTTTAAAATGCCATTTCATAGGCATTTTAGAAATTCCCCTTCTTGGGATCCGGCACCAACCTGATTTTCCCAATCTACCTGCATATTGAAATCCCTCATGACCATTGTAACATTGCCCTTTTAACATGCATGTTCTATCTCCTATTGTAATTTGTAGACCACATCTTTGCTACTGTTCAAAGATCTGCACATAATTCTCTTTAGGGTCTTTTTACCCTTGCAGTTCTTTAGCTCTCCACACAATACCTATCTTCCGATCCTGTGTCACCTCTTTCTAATAATTTGATTCCTTTTTTCACCGACAGAGTCACCCCACCCCCTCTCCTACTTGCCTGTCCTTTTGATACAATGTGTATCCTTGGATGTTAAGCTCCCAACTATAATCTTCTTTTAGCCCCTATTCAGTGATGCCCACAACATCAAACATGGCAATCTGTAACTGTGCTACAAGTTTATTTACCTTATTCTGTATAGTGTGTGCACATTGGCCCTCATAATCGCAATACTGAGTATCACGTTCTTTGTAGCTGGGAGCTCTCGATGTATTAATTAGTTAAGTAAACTTTCCTGAATACACTGGACAAGCTCTACCCCATCCACTCTTTTTACAGTATTGGAGTCTCAGTCCATATGTGGAAAATTAGAATCACCTGTAACAACCTTACTTCTCTTGTGCCTCTATATCAGGATCAGAATCAAAATCAGTTTACTATCACCGGCATGTGACGTGAAATTTATTAACTTAGCAGCAGCAGTTCAATCAATGCATTACATAATTTAGCAGAGAAAAAAATAAGATAAAAATAATAATAACTAATGCATCAATTACATACATCAAATAGATTTTTAAAAACATGCAAAAACAGAAATACTGCATATTTTTTAAAAAAGTGATGTAGTGTCCTAAGATTCAATGTCCACTTAGGAATCGGATGGCAGAGGGGAAGAAGCTGTTCCTGAATTGCTGAATGTGTACCTCCTACCTGATGGTAACAGTGAGAAAAGGGCATGCCCTGGGTGCTGGAGGTCCCTAATAATGGTCGATGCCTTTCTGAGACATCGTTCCCTGGAGATGTCCTGGGTACTTTGCAGGCTAGTGCCCAAGATGGAGCTGACTAGATTTACAACCTTCTGCAGCTTCTTTTGGTCCTGTGTAGTAGCCCTTCCATACCAGACAGTGATGCAGCTTGTCAGAATGCTCTCCATGGTACAATTATAGAAGTTTTTGAGTGTATTTGTTGACATGCCAAATCTCTTCAAACTCCTAACAAAGTATAGCGGCTGTCTTGCCTTCTTTATAACTACATTGGTATGTTGGGACCAGCTTAGATCACTCTCTCCACTTCTGATCCCTCTCTGAGGATTGGTATGTGTTCCTTCGTCTTACCCTTCCTGAAGTCCACAAACAGCTCTTTCATCTTACTGACGTTGAGTGCCAGTTTTTTGCTGTAACACCACTCCACTAGTTGGCATATCTCAATCCTGTACACCCTCTCATCATCACCTGAGATCCTACCAACAATGGTTGTACCGTCAGCAAATCTGTAGATGGTATTTGAGCTATGCCTAGCTCACAGTCATACACAGTAATGGGTATATAGAGAGTAGAGCTAAGCACAAACCTGGGGTGCACCAGTGTTGATTGTCAGCGAGGAGGAGATGTTATCACCAATCCACAGAAATTGTGGTCTTCCGGTTAGGAAGTCGAGGACCCAATTGTGCAGAGGGATGTACAGAGGCCCAGGTTCTACAACTTCTCAATCAGGATTGTGGGAATGTTGGTATTAAATGCTGAGCTATAGTCGATGAACAGCATCCTGACATCGGTGTTTGTGTTGTCCAGATCATCTAAAGCCGTGCACAGGGCAATTGAGATTGCTATTCTGCTGTTGGGTGGTCTATGATATAATCCCATTAATGTGGATATCCCTTTCTTATTCCTGTTTCACCCATATAGTCTCAGTAGATGAGTTCTCCAGTCTGACCTGTCCGATCACTGTCGTGACATTTTCCCTGACTAGTAATGTCATCCCATACTCCCCCCCCTTAATATCTCTATCTTAAACAATATTGAGCTTCTAATTGCTCCTCTTGCAACTAAGTTTCACTAATGGTCTCAATGTCATAATTTCACAAGCTAATCAATGCTCTAAGCCCATCCACTTTATTTATAATACTCCTTGTATTGAAATAGACACAACTTGGAACACTATTCCCACCATTCTCAACTCTTTCCTTCATATCTTACCTGTAAACCTAACAACATATTTCCCACACCACTCCACTGCTCTGGTTCCCATTCCCCTGCAAATGTTGTCTTTTGGATTTTAGGAAGGGCTATAGATGGCAGACATTTAATAGAGTTTCTTTGAAATGTTGCATTGATGTTGTTCATTTTGGATTTTAACTGGAGAACAAGAATTTTTATAACAGGAATGCGGTAGGATATTTGATGGCAATGCTGAAATGCCCAGGACTTGGCTCACATGCGGTTTGCTCGCTAAGGGAATGCAAAAACTAGTTTTATACTTGCATTTTTTTCCTGAGACATTGCTTGAATATTTGGCAACAGTCCAGAGTTAAATCCAAGGAAGTGGGTCAAAATTATGTTATAGCTTCTTTCCACAAGAGGTGGCCTCCACATCCCATTTGTCAGGTGTGTAATCAATGTATATTTCACAGACCGTATTCTTGAAAGCTCTGACTACACTTATATTTTAAAGTATTTATCCAGCCAAGTCAATCAGTTGGGAGGTTCTAATATGGTCAGATTCCTCCTGCTTGCTCCTTGAGGCATGTAGTCCATGTGGATGAGTTTGTAGGTCAAATTGGCTGAGGCTGTTGAGTAAAATGTTAAATTGGATCTGCGGCAGTACAGATTCCCATTGTAGGCCATTGTATAAGGTCTACTAACTTGCCAGTTGTGGTTGTCATGAGGAGGGATGGAAAATCGTAGACGTTGAAATCCACACAGCAAGTTCCTGATTTTCTTAAGGAAAGAAATATTCACAGAAAATTAGTTCATTGGAAGGACATTTTTCCCCCCAAACTATGTACATAGTAAATCATCAAAACCTACTCAATTTTGCTGTTTTGGCAGGGCAGTCTAGAACTAGAAGGTACAAATTGAAGACAAGAAATTCAAAAGCTATCTGAGATAACTTATATCTTTTCACACCTAGGGTGGTATCTACCTGGAACCAGCCACCAGACTAAATAGTGCAGGCAGATGCAATTACAATGTTTAGAAGGCATTTGCAGAGTTTCTTGTGTAGGAACGGCATTGAGAGAAATAGGTAAATGGGAATAGTACAGATAAGCAGCATGGTTGACATGGGCGAGAAAGGGCACATTGCTGGAGGATTCTATAAACGAAGTTGCCAAGCAGACAGGCCTGAAACCATTTTGTTGCTGGGAGTGCCATCTATAGTTAGAGTTATTTTTCTAATAAGAGTATGGTTATCCGTGGATTTGCTGACCATTGATATAAGCAACATTAGACATGAGCTTGGGGCTCCTTCCGGCACCTCTCTGGATTTTAACACGGCCGACGCGTGCCATCAGGCTTTCAGTGTCCGGGCTCTGGTATGCACAGCTCTACAAGCCATTCATGATTCGGTTCCCTCGGGTTTTCCAGGAATTTAAGCCAAATCCTGGCCTATGTTGCTTTGTGTTTATCGAATTCCACTGAAGCAATACGTGTTTTATAACCTGGACCTATTGCTGACTCGTGGGAAGCATGCCTTCCCCTTTCCCCAGAATTCTTCTTGCTCTGTGGAAAAACTGAAGAGCGTCTGTGCAGTCATTCCGAATCAACACCTCCCTTCCTTCTTCTGAAATCCTGCAATTGCCATGGTAATTCAATTCAAACTTGTAGATACTGTGGAAACGCTCTAACTCCAAAGCAAGTGCTGAGAGCTGCCAAGAATTTTTTCGCCCCGTTGCTAGGTTTGGAGCAATACTGTGCAGTTTCAAACCGGGGAAAAGAAAACTTACTGCTTTGGGAAATCTATCTGGGTCCTTGTCAAAGTTGCATTTTTCATGGAAAGGACATTAATTCTGGTCGCGTTTGTACCTCTGAAGAGCTCATGAGTAGGCGATAAAATTATCACCATTGTGAAAGGAAGAATGAAGTTCAGTCATTTTCCCTATAGTCTGTTCTTATCATAAACTAGGACAAAAGCTGGCAGCGGCACTCGGAGATACGGCCCTTTCCATAATAGAACGGAAATTGGATTTGGACAGAAAATAGGGAATTGCCAGCACCATATCGTTGATAAGAGACGCCCCAAATTAAACCATGTATAAGTGTCGCTGGAAGTGTTTAATTGCAATAAGTAGATGTAAGCAGTTAATATCAAAGTTTCAGTAAGATTTACAGAGGAAGTCTCTGAGGGCTACCCGGCTCTACAAAACGCTACGGAACAAAAAAACTCGTCCGATGCAAATAATCCCAAAATTAAAAAGACCACCACCGAGGTCCAAGCGGGGAAAAATCCCAAACAGTGGTAAAACGGCCCTCCGCATCCCCTGTTGCTGGTGCGTTACTTTGCAAGACAAATTTCCCTTTAAAGAACCAGACTTCAATCAAACAGGAAGCGAGCGGGGTGCTGCGCTCCGAGCAGCCTCGCTCAGCCCCAGCCGTGCGCCCTTTGTTTTTGTGGAGCACTCGCGACTCCCTATATGGCCGCACAAAGGCCGGCCCGCCGTCGGAGGCACGCCCCGCATTCCAGTCCCTTTCATAAAAGGAGCGTGCGCCTTTATATGGCCTGACAAAAGGAACCGGCCGAACTTCGGAGGGGAACACCCCCGCATTCTTCGCTCCCAATTAGGTGCGTCCGTCCTTTTAAGGCGTGACAAAGCCAGGGCCGTAGACGCGCGGAGTCCCTCCAGCGATCATTGTCATTGCAGCGGCCGTCTGGGAGGGGGGCGTGCCATGGGAACCGGGCGGCTGACGCGCCGCTCCTTTTACGGGTTGGCCGCCCATTGGCGGACACATCAAGAGGCAGCGGCCGCCCATTGGCCTGGCCCGGCCCCCCGCGCCCGGCTAAGGGCAGGCGCTCCTTTTACGGAGCGATCGGCGGCATTAGCCGAGGTTTGGGCACAGCCCCTCCGCCCTCCCGGCATCTCCATATTAGGAGCGCCTGACCTTTTTTGCCGCACCGAGGCGCGCCCTCATTGTAAACAGATAAAGGCTTCTCTTATAATGTACATAACTTCCGTTTCAATGTAACAGTAGCGAAGCGAGAGTATGGCGGACCGCGGTCAGCCACCCGCAAAACGGCTCTGCTGCAGGCCCGGCTTCAACCCTTCCAAGACGCCACTTCGAGCGGCCCCGGCCGGCAAAACTTACAAGCCGGAGTCGCTGCTGGACATTAGTGCCAGGAAGGTGGCGGAGAAGTGGCCTTTCCAGCAAGTGGAGGAGCGATTCACCCGCATCCCGGAGCCCGTACAGAGGCGTATCGTCTACTGGTCCTTCCCGAGGAATGAACGGGAGATTTGCATGTATTCCTCATTCAATTATTCGGCCGAAGACGGAGGGGACGACGAGAGTAGGCTGCCATTTAAACGGGGCATCGCACTCCTTGAAAGCGGCTGTGTGGACAATGTCCTTCAAGTCGGTAAGTGTTCATTCTCTCTCTCTCTCTCTCTCTCTCTCTCTCTCTCTCTCTCTCTCTCTCTCTCTCTCTCTCTCCCTCTCTCTCTCTCTCTCTCCCTCTCTCTCTCTCTCTCTCCCTCTCTCTCTCTCTCTCCCTCTCTCTCTCTCCACTCCCCTCCTCCCCCGACTCTCTTTAATCAGACCTCAAAGTGAAGAGGAGAATGCATTATGTGCCCACGTCAGGAATTTAAAGAGCTAGCCAGGTGAAGAATTGTACACAATACACCCTTTATTTGAAAAGGACAGCGTTTGATTTGATGGCTCGGAGCAGCGTTGGATTTTAACCCTGTCATTCAGAGCGTCGCGCCCCTTTAACACTCCGCACGAGTTGGTGGAAGATTGAAATGTTCTGTGCTACAAAGATTTTTCCCCTCCGATCTCTTTCAGGAAAGATGGCGTCCTGTTTTGCAGCTCTGTTTTTATATTTGTTAAATATATTGTTTTGAAATGTGCAGTGCATGTGTCATGTTACGTGTGAGGGGTGTTTTACAGGCAAAAGAGAAGGGCTTTGAACTCCAAATTCCTCTCCTCAAAAAAGACGACGGCCTCGCTAACCTTGCAGATTTTTAGCAAGAACCGGGTTCACTATTAAAAAAAATGATTGGCAATAATGTCGACAAAGAAAATAATACTTCATTTTCCCTGAAAAGCTTGATAAGGGGTGGGCGAGTTGCTTTTGTTGGAAGCGACCCTGGTTATATTTGCCAATTGCGCATATCAAATAGCCGACAGGCATTCCCTTCTCCCCGCCTCGTTACTTTGTTCCCATTTTCATGTTTATTATTTGTTCCCTTCTGTTTCTGTCACCCTCCACCGTCGGACAATAGAGTCTTCAATGCCTGTTAAAGACATTGGAGATAGAAATATGTGGAGAGCAGTGACAGACTAGCTGGGGCGATCCTTTCATACCACCAAGAATTGACTGGAGATCTATCCAAGGGAAAAGGAGATCGAGTGACCCAGCGTCTCATCTGATTTGAGTTTCCACCCGAAACATGTCTTCCTTCCTCTACATAAGATCACTTACTTTACTCGGTTTCAATGGCTGATCTTTTTTTTTAATCGTTCCACCTTAGTCTGCGGTTAATTTGAATTTTAAAGCAGTCTGCAAACGTGATTTTTCTGCAGGATCATTTATTTTCCATTGGCTCATTGGGTGCAGTGCCCTTACGCCTAGAGGGGTTTTCGTCCAATCTGTGTTTGGCTGTGTTCTTCTCACTGTTTCCCTTTTCTTTCAATATATTTTTTAAAATACCAGCTTTCATGTCGACTTTCCTTTGACCTGCCCTGTTTCTTTGTGAAAATTGATCAGTTCTGTTCACGTTCTTTTAACAAATATATGTAAAAATGAAGTGGTAGCCAAGGCAGTTGGCTTTGAGCTTTTTTTTGCGCTTGATTCTCCGCATGCAACCGATCAAGAATGACAGGAGTGCGTATAGGGAGGGTTCTTGGCTGATTGCATTTAGGCAGGAATTCACTGTGAAAATAAGCCAAGGGGCGATAAATAAAAGATGCAATCTTCCAGGAGCCACAGACAATCTTTAGTAGCTTTCAGCAGGAACGTTGTCGGGGGTTTTAAAGAATTTTTAAGAGGAGAGGAACCCCTGCAGCATCTGAGCAGCTTTTTGGTTTCAGTGGCTTTGCTATTGGGACTGCTTGGCTGAAGGACTTGGTTTGTCAGTGGATATACACGTAGTCTCCTTACAGTAACACTGAGTGCCTGCCTTGGAAATGTTGGCATTCTGCTCTCGCCTAACTCATGTCTTGGCCTAATAACGGATTTCCCATATGACAATGAAGTATTAGGACTGGCCTTTTATTTTAGAGTTTCCCCCATCCAAGTATGCAGTCAAATATGATTCCACTTCAAATGAGTCAGTTTATTTTCATAATTAATGAAAGTCTGAGCTGGCTTTGCTTGTGCAAGGAGGTGTGATGGTGTGGTGAAAGTGCTCAGATCTAAAGGGGAGCGATTTCAAGTTACTTTGGTTGTCAAGAAAAAGTTTGCTATGATGTGCAGGAATGGGAACATTGATCTGTGAAGGAATATTTTAAAAATCCTCAAATTTACAGTGTGAATTAGCAAAGTATCAGGATTAGGCTTCTTATTTTTAACTGCATAGGAAAGTGGCATTTTTTGGGTGTGACTGGTCACACTGCAGATATGCTATAAACCTGTTCCAACTTGGTAGTTTATGTCATACTTGTAAAATGCAGGATTGTTGACAGTAAAAACCTCTGTCATTTCTGGAATCATCAGTAGTGATTTGGAAAAGGATCAAATTATTACAAATAGGTTTTAAAAAAAAAATCCAGTTCATTATATAAGCTTTGTGACTATTGAAAAGACCCTTGTGAGCACCCATGTTTATTCCTATCGCTAGTGACAATGATATTCTGTATTTATAACTTTGAACAACCTGTTTTCATGTGCCCATCAATCACTGCGTTAGGTGCTATTGTGGGTTGCTAGAAAAGTGTTTGTGCAGCTTTTGTTTTTTTTTGTTTGTCCTTTTTAAATGGATGGCAATATATTCAGGGGGACATTCATTTACTATGCTGCTGCTTGCAACCAGAAGTTCAGAACCAACCTCTTTTATGGCTGTCATACTTTCACAGCAAGCTGGAAGCTCAGCTGCCGGGCAGTTGATGGTTGCCTGTTCTTTTGAGTAATTAATTGTAACAACTCTAGACCCAGCTGGAAGAGTGCTGCTTATTTCTGATGTGTCAAAAGCAGAGTTCGACAAATTCCACACCTGTGTGCCTGAAATCTGTTGTTAACCAAAATCTTTTTAAAAGATACCTCCTTATAAGTATGGAAGACCTATTTGTCTCTGCCACAAAATAGTAAATCTTTTTTGAAATGTTTATTCTGTACCCGTTTGAGCTAAAATTCTGCTTTTTGAATTTACATCTTTGCTTGCTGGGCATCCCTGGCATGTAAGTTGGTTTTAAATGTTTATTGGTTGCCATGAATCATACCAGTTTAATCATACTTGCTAATTTATTTGCATCCTTAGTTTAGTACTGTTTGTTCTGGAGAATAACGTAACTCAAAGTATGTTCAACCCAAAAAATCCTATTCTTAGAATACAGTACTTTTCACTATCCAATTGGTGTATAAGTTTTCAACTATGTTAATCTTTTGAGGTAAATTAAATACCAGCTTTTATTTGTGCACAAGCTGTAAGTTTCAAATACTGTACTCCTATTTATGCTGGGAAACATGGAACTAGAATAGACAAAGATTTATTGCTCCATTCACATCCTCGATGTCTCACAATTTGTAGCCAATAAAGCCTTTATTTTGAAGTATAGCCATTGTTATGGGAAAATGCAGTGGCCAGTGTGTTGCAGGAACACCCACATGTAATCATGAGTCAATGGCAGATAATTTATTTTAGTGCTGATGGTTGTGGGATAAATGTTGGCAAGGACACTAAGGATAACTCCAGTTCTTCAGTGTAGTTCCATAGGATCTTTTGTGTCTACTAAGAGAGCAGACAGGACCTAGGTTTAAAGATCTTTTTTGAAATATGACGGCTCTGATAATGCAAGCACTGTCTGTATTGGACTGCAATGCCAAATTAGATACTTGGTCTCAAATCACTGGAGTAAGACTTGAAACAATTTGATATCTCTGGTGTTCAGATGCTGTTTATTATTTCATAATAGTTCAAACTTATCCACATATAAATGGTGCACTACTGTATCACTTTATTCTGCATTCTGTTATTGCTTTTCCCTTGTGCCATGTCAGTACACTGATGTGACGAAACGATCTGTATGGATGGTATGTAAAACAGCTTTTCACTGTACCTTGGTACATGTAATAATAAGAAACCAAACATTTGTTTAAAACAGGCTCATATTTAATTAGTTTGTAATGTATGTAGGATTTTAAGAGAATAACATCTTTCAGATGTAGGAAAGATAAGCACATGGTTTATTGTTGTCTCTCTTCAGCCTTTATATCAAATTACCTAGTTGATCCTTGCGCTGCCTGATCTAATTTTCTAGTGGTTGTCTGACACAGATATTGTGAATGATACTAAAGTGTAATTGAGCAAGTTCTGTTCTTTTGATTAATTCTTGATAGAAATAAAATAAAAGGTATGCATCAAAATTCAGTACGGGTATTTGATATTATGTCTTTTAATATGGGGCCATACTTTGCCTCTCTCCCATTTCCGTTGGTAATAATCTGTATTTATAAATCTAATGTATTGGGGACTTCGCAACTGCACAGACTTCAATTCTTTCTTAGAAAAGAGTGTCTGACGAAATCAAAGTGAGATGTTTTATCTAATCTTTGGAAGCCAGAAACGAGCTCTTTGCCATTCTTCTTTCGGAGGAATGGCAGTTATGTAAATAAAATAATTTGTCTTGAGGTTGAAGAGATATTAGGCCAGGAGCAACCCAAGTAAAAGTCCTTTAGTCAGTTAAACTATTCCAAAATTGTGTAATTGGCAGTGAATAACCGATGAGGGTATCAGTGTTAAATGAAATGAATGCAAATTGTTGCATGTTTAGATGAATACAAAGTGAAATGGATTCACTGCAAATCTTTTGGGGTTTGTGAACATTTGCTCAGGTTAGAGCAGGCCATTTGAATTGCTTTTTTTTCCACCCCTGAAGTAATTATTGTAGGACCACAAGATATAGCGTGACACACAGTGTTAAGTAATTCATTAATCTGTAATGATAAATTGTTATGAGATGTCAAGTTTCAATTTTGTCCGTTCTCTGAACTTGGAAAGAATTGAAGAGTGTATTGGAGTTTGTGTAGGCCCTCACAGCAGTAGCAGCTTTTGCAATGGATAAATTAGAAAATTTCAGAAACTATGGCGAAATTCAGTTTAGTATGGAATTTTAACTTTAGCAGTTGGAGTAACCAGCCTAAGCTGGGAAAAAAAGTTGCTGGGTAGTTTTCTGTAACAATGTCTGGTTGAACCAATAAAGGAATGATAGATATGAAATTTAATATTTAGTGAAATTTAGCAGTCTAATGGTGCATGGATGTTTATCGATAAGTAGTCACTTTGATAAAGTATTTTTGCAAGGGAGAATGCATAATAATTACTAAGACTTCAAATAGTTGTACCATGGAGAGCATTCTGTCAGGCCGCATCACTGTATGGTATGGAGGGGCTACTGCTCGGAACCAAAAGAAGCTGCAGAATGTTGTAAATCTAGTCAGCTCCATCTGGGTACTAGCCTTCAAAGTACCCAGGACAACTTCAAGGAGTGGTGTCTCAGGAAGGCAGTGTCATTATTAAGGATCTCCAGCACCCAGGGACATACCCTTTTCTCACTGTTACCATCAGGTAGGAGGTACAGAAGCCTGAAGGGACACACTCAGCGATTCAGGAACAACTTCTTTCCCTCTGCTATCCGATTCCTAAATGGACATTGAATCTATGGACACTACCTCACATTTTTAATGTACAATATTTCTGTTTTTGCACATTAAGAATATCTAATCACTATACATAATTGATTTATTTGTTATTATTTTATTATTATTTCCCTGCTAGATTTTGTATGCATTGAACTGCTGCAGCTAAGTTAACAAATTTCATGTCACTTTGCTGATGATAATAAATCTGATTCGGATTCTGAAATGAGCCTACCATGGGTGCAGTGAGATACTGATCATACTAAATTGGAGTTGACTACAAATGACTAAATGGACAGTGATCAGTAAAAAGCACACAAAATGAAATCTGAAGTTTTTGAAGAACTGGTTTACTTTTAGAGGCAAAAACTTGACTGTTTCCAAAATGTCATGGTTGATTTACATCAGACATATTGTAAACATGAGTGTAGAGAAGGGGATAAACTAACATAGACTCTCATGACCTTTGAGCAAAAGGTGATTAAGCCAATATGCACTATGAGTGGAAACTTCCAAGAGACGTGAAAATTAGCGTGACTTTCATTCACAACTGTGTGAGATAGAGGTGATTAAGAGCAATGGAAGCTGCTTGTTCAAGAAAAGCCCAAAGTTTCTTTAAAAGGAATATTGTATAATCTTTTTAATGGTATATGGATAGATACTTTATTGATCTCAAAGGAAATTACGGTATGGCAGCAACATTACAAGTGCACACGTAAACAAATATTAGAAGAAAAGCAAGAAAGAATAACAATATTTTTCCTTAAAAATAAGATGTATAAGATTTGCAAATCAAAGATTACAAGGTCACTCCCCTGCCTATAGGCTGGCTCGTTATAGATCCTGCTGGGTGAGGGTAAGAATGACCTCATATAATGCTCTTTGGAGCAATGCTGTTGTCTTAGTCTGTTACTGAAAATGTTCCTCTGTTCAGTCAAGGTGACATGCAATGAGTGAGAAACATTGTCCAGAATTGCCAGGATGCCATGGTCTCGCCAGTGAGCCTATTGTTCAATCAGGGTTGGACACTTGCAGCATCAACACAAGCAAAGTAAGGGAAAAGAAGTTGATAATTGGTTTGAAGAATGACAGACCCCCCCCCCCCCCCGCCCCACCCCCAGGTGAAACAGTGAGGGAAAAAAGCTCTTGCTAAAATGTTCCAAATCTCAACTTATTCTGGAATCTTTTTGATTAAAATCATTCACCGAAAGTAAAAGCGATGCCAAAGAACGTAACACTTTTGCCTTAATATGTTGTCAGACATTTAGTAGGGTTTGTTAAGTACTGATACATTGACTGAGTATCTTAAATTTTCATCTGATCAGCAAGAGTCAGCATTCTGATGAACTTGATTGACTAAAGTTATGTATAGGGGAATATATTTGAATATACTTCCCAAGTCATTTTAAGATGTTTCATACACACATCAATAGAAGTTTGTTAAATATTTACATGCCATGCTGAAACTTCACAACCTTCTAAGGAAGTAGAGATTGTTGGCTGAATCAAAGGCGGCAATGAATCAGCATATAGGAGGGAGATTGGAAATCTGGCTGAGTGGTGCCTCAACGACAACCTCTCACTCAGTGTCAGCAAGACCAAGGAGCTGATTTTTGAGTTCAGAAGGAATCCAGAGGTCCATGAGCCAATCATCATTGGAGGATCAGAGGTGGAGAGGGTCAGCAACTTTAAATCCTTACTGTTATCATTTCAGAGGACCTATTCTGGGCCCAGCATGCAAATGCAATTACAAAGAAAGTGTGGCAGTGCCTCTACTTCCTTAGGAGTTTGTGAAGACTTGGCAAAACTTTGACAAACTTCTATAGCTGTGTGGTGGTGAGTATTTTGACTGGCTGCATCACAGCCTGGTGTGGAAACACCAATGCCTTTGAACAGAAAACACTACAAGAAGTAGTGGATATGGCCCTGTCCATCACGGGGAAAGCCCTCCCCACCATTGAGCACATTTACACGGTGTTGTCACAGGAAAGCAGCATCCATCATCAGGGACCCTCACCACCAGGGTAATCCTCTCACTGCTGCCATCAGGAACAAGATACAGGAGTCCCAGGACATGCACCAGCAGGTTTAGGAACAGTTATTACCCCACAAGCATCAGAGGATAACTGAAATATTCCACAGCCTATGACTCGCTTTCAAAGACTCTTCATCTTAATGTTCTCAATATTTGTTACTTATTTATTATTACTGCTGTGTTTTTTTTCCCCTTTTGTATTTTGCAGACCGGCTGTCTGCCCTGTTTGTGTAGTCTTTCATTGATTCCATTGTGGTTATTGAGATTTTAAGGGTTCCTGCAAGAAACAGAATCTGTGTTGTATATGATGACATTTAAGTACTTTGATAGTAACTTTAACTTTGAGAAAGTTCAGCTGAAGATGAAGCTCATGAAATCAGAGGGGGAAATTGATGCAATAAGGAAATTTGCTGTTGAGCAGGTTCTCGAGTTGGTGCATTGTGACTAATGGTACCCTGAGAGGCTCTGTGTTGGATTCGGAAATACTCAATTTATTTACAAATGACAGATGATGGAATAGAAAGTCACACATCTGATCACTGATGACATGTTGAGAGATTTATTTAAGTTGCGTAAATGGAAGGTTTGATACTTTAGTTTGAGCAAGCAGCCAAAACGGTGCTAAACTACTGTTGGAGCCAGCATCCCAGGAAGAATAGCACTGAGTATAACCTGATGTATACATGACAAATTAATGTCGGTTCTCCAGTGTTTTCTAAAAGATGGAAATACTAGAAAGAGTGGCACTTCAAAGAGACTGTATTCATGAACATAATGCTGCAGGTGTAGAAATGTTCAAGAAGGCTAATGGAATGTATTGTATCTGGCATACAGGCTGACAAATGGGTATTTCAGGAATACTGGCATATAAATAGTTACAAGCTATTCAATAGTTGTACAAAGCCCTAATGAAATCATTAATAAATCACTAATATTCTGGCCCCTTTTTTTTAAATGAAGGATATACAGTAAGGGACTGTAAAATAACCTGACATCCAAGGGTTAAAATGCAATGAGAGATTACACAAATAAAGTTTGTTTTCCCTGGAATTGAGAAAATTGTGGTTCAAAATTTCAAGGGACTTAAATTTCCTTTCCAATCGGTTCCATTGGTTTGGGGTGGGGTGCCCCAGGTTTTAAATAAAGGAAGTCTGATTGTATTACCTGACCTACTTCTGTTCCATTGTAGCATTTCCACACCAACTTCTGCAGTGAAATCATTTGAAATATGAATTAGTTGCTGTTGAAATCAGTAAGTAGAGGTTGTATTCAAGCACACTTAAAGTTATGTAATTTCTATCACTATATCTAAAGAAATGTTCAAAATTTTTCTCCTTTTTGTTAGGGCATAAGATTAGTGTGACTTTCATTTTGAAGATGCATTGATGTTTTTCTTTTAAATCTTTTTCCACAAGTACAGACTCTAATAACTTCTAGGTGAAAATTGGTCAATATAGACCAGTACAAGGTGCCAGTATGACAGTGTTTGATGTAAAGAGCATAAATGGTAAAACCAGTACAAAATTTTTCTCTCTCCCACCATCCTTTGTATTTCACTTAAAACTGGAGGAAGGAGGATTCTGCAATATTTATGAATATTATGGCACTTTTTATTCATTCCTCAACTGAATGTTGTGAATGTATTGCGCAATTTACAGAATTAGTGCTGCAAATCAGGCTTATCATGTGTTAACTAATAACTAACCTTTTTTTTTCTTCCCACTTCTGTTTGCTGTTTTTTTTTAAAAGTTGAATTGTATTACAATTCCAAGACGTAGTTGATGTAAGTTCTTGTATAACACTTCACATTTGCTTTTACCTAAATACTTGACATGAATTACGAAATTAACAATTCCTTTGGCAATAAAATGTTCTCCCTTTGCTTCAAAGATCTGTGACAGCAGAGGCTATCTTTTTTTTCCACTTTTAAAATGTTTTTAGTGTAGTGTCCTTTCAAAACAAAAATCAATACCTATCTCTCACTCTTCACCTTCTGCAGTCTGAGGTCAACCAAGATCAGGTTCAGTTGGATATGATTGAAAGTCAATCACTTGTAATACTGAACCAATCATTTTACAGCAATGAAGGTCGTTTTTGAATCATAAGAGATCTACCTCTCTGAATTTGCTGTCTTCTTCCTTTTCCATGTGCACCCTGAATATAATAGCAAGCAACAAAATCAATAAAAATGGTCAGTATCTCTCCAGTGTTATTAGTTAATGAATGCAAAGTAGTAAATTGAAATTTACTTCAATAAATATTAGACAAACATGGTAATTAATTTCTGGATTAGTTGTCATCTTTGTGTCTCTTGACTCAGAAGTTTGTGGAATCAAGTCCCACTTGAGATGCTTGAGTAAATGATTCAAGCCCAGACTTCAGTGATGGCATAGGAGGCGAGGTACAGTGTCTTGGGTTAAGCAGAGGTCTATTCTGCCCCTCAATGGATATAAAAGATTTTATGGCACAATTTTTTTTCTTTTTCCTAATATCCTGGGTCACTAAAACAAATTAACAACATTCCTGCATACAAATGATTAGTGGAATAATGTTTTGAGAATATTACACGCCTCATTTTATTGTTTCACCAGTTAACTTTGGTTAAAATATTTCAGTAACTAGAAAATGCCATGGGATTTCCTAAAGTTGTTGGAGGTGGGTTCTTTTTAGTGATTCTTGTTTTGGCCAGTAATTGTAATTCAACTCTTTTTGGTATGTTAATATAGTGTGGTTGTCATCAAAGTACTTGTTTCTGTTTGTTCATCTGGTATTAAGCCACTTTGCTATAAGTTGTCCTTTTAATATTTGGTGTCAGTCCTGGCATCACTGACAGAATTAGTGTTATGTTAGAATTGCCATAGGTACCCTTCAGTTATCCAAAGGGTCCATAAACATACCATTTAAACCAGCCATTCTTTTGGACACTCAGAGACTGCTGTTGTAAACTTTACTGAAATTTTGTATTGATGAGCAATATATGCTGGAATGTGTAGCAACACTTGTAGGCTGCCCTGTGTACATCATTGGGTGTGACACATTTCACTGTATGTTTCAATGTGCATTTGACAAATCTGAATCTTATGGGATAATGTCAGCCATTATTCAGTTTAATGTCATCTGAATATACATGTAAACAACCAAATGGAACAGTGTTCTTCCAGGCCTTGGTGCACCCACAAAGCATACATCACACACAGCACAAAATAAAATATTACTATAAGTAAATTAATAAAAGTAATTCAAAATGCATGCAACGTGCAGTGCAGGAAAACAAACAGCTTGCTGTTCTAGTGACGAGAACTCAGTGGTGGCAGCGTATTCCTTAATCTCTCGATCTGAGGGAAGAAACTGTGACCCAGTCTGGAAGTCCTAGTCCTGATGCTCTTGCACCTCCTTCCTGACAGTAGTGGGTTAAAGAGATGGTGATCCTCTACAACGCTTTGGGCGCTTGACCTCAACGCTTGCGGTAAATATCACAGATAGTGGGGGGAGGGAGAGAGATGCTGGCAATCCTCTGTTTTTACCATCTTTTTTAGGGTCTTGCAGTCCTGTGCCTTGCAACTTCAGTACCACACAATACTGCAGCTTGAAGGCAACCTCTTGAGGGTGCTCCAGTGGAAAGTTGTTAGAATGGGGCAGGGAGTCTTCCCCAGGAGTGTGGGCCGAAGGGCCTGTACTGTGCTGTACTATTCTATGTTCACCTCAATCTCCCCAGAATGTTTGCCAGTTAGAATCTGGGTTCCAGGGGCTTGGTTTCCCAGTTTTGCTTGCAAAGTTAAATGTAATCATTATAATTTCATTGGTTTCTAACTTCCTGTGCTGTGGACAGAGTCAAATTTTAAAATTGCTGAATAAATCACATTGTTATTTTAGATCGTGGAATTTTTTACCCTGTATTTCTGGAATCCCATTGGACTGATCTTTATTTTTATGAATTGCTTTGACTGTTTGAGCAATAGAGGAGCACCCAGTGATTCGGTGAGAGATTCTGCATTGCCAAACATGATCTGTTCTGGGTAGAGTACATTGAATGGCATTTCATGGAATGCTAATAGAACAAATATTGGTAGTGGGAGGTCTGTGTTTGATTGCAATAATAGTAGAGGCAGTTTGAGGTGATGGATTGAAAGCACCAATTGAATGCCGTGAATAAAAACAAGTGAATGAAAATGAGTGATTTTCACATAACCAAGAACATTCACTTTTTTATTTGTTATTTTTTCAAATGGTATATTACATGGGAGCATGTGAATTTTGCAATCGTAATGATAGCGTCACACTAACCGCGATGGTTCCATGGCAGTAGTACTGAGGTTAGCCCAACACTATTACTGCTTGGGGTGTGGGAGTTCAATCCAGCGTCCTCTGTAAGGGGTTTGTGCATCCTCCCCGTGGAATGTTTGGGTTTTCTCCATATCCTCTAGTTTCCTCCCACGGTCCAAAGACGTACCAATTAGTAGGTTCATTGGTCATTGCCATTTGTCCTGTGAGTTGGCTATAGATAAATCATGGCTTGCTGGGTTGTGCGCTCAAAGGGATGGAAGGACCTATTCTGCATTGTGTCTCTAAATAAAATAAATTTAAACTTTGCTATATATTTGAATCAAATGTTTCAAAATATCATCTGAAAGTATTGGTATTGAAAGTCAGAAAATACTTTAATTATGCTGGGAGGCCTAGAATGATTTTTTAAAATTTGACATACAGAATAAAATCTATATCTACAGATAATAAAAAGCCAAAGTTAATAACTTTTGTACAATAAAATTATTTCCTTGGGAGCAGAAACAACGAAGTAGCAACTTAAAGTGGGATTTAATTTAGCGATTACTTTTTAAACAAATTTTCAGCCATCATTCCTGAACAAATGGACTTCTTGACTTAAATGACTATAATAAAAATTCTTTCCATCACTTTTATCTCATCCTTGCTTTTCCCTCTACAGTATACATGACTTATTAGCATGTTGATTTTTCATGGTTGTGACTGTCAAGCCTGCACAAAGCAGGAGTGGAAACTGGCCTGTATGAAAACTATGGCATCTTTCACAACCACAGGACATCCCAAAGCTCTTTAACAAGGTACTTTTGAAGACTTGTTTTCTAAAAGAAAATAGGCAGTCATTTTGCAACCAGATAGATCCCATGTATTAATGTGTTAAAGATGAGATCTCCTTTCATTCGTTAATTTTTGGAACATAAGCAGAAGCCCACTCTACTCCATTTTTTTTTGTAATTTATTTTTTTATTGAAGTTCATCATCAAACAAACATTTCCATAAGATGTATTTCAGTCATTGTACATATATATCGTATAATTATATAAAGTATTTATCACAATACCACAAAGTATTTATCTGAGGTATACACTTATGGGAAAGAGTGGAAAGAAAAAAACAAGCAAAAGGAAAGAACTATGTACAAGTAGGGAGTGATTTTTTTTTTACAACAGATGCATTGATTTTTGAGAATATAATCAGGCCTATGAGGCATTATGTAGTTAAACCATTTTTCCCAGTATGAATCAAATTGTTCCAGCTTATGATTAGCAGATGCTGTTATCTTCTCCATTTTGTAAATGTCCATTGTAATTTCCATCCATGTATTTAAAGTTGGGCTCTCCTGTGATAACCATTTCCTAGTAAGAGTCTTTTTACCAGCCACCAGCAGTATATTCATTAAATATTTATCTCTTTTCAACCATTCTTGAGACATATATCCAAAATATATGGTCTTACTCTCTAAGGGTATTTCATATTTAAAGATGTCTTGTAGGGCATTGTGTATCCCACTCCAATAGTTTTTGATAACAGGGCAGTCCCAAAAAATATGATGATGATTTGCATTTTGATTGCCACGATTTCTCCAGCAAACAGTGAAGTTTAAAAACAAGATTTTTATCGGTATTTACAGATGTGACAATATGTTAATAGGATGCTTAAAAATGTAACCAAGGCAAGTACATGCTTGATAGAGCTCTTTAGAAAAGCATATAATTCAGATAATGGTAGTAGAATCATTTCAATCATTGTCAAATCTTAAAACACATTTGACTTCATACATTAAAACAAAATGGGAGAAGGAAGGAGGGATAATTATATCTGAGGAAGAATGGACAACAATATGGAGATATCAATGGAAGTGTACCAGTTCACTGAAATGGAGGGAGCTTGGATGGAAAAACTGGATAAGGTATTTCATTACACCCTCTCCACTCTTTATTTCATGTGTTGTACTTCTTCAAAACAGTCAAGGTTATGCCAAGGGTCCTTGTCTAGTGTCTGATCTGAAAATCCTACTGCCAGTAATGTAGCCTAGGTTTCATGCTTGTGAGTGGACTTGAACTTGACTGTATCATCGCAGATGTAAGTAATGACTCCCAGCTCAGCAGTTCCACCTTGACCATGGTATGTAACCTGATTTGGCTACAAGTTGCAAATCAAACAACTGGATGATGCTGATAACCAAATACTGCTTTTTCATTTGCAACATTCAATGCTGAAGAATATTGTCTGCATCTACATCCAACCCATGGCATTGTGGATGACACAGTACCATGGCTGTAAGTAGCCGGGACAGCTGAATTACAGTGATAATGTTTATGTGGTTCTCGAGTGATGGTGTGCTACTTCCCTCTTGCTAGGGTCAAGCATGTGGAGTATTTCCGAGATGGAGTAAAGAGCCAGAGGATGTAGTGATACCATCGATGCGGGTGGAAAGAAGTATGATGCCCAGCAGGCAGGTTATAGGAAGTTGGGAGTGAAACTTAAAGGCCTTGCTGCTTCAGAGACCCACATTTAAACCTTGCATCCAGTGCTCTATGTTTAGAGTTTGCACTTCCAGGGCTGCATGCCAGTGTACAGATGGAGCTTCAAACTCCAAAAACCTTTGGTTGATCCTGCCCTCCAGTGATATCTGTATGCAGTTAGCATATTCTCCCGGAGTCTCGATACGGGCATCTCAAAGATATTGTGGTTGTATGGTTGATCACCTTAAAATATCTCGAGTTCAAAGTAAATTTATTATTAAAGTATGAATATCAAGACATACTACTCTGAGAGTAATTTTCTTGCAGCCATTTACAGTAGAACAAGGAAATGCAATAGAATTGTTGAAAAATTACACAAATACAACCAAAATTCAAAAGAAGACAAGCTGTGCAAATACACAAATGGATTAAATAATAAATAAATTTGGAAATAAATACTGAAAACAAGTTGTAGGGTCCTTGGATGTTAGTCCATAGGTTGTGGAATCAGTTCAGTGTTGAGGTGAGTGAAGTTATCCAGTGATTCAGGAACCTGATGGTTGAAGGGTAATAACTGTTCCTGAACCTGATGTTGTAGGACCTAAAATACCTCCATCCCAATGGCAACAGCTAGAATGGAGCATGTCCTCTGTTGTTGGGGGTTATAGGTGATGGACGCTGCTTCTTTGTGGCAGAGCTCCTTTTGCAGGACTGGGCTGTACCCACTTTTTGTGAGCTTTTCTTTTCTTGAACGTTGGTGTTTCCACACCAGGCTGCAACGCAACCAGTCAGGATCATCTCCACTGTGCGTCAAAGTTTTAGATGACACCTCAAATCTGTGCAAACTTCTACGAAAGTAGAGGCGCTGCCTTTGTAATGGCACGCGTGCTGGTCCTTGGACAGAACCTCTAATATGATAATGCCAAGGAATTTAAATGTACCAACACTCCCCACCTCTGATCTTCTATTGAGGACTGGCTCACGGACTCTCATTTCCTTCAGTAGTTGATCAACAACTCTTCGGTTTTGCTGATGTCGAGTGAGTTTGTTGTTGGGGCTTCATTGAACCGGATTTTAAATCTCCCTCCTATATGTCACCTTTAATTCAGCCAACTGGATAGTGTCAGCAGCAGGCTTAAATATGGCATTGGAGCTGTTCATGGCCTCAGTCGACAGTATAGAGAGGAGGTGAGCAGCAGGGAGATCCAGCATAGAATTCATATCAAGAAGAATAGGTTGCAATGAAATAAATTGGGGGGGTGGTGGGGATAAGTGTGATGAGATCACTCTGAGAACTGGTGTAATCTTGATGGGCTGAATGGTGTCCTTTGTCATAAGGAAATATAAATGTTCAATATAATCTGCTGATTATTGCTGGGAACAGGTGGATAATGCACATGACCATGTCGCTGACGCAATGTTGCAGGAGACGAGGATTGAGATTCTTAGGAACTCGGGACAGATTCAGAGCTGTACAAGTTTTATATTTCAAGTTAACAGTTAGGATCTATATCTCTCTGCAGGGAAGTTGAATGGCGTTTTTAGAAAGAGTTTAAATTAGTCTGGTGGTGGATAGGAATTTTACAGCATTTTCCAGATTGAGACTGGCAAGATCGTATGCAGCAGTGAAGGTTTGATAAATGGGATTGGATGACAGAGGAAATGCTTGCTTTGAGTGCTCTCTTAGTGTTTAATTGTTTATACTTTAATACAAGATGTCTTGACAATGTACTGAAAGTATGGATAGACATATGGGTGTATGATATGGCTGAAAGATGGGGAGTAGTATATCAACTCTAGTAGTTGAGGCTTAGCAAAGTGTTGGAATTGTTTTTTTTCCCCAAGTGTAACAATCTTGGTTAAAGAAACAAAAACAACAGTTAAGAAGATTATGTGCCATAACGAATTTTTACTGATAGAGGATGTAGCTCCTCAATAGTCAGAGGGAACAGCAATTAAAGTAGCAATCCAGGTCAACCTACTGCTGCCTGTAAGGAGTTTGTATGTTGCCCTCACGACCACACGGATTTCCTCTGTGTTCCCTGCATTCCAAAGACCTATGCATTAGTAGATTAATTAATCACATGGGTACAAATTGGACACAGGCTTGTTGGGATGGAAGTGCTTGTTACTATACTATATCTCTAAATTTTAAAACAATTTTCAGAGAAATAAAAAAACGAGGCAATAACAGGAGAGCTCTAAGAGTGCGTGTCCATGATCCCCTAAGGTAATAAATAGAAAAGGTAGTCAAGGCATTGTATGTAAGAGCTGAGCAATGGTAGTACTGTACCTAAACAGTAGCTGAAATATGGCCTGAGAGAGCGAAGAAGAGATTTACAAGGGTGGTGCCATAGTTTTGAGTGTTATTACGGTAGTAGAGACCGACTGGGCTTGTTTTTTTTTACAACAAAGGAACTCATGGAGAGCTCTTGAAAGGATAAGTAAACATGGAAGATTCATTTCCCTTAGAAAAATCAGTGGAGGGGAATAGATTTAAGTTCCTTTCAGAAGCTGTTGAAGATGTCTTAAACAGAGTTTTGGAGCTTTTTTAGAAAAGCTGGTTGGGACAGGAACCCCCATTCCATTTTAAAAGATACTTGAAAGATCATTTGGAAGAGCTGGAACTTACAAAGTCTATTGGCTATAAGGTGAGTAACCTACAATCTTTTTTTTAAAACTAGTGTTCTGATCTACTCCAAACCAATGGTATTTGCAAGGTCTTCAATCAAATGAATTCAATCCAAATATCTGTTTAGTTGATGATTTGGTTCAGTCACAGGATGTTTGCTGTGCGAAATGGGCTTAATGATCTGGATGAAAATTGACAATGTCAGATTTATGTTGGAACTAAAGCAATGTTTTAACTTTGCATTTGAATGTGTCGAAGTCGGTGTTTGAAAATGTGACACTGAATGTCTGAAATGAGTAGACTTTAACATTTCAGTATCCCTTGAATGATTCGATTTTAAAAATTTATATACAATTAATTAACTTTTCCACCACCCATAAACCAAGTTTATTGAGAATTAATTGCTAACCCCTATTTGCCAAACATTGTGTACTTTGGATTTATTTCAGTAAAGCAAATTGCAGTGGTTTTGTAGTGATACATTAGGAATGGTGCGAAAGCCATTCACCACAAACAATCTGTCTTCAACAGTCCAAAATGGGACAGCCAGAGTAACAAAATACCACGATTTTGGATGATGCTTCCAATGAAGTACATAATGTAACTTGTACTGCTAGCATGGCCAATTTAACCCGTTTGCGCAGATGGCACTGCTGTTATGTTACTTGGAAGCCACAACTGCCTGTGCCCGCTTATTTACATCCTGTTCCCAATCAAACTTTTTTTTTTGTCCATTATAGTAGTTCATGGGCATGTTACAGTTCTTGTTTTTGTGGTGGATGGAGTGGGTCTCCGATTACCCACTGCTTCCACTGTCAGATTCTATTAGCCTCACCTGGGGGACAAGTCTGTAATTGCCACAGCTTTTTGGCAGCTGTTGGCTGGCATACACTCAGTAGACCAATGGAGCTGTTTATATCTTGTATCACTCTGATTCTAAATACTCCACAAACTGGAATGAAAGAAAGAAGAACTCTGTCCCAAAGATTGTCTAGGATACCTACAGGAAAGACCTCAATAAGATTGAAAGAGTACAAAGAAAATTTATATGGATGTTAAACACTAGATTCTGTAAATGCTGGAAATCTAAAGTGCTAGAGGAACTCGGGTCAGGCAACATCTATGGAAATGAGCAAACAATCGACATTTTGAGTTGAGACTCCTCTTCAGAACTGGAAAGGAAGGAGGAAGATGCCAGAATAAAAAGGTGGGGTGGAGGGGCAGACTAGCTAGAAGGTGATGGGTGAAGCCAGGCAGGTGGTAAATGTAAAGGGCTGGAGAAGAAGGATTATGACAGGAGAGGAAAATAGACCATGGGAGATATGTAAGGAAGAGGAGCACCAAAGGAGTTGATAGGCAGGTGAGGAGAAGCGATAAGAGGCCAGAGTGTGAAATAGAAGAGAGAAGGGAAAGGAAACAAAGTTATCAGGAGGAGAAATGGATGTTCATGCCATGAGGTTGGAGGCTATCAAGACGGAATATGAGGTGTTGCTCCTCCACCCTGAGAGTGGCCTCATCATAGCAAGAGAGGTGTCCCTGGACTGGCATGTTGGAATGGTAATGGGGATAGGAATTAAAATGGTTGGCCATCAGGGAATTCCACGTTTTGCGGATAGAGCAGTGGTGCTAGCTAAAGTGAATGTTGCTGGAAATTGAAGGCTAGAGCAACAGGGAAACGTTGAATATGTTAGCACCTGGAGTTTTGAAGAATGAGGGGAGATTTGATGGAGGTATACAAAATTGAGGGTTTTAGTTAAATGCAGGCAGGCTTTTTCCACTGAGGTTGGGTGAGACTTACTCATAGGTTTAGAGTGAAAGGTGAAATACTTGGGGGAAATTCACTCAGAGGATAGTGAGAGAGCGGAATAAGCTGCCAGAGGAAGTGGTAGACATGGGTTTGATTTCAGCATTTGAATGTAGTAAGTACATAGATGGGAGGCGAGTGGAAGGCTATGGTCCAGATGCAGGTTGATGTGACTGGCTTGGCATGGACAAGATGGGCCAAAGCTCTGTTTCTGTGCTGAGGTGTTCTGATTCTATGACTTTATAACATGGCACAGATTTGACCAGTGGGCTCAACCAAAACGTGTCCATTTTCGGTGCTATGTTTTGTCTTCCATCTCAAGAACAGTTTAATATCTGAGTTGTTCCTTGACTTTCCTTTCTAGTTTCTTGTTCATTGCTTTATCAAACCATACATCTAATAATATTGCTGCATTTTCTATTGCTGTCCGGGTGAATCTTGTCTTTCATGGATAATACGGCTCCACTCTTTTTTTTAAATTATTAGGTACCCTTAAAATTATGACAAAGGGTGTATTTGAAACTGAGCTAGAATTTGAAATACTGTTTACAGCCCATTTGGGAAAGTGATCATCAGTTGAAAGCCAGCATAAAATAGTAGGCTTTCTATTGCGATTTTGATATTATTGATGAATATGTTGGGAAGAGGGTCGAGGAGAGTGTAGCAGATTTGGATCTGAATCTTTAACTGGTGCATGTCAAATTTGATGCTATTTATTGCAGTGGAAATACTTTTTTAAAAAAATGCCTGTGTGGCTAATAGGACTATGGACCCCTATACTTGTAACTTTTTTGTGATTGCAATCTGATGCATGCATTCAGAAAGGATTTAATGTCTACATGGATAAATTGACAATGTCAACAGTACAAGAGCAATAACAAAGAAATTTGAGTTGCTTTCTACCTAGTTTGGTAGCTCCGTGTGACTTTCCTCCATGTTAATTGCATATTGTTGGAACAACTGTCCCATTTGGCATTGTTGAAGGCAGATAGCTTGTAGGGATTGGCCTTCACATTTGCCGAGTGGCGTGAGGGCAAATTCCTCAGCTGTAATTTGGATAAATAATAAATGTAATTAGTTTTGTTTTGTTTATGAAATCCTTTTGTTCTGCAGAATGTAGAGTGAGTGTGTGTGTGTATAATACCCAGAATAGCCCAGGAAATTGTAGACCAGTGAGTCTTACTTCAGTGGATGGTAAGTTGAAGGAGAAGATCCTGAGAAACAGGATTTATGAAGATTTGGAGAGGCGTAATATGATTAGGAATAGCCAGCATGGCTTTGTCAAAGGCAGGTTGTGCCTTAAGAGCTGATTGAATTTTTTTGAGTTGTAACTAAACACATTGATAAAGGTAGAGCCATAGGTGTAGTGTATATGGATTTTAGCAAGACATTTGATAAGGTACTCCATGCAAGACTTATTGAGAAAGTAAGGAGGCATGGGATCCAAGGGGACATTGCTTTGTGGATCCAGAACTGGCTTTGCCCACAGAAGGCAAAGAGTGGTTGTAGATGGATCATATTCTGCATGGAGGTCATTGACCAGTGGTGTTCCTCAGGGATCTGTTCGGGGACCCCTATTCTTCGTGATTTTTATAAATGACCTGGATGAGGAACTGGAGGGATGGGTTAGTAAGTTTTGATGGCACAAAGGTTGGAGGTGTTGTGGATAGTGTGGAGGGCTGTCAGAGGTTACAACAGGACATTGATAGGATGCAAAACTGGGCTGAGAAGTGGCAGATGGAGTTCAACCCAGATAAGTATGAGGAGGTTCATTTTGGTAGGTCAAATATGATGGCAGAATGTAGTATTAATGGTAAGACTCTTGGCAGTGTGGAGGATCATAGGGATCTTGGGGTCAGAGTCCATAGGATGCTCAAAGTTGCTACGCAGTTTGACTCTGTGGTTAAGAAGGCCTACGGTGCATTGGCCTTCATCAATCGTGGAACTGAGTTTAGGAGCTGAGAGGTAATGTTGCACCTATATAGGACCCTGGTCAGACCATACTTAGAATACTGTGCTCAGTTTTGTTTGCCTCACTACAGGAAGGATGTGGAAACCATAGAAAGTGTGCAGAGATTATTTACAAGGATGTTGCCTGGATTGAGAAGCATGCCTTATGAGAACAGGTTGAGTGAACTCAGCCTTTTCTCCTTGGAGTGAAGGAGGATGAGAGGTGACCTGATAGAGGTGTATAAGATAATGAGAGGCATTAACCGTGTGGATAGTCAGAGGCTCTTTCCCAGGGCTGAAATGGCTGCCATGAGAGGACACAGGTTTAAGGTGCTGGGGAAGTAGGTACAGAGGAGATGTTGGGGTAAGTTTTTTTTATGCAGAGAGTGGTGAGTGCATGGACTGGGCTGCCAGCAGCGGAGGTGGAAATGATAGTCTTTTAAGAGACTTCTGGATGGATACACGGAGCTTAGAAAAATAGAGGGCTATGGGTAACCCTAGGTAAGGTAAGGACATGTTTGGCACAGCTTTGTGGGCCGAAGGGCCTGTACTGTGCTATAGGTTTTCTGTTTCTGTAGAAGTTAAATGGTGCTAAAGTTCTAAGATTAATCAAGATTAGTATCATTTAACTATATACATGTATATAACCATATAATGTATATAGAAGCGAGATGTTTCTCTGAACCAGGGTGTGAAGCACAGTCATACACCGTGATAAGAAATTACGTTGCACCATACTAAGAATATGGGAGATGAGGTTGTCTATTTATCTTCTTAATTTCTCCTTCCCTTTCCGCATGACCACTTCAGGCACTGAACATGTCAATTTGAAATTGTATTTTGGTCCTTTTACCACGGCAAGTTCAAGCAGTTTAAGACAGTTGTTCGTGAAAAGATTTGGAGATTATTTTTGTCAGTTTTGTTCTTCATAAAGGAGACCTTGGTATGCTCAATTCTTTTAGTTCTGTATAACTAAATATTTAAAAATGGTGCTGCATGTGAGGGAAGGGTTAAAATGGAATGAACTTGTTTCAGTCTTGGTGTTTGTCCTTTTTCTAGGAATTTATTGGATTTATACTGGAAACATTTGACTGCAACTAAATTATAGCTTTTGGAGCCAAAGAAAATCATTTAAGGATAAACACGTGTTTGGGGTTTCTGACGTTGAAGAACCAATGGCAACATAGCGTACTTCATTAATAGTAAATTTGCCTCAGAAATGGATAACTAGCTTCTGAAATGATAACCTTGATGAAAGATTTCAATGTTAGAGGCCCTACTTTTTTCACTAGGAATTTAACCTTATTATTGTGCAGTTGAATCCTTATTCTTGGAACACTAGTTTTGCATTTATATGTGCTTGGATATGTGGTCCTGTGGAAGGTGTGTCTAAGTCAAATATGCTTTTGGCACTTTGCCAGTCCCCTTTTTATTTTTACTCCTGGGCTGGGGTATAAGCATGTCTCTGCCTAGGCATATGTCAGAGCAGTCTAAACTCAACCTTGTGTTGATTTCCTTGAATAAATTTGAAATATGTTAATTATTCTGACCACACACCTTCAGATGCTGTAGCCTGCATTGTGAGTAGCTGAGAAAGTATTCCAGAAGCTTCCATGCATCAGAGAACGTGGTTGGCAGAGATGACATGTGAATCCTGATGAGATTCCATGCAGCCAGCCACTGCTTGTATCTTTGCTATTCTTGTAGGTGCAATGATCGATGCTGAATGTGTGTTGGACACGAAGGTGTGGGAGGTTGTTGTAGCATGTTTTGTTTTCAAGTGCAAGGAAGGTTGCAACTTGTTTTCCGTCTGTGTAGATTATTACATCGAATAAACATTTTTCCGCATTCAGCTTGTTTGTGGAATGAGGTTGCTGTGACCAGATTTGGAATATCAAACAGAAGAAAGTTGTCATTCTCCCCCCCCCCCCCAAAAAAAAATCTGCATCCTGTGCGAGGAGTGAATGACTTTGACATGCTTTGAAATGGCTGAAACTTTTTTTTCGCCATTAGAAATGCATGGGGAATGCTTGACTGGTTCTGACATTAATTGGAAGTATGCAGTAGAGCCTGTCACACATTAAACCTCCACATAAACCAGTTGATCAGATAAAGTGAAAGCTTATTTGCCAGAATAATGTATTGAAATATCTGGTAATTTTTCTCTTTGTCTCAGTATGTTTGCCTGTCTGCGCATTTTAAAAAGCCATCTTTAATTGCTTATCCTCACCAGCTTTGGCTTGAGGTCTTTGTGATATGCTCCATATTATATAAATGGTATGTATAGCAATGAAAATAGCTACCTGCAGTTTGATTCTGTGGTAAGGAAGGCAAATGCAATGTTAGCATTCATCTTGAGCGGTCTAGAATCTAAAAACAAGCGTGTAATAGTGAGGCTTTATAACGTAGTGGCAGTGCCTCGCATGGTGTATTGTGCGCAGTTTGGGCCCCTTAGAAAGGGTGTGCTGGCATTGGAGAGGATCCAAGGAGGTTCGCAAGGATGAACCTGGTAATGAAAAGGGTAAAGTATGAGGAGTGTTGATTGGCTCCGGGTCTAGGACTAGAGGGAGCAGCCTCAGAATGGAACAATGTTCCTTTAGAATGGAGATAAGGAGAAACTTCTTAAGCCAGAGAGTGGTGAATCTGTAGAATTTTGTGTCACCGGCGGCTGTGGAGGCCAGGTCATTGGGTGTATTTAAAGTGGGGGTTCATATATTCTTGATTAGTTCAGATTTCAAAGGTTTTGGGGAAAATGTAGGAGAATGAAGTTGAGTAAGATAATAAGCATGATAGAATGGTGGAGCCAAGAGGCCTAATTCTGCTCCTATGTCCTGTGGCCTTGTGGTCTAATGGTATTTGTAACTGCATTCCATAGCGCATTAGCTGAATGAATAAACCTAATGAAAGATATTGCTCTTGTATTTACAAAGGAAGATGGAAAATAGCTGCAGACTTGGCTATTAGTTTGAAATGCACATCCTTGTTTCATCAATGTAGAATGAAACTAAAGTGTTGGTAGATCTTACTTTCAAAACCCGTTGCTTGGGTTGATGTTGCAGAACTCTCAACAAGCTTTGCTTGTGCAGGATATGCTACGTATGTAACTGAGGATGTGCTAGGTTTGAATCAAGGTGATCATTACATAAGCATGCTTGGTGCTAATTACTGTTTTCTATGAGGCTTAGTCATTTAGTAATCCCGTGTGTTGTTGCAACCACGTTTTGCATTGTGACACAAGCAAGCTTTTAATATTTTAATATTATGCATGATGTTTAAACAAGGCGTTCACAATAAAAATCATATCTGCAAAACAGTGACAGTAAGCTGTTCAATTCATTGACTTTGTTCAGCTACTTTGTTGGTGTTGTCAGCATCTTATTTTTTGTATCAGCTATCAAGTGTCTACACCTGTCCTAATGACCTCCATTAATTCTGGTTCTACTGTTTCCATTCCATGTGTAGTTTTAATTTTAAAAGCAAAGCACTGAGTTTTGGGCGATGTTATTTGTGGGAGGGGCTTTCCTATTAACACTTTGCCTATTAATTCCCCCCCTGCTCAGGTTTAAGCTTTTGAGATTACAGCTGGAGTTTACCCATTTCCTCTGTAGCTTCAATTCTTCTAGAGGTTGTCTTGCTGATTGGTTATGCAGGTACAGTAACGCCTTCACAATAGGGAGGAGGTACACCTGAATGACTTGCTCTACATGGGGGTCTGATCAGGATTCTGCTCAAAGCTAAGTCAACAAATTCTCAAACATGAGGAAATCTGCAGATGCTGGAAATTCAAGCAACACACACAAAATGCTGGTGGAACACAGCAGGCCAGGCAGCATCTATAGGAGAAGTACTGTTGACGTTTCGGGCCGAAACCCTTCGTCCTGACGAACTTCTCCTCTAGATGCTGCCTGGCCTGCCGTGTTCCACCAGCATTTTGTGTGTGTTGTTGTCAACAAATTCTCATTTATTTTTAGATTCAAACTTGGGTTACGATAGCAATTTAAAACAAAAAAAGTCAGTTGGTGGTAATTGTCTTCATGGTCAACAAGTTACACTTTTCAATACTTAGAATCTGAATATTGGGAGGAGAAATTGCCAGGTATGTGTATCATACACGTGTATGTTCTTTAGCAATTTACGGATTTGTAACGTCTGTCACAATTGTGCCTCACCGAGCTGTTTGCCAACACCCTGCCCATTTACCCGATTTCTGCGTGATCACTATGAAAAGGCCTGCTTTGGAAAATGCATGTTAATTTATATAGTGGAGGTAAATAGCTTGCTTTAGTTTACCCTTGCCACAAAATGTTCAATTGTGAACAGTACTGAAGAAGGGTCTCAGCCCGAAATGCCGACTGTACTCTTTTCCATAATGCTGCCTGACCTGCTGAGTTCCTCCGGCATTTTGTGTTGCTTGGATTTCCAGCATCTGCAGACTTTCTTTTAATTGTGAATCCAATCCTATTTTATTTTTGTTGCCACATTCACTGCACTAGTTATTTTACTTCAGCTACTGGCTTATGCTGTGCAGGAATTCAAAGCAAGTTGCAGATGTGTTGCTTTACTGGTCTGTAAATGTGTCTTGACCTGCTACCAAATGGAGAAGTTTGTTTACTTACAATTTTGGAGTCTCTGGACATGGCTTACAAGATGCCTGTGTGTGGACTGAATTCGTCGTCATTCTTTCTATACAATTTAAAATTTAATGCAAATGCAGTGGATTGGAAATATCAATTCTGTACCATGCTACTTGAAAGAGTTGTACTCGTGCTGCTCTTATTTAGTAAGAACTTGTTCACCCCTTGAAGTTTCTTGATGCACCAAAGCACTTCACAATTAATGTGGAATGTACACTTCACTTGTGGAATGTAATCATGTTTGTCACATCGGGCAATAAAATATGATGGTAAATATGCTGTTAACAGGATATCATGACCATTTAAGTTGAGGAATTGATGTTCAATTTATGATTTTTTTTTGTTGTAATGCCACGGGCTTTTTCAGATACTGTATATCTTCACTTTGTGAAGGTATTTTTATTGTAACGCTATGTACGTGGGAATATACAGCACCAAAAAGCTCAGCATACATTCGGAAGTTTTTTTTTAGCAATGAATTCTCCTTGTAAATTGAGAATAGATCTGAACTGTCAATTAAACCTTTTTGGGGACATTAGAGGATAAACGTTAGTTTGCATTGCTTTAAAAATCATCAGTATCTTCGTTTCCTATTTCGATATTCATCTACATTAGGGGTTCCCAAACTGGAGGCCTTGGATACCTTCTTTATTGGTATTAATCCATGGCATAAAAAAGGTTAGAAACCCCTGATCTAGGTGGTATTTCTTTAAATGTCACCAGTATGAGTTACACAGAATATTGGCTATTCTAGGTTGCTCTTGAGACCATTGAGATTCACGTATTTTGTGTAGCTAGAGCAAGGTACATGATGGTCAAAGAATAAGGAGGGCATTGATCGAAGTATTTGGATTTTTACAAAATTTCAACAACTTTCTTGGCTGCAAAGTTAATTTTGCAATTCGCTATTCTAAAATTTGACCTCAGTTTTTTTTTGTATTACTGTATGTTTGTCTATGGGTTTGACTGAGTAGCCTGAACACTGGATTTGTGAAAAGTAATTTGTATGATAGATGGAGAACTGGTTATGTTCATATGTCCATATTGTCTCAAAAAATTGGTTAATTGTCATTGGCTACAGTCTTTTCTATTAGTATGGTATCACCAGAGTGCGACTACAGTGTTCAATTAATCAATTAGGAGTTGCGTGTTTGTTCATTTGTGGAATACACTCTCTCACTACCCTCAATTTATGCCAGATTTTTACTAAGAAAAATGGCAGCCACTTCAACTGGAACAGCACTTTTAAAGATATTAGTAAAAGAGCTTTCAGATTTTGAACAAATCAGTGTGTGTACATTTTTTTTTAAAAAGCAATTCTGTTTTGTTACGATGGAACTTCATTTATATTGTTCTTACTCCTGTCTTACTTGTGAGTAGATGCCCTGGGTTGAAAAGTGACGTGGAAGGCACCATATTGAATCACTGTAGAAAATACTCAAAAGTAGAATGTATTGCCTTGCAGTGCACCACAAGTGAAAGGATGGAAGCCCGGATGTTTGAATTACTATTGAGAAGAGAATGTTGTTTACTCTAACTTCTGAGTTTTGTGACTGCTGCACCCACCCAGGTAACTGTTTAATTTTTCTTTCTACTCTGAGCCTTGTGAATCTCTTCGGGAGGGAATATTTAGCCTCTGCTCTTCTGGTTTTGATTCCTGACCGATGCCAAGTATTTGTTATTGAGGAATCGGCTTGTGATCTCTATTCATTAATTGTTGCCTGGATTTCTATTCATTGTTAGTTTCCCAGAAGCTCGTCCGGCCTGTGCTAGTTTGATCAGCCTTGACTTGTTCATTAAGCGACATTACACTTGATTGTTGGTTTTGAAGCCTTCTGTTCCTTTTGGCTTTTGTATTTCAAATATGACAATAACAAGGCATGGACACACTAATCTGATAATTGTGAGCTGACAACCATAAAAACACAATGAAATTTGGCATATTATCTTTTCAAAATGTGTATCAATAAGGAGGAAAGGCCTACTGCTCTTGCAGTTCAGAATAAAATGTTTTGTGTTTAGAACTTCAGGTGATTTGACTTCAACACTTCCATTGTCTTGGATCCTCTCCTGGATTATTAGCAGGCCACCCAGTTATAAAACAGTTACGTGCAGTTAAAGTTTTACCCTTTGTCCTTTTCATCTTGCAGCTAATTGACAACGTATGTATTGTGCAGTTCAACAATGGGTGTGGTCTCTAACTAAACCCCAATTTTTCATATGCTACCATGCAAGGAGTGTTGAGGGGCCATTCTAGTCAATTCTGTAAATACAATTCTTTCATTTAAAGCAGATTTTTGTAAACTATTTTTTACCATCAGAGAAAAAAACGCATGTAGAGGAAGGCAAATATTCCCATTATAGTCCTGATGAAGGATCTCAGCTCGCTGTCTTCCCGATTTTGATAAGTGAAACTACATCATACGTACAATATTTCTACTTTGTATAGGGTGTATATTTATCATAGCATTCCTGCTTTTACTATATGTTAGTGTTATTTGGTTTGATTTGGTAGGTTATTTTTTGGGTCTGGGAACAGTCAAAAATTTTTCCCATATGAATTAATGGTAATTGCTTCTTCGCTTTACGACATTTCGGTTTACAAATGGTTTCATAGGAACGCTCTACCTTCGGATTGCAGAGGAAACCTGTACTTGTTTTCCTGAATCTTTAATGGGCAACATTTAGAGTCATTGCTTGGATGTGGTATTGATGAATAATGTGAAATCGTGCAGTTTGTGTCAATAATATCCACCCTTCTCTTCATCTTAATTCACTTTCCACAACAGTAATTACTGCTGCCATATACACTTGTCCTCTGTGTTTTCACTGGTTTCTGTTAGTTTCTTTCCCCACTATCTCGCTTTTTCTACAATTGGATACCTGTCCCTTTTCTCCCTTTAATTTTGGAATGTAAACATTTCTGTTTATTCTGTGCCATAAAAACAAACTCTTTCCTGTACAGAGCTTGTAACTAATCATTTCATACATGATTTTGAAATACAAATTTCTTTCTCTAAGAGGAATGGAATAGAACATAGATAACGTACAGCACAATACAAGCCCTTCAGCCTGCAAAGTTGTGCCAAGCATGTCCCTACCTTACAAATTACTAGGGGTACCCATAGCCCTCTTTTTTTTCTAAGCTCCATGCACCTATCCAAAAGTCTCTTAACAGCCCCTATCGTATCCGACTCCACCACCGTTGCCGGCAGCTCATTCCACGTACTTAACTCTCTGCATTTTTAAAAAAAAAACACACTAACCCCTGAGATCTCCTCTGTACCTACTTCCAAGCACCTTAAACCTGTGCCCTCTTCTGGTAGCTGTTTCAGCCCTGGGTAAAAGCCTCTGACTTATCCACACGATCAATGCCTCTCATCATCTTATAGACCTCTATGAGATCACCTCTCATCCTCTGTCACTCCAAGGAGAAAAAGCTGAGTTCACTCAACCTGTTCTCATAAGGCATGCTCCCCAATCCAGGCAACATCCTTGTAAATCTCCTCTGCGCCCTTTCTGTGGTTTCCCCATCCTTCCTGTAGTGAGGTGACCAGAACTGAGCAAAGTACTCCAAGTGGGGTCTGACTGGGTCCAAAATAGCTGCAACATTACCTCTCGGCTCCTCAATTCAGTTCCATGATTGATGAAGGCCAATACAGGTTTCCCCCGCTATTCGAAGGTTGAGCATTGCTATGAAATGGTTCGTAAGCCGGAATGTCGTAAAGTGAAGAAGCAATTACCATTTATTCATATGGGAAAAATTTGTGAGCATTCGCAGACCCAAAAAATAACCTACCTAATCATGCCAAATAATACATAAAACCTAAAATAACAGTAACATATAGTAAAAGCAGGAATGATCTGATAAATACACAGCCTATATAAAGTAGGAATAGTTTTCTGCAATTATTACAGCACTGTCCACCATAGCAAAAGTCTCAAGCAGGCGCTCTCGGCAGAAACACTTTCTTCAGTACCTTTAAGCTATGAAGCTGCCAAATCATACCAAATAACATAAAAATACACAGCCTATATAAAGTAGAAATAATGTATGTACAGTGCAGTTTGACTTACTGGAATCGGGAAGAGAGTGAGCACACAGATGCTGGTGTGTTAGGCTGAGTCGTCGGAGGTTCTGCTGGTGGGACACCGGGGTGTCATCTAATCATCATTAGTTTCCAACAGGGCAGGCAGGTCACCTTCTTCTATGCCTGCCTCAATGTTGAAGGCTGTGGCTGATGTGGAAGGCTTGAAAACGACAGTATGCTTGACTGCTTAGCCTCGTGCATTTTTCTATCATACAGTTCTTTGTAAGCACTCAAACCATCCTGCAAGTATGCCCTAAACCTACATAGCCTTTCAAAATTAGAGTCATACTTTTCTGCAATCATTGCAGCGTTGTCAATCGCAGCGAAAATCTCATACAATTGCTTCACGTTCAGTTCCTGGACGATTTCACTTTTGGGCCATTTGCTACTGCGTTCGGCTTCAGTTGTTATCCTTTCCTCTTCGTCAGCTCTTCATCTGTCAGTTCTTGGTCATGGGATGCCAAAACCTCTTGAACATCATCTTCAGCAACTTCCACAAACCCTTTGCCAAACTCACTATATCTTTACTTCGTTCACCACGATCGAAACTCTTTTATTATGTCTAGTTTTACACTAAGTGTTAACACCCTTGCTCGCTCTTTTAGGCTTTTGCAATACCTTAGAACTCGTCTTGCTATTGGATGCACAAAATAAATTGACATCAAGCACAGATGCTCACAGGCACATGTTTAAGCAATGCCGGCTAGAATGCAGTTCCGGGGGAGGGGCTCGGCTGCTCGGTGCGCGCGCTGCCTTTTATCATAACAGTGAAAACACCTTCTGTTAGCAAAAACAGGTAACTAATGTAGTTCTTTCGTAACAGCAAAGTGTCGTAAAGTGAACGTTCGAAAAACGGGGGACACCTGTAAACCGTATGCCTTTTGTCAATATGCGCAGCTGCTTTGATCGTCCTATGAACTCTGACCCCAAGATCCCTCTAATCCTTCACATTGGCAAGAGTCTTACCACTAGTACTATATTCTGCCATCATATTTGACCTACCAAAATGAACCATTTCATACTTATCTAGGTTGAACTTCATTTGCCACTTCTCAGCCCAGTTTTGTATCCTATCAATGTCTCGCTGTAACCTCTGACAGCCCTCCACACGATCCACAACAGCCCCCAACCTTTGTGTCATCAAAACTTACTAACCCATCCCTCTACTTCCTCATCCAGGTCATTTATAAAAATCACAAAGAGTAGGGGGGTCCCAGAACAGATCCCTGAGGAACACCACTGGTCACCGACCTCCATGCAGAATATGATCCATCTACAACCACTCTGCCTTCTGTGGGCAAGCCAGTTCTGGATCCACAAAGCAATGCCTCCTTGGATCCCATGTCTCCTTACTTTGTTAATAAGCCTTGCATGGGGTACCTTATCAAATGCCTTGCTGAAATCCATATACACTACAGCTATTGCTCTTCCTTCATCAATGTGTTTAGTCACATCCTCAAAAAATTCAATCAGGACTTGCCCTTGAAAAAGCCATGCTGACTATTCCTAATCATATTATGCCTCTCTGAATGTTCATAAATACTGCCTCTCAGGATGTTCTCCGTCAGCTTACCAACCACTGAGGTAAGACTCGCTGGTCTATAATTTCCTGGGCAGTTTCTACTCCCTTTCTTGAATAAAGGAGCAACGTCAGCAACCCTCCAATCTTCTGGAACCTCTCCCGTCCCCATTGATAATGCAAATATCATTGCCAGAGGCTCAGCAATCTCTTCCCTCACCTCCCATAGTAGCCTGGGGTACATCTCATCCAGTCTTGGCAACTTATCCAACTTGATGCTTTCCAAAAGCTCTAGCACATTCTTTTTCTTAATATGTACATGCTCAAGCTTTTCAGTGTGCTGTAGGTCACCACTACAATCATCAAGATCCTTTTCCATAGTGAATACTGAAGTAAAGTATTCATTAAGTACCTCTACTATTTCCTCCGGTTCCATACACACTTTCCCACT
The DNA here is from genome assembly GCF_030144855.1 of Hypanus sabinus. Classification (NCBI taxonomy): domain Eukaryota; kingdom Metazoa; phylum Chordata; class Chondrichthyes; order Myliobatiformes; family Dasyatidae; genus Hypanus; species Hypanus sabinus. Next base: position 65,104,062 of record NC_082719.1, on the reverse strand, counting down.
GTCACACTTGATAGGTCCCATTCTTTCATGTCTTATCCTCTTGCTCTTCACATGCTTGTAGAATGCCTTGGGGTTTTCCTTAATCCTGTCCGCCAAGGCCTTCTCATGGCCCCTTCTGGCTCTTATAATTTCCTTTTTAAGCTCCTTCCCGTTAGCCTTATAATCTTCTAACATTACCTAGCTCTCTGAACCTTTTGTAAGCTTTTCTTCTTGACTAGATTTTCAACAGCCTTTGTGCACCACAGTTCCTATACTCTATTATAACTTCCCTGTCTCATTGGAACGTACCTATGCAGAACTCCACACAAACACCCCCTGAATGTTTGCCACATTGCTTCCATACCTTTTCCTGAGAACATCTGTTCCCAATTTAAGCTTCTAGGTTCCTGCCTGATAGCCTCATAATTCCCCTTACTCTAATTAAACACTTTTCTAACTTGTCTGTTCCTATCTCTCTCCAATGCTATCGTGAAGGAGATAGAATTATGATCAATATCTCCAAAATGCTCTCCCACTGAGACATCTGACATCCGACCAGGTTCATTTCCCAATACCAAATCAAGTACAACCTCTCTTCTAGGCTTATCTACATACTATGTCAAGAAACCTTCCTGAACACACCTACAAGCTCTACCCCTTCTAAACCCTTTGCTTTAGGGAGATGCCAATCAATATTTGGGAAATTAAAAACTCCCACCACGATAACTCTATTATTACACTTTTCAAGAATCTGTTTCCCTATCTGCTCCTTGATATCCCTGTTACTCTTTGGCGGCCTATTTAAAAAAAAGATGCAGTAGAGTTATAGACTCCTCCATGTTCCTAACCTCCACCCACAGAGACTCCGTAGACAATCCTTCCATGACGTCCACCTTTTCTGCAGCCGTGACACTATCTCTGATCAATAGTACCACGCCCCCACCTCTTTTGCCTCCCTCCCTGTCCTTTCTGAAACATCTAAAACCTGGCACTTGAAGTAACCATTCCTGTCCCTGAGCCATCCAAGTCTCTGTAATGGCTACCACATCATAGCTCCAAGTACTGATCCATGCTCTAAGCTCATCTGCTCTGTTCACAATACTCTTTGCGTTAAAATAGACACATCTCAAACTGTTGGTCTGAGTGTGTCCCTTCTCTATCACCTGCCTATCCTCCCTCACACACTGTCTCCAAGCTTTCTCTATTTGTGAGTCAACTTCCTCTTCCCCAGTCTCTTCAGTTCGGCTCCCACCCTCCAACAATTCTAGTTTAAAGTCTCAGCAAGCCTCCGTGCCAGGATATTGGTCCCCCTGGGATTCAAGTGCAACCCATCCTTTTTGTACAGGTGCCAATGATCCAGAATTCTGAATCCCTGCCCCCTGCTCCAATCCCCCAGCCACACATTTATCCTCCACCTCACCCTGTTACTATTCTCGCTGTCACGTGGCACAGGCAGTATTCCCAAGATCACTACCTCTGTGGTCCTGCTTCACAACTTCCTTCCTAACTCCCTGTAGTCTGTTTTCAGGACCTCTTCTCTTTTCCTACCTATGTCATTGGTACCAATATGTACCATGATCTCTGGCTGTTCTCCCTCCCACTGCAGGATATTGTGGACAAGATCTGAAACATCCTGGACCCTGGCACCTGGGAGGCAAACTACCATCTGAGTTTCTTGTGTCCACAGAATCACCTATCTGACCCCCAAACTATAGAGTCCCCTATTATTGCTGCCTTCCTCTTCCCTTCCCTACCCTTCTGAGCCACAGGGCCAGACTCTGTGCCAGAGGCACGGCCACTTTGCTTCCCCCAGGTAGGCGGTCTCTCCTCCCCCCCCCCCCCCCCCAACCCAACAGTACTCAAACAGGAGTACTTATTGTTCGGGGGATGGCCAAAAGGGTACTCTCTAGTACCTGACTCTTCCCCTTCTCTCTCCTGACTGTTAACCTACTTGTCTGCCTCCCATAGCCCCGGAGTGACCACCTGCCTATAACTCCTTTCTCTCACCTCCTCACTTTCCCTGACCAAGCGAAGGTCATTGAGCTGCATCTTCAGTTCCCTAACTTAGTCCGTCGGGAGCTACAGCTCGACACACCGGGTGCAGATATGGCTGTCAGGGAGGTTGTGTAGCTCCTTTTGTGCTACTCTGCAGGTAGCTTGATGTTTTCCAGGGCAAGGTAGCCCATTTGATTGTATCCTATCCATGACAATAATTCACTCAACGTTCACTACTTATAAAGTGCATTTTAGCCAGCAACTGGGGCTAATCTGCAGCATGTCCTGAAATCATCATTTTGAACATTAAAAAAATAACAGCATGGGACATCCAACACCCTGCAAAGGATCCCTCCAAGTCACACACCATCTTGACTTGGAAATGTGTCACAGTCCGTTCTTGGTCAAATCTAAACCCAGAACATTGCCAACAGCATTATGGTGTTGCCTTTACTGGACAGGGTGCAGCAGCTCAAGAAAGTAAATTACCGCTGTTTCGTCAGGCAATTGAAAATGGATAAAATAGATCATTGCTGTCAACATCCAGAATTAACTGTTAAATTGATTTTCCTCCTCCTTTCTTTCCTTCTCTAATATAGCATTGAAGGTGATGGCTAGAATAATTTTGGAATTTGGTTTGACAGGTTGATTTTTGCGTGCATATACCATAATGCTCTGATACTGATATTTTTTTCCGACTGCTGATTAAAATATGCAGCTTGCTGGTTCCGTGATTCTTCTCATTAAAAATTTTACAACTTATTCCTGTTTTGGTTGAAGTCTTGAACTCTTGTCATAAATATGATACAAATTACTATCTACTGAAAATGACTGTTTAACCTTAGCTTAAGTAGATAAAAAAAAAAGGTAGATAAATACATTAGATGTGGTTTGCTATGATTTAGGATTTTCAACCACTTGACATCACTAGTAATGTATCTGCAATTTAGTTAAGTGGTGACTTGGTTGCTAAATATTTCAGCAAGCTGATGGTAGTGCAATGTTTATATTGGGCAGATTTTGTATTGAATTTTGTATTAGAGTCTTATTTATAAGCTTTTGTCAGTCTATGGTAATGTAGTTAATTTTCTTTTCTGCTTGGATTATCCACTTTCCTCCTTTCACTTCATAAGAGGAAACAGAGGTGGAGTATATTAATGGACTGATTGCTTCCCCATGACTAATTGATTCCAGTAGTTTCTCAATGCTGAGGAGATGCAGCTTTCATTGAACGTAAAAATGCATTTCTAGAAAAGGAGAATGTGGCTTGTTATTAGTGGATGCAAAGTTCCTGTTGCTGTGCTTCTCACTTCGGCAATATGTATTAGTTAGGATAGTGAAGCTTTTCCTGAGGCCAAAGATGTTTTGTAGTTTGTGCTTTCAGACTACTACAGGGCATGGCTTTGGAAACAAGTCAAACTGAGGAACAGGTGAAAGGCCATGATGAGAGCGGAGATGGAACTTGCTGTACTCAGCCTTTTTGCCAGTGTTGACCTGCTTTGTTTATGCATATTAAGTAATTAAAGCATTGTGCATTTTACAAATCACAATTAAGCTGGGAATTGGTAAGCACTGTTGCGTATTCCAAAGTTCATTTGTATTTTTTTTAAACTGAGATGTGATAACAGGAACAAAATTGAGTAATTTTCCCTGTTCCATCATTGGGTCAAAAATTAATTTCAATATTTTAAGTTCTTCAGTATATTTCAATGGCTGTAAATTGAGGTCGATAGATCAGAATTGTGAGAAAAAGAATAAAGGGTATTTAATATTCTAAACTGGAAATGCACAATGATGTTAACTTCTGTTGGATTATTGGAAAGGTTAAATATTTCTTAGTAACATTAGGGTAGCACAGTTCAGTTAATCCGTAGGTAATGCTGGACTACTAATTTAATAATCTTAGTTTTTCTGTTGGCAATGATTTTAATCCTTATGTTTTTACAATGTGTTTTTAAAACATCTAAAGATATTTGTTAAAATGCTGTGTGTATCGCACATAACTCAGTGATGAAACAACCTAGAAAACAGAAATTTGCATGTAAGTTAGACTAAGCGTAAGGATGTTTGGCCACTGCATAGTTTTTCTACCCACCTCTCTCCTCCCCATTGGAGGTCCTTCAAAGAAGACCTAATTTTAAATTTCTTTATTGAAAACGGATGATTTTTTCCCCCCACATCAAATTTTGAGCCATGAGATATTTGGATGGACCTGACTCAAGTACCTTGGTCTCCATGAACCACAAAGAGAAACTGAAATTTGAGTTTCTGCAGGGGACCTTGTACAAGTTAAACCAATTAAGAGAAAGATATCAGAGAGACAAATTTGGCGAATCATTTAAACAGAAATGCCTTGGATGTAATTATAGAGGCAGCTTACAATGTAACTTGAGGAACTCAGAAAGTCGGACAGCTTCTATAGAGAGAAATCCTATTAGATTCCTTCTTCAGCCCTTTTCTACTTCCACGTATCACTCCCAGCTTCTTGCTTCATTCTCCTCCCTGCCCCCCACCCATCCTTCTCCCACTTACCTGGTCTCACCTATCACCTGCCAGCTTGTACTCCTTCCCCCCCCCCCATCTTATTCGGGTTCTGCCTCCCCTCCTTCCCAGTTCTGTTGAAGAATTCTGGCCCAATCCGTTGCTTGTTTAATCTCATGCATAGATGTTGCCTGACTTGCTGAGTTCCTCCAGCATTTTGTGTGTTCCTCAAGACTTCCATCATCTGCAGAACCTTCTGTGTTTCTAACTAATGTTGTGGATACTTCAGATGGAACACAAAAAGCTTTCCTTATTATTCTGCTTTTAACTAAACTTCAAAGACCAACATGATTTCCCTAGCCATGGGATCATCTGACATTGCTTCAACAGCTTTGACAAAACATTTAGCTGCCCATTCAGCTTTTAACTCGCTTTCAATTTTGGAATGAGTGTACCATGGCTCACAAAGCAACTGCAGAAGTATTAGATCAGACATCACAAGATTTTGGACAAAATAATAAATTTATGGAAATTATTTTAATGCTACCTGGAGGTTTTCTAACAACTCTGCCAGTAATTTCATTAAGTACTGAATCAGTTGAATTGTAAACCTGTTTTAAAGCATCATGTATTTAGAACAGTGTTAAACAATTCCACTTGAAAATCATTGCGCATGCCCGTTTACCAGGTGATTCATCTGTAAGACAGTTTCCTTCAAACTTAATTAAATTGAGAAAGAGAAAACAGACTTGAGAGGAATGATTTTGTTGGAAAACTTGGTCAAATCGTTATGCTACTTCATGATCTGATGTTGCTCTTTCCCAAATGTCAGTTAATGATATTTGAATTACCAATGGTTGCATGGTGAAAATTTAGAACTGAAAAACAACTGTACAATATAAATTAATTGTTGATGTAACAGGCATTTGAGGCTGTACACTTTCCTGTTAAATACTTCAAGTCTCTGACACTGCTGTGTCTGCCGTCACATAACCTTGACATAAAAGGAGGCCAACGAATTGCATTACTCAGGAATTGGATCCATTAATACTATGCAAAGGCATGAAAATATCAGTTCAATAATTACTGACTCGGCAGTTTTGACCTATTAAAAAAGGTAACATTTTGACAACATAATTATTGTAAGTACCATTTCAATATTCATGATAAGAGACTTAATCAAGAGACTGCAAAATATATAGGCACTTTTTAAAAACAATATTGGTTGATCCTTTTGTTTAATTTGACTATCAAATTGCAAACATTATTAAGAAATGCTTCTCGGTAATTTTACATTGCAGTTGTATTGAAGTAATTTAATATTTCCAATTTCATAATATTTTGTTAGCAAATCCAGTTGAAGACCTGCTTGGGTGGGGTGGGGGGAACATTTTCTTCTACCTTATCGAATAATTTGAAACTTGCCTTGCACACCCATTGCAGATTTTTTCGCTCAGCATACCTCTCGCAGCAAACATTTGTGTTGCTTCCTGGATAAGAAGTTGGGGTATTCATAGCCAAATCTAAAGTTGGATAAGGACTGTAGCAGATTTTAGCTTTAACCTGCAATCATAATTCTGACTCAAAAGGAATGATGTTTTTAATGAAGTAGGAGATTAGTTTACAGGAATTGTGCATGGACAAAAATTACCTTCTCTTGGAGTGTGGGGGGGTGGGGATGGAGAGAAATGTGGAAGCCAGTAGTTGTGGCCATGCCATTGCTCAATACATGTGAGTGAATTTGGTATTTACAAGGTACCTGATTAGCCTGGTTTAGTATCAAATTCATTTACTGTATTCAACCCAAAGCAGAGTTAACTATTATCACCTAGTAACTACTAACAAATTTCATTCAATGCATTCATTTTTCCTGGAAACTCTTCATCCAACAATAGTGATTGCAATCTTTCTTGTCAGCCTGAACTTGTCTGCTATTCAAATAATAACCAAACTAATTCATTGTTTAAAATTTACAAAAGCCATAAGTTTGGTTGCTATTCCCACAGTTATAATAAGCATTCAACCTCTTTGGAAGCAAATGATTTTTTGGAAATTATTTGTTTACTTGTAAAACTGAATTGTTTTGATGGCATCATGGAGTGCATTGGATTTGCTAGCTGATCTTACAATTATCCCATTCTGGTGACAGCCATATTGCGGCAGTTTGGGTATAAGAAATTTTCCTTTATGGAATTCACAAATCACTACCCAATAGTTTGCTTTCATGGAATTTTTGTGCGGGGGAGGGGGAAGTGAAGTTTTCATCTTTCATCTTCTGACATGTGCAAATGACATGGCTTCATATTAAGTTAACTGTTTACTAGGAGCACAACCATTACAGGTATTGGCTGTACACTCTTAGGAACACGAGCAGCTTCTAAACCTTTGCCAGTTCAATGATTTGCATTCAGTTGGCCTCCATAATTGTGTTGTTTTTTATTTTGATTATTTTTTTTGGCATTCTAACAGAACCCAAACAGTGAACACAACCATGGATGGAAACTTCCACACCAGTGCTGCCCTATGCATTATGTCTGGCAGTGAAATCTAACTGGAAAGTTTACATTTCTAAAGTCAGTGTTGACCAGGTAGTTTAACAAATGTAAGTGGGTTGAATGGCATTGATTTTATTTTAAGAGCATGATTGAAGTGATTCAAACTATTATCTGAGCTAATATTTTTGTTCATTCTTTTTGCTTCAGTAGTCCATTTGTTAATTTGTATTAAGAATTCATTCTAGTTAAAAACTAGTTGAGCAATTATCTTTTGGTATTTACGAATATGTTTATAAACACTGGGGTTACGTTCAGTCTGTCATTGTATAGAAAATGAGTTCAGGTTAATTCCCCTTGAACTTTGGGAGTTGAAGAGACTTTCTTTCACTCTGGCTCTGAAAGTTGTGCAGTGGTTGATGTTCAAAGTAAAGGTCAAAGTAAATTTATTATCAAAGTGCATATGTATCACCAAATACAACCCTGAGATTAATTTTCCTGCAGGCATACTCACAAATCTATAAAATAGTAACTGTAACAGGATCAGTGAAAGATCAACTAGAGTGCAGAAGACCGCAAACTGCGCAAATGCAAACGTAAATAGCAATAAATAACAAGAATGTAAGATGACTAGAAAGAGTCCTTAAAGTGAGGTCAATGGTTGTGGGAACACCTCAGTGGATAGGCAAGGGTGTAGTCATCCAGGAGCCCATTGTTGAGGGGTAATAACTGTTCTTGAACCTGGTGGTGTGAGTCCTGAGGCTTCTGTGCCTTCTACCTGATCGTATCAGTGAGAAAGAGCATGGCCTGGATGGTGAAGATCTCTGATGATGGATACTGCTTTCCTATGTCAGCATTTCATGAAGATGTGCTCAGCGGTTGGGAGGGTATTACCTGTGATGTACTGGCTGAATCCACTACCTTTTGTAAGATTTTCCATTCAAGGGCATTGGTGTCCATACCAAGGTGTGATGCAGCCAGTCAATACATTCTTCACTGCACATCTATGGAAGTTTGTTTAAGTTTTAGATGTCATGCTGAATCTCTGCAGACTCCTCATGAAGTAGAGGTGTTGCCGTTCTTACTTTACAATTGCACTTGAGTGCTGAGTCCAGGACAGTAATGGTAACACTGATGAAATTTAAAGTTGCAAACCCTCTCCTGTTTTGATCCTCTGAGGATGGCTTATGGATCTCTGGTTTCCCTCTCCTGAAGTCTACAAATCAGTTCATTGGTCTTGCTGACTTTGTTATGACACCACTCAGCTAGATTTTCAATCTCCCTCCTTTGATTCATCACCACCTTTGATAACAGCTCACAACAATGGTGTCATCGACAAGCTTGTATATGGTATTAGACCTGTACTGAGCCACACACTCATAAGTATGAAACAAGTAGAGCAGGGATCTAAGTACACAGCCTTGTGTGCTGATGGAGATCGTGAAGGAGATGTTGTTACCAATCCGAACTGATTGGTGTCTGCAAGTGAGAAAATCCATTATCCAATTGCACAAGGAAGTATTGAGGCCAAGGTCTTGAAGGTTATTGATTAGCTTTGAGGGGATGATGGTAGTAAATGCTGAGCTGTAATCAATAAAGAACATTCTGATGCATGCGTCTATGCTGTTCGGACATTCCAGGGTGATGACACCAGTGGTAGGGCCTGCAGTTCTGCCGAAGGTTGGGATGAGTTGGTAGGTGGAGTCGCTTTGGAATTTGTGCACTTCCGCTATTTTCATTGGGATTTCACATATTCCGAAGAGATTCTCCTCAAGTTATCATCTGGATACTGCTGTTTTGATTGGTCCCATGCCAGAAGTTCATATGAGTTGGTGAGGATGCTACACTGTTTGAAAGGAAGTTTTGAGTAACAAGAAATTCCTCTGTTCACCTTCTACTCACTTACTGAGAGAGCTCTAAGTAGTACCTGTGCGTGATTGGTGTTCTCTGGCCACTGGAGCAAGCTGAGTGTTACTTGAGCCTCTATACTGTAGATGTTGGATTGGGAGAGGGTCTTTAATGTTGGTTCATTTTACTCCCAGTGGATATACACGGTTTTGCATTGACTGTATTGCTTGAGGGTGTTTGCTATAGGTGTCCTATCTTGCAAAATGTGCAATAGAGCCTTGATTACTGCTGCCCAGTGAGCTTTGATGTTTGTTCCCCTTTTTGACTGTAGAGGGTTAACAATCTTTCTCAAGTTTGACTGCTGTCAGATAGCCATCTCTGTATTACATGCGCTTCACAACGGTAAGCAAACTCCTATTCTAACCAGAGAGTTTTTCCTTGAGCCCAGTCCATCGTCGATCAGGGCTTAGTGTGATTGTTCTCACACAGTTTCTCAGATTCAAGTTTCCTCAATGTTGCTTTGTACCTTTTTTTTTACCTCAAGTGCATTTTGGAATGGCATTAATCAACTGGACAAATAGAAACTTTTTAAACCTCTGCAGGAAGAAGCAGAATACCTTGAACTTGTGCAAATTCGGAAGTCATGAGGTTGTCTTGCATTAAGTACGCGCCTGCTATCTAGCTTGCAACACCATTTTGCTTCCTGACAAAGTCCACACAAAAGGCCTTCAATCTTGGATTGCTTTCATTTCTCAGGAATTGCCTCTAAAGAGTTGACCAGTTCACTATTTGCATCTGGATAGCCTCTGATCATCTGGGGAAATGTACATGGTTGATGCATTACTTCAAGAAAGAAAAGGAAGGTAATATTTACTATTACAGAGAGCAATTTTTAATTCTGCTTTTGCATTGTAGCTTGGAGTGACTGGAAAAAGTTCAGAATAATAAGGGACAGCATTAGTCATTTTTCATTGGGTGTTGACCATTTCCTGGGTATTAACTTGAAAGATTGGATTTTATTAAGAGGAAAGTTTTTAGACATTGAATCCTGTTTTCTGTGGCTAAACAAAAAACTAAAGGATTAAAATATAAAGCAACTATAATGGGTAAGTCCTTGAGCCTTTTCCCATTGATGACCATTTTTACTTGTGTCCTTTGTCCTTAAAACTTCATGGAAAATTTTTCTGAGCTGTTGGATCTTGAAATATTCCTATTCCTAAGTTTCCATTTAGAGGCATAGAACAATACAGTGTGAATCCTTGCCAACTACAAAATGAGACTCTGTCTATCCAAACACTGGTAGACTTAAAACCTGTTTCACACAAGACTAAAAAAAAGCCCACCTTTAACTTTACGTAGTACTAGAGAACCAAGGGACCAGTGGCAAATGAGGGTCTGAAGAATTTGGCTGTGCTTCCAGGAACCATCAGTTTGTGGGACTTGTCACTTGGGCTTGGAGTAAAAATGTGTTTTACATGACAATGTTCTTTCCCCCCCCCCTTTTTATTTTGAGTGTGAGTGTGTGTGCATCTTGGCCCCAGAGGAATGCTGTCTCATTCGGCTGTATCCATGTATGGTTTGATAGTTAAACTTGATTTGATTTGGTTTTAGTTTTTAAAATATTGTACTTGAAGTTGGGAGATTGGAAGCCAATGTTCTACTTCTAATGAACAGAATGAGGTAGCTGGAGAATTAGGAGATGTGCTGTTTATGGTTACTAAACATTGCAGAGGTTCTGGCACAATTCCTGCAAATGAGAGGAGATGCTGCTCATTAAGAAATAAAGGATAGAAAACTGGGTATGTCTGACTTGTCTGCCAAGCAACAGGAGGAATAGAATGCTGGAATATCATTTATCCAGGAGAGGGCAAAGAATAACCAAAGATACTCTGACTATTTGAGAGGGAAGTTATGTTTGATTCACTGGTATGGATTGAGAATCAGTGAACGTCCCAAAAGCAATGAATAGAAATAAATGGAACTTCCTCATGGTAGTGGGCAGTGTTACAATCTTTATTTTGCAGCGTAGAATTTTAATGCTTGTGCTCAGCCCCCTCCCCTTGCTTGTACTGCTCCTACCTTGCCTATTCTTCCTGACGCTTGTGTCCTGTACCCCTGCTTATCTCACACACTATCAATTCAATATCTTTTGATAAATAATAGGCCTAATACAGAACAAAATGATTTTGAGCATACCATTTCTAACTATTTGAAATTCTTTGTTCCATTTTGTTCTGGGTGATTTGGACTACTACCTCAAAGGTAAGAGCTGATAGAACAAATGGTGGAAGTACAATTGATCCTTTCTGCCAAGCACCAAGTTATCTTGTGTGTTGTCTTCCTTCTCCCACAGTAATGTGCTTATTTGGAAATGGAAAGCTTTGTCTGATGTACAGTACCTCCAGAGTAGACAATAAAAGCAGTCTGAGGAAGTTTAACACTTAGATTGTTGTCATCTGTAATTTAATGTTGCTACTTTATTTTACAATGCTGCATAAGTACATTTTTCAAAATGTACTTTTACATTTGCATTTTAAAAAAATCTAATAGTCTAAAACATTGGCAGTTTTAATGTTCCTTTTCTTTGGAAAAGTGTCTTCAGTGCACGCACAATGTTAGATTTGGTGTGTCTGCTAACTGAGATAAGCTGTTGAAAGCGAGTCAGAGTACATATGTCCACCATATACAACTCTGCAGTTCATTTTCTTTTGGGCATACTCAATCTAAAGAATAATAACCATGATAGAATCAATGGAAAAACTGCCCAACTAGGCTGGTGTTCAACCAGAGTACAGAAGACAATGAACTGTGCAAATACAAAAGAAGAAATAATAATGAATAAAGAATAAATATCAGGAACATGAGATGAAGGGTTTCTGAAAGTGAGTCCATAGCTTGTGGGAACATTTCAATAATGGAGAAAGTGAAGTTATGCCACTTGGTTCCAGAGCCTGATGGTTGAGGTTAGTAACTATTCCTGAACTTGGTGGTGCAAGTCCCGAGGCTCTTGTATATCCTTCCTGCTGCCAGCAGGGAAGAGAGAGCATTTCCTTGGGCAGTGGAAGTCCCTGATAATAGATGGGAGGAGAAAAAGTATACTTAGAGCAATTATCTGCAGCCACAGCACATTGCTGACAATCACCGGCGCCATTTTGTATTATTCCTCTTCTCTTTTGGAGAACCATAATATAGACAGTCATTGTGGCAAAAGGATGGGGTGAAATATCATCTGTTACTCAGTCTCCCTTCAAATGCCAGCTTTCTCAGGTTATTTTTCTTCAGAGATGTGGCTTTGATTGTAAATTTCTGTAGTATTCGGAGCTTGCAGCCTCTGCTTTACATTTTGCTTTTTTGTTGTTCGTTGCAGCACTTTGTTCCTGGAATTTCAGCATTGTTATTGTGTCACATGAGGCATTCCAAAAACTGCATTCCATACTCATCCCCACCCCCAGTCTCTGGATGGTTTCATCAATGTGCAACTGCACAAGTGTGAAATGTTTGAACTTTTGCATGTGGTGTCAGTTTGCTAAATAAGCATAGTAATGACATAGGTTGGCTTTCAGTGGGGTTGGGGGGGGGGGAGCATTGGGAATAAAGTCTTGGAGGCCGGCTGTGGGAAGTTTTTGGAATCTCTTATCCTACTGTTCTTCATTATTGGACCAGCTGTGAATTCATTGGATCTTATTTCCACCACTTAAATGAGGTCCAGAAACCAGTCTCAACAGGTTCTTTACTTCCAGTTCCTGATTTTCATGTCATTTCCAAATGAGACTTGATTGGCCATCAGTTCCAACAAGATGCAATGCAAGTGTGTGTTCCATTCTTGATTCCTCCACACTGCTTTCTTATTCTTCAAAGCCAAGTCTTTTAACCCCTTATTATACTTCTGTTAACTTCTGTCTACCTGTTCCACCTACCTCTTGTTTTAGCAACCAACTTCTAGGGTCAAATCTGGGCCTGCTTGCCTTCAGATCTAAGAAGAGGATTTACTTACATGGATTAAAATAACTTGACGTTATTCTCCTGAAGGAAGATCCTTTCTCTCACCCAGGGAAATCTGATCAGATGCTGTGGGTGGAGTCACTACTGCAGAAATGAGGTCAAGTGTTTGTGGAGTGAACACCCTTGACAGACACCACATCAACCATGTGGATTTTTGTATTCTGCAGGATGTGGGGAGCATATTTCTTTGCTTTTGAATAGTTCAAGTATTGTATGAACCACCTGACGTTGTTCTGTAGGTTTTTGGGGATAAACAACTGTCCAGTGTTGTTCTTCATTTCCATTTCTTGTGGGACTGAGTATCAATTTGTTCCAAATACATGTCATTTCCTTGTTATTTCTCTCTCATTTCTCGGTAATAATAACCCTCAGTGATGTTTTCTCCGCTAATTTTCCTTTTGTGTTTTTTTTAAATTGTATGAATCATTTCTGGTGCTAACCCCAAAGGAAGCAACTGTTTTCTACTTGGTCTAGCTAATGTAATGCCCAATTTTTACTTGGTGTTCAGTGGTTATGTGAGGGGATGACTGAACACTGAATTTCAAAGGCTCAACTTGGAACAAAACAGTATGATTCATTTAAAGTGCAAAGCCACCTTAAATTGTGACTTAACATTTTTATGCAGAAACCTGGTCATTCATGGGGCAGTACTCCAAGTTAGAAAATTGTGGGTACAGACTTCACTCCGGACTCTAGATACATGATTTAATCCTAATGGGATGATGTATTGACCTTTCTGGATATAAATGATTTCTAGCATTAGAGCTGAACACATTTCTCATTCTCCTAAATGACATTTATCTTTTGGCAAAAAACTGATTATACTTTATATTGTTTCATATCCTTACAAAAGTGATTACACTACTTCAGCTTGTGCTCTGGGGCATTTTGAGGTACTTTATAATCCAAAGCTCCAGTGAGGATGCCTTTAAATAAAATTGACATCAAATTTTGTTGTCTTACCTTCTGTTGAAAAGATTGATAATTTTTGATAACGGAAGGCTCAAGCGAACTTATTTAAATTGGGCAGGTGTGTTATATATTGTTACACTGTCTTGTTTCCAGAACTAAATTTCTTAATTGCACTTTTAAACTCATCTGTTTGCAATGTGTGTATTTTCATGCTGCAGGCCAGGTGCTGCTGAGTGAAGCAATGTGTTTTCAACATTAAGTGTAGAAGAAATGATTGATGTGATGAAATAACATCAAATAATATAATTTAACTGCTTTTTAAAAATATAGATCTCTATTCAGTCTTCACCAAGGTAATTCTGTTCATTTTTGTTTTGGCTTGGCTTCTTTAACAAATATGGTCATATAGCTTAAAAGTATTAATATAGTGCTATTCAGGTTGTAAGATGTGCATTTATTTATTTTGAATGTAGTTACCCCCTCCTGGTAATAAGTTGATGCAGTTTAATTTAATGTGGCAATTGCTATTTCAGTTGCATTCTTTCTGCTCTGTACTCTGTATCTGCTGATCTGCCTCCATTTTGGTCATGTCAACTTTACCTGGGTTCCAGGTTTTCACAATGGCATGCTTGCCTTCTCAAAAGCTAGAGTAATCATTTAACTTTGTTATAGTATTGTTGACTTGTGTCCCAGTCAATTACTGTTGATGCACCATCAATAACTCTCTCTGAGACATGAAGGTGAGATATTGGCTTTTATTGACTGGAAGAACAAGCAGTAGTTTACCACCATACTGCATCCTGGAGACTGAGGGCCAGGCTCAGGCCTCAATCGCCTTTATACTGGGGTCTGTGGGAGGAGCCACGGTCAGTGGGAGGGGCCACAGGAGCGTTCAGCAGGGGGCGTGTCCAGACAGGTATATGTAGTTCACCACAACTGTATTTTTTTTTGGGGGGGGGAGAATATAATGTTTTAAGAAACTTGTCTGTCTCTGTCTGCTATTCAGTAGCTGGGGATCTTAAAAGATGTGGCCCAGAGTGACAATGAGATTAGTTTTAGATTTCTTGAACACAAGATTATGCAGATGCTGGAAATCATGAGCAATGTGCATAAAATGCTGGAGGAACTCAGCAGGTCAAGCAGCATCTATGGAGGGGAATATGCAGCTGATGTTTCAGGCCAAAACCCTTCATCAGAGGCTGCCTGACCTGCTGAGGTCCTCCAGGAATGTGTTCGATTTCTTGAGGGCTCTTTTGTTCTGAAGTATGAGGTTTCAGTAGTGATTTTGTACTACACTGCAAAACTCTAAATTTGTGTATGGTGAATTGATTCAAATTTCAACATAAATTTCTCAGAAATCTTTTATTTTGATAATAGTATTGAGATTGTTTCCTGAGGCTTTTGTTGGGCTGATGAATGGGCACTCAGGGTAGTAGTCTGCAGCCGTGTGATGCCATTCTTGGTGGCAAATAAGCAGATTGGTTCCCATGGTATGTCAGAGGCCTGGTGATATCTTGCTAGTCATTACCGTTTCGTATATTGCTATATCTCTGGTGTCAATGTATTGTGAATGCCATTTTCTCCATGGATTCTCCAAGTAGAAGGCTGATCTAGACCTCAGCTTGCATTTTCCTACAGCCTTTCTTCCATCATCTTGCATAATTGAACATGCTGATTCTGAATACTAGCTAAATACCTTTCCTCTTGTTATGTCTAATATGTATCTCATATTTATTTAATCTTCTCAGGCTATTCCTGTACTAGCTGTGAAAACACAAGTTGCCATCTCTGATATTAGTCCTGTCTTGTTTTTGTCTCACTAAGAGAAATATCGTCATGCCTACGCATCTTGTGGCAACAGATGAGAGAGTATGTAAAAGGAAAGGTTTTTTCTGTTTTGCTTTTCAGAGTGAAATCATAACAAGTCAAGTTTATTGTCATTTAACTATATACATGTAAACCGCCAAACAAGACAATGTTTCTCGGGACCAGGGTTTTAAGAATAGTAGTACACATAACACATGTATAACACAAAATAACTTAGAATTAAATTTACAAATAAATTACACATTGATAAACAAAGTAAAGTGCAATAGTTAAACATTGTAGTGTGCTGCACAAATTATCTTGTGACACTTTGCATACGATGCAGCAGGGAGCTCAGTAGCTCTATGGCCAGAGAGAAGAAGCTGATTCTCATTCTGACCGTGCTTGTTATATATCAGAGTCTCCTGCCTGATGGTGGAAAGTCAAAGAGGATGCTGGATGGATGGTGGGATCCTTAATAATACTAAGGGCCCTGTGTATAAGCATTCCTGACAAATGTCCCCGAAGATCCTCTCGGTCGTTCTCATAGTTCTTTTGTAGGGGCTTCCGGCCTGATGCACTGCTGCTCCCGTACCAGTTTGTCAGGATGCCCTCAACGATGATGCTCCTGTAAAATTCAGTTAAGATGGCGAGGGGAATCGTTGCTTGCCTCAGTCTGCGCTGGAAGTGGAGGCACTGTTGTTCCTTTTTATTCAGAGAGGTAATATTGGGGGACCAGGTGAGGTCATCCATGCTGTGAACTCCCAGGACATGGTACACTTATCTCTCTCTACTTGAGTGTCAAGTGTCTTGCCAGGAGCCTCTGTGTATGTTGTTTGAAGCTTTGCTCTTGGGGCCAGTGACTGGTGTGAACTTGGCATATTTAACTATCCAGGTTCTCTTTTGTTTCCAGTGTATCTTTTTTTCTCTCTCTCTAATAGTATGAATGTTTCAGTTGCTATGCTGGCAACCAGTCATCCTGTAATGGGTCTGATTCCAGACCCTTTTAATGAGGCTCTCATAAAATGACTTCTGCTTTCCTTGACATACAACAGACATCTTGGTAGACACGGGCCCCAGATTTTTTAAAACTTGGTCTATAGAATTAAGACTTTGTGCATTCACCATTTTCCTTTATTATTTTTCTCTGGCGTACCATATGTTCTGACATGAGTATTAGGTTGGCCACAGAAAGCTTATCAGTTAATTCTTGTAATGTAATCCTAGCAATTGCTGTGACTTTTTCTGTACTCTGTCAACATTGTCAGGTGTTAAGCTATTCTGAAGAACTGGCAATCCTTTCCCTTTATGATGCATTTAGCATAACTCCAACCATGGCCAAAAGGTAGTTGTTGGAACCTGATGTCTAAATAGTGTGTTAAATGCTACTGCTGAAATGTTCTCAAGTGTCACATTCTGGAACACATTTCTGGCATTTGATTTGCTGAGAACTTTGCCTCTGTCAATGCTAACGTGATTTCTTCTGGTATAAGTGCTGGGTGGTTTCAGTTCTTGATCAGTATGTTTATCTTTTGGGTGCAACCACTGGGTTATCTATCTGTTAGGCTTTTATACAGTATTGTAACTAACATGTTGCCCAGCCATTAAAGATTCATCCAATTCTCTGTCTCTCTCTCTCCCTCTTCCCCCCCCCCCCCCCATTGATTAAAGCAGATGAATAGCCTTGGCTTCATTACTTTCAAAAATAAACTACTGAATTCAGTTTATATTTTTAAGTTTTCAAAATGCTCCTATGAACATTTGGGCCTCCAGTTTATAATAAACCAAAGTTGTGCAATTATTACCACTCTCATTCAGTGCATATTTGACACAAACTGCACATTTAACAGGGTGCTTGTTTTTAAGGTGTAAAAGAACTTAAATTCCACATTCACATTATTCAGCTTATTATGCAGAATTTTACTTGTAAGACCACTGTCAAAGTCAAAAGTGTTGTATTCTGTTCCCAAAGCTCTGTTTCTTAATTGTAATTTAAAACTCTAATCTGTAGTTTGTGTTTATTTTCAGATTACAGGCAAGGTATCACTGAAAAGCAGTGTATTTTCTAATGAAGGCTACAACTATACAATAAATACAAATAGTATTAATTGCTCCTAGAACAATATGGTTTCCTAATCATTCTTGTAGTAATGCAGGACATGTTCAATTTTTCTTCTGGCAGTGTGTTGATGAAGCAGATTTGAATTTCAGACATGGTGGGGTGTGAGGTACATTTTCTGTTGTTTTTCCAGTACCTTTCCAGTCCTGAAGAAAGGTCTTGGCCTGAAATGTTGACTGTTTATTCATTTCCCTAGATGTTGCCTGTCCTGCTGAGTTCCTCCAGCATTTTGTGTGTGTGTTGCTTGGATTTCCAGCATCTGCAGAATTTCTCTTGTGTCTGTCCACCCTGTCTGCCAGTTAGTCCAGCAGCAAACTATGGCAGTTGTGGAAATCTGGAAATATTAAGGGAAAGAAATGGAAATACTGAAAGGTAATGGATCAGAAATATTAATTCTTTTTCTCCCTCCACAACTGCAGCCTGACTATTGATTATTTAAAGCACTGTCTGGTTATTTAATGCCCGTTTTGTACCTTTTATAGCATTGATGCAATGTCGGCTAATTTCTGGGTTATTGTTTTTGATCATTTAATTGGAAATTCACTGAAGAATAATGTGAATTAATGCATCCTTTATCTGTTTCATTTAACTATTCCTCCTCTTCTCTCTTTCTCCCCCCCCCCCCCCACCCCCACCCAAACCAAAGTTTATTTTAATAATCAGTTCACTACATACTATCACTGTGGTTGTAATTTGGGGCTTGAGGGTCAGTGTCCTTTGACTCTTCAGGTTTCAGAAGGGAGTTCGAAATTAAATATGGAATCTTTAACGTTAATCACTGGGCATTTATTTTGCAAAACTGACCTTGGATAAAGTGGACTTCATATATTAAATGGGGTCATTTCTTTGTTTCAATAATCAAATCAGTAAGTGTCTAGTTCTTGTCCTCTAAGGCTGTACCAGTGACTCACAAGAACTGTCTGATCCTCTTGTTTGAAATGATTTTATTCCTAAGCATTCTTCTTTAGTTGTTGTGAAAGTGATCATGGAGGAATGCCTGTTTGATAGTTGTACATCATGCAAGGATTGACAAATCCTCTTTACTTTCTCACTGGCTGGAATTGCTTCTTCTTGTATTTGATGTGCTGACACGGAGATGTCCAGGGTGTACACTGGCAACTAATGGCATGTAGTGCCATTAATGGTGTCATTGTAGGTTTGTGTTCAGCTTGCTATGCATTGGCACTTTAGAACCTCATTTCCTGCACAAAAGACTTTTTGGGCCTCCAGTTGCTTTTATGGCAGAGATTTTTATTATTTCCAATCCTCCCAGATTGTGGTATGTGCATTTCGTGGATAACTATTCCAATAATAGCCATTGATAAAATGGTGATTGTATATTGCAAGTATTTGCTGAGAACAAATCACGGTGGCCAATTTCCAGTAAGGAGAGGAGTATTATCACTGCGATGCCATGATCTTTCTCTCTGGCATCTGACTGAGAAATATCAACAGTTTGTGAGCCTTTTGTAGCCCTGGTACTATTACCCTGACTGATGTAAAATTCCTGAATACAGTGTAGTGATTGAATGCAAGACTATTCAGTATGGCACAGCCAGAAAATATAGAGCCAGTTGAATTAAATGTTTTGTTAAGAAACTGGATCATGTGACTCAGTATTTGAAAACTGAGTTGGGTTTGGTTGGTAAAACTGCTATTTTTGTTCCATATCTTACAGAAGTTTGAGATTCAATAAGTGGAAGACGGATCTTGTGTCAACAATGGGAAAGATACGCTTGAATATCAGTTAAATATACCTGAACTGTTTGTATGCATGGCACGTGTCTCTGCAGCTTAAAGGTCTACCTAAGTATCTGTCTATGGGGGATTTAAGTTGTGTAGGTTTTCTTAAGTACTTGGCCTCTTCAGGGCAAAACTACCAACCACGCATCCGACTGAATCTCCTAATCAGCAACCAATCCTGTACAACAGTTTATTTACAGCTTGCCATCTGCCACCAGCCCTATCCCCAGTGATTGTTCATCCAATCCCTCTACCCTTTTCTGCGTTACCACTGAGAGCGTCCTGACCAGCTGTATCATCATCTGCTATAGGAATCGTAAGCATCTGATCCTCAAAGCATTGCTGAGAGCATCTTCGGGGTCTCTCTTCCACCCATTAGATATTTATCAGGGGTGTTGCATATGCAGGGTCCTCTGTATTGTCAGTGATTCCTCGGATCCATCTAACAATCCCTTTTTAAACCCCACCCCCCCCCCCCAACCATCAGGCAAGAGGTGCTGTAGCATTAGGACAAGAACTGTCAGCTTCTTCCCCCAGGCCTTGAGAATACTGAACTCCCTGCCACCTCCCAGGTCTCATCACTTAATGAAGCAGCAGTAGCATTATACGGTAGTTTTATCTTGTATATGCTCCATTTTATTTTATGTTATGTGTGTGAGTTATTTGTTCTGTTGTGCCACTTGGTCAGAGGAATGTTGTCTCATTTGGCAATATACATGAAATTTCCCCTTCCCAACCACTCCAAGATCTTGGCCACTGGACCAAAGCCTAGATTTCCTTGATTTATTTTGCATGCTGTGTATGTAAAGTGAATCGTATACCTATTGAAAGACTGTTCACTCTGGACTTTGGTATTAGATTTAAAAAATTCCTAGCAAAGTTATTCCTGTTAATATTGTGACACATTTTTAATTTTTTTAAAAAAGGTGTTCCATGTATTTCATCATATTTCCCGTGAGTCCAGTAAATTTAATAGGAGAATGGGCTAAAGGGAGCACAAGAACAGGGTCTCATTGGGTGAGAAGGGTTCATGGTACTGGTCCTCCTACAAGTAAGAAGGGAGTGTAGCAAACATTACCTGGTGAGCCAGAAGTTGAACCATTTAGGTACTGTATCTGAATAATCAGATAATAGATTTATTGGACTGGTACTGTCCAAGGTTGGTTCAGTAGTGTGTGCACCTTCTGGGCTTTGTGTGCTCTTGAATTTCCCAATTTGAGCCAGTTAGTTGGCCTGCCAAGAGGCAATTGTTTGATATCCGTTTATGATTGCAAACCAACTTTTTAACAAATTGTAACATAAAAGCTTGGGACATTATTTTCCCCGTGTTAAAGCACTGTAAGATACCATTGTTCCATTTGAGTGGTATGCATAGCTTGTCAAGCTGCCCACTATCCTAGACATCAGGCAATTATCTTGCATTTCAACGGAAAGTAACAAGAATCCAGTATAGTTCATTTGTTTTTGATACTATGAGTGAAAATGCAAAACAAAACAGTTGAACTTTTGGAAGGTGTGCTTGATTGTATTGTTCCCCCTACTTGAAAACCTAAACAGTACTGGCAAAACTAATTCCCCTGAGGAAATACAAGTCTGAATAACAGCCTCTGCGACTCCTAACCAGGAAACTAAGTACTCCACTAGAGTAACTACTGGGATGCAGGGACATCAATGATTGATATGTGAATTGTTTTAGATTTATGTAACACCATACTGTAGTAGCCTCACTTTACTAACATAGCATTTGATTCTATTAACTATTGAAAGTAGAAGATAGAAAACAGACTGGAGCAATCTATTCCAGCTAAAGTCTATTAGAGTTAACTGTCTTTTGTAAGTGACTATAATGACCAACAAAAAAGTGGAGTGAGGATTTTGGAAACACGATTAATACTTTAAACAACAGTACAGCTTTAAAATACCTTCCCACATATTCACCTATTTTTGGCTTCCTAATCCATAATTGCATTTAGTGCCATCAACCTTCAGTTCCCCTGTAAACACTGCAAAACAAAAATGTGTTTTTGGCCAGGGAGGCATCCAAAACCATGTTTAGGTGGTGTGCATCCAGAAACGTGCACTGAGGCAGGACTGCAAGCTCATTTGAACATTCAGAGAAGGGTGCCTGCCTGTCAAGACACTCTCACTTCGTCATGCATTGGATGCCATGACAGAGCCGAGGGCTGCAGGGACTTGGAGTGAGTATCTAAATTTGGTGAGAAACCTGACAACTTCAATGAGATAAATGCTAAGGCGCTTCGGAATCTCACTTTGGCCATTATTTGTCTCCTCCAGACACAAGAATCCCTATTCTTACAAACCATGCTGTACACGAGACTGCCTTGGAAGGAAGGATGCAATGGGAGGTCAGCTGCCTGAGCTGAATGGCACATAGAAATATCCAGCCAGTGGTCTCTTCAGAAGTCAGTTCAAACACTACCAAGGCTACGAAACAGACAACACAAGGCGGCAGTGTGTTTGCTAAACAACAAAATCACCATACAATAGAACAAAGTTAGTACAATTGATCCTCAACTTCCTAACCGGAAGACCACAGTCCGTGTGGAATCGTTCTCACTAACGATCAACACTGGCGCATCTTGGGTGTGTGCTCAGCCCACTGCTCTACTGTCTGTATACAAATGACTGTGTGGCTAGGCATAGCTCAAATACCATCTACAAACTTGCTGACGATACAACCATTGTTAGTAGAATCTCAGGTGGTGATGAGGGGGTGTACATGAATGAGATATTCAGCAACAACTTGGCACTCAACATCAGTAAGACAGAAGAGCTGATTGTGGACTTCAGGAAGGGTAGTACGAAAGAACACATAACAATCCTCATAGAGGGTTCAGAAGTGGAGAGAGTGAGCAGTGTCAAGATCTCTGAGGATCTAAACTGATCCGAACATATCGATGCAGTTATAAAGAAGGCAAGATAGCAGCTATACTTTATTAGGAGTTTGAAGAGGTTTGGCATGTCAACAAATACATTCAAAAACTTCTGTAGATGTACCATGGAGAGCATTCTGGCAGGTTGCATCACTGTCTGTTATGGAGGGGCTACTGCATAGGTCCGAAAGAAGTTGCAGAAGATTGTAAATCTCGTCAGCCCCATCTTGGGCACTAACCTACAAAGTACCCAGGACATCTTTAGGGAGCGGTGTCTCAGAAAGGCAGCATCCATCATTAAGAACCTCTGGCATCCAGGGCATGCCTGTTTCTCACTGTTGCCATCAGGTAGGAGGTACAGAAGCCTGAATGCACACATTCAGTGATTCAGGAACAGCTTTTTCCCCTCTTCCATCAAATTCCTAAATGGACATTGAAGCTTTGGACACTACCTCATTTAAAAAAAAATACAGTATTTCTGGTTTTGCATGTTTTTTAAAACCTATATGTAATTGATTTACTTGTTTATTTATGTTTTATTTTATTATTATTATTTTTTCTCTCTGCTAGATTATGTATTCCATTGAATTACTGCTGCTAAGTTAACAAATCTCACGTCACATGCTGGTGATAATAAACCTGATTCTGATCAGAGCTCTGACCCTGTCACATCTGGTTGTGAATTGTATTACACAATTAAAGGAAGATGACATCCCCATCCTCTATGTCAAAGCCTGGCTTGAAAGCAAAAGATGAAGCTGAAGCATTTGCTGCCTTGTTCAGCTTGATAGGCCAAGTGAATAATCTTTCTTGACGTCTTCCTGAGATCCCACCATCACAAAAGTTAGTCATAGTGAAGATGTCCAGTTTGAGTTTTACCATATTAATTCATCTCCAGCTCTCATCATGGCCTCGGATTTAATATGGGCCAAGCAATGAATTTTAGATATAAGGAGAGACCGAATGTCTTTGACATTATGGTATTTGATCACATGTGACTGTAGTTTTACCACTGATCCTTCATGCCAATGAATAACAAAGAAGTACTTGGCTCCATTCGTTGGTTTGCACAGATAGCATTGCTGGAGGTGATTCATACCAACCTTGAGACATCTTTGAGAAATGTCCAGTGTTCTAAGCCCAGCCATTTTTTAAAAAAAAGTTCAAAGTAAATTTATTATCAAAGTTCATTTTTTGTGGGCATACTCATTAAATCCATAATAGAATAATAACCATTATATGAAAGACTGTACCAAGTTGGGCACTCAACAGTCTGCAAAAAAAAAGCAAACTATGCAAATACAAAAAGAAAGAAGATAATAATAAATAAATACACAATTAATATCAAGAGCATGAGGTGAAGAGTCCTAGGTTATGGGAACATTTCAATGACGAAGTGAAGCTGCATGAAATTATTCCCTTTGGTTCAGGAGCCTGATTGTTGAGGTGTAATGACTGTGTTCTGAACTTGTGGTGCAAGTCCTGAGCCTCCTGTACCACCTTCCTGGTGACAGCTGCGAGAAGAGAACATGCCCTGAATAATGGGGATACCTGATGGATGCTGCTTTCCTGTGAGAACATTTCGTATAGATGTGCTCAATGGTGGGGTGAGCCATATCCACTACTTTTTGTAGGATTTGCAGTTGAAGGGCATTGGTGTTTCCCTACCAAGCAGTGATGCAGCCAGTCAGTATACTCTCCACCACATATCTGTAGAAGGTTGTCGATGTTTTGTCATGCTGAATCTCTGCAAACTCATAAGGAAGTAGAGGCGCTGCTGTGCTTTCTTCATACTTGTGTTCTGGGCCAGGAAAAGTCCTGTGAAACAATAACAATGAAGAATTTAAAGTTTCTGACCCGCTTCATATCTGATCCTTCATTGAGGACTGGCTCAAGAACCTCTGGTTTCTGTCTCCTGATGTCAATAATCAGCTCCTTGGTCTTGCAGACATTGAGTAAGAGGTGGTTGTTATGGCACTATTGAGCCAGACTTTCGGTCTCCCTCCTCTATGCTGATTTTGATTTGGCTTAAAACAGTAGTGTTGTCAGCAAACTTGGTAATATAGTGTTGGAGCTGTGCTTAGCTACAGTCATATGTATAAGGTGAGTAGGGAGCAGGGGCTAAGGACACCGGCTTGTGGTGCACCTGTGCTGATGGTGACATGGAGGAGATGTTGCCACTCTGAACAGACGGGTCTGCAAGTGAGGAAGTCGAGGATCCAGTTGCACAAAGGGGCACTGAGGCCAAGACCTTGAAGCTTATTGCTTAGGTTTGAGGGGATGATGGTATGGAATGCCAACCTGTAGTTGATGAAGAGCGTCCTGGTGTATGCATCATCACTGTCTAGATGCTTCAGGGTTGAATGAAGAGCCAATGAGATGTCATCTGCTGTGGACCTGTTGTTCCAGTAGGTAATTTGGAGTAGATCCAAATTGCTTCTCCGACAGGAGTTGATATGTTTCACCACCAACATCACAGAACACTTCACCATGGATGATGGCCATTGAGGCAGGTTACCACATTCTTTTTGAGGCATCGATGTAGTTGAAGCTTGCTTGAAGCAGTTGGGTACCTCAGACTGCCAAAGCGAGAGGTTAAAGATCTCAGTGAACACTCCAGCCAGTTGCTCAGCACAGGTCTTATGTACGTGGCCAAGTACCCTCTGGGTTTTTCATCAGTTCAATCTCTTGAAGATTGCTTGCATGTTGGCCTCAAACGGGGGATCATCAGGGGCTGTGGGAGTTTGTCATAGTTCCTCCTTGTTTTGCCAGTCAAAACAACCATAAAAGGCATGGATCTCATCTGGGAGCAAATCCCTGTTGTCTGTGTCACTTGATTTTCTTTTATAAGAGGTGATAGCACTCAAGCCCTGCCATAACTGTCAAGCATCCTTTGATTCATATTTAATCTGGAATTCCCACTTTGCCTGTGAGGTGGCTTTCCAGAGGTTGTTTGATCACTAGACTTGAATGCCTCTGATCTGGCCCTCAACAGATTGCAGATCCCAGAGTTCATCCAGGACTTCTGGTTAGGGAAGACTAAATGATTTTGTGTGGACATATTTGTTTACAACGGTTTTAATAAAGTCCATGGCAACCCTGTGGACGTGAATATATTCATTCAGATCCACAGATGTGTCCTTGAGTACGGCCCAGTTCACTGACTTGAAGTAATCCCATAGCTGCTTCTTTGTCTCCTGCGTCTACCTCCTTTGTTGTCGTAATCTCTGGAGACTTGCTCTTTAGCCTCTGCCTATATGCAGATAGAAGGACAGCCAAATGATCTGATTTACCAAAATGCCAACTGGATATGGAATGGTAGGCATTCTTTGTCTTGATATGGCAGTAATTAGTGATAGACCTTGAATGCTGGAGTGGCAATACTTGATGATGATTTAACAAGGCAAACTACTGTAAATTTGTAAACCTCAGTAAATGCAGCAAGATCTGGACAACATTTAGACCTGGGTAGATATAGAGCATGAAACAGTACAGCCCAGGAACAGGCCCTTTATCCCACAATCACTATGCCAACCTAAACTAATCTCATTTGCCGGTTCAGTCTCCCTCCCTTTCTTTCCTGTTCATGTACTTACCAAAGCACTGCTGTTGTATTTTCTGCTATTTCCCAAAGTAGTAGTTTTTATTTAAAGGGAGATTTACAAGGCAAGTTGTATTTTTTAAACTATATACTGCAGTTTAAAAAAAGAAATGATGACTGCATTGATGGTGCTGCTTTATGCACCCATGACGAGCTCGTCAATTTCAGCAACTTTGTGTCCAACTTCCACCCTGCCCTTAAGTTAATTTTGTCCATTTCTGACACCAACCCTCCCTTTTCTCGATTCGTCTCTATCTGTAGAGACGAACTGCCGACTGACATCTTTTATAAACCTACCGATTCCCATGGCTATCTTGACTGTACCTTTTCCCACCCTGTCTTCTGTAAAAATGCTATTTTTTTTTCTCCGTTCCTTTGTCTCGACCGCATTTGTTTCAAGGATGAGGTTTCCTTTTTCAAGACATCAGAATTCTTCTTCAAGAATGTCCTCCAAAAAATAGTGTTTCCCATCGTTCACCATTGATGCTACCCTCATCTGCATCTCCATTTCCTGGACATCAGACTCATCCCATATTTCCGTCACCTTAACAGGGATAGAGTCCTCTTGTCCTTGCCAACCACCCCATGAGCCTGTGCATTCGACACATTCTCCACAGTCTGCGCTGACCCCAAAGGGATCCTACCACCAAATATATCTTTAGCCCTCATCCATCTGCTTTCCATCAGTATCGCTCCCTCCACGATTCCCTTGTCCATTTGTCCCTCTGGACTCATCTCCCTCCTAGCACTTAACCTTGCAAGCAGCTAAAGTGCTACACCTGCCCATTAACCTCCTCCATTCAAGGCCCCAGACAATCTGGCAGTGTGTCCAGATGAGGCATCTCTTAAGCTGAGAATCTGCTGGGGTCCCCTATCGTGTCCAGTGCTCCCCACAAGGCCTCCTTTACTTTGGTGTGACACATCACAAATTGGGGGACCGCTTCATCTAGCACTTCAGCTCCATCCAACAAAAGTGGAACTTTCTGGTGGCTAAACACTTTAATTCTGAATCCCATTCCAGTCCCAACAAGTGTGTCTATGGCCTCCCCTTGTGCCATGATGAGTTTCCCCTCGGTAGAGGAGCAACACCTTGTATTCCGACTGGGTAGCCTCCAATCTGATGGCATGAATATTGGTTTCTCCTCCTCTATATATGAATAAGCGTCTTGGCTCAAAATTGTTTATTTCTGTGAATGCTGCCTGACCTTCTGTGTTCCTCCAGCACGTTGTATGTTTTGCCTCGGATTTCCAGCATCTGCAGAATAGCTTGTTATTATATTTTAAAAATAATTGCCTTGTAACTCTCACTTTTAAATTTCCTCCCTCTCACCTTAAGGTTTTGCCGCGATGATTTTCACCCTGGAATAAGACTATTGACGTTACCTATGTCTCAGATAATTTAATCTACTGTACCACTAGGAGCAACATCCTTTGCATTATTATTGACCAAAAACTTAACTCCATTTGGTAATCCATGTTTCTACTATTTTTATCAAAGCAAGTCAGAGACTTAATATGTACTGGCAAGTGCCTTGCCTCCTGAGAGCCCAAATCCTTTCCCCACTCCTTTGTGGCACAAGTCAGGCTGCTTGTCTGAGTGAGTGCAACTCCATAATGCTTGAGCTGCATAGCATCTACTAGGACACAGACACCTTGATTTAGCACCCACTGCAGTCATTATGTGCAGGTGATTGATTTATGTATCACCTTGACGCTCTGCTGTTACTCTCTAAACTGCTCCAGTAAAACAGCTTCCACACTCCAGAAAAGCAAGGTAGTGGGTGGAGTGGTGCATCACCTTTGGTGCTTCAACAAGCTGCATGCTGCCCAGACCCGGAAATGTGTATTGCTAGTCTTATTCTTGCTGTCCGTAACTTCTGTAATTCCCTGTTCAGTGGTGGTATGAGGATACCTATTATAGATGGATTTCTGTGATTTTTAAGAAAGTGAATCATCATCACTGCCATTTTTGTAGGCAATTAGTTCTGGTAGTAACAAATGTCATCAACAGCAGCCTTCATACTAGATGAATGAATAAGTGAACTCTTGATGTTTCATTATATTATTAAAGTTTTCTTTAATGTCATCTGTCCAGTGTATTTCATCATATTAATGTCCTTTAATGGCTAAAAGTGCTAAATATGATTTAAGAGGTCTTCAGAATTTTCAGTCTCATTGTCACAGGCTATTTCCCTTGCCATATATGCTGCCTTGACATGCATATAGGTAAAAGTAAATGTATATTCTGGGTTTCAAGTGGACATCATAAAACCAGGATCTGTTTAGCATTTGCAGTGGCTAGGGGGGAAAAGTTGAGGATGGCCTAAAATACCAGACAGCAAATTGGATTTTATAATATTTATTAATATTCTGTAAAGCACAGGTCTTGGAATTATGTGATGCATTTATCATCAATGAATACTTTAATAATAGAAGCAAAGTCTTTCTAGGATCACAGTGTTATTTGTTGTTCAGTCAAGTCAGACTCTTTGTGACCTCACGGACCATAGGGTTTTCATGGCAAGTAGATTGCCAGGCCTTTCTTTCATGCAGATACTGCTGCTGGTCAGGTTGGGACCTGGCTGGGTTTGAACTCAGGGCCATCTGCCTCAAAATCCAGTGCTGATGCCACTGCACCATCAGCCAACCCCCAGTGGTTCCAAAACGTTTTTGATCAGTACATTTACAGATTAGCAGTCAGTGTGGTCTGAGTTTTGGCCAGGGCTATAATAGAAAAATTTGGTTTGATGCAGCCTGTATGCTAATTTCAAAGTGTAATCTCCCATCTCTAATTCTCACCTAAAAGCAGTACAGTCTTCAGTCTAGCTAATGAAACTGTGAGTTGGTCTAAACATTTTAGTGGCTCAAGTTAGCTTAAGTGAAAATGATTGAGATACTATCAAGGGTTTAAAGGATGAGTCAAGAGTTCATACTGTCTGTTCTTCTGATGAAGTTTAATCCTGGTTTCTATCAAAATGCCAGATGTAGGGGACAATAATTTGAATTTATAGCTCTTAAAACAAACAGGAAGTCCCAAAATTACTTTGGTAATCAGCAATTAGCCATTCACAAACCATTTTTAACACTAATAGAATACAGCAAATAAGCCCCAGTTAATTTGTTTCTTGATGGAATGTAGGTGGATGAATGTTACCTGGGTAACTGAGTGAACTTCTCTGCCCTTGAGTCTTTAGCATCTCATCTGAAAACAGTCCTGCACTCAATCAAGGGGTATTTTATTTATCTAAAGTGGAACTTGAAGGCGTAACTGTCAGATAGAAAGGTGCAGCTAGTAGAATGGCTCCAGTAACAGGGACAGCACCAGAGATGAGAATGGTGCACATTTTTCCTGTGACCATGTAGAATTCCCTCAGATGTTCTGGTTTCCTCTTGCATGAAGGTTGGTAGGCTAAGTGTCCACTGTAAGTTAGCCCTGGTGTAGATGAGCACTAGGAAAGTGGGGAGAATTTTTTTTAAACAATGGGTTAGTGCAAGGTTTGTGTAAATGAGAACTGTGGGTCATTCTAAACTCGGTGGGCTGAAGGGCCTCTTCCTATGCTGTATGGAGCTGTTGGAATTCTTTTAGTCCTCATGCATAAATCTGTCTGATGTGTAGCCTGTAGTATGGAGTTCAAGTTAAAACACTGTTTTTACCATAATATAATTTTAAATAAAAAGTAAAATGATATTTTGATCTTTTGTGTATGACAAGTTAACTGCCTTGTTCACTCTAGTGCCTTTATTTTCTCCCAAGTGCATCCGGTATAAAAAGTGATCTATTTCTAGAGGTGGGTGGTTGTACTTTGATTGCCTTTGAGAAGGGAGGGAGTAATCTTGGGCAACGGCAGCAGTGGAAGGGGTTAAGTTTAAAATTGGCAGAAGTATTATGCAAGCTGTTAAAGTAAAAGGGAAGTGCGTTGCAAACTGCTTAGCTCAGTAGTTTGGCTCTTGGCCAAGGACTTGCTTACTTCAGTACAGCTGAGGGCTTTCTAAGCTACCCACTAGTGGATTTGTCTGAAATGTTTAGGAATGCTGGTTGAGTTGTCAACTGACGTCAGCATATGCAGTTCAGCTGAGGGCCAGGTCAGACCAGCTGTGCGGCTGTGTATGTGTGTCCCCATGTATGAGTGTGTCCCCGCGTGCAAGTAAAAGTTCAAGTGACACATCACGCAGATGGAAAAAAAACGTTAAGCTCTCCCTTATGGTATCGGATTCATAGTACCAGCACAAATGAAGGGAAATAGTATTGCCTGTCAATAAGTTGTTGGTTTGAAACAATGCTATCAAATGTATTGATGCTATATTTTCTTCTGTTTGTTTGTGCCACAGAGCATCTTCACTATTGCTGGCAGTTCATATGAGGATTTCTTTATAAAAATGCAGTTCATGTGTCTCAAGTTTGGTCAGGCCAGAAAAGGATTACTGTTAACTGCAAGTGATTCAATGTTTTATGCATTCAGATTTTGGCTGTTTAAGATGGATAAATTGCATTAGAAAGCAAGAAGCTGGAGGAGAATTGTTCTCTGAGACCTTCAGCCTGTAAGTGTATGCATGTTTTTGGCTGTGTTTTGTAACTCCAAAAAAAAACTAATTGAAAGAAAAAAAAACATGGATTGCATGTCTTAGCTTTGTTTTTTAACTTAAGGGAGATACTCACGTAGGACATGATGTAATAACGTATGACAGCTGCGTACTTTTACATACAGCCCATAATGAACTATATAAACAATAATAAACAATGTTTACAATATTACTCAAATATTACTGAAATGTTAAATACACAACAGTTTTCACAGCTGCCTCTTCAAAATTCTATCCAAACCTTCAGTTCATGCTGTGCTACCATTAGCTTTTGAACCTTGTAAACAATTTTTGTGTTAAATGGCTATTTTTCCAAAGTGTATGGTGAATGAAAATGTTTCTGGGATTTTTGGGTCAATATCTTGTGTGGGTACAGTATTCCCTGTGTATTTTAGAGCTGCATCTTGTAAGTTGAAAAGTTAAAATGCTTCCCCGCCACTATCTGTTTAAGAATGACTCCCTTCCAAATACTAGTTATGTCCGCAGTGTATGTGTGTGTTGCCTTTTGTTACAGTCTCTATCTTTCTTTAAGTTTAATGTCATGAGTGAAAATTGAATGAATCGTGTCTCAATGAATCGGGAAATGATGCTTCATAAATCTCCTCAGATTGATTTACTGGTTTTGCTCTGATATGATCAATAGGTTCAATTGGATTTATGTTATTTTGTGCTTGCCCCAATTAAAACTGACTGATGTATAAGTGGCACAAGGAGCAAGCAGTTGTTTTTCAGCATTGAATAGGCTCTACTTGTCAGCCACGTGATGATCTGGCAACTTGTATGCGCCATGCTAATGAAATAAATGTAATAAAGATCATTGGTGGGACAATTTTTAAGGATGAGATTCTCAACTTGTTTGCTACTCAATAAACTATTATTTGATTGTAATCTCTAAATTTGATTGCAGATTCCAAAAGTTGAAATTCTTGACTCACTTTTTAAATAAAGCAAGTACAAGAAGTTGTGTTGAGTATTAATTTTGGCAATACAAAGCAGAAGGTTTTGGCGCAATGTATCACTTTTTTATTTTTGCCTTATCACTTAACTCCTTTGATTTGCAGAAGTTTCACTATTTGGACGTAAAAGGATACAAGGCTTATTCAAATCTGAAAATGGTATTGATTGCTTTTCCTTTTTGGAATCCATATTACGCTAGTTCGGCTGGTAAAGTAAAGCAATTGCAGAGTAATTTGACGATTGCTCAGAATGGAAATCTTTTGAAGGGCAGAATAGTTTTAATGTCATATATTTGGCAAAAGATAAAAGTGCATGTGTTTTGTATGTTACTACTTATTGTTGTTTGAAATGTATTTGAAAAATAACATTAAATATTGATTTGGACAAACATGCAATTGAGGTGATAAGAGATATATTCTCTTCAGTTTCCATGAAAACCACAGTTGTTAACTGGTCAGATGATGTGTTTGTTTTGTACAATACTAAACATTCATCATACAAACAGGCGTAAAATGCAATCTCTTCCAATTTGCTCAATGAGACAGGTGTGTGGCTGTCCAGGTAAAGTCTGAATAATGGTACAACAGTTGAGGAGAAACAAATAACAGAGATAAATGAAGCTTGCCAGCTGGTGTGTATCCTCATTCCTCGTTTATTAATGAACAGTGTTATTATAGCGACACGAAAAAAGTCAGTTGTTTCAGTGTCTTAATGGATAGCTGAGATTGTTCTGACAATTGGTTAAGCCTTTATGACTGAGTTCTATTTCAGTCATTATTTTAATTGAATGCTGAGGGGAGAAAATTGTTTCCTCGGGTGCCAGTTTGTAATTCAATGCTACCATATTTTAAACCTGTAATATTTCCAAAAACTGTAAATAGTTTTTTTTTCCCTTTAGGTTCATGAAAATTGTATAAATTTTCATCTGAATGCCATTTTTATATTAAATGTTTTTTTAATGTGATAACTGAGTAGTGATATATTAATTGCCTGAAACTTTATGTTGCCACAAAAGCATTCTAATTCTCCTAAAGCACTGATTAATTTGCATTTGTTTGGCTTTTGATTTTCAGATCTGGGGTCTTCTGCTGTGTTTATCAGGTCAAGATAAAATGTTTATTTGATGATTTTATTCATTCCCAGATTTTTAGTTGCTTAATTTGTAGTGTTTAATCAACATGAATAGTCATGGGTCTAACATCTTGAGAATGATAAATAATTGGTGAGCTTCAAAGAGAAGGCTATTTTTCAACTCTTATGATGCTGTGTGTCTTGATGCAAAGATTCTACCAATGCTTCCCAACTCGGTTCTTTCAACAGTTTACTTCTCCAGATTCCAGCATCTCTTGCCACTTGGGTCAGTATGTTTCACTCTGATCTTCAGGAAATGATGCTGATAATTTTTCTTATACCCAAATTTGGGGGGACTTTTTTAGCCTTAGTATTTTAATTCTATTTGCAAGTTCTGTTGGAAAAAAAAATGCAACCAGGAAATATGACTTTTCAGGTACGCATCATCCTTCATAAACTCTGTTCCAGATTTTTTGACAGCAGACTTTTTTTAGTCACCTGTGGTTATGTGGAGAAAGACCTCAAGTTTTCACATCAGCAATGAGATGATGACCAGGTAATCTACTTGTGTGATTAGTTTGAGGGGGCAGTCACTGGGTGACAATCTCTGCACCCCTTCAAATAGTCCTGTTGATTGTGTAAGGAAGGAATTGCTGCCACACCAAAGCATCGGTTCAAATTTTGTCCTTAAGTCTATAGATTGAAACAACTATTGCCTGATTTGGTGGGAAGTGTGCTACCATTGAACAAGTGTTTGACCAATAGTTCCCCCAAATAATGCCCCCTGCATCACTCTGTGCTGCTCGTGTTTATCTGCTGACTGGGTGTTGATGCAAGCAATATTTTATGAATAATTTTAAGGTTCTAAGAACAGCCAATTCATTAATAGTGAGGGGATGCAGGGCTGTTAACAGGCAGTAATGTTAGTGATTAATCATCCCTCTGCCTTGCCCTTGGTCTTATTGCAGGCACGGTGATTGCAAGCTTCTTGCTGATTGAGTTTTCATTGGGCTGGAGGTTGACTGACCTTGCAAACTTCCTCTTTGACAGTGGTGTTCATGAACCAGTGCTCAATGCTATCCTGTTCTTCACTTACCCCTGACCTTTTATACGTCAATTGTACCACCCTGATTGATGATATAGTTGTATTTGAAGTCTGATACCTGGAGCTGTTAGTTTTCCTCTGCAGAGACATTAATGGCTCTGCTCTTGTTAACACCTTGAATTGATAATCATTGATTGTTTAGTCCAGTTGTGGAAATGCTGGCAAGCTCATCACAACAATGTGATTCATTAAAATACCAGTTTGCACCAGATACTTTTATTTTGATGTTTGCTGTTTGTGAGGTGGTGCTTAGATATTTTTTGAACCTAATCTCTCTTCGTCTGAGGAGCCTCCATATCTGTAAGACTGGAGCAAAATAATGTGCGAAAGAGTGAGGGAATTTCAACCATAGGTAGATTTAATAGAAAAAAATACAGCAGATGATAGGAATCTGAAATTCAAAAAGGGTTCTGGAAGTATCCTGGAAGCAGGTCAGGCTGTGTTTATTCAAAGGGAAGCAATTAAACGGAGGTTTAATGGTTTCTTTTGAAGAAAGAAGAGGTAGAGAAGCAGAGAGATTTGGGGAAGGATATCAAACCACTAAGTTACATTGGCAGTGAATGTGATAGGAGCACTGCCAGATGATCTGCATAAACATGATAGGGTTATTGGCAAATGTGATCTCCCCTTTCAAAAAGGGCTGCAGAGCAAAGCCTAGTAATTATAGCCCCTTGAGAATGACATCGGAAAAATGGAAGTTATTTGGGGGGGGGGGGGGAGAAGAATTTGAGACAGGATTAATCATCTCTTGGAAAGGCAGGGACAAGTCAGAGTTGGACAGCATTGACATTGTCTGGCCAACCTGACTGATCCTTTTAAACTAGTAACAGAAATGATTAAGGGCTGTGCAGTGGATATGGTTAACATGGACTTCAATGAGGCCTTTGACACAGTCCTCTGAGGTTGGTTGAAAAGGTTCTGTAGGGTCTATTGAATCTAGGGCAAATTAGTAAGTTGAGTCCAAAATTGCCTTGGATAGAATGTATAGCCGAGGGCTGCCTTTGTGATTTGGTGGATGCCATGAATAGTAATGTTCCACAGGGATTGGTACCAGGTACTTTGTTCATAATACATATGAATGCTTTTATTTATGGATTTAGTTGGTGAGATTAGATTTTCAGGTGATATGAAATGGTGAAGTTGATAGTGTAGTGGGTGGTCTTTACCACAGGGTGATATTGATGTGTTGGGGTAATGTGCTGAGAAATGGCAGATGTAAGTTAATCCAGATAAATAGGACAAAATGCATCTTTGTTGTGTTTGTCTGTTGAACTTTATTCTTATAACTTCACTTAGCCCATGAGTTTGAGCTCCTGATTTTGTGATCATAAAATTTTTGGCAAGCACAGGAGACTTCTGATGACTAACCTTGCTGTCTCCCAACTCCACCCATCACAGCTCACCCAGAGGTATACCATCTGCACATCATCCTTCAATCCTCCTTGGCCCACCAATCACATGGAACATAGAAATCTACAGCACACTGCAGGCCGACCATGTAACCTACTCTAGGAACTGCCTAGAATCACCCCACTGCATTGTCCTCTATTTTTCTAAGCTCCACGTACCTAAGAGTCTCTTAAAAGACCCTGTTGTATCCACCTCCACCACCTTTGCTGGCAGTGCATTCCATGCACCCACCACTCAGTGTGGGGAAAAAACTTACCCCAGACATGCCCTCTGTACCTACTTCCTAGCACCTTAAAACTATGCCCCCTCATGTTAGCCATTTTAGCCCTGGGAAAATGCCTCTAGCTATTCACATGATCATTGTCTCTCATCATCTTAAACACCTCTGTCAGGTCACCTCTCATCCTCTGTCGCTCCAAGAAGAAAAAACCAAGTTCGCTCAACCTATCTTCATAAGGCACACTTTCCAATCCAGGCAATGTCCTTGTAAATCTCTTACTGGTCCCTGTTTCACCCAGCCCCCTTTCCTTATTGTACTGTCAATATTCCTCCCCACTGTCAGCACTAAAGCAACATCACTAGATGATGTCCCTTTTTAGATGCTGCGTGACTAGGCAAGTTCCTCCAGCAGATTGTTTGTTTTTGGAGATTTCCGCAGGGTAATGCTTTGCTAAAAGAAACTTGTGTAATGTTTGGATCTTGTGATACTGAGAAAGAGAGGTCTGAATGTTTCTTTAGCGTTGCTTTCGATGAGACTGGAGTCTACACCCATTAATGGCAAACATGCCAAGACTCTATTCAGATTTACCATTTTCTGTTTAAGAGAACTCTTTTTGGTTAAGACAAATAAAACTTTTACAAAAGTTTCTTTGAAGCTAGTTTTATCAGTCTTTTTGGGACCCATTTGGAAGAATCACCTGTGCTTTAAGGGCTCTTGTAATTCAGCCTTGTTTGAGGGGTTTTTTTTTGCAGATAGTGCTTTGCATACAGCATGATTAATAAAGAACCAAGCTCTAAACTTTCTAGTCTATCCATTGAATATGATGTTACATTTGTTTTGATGAAAGATTATTGTACTAAAATTCTGCACAAGTACTCCCGAACTCTTTGAATATTTCTGAATTCTTTTTGTTTTTCCGATAGCTAGTATTCAAAGTATTTTGTTTCTGCTACTAATGGTATGTATGTCTAACAGATTTCTTGGATGTTGTAAATGCAATGATGTCAATTGTTATCAATATCACTTTGTGGATGGCTACTGATAAAACACTCAATTGCTCCTATGTGCCTAGTTACTTGGTTTGGTGATCTAGGGAAGTGGTACATTTCAGCAGTTCTCTTGTGACTTCTGTGATAGTAATAAAAGACCCAATTAGTTTTATCTGCAAAATTTTATCGCAACTCTGGAAATTATTCACAGCTATAATGGTACAAAGGTACCAACTGGGAAAAGAACTAAAATTTAGTAATGCTCCACTGTACAAATTCTTTTGCTTCAGAATTTTGAGTCATAGATGTGTTTGTTTCAGCATTTAAAAGACTCTTAACTTGAAGTATTAAGAAAAAATACCATTATAATAATCTCATAAGTATCATCAGCAAGATGAGGAATAAACCCGAGGTTCAATTTCTTGTTCTGTGGTGGAAGAATACTATTCCATTGGTGGTTGATCTTATTTCCCTTCTGTGAGTCAGTCTGTACATGATATGAAAAGTTATTTAAGTATTTTACCATAAAATTTGAAACCAACTCCATCATCATGGACATCTCCAAAAGGCAGTGGGTGGCATTCACCACTGAGGACATGATCTCTTCTTGTTACTTCTGTCAGAGAGATGGTACAGAAGCGTGAAGACCCACACTGAACTATGTACAGTGCCTTGAAAATGTATTCAGCCCCTAGAACATTTTTCCCGTTTTACTGTCTCGTTTCCTAAATTTAAAATATATTGAAGTAGAATTTTTGAACCAATCTAGAAGACATTGTGCATCATGTCAAATCAAAAAATCCAAAACCTGCCAATAATTTACTTAGTTAAAAATCAAAATATTAATTCCCTTTGTAATTACTACATTAATGTTCCTCAGGTGCAATACTGTGTATTACCTTACCAACTCACACAATTTGATGTACAAAATTGGTGGATCACTTGTTTTCAATAAATTCATAAGAATAGATACCCCCTCTCTCTGTTAAGGTCCAACAGTACGGTAGATTTTCAACAGACCAAACCAAAATGAGGTTGAAAAGACATTCAAGACAAGTAAGGGAAATGATAAAAGAGAAGCACAAATCTGGGGAAGGGAACAAGGCAATCTCAAAGGCACTGAACAGATCTCTGAATTCAGTACAGTCTGTCATTAAGAAGTGGGAAAAAATATGAAACCACAACCACACTGCCCAGGTCAGGCTGTCCCTCCAGACTTAGTTGCTAGAGAAGAATGACACTTGTAAGAGAGTCTGTGATGCTTTGAGTGAGCTGCAGAAGTTAGTAGTGGCAACTGGAGATGAAGTTCACTGGAAATCTGGTCTAGATTGATGGAAAGATGAATGCTGCTAAATACAGAGAGATCCTGGATATAAACCTGCTAGCCTGTGCCAGAAGCTTAAACTGGGGAGGAAGCTTGTCTTTCAGCAAGACTCCGACCCAAAGCACTCTGGCAGAGCAACCATGGAGTGACTTCAAATAAAGAAAAGACATGCCTTGATTGGCCCAGTCAGTGTCCTGACCACCCAATTGAACCTCTCTGGCTGCTGTCCACTGTTGCTCCCCAACCAACTTGGCCCAGCTTGAGCATTGGGCAAACCATGCTCCATCATGTGCAAAGATGATAGAGACTTATCCAAAAAGACTATTGATTCTAATAGCTGCAAGAAGTGGTTCGACTAAATACTGAGCAAAGGGGGGGATGAATACTTTTGAAATGCTGACATTACAGTTTTGAATTTTTCGTTTTGCATACTTTACAATTTTGGGCTCTACTGTGAAAACAGAGCACATGATTCACAAATAAAAATTCTTAGTTTAAATTGACCAAACTCGCTGGTAGCAATACTCATTTATGTGAACAAAGGTTTGGGGCTGAATACGTTCACAAAGCACTGTAGGAATAGCTTCTTGCCCTTTGCCATCAGATTTCTGAACAGTCCATGAACCCATGATCACTCTTCCTCATTTTTTAGAACTGATTATTTTATAACTTATTGTAATTTTATGTCTTGCGTGTATTGTTGCTACAGAACAACAAATTTCACATACAAGACAGTGATAATAAAACTGATCATGATTCTCAAGCAAAAGAAAATCTGCAGATGCTGGAAATCCAAGCAATACACACAAAATGCTGAAAGAACTCAGCAGGCCAGACAGCATTGATGGAAAAGAGTAAACATGTGACGTTTCAGGCTGAAACCCTTCATCAGGACTGATTATGATTCTGTTCACGTTATAGCATTACATGTTTAGTTCATTTTAACTGTGATTTAAAGACAAGAGGTACTAAATTTCAATCAGCTGTTCTGCATTTCTACTCAAAAGGTGGAATGTGAACTTCTGGGTGTGTAATGCAAGCATATGCATAATATCAAGCTTTGGCTAGCTTAAGCCATATATTTTGACCTCAAAGGCTGTTAGGAAGCAGGTGTCAACAAAAAAAAAGGCAAAAAAAAACCTACATTTGCAACAAGACTTGTAATGGTATCTCCATCTGACTTCAACCTCTGGTTGGCTCATTCCTTAACCAGGTGCCTTGTGGAATTGGAGAGATCTGAACTGAAGCTGTACAAACAGGACTTGGGAACAGCTGTGCTTTACAGACATGTGGTCGGTTACAACAGGCTAACTGCTATAATAAATACTAGTAGGTTTCAAGGGTTTTAGGAGCCTTGGAGGACGACCACACACATGCAGTATTCTTCATAAAGAATCTTATATTTGTGGGGTGTGGTCGAGCAGCAAGGTGATTCTTTTTAAATTATTTATTCAAAACATATGGTTTAAGAAAAAACTGGATTTGTGGCAAGATAGTTTTTAATACAACTTTAGGTTTCTGATTCTAGTATCTTAAAAAAAGGTAGTTACTGAACTGTGAAATATTTTGGCATTGGATCTTTTTATACTGCTATTTCTAACATATTCACAAACTTTTCTCCCCCATAAAGGAATATTGCTGAGATATTTCTGGCCAGATTGTTTGGACTTGATTTGTGTGTTCAATTCTATGTTTACATGAAGTTTATATTTCACTGAAAAAATGTTTGGTCATTACACTCAGTTCAATTTCTGTTTCGACTCATTGCCTTCTGTAGAAACTGTGCTGGTACTCGGCCTTTGAACTGTGTCTGTGGTAAGCATGAGACAATGGTTTGTACTTCTGGCTAGACAGCATGCCTGCATAAATCAAAAAGGCAGTGCAAGATATAAATTTGAGGTTAAGTTAGAATAGTGTTATGTGTTCATACTGTGCACAGTACAGTATTTAATACTGTGTAATATTGGGTACAGTTACCAATTTTCACTGGATTGTCATGTAAGGTTACTTTTTAAAAGAAACTTGTTTGTGAGCCTGCCAAATGGACATAGTTCTGTGGATTACTCTGTGCAAAGCCCTTATCATCTCCTGAAGGACATAGAAATGAGCCACTGGTGAGACACAAGTTGTTTAGCTGAAGTAATTCATGTAAGCTCTATATGCAGTTCTCTACAATGGTTAAAATGTGAAAGCTTAACTGCATCATTTTAGAACTGATTTGTGTCCAAATAGTTAAAACCATTTTATTTCAATTTGTCTACAAAGACTGAGAACTTGGCTTGAGTTTAAAAATAAAATTGTTGATCAGACATTAAACTAATTTCCACTAATTAGTAAGAATAGCATTTTTAATTACAGTATAATTACATGATGAATGCTGTATCTAGCATAAAATTAAGGCACTTTCAAAACGTCTGTGCAGAATGCAGTGAGTGAGCAATTAGTAATTAGGATTAGCAAATGCAGGTGCAGCTGCTGAGGGCCTAGTGTGACTTTCTTTAAATCAAGCATTTCTATGTCAGTATGTTACAAATCAACTGAGACCAAAGGAAACAAATGGTTTTGAATTGGAATGGGAGTTTTATATGAGAAGTATATGCAATGCACTTGTGAGCCTGTGGGATAGAATTTGCTGTACATGGTGAACTAATGGCACCTGCTGTTTAGCCTTGCTTATTTAACTTCCAAAAGCTTTTGCATAGCAAGCTGTTGTAACTTGGGGGATCAAAGCTGCATGATTTCCTCTCAATGGCATCTGGGATCCAAATGAGCTGGCCAAACATTTACAGTTCTCCTTAACCAACCAGATTTAAAGGGTTGTGAAATGAATTGCAAAGTGCCAGGTAGAAAATGGAAATTGAGATGATCAATGTTAAATATGACATAGAAAGTGAAATAGGAAAAAATAAATTGTATTAACTAAAAAGGGACGAAAATACACTTTTGTTAGAGAATTTTAAACAATCAAAAGTAGAAGGACTTTATACTTTTGGACATTTTCAAGTTATTTCTCTGCATCAGACAGATTGTTTGGCAGTCCTTCAAGCCGATCACCAATTAATATTCATACTTGGACTGAATGGACAAATCCTAACTATTTGTTAATTAGTTTCATATCTATCTACTGTGCATTTCCAAGAAGCACATGCAGTGCATTGCATTTTGATAGTGGACGTCAGCCAGTGAGATCCCACTTTCTAGAAGCAATTGGCAGCGATGCTCAGATTTTTGTGTTTAGCTATGTGTCTTGCTTAAAGTGCCATTTGATTTTGCACAGAACTAGCATTGAACATTATTGGCGTTAGTGTTATTTTGACAGTAAATTCTAGCCAAATGTGTGTATAGTTTCCATCTCTTCAAAAATGGAAAATCTTACCCTTTTAGAAGAGTTCAACTTTAACCACATGACTAATTGAAGCCTTAACCGCATCTCTTGCAGAAATATTTTTGCGTCACTGCTATTTGTCAAAATCCAATAAGAAGATAAGTTGTAGTATTAGAAGTATTGTGTGAGGTTGATTGATAGCAATGACTGCTATCCTGTGTACTGCAGAACCAAAAAGCTTCCAGTTCAGCACAAGCTGTATGTAAGATTACCAGGGCATAATCAGTTCTGTATATTTTAGTTGGGTAACCAGATGTCATTTACTGCACTTCAGAACCCTGATTCACCAGATGAATAATACATTTAGTTTGAACATTTTTGGGCATCTCAGCATTCTCTATCAATATTTTGTTACTCATAAGATTATAATTTGTTGCTCTGTGCTGTAAATATAGAAACCATATGCATAGTTCCACATTCTAGTTCACTGGAGGCCCACAAAGTTGCATAAAAATGTTCATGCCGTGTTAATCCGCTGCCTTTCCTAATAACTTGCTCTATTTCTTGCTGTCTTATTGTTTCATTTTCTAGGATCTTCAAGATCTCTGCCACCATATGTTCACTTCCTTTTTAAATTTGCCTTTTCATTCTTCCCTCCAAACACCTCACATGTAATTGGTCAGCAAATTCTTACTTGCTTGTTTAACCTTGCTATATTCCTTGCAGGCTGTTTGCACCTTTCATGCAAGTTGCAGATCTACCTGACAACAATCTGCTCTTCCACTACTACAGCCAATCGATATAAATGGAAACAGTAGTTTTTAACTAATTTTTTCCTGATTTTGGAAAAATGTGTTTTAAAGTATACGTGACAAGCTTAAATGGAACTTTATTAGGTATCAGATGTTTGTTGAGGGTGTAAACAGGGGTGTGGGCAGCAGGAGGTTGGCTGGGGTGGAATGCAAGCCAGAAGAGCAGCATCAGATCAACAGGATTGGACAAATAAGGCCGAGTGTTAACCGGTGCATGAAATCATACCTCCTGGAGTAAAAAATGAGCTGCTGGAAGAACTCTGGGTCAGGCAGCATCTGTGAAGAGAAATGGATAGCTGATGTTTTGGATTGAGACTCCGTAGACTGATGAAGAGTCTCGATCCAAAATACTGTCTCTGTTTTCCTCTGCAGATATTATCTGGCCCATTGAGTTCCTCTGCCTGTTTGTATTTTGCTGCAGATTCCAGCAGTAAGCAGCCTCTTGCATCTCCAGTCCTGATCCACAAGGTTTGTTACAATCAGTCACTTGGGAGTCCCTTTTCCATCTGCCTGATACAGTCTGGGCAGTGTTAAGTTTAAAGGGCTTTGAAACTCTGACCAACAGTTGCTTGTTTACACGGCTCGGGACACCGCGGTGGCTCCCTCTAGTCATCCAGACCTACACAGTTGATTCTGAACTACACTAGTTGTTTTGAGCACACCAGTGACCTGTCATCCAAGTATGGATTGTGTTCCAAGTCCCTCAAAGTATTCTTAAACTCAAAATGGGAGGTTTGGTTGATTTCATATCGTTCCATGCCCCTAATAGTTATCGAGAATATCTGATCTTGAGGTAATTCCACCTGTACAATCAGGATGGTTGATTCCTTTTAAAAGGAAAAATTGCAATTGGTTTATTATTGTTGAACGTACCAGGTGTTGTAATGTGAGTATTATTAAAAGTAAAGTAATTGGGAAGCTTTTGGTAGCAGGAGGCGGGATCTGGGGTTGGCGGGGTTTTTACTTCCGCTCTTTTTACTCCCAATAGGCATTGTATATAGTTCCTCCACCCATGCCGCACGAGGTACCTGGAAGCCTCTGTATTGTAAATATCATTTGCCATCCCAGATAAAGATGCTCTTTTGGCCATCAAGTTGTTGAGTGGTCTTTTTGTAAAGTAGAAGTTACCACATCAGGCTTCTGAGAAAAGCTTGTTTTGGATGCAATTCATCAAATCAGGTCACATCATTACACAGAGCATTGAGATGGCGTAAGGTAA
The DNA here is from genome assembly GCF_030144855.1 of Hypanus sabinus. Classification (NCBI taxonomy): domain Eukaryota; kingdom Metazoa; phylum Chordata; class Chondrichthyes; order Myliobatiformes; family Dasyatidae; genus Hypanus; species Hypanus sabinus. Next base: position 65,061,177 of record NC_082719.1, on the reverse strand, counting down.
AACAATACAGGTGTCCCCCCCCGCTTTACGAATGTTTGCTTTGCGCCACTTCACTTTTACAAAAGACCTACATTATTAACCTGTTTTTGCATTGCAAAGAGGATTTTCGCTTTTACGAAAATTTTCCCCATATAAATTAATGGTTCCTCGCTTGACGCCATTTTGGCTTAAGAAAGGTTTCATAGGAACACTCGACCTTTGTAAAGGGTGGGGGGACACCTGTAATAGAATACAGAATTGTGGTGAACTATGTGCCTGTCGGGACACGCCCCTGCTGACTGCTCCTGTGGCTCCTCCCACAGGCCCCTGTATAAAGGAGACCTGCGGCCTGACACTCGGCCTCAGTCTCCAAGACATTGTATGATAGACACTCACTCCTGGTTCCTTCTTCCAGTCAATAAAAGCCGATATCTCACCTTACGTCTCAGTGTGAGTTATTGATGGTGCATCAATTTTATTGACTGTAAGTTTTAAAACATGGAACCCGCTTTGCGTCCGGACCGGTTGGATTTGGACCCTCAAGACCCTGACGCAGCTCTCGCTTTCGAACACTGGCTTGCATGCTTCCAATCGTACTTGCCGGAGCTTCGTGCGACTGAACCCACCGTTATGCACAGAATCCTACTCTCGAGGGTCTCCTCCAAAGTTTACTCCATTATCCGGGACCTGCCGACCTACGATGGGGCACTGGACGCCCTCAAAAGACAGTACTTGCGGCCGGTGAACACCGTCTACGCAAGACATCGTTTAGCTACCCGGCAACAGCGGCCTGGTGAATCGTGCGCTGAGTTTCTCCGAGCACTACAGACACTCGTCTGACCTTGCGACTGCAAGACGCTCACGGCAGAACAGCATGCGGAGCTGCTGGTGCGAGACGCCTTTGTGACGGGACTGAGGTCAGTGTACATGCGCCAGCGACTGCTGGAAAACTCAGACCTTACCTTAAGCTCGGCGATCGAGACGGCCAATGCTCTAGAGGCTGCGCTGCATAACGCTGACGCTGTCCAGTCGCGCGATTCCCCGCCGGTTCCGTGGACACCTCAGACCCCGCCACCGCCGGCTCCCGGGAGCGAATTCACCAACGCCGCCGCCAGTCTCCATTCCACGAGCTCCCCGACCCAGACCACGGCTGTGGCCTGTCAGAAACTCGTGCTTTGTTATTTCTGTGGCCATAAAAAACATCCTCGACAACGCTGTCCAGCGCGAGAAGCGACCTGCTCCAGCTGCAGAAAGCGGGGCCACTTCGCCAAGGTCTGTAAGTCTCAACCTCGAGCGGGGTGCAGCGCTGCGGGTGAAACGTGGGGGCCGCCATCTTGCATGCCCGGATGTGGGCGGCCATCTTTGTCGATGTCAGCACGCCCCGCCCCCGACCCTCCGATGCTTACCGGGTACCCCGGATGTGAGCGGCCATCTTTGTCGGCGTCAGTACGCCCCGCCCCCGACCCTCCAATGCTGACCGGGTCTCTGGCCACCGTGACTCTCGACCAAAGTGCCCCACACCAGCTTGCAAGGTCCATGATGGACATCCAGGTGGAGGGGCACTGGACTGGATGCCTGTTTGACACGGGCAGCACTGGGAGTTTTATTCACCCGGACACAGTACGACGCTGCGGACTCGCGACACGGCCGGTCAGTCGGAGGTTCCATTTGGCCTCTGGGTCGCAGTCCACAGACATCCGGGCCGGTTGTGTAGCGACATTGGTGGTTCAAGGCACAGAATATCGGGACTTTGAGCTGCTGGTCATGCCTAATCTGTGCGCACCTGTGCTATTGGGGCTGGACTTCCAGAGCCATCTCGAAAGTGTGACTATGGTATATGACGGGCCCCTCCCACCACTCACTGTCCGGAATCCTCAGTTTTGTGGGACTTCTTCGCTACTGACCACACACACACACGGGCACACACATCCCATCCAGCACCAGGCCGACAGCTGCGCTACCGACACTTGCAGCCTCTCCACTCTCAAGGTCCCTCCCCCACCGCTGTTCGCCAACCTGACCCCCTGTGGCAACCAAAAGCAGGAGGTACAGCGCGGGGGACAGGGCCTTCATTCAGTCGGAGGTGCAGCGGCTGCTCAGGGAGGGGATCATTGAGCCAAGCTCAAGCCCTTGGAGGGCCCAGGTAGTTGTTGTTCGGACTGGGCAGAAAGATAGGATGGTGGTGGACTATAGTCAAACCATCAATAGGTTTACGCAGCTTGACGCATACCCCCTACCCCGCATCGCAGATATGGTCAACCAGATTGCTCAGTATAAGGTGTACTCGACAATAGATCTGAAATCCGCTTATCACCAGCTCCCCATCTGCCCAGAGGACCGCCCCTACACCGCCTTCGAGGCGGGCGGCAGGCTCTATCACTTCCTGTGCGTCCCTTTCGGTGTCACGAATGGTGTCTCTGTCTTCCAGAGGGAAATGGACCCGGATGGTGGACCAGTACCAACTGCAGGCCACATTTCCCTATCTGGATAACATCACCATCTGTGGTCACGACTGGCTGGATCACAACACCAACCTCCAACGATTTCTCCAAGTGGCCGCAGCTCTGAACCTTACTTATAACAGGGACAAGTGTGTGTTTGGTACCACCCGCCTTGCTATACTTGGGTATGTCGTGGAAAACGGGGTTATTGGCCCTGATCCCGAACGTATGCGCCCCCTGTTAGAGCTCCCTCTTCCCACCACTCTCAAGGCCCTCAGACGGTGCCTGGGTTTTTTTTCCTATTACACCCAATGGGTCCCCCATTACGCAGACAAGGCTCTCCCCCTGGTCAAGTCTACCTCGTTTCCCCTCTCTGCTGAGGCCTGCGCGGCCTTCAACTGCATTAAAGCGGACATTGCCAAAGCTACGATGCATGCAGTGGATGAGACTGCTCCCTTCCAAGTGGAGTGTGATGCCTCCGATTTTGCTCTGGCTGCTACCCTCAATCAGGAAGGCAGACCAGTAGCATTCTTTTCTCGCACCCTCCAAGGCTCCAAAATTCGGCACTCCGCGGTGGAGAAAGAAGCCCAGGCCATAGTGGAGGCTGTTAGGCACTGGAGGCACTATCTTGCTGGCAAAAGGTTCACCGTGCTGACCGACCAGCGCTCGGTTGCGTTCCTGTTCAGCAACCAGCAGCGGGGCAAGATCAAAAATGATAAGATTTTGCGGTGGAGGATAGAACTCTCCACCTACACCTATGATATCCTGTACCGGCCTGGCAGACTCAATGAGCCCCCTGATGCCCTATCCCGGGGAACATGTGCTAGCACACAGCTCGACCAGCTGTACGCCCTTCATGCACAACTTTGCCATCCGGGGGTCACCCGCTTTTACCATTTTGTGAAAGGTCGGAACCTGCCATACTCCCTGGGGGACATCAGGACGATGACCAGGGACTGCCAAATTTGCGCCGAGTGCAAACCGCACTTCTACCGTCCTGACACGGCACAACTTGTCAAGGCCACCCGCCCTTTTGAACGCCTGAGTGTTGACTTTAAGGGCCCCCTTCCCTCCATTGACCGCAATGTCTATTTTCTCAGTGTTATCGACGAGTTCTCACGGTTCCCCTTTGCCATCCCCTGCCCCGACACCACTGCCACGTCCGTCATAAAAGCCCTGCGCCAGCTCTTCACTCTGTTCGGGTATCCCTGCTATATCCACAGTGATAGAGGGTCCTCCTTTATGAGTGAGGAGCTGCGCCAGTACTTGCTAGCTAGGGGCATTGCTACCAGTCGGACCACGAGTTATAATCCCCGGGGTATTGGCCAGGTGGAGCGGGAGAATGCCACAGTGTGGAAGGCCACACTTTTAGCCCTTAAGTCAAAAGGGTTGCCGGTCTCTCGATGGCAGGAGGTCCTCCCTGAGGCACTGCACTCTATCCGCTCTCTGTTATGTACGTCCACCAATGCCACCCCTCACGAACGCCTATTCTCTTTTCCCAGGAAGTCTGTCACTGGGACCACCCTACCAGTTTGGCTGACGTCCCCGGGGCCAGTGCTGCTCCGGAAACATGTGAGGAGCAATAAATACTCCCCGCTGGTGGAGAGGGTTCACCTTCTACATGCGAACCCCCAGTATGCTTACGTGGTCTTACCTGATGGGCGGGAGGACACGGTCTCCATCCGTGACCTGGCACCCGCAGGTGCAGCAGACCACTACCCTGAAGGCTCTCCGGTAACTATGAACCCTGCACCAGAGTTGACACCGTGCTCACCAGGCCCTACACAGACAACTCACGACACTTGTATACCGGGTGTTTCGTACGCATTTATACCAGGCGCCTCGCACATGCATGAGGGATCACCGGCGCCTAGTGGGCAAGAACACGCGCAATCACCGATGTTGCCGGCATCTATGCGGTCACAGCCAGTGCTATGTAGATCGCAGCGACAGATTCGACCACCTGATAGACTTGACTTGTAAGAAACTTCGCCACATGAGGACTTTTTCAAACGAAGGGGGGGTGAATGTGGTGAACTATGTGCCTGTCGGGACACGCCCCTGCTGACTGCTCCTGTGGCTCCTCCCACAGGCCCCTGTATAAAGGAGATCTGCGGCCTGACACTCGGCCTCAGTCTCCAAGACATTGTATGATAGACACTCACTCCTGGTTCCTTCTTCCAGTCAATAAAAGCCGATATCTCGCCTTACGTCTCAGTGTGAGTTATTGATGGTGCATCAAGAATACAATGTAACAATTGAAGAGTAGGTGCAGTACAGGTAAATGAAGTAGTGCAAAGTAATAACAAGATAGATTGAGAGTCCATTTAATCTTATTATAATTAATAGTATTATAGCAGTGAGATGGAAACAGCATTCCTTGAAATTCCTGGGAATACAGATCCATTATGGCACATTGGCCTTCATAAATCAGAGTGTAGGAGTTGGGATGTTATGAAGTTGTGTAGTATGTTGGTGAGGGTATATTTGGAGTACTCTGTGCAGGTCTGGTTACCTGCATGCAGAGTAGGTATCAATAAGATTTATTGGTTGCGAGCAGGGGTGGATGGAGGGGGCCAAGCTCTCAGTCGTAGTGAGGATTAGGTCTGAAGCCATGGCATTACCTGTTTGCAGCCACTCGGAGTGAGGGGGATGATGCCATTGTGCTTCACCAGGGGCAATGTGGTGTGGTGTCCAGAACTGAGTTGGAGCTGCCTTCCCAGGGTTTCGTTCAGAAGAAGGCAAGCTTCTGGTGCAGCTTCAACCTGCAGGATCACTTGCTTCCCAGCCGCCGGAGACAGGCCTCCGAGCCATCACACTCTACTGGTATATTGTCGTCATGGCAACTGGAGATTTAAATTGGACTGGGGGGTCTGGACTATATACATATTTGTCTGGTTGTGTGTCTACTAATATTCTATATGCGCTTGTATATGTTGAGGATTGGGCCTCAAAGCCATGGTGTTGCCTAGCAGGTGTCGGGCCAGTTGACAGATGATATCAGTGGGCTGGCGGGCTGGAACGTATATCCATGCATATTCTGCATCATCATATTTCTACTGATCTTTTATATGGGTTTGTTGACGTGTACCTGCAAGGACTAAGCATCATGCCGCAGTGCTGAGGGGGAGATGGGTGTCGGTACACTTGTTACATGATTGTGATCTTGTGTGTGCTTACTCTGTGTGATTGTTAGTAGCATGTCTTTGCACCTTGAACTACTAGACATAGTAACACTGTCTAGTTTGGCTGTATTCAAGTATGGTGACGTGACAATTAAATTTGAATTAAATTGCAGAGTACAGAAGGAAATTTACAAAGGATGTTACCAGGATGAGAGGACCTGAGTGATTAGTAAAGGTTGAATAAGTTAAGACCCCCCCCAGACCGTAAAGAGAGTGTGGGGAGATTTAATAAAGGTATGCAAAATTATGAGTGGTATAGACAGGGTAAATGCAAGCAGGTTTTCCCACTGAGCTTGGATGAGACAGAATTAAGGGTGAAAAGTAAAGTAAAATATTTGAGGACCTGAAGGGAGCTTCTTCACTCATGAAACAGTGCTCCTTTACGCCTTGACTGTAGCTTTGAGGGATCTAAATCAGGCCAGTCTGGGAAAAAAATCACTAAGCAATTACCATCAACAGATCACTTGCAATACCAGAGGAAGCAACACACTAGACCACTGTTACACCACCATCAAGAATGCCAACTGTGCTGTTCTCCTTTCGGGAAGTCTGATCTCCTGGCTGTACTTCTGCTGCCTGAGTATAGGCAGAGACTGAAGACTGCAGCACCAGCTGTGAGGACCAAGAAGGTATGGACAAGGGAAGCACAGGAGTGCCTACAAGACTGCTTTGAATCGGTGGTCTGGACCGTATTCAGGGATTCACCTTTGAATCTGGATGAGTATGCTGCAGTTGTTAATGAAAACTTGTGTGGATGAGTGTGTGCCTACAAAGACTTGCTGTACATTCCCAAATCAAAAGCCGAGGATGAACCAGGAGGTACGTTGCCTGATGAAAGCTAGATCTGTGGCATTCAAATCTGGCAATCCAGGTCTGTTCAGAAAACCAGGTATGATTTGCAGAGGAATATTTCAAGGGCGAAGGGACAATTTCCACCGAGATTGCAGGTAACATTGGATGTGGGACATCTCTGGCAGGGTTTGCAAGATATTGCTTCCTAGCAAGCGATGCCCAATAGCATGAATGGTAGTGATGCTTCACTAGCAGATGAACTCAATGCCTTCTATGCCATTTTGAAAAGGAACATATAACTATCAGCTGTGATCCCTGCTGCACCTGATGACCCTGTGATCTCTGTCTCAGAGGCTGATGTTAGGCTGTCTTTAGAGAGAGTGAACCTTCGCAAGGCAGAAGGTCCAGATGGAGTACCTGGTAAGGCTCTGAAAACCTGTGCCAACCAACTAGCGGGAGTATTCAAGGACATTTTCAACCTCTCATTACTACAGGCAGAAATTCCCACTTGCTTCAAAAAGGCAACAATTATCAGTGCCTCAGAAGAATAATGTGAGCTGTCTTAATGCCCATCACCCGGTAGCATTCACATCTAAAGTGTTAAAATGTTTTGAGAGGTTGGTCATGACTAGACTGAATTCCTGCCTCAGCAAGGACCTGGACCCATTGCAATTTGCCTATCGCCACAACAGGTCAATGGCAGAAACAACCTCAATGGCTCTTCACATGGCATTAGACCACCTGGACAACACAAACACCTATGTCAGGATGCTGTTCATCGACTATAGCTCAGCATTAAATACCATCATTTCCACAATCCTGAATGAGAGGTTACAGAACCTGGGCCTCTGGGCCTCCCTCTGCAATTGGATCCTTCACTTCCTAACCAGAAGACCACAATCTGTGTGAATTGGTGATAACATCTCTTCCTCACCGACTATCAACAGTGGTGCACCTCAGGTCTGTGTGTTTAGCCCACTGCTCTACTCAGTATACCCATGACTATGTGGCTAGGCATAGCTCCAATACCATCTATAAATTTGCTGACGATATAACCATGATTGGTAGAATCTCGGGTGGTGACGAGAGGGCGTACAGGAGTGAGATACACCAACTAGTGGAGTGGTGTCACAGAAACAATCTGGCACTCAACATCAGGAAGACAGAAGGACTGATTGTAGACTTCAGGAAGGGTAAGATGAAGGAACACAAACCAATCCTCATAGAGGGATCAGAAATGGAGAGAGTGAGCAGTTTCAAGTTCATGGGTGTCAAGATCTCTGAGCATCTAACCTGATCCCAACATATCGATGCAGTTGTAAAAAAAAAAGGAAGACAGCGGCTATACTTCACTAGGAGTTTGAAGAGATTTGGTATGTCAACAAGTATGCCCAAAACTTCTATAGGTGTACCTTGCAAAGTCTTCTGACAGGCTGCATCACTGTCTGGTACGGCTGGGGGGCACTGGACAGGACTGAAAGAAGCTGCAGAGGGTTGTAAACTTTGTTGGCTCCATATTGGGTACTAGCCTACAAAGTACCCAGGACATTTTCAAGGAGCAGAGTCTCAGAAAGGCAGTGTCCATTATGAATGACCTCCAGTACCCAGGGCCTGCCCTTTTCTCACTGTTCTATCAGATACAGAAGCCTGAAGGCGCACACTCAGCGATTCAGGAACAGCTGCTTCCCCTCTGCCATCCGATTCTTCAATGGACATTGAACCTGTGAACACTACCTCACTTTTTACAGTGCGAGAGGCAGGATAGGCAGGTGATAGAGAAGGGATACGCTCAGACCGATGGTTTGAGATGTGTCTATTTTAATGCAAGAAGCATCATGAACAAAGCAGATGTATAGGAATAGAATGCGGTGGGGGATAAATGCGTGGCTGAGGGATTGGAGCATGGGGCAGGGATTCAGATTTCTGGATCATTGGGACCTCTTCTGGGGCAGGTGTGATGTGTACAAAAAGGATGGGTTGCACTTGAATCTGAGAGGGACCAATATTCTGGCGAGCAGGTTTGCAAAGGCTATTGGGGAGAGTTTAAACTACGACTGCTGTGGGGTGGGAACCGAACTGAGGTGATGGAGCAACAGGAGGTTGGCTCACAAATAGAGAAAGCTTGGAGACAGTGCAAAAGGGAGGATAGGCAGGTGGTAGAAAAGGGACACACTCAGACCGATGGTTTGAGATGTGGCAATTTTAATGTGAGGAGTATTATGAATAAAGCAGATGAGCTCAGAGCATGGATAAGTACTTGGAGCTATGATGTTGTGGCCATTAAAAAGATTTGGATGGAGCAGGGGCAGGAATGGCTACTTGAAGTGCCAGGCTAAATCTTTCAGAAAGGACAGGGAGGGAAGCAAAAGAGGTGGGGGCTTGGCACTGTTGATCAGAGATAGTGTCATGGCTGCAGAAAAAGAGTAAGTCATGGAGGGGTTGTCTATAGAGTCTCTGTGGGTGGAAATTAGGAATAAGAAGGGGTCAATAACTCAGTGTTTTTTTTATAAACCACCCAATAGTAACAGGGACATCGAGGAGCAGATAGGGAGACAGATTCTGGAAAGGAGTAATAATAACAGTGTTGTTGTGATGGGAGATTTTAATTTTGCAGATATTGATTGGCATTTCCCTAGAGTGAGGGGTTTAGATGCGGTGGAGTTTGTTAGGTGTGTTCAGGAAGGTTTCCTGACACAGTATGTAGATAAGCCTACAAGAGGAGAGGCTGTCCTTGATCTGGTATTGGGAAATGAACCTGATCAGGTGTCGGGTCTCTCAGTGGGAGAACATTTTGGAGATGGTGATCACAATTCTATCTCCTTTACCAGAGTATTGGAGAGGGATAGGAACAGACAAGTTAGGGAAATGTTTAATTGGAGTAAGGGGAAACATGAGGCTGTCAGGCAGAAACTTGGAAACATAAATTGGAAGCAGATGTTCTCAGGGAAACGTAGGGAAGAAACGTGGCAAATGTTGAGGGGTTTTGCATAGGTACGTTCCAGTGAGACAGGGAAAAGATGGTAGGGTACAGGAACTGTGGTGTACAAAGGCTTTGTAAATCTAGTTAAGAAGAAAGGAAGAGCTTGAGAAAGGTTCAATAAACTAGGTAATGCTAGAGATCTGAAAGATTATAAAGTTAGCAGGAAGGAGCTTAAGAATGAAATTAGGTGAGCCAGAAGGGGTCCTGAGAAGGCCCTGGTGGGTAGCATTAAGAAAAACTCCAAGGCATTCTACAAGTATGTAAAGAGCAAGAGGATAATACGAGAGTGAATAGGACCAATCAAGTGTGACAGTGTAAAAGTAGATGGAACGGGAGGAGAAGGCAGAGGTACTTAATGAATACTTTGCGTCAGTATTCACTACGGAAAAAGATCTTGGCGATTGTAGGGATGACTTGCAGCGGACTGAAACGCTTGTGCATATAGATATTAAGGAAGAGGATGTGCTGGAACTTTTGGAGAGCATAAAGTTGGCTAAGTCACCAGGACCAGGCAGGATGTACCCCAGGCTACTGTAGGAAGCGAGGGAAGAGATTGCTGAGCCTCTGGCGATTATCTTTGCATCATAATTGAGGATGGGAGAGGTTCCGGAGGATTGGAGGGTTGCGGATATTGTTCCCTTATTCAAGAAAGGGAGCAGGGATAGCCCAGAAAGTCATAGACCAGTGAGTCTTACTTCAATGGTTGGTAAGTTGTTGGAGAAGATCCCGAGAGGCAGGATTTATGAACATTTGGAAAGACATAATATGATTAGGAATAGTCAGCCTGGCTTTGTCAAAGGCTGGTCGTGCCTTATGAGCCTGAGTGAATTTTTTTGAGAATGTGACTAAATACATTGATAAAGGTAAAGCAGTAGATGGAGTGTATATGGATTTTAGCAAGGCATTTGATAAGGTACCCCATGCAAGGTTTTTTTGAGAAAGTAAGGCATGGACTCCAAGGGGACATTGCTTTGTGAATCCAGAACTGGCTTTCCCACAAAAGGCAAAGAGTGGCTATAGACGGGTCATATTCTGCATGGAGGCCGGTGACCAGTGGTGTGCCTCTGGGATCTGTTCTGGGATCCAGATGCGCTGAATAACTTTTACGCTTGTTTTGAGGTGAAAAACGACGTGGTGGCGAGGAAGTCCACCCCTTCTCCAAATGACCCCAGGTGTTGCATCTCACCGTGGCCAATGTGAGAAGAACCCTGTGCAGGGTCAACCCACGGAAGGCTGCTGGACCAGATGATATTCCTGGTAGAGTGCTTAGAGGATATGCAGACTTGCCAGCAGATGTTCTCACTGACATCTTCAACATCTCCCTGAGCAGCGCCACTGTTCCAACATGCTTCAAGGTCACCACCATTGTCCTCATGCAGAAGAAGTCTTCAGTGTCCTGCCTCAATGACTACCATCCCATTGCACTCACATCCATCATCATGAAGTGTTTCGAGAGGCCCATCATGAGGCACATCAAGATCCTGCTGCCCCCCTCACTGGACCCTCTGCAGTTTGTGTACCGTCCCAACCACTCAACAGACAACGCCATTGCCATCACTCTCCACCTGGACAAAAAAGATAAGTCTGTTTAGATGCTGTTCATAGGCTTCAGTTCAGCATTCAACACAATCATCCCCCAGAAACTGATTGGAAAGCTGAGCCTACTGGGCCTGAACACCTCCCTCTGCAACTGGATATTAGTCTTCCTGACTGGGAGACCTCGGTTAGTCTGGATCGAAGGCAGTGTCTCCAACACCATCACACTGAGCACGGGGGCCTCACAGGGCTGTGTGCTCAGTCCACTGCTGTTCACTCTGCTGACCCATGACTGTGCTGCAACACACAGCTCGAACCACATCATCAAGTTCACCAATGACATGACTGTGGTGGGACTCATCAGCAAGAACGATGAGTTGGCTTACAGAGAGGAGGTGCAGGGGTAACAGACTGTTGCAGAGCCAACAACCTGTCTCTGAATGTGAACAAAACAAAAGAGATGGTTGTTGACTTCAGGAGGGCACAGAGCAACCACTCCCCGCTGAACATCGACAACTCCTCAGTAGAGATCGTTAAGAGCACCAGATTTCTTGGTGTTCACCTGGCGGAGAATCTCACCTGCTCCCTCAACACCAGCTCCATAGCAAAGAAAGCCCAGTAGCATTTCTACTTTCTGCAAAGACTGAGTAAAGTCCATCTCCCACCCCCTATTCTCATCACATTCTATAGGGGTTGTATTGAGAACATCCTGAGCAGCTGCATCACTGCCTGGTTCAGAAACTGCACCATCTCGGATCGCAAGACCCTGTAGCAGATAGTGAGGTCAGCTGAGAAGATCATCGGGGTCTCCCTTCCCGCCATTACAGACATTTACACTACACGCTGCATCCGCAAAGCAAACAGCATTATGAAGGACCCCATGCACCACTCATACAAACTCTTCTCCCTCCTGCCTTCCCGTCTGGGAAAAGGCACCGAAGCATTCGGGCTCTCACAACCAGACTACCTAACAGTTTCTTCCCCCAAGCCATCAGACTCCTCAATACCCAGAGCCTGGACTGACACCAACTTACTGTGCCTTTTGTCTTGTTTATTATTTATTGTAATGCCTGCATTGTTTTGTGCACTTTACGCAGTCCTGGGTAGGTTTGTAGTCTAGTGTAGTTTATTTTTCTGTGTTGTTTTTACATAGTTCAGTGCAGTTTTTGTACCGTTTCATGTAGCACCATGGTCCTGAAAAACATTGTCTCGTTTTTACTGTGTACTGTACCAGCAGTTATGGTCGAAATGACAATAAAAGTGACTTGACTTGACCTGACCCCTACTCTTTGTGATTTTTATAAATGACCTGGATGAGGAAGTGGAGGGATGGGTTAGTAAGTTTGCTGATGACAAAGGTTGGGGGTGTTGTGGGTAGTGTGGAGGGCTAATAGAGGTTACAGTGGGGCATTGATAGGATGCAAAATTGGGCTGAGAAGTGGCAGATGGAGTTCAATCCAGATAAGTGTGAGGCTGTTCATTTTGGTAGGTCAAATATGATAGCAGAATATAGCATTAATGGTAAAACTCTTGGCAGTGTGGAGGATCAGAGGGACCCATCCCTCCACTTCCTCTAAAAAGGTTATTTATAACAATCACAAAGTGTAGGGGTCCCAGAACAGATCCCTGAGGCACAGCACTGGTCACCGACCTCCATGCAGAATAGGAGGTGAAAAGGAAAACAGGGCTATCAGCAAAAGACTTGCAGAAATCTCTAAAACCTGCTAAAGTCCCCGTTCATGTGGCCACTATAAGAAAAACGTCTGAACAGGAATGATGTTCATGAAAGGGCATCACAGAGGAAACCACTGCTCTCCAAAAAAAAATATTGCTGCTTGTCTCAAGTTTGTTTAAAGTCTATCTGGATGTTCCATCACGTTTCTGGGGCAGTGTTCTGTGGATAGATGAGACAAAAGTTGAATTTTTTGGCAGAAGTGCGCACCACTATGTTTGGAGGAAAAAGGGCACTGCACACCAACATGAAAATCTTATCCCAGCTGTAATGCATGGTGCAAGGAGCATCATGGCTTGGGGCTTCTTTGCTGCCTCAGGGCCTGGACAGCTTGGAATTGTTGAGGGATCAATGAATTCAAAATCGTATCAAGACATTTTGCAGGAAAATGTCAGGGTAGCGGTCTGTCACCTGAAACTAAATAGGTGTTGGACGATGTAACAAGACTATGTTCTGAAGCACAAGAATAAATTAACAACAGAATAGTTTATAAAGTAGAAAATTTGTGTTTTGGAATGACCAAGTCAGGGTCCAGATATTAACCCAATTGAGATGCTGTGGCAGAACCTGAAGAAAGTTGTTCATGCAAGGTATCCCAGAAATCTTGATGAACTGAACCAGTTTAGTATGGAGGAATGATCTAAAATTCTTCCTCGACGTTGTGCGAGTCTGATCAGCAGCTGCAGGAAACGTTTGGTGGAGGTTATTACTGCTAAAGAAGGTTCTACCTGTTATTAAATACATATTTTTCCAGCCTGCACTGTGAATGATTAAATGATTGTGATCAGTAAAGACATGTAAAGTACAATTGTGCGTTACTAGATTAGGCAAATTGTGTTTGTCTATCGTTGTGAGTTAGATTGACCACATTTTATGAGTAATTAATGCAGAAAACCAGGTGATTGCAAAAGATTCACAAACTTTTTCTTACAGCTGTGCATGGATGAGAGTTGATGCGTCTAGGCAGAATAAAAGTTTAGCACAGATTTAGATGGGTTAAGAGTCTGTTTCTGTGTTGTCGTGCTCTAGAACTGTCAATGTTCTTGGACCCAGCAGTATGTGCTGTCATGTTTTTGTATCTTCTGCTCCACAGGAAAGGGACTTTATTATTACATGATTAAAATTTTTGAATTTGGCAATGTGATCTAATTTCATTAGTTGACTAAAGTGCTGTACAAAGGTCTGAAATCCTGGTATTCACTTTCTGTCCTTGTGTTTTGCACCATGGCTTTAGCCAGTCAAATCATAAGCTGTTTTCAGGAAACATTTTCAGAACTGCCTTCCTCACTTGAGTGAAATTAGGACGCACTTGTTTCAAGTTGGCTCTCCCTAACCCAGCAACTTGGCTCAGGCGCTAGGCATAACTCCGAAACCAGGTTATCATAGTCACTCATTGGTATCCAAAGAAGATATTGCAGAGCTTGAGTGTATGGGGTAGACTGATACATTTCTCCTGGGGGTTCTGTTGCCATGGAATCCAATAGTGGAACCTGGTTGTTCTGTGATATTCCTAGGAGTTCGTTGGTGAACCCATCACTTTCAGTGTGATCTGGTGTAGAATCGGTGTTGCCACACATTTTGAACATGGATTCCCAACCTGGAGATGTAGAGAAAACAAGTACACTTCATAACTATATTTAAGTAATGTTAATAAGAACCAGCTGGTGGTGCAGTGGCATCAGCACTGGGCTTTGAGACAGATGGTCTTGAGTTTGAATCTGGCCAGGTCCTAATCTGGGCAGCAGAAGTATCTGCATGGAAGAGAGGCCCGACAGCCTACTTCCATACCTTGCCACAAAAACCCTATGGACAAGTACGCTATTCATAGGGTTGCCATGACTCAATAACAACTTGTCAGCACCCAACAACAACATTGTTAATAAATGCTTAACAAGTGTCTAATTTTTACATCTTGTTATTTACTGTAATTTTATTCTTTGACTATGAGACAGCTGGGGAGGTACGTTAAAAAAGGCTGAGAGAAGCAAGCTGATTAACAGCAGCTGTATCTTGCGTGATTTAACCCAGTATTTGTCATCGATGATCTTTGATCAGAACATTACTGTGGAGGTGTATTGAAGCTGTTTGGTTCGTCCTCTGTTTGATTAAGAGCAAGAAAGGTGGGAGGGAGTGTCTCCTTTGAAAATGGATGTATAAACAAACCTGCCATTGTGTTCAATGTCTGTGTAAATTGTATCAATAATATTGTGAGTGGGTTCACAGAATCTAAATAGGCCTGCCTTCATACTCAAAGCAAGGAACTGTATTTTTGTGCTTGTTTTATAGCAGTTCCTCTTCTCAGAAATTGTAAATCTCACATATCTGATCCTTCCTCTGGCGATGGCTGATTTTCCAAATGGAGGGCAAGACAAAAAGACCAAAATTCTTCTTGCCTGCAGTTGTGTGGGTTGCGAAGCATTTCAGAAACCGTATTACAGTATTTTTTTTTTACCAATTCTTGCCCTTTTGCCCAATTGTACCAGTAGGATGAGTACTTAGGAGATGAAGAACAGCGTATAAATTTCATCTATTGGTAAATAGACTTTGAAGTTTCAAGCAACATACTTGAGAGTTCCTGTAACAAATGGCTTCTTGCAGTATGTTTATGGAAGATGTTCTTGACCATCCATCACATGTTAACAGGCTTGTGATTTTAATTGTACGGTTGTGGTATGTCCAGTGCAATTAGTGAACAAATTTTGTTTCAGATCCAATCATTTACTCAAGGAATTCAAAATGAATGCCAAAAACTAGTCTTGCCTTCAGAACTATTACTCTGTCACAATAGATTCTTGTGGGGGGGGGGTGTATTTTTTAAAATTAATTCTGACTCCCCCATCTGTTGAATTGCTCGTTTTGTTTGAAGTAAGCAACTAGATTGGATGTGAGAAAATGACAGTGCTACATATGACAACTTTATTTTTTGCTTTAGTTGCAATTGTTCTGATAACACTTTTTAGCTTGCATCTGAAAGTGACCTGTTCTAACCTATTTTCCTGTTGAGTGCGTTTGCAGAATTTAAGGATGAGGTTGGAAAAGAAACCTAATGGAAAATAAATCAGCTTAATGGAAGGAAATGCTGGTGAAGGATGTTATCAATCCTTCCTTCAATGTTATGAGGGGCTGAATCGGCCACTGTATCAGGAATACTGACATGTCTTTCTGATGAAAGATTTGTGCATGTAATTACAATCTTGCATCACCATTTTTTCATTATTTAAAAGAAATGCGTGCTTTGTTCAAATCAAGCAAGCAACATGCTCCTGGATGTGCTTGGGCTGCATGTGTTGTTGGGACTGCAGTCATTTCGGCAAGCGGAGAAAATTCCATCACACACGACTTTGGAGTTTTTGATGGAAGGAAAAGTTCAGGGAGTCAACTGGTGAGTGTTATTCATTGCAGAAGACCCAGTCTTTGAGCAGATGCAATATGTGGCTGGTTAGTAGTGACCCTCAAGATGTCATTGTGGCGGGGGAGGGGGGGGGGTTGTGTTGTTGTGATGTTGATTTTCACTGGAAAATGTTTGGATACTTCTGATAGAATCATGATGTTATACAGCATGGAAATGGGTTCATTTAATGGCTCACCAGGTCTGGGCTAGCCATCAAACACCCACTTACAGTGTAAGTGCATCCCATTTATTGCCCTCATATTCCCATCACATTAGACAGGTTGCAATGGCCAATCAACATGACAACCTTTGCGTCAACTTGTATGGCCACTGAAGTATGCAGACACAACGCAGGCAGTAACAGATATTACAGTTGAACATTGGGTCACTGCAACAGTGAAACAGCAAAACTATGAACTGTGCAATCATGCTACCTGTACCGTGGCACGAATGTTAACTTGCCATATATCAGCCAAAGCATGTATGTTTTTGGCCTTGTTTCAAACAGACATGGATTGTTTCATTGTCTGAGGATTTGCAAATGGAATTCAATGTTTGCACAGTCATGACTTAAGAGTCCCCAGGGAGGGAAGATTATTGAAGAAGCAGCTGAAGATAACTGGGCCTCGGACTGCATTGCCGTACTCTCATCAGTGCCCGGAAGCTAAGAAAGTTTCCTATAGCCCATAGAGAATCATCTTCTTAACTCCCATTGACTTTGGCTCCTTCAGACCTGCTTGATATCATAGTCGGTTTAATTCTGGCTTTGGGGCGTCAGCCAGTGTGAACAACAGTTCTGAATCTTGGAATAATTATCTTCGGAAGGCCTTCAGTTTTCTCCCCTGACCAGTACTCCCAACTTTGATGCCTTAATTACACTTATTTGTCTCTGAGAGGCTACATCCTTCACAGACCATGATTAGAAATTATCAGCAGAAGAGAGGAGGTAATTCAAGTCGCCGTGTACATCCACATCAAGACCACTATTGGCCTCCTACCTAAGAAAATCTAAATAACTTGCCTTAATGACCGTTGCTCAGTGGCTCTGACATCCACAGTCATGAAGTGCTTTGACAGGCCAGTAATGGCACATATTAATTCCAGCCTTCCAGACAACCCACGCTCACTTCAAATGCCCCATGACCATTCAAAGTGGAGATGGAGTATTTGGAATTACCTCTAGATTCTTCAGGGGCATGCGGAAATCCTGTGGGACCTCACTATCCACTTGTCTGCCCTATCAAACATTCCTTCCCATTTTCAGCAGAGCCTAGAAAATGTTAGCTGTTTCCACTACTTCCCAAGTATCACAGAACTCGAGAGTTTTGAAACAGATTATCTGTGATGTTAAGGTACTGTATACCAAGAAGGCCTCCAGTTTTCCAATTACAGTTGTGACAGCATAATACTCTGCCCCACTTATTGTGGCCATCGTTCTGTAGCTTATTAATCTGGACATTTATACCTTGTCATAAACACCAGATTCTGCCAATGCTGAAAATCCAGAGTCGCACGTACAAAATGTTGGAGGAACTTATCAGGCAGCTATGGAGGGGAATGTTTTGGGCGGACGCTGTCTGACCAGAACTCGTCCAGCATTTTGTGTGTGTTACTTTATATCCTATTTATATGTTTGATCCTTTTCATTCTTTTTCAACTTGTTGCAAACTGCTTATTCTGTGTGTGATAAATTAACATTATACAACAGTGACTTCATGCAAAAGCTACTTCCAAAGTTGTAAGTTGAAGTTCTGTTTCAGAGATCAACACAATTTATGCCAACACTTCAATGAGGTGTTGAGGGAATGTAATGTTGGGAACTGCTCTTTATTTTTTACATGAGGCATAAAGCTGATGGGTTTTCTGAGGAAGAGCAAAACCGAACTGTAAACCAATGAGCCTGACAATAGTATGAACGGAGCGTTTGCAAATGTAGGAATGGAAAGACCCAACATAGCTTTATGAAAGGGGAATCATGTTTAACAGTGTTTCTTTGTCATTAGGTATATTTGTATATTGAATCACAAGAGAGCAACATTCATTACCTCCACAACAGTCTGAATTGTATGAAAGAATTGTTCCAAAAAAAAGTGGATGTCTTCAGCACGATGACATGAATAGGTGTGTTTTTTTTTTGGTTTACATTGGAGTCTCACAAGTACAGATGACAATGTTGTGTTTGACAAATGTTTGCAGTATTTAAATAGGAATCGGTTTAATCAAAAAATTAAATACAGGAACATTACAGTAAATTACTGATGCAGGAATATTGCCCTAAGAAGCTGGAATGTTTGACAGTGAATGGCTCAGTTCTTCAAATGTGGCTAGTTAGTTTCAGCAATTCTGTCTTTTTTAATGATGCAAGAGTGTCTAAAGTTACATTGTTGGTATGAGGCATGAGAATTTTTAAAAGATAAGAAAAACTATAATGATGGCTGCCCCCCAGGTGTTAGGAACAGCTTTCCCTTTGAGGAAGTTTTTCTTTATAACATGAGGTGGGCTGGCTCTGTGGATTTTTTTTTCTCTCTGGCTTTTGCCAATGAAGGGAATGTTAACAGAGATTGTATTACTATACTGGTAGTTCAGAGCCCTGGTCTAATCTGTAGTCAAATCCCATTTTGGAAGCTAGGCAGTTTCAATTCAATTAGTTATACAACCTAGAATTAAACAGCTGGAATTGTTGCAGATAACCATGAAATTACTGGATAGTGGTTTAAAACCCTACTGGATTTGCTGGTGCTTTTCATCCTTAGAGGAAAGCAATCTGCTGCCCTGACCTGGTCTGCCCAGATCCACAGTGACACGGTTGGATCTTCAACTGCCCTCTCAAAATGCTCTTACAATTTGGAACTGCAATAAACAAATGTCCGTCCAGTAGTGCTCACTTCCCACAAATGGAAAATTGGAAACAAATAGAGAGACGTGTCCTTGAGCCCGCAGGGGCTCTGTGAATTAATTCTGCTTTAATAATCTATGCTTTTGCCGGGCATGTTTTTTTTAAGTCTGGCTTCTTCACTGGGGTACTGCATGATCTACTCTGCAAAGTACTGTTGCAAGAGGCCTGAGGCACGGAACAACTTGCCTTGCACATTCAACACAGAAACACAGATGTGTGATGTGTCCAAAGGCCTTTTATTCTTGGTTCACAGGGCTTGGGTTGGGTGCAGCAGGGAGAGCTCCAGGGTTGGAAAGAGTCGGACCACAGTCAAAGGAATAGGATCTCCTGTCTGAATCTCCTGTTGGGGGGGGGGGGGGGGGGGAGTCTTGTGTTTCTCTGCAATACCCAGAGGGAGCCACCACAACCAGCGAGTATTTGTCTTGAAAAATCTGTGAATTCCTTTCAAAGGGAATTGTCAACTGACAATTGCCAATTGTAAGGCTCGAAGCAAGATGTTTCCTGGGGGTCCCTCTGAACTGTGTGTTCTCAGTGAAGAATGGACCTGCTTCTGTGATCTACCAGACATTTGGCTGTGCAATGGAAGCCAATATAATATCAATGAGTTAGTCAATGCAATCTTCCTTTTCTTCTTTTTGACCTTGGCCTGTGTGCTTTACTATTCTGAGCATGTATCCAATTGGAGAATACATGCCTGATATCACTAAGGATGATTATTGTGATCTTAATCTTGTGAATATTTTTCCTGTTTTGTTGTTCTATTGCAGTTAAAAATGTGCCAGCTTGAGATCCCTGCTGTTACTCGCAATGTGTTCTGTGGATAGTGGTGGGCTGACATTTGTAACTGGAGGAAAGAAGTAGGTATGTCCTTTGAATAAAGCACAAAGATAACTGGTTCTGACCAACACTTGCACACCTTCCTGTGTCTAGTTTGAGTACATTTCTTTTATTCATTCAAGGGATTGGACCTCACAGGCTGAGCCAGCATTTTATTACCCATTCCTGATAGCACTTGTGAAGGTAATGATGAACTTTAAATTTCCTGGGACCAGCATGAATGCCATCACATAGACTGCAGAACAATACCTCTACCATCTTAGAAGTTTGTACAGATTTGCCATGTCATCTAAAACCTTAACAAACTTCTGTAGATGCACAGTAGAGTGTAAGCCTTGCTGAGTTAACTGTAGTGCATTTTGTAGATGATACACTGCAACTAGACTACACCAATGTGGAGAGCATGAATATTTGGGCTGATGGATAGGATGCCTTGCGGGGCAACTTGACCTGCATGGTGTTGGGCTGTTCTGGTGTTGATGGACAGGATGAGTAGAAAGTATTCTCTCGCATTCCTGACTTGATCTGTTTTTACAGCTGCCATATTTTATTAAATGGTCCTACTGAGTTTATCACTGTTGACTTCTAGGTTGTTGATGCTGGGGAACACAAGATGGCAATGCTATTGAATGTTTGAGGTAGCTGTTAGCACCTTTTCCTTTTGGAGTTGATCATTACACTTTACAGTTTGCAAACGGCATGCAAAGTGACATTTCAGGAGTTTGGCCAGGATGGATCAACCACAGGACGCATCCAGCTGACGATGGATGCAAACACTTCAGCCTCGTCCTTTGTTGGGCTCCAGCAACATTTAGGATGGGGATACAGTATTCGTGGCATGTCCTCCTCCCAGCAACTGTCCAAATCTGTTCTTAACTACATGTGGCAGGAATACAGAACTTTTATCAGATGCATTACTGAGCCCTGTCTGTCAACTTATATTTGGTGTTCAGTATGCTTGTGGTCCTGGATATATTATTATTCTTAGGTATGTCTAAAGTTGGAGGGGCAAGGGGCTAGTTCACCTCTCAAGTCAGTCTAGCTGCTAACCCATTAAATATGATCAGCCCAGGCCTCAACTCCTCTTTGTTGGTAGTGACCTGCAACCCTAATTCCTTGATTTTACAAAAAAAATGTTTACTTTGTCTTCAACTTCCCTCTATGATCTAGCCTGAAAAACCTTGCAGAGCAAAGAATTGAAAAGGTTCTTCTCTGCTACTGGTAGGCTTTCCTGCATTCATTGAACTAGTTTTGGTCCCCTAGTGAAATGGTAACAGTGAAGAATGTGCTAGGTCACAGTCTTAAGATTATGCTGAAGTAAACCTCTATTAATACTTGAGTGTTAGTTCTGAGTTGCTAGGTTGGTTTTAAATCTACTCCGTATTAAACAGTGATACTCCCAGTAAACAAAGTGGAAGGTCTCCTTGATTTGAAGTTCTGATCTTCTTTCCAGCTGTGTTGTATGACAATCTACCAGTAATGTCACATACAGATGGGGCCGAAGAAAGTTGATCCTCTCTTACCCCCCACCCTCCCCACCGGCTGGTTGAGTATTTATCTTCATATTTTAATAACAATTGTTATATCAATTTTATTTTTGGGATTCTGGTATACTTCTAATGGATGTATAAAATATTCCTAAGCATTGTATGACCTCTGTCAATTCCAAGCTGCAGTGTCATACCTGTCCCTATACCATCTCGCTCACTATCATTAGGGCCCCAAATAGTCATTCCAGATGCAATATCACTTCACTTGTGGGTCTTTTGGGGTTATCTGCTCTATCTAGGGCTCCTGGTGTGGCCTCCTGTAGACTGGGAGACGCTTTGCCGACCACCTATGGTCCAACTGCCTGAGAAATTGGGATCTCCCAGTGGCCACCCATTTTAATTCCACTTCACATTCCCATTCTGACATGTCAGTCCATGGCCACCCCTACTGCCATAAAGAGGCCACACTCAAGTTGCAGGAGCAACACCTTTTATTCCATCTAGGTAGCTTCCAACCTGATGGCATGAACATCAATTTCTCAAACTTCCAGTAACTTCCCCACTCCCCTTTTCCTTTCCCCCATTTGTTTACTCCTCTCACCTCATCTCCTGAACTGCCCATCACCTCCCTTGTTGCTCCTCCCCCTTTCCTTTCTTCTGTGGTGTTCTACCCTCTCCTGTCAGATTCCACCTTCTCCAGCCCTTCTGTCTCCTTCAGCAATCAACCTCCCAGAACTTTACTTCACCCTGATCGTCTCTCCTGGTTTCACCTGCCACCTTATACCAGTTTCTCCTCCACCCCCACCTTCTTACTCTTGATTTCTCATCTTTTCCAGTCCTGATTAAGTGTCTTGTCCTGAAACATTGACTGTTTACTCTTTTCCATAGATGTTGCCTGGCCTGCTGAGTTCCTCTAGCTTTTTTTGCGTGTGTGTTGCTTGGATTTTCAGTATCTGCAGATTTTCTTGTCTTTGTCTATACATAACTTTATTTTTTTTCTGTGAATTCAAAAGGTAATACTGAAAAGATTTAAATTAATTATGGTAATAAATGACCTCCACGTATCCTTTCATTTAGATAAATTAAGTTTAATTGGTCCCATTGAAATGGCTGTAGGTGGAAAACTCCACAGGATTACATTTCTTGAGAGTTCCTGTATTAATCTCTCTAATTATGGTTGAAAACTTTATGGCAATATTTTTTCTATTAATATTAGACAATGAATCAGTAATTCCTAGTTATTTTGTGGAGTTAATATTAATTACAAAATGTACTGCTTGGAGAATGTTTATGTTTTCGCTTGCTTTGCTCAATGTTCAATACTTAAATCATAATAAAAGGAGCAAATAAATCAATGTGTGATTTTTTAAAAATTATTTTATTGATCTCTTCAGTGACTACCTCCACCAAATGAATTTGTCAGTGTGTGACATGTGCACTTTCTCTCAAACTGATGACTCGACATCTTCCTGCTGCATCTGCAAGGTTTAATATCCAGTGCATGCTGTAATAAATGGAATAGTGTTATTAATCTGTACCCAGCTGTGAATATAAGTATGGTTTGTTGAACAATCCATTAACTTCACTTCCTGTTAGTAATAATGACTTGAATATTGTGTTTGTCATCACAATCATAATTTGCTTTACAGAATGAGTATTGCATCACACCAAAAGTTTGATTAAGGGCACATCTACCATAGATGTTTTTTCTCTCTAATTTCTATTCTGTTGTTCCTCACATTTTGTAGTTGTTTTTGAGACAATTAAGGGATGCTACTGAGACATACACAAATTATACTGATGACAAAGGCTCTACCTTTGCTTCTCTTGTAACCATACAACAATGACAGCACAGAAACAGGCCATCTCAGCCTTTCTAGTCCGTGCCGAACGCTTACTCTCACCTAGTCCCACCGATCTGCACTCAGCCCATAACCCTCCATTCCTTTCCTGCCCATATACCTATCCAATTTTACCTTAAATGACAATATCGAACCTGCCTCTACCATTTCTACTGGAAGCTCGTTCCACACAGGTACCACTCTGAGTAAAAAAAAGTTCCCTCTCGTGTTACCCCTAAACTTTTGCCCCCTACCTCTCAACGCATGTCCTCTTGTTTGAATCTCCCCTCCTCTCAATGGAAAAAGCCTATCTGCATCAACTCTATCTCTCTGTCTCATAATTTTAAATACCTCCATCAAGTCTCTCCACCTCAACCTTCTGTGCTCCAAAGAATAAAGACCTAACTTGTTCAACCTTTCTCTGTGACTTAGGTGCTGAAACCCAGGTAACATTCTAGTAAAGCTTCTCTGTACTCTCTCTATTTTGTTGACATCTTTCCTATAGTTCTGTGACCAGAACTGTACACAATACTCCAGATTTGGCCTTACCAATGCCTTGTACAATTTTAACATTACATCCCAACTCCTATACTCAATACTCGGATATATAAAAGCCAGCATACCAAAATCTATCTTCACCACCCTATCCACATGAGATTCCACCTTCAGGGAACTATGCACCATTATTCCTAGATCACTCTGTTCTACTGCATTCCTCAATGCCCTACCATTTACAGAAGAGTCTCTTCTGGGAAGAAAATCCAATCATTGATGTCTTGTGAAAGCACATATTCATGTAAACCATGATTCACAACTTCATGATCTGTTTTATTTCAAAATGGAGGACTCTATCAATGTTCTGTTTTGTATTTAGATTTAGACTGGTGACCTTGAAATGTCTAGATTATTCACCTCTGAAACCTAGGCCTGATTTAAAAAAAATAAGTGCCCAATAAGAACACATTAAAACACGTTTTCTGCAATTAGTGCAGTACCACATTCCATTTCTCAATCATTTCACTGAATGAGAAAATAATTCTCATTCCTGAAATAAGTTTGGTAATACATTTGTGACCTTCAGTTTTTTTTTGCTGTAATTTGCAGTCAAGTTTGACCTAAGATTAGCTTCATTTCATATCTCTTCCATCACTGTAGTTTGTCTAACTTTGATGTACTCTGCAGCCCTTTAGGTCCAAAACTCTGTTTCCCTTTCCTAATTCTTAAAAAGTCCCATTGTGCTTACTGATTTGTTATTGGTCACACTTTACAGTAAGTAATGCTTCAATTTTAAATGCTTCTTATAATTTCTCTAGGCATTGCCACAGCCTTCCCTGCTTCATAACTTTCCCCATGATATCTACACCACTCCATTTCTGACCCCTCAATCACCCCTGTATTTAATCGCTATCAATGGACACGTGCCTTTAACTGATATTTCTGAAAAGCATATTGCTCCCAATATAATTTTTAAAAAACTTCTTTAAAAACAAAATAAAAAATGCTGGAGATCTGAAATAGATATGAAATGCCTCTTTCCATTTCTCCCTTTGAGGAGAAAATTCAGTAACCTGAAGACCCATTCTCAGCATTTTAAGAACTGCTTCTTCCCCTCTGCCATCAGAAATCTGAATGGTCCATGAATACAACCTCGTTATTCATCTTTTGCACGATGTATTTACTTTTGAACTTGTAATTTTGTCTTGCACTGTATTGCTGCCACAAAACAACAAACTTCCATAAATTTTAGTGATGATAAACCTGATTCTGGTTCTGAAATGCTGCCCAGCCTGATTTATCTCTGGAGAGAGGACTAGATTTCCATGTCAGAGGTCACTGACTTGAAAGCTGCTTTAGCCTATTTTGTCCAGCTTTTTGGTCATCTGCTTCAATATTTCATTTCCTTTGTGACTCATATTTTTTGTTCCGTTTAAGCTGTAACATGCTCTGGAGGTGGTAGTTGCACCACAAAAGTTGAGGCCAACAGAGTGTATTATCTTGGTTGGTTACTCAAAACAAAAACTGGAAGTTAACAGGCATCCATTAGCATTCAAGGTTCATTAGCCAACTGAAGTACAAGTCTGAATCAGAATGGTGTCTCATAATTATTGATTTTTTTTTGTTCAGAGGTTGATTAACATTTCAATTATCATTAAACAATTGTATAAGTTATGGGATTGGGATGCTCATTGTGGGATGCTTTTTATGAGAATGCCAGTTTCATGACTGATCTTGATTCAAATAATTGTTTTAAATTATTTTGTAAGGTTCAATTACTAGTTATAGATTGTTGATCTAGTTGTAATTCCTCAGGGGAAAAAATGATATTAAAAAGAGGGAAGTTATTTATCAATAAATGAACTAAATGATTTGGTATAGACTGCCATTCCTCTCTTTCACATGAATTTGTTCCGAATGGGATAAAACCTAGTATCTTCTCCAAATTGCTCTTTTGTGAAGAAAACAATCACAAGCAGTTTTATATCACCTGAGCTTAAAATTGTATTATTTTAGGAAAAACTTTTTAAGAACTCATCTCTTAGATCTAACATCTGTGCATTTTCATTGCAAAAAGACAACCTGTTGTAAATTGTGGGAGATATAATATGATGTTAAAATGGTTGTGATTTTAAACTAAATAGCTAGATTAACCTCTGGGTGCTAGTATATACAGTACTAATGATTGCAAACCAATTCAGCCTTGGATATTATTCCTGTATTGAGATGTTATACCTGTGACCTGTTCATGGCATCTCTCAGCCTATTAGTTATAAAACAGGCAATTTGAATGAAATTGCGATCAGGTTTATGTATGATTAGTAGTTGAATAGTTTTTTGGATTTTCACTTCAGAACTACACTGGATACCAGAGGCCTGGTTTCACTTGTAATATTCTAAGATGGATGGCTCCTGAAAGAATTGAAATTACCTTGGGCGGGGTAAAAAAACAGAATCTTTACACCCAGTCCTTAATGTAATTGTGGTTTTGTGAACATTTCTGGGTGAATTCAGTTTCATCCTCTGTAGTAACATTTGGGTATAAATCTGATGCTGTAAAATCTATGGTGTAATAAAAATCTAGTGTTTTATAATCTAACTTTACTATTTGATGTCTTAATGCCACATAGCGTGAACACAAGATTCTACAATGCTGGAAATTTTGAGCAATACACCCAAAATGCTGGAGGAACTCGGCAAGCTGGGCAGCATTCATGGAGGGAAATACAGTTGATGTTTTGGGCTGAGACCCTTCAGGACTGAAGAGGAAGGGGGCAGCAGGCAGACTAGGAAGCTAAGGGAGAGGAAGGAATCAGTGGATTTCAACCCTAGTAGCTTATATGCATTGCTTTCTCACTACCTACAATTGCACAGTTTTAACTGCATAACAGGATATAATAAGACTGATAAATTATTATGATATGATTTGGTAGTCTCTTCCTGACTTGTTTATTGTTTAATCCAAAGATGTATGTAAACTACAAATGGTTATTGACTGAAATGCACCTATCGCATATGGTCTTGCCTGTCCACGTAGAATGATTGCATATCTAATGTTCCCAATTTTATTTCTCTAATCAGGTAGTTATCAAGCACATATAAAGATCGTGGAAATTAAAACTTTAGAGATCTTTACCACTGATTTTTTTAATATATATCAAAAAATCAAATGCTTTGTTTTTTCAGTCGTATGTTAGTATTGTTGTGTCTTCCATCACTGGACAGATAGCGACGGCAACACTTTTCACCCAAGTTGGGATAGAGGAAGTACTAAGGGGAGAAACAAAACTTGCAGTTGGCTCTTGGTTACCTTTGTACGTGTCCTGTTCAGTTATCTGAGAAGTGGTCTGAGTGCAGGCATCCAGCAGGATATTGCCCTGTCCTTGTCCATCCCTGACAGGAAACTTCATCAATAGAATTGAGATTACAGGAATAAAAGATGAGCTTATAATATATGTCTCTTTGTATTTCTGTGACAATTATTCATAAGCTGTATCACAAATGGAGTAAAACGCACACCAAACATTTAGAATTCTCTATTGAATTGAGTATTAGTTAAGATATTTGTGTTCAATGACAAGGTCCCACATCAGAGGTTAGTTAGGAAGATTCATTCGCTAGGTATACATGGAGAGGTAGTAAATTGGATTAGACACTGGCTCAATGGGAGAAGTCAGAGAGTGGTATGGAGGATTGCTACTCTGAGTGGAGGACTGTGACTAGTGGTGTGCCACAGGGATCAGTGCTGGGTCCATTGTTATTTGTCATCTATATCAATGATCTGGATGATAATGCGGCAAATTGGATCAGCAAATTTGCTGATGATACAAAGATTGGAGGTGTAGTGGACAGTGAGGAAGGTTTTCAAAGCTTGCAGAAGGATTTGGACCAGCTGGAGGAATGGGCAGAGAAATGGCCGATGAAGTTTAATGCGGACAAGTGTGAGATATTGCACTTTGGGGAGGTCAAGCCAAGGTAGAACATACAAGGTAAATGGTAGGACATTGAGGAGTGCAGTAGAACAGAGCGATCTGGGAGTACAGATACATAATTCCCTAAAAGTGGCGTCACAGGTCGATAGGGGAGTAAAGAGAGCTTTTGGTACATTGGCCTTTATAAATCAAAGTATTGAGTATAAGAGTTGGAATGTAATGGTGAGGTTGTATAAGTCATTGGTGAGACTGAGTATTTGGAGTATTGTGTGCAGTTTTGGTCCCCTAATTACAGGAAGGATATTAATAAGGTTGAAAGAGTGCAGAGAAGGTTTACAAGGATGTTGCTGGGACTTGAGAAATTGAGTTACAGAGAAAGGTTGAATAGGTTAGGACTTTATTCTCTGGAGTGTAGGAAAATGAGGGGTGATTTGATAGAGGTGTATAAAATTATGATGGGTATAGATAGAGTGAATGCAAGCAGGCTTTTTCCACTGAGGCCAGGGGAGAAAAAAAACCAGAGGTCATGGGTTATGAGTGAAGGAGGAAAAGTTTAAAGTGAACATTGGTGGGGGGGGGGGGGCTTCTTATCGCAGAGAGTGGTGGGAGTGTGGAATAAGCTGCCAGATGGAGTGGTGAATGTGGGCTCACTTTTGACATTTAAGAAAAACTTGGACAGGTATATGGATGAGAGGGGTTTGGAGGGATATGCGCCAGGTTCAGGTCAGTGGGACTAGGCAGAAAAATGGTTCGGCACAGCCAAGAAGGGCCAAAAGGCCTGTTTCTGTGCTGTAATGTTCTATGGTTCTATGTAGTATCTGGCTTCCAGAAGGTCAGATACACAATTTCCTGCCCTCCCCCCAAGAACTCCCAATTGTCACCCCCTTTTCTATTTGAGTGTACATCGGAGATAATAGATATTGGCAATGAATGTGGGTATCATGCAATTGGAAAAAATAATCTGCACATACGTAGGAGTATAAGCTTAGATTGTTTACTTTTATAAGCAAAACATCCAGGAAGAGAGCATTGAATTTTGCACCCTCTTGACTAACCCCTGATTTTTTTTTCTTTACTTTGCATTTTCTCTAATGAAGAGGTGAAAAGTGAAACATTGCCTTTACCTGTGATATATGTAAGCTGTAAGTGCAGCAAGGATCACAGAAGGGCAGCCACTAGTGCATTTAATACTAAAACAGTATGAACATCCTTAAACCGGTTGAAGATCACCATTTGCCAAAATGTGAGGCTCCAATTGGAGTTCTGTAAAATTACAACCTAACATTGTTTTCCATTGCTCAGTTCTTAACATTTAAGTGAGTATTGCTTCTTCTACAGAAATGTAACTTTGAAAGCAAGCTATTATCTGAGAGTGAGCTGCCTTCTCCGATGAATCTTTTTGAGTCACATAGCTAATAGAATATTGCAGTGCAGTGTGCATGAAATGTAAATATGACATGTAAAATCAACAGCAGAAGAGGGCATGCAAAAAGCTGGTATAAGAAAAGGTGCTTATTTCATCAGTTTTGGAGCTCGCTCTGCATTGTCTAGACTCTGAAGTGTTTGTCTAAGTAAAATGACAGTATTTGATTTCAGGTTGGATTAATTTAGGTTATCAAGGTAGAGAGGAAATACCCAGCAGGGAACCCACCTTCTTGGGTGAATTAACCCCAGACTGAAAGGGACAGAAAATAGCTTTGATGACTTGGGAGCCATTTCAGTTTTTGTCAGGAATCTAGCTGAATTTGTAGGTTGTCAGACACAATCAGTTTGAGAAGATGTTTTCTGGATCCAGACAGTGATATGCATTCAACAATGCATCTTGAAAATGCTGATTGTTTGAGGTTTCTCTAAAATGCTGGGGTGCTGGTCAAAGACTCTTCTGAACATCATTTCAAAATGAATACAATATACTTTAGTAAGGATGTTAATACAGAAGTTCAACAAAGGTTCTCTGAACTGGTACCTGGAATAGGAAGGTTGTCTTATGAGGAAAGTTGGACAGGTAGGCTTGCCTCTGGTGAGTTTGAAAGTGGGCTTGATTTAAACAACACGCACAAAATGCAGCAGGCCAGGCAGCATCTATCGGAAGAGTACAGTCGACGTTTCGGGCCGAGACCCTTCGTCAGGACCTCATGTTTGTGTTTTTGATTTAAATACCCTTGAAAGGGTGGGTGTGGATCAATGTTCCCTCTAATTTTTTACACAGCTGTGCAGTCCAACCGGTGCTCTGGCAGCAAATTTTTACAGGGCATTTTAATTACTACGCAGCCGTGCAGCCACGCAACTTAAAGGAAGTAGTGGTGTGGATAGGATGTTTCTTCTTGAAATAAAGGATTGTCTACTTAATGCAGAAGAGGTAATTTTCTTTCCTGGGGATCTAGTCTTTTCTTGTCCTTCGAGGAAGATAAACCTAGAGATTTCAATTTTGTCTAAGATGAATTGATGAAATCTTGATAAGAGAGAGAGAGAAAGGTTATCACTGGTATAGTGGAGTTGAGATTACCGATCAGCTATGATTTTATTAACTGGCAAGGCGGACTGGAGGTGCCAAGTGCTCAGTCTTCCTCATTTGTAGTTTCATTATCTGTAACCGAAACTGATTAAATTGTTTTGTTTTGTGCACAGTTTCTTTTACTGTATATACCACATTGAAAGTGAGACTGAATATTATTTGAATAACTTTCAGTTGTTAAAGAGCTGGATTTATTAAATACATTTTGTAGTTGGTGGCTTAGCGCACCAAAAGAAAACTTTTGTTTCTAATTTGAGATGGACTGCCAAATGTTGCCTTTTTTTTACCATCTATATTTTTCTCTCTCTATCTGGTTGTAATGGAATAGTATCAAACACTTTTTGTGTGCTGGTTTATTAAAGTTCTACCAATGGCTGTCCTGAAAAATTGGAGTTCTCATTGTTTGTCTTTGAAAATAAATTCTATATGGTAGGTGAAAAGCAAAACAAAATCTACAGATACTGAAATCTAAAATAATGGAACATGCTAATCAGAAAGTTGGACAACCTGATTTGAATATTTCGAGCATTTCCCACTTTAGTTTTATGAGAGAGGTCTCCAATTTATTGCACAAATTAGGTTTATTTAACTGTTTATATTGATATGAAACTTGCTGTGGAAATGGAGCAGGAATCCGCCATCTTGCCCATCGAGTCTACTCCACTATTCAATAAGATCATGGCTGTTCGGTTGTGGACTCAACTCACCTTGTCTTTTCCCCAAAACTCTTACTTCCCCTACTAAGCAAATATCTAGCTAACTATGTCTTAAATATATTAAGTAAAGTAGCCACTGCTACTTCCCTGGGGAGAGAATTCCACAATCCAAGAGCTCCACATTAATAAGACAAAGGAGATGGTGATGGACTTAAGGAAGACCAAAGGCTGACTTATACTTTTGCATCAAATGAACACTGTAGGTACATACAGAGTAGCCGCATAACCTACACTGTACCCTACGCCATAGCCTGATGCACACCTCTCCAAAAATGTAACTGCGTGTCACAACGACACAGACCACAACAGCTGTGATTGGTCCGCTTGGTAGCGTCGCATTTCCTCCTGTCTATAGGCATACTGTGTGTACATCGATGTGAAGTAAATGGTTGGAGACGATGAATCAAATCTACCTGCCATCATCTGAAAATATTTGAAATGCATTTCCTCGTCCATATCTCTCAGTGGCCGGACAAGCACAGAAAATTCACCCTCCTTCTGCCTCAATCCATTCAATGGTCGTACACACCATCTCCTCCAATGTCTTCTCTCTTCTCTGTGTTGCAGTAATTTTAATAAAAGTAACCCTTGTTCAACATTAGCTCCAACTCCAACATTGTCGCCATTGTTTGAAGTACACGAAGAAACTCTACACAGTGGCATAGAAACCCCACCGCCAACTAGCGTTTTGGCGGTGAAATGCAGAGCGATGCAGACACACCAACGCACAGGTATATAAATGCTCACAACGGCGCAGGCCACTTACGAAGGCTACTATGCAGAAGTGTAAATCAGCCTTAAGTCTGCATTGCTGCCTTTTGCTATTGATGTTGAGGAGCAATAAGTATCTGGGAGTGCACCTGGATGACAGATGAGTGGAGCACCAACACAGAAGCTGTGTACAAGAAGGGTCAGAATCACCTCTACTTCCTGAGGAGACTGAAGTCTTTTGGAGTGTGCACACCTCCCCTTCACCTATTCTACCAGTCTGTTGTCACCAGTACATTCTTCTATGCAGTGATATGCGGGGGCAATGGTATCAATAAGGGTGATGACAACAGGCTCAATAAACTGATTAGAAAGGCTGGCTCTGTTGTAGGAGTCAAACTGGAGGCTGTGGTAGAACAAAGGACCCTATGGAAAATCCTGGCAGTTATAGACAATATTTTTCACCTTAAGTATGCTGCCTTGACTGAACAGAGAAGCACTTTTAGTATCCTGCTTCAATGAGCGCTATATAAGGTCATTCTTACTCTCAGCCATTAGGCTCTATAATGAGTCTACCCATGGCCAGGGAAGTGATGACTCCCTCCTGTTTTTATTCTTTCTACTTCTCTTCTAATATTTATATTTGTGCATTTGTAATGCATCTCTGACTCTGTAATTGCTTTTGGGAATAATGAATTATCTACTTATCTAGTCTGGGGGGAGTGGGGGAGCGGTTTCTCCTCATCTGTCCTAAATCTATTCCCCTGAATCTTGAGGCTTTGTCCCCTAGTTCTAATCTCCCTCGCTCTCTCTCTTACTCCCTTCTGTGTCTCAGCCGATGGTAGCAGCAAGAAGAGGGCATGGTGGAGATCTTTGGGAGGGGTGCTGCTTTCTTGTGGCAGTGCTCCATATAAATGTACTCAATGGTGGGGAGGTCTTCACCTGTGAAGGTCTTGGGAGGAACGCGGGGGAAGAAAATGGATGATGTCGAGGAAAGGTGAAGCATAAGAACTGGAAAACCATCTAAGGGAGTTGCAGAGAGTTTGAGGGAAGTGAGCAGAATATGAGCTTCCACAAACACAACAAAATAGTAAGTAATGGCTGGAACTGTCTGAGTTGCAAAGTGTTGATTTTGTAAATGCTTGTTCTGTGCAGCTCAGTTTTGCAATGGTGCACTTGAGTAATTCCAATTCAGTGTCCCTTAATACCAAGTCAGCCATTATCGCAGCAGGCTGAATTTATCATTTTAGCTCATAAAATCCTCAATAGTGCCAATACTATCAAACATCTGTTGCTCATGTTGCAACTTGGAGTCTTTGTTAATGTTTGTGCTGGTGGGACTGCAATAATAGTAGTAAAGGGCAGAAATTGTTCCATTTACAATGCCTTGTCATTAATTTACTCAGGAGATTTGGCAGGGCAACTTGGAATAGATTTGTTTCAGATATGGTTTGAACTAAGGTAGGAATAATGGGGAAAAAACCTCAGCAGATTAAGCAGCATCCGTGGAACCTGAGGATCTATGGAGAGCAGTGTCTCTCTTTCAATGATGGAGGATGTTACCAAGGTTCTGTTTTTATGGATTTGAACTAGGAACGTTGGACTTTTGTAGTATCGTGGTTTTTATCTTTGGCTTTTAGTCTGTGTTGTTGCTTGTTATTTTTTGCACAAGGGAGAGGGGATTTGGGGGCGGAGGTAACTTCTGCGTTTCATGTGGGGAAGGGGTGGTTTTGGGGTGGGGTTGATGCTCGTGTTGCTCTTTTGTTGTGCAAGAGAGGGAATTTGGTTTGCTGTTTCTCTTCGAACTTAATTCCATGTTTTCTTTGTTTCGTGGCTATCTGGAGAAGAAGAGTCTCAGAGTTGTATATTGCTTATATATTTTGATCATAAATGAACCTTTGAACCTTTTGAAAGAGAGGAAAAATAGCATTTCGGGCCTTAAACTGTTAAACTTGAGGGTAGAAAAGAGCTAAACAAGTGTTAGTTGATTTTACTTCATCTTTGTCTATCCATTGCATTTTCATAGGGCATGGGAAACAGGAATCTTGACTTTTCTCCAGACTTTTCAAATAAAAATACTGTTCTGCAATCACTGCCATATGTGTTAAGTGTTACAGAGTCCCTTTGTATCATTTTAAATGGCTATTAGAATCTTCAAGGAAAATGGCAATTGGAACAGGAACCAATATGATTTTTTTTGAGTTAAGCATATCATATGGTGACTAAAGCTAATGGTTAGTCTTATTTCAGAGTTGGGCTATGAACCTGCATTTTGTGGAATATGAACAGAAGTGGTAAATTTGTGCTTTGGCAGATTGGCCCTGCTAGTTTGAACTGCTACTTCACAGCTGGATTCAGTCCCAACCCAGTGCTGTCTTGTGTAGGGTTTACACCTTCTCCCAGTTCCTGCACGAGTTTCATCCGGGGATTGTAGTTTCCTCCAAAAATCTGGAAGATATGCCGGATCATGCCTTAACTGACAGCTAGAAATTTTCCCTATGTAAGTAGGTAGTGCAATTGTTGAGAATGTAGTGGGAAATAAATTCCAGGGAAAATTAGTATGTGGAACACCGGGATTGTTTTATCTGACAGAATAGACCAGATGAGATGAATAGCAATTTCTCATGTTGTGAGGAAGTATAAAACTAATGAAAAAAACATGTCATAGATTAAGAAAGCATCCTCTACCTTTAACTATAGTTCTCTTTTCCAGTTTTTGATACTTTTCTGGATATTCAACAGTGTGATTGATTTGGGAAGTACTTGAGACCTTGCTAATCATTGGCATTGACAGCCCCTTGTTCCTACCAATGTGCATTGTTGGCTTGGTGGAGACACCCAATCATTGTTTTGTTACATTTTTTTGAAAATCAGCAGTGATTTTACTGGATGAGAGAACAAGCTGCCAATTCTTAAACTTATCATTATGTCAAAATTGGAAAATTCTTTGACTAATGAAAATATAATGACTCAGTTTCTAATGGTATGCTTTGAATTTTGTCCCTGTTTTTGCCATTTATTTATGATGATTCACTATAATGTGCAGCTCCAGCAGTTGAATTTGTTAAACCTCAGCAGCTGTTTGCTGCAGAGCTCCCTGGTTCAGATCTGCTATAATTGTCCCTATTGTATTGCAGAATTGCCAAGAAGATTAATATGTCAGAACAGATTTAAGCTATTTCAAGTAGATGTTGGTTTAATCCTTTTAAAAAGTTGGTGTTATGCAGTTTACAGTTCACCTTTTATTTTTGCTAGCGTAACTTTGGCTTCTTTGCGGATGGAAAACTGCTCCATAAATTTTGGTTGTGTTTGCCTGAATTGTTTTGGGGTTTTTTTTTGCCTTAGGTTTTCCAGTTACCGTGCCAAGTAATCTAAAACGCTGAAAAGTTAGTTATCTCAAAATGCAGCAGTTTTTTTGATTTTATGTTTTAAAAAATTTCTTTACTCAAGTATTGTCCTATTTCTCCTCTTCTCTCTTTTTTTGTTAAAAGAAAAGAACTAAATGCTGGTGCTAAACCTTGAATAAGATTCTTTCCTGCACAGAATCTTTTATAATTAGCTGGTGTTTTTGGCTCCTTGTCCTAGTTACTTTTTAACAAATCCTATTTGCTTCCAAACCACGTAGCGCAACATTGTGCTCCAAGAAATCTGCTTTGTAAAAATAAATGAAACTTTGCTTCACATTGGAGGAAGGCAATGTAAATGCGAGCAAGAGAACTTTCATATCCTAGCCAAGGACAGGAGGAAAGATATCGCCCCTGCAATGTCCATAATCCTGTAGGGCTTTCTCTACCCTGGGTTGAAGTGAGTGATGTGCAGCCATGACTTTGGGCTTGAGTAATTTGGTTACTTGAAACAACTGCTGAGAAGGACACAGTTTTAAAACTATTGAGTGTTGTAGTAATGTAGAGGGTTTCCATCCGTTGTGGATGAACTGTTGTTAAAAGTAATTGGCTTCCTTTGCATCTCTTGCACAAAGCAGTAATTATTAATTCACTTTCACAGTTGTACTTCATTTGTTGAATCTTTTGTAATATAAAAGGAAAATGTGGTTTTGTAATTGTATTATCTGGCATGCAGATGAGATGCTTGGCAAGATGGCAGATCTGTTTATTTCTTTGCTGATAAACGTTTTCCTCTTTCTTTCGTAGGTTTCCACCTAAGTGGTACAGTAACGGAACCTGCCACGCAATCAGAACCAGAAACTGTTTGCAATGTTGCTATCAGCTTTGATCGTTGCAAAATTACCTCAGTGACCTGTGGCTGCGGAAACAAGGACATCTTTTACTGTGCGCATGTGGTGGCACTCTCGCTGTATCGGATTCGCAAGCCCGATAAGGTCAAGTTGCATCTTCCCATTTCAGAGACACTTTTTCAGATGAACAGAGACCAATTGCAGAAATTTGTTCAGTATTTGATCACTGTACATCATACAGAGGTTCTGCCTACTGCACAGAAACTAGCAGATGAAATACTTTCTCTGAACTCCGAGATCAATCAAGTACACGGTAAGTGCTGCATGTTGATCAATATTAAATTTGTATTGTGTAGAACTTTGCTTTTTTATATAATTAAAGCTTTTTATGTACATAAGTATGGGTTGTCTCACCATCTATTTAAGATTTTAAATTGGATAAAATATTTAAGACCCTTGAACTGGTAAATAAAAATCAGCAGATACGCTGGTTTGAAATAGTTGATGATTCTGAAAGAAATGTCAAGGTTTCCTTAAAACCCTCTAAAGTCCACTGTAGTTTGTATTCAAGCATTGATTCCCCTTGCTTCTGTGTTTCCCTCATCCACTCACCTTAAAGGATAAACCAAAGGATGAAGATTTGAATGTTGTTGAAAATTGTCTGAATAATCCATTTCCAAATTTAAATATAAGCATTACTGTTCATTAGTAGAATTGATGACTATTCAAGGGTTACCAGGTATATAGAAATACTCACTGCTCCTTTGTCAAGAACTTGCTTCTTAAAACTCCTCACTCCTTGTCAGCATCCTGTTTTAGCCATCAGCTCAGTTGTCTCTTCTTCCTTTTTATTCCCCGTTCTGCTGTGCTTCTAGTGCTTTGGTCTTTCCTCTTTTGTCCTCTTCTCATCCTGCCGTTTTCTTCCCAAACTTTTGTCGAAAGGAGCTATAGGAGCTGTATCTTTTGATCCTCTACTAAATAAAAGGTATACTACCCACCGTTCCTTCCCAGGTCTAATGACCATAGAATGGACGAGAGGAAGTGTACGGTACGGAAGAGGCCATCCAGTGATGCGAGTTGGTCAATGATAGAGGCTGATCCCTTATTCCAACATTATGTTGATAGCCCTGCAGATCACATCTCTACAAGTAGACATATCTTCGCTATTAGAATGCCTCCCCACCAACCTTGTGTGATCTAAGTACACCATCAACCCTCAATTTCCATGCCTTGCACACCCTTATCATGTCTTTTTCTTCCTCATCCTCTAGTTTTTTCCTACATATTACATTAAATATATGCCCCCTTTTATTCTAAACCATAGAACAGTTCAGCAGAGCACATTAGTGGCTCTTCAACCCACGATATTGTCCAACCTTTTAACCTACTCCGCAATCAATCTTAACTCTTCCCTCCATGTTTCTTTCCTTCAGTTGCCTCAGTAAGAGTCTCTAAAATGCCCTCAATGTATCAGCTTCGGCCACCATCTTCAGCAGTGAATTCCAGGCGCCTACCACTCACCTTTTTAAAAACAAAAACCAACCCTGCTCTGACATCTTCCCTAAACTTCACTCCACTCATCTTAAAAATATGTCCTCCAGTGTTACCTATTGCTATCCTGGGGAAAAAAGTGCTGGCTGTTCACTCTTATTTATGCCTCATAATCTAAAACAACTTTATCAAGTCACCTCTTAATCCTCCTTCACTGCTGAGGGAAAAGCCCTACCCTGGTCAACCTTTCCTTATAAGACACATTCTGTAATCCAGGCAACATCCTGGTAAAACTCTTATGTACTCTCTAAAACTTCCATATCCTTCCTATAATGAGGCAATCAAAACTGAACACAATATTCCATGTGTGGTCTAAACAGAGTTTTATAGAGTTGTATAGCCCCTTAGGCTGGCTCAGCTCACTTCTGTCTAGGAGGAGCAGCCTTCGGCCCCGCCAAACTGGGTAATCAGCTTGTGTGGATGCTGTGTGATATCCCCACCCCACCAAATAACAGACAGTTCACCATATGCGATTAAAAGATTACACTTTATAGATCTTACAAGAACTAAATGACTAATAACAATATAGTA
Organism: Hypanus sabinus; assembly: GCF_030144855.1. NCBI lineage: Eukaryota > Metazoa > Chordata > Chondrichthyes > Myliobatiformes > Dasyatidae > Hypanus > Hypanus sabinus. Next base: position 65,023,434 of record NC_082719.1, on the reverse strand, counting down.
TATATGAAGGAAAAGAAAATAAAGTCGCCAAAACTTATGGAAGTCCAAACCACTTTGTGCACAACCGTTGGAGCTCAATTAACGAAGTCTTCTGGCCACCATTTGATCGACTCAGACCTCCTCGACTCGTAGCTCAGGACCACCCAAAGTGATTAACCAAGCACCCCCAGCACGCCTGTCTTCATCTCCTCTCCTCGCCGAAAATCCTGGCCTCAGACTCCCGCTCGGGGTCGGTTTCATCGCCCAGTTTGCAGCATTGTGTCCTCTCTCTCTCTCTCTCTCTCTCTCTCTCTCTCTCTCTCTCTCTCTCACCCCCTCGCGCCAACTCCCCACCAACATTAGTTTACAGACCCAGATGAGAGAATAACATTAATCCCAATTGGTTAACAAATGAATACAATCCGTTATCAGCAACTCTAAACCCAAACAAGCTGCGAGAGAAAGCACTTATCATAACAAAGAAGCATTCCTACTTTTAACAAAACAGAGAAGCCATTTTGATTAACACACGCAGTAACAAAGAAAAAGAAGAATCCCGCTTACAGCTGCAACATAATCTCATGGCTCTTGAATTCAGTCCCTTAACTAACAAAGGCCAGCACACTGTATGGCACTTAACCGTGCTGTCAACTTGTGTGGTATCGCTGGACCTCCACTCCAAGATCCACACTGCAAAGAGTCCTGCCTTTAACTTTGTCCTTCACCTTGAAGAGAAAGCTTTTTCTCCATATGGAATCTTCATAATTTTTTGGGGGGGGACCTTGGTCAATTCTCTCTTGCCTTCTCTGTTCAGCATCAGCTAATCAAATGTTTCCCTATAGCTACAATCTTTTTGGTCCCAGCAACCTCTGATAAGTCACTTCTCTTTGTGCAACAGCCTCTTTCCTTTACTCTGACGATCAGACCTAAAGCGTTAGTGACAGTGCTATGGTCTAGCTGCATTGCGTACACTATCTGCGCACTGTCCTTGCCCCAGCTAGTATAGGATGCACACTCTGGCTTTTTAATCACTTTTTTTGTCCAGCTACTTCTAAGATAACAATGTTAGCTGATTTGTTAACACCTCAAATTATTTTCTCCACCACCTCACTTCAACATCTGCTTTCAGAAAACTCATCCTTTCCTCTGTCCGAGCAAGCTGCTGTCCAATTTCCAAATACCCTCCTCTCAAGTCCCCTTCCCTGAGTGTGAAATTAGTAAAGAATTTTTCTAGGGTAGCTTTAGCACACTTCAGTCTCTACGTGAATGAAGGTTTTTGTTGCTGAATTTACTGAACACTTTGCCTAATATTTTCTTGATTGATGTGCATTTTGTGATCCTTCATTTAAATGATATGATAAATGGCTTATACAGCAAAATAGGGTCAAGTGGTGACTGTAAGTTGTCCCCAGCAGGTAGGTGACTAATAGGATCCAGGGGGAGTTGAAGAGCGTGTGAGGAGAAACAAAAAAAAAGAATTATGATTGGTATAAATGAGGTCATTGATGGGTGGGACTGTCTTAATGAGCTGAAGGGACTGTTTTGAATCTGTATCTTTCTAATTCTATGATGAGAGCTGCTAAATTAATGGATTTATAGACATTGTCTATTCTATAATATCATTTCTAATTGCATCTTAGACCAGAGGACAGGAGCAGAATTAGACCAGTCAGCCCATCGAGTCTGCTCTGCCATTCTATTGTGGCTGATCCTGGATCCCACTCAACCCCATACACCTGCCTTCTCGCTCTTTCCTTTGGTGCCCTGACCAGTCAGGGAACTATCAACTTCCGCCTTAAATATGCCCATGGACTTGGCCACCACTGCTGTCTGTGGCAGAGCATTCCACAGATTCCCTCCTCTCTGGCTAAAAAACTACTCCTTGCGTCTATTCTAAAAGGTCAGCCCCTCACTTTTGAGACTGTACTCCCTAGTTCTGGATGCCCCCACCGTAGGAGGCATCCTCTCCATATCCACTCTGTCTAGTCGTTTCGACATTCGCTAGGTTTCAGTGAGATTCATTCACTCTTCCCCCCCGCCCCACCAATATTCTTCTAAATTCCAGTGAGTACAGGCTCAAAGTCACCAAATGCTCCTCATATGTTAATCCCCTTCATTCTCAGAATAAATAGACAATAGGTGCAGGAGTAGACCTTTTGGCCCTTCAAGCCTGCACCGCCAATCTGAGATCATGGCTGATCATCTACTATCAATACCCGGTTCTTACCTTGTCCCCATATCCCTCGATTCCCCTATCCATAAGATACCTATCTAGCTCCTTCTTGAAACCATCCAGAGAATTGGCCTCCACTGCCTTCCGAGGCAGTGCATTCCAGACCCCCACAACTCCCTGGGAGAAGTAGTTTTTCCTTAACTCTGTCCTAAATGACCTACCCCTTATTCTCAAACCATGCCCTCTGGTACTGGACTCTCCCAGCATCTGGAACATATTTCCTGCCTCTATCTTGTCCAATCCCTTAATAACCTTGTATGTTGCAATCAGATCCCCTCTCAATCTCCTTAATTCCAGTGTGTACAAGCCCAGTCTCTCTAACCTCTCTGCGTAAGACAGTCCAGACATCCCAGGAATTAACCTCGTGAATCTACGCTGCACTTCCTCTATAGCCAGGATGTCCTTCCTTAACCCTGGAGACCAAAACTGTACACAATACTCCAGGTGTGGTCTCAACAGGGCCCTGTACAAATGCAAGAGGATCTCCTTGCTCTTGTACTCAATTCCCTTTGTAATAAAGGCCAACATTCCATTAGCCTTCTTCACTGCCTGCTGCACTTGCTCATTCACCTTCAGTTACTGATGAACAAGGACTCCTAGATCTCTTTGTATTTCTCCCTTACCTAATTCTACACCGCTCAGATAATAATCTGCCTTCCTGTTCTTACTCCCAAAGTGGATAACCTCACACTTATTCACATTAAACATCATCTGCCAAGTATCTGCCCACTTACCCAGCCTATCCAGATCATCCTGAATTCTCCTAACATCCTCATCACATGCCACACTGCCACCCAGTTTAGTATCATCAGCAAACTTGCTGATGTTATTCTCAATGCCTTCACCTAAATCGTTGATGTAAATCGTAAACAGCTGTGGTCCCAATACCGAGCCCTGTGGTACCCCACTAGTCACCACCTGCCATTCCGAGAAACACCCATTCACCGCTACCCTTTGCTTTCTATCTGCTAACCAGTTTTCTATCCATGTCAATATCTTCCCCCAATGCCATGAGCTCTGATTTTACCCACCAATCTCCTATGTGGGACCTTATCAAATACCTTCTGAAAATCAAGGTACACTACATCCACTGGATCTCCCTTGTCTAACTTCCTGGTTACGTCTTCGAAAAACTCCAATAGTTTAGTCAAGCATGATTTGCCCATGGTAAATCCATACTAGCTCGGCCCAATCCTAGCACTGCTATCTAGATATGCCACTATTTCATCTTTAATAATGGACTCTAGCATCTTCCCCACTACTGATGTTAGGCTAACAGGATGATAGTTCTCTGTTTTCTCCCTCCCTCCTTTCTTAAAAAGTGGGATAACATTAGCCATTCTCCAATCCTCAGGAACTGATCCTGAATCTGTGGAACATTGGAAAATGATTACCAATGCATCCGCAGTTTCCAGGGCCACCTCCTTTAGTACCCTAGGATGCAGACCATCTGGACCTGGGGATTTGTCAGCCTTCAGTCCCATCAGTCTACTCATCACTGTTTCCTTCCTAATGTCAATCTGTTTCATTTCCTCTGTTACCCTATGTTCTTGGCCCATCCATACATCCGGGAGATTGCTTGTGTCTTCCCTAGTGAAGACAGATCTGAAGTACTTATTAAATTCTTCTGCCATTTCTCTGTTTTCCATAACAATTTCACCCAATTCATTCTTCAAGGGCCCAACATTGTTCTTAACTATCTTCTTTCTCTTCACATACCTTTTTTTAAAAAAAAAGCTTTTGCTATCCTCCTTTATATTCCTGGCTAACTTGCATTCGTACCTCATTTTTTTCTCCCCATATTGCTTTTTTAGTTATGTTCTGTTGTTCCTGCAAAAATTCCCAATCATCTGTCCTCCCACTCACCTTAGCTCTGTCATATTTCCTTTTTTTTAATGGTGTGCAATCTCTGACTTCCTTTGTCAACCACTGTGGCCCCTTTCCCCTCTTTGAATCTTTCCTTCTCTGGGGGATGAACTGATTTTGCACCTTGTGCATTATTCCCAAGAATACCTGTCATTGCTGTTCCACTGTCTTTTCTGCTAGGATATCCATCCAGTTAACTTTGGCCAGCTCCTCCCTCATGGCTCCATAGTCTCCTTAGTTCAACTGCAACACTGACACCTCTGATCTGCCCTTATCCTTCTCAAAATGCAGATAAAAACTTAGCATATTATGGCCACTACCTCCAAATGGTTCCTTTACTTCAAGATCGCTTATCAAATCCTGTTCATTACACAACACTAAATCCAGAATAGCCTTGTCCCTGGTCGGCTCTCGTACAAGCTGTTCCAAGAATGCATCCCGTAGGCACTCTACAAACTCCCTATCCTGGGGTCCAGCACCAACCTGATTCTCCCAGTTCACCTGCATGTTGAAATCCCCTATAACTACTGCGACATTACCTTTGCCACATGCAAATGTTAACTCCCTATTCAACTTGCACCCAATATCCATGCTACTGTTTGGGGGCCTGTAGACAACATCCATTAGGGTCTTTTTGCCCTTACTGTTCCTCAGTTCTATCCACACAGACTCTACTTCTCCTGATCTTATGTCCCCCCTTGCAAAGGACTGAATCTCATTCCTCACCAACAGGGCCACTCCACCCCACCCCCTCTGCCCACATTTCTGTCCCTATGATAGCACATATACCCTTGTACATTCATCTCCCAGGTCTGATCTCCCTGCAGCCATGTCTCCATTATCCCAACAATATCATAGTTACCCATTCGCACCTGTGCTTCAAGCATCTGCCTTATTTCTGACACGGTGCATTCAGATATAGAATTTTTAGCCCATTTCTCCTCTCTCTGTTTAAATCGCTGCCTATTGTGCTTGTCATCCTTGTGAACTTTCCAATGACAGCAAATCCTTTGGGATAATTAGCTCAAAACAATCTTCCTTTTTGTGTTTTTTTTTGACTTTTCAGCTTTTGTTTTATGGCAAGTTGTACTTGAACAGTAGTTATACTTTAGTTAACTTTTCTGTTTTTATTAATTCTGTAGTTAGTTTCTTTGCCTACTTCTGTGTTCTCCCTTGCGTTTCCTCTGCTTGTCTCTGATTGTAGTCATAATTAGCCCTTCAGAAACATGCTAAAGCAAATTACCACAAGATTCTGTTTTTCAGAATGTTTTTTCCGCTGTGAGCTATCATTCAGCAGTAAAGTCCTGTGCTAAAATTGAGATTTATAACTTTGTAGATGATTAGAATATCTTGGTTCTGGTTCTTTTTTTTTGAGGCAAGTATGTGGATTTTTCAGAGGGAAGAGTTATTTTCTATGATATTGCATTTTATTTTCCAGGTAGATAGCTGGGAATATATAGGCTCTGATCTTCAATGTGCAATTATGGTTTAAGAAAAAACATCATGTTTTACCAATAGAATTAGTGCTGCTTGTGCGTGGGAGGGGGGGGGGGAGCTGGGGTTCTAACATTTAACTGTCATTCATTCTTTGGAGCACTCTGCATTCGTGGATGGTTGTGAAGAAGCAGCATTCCAGGATGTGAATTGCATGCGTTCCTCTAACATTAAATGTACCTTTGTCACCTTTGAATTGAAATAGTTGTTTCTGTCTTTGAATGTTAATTTTTAAACAAAAATAACGAAAGAGCTGAACTTGATATGAACTTACAATAAAAATTATTCATTTTTGAATTGATGAAGGTGCCCCTGACCCAACAGCAGGAGCGAGCATAGACGATGAAAACTGTTGGCACCTGGATGAGGAGCAGGTCCAGGAACAGGTTAAACTATTTCTCTCCCAGGGTGGTTACCATGGATCTGGAAAGCAGCTGAACTTGTTGTTTGCAAAGGTATGGATTTTTACTCATCTCTCTTTTGGCTGTTATGCAAGTATGAGCCGTCAGTCTCAAATCAATAAAATAATTGATATTTACAGAAAGTAAATCAAGCAGCAGAAATGGCCAAGTGAAGAATCAAAGTAAACTTGAGCATAAATATTATCTCATCTATTGTATCCACAATCATAATTTTAATGATAAAAATTTGCATGTTTATTGCCATTTATTAGTTTTAAAATCTAGCTGCCTGTGTGGGTATAAAATCATTAATTTTCAAAATGCATCTCAAGCTATCTAACATTTTTTGGAAATATGGAATATTAATAAATTTAGGTTTCAGGTACGCTTGTAAGCACATCTTTGAGTTAGGGTTTCATTAAAATACTGCAGTTTAATTAAGGATAAACCAATGAAAGAATTCAATTGAAGATTAAAAAAAAAATTCCTGGTTAATGTTTTCATGGAAGATATCTGCGAATAAAACCTTTTTGCTGAAGATGCCTGGCCCTCAATTTCTATGCATGTATAACGGATGTCCCTTTTAATGTTTTCATAAAAATAAAGGAGTGTTAATTATTATTGTGGAAAAACCATAAGGTATAATTTAAAAAGAGCTATAGTCACTTGTTGCCATAAGTTCAATAATGCAAGAATGCACACTTTACAAAATTTTTCACTGTAATAATGATACATTTCCTTTCTTGTTTTTAACATGACTGCAGAGTAACATGGCTGTTCTGGAATACGCTCAAATTAGACAGAATTGCACTGTATCACTTTTTTTAAAAATATGCCTCATGTTTTCCTGCCTTGATTGCCCGCCAACATTGCAGGTATTTGTGTTGTCTGTTGCATATTAATCTGTGTTTCTTTGAAAATAGACTTCAGGAAAAGATTCTGAAACAAAATCCAAGCTGCACCTTTAGAAATTGGGGAAAAATAAGTATTTCAGGTCTTCATTCTTTTTCTCTATATTTGTGTAATGTGATATTTAAGTATGCAGCAAAAAGACTCTCAAATTAAAGCACTGGAAAGTTCTTGCCTAGTATGATAATAGGGTTATGGAATGGTAACGTTTGGATTAACAATGCAATTGTCCCTAGGCATGGTCATGGTGTACAAACCAGGCCATCAGTGAAGGTAAAAGGAATAGATTTTCCCATTTTTCCCTTCTGTTGGCAGAGATGTGCATTCGCATTTGTCATTGGACCACCTTAAGAGGATGTAATTCAAGCCTGGAGAGATGTGGAAAAATTATTTATTAAGTTTTTATGCTAATAATGCTCCCAGCTAATTTACAGTCATACAATGCACTAACTTTATTCTTTTTCTCAAAGCATTACCTTGTGCTTTGAAACAATTCTAACAATCAAGGCAGACAACTAGTGCTCAAAAGATGACAATGCAAATACAAAAGAAAAATAATAACAATAAATAAGTAATAAATATTGAGAACATGCGATGAGAAGTCCTTGAGATCGAGTCCATTAGGCTGTGGGAACACTTCAGTGATGGGGCAAGTGAAGTTGAGGGAAGCCATCCCCTCTGGTTCAGGAGCCTGCTGGTTGAGGGGTAATAACTGTTCTTGAACTTTGTCGTGTGAGTACTGATGCTCCTGTACCACCTTCCTGATGGCAGCAGGAGGAAGTGAGCATGACCTAGGTGGTGAGGGTCCCTGATGATGAGATGCTGCTTTCCTTCGACACCCTCCATGCAGATGTGCTCAATGGTGGGGAGGGTTTTACCCACAATGGGCTGGACTGTATTCATTACTTTTTGCAGGATTTTCTGTTCAAGGTCATTGGTATTTCCGTACCAAGCTGTGGTGCAGCCAGTCAGTATACTCTCCACCACACATCTATAGAAGTTTGTGAAAGTTTTAGAGGTCATGCTGAATCTTCGAAAACTCTTGGGGAAGTAGAGGCACTGCAGTGCTTTCTTCATAATTGTACTTGTGTACTGGGCCCAGGGCAAGTCCTCTGAAATGATAACACTGAGGAATTCAAAGTCGCAGAACCACTCCACCTCTGAACTCTTGATGAGGATTGGCTCTTCGACCTCCAGCTTCCTCTTCTTGGTGAATAATCAGCTCCTTGGGCTTGTTGAGTAAGATATTGTTGTTGTGACACCATGCAGGCAGATTTTCAGTCTCCTTCCTATATGCTGATTCATCACATCTTTGATTCAGCCAACAAGGGTGGTGTTCTCAGCAAACTTCAATATAGCATTGGACCTGTGCTTCGCCTTGCTGTCGAAAGTATACAGCACGTACAGTAGAACAAGGGGCTGAGCACACAGCCTTGTGGTGCGCTTGTGCTGATGGAGATTCTGGAGGAGACGTTGCCAAACCGAACTGACTTGGGGTCTGCAAGTGAGGAAATCGAAGATCCAATTGCACAAGGAGGTATTGAGGTCAAGGTCTTGAAGCTTATTGGTTAGTTTTGAGGGGATGATAGTACTGAATGCTGAACTGTGGTCAATAAAGAGCATCCTGATATATGTATCTTTGCTGTCTTAACTTGGTGGTAACTTAATTTTGTTCCATCCAATTATTGAACATAATCTTAAAGTCTTACATGGTGTTTGCTTTAACAATTATCCTGTTACTAAACTCAATTTTTAAAATATTTCTTAATGATTATGAAGTTATCCAAGTGAATTTGAGCTGCTCCAGTATTATATAGCTTGACACAGAGTGCTACAGCCATAAATGCATGGACTGATAAAGAACTTATCAGTACATTTTTCTTAACATCTTGTAACTTGTGATAAAGCTGATAATTCCTTCCTGATTGATTCCTTCATGATCTTATCTTCCTAGCTTTAAAATTCCATTTTACCCCCAGACTCCTATTTTCTGATATCCAGCATACCTTCACTTTTTCAAGCTTCTTATTTAAAGTGCAATTAAATTCCACAGTGTTTTAGTTTATTTACCCACTTTGGATTAATATACTTTCATTATTTCCTTTGCTCTTCTTGGTTCCCTTGCTAACAGCACATTGGACACCATTCCATCTAGATCTGTTCCATAATTCTCATTTATATCAGTGTTGACTCCAGAACAGTTTTCTATTCCTGTCCCTCATCCAATACAGCAAATTTTCTGAGTATTCTCATGTCTGGTACCATGACAAGTTGATGCACGCTGTATTTTCTCCATTTTCTGTACATTTTCAAAGATGCCTAAGATTTCAGAAACACAGGCATTCTTGTTCCAGCATTTTCATACTTCTATTTAAGTGTTTAATTTCATGCTTAATCAATAAATTCTAACTTCCTCATTATCACCAAGTTAACTGGCATGCATATACCCGGGTTAGTTTATTTGCTTTTTTTAAAAAATAAAACACTATTACATCATTCAGTTTCTTGAAGATGACTACTATCAGTAGGACACAATTTCGTCCCTCAACTCAACTGTATTATCATCGTAAGTAATGGGTTACTGAGAGGGAGAGAAGGAATCAAATTTATACTCTTTACATGTTTGCTAAATGGTCTTTTGAGCTATATTTTTTAATTTAAAAAACCGAAACTTCGTTTAGAATTCCACATTTTAGTGTGAGATTGGTGACTATTTATATTTATTATTTCTTATTATTGTTACTGTTTTCTTTACCTACTGTGGTTTTTTTATGCTGCGTCAGAGCCAGAATAATAATTGTTTCATTCTCCTTTACACTTGTATACTGAAAATAACAATCTTTATTCTTAAAGAGACATTTAAAAAAAATGATAGCAATTCAGTGCACCTCTGACTCACTTAACTGTAGTTCTTTGAGAAAGCAGCAATGCCATGTTACTCTTCAGTCTTAGAATCACCATCTTCAACCTTTTAGCAAAACCAAACTGCATGTATGGTGGTTTAAGTGTGGTTGTAATTGTCATTGATCCTCCTGATCAATTAGAGGCATCCATTGTGAATCCAACACCCTTTTTGTCTCGTAACTGCATTTTCAATGTTAAACTGCATTTGTGTTGGGCTGTCACTGAGATATTTTACCATAGTAATCAATAATACCAACGAGCAAAAATAATGTAGGAGGATTTGTATCCTTGGCCAGAGTATCATTCTATCAATTATGGCAATGCCTGGGTGAAACCAATAGAGAAGCCATTCCTTTATGGTTGACTGGTTTAACTGAGAACTTTCCAGGTCAGAGGTCACTATTTGACATGGTATGTTTTTAAAATAAATAATTTAACTGATTTGTATCTGGCAAAGAAAGAGATGAAGGATATCTGCAACTTGTTCTTAAAAAAAATTGTCTACTTAACAGGTGCGGGAAATGTTGAAGATGAGGGATTTAAATGGTGCTCGAATGTTGACGTTAATCACAGAGCAATTTATGGCTGACCCCCGACTTTCTCTATGGCGGCAACAAGGAACGGCAATGACTGACAAATACAGGCAGCTCTGGGATGAGCTAGGTAAATAAGAGTTCTCTGGAATGAAAGTTATTCTTTAAATTGGAAAACCAGTTCAACTAGAGCAGAATTATTTTTGATCATTGTGTTTGCAAGAAAATGTTACTTTTCTCATCATATTTTGGCTTGTTGGAGACCAAAGTGAAAATCTTTTTCCTGTCCCAAAAATCAAAGCCAGCTTCAAGCTATATATTAGGCCTCTGATCATCCTGGATTTGCTTCTAGTCTTTTATTGTCTGTTGTCTTCAATGTGAGCTATGAATTTGAAATATTGTATTAAAGAAAGTAGTAATGCTGCACAGTTGTTTTCTTTTCTACACTTGTGCGTTTCTTTGAATGTTCGAACTTTGATGTCATTCAAATGCTTATAAGGGAATATTATTGTGATCCTCCATGCTGAGTTTTGTTTGAATATTATTAATTCCAAAACTTTTCCTGACCTTTAACAAATCAGTTTGTTAGATAGCGCTGCACAGAGTTTGCCATCGATATTGTTAAAAATGAGCCCTGTGAATAAAGAGTAGATTTATTCATGATAAATGATAATTGTTGTGTTGCTGTGTAGAAAATTCACAGCTCCGATTGTGTTACAGTGCAGAATAAATAGAATCATTTGAGGGTTTAAATTGAGGGTGTGTTGCATACGTTTCCTTAAATTTATATAGTTGAAAGAAGCCATTTAGTTATTAAATAAAGGGGAATAATATTGGATACACATGAATGTCATGAAAATTTGGAATGGTTTCCCTGAAATGATATGGATACTAGGTTTAAGTAAAATGTGCAGGATTGCATCTGAGATTTTTGGCATACAAGGGTATCAAGTGAAAGTGGGGGAAACAGTTGGATGAATAGTATTGGTGTGTAGATCAGTCATGAACTTGTAAAATGTTTCAGGTGCCAAATGACATTTTGCTATTAATTATAAAGTGGGAAAAATGGTTTTCAATGTTGCCCCTCCTTTTTACTTTATCTGTTGCTATCAGATTACTAAATGACATATGACTGATTAAATAGTTAGCTTCCAGTGAAGTTTATTGTTATTAACCTGCTTTATCCCAAAAGGTACTATGTCATAATTCATTGATCAGTCCCAAATTTATTTTGAGGAGTCAAATATGATCATGAAATTTCATGCCTCCTCTAATTCTGAAAATTAAATATGTTTGCATTGTTTGATACCATCTTGTCCACTTTGAGGATTTGAAAATTTTGTTTTCAAACTGTATTCACATATTTGAAGGAAAGATTTTGCAAAATCATCTGGCCTATGAATAATTGAACAGCAGTGGAATTTAACAATTGATCTTAACTGATCAATTTATTAGTGTATCTCAAAATCCATAGAAATTTTGTGCCCTGTATAGGTGAGTCATTTCTTATTGTGAGAGCAAAAGAAACTTATCTTAATGTGCAGAAAAGTTGTCGAAAATTAACTCTACAAACTGAGTAGCCGGGACAAACATTGGTCATGTTCAGGGAGTGCAAGATTAGTTAGAAATTGTTATATTATTCAAATAATACCTCTATTTATGCAGGAGTTTAATCTCATGTTATTTTGTGTTATGACACCAGGACAGACTTCTGCTAAAATTGGGAGTAAGAGTGATGATAATATTTATTAAAATAAAATAATTTAAGATTAATCTTTAACATAGAGGAATTGAAGAGTAGGGAAGATGACCTACAGAATTTTTACATTGATATATTGCCATATTGACATTTTTTCCAATCTTAACTCAATTACTTGTAGTGTTGTGATTTTCTATCTTAAGGTTTCCGTAGAAGTGGCAATGTTTTAGAAGTTTTTGATTTTAAAAATGGAATTTTAACTAGGTCATCAAAGGAGCTTCCTGCTTTTTGTTGTTAGAGATTTAGTATGATTTTGAGCAGGCTGTCTGGGCCTCGGCTATGTTTCACTTGAAAGGCATCATGAACTTAAAGAAAAACAGTTGAAGAAACAACAGACAAGAAAACAGAAAAAGAAGATTAGTGTATTGTAAACATTAAAAAACATCAAGTACTCATTGGCTTTGAAAGATTGAAATTCCTTTGCCAACAATTTGGGGGGATAAAGATGTTTGTGATTTGCAACACTGCTTATGGTGCCATTGCCTAATCAACTCATGATAATAGATATGTCTTTATTTAAAGGGAGCTTCTCCTTATCAGCGTGTTACTTTTTCACATTTCCAGTGGTTCTTGAGATTCCCATGCTTTGCAACTTACAGTGGGCTGGTGCAAACTGCCAATCTGTTCCCAGACATTTGCTTATTGCCCTTGCCCTTGTCAAATGCAACAATGTGTCTTGGGCATTTTTCACTTCTGTTCCTCACAATATTGGATGGCTGTTTGATATTCTTGCTCCATTGGGTAGTACATCACATTAGAGCTGCAAAGGGCAATGCACATACAAGAAATGCTGTTATTACACCTTTCTGAACTCCTAACTGTAATAGTAAATTGCAGAATTCAGTTGCTACAAATGCTTTATAAAGTGTTGTGCTTCATAAGCCATTAAACCCTTGAGTTCCTGTCTTGATATTTTACTGAGAGCCAAGGTATAGGTTGTGTAACACTTCATAAAGGATTTTTAGTGACTGAATTCTGCTGAAACTTGCCAAAAATGTCAATATTTTAGTGACATTTATGGGAATGAATTTGGATGGGAATGTGAAAGCTGTTACATAATAAACCAAAGGATGCAAAGTAAGCCTATGCATATGTATGACACACATGGGTTCTAGCCAAATTTGTTTTAGTGGGTGCTGAGTTGTCAGTGCATTGTTTCCCAGTATATCAATGTCTCCATATCAAATTCTGTTTGGTGTGAACATTCACAGTCCTGCAAGGACCTCGCATTTTGCAAAAATTGCATATTGACTTGTTCTAGAACACTGGGAGGATTCTCTGCTCTTCCTTAAATAGTGTAATGAGTCCATTTATTTTGAGATAAAATGCCTTTTGTTGTTTTAACTCCAGGTGACTTGAGGTAGTTAAATACAGTGTCAAGTTTGGGCCATGCTGGCTTAGCATAATGATTTGCTGTCTGTTTTTACCACATACTCATTTAAAGATTTCACAAGTGGAAACTTCATTTAACTAAAATCCTGCTTTGCTTAACACTTGCCTTAGTAACCAATGTATTTATCAGATCTTTTAAGGCTTTGCAACCTTGCGGATGATGCAAGACGTTTTGAAGGTTGCAAAGTACGTTTGTTTATGCGGCTACATCTTTTAAGATTGTTGGGGATTGATTAGGGAAGTTGAGAACTTTAATGCTCTGTGGAATGTTTGGCCTTTACAAAATTCTCAACCTGATGAGTTTTTGATCTTGTTTTTTTCTCTTGTGGAATATGGATATCACAGGTGAGGCCAGCATTTTATTTTCGCCTAGTCCCCATTTTCATTTAAAGAGAATAGGCTGAGAAGTGGTACTTGCTGCAGGAGGAAACTTCAATAGGGATAAAGAAGAGCATATATTACTGCAGCTGGCTCATGGAGAGAGCCTAGCCATTGTGTATGGGAGCATTATTTTTCAACAGGCAGAATGCTACAAGACTGATTTAATGTTTTCCCCTCTATAATTGTTCTGAGGTCAATTGGGCAAATCCTTGAAAGGATAAAGTGGCTATCTACTCTAATCATGTTGCAAAAGGTAGTGAAATCTAGTCAGAATTGAATAGGTTCCTGCATGGGGTAGCTTTATCTGTTGATTTCTTGAAGCTCAGTGCATTCTGATCTTTGTGTATGGGGTTCATAGCAAGGAAATCATATCTATTTTCAGTGCCTGCTCAATGACTTGAGGGTAGATAAGGTTCAAGCTCCTTGACTGCTATTATTATTCTGTGCAATAACAGAAGGTGACACGCAGTCTACCGAAGTGAAGAGGCTTTTCATATGAGCAGAATGGCTAGCTTAACTCCTGTGCACTGGTGACAGGATCACATTGCTTCAAGGCTCTGCTTTGGAATTAAATGCTGAGCACTGCTAGATACCAGGCATTGCAGTGAAGCTGGTTTTTTTTTGTCAGCAAATGGGATCTGCAAGTTAATTTGTGTTTCTGCAGGCTTCTGGCTGTGAAATGAAATTGGAAGCCCTTTAGCCTAATGGAAAAGCAAGACCTGAATACAAATGTCACGAGTCGCTGTCAGAAGCCAACTGTGAGATGATCGCATTCCCACTCTGTTGCTAGACTATTGTAGATGATTTGAATATGGGGATTACATTTGAGTTATAAAGTCCTATTTGGCACTCCTTGGAGTGTACATACTGCAGTTCTGACATCTTTGTGATGAGATAACCTAGGGAATTATTAAGCCTTTTTGCCACGGACACAAACCTCCCATTTTGTGGCAAAATTTAAACTACCCTGAAAGAGTTAAAAGAAGAATGCATTCAAAATGGAACTGCAAAACAAGCATTTATTGCTTTAGTGACCCAGGAATGAAACATTATGCTTGTCATTCTTAAAGCCAACCATAATTGGAGCTTGCTACTGTTATCAAAGCTGGGCCATTCTCATGACAGCCTAATAAAACTGAAACTGTTAAATTAAATCCCTGATGCTTAATCTGATGAAACCACTGAGCTAGAAGAATATTAGATGAGTGTCTGGTATTCTTCAGAGTGATGGACCCCCAAACAGCTTGTCAACACACTAAGATTGCAATAACAGATTTAACGGCAGACTAATTCTGTCCTAACAAATATTGGAAACTCCAGCCAAGATCGCTAAGATAACCCACTACTTGTATTAACTGTAAACCATCTTTGTTTTGTGTCAAGTCTTCAACTCTTTTTTGTAAAATGAATTGAAAAACTATTTGCAAAAATAACTAACTGCACTTTGTCTCTGTAGATCATTTTTAATCAAATTTGAATTATCAATTTATATCTGTCAACTTTCATGGTAATGAAAAATATTAATTAACATGTTTTTATATTTGGTTGACTAAAGGCTCTTCCTTCACACCACCCAACTCACTGACTTTCCACGAATGAAGCACTAGTCTGGTAGAAATTATCTTTATGTGCACGTCTGCAGGGACAAAACCAAGTGGTGGACTGATAATTTACTTCAACCTTAGTAGCTTTTAATATTGTGTGTAGTCGGTTTCCAGCAAATGAAAGGAGTGTAGTTTGGAAGAGGGTAGTGATTCCCACTTGCCATAGATAGCACAGGTAATCTATTGCATTAATCAGGTGCCCACTGTAAAATGCATGGGGAGTGATTAAACTATCATACACAATACAATCAGCTTGAAGCAGATGTCAAGACCAATGCATCAAGGTTTAATTTAATAATGGAGTGAATTAGGACCCAAAAAAATACTGTTGTGTAAGTATCTGGCATCCATGGCAGTTTGCTTCATGGCTGGCTGTTCATAAATGAGGCTGCAGGCTCTCCCGTTTCTTATTGTATGTTATCAAGATTTGCCTTTAAGGGAAAATGTGAATGTATCATTGACCAGAGTATCCAATTACTATCACTGCTTACAGTATTTCAAGTGTATGCGTCGTGATTTTGTGAAATAGGTTATACTACATTGAAAACCTTCTTGTTATCAAAAGTTGAGCTAAAACGTATAGGTGGAAGTTCACATCTCATCCAGCACAAATATTCAGATCTAAACTTCATTACAGTAAACTTTAGGGAATAGTACTGATTCTTTGCCTTTCATTAAAATATACATTATATGCATATAGTAAAGCTCACCATTGAATACTAGACATGAGAAAGTTTGATATCAAGCTGAACTTCTCCCAGATCCTCTACATTTTGACTGCTTGTTATATTGCCTGCTACTACCCATCACAATTGATCTGTCAGGTAAGCCCTCATGCTTGTCCTCGCTGTAGTTCTCTCCTGCCTACCTTTTCGATTTTTAACCTCCATTACTTTCAGGCCATCTGAATCTGTTGCCTGTTTCTTGTCCTCCGTCTAGGTCCTTGCTGAATCTAATTTCCTCCTTGCTCTCCAGCAACTCAATTAAAAACAATTTAATCATGTATTTAAATCCCTTCACATCTCTGCTATTAAATGCAGCGGAAGAATAGTTTTTTCTAATGATCCAGATATTGTCTGATCAGATTCTTATGCCTGCGTCCTTGCCGCCACATCTCCCAACTACCAGGAGCACCACATGAGTTGTAGTTCTCCAGCCAGCCTAACCTCTGGAATTCCCTGTGAGTCTTCCTGACCTTGATGGATTTCCTTAAGAGCCATCTTCCTTTGTATGGCTGTGCTTGCTTCACCATGGCTCGATGTACAGACAGACATACTTTATGGGTTTCGTTACAGCCGCCCCAACCAAGAATAGTGTAGAAATATAGCAATATAAAACCATAAATAAATAAATAAAATAAAGTTAATCATGCCAAGTGGAAATAAGTCCAGGACCAGCCTATTGGCTCAGGGTGTCTGACACTCCGAGGGAGGAGTTGTAAAGTTTGATGGCCACAGGTAGGAATGACTTCCTATGACGCTCAGTGATACATCTTGGTGGAATCTGGCTGAATGTACTCCTGTGCCTAACCATTACATTATGGAGTAGATGGGAGTCATTGTCCAAGATGACATGCAACTTGGACAGCATCCTGTTTTCAGACACCACCATCAGAGAGTCCAGTTCCACCCTCACAACATCACTGGCCTTACGAATGAGTTTGTTGATTCTGTTGGTGTCTGCTACCCTCAGCCTGCTGCCACAGCACACAACAGCAAACATGATAGCACTGGCCACCACAGACTCGTAGAACATCCTCAGCATCGTCCGGCAGATGTTAAAGGACCTCAGTCCCCTCAAGAGGTAGAGATGGCTCTGACTCTTCTTGTAGACAGCCTCAGTGTTCTTTGACCGGTCCAGTTTATTGTCCATTCGTATCCCCAGGTATTTGTAATCCTCCACCATGTCCACACTGACTCCTTGGATGGAAACAGGGGTCACTGGTGCCTTAGCCCTCCTCAGGTCCACCACCAGCTCCTTAGTCTTTTTCATTTTGTATCTCAGTAATATTCAAGATAGGACTATTTCAAACCCAATTAGGACTTGAAAATTCAATGTACCACCAGGGAAAAACAGCAGCAGATGAGAAAAATTAAATAGTTTGAAAAGTGTAAGTAGTTTTTAAGGAGCAAATAAATTGCACCTTGTATCATTACTACCCAAATGTTTTTGTTTTTGATTTTGGCAGTTACTTGTTTCATCACAATCAGAAAGGAAAGTGCAGATACTCAAAATCTGAACCAAAAACAGGAAATTGCTGCAGATTCTTAAAAGATTGGGCCCAATCTGTGGAAAGAGGAATAAAGTTAACACATTAAGTGTGAGATCCCTTGCCAGAATTGGGAAAACCCAGTTTTGATAGAGGGGCTAGGACCTGGAACGGTGACAGATTCCCTATTCATGGATGCTGCCTGACCTACAGAGTATTTCCAGCCACCTTTGTTTTTTTTTGTTTTTTGGTATGTAACAAAATCTAAAAGACATTTCTCCAGAATATATATCACTTGCAATTTATTCTTCTTTTTTCCCCAGTGGTACTAATATACAGTTGCATAACACCGTGCAAGTCTGCATGGGAATGGTAATATGTCCTGCTGTGCCAAGAGAGCTTTCAGTCATATAGAAGTTGAAATTACTTTTAAAATGAATGTGTGCATGTGAAGGTGAACAATATTAGTGTTTTTGGGTTACCCAGGACGATGTAATTGGATGCTGCAACATTATAACTAAGATAAAATGGAAATGAATATTTTCTCTACAGCCAGACTTGGTATGAAATGATGAAAATATATTGCCCTTATTACCCTGGAGATACTATGAGGAAGTTGTTTATTGTGTCCAAGTAATTTGAGTATATTTTAGTGACATGCAAGCTCCAATGGTAATTGGCACATGGCTGCATGAGCACCCAATCTGAGTTTGTGGCATTTGTAACTTTAAATTGATACCCATCAGCATTAAGTGACTTGCACTTTCTTGGTTATCAATTAGTTATTTAGCCAGGCATTTTTTGTGGTGCAGATATGGGAGTGGAGTGGAGCTGAGCTTCTCTCAGTCTCTCTCCATCTCTCAGAGCTGAACCTGGAAGCCACAGACTCCCAAAGCTGCCCACAGTAGATGGCTGCACAGCTTTCATTAATAAAAACCAGCTTGCTAATGCATGTATGTTTTCACACTCTTGTCAAGTCACTCATTTGTAACCAAGCAAAAAGCTATTGAAAATTGTGAAAATAATGTGGTTTAGATGGTGTTTAGAGCTGTGATCGTATGGGTAGGAACATCACTCAAAGATCTATTCATGGTATTTAGTGCTACTTGCATTAATTTACAGATGTACTCAAAGTCAAGACAGAATATTAAGCTCTTTCAGAAAAATATAATGCCGTCCTCAAAGCTACAGAACAACAAAGCATCTAATTATATTAGAAGTTCATAAACTTTTTTCATTATGAACAGGCACTTTATTAAAATTAGCCACATCCCCAAGCAAATGCCCAGAAATTTAAGACAGAGGAGGAGCAGGGTCAGGAAGCCTCCCACAGTACCTAGAGCCTCCGCGTGGTGCATCACATCTCGGACCATGTGGATCAGATGGCCCAAAGCCTGCCAGACAGCAGCATGGCAAAGATTTGATGAGGACGTAGATGGACATGGGGTTGTGGTCCGACTCATTGAAGCACGTTCTTACACTTGTGCTTACCGTGCCGTGGAAAGGACGCACGTAGGAGGCCAAAGATTGGAAAAGAGACGTATGAGGATCTAAACATCAACTGCCAGAGAAGAGGCTGGAGAGCAAAGTGTTGGCCCGTGGAGGTCGGGTGTCGTGGCTTTGCAGGCCAGTCGCTCTGCAAAGTATACACTGCACTCGGAATCACGGGAGAGAGAAGAAGGAGAGGCATTTCTACAACCACAGATGCAGCAGAGAAAGCATCAAGATGGCTCTGATAAAGAGGGCGGATCCGTGGGTTGCTGCTAGGGCATAGGCCAGGGTCTGATCAACCCCAGTCGGATCGCCTGGGTGAGGACGTATGATGTCAAAAGACCCATAACACCTGACGAGCCCAGGTAACATCACTGATGATGTCCCCTAGCTTAGCATCATGCCGATGTTTCTGTAAGAAGAAGTAAATAAGTATTTTTTTATCTTGATTTTTTAAAAATATTTCCAGCCTTCCATCTTAAATTGATATCGTTGTCAACATTCTAGCTGAGAACCAGCAGCTTGCAGATTGCTAGTTCCTTTCCATACCTGATGGGAAGTTTTAGCTGATCAGTCAAGCTGAACTCCATTCTCTGGTACTCTTTCCATCTGACTTTCAGATCCTCATTCTGTTGGCTCAGAGCTGAACTGACTGAATATCAGATCTACAGTGATCCATCAATCATGCTGTTTTAATTAAGTTTTCCTTGTTATATAGCTGTGACTGCTATTATGTATTTTTTTGCTGTCTTTGTCTATATTGTGTTTATTCTGTATGCACTCATTATTTGAATTGCTGTTTTCAAAGCAGTGCAATTTTTAAAAACTGAAATCTCAATTAGTTCTGAAACTCCTTCAGCTTGTTTCAATAAGAAATTAAGAAAAAGCATTATCCTAGTTTGTTTTTGCGGCAACTTGGCAATGTGACTGAAGTTTTTTTTTTCTCTTAAAGAATGTTTATTTCATTAATGCTGTTGAATGTACAAGTTTATAATTTGATTTTTTTTGAGAATATTCTGAGGCTTACTTAAAGACTATATAGTGATTTTGCACCCATTAGTTTAATTTGCTTGTCTACTTCTGGATCCCTAGGTGCTCTGTGGATGTGTATAGTCTTAAATCCCCATTGCAAGCCTGAACAGAAAGCAGGCTGGCTGAAACAACTCAAGAAGTGGAACTGTGTCGACGTTTGTCCCTGGGAGGATGGAAATCATGGAAGCGAGTTGCCCAATTTAACCAATGCTTTGCCTCAGGGTGCAAATGCTAACCAAGGTGAGGATAAAATTAAGTTTTTTTTTCTTAACATAAAGGAGGAATACAGGTTACATGGTGATCAGACAAGTAAACAAAATTCATGAAAAACTGGTAAAGTGGGAAAATGCTGTTTCACTGGCCAGTGTAGCAGTTTTCTTCATTCCATGGACCTGTGTCCTCACTTGTTAGATTCCCCCTTCTCCAGCCCTGTACCTTTTTCACCAATCAACTTCCCAGCTCTTTACTTTGTTTACTTCACCCCTCACCCCAGTTTCACCTTGTCTTTTTCTGCCCTTCCCTCCTCCCACCTTCTAACTCTGATTCCTCCTCTTTTTTTTTCCTCCAGTCCTGATGAAGGGTCTCCGCCTGATATGTCGACTACACTTTTCCATGGATACTGCCTGGTCTGCTGAGTTCCTCCAGCATTTTGTGTGTCTTGCTTGGATTTCTAACATCTGTAGATTTTCTCTTGTTTGTGTGTGCAGCAGTGATTAGTGTAAGGTTTACAAAATGGAGCAGTTAGAGTCATTTATTCTCACAGTAGATGTTTCAGTCAGGCATGCACTCTTTGCAATGGATGGAAGCCAAATAGCATAAATACTTAAATACTAAGCGAATATGTATTCAAAGAGGGGGTGGGTAATGAAATACAAAAAATGATGGGAGGCAAACTCTGAGCAATGGGATGGGACTATAAGAGCAGAAAAAGAGGTCTATGCCCATTTATCTCAATGTCACAATCGTGCATAAATCCCAAATCCCTTTATTCCATTTTCAATATACAGTCGGCCCTCCTTATCCGCGGGGGATTGGTTCCGAGACCCCCTGCGGATACCAAAAAAAACGCAGATGCTCAAGTCCCTTATTTAACCTGTATCAGTGCGGTGGTCTTTAGGACACAGTGGAACCCTGGACTTTATTCAAACATTGTCAGTGCAGTGGACATTAGGACCCAGCGGAGCTCTGAATCCGCAGTGTTTCTGTTCATGAAAATAATCATGATCACAATTGAAAATAAGGTGGAAGTAATAAAGTGATCAGAAAGAGGTGAAACACCATCGGTCATTGGAAAAGTGTTAGGCTACAGTCGGTCAACGATCGGAACAGTTTTAATGGGGCATGTGAAAGGCCCTGCCCCGATGAAAGCTACAGTTATTACTAAGCAACGCAGTTGTTTAATTATTTTGAAATACATATGTTTCTTAAGTGTTTTCTATACATAGAAAGGTAAAATATGTACTATATACTAAGAAAAACCTTTGAATGACGCTAAATAATACCACATGTACCTGTTCCGACCTCAAATCCAACTTAAAGACGGACTCGGGAATGGAACTCATTCATGACCCAGGGACTGCCTGTACTTTTAAGTCATTTCTAGATTACTTATAATACCTAATACAATGTAAATGCTATGTAAATAGTTGTTATACTGTATTGTTTAGGGGCAAGGACAAGAAAAAATAGTCTATACATGCTCAAACAACGAGTGCAGGAGAGAGAACTTCCGGGTTTTCCCGATCTGCGGATAAGGAGGGCAGACTGTAAAGTCTATTGTTTTGACTTGAATGTGCTCAGAGGTTGACCACCTCAGCTCTATTGGGTAGAGAAATTCTGAGCTTTACCATGTTTTTGACCAGTTTTATAAAATGGTGAAGGAGATGGAAATGGTAGCTGGTGCTTTACTTGTGACAGGAGGGTCTAAAACTAGTGGGCATGAGTTAAGGGGAAATATTTAAAGAGCCCAATACATGGAACAAGCTGAAAAACAAGTGGTAGAAGGTAGATACAAACACAGCATTTAAGATCTTGTATGGAAAAGTGCTTGGTGGGAAAGAAGGCGGGGGTACAGACAAATGGGTTTAGTATAGATAGGCATGACAGACAGTATGTTTCAATAAGCTTGCATCTTATTTTTCTAAACTGCAGGTTATAAAACAAACTCGCTAATGAATTTTCTCTGTATTCCCTTTTGTTTCCATTCGTCCTCATTTTAGATAAACAGGCTTGCCCACAATATAGTGGATGTGGTCTCGCCAAGGTTTTCCTAGAGCAAGGTGGCTCTACTCTTTTATTCCAAAGCTTTTGACTTTTTATCTTCCTAACCGCTTGATATCCCTGCATGCTGTCTTCAATAGTTAATAGACAAGGGCACCCTACTCTCTCTGAACACAACACTCTTCAATCTCTGTCCATTTTTTAAAAAAAAGCCTTTCCATTATTTTTGCCATATTGGATGACCTCATATTTTCAACGTTTTGTTCCGTCTGTTGCATTCATTTACTAACCGTCTCCATGTTCTTCTGGAGTTTTGCAGCAGCCCATAGCGCCACCTGGATTTCATCATCAGCTAATTTAGATATCTGATACTTGATCATGTCAAATGAAGTAGATAGTAACGGTCTCTAACGCTGATCACTACAACATCTCACTTGTCCCAACCTCCCAACTCAAGTGACCCATTTATCCCCATCGTTTTTTGTCTGCTAACTGACCCTCAGCCTATGCCACTAATGCCACTAGCACTTGTTTAATGATTTCTGTGGAATCTTATTGGAAACGTTTCGAAAGTCCAAATACACCACATTGGCTGATTTTTTTTTCACTTTCTGAATGTTAGCACCTTTTTTAAAAAAAAGTCAAAGACAACTTTTCTTTATGAAATCCATGTTGCTTCTTTGCAATAGCATTACTGTCGTTAACATTTCCTTAATAAAGTGTACCACTTTCTTCACCTACTGTTGTAACAAGGAGCAGGAAGAAGGAAAACACTCCCTGCCTTCTCACTTCCTTTTTTGAAATTTAAAACATGGGACCTAAACTTGCTACTTTCCAATTAGGAACACTGAATTAAGTCTTACTATAGTACTCCCTCAAGTTGAAGAATGCAACAAGGCTACCATGAAAATAATAATTGGATAAGCTTTGGAGGTTGAGAGATTCTGCAGTACACTTACCCTAACATGATTTGTCATCTTTGGGAGCAATGTCAATGAAAATATTTTAATCGTTCTGCAAAAAAAAACTGCTGGAGGAACTTGGCATGTCAAGCAGTAACTGGGAATGGAGTGTGGGAGGTGGTGGGGAGAGGAGTGAGATTGTTAACGTTCTGGTAGAGACCCTGCATTAGGCTTGAGAGTGGAGTGGGTTGTCGATCGGTATGAAGGTGACAGGTAGGTCGATGGGCAGGAGGAGAGTTGGAGTTAAAGGCAGATGGAAGAATATAAGGGAAGGTAAGTGGCAGATGGAGACAGGTGTGTGGGAGTGGAGATGGATTTTGGAGACTGAGGGTGATGAGCATGAACAGGAAGGCTGCAACTTCTGGAATTTGACAAGTAAGGAGGACAGTAGGAGTTAATTTTAGTGCTTTGATTTGCGCTTCTAAAATTCAGCTACCTTACAAATGAAAATAGTGATTTAGTTACTGAAGACCTTTTTGGATTTTGTAGTTTTAAAATCTGGAGTAAGAATGAATCTTGAATTTGATTATTTTTATATAATTCTGATTTGGCTTTATGGATAGACCGACACTTGGTTAACTATCTGATTTTATGGTAACACGAGACTGCAAATGCTGGAATCTGGAGCAAAATTCAGATGAAAAGTCTCATCCCGAAATGTGGACTGTCACTTTCCTTCTCACAGATGCTGCTTGACTCACTGAGTTTCCCCTGTATTTTGTTTTCGATATTTATCAAGTCATGCAAGATGGTCTTCATGCTATTATCCTTCATAAGCCACGTAGAGAACTTTACATCTAATAGAGACTGTTATATGTTGGACCTTCTGGTACTGTATGATTATGGTAAATGCGAAGTGCAGGCTTTTAAAAAAAATTTTGGTGATGGAAAAATGAATGCAATTTGAAAGTCAACATTTCCAACTTTTGGTTTGTAATATCCAATGTTCTTGAATGAAATGCAGAAGGTGGGAGTGACAAGGCCATTCAGCCCCAGAACCTGTTCACTCTAACTTCTGCAGGGTCATAATTATTATCTCAATTTCATGCATTTATTTGATCTTTCTTAATACTAGCATTTAATAAACAAAAGTCTGCATTAGTATTAAATTTATTCTGACGTTACATGCAGAGTTTTTTATTTGGAGACCATGGTCCTTTCTGAGAATAATACCACCCCTAATTCCCAGCCTCTTTATGATTAGCATCAAAAGAGTTGGTTTATTGAATTGCTGACGGTTTAAGGACATGGGATGGGTGAACTCTGTACAACTGAAGATTCCGGCTTTAACAATTATACTTTGTATCTCAACACTGAATTTTACTGATATTTACCTGAATCTCCAACTCCTTGTTCTTTTGCAGCTTTATAATCTCCCTGCTTTATGAACGTCATTGAATTTGACTTTTTCTAGTTGAAAATGGATGACTCCACATATCCTTCCATTAAAATCCATTTGATGTATTCACCCCATTTACTTAGCCTTTTGAACTTCCATCTCCCATCTATGCAGCCTCATCTTCTTTAGAACCATCTCTAATCTGCCTCTCAACATTTCATGTTAGTAACATTGATATATCTAAGTATGTTGTTAGAATTGCCTTGCCTTAAAGCAGTCTCGGTGTTAACTGCTTTAAGTTACTTCAATACAGTGGATTCTGGTAATTGGGTCATTGGTTAATTGAGCAGCCACTTGTTTGGGACAGCTCTTAAAGAAATCAAAGCTAATTAAGAAAATAACTGTGATTCTGTCCCTTTATTTGAGACACTGTGCCACTTAACTGGGACAGACTGTTGCCGAACAGTTACTAACATCAGTTGCATGCACTTGTGTGGCTGTTAGACACTACATTGTGCTTGGAGCATTAGTTATGTGTTTGTGTTCAATAAGCAGTGATTTTTTTTATCACTGTTAGTTGGCAAGAAATAAGCTGTAGGACAATTCTGAACTGTCTTGCTCAGGCTTGGTAATGCGAGAAACAGCAGGGAGCGAAAATAAAACTATTTCAGTACTTGAAGTTAGGAGACTAAGAAGATTTGATTGTATTCACCGTCATCTTGAATGTTATGATGAAAATGAAGATTTGGAGGATGCAATTGTCAAAAGCATTGTATGAATGCAGACCATTATCAGTACTCGGAGTCTATGCTGACTCTGTTCATTTACTGTTAATCAAAAGAACTTGAGGGTCAACAGAGGGAGGTGATGGGCAGGAGAGAAGAGGTAAGAGGCCAGAGTGGGTGAAAGGAAAAAAGATGGGAGGGGAGGTAGCACTTCATCTGTGAATCGTTGGGGTTGTCTGTTGTATCCAGTGCTCCTGATGTGGCTTCCTCTACGAAGTAAATTAGGAGACTGCTTTGTCAAGCTTTTCCCCTCTGTCTGCCAAAAGCAGACAGTGACCAACCACTTTAATTCCTATTCCTATCCCCAACCCCATATGTTGGACCATGGCTGCCTTTTCTGCCACAATGGGACCGCTCTCAGGGTGGAGGAGCAACACCTCATATTGAATGTTCATGCCTCCAAGTTAATGGTGTTAACAGTGATTTCTGCTTCTGGTAACCTTTTTTTTTCCCCTCTCCCCTACTCCTCTCTCTGGCCTCTTACCATTTCTCCTCTCCTGCCTGTCACACCCCTCTGACCCTCATTCTTCACTTTCTCCTGTGGTCCACACTCCACTCCTATCAGATCCCTTCATCTCCAGCCCTTTACTTTTCCCACCCACCTGGCGTCACCTCTCACATTCTAGCTTGTCCTCCTTCGCTGAACCCCATTATTTTATGCTAGCATCTTCCCCTTCCCCTTCCAGTCCAAATGAAAGGTCCCAGCCCAAAATGTCAACAGTTTAATCAATTTCATTGATGCTCCCTGACCTGTTGGGTTCCTCCAGTCTGTTAAACAGTAATTTTTCTCTTTTTTAATATACCTTTTTAACTATTTCCATTAAACTTTGGCTAATTGGGGCAGGCACTTATTTGGGCCAAAATGTACAGGTTCTGATGTGTCCCAATTAATTAGAATCCACAGTGTATGAAAATTTGGTGAAATTGCCTGGCATCCAATTCTTACTAGGTGTCCTTTACACACTTTGTATTGAAGAACACTGAATGTTCTTCCAGGGTTTGTTAGACATTGCATTGGCTTTGATGTGGTTTGCTTTTTATCAAAAGTGTAAACAATTATACCATTTTGTTTTTATTAAAAATGCAAAGAATTATATCTTTTTAATTCACCAGCAGATACTGCAAACAGACCTCATCGGACTGTGTTCACACGAGCCATTGAGGCATGTGATCTCCACTGGCAGGACAACCATTTACAGCACATTATTAGCAGTGACCTCTACACAAACTACTGTTACCACGGCGACAGTGAAAATTCACTGTTTGACTCTCATGGGTGGCCGTTATGGCATGGTAAGTGGCTAAACCGGAAAGATCTTTGCATGACTTGTCCCTTTGTCCAGTTTCTATGGTATTGCCGGAGAAATTAGAGGCCTGTCCATGAATACAGTGTCTGTTTGAAACTGCCGGTTTATAAATGTGCAGTTTCTAATTCCTATCACAAATATTTCTTTGATTCTTTGTCGTACAAATTAGTACTTTTTCTCTTGTCAAAATTGCTTTTCTCTATATTTCTTTGGGACTTTAGAGCACGTCCCTACAGCCTGTGCTCGGGTGGATGCCCTGCGATCTCACGGATACCCTCGAGAAGCTTTGAGACTAGCAATAGCAATTGTCAATACACTGAGGCGACAGCAGCAGAAACAGCTTGAAATGTTCCAGGCGCAGAGAAAAGGTAAGCTGCCAAGGGCTGAAAATGGTGCATTGTAGTTCATTTCATGAGTTGTATGAGTCACAGATGATCTCTTGTGCAACTGGCAAAGCAGTACTGATGTCCATCGAATCCCCTCAGGAGCAGTTGTGGTTGACCACTCTGCCGTCATCTTACTCCAACCCTTCCCTCTTCATACAAGCCTCTCTCCCCTCTTCATTCCCTGTCCTCGTGCGTGGTCTCAATCTGAAATGTGAACCATCCATTTGCATCCGGAAATGCTGCCTGGCCCACTGAGTTCTTCCAGCAGCTTTTTTTTAAATTCCTCCAGCTGGTTCCATTTTCATATACACTGCACTGGGGCACATTGGGACCAGTACAATTTGGCCCAAATAGCCAAAGTTTCCTGAAATTGTTAAAAGATTTTTTAAAAAACTACTATTTAACTGAGTAACAAATTATATATTTAAATGAAATACAGAACAAATTAAAACACTATCACTACTACTATGGTATTATAAAATGGTGTACTTGGCCTGAATAGTTTATCGACAGAGGTATTCATCCAGTGTTGTCCTTCGTATAATGCCTATTCTTCTCTCACTCTATTTTAAAATCAAAATTAAGATAAACATTTTTGAAACTTTTTGAATCTGCATCTGTAGGGCCAAACATACCACAAGCACACACAATTGAAGCTGTTTAAAAACTACACATGCACAATGCTGGAGGAACTCAGCCTCTATGGAAATGAACAAACAGTCAACGTTTCGGGCCGAGTGTTCCTTTGGATTTCCAGGGTTTCTTGTGTTTATGATTTGCTATTTAACAACAGATCATTCTAAGCATGGCCTTGTGTCTAACAGCCACACAAGTGTACGCAACTGACTGTACTTGGAAGCTGTTCAGCGACAGGTCTCCTGTCTAATTAAGCGGCTTAGTATCCCAAATAAGCAAAGGAAATCCCGGCTGTTTTCTTGATTTAGTTTCTGTTCTTTGTCAGTTGTCCCAAATAAGCGGCTGCCTCGATTAACCAATGGCCCAATTAACCAGGATCCACTGACATCCTATAACCTCTTAATCAGTGCAGTGGCTTCTCCTCAGCCTCTTTTTTATTATTATTTCTCCCTCCCACTCCTCCCCTTGTCATTATTGCTGAGGATCCTTGGGGTTGTGAAAATTTGTGTTCCATTCCCATGTTATGCTGTGCTCATCAGCAACCTCAAGATGCACGTTTAGGATGAAAATATCCAACTTAACCTTACTACCACGTTTCAGAATCTTTTGCCCACCTCTGGTGTGGTATACTGCATTTCTGTTATCAAATATTTGGTAGGCAGAAATTCCTTGCCGTTAGCTTTGGGAAGGCCATGGGCACCATCTTTAGACTACACCATAGACATGATATCTTAGCCACAAATTTAGCTTTTTTTTCTGTCAACAGTCTAAGGTTGAATCAATCTGTTTGTTGAATTCAGTCTTGCTGTCCCATCTGTTACTAAATGGACCTCTATCGCAAAGAATTTTTACTTTGTTGTCTTATTCTACTTTCCATCTTCTAGCCAATGAAAATTGAAGTTAATCGAGTGCATTAACTAGGTTAAGCTAATTGTTCACCATCAGCCTTGTGCCTCTGTTAGTTCTTTCCAGTGGGTTCTGCTTGTTCCTACTTGATTTTGAATGCCCTCGCTGCTGATTTCCATTGGCTTTGCCAGCCCCGCAGAACTCTGAAATCAGTCTGCCCTACCATTTCTGCGCTTTTGCTCATTTTCTCTCCTGTAATTGATCCACTTTTGATTTACCCTTCTCTAGTTGAGGCCACTAGGGGATATTTCATCCTTTCACACCCCAGCTCCTCCACCCTCCTCTGCTCTGCCATCATCAAGGGACCCCTTGACATCTTATTTTTGCCTGAGCATTTCGTCACCTGTCTTAATATCCTCCAATAATGCTCACAGTCAATTTTGTTTTTGTAATGCTTAGTGATAAGATAGAATGCTTTAATATATTAAGAGCACTTTGTAAATACTGGCAATTATTTTGGAAAATTTATTGAAGCTGTCTCCAAAACCCTAGAGTTAAGTAAACATGTGATCGTTTACACCAGTCTCATTTAAATATTAATAAAATCCAATTGCGTCCTTTTAGTGTATCATGTATTTTGGTGACCATACTAGTTTAGGTCTTAACTTTGTTCATATTTGGGTAAATAATGATAGATTTGCATTGACAATCTCATAATTTTTAATTGATGTATTAAGTTTATTGACCGATTATTTCCCAATAAACACTTTCTTCACAAAGGTATTACAACAATAACCAATCTGGAAGGATGGGTAGGTCACCCATTGGACCCTATTGGCTGCCTGTTCAGCACTCTAATGGATACCTGCAGAGTGGACGATGAAAATTCTGGGTATTCGGAATTCACAGGTATTTGGTTTGCCAATTGATGGCCTCTTCCAAGGCAGAATTCATATTTTGGTTTGAGTCGCAGCATTGTCTGCAATATTAAAGACGTGAAGTACAAATACTTTACCTGAAAAAGAAATTGTACGTTAGCTGATCTAATAAGATTAGGTCAGGTGTTAGTTTCATTTGCTTTGATATTCAGGCTTTGGCAGGGTGAAAATAAATGCCTAAATTAAATTTTAGTTAACCATCGCAAGGAGAGTCTTATTCCTCAAGGGAATTATTAATTATTTCTTGAAATGATTTCTCTTAATAGAGAGGAAATTAGATAATTTAATCAGCCTTATTTACACTTGAGGACCCTTTTTTGGGTTTAACCAGTTCGCAATAAAACTTATGAGAATCTTCCATTCAGTTTTCCACAGAGGCTTCATTTACTCTCATATTACCAGTTAGCCCTGTCTCATTGCACAATGCTGTGTCTGAGATGGTTTTGCAAAAGGATTTTAACTGCAGGCCATGTACACATTTTGCTAATTTGGTTTGCCCTTTCTACATGAGACTGAAGTTCAGGGTGATTAATGTATACTCCTCCTTTCATGGTCTTCTAATCATAGCATCAAACACGGAATAAAACAAATTACTGCCCGGGGGCTGAGAAAACTATTCTCTCTCATACTGGCCCTACATAACTAATTTTCTATACCAAGATCTTTTCGGGTGTTATTATCAGGGCTACTGCCAGTGCTTGATAAATTGGCTATTTTATTAAAACCATGTTCCCTGGAATGTTCAGTTGCTTATCTTGGCCACGATGCCTCAGTAAGGATGACTCTTTATGACATTAATTCATCAAACTTGTTATGAGTGCGTTGTGCATTTGGATAGAATGACGTGAATGTTTTCCTCCTATTTGACTCTAATCCTAATACAATATTGGTGCTTTGTTCCTGACAGTTCTATATTTTATCCAAATTACTACTGGACATTACTGTATTGACTTTTAACTTCTCTTGTGTTTATCTCTCTATTTACCTTGCCTAAGCCTGCCAGTTCTTAATACTTTAAAACCCTAGTTGCTATCCCAACTACAGTATTGGATTCACCAATCTTCATATGGATGGAGTGATGGACTAGGGCTTGTTTCCCAAGAATTTAATTTAAGTCTGTCAATTAGTTTCAGTTAACACATTTGATTAATGCAAAGGTAAAGTAATAATAAACATGTTTTTGTTTTGGCACAGTACTCGTATTTAACAATACCCAAACCTTTGTCTGAATTTTCAAAGAAATGAGTTTACATATGTTCTACCGACTTACATTTTCTCCACACTTGGGAAGATCCTCAAAGCCCACCTGTTGCAAGCCATTAAGTGGGCTGGGGATTGCTACAGAACCAGCCCTACCTAGAGAACAGCTGGAAAACAGCTTTGACAGGTGGTTAAGCCATGCTTACTGGCTTTCCCAATGGCTTGGCTAACTGTCAAACTTGTTCCTTTTATGTAAGAAAGCATCCCTTTTTTTAAAAAAAAAGAGTAGTTAAAAATTAATGAAACTGTAAAATATATAACAATATATAAAGACATTAAAGATGCATACTCCAGTAAAAAATTTAAATACAATTGATTTAAAACATTACTACCTTGTAGTTCTATTTTTAATTGCTCATGTGATCAGACCTCCAGCAAAATGTCATTGCCAGTTTGAGAATTAACAGTGGGTTTTTTAAAAATGTGGATCACCAAGTAGATCCTTCCCTACCACTTTCAAGATCTACTTCAGTTAAGAGTAGATGTTATTAACTCTGGTACAGGTCAGGGAACAGTCTGGACCACCTTCTTGACACTTAGGAGAACTAGAAATGGGCATGAAAAGGACATAGTGAGTAGGATTAAGAAAAACCCCAAGGCATTCTACATGTCCTTGAAGAACATTCCCGAGGGTAGGAGTGATTATGAATAAAAGAGGAAGCGTGCCTGGAGTTGGAGGAGGTAGGGAAGGTCCTTCAATACTTTGCTTCAATATTCGCCAGTGAAAGAAATGCTGACAAATCTAAGGACAGCATAGAACAGTCTTGTATGTTGAAACAAATTGAGGTAAAGAAAGAGGATGTGCTGGAAATCTTGAAAAACTTTTGTATAGAATTCCTTGGAGGTGGGCAGGTTATACCCCAAGTTACTACATGAAGCGAGGGAAGAGATTTCTGAGCCTTTGGTAATTATCTTTGTGCTCACTGGCCACAAGAGTAGTACCAGAAGATTGGAGGATGA
The DNA here is from genome assembly GCF_030144855.1 of Hypanus sabinus. Classification (NCBI taxonomy): domain Eukaryota; kingdom Metazoa; phylum Chordata; class Chondrichthyes; order Myliobatiformes; family Dasyatidae; genus Hypanus; species Hypanus sabinus. The sequence continues at coordinate 64,991,608 of NC_082719.1, read as the reverse complement.
AAGATATCGTTTGATTGTTCAGGAAAGGCAATAGAGATAACCCTGGGAATTATAGATCAGTGGTGGACAAACTATTGGAGTGGATCCTGAGAGAAAAGATTTACAAGCATTTGAAGAAGCATTGTCTGATTAGGGATGGTCAGTATGGCTTTATAAGGGTCAGGTCATGCCTCGTGACCCTGATTGACTTGTTTGAGAAACTTACAAAACAATTGGAAGTTCAAGCAATGGATGTGTTGTATATAGTTTTTACTAAGGCATTCAAAAAGGTTCCCCATGGTAGGCCCATTCAGAAACTCAGGAGGTATGGGATCCAGGGAAACTTGGAGCCATGGATTCAGAACTGGTTTGCCTAAAATAGTCAGATGATAGTAGTAGCTGGAGCATATTCTGCCAGGAGGTTGGTGACTAGTGGTGGTCTGCTGGGATCTGTTCCTGGATCCCTGCTCTTTATGATTTTTGAGGAATTTATGATACTTTGAGGAAGGATTAGTAAGTCTGCAAATGTCAAAGGTTGTTAATGTGGATAGTTTCGAAGGTTGTCTGTTGCAATGGGTAGGTTGCAGAGTTTGGCTGAGAAGTGGAGATTCAACCTGGAGAAGTGTGCTCTGGTACTTTGGTCGAATTTGTAGGCAGAGTACAAGGTTAGTGGCAGTATTCTAAGCAGTGTAGAGGAACAGAAGGATTTTGGTGTCTAAGTTCATACTTTTCTCAGAATTGCTGTACAAATTGTGAAGGTGGTTACAAAGGCGTGTGCCATGTTGGCCTCCATTTCTTGGGGGATTGAGTTCAAGAACTGTGAGGTAATGTTGCAGCTCTATAAAACTGCTCAGACTACATTTAGAATATTGTGTACTGTTCTGGTCCCCTCGTTACAGGAAGGATGTAGATGTTTGGAGAGGGTGCAGAGGGAATTTACCAGGATGCTGACTCGATTAGAGAGAGTGTCTTGATGGTTGAGTGAGCTAAGGCTTTTTGGAGTGAAGGAGGATGAAAGGATGAGAGGCATTGTTGGAGTGGACAAGTGGACAGCCAATGCTGACCCTCTCCGCCACCCCACCCCGTGGTGGTAATAGTTAATGAGAAAGGACATAATTTTAAGGTGATTAGAGGGAAGTATGGGAGGATGTCAGAGATAGGATTTTTTTTTACAGTGGTGAGTGCATGGAATGTACTGATGCATGTTATGGTTGAGGAAGATACATTAGAGACATTTTGAGAGACTTGGATAAGCACATGGATGAAAGAAAACTGGAGGGCTATTGGGAAGGTTAGATTGATTTTGGAGTAGGTTTTAAAAAGTCAACACAATATTGTAGTCTGAATGGCAGAATTAGGCCATTCAAGACAAATTCTGGATAACTTATTTCCCTCTCAACCCCATTCTCCTGCCTCCTTCCTGTAACATTTGACACACTTAATAATCAAGTACAAAGAACAGGTTATGCTCATTTGACAATAGATCCACAATAACGAGCATATGGCATTGCACAGAACATCCCAACCCCAGGGCTGTATGCCTGTTTTTCCAGCCATTTTTGTTTTCATCCACTCTGCCTCAAGCTCACTAGCTCAGGAGGCAGTATTGGCCTCCCCGATACATATCTAGTCCCTGGAGCTGGCTGGGTTGCAGTCGTGTCTTCTTGTCCCAGCCATTAACTATATCTAAAACGTTAGCTAAGCCAGGCCTTTTCCTCTAGTTATAATGCCCAAGTACTGAAGTATCCTTGGAAGCAATTTAAATCTCCTTCCCTGCACTGTCCCTCTGATTCTGACTCAGTAGCAATGAGTTGAAGTTGTTAAAAAACGCAGCAGATGTTGTGAGGGCTGGTGGTGGTGGTTGTCTTTTCTACTGTCAGCTGACTCCTGGCAATTTTGAGTTAATTATTTTAAACATTAATTGGTTAGATTACTTACCTAGTTCAAATTGGTAAATAAAGGTTTTCTGATTTAAAATTCTTAGGCATGTAAAAAGGTTCGAAGGGATACTTCCTTGCTTTGCTGTTTTGAATTCCCATTCTTGTTCGATTTCCAGTTTCATACTGTTGACTGCAATCAGGTTGTCCACAGTGCAGTCTGTGCTTATGGTCCTCAGTGTTTCTAACCTGCAAAATTAACAGAGAAGGGCTTATGTTTATATAGCAGCTTGCATTGGCTCAGAATGCCCCAAAGTGCTTCACAACTAACAAAGTACTTTTGAAATGTAGTCACTGTTGTGTGAAAGGGCTGCTGTTAATGAAAGGACTTGGCAGGAGCTATTTTTAACCAGGCCTTCTGGGGGTCATATGGGTGGGGGTTGGGGATTGGTGATGGGAGAAGCAGTAATGAATGTCGTTCAGTGGGGAGGATTAATCTGGTCCGTAGGCTGATCTTTAAAACAGATTTTTTTCCCCCTGATTACTATCATGTTGCACTGTTGCTGGGAAAGGACTGAGTCAGAGGCTGTTTTTACCCTTTGGGATCCCTCTAGTGGTCTGAATGAGGAATGACTCTCAGATCCAGCTGGCTGAGCTGTACTGCAGAATGCTTCCCTGAAGAGGAACGTATCCCTGCTCCTAGTTCATGCAGTCTTAGTTTTCAAGCTCAGTATCACTGTGAATTGGAGAAGATTATAACTTAACAACTTGCATTAAGTTGAAATTTAGCCATCATAGAGTATAAATAGATTCATTTGCGGGTTGGAGACTTCATGAGGTGTTCTTTGTGGCAACTTAGTGGATGCATTTCTGGTCTTTTGGTCAAACTCTTGCGAAGGTTTTACAACGTTCTCTTTCGATTCTTACTGAAGTTTTCACTTAAGCGGTTTTCATTTTTTCCTGGTTTCAAACAGTCTGCTGAAGGTTTCTAAGAAGTTAACGCAGTTCGCAGGTTTATTTGGATGAATGAAAGTTGGACCATCATAAAGAAACGGGCTATTCAGCCTGCCATGCTCATGTCACCATCGAGTACGCACTTATACCTTATCCCAATTACCAGCACTTGCTCTGTAGCCAGTTCACCTCAGCTCATCGTGCAGTTCCAGATGCTGCTTAAATCGTGCGTGTGTGTGTGCGTGCATGCACACACCTGTCTCCACTACCTGAAGGCAGTGTGTTTTAAACTTCTGCCACCTTTGAGTGAAAAGATTCGTCCTCTGATCCCACCTAAGTCAACACCTCCTCATATGCCAGGGAAGAAGTTTCTTCTTGTCTATCCCCAATGGCTCTCGTCTTTTTCTTTAATACCTCTGTCAGTTCCACTGCATCAGACCCTTGTCACCCACCCAATCACCTCCTCTTCAAGGAAGACAAACCAGCCTGCCTACTCTGCCCATTGTTGAAACATCCCATCCCATGAAACATTCCCGAGGAATCCCAGGGTGAAAATGGTTAATGAGGAAAGTATAGGTGGATGTTTAGTGGTAAGTTTTTATACATAGTGGTAAGTGTGTGGAATGCTCTGCCAGGGATGCTGGGAGAAGCAAATACATTGGAACATTTGAGATGCTTTTAGAAGGACACATAGTTAAAGGAAAAATGGATGGCTGTGCAGGAGGGAAGAGGAGGTGATCTGGTGGGTGACAAGGGGCATGATTTTAATGATGGAGTTCCTTGCTGTTTAAAAGAAAATAGAAACATAGAAAACCTACAGAGCAATTCAGGCCTTTCGGCCCACAAAGTTGTGCCGAACATGTCCCTACCTAGGCTTATGCATAGCCCTCTATTTTCCAAAGCTCCGTGTACCTATCCAAAAGTCTCTTAAAAGACCCTGTCATATCCGCCTCCACCACCGTTGCTAGCAACCCATTCCATGCACTCACCACTCACTGCGTTTTTTAAAAAAAACAGCAACTTATCCCTGACATCTCCTCTGTACCTATTCCCCAGCACTTTTAACCTGTGTCTTCTTGTGGCAACCATTTCAGCCCTGGGAAAAAGCCTCTGACTATCCACATAATCAGTGCATCTCTGTCATCTTATACATCTGTTGATGGGGAAGGTTTGTGTTCTTGGACTGGGCTGCATGCACATCTCTTGTGTTTCTCTGCATTCCTCTGCACCTCCAGTACAACCATGTCCTTCCTATAATGTGTCCTCTACATTTCTTTTTAAACTGCACTTCACGAATATGTATGCAGGCTGGAGCTTTCAAAATTGAACATACAGTGGCTGTGTTTATTTCCTTGACCGCTGGAGGTGCTTAATAATGCAGAGTTATGATCCCAGGGACAGCAAGTTTGCTGAAATGAGTTTCCTCATTACAACTATAGTTTGGTTTCATATTTCAAAAATTTGTTACGGCTGTATTTTAAATGAATATTGTTTCACATACTAAAACATAATGCATTTATGTATGGCTCTGGTTTTATTTTTGCAGAAACAATGGGGCAGCTGAAGTTGCTTGAGTATCAACATCTACCAGCGCACAAGTTCCTGGAAGATGGGGAATCTTATTTAACATTAGCTGTTGAAATAGCCCTGATTGGATTAGGCCAGCAGCGAATAATGCCTGATGGTTTGTATGCACAGGAGAAAGTGTGTCGCAATGAGGAACAACTGATTGCAAAGCTTCAGGAGATAGAATTAGATGACATGTTGGTGAAAATTTTTCGCAAACAAGCTGTCTTCCTACTAGAAGGTAAGTTTAACCAGGCTGAAATTGCCTTTATGGGTTGCTTCTTTGCTTTCTGTGTACTTAATGTTGTACTTTAATCTACCTGCCAGTCTACCTTTGTACTGGTGCTTGCTGCCAATGCAGACTGGGAATGTTGCTGGGCAAATTGTAGAAACAAACACACCTTTCCTTTCTAATGTCTTAGCATATCCTGATTATTACAGCCTTAAATGTAAACAAGTGATATCCTTTAAATAATCTTAAAAACATGGTTTTCTCTAACCTACAAGAAAGGGAGTGTGCAGTTTTAGCTTTTAACATATTATACATTCCCTTTTGGAAAGGAATTAATTTATAAACAATTTTTCAGAACTGGGGAGATGAGCTGGTACTTGGTTATTAGCTAGTACAAGTGTCAATATCCTCATGTATAGTCCAAACTTTATCTAAAACTTTTCCTGTTTCTATTTTCCAGAAATAAATAGATTTGACATAGAGTGATATTAGGTGCATGCATGTGATCTAGCAAACACTGTTGACAATGTAAGACAGGACTTGTAACGTGCTGTGTCTCAGTCAATGGAGAATGGTAATGAAGAGCAACCCCTCCACCAACTCCCAGACTACCTACCAGCAACAATCATTTCCCATATACCTGGTAGATGTTATGACGAAGCCCCCATGCATCCCTGAGCAATAGTGGTGGGAGAATGGAATGTTCAATAGTACAGCATTTTGGAAACTGTATGTGAATACCAATAACAAAACAACTTGCCTTTTAATATAGTACTTCATACAACCTGATGAATTCTTAAAAGACTTCACATTTAAGTGTGATTTCTTTTTGAAGTTATAATGTTAGAAATGTGACAGACAATTTGTTCACTGAGTTCTACAACCTATATAGAGATGATGACCAGTGAATTTTTTTTTAATACTTCAGATGAGGAATAGACATTGGCTGAGGAGCCAGGGAAAAATCTTCTTAAGCTAATGCTTTTGGAGTCGTTTATGGATATATGGTATTACAAATCGCAGGTTACATCTTGCCTGAAAGATGGCATCTTTATCAGTCCTGCACTTTCTCAGTACAGCATTTACCTGTTAGTCTTTCTGGTTTCTAAAATAACTTTTGAGATGGAATATGCTCTTGATGCTGACTTGGTGTTCAATATAGGCAATAATATTGGGGGTGGAAATGTAATCTATATATTTTCCCTTTTTGGAAAATATTTGTTGAATTGGAGATCTGGTGGATTTAGCAGAGTACAAGATCTCGTCTCTCCCTCTTAACCTGCTCGATTACTGACCAACTCTATTTTCAAGTCATAACCTTAGATGCATAGGCTGCAGCCTCATTAACCTTCACTCAATTCCCAAGTGTTTCGAAATACCCTCCCAAAGATGATCTGACACTTTAATTGTGTACAGCTGTAGAAATGGTTGGATTAGTGCATGTAGATTGCATTTTATTTTTGGGCTAATATTTGCCTTTTTCCTCAGGTGGGCCTTACAGTGGTCTGGGTGAAATAATCTACAGAGAGAGTGTTCCAATGCACACCTTCGCTAAGTATCTCTTTACGTCTCTCCTACCTCATGATGCTGAGTTGGCATACAAGATTGCACTGAGAGCGATGCGGTGAGTACCGGTCATTGCTGCAGACCTTTTTTTTTGCATTGCTGGCACGTTTGCTTAATTAGTAATCTTAAAGATCAGCTTGTGCATCCACATCTCAATCCAATGAATGGCTGCAGTAAAGAGAATGCTGTTCTTGCATCTCAGACATCCAATCTGTCGGCTTTGCAAAGCTACAGAATCTGGTTGTGTTGGAGTTAGATTGTCGGCAGTTTTAGAGTATTTAATGACAAACTGACTTTAACTGAAATCTTACTAAATTATTCATGATGTCTGAAAATGAGATTTTAGTGAATGTGTGAATAATAAATATGCTGTAATAGATTTGAACTAAACCTCAGGATGGCCGTGGTTATAATTGCCTTCGTTTCCACTCCTGCCCCTCCTCTTGACTAACCATCATTTAGACATAGGTTATTTAATGGCATTGACAGACTGTCATTTATGGTCAACCTGGTGAAATGTTTGCTTTAATTGTGAAATGATTATGCAGCAGAAAAGAATTAAAATGCATATAACTGAAATCTTCACCTGCTGCATTAGAATATTGGAGCAGGTAAATGAGAAGTTTTTGAGTCCCGGGACAACAGTAAGACGCCAGCTAAGGAAACTAGTGTACCTTTGGAATTATACACTGAGTAATTTAATCTCGGTGTGTGGAAATGTTCCAAATTCTGACATTACTTCGTTGAATCATTTGTTTAGGAAATGGATGTTCTTGCACACAGTTTTTGCATGTAATTTATCGAGAAGAGCTTTATTATGCATATTAGATTATTGCTAGTGATTATTAGTGGCCACAGTAAAGTTGTCCTTATACTTCCAGACGCAAAACCCTTCAGCATATTGAATGTTTCTGTCAGGTTAGATGGGTATCCAGCAATGTCATCCAGTGTGCATCAGCCATTTTCACATGCTTCTGCTCTTAAAGATGTGACCTATTACCAGCATTTTGTACACATGGTACAATGAGGAGATAAGCCACAGAAAGACAGTAAAGTAACATAAATTATCGGTTCTCCAGTTGGACATAGAAGTGTTGCTTCCTTTTTTCTATGCTCCAGATTTTCTCTTGATTATCTTTGTATCTAATAAGATCTATGGACCAAAGGCCCAAACTATCCATCTGCTTTTGATAGGAGGATCTTCTCGTCCCCAAGAATTGGCTATGTGAATGTCGGGACTTGAGAAATCCTCCTTTTTTTCCTTCTTGTTCTTTTTATAGGTAACAAAACCAAACCTGTGCAGTGTTCCAGATGTGGCCTGACCAGCACCCTGTTCTTAAAATCCAATTCCTTCTCAACAAAAGCCAAAATGTTCTTAGTCTTAACTACTTTTTTGAACCTGCTAACATTTCATGATTCCTGCTCTAGAACAATTTGATCCCTTTGTACTTAAATCAGGCTTTTGACTTGTCTTCCAGAGGTGTGTGACCTCGCGCTTCCTGTCATTAAAGTCTGTTGCCATGTTTTTGTCCAGTCACTTAATCTGTTTATGTCCTGTTGCAGAATCTCAGCTTCCTCATTACAGCATGCCCTTCACCTATTTTCATACCATTAGCAAACTTAAACCTTCCTCTGGGTCATTAATGCAAATAGTGAACAATTGTGGGCCAAGAACGAACACCTGGAGAACACCATTAGTTGCATCTATCCAGCTTGGAAATGGCCAGTTTATTCCAACTCTGTTTTATGTGTAACTGCTGGATTTTAATCCATGCTAAAACACTTCCTTCAGTGCCTTGGGCTCTTAATTTACAGTCGTGCCTCTTGTATGGCACCTTGTCAAATGGTCTCTTTACATGTCCCCCAACTCCTTTTGTAGGTGAAATGCCTCTGCACTGAAGATATTGACTGTGGCTCTACAATTCCTGGGGTAGACAATGTAAATGGCTCATGACCCGTAAAGAGAAATCTCGCTACTCAGCTCTGAATATGGGGCAGCCCCTTTTTCTAGAGCTTAGCTTCCAGATTTAATACTTCCTCTTGGCAATCACCCTTTCAAACCACCTCGGAATCTCGGGGACTTAATCTTGTGATTAAGACCCCAAGATTCAGGGTCTTTGACCGTAGGATTTTAAATATTTGTTTAAGATCACTTTTCATTCTTCTAAGTTCAAATGAGTATTGGTACCACTACAGGGAAGTGCAGTGCCGGGAAACATAGTGCAAAATCATAACAAGCCCAGCCTGCTTAATCTTTCAACATGTGCCAACCATTTCATCCCAGGAATCAATGTAGTGAAATTTCTCTGCCTCCAATGCAAATATATTATTCCATAAATATGGAAACTGTACATGGAATTTCAGGTGCATTTTCACCCTGTAAAGGTGCATCAAAACTTCCTGATTCATTCCTCCTGCAATCAAAGCCAGGATTCTATTAGCCTTCCAAATATTCACTGTGCTGACGTGCTAGTTTCTTGTTTGGCATTGTAGAATCATAGCTCTTTTTGTACTACAACATTTTGTAGCTGTAGCCTTCATCAACTTCCAGTGAGATGTTGGCGCGTTTGGACACAGGGCTAACCAAAGGTGATACTGTCTTTTTTTAGCGTCTTTGTTTATGATTGCAAGACCCTGCTGGACATTAAGGTCTACCCCAACAGCAAGGGGGTAGAGAAACTGAGAGGAATCAATGCCTGAAGTGGGTGTGCAGTCTAACAGCAAGTGATCATCTTAGACATTCGTCTTGTGATTGCAAGTCCCGGTTGGACACTGGTAATGTGGAATGCCGCAAGCACAGTTTATTGTGAATGGCAGTGCAGAGGCGAGGGAGCTGCATGGCCTCGGTCATAGCAGGGTCTAGACCTCTAACAAGGTGTTGCCTATTTGCAGCTGCCCGGGGGGGAAGTGTCTGAGTCGGTGGCTCCACCGAAGTGTCGGAGGTGGTGTGATATCTTGTCCATGCTGAAGTCAGCACTGCTCTCCAGTGTTCGCTCAGCAGAAGATGATATATTATGTTCAACTGCAGACTGCTGCACCATTCATGGGCTGGGGGCTTTCGATTTTTTTTGTGTGTGACTGTATTTTGCTGCATTTTTATATGTACTAGTGTGCCTTGTTCTGTGTATGACTGTTGGTACTGTGTTTTGCACCTTGGCCTGGGTATTCATGTATTATTGAATGGCAATTAACCTTGAACTTGATTTGAATGATTTTCACTTTCAAGTGTCTTCTGAAGTGGGTATCTTCACATTTTCCCAAATTGAACTTTGATATCTTGGCCCCTCATTTAGCCTTTTAGTATCCCTTTGCGAGCACGTTGATGGATTAATAAATTGTAAAGGAAGTTGCAATCTTTGTGTTAGCAGCTGAGGCCACAGCACACATCCGTCTGGCATTTCTGTTATTAGTTGCCAATCAAGAAAATGACCATAGGCACATCGTCTGTTTTTTAATCAAATTATGGTATTGTTTGCACTGTTGTAACTATGTGGTTTTGTGCAGGTCTTGTAGCTTTAGATTTTGGTCTTGTTTTGTCTGGTGGTTTGGAGCTCCTTTCCAGGGAACGCGCTAAGACAGTAGCGCGATATTAATACACAGCAGCCTCTCCGGACTCTGGATTGGGGATTCGCCAAACGTTATGTGGATTTTCTGGTGTAGTCTGTTTTGTCATGTGCTTTTGTGATATCATTCTGGAGGAACATTCTCATTTTTTAACTGCATTGCATTTGTGGTTTTTAAATGACAATAAACTGAATCTGAATCTGATTGGATTGAATGCCAATAGATATTGAGGTGTTGGCAGAGGACTGATCCCATTAATAGCTTTATTGTGGGTGGAGGACATAAAAAACGTCTGAAGGCATGAACAGTGCAGAGTGTGATTGGAGGGGGATGGCTACAAGAAATTGGTCTAACATCACCTGTATTTAGTTCAGCCTCTGACCTGTTACCTGTAGAAGTGATCTTGGGATAAGTGGTTGGATATTTGTGAAGGGGATCTGAAAAAGCTCCAAGTTCAAGTTTAATTGCCATTCAACTTTACATGAATGCAGCCAAATGAAACTGTGTTACTCCAGGGCCCAGCTGCAAAACACAATACCAACAGTCCTACAGCACAAGGCACATATAACGTAGCAGCAAAATACAGTCACATAATAAAAATAGTCCAAGACTGCTGTAGCGGTCTACAGGTGAGCACAATACAGCTTGTATTCTGCATGAACACTGGGGGGCCAGAACTGACTCCAGCATGAATGCCACGCCACGCCGCCTCCGACACTCTGGTGTCCCCTGCCTCTCCCCCAGGTGGCTGCAAACAGGTGACACTGCGGCTTGCAGCCTGGTCCTTGCTATGACCAATGGCCTGCAGCTCCCCCACCATTCGCCACTAAACCAATGAATCGGACCAGCGGTGTTCCATGCCACCAGTATCTAACAGGATCTTGTGCTCACAAGACAAGCACTTAAGATGATCACTTGTGGTTAGGCCGCACACCACCTCGGTTCACTGACACCACTCTGTAGCAGGCAGCATCACAGTCCAGTTCCTTCAGTTTCTCTGCCAACACACAACTCGCTAACCTACTGTGCTTAATGTCCAGCAAGGTATTGCGATCATAAAAAAATGTTTAAAAGACAATAACACCTTTGGCTAACACTATAGGAGTCACTGCATCTGACCTCACCACCACCTTATCAATGGTAAGGACAATTCTGACTAGATGGCACCTGCCTAAGTTACAGCGATGTAGACTAATATGATTGCTGCAGCACAGGTGAAGGCTGTTTGGCCTGTCATGGCGATTCATTTGCACAGGATTTCTTCCCTCCCCCCGGCTTGTTGACAGTTTCCATTGTGGTAGAAACCACCCCCCTCCCTCCCATTCAACAAATATTTTTAACAGGATTTCCCCATATTGCCAACTTGTATGTTATTTGTAATCATGTTGTCTTTGTTGACAACACCTGTAAGGGGTCATTTTAATTGAATACTGTACTTCTTGCTTTACATTGAATGGTAGGTGCCATTATTGTTATCATAATAAAATCTTACATCAGTGATTTTAATTTTTATCAGCAGTCCTTATCCAATGCATTAGGGTTGTAAAGAAAGGACAAATGTTTAAATATTTACCAATAAAGCCTGTGTCTGAGTAATTTAAAACGAAGCCACTCCTGAATCTGCATTGATGGTGTTCTTGCAACATCTGGTTGGATTTAAGCTAGAGCTACATTGGATTTTATTTAAATCAGAAGCCAAAAGGTTGTTGGACTGTACTGATGGCAATAGCTGCTTTTACTATTTTTTTAAAAAAATGTCCTTTTATTTGAATCCAGATGTGAATTTTAAAGTTCAGAGTATTTTTCTGCTGAATGTCACTTGTGAAAATAGCTTAACTGCAAATTAAACTGTGGTGGTCTTTGATAAGAGGACATGGAACAGTAATAAATCAGAATTTTCAGAAGTATACAATTGTATGTTTTTTATTTTTAGTCAAACTAAATTTATTAATATATTGACTATTTGCATATTTTTAGAAAAAAATTTAAAATGAAAACTTAGATGTGTTTAGAGAGGAGTATGAATGGTGGAAGCAATCTATCAAAGATGCATGAATTGTAGAATTTCTTACTGCTGTCAAGCTGTCTTGTGTAAAAATGAAATGCTTGGGAACTGTTGACACACTTTCTGGAGCTTTTTTTTAATTGCAGTTGTGCCATATCCTGACCTTGGTATCAATTAACTTTCATACCAGTGAAAGTTAGGAGAAAAATTTGAACAATAATTGGTCTCAAGTATATTAAGTGGAGGGCTGCAGATTGCTATACTGCATTTTTGTTTTTGAAAATACCATCAGGAATTTTTATTCATTTAGTAGTATATTATAGGTTTTGTACTTAATTATATTTTTGCTTCTATATTTTGTCTCCTCCCAGGTTTTCTGTAATCGACAAATTGGTAAAAAGAAATTAGCACCATTGCTTAACCCCGCAGTTTTGCCTACAGTCAAAAAGATAAAGTTTCTAGAAAGTAGTTTCAAAGGGTCTAAGCACCACATTATCATTTATAAGCAAGGTGAAATTAATTTGACACAATAATTTCACCTTGTGTATAAAGGATGAAACTACATTCAACTGTGCACAGATGAAAAATCCTCAGCAGGTCAGAGGAGGGAGTTCTGCATCTAAATTCCAGAAACAAGGAAGAAAATTTGTATTGTGCATTTGTTTAGGAAAAGAATTGTTTGAATCTAAAAAGTAGTAGTGGTTGATGAAAAATATGCTGCTAACCAGAATCAAAACAGGGTTGCTGCATTTTTGTTCTGTTGCGAGTGATAGTACCCTCCCACCCTTCTGACAATGGTCATTGAAGGTTATAATTCGAGGTTACAAGTAGATTGTGGGTGGAATTAAACAAATTTTAGGCTCTGTGGTCTCAAATGTTCCACCATTCTGTTGGGGAATTTTTTTCAGACCACACTTGATGCTGGCCAGGCCTGGGTATGATCATCAACAAGCAGTTCATTAGGGACAAACCCAGAGTTCAAATCTGGTTGTGATGTTTTATTTTTATTTTTATTTTTTGTAAAGGCTGCTGGGGCAGATTTTTGGATTGATACACCTCTGCAATGGGGACCCAATGCTGGGAACCTCCAACCAGCTCTCTCTGCATATACTTGAACTATTTTTTTGGCTAGATCAACTAATCCTGAGATTTCTTTCTCAACCTTTCTGGATGTGTGTCTGAAATGCATAGAACTGCATAGGAGGTATTTAAGTTTAAAGCTACTAATTGAAGGAAAAGAAATGTTTAAAAAAATGAAGTTCCTCAAGCAAGAGCAACATTTTCTAATTATGGTAGAAAACCTTATTAACAAGCAGTATTTAGTCTTTTGCAACAAATAGATGGGACAGTTTTGCTTTTAATTTGTTCAAGAGGAGTTAAAGTAACGTTGAACAATAATGGTTCACTTTAGTAGGTGAGTTGGAATATCAGCACAAAAATTTGGGATGGAGGACTGAGGGTAGTCATTTGAGTCGATGCCTTTCAAAAATACAACTATTTAGGTTTCAAGTACTTACCAACTTTCAGTCCATGCTTGTACAATTTGGTTCTTCATCCAAGTATCATTAAATATAATAACGGTATCTGCATCGACCATTCTCTAGGAATTGTGTTCCAGTGCTTTTTGGAGTAAAATGATTTCCTCCTTTCTCTTCTAATACTTTTACCAATTTAAAATCCCTTGGTGATCTCCCTGCTGAGAGAATTAAATCCTTTCAGTTCACTTCGTAGGCCTTCCAGAATTTAATATACTTCAAATTACATCCCCACTCAGTTCAAATAACTGCAGCCTAGTTGGTCTCAAGCACGGCAATAAATCTCCAGCCATGGCATTGGCATTGTGAATCTCCTCCACACCCTCTAGTCGGTGTGGTGACCTGAATTGTCATATACATCACTCTAAGCTTGACCAGTCTTGTGTTGTAAACAGCTCTAGCATGGCTTCCCTGCTCTTGTATTATAGATCTTAGCTGGTAAAACAGATCCTGCATGCTTTGTAACCGCTTTGTGTAACTCAGAGGTGCAGTCCAAGATCCATGCTATCCTCCAAATATTTTGTTATCTTACCATTTACCTTTGTCAGTTTTCCCTTAAATGCATTATATCAAACTTCTCCGGATTAATCCCATTTGATCATATGCCTGGAATTTTCTTAGTACCGTCTACTCAGTATCATGAGCCCATTCATTCATTCATGCCTGAGTTACTTGTGTACATCTTGAAACCAAGGAACCTTGTACAGAGCTTTGTTGATTTGCACCACACAGCTCCATAGTCACTGAAGCCAATTTTTTTGAGCCAGTTTATCTCACTTGCCACTTTCTCTTGGCTTCTACAGTTTTTTTCTTTTCTTGATTGATCCATCATTTGGAGCTGCTTCAGGTAGCTTACTAACATCTAGATGTGTTGCCCTCAAAAACTTATCTATTGTTATTCTTTAACAAGTTCATGCTAATTGTCCTTGATTAAGTGTGTGCTGTAAGTTTAGGCTTGTGTTGATCCTGTATATTTTTCTATTACTTTGCGGACACTATAGATATTCATGATCATCCTTTATCATTTTTGACAACAAGTACCGTATAAATTCTCTTCCAGCCTTCCAATAGTCCCTGTATTAGCAAAAGGCTTTGGAAAATATGATACCTGCAGTACTTCCTCCATTCCTTCAAGAGCCTAGAATCTTGTATTTCGAGACCTGGTGATTTATCCACTTTGAAAGGTGCTGGATCCACTTAACACAATGGCTCTCACTCTCTTGCTGTCACAGTACCTCAAGCTGGATATTTTGTGTTCTTCTTCCTTTTAATGACAATATCCATTGCATTACACCACTGCTTGGAAAGCAGACCAGAACTATCCATATAAGCACCTGGGGTTTCTACACACATTCCTTTGTTGTAGAATCTCCTCATTCTTTTTATAGATTTTGAAATTTGTTTTTCCTTGTTATTTCTTCATGTATTCTCTTTGCCTGCCTTTTGTTTTAAATTTCAGCAGACTATCATTGTTTATTCTCCTTGGTTTGTGCAATATTAGATTTGAGATTTTTTTTGTTGTCATAAGCTTCCCTTTCTGCCTTGTATCCAATCTACCCCATATGTACCTTGAAATCCATGGAGGTACAGATTTGAGTTGCCTCTTTCCTCACAACCTCTTGTTTCCTTGATTGTGTCTCCTAGTATTGACGCTAACCTTCAAGTAGTTGTTTTCAATACCATTTTACAAAATAATAATTTAGCCTGGTAATCATGTTCTCAAACTTTGTTGCCTGGTGTATCTTTGTCCTTTTCTGTTAACTGTACCAAATTCTACTGAGTTATGATCACTGCCTTCAAAATATCTCTAATTTCTATCCTCTTCACCTGCCTGTTCTGTAAATCTGAAGAGTACTCTTTACACTTCTTTTGGGTTTGCTCAGTATTGATAACTTTTTTAAGTTCCTTTGGAAGTATTATAAGAATTCTGCATTTTCTATACATTTTACTCCTCGTGTTATGAGGATAATTAACAAACACAACCTTGTGCTGAGTTCTTGCACTTCTCAAATTTGTCTAGATAATTACTTTTTTTTTACCTCCTAGTATCCATTTGTAATTCTGTTATACAACAATGTAATTGTCCCTTATTTTGTACTTCATTTCAGCCAATTTGGCTTTTTTAGTCTTTCTGGCATATCATTTCTCCTGACTGCTGTAATTGCTTCCTTCACCACGATTGCTAAATGTCCTTTTTTTTGTTAAATTCGTTGTATTTCATCTAAGACCCCCAATAAGCAGGAATATTGAGCTGTGCTGCCTGACTAAAAGCCAGGTTTCATTAATGACCACAATATCACACTCCTTAACCCTAAGGACAAGTCACTTTGTGGAAAATGTTGACCCTGCAATGTGATTTGCAGCTTGAGCTAATTATTAGGTTTAATGGTTGCCTGAAGATCCATCAACCCCGGAGGAATTGACTATTAATTTTATTCTACACCATGCAAGACTGACTCTGGAATGGAATACATTTTCTGACCTCTAACTCTTGCAAGATCAGTGCTCTAGTGATTTTAAAGGCGTCTTTGACTGTATCATTTTATGCTATCTTGCATGTTAATCCATTTCCCCTGAGATCTTGAGATGAGACTTTGAGGGTCAGTCACATGGGTGTTGTTAATGGCAGGAACAGTCGAGCTGCAAGTTCTGTTTTCATTGAAAGTGAAGCATGAGTGCCCTACTTTATGGAGGTCAGTTCCACGAGGAAGCAGGAGTTCCGTTCTACCAAAGGACATTATCATTTCAGAGCAGCAGTTTTAAGGTTGCTGTCAGTAATTTTACTGCAAAGTCTGTAAACTGCGGAACTGATACAACCACAGTGGATGAGGTGAAAAAAGCAACTTCGAAGCAAATTATTCAGATAAGATGAGAATGGCACTGGGTGAAACCAGACCTGAGCCATCACTCAGAGTTTGAGTTGGTTCCCATCACTGACTCACGTTTTTCTGTAATAAATTTGTCTCTCAGGTTAGTAGCAAGAGCAAAGGTGTGTGTGCATCTGTGGTCCAGTATCCTGAATATATGAAAGTACAAACAAAATCAAAAAATCTTGTTCTGTAAGAGTATATGCTTCTAAAAATTCAAATTTGTAATATTTCTAGTTTTGAGCTAAAAATGTTTGTGTTGTGGCCTATTCACATTTTAGGACTAAGTTTTGACAACTTAGGGTATACAAGAAATATCAACCAAGGTGCAGAGAAATCTAGTTCTTTCTGATAAATATGTGAGCATTGCTGTTCATGAGAACTTCCAGGGTCCTCTACATCACAAAGTATTCTGCAGCCCAGCTTCTTCCAAAATTATTCATGAGGGTTTTGTGGAAACAGATGAAAATCTATGCTGCTTTCATTCCCATTTCCTTCCATTTGTTTACACAGCCTTTCCTCCCTGGCTGCATAAATGCCACATCCAGGCAGCAGGTTAACAGTTACAGTGCATGGAAATGGGCAATCTCAACCTACCATGTCCACATTTAGCAGTGGGGTGACACATCAAAATTAATCCCATCTCCTATCACTTGGCCCATGGCCTTCTATCCTAAGGGATTTACATGCTTGTCTAGACAAATTGTAAATGCTGTCAGTGACTCTTGCTTCCTAGGTTAGGGAAATCTAAAACTAGAGGGTGCAGGTTTGAAGTGAGAGGGGAATGATGCACTGTGTAATGATCTGACCTATATGAACAGTACATAAGACTAGCTCTTCACTGTACCTCAGAATGTATCACAATAATGTTCCAATTTAAAGATGATCTGAAAGAGAGGAAAGTTTTTCACACAAAGGGTGGTGGATGTCTAGATTGACAAGCCAGAGAAAGTGGTAGAATTACAATGCTTTTTTAAAAAAAAAACATTTGGACAGGTGCATGAATAGGAAACGTTTAGAATATGGGACTAATTCGGGAAGGCACCTCGATCAACATAAATGAATCAGGCCAAAGGACCTGTTTTGGAGCTGCATAACTCTGACTCCACACTCCCAAAATGAATCACTTCACATTTATCTGGCTAAAACTCCATCTGCCATTTCTCAGTCCATTTCAACACATATCAATATTATCGAATAGCCCAAGGCTTCTCTCCACAATGTCAACAACTCCTATCTACATGTCATCTGTAAGTGAACAGATCATGTCTCCTACCTCCAAATCAAAATTATTCACATATATTACAAACATAAAGGGTCGTAGCACAGACTGCTGTGATACACCACCAGTCACTAGCATTCAAATTACAAAGACAATCGTTAACCATCACACACTCTCTCTCCTGTTAATAAACCAATTTTGGATCTTTAATTAATTGACTCAAATTGATGTATTCATCATATTTTTATTATCAATAATTTTGTGCTTAAAACTGTTTTTAAGCATTTTTCCATAGTAAATCAATTTAGAGAATTAGTGGCTTTTATATATGTAGACATACAGAAATTGCACTACATTATCAGAATTGTTTGAAAGTAAATTAATAACAGTAATCTATTTAGGATCAGTTTAGTGATAACTTGCATTTGTGTAGTGCCTTTCAAGTTGTAATGTTTTTTCAAGTGGCCTAAAAAGAAAATCAAAAGGCAAAACTGGACATGAGATATTAACTCCCATAGCTTGATCAGAGGTAAGTGTTAAAGGAATATTTTTAATGGAGAAGAGTGTCAGTAAAGGTTTACGGAGGAGATTCTGAAGTTAATATTTCTTAGTTTAATGTATGTTCCATTTGAGTCTCATATCTCGTCTTTGGAGCAAAGGAAGTTGCAATTTTCAGTTGTTAATTATGGATTAAATCATGCCTAAAAGTAACTACAGTTCAAAGATTCTTTTATTGATACCTTACAGGCTGCCTGTACTGGAATCAACAGCACCAACAGGAGATGTATCTCGTCCACACCACATAGCGTCTGTTGTTCCCAACCGCTACCCACGTTGGTTCACCCTCAGTCACATCGAGTCTCAGCAGTGTGAGCTAGCTTCCACGATGTTAACAGCTGCTAAAGGTAAAAGAGATTGATTTTAAGTTACTGCTGAAGTCAAATAAGAACAATGTGCTTGGAAGTATATTAGGAAATGCTTTTTCATTTGCAGTTTTAACTATTTAATTAATGTTTCCCTTAAGTTGATCTGGTTCCTTTCTCGGATTAATGTATCTTGCGACATGGCATAATTCTGAAATTTTTCATACGTTTATTTAATCCATTGGAGATCCTTGCATCAATTGGTGAGAAAGGGATCTTTTTTTTTTATTTCTTATTTTTTCCACACGTAGGGTTTTCATTTATGAGTTGCTATACGTTGTCAGTCATTTGGCAAAAAAGCATTAGGCACTGAAGTACTCTCAAATTATGTACTAGTTTGTGCTAAGCTCAGAATATATTCTCATTAGCTCCACCAAGTAAGAATAGGAATTTATTGTAGTGGAGACAATATATTGAATGTTTAATGTTTTTTCTATACTTTGCTCCCTTGAAAGATTCAAAACTGGATTTGTTTTCAGGGTTCATGAAACTGATCTATTTTAATCAAGATTAGGATGCCAATTGAAATTTGACTTGCTTTTGAATGATAATTAAACATTTCCATTGGGCCTGTCATTGTCTCACAAACTGCCCTCAGATCACTATTTCCTCCAATTCTGATTTCCTTCATTTCCATCACTGGTCACTGTGTGGTTTGTTATCAACCCGCTTAGTTATCATTGCTCCTACACTTAGAGTATTCTACTGGGTTTTGTACTGTGTGAAATAAGGAGTCATTAGTCCAGGAACAAGTGGGAGAAAGCTGATAGGTTTGGTCTGGGTTTGATAGTCCCTTACTCTTTTAGTTTGAGTGTCGGAGATTGTAACCAGTAATTCCCACTTCTCTGAAAGTGGCTCTGCCTCAGAATAGGCAGTGAATCATACTGCCATAGCTTTCAATCAAAGGATCAAGGTTTGGGTGTGGAAACTTTTTTTAAAATGCTAAGTAAAGATCCATGGAACACTGGTTTTTACAAAAAAAAAATTAAAAGTGAAAATGATATGTCTTATTATTTTGAATACCACTGTCACACAAAACTGCATTTTTTTTCATGTAATTACAGGGGATGTTATGAGGCTAGAAACAGTGTTAGAATCTATTCAGAAGAACATTCACTCCTCATCACATATCTTCAAGCTTGCCCAGGATGCATTTAAAATAGCAACTCCTATGGATAGTTTGCCTGATATTACTCTTCTCAAAGTGTCTCTGGAACTGGGTCTTCAGGTAAGTACCGTGGAGTAAAATTGGCCATCATGCAAAAATCTCTACTCATATTTACAAAATGACACAATATTTTGTCCTTTCCCTGAGATGCTTCATATTATGGCAATCATTAATTATCTAGGTTACATCAATATGCCACATCTTTTGAAAAAATGTCAATTCTGACTTATTAAGTAAGTTTGTAGCAAGTAGGATTATGCAGGTACCATATTTTGTCTATCTGCCCACCAGTAGCAATAATCTGCCATTATCAATGTCAACTCAGTTGTCACTGTACTCAGTTGTGAATTTGGAGAACTAACCATAGAACAGTACAGGCCCTTCAGGCCTCCATGTTGTGCTGACCCAAATAATCCTTTTATTAAAAAAAAAGTACTAAACCTACACTGCCCCATAACTCTCTATTTTTCTTTCATCCATGTGCCTGTCCAAGAGACTCTTAAATACCCCTAATGTTTTAGCCTCCACCACCATCCCTGGCAAGTCATTCCAGGCACTCACAACCCTCTGTGTTTTATAAAAAAAAACTTACCCCTGATGTCTCCCCTAAACTTCTCTCCCTTAATTTTGTACATATACCCTCTGGTGTTTGCTATTGGTGCCCTAGGAAACAGGTACTGACTATCCACCCTATCTATGCCTCTCATAATCTTGTAGACCTCTATCAAGTCCCCTCTCATTCTTCTACACTCCAAAGAGAAAAGTCCCAGCTCTGCTAACCTTGCTTCATATGACTTGTTCTCCAAACCAAGCAACATCCTGGTAAATCTCCTCTGCACTCTCTCCATAGCTTCCACATCCTTCCTATAATCAGGTAACCAGAATTGAACACAATGCTCTAAGTGCGGTCTCACCAGAGATTTGTAGAGTTGCAACATGACCTCTCTACTCTTGAACTCAATCCCCCTGTTAATGAAGCCTAGCATCCCATAGGCCTTCTTAACTACACACAGCAGGACAGTCTCTCATTTCTCAGGCAAAGTGTTCAATCACTCCAGTTCTGCTGCTTCTGTTTCTCCTTTGTTGCCCATGCTCAGTTGTCTTCACAGTAACTTGGTTTATCTGCATATCCATTTTCCATTCAGTTAGTTTCAACTCTGAAGATTTTTCCTGCTCCCATGTTAGTTTTTTTCAAGTCTAAAAACCTGGGGGATTCCTAGTGGTTGAACAAGCATAAAATCCAACGAATTATGACTTAGTGAAACTTGTTTACTTGCTCGTCTGGTAATTTGGTTATACCCTCTCCCAGAAAATAACTTTGAATGCTTTGGGAACACTTTGTCCAGAATGTGCTGTAGCACAGGAAGTTGGATAGAAACTACTGCTTCTTGCTATTCTCTACTGCTCACTTGCCATCCTCTTGTTTTCCTTTCCGGATGAAAGTCCTTCAGCCCAATTAGTTTATGCAGGCCATGGTGCCCACCCAGCTAGCCCTAATTCCCTACATCCAGACTGCATCTCTCTAAAGTCTTGTTCCTTTATATATCTATCCAAGTGCTTCTTAAATGATACCATTGTACCTACCTCAACCATTTCCAGCTTGTTCCATATATTTACCACTCTGTGAAAGTTGTCATTAAGTTCCTTTTGAAATCTATTCCTCTTACCCTAAAACTATGCCCTTTAGTTTCGGACTCCCCTTACCCTGGGGGAAAAGACTGTTATCATCCACCTTATCTATGCTTCTCATAATTCTAAGCATTTCTATAAGGTTACCCAGTCTTTCTCTTATGCTCCAAAGAGCATTTGATGGATCTGGGCCTGTATTTGCTGGAATTCAGAAGAATGAGGGGTGACCTATTGCATGGTGAAAGGCCTTGACAGAATGGATGTGGAGAGGATGTTTCCTAAGGAGGGAGAGCCTAAGGCCAGAGGACACAGCCTGAGAATAGAGGGGCGTCATTTTAGAACAGATGAGGAGGAATTTCTTTAGCCAGAGAGTGGTGAATCTATGGAATTCTTTGCCACAGGCAGCCAAGTCTTCATGTATATTTAAGACAGAGGCTGATAGATTCTTGATTGGTCAGGTCATGAAGGGATATATGGAGAAGGCAGGAGTTTGAGGCTGAGAGGACAATTGGATCAGCCATGATGAAATGGCAGAGCAGACTTGATGGGCCAAATATCCTAATTCTGCTCCTATAACGTATGATCTAATAAAAACCTAGCATGGCCAATCCTTCTCTGTAACTCAAGTCCCTCTAGTAAGGGTGGCATCTTCAAATCTTTTATTTTAACACTCTTTCCAGTTTTACCATGACTTTCATATAATAGGGTGACCAAAACGATATATGGTATTCCGAGTGTGGCTCCACTGCATCATAATGTCCCAACTTCTATACTCAGTGCTCTGACTGATGAAGGACAACGTGCTCAACCCCTTCTTCACCACCATCTGCTTGTGATGCTGCTTTCAGCAAGCTATGCACTTGTTCTCATAGCTCCTCTGTTCCATTACGTTCTCTAGTGCCCTACCAGTCACAGTACAAGTCCTACACTGGTTTGACTTTCCACAATCATTCATCTCACACAAAACTATTGAAATCCATTTATCATTCCTCAATCCACTTCATTAAGACGCCCCTTTAATCTACAGTTACGTCCTTCACAATCAGCACTACCTAATTTTGTGTCATCTATATACTTACTGATCAAACCACAAAAGTTTCTGCAGATGCTGGAAATCCAGGGCAAAATGCTGGAGGAACTTAGCAGGACAGGCAGCATCTATGAAACTGATGGTGGCCGAAGAGTCTGTTCCTGTGCTGCGTAGTTCTATGTTCTTGCCCAACTAGCTGTTCTTGGATTCCATGGGGCCTAGTCTTCCAGATCAGCCTAGCGTGCAGGATGGTGATGTTGGCCTTGCTGAAGTCCATAAAGACAATATCCACTGCCCTCCCCTCATCTTCCTTTTTGGTTACTACTTTAGCAGCTCTTACAAAGTTTTCCAAGTATGACTTGCCACATACGAGGCTATGCTGATTTGTCCTATTCTGACTCTGTCAATCCAAGTTTTGCCCTTCAAAATTCCCTCCAGTAATTTCCCCTCTACTGAGCCTAGTTCCCTGGCTTGTCCTTGACCTTTAAACAGACAAATAAAATTAACCACTTTCCAGGTGTCTGAAATTTCAGCAGTGGTCAACAGTGAGGCAAATATCTTCACAAGTGCTGCCACAATTTCCTTTTGGACTCGGCCCAGTCCCTGGGGATTTTTCCACCGTAATGTTCTATAAGGCCCTTCACTAGTAATAGGAAAGCTCTTCAAAACACCTACACTTGTTTCCCTTCTCTCTTGATCAACCACGAGTTTATCCTGAATAACCACCAAGGAGAAATATTTATTTAATTATTCCACCCATCTGTTGATCCTAGCCACCCTCTTAATATTGCAATAGAATCTCTTACGATTTTTTTTTCCTTAACCTTACCCGCCTGATCCTTTGCATACCTGTCTTTGCCTTCTAGATTCCCCTTTAAGGATATTACTCTTATTGTAATCAATAGATTTCTATGATACGACAACCTAAACCAAATATATGCTTCCTTCTTTCCCTTGACCAGAATCTCAATGTCTCTCATCAGCCAAGGTTCCCTAAACTAGCCAGATTTACTATTCACCCAGGAACATGCTACTCCTGGACACTTGCTATTGCACTCTCATAGCCCCCAGTTGCTATTCATTCCTTTTAAACAGGCTCACCCAATCAGCCTCTGCTGGATCATTTCTAATTCCTCTCGAATTATCCCTGTTCCTTTTGCGGACCCCAACCGATTGATCTGTCCTGTCCTTTTCCATCACTGTCGTAAAGCTAATGGAGTCACAGTCATGAGAGCCAAAGTGTTCCCTGATTGCCACTTCAGTTACCTGCCCTGCCTTGTTCACTACGAGAAGGTCTACTATTGCACCCTCCTGTGTAGGGCCCATTATATGTCTCGAGAAACTTTCCTGGAAATATTTCACAAATTCCACCCCATCCAATCCCTTAACACCTTGAGCAGCCCAGACAATACTGGGAAAATTAAAATATTCCATTAATACAAACCTATTACCCTTACAATTATGAGCAATTGTGCTGCACATGTGCTCAAATTCCTGCAGATGGTGGTGGGGAGCAGGAGGAGGGGTTCTATAAATCAGCTCCAATGGAGCAGCCCTCCCCTAGTTTCTATATTCTACCCATATAGGCTCACTGGACAATCCTCCAGAAACAATCTCCAAGTACTGCTGTTATATCCTCCTTCATCAAACAAAGCTAACCTCTCTGCTTGTTTACTTTTATCTCTGTCACCACCCATCGCACTTGTATCCTACTTGCAGTTTCAAATTCTTTGTGGCTCTTTTTTATCCTATTTCCATTCACTTCTTTGGTTTTTCATGCATCTTTTCAGAACCATGCAAAGCACAAAAAGAACATTCTTTACTGGCAGACACCCCCGTCCTCTAGAATTTCAGCCCAAAATTGTAACCTCCTCTCAGTCTGTTTTTAGGAGAATACTATTGGATATAATATGCTCTACCTTTTAAATCCGCTATTCCTATTTGTAAACAGGGACTGTTCATTCAGAAAAGGGCTGTGGTGCATCTTCCAAACAGAGTAGAGGTCCAAGACTTGCGGGCTATGGCTAGTAAGTTGTGGGGTTGCTGTCTTAGTGCTAGAAGCCTGATGATGCCCGTGGGCTGCCCCCAGCATATCCTCGGACTACGCTATCATAGTCTCAAACAACGTGCATTTGAATGTACGTGTGACAAATCAAGCTAAATTTTAATCTTTATTCCTCGTTACGATTGTGCCAAAATGAATTGGAAGCACTTGGGTACCTCAAGTCTGCATGTTAACCAGCTCTGTTGATGAACACAAGCTCCTTGGTGATTTTTGTTTTAAGATCTTAAGATGCAGGAGCAGAGTTAGCCCATTTGGCCCATCAAGTCTGCTCCACCATTTCCTCATGCCTGGTCCACTTTTCCTCTCCTTCCCTGACCAATCTATAAACCTCTGCCTTAAATATACAGAAAGACCTGGCCTCCACAGCTGCCTGTGGCAAAGAATTCCACAGTTTCACCACTTCCTGGTTAATGAAGTTCCTTCCCATCAAGCAGCTCATCCTCATGCCCTTCAATGAAATGCAGAGTTTTTGAGGTTCTAAAGGAAATGCTCAGTCTCTTCTCTTTCTTGTTACTTTTTTTAAAAATTTTATTTTCTAGATTAGCAATATTTGGGGAGGACGATGTCTGAACTTTCTTTCTTTTGCAGGTTATGCGAATGACATTATCAACATTAAACTGGCGCCGTCGTGAGATGGTGCGATGGTTGGTAACGTGCGCTACAGAAGTAGGTGAGTTGAATGTTAGAATTCACTTTGTGAGCATGTGTGGTCAAAGATAATTTCTACAGAATGGGAATCTTCAATTCAGTTCATGTGAAAGATGAGGCCAAAACTTAAGCAAGAGGTGCAGGAAATATGAAATTAAAGGACAGAAAATGCTGCAGAGTTCTGTCAACATCTGAGGGGAAAAAAGGGTTCAATCTTAAGTATTTAATAAATCCTCATGTTTGCTGTTTCTAATGGATATGATAGCCATTAATTTCCCTTGGGATTATCCCAATCAAGCACTGTAATTTCAGTAGATCTATCAAAACTCGAGAGAAAGGGATGGGAATTGTTCAGCTCCTTATTACTGACATTGAGTATATATAAAATTATAGTTTTGAAATTGGTTACTTACATTCTCTAAGTCCCTTCCAGCTAAATAGTACTATGTTGCTTAATGAAGAAACCTGTGAAGATAAAGAATTTCAGGATGTATATTGTATACATTTCTCTGACATTAAATGAGCCTATTGAAACCTATTGCTTTTAAAACTATTTGAACTGCCCTTGTTTGGAATTGTACTCTTCCTAATTGAAGTTAGATCCATTTTAATTGTCCAAAATACATTGTTGTCTTTGACACTTGGCAGGGTCTTAAAAAGGATGCATGGTTGCATATTTCTAATTACTTTTATGTAAAGAGCAATATTGCTTACTTAATAAAATATAAGATCTCTGAAGATCCTAGCTAAGTGTAAAGTGCTAACTTGAGAGTTTGTGTACATTTCTGTTCTGTCAATTTAACTGGCCTATGAACCTATGAAATGCCGTTGGTGGGAGTGAATGGTGGAAAAGCTCTTCTGTTGTATCAGTGGGTGCTATGTCAAATAACTGGAGAGTTTCAATCCATTTCCAAATGCTGAAATAACCACATTTTTGCTACTTGAGATGGTAACTTCCTTGATTGAAACCTTAGATCAAGTTCATTGTACAGACTTCTGCACTGAGTAACTTGATTTAAGAGTATACAATCTTTACTGGACTAACCTCTTCACTTGTAACCTGCATGCCTTCCTGTTTTAATTTTCATTCAAAGTTGAAAGTAAATTTATTATCAAAGTACATATGTCACATATACAACCCTGAAATTCATTTTCCTGCAGTCATATTCAATAAATCCAATAATTATAATCAATGAAAGGCCACACCAGCTGGACGTTCAACCAGTGTGCAAAAGACAGCAAACTGTACATACAAAAAGAGAAAAATTGTAGTAGTAAATAGATGAGCAGTAAGTATAAAGGAGAGTCACCAGAAGTGAGTCCATAGGCTGTAGGAACAGTTCAGCGATGGGGCAAGTGAAGCCGAATGAAGTTATCCCCTCTGGTTGAGGGGCAGTAATTACCTGGTGGTATGAGTCGTGAGGCTCCAGCACCCTCCTCCTGAGGCCAGCAGTGAGAAAATAGCATATCCTGGGTGTTGGGGTCTCTGGTGAAGGATACTGCATTCCGACAACTCCCTGTGTAGATGTGCTCAGTGGTGGTGTGGGTTTTACTCATGATGGACTGGGCCATATCCACTACTTTTCGAAGGATTTTCTGTTCCATACCAGGCCAGTCAATATACTCTTCACTACACCGCTATAGAAGTTTGTCAAAGTTTTAGATGTCATGCTGAATCTTTGTAATCTCCTAAGGAAGCAGAGGCACTGCCGTGCTTTTTTTGTAATTGCACTTGCATGCTGGGCGCAGGACAGGTCCTTGAAAATAATAACACTGAAATATTTAAAGTTGCTGACCCTCTCCGCCTCTGATCCTCCGATGAGGACTGGCTCATGGACCTCTGGTGTCCTACTCCTGAAGTCTGTAATCAGCTCCTTGCTCTTGCTGACATTGTGTAAAGAGGTTGTTGTTGAGTCACCACGCATCCTCCAGTATCCCTATTCATCAAACTTAATACCTTATTTGTGATCCCATATTCACCCTATCATCAGACAAGTCCTTCCGCACTCTGCAGAACTCTTTTTTTAAAACCAATAAAAACACAAAATGCTGGCAGAACTCAGCAGGCCAGACAGCATCTATGGGAGGAGGTAGTGACGACGTTTCGGGCCGAAACCCTTCCTCAGGACCCTCCTGATGAAGGGTTTCGGCCCGAAACGTCATCACTACCTCCTCCCATAGATGCTGTCTGGCCTGCTGAGTTCTGCCAGCATTTTGTGTTTTTATTTATTTCCAGCATCTGCAGATTCACTCGTGTCTTTTTTAAAACCTCTGTTTAGCTTTCCTCTTCCTGCTTCAAATGCCTTTCCAGAGTCCATCTCTTTGTAGCTTTGTGTACAACACCTACACAGAATCTCTGTGATCTTGATAAAGCATCTCCAACAATTTACTGTGTTTAAATGTGCCTTAACTTCTGAACTTTCAACCATTTCATGGGACACCTTTTGCTGAACTGACCCCAATTCTGTTCCTATTAGTTGCATTGCATAAATGAATCAGGGTAATTTTTAAATTCAGTATCCGCACACGTTCTACCTCTTCTCTAACTCCCGCACCCCATGCCACTTCAATTGTTTTACGTGAGGTCAGTACTTCACATTAAAGCCAATTACTGCTCATTTATTACATTTTCTAGAATAAGACTTTGTAATATATTGTTACTGTGCACCTAATTTAATTTGATGACTCTGAAGATTGATTGCATGCGTTTATTTATCTTGCTTACAAGTGATATGGAAACTAAGCATGACTTAAACCATAACATCAGAGCAGAACTGGGCAATATGGCTCATTGAATCTGCCTTGCCATTCCATCATGGCTGATTTATTATCCCTCTCAACCCCATTCTCCTGCCGCCTTCTTGTAACTTTTGATGCCTTATTAAGAACCTTTCAGCCTTTGCTTTAAATATACCCAAGATTGGCTTCCACAGCCATCTGTGGCAATGAATTCCACAAATTCACCATCTTCTGGCTGAAGAAATTCCTCCTCATCTCTGTTCTAAAGAGACATCCTTCTAATCCGAGGCTGTTCCCTCTGGTCCTAGACGGTCCCACATTAGGAAACATCCTCTCCACATCCACAAGCAAGAGAAAATCTGCAGATGCTGGAAATCCAAGCAACACACACAAAATGCTGGAAGAACTTGGATGCTGCCTGGCCTGCTATGGAAAAGAGTGCAGTCAACATCTTGGCCCGAAATGTCAATTGTACTCTTTTCCATAGATGCCACCTGGCCTGCTGAGTTCCTCCAGCATTGTGTGTGTGATGTCCTCCATTTCCATTCTATTATCTAGGCCTTTCGATATTCGATACCACCCCCCCCCCCACCCCCGTTCTAAGCTCAAGTAAGTACAGGCCCTGAGCCATTAGAAGCGCCTCATATGTTAACCCTTTCACTTCTGGGATCATTCTTGTGAGCCTTCTCTAGACCCTCTCCAGTGCTAACACATCCTTAGGGAAGGGGCTCAAGATATCACCAATGACCCCACGTTGTTAAGGATTCACACTAGGGAAGGTGAAACATTATAAATCTGGAGAATGGGATGAGAGTGGTGAACGGACTGTAAGATGGAAAATGCGAAATAATCTGTATTGGCATGTGGAATATGAATGATGTATGAATTTCGTACAGCATATCTTGTATTATGAATGTCAAATTTATGTCAGCTTTTGTTGTGCTGAAATGTATCTTGAGGGTATTTGATTACAAATCACAGAGCTTAATAAAATGAGCAAGGTTGGCGATTGAAAAGTTACAAGCCCTACTTCAAGCACTGAGGCTCTGAGTTGAACCCCATTTGGGTTTTGGATGGTGAATGGTAAAAAGAATTTGGAAATCCATCACAGCTGCAGAAAACAGCTCACCAGCTTTTCCACGTCTCACAACAGAGGGAAATACTCATCTCCCGTTCGGCCTCTTTTTGATCCCTTTCCCATTTTGGCTGAAACAGGAGACTGTGCACTGCCTATCTTGCTGAAGTCTGAGCTGTAATTGCAATTGGCTGCAGTGATCTGATACAAAGAACAGTCTTATTGGTGTAACCTTCTAATCATCTGTGACAAATTAACCAACATTGTCCAAAATAAAATGTCTCCTGTTAGGAAAAGATTGCATTAACGAATAAAGTTCCATGAGCAGAGAAGTTAAATTATGTTGAAATTCGTTATAAATGCTAGAAAAAAAAAGGAAAGGTAAGATAAGAGTGAAAACCAGAGTACAGGTGGCCCCCGTTTTTCGAACGTTCGCTTTACGACAGCTCACTGTTACAAAAGACCTACATTAGTACCTGTTTTTGCGAACCAAAGAGGATTTTTTGCTTTTACGAAAAAAAGACGCCTGCTTTATACATGTGTTTACCCGAGAAAGACTACAATGACCATGAAGCCTTGTGCGGGCAGTAGTTTGCACATGCGTGTACGTGCACATGCCAATTTTTTTTCCTCCAAATCGATTTTGGCTCGCTGTCTTCCTAAGTTTAATAAGTGAAACTACACCGCACATACAACATTTCTACTTTATATAGGGTGTATATTTATCATATCATTTCTGCTTTTACTATGTGTTAGTGTTATTTTAGGTTTTACGTGTTACTTGGTTTGATTTGGTAGGTTATTTTTTGGGTCTGGAAGTGCTCAAAAATTTTCCCATATAAGTTGATGGTAATTGCTTCTTTGCTTTATGACATTTCGGCTTACAGACGGTTTCATAGGAATGCTGTGCCTTTGGATCGCGGGGGGAAACCTGTACTTAATGTAATCACATGGAGGTTATAAACCAGAAAATAGCAAGGCATTGGATATCAAAATGAAATGGGGTTATATGAAAAACAGTTGGAGAAGACAGTGCCACCCAGGAATAAAAGACGCACACAAAATGCTGGTGGAACGCAGCAGGCCAGGCAGCATCTATAAAAAGAAGTACAGTCGCTGTTTCGGGCTGAGACCCTTTGTCAGAATTAACTGAAAGAAGAGATATTAAGAGATTTGAGAGGGCGAGGGGAGATCCGAAATGATAGGAGAAGACAGGAGGGGTTGGGGTGAAGCTAAGAGCTGGAAAGATGATTGGCAAAAGGGATACACAGCAGGAGAAGGGAAAGGATCATGGGATGGGAGGCCTGGGGAGAAAGAAAAGGAGAGGGGAGCACCAGAGGAAGATGGAGAGCAGGCAAGAAGTGATTGTGAGAGGGACAGAGGGGAAAAAAAGGGGAAAAATAATAAATATATCAGGGATGGGGTAAGAAGGGGAGGAGGGGTGTTAACGGAAGTTAGAGAAATCAATGTTCATGCCATCAGGTTGGAGGCTACCCAGCTGGTATATAAGGTGTTGTTCCTCCAACCTGAGTGTGGCTTGATCTTGACAGTAGAAGAGGCCATGGATAAACATATCGGAATGGGAGTGGGACATGTAATTAAAATGGGTGGCCACTGGGAGATCCTGCTTTCTCTGGTGGAATAAAAGAGTAACTTTAAATGTGTGGCAGAAGTAGTATACATTTTGATTTATCTTTTTTATAAATCAGGAGTTGAGAATGTAGATGGGGATTTAGAGGAGCTGACATTGTATCAAAAAGTGGTTCTGTTCTTTTTTAAAAAAAGACTTAAGTGAGTGAAGACTTTCATGACTGCGGTGAAGAGTAATTTTCCTTAAATGTTCAGGTTGTCCACTTTCTGATCCAACTATACAATGTAACAATTATATACAAAGCATACAAAGTTTTAAAAGACCATCATCTTGTTCCTGACATGATGGCCCTCGGCAAATGGCCAGAATCTATGAAATGAACCAACATTAGTAAATATTTAAAAATTCAGGAATTAAACACAGATCAGCAAAGAATATTTACAAGCTGAGTCTCATTTGGGGGAGGAAAAGGGTTGTTTTTCTTGTGCTTAATTATATAGATAATAACTTTAAAATTCCATGGATATAGTGATTTTCAGAAACTACATGATGGCACTTTTAGAGTTCTGATTAGTATAGAAGTAATGGTAAAGAATAATGAGCACTACCTTGGCTAGAGAATTTGATTGTGCACAGGAGCCAGGATAAAGGTGAGTGGGGTGGGGGGGAGAATCTCAGTAGAAAAAAGTGGAAGTCATTTACCTGGAGAGATCAGTTCTGGATTTGCTTTTCCTGAATTTAGCAATCTTTAAAATTTGCATAGTATATTTGAATAAGAGTGAGGCTTCATTGTATCTGATCCTATAAATTACTCTGTTCCTTTGGCCACACCTGACAGAAATTGCAACCATTTGAAATATGTAGAATATCTTGCAGACTTTAGTGTAATTGTGTACTTTGAAAGCTACTCTGTATTTTGTAGGTAAAAAATACCATGATCTTTTTCTACAACTTTAATTGCATATAACTAAAACTACTTTTCCTTGCCTTTTTAGGAGTTTATGCGTTGGATAGCATTATGCAGAGTTGGTTTACACTATTTACCCCAACTGAAGCCACCAGTATTGTTGCCACTACAGTAATGTCCCACAGCACAGTTGTAAGATTGAACCTGGACTACAACCAACGGGAGAAACTAGCTAGTAGTGCAAGGACACTTGCACTGCAATGTGCTATGAAGGATCCTCAGAACTGTGCACTCTCAGCACTAACCCTCTGTGAAAAGGACCATATAGCTTTTGAGACTGCTTACCAAATAGTTCTAGATGCTGCCACGACTGGTATGAGTTATACACAGCTCTTCACAATTGCTCGATATATGGAGCACCGTGGTTATCCGATGCGGGCCTATAAGCTAGCCACTCTAGCAATGACACATCTCAACTTGGGTTACAATCAGGATACACACCCTGCCATTAATGACGTTCTATGGGCATGTGCACTTAGCCACTCCCTTGGGAAGAATGAACTTGCAGCTATTATACCTCTTGTGGTTAAAAGTGTTCAGTGTGCTACAGTACTTTCAGACATTCTACGTCGGTGCACTTTGACCACACCAGGAATGGTGGGACTCCATGGACGAAGGAACTCTGGGAAATTAATGTCACTGGACAAAGCACCACTCAGACAACTCCTGGATGCCACTATTGGGGCCTATATAAATACAACACATTCACGGCTGACGCACATTAGTCCGCGGCACTATAGTGAGTTTATAGAGTTTCTAAGCAAAGCCCGAGAGACCTTCCTGATGGCTCATGATGGACACATTCAGTTTACACAGTTTATCGACAACCTGAAGCAAATTTACAAAGGCAAAAAGAAACTCATGATGTTGGTGCGTGAGCGATTTGGTTGATCAGCACGCTGTGGTATCTTTTTATTGAGCCTGCCTTTGTATCCTTTTTAACTTAAAAAAACCAGAGCCACACCGGTATTATATGTGTATAGTAACAAACAGTCCACAAACTTTAACCCTGTTGATTGTGAGATTTGTGTGTGTCTTTTGTATGAGAGAAAAGAGGAAAAAAAGAATCAGTTTACACTGAGTACATGTTGTCAAGTGGCAATAGCCCACGTCGCTCCTGTCCTTCATGTGTACATTCACAGCCTAAGAGTATGGCTTTAAACCAAACAGACACCTCCATCCTAAGTGATAAGTACCTCGTATGGATTCAGCTTTACTCCTTCATCACTCATCCCTACATATCAGTGTATTAAAAATACAAGGCTGAATACGTGGCTTTGCAGTGCTGTTCACCCAGAAGCATGGCACACATTGCTCGCGCATGTGTAATTAGCGACTGTCAACATACATTCTCAGGGATTTATCAAAGAAAGAATGAGAGCATTTATTGTACTGTATATATTATAGTATATGTCTGAATATTGAAAAAAATATACGTAACATTTTAATTTATAAAATATTCTATGTAATGCAAAATACTTGAAGCTGCAGTAGCTTGGTATAAAAACATATCAGAAGGACTAAAATGCGCCTTGCTTCAGGTTGGCTCAGGTGGAGAATTATGTGCTGGGCATCTATGCAGAGCCACCACCTCTGTTGCATGATTGGACTTGATATCTAGTCTG
Source organism: Hypanus sabinus (assembly GCF_030144855.1). Lineage (NCBI taxonomy): Eukaryota > Metazoa > Chordata > Chondrichthyes > Myliobatiformes > Dasyatidae > Hypanus > Hypanus sabinus. Next base: position 64,958,781 of record NC_082719.1, on the reverse strand, counting down.
AGAAAATAAAATTAAATAGAGAAGAAATCTGCTTGTGACGGACACCACAATAAAGAGGGACAAGAGAGAGAAAAAAAAACATTACAGCCAGAGCAGTAAGCCTTAGCATTAAAAGTATTTGCCAGAATTGGGCTTTGTGCCTCCTAGTCTAGAAATGAATTAAACAATTTAAGATATCCTTGAAAAGGTTGAATTGCGTGTTTTACAAAACAGAAAAGATGTTACAGTAGGCCTTTGCAGTGGTTATAGTGAAATGCTACTTATGTGCTCATAACATATATTAATCTGCATTGGGAACTGACTTTGTGCAGGACAGGAAGTTGCTGTGTAGTAAGACTGTTCTACTTTTTTTTCCTCCTATAGAATTCCTCAAGAGAGAACAGCCTTCTATCTTGCCTTGTCTTAACGCTTTAAAAAAATAACCAAACTGGACATCTAACTACCAAACTGTTCATTAAAAATGACTTTGGTTTCTATTTTGAGTCTTTAATTTAGCAGAACTGTTCTGTATCTTGTGCTTTATGAAAGAGTTTTTATGTTGGGTGCAAAATGTTACTATTGTCACTTGTTCCTTCCACTAGGGAAAATGCTAGAGGTATGTTCTGTAGCCTTTTTTGCTGTTTAGGAAAAGAAAATTATAATTTCTTGCTCACCATTTTATTTATTATATTAGGTAAAAGATTGTACTTCATTGCCCGTGTAAACATGCTCTTGAAGTTTAAAAGTAATTAAGATTTGATACACTGATATCAATTTATTTATGTAACTAAATCACTGTTTTATAAACTTGTTAATGATTCAACAATTTTTTTGTTTTGATTAAAATTAGTTTTTTGAAAGTTAAATGTCTCTGTGTACAATATATATAAATTTACCTGTGAGCTTTATTCTCTACCAAATAACTTGTGATCAATTATGTGAACATGTTTTTGTTTCAACTTATGCATATATTCTTTTCTAGTCTCACTTCTGGAATTGAAAGTGTTTTACTTGAACTTGTGCTGATTGGTCTTACAGAATGTTACTAATTAGACTTGTAAGTGCAAACTACAAGGAAATGTCATAAGGTTATGTCAAAATTAAGGTATAATTTACCTAATTGATTTTTACCTCATCATTATAATTGCTGTTTCTAAATGTTACTTTTTATTTGAAAACTGAAGACAAAATGATCAATGAATTGCAAAGTGGCCAACAGTTTAGCACTAATTACCTTTTTCATCTATAATTGTGATTTTGCCCCTAAAAGCTGCAAAGGTTTCAAGAGCTATCACTACTGGACTTTCTGGTGAACTGCAACCTCTTCAGCTTAATCTGGAAAACAAAGAATTGCTTGTGTGGAGAGCAGCAAATCTACAGGCATTCCTGCTGTGCCGTTATTAAAGAGGATCTCTATCGTTTTGTGAACTATAACCGAGCCTTGTTATCTGCATTTGAGCTGTTTAATGCTCTGGAACAATGGTGATGTTGTGACCTACAATTTGTTTTTATCATAAAATTATGATTGGTAATAAAATAAAAACTCAAGTCTGTTATATATTTACAGATATGCTATGACTCCTGTAGGTTGTAGCCAGTTTCATCTAATGTCTTTATTATAAATAATGTTGAAGTAAATGGCTTCATTTAGAATATGTCACTAGTGGGTTCAAATTCCTAATTAATTATTCAGCACCCATATCTCTTGCCTTAATTAGTATAAAAACAATGAGTATCCAGTATCCAGCTTAAACAGAACTCAAGTGCTGCTTTTAAAGCTTTTAGTTTATAACCTCATTCTCACCGGACCTCCACTTCTTTCCCTGCCCAATCAGCAAGTTGAGTAATAACCACCACTGTTACAATTGCCCTGTTTTAATGTACTGACGTGCTGAATATGGTGATCTTCGTTGGCTACAGTGTGAATGTTTCAGAACACAAGCTCTTGAGAGATGGACAGATAGTTCACCTCATTGATTACGGGAAACAGTTAGTGAGTGTTTCCAGTTAAGAGTTGTAGAAAATCTCCGGTCTAATTGATGTATTGTGTATTTGTTGTGGGAGGGAAGTAGGAAGCTGGGATATTGCTACTAGGCAGATTTTCTTTGCATTTGGGACCTAACAGGACCTACAGCCTTAATACAATTTGCTTTTTCGGAAAAAAACACTGCCTCTCAATATAGTAAGGGATTCAAATATGCCACAGTAGTGTAGTGGTTAGTGCAATACTATAGCAGCTGGGGCGTGGGAGTTTGGTTTCTGTAAGGAGTTTGTATGTTCTCCCATGAAAATGTGCGTTTCCTCCGGGTGCTCCGGTTTCCTCCCACTGTCCAAAGATGTGCCTGTTGCTAGGATAATTGGTCATTGTAAATTGTCCTGTGATTAGGCTAGTGTTGAATGGGTGGGTTGCTGGGCAGTGTGGCTCATTGGGGCAGAATGGCCTGTTCTCTAAATGAATATATCTTCCTGGTCTGCATCATAGATGAAATTTGTTTGAGAGACATGGACACTGTTGTTAATGTCAATGCTATTACTGATCGGTAATTGCCCTGAGAAACAGGTGATGAGCTTGACCCATGCATTATTTTTTTGTGAATATACTCCCTCTCTTTTTGAGAGGATTCTAGGATTTATTACTAGCCATATTGAACAGCGATCTGGTCAGGGTGGTGTGCTGTGTGGAGGTGATCTTGCTGTTAGTGGAGTTGCCATGTGCCAGGGCCTTGGTGTTGGAAATTTCCGGTTTTGGAATTGCCCTAGCTTGTAACTATGCATTTCTACTTCCTGTGGAGGATGGAGCAGGGTTCAGGCTGATTTATTGGTTGCTTTGTCCTGAGTGGCACTGGGCTTTCTTCATCTCGTGGGTGAGACATTCCTAAATTAATAACTGAGTTTTAGTGGAAATGCTGTGGGATATTGGGTGCTACGACACTTGCTGCAGAATGTTAGGACAATGGAAGTATCATCTGCCCTGCCTTCTTATCTGAAACTGAGCCACTGCCTTCTGAGAACCCTAAACCTATCTCATGATTCCTTTCAATGTAATTAACATTTGCGATGTTGTACAAAGTGATTAACCACTCCTTGTAGTTGTACTCCCAATAGGCAATGCATATCTTTCAACTACAATCCCTAAAATTTGCCTCAATTTTCAAAACCAGTTAAGAAGACTGCAATTTTAAGTCTTCTGGGGTCCTGCAGGAAATAAATTTGTGTTTAAAGCAAGAATTTTTTTTACATTTGATGTTTCTGATTTACTGTAAATATTTGTATGACTGTAGATCTAAGTGATTTTGGCTCTCTAGCTAGTATTTTCTTGTATATGTTTGGTAAAAGGCCCCCATTGTGGGGGTGCAGTGCTATCCCATTAAACTGGACAGAGTAAAGGAGGAGAGATGGAGCTGTTTTAAATAACTGACCATTCACTTCAGGAGTATTTCTGCTTCCTCACACTCGGGGAAATAAAGGCAGTAAAAGTCCTCTGCTGACAGCAGCTCCCTAAGCACATTTAAAAAGGAGATGCCAGCTTTGATCTATCCTTGGAGGGAGAAAACAAAGCATAGGCTCCTATTCTGTTCAATCTCCCAAACTATCAACATTTGGCCTAAATTATGGCACTAGGCAATTTAATCTGAAGCAAACCTTTCATACATTAATTCACTGTTTCTTGTTTGATAAATTAAAAACCTTGGCTTTTGGATCGAGTAGGCAGAGAAAATCAATTTTTACCATGAACCTTTGACCTTATTTGGAGTGAAATACAGTGACCTGTTACAGCTTTTGTTTCCCACCATTCCGGAAATTCCACCAGGCATTTCCTGTTGTGACTTCTGCTTTTGTCTGCCTCGTGATTTTTAACATCAAAGGCTCATGGCATGTTATCACATCACTATGGAGCAACGCAAAGGAAATCGGATTTGGTTGTCCCAGGAGCAAAATTTATTGGTCACTTCTGGGACAATTGGCTTTAAAAATGAGTGCTAGGTTCTGAATTCTGGTCTTTGTTATTCTGGAATACTGTTCTCACTCCTGAGTCCTGGTCCTCCAACTCAATGTTCCAATTCCCCGAAGCCATGACTTTTCTCCACAAACCATTCTCCCCCACCCCTCCACATCCCTATCCCCACTGGTCTGTCTGCATCCTGGCTTGTTATTCCCGTAAGGCCCATGAAAGTCACCTGTGATCCTTGATCACTTCATCACAGTCTACAACTGCAGGCCTTATCCTTTGTGCACAGGTCCTCCCACAAGCCCTTACTCCTTGCTCTCAACAGGCATGGGACTACTGCCCTTTCACCCAACACCCGGCCTCTTTCCTTTCAGCTCTGAAAATATGCAGTGGCCTTGGGCCTCAGGCACAATTGGAATTTGTAGCAGACATCAATGAGATAGTCATTAATGCCCTACTACAGCCACAATTGAACACACAGTTAGTTGTGCTGCAATTTCCAGGCGGTGATGCTTCAACTGTTGACCCTATTTTATCCCCAGAAAGATTCTTTCATCAGCTAATTCCTCATTATTCTGGAAGTCAGTAATAAGTGGTGTACTGCAGGGATCAGTGTTGGGGCATGGTTGTTTGTAATATCCTATGTTACATCTGACTGGGATGTGAATGTAAGTGGCCTGACTAAGTTTGCAATGATAAAAAATCTCGAGTCACAGCCAAGAAGGTCGGACCAGATCAGCTGTAAAGTTGAGCAGAGCAGTGAGTTGATGCAATTTAACTCAAAAGTGGAAGGCAATGCATTTTAGGAAGTCGAATTTTGGTAGTACATGAAGAGTAAATGGTGGCACTGTAGGAACAAGTGATGAAGAGGCAGCTTGAGTACAAATTCTTTGCTGAAACTAGTGACACAAATGAGATAGGGGAGTGAAGAAGGCAGTTGGTAGGCTTGCCTTCGTAGGCTGAGGCAAGGAGTGTAAGAGTTATGACGACATGTAGCAGCTATACAAAACATGACTTCCACAGAATCTGGAGTAACTATTTAGTTCTGCTCACTTCTCTACAAGAAGGATGTGTTACCAATAAAGTCCAAAAGAGATTTGCCAGGATGTGGCCTGGAATGAGGGTTTTGTCATAAAGAGGGGCTGTATTTATTCTCACTGGAATGTAGTAGGCTGAGGGGTAACCTAAGGAGATTTATTTATGCACAGGTGATCTTTTACCCAGAGAACACAGGGTTAAGGTGAAAAGGGAGAAATCCCAAGGCACTCTTTTTAGACGGGGTGGAGATTATCTGAAATAGAAGAGATATAGAGGCAGATATAATAACAATGTTCAAAAGGCATTTGAGCAGGTACTTGGTTCAGGAAGGCAACCTAATGCAGAAAAATGGGGCTAGCATAGATGAGCATTACAATCAGCATGGATAAGATAGCTGAAGGGGCCTATTTCTTTGTGGTACATTTCTGATTCATGACACGCATTAAAAGTGTGAGATTCTTACTTTATAAACTCGAGTACTTCAGAATTCTATCACCACTTTAAACAAATCATTCCATTTTCCCCTATCCTCCCTGTACTTCCTGGCAAATATCAGAAACACCATGATTTTAAATAATTCTTTTCCATATGTCCCTCAGATTTCCCTATCTCCCTATCACTCCATTTCCAACAGCCCTCTGACATCTTTGCCCTCCTCCAATTCTGCCCTCTTGCAGACGCTAACTTTTGTTTTTACACTGGGTCACATGTTTGGAATTTCTTTTCCAAATTACTCTGTTCCCACATCTTGTATTTTTTAAGTGATCTTTAACGATTTAAGTCAATTATTTTAATGATTTCTTTCACTGCTCAATGTCAAATTTTTGTTTAATATCAATCCTGTCAAGACTTGGGGCTTTTTTTTTCTTATTAAAGATATTGTTTAACCATGTTGCCGATTCATGAAAAATTAATATATTTTGCCTCAACCTTGTTTTTCATTTCAATTGTTAGAAAAGTCATGAATTGAGTGAAGGCTACTTGCATTACTTTTCCACAATCTAATAGTGAAGTCTTCAAAATCAAAATGTTAATGAGAGAATTTCTCTAACATGAAATATCAAATATTTTGAAACTGAAATGAAGCCACTCCTGAGCCAGTGATCAGAACTTAGATTTAAGTATTTAATTTAAGTATTAAAATATTAAAACCTTTGATCCTTGAAGCTATGCCTACTATATGAAACCATATATATTGTTGCAGAAAATTCCTCTGATGCTAATTTCTGTCAACTTCATTTGAGAATATCGAGGCATATTTTGTTGCCTTTTTTCCTGCATTGATTTTTTTTACTTCATGTTTTCCCATAAAGATACTGTGTTATTTCCCCTGCTTATTCCATGTTCCTGTTAGCTAAGTACTTCCAGTATCTTGTTTTTATACTTTTTTGTGGCTTAAATATTCACTGAATTATTTCAGTTGGTCACAAACGAGAAAGTCTATAGAAATTGGAAAATCCAAAACAACACCCACAAAATGCTGGTAGAAGTTGGAGGGTCAGGCAACATCTATGGAAAAGAATAAACAGCTGACGTTTTGGGCAGAGATCCTTCTTCAGGACTCCAGAAGAAGGGTCTCGGCCCAAAATTTTGACCGTTTATTCTTTTCCATAGATGTTGCCTGATCTGAGTTCCTCAGCGTTTTGTGTGTGTTATTTCAGTTGGTCCTTTGAAAGTCTGGCTGTCTGATGTTTTTGATTTAAGATTAATATGTATATTTACAGCACTCCAATAACACAGCTGTAGGATGTTATAAACGAGAATGATCATGGGAAATAGCCATGGGACAAATGAGTGGGCCAAAATGAAGAAAAGCTTGGTGAAAGTGACTTGAACAAGCCTGAGTTTATTTTTAGAGTGATATCTTGAATTAATTGTTTTTTTAAAACGCATTTTGCAAAATGTGTAACTTCATTTTAGCAGTGAATGAACTGAAAATAATGTTCTCACAAATAAAAAGCCTGAAATGAGCACAGCATTACTTTTGCCCTTTAGAAATATATACAATATTCTGACTGACCTTTAACAACGCTGAGAGTCTAACCAGGAAGCTGAAACCCTGTCTCTATTGAATCTGAAATTTTATGTAGCAAACAGAATTGCAGCAAGAAAAATTGCTGCTCTCAGCTACATTTCAAGTATGGTAAGTTTGATTGTCAGAGGTAGATAAAGGGTCTGGCTGCTCAAATTCTTCAGAATGGTATCAAAAGATCAGTCATGTGCAATCTGGCATTGCGAATGGAGGGCTTTGGTTGCAAAATAAGCCACTGTCGGTTTGTCCCTTGTGAATGTATGCAATCAAATTATGTTTGGTTTTTGTACACTATTGTACTGGTTACCTATTTCTGTTGTGTTGTTTATTCTGGAATTGCAGAAGTTTCTTGACTGAATTGTGCTCAACTGGAATATTTACTATTTGCTTTCCAGAAAACAATCAGCTCTTCGATATATCTGTTAAAACTAGTCAATCCATCAAAATGTCATAAAGCATTGATCTATGTTTGGTAATAAGATTTGGATCAAATATCTTCTGATTTGCTTGAAATGTTACCCAAGCCTTTTAATGAAACTTCTATATTGCAATAATTTCTACACACCATTACAATTTGGGAAATGCTGCAATTAAGTAAATTAATTTGAAGATTATGCTGGCAAGTTATTACAAGTAGCAACATTTGAAGGGGTTGTGATAATACATATAATTGTCTGGCAGACAAAGCTGATGTATCATAATTGTTCCAGGTAATATGGGACTACCAAATTATTATCTTTTCAATAAGAGTAAAGGCTATTAACTATTTTCTTCATCTACAACAACAGCATAATACATTTTGATACTGTTCAACAGGTGTCATGTTTTGATAAAAATTAGTCAAAATGAGATGTGAAGAAAGCTGGTTTATTCTGTTACTAGGTGTCAATAAACAAGCCAAGAGATTTTGTGTTTCACATATATTAATCATTAGAAGTTAAATGGACAAATATCTTGGTCCTTTTTGTCTTAGGCCTTTGTCACAAGGAAGCTGGAATACAAAGGGTAGGAAAAGATTGTCTTGGTGGGAACCCTCTATATTGCTACATTCTGTCTGGATATTGAATCGTAGGAAAGAAATACTGGCGAATTTTCAACAATCGATTTCCTTACCTTTTTGAGCCGAAAACAGCAAGTATCCATCACAATGGTTCTCGGGCTGAAACAAAGTTTTGAGAGCAGGTTTGCATAAGCATGAATTAGCATTCCCCTTTTAAAGGTTTAAATAACGTAATCCAGGTATTTAATCAAGAATTTGATTTTTTTTTAAAGAAACCAAACTATATGGGAAAGCTATTTCGTCTGGGGATATATAGACCAAAAAAGATAAAATGTGAAATTAGACCCAGTGAACTGAGTGAAATCAAGTGGTACCTTTTTTGTTCATGGAGTAGTAAAATTGTATCTATCCTCAGGGACCCCTACCATTGAGAACATGCTCTCACTGCTGCTGTCAGGAAGGAGGTACAGGATGTCAGAACTCACCACCTGGTTCAGGAACAGTTACTACCCTACAGCTATCAGACTCTTGACCAAATGGGATAATAACTTAACTTGGCCCATTACTGAAATGTTCCCTTAACCTATGGACTCACTTTCAAGGAATATTGATCTCATGTTTCAATATTTATTCCTCTTTAATTTTTATTATTTATTTCTTTGTATTTGAGTTTGTTTTTTGCACACTGGATGAACGCCCAAGTTGGTAGGGTCTTTCATTGATTCTTTTATGGTTATTATTCTATGGATTTGTTAAGTATGCCCGTAAGACAATGGATCTCGGTTGTATATGGTGACGTATATGTACTTTGAACCCGACTGTATCCTCGGGAAGAGAAACAGTGAACTTTTCAGGTTGACCTGAGTGTTCAGCTTTTCTCTTTTTTCAACCTGTGGTTCGCTCTGTTTCTCTTCCCACAAACGCACCTGACATGCTGAGTATTTCCATTATCTTTTCTCCTCGAGTTTGGGTTGTGGCAGCAGTGGGACCTGTAATGAGCCAGAGGAATTCCAACTAGGCATCCTGAAGCTGATTTTTCTTTTAACCTGTAGTTGCTGCTGGATTTTTCAGCTGAGCATTCCTGGATGGATGAGTGAAAGAGGTGTCAGAGTACCCTGACCTTTGTTTAGTTTCCAGTAGTAATCCAGCAAACTTTTGCATATTCAGAGCTGGTCAGTGGGCAGGAGTGTGACTTTGCTTTCCAGACTCTAAAACTTACTCATGCCTTTGAAACCGAAAAGGAATGAGGAGAATGAGAAGGGACCCAACAGCCTTGTGTTGGAAGAAAATACTGGTGGCGACTTTTGTTTCATCCCTTTGCACCATGAAAACTCCAGGCACTGATCCCAGGCTGGATCTCAGAGTATCTGTTCTTTGGCACTTGCCATGTGGTGCTCAGACTACCAAGCAAGATGTATGAGTTCCTACTCTGGGAAATGAGTGATCCTGTTATTTTTACATCTTCTAACAGCCTTTAGAGGGATGAGAAGAGGAAGCTTCCTCCCCAGTGCTGAGAACTGTGGATCTGGTAAAGATGGAGAATAAGCCAAAACTGCGCCATTTGCCAATTGAATTGTGAAAACCAGATCAGACACAGTTCTCAAAATGTTGGTGGAACACAGCAGGCCAGGCAGCGTCAAAAGGAAGAAGTGCAGTCAACGTCCTGATGAAGGGTCTCAGCCTGAAACGTCAACTGTACTTCTCCCTATAGTTGCTGCCTGGCCTGCTGTGTTCCACCAGCATTTTGTGTGTGTTGCTTGAATTTCCAGCTTCTGCAGATTTCCTCATGTAATGCACAGTTCTGCTGCCATATGCAGTCAAACAGTCTACTATTATTGGTTCACACATGAATAGGATGAAGTGAAAATTAGGGATGTAGAAAACATGGTCCAACCATGGATACAGAAACAGTACATTTTTGATGAAAATATGTCAGTGTCTGAAGTTAAACTTTCACTGTAAATTGGCCGCAGGCATTTGTGAACAGGTAGGTGCCAGTGTTGCTTAGGTCATCTTAGCTTTCCACATCAAATTGCTCAATTAGTAGTTAGTAATTGGCTTTATGCTTGGGCACTGAGCTGGGCTGACATATTTTCATATAGATTTGCATAGCACCTTTCACAATCCAAGGAAACACTAAATTATACAGATAATTTTTTTTAAATTGAAGAGTGGTCACCATTCGTGAAACCTGATTACAGGAGCAAAAACTGCATTGATACAGTCCCTTTCATGGCCTTGAGAAATCCCAAGCACCTAACAGCCAATGATAAAAAATTTGGTGTTCTGCCATTGTTGTAATAGCATTTTGGCCTAACTGATCGACACTAACCTAGAAGCCCATCCAAGCTAGTCCCATCCGTAACTTTCTAAACCTTTCTTATTCCTATGCCTGTCCAGCTCTTTTAATCAATACTCTCAGTACTTCTATTTTCTCTTCACACCTCCCCAGTGCTCAAGCTTAAAATATGACCATTTTAACTTAATCTTCTTTTATTCCAAAACATGAACACTTGTTTTTCTCTCCATTGATACTATCTGATCCTGCTGAGCATATCCAGTATTTTCTAATTTTGTGCTATCCTAGATTATCAAACTAAATTATAGTCAAATTATGATCTAAACTGTTTCTGGATGAACATGCAGTTATCTATTTCACTTTTGACTTGGAGTATTCTAATACTTGTCATGTCTTTCATTTAACAATAATGCAAAAATTGTTTAGTGAAGCTCAGCTTGCATTGCTGAATCAGCCATTGCCTGATATGGCAGTGATGTCTGACAACCAATTATATATTGTTTCATATTTCATTATTTAATAAAAACTCCTTGATGATGCAAAGTTCAAATCTTTCATAGAAAAATGTACAGAATTCATGGAAAAAAATTGCCTTCGTTGTAATTTTGCGAATAGCTTTTGCTGTGCTTTGATTCTGTTTCAAATACTTATTTCCACATGCATTGTTCTCGTGGCAGGTTGATGTGCACCGTGTGTGTTGTTTTATAATTTAGAAGTGGGTGAGAGTGTTCACCTGTGGAGCAGGATACCTTCAGGGCTGGAAAGGAAAAGTGATGACTAAATTTTTAAAAAATATTAGTTACGATGACCTTAAAATTTGTAAAAGGCCTAAGATTTGTAGGTAAACCTAATTGCCAGCTTACAACAGCAGTAACAAAAGATGGGAAATGCACTAAATAGGAATTCCTGTTTAGTGTTCAGACAAATACAACAGAAGTCATCATGTAATTGATGTTGCAAGCTACCATTGATGGGAACTATGTGCTATAGAAATTAGTTAAAGGTGAAAGCACCTCCTAAATAGCAGACTTCAGTAACAGATTTGAAACCAGTTTGAAGCCAGTAGCCTGAAAGCTGATTTATAAATTAAGATTCCATTCTAGTTAAGTGACTCCGCACAATCATTGCAGCATAGAAGGAAAAAAAATACCGAATTTGCTGTAAATGAGATAAATTAAAAGAATGTGCAAACAAAATTTTGAATATTTGGAAACCTTTTTAATTGCTGTCTGAAATACAAAATCAACACAATTTTCTTCTGTTACTGCCAGCTATTATCGCTTAGGTTGTTAAGAATGTTGTATCTTATTCCCAGCAATCTACTTATCAGCTTTAGGGCAGCTTCTAAACCAGCCAAGCAATGGCCACATTGTATACTGACTGATTTCGAAACAGTGCTATATAAAGCAGATGCAGTGTAATATCTCTTATTTTCAATTGATTTATTCAGCAGAGGTAATCAGACAAACAAACAATGGACCTTTTATATATTTAAAAAAATTGCTTGCAGTAAACTTAAATGAGGTACTTGATTTTTTTTAAATTTTCATCTCAGATCTTATTTCAGAAATAAACATTAGTGTCATATTATACCAGCTTTGATCTCTGTATATCGAAAAGCTGTGGAACTGAGAATGACAAGCACCACTATAAATCTGTTGTTATCTAATATATACTTGAAAGCACAAATGGCTTTTCCTTCCTCCGATTCTGCCATTGATTAAAATGGCTATTCCATATTCAAATGTTTTGTTATCAAAGCAGATTATTCACTCCAATCTTCACTCTGGCAAAACCAGAACTTTTCCTTGTTGTGATTTTCCTTTGTGGAGGTGATTGTAGCCTTAATGCTGCAGCCTATGTGATAACTATTCTGGTGGTAACTATTCAGACATGAACAGTGCCTATTAAAAGTATTCACCCCCCCCCCCAGAAGTATTTGTGTTATATGAACAATGAATCACAGTGGACTTAATTTGGCTTTTTTTTACACACTGATCCAACAGAAAAAGATTCCTTTGTGTCAAAGTGAAAACAGATCTCTACAAAGTGATCTAAATCAATTACAAATATAAAACACAAAACAATTGATTGCACAAGTATTCACCTCCTTCAAGTCAGTATTTAGTAGATGCATCTTTGACAGCAATTTACAGTCTGTGTGCATAGGTCTCGATCAGCTTTGCACATCTGGACATGGCAGTTTTTTTTCCTATTCTTTACAGACCTGCTCAAGCTCTGTCAGATTGCATGGGAATCATGAGTGAACAGCCCTTTTCAAGTCCAGTCACAATTCCTCAACTGGTTTGAGGTCTGGACTCTGAAGACCTCTCCAGGACATTAACTTTGTTGTTTTTAAGCCATCCCTGTGAAGCTTTGGCTTTATGCTTGGGGTCATTGTCTTGCTGGAAAACAAGTTTTCTCCCAGGATGCAGTTCTCTTACAGATTGCATCAGGTTTTCCTCCAGGATTTCCCTGTATTTTGCTGCTTTTGTTTTATCCTCTACCTTCACAAGCCTTCCAAGGCCTGCTGCAGTGAAACATCCCCACAGCATGATGCAGCCACCACCATAATTCATTGTAGGGATGGTGTGTTTTTGATGAAGTGTGGTGTTTAGTTTACGCCAAACAAAGTGTTTAAAAAAGCTCAATTTTGGTTTCATCAGGCCATCAAACTTTCTTCCAGTTGACTTCACAGTCTCCCTTATGCCTTCTGGCTTACTCTAGCTGATATTTTATGTGAATCTTTTTCAGCAGTGGCTTTCTCTTTGCCACTTTCCCATAAAGCTGAGACTGGTGAAGCACCCGGGCAACAGTTGTATATACAGTCTCTTCTATCTCAGCCACTGAAGCCTGTAACTGCAGAGATGTCTTGGGTCTCTGGGCAGCCTCAGTCACTGATCCCCTTCTTGCCCAGTTACTCAGTTTTTGAGGATACTCTGCACTAGGCAGATTTATAGCTCTGCCATATTTTTTCCATTTCTTGATGATTGACTTGATTTCTTGATGATTGTACTCCAAGGGATATTCAGTGATTTGGAAATCGTTGGCTGTGATGCAGCCAGTCAATATACTCTCCACTACACATCTATAGAAGCTTGTCAAAGTTTCAGATGTCATACCAAATTTCCTTAAACTTCTGTGGAAGTAGAAGGACTGCCGTGCTTTCTTCACTATGGCACTTAAATGCTGGGCCCAGGACAGGTCCTCCAAAATAACAACATCTAAGAATTTAAAGTTGCTAACCCTCTCTGCTTCCGAACCTCCGACGAGGACTGACTGATGGACCTCTGGCTTCTTTCTCCTGAAGTCTATAATCAGTTCCTTGGTCTTGATGACATTGAGAGAGAGGTTGATGTTGTGGCAGCATTTACCCAGATTTTCATCCTTCCTCCTACACACTGATTCTTCACCAACTTTGATTCGGCCAATGACAATGGTGTCATCAGCAACCTTGAATGTGGCATTGGATCTGTGCTTAGCCACACAGTCACAAGTGTTAAGTGAGTAGAGCAGGGGACTAAGCACGCAGCTTGTAGTGCACCCGTGCTGGTGGAGGTTGTGGAGGAGACGTTGCCAATCTGACCTGACTGGGGTCTTCAAGGGAGGAAATCCAGGACCCAGTTGCACAAGGAGGGATTGAAGCGCAGGTCTTGGAGCTTGTTGATTCATTTTGAGGGGTGAGGGTATTGAATGTTGAGTTGAGATCAATAAAGTGCATCCTGATGTATGCATCTTTGCTGTCCAGATACTCCAGGATTGAATGAAAAGCCAATGAGATGGTAACTACTGAGGACCTATTGCTCCGGGAGGCAAATTGGATTGGATCAAAGTCCCTTCTCAGCAGAGCTAAGTTGCTTCACGTTGACTGTACTTTTCTCCCATAGATGTTGCCTGCCCTGCCAAGTTCCTCCAGTGTTTTGTGTATGTTGTTTCTCATCATTGTTTTATTTACAATTGTTTTGCATAATCAAATGTCTCAAATTTTTCTACACAGCTAGCCATTTTAGCTTTTTTTTAATGATAACTAACACCTGGCATGAACCCATGAATTCCTCCCTTTCCTGTCTCTTTAAAATCTCAATTGTGTCTTCCCTTCTGAAGAACATGTACGGCGCTACTCTTGTCAAAATTCTTGACAGACAGCACATGCTGGGCAGCATTTTACTTACTACATCTTTTTAGTTTGGATGTTTGGCTGTGCTTTAGTCATCATCGAGTCGTCAATGATGGGGGGAGACAAAAGACGAAGAGGTGGCAGCCAAGAGATGAACATTCAAATAATTCCTGAGATGACCATACAGAGTGAGAGCAGAAAATACTGCTGGAAGTGAAGAGTTCATTCAGAAAAACATAACTGGACTCGTGCAATTGTTGCAAATTGGAGTGCTGGAGAAAGATATGAATGTCAAGAAGTCTGATTGGGAATATAGAATAACACACACAACACTGGAGGAACTACTGTCCTATTACAATAATATGTGGAGCTGCTGGTGTGATGTTCTATGTTGTTCTGTGATAAGGAGAAAGATAGGTGCAATGATTCAAACAAGAAATGGAGAATAAGAAAATCTATTCAAAAGCACCATCTGTATGTAACCCCCTCACCGGGCTCATATGCATACTTGCCTCATTAGCCAGCTCTGTTAACAGGCACAGGACTCGGCCACCTTTCATAAACAATATACATCTAAGATCGATATGGTTTGGGTTCAGCCAAACAGGAATGTTCCGATCAAAAAGAAAAACCCAATCTGAGCTAATATTGTGTAAATGCTGCCCAATTGTCAGTTGGCAAGAAATAACAGATCATACATAGCATAAAATTATAAAGAAAGTATATTTACAAATTCCAGATATATGGAACAGTTAGTAGAAAAAAGGAAAGGGGGAAAAAAATAAAAGGGCCCCTTTCAGTTCACCCAATCCAAATGTGCACATAAAGTTGAAGCTCATTTTGAAGTTGTGCTTTTTACTCAATGAGCTGGACCCATGGTCTACGTGAAAGCACATACCACATTCCACACTTCTCTCAAAACCCATTTTGAATAAACAGGCTCTCCCACAGGAGTTTTGACCCTTCCTCCTTTGAGCCATTCATCTGCATAAAGCACTTTGTGCAATGGGGACGCTCCCACAGCATTCTTGCCCATTTTCTCTCTGCAGCTCCCGCCAAAAAGACCACGAACCCAGCCAGTCTGTCGAAATTCTCTTTATCCAGCTCTCTTAGAACCTTCTCTTAATTCCACCATCCTGAACATTCCCAAGTTGAACATCATAGCTTCTTCAGCCAGAACCAAAACAGTCCACAAGTAGGACACACTGTCTTTACAGAAAGCTATGAACATTAGCTGTAAAAATCTTAACCAGGGCATTACATATATATTTTATAGTCTCTGTGGTGCTTTTGTATATTCAAAACCACTGTTTGATTTTTTTCTCCAAACAAATTGGTGAATCAGGATAATTCATTTGTATTTTTTTAATGTTCCTGTTTTAATACTCTCAGCTGTAAAGTAATTTACTTATTATCAGATTACAGTTTGTTACCATGCACTACCTTGAGATTGATGTTTTGCAGCCATTTACAGGAAAATAAAATTGGACTAGATATTTTCTAGACCTGGTGAAAAATAAAAAGCAGAAACTGTTGAAAACACTGAATGGGTCAGGCACAGAGAAACAATTGACATTTGCAGTGGTTGATGTAAGAAAAGGTGGAAATTGAAGATGGTTTAAAGTTGCAGAGGAGGGGAGGACGAGGAGAATGCCTGTGTGTGGAGACTGAATGAAGGAGATGGTGTCGGTTCCAGCTGAAAGGGCAGCTCATCCACCTGATGTAATTAATAAATGAGAACGAGGGAAAAGAGGAGGGAACTGTAAGATGCAGACCACCGCAGATGCTGGAAATCTGAAATAGAAGAGAAGATGGGTGGGGGGGGTTAGCATCTGTGTAGAGAGGAAAATCCAAGTTAACATTGCAGGTTGCTGACCCAACATTAAAATTCATCAATTCCAATAAAAGCCAGAAAGATTGCTTATTGGGAATTGTTAAAATCAATATTGATTCCTGAGAGGTGTACTGTACCAAGATGAAGGATGAGATTCTGCTTTGTCAATCCCATTCTTTTTGATATTCTGCTTTGTCAAAAAAGTGCAAGATCTGAAGATAGAGGTCAAAATAGGAGTGGGATGTTGTGTAAGATTCTGCCTTCACTCACCTCTCACCTAACACCTACGAGCTATCCTGCTTCCCCTTCTCTCATCTTTTTATTCTGGCCTCTTCCCCCTTCATTTTCAGTCCCAAGGAAGCACCTTGGCCTGTAATGTCGAAGGTCTGTTTATTTCATAGATTCAGCCTGACCTGCTGAGTTCCTCCAATATTTTGTGTATGTTGCTTTAACCCACTTCTCCTGTACTTCAATGAATTCCATCCCAACCATGTGTTGAGTGCTTCTTCAGTTGCCGTTGTCTCTGAGCCCACTTCTTTGGCAAGAATTCTCCACCCCGCCGTGATGACCCTTCCTCCTGTCTACAACCTCCTCCTCTTCTTGGACAGCATGCTCTGGTTTTCCGCCTGCTCTGGATCTTTTCACCTCTAATTGCCAATGAGACATTAATCATCTTGACTCCAACACTTCCGTCTCCTCTTCGAGCCTTCTGAATGCAATGCCCTTCACCCTCTTTGCACCAATCCCAACCTCACCGTGTAACTCACAGACAAAAGGGGTGTTGTTGTAGCCTGGCAGACTGATCTCTGCCCTGCTGAGGCCAGTTGGCAACTCTTAGACAGCTTCTCTTACTTACCCCTTGAAAAGGGCCCTCTCAGGACCATTGGAATATCTCTGACACCATTACCAACCTCATCAACTGCCATCCACTGTCACCAACCTTATAGTTCCCTTTCCCAATTCTGCTCATTTCGACCTCTTAATGAAGATAAGCAAACCTGCCTGACCAGGTAGGCCCATTGCTTCTGCCTGCTCCTGCCCCACTGAACTCATGGCCATAAACTCAATTCCATTTTATCCCAGTTGGCTCAGTCCCTTCCCACCTACATCCATGACACTTCACACGCTCTCAATCTCCTCAACAATTTTCAATTCCATGGTCCTGACTGCCTTATTTTCACCATGGATGTCCAGTCCCTATGCACTTTTATACCCCAGCAATAAGGCCTTAAAGCTCTCAGTTCTTTCTCGATAATAGATCCAACCAACTCCCCTCCATCATCACCCTCCTCCAGCTGGTGGAACTGGTCCTCACCCTCGACTATTTCTCTTTCAGTACCTCTCACTTTCTACAAACTCCGTGTGTATCCATTGAACCCTGAATGGGCCCCAGCTACGTCTGCCTTTTTGTTGTCTACATGGAACAGCCCATGTTCAAAGCCTTCCCTGGTAATGCTCTTCAACTCTTTCTGTGCCACATTAATGACCTCAATAGTGCTGCTTCATTCACTCATTCTTACTTAACAATTTCATCAGCTTTGCCTCCAGCTTCTACCCTGCCCTTAAATACGCTTGATCCATTTCTGATACTGCTCTCCCCTTCATCTCTCTGTAGCCATCTTTGCGGACAAACTATCTACCAATATCTTTTATAAACCTATAAACTCCCATGGCCATCTTGACTATACCTCTTCCCAACTTGTCTTCTGTAAAAATGCCACTAATTTTCTTCAGGTCCTTTGTCTCCACTTCATCTGTTCCCAGGAGGAGGTTTTCCATTCCAGAACATCAGAGGTGTCCTTCTCCTTCAATGAATAGGGTTTCCCTTCCTCCACTATTGATGCTGCCCTCACACGCACTTCCTCCATTCCCCAAGCATCTGCGCTCAACCCTTCCCGCCACCTTACCAGGGATAGAATTCTTCTTGTCCTCACATACCACACCATGAGCGTCTGCATCCATCACACCACTTTCTGCAACTTTTGCCATCTTTGACAAGACTTTACCACCAAGCACACTTAACTCCATTCAACTCTGCTTTCTGCAGGGATCGTCCTTCCCCACTAATCTCCCTCCTGACATTTCTGCAAGTGGCAGAAGTGCTACACCTGCCCATTTACTCCTCCCTCACCTTCTTCCAGGGCTCCAACTGAGGCAATGCTTCACCTGTGAGTCTGTTGGAGCCGTCGACTGCATCCTGTGCTCCTGATGTGACCCCCTCTATATTAGCGAGACCTGACATAAATTGGGGGACCGCCTTGTCAAGCACCTTTGCTCCATCTGTAAAAGACAAGATTTCCCGATGGCCAAACATTTTAATTCCAATCCCCATTCCCATTCTAACATGGCGGACCTCTTCTGCCACAATGAGACCAGCTCAGGTTGAAGTAGCAACATTGGTATCTTCGACTTCCAGTAAGTTTCCCCCCCCCCTTCCCTCTTCATTTCCTCACCCTGCCCTCATTAACCTCTTCTCAGCTCCCTATCACCTTCTCATGGTGTTCCTCTACCTTCCCTTTCTTCCACGGTTCACTCTCCTCCCTTATCAGATTTCCTCTTCTCCAGCCCTTTACCTTCTCCACCAATCATTTTCCAGTTTCTTACTTCATCCACTCCACCCATCCCATTCACCTGGCTTCATCTATTCCCTTCTAGCTTGTCCTCCTTCCCCTCCCTTTCACCTTCTTATTCTGACGTCTACCCCCTTGCATTAGTCAAACCATTAATCTGCTTAGTTCTATCTACCTGCATCTAAACCATACCCTTCTCATTCATGTATCTATCCAAATTTTTCTTCAATGTTAAAATCGAACCCATATCCTCCACTTCGACTGGCAGCTCATTCCACATCCTCCACCTGAGTGGAGAACTTCCCCTTTGTGTTCCCTTTAAATGTTTTACCTTTCACCTTTCACCCTTAACCCATGACCTTTAGTTCTAGTCTCACCCAACATCAGTGGATAAGCCCTGTTTGCACTTACTCTATCTTTATACCTTATAAGTTTGTATACCTCTTTCAAATGTTCCTTTATTCTTCTATATTCTAAGGAAAAAGTCCTAACCTATTCAACCTTTCCCTATAGTCCTGACAACATGCTTGTAAGTTTTATCTGCACTCTTTCAATCTTATTGACATACTTCATATAGGTAATGACCAAAACTACACACAATACTCCAAATTAGGCCTGAGCAATGTCTTGTACAACTTCAAAATAACATCTCAACTCTTGTACTTAATACTTTGATTTATGAAGACCAATGTGCAAAAACTTTCTTTACAACCCTATGTACCTGTGATACAACTTTGAAGGAGATATGGACTTGTGTATCTGGAAATCTTTGTTCTGCTGCACTCTTCAGTGCCACAGTGCTCACCGTATAAGTCCTAACCTGGTTTGTCCTCCTAAAGTGAAACTCCTCACGCTTGTATGCATTAAATTCCATCGGCCATTTTTCAGCCATCTTTCCCGCTGGTGCAGGTCTCACTGCAAGCTTTGGTCTTCCTCGCTGACCACTACCCCGCCACCCCTCCCCAAATCTTGGTGTCATCTGCAAATTTCCTGATCCAGTTTACCATGTATTATCCAGGCCATTGATATAGATGGCAAACAACAAAAGGCACTGCACTGATCCCTGAGGCACACCACTAATCACAAGACTTTAGTCCGAGAAGCGTCCATCTACCACCACTCTCTGGCTTCTCCTGTGAAGCCAATGTCTAATCCCATTTACTAACTCATCTTGAGTATGAAGTAACTAAACCCTCTTGACCAACATCCCTTGTGGGACCTTTTCAAAGGCCTTGTTGAAGTTCATGTAGCCAACTTCCATTGGCTTGCCTTCATCAGCTTTCCTTATAACTTCCACAGAAAACTCACCCTTACAGATTGGTTAGACATGACCTGCACATAAAAGGCATGTTGACTATCCCTAATCAGTCCCTGTCTATCCAATACTTATATATCCAGTCCCTTAGAATACTTCCAATCATTTATCCAAAACTGATGTCAGGTTCACTGGCTTATAATTTCCTGGCTTTGCACTGAGCCTCTCTTAAATAATGGAACAACATTAGTTATCCTCCATCCCTCTAGCACCTCACTCGTAGCTAAGGACATTTTAAATATTTCTGCTAGGGGCTCTTAAATTTCTGCTTTAACCTCCCACAAGGTCCAAGGGAACATCTTGTCAGGCCCTGGATATTTTTCCACCATAATGTGCCTCCGGAGAACAAACACTTCCTCTTTTGTAATCTGTATACTGTCCATGATTTCATGACTGCTTTACCTCATTCCTGTAGACTCTGGCGTCTGTCTGCTGAGTAAATACAGATGCAAAAATATATTTGTGGTCTCCCATATCTCTTCGCTCCATGCACAGATGACCACTCTGATATTTCAGAGGACCAATTTTAGAACAGAAATTTACAGCACATTGCAGGCACTTCGGCCCACAATGTTGTGCTGACCATGTAACCTACTCTAGAAACTGACTGAAATTTCCCTAGCACATACCCTCTATTTTTCTAAGCTCCACGTATCTACCTAAGAGGCTCGGTTGTATCCGCTTCCACCACCACCACCAGCTGTGTATTCCAGGCACCTGCCATTCTCTGTGTGAAATACTTACCCTTGACATCCCCTTGGTACCTATTTCC
Organism: Hypanus sabinus; assembly: GCF_030144855.1. Taxonomy (NCBI): domain Eukaryota; kingdom Metazoa; phylum Chordata; class Chondrichthyes; order Myliobatiformes; family Dasyatidae; genus Hypanus; species Hypanus sabinus. Next base: position 64,937,876 of record NC_082719.1, on the reverse strand, counting down.
AAGCACCTTAAAATTATGCCCCCTCATTTTAGCTATTTCAGCCCTGGGGAAAAGCTTCTGGTTATCCACATGATCAATGTCCCTCATCATCTCGTACATCTCTATCAGGTCGCCCCATCCTCTGTCGCTCCAAGGAGAATAGGCCAAGTACACTCAACTTATTCTCATAAGGTACGCCTTCCAATCGGGGCAACATCCTTGTAAATCTCCTCTGCACTCTCTCTATAGTATCCACATCCTCCTTGTAGTGAGGTGACCAGAACTGAACACACTACTCCAAGTGGGGTCTGATCAAGGTCTTATATAGCTGTAACATTACCTCGTGGCTGTTGAACACAGTCCCATGATTGATGAATGCCAACACACCATATGCCTTCTTAACAACATTGTCAACCTGCACAGCAGCTTTGAGTGTCCTATGGACACGGACCCCAAGATCTCTCAGATCCTCCACACTGCCATTGGCATTCATAAATCAAAGTATTAAGTACAAGAGTTGGGATGTTATTTTGAAGTTGTACAAGACATTGCTTAGGCCTAATTTGAAGTATTGTGTGTGGTTTTGGTCATTATCTATATGAAATATGTCAATAAGTTTGAAAGAGTGCAGATAAAATTACAGTAAACAAAGAGAGGCCACATTGGCAGTCAGTATGGAACACAGGATTTTAAGCCAAAGGGTATTAGACACAGGGTATTAGTCCAAAGGGAGGAATCAAGGTGTATGGGGAATGTGGTAAATGGTGAAAAGGATTTGCAGTTCATCTGACAATTTATGGATAAAGGAAAGGGCACAGATTTGAATTAATCATATAAAGATGTCAGAATAGGAAATCTTTGAGGCAAGAGAAAGAAGCAGAGAGCTAACTTTCAGACTCTGCAAGGTAGATATCAATTCATGTGTGACACCACCACTGGCTCTGTATTAATCTGGAGCACTACTGGGAGCTGTCTGGATCAAGAAAGTAGAATAGATTTTTAAGTATTCTAAAACATTGAAAGAGCCATCAAAATATTGTGATAACTAAATTCTCCCAGGTCCTCCATAACTTACTGTACCTGTCAAATTGCCAAAGGAGTAACAATAACAATCTGCAGCCTTGGAGTGCTTGCTTGCTGTGGGTCTTCTAAACTAGCTGGCAAGTTTAGAAGAATGAAGGGGGATCTCAATGAAGCATATTACATATTGAAAAGCCTAGGTAGAATGGACATGGAGAGATGTTTTTAATAGTGGGGGAGTCAAGGGCCAGAGAGTACAACCTCAGAATAAAAAATTGTCCTTTGAAACAGAGATAAGAAGTAATTTCTTTAGCCAAAGGGAATTCCTTGCCACAGATAGCTGTGGAGGTCAAGTCATTGGGTATATTTAAAGAGGAGCTTGATAGGTCCTTGATTAGTAGGGGTGTGAAAGGTTACAACGAGAAGGCAGGAGAATGGGCTGAAAGGGATAATAAATTAACCAGTACTGAATTATGGAGCTGATGTGATGGGCCAAATGGCCTAATTCTGTTCCTATGTCTTATGGTCTTATATGAAACATAAAAATGTCCCAAGAGAGGTCTAAGAAAGGAGGATTTTATGAGAAAGACTTTAGGCTTAGTCAGCAGATGGTTTGAGAGTAGGTCACTTGAGATTAGAACTGCTGTTTATATGGATAATTGCCAAGGCAGACTACTGGCCCAAACAGTCTGTTTCCATCTTGTATCCTCAATGTAATTCTTGGAGGTAACCGTAATTAAAATGGACAGAACCACAAAGGGATTTAGAAGTAAAGACAGGGAGTTATTCTTTTCTGCACAGGGAGCAGGGATTATTGTAAATCAGAAAGCAGCTATGTAGAAAATTGGACATTTTAGATTGGGATGTGTATAGCAAAGCAGTAGACTGGTACTAATGGATGATGGTTCATGGGAAAGTGGTAAGAAGAACATTAAAATAAACAAATCTCTGGTATAAAGGCATATGTAAAGTGGCATGAGAGCCTGCACAGACAGTAGAGATAATTAGCAGCTGATGTAACGTTTTACAGCAATGCCAATCGGAAGATCAGGGTTCAAATCCCGTTGCTGTCTGTAAGGATTTGTAGGCTCTCCCTGTGTCTACATAAGTTTCCTTTGGATTCTCTGGTTTTGCTCCCATATTCCAAAAGACATGTGGGATACTATGTAGTGAGCATACTATGTTGGTACTGGAGCATAGAGGCACTGCAGGACTTGGACTATGTTAGACATTGGCTCATCTTGATGCTTTCATGTACATGTGACAAATGAAGGTCATCCTCAGTGGGTGAAACAATAATGTTAGGATGTCAGCTGATAAAAAAGACAAAGACATCTTTCCAAGATAATCACCATAATTTATAGCAGCTGGCTTAGTACGTCCAAAATCGCCACAGTTAACTTAGACTGAAACTAATGATCCTCCTCCTCCTCCTCCTCCTCCTCAGAGCACACCATGTATACTATGCTTCAAATGGCAAAATAATTCCACAGCTAGCAATGATTTTGGAAATTGGCCGGAGAGGTCATCAGTTTACTCCAGTTGAGCAGCCTGAGCAACAAACAGATTCCTGCAGTACCTCTCTAGCAACTTGGCAGTGGATAGGTGTTACTGTTTCTGTGGCGAGTGCACCTGTAGGAAGTTTAATTAAGGTTGTCTGCTTTGGCAGAAAAAGATAGGCCTCATCTCCAACCAAACCATCTGTTTTTTTTCTTGGGATCTTCAAATATTGAACTGCAGTATGACAAATGAATTGTGGACTGGCCTCTGACAACAGGGATTTATACACAGGATCATATTAATGTGGAATGAAAAGGCCTTCTATGTCATACTATCACTTCTTGTACTTGCATATACTGGAATTGATACAAGCAGTACTACTGGCCTTTTTTGCCTTGTTGAAAGGCAGCAGGTGTTAAATGTTCTCCCACCTTGTATCTCCTTTCTTCTAGAAGAGAAGAAATCACTAGATCAGTCAGCCCTTCTTTGCTTTATACAGGAATGAAACGAGGAGTTCCTAAACACTTGTCTGCTACTGTGACCTAGAAAGATGCTCTGGGTTAGAAGCTTAACTTGGGTTGGACTTCCATAGCTGGTTTTCATTTGATCACACTTGAGTCTTAAAGGACTTGGACACAAAAGAATCTCAGCCTACATCCCATGCACTGCTGGCAAAGTGCTATTCTGAAGTAGACACCATCATTTGTATGAGGTATCCCGCTGATGTCCTATCCACGATTGCTCAGTTGAATGTGAAGGCCTCCATGGTCGTCTTTTGAAATAGCCCTGGGACTTATACCTCACTTTAGCAAATTGCTAGAAAAACTGATTTCCTGATCAGTGTCATGTTGTTCTTTTTAGGAGCTTGTCATGAGCATATTAGCTCTTTTGTTTGCAATTGTGACAGTATCATTATTGATGACTGAATGCAATGCATAAATGCAAATTCTTCAAGTCTTGCCTTTGTTTGGAAGTTAATTTTCTTCAGTTCTTTTCCTGTTAAACTTGTGACCAATCAAGTGGAATCTCACAATACAGGAGAAGACTATTCATGCCCTCAACCCCTTGTTATTTATATAATGCACTCAAGGTTGCTGCAGCTTAGACCATGAGGGTTACACAGAAAAGATTCAGGAATGTTAAATGAATGTGTAAGAACTTGCGAGGTGAAATGTAGTTTTGAAAATATTATGAGGTCATTCACTTGGAAAGAGAATTCAGAAAAGAGTGTTTTTTTAAATTGGTGAGAGATTAAAAGCTTTTGATGTTAAGACAAATCCATGAGATGTACACAAATCACTGAATGTTTATATCCCATTTCCCAATCTGTCAGTCCATAGTAAGTCTTCAAATGGTCATTCAGATACATTTTAAATGTGACCCCAATTTCTTAGTTCCTTAACCAACATCCTCTCCCTATGCGTTGCTCTCTCACTGACAATATTTTCATTTGCCCACATTCATTCCTTAGGTGCAGTGCTATTCCATTTTCCAACTTACTATGGAAACTTGCACTCCGTTGACTGCATTCTAAGATACTGTTTGGATGCCGGTTTAAAGGACGTTACACTGGTAAATGGTGGCGATGACTCAATTGTGAATAGTAGAATAAAAATAATTTGAAAAAGATTGAAAGGGTGTTGAGTTTTATTATTTATTTACAAAATATAGCAGCATCCTTAAAATTGTTTTGGCAATTACTGAGGTTCCTCTGAAAACTGTCCCCACTTAAAGAGCATATTGCATATTGAAAAGCCTAGGTAGAATGGACATGAAGAGATGTTTTTAATAGTGGGGGAGTCAAGGGCCAGAGAGTACAACCTCCTTAAAGAGCAAGGACCAGAAGTGAACAGGAATGTAACCATCTCCTGTTCTCTTCCAATTTGCACAGCATCCCCATTTGAATTGTATTGCTCTATTTCTGTTATGGTTATATTTAAATCTGGAAATATGAAACCCAATAGTGTGCATCCTACATTAGGCAGAAGAGAAAAGTTCATAGCAGATCACCATCACTTTCTTAAAGACAATCATACTTTGTACATAGGAAATAAATATTGGCCATTCCACACCACCAATATTTTGTAAATATCATCTCATCATTCACCATTCTCATCCGTTTACCTATCCTTGTTCTCACTCACATGTGTCCCTGAACTCCACTTTTTGATTACAGTTTTGCTGCTAACCTACAAAGACGTGGTCACAGGGAGAATGTGGAAACCTCATACAGAAAGCACTTCAGGCCAGAATTGAACCTAGGTCCTTGGAACTATAAGGAGGCAAAGAATCATACAATAGTTCAATACAGAAATAGTCTACTTCGGCTCACTTTATCAATGCTTGCCTACGCTATCATTTAGAGATGAGGGGAAATTTCTTCACCAAGTGAGTGGTGAACCTATGAAATTCTCTACAACAGTTGTGGTCAAGTCCTTAAATATATATTTGAATGAGTTAGCCATAAGTCATATGGATAATAAGATCAAGGTTATGGGGAGAAAACAAGAACAGGGTTCTGAACATAGACAATCAGCCAATAGTATTAAATGGTGAACAAGTTTGAAGGGCCAAATCATCTACCCCTGCTCCTATTTCTGTTTCTATGTAAAACATTTCCCCGGGAAAATAAAATTAGACAGACTTTGATTTAAAAAAATTCAAGGCTATCTGATTATGATTTGATTTGCAGCATAATGTCTTTTGAGGTTTGTATTTAACCCTACTAGAACCTGAAAATATTTGGCCTAAATGCAAGCTTGAATTATGCCCATTAGGGACTTCTGTAACTTCTCATAATGTTTTTACTCCGATATATATATACTATGTGCTGATATATATACCATGCATCTTAACCTATCCAACCATATCTAGGAAATTATGCCAAATATAATTAAAATCTTATTTCAACAATTTAATACAGAAGCTTTAAAATCTTGTAAGGTTGTCAATATTTTCAAAATCACAACTGAATACAGATCTCATTAGCTTTATAAAATACCAGTCAAAATCAGACATTAATATATTAATTGTGCAAATATAATCGGTTTGCCCAATAAACATGACTACAATAAATCTAATTATCTTGCTTAAAGAAGTTTCTTCACTATAAGTGAAGCCAAAGTGAGTTCAAGGAGTTGGGTGCTAAGTAAAAGGATAGGATCTCTAGGGTTGTGACCTCAGGATTGCTACCCATACCATGTGTTAGTGAGGATTGAAGCAGGAAGATCACACAGTTTAACACATGACTAAGGAGTGGATGTAGGAGGCAAGGCATCAGGTTACTGGATCATTAAGCTCTCTTCCAAGGAGGATGGGACCTGTACTGAGGAGATAGTTTGCTACTGAACTGGAGGAGGTCTAATATCCTAGCGAGAAGGTTTGCTAGTGCTGCACAGTTGGTGGGAGATGAGAACCAAAGTGCCAGAAGAGTTAGTGGAGAGGTTGTGGAGAAAAATGTTGTTCAGAAATAAGAAGGTTATTTGGGGAAAGAAATAAATATATATACTAAAGTTATTACGAACTCCATGGAGCATGTGGGGATCTTCCAATATCCAGGCACTCTTTCTCTTTTTTTCCTTTCTTTCTTTTTTATATAGGGATGTTAGGGGGGAGGGGGTAGGGTATATATATATTTTTTCATATATTTTCTTTTATTTCTGTAATTATTTGAAAACTCAATAAAAAAAGTTTATTAAAAAAAGAAATAAGAAGGTTGAGCACGATATGACTAATGTCCTGAGTTACATGTATTTTGATGCAAAATATGTCAAATAGATCAATGCATGGAATTATAATATTGTAGCCATTAGTAAGACTTGGTTGCGAGAGGGGCAGGAATGACAATTTAATATTCCAGGGTTCAATTGTTCTAGATGTGACAAAACATGAGGGATTAAGGGTGGTGGTGGCTTTACTAATCAGGGAAAATGTCTCAGCAGTGCCCATTCAGGACAGACTAGAGAACTTTATGGGTGGAACTAAGGGAGAAGAAAGGCAGTCATAGTAGTGTAACAGTTAGAATGATGCCATTACAGTTCAGGGCTTTGGAGTTTGGAGTTTAATTCTCTGGAGTCTTTGGAATGTGTGGGTTTTCCCTGGGTGCTTCAGTTTCCTCCCACAGTCCGAAGACCTACCAGGTAGGTTAATTGGTCATTGTAAATTGTCCCATAACTGGGTTAGGATTATACCAGGGTTGTTGGGGTGGTGTGGCTCAAAGGACCAGAGGGTTTATTCCATGTTGTATTGATAAATATAAATAAAGTATGACCACATTAATAGGACTAATTTACAAATCACCCAAAAGTCTGCGAGATTTAGAGGAACAAACTTGTAGCAAGATCTCTGATCGTTGCAAGAAATGTAAGGTTGTAATAGCAGGTGATTTTAATTTTCCACATATTGACTTGGACTCCCATTCTGCAAAAGGACTAGATGGGATAGAGTTTGTCAAATGTGTTCAGGGAAGTTTCCTTATCAGTGCATAGAAGTCCCAATGAGAGAGTGTGAGATGATCTTCTATTAAGGAATGAGATAGAGCAAGTGACAGGAGTTTGTGTAGGGGAACACTTTGCAATTAGTGATCATAATGCCATTAGTTTCAAAGTAACTGTGGAAAAGGATAGGTCTGGTCCTCAGGTTGAGACTGTAAATTGGAGAAAGGTCAATTTTGATGGAATGAGAAAGAATCTGGCAAGTGTGGATTGGGACAGGTGTTTTCTGGCAAAGGTGTGCTTGGTAAGTGGAAGGCCTTCAAAAGTAAAACTTCGGGAGTACAGTTTGTACGCTCCTGTCAGAATAAAAGGCAAGTATAACAGTTTTAGGGAATGTTGGTTTTTTGAGAGATATTGAGGCCCTGATTAAGAGAAAGGAGGTGCATAGCAGGTGAGTAGGAACAAATGAGGTACTTGACCAGTATAAGAAATGCAAGAAGACATTTAAGAAGGAAAGCAGGAGGGCTAAAAGAAGGCATGAGGTTTCCCTAGCAGATGAGGTGAAGGAGTATCCTGTTAAGAGGAAAAAGATTCCAAGGGACAAAATTGGTCCTCTGGAAGATAAAAATGGTAATCTATGTGTGGAGTCAAAAGAGATGGGGAAGATCTTAAATAAATGTTTTGCATCTCTATTTACTGGATACAGAATCTACAGAAGTGAGGCAAAGCAGCATCAGGTCAGGAACCCTATACAGATTACAGAGGAGGAGGGGTTTGCTGTCTTGAGGCAAATTAGGGTTGATAAGTCCCCAGGGCCTGATAAGGTTCCCTCAGACCCTGAGGGAGGCAAATACAGAAATTGCAGGGATCCCAGCAGAGATATTTAAATCATCCTTAGCAACAGGTGAGGTACTGGAGGATTGGAGGATAGTCAATGTTGCTCTGCTGTTTAAGAAAAGTTCTAAAAATAAACCAGGGAATTATAGCCCCATGAGCTTGACATCATTAGTGGGAAAGTTATTGGAAGGTATGTATTCTAAGGGATGGGGTTATGAATATTTGGATAGACGTGGACTGATTATGGATAGTCAGCACAACTTTGTGAATATTTAACCAATTTTACAAAGTTTTTCAAGGGAATTACCAGGGAAGTTGATAAAGCCAAGGCAGTGGATGCTATCTACATGGACTACAGCAAGGCATTTGAAAAGGTCCTGCACAGGAGGTTGGTTAGGGAGGTTCAGTTACTCGGCATTTAGGATGAGGTAGAAAATTGGTCTAGACGTTGGCTTTGTGGGAGAAGCCAGGGAGTGATAGCAGATAGTTGCCTCACTGACTGGAGGCCTGTGAATAGTGGAGTGTCGCAAGGATCAGTGCTGGATCTATTGTTTGTCATCTAGACCTATGATCTGGATGACATTATGGTAAACTGGATCAGCAAACTTGCGGAAGACACCAATATTGGGGGCATAGTGGACAATGAGGAAGACTATCAGAACTTGCAGCAGGATCTGGACCATCTAGAAAAATGGGCTGAAGAATGACAGATGGAATTTAATGCCAGTGTTGCACTTCAGTAGGACTGACCAGGTTGGGTCCTACACAGTGAACTGTAGGGCACTGAGGAGTGTGGTGGAACAAAGGGATCTGCAAATTCAGATAGAATTGAAAATGACGGCACAGGTAGAGTCATAAAGAAAGTTTTTAACACACGTGCCTTCTTAAATCAAACCACTGAGGAGAATATCTCATTAGTTCTTTCCAGAACTTATGAGACGTCCTTATTCTTCAAAGAAAGGGGCTTTTCTTCCTCCACCATCAACGCTGCTCTCAATCATATCTCTTCCATTTCGCGCATGTCTGCCCTCACCCCAAACTCTCGACACCTCATCAAGGATAGGATTCTTCTTGTCCTTACCCAGCACCCACTAGCCCCACCTTCAGCACATAATTCTTTTTTTCTTATATAACCATACAACAATTACAGCATGGAAACAGGCCATCTCGGCCCTTCTAGTCCATGCCGAACGCTTACTCTCACCTAGTCCCACTGGCCCGCTCTCTGCCCATAACCCTCCATTCCTTTCCTGTCCATATACCTATCCAATTTTACTTTAAATGACAATACCGAACCTGCCTCTACCACTTCTACTGGAAGCTCATTCCACACAGCTACCACTCTCTGAGTAAAGAAATTCCCCCTCGTGTTACCCTTAAACTTTTGCCCCTTAACTCTCAACTCATATCCTCTTGTTTGAATCTCCCCAACTGTCAATGGAAATTTCTCTGTAACTACCACTACCCCCAATGGAATCCCACCACCAAGCACATCTTTCCTTCCCCCCCTTTCCACAGGGATCGCTCCCTACATGACTCCCTTGTCCATTTATCCCTCCCCATTGATCTACATCCTTGCAAGTGTAACAAGTGCCACACCTGCCCCTTCACCTCCTCCCACACTACCATTCATGGCCCCAAAAGAGTCTTTCCAGGCGATTCGACACTTCACTTGAGATTCTGTTGGGGTCACCTACTGAATTCAATACTCCCAGTGTGGCCTCCTGTCTATCAGTGAGATCTGACATAGATTAGGAGACTGCTTCGCTGAGCACCTGCACTTGGTCTGCCAGAAAAAAGCAGGATATCTCAGTGACCACCCATTTTAATTCTACTTCCCATTCCCGTTCCGACATGTCAGCCCATGGCCTCCTCTACTACTGCAATGAGGCCACACTCAGGGAGCAACATTTTGTATTCTGTCTGGGTAGCCTCCATCCAGATGGTATGAGCATCAATTTCTCAAACTTCCAGCAATGGCCCCAACCCCCCTTCACCATTCCCCATTCCTGTTTCCTTTTCTCACTGCGGTGAACTACATTTACCTGTCTGGACACGCACCCCCACTGACCGCTCCTGTGGCTCCTCCCACTGACCGTGGCTCCTCCCACAGACCCCGGTATAAAGGCGATTGAGGCCTGAGCCCTGCCTCAGTCTCCAAAATGTAGCATGGTGGTCAATTGCTGCTTGTTCTTTCTTCCAGTCAATAAAAGCCGATATCTTGCTTCACGTCTCAGAGAGTTATTGATGGTGCATCACTCACCTTTTCTCCTTACCTGCTCCTCACCTCTCTCTGGTGCTTCTCTTCTTCCCCTTTCTTCCATGGTCTTCTGTCCTCTCCTATTGGATTCTCTTTCACCAATTGACTTCCCAGCTCTTTACTTCATCGCTCCCTCTCTCCCGGTTCCACCTATCACCTGCCACCTTGTACTTCTTCCTCCCCTCCCCCCACCTTCTTGCTCTGACTTCTCATCGGTTTTACCAGTCCTGATGAAGGTTCTTGGCTCAAAATGTAGACTGTGCTCTTTTGCATAAATGCTGCCTGGCCTGTTGAGTTCCTCCAGAATTTTGTGTATTGGTTAATTACAGGAGATGGGATGATACGTTGAAGTTGTATAAGACATTGGTGAGGCCCAAGTTGCAGTATTGTGTGCTGTTTTTGTCACCTACCTCCAGGAATTATGTAAATAAGATTGAAAGAATACAGAGAAAATTAACAAGGCCGTTGCTGGGAATGGAAGATCTGAATTATAAGGAAAGATTGAATAGGTTAGGACTTTATTCCTTGAAATGTAGAAGACTGAGGGGAGGTATACAAAATTTTATGGAGGCATACAAAATTATGAGGTGTATAGATAGGGTAAGTTCAAGCAGGCTTTTTCCTTGAGGTTGGATAGGATTACAACTGGAGCTCATGTGTATTGGGTGAAAAGTAAAAAGTTAAAGGGGCACATGAGGAGCAACTTCTTCACACCGAGGGTGTTGAAAGCACGAAATGAGTTGCCAGCACAAGTAATGCGTGCAAGCTCGATTTCAGTGTTGAATACAAGTTTGGATAGGTACTTGGTTGGAAGGGTTATGGAGGACTATGGTCCAACCGCAGGTCTATGGAAGTAAGCAGTTTAAATAGTTTGGCATGGACTAGATGTGATGAAGGGCCTTTTTCTGTGCTATAATTTCCTATGACTCTGTATAGGCCAATATACCATTTGCTTTCTTAACCTTTGCTGCACTTTGTGTTTCCTTTCATTGACGCCCAGTCTCATTCCCCCTCTTCCTTTCCCAATCCGTCACCATTCAGATGATTATCTGTCTTCCTGTTTCTGCCACCAAAATAGAAAATCTCACATTTTATATTTAGTTCAAATCATAGCAAAAAGTAAGAATGGTGGGAGTTGTGCTTAAGGTAAAAGATGGTTTATGTTACTATCACCCCAACTTCAGTGACTGCAAACTAAATGTATTTCACCAGGAAAACTAAACACAATCCTTAGTAAATCAATTAGCATATTTACTACATTCTGTAACTCTCTTTCTGACCAGCAAAATATTCTTGAACACAAGTTTACTTCGCAGTACATGTTCATTATTAGGGTAAATTATATATATACCTGACCTTTTGAGTTCCTCCAGCATTTTGTGTGTGTTACTCTGGATTTCCAGCATTCCAGCATTTGCAGGATTTCTTGTGCTTATATACTTAAATGGCAGCAATTTTTACAGCTTTATTGGACAATATTGTTAGGATTTTGATAGGAATGCAGAGCTGGGCTGAGAAATGGTAGATGAAGCTCATCCCAGAAAAGTGTGACATGATTCACTTTGGAAAGTTAAATCTGAAGGCTGATTATAGGGTCACCACCAGGATTCTTAGCAGTGCGGACAAGGAGAGGTATCTTGAGTGTACAAGATGATGAAAGGCATATATCAAGTGGACAGCCAGAGATGCTTTTCTCAACGCAGAATTGGCTAATAAAAGGGGGCATAATTTTAAAGTGATTGGAGGAAAATACAGGGGCGATATCAGAAGTAAATTATTTTACACAGAGTGTGATGGGTGTGTGGAACATGTTGCCGGTGCTGGTGGGAGATGACATAGGAGGGAAGGGTTAGATTGATCTTAGAGTAGGTAAAAAGGTCAGGACAACATCTGGGATCGAAGGGACGGTACTGTGCTGTAACGTACTATGTCCTATGTTCCAATGTTATGGGAAGTGGTTGAGAAGGTGTTGGAGTCAATTGTTAAGGATGAGGTGATGGAGGACTTGGTGACACAGGACAAGATAGGACAAAGTCCGCATGGTTTCCTTCAGGGAAAACCTTGCCTGAAGAACCTGTTGGAATTCTTTGAGGAGATTACAAGTAGGATAGATAAAGGGATGCAGTGGATGTTGTATATTTGGACTTCCAAAAGGCCTTTAACAAGGTGCCACACATGAGGCTGCTTACCAAGTTAAGAGCCCATAGTTTTACAGGAATGTTGCTAATATGGTTGGAGCATTGGCTGATTGGTAGGAGGCAGTGAGTGGAAATAAAAGGATCCTTCTCTGGTTGGCTGCCAGTGACTAGTGGTGTTCCACAGGGGTCAGTGTTGGGACTATTTCTTTTTATGCCGTATATAAATGATTTAGATGATGGAATAGATGGATTTGTTGTCAAGTTTGCAGATGATATGAAGATTGGTGGCTGGGCAGGTAGTGTTGAGGAAGCAGATGTGGAAGGACTTAGACAGATTAGGAGGATGGGCAAGAAAGTGGCAAATGAAATACAATGTTGGAAAATGCATGCTCATGTGGTAGTAGAAATAAATGTGCGGACTATTTTCTAAACGGGGAGAAAATTCAAAAATCTGAGCTGCAAAGGGACTTGGGAGTCCTTGTACAGAACACTGAAGGTTAACTTGCAGGTAGAGTCGGTGGTGAAGAAGGCAAATGCAATATTAGCATTTATTTCAAGAAGTCTAGAATACATTTGATGGCTCTAGGCCTGTACTTGCTGGAATTCAGAAAGATGGGGAGGGGGGACCTCATTGAAACCTTTTGAATGTTGAAAGTCTAGGACTAGAGGGCATAGCCTCAGGGTAGAGGGGCGTCCTTTCAAAACAGAGATGCAGAGAAATTTCTTCAGCCAAAGGGTGGTGAATTTGTGGAATTTGTTGCCACATGCAGCTGTGGAGGCCAGGTCATTGGGTGTACTTAAGGCAGAGATTGATAGGTTCTTGATTGGACATGACATCAAAAGTTATGGGGAGAGGCCGGTAACTGGGATTGAGGAGGATTTAGAAATAAAGGATCAGCCATGATGGAATGGCAAAGCAGACCCAATGGACCAGATGGCCTCATTCTGCACTTATGTCTTATGGTTTTATGGAATGCCTTTGAAGTCAGATCCAACATTTGATCTGATGGATTGGTATTATTGCTGGAAATATATATATATGAAAAATGCAGTTTACTGAGGCATTAGATTTGAAGAGTACGGACGATAGTGCTGAGATGGAGCTTTTGATTTATATCTAATGTATCTACCAAGTGACTAGCAGTAATAAATACTTCAGTTTGTGCTATACTGGTTACATGGCTGATGCAATATAAGTGAATACTTTAAATAGCTGAAGCTTACCTTAGGGAGCGTAAACTTGCTGGGATGTTCATTACCGGACTTGTGCAAGGAAAAATTTGCTGAGAGCCTGTAATAGCATTTAAAAGCTTCCTCTGCATTATTTTTTATCAACGAACTGCTTTACACGAATCAATGATATGCTAAGTCACGCCGCTTCGTGGAATGTGAGGAGGTTACGCTAGAAATTGATGCACTAAACAGCTGCAGCATTTGGAGCTCAAAGTTCAAAGTAAATTTTTTATCAAAGTACATATGTGTCACCATGTACAACCTTGAGATTTGTTTTCTTTCAGGCATACTCAGTAAGTCCAAGAACAATAGAATTAATGAAATACCACACCCAACAGGGAGGACAACAACCAATGTGCTAAAGACAACAGAGTGTGCAAATACAAAGGAAATAATAATCACAAATAAATAATATCTAGAACATGAGATGGAGGGTTGTTGAAAGTGAGTCCACAGGATGTGGGAATAGGTTGCTGAATACTGAGTCAGAAGCCTTGCCAGAAAAAACTGAAAATAGCCAAGAATACAGTATATTAGAAACATTGTAAAAGTGGGTTGCACCCAGAACGAGGTTTCCCCTAAAACAATATCAGAATCAGGTTTATTATCGCCTTCATGTGACGTGAAATTTGTTAACTTAGCAGCAGCAGTTCAATGCAATATATAATATAGAATAAAAATATAATAGTAATAATAATAAATGATAATGAAGATATTATTCAATGTCCTTCATCTGCCCCACTTTGGTCAGAACTGCAGAATAAGAGGGATACCCTCTGCAGATGAGGAGTACCAGTGACTGAAACCACTGGACATCAGTGACCAAATCACCTGTACGTCATGCCAGCAAGGCCAGCAAGACCTTCCACAGCAATCTGTCAGGCAAGCTCACTAATAGGCTTTCACTATAATTAAACCTGCTGAGGTCTCACCACACGCTCATCACCTGAAGATGTCGACTGCCGCTAACAAGTGCAACTGTTTCCTGTTTTGCCTCTGAAGGGGACTCCCTGTTCCCCTGCCCAGAAGAGGGCAAGTCCACAACTCCCTGAAGGCAGCAATACAAATGGATAAGGCGGTAAGGCCAGCGTACTTGCCTTCGTTGGTCAGTATAAAAGTCCCCAGGCCATGTTGCAGCCGTGTGAAACTGGTTTGGTTACAAGTGGAGTATTGTGTGCAGTTCTGGTCACCTCACTACAGGAAAGAAGCGGGGGCTTTGGAAAAGTTACAGAAGAGGTTTACCAAGATGCTAGCAGAATGGACACAATCAGTTCTGTTCCGCACGATGGAAGAAGAATCTGCCAGCATTAAAGAGGTTAAGCAGCATCTGTCACAATTTCATAAAATTGTTCTGGTGAAAGGATATTGACTAAAATGTTTACATTATCTCTCTTTTCATTGATGCAAGCAGAGTATTTCCTTCATTTTCTGTTTACTTTGTTGTAGCTCCAAGAGTGTGCTCTGTGGAAAGATATTACTCCTGGCTTCCCACCTCACCTCAGCGATATATTTACATTTTAAACCAACTGCCACTCCCCATAATTAGCATAATTTATCCTATCTTCACAGCCATTTAGGATGAGAACAGCAACACAGCAAAGACCAGATGGAAATCTTGATATCTTCTCTGGGCTCAGCTGCTCATTCTTAACCATCAGTTCATCAGGGGATCCTAATTAGACTTTCAACTTCTCTGTTTGTTATGCTACATTTTAAATTTTGTGCTGTTTAGCAAAGTATTTTACCTTCCATTTCTATTTATTTCATTGCTAATTTAATGGCGTACTTTTTTTCTTGATTAAATGATGCTTATTTTTCGATTAAAAAGTTACATTTTCAAAATAATTGTGATTAACTAAGCTACATTAATGAAAGACTTAAAATTTTAATTTATTGTTGGAGTAAACTGTTTCAGCTCCTCACCTATCAAACATCAGCTCAAAATGGTTTTATTTTATTCAGCAGCAAGATGCAAGGAAAATTTTAAATTATTGCTGTCAAAATCAAATACAGCAAAGTGGGAGACAAAATAAAAGCTCTAAGAACTATTTGCCTTTTGTTGGTGATGGCAGCTCATTTTTAGCAATGAACATGGGAAGGTGTGTTGGGGAATGCACACAAGGGTACGGGTAGATTAGCTTATCTGAACTCAGCTGGTGACATTTACTCCACTTTATCTATCAATGTCACCCATGGTTCTGCAGATCTTGGGGGTCAGAAAGTTCTCGATTCTACTATCAAGCACACAAGTTTGGATACTCTACTCATGCTGTACTGAGAGACTGACGCTCTGTTGGAGGTGTTTGCCTTTGCACTGATATGGCAGAAGAGATTAAGAAACAAATCTGAAACCTTAAGAGCAAAACTTAATGGAGTATAAAATGGATAACCCAAACAAGAAAGTTAAAAGAAGACCTAAAAAAAATACAAAGAAAAAATAAGATCCAAACAAAAGCATTGTAGAATTTATAGATACACTAAAACAAAAGCTTGGTGCATTCAAAGGCAGACTAAATAGATACTGTACGTAAACTGTGCCAGATGAAGAAAACAGAACATCAGTTCAGGGACAATGCCAATGGTGCATGCAGGACATTGAAACTAAATTTGATGCACCAAACTGTCACCAACCCTAGCACCGAATTACCAACAAGCACAGAGATAATGAACTTCTGGTCTAATATCTGGTCAAGCAGAGCAATGCACGAGCGAGAAGCAAGCTGGATTAGGAAGGAGAAAGTATGCACACACCTGAAGTTATAGAGAGTACGCTGAAAGTGGTAATAAAAATACCCACAACTGGAATAGTGCTGGCAGTGATAATATTCATAATTATTGGTATTAAAAATTATTTATCTTCATCTGTACTTATTAATACATATCAACAACTTTCTTAGAAATCCTGAAAAAGTGCCCAAATTTTTGACAGCAGATAAAACATACATAAAGGAAAAATCACAAATGACTAATCAAAATAATGTCCTATTACTTGTTTACAAAAAATATATAAATAGTAACATCATGTATCTCACAACTAATCACCACTCTCTTAGATAACCACAATATACTTACAGAAGAGCAGAAAGGATGCCATAAATATATGGAAGGATGTGAATAACAACTGATAATAGATTCTGAAATTCTAAATTGAGCCAGGAGGAAAAGCAGAAATCTTCCTTGTTGTTAAATTGACTATCAAAAAGCATTTGATTCTGTCCCACACATATGGTTCAAAGACCTTCTCACTATATATATAAACTACACCCAATACTTGTGAAATCCCTACAACATCTGATGAAGCATTGGCGTTCTACAGTGATTCCCAATGCAAGCGGTTATGTGTCCTAAGGGAGCATTAGGGGGAAATAGAAGATATCGTGCTGGGTGTTCAAGATTCTTGGGGTGGAGGGTGGATAATTGGCACCCTACCTTGAGGCATGAGACCTGAATTACTGTTGATACAGCAGGCTCTTCTGAAAAGCAAAGGCACTGGAACACAGGAAGACCCGTGGCACTGCAGGCAGAGAGCATTCACCATCACAACGCATCTAAAACTTGGCAATCTCAGCCAAACTTACCAACCAAACAGACATTATTGGGGATGCATAAATTAGGAACCAAGGTGCCCAACAGTTGCCTTGACTCACGGCACAGATCGAGTTCATGCAACTTAACAGTTGGTACTCAAATACACTCTCTCACTTTTCTCTACAGACCTACAGAAAACAGGTTGCACAATGATATGGCGCTGGTTGGAACCAAACGGTAAAATAGAACCAGTCAGTGAACCTGCCAAACCTGAGGATTCCTCTTGAGGTGTTCAAAGTGACCTCGGCTTCATGTATGCGGTCAAGAACCATCTTTGGAGATTATGAGACCTCACATGATTGGTCAATTATGCTAACTAGAACAGTATAAAATTAGATTGCCAAACACCAGCTCTATCCTGACTAACATTCAGATTCCAATCTGAATCCTTGTCAACATAGTTTTCGCTGTTGTGATCATCTTCATCTTCGCCTCACCGTTTCTTTCTGGGCTGCTACCATTGTTCCATCCATTGTCAACTCACAGCCATTGACAACATCTGATAGGCATGTCCAGTTTGTGTTAATTTTTTATTTCGATTTAGCCCCATTAATGATGGATAAATACGTACGGCACAATCCCTATGAGTCTTAAGGTGGTGGAGCCTTGAATTCTAATCCTGCTAAGCAACAGAAAGTACAGGAAGTGCGTCAATACAATCTTCATACCTGGAGTTTGGTTTTATTCCATTTCTGTCAGATCAGTGACATCCCATGTGTATTATTTGTAATACTGTAGTGTGCTGTCTAATGAAGCCATGAAACCATCAAGGTTGCAGGAACACTAGTGTAAAAGACACCCCAAGAAGGATATTTATGGTATTACTCAGTTCCAGAAGAAGAAGCATTTGAAAAGCATTGCACATTTCAGTCATTTGCCAAGAGTGCTAAAAACCTTGATAGTGGTCTCATTGCTTCTTATAACAGTTCCAAAACTATAGCAAAGTGTGGAAAATTTAATACAATTGATGAAAGATTAATAATATGTGCTGTATCAGAAGTGCTCAACACTGTTCTCAAAATGGATACCAGTGTTTTAAAATTAATTCCTCTGAGTAATATTTCTGTAGTTCATCATGAAAGGAATGAAGTTTCAACTATGCACAGAGCTACAAAAATCAGAATTTGCAATATACCTGGATGAGTCAACTTGCTAATGGCATATGTATGGTTTTTCAAAAATGGAATCATTTATGAAGAAATACTCTTTTGTAAAAAATTAAAAACAAATATCAATAGAGAATCAATCTACGATGCATATTGAGGATACAGGTTTCTGATTAGGAACCTGATTTCTTGTGCAACAGATGGAGCACCACATATAACAGGTCACCAGGCTGGTTTAGTGACATTCATGAAAAAAAATTCCAAGTCTGTTTGCAATCCATTGTGTAATTCATTTTCAACATCTCGCAGCCAAAAACTTCAGCCAGCGAATTTTTCAAGCATGACTCTTGTAATACCTGCTATCAACAAAATTAAAGTTCATCCATGAAGTAGCCGAATATTTAGCCAGTTATGCCAAGAGAACGATGAAGAGCTTGAAGGCTTGCTTCTTCACTGAAGTGCATTGGCCATCTAAACGCTGCTTTTAAAACATTTCTTTGATCTTTTTGACACTGTGATTGAATTTGTGCTCAAAGGTGACAAAAGTTGGGAAATAAGATTGAACTTTTACATGGAGATGTAGTGTACCTAGCCAATCTGTATGAGAAAATGAACATTCTAAATATGAAAATACAGAGTGAGAATTTCAACTTAATCACACAAAAGTGTACTGTCTGCTTTTATTGGAAGATCAGAAATATATAAGCTAAACATGGGGAGAATAATGTTCTCTCAGTTGCTCTGCATGGAAAGCACAGTACCATCTTACACAGATGGTGATTTGCACGAGTACTGTTTATACCTGCTGTCACTGAAGAAGGATTTTCAGGCAACAGACTCAAAATGCTGGAGGAACTCATCAGGCCAGGCAGCATCTCTGGAAAAGAGTACAGTCAACATTTTGGACCGAGACCCTTCTGCAGGACTGGAGAAAAAAAAATGAGGAGTAGATTTAAAAGGTGGGGGGAGGGGAGGGAGAAACACAAGCTGATAGATGAAGCCAGGAGGGGGAGGTGTGAAGTAAAGAGCTGGGAAGTTGATTGGTGAAAGAGGTACAGGGCTGGAGAAGGGAGGATCTAATAGGAGAGTACAGAGGGCCATGGAAGAAAGAAATGTGTGAAGGAGCATCTGAGGGAGGCGATGGGCAGGCAAGTGGATAAGGTGAGAGAGGGAAAAGGGATGGGGAATGGTGAAGAAGGTGGGGGGAGCATTACTGGAAGATTGAAAAATTGCTGTTCATGGCATCAGATTGGAGGCTACCTAGGTGGAATATAAAGTGTTCTTCCTCTAATCTGAGAGTGGCCTCATCGTGACAGTGGAGGAGGCCATGGATGGATATATCGGAGTGGGAATGGGAGGTGGAATTAAAATGGGTGGCCACTGGGAGATCCCGCTTGTTCTGGCGGGTGGGGTGTAGATGCTTGGCAAACCAGCCTCGCATTCTATGTCGGGTCTCGCCAATGTATGCAAGGCCACACCGAGCGCATTGGACACAATATGTGACCCCAACAGACTCACAGGTAGAGTGTCACCTCACCTGGAAGGTCTGTCTGGCACTCGTGAGGGAGGCGGTCTAGGGGCAGGTGTAGCACTTGTTCCACTTGCAAAGGTAAGTCCTAGATCAGTGGGGAGGGATAAATGCACAAGGGAGTAGTGTAGGAAGCGATCTCTGCAGAAAGCAGAAAGTGGGGAGGGGATTTTCAGAATCGATTCAAGGAATTGAATGATCTGAAAATTCCCGACTGGGTAATTAACCCATTTATTTGGAAGGTGGAGGAACAGGAAGAGAGCTTGGGGTTTAAACTAGAGTTACAGTGGAGTGGGAACCAGAGTGCCGGAACAGTTAGTGGAGAGGTTGTGGAGACAGATGTTGGTAAAACCTCAGTTAAAGTTAGGAATCACAAGTTTGAGCATGGTGTGACGAGTGTCCCGAGCTACCTGTATTTCAATGCAAACAGTGTCATTGGAAAGGTGGATAATAGTGCTGAAGATGAGGTAGCTGGTTTACAGCGGCAATGTGTACTGAGGAGAGGCTGTCGATAGGGCAAAATTGCAAACAGGATGAGTTGCAAGTAAAAGATAGACAAAATCAAAAAGGGTGAATACAGGACTGCAGGTGTTATATTTGAATGCATGCGGTATTCAGAATAATGTAGATGAACTTGCAGCACAATTGCAGATTGGTAGGTATGATGTTGTAGGCGTCACTGAATCATGACTGAAAGATTTGTACCTGGGAGCTTAATTTCCAAGGATACACATTGTATCGAAAGGACAGGCAGGAAGGTGGATGGGAGGTGTTGCCGTGTTGGTAAAAATGACATCAAGTCATTAGAAAAAGGTGGCATAAGGTCCAAAGATTGTGAGTAGAGCTAAAGAACTGCAAGGGTAAAGAAACCTTGATGGGAGTTGTGTGCAGGCCCCCAAACAGTATTAAGGATGTGACCTACATATTACAACAGAAGATAGAAAATGCATGCCAAAAGGCAAAGTTGCATTAGTCATGGGGGACTTCAATCTGCAGGAAGATTGGGAAAATCAGGTTGGTGCCTGGATTCTAGGAGGGGAATTTCTAGAGTGCCTACGAGATAGCTTTTTAGAGCAGCTCGTGGTCGAGCCCTCTAGAGGATCAGCTATTCTGGATTGGTTGTTATGGAATGAACCAGAATTGATTAGAGAGCTTAAGGTAAAAGAACCCTTACGTGAAAAGTGAGCATAATATGATCGAAGTC
Organism: Hypanus sabinus; assembly: GCF_030144855.1. NCBI lineage: Eukaryota > Metazoa > Chordata > Chondrichthyes > Myliobatiformes > Dasyatidae > Hypanus > Hypanus sabinus. The sequence goes on along the minus strand of NC_082719.1, from coordinate 64,917,050 downwards.
ACCCTGAAATTTGAGAAAGAGAAGCTACAGTCAGATGTGTCAGTATTGCAGTGGAGTAAAGGGAATTACAGAGGCATGAGAGGGGAGCTGTCCAAAATTGACTGGAAAAGAACACTGGCAGGGGTGACAGCAGAGCAGCATGGCCAGAATTTCTGGAAGCAATTTGGAATTTTATTTAGGTATATAAAATTATGATGGGTATAGATAGAGTGAATGCAAGCAGGCTTTTTCCACTGAGGCCAGGGAAGAAAAAAAACCAGAGGACATGGGTTAAGGGTGAAGGGGAAAAAGTTTAAAGGGAATATTAGGGGGTCTTCTTCACACAGAGAGTGGTGGGAGTGTGAAATGAGCTGCCAGATGAAGTGGTAAATGCGGGCTCACTTTTAACATTTAAGAAAAACTTGGACAGGTACATGGATGAGAGGTGTATGGAGGGATATGGGCCAGGTTCAGGTCAGTGGGACTAGACAGAAGAATGATTCGGCACAGCCAAGAAGGGCTAAAAGGCCTGTTTCTGTGCTGTAATGTTCTATGGTTCTATGGAAGACACAGGATATATACATCCCAAAGAGGAAAAAGGATTCTAAAGGAAAGATGGCTAACAAAAGAAGTCAAAACCAACATAAAAGCCAAAGAGAGGGTACATAATAGAGCAAAAATTATTGGGAAGTTAGAAGATTGAAAAGTTTTAAAAACCAACAGAAGGCAACTAAAAATATCATTAGGAAGGAAAAGATGGAATACGAAAGTAAGCGAGCCAATAATATTAAAGAAGATACCAAAAGTTTCTTCAGATACATAAAGTACAAAAGGGAGGTGAGAATAGATATCGGGCCACTGGAAAATGATGCTGGAGAAGTAGCAATGGGGGGGGGGGGCAATGAAATGGCAGATGAACTGAAAAAGTATTTTGCATCTGTCTTCACTATGGAAAATGCTAGCAGTACAGTGGAAGTTCCAGGTGTCAGGGGACATGAAGTGTGTGAAGTTGCCATAACTAAAGAGAAGGTTTTTGGGAAACTGAAAGGTCTGAAGGTAAATAAGTCACCTGGACCAGATGGTGTACATCAAAGAGTTCTGAAAGAGGTGGCTGAAGAGATCATGGAGACATTAGTAATGATCTTTCAAGAATCACTAGAATCTGGAATGGTTCCAGAGACTGGAAGAATGCAAATGTCACTCCACTTTTCAGGAAGGGAGAGAGGCAGAAGAAAGAAAATAATAGGCCAGTTAGTCTGACCACTGTGGTTGGGAAGATGTTGGAGTTGATTATTAAGCGTTTCAGGGTACTTGGAGGCACAAGATAAAATAGGCCGTAGTCAGCATGGTTTCTTCAAGGGAAAATCTTATCTGACAAACTTGCTGGAATTCTTTGAAGAAATAACAAGATTGATGTTATGTATTTGGATTTTCAGAAGGCCTTTAACAAGGTGCCACACATGAGGTTACTTAACAAGCTACGAGCCCATGGTATTACAGGAAAGATTCTAGCATGGTTAAAGCAGTGGCTGACTGGTAGGAGGCAGTGAGTGGGAATAAAGGGAGCCTTTTCTGACTGGCTGCCAGTGACTAGTGGTGTTCCACAGGGGTCAGTGTTGGGACTGATTCTTTTTGAAGGCTTTGTTGCCAAGTTTGCAGATGATATGAAGATAGGTGGAGAAGCAGGTAGTTTGAGGAAGTAGAGAACTACAGAAAGACTTAGACAGGTTTGGAAAATGAGCAAAAAAGTGGCAGATGGAATACAGTGTTGTGAAGGATACAGTCATGCACTTTGGTGAAAGAAATAACTGTGCAGACAACTTTCTAAATGGAGAGAAAATACCAAACAACTGAGCTGCAAAGAGACTTGGGAGACCTTGTACAGGATTCCCTAAAGGTTATTCTACAAGTTGAGTCTGTGATGAGGAAGGCAAATGCAATGTTAGCATTCATTTCAAGAAGACTAAACTATAAAAGGAGCAATGAAATGTTGAAACTTCATAAAGCACTGGTGAGGCCTCACAGAGTATTATGAGCGGGTTTGTACCTTTTATCTCAGAAAGGATGTGCTCAAACTGGAGAGGGTTCAAAGGAGCTTCAAAAAATGATTCCAGGATTGAATGGCTTGTCATATGAAGAGCATTTGATGGCTCTGGGCCTGTATTCACTAGAATTCAGAAGAACAAGGGGTGACCTCATTGAAATCTATTGAATGGTGAAAGGCCTTGATAGAGGGGATGTGGAGAGGATGTCTCCTATGGTGGGGGAGTCAAAGACCAGAGGATGCAGCCTCAGAATAGAAGGGCATCCTTTTAGAACAGAGATAAGGAGAAATTTCTTTAGCCAAGAGTGGTGAATCTGTGGAATTCTTTGCCACAGGCAGTCACATTTTTATGTATTTTTAAAACAGAGGTTGATGGCTTCTTGACTGGTCAGGAGAGGAAAAGATACAGGAAGAATGCAAGAGATTGGGGCTGAGAGGAAAATTGAATCAGCCATGATGAAGTGGCAGGGCAGTCTCGATGGACCAAATAGCCTAATTTTGCTCCTATAACTTATGGTCTTATGGTCTAAGAAATTATCGAAATTCAGAATGAAGAAGCAAAAATGCTTTCTCGGCCTGAAACGTCGACAGTGCTTCTCCCTGTAGATGCTGCCTGGCCTGCTGTGTTCCACCATCATTTTGTGTGTGTTGTTGTTTCAAAAATTCTGGCTTTTGTGGTTTGTAGCTACACTGACATACAAAGTTTTCTGATCTTTGGAGAAGAGCCAAACTGCTTTTCATTGCATTTCCATCCTACCTTGTTAAAAGAGGCTTCAGTGCAATGAACCACATAATCACAAAAAAAAAGCCGCTTGGATGTTGATACACGTGGGGACTTCAGGCTTTTGCTGTCTCAGCTTGAACCAAATATTTCAACTCTTGCTAAAAACGATCAGGCTCAAGGATCAGATTGGTATCGAAGCTGCAGCACTCTGCACAGGTACGGTGTAAGCTCGGTTTAAAGACAAATGACAATTTAAAGCAGGATTATCTTTCTTCGTGTTACCATATGGTAGAGATGCTTTTACATTATGGATATGCTGGAAAATATATTGTGCCTAAGAGGGCATTGGCAAGTATGGAGGTGCTTTAGGGGGCATTGGCAAGTACAAAGGTGGTTTGGGAGGGGTGTTGGTAAATATGAAAGAGGGACAGATAGGCGAATCTGTGGAAGTGAAAAGTAAACATGAATAGTAATTTGCCTCCCAGATACCAGGGTCCAAGATGTTTCTGGACGTGTCCACACTATTACTATTGGGACAATGTTACCCTGCAAGATTGATGTTAGCCTGTTCACATTTGATAGTCTTTCAATTTCTTCTTTTAATTCAGCATATATCTGGAGTTTTTCACTTATGTGTTATGTGTGTTTGGAATGGCTATATCTATTAGGTAAGTTGTTCTTCCTTGTTTATCCTGTATCATTATATCTAGATGATTATTATGGATTGTCCTAGCTGTAATAACAGACTGGTTGTACTATCATTTGTGGGACTCCAACTCAAAAACTGGATCAGTCCTATATTTATAGTAAGGTATGGTGTCTTTTATGAGTTTGTATTTTGAAGCAAGATTTTGTTCAATATTGTTTACAACTTGATTGTACCAGTGTGTTGTGTGAATTTTTTATGTCTGTTATTCCTCTTCTTCCTCCTGTCCTGTGTAGTGTTAATCGAAGTGTGTTTGAGTGTACATAGTTGTGGTGAACTACATATACCTGTCTGGACACTCCCCTCTGCTGCCTGCTCCTGTGGCTCCTCCCACAAACCCTGTATAAAGGCGATTGGAGACACTGCTCCTCCCTCAGTCTCCAGGATGTTGTGTGGTGGTCTCTTGCTGCTGACTGCTCTCTTCCAGCGAGTAAAAGCCTATATCTTGCCTCACGTCTCCGGGAGTTATTTATCGTGCATCAATAGTGTTTTCTACAATTTGTCATTTCAGTTCCTTTTTACTTTGTAAACTTTCCAGATCAGTTTCAGAGCAAAATATTATGCCAAAAGAATACATTGATATGGTTATAGTTTTTTGCTTATAGTTCCACCTTCAATACCAAAATTCCAAGCAAGCTCGTTTTCATCCTCTTAGACTTGGGACTCAACACCTTCCTTTACAAATGGATCCTTGACTTCCTGATCAGCAGACCGATATTATTAAGGATAGCCGGCAAAACCTCTGCCAGATTATCCTCAATACTGGTGCCTCACAAGGCTTTGTCCTCAGTCCTTACTTCAATCCTCCGCTGGCTCATGATTCTGTTCAACTCCATCTACAGGTCTAAGGGTGACACCACCAATACAGGTCATAACTCGAGTACGATGAATCAGAGTACAGGAAGAAAATAGAGAGCCTAGTAACTTTTTTTTAAATACAAACTTTCTGTCCATGTCTAAAACAGAAGAGCTGGTGATTGACTTCAGAAAGTGAGTGTGGAACTCAGTACAGCAATGGTGCTGAGGTTGAGTGTGTTCAGAGTTTCAAGTTCATAGGAGTGAACATCAATAAAGCCTGTCCCAGTTGCCATGGGCAAGAAAGCTCAGCTGTGCCTCTACTTCTTCAGGAGAGTAAAGAAGCTTGGCATGCTCTCTTCGACCCTCACCAACTTTTATAGATCAACCACAGAAAGCATACTATCTGGATGTATCATGGCTTGATACGGCAACTGCTCTGCAAGAAACAGCAAACAGTTGTGAACTCAGTTCAGCATATCACGGAAGCTGACGTCCCCTCCTTGGACCCTCTCTACACTTCTCGCTGCCTCAGGAAAGCAACCAATATAATCAAAGATCTCAGTTTCCCCAGGCGTTCTTTCTTCTCCGCAACCCCGCCCCCCCACCTTTGGGCAGAAGATACAAAATCCAGAAAGTATGCCCCAGCAGCCTGAAGCTTCTCTCCCCCTGTTGTGACGATTGAACAATCCCCTAAAATGGACCTCATCACCTCACAATCTACCTTGCTGCAGCTTTGACCTTACTGACTGCTCAGCACTTCCTCTGCAACTGTACCACTTCATACTGCATTCTGTTAATGCATCACCTCAATATTCCCATCTGATGAAGTGGTCTATATCGACAGTAAACAGTACAAAGTTTTTCACCATTCCTCAGTACATGTGACAATAATAAATCAATTTCCTAGTGTGATATATTGGATGTAAAATATCCTGAACAACCCTGAGGCCATCACTATATAAACGGAAGGCTTTCTTTTAAAAATCCACCAAAACACTAAACAAATGCTTTTATTAATGGTTTCAGAGCTTGCTTTATTACTATTTTAAGAAAGGTTGATTAAAATGCAAATCTGTGGCAATAGGAGTCGTGAAAAGAGAGCTCTGTTGTATTAAATTTTAATGATCCACCACCATGGAGCTGATCTCACTCGGCTGGTTCTGTCTCTTCCATGTTTTAATTTACTACTGTTGATAAGTCAAATCCCTTATTGTCTTGAAGCTGCTTTCATGCAGAGGTGCTGTTTCCAAGCTTCTTGGTGGCAGAAGTCATGTGACAGGGAGGTGCCAACAGGATAGGCCAAGAAGCAAATGTGCATTTACTGTACATGGTATGCACTGCAGATACCTTGCAGTTACCCCCGGGGATGGGGTAATGACTGGTAGATAGGGGCGTCCAACAAGTGGGCTGCTTTGTCTAGGATGATTTTGAGTTTCTTGAATGTTAGAATCATGATAGAGTGGTAAAGAACAGAAATGGCTCCTCAGCCCATTGTGTACACATTGACCATCAAAGGCACGTCTGTATGCATTGATAAATCGGGTTTTTCTAAGGTAGAGGTGCCACAGCAGGGTAGATGGGGAAATAGGAAACAAGGGGACATAGTTAATATTATGGTTATTTCAAACTGAGCTTTATAGGAATTTCTTCTCAAAGTAGAAATTAAGGAGTTTAATGCGGATAGCTTATTTGTCACATGTACATTGAAATATAAAGTGAAATGCATTGCTTGCATCAAATCAAACCAATGTAGATTGTGCTGGGCTGCCCACAAGTGTCACTATTCTTCCAGCACCAATATAGTTTACACACAACTCTCTGAAATGTGGAAAGAAACCCATATGGTGACGGGGAGATCATACAAACTCCTTACAGATTGCAGTGGAGACCAAACCCTGATCTGGAACTCCAAAGCTTTCACACTAACGGCTGCCCTGCGGTATCACTCCAGTGTATCTCTGTGAGACGGTGGAGGCTGGATTACTGCTGGTATGCAATTAAGGGCTTTTGATAACTAGCACAGAAGAGGAGATGGGGCTTGGGACAGATCAGTTAAGATTATATTGCATGCTTGGACAGTTCGAGGGTCATGTTGCCTACTGCTTTTAGATTCTATGTCTGGTTAATGAAGGCAAGCATCCCTGTGCCTTTTTCATTACCTTACCTGCCTGTCCTCCCGGAGGACCTTGTCGTTGGGTTTGGAGGCTTGTGTGCCTCACTGTCCTGGAGAGCTATGTTGGCTGGAGTCAGGGCTTTATGTTTTGGCTGTTGGAAGGGCCACCCATGCCAAACAGGTCAAAGGGTAGAGGTTCACCAGTCCTCCAGGTATAAGGGTTCAGCCCAGAGCTAACACCCCTGACGGGTAAAACAGAATTGTTACGGCGACAGCATCGACGAATCCTTCTACGTCTGAGTGCGATGATACTCCTGAGTCTGCACCGGGGAGCTGCCTGTTTGACAGTGCTGAGAACTGAGAGGAAGCCCTGAACACCAACAGGGACAGAGGACCTTCGTTGCTGCCCTAACCGCCAGTGGGCTGTAAGTAAGTATCCATCGGTGCTTTGGGAGTCCTTGGACTTGTACACAAAGGTCCCTCCAAAACCCACAATCTTTGCCAACTAGCACAGCAAGGGCAGGAGATGGACTGATATGTAAATTCCTGTCAAATCACAGGATATCAAGTCAGCAATGCATTACCTACATATGCTTTCTTATCAGTACTGTGGTGTTACCTTCACTACAAATACTATTATGACTCACTGTTACCTTCTCAAAGATGTTTAGGAACAGGCAATAATCGATGGCCTTACCTTTGACATTGTATCTCATGCATGATGGAACCAGAATTTACAAATCTATCAAAGAATAGGTAATTGAATAATTCAGTTGATTTGCTTAATTTTGTACCACAAGATGTAACCAACCTGCTTCAATATGGTACTACCTTCTGCAAATATTTTGGCTCAGCTGTTCAGTACTTCTAGCCCTTTCAGCTTCTTTTTGCTTTATAGCATTTACTTTGCCACTTACACATGCTGTACTTGGAGTTGCTGATATGAGTGCAGGGGTTGGAAAGCAGGGAGGGAAGTTGGTTAGGATGAATGAATTTTACCTCAGGCATTTGAACGTATAGGGTTAACAGGTCACATTTCTGCACTGTCTTAACCTGTCTAACGCCAGTCTATAAGTTCCTATTTATCAGTCAGGCATCCAGCAGGCATATTTCACAGTTAATGTATTGTGCTGGGTTGTGAATAGTATGTATCTGCTATCAACCTCATCCCAAAACTGATTATTCCAATGTGCATACTCTAGATGTCAAATAACATTGATGAGGACCACAAAGGTTTCTAAGGGATAAAGTTAAAGTTAAGAGATAAAAGTTAGGAGATACTAAAAGATAAAGTTTAAAGCTAAGAGATATTATAGGAAGAAACATGGTAACTACAAATTTACAGATTTAATATTTGCATTGGTTGATTGCTAAATGCATGGATGCAAGTTGAAAAGAAATGTTTTCTGTTTCTGTGTGAGTTAATCCTCCACATGGTTTCCTTTTCTTCTATTTGAATTTTCTTTTGATCACAATCTATGTAGATAGATAGATAGATACTTTATTGATCCCAAAGGAAATTAGTGTCATTGTAGCATTACAAGTGCACAGATATCCAAATATTAGAAGAGAAATAAGAAAAATAAAAATAAGTTACCTTAAAGGTAAGATGTACAAGATTTCCAAGCCAAAAATAACATGATTTACAAGAGTTACAAGTTCATACTGATAAAATGGTAGTGCAGGAATTACTATAATGGGTGCACATTCACACCGTCCAGATAAGAAGTGAGGGTAGTATTGTATAGCATTGCACAGGGTATCTGCGATAGCAGGGTGTGGTAAACAGAACTAAGCAGAGCTTAAACAGAGCTTACTAACAGGAGGGGGTCATCACTTCCATGGCTATAAGTTGACTCAATATGGAGCTTAATGGCCGAGGGTAAGAATGACCTCGTATAGCGCTCTTGGAGCAGCGCAGTTGTCTCAGTATGGGTAACATGGGTTTCTGAAGGAAATCTGTACTGGTGCACTGAGAGGATCTCTTCTGCCAGTTCCTGAAATATCAGGCATACTTTGATCACTTTGCATTAAAATGGACTTTGTGCCTTTTAAAAAAAATACATTTTCTAATTGTGTACAATTTACTTTTATTTTGTTTTTCTTGTAAATGCAGTTCACTTGATGATATGTGCCTGTGATGCTGCTGCAAGTAAGTTTTTTAAGGGAATGAACACCTCAAAAGTTGCTAGGATTGGCTGCAGGATGTTAGCCTAACTGATATCTATAAATTACAACAGTTCTTGAGAAAAGACAGCTTGTAAAAGAGAAAATCCATTGCTACCATTCCCACTAGCTTGAATTCAAGCGCTAGAGGCTGTCTTTACATATTGTATGTTAAAGGGTGGTAACATTTTTATTAAGGACCCCCATCACTCAGAGATGCCCTCTTCTCATGATATCATCAGGAAGGAAGCAAAGAAGGCACACACTCAGTGATTCAGGAACAGCTTCTTCCCCTCTGCCACCCGATTCCTAAATGAACATTGAACCCTTGAACACTACCTCACTTAAAAAAAAATTACATCTGTTTTTGCACTATTTTTAATCTATTCAATATACATATATATACTTACTGTAATTGATTTATTTTCCTTTCTATATTATCACGTATTGCATTGAATTGCTGCCGGGTAAGTTAACAAATTTCACAACACACGCCAGTGATAATAAACCTATTCTGAAAGAGAGAGATATGCACCCCTGACCCACGTTGTCACTGCCTCCTCCATGTTGGTCTGAAATCTGGCACCGGCAAGAAAATGAGCGCAATTCTTAGGAGCTTGTAGGCGGCATTTATATAGAGCAGCATTCGAAAACATCTGAAGGCAAGAAGTATTCAGATTCAATCCCAAATAAATGTGAGTCAGTGGTGCATTTCTCTCTACTTGCTGCACAATTGTAACTTTGCCTTCAGTTACCTAAACGCCATGATTTTCAGTTCCCTTTCTAATCCCACCCCAAGCTCACTCTTCCTCTTCTGAGACTAAAATCACTAATTTGACCAAGATCTTGACCACTGCTTGTATGTTGCTGTCTAGTCCAACAGTTTTGAAAAGTACCTTGGAACCCTTTTCAGTATAAAAGATTGTATGTGAATGCAAATGCTTTGAAGACAGCATAGCTCTGGAGTTTATAGATGAAGCAACTATTTAGATCAAGGAAACAAATGGCAGCTAACCCTTCATGTAATCTGTGTTTCTGTGGTTATTGTGGTGCCATGGGGAGGCGGGGGAGTGGTTCATGTATTGTTACGTTTTAGCTCGGGTTATACAGTTGTTCGCCTATGTGTTTGTGGGTCACCCTGGCTGTAACTGGGGTGTGCGATCATCTGTATGAGATTGAACGGTTCTCACCGAGCAATGGTGCTCTGTCTGTTATTGTGCTTGTCGCAGTAAAACCGGCAGTTGAGCTAAACGAGCTCTTCTCGTCTGTCATCAGGGACCGAATGCTTGCCACAATGGTGTCAGAAGTGGGATTAGAAATTGACATAGGCGTGCGACCGCCTGGAGCCTCACCTGGCGCATCAGACTTGCCACATGGCACAGTGGGTGGAGCCCCACCGTACCCTGGTGCTGGAGGGGGAAGTCCTGCAGGGCCCCCCCTCAACTTAACGCCGGTGAAGCAGCGTGACTACAGGACCCTCGGAGGGCGTTTCGTGCAGAGGCCGTTGGAGGAAGCAACGGGCAGCAGGTGGCTCCGTGTGGGAGATCTCCGTCATTGTGTTCAGCATGGCTACCCCCAGCTCCCCCCTCCCGCGGCCCAGGAAGAGCTTGCCCTCCACGCCTATGAGGTCAGAGCGCCTTCAGCAGCGTGTTCGTCTGACACCACCATCATGGCTGGCAGGTGCGGAAAGGGCAGAAGCAATTTTAACCCCCCCCCCCCAAGCGTTCTAGCACCCCGCGTGCTGCGAGCCCGGGCTAGTGTCACCAAGGCGGTGGAGGAAACTGACACGGAGGAGGCGGTAAGACAGGTATGACTAACGCCGTGCCATGGAACGATCTGGCACAGTGTGCGGGCCACATGGCCCAGGGCTACCCACACCAATGCCACATCACAGCCCAGTGTGCCCATTGGAAAGCACCAAGTGGGTGGTGCTGCCCGAGACCTCCAACAGAATCCCCCTGTTGACGCCTCTCGGGGCAGAGGAAGAGCAAGGCTTACACGTGGACTGCCTGGTGAAGGGCATCAGGTGCCCTGCGTTGGTAGTCAACCACCTCCGTCATCTGTCTGGGTGTCCTCCCCAACACAGACCAGCCAACCCCGATGGTAGTCCAGCTGTCTACAGTCACCGGCAACTGTGCGGCGATGAGCGGGGAGAGAAGGCTCTGCATCACAGTGGAGCATGAGGTCTGGCTCACCGACATCCAGGCGTCCCGGACCAGCTATCCCACTGGGGTGGGCCTGTGTGGATGTGGTGGGGGCAACGCTCTACCTTGGCACTGAACCTGTGACTGTCCGGCAGGGCAGCTCTAGGAAGCGGACTGGGCAAGGGCAACAACAACCAGCACCAGTCTCTCAGCACACCCCGTAGAGGCCCAGCACAACACAGGGGCGGCGTCACTTTGTGTGACAGCCGGCGGTGAAGGAGACCTCCCCACCATTGACCAGGAGCTGTGCAGCGAGCAGGCGAGTGATCCCGTGCCGAGCCGGCTGAGGGGATAGCTGAGCTGGGGTGGCCAGAGGTCTCTGCCTTGGATCCAGAGACCAAAGCCCTATACTCACGGGGAGCCATGCTGGAGGTACGCGACGGGCTGCTGTTCCTGTGGTAGCCACTTTCTGACAACGACAGACATCTCCTGCAGCTGTGGTCCCCCGCCCACCCTGGCAGCTCAGTACCACCGTGCTGTAGTTGATGCATAAGCTGGTGGGGCTGGCCATTCTGGGGTTGCAAAAATGTTGGACAAGCTGTGTGAATGCTTCTACTGGGCTGGGTGCAGGTAGGTAGGACACAGAGCTGTTAGTGCACTGCTGCAAGACTTGCATGCCCCAGTAGGGACTAGGCCACCAGTCTAGGGTGCCAATACATCGGTAGGTGGTAGGGTGGACATCCTGGGCCCCTTCCCCCATGGAGATGCCATGAACCACGACATCCTCCTGGTCATGGATTACTTCATGGTGGCCAGAGGCATACACGGGAACCGGACCAGAGATCTTCTGCCATTTCAGTACTCCTGGGGAACTCCTCAGTGAGCAGGGGCGCAACTTTGAGGCGCCGGTGTTTTGTGAGGCCTGCAGGTGGTCACCAAAATGCAGACCACCCCCCTACACCTGGCTATGCAGTTTGCCACCCTCGTCAGCCAGCACCAGTACAATTGGCAACGCCACTTAAGCCTAGTATTGTGAGCATTCCGGACAGCGGTTCAGGAGGGCACGGGGTGGGAGCTGCACACCCTGGTGGATCCGGTATGTGGCCCTCCTCCCGAGCCAGAGGTTCCTCAGGAGGTCATGTTGAGTAGCTGTAGCAGCAGCTCAGGAATTGTGCATGGGCTGGCCATGATACCCAAGTACAGCCAGCGGCTGCCAAACCGAGGGCAGGGATTTAGTGGCGTGGGGGCGAGCGTGGACAGCTGTCCCTCCCAAAAGAAGGGACTATTCCCCCAAGGAGGGAAACCACTGGATGTGCTGGACCACATCCCCGATTTGGTACATCGGGTGCAGTTCACTGAGCAGCAGAAGGCCGTTGTGTTGCACTGGGATCGGCCGGTGCCGTATCAGCCCCAGGCCGGCACCAACCCAGCGAGGCGGGAGGAAGGAAGTGACGCTCCAGGTTCCCTCATCAAATAGTGCCTCCCCCGAGGGGACTCCAGACCACCCACAGCACCCCAGGGTGCAGTGTCAACCATCACCGGGACTCTTGGACTTTGTTGTGGAATCTGCAGGTACCAGGGACGGCCAACATCCAGGGGGTGGGGGCAGTGTGGCGCTTCAGGGGCTGGGGTTGTGTGTGGTCAATCGCTCGCCAAAGCATTCCGAATGGCCAGAGCTACTTATTGTTCTTGTTGTAAAATGCATTTGTGGGACTATGGTAAGATGTCCAAGTTCATTTATTGTCACATTTTAGTTTGGGTCATACAGTTGTGTGCTTGCGTGTTTGTGGGCCACTCTGACTGTAACCGGGTGTGTAATAATCACCTCCCCCGCCTGTATTTGACAGAATGGGCTCTAACCAATTGATGGTGCTCCATTTGTCATTGTGCTTTTCTCAATAAAACTGGCTGTTGAGATAAATAATCTCTTCTTATTTGTTGTCATGGACCGAATGCTCGCCACAATAATGGCCACACGGGATAGAAGTCTGACAATATTTCCAGGTATCAGTGTATGCTTAAACGTAGTAAAGGGATTAATTATAATTCTATGCTTTGTAACCTTAAAAGAGAGCCAGAGCATTATGACTCTGGTCATGATTTGAAGGAATAACCTTTAATCAGCTAACCTGACATGTGGTATTAGTCAGGTGAGTGGAGAAAGGGCTGCCGAAGCTGGGAATATTTACAATGAAGATGATCACAGAAAAATATACAGGATCCCAGAAGAAATTCCCAAGGTATACACTCAGTAGCCACTTTATTAGGTATCTCAAGTACATAACAAAGTGGCGACTGAGTAAATGTTTGTGGTCCATTCATGTCAAGCATTCAGAAATGCTCCTCTGCACACCGCTGTGGCAACGCGTGGTTAGCTGAGTTACTGTTGCCTTCCTATCAGCTTGAACCAGTCTGACCTTTCTTCTCTGACCTCTCTCATTAACAAGGTGTTTTCACCCACAGAACTGTTGCTCACTGACGAAGGGTCTCAGCCTGAAACGTTGACTGTACTTCTTCCCATAGATGCTGCCTGGCCTGCTGCATTCCACCAGCATTTTGTGCGTGTTGCCTGAATTTCCAGCATCCGCAGATTTCCTCATGCTGCTCACTGGATGTTTTTGCTTTTTGCATTTTCTCCGTAAACTCTAGAGATTGTTGAGCATGAAAATTCCAGGATATCAGCTGCTTCTGAGATACTCAAACCACCCCATCTGACACCAACAATTATTCCATGGTCAAAGTCACTTAGATCACATTCCTTCGCTATTCTAAGGTTTGGTCTCAACAACCAGATCTCTTGGTCGTGGCTGCATGCATGTACGGATTGAGCTTCTGCCACATGATTGGCTGATTAGAAACTTATTTATTAATCTTTATTTTTATTTAGCGATACAGCGTGAAGTGGGCCATTCCAGTCCTTCAGGCCATACTACCCAGCAACCCCCGACAAACCCAATTATCCCTGATCTAATCACGGGACAACTTACAATCACCAATCAACCTACTTGGTATGTCTTGGGACTGAGGGTGGAACGCGGAGGACCCGGAGAAAACCCATGCGTTCCACAGGGAGGACATTCAGAGAGTCCTTACAGAGGATGCTGGGATTGAACTCCAACCGTTGGAACGTACTGAGCAGTAATAGTGTCATGCTAACCCCTACACTATCATCGTGGCCATATTTCAATAATGCAAAATGGTTACTGAGTGTATAGTTAACATAATTACAAATTTCACAAGAGGGGTGGAATATAATTTAGAATGAATAACTTTTGATGAATGAATGGGCCAGACTGCAATAGAGACAATGAGAGATGCACAGATCAGAAAATACAGGAGCAGATTGAATAAGTATTGGAAAAATTTGTTAGTGCCGAATATGACAGATATTGAGGGCAACATATTTACATATCAGTGCAAATAGTTCACAATGGTCTTTTTTTGATCTTGCACATTCCTGAATACAAAGGTTTTCTTTTCATTTCCATTTGCACTGTTCCATGGAAAATTGAAGTTTTGACTTTTTCTTTTGTCGTTTTGAAATATACAGTAACTGTGCAAAATTACACAAGACATCGGCATAGATAAAAGGTACAGTTTAGCTTTGAAAATATTTTACCAGTGCTGAAGGAGTTCATTTGCAGTTACTGGCGTACAGTTCAGTTTACCAGTATGAAGAACGCTGAATAGGGCTCCCTGTGTTATACTGGATAAACACCTATCGATAGTGAGTTTCAGCAGGGCTCTGCAGTGTGAATTAGGCTTTTGCGCATGGAAGAAATAGAAGGGTCAAAACCCAGTCAAACTACTGTTTTAGGGGCAATGTCCTTAGGAGCAGTAACACAAGAGATCCACACACTGAATCTCACAGCTGTTAGCTGTTGGCAGTTGTCTGAAAAATGGTGAAAACAGAGTTTTGTCTTGGTTTTGACCTTTTCCCATTAGGGTGCAGCTGACTTGAGGCTAGTTATTGTGATACAAGGACCAAATGCAGGCATGTTGGATATTATCAGTCACCCTGCTAACCTTAGAACAGACTATCACAATAACTTGAGGCGAGAGGAGAGCAGATAAAACGTAATCCAGCAGCCAAGTAATATTTGAAGCTGGTAAACAATTCCAGCTAGTACCACTAGCACAAGGGATCCACACACTGAATCTCACAGCTGTCGGCTGATGTCTGAAAACCAGACAAAAACTTTGCGTATGAAGTGGACAAATGGTATACCAGCCAAGCAGCTCCCCATGCTGAAATTGCCAAGGTTGGTTTGTGAAGGGGAGAGCACTCAACAGTTGTTGAATGTTTTCCAGTGCAAGATAAGTCAAACAATTCTTTGCTATTCAACCCCACCTTTCCACCCAGAGTGTCCTTAAGAAACATTGGTTTCACTAACATCAGTGTCCTTATTTCGGCTCTCTGTCCTGGTGTATACAAGAACAGGGTGAGAGACCCATGGTTGCTTGTAGCAGCAAGAAATCCCAATGGCAAAAAATGGATCTCCAAATCCGTTACGCTTAAAGCCGAATGACAAAAATAACAATTAATGTTGAGTTGAGAGTGTTGAAACGATCGTCCCAGTGTCCGATCAGCTCTCTCGCAATTCACTACCCACCTCACCCTATGCCACCACCTCCTCACTATGCCACTCACCGAGAACGCTGGCATTGGCACAGCAGGGTGAAACTGAAATCCTCTTCAGTGGTGATCTTCGGGGAACGTCATGCTCAAACTGTAAATCCAATGTGGACTCCAATATCCGGCATTCCATAAGACTTCCGAAGTGTTGTGGGAATGGGAAGGAGAAAGATCAACTACTGCCTCGCCCTTCCCCCTCACCCCTTTATCCTGGCGCTTCCCCCTTGACCACCTCAGTCCCTGATGCAGAGTCTTGACGCAAATTGTCAACTGTCCCGTTGCCTCCACAGATGCTGCTTGGCCAGTTGAGTTCCTCTAGCAGCTTAAAAACACAAAATGCTGGCAGAACTCAGCAGGCCAGACAGCATCAGACAGCATCTGGCCAGACAGACCTTTCATCAGGAGAGGGTTTCGGCCCGAAACGTCGTCACTACCTCCTCCCATAGATGCTGTCTGGCCTGCTGAGTTCTGCCAGCATCTTGTGTTTTTATTTATTTCCAGCATCTGCAGATTCACTCGTGTTTCCTCTAGCAGCTTGCTTTTTTTTTATTAGGGGTAGTTCTCAGCAGCCAGTCAACCAGCTAACAAATCCTTGGGGTGTGGGAGGAAAGCAGAGCACTTGGAGAAACAGATTCCACACCCCCTAAAAAAAAAACCCACAACCTCACTCTTATTAATGATTCAGTTAGTTAATCAAATGCTTGACTATGCTGTGCTAAATGTGGCTCTGGTACTGAAAAACAATTGCCCTCATTGCCACTGGATGAACCCTTGGTGGTATAATGCATACATATGGCTTGTTGATTATACTCATGAATATGCACAAGAATCAGTTCCAGATCCTATTCTTCCTGAAAGAAATCCAACTTGCATCAAGCCAAACCATCCTGTTTGAGAGCCACATAAGGTGCTTGTTGAAGATGAAAGTGAAGGTTTTGCATTAAGTTGTTCCTGAGAGAAATTTATTGTTTTGCCTTGGAGTAGAACATCTCCAAAAATTAAGTTCATCACTGTTTAGGGCAAAGGGAGAAAAGGCTTTACAACTCTATTTATTCTCAGTCACAACCACCCTACCAGCAAGCACTCCAGCACCATTTCCCAATTCCACATCAAAAACCTCCTTCCACAATTAACCTTCAGGCCCAATCATCAAGATGATATTAAAGCCTAACTTGTGCCTGAGTTTGGTAGACTTTGGCTTAGGATCAGGGCAGAATCCTGCACTGCTGCTGAGTGTGCAATTTCATAGATTTGCCTTCCGGATTTAATGAGAACAATATTTGGGAAATGTTATGAATTCACAATGAAGTTTAAAAATATGCATTGCTGGTAAAGAATTTGGGTGTAGAGGGCAGCAGGCCTACAAAGTGTTGTGTCAATAATTCTCTTACATCCTTCACTGGAGATAAAGAACTGGAGTGGTCCAGATGTTGTCTTTGTAGAGCAGATATTTATCACTTTGCTTCTGGTGCTCCCAGCTGCAAAAGAGCAAATAATTTGGCACCATTGAGTATATTTATCAGAACCTGACATAAAGACCAGTCCAGGAGTCTGTCTTTGCCTACTAATATCCACCAGTCAATTTTTTGCAAATAGCCAGTGATTTGTTAACCTCAGGGAATATATGCTTATAGATGTGGATAGGGAAAAAATTAACAATGGGTAAGACTGTCAACTTGCAGCGACAAATGCTACTATATTATCTCCTGTTTTCTAATACAAAAGCAGTTCCAAATGACATCATTAGACAGACAAACTGTTACAATTTGACTCTTGTAATTATATTTTCCTTTAGGAGGTGAGATACACCAATCCAGAAATGCTTTACGTTTGTATAGTATATGCTTTTATGTCACAACAGTTCATCTGTGGCCATGGATCTTTCTCTGGGGCATATTATTTAAAATGGTGACTTCTGGGGTGATTCTAAATGCATTCATTTTCACCAGAACACAGTTCTTTACATTCTGTGTTTTTCACCTGATCTTTCTCATTTTTTGTGTGTGGAAGAGCATGATGTAGGAGTCAACATGCCTGTTCCATTTTTGTTAGTTTTTGGGGGGGGGATTTGGGGGCTGATGATCATGCTGTCATTTTTTTTCTTGGTTTTGTGGCTATCTGGAGAAGAAGAATTTCAGAGTCATATACTTTGATAATCAATGAACCTTTGAACCTCTGAATCACTGGAGGAACTCAGCAGGTTAGGCAGCATCTATGGACAGGAGACGAACAGATGAAATTTCAGGACAAACCACTTCATCAAGACTCCCTGCAAGAAAATTCAACTTTGATTATAGATAAGCAGTTCTTAGCCCTCACATTTTGAGTGTTGCTACCTATAATTACATTGTTTTAAATGTAGCAAACATCCAAATGGTTAAGGGTATTGACTTGCATGGAGAATGGAAGTAAAGCTGCTCAGGCATTATTAAAGAGTGAATAATACTCTTCATTGTTCTTTCTTTGAGGTATTATGATAATGGATAATGTTTTCTGGCACAAAGTGAGCAAGATAACACAAATAAAGATTGGAATTCTCCCTGATTGTGGCACAGCTTCTATGATATCTTAATATTGTAAGTTATTGCTAATAGCTTATCCGTAGTTTTGCTTATGAAGGATACAGAAGGAATGGGGAAAAACATCATGAGCATGAGGATATGATCTTTTAAAGGTTGACATTAGTGCAGTACATGGAATTATAACTGTTTGAAATGAGTGGAACTTCAGCTTACAAACACCGATAGTATCGTGGAAGTTATAAAAACTGGAGGCCTAATTCTTTGTTCACAACAACAAGTCGTTCATAGGGAGGTTTTGTGAGAAAGGGTGTTCACTCTACAGTTACCCTCAATTAAAATTAAGCGATGATGAACCACTGGGAATTTTGGGGGAAGAATGGTGGGAGTGGGAGTGTATGCCCATGTTTTCCCATAATGCAGATCTACTCTCTGCCACATAGCAAAGTATGCCGTGTAAAGGTGCAGAGGTCAAGTATCCTCTAATTGACAATTTTGCCTGTGTGGCACTTCTGACTGTGTGCATTCGGTGGTGACCTGGGTGAAACATTCCAACATATGGATGACTGCATGACTAGTTACATCTGGTAACAAGGAACCGCACAAGACCAGTTTTTCTGATAATAAATTTCTTATTGTTCCTACATGCCTGTTTTTCAAAGTGCAATTCTGCATATCATCCTGAGATAATAGACACAATCCTGGCAGTCATTTCCCCCCCCCCCCCCCCTTTCCTTCTTGGATAACGAAGAAAGCAAGCACTGGCATCTAAGTAGCGATTTTCACATTATCAGACATTAAAATAATTTCAAAGGTAGCTCATTTGCACAGGCTCCTCAAACTGCAATAAAATAAATTAAATGTTACTGTTTAAAGTGTAAGTGAAATCTAATCTTTTTGAAGTAACACAGCGGGAATATTGAGTTCAATGCCCCATTTGAAAGAAGGGATCTCTAACCATGCAGTAATACCTCACTGCTGATTCACACCCTCCTCCCCATTTGGAACACAATAAACTTGTTGAGAACAGAACATGATGAGTAAGTCACACAACATCTGTGGGGAGAGGAACGGAATAAACTCTGCAAATCAAAGGCTGGGATCAAATTCGGTCACCGTGCCATCACCGGGTGCAGCTCTTGTTATATCATACAGCCTCTAAAGATGCCTACTGATTCATCTCCCACCAGCACTTCAGAAAATCACACACCCAATCTGAGCTGCTTCTCCCTGCTTACAAACAGAAACAGTACAGAAAGCTGTACGGTGCTGGTCTGATGCTCTGAGGAAATAGTTGAATTTCTACATGACTGCTTCAAGTTGGTGAACTGGTCCACTTTCAAGGACCTGGTGGCCAATCTCAATGAATATGTCACTACCATCACAAATTTTATCAGCAAGAGTGTGGAGGACAGTAGGACAAAGAGATCAGTCCAGGTCTTCACCAACTGGGAACTACAGATGAAGCAAGAAATTCATTTCTTACTGAAGTCCAGGTCTACAGAGTTCAAATTAGGTGGCCCTGACCTATACAGGAAATTCATGATACAACCTTGTAAAACCATTGAGGATGCCATAAGACAAAACCATATCTAGTCCAACCATCCCTCCTCAATAAGCTCAGTGCATTCTGAAAAGAAAGGCACCAAAGCAAACTGAGCATAGGTCAGTGATGCAGAACAGAAAGAGGGAGAGAGGGGACTCAATAGTCAGGGGAACAGACTGGAGATTCTGTGGGTGTGAACGGGACACACGAAAGGTATGTTGCATTCCAGGAGCCAGGGTTAGGGACATCACAGATCACATCCACAGCCACAGCATTTTGGAGGTGGGGGGGAGCAGCCAGATGTCCTGGTACATATTGATACCAATGACATAGGAAGGAAAAGCAAAGAGGTTCTGAAAAGGGAATTTAGAGAGCTGGACAGAAAGCTGAGAAGCAGGACCTCTAAGGCAGTAATTTCTGGATTGTTGTCTGTGGCAATGAGTGTAGAAACAGGATGAATTGGCAGATTAAAGCATGGCTAAGAAGATGGTGTAGGAGGCAGGGCTTCAGGTTCTTGGATCATTGGGATCTCTCCTGGGGGAGGTATGACCTGTTCAAAAGTGACAGGTTGCTCCTTAACCCAAGGGGGATCAACATTCTCACGGGCAGGTTTGCTAGAGCTGTTAGGGAGGGTTTAAACTAATTTGGCAGGGAGATGGGAACTGGAGTGAAGGGACTTGGGATAGCATGGGTGGTTAAAAAAAGCAAAGATAGCGTGCAGTCAGACTGTCAGATGATAGGACATAATTGCAGCCAGCAGGGTGAGTATCCGTGCATTAGGGATGCAGAATCAAAGTGTTATATCTCAATGCACAGAGTATTAGAAATAAGGTGGATGATCTTGTTGCACTATTACATATTGTCAGATATGATGTTGTGGCCATCACTGAATCGTGGCTGAAGGATGGTTGTAGCTGAGAGCTGAATGTCCAAGGTTACATGTTATATTGGAGGCATAGGAAGGTAGGCAGAGGGGATGTGTGGTTCTGCTGGTAAAGAATGGTGTCAAATCACTAGAAAGATGTGACATAGGATCAGGAGATGTTGAATCCTTGTGGGTTGAGTCGAGAAACTGTGAGGGTAAAAGGAGGTGGACCACAGATTACAACAGGAAATAGAAAAGGGCAATGTTATGATTTCAACATGCAGGAAAATCAGGAATCAGGTTGGTAATGGATCTCAAGAGAGTGAGTTTGTTGAATATCTACAAGATGGCTTTTAAGAGCAGTTTGTTGTTGAGTCTTCTAGGGGATGAGCCATACTGGATCAGGTGTTATGTAATGAACCAGAGGTGATTAGGGAGCTTAAGGTAAAAGAACCCTTAGGAACCAGTGATCACAATATGGTTGAGTTCTGCTTGAAATTTGATAGGGGGAAGTAAGCTCTGATGTAGCAGTATTTTGGTGGAGTAAAGGAAATTACAGTGGTGTGAGAGAGGAGTTGGCCAAAGTAAACTGGAAGCAGATGCTGGCAGGGATGACAGCAGAGCAGCAATGGTGTGAATTCCTGGGAAAATGAGGAAGATGCAAGACAGATGTTTTACAAAAACAAAGAAATACTCAAATGACAAAATAGTACAACCATGGCTGACAAGGGAAGTCAAAATTAACGTAAAAGCAAAAGAGAGGGCATACAACAAAGCAAAAATTAGCGGAGAGATAAAGGATTGGGAAGCTTTTAAAAACCTACAGTGAGCTACTAAAAGAATCATTAGGAGGGGAAAAATGAAATATGAAAGCAAACTAGCAAACAATATCAAAGCTTTTTCAAGTATGTAAAAAATAAAAGAGAGATGAGAGTGGATATAGAAACACCAGAAAATGAGGCTGGGAAAATTATAGACTATTTTCTAAACAGGAAGAAAATCCAAAAAAATCTGAGATACAAAGAAACTTAGGAGTCCTTGTGCAGAACACCCTAAAGGTTAACTTGCAGTCAGAGTTGGTGGTGAGGAAGGCAAATACCATGTTAACATTCATTTGAAGAGGTCTAGACTACAAGAGCAGGGATGTGATGCTGAGGCTTTATAAGGCACTGCTGAGGCCTCACCTTGAGTACTGGCAACAATTTTGGGCCCCTCATCTAAGAAAAGGTGTGCTGGCATTGGAGGGGTTTCAGAAGAGGTTCACAAGGACGATTGTGGATCGAGGAACATTTGATAGCTCTGGGCCTGTACTTGCTGGAATTTGTAAGGTTGAGAGGGTATCTCATTGAAACCTTTTGAATGTTGAAAGGCCTAGACAGAGTAGATGTGGAAAGTATGGTTCCCATCGTGGGGGAGTCTAGGACAAGAGGGCACACTTATGTCAGAAACACAAGAGATTCTGCAGATTAAATTATGATATTTGGTCATAACAGATTGATTCTCTTATATTTCTTGGATTTACTGAGTGTGCTCAGAAGAAAACAAACCTCATGTTGACGTACACAGTACAGTACATTGGTTAAAGTAGGAAGGAGGATTGGAAACAGAAATAAGAGTACTTAGCTTTGTATCAGTTCAGTAGTGTTAAGTGTTATTTGGTAATTGGAAGACATAATTTACAGTTCTGTGCAAAAGTCTTGGGCACACTAGTTACATATATGCGCCCAAGACTTTTGCACAGTATTGTACTTTGACAATAAATTTAATTTGAACATTGAACTTTTCACAAGGCTGGGAATTTAGAGCCACACACACAAAATGCTGGAGGAGCTCAGCAGGTCAGGCAGCATCTATGGGAATGAATAAACAGTCAACGTTTTGGGCTGAGACCTTTTAACAGGACAGGACAAGAAGGGGGAAGATGCCAGAATAAGATGGGGGAGTAGGAGGACAAACTAGAGGGTGATAGATGAAACCAAGTGGGTGGGGGAGGAGGGATGAAGGAAGAAGCTGGAAGTTGCTAAGTAGAAACAGAAAAGGTAGAGGGCTGGGGAAGATGGGATCTGATAGGAGAGGAGAGTGGACCATGGGAAAAAGGAAAGGAGAGGGGCACCACTGTGAGGTGATAGGCAGCTGAGGTGAAGAGCTATGAGGCCAGAGTGGGGGGGGGTTTATTGCAGAATGGTGTTTCTGGGCTTCAGCTGGGCATTCAATACTTTAGTCCCACAGACCATGGTGAACAAACTCCTAATCCTTGGTCTGAATACATCACGGTGCAATTCCAAACCAACAGACCTCAGACAATCAGGATGTACAACCACCCCTTCCATCCCATCGTCCTCAATGCAGGTGTGTCAAAGTACATTTATTATCAAAGTATGTATACAACCTTGAGATTCCTCTTCTTACAGGAAGCTACAAAATAAAGAAATCCACTAGAACTCATGCAAGGCTCATTCAGAAAGTAATGAGGTATGTGATCCAAGGGGACATTGCTTTGTGGATCCAGTATTGGCTTGCCCACAGAGGCACAGGGTGGTTGTAAATGGTTCATATTCTGCATGGAGGATGGTTACCAGTGGTATTCTGCAGGAAGTAGAAGGGATGGGTTAGTAAGTTTGCAGATGACACAGAGGTTGGGGATGTTGTGGATAGTGTGGAGGGCTGTCAGAGGTTACAGCAGGACATCATTAGGATGCAAAACTGGCTGAGAAGTGGCAGATGGAGTTCAACCCAGATAAGTGTGAAGTGGTTCATTTTGGTAGGTCAAATTTGAAGACAGAATATAATATTAATGGTTAGACTCTTGGCAGTGTGGGGGTTCAACGAGATCCTGGGGTCTGTGTCCATAGGACACTCAAAGCTGCTGCACAGGTTGACAGTGTTGTTAAGAAGGTGAATGGTGTGATGACCTTCATCAACTGTGGGATTGAGTTCAAGAGCCGAGGGGTAATGTTACAGCTATATAAGACCTTGGTCAGAACCCACTTGGAGTACTGTGTTCAGTTCTGGTCACCTCACTACAGGAAGGATATGGATACTATAGAGAGAGTGGAGAGGAGATTTACAAGGATGTTGCCTGGATTGGAGAGCATGCCTTATGAGAATAGGCTGAGTGAACTTGGAGTGACGAAGGATATGAGGTGATCTGATAGAGGTGTATAAGATGATGAGAAACATTGAATGTGTGGATAGCCAGAGGCTTTAACCCATGGCTGAAATGGATAACATGAGGGGGCATAGTTTTGAAGTGCTTGGAAGCAGGTACAGTGGGGATGCCAGCAATCTTCTATGGTCAAAATCATTTAGATCACATTTCTTTCCCATTATGAGGCTTAGTCTGAATAACAACTCTTGACCATGTCTACATGCTTTTATGCATTGAGTTCCTGCCACGATTGGCTGTTTAGATATTTGCATTAATGAGCAGGAATACAGGGGTACCTAATAAATGGGCCACTGAGTCTATACTACATAGACTATATCATAAAACTCACAAACAAGTTGGAAGATGCATAAGTCAAGTCAACTAATTGTGCTGGTACTATTTTATTGTTTATTTCTGGGAATAGACACTCTAATAAACACTTCAAACTAGACATTGGCTAGATTTGCAACCTTTTTTTTGCACATGGACCATATTAGCATTTTTAAAAAGCAGCTATAGTTACTTAGATATGATCCATCACCTTGGAAAACATAGTTTAATATTATTAGTAAAGACCCTTCACCAAGACAGGAAATAAAATGTTATACAGACCTGTTAAAAGTTTCAAGAATTTAATATATCAATAGTAAGGACTGTCATTTTTATCAATCTGCAGATAAAAAATAGTCTTGTGTTTGTCAGTTATAAATGCTGACGTTTCCTGAATTTGTCTTTTGTTCCCCTTGGCAGCTTTGTGGTTATTTGTCACTCAAACAAAAATGATACACCTGCAACAACTGTTCAACGGACAATTTCTCCGTTATTACAATAGCTGCAGTTAATCTCTTTCAGAATGTCATGGGTTTTAACAGCTTGAAACCAAAGGAATCTTTTCAGGAATGGCAGATAATAGTTGTGTTGCTGCTAATCCAGAGATGTGAAGTTGTCGTTGAGTCACAGAGTTGTACAGCAGAGAATCGAGTCCTTCAGGCCATCACATCCAAGTTGTCCTCTTTAGCCAGCTATGTGAATCCCATTTGCTCACATTAGGATAATTTCCTGCTGTGCCTTGTCTATTTAAGTGCCTGTTTAAATATCTCTCAAACATCATGAGCTCACCACTCTCATCAGCAGTGAATTCCAGATATCCACTGTACTCTGTGTAAAAAGGACTCCCCCCTGTTCCTCTTAAAGCTGTCCCCTCAACTCTAGCTAACTCCTCCAGGTTTGATACCTGTACCATGTGGGAAGTATTCTGACTAACTATGTCTCTATATGACTTTATATACTACTTTTAGGTCTCCCCCTCTGCCCCTGTGGGTCAGGAAAAACAAACTCAGCCTATTCAACTTCTCCCCATATCAAAGACCCTCCAATCCAGGAAAGATCCTGGTCAATCTACTTGCTAGTCCTGCCTTCATCAATTTTCTCACTGATGTCCTCAAAAAATTCAACTAGTGAGGCAGAATTTCCATTGTACAGACACAATGACAATCCTGATCAACCTGACTTTTGAAATATAAATAATTAGGATATTCTTCAATAATTTCCCTACCACTGATGTAAGGTTCACTGGCCCGTAGGTACTGGGTTACCCCTGCTGTCATTCTTAAATAATGCAAACACATCAGCTATCCTCCAGTCTTCACCTCTGACTAAAGCGTAGAAAATCTCCATCAGGGCCCCAGCTATCTCCTCTCTTGCTTCCCATATACTTTCTGAATTTGACATCTTCCATGTCCATCTCTTTGGTGAAACCAGATAATAATTATTAATTTAGGACCTCACCCTCATCCCTCAGGGTCCACACATAGATGTGGTCCATAAGAGTACCTGCTTTCTCCTGTCCAACCTTGCTCCTGATATACTTATTTTTATTGAATGAGATACAGTGTGGAATAGGTCCCTCTGGCCTTGCAACCTGCACCACCCAGTAATCTCCCAGTTTAACCCTAGCCAAATCACGGGACAGTTTGCAATGAGCAGTTAACCTACCAACCAATACATCTTTGGACTGAGGGAGTAAACGGGAGCACCCGGAGGAAACCCACACGGTCACGGGAAGAACGTACAATCTCTTTATGGACAGTGACAGGAATTGAATCCAGGTCGCTGGTACTGTAGAGCATTTTCCTAACCACTATGCTACCATGCCACCCCATTCTTGTGTCGCTGAACAGATCTCTTCATCATCTTCCACCAGCTCAGCGCCACACGTCAGGACGCATTCACTTAGCCCATCACTTCCAATCTTCATCTTCACTGGACAGAGACTCTGAACTTCAGAAAAGGTTGTGGATCGCTTCCTCCCATTAACCAACCGCACCCCCCGCCCCCCACCACCCAGGCACTCAGCCACCCAGCACCTTTCATCCTCCCGTTCACTATCACTTCAGGCTTACACAGCACACCTCATATCTACTGTACATAGTCATAGACTGTGTTTCATATGCCCTGTTGCAACCTAGAAGAGTTCCTCTTGTTGCCAAGAGTTACTCTGTAACTTTATAATCTCCAATCAGTCTCCCTATGTTCAGATATGCCTGCCCCTAGCGTCACTTAATGTACATGCAATCTCTCTATGAATATAAGCTAATCTTATGTGTATACCGTGACATTCTACACTCTCTCGTACATTGTGTTTTGCAGGATTGCTTGCATTTTTGTAGTTATAGTGTTTCATATGCTGTATTAGATCCAGAGGAACAATCATTTACTCTTGTACTGAAGAATGACAATGAAATCCTGAATCTTGAAATCCCTGAGCAGCTCAATCTTCCCTCCACTCCCACAGATGTCACTCAGCTCGACGGCAAATCGTCAGCCCAATTAAAAGTTGCTAGCACTAGCTAATTCTCCCTCTAGCTTCAGCGGTGTTACAAACCCATCAAGTAGTGTGTGGCAAATGTTTATTGTAATAAGGCTGAGCTTGCATTATTACATGAGCCGACGTGGGCGTAGCATAGGTGAGCACAGTGCCTGAAGCACAGTCACGTAATAAACACCTGGTGTTGTCAGGAAAGAAGAGAAATTTGAATTTTTAAAAATGTGAAGTAGACTAAACCACACATAAGATATGTTTATATTGAAACTATTTAGATTTAAAGAATGATTTAAAGAAATAGATGAAATTGTACGAGTCTTACTTGAAACAATGGAACTCCGTGAATTCAGAGGAATCCTATTATGACAACACAGACTGCAGAACATCATTCTGTGTCCCCTGACTAGTTTAGTCTGGTTTAATTGCCTCTGAATCAACAAATTACCACAGGTGTGCATGTGTTCTGCATAATGTTCAGCACTCTTGAATGTAATCATTTATTCACACAAGATTCAAACAAGGCTTTACATGATTTTTTTTATTTAGACCAGAACAGTGGAGTTTATTTGCTTAAAACACAGCTTATTGCATTTAATTGTATTTATTTCATTAGCATTGTGGTGTTTGCATGATGTTTTGTGACTGCTCCTCAAAGTGTCTGTTGTAAGTACCGACCCGCAGACAGACTGGATCTGGCAGTGGAACGTACAGCACAACTACAGAACTTGTTTGGGGACGCTGCCTTCTTTTAAAACTCCCATTCCAAGCAAGGAATAATACCAAAACTTCCTTTCTCAATTCTGGCTATTCTTCACGTCCAGGTGATGATAAGTCACAATCTATCCTGATCAAAAGGGACACAATAAGCTTAGAAAGCAGTGTCAAGAGAAGAAGGGTATAATTTTAACTTGGAGTGAGTTTTGAGAAATGGCAGTTATGAAGCCCACCCTGACTTTCAATGTCAGGAGTCCAGCTTGGGTAGGAAAAGATCATAGGGCAGGTACCACAGGCCAGAATAGCAGCCGATGAAGGGTCTCGGGCTGAAACATAAACTGTTCATTCCTCTCCATTGATGCTGCCTGACTTGCTGAATTCTTCCATAATTTCAAGTGCACTCCTTTGGATTCCCAGCATCTGTAAAATCTCTTGTGTTTACAAGATAACAGCTTCGGGCCTTCACTGAGTTTTCTTCACAGAGATCTCAAGAGAAAGAGAGACCCCAAAGCAGAAAAGGTTGTGACTTTCCCATGTGTGGCAAAAGGAGGAGGTCACATACTTGTAAAGGAATCTCTTTCCATCTCGTCAGCTGGCAGAGCGTTTAACCTGGTGGGAAAGCTGCCTTCCTCATCTCTGTCTCATCCGAAATATCACACAGGGTGTTTGAGGGGTGGCCTGACAGGCGTATGAGATCATAAGACTCAGACAGAATGAATGTTCAAAGTACATTTATTATCGAAGTACATTTTTCGGCAGATAACAGAGAGTGGGAATAAAGGGATCCTATTCTGGCCGGCTACCTGTTAGCAGCGGAGTTCCACAGGGGTCGGCGTTGGGGCTGCTGCTCTTTACAATGTAAGTTAATGATACAAAGATAGGTGGAGGAGCGGGTAGTGTTGAGCAAACAGAGAGCCTGAAGAGAGACTTAGATAGTTTAGTGGAATGAGCAAAGAAATGGCTAATGAAATACAATGTTGGAAAGTGTATGGACATGGTGGAAGAAGTAAACAGGCAGGCTATTATTTAGATAGAGAGAGAATTCAAAATGCAGAGATGCAAAGGGACTTGTGAGTCCTTGTGCAGGATAGCCTAAGGGTTAACCTCCAGGTTGAGTCGGTGGTGAAGAAGGTGAATGTGATGTTGACATTCATTTCTAGAGGTATAGAATATAAGAGCAGAGGAGTGATGTTGAGGCTCTATGAGGCACTCATGAGACCACACTTGGAGTACTATGTGCAGTTTTGGGTTCCTTATTTTAGAAGGGACATACTGACGTTGGAGAGGGTTCAGAGAAGATTCACAAGAATGATTCCAGGAATAAAAGTGTTACCATATAAGGGATATCTGGCAGCTCTTGGGTTGTACTCGCTGGAGTTCAGGAGAATGCAGGGGGGATCTCATAAAAACATTCTGAATGTTAAAAGGTCTGAACAGATTAGATATGGCAAAGTTATTTCCCATGTTAGGGGAGTCTAGGACAAGGGGGCATGACTTCAGAATTAAAGGACGTCCTTTTAGAACTGAAGTGCGGAGAAATTACTTTAGTCAGAGGGTGGTAAATCTGTGGGATTTGTTGCCATGAGCGCCTGTGGAGCCCAAGTTATTGGGTGCATTTAAGGCAACAATAGATAGGTTCTTGATTAGCCAGGGCATCAAAGGGCATGGGGAGAAGGCAGGGGAGTGAGGATGACTGGAAGAATTGGATCAGTTATAATTGAATAGTGGAGCAGACTCAATGGGCCGAATAGGCTACTTTTGCTCCTATATCTTATAGTCTTATATATGCCACCATATACAACCTTCACATTCATTATCTTGTGGACATTCTCAATAAATCCATAATAGAGCAATAACCATAATAGAATCAATGAATACTGCACCAACCAGGGAGTTCAACCAGAGTGCAGAAGACAACAAATTGTGCAAAGAGAAAAGGAAATAAATAATAATAAATAAATAAATAAAAAGTATTAAGAATGTGAGATGAAGAGTCCTTGAAAGTGAGTCCATGGGTTGTGGGAACATTTCAATGATGGGGCAAGTGAAATTGAATGAAATTACCCCCTTTGCTTCAGGATCCTGATGGTTGAGTGGTAATAACTACCCCTGAACCCGGTGGGGTGAGTCCTGAGGCTCCTTCTTCCTGATGGTAGCAGTGAGAAGAGAGCATGACCTGGGCGGTGGGGGTCCCTGATGATGGATGCTGCTTTCCTGCGACAATGCTTTGCGTAGATGTGCTCAATGGTGGGGAGGGCTTTACCCATTGCCTTATCCATTACTTTTTGTATGATTTCCTATTCAAGGCCATAGGTGTTTTCATACCAGGTCATGATGTAGCAAATCAAGATACTTTCCACCACACATTTATAGAAGTTTGTCGAAGTTCTAAATGATATGCAGGATCTTCATAAACTCCTAAGGAAGTAGAGGTGCTGCTGTGCTTTCTTCATAATTTATCTTACATGCTGGACACAGGACAGGTCCTCCAAAATAATAACAGTGAGATACTTCAAGTTGCTGAACCTCTCCACTGCTGATCCTCTAATGAGAACTGGCTCATGGACCTCCAGGTTCCTCTGCCTGAAGTCAATAATTAGCTCCTTGGTCTTGCTGGCATTAAGTAGATATTGTTATTGGTGTGGTACCACTCAGCCAGCTTTTAAATCTCCCTCCTATCTACTGATTCGTCACCATCTTTAATTCAGCCTATGATAGTGGTGTTGTCAGCAAACTTGAGTATGGCATTGGAGCTGTGCGCAGCTACATGGTCATAAGTGCAAAGCGAGTAGAGCAGGGGGCTAAGCACACAGCCTCTAGACACCTGTGCTGGTGGAGATTGCGGAGAAGATATTATTGCTAATCCAAACTGACTTGGGGTCTGCAAGTGAGGAAATTGAGGATCCAATTGTACAAGGATCTTGAAACATATTGATTAGCTTTGAGGAGATGATGGTATTGAGTGCTGAGCTGTACTCAATAAAGAGCATCCAGATGTATGCATCTTTGCTGTCCAGGTAGTCCACTGTTAAACGAAGAATCAATGAGATGGCATCTGCTGTGGACCTGTTGCTCTGGTACACAAAATGGAGCAGATCCAAATTGGTTCTGTAACCCCCTGGGTCGCCTCAGGCTGGCTCAGCTCGTTCTTGTCTAGGGGGAGCAGCCTTTGGCCCCGCCAAACTGGGTAATCAGCTGGTGTGGATGCTGTGTGATGTCCCCACCTCGCCCACAAACAGACAGTATACCATATGCGATTAAATGAGTACAATTTATAAAGGTTACTATAACTAAGTGATTAATAACGATACAGTATATATGAAGAGAAAATTAAAGAAAAGGCGCCAAACTTATCAAAGTCCAAACCACTTCGTGCACAGCCGTTGGAGCTCAATTTCTGAAGTCTTCTGGCCACCATTCGATCCCCTCCGAACTCCTCGACTCGCAGCTCAGGACCCTCCGAACTCCTCGACTCTCCAAACAGCTCAGGACCCTCCGAGTGGTCAACCAAGCACATCTAGCTTCATCCCCCCCTCCGTCCTCGGAGAATCTCCCGGCCTCGGACCCCCCTTTGGGGTCTGATCCTCGCCCAGCTTAGAGCATTGCGTCCTCTCTCTCGACCCCCTCGCGCCGATCTGCCCAAAAGCCCGTCAACAAAAGCTTACAGACTCAGAAGAAAGAACATTAATCCCCATTTGGTTTACAAAGGAATACCATTCTCGTTATCAGTAAATTAGCATTCCTGCTAGTTAACAAAAGGAAACCCTTTCCCAACAGTAACAAAGAAAAAAAAGAAACCCCCTTTACAGTTCTTAGGCAGGAGTTGATATGTTTCATCACCAAACTCCCAAAACACTTCATCATTGTGGATATAAGTGCTATTGTATGATAGTCATTGAGGCAGGTTACCACATTAGGCACAGGTATAATTGAAGACTGCTTGAGGCAGATGAATACCTTGGACTGTAGAAGCGAGAAGCTAAAGACCCCAGTGAACACACCAGCAAGTTGATCAGCACAGAACTTCAGTACTTGGCTAGATACTCCATCTGGGCTTGATGCTTTTCATGGGTTCACCCACCAGAGCAATGGTTTAAGATTAGAAGTGAGGGATTTAATAGATGCATCGGGAAAGCTTCTCTACAGAACGGTTGTGCACATTCAGAATGAGCTGCTAGAATCAATGATTGAGGCAGGCACATTAACAGCATTTAAGAGCCATCTAGTTAAGTGCCTAGATAGGAGAGGTTTGGAGCGTTATGGGCCATATGTGGCAGATGGGACTAGCTCACTGGATAGTACAGTTGTCATGGAAACAGAATCAGAATCAGGTTTAAAATCACTGGTTTAAGTCATGAAATTTGTTGTTATGTGGTACATAGTAATAAAAACTGTAAATATATATATAATAGCTAAATTAAATATGTAGCACAAAAAAAGTAGTGAGGTAGAGTTCATAGGTTGAATGTCCATTCAGGAATCTAATGGCAAAGGGGAAGACATTCTTCCTGAATTGTTAAGTGTGTGCCTTCATGCTCCTGTACCTCCTCCCTGTTGGTAGCAATGAAAAGAGGGCATGTCCTGGGTGTTGGGGGATCCTTGATTTTAGATGCCACCTTTTTGAGGTGTTTCTCCTTGAAGGTGTCCTGGGTACTATGGAGGCTAGAGCCCATGATGGCAATGACTGAGTTCACTATGTTCTGCAACTTATTTTGATCCTGTGCCATGTCCCCTCCCCTTCCCCGCTCTTAACAAACCGTGATGCAGCCAGTTAGAATGCTCTCCATGGTATATCTGTAAAATTTTGTGAGTGTCTCTCAGACACCTAAAGAGATATAGCCTCTGTTGATCCTTCTTTGTAACTGCTTTGATACGTTGGGCCCAGGACAGATCCTCAGAGATTCTGACACCCACGAGATTGAAATTGCTCACACTTTCTGTATAACCATATAACAATCACAGCACGGAAACAGGTCATCTCGGCCCTCCTAGTCCGTGCCGAACTCTTTCTAATCACTCTATGAGCTCTGGTGTGTGTTCCTTTGTCTTACCCTTACTGAAGTCCACAATCGGTTCTTTAGTCTTACAGGTGTTGAGTGCAATGTTGTTGCTGTGACACCACTCACCACTCGAGCACCTCCCTCGTCTATACCTTCTTGGTCCTCACCACTGGAACTGCAGTCTTCAGTCTCTGCCTACACTCAGGGAGTAGAAATACAGCCAGGTGTTCAGACTTTCCTAAGTGGGGGGATATGTGGGACGGTAAGCGCTCCTAATGGTAGTATAACCAGTGTGCTTGCTCCTCTGTTCCACAAGTGATATGTTGGTAATAATTATTTGGAGTCTTTTTGAAGCTGGCCTGGTTAAAATCTCCCAAAATTATGGGAAAGGCATCAGGTTCTGCTGTTTCATACCTGTTGATTACATCATTCAATTCATCTCGAGCCATTTTGACACTGGCTTGAGTTGGGATGGACACCACTACCAAGATGGTAGTTAAGACTCCCGTGACAGATAAAATGGGTGACCTTTCTTCATGAGATGTTCCAGGTCAGGTGAGCAGAATGAGTACACCACAAGGAGTTGACCATGAAGCATACTCCACCTCTATCTTTGAAATACTTGGCAGTCCGATCATGGCAGTGAATTGCGAAGCCATCACATTGTATCGCTGCATCCAGAATGGCAGGGGACATCCAAATCTCGGCAAAACACAACAGGGCCTAACGTCTTCTGGTACGGCAATCTTGCTCTGAGATCTTTGATTTTATTCACCAGAGACTGTACATTTGCCAGCAGAACAGTCGGTAGTAGAAGTCAAAAGCCTCAACTCCTTGAACAAACTTTTAAACCAGCGCAACATCTTCTCTTTCGCTGTCTTATAGGGGAACCAGAGAGTGTTTCTGAGATTCATTGACTTTGAGTAGTGATAGATCTCCTAAAGTGATGTTACTTAAGATGCTGTAAGACTCTATAATTCAGTGACATAGACCCTCTAAAGTGCTGATGCCTAAGCCAAAGTCTGTAGGTAGACTTGAGGAACGGTGAGGTTTAGCCAGAAATTAATCCACCCCTTTTCAACAGCTTATCCTCCCTATTCCCAACCATTAATTTAGGTAATGACCTAAAACGAAGCTTCAAGTGAGACAGGGCAATAGAAGGTAAATCTGCAAGATTGTTATTCTAATTTTAGAAGATGCAAGGCTGAGATGTTGCTGACACTGTCAAACTGATAAGCTCCGTTTTTCATTCAAGAATATTGAGAGGAGCTGGAGAAGCAAGCTTTTGTTTCAGAAAGATATCAGTTTGGAGGCCGGGGTGAAGAGTAATTCTACAAATTGATTCCATATTTATGGTGAACACTGCAGGTATTCTGAGATCGAGTATTCTAGCACTATATATCTTAGAAAGCTGGTCTAATAGAAACAATATGCAATGTATTTAATTAATTTCAACAAAACCTTTTGGATTGCTCGCAGTGAGCTGTTGTGATAATCAGATTTATTCAATTAATCTGTTCTTGTGACAGTTGATAATGAGAAAGGCAGACAGCAGAGGAATATTAATGCTGATAGCTCTTTTTTGCAAGGAAACAGCTAACAATTCAGATTGATGAAATTCGTTCTAGAAACCATCACTTCACTGAAAAGCAGGCGTCATTTGACTTTGTGCAGCAGGCAACTGTGTGGCAGAAGAAGCAGCAACACACAAGTTGCTGGAGGATCTCCATGGGTCAGACAGCACTGTAGAGGCAAATGGACAGTTGACTTTCCTGCTCTGGACCCTTCATCTGGACTGAATCTGGCACAGAAGATGTACAATTCAATGTCCCCCTCTTCCTCCTCACTTAACCTATTAAACCTTTAAGAGATTAAGCTTGTATTCAGAAACAATGCTTAGGCAGGTGTTCAATTACATTTGAGTTTTAATTAATTTTAATTCAGCTTTTGGAATTCCATTTCTTTCATGTTAATCCTCCAATGGTGATATTTTATGCAAAACTAAGTGCTAATTCCCAGCAAAGAACCAAGGAGTACGTATGGATCCCTAAAGGCAGGTTAAGAAGGCAGACAGAATATTTGCCTTTAACAGAAAAGACACAGAGATGAAGTAGAGGTCTTGCTAATGCTGTGGCCATTTCCATCCCTACATTACAGAGAGTATATGAGTGATTAGAGATGTTACAGAGATCACCTGAGGATGTCGTGCGGGCTAGAGAGTTATAGTTATGAAGAGAGATTAAGATAAGTTGTTTCCTTCGGACCAAAGGATACTGAAGAGATATTCAATTAAGGTGTATGTTGGACAAAAGGAGTCTATTCCTCTCCACAAAGCAGTCAATATCTTAGAAACATAGTTTTAAAATGACTGGTAAAATTAATTAAAGGGGTTCACAATGTGCAATTAGCAATCTGCACAAAAATCTTCTAAATTTGGTGTAGCGGAGATCAAGAATGCCGACCCTGAAGAAGGACAATATGCAATCGGTATTCGGTTGAATACATGATGGGTCATAACCTACTAAATTATGGACCAAGACCTGGGAAGTAGGAGTAAACTACATAATCCTGTTTTTAGCAAGCAAGCACACGATGGAGAGAATGATTTCCTTTGCTGATGTAAATTTCTGCGGGGCAAATCATCCTGACCTCCGAGTAACGGTATTCAGGACTTGCAGAGTGGCAGGTCATGCAGAATCCCTGAATTCCAGATAGAGTCTACCACCAGAAAGGTATCTCTGATCCTGGGCTAGGTTAGACCTTTCTGAAAACTGCAAAGTCTATTCATTTGAATGGTGATTCTTGACTTAATTAGAAAACTAAGGGAATTAGGAAATATTATTTTATTAGCTTTAAGAGTTTTTAATTATCTTTGTTTTTTGCAATTGTTTTATTACTTAGATCAATTTTAATAGTTATTAATGGCTCTTGAAGTCAGAGGTATTGACAGACCATATTCTAACCCCAGCATTACCCTGTTCAAAGCCTAAGGCAGGATCTCCACCTTACATTGCCTGAGACCCAAGCAGCACTGAGACATCAGGTTTGGGGGGTCCGAGATTGATAGATTCACATGGTCACACAGCATGAAAATAGGCTCATTGGTCCAAAAGGTCTGAGCAAACAAGATTCCATTTAAGGTAGTTTGGCCAATAACCATTTAAACCTTTCCTATCCATGTATCTGTCCAACAGTCTTTTAAATGTTGTTGATGTACCCTGCCTTAACCACTTCCATATGAACCAGCCACTGGGTGAAGGTTTCCTGTGGGTTCCTATGAAATCTCCTTCTAAGTACGTCCTATACCAAATAAAGTGAGTGTATTATGTCCATGGTCTTCTGCTGCTGCAACCCATCCACTTCATTCAGAGATTTAATTGTGCACTCAGTGATGCTGTTCCACTCTTCTGTTGTAATGTGTAGTTATTTAAGTTAATGTCACCTTCCTGTAAGCTTGAACCAGTCTGGCCATTCTCCTCTGACCTCCCTCATTAACAAAGTATTTTCATCACAGAACTGCCATTCACTGTTGTCGAGGATTTTGTTTCTCCAATCGTTCTCTGTAAACTCTAGAGACAGTTGTGCATGAAAATCCCAGGAGATCAGCAGTTTCTGAAGTACTCAAACCACCCTGTCTGGCACCAACAATTATCCCATGGTCAAAGCCACTTAAGTCACATTTCTTCTCCATTCTGATGTTTGGTCTGAGCAACAATTGAACCTCTTGACCATATCTGCATGGTTTTATGCTCTGAGTTGCTGCTACATGATTGGGCAGTTAAATATTTGTATTAACGGCCGGTGTACAGGTGTACCTAATAAAGTTGCCTCTAAGTGTATTTATCAGATACTAGATTGCTAGATGTGGGGGGGGGGGGGAGGGGACGTTGTAGTACGATGCTTAAGACAGGTAGGAAAAACTTCTTCACTCGGAGAGTGGTGAACCTGCGAAGTACTCTACTGTAGAGGCCAATAAAAGAAGTTAAAATTAAAAGAAGTTAGATAAATTTCCAGACACAAAAGGCATCAAAGGATTTGGAGAGAGTAGACATATTACATTGGGATGCTTGGCTGTGACCTCATTGAATTGTAAAGCAGGTTTGAAGGCCCAAATGGCGGACTACTGCTCCTATCTTTGTATGTTTGTGTGTTTCCCTACCTAGTATAAACAAGAGGATTTAAATCAAAGTGCATTGATAATGTCTATTACTCATGTTATATTTACCAACCAGAAGAGAACCAGCCACAACTGGATTCTCAATTAGCCCCGTGTGGCTAGTGACTAACATAATTGACATTACTGGTTAGCACAAAATTATTGTCATAAATTTCTGATTTAGGTGCAAAATCCTATCATAAGCTTAAGGAGTCTGCATGATGTAAATATATTCCATCTGATATTAACTTGTTTTGCAATAAGCATTTTTCGGTAGATCTAAGGAACAATTATCATTATTCATATAATTAGCAATTTGTACAAAAATCACCCATCTCTCAGAGGCAAGGAGCAAGGAGGTTGATTAGTCTGTTGAATATCTTCTACCTTTGTCTAAAGCCGCAGGGAGCAAGAGGAAGAATCTAAATTATTCACCTACTTATTAACTTATTTCAAAAACCAAGCTACTCTTGCTAGTAATATGTATTAATAAAATATTAAGGATTTTTAAAAAATCTGAATAATTGTCTTTGATTACGTCAAAAATCAAATGCACAATTAACAGCCATCTTCTTTATACATACTCAGAAGTAAAGATTGTATATTTAATTCATCCTGGCTGTCAGGAATTTGAATTCAATGAACAGTTAAATCAGGCTCGGCATAAAAATTGGGTTTAATTTGACTAGAATGCTAAAACAAATAAACACCAAAGATATTTCTCACCCAAATTAAGTTGAGATACAAGGAGCTGAACACTAATAAGTGTACAGTTTAGTTGGTCTGCTATAACTGATAAATTTCACAGTGTCAGCTCTTGTCTCATAGTTTTTAAAAATATATATATTTGACATCATGTATGCAAAATAAGTGCTTCCAAATTGCACCAGAAATGAAGGGCCAGGATTCACTGCTAGGGATTGCATTATCTGGGCAAAGATGCTAAAATAAAAGGGAAATTGATGCCGTTTTCCTTTTAGGATTCCAAAACAATACATTGATTACAAATAAATGATGGCCCATTGATTACTCCACAAAACAAGCCTTATTATTTCAAAGCAGCTGAATTCAGGATATCCTGAACTCCATTTATTGTATCTTTAATAAATATCATAACTCACATATTCGTAGAATTGAAAAATCAAATGTAACTCGTGGCTTTGAATGTGCTGATATTCAATTTTGATGGAAATTCATTCACATCCAAACCTTTTTCACTCATCTCTCCAACACCCCCCCACCTTCTTCCTATATTGCTTGCTGTCACCATGAAGAAGAGTGCCTTATTAATTCCAGAAAAAATATAAGCTGATACCAGATTCAGAGGCATTGAACCAAGATACATCACTTTTAGTGCAGAGCTATAAAGAAAGGTGACCGAATACACGTTCCATCCATATGCATGTTTACTGCTGTCTGCACATTGACATGTGAGCAATGACTTAAAAAGAACGCAAGCTCCAACAAATTTTGCACTGCGCATCATTGCAGCCTCTGGGACTGAATTAGGGCAAATCTATTATACAGTTTCCATGGACACCTTAGCACAACTACTGATAAGATGTGCGATGTCTGCTAGAGTAGCCCCTGCCCCCACACACTGCAGGAACAGCACACAGTGCTTGTGAGCATGTGTGGGTCAGCCGCTTGGAATGTTGTGATGGAATGTCACAGGCACTGTGAATTTGCAAACATTTTTCCCCTTCGGTCTGTCTTTCCTCTTTTCTCTCTCTCTGTATATCCCACATTTCCCTCCCACCTAAATCACAGTCCACCAAACCTCCTTAATGCTCTCTCTCTCCCTTCCTCTCTCCATCTCCCCCTCCCCTCTCCTTTCCCTCTCCATCTCCCTCTTTCTCTCCCTTTCTCCCTCTCTCCCTCTCTCCCTCCCTCTCTCTCATTGCACTTCTGTCTTGGCTTTATGCCCTACTTCATTTTCTTTGTCTCACTCTGTCTCCATTTCTACCTCTCCTGTTCTCTCTCTCTCTCTCTCTCTCTCTCTCTCTCTCTCTCACTTTGTCTCTAGCAATCTATCTATCCAAGCTACCAAACTCTGTTTATCTTCTTCCAAGCCACTGTCTGACTCTCTTTTTGCCACTCTCTCTCTCTCAGTCCCTCTCTCTTTCCCTGTCTGTCAACAGACAATTTTCTACATTGACAATTCTGCAGTCCGCCCTAACTAAACATCGCACACAATGAACTATTGGGGAAAAATTCTCCAGAAACTGATACCTTTTGTGAAGGTAATCCCGAGGGATCCAAAGCACAGAGTGAGCTATAAAACACCAAGGGCTTGTTTATCATATTGTGTGCCAAAGTGGGTTTCAATGGAGAAGCATTCGACGTCTCATAAGATCTTTAGGGAAACAGGAGCAGGAAATCAGGTGAAGCTACATAAGCTTACAATAAGGCTTTAGGGTTCCTTTGAGACAATTTATCAAATCATAGATAGAATGAGTATTGCAACAAGGCCACCAAGATAAATAAAATAATAACTACAGTCTCTTTGTGGTATCATTAGTGGCTTTAATTTTGTATTTTCTTGTGCTGGAATGTATGGAATGAGTAAACATTACCAGTATTCTTTTAGGGTCTGTAAAAGCATCTGATGGGGGTTGGGGAATTTACTTTTTATCACTGTTGTATATGATGCAGGTCCAGATGGAAGATAAAACATGCATGAGTTGCCTGCAGCTCTGAAAATAATTATACTCATTTGCTAGAAATGTAGAAAGTGCATCCAACCAAGCCACCACCTATCATACTGACACTCACTCTGCATATTGATGAAGTTTAAAGCCAGAGACATGGCTTTAGTGGAGGGGGTTGGATAGCACCATTGCTATTGGATTAATAGTGCCATCATTTTACATTATGCAGCATTTCACTTATGCCACGTATTGAGAAGTGATTCTGACTGAGTCTTATGGTGCAGTTCGTCAAACTGGCAGCCTCCCCCCAATTCTGCAGACATTTGTTAAACATGTGGATAGAAACACATAGAAATCTTTATTCTGTGTAATTCTGTCACCTCTTGTTGCCTTATGTTGAATATTCAGAGAACAGTATTCCATTCTTTTTGCTGTATTGAGAAGATAATGTGAGTGTGCTGAGCTCCAGTGCCACTGACCAGTAATTGATGAATGGGTGCTGTGAAATGTAGAATAGGAATGAATATCAGAGGGACCCTGGAGGATATCCTCATGTATTATAATCAGTTTTACTGATAACCCTCTGCACTAGCCATAGAAATTAGAACAAATTAAGTGATTCCAATGAACTCCAATTCCAGGTAACCCTTTCAGTATCAGCTCATGATATTTTTTGTAGATGCTTACGATAAAGATTAAAATGTTTTACATGTCTAAAAGGTTGTTCAGCCAACGATTATCTAGAAATTGTAACTGACAATATATAAGCACAATGTGTTCAAACTCATTCTTTTGCAATAAAATGAAAGTATAATCGAATGCCAGACATACTGTTGTCAAATTTAGCAGAATCGGGAATTGCATATGTGATTTTTATTAATTTCCAAAGCTATTAATATACAAAGATAGGTACATTAGGCATCTAACTGAGATTGTTTCTGCATTCATTGCCATGGTAAACTGAATCACTTTTGAGGGCTCACTTGCTAGTATTTTCTATAAATTAAAAAAAATATGCTGTTATATATTAATATATCTTGATTTAAAACAAATGGATAATGCTGGGTTGGTTAGTTGGTTAATAAATGTAAGCTGAAAGATATTATATTAAATACCTAATGAGGGGATTAGAAAAGCAGAAGAAAAAATATGCCAAATGTACAGGATGCGTCCAGCAACCGACTGAAATTGTGAATACAATATTATCGTCCAATTGGATGTGTGTTGGAACCCAGAAAGCTGACCACACTCAAAAAGCAAGACAGATCCAACACGGTAATTACAAGACAGTTAACTTTCTTTTTCAATCTTTTTATTATTATTAATAATATGAACAAAATACAATTGATATATTGATAAAGGGATTACAAACATACAAATTCCCATAAGACAGTTAACTTAGCATCTATGGGAGGGATCATTTAGAAAGATATAATTAAAAATCAGAATTACCAAACGACTAGAGGAAGCAAAATGAGTGAATCAGCCACATTTTAGGCAAGGTGATTGCTTGACAGACTTGAATGAGCTCTTGGAAGTGAAGGAGACTCTCAGAAAATCTAACAGCTCTTACCGTACGCTTAACCACCGAAGAGGTTAAGCAGATTGACAAAGTGGGAGAGGGAGTAAATTTGGATTGGATTTTGTTAGAAAAGAGAAAGCGGAGGTAGGATCCTCCCAGGTGAACAGCTAACAGTGCAGATTACTTTCAGTTCTCCGCTTCCCTCCATCTAGCGATCCGAGCAGTGCTCCCAGGTCAAGCGACGGTTTGCAATCTAGAGTCTACTGCAATCAGTGATCCCAAACAGCATTGATAAAATCAAATAAAGCTGGAATGATAACCTCATGGAACACAGCTTTCAGTCCGCGGAGCGACTCTGAGCTTCCATTTACCTCTCACTTTATTCCTCAATTACACACCCACTCTGGCCTGTCATTGTGAGCCCTGCAGCATAACCTTAAAGGTCAGAACCATATCTTCTATTTTGGAACTTTGCTGGCTTCTGGACTTGAAATCAATTTTTTAAAAAATCAGTCGATGTGCTTTGTCCATTTCTATTGGTTACCCATCTGTAATATGAACTAATTTTTCTCCCCGATCTGCTGACCAGTTCCTGCAGCCCTGACCTGCATTTCACAGCATTTACAAGCCTTTGTTCGTTTACCCTTGCTCTGATGGCGCCAGCCAACAACAATTTCTTGGGCA
Organism: Hypanus sabinus; assembly: GCF_030144855.1. Lineage (NCBI taxonomy): Eukaryota > Metazoa > Chordata > Chondrichthyes > Myliobatiformes > Dasyatidae > Hypanus > Hypanus sabinus. Next base: position 64,876,111 of record NC_082719.1, on the reverse strand, counting down.
GCATCTTCCGGATAGCCAATCTCTTCAATTATTTCACTTTCTCTATGTCTCCTGCTTGTTCCTTTTGTCTTGATGGTATTTTCGAGACTGGCAGCCTGTGATGGGCGGTTTGGAATTCATTCGAATGACCTAGCACTCCGCTGTCCCCGGAGAGGATCAAGAGCACGTGCTGCCTCGTGGAGAAGACCAGAGACGTGGCCCGGAACCATGATCAACTCCATTTCAAAGTGTCGAGGAAGGCTGAAGCATCAAGGTGAATGGAGAGGAGGCTAGCGGTCACTCTCCATGAAGACCACGGGGTTGACGGCGGTCGGTAGCTGAGTCAGCAATGTTCGAACCCGGCATGGTGGTCGCTCTTCATGGAAGCTCTGTAGTCATGTGGCCTCTCTCCTCAATACTGACGAGAGGATGTCTTTGAAATTCTGAGATTTATGTCGTTACTGGACTGCAGTTTATTTTGATTTCTTTCTATTTTCTGTGTTTTCCTTCTTGTTGCTGAATGGCAGGTGGGCGATGTGTTACATGTTGTGTGAGGAAGGGATTGGGGATTTAGGGTCTGGTGTTCTTGTGGGTGCTTTTTCACTGTGTGGCGATCTGTTAGTTCTTGCGTGTGAGTGAGGAGTTGGGGCTTGATGTTATTGTCAATGTTTTTTTGTGAGGGAGGGGTTGGGGGTTCGGGGTTTTTATTGTTCCAGCTGCCTAGCTGCGATCTGCTGTTTTTGTGCGAGGGACTGGTTGGCAGGCATCGGGGTTTGATGTTCCAGCTGCCATTTTTCGTGTGGGTGATCTGTTAGTTGTTTATGCGAGAGAGGGGTTGGGGCTGTGGGGGGGGGGGGGTGAAATTTTGGGGGTTGTTAGTTTTGTTTCTTTTTCTTTTTTTTCTTTATCATGCAGGAGAGTGATGTCTTTTTTCCAACAACTCCCATGGTCTTTCTACATTTCATGGCTACCTGGACGAAACGGCTATCAGAGTTGTATTGCACATGCACATTTTGACAATACAATGAAACTCTGAGCCTTTGAACCTTGTTAATTCCCCTCGATATTCGATCAACTTTCTCATCTTGTCAGAGATATTCCTTTTATACTTTTCATCTCCCCATCCTTTCTATAGTTTGTAACAAAAGTGTTTTCTCTTTCTAAATTCTAATGAAAGATCTTCAACCTGAAACATTAACTTTGCTTCTGCTTCTGCAGGTGTTGCAGATGTTGCCTGATCTGCTGAGTGTTTCCAACATTTCATGTGCTATAGAATAGTTAAACATTGTAAGGATCCTTGCATAAATTAACAGCTTCAGGGCCAAGGGAAAAGGAACAATCCTGAGGGAAAGGTGTCCTATCCAAGACTGAGATCTTCATTTTGGCTTCCTTGTTAACAGACTACTGAGTGCTTTAGGCTCTGTGAGAGACTTCATTGTGTTCTCATGTTATGGTAACCTCCCGATTTAGAGTCATAGAGAAGCAGGACTTTCGGCCCATCTAGTCCATACCGAATCACTTAACCTGCCTAGTCCCATCAAGCTGCCCAGGATCATAGCCCTGAATACCCATACCATCTGTGTACCTATCCAAACTTGTCTTAAACGTTTAAATTGAGCTGTCATGCACCACTTGCCTTGGCAGCTTACTCCACACTCTCATGACCCTCCGAGTGAAGAAGTTTCCCCTCATCTTCCCTTTAAACTTTTCACCTTTCACTCTTAACCCATGACCTCTAGTTATAGCCCTACCCAACCTCAGTGGAAAAAGCCTGCTTGCATTTACCCTATCTATATCCCTCATAATTTCATATAGCTCTATCAAATCTCCCCTCAATCTTCTATATTCCAAGGAATGAAGACCTAACCTATTCAATCTTTCCTTATAACCCAGGTCCTCCAGTCATGATAACATCTTTGTAAGTCTTCTCTGTTCTCTTTCAACATTATTTACAACTTTTTGAGCCTATGACATGCGGTTTGGAATTCAATCGAATGACCTAGTGCTCTGCTACCCCCAGAGAGGATCGAGAGGTAGGTAGGTGACCAAAACTGTACACAGTACTCCAAATTAAGCCTCACTAATGTCTTATACAACTTCAACATAGCATCTCAACTCATGTACTTAATACTTTGATTTATAAAGGCCAATGTACCAAAACCTTTCTTTATAACTCTATCTACTTGTGCTGCCAATTTCAATGAATTATGGACCTGTATTCCCAGATCCCTTTCTACCACACTCTTCAAAGCCTGACTACATGGTTGGTCCTCCCGAAGTGCAAAACCTCACATATGCCTGAATTAAATTCCATCTGCCATTTTTCATCCCTCGTGGATTGAGATTGGATTACCAGCAACAGGGCAAGGCAACTGCATTAGGACAATGAATTCCACATTAAGTTTGCTATCACTTCCAGAGACCCACCTGACTTGCTGAGTTCCTTCAGCTTTTTTTGTGTGTTAATTTGGTTTTCCGGCATCTGCAGATTTTCTCATGTTCCTATATGATTTATTGGACATAAATAGTGGGCAGTGTTAAGATGGAGCCAAGTGGCTGCCTCTTTGAGCTCATCTGCAGAAACAGCTTAAATTCCTCTCTTTACTGTCTCTTCAAGGTGGCTGGGGTTCTATCGAGGTCCATGATCTGCAATGGCACTGAAAACTGTGTTTTTTTATGGTGGATGAGTTCCCATTCTTGGAACTCACCGGCCAACCATCTCCCAATATTTTTCAGGAGCAGCCAGGGCATGGCCCTGCACAGCCCTGTTGCCAACCAATTCAGACCTGTGTTGCCAACTGAGGTATCGCAGGAGAAACAACTTCAGGGTTTCGTTGCAGCAGAAGTGTGGACAGAGGTCTCTGTAGTCAAGCAATCGCTCTCTCTCTCTCTCTCTCTCTCTCTCTCTCTCTCTCTCTCTCTCTCTCTCTCTCTCTTTCTCTCTCTCTCTCTCTCTCTCTCTCACACACACACACACACACACACACACACACACACACACACACACACACACACACACACACACACACGGAGAGTTTGCAGCTGATTCCCAAGTCTGCTAAGACTAATATTTCAGGTTGTATACTATATATTCTCTGATACTAAGTGGAACTATTTAAATAGGTAGAAAAAAATTGAAAGAAGATGCAATCTATCTCTGATTAAATAAGGCAAGGAACAAAACACTGGGACTTCTTCCTTCTCCTGATATAACAACCTAAGAACTAGGAGCAGGAATAAGCAAAATGACCTTTCACATGCTCAACTATTCATTAATACCATGGTTGGCCTTCAACTTCAGCGCCATTTTTCCACACAATTCCCTTATCCCTTGATTTCTTTAATGAACAGAAATCTTTTAATCTCTGTTTTGAATCAATTGACTCAGTTTCATGGGCATACAAGGTAAATAGTTCTAAAGGTTTTTCATTGTCTAAGTGAAGAAATACAGTGGATTCCAGTTAATTGGGACACATTGGGATCAATACATTTTGGCACAATTAAGCAACAGTCCCAATTAACCAGTTTTATGGAAATAGTTAAAAGCCATAACAAAGGCAAGCTAGTAAACTGAGTAAAAAATTATGCATTTCAATTAAATACAGAACAAATTAGAAAACTATCAAAACTACTACAATACTATAAAACTGTGATTTAATCCAGTGTCTGCTGCAATGTTCTTTTGATTAAATCAAAATGCAGAAAATCAGTGCAGACACTTAGTGAAGATAATGGACACCTTCATTGCATTCCTGTATATGTCAAAATAAAACTCAAAATCATTAAAAATCACCGCTTTGTGAATCAGCATCCACTGGCCGATTCAAAATGGCGGAGCAGACTCAATGGGCCAAATGGCTTAATTCTGCTCCTATATCTTATGGCCCAAGTGGATAACGTAACACAAGCACATTCAAACGACGCTATTGAAAGACTGTTCATTCCATAACGTGTAGCATCATTTCTGGCATCTCCAAGCCTGAATGCTTGAAACCACAGTGAGCAAAATGGTTCTGAATTGTCTTACTGCTTATTTCTAGCCAACTATCAGTGACAAAAGTCACTGCTTTTTGAACACAAGTACACACAACTGGTGCTATTTCAAAACTGTTTACTCTGAACACAACATAGTGTTTAACAGTCATACAAGTTGCACGTGACTGACATTAGTTAAAAACAGTTTGTCAATACTCTCCTGTCCGCATTAAGCGGCATAGTGTCCCAAATAAACAAAGGACACCCTGGCTATTTTCTCAATTAGTTTTTGTTCTTTAAGAATTGTCCCCAATAAGCAGCTGCCTGATTAACTGTTGACCCAATTAACTGGACTCCATTGTATTATCTCTCAGTCCTAGATGTTATACATCTTATTTTAAGACTGGAACACTTGATCATAGATTCTTCATTCGGAAACATAACTCCTGCATCCAACGTATGACACACTTTTAAAGTTTGCAAGCTTGGACCTGATGTCCTCTCATTCTTCTAAACTATAAGGAATTCTGTCCTAATCTACTCAACCTCTCTTCACATGGCGACTCCCCCCCACCCCATACATCTCGGAACATCTCTAGGGAACCTTTGATGAACTCCCTCCACAATATACAGTATATATCTTTTTGTAGTTGCTCTACAAGAAACATTCCGCATGCTTCTTTCTCTGGAACTTTAACCCCTAAATGTTAAATATATCCAAGGGATGCTTTATTTTTGGTAGAAATTCTGACTGAAAAACCTGAAACCAACTCAGTAACTTTTGGTATAAATGATAAAACACTTTCATTTATGAAATTCCTTACTGAGGTTTCCATGTCAAAAAATACACAACAAACTACTTCCGAATCCCGAACCTTCAAATCAAAGAATAAAAAATGTAGTTAAAAAAAAACTTTGCATGATTATAAAGCATTTGGAGCATCAAACTACAGCCTTCTGCAGACCTTGCAGAAAAGAAGAAAGAACAAGCATTTCTATAGTGCCTTTCATTTTTCAAAGTGTCCTGAAGTATTTCCCTGCCAATTAATTATTTCTGATGTGCAGTCACTATTGTAACTAGGTAAATGTAGTAATCAAATGTAATCTGTGTGTTATATTTCTGTGTTGAATATACAATAAAATACCTCTCCTAAATCAAAGGCAAAGAAAGTTGGCTATATTACCAAATAACATTCTGTATTACATAGTTGAAACACCATATCATGCAGTACTGAACAAGCAATGCCACTATGCATCCATTAGTAGTTTTAAAAATGTCCCTTCTTTACTGCATCTGTATGTAAACCTTCCTACCCAGATATCTATTACTATCCATACATATATAAAAGTATATATTTATAGCAACAGAAGACGTAAGCCTTATTTAAAGAGAGCACCTTAGTAAGATGTACGTTTACTTGCTGTAATTTCAATTATTCCCATGCGTTTGATAATCATTAATACTTCAGCATGTTTCACTTACTGTCTCAAAACATTATCAGCATCAACAATTTTGATTCTTTAAGCAGTAGGTGGAAAGGGTTTAAAGAAGTATATGTTGATTGCTGAAGGCAGAAATTAAATAGAACATACAGCTACAGAAGAGTTGTTCCTGTGCTGTACTGTACTGTGTTCGAAATTTCAAAGTTGTTCAAATTAGAAAGTTCAGAACAACTGCATTGAAAGTACTTATACAAACGCTATAACATGTTAAATCAAATTAAATGGAAAAGCAATGTGCTGAATACAGCAATTTAAAACATAGCTTTATTTGGTGAAGTGCTGGTAAAGCTAGTGGTTCTTTTGGATGTTGTTGGACATACGGAGAGAGCTAGCCACAGTGGCTGAGCAATTTTAAGTGTTCTACTGATTGGGTGAAATTTTATTCAGGATTTAGTGACATGGAGAGATATCAGAAAGCTTTTGAAAATTTCAATAATAAACGTCTATGTTTAACCTTGCCCTTTTCGGATGCAAGTTCATTGACCTGGAATATTAACTCTGTTTACCCCTCCAACTGACTTTCAAATACCTTTTCCATTTTATTTGCATTTTCCAGCATCCATCAAAAAAAGAAAGCATGGAAGAAAAATGCAAGTTTCAACAAACACACCAGGATTAGTTTCAGATCATCAAGATGGCCCGGGAACACTGAACTAATTTTTGAACTGTGATCACTCTTGGAAATTGGAAATACAATAGTGAGTTTCTGTGGCTCTGTGCTAGGTCCGATAAACAGTAATGAGATTGCTGGAAATCCAAAGGAACACACATGAAATGCTGAGGGAACTCAGTAGGTCAGGTAGCATCTATGGAAATGAATAAACAGTTTTGGGCTGAGACCCTTCCTCATGACTGGAAAGAAAGGGGGAAGATGCCAGAATTAAAAAGTGTCGGGAGGGAAAAGAAGATAACTAGAAGGTGATAGGAATAGGAATGGGAATTGGAATTAACATGTTTGGCCACTGTGCAGTTCCGCTTTTGGTGGATGGAGTGGAGGTGTTCGACAAAGTGGTCCCATCCCTGTTCTGACATGTTGATCCATGGCCTCCTCTTGTGCCGTAATGAGGCCACCACAGAGTGGAAGAGAAACATCTTATATTCTGTCTGGGTAGACTCCAACCTGATGGCATGAACATCAATTTCTCATTCCCTTCCCCTCCCGTCTTCTTCTATTCCCCACTCTGTTCACTTCTTCCCTGCCTATCACCTACCCCTAGGTCCCCTCCATCTTCCCTTTCTCCTCTGGTCCACTCTCCTCTCCTTTCCTACCCACCTGGCTTCACCTATCACCTTCTAGTTATCCACCTTCCCCTCCCTCAGCTTTTTATTCTGACAGCTTCACCCTTGTTTTCTAGTCCTGAAGAAGGGTCTTGGCACAAAGCATCAACGGTTTATTCACTTCCAAAGATACTGCCTGACCTGCTGAGTTTCTCCAGTGTTTTTTGTGTGTGTGCTTTGAATGAGATGAAGAGCTGTTATCTTTTTAAATGGGGACCTACTGTCAAACTAACTGAGGTAGAAGATCAGCACATAGTCTTTGCCTTCATATCAAGGATGGCCTCTGTTACACAGTGTGGCACTGCCACTGTGCCACAAAATACTTCTGACATTCAACTCTGGGCATCTGTGAGGCACTGTGGACCATTAATAGCTAATACTCAGCCCCGTAATCATGTCCAGCTTATCCCTCTCTCAGGCAACCTGCAGATCAATAAGGAGTGCAGAAGGGCATCCTGGGGTTAACCCAGGCATGCTGAGTGAAGTTGCAATACAGGACTACGTGTGGGCTAAACTGCAAAAATAACAAGCAATAGGCAGAGCTAAGCAATTTCACAGCCAACAGATCAGAGTGAAAATCAGAAGTCCTATCACATCCTAGTGGTGGACAATTTAACAACTATTAGGAAGAAGAGATTTCAACAGCATCCTCATCGTCAGGAGCAACAGGGCACAGTGAAAGGAAAGTCTAAGGTATTGATGCACCATCAATAACTCTGAGACGTGGGTAAAGGTAGGCTTTTATTGGCGGGGGGGGGGGGGGCGTGTCCAGACAGGTATATGTAGTTCACCACAGGTATTCACAACTGTGTTCAGCCAGAAGTATGGAAAGCACGATCCACCTCAGCTTTCTTCTCAGATACACACCATCGCAGACACCAGTCTTCAGGTAATTTCATGTCAAAATCATTATCTGTTCCCTAACATTCACAATACTAAAGTGCCAGGTAATCATCATTTCAAACAAGAGAGAGTCTGTATAAGTTTATCATGGAAAAGAGAGTAGCCACAGAAGGACCAAAATGTTTGGTGCTGGGGTGCGGGCAAGACCCTAAGTACATATCCCACCTGTATTCACCAGTGAGAAGAGCATGGTAGACAGTGAGCTCAACTGAGAAACTGGATCATATCAATGTTACAAAGGGGAGTGTTAGAAATCATGGAATGTATGAGAATGGTTAAATCCCCAAGGAAGGATGAGATCATGTTATTGGAAAAAAGGGAAGAGATTAATTTGGCCCCGTTACGGCCTTTTTCATCTTCATTAGCCACAGGCCAAGTGCTAGAAATCCCGAGGATAGTTAATATTGCTCTGTATTTAAAAGGGGCAGCAGTGATATGCTAGGTAACAGGAGGCCAATGAGCCTGACATCAGTGATTGGGAAATTATGGGGAAAATTTTGAGGGCTAGGATTAATGTCCATTTGGAAAGGCAGGGGTTGATCAAGCATGGACAAAAAGTTTTGTGTGGAGGAAGTCATGCTTAATGCATGAGTAGTTTGATTGAGTGTTTTAAAGAGGTAACAGAGTGATAGACATTGTCCATATGAACTTTAATAAGACATCTAACAAGGTTCTGCATAGTAGTTGCTCCAGAAGCTTAAGGTACATGGGATTAAAGACAAGTGTATCCATATTTGCTTTGGTGATTGGAGGCAGAGGATGATGAAGAAAGACTGATTTTCCAGTATCTGTGACCAGTGACAGATCGACAGATATCTGAATAGGCAAGGCATTTGAGGATATGGAACTAATAAAGCCAAATGGGATTAATGTAAATGGACAAAAGAGATGGTGTGGATGTTGTGAGCAAAAGGGCCCATTTTTGCACTATAGAATACTATGACTTTAAGAGTTTGTATGAGGCTGGTTGTCTTGCACTAAGTGACTCACCCCCTGACACTTCAAAGCACTTTGACTATGCACTGGACTCAATTCTGGAGTGTTATGGAATACTCTTCACTTCTCTAGATGGCAGAAGCTTCAACAACAATCAAGAGGCTCAATCCGATTCAAGTCAAAGCAAACAACTTGGTTGGCACCTTATCTACAACCCTAAATATTTGTTCTCCCCCCCCCCCCATCACTGTCTCAACACTGTTGTAGTGCATCATGTTTACAAAATAAGGCTACTATGACAGCACCTCAAGAGAAACAAGGTCTACAAGAGCATGGGAGAACCAAGTACTTCATCTCAAATCACACACTTTCCTGCTTTAGAAACATATCACTGCTCCTTCATTATTGCTGGCTCCAAATCCTGAAACCCCTACAAAGCAACGCTATGAAAACATCTTCAGCAGAAAGTCTGCAATTGTTCAGGGAAGCTGCTTACCAGCATCTTTATAAAGGTTATTTGGGATGGATAAGAAACGTTGGTCCTGAGTCCCTGCTAAATCATGAGAAAGGAATTAGAAAAATATTTGAGGGATATTGACCAATATTTTTGTGCTTCATGTTCTCCCCTGATTTCCTGCAGTTCTGTGGAACTAATCAGTTAAAGCAAAACAAGTACACAATGGCTCTTGAGGGATTTAAACCATCTTAAGGAAAAAGCCAGTAAATAGTTTGTCCTTGCAAGTGTTTCTGTAGGCGCAGGTGGATTGTTATTGGCACTCAGGGGCTACTTTGGAGATTTCTGAGCTGTAAACTTCTGGGATTTATGAACTTAGGACCAATTTAGTAGCATGCAAAATTATCATATATAACTATATCTATGATATATGAGTTTTTCTTAATTTGAAAAGAAAGTAATATAAATTATGTTTATGCAAATTACACTTTCTTCACTTGTGTATTAACCTTTTAAATTCTTCTTGTTTATTCTAACTTCTAACATTTTAATGAGATTCTTAAAATTAAACTGACAAGTAAGATGTCTATAGATTCCCTCATGGATTCTCTCCTCATTGCTAAAAATAATTTGGTGCTTAAATAAGGACTCAAAAATGCTTTGAAATTCAAAAAAATATTAGTATTGAATAAGTCCTATCAAGCAATAATGTAGAGGGATGTTTTGTGAACTTGCACGTTTGAAATAAATGCTTGAAGGATAATATTCCTACCCTAAAATTATGCCAGAATAATGAAGAATAAGGGGAATTTAAGAAACTGTTTGCTCTATATGCCTGAACTTGGCTGGTAATCTTATTTTATATTTATATATATGTACACACACCAACACATATACCAATCAACTCTCTAATAATGGGTCCATTTGTCAATGTTTAATCTACATCAGTGATGATGAACATTTCAGAGTATCTACTATAAGTTTCTTATCAACAATAATTCAGGCAGGTTACCACAGCTGAGGAGATTTTGCTATGTGTGGGATCACTCTACAAATTAATTCAGGTTCCCTTTGCAGCAGTAAAAATGGAAACTCATTTAAACCAATTTATATTAGCACCACTGGACCTTTATGTAGGTTAAATCAGCAACAAGACTGCACTTCAGTAATACTTCACCCGCAGTCTCGTCCTCAGACTATCAGCAGTGAACGGATTCAAACGTGGTCCATGAACATTACCTCACTATTCACATTTACACTCTTTATTTGTAACGTGTGGCTATTTTTATGTCTTGCAAAGCTGTGCTGCCACAACACAGTAAATTTCATGAAATGTCTGGGATAATTAACCTGATTCTGATTTTGAAGGCAGAATGTTAGTTAGCACACTGGTGGGCAAGACTGGCCTTTACCTTGCATTAAAAGATTAAAAAATTGGGATCGGCAACCCAAAATTACATCAGTATTCGTGTGAAATAATTTCACACATTAAAACCACCAGACCATTTAGAACTTCTTTTTCTCTGCTAATGATTGGATACAATATTGTGAGTTTTAGTTAATTTCAGCTGTGCATATGTCTTTATTTATTTATTGGCATTCTTCTATCTGCATGAGATGATAAATTTTGCAGCTTAAGATAGAGAATGCATGGTGTCTTGTGTGACTAAATAGTTTAGAACAAGATTTGCCAATCTAAGGCAGTGGCTGCATGTATGTGTATCATAATTGGACAGTTTAAATGCCAAATGATTCTTAAAGAATCTTTTCTCTTCTATCTATTGGAACAAATTCACCTGATGAGGTTTGATGTTCTCACTTGTTCCAGCTATTTATCAGGATTAACCATCGGTCAGGATTAATTCCCTTTGCCTTCACTTTTATCGTGGGCCTTGCACATGTCGCTAGGTTTCTCTGATATAGCTAAGACAAAGGCAGATAGTGGTAGAGGCTTCCAAGACATATATCAGACAATGTAGAAAAGATACTGTAGGATGTTGGAAAATATGAATGGCTTCTTTGGGCAGAAACTGGCAAAAGAGATTCAATCCAGAAATCCTTTAGAGATAATGGATTTGGGGAGGGAGAATAAGGTAAGGCCACGATAAATGTTGTGATACTGAGAAACTCAAGGGCATCTTGAAGTCCAGAGTTCCCTGAATGTTTCACAAGCCAAGTAGACACAGTGTTTAAGAAGGTAAAAGGAATACTTGGATTTATTGGCTGACATATAGAATGAAAGAGTAGAGGTGTCCTACTAGAAACATTATAAAGCATAATTTACACTTCATCTGCTGTGTCATGTTTTCATGTCCATAGAACGGGAAGGAACGATTGTTCCCAACCTTTCTTATGCCATAGACCCCTACCATTAACAGAGGGGTCTAGGAACCCCTTCTCTGGTGTGTAGATTTACTAAAGACTTACCACTTAACAAAACAAGAACTGCCTGGACCACAGAGGTTTAATTTATAATATTATGAGATAGGAATAATTTATTTCCATTGGGAAAAAGTCAGTGCTGGAGGCACAGATGTGAGACAGAGGGATCAGAGTGAAATTAAGGACAAAATGAGGTTTTAGCAATATGCAGCGAGATTCTAAAACTTACTGTCTGAAATTATGATGGTGGATAAATCTTTACAACTATACAAGCATACCTGAAAGGTTATAGACCAGGAGCTGGGAACTGGGATGAGTCTAAATTGTTCCTTTTGTCTAATTTTGTAAACTGTAGTTCACTTAATTCCGTGATACAGCTCCATGCAAAACTCTAACTAAAACCCTGTGGCAATCCTGACTGTGGAATAATTATTGGCCAGGACAGCAAAGGTAACTTAAGTCTTCTCTAATATGGTTCCATTGGAGAATAGACAAGTTTTAACATTTGGACAACAAGGCAGAAACTCCATTAGTGTTGCACTCTCTCTGTGCTACAATTAAAGAGCCAATTTATTTCAAACATACTTAATTAGCTATAAAAGATATCAGGATGTAAATGCAAACCATTACTTTATTGGGGTTAGATCATTCTCATTGGATACACTGTTGCATTAACCCATAATTTATTTTTATTTCTATGTATTTCCTTTTTAAGAACACTATGTCCAGTTCTTAGTGTGATCAAAAGCTTGGACGTGACAATAAAGAAAAGCAGCCATCCTTCCATCATGGCCAATAGTGGATGTGCATTGTACTGTAGATTCACAAGTGGAGGAGCTAAACCAGTTAGGGTTTACACTAGCAGCAAGGATTTGATAAACTGTAAATGCAATAATATGGTAAGAATATCACATAACCCAACATTAAAATAAAACAACATGCTGTTGCATATTGAAATTGGGAAAACAAATGAAGTATCACTGGGAAGTCTACAATACGAGGGGTAATTGATAAGTTTGTAGCCTAAGGTAGAAGGAGATAATTTTAGAAAACCTAGCACAATTTATTTTTCAACATAGTCCCCTCGTTCTACCTTAGGCCACAAACTTATCAATCACCCCTGATGCTTTATTAACTTCAAACTTTCTGCATAATCACTCGAAGAGTTGAACTGCATGTGCATGTAACGAGAGCTGTATAACTCATCTCCCACTACCTTAGGCCACAAACTTATCAATCACATCTCGTATCTTTATGAGCAAGAGAAAATCTGCAGATGCTGGAAATCCAAGCAACACACACAAAATACTGGAGGAATTCAGCAGGCCAGGCAGGATATCAATGGACTAGAGTAGAGTTGATGTTTTGGGCCAAGACCGTTCAGCAGGACAGGAGAAAAAAAAGCTGAGTAGATTTAAAACAAAGGTGGAAGGAGGGGAGACAGAAACATAAGTTGATAGGTGAAATCTGAAAGGGGAAAGATGCTAAGAGCTGGGAAGTTGATTGGTGAAGGAGATACAGGGCTGGGGAAGGGGGAGTTTGATAGAAGAGGACAGAAGGCCATGGAAGAAAGAGAAGGGGGGAGGAACACCAGAGGGAGATGAAGAGTGGGCAAGGAGATAAGGTGAGGGATGGAAAAGGGGATGAGGAATGGTGAAAGAGGTAGGGGGGAGGTATTGCTGGAAGTTTGAAAAATCAATGTTCATATCAGAAATTCTCTAACTTCCAGTAATGCCCCTCTCCCATTCACCATATCCACTTAAGCTCAGCCTTTCAAGATTCAATGATACCCCACTCATTAATTCGGAGAATGGGCAAAGAAGTGGCAGATGGAATACAGTGCCGGAAAGTGTATGGTCATGCACTTTGACAGAAGGAATAAAAGCATAAATGGGGAGAAAGTTCAAAAATCTGAGGTGCGAGGGGACTTGGGAGTCCTTGTGCAGGATTCCCTAAATGTTAATTTGCAGGTTGAGTCAATGGTGAAGAAGGTGAATGCAATGTTAGCATTCATTTCTAGAGGACTAGGAAAGCAAGCAAGTAATGCTGAGGCTTTTTAAGGCAATGGAGAGGTCCTGCTTGAGGTATTGTGAACAGTTTTGGGCCTCTTATTTAAGAAAGGATCTGCTGAATTCGAGAGATGTCAGAGGAGGTTCACGAGTATTTCTGGGAATGAAAGGGTTATCATATGAGAAGCGATTAATGGTTTTTACTTGCTGGAATTTAGAAGAATGAGGGAGGAATCTCCTTGAAATCTATTGAATACTGAAAGGCCTAGATACAATAGGTGTGGAGAGGATACTTCCTATGGTGGGGAAGACAAGTTCTCAGAATAGGGGACATCCATTAAGTGTAGAGATATTTAAGGCTGAGGTGGGTAGATTCTTGATTAGTCCAGGTGTGAAAGCAGTACACACAAAGTGCTGGAGGAACTCAGCAGGTCAGGTAGCATCTATGGAAAAGAGTACAGTCAATGTTTCAGGCCAAAACCCCCAGGTGTGAAAGGTTATGGGGAGAAGACAGGAGATTGGGGCTGAGAGGGAAATGGATCAATCATGAAGAAATGGCAGAGCAGACTCAATGGGCCAAATGGCCTAATTCTGCTCCTATATCTTATGGTCTTATGGACTTATTATGAATAATTAAGCATCATTGGGGGAATGGGTATCTATCAGATACCTAAACCTCCTTTCAGAATGAAAAAAGTTGTTAATATAGTAACAATAACTCCTCACATGCTGCATTATACACAACTTGGCCATAAAGTATTTAATATCACAACATTTGATAAGCACAAGTGGGATACTGGCTGATGTAAAATTCACTGTGATCTCGTTGAAGACAAATCAGTCAGCCCTGAAGTTAAGAAAAGAATTTGCCTTTTTTTAATCTTGATTCAGGCTGGGATTTTTTTGTCTGTTTTTTTGCCTCCCACAGGAAATCGTATGGAGAGGATTGTGTTGCTTAGTGGCATTCCGTAACCACTCCGGCAGGCTCCACGGACCGATTGATCTTCTCCTGTCAGTCACTGAGATGAATCCAGAAGATAAGGATCTGGACGACCAAACTCCTCAACAGCTTTGGGGAAGTGACAACTAAAGCAGACCGCAGAATCCAGTAAACGAATCGGTTAAATATAAATACATAAATACATTTAACTTGACAGGCAAACTCAAAGCGTAGGGAATTCAGGAAACCCCCCAGCGGTAGCCTTTGTAAAAAGAGATAATGAATAATAAAAAAGTGGAAAGGTAGATTTAAAAAAAAAGACTGGTTATTAAAAGAATTATTTTGAATCAAGAAACCACTAAATGGTCTCCTTTAGGCCTAGTGCTGGAATTTGCTATCAATTCTAGTTAACAGTAAATTATCTGTATTTAGAAATGGAATACAATGTAACTGAATTTGCAAAAGGTAACAGGAATTAGAAGATGCAGCTCTGAAGCTACAGAATGAGTTGACTAAGGCATGCATTTGATCAGAGTAGTAAACACAAACAATCACAGAGGGCTGTGCTTAGGAAGTAAAACCTGTATGTGCATTTCATGAATGATGCTGAAATAGCTAAGAATAAAGAGTTTTACGCAGGAAACTGGATGTTGATGCAGCTGTGAGGGAGAGGAGAGTGGGGGATGTGAGCAGTAGCGCAGGACCCCCTCAATCATCCCGTGGGATGATGGGAACGCTCTCTCACATTCACTCAATGACGTTCAGGATGTGTTAAATTCCTGTCTAGATCATGACAAAATTAAAAGGCCCACATATGGCCATATAGACAGTCAAAGTCAGAGGGTGGCTGTCAGAACAATGATCGTTCTTGATGAGCTCCACCCACCACTTCCTGCACCTTCTGCTCCTTTCCTTTAGGAAAATATATTACCCCTGTGCTCTGGTTTTCTGCTCACCTAGTGAGCAGATAGTCTCGGAAACCTTAAAACCATCCTCCAGTAACTCTAATGTCCATTTTTGAAGAGAGTGGGAAATTCCCACAGTCTCTCATCTCTTATATTGTCATACTTTACTCACAGAAATCTGGTAATATACCTCAAATCAAAATGAAAAACTAATGTTTTGTCATAAGTGATTGGTTTGTTAGTTTCTGAATTTGGAACAAGCTAATTTCAGATGTGCTACATTAACAATTTTCCTGACCTAGTACCAGATTTTCTCTCCTCAACCTTTGCCCTGAATGCACCCTTCACTGGAATGGAAGCAACATGACAAATACTGCTGTTTGTACTTTTATTATCACTGTTGAGATATTAAATTTTATTTTTGCTCTGGGAAGCATTTATTAGGAGTTAACTGCCCCTGATCTACAAAAAGCAAGAATACTACACCACTTTATGCATAACAATATTGTATAATCAAGAAATTAAAGATTAACAACAAGTAAAAGGTGTGCCAAAGGAAGTTCACAATCTGGTAGAATTTCATCCTCAGTTTGAAAGTGAGAAATGCAAATTCAAAACTAAAGTCCTAAATGTTAGATATGAGGGAGAAAGTTGGTTAATATTGATTGGGAAATTAGATTAAAAACTATGATAATAGCTAATTAGTGGATAAATATAGTTGAAAATAGATTCCAATAAGAAATATGATCCAATTTAAGTGAACAAATCTGATATCAGATTGAAATAAAACACTTTTAAAATTGCAGAAAATAGTAACAGATTCAAGGATTGGAAATGTATTAGAAATCAGCAAAATGTCTAAAAAATTAATAAGGATAAATAATATGAAAATAAACTAGCAAGAAATATGAAAACAGATTTTGAGGTTATCTGCAATCATGTTAAATTGGTGTAAACACTGGTTTTTCAAAATCTGAGAGAAGTGAATACTGGAGAATTTGGAAATGGCAATGACTGCTAAAATAGTTAGAGGATATAAGGTAAAGGTGGCTTTTGGAATTAGATCTGTTCTGACCTTATTTATGTCATAGCAGAAAATGCTCCAGGAGTCAAATAGCTTACTGCTGTTCCTTTGTTCCCAGGTCCCTGATAATGAATTCGAATAATTTCTCCAGGACTTACAGGTCAGCTATTTCATATTTTATTCCTCTCTCCTTTCTTGAATAGTGATGCGACATTAGTGCGTAATTTTCCCCATACCTTTGTCATTTTTTTCTGATTCTATTAAATGCTTTTCAACTTTATTTTAATTGATTATTAATATTTTAATTGTTTTTAGTTAATGTGTTTAATTGTTTCAAGTATGTGAATGAATTAAGTTTTCTTGTAGTTCAGAAATATAATGCATCAGGAATTGTTCTTAAACTGGGAAACTTGCATAAAACTGGGCTTGCTTTAGAAGTGTGAGTCTTCTGATACCTGTAGTGAATTCTAGTCAGGAACCATTCTAGTAGGATATATTCTGCCAAAATTGATAGTATTACTAAATAATGATATAATGAGAGTGATAATATTGTAGTAACCTCAATCATTTTCCATGCAACAAGACAAAAATTGTTCAGCATATTGTCCTTTTATTACAAGCTATCCAACACATAATTTTTGCTTCATTTTGAATGGATGCAAAGTGTTTTGTATTGTATTGAAGGTGAAAGAGGAAATAAAGTATTATGCAAAATTGCTGCCCTTCTGTCTTTTCTATTGTGTATTAAGACACTAGACTAAGAGTGGCTGCAAGCAGTCTCACAGTGGAAGCTGATCTCACAATTGAGCTCTTAACATACAATAGAAAACAGTTGTGACGCAAGTGGCTTCAGATTTTGATTTTTAACAATAAGCCTGATCAAAAAGAGCAATCCAGCTGACTGAAATGTTTCGAGATATGTTTCAAGTTTTTCTATTCTATTCGTTTTCCAAAGAACGAGAAAAGAGATTTTCAATGGGTACTTGAGATAATGCAAATTTCCTTTGTCAGTAACATATTTTACTTGTAGATCAGTTAATAATCTTTTCCGACAAGCCATGCTGCAGTAACTAGGCAACAGGCAGAACACTTCAGTCAGACATGCTACAGCTGAGCCTGACACTAAGTTTTCGAACATGTCAACAAATCCGTCATCTAGGTCAGTGAATTCAGAGTAATGAAGTAATCATCTCTCTCATTGCCCATCTGAGTTAGAGGAAGGCATTGTAAAAATGAAAATAAAATCCATTATTTCCTTCCTAGTCACTTCAAGGTATTTATATTGTAGTTTAATTTAATATGTCTAACATTCCATGTGAAAAATTGTTTCATTTGAAAGGAATTGTATATAGTGAAGATATTCTATTTTGTTACAGTTTAAAACTAAAGTCTGTTCCTGCACTGTTTATGAATAGTGCTATTTCAAGGATAGATTTAGACACAACAAGCAATAAAATATGTATCATTTAAGTTTGCTGATTTACTTCATAGTACCTAATTTATCATTTAAGTTCGTTGCAGAAAAACTAACCTCATGTCGGCAAAAAAGATCAAGCTGGTTAATTCTAACACTTGAATACAGTAGGATTATATCTTGATCACATAGATTCCTGACAGCTGCAGAATGAAAAATGTGGAAGCAACCTGAGGGAATGGTTTAAGATATGAAGATCAATCTCTGAATCTTAGAATTAGATCTTTGTAAATGTTCACCAATAAATAATTTAAATAAGAAGAGCTGTTTTTTTGGTGCGGATTGTCTGAATTGTGTGTGAATATAATTGTGTTTTGCTGTTGAAAATAGTGAATCTGTACTATGGAAACACACATACTCTTGTTAAAGGCAAAGGTAGAAATACAAACATACAATTTTAGAATCATGACTTCGTCATTTATAAAGTTTGTGTTTATATAGAAAGCAAGCAGTTAAGTTCAAAATTTAGCAGAAATATCTAGAAGTAGCTGTTTTCAGTATTTTAAATACAAATACCTACCTGAAAAGATTTGAGGCCCCCTAGTGGTTCTTACTCCAATTTATAATTTTGTATTTGTATTTCTGACATCTTGTCCGTCCTGTACTCTCTTCTGTTTTTAGATATTTAAACTGCTAAATGTTGAAACACAAAAGAAAAGCTAATGAATTCAGATGAGATATCTACTAACAGCATGAATTGAGATGATGTTGTGATTTCGATTACAGTATAATTGTCTATGCTATAAGTATGATTAACTTTAAGTTTGTAGAAAGCACCTCGAGATATTTCCACCAATATCAAAATTATACCAATAAAAGCTAAGCCACATGATCTGTAAATGCCTGGAAATGGAAGTGGGCTAGTCACCTGACTGGAAGGCATGTAAAATTGGGTCAGAATTTCTGAGCCAAATTTGCAAGTGAGCCAATAGAATAGAACATCAATTTCCTCCATTGAGGAGGCTGACAACATATTTCCATTTGTGGATCTAAACATAGTAGATGTTCACAGATACATAGACAATAGGACTAGGGGTAGGGCATTTGTCCGTTCATGTGACTTTTCTTCAGTTTGATCATCGCTGTAAGTGAAAATTCAGTAAATTGCTTCGAATTCCTTGATCCCATTAGCCAGTAGGACTATATCTAATGCCTTCTTGAATATATTTAATGATTTGGCCTCAGGTGCCTTTTGTGGTAGAGAATTCGACAGGTTCATTATCCCATTCCTCCATGTTATACACAACGTCCTTAGGCTGTGACCCCTGCTCTGACCTTCCCACCATCAGAACATCCTTCCTGTTCTCAGTCTGGTCAGGGTTTTATTAGTTTCAATGATGTTCACTTTCTTAAACTCTAGAGAATATAAGAACAGTCATCCCAATCTCCCATCATATATTCATTCTGACATCCCAGGTATCTCTTACAGTGCACTCTACACTCATGTTTTGACCACATGTTCAGCTTGACACCTGATCTATGATTTTAAACGAAAGGAGATGGATGAATCTGATGTTCAATCCTTTACAATTCATGTGAAGTTAAAGGGATGCCACAAATTCATATCTTTATTTTCTCTTTGTGCTAATTTTTTTTCTATTTATATTCTATATTTACATTCCATGACTACTTTATTAGGTACAAATATACACCTGCTAGTTCATGTGATTATCTAATCAGCCAATCATATGGCAGTAACTCAATGCATAAAAACATGCAGGCATGGCCATGAGGTTCAACTGTTCAGACCAAACATTAGACTGGAGAAGAAATGTGATCTAAGTGACTTTGACCATGGGATAAGTGTTGGTGCCAGATGGGGTGGTTTAAGTATCTCAGAATCTGCCAATCTCGCGCACAACAGTCTCTAGAATTTACAGAAAAAACAAAAAAAAAGCACATCCAGTGAGTGGCATTTCTATGGGTGGAAATATCTTGTGAGAGAAGTCAGATGAGAAAGATAAGGCTGTTTCAAGCTATCAGGAAGGAAACAGTAACTCAAATAACCATGTGTTACCACAGTGGTGTGCTGAAGGGCATCACTGAATTAACAACACATCAAACCTCGAACTGGATGGGCTACAGCAGTAGAAGACCACAAGCATACAATCAGTGGCCACTTTAGTAGGTACAGGGGTGTATATTCCTATGATTTTGTCATTAATTATTCTTCTTTCAAGTTCTCTTTTGTACCTCTTGTTCCCTGTTAGATTTTGTTTCTCTTTTGTACATCTCAAACTTCTCTCGCCCTGTATTCTGACCAGCTCTCTGAGATTTCTTACCCATTTTTCTACTTCTCTTAGCTACCTTTAATGTTTCTCTTGTCACCCTTTGACACTGGTGACCATAAACTGACATTTTTATAATGTCGACATGAATGAAGTTCACATTCATTCTGCTCACCCCAAGGCATTTACATCAGAGACACTGCCTTCTTCATTAACCTATATTATTGGTCAACCACGGTCACAGAATAATATGAAAGATCAGCAACAACTGTTCTTTGTGACTCGTTGCCTGAGGTCTAACCATCAGATTTGGTAAGTAAATTCATTGTCTTCAGGATTGAAACACTGTCTTTAATTTGTTGCATATAACTTAATACAGGGATGAAAATTAACTCCTCAGCATCCTTCTGCAAATAACAGCTTTTCCAAAGCTATTTATTTTTCTATTAAAACATATGCAAATTTATGTATTGAAATTATATTTAAAATGTAAATAAAGGAGAAACCGCCTCCCCAACAGGAAAGTGGTAATAATCAAGTAGTGCCTAAAGGAACAACTATCTGGGTGAAGTGCTTCTCCTTTCTGTCAGTTATTGCAATGCTCATGCCTGTGGCCAAAGGTCTAAACCAGTCACAAGTTCAGGACTCAGTTATATGCCAAAGCTGCAGGAAAAGTCACAACTGTGTTGCAGTGCTAGTAAGATATGAAACTGTATGGCTCCCTTGCTGAGCCAGCTGGCCAGTTGTTCCTAATGACAGGAAAGAAAGGGAAGATGATAGCAGGAGCAAGAAGCTTTCAAGATGACATCAGGCATAAGGAGTTTGCAGCCTTAGCCCTAAGTCAATGGTAAATAGTTTGGGTAGCAGATGAAAATCATTTTCTAAGGAAGTCGCAAGAAGACTGTGACTATCTGATAGCTAACTAATCTGATGATATTCCTGAGAATAATGTGTCTGTAACTGAGGAGGGACAACAACTGTGCTTAGTGAACTTAAGAGTTGTATTAAATTGCTCTGAAGATAAAATAATTGGTTATTTGGGGAAAGAAATAAATATATATACTAAAGTTATTATGAACTCTGTGGAGTATGAGGGGATCTTCCAATATCCAGGCACTCTCTCTTTCTTTCTTTTTTTTTCTTTTTCTTTTTCTTTTTCTTTTTTTCTATAGGAATGTTAGGGGGGAGGGGGGAAGGGTATATATTTTTTTCTTTCTGTAATCATTAGAAAACTCAATAAAAAAAAGTTTAAAAAGAAGAGTTGTATTAAATTATACACAGCTATATGTGAACCGATGAGTAACAAAGAGTACACCATCCTACCCCACATGAGATCCACTAACACAATGCTCATGATTTGTGTGTGTGTGCGTGCGTGTGCGTGTGTGTGTGTGTGTGTGCGTGTGTGTTCGTGTGCACGTGTGTATGCGTACACGTGTGTGTGTGTGTGCGCGTGTGTTTGCGTGATGCATAAAAATGAATAATGCAGTGGAGTAATATTACACATTAAGCCTTTCATATCCTACCCAGCCCCAGCCATCTTTCAGCATTATGTATGTAGGCCTGCAAGTCACCAGTGTCCAAGAACCTTTTAAATGTGACCTAGCTTTATACCTCTCCCAGACTTTCTGGAACTGAATTCCAGGTAACTACTAATTTGGATAAAAACCTTTTCCATATCAACCTTCTCATTCTCTACCAACCACTGGCTTTAGAACTCATTATTACTCTTCTTTTACCCTTCATAATTTTCAACACCTCAGTTAAGTTTCTCTCTATTCTTCAATTTCCTCTGTCCCAAAGGGGAAAAAAAACAGACTATAAAACTTTCTGCATAGCTAAAATTTTCCACTAATGGCAATATTCTGGGAAATCTTCCCAGCACCTTCTCAAGTACAATTACATCTATGCAATAATCCTGAGCTTTACACTCAGTTCACCTGTACATTCACTCATTAATACAAATATCTAATCAGCCAATTATGTGGCAGCAACTGAATGCATAAAAATGTGCAGACATGATCAAGAGTGTGGCAGTGTGTTGTGTCCTTCAGCAAGGGACTTAACCACACGTTGCTCCAGTTCACCCAGCTGAAAATGGGTGCTGGCAAAATGCTGGGGGTTTACCTTGCGATAGACTGGTGTCCTATCCGGGGGGGAGTCTTGTACTCTCAGTCGCTTCACGCCACAGAAACCAGCATAAGTACCAGCCTGATGAACCTATAAACTTTTTTTTTAATGATCAGGAGGTTCAGTAGTTGTTGTTCAAACATCAGAATGGGAAGAAAATGGAGATCTAAGTGACTTTGACCATGGAATGATTGTTGGTGCCAAATGGGGTGGTTTGAGTACACCAGAATCTGCTGATCTCCTAGGATTTTTATTTACAACAGAATCTAGAATTTACAGAGAATGGTGTGAAAAACAAAAAAAAATCCAGTTCTGTGGGGGAAAATGCCTTGTTAATGAAAGAGAGACATCAGTGGAGAATGACAGATTGGTTCAAGCTGACTCAAATAACTATCTGTTACAATTCAGACGAGCACCTCTGAATACAACAGATTAAACTTTGAAGTGGATGGACTACAGCAGCCGAAGACCATGATCACACACCCAGCGACCACTTTATTATGTCCAGGGAGTATCTGACAGATTGGACACCATTGTATAACATTCTGCTCTTAAATGAGATGCTTCGGCGAACAGAGTAAAGTGTCTTATAATTTTTTTAAACCTCCTTCTGATAGGTTTAAGGATCTGTGTCTGTGCACACCAAACTCCTCTTCTCCACACCTCAATATCCTGCCATTTCCTGTAGCCCCTCATCAACTTCTTTGTGTTTCCTTCAATTTGCCACATTTTATATGTAGCTGATGTGACTGCCAAAATCTTCTTGCATTAAAATGTCTTCCTCCTCAATCGCACGGCCAACTTTTTTACCTCATCAAACCCCACGTGTTGATAATATATTACTAATACCAGGGGACTGATTTCCAACTCCCTTTGGGACACCATTGGTTACAACCTTCTAGATGCAAAAGTACCCATCATCCTTTAATATTTACTTCCTGCTGCTGAGCAAACTTTTGGACCCAGTGGGCCAATTTTCCACTCTCACTTGAATCTCATAGGCTTTAACATTTTTGGCAAGTCTCTTATGGGATCCTATCAAAACCCTTGCTAAAAATTCATGCAGACAAAACCAAACGCATTGTTCTCTTTAAGTCTTCTTGTTATCTCCTTAAAAACTGCAATCATGTTAGACCGTACTAAAT
This sequence comes from Hypanus sabinus, assembly GCF_030144855.1. Lineage (NCBI taxonomy): Eukaryota > Metazoa > Chordata > Chondrichthyes > Myliobatiformes > Dasyatidae > Hypanus > Hypanus sabinus. The sequence goes on along the minus strand of NC_082719.1, from coordinate 64,852,846 downwards.
TTAACAAGCTCATACTGATTTATTATTCCGTAACTTTACAAATTAAAGTTGGTATTACTTTTTCTGTCATGTACCTGATACTGATGTTAATGTTAAACCAGGAACTACTCACATTGTCTTTTCCTTCCTCTTTAAACCATGTTACATTTGTCACCAACCTCACATCTTCTGTAGCAGGCAGGATTTTAAAATGACGATCGGAGTTTCAGCGTGCCACCTTTGACAGGCTTGGATATATTTCATCCAGTCCTGGAAACTTATCAACTTCCAAAAATATTAAGACTTTCATATTTCCTCTCCTACTATGTCATCCCATCCAATATTTTGTATTCTTTGCATGTCACACAGCATCAGCATTATGACTCTTGTTTTGTAACTCCAAAACATAAAACTAATTGAAAGAGAAACAAGGGAGTCCGGAATGTGCATGTGTTAGTTTTGTTTATACTTTAGCGAGATGTATACATATGATGAAGTGGCGTAATGACATATATCATTCACATACTTTTACATATAAGTTGTAATGAATTATGTAAACAACAAAGAATGCTTAACAAACAATATCTTTACATTATTACTTATAGTAAATATAACTGAACCATTAAATACACAACATTCTCCCTGCTTAGCTATAAACTCTAACTCAATACAGAATGCACCTCAATTTTCATATATATATAGTGTGGAGGATTTCTTATTCTTGCAGGTTAATCCTTTCCTGACAAGGCAAGTGAGACTTGTGGCTGTGAAATAAGCTCAGCTTCTGGGGCCACCTTCATGGTGGTTGTAGGAGTTGACTTTGGCTCTGCAGGAGGTGCACCTCTGGACGTCTTTCTTCCAGATCTGCCAGCATCCTGAGAAGTGTGTGGCAAACTGCTCGATCTGCTGATCTTTCCCAGGCCACCAGACAAAGCTTTGAGCCAACACTTTCATTTTGACTATGCCTAGATGACCGGCATGTAGCTCCTCCAACGCTCAATCCCCACATGAGACAACCACTGTTAAGGGCAAAATGGAGGAACTGGATGGGATTTTGCATGGCCATGCAGACCTGAGACAGTGTGGGCTCCTTTTGGCTTCCTTTGGGATCATCTCTGCCAAAATCGAGGTACCTCAGATTTGCATTAGGGAGAATTCAGCACAAGGAGTGTCCCCTTTTGTAAATTTTTCAGGTATTTCCTTTTCCAAAGGTAAATGGGACAATCCATCAGCATTTCCATGATTATTTATCCTCTTGAATTTGATATGTAATTGTATCCTTCAAGAAACAGAGCCCATCTCTGCATTCAAGCTGCTGTTGTTAGTGGAACACACTTTTGTGGATGATATACACTAACGATTGATGGTCAGTAATAAGGGTAATCTCTCTCCCATGGAAGTACTGGTTGAAACATTTTACACCCCAAACCAACCAGACTCAAGGCCTCTCCATCAATCTGTGACGTGACTGCACCTACACCATAAGGCAAGGAGTCACAGGAAAGATTCACTGGACAATGTGGATCATAAAGTGTGAGTACAGTGTCTGATGTCACCTTTCTTTTTTACATTTTGGAAAGCCACCTCACACTGCTTTGTCTGTTGTCATTTCTTCCTGACCTGTAGTAATGAGTTCAAAGGGTGGAGCACAGTAGCCAGGTCTGGCAGGAACCTGTTATGGTAATTGATAAGTCCTATAACGGACAGCAACTGTGACATGTTCCTTGGCCTTGTGGTACCCAGTATTGCTTTAATTTTCTCAGCACAATTGTGTCATCCTGTGCGTCAATGGTGTGACTGCAGTAAGAGATGCTTGGTTTAAAGAAGTCATACTGGTTGCATCATGCTCTGAGCCCATAATCTTCTAATATTTTAACTCAGTCTTGAGATTCTGGCAATGTTCTTTGTCATCCAGGTGACACTGAGTGCCTGGGCAGCCTTGCAACACCTGCTCCATGGCTTTCTGTGCGTTTTGGTGCAGATGCTACTCCAAAAATAAACCAATTATAGCAAAACAGCCCTTTGTGAGTGTCTATGGTGAGAAACACTTCGGACTCTTCTTCTATCTCCATCTGTAGGTAAGCCTCAGCTAAGCCCACTTTGTTGAAATGTTCCCTCTAGAAAGGTTTGCAACGGTAACTTCTATCCCGGGCAGAGAGTATTGATCCACTTTCAGTACTGGGAAGATAGTGACCTTAAAATCACCACAGACCCTGAAAGACTCATTCTTCTTGGCTACTGGAACCAGTGGTGTTTCCCATGGGCTCCACTGAACCTTGGAAAAAATTCCTTCTGCCTCCCTGCGAACTAACTCACCGGCTACTTTACCACAGATGGTATAAAGAATGGGATGGGTTTTGTAAAACACATGGGTGATATTTTCATTTTACAATTTTTTATCCTTGGAGGTTTGAGTTTTCCAATACCACCCCTGAACACTGCTGTGGCCTCATCCAGTACCTTTCTTAATTCACTTTCAATTGGGTCTATTGAAGGGGATGTGGCATACAAATGGTGGATGAATCCCCAATCAAGTTGTAGTTGTCTCAGCCACTCATGACCACATAATGCCAGCCCTCCTGTTTTTACCACATACTAGCCCAATGAGTCTTGTTGTTTGTTGTATTTCACTGTTACAAATGTCATCCCACAGGTGTTGTCTTTTCACCAGTTGGATATCAGCTGGCTGCAGTTCGGTATCTTTGAAACGCCATTCAAACTTGTTTTGTGGAATGACTGAAACAGCCATGCCAATGTCCAATTCCATTTTAAATAATTTGTTGTTCACTTCTGGTGTAAGCCATATTGCTTGTCTATTGTTAGTTTTCACATTGTAAATCTCTCAGTTCTATGTCACTCTCACCATTAGTAGGTTATTCAGATTCAGATTCAGTTTATTGTCATTTAGAAACCACAAATGCAATGCAGCTAAAAAGTGAGACAATGTTCCTCCAGAAAGATATCACAAGAGCACATGACAAAACAGACTACACCAGAAAATCCACATAACGGTTGGCAATCCCCAATCCAGAATCCAGAGAGGCTGCTGCGTATTAATATCGCGCTACCGTCTTAGTGCGTTCCCCGGAAAGGAGCTTCAAATCCACCAGACAAAAACAAGACCAAAATCTAAAGCTACAAGACCTGCACAAAACCACATGGTTACAACATATAGTTACAACAGTGCAAACAATAGCATAATTGATTAAAAAAAACAGACTATGGGCACAGTAAAAATAGTCCAAAGATGTTAAAGAACTATAAGTTCAAAAGAAATCACCACACAGTTTCCACAAGTACCCAGGGTCCTGACAGACTTGCCATCCCATGCTGGCGGCAGAAGGGAATACCCCCGCTATGGACTTCCACGGCGCCACCCGACTCAGCCTCGCAGACACAGCACACACCAAAAGCGACCTGACCGCAGCAGACTCCCAGTCCGTCGAACCTCCAAGTCGACAACCACCCCCTCCGGCACAGCTTCTCTGAGCACCATGCTCTGCCGAGCGTATTAAGACAGCCCCGCCAACGGCCATCGGCAATGCAACCCCAAGGACTGGGGGCCTGTTCTTCCCAGCAACGAAGAAGGTCTTCCTGGAGATTTCCCAATGTTCCTCTGTGCTCCCACATCCATTTTCAATTGATTATGATTGCGCACGGCACCCTACTTCACAAATAACAGATAATTAGCTGCGTTGTGCCGCCATCTTGAATCTTAGCTCCGCCATCATCAACAGCATGCAGATTCATGCTCTTTTTGAAGCTGTAACTTAACTTTTTTATTTTCTTCTCTTCCCTGTGCAGTCCATTGATTTTTTTTCTGCCCAACCTGCTCTTTGTATGTGTCCTACTTTGTTGCATTTTCTGCCTTTAAACCTGCATTGATTTGGTGTATGTGAGCCCCTATCACAATGGTTTCTGTTCATCCAAGCTCATTTTGGCTGGTTTGGTTGGAGCAGTTAAACTACTGAGCAAACTCTATGCCTTTAAACCCAATGCACCCTGAAAAAACCAGCACACTCTTCTCAATGGCTATTTCATATGTCCAGTTATCTCCTGTGCAATAAAATGTGCCTATCTTTCCAATGCAGCCAACCATTTCTGTTTTTTAAAATTTTTATTATCATCACCCAGTACTCAAAGTTTATGAACCTGTGAATTTTTCCATTTTCTGCCTTTTTTTTAGCACAACCATTTCTGTCCCTTCCTAAGTGCTACACTGTTTTTTTTTAAAAGCTTAAATGTCTTGTGGCATTTTTTTTCTTGAACATCCCGCTGCACTTCAGCATGTAGGAAATAGTCTTGGGTTCTCTTAAAACTTTCTTATTGCAACTTTTATGTTTATAATTCCAAAAGATAAAACAAATTGAAAGAAAAACATGGGATTCTGGAACACATGTATTTTAGTTTCACTTTTACCTTAGCAAGACGTGCACTTATGATGTAGAGGCAAAATAACATATGCCATTTACATACTTTTACATATAACTCCTAATGAATTATGTAAACAACAAAAATGGTTAATCAAACAAGAGATTTACTATTTTACTCAAATATTATTGAAATATTAAATACACAATGCTGCCCTGACTTGTATCAGAAGTAGTCTGAGGATGACACCTCTTGATCTAAAGCCATCTGGAGGCTCGCTCAGCATCTCCGTGATGGTTTTGAGGCTCTTTTCTTTGCAGCCTTCATAGTGACGAAGGGAGAGTAGTTTCCTCACGGTGGGCTGCCAGCAAAATCTCTACATCCCATTTCTATAGGCTCACCATGTGCCCTCCACCCTGACTCTGGCACTGCTCTACAAGCTCCTGATTTTTGGCTTTCGTACGCTCAAACTCCTCCCGAATCTCGTCTTGCCAAGGAACTGTCAGTTCTACCATGACCACCTGCTTCAAGGTTTCTTACAGAATGACCATGTCAGGCCTCAGGGATGATGATGCAATGAAGTCAGGGAACTTTAGTTACTTGTCAAGATCAATTTTCAGTCGCTCTTGAATCTTCAACTTGAATCCGTCCCACCATTCTGAGACTGATTTACCTTCAAGTCGCCATTCCTGGCCCACTTCTCAATCTACTAAATTAATCCATCCTCCACTTTAAATCGTTTACCTTTCACCTTTTCCATAACTACGCTAAATCTAACTGAACTGAGATGATTACACAAACCTGTTCCCATGCCGATACTCCTTTGTCCTATTCAACTTCATTCTTAAAACTAAATGCAGGATCAGTCTCTGCTGCTCTGTCGGATTGCTGCATACTGGCTTAAAAAGTTCTCACAAATGCAACTCAGTACCTCTCACACTGACTGCATCCCAGTTAAGGGAGGGGAAACTGAAATGCTCTACAGTTACTGCCTGATGTTCCACGCTTGCTGAAATTTCCCCATGTGTTTGCTTTTCAGTCACCCTCATTCTGCTTGGTGCTCTTGCTATTTTCAATTCTTTTGGTCCTTTTCAACTCCAATTCAACCTGCATAGCCTGACACAGTGATTCTTCTAAATTTTCCTCCCTTATTCCAGCCATAATTTTCTTTTAACTAACATTTGCATCAGCTCCGTTTCCTTTATATTTTCTTTCAGGTTGGTTGAAAACCCTTTCTGATTTAAGCTGCCATTCCTGCCCCTCTTTGACTCATTGTTCAATATTAGCAAAAATATCATACATTTACTTGCTCAGCTGTGGCTTCAGTTCATTTAAATCAGAACCAAAATCAGAATCAGGTTTAATAAAACTGGCATATAGAAACATAGAAAACCTACAGCACAATACAGGTCCTACAGCCCACAAAGCTGTGCCAAACATATCTTTATCTTAGAAGTTACCTAGGGTTATGCATAGCCCTTTATTTTTCTGAGCTCCATGTACCTATCCAGGAGTCTCTTAAAAGAACCTATCGCATCCACCTCCACCACTGTCACTGGCAGCCCATTCCACACACTCACCATTCTCTGCGTAAAAAACTTACCCCTGACATCTCCTCTGTACCTACTCCTCAGCACCTTAAACCTGTGTCCTCTTGTACTAGCCATTTCAGCCCTGGAAAAACGTCTCCAATTATCCACACTATCAATGCCTCTCCTCATCTTATACACCTCTATCAGGTCACCTCTCATCCTCCGTTGCTCCAAAGAAAAAAGGCCGAGTTCACTCAACCTATTCTCATAAGGCATGCTCCCCAATCTAGGTAACATCCTTGTAAATCTCCTCTTCACCCTTTCTATGGTTTCCACGTCCTTCCTATAGTGAGGCGACCAGAACTGAGCACAGTACTCCAAGTGGGGTCTGACCAGGGACCTATATAGCTGCATCATTACCTTTCGGCTCTTAAACTCAATTCCACGATTGATGAAGGCCAATACACCGTATGCCTTCTTAACCACAGAGTCAACCTGCAGAGCAGCTTTGATTGTCCTATTGACTCGGACCCCAAGATCCCTCTGATCGTCTACACTGCCAAGCATCTTAACCTTAATACTATATTCTGCCATCATAGTCGACCTACCAAAATGAGCCACCTCATACTTACCTGGGTGAACTCCATCCCCATATATCGTGAAACTTGTTTTGCAGCAGCCCTATGTTGCAATAATTAATAATAACAACTATAGCCTACAATAAGAAATATATTTTAAAAATATGTAGTGCAAAAGCAGAGAGAAGAAGATACTGAGGCAGTGTTCATGGGTTCATTGTCTATTCAAAAATCTGATGGTGGAGAGGGAAGAAACTGATCTTGAAAAGTTAAGTGTGTGTCTTCAGGCTCGTGTACCTCCTCCCTGATGGTAGCAACGAGAAGAGGGCATCTCCTAGGTGACGGAAGCCTATAATGATTGATCAGTTTTCTGAGGCATCGCCTTTTCAAGGTGTCCTGGATGTTGCGGAGGCTAGTGCCCATGATAGAGCTGGCAGATTTGGCAATTTTCTGCAGCTTTTTCTAATCTTGTGCAGTGGCCCCTCCATAGAATACATTCCATTTGCTCTATATCCTATACTCTTTCTATTTAGCAAGGTTATTCAGCTCAACCAGGTATCTGTCTGTTTTCCAAACTTTCAACAGCTTTCACCTTTCATCTCCAGCTCTACTTTTCCTCATTCTGAAACTATGCCAATATAGTTTAAATCCAAAAGTACTATTAATCCGATCTGTTGGTCTAGCCCAACTAAACTGCATTCTCTTTAAGTTTTACAAGGCCCATCCACTTCAGGAATCTAAAATCCTCATTCTCCACCAACATTCTGCCCATGCGTTCACTTGCAATCCCTCCTAGGAGTGCCTTTGGAGTGTCCTGGTCCGATCACAGGAACACCAGAGCCTCTTTCCCCAGGTGGCTAAAGAAATTCAGTATGTCCCCTTTGACCACCGATTTTTATTGATGCACCACAGAAGACATCTTATCCAAATGCATAACGTCCTGGTGTGGCAACTGCTCTGCTCATGACCACAATAAACTGCAAAGAATTGCAGACACAGCTCAGCATATCACAGAAGTTAACCTCCCCTCCATGGACACTGTCTACATTCTCAGCCCCCACCCAGGTAGAAGATATAAAAGCCTGAAAGCACCACCACAGCCGCCACCCACCCCCCCCCCCCCGACCTTACTGTTATAAGGCTATTGAATGGTTCATTAGTATAATAAGATGGGCACTTGATCTCACAATCTACCTGAGTAAGATTGTGCATCATATTGTCTACCTGCACGCCTTTTCTCTGTACCTGTTACACTTTATTCTGCACTCTGTATTTGGTTAGCCTTGTACAAATTCAATGCATTGTTTTGATGAATTAATCTGTATGAACAGTATGCAATATATATTTTCACGTTACCTCAGTACATGTGACAATAATAACACCTTGAGAGGGACTTTGAAAACCTCAAGAGAGACTTGGGAACCTTGAGAAAGGGAGAACATCAAAATAAATCTTGGAAACATTGAACAAGCCTCAGAGACCCTGAATAAAAGTCTAAATAGTTGAAGTCTTCAGAAACCAGGAGGACCGTTGGAAACCTGAATGCCTTAAGAACCTTGAGAACCTTGGTGACCTTGAGAACCTTGGTGAACTCGATGACCTTGACGACTTAAGAATATTAAAAACCTTAAGCAACTTGAGAACAAGGGATGCTTAGACCAAGGACACTTGGAAATAAGATGCTTAGACACAGAAAAAAAGACATTGAACATTGACTGGAGAAGCTCATAACGTGGACTTGAGAAACTCAAAATGGTGACAAGAAAAGTTCAGAACATGGGCTTGAGAAACTCAGAATGTAGGCTAGAGACACAATGTAGACTGGAGACACTCAAAATCTAGACTGGAGACACTTAAAATGTATGCTGGAGACACTCGGAATGTAGACTGGAGACACTCGGAATGTAGACTGGAGACAGAGTGCAGACTGGAGACAGTTGGAGTGTAGCCTCAGAAAGTGGACTTCAGAATAGATGATATTCTCACCTAAAGCTGATGTCAAAATGCCACTATTCAGCCTTCACTGGCTTTATTATTTGGTGAGGTTCTTCTCTCATGGTGTGTGCTAGCAATGTCAGATCCCAAGTCTGGAGGAAAGACAGACTGTGGTGTAGAGATGGCAACCAGAATTTATTCATAAGAATTCCAATAGAACATCGGTGGCCTAGCCAAGTGACACTGTGAGATGTAACATTCTCAACACTAGGACCCTGCAATAAATGCTAATTGGATGTTCACTTAGATAATACAAGTAGCACAGAATCCCCAAGCCTATCAAAATAAACTTAACAAGTTTAAACAGAAAGCATCAGTAGATTGCATTACAAAGAGCAAGTTGTTCATGATAAAACACAAGGAACTCTAAAAGATTGATGACTTTCATTATATAACAATTAACCATTTCAGGTGCTCTAAAAACATTGGACACCAATGTTCTCCAGCTCATTACAGTATGAATATCAATTTCTCCTTCCAATAGTTTTTTTTCCCTCTGTGTCTCCACTTTTTCTATTTCCCACTGGCCCCTTACTTCTTCTCACCTGCCTATCACCTCCTCCTGGACCCTCTCCTCCTTTTCTTTCTCCTATGGTCCACTCTACAGTCCTACCAGATTCTTTCCTCTCCAGCCCCTTACCTTTCCTACCCACCTGTTTCTCTTCTCACCTTCTAGCTATCATCCTTCCCCTCCTCCCATCTTTGTATTCTGTTGTCTTCTCCCTTCCTTTTCAGTCCTGAAGAAGGCTTTCAGCCTGAAACATCAACTGTTTATTCCTCTTCATAGGTGCTACCTGACCTATAAGTTCTTCCAGCATTTTCTGTGTGTTACCTCAGAAACATTAAGATTGATGTTTGATGGTGTCACATATTTTTTTGACATTTTGACAATACATTGCAATGTACCGCCAACTTCCGAATATTGATATATCTATGAATTAGATGACTGACCTTACCCATTCGTATTCTAAATAGAAGATATTGATTTGAAACTGAGGACAAAGATTTTGCTTCCTGAATAATTTTGAGTGTATTTTTTGAATTTTGGACTGCTGATCATGAAAATCACTATGAAATTTCCCCATCGCAGACCATTTTTTTGCAGGGGGGTGGAATTTCCTATAGCTGTTACTTCTATTCATAATTCAAGTGAATTCAATTAATGCAAACTGAGTTGTTTTCTATCTTATCCATCTGGGCATGGTTTGGGTTGCAATGGCCTAACCCACTACAATGACATCTTTGTATTGATTCTCCAGTGTTAAGCCTGAAAGCTCTGATGCTACACAACGTCAATCTCCACCCTTCAGAACCAATGAACTCTACAGTACACATGAAAGAAAACTACAGAAATTTGGAAGTCACGTACAGCACAGGAGCTACAACTGGAACATTCATAATGATCTGAAAGTAGCAGCACAGCACATCATGTGCTGTTGTTTCATTTGTGAATCGGGCAGCTGTGCTAAAGAATCTCATTACGTTAAAAAGGATTGGCCACTCCACAAGTAGTTGGTTCCAGGGTAGAAAATGTGGCACTTGTAGACCCAACAAAGATATTTTTGCCTCCTCTTCATATAAAATTGGGGCTTATGAAAATTTTGGTGAAAACAATGAACAAGGAAAGCGAAGCGTTTTTATATTTGAGACAGACGTTCCTCAGAATAATTGATGCCAAGAATAAGGGAGGCATTTTTGTTGGTCCACAAATCAAACACATAACAATGACAGGCAATTTGAAGAACTTCTAGTAGGTCTGAAGAAAATCGCATTGAAGGCATTCAAGGATGTTGTTGAAAATTTTCTTTGCAACTACAGAGCACCAATCTACATGCAGCTAGTTGCAACATACTTTTTGAGCATACAAAACCATGAAGTGCAACGTGTCAGTAAAGATTCATTTTCTGCATTCCTATTAGACTTATTTCCCCAAAATCTTGGCCCTGTCAGTGACAAGTATTATGTAAGATTTCACTAAGACATTGCACTTATGGAGAAACAGTATTAGGGCAAATGGAATCCATCAATGTTAGCTGATTATTGTGGGCCATTTAAACAAGAAGTCTCAGACACTGAGTACAAATGAAAATCATCAACAAAACATTTTTAGCTTATTTAGTTGACAATAGCAAAGCATCAGCACTGTTATGCAATTAATTGCATTACTTTCAATAAAAGCCAATTTCTTGCCTCTCCAAATTCCTACATGATACAAGTAGGCTGGAATTATATTTGTATTCAGCTTCAAGCAGTCTATCATAACCACAAAAAATTTCTGAGGAAGCAACACTTTCAAAACAATATGATCTCCAGTGTTTTTTTCTCACTTTTGGGTGCAGTTAAAAATATAATATTAAACTGATGTTGGAGAATGCAGATAACTCATTTGTTACATCTATAATGGTTCAATATTTCTCTTTTGAACTCATTTACAATAGTTTAAAAAATTATACTCAAATTGTTCCATTTCAGATTTGTGTAGATCTCAATGAAAGCTTTTTTGTTGAAAATGATGGGCTGGATTTTGATTGCTAATGCTAACAGTTCTCGAAAGAACCATTGGCGTTTTACCATTTAAAGAACAGCACATCCAGCACTTGCCCTCTCAACTGCAAAGGCCCTAGAGTTACTACAGTTCAGCAGCATAGCCCAGTGTTATTTGGTTGATTTCAGGGAATCCACAGCCTCCTCATTATCATTATAGTTTTACTCCTGCTGTGCAGTGCCTCATCCAAACGTGTGTCCTCCTTTTGAGGCTACTCCTTTTCAGAGCAAAATTATCCAGCACGTAGTAAGCCAGTTATTCTATTATAATTTATTATATATTACGTAGTAAGCCAGTTATTCTAAAGACCCACAATGTGGTGTTCAATAATCATTCCCAGGCATCTGACACATTGTTAGAGACTGCAAATATTATCATCCATCCTTGTCACATGTTGGGCTTCATTGCATTTGAACTCCAGCAAGCTAGTACAGAGAAAGAAAGATGCATTATCCTATCAGCCTTTGAACAAATTACCTATAGTGTTTCCTACATTGCAATCCTTACCTGAAAATATTTATTTGGCTTTGCTTCGGTCTGAACGGGAACCACACCCCCACCAACTTAAAATGGTTTCTGACTTCCTTGGTAATGAAAAAAATGTATCGCTCTCAATCTGATTATGTACTATAGCTAAGTACCTGCAGCCTTCTTGGTATTGGTTATGTGTTGGTTTATGTACGAAGAGATAGTGAAAAGCTTGTCTGGCATACTGTTTAAACAGATCAGAGCGATGTAAAACAATAACAATGTAGCATAAAGTGTAGAGCTGCCAAAAGGGTGCAGTGCGGGTGAACGATAAAGTGCAAGACAGTGAGACCGAGAGGCCACCTTATTGTCCAAGCAGTTTGTTGAAGAGTCTGATAATAGTGGATAGAAGCTGTCCTTGGGCCTGGGGGTACGTGCCCTCGGGCTTTGTATCTTCAGTCTAATGGGGGAGGGGAGAAGAGAGAATGACTGGAGTGGGTGTGGTCCTGGGTTATGCTGGCTGCTTTTCTGAGGCAGGGAGGAGTGTAGACAGGGTCTATAGAGGGGAGGCTGGTTCCTATGATATGCTGAGCTGTTTCCATAACTCTGTCATTTCTTGGAGAGATGGAGGTTCCATCCAGACAATGGAAAGTGGCAAGAAATAAATAAAAATAGGCTTTGAGACAGGAACACTATGCTGCAAAGTGCACTAGCTGGTATGGAGCTCTCCACTACTTGATTCTAGAAAGGCGTTTAACTTCAACTAAAAAGCCTCAGCAGTTTCAAATTATATTACCCATTATGTTTCGGAATCTCAAAAGGGGAATAAAATATCCTCACACATGATGGCTGATAGCTAAGTCATCTCAGGTGCTGATGTCACCTCGGAATCTCAATATAAGGGCCTTGATTCAAAAAGTTTGAGTTCATCACCAATGATTTTCTCCTCAACCCAAGAGCAGAAGCAGAAGTGGGAACGCTCAATTACATCATGTTCAGTTCCATGCACAAAACCTCAGATAATACAGCAGCCCATGCCCATCTACAAGAAGATGACTTATAAAAATTCAGGCTGATAATAAAACAAAAAACTTCTAACACATAATTGCTTTCCAATGACCATCTCCAGCAACAGTGTGCAACAAATCTCCTACCTGAGTCATTCTAATCTATCACCAAGATCCCCAGGATATCATCTTTGACCAGACCTTAACTTGACTCTAGAAACTTCAAAATAAGTGACATTGCTTCAGCATAGCTCTTTGACATCTTTTATATATATATTTCTATTTAAATGTATTGCAAAATCTTTTTATTTATGCACATCATCTTGCTAAAAAAAGTCTTATCACATAGTTTAATTAAAGGAGCATAAAAGGTTATTTTTCACAATTGATCAGGAATGAATAAATCAATCAATTTGGGAGAATAGATTTTATTGAGAATTTTAAACAAAAAGGCAATTAAACAAGCAGAATTTTTCAAGTATAATGAAGCCTCGAAGTTTACTTTTGTTAGAGAACAAAATACAAAAATATCTATTTAGAATACGTTTGAGATATAGACAGAACAAGCAATGGGAAGATAAATAAGAATCCATTTATTTAAAACTCTGTTTTAACATCTACATAAATAACTTTTCTGAAATCTTTGATCTTGTTGGAACCTTTGGCATCAGAAAGGGGCAGGAGGTTGATTTATATTTTTGTTTATAGAAACAAATGTTGACATTACAGACTCTGAACTCTTGATGTTTGGCGAAAATCAAAAATAACATGAAATAAATAAGTTTTATGTATAATTAAGACTGTTCAAAAACACGCACATCTTTACTCTTAGGAAAAGGAATTACAACATATGTCTTTCTTAGGAAATAATATCAGTTTGGAAGAAAATTTTGAAATAGAATATCAAGCAATAATTCAAGAAGACTTTCCAAACTGCATGTTGATTAGCAGAGGGAAAAGCAGTTCAGTGGCTTCCAATTCTTGAGACAGTAGAACTAGGATTGTGCTGTGTTCTCTACATGCATTTTGAATGAACTTATTTATAGTGTAATATTTTGGATTAAATGCTATATTTGATATATGTTGTGTGGGTGCACTGTGGTCTGGAGGAACATCGTTTCATTTGGTTGTATGTATGTACAATTGGATGACAATAAACTTGAACTTAAAGAGCTGCATTGTTAAAATGGGCTGTAAAATAGGACCATTGTGCTTACAGAATGGATAAAACCAGCCGCAATAAGAACACGAAAAGTACATTTTTTCCTGCTCTTCCATTCAAGGTCATTCTTCTGCTTCAGTTCCACCTTCTCTATGTCCCTTCAAAAACCCATCTCTGTCTTAAATACATACCCAGACAATGCACAACCATAGATTTCTGAGGTATGAAATTCTAACTTTTTAGATTTATCTTCCTCTCAATCCTAAGTATCCACCCACCTATTCTGTGATGTCTGGTGGTACACTTAGGGAAAACAACTCCCAGATCCTACCATGTCAATGAAATCTCTTCTTGTTCCTATAAATCCCAGAGAAGACAGGCCAGGCCTCACAGGTATGGTGTACTGAAAAAGAATACCGGTAAGAAATTATATTTGTTTTCACCCTGTTGGACATACAGTTGATAGGATGCTATTTTAGAAAGGGTTATGAAAATGATGTGACCATGAAAAAAGAACTAGGAAATTATAGTAAATACCAGACCAACAAGGGGCGCAAGAGTAAGTGACAGGCAGGGTACAATAGAGTTTAAACAGATGCATAAAAGGACATTGGAAGTGTATGATGGTGAGCCATATAAACCCTATCAAAATAATGGAAGTTTCAATAATAGAACCTAACCACCAGCAGTATCTTTCTTCCAACTTCCAACTCCATGTTACCGCCCATGGTTTAGCTCATTCCCACCTGTCCAAACATTAATCATCGACAGTAATAGAATCCCTACCAACCCTTTATCATCATCCCTGGAACCCTGCCCTGCATGGATTTGGTCTTACTCTTCCTATCTTATCTAATATTTGGCCTTGAACAGTGCCACAAATGAGTCAATAGCTCAGGGGTTAAATTCTAGGCATGTAAAGTTTAATTAAAGTTGAATGTAAACAATTTCATTGCACAATTAAATAAATGAAATATTGCTGGTGTCATTTATTATACACTGAAAGAATGTAAGTAGATCTTCATCCCATTACTCATTGTCAAAATGTAATTTGGTTGCTGAGGTTACCTGTGCATCAACAATTAACACATATGTTTAACTCAGCAATTTTGAAATGGTTTAAGATATTTTGTGTACCAGAAGTTTAAGTTGCTTGAAATTCAGACTGCAGTAGTCAATTGGATTTAATGGGATAAGATCTTATCCTAGTGGGATAAGATAAAGAGTGGTAGTAGATGGTTGACTCTGATTGGAAGTCTTTGACTAGTGGTGTGTCATGAGGATTGGTGATAGGTCAGTTGTTGTTTGTCATCTGTATTAACGACTTAGATAATAATCTGGTAAACTGGATCAGCAAGTTTTCAGATGACATCAAGACTGTGGGCACAGTGCCAACAAGGAAGGCTATCAAAGCTTGCAAAGTGATCTGGACAGGTAGGTAAAATGAGCTGAAATATTGCAGATACAATTTAATGCAGACAAGAACGGGGTGTTGCACTTTACGAGAACAAACAAGGGTAGGACTTACACAGTAAGTGGCGAGTTAAAGGGCACTGAGGTGTGTGGTAGAACAGCGGGATCTGGGATGACAAACCCATGGGTATCACAGCTAGATAGGGTTGTATAGAGAGCTTTTGGCACATCGGCCTTCATAAATCAGGGTTCTGAATATAGGGGTCTGGATGTTACGTAGAAGTTGTATAAGATATTGCTGGGACCAGATTTGGGGTATTGTATGCTGTTACGATTACCTTACTACAGGAAGAGTATCAATAAACTTGAAAGAGAGCAGAGAAATGTACAAGGATGATGCCAGGGCTTGAGGACCTGAGTTATCAGGAAAGGCTGAATAGGTTAGGATATAATACACAGAGAATGAAGGGAGATCTTATAGAGGTGTAGAAAATTATGAGTGGTATAAATAGAATGAACGCTTGCAAGCTTTTCCACTCAGGTTGGGTGAGACTAGAACTGGTGGTCATGGGTGTGGGGCGAAAGGTGCAATATCTAAGTGGAACATGTGGGGGAGCTTCTTCACTCAGAAGCTGGTGCAAGTGTGGATTGAAGTGCCTGTGGAAGTGGTAGGTGTGAGATCAATTGTAATATTTAAGATAAGTTGAGATAGGTACATAGATAAGCAAGGTATGAAGGGTATGGGTAGATGAGAGTAGGCAGAGGACCATGCTGGCACAAACTAGACGGGCTGAAGAATCTGTTTCAGTGTAGTGCCCTATGAATCCACGAAGAATGTAATAATACTTCAAGATAACTCATACAGCAAAGACTGCATCTGAAAAATAGCATCCAGAAATTACAGGTTGAAAGCCTGATGAGAAGCTGTTTCTCGCCCCCACTCTGTGTTGACAGGTTATTTGCCCACAAATCCCACTTAGTTAAACGTCATCTTCTCTCAGTCAGCCTCAGAAAGACTGAAGGCAGCCTCGGCATCTCAGTTATAATTTCTACATCCTTGTCATCAACGTCAAATCTTTCCCATCCACTTCCTTCCACAGATTAATGATATAACTTTGAACCTTGATATTTTGCAAACCTGAGCTGAGCAATTGGCTTCAGAACTCTCCATTAACTAGAATGCTTATTATATATTCCATACTGCAATGTTTTTTGCTTTGTCATCCAATGTACCCATCTACGTATTTAGTTCCTGTCTCTTGTATGGCCTTTTCTCTAACAATACAGTGCGATGACGGAGCCTTCACAATCCTAATCCCATATTTTACAATTCTCTCCTGAAACCTCCCTTCTTGCATATCTCCATAAATTACCTCCAAGGCCACAATTATTTCTCTGATGCCTTCTTTCCCGGCATATTCCCCACTTCTTTTAATACTTTGCAGAATAATTTTTGTTTCTTGCTTACATTAAATATTCCAAATAAAAGCTGTCATCATTGATAATATCTATGCAGGCTTCAACGTGACAAGACACGATCAGCTTTACTAATACCAGACCATGGCAATATCAGTACATCAAAGCTTTACAAATACAGGGGTAACGTTTAGGTAAGAAAGACCTGTCTCTGAATGTGAACAAAACAAAAGAGATGCTTGTTGACTTCAAGAGGGCACGGAATGACCATTCTCTGCTGAACATCGACAGCTCCTCAGTAGAGATCGTTAAGAGCGCCCAATTTCTTGGTGTTCACCTGGCGGTAGGACCCCACGCACCCCTCATACAAACTATTCTCCCTCCTGACGTCTGGGAAAAGATACCAAAGCATTTGGGCTCTCACGACCAGATTATGTAACAGTTTCTTCCCCCAAGTCATCAGACTCCTCAATACCCAAAGCCTGGACTGATACCTTGCTGCCCTATTGTCTTGTTTATTGTTTATTATAATGACTGCACTGTTTTGTGCACTTTATGCAGTCCTGGGTAGGTCTATAGTCTAGTGTAGTTGTTTTTTTTCTTTATGTTGTTTTTTACGAAGTTCAGTCTAGTTTTTGTACTGTGTCATGTAACACCATGGTCCTGAAAAACATTGTCTCATTTTTACTATGCACTGTACCAGCAGTTATGGTCAAAATGACAATAAAAGTTGGCTTGACTTGACTTGACTTGCCCAAGTCAACTTAGTTCTATTGTAAATGAATACCAAAAGGTGGATTTTGAAGTTATTACCACATCTTAATTACTCGCTGACACAACCTGACATAAATATTACACAGTCAGGTGTTGTATACATTGCACATAGAGGATATATGATGAAGAGATGAATCAGTCCCCACATTTAAGCTGCTTCTAACCTAGTGTCAAAGCAGGAGACTTATTATGCCCCTTAGGTTTTCATTGTTTATTTTGATATTTTGGTACATATTTAAAATGAATATGATATAAATTGGATGAAATTTTTATCTTTTAATAAAGTCTAAATGATTGCATAGGTTTCAGAATGCTCAGCTCATATCATTCTGGTATTAATTTACAACTGACTGCAATTCCATCTCAGCAACACTTAAAAATGTTCTTTGGTGATGTCCAACATGAAATACAGTCTCCTAGCCTTCTCAGAATATGAATACTTGGAATGTGCTATGGAGTCATTGAGTCATAGAGTTCCACAGTACAAAAACAGGCCCTTCGGCCCTTCACAATCATGCCAATCCCACTAAAATCCTCCAGTCCAGGCAACATCCCCTTCTACACCTTTACATCATAGCTACATCTTTCCTGTTGCATGCCCTCCATGAGGTGTAACATGTGTTATGTTCTAGTTCAAGTTTATTATCACTCAACCATATACAAACGTTTGTACATGTATACAGCTAAATGAAACACTGTTCCTCCAGGGCCAAGGTACAAAACACAGTGCATACACTCACACACTGCACCTACAGTACAGCTACAATCCAGCACATACAGTCGCATAATAATATCAACACAAGACCCAGAGTGGCATGGCCTGAAGATTGATTGTGCATGGCATGTTGACCAGGAGCTGCGTTTCTGCACAAACAAGCACGTAGCAGTTCCTTATCTTGTGCTGGGTCAACAGCAGATGAAATCAATCCAGCTTGTCTCCCAGGGAGTGAAAACTGGACAGCTGACCTGTTGTGACATAATGCTCCAACTCTGATATTCTATGCTCTGATCTTTAAAAGCAAGCATTCTTTTCTACCCTATCTATCTGTGTTAACACTTTGAGGGAACTACAGACGTGAACCCCAAGATCCCTCTGTTCTGTTTATCAGCATTCACCTTTCCCCTAATGGTTCCCATTCTCACCTGCTGTACGTCTTATATTCTAGCAATGGTATCTCTGTGTTCCCACTTATCACCCAACAGCAGCTGTCTCCAATCCTCATACTCCTCTCTCCCCGCTCCATCTACCTCCCAATATTTGCTCCTCTCTCTTGGACTGTGTCCACCATTCGTTTACCTGCCCCAGTCAACCATCTCCAGCCTTGCTTCCCTTCCCTACCTGGCACAACCTTCCTGCCATCTCTTCCGTCCACTAATCCCCTCAGACCCTTGCTTCCAATCTCCCTCTTCTCTTTGTGTTGACCACCTTGCCTTTCCACTCCCAGTGCCGGTGCAGGGTTTTAACCTGAAACCTTGGCTGCTCCCTTCCTCTCACAGATACTCTCATCCTCTGTGTTCCTCTAGCAGATTGTGTCTTGCTCCAGAGCTTGTGTCTCCACTGCACCTTCCGTGCATTATGCACACGAAAATCTAGATCCCTGTGTGCTTACCTTCGATCTTTCTCAATTCAGATAATAATCAGGTTCATCATGTATGACCTTGACGGCTTCCGCATTAAGACTGAACAACCTGGTGCTTTTGTTCTCTCCGAGAGAATTCAGCGTGGTTGGGAACGAGGTTGAGAATGGAGTTTGCAGCCCAATGACAGAGTGCAAATCCATGACCAGCTCTAATTCTCGACCAACTCGCTGATTAAAGCATCGAGCAACAGTGAAATCAATGAAGATGAGAGCGGAGGCTGACCGGGTACTCAGAGCCATCTGCCAGCATCGCCCTCTCCTTGTTGTTCACTGCTGCCGGAGGAAGGAGCAGGCGTCTTGGGTCTTGGCGAGGTTTGATTAGTAAAGTTTGTGGATTGACTCATTTTTAGAGGACTCGGCAGTTCATGTTAAATGTGTTTCTGGCTACTCCTTTTTGTAGTTGCTATTTTGCACGATTTTGATTGGGGTGGACTGGCTCTGCGGCCAGCAGTCAATGAACAATACAGCATTAAATTAAACTGAACTGAACTAGATTGAACAAACAAGACAAACAAGAACAAGGGCTACACTTGACCCTACTCCTCCTCCCTCACTACCGCTACTCCTGTCCTACTCCTCCTCCCTCACTACCATTCAGGGCCTAAACAGTCCTTCCAGGTGAGGCGGCACTTCAGCTGTGCGTCTGTTGGGGTCATTTACTGTGTCTGACGCTCCTGGTGCGGCCTCCTGTACATTGGTGAGATCCGATGTGGATTGGGAGACCACTTCGCCGAGCATCCGTCAGAACTACCGGGATCTCCTAGTGGCCGCCCATTTTAATTCCACTTCCTATTCCTGTTCAGATATGTCCATCCATGGCCTCCTCCACTGTCATGATAAGGCCACACTTAGGTTGGAGGAACAATACCTTATATTCCATTTGGGTAGCCTTCAACCTGATGGCATGAAAATCAATTTCTCAAACTTCTGGTAATGCCCCCTCAGCCCACCCCCCCCCCCCACCTTCACCATTCCCCAACTCCTTGTTCCTCTCTCACCTTATCTCCTTGTCCACCCCTTTTCTTTCTTCCATGGCCTTCTGTCTCTTTCACAATCAACTTCCCAGTTCTTTATTTCATCCCTCCCCCTCCGAGTTTCACCTATCGCCTGGTGTTTCTCTCTCCCCTCCCCTCCACCTTTTAAATCTATTCCTCAGCTTTTTTCCTCCAGTCTTGCCAAAGGGTTTTGACCTGAAACATTGACCGTACCTTTCTCATTGATGCTGCCTGGCCTGCTGAGTTCCTCCATTGTTTTGTGTGTGTTGAACTAAACCAAACTTTCCTAGACTGTTTCAAGGACTCCGCAGTTTGATGTTTAATATTCTGTCTGACATTTGCTCATTTTACTGCCACTTGCGCAATTTGTTCTTTTTTTTTACGTTTGATGTTTGCTTTGAGCCAGTTCCATGGTGTTTCTTTGTTTCGTGACTGGCTGTGGGAAGATAAATCTCAGGGTTGTATACTGCATATGTACTTTGATAATAAATGCACTTTGAATCTTTGAGTCTTTAAACTTCAATTGCTACATTTTTGCCCACCTATTCAACCAAACCATATCAAGATGCCGAGTCCAGGTACCTTGATTGCAGCATGCCCTCCACTTCTCTTCCTGGCGAAATAATTGCAGGAAGATATACGTCACAGTAATATCAGCACAACCTCCGGCACAGGAGGTGAGATCAAGAGACATTTCTTCACTCATAGGGAAATGAAACTACCACACAAGAACAAGATATTGAAGTGAATGATCTGCTGCAATCATGTAAGTATATGGAGCAACTCCAAGATTCTGATTGCCTTATTCCTGCTCCTATTTTTTATGCTCTTTTGTTTCTATAAACTATTCAACATCTTTCGATACTTAAGTACTTGTCTGAAGATCTTCTTTGCACCACAACTGTTAGAATTAGGAAGTAACATCTCATGTGAAAAGCACACACAGTATTGTACAAAAGTCTTAGGCAAATATACATAAGTAGGGTGTCTAAGACTCTTATACAGTCCTGTACCTGTCAATGTGGAGCAAAGCTCAAGTTTGTAAATCTGGTAGGAGCAAAGGATATTGGGAATGACAAGTGTGGACTGCCGAGGAAGGGGTGTGGGACAGGTGGCAGAGGAGTGCCGGGGCAGGACTTGTGCAGGTGCAGGTGCACCCAGCCCTGAGACATGAGGCCAGGTCATTTGATTCCAAACAATTGATTTATTGATCATTTCAAAATATCTCTCTGGTGCTTCCTGCTCCCTTCCCTCTCCCTTCCCCTTTTCCTAGCCCATGATGTCACCCCTTCCTGCCCCCTTCCTACACTCAGTCCACAATAGGGACCAATATCTAAATCATGCTTATCATCACTCACATATGCCATGTAATCTTGTTTTTATGTGACAGCAGTACAGTGCAATATGTAAACTTACTACAGTACTGTGCAAAATTCTTAGGCACCCTAGCTATATATATGTGCCCAAGACTTTTAAACAGAACTGTATCACCTATGGCATGATTATTTTGTCAATATTTAGCTATTATATTCTGCGCCAAATCTCCTGTTTGGATCTGTTTATTTTCACAGATCAGTCAGCATGCATTCCACTAGGTGGCAGCCTACTCCATAAATATGAATTTTTTGTCATCCTTTTTCTTTATAATTAAAACTTCTCTTATCAAAATGCCTGGCTATGTTCCCATTTCTAATTTACCTAATATCAAATAAATTTAAGTATCAGTATCCATTGTTCTATTGGTGTGATATAAATTCTGATAACACCTTCATTTCACTTAGTCATCAAATCAAAAGTCAGACAGCACGAATATTCAGCCAGCAACCCAGCCAGTCTGCTCCACACTCATTATTCACTAATCATACTTCATTCTCATTACAAATGTCCCCACTACTCATTTTGCACAAAGGGCAATGTATAGTGCCCAATTAACCTACCAATCTTCGAGGCTACTGCCAAATTTTCAGGGCTAGTTTTTGGGGTGGAAGGTTTGCCATCAGAGAAGAAGTTAAGATGACAGCCTGCATTTTGAAAGAATGAGAGGTGATTGTATGGGGTTTGGCTGGCTGCAAGAAGGGCGCTTCCCTGACTGTGGAATCCAGAATGAGGTGGCACAACCTCGGATTCAAAGGTAGGCCATTTAGGACAGAGATGAACATTCAGATGTCAGTGAAAATTTGAAGTTTTGTACCTGGAGGTTCTTTAGCTAGAGGCCAGAAGACTCAATAATCAGCTTTATTCAAACTAGAGATGAATAGATCTCAGGACATTAAAGGAATCAAGGAATATGGGGACAGCACAGAAAATGGTGCTGCAGAAGATTTATCA
Source organism: Hypanus sabinus (assembly GCF_030144855.1). Classification (NCBI taxonomy): domain Eukaryota; kingdom Metazoa; phylum Chordata; class Chondrichthyes; order Myliobatiformes; family Dasyatidae; genus Hypanus; species Hypanus sabinus. The sequence goes on along the minus strand of NC_082719.1, from coordinate 64,830,643 downwards.
TAATCTTGGTATGGCAGTATAAGCTTGAAGAGCTAGATGACCTACTCCTGCTCCTCATATACTTCACTATTCATATCCCAGTAAGGAGCTTCTATCTGCCATGGTGCTGGTGGGAATAGCATTTCAGCCATGACCTGATTTAGTTTAAAGTTAAAATAAGCAATTAGCAATTAGAATTAAAATAAAAGATAAATAAAAGCTTGCTTCAGGAGGGCAGTGGAGAGTTAATAGAAGATCTGAGAAATATTAAAGGAAATTGATCTGCAATTTAAACAAAGTCATCAAAATTACAACTTACAGGAAATTAGAGTACATTGTAGTCACACAGGTCACTGATCTCACTTAGTCAAAGTACAGCAAGAGATAATTCTGAGCTGTAATGAAAAATAAATAATTGACTGATTTCAAGAGTACATACTATAATCTAGAAGATTATAAGGCTAGCAGGAAGGAGTTTAAGAATGAAATTAGGAGAGCCAGGAGGGGCCATGAGAAGGCCTTGGCAGACAGGATTAATTAAGGGAAACCCCAAGGCATTCTACAAGTATGTGAAGAGCAAGAGGATAAGACGCGAGAGAATAGGACCAATCAAGTGTGACAGTGGAAAAGTGTGTATGGAACTGGAGGAGATAGCAGAGGTACTTTATGAATACTTTGCTTCAGTATTCAGTATTTGGAAAGCACATTTGGAAAGAGGTGAAATTATCGGACAAAGTCAGCAAGGAGAATCATGTCTGATGAATCTTATAGAATTTTTTGGAGATGTGACTAGTAGAGTGGATAGGGGAGAGCCAGTGGATGTGGTTTGTTTAGATTTTCAAAAGGCTTTTGACAAGGTCCCACACAGGAGATTAGTGTGCAAACTTAAAGCACACTGTATTGGGGGTATGGTACTGATGTGGATAGAGAATTGGTTGGCAGACAGGAAGCAAAGAGTGGGAGTAAACGGGACCTTTTCAGAATGGCAGGCAGTGACTAGTGGGGTACCGAAAGGCTCAGTGCTGGGACCCCAGTTATTTACAATATATAGTAATGATTTAGACGAGGAAATTAAATGCAGCATCTCCAAGTTTGCGGATGACACGAAGCTGGGCGACGGTGTTAGCTGTGAGGAGGATGCTAAGAGGATGCAGGGTAACTTGGATAGGTTACGTGAGTGGGCAAATTCATGACAGATGCAATTTAATGTGGATAAATGTGAGGTTATCCACTTTGGTTGCAAGAACAGGAAAACAGATTATTATCTGAACGGTGGCCAATTAGGAAAAGGGGAGATGCAACGAGACCTGGGTGTCATTGTACACCAGTCATTGAAGGTGGGCGTGCAGGTACAGCAGGCGGTGAAAAAGGCAAATGGTATGTTGGCATTCATAGCAAAAGGATTTGAGTACAGGAGCAGGGAGGTTGTACTGCAGTTGTACAAGGCCTTGGTGAGACTGCACCTAGAGTATTGTGTGCAGTTTTGGTCCCCTAATCTGAGGAAAGACATTCTTGCCATAGAAGGACTACAGAGAAGGTTCACCAGATTGATTCCTGAGATGGCAGGACTTTCATATGAAGAAAGATTCGATCGACTAGGCTTATACTCACTGGAATTTAGAAGATTGAGGGGGGATCTTATAGACAATAGACAATAGCTGCAGAAGTAGGCCATTCGGCCCTTCGAGCCTGCACCGCCATTTTGAGATCATGGCTGATCTTCTACTATCAATACCCGTTTCCTGCCTTGTCCCCATATCCCTTGATTCCCCTATCCATAAGATACCTATCTAGCTCCTTCTTGAAAGCATCCAGAGAATTGGCCTCCATTGCCTTCCAAGGCAGTGCATTCCAGACCCCCACAACTCTCTGGGAGAAGAAGTTTTTCCTTAACTCTGTCCTAAATGACCTACCCCGTATTCTCAAACCATGCCCTCTGGTACTGGACTCTCCCAGCATCTGGAACATATTTCCTGCCTCTATCTTGTCCAATCCCTTAATAATCTTATATGTTGCAATCAGATCCCCTCTCAATCTCCTTAATTCCAGCGTGTACAAGCCCAGTCTCTCTAACCTCTCTGCATAAGACAGTCCTGACATCCCAGGAATTAACCTCATGAATCTACGCTGCACTTCCTCTACAGCCAGGATGTCCTTCCTTAAACCTGGAGACCAAAACTGTACACAATACTCCAGGTGTGGTCTCACCAGGGCCCTGTACAAATGCAAGAGGATTTCCTTGCTCTTGTACTCAATTCCCTTTGTAATAAAGGCCAACATTCCATTAGCCTTCTTCACTGCCTGCTGCACTTGCTCATTCACCTTTAGTGACTGATGAACAAGGACTCCTAGATCTCTTTGTATTTCTCCCTTACCTAACTCTACAACGTTCAGTTAATAATCTTCCTTCCTGTTCTTACTCCCAAAGTGGATAACCTCACACTTATTCACATTAAACATCATCTGCCAAGTATCTGCCCACTCACCCAGCCTATCCAAGTCACCCTGAATTCTCCTAACATCCTCATCACATGTCACACTGCCACCCAGCTTAGTACCATCAGCAAATTTGCTGATGTTATTCTCAATGCCTTCATCCAAATCGTTGATGTAAATCATAAACATCTGTGGTCCCAATACCAAGCCCTGTGGCACCCCATTAGTCACCACCTGCCATTCCGAGAAACATCCATTCACCACTACCCTTTGCTTTCTATCTGCCAACCAGTTTTCTATCCATGTCAATATCTTCCCCCCAATGCTATGAGCTTTGATTTTACCCACCAGTCTCCTATGTGGGACCTTATCAAATGCCTTCTGAAAATCGAGGTACACTACATCCACTGGATCTCCCCCCCATCTAACTTCCTGGTTACATCCTCGAAAAACTCCAATAGGTTAGTCAAGCATGATTTACCCTTGGTAAATCCATGCTGGCTCGGCCCAATCCTATCACTGCTATCTAGATATGCCACTATTTCATCTTTAATAATGGACCCTAGCATCTTTCCCACTACTGATGTTAGGCTGACAGGATGATAGTTCTCTGTTTTCTCCCTCCCTCCTTTCTTAAAAAGTGGGATAACATTAGCCATTCTCCAATCCTCAGGAACTGATCCTGAATCTAAGGAACATTGGAAAATGATTACCAATGCATCCACAATTTCCAGGGCCACCTCCATTAGTACCCTAGGATGCAGACCATCTGGACCTGGGGCTTTGTCAGCCTTCAGTCCCATCAGTCTTCTCATCACCGTTTCCTTCCTAATGTCAATCTGTTTCATTTCCTCTGTTACCCTATGTCCTTGGCCCATCCATACATCTGGGAGATTGCTTGTGTCTTCCCTAGTGAAGACAGATCTTCTCTGTTTTCCTTAACAATTTCACCCAATTCATTCTTCAAGGGCCCATCATTGTTCCTAACTATCTTCTTTCTCTTCACATACCTAAAAAAAGCTTTTGCTATCCTCCTTTATAGTCCTGGCTAGCTTGCGTTCGTACCTCATTTTTTCTCCCCGTATTGCCTTTTTAGTTAAGTTCTGTTGTTCCTTAAAAATTTCCTAATCATCTGTCCTCCCACTCACCTTAGCTCTGTCGTACTTCCTTTGTTTTATTCTATGCAATCTCTGCCTTCCATTGTCAATCACTTATTGAGATGTATAAAATTCTAAAGGGATTGGACAGGCTAGATGCAGGAAGATTGTTTCCGATGGTGGGGAAGTCCAGAACGAGGGGGCACAGTTTAAGGGTAAAGGGGAAGCCTTTTAGGACCGAGATGAGGAAAAACTTCTTCACACAGAGAGTGGTGAATCTGTGGAATTCTCTGCCACAGGAAACAGTTGAGGCCGGTTCATTGGCTATATTTAAGAGGAAGTTAGATATGGCCCTTGTGGCTAAAGGGATCGGGGGTATGGAGAGAAAGCAGGTACAGGGTTCTGAGTTGGATGATCAGCCATGATCATACTGAATGGTGGTGCAGGCTCGAAGGGCTGAATGGCCTACTCCTGCACCTATTTTCTTTGTTTCTATTGTTACAAATCCCGTAACTGGAGAACTTACCAGCAAAGATAGAGAGGTCTGTTGAAGTCTGATGTCACTATTTTCAAACGTTTTATTCGTAAAGGGACACAAAAGTAGGGTTAATACATACATTCAGATAGTGCACATCGTCAACGCTCAACCTAAAGCGCAGGTATAGTAATACTCATCATTAAGAAGTGAGCTCTGCTGGTGTCTAGGGGTTAATAGATTGTCCGTTGGAAATATAAAAGTCACTCAGAAAGGCTGCAGGCCTCAGCCCTTTGAAAATCGTTGGGTTTCACGTGGGGCGACCGAGAGAGAGAGATTGGGGGAGAAGAGAAAGAACTTGCCGAGTCTTGATGAAGCTTCCGTGAAATTGGGGGAGCGTTGGTTTCCTCTCCCCGATGTTAGTTAAAAGTGGTTTTCTGTGATTCCAGCTACAAATTCCAATCCCGGAATCTAACGCACGTGGCTTCCTTCAGAATGGCTTCCCGCTGCTGCGGGATCACTCTCTCGTGTCTTCTTGGTGCGTCTGAGGGGGCTGAGCCCCTGAGACTCTCCTTTATACTTCCTCACGGGGTCGCAGGTGTCAATCAGGTTGGGATGATGCAATCTCTCTCCCAACCAGCCCACCTTGCCCGAGGGCTTTTCACATGGTCTCCATGAGACAATAGTCGCTGTCGTCTTATCCTGCATCCCAGGTGGGACGTGCAATTTGGCACATTTCTCTCTCTCTCTCTCCTACTGGGTCTACTGACCCCCCCCCCCCCCTTCGACGGGTGCTCTTGCGATTCTCACAAAGGAGAGGGCTGGGATCATAACACCTCCCCTCTTAAAACGTTTTTACCAGCGGTTAAAACGGAGTGGTACACAGTCTTACAGGAGTTTTGAATCTAACACAATACACAAGTTTTTCTTTTCACAGAGTACTACCGTTATACATTCAAGTCAGTATCTAAATAGTTAACGATTACAGTGGCCCTTTCTTTAATATCTTAACATTGCAAACCGTACATCAGACTTCAATTCAATAACCACCTATTTTTTTTTTCTAAGCAACAAAACTAAGGAGGTGTGACCTTAGCTTAGGTGCATTTACAAAAGTTTATGCGAATACTAATCGTTTCAGTCGTTTAACTTAACCGGCAGGTCTCCAAAGGGCTGTCTTTATCATTCACAGGCTTTGGCGCAAACCCGTTCAACCTGCCTGGCTGTCTAACAATGGCATCCCCATTAACCATCGCCTCTTTTTCGGCGAGCCCCCCCCCGTGGGAAACTTGAGTAGTTTTGCGTGGTGAACTCCCGCCCGCCCCGTTCATCCAGGTTATTTTAGCAACACCATGCCCCAGACTTAAACCATCTCCACACAATTCTTTGATTTTACCCAGGTGGCTGGCCCTTTTATCAGTCCCCTTCAGGCTGTTGGTGTTTCATTCTAACTCTTCGCTCAAGTAGCATGTCGAAGGTGGCCTCTTCACACCCCATCCTGGCATAACAATAGAGTGGGGGGCCCCACTATTCCCCGGCTCACTCTGTGAGCGATCTGCCAGGTTTAAGATTTCTTCCTTCGATTTGGAAACTACAGACTTTTCGTTTCCTTCGCTAACAATCCTTACCCCCCCATTCTTAAATTCTGCATTAACTTTGAACACTCCTTCGAGTACAGACGCCGGGGAACTCACACTTTCCCCGGTTACCAAGGTTAACCCTTTACCCACTGAACCGAGTCCATCTGACCCACAAGGACGGCCGCCCCCTTCCACTGGGTCAGATACCTCAGACTTCTTCTGAGCTCCGTTACCAGGTTCAGCACCTCGTGCATCCCCATCTCGGACACACTCAAACGGGACATTGGCCTCTTCCAGGCTTTCAACACCCGTACCTTTTTCAAATTCTAACCTCCCCCAATCCTCCCAGTTACTCTCTGGGCAGCTCCCACCCAGGGAAGGCGCAACCCTGCGAGCTGAAACAACCTCCTCGGCCTTTTCAGCAGACTCCTTCGAGGCAAGGGCATCCTTTCCATCTAGGACTGCCCTCCTCTCATTATCGGGAACACCTTTAGAACTCTCAAGTTCTTCAAACAATTCTGCCAAACCAGACAGATCATCCATGTCCAACTCTGGACCTTTCAACAGCTTTATCTGTTTCTCATCTTTATCTCCTACCTTTAGGACCTTTCTCTTCGCTAAAGGCAGATCTATCTCCTCTCCCTTACCCCCTTTCACTTTACTACTCTTTGTCTTACCACCCTCGAAACCCTCATGGCACAGGGTCGGCAAAGATGTCTCGGCCAAATCAAAACTGGCCAGATTTAGACTGCTCTCGTTCACAGCTCTATCTCTCGACAGGCTGCGAGTGACCGCGCCAGCGAGATGGTCCTTGTGCGCTAGGGGTGGAGCCACCACACTCGCCGGTCGCCAGGTCGGCAGCATGGCTGACCAAACATTACCCCCTGCTAAGTCGTTCCCCAGCAGCATGTCCACGTCAGCTCTCGGGAATTCTGAGGGCACCCCGACTTCAACTGATCCATACACCAGCTCACAATCCAGAATGACCTTATATAAGGGCACCATTTCTACCCGTTTATTTATTCCTTATTTATTTATTCCTTCCACCTTTACCATGCCCGTTTCCCGACCAAATTCAAGTACCTTACGGCTAACCAGGGAGAGTTCAGCGCCCGTATCCCTCCAATACATCCGGATCTCCTCCGGAACACAACTTTTAAATTCCTCAATCAAAAATAACTCCCTGAGACGCCCATAATCCTCGTCCACTCCTTCCGCGGTGCACCAACGGTCCAAAAGCACCCCCTTCTCATGGGCTAGCTCGGTATATGTTTGATTCCACCCTTTCCTTAAATTTCTAAACTTTAGTCTATAGGCCTCAGGTACCAATTCGTAAGTCCGGAGAATTACCTTTTTTACCTCATCATAATTCTCCACTCCTCCCTCCTCCAGGGACAAGGCCACATATGCTCGTTGGGCCTTCCCCTTTAACACACTTTGTAACAATGCCACTGCTCTTTTGGCCACTTCTGATTTACTGCCACCTTTTCAAAAAGCAAGAAATAACTATCGACATCTGTCTCCTCGAACAGGGGCACCAATCTCAACTCCCTACTAACATTAAACCGCTCCGCTTGGTCTAACCCTTGATCTCTTCGCTCGTTTCTCATCTTCTCAATTTCCTGGTCATGTTGCCTCTGTTTCTCTTTCTCGGCCCGTTTCCTCTCTTTCTCTTCTGCTTCTAGCTTCTTTAGGTGAATTTCATGCTGTCTTTGCCTTTCCCTCTCTCTCTCTCTCTCTCTCTCTCTCTCAACCCTTTCTCTCTCTCTCAGCCGCTTCCAGCTCTTTTAACTTAATTTCACGTTCCAACTTCAATTTCTCCACCTCTAACTGAACCATCCCATTTGATGGTATCTTTTCAGGGATATCTCCCAATACCTCAGCTTCAAACACCTTCTTCCCAATGTAATACTGGGTTATGGCCCTTTGTACCTCCCGCTTTTTCATGGACGACCTCACTTCTGCGAGGTTCAACCCCTTCACTAAACTTAACGAGTCTGATTTGGTGGCCGCCTCTAGCGCCCCCCACCGTCGGGTTTTCCATAAATTCACCCACGTCCATCTTTGCTGGTTTCCTGTCTGGCTACCCGCGTAACCAGATTCAAGTTTTTGATTTACAAGCCCAATTCACTGGCCTCCCAATTTGGTGTCAAATCCCGAGACGAGAACCCCAACTGTTACAAATCCCGTAACTGGAGAACTTACCAGCAAAGATAGAGAGGTCCGTTGAAGTCTGATGTCACTATTTTCAAACGTTTTTATTTATAAAGGGACACAAAAGTAGGGTTAATACATATATTCAGATAGTGCACATCGTCAACGCTCAATCTAAAGCGCGGGTATAGTAATACTCATCATTAAGAAGTGAGCTCTGCTGTTGTCTAGGGGTTAATAGATTGTCCGTTGGAAATATAAAAGTCACTCAGAAAGTCTGTAGGCCTCAGCCCTTTGAAAATCGTTGGGTTTCACGTGGGGCGACCGAGAGAGAGAGATTGGGGGAGAAGAGAAAGAACTTGCCGAGTCTCGATGAAGCTTCCGTGAAATCGGGGGAGCGTTGGTTTCCTCTCCCCGATGTTAGTTAAAAGCGGTTTTCTGTGATTCCAGCCACAAATTCCAATCCCGGAATCTAACGCACGTGGCTTCCTTCAGAATGGCTTCCCGCTGCTGCGGGATCACTCTCTCGTGTCTTCTTGGTGCGTCTGAGGGGGCTGAGCCCCTGAGACTCTCCTTTATACTTCCTCACAGGGTCAATCAGGTTGGGATGATGCAATCTCTCTCTCAACCAGCCCACCTTGCCCGAGGGCTTTTCACATGGTCTCCATGAGACAATAGTCGCTGTCGTCTTATCCTGCATCCCAGGTGGGACGTGCAATTTGGCACATTTCTCTCTCTCTCTCTCTCTCCTACTGGGTCTACTGACCCCTCCCCCCCCCTTCGACGGGTGCTCTTGCAATTCTCACAAAGGAGGGGGCTGGGATCATAACACTATGTTTCTATTCACTATGGAAAAGGATCTTGGTGATTATAGGGATGACTTGCAGCGGACTGAAAAGCTTGAGCATATAGATATTGAGGAAGAGGATGTGCTGGAGCTTTTGGAAAGTATCAAGTTGGATAAGTCACTGGGATCAGATGGGATATACCCCAGGCTACTGTGGAAGAGAGGTAGGAGATTGCTGACTCTCTGGTGATGATCTTTGTATCATCAATGAGGACAGGGGAAGTTCCAGAGAATTGGAGGGTTGCAGTTGTTATTCCCTTATTCAAGAAAGGGAGTAGAGATAGCCCAGGAAATTATAGGCCAGTGAGTCTTACTTCAGTAGTTGGTAAGTTGATGGAAAAGATCCTGAGAGGCAAAACTTATGAACAATTGGAGAGGTATAATATGATTAGGACTAGTCAGCATGGCTTTGTCAAAGGCAGGTCGTGCCTTACAAGCCTGATTGAAATTTTTGAGGATGTGACTAAACACTTTGATGAAGGTAGAGCCGTAGATGTAGTGTATATGGATTTCAGCAAAGCAGTTGATAAGGTACCCCATGCAAGGCCTAGGACGGAGGATGAGAGGTGACCTGATAGAGGTGTATAAGATAATGAGAGGCATTGATCATGTGGATAGTCAGAGGCTTCTTCCCAGGGTTGAAATGGTTAGCAGGAGAGGGCACAGTTTTAAGGTGCTTGGAAGTAGGTACTGAGGAGATGTCAGGGGAAGGTATTTTACGTAGAGAGTGGAGAGTGCATGGAATGGGCAAGTGGAGGCAGAAACGATGGGGTCTTTTAAGACAGTCCTGGATAAGTACATGGAGTTTAAAAAAATAGAGGGCTATGGGTAAGCCTATGTAGTTCTAAGTTAAGGACATTTTTGGCACAGCTTTTTGGGCTGAAGGGCCTGTATTGTGCTGTAGGTTTCCTATGTTTTATGTTCATACTGCTTGATATAAAGTTAGATTGTTTGGGAGACCATGAAAAATGTTACTTCAGTTCTTATAAATATAATAGTGGATATTCTTTCACCTTTGTTTCTGGTGAAGAATTCCACACATTAATAATCATTTGAATTAAATATTCAGACTTTATAGTTATGATTTCCAGTTAGGCAAGATAGATTTCCCATCTTACCATGTAAAAACCTTCAATATGTTGCAGGAAAATCTCCTAATCTTTTATCTATGTAAAGAACTAGTTCTACATTCTCAGCCTCTTTACAAATATTGTGCCTTGTATTCACAAATCAAGAAAAATAAAATTCCTAAAGCTTTTCCTGGAAATTTTTAGTGTATTTCCATCTTCTGCCAGATAAAAAAAAAATTCCTCTCTTTTCTGTAATTTTGCTAATTTCCTGTTAGTGCTTGCCTGTGCCTGGATCTTATATAAAGAAAACTTCTCTTCAGTACAATAATTTTCTAAAGAATTTCTGATGATCAAGGATCTTATGGATGTTCATAAAAATATTTCCTGCTGCTTTTAACAGAATCCTGGGGATTTGCACATCTACATTCGAAATTACAGTTAGAGATTTGAAATACATTCTTGTAGAGATTGGATTATGTGGAAATAATCTGGTGTCATCTTGTCTTAAGGCAGCCATCATTAGAAATGAGTAAGAGATTATCTTCCAGGTCCTTAATACTCCATTCAAAGAAGATGGTGGTTGCTGAATTTTACCTTCCTGCATGATTCAGTGGATTCTACTTAAATGGTTAATCGGGGGATTTTTGTTAGTGATAATTGGTGAGAAATAAGCTGTTTTGCTCACTGTGGTTTCAAGCATTCAGGTTTGGAGATGTGAAAAATGGCCAGGAGTGAAAATGAAATGATTTCACTACTTCATCAAGGTAGGAACTATGAAGAATTTGGAAGTATCAACAATCGTGTTGAATATTACAATGAAAGTGAAGATTTGGAGGATCAAATGGTATTTAACTAGCATCAGTCGCTTACACCTGTGTGGCCGTTAGACACTACTCTGCTTGGAGCAAACAGCTTTTGAATACAGTCAGTTGCTTATGCTTGAATTTATGTTAATCATTTGGGCTGACTGACGCTGATTTAATAAGCAGTGATTTTTGACTACTTTGTGCAGGAGGCAGTCTATTACCTCCACTCGAAATCTGTACTGATTTTGTTCATTTACAGTCAATCAAAAGAACACAACAGTGTGCACTGTCGGAATCCCTCAGTTGATAACAATTATGAACTAATACACAGTTTTATATTTCTGTAGTAATATTGGCGGTGCTCCAGTTTGTTCTGTATTTAATTTAAATACATGAGACCTGAAGAAGGATCTGGCCCAAAATGTCGACTATCTACTCATTTCCATAGATGCTGCCTGACCTGCTGAATTCCTCCAGCATTATGTATGTGTTGCTTTAAATGCTGTACATAATTTGTTACTCAGTTGAACAGTAGTTTGTGGTTAAACTATTTCCATGAAACTTTGGCTAATTGGGGCAACACTTAATTGGGCCAAAATACATTGGTCCCGATGTGTCCCAATTAACCGGAACCCACAGTGCCTCACATACTCTCAATCTCCTCGGTATTTAAATATTATCCATCTCAGTATTGAATATTTTAAACAACAGCAGCCACAGCCTTTTCAGGCAGAGAGCTTCAACAACTCAAATTCAGAGAAAAGGCACTGCTCATTCTGAAGGCCCAGGCTTTCCTCCAAGCCATTTTTCTTTTAATAAACAAAATTATTGATCACCTGAACACTGCTTGTGAAAATCACACAAGGCAGAACTTCAGTTGGGGATCCTGAGCATGCTCTCAGGAACACTTGGACCAGCTCTTGAGGTACAACACCTGCAGGAGGCAGCTCTTCTTTTGTGAATGAGGCGCACAAATGCTTTACACAACGAGAAACAAGCAACCTGTTTCTACAAGGACAAGAGTGCCATCTCGGAATATCTGCTCCATCTGCACTTGTGGGTGTAGAAATGCTACGTTTGTAGATTGTCTCCTCTCCCTAAGGAGGAGTCTAACTGCACGCCCTGATGCAGCAATGAAGAGAAGAGGCAGTGGTTAGCAATGGTGTTGTGAATCCTGGTGCTGAGAAGTATGCCTGACCCTGACCTACATGGACAAAGAAGTCAAGGTATGTTTTGAAATTATAGTTGAGACTGTAGGAGGTTGCCAGTCTCAGTGAGGACTCAAAATGCAATTTAAATACATAACGTGGTTTTGAGGGAAACAGGGTTAGTGAAGCTGATTTTCTGTGACAAAGGACAATCCTTTCTCAGATCGCTAAGTTGGAAATCTCATTGCGGAGAAATTTTTCCCATTGCCATCACTTGGAAAATGTTTACCCTGGAAAAAAAATGTTGAAAGAAATAATATATTTTCCTACAAAGCACTCAGAAATGCATGCAAAATTACTCCAAGTTAACCCACTTTGCAGCAATTAGTTTTGGTGCGGAGATGAATTTCCAGTCCCTCAGATCTCTAGCCAGGGAAAAAGCCATTCCATTATCTAATCTATCAGTCTCCTTAAGAGTTGTTTATGTTTAAATGAGATCGCTGCCCATTCATATTGCTCCAGTCTATCATTGAGGGCAATCCCCATCACAGTCATCAGTCAAGTCATTGCATTTATTCTAAATCTGCCGAGAAACTGAACTTCACCCACTTTAGTTGATGAAGCATATAGTATTCTTAATGCTAACACTTCTCACAAAACTTCAGGGGACAGAATAGGAGTACTTTTAGAAGAGTACTAAGACATGAAATTGCGCCTTTGGACAGGAACTTGCTGACATGAGCTGTTTGAAAAGCTCGTCACTGAGAAGAGCTTCAAAGCTATTTTGCCCATGCTGGTCACATAATAAAGGCTGTCATGGAAATGAGGGAAAACACAAGGAAAGGGGAGGAGGCACTGGGTCTACATTTTCTCCTATGGCGTCCTGTGCACAAGACTAATCAATCAGGTGGTGATAGGCAACGTTGATACAATTTGTACAAGAAGGCTGTGGGCAGCAAGGAGAACACACTGATGTGTTTTACACAATGGAAAATTAGGCTGGTCGCATGCTGCACGCAAGATATTGATATCACAACTTTAATTGATGGTGCATTGCCAATCCCCTCTATATTTTCTTGAGTGTTCAGTGAAGGTTGTAGATATAGCCAATACAGAAGGACATGCCACTTGTAACATTATCATGTCCACAACGGATGCAGGGAAAGTATCACCCATGCTTCAGCGAGTAATGTTTGGAAGTGTACTGGGCAATTTCACCTAGAAATGATTGACAGCATGATTTAACCATGTTGAATGTATGTCAATATACAATTTGTGCATGTAATGACTTAATTCTAAGTTATCTTTCTGTGCGTAAGAACACCAGAAGCAGCCATGAGAGAATTACTCACATATAATTTGACACCTGACAAATTTCCTACAGATTGCAATTGTATGAAAGTTCTAATGGTAGGATTCACTGTGATTTTCTAATTCTATTTTATGCTTACCGTTTTTGTGCTGTAATTTCTGATGTGATATGTTATGAGAATTGTGAGGTCACCCAGGTGTAAACAATAGAAAATCAGATTGATAGAGAAATTTAGTTTCTATTTCAGGAACTTGTTATTAACCCCAATTTGTAGAGAAAGCAGCATACAATACATTTGACTATTCTCACAATGTATCCCTTTACATTTTCAGCCCTTTCCACTTGATTCTGGACTAGGCTCCGGGGTCAAGTGGATGGGGATAAAATGTATAATTGTAATCAATATCATCAGATAGTTGAAAGCGGTCTTGCGAATGGAGCCAGAGTGGCAGAGTGGTCAGTGTGACACTTTAGCAGCTTGGAGCATTATGGTTCCAAGTTCAGTTTAGGATTTTCTACGTTCTACCTGTGACCGCAAGGGTTTCCTCCCACAGTCCAAAGACGTACCAGTTAGTAGGTTCATTGGTCATTGTATGGGGTTGGTGTATAGCAGGCGTATGGGATTAAGTGGGATTTGGGATCAGCCATGATTGAATGGCAAAGCAGACTCGATGGGCTGAATGGCCTAATTCTGCTCCTATGTCTTATGGTCTAGTGTTAGAATAGGTGGGGTGTGGGGCTCATTGGGATGGAAGGGCATCTATCTCTAAACAAGTGGAAGATAGAGAAATTGATGACTATTTAAAAATTAGGATGAGTTGAATAAACAGGATGATGAAATAAAACATATAACACACAAAATGCTGGAGGAACTCAGGAGGCCAGTGAGCATCTATGGAAAAGAGTACAGTCGTTGTTTCGGGCCAGGACTGGAGAAAAAAACAGATATTCCATATTAAGCTGCTCTTATGGTATTTTAAAAATCAATTTTGCTAAAATGGGCCACAATGGTGACTCATAAGAATAAATGGAAATGTCTTATTTGAGGTTAAGATTAAGATCCCAATGATTGAAGAGAGCTCCAGACTTGAGACTGAATTTCTAATCAATAACATTATTTATTTACTTTCTTACTTCTAATTCATTATTAGATTGTGAGCAACAGTGGCAAGCTTAACATTTATTATTCATTCCTAATTGCCCTTGTCAATTGCTTGTAGTCATTGAATTGAATTGACTTTATTACTTACATCCTTCACATACATGAGGAGTAAAAATCCTTATGTTACACCTCCATCTAAATGTGCAATGTGAAATTCATAGTAATTTATAATAAACAGTATATACAACAGGACAGTCAATATAACATAGAAATACGATTGTATCAGTCTGAAGGCCAGGTGGAAGAAGCTGTCCTGGAGCCTGTTGGTCCTGGCTTTTATGCTGAGGTACTGTTTCCCAGATGGTAGTAGCTGCAACAATTTGTGGTTGGGATGACTCAAGGTCCCCAATGATCCTTTGGGCCCTTTTTACACACTTTGTAAATGTCCTGAATAGTGGGAAGTTCACATCTACAGTACACTCATCAGGCAGTGATACAGCCAGTCAGAATGCTCTCAATTGTTCCCCTATAGAAAGTTCTTAGGATTTGGGGGTCCATGTCAAACTTCTTCAACCGTCTGAGGTTGAATCCCAGAATTGGGTTTGGCCCAGTATGTCCTTGTAGCCTGTTATACCTATTTCAACTCATTCCATTCATCTTCATTAGTTCTATTGACTTTTAAGCCTTGACCTTGAACTGTGGCCTTCAGTGCAATATCAGGAAGGATTTTGACCCATTGATAATGAAGAGTTGGAAATATATGTTCTAAGATGAGTGTGACTTGGAAGGGATCTTGGAAGTGATTATCATCTAATATACCTTCCGATCCTATCCTAATTAGAAAAAATCATGGACTTAAAAGGTGCTCTGGGAATAAGCCAAGAGTGCTTTCAAAAAAGCGTTATAGAATTGATTCAACGTCAGGACAGGAAGAAAAAATATCAATTTTTTTTCAAAACTGAAGGATTATAACTCTGTACTTGAAATAATTTTGATTCTATAAGATTAACTGGTATTTAGCACCAATCACATTGTTAAAATACTTACATAGAATTGAATTGACATAATGTTTTGTTGTAAGTTTGTATTACATTTGGGCAACTTTACACAATACTGAAACTTTACACAATACCTGAAAGCTAGATATGCAGTGAGATATCAATTTCATGAAGCTAAGGATACACTGGCGCCACTATTGAGTAGGAAGCAGTGAGGTCATTGGTCTCATTTTTATTTTCAGAACAAAATATTGGGCATTGCATTGGAAAATTTAAAGGCATAGGAACATAATCTTTGGCCTGCTATCTCCATAGCAACCATCTGCTGTCTATCTATATGATTTCCATTGGCCAGCTGTTGACACTTTGGTAATTCAAGTGCACATATAGGACCCTCTTAGTTGTTATAAGAATATTTGCCCTACCTCCTACTCAACACAGCATTCCATATTCAAACACCTCTGGAAATATCCCTCTGAATCTCCTCTCCTTACCCATGGTCTCTAGTTTTAGATACCTCTGCCATGGGAAAAAGCTTCCTAAATACCTACACTGTCTAATCTCCTCAAGATTTTATAGAGCTTTTATCAGATCCGCAACATCAGCCTCTGCTATAATAAGGAAAATAAGCCAATCTGTCCCTCCTTGTAGGTGACCCATTCTGTGCCAGGCAGCATCCCAATGAATGTCCTTTGCACTCTCTACAATGCACTGGCAACTTTTCTGTAGCGTTGAGACCAAAACTGTAGACTGCGCTCCAATTGCCCAGCTAATCATTTATAACTTTGTGCCATCGTCTCTTTAATGAAAGCAACCTTCCTTCCATAGCACTGACACCTTCAGAGAGCCCTGGACTTGATCTCTTTGTACTTCAACACTTCCTTGGGCCCTACCATTCATCTTATATGCCCTAGCTTTATTAATCCTCCCAAAATGTATTATCTCACACTTCTCATGATTAAATTCTATCTATGATTTCCTTTATCAACTCATTACTATTGGTACATCTGAAGCTATATGCCATTTCCATGACAAATTAAGATTTAAAGATCACCTGGAA
Source organism: Hypanus sabinus (assembly GCF_030144855.1). NCBI lineage: Eukaryota > Metazoa > Chordata > Chondrichthyes > Myliobatiformes > Dasyatidae > Hypanus > Hypanus sabinus. The sequence goes on along the minus strand of NC_082719.1, from coordinate 64,814,579 downwards.
AAAAATTAAATTTTTCATACCTCCAGTCCGATCTATTTTCTATTTCCAACACAATGGGGTTTGCGACTTAACAATTTTGAGGTATTTGGTTCTACTTAGTCCACTGAGAGAGACACTTCCTCGTAATATGATATTTGCCTGTATAATCCAGTGTATTTTTCAGTAACAAAAATTTATTATATAGGCCCTGAATTTGCTTAAAATATAGATATTGAATGGTAGATGCCAAATTAATTGTGATTTTTATTTTTCCTCAGAACATAGTAGCTGAATTACTGTATAATATTTTATGCATTAACTCCTTCCCTCCCATAGCATTCCCATGATTTTTAAGAATTTGTATTTCAATTGTTGTTATTATTATTATTATTATGATCATCACCTTCATCATTCATTTAGGAACAGACCCTTCCCCTCCACCATAAGATTTCTGTATGGACAATGAACCAACCCATGAACACTATCTCACTATTTTTGCTCTCTTTTTGCACTACTTAATTAATTTAATGATATTTAATATATTAGTATTTATAATATTATAAATTACAGAAAGGTACACAGCTTATTGAATTTTACACTATTTTTATATATTGCACTGTACTGCTGTTGCAAAACAACAAATTTCATATCCTATGTCAATGATAATTAACTTGATGCTGATACTGATTCTGTTGAGCTTTTGACCTGAATTTATAAAGAAATAAAAGATAGTGAAAAAAAGAAGCTTCAAGCTGCGAAAATCTGAAAACTTCATCAGAACGTCACTGGTAGCTTGGAAGGAAAGAATGGATCAGCAGTCTCTCATTTCACTTCATTGGAAGGGAGAGCTTCACCGTCCATCAATGTCAGTGAAACCTTGTTTCTAAAGAAAATTGATCAGAAAATCTGCAGATGCTGGAAATCTGAGTATCACAAACAAAATGCTGGAGGAACTCAGTAGGCTAGGCAGCATTTATGGAAAAGAGAACGTCAACTGTTCTGTTTTCCATAGATGCTCCAGGTCTGCTGAGCTCCTCCAGTATTTTGATTGTGTTGCTCAGATTTCCGGCTGATCTTCTCATCAATTTTCTTTAGAAACGAGGTTTCACTGACATTGATGGACGGTGAAGCTCTCCCTTCCAATGACATGAAATGAGAGACTGCTGATGTGGTCTTTCCTTCCAAGCTCCCAGCGCTCCATTATCCAGTTGTATATATAAAACACTTCAAATCAACCAGTATTTGTGACATTCCAAAGGCACCTGGAAGCATAAAATAAAGTAAAACTTAAACAATGGAATCATAATTATTTAATTTTACCATTTTCCACACCTGTGAGGTAATTTACAATGTTTTGTAGTTAACTAATAAAATATGTTAGTGGTGTTTTCCATGAAATTACAGATGGCGTCAGACCTGTTCAAAGTTTATAAGTTCAAGGCCATATTTTATTAGCAGTGTGCAACAACTAAATTGTATTGTCACCATAATTCCAGCAGTAAAACACTTGGCATTCTGGGGTATCGTCATCCCAGTATTTGTTGTTTGCTTACGAATATTTGAGTCAATTTTAATGCAACATAGATAAAGTCAGCAGCATCATTTCTTATTTTATGGTGGGGTAATGACCCTTGCATAATAATACCAGTAATGAAATAAAGTCTGGAATTTTATTTTTGATTACTGATTTTATTTTGCAATCTCATCATTAGCAGCTGAAATCTGGGAAATGAAACTGTGAGGTGTAATCGGAGTATGAGATTATTATACATCAGCACAAGCCTGTGTTAGATTTAATCTAAACAGATCCTACATACAATGTGGCATTTAATTGGAACTCTATCAGACTTGCCTTAAACCTACTGCTATCAAAACAGAACTGAATACCTTTGTCCTGAACATTGTTAGAATCTTATTTCGGGGAATTTTAAACAATTCTTGAAATTTGATAATGTGGTGATAAACTATCTCTGAATTACCCATGAGAAAATCTGTGAATGCTGGAAATTCAAGCAGCTCACACAAAATACTGGTGGAACGCAGCAGGCCAGGCAGCATCTATAGGAAGAAGCACAGTTGACATTTCGGGCCGAGACCCTTCATGAGGACTAACTGATAGTAAGAGATTTGAAAGTGGGAGGGGGAAGGGAGATCCAAAATGACAGGAGAAGACAAGAGGGGGTGGGCTGAAGCTAAGAGCTGGAAAGTTGATTGGCAAAAGTGATACAGAGCTGGAGAAGGGAAAGGATCATGGGATGGGAGGCCTCAGGAGAAAGAAAGAGGGAGGGGAGCACCAGAGGGAGATGGAGAGCAGGCGAGGAGTGATTGTGAGTGGGACAGAGAGAGAGGGGAAAAAGGGGTAAAAATAGATAAATAAATAAGGTCAATCCATGGCCTCCTCTACTGTCAAGGTGAAGCCACACTCAGGTTAGAGGAACAACACCTTATATTCCATCTGGGTAGCCTCCAATCTGGTGGCATGAACATTGATTTCTCTAACTTCGGTTAACGCTCCTCCTCCCTTTCTTAGCTCTTCCCTTAATTATTTATCTATTTCCTCCCCTTTTTTCCCTCTCTCTCTGTCCCTCTCACAATCACTCCTTGCCTGTTCTCCATCTCCCTCTGGTGCTCCCCTTCCTCTTTCTTTCTCCCTAGGCCTCCCATCCCATGATCCTCTCCCTTCTCCAGCTCTGTGTCCCTTTTGCCAATCAACTTTCCAGCTCCTAGCTTCACCCTCCTGTCTTCTATCATTTCCGATCTCCCCTTCCCCCTCCCACTTCAAATCTCTTACTATTTCTTCTTTCAGTTAGTCCTGACGAAGGGTCTCGGCCCAAAACGTCGACTGTGTTTCTTCCTATGGATGCTGCCTGGCCTGCTGTGTTCCACCAGCATTTTGTGTGTGTTGTCTGAACTGCCCATAGTGTGCAACAGATTGATAGAAAGTTTAGGAAAACAGAGAGTTTTGTAAATGATGTGAGTTTTGTGAATATTTGAGGGATTTGAAGATGAAAGATGGAAGTATGTATATGTGCAGAGCAAGCAGTAAGTAAAGCACATGAACCGTGTCCTTTATGTCAAGGAGAAAGGAACACAGAAGTAGGAGAATCTTGCTAGAACAAATCTGTGGCTTAGTAATCTATCTAACCTATTATGAACCTATCTTCATAATTTTGTATACCTCTATAAGAACTCCCTTTACTTTCCTACACTCCAGGAAATAAAGTCCTCACCTATTCAATCTCTTCTTATAACTCAGTTCCTCAAGTCCTGGCAACGTCCTTGTTTGCTCTCGTTCAAGCTTACTGATATCTTTCCTGTAGGCAGATTATGAGAACTGCTCACTAACTTCTTCAACAACTTCAACATTTTTAAATTAACGATAAACATCCAGGCGTTGACTCTCTGTAGCATTCTCCCTCTCCACCTGTCCATTTCCCCGGGGATTATAACTCGTGGTCCGACTAGTAGCAATGCCCCTAGCCAGTAGGTACCGGCGCAGCTCGTCTCTCATAAAGGAGGACCCTCTATCACTGTGGATATAGCAGGGATACCCGAACAGAGTGAAGAGCTGGCGCAGGGCTTTTATGACAGACGTTGTAGTGGTGTCAGGGCAGGGGATGGCAAAGGGGAACCGCGAGTACTCGTCAATAATATTGAGAAAATAGACATTGCAGTCGGTGGAGGGAAGGGGGCCCTTAAAGTCAACACTCAGTCGCTCAAAGGGGTGGGTGGCCTTGATAAGTTGCGCCTTTTCAGGATGGTAGAAGTGCGGTTTGCACTCAGCGCAGATTTGGCAGTCCCTGGTCATTGTCCTGATGTCCTCCAGGGAGTACGGCAGGTTCCGGGCTTTCACGAAATGGTAAAATTGGGTGACCCCCGGGTGGCAAAGATGTGCATGGAGGGCGTATAGCTGGTCGAGCTGTGCGCTGGTACATGCTCCCCGGGATAGGGCATCAGGGGGCTCATTGAGCCTTCCAGGCCGGTACAGGACATCATAGTTGTAGGTAGAGAGTTCTATTCTCCACCACAAAATTTTATCATTTTTGATTTTGCCCCACTGTTGGTTGCTGAACATGAACGCAACTGAGTGCTGGTCGGTCAGAAAGGTGAACCTTTTGCCGGCGAGATAGTGCCTCCAGTGCCTAATAGCTTCCACTATGGCCTGGGCTTCTTTCTCCACCGCAGAGTGCCGAATTTCAGAGAATCGAAGGGTACAAGAAAAGAATGCTACTGGCCTGCCTGCCTGATTGAGGGTAGCAGCAAGCGCGAAATCGGAGGCATCACTCTCTACTTGGAAGGGACTGGTCTTGTCCACCGCATGCATTGTTGCTTTGACAATGTCCCCTTTAATGCAGCTGAAGGCCGCGCAGGCCTCGGCAGAGAGGGGAAAAGTGGTAGACTTGACCAGGGGGCGGGCCTTGTCTGTGTAATGGGGGACCCATTGGGCATAATAGGAAAAGAAGCCCAGGCACCATCTGAGGGCTTTGAGGGTGGTGGGAAGAGAGAATTCTAACAGGGGACGCATACGGTCGAGATCAGGGCCAATGACCCTGTTTTCCACGACTTACCCAAGGATAGCGAGTCGGGTGGTTCTGAACACACACTTGTCCCTGTTATAGGTAAGGTTCAGGGCTTTAGCCACTTGGAAAAATCGTTGGAGGTTGGCGTTGTGATCCGGCCAGTCGTGACCACAGATGGTGATGTTATCCAGATAGGGAAATGTGGCCTTCAGTTGGCACTGGTCCACCATCCAGTCAATTTCCCTCTGGAAGACAGAGACACCATTTGTGACACCGAAAGGGACGCGCAGGAAGTGATAGAGCCTGCCGCCGGCCTCGAAGGCTGTGTAGGGGCGGTCCTCTGGGCAGATGGGGAGCTGGTGATAAGCGGAATCTATTGTCTAGTACACCTTGTACTGAGCAATCTGGTTGACCATATCCACGATGCGGGGTAGGGGGTACGCGTCGAGTTGCGTGAACCTATTGATGGTTTGACTATAGTCCACGACCATCCTATTTTTCTGCCTGGTCCAAACAACAACCACCTGGGCCCTCCAAGGGCTTGTGCTTGGCTCAATGATCCCCTCCCTGAGCAGCCGCTGCACCTTCGACTGAATGAAGGCCCTGTCCCCCACGCTATACCTCCTGCTTTTAGTTGCCACAGGTTTACAGTCGGGGTCAGGTTGGCGAACAGCGGTGGGGGAGGGATCTTGAGGGTGGAGAGGCTGCAAGTGGTGTCAGTAGCGCAGCTGTTGGCATGGTGCTGGGTGGGATGTGCAGGTCGGTGTGTGTGTGTGGTCAGTAGCGGGGTATATGGCGAAGTCCCACAAAACTGAGGATTCCTGACAGTGAGTGGTGGGAGGGGCCCGTCATATGCCATAGTCACACTTTCGAGGTGGCTCTGGAAGTCCAGCCCCAATAGCACAGACGCGCACAGTTGGGGCATGACCAGTAGCGCAAAGTTCCGATATTCTGTGCCCTGCACCACCAATGTCGCTACGCAACCCACCCGGATGTCTGTGGAATACGACCCAGAAGCCAAGGTGACCCTCTGGCTTACTGGCCGTGTCACGAGTCCGCAGCGTTGCACCGTGCCCGGGTGAATAAAACTCTCAGTGCTGCCCGTGTCAAACAGGCAGCTAGTCCTGTGCCCCTCCACCAGGATGTCCATCATTGACCTTGCAAGCTGGTGTGGGGCGCTTTGGTTGAGGGTCATGGAGGCCAGAGTTGAACTGCCGTCTTGGTGCCCGGTAAGCACCGGTGGGTAGGGGGCAGGCATGTTGGCGCCAACAAAGATGGCTGCCCCCATCCGGGTATGCAAGATGGCGGCCCCCATGCCTCACACGCAGTGCTGCCCGACCCCGCTCGTGGTTTAGACTTACAGACCTTGGTGAAATGGCCCTTCTTCCCCCAGCTGGAACAGGTCGCTTCTCGGGCCGGGCAGTGTTTTCGGGGGTGCTTTTCGAGTCCGCAGAAGTAACACTGCATGGGCTTGCGACTGGCAGCAGCTGTGGTCGGGTTCGGGGAGTTTGTGGAATCGCGACTGGCAGCGGTGTTGGCGAAGTCGCTCACGGGAACCGGCGGCGGCGGGCTCTGAGGCATCCACGGGACCGGCGGGGGATCGCGCGGCTGGACAATGTCAGCATAGTGCAGAGCAGCCTCCAGCATGTCGGCCATCTCGATCACCGAGCATAAGGTAAGATCGGCATTTTCCAGCAGCCGCTGGCGCACATACACTGACCTGATCCCTGTAACAAAGGTGTCTCGTACAAGGAGCTCCACATGCTGTTCCGCCGTGAGTGTTTTGCAGTCCCAAGTTCGCACAAGTGTCTGTAGGGCTCAGAGAAACTCGGCGCTCGATTCTCCAGGCCGCTGTTGGCGCGTAGCTAAACGATGTCTTGCGTAGGCGGTGTTCACCGGCCACAGGTACTGTCTTTTGAGGGCGTCCAGTGCCTCTTGGTAGGTTGACCGGACTCTGATAAGTGAGTAAACTTTCATGGTGACCCTCGAGAGGAGAATTCTGTGCATAACGGCGGGTTCAGTTGCACTAATCTCCAAGTATGATTGGAAGCATGCAAGCCAGAGTTCAAAGGCAAGAGCTGCTTCAGGGGCTTAGGGGTCCAAATCCAATTTTTCCAGATGTAAAATACTTCCCATGTTCTAAAACTTCCAGTCAATAAAATTGATGCAGCATCAATAACTCTCTCTGAGACGTGAAGGTGAGATATCAGCTTTTATTGACTGGAAGAAAGAACAAGCAGTAGTTGACCACCATACTACATCCTGGAGACTGAGAGGCCGGGCTCAGGCCTCAATCGCCTTTATACAGGGGTCTGTGGGAGGAGCCACAGGAGCAGTCAGCGGGGGCATGTCTAGACAGGTTTATGTAGTTCACCACACTCTCATTCCTTTACCAAAGTTCCTTTATGGTCTACACATTGATGCACCATCAATAACTCACACTGAGACGTAGGCGAGATATCGGCTTTTATTGACTGGAAGAAGGAACCAGGAGTGAGTGTCTATCATACAAGGTCCTGGAGACTGAGGCCGATCTTCAGGCCGCAGGTCTCCTTTATACAGGGGCCTGTGGGAGGAGCCACAGGAGCAGTCAGCAGGGGCGTGTCCCGACAGGCACATAGTTCACCACATTCACCCCCCCTTCGTTTGAAAAAGTCCTCATGTAGCGAAGGTTCTTACAAGTCAAGCCGATCAGGCGGTCGAATCTGTCGCTGCGATCTACGTAGCACCGGCTGTGACCGCATAGGTGCCGGCAACATTGGCGATTGCACAGGGGACGGGGGTTGCGCGTGTTCTTGCCCACTAGGCGCCGGTGATCCCTCATGCATGTGCGAGGCGCCTGGTATAAATGCGTACGAAACGCCCGGTATACAAGTGTCGTGAGGAGTCTGTGTAGGGCCTGGTGAGTACGGTGTCACCTCTGGTGCAGGGTTCACAGTTACCGGAGAGCCTTCAGGGTAGTGGTCTGCTGCACCTGCGGGTGCCAGGTCGCGGATGGAGACCGTGTCCTCCCGCCCATCAGGTAAGACCACGTAAGCATACTGGGGGTTCGCATGGAGAAGGTGAACCCTCTCCACCAGCGGGGAGTATTTATTGCTCCTCACATGTTTCCGGAGCAGCACTGGCCCCGGGGACGTCAGCCAAACTGGTAGGGTGGTCCCAGTGACAGACTTCCTGGGAAAAGAGAATAGGCGTTCGTGAGGGGTGGCATTGGTGGACGTACATAACAGAGAGCGGATAGAGTGCAGTGCCTCAGGGAGGACCTCCTGCCATCGAGAGACCGGCAACCCTTTGGACTTGAGGGCTAAAAGTGTGGCCTTCCACACTGTGGCATTCTCCCGCTCTACCTGGCCATTACCCCGGGGATTATAACTCGTGGTCCGACTGGTAGCAATGCCCCTAGCTAGCAAGTACTGGCGCAGCTCTTCACTCATAAAGGAGGACCCTCTATCACTGTTAGGCACTGGAGGCACTATCTTGCTGGCAAAAGATTCACTGTGCTGACCGACCAGCGCTCGGTTGCGTTCCTGTTCAGCAACCAACAGCGGGGCAAGATCAAACGAAGGGGGGGTGAATGTGGTGAACTATGTGCCTGTCGGGACACGCCCCTGCTGACTGCTCCTGTGGCTCCTCCCACAGGCCCCTGTATAAAGGAGACCTGCGGCCTGAAGATCGGCCTCAGTCTCCAGGACCTTGTATGATAGACACTCACTCCTGGTTCCTTCTTCCAGTCAATAAAATTGATGCACCATCAATAACTCACACTGAGACGTAGGCGAGATATCGGCTTTTATTGACTGGAAGAAGGAACCAGGAGTGAGTGTCTATCATACAAGGTCCTGGAGACTGAGGCCGATCTTCAGGCCGCAGGTCTCCTTTATACAGGGGCCTGTGGGAGGAGCCACAGGAGCAGTCAGCAGGGGCGTGTCCCGACAGGCACATAGTTCACCACACACATTTCCAGCCTCTCCCGGAGCACCATGCTGACTCATCTATCCTCACCGCTGATGAGGGGTATTCTCCCCACCCAATCCCTCCCACTCCCATGGGTGATGTACCTTAAACCGTGGTCCTTTCCCAATGGGCCTTCGCGGTGGCTGCACCAAGTTTCAGTGCGTCCCTCAGCACGTATTTCTGCAGGCGAGAATGTGCCAGCCGGCAGAATTCAGCCACGGACATCTCCGTGTGCTGGTAGACCATCAAGTTTCGGGCCGACCAAAGAGCGTCTTTCACCGAGCTGATGATCTGCCAGCAGCACCGGATATTTGTCTCTGTGTGCGTCCCCGGGAACAGCCAGTAAATCAGGGAGCCCTCAGTTACGCAGCTGCTGGGCATGAATCTTGACACCATCCCTTCCATCCTCCTCCACACCTTTTTCACAAACCCACAGAGTGCAGAAGTGAGTCACTGACTCCTCCTCACTGCAGTCCTCCGGTGGGCAGCGAGGTGTGGAGATGACATTCTGGGCTGACTGGGAGGGCCCCTCTCACTGCCAGCCAAGTGAGGTCTGGCGATCAGGCATTTTGCCAGATGTACTGGATGGTCTGCTCAGGAAACCACCCCACTGAGTCCATCTTGTCCTTCCCTTGCAGCGTACCGACCACTGTCTAATAGCCTTGTGGTCAAAGGCGTTGACCTGGAAGAACTTTTCTACGAAGGACAGGTATGGCGGCAACAACCAGCTGACCGGGTCATTGTGTGGGAGTGGGGCCAGACCTATCCTTCGCAGCCAGGGTGATAGGTAGAACCTGGGCACATAGTGGTACATTGTGCCCACGTATCTGGGATCCACACACAACCTAATGCAGCCACACAACATGGCATCCCAAGTCCTGTACTCAATACTTTGATTTACAAAGACCATTGTGACAAACTCACTTTAGGACCCTATTTAACTGTGACGTCACTTTCAAGAAATTATGGCTCTGCATTCCTTATCCCTTTGTTCTTTTACAAACTTCAATGTTCTATGTGTACGTCATAACCTGGTTTGTCCTCCCCAAGTGCAGCAGCTCATACTTGTTTGCATTAAGTTTCATCTGCCATTTCTCAGGCCATATTTTCAGCTAGTCCATGTCTCACTACAAGCCTTGCTCACTGTCCACTATGCCCCTAATCTTGGTGTCATCCACAATTTTCTGATCTAGTTCATTATCATCCAGGTCGGGGATATAGATGACGAAGAATAATGAACCCGTCACTAATCCCAGTCAGAGAAGCAACCATCTAAGGCCACTCTCTGGCTTCTCCCACGAAACCAATGTCAAATCCAATTTACAATTTCATTCTGATTGCTAAGTGACTGAACCTGCTTGACCAGCCTCCCATGAGGCACTTTGTCAAAGACCTTGATAAAGTTCATGTGGATGACATCCACTGACTTTCCTTCATCAACTTTCCCGGTAAACCTTCTCAAAAAACTCTGTAAGATTGGTTAGACACTACCTATCATGCACAAAGCCATGTTGTCTATCCCTGATCATGCTCTGTCAATCTAAATACTTTGATATCCTGTCCCTTAAGGCACCTTCCAATAACTTACCCACTACTGATGTCAGGCTCACCAGCCTACAATTTCCAGTCTTATTCTTAGAACCTTTCTTGAGCAATGGAGTAACATTAGCTATCGTCCAGTCCTTTGGAAACTCAGCTCAGATGATTTAAATCCCTCTGACAGGGCTCCTGCAATCCCTGCACTTGCCTCCCACGAGATCTGAGGGGACACCTTGTCAGGCCCTGGATACTTAGCCACTCTAAATTGCATAAAGACAGCAAACACCTCCTCTTTGTAATCCATATATGGTCCATGACCTCACTACTGTTTTGCCCCAGTTCTACAGACTCTGTGCCCATTTAAGATCTCCTTCATCTCTTCTAGTCCCTTGCATAAATGAGAACACTGGTGATGCAAGTGGACCAATTTTGTCCCTTGCTGTCCTTTTGCTCCTAATATATCTGTTAGTTAGGTTCTCCTTCACCTTGTTTTAGGATTAAAATGTGTGTATCTAAAGTATTTCCTTTGGTCAGTGATCCATGGTGCTGTGAGAGAAAGGGTTGCAATGCTCAGCCTCATTAAAGAAGCAAGGAGGTCTTAATGATCAGACATAAGAAATTGAGATGATCTAGGATGACTAAAAAGCATTACATTAATCAGGGTCCCAGCAGAGGCCCATGTACAAACATGCCCTGTAACTTACACAGGAGCGGGGCCTCACTTTTCAAGGTGAAACCCTGTCCCTGCATTCAATGCCCATTTCTTGAATCATTAGTCGCATGCCAGTATCACAATAGTGACATCAAACATGTGTGACCTGTCCATTAACATTATTATAACATGCTCAGTCCGCCCCACTTAACTGTACAACGGGGCTATGATGAAACTCCCCTGAGTATATCATACTCTGAGAGATCAAATCACTTTTAGAGAATGAGTTCCATACATGGAATTAGAATGTGATGCATAAAATAGTGGCAGAATACAATAGAATTTCAATCTCACATACTTTAAGATGTATTTCCATATGTTAATGATCAATATGTTTGTGAAGTGTACGTGGCAATAATCAGGTCAATAGTTTAGCTGCTTCTTTACTCCTGAGTGAACATTTGCACGAACAAGTGACACTAAATTGAAAACTTGGCTGCACAGCACATGCACCTGGCAATAATGTTTTCCTTGGCCGATAAAAGTTGTATACTTTGAAAGCTCCTGCATCATTACACAATATGTATTTTGAAGATAAGGTCACTAACAGGTATCAAGGATAGTTTTTTAATTTTATAATGCAATGAGCACTAAAACACAGAACATTTAACAAGGTTGGGCTGAATTTACCCTTGGAAGTAGATCACATAAGATTTCTCAATTCTTTGATAGCGAACATTGTAAGTTGTGAAATAGAATGGAAAAATATATTTTGCTTCTTGTGTTAACTATTTTGGTGGGATTTATAATGAAGGTATTGCAATTTTTAAAAATGCTGCCTCCTTGTTTCTAAATGTTATTGTTAATTTTACTCTGTTAGGGACAGATCTATTCTAAGCTTGGAATTCCTTCTTCCCTTTCTGCAGATTCAGTCATGTAATGATCATTAGCCTGACACCAGTTCCCAGTCCTACTCACCAGCTCGAGCTCAAATGACTGGTCTGACCCAGGTTCCTATCCTTGTCACTGCAATTAAGTCAGGCTCCAAACCTGATTACTGGCCCATTGCTCGGAGCCAATCCCTGCCCCTAACACAATCCCAAGCCCAAAGAACGATCAGTGAACTAACGGCCCAGCCCCAACCCACATCACCAGTTTGGAAAACTGCCTCACCTCTAACCCTATTACCCTGCTCCCCACCCCCATTCCATGCCCAACACCCATCCTATAATTGCCTGCCCTCCCTCCCCAGTGTCTCTCATTCAACCAGCAGAATTTGATAAAACATAATACAGCTCAGGAACAGGCCCTTCTGCCCATAGTGTTGAGCTGAACTAATTAAACTATTGATGTCTAAATACACCAATTGTTTCTGCCTAAAAATGATCAATATCCCCCCATTCTGTGAGTATTCATGTACCTACTAAATGTCTCCATTGTCTATGCCTCCACTACCAACTTTGGCAGTGCACTCCAGGCATCTACTACTTTATGTGTAAAAAATCTGCTCCGCACATCTCATTTAAACTTTCCCCCTCTCAGCTTCAATGCATGCCCTCTAGTATTCAGCACACTCCAGACACAATCTAACCAGAGAAGGTTCAAACCAGCCAGAAGGTTGGAGGAATTTAGTTGCAGGGGTGGGGGAGATTGGATAGACTGAGCTTGTTTTCCATGGAAGAAAGATGGTTGAGGGATGACTAAATAGTGACATATAAGTCTATCAGAGGCATAGTCAAAATTATTTTCCCATAGTAAGGATATCCAAAAGATCATGTGATTAAGGAGAGATGAAGGAGTTTTAAAGGGGATCAAAGGGGTAAGTTCTGACACAGAAAGTGGCTCATGCTTGGAGCTCACTGCCAAAGAAGATGGTGAAGTCATACACAATTGTTACGCTTAAGAGTCATTAAGACTGAAATTTAAATAGGTGAGGATTAAAAGGATATGTTTCATGATGTTGTGCCAAACAAATTAAACTAATGATGTTTAAGTAAACCAATCAAAGTTAAAGTAGGGTCTATCATTTTTACAGTGAGCTATTTTCTTAACATCACTGAGCAATTGACAAATGAAGAACTAGGCTATCTTGAACTGGAATCTGAGGTCAAATAGCTCCCAAGACATCCAAGGAAAAGCTCTCCATCATTCCAGCAATATAACCTGCAGCATTCTTGCCTTTTGCACTCATATGACTTCCTGGTTTCCACCAAATCGATGTAAAATTTAGATAATATGGCCCAAAAGAAAAAGCCAATGCTGCCATTTCAGACGCTCTGGTCTGTTCTCTCTTTGCAACTTGCGTTTGTACACTCAGAGGAACTGCATCATGTTTTTCCGTGCCTTTACTATATTGGTGGTTATCCCGCCTACTCTCTCAAGCATTAAGTCAAGTCGTGCAAATAGTTTATTCTGAATTCTCACATTTGCACATTAAAAAAAAACCTATAGTGTCCAAACTAAAATGTTTGGAGATGGCAATGTCTTCAGCCTGACTAAGCAGTGCATAAAGAGCAAACATAGTGAGGTAGTGTTCATTGGGTTGGTTCATTGTCTGATGATGGAGAGGAAGAGTCTGTTCCTAAAATGTTGAATGTTTATCTTCAGGCAACTGAAGGGAGATTCAGTTATTTGAATAAATAGTTGAATAAAAGAAAAGGCTATCTTGGTGACAGTAACCTTGAATCTACCAGATTGTTGTAAAAATCTATCTGGTGAAATAATGTTCTTTAAGAAAGGAAGTCTGACATCTTTGCCTGGTCTGACCTGTACATGACTCCACCCCCACTGTTATGGTTGACTCTAAACTACCTCTTCAAGTTCATGGGTAGTTAAGGATGGACAGAAATTGGTGGCACGATTAGAGGTATCCACATCTCATGAACAAACAAAATGCAAGTAAAGTTGGGAGTAAATTTGCAGGTCTAGTTCACCCAAAGGAAAGTGTCTGTTCAAAGTTGCAGTGCCAGCTGACAAAAAGTTGCACTTCCTACAAAGAACCCGGGCTTTTTGGGAATGCTGGATGACTGGATTTACCCTTCAGTCAAATGGCCATAAGGCATGGGTATGCAAAATTAGGAGCACTGTAGATAGGGTAACTGCAAGCAGGCTTTTTCCACTGAGTTTGGGTGGGACTACAACCAGATGGTGTGGGTTAAGGACAAAAAGTGAGATGTTTAAGGGGAACATGAGGGGAAACGACTTCACTCAGAGGGTCATGAGAGTGTGGATTGAGCTGTCAGCACAAGTGGTGCATGCGAGCTCAATTTCAATTTCAAGGTTTAAGAGAAGTTTGGATAGGTACATGGATAGTAGGAATATGGAGGGCTATGGTCCTGGTGCAGGTCAATAAGAATAGGCAGTTTAAATGGGTATGGCATGGACTAGATGGGCCAAAGGGCCTCTTTCTATGCTGTACTTCTCTATGAGATGGGAGCAGAATTAGGCCATTCGGCCCATTACACCTGCCATTTCTGATTTATTATCCCTCTCAGTCCCATTCTCCTGCCATCTCCCTGCAATCTTCGATGCCCTGTCTAATCAAGAAACTATCAACCTCCACTTTAAGTAAACTCAATGACGTGGCATGCACAGCTATCTGTACAATGAATTCCACAGATTCACTACTCTCTGTCTAAAGAAATTCCTCCACATCTCAGTTCTAAATGGACATCCATCTATTCTGAGTGTGTGTGCCCTCTGGCCCTAGACTCTCCCGCTGCAAAACTTTGATCCAAGATGGTGGCACGACGCAGCTTGCAGCGGCCTCTCCGGAAGTGATTATCTGTTATTTGTGAAGCGGGGTGCTGTGCGCAATCATAATCGATTGAAAACGGACATGGAAGCACGGAGAAACATCAGGAAATTCCAGAAAGACCTTCTTCATTGCTGCTGCTGCTGAGGTCCGGGACTCTGCTGGGAAGAACAGGCCCTCAGTCCTCGAGGTCGCGTTGCCAAAGGCTGTTGGCGGGGCTGTCTTAATACGCTCGGCAGAGGATGGTGCTCGGAGAAGCTGTGCCGGAGGGGATGGTTGTCGGCTTGGAGGTTCGACAGACTCGGAGACCTTTTGACGGACTCAGGTCACTTTCGGTGTGTACTGCGTCTGCGAGGCTGAGTCAGGCGGCACCTGGGAAGTCCATAGCGGGGGTTTTCCTTTCTGCTGCTGGTGTGGGATGGCGAGACTGTTGGAACTCTGGGGAATTGTGGAAACTGTGGTGATTTCTTTTGAACTTACAGTCCTTTAACATCTTGGACTATTTTTACTGTGCCCATAGTCTGTTTTTTTTATCAATTATGCTATTGTTTGCACTGTTGTAACTATATGTTGTAATTATGTGGTTTTGTGCAGGCCTTGTAGCTTTAGGTTTTGGTCTTGTTTTGTCTGGTGGATTTGGAGCTCCTTTCTGGGGAACGCGCTAGATGGTAACGTGATATTAATATGCAGCAGCCTCTCCGGACTCTGGATTGGGGATTGCCAAACATTATGTGGATTTTCTGGTGTAGTCTGTTTTGTCATATGGCAGTGATATCATTCTGGGGGAACGTTGTCTCATTTTTTAACTGCATTGCATTTGTGGTTTCTAAATGACAATAAACTGAATCTGAATCTGAATCTGCAGAAAACATCCTCCCCACATCCACCCGTTCTAGGCCATTCAATATTCAACTGGTTTCAATGAGATCTCACCATTCTTCTAAATTCCAGTGAGTACTGGCCCAAAGTTATCAAATGCTCCTCATATGTTAACCCTTTCATTCCTGGAATCATTCTTGTGAACCTCCTCTGGACTCTCTCCAATGTCAGCACATCTTTTTTTAGATAAGGAGCCCAAAGCTGCCCACAATATTTCAAGTGCAGTCTGACCAGTGTTAAATAAAGCCTCAGGATTATGTCCTTGTTTTTATATTCTAGTCCTCTTGAACTGAATGCTAACATTGCATTTGCCTTCCTCACCACTGACTCAACCTGCAATTTAACCTTTAGTGAATCCTGCATGAGAACTCTCAAGCCCCTTTTTACCTCTGATGTTTCCCATTTAGAAATTAATCTTCACTTTTATTCCTTCTACCAATACACTTCCCAACACTGTATTCTATCTGCCACTTCTTTGCCCATTCTCCTAATCTGTCTAAGTCCTTCTGCAGCCTCCCTGCTTCCTCAACACTACCTGCCCCTCTACCAATCTTTTCATGAAAGCCGGAATGAAGCTCCTCAATGCATTTTCAGATTTAGTGCTCCTCATGATGGCAACCTAGGACCATTTGCTTTGGGCATCCACTATAACCAAGAAGATGTATCCTTCTATCGGCCCTGCAAAATCTTTCTGAATCCTCTTCCGGCCATTCTCCTGGATGCAAATGAGCAAGTTGAGGAACATTTCTCACTCGCTGACAATGTGAGCATGCTTTGGCCTTCTCATCTAGTTCTGGCCACCAGGAGTAGCTACGTGTAATTTCTTTCCTTTGCACTACACCACAGGGTCTTACATGTAGCTCATCAAGCACTTGCTTTCTTAATGGTGGAGGAATGACAACACGATAGCCCCATTGCAAACATCCTGCTTGGACTGTGAACTCCTTCTATCACGCCTGGTATGATGATGAGATCATAAGACAATGGAGCAGAATTAGGCCATTCTCCCCACCAAGTCAGCTCCCCCATTTCATCATGGCTGATCCATTTCCCGCTCAACTGCGTTCTCCCCATGAGCAAGCCTTCAACTTGGCCACAAAACATCAATTCCATCATCCAAATCATTATCATGAACATAAAAAGAAGTGGTCCCACCTCTGACACCTGCAGAAACCACCAGTCACAGGCAGCCAATCAGAAAAGACTCCCTTCATTCCTACTCTTTGCCTCCTACCAATCAGCCAATGCTCTATTCATACTAGTATCTTTCCTGTAATACCATGGGCTGTTATCCTGCTAAGCTGCCTCATGTGTGGCACCTTGTCAAAGGCCTTTTGAAAATCCAAGTGCACAACATTTACCAATTCTCCTTTGTCTATCCTGCTTGTTATTTCTGTGTTATGGACTCCAACATCTACCCAGCCACTGAGGTCAGGCTAACTAGCCTATAATTTCCTTTCTTCTTTCTCCCTCCCTTCTTGAACAGTGGAGTAACACCTGTAATTTTACAGTTTTCTGGAATGATACCAGAATCTATTGATTCTTAAAAGATGATTCCTATCTCCTCCAGAATCTCTTCAGCTAGCTTTTTTTTTGAACCCTGACTGTAGTCCATTTGGTCCAGCTGACTTATCAACCTCAGACCTATCAGCTTCCCAAGTACCTTCTCCTTTGTAATAACCTGACAATTTCAAGTTCCTGGGTGTTGAGGACCTAACCTGGTCCCTCATATTGATGTAGCTATAAAGAAGGCAAGGCAGTAGCTCAATTTCATTAAGAGTTTGAAGAGATTTGGTTTGTCATCTAAAACACTCGAAAACTTCTATAGATGTAGAATGGAAAGCGTTCTCACTGTCTGGTATCGAGGGGGTGGGGTGCACGACCACACAGGATTGAAAGAAGCTACAGAAAGTTGTGAAATTAAGCGGCTCCATCTTGGGTACTAGCCTTTGTAGTATCCAAGGCATCTTCAAGGAGCGGTGCCTCAGAAAGGTGACGTCCATTATTAAGGACCCCATCACCCAGGGCATGCCCTTTTCTCATTGCTACCATCAAGGAGGTACAGAAGCCTGAAGGCACACACTCAATGATTCAGGAACAGCTTCTTTCCCTCTGCCATCTGATTCCTGAATGGACCTTGAACCCTCTGGCACTACCTCACTTTTTTAATATACAGTATTTTTGATTTTTGCACATTTTTAATCAATGCAATATATGTATGCAGTAATTGATTTACTTATTTATTTATTTTTCTTTTCTCTTCTATATTATGTATTGCATTGAGTTAACTATACTTTATTTGGAGCTTGAAGAGTTTTGGTATGTCAACAAATACACTCAAAACCTCCTATATTTGTACCGTGGAGAGCATTCTGACAGGCTGCAACATTGTCTGGTATGGAGGGGCTACTGCACAGGACCGAAAGAGGCTGCAGCAGGTTGTAAATCTAGTCAGCTCCATCTTGGGCACTAGCCTACAAAGTACCTAGGACATCTTCAAGGTGGGTGTCTCAGAAAGGGCACCCAAGGCATGCCCTCTTCTCATTGTTACCATCAGGTAGGAGATACAGAAGCCTGAAGGCACACACTCAGCGATTCAGGAACAGCTTCTTCCCCTCTGCAATCCAATTCATAAGTGGACATTGAACCCATGAACTCTACCTTGCTTTTTTTAAAATATGTATATTACTTCTGTTTCTGCACTATTGTAATATACTTTATATATTTTACAGTAATTTATTTATTTAATTTTCTTTCTATAGTATCATGTATTGCATTGAACTGCTGCTGCTAAGTTAACAAATTTCACAACATATGCTGGTGATAATAAACCTGATTCTGACGTTTTCCTTAGTAATAACAACACCCTACACTCACTTCTGCCCCCAGCCACCCTCGAATTTCTGGCATACTGCTAGTGTCATCCACAGCACAGATTTATGTAAAATACTTATTAAATTCATCTGCCATTTCTTTGGTTCCCATTACTACCGCTCCACCATCATTTCCTAGCAGCCCAACATCCTCTCTCACCTTCCTTTTTCATATACGGTATATGTCTCATTATTCCCTGCCTTTCAATGTGTCAGAAGTACTGTCTCAGCTCTCAAACAAATAAGAGCAGCTCAGTTCAATCATCAAGGTTTGGTCATGGTAACTGATAACACACTGATAGAGAACTATTATGAAGTTAATATGTGCCTGAACGTTTGTTTTTGTATTAACCTTTGATTCTTCATTCTGCAACTAGTCATACTTTTCGTGGAGGTCTGAGATTCTGTTGAATCCAACTATAAACTATATTTCCAGGTGGTTAACTATAAACTATTCTGTTTCTCTCCAAGCCAAATAGCACGTTCATCCCATGAACAAAGGAACCATTTCTAATTTTCCACTTAAAGTGATCTTGACATTGTAGCACTGATGGCAAAGCTGCCTTGTTTACCCAGAGCAATTTGCCTTGAGGATATCAAGGATCAATCAAGTAAATAAGAGGCGGATCATGTTGCATGGTTCACAAAAGGTTAGTGCACAGGAAATCCAGCTAATTAGGAAAGCTAACAGAATGCTGATTATTGCTAAGGGAATTAAATGTAAAGGTTTCATTTATACATGGTTCCTCAGTGGTTGGGAAGTTGTTGGAATCTATTACTAAGGATGAGGTTTCGGGATACTTGGAGTCTGATGATAAAACAAGTCAAAGTGAGCATGGTATCAGTAAAGCGAAATCTTGCCTGACAAATCTGTAGAGTTCTTCAAGAAAGTAACAAGCAGAGTGGACAAAGGAGAGGCAGTGGGTGTCATTTACTTGGATTTTCAGAGGGCATTTGATAAGATGCCACACATTAGGCTGCTTAACAAGATATAATCCTATGGCATAACAGGAATTATACCGACATGGATAGCAGAATGGCTGACAGGCAAGAGACAGGGATTGTGAATAAAGGGGGCCTTTTCTGGTTCACTGCCCGTGACTAGTGGTGTTCCTCAGGGGTCAGTATTGGGACTGCTACTTTTCATATTGTCTGTCAGTAATTTAGATAATGGAATTGATGACTTTTGGCAAAGTTTGCGGATAATATGAAGATAGGTGGAGGGGTAGGTAGTGCTGAGGAAGCAATGCGATTGCAGCAGGGTTTGGACAAATTGGAAGAATGGGCAAAATAGTGGCAGATGGAATAGTGGCAGATGGAATACAGTGTTGGGAAATGTATGATAATACATTTTGGTAAAAGGAACTATAATGAGATTATTATCTAAATGAGGGGATAATTGAAACATCAGAGGTGCAAAGGGACTTCAGAGTCTTCGTGCAAGACTCTCAAAACGTTAATTCAGAGGTTGAGTCTGTGGTAAAGAAGGAAAATACAATGTTGGCATTTATTTCAAGGGGAATAGAATGTAAAAGCAAGGAGATAATGCCAAGACTTTATAAGACACTAGTCAGGCCACACTTCGAGTATTGCAGTTTTGGACCCCATATCTCAGAAAGGATATGTTGTCATTGGAGAGATTCAAGAGGAGGTTCATGAGGATGATTCCAGGAATGAAGGGGTTAACGTCGAGGAGCGTTTGACAGCTTTGGGCCTGTACTCACTGGAACTTAGAAGAATGTGGGGGGATCTCATTGAAACCTACCGAATATTGAAAGGACTATGTTGGGTGGATGTGGAGAGGATGTTTCCTCTGGTGGGACTATCCAGAACTAGAGGACAGCCTCAAAACGGAGTGGAGACCCTTTAAAACAGAGGTAGGGAGGATTTTATTTAGACAGACGGTGGCGAATCCACCACATTCTCTACCACAGATTGCAGTGGAGGCCAAGTCCAATGGGTATACTTAAAGCAGAACTTAACAGCTTCCTGATTGGTCAGGACATCAAAGGATATGGTGAGAAGGCAAGTGTATCGGGTTGAGTGGGATCCAAGATCAGACATGACGGAATGGCAGAGCAGACTCGATGGGTTGAATGGCCTAATTCTGCTTGTGTGTCTTATGACCTTATGGTCCACCTCGGGCAATGATGACACTAAATCTGGAATGCAATCTGTAATATGTAGTTCATTCTTTAAGAAAGGGTGGAAGTGCTTTGGAAGCAATTGCCAGGTTTCCTGGACTGAAACCTGGAATGAGCAGGTTTTCTTTGGGAAAAAAAGGATAGAAAGGCAAGATGTGGTTCCGGTGACATCATGGTCAAGAATGGCAGCTTCAGTCACTAGCTCCTTCGAAAAAACGCAGATGAAGCCCCGTTAACCCATCAAATATAGTATTTTTGAAAGTATTTGAACTGATAAGAAGGGCAAGAATGGGGAAAAAGAATGGAAATTTAAAAAGCGACACTGCGGAGTCTGTGGACGAGAGGAATGCAGTGAGTGGCTCTCCTACCCGGCCGTGTGCTAGCAAGGCGGACGCTGGGTCTCATTCAGGCAAAGAGAGTTCCAGAACTAGCAGCAGCTAGTAGCAGAACAGCAGCTACATGATATTAAGTCAAAGCTCACCAACGTCAATCAAAAAATAACAGTGGCCGAAACTCGAATTGAGAAGCTGGAAGATCGCATTCAAAACATGGAACAGATACTAAGTAAGATGATAAAAATATTAAATCAACAAAAATTTAAACTGCTTGACCTGGAGGGAAGATCATGACGGAAAAATATCAGAATATACAACGTTCCCAAAGGAGCGGAGGGCCTGTCTATGACGGAGTTTGTCGGAAAGTTGCTGCAGGGCGCACTGGAGCTTCCCTCAACTATGGAGCTGGAAATTGAGAGAGCGCATTGTGCGCTCGTCCCGAAGCCTACCTGAAGCAGAGCAGATAAGCCGCACTGAATAATAATTAAATTCCTTCAATACAGTACCAAGGCAGAGATTCTATGAAGGGCCTGGGGTAAGAAGAGGGTGTTTTTAGATGATAAATTAATATATTTTGACCAAGATTACCCCCCGCGGTCCTGCAGACACGTAAAGAATACTCTGAAGTAAAGCAAATACTAAAGCAAGAAAGACTTAGATTTCAAACTCCGCACCCTGCTAAACTTCGAGTGTTTTATCAAGATGGGATCCAACTGTATCTGACAGTGGAAGAGGCGACTACAGACATGAAGGCCAGAGGGTTGCCCGTCAGTGTGATCAAACCGAGGGAAATCTTGGCAGAGGAATTATCCCACTCTGCTTGGGAAATAGTGTGAGAATCAAGAAGGCAGGAGATGGGAGGAGGCCGAGAGAAGTATATCAGGAAGAGACTGGGAGTTTTCCAAAGACAGCCCTCAACCCCTCCAGAAGAGCCATAAGGTTTGGCTAACTTTAAAAATGTTGAGAAGCTGAATGGAAGTAATCTATCTATCTATCTATCTATCTGCGTAAATGTGTAGGTATGTAATATATATGTATATATGTGTGTGTGTGTGGGTGGGTGTGCATATATGTATGTGTGTGTGTGTGTGTGTTTATACACAGAAATCTTTTCTGTGTAATGGAATCACACATTCATTGCCATTTTTGTTATTATTTGCATTTCTTGGTTCTTATTTGTTCAGGGAGTAGATCGATTAAGTTTTATTCTGCTAATTTCAATGATACATTGACAGATAAATACAGATGGCTAAGGACAAAGTAAAATTCATTTCTTTTAATGTCAAAATGGGCTATTAAATCCAATCAAACGTACTAGGATTTTATCCAAAATGAAAAAAGAACAAGCCAAAGTAGTATATTTACAGGAAACTCACTTAAGTGATAATGAGCATAGAAAACTAAAGAGAATGGGCTTCACTAATTTGTTTTTCTTATATAAATCAGGACATAGGAGAGGAGTTGCTATTCTTATCTCAAGTAAGCTAAATTTTGAAAAAGTATTCGAAATGGGAGATAAAGAGGGCAGATATATTCTGGTAAGGGGGAATATAGACGGAAATACAGTTGCTCTATTGAACCCCCAGGAAGTGATATTGGTTTCTTTCAGACAATTACTGATATTATGGTAACGGAAACAGAAGGTCTCCTGATATGTGGGGGAGACTTAAATTTACAATTACAACCAAACTGAGACTCGTCCAATAGAAAAACCTATGAAACAAAATCCTTACATAAGAAAGTTAATACACTTTTTGAGGATATTGGTTTAATTGATATATGAAAGGACCTTTTTCCTGACAGAAGGGATTACACTCATTATTCTGCTCCCCATTCTGTATATACAAGAATAGACTATTTCATAACATTTGGAAAAGACAAAGACAAAATAAACACCTGTGGAATTGGGACAATAGATGTAAGTGACCATGCATCTATATATTTATCTGTTGATTTTGACCTACAACCAAGGAATACTATTTGGAAACTAAGTTCAAGTCTACTCAATGATCCGCACTTTAAGGAACAAATTAAAAAAGAAATTGGTCTCTACTGAGAATTTAATGATAATGGAGAGGTTTCACCTCCTATTTTATGGGATACTCTGAAGGCTGTCTTAAGAGGGAAAATTATAGTGATATCTTCATATAAGAAAGAAAAGGAATAAAACATTAAAGGAATTACAAAATAGGCTGAAGGAACTAGAGAAAAACACAAATTGAATTTGGCACAGGATACATTAGAGGAAATTTTAAAAATTAGGAATGAAATTACACAAGAAATCAGGAAAAATTTGATGTTTCTGAAAGAGAGACATTATGAAAGTGAATCAAAGTCTATGAAAATACTGGCATGGAAACTGAAAAAAAAAAGTTAGCAGAAAATACAAATTCATAGAATTAGGGACCCAAGAATGAAAATGATAAAAAAAATAAGCTAAGTGAACTTCAAGAAGCTTTTGAAGTGTTTTACAAAACAGGGGGAAGCATAACCCAAATTGACACCTTCTTGAATTCTCTAGAGTTACCCACTTTAAGCGAAGAACAAAATAGAACGATGACTGCTGACATAACTGAAGTTGAATTAAAAGCTGCAATTAGTAGGCTTAAATTAAGCAAGTCACCAGGATCAGATGGGTATTCAGCAGAGTGGTACAAAGAATTAAAAAAATGAGTTAATTCCTGTTTTATTCCCCACACTGAACTGGGCTCTAAAAAAGGCACAAATGCCACCCAGTTGGAAGGAAGCGATAATCTCAGCTATACCAAAAGAAGGCAAGGATAAAATGGAATGTGGGTCATTTAGACCAACATCCGTTCTTAATGTAGATTATAGATTATTTACCTCCACCATGGCCAAACAATTAGAGGAGTTTCTAACCATACTGATACGTAACGATCAGACAGGTTTTATACGACAACACCAAACACAAGACAATATACGAAGGACACTTCACATTATGGATCATATACAAAAAAAATAAAATTGAAGCAATAGTGATAAGTGTGGATGCTGAAAAAGCATTTGATTCGGTTAATTGGAATTTTCTTTACAGAGTTTTATATTGATTTGGTTTCCAAGACACAATTATTAAAACTATACAGACAATATATGACAATCCTACTGCTAGGATTAAAATCAATGGATATTTATCAAATAGTCTTACCCTAGAAAGGGGCAGAAGACAGGGTTGTGCATGGTCACCACTACTCTTCACATTATATCTGGAACCATTAGCTCAATACATCAGACAAAATGAAGATATCAGGGGAATTACTAATAAAGGGACAGAGCATAAATTGGTTTGTTATGTGGATGACATTTTGATCAATCTAGGGCAACCAACATAACCTTTACCTAAATTGATGCAATCCTTTGAACAATATGGTCAATTATCAGGATACAAGATCAACATAGATAAAACCCAATTACTTTCAAATTACTATAGCCCACCAAGAGAAATTGAAAGTAGATATCCCTGGGCATGGCAAACAGAGTGTTTTAAATATTTGGGCATCATTATGCCAAAAGATTTGGCAAAATTATCAGAATGTTATTATCAGCCTTTATATAAAAAAATTAAGGAAGATATGGCAAGATGGAATCTGATTCCTTTTTTCAGTCTCAGTTCAAGGATTGAGTCTATTAAAATGAATATACTGCCCAGGCTGTTATATCTCTTTCAGACCCTACCGATAGAGATTAATCAAAATCAATTCAATGAATGGAACAAGATGTTATCAAGGTATATTTGACAAGGTAAAAGGCCTAGAGTTCATCTCAAAACTTCGCAATTAGCAAAGGAAAAGGGGGGATGGGGGCCTACCTTCTCTTAGAGATTATTATTTTGTAGCACAGTTGAGAGCTGTGATATGTTGGTGCAACCCATCATATGACGCTCAATGGAAAAACATTGAGGAGTGGGTACTTCCCATCTCCATACAAGCAATTTTGGCTGATAACAACCTGCAAAGGTACATAAATACTATTGATAACCCATGGGTGAAATTGACAAAATATGGAAAACTATATAAAAGAATATAATCTAGAGGGAGATATTGCAATTCTTAAATGATGTGTGTATGACTCGGATTTTGCACCAAATAAATTGGATGCTAGATTTAAGGACTGGACAGCTAAAGGAATAACAGTTCTTTGCAACATAATGAAAGAAGGAACACTGTTCAGTTTTGAAATGCTTAAAGATAAACACTTATTAGAAAAACAAGATTTTTATTGGTATTTACAGATGCGACAATATGTTAATAAGATACTTAAAAATGTAACCAAAGCAAGTACATGCTTGATAGAGCTATTTAGAAAAGCATATAATTCAGATAACGGTAGTAGAATCATTTCAAGCATGTATAGGGGGTTGTCAAATCTTAAAACACATTCGACTTCATACATTAAAACAAAATGGGAGAAGGAAGGAGGGATAATTATATCTGAGGAAGAATGGACAATAATATGGAGGATTCAATGGAAGTATACCAGTTCACAGAAATGGAGGGAGTTTGGATGGAAAAACATGATAAGATATTTTATTACACCCTCTCAGAAATCCCATTATGATAGTAACCTCCCTGTTTGCTGGAGAAATTGTGGAAATCAAATGCATATCATTATCATATTTTTTGGGACTGCCCTACAAGACATCTTTAAATATGAAATACCCTTAGAGAGTAAGACCATATATTTTGGATATATACCTCAAAAATGGCTGAAAATAAATAAATATTTAATGAATATACTGTTGGTGGCTGGTAAAAAGACTCTTACTAGGAAATGGTTATCACAGGAGAGCCCAACTTTAAATGCATGGATGGAAATTACAATGGACATTTACAAAATGGAGAAGAAAACAGCATCTGTTAATCATAAGCTGGAACAATTTGATTCATACTGGGAAAAATGGTTTAACTACATAATGCCTCATAGGCCTGATTTTATTCTCACAAATCAATGAATATGTTGTAAAAAAAGATCACTCCCTATTTATACATAGTTTTTTCCTTTTGCTTGTTTTTTTCTCTCCACTCTTTTCTACAAGTGTATACCTGAGATAAATACTATGTGGAGATTTGTGACATATATGATTATATGATATATATACAATGTCTGAAATAAATCTTACGGAAATATTTGTTTGATGATGAACTTCAATAAAAAAAATAAATTACAAAAAGAAAGGCAAGATGTGTACCCTCTGAAATTTAAGAATGTGAATGATCATGAATGAAAGAAAAGATGCAATGGGATCTTGATAACATTGACGTTGGGAGGAATGTTTCCTCAGTTCAACCAATCTGGAACTTGAGGTCACTATTTTAAAAAAGGGGCACCCCATTTAAGGTAAAAGTGAGCTTTTCCTTGCTGAAGCTTGAGTGTTTTGAAAGTCTAGTGAAAGCAAAGTCTTTGAATATTTTTTTAAATGGGATTGATAAGCAAGGGGGGGGGTTAAAAGTCACCAGGGGTCAGTGGGAATGTGAAATTCAAGTTGGAATCAGATCAGCCATAAACTGAGTTACAGAGCACGTTCAAGAGTTTAAGTGGCTTACTCCTGGTCTTAGTTCATGGGATCATATGTTTGTCATTACCAAGAATGTTAGAGTAATAGTGCCTTGTTCTGCACAGTGGTGCCATATACTTTATGGCCATGCTTCTACTAATGCTGTAGCTCAGATTTCAACTCTATCACTGAAGAATTTCTTCATAGTAAAGGGAAGTCAAATTTGGATGACTCATTCTGACATTCAGCATTTGGATATTGAACCTAAGAAAATACCTTGAGAATTTGCCTTTAAAGGGTAAAATGGTCTGCATCCAAGTAAAATACAACTTCACCAAAAAATCAGTTAAAATGGTAAAATGAAAGTTGTACAGGAATTGAGGCTATAACCATCAAACTGTCAAATCATGAAAATAAATCTTTTTACAGAGAATTCTGGAGGTTAAAAAACAGCATAAGTTGGTTTTGTCTTCCACAACCAAACATTGAATTAGCATACAACACATTACCTTATAAAATGAAAGTAAGAAACCACTGTTTAGTCTATAAATAAATGTCTAGCATGAAGCACTAGAAACATGTTGATAGGCTGCGATCCTTTGTGTTGTTTAATGAAAATCTGAGTTTTACATGTATCAATATGTAAGCCTTCCTATTTTTCTATACATAAAAATTGTACTTTTCGGCTATAATATTATAATACTAAGGAGTTCTAAAACATTAAGATAAGACACAAGTGTGTATAATATGTAATTATTCAGTACCTGTAAATCACTGTCACTTGTAACAAAGCAAAATCTCTCATTAGGATTTGCTTTTCTAAGTACAATCCGAATCAGATAAGTGGGACCATTGATCTTCTACCTCTTAGGCATTCCCTTAGGATCAAGGATGATTTTATTTGCTTCTTTTAAAAATAGTTTATTATTGATAAAAATTATCTATAAAAATAAATATTTTAGTTAAAATTTGCTTCCTTTCTGGTTCTTTGGGTTTTGAGGTAACTAAGGAGGCCAATGTAGGAGTGGTAAACTTTCCCAAAGATGGAGTAAGAAGATATCTGATAGAGCGGCCAGGTGAATGGTTTGTTAAGTGATGTGCTCCTTCTGTCATCCAAGGCATGGGCAAGGGATTTGAGGAAGCCAATGGGATTACTGAATTTTTTATAAGAGTTTTTGATTACATCCATTAATCTTTTCCACTGTTCACTTCCCCTGATTGAGCTGAGAAGAGAGAGAATGCTTGAGGATTTGATGTGGGGTATGAGAATGACATGGCCTGTCTATGGAAGCCAGGTGAGTGCTATTAGAGGCCGAGTGCTGGGAATGTTGGTCAGGAAGATGAGGCTGACGTTGGTTTGCTTATCCTGCCAGTAGGTTTTACAAAGACAGGTTTGTGGTATCTCTCCAATACTTTCAGACACTTGAAGTAGTTAGTCTAGGTCTCAGATGCATTGTCTTGACAAGCTGAAACTAACTTAATATAGAAGCTGTTATTTCTATTGTGGGTCATTGGCAGCAGCCAGAGCAGTACCGGTTTTGTATCTATGGAAAGTCATGGCCCTACCCTCTGTGAAAGATGAAACTTAGCATACCCCTCATGTTGCACTGAGGGCCATAAGGTACTGAATATCCTGCAGTAGAAAACTTCAATGCCCATCACAAGAGTGGCTTAGTAACACTGCTGCTGACCAAATTGGGCACAGCAGCAAAGCTGAATCTGCAAAAGGCTTGAGAGAAACTATTTAAGAATAAACTGCATGACCTCATTCTCATCAGGCTAGTTACTATACATGCACAGTATCTGCGCATCCCAGTAAAGGTTGGAGACATCAATATACTATCACTTCAGAAACAAAGCCTACCTTTACATGAGGGCACCCTCCAGAGTATCATTCAGCACTAATGCATGTTAATTGAGATAGATTCAAATCAGGTCCAGCAAACCAAAGCTGAGCCACAACAATTAATAACCAACCCTAGGAGCATCATCTCCCTTGCTCTATCAGCTCTAATTCAAAGTTCAAAGTAAATTTATTATCAAAGTACATATATGTCACCATATACAACCCTGAGATTTATTTTCATGCAGGCATTCATGGAAGAACAAAGAAATACAATAAAAAACTAAAAACTACTCACAAACAATGTGCAAAAGAAAACTGTGCAATAAGTAATTAATAAGTAAATAAATAAACAAACAATACTGAGGACAAGAGTTATAGCATCGATGAAAGTGAGTCCATAGGTTGAGGAATCAGTTCTGGGTTGAAATGAGTGAAGTAATCCACGTTGATTTGGGATAGTTGAAGAATAATAACTGTTCCTGAACCTGGTAGTGTGGGACCTAAGGCTTCTGTCCCTCTTTCCCAATGGCAGCAGCATGAAGAGAGCGTAATCTGGATGGTGATGATGGATGCTGCGTTCTTGTGGCAGTACTCCTTGTAGATGTGCTTAATAGTCAGGAGGACTTCACCTGTTATGGACTGGCATTTTTCCATTTTTGGGCATTGATGTTTCCACAGCAGACAGGAATCACTCCACTGTATATCTTTTGTCAAAGGTTTAGATAACATACCAAATCCATTGAATGTAAAACCATTGCAGGCATTTTCAAAAGATAATGCCTCCATCAGTAAGGCCCCTCATCACCTGGGACATGCCCTCTTCTCATCATGGAGGATGAGAGGGTCAGGAGCCTGAAGATCCATACTCAATGTTTTATGAACAGTTTCTTTCCTCTAACATCAGATTTCTGATCAAGCCATGAACCCATGAACACTACCTCACTATTTCTCTTTTCCACTATTCATTCATTCACTTTGCACTGAGCCATCTCTGCAACTGTGGACTCACGTTCATGGACTCTGCAGTTCATGTTCCAGGTGCTTTTTGCCTCCACCATCATACCAGGCAGCACATTCCAAGTATCCTCAACACTCTGAGTAGAAAATTTACCCCTCACATCCTCCTCGAACCTATCCCCTCTCACCTTCAATACATGCCCTCTGGTATTAGACATTTCCACCCTAGGAAACAGATAATCCCTATATATTTATCTATACCTCTCATAACCGTATAAACAACTATCAGAACTCACCTCAGTCTCCACCACTCCATAGAGAAAACCCAAGTTTATCCAGCCTCTCATGACAGCACATACCTCTAAACCAGGTAACATTGTGGTAAACCCCTTCTGCACATTTTCCAAAGCCTCAAAATCCTTCCTATAATGGGGAGACCAGAACTACATGCAATACTCCAAATGTGATCTAACCAGAGTTTTATAAATTTGCAACAAAACCACTTGGCTTTTGAACACAATGCCTTAACTTGTAAAAGAAAGCATTGCATAGCCTTCTTAACCACGTTATCGACCTGTGTAGCCAGTTTCAAGAAGCTATGAACTTCGATCCCAGGTTTCTCTGCTCAGCAACACTGTTAAGGATCTTACCCTTTACAATGTACTGTCTCCCTGCATTTGCCCTACCAAGGTGCAACAGTTCTCATTCATCTGGGTTAAACACCATCTGCCATTTCTCTGTCCACATCTGCACATTATATTCTTTGCCAGTCTTCTACACCAATGAAGGAGGTAAGAGATAAGATTGCTGGGGCCTTGACCAGTATCTTTGTGTCCTCTCTAGGCACAGAGGACTGGTGAGTGGCTAATGCTCTACTTCTATTTAAGAAGGGAAAATCCTGGAAGCTATAGACCGTTGAGTTTCCAGTCAGATGTAGGGAAATTGTTGGAGAAAATTCTTAGGGATAGCATATATGAGTGTTTGGAAGCCCATGGTCTAATCAGGGAGAGGCAGCATGGCTTTGTGCGTGGCAGATCGTGTATCACCAACTTGATTGAGTTTTTGACAAGGTGATGAGAGAGTTTGATGAGTGGTACGGCAGTGGATGATGATTACATGGATTTTAGGAAGGCGTTTGTCAAAGTCCCTCATGGGAGGTTAATCCAGAAGATTTAGATATGGGATCCGTGGCAAATTAGCTGTTTCAATTCTGAACTGGCTTGCACATAGAAGACAGGAGGTAGTAGTAGGAGGTAGGAGATTTATTTGAGCTGGAGGTCTGTAGTTAGTGGAGTTCTGCGGGTATCTGTGCTGGGACATCTGCTGATTGTGATATATATAAATGACCTGGATGAAAATGGAGATGGGGAGTTCAGTAAACTTGTTGATGATGCCTCAAATTTCTCAGACAATTTCTTCAAATCAGCTACATATGCTGAAATGGACTTCCCTTCCTTTTCATTCTGTTTATGAAACCTAATATCTAAGCAATGTTTGAATTTAATTTCTGCCAAAAACAAATCAATTGTCCTTCAACCATTAATAAGTGGTTTTTGTTCCAGCAAGTCATGGATGTGAGCACAAGAAATGAGGCAAACAAGAGACTCATAACGGTAGGACTACCACAGAGCTAAGGGGAGTTCATCATTACATTATACCAAGTTACTCCAAATGCCCGTTAAGTCATAGATCAAAATAAAATACACAAACAAAGTGAAACAAAAATTCTTCCATTCCAAAGTTTGATTTATGACCTAAAACCATGTCTGGTTGTTAACTTCCAGTATAAACTGTAACTTTTTGTATTATGGTCTAACCACAGCTCCATCTTTTGCTTTTGAAAGCAAGTAACTATCAAGTATAATAATAATTAGAACCAATCTAAGCATATTGCTAAATGAGATGTTGGGTCAGACCTTCCACTGTGTCCATATTGAAGGCTGCCTGCCCCTGAGATTTGCTGTTGCTTCAGTGTGGTAGCCAGGGCAGCCTTACACTGGCAGTCTGTATGGGAGCATGCAGCATAAGGACTGCCTCAGCACAGATAATGGCTGTTCTCACACAAACTATCTGATAGCCTCAAGGCCCTGTCTCCAGGCCGGCCCTGTGTTACAGCTGTTGGTCTTACTCGTGAATATCCTTGACATCGAAGGCTTGTTAAAAATCTGAAATTTGTTTGATAGATTAATGTTTTGCTCTTAAAACACCAATACACACATTTAGGCAGTAAAATCAATGAAAAGCATTTAAAATAATTTAAATAAATAAACCTTTCATCCCAGCAGCCACCTCCTCCCAATCATTTGAATGGGTTCTGTTTTATGTTGCTGAGATTCAGCCCTATGTAGGCTCACCGGGTAAGTTTCCCAACCTGAGAGCTGAGAGGTCCGTAGAAGAACTCACTGCTCAATGGACTCCGTGAAGAGCCTGGGATTTCCAGATACATCTTACTATTATTGCTACTGCCAGCATGGAAGGTCTGCCCTGTTACCACAAAAAGACATTGTTCTTAACTATGTGAAGTTACTCCAAGTTTAGCTCTTTTTCCACCTGGAAGCATCTTTCCCCTTCTCCACTGATGTGGAACGTGACTGGAAAACTGTGCATAACACTTGGCTAAA
This sequence comes from Hypanus sabinus, assembly GCF_030144855.1. Taxonomy (NCBI): domain Eukaryota; kingdom Metazoa; phylum Chordata; class Chondrichthyes; order Myliobatiformes; family Dasyatidae; genus Hypanus; species Hypanus sabinus. Next base: position 64,783,014 of record NC_082719.1, on the reverse strand, counting down.
TCTGTCATATGCCACTTAGTGCGTACATTTGCTAATATTGTTAACAGCTCCCTGTTCTCACTGTATGTTTCCTCTTCAAATCTGTTGTTATCATCTGTCTCCTCAAGTACGTGAGCGTTAACACCTCTTCTGTTGCAAAATGCTACCTACTTCCACCATCACTTTTTCTCCAATGTCTATAAGTTAGTTTTACTCTCATTTTTACCTCATCCTTTCACTTAAACCTGTCAGTTGGGTCTCTGTGCCCACCACATAACCAAGGTAGCTTTTTCCAACTTAGTGTGACAAAGGTCATCTATCCCTCTACACCCTCCTCAAGCTGTCTGCACCTTTCTCCTCAACAACTCTGCCATCATTCACCTGTTTATTTTATCCAGCCATTCATACCCAAAGAATCACCTCTAACAGCTTCTTCTTACATTTCCATACTATAGTCTCTGTTTAAATGATATCTGATAGATTCAGCCAAATGTCTGCATAGCTTTCCAGTCACATTCTCACAGTGGAAAAGGCAAAACATGTTTCCAGTTGAAAAAACCTTGACTCAGAGTTAACTTCACAGAAGCAGAGAACATGTATCTTTGCTCTAACGGGCACACCAGTGGCAATAATCCTAAGATGTATCGGCTAAATGTGTGTTTCAATCTTTCAAAAAGAAAGCATTAATTTTTCAAACAAATTTCAATTTTTTAATATACCTTTTGCTGTTCACACAGGCTGCTGAGAAACCACATCTTATATATGATCCCAAGATGAGTGTCAACCAAATATCTATTTCTCCATCTGTAATCATCTCCACCCCTGCATTCATTCATTGATATTAAAACCTTAATCCATGTCTTTATACTTCTAAATCTAAGTATTCCAGCATGCTTGAGTGTTATTCCAGCTGGATTGGGTGTTATGTAATGAACCAGAGGTGATTAGGGAGCTTAAGATAAAAGACCCCTTAGGAGGCAGTGATCACAATATGATTGAGTTCAACTGATAGGGAGAAAGTAAAGTCTGATGTAGCAGTATTTCAGTGGAGTAAAGGAAATTACAGTGATAAGAGAGTGGAGTCGGCCAAAGTAAATTGGAAGGAGATACTGGCAAGGAAAACAACAGAGCAACAATGGCGTGAATTTCTGGAAAAATTAGGAAGGTGCAGTACAGATGTATTACAAAAACAAAGAAATCCACAAATGGCAAAGTAGTACAACCATGGCTGACAAGTGATGTCAAAGGTAATGTGAAACTAAAATAGATGACATACAGCAAAGCAAAAATTAGTGGGAAGATAAAGGATTGGGAAGCTTTTAAAAACCTACAGAGAGCAACTAAAAGAATCATTAGGGCAGAAAAGATGAAATATGAAAGCAAGCTAGCAAACAATATCGAAGTGGATAGTAAAAGTTTTTTCAAGTATGTAAAAAACAAAGAGAGATGAGAATTGATATAGGACTGCCAGAAAATGAGAACAGAGAAATATTAATAGGGGTCAAGGAAATAGTAGATGAACTAAATGAGTATTTTGCACCAATCTTCACTGTGGAAGACACTAGCATTGCGCCAGATGTTTCCAGGGCGCAAACCTGGGCAAAGTTTTTTTATGGAAAACCGGCAGTTACTCAAGCTGCAAGTCTCCCCTCTCCATGCCCCCGATGCTGGCCAAGAGAAGGGCAGTAGGACCCATACAGCTTGGCACCAGTGTCGTCGCAGAGCAATGTGTGGTTAAGTGTCTTGCTTGAGGACACACACGCAGCCTCAGCCAAGGCTTGAACTAGCCACCTTCAGATCACTAGACCAACGCCTTAACCACTTGGCCATGCGCCAACGCCTTGTTGTATTACTTGCTATCTACATCAAAAAAAAACCTTTGCAAAATAGTAAAATTGTCTTGATGCACTAAGTGTCTGCTTGACATCTTGAACACTTTTTCCACCTCTCCCCATATACTCACCTAGGCCTCATTCCCTTTAAGCTCATTGAAGCCCCGTTTCACATTTCTCATCTAAACACACCAGTGCGGTGTTTCTCACTCTCCCTTAAACACACTCAGGCCCTGTTTCACACACTCCCTGTAAACACACCAGGGCTCTGTTTTGCACACTCTAAATACACATTTTCCTTCAAACACCAAGGTCCTGTTTCCCATTCATGCTTTAAACAGACTGGGGCCCCACTTCAGGCATTGACTTTAAATTCACTGGATTATCTGGAAAGTCTATTGCACTACACTGTAACATCTTTAAAAAAAGTGATTTAAAAGTATATTGAGGTATTAATAGGAGTAATATGCAATTGTCTGTAAAACCTGCCAATCCAACATCACCAAGGTCCTGAGGGTGTTAGATTTTGAAAGCTTTACTGTGCTGAACTCCATCAAATTCCTCTGGCTTGCTATGTTATGGGATGAATAATGCTATTCCTTCCATTCAACTTAAGATCCTCAACGCTTCTACTTTAAAATACTTATGTCTATAAACCCTACATTTTAATGTTCATGCATCCAATTTAAAAGATGGCCAATTGGGTCATTGGTGTGATTAATGACAGTGAGTCAGGATGTGTCCTTGCACACGGGCAACACATTAAACACATGAAACTGCAGCGCTACAGAGCGCAAATCAATCTCTTTCATTTATAGCACTCCTTATCAGTCTTTTCTCCAAAATGACAACTCGAAATCCCTCTTTATTCTTTGTTTTGTTTTGTTTTGGAAGGATGGAATGCAACTTTACAAAGTATCAACACACTTAATTTAAAAAGTGGGTCAAATTCACAATGGTGCATTTGTTTATAATTTGTGTAAATAAGATTTGTTTGTTGCTCTTATAACTTAGCAGGTTAAATGTTTCGAATATCCTAAAGAATTGGCTGAAGAGAAATACTCTCTGTTCAGCTGCAGAAAGATTCCATTGTTAATATTCCTGCAAAAAAAATTAAATTGCAACTTCAAGCAGCCTGTGGATCTATAAACTGTGGGTGGCACTGTAGCAGAGCAGCTCGTGTAATCCTTTCCAATGCCAATGATCAGGTTCAATGCTCAGTTTTCACTGATGTCCGTACATCTTTCCCGCAACTGTGTGGGTTTCCTCCAGATGCTCCTCTTTCCTCCTGCATTCTAAAAGCACGTCAGTAAAGGTTAGTAAGTGTTGAGCACTCTATTTTGGGGCCAGAAGCATGGCAACATTTCAAAGATTAAAAATAAGCATTACTTGTTATGTGTACGCCAAGCAATCAAAACACAAAGTGAAGTGCATCATTCGTGCCAATCTCATCAGCGATGATTCCATGATTCCGGTGTCAACATAACAATCCTACAGCTTACTAACCTTAACCGGTATGTCTTTGGAATGTGGGAAGAAACTGGAGCACTCGGACAACCTGTGTTGTCATGGGGAGAACGTACAAATTCCTTACAGACAGCGGCGGGAATTGTCCCGATCAGTGATCACTGGCACTGTGTAATGTTTGAACTACCATGCCACCTTGTGGACTGCTCCCAGCACATTGTTGATGCAAATGATGCATTTCACAGTATGGTTCCATGTTTCAATGTACATGTGACAATATTTAAACTGTGAAAGATGAATTAATTATTCCTAAGCTCATCTGTTTGCTCACCCTTCTAAGATTATGTGTATTTAATGCATTTAATCGAGTGGTGTTTGGGCATACAGGAGTGAGCTATGCCGATGAGTAGAATGGTGCCACAGCAACAACCTGGCACTCAACGTCAGTAAGATGAAAGAGCTGATTGTGGACTTCAGGAAGGGTAAGACAAAGGAGCACATACCAATACTCATAGAGGGATCAGAAGTGGAGAGAGCGAGCAGCTTCAAGTTCCTGGGTGTCAAGATCTCTGAGGATCTAACCTGGTCCCAACATGTCAATGTAGTTATAAAGAAGGCAAGGCAGCCACTATACCTTATTAGGAGTTTGAAGAGGTTTGGCACATCAACAAATACACTCAAAATCTTCTATAGTTGTACTGTGGAGAGCATTCTGACAGGCTGCAACATTGTCTGGTATGGAGGGGCTACTGTACAGGACCAAAAGAAGCTGCAGAAGGTTTTAAATCCAGTCAGCTCCATCTTGGGCACTAGCCTACAAAGTACGCAGGACATCTTTAGGGAGTGGTATCTGAGGAAGGCAGCGTCCATTATTAAGGATCTCCAGCACCCAGGACATGCCTTTTTCTCACTGTTACCATCAGGTAGGAGATACAGAAGCCTGGAGGCACACACTCAGCGATTCAGGAACAGTTTCTTCCCCTCTGCCATCCAATTCCTAAATGGACATTGAAGCTTTGGACACTACCTCATTTTTTTAATATACAGTATTTCTGTTTTTGCACATTCTTTCAGATCTATTCAATATACGTAATTGATTTACTTGTTTATTATTATTATGTTCTATTTTATTTATTATTATTAATTTTTTTCTCTCTCTGCTAGATTATGTATAGCATTGAACTGCTGCTGCTAAGTTAACAAGTTTCCTGTCATATGCCAGTGATAATAAACCTGATTCTGATTCTGATTCTAAACAACATCATCCAAGAATCAAATCCAAGAAACATCCAGATAAGGATAAAGTGCACACAGAAAGTAATGTCAAGGACTCTCATTTAGATATTTTAACAAAGTTGTTAATTTTTCAACACATGATGGGGCAGCACAATAATACCTTCAATAGAATAACTGCCTCGCAGGTCCAACAGCCGGGTGCAATCCTGACCCGCAGTGTTACCTGGGCGGACATCGTACATGCTCCATGTGAGTTTCCTCTAGGTGCTCGGGTTTCATCCCACATTCCAAAGATGCACAGATTGGTAGGTCAATCAGCCACTGTAAATTGTTCCTGGTTGTGTAGGTGAGTGATGAAATCTGGTGGCAGAGGGGAGAATAAAATAGAACAGGATTAGTGTTAATTGGTATTTGGTGGGTGCTGCAGACTATGGCCTGTTTCTGTTGCTGCTTGATTTAGGATTCTATGGTTCTGTTACAAGTGGGTGTTGGGAGCGGACCCAAGTGCAAGACACAGACACTGAGATAGTATAAACTGAACTGTGTTTATTGAGAATTACTAGGAAGGCCAAGAATGAGGACACAGTGTCAGTGGCTCAGATGATGGTTCTGACTTCTCGGCAGCCTGGTGCCTGAATCCGCCAGCCTGGCTTCTGGTGAAATGTTCCTGGTGACTGGTTTCTGGTGACGAGCTTCTTGGTGTGAGTTTCTGATGACGGTCCAGCAAAGGAATAGCTGAACCCTGGAGCTATTTATATTGCAGACTTGAAATGAGGATCAGGTGCCTCAATCAAGGTGCCCAACGGAACAGGGGAAATAGAAATAACGGGAATGCAGAGTCTGCAGACCGGAGCATAAACCGGAATGCAGAAGCCATGGACCGGACCACCGGACTGTGACAGATTCACTAATATCTCTAAAGAATATTTTTATTTTTCTCCACATTTAAGCTACTTATAAAGCAATAACACTATAAAATCCTCTGAAAATATAATCATTTTCTTACCTGAGGCCGAAGTAATGCTTTTGTCATAATTACTCAAGTAAACTATATGACCTCAAAAAATAATTTTAAGCATACAGATTGTAATTTTCCATTATGTGCATTTCAACAAATAAGATTCTAAATCAAAATATTTATTAAAGGATTTCATTATGAAATCTTAACCACTATCTGAATTACAAATGCATTTATTTAATATACTATGCAATGTTGAAAGGCATAATTAAAGATTGATTCTTGGACTGTTCCCTGTGAGAATTCATAAATAGGATTTGCTCTTCAGGCAGACGCTGAAACCAGAGAGATCACTAAGTCATTGTTAGGAGCTTTCTCAAGGGTTAGCAGGAGACATCACTGATTTGCTGCTGACCCAAAATTTAAGTTTAACGTTTCATATAATGATTCTGTCCCTATCTCTTTTTCAGAATATCTTTCTGTTAGAGCACAAAAAGATGTGGAAAGTGTCAGGCATCATTCAGGTAATGAAAAGTTAGAAATCTGAGGGGTTAATTGGTTATTTTCCTCACATCTCCTCTTATTCCACTATCATAACTTCAGCAGAACCTTGATTTATCCACAGAATTAGGGTTCTACCAAGATAGCAAGTTCCAAATACATTGATGCCAAGGTTTTATTCAATTAGTCTTCACTCTAAACTGCTGCTAGGGAATGAGACAGGGCAAGCGACCGGAGTTTGTGTAGGTGAACACTTCACCTCTAGTGATAACAATTTCATTAGTTTCAAAGTAAATATGCAAAAAGATAGGTCTGGTCAATGGGTTGCGATTGTAAATTGGAGAAAGGCCAATTTTGATGGAATGAGAAAGAATCTGGCAAGTGTGGATTGGGACAGGCTGTTTTCTGGCAAAGGTGCACTTGGTAAGTGGAAGGCCTTCAAAAGTGATATTTTGAGAGAGAGCAGAAGCTTGCATGTGCTGTCAGAATAAAAGGTAAAGACTATAAGTGTAGGAAACCTTCATTTTCCAGAGATATTGTGGCCCTGGTTTTGAGGAAGAAGGACATGCATTGCAGTTATAAGTAGGCAGGAATAAACCAGGTGCTCACAGAAATACAAGAGGACAATTATGAAAGAAATCAGGAGGGCTAAAAGAAAGCATGAGGTTGCCTAGTGGATTCTACAGAAATGCTAAGAGCAAAAGGACTGCAAGCGACAAAACTGGTCCTCTGAAAGAACAGAATGGTAATCTGTGTGTGGAGCCAAAAGAGATGGGGAAAGTCTTAAATGCATTTTTCCATCTACATTTACTCACGAGATGGACACAGAGTCTATAGGAGTGAGGCAAAGCAGCAGCAAAGTCATGGACCCTATACAGTTTACAGAGGAGGGGGTGTTTGCTGTCTCAAGGCAACTTAAGGTGGAAAAATCACCAGAGTTTGTCAAGGTGCTCCCTTGGACCCTAAAGGAGGCAAGTGCAGAAATTACTGGGACTCTAGCAGAGGTAATTAAAACATCCTTAGTGATAGGTGGTGTCGGAGGATTGGAGGTTAGCCAATGTTGTTCCGTTACTTAAGAAATGCTCTAAAAATAATCAAGGAAATTATAGGTCAGTGAGCCTGACATCAGCAGTGGGAAAGATATTGGAAGGTATTCTAAGGAACTGAATATAAGAGTATTTGGATAGACATGAATAGATTAGGAACATTCAGCATGGTTTTCTGCATGGTAGGTCATGTCTAACCAATCATATTGAGCTCTTCAAAGAATATACCAGGGAAGCTGATGAAGGTAAGGCAGTGGATGTTGTCTGCATGGACTATTGTAAGGCAGCTGACAAGATCCCATGTGGGAATTGGTCAGAAAGGTTCAGTTGCTCAGCATTGAAATGAGGTAGTAAATTAGATTAGACATTGGTTTTGTGGGAGACGCCAGAGAGTGATAGTAGATGGTTGCCTCTCTGACTGGAGGCCTGTGACTAGTGGAGTGCCACAGGGATTGGTGTTGGGTCCATTGTTGCTTGTCATCTACATCAACAATCTGGATGATAATGTGGTTAAATGGATCAACAAAGTTTGTGGATGTCACCAAGATTGTAGACAGTGATGAAGACTATCCACTTCGGACTCTGTATCAACTGGAACAATGGGCTGAAAAAATGGCAGGTGGTATTTAATGCAAACAATACAAGATGTTGCACTTCGGTAGGACCAACAAGGGTAAGTCTTACACAGTGAACGATAGGGCACTGAGGAGTGTGGTAGAACAAAGGGATCAGAGAATACATGTCCATAATTCATTGTAAGTGGTGTCACAGGTTGTAAAGAATTCTTTTGTACACAAGTATTTAGTACAGCAGATGGGATGTTGTGTTGAAGCTGTATAAGACGTTACTGAGGCCTAATTTTGAGTATTTTGTGCAATTTTTCATCACCTACCTACAGAAAAGATGTAAATTAGGTTGAAAGAGTGCAGAGAAAATTTACTAGGATATTGCCCAGTCCAGAGAACCTGAGGTGTATGGAAAGATTGAATAGATTTTATTCCTTGGAATGTAGACGATTGAGAGAAGATTTTATGTAGGTATTTACAATTATGAGGGGTATAAAATAGGGTAAATTCAAGAAGGCTTTTTCCAATGAGGTTAGCTGGGACTATGACTCTAAGATTTTCATTGAAATTAGTGTAAGCTTCAATTCACTATCAACCACCAATGTGAATGTGGATCTTCAGACATTACATTTTTAATGGCGAACAAAAAAAAAACACCGAAAGACGTATCTATATAATACTTATTTTAATCTGACACATTGATTAAAATGAGCTGTTATAAGAAGGGATTAATATAATAATTACCAGGATAAAAATATTTAACCTAAGTAGGTATAACACATAAATATCAATAAATATTCTTCCAATAAATACCTAAATTTGAAATTTCATAAAATTAAGAACAATGGCATTTGGAGACAATCATGTTATCAAATGCTGTCAGTACTAATTTGTCATTACTGTTAAAATGGAGCAAAGTTAGTGGCTCGTAGGATGCAGGCACACAGCAGGGGGCTGGAATAGCTCCATCTGAAAGTTCATGCATCTTTGATTTGATAAGTGTATGCATCGTGGCAAGTTTGTACTTCAGTGGACATGTCCCATCACAATAAAAGGCATTATAACTTAATGGGGCTCTGATCCAGTCTGACCATCCAATCTCCTCAAAAGACACATGTAGCGATCGCCTACAACAATGGATCTGGCTTCTCTGGCAGTCCTCAGTGTAGCTTTCACGACGTGTCCGGATTTCTTTAACAGTTTTTTGCACTTCTATTTCCAGTTCTACTTCAAAAGACACTTTGTCTTCTGAGTCATGTTTTTGACTGGACGACCACGGAAGCAGCTCTAATTCAATACCATAATTTTCCTGCGGATAATTTATCCAATGTTCAACAGTTTTTTTAATGTCAAATGTTTCAACTTTTTCAAAATTTGATGTTAGGACTTTAGAACCAAGAAAATTAGGCTGTGTCTCTGCCCTTTTAGTTGCTGGCTTGAATAAGTTGTAGATTCTTACAAGCTGTGGGTTTTCGTCCATCGTTTTCTGATGTGAATTTGCATTCTGACATCTGCGCTTGTAGAATCTGAGTTCACCTCTCTTTACTTTAGAAAAGACAAGTATGCTCTTGACATTGGAAACATTAAAGTACAGTTGTTGTTTGTTGTTGCTTATATCACTTGTTGTTCTACTTGAGTTTTCCAAAATTGTTCCTATTACAAAAATAAGAGGAATATGTGTCAATCAGTCATTTATGCATATGCCTGTATTCTTCAGATTCAATCCTATTGTCTCAATTCTATTCAGCCTTTTATGAGAAAGAATTAATTGAGCATCTGCTTTTAACTATCCAATTCCTTTGTAGAAATCACTAATATATTTGCAATTTATATGTTTCTCTTGTGGCTTTAGCTAATGTAATCAGTACTTTAGGCATTGATCTCACTCATCTCTGAATCAAATAGAAGGACTGAAGTCACATGCCAGATTTAATTGCTGAAATCACTCATGTTAGCTTGGTACTGAGTCAGAAGACCATATAAAAGTAACTTGCACCATATGAAAAAAAAACAAAGATTTTTATGACATACAGCTTCTGAAGTTGGGAAAAACCCTAAAATTTGGTCCCATGAAGATTTCAAAAATTATTGTAATTATAATTATTTTCCTGTTACTCTTCTCTCCCTACAGTTCTCTTCTGAAAATACTGATCACAAATTTTGCTGCAAAGTGCCAATATATACTGCTTCTTTCCAATTTGTTATGGAGTGAATGGGCACTGATTTGTATCTGCCCACACATTAGATGGCTATATGCTGAGAGAGTAAAATAGTTGATTCATAAATTGTCCAAGACTGAGCACCAAGCAAATAATCCAACTTTTCCATCCCCATGTTCTTCCTGGATGTGATACTATTACACTCATTCATTTGATTGTATGAAGATTATAAAACCAAAAACAAGTACATTCATTGTTCCTGTTGCTTACCACTTTGCAGCTTACCAGAATCAAGTTTAAGTTCAATAGCTTTAGATAGCCAGCTCTCTCTATATCAGAAGTGAACAATTCTGCCATAAGTGACTCAGCATTTTTCTCTCCATTGGCCATCTGCTTAACATTCCCTATCCTTTGGGTAGGGAGGTTTCAGGATTTAGTGCCAATAAGGGGTGGGAAAACAGATGGTGGTTTGAAAATCGGACACTTGGATTAATGCTAGATTGTTGCCTTCCATTTTCATTTGATGGTACAACCTGATTCACCTGCCATGTAAATTTTGTATGTTTCTTGTATGTTCTCCCCATGACTGTGTGGGTTTTCTTCAAATGCTCCAGTTTCCTCCCACACTCCAAAGACGTACCAGTTTGGAGATTAATTGGCATTGTAACTTTTCTCATGATTAGGCTAGAATTAAATCTGGCCAGCACAGCTCCGAGGGCCTATTCTGCACTGTATGTCAATAAATTAAAAAAATAAATTCATAAATTAGTGACTTCTACAATAGCATTGGAAGGTTAAAAACAGTACAGTGGCCAAATAAACCTGGAAGTATTCCTTTGGGGGAAACATGTGCACTAAGAGTAAGTCTTCTGCTCATAAGGAAAATATCCAAACTCCACACAGACTGCACTCAAATTCAGGATTGAACCTGGGTTACTGGAACTTGCAACATTATGTGCCACTCTACTGCTGACAAAATGCCGTCTCAGTTATCCAATCCAATCTCTCTATTATCCCTAATGTCCAAAATCACTGTTAGACCCTAATGACTGAATGTCCTGACAACTGCACAGATTTACAACCCTCTGCTTAAAGACATTCCTCCCCATTCCTGAATGATCAGCTCCACATTTTGAGACAGCGTCAATAGATCTAGACTCCAGGCAGAGGAAACCACCTCACATGATCTATCTTATCAGTCCCTTTTGGAATATTGTACAACCTAATGAAATCACTTCTCATTCTTCTAAATTCCAGTTAGTAAAGGCCAAAATAATTCACTCTTTTCAAGGATAACTCATCCATCCCCAGAATAAACCTAGTAAGTCTGTGATCATTGTCTCTAATGTAAACATATCTTCTTTTAGATACAAAGACCAAAAATGGAAACAACCCTCCAACTGAGAACTCACCAAACCCCTATATAATCTCAGGAAGACTTTTGTAGATTTATGCTCTAATCCCTTTGCAGTAAAAGTCTGCATGTTATTTGCCTTCCTGATTGATAGGTGGGCTTGCACGTTTATTGTTTCTTCTTTATGAATCAGGGTGTACAAATGTTTCTGTACACCAATAATAGTATTTCACCATTTAAAACATTTCTGTTCTTTTTCTAACCAAGTGTCCATTATTTTCCCCACAGTATATACCATTTGCCTCCCTGCTACCTGCTGGCTTAACTGGTGTAGATCATTCTATGCTATGCTCACAGTTAACTTTCTCAATCTAGGCTTGTATCAGTACTAGACTTAGATATGATTCACCCTGACTTAGACACTTGGAGAAGCTAAAGGATATCTGAGAGTCCAGTACTTATAGTAAGCCACCCCAAGCAGTGGTCTGCCAACCCTTAAATGATCTAATCATTCTGAAAATTCTGAAGTTGCCGATATCCCCTTAAAGAGTGATATCAACTGCAAAAGTGATTTAGCAAACCAATACCTATTTACCAAACAACAAAACCGTGCCTACATTTTTATACAATCCGCTGTATCAGTATTGATTGTTAGCAACAGGGTGCTGGAAGGCTGTTCATTCATTTTAGTTTTAGAAATTAACATTAATTTTCTCTACTTTCATCCTCTAAAAATTGGTTGTATTAAAAAGAACTGTGCTTGAGCATGTACCCAAAACTATCACACCGAATAGGAAACAGAAGTTTGCCCTGTTTGTTTTTCAATGTATGAGGTAGAACCATCACTGCTTTAAATTTGTAACTATATCGATATTGCTCCACACATGCTATTATTTTTAGTGCTTGTGCGGAAATTTAAGCATGGCCACTGCTGGAAAGACTTGCTGAGCCTTGGTTCACCGCACTTTTTAGAAGCCTTCTGATTACAATACACACAGTCCAACTACACATTAATCATATAAAAGTACTTGAATGACCAGATACTTACCCTTTACAATAACTGAACTGACAGAATCCATTCTGGTGGACTTCGTGTTCAACAAACTACTGTTTTGGTTGGATTTCCGCACACGCTGAAGATAAAGTTTATACATTTTCTCCTCCTCTGTTCTAGAAATATTAATTCTGGGCGTAAGAGGTTTCTCCAATCCTAGTTGTTCCATGATTGCTTTCTTAATCGCTTCAATCTGAACTTGTGTCTCATGTTTCCGCTGGAGACTGTATTGAGGCTTCAGCTCACTGCTCTTGTTGCACATCAATGCCAAATAAATATAAAGATATATGGAGTAATATCTGTGCAGTTCCATGGGATCACTGTCTGGAAAATGCTGCAACAGCAGACGATGAGATTAGTGTTCGCTCTGGCTGCTTTTCTCTCCAGTTAACAGAGCAAGGTTGCGTGGGTTTATATAGAGTCCAAAGTTGACCCTGTTCGCCACCGCCTTTTGTTTATTCATAATCTTAGTGGAACAGAGAACTTAGTTTAAAAGCACCCGCAGACGAATAGCGTAATAACCCTCATAATAACTGATGTTAAAAGTGGCTCATTTTTTCTACTTAATACGCTTTCTAAATTGTGATTTTAAACTAACAAATGTAGCCGTTAGAAGGGCTTTTAACGCAATTAAATGACTTTGTCACTAATGTCACAGAATAGTTATTCTGAGAGTATTTCATATACATATATAAAAAGTTAAAATACATTCTTGCCTCTGGGGATTTTTGCCTGAAGTATTGACATATTATTTGAGAATTAATCTCATGATGCCTGAAGAAGTATAATTGTTTGGCATATTTCCTGTACTGAATACTCACTTACCCCTCCTGAACTGCTATCACCTGCAAGTTCAACAAATTTGCACTGGGCTTCAGAACTAAGCTGTTTATGTAAAATTATAAATTATGGCAATCTGATATTAATCACATGTGACACCTGCTCACTCCTTTCTGTGGCATCACAACTGTTCTCCCATAGAATTGAGCGATTTTCAACATTTCACATAGCTCTATTTTGAATTTAGATATACAGTGTTGCAAGCTTCAAGAAGCCCATTAGGATATTTCTTCATTTATTTTCTTGCAGTCAGACGTCACTGGTTCTATCTTCATTTATTGTCCATCTCTAATTGTGTACGAGTTGGGGAAGGATCAGGAGTCCCATGAGGGCTGTTGTGACTGCTGAACTGAGTCACCCAAAGACTGACAATGGTTGATATTTAAGGTCTTTATTCATGTCAACAAGCTGGCATTCTCTTGGAATCAATCTCAGAAGATTCTCCCTGAATGCAAACTACATCCAGTTTCTATACACTTCAGAACAAAGAAAAGAGCAGGTGGTTCAATGCGATTTTAATAGCTACAATGACTATTCACTTCAATGTTTTGTGTCTAATAAATGGTTCCACTGAATTACATTTTTACACTGTGAGCACACTGTAACTGATAAGACATCTCTGAATGTTCAAACATCTTTACTGGGTCAAGGTATTTTGCATGGATGGTCTTAAAGCTTCCGGACTGCCAAGATTAGTGCTGTGAAGGCTGACACTCTGGATACCCAAATATATCAACTATTGATCGAGTAAATTTGCCTATGACCCTGTTTGATGTGCTAGTTTGGAAGCTTCTTTGATCTCTATCACAATGATGCAAAATAACTTTGCTAAGCCTGTCTGATCCCTGGTTTGTTATAGGGTAATTAACATACCCCCATCGTTTATGTTTGCCTGATGCCTATAAGAACATATTGTGGTCTTGTTTGTTTACAAACCAAACCTCTTGAATGACTAGCCTCCTGCTATGGGCCACTGCTCTGTAAACTGTACTGTTTGTTTACAAGGTTGTCCTTTTATTTTCAAAATGATTAATGCTTAAAGCTTACATTAAAACCAGTTTCCTGAAGACTGGTTCTTGTTTGAATTCATGCCTGCTCTACTCACATAATTCCATCACTCCTGAATGTCTAACAATGTCCTGGCAGGGGAAGAATGGTAGGTTTCATTCTCTGAAGGACATTAATGACCACTATCATCCCCTCAAAACTAATCACTAATCTTCAAAACCAGGGCCTTGTTACCTCCCTATGCAACTGGATCCTCGATTTCTGCACTTGCAGAACCTCAGTCAGTACAGACAGGCAAAAGCATCTCCTCCACGATCACCACCAGCACAGGTGCACCGCAGGGTTGTGCACGTAGTCCCCTGCTCTACTCGCTTTACACTTATGACTGTGAGGCTAAGTACAGCTCCAACGTCACATGGAGGTTTGCTGCCAGCACCACTAATGTTGGTCAAGTCAAAGGTGGTAAAGAATTGGCATATAGGAGGGAGATTGAAAATCTGGCTGAGTGGAGCCACAACAACAACCTCTCACTCAATGTCAGCAAGACCAAAGAGCTGATTGCCAACTACAGGTGGAGGAAGACGAAGGCCCATGAGCCAGTCCTCGTCAGGCAATAGGAGGTGGAGAGGGTCAGCAACTTCAAATTCTGTGGCGTTATTATATCAAAGCATCTGTTCAGAAGCCAGCACATAAGTGCCATCAGAAAGAAGGCACAACAGCACCTTAACTTTTTTAGAAGCTAGTGTAGATTTGGCATGTCACCTAAAACTTTGACAAGCTTCTATAGATGCACAATGGAGAGTATCCCAACTGGTTGCAACATGGAGTGGTATAGAGACACCAATGCCCGAGAATGGAAAAGTCTACAGAAAGTAGTGGATACAGCCCAGAACATCACGGACAGAACCCTACCACCTATTAGCGTACTTACAAGGAGCACTGCCACAATGAAGTAGCATCCATCATTAATGAGCCCCACTATCCAGGCCATGCTCTCTTCTTGCTACTGCTAATGGGTAGTAGATGCAGGAGTTTCAGGTCCCCACCACCAGGTTCAGGAACAGTTATTACCCTTCAACCAGCAGGCTCCTGAACTGATGTTGTTAACTTCACTCACCTCAATCTGAATTGACTCACATTCAAGGGCTCCACAACTCTGCAACTGCCAGGGATGGTAATAGAGGCAGATACATGAGGGGTATTTAAGGGTCTCTTGGATAGGCACCTGGATGATAGAAAAATGGAGGGTTATGTAGGAGGGAAGAGTTAGATTGATCTTAGGGTTGGTTAAAAGGTCGGCACGCACAACATTGTGGTCCGAAGGGCCTGGGTTGTGCTATAATGTTCTATGTTCTACGCAAGCATCGTTTTTCATAAATTTTGTTGTATTTTTAATTTTATTTTCCAGTAAAAGCCCACAAGAATATGAATCTCAAGGTTGTACATGATGACATATTTGTATTTTGATCATAAATTTACTTTGACTTTGAAATACTTTTTTAAATTCACAGTTTTATGGTTATGGTTACCAAGGATGTTTTTTTTCCTGAATTTATGAGTTTCTTGAACTTCAATACTGCAGCTGCCCTGGATCAGAGATCCATAATTTTAGTGATTAATCCAGTAACCTAACCATTGCATCAACTTGCTATTGAATTAACTCTAATGGATTATAGGCTTCCTATTTTTAATGATTACTATTTCCCCAAAATGGGCACTTTGTTAATTTGCTTCCAGTTTGCTCATTGACAACATTTTTTAAAAAATCATCCATAATGATGGCCAATCTTTTACTAATTTTAAGTTTTTTATGTCAGAGTGGTCTGATCCATTGTAGATGGTCTAGGAGTTCCATCTTATTTAGATGAGAGTTATGTATTTGGTTTAACTTGGCATAATTAATAACGATGATGATAACCATCACAGAATGCAAAAAATGTAAAAATTATGGCATTCTCTCATAATGTGTGGCATACCTCACACAGGCCAATAAACTGGAAAAATTAAGTGCACCCTCTGTAACCCAATTTCTGTCAACAAGATTAAAAGTGAGTTTTATTTGTCACATGGACATTGAAGCATACAGCAAAATAAATTATTTCTGTCAAATCAAGTCAGCGAGGATGGTGTTGGCTAGACTACAAGTGTTGCCACTTTTCCAGTGGCAACATCGCAAACCCACAGCTCACTAATCCTAGTCTGTACATCTTTGGAATGTGGGGGGAAACCGGAGCACTAGGGGAAACCCATAGGGTCATGGGAAGAATGCACAGACTCCTTACAAATAGCAGCAGGAATTAAATCCCGTTCTTACAGCTGTTACACTAATCACTACACAATTGCGCCACTGTAAAATCAATAATACAATATTTCAGAAGTTAATCAACAGCTACTGCATTAAATCCAACCAATTATGGGTGAATTTTGATGCCAGCTTCTCCATCATAGCAGAAGTAGAATACAAAGAAAAATTTGGAATACACAGGAAAAAAATCACTTGCAGAAAATCTATTGCCCAAAGAAAGCAATGACAAGAAGTAACAGCAACTGTGAAATAAAACATAATGGCTTCATCTCTATTTGTTTTTTTTGAATAGTTTGTAATTATAAATCTCTACGAATCTAAATCTCTTGATCAGCTAGGAGAGTCCTTTCCCAGTTTCCACAAATTGAAATGTTCTGGGTCATTCAATATTCTTTAAAATATCTGACACACAGAAACATTTAAAATCTATTAAAATTGAAGTAAATCTTAAGTAATTAATTTTGTAAAATGATTAAGTTACTTAAATACATAAATATTTTAAAGGATTAAACTGAAGTACATTTTAAAAATGTTACCTTCCACTTTCTTCCATGCTGGTAGCCCTGTAAGCCCAATCTAACTCAATAGGTTCTTACCTGTCATAGGATCCAACAGCATAAATACTGGGAGATTTCATCAAGACTAACCTCCCCTGTTATATTCAGAATTGGCTTGCCTGCAGAAAGCAGAGGGTCGTGGTGGAGGGAGTACATTCAGATTGGAGGGTTGTGACTAGTGGTGTCCCACAAGGATCTGTTCTGGGACCTCTGCTTTTGGTGATTTTTTATTAACAACCTGGATGTGGGGGTAGAAGGGTGGGTTGGTAAGTTTGCAGATGACACAAAGGTTGGTGATGTTGTAGATATTGTAGAGGATTGTCAAAGATTGCAGAGAGACATTGATAGGATGCAGAAGTGAGCTGAGAAGTGGCAGATGGAGTTCAACCTGGAGAAGTGTGAGGTGGTACAATTTGGAAGGACAAACTCCAAGGCAGAGTACAAAGTAAATGGCAGGATACTTGGTAGTGTGGAGGAGCAGAGGGATCTAGGG
Organism: Hypanus sabinus; assembly: GCF_030144855.1. NCBI lineage: Eukaryota > Metazoa > Chordata > Chondrichthyes > Myliobatiformes > Dasyatidae > Hypanus > Hypanus sabinus. The sequence goes on along the minus strand of NC_082719.1, from coordinate 64,765,659 downwards.
GTACATGTCCACAGATCCCTGAAAGTTGCCTCACAGGTAGATAGGGTAGTTAAGAAAGCTTATGGGGTGTTAACTTTCATAAATCAAGGGATAGAGTTTAAGAGACGCGATGTAATGATGCAGCTCTAAAATACTCTAGTTAGGCCACACTTGGAGTACTGTGTCCAGCTCTGGTCGCCTCAGTATAGGAAGGATGTGGAAGCATTGGAAAGTGTACAGAGGAGATTTACCAGGATGCTGCCTGGTTTAGAGAGTATAGATTATGATCAGAGATTAAGGGAGCTAGGGCTTTACTCTTTGGAGAGAAGGAAGATGAGAGGAGACATGATAGAGGTGTACAAGATATTAAGAGGAATAGACAGAGTGGACAGCCAGTGCCTCTTCCCCAGGGCACCACTGCTCAGTACAAGAGGACATGGCTTTAAGGTAAGTGGTGGGAAGTTCAAGGGGGATATTAGAGGAAGGTTTTTCACTCAGAGAGTGGTTGGTGCGTGGAATGCACTGCCTGAGTCAGTGGTGGAGGCAGATACATTAGTGAAGTTTAAGAGACTACTAGACAGGTATATGGAGGAATTTAAGGTGGGGGGTGCTATATGGGAGGCAGGGTTTGAGGGTCGGCACAACATTGTGGTCCGAAGGGCCTGTACTGTGCTGTACTATTCTATGTCCTATGTTCTATATTGCATATAATTTGTTTCTCTGAAAACCATCAGTATTTACCACCAAAATCAAAATCATAATGCTACTTCCAGGAGAAACCAGATGACAAAGGAGATAGCATTCGAGGAAATGTTTTTACTTTGGATTTGTTTTTTGCTACCTTCTTAGAGCGGTAACTTGAATAGATCTGCAGAAGCCATTTTTATGGTTCATGAAATTCTGTGTGTAAAAAGGGAAAAGAGTTCTGCTATAACAGGTGTTTAAGAATAATAGTTTGTTAATAAAATTGTCCCTGTCTTTGCAAATCTGTTGAAGGTTTAAAGAAATGATCCAATGAGACATTGTTAAGTTCCACCATCACTAACTCCAGAACTGTTCAAAATGTTTTGAATCTACGTAAGCCTTCAAACCTTCAACTGGTTTCAAACTCTCAGTATCTAACCTGGTCCATGCCACAGGGAATAATCAAAACATTATATCTTGAGACCATGCTCTTCAATTTAGCATAACTTAGGTTTCCATTGTAGGAACATACCATTGAATTACTATACCTGTAAGGAAGTTTTACATTCTGCCAGTGACCACATGGATTTCCTCCCCGATTCCAGAGATGTGCGGTTTAGTAGGTTAGTTGCTCACATGAGTACGATTGGGCATGATCAAAGTACCATATGTTACCATACCACCTTGAGATTCATTTTCTTGTAGGCATTTAAGAAAATCTTTACATAATCAAAGACTGACAAACAACCAGTGTGCAAAAGACAAACTGTGCTAATAAAAGCAATTCTGAACTCATGAGCTGTAAGGAGTCGGTGAAGGGGAGCCTGTAGGCTTTCCCAATGGCACTAGCAATAGACAGCGACGTTTTGTGCGCTATTCTCAGGAAAGCTACTGGATTTTAGTAAAAGAGAAATTTCTCTGAGGCAATTCTGTTGCCAATGGCTACTCTGGAAAAGTAACTTCCCACAATCTCTCACAACAGACAAGCACTACATTGTTAAAACGCAATGGCCATGTACAATTCATCACTTGCTTAGCCAATGTTATAGGTAAACCCAAGTTATCACATATTACAGCTTTTTTAAGTTATATAATATTATATATTACAGCTTTCTATTAATCTTAATATAAAATAATATATCTTGTCCCAACAGCCTTAGCATAAACTTGTCAACTATACCTATAACGTTATAGGTCTTAGCATAGTACTTCAATTTCATAAAAATATTTTCATATCTATATAACCCATATGGGGGTCATCAAAATGCACCAAATTTAGAAAATTCAAAAAAAATCAAAATGTTAATTAAAACGTCAGTACATAAACTCCTTTCAATATACAGATCACTTGTAAGTTGTAGTATTGCAGTTTCTCCACTTAAGTAGTGATGAAAGAAATCTTCCAGAGAGAAAGCCTTGTTTATTGCGCCCTCTATTGTGCAGATGCTGATATCTTTACATCCTTTTTTGCTCTTAGAATATAGATCACTGTTATCAAACTATGGATTCCCATTTTCAGCTTAAGGATTCTGAAGATGTCAAGTTCAGTGGCAATTTATCTGTCCCTAATAATAACACTGAATGCAAATAGTAGCACAAAGTCAGTAAATTCAGAACAGCGTTATTTAACAGAGAATGGATTGTTCCTCATCATAATAATTGTGAAAACAACTGGAAGATAACAAGATACTGTGTTTGATATTTGGGCTGCATGATTTTTTTCTGATGATTATGTAAAGATCAAGATTAAGAGTAAAATATGTGGTTCTATGCATTATTCTACTGAAGGCAAATGAAAAGAACTATCTTAGTTACTCACAGCCGATAACTTACTACATTTCATCTTTTCTGGAGATACTGATCTCTGCACTGGGTGGTCTTGCACGGGCAGTAATTTCCATCCAGTACTTCCTTGTGACAATTACTTTTGTGGAAGTTCAACAGTAAGTACATGAAAGCATCTTCAAATGATGTGAGGGAGGACTCTAATTCTTTGTAAAACCTCCATCCACATTAAGTACTTCCAACAATGAATTTGATGCTGAGATCCTCCAGCACTTTGTACATTGCTCCAGATTGCAGCATTTGCAATCTCTTGTGTCTCCAACAAGAGACTTCCACTGATTTTCCTTTCCTCACATATTAGCAGCTCTAATGAACATCTCCAGTTCACAAACATGACCCTCCTGGTTCAATTGTCTTTCATGTTAATTTCCCACCTCAGTCCATTTAGGCCAAAAGACCATAAGATATAGGAGCAGAATTAGGCCATTCTGGCCTGTCGATTCTGCTCCATGATTTCATCATGGCTGAACCATTTTCCCTTTCAGCCCAAATTTCCTGCCTTTTCCCCATATCCCTTCATGCCCTGACTAATAAAGAGTCTATCAACCTCTGCCTTAAATATATCCAATGACTTGGCCTCCATAGCCACCTGTTACAATGAATTCCACAGACTGACCACTCTCTGTCTAAAGAAATTCCTCCTCATCTCCATTCTAAAAGGACCCCCCTCTGTTTTGAGGCTGTGTCCTCTTGTCTTAGACTCCCCCAGCATAGGAAACATCATCTCCACAATCACTCTCTTGAGGCCTTTCAACATTTAATAAGTTTCAATGAGGTCACCCCTCTTTCTTCTGAATTCCAGTGAGCAGATGCTCAGAGCTGCAGCTCCACTTCCTTAACACATTCTCTGAGGAACTGCACCTTGGCACACCTGGTGCAGATGTGGTTATCCAGGAGGCTGGAAGTCTCTCAGATTTCCCCTATCTCACAACAGAACTCCCTGTTCTAACTGTGCCCTAACAGATGAGGAATGAAGAATAAAGAAGAAAAAATAAAACTTACCAAATACTTACCTCACCCAAGTCTGATGAGCCAGGCAACTCCAACATTGGACCGTTCACAACAATGGCCGCTCCACTTGCACCTATTTTATTTTTATTTGCCTTTTCTAATGCATCCTGCTCCGTGATTTGTCACAGACCAACTCCAAAAAACTACTGCAAAGTGCTGCCCTTTTAATCTTGAGTGCGAAACCCAAGTGAAAAGGTAGCTCTCTTCTCGTGCTCCCATTCAGTGACTGGTCACACTCCAACTCCTCATCTCTCTGTTTTTAGCCTCCACATTTTTTCACTGTAGCTCAGGAATGCACCACACTTTAAAACAAGGGATATTACAACCTTACAGGTTCACCAATTTCAGATTGTAAACATCACAGCATTTCCTTCCAGACTTCTAGTAGTCCTTCCACATTCCTTGTGTAATTTCAGGGAATAACTTTGTATTCACACTTCCTTAAGGATTTCGTAAATTAAACAATATTCTCTTATTTAATTTCTTCCTGCCTTTTACCTTTCTGTTTTAGCCTCCTTCCACCTTACTCAGCATCTTAAAAAAAGAAAATAATGGAAACATTAGACAGGTTAAGCAGCATCTGGAAAGAAAAAAAGAATGAACATTTCAGGTTCTCTGGGCCTCTGTACCTCCCTCTGCAATTGGATCCTCAACTTCCTCACTGGAAGACCACAGTCTGTGTAAATTGGTGATAACATATCCTCCTCACTGATGATCAACACTGGTACACCTCAGGGGTGTGCGCTTAGCCCACTGCTCTACTCTCTATACACACATGACTGTGTGGCTAGGCATAGCTCAAATACCATCTATAAATTTGCTGACAATACAACCATTGTTGGTAGAATCTCAGATGGTGACAAGAGGGCGTACAGGGATGGGATATGCTAACTAGTGGAGTGGTGCAGCAGCAACAACCTGGCACTCAACGTCAATAAGATGAAAGAGCTGATTGTGGTCTTCAGGAAGGGTAAGGCGAAGGAACACATACCAATCCTCATAGAGGGATCAGAAGTGGAGAGAGTGAGAAGCTTCAAGTTCCTGGGTGTCAAGATCTCTGAGATCTGGTCCCAACATATAGTCAGACAGACAGACAGACATACTTTATTGATCCTGAGGGAAATTGGGTTACAGCCGCACCAACCAAGGATAGTGAAGAAATATAGCAATATAAAACCATAGATAATTAAATAATAATAAGTTAATCATGTCAAGTGGAAAAAATAAGTCCAGGACCTGTCTATTGGATCAGGGTGTCTGACACTCCGAGGGAGGAGTTGTAAAGTTTGATGGCCACAGGTAGGAATGATTTCCTATGACGCTCGGTGTTACATCTCGGTGGAATCAGTCTCTGGCTGAATGTACTCCTGTGCCTAACCCAGGCATGGGCAAACTACGGCCCGTTAAGCTTTTTAATCCGGCCCGCAGAACTTGATGAAATTATATTAATAAACCTTGTTAACGTTTTCCCCCCGCAATTCTGGCGTTTTCCCAATAGATGACGCACTCTATATACATTTGTGGCGACCCATTTCCTGGCACATCCGAACCGGCTCACAATTAGCCAGCATTCCGGCTAAGGGAGATAGCCTACGGGGATTTGCGAGCACAGAACTTTGGAGCCTCTGCGCCACGGGGGGCAGGTTGAGGGAGGCTTAAAAGTGAGGCTGGGGATTTCGAATAAAGTTTTTTTCTTCGACTGCAGTTACCGACTCCGTGTCGTAATTTTAGCGCTGCATGTAGTACACCGCTACACATTGACCTTTGTTGAGGTGCAGCGTATTACTCCACATTTGCGCTTTACTATTTGTTCAGCTCGACCTATTTGTGTGAACACGCGTTCAGCGTCATGAACATCAACAAAGCCAGCCACAGATCCAAGTTAACTGACCAACACCTCAGATCCATCCTGAGAATCGCCACAACAAAACTAAATCCAGACTTTGATGCGCTGGCTAAAAAGGGAGACCATCAACACTGTTCCCACTGAAATTAAAAATAAGTTTCTTCATTGTGTTATGTAAAAAATGCATTTGAAAATATTTTTTTCAATAAGCCTTACATGTTACATGTCATTTCTGTTAAGTGATGGACATGAGTAGTGCACAGGTGCACGTACGTTCTCAAAATAAAAAATGCGCTCCAGATCAAATAGCGCGCTCCGCATACTGGCACGCTGTCACTGTTCTGTCTTTGTGCTGGTCGTTGTTGAGTTTTGGCACAGGGGACAATTGAATAAGAAGGAGCAGGACAAGTAGACCTGCATCTCCTACCGTTTTTGAAATAAAGACAGGCAGGAGGAGAGTGATGATAATAATATCTTGAAGGATAACAGAATTTTCAGTGCTTTAAAATAATAACTGTTACTATTAAAAAAAGCTGTATTTTATTCATTTAATTTTCAGTGTTTTAAAAGTCATCTCAATAAATAGCTAAATACCATGGGACTTCAAAGACAGATATTTTGTTGTAATGCATTTGTTCATTTTCAATTGAAATTAAAGCACATGTTTTCTACATATCCCATGATATTTTATTTTCTCTTATGAGGTGTATTACCAAAACACTCCGTCCATCTGCTCTTGGTCCGGCCCCCCCTGTCAACTTTTAGAACCCTTTGTGGCCCACAAGTCAAAAAGTTTGCCCACCCCTGGCCTAACCAGTACATTATGGAGTGAATGGGAATCGTTGTCCAAGATGGCATGCAACTTGGACAGCATCCTCTTTTCAGACACCGCCATCAGAGAGTCCAGTTCCACCCCCACAACATCAACAGCCTTATGAATGAGTTTGTTGATTCTGTTGGTGTCTGCTACCCTCAGCCTGCTGCCCCAGCGCACAACAGCAAACATGATAGCACTGGCTCCACAGACTCGTAGAACATCCTCAGCATCGTCCGGCAGATGTTAGAAGACCTCAGTCTCTTCAGGAAATAGAGACGGCTCTGACCCTTCTTGTAGACAGCCTCAGTGTTCTTTGACCGGTCCAGTTTATTGTCCATTCGTATCCCCAGGTATTTGTAATCCTCCACCATGTCCACACTGACCCCTTGGATGGAAACAGGGGTCACCGGTGCCTTAACCCTCCTCAGGTCCACCACCAGCTCCTTAGTCTTTTTCACATTAAGCTGCAGATGATTCTGCTCGCACCATGTGACAAAGTTTCCCACCGTAGTCCTGTACTCAGCCTCATCTCCCCTGCTGATGCATCCAACTATGGCAGAGTCATCAGAAAACTTCTGAAGATGGCAAGACTCTCTGCAGTAGTTGAAGTCCGAGGTGTAGATGGTGAAGAGAAACGGAGACAGGACAGTTCCCTGTGGAGCCCCAGTGCTGCTGACCACTCTGTCTGACACACAGTGTTGCAAGTGCACGTACTGTGGTCTGCCAGTCAGGTAATCAATAATCCAGGACACCAGGGAAGCATCCACCTGCATCACTGTCAGCTTCTCACCCAGCAGAGCAGGGCGGATGGTGTTGAAGGCACTGGAGATGTCAAAAAACATGACCCTCACAGTGCTCGCCGGCTTGTCCAGGTGGGTGTAGACACCGTTCAGCAGGTAGACGATGGCATCCTCAACTCCTAGTCGGGGCTGGCTGGCGAACTGGAGGGGGTCTAAGTGTGGCCTAACCATAGGCCGGAGCTGCTCTAGGACAAGTCTCTCGAGGGTCTTCATGATGTGGGAGATCAATGCCACCAGTCTGCAGTCATTGGAGCCACTGGGACACGGCGTCTTCGGTACAGGAACGAGGCAGGACATCTTCCACAGCACAGGAACCCTCTGGAAACTCAGGCTCAGGTTGAAGACTTGGTGAAGTACTCCACATAGCTGGAGGGCACAGGCTTTGATCACCCTGGGGCTGACACCATCTGGGCCTGCAGCCTTGCCTGGGTGGAGATGTTTCAGCTGTTCAACTGTGAAGCCACCATGGTGGTTTCAGGTGTGGGAGGGGTGTAGTCAGAAGAGCATGGTTGGGGGCTGTGAGGAGGGGTAGGAGGGGAGAGTGGAGTACGTGTAGGTTGGGGGCCGACAACAGATGAATCATGTGGGGGATGGGCAGGGGCCACAGTGTCAAATCTCTTGAAGAATAGATTAAGTTCGTTGGCCCTGTCCACACTGCCATCAGCTCCTCTGTTGCTGGTTTGCCGGAACCCAGTGATGGTCCTCATCCCACTCCAGACCACTCTCATGTTGTTCTGCTGGAGTTTCCACTCAAGCTTCCTCCTATACCTGTCTTCAGCCTCCCTGATCTTGGCTTTCAGGTCCCTCTGTATTGTCCTCAGCTCCTCCCTGTTTCCATCTCTAAACGCCCTCTTTTTAGCGTTCAGGATGTTTAAGGACCCTTTGTTACCCATGGCTTGTTATTTGAATAACAAAGGACAGTTCTTGCCGGAACATTGCAGTCCACACAGAAGTTGATGTAACCAGTGATGCACTCTAGGAGCCCATCAATATCCTCTCCATGTGGCTCACAGAGGACCTGCCAGTCTGTCGCCTCAAAACAACCCTGGAGTGCCTCATAAGCCTCCCCCGACCATTTCCTCACTGACCTCGATGTTGCAGGTTTACGCTTCACCAGAGGCACGTAGCAGGCTTTGAGATGCACCAGGTTGTGATCCTACATCCTGAGATGTAGTCATAAAGAAGGCAAGACAGCAGCTATACTTCATTAGGCGTTTGAAGAGATTTGCCATGTCAACAAATATGCTGAGAAACTTCTATAGTTGTACCGTGGAGAACATTCTGACAGGCTGCATCACTGTCTGGTATGGAGGGGCTACTGCACAGGACTGAAAGAAGCTGCAGAAGGTTGTAAATCTAGTCAGCACCATCTTGGGTTCTACCTACAAAATACCCAGGACATCTTTAGGGAGCGGTGTCTCAGAAAGGCAGCATCCATTATTAAGAACCTCCGGCACCCAGGGCATGCCATTTTCTCACTGTTACCATCAGGTAGGAGGTACAGAAGGCTGAAGACACACACTCAGCGATTCAGGAATAGCTTCTTCCCCTCTGCCATCCAATTCCTAAATGGACATTGAAGCTTTGGACACTACCTCACTCTTTTTAATATACAGTATTTCTGTTTTTTGCACATTCTTTTAAATCTATTCAATACACATAATTGAGTTATTTGTTTATTTATTTTTAAGTTTTATTTTATTTATTATTATTATTTTCTCTCTCTGCTAGATTATGTATTGCATTGAACTGCTGCTGCTAAATTAACAAATTTCACGTCGCATGCTGGTGATAATCAACCTAATTCTCATTGTGATTCTGATTCTGAAAGGCCTTTCATCAGAACTGGACAAGTGAGGAAACAAATTAGTTTTAACTTGCAGTGACAATGGTGGGGGCAGGTGAATGGATAGAACAATGGTCTCTGATAGAGTGAGACCAGAGTTTTCCAGGTAACTTCAGTGATTACAAAGGTGTCTGGTTAATACATTAATGAGGACAGTTAAAAAGGGAAGAAACAAACAATCAGAATCAGGTTTACTATCACTGGCATATGTCGTGAAATTTGTTAACTTTGTGGTAGCAATACAATGCAAAGCATGATAACATAGAAAAAAAAACTAAATAATAAATACTCTTCATGCAATAAACGCCTGATCCTTTTTGCATAGCCCTCACTAATGCACCCATGATGGACTATAGGGAGTTCATTAAACTAGTTGATAGTCTACACACAGCCAGGCAAAGAAACATCATTCCTTCTCCTTTCCTTGCCTCAATACGCCCAGTTAGCAAGACCCTCAAAATCAGGATGCTCGAGGCTGCAAAACAGACAGCACAGGGCCTGTATTTTTATCACACTTGCTTTGCTATAAAAGTCTGGAAGTGCTGACCACCTTGCAACTTCGACTGTGCCAGCGTGTCGGGACATCAGGAGTCTGTGAACACCGTGTGTTCCAGCTGCCAGGGTCGTCTGATGTTTATTCTGGGCACCTTTTCAGGGCAATGCTTCCCATGTAACATAGGTGCTCAAGTGAGTGTGCTGCCAGCGTCACCTATTGTTGAGAAGGCAAAGAGCAATGAAACCTCATTGGAAGCCACCAATAGCAGCGAGGTCTAGACTATAGGACATGATGGGTGATGCTGTGCTTCAGAGGGTGATGTTACACATGGGAATTCATCCTGGCTGAAGTGCTCAGTGCAAATTTCCTGTGTGGCCAGTCTTAGGAACTGCCAGCTCGTGGATATCAAGGACTTTGGGTTATTACACTGCTCCCCCAGGAAGCTCCCCACAACGACTCTGTCAAGTGCATGTGCCACCGCATGTCAGTTTACTCAACAGCTGGGAGAATTCCTAACCTCACCAAGCCCATATTCTTCACTACAGTCGCAAAACATAGGGTCAAGTACCACATTCCCACCACTGGCCCCTCGTACATGCCCATGCGTGTAGATTGGACCCATTAAAGCTGGCAACTGTGAAGGCTGAGTTTGCCAACATGGAAAGACATGGCATTGTAGAATAGTCCTTGGGCTTCACTCCTCCACATGGTCCTTAAGTCCTATGGCAGTTGCCACACATGTGGTGATTACCAATGCCTTAATGAGGCCCACATCCCCAATCATTACCTAGTCCCACACACCCAAGATTTTTCGGCACATTTAGCCAGAAAGTTAATTTTTTCCAAAATCAGTCTTGGGGTAACATTAGGTGCCTGTGTGCTCAGAGGACATTCCCAAAGCAGCTGCGAGAACCCCAGTTGGCCTTTTTGAGTTTCTGCACATGCCATTTGGACTGAAAAGTACAGCACAGACTTTCCAACGGCTGATGGACTCAGTATTAAAAGATATACAGTAGATTTGCTTTTTGTTTACCTGGATGACAAACCTGTTGCCAGTGCGTCCACAACAGAACATGTCTCACATCGCTGCACATTTTTCGAGCACTAAAGCCAACACAGATTGATCAATAATCCTGCTAACTGCTAGCTTGGGTTGTCAACCATTGACTTTCTCGGCCATCACATCTCCGCAGAAGGTGAGAAACCCCTCCCATCAAAGATAGGCGCTATTATGGATTTTCCACCATGCACCGCAAAAAAACCTACTGCAGTTTTTAGGTATGGTAAATGTCATTCCCCGAGGTGCTGAACTTGTGCTCTCCCTGTATAGTGGGCTTAAAGACAATACCCCTAATCAAGTGCTTGACTGGTCGGTGGACATTTGAAGAATCCTAATGAGTTCTTTCTAACAACCCTACTGGTGCATCCACCCATAGCCATTACTACTGACACCTCTGACTATGCTGCGGGTGCTGTGTAAGAACAGCTGTTCGGAGGCATGTGGCAGCCCTTTGTCTTCTTTGACCAGCAGTTCCGTCCCTCCAGTAGGAAGTACAGGACGTTTGACCATGAGCTTCTCAGTCTCTATCTGGATCTTCACCATTTTTGATTTCTTCCAGAGGGTCGCCATTTCACAGCATTCATTGACCCCCACCCCCACCCCCATGCATGCGATGGCCAAAATATCAGACACTTGGTCTACATGCCAGTACTGCCACCCGGGCTATGTTATCCGAGTTCACAATGGATATCAAGGGGATAAATAATACCGCGGCCGATTGCCTCTCGTGACGTCGAGGCTGTACACATGGGGTTTGACCCAGCTGGCATGGCAGCCAACCAAATGACTGGCCAGAGGTCCAGGCTTACCGAACAGCAGTCACTGGGCTGCGGCTGGCTGACATTAAGTTCAGGGGAGCTGTGAAATGTCTCAACTCATCACCCTTGCTCCATCGTGCCCGCAAAATGGAGACAGACTGTTTTCAACTCCATACGTGGACTCTCGCATCTGGGCTGAAGGCCTCACAGAAACTGAATGCACTGGACATTGTTTGGCACAGCCTCAGAAAGACCGTCAGTGACTGGACTGTGGCTTGTGTGGAGTGTCAGCAGGCAAAAATTAACCATCACGTTCAGGTGCTGTTGGCGCCTTTTGAGGTCCCTGAGTGACCTTTTGACCGTGTCAACGTGGACCTTGTTGGTCCTCTTCCCCCTCCCACAACCCCCCGCAGTTTCACACACCTCCTGGCCATGGTGGGCCAAGCCATCAGGTAGCAGAGGTCATCCTTCGAGCATCAACGACAGCCACAGACGTGGCTCAGGCATCCATCAGCACCTGGGTTGTTTGATTTCGCACCCCATCTGATATGTCCTCTGACCGTGGTCCCCAATTCATTTCAGACCTCAGGGCTGCGATGGTCCAGAACCTTGGCATTAGGCTACATCGCACTACATCTCCCGCAGCCCAATGGCCCATGCAAGCAGTTCCCCCACTCCTTAAAGGCCGCTCTGAGGACTTCCCTGACTGATGAGTGTTGACATGATCGTCTCCCATGGGTCCTGCTGGGACTCAGAACCTCCCGAAAAGAGGACCTGCAGTCATCCATGGCTGTTGGCAAATGGGCAGCTGTTACAGATGCCAGGTAATTTCATTCCTGATGCCACAACTGCCAAGACGGCCTCTTTACAATGTTCCACCCTCCTCAATAAATTCAATTCCCTTTCTCCTAATTCTACTTCCCATCATGGCATTCAACACTTTTGGGTTCCTGTTGACCTACATGACCCCTCATTTGTTTTCATCCACCATGACACACACCAACATCCCCTTTGGCCCCTTTACAATGGCCTGCTTTCCATTTTGGAACAGGGAGAAAAGACTTCCATCATAGTTAAGAGGGGTAAGCCTGAAAGTATTTTGGTAGATCACCTTAAACCAGGCCACCAAAATTTGGAGTATTCCACTGCCTTGCCTTTGGCATTACAAGATGACCATGAGCATGGTAATGCATCTCTGGACGAGCCAGAGGCACCTGTGGTCCCTCCACCCATGGAATTTAGGACCAAAGCCAGGTGGCTCATCCAAGCCCCAGAGAGGTTTACAGTGCAGGTTTTAGTGTGTTCTGTGAGGGCCCAAGTTGGGTAACGTTATTGGGAGAAATGTACATAATTCACAACCACCGACATTGAGTTAGTCTGACATGATGACATTGTTTCATAAAGATTTTTAGCACACTTTTGTGCTTAGGTTTTAGAGTTCAATGAAATGTGTTAGGGGTTTCATTAAACATAAAAAGCCTCACATCTTTTAATTTGAGAGAACTTACACACCAGCCATAGTCGACATTATCAACAAGAGAAAATCTACAGCTGCTGGAAGTCTAGGCAACACACACAAAATGCTGGAGGAACTCAGCAGGCTGGGCAGCGTCTATGGAAAAGAGTCAGCACTCGGTATTTCTGGCCAAGACCCTTCGCCAGGACTGGAGAAAAAAACTGAGGTGTCAGAGTAAGAAGGTGGGAGAGGGAGGAGGAAATACAAGGTAGAGGTGATAGGTGAAACCGGGAGAGCGGAAGGGGTGAAAGAGCTGAAGAGTCAATTGGTGTAGCACTTGTTCTGCTTGCAAGGGTAAGTGCCAGGAGGGAGCTCAATAGGGAGGGACAAATTGACGTGGGAGTTGTGTAGGGAGTGATCCCAGCAGAAAGCAGGAAGTGGGGGGGGGAGGGAAGGATGTGCTTAGTGGTAGGATCCTGCTGGGGATGGCGAAAGATACAGAGTATTATGTGCTGGACACAAAGGCTAGTGGGATGGGAGGTGAGGACATGAGTAACTCTATCCCTCATAGAGTCCTCCCTGATAGGAGGATGGGGTGAGGGCATACATGCGTGAAATGGAAAAGATATGGGTGACGACAATGTTGATGGTAGAGGAAGGGAAGCCCCTTTCTTTGAAGAAGGAGGACATTTCCTTGGCTCTGGAATGAAAAGCCTTAAAGCCTTATCCTGAGTGCAGATGAGTCGGAGGTGGAGGAATTGAAAGAAGAGAATGGCAGATCTTTGATGCATTTGTGATTCTCAGCTGTAGCAGGCTGAAACAGGAAAATTTTATTGTATCCATTGAGCTGCACCGCTTTAAATTTGCCCCTCAAGGCGCTTTGGAAGTAAAGAAGCATGCTTGAGTAGTGAAATGTAATCAAGAGCTTTGGCTAAAACATGAAACCAAAGATGAATGCTGTGGAAAGCAAAAAATCTAAGTTAATACAACAAATGGATAACCTACAACAGAACAAACTAGTTCCGATACAAGCAAGACAAGCAGGTTACTGAAATGTTGAATTAGATGCCAGATACGCAAAATACTGATGGAGCTCAGCAGGCTTGGCAGCATCGATGGAAAAGAGTAAACAGTCGACGTTTTGGGCTGAGACCCTTCATCAGGACTGGAAAGAAAGATGAGAAGTCAGTGTAAGAAGGTGGGGGGTGGGGGAAGAAGTAGCACAAGGCGGAAGGTGATAGATCAGGAGAGGGGTGAAGCAAAGGGGTGGGAAGTTGATAGATGAAAAAGTCAAAGGGCTCGAGTAGGTGGGATCTGATAGGAGAGGTCAGAAGACAATGGAAGAAAGGGAAGGAGGAGGAGCACCAGAGGGACGTGATGGGCAGGAAAGGAAATAAGGTGAGAGAGGGAATCAGGAATGGGGAATGGTGAAGGGGGGGCAATTACCAAAAGTTCAAGAAATTGACATTCATCAGGTTGGAGGCTACCCAGACAGAATATAAGGTGTTGCTCCTCCAACCCAAGTGTGGCCTCATCGTAGCAGTAGAGGAGCCCATGGACTGACATGTTGGAATGTGAATGGGAAGTAGAATGGAAATGGGTGGTCTTCTGGACATCCCACTTTTTCCAGCAGATGGAGAACAGGTGCTCGGCGAAGTGGTCTTCCAATCTACGCTGGGTTTCACTGATATACAGAAGGCCACACTGGGAGCATTAGATGGCCACAACGGACTCATAAGTGAAGTGTCGTCTCACCTGGAAAGACTCTTTTGGGGCCCTGAATGGTAGTGAGGGAGGAGGTGTAGGGGCAGGTGTGGTACTTGTTCCATTTGTAAGGATAAATACCAGGAGGGATATCAGTGGGAAGGGATGGGTGGACTAGGGGGTCACGTAGGGAACAATCCCAGTGGAAAGCGAAAAGTGGTGGGAGGGGTAAGATGTGCTTGGTGGTCGGATTCTGTTGGAGATGGCATTCACAGTAGAACAAAGAAATACGATAGTTAATGAAAAACTACACACAGAAACTGACAAACAACAAATGTGCAAAAGACAAGCTGTGCAAATACTAAAATATATACTGTAAAATAAATCTCTTCTGCATACTCTACAAAGCCGCCACATCCTTCCTGTAATGAGGCAAACAGAACTGAATGCAATACTATAGATGCAGCCTAACTAGAGTTTTATAAATCTGCAGTATAATTCTGAACACCTGAACTCAATGCCTGGAATGATAAAGACAAAAATGCCTTCTTTAACACCTATCAACCTGTGCAGCTTTTTTCTTGCAGGTAATGTGACTAAGGCTCATTCTCTTATGTGCTTTGGTAGATGATTTCCCAGTGGCTTGGATTTTAATCTCTAAGTATGCATAACTGTGTGTATTCTCTGTCTATTTCAGCTGAGCTTTGGATCACTTTGCTTCTGGGAGGTAGTTGCTGTAAGTTAAACAGTTTTCCATTAGTTCTGAAAATTAGATTCATTCCCAGAGAAATGCAACACGGAGATAAGACAGCTTAAAAAATTGTTTCTGCACTGATAAAGGTCTTCAATAAGATTGGCAATGTTGTCAACTCATTGGTTAGTGTCATACCTTTCATGCCATGATGTAGCAAATATAAAAAAAGGACACATTTCTGTGGGCTGCCAAATTTGCAGAGTGTTTCACAATGTGATGTACCAATTCTTGAATTCAGTGAATAAAATAATGCTATGATTACTATATTCAAGTATGTTGATCCTTTATGGTACTTATCAGATATTTTAAATTACTATGTAGTGCAACTATTTGGACCACAGAAACTGTCCATTTGACTCAATAAACAAGTTCAACTGAGGTATTTCCTATCATTCTTCTAACCCTCTTCTTCATACTTTTGCACTGCGTTTATCTTCAAAAACCTATGCTATTTACCTCTATACACTGCTAAAAGATATATCTAGTCCACAAGTTGAGATTCTAAATTGGAGAAAGGCCAATTTTTATGGTATCAGAAATTATCTGTATTTCTTAAAGTGTTTCGCACCAGACAGTCTGGCGCATGGTGTCAGGATTGGTCTCCTTTCGGATCAACTGGGTCACAACATGAACGTTCCTGACTCAACCCTTTTTTTTATGAGGTCTTTACACTAGTTTGACTCTCAACCCGGCACGAATGGAAAGCCTGCTCAGGGGTGGCCCAACTTGGATTTGAGCTCGGGAGCCTTCGCTGCTGCCATTGCGCCACCAGCCGGCCGGCGGGTGTAGATTGGCCTGGGTGTTTTTGGTAAAGGTGTACTTGGTAAGTGGGAGGCCTTCAGAAACGGAATTATGAGAGTACAAGCTTGTATATGCCTGTCAGACTAAAAGGTAAAGATAACAAGACTAGAGAACTTTGGTTTTCAAGAGATAGTGAGGCCCTGGTTCAAAGAAAAAAGGAAGTGCATTTCAGGTATAGGCAAGTAAGCACAAATGAGGTTCTGATGGTGTCAAGTCAAGTCAAGTCAAGTTACTTTTTATTGTCATTTTGACCATAACTGCTGGTACAGTACACAGAAAAAAACGAGACAATGTTTTTCAGGACCATGGTGTTACATGAAACGGTACAAAAACTACACTGAACTACGTAAAAACAACACAGAAAAAAAACTACACTAGACTACAGACCTACCCAGGACTGCATAAAGTGCACAAAACAGTGCAGGCATTACAATAAATAATAAACAAGACAATAGGCACAGTAGAGGGCAGTAAGTTGGTTTCAGTCCAGGCTCTGGGTATTGAGGAGTCTGATGGCTTGGGGGAAGAAACTGTTACATAGTCTGGTCGTGAGAGCCCAAAAGCTTCGGTACCTTTTCCCAGATGGCAGGAGGGAGAAGAGTTTGTATGAGGGGTGTGTGGGGTCCTTCATAATGCTGTTTTCTTTGTCCAAGAAATGAAAGAGAACATTCAAGAAACAAGTCAGGAAGGCTAAAAGAAGGTGTGAAGTTGCTCCAGCAGACAAGGTGAAGGAGAATCCTAAGAGCAGAAGGATTGCAAGAAACAAAGTTGGTCCTCTGGAAAACCTGAATGATAATCTACTTGTGGAGCCAAAACAGATGTGGGAGGTCTTAAATTTATTCTGTATTTACTCAGGAGATGATATACAGAGTCTAAGAAGTTAGACAAAGCAGCATCAACTTCATGGACCCTGTACAGATTGCAGAAACGAAGGTGTTTTCCACCCTGAGGCAAATCAGGGTGGATAAATCCCCAGGGCCTGACAAGGTGCACCCTCGGATCCTACAGGAGGCAAGTGCAGAAATTCCTGGGGCCCTAGCAGAAATATTTAAAACATCCTTAGCAACAGGTGAGGAACCAGAGGATTACAGGATAGCCAATGGTGTTATGTTGTTAAAAAAAAGGCTCTAAACAGAAACTAGAAAATTATAGAGCAAACACGAGGAAATCTGCAGATGCTGGAAATTCAAACAACACACACAAAATGCTGGTGGAACACAGCAGGCCAGGCAGCATCTGTAAGGAGAAGCACTGTCGACGTTTCGGGCTGAGACCCTTCGTCGGGACGAAATCAGGACAGGTCTCGGCCCGAAACGTCGACAGTGCTTCTCTTTATAGATGCTGCCTGGCCTGCTGTGTTCCACCAGCATTTTGTGTGTGTTGCCAGAAAATTATAGGCTAGTGAAGCTGACATCAGTTGTGGGAAATTTATTCTAAGGGATTCTAAGGAACTGTATTGTTAAGTTTTTGGATAGACATGGACTGATTAAGGATAGTCAGCATGGCTTTGTGCATGATAGGTCATGTCTAACCAATCTTATCAAATTTTTCAAGGAAGTTATCTGGAAAGTGGATGAAGACAAAGCTGTGGATGTTGTCTACATGGACTTCAGTAAGGCACTTGACAAGGTCCTGCATGGGAGGTTAGCCAAGAAGGTTCAGTTGCTCGGCATTCAAGATGAGGTAGTAAATTGGATTAAACATTGGCTTTGTGGTAGTAGATGGTTGTCTCTCTGACTGGACTAGTAGAATGCCACAAGGATCGGTGCTGGATCTGTTGTTGTTTGTCCCCTATATCAATGTTCTGGATGACAATATGGTTAACTGGATCAACAAATTTGCAGATGGCGTCAAGAATGGGGATGGACAGCAAGGAAGGCTATCATGGCTTGCAGATGGATCTGTTTCAGCTGGAAAAATAGGCTGAACATGGTAGATGGAATTTAATGCAGACGTGTGAGTTTTTGCATTTTGGTAGGACCAATCAGGATAAGTCTTACACAGTGAACAGTAGGGCACTGAGGAGTGTGGCAGAACAAAGGGATCTGGGAACACTGGTCCATTGTTCATTGAAAGAGGCATCACAGGTAGACAGGGTCGTAAAGAAAGCTTTTCGTGCATTGGCCTTCATATTGAGTACAGGAGGTAGGACGTTATGTTGAAGTTGTATAAGACATTGGAGAGGCCTAATTTGGAGTATTGTGTGCAGTTTTAGTCACCTGCCTATAGGAACAATGTAAACATGGTTGAAAGAGTGCAGACCTCAACAGGTCTGGAGGACCGGAGTTATAAGGAAAGAGTGAATAGGTTAGGACCGTATTTTTTGGAACACAGAAGACTGAGAGCATATATAAGGAGGTATACAAAATTATGATGGTTATAGATAGGGTAAATTCATGCAGGTTTTTTCCACTGAAGTTGGATGGGACTACAACCAGAGGTCATGGTTCAGGGTGAAAGGTGAGAAATTTAGGGGGAACATGAGTGGAATTGTCTTCATTCAGAGGGCTGTAAGAGTGTGGAATGAGCTGCCAGCTCAAGTGGTGCATGTGAGCTCAATTTCAACGTTCATGAGAAGTTCAGATGGGTATATTGATAGTAGGATATGAAGGGCTATGGTCCCAGTACAGGTCGATGGGAGTGGACAGTTTAATGATTACAGCATGGACTAATTGGGCCACAGCCTGTTTCTGTGCTGTACTTCCCTGTGACTGTGGCATCAATTTCTGAGTTCTGCTCTTCAATACAAGGCTCTCTCTTAAATTCCCTGTTGGATTCAAAAACATTTGCAACACAGTAGCGTGGTGATTAGTTTAACAATTACAGTGCCAGCGACCCGGGTTAAGTTCCTGCTAGTCTCTGTAAGGAGTTTGAACTTTCTGGTCCTCCGGATTCCTCCCACATTCTAAAGTTGTGTGGTTTAGGGTTAGTAAGCTGTGGGCATGTAGTTTTGGTGGGTTGCCTCAGAACATCCTCAGACTGATGCAAACAATGCATTTCACTGTATGCTGCAATGAATACTGTATATGACAAATAAAGCTAATCTTTATCTTTAATATTTTGTCTACCCTTTCCATAGCTTTCCATAAATCGAATGATCTTCCCCAAGTTACCCTCAGTATTCTTTAGCCTAAAGAAAATATTTTTTTACTTTCCTCAATCTTTCCACATAGAAATAAAATCATTCCTGGTTGGTATACATTAGTAAAGTCCTTCAAATAGAATTTAGAATTTGAGGAAAATAATGATTTAAGAAGCCCTTGTAGTTTTGTGCTGCTTTTAATTAAAACATTTGGCAGATAATAGCTTCAGCAGGAGGTTGGGAAGTGGATGTTGCTGATAACATTCGTAGTACTTATGGCAATGTTCCAAATTGGTCTTCTTAACATTGACTTTTATTCAGCAACACTCAACTCTTATTGTAAACTGTGAATTCTGATCCATTGAAATTGTAATTGAAATAAAATGGGATATCTTGATTCTGCATCAGAAAAGAGGTCCCTACAAAATGCAAGTTGACTGTTTGATATCTTAGGCACAATATCTTCATGTGGATTTTGATTAATTTAAAAATGTTTTATGTCATTTCCAGCACACAAGTGTCAAGAAAAATGAAATAATTGTTATTGCAGGATATTGGATATTAAAGGAGAAAAGACATTTTTTTTCTCTTAACACTTGTTCCTATGCCAATTTTGAATCAGACTAGAGCATCAAAAAGAAATAATAATATTTAAAATTGATGGAGCCATGACATTCAAAAATGAAAAAACATTATAAAAGTAGGTGGTAACTATTTTTCATAATGTTTTGTTTTGGAAGATTAGAAATAGCAAATATTTACTGAAATATTTCCTCCGTGCAGGAGCAAATGGTGCCAAAGATGCACGTTCTTGATATTTGGATGTTACAATATCTACTTACATGTTGAATCATTGGTAAGAGGGAGAAGCATGTGAAGATTATGTGATGATGAAAGATGTGAATGGCTCTGGTTAGGAAGAGAGACTGGAGAGGCTGAGACAAGTGGATTTGATAATGAAGATGGCAACAATTTACTTGGTGCAAGTGAGCACAGGCTAAAGCTTATCTCATTCAGCATCAATAATACTCCAATAATTAAATAGTGTTAATACCCTTTCCAAAAGCTGTTACAACTTAATTCTTATGCATATTTCTGATTTGGCATTTTCCCCATTAAACAGCGATCATTTTTGTAAATAAAGTGTACTTTTACTGGTTCCACATTAAAGTTTTGAGTCACAGCCTGTCTTGTGTTTGTCTCCCTCCTGTTTGTCTTACCCAGTAATTATTCCTGCTGATAGCTAGCACCCTAAAATGGTGCTGGCTTTCAGTTATGCATCACTGACAGAGATCCATGGTATCAGTCTCAGCACAATAAATGAAGACAAAGGAAATCATGTGTGTAGTCAATGGTGGATAGTGGAGGGAGAGGGACTTCTCAGCTTACAAGAGGGATTTAAAAGATCTTTAACCATAATTTGTTAGCCTTGCAGGAAACAATACACTTCACTATTTCTAAATTTAAATCGTCTCATGGATAACAATTAGACAACCAACTCCAGAACCATTTAAAATTGCAGTTGTGAAGACCAGTGTGGAAACCACATCATTTTCCAACTAAACTCTTGTGATTGCTGTAGGCAGGAAACACAGAAACATAAAAACCTACAGCACAATACAAGCCCTTCGGCCCACAAAGTTGTGCTGAACATGTCCCTACCTTAGAAACTACTAGGTTTACCCTATCGTATCCGCCTCTACCTTCATTGCCAGCAGCCCATTCCATGCACTCACCACTCTCTGAGTAAAAAACGTACCCTTGACATCTTCTCTGCATCTGTTCCCCAGCACCTTAAACCTGTGTCCTCTTGTGGCAACCATTTCAGCCCTGGGAAAAAGCCTCTGACTATCTACATGATCAATGCCTCTCAGCATTTTATACACCTCTATCAGGTCATCTCTCATCCTCCGTCAATCCAAGGAGAAAAGACTGAGTTCACTCAACCTGTTTTAATAAGGCATGCTCCCCAATCCAGGCAACATCCTTGTAAATCTCCTCTGCACCCTTTCTGTGGTTTCCACATCCTTCAGCTTGTAAAAGTGGAATTTCATCTATGAGCGAGACTTGATCTTCAGCAGATGGCTCCCCCTGAACATCACTTTAATATCTTCATCTTCAATTAAGTCATCAGCTTTGGTGATAAAAATTGTCTTCTAATTTATTTTGGCAAAATTTAGCAAAAATATTGTTTATCTGTAAAAAAAATCATTTTATGTCTCCTATTTATTGTCACAGATTACACTAAGAAGCTGAAGCTCATTGTAGCTTGACTAGCTGATTTGCAATGACACATTTTGTCTGCAGTGAACTGCAGCTTTATCTTGGTCAACCCAAGGGCTTCTGTTTAATGGATAAAAAGAAGGCATTTTGTTCAGATTCAGTCTTCATCAAGAATAAAAAGTAGGTCAGTAAGTTGAAACAAATAAGTAATAGTGTTCTTGTTTGTTATGTTCTTTTTAATTGATAGCTTGTGGTTCATAAGAATACATAAGATGCTTTTGCTGAATTGTACCACCTTCTAATCTGAAATTAGCAATTAAACTGTCTAATGTAACGACATGATAACATAATGTTTTTAATTGCAAGCTACAATGTTTTTCAGGATCTAGTATTCTGGGAAAATGTCTCTTCTTTTTCCACTTTTTTTTCTGTAAGTCTAAAATAGAACATGACCAAACATGCAGCTAATCCTTCTGTTTGGGCTCTCTTCAACATAGCTGAAGTAAGACATGGCTCACCACACGTCTTTTTAATTTGTACGGGTTTACTTTAGTCCCGCTGTTGTTAGCAATGGTGAGAGCATATTGGTAGAAGACAATTAACAAGTGTCAATGGCAACACAAGGCCCCAAGCCAATGAGCTACAAAGAAAATATAATCGGGCAAGATGTCTTCAAACACATTCTAATGAGCATTGCACTTTAATTTACAGGTTTTGGCAACCTGCTTTTAAAACAAAAGAGCTGATTCTCTCCTCAGATTATTACTACATGGCCATATCCATAAGAACATAAGGCATAGGAGCAGAATTAATGCATTTGGTTCATTGATTCTTTGTTGCTATTATCTTTGAGTGTTAATTTTTGGGTCTAAGAGGTATGTGTGTGTATGTACTTATGTATGTGTATGTATACACAAGCTGACGGCCCGTTTTTCAGAACTTAGTCCTACATTTTGACATAATTTGTGGCTTTGGCGTGTACTTACAGTTTTCTGTGGCAAATGATTATATTTTTATATTTGTCAATTTTATTTGTGTTATTTTTATTTACAGGATGTTATGAATTTAATAACCTTGGTTAATATTTTTTTGAATTAATTGGATCATTCTGATGATATTCCTTCACAGTGAAGATGTATGAATTGACAACAACAAAGGTCAAATATTCAGCATTCCAGGTAATGGAGTTATAATTGTAAAGCTAATTATTGACTTGAAAGTAACTGCAATGAGAAAACATTAGCAGCCGCATTCTTTTGCAACCTTCACAGCTTTTGCTAATGGTGTATTAGTCACCTTATTAGAGCAACAAAATATATCTTGTTTCAGTAACAATGTTCTTTTATTTTTAAAAGTAAAATGTGACTTATCTTGGATCACTCCAGAGTTGAGTTGAGTTGAATCTTTATGAAGGGTCTCACCCCCGAAATGTCAACTTTTTCTTTCTCCATAGACGCTGCCTGACCTGCTGAGTTCCTCCAGCATTTTGCGTGTCTTGGAGTATTTTATCCCGTTTTTAATATTTTGTCATTTTCTACTGCTGAAGACATTAGTCATATTAGAATATAATTCAGAACCTATCGGGAACATCCCCAATTAATGTTTCATGTATGAACCAAAGTAATCAGAAATAAAAAGAGAAAAAATCTGATCAGTAAGTCAGGCAGTGTCTGTGTGGAGAAAAACAGAATTTATATTTAAGGTCAATATCCTTTTATTAAAACTGAGAAGTTTCAGTGAAAAGATTATTTGGAGAGGAGAGACAGCAGAGACCAAGAGAGACTGAGTGATAAAATTATTGATGGCATTGGCTGAAAGTGAATGGTAAGGGTTATTTAATAACAAGATTTACTTCTAGACATGTGAATAGGAGGAAAAGAACGAGATCTTAAATTTCTGAATAAAGAGAGAAGTCTGAATGCTAGAAATGTGGCAAAGAGCACTGGAAAGTCTCATTAAAAGAAATTGTTGAGACCAAAGATCTGATTGATGGCTGTTATGTACCAGCTTGTTCAATGAGCTGCTGTTCCTCAAGCTTATCTTGAGCTTTGGTTTGAGCCATAGTTGGGAAGTTGGACTGAGAATTAAAATGATGGGAAACTGGAAGCTTAGGGTCACTCTTGTGGAGTGAATGGAGCTGCTTTACAAAAACATGAACATTATCAGATGTAGTACAACAAATTCAAAAGAGTAGAAATAATTCACTGTTTTGTTTGGAAAAAGAGTTGAAATTCCAGGGCAACAGAAAAGGATGAGGTAACAAATGGCAATATTTACTTTGGTAGCTACTTTGTGGGTGCTGAAAGGAGAGGGAAATGAAGATCTGTTTGGTAATATCATTACCTTGGAGGAGACAGTCATTGTTGAGGTTGGCCATAGAACATGGAGAATGGTGAATAAAGGGTGAGGACACGGACAAAGGAAAGCCCTAGTCCTGTTCTAGGTAAGAGCAGAAGTATGGAACCAATACAGTGGAAAATTCTATGGGGGAGGAAAAACTACTGGCATGGAATAAGGTGTTGTCAGGGCAGATAGAAGTGGCTAAACTACAGGAATAAACTGGAATCTGAAGAGAAAGCAGAGCATAAGTAAATAGAAAGAAGGAGCCATCTTGTAGAAGCAACCTGAAAGGCCACACAGAGTTGGTATTCAAAATAAAGAGTGATTTTTTAAAAAAACTAGTGTGCACCAGGAGACCAGTTAGAACTGATCTACTTGAGCAATCTGTTTATTTATTTATTGAGATACAGCATGGAATGGGCTCTCCCGATTCAAACCTAGCCTAATCACAGACAATTTACAATGGCTAATTAACCTACCAACCAGTACGTCTTTGGACTCTGGGAGGAAACCGGAGCACGTATAGGAAACCCACATGATTGTGGGGAGAACATCCAAACTTCTTACAGACTGGAGTGGGAAGTGACCTCAGATGCTAGTAAAGTGTTGTGTTAATCATTAAATTACCGTGCAGCCCAATTGATGAAATTACCAGTAAAACTACATTTTAATGACATGATTGTGACTGCTACCAGATGAGCACAAACCACAACCCAATTTATCACTATTATTTCCCCTACAAGACACATGGATCAATTTTGTTCTCTATGCTCCTGAATTCTCTGGACTTTCAAAAAAAATCTACTTTTCTCAGCTCTTTAAGATACAGAATTCCAGAGGCTGATCATCTTCTGATTTAAATCACCTCAATTTAAAATTTTCTCTCTCCTATTTGTGATTATGTCCCCTTGTTCAAGACTTTTCCAATGGTTGAAACATCTCAACATCAACCTATCATCACACACAAGATGCTGGAAGAACTCAGCAGACCTGGCAGCATCTATGGAAAAAATTACTGTTGATGTCTTGGCCCTAAATATCGATTGCAGTTTTCTCCATAGATGCTGCCTGGCCTGCTGTGTTCCTCCAACATTTTGCATGTGTTGCTTGGATTTCCAGCATCTGCAGATTTTCTCTTGCTTGTGATGTACCTATCATGTCGCATGAGATTTTAAATGTTTCAATTAGTTTATCCCATCTACTAAACCACAAGGAATATGACATATTTAGCATTTGTGATTGGACAACCCTCATCCTAGGAATCTCTTCTGGATTTCTTTCTATTTTAATATATCCTCCCTTACATAAGGGGACAAACACTGTGTACAGTATTCCATGGGAAGCCCTACCAACATTGTGTACAATTGTTAAATACTTTTCTAGTTCTAAATTCTAACGCCCCCTTGCAATAAAGGTCAATAGTTCTTTCCCATCTGTTTGCTAACTTCTGATATTCAAATCCAGAATCAAAACAAACTTGGCACTGAATCATTGTGGCTTTTTGTGAGCTGCCCTGAAGGGTTTACAACTACTGTAGCTAGAATCTGCAGCCACAGATACTGTCACATCTGTGTTTCATGCACAAGAATATCTAGAGTTCTCTTTACTCTATTCATTAGGAATTCCTTTCCATTTACCCAAGAGTCCAAGTTATTTTTACTTCTCCCACTGAAACGCATAACTTCACACTTCACTTTGTGAAATTCCATTTGTCAAGATTTTGTCTACTAACTCAGTGTTTAAATGTCCTATAGCAATCCAAATATCTTCACTGAAGCTTTCCTGCCATGAATTTTTGTGTCAACAGCAAGCTTGCTTTCCTTACCCTGTGAACCCTCCTTCAGTTTATTGGCATAGGTAGTAAATAGTTGAGTGACAAGAACTGACCCATATGACACTCTTCTAATTACTTCCCAGCAGATTGAAAAAAAAACATTTATCAAGACTCTCTGTCTCTTCTGTGTGATAGCAAGTCTTCAAAGCATGCTAACACACTTCTACCAATAATATGAGCTCTTATCTTGTGCACCAGCCTTTCATGTAGCATGTCAAAAATGATTTCTGGAAATTCTAAAGATTCCTCTTCATTGATTCTGTTTCTCAAATCCTCAAAGAGTTCTATCAAAATGATCAAACAGGACTTCCCCTTCATTAAGTCATGTTGATTTGGTTTGATTACATTAAGTTTCTCTAAATGGCCAGTTATTTCTTCCGTAACTATAGAATCCAGAACTGTGCTAACAACAGATGTTAAGAAATCTGAATCAGAATCAGGTTTATTATCACCAGCATCTGATGTGAAATTTGATAACTTAGCAGCAGCAGTACAATGCAATACATCATTCAGAAGAGGAAAAATAATAAATAAAATAAGTAAATCAATTACAGTATATGTATGTTGAATAGATTTTTTTAAATGTGCAAATATCAGAAATATTGTAGTATATTAAATAAAATGAGGTAGTGTCCATGTCCATTTAGGAATCAGATGGCAGAAGGGAAGAAGCTGTTCCTGAATCGCTGAGTGTGTGCCTTCAGGCTTCTGTACCTCCTACCTGATGGTAACAGTGAGAAAAGGGCATGCCCTGGGTGCTGGAAGTCCTTAATAATGGATGTTGCCTTTCTGAAGACACTGCTCCCTGAAGATATCCTGGGTACTTTGTAGGACAAGATAGAGCAGACTAGATTTACAACCCTCTGAAGCTTCTTTCGGACCTGTGCAGTAGCCTCACTCCATACCAGACAGTGTCGCAGCCTGTCAGAAAGCTCTCCACAGTACACCTATAGAACTTTTTGAGTGTATTTGTTGACATGCTAAATCTCTTCAAACTCCTAATAAAGTATAGCCGCTGTCTTGCCATCTTTATAACTACATCGATATGTTGGGACCAGGTTAGATCCTCAGAGAGCTTGACACCCAGGAACTTGAAGCTGCTCACTCTCTCCACTTCTGATCTCTCTATGAGGATTGGTATGTGTTCCTTCATCTTACCCTTCCTGAAGTCCACAATCAGCTCTTTCGTCTCAATGATGTTATGTGCCAGTTTGTTGCTGCGACACACTCCACTAGTTGGCATATCTCACTCCTGTATGCCCTCTCATCACCACCTGAGATTCTACCAACAATGGTTGTATCATCAACAAATTTATAGATGGTATTTAAGTTATGCCTAGCCACACAGTCATGGGTATATAGAGAGTAGAGCAGTGGGCTAAGCACACAGACCTATGGTGTGCCAGTGTTGATAATCAGCGAGGAGGAGATGTTATCACCAATCAGCACAGATTGGAGTCTTCTGGTTAGGAAGTCGAGGATCCAATTGCAGAGGGAGGTACAGAGGCCCAGGTTCTGCAACTTCTTAATCAGGATTGTGGGAATGATGGTATTAAATACTAAGCTATAGTCGATGAACAGCATCCTGATGTAGGTGTTTGTGTTGTCCAGGTGGTCTAAAGCCAGGTGGAGAGCCATTGAGATTGTGGTGATAGGCAAATTGCAATGTGTCCAGGTCCTTGCTGAGGCAGGAGTTCAGATTAGTCATGAGCAACCTCTCAAAGCGTTTCATCACTGTCGATGTGAGTGCTACCAGGCAGCTCGCATTGTTCTTCTTAGGCACTGGTATAATTGTTTCCTTTTAGAAGCAAGTGGAAACTTCCGCCGTAGCAGTGAGAGGTTTAAAATGTCCTTGAATACTCCCACTAGTTGGTTGGCAGAGATTTTCAGAGCCTTACCAGGTTCGCCATCAGGACCTTCTGCCTTGCGAGGGTTCTCTCTCTTTAAAGACAACCTAACATCAGCCTCTGAGACAGAGATCACAGGGTCATCAGGTGATCCCATTTTTTCCAAATGGGAACAAGGGTTTCCCATTTTTTTGTCTCCACCACTCTTGAATAAGAGAGATACATTTGTGGTTTTTGTGGCAACTTTCTGGAACGGTGAGTTTTGAAAAACGTCAGCCAATGGCTGTACTGTCTCAGTAGCAACTTCATTTAGAAGCCTAACATGTAGGTCATCAGGTCCTGGTGAGTTGTCTACCTTTAGGCTCATTAGTTTTTCCATCACCTTATCTCCAATGAGAGAGATTTTTACGAGTTCTTCCCACACTATCTGAAACTAACCCGTCCATTGTCATTGGATATTCAAAGCATCCTCCATCATGGTATAAAGTTCAATTTCTTGTTTCTCATCGTAGCTCCCAGGTTTCATCCTCCAGGGACCCCACACTTATGCAAGGAGGGCAGGACAGAGTTATAATCAGTAGCCAAGAGAGACTCGAGGTCCAAATATTCACCTGATACACAGCAACGAGATCACTGGATACTGTTCAGAAACAGGCAACTGTTCTGCTTTAATTAGTACCTTTGGCCAAATTCAGTTTCAATAATTGTACAGACAC
Organism: Hypanus sabinus; assembly: GCF_030144855.1. Classification (NCBI taxonomy): domain Eukaryota; kingdom Metazoa; phylum Chordata; class Chondrichthyes; order Myliobatiformes; family Dasyatidae; genus Hypanus; species Hypanus sabinus. Next base: position 64,737,760 of record NC_082719.1, on the reverse strand, counting down.
AAATAACAGCCAAATTCAATTCATTCAGTTGCAGAGTAAAATATTGATTTTAATACTTACACAAGTTTTAAAATATTGATTTTAAAATTGATATACTCTTTCTGTATTATAACTAAGAAAATCTAAACAAATCTATTTTGCTCAGCAAATCTACTTAGTAAAAGCAAATGTTTCAAAAATATTTGAACATTGGGAAGAGAATGCTATTTATTTTATGACTTAATTTCCATTGCAGCATTGCGGCTGTCTTTTCCCCCTGGATTGCCATCGTCTTGCTCATTCTGCTAATGTTTACAATAAAAATGTTATAACCAAATATAATTTTACTATTTGTTTTTATATTTCATTGTGCAAAGTTAAACTAATTTTGTCAGATTGCTCTGTTATCTACATCACAGATCATCATGCAAAGTCTTTAGAAACTTTTATATATATATATACATTAATTTTGTAACGTTCTCCTTCGTGTGTAATGAAACGCCGAATTAAACGTCGAGATAAACCACAGTTAATAAGAACCAGATCGCAGTAAGATTAACCATTTACTGTTCACTCTTCACATTAACATATGGTGAAAACTGTTGATAAAACAATACAAGATTGATACAGTATTTGTTCCTTCCTTAATATCACATTTCAATTGTAAATACTTGCAAAGGTGACTATAACTACATTACACGAAGGTGCAGTATACAGGGAGAGTTTACCTGCTCCATTGACTACTTTAAATACACTTCCATGCAAACTATCCGCGACTCTTTAACTAACGAAAGCATAAACATTATCGACCGTCGTTACTTCTAACAGGATCGGCATTAACATCTTAGTTCAACATATCGATTATCTATTAACTTACAGCGTTGCTCTCACTGTGATTTCTCATGCCTGCAAAACAACTTCTGCTCAGGTGTGCCTCGTGGAGAGCCCCTACCCTCGCGCTAATTTCGAACCGGTACTTTCCCACAAGACGCGGCGAAACCGGATGTGACATCATCGCATGCCGATATATTTTACATGCAATTAATATACTTTAAACACTTCTAATTCTAACTAGAAAATACTATCGAATGAATTACTAAGCGAAAATATTATAAACTAAATAACTGTCGTAAAGACAGCACAAATTTATTAAAGGGATGCAGTCTGAGCCAGCATTTTATTTCTCATCTATCATTGTCCATTTAAAGGTGGTTGTGAGCTGCCTACTTGTGAACTGCAATCTTTGAGGTGCAGGTATATCCATCATGTTATTAGAGGAGAAGTTACAGGTTGTGACCCAGCAATGGTGAAGTTGTTATGACTGACATCAAAAGCTCAGACTCAGTGGAGAGACACTGAAGTTGTGGATATGAAAGTCTTCATTCATCAAGATAAACAGATATTCTTCTGGAAATCCTCGTGGTAGAGTACCACAAACTCAAAGTACATCACATTCTTATACCCTTAATATCAATAGGAGATTCAATCAAGTTTCAGTAGTTACAGTGACCCTTGTTTACTTCAATACTTTGGGTGACAGTTCTTCCCTGAATTTGCACAATGTTCTCGATGTTACAATGGTGCAAATTGCTTAAACCCATAGTTGCTGCAGGGAAATTCGAACAACTCCATTGTCTTAATGTTTGGCTGATGCATATGCAAATATGGTCACCATTTTGCAAACCCTATCTCTTAGTTTGTGGACCAACCTCTGCTTTTATCTCCAATTTACTGTCTGAAACTTACAATTTACATTAAGAACTGAAGACTGGTTCTTGTTTGAATTAATATCTGCTATATTCACATTAAATAATTCCAGAATACTCTCTAACATACCCTCCTCTTGGCCACTAGACAAAAATTTGTCCCTGGAAGGCCAAACTTTAAAGAGGAACTAATTTAGTAGGACAGCAAAACTGCCCTTCACTTTGAATCCCCTTCCCAATTACTAATCAATCATGTCTCTCTTGGACCTACTATACATCTACACTATTATCCATAACTGGCTGTCTACAAGAATCTAAGCAGAGATGGCAATAAAACATTCCAAGCATTCAGCCATATCCTCTTCTTGGAGATAATTATCATCTCAATGAATTCAACCTATCTTTAAATTGCAGCTTTGTCATTCATGTGTCATTCATGTCTCTTCTTTGCTGCCCCATTGTACTTTATTCACATCCTTACCTTTGCCCCTTCAATCATTGATAACTGAAACTGTTAGAAATAGCTGTAGTGGTTATTTTGTAGGTGGGGGGGTGGGCAGCAAGTTGCTTTCCGTTCCATGACACGTCAGAAGATTATCCGAATAATCTGACAACCAGTCTCTCAGTCCCTTTGACCAATCTACAGGAGGGTTGGGGTGATCTCTATTCAAATAGCTGCAAAGACCCGCCAGTGGCACCCTCCATCTAGACTGTCCTTTTGATCACTGGCCCAACCATTGTAAGGGCCCAGTTCATTTGTGTTCACTCTCATTCAGTTTGGGATGGCAGCTGTGTGACATTTCTTTCTCAGTCTGCCTTTCCATCAAGGTTTGAAAATCTGATTTTTAAAAATGTATTGCCTGTTGCACTAATGGTATTTAGGGCAGTAATGAAGGTCCTCCATCTCTGACGGTTTTCAGGGCTTCCTTCGTCATACCAGTAGCTTCCGCTCAAGTTTCACTACTGTCAGTCATGCATGTTCTGGGTGGACACTCAGGAATACTGTCACACTCAAATGTAGAAGGTTCTTCATTGTCTTTCCCGTAAGAATTCTGTTTCACCAGTCAGCATTGTTAGCCCTGAACTAAAGCCCAGAACCTGGAGGACTGGAGGACCACTCTTCGTCTTTCCTCTACCCCTTGACCTGTTTGGCACTGTTGACCTTACTAAGAGCAAAAGCATAAAGCCCTGACTCCAGCCAGCATAGCTCTCCCAGTCATTGAGGCACGCAAGCCTCCAAACTATGACAAGGTTGTGGACTTCTTGGAGATTCAAAACTTGATGTCTTTGCAATGACTTGGATCCTTTCCCATCTACTTCTTCAATAGCTTTTGATTATGACCTACATAAATACTTATCATCTACGTTCCAGAACCAACCTTTATTACAAAGTACCATTACCATTATATTTTAACACATTATTCACAGCTTGCTGCCATCTCTCTCTCTGTCTTCTAGATATGCATTCCTGCTCCTTTTCAGTCACAGGTCTACCTCAATCAGAAGGGTGATGGTCATTGTTTAAGGTCCGGTAATGAGATTGTTAGTGGGCTGACTCACTTCGTCTGCCTTCTCCTTTTGGTTCTCTGTGGTTAGCAACGGTGAACCCTCATTTACAATTTGGCAGACACATGTTGGACTTCAAGCACATTCTACATTTGCATTCTAGGGGCCAGGAATGACCTGAATCCTGGCTACTGATGTGCATTTTATGACACACACTTTGACTATGTCTTAGCTTTGCAAAGTACTTTCCAAAAGAACTAAAACGCAATCAGTGTGTTGATAATACCCAATATATATTTTAACCTTACGGAACATTCTTGTTAAGAAGAGCAATGTTTCAGTTCTCTCCCCACATGTTCCAATTTCCCTCCAAAAACATAAATTTCAAGTTCTCAATTTGGGTATATACAAATTACCAATTTTCCAAAATCCAATTTCTATCTAGAATGTGGGAATCTCATATCCGGAATAGAGACCCTCATATTCCAATCACCTTAATCTGGATTCCATGGCCACTATGGCACACCCTTCCAATACAGATTTAACAAGGGTACGATAGACTTTTCACTCACTCATACATTCTCTCTCTCTCTCTCTCAAGTGAACTCCCATGTGGCCACACCTCACGCAACATTTTTCAAACTCAACCCATTCATATTTCAGTTACTTTCTCTCAAAGGTTAAACATTCAGCCAAACATCTTAAAACACACATTCACAACCAGCAACCAGAATCTTAGACCTTAAGACTTTGAAAAAAAGTATGCTGGAATTTATTGATCATGGACAAGCAAACATTCAATCGTCCTCACATCAACAAAAAGTTCTAACAGCTTCTGACCTTTCTCAAATTCAAATCTCTGATCTATTGCATGCTGATGATATGACCTATTTATCTTACAATCTTGGGCAATCTGTCCGTCTTTAAAGAAATTCATCCTTCTAAGACTATCCTTTAGTCCAGACCCTTACTTCCACTTATGTCAGGGATGTGTGTGTGTGGGTTTATATGCTTCTTCTATTGTAATTAGGTCCATTCTGACTGGTTCACTGTCTTGCTTGTGTTCAGCCTGTACTCCTTGGACTGCTTTATATAATCCAGATACAGTACGCTGGCTCCATTCCCTGCAGATCAGGGCTGCTGCAGCCATGTTGACTGCTCTGTGAATCTTATGTATTTGATGACCCTGACTTGTCTGTGTCATCTGTCCCATACCTGAATATATCATAGCACCAACCTTACTAGGTGCACCTATCCCCAGTACAGCACCCTCATTGTTAGGGCACCCCAGAGATGTCTCTATCTCAGGCACCTGAGGCTCACTTCTTTCTGCCCTCATTGTTCTCCCCCTACACCTGTAAGATAAATAGCCTCTCCAGTCATGGGTAAAGGCAGGTCAGTTATGGATACTGAAGCTTGTGTGTCCACTAACATATCACATTGCTGTTCTCCTATTAAAGCTCTTGTACATTTGTGGATGACCAGTACTGGCAATGGGGGCTGCCAATAGCTGTTTGTCTGACTTGGATGCTATCTTCAGTAGTTCTATAATTGGGTCAGTGGTCAACATGGGGAGAGAAAGTTCTGTGGTTTCTGCCTGTCTTGTTGACTGGAATCATCAGCATTCTGAGCCTGCCATTGCCTGGTCTCTATAAGTGCCATTCCAACAGGCAGTACTGGGTATAAACTCTCCTGTTTGTGGGTACTTTCCCACTTGCCATCTTCCTGGTCCAACGCTTCCCAACTTACCTCATCACCCTCCTCAGCAGTCATTCCCATGGCTGCTGCCCAGCAAGTTCCTACCTGCTTGGCCTTATCCCATTTACCTCTTCATCTGCCTATATTCCTGACTAATTCAATCTTGTATTGTTCTAATTGTTCCATCTGTTTTTCACCCACATTTCTCTCTCTCTCTCTCTCTCCCTCTCTCTCTCTCTCCCTCTCTCTCTCTCTCTCTCTCTCTCTCTCTCTCTCTCTCTCTCTCTCTCTCTCTCTCTTCTCTCTTCTCTCTTCTCTCTCTCCCCCCTTCTGTAGGTATTCTAAATGTTCCTTCAATTTGTTCAATTTCTACTTGTACCTGTCTCACTCTTCCCTGTTTTCATCCCTTTCTTTCTGTAGCTCTACTGTTTGTACATAATGTGAATCCTGACACTTTGTTCTCTCTTGGAAATATACATGACATGAAATGACTGCTGCTTTATCTCCCTTCCTCTTTGATAGGATCTAGCTTTGTCCATTCCTTGTTCAATCTTCTCAAGTTTATGGAGTATATACTCCGTGAGTTCTCCTCTCTTCATAAGTGAACCCATGGGTTGACAATGATTCCTTTGCACTGTATATCGACAGTGGGCAAAACCTCTGAATGTTCAAATACCTTGGCTGGGACAAAAACTAATTACAAACTTCCCTGAATTTGCATGAAGTTCACAATGTTACAATGGTGCAAAATCCCTAAACACATAGTTATTGCAAGGCAACTAACACAATCCCACTGCCAGTGCTATAGTAGCGTAGCAGTTACCATGACACTATTACACCCTGGGGCATTCCAGAGTTCAGAGTTCAATTCCGGTGCCATCCGGAAGGAGTCTGCACGTCCTCCCTGTGGAATATGTGGGTTTTCCTTGGGTGCTCCGGTTTCCTCCCACAGCCAAAAGGCATACCAACTAGGGTTAATTGATCATTGTAAATTGTCCAGTGATTGGTTTAGGGTTAATTGGGTTTGTCGGGGTGGCTAGGTCAGCGTGGTTCCATGCTGTATCGCTAGTTAAGTACATAAATTAATTAATGTTTGACGGATGCACATGCAAATGTGATTCACAGTGATCCATATTTCTTAGTCTGTGGGCCAGCCTGTGCTTTTAAATTCAATTTATTGCTTGCAATTTCAGATTCAGATTTCGATTCAGTTTTATTGTCATTTAGAAACCACAAATGCAATGCAGTTAAAAAATGAGACAACATTCCTCCAGAATGATATCACAAAAACACATGACAAAACAGACTACACCAGAAAATCCACATAACGTCTGACAATCCCCAATCCAGAGTCCGGAGAGGCTGCTGCGTATTAATATCGCGCTACCGTCGTAGCACGTTCCCCGGAAAGGAGCTCCAATTCCACCAAACAAGACCAAACTCTAAAGCTACAAGACCTGCACAAAACCACATATTTACAACATATAGTTACAACAGTGCAAACAATAGCATAATTGATAAAAAAAATCAGACTATGGGCACAGTATAAATAGTCCAAAGATGTTAAAGGACTGTAAGTTCAAAAGAAATCACCACACAGTTTCCACAAGTCCCCAGGGTCCCGACAGACTCGCCATCCCATGCCGGCGGCAGAAGGGAATACTCCCGCTATGGACTTCCATGGCTCCGCCCAACTCAGCCTCACAGACGCAGCATACTATGAAAGCTCCATCGAAACCAGCCTCGCAGACGCAGCACACACTGGAAGCAACCTGACCGCAGCGGACTCCGAGTCCATCAAACCTCCGAGTCGACAACCATCCCCTCCGGAACAGCTTCTCTGAGCACCATCCTCTGCCGAGCGTATTAAGACTGCCTCGCAACAGTCATCGGCAATGTGACTCCAAGGACTGGGGGCCTGTTCTTCCCAGCAGAGTCCTGGACCTCGCAACGGCAGCAGCAACGAAGAAGGTCTTCCTGGAGATTTCCCGATGTTCCTCCGTGCTCCCACGTCCATTTTCAATCGATTATGATTGCGCACGGCACCTCACTTCACAAATAACAGATAATCAGCTCCGGAGTGGCCGCTGCAAGCTGCGTTGCGCCGCCATCTTGGAAATCCAATTTACAATTTACTTTAAGAACTGAAGACTACTTTTTGTTTGAGTTAAGATCTGCTGTATTCACATAACTCCAGGATACTCCTAACAAAGAAATGATAATGTATTTCCAAGTCAATACGATGTGTGTCTTGGAATAGCAACTTTTCCTACACTTTAGCCTCCTTGCCCTTCTGGGTGATATCAAAATCAGGTTTATTATTACTGACATATGGCGTAATATTTGTTTTTCTTTGCAGCTGCAGAACAGTGCAAGACAGAAAAATTACTTTAAATCACAAAATTAAATAAAACATTGGATAGTGGTCTTCAGGCTCCTTTACCTCGGTATCAATAGGAATGTGAAGAGGACATGCCTGGATGGTGAGGGCCTTTAACGATTGAATGCACCTTCTTGAGACACCACCTCTTGAAGTTGTCCTTAAAGGCAGGGAGGATTGTGCCTGTTTGGATCTGGTTGAGTCCACACTCCTCCCCAGCCTCTATATATCCTGTGTATTGGAAGCTGCATACCAGGCGGTAACTAGTCAGAATGCTCACCACTATGCTTCTATAGAAATTTGCAAGAGTCTTTGGCGACATACTAAATATCCTCAAATTTCTAATAAAGTAGAGTTACTGGCGTGCCTTCATCATGATTAGATCAATGTGATAGGCCCATGATAGATCCTCTGAGATGTTGATACCCGGGAGGTTAAAGCCATTGGCAATTTAAAGTCACTGCCGACTCCTCATTGAGGACTGGTGTGTGTTCTCCCAAATTTCCCTTCCTGATTTTCATGAACAATTTCTTGGTCTTCCTGACATTGAGTGAAAGATTGTTGCTTTGACACCCTGCAACCAGCTGATGTATCTCAGTCCTGCATGGCATTTCAGATTCTACCAACAATAGTTGTGTCATCTGTAAATCTATATACACTGTTTGATCTCTAGTCTCCTGATAAGGAAGTCAAGTTGCAGAGGGAGGTACTGAGGACTAGGTTTTGAGGCTTGTTGATTTATACTGAAGGGGCAATGGTATTGAACGCTAAAGTATGTTCTCTGTTGCCTAGATGCTCCAAAGAATCAGTGATTCAGTGAGATTGCATCCATTGTAGACTGCTGTAGACCTACTGCAGACTGTGGCAGTAGGCAAATTGCAGAGGGTCTAAGTCCTTACTCAGGCAGCAGTTAATTATAGCCTTGACCAACCTCTCAAAACACTTCAACACTGTGTAGTCTAAGGAGAATTAATGAGTTGCTGTAGTGTATCCTGAGATCAGGGGTTTCCAACCTTCATTATGTCATGGACCAATACCATTAAGCAGATGGTCCATGGACCCAAGGTTGGTAGCCCTTGCTAGATGATGTAAACCAAGGCTATTGATAATCCTCAGCTCCAAACACTGAGGAACTCTACTTAATATCTTTGCTCAAGAGGACTCCTATCTAAAAGATATTCGCATGCAATGGGATTTCCAAGTTTGGTTTTACGCCTCAGATTAGTGTATTTTTCAAGACTGAAATCATTTTTATTTATGTGATCAATCTGTATTTACAACATCTTGAAGCCCTTTATGACTTTATTTTTCCACTCCTAGTAACTCCTTCCAGTCTTACAATCCTTCAAAACTTGTACATTTTAGTGTTTTTGAAAATATTTATTTTCTTTCAAATATTTTGTTAACTGGATAAAACCATATAGCCTGTATGATTGGCTAAAAAACCTGTTAAACAACTTAAATGTTTGTGACTGCCTTTGTCTTTCCTCAGTGTTAAAAAGCATGCAAAATGATGATAAATAAATAATGTTATTTAAATTTAAAATAAATATTGTCAAAAATACTAAAATGCAAATAAATACATTTGTTAACTCAATTGTATAAAAAACAAGTAAAACTCTTGAAACTTGCTTCCCTCCCTCTTAACCATTTACTTTCTTTGAAAAATTAGTAATTGAAGCTGCATTAGGTTTAATTTGCCACCGTTTCAGTGGACAGATTGCCCATCTCAGCCAGTTGGTAATCTGTGAGAAGTTCAAAGTTAAAACACAGTCAGGAGATCTCTGCAGTCACCTCTCAGGAAGAACAAGACTTGTGTGATCTTGTGTACAGCTTCCTGGCCATTATGAACAAAAATATCTGCAAGCAGGGTTTTTTTCCTTTACTTTCTCTATTTACTTTTCCCCTTCTAAAAGCAGCGACTTATCTTTAAAAATTAATTTGACGATTAAGGTCAGAGTCTAACAACTAAAGATGATAAGTTCAAATTCACCCAGGATAAGTGGCCAGGAAAGCAGACATTATCATAAATCAAGTTAGTCTTCCATGAATTTGGGCAACATCATCTGGTAGGTTATCTGACTTTTCCTATACTCATCCAACTTCAACAAATTCATCTCTGGTAGAAATGATTGTGACCCAGGGCAAGGACTTTGGCTAAAAGGCGGGTGACACTGAGGCTATCTGCTCCATCAGCTATGGTTGGGTTTGTCAGCTCAGTCCTGACATATTGCCAAATCTTTTTTTCTCACAAGTGTGACCCTGGTGACTTTGCAGGAATAAACAATGTAAACAGCTGAACAAATACAGCTGTAGTTAAACCACGGCCAAAATTTTTGGAATACGTGTTTATTTGTTGTGAATTTAAATAAGTGAATGACTTAGAAATTTATTGGCACAGGGCCCAGTTTTATAATCAAAACTATCAGTCCCATGTCCCTAATTACCATTAATCTTACTGGCATTACCTAATGGCATTCGAGCAACACACACAAAATGCTGGAGGAACTCAGCAGGCCAGGCAGCATCTAGGAAAAGAGTACAGTCAACGTTTCAGGCTGAAACCGTTTGGCAAGACTGGAGAAAAAAGCTGAGGAGTAAATTTAAAAGGTGGGGGGAGGAGAGAAAGAAACACAAGGTGATAGGTGAAACCTGGAGGGGGAAGGATGAAGTAAAGAGCTGGGAAATTGATTGGTGAAAGAGACAGAAGACCATGGAAGAAAGAAAAGGGGGGGAGGTGATGATTGGGCATAAGGTGGGCATAAGGCATAAGGGCATAAGATAAGGTGAGAGAGGGAAAAGAGGAAGGGACATGGTGAAAGTTGTGGGGGAGGGGGCATTACCAGAAGTTTGAGAAATTTATGTTCATGCCATCAGGTTGGAGGCATTCTTTCAGTTCTGCCTTTTCATACCTGTCTTCAGTTCACTGCATCAACACCAAAGCTAAAGAAAGAAAACAATTAAAAATGCACAATTGCAGTTGTATATAACATTGAAATGGAATAGTTAAGACATGCACTTGTGCAATCTTTTAGTTGTTACAGTGTGTAAGGCAGAATGCTGTTTAACTTCCATTCAGATTACTTCACATAGCTAGGAAGACACAAGAATGAGATGTGCTCAATAATAAGCCCTTTATTTTTAAGCACACTTTAATGAGTTTTACAGTGACTAATCTGATGACTTCATTATGGACTATCATTAATGAAAAAGTGGCTGACTTTAAGGCTGCTCCTTATTACATACGTGCTATATGATTGACTGCCCTCTGTATTGGAGTAATTGTCTGTAGAGGTTTATTCAACTGGTCCTTGGAATAAATTATAATTCTGTGCTAAAGGATGGCCAATAGAGAATGAAACTTAATAAGACATAGGAGCAGAGTTAGGCCATTTGGCCAACAAATCATAGCTGATTTATTATCCCTCTTCATCCCTTTGTCCTCCCTCATACCCATAACCTTTGACGCCCTTACTGATCAAAATCCTGTAAACTCTGTTTTAAATATATCCCATGACTTGGCCCCAGTAGAAAGAACAGTGGAGAGGAGTACACTATACACCCCCCTCAAACCTTGTGCAATTGAATCAGATTACAGTTGATATGTACCTAAATTTCCTCTGCCAACAGGGGTTCCATTTCCACTAAACCTTTAACCAGATGAAAAAGAAAACCACTAACATATTTGACAGTAGCAGCATCCACTAATTTGCTGTTGGAAGAAAATCCATTGTTACATTACACATCTGACATGATAAAATATTCATTCCTACAGGCCCAATCCAATCTCACAGGTTTTAGAACCTAGAACATCACAACATTGTACAGACCCTTTGACTCACAATGCTTTTTTTTGTCAGGCTACAATCAGCACAGGGCCAATAAAAGAAAGGAGTTGTAAGTGGAGCGGACATTGTTGGAGAGGGGCGGTGTTAGAGTGATCCACCTTTGGCTCAACAGGCTTTAGCAAACATAGAAGGGGGTTGTAAGTTTCTAGCAAGTTTTTTTAGTACGTAGCTAGAATGGGTCCAAAAGTAGTGGTAAGTTCTTTGTGTGAGATGTGGAAACTCTGGGAGACCTCCAGAATTTGCATGAAATTCACTGAGAGATTGAGAGATTGTGTAGAGATTAGAGATTGTGTTAAGGAGTTGGAGTTGCACCTTGATGACTTTCAGTGCTTATGGGAAAATGTGGAGATGATGGATAGGAAATTCATGGAGGTAGTCACCCCTAAGTTGTAGGAAATATGTACCTGGGTGATTGTCAGGAAAGGGTAAATGAATAGGCAGTCAGTCCAGAGTACTCCTATGGTCATTCCCTTATAAAATGAGTATACCACTTTGGATACTTTTGGGGGGGGCGGGGAGAGAACCTAGAAGGGGGAAACTGCAGCGACAGGGTCTCCGCCACTCAGTCTAGCTCTTTGGCTCAGAAGGGAAGGGGGGAGAAGAGGAGTTAAGTAGTGAGAGGGGCTTCCATAATTATAGAGCAGAAAGCAGATTCCGTGGATGTGAAAGCAACAACCGAATGGTATGTTTCCTCACGGATGCCTGGGTCAGGGATGCCTTGAAGCAGGTCCACAGCATTCTAAAGCAGGAAAGTAAACAGCCAGAAGTAATGGTACATATTAGTAGCAACGACATAGTAGGAAAAGAAAGGAAGCGCTGAAGAGAGAATATAGAGAATTAGGCAGAAAACTGAAAAGCAGGACCTCCAGTTCTGGATTGCTGTCTGCGCCACATGTCAGCGAAGGTAAGCTTAGGATGATTTGGCAGATCAAATTAAAGATGAAATTATAGGCCTGTTAGTCTGACTTCAATGGTTGAAAAGATGTTGGAGTCTATTACTAAGGACGAGGTTTCGGAGTACTTGGAGGCACATAATAAAATAGCCCTAAAATAGGCAGAATAGACAAAGGACTAAAATACAAAAAAAACATGAATATAATGCTGAGACTTTGTAAGCCATTGGTCAGACTGCACTTGGAGTATTGTGAGTAGTCTTGTGCTGGTGTAGGAGAAGCTCCAGAGGAGGTTCACAAGAATTATCCCAGGAATGAAAGGGTTAACTTATGAGGAGTGTTTGATGGCTGATATGGTATGGTTGATAAATTCTTGATTAGTCAGGGGGTCAAAGGTTATGAAGAGAAGACAGAGGAGAATGGGGTTGAGAAGGATAATAAACCAGCCATGATGAAATGGCAGAGCAGATTCAATGAGCCAAATGGCCTAATTCTGCTCCTAAGTCTTAATGGTCTTATGTTGTACTGAACTTTTAACCTACTTTAAGATCAATCTAACTCTTCCCTCCTACATAGCCCTCCATTTTTATATCATCCAAGTGCCTATCTAAGAGTTTCCTGAATATCCCTAAACTATCTGTCCCTATCACCACCCCTGGCAGTGTGCTCCACTGTCCCACCACTCTACCTATCTCTGACACTCCCTCCCAATATTTTCCTGCAATCACTTTAAAATTACGTTACTTCTGCCTTGGGATAAAGTCTCTGGCTGTCCACTTAATATATGCTTCTATCAGATAGGAAACCCATGGGATCATAAGGGAGAATGCCATGTCCAGGGAGTGGAATTTGATTCAAAACAAGTGAGGATTATAACTGAAAAAAAAGAACTCCAGTAAAAAGTGCCACCAATCTTGGGCTGGTTTTATAGGAGTCTCAGTAAAGACAGTGGAGGTGCTTAATAACTACTTGGAATGCATAGAAACATTCTTTTTTGTCAGCAATATTACATAAGTAACAGAGGACAGTAATGGCGATAATGAAGTCTTATGGAAGCAGATGAGATTACTCTTCCAATGAAAATGGGATTGTATACTTACCTGATTTTAATTAATCTACTAGTACATCTCATCCTGCTAATACCCAGTCAAATTTCAAAGTTCAAAGTAAATTTATCATCGAAGTACATATTTGTCACCAGATTCAACCATGAGATTCATTTTCTTGCAGGCATACTCAATAAATCCATAAAAGAATAATAATTTTAATAAAATCAATGAAATATTGCACCAACTTGGGCATTCAACCAGTCTGCAAAAGACAACTGTGCAAATACAAAAAGAAAGGAATAATAATAATAATAAATAAGCTATAAATATTGAAAATGTAAGGTGAAAAGTCCTTGAAAGTGAGTCCATAGGTTGTGGGAACATTTCAATGACAGGATAATAGAAGCAGAGTGTAGTTATCCCCTCTGGTTCAGGAGCCTGATGGTTGAGGGGTAATAACTGCACCTGGTGTGAGTCTTAAGGTTCTTGTAACTACTTCCCAATGACAGCAGCGAGAAGAGAGCATTGCCTGGGTGGTGGGGGTCCCTGACGATGGATACTGCTATCCTGTGATAACACTTTGTGTAGATGTGCTCAGTGGTGGGGAGGGTTTTGCCTGTGATGGACTGGGCTGTATCCACTACTTTTTGCGGGCTTTTCCATTCAAGGGAGTTGGTGTTTCCATACCAGGCTATGATGCAGCCAATCAATATACTCTCCACTGCACATCCATAAAGTTTGTCAAAGGTTTAGAAGTCATGCTGAACTTTTGCAAACTCCTAAGCAAGTAGAGGAGTTGCCATGCTTTCTTCATAATTGCCCTTATCTGCTGGGCCCAGGACAGGTCCTCTGAAATGATAACACTGAGGGACTTAAAGTTGATGACCCTCCCCATCTCTGATCCATGATGAGAATTGGCTCAAGGCTTTCTGGCTTCCTCCTCCTGAAATCAATCAGCTTCTTGGTCTTACTGACATTGAGTAAGAGTTTGATATTATGGCACCACTCAGCCAGATTTTCTGTCTCTCTCCAATATGCTGATTTGTCACCACCTTTGATTCAGCCTACAACAGTGGCGTCATCAGCAAACTTGAATGTGGCATTGGATCTGTGCTTAGCCACAGAGTCATAATTGTAAAGCAAGTAGAGCAGGGGGCTAAGCACACAGTCTTGTGGTGCACCTGTCTTGATGAAGATAGCGCATGAAATGTTGTTGACAATTCGATTTGGCTGGGGTCCATGAGAGGTCATCAAGGATCCAATTGCACAAGGAGGCATTGAGGCCAAAGTCTTGAAGTTTATTGATTAGTTTTGAGGGGATGATTGTATTGAATGTGGAGCTGTAATCAATAAAGAACATACTGATGTATGCACCTTTGCTGTCCAAATATTCCAGGGTTGAATGAAGAGCCAAAGAGATGGTATTAGCTGTTGTCCTGTTGCTCCGGTAGGCAAATTTGAGCAGATCCCAGTCATTTCTCAGGCAGGTGTTGTTATGTTTCATCATGAACCTCTCAAACCACTTCATCGCTGTGGATATATTTGCTACTGGATGATGGTCATTGAGATTGATTACTACTGTCTTCTTAGGCACTGAGGTATTACTGGTAGGTGGTAAGAGTGAGCTCCCCCACCTTAGCCCCTCTGACCCTCGGCACAGGTGCCCCTCAGGGCTTAGTACTAAGCACCATCCTTTACTCTCTGTATACCCATGACTGTGTCGCCAACCACATTCAATCTGCTAATTAAATTTGCTGACAACACTACATTGATTGGCCTAATCTCAAATACTAACGAGGCAGCCTAAAGAGAAGTCATCTCTCTGACACAGTGGTGTCAAGAAAACCTCTCCCTCAATGTCACAAAAACAAAGGAGCTGGTTGTGGACTACAGGAGGAATGGAGACGGGCTAATCCCTATTGACATCAATGGATCTGGGGTTGAGAGGGTGAACTGCTTTAAGTTCCTCGGTATACACATCACCGAGGATCTCACGTGGTCTGTACATACTGGCTGTGTGGTGAAAAAAGAACAACAGCGCCTTTTTCACCTCAGATGTTTGAGAAAGTTTGGTATGGGCCCACAAATCCTAAGAACTTTCTACAGGGGCATCCTGACTGGCTGCATCACTGCCTGGTATGGGAGCTGTACTGCCCTCCAATGCAGGACTCTGCAGAGCGTGGTGTGGACAGCCTAGCGCATCCGTAGATGTGAACTTCTCGCAATTCAGGGCATTTACAGAGGCAGATGTGTAAAAAGGGCCTGAAGGATCATTGGGGACCCGAGTCACCACAATCACAAACTGTTCCAGCTGCTACCATCCAGGAAATGATACCACAGCATAAAAGTCAGGACCAACAGGCTCCAGGTTTAGACAAAGACAGAACATAAAGATTTTTACTCCTTATTTATATGAAAGATGTAAGTAATAAAGTCAATTCAATTAAAATTGAGGACTGGCTTGTGGTCCTCTGGTTTCCTCCTCCTGAAGTCAATAATTAGCTCCTTGGTCTCACTGACATTAGCACCACTAAGCCAGATTTTAAATCTCCCTCCTATATGCTGATTCATCACCATCTATGATTCAGCCTATGATAGTGGTGTCTTCAGCAAACTTGAATTTGGCATTGGAGCTGCGCTTAGCCACACAGTTATAAGTGTAAAGTGAGTAAAGCAGGGGGCTAAGCACACAGTCTTGTGGTGCACCTGTGCTGGTGGAGATTGGGGAGAAGATGTTATTGTCAATCCGAACTTACTGGGGTCTGCAAGTGAGGAAATTGAAGATCCAATTGCACTAGAAGGTATTGAGGCCAAGCTCTTGAAGGTTATTCATTAGTGTTGAGAAGATGATGGTGTTGGATGCCAAGCTGTAATCAATAAAGAGCATCCTGATGTATGCATATTTGCTGTCCAGATGTTTCAGGATTGCGTGAGGAGTCAGTGAGATGGCATCTGCTGTAGACCATTTGCTCTGGTACACAAAATAGAACAGATCCAAATTGCATCTCAGGCAATCACCAAACTCTCAAACCACTTCATCACTGTGGATGTAAGTGCTTCTGGTTGATAGTCATTGAGGCAGGTTACCATGTTCTTCTTAGGCACCAGTTTAAGTGAAGTCTGCTTGAAGCAGGTGGGTACCTCTGATTGCTGAAACGAGAAGTTCAGCATCTCAGTGAACACTCCAGCTAGTTGGTCAACACAGGTCGTTAATACTTGGCCAGGTACCCAGACTGGGCCAGATACTTTTGTTGGGTTCACCCTCCTGAAGCCTGCTGACAGGGACTGTAATCACTGGATTGTCGAGAGCTGTGGAAGTCCATGTTTTGACTGTCAAAGCGAGCACATAAGACGTTGAGCTTACCTGGAAGCAAAGCCCTGTTGTCAGCTTTTTTGTTTGGTCTTACTTTCTAAGATTGAATTCAAGCCCTGCCGCAATTGATCATCCTTCATTGATTCAAGTTTGGTCTGAAATCGCCACTTTGCCTGTGAGATGGCTTTCTGGAGATTGTACCTAGACCTCTTGTAACTTTCTTGGTCACAAAACTTGAATGTCTCTGATCTGGCCCTCAACAGACTACTGGACTCATAGTTCATCCAGGGCTTCCGGTTTGGAAAAAATTTGAATGATTTTGTGAGGAGACACTCATCTATGACGGTTTTAATAAAGCTGGTGATAACCGTGTATTCATTCAGATCCACAAATGAGTCCTTGAACACGGCCCAGTCCACTAACTCAAAGTAAACTTGTACCTGTTCCTCTGCCTCCTGTGACAAATTCTTTGATGTTACCGAATCTGATCACTTGAATGAAGTTGTAATATTCAACAGCATTTTTACATGGTGCCATCAGAAATCAATGAAAATTACACATCTGAAATGTGCAAACACCAGACTGGAAAACAATCACTGCTGAATTGAAGAAGGTGTTACTGATGTGTAGATGCAACATGTTTCTAAATCACAGAACAAAACATTTATTAGAGTTATAGAATCGGAGAAAAGTACAGCACAGTGTTACGCCTGTGCCCCAACTCTGAGGGGCCGAAGGGTGCAAAGTAGCCCCCTCCTTTTTGAGAATCGCAAGATCACTATTAATTCAGGTCAGGAGACCCAGGAAATGAGAGAAAGACACGCAGAATCCACAAGGGGTTTGGAATGTCCTGGCCCCTCAGTGATACAAAGCCACGGGAAACGGCCATTGTCTCTTGGAGACGGAATTGTGTATTGAGTACCGTACTATTTATTTGAAGTCCTCAGGGATGACCAAAGTGGGCTGGGTTGAGGGATGGCACCATCCCAACCTGATTGACATCTGAGACCCCGTGAGTAAGGATAAAAGAGGGTCTGGGGAACAACCCCTTTAGACACACCAGGAGAAACGCTAGAAATCCCATGACAGCGTTTAATAGCGACAGCCAGTGGAGGGCCCACGTGTGTCCTTTCCCGTTGCCCGGGATTGGGGCCTTACCACGGAAGACAGCTTAGCTAAAGAAGAGATCACCACCAACGAAATTTCGAAGGATCGACATCATAAAAAGGAAAAGCTGGCAAGTTCTAAAAATCTGTCTTTCTCCAACCAAAGCCTGCAGCCTGAATGAACTAAATTGATTTTTATATTTCCATCGGACAATACATTATCCCCTAGACAACGATAGAGCTATTTCTTATTGATTATTATTATACCCGCGCTTTTAGATTTAGTATTGATGACGTATATTATCTGTATGTTTGCATTGATGTTATTTTTGTGTATTTTTATCAATAAATACTGTTAAAAATAGTACCATCAGACTTCAACGGACCTCTCTATCTTTGCTGGTAAGTGACCCAGTTGCGGGGTACGTAACAACAGAAACAGGTCCTTTGGCATATCTAGGCTATGCCAAACAATTTAAACTGCCTATTCCCATTGGCCTGCACTGAGACCATAGCCCTCCATACCCCTCTCATCTATGTATGTACCTATCTAAACTTCTCTTAAACATTGAAATCGAGCTCACATGCACCTCATGCGCTGGTAGCTTGCTCCCCATTCTCAGGATCCTCTGAGTGAAGAAGTTTCCCCTCATGTTCCCCTTAAACTTTTCAGCTTTCACCCTTAACCTATGACCTCTAGTTGTATTCCCACACAACCTCAGTGGGAAAAGCCTTCTTGCATACCCCTCATTATTTTGCAAACCTCTTTCAAATCTCCCCTCAATCGTTTAAGTTTCAAGAAATAAAGTCCTAACCTATTCAATCTTTCCTTATAACTCAGGTCCTCCAGACCTGGCAACATCCTTGTAAATTTTCTCTGCACTCTTTCAACCTTGTTTGCATCTTTCCTGTAGCCATGTGACCAAATCTACACACAATACGTAAAATTAGGCCTCAGCAACGTCTTACATAATTTCAACATAACATCTCATCTCCTGTACCCTGTACTTGGATTCTATGAAGGCCAATGTACCTAAAGCTTTCTTCGTCAGCCTATCTACCTGTGACACCACTTTCAATGAATTATGGATCTGTATTCCTTTGTTCTACCTCACACCCCAGTGCCCTACTATTCACTGTGTAAGACCTAACCTGGTTAGCAACATCTCACACTTGTCTGCATTCAATTCCATCTGCCATTTTTCCACACATTTTTTCAGTTGGTCCAGATCTCGCTACAAGCTCTGATAGTCTTCCTCGCTGTTCACTACACCCCTAGTCTTAGTGTCATCTACAAATTTGCTGAGCTAGTTAACTACATTATCATCCAGATCATTGAAATAGAAAACAAACACTAACGGACTCAGCACTGATCACTGTGGCACTCCACTAGTCCAGTCAGAGAGGCAACTATCTACTGCCACTCTTTGCTTCTCCCACAAAGACAATGTTTAATCTAATATGCTACCTCATTTTGAATGCCAAGCAACTGAACCTTCTTGACCAATCTCCTGCACAGGAACTTGTCAAATGTCTTGCTAAACAACCATGTGGGCAATATCCTTTCCTGACAACTTGCTTGAAAAATATATAAGATTGGTTAGACATGACCTACCATGCACGAAGCCATGCTGACTATCAGTCCACATCTATCCAAATTCTTATCATTACAGTCCTTAGAATATCTTCCAGTAACCTTCCCACTTCTGATGTCAGGCTCACTGGCCTATCATTTCCTGGTTTACTTTTAGAACCTTCCCTAAACAGCGGAACAACATTGGGAATACTCCAATCCTCCAGGACCTCATCTGTTAATTTAAAATCTCAGCTAGGGCCCTTGCAATTTCTGTATTTGCCTCCTGTAGGGTCTGAGGTAACGCCTCATCTGGCCCTGGGGATTTATCCACACTAATTTGCCTCAAGACAGCAAAACATCCTCCTCTGTAATCTGTACAGGGTCCATGAAGTTGGTGCCATTTTGCCTTACTTCTATAGAATAGAAAATTAAGGTTCCTTTAACTTATCTTTACCTTTTATTCTGAGAGGCACGTATTAGTTTTGTACACTTAAAATTTCACTTTTGAAGGCCTCCCACCTACCGAGTACATCTTTGCCAGAAAACAGCCTGTCCAAATCCACACTTGCCAGATCTTTGCTGATACAATTATAATTGGCCTTTCTCCAATTTAGAATCTTAACCCACAGACCAGACCTATCTTTTTGCATCACACACAAAATGCAGCAAAGTGCCAATCACCCTCCTAGCTCTTAGCTTCACCCCATCCCCTCCGGTCTTCTCCTATCATTTTGCATTTTCCCCTCCCTCCACTTTCAAATCTCTTACTATCTTTCCTTTCATTTAGTCCTGACGAAGGACCTCGGCCCGAAACGTCGACAGTGCTTCTTTCTATAGATGCTGCCTGGCTTGCTGCGCTCCACCAGCATTTTATGTGTGTTGCTTGAATTTCCAGCATCTGCATATTTCCTCATGTTTGCTATTTTTTTGCATATTTACTTTGAAGCTAATGGCATTACAATCACTAGATGCAAAGAGGTCTCCTATACTATCTTCTGACACCTTCCCTGCTTCATTGCTAAATAGCAGATCAACTATAACACACTCTTACATTGGGGCTTCTCCATACTTTTTAGGGAAACTTCCTGAACACAGTTGACAAACTCTATCCCATCTAGTCCTTTTACAGAATGGAAGTCCCAGTCGATATGGACTCTGCCCAATGAAGCAGTGGAGGCTACCTCAGTAAATATATTTAAGAGGAAGCTGGATAGATTTTTGCACAGTAGAAGGAACACTTTTGCAGAGAGATCGCAGACTTTTGCAAGAAACATAAGTTTGTTATACAAGGTGATTTTTAACTTTCCATCTGGCCTGTCAAGCCTACTCCACCATTTAATAAAATCATGGCAGATCTGGCCATGGACTCATCTCCAGCTATCTACCTTTTCCCCATTACCCTTATTTCCCCTGCTGCAGCATTAGCAAACTTTCCTGTTAGGATATTAGTCTCCTTCCAGTTTAGCTACAAACCATCACTTCTGTACAGGTTCCACCTTCCCTGGAAGAGAGCCCAAAGATCCAAAGATCTGGCACCCTCCTTCCTATGTCAACTCCTTTGCCACGTGTTAAACTGTGTAATCCACCTAGTTTTGGCCTCATTAGCACATGGCATGGGTAGCAGTCCTGAGATTACAACCCTGGAGTTCCCACCCCTTATCTTAGCACTTAACTCCCTGAACTGACTTTGCAGAACTTTGTCACTCTTCCTGTCTATGTAATTGTTACCTACATGGATTATAACGTCTGGCTGCTCCCTCCCTCTTAAGAATGCTAAAGACTAGATCTGAGATGGCCCGACCCTGGGACCTGGGAGGCAACATACCATCTGGGAATCTCATTCTTGTTCACAGGAGCTCCGTTTTGTTTCCCTGACTAGTGAATCCCCTATCACCATAGCTCGCCTCTTCTTCACTCCCCCCCCCCCAGCTAGACCCAGTGCCAAAGACCCAGTTCTGTGACTTTCCTCTGTTAGGTCATCGCCCCTGACAGTATCCGAAGCGTTTTACCTCTTGTTGAGGGGGTGGCCACAGAGGTACTCTGCACTAGTTCCTTAACCCCCTTCCCCTTCCTGACTGTCACCCAATCTCCTGTGTTCTGCACCTTGGGTGTAACTAACTCTCTGTCTGTTCTTTCTATCACCCTCTCAGCCTCTCGAATGGTCCACATTTCAACCAGCTCTAGCTCCAACTCCTTAACACAGAGTGTTAGAAGCTGCAGATGGATGCACTTCTAGCAGATGTTGTTGTCAGGGACACTGGAGGTCTCCCTGCCTTCCCACATCCTGCAAGAAGAGCATTCAACTACCCTGGCTGGCATCCCTACTGTTCTGACTGAGCAAATATAATATGAAGAACAAATAAACTATGGGGAAAAGAAAATCTGCCTACAGTTATTCTCTTTCTCTCACTCAAGGCTCTCCTCACTGAAGACTCAAGGAGTTAAACCCTCAAAACCTCCACTCTAGCTCTGTCCACTCCAACAGAATGGCTGTTTGAGCTATGGAACTCCACTCATCTATGAATTTGCTTATGAGCATATTCAGGCAAAATTCTTCTGAAGTGCACAAAGGGTGTGAAAGTTTGCTCCAGCTAAGTAAACTTGATGAGAGGCTTTGATTGTGTGGATAGTCAGAGGCATTTTCCCAGGGCTGAAATGGCTAGCACAGGAGGGCACAGTTTTGAGGTGCTTGGAAGTAGGTACAGAGGAGATGGCAGGAGTAAGTTTTTTTACGCAGAGAATGCTAAGTGTGTGAAATGGACTGCTGGTGACAGTGGTGGAGGTGGATATGATAGGGTCTTTTTAGAGACTCCTGGACAGGAAAATAGAGGGCCATGGGTAACCCTAGGTAGTTTCTCAGGTAAGGACATGTTCGGCACAGCTTTGTGGGCCGAAGGGCCTGTATTGTGCTGTAGGTTTTCTATGTTTCTGCGTTTCTAAAGAGCTGGGAAATTTTGCTCCATGCATTCGACAGATATCCATATCAATGCTATGAGTAAAACAATGAGTGCAGTATTGACAGTACCTTCTTCGCTGGGACAAGGTCACGTGACAAGCAGTTAAAGCTCAATGTACAGGGTGGGAAAACTTGTAATCATTGTCAGGGCAATCACTCAGCTCAGTCATGCACAATTCAGAACTTGGAAAATCTGTTATTGTAATCAGGG
Source organism: Hypanus sabinus (assembly GCF_030144855.1). Lineage (NCBI taxonomy): Eukaryota > Metazoa > Chordata > Chondrichthyes > Myliobatiformes > Dasyatidae > Hypanus > Hypanus sabinus. The sequence continues at coordinate 64,715,539 of NC_082719.1, read as the reverse complement.
CAGCCATTCAGCTTAATTGTGTCAACTCAGAGCAGATCTGATGTTTGCACTGTAACAACAAAGGTTCAAAACAATCAGCCTACAATGGCAAACAAAAGCATAGCGAATACAAACAATGGTAGTCCACAAGAATAACGATAGCAGTAAATCATGTTTATGAAGCAAAGACTTCATGAATAAAATGAGGATTGCCCTTTAAGCGAGGGTTTGTGCAATGAGTAGTGGCCGAAGACAAACAACAAAGATTTTAAGACTATTTTGAAGTTGAATAGTCAAATTAGACGTTGCTGTGGAGTCAGTCATAAGAGACACATACAGTAAATGGTTCGGCAGCATTCCATTAACTGATGACGATTTGTGCTATTGAAGTAAAATACTAAAAACACTGGACCAAATCATTTTTCCTGGGCCTGATTTTTTTTCAGTTTTCAAGAAACTGAAAGGAATTAAATATTCAGTCCTCATGCAGAGCACCCAAATCAGAACAATAACAACCCCTCCTATATTTGTTTTTAAAGATACAGAAGCACTAATCCCACTAAGTATAATTTAATGTATTGCAGACTATGATTTTACCTCCAGCATTGTGGACAGCAAGAGGCAATCAATATTGTACCAGCACCTGAGAAAACAAAGCCCAGCATGACAAAAGAATGAGATGAAGCTCAGTTAATGGAAGCTGGAAAGAAAGCAAAAGAGGAGATGTGAGAAATGCAGAAGCTGGAAATTTGAAACAAAAATAAAAATGCTGGATCATTGGGCAGGCAGCATCTCTGAACAGAGAAATGGAGTTAATGTTTCAAGTGCTTCATCACAATATCAGAATGAAAATGGCAGGTTTACTGCTCTATAGTTACCACAGTTGGATTTGCTTTCTTTCCTGTAAAAGGAGTAAGGATTCCAAAAGAAATTTTGTTGAATCCTGAAGGGTATTGATATCCTAGGGAAGTATAAGTGAGATTTTCATCACATTGCCATGATCTGAGTAATTGAGAAGCCCTGCAATATGGTTAAATAGAAATTGTATTTTATATGTAAATAATCTTCAGAGTTTTTCTTTTTAAAAAGATGATGATTTTAAAAAGAGCTTGAAACACCCTCCTCAAATAGGGCTGCCAAAAGAAATTTGTCTCCACCTTACATTTATTAAAGTCAATGTCAAGTTTATTGCCACATGCATAAGTATATGTATGCACAGGTGCAATGAAAATCTTTCTTGCAGCAGCATTACAGACACATAGCATCATATAAGCAGCATTCACAAGGAAAACATTAACTTAAATATCACGAGTGAATCTGCAGATGTTAGAAATAAATAAAAACACAAAATGCTGGCAGAACTCAGCAGGCCAGATAGCATCTATGGGAGGAGGTAGTTACGACATAGGAGGGTCCTGATGAAGGGTTTCTGCCCGAAACGTCATCACTACCTCCTCCCATAGATGCTGTCTGGCCTGCTGAGTTCTGCCAGTATTTTGTGTTTTTATTTTTTTTAATTTAAATATCACACAATTTTTACAAGAAAGAACAGAATTAGAGCAAAAAATCAGTCAATTTTAGTGCTAAATAATCAAACAGCTCCTAATGTTGTAAGATTCAGTGACTGGGGTTGTGTCAGTTGGTTCAAGAACCAAATGGTAGTAGTTATTATTGAACCTGGAGGTACGGGACTTCAGGTTTCCCCACCTCCTGTCCTATGGTAACTGTGAGAGAGTGGCCTGGATGGTGGAGATCTTTGATGATGGATGCTGCCTTCTTGGTGTAGCACATCCTGTACATACTACTGATGGTGGAGGAGGATGTGCCCATGACCTATTGCACTGAGTCCACTGTTCTCTGCAGTTTCTTACACTTCTGCACTTTAGAATTGCCATACAGATCATGACACAACTGAAGAGGATACTTTCAAAAGTTACATCTATAGAAGCTGGACCTCATTAACTTCCCAAAAAAGTTGAAGATGCTCAAGCACCATCCTTTGCATTTGCTGCATGTTGGCACTTAAGCAACAATACTTATCAATGAACATATAACAATCAATCTCAGTGTAGACTAACTTAAAACAAAGTTCCATCATTATCCAATATATTTCCTCAATTTTCCACAGCAAATTTGCACTTCACATCCAACAAGCCTCCAGTGGAAGTCATAAACACAAGAGAAAATACTACTAAAGCAGTCCCAGTGACTTTCTCTAATTCCCTGGAAAGATAAGGTATCAGCTTTTGTTGTCCTCTCCAAGGCCAATAATTCCAGCTTCAAGACCCTATTTATACCCGGGGGCTACAATGAGCAGACCATCCTATTTGCACAGACTGCTGAAACAGGCACGCTAATCTGAGTTATGTGTTGGGAAAAGATGTTCTAGTAGACGGAGGAAGAGATTCAAGGATGTGTTCAAAGCCTCCATGACAAAAATGCAATATCCCCACTGACTTCTAAAAATATCCAGACTTTAACCACTCAAGATGGAAAAGGAGCATTTCAGATGGTATTGAGAATGAGCTCATTTTCAATATTCTATGAGATCAGTGCATACAGTACAAAGTAATAATCCACTTATGCCGTTGATCATCTCCTGAGCCGTCTGCGGAAGAGCCTCTAATAAAGCCTCTTTAACCATTTCAGAACCCACAAAACCACAGTATAAGCATGCCACCTTTAGTCACAAGTGATTATCTAAGAAGGAGACTGCTTACAGTCAGCTGATTTCCCTCTAGATTGAACCAATTATACTTAGATCCTTGCTGAACCAGTTTGGGAAGGTCCTTCAAATAAACCGTAGGGCTACACTGGAACTTCTGAGGCGTGTTCAGTTCTTCACCAATACGTTACATAATCAAGACAAAGTATACTTCACACTGTTAGCAAAATTAAATATAATCTCAGATATAATTTTGATACTGATAACAAAACAAAGAATTTGATGGTAAAAATTCATAGCTAAAACTTGATTATTTTTGTTTCAAGAAAATCAATTGTATTAGCCATTTAATTTGTCTAATTTTAAGAACAAATAAGAAGATAATGTAAGAAATAGGAGCAGGAGTAGACCAGCTGACCCATTGAGCCTGCTCCGCCATTCAATAAGATCATGGCTGATCTGGCCATGGACTCATCTCCACCCACCTGTCTTTTCCCCATAACCCTTAATTCCCTTACAATGCAAAAATTTATCCAACCTTGTCTTAAATATATTTACTGAGATAGTCTCCACTGTTTCATTGGGCAGAAAATTCCACAGATTCACCACTTTCTGGGAAAAGCAGTTCCTCCTCATCTCCGTCCTAAGTCTACTCCCCCGAATCTTGAGGCTCTGTCCCCTAGTTCTAGTCACACCTATCTGTGGAAACAACTTTCCTGCCTCTATCTTATCTCTCTCTTTCACAATTTTATATGTGTCTATAAGATCTCCTCTTATTCCTCTGAATTCCATTGAGTACAGTCCCAGGCAACACAATCGTTCCTCATAGTCTAACCCTCTCATCTCTAGAATCAACTTGGTGAACCTCCTCTGCACCACCTCCAAAGCCAGTATATCCTTCCTCAAGTAAGGAGACCAGAACTGCAGACAGTACTCCAGGTGTGGCCTCACCAGTACCCTGTACATTTGCAGCATAACTTCCCTGCTCTTAAATTCAATTCCTCTAGCAATGAAGGCCAACATCCCATTTGCCTTCTTGATAGCCTGCTGCACCTGCAAACCAGCCTTTTGTGATTAGGCCATAAGACCATACGATACAGGAGCAGAAGTAAGCCATTCAGTCATGGGCTGATCCATTTCTTCCAGTCATCCCTACTCCCCTGCCTTTTCCTCATACTCTTCAATGTCCTGGCTAATCAAGAATCTGTCTATCTCTGCCTTAAATGCACCCAATGACTTGGCCTCCACAACCGTTTGTTGCAACAAATTCCACAGATTTACCACCCTCTGATGAAAGTAATTTCTCTGAATCTCGGTTCTAAATGGACGTCCTTCAATCCTGAAGTCGTGCCCTTTTGTCCTAGACTCCCCTTCCATGGGAAATAACTTTGCCATATCTAATCTGTTCAGGGCTTTTAACATTCAGAATGTTTCTATGAGATCCCCCTTCATTCTCCTGAACTCCAAGGAATACAGCCCAAGAGCTGCCAGACATCCCTCATACAGTAACCCTTTCATTCCAGGAATCATTCTCATGAATCTTCTCTGAACCCTCTCCAACGTCAGTATACCCTTTCTAAAGTAAGGAGCCCAAGACTGCACACAATACTCCAAGTGTGGTCTCATGGGTGCCTTAGAGCCTCAACATCACATCCCTGCTCTTATATTCTATACCTCTAGAAATTAATGCCAACATTGCATTTGCCTTCATCACCACCAACTCCACCTGGAGTTTAACTTTTAGGGTTTCCTGCACAAGGACTCCCAAGTCCCTTCACATCTCTGCATTTTGAATTCTCTCCCCATCTAAATAATAGTCTGCCTGTTTATTTCTTCCACCCAAGTGCATGACTATACACTTTCTAACATTGTATTTCATTTGCTACTTCTTTGCCCATCCCCCTAAACTATCTAAGTCTCTCTGCGGGATCTCTGTTTCCTCAACACTACCTGCTCCTCCACCTACCTTTGTATCATCAGCAAAGTTAGCCACAAATACATTAATCCCATAGTCCAAATCATTGCCATCCATTGTAAAAAGCAGTAGTCCCAACACCGACCCCTGTGGAACTCCACTGGTAATCGGCAGCCAGCCAGTATAGGATCCCCTTTTTCCCACTCTCTGTTTTTTGCCAATAAGCCAATGCTTCAGCCATGCTAGTAACTTCCCTGTAATTCCAGGGGCTCTTATCATGCTAAGCAGCCTCATGTGCAGCATGTTGTCAAAGGCCTTCTGAGAATCCAAGTACACCACATCTACTGCATCTCCTTTGTCTACCACACTTGTAATTTCCTCAAAAAATTGCAGTAGGTTAGTCAACAAACAACAACACACACAAAATGCTGGTAGAACACAGAGGCTAGGCAGCATCTATAGGGAGAAGCGCTGTCGACGTTTCGGGCCAAGACCCTTCATCAGGACGTTCATCAGTTCCAGGAGATTTATCCACCTTTCTCACCATTAAGCTTCCTGAGCACCTTCTCAGTCATAATTTTCACTGCACATACTTCACTTCCCTAACACTCTCAAATGTCAGATATACTGCAGATGTCTTCCACTGTGAAGACTGATGCAAATTAGCATTCAGTTCCTCTGCCATCTCTGTGTTTCTAATGTTCTGATGAAGGGTCTCGGCCCGAAATGTTGACAGCGCTTCTCCCTATAGATGCTGCCTAGCCTGCTGTGTTCTACCAGCATTTTGTGTGTGTTGTTTGAATTTCCAGCATCTGCAGATTTCCTCGTGTTTGCTCAGTAGGTCAGTCAGGCAGGATTTTCCTTTCAGGAAACCATGCTGGCTTTGGCCTATCTTCTCATGTGCCTCCGGATATTCTGTAATTTCATCCCTAACAATCAATACCAACAACTTCCCAACCACTGACATCAGGCTAACAGGTCTATAGTTTCCTTTCTGCTGCCTCCCACCCTTCTTAAATAACAGAGTAATATTTGCAATTTTCCAGTCATCTGGTACAATGCCAGAATCTATCGATTCGTGAAAGATCATTGCTTATACCGCCACAATCTCTCCAGCTACTTTCTTCAGAACCCGAGGGTGCATTCCATCAGGTGCAGGAGATTTATCCACCTTTCTCACCATTAAGCTTCCTGAGCACCTTCTCAGTCATAATTTTCACTGCACATACTTCACTTCCCTGACTCTCTCAAATGTCAGATATACTGCAGATGTCTTCCACTGTGAAGACTGATGCAAATTATGCATTCAGTTCCTCTGCCATCTCTGTGTTTCTAATTACAGTATCTCCAGCGTCATATTTTATTGGTCCTATATCTACCCTCAACTCTCTTTTACCCTTTATATACTTAAAAAAAGCTTTTAGTATCTTCTTTGATATTAGTCGCCAGATTCCTTTCATAATTCATGTTCTCCTTCCTAATGACCTCTTAGTTCCATTCAGTAAGTTTTCAAAAGCTTCCCAATCCTCGATCTTCCCACCAGCTTTGGCTTCCTTGTATGTCCTCTCTTTTGCTTTTACTTTGTCTCTGACTTCACTTGTCAGCCACAGTGGTGTCCTTCTTCCATTCCAAAATTTATTTTTATTTTGAATATATCTGTCTTGCACTTCATTCATTTTTCACGGGAACTCCAGCCATTGCTGTTCTACTGTCCTTCCTGCTAATATCCCTTTCCAGTCAACCTTGGCCAGGTCCCCTCTCATGCCATTGTGATTTCCTTTATTCCACTGAAATTCCACTGGAAGCTTAAATTGGGAACAGATGTTCTCAGAGAATTGTACGGAAGAAATGTGGCAAATGTTCAGGGGATATTAGTGTGGAGTTCTGCATAGGTACGTTCCAATGAGACCGGGAGGTTATGGTAGGGTACAGGAACAATGGTGTACAGAGGCTGTAGTAAATCTAGTCAAGAGAAAAGAAGAGCTTACACAAGGTTCAGAGAGCTAGGTAATGTTAGAGATCTAGAAGATTATAAGGCTAACAGGAAGGGGTTTAAGAAGGAAATTAGGAGAGCCAGAAGGGGCCTTGAGAAGGCCCTGGTGGGCAGGATTAAGCAAAACCCCAAGACATTCTACAAGTATGTGAAGAGCAAGAGGAAAAGATGTGAAAAAATAGGACCTATCAAGTGTGACAGTGGGAAAGCATGTATGGAACCAGAGAAAATCGCAGAGGCACTTAATGAATACTTTATCTCAGTATTCACTATGGAAAAGGATTTTGGTGATTGTAGCGATGACTTGCAGTGGACTGAAAAGCTTGAGCATGTAGATATTAAGAAAGAGGATGTGCTGGAGCTTTTGGAAAGCATCAAGTTGGATAAGTCGTCGGGACCGGATGAGATGTACCCCAGGCTACTGTGGGAGGTGAGGGAGGAAATTGCTGAGCCTCTGGTGATGATCTTTGCATCATCAATAGGGATGGGAGAGGTTCTGGAGAATTGGAGGATTGCAGATGTTGTTCCCTTATCCAAGAAAGGGAGTAGAGATAGCACAGGAAATTATAGACCAGTGAGTCTTACCTCAGTGGTTGGTAAGCTGATGGAGAAGATCCTGAGAGGCAGGATTTATGAACATTTGGAGAGTTATAATATGATTAGGAATAGACAGCATGGCTTTGTCAAGGACAGGTAGTGTCCTACGAGCCTGATTGAATTTTTTAAGGATGTGACTAAACACATTGATGAAGAAAATGCAGTAGATGTATTGTACATGGATTTCAGCAAGGCATTTGATAAGGTACCCCATGCAAGGCTTATTGAGAAATTAAGGAGGCATAGGATCCAAGGGGACATTGCTTTGTGGATCCAGAAGTGGCTTGTCCACCGATAGCAAGAGTGGTTGTAGATGGGTCATGTTCTGCATGGAGGTCGGTGACCAGTGGTGTGCCTCAGGGATCTGTTCTGGGACCCTTACTCTTCGTGATTTTTATAAATGATCTGGATGAGGGAGTGGAGGGATGGGTTAGTAAATTTGCTGATGGCACAAATGTTGGTGCTGTTGTGGACAGTGTGGAGGGCTGTCAGAGGTTACAGTGGGACATTGATAGGATGCAAAACTGGCTGAGAAGTGGCAGATGGAGTTCAACCCAGATAAATGTGAAATGGTTCATTTTGGTAGGTCAAATATGATGGCAGAATATAGTATTAATGGTAAAACTCTTGGCAGTGTGGAGGATCACAGGGATCTTGGGGTCCGAGTCCAAAGGACACTCAAGGCTGCTGCGCAGGTTGACTCTGTGGTTAAGAAGGCATAGAGTGTATTGGCCTTCATCAATTGTTGAATTGAATTTAGGAGCCAAGAGGTAATGTTGCAGCTATATAGGACCCTGGTCAGACCCCACTTGGAGTACTGTGCTCAGTTCTGGTCGCCTCACTATAGGAAGGGTGTGGAAACCATAGAAAGGGTGCAGAGGAGATTTACAAGGATGTTGCCTGGATTGGGGAACATGCCTTATGAAAACAGGTTGAGTGAACTTGGCATTTTCTCCTTGGAGCGACGCAGGATGAGAGGTGACCTGATAGAGGTGTATAAGATGATGAGAGGCATTGACCATGTAGGTAGTCAGAGGCTTTTTCCCATGGCTGAAATGGCTGCCACAAGAGGGCACAGGTTTAAGGTGCTTGGGAGTAGGTACAGAGGAGATGTTGGGATAAGTTTTTTACCTAGGGAGTGGTGAGTGTGTGGAATGGGCTGCCTGCAACAGTGGTGGAGGCGGATATGATGGGGAATTTTAAGAGACTTTTGGATAGGTACATGGAGCTTAGAAAAATAGAGGGCTATGGGTAACTCAAGTAATTTCTAAGGTAGGGGCATGTTCAGCACAACTTTATGGCCGAAGGGCCTGTACTGTGCTGTAGGTTTTCTATGTTTCTATGAAATACCAACATATTGGAGTTTAGTTTCTGCTTCTCAAATTTCAAAGTGAACTCGATCATATTGTGATCACTGTTCCCTAAGGGTTCCTTAACCTTGAGCTCTCTTATCACCACTGGATCATTGCACAACACCCAATCTAGCACAGTCAATCCCCTAGTGGGCTCAACAACAAGCTGTTCTAAAAAGCCATCCTTATACATTCTATAAATTCTCTTTCTTGAGGTCCGATACTGGCCAGGTTTTCCCAATCCACTTTCCCATCCCCAATGGCATTACCCTTCTGAAAAACCTTTTCTATCTCCTGCTGTAATTTGTAATCCACATCTCCGCTGCTGTTTGGAGGCCTGTATACAACTGCCATTAGGGTCCTTTTACCCTTGCCATTTCTTAACTCAACCCATAGAGACTCTGCACCTTCCAATCCTATGTCATCTCTTTCTAATGATTTAATATTATTTCTTATACACAGAGCCCACCATCCCCTCTGCCTACTAACCTATCTTTCCAAAACACCCTATATCCCTGAGCATTCAACTCCCAATGGCAGCCATCCTTCAGCCAAGTTTCAGAGATGGCCACAACGTCATACTTGCCAATCTGTAGCTGAATTTCAAGGTCATCTATTTTATTCCTTATGCTGCGTGCATTCAAATACAACACTCTCAGTCCAGTATTTGTTGCTCTTTGTTTCAACTGCACCATGCATCTATTGCCCTGTAAATTATTCCACTTGCTGTGATTATGCCTCATCTCCTGTCTGTCATTACTGTATTTCTGTTTTCCTGTTCCTCAGCCCTATCAGTCCAGTTCCCAACCCCCTGCCAAATTAGTTTCAACCCTCCTTAACAGCTCTGCTAGAGGCTATTGATTCATACATAAGCACTCCCAAGTCCCCCTGCACAGCAGCTTGCTGCAGTTTTTTTTACCATTTAAATAATAATCTGCTCTTCCATTTTTCCTTCCAAAGTAGATCACCTTGCATTTACCAACATTGTACTCTATCTGCCACACCCTGGCCCACTCACTTAACCTATCTATATCTCTCTGCAGACTCTCCGTATCTTCTGCACAATTTGCTTTTCCACTCAATTCCACTCAAAATACTGTTTGGCATTAAATAACAACATCAAACTTCGATTGATCTGAGAAATAGTTTCTTTGTTTATATGAGCACCAGCTAATAGAAGGTGATGAAACTGTTAATCAGTTTTTATTTCAATGAGTGATCTTAGCCACTGCTTAGCCTCAGATTCAAAATCCATTACCTCCAATAGCCAAGTTGTTTGAATCTACATACTAGAATGTGCTCAGGTCATTGATAACGAACCTTAAACCCACAGTCTCAAAAGGCAGAGATAAGGTGTAGCAGGGCTGAAACCTGTTTTGAAGTTGTGTTAATAACAAAAATAGTGACCAAGTGACTGATCAAATGAATATATTGTAGCGGTGTGCTACACGCAGCGCTGAAATAACGACACGTAGTTGGTGAGCTGCAGTTGCGAAAGAGGTTTATTCAAACTTCGTGGCCTCGGTTTAAAGCCTTCCTGTTCCCACCCCCCCGGGCAAGAATACTGTATTCAAAGTCCCGTCCCACATGCGGGCTTTTCCCCTTGCTGGTGAAGCAGGCTTGGTGCCCTCTTTGCGACCAGCCTCAATGTGAGCCGGTTCGAGTGCGATGGGAAGTGGGTCGCCACATAACCCCTCCCCCAGAACCGGCGATACACCCCCCAATGTCCTCAGTCTGGGTCTGACTCTGTTTGGGAGGTCTGCCTCTGCGCCACGGTGCCTGAATCTCGACCGGCTGCGCCAAGTCCACAAGGGCCGGTTTGAGTCAGTCCACCGTGAAAACCTTCTCATTCCCCCCAATGTCCAGCACGAATGTGGACCCGTTGTTTCTGATCACCGTAAATGGCCCCTCGTAGGGCTGCTGTAGCGGTGCCCAATGTCCGCCCCGTCGTACAAAAACAAACTTACAGTTTTGCAGGTCTTTGGGTACGCAGGTCGGGTTCTGTCCATGCTGTGAAGTGGATATGGGGGCTAGGTTACTGAGCCTCTCACGTATTCTGCCCAGGACTGCTGCGGGTTCTTCCTCTGGCCCCCTTGGGGCTGGTATGAACTCTCCTGGGACGACCAGGGGTGCGCCGTACACCAACTCTGCCGACGAGGTGTGCAGATCCTCTTTGGGTGCCGTGCGGATTCTGAGCAGGACCCAGGGAAGCTCGTCCACCCAGTTAGGCCCTTTGAGGCGGGCCATGAGAGTCGACTTCAGGTGACGGTGGAAACGCTCCACTAGTCCGTTCGGCTGTGGGCGGTAGGCAGTTGTGTGGTGCAGCTGTGTCCCCAAAAGGCTGGCCATAGCAGACCACAGGCTGGAGGTGAACTGGGCGCCTCTGTCGGAGGTAATGTGGGCCGGTACACCAAAGCAGGACACCCAGGTGGTGATCAGTGCCTGGGCGCAAGATTCGGAGGTGGTGTTGGTGAGCGGGACCACCTCTGGCCATCTTGTGAACTGGTCCACGTGCTCCTCGCGACACTGGCCCACGATATCCACATGAATGTGGTCGAAATGCCAAAGGGTGGCATGGAACTGTTGTGGCGGGGCTTTGGTGTGCTGCTGCACCTTGGCTGTTTGGCAGTGCATGCACATTTTGGCCCATTCACAGACCTGCTTGTGGGGTCCGTGCCAAACGAACCTGTTGGCTACCATCCAGACGGTTGACTTGATGGAGGGGTGCGCTGAGTTGTGAATGGAGTCGAAAACGTGCCACCACCAGGCTGCCAGAACAACGGGGCGGGGTTGGCCGGTGGTGACGTCACAGAGTAGGGTCCTCTCACCCGGGCCTACGGGGAGCTCCTGGAGCTGCAAACCGGAGACTGCGGTTCTGTAAGTAGGGATCTCCTCGTCTGCCTGCTGCGCCTCCGCCAGTGCTTCATAGTCTACCCCCTGGGACAGGGCTTGGATATTAGGGCGGGAGAGGGTGTCCGCCACGACATTGTCCTTTCCCGAGACATGCCGGATATCCGTTGTGTATTCGGAGATGTAGGACAGATGTCGCTGCTGGCGGGTCGACCAGGGGTCGGATGCTTTCATGAACGCAAAGGTAAACAGTTTGTGGTCTGTGAATGCGGTGAAGGGCCTACCTTCTAAGAAGTACCGGAAATGCTGCATTGCCAGGTATAGCACCAACAGTTCCTGGTCGAAAGCACTGTATTTGAGCTCGGGTGGCCACAGGTGTTTGCTGAAAAACGCCAGGGGTTGCCAGCGACCCTTGATGAGTTGTTCCAGCACCCCACCGACTGCCGTGTTAGATGTGTCCACTGTGAGGGCAGTAGGGACGTCTGTTCTGGGGTGCACTAGCGTCATGGTGTTTGCCAAGGTGTCTTTGGTTTTAATAAAAGTGGTGGCGGACTCCTCATCCCAGGTAATGTCTTTGCCCTTACCCAACATCAGGGCGAACAGGGGGCGCATGATTCGGGCTGCTGAAGGGAGGAAGCGGTGGTAGAAATTTACCATACCCACGAATTCCTGAAGGCCTTTGATTGTGTAGGGTCAGGGGAAATGGCGGACTGCGTCTACCTTGGCGGGCAGAGGGGTTGCCCCGTCTTTAGTAATCCTGTGGCCCAGGAAGTCAATGGTGTCGAGCACGAACTGGCATTTGGCTGGGTTGATTGTTAGGCCATATTCACTCAGTCGGGTGTAGAGTTGACGGAGTTGGGACAGATGCTCCTGATGACTACTGCTGGCTATGAGGATGTCATCCAAATAGATGAATGCGAAGTCCAGGTCGCGTCCCAACGTGTCCATTAACTGCTGAAACATCTGTGCGGCATTCTTTAGGCTGAATGGCATGCGGAGGAACTCAAAAAGGCCGAACGGGGTGATGAGTGACGTTTTGGGGACGTCGTCCAGATGCATCAGGATTTGATTGTATCCCTGGACGAGGTCCACCTTGGAGAAGATCCGTGCACCTGTGGTAGTTGCCACATGGTCTCCAGCCCCCTGTTGCTTTGGGCACCACGTGCAGGGGGGAGGACCATGGGCTGTCCGACCTCCTTATGATCCCCAATTCCTCCTCCTTCGCCAGTCGGAGCTTGTCCGGGGGAAGCCTTCGAGCATAGGTGTGGAGGGGTGGTCCTTGTGTCGGGATGTGGTGCTGTACGCCGTGTCTGGGCATGGCTGCCGTGAACCGCGGCACCAGAACCGATGGGAAATCCGCCAGGACTCTGGTGAAGTCATTGTTGGACAGCGTGATGGAGTCTAGGTGTGGGGCCGGCAACTGGGCTTCACCCAGGGAGAACATTTGAAAGGTCTCGGTGTGGACCAGTCTCTTCCTGGGCAGGTCGACCAGTAGGCTGTGAGCTCGCAAAACATCCGCTCCCAGGAGTGGTTGGGCTACGGCGGCTAGTGTGAAGTCCCACGTGAACTGGCTGGAGCCGAACTGTAGCCGCACCATACGGGTGCCTTAGGTCCTTACTGTGCTGCCGTTTGCGACCTTCAGGGTGGGACCCGGTTCTCTGTTGCGGGTGTCGTAACTCGTTGGAGGTAAGACACTGATCTCGGCTCTGGTGACGACCAAAAAGCGGCGTCTCGACTGCTTGTCCCAGACATACAGGAGGCTATCCCAATGGCTGGCCGCCGTAGCCATCAGTGGCAGCTGTCCCTGGCGTTTCCTGGGAACTTGCAGGGTGGGCTACAGTGGCGGGCTTCTGCGCCCCACCGCTGGTGGTAGAAGCACCACTGTTCATTGGTCTCCTCACCCCTGCCTCTGGGGTTAGTGAGCTTTGTGGCCAGGCCTGGTCTGATCTGCTGCTGGGAGGGTGGCCTGGTGACCTGTGCGACGGACGCCCCACTGTCCTTCTTGGCTTTCCGCAGCACGTCTTCCCAGGCCGACACCTTCCGGGGGTCACTGAAATCCACGGCAGACAGCAGCAGCATATATCCTCGGGCAGCTGCTCCAGGAACGCCTGCTCAGACATGAGGTAGGGCTTGTGTCCTTCGGCCAGGGACAGCATCTCGTTCATCAAAGTCGACGGTGGCTTATCCCCCAAACCATCCAGGTGCAGTAAGCAGGCAGCTTGCTCACGCCGTGAGAGTCCGAAAGTCCTTATGAGCAGGGCTTTGAATTCTGTGTATTTGCCGTCCTCCGGGGGCGACTGTATGAACTCCTCAACCTGGGTGGCTGTCTCCTGGTCGAGGGAGCTCACCACGCGTTAGTAACATGTGACATCCGAGGTTATCTGCCGAATGTGGAATTGGGCTTTTGCTTGCTAGAACCATAGGTGAGGTTGCAGCGTCCAGAAGCTTGGCAGTTTTAAAGAAACTGCATGAACAGATGTGGCGTCGTTCATCTCTGGTCCAAATATCGTTTGGGCCGTCAGGGTCACCAATTGTAGCGGTGTGCATGCAGCGCTGAAATAATGACATGTAGTCGGTGAGCTGCAGTTGCGAAAGAGGTTTATTCAAACTCCGCAGCCTTGCTTTAAAGCCTTCCTGTTCCCACCCTCCCCGGGCGGGAATACTGTAGGGGGCGCGTATTCACAGTCCCATCCTGCGCCCGGGCTTTTCCCCTTGCTGGTGAAGCAGACTTGGCGCCCTCTTTGGGACCGGCCTCAATGCCGGCGCGAGCCACTTTGTGAGCCGGTTCGAGTGCGTTGGGAAGTGGGTCGCCACAATATCATAAAATCCTTGCTATTTGTGTTTACAATCATTGGAACAATCAATTGCACTTCTTTCATTAAGATCTTTAAATTTAATGTCTTTTTAACAGGTTGCAGTCACTAAATGATAGAAATAAACTGGTGTTTCCACAACCCAGTATTACTTAGTCTACTAATTGGAAAACTCAGCATATGTTGTCACTGTGTCTTTATGATCATCTTTAAAAATGCTGCTAAATATTTATCAATTTATGGCTCAGGAATTGTTTCCCTGCCCTTAACATCCATAAACAACAGAAATTGAGTAAAAAGAAAAAAAAAATCCACACTCTTACTTCAGTAGAACTCTTCCAATTTCATTTAGTCGATTTATTCCACAGGTAATTAACGTATTATTCTTATATAGACAGTACACACAGATGTTGCTCTATGTAAGTCTAGCAGTTAGCACTTTAAAGTATTTTATATTTTTACACCCATCATATAATTAAAGATATAAATTTGAGAGCACAAAGGCATAAAATGGGAACATCAGTAGTATGACTAGACAGCATCTGTAGAGAAGAAAAGTGACTTAACATGTCAGGTCAATAACCTTTCATTAGCTTTATCATCTTCACTAATATCTGTATATCTGTTATTAAATGTCCTTGGCATGTAGAATTGCAGAGAACCCAAGGCATTTTATACATCCATTAAAAACAAGAGGGTATGAGAGAGAGGATAGGACCACTCAAGGATAAAAGATGGAATTTATACCAGGAGCCAGTGGAAGTGGGCAAAGTGCTAAATGAGTACTTTATAAGTTTACACCAAGAGAAAGCCAAGAAGGATTTTGATAACAGGGTTATGCTAATTATTCAAGGGCAGGTCGATATGAAGAAGGAGGAAGTGTTAGAATTATTGAAAAAAATTAACTTGGATCATTCTTCAGGCCCTGATTAGATTTATCTTAAGTGAGAGAGGAGATTGTTAGGGGCCTTTTCAGGAGTCTTTGTAACCGCTTTAGCTACAGGTGGTGTCCAACTTGGCTGGAGAATAGTTAGTGTTGATTCTCTTGTTAAGAAGAGCAATAGAGACAAAATAGGAAATTACAGTGGCTATAAAAAGTATTTGCTCCCCCCAGAAGTTTTCATGTTTTATTATTTTACAACATTGATTCACAGTGGATTTGATTTGGCTTTTTGTGACACTGATCAATAGAAAAAGACTCTTTCGTGTCAAAGTGAAAACAGATCTCTACAAAGTAATCTAAATTAATTACAAATATAAAACACAAAGTTATCAAATTTATCAGAATCAGGTTTATTAACACCGGCATCTGACGTGAAATTTGTTAACTTAGCAGCAGCAGTTCAATGCAATACATAACATAGAAGAAAAAAAACCAAAAATAAAAATAATAATAAATAAATAGACCAATTATAGTATACATATGTTGAATAGATTAAAAATCATGCAAAAAACAGAAATACAATATATTTTAAAAAGTGGGGTAGTGTTCAAGGTTTCAATGTCCATTTAGGAATCAGATGGCAAAAGGGAAGAAATTGTTCCTGAATAGCTGAGTGTGTGCCTTCAGGCTTCTGTACCTCCTACTTGATGGTAACAGTGAGAAAAGGGCATGCCCTGGGTGCTGGAGGTCCTTAACAATGGACACTGCCTTTCTGAGACACCGCTCCTTGAAAATGTCCTAGGTTAGTATCCAATATGGATCCGACTAAATTTACAACCCCCTGCAGCTTCTATCGGTCCGGTGCAGTAGCACCCCCACCCCCCGACCAGACAGTGATGCAGCCTGTCAGAATGCTCACCATGGTACATCTATAGAAGTTTTTGAGTGTATTTGTTGACATACCAAATCTCTTTAAACCCCTAATGAAGTTTAGCCACTGTCTTGCCTTCTTTATAACTACATCGATATGTTGGGACCAGGTTAGACCTTCAGAGATCTTGACACCCAGGAACATGAAGCTGCTCACTCTCTCCACTTCTGATCCCTCTGTGAGGATTGGTATGTGTTCCTTCGCCTTATCCTTCCTGAAGTCCACAATCAGCTCTTTCGCCTTACTGACATTGAGTGCCAGGGTGTTGCTGCAGCACCACTCCACTAGTTGGCATATCTCACTCCTGTATGCCCTCTCATCACCACCTAAGATTCTACCAACAATGGTTGTATCATCAGCAAATTTATAGATGGTATTTGAGCTATGCCTAGCCACACAGTCATGTGTATAGAGAGAGTAGAGCAGTGGGCTAAACACACACCCGAGGTGCACCAGTGTTGATTGTCAGTGAGGAGGAGATGTTATCACCAATCCGCAGAGATTGTGGTCTTCCAGTTAGGAAGTTGAGGAACCAATTGCAGAAGGAGGTACAGAGGTCCAGGTTCTGCAAATTCTCAATCAGGATTGTGGGAATGATGGTATTAAATGCTGAGCTATAGTCAATGAACAGCATCCTGACATAGGTGTTTGTGTTGTCCAGGTGGTCTAAAGCCATGAGGTTGTGTCTGCTGTTGACCTGTTGTGGTGATAGGCAAATTGCAATGGGTCCAGGTCCTTGCTGAGGAAGGAGTTCAGTCTAATCATGACCAACCTCTCTAAGCATTTCATCACTGATTATGCAATAATTGATTGCATAAATATTCACTCCCCCTTTAATATGACACACCAATTCATTACTGGTGCAGCCAATTTGTTTTAGAAGTCACATAATCAGTTAAATGGAGATCTATATTTGGAGTCTTATGTGCAGTTAAGGTGTTAAAATTGATTATAGTAAAAATTCTCCTGTATCTTTTGGTCCAAATGCTGGTGAGTCATTATACTGGCAAAAGCTACACCGTGAAGACAAAAGAACACTCCAGACAACTCCATGTAAAGGTAATTGAAAAGCGCAAGTCAGAAGATGGATACAAGAAAATTTCCACGTCACTGAATATCCCTTGGAGTACAGTTAAGCGAATCACAAGATATTGAAAGAATATGGCACAGCTGTAAGTCTATGTAGAGCAGGCCGTTCTCAAAAAACTGAGTGACCATGCAAGAAGGGAGCTAGTGAGGGAGGTCACCAAGAGACCCATGATAGTTCTGGAGGAATTACAGGTTTCAGTGGCTGAGATGAGAGAGCATTCGCTTACAACAACTGTTGCCCAGGTGCTTCACCAGTTGCATCTTTATGGGAGAGTGGCAAAGAGAAAGCCACTGTTGAAAAAAAACTTGCATGACATCTCAGCTGGAGTTTGCCAGAAGGTATTTGGGAGACTCTGAAGTCAGCTGGAAAAAGGTTCTATGGTCTGATGAAACCAAAATTGAGCCAAACACCGCATATCATCAAAAACACACCATCCTATTGTGAAGCATGGTAGTAGCTGCATCGTGCTGTGAGGATGCTTCCCTGCTGCAGGCCCTGGAAGGCTTGTGAAGGTTGAGGGCGGAATGAACGCAGCAACATACAGGGAAATCCAGGAGGAGAACCTAATGCAGTCTCCAAGAGATCTGTGACTTGGGAGAAGAATTGTTTTCCAGTAAGACAATGACCCCATGCATAAAGCCAAAGCTATACAGGAATGACTTAAAAACAACCAAGCTAATGTCCTGGAGTGGCCAAGTCACTCAGACCTCAATCCATTTGAAAATTTGTGGCTGGATTTGAAAAGGGCTGTTAACTCATGATTCCCTTGCAATGTGACAGAGCTTGAGGAGTTTTGTGAGGAAGAATAGGGAGAATTGTAGTGTCCAGATATGCAAAGCTAGTAGAGGCGTATCCACACAGACTCAAGGCTATAATTGCTGCCAAGGATGCATCTACTAAATACTGACTTGAAGGGGGGTGTATACTTAGGCAATCAATTATTTGTATTTTGTATTTGTAATTAATTTAGATCACTTTGTAGAGATCAGTTTTCACAAGAGTCTATTTTCTGTGATCAGTGTCAAATAAAAGCCAAATTAAATCCACTGTGATTCAATGGTGTAACACAATAAAACATGAAAACTTCCAAGACAGCTGAATATTGTTTTATAGGCACTGTAGACCAGTTGGAAATGGGCAGAGAAATGGTATATAGAGTTTAATTCTGATAAGTGTGTGGTGTTGCATATTGGGAGGTCAAATTTAAGAGTAAAGTGTACAGTAAAAGGCAGAACCCTTATGGGTGTTGACCTACAGAGGGATGTTTGAGTGCAAGTTTACAGCTCACTGAAAGTAGCCACACAAATGATAAGGCAGTAAAGAAGGCATATGGCATACCTGCCTTCATCAGTTGAAGTGCTGAACATAAAAATTGGCAAGTCATGTTGTAGTTGTATAAAAACTTGATTCTTCTACTTTTGGAGTGTTGTTTATAGTTCTGGTTGTCACATTATGTGGATGCTCTGGAGAGGGTGCTTTTCTGATGAAGAAAGTAATTTACTGGGATGCTGCTTGGATTTGAGAGCATTAGCTGAAAGTGGAGGTTGGATAAACTTCAATTGTTTTCTCTTGAGCATCAAAGGTTTAGAGTGACCTCATAAAAGCATGTCAAATTATGAGAGGCATTGGTAGAGTTGATAACTTATTTATCCTGGGAGGAAATGTGAAATACTAGAGGGCATATTTTTAGGGTGAGAGAGGGAAGGTTTAAAGCAGATTTACGAGGCAAGATATTTTTTACACAGAGAGTGGTAGGTAACTGGAACACGCTGTCAAAAGAAATGGTGGAAACAGATAGGACAGGGAGGGAGTTAATCAGGCATGTGACCAGGCAAGGTATAGACCCAGCCATGTTAATCTTTAAGGGGACTTAACCCTAGCTACTCTTTTACTCTTAATATAGCTTGGAATATCTTGGAATTTTCCTTAACCCTGCTTTATAGGTCCATTTCATACACTCAATTTACTTTCCTGATTTCTCTCTTATAGTCATGAAGCGGTTCACTTGTTCCCGATAGCTTAAACACCTGCTTTTTCCTGACCATACAGAATGGCAACTTGCACAGGATATAACCTTCTCAAACTATGAACTAATAATTATAATCTGATATTTTCAAAACAAAATGCAAATGCACATCAGTTTGTAATGTTAGAATTCGTTTTTCAATTATGTTTTGCAGTTCTCCTGTAACTTGCCACATTCTTCCTATCTATTAATTAAACCTCCCTATATGCAAGTTTCATAATTGTACTGCCAGTTTTCAATTATTAATGTAAATTGTGAACAGTAGTCACAACACAGATTTCTGTGGAACATCATTTCCTGTTTTTTATGAAGACTGGTTTATCAAATTTTTTTTGTTTTATTACTGCTATTCATTTTTTCTATTTGTTCCTGCACTTCATGTATTTAACCTTAATTACAAATCTGCATATTCGTGAGTCTGCCTTTGTGAAACTTTTAAAAGTCAATAATGATCCCTCTTTCTAAACCTAAGCACATTGATAAAACAATCAAAAATGAATAAAAAGAGTTAATATTGAGACCAGCAAAATGGCATTTGCTAGTTACTAGATGCCATCCAAAATCCCCTTACTCTGCTTCATTAGACTATAGCAGTGTCTGACTCTCACAAAGCACTTTCTCTTTAAATCCAACTCCATTAGTTGGTGTTAGTATGCTGTTTTGAAAAACTACTGAAATGATGCTCTATGTTAAATGACCTCCAACAATCCCAATTATCTATTTTCTTCTGCACCTCTCTATAGCTGCTGGGTTTTCTCCTATGATTATTCACATTAAAATTTTGTTTTGCACCAATATCGTTACCCTGTGTCTCTAAGTATCAATACTTGGTTCCCATCTAATATATGGCAACACAAACGTAAGTGCAAAGATAAGTTGTGGAGAGGATTTATGAAGGACTTATGGAATATAGATAAGTTAAGTGAGTGAGTAAGTTAAGTGAATGTGGGAAAATATGAAATTATCATTTTTTTCCAGGAAAATTAAAACAAAACTTTAAATTTAGCACATAATTGGGAAAGTCAAATGGATGTTATCATTTATGGCTGGCAACTGGATACAACACTAGGGAGGTTATGCTTCAGGGTATTGATGAGACCACAGCCAGAGAATTACATGTAAAGTTATGGTCTTATTTAAAAAGGGGTGTATGTGTTTTGGAAATAGTGCAAAGTTTACTAGATTCTTACCAGAGAAAAAATTAGACAAGTTTGATTCTTCTGGGAGTTCAAAGAGAAGTGACTTGAATTAAACACAAAGGTCCTGTTACCTCTTGTGGGAATTTATAGTTGGAAGTCATTACTTAAAAGTAAGAGGGAATCCATTCACAAACCATAAATGTGTTACTCACTGGAACTCCTTTCCTTAAAGACTGGTGGAAGCAGTGACTTTGAATAGCTTTAGGGTAGAGGTGGATAAATACTTGGTGAGAGCAAAGTGAAAGATTATAGTGGACAAACAGGAATGAAGAGTTAGAGTTACAAGCAGATCAACTAGGGACATATTGAAAGGCAAATCAGGTTCAAGACATTGAGAAGCCTACCCCTGCTCCTAATCCCTATGTTTGTTCTAAATGTTGAAATTATGTAAAAAAATTTTAGTTTCCATGTTTATGCCCAGCTACCCGTAACACCACTGCTCTTTTGCTGTCTTGAAATGATCAGACCTTTGTCTGTCTTCCTACTTGGTAAGCTGTTATTTCTTCCAAATGGGAAACTGAAACCATTGTCCTTGCCAGGAACTCTGTTTTTCAGTCACCAATCCCAATGCTTGGTAATTGATTAGTACTGATTCTGTTTGTTTGCAAATTTCATGTCATATTTGCTTCCAAGATAAGTTTCACCTCATCTGTTGCTGAAATCATCATCTATGTCTTTGTTACCTCTAGTCTTGATGATCCCAAAGTACTTCTGGATTGTGTCCCTCATTCAACTTTCCATAAAGTTTAACTTATTCCATTATCCATTTTTAAATTTGCATTAAAGGCGGATAAAGTAAGGCAAAATAGAATATGAAAATAAACTTACAAGAGGTGTAAAAAACAGATTGTGGAAACTTCTATTGATTGGTAAAAAGAGAAAACATGGATCTCTTACAGATGCAGGGCATTTACTTTTGGAATGTAGTTGATGAAAGCTGTTAAATTCCAAGGACACAATAATCTACATCCAACAGATATTGAAACATATGGCTTAGGGACAGTGGATGTTCTGGTCTTCATCTTCTACAATTCTCCAAATTCGGAATGGTTCACCATTATCTAAGAAAAGAGGGAGAAAGATTAAAGGGAACTTTCCACCTTGTAGTTTCACATCAAGAGCATGAAAAATGATGATTATCACTGATAACTGATTTAATAACGTAACACCATTAAAGGAATAATGGGATTGTGCAACATCAACATGGAACTATGAAATGAACAAATGCTTGACTAATCTATTGGATTGTTTAGAGGACATGACTAGTTTAATAGGTAAACAGGAACCAGTGGATATGGTGTGATTTTCAGAAGGTTTTTGATGCATTGGAGGAAATTGGAAAACAAGGTTTGAGCACATAGAATTGGAGGTAATTTACAGATATGCATTGTAGATGTGTTAATAGACCAAAGCAGGGTGGGAATAAATAGATTAATTGGCTGGCCAGAGCAGATACAAAGTTATTTCCCTTGGACAAGGAGTCTAGAAACATGGGTAAGTCTCAGAACAAGGATTGGCTATTTAGGACTGAGAAGGATTTTTTTCTCCCAAGAGACAGTGATATAACTGAAATTCTCCACCTCAGAGGGTCTTGGAAGCTCGGTCCATGTTTATTCAAAACAGATATTGATAGATTTATGGATATTAAAGGATGTGGAGATAATGCAGGGAAAATAGCAATGAAGAACATCAGCCATGATCTTAATGAATAGTGAAGATGCTGTAAGTGCCTGATGGCCTAACCTTGCTGTTAAGTCTCATTTTTATCATTTACCTCTCTTTTCTTTCCCAAAGATCAACAAACATTTTGTTTAATAACACTTCCTTGTCATCCTTCAAGGTACCACATTAACATTAGATATAGAGCGTTTATTTGTCGGCGTAGCCTTAAATCAATAGATTCGGAAGAAACCACTTTGCCTTTATATTTAAGCGATGAATGAGGCGAGGTTACTGAGCATGCGCAGTACCGTTGGCGTTGCTCTGTCTCTTTGGCGGTCGCCACCCGGCAACAGGACAGAGCGAATACAGGGGAAGTGTCTGGAAACTTGAAGGAAATTTAACGATTAAACGTTTTAATCGGCGGTGATCTCGTGCGATGAATGGTAGTCTATAAAGTATGGCAGTCAATTTTGGGAAGGTCCAGATCGGGATTTACGTCGAAATCAAACGGAGTGATGGTAAGGGGAGTAGGCTTTTTTTCTCCCTGACCGCCGATTTTCGGGATCATTGTTTGGGAAACGCTTCAGCAAGCATTAGTAACTGCCGACTCAACATCAGAGTGAGGGGGGGGACGTGTCTAGAATGTTCTTGCAGAATGGGATGGGGGGGGGGAGGAGGTTTGATTGGCGAGTGTTTTCCGAAAGGAAACGTGCAGTTGTTTGGTTGTCTCGGAAACGGCGCCGGGCGCGTTCTCACGGGTGCGGGGTGTCGAGGCCGGCATTCTCCGTGTCACAACAACGCCTTGGCCGAGCGCTCCTCGGGGCCGGCCGGGGGCGACTGGGAGCCGATGGCCGGGGCCGGGGCCGGGGCCGGGGCAGGGGCAGGGCGCGCGCCGGCGGGAGACACGGCGCGAGTGCGGAAGTGGGAGGCAACGGGAAAGGGAAGGAGCTTGCGAGGGGAAGTGAGAAGCGCAGGCAGAAGCAGACGCGGGGAAGCCCGCTTGCCAGTGTCCAGTATACTTCCGTGGCAGGAGAGCGAAGACTTGCGAAACCTTTCTATTGTTCAACGTGGTGATTGATACCGGCTTTAAAAAGATTACTAATTTGCCACGGTTGTTGGGGGTGGGGTGCTCTGACAGCCCCTCCCCACAATGCGTGTGCCTAGCTTGGTGCAGACTGCACATGCGCTGTGAGCCTCTTGTAGCATTATTTGGCAGGATGGGCTCCTGGTACCAATTCCCGCTGGGTGTGAGGATCCCCGAGAGCAAACTGTAGCGTTTTTGTTAATATTTTCGCTACACGACATGTGGCGTTTTTGTTGGAACCTTGAGCTTAATGTGTTATTTACCCAACCTTATTCATTATTTTGTTCGTAGAAATTTACAACCGTGTATTTTCTTAATGCAATAAATCTATTGTATTTAGAAGAAAGGACTGCATTTATGCTATTTTGTGCATGATCTCAAGACGACCCAATCTGAGAAAATGGGGAATTGGTCTCCTTTTTTAATCTTTCCCATTTAGCCCTGGAGTGCATCAGTAGTCTAAGGCGATTCTTAGTTTTAATTGTTAACTTCGATGTATCTACATAATGAATTAATTTACTTGGTAACTTTGATGGTAAATAAACCATGGCACGTTTTATTTTGGCATTAAAGGTCTTTGGCTGAATATCCAGACAGGCATAAGACATATGGCAGAAAAACAGGCTGTTCAGCCCACTGAGCCCATGCCCATCATCAACCACATATTTACGCTAATTCAATGTTAATCCTCTTTTGTATAATCTTTCACATTCTCAAAAGGATACTGTATATTAACATTCAAACCCACATGTCTTTGGAATGTGGAAAGGTACCCATGCATGCAAACATACAGACATCATCCATGGTCAAGATTGAACTTGGATTTCTGGCACTACTAGCTGTACCACTGTGCTACTTGTATAGAAGCTTGTTTAACATAAAAAGATTTAAAAAAAACAAAAGCAGGTACTTACTCCCAGTCAACAAAGACATGGCATTTCTTTTTCTGATAAAGTCCCTATGTGATCCTTATACTGTTTAATGATTTTAGATACAAGCGGATTAGATGACAGGGAATTCACCTTTATGCAGTTGAGGTTTATGAAGATTTGTAAGCCTCACAAAAAATGTATCCTCATTTGCTCAGATTTGGATTCTCATCCTAGTTTGAGGCAGTGCAGTCAAAGAAAACAGCTGTTAGGATCTTTCCCAACCTGGTCATCTGAGAATTTCCATATTTCTTTGTGATTCCTTTCCATTTAGAACTCCAGTGATCACATGCCCATCTGTAATAAAAGGTACACCAGATGCCATAATGTATTTGAACCTTTAGAAGGCCTTCAATAAGATGTCATGTGGAAAGTCATTAAACAAAATTACAGAACGCACAATAGGTAGACATACTGGTGTGGATTGAGAATTGGTTAATTGTCAGAAAATTTGTAGTAATAATGGATCAGTTTCATAGATCGGAGGCTATAACTAGATGGATGCCGTGGGATTGATGCAGGAATACCAATCTATAAAAATGATTTGGATAAAATCAAATGTCAGGTATATAGGTTTACTAATTGTATGGAGCTTTGTGTGAGAATGCAGTGTGCTTTCAACAGGTATAAATAGGTTAAATGAATGAGTTAGAATAGTGTGGAAAATTTAGGTCATCTGCTCTCCTGGGAAAAAATAAAAACCTGTTTCAAATTGAGTGATTTGTCTTTTCTTGTATATGTATGTTAATGTGCATGTACAGTGAGCAATTAGGAAGGCAAATGGTATTACAAGAGTACATAAGTAGAGATGTCTTGTTTAGTTATATGGAGCCTTAATGAGAATGTATTTGAAATGTTGTGGATGGTTCTAATTTCTCTTAAGGGAGGAATGCAGCAGAAGTTTATCAGATTGACTTCTAGGATGGAAAAATTATAATGTAATGAGAGAGAAAGTAGACTTCGAGTCTCTACAGTTTTGAGTTCAGAAGAAAGAACTTATTTTGATGAATTTTAAAAAAGAAAAGCCCAGACTGACAGGATAGAAGGAGGAATAATATTTCTCTAGTCTGAAGCATTTACATCTGGTCTCAGTATTCAATGACCTACTCCTATTTTACTGTCCTTCTCTTTGTTCTACAAATGGCCAATGCCCTTTGCACCATTCCAAATTATTTATATCATTAAATGGAGACTGTACTTGTTTACCCTTTTTCAGGTGAGATATTGCCATTGCAATGACTTCCTCATTCTTTTCTTCCAAATGCCTTGCCCTCTAAGCTACCCTACTGTGTATCTACCTTTCTGATTGCTTGATGCACTGTTATATTTACTTTGTGTTTCTTGTGAGGCAGCTGAACAAGATTCCAGGGCACATGAACATTGCCAAAAAATGTCAAGGTTTGGTGATCAAGCCTTTTCTTGTTAGGGTTAGTCATTGTGACACAAATGTTTTACTTGCTACATGTTAACATCTGCCTAATACTGTCTAAGTTTTGCTGCATGCGAATTGGACTGCTTTATTATCGAGGAATTATAAATGGAATTGAGCACTGTTTAGTCATCAGAGAACAGCCCCATATCTGTCTTGATGATTAAAGGAAAGTCATTGAAACAGTTGATTTTGGATGAGGTCAGGGTGCTACTCTGAGAAATTTTTACTCTTATGTCATAAGTTTGGGAGGGTTACCTCGCAACAACCGCGGTCATCTCCCTTTCTATGAGTCCTGACTGTGACCTTGGAGTGCTTTCACCTTGATTCCCATTAAGTTATATTTTATTAAGGCTCCTTGTTGCTATTCTTGGTCAAGTTCTATCTTGATGCCAAGGGCTGTCACTCGCCTCACTTCTGAAATTATTAATATGGATTCTTAAGGATGCTATACTATACAAAAATTTTGTTTTCTGGCAATGTTTAAACTGTTGTGCTGCAGGATAAAAACATTGGAAATCAGATAAAACTCTAGTAACTATGAGTACGTGATATATTGATCAGCTTATACAACAGAAGCTTGCTTTTAAAATAACTGAAATCCAGTCTAGAGGGAAGAACATTTTTAAAGAGGTACTTCAAATTTTGGGGAGAAAACTTTGTATAGTACCACCTTGAAACAGCCCATACTCTAGGTAATGGTGTGTCTCTTCAGTTGTTTGTACCTAATATTGGAGATGTGACAGGGTATTTGCAATCAGTGTTAGGTAAAGAGTAAGTATCTTTAAGGATTGTAAGAAGGCAACATTTTCAGAACTGTTGGATCTTTGGTAATTTATGTAAATAATGGGACCCCTGACAGTGTAGTTTTTTTTTCAGTACTGTACATCATGATAGCATTGGTTAT
Organism: Hypanus sabinus; assembly: GCF_030144855.1. Taxonomy (NCBI): domain Eukaryota; kingdom Metazoa; phylum Chordata; class Chondrichthyes; order Myliobatiformes; family Dasyatidae; genus Hypanus; species Hypanus sabinus. Next base: position 64,689,235 of record NC_082719.1, on the reverse strand, counting down.
ATGCATTGAGTTCTTGTTTAGAAATACAAATCTGCAAACCTTGTACTACTTACAACCCAAAAAGTGACCACTGAGGCGACAGGCTGTTTTGCTGGCTCCTGGTGAAACAATTCCATCAGATCCATTTTTCCCCTCCATATTCCCTGATAACCCTGAATTTGTGTTCCTTCCCACCAATCCCCCTTTGACTCTTTCTGTTGTAAATTATACCTCAGTACAAATTTCTAAGAGCTAGTTCTCATACCAAAGTGTCTTTTAGGATGGGAAGATGGAGGAAAATAGGCTGTCGGAAAAACACATGGTCAGAGAGGAGCGTTGAAACTCCTCATGAATTACACCTGAGGTTCAAATCAACTCTCGGGTCTCGAATGTCAGCACTAAATGCTGAGCCATTCTACAACCCTTAACTTTGGACCTGATCATGAGAATAGTACTGCAGCAAGAAGCTTAGCACCTAATTTTTTGAAAATTGTAATATTATTATATTGATAACTGGAATACAACTCAAAATATTTTTCACTTGTCTCAGAACCACTGCATGCTACTCTTGAGCAGAGTAATCTATTGTCAAATCTACATTTTTATATTAAAATCATATACTGTTTGATATTTATAATATAATTATAGTGGATTCTGGTTAATTAGGCTATCAGTTAATCGGGGCAGCCTCTTATTTGGGACAGCTCTTGCAGAACAAAAACTGATCTAGCAAATTTGTTGGGATTCCCTTCATTTGTTTGGAACACTATGCCACTTAATTGGGGCAGAAGGCTATTGCCAAACAGATTCTAGCTAGCGCAATCATACGCACTTGTGTAGCCATTAGATGCTACACCATGCTTAGAGTGTACAGTTCATAAATAGTGTCAGTTGCATGTGTTGTATTCAAAAGGCAGTGATTTTGTCATTGATGGTGAGAAATAAGTACTAAGACAATTACAAACTGTCTTGCTTATTGCGGGTTCAAGCATTCACAACTTGAAGATGGTGGAAATGGCAGGGAGTGAAAATGAAACAATTTCACTACTTCAGTAAGTTAGGAAATATGAAGAATTTGATTGCATTGACAATCATTTTGAATGTTATAATGAAAATGATTTGGAGAATGCCATCATTGATCACATTTTATGAATGTAGTCCATTATCTGCACTAGGTTTTGTTCATTGCATACACTAGATGAATTCCTCCGTTGATAATTATTAGGAACTGCAGTTGCAAGAAAGTTTGTGAACCCTTTGCAATGACCTGGCATTAATTACCCATAAAATATGGTCTGATCGTAGTCTAAGTCATAATAATAGACAAACTTAATCTGACTAAATGACTAACAAACAATTGTACTACTTGTACACAATACTGAGGACACCCTTTTAAACTACCACGGTCAAGGTTCAAAAAAGTATGCAAACCTCTGGGGTAATGCCTTCTACAAAAGCTAGGTGTTCCAGTCAATGATATGAGATTGAAGATGTGGATTGTTGAGGTGCTCTGTCCTATATTTAAATAAAGGCCACACGAAGTCAGGTTGCTGACAGAGGCTACTCTTCTGCAGAAAGATCTGTTTATGTGCACCATATCTTTATTAAAACAACTTTTAGAGGACCTTTGAAGAAGAATTGAAAAGATGCATGAAGCTGCAAAAGGCTACAAAAGCATTTCTAAACACCTGAGTGTTCATCAGTCCACAGTAAGAGAAATTTGCCTACAAATGGAGAAAACTCATTACTGTTGCTACTCTCCCAAGAGCACAAATTGCTGTGCTCAAGGAGGTGAAAATGAGTCCAAGGGTAACAGCAAAAGACCTGCAGAAATTTCTAGAACTTGTTAAAGCCTCTTTTCATGTGCCCTCTATAAGAAAAACACTGAACAAGAATGATGTTCATGGAAGGACGTTATGGAGGTAACCACTATTCTCCAAAAAAACATTGCTGCAAGTCTCAAGTTTGTAAAAGACCACAGGGATGTTCCACACTGTTTCTGGGGCAATGTTCTGTGGACAGATGAGACAAAAGTTGAACTTTTTGGCAGAAGTGCACACCACTATGTTTGGAAGAAAAAAGGTACTGCACACCAACATGAAAACTTCATCCCAACTGTGAAGCATGGTGCAAGGAGCATCATGGCTTGGGGCTGCTTTGCTGCCTCAGGACCTGGATAGTTTGCAATCATTGAGGGAACAATGAATTCAAACTTACATTGCTCAGTGTGGCAGGGCAGGACACTCATGGGCAACTTATTACCATCAGCGTATTAGCATGGGAAGAACATCAGTGATGAAGATTTGAAAGACGTTACAAAGTAAACGCTTTTTAAGTAGCCTCTCTCCCAGATGAGCTAAATCTTTTTTTATGCTTGATTCGATGTTGCCAATACTGAGCCCCTGAAGAGAGCAACTGATGCAACCAGCAGCTTGGTCATCTGAGGCCGAAGCAAGGCTGTGGAACTGGATGGCATCCCAGGGTGGATACTTAAGAATGTGCATGGCACAACTGACAGATGTGTTTACAGATATTTTTAATCTCTCCCTCTCCCAGTGTGGAGTGCCCCCCGCTTCAAAACATCCACCTTCTGGTACCTAAAAAAGACCAAGGTAACGTCTGAATGTCTGGCGTCCTGTTGCACTCACCTCAATTATAAGCAAATGCTTTGAGAGCCTGGTTAAGGACTACATCTGCAGCATGTTACCATCTACACTGAGCCCCCAACAATTCGCTTACCAACACAAGCAAGTGACAAATGACGCAATAGCCACAGCTCTACACACCATCCTTACACAGCTGGCGAAGAGGGATGCTTATGTGAGAATGCTGTTCTTGGACTACAGTTCAGCCTCAACACCATAATTCCCTCCAGGCTCGACCTTCGCCTTGCCTTGTGTATCTGGATCCTGGACTTCCTGTCAGATCGCCGACAGTTGGTAAAAGTGGGCTCCCCCCCCGGCCCTCTGACCCTCAATACAGTTGCTCCTCAGGGCTGTGACCCAAGCACCCTCCTTTACTCTCTGTATACCCATGAATGGTCGCCATCCACAGCTCCAAACTGCTAATTAAATTTGCTGATGACACTACACTGATTGGCCTAATCTCAAATAATAATGAGGCAGCCTACGGAGAAGAAGTCATCACCCTGACACAGTGGTGTCAAGGAAACAACCTCCCCTTAATGTTTTTCAAAAAAAAGCTGGTTGTGGACTGAAGGAGGAATGGAGACAGGCTAGCCCCTATAAACACCAACTCATCTGGGATTGAGAGGGTAAACAGCTTTTAAGTTCCTCGGGATAAACATTACAGAGGATCTCGTGTGGTCTGTACATACTGGCTGTGTGGTGGAAAAGGCACAACAGCACCTCTTTCACCTTAGATGGTTGAAGAAGTTTGGCATGGACCCCCAAATCCCAAGAACTTTCTACAGGGGCACAATTGAGAGCATTCTGACTGGCTGCATCACTGCCTGGTGAGGGAACTGTACTTCCCTCAATCGCAGGACCCTGCAGAGAGTGGTGCAGTCAGCCCAGCGCATCTGTAGATGTGAGCTTCCCATTATTCAGGGCATTTACAAAGACAGGTGTGTTTTTTAAAAAAAAAGGCCTGAAGGATCATTGGGGACCCGAGTCACCCCAACCACAAACTGTTGTAGCTGCTACCATCTGGGAAACGGTATCACAGTATAAAAGCCAAGTCCAGCAGGCTCCGGGACAGCTTCTTCCACCAGGCCATCAGACTGATTAATTCATGCTGACACAACTGTATTTCTTGATATATTGTCTTGTTATACCTACTATTTATTATAAATTACTATAAATTGCACATTTAGATGGAGGTGTAAAGATTTTTACTCCTCATGCATATGAAGGATGTCAGTTCAATTCAAAGATTACTTTTTGACAATCCACCAAAGGGAACTGCAAAGTGCAGTGCCATGAAATCAACCTTAAGTACCATCTGTGAAGAGACTTTTGTCTCCTGTATGAGAAAACATTGTTATTGATATCACTGGCATGTGTTGCGAAATTTAACTTAGTAGCATTTTAATGCCAAAGTACAGAAAGGAAATGATAATGCAGAAAGGAAAAAATAAGAAAATCAATTACACTCAGAGTCTGCTTAACGCTGAGGATGTCTTCCTCAGAGGTGGAGTGCTTGCTGGGTCATTATAACATTATGTAAATGGAGATGTGTGCCTGTTTTTAAAAAAAAATCAAACATATATATGATATTTTATGCTTGCATAGTAATTCGCGGAGTAATAAACACGCAGATAGGCCTAACCTGTACATCAATGGAGCAGCAACACATCACAGCAGCAGTGGAGGGAAGCAGGTGTTGGTTACATCTTAAAGGAGGGACCAGGCTGTGGGTCCTTCTCTAACTTTGGCTTTTTCTTCATGCAGGTGTTGAGATTTGACTGCCTTAAGTTTCTTCTCATGAAGCCATTCTCGGTAGCAGGAAATCATGTCAAGAGCACCTCTCTTAGCCTGATTGCTTCGTTCTCAGTCAGGGTCATCATTGATGAACATTGCAAATTTCAGAGAGGTGCCAACATCAACCTGACAGACATTAGCTTCCAAACGCCATATCAGTTCCAGTTTTACATCCATGCTAATGTTTTTCCTAGCCATCTTGTATGTATTACCTTCATTGGAAGTTGCAGGCCATTTTCCAGACATGGGTGAAAGAAATGGAATAAATTTGTGAGGGAGCAAGAATGTTTACACATATAGGGAAGGCAGAGCGTGAACCAATACGTGATTGGATATAAGTGGCTCAGAGTGTATGTAAAGTGCTCTCATTGGCTGATTGAATGTTTAGTGTAATGGTGGCAGCTCTTGAAGTTTTAAGTGTTGTTTAGAATGAATTTTTGTCACTTAAAAAGATTTCAGTAAAGAATTGAATAACCGTGTGGTAATGACTCAGCGCTATGTAGGGAGGCATTGTGTGGGGTCTGAGTGTACACTATACTATATACATATACTGAATAGATTAAAAATAGTGCAGAGACGGAAGTAATATATATATTTTAAAAAAGTGAGTTAAGTATTCATGGGTTCAACATCCATTTGGGAATCAGATAGCAGAGGGGAAGAAGTTATTCCTGGATCATTGAGTGTGTGCTTTCAGGCTTCCGTGCCTCCTTCCTGATGGTAACAATGAGAAGAAGGCATGCCCTGGGTGATAGGGGTCCTTAATAACGGACGTTGCCTTCCTGAGGCACTACTCTTTGAAGAGGCTAGTACCCAAGATGGAACTGACTAATTTTATGACCTCCTTTTGGTCCTGTAAAGTAGCCCCCCCCCCCCCCACCCCCTGTACCAGACAGTGGTACAGCCTGTCAGAATGCTCTCCATGGTATATCTATAGAAGTTTTTGAGTGTTTTAGTTGACAAACTAAATCTCTTCAAGCAACTGATGAAATATAGCTGCTGTCTTGCCTTTATAGCTGACATCCAGGAGCTTGAGATTGCTCACTCTCTTCACTTCTGATCCCTCTTTGAGGATTGGTTCGTGTTCCCTTGTCTTGCCCTTCTGGAAGTCTTCTGTCAGCTTTTTTGTCTTATGTTGAGTGCAAAGTTGTTGCTGCAACACAACTCAACTACCTGGTATATCTTGCTCATGTACATCTTCTCATCTCCATCTGAGATTCCACCAACAATGGTTGTATCATTAGCAAATTTATAGAAATGCTTTGAATGACTGGAATGAACTCCTGCCTCAGCAAGGACATGGATGCACTGCAATTTGCCTATCGCCACAATAGGTTTATGGCAGACGCAATCTCAGTGGCTTTTCATATGGCTGTAGATCATCTGGACAATACAGTCACCTATATCAGGATGTTGTTTGTTGACAGTAGCTCAGCATTTAACACTCGTTCCATGATCCTGATTGATAAAGTTACAGAACCTGGGTCTCTGTACCTCCCTCGGCAATTGGATTCTTGACCTCCTAATCGGGAGACCACAATCTGTGTGGATTTGTGATAATATCTCTTCCTCACTGACAATGAACAGTGATGCACCTCAGGAGTGTGTGCTTAGCCCACAGTTTCTATTATATATATATATATACTAATCCATCCCCAACTGTGGCTAGGTACAGTCAATTTCCATCTGCAGCAGATTTGCTGATGATACAACCATTGTTGTTAGAAACTCAGATAGAGAGCATCCAGGTAATGAACTACGAACACTGCTGTTCTTGGATTGTAAGGCCCATTATACTTAAGAGAAAAAAAATCTGAACATGTACTTGAAATTCAAAGTAGAAAATGAAGGATCTAAAGAATATTTGGTGGCTGGAAAGAGCACAGGAGCACCAGTAACTAACTGGTAATACAACATGTGTCCATCCTTCAGTACTGTCAAGACAATCTTTGACTCCAAACATGTAAGGGGCCATCTTGCTGAGAGCAAATGTAGGCAAGCTCGTCAAAAATAAAAACAAAACAGTCTGGTGCCCTTCGAAGGAGCATGGATGAATTAATTTAGTGAGACTGCCCTTAATCTTACATTTTACCAGGAATGTATGGAAGCACAGCATAGGTGGTGGAAGAAGCATGCTTCCTCTCGCAACCTACCTGCCCACACATCAAGCATTTGCTGTGCTACCTATGGAAGAGAGTATGGATTACTAATTGGCTTCATTTTCTCTTTCAGTATACATTAGCAAAGTGGACATCCTTGGACCCAAGAGCTTCCTAAAAGGATACTGCACACTTGAATAAGATAAAATGCTCTTTTGTATTCATTAACAAATTTCAACATGCAGACTCTTGAGTGGGCAGAGGAAATACATAGATATCAATCCAAGTTATAACTTAAATTTCAGTGACACTTAGTGAATTCAATTTGTAAAATGCTTTTGTTTTCCCTATGTATGGCCTTGCCACCTGTTGCATTACATAGATTTTAGAGTTAGGATGGTAACAATAAACACGCGATATTCTGCAGATGCTGGAAAACCAGAGCAACACACACGATGCTGGAGGAACTTAGCAGGTTAGACAGCATTTATGAAAATGAATAAACAGTTGAAATTTCAGGCCAAGATCCTTGATCAGGACTAGAAAGGAAGAGGGGAAGGAGGACAAGCCAGAAGCTGATGGGTGAAGCCAAGTTGGTGGGGAAGTTAAAGGGCTTGAGAAGAAGGAGTCTGATGGGAGAGGTGAGTGGACCATGGGAGAAAGGGAAGAAGGAGTGCAACCATGGGATGATGATAGACTATCCTGTTTTCAATGTTAATATTAAAAATAATATTTGATTCCCATTTTCTTGCTTTAACAAATATAAATTCTGAAATTCAGCCAGATTTTTCTGTTTCTATAACCTACAAATATTGCATATCTTTTCCCATTTTATACCATTATGAAGTTTCAATTAGTTAAAATTAACATTTACATTCTGTTCTAATCAAGACTAACATCTCAACATATTTCTATTGCTTAAGTTGGCAACCCAACATAACTGCAAAATTTGTTGCTTCTTTATCTCAACTTAAAATATCCGAAGGCATCTCACGTTGGTCTAATCTGAGAGGTAGTGGAGTGCTTTTAGTCCCATATCCAATGTTGAAGTAAGAAGGAAGGAAGCTCCATTTGAGTGAGTAGGTGCAGAGTCTTTCTCTGTCTCTGCCATAACAGAAACCAAATACAAGGGAAGCCTTGTGGGAACATTACATCTATGTACAATAGTTTTGATGAATTGTATTCTAGAATAGATGCACCTCCAGCGACACTACTACAGTCCAGTTAGTACTTTGGTTTCAACACAAAGATGTGGAAAATTGCTCATGTCACAGCAGGAAAATCAGCTCACTGTAAATTATTAATAAAGTGTTCCAAAATGCCATTGATGGTGTTCTAAAGCAGCATTTACCAATCTTAGCCGGTGGTTTTGCATGACTTAAGATCTTAAAGTGGACCAAAGTGTTGGATTCCAGTGAAACTTGGTATTATTTGAATGTGGCATTGTGAAGTTTGTGTAAACTTGAAATCATTCGCCGTTTTAAAAATACATTGCTTCATACAAAAATCTGCTTTAAATGTAATTAGATAATTGTGGTTGTTGGATGCCAAATATAGGATTTCCATGATGTCAGGAAGAGTATTGATGCATTCACCCAAATACTTGATCTTCATCAACGAGTTTCTCTATTTAACATCAGAAATTGGTGCTTGCTAATTGCATAAAGTTAATTTCCATTCACAAGTCTTCAAACAACCATTGATGCATTTGAGCATGAGTCTTTTCTAATGCTAGAGAATCTAAGCACCTTTTTGAGGCTATGTCCACACTACGCCGGATAAATCCGTAACCGAAGCTTTCTCTCTTCATTTTTACCTTCTGTCCACACTAAAACAGCATTTTCATTCCCTGAAACTGGAGCTTTTCAGAAATTCTTTCCAGAGTGTGTATTTTTGAAAACTCCAGATTGGCCAGAGCATTGTGGATGGGGTAACCGGAGACTTCTGACAACGCTGTCAGACGGTAGCATGCTATTTCATTGTTTTCTTGAACGCAACCCAACTATTTCAGAACAGATGGCAACGCGACTGAAGCCAGAAGAGTTAGAAAAGTACTCACCAAATACTTTGACCCATAACTTACTGAATAAATTAGCATACTCACTTTGCCCTGTTTTCTGTCCTTGCATGTATGAAGGTGTTTTACCTATTTATGCAAGTACTTCTCTGAAAATAGATGTGTAGCCTAATGTAACATTGTATGGAAATACAGGATACCACTAATGCAGACATGTTTTATACATTTAACAAGGTGCTTTATTAATGCAACAGAGTTCGTCAGTTTTTCAATGTTCGTCATCCGCCGGGCCAATCTGTCCGTGAACTCCGTCAGTTGCCTCCGTACGCTCCAGTATTTGTTTTTTTTAAAATTCTCCTGCTTGAGAGCCAACAGCTGTCAGTCGTTTTAAGTTTTTCTAGTCTGTAACTACACAAACATGCACTTTTACGGCAAGATTCAACACTAAACATGTCGCTTGTTTTCGATGGATGTGTCCTGTGCATGCCCAGTAGGAGGAGATTTGCTGAAATCTCTGTTTCAATGTGGATAGAGATATTTTTAAAAATGCATAGTGTGGATGTAGCCTGAGATTCCACAGCAATGCCATCACTGAATTCCCCCATCGTCAATTTCCTGGAGCTCACAATCATACAGAGACTTAATGATCTTGCTGCTTGACTCTAGCCTTTCCATTTCTGTATGAGACATTTACATTATGTAGTCAAATGGATTATTCTGTGCTTGCCTGGATGAGTATAGTTCCAACAAAACCAATTGGCTATAATCAGAATGAAGCTGTGTACTTGATATTCCCCATCCACACTTCCAAGTATTGTACTCCTTGACCACAAGAACATTTTGGTTGCAGAAGAGGTGTGCAGGCCAGGTAGCATTTAGGGAGAACAATGAAGAGTCAATGTTTCAGGCCTGAAATGTTGACTACTAGATTTCCACCTGCCTAACCTGAGTTCCTCCAGCATCTGTAGTCTCTTGTGTCTGTGTGGAAATTTAATTTAGTCGACTTTTGCAAAGGCACTTGTAATATGTAATAATTTGTGTATCCTTAAGGAGTGGGATGGCACAGTAGCATAACAGTTAACCCAAAGCTATTACAGGGCCAGCACTTGAGTTCAATTCTGCTGCAGTCTTTAAGGAGTCTATAGTCCTCTCTGTGACTACATTGATTTCCTCCAGGTACTCTGCTTTCTCTCACGTTCCATGGACGTATGGGTTTGTAAGTTGATAGGTGGCATGGGTTTAATTGGGCAGTGGGGGTTTGTTGGGCCACAAGGGCCTATTACAGTGATGTATCTTTTAAAGTAATTGATGTTTTGCATGCAGTCATAATGTGGGGTCTCAACCTAAAATATCAACACTTTCTTCCTCTTCACAGAGGCAGCCCAGCCTCCTTGTTTCCTTCAGGTTTTTTTTGTCAGATTGGGCTATTAATCCATTATATGTTCTTTGATAAGTCAATGATCTCTGACTTGTCCTTGATTAAGCTTTTGCACGTCAGGTTCTCCAAGTTGTCAGTGATACTGCTGCATAAGAACTTGGCCCCATCACTGCATTGGAGCTTTCTCATTTTATTTGCTTCATGGGAAGTTCTGAAATCAGTCAATTAAAATTTAATTCCATATTTTCTGCATTATGGCAATTAGAAATTACACACTAAAGTGCTACCTTCCCATCTTAAATGGTTAATGTTCGTAAGTTGGATTTTCGAAAGGATTTGTCTATCCTTATAGCAAACACAAAATGCTGGAAGAACTCAGCAGGCCAGGCGGCATCTATGGGAAAAGAGTAAACAGTCAGTGTTTCAGACCAAGTCCTGATGAAGGGACTTGGCGGAAATGGCAATCCGTTTACTCTTTTCCATAGCTGCTGCTGGCTTGCTGAGTTCCTCCAGCATTTTGTTTGTGTTGGTTGGATTTCCAGCATCTAGATTTTCTAGTGTTTATGATTCTACATATCCTTATATTAAAGTTAGCATGCAGGTTCAGCAAGTTATGAGAAGAGCAAATGGTATGTTGGCCTAGTAAGATTTGAGCACAAGAGCAGTCAGTTCATTCAGGACAGAGATGAAAAGAAATCTCTTAACCAAAAGGGAGTGACTGTTTAGGGTTTTCTTCCTAAGAGGGCACTGAAAGTTAAGTGACAATGCTGTAATTTAAGCATTAAAGGTGATCTCAGTGCCCCCTTCCTACAACATAGAACTAATCAACATGGAATAATAGCATATAATGTTTTATTGAAGATGAATCTTCTGTATTAAATTCACTTATGCCAGTTAATGAATGACACTATTTATTTCTTACAATAATGGGCTCTCCAAGATAGTCACCAACCTATGATATTCAATGGCCTACCATCTCTTGAGTTGCTGCTTCACAGCTTCAGTGGCATTGGTTCACTCCTGGCCTTTGGTTAAGTCTGCATCTGTGTGCACTGGTTCTATGTTCGAAGAAAGTGCCAGTTGGTGAGTTAATTCACTACTTTAAATTGCCCTAGTGTGTAGGTAAGTGCTGTAATCTAGGCAGGAAATGATGGCATTGCAGAGGAAATAATTCAAAGTTCAATGTAAATTTATTATGAAAGTACGTATTTCAGGATGTATATATACATCTGACATTAAACTTGACCTTTGAACCTTTGATATTGCCATATTCTACCTTGAGATGAATTTTCTTGCCCTAAAGTGAGTGAGTAATATAAATGTGAGTGCTTGATGGTTGGCATTGACTCGGTGAGTTGAAGGGACCTTTCCCTCTGCTGTATCTCTTTGTATCTAACATTTTTTTAAGTCTGATTACTAGAATGTAGAGAACTTTTGGTCAATTTTAGAATAAGTTGAGTGATTTCCTTTTCAGTTTACTTTTAAAGAAACTAGCTGCAAAAAGCTTTGATTACATAAAACATCATGGAGTATATTTAATAAACCTTACCAGTGTGTTTCAAAATCCTTTGAACATGATTGCAGTGATAGAGAGCTCCATTCATATTCAGTTTGGCCTCTTCTAAATAAAAGGTTCTTCATAACCACGGGCCATCTCTTGTGCCCTAGGATGGCAGCTAGTGCAGTTGCTTCTCAATTCCAGGGACTCAATTCCGATACATACCTCTGGCTGTCTATATAGACTCTGCATGTTCTCTCTATGTGTTGGTAGGTTAAATTGCCATTATAGTATTTATCCCTTTATTTTGGTAAATGACAAAATTCAAAGATTTTATAGGAATATCAGAGAGAATGAGGTACCTGCCTACAGAGAAATAAAAGGAGACGATCAGGAATTGATAGAATTTCTTTGCTGGGAGCTGGCATGGACCTGATAGGTCAAATGGCCTTTAGTCACGATTAGTAAGTAAATAAGAAAATGGTGATTATTTGAGATTAATTCAGGTTAACTCACCTCATTCATCAATGAGATCAACCTTTATTAAAATATTCTTGTATGATCTGAAGCTGGGGTTCACAAGCACATGGCATCAGTTGGAAAAGATAAATATAAATGGACTAATGTTGATTCCCATATTAAAACAAATTAAATTTGTTGATTAATCACGTGGTGGTACTAGTAAATAATGAACTAAATTTGTCTGTGCTGGGTTGAGTGTCGAGCTAGCAACTCAGCGTTGTTAAAAACAAGAAAACCTGCTAAAAAAAAATTCCATCACGACAGCGTCCTGATGGCTCCACTCGGAGTTAAGGACTTTCTTCTTCTTTTAAGTACAATTGGGCAATTCAGTTCTCAATCTTGTTGTGCACTGCATGATATGCAGTACACAATAAGCATTGCAGAATACACTGTAATTAGTCCCATAGTTGAGCACAAGCTGGTTTATTTTGGGGTTTTGCTGTAGACCTCCCAGCTGTGCATCTTTTATTGTGCTGTATTGTTGTGTACCTTGTTAATAATAATTATCAGTTTGTATCTAATGGGTTATTCTACATTTTTTTTCTGTTTGGCATTATATTTTCTGTAGTCCCTTGTATTTTTTTATTCACGGGCTGTGAGCATTCCTGGGAGGACCAGTTTTTATTGCTGATCTTTCATTTATTCTATAACAATGGTAGTTTCATAATTTCATAGCTCGTCACACCAGACAGTCAGCCATTTTTGTCTGGTGTGTAGTGTAAGGATTGGTCTCCTTTCAGATTAACCGGGTTATGGTATGAACATTCCTGACTTGACCCTTGTTTTTTACGAGGCCGAGTGGCTAGCGTGGCGCTCAGCCCGGCACGGATGGAAAGCGTAGTGAGCTGAAAATGGTAGTGAGCTGCCTTTTCGATTGCTGCTGTCCTTGAGGTGAAAGTACTTAAATGGTGCCATTCATCAGGATGTTTCTGGATTTCAAGCAATGATGAAAAAAATGATAATTTATTTTTTAGTAATAATGATATGTTGAAGAAATCACCAGGTGATGATGTTCCTAAGCTGCTGCTTTTAGTCTGCTTCTTTAAGAAGATTTTGGACTGCTAATGTATTGGCAAAGATCCCTGAATAAAGTAGGCTAGTGCATTTTGTTAATGGCATGTACTACAGTTACTATGTTCCTGTGCTGAACTTGAAGGTGGTGTATGCAATGTTAATCAAGAAGGTTGCTTTGAGCTGCCGTGATGGCAAGCTACTTTGGTGTTTTTGGAATTGCACTTGTATAATGTGGAGGGCATTCCATTGTAGTCTTGGTTTGTGTCTTGTAGATACTCAGAAGGTCCTGTGAAGTCAAAAGGTTAGATGTACATTAGCTGCTGAAGGTTTAACCTATGACTTCTTTGTTCTTTTAACCTTGCCTTTTAGCCACATTTAGGAGTCAATTAGGTTAGTGGTGAGGTGTTAGATTCAACAATAACAATGGTAGATTTTCTCTTGCAGGACCGAGGTAGCCATTACATAGTCTTTGTGTGGCATTTTACTTAATGCCTGAATGTTGTCCATGGCTTGGCACATTTGGGGCATGGACTGCTTCATTATCTTTAGGCACAGGAAATGTACCCACCCTTGTCACTTTGGAGTGAAATTATTTGATGAAACAGCTTTAGATAGATACCTGGTCCTATTGTGCCAACCTGAGAAATTCTTGAGTTGATATTTTTGGGGTGAGTTACCTACTGTTGATGGTCATTCCTCTGTCCAGGATGCAGAGCCTTTTGCTGTTCTATTTTTAGCTCAATTTAAACAGCAGCCCAGATAGAAGGAAAAGATGGCATTGGTTGGGATGAGAGCCGATGTTGCTCGTTTACTGTGATGGTCATCTCCGTGGTGCTGAGACTATGAAGACTGCCCCAACTGCTGTGTTGTGTGCCCGTTAATATGATGAACTGATGAGAGACTTTGGGCCTACTCTGGGCTGCTCTGGGATTCGGATCTGAGGACTCAATTTTGGTTCAGAGAGCTGTTGTTCGCATCAATTGTCAGCATGATTTTTATTTTTTTTCTCTTGCGCATCGAGTGTTGGTCTTTTTTCCTTTAAATGGATTCTTCCTCATTTCTTGCTGGGTGGCAACCTGTGAGCAAGGACATCTGGAGGTTGTATAATTTATACATTCTTTGATAATAAATTAATCTTGAATCTTGAAAACACTTTGGATAATTTTCTGTCTCAATCCATTGATCCACTGACTTCATGATAGCATATATTAGTTTATTATTGTCACATGTACCAAGATGCAGTAAAAAGCATGTCTTGCATACTGTTGTGTACAGATCAAATCATTGCACAGGGCATTGAGCTAGAAAAAGGCAAAAAAGCAATAATGCAGAATATCAGTGTAAAAGCTACTGAAAAAGTACAGTTCAGGTTAATGATAAAGTGTAAGATCATAACAAGGTAGATTTTGAGACCAAGTTAGTTTTATCTGACTATAGAGGGGAGGCTTGTTCATGTATCTCTTTATTACCTTCATTCAGCTAGCACCACTGTCACAATACATCATTCAGTATCTCCTGCCTCATTAATGCAAAATTTTTCTTTCTGTTCTCTGCAACATATATAAGATTTAAATTCCATTTTTCCCAGTTCTGTTGAAAGCTTGGAAGTATTAATTCTTTAAGTTAAGTTTGAACTATACACCTGAATACAGCCAAATGAAACATCACTCCTCCGGAGCCAAGATGTATCAACAAGCACACAGAGCACATGTAGCGCATATAATTATAATAGCAGAAAAACATACATTTACCAAAAAAATTAAAATATAACAATTTCATTTTAGAATCTTTTTATTGATACATAATCTTCTACAGCTATAGAATAATACAAAACTTCAACAAATTAATATGTATACAATTAATAGAGCTGAAAAAACTGATTGTAATATATAAAAATGAAAAAAAATTATATATAGAAAAAAGGAAAAAAATGAACCCCATCTAACTAAGAAAAAAGACCCATTAACTACAAAAAAACCCATTAGGAATCAACCCCTAGAAGCAATGCGTTTAACCATCATCTAGATATATTTAAAAAAAGTCATCAACTGCCAATTCACATTTCTTAAAAAAGATAATAAAATTTGGAAGGAAACCATATAGAATAATTCAAATTAAATGGTAATATTTGGCAAAAGAACTCCATCTTCTCTCAAAATCAAATCAAGGTTCAAAAGTTCTTCTTCTAATTTTTTCCAAGCTAAGACATAACATTACTTGAGAAAACAATTCAATTAATGTAGGGGAAGAGATATCTTTCCATTTTAATAAAATAGCCCTTCTTGCCAACAATGTAACAAAGGCAATTGTTGATCTGAAGATGAAATACCCTGAATATGACACGGAACTATTCCAAGTAGAACAGTTAGTCTATTAGGTTGTAAATTAATTTTCAGAGCTTTGGAGATTGTAGAAAATAAAGATTTCTAAAACAGTTTTAATGAAGAACATGACCAGAACATATGTGACAAAGTAGCTACTTCAGTTTTACATCTATCACAGTAATTATCTACACTCGGAAATATTTTAGGTAGTCTCTTCTTTGTTAAATAATAACGATGGACAATTTTAAATTGAATTAAACAGTGATTGGCACATATTGAAGAAGAAATTTACATTTTTCAAAATTCGAACCCAATCTTCATTAGCAAAGATCATATTAAGTTCTCTCTCTCAATCTTGTTTAATCTTTAGTAACAAAATCTTTTGTAACAAAAATAAATTATAACTTCTGCTTATGGAACCTTACACTAAGGGATTCAATGTCAAAATGGTATCCAACAAATCAGATTCTTTTAAATATGGAAACTTAGGTAAATATTGTTGTTAAAAAATGTCTAACCTGAAAATATTGCAAAAAATGTGTATGAGCGAGAGAGTATTTGTTAATTAACTCTTCAAAAGTCATCAATCGACCATCAAAAAATAAATCTGTAAAAAAAAACGGATCGCTTTATTTTTCCATGGGAGAAAATGGCGTCTGTTATTGAAGGTTTAAATGAAGAGTTTCGATATTAAAAAAACTAGCCAACTTAAATTGTTTAAGATTTTAAAAATTATGAAACTGAATCCAAATCCGTAAAGATTGTTTATTAACCGGGTAAAAATTTAAATTTGGAATTTTATAAAGGTAATGGAGCTCCTAATATTGAAGTTAAATGAAATTGTTTAACAGCTTTTAATTCCAAATCAACCCATAGTGGTTTTTGGCTCTTATCAAGCCAGTATAACCAAAAACATAATTGTCTAATATTCACAGCCCAACAATACCGTCTTAAATTAGGAATTGTAAGTCCGCCATCTTTTTTGGGTTTTTGTAAATGGTACTTGTTAATTCTTGGTCTCTTATTGTTCCAAATAAAGGAAGAAATAAGAGAGTCAATTTGATTGAAAATTTTTTAGTTAAAAAGATAGATATATTTTGGAAAATATATAAAAATCCAGGTAAAATCATCATTTTCACAGCATGGATATGACCTATTAAAGAAAGAGTAAGTGGATTCCATCTAGAAAATAGTAATTTCATGGAGTCTACCAGAGGAACTATATTAGCTTCATAAAGATCTTTATATTTTTTAGTAATTAAAATACCCAAATATCTAAATGTATTCTTTTCTTTCTTTTTCAATCTTTTTATTGAGTTTCATATAAATATAAAAAAACATAACATAATAATGAATAGGTTATAAATACAATAGACTTAAGATTACATTGATAATAGGATAATGATATCCTATTAAACATTAACAACAAAAAAGTACATTAATCAATCAAGTCTATATAATTATATATGAAAAAAAACAAAACTAATCATCAAAAGAAAAAGAAAAAAAAATTAGAGATGTGTGAAAGAAAATATATATATGAAACAAACACTAAACTAAAACTAACATGGGCAATAATAACAGTTTATAAGTATATGATAGTGTCAAAGAACTCCGGAACTCCATACCTGAACAAGAATAAACAAAGAGAAGGTCTGGGAAAGGCCAAATTAATTCATATGAAAATGTCGAATGAACGGTCCCCAAGTTTCTTCAAATTTAATTGACGAGTCAAAAACAGTGCTTCTAATTTTTTCCAAACTCAGATAAGAAATAGTTTGAAAAAGCCACTGAGACGTGGTAGGAGGGTTTACTTCTTTCCAATTTTGTAATATAGACCTTCTGGCCATTAATGTTACAAAAGCAATCATTCGTCTGATTGAAGGAGAAAACTGATTACCATCCTCATTTGGTATACCAAAGATTGCAGTAATAAAGTTAGGTTGTAAATCGATGTTCCAAATTGAGGAGATGGTAACGAATATGTCCTTCCAATAGTTATATAAAGTGGTACATGACCAAAACATGTGGGTCAGTGAAGCCACTTCTGAATGACATCTATCACATTGAGGGTTAATATGAGAATAAAATCGAGCAAGTTTATCTTTAGACATATAAGCTCTATGTACAATTTTAAATTGTATTAAAGCATGTTTAGCACATATAGAAGAAGAATTAACCATTTGTAAAATTTTTTCCCATTTATCTGTTGGTATGTTGTATCAAAGTTCTTTTTCCCATTGTTGTTTAATTCTATCAGACATCTCTGGTTGTATCTTCATAATCATGTTATAAATAAAAGCAACTAATCCCTTCTGACAAGGATTTAAGGTAAAAATCAAATCTGAGAAATCCGTTGAAGTTGAGTTGGGAAAAGATGGTAAAACTTTATGTAAAAAATTTCTGATTTGTAAATATCTCAAGAAATTAGATTTAGGTAATTTAAATTTATTGGAAAGTTGGTCAAAAGACGTCAAAGTACCTTCAAAAAAAAGGTCACGAAAACATTTTATACCTTTCCTTTTCCATATGCTAAAGGCTTGATCTGTCAAGGAAGGTTTAAAGAAAAAATTAAATAAAATAGGGCTATCAAGCACAAAGTTTTTCATAGTAAAAAATTTCCGAAATTGAAACCAAATTCGTAATGTGTGTTTAATAACAGGATTAGATATCTGTTTATTGAATTTAACTAAATCAGCAGGAAGAGAAGAACCAAGAACAGAGAATAAAGAATATCCCTTTACCTCATTGCATTCCAAATTTACCCACTGCGGACACAATAATGAGTCCAAATCTAATTTCCAATACGTTAGGTTACGAATATTATTCGCCCAATAATAAAATCTAAAGTTAGGCAAAGCTAAACCACCATCTTTTTTAGATTTTTGTAATTGCCTTTTACTTAACCTGGGGTTTTTATTTTGCCACACAAATGAGGAAATTTTTGAATCAATGTTGTCAAAAAAGGATTTAGGAATAAAAATTGGTAAGGCTTGAAATAAATATAAAAATTTTGGTAAAATCATCATTTTAATAGCATTAATCCGACCAACTAATGATAGGAATAAGGGAGACCATCTTGTAGTAAGATGTTGTATTTGAAGAAGCATAGGTAAAAAATTCAGTCTAAATAAATCTTTATATTTCTTGGTAATTTTTATACCTAAATAGATAAAATTATCAGTAACAACTTTAAATGGAATCCTGTCATTCAATAAAGTTTGCGCGTTTAAAGGGAATAATTCACTCTTATCTAAGTTTAATTTATAACCAGAAAAACTACCAAATTGAGCCAATAAGGATAAAATAGTGGGAATAGATCTATCAAGATCAGAAATATATAACAGCAAATCATCAGCATAAAGTGATAATTTATATGATTTCTCATTACGGGTAATACCAAAAATATTAGGAGATTCACGAATAGCAATGGCTAAAGGTTCTAATGCAATATTAAATAATAAAGGACTTAAAGGACAACCTTGTCTCGTTCCACGAGATAATTGAAAAAAGGAGGATCTATAATTATTTGTAAGAACAGAAGCAACAGGTTTATAGTATATTAGTTTAATCCATGATATAAAATTAGGACTAAAATTAAAATTTCTCAATGCAAATAAATATGTCCATTCAACTCTATCAAAGGCTTTTTCAGCATCTAATGAGATAACACATTCTGGGACTGTGGGTGATGAAGTATGAATTATATTAATCAATTTTCTAACATTAAAAAAAGAATACCGATTCTTAATGAAACCAGTTTGATCTTCTGAAATAATCTGTGGTAGTACCTTTTCTAATCTAGTGGCTAAAATTTTTGTAAGAATCTTAGAATCTACATTTAATAATGATATAGGGCGAAAAGATGTACATAAAGTAGGATCTTTATCTTTTTTAAGAATTAGAGAGATAGTAGCTTCATAAAAAGATTGAGGTAATCTCTTCTTAGTAAATGCATCGTTAAAGATTTCACATAACCAAGGGGAAAGCAAAGAAGAAAAAGTTTTGAAAAATTCTACAATATAACCATCAGGGCCAGGAGCTTTCCCTGAATTCATTGATGAGACAGCCTCACCTATTTCGGCCATAGAGATAGGAGCATCAAACAAGCTACGATCTTCACCAATCAGTTTAGGAATATTCAAATTGTTAAAAAAATTATCCATCATGGACAGGTCACCATCAAATTCTGATTGATATAAAGATTTATAAAAATCTTGAAAAGTATTATTGATTTCTTTATGATCAGTGGTTAAATTACCGTCTTGTTTACAAATTTTAATAATTTGTCGCTTGGTCGAAATAGCTTTTAATTGATTAGCTAACAGTTTACCAGTTTGATCACTGTGAATATAGAATTGAGCTCTGGTCCTAATTAATTGATTTTCAATTGAAGAAGATAATAATAAGCTATGTTCCATTTGAAGCTCAACTCTCTTCTTATAAAGTTCTATGGTAGGAGTCACGGAATAAATCTTATCAATTTCCTTAATTTTATCCACTAATAAAGCAATATCTAAATATCTTTGTTTCCTTTTACCAGCGCTAAATGTATTAACAGTTCTAAAAGGAATATCATTATATGTACTACAGGAGCATTTAATGGAAAAATTCACTTTTATTCAAATTAAGTTTATATCCTGAATATTTTCCAAAATCTTTGTGTTTCCAAAAGATTTGGAATTGATTCCTCAAGATTCGAAATAAAAAATCAAAAGATCATCTGCATAAAGAGAAATCTTATGTATGGTTCCATTTATAGAAATACCATGAATATTTTTGGCCTCCCATAATGTTATAGCTAAAGGCTCCAATGCAAGATTAAATAATAAAGGGCTTAATGGACAACCTTGTCTAGTACCACGAGAAAGTGAAAAGAAAGAAGACCTGTAATTGTTAGTAATGACCGTCGCAATAGGGTTCTTATAGATCATTTGAATCCCTCTATTAAAATTATTACCAAAATCAAATTTTTCTAATACTTTGAACAAGTATGGCCACTCAACTCTATCGAATCCCTTTTCTGCATCAAGAGAGATAACACATTGAAGTTGCTTAGATAATGGTGAATAAATAATGTTCATCAATCTCCAAACATTAAAGAAAGAGTAACGGCTGTTTGGTCCATAGAGATGATTTTAATTAAAAATTTTCCAAGTGGTTAGCCATTATTTTAGAAAGAATTTTTGTATCCTCATTTAATAGCGAAATAGGTCTATAATGAGCATTCAACAGGGTCTTTATCTTTTTTAAGAATTAAGGAAATAGATGCTTCATAAAAAGAAGGTATATACCCTTCTCAAAGGATTCATGAAATATTTCCAAAAGATACGGAGAAAGTAATCTTGCAAATTTTTTGAAAAATCCCACCGAATAACCATCAAGTCCAGGAGCTTTACCTGATTGCATTGATAAAATAGCTTTCTGAATTTCATGCTCGGTAATTGGAGCATCAAGCATCTGTTGATCTTCATCAGAAATTTATGGAAATTTAATCTTATGTAAAAAAGCTTCCATTTTGGAGGAATCTGCAGGAAATTGAGATCTATAAAGATCAGAGTAAAAATCTTGAAAAGTGTTATTAATATCCTCATAGTTACTTACCATATCTCCATTGTTTTTATGAATCTTTAAAATTTGTCTTTTAGCTCTAACTGCTCTTAGTTGGGAAGCTAAGAGCTTATTAGTTTTATCCCCAGAAATATAAAATTGATTTTTCAATTTAAGCAAATATCCTTCAATAGGATATGTTAGTAATAAGTTATACTGTGATTGTAGTTCTATTCTTCTTTTAAATGAAACATTTGGAGAGATTGCATTAATGTTATCTAATTCTTTAATTTGTTTAGAAATTTTATCTAATTCCATTCTTGTTTGTTTCTTCAATTTAGCTATATATGATACAATTTGACCACGTAGATAAGCTTTTAATGTATCCCAAATTACTAACTTTGAGATGTTTCCTATATTATTAAAGAGAAAAAATTCTTTTATCTGAGTTTCAATAAACTCAACAAATTCTGCGCTTTGTAATAAATGTTCTGGAAAACGCCAAAATAGTCTGGTAGAAACAACATCTTTCAATTCAAATATTAAATTTAAAGGAGCATGATCAGAGTTAGCAATTGCATCATACTCACATTTCTGAACATTACATAAAAGTCGAGGGACTATAAAATAGTCAATTCCCGAATATTTATTATGAACACGTGAGAAAGAGAAATATTCTCTATCACTAGAATGCATATGCCTCCAGACCTCAATTAAACCATAATCAATTAAAAAGAAATTAATAAGTGATGTAGAATTTGCTTAAAGGATTTAAGCAGGTATTAAAATCACCACCCATTAATAACATATATTCATTTAAATCAGGTAATAGAGCAAAAACAGCTTTAAAAACTGAGGGATCATCAACATTTGGTCCATAAATATTAACCAAGACCATTTTCTTAATACAAATTATTCCTTTAACAATTAAAAATCTACCATTAATATCGGCTATAATATCCTCCTGATTAAAAGGAATATTAGAATCGATAAAAATAGAGACACCTCTAGTTTTACTCTGGGAATTTGCATGAAATAGAGGGCCCTTCCAAAATTAAAAAAATCGATTTTTATCACATAACCTGATATGTGTCTCTTGAGCAAAAATTATATCAGGCTGGAATCTTACGCTTAATAGGGTGATTCCAACCGCGAACATTCCAAGTTAAAACATATAACTGTTTAGATATGATCATGAAATTTTGTATCTAAAAAAGTAGTTTGACGCATGTCAGGATAAAGTGATCGAAAATGGCGGAGATGAACAACAATAAAAATAATTAGCATATGCTCCAGGATTCCATAATGGGGATAAAAATAGAAGAAAAACACCAAAACTACAAAGCCCAGAAGTTGATGTCAATCGACGCAAGCCCCAAGAAAAGCATAGTTGCCAATACAACTCCACCTAGCTAACTAATAAAATAATAATAATAATAATAATAATCTCTATCTCCCTCTACTGAATATAAATCTCGTTACAGACAACGTATATCTCAGTATAATTAACTTGGAAGGATAGTGTTTTTCTTGTAAAACCAAACGACCTTCAATTTGAAAGTAACCTTCATAATATTAGATAAGGGAAGAAAAAGACATCCAAAACAATTCTTGAAATATTTGCACAAAAGAAAAACAATCGCCATCTTTAAATTGTCCAATCTGTCTTTAAAGTACAAGGAAATCCAAATAATTACTTTAAAAAATCTTCAATAAAGCATACGGAATAAAAAAACCCAATTAATTCATTTAAATGCTGCAAAAAAGAAAGTTCTAGATGGTTCAAACTTAACTGCAGCCCATCAACAGTTCTCGCGCTATATCTTCTGAGGTTAAAACCCTCCAAACCAGTCTTTTTCAAAAATAAAAATACATTTTAAAATAAAGACTTCCTGTGACCGTCAGATCTTCCAATTTTATCAATCTTTACACCACAAGACACTCAAACCATTATAAATCATTCAACTTCAGGCTTCAAATTCGTCGTCATTGAAATATTTGCACAGAAGAAAAAACAATTGCCATCTTTAAATTGTCCAGTCTTTCTTTAAAACGTGAGAAAATCCAGGTAATTACTTAAAAGAAACTTTATAAAAGCATATAGAAC
Source organism: Hypanus sabinus (assembly GCF_030144855.1). Lineage (NCBI taxonomy): Eukaryota > Metazoa > Chordata > Chondrichthyes > Myliobatiformes > Dasyatidae > Hypanus > Hypanus sabinus. The sequence goes on along the minus strand of NC_082719.1, from coordinate 64,666,305 downwards.
AAAAAAAACAGTTGGTACATTTAAATGCTACAGAAAAAAAATCTAGTTGGTTAAGAATTATCTTGTCTTTCAACAGTTCTCCCACTATATCTTCAGAGGTTAAAACCATTCAAGCCAGTCTTTTTCAGAGATAAAAATATATTTTAAGGTAAAAACTTTTATAACCATCAAATCTTCTAATTTCTTCACTTTACACCACGAGACAATCAAACTATTATAAATTATTCAATCTTCAGACTTCAGATTCGCCATCAGACTCGTCAGATAAGGAATTAATAAAACGCAGTGCTTCAGCTGGATCATAGAAAATACGAACTCCAGAATTTTTAATAATGATCCTTAATTTTGCTGGGTACTGTAATAATGGGAAGAGCTTCTTTTGATAGGCTGGTTTCTTAGAAGGAGCAAAAGCAGCGCGTTTCTTAATTTCACGTGGAAAATCTTCAAAAAAACGGACTTCTGAGCCTTGAAATGAAAATAATCTTTGTTTTCTAGCAAGCTTAATAATGCGATCCTTGTCGCACAATATGCCTGTTTTTACCTTCATCCAAAGATTTTAAAGCACTGGTTCTGTGAGCCGATTCGATCTCCGGGAGTTGTGAACAAACTTCCAGAAATAAAGACTGAAACGTTTTAGCAAAATAATCCAGTGTGTTGGCAGATTCTGATTTTTCTTTTAATCCAACAATTCGAATATTATTCTGACGTGAACGAGCTTCCAAATCCACAATTCGTTGTTGAGCCTTTTCCAAACGAGAAGAGAGGTCAGCCGCATTTAGATTAACTTCTTTAAGATCGAGGCTTAAAGAGTCAATTTTTTCTTCAAATTTCTCTTTCAGTTGAGTTATTTCAGTGCAGATACTGCTGATTCGAGATTCTAATCTCTTGACCCAAGGGGGTTCTTCTGCGAACTTGTCGGCCTTCTTAGATTTCCCATTAGACGGGTCTAGTTTTCGTCTGGTGGTCTTCAAAGTAGCCATAACTATTGCTGTACAAATTCGACTGAATAAAGTTAAAATCTCAAAGTTTAAATCGGAAAAGGGAGAGATTAAAGGCAACTGAATCTGACATGTCCAAAAGTAGGAGGCGGAGTCAAAATATAACAATAATATAGCTCAAGACCTTGAGTGTTATGACCTGCAGATTGATGGTGCACAGATACTGTCCTGGAACCACATTACTGCAAGCATTTCTAATCTTGTGCAAGTGTAACTTCAGACGAATGCAATCCAGTTTGTTTTCTACCAAGCAAATACTAGAGGGCAGCACTGATGGGAGGGGATAGCCTTTACCCCTGCACGAAATTCAGCAGCACACAGCCAGCTCTATCCTCTCCTCTCCAGATGGCTGTAACAAATAACCCCAAAGCATGAGGGCCTTGTCCGCCACAATTGAGGTCACATAATTCCCCTGCCATTGGTCTTGCCCAGGAACCAGTAAATCAGATCAGTAAATGTCCAACAGGATCTTGCGATCACAATTAAAACTGTCCAAGCCAATTGTTTTCACTGTTTGTTGGATTGTGCTCTGCCTCTGCATGCAGCCTCTTGACACCTTCACCCTGGATGGCTGAAGCAGGTTGCAAACTGGTGTGTAACAAGTTCAGCTCCACCACTATTGATCAACTCACTACTAGGATAGACTTGCTGTACTTGATGCTTCTTTCTTTATGGTTGTAGTTTGAGTGACTGAGTATTTCCTGCCTTTACTTCATGCCCTATTAGACTGAAGACTGATGCTGTGCAAGATTCTGATCAAAAAGTTATCTTGTGTGCTCCACCAGCAGTGCAGCAAAATTGAAAATACATATTAGAGCATTGTATGGTTAATATGCACATTTTAAAATTCAACTGTACTAATTCTCACCCAATCTCTTTGGAAGTTGATTCCTAATGCAGTAACAGAATTGTAGAGGAATACAAAATGGAAATGGAAATGGACCCTTTTTGTCCACGAAATCCACACTGACCATCATTTACCCAATCCCTATATTGATCCCTTTTATTGAAATTATCTGTATATATTACTTTAAAATAGGTTGTTAATCAAGATTGCTTGATTTAAAATCTGGTATTCCTGTTGAACAGTTCTGTTCATTCATTTTTCTCCACCATCACACTAATGGAAATTCAGTTGCATAAAAATGTAGATCACACTGTTTGGTTTTGAATATGAAACACTCTTGCTCAGTGTGATTGAACAAATTATTGATTAGCTGGTAGATTGCAATCTCAGAAACTTTTGCATTAAATAATCTTCCTTGTAATCTTCCAGGACGGATACACGAGGCAATGGTGACATCGTTAAATGATGATAATGAAAGTGCTACTGTGGAGTGGATTGAAAATGGGGATACAAAAGGAAAGGAGGTACACTTGCATGTCCATAAATCAGTGCGTTTGCTATACTGCGGTAAACTATATTTGCTGAAATAGTATTTCTGAAATATATATTTTTAGAATTTTCCATTATGTCTACCAAAGTTTTGTCAAAATAATGCTTATGGGATTTAAAATGCTTGGAGCTTCATGCTTGGCTGCTGGGCATTCACTGGAATTATTTTCAGTTTGTCTTTCATAGTTTTCCAAAATTTAGATATTCAGAATTGTATAGGTTCAAAATTGTATACAGTCATCTGCAAATTCATTAATTTAAAAAAAAAGATTGTCAATCTTGAGTAAAGTTTTAATAGCAAAACTTGAATATAGTGTTTTTGGCTAATTACTATATATTAAACATTTTATGTCTTTTAAATAATAATAAGCTGCTTTTCAAAAACAATGTAGTGATGTATAATATTTATTATTAAAAATAGAAGCATTCAGAAGTTAGTAATTTTTAAATAAAAAAAAGTTGCAGAACCTGGAAATCCAAAGTTGCAGGCAACCCCTATTGCGTTATAGAAATGTGCCCTTGCTGATTATGACTTAAAAATTTTACATTCAGAACCAATTTGCTGTGTTGAAGAGAAGTAAATAAATGCAATTTTGCCAACTGTCATTTCTAAACGAATTCACGGATGATTATGATATGGATTGTTTTCTAGGAATACAACTTTATCTGTAATGTGTAGGTCTTGTGTAACAAAATGGCCACTGAAATTTAAAATAAAGGACAAAACCTTTAAAATACTCAGCAGGTCAAGGCAGCATCAGTGGAGAGGGAAAAGAATTAATAAACTTTAGAAAAATTTGTTAACCTTTCAGGTTGATGGCCTTGCATTAGATCTGGGAAATTTTAGACATAAATCAATTTGCAAAGAAATGGGAGTGTTGGGGGGGGGGGGGAATTTGGTTATATTTGTGATGAGAGAACAGAAAAGAGTGAAGGGCTCAAATTAGTTCAGCTGACTGAAAGAACATACAAACATGACCCTTGAGTCTGCTCAGCCATTGGCCGTAGAACAAGATTGTGATTGATCAGTTCCAATCAGGGTCTGATCCTAAAATATTGCTATTTCCATTCCCCCTCCCTTAAGATGATGCTGCTCAACCTGATGAGTTCCTGCAGCAATTTGTTTCTTGCTGCATCTGCCAGCGTCTGCAGTCTCTTGTATCTCATTGACTTTAGCAGTTTTGAATCCTATCCCGATGTTTCTTAATTAGTCTAATATTCAAAGATCTCCTTACCAATTCTCGAAGTGGAGAATTCCAAAGAGATCACTTTTTGAGTGAAGGTATTTCTTCTCATTTCAATTTTAAATGGTCTTTCCCTTATTTTGAGGCAATGGTCCCTAAACCTAGACTCCTTAGTAAGGAATTTGAATTGACTGTATTTCTTACATCCTTCACATACAAGAGGAGTAAAAATCTTCATGTTACATCTTCAGCTAAATGTGCCACGTGCAATCTTAGTAATTTATAATAATTTATAATAAATAGAACAGTCAATGTAATATAGAATACACTCAAATCACCGTGAGTTCATCAGTCTGATGGCCTGGTGGAAGAAGCCATCCTGGAGCCTGTTGGTCATGGCTTTTATACTGTGGTACCACTTCCCTGATATCAGCTGGAGTAGATTGTGGTTGGGATGACTTGGGTCCCCAGTGACCCTGCGGGCTTTTTTTTTACACACCTGTCTTTGTAAATGTCCTGAATCATGGAAAGTCACATCTACAGATGCGCTGAGCTGTCTGCACCACTCTCTGCAGAGTCCTGTGATTAAGGGAGGTACAGTTCCCATGGCAGTGATGTAGCAGTCAGGATGCTCTCTATTGTGTCCCTGTAGAAAGTTCTTAGGATTTGTGGGCCCATACCAAAGTTCCTCGACCATCTGAGGTAAAAGAGGTGCAGTTGTGCCTTTTTCACCACACAGCAGGTGTGTACAGACCATGTGAGGTCCTCGGTGATGTGGACGCCGAGGAACCTGAAGCTGTTTACCCTCTCAACCCCAGATCCGTTGATGTCAGTAGGAGTTAGCCCATCTCCATTCCTCCTGTAATCCACAACCAGCTCCTTTTTTTTGCGACATTGAGGCAGAGGTTGTTTTCTTGACACCACTGTGTCAGAGAGATGACTTCTTCCCTGTAGGCCACCTCACTATTGTTTGAGATAAGGCCAATCAATGTAGTGTCGTTGGCAAATTTAATTAGTAGATTGGAGCTGTGGGTGGTGATAGCGTCATGGGTATACTGGGAATAAATGAAGGAACTTTGTACACAGCCCTGAGTGTGTGTTTTCAGGCTCCTATACCACCACCTTGATAGTAGCAATGAGTAGAGGGCATGCCCTGGGTGATAGGGTCCTTAATGATGGATGCCGCCTTTTTGAGGCATTGCCTTTTGAAGATGCTAGGGAAGCTAATGCCCATGATGGAGCTGGCTGAGTTTGTAACTTACTGCAGAAGGCCCCTCCATACCATACCAGACCTTTTACTATCTTAATATGATTGATGGCTTTTTAAAATCTGCTTGTATCACATCCCTTTCACTACGTCTTTTGTACTGATATACACCATGACATATAGCTTTTTATATTTACTCTTCCTCTAGATTTTCTACATTTGTTTAGGGATTCCCTTACTCCTGGCACTACCTATTCCCTGGTGCAGTTGTGATACCCTGCTGGAGTTACATCTGCAACTGTAGAAACCCCCACCTGCTCTGGCTACCAAATCACTTGTAGCAGTGATTTTTCTCTTCATTCGTAGAGTTAAACCACCCATGGTGCTATGACTTTTGCTTTAGTTTAACATGCAAGAACATCTGTTCCCTCATGCCTGATTACCATTCAGTATGACTATTGCTGATCTGCCCTAGGCTGTAACTCCTCTTCTGTGTTAGATCCCAATTCCTTGATCTTTCAAAAATGTATCTACTTCCTCTGTGATCTGACCTTCCGTGATTGAACCTCTGAAAGTCTTCACAGAATTCCAGAGATTCAGCTTCTTGCCAAGAAGAAATTTCTTGTAACTTTGCTCCTTCATGAAAATGCTTGCATTAGTGTGAAAAAATCAGTATCTGTCCTTTTGTGCTTTCATTAAGTTCACCCCCTCAATACAAATCCAGTTTCTTTATCTGCTCTTGATAGGACAACCCTCTCATCCCAAGAATTTGCCCAGTGAATGTGATTTGGGCCACTTCCAATGCTAGTATTAAATAAGGGTGCAGAAAACTGCTTAATACTCAAGTACTGCCCCATCAAAATAGTGTACAATTGTACTAGTGTTTTCATAGAACATAGAACATAGTACAGGCTCTTTGGCCCATGATGTTTTGCCAACCTTTTAACTAACTTTTTAAGATCAGTTGTGTAACACTTCCCTTCTGCATAGCACTCACATTTTCTTTCATCCATGTACTTATGCAAGAGTTTTTTAAATGTCCATAATGTATCTGCCTGTACTGCCACCCCAGTAGTGCATTCCACACACCCACAATTCTGCTTTTAAAAAGAACCTATCTGATGTCCCCACCCACCCCATACTTTCCTATTTCTAAAATCCAAACACTTGCATAAAAGGCCAATATGTCATTTGCCTGTAAACCTTTTTGGGATTCATGCACAAAAGTGCCTAAATCTCTTGTACTTCATTCATTTGCAGTCAGTTTCCAGAAGTGCATGATCCCACAGTGATACATATTAGACTCCTTTTGCCAAATTTTCACCCATTCACTCAACTTTCCTGTATCTTTTGCAGTCTCGTTGCAGTACACCTGAGGAAAAAACTCTCTTAACCCATTAATACTCAGAAGGTGCCTTGGAGGTCTCTAGAACCACCTGTTATTCAAGTTACTTCAGCTGACAACACTCTTGTATTAGTGTCCTGGTGTTTTAATATACTGCTGGGTGTGCTTGATACGTGTCTAAATCCTGCTGTTCCTCAGTTTGCTCATTTAGCAGAATATACTTACCCTGAAGAACAGCTTAAGTTTCCTGGATTCCAGATGCAAATATTTCCACTGCTGCTTTTGAATTCACAGGAATTTTGTTTCCTGTAGTCCTTTCAAACTCATAAGGCGTTTTGCTACATTCCTTTAGTACTGACTTGGTCTATGTTGCCTGTGCTCCTTTTGCTCTCCCTAGTTGTCTGTGGCATTGAATTCTACAGGTTCACCACCATCTGGGTAAAGAAATTCCTCCTCATCTCTGTTCTAAATGGATGCACCTCTATATTGATGCTGTACCTCTGGTCTTAGAGTTACCCACTATAGCAGTGGTCATCAACCTTTTTAAGCCCAAGATCCCCTACCTTGGCCTTAGTGAAAGGCAAGTTCGACCCCAGATCGATTAGTTACACACATGCGCACCAGGGCAGAAAAGACGGAAAGTAAAACCCTGCAACCCAGAAGTAGAAATAATGTATAAGCACCAGGGGTACCCACTCTTTTTTGCACCACAGACTAGTTTAATAATGACAATATTCTTGCAGACTGGGTTGTGGGGGGGGGGGGGTGTTAAACACGACAGGAATACAGCGATACTTGAAGCAGGTTCCTTATGTCCAGTCTATTCCACAATTTAGATTTTGTGGCTCTCAGCACTTAGCTTCTGTCCCGCTTGCTCATGCTTTTTCCGCTCACAAAACTCAACAGGTTTGTCTTTAAGTGCAGTTTTGTTGGACTCAAGGTACTGAAGCAGTTTTCATTGCCTCATTAGACAGCCTCCCGGCCCAAACTGCAGCCTCCCGCCCACCAGCCGCCTTGGCGTGGTGCGGCTGGTCGTGGGTGGGATGTGAGGACAAGGTCAGGGCCGGAGGTCCCCATGCTGGAGCTGCAGCGGTTGCAGTCCGGAGAGAGCGACTGGCTGAGCGAGGAGTGCGACAGGGCGTGCGCCTGCCCCCCTGCTTGTAGGATCTATCGGCCAACAAAAGTTTGTTTCAGTCGATGGCAGGGCAGTAGCTGTTCTGCTACTTACGAAACCCTGAGCCCAAATTAGGTTCTCTGCAAATATTTTAGCACCGGGTTCCCCTCGAACATTCAGTGTGGTAAACAGGTTTAGAGGCAACACCCATCTGTCCGTGCTCCAGGCCAGTAGCAACAGCACTTCCTGCCGGCCGCGCAAAGCTAATTAGTGATCCCTGGCTCAAGGGTATCATGGTATTTAGGAGACTGATGACCTCGTGTGTTCAACAGTGGGCATGATGGAATGAAGAAAGGTGCAGCTGACTCTTATCGTTTCATATCGTTTCCTCGTGGCCTGGTAGTTAAGTGGTTGGGGACCACTTAACTACACTGTGTAGTGCGGGGGAGCTACACACATGCACACTGGGCAGAAAGAATGGAACTAAATCCCTGCAACCCGGAAACAATCTCTCAACAGTATTTGTCAAAGGCTTTCTGAAAATACAATGACACAACAGCCACTGACTCTCCTTTGTCTATGCTGCTTGTTATTTCCTCAAAGACTTCTAATAGATATATCAGGTGAGATTTCCCCTAAGAAAACCATTTGGACTTCAGCCTACTTAATCATGTGTCTCCAAGTACCCCAAAACCTCATTCTTAACAATGGACACCAACTCCTTCCCAACTGCTGAACTGGTCTATCGTTTAAATTTTCTTCTACCTCTCTTCCTTCTTTAACATTTTGCAATTTTCCAGTCCTTCAGAACCATTCCAGATCCTAGTGAACTTGGAGTCATTCTACTATATCTTGAATTGTCGAAGCTATTTGGAGAGCATTATATGAACATTAGTTTTTAATTCTTTTAAAGAATGCTTCTTATGTGATTAATGATTTCTAAAAGATTTGTTTTTGTGTATAATATGTACAATCTTTCAATTAACAGATTGATCTTGAAAGTGTTTTTGCACTGAACCCAGACCTTGCACCGGATGAAGAAATTGAGCCAAGCCCTGAAACACCACCACCTCCAACACCTACCATCAAAACTAATAAGATAGTGAAGGTCTGTTAATTTCATAACTGTATTTATATATTGGTAATTTATTTATTGATAATTTTCTCTGATGTTCCTCAGAAGTAAACCTAGATTATAGGTAGGGAGAATTGTGAAATCTGTCATGATACTCAAAGGTTTTTTGACTTCTTCTTACTTATTTTTTTTGTTGTAGGTGAATAGCAGTTGAATAGTTTTTAATTTCAATTTGGTATGTATATACTCAGCTGTCTCTAAATAAGAACATTATGTTCCAACAAGTCTTGTAGATTTATTACTCCCAATCCATAATGATAACCACTGTGTTTCGGATAAAATTGCCGTATTAATTTTTCAGTGTTTTTTAAACCATGGTAATTTTTTTATAAACATGAGTTTCGCTGGTGCTAGGTTTCCATTAGCACCAGTGAAGATCCCACTAACGGAGTTTATCCAGTGATCGGAGACTTTTGTCTACCTCTTTATTGTCATCTACATAATAAATGTATTCCCTGATTACAAGCACAGGATTGTACAGCCATTCAGTCCGTCAGTATTGCCCTGTCTAAATTATAGGAAGTACTTCTGAAAATTCTGATTGAATAACTGACAGGAAGAACAAATTGTGATGTTTACTTTTTATTATAGTAATTTGAAAGTGTCTGCTACAGAAACAGTGTAGGTGGAAGTTGAAAAGGGTGGGCTGAGACTTCTGTAAATGGTCCAGCAGGTGAACTTACAAAATGCATTGTTGGTGCCTTGGGTAATCAAGATTCTTTTTTTTGTGCAGAAAGTCAACATAGTATAAACACAGTTTCTATAATATTGCAATTTATGTACGGCACACTCAAAATTCTCTTAAGTACTTTTTGAATGAGCCATTTAAGTTGCTTTTATAGGGATTTTCAGAGAACTTGAGAGACTGATGTTTCACTTGGCTGGCTGATTCTGATATCAAAACCTCTTCATACTGTAGTAAATATTTGCAATTATCTAACCAAAAGGAATGCAAATGTTCATTTCCTAAGTGAATTTAAGAAAGGGGTTGATAAAAGTCCTGTTATTTCTTCCAATCTCTGCGGTGTTCTTTACTATAACAGAAATTACTACAAACAATTCTCTAATCCCACTCACTTCAATATTTGCTTGAGGTTTCAAGCCTCATGTCCAACTGTCTTTTCCCCTCCTTTACCATTTGTATTCCTTGTTCAGTCTTCTATTATTCCCATTTAAATCGATGAAATGAACTGTTATTAATATGACTGCTTGGAAAGAGTCTGCTTAGAAGTTGTATATGGCTGTTTGTTTATTTTTTTACATCTCTTAACTTCAACCTTTAAAATGATAATACTGCTTTTGCATTATTTTGAAGAATCGCCGGACTGTAGCTGCTAAGAATGAAACTCCAGCCAAGGATAACAGAGGTAATTTTAAAATTTAGTAAAGGTACTGCTTTTATTTTCTGAATAACTAATGAATTGGATCATTATGTTGGTAATCAGTAATTGTGAAAACAGCTGATCACTGAATTGATTTTAATTTGTATGGAACTGTAGTGATTGCAATTCAGAGCCATTTAAGCAATTTTGAGGCTTTTTTTTGTACTTCCAAGATTAAAGTACATTTTTGGCAATTTTAATGATTTAGTTCAAAGGGAATATAAGCCAAAAAAAAGTGTTGAATTAACATTTTTTTGGCTTGCTTTGTTTAAGGTTACCCTTTTAGTAAGGTAGGATTGCAGATAGATAGCATGTAAAATTTAATATAGAGAAGTGTGAAATAGTGTACTTTGGTAGAAAATAAACTCGGCAATTAGAGACTAAATGGTTCAGTTTTAAAGAATCTGAAGGAGCAGGGTGATCTGGCTATTCATTTGTAAAATTCTTTAAATGTAAGAGGGGACAGCGAAAGAGCATCTGAGGTCCAGGGATTAAATAATCCATAAACATAATACAATAAATAATTACAGGGAAATTATGTTGAACTTGCATAAACAATTGCTTATTTTAAAGTTAAGGTGTTAGGTCCAGATCCATTAGGAAATACAGAAACAGTGCAAAAATACTGATACTGACTAGAATGGTTCCAGGATTGAGTGATTTCATATTAGGATAAAGAAGCTAGAGGTGTACAAGATCATGACTAATATTGAGAAGGTAAATAGAAGAATGTTTTGGTTAATCAGCAAATAGTTAAAGGATCAGTATTAAAAATTACAAGCAGAAGGTAAAAAGGGTTATGAGGATGAATATTTGAAGTTGTAGTCAGAACCTGGAATCCTCTGCCTGTTCGGCTGGTGAAAACTGAATCAGTGCCTTCAAGGTAGAATTGGATAAACAAGAAAGTATATTTGGAGACCACAGGAAAAGGGCAGAGGAATGAAGGTGAAGAGATTTGTTTCACTAGATGCTGATTTGGACTCCTAGAGCTGAATAGCTCTTACCTATGCTGCTATAACTATATGAATATAAGTCAAGAACTGAAAACTATGCCCTTTTACAGATTGTTACTTACTCATTATGTTCAATTGCTTCTGGAGGGATTCTGAGTGCATTGAGCTTTGCGTAATGAGTGCTAGCGATTTTGTTGACTAACTTTTCAAATCTTGAAAATGTGCTTTGCTGAATGGATCTGCAATGGATTGTATTAGAACAGTCATGGGGGCAAAATCTACTTGACCTTGTTCTTCTGTCAGTGTATCTGTTGTAGCCGAATGTGTGAGCAACACCTTTGTAAGTGTATACTTGTAGAGTAGTCATTGTGGAAGTAAAGTTCTGTCTTCATTAGTGGTCTCTTCAGGTACAGTATAAAATTAAAATGTAATTTATGCCTCACCTAAGCTTTGAGTGCTTCCCCAACCCTCTCCATGTAGGCCAGTGTCATTGTCAATCCATGCTATTAAGGCAAAACAATATCTGAGAAAAATGTCGGCAACCATCTCTGTCTACTCCCTTGCCACTGACACCGAGTTAAACTTCAAATCAGTTCTCCTTGGTCATTTCCTTTATCCCAGGCTGAGTGTCTAGCTAGCACTGCTATCTCCTGCAGGTACTAAGATCAGCTAGCTTGGATAAACTAGTTTAGACTGACTGACTGACTGGAATTAAGTGGCTTGATCCAACCTACACCTAAATGTTTTAGCAGAATGTAGATCTGACCCGACTGATCTTGATACATTTTGTTAAAACCTTTTGTGCTTAACTCGGGAGGCTAGGCTTTACTTCAGATTGAGAGCATCTCTGTTGTTTTTTGTGATTAAACCAATGTGCTAAGTAGAATTGATCTAGAATTGTGCAGTTTACAATTATGAATCCAACAGTTGCTGCAGGTCATTAATTGTAACAATTGTATTCCAACACAGCCTGTGGTAACCTTGTAATCTACCAAAATTCCTGGAATCTGGAGAAGTCCTAGAGCATTAGCAAACTGAAGTTGTAAGATCAGCATTCAAGAAAGGAGCCAAGAAACAGGATACTACAGGGGTTTATTCTGATGTCTTTCCCCCTTCCTTCTCAGTCCTGAAGAAAGGTCTCAGCCTGAAACATCAACTGTTCATTCATTTCCATAGATGCTGCCTGACCTTCTGAGTTCCTCTAGCATTTTGTGTGTTGCTTTGGATTTCCAGCATCTGCAGACCTTATCATGTTTATTATCGGCCTGGGTTTTTTATCAATCTTTGGAGAAATATTGAGAATCCATTAACAAGGAGGTAGAAGTAGAACAATTGAAAATAACATAATCAAGCAGAATCAACGAGGTTTTATAAAAGGGAATTTGTGTTTGACGGATTTGCTCCGTGTTCTTTGAAGATAAAACAAACAGAATAGATAAAGGGTACCCAGTAGGTAATCGGATTTCCAGAAGTTATTTGATTTGTTGCCAATAAAAAGGATTTGGGGTAATGGCCTGATTGAGGGAGTGGTTGTATAATGAAAAACAGTGAGCTGGGATAAATAGTTCATTTTCAGATTGTCCATCAGTAAGTAAGGGGATCAGTGCTGTGGTTTTGTCTATTTATAGTGTGCATTAATAATTTGGATGAAGTGATCAGTACATTTGAGAGATATTTAAATGGTGACATATAGGCAAGGCATAAAAAGCTGTGGTCTTAGTTGTGGCAAATGGGATCTGTATAGTTGAGCACAAGGTTGGCTTGGATGCAGTCTAAAGGGCCCACTTCTGCACTGTACAACTCCATGACTGCATAATTTCATGTATGAGCAGCTTACTGTAGAAGAAATCTTGTTCAAAGTAATTCAGTCCAGTTATGAACTCATGAATTTGATCTTGGGAAGCTTTAGGATTATGTTATATTAAGCAAGTGACAGATTATTTAGATTGAAAGATTCTTTTTTTTGTTCTCCCAGTGGCATCAACAAGATCAAGACCCAGTCAGCTTCCAGAACATTCATCAGCTACTCATCAGAATGGAAGTGTTACAGATATCTCTCCAGCCCAATCTGGAAAAAAAGATTTTGCACCACCTTGTAAGTGTAATATGATCTTATGTATGTATGTGAATAAGTGCTGGGGTACTTGTCAGTTTAAAGTATGAGGGTATGTGACTTTGAGTGAGGCATTTATGGGGATTCAGAAGGTTGCTTTGGAGAATCCTCAGGCCTTAGTTTTTTATATTTGCTAGAATCTTTGCAAACATACTAAATCTCAAACTCCCAATGAAGTGTAGCCACTGGCATGCCTTCTTTGAAATTGCATCGATATGTTGAGTATGTGCCTGATATTCCAAGTTAGTGATACCCAGGAACTTAAAACTGTTCACCCTTTCCACTGCTGACTGTTTCTCCACAATTAATTCCTTCCTTGGTCTTACTGCCATTGAATGCAATGATGTTTAGTGACACCACTTACATAGCCAATCTATCTCACTCTTGTATGCTTCCTGATCATCATGAGGTTCTAACAACAATAGAGGGAGTTTGAGCTGTGCCAGTTAGGGGTGTAGAGTAGTAGTGTCATCACTTGAGTCAAGTATGATTGTTCTCCCAAGGGATTGTTCCCTTACTGGGGAACGCCTGTGTGTGACTTTGTTTAATATGGGAGGCTGATACATGGGCAGCCACCATGCGGTCCTTGACAGTTCGAAGTTAGGGTTCAGTGACTTGGCTTGCAAGATGACTGGGGAACCTTCACTGCTGCAGCTTTCCTCTGCCTTCACTCTCATTGTGATGTGTCATCATCTTCCGTCGAGGTTTTAGTTGGATTGCTCTTTGTCTGGAACTCTCCCTTGATCTTGCGGCCATAGTTGACCTTGGCAGGAGCTAGGCTGCAGGCGGCATTGCATTCAGAATCTCAGGAGGTCAGAATTCTTCCCACCACAGAAAAGGTGACAATCCTCTGAGGAGACGATAGAGCAGTGGGCTACAGATACATCCTTTGAGCACCTGTATTGATTGTCAGCAAGGAGGAAATGTTATTTCTGATCCTTACTGACTGTGGTCTCCCAATGAGGAAGTCGAGGAACCAGTTGCAGAGGGAGGTACAAAGGAAGGATGTATTATCAAAACGTATAGAATGGTAAGAACTCAGCAGGACAGAGGCTCAGGTTTTGAAGCTTGTTTCTTACTGCTGAGGGGTTGATGATGTTGAAAGCTGTGCTTTAATCATTAAACAGCAGCCTGACGTAAGTATTGTTGTCCAGGTTGTTTAGAACTCAATAGAGAGGCAGTAGGTAAATTGCAGCAGGCACAGTTAAATGCTTAGGAAGGAGTTCTTGCCATGGCCAACCTCTCAATGCAGTTCATCACAGTAGATATGAATGCTACTGTGAGCACTAGTCATTGAGACAGTTCACCTTACTCTTCTTGGGCACAGGTATGGTAGATGCCCTTTTGAAGCATGTGGGAACTTTGACTGCAGCAGTGAGAGATTGACGATATTCTTGAAAGCTTCAGCCAATTGATTGGCACAGACTTTCAATGCTCTACCAGGTACACCATTATCCTGATTCGTAGTGAAGCTTCAAAACTTTGGCCTCGATGCCTCCTTGTGCAATTGGATCCTCGATTTCCCACTTGTAGACCCCAGTAAGATTGGTAATGTCTCCACAATCTCCATCAGCACAGATGCACCATAAGCCTCTGTGCTTAGCCCCTGCCCTACTCGCTTTACACTTACGATTGTGTGATGAAGTACAGCTCCAATGCCATATTCAAATTTGCTGACAACACCACTATCGCAGGCGGAATCAATGCTGATGATGAATCGTTATATAGGAGGGAGACTGAAAATCTGGCTGAGTGGAGCCATAGCAACAGTCTCTCAGTGTCAGCATGACAAAGGAGCTGATTATTGACCTCAGGAGGAGAGAACCAGAGGTCCATGAGCCAGTACTCATGGAGAGGAGGAGAGGGCTAGCAACTTTAAATTCGTCAGTGTTATTATTTCAGAGGACATGTCCTGGGCCCAACACGTAAGTGCAATTATGAAGAAAGCGCAACAGTGCCTCTACTTCCTCAGGAGTTTGTGAAGATTCAGCATGACATCCAGAACATTTGACAAACTTCTGTAGACGTGCGGTGGAGAGTATATATTGACTGGTTACATCACACCCTGGTATGGAAACGTCAATGCCCTTGAATGGAAAATCCTACAAAAAGAGGTGGATCCGGTTTGGCCCATCACTGGTAAAGTCCTCCCCACCATTGAGCATATCTACATGATGCATTGTTGCAGGAAAGCAACATCTGTCATCAGTGACCCCTAGCACACAGGACATGCTCTCTTCTCACTGCTGTCATCAGGAAGAAGGTACAGGAGCCTCGGGACTCACACCATCAGGTTCTTGACCAAATGGGATAATTTTACTCAGCTTCATCATTAAAATGTTTCCACAACCTATGCACTCACTTTCAAGGATTCTTCATCTCATGTTCTCAGTATTTATTGCTTACTTATTTATTGTTATTATTACTTTTTCTTTTTATACTTGCATAGTTTGTCTTTTGCACTTTGGTTGAATGCCCAAGTTCATGCAGTCTTTCATGAACTCTATTATGGGTTTATTGAGTATGCCTGCAAGAAAATAAATCTCAGGGTTGTATGCAGTGACATATATGTTCTTGGATAATAAATTTACTTTGAGCTTTACTTTCTTGAAAGATATTCTGACGTCGGCTTTTGAGACAAATATCACTGGGTTGCCAGATCATGCATGGATTTGCACAGCTATAATTTTATCCTCCCTTTCAAAGTGTATATAAAGGTGTTGAGCTCATCCTTGAGTGAAGCATCTTAGCCATTATACCCTGTAGGAAGTGCTGGCCTGCAAACCCTGCCATTACTGACGTGCATCTGATTCCATCACTAACTTCACTTGCAATTACTTTTTGGCTCTTAAGTCTTCTGTAGGTTGGTCTTTGACTTGTATAATTGTGGATAGCCAGTCTTGAATGGCACAGATCTAACCCTAAGCAGACTTCTAATCCCAAGGTTCATTCATGGCTTCGGGTTTGGGTATGACCTGTATGTAGTTGAAGGCACATGCTCATCCTGACAGGTCTTGAAGTCGGTGATAACTGGCATATTCATTTAGATATGAAGATGTATCCCTGAATACAGTCCAGTCCAACAATTCAAAGCAGTCCTGTAAGCCCTCGTCCACCTCTCTTGATTCTACCTTCGTGATCCTCACCACTGGTTCTGCAGTCCTCAGTCTCTGCCTATATGCTGGGTGTAGAACTACAGTCGGGTGAATAAACTTAAAGCAAACAGTTGAAACTTCTATAGGAACAAATAGCAAAAGTTATTGTGCTCTCCTTGCAGAATGTAGCAGGAGAAATTATGTTGGAAGTAAGAAAATGTTTTGCCTGTTTTTATGGAAGAAGGTAGAAAAGGGTTTCTGAGTCATATAGAGAAAATCATGTAGTAGAACGAATTTCCGTTTTGCACTATTTTTCTTGCTTCAGTTCTTGGTGTAATGTGTCTCTGTGGAAAACACAAAGTAAGTCTGCTTTGAAATTTATCCTGAAGGCCATGAATACTGTAGAGTTTGAAATGATCATGGAAGTGATGTGATCTCAAAAATGCATGTAAATTGACTTGAGTGCAATATGAATTTTATTTTCTACATAGTGAATATGTGAAATGTTAGGTATCTCTTTTCATCATTCATAGAGGAAATGTTTATTTAATTGTACAGAAGTTTAGAGCCAACAAGATTTAGTGTTCATCCTCAAACTTCCGGTCAATTTTATCTTTCAGCCCGCAGAAAATCAAATTGTGTTAAAGAAGTTGAAAAACTCCAGGAAAAACGTGAAAAGCGGCGAATACAGCAACAAGAGATGAGAGAGAAAAGGGCTCAGGTTTGTATTTATTTATTGGACAAAATGCTTGTCCTTTACCTACCCAGCTTCAAAAAGGTTCAACATAACAGGTTAGTTAATAAAGTTAAAGCCTGTGGGAAGCAAGTGGAACTGGTAAACTGATATCAAAATTAATTAGCCCAGTAGGAGTAAACAAAGGACAACAGTGTTTTGTGATTGAAAGTTGTTAGTAATTGGATTCTGCTGAGCTCAATGCCATGTCTCTTGCTTTTAAATTTAGCGGCCATAGTTCACTAAAGATGTGAGAAGGAATGCATTTGGGAACTGGAAGCATATTAAAAGAAAGATGCAAAAAAACCCACAAAATTTGAAATATTCACAATTCGCTGAAGTTCACAGGGAAGATGGTTAAGTTGGTGATGAACACTTTTTTAATCATCAGTATATAGATTTGCTTGCAGGAGTGTGTTAGATTTATAGAAAACAGTATTTTCAACATATTCTGGTCTGTATAACAGGTAGCATATTATTGCACTGGAGACGTTATAGTGGAGATCTAGAAGGATGTTACCAGAATCAAAGAATGCATTGAATAGTGTTCTTTGGTACAGGTGAATAGAGTTGAGAGATCTCAGTTAATTGGTAAAGGAAAGACTTGTTTATGCTTTAATAGAATGGTCAGTATGGGGAAGGGGGAGTAACTTTAATATAATTGGTAGTGAATTAGAGCTGAGGAAGCTCCACCCAGTATGGGCACCTGGATTCCTTTTCGGTAAATTTAACTGGAAATTTGTGTGATTTGGTATTTGCACAATGAACCAAATGGCTTCTTGCTGGTGAAAGGGATGAAATGATATGATAGAGGATTCTGGGACTGCTAAGATTCTTAGTGTGATTATTTTGGGCTTTTACTCATCTTTGTTTCTTCTACATTTGGAATACTTTTCCAGTGCTTGAAGGAGATTTTGAAGCATCATCTATGTTATGCATGCATTTCAATGCCCCATCGATGCTAAGAAGGGCTGTCAGATTAGGTATTGATTGCTTTTCAAGTCACTTCAGCTTAATTTGCTATTCCTGAAAATAGTGAAGGGTCAACAAATTTACTTTCAAGCTATAACAATTTATAGAAATGTTACAATAATGAAACTTACTTGACTCGGCATTGGGTTGAGTATTTAGATCCAAGCGATAGTTAATATTTAAAGCTTAATGTGTTAACCTGTTTCTTTGCTTGGTCTCATCTCTGTTTATAAACCTTTGTGTGTTTTGGTGAGCGTACACTTCAGTCATTGAATTCTGAGAAATATTAAACTACTGGGACAGAAGATGATGTTTGGTTCATTTGTTCTTGTCAACCAAAAGAGGAGCTTCTTAGGTTATTCTGACTCCAATTTTGGTTCATAGCCTTGTTAGTTACGGCTTTGTTAAGTACTCATTCATTTACTTTTAAATGTCGAGTTTTCTGCACCAAATACCCTTGTAAGTTGGATGCAGGCTACTACCTCTGTCTGAGTAAAAACATTTTTGTTCCCTAACTTTCCTGTAACCTTTGTCCCTTGCTGTCTTATCTCCTTGCCAAGACAGATGGTTCTTCCTGTTCACCCTGTCCGTGGCTCTCTCAATTCTGTAATCCTTATATAATTCTGCCTTTGTTTAAGAGGGATGAAACTCACTATAGATATTTTCCTTTCTTAACTGTAATTCTGAATCTTTGTCCCTATTTAAATCTCCTCTGTACCCTCTTGTTAAGTTCACCGCTTCATTTATCCTATGGCAGAGATTTATTTGTTGGCCAACCTGGCCAGCCCAGCACAAGCTTGTGGTCCTTGTATCTGTGTTCTAAAATAATAGAATGGTAGTTCTGGTTGAAGTATTTTCCTTTAAATAGTATGCTTAAGGTTTATATCCTTTCATCTTAAATGGTTTCTTTCTTAAATTTAGCTAATGATTTTTTTGTATAGCAGAACACTTACAAAGTTAGAAATGATAAAACTAAATGCTCCATTCAGCAGCCACAATTTGGTATTGGGTATTTACTTTGATAAATTGTGCATTTAACAGGATGTTGATTCTACAAATCCGAACTGGGAAATTATGTGCATGATAAGAGAATTTAGATCAAGTCTTGACTACCGACCACTTATGGCTGCTGATCCAGTAAGTTACAAGTTTAAGCAAGTCAAATTGATCTGAGAACATTGTTTGGGTTTGCTTCATATGGATTTCATGTTTAAAATTATTCCCAAGTTATTTTAAATTGTATATTTGAAATCTGAATAATCTAGATGCAATTTGTCTTTGTTGTCAAAGTAATATTTAACTAATTTTTACTTGCTATATCATTTTAAATTTATCTAACTGAAGCTTCAAATGTAACAGAATAGAAAATTGAGAAAAGGAAGCCATGCCAATTTATAACATTCAGTTATATCATGACTTGTCTGAATTTTGGTTTAAATAAGGGTTTCTGCTTGACCCCATGACCCTTGATTCCCTCTAAGTCAGCACCTACAGCAACTGGTTTGAGAATGTCAAAGATTCTAAGTGCGTGGGCTGGAGCTAGAGTAGAATTCCTCTTCTTAAGCTTAAGTGATGACCTTTTATTTAGAGGCTCCAGTACCTAGCTTCCCCACAAGGAAAACGGTAGCATAGCAGTTAGTGTAATGCTATTACACTTTGTAAAATTGAAAAGGCAATGTTATATTTGAAGTATCTCTTTCTGGACCTGCTTTAAATACTTTAGTTTCTAATGTCATGTGGGATAGATATATATATGCATTTATACTTTTTAAAAATGCAGCATGCTTTTTTTTGTGTAGCATTCATTTCCTGCATTTTCACAGTAATTTCCAGATATTGCAAGCATAGGTCCAAAGCCTGAACAACGAGTCTTCTCTTCACTGCACTTACCTTGTCCAGGCACAGACAATCTTGCTTGTTCTTTGTCATTGGAGTATTGTTGGCTGTCAAATGTACAATTGATTTTGAGTAGTTTTAAATTTGTCACTCGGTAGGCTACATACAATACTCCCAAATTTACCGTCTTTTGAATTACTTTCACTGCCATCCGCAGCATGTAACTTCCATTTAAGAAATGTATTTTAAATAAAATTAATAAACTACAGATTTCACTATCTTCTGAAGGATTCAGCAGACCTAGGAGGTATGGCACCTTTCAACAGATGAAAGTTCCATCACCATGGCTGGAAGCAAGGCCGGGGGTGGGGGACTCCAAGCCAGGTTGAAACACAGAAGTGTGAGATCCCCTCTATCCAGCATCTTGATAGCAAAAGTGCAGTCACTGGAGAATAAAATCAAGGAATTGACAGCAAAATTGCTGTATCAGAGAAATACGAGAGATTGTTGTGTTCTATGTCTGATCGAGACATGGCCTACTCCCAGCATGCCAGATACGGTGATCAGACCTGAAGGCTTCTCAATTCACAGGATGGACTGAACTGCTGATTTGGAAAAGGCAAAAGGTGCAGTTGTGTGTTTCATGATAAACTCGTGGTGTTCGATGTGGCGGTTTTGTTGAACTTGTGTTCCCCCAACATTGAATATCTAACGGTCAAATGCCGTTTGTTTTATTTACATAGGGAGTTCTTCACCGTAATCCTATTTGCAGTTTACGTGTCACCAGTGGATGATGATAATCAAGCGTTTGAAATGCTGCATGATGCCATCTCCAAACTAGGTACAGTTCATCCTGACGCATTTCAAATCATAATTGGCGATAGCAATCAGGTTTGTTTGAAGAAAACACTACCCAATTACATCAGCATATATCCTGTAGAACCAGAGGTCCAACACACTTGACTACTGTTATACTAAGATATAGAATGCCAGGCTGTATTTTGGTAAATTTGATCACTTGGCTGTCCTTCTCTTACCTGCATACAGGCAGAGGCTGAACAGCAAAGTTGCAGAGATTGACAACAAAGAGGTGGTGTGGGAGCGACTGTGAGATTGCTTCGAGTTGGTGGACTGGACTATTGTTCAAGGACTAATCTGTGGATATCAATGAATACATCAGGGTTGTCATGGACTTTATTAAAACAGCTGTAGGCCAGTGACCCCCACAATACCATTCAAAGTCATCCCTTCCAGAAGACCCACAATCTGCTGAGGTACCAGGGCATGGTGCAATCACCAGAAAACCATCTCACAGGTGAAGTGACAAAGGATGAAACTTGAATCAACAAAGAATGCTCAACAGTTGTGGCTGGGCTTGAATGCTATCACCTCTTATAAAGTAAATCAAGTGATGTAAGCGACAACAGGGCTTCAGTTCAGATGAGCTCTGTGCCTTCTGTGCTTGCTTTGATTGTCAAAGCAAAGAGGAATAATCATGGTCTCCCACAGCCACGATGATCCTGCGAGTTCAATCTCTGAGGCCGACAAGTGAGCAGCTTTCTGGAGGGTGAACACATGAAAAGCATCCAGCCCAGACAGGATATCTGGCCAAGTACTAAAGACTTGTGCTGATCAGTTGGCTGGAGTGTCCATTGAGATCTTTAACCTCTCGCTTTGGCGGTCTGAGGTATCCACTTGCTTTGTGCAAACTTCATTTATTCTGGTCCCTAAGAAGAACGTGGTAACCTGCCTCAATGACTATTGTCCAGTAACACATCCATAGTGATGAAGTGTTTTGAAAGGTTGATGATGAAACCGCATCAACTCCTGCCTGAGAAGCGACTTGGATCTGCTCCAATTTACCTACTGGAACAAGAGGTCCATAACAAATACAGTCTTATTGGCTCTACACTCAACCCTGGAACATCTGGACAGCAAGGATACGCATCAGGATATTCTTTATTGACTACAGCATGGCATTAAATACTATCAATTCCTAAAACTAATCAATAAGCTTCTAGACCTTGGCCTCAATACTCGCTTGTGCAATGGATCCTCAATCTCCTCTCTTGCAGATCCCTGTCAGTTCAGACTGGCAACAGCATCACTTCCACAAAGTCTGTCAGCATAGGTGCTCCACAAGGCTGTGTGCTTAGCCCTTTGCTCTACTCACTTTACATTTACGACCACATGGCTAATCACAGCTCTAATGCCACATTCAAATTTGTTGGCAATGTCACTGTCATTGGTCGAATCAAAGGTAGTGATGAATCAGCATACAACAACCTCTTACTCACTGTCAACAAGACCAAGGAGCTGATTATTGACTTCAGGAGGAGGAAATCAGAGGTCCATGAGCCAATCCTCATTGGAGGATAAGAGGTGAAGAGAGTCAACCTCAAATTCGTCAGTGTTAACATTTTGGAGGATTTGTCCTTGGCCCAACATGTAAATGCAATTACAAAGAAAGTACAGCAACACCTTTACACCCTTCAGAGTATGACATCCAAAACTTTGACAAACTTCTATAGATGTGTAGTGGAAAGGATATTGACTGGCTACATCACAGCCTGGTATGAAAATACCAATGCCCTTGAAAGGAAAATACTACAAAAAGAAATAGTAGATACAACTCAGTTCATCATTGGTAACACCCTCCCCACCATTAAGTATATCAACACAAAATGTTGCAGGAAAGCAGCATCCATCATCAGTTACCCCCACCATCCAGGTCATGCTCTCTTCTCACTGCTGCCATCAGGAAGAAGGAGGCTCAAGATTCAGACCACCAGGTTCAGGAGTAGTTGTTACCCCTCAGCCATCAGGCTCTTGAACCAAAGGGGTTAACTTAACTCAACTTCACTAGCTCCATCTCTGAAATGTTCCCACAACCAATAGACTCACTTTCAAGGACTCTTCATGTCATGTTTGTGATATTTATTGCTTATTTATTGGTATTATTTCTTTATTGTATTTGCAGTTTGTTGTCTTCTGCACACTGGTTGAACACCCAATTTGGTGTGGTCTTTCATTGATTCTATTAAAGTTATTATTCTATTAATGGATTTGTGGAGTATGCCCACAAGTAAAGGAATCTCGGGTGTATATGGTGACATGCATGTAATGTGATGATAAATTTACTTTGAACTTTAAACTTTTGGAGTCAAGAGGGGGAAAAATTGCAAAGCAAGATTTAATGCTGAAACTTCCCATAACTAGAGCCAGGTGCAAGAGATGATCTGGTGTGTAGGTTGTTTTAAGAATCTGATGGTGGTAGGAAAACAGTTGTTTTTGAACCTGATGATGCTGGACTTCAGGCTTCTGTATCTCCTGCCTGATTGTAGCAGAGAGAAGGGGGCATAACCTAAGTGATCCGGATGCTTGATGATAGATGCCATCATCTTGAGGCATTGCCTCCTGTAGATTCTGCCACGGGTGGGGAGGGTTGCACCTGTGATGGTCTGGACTGTGGCAAGTATTCTCTGCATCCTGTTATATTGCTGTGTGTTGGAAATGTAGTACCAAGCCATGATGCAGCCACTCATAACACCTTGGACAGTGCATCTATAGAAGTTAGAGTATTTGGTGATATCCGGAATCTCCTTCAGCTTTTTCAGAAGTAGAGATACTGGCCTGCCTTCTTCATGATTGCATCTACAGTGGTGCTAGAAAGTTTGTGAACCCTTGAGAATTTTCTCTATTTCTGCATAAATATGAACTAAAATGTGATCAGATCGTCATGAAAGTTCTAAAACTAGATAAAGAGAACCCAATTAAATAAATAACACAAAATGAGCAAATATACTTGCTCATTTATTTATTGAGAAAATGGATGGCTTACCATCATTGATAGAACTATGAATTGTAACAGCAAATTCTACAGGAAAATGTCAGGGTATCTGTCCATGAACTGAAGCTCTAAGAGAAAGTGGGTCATGCAACAAGATGACCCTAAACACCCAAGTCAGTCAACCAAAGAATGGTTAAAACAGAAGAAATTTCACATTTTGGAAAGGCAGAGAGTCACAGTCCTGACCTTAATCCTATAGAAATGTTGTGGAGAGACCTAAAACAAGCAGTTCATGTATGAAAGCACATCAACCTCCCAGAGTTGAAGCAGTTTTGTTCAGAGGAATGGCCTAAAATTCCTCCAAATTGATGTGCAGGACTGATTAACAGTTACCAGAAATGTTTGGTTGAGGTTATTGCTGTACAGCGAGGTCAGTCCAGTTACTGAAAGAAAAGGTTCATATACTTTCCATTAATGCCCCTCCTCCCCTTCTTACCTCATCCCTGATATATTTAGTTTTTTTCCTCCCTCCTTTTTTTCCCTCTCTTTCTGCCCATCACTCTGCCTGTTCTCCATCTCCCTCTGCTGCTCCCCTCCCCCTTTCTTTCTCCCTAGGCTTCCTGTCCCATGATCTTTTCCCTTCTCCAGCTCTGTATCCCTTTTGCCAATCACCTTTCCGGCTCCAGCTTCACCCCACCCTCTCCGGTCTTCTATCATTTTGCATTTTTCCCTCCCCCTCCTACTTTCAAATCTCTTACTATCTTTCCTTTCAGTTGGTCCTGACGAACGGTCTCGGCCTGAAACGTCGACAGTGCTTCTCCCTATAGATGCTGTCTGGCCTGCTGCG
Organism: Hypanus sabinus; assembly: GCF_030144855.1. Classification (NCBI taxonomy): domain Eukaryota; kingdom Metazoa; phylum Chordata; class Chondrichthyes; order Myliobatiformes; family Dasyatidae; genus Hypanus; species Hypanus sabinus. Next base: position 64,642,205 of record NC_082719.1, on the reverse strand, counting down.
TTCCACCAGCATTTTGTGTGTGTTGCTAATATTGTATGTGTTGGGTGCAGAATATGTCATATAAGATTTTAATGCCTTGAGCTTGCAGCTGCTCACTTTCTCCATCTCTGACTCAATATGAGTACTCCCAACTAGTTTCCCAACTTCTTAAATCAGTGATTAGCTCTTTGGTTTTGTATATGGTCAAGACAAGGTTGTTAATGTGCCACCAATCAACCAGGTGTTCTATCTCACTCCTGTACACTGACTCAAGATCACCTGTGAATTTGTAGATGGTGTCTAAGGTATGTTAAGTCACTTGATTAGATGTATGTACATTCATGGGTGTAAAAAGAGTAGAACAGGGTGGCTAAGTACACACAGTGTCTTGTGATGCACCTGTATTGATAGTGAGAAGGAACTGTTTTTACTCATCCCTACTCTTTGAACTCTGGTGATGAGGAAGTGAAGGATCCAATTGCAAAGGGAGATCTTGGAGATTTTGCAACCTTTTTTGAAATCAGTAGAGTCTTGTGTTATGCAGCAAGATCTGCAAGGTTGTTTACAGCATAATATTGTGGAATCATAGCAAACCAATGGTGTAACGTATTTATAGATTAGGCCTTCCAGAAGTCCTAAATGTCCATGGTTAATTGCATGTTCATTGAAATCTGGGATCTCAGTTTGTGATCAAATATAAGTGAGCTCCAGTCGGCATCACTAACAGTAGCCCCCAAGGTCAGACCCACTGTTAAGAGAACATGGCTAAGGTTGTATTTCACATGGCAATATAATCTTTATATTGAAGTAATTTTTATTAACTGCATTGGTTAAGTCCACATATTTGATAACCTAGAGTATGCATTATTGGAACATGTGTGTAGCTGAAATTTCATTGTTCTTTTAGATTGATGAACAAAGGATATGTGTATGCGTAAGAAAACGACCACTAAACAAGAAAGGTAAAGTCAATTTTAATTTATTTTCTGTTAAGTTATAATTTGGTGACCTTTTATTCAAACTAAGTGGTTTCTGATCAAAATTTCTTGTAGCTCAAGAACACATGAAAGTAAGTTGTTTGGAAAATGAGTTTATTACATACTGTAAGCTAAACTCTCTACCTTTTATGATTTTTATGCAAGTTTGTACCTTGACTTTGTTGTCACTGATCATTCTTTATTGCAGGCTTCCAACCGCTACAAACCAGAATGTGCTGTATTCTGATGTCTGTCTAGCAAGATTTAAGACTAAACAGTGAAATACAAAAAAAACTATAGTCTTTCTGTTGGATGTACCAGAAAACCATCTCTTTTCCTTGGCTTTTGTTGTTTCTTTTACTGTAGTTTGGGTTACACCTCTGTGGAACAATGTAAGTTTCTTTTCAGTTTGTTCCTTGGTTTTGAGGAAGACTTTCCCTCATTCTAGTTTTGAGGGAACTGGTTATTCTCTCACTGATGGATCTGGTGGTGGCTGACAGATTAGGTAGGCAATTAGTGAGGTGGTCTGCTCCTTTGCTGCTCATGTAGGGCCTCTACTCATGAATGACCTTGAGATTCTCAATGTCACCATGCATGTTCCTCCTCCACTTTGAGCTGTTTGTAAGCTAACGATTCCCAGAAATCAGTGGGGGTGTTATAATTATGTGTGGACTCATCTTTGCATCTCTTCCTTCATCCTCTTGGTAATATCTTCTTGTGACCAAGCTTGGAAAAGTTTACAGTAAAGGAAGAAAACAGAACATTCTGCCAATCAACTTGACCCAGTCCTTTATGAAAGCAATCTAAAGTGAATCAACTTCCTTTGTTGTTCTCAAGATGTGCTACTCTAGAGAGCAGTTCAAGCCTGAAATCCTTGTCTTTATCCTGGCGATTCTCTAATTTCTAGCTACTTTTATCTGGGTCACTTGTTATACCTGTTCTGTTAAAATGATCTTTTTTAATGTATTTTTTTCATTTTTTACAAAATCTTAACTCAGACTTCATTGGCCTTTATTACAAGGGCCATAAAGTACAGTAGTGGGGAGATAATGTTGGTGAGGCCATAGCTGGGGTACAGCTCTGCTGTCCTGTATAGAGGTGGTTTATTACATTGACTCCTGGAAGGGGGAGTGTCTGGTAATGAATGATTGAACAGGTTGAGCTTGTGTATTAGAATTTAGATAAATAGAGGTAGTTTTCATATGAAATGGAAGATTCTGAAAATCTCACTAGCTAGATGCTAAGAGAATGTTTCCCTTCCTTTGCAGAAAATAAAGAGATTGATTCAGAATAAAGGGATGGAGATGAGGAATTTTTTCCAGTCATTAAGCTTTGGGATTTCTTACTTCAAAGAACTGTGGAGGCTTAGTCATTTAAAAAGAAATTCAAGCTGGCGTGGATAGATTTACTAAAGTTAACAGAGAACATGGAGTTAGGTGAAATAGAGATCAAATTCAGATAAGCCATGATCTTACTGAATTGCAGAGCAGAATCAGTATCTTCTGGTGCTCGTGCCTTGCATTCAGGCAGTTTTGCTTCCTTTGCCTTTGTTCCTTTCCCTCCTCAAAGCATTTATCTAAACTGATTTAGTAATTGTAATACCATTCACCAACCTTAAATTCCTCTCAATTTATTGGCCTTGTAATTTGTTACATGTATGTTCGCAAGATCAGAACTCTCGTTGCTTAAGCTTTCTGATTACTAAACAATTTTTACCTATATTTACATCTCTCTTGTATTTGTGTTTCTTATAACATTAAAGTTTGGCAAACACAATTTTATATGTTGCATGACTAAATTGCTGAGTGGAATTATTTTGTCAGTCTACCATTGTGTTGCTTCATTTCTAGTCATGAATGAAAAGCTAATAGTTAATGCAGTATAAAAAGAGAGCTTAGTTGTTAGTGTGTAGTAGCATCAGTACTGGAGTTTGAAGCCAATGGTTCCAGGTTTTGAATCTGGCTGGCTTATTGTTCACTTTCCATCCATGCTGTGTTGAGAGTTGAACTAGCAGCTTGGCCTCGTTTTAAAAAAAAAAGACAGATGCTAAGGAAATGGCAAAAAAAAGCCACTTGATGAGCCATAAGGCATTAAAAGGAACAACAAATGGAGAGCTCAAGTCTTTGTCTTACCAAAATGTAAGTTAGGTTGACATTGATGTAATCTGTACCTTTGGAAGACAAAATATGGAATTTGGTCTTAATTTAGGAAAGGAAATATTCCACTCACTCATCACCCCAAGGAATTCTTGTGGTGAGATCCTTGCTTTCTGATTAGCAGTTCCTCTGAGTGTGCAGTTATTTTTCTCTGCCTTATGTTACTTTGTCCACAGAGTCCATTGTAGATGTTTCTGATCAGAGAGATGTACTTGTGTTTTCTCGTTAATTTATCCCCTTTGTGCAAATTTTATTCATGCAGACTTTATTTTCCAAACTGAGATACTTGCGTTTTATTTTGCAAGAGTCAAACTGTTTGCACTTTGCACTTGGAAAATTGTTTCTCCACATTTGATTTGATTCTTTTTGTATCGCCAATGCACATTTACCTGCCCTATTAGTGTTTCGATTGGTACTGTTCCTAAATTCTCTGTACAATTGACTAACCTGATTATCATACTACATAGGAAATAATTCTGAAAATGCTTCCTCACTTTTCAACATTGAACTCTATGGACAATGGCAGGAAAGGTATGGGAACAATACCAACTACCAGTTGCCCTTTAAGTCGCACATCATCTTGACACGGAAATGTATTGCCATCACTTCATTATGGAGGGCTATAGGGGAAGGAAGGTTTAGATCGATCTTAGAACAAAGAATTGAGAGAGCTAGGTAGAAAGTTGAGAAGTAGGACCGTGAGGGTAGAAGCAGGAATATTTGGCAGATTAATGCATGGTTGTGAAGCTGGTGCAGTGGGCAAGGCTTCAGGTTCTTGGATCATTGGGATCTCTTCTGGTGGAGGTATGACCTGTTCAATAGTGACGGGTTGCACCTGAACCGAGAGGAACCAATATTCTCTTGGGCAGGTTTGGCAGATCTGTTGGGGAGGATTTAAACTAATTTGGTGGGGTTGGGAAGCAGTGTGAAGGGACTCATGATGGAATGGATGGTAAAAAAGTTAATGTGCAATCAGACTGTCAGGAAGGGCAAGCAGATGATAGGACATAATTGCAGCCAGAAGGGTGAGTATCAGGGTATTAGGGATGCAGAATCAAGAAGGGTAGAGATACATTATATCTCAATGCATGGAGTATAAGAAGTAAAATAGATGATCTTGTTGCACTATTACAGACTGTCAGGTATGAGGTTTTGGTATCACTGAGTCGTGGCTGAAGGATGGCTGGAGTTGGGAGCTAAATGTCCAAGGTTACATGTTGTATTGGACAGATGGGAAGATAAGCAGAGGGGGTGGCATGGCTCTGCTGGTAAAGGATGGCATCAAATCAATAGAAAGATGTGACATAAGATTGGAAAATGGTGGATCCTTGTGAGTTGAGTTTAAAAACTGCAAGGGTAAAAGTACCCTAATGGCAGTTATTACAGGCCTCCCTACAGCAGCTGGGATGAGGATCACAGATTACAACAGGAAATAGAAAGGGTGTGTCAAAAGGGCAATGTATGATAGTCATAGGAAATTTCAACATGCAGGTCGATTGGGGAAAATCAGGTTGGAAGTGGATCTTGAGAGTAAGTTTGTTGAATGTGTACAAGATGGCTTTTAAGAGCAGTTTGTTGTTGAGCCTTCCAGGGCATCAGCTATACGGGATTGGGTGTTATGCCTTAACCCTTAGGAAACAGTGGTCACAAAATAATTGAGTTCAACTTGAAATTTGATAGGGAGAAAGTAAAGTCTAACAAAGCAGTATTTCAGTGGAGTAAAGGAAACTACAGTGGTATGAAAGAGAAGTTAACCAAAGTAATTTGGAAGGAGATGCAGGCAGGGATGACAGCAGAGCAGCAACTGGTGTGAGTTTTTGGAAAAAATGAGGAAGACGCAGTATAGATGTATTTTAAAAATGAAGTAGTGCTCAAATGTCAAAATAGTACAACCATGGCTGACAAGGAAAGGCAAAACTAATGTAAAAGCAGAAGAGTTGGGCATACAATAAAGCAAAAATTAACGGAAAGATAAAGGATTGGGAAGCTTTTAAAAACCCACAGAGAGCAACTAAAATAATCATTAGGAGGGAAGGATGAAATCTGAAAGCTAGAAAACAATATCAAAGTGGATAGAAAAAGTTTTTTTGAGTGTGTAAAATAAATAAGAGAGATGAGAGTGGATATAGGACTGCTAGAAAATGAGGCTGGAGAAATAGTAATGGGGCCAATGAGAAACTAAAAGAATATTTTACAACTGTCTTTACTGTGGAACACATTAGCAGTGTGTTAGGTGTTGAAGGGTGTGAGGGAAGAGAAGTGAGTCCAGTTACTATTACAAGGGAGAAGGTGCTTAAAAAGTTGAAAGAGCTAAGGATACCTAAGTTACCCAGGTCAGGTGAACCGCCCCCTAGCGTTCTAAAAGAGGTAGCAGTAGAGATTGTGGAGGCATTAGTAATGATCTTTCAAAAATCTCTAGACTTTGGCATGGTGCCAGAGGACTGGAAAAATACAAATATCCCTCCACTCTTTAAGAAAGGAGGAAGGCAGCAGAAAGGAAATTATAGACCAGTTAGCTTGACCTTCATGGTTGGGAAGATGTTGAGAGCCAGTTAAGATTGAGGTGATAGAGTACTTGGTGACACTAGACAAAATGGGACAAAGACATGGTTTCCTTAAGGGAAAATCTTGCCTGACGAACTTGTTGGAATTCTTTGAGGAGATTACAAGTAGGATAGTGGATGTTGTATATTTGGATTTTCATAAGGCCTTTGATAAGGTGCTTATGAAGTTAAGAGCCCTTGATATTTACACGAAAGTTGCTGACATGTTTAGAGCATTGGCTGATTGGTAGGAGGCAGTGAGTGGGAACAAAAAGATCCTTTTCTGGTTGGCTGCCAGTGACCAGTGGTGTTCTGCAGGTGTCAGTGTTGGGACCGCTTCTTTTTATATTGATTTAGATGAAAGAATAAGCTTTGTTGCCATGTTTGCAGATGACATGAAGATTGGTGGAGGGGCAGGTAGGATTGAAGAAAGGCTGCAGAAGGTCAGATAGATTAGGAGAATGGGCAAGAAAGTGGCAAATTAGATAAGATGTTGGAAAGTGCATTTATAATGAATATTATGTACAACAGAGCAGTCAATATAACATAGAAATACAGTTGCGTCAGCATGTGTTAAGTAGTCTGATGGCCTGGTGGAAGTAGCTGTTCCAGAGCCTGTTGGTCCTGGGTTTATGCTACAGTACCATTCTACAGATAGTAGCAGCTGGAACAGTTTGTGGTTGGGGTGACTTAGGTCTTCAGTGATCCTTCAGGCCCTTTTTACACACCTGTTGTTGTAAATGTCCAGAATCTACAGATATGCTGGGCTGTCTGCACCACTTTCTGCAGAGTCCTGCGATTGAGGGAAGTACAGTTCTCATACCAGGCAGTGATGCAGCCAGTCAGGATAATCTCAATCGTGCCCCTATAGAAAGTTCTTAGAATTTGCGGGGGCCATACCAAACTTCAACTGTCTGAAGTGAAAGAGGTGCTTTTTTCACCACACAGCTGATATGCACAGACCACATGAGATCCTCGGTGATGTCTATGCTGAGGAACTTAAAACTGTTGACCCCCTCAACCCCAGATCCATTGATGTCTATTGGGGTTAGCCTGTCTCCATTCCTCCTTACTTCTGTAGTCCACAACCAGTTCTTTTTTTTGTGACATTGAGGGAAAGGTTGTTTTCTTGACACCACTGTGTCAGGGTGACGACTTCCTCTCTGAAGGCTGCCTCATTATTATTTGAGATTAGGCCAATCAGTGTAGTGTTGTCAGCAAATTTAATTAGCGGGTTGGAGCTGTGGGTGGCGACACAGTCTTGAGCATACAGAGAGTCAAGGAGGTGGTTTAGTACACAGCCCTGAGGGGCACCTGTGTTGAGGGTCAGAGCGACAGAAGTGAGGGAGCCCACTCTTACCATCTGCCAGCAATCTGACAGGAAGTCCAGGCTCCAGGTACACAAGGCAGGGTGAAGGCCAAGTTCTCTGAGCTTCTTGTCGAGCCTGGATCGAATTATGGTGTTGAATGCTGAACTGTAGTCCAAGAACTGCATTCTCACATAAGCATCCCTCTTCTCCATATGTGTAGGTACAGTTGAAAGGCTAGTCAGGGTAGATATGGAAGGGAGGAGTCTAGGACAGGAGGGCACAGCCTCAGGATAGAGGAGCGTCCATTTAAAACAGATGTGGAGAAATGTCTTTAGCTAGAGAGTAGTAAATTTTAGAATTTATTACTGCAGGCGACTTGGAGGCTTGGTTGTTGGGTGTATTTAAGGCAGAGCTTGATAATTTCTTGATTGGACACAGCATCAAAGGTTATGGGGCGAAGGCTGCAGTGTGGGTCTGAGGAGGGGAATAAAGGATCAGGCATGCTTGAATGGCAGAGCAGATTTGATGGGCCAAATGGCCTAATTCTGCTCCTATGTCTTATGGTCTAAAATTTTAGCGCAACATCATGGGCTGAGGGGCCTGTACTTTGCTGTACTGTTCTATGTTCTTTGTCCAGGAAGTCAGTTTATATTAGTATTGAGGTTCGACCCACACGTGAACAACTGTAGCATTTATAGGAGGTAGCACATCACCTTCTTGAGGATGATTAGGGCTGGGCAATTGAATGCAAGCTCAGCATGCAAAGCCCATGTCCCTTGAATGAATAATAAAAAAAAAATGCCACTGTTTTGCTCATACACTCTTTCTGTACAGGCAGTCCCTGAGTTATGAACGGCCTGCCATAAAGCCTATTATGTTGAAAATTTGAGTTAAATACAATCGTTTGTAATAACGAACGCACGCACTGCATTGTGACGCTCATGAAAACATTATGCGGCTTCAGCGGTTCGTCAGCTCGAGGATGGAGAATGCCATCTGCCACTTTAAGTCGGATCTCGTTGCCGTTAACACTGTGTTGAGTGTGTAACTTTGTATTTGGCTTAAATTTTTCTCTTATTTACCATGTCTTAGAAGCGTAAATCCAACGCAGTGCTGGTGATGGATCAAAAAAAAGGAAAGCTATCACGATTGAAAATAAGGTGGAAATAATAAAGTGATCAGAAAGAGGTGAAATGCCATCGGTCATTGGAAAAGTGTTAGGTTACAGTCGGTCAATGATTGGAACAATTTTAAAGGATAAAGCGAGAATAATGGAGCATGTGAAAGGCCCTGGTCCGATGAAAGCTACAGTTATTACTAAGCAAAGCAGTAGTTTGATTATTGAAATGGAAAGGCTATTGATAATTTGGTTAGATGCATAATATTCCTATTAGCCTTACTTTACTGCAAGAGAAGGCTCAAAGCCTTTTCAATGATTTAAAAGCTGCACATACAGCAAGTGAAGGTGATTGTGATGAAGAATTTGTTGCGAGTAGGGGTTGGTTCAATCGTTTGAAAGTGAGGGCAAATTTACATAACATTAAAGTGCAAGGTGAAGCAGCACATGCTGATGTAAGTGCTGCGAGCGATTTTCCTGAAATGTTTAAAAAAATTATTGAGGAGGGAGGTTATTTGCCAGACCAAATATTTAATAGACCGGTTTATTTTGGGGGAAAAAAATGCCTGAAAGGACCTACATTTTGAAAGAGGAATAAAGTGCACCAGGGCATTAAGCATCGAAGGATAGGCTAACGTTATTGCTTGGGGTTAACGTTTTCCAGCTCAAGCCTTTGTTTGTGTATCACTCCCTAAATCCGAGGACACTTCACCGTATCATTAAGACATCCCTTCCAGTTATTTGGAAGGCAAATGCAAAGGCTTGGGTTACAATTGCCATCTTTGAAAGATTGGTTCCTGAACTATTTTGTTCCTGCTGTTGAACATTACTGCTTGGTGAAGGAAATTCCTTTCAAGATTCTCCTTGTGCTTGACAACACACCCAGACATCCAAGCACTTTAGATGACCTTCACTTCAAGAAATTGACTCCAGTAGTAACCACCCCCCCCCCCCCCCCCCCAGCAGCAGAACCAAACCCTGACTCTCCAGCACCAGGTTCATCATAATGTTACCTAAAGAATGCCCCTTCTGGTATGCAAGACATTGATGGAACTGTATATAGTTACATTTATTATTACTGTATTATTATGATGTACTGTAAAGGTCGTATTTTTACCCCCCAACACCACATTGCTACTTCAGCCAATGGATCGGGGAGTCATAGCCTCCTTTAAGGCCTATTATTTACGGCGGACCTTCTCACAAGCAGTTAGGGCTACGCAAGATGATGTGATGAGCTTAAGGGAGTTCTGGAGGGATTATAACATCTATGATGCCATCAAAAATATTGCTGATTCTTGGGATGAAATGAAGCAGTCAAATATGAAAGGAGTGTGGAACAAATCATGCCCCCAATTGGCGCATGCTCTTCAAGGGTTTGCAACTGATAACATCGCTGAAGCCAGGCAAGCTGTGGTTGATATTGTCTAATTGCAGTTAGACATCAGTGAAAATTATGTTGATATTGTCTAATTGCAGTTAGACATCAGTGAAAATTATGTTGTAGTGTTACTTGACTCCCATGCGGAAGAACTGACCAATGAAGACCTTATGGAACTAGAGCAGCAAATGAGAGCATTCGAAGAAGAAGACTGGGACCTAGGAACTCCGGAACCAAAAAAGTTTGTAATGAAAGAGTTAGCTGAAGCCTTTCGTTACATTGAAGCAGGGATGGCAAAGTTAGAGGAGCAAGTTGCTAATACAGAGAGGTTCAGCAAAGTTTACTGTGCAGTAACCAAGGACCTCAGCTGCTACAAGACCATTTATGATGAGAAAAATAAAAGCTCTGTACAGGCCTCCCTTGATGCCTACCTACTTCAAGAAATTGACGCCAATAGTAAACCCCCCCCCCAGCAGCAGAATCAAACCCTGACTCTCCAGCACCAAGTCCATCATAATGTTACCTAATGAATGCCCCTTCTGGTATGCAAGACATCGATGGAACCGTGTATAGTTACATTTATTATTACTGTATTATTATGTTTTAGTGTATTTGGAAGTGTTTCTTATGTGTTTTATATGCATAGAAAGGTAAAATATATTACTTAAACACCCCCCCCCCCCCAACTGAAGCTAAATAATACCGGATGGACTTGTTCAGACTTAGGTACAAATCCAACTTCAAGACGGACTCAGGAACAGAACTTGTCAAAACCTGGGGACTGCCTGTATTCCTTTTTATATATGATTTATTATCATTTGCATATTTAACATAGATTCATCATCCCAAATCATACTGTTTAAAAAAAATCTTCTAGTACTAGTCAATTTAACAAGAGTGTATAAACAATTCTATGATGATTCATGTTCTAAATACTCCCAGTTGTCATTACAAGATGAAGGTGGTTGCTTTGGAACTTTAACAAATAATTATTAGCATAATGTAGTTGCTGATTTAAAAAAAAGTTAATGAAAGTGATGTGCTCATCTTCCTTCTTCCAGATATTGTGCCCCTCAGAAAATTAAAACGCAATTGGCGACAGCAGGCATTAAGGAACCAGGAGGCAGGCAGAACTCTATCAGGTAGCAGGCAGGAGCTAACCAGGTAGCAGAATAGTGAGAGTGGTAGATAGAATACTTGGTCAACAATTGAGAAGATTCAAGCTTTCATACTGGTATCTAATTTATTGTACTTTTGGAAATCTTTTACCCATGAAACATTATATTAGTGCAGTACTTCCTGATACATTGGTGTGATAACTATTGCACATGCAATAGTTAATTTTATCCATAGGTGTACTGAAAGGAGCACAGTTTCATTGCATTAATGCCATTATCCGAAACTTAATTTTCCAGCATTTATTTCATTCTGGTAATGAGGCTTGACACGTACATGACCAATATGACTAATCATTTTGAACTGATTACATTTTTTGCCAATAATCTTACTTTTACTTATTTTATTAAGTCATTTTCTTCCTTGCATGTAGCCAGTTATCTGTTGGGGGAGGTGAAATCCTTATTTGCTTTGTTAAGTGGAAGTGGTGCTCTCATATAATGCAATTTAGAAATATTGATTGCTGTAAGTGGTTGGCAACTCAAACATTTGTTAACTTTCAGGTAATATTCCAGGATCACAAACCCATAATACACATATATTGTACATCAATTTTAAAAAAGACTATCTGAACATTAACATGTGTACACGTGGTCTATAGAGTCCAGCATCCAGACCAGACCAGCAAAGTTTAAACAACTTGTAACAGAAAACAATGAGACATATTCATATTGGGGAAAAAAGCAGGCATTTCTCCAGGACAGACCTTTGGACAAAGAAATGCTGTAACTTAGTCATTTATCATTTCAGCATATTGTCTGACAGTTGATATAATCATGAAAGGTTCATCTTTGGTGAGCGTACTTTCCGCCTAAAATCTGCTTTACCATAGATAGTTTTCGATCTAATAACTTTAAATCTAATATGTGTGTAAACAGGTAAACCACCTATATTAGTGCCAGGTTGAACTGCTGATATTATTTCTGTGCTTCCTTGTACATCCACCAAACACACCTTGCGATTTGCGCACCATCAGTTCCAATCAACCAGTAAAGCGGTGAATGCATAAAATGAAAATAGGAAGGAGGCATAAAACAGCAGAAGTGGAACAGGATCCAGAGGAGGATAACACCCAGTAGAAATAGTTCAAAGCTAATCCAGCATAGTGCAAATACATCTGAGTAGGGGAGTAGAGAATTAAATTTGCAGCAGCGCCCACACAGTAATTGAGATGAATCAGTTAAGAAAATGGTATCTGCAGAAAGGCTGAGAAGTTGGAGGTCCCCACAGTGGAAAGTACTTTAGTCCAGAGAAATGTTGTCGTAGCAGGACCTATAGTGTTGAATTGCAGATTTGGGAGCTATTAGCCTGGGAAACCTTCCTTGTGTTACACCAGATCGCTTTGCTAAAACTGTTCTTTTAAAATTCAAATGAATTGATCAAACTAAATCTGAAACAATGTTTATGTGATGTTCTTTCAGGCAAGTTAGCATGCTTGAGTGATTTTTAGCTTTGGTGGAAGATCGTTCCAAACTCTGAAAGTCCCTGACCTTGGTACTATCTTAAGGAATTTACCTTTAAATCCAGAAAGATTCTTAGTACTACTTTGTTTTGGAATCTTACACTCAACCATGTCCATCCTTAAGCAAAACAGTAATGCTTTAATTTGGAGTTTAAAGCAGGTAATATTAGAGAAACAAAGCAGGGGGCAGGCAATATCTGGAAAGAGAAACACCAATATTTCAATTCAATAGCACTTTGAATTTCCTTTTAACAGAATTCAAGACTCTCCATTCAGTGCTCTTGTGATTTCTCTTGCCTCCTTGTATTATTATATATTTTACTCTTTAACTTTTATTTATTTTGTCTGTCTTCTATATTTATTTTACTTTTGTCTTTTTTCCCCTGCTCTCTCTGGAGCTTTCTTTCTCTTTACTTGTTTGTGTTTGTATCCACTCCGTCTCCTCTTCAGAGACCAAATTGCCTTCCACATGAAGTAGGAAGAATTTTCGTTGTTTGTAGGGAGCACTAAAACTCTGTGGTAAAATAATCCTACTTCAAGATGAGTATGTATTTTAATCTGACAGTTGACCACTCTTGGCAGATGAAATTGATTGCTGCCTGATTTTAGGAATTAGTTGTATTGAACTTGGATTAAACAGTTAATTCAGAAAAAGTAGAATTTCTGTTGATTTTTGATATCATTTAAGTTTCTCCAAAATGAGAAATTCTGTATTATATAACAGCAGTATCTCAGGTAGTTTCACCATTACTTGGGCAGTTGTCCATAGAAAACAAATGATGTAGAGTACAGAAAACAGCACAGTACTCTCCTGATGCCATGACTTTCATATAACCATCTAAAAATGTTATAGAAGTTTTTAGATGTTTAATTCCAGATTCATTTATACTACTGTAATTGGTAATATTGTTTACAAAACACTGGTCGTGTACAACCAAGCTGCGGTAGTTGTTTCTCTATTCAAGCTTAGATTATTGTTCCTTAAAATGTATGTCAGGATTGGTCCCCAGAAACAGTCAAACGCACATTTACCTTGAAAAAGTTCAGAATGCAAAGAGTTAGAAGAAGTGAAGAAGAGTAGGAAGAAGTATTTGTATTTGATGAACCTTGCTGTTACAAGAGAGTGACCAGGTTCTCACTAATACAAGTTAATATTTAGAACATAGGAGCAGAATTAGGCCATTTAGCCTATTGAGTCTGCTACGCCATTCCGTAATGGCTGATCCCGGATCCCACTCAACCCTGTACATCTGCCTTCTTGCCATTTTCTTTGGTGCCCTGGCCTATCAGGAAACAATCACCGACCGCCTTAAATATACGCATGGACTTGGCCTTCACTGCAGAGCATTCCACAGATCGCTTGCTAAAAAAATTTCCTCCTTACTTCTATTCTGAAGGGTTTGTCCCTGAATTTTGAGGCTGTGCCCTCCAGTTCTGGATACCCCCACAATAGGAAGCATCCTCTCCACATTCACCCTATCTAGTCCTTTCAACATTCTGGAGGTTTCAAAGAGATTCCCCCCTCAACCCCCCACATTCACGTAAATTCCAGTGAGTACAGGCCCAAAGCTGCCAAGCGCTCCTCATATGTTAATCCCTTCATTCCTGGAATCATTCTGGGTGAACCTCCTGGGCTCCCTCTAATGACAGCAAATCCTTTCTGAAATATGAGGCCCAAAGCTGTTGACAATGCTCTTAAATGCGGCCTGACTAGTTTCTTATAAAGGCTGTGCATTATCTTCTTGCTTTTATAGTCATGTCCCCATCTACGTCAATGGGGCTGTAGTGGAATGTGTATCAAGCTTCAAATTCCTTGGTGTCCACATTTCTGAGGATCTCACCTGGTCCCTAAGCTCCTCTATCCTGATCAAAAAGGTGCAATAGCGCCTTTATTTCCTGCAAAGCATCAAGGAAGCTCACCTCTGTCTCAGGATAGTGACGGACTTTTACTGCTGTCCTATTGAGAGTATACTCGCCAACTGCATCTCAGTGTGGTATGGTAATTGTCCCGTATCGGACTGCAAAGCACTCCAGCATGCGCTGAAAACTACCAGCGGATTATCGGCACCCAATTCCCCGTCATTGAGAACATCTACCATAAATGCTGCCTGGGGAGGACGAAAAGCATTATCAAGGGTACATCTCACCCTAACCATGAACTTTTTACTCTTTCCCCCCCAACTGGTAGGCATTACAGGAGCCTCGACTCCTGCACCAGCAAGCACAGGAAGAGCTTCTTCCCTGAGGCTGTGACCCTGCTGAATCTCACATCACAGCGCTAAGCAGTATTGCACATATATTGTACTGTCTCAGTACTTTCATATTTGTGTGCTGTAGCACTTTTAATTCGCAGTTATTTGTAAATAACACTATGCATTTCTGGTTAGATGCTAACTGCATTTCATTGGCTTTGTATCTGTGCTCGGCACAATGACAATCAAGTTGAATCTAATCTAATATTCTGTACCTCTTGAAGCAAATGCCAACATTGCATTTGTCTTCCTTTCCCACAGGTTCAACCTGCAAGTTAACCTTCTGGGAGTCTTGCACGAGGACACTTAAATCCCTCTGCACCTCTGATGTTTAAGCCTTCTCCCCATCTAGATCATAGCCTGCACTATTGTTCCTTTTACCACAATGCATTATCATACATTTTCCAACACTGTATTCCATCTGCCACTTTTTTGCCCATTCTTCCAATTTATGCAAGTCCAGCTGCAGTAACATTGCTTCCTCAACTCTACCTACCCTCCACTTATTTTTGTATTATTTGCAAACTTTCCCACAAAGCCATCAATTCCACTTTCTAAACAATGTGAAAAGTAGCAGTTCTATTACTGACTCCTGAGGAACACCACTAATTGCCAGCAGCCAACCAGAAAAGGCCCCTTTTATTCCCAGTTGCTGCCTCATGCCTGTCAGCCATTCCACTATCCATGCCAGTGTCTTTCCTGTAACGCCATAGGATTTTGTCTTGTTTAGCAGCTTCATGTGTGGCACCTTATCAAATGCTTTCTGAAAATCCAAGTAAATGACATCCACTGCTTCTCTTTTGTCCACCCTGCTTGTTATTTCCTCGAAGAACTCTTAACAGATTTGTCAGGCAACATTTCCCTTTACAGAAACAATGCTAACTTTGACTTATTCTATCATCAGTTTCCAAGTACCTCGAAATCTCAACCTTAATAATAGACTCCAACACTTTCCCAACTATTGAGGTTATACTAACTGGCCTATAATTTCCTTTCTTTTGCCTTCCTCTCTTCTTAAAGAGTGGAGTGACATTTGCAATCTTCCAGTCCTCTAGGACCATGCAAGAATCAAGTGATGCTCGAAAGATCATGACCAATGCATCCGTTACCTCTTTAGCAACCTCTCTCAGCACTCTTGAATGTAGTCCATCTGGTAGTCCAGGTGACTTATCCATCTTAAGATCTTTGAGTTTGCCTAGCACTTTTTCCTGCTCACTCCTGCTATTTATTTTACACACTTGCTTTTTCAAGTGTGTAAAATAAATAAGAGAGATGAAAATGGATATAGGACTGCTAGAAAATTAGACCAGAGAAATCAAGGAGATGGCAGAAGAACTAGAAGAATGTTTTGCATCAGTCTTTACTGTGGAAGACATTAGCAGTGTGCCAGGTGTTAAAGGGTGTGAGGGGAAAAGAAGTGAGTGCAGTTACGATTACAAGGGAGAAGGTGCTCAAAAATTTGAAAGACCTAAGGGTACCTAAGTTACCCAGGTCAGATGAACCACACCCTACCATTCTAAAAGAGGTAGCAGTAGAGATTGTGGAGGCATTAGTAATGATCTTTCCAAAGTCATTGGACTCTGGCATGGTGCCAGAGGACTGGAAAACTGCAAATATCCCTCCACTCTTTAAGAAAGGAGAAAGGCAGCAGAAAGGAAATTATAGACCAGTTAGCCTGGCCTTCATGGTTGGGAAGATGTTGGAATCAATTATTAAGATTGAGGTTATGGAGTACTTGGTGACACATGACGAGATGGGCAAAGTCAGCATGGTTTCCTTAAGGGAAAATCTTGCCTGACGAACCTGTTGGAACTCTTTGAGGAGATTACAAGTAGGATAGTGGATGTTGTATATTAGGACTTTGAGAAGGCCTTTGACAAGGTGCCACACATGAGGCTGCTTATGAAGTTAAGAGCCCATGGTTTTACAGGAATGTTGCTGGCACGGTTAGAGCATTGACTGATTGGTAGGAGGCAGTGAGTGGGAATAAAAGGATCCTTTTCTGCTTGGCTGCCAGTGACCAGTGGTGTTCTGCAGGGGTCAGTGTTGGGACCGCTTTTTATGTTGATTTAGATGATGGAATATGATTTGTTGCCATGTTTGCAGATGACACGAAGATTAGTGGAGGGGCAGGTAGTGTTGAGGAAAGGCTGCAGAAGAACAGACAGATTAGGAGAATGGGCAAGAAAGTGACAAATGAAATAAAATGTTGGAAAATGCATTTATAATGAATATTATGTACAACAGAACAGTCAATATAACATAGAAATACAGTTGTGTCAGCATGAGTTAATCAGTCTGAGGGCCTGGTGGAAGAAGCTGTTCTGGAGCCTGTTGGTCCCGGTTTTTGTGCGGCATAACATTCCCTGGATGGTAGCAGCTGGAACAGTTTGTGGTTGGGGTGATTTGGGTCTCCAGTGATCCTTCGGGTCCTTTTTACACACCTGTCTTTGTAAATGTTCTGAATCATGGGAAGTTCACATCTACAGATGTGCTGGGCTATCCGCACCATTCTCTGCAGAGTCCTGCAATTGAAGGAAGTACAGTTCCCATACCAGGCAAGTGACGCAGCCAGTCAGGATGCTCTCAATCGTGCCCCTATGGAAAGTTCTTAGAATTTGGAGGGGTGGGACTATACGAAAGTTCTTCAGCCGTCTGAGGTGAGAGAGGTGCTGTTGTGTCTTTTTCACCACATAGCCGATATGTACAGACCGCGTGAGATCCTCAGTGATGTTTATACCGAGCAATTTAAAGCTGTTGACCCTCTCAACCCCAGATGCATTGGTGTCTATAAGGGTTTGCCTGTCTCCATTCATCCTTCCTCCTGTAGTCCACAACCAGCTCTTTTTTTTGCAACATTGAGGGAGAGGTTTTTTCTTGACACCGCTGTGTCAGGGTGATGACTTCCTCTCTGAAGGCTGCCTCATTATTATTTGAGATTAGTCCAATCGGTATAGTGTTGTTAGCAAATTTAATTAGCAGATTGGAGCTGTGCATGGCGACACAGTCATGGGTATACATGACAGATGCAAAGTACCTATTAAGTTTACCTGCCATTTCATTCTCCCCAATTACTACCTCACCATATCATTTTCCAGTGGTCCAATATCAACTCTCATCTCTCTTGTACTCTTTAAATAACTGAAAAAAATTTTTGGTATCCTGCTTTATTTTATTGGCTAGTCTGCCCTCATATTTCACCTCTTCCCTTATTATAGCTTTTGTAGTTGCCTTTTGTTGGATTTTAAAAGCTTCCTAATCATCCAACTTCCCACTTAGTTTTGCTACCTTGTATGCCCTTTCCTTAGCGTTTATGCAGCCATTTGTCAGCCACGGTTGCCTACCCCTACCATTTGAGCCTCTTTGGGACATATCTATCCTGTGCCTTGTGAACTATTCCCAGAAACGTCAGCCATCTGTGTTCTGCTATGTGAATTTTGCTTCTCCTTCTCTAATTGCAGTTTGACTTCAATCATATGATCACTGCCTCCTAAGGGTTCCTGTACATTAAGCTGCATAAGAAGATCTGGGTTATTTCACAACACCCAATCTTAGATAGACTTTCCCTGAGTAGGCTCAAGCACAAGTTGCTCTAAAAAGCCATCTCAGCAAATTCAACAAATTCCCTCTCTTGCAATCCAACAGCAACCTGACTTTGCAAATCCCCTTGCATATTGAAGCCCTCCATTACAATTGTGTCATTACCCTTATTATGTGCCTTTTCCAGTACTCTTTGCAATCTCAACTCCCCGTCCTGGCTACTGTGTGGAGACTTGGGTATGATTCCCATAATGCTTTTTTACCCTTTCAATTTCTTAACTCCACCCACAGAGATTCAACATTCTCTGACCCTGTATCACCTCTTTCTAAAGATGTAATTCTATCTCTTACCAACAGAGCCACACCACTGCCTATGCCTTCCAGCTTGTCCTTTTGATACAAAGTATTTCCTTTGATGTTAAGCTCCCAACTATGACTGTCTTTCAGCTGTGACTCAGTGTCATACCGACCAATCTCTAATTACACTATGTGTTTTTCAGTTTATTCCAAAAGCTACATGCATTTAAGTGCAGCACCTTCAGTCCTGCATTCTTCATCCTTTTGTTTCTGTGGTACAATTTAACTTTTTGCTGTGTCTGCATTTGTACCCAATCATTGGAAGCTTGCCCTTCCTAGCACTCATGTTATACCCATCATCTTCTTGTAAACCTGCTGGCTCATCCTCAGCTGTATCATCCTAGTTTCCATCCCCCTGCCATATTAGTTTAAAGCACTCCAAATGACACTAGTAAATCTGCCTGCAAAAATATTGGTCCCCTACAGATTTAAGTGCAATCTATCCCTTTTGTACAGGTCCCACCTGCCCCCTGCTATAATTCTTCATTCTTACATTTGTATGTTACCTCATTATATCCTATCCTCACTGTCGCGTGGCACAGGCAGCAATCCCAAGGTTACTACCCTTGAGGTTCTACTTCCCAGCTTCCTTCCTGACTCCCTATATTCATTTTTTTCAGGACCTCCTCCCTTTTTCTTCCTATATCATTGGTACCAATATGTATCATGACTTCTGGCTGTTCACCCTCCCTTTTCAGTATATTGTGGATGTGTCCAGAAACATCTTGGACCCTGGCACTTGGGAGGTACACTACCATCTGTGTTTCCTTTTTGCATCCACAGAATTGCCTATCCCCCTGACTATAGTTTCCCCTATATCTGCTGCCCTCCTCTTCAGTTCCATACCCTTCTAAGCCACAGGGCCAGACTCAGCGCCAGAGGCATGGCCACTGATGCTTCCCCCAGGTGTATCATACCCCAAAACAGTACTGAAAATGGAGTATTTACTGTCGAGGGGGATGGCCACAGATGTTTACCCTTCCCTTTCCTGACAAGTCACATTTATCTGTCTCCTGTAGCTTTGGGGTGACTACCATCCTGTAGCTCCTGTCTATCACTCTCACTTATCCTAACAAGCCAAAGGTTATTGAGCTGCAGCTCCAGTTCCCTAACACGGTCTCTAAGGAGCTACATCTCAATGCACCTGGTGCAGATGTGGCCATCAGGGAGGCTGGGAGTCTTCTGGAAATTCTCTCATCTGACACCCAGAACAGAACACTGGGTCTGTTGATGTGCCTGCTATTTTCTCTTAGAGTTGAATAAGGAAAGAACTTACCTGGACTTCAGGAATGCTCCTGTTGTGTCTGCACAGTACTCCCAATTAGTTCAACATGTTTGAATGCAATTTATTGCTAGGTTCCCATAAAGAGACCAACATTCTGTTTAGTGAAGGGCAATTGGTTCTTCTCAATTTGATGTACTATATTGGCCTGGGGAAGCCATATCTTCATCACAAGTTTACCTCCGTTTTATGCTGTTAATGATAAATATTTGGTTGGATTCAACTTTAGGGTTGTTGAACATAAATGGGACATGATGCCTTGGAGTCACCTGTTAACTTTCATTGTTACTAACCAAAATATCATCACCTGTTGGGAAGCTTGAAATGTAATCAAACATACTCCTTTTGTAGAACTATTCTGAAAATGTAATAGCATGTGGTTTTGAAAAGTTTGTTCCGAACAGTGATGCCAAGTGAAATATAACTTGCCTTAATCTCTTTCAGAAAATGCAATACGAGATCTGGATGTAATTACAATTCCTAGTAAGGATGTCGTAATGGTTCATGAACCAAAACAAAAGGTGGATTTAACAAAGTACTTAGAAAATCAAACTTTTCGTTTTGATTATGCCTTTGATGAGACTGCTACTAATGAAATGGTTTACAGGTATGAACAACTTCTTACTTGAAGTAATTGCCTTTGAACTGATGATTAAAATATACTTTATTAGGTATACCTCGTTAATATAAATAGCCAATCAGTTAATCATGTGGGACCAACTCATTGTATAAAAGAATACAGACGTGAGTCAGGGGTTTAGTTCTTGTTCAGGACCAAACATCAGAATGGTGAAGAAATGTGATCTAAGTGACTTTGACCATGGAATGATTGTTGGTGCCAAGCAGGCTAGTTTGAGTATTAAAAAAAATTGCTGATCTTTTGGGATTTTCTCTCAAAAGTCTGTAGAGTTTACAGAGAATGGAGCAAAAAACAAACATCCTGTGAGTATAAGTTCTGTGGGTAAATATGCCTTGTTAATGAGAGGTCAGAGGAGAGGAGAATGGTTCAGCTAAAGGGAAGGAGACAGTAACTGAAATAACCAAGTCTTACAACAGTGGTGTGCAGAAGAGCATCTCTGAGCTCACAATACTTCAAACTTTGAAGTGGATGGACTACAGCAGCAGAAGACCACAATGATACACTCAGTGTCCACTTTATTAGTTATCTTCTGAATGCATATGACCTGTGCTTTACAGTTGCTAAGTCTAACTCTTAGCTTCAGCAGTGGAATTACTTTCATTGGTAAAACATATTATTTCAGAATGCAGCACTCTTGTCACCTTTTGAAGTCAATTAGGATGGGCAGTGGTTAGGTTGAGTGAAATAAATTAATTAAAAAGACACAATTAAAAAATTTGCTTCTTAGGTGTGTAGTGATGTGAATTGTTACCAACATCTTGCAATTTTTTCCCTTTAATCTACCCAGATTTCTGCTTTTTCACCCTTGTTAATATCATACCTTTTCATTTATGCGCATCTTCTCATACCCAGCTCTCACACCATTTAAGGTGAATATGATGCTTTTATTCCTTTTGGTAAGTGCATTTCTGTACAGAATCTCTACGTTGGCAAATTAACATATTCTGACCTTTTTTGCATTCTTACAAACCTTTGAGATGTTTGCTTATCTTCTTGACTGCTACCTTCTTATTATTTTCTGTATTTTCCTCAAAGCTGAAATAACTTGCTAACATTAGGATTTATTACTGGGATCATTCTTTAGACTATTGTGACATAATCTTTGCAAATCTCTCATCCACACCCATATCTTCGTCCCTTCAATTGATTGGTTCATTATTGTCACATGTACCGAGATTCAGTGAAAAACTTTTTTGCATGCCATCCATAGATAAGATCAAAACATAGATAAGTACTTCAGGGTAGTGCAAAGAGAAAGCACAATGTAAGTATACAAAGTGCAAGAGCCATGATGAGCTAGACTGAGAGATCAAGTGTTCATCTCATTGCTACCATCAGAGCATACTCAATATTTTAGGAACAGATTTTTCCTTTTGCCATCAGATTTCTGAATGGACCATGATCCCATGAATACTACCACACATTTTGCTCACTTCTTGCACTCATTTTTGATATTTATTGTAACATAGTAGCTTATTTTGGATTGCACTGTATAGTTGCTGCAAAACAGTATATTTCATGCAGTATGATAATAAACCTGATTCTGATCTATATTGTATAAGGAACCTTAATAACAGGATAGAGTTAGTCCTTGAGCCTGGTGGCACATATTCTCAAGCATTTGCATTTTCTGCTTGATGGAAGGGTGCTCAAGAGCGTGGGGGATGGTTCTTGATCATCTTGGTTGCTTTCCAGAGGCAGTTGGAAGTGGAGACAGGTTCAATGGAGGGAGGTCTGTTTTCTCACAGTTTATTGTAATTTCTTGCAGTCTTGGGTAGAGCAATTGCTGCACCCAGCTGTGATGCATCCTAATGGGTTGCTTTCTGTGGTGCATTTGTAAGGGAAAAAATTGGTGAGGGCCAGTGGAGAATGTGATTAATTTCTTTAGTCTTCTAAGGAAATAAAGATGCTCATATGCTTTCTTGGCTAAGGCATCCTTGTGGCTAGATGAGGAGAAATTATTGGTGATGGTTACACGTAGGGACTTGATAGTCTGTTCCATTTCAAGCGTAGCATCATTTATACAGATAAGGGTGAATGCTCTGTCCCACAACCTGGTCAATGATTAGATCTTTTATTTTGTTGATATTGAAGGAGAGGTTGTTGTGTTGATATCATGACATTACACTATAAAAAGTACATTTAAACCCTCTTGAAGCACTAACATTCCTAAGAGGTCCATGTAGGTACCAATGACATGGATAGGAAGAGTGACGAGGTTCTGCAAAGTGAGTTGGAAGTTTGGTACCAAGTTAAGAGTACGCAGGATTGCTTCCCATGCCATGTGCTAATGAGACCAGAAATAGGAAGATCGTGCAGTTTAACATGTTGCTAAAGAGTTGGTGTAGAAGGAAAGGTGTCAGATTTTTGAATCATAGGGCTCTCTTCCAGAGGAGGTGGGACCTGTACAGTAGAGACAGCAGCTGAACTGGAAGGGGACTAATATCTAGTGGGAAGGTTTGCTAGTGCTGCACAGAGAGGGGTTTAAATTAGAATTGCAGGAGGATGGGAACTAGAGTACCAAAACAGATAGTAGAGACATGTTAAGACATCAGACAGTCAGGAATCAAAAGGTTGAGCATGGTGCAACTAATGTTCTCAGCTGCTTATATTTCAATGCAACAAGTATTGTAGATGAGCTCAGGACATGGATCAACAAGTGGAATTATGATATTGTAGCTATTTGGGAGACTTAGTTGCAGGAGGGACAGGACAGCAGCTCAATATTCCAACTGGAGGGATTAAAGAGGAGGTGAGGTGTTTATACCAGACAGGGAAAATATCTAGTATTTGCTGTGTTGTGTAATAGCTGTGCTCAGCCAGTAAAGACTGGAGAGCGTGTCTAGTGAGGCTTTGTGGGTGGGAATGAGAAATAAGAAAGGTATGATCACAATAATAGGGCTATATTATGGACCACATAACAGTCCATGGGATTTAGAGGAACAAATTTGCAGATAGATCACAGACTGTTACAAGAAACATAAGGTGATTTTAACTTTCCACATATTGACTGGAACTCCCATACGATAAAAGGACTAAATGGAATAGAGTTTGTCAAATGTGTTCAGGAAAGTTTCCTTAATAAGTACATTAAAATCCCAACAAGAAACTGCGATACTTGATCTCCTATTAGGGATTGAGGCAGAGCAGTTCACAAAAGTTTGTGTAGGGAAACACTTTGCATCTAGTGATCATAATGCCATTTGTTTCAAAGTAAATATGGAAAAATGATAGGTCTTGTCTGCAGCAACACAAATGGTGAAGAAGTGGGGGTGGGGGGCATTACCAGAAGTTTGAGAAATCAATGTTCATACTATCAGGTTGGAGGCTACCCAAATGGAATATAAGGTGTTGTTCCTCCAACCTAAGTGTGGCCTCATCACGACACGCTTCCAGCATCTGCAGATTCTCTCTTGTTTCTGGTCTGCAGGTTGAGATTCTGAATTGGAGAATGGCAAATTCTGATGGTATCAGAAAGGATCTGACAAGTGTGGAATGGGACAGGTTGTTTTATGGCAAAGATGGACTTGGTAAGTGGGAGGCCTTCAAAAGTGAAATTTTGAGATTACAAAGCTTGTATGTGCCTGTCAGAATAAAAGGTAAAGATAACAGGTTGGTTTTCAAGAGATATTGAGGCCCTGGTTAAGAAAAAAAGATGGTATAGGCAGGTAGGATCAAATGAGGTGCTTGTGGAGTATAATAAATGTAAGAGAACACTCAAGAAAGAAATCAGGAGGACTAAAAGAAGGCATGAGATTGCCCATCAGACAAGGTGAAGGAGAATCCTAAGGGATTCTACAGGTATGCTAAGCTCTAAAGGATTGCAAGGGACAAAATTGTCCTCTGGAAGATCAGAATGGTAATCTATGTGTGGAACCAAGAAAGATGGGGATATCTTAAATAGATCTTTTGCATCTGTATTTACTTGAGAGACAGATGCAAAATCTATAGAAGTTAGGAAATGCCCCAGTGAGGTCATGAACTTTATACAGATTATAGAGGAGGGGGTGTTTATCTTGAGGCAAGTTAGGTTGGAAAAATCACCATGGTCTGAGGTGTTCCCTCAGACCTATGTGAATGCAAATACAGAAATTGCTGGGGCCCTAGCAGAAATATTTAAATCATCCTTAGTGATAGGTGAGATATGGGAGGATTGGAGGATAGCTAATGTTTTTTCCATTGTTTAAGAAAGACTTTAAAAATAAACCAGGAAATTATAGGCCAGTGAGCCTGACATTATTAGTGGAAAACTTATTGGAAGGTATTCTATGGGACTGGATATTTGAGTATGTGGATAGACAGGGACTGATTCTGGATAGTCAGCATGGCTTTGTGCATGGTAGGTCATGTCTATCTAATCCAGAGTTTTTCAAGAATGTTACCAGGAAAGTTAATGAAAGCAAGTCAGTGGATGTTGTCTTCATGGACATCAGCAAGGAATTTGACAAGGTCCCACATAGGAGGTTGGTCAAGAAGGTTCAGTCGCTTGGCATTCAAGATGAGGTAGTAAATTGGATTAGACATTGGCTTTGTGGGTGAAACCAGAGAGTGGTAGTAGACAGTTGCCGCTCTGACTGGAGACCTGTGTCTAGTGGTGTGCCGCAAGGGATCGGTGCTGGTTCCATTGTTGTTTGTCATCTATATCAACAATCTGGATGATAATGGGATTAACTGGATCAGCAAATTTGTGGATGACACCAAGATTGTGGCTTGCAGCAGGATCTGGACCAGTTGGAAAAATGGCAGATGGAATTTAATACAAACAAGTGTGTGGTGTCACCCTTAGGGAGGACCAACCACAGTAGGTTTTACACAGTGAATCAAAGGGCAGTAAGGGGTGCGATAGAAGAAATGGATCTGGGAATACAGGTCCATAATTCATTGAAAGTGGAGGCACAGCTGGATATGGTTGTAAATAAAGCTTTGGGGCCATTGGCCTTCATAAGTTAAAGTAATGAGTGTAGGAGATGGGATGTTATGTTGAAGTTATGTAAGTCATTGATGAGGGGTAATTTGGAGTAACGTGCAGTTTTGTTCATCTACCTACAGTATAGATGTAAATAAGTTTGAAAGAGTACAGAGAAACTTTACAAGGATGTTGTTGGGGCTGGAGGACCTGAGTTATGAAAGACTGAAGAGTTAGGACTTTATTTCTTGGAACACAGAAGATTTAAAGGGAGATTTGATCGGGGTACAGATTCAAGAAAGTGATTATGAACCTTTAGCAATTACCTGGTTTTCTGCATTAATTACTCATGAAGTGTGGTTTGAGCTTCATGATAATAGACAGACAAAATCTGCCTAAATTAATAACACACAAACAATTGTACTTCTCATCAATACTGACTACTCCATTTAAACAATCACCGTCTATTTTCAGAAACGAATGAGAACCTCTGGGGTAATGCCTTCAACAAAAGTTATTTGGGGTCAGGTACTTCAATCAATAAGTTGAGATTGGAGGTGTGGGTTGTCGAGGTGGCTTGCCATATTTTTTTAAAAAGGACACAGTTTACTGACAGACCCTGCTCTTTTCAAGAAAGATCTGTTTATGTACACCACATCTTGATCAAAACTACTTTCAGAGGAGCTTAGAAGAAGAACTTTAGAGATGCATGAAGCTGGGAAAGGCTACAGAAGCATTTTTAAAGACCTGAGAGTTCATCAGTTCATGGTAAGAAAAATTGTCTCCAAATGGAGGAAATCCAGTACTGTTGCAACTCTCCCTAGGAAATGGCGTCCTGCAAAGATCACACCAAGGGTAGAATGTGCTATGTTGAAGGTGGTGAAAAGGAACCTAAGGATATAAGCAAAAGACCTGCAGAAATCTCTAGAACATGCTAACATCTCTGTTCACATGTTCACTATAAGAAAACACTGAACAAGAATGGTGTTCATGAAGGACACAGTGGAGGAAACCACTGCTCTCCAAAAAAAAAACATTGCTGTAAGGCTCAAGTTTGCAAAAGACCACCTGGATGTTCCACAATGTTTCTGGGGCAGTGGTCTGTGGACAGATGAGACAGAAGTTGAGCAACAGCAACTAAATGCTGGAGGAACTCAGCAGGCCTTGGCAATATCTATGGAAAAGAGTACAGTGGATGTTTCAGACTGAAACCCTTCGGCAAGACTGGAGAAAAAAGGCTGAGGTGTAGATTTAGAGGGTGGGGGGAGGAGAGCGAAACACAAGGTTGTAAGTGAAACCTGGAGGTGAGTGGGGGGAGAGATGAAGTAAACAGTTGGGAAGTTGATCGGTGAAAGAGACAGAAGGCCATGGAAGAAAGAAAAGGGGGGAGGATCACTAGAGGGAGGCGATGGGTGGGCAAGGAGATGAGGTGAGAGAGGGAAAAGGGGGTGGGAAATGGTGAAGAAGGGGGACCATTACTCAAGTTCAAGAAATCGATGTTCATGCCATCAGATTGGCGACTACCCTAACAGAATATGAGGTATTGTTCCTCCAACCTAAGTGTCACCTCATCGTGACGGTCCTGCCAAAGGGTTTCAGCCTGAAACTTCAACTGTACTCTTTGCCATTGATGCTGCCTGGCCTGCTGAGTTCCTTCAGCATTTTGTGTGTGTTCCTTGGATTTCCAGCATCTGCAGATTCTCTCTTGTTTGAGACAAAAGTTGAATTTTTGGCAAAAATGCACACTGCTATGTTTGGAGGAAAAAGGCCACTGCACACAAACACCAAAACCTCATCCCAGCTGTGAAGCATGGTGGAACAGGCATCATGGCTTGGGGCTGCTTTGTTGCCTCAGGGCCTGAACAGTTTTTAATTGTTGAGGGTAGAGTGAATTCAAAATAGTCTCTAGACATTTCACAGAATGCCAGGGTAGCAGTCTGCCACCTGAAGCTTAATAGGAATTAGATGATGCAACAAGACAATGATCCGAAATACAAGATCAACAACAGAATGTTTTAAAAAGAAGGAAATTTGTGTTTTGGAATGGCCAAGTCAGAGCCCAGGTTGAGATGCTGTGGCATGTCCTGAAGAGGGCTGTTCATGCAAGATATTCCAGAAATATTAATGAACTGAAACAGTTTTCTGTGGAGAAATGGTCTAAGATTCCTCCTTCTTGTTGTGCAAGTCTGATCAGCAGCTACAGGAAACATTTGGTGGACGTTGTTGCTGCTAAAGGACTTTGTACCAGTTTCTAAATACAGGGTTTATACACTTTTTCCAGCCTGGACTTTGAATGATTAAACAATGTGTTCAATAAAGATGTGAAAATTACAACTTGCTTGTGTGTTATTAGTTTTAACAGAATGTGTTTGTCTGTTGTTTTGACTTAAGATTGGAGCACATTTTATAAGTAATTATTGCAGAAAACCAGGTAATTTCAAAAGGTTCACAAACTTTTACTTGCAACTGTATATAAAATTAAGAGGGGTATAGGTAGGCTTTCTATCACTGAAATTGAGTGGGACTACATCTAGAGGTAGTGATTTAAGGGTGAAAGGTGAATAGTTTAAGGGGAATGTGAGGGGAAGTGCATTTACTTAGTCATGAGAATGTGGAACAAGCTGGCAGTGCAATGGTGCATGCAAACTTGATTTCAACATTTAAGAAAAGTTTGGATAGGTACATTGATGGCAGGGGTATGGATGGTTATGGTTGTGCAGGTTGATGGGACTGGGCAGTTTAAATAGTTTGGCATGGACTAGATGGGCAGAAGAGCCTGTTTCTGTGCTGTACTTTTCTTTGATGCTATTACTCTAACATTCCCGTATACCCTCTTGTAATACTGAGGGCAAGACCATAGCACAGCAAGCAATACTTCACAGTGACAGTAAACTGGATTCATTACTGATATTCAGGTTTGCGTGTGGATTTATCATGTTCTCTGTCATCATATAGGATTTTTCTGTGTATTAATGGGTTTTTTTGCATTCCTAAAGTGTGCAGTATTAGAGGAAATTTGAACGATTTTGGAATCACGAGATCCATTCCAGTACCTCATCTCTCCCTTACGTTACAAATTTTCTTTTCTGGTCTTAAGCCATTTAACAGTTCAGAAACATTTTTAACTTCAAAATTTTTAAACCATAGTGCAACTTTATTTATGTTTTCCTGTTACTCCACAGCTCTCAGAATGAATCAACATACATATTTTCTTTAGGACTTATGATTATTTTGGTGCTATTTTAGTTAATGTTCCAAAAACATATAATTATATCATCAAGGCTGCAATTAATGTCCATTTCTAATCATTAGAATTGGAATGCACAGCTCTTCCTGAACTGCTATGTGGCGGTGATGCACTGCTCTTATAAGCAATTTATATTCAATTCTCTCTGCCATGTGATGGAGGATAATTACTAGATTATCATGTTCCTACATTGTTATCTTCAGTGTTAATGTGGTTAAGATGACAGGGAAGAGGATATGTTGACTAACCTCATTTGCAAGGGAGCAGAAGAAAAACACTCAAAAAGAGAGGCAAAAAGAAAGTTGGAAGTGCTTAGTAGCTCAGGTGCATCGGTTAGTTACAGGAACAGCTGATGTTTGGGTCAAGGTCAGAAGGAGAGGCTTAAAGCCAACAAGAACTGGGTCATAGGAAAAGTACTATGATATTTTTTATTTGATAAAGCAGATAAAGAACAGGTACATGGCTCCTACACCATCTTTTATTGGTTCAATTTAATCAGAGAATATATACAGCATCCTTCCTCTTCACAGACATCCATGAAACAGTGAAAAAACCCTGAAGAATCAATGACAGAAAAATGTTAGAACCCCAAAGCTCCTTTCCCCTCCCATGAACAAGCAACAGCAAAAGCATCAACCCTGCCCCCTCCCCGTCTCCCCACTTACTCCAGCAAAAGCACCACCCTCCCCACTACTCCCCACCATGTAAAGGCAAGCCCCCAGAGAGAAAGATCTGGAGTCCAACAAAAGCTACTTTCCATCCCAACATTTTGACATCTCAACAGGTCCTCTCTTGCACTGAGGGAGAGAGAGAGATCACTCCTCTGACAGCGAGACAGGAGGCCACCAAGATCACTGTTTTGATGTTACAACCTGCAGCGTCACTTATTAGAGTTCCGCCAGCTGGAGAATCATCTCTCACCATTGAGAGAGAGATTGCTCGGTGCAGTGGCCTTTGACAGCAGCTCCCTCTGTCTCGATGTTTTGATCTCCCATGATGCATCAGTAGGCAACATTGATGAAGAATCAGTCATCCTCAGCACCACACCATGTCTTCCAATCTGCTTCTGGACATGCCAGGTCGCTTGGCAAGTTCTGAAGAGTAAGATCCCACCACTTGTGAAGAACATACTTTGGGCGCAGCTATAAATCATGGACTCCGACAGGACCTTAGCTATCTTGAAAAGTATAGACTTGAGAATAAATTTAAACTGTTTCGCCGATGAACCAGAGGAAGTCACCCAGGTCTTTAGCTCCTCTCTCAAGTTTTCATGTAACTTGTTCATTTCTTGTCCCAAGCACTTTTTGTTTTTGTCTTTCACTATTTCTTCATGTTACCAAACTTACATACTCTTTTCCCCTTTCTCTAAGGTTATTTACCATCTGATTTTATGGTATTTCAGTTTATCTAACCTATTAGTAGGGAAAGCTGGGGATTGCTTTAATGCAGATTGAGATAACTTAAGATAGAGCTCTTTCTCTTCCAACAAAGCTTAGGCTTTTGAATATTTCCAGCCTTTATTATTTTTATTTTAGATTTAGAACATGTGCCTTTTTCTTTGATTTGAGTGTTGATTGAGTCTTAGGCAATTTTCTTGAAGGTATTTTAGACTATTCAGGAAAGATTTCTGGAACAATGTATGTTTAAGTCATTAGAAACATGTTGTATAGGAATTAGTATTCAATAATGAATTGTAAAGAATTATCTAAAAATAAAGAATCTTTGTAACTAACATGTTTGAATTCTGCATTTGTGAGGTAGAAAAATGAATCATAAACTATCAGAGAAAACAGAAATTATTTGCTATGGTAGTTAAAACCAGGAGGTATAACCTTGAAATTAGAACGAGTCTATTCTAAAATGATGTCGGGAAGCACTTAAAGCAGTGGAAATCTGGAGCGCATAATTTAGACAACTGCTGAAACCCATTAAATTGAAAATTCCCTATCTAAGGATCTTGGGTCTTCATTAGGTAACGTTATTAAACAATACTGGCTACTGCAGATAAATGGAATTAAGGCATAAATGAACCATCATTTAGTTTATTAAGAGGACCAGCACTGGTGGCTGAGTGGGGCAGTCGTGTTCCCGAACGAAATGTGAGAAATGTTTTCGATAATGATAGAGGTAAAAAAAAGTCTGAAAAATTTGCAAATTGAAGGTGCATAGAAAATTGATCCCAGCAGGTAATGTATTTTGTTTCAGTTTTAAAAAAGCTAGAGGAGATCTTGGATGTGCCAGGCTATAATTGGACTTGTATTTTAAGTTTTATTCAGTGTTTTCATTTTTTTGTAAATTACATCAATTGTGCTGTCATTGGATTGCAACAAAAATTAGAAAATGTTCTTGTATTTATCAGTATGGGATAATTTATTTTTCACGTTATTTTATTGTTATGTAAAATTTGTGTGTGGAACTAACTAATGTATGCGTATCTATGCTCCTGTTACTTGTGTTCCGGTGTACTTAAATTTGGTTTTATGGAGAATTGCCTCTTGCATTCTACATAGTGTATTAGCCATATTTAACTTTTCATCCATCGCCCTGTTTTAAAGTGCTGATGTT
This sequence comes from Hypanus sabinus, assembly GCF_030144855.1. NCBI lineage: Eukaryota > Metazoa > Chordata > Chondrichthyes > Myliobatiformes > Dasyatidae > Hypanus > Hypanus sabinus. The sequence continues at coordinate 64,611,315 of NC_082719.1, read as the reverse complement.
TGTTTTCAGTTCCATATTCGGTCCTCACTATTATAAAACTATTACAAAACAAAATATATTACTTCTACATTACAAGATTATTTTATAAAAATGCTTATATAATATCGCTTAGAATTAAAGCAATACCCCTAGTATCCTTCCAGTTGTGGTATCTTGTTCCACCAGCCGTCCATGACTATAAGTTCTGGAATTCCCTCCTTCATCTGTCTTTTTTTTTCAAGGCACTTTTTTAAAAAAAAAACTAATTTCTTTGACTGTCGCCATAAGTAGATCATAATCAACCATTGTATGAAAAAGTTTCTACAATGAAGTTTGAGACACTGTTGTTGATGAACTGAAGAATTTTTTTTTTTTTTTAAATAATTTTTTATTGCATTTTTAAATGATTACAAAGTATGAAAAAACAATGTATATAACCCATACCCCCTCCCCTTAACCCCTCCCCCCTAACTGCCCCATAGAAAAAAAAAAGAAAGAAAGAAAGAAAGAATGCCTGGTGGTTGGAAGATCTCCACATGCTCCATGGAGTTCGTAATAATTTTAATATGTATATTTATTTCTTTCCCCTAATAACCAATTGTTTCATCTTAAAAGCATCTATATATTTAATCCTGTCTTTTGTAAATAAGGGCTCCAAATTTTCAAAAATGTTTCATATTTATCTCTTATCTCTTATCTCTTATCTCTGTATAATTTGATTCAAAGACAGGTAATTAAGCAAGGAGTCCATAAGTCAAGACAAAAATGGGAAAGTGATTTGAATATTAAAATTGAAGAAACAAATTGGTCAAGACTATGTCTTGACAGTATGACAAATACAATAAATGTTCGGTTAAGATTAGTGCAGTATAATTTTCTACATCAATTATATATTACACCACAAAAAATAAAAAAATTTAATCCAAATTTATCGGATCAGTGTTTCCGATGTAACCAGGAAACTGGTACTTTTTTACATTCGACATGGTCTTGCTCTAAAATTCAACCATTTTGGACAAATTTAAGACTTTTACTGGAACAAATTACAGGAACACAATTTCCTCATAATCCAATATTATTTTTACTAGGTGATATTGAAGGGATAAAACCGAAACTCAAACTAAATAAGTATCAGAAAGAATTTATAAAAATTGCACTGGCAGTAGCCAAAAAAGCTATTGCAGTTACTTGGAAATCGGATACACATTTAAGTATAGATTCTTGGAAGAAAGAAATCTATGGTTGTATTCCATTAGAAAAAATTACTTATAACTGAAGAATTTTTGACTGCACACTTGTAGTTTAATTTTTGGTCTTTAGATTTACAGCTAGACCTCTGGTAGAAACAATATTTGATAGAGGAATGGCAACTTGCTTTGCTTATGGTCAGACTGGAAGTGGAAAGACACATGTAAGTAATCCATTTTTTTCCCCCACAGTTTTAAAACAGTTGCATTGTTCAGTTGCATAGGAGAAATAAAAATCTAATTAGATCCTGGAGAAATGTGCTTATCTTTTATCTTCCTATTCAATGTAAACTTATTTTACTTGGCTATTCTGCAATACTAGATTAAGCAATGTTGCACATCTTATGAGTGATGTTACCTTTCATTATCTGTTAGTGTTTTTCTTCAGTTTCTTTGTCTTTATTTGTAAAAGTCCAGTTAATTATTTCCCTCCCTTGTGTATTGGTGAGCACTGTCCTAAACTGTAGTCCTTCATGTGAAAGTGTTTTCATAGAGCTAATTAATAGCGAGTTGCCTGTTTTGGGTAAGCAATGTATTTCCTGGTTGGGAAGGGAGGACTTGAAAGGGAAGCTCTGAGGTGTTGGTGCTCCCTACTGCTCTTGTCTCCCTCAGTGGTAGAGATCTCAGGTTTGAGTGGTGGCGTGGAGCAGTCAAGGTGAGTAATTGCAGTGCATTTTGTAAGTGTTGTACAACTAGTGAAAGTTATGCTTTCAGCCAAACAGGCCCTTTTGCTCTGAATGGTGCCAGGATTCTTAAGAGCTTTTGGAACTAGATATACAGTGATCCAACCCACTTGTAGATGCTAGAAAGGTTGCTGAGTTTGGAGTCGAAAGCATGTTTGGGTTGACATGTCCGGAAGTCACGTGCCGATGTCTGAGAGTCCAGCCGAAGGACAAGAGAATCTGGGGCCAAGGAATCTGGAGGTGGCCTTTAATGGTGTTGGAGGCCTGTCTATGTGAGAATAGATGGAAGGTGGGAAAGGGGCTTGTTTTGTTACTGTTGCTGTTATTGCTTGTGTTGCTTTGATGAACGTTGTGGGCTTACTGTGTTAGCGGTGGAATGTGTAGCAATACTTTCAGGCTGCCCAAGAACATCCCTAGGTTGTATTGGTTGTTAATACAAAATAAGCATTTCACTGCATTTTTGGATGTATATGTGATAAATAAATGAGTCTGAATCAACTCAGGTTATCCTCTTCTAGCCATGGTGTTTGTGTGACAGTTCAGTTGAGTTTCTAATCATGATAGAACTCAGTGTTAGTAGTACCATTGAATGCCATGATGCTGGTTAGTCTCTGTCTCATTGAAGATGCTTGTGCCATAGGAAATTTTCAAGTTGCATATGTTACATCTGTGTATGGCCAATCGTGCATTGGAAGATCATCCTTGCAGAATTCACAAATCACTATCAAAAATTTGAAGTACAGAATAAAGTTGCCTCTTGCATAATTTTGTGGTGTTGAAAGTAAATAAACACTTCATTTCAAGTTCATACTTCAAGTTGAAAGTATGCATGCATCCTTCTGGGAGGGACGTGAACATTTTGGAGAGGGTGCAGAATAAATTTCTCTGCCTGGGTTAGAAGACATATCCTGTCAGGAGAGATTGTGCGAACTTAGATTGTTTCCTGTGGAGCTGTGGAGGCTGAGGGAAGACTTGATAAAAGTTAGTAAAATTATGGGAGGTATGGTTAAGAGTAGGTGGCTGGCATATTTTTTTCCCCAGGATCAAAATGTCTAATTCTAGAGGGCATGCATTTAAGTGAGAGGAGTTAAGTGTGGGCAGGTTTTTTTTTACATAGGAAGTGGCGGTGCCGAGAATCTGCTGCCAGAGGTGGTACTAGAGACAAATAAGGAAAGGATGCCATAGATGCTGCCTGGCAGGCTTGAGTCCCTCCAGCGTTTTATATATGTGAGTCTGGATTTCCAGCATCTTGCAGAATCTTTTGTGTTCATGTATGGCTTGTACTATTGTTCATTGCTTATTTAGTTTCCTTGAAGGAAACTTTTTTAACAAAAAAATTTCCTTAACTGCTGATAATCAAAAATTTAAGTTGCAGACCAGCTGTCCATAAATATTTCCTCAATTTTCTTCAGATATATAATATTTCTCAAATTCTCATTTTAATGCTTTTTTTTCTTTACACTGCTTTAATAGTCTTAGTCTTCCTGTTGTAGTTGCCATAGGGGTTGGGAGAGTCAGGGAGTCCACGTGAATCTGAAGCCCATTAAGCAACAATTTGAACATCATCCATATGCTGACGAAATCAAATTATAAAGACATTGCAATTTTGCGTAATTGTAGAATGTCACATATGGGAAGAAAAACTAAACTGTGCTCAATTAATTATGTGGAAGGTTATACATATTATGGAACAACTAGGTAATTGTTTCATTATGTGTATAACAAGATAAAGCCATTAAATAAGCCACATGCCTTTTTGGATTGTAAGTAATGGGGCTTGGGTTTGAGTGGAGTAATTATAAAACTTGATTGAAAAAACACACTCAGACAGCAGTTTGATGCTTAGAGGTTATGAAAGTCATAAACCACATACATTTACATGGATTATATTAGATGTGGAAAAATAATAATTTTGAACAAGCTGGTAATAAAGCAACAACTTCCAGTAGAATTGAAAAGATAACCAATTGAATAGAGTATATTTTTAAAAATATTGTAAAGGGAGAAAGATTGTACTTTCATTATTGAAGATTTATTTTATATAAGAACATTAATGTCCTTTTTAAAAATAATGACTGAGGAGCATATTGGTATGGGGATGCAAAATCCGAAACATTGCATCAAATTAAACAGCAATATGGCAAGAGAATCTTGAATTCAAATAATGTGAACTGTAATAAAATTGTTGTCAGTTACTTCCACATGCATTTGTAGTAACTTCTCCCAAAGAAAAATGCTGCAATTTAGCATAGATTTCATTTCACATATGTACCTATGATGTTTAAGTTCCTCTACCCAATTTTTTTTTTCTGATTTGGTTTTTAGACTATGGGTGGTGACTTCACTGGAAAAAATCAGGATTGTTCTAAGGGAATTTATGCATTAGCAGGTAAATATTTTAACATGTAATTTTACATAAGTCATATACTTTTATGCCAAAGCAATTTTGTTTTAAATGTTATTGATTTAATGTTCCTTCTTCATTTGAATTTTACTATTTATTTTCATCTTTACAGCCCGGGATGTTTTTCTAATGTTAAAGAAGCCAAATTACAGAAAAATAGAACTCCAAGTGTTTGCAACATTTTTTGAAATTTACAGTGGCAAGGTAAATGAGCTTTCTCAAATTTCAGTAAGTTCTTGACACACTTGATAATTCCCAACTGAAAGACTTTTTTTGTTTCAGAACATGGCTACTCTTAGTAGCAGTTCAAGATTTATCTGTAGATATTTTAAACTTCCACTTTAACACGAATATGGTTAGTACACAAAATAAAAAATGTGCTTATTAAATTGTCTATACTTTGATAACAGAACGTTTAATTAATTATATTAAAATTGTAGACCGAATAGCTCCTGAGACTGTTTCACAGTTCTGTAAACTCATGACTTCATTAGTGCTTTGACTTAAGCTGTATTTTCTTGTTAGACCCCTTATTCCACTGTTATCAATTTATTTTAGCTAAATCCTACTTGTTCCACCTTTTGAATACTCTTAATGATTCAGCATCCATTGTTTTTTTTTCCTTCAGAAGATTTTTGCCAAAAACTGAATAGCTATTCTTCAGATTTTTTTTTCATATACAGTGCTGTTTTAATTTGAATTATTTCAGCAGAATTGATCAATTTCAGTTAACCCTCTGTACAGTTAATAATTTATCTGGTGCATTGTATTATCCAGGTATTCGACTTACTTAATAGAAAGGCTAAGCTAAGAGTGCTGGAAGATGGTAAGCAACAGGTTCAGGTAGTGGGACTTTCAGAGCGAGATGTTAAATGTACAGAAGATGTATTGAAACTAATTGAAGCTGGTAATAGCTGCAGGTGAGACTTCCTTACATGCATTATTTTTGTATTTTATATATGTTGAACTTTGTCATGGAAGTAAAATATTTTAAAACATGAAAATCATTTTTGTATATAAAGCTGCTTATTATCAAATTTAGAAGCAGGCAAAATAAAATTTGTGCCCAGCTTTTCCTTGGCAGTCTACATATTGGGATGCTTTTGAAAGGGTACCTGTTTGAAGTATAATCACTGAGCTTACTAGGTTTTTAATGTGTATCTGTATGACCTTGAAAAGAAATAAAACAAATACTCAAAATAAAATGTTTTGATGTAAGCCTGTACCTGAAAATGTAATATTGATCCTGGGTGTTATCAACAAATTTATTTACTCAAGCAAAGGACTTCCAGATGTATTAAAATCTTAATGATCAATTTATTAACTAGTAGAAAGAGCTAGATCATTTATTGCAAAGACTTTATGTGTATAGTGCAATGAAGGTCTATGGATTTTAGCTAATTTGATGTGAATCTTGTCTTGCCAAAGTTATGTCTAGCAGTTGTAAATTTATAAGCCTTCCTCAACCAGTCGTTGCAGACAATACTCCTTTTTGAATTTTATAAAAGTTTTATTGCTATTCATTTGTATTGTAGCTTTTTTAAAAAAAGAATATAATTCAGTAACAGTTATTACTCCTCAACCATCAGGCTCTTGAAACAGATGGGTTACCTTCACTCACCAAAACACTGAACTGATTCCACAACCTATGCACTCACTTTTACGGAGCTTTCAACGTGTTCTTAATATTTATTGCTTAATTGTTATTATTTTTAATCTTTGTTTTTGCACAGTTTGTTGTCTTGCACATTGATTGTTTGTCTCGTGTGCAGGTATTCATTGATTCTGTTGTGCATGCTCACAAGATAATGAATCTCAGAGTATTATATGGTGACCTACAAGTACTTTGATAAATTTACCTTGAACTTTTAAATGATGCTGTTTGTCATAATGCGGTAAGTTTTGCAAATATTCCTTAATTTAGTATTTGTTTCAATATCCTTTTAGAACATCTGGTCAGACTTCTGCAAATGCTCACTCTTCAAGAAGCCATGCAGTTTTTCAGATAATTCTTCGCAGAAAAGGGAAAATGCATGGAAAATTTTCTTTAATAGACCTGGCTGGAAATGAAAGGGGTGCAGACACCTCCAGTGCAGATCGACAGACGCGACTTGAAGGGGCTGAAATTAACAAGAGTCTTTTAGCACTCAAGGTAATGCAAAGAAACAACTTTTATCTTTATTATAGGTCCATATAAATTACGGCTGCCTATTAGATACTTTGTAAGCCAGCCGTATGATTGTAAGTTTTTATTTGAACTTTTTGTATTATGGTAATTACTGGCACAAAGTACCAAATTTTCGGCTAACCTCACTTAACAGTTCTTGATCTAAAACTTTGTGGGTTCTAGATTTTCAAATGCTCCTCTAGATATTTACTTAAAGCCAGGATTTCTTTGTTATTTGCGTAAGACAAAAGTCCTGAAATCCCCTCTAATTATCCTATTAACAAATATTTCAGCTCCCAAGTTTTTTGTATCTCTTCCCATTTCTTCTATTCCCCACTCTGGCCTCTAATCTCTTCTCCTTACCTGCCTATCACCTCCACTTGGTGCCATGGGGCCCGTCCCCTTTCCTTTCTCCCATGGTCCACTCTCATCTCCAATCAGATTCCTTCTTCTCCAGCCCTTTACCTCTCCCACCTACCTGACTTCACCTACCACCTCCTAGCTAGCCCTCCGTTCCCTCCCCCCACCTTTTTATTCTGGTGTCTTTCCTCTTCCTTTCCAGTCATGAAGAAAGGTCTTGACCCAAAATGTCGACTGTTTATTCATTTCCATAAATAGCCTGACCTGCTGAGTTCCTCCAGCATTTTGTGTGTGTTGTTCTAGATTCCCAGCGTTTGCAGAATCTCTCTTGTTTACCTTCATTCTGAGTTTAAATTTAAAAGGCATTTAGACAGGCATATGTACATTCAAGGAATGAAGTGCTGTAGACCATTTACAGGAAGATGGGAGTAGTCTGAATTGGCAAGGACATTGTAGGTGGAAGGGCCTATTCCTTTGCAGTTCTGTATCCTTTTTCTAATACTTTACGTTCTTCCTCCTCAATATCAAGATCTATATCATTTTGCCTTTTATGTTAAAAGAGATTTATAGTGTTTATTAAAGTTATATACTTTTTTCTGATTCTTCCCTTAACGCTCTGATGTGGCTTCAATTAACCTCTTTTCCTTTACATATTTATAAAATATCTGAGTTTGTTCCTTAATTTTAACCACCAAAATTTTACATTTGTTATTTTTGTGCTCTTTATTTCACCCCTGACCACCTGTGTTTCTCTTAAGGTATGATATAATATTTTATGAACATTGCTGGGTGTGTTAGATTGTTCTTCACTAATAACAACTGCAAATCTTGCAGTGAAATTTCCATCCCACCTTCATTTCAAAATAAGTTGGATGCAAATCTTGTTATGAAGTCTTGTAGTGTACGTGTGTATTGTGAAGCCTGCTTTTCCTGTATGAGTAACCACTTTGGATTTTGCTCATGTACACAGAAAAGAAACTTAAATGATCAAAATTAATGCTAAGTGGGAATTTAGGGAAATGCTAAGTACAGTTGTGGCAGCCTTTTAAGATTTGCAAATCATTCCTTTGCGACATAAAAAGTTGCCACAATCAGACTTAGCATTTTTCTAACATGGTCAATGACCATTTAACTTGTTTTGAGCTCTGCAATAGTTTTTCTTCTAGTCTGTTTTCCTGTTCCTATGCATTTTTTCCATAAAAGGAAGATTTTAATTACAGCTACCTTGTGTTTCACAAGTTTGAGATTTGGAATCCTTGGAAGTGTAATTATAGGCATGATTGTTGTAATATGCATTACTTGTTTCCAACTTGTTATTTAAAGTTAATGTTAGATTTGTGAGGTGAGAAGAATAAGCAACAATGCTATTTATCCCTCTGCTATAAGGTATTTCTCTCTAGAATTTCCACCAAAAAGTACTTCTATCCAGAAATTTAATGTAGTCTGTGCATCTCTCGTTAATAATCCATTTTGTGTAATTATAGGAATGTATCCGTGCCTTGGGTCGAAACAAACCTCACACCCCGTTCAGAGCCAGTAAACTTACTCAAGTGCTTAGAGATTCTTTTATAGGAGAGAACTCCAGGACTTGCATGGTAAGTCACATTTTTTTAAACTATATCTGTTCAAAGCAAATAGGTATACTCCAGTAAGTTATTGGAGTTAGTGTAAATCATTTTTCTTTCTATTCACCCGGTATTTTACTGAAGATAATGATATCTTGAGTAGTTAAGATGAAGGGTCTTTGCCCTGAATTCTTAACTGGTTTCTTTTTCTACAATGCTGCTTAACTGGCTGGGTTCATTGTACATTTGTTTCAGATTCCAAAATCTGAAGTTTAATTTGTTTTTTAGGGATATCTTGAGATATGATTGAAGTGAGCTGTTAGCTCTTCATTATTATATGTAAATGGTCTTGCACATGGAAGAATGGATTAAAGGACAGAGCTCACAGCAGAAACAAAACAATTCTACTTTTTATTTGATGCCACAATTTTTTGACAGGTTATTAGATAAAAGTTAGGAGTATTAAATAAATTATTATTAAAATTCAATAGATAAAAGTAGAACTAGATCTTTTTTAAGCACTAGATCCTTTTTAAAACTAGGAGTATTAACTCAGGAAAGATACTGTGATAGAACCTTTAAAAAAAATTGGTTCTCTCTACGCTATTACAGTTAACTTGGTCATAATTAATAATACATAGTCATAATCACTGGCATATTTACTGCACCAGAAAATCTTTACTGGACAACATCCTTTGCAACAGCAATAACTCAGCTTTGAGAGTTATTGTTGAGACAAAAGAAAGACTGCAGATGCTGCAATAGAGCCAAATGCTGGATGAACTCAATAAGGAGGGAAATGAACAGTCAATGTTTTGAACTGGCACCCTTCATCAGGTCTGGAAAGAAAGTGGGCCATGGAATAAAGGAAAGGAGTTGGTCAGTCAGAGGAAGGAAGAGGTGGCTGATGGGCAGGTCGTGAGAGGGTAACGAGAAGGTGTAAAGGAACCAGAGGGATTAGAGGAAATGACGAATGGGGGAACAGAGGGGAATGATTTCTAGAAATCAATATTAATGCCATCAGTTTGAAGACTGTCAAGAAGTATTGTGAGGTACTATTCCTCTAATCTGTTTCTATCCTCAACTTGTGTGTTCAGAGTAAAAGTGCTTGAACTGTTCCTCCACCACCTCCCCACTTTGTTTTCTAGTATCCCTTTGGCCCAATTACCCATTTTTCCCACCCTCATGATCTGCCCATCACCCACACCTCCTTCCCATAATTCCATGGTTCACTGTTATCTAATCAGATTCCATCTTTTAACAGCTCTTTGCCTCTTCCACCTATTACTCCCCAGCTTTTCACAGCATTCCCACAGCACCCTCACCCATCCATTTCCCCCTCCGCCCATCCCTCACCTATCTATTTCCCCCTCCGCCCCACCTGATTTTACCTATCACTTGCCCAGTCCATGCTTCTCTCCTTCCCCCTTGCACCACCATTTTATTTTGGTTTATGCCCTTTTTATTTCTAGTCCTGAAGAAAAGTCTTAAGATTGAAACATTATTTTTCTCCATAAATGCTGCCTGACCTGTTGAGTTCCTCCAGCATTTTTTGTTAAGAGTTATTTTGCTGTTATTAAATTGTTCTATAGAATATAAAGAAATAATATATTTAAAGGCATCATTCATTCACATTCCAATGTTGACCCAAGTGCTTTACCACCAGTTCAGTATTTTGAAGAACAGAAAATGATTATAAAGCAAGAAATGTGTGACATATAATTAGGGTCCTACACAACAATAATACTTGATTGTTTGTCTTGTTAATACATTTAAATTTGCAATTATAGATGTTTTTATTTATTTAGTTTAAAATATGTTTAACCACCAATATCTGTTGTCTCAGTTTTTAAACATTTATCAGTTCTTAATTATAGATGTTAACTGATCTATTTTGAACTAGAATGATGCTGAATTTCTATCTGAAATAACAGTATTTTGTAGCAGTTTGCTATTACTTTTTACTCTAAAGTAAACCATGAACTACTCACTAGTGAATCTTCATACATATGCAATATTTTTGCTTGGTGTACGCATGTTTTATGTCTTCCTCAATCTTTGCATTTATTCATAGATTGCTACTATCTCTCCAGGGATGGGTTCTTGTGAGAACACACTAAATACACTTAGATATGCAAACAGGTATGTTATTTCCTCTAAAAATACAATGTATATGAAGCAAAATGCCATCTCCATTCCAATATTTCAGTAACAACAAAATTATTGTTTAGATTTCTTGGAATTGGTTACCAACCTTAAGTAAAAGTTGTAAATATTGGTGTTGTGCTGTTTTTGTAGTGTGATGATTGCTAATGTGTTTTTCACTTGGACCATGTTGTATTTGAATATTGGATCAATAATTGATATTAAAACAAGGCCTTGAATAGTATATTCAATAAATTGTATTGTGAGAAATCATTTTATGGTTCCCATGTCCAGTGTCGAAGAATTGAGTGATTCTTGAACACAACAAAATAACCTATAACTAGTACTTTATAAAAAAGAGTGAAAGTTTATTAAGTACAAAATCCTATTAACTGGCTTATAGGTAAAAGTTGATGAATAGCTCACAGCTCTTGATTCCTGAAAACTCTTGGACACAAGTGACATCGTCTCAAGTCTGGTCTCTTTCCTGCTTTCCTATAAATCTTTAAGTCTTTTTGAATTGTTCCTCCATACCTTTAGCTTTATCCTTTAATCTTCAAACAAAGTAGACATAATCAATGTCTATTTAATTTTAATGGTCAAAAATGCCACTACCATTTAAGATATTGCTGACTTTTCAGCTATACCAGGTCAACTCCAATCCATTATATTCTATGCCTCGGTAATTTAAGTGCCCTACTTCTTAAATGTTGTGAGCATCTGTTTCCATCTAACCCTTAGGCAGTAGATGCAATTCAGATTCCAACTACCCTTTAAGTGACCATTTTTTTTCTTAGGATTTCCCTTGAACTACCCATCCTTGTCTTAAATCTTTGTCCTCTAGTTTTAGACAATTCTACTTAGTGAAAAAATGTTTCATCTACTCTCAGTTTCCACCCCCCCCCCCATTCCTCTGCTTGAAGGAAAAATAGCCAATCCAGTGTGTCCTCATAACTAAAAAAAAAATGCTTCATTCCATGCAATTTCCTGGTGATTCTCCACTGCATCCTCTCCAGTACAATCATGTATTTCCTATAGTCTAGCCGGCTGTGGGCTCACTCTGTTGTCAAATAATCTCCTTACTCTGATATTCTCTTCCCTAGCAAATGAAGCCAAATGTCCAATAATTTACCTTCAGCACTTTATCTAACTGTGCTGCCCCTTTCAGGAATTCTTGGACTTGTCTATCCTCATTGTCAATGCCATGACCCTGCCTTTCATTGTGATGACCTATCCTTGTTACACCTCCTGAATTACATCACCACGCACTTATCAGAATTAACTTCCATCTGTCATTGCTCTGCTTATTTTACCAACTGAACAATATCACCAGTAAGCCTAAGAATATTCTCACTATCAACAACACCACTACTTCTTGTGTCATCCAGAAACTTATTATTCATACCTCTTATAAGCAATTCCAAATCATTAGTATATGCAGCAAGTATTAAGGGTCCCAACAGTCATCCTGTGGTCATAAAAACAACTTCCAAACATCATGTTCTGTCTCTGAGAAATTTGATCAAATTGATCAGATAGGACTTCTCCTTTGCAAAAGTATGATGACTATCTTCCTACCTTTCCAATATCGTTTAACCTTGACCTTTCCCCCCAATAACTTCCTTACCATTGATCTTAGACTCGTAGACCTGTAATCTAAACTAGAGGAAGAGTGGGACAGCATTTCATATTCCACCTGAGTCATCTACAACCTGACAATAGGGATGTTAAATTCTTCAATTTCAGCACACTTGCTCCCACTCCGTCCTTTTCTCTCTCCTCCTAGTCTACCCAGTTTCTCCTTCACATACCCTTTGCTATCAGATTCCATTGATTGCAACACTTTCTGATGTTCAACTACCTAGCCTCTTTGCCATTTCCACCCTTTCTTCTCCAGCTGCTACTTACCTTTCTTCACCTGGATCTGCTTATCACCTGTCAGATTGTATTCCATCTTTTCCTCTCACTTCTTATATAGTCCAGATGGAGCATCTTGACCTGAAATGGTGACTGTTCATTTCTCTCTACAGATGCTGCCTGACCTGATGAGTACTTTGTTTTTTGCTCTAAATTCCAGCACTTGCAGTCCCTTGCATCTCCATAGACCTATAATTATACAGCTTATTCCTGTGGCACATCTTGAATAGATAGTACTTCATTTGTTGCCTTTAGTCATCTGTTACCTCACACTGGCAGGTCCCCACTGAATTCTTGTATAAATATTTAATTTCTGTTTGTGTTCCATTGTTGTATGTGAGACATTTAAATGCCATGTGTTAGGCAGTGTGTCATTAACATCCAGATATTGCCGTTGTGGCTATTTAGAATGTTTGGCACAATTTTTCTAGTTTCATCTTCATAACTGGCTCAACTGTTTCTTTCAGACTTTTGTTTAAATTGAAAAGAGAAATCCACAAATTCTTGAGTTAAAATGGGAGTATTTTTCAACAGGTGATCTTTCATTCAAGTTTTTAATTATATTGTTCTTTCCTGACTGAAATTTCCTCCTTCCTCTTTGTTCACACGTTTGCTTACTACTGCAGAGTAAAGGAGTTTGGAATAAGTCCCTCGGATATTCCCTTTCAGCAAGGTGGTGGGAGCCGATCTGACCTCTCTCCTACCTACCTCGACTATGATGACTTCCCTCCTTCACCTACCAGGTCTATATCTTTCTGTCAATTCCATTACTTTCTCCTTTGACCTTCCAATCCTCCCTCCCGCCATTTTCCCCATCCCCATATAACCTTCCCAGTTTGTACTGAAACACTTAACTCTTCAGTTATTCCAAATTGTGTGTTAATTTTATTAACTAACACTTTTTTATAAAATATATTTTCTTCATTTTTCCCATTATTTGCTGGAAGGTAGAATAAATAGTTTTTGCATTGTTTTAGTGTAATTTTCAAAATGATTTTTTTTTCAAAATGATTTGTTGGCTGACTTAAAGGCTATGTAAATACAAATCTAGATCAGAAACTTGTACTTTGCGATATTATTAAAATGTGTGAGAATGCATCTTCTGCTTTGTGTTAAAGGACAGTGCTTATAGTGTTTGTTGGATAGAACCCTGCACAAATTGCATTTGTATTCACTATTTAATCAAACCAGAAGCAGTCTTAGTCCCACTGGCCCCTTGCTAAATTTACTATTTTTATTATAAAGTGCTACTTTTGAACTCAGTTGAGATTTATACCATTTTAATTACTGTTTATACTGTATTTATTTTTAATATTAACTGTGGTAGATTAAAATGACAAATTAATTTTACTTACAAATTATTAATTTATATAAGAACATAAGGAACATAAGTAGAGCTTTGGTGCATTATACATCCTCTGTTTACTAATATAATGAATGGCCTGTACCATTTTTCTGCACTAATTCCCTTCCTTTAATAACATTAAAACCCAAAATTTCTGGTAACATCTGTCTTGAATATACTCCGAAACTAAGCCACCATGGCAATGTTGGACAAATAATTCCAAAGAATCACAGCTTTTAGTGAAGACATTTCATTACAGTTTTGAATAACTTTCTCCTTATCCTGAGATTGGCAGTTGGCTTAAGACATCACAACCAGAGGAAACATTGTTGGTTCATTTATTGAGCTCTGTAACAATATTATGTTTCAGTGAGATTACTTCTCATTCTTTTAGAATTTTAGGAAGATGTCCACTCCACCCCTCTCCCCCCCCCCACCACAATCCATCCCACGAATCATTCTGTTGAACATTTGGGGCAGTATTTCTATTGCAGCTATGTTCTGAACACAAGCATAAAGTACAGGTTCCTTAAATAGGTTAATCAGAACTAAATATTCTGGGGTTGTCTCACCAGAACAAATTCTATTCCAGTGAGATCCAACATACAATTTGCTCTCCTGGTAGCTTGCTGTATCTGTATATTAGCTCTGAGGAATTCATGCACAGTTTGGGTCCTTCTGAACTGGGAAACCTTTCAGTCTCCCAGCATTCTCTTAACAATTTTTACAATGCAAGCCAGCTAAGTAGCATCAACAAACTAGAATATGTTGTTGTGTTTTTTTTTAATCTTGTTTATTATTCTCCACTTCTTGAAAATAACATGTCATAGTTGACTTGATTGAATTATGTTGTTGAATCATTATTGGCAAGAAGGTTGGCAAGAATGCAAAATATATTCTCAAATGTAGATTACCTCCTCTTATTTCTCTTGTAGAGTACAAACATTTTCATTTACCTCATTATAAATTTAGTCAAATCATAGGTCATAATGGGCAAGAGAGTGGCAAATGAAATACAGTATTGAAAAATGCATGGTCATGCACTTTGGTAGTAGAAATAAATGTGCAGACTATTTTTAATTGGGGAGAAAATCCAAAAATCTGAGAAGCAAAGGAACTTGGGAGTCCTTGTGCAGAACACCCTGAAGGTTAACTTGTAGATTGAGTAAGTGGTGAGGAAGGCAAATGCAATGTTAGCATTCATTTTAAGAGGTTTAGAATAAGTAAGTAGGGATGTGATGCTGAGGCTTTATAAAGCACTGGTGAGGCCTCACCTTGACTTTTGTGAACAGTTTTGGGCTCCTGATCTAAGGAAAGATGTGTTGGCATTGGAGAGGGTTCAGAGGAGGTTCACAAGGATGATTCCAAGAATGAAAGGGTTATCATATGAGAAACATTTGATAGCTCTGGGTCTGTACTCGCTGGAATTTAGAAGGATGAGGGGCAATCTCATTGAAATCTTTCAACAGTTGAAAGGCATAGACAGAATAGATGTGGAGAGGATGTTTCCTATGGTGGGGGAGTCTAGGACAAAAGGGCACAGACTCAGGATAGAGGGGCGTCCATTTAGAACAGAGATGCAGAGAAATTTCTTTAGCCAAAAGGTAGTGAATTTGTGGAATTTATTATCACAGGCAGCTATGGAGGTCTAGTCATTGTGTGTATTTAAGGCAAAGCTTGATAGGATCTTGATTGGACATGGCATCAAAAGTTATGGGGAGAAGGCCGGGGATTGGGGCTGAGGAGAGGAGAAAAGAATCAGCCATGATTGAATGGCAGACTTGAAAGGCCAAATGGCCTAATTCTGCTCCTATATTTTAAAATTCTGGGTCTATATTTTGTTTCATTTGCATTAGAAGTATAATATATTTTGATGACTGAGGCAAGGAGGGGACAGTCATTGATACATGTTAACATAAATCATCAAGTGCAGCTAGATGACTATTTAAAGAAGGAATACAGTTAACATAAAACTTTAACAAGTGAGAAGAAATCCGACTTGCTGTGGCCACCTTAACTTGACAGCTTGACACAAACCTCTACAATCAGGAGAATGTTTTTAATTTCCTTCTGTTATGATAAAATATAGGGCTGAAATAATGGAAGTTTAAGTTAGGAATAAGGCATAAGACTTTATGTCCAGTCAAAAGGGTGTGTACTGGTAGATTTAAACATGGATTAACCTGGCCTACAATAGGGGAGGAGACTGCCCATTAATTAATTGGTAATATTAGAAGGTCACTTGAAAAATAGTATGTAAATAATAATTTTAATTGTTTTTCTCTGGTCTTCCGGAATACCAAAAGCTCACCTTTGCTTTTGGAGCTTAACTTTCTTCGAAAACAAATTTAAAAACTGGATTTTTACTGTTTGTTAAATCACAAGTTATAGCACACCTTCTAATCTAAATTTTGTAATTTTATCAGGACATTATTATAAAGTTACCAGTCCTTTTAGTACAGGCTATGAAGGCTATATATTTGAAATCTTTTTAATGAAGAAATAATCCTAAAAATAAATACTGTTGTTTTTATTCCCCTTGCCTCAAACCTGTTTTTGATCTAGAGTGAAAGAATTAGTTGTGGATCAGAATGGTCCAGGAGAAGGGCGGGTCAATATCCTTGTACCAAGTCAGCTTGATGCACTAGAAGCACAGTGGGGTCTTGGAAGCTCTCCTCAACGAGATGATCTGAAACTGCTATGTGAACAAAATGTGAGTTTTTTAACCATTGAAGTTAGAGAAAATTATTATTAATTTTATTTGTTCAATGTGTACCCTGTGGTATAAAGTGGTATCTGTTTGCCCCTCAGCCTCTGTTGCCCCAATGAAAATATTTGTTTGTCCAGTATCTCCTTATAGTTAAATACACTTTAATCCAAGTGATATTCTAGCGAATTACTAGCACTTACTTCCCAATTGTTTATATGTCATCCTGTGCATACATTGACCAACAGTGGCGACAGAAGTATTACAACTGGAAACGTTGACTGTTAATATTCCTGCACTTCTACTGCTCAAGCTGTTGAGTTCCTCCAGCAGTTTGAGTTTTGATCTGCAGTACCTGTTGCGTTAACTGTAACATTGTCATCCCTTTTCAAATTCTTCCTTTGCTTCATTCCACCCTTTCTGAGAAATTTTGATGTTTTGTGCATCTGATTTTTATCTTGATACTGGTATTGGTTTATTATTGTCAGATGCCCCAGGATATTGTCCATACAAGGTCAAGTTAATACACACTGCAGTGACCTAGAACAAAGTAAAATAATAAAGCAGAGTAAAACGTAATAGCTAGAGGAAGTGTAGTGCTGTAATAAAGTGCAAGATCATAACGTGGTCGATCGTGAGATTCAAGAGTTCATAGTTTAGTAGAGGTCTGTTGGAGAAAATGATAACAGTTGGATAGACACTGTCTTTAAGCCTGGTGGTATCAGCTTTCAAGCTTTTGTATCTTCTGCTCAATGGAAGAGGAGAGAAGAGAGAGTTATTCAGTGATGTATTTCATAATGCTGGCTGCTTTACTGTGCTCTGAGAAGCATAGAGTCTATTGAGAGGAGGCTGGTCTCCATGATGTGCTGAGCTGTATCCACAACTCTGCTGTTTCTTGTGGTCATGTACCCAGCTGTTCTGTACATCAAGCTGTTATGTACCCAGGTAGATGCTTTGCTGAACTCTAAGATGATTTTGCCGAAGGCTCTGGAATCCCTTCCCTATTCATATACACGCACGAACGGACAGGTGGACACAGACTTTGGTCATTCAGTTTAATGTCTCCAAAGATTAATTTGATGCTGGTTCATCTTTGATCAGTTGATTACTTATCATTTCAAATAATTTATGCTGAAGAGTGAGGAAATGACACCTGAGGATAGGAAGCATAAGTAAAATAATAATTATAACCTTAGCAGTGAAAACATTTATTATTCTGAGACTGTGATCAAAAGGAGTTTTAGACATCTTTTATGACATGAGGTGCCTTAACCAAAAGCATGACCATCTTTTCTGTGCAGTGATATTAGCTTCTTCATTTTCATCTAACCCAAAAGTGCATCTTGGTGTTTTCACAATTTTAGGATTCATTTTGAGTTTTAAAAACATTGTTGTGCAAGAGTAGCTCTCTGGCAAGGTTTATTACTGCTAGTCAGAATTATTTTCCTCCAGGACTACTGCGAGAAAATGCAAATCAATTCAGCCGTAGTTCAAATTTGTGCAGTTTAGCCATCTGCAAGGGGAGCTGAAATTCAGAATAATTAAGTGTACGTTTTGAATGATATTAGATATGGCAGGAGCAATGAAATATTAAAATGGTATCTCTCCACACCCAAGAAAGTTAAACAAAAAGAGGTTAAATTCAAATAAATTCAATATTTTACTCTTTTGATTTACAAATAAAATCATCTTATTGTTAATATATAATTTATTGAATGAAGATAACCCATTTGACTATGGAAATGAGAACTTTTGTACTTCAGCTTTTTACCAAGCCTAATTTTTAACATGTTGAATGCCCTGAAAGTAATTGGTTAGCACTTAAATATAGTTTCACCTTCATAATATGGCACTACCTAATTAATTTGATTTTGCATGACCTTGCCTGTATCATTCATCCACTGAGATTATGCTAGCTTCACAGTAGTTATCAAATTAGTTCTGTAAGTCTATGAGTTGCACACATACATATGACAATCGGAATCATAATCAGGTTTAATATCACTGGTGTGAAATTTGTTAATTTGTGAACCCTTGGCATTACCTAGTTTTCTGCATTAATTACTCATAAAATGTAGTCTCGTCTTCATCCAAGTCACAATAGTAAACAAACACAATCTGCCTAAATTAATAACACAGACAATTGTACTACAGCTTGTCAATATTGAGTACAATGTTTAAACAATCATAGTAAATGTTCCAATCAGTGAGATAGATTGGAAGTGTTGGTTGTAGAGGTGCTCCTGTCTATTTAAAAAAAACATCCAAAATCTGGTTACTGATAGATGCTGCTCTCCTCAAGAAAGATCTGTTTATATACACTATGCCTCGATCAAAACAACTTTCAGAGGACCTTAGAAGAAGAATTGTGGAGATGCATCGAGCTGGAAAAGGCTACAAAAGCATTTCTAAAGACCTGAATGATCATCAGGAAGAGAAGTTGTCTACAAATGGAGGAAATTCAGTACTGTTGCTACTCTTTCTAGGAATGGGCATCCTGCAAAGATCACACCAAGAGCACAATGTGCAATGCTGCAGGAGGTGAAAAAGAACCCAAGGGTAACAGCAAAAGACCTGCAGAAATCTCTAAAAGCTGCTAAAGTCTTTGCTCATGTGCCCACTATAAGAAAACTACTCAAAAACTGGTGTTCATGGAAGGACACTATGGAGGAAACCACTACTCTCCAAAAAAAAATTGTTGTACATCTCAATTTGCAAAAGGCCACCTGTATGTTCCACAGCATATCTGGGACACTGTTCTGTGGACAGATGAAACACAAGTTGAATTTTTTTGGCAGAAGTGCACACCACTATGTTTGGAGGGAAAAGGGCACTGCACACCAACACCAAAACCTCATCCCAACTGTGAAGCATGGTGGAAGGAGCATCATGGCTTGGGGCTGCTTTGCTGCCTCAGGACCTGAACAGCTTGCAGTCGTTAAGGGAACGATGAATTCAAAGTAGTATCAAGACATTTTGTAGGAGAATGTTAGTGTAGTGGTCCATCACCTGAAGCTTAATAGATGTTGGATGATGTAACAAGAATGATCTGAAACACAAGGGTAAATTAACAACAGAGTGGTTTAAAAAGAAGAAAATTTGCGTTTTGGAATGACCAAGTCAGGGTCTAGCCTTTAACCCAATTGAGATGCTTTATGAAACTGAAATGTTGCTAAAGGAGGTTCTACCAGTTATTAAAAACAAGCGTTCACATTCTTTCGCCAGACTGGACTGCGATTGATTAAACAATGTTCAATAAAGACATGAAAAGTACTATTGTTTGTATGTTGTTAGTTTAGGTGGAGAGTGCTTGTCTATTAATGTGACTTGAGGAAGATCAGACTACATTTTATTGGTAATGCAGAAAACCAGGTAATTGCAAAGGGCTCACAAACATTTTCTTGCAACTGTATAAAAAGTGAAAAAAGAGAGAAATAAAGGTAGTGAGGTGGTAATCATGGGTTCAGTGTCCATTGATAAATCTGATGGCAGAGGGGTAGAAGCAATTTCTGAATCGTTGTGTGTGCCTTCAGGCTCCTGTTCTTTCTCCCCGATGTTAGCAATGAGACGAGGGCATGTCCTGGGTGATGGGGGCCCTGAATGATGGGTGCCGCCTTTTTGAGGCATCACTCCTGAAGATGTCCTGGATGCTGGGGAAGCTAGTGCCCATGATGGAGATGAATGAGTTCACAACTTTCTGTAGCTTACTTTGATCATGTGGAGTGCCCCCACCCATACCAGATGGTGATGCAGTCAGTTAGAATGTTCTCCATGGTATGTCTTTAAAAATTTGCGAGTGTCTTTGGTGACATACCAAATCTCCTCAAAATCCTAATGAAATAGAGCTACTGCTGTGCCTTCTTTGTAAGTATGTCGATATGCTGGGCTCAGGAAAGATCCTCGTAGATGTTGACAGGTAGGAAGACAGGTAGGAACTTGAAACTGCTCACCCTTTCCACTACTGATTCCTTGATGAGGACTGTTGTGTGCCCTCGTCTTGCCCTTTCTGAAGTCCACAATAAGTCCTTTGGTCTTCCTGATGTTAAATGTAAGGCAGTTGCTTGGAGCAATGCCTCTCAACCAGCTGATCTTTCTCATTCCTAAATGCTTTCTTGTCACTATTTGAAATTCTGCCAACAATTAGTTGCATCATCAGCAAATTTATAAACAGTATTTCAGCTGTAACTAGCCACACAGTCATGGGTATAGATAGAATAGAGCAGTGGGCTAAGCACATATCCTTGAGGTGCGCCAGTGGTGATTGTCAGTGAGGTAGAGATGTTATTTCCTGTCTGTACAGACTGGATTTCTGGTGAGGAGGTCGAGGCCCAAGTTGCGGCACATTTTGAATAGAACTGTAGGAATGATTGTGTTGAATGCTGAGTTACACTCAGTGAACAGCAACTTGATGTAAGTATTAATATTGTGCAGGTGATCCTAGGACGTGAAGAAGCAGTGAGATTGTATCTGCTATAGACCTATTGTGGCGACAAGCAAATTGCAGTGGGTCCAGGTCTTTGCTTAGGCAGAAGTTGGTTCTTGCCATAACCACTGTGTCAAAGCACTTCATCAGCAGAGATGTGAGTGCTACTGAATGATGCCTGTCGACTTGTGAGGGTTCATCCTCTTCAAAGATATTCTGACATTGGCCTCTGAGACAGTGATCATAGGGTTACCAGATGCTGCAGTGGTCCTCATAGCTGAGGTTTTATTATCCCTTCCATAAAGGCGTTGAGCTCATCTGGGGGTGAAGCATCATTGAAGTATATGATGTTAAGTTTCACTTTGTAGGAAGTAATAGCCTGCAAACTTTACCAGTTGTTGTGCATCTGATTCCGTCTCCAACCTCAGTCCGAGGCACACATTCGTCCCCACAGGTTTTAGTGAAATCATTGAAAACTAAGGACTCCAAGATGAACCCCTGAATACTGTCCAGTCCACCAACTCAAAGTGCTCCTCCGCATCCCTTGTCCATACCTTTTTGGTCCACTACTGGTGTTGCGATCTTCAGCCTCTGCCTGTACTCGGGGAATAGAAGCACAACCAGGTGATCAGACTTTCTGAACTGTGTGTGTGAGCTTGTAATATAACAGTGGTCCAATATGTTTGCTGCTCTGGTTCCATGAATGATATGCTGGTGATAATTATTTAGGGACTTTATCAAGCTGGCATGGTTAAAATCCCTCAAAATGAAGGGGAAAAGCATCGGGGTGTGCTGTTTCATGCCTGTTGACTTAAATATACTCACTCTTTGGACCATTTTGAGGAAATTAATCATATCTGGGTAATATTGCCTCTCATTGGCCATTCCTGAGAATAACTAAGTCTGGGGCTTTGCTGGATAGGAATATCTTCTCGCAATCTGATCCCACCAAGGTAAATCCTACACTTTTATCCATTGGACCTCTTTATTTAATTTCTGCATCCATTCCTAGTATCCTCAGGTCTGTCCTGGCCTGACTCCAGTTAAATATACTATTGCAGCACCCTCTTCTTTCTCAACCCCTACCCCCACCCCCTGGTTTAATTTCTCTGTGGCATATTGTCATCAATGATAAGACACGTGTGGATTTACCAACTTTAATAGCTCATTCAGGTATTTGCTTGTTTCAAGGAGGAGGAAGTTTCACCTCAGCTGTTTACTTTCCATGAGGCAGTGTCTCAGATGGTGGAAATGGAGGAACAGGTTGTGGAAGAGCACAGGGCAATATTTCAGGTACAAATATTAAGTATTTTTGATTAATCACTATTAATTTTATAATAATATTGAGTTGACAGAGGAATTTTCAATTTTTATTCTTGTTGGGTACAAGTGTAGCTTGTATTTTACTTCATGACCTCAACATTGGAGGATAATTATCTCTGTTCCAAAATTTTCACACCACTGCTAGCTTCCTTGCCACCGCTTCAATTTAAAATGTTCTGTTTTTATTTTAGTTCACAGTATTCCTAGTTTTGAGCTTCAAAGGCTTCTTTAGCTTCCAAAAACCTTAACTAAAGATGGAGTAGCTGAACTAGTTCAACTAATTTATGATTTAAATTTTATTTAAGTGCTCATAAAATGAATCATTGCAAAGGCTTATTTTAGAAGGCCTGCCTGAAATTTTGTGTACCGTATGGGCCACCAACTCAGATTTATTTTATGTTTAAGAAAGAGCATAGGGATAATCTTGGCAGTTGAAGCCAGTGAGTCTTAAATTAGTGGTGGACAAACTATTGGAGTGGATTCTTGGGTACAGGATTTATAAACATTTGGAGAAGCATAGTCTTTTTAGGGATCATCAACATGGTATTTTGAAGGATAGGCCATGCCTCATGAGCCTTAATAGAGTTTTTTGAGGAGATGAAAAATCAAATGACAATAGACAATAGGTGCAGAAGTAGACCATTTGGCCCTTCGAGCCTGCACCGCCATTTTGAGATCATGGCTGATCAACTACTATCAATACGGTTCCTGCCTTGTCCCCATATCCCTTGATTCCCCTATCCATAAGATACCTATCTAGCTCCTTCTTGAAAGCATCCAGAGAATTGGCCTCCATTGCCTTCCGAGGCAGTGCATTCCAGACCCCCACAACTCTCTGGGAGAAGAAGTTTTTCCTTAACTCTGTCCTAAATGACCTACCCCGTATTCTCAAACCATGCCCTCTGGTACTGGACTCTCCCAGCATCTGGAGCATATTTCCTGTCTCTATCTTGTCCAATCCCTTAATAATCTTATATGTTTCAATCAGATCCCCTCTCAATCTCCTTAATTCCAGCATGTACAAGCCCAGTCTGTCTAACCTCTCTGCGTAAGACAGTCCAGACATCCCAGGAATTAACCTCGTGAATCTACGCTGCACTTCCTCTACAGCCAGGATGTCCTTCCTTAACCCTGGAGACCGAAACTGTACACAATACTCCAGGTGTGGTCTCACCAGGGCTCTGTACAAATGCAAGAGGATTTCCTTGCTCTTGTACTCAATTCCCTTTGTAATAAAGGCCAACATTCCATTAGCCTTCTTCACTGACTGCTGCACTTGCTCATTCACCTTCAGTGACTGATGAACAAGGACTCCTAGATCCCTTTGTATTTCTCCTTTACCTAACTCTACACCATTCAGATAATAATCTGCCTTCCTGTTCTTACTCCCAAAGTGGATAACCTCACACTTATTCACATTAAACGTCATCTGCCAAGTATCTGCCCATTCACCCAGCCTATCCAAGTCACCCTGAATTCTCCTAACATCCTCATCACATGTCACACTGCCACTCAGCTTAGCATCATAAGCAAATTTGCTGATGTTATTCTCAATGCCTTCATCTAAATCGTTGACATAAATTGTAAACAGCTGTGGTCCCAATACCGAACCCTGTGGCACCCCACTAGTCACCACCTGCCATTCTGAGAAACACCCATTCACTGCTACCCTTTGCTTTCTATCTGCCAACCAGTTTTCTATCCATGTCAATGTCTCTCTCTTCCCCCCCCCCCCCCCGATGCCCTGAGCTTTTATTTTACCCACCAATCTCCTATGTCGGACCTTATCAAATGCCTTCTGAAATTCGAGATACACTACATTCACTGGATCTCCTTTGTCTAACTTCCTGGTTACATCCTCGAAAAACTCCAATAGATTAGTCAAGCATGATTTACTCTTGGTAAATCCATGCTGGCTCGGCCCAATCTTATCACTGCTATCTAGATATGCTGCTATTTCATCCTTAATAATGGACTCTAGCATCTTCCCCACCACCAGTGTCAGGCTGACAGGTCGATAGTTCTCTGTTTTCTCCCTCTCTCCTTTCTTAAAAAGTGAGATAACTTTTGCCATTCTCCAATCCTCAGGACCTGATCCTGAATCTAAGGAACTTTGGAAAATGATTACCAATGCATCCGCAATTTCCGGGGCCACCTCCTTTAGTACCCTAGGATGCAGACCATCTGGACCTGGGGATTTGTCAGCCTTCAGTCCCATCAGTCTACTCATCATCGTTTCCTTCCTAATGTCAATCTGTTTCATTTCCTCTGTTACCCTATGTCCTTGGCCCATCCATACATCTGGGAGATTGCTTGTGTCTTCCTTAGTGAAAACAGATCTAAAGTACTCATTAAATTCTTCTGCCATTTCTCTGTTTCCCATAACAATTTCACCCAATTCATTCTTCAAGGGCCCAACATTGTTCTTAACTATCTTCTTTCTCTTCACATACCTTTTAAAAAAAAAGCTTTTGCTATCTTCCTTTATAATCCTGGCTAGCTTGCGTTCGTACCTCTGTTTTTCTCCCCGTATTGCCTTTTTAGTTAAGTTCTGTTGTTCCTTAAAAACTTCCCAATCATCTGTTCTCCCACTCACCTTAGCTCTGTCGTACTTCCTTTGTTTTTAAAGCTGTGCAGTCCCTGACTTCCTTTGTCAACCACTGTGGCCCCTTTCCCCCCCTCTGATGAATGAAGGTGGACCAGTAGGTGTTGTGTATATGGATTTTAATAAGGTATTTGACAAGGTTCTCCATGGGGTTTCATCCAGAAAGTCATGCATGGAATCCATGGGGACTTGGTTGCATGGGTTTGGAATTGGCTTGCTCACACAAGGCAGAGAGGGTGGGAGTAGGTGACGCAAATTCTGCTTTGATGTTGGTGTTTTCCAGGGATCTGTTCTGGGGCCTTCGCTCTTTGTGATTTTTATAAATGACTTGGATGAGGAAGTGGAGGGGTGGGTTAGTATGTTTGTAGATGACATGGAAGTTGGAGATGTTGTGGATAGTGTAGTTTGTTTTACAACATGACATAGACAGTTTGTAGAGTTGGGTGGAGAAGTGGCAGATGGGGTTCAATCCAGGAAAATGTGAGGTGATACATTTTGAAAGATTCAACTTGAAGGTGGAGAACAAGGTCAGACATGGGATTCTTAACACTGTGGAGGAACATAAGGATTTAGAGGTCCAAGTCCACAGATAGCTCAAAATTGCTGCACAAGTTGATCAGGTTGGTTAATAAGTCATGATGAGTTGGCCATCATTAGTCAGAGATTGAGTTCAAGAACCGTGAGGTAATGTCGCAGCTCTGTGAAACAA
Organism: Hypanus sabinus; assembly: GCF_030144855.1. NCBI lineage: Eukaryota > Metazoa > Chordata > Chondrichthyes > Myliobatiformes > Dasyatidae > Hypanus > Hypanus sabinus. The sequence continues at coordinate 64,585,736 of NC_082719.1, read as the reverse complement.
TACCACGAAGAATATTGTGTTCAGTTGTGATCACTGCATTATAGAAAGGATGTGGAAGCTTTAGATAGTGGGCAGAGGAGATTAGCAGGATGCTGCCTGGATTAGAGAGCATGTCTTCTGAGGACAGATTGAGTGAGTTAGGCCTTTTCCCTTTGGAGTGATGGAGGATGAAGGGCAACTTGATAGAGGTGTATAAGATTGAGAAGCAGAGACAGAATAGACAGTCAGGACCTTTCTCCCCCAGGCTGTCAAGAACCAGTACCAGACGCTGTTACGGTGTGTTTAAGGTGAGTGGAGGAAAGTTTAGGGGAGATATCAGACAAAGGTTTTCTTTTACAAGAGGCTGGAGGGTGCCTGGAATGCACTACCAGAGATGTTGGAGGCTGATAAAATGGGTATATTTAAGGGACTCTTAGGTATATGAATGTAAGAAAAATGGAGGGTCATGGAGTACATTTATATTTTGTTGGCAAAACATTGAGGGTCAAAAGGCCTGTACTGTACTGATCTATGTTCTATTTCACATTGGTGCTTTAAACATGGGATTTTGTTTATCCACAGGAGTCAATTCGATGGCTGGAGGATGAAAAAGCACTTTTAGAGATGACTGAAGAGGTGGATTATGATGTGGATGCATACTCCACACAGTTAGAGTCGATTTTAGATCAGAAGATCGAAATTCTTACTGAACTGAGGGGTAGGTTTACACCAAGTCCACATTCAATCAGCATACACAAATAGGTCACATGAAGTGGCAGCTATCTTAAGAACTATAATCTGAAGTTAAAACGAAAATAAATTCAATAATATTGTAGCATTCTGCTTGGAACAAGTAAGAAGATAGTGGTTGATGTTCTGGAATACATAATCTCACTGACTGCATGATAGGGAATACCTTCTAGTAAAATATAAGGAAGTACATCGAAAGAATAATGACAGTTTAAAGGAATAACTGCTTAAAAGGAATGATGAAAAGTATAAAATTTTCGCATTACCATAAAGCAGGTCAAACAAATTCTGACCTTTCATCTAGTAAGAACAGAAGGATTGGGCTCCTTTCTAAGTATCAAACTACTCTCCCATTTTCCACATCCTAAAGTAACATCACATTGATCGTACAGTGGCATGCAAAAGTTTGGGCACCCTGGTCAAAATTTCTGTTACTGTGAATAGCTAAGCGAGTAAAAGATGACCTGTTTTCCAAAAGCCACAAGGTTAAAGATGACACATTTCTTAATATTTAAGGAAGATTACTTTTTTACTTCCATCTTTTACAGTTTCAAAATAACAAAAAAGAAAAAGACCCTGCATGGTCAGTACTTAGTAACACCCCCTTTGGCAAGTATCACAGCGAAGAGTTTTTCAATTCTTGTTTGGGGGATTTTCACCCATTCTTCCTTGCAAAAGGCTCCTAGTTCAGTGAGATTCTTGGACCATCTTTTGGGGTCTATCCACAGATTTTCAATGATGTTTAGGTCGGGGGACTGTGAGGGTCATGGCAGAACCTTCAGCTTGTGCCTCATGAGGTAGTCCATTATGGATCTTGAGGTGTGTTTAGGATCAATATCCTGTTGTAGAAGCCATCCTCATTTCATCTTCAGCTATTTTTACAGATGGTGTGATGTTTGCTTCCAGAATTTGCTGGTATTTAATTGAATTTATTCATCCCTCTACCAGTGAAATGTTTCTTGTGCCACTGGCTGCAACACAATCCCAAAGTATGATCAATCTACCCCTGTGCTTAACAGTTGGAGAGGTGTTCTTTTCATGAAATACTGCACCCTTTTTTCTCCAAACATACCTTTGCTCATTGTGGCCAAAAAGTTCTACTATTTTAATTTCATCAGTCCACAGGATTTGTTTCCAAAATGCATCAGGCTTGTTTAGATGTTCCTTTGCAAACTTCTGACGCTGAATTTTGTGGTGAGAACACAGGAAAGGTTTTCTTCTGATGACTCTTCCATGGAGGTCATATTTGTGCAGGAGTCGCTGCAGGGTAGAACAGTGCACTACCACTCCAGAGTCTGCTAAATCTTCCTGAAGGTCTTTTGCAGTCAAATGGGGGTTTTGCTTTGCCTTTCTAGCAATCCTATGAGCAGTTCTCTCGGTCTTCTTGACCTCCACTGTTCCTGTTAACTGCCATTTCTTAATTACATTATGAACTGAGGAAACGGCTACCTGAAAATGCTTTGCTATCTTCTTTTAGCCTTCTCCTGCTTTGTGGGCATCATTTATTTTAATTTTCAGAGTGCTAAGCAGCTGCTTAGAGGAGCCCATGGCTGCTGATTGTTAGGACAAGGTTTGAGGAGTCAGGGTATTTATAAAGTGTTGAAATTTGCATCACCTGACCTTTCTGAACGATGCTTGTGAACAAGCCATAGCCCTAACAAGCTCTTTAATGTCTGAAACCTGGGTAAAAGTTAACTGAGAGCTCAAATCTCTTGGGGTGCCCAATCTTTTGCATGGTGCTCCTTTCCTTTTTTCACTCTAAAATCTTACAAAACAAAAATAATACACAAATCTTGCTTAAAATGTTGAACAGAATGGTTCATCTTTAACCTTATGACTTTTTGTGATCCGTTCATTTTCTTCTCACTTAACTATTCACAGTAACAGAAATTTTGACTAGGGATGCCCAAACTTTTGCATGCCATGGTATCTTCCATCAAAGAGAAAATTGTGATTATATTAAAAGTCTAAAGTTATTAAAACTCACCACTCTCTGCATTTTTTTTTAGAAAGCTTACCCCTGACAACCCTCCTGTACCTACTCCCAAAGACCTTAAAACTGTGCCCTCTCATGTTAGCCATTTCAGCCTTGGGAAAAAGCCTCTGACTATCCACACGATCAATGTCTCTCATCATCTTATACACCTCTATCAGGTGAACTCTCATGCTCCTTAATCCAGGCAGCATTTTTGTAAATCTCTTCTGCACCCTCTCGATAGTTTCCACATCCTTCCTGTAGTGAGGTGACCAGAACTGAGCACAGTACTCCAAGTGGGGTCTGACCAGGGTCCTGTATAGCTGTAACATTACCTCTCGGCTCTTGATCTCAATTCCATGTGGGGGTGTTTTATACTCATGACTGTGAGGTGAAGAATAGCTTCAATGCCATATTTAAGTTTGGTTGTATCATCAGCAAATTTGTAGATGGTATTTGAGCTATGCTTAGCCATGTGGTCGTGTATACAGACAGTAGAGCAGTGGGCTAAGCACATACCCCTGATGTGCACTAGTGTTGATCGTCAACAAGGAGGATATGTTATCACCAGTCCACACAGACTTGTGGTCTTATGGTTAGGAAGTCGAGGATCCAATTGCAGAGGGAGGTACAGAGGCCCACGTTCTGCAACTCAATCAGGATTGTGGGAAGGATGGTATTAAATGCTGAGCTATAGTTGATGAACAGCATCCTGATGTAGGTGGTCTAAAGCAGTGGTCCCCAGCAGTGCAGCTGACTTGTATCATTTCCTTGTGGCCCGGTAGCACATGCTTTGCGGCCCAGTGGTTGGGGACCACTGCTTCAAAGCCATGTGCAGAGCCATTGAGATTGCATCTGCCATTGACCTACTGTGGCAATAGGCAAATTGCAATGGGTCCAGGTCTTTGCTGAGTTCGGGCTAGTCATAACCAACCTCTCAAAGCATTTCATCACTGTCGATGTCATTAAGGCAGCCCACATTATTATTCTTAGACACTGCTATAATTGTTGCCTTTTTGAAGCAAGTGGGAACTTCTGCCCGTAGCAGTGAGAGGTTGAAAAAGTCCTTGAATACGCCTGCTAGTTAGTTGGCACAAGTTTTCAGATCCTTACTGGGTACTCCATCAGGATGCTTGTTGCAATTTTTAAGTCTGCTTAATGTAGGTACAGTGTGATAGAGAATCTCTACCATGTTCAGTTAATGGGATTACTTTTTAATCCTTAAGTTTATATTATTGCTGTTCAGAATTATAAATTATTAAGTTATAATGTCTGTTATACATTGTATAACATACAACACATTAGTTAATCGTTTTACGAATGTAGGTTTTGTGTACTTTATCCAATAAACTGGAGGAAACATTTAATTTGCTGATGATGATAAACAAAACTAACTTTCCACTGATATCCACCATGAGTAATAATGCAATTTATTTTATTTGCATATGGTTAACTTCTATCTCCTGTCTTTCAGATAAAGTAAAAGTCTTCCGTACAACTCTTCAGGAGGAAGAACAAGCTAGTAAGCAGATCAATCCTAAGCGGCCAAGAGCTATTTAAGTTTCAGACAGATTCAGAGGATTAACTGATTCTCAAGATCCTTACTGCATAAACTTCCCTACTAATTTTGAGCTGTGGTCACCAAAAGCCAATCACTGGAATGCTAAGAACTTTTGGAACTACATCAATTGGAACTTTCTATCATTTTACTTGAATTTTTGTTTTCTGAACACGCTCCCATGGTATTACTACTAAACAAATGCTTCTAATCCAACAGCACAAGTTCACAGGATTAGGACATTTATGAAGTACTTTGAAAAAACTTTTTGGCTTTAGCAAGAAGCTTTGGTCAGAAAATCTTTGCCAACTTTTTTTTAAAATGTGTCAAAACAACTGTGGAAAGTCTACATTTAGATACTCAGTATTTTTTATTTTATTTTTTAAATTGATGTGGCTACATTTTGTTACCATAGCTGGCTGTGCTGTTTGTGTGTTTGCATGTACGCACAAACAATTTGTGGTGTGAAGTAATTTCCATTAGACCAGACTGAGCTTGCCCTGTTTTTTTTTGTGCCTTCTTAGAGGCTTAAGTCCCCAAAATCAGCAGATGATCTAACGATACACACCTCTTACTTTAATAAAACTTTTTTGTTTTGTGTAAATTAATTTATTTGTACTCTTGTCTTTTTTGTTTTTGAGCCATCTTTTGTCACATACGTTTCTATTATTTCACAAGATATGTGCCATATCATCAATTTATTTAAAATGGCATTTGGTTCCAAAATGTATAATGGTACACAAGTATAGATTGACATTCCACTTATTTACTTTATCAATGAAGTCTTTAAGTAGCTTTTTTAAAAATTACAGTAATGTGTTTCACAGCTTCTTGATTTAGCAAGTAAGAATGTTGAAAATAAAGTCAAATGAACTTTTGGGAGCAATTGCACTTGAAACATCAGTACATGCACCAGATGGTTGTATCTAAAGTAACTAGGATTCAAAAGTTTCCGTATAATTTTCAAGATTTCAATGTAAGCTTTTACTATTTTTCCTATGTAAAGGGAAAGTACATATTTAAATGGTAGTGGTTAATGTATTAAAAAAAATTTGGTTTGGAGCAGTGATGAAAAGGCAGAGCTTGTGAATTACAGAATGGAACCGTATACTGTGATGTCTCACTGTTCAGATGAGTACAGAAGACTCGAGATGGTTTAAGGAAAACTTAGTTATGCTGACGTTCATTTAAGTTCATATGAAATCAGTTAAGTACCAAATTTTTCAAGGTTTCATTTTAAACGGTTATAGCCATCACTACAGTGATGTCAATTGAAGAACAAGATCACATCCACTAAAGATAGACGTTTAAGTCTGATCATTTTTGAGTTTACTTCCTGCAAATAACAGGAAAAAAATTGCTGAATGTGAAAAATTTTAATGCAGCATTCATCCACTTAATGTAAAATGTGTATTTAATGTCTTGTCTGGAACTCCACCTAATTCATACCACATTGTGGTTTGATTTAGAAATAGAATGATTATAACATTTGGAGGGTTTTGATAGAATATTGTTGTAATTATAAACTAACTGGAACTTGTGAACATTCAAAGAAGTTCATTAACATTAGTTTCTAATCTTCCCTCGAGTAATAACCCAATTAATCAACATTAATTGAAAACTGTTCTTGGCATTTCACTTCATCCCAATGTGATATCATGATTTTTATTTTTAAAAATTGTTAGAGAATCTTGGAATAGTGAGGGCTTGTGCATCAGATTTACATTTAAGTACATTTTGTGATGTTTTGCTCTTGATAAGTTTCTAAATAGCCTTTTTTGTAAAATGCCAAACAAAATTAAAGGAAGCTAAAAATGGATACATGGCCTTCATAATAATTTTTGGTGTTTTAGATTGTGTAACATTTTATGCCTTTAACTTTTGTAGCAATAGTACAATGAATTTTCCTTATTTTTCATTGTGTAACTTTTATATATGCAATTGGTCATCATTTATTGCTGATGTAGACTTTGGCTTGGGAAAACAAATGTATTTTCCTTCTTGTACGTTCACGCCTCTTGTCACATTGTATTCCTGAGCTGCCATTATTCCTTCTGGAGACAAACTCAAGGCATCAAATGAAAATTGCCATAGGTACCTAAATTTTAATCAGAAAGATATCCAGCAGATCAAAACAAACAATTGTCTGTCAAATATTGCAGTAGACAATTTTAAAGGCACTATAAAAAAAAATACAAAATACTGGAGATAGGCTGAGAGCAGGCAAGAGAAATAGTTAACATTTTAAATTACAGGCAATTCATTAGAATTGGGGAAGAGCAAAAAAAAATGTCAGTATTAAGCTACAGAGGGGTTGGCAGAGAGATGGATGAGACAACAAAAGGAACATCTGTTGATGAAACCAACTGACTGATAGCCTATGCGCAATTAAACAGAAACTAGAAATGCTCAGGTTGGACTAATGATGATGGAAAATAATTGCAGTTAATATTGCAGATGTTTGATTTGTAATTGGAATGGTCAGTTAAGATACAGAACTAGCAAGTTAAAATTTTTATTTCAAAGCTCCCAATTCTATCAAATTTCATCAATTACACAAGTTTACATTGACAACTTAAGCATCAGATCTTCAGTTTAAAAACTTGTTGAAATTTAGAATTCACAAGTTGGCTTGTCACACACAATAACAATCGTGGTGTGTAGAAGGAAAGTAATTTGAGGATTTGAGAAGAATGTGATTACCACTTCTGCGTGTGAGTTAGTGAACTTGTTCAGTTGAACTTATCAATTTGTGCTTATCACCATGTTGTATTCGTTAGTACTTCCATAATTGAATATGGTAGAATCAAAAGTAATTTACAAAGATGTCACTGGGCAGTGTATCCATGCCAGCAAACAAGCATGTGGCTTTGTGGTTTACAGGCCATCTCTATGTAACAATCATTATGTTTTTACAGGTGTGCACAAGCTAACTTTGAACCCAGGTTGGAAAATACACCATCCAATCACTATACAGACCACACTTCCACAGAAGTGTAATAAATGGCATCAAAACCACATAAGATAGGGGAAGGAGGGCAAGAAAGAAAACTAGTTCTGCCATTTGATAGGAATGAATGTATATATTTGTGTTTATTATAAAAGCTCTTTATTTAGGGTCTGTTCACAAGTCAGGCACTTAACCTGGGAATGACCTGTACATTTTAAACAAATGGATGTTCCTATCTCTGCTATTGACTGGTATCCAATTTCACAACACCACCATAATCATTCATAGATTGATCAACTTTAAAAGGAAATAAAAGTTGTCCAAGGCTTTCATTTTGTTTTCAACTAAATTATATTTTCTAAAATTCTCTAGTTTTCGCACGTCCACAAATCCACTCAAGATGTACTGCAAATCTGGCTCTCAATCGTTCCAATTATGCCCTCATTATCCCTATCATGGCGTAATAATATCTTAGCTGTAGCCAAAATAATGGCCCAAGCCTTAATTAAATCTTGTGCAGTCTTAACATCTGTGTACAAAGTGTCAGGCCTGCTTCCTGGTTTTCAACTTCATAGAATTCCTTTTTAGACCATACCAAGTGTTAAACAGTTGTGAATGGAGTTCAATGCTCAGAATGTTGTTGCCCTGGCCAATCTAGTAATATATTCCTACAAGGCATAGCTTCTGAAATGGGCGATTCTTGCATTTATTTCCAATATTCTTTGGTTTCTCACTGCTTTCATTGGTCAAATTATATCCCTACAGGTTAAGAGCCATTTGCTTAGTTACTCTTCCATAACTACAATAAATCCATTGATCATCAACTTATCTGCTATACCAAGTTGCCCAACTTTATTCCTTAACCCAAATCTAGAATTGCATTCTTGGATTTGAAAGAAATACAACAAATACCAGTGGGACTATTACAGTTATGGAAAAGTGCCACAAGAAATTAGTTTTTCTTTAAACTTAAGTTTTGAAATTATTTTGCTACCTTACTACACATGACAAGCTATTATAAAATACATACAAATATACAAATTTAAAATTAGCATATGTTCCATGTTAATATTGTTCAGATATTATATATCTACTTCCAGAACTGGGCATACCTGTGCAAACTTACATTAAGCTGCAGTAATGTACAAAGGAAGCTTCAGTTTTACTTAATCTAAAACTCCCAAATGATTGTAAATCTCAATACTGTAACAAAAAATAGAAACTATCTAGCAAACAGTCAAGTTGCAGAAAATACTCTCATGAGAAGTGGATTCCATGCGAATTGAAACCATGAAGCAAACTGCAGAAGAAAACAGAAACATGACCTGAGTGGAATGAAATTGTTTCTCTACATTTCTCTCTCTCGGAGAGTATTTTATGTAAGTTTAAGTACAAGAAATGTGAACTTTTTAGAAAACAAATTTACTGCAATCAATAGTAGTAAATAGAAAACACATTTCTAAATATTAAAACTTAAGAATTACAAATTCAGAACTGAATTTACACACATCAAAACTATAAAAATGTACAAAATGCAGTTGATATTCTATTAAAGCATAACCACAAAAGTTAACAGAACCTCCAGACCAACAAAAAAAATACAAAACATGGGTTTGGTTCCCATGCTGTCATCTTCTAAAATTCTGTAACACAATTAAAAAATTCTTCCAAATACAGTGGATTGCAGTTAACTGGGACTCATTAGGACCGGTGCATTTTTGGCCCAATTAAGCAGCTACCCTGATAAGCCAAAGTTTCATGGAAATAGTTTTAAAAAAAGGTATAGAAAAAGACAAACTCAGTAACGACTTATGTAGTTAAAGTAAATACAGAACAAATTAGAACACTATCAATAGTACTATAAAACTATTAGTTCCTTGTAGTCATCAACAGAAGAATTCATCCAGTCTATGCAACAAACAAAAAATTATGCATTGCATTGAACTGCTGCTGCTAAGTTAACAAATTTTACGTCACATGCCAGTGATAATAAACCTGATTCTGAGATACCTGGTGCAGAAAATGGACTGCCTTCATACAATGTTATCAAAGAATTTTCATTGTATTGTGTGACTGTTGATACCTTCAAATTCTTAGATGCTAACTTGAAGTAGTGACATTTCATTTTCACTCCCAGTCATTTCTGGCATCTCCAAGCCTGAATGCCTGAAACCGCATTGAGCAAACAGCTCAGAATGTCTTACTGCTTATTTCTCACCAACTACCTGCTTTTTGAACACAAATGACACTTAAAAACTTTGCAATAAGCATGTCTTAACAACCACTCAAGTGCGTGTGAATGATGCTACTTAGAACCTGTTTGGCAAATCTGCCCCAATTAAGCAGCATAAATGTTCCAAATATTAAAGGAAATTCCGGCAATTTTCTCAACTAGTTTTTGTTCTTTAAGAGTTGCCCCAAATGAACGGCTCCCCCAATTAACCAGAATCCACTGTATTCTATACCAATGGGCAGATGTTACTCATTTACTCAGGTATCTCAAATAATTGTACGTTACTTGGTCTGAGAAGGAAGGCAAAATTGCTATGAATTAAGAGGATGAAGCCCATGCATATTTATAATCATGCCAAATTTAGTAATTTCCTGTTACCTCATGAAGTCATCTATGTCCATTGTTCGAGCCCGTTTTTCACTGCATCCAGTTTCTTCTAGGATTTTCTGGATTTTTTCAGTAATATTAAAGTTTTCTGGAATTTCCTACAGCAAACAGTAATCTGAACAATGAGTGTGTATTCTATATTTAAAGCTTTAACTGTTGGGATTTGTACATAACCTTTAAAGTAATTGTTTTATATCGGACATGTTCATTTTCAAGATGGATTTTGGTTTTTGTTAATAGTGATTCTTGACAAGCACACACAATAATTGGGTTGGTTTTGTCCATACTAAGACTTGTAGGACAGAAATGGACAAGATAATAGCCTATAGAATTAACTATTATATGAACAGATTTTGTAATTGCTCACATTAGTTTAAAACGTCTGAAAATTATTTTATAGCATTAATTAACTATATTATGGCAATTGTATACCAAAACCAAAATACAACTTTTATACTTACAACATTATGCAAAGAAGAGTGTATTCTGTAATTTTTTTCCAGCAACTGTTCAACTGCACTGGATCTATCAGTAAACACAGATAAATTTTAACAGACCAAGTTTCTTTGAAGCATCAAACTGAATGTAGATGAACAAGCAATCAAGTATATTAACTAAGAAAACTGAAAACAAAAATTATGAACAAAACAATTTTTATGAAATCTGCTTGTACATTGCTTTTATTACAATATATAAGCAAAGTGTTATTTTCCCCTTCAAAAGAAATTCAAATTATCAAAATACTTACTTAAAAGCTGCAGCTAGAGTCTTGTTTTTTCTCACAAATGCTATCCTAACCAGACCATCCCATTCCTAGTATTGAATAAAAGGAAGATTTACGAATTGGAAGGTAATAATTTTCTCACAAGTAATCTTAGAATTATCAAACCTACTGGCTCAGAGGAACCATTCATTACTCATCTAAATCACAATACAATTTCACACGATGGAAGCCATACGAAATATTGAGGTTTTGCATTAATAAACACCAGAAGATAAATATGCCCCAATGATAAATGCTGCAATTCATAAGATAGAAGGGATATGTTTAAGAACATTCTTCCTACCAACTGAATTCCTGATGATAACCAATCTGCATGGAAAGGTCCCACCAATTGTGGAAAAAAAAAGTCATATCATTGTAAGTGAGCAAAGGGCTAGCAAAACCAGAAAGCGGTACTACAGTCAGAACTTGAGCTAAATTTTTACAAATCCATCCTTACAGTTCCTGTTGCATTGCTTACATTGTGGCAATAAAATGATCAGAGCTAATGAGCTAAAAAGCAAATTATTTAAATCAATCTTGCACATTGGAGAAAAAATTTCACACAAATTTAAAAATTTATTTAGTCTGCCATTTTACTTACATGTAACATTGATAGTGAATATTGGTATACTATGTAATAGTGGTATGGAACTGCTTTCCTCAGATGTGTAGTTTCAACACTGGGTTATTTTTGGCAATAAATCTTTTGCTGATTTTCCCCAACAGGAGGGTGAACAGCAATTTGTGTTGTCCTATCAACAATATGATTAAACAGCCCAATCGCTCAAAATAACTTTTTAAAAAACAGGATTAAATAATGGTCCAGATTTTGCTGGGAAATACATGACAATCCTACACATTCTTCACTACTCTGAAAGATTAAAGATTCCTCTGTGAACATGCAAGTTCTGACCTCTCAAGCCAAGCTCTGACAGTGAAAGCCCATGCTCCGTTGCAGTACCCTCCAGAGAGTTCTGTGTACAGGATTCATGATCCTATTCATTTGAATGGGAAAATTAGGCCCACTTTTTAAAATATTGTTCTAATTACATTTTCAAGTGTTTTTAGTTGATTTAATATTTATACATGTTTAATAATAGTCATTTAATTTTTGATAATTGCATTTCTGATTGCAATCGGAAACAATGAAAAACTTGACAACTGACAAAACTGGAAGCAGAACTTTGTTAGCTGTTGAAACACTGAAGGCACACACTCAGCGATTCAGGAACAGCTCCTTCCCCTCTGCCATCTGATTCCTAAATGGACACTGAATCTTTGTGGACACGACTTCACCTTTTTTTTTAAAAAAAAATACAGTATTTCTGTTTTTGCTCTTTTTAAAAGCTATTCAATATACACAATTGATTACTTATTTTTTTTCTCTGCTAGATTATGTATTGCATTGAACTGTTGCTGCTAAATTAACAAATTTCACGTCACATGGCAGTGATAAACCTGATTCAAATTCTGAAATGCTGGAGGAACTCAGCAGGCTAGGCGGCATCTATGGAAAAAAGGACAGTTGACGTTTTGGACCGAAACCCTTCAGCAGAAAAAAAAAGATGAGGAGTAGATTTAAAAGGTGGGGGGAGGGGAGGGAGAAACAGAAGGTGATCGGTGAAACACATGGCCTCTGTCACGAAGAAGCCACACTCAGTTTGGAGGAAAAACACCTTGTATTTCTGTCTAGGTAGCCTCCAACCTGATGGCTTGAATATTGATTTCTTGAACTTCTGGTAATGCTCCCCCCCTCCCTCGCCTTTCCCCATCCCCTTTTCCCTCTCTCACCTTATCTCTTTGCCTGCCCATCACCTCCCTCTGGTGCTCCCCCTCCCTTTTCTTTCCTCCATGGCCTTCAGTCCTCTCCTATTCTCCTTCTTCCAGCCCTGTATCTCTTTCACCTATCAAATTCCCAGCTCTTTACTTCACCCCCCCTCCCAGTTTCACCTATTCATCTCCTTTTGTACTTAACACCTTTTGTAACTATTACAGCCAGTAGTCTTTTTGGATATGTCTCTATTAGCTTTGCACAACATGAGGGAGCAAGATTTGCCCAATCCTCTTTGTTAAATTGCTCAAGCTGTGCCAGGTTAGTTGGGGAGCACTTGTGGACAGCAACTTTGAGATCTTGCCTGAGATGTTCGATTGGGTCACAAAAGGACATCAATTTTCTTCATTTGAAGCCACCCCATAGTTGCTCTGGCAGTGTGCTTTGGGTCATTGTCTTGCTGAAAGATAAACTTCCTTGCCAGTTTAAGTTAGCAAGTATTTTATCCAGGATCTCTCAAGAGAATACTTAGAAAGAAATCAGGAAGGCTAAACTAAGGCATGAAGTTGCTTCAGCAGACAAGATGAAGGAGAATCCCAAGATATTCTACAAGTAGGTTAAGAGCAAAAGGATTGCTAGCGACAAAATAGGTCCTCTGGAATACCAGGAAGATAATCCATGGGTGGAGCCAAAACAGATGGGGAAAATCTTAAATTAATTCTTGGCATCTGTATTTATTTGGGAGATGGATAATGAGTGTACCTAAGTGAGGCAAAGCAGAATCAACTTCATGGATCCTGTACAGATTACAGAAGAGAAGGTATTTGCTACCCTGAGGCAAATCAGGCTGGATACATTCCCAGGGCCTGATAAGGTGTTCTCTCAGACACTGGGAGGCAAATGCAGAAATTGCCAGGGCCCTAGGAGAGGTATTTAAAACATTCTTAGCATCAGGAAAGGTACCAGAGGATTGGAAGATAGCCAATGTACCACAGTTTAAAAAAGGCTCCAAACAGAAACAAGGAAATTTAGGCTGGTGAATCTGACAGCAGTTGTGGGAAGTTTATTGGAAGGCATTCTAAGGGACAGGATATGTAAGTTTTTGGATAGGCATGGACTAAGGATATTCAGCATGCATGGTAGGTCATGACTAACCAATCTTAAGAGATTTTTGAGGAAGTTACCAGTTAAGTGGATGTTGTCTGCATGGACTACAGTGAGACATTTGACAAGGTCCCACATGGGAGGCCGGTCAAGAAGGTTCAGTCGCTCAGCATTCAGGACGAGGTAGTAAATTTGGTTACACATTGGCTTTGTGGGAGAAGCCAGAGAGTGGTAGATGGTTGCCTATCTGACTGGAGGCCTGTGACTAGTGATGTGCTCTAGGAACTGATGCTAGGTCCTTTATTGTTTGTCATCTATAACAATGATCTGGATGATAATATGGTTAATTGGAGCAGCAAATTTTCAAGTGACACCGAGATTGGGGGTGTAGTGAACAGCGAGATGGTTTGCAGCGGGATCTGCATCAGCTGGGAAAATGGGCTGAAAAATCACAGATGGAATTTAATGCAGAGAATTGTGAAATTTTGCACCAGTAGGACCAACCAGGGTAGGTCTTACAAAGTGAACAGTAAGGCACTGAGGAGTGTGATAGAGCAAAAGGGATCTGGGAATACAAGTACACAATTAGTTGTAAGTGGTGTCACAGGTAGATAGGGTCCTAAAGAAAGCTTTTGGCACATTGCCCTTTATAATTCAATGTATTAAGTACAGAAGATGGGATGGTATATTGGAGCTGTATCAGACGTTGCTGAGGCCTGATTTGGAGTATTGTCTGTAATTTTGGTCATCTACCTACAGGAAAGAGACAAACAAGGTTGAAAGAGTGCAGAGAAAATTTACAAGGATGTTGCCAAATCTGGAGGACCAGAGTTATAAGGAAAGATTGAATAGGTTAGGATTGTATTCTTTAAAACGTAGAAAAACAGAGATAAGATCTGATAAAGGTATACAAAATTGTGAAGGGTATAGATAGGGTAAATGGATGCAGGCTTTTTCCACTGAGATTGGATGAGACTACAACCAGAGGTTATAGCTTAATGGTGAAAGGTGAGAAGTTTAAGGGGAACATGAGGGGAAACTTCTTCACTCAAAGGGTCAGTAGGCAGTTTAATTGGTTTTGGCATGGACTAGATGGGCCAAAGGGGCTTGTTTCTGTGTGGTACTTCTCAATGACTCTATGTAGCAGTATTCATCTTCCATCAATCCTGACCAGATTTCCAGTCCCTGCTGCTGAAAATCATCCCCATAGCATGATGCTATCTCCACCACACTTTACAGTAGGGATGGTGTTAAGTGGCTGATCCACACATACCACTTAGTGTTAAGACCATAAAGTTCCATTTAGTCTCATTTGACCACAAGACCTTCTTCCACAACTTTACAGTATCTTCTCAGTGATATGTTGCAAAGTCTTTACAGAGAAAGATATGCTTCTTTTAGCCAAGGCTTCTTCCTTGGCATTCTTCTATAAATACACTTGCTGTGCAAGGGCTTAGAGATTGTGGAGCAATGAACTTCATCTCTAGTTGCAGCCACTTACTTATGCAGCTCCCTCAGAGTGACTGTGGGCATCACTGTAGTCGCTCTTACAAATGCCATTCTTCGCCAGTGACTAAGTTTAGAAGGGTGGCCTAGACAGTGTGGCTGTGCTTTCCTATTTTAACACTTTTTCATGATGGTCTGCATTGAACTCCATGTCTTTTGTCTTCATTTTGGGTTTTGTTTATTGAAAATATACCATGCTGTTGGACCTTACAGACAGGGGTATTTATTCAGGTGATCCTCCAAATTCCTACATCAACAAATTAAGTGAGTTGGTAAGGTAATATATAGTATTGCACTTGAGGAAAGTTAGTGCAGTAATCAACAAAGGGGATCAATACCTTTTCAGCCCCTATTTTGGTTTTTAATTTTTAGTAAATTGTTGACAGGTTTTGGAATGTTTCTTTCGACTTAACATGATGCACAATGTTTTATAGATTAGTTCAAAAAATACTGCTTCAATGTATTTTAAATTTAGAAAACCAGACAATACAATCAGAAAACAGTTGTGGGGGCAAAATACTTTTTCAAGGCACTGTATTAGTAGATCATTGAATATACAACATGTAAAATATACGAATCAAATTTCACCTGGAAGTTAACTGGTGGCGGTGGATTCTTTGGTTCTATCCTAACCACACTTGATTCTACTTTAGGTGGAGGCTTGAAGTTGTTTCTTCCAACCTAGACAAAGAAAAAATGATATTAACTTGCAAGTGATTTTGTAGCTTTGTACAACTGAAGTATAACACCCTAGGATTCACTTGGTAGCACTGTTCTTTGAACTAGTCACAAAGTCTATTGCTGCTTCAAATAATGTAAACACTTAATTTCAAAACTGCAGCACATTACCAATGAATGGTAGAAATGCTGCACGTATGCACTACTTTTGGAAGGGATGTTAATTAGAGGACCTCATGTGGCTCTGGTTGGAAATTCACAGAGCTGTCAGCTGATGCAAATACCTGAGTAACACTTGATGTACAGTGTAAAAAGAACACAAGCTTAAAAAGAATGAAATTTGCTGACAATACCAGGATACTGTACATCTCCACTGAAAATATCCAATCATGTCTGACAGGAACTGGATTAAAAACTAACCGCACAGTTTATAAGAAAATATGGTAACGGTAATAGATAAGTGATGGAAGGGAATCACAGTGCAAATACAAAATATTGTCCTGATTTGGCATATTAAACATATCCATACATCAAGTAACAAACACCTGAGTACAATAATTCTGATCGTAACCTTCATTAGATGGTCAACACGTGCAAGTAGTTGTGTGTTGATTGAGAGCCTGCAGTATAGCTTATCTCCTGGCTTTGCAACAAGTCGAAGAGCAAATTCACGTTGGAACATTAATACTGCACACCTGTAAATAGAAATGCATCAATTCATTATCAACGTAAATAAAAACAAGACCTACTTACCACTTCAATGACTGCAACACCTCCTTCTGCTCAGTTTTATTGAAAGAGGACCTATCAAACTTGACCTTTTTAAACAGTTGTTAATAGTACAAAAGTCATCCACAGAAGCAATGTAGTACGGAGCACTGACATTACCCCTTCCCCTCCACCTTTTATCAAGCTCACCCTAAAATTATCAACATATCTTCAAATATCTATTTGTATCTTTATGCTAACTGCTTTAGGGCAGATAATTTTTGCCCAAAATAGAAACAAAATGCTGTAAATATTAAGCAGATCAGACTACATGTGTGGGAAAGGAGAGCTCATGTTTTAGATTGAAGACTCTTCATCAGAACTGGGAAGGAAACAAAAGTTTGTTAAACTGCAGGGTGGGTGCTGGAGGGGTGGGGGATGTCTCTGATGTTGATCTTGTCAATGAGCGAATGGTAACAGAGATTGAGACATAGGCAAATGAACAGAAACAAAGGAATGGAGAAAAAAAAATGAAGGAGTGACGAAAAGCAGAGCAGGAAGACACACTTCACAGGTTAGACTGACATATATGCCCTCCACTCTCAAGAAATACAAAATAGGGTGAGAAAGGACACACAGGCCCGAGGTAGTTACAGTGGCATGCAAAAGCTTGGGCACCTCTAGTCAAAATTTCTGTTACTGTGAATAGCTAAGCGAGTAAAAGATGACCTGATTTCCAAAAGACACAAAGTTAAAGATGACACATTACTTTAATACTTCAAGCAAGATTACTTTTTTATTTCCATCTTTTACAGTTTCAAAATCACAAAAAAGGAAAAGGGCCCAAAGCAAAAGTTCAGGCACCCTGCATGGTCAGTACTTAGTAACACCCCCTTTGGCAAGTATCACAGCTTGTAAACGCTTTCTGTAGCCAGATAAGATTCTTTCAATTCTTGTTTGGAGGATTTTCGCACATTCTTCCTTGCAAAAGGCTTTGAGATTCCTGGGCTGTCTTGCATGCACTGCTCTTTTGGGGTCTATCCACAGATTTTCAACGATGTTTAGGTCAGGTAACTGTGTGGGTCATGGCAAAACCTTCAGCTTGTGCCTCTTGAGGTAGTCCATTGTGGATTTTCAGGTGTGTTTAGGATCATTATCTTGTTGTAGAAGCTATTCTCTTTTCATCTTCAGCTTTTTTTCACAGATGGTGTGATGTTTGCTTCCAGAATTAGCTGGTATTTAATTAAATTCATTTTTCCCTCTACCAGTGAAATGTTCACCGTGCTACTGGGTGCAATACAAGCCCAGAGCATGATCGATCCACCCCCATGCTTAACAGTTGGAGAGGTGTTCTTTTCATGAAATTCTGCACCCTTTTTTCTCCAAACATACCTTTACTCATTGTGGCCAAAAAGTTATATTTTAACTTCACCAGTCTTCAGGACTTGTTTCCAAAAGCATCAGGCTTGTTTAGATGTTCCTTTGCAAACTTCGGGACGCTGAATATTGTGGTGAGGATGCAGGAAAAGTTTTCTTCTGATGACTCTTCCATGAAGGTCATATTTGTGCAGGTGTCGCTGCACAGTAGAACAGTGCACCACCGCTCCAGAGTCTGCAAAATCTTCCTGAAGGTCTTTTGCAGGCAAATGAGGGTTTTTATCTTTCTAGCAATCCTACCAGCAGTTCTCTCAGAAAGTTTTCTTGGTCTTCCAGATCTCAACTTGACCTCCACCGTTCCTATTAACTGCCATTTCTTAATTACATTATGAACTGAGGAAACGACTACCTGAAAATACTTTGATATCTTCTTTTAGCCTTCTCCTGCTTTGTGGGCATCATTTATTTTAATTTTCAGAGTGCTAGGCAGCTGCTTAGAGGAGCCCATGGCTGCTGATTGTTGGGACAAGGTTTGAGGAGTCAGGGTATTTATAAAGCTTTGAAATTTGCATCACCTGGCCTTTCCTAATGATGCTTGTGAACAAGCCATAGCCCTAACAAGCTCTTTAATGTATGAGACCTGGGTAAAAGTTATCTGAGAGCTCAAATCTCTTAGGGTGCCCAAACTTTTGCATGGTGCTCCTTTCCTTTTCTTCTCACTCTCAAATTGTACAGAACAAAAATAACACACTAATCTTGCTTAAAATGTTGAAAAGAATGTTTCATCTTTAATTTTATGACTTTTGGAGATCAGTTCATTGTCTACTCACTTAACTATTCACAGTAACAGAAATTTTGACCAGGGGTGCCCAAACTTTTGCATGCCACCGTATCATTTATAGGTGACTGATATAGAAACATAGGAAATAGAAATATGAATATAGAAACTGATATAGAAATATAGAATCCAAAAATGCTGTTCGTGGGTAAAGTGGGTGTGGGGGTGATCATAGAAACATAGAAAACCTACAGCACAATACAGGCCCTTCGGCCCACAATACTGTGCCGAACATGTACTTATATTAGAAATTACCTGGGGTTACCCATAGCCCTCTATTTTTCTAAGCTCCATGTACTGATCTAAGAGGCTCTTAAAAGACCCTATTGTATCCAATTCCACATTCTGATATAGATAGAGAAATATAATTATCCAAAATTGTAGAAATCAGTAGCAAATCCAGAAGGCTACAACATGTTCAAACAGAAAATATAGTACGTTCCTTAAACTTGCATTAAGCCTCTTTAACAGTATAGGAGATCAAACTGATAGACATGTGTGGGAGTAGATGAGAAGTTAAAGTGGCAGGCAATGGAAAATTCAGCCCTGCAGACTAAATACTAAATACAGGAGTTCCAACAAGCAATTGACCAAGTTGTATTTAGTTTTCCCCAATATAGGAGGCTACATTGTGAACACCAAATATACTAGATTGGAAGTGCAATAGAATCTCTGCTTCACTTGGAAGTGACTGGTCAAAAAATAATTGTTACAGAAAGAGCAATGAAAAATCCTTCTCTATCTGTGTGCGACAGTATTCCTGAGTCTCCACTTGGGATTTGCATGATTGACAGTAGTGAAAACCAAGAGGAAACTATTGGCATGCTGAAGGAAGCCCTGAACACCGCTAAGACCAATATCAAAATTGTTTTTTGGAATGTGTGAACCAGATACAACACAGGCAAGCTAGCACAAATAACTGCAGAAATGTGTTGTTACAACTAACATATACTGGACCTCAGTGAAAGCAGGTAGGCAGGGTCTGACTGACTAAAGGCAGCTACTGGTTTTAAATTAAGGAAGGGAAGATGGTCCGCATCATAATGGCATAGCTGTCATTTTGAAGGAAGGCATTGAGAGGTTGTTGGAGTGGAAGCCAATCAACAGTAGGCTGATGAGAGTCAGCCTGAAAGAGAAGCAGGTGAACATGACTGTGATTCAGTGCTATGCTCCAACTAATGATAGTGACATCGAAGAAATGGACATCTTCATATGAACAACTGCAATTGGAGGTAGAGTTAACATCACACTATGACATAATCATTGACATGGGCATGCATTGATGTGGAGCGATGAATAGAAAGACTGCTGGAATTCTGTGTCATGAACAATCTGGTCATAGTAGGGACCCTCTGTCCACACTGTGAAATCCAAAAACTGATCTGGTGCTCACCCAATGGACAAGACAAGAACCAGATTGACTATTTAATGATGAATGGTACAGGATGCAAAGGTGAAGAGAGGAACAGATACAGGAAGTGATCATCACCCTGTTGTAACAGTGACAAAACTGAAGCACAAGAAAAAAATCCAGACCTTGATGAGGATGTGTCAGAAGACAGGATTGACACAATGTGGAAAGCAGTGAGACTTGTCTAGGATACAGAGCCAGAAAGAAGAAGAAAGAATGGATACAGCAGGAAACATGGACAGCCTTAGAAGGACAGAAAATTAAAAAGAAAGTGTTAGATGCAAAATCAATACAAATTAAGGTGAAACTTCAAAAAGCATACACTGAAGCTAATAAGAAAGAGACTTAGAAGAAAGGATAAGAAAATCTACATGGAAGACCTTCCAGGAGGCCAAAGCAGCAGCCAATCAAGGTGGTCAGAGAAATATATACAAAGTTCACAAATGGTATGCAGAAAGTTCCAGGCCAGAACCAGCAGTCATGTGAGAGATAAGAACGGTCCTTTGTTTAACAACTGAGAAAGAGCAAGAACCTGATGAACAGAGTATTTCAGAGAATTACTGAATAGACAAACATCAGAAGAACTCCTGACATACAAGAGGCAACAGAGAACCTTGGCATCATCACACCCAAGAGACTGTTGCCGCAATTAAATCATAAAAAAAAAGCAAAGCTCTAGCACATGGCAATATGAACCCCAAACTATTCAAAAGCTGAACCAAAAGTTGCAGCAGCCATCCTGCACCACTATTTACTATAATCTGGGAATGGGGACAAGTACCCTAGGACTGGACAGAGGGAGTTACTGTTAGGATCCCCAAAGAAAGGAGTACCAAATGATTGCAACAACTGGCGTGGCATCATACTTCTGTCAGTGCCCAGGAAGATTATCACCAAAGTTATCATCCAATGGATTACAGATGCAATCAAAGTGTGCTTGAGCAAGCCGGTTTCAGGAGAAAGAGGCTGTGTTGACCAGATCTTCATGCTACATACCATCATAGAACAGTGCACAGCATGGCAGAGAGAAATGTATCTGAATTTCGTAGACCTTAAAGAGGCCTTTGTTAGCATCCACAGGAAGGGTCTCCGGGGAATTCTCAGATCATACGGGATCCCTTACGAAACTGTCCATCTTATTCAGAGTTTCTATGCTAATTTTACCTGCACAACTGGGGGCTGCAATTTGAGCTTTGAAGTCAAGACAGGATGCAGGCAAGGCTGTGTGATGTCGGCGATATTATTTAACCTGGTGATTGGGTTATGAGGCAAACAAAGAAAGACAGACAGAGAGGCATAAGATGGACTGCATACCTACTTTAGAAGACCTTGAGTTTGTGGATGACCTCACATTACTATCACATACACATCAGCACATGCAGGAGAAAAATCAGCGCCTGTGTCCCTTTGGTGGACAGGGTGGACTCAGAGTCAGCCAGAGAGACTGAGACCATGACCTTCAATGTAGAGTCTCCTCCTCCCGGCAAGGCATATGACATCCACTTGCCCAGCTCTGGTAGATTCACCTATCTTGGCAGCATCATTTGGCAAGATGGTGGGACCAATGATGACATGCAGTACAGACTCAGCAAAGTTGGAAGTGTCTTCAGATCAATGAACAGCATATGGGGATCAACCAGGTACAGCATTCACAGCTGTGTTCTGTCCATACTCTTGTACAGGTCAGAGTGCTGGCACACAAGTGACAGAGAGCAACCTTGCCGAGGCTGTCATCATTCCGCACCATGAGCCTCTGGAAGGTCCTCCGTATTTTCTGGCCAAGAAAGATCTCCAACCATTCCCCACGCCTTCAGTGTCATCTAGAGGATATGGCTACAATCATCATGGGGAAATACTGAAGGTGGATTGGGCACGTGATGAGAAGAGAGGCCAACTCCATCATCAAGACAGCACTTCACTGGACCTCCGAAGGGTGGAGGAAATGCGGGAGACCAAAAAACAACTTGGAGTTGTACCAGAGGCAGAAATGAGGACCCTGAATCACACCTGAGGTATAATAGAGAAGAAAGCCAAGGACAGAGATGCCAGCAACTTAACAGGCAGTAACTAACTTCATTTGGAAGACTATCTGCTCATACATGGTGGGAAGGGATGAGGTGAAAGGATGTGCGTTGCATCACCTGCAGTTGCAAGGAAAGTGCCGTAACAGGAGTGGTTAGTGGAAATGGAATGCCGGACTGGGGAATGCCCAACGGAATAGCAAAATGCTGAAATAGGGGAAGGAGTATCTGGTGGCAGAATCTCTTTGCAGGTGGTGGAAATTGCAGAAAATCTACTGAATGGGGAAACCGTTGGGGTGGAAGACAAGGACCAAGGAATACTATTCTTGATCTGTTATGACAGCGATGGAGAAATTGAGAGAATGGGGTCCTCAGAGAAGGCAGGATGGAATGAGTAGTCATTGGGTTAGCATTGGAGGTTGGTATACCTGTAACAGATCTTAGTAGCTAGCATATCTCCTGAGAAAAACACAGTGGAAAGGAAAGGAAATGTTTAGAGACTGACCATTTAAAAGAGAGGGTAAGGTAGAAATCAACAGCCAAAGTGATGTAATTGTCGATTTCAGCATGTACAAAAAGCAGCACCAATGCAGACATCAACGTACCCAAAAAATGCTGAACAGGCAGATGGGGTAAAAACTGAAACAAAAATTGTTCCATACATCCCACAAAGTGGCAGGCACAGCTTTGGGCACATGCCTGTGCTGATAGCTACATGCTTCATCTGGAAAATGTAAATGGTGTTGGAGAAGCTGTTCCATACAGAAACAAATTTAGCATAAGTGTTTGCGGAGGAGAATTGCAGGTGGTGGAAATCGCAGAAAACCTATTGAATGGAGAAGCTGTTGGGGTGTTGGGTCTCTGCTCAAGAAAAACATGGTGTGCCCTCAGGCCATCCTGACAGGGGTTGAAGGTATAAAGGGACGACATATTCATGGTCCAAAACCTCTTGAAAACAGGGAATTGAAAATGGTAAACATGGCACAGGGCATCAGAAGTATAAAGGATGTAAGATGGAAGGAAATGGACTACAAGAGAAGGATTCCATAGTGTAGAAAGGAGTAACAAGAACAGATTGAGACAATAGGTCTGCCAAGGTAGTCCTGCTTGTGTATTTTAGGTACCAGATAGATAGATAGAAACTGCTTGTGCAAGTTGTGGTCAGCATTAAAGAAACCAAATGCAGATTGATGACTGCTTTGTGGACAATCTCTGTATCTCTGACAATCTCAGACCACAAGAGAAACCCAGATTTTTCTTTTGCCTGTCTGCCACTTTACTTCAGCATCCCATTCTGATAGATTAGCCTGTGGTCTCCTCAACGTTAGAGTCAAGCCTAATGCAAGCTTGAGGAATGCTATCTTGTTATCCGTCTGGGCATGTTGCAGCCTTCTAGACTCAATATTGAACTCTACAATTTTGGGTAACTTATTTCTCTATCTGCATCAGTCATTTAGATTTCCAGCAATACCAGTATTCCTTCCCCCCCCCATTTTCACTTTGCGGTTTATCCTATTTTCCTTTCACACCTCTAGTATCCTAATAATCCAGTATTTTCATTTTATAAAATAATGCTGAAAAGGGCGCACCTGAAGAATGGTCTGTGCAGCAGTAGTTTAAAAACAAATGGTGAGGAGATCTGTAAACATTATAATAAATCAAGTTACAACTCATTTTCTGCAAAAACTAAATGCATTATTTCCTTTCCAAAATATACAAACTAGTCCAATGAAAACATTACTCTGATTAACTTTTCATAGCATATAATCAAGCCAATGCATCTACGTCTTTATCACTTGCAAAGCAACTTCTGCTGTATGTTTTCCTAATGTGGATGTTATTTAAGCCATGTAAGATTACCTTGCTCAAAGCTACTTAACTGCACTAATAAAAACGTTTTGACCTATAATTACAATACAAAAAAAAGGATTCATTTTAAGCAATAAACAACACACACAAAATGCTAGTGTAACACAGCAGGCCAGGCAGCATCTATAAGGAGAAGCACTGTTGACGTTTTGGGCCGAGGCCCTTTGTCAGGACTAACTGAAGGGAAAGATACTAAGAGATTTGAAAGTCACTCTGCCTGTCCTCCATCTCCCTCTGGTGCTCCCCTCCCCCTTTCTTTCTCCCAAGGCCTCCCGTCCCATGATCCTTTCCCTTCTCCAGCTCTGTATCACTTTTGCCAATCACCTTTCCAGCTCTTAGCTTCATCTCACCCCCTCCGGTCTTCTCCTATCATTTCACATTTCTCCCTCCCCCCACTACTTTCAAATCTCTTAGTACCTTTCCCTTCAGTTAGTCCTGATGAAGGGTCTCGGCCTGAAACGTCGACAGTGCTTCTCCTTATAGATGCTGCCTGGCCTGCTGTGTTCCACCAGCATTTTGTGTGTGCTCTCTGAATTTCCAGCATCTGCAGATTTCCTCGTGTTTGCATTTTAAGCAACAATCTCTGGTTCTTTGTTTTAAAACTCTCCCATCAATTATAATACTTGTGCTTGTATTCCCAATCCCCTCAAAACACAGGAATGGTCTGAAACATCTATGTGACTTGATACTTCTAAACATCTGTCAAATCATGTCACAATATTCCCTGGTGAGCAAAAATAAGCTCATCCTTCCTTGTTACCATTAAGGGAAGGAAAGCAATAACCAGTTAAACTACACTTATTTCAATGCACCAGGCTTAAAACCTCAGAGCCTGGATTGGCTCTGAGAACTGAGATGTTATAGCCATGGCAGAAATGTGCTCAAGAGAAGGGCAGGATACAGATACCACAGTTAAAAGGTGAGACAGAGGTACAGGTATATGATCAAGGGATGATGCCCTTTTGATAAAGCGGATGTAAGAGTAGTGCTTGCAGATGACATTCTTGGGAGATCACTCAGGGAAACCTTATGGGTGTAATTTAGATGCAAGGGGTGGAATTTGTGAAATGTGCCCAGGAAGGTTCTCTGAGTCAGTATATAGAGGGCCGTACTTGGTATTATCTACTCTTAGGAAACGAGGCAGAGCAAGTAATTGAGGTGGAGTAGTTAGGGAGCCTTTGGCTCTTGTGACTATAATTCTATTATTTTTAAGATATTTTCTCATAAATCACTGGAGATGTTCCCAAAAACTAGGTGTTCCATTGTTTAAGGGTAGCAAAAACAAACCAGGTAACTAAGACTAGTCAACCTGAAAACAGAAGTGGGGAAGTTACTGGAACTCTGAGGGACAAGATCCACCAGCATTTGGAGAGATAAGAGTTTCATTTGGAGTCAGAATGGCTTTGTGCATGGAAAGCCATACCTGGTGTTCATTTTTGTTTTTATTTCCCAAAGAGGTAATCAAAAGATAGATGAGGATAAGGCAGCAGATGATGTATATTTGGACTTCAGCAATGCCTTTGACAAGGTCTTGCATATAGGCTGGAATGGAAGGTTAGGTCCAATGGAATCCATAGGTATCTGGTTAGGTGTATTCAAAATTGGCTTGAGTGGTAGCTGAAGGTTGTTTTTTTGGAATGGAATCTGGTGACTAGTGTTATGCCACAGGGATTAGTGTTAGGACACTTGTTATTGGATGTGAATGCATCTGGCTTGATCAGTAAGTTTGAAGATGACACAAAATTATGAGACATTGCTGGTAGTGACGGTGGTTATCACAGATTATAGGGGAACTTGATCAGTTGGGAAATGGACCAAAGAGTGGCAAATGGACTTCAATATAGGTAACTATATAGGTGATGCTGTCTGGAAAAATAACTTTTGGAAAAAAAGTAAATTTTACAGAGTGGGATGTCCTATGAATGGCAAGGTAATGGAACTAAGGGATCTGAGAGTACATGTGCATAGATTCCGGTTTTTTATCACTGAGATATGTCGGCGAATAAGGGAAGACCTGATAAAAATATGTCTAAAATTGTGGGAGGCATAGCCAAGGTGGATTTTAAGTCTTTTCCACAGAGTAGGTGAGTCTTAAACCAGGGGGCATGGTTTCAAGGACAGATGGCAGATTTGAAATGGATTTGAGGAGCAGTCAGAGGAAATGGTTAAGGCAGATTAAATAGTAGTATTTGGAAAGGGGCTTGGAGGAGTGGTGTATAGAGATATACAAGCTGAACAAGAAATTGGGTCTAGCTGGGCTGGCATCAAAGTCAGCTTAGACTGGATGGCCTGAAGGTCCTTTATCCATTCTCTATTGCTCTATGACCTACCTTGAGATGATCTAGAAAACTGGACTTAGTCTCATTTAGTATTATGTATAACATAATAGCATATAACACAGGAAAAGGCCTTTCAACCCACAATGTTGTGTCAAGCTAATTATCAAATAGCCAGCTAAACTAACCTGTTCTACCTGCACATCGTCCATATCCCTTCATTTTCCTCACAACCGTATGCCTATCTAAATGTCTCTTAACAATTCCTTTCTATATTCTGTCTCTACCACCACCATAAACTGGATATTCCAGGCACCCACCACTTTCTCTGGAAAAAAAAAACTTACCCTGACATCTCCTTTGAAATTGTCCCTTTTCACCTTAAATGCATGCCCTTGGATATTAGAAATGTCAACCCTGGTAAAGAGATATTTTCTGTTACTCTGTCTATGCCTCTCATAATCTTGAAAACCTCTATCCGATCTCCCATCAGCCTACACTGCTCCAGAGAAAACAAACCACATTTGTATGACCTTTCATTATAGCACATGCCATCTAATACAAGCATCTTTCAGGCAGCCTCTTTTGCACATTCTCCAAAGCCTCGACATCCTTTCTATAATGGGGCAACCAGAAATGTATGCATCATTGATTTAAAGCAAACAGAAGTGGTTCCAGAACATAACCTCATGGATTACATTCACCCATCAGTTGCCAAGAACATTCCCCCCACTTACCAAAATATTTCTGACCTGTCAATAAACTTAATTTATAAGTAAAACTTACTGCCTACACCATGTCTGATCTTCACTAATCTAAGCTGGCACTGCAACTTTTGGTAGCAATAAGGTAGACATCAAAACTAGTACTTAACCATAGTACATCCTCAACAGTAATGGAACAGAGCTCTTCTGATAAAAAGGTAATAAATTACCTGATATGGTAAATTTGCTACACATGCATCAAAGAATGGCAAGTCTGTCTTCAGCACATCTCCAACCATTATTTGAAGTTTATTTGCAACAGGTCTGAAACAAATTTACACAAGAAATAAAAATATATTTGAAATAGAAAAGCAGACAAAACTCGACATTAGTTGCAATCCAAGTTCTTTAGTAAATGATTGTCGCCCACATGATTCATGATGGCACTTAAGTACAGTAATATAAAATACTTCTATGACTTACGTTCCTTGAACTCTTTTCTGTAGTTCAGCAACAAGTCTGCTATCAAGTTCACAAGCAATTACCTATAGTGAACATAAAAATCAAAACCATTATTGTTGTCATAATATGCTAAAATCCATTGAACA
Source organism: Hypanus sabinus (assembly GCF_030144855.1). Lineage (NCBI taxonomy): Eukaryota > Metazoa > Chordata > Chondrichthyes > Myliobatiformes > Dasyatidae > Hypanus > Hypanus sabinus. Next base: position 64,558,267 of record NC_082719.1, on the reverse strand, counting down.
TCAACAAATCTGAAGATGTTTATTAGAGATCAGGCTGGCCTAGAAATGTGAAATTAGTTTAATTTGTGAAAAATAAACAAGAATATGTCCTTGATGGTCAGATATCAAGAACTTTAAAAGCTTAAAAAGGATCAGGACATTGAAGCACACTTAACTAATACACACACAAAACAAAAACAGAAAAAGTAATAATATTGGAGTCTAATAAAAAAAAAACAGCCCAAGGGCAAAACTTAGAATAGGTAAGTGGTTAGTGTGTGAAAAAATACTATATGTAATTCATAAAACCTTAAATCTATAAGCAAAGGAAAGCAACAGAGCAATGAAATAAAGTGATTTAAGTGAATGTAATCAATCACAAACATATCCTATGTTTGAAACCAAAATAGAGATATAGAAGGCTGCAGTAAAATGTCCTGGAATAAATATTGTGCAATAAAAAAGCAGAAATCTACCATAGTGATTAAGTATTGATCTCTATATAAAGCAAGCTTGCTTGCACATTGTTCTGCTTTCCTTGTCATACCTTTTTCGCTTTTTCCAGAATCTTCACAGTCATGTTACCTGTACCAGGGCCAACTTCCAGTATGACATCTGTGGGTCTAATAGCAGTCTTAATGAAACAAAAAATGAAAATTAAAAAATTATTCCATAATATCGTGTACTATATAAACTGTTGAAACTATGCAATTATTTTATATAATGTTAAATGTATTGTTGGAATATTCCAGATTGCCAAACTAACCTGTTCGAAGATGAAGTACAAGTGCTTACAAATGCAAAGCTACTCAAAAGTTACAAATAATGAACTACGTATTATTAAATGCAATCTGAACAATTTCTTCTTTTCATCCCTGATAATTATTTTATGCACCAGGCCAGCAGTGCTCAGATACTAACCAAATCTATTTTCTTTATATGTATCTTCAAGTACTCCCTCTTTAAGGAAATGATTTTTAAGAGAATCCAATGTTTTGTTATAAGCCAAATGTTACAGTTGCTTACAGTTTTGCTGGTCTTTTAATTACTTGGCTTGACTTGTTAACATGTAGGTGACTGAAGAAAGAAATGAGCACAGGGAGCACATACTTTACAATTTCAATTTTCTTTTATGGACAAAACAGCAGGGTGACAAAATCACCTTGACACATTGAGTTAAAATTTAGTGGAAATAAAGATTGCAAAGTTCTTCTTCTGGACATGAGTAAAATACAGTGTTTTTCAGTTCAAATGAGAAATGCCTTCCAAGTCTTGAGGTCACAATTTCTTAAGATGCTTATTTCAGAAGTGAAATCATTCATACCATAACATTAAAAGGTACACCTCAAGAGGTTTGGCAATTATTTGCTATATATATCAAATGGAATAAATGATCCCTAAATCCCCAGATCTGTGAATAAATAAATGAAGACTTGTACTAATATATCCAAAATTGACAGTAGATTCAAAAAAAAACCTAGGTTGGTGTTGGAAATTCCAATCACCCATTAAAATTAAATTCAGAGATATGCTGGTGTATGTTGTCGAAACAGAAAATCCAAGACATCAGTGACAGCTGGCTGGGTATCTGCCACAATTCTGTGTCACTGCAATTTAGTACAGAGATTTACCTTACTGGAACTCCACGGTATGAGTGAAATAAAAAAGTGCCTCTTGAATTCGACTTGCAGTGTGAAGCCGGGAAGGATCATGAGACAAAGATAAATTATGCTTCCTAATTATTATTTTTTTAAATTAATTATGTACATAAAAATATTCTTAAAAGACTCCATAGTTTTGACAAGAGGCAAGGTTGCTCTCTCAAAGGTATGCCCTGCCAAATCCTTTGAGGGACAACTAGTCATGTAAACCACAAACTGGATTGTTAGCTTCATGGCAGTGATCTATAATAAATGTTATTCAATCAAGAGTACTTAAAAATATGGATCTGCAGAGCACTGAATGACAAATCAATTCATTTTAAAATGTTAAATAAATTCTATTTCCTCTCTTTTTTAAATTCCACATTGCAGCTAAGACATTAACTCCCAAGTTATTCTATACATAAATGAAGAGCAAGAGGATAACTAGAGTAGGACCTCTAAAGAGCATGAGTTTGGAGGCCAAGGATTTGGGCAAAATCCTAGATGGGTACTTTGTGTTGATATTCATCATGGAGAATGCATATAAGACAGTGAAAAGAGCGTTATGCATACTCATAAGATAGGATATTTTGAGATAAGAGGTAGTATTGGGTCTCTTGAATAATGTTAAGGTGGATAAGTCCTGAGGGTCTAATGGTCGTTGAAAGAAGAAAGAGACAAGATTGCTGGGGCCTTGATCAAAATGTTTGTGGCCTCTCCAGCCATAACTGTACTCCTGGAGGGTTGGGAATAGCTAATACTGTTTCTTTGTTCAAGAAGGGAAATATGGATAATCCTGGAAATTAAACGATGGTGATTTAGGCAGTGGTAGGAAAGATATTGGAGAGGATTGTCAGCATTTGTAAAAGCATGTCCAAATTAGGGAGAGTCAGCATGGACCTGTGCAGTGTAGATTTGGTCAAATGAGTTTCTTGAGGAAACAAAGGATTTTAATAAAAAGAAGTGTTTGACTTTGGGGGATCAAATGTAAAGGGAAATGTGTAATTTGGTACACTAATGCTATGACCCTCAACAATATTATGTACAGAGGAATCTTAGGGCCCATGTCCCAGCTCCCTGAAAGTGGTTGCACAAGTTGACAGGGTGGTAAAGAACGCTTATAGCATGCTTGTCTCTATTAATTGAAGTATATAAGTTCAAGAGTCAGGAAGTCATGTTCCAGTCCTGATGAAGGGTCTCAGCCTGAAGTGCTGACTGTTTACCCTTTTCCATAGATGCTGCCTGGCCTGCTGAATTCCTCCAGCAACTTGTGTGTGTTGCTTTGGATTTCTAGCATCTGTGGATTTTCTCATGTTTGAAGCTTATAAACCACGGTTAAGCTGTGCTTAGAGTGTTGCATTCATCATTGTAAAGTTGTTGAGGCTTAGGAAAGGGTGCTGAAGAGGTTTACCAGGATATTTTTCTGAGCAGAAAATATGAGATAAGAGGAGAGAATGGACAGAGGTTTATAAAATTATAAAAACCATAGGCAGTTGTTTTTTTTTTCCCTTCCAGTGTTGAGGTGAGGGGGAAAAATTCTAAGGAGATATGTAGGGCAATGTTTGTTTATACACACAGAAATGGTAAATGCCAAGAATACGCTGCCAGGGTTGGTGGTAAAGGCAGATAGAAAAGAGGTGTGTAGAAGTCTATTAGATAGGCACACAAGTATGCAGAGAATGGAGGGAAATGGAAGATGTGCAGGCAAAAGGGATTTGTCTACTTAGGCATTATTAGCTTAATTAGTTTGGCACAACATTGTGAAGCAAAAAGCCTGTTCCTGTGCTCTATTGTTCTATGTACCAATAATCATTTATTGCATGTAAAGACATTCAAAAACCTAGAAATGGAAATGTTAAATTATATATGCATTGGACTAAACAATATGGCATATTGCCTATTGTACCTTGTCAATGATGCTATTCACAATTAAAGGATTCTTCAGAATATGCTGTCCAATTCCAGTGTTGAACACAATACCTAAGGAAAGCATTACCAAACTGAAGTTATAAACACAAAAAAGTTTTTAAAAATCCCAATTTTGCCAAAGCTAGCATGCATGTAGAGCTTGCAGTACAACAAATATTTATTAAGCAGAAACTACAGACAAATTAACCTGACATATGATAGAAAAAGGAAGAGAGCTGGCAGGCAAAAATAGCTATTCCTTATGGAAACAGAAAGAGCAAGTTTTCTAAAGTTGCAGAATCCAACATGCCCAGCCAAAAGATGTGCTGATCTTCCTTGTTCTAACATTGCAGGAGGCGACAGATGAAGTTCAGAATTGGAGTAGTATCATAAGTTGAAGGGTCAGGTGATTAGAAAAGCAGGGCACTGCTGCAGACCACAGGTGCAGGCGTTCTGCAAAATGATCAGCAAACCTGTATTTCCGTTCATCGATGTGGATGGGCCACCCCATGAGCGCCACAGGTAGTGCACTAGATCGGAACTACTGCTGCCTTACATGGAAAGACTGCTTCATTCCCTGGATCAACACGTAATAAATGCTGAAGGGAGTCAGGCAGCCTCGATGGAGCACAATGAACAGTTGATATTTTAAACCAAAATCCTCCGGGGATACTGCCTGACCCACTGAGTTCCTCCAACATTTTGTGTGTGTCGATCCAGATTTCCAATACCTTAAGTTTTAATGTGAGAATAAATTCAGCCAAGTGAATGATGTGTAGGCAAAAGAAAACTAGTTAGGTCTTAGTTTGAGGAAGGAACGTAAGTGTGGAGGGAATGTACATTTGGGTTGAAGATGAACTGGTTAGGCCTAAAGAACTGGGAAACTATCACAGAAGTAGTGGAATTGACACAAGAATGTAACAATGGAGTGAAGGCAATAAAAAAAGGAATTTCAGTAGACCAGAAGCAGACTGTTTGTAATCTATAAAGTGACATGTATGAGAAAGTAGATGGTCTGATTAATAAACCTGCAGAAAACATGAAAATAAGGATACATAACTCTGTTAGACAGTTGGGCAGGGAAGTGGCAGATAAAAATTACTTCAGACATTTGTGAGATAATGCAACTTGGAAAGTCGTTTTGGCAGCACATACAGAGGGGAGATTGATGGCGCCTTGACAATCATTACTAGCACCACCAAAACTGAAAAGAAGCCATATTGTGTGTTTGTTCAAGAAGGGCAATAGGGATAATTCAAGAAATTATAGGCTGGTGAGCCTTGGGAGGTCAAATGCGAGGTGAAAATCTACAGGTAATGGCAGCCCCTTAACACCATGTACAGAGGGACCTGTGGTCCAAGTCCGTTGCTCTCTGCAAGAGGACGCACAAGTAGATAGGGCAGCAAAGAAAGCATATTGTATATTTTTCTTCAATGGCTCATATATTCAGTGTACTGCCTGGATTAGAGGGGATGAGCTAAAAAAAAAGACTAGTTAGACAAAACTGGGCTATTTACTCAGCAGTTCATGCTGTGGGAAACTTAACAGAAGCTTCTGAAGTTATGGAAAGCACAGATAGAATATTTTTCCTCAAACAGTAATGTCAAGTATTAGAGGAAATGCATTTAAGAGAGATAAAGAAAGCTCGAAAGAGATGTGTGGAGTAAGTTTTTTTTTTAAATGACATTATCTAAAACTTGCAGAACCAATTAAGATTTTAAGTCCTGCTTTCACATTTGGAAAAAGGAGAAGTACTCATTCAACAAATTCCTTGGACTCAAACAAGTATATTTAACATAAACACCTTTCCCTGTTGCTGTTAACTTTCTATTGCTACATTTGGCACGGAAATTTTCTATGTAAACTTGCTACATCAATAAAACTATCAGTACAATTAAAGTGTTTACAGGAACAATCCCATTACAAATGTTGGACGGAAATGAATAAGAGTTTGATAGATAACTCATGGATCCCACAGGAAATTACAGTGTAATAGTAGCATTACAAGTACACACATTATTAGAAGAGAAATAGAAAGAATAAAATTAAGTTAGCAGAGCAGAATTATTTTATTGAGCCAGCTGTCATCACCGTGTTGATGCCATTCCCCCAGCACGCCACTGCGGACGAGAGATTGGTAGAACATGTGAAGAAGAGGCCTGCATACTCCAAGACCTCAGTCTCCTTGGAAAGTAGAGGCGACTCTGGCCCTTCTTGTACACGGCCTCTGTGTTGGTGCTCCACTCAAGTCTGTCATCCAGATGCACCCGCCAGGTACTTGCAGGTCCTCACCATTAGTAACAAATCTGTGCATACCAGGCCCAGGCATAAGTTGTCTCCAAACACACATTACAAAACCAGTTTGACACAGGCATAGATATTTCGGGGCTAGGAAACAATGCCAGCTGGATTGACAGAGGTGGCAAAGAGTCTGTTGTTCCCGACTCGCTGGTTGGAGAGGGGCATAAGTTTTACACTGGCTGGCGAGGGGCAATTAAGTTTTAAGCAGGCTGGAGAGGGGCATGAGTTTTACGCTGGCTGGAGAGGGGCATAAGTTTTATGCTGGCTGGAGAGGGGCATTAATTTTACATCTACTTCTTCTGTAACAGCCCGTATTCAGGCAGAGCCAAGCACCACACGATCCCACCTCCCCGCCTGTCCGGGACTCCTACTTCACCTGCAGCCGCGGTCTCCCGGAGGCCACGCGACTTCTTCTCCCTCTTGACTTTAGGCATCTCGCCACGAGCCGCTCCAGCACCGAACACGAACCCAACAGTCTTGTCCGCACGGCTCTCAACCCGCGCGTTTCCTCCTTCAGCAACCGAGCCCAGACCACCGGCGAACCCGGTCAGTTACCGACTACCACCGGTCGCGGACAGCACGCCGTCGCTCGGGATGACGTCACAGCAGTAAGGCGCAGTAAGGAGTCAAGAGGACTCGCCCAGCGGCTGCTGCGCTCTCGGGCGCCGCTCACCGGTCTATCGGCGGTAAAGCAGGCGCTGCCGGAACGGAGTTGCATGTTTGAAAGGCGGGAGTGTCTACAGAACTCTCACGTTCTGGGAAAATTCTTTCTCTTCCACAGCTCAGCTCATCTCTCCCAATATAGCTCCAGAAAGCTTTTGGAATTTCATCCTGATTTAGACTTTTAGAGAAGAGAAATATTTTGATGGGTGGAATTGTGAGAGATGCTAAAAAGTTTAAATCAGAATCAGGCATGTGTCCTGAAATTGGTTAACTTAGCAGCAGCAGTTTAATGCAATACATAATATAGAAGGATAAAAACCCAAATAATAATAATAATTAATAAATCAATTACAGCATACATATATTGGATAGATTAAAGATTGTCCAAAAATCATAAATAATATATACTTAAAAGTGAGGTAGTGTCCAAAGATTCAATGTCCATTTAGGAATTGGATAGCAGAGGGGAAGAAGCTGTTCCTGAGTAGTTGAGTGTATGTCTTCAGGCTTCTGTACCTCCTACCTGATGCTAACTGAGAAAAGGGCATGCCCTGGGTGCTGGAGGTCCTTAATGGCCTTTCTAAGACACCATTCCTTTAAGATGTCCTGAGTACTTTGTAGACTAGTACCCAAGATAGAGCCGACTAGATTTATATCCTCTGCAGTTTCTTTTGGTCCCGTGCAGTAGCTCCCCCCCCCCCCCATCAGACAGTGATGCAGCCTGTCGTAATGCTCTCCATGGTACAACTATAGAAGTCTGAGTGCATTTGTTGACATGCCAAACCTCTTCAAACTAATGAAGTATAGTTGCTGCCTTACCTTCTTTATAACTGTATCGATATGTTGGGACCAGATTAAACCCTCAGAAGAACTTGAAACTGCTCACTCTCTCCACTTCTGATCCCTCTATGAGGATTGGTATGTGTTCCTTCAACTTACCCTTCCTGAAGTCTACATAATCAGCTCTTTTGTCTCACTGATATTGAGTGTCAGGTTGTTGCTGTGGCACCATTCCACTAGGTGGCATATCTCAATCCTGTACGCCCTCTCATCATCACCTGAGATTCTACCAACAATGGTTGTATCATCAACACATTTATAGATGGTATTTGAGCTATGCCTAGCCACACAGTCATACAGAGAGTAGTGCAGTTGGCTAAGCACACAGCCCTGAGGTGCACCAGTGTTGATTGTCAGCGAAGAGATGATATCACCAATCCACTGAAACTGTGGTCTTCCGGTTAGGAAACGAGGATCCAATTGCAGAGGGAGGTACATAGGCCCAGGTTCTGTAACTTCTCAATCAGGAATGATGGTATTAAATGCTGAGCTATAATCAATGAACAGCATCCTGACATAGATGTTTGTGTTGTCCAGGTGACCTAAAGCCATGAGATTGTATTTGTTGTAGACCTATTGTGGCGATAGGCAAATTACAAGGGGTCCAGGTCCTTGCTGAGGCAGGAGTTCAGTCTAGTCATGACCAACCTCTCAAAGCATTTCATCACTGTAGATGTGAGTGCTACCGGGTGATAGTCATTAAGGCAGCTCACATTATTCTTCTCAACCACTGGTATAATTGTTGCCTTTCTGAAGCAAGTGGGAACTTCTGCCTGTAGCAGTGAGAGGTTGAAAATGTACTTGAATACTCCCGTCACAAATACTGAACGAAGGATGTCTCTAGACTTATGCAGAGCCTTGTTAAAACCACATCTACACTATCGTATGCAGTTTTCATTCTCTTAAAAAAGGGTATATTTACCAGAGTGAGTGCAACATAGATTCAAGAGATTCCTAGTATGGTAAGATTATCATAAAGGGGGAATTTCCCGACAGCTTAGACAATCAGATACATAATATTGTGAACCTGAACTGAGCTATTGGCCTTGTATTGAGCTACTTGATCTTGTTCTGACCTGACTAACTTCATTTCTGACCAATAATGGAAGGAAATGTGTATCTTGTCTGTACATTATTATATTTCCCAGCCCCATTATTTTTCTGCAGTCTTGTCTGTATGTTTTGTAATTCCAGAAACTAATCAAAAGAAAAACATAGAGACCGGGGATAATGTGTACACTTCGTTTTATTTTGGTGAAGTGTGTACATATGACGTGGTGGTATACTGACATATGTAACCCAAAATGAATTATTTAAACAAAGAATGCTTAATCAAACAATATATTTACAATATTACTGAAATGCTAAACATACATTTCTTAGCTATAAACTCCAACTCAACTTATAAGGACATCCAGAGCATAGTAAATTTTAAATCGTCTCATTCAGGCCTAAAGATTTCATCACTGTGTCGGATTTCTTACTCCTGTGGGATAATGTTTTTCTTGACAAAGGGGAGGGTGTTACATTGCTTGACAGATGAAACTTGAGGCTGTGAAACAATCAGGTTCTGGCACCTCCTCCGTGATGGTTGTAGGAGTTGAATCTGGGACTGAAGAAAGTGGTTCTGACATCTCTGAACACCTTTCTTTTGGAAGTACGTGGAAAGCTGCTCCATTTTGATGATCTGTCCCAGGTCACCAGACAAAGCTTCGAGCCAACACTTTTGTTTTGACCATGCCTAGATGACCGCGTGTAGCTCTTCCAACATTTTAGCTCAAAGCTCGGATGGTTCAACAACTCTCAATTCCCACATAAGGCAACTCCAATCAAAGGCAAGTCCATCCCTGTGCTGGTAAAGGTGGAGGAACTGAAATTTCTGCTGCACATTTGGGTGGATATGTAGACCTGAAACAGTCTCTTCTGGTTTCCTGTTGGATCGTCTCTGCAGAACTAGGGACACTTTCGATTTGCGTTAGGCAGATCACATCAAGAAGGGTGTCCTCTTTTCTAAATGTTTCGGTTATTCTCCTTTTCCATCAGGATTTTCATGATTAGTTGTCCTCTTGAATTTGATCCTCCAGGAAAAAGAGCCCGTCTCTACATTGGTGCTGCTATTGTTCGTGGAACACCCTTCTCTGGATTGAAAATGGACACTAGTGGTTGATTTTCAAAAGCAAACACAAGGAAATCTGCAGATGCTGGAAATACAAGCAACACACACAAAATGCTGGTGGAACACAGCAGGCCAGGCAGCATCTATCAGGAGAAGCTCTGTCGACATTTCGGGCCAAGACCCTTCGTTAGTCCTGACAAAGGGTCTTGGCCCGAAACGTCGACAGTGCTTCTCCTGATAGATGCTGCCTGGCCTGCTGTGTTCCACCAGCATTTTGTGTGTGTTACTAGTGGTTGATGATCAGTATAAGAGTGAACTCTCTCCCATACAGGTACGGGTTGAAATGTTTTACACCCCAAACCCGATTCAAGGCCTCTTAGTCAATCGGTGGATATTTTTTTCTCTGCAGCATTAAGGAAGCGTGACACAAAGGCTATGGGGTGTTCACTTCCATCTCTTGTAATGTGAAGTGACTGGACTACACCTATACCACAAGGTGGGCACCACAGGCAAGCTTCACTGCACAACATGGTTCATACAGTGTCTCAAGTCACCATTTGCCCTGCCTTTTTGAAAGCCACCTCACACTGCATTGTCCATTGCTATGTCTTCCTGATCTGTAGTAATGAGTTCAAGGGGTGGAGCACAGTGGCCAGGTTGGGTAGGAGCCTGTTATAGTAATTGAAATCATGAAAAGGGCTGCAAATGTAACACATACTTTGGCCTCGGGGCATTCACCAGTATTTGAATTTTCTCAGCATTTTTGTGCAATTCTTGTGCATCAGTGGTGTGATCACAGCAAGTGATACCTGGTTTAAAGAATTCACATTTGTGGCATTGTGCTGTAAGCCCATAACCTCTAATCTTTTTAACACTGTCTTGAGATTTTGGAGGTGTTTCTTGCCTGTAACAATGATGTCATCCAAGTAACACTGAGTACCTAGGCAGCCTTGTAGCATAGTGAGAGACACTTTGGACTCTTCTTTCATCTTCGTCTGTAGATACGCCTCGGGTAAGTAAAAATGCCATTCTCTTTTCTCAGTTCTTTCATCTCCACTACATCTATTCTGAGGATGAGGCTTTCTTTTCCAGGACAAAGAAAAGGGCTTCTCCCTTTCAAAGAAAGGGGTTTCCCTTCCTCCACCATTGATGCTGTCCTCGCTGTTAATTTTTTCCCTCTCCTTTCCATTTCTTCATTTCCCCACTTTGTCCTCACCTGCCTAGCACCTCCCCCTCAGTACCCCTCCTCCTTCCCTTTCTCACATGACCCACTCCACTCTCCTATCAGATTCTTTCTTCTCCAACCCTCTGCCTTTTCCACTTATCACATCTCAGCTTCTTACTTCGTCCCCCCCCTGCCCCACCCACCTGGCTTCACCTATCACCTTCCAGCTTGTCCTCTCTCTCTCCCCCTCCACTTATTCTGACTTCTTCCACCCTCCTTTCCAGTCCTAATGAAGAAGGGTCTTGGCCCGAAATGTTGACTGTTTCTGCAGAGTGCTACCTGACCTGCTGAGTTCTGTTGAGATTGGTGTGTGTTATGGATATGTTGCAGTTATACAAGCAGAAACAGGGCTATAAGGGAATGAAGTTTGGTGAAAATGATGCAGACACTGAGCTGGGAATCATAAGACAATAAACTCAACTACTTGGTTGAAATGTGCGTATACAAGTACATGCCTGCATTGGTGCAATGAAAAATTTACTTGTGGTAGCATCACAGACACATACTAAGCAGCAGTCACAAGAAAAACATAAATAAAATACAAATTACACATGTTTTTAAATTGGGAAAAGACAGACAGAACTCACATGCATGCCGATTCTGAAGAAAATTACTTTGCAGAAGGAGGACCAGTGAGCCAGTCAGTCCTGGTGAAAAAGAACTAGCCAACATAATCCAATTTTAACCATTTAATCTGCCCAACATAATCCAACTTTAACCATTTAACCTGCCCATCTTCTGCCAATGCCTTGCTAGTGTATCCCCTGGTTTATGTTTATTGTTTCTAATAATTCATATTCTTTTTCTTTAATGTCTACATATGCATCATTCCCATCTCTCTCTCGTGAAGACCAAGTACATTTCTCTGCATTTCTTACATGTTAAAAACTAGTTAACTAAACTGGACCAAATGCAAGTAGTTTAGAACCAACATTGGTAAATCTATCACATAATTGCTTTCAGAGGTTTCTCCATAGGAGTTTTCATGCTGGCAACCACAAAAGTGACAGACCTGGGTACTTGTTAATGATTTAGACTCTATGTGGGAAACCAACTTTTTTATTAAAAAGAACCAAGGGAACAACAAAGGCATCTGAGTTTAGGGAGGATGTGCCTTTCCACCAAAGGGAAACAGTTCTCTAAAGTGAAATGGTTCAATAGCTTATGGAATAAAATCTTGGTTTCAATGGAGAGGAACTGCATTGATGATGCCACTGTAATGTTCAGCCTGATTGCTATTTTCTGCCAGATAATGTGCCTTGCCTATCTCAAGGCAAAGGGTAACACCTTCCACCCTCCTGCCACCCATCACATCAAACTTATTTACTGTGTCATTTGCTCACAGTCTCTATATTTTCCATCAAAATTGAGGTTCCTTCCATTTCATTTGAGGTGGCACTCTTTAATTTTGTTACAGATTAACGAATCTTTCAAACCCATTCTGAACTCACGCGGACATTTAATTTTAAGTGGGTCTGGTTAGTTATTCTGTTTGCTTACCTAACAACAGAAGGAATAGGAGGCAGTGCTCATTCATTCAATAAGATCACAAAACTTCATCTTTGGTATCACCATCTTGCATTAATCCCAAATTCCTTGACTCCCTTAATATGCCAATATCAACTGATTCTCTACTTCACTGGGCACAATTTGAGTCTCTACTGCAATCCTTGTGGATAGATAAAATTCACAGATTCATTACCCTCTGGTTTACAGTAGTTAGAATTCTTGGCATAAAAGCCATAAATGCACTTAAGTCTGATCTGTGTATCATTGTGCTATTCTGTAGCATCAGCTTTGATTGTTATGGGTTTCAATAGCTTCTACAGATACTATTCCTGAAACAATTTTTTAATTGAGATCGCTACATAGAAGCCAATAATTATCCCAATGCAAATATCTACACTTTTGGATTCATAAAAATGCTTTGAAATAGATCAGATCTCAGTATCACACAGCTCAGAAACAGGCCCCTTCAGCCCACAATGACTACCAAGCACCCATCTGCGATAATTATTTACTAACTGTGTTTCCAATTCAAGTGCTTGCCTGGATACTTCTTAAATGTTGAGTTTGTCTCCACCACCCACTAAGGCAGAGCATTTCAGATTCTATTAGCTCTCTGGGTGAAAACATTATTCAGATTCTCCCCTACCTCCTTACCATAAACTTGCTTTAGATACCTGTGCTCTGGGAAAAAGTCATTACGCACTTCATTATTTCCTGCATTTCTATCAATGCTACTCCCCATTCTGCTCCAAGCAAATCTAGCCTAAACAGTCTTTCCTCTGCTCTGTCTTTAGACCTAACGCATCCTTAATGCTTGTTAATGTTTTATAAATTTGCATCATAACATTATTACCCCAAATAATTGGTATTACCTCTGCACAACTTTATCTAGCAGTGCTGCCACCTTCAGAGATCTTCGATTCCTCTGTCCTCAGTTCTCCCTTGTGCATATCCTATCTTTATTAGTCTTCCTAAAGTGTATCACCACATACTCATCAAAATTAAATTCCATTTCCCATTGCTTCTGTCCATTTTACTACCTGATCAATACTAACCTTTAGTCTAATACCATGATTCAATTAAATGCGCCAATTTTCACGTCACTCCAAATTTACAAAGTATAGCTCCAATAATGATATCCAAATTGTTACCACATATAACATACAGTTAGACTCTATACCGATTCCTGTGATAGCGCATTGACCCTTCCTCGAACTAGAACAGCAACCCTCCACTAGAATGAGAATCAGAATCAAGTTTAATATATCACCGGCATACATCGTGAAATTTGTTGTCTTTGTAGCATTATTCTTCATTTATCGTTTCTTCTTTGGAACTCCAACGGTAATATTTTCGAGTCATTGTTACCTTAACAAAGTTATCTAGCAGATATTCCCCCTTTGTAACTGGGCACACTTGTTTGCTCACTCTTCAGGTTCTGGTTGAAGCGCGTTGGACCTCGGTCTGTCCATGAACGCCTCCCCGCCGCCCGCACTTCCTTTCACGGCCCCTGTGACCGGACGGCGCTGTCGCGGGAGTGCCGCTCTCTGCCGTGACGTGTTTGCACGCGCCGGAGCTCGGTGCGCGCTGCTGGTTGATGGCGCGGTCCTGTCTGCGGCGTGCACACCCTGAGGCTGAGTTCGTGTGAGGGTGCACCGGAAGAGCAGGTACAGTGACACCGGCACAGTCCGGCTCCGGTTACCCTTCCTTCGGAAATGCAGCTGCGGCTGTTTCGGAGCCCCGTTCGGCTGCCGGCGACTTGCGCGCCGGGTTTAATCCTGAAGATGAGAGCAGGAGTGGGGCGGTGAATCTGCGGCGGTGCTGGGCGATGGGCCCACGGTCTCCGGCCGTTGACCGTCCTGCTCCAGTTACCAGGAGATCCCAAATACTTGATGGTCTCATCATCCTTTCTAACCCTGTTCAAAAACCTCGTTAGCTGTTTCCCTCCATCCCCACCAGGAAGAACGTACATGTTTTATCCTAATTTGTACGGTCTGACTCATTTTGGCCACAGTCTAATTCATTTTAGGGCTAGTAGAAATGATAGGCAATAGCTTCCTCTGTATTTGTTTACAGAGTTGTCTAATTGGTGTGTTAAACAAATGGAAGGGAAGATACTTTGCCTTTTTTGTCAAAGTAAATTTATTATCAAAGTACATCTATGTCAGTATATACAACCCTGAGAGTCATATTCTTGTGGGCATGCTCAATAAGTCCTTAATATATTAATAACCACAATAGAATCAACGAAAGACCAATCTCAGGTGTTCAGCCATTGTGCAGAAGGCGTCAAGCTGCAAATACAAAAAGAAAGAATAATAAATAGCAATAAATATCGTGATCATGAGATGAAGAGTCCTTGAGAGTGAGTCCATAAGATGTGGGAACGTTTCTGTAAAGGGATGAGTGAAGTTATCCCCTTTGGTTCAAGACCCTAATGGTTGTGGAGAGCTCCCAGAGTACTTTACTCCACTGATTGGAATGTATTAGAAAAGTAGTCATTGTTAATCACAAACATGAGAAAATCTGAGCAACACACACAAAATGTTGGAGGAACTCAGCAGTCCAGGCAGCATCTATGGAAACAAGCACAGCCAATGTTCCAGGTGTCCTTCTGACAGGTTTTTGGCTCAAAATGTCCACTATGCTTTTTCTCTAATGATGTAGCCTGACCTGCTGAGTTCCTCCAGCATTTTGTATATGTAGTCGCTGTACATGATTGGAGAAAATGTGGCAATTACTTTGCTGCCCCCATATGGCAATAGCAGATAATCTTGTGGCAATTTGCAAAAACGATAAATATTAGACCAGAATACCAGAATAACTCTCCTACTCTTGTGCAAAGTAATGTAATGAGAATCTTTCTGTGCAAGTAAGAGAAGATGAGTCTCATTGTAAACCCAGTTGATAAGTACAGCCAAATCTGTAGTTGGATGCCAAATTAGATTATAGTCCTTCATGAAAGGGAAATTTAAGTACTTTGTGTACTAAAGTAGAGTTGTCTTTTTGTTTATGCCTATTTGTTAGGTCTTGTGTATGATCACGCCTTTATTCAAATATGTTACATTTCCACATTTTTGTATCATTGCATAAATCACAACTTTACAACCTCTTTAGGTGTATGCTTGTAAACATGTTGTGTTGTGTCTAATGTCCATGAGTAGTAGACATCTTAGATCTTTTTAGTACAGGAGAGTAATATATTTTCCCTGGCTGTTTGATGTTACTGGTTCTTATTTGCAGACTTGTAGTTTTATATTCTGGAAATGCTGGTGAAATTCATCAAAATAGGTCTTGATAAACAGTTGCAGTTTGCATATAATTTCTATACCAGATATTCCACTTAACACATCCAAATTTTTAAGTTCAATGTAATATTTCATGTGATTGTTTTTGGTTGTAGATTTATGAGCTCTGGACTGATGGGACCATTTTTGACTCAGTAACTGTTTATAAAACCAATTCAAAATATCTTTTCACATTGCTTGTCTGCTGAAGTTGCAGTATTTCCCACCCGAAGTACTCCCAATGGCTTAGATTCTACTTACCAAATGTTTGGACTCAGTACATTAATCAATCCTTTTTGTGAAAGTATTTACATTTTATATAATACTTTTCAGGACCTGTTCAACCAATGAGGTTCTTTTTTGCAGTGGTGCTTCGGTAATGTTTAGAGTCTACCTAGAAATAGCAGATGTCCACAAATAGAAGTCTGATTATTAATTTATTTGTTTATTTGAAGATGCAATGCGTACCGGTCCTTCTGGTCCAACCAGCTGCATTGCCCAACAACCCACTTACTTAACCGGAGCCTAATCAGGGGACAATTTACAATGACCAATTAACCTACTAACTGGTACGTCTTTGGACTGTGGTGGGAAACCAGAGCACCTGGAGGAAATCCATGTGCTCACGGTTAAGGACGTTCAAATTTACAGACTAACTTGCTAAGTTTTTTCAACGTTGCTGACATAAGATACATTTGGTTAGAACATATTACCACGGAATCATTTTGAACATACGAGCAAGTTGTTATACTTTTGTTCAATGTCTGATCAGTAGAACTCTTTATAGTGTTTCATCAGAGTCCTTACTGCAGACCCAAATATCACTTGTCTGTAAGGTGTTTTGTACGCTCTCTGGGTGCTCTGGTTTCTTCTCTCATTCCAAAGGTGTATGGGTTAAGGTTAGTAAGTTGCGGGCAAGCTATGTTGGTGCCAGAAGCCTTGCGATGCATGCGGACTGTGTCGGTCATTGACGCAAACAGCATTTCGTTGTATCTTTTGATGTACGTGTGATGAAGCTAATCTTTAATCTTTCCTATTGACCATGATAACTCACACCTGACCATCCCGATCTAATCATGAGGGAAATATCACAAAACAGGACTCACTGATTGATGCAAATGACATATTTCACTGTATGTTTTGATATTCATCTGAAAAATAAAGCTAATCTTTAATAGGATTTTAATCCTTTTTAAATAACTAATTACATCCCTGAGTTGCTATTTGGGCTCTAGTTACATAGAAGACTACCCTACCCTCATCAGTCACTTTAGACACCTTAAAAACACTCATGTTTGGAAGATACAACTTGCCCTGCACAAAACCATGCTGATTGTCCTTAATTAGTGGGTAAATCCTATCCCTTGGAATTCTTTGTAATAATTTCCGTGCTAGTGAATACCCTTAAATACCCTATTTCTCCAGCACCTCACCTGTAGCTATAAAGAACACAATGATTTTCAAAGCCTCAGTGATCTTGTTTTGCCTCTTAGTTACTGAGATAGATCCTATCAGGCTCTAGGGATTTATCCACCTTAATGCTTTTATTGACTGGAAGAAGGAACCAGGAGTGAGTGTCTATCATACAAGGTCCTGGAGACTGAGGCCGATCTTCAGGCCGCAGGTCTCCTTTATACAGGGGCCTGTGGGAGGAGCCACAGGAGCATCATCAGGGGCGTGTCCCGACAGGCACATAGTTCACCACAAGACCCAACACTCTTTCCTCCTCGATCTCAAAATGTGTGCATATTCCAAGATGGTGGCACGCCGCAGCTTGCAGCGGCCACTCTGGAGCTGATTATCTGTTACTTGTGAAGTGGGGTGCCGTGCGCAATCATAATCGATTGAAAACAGATGTGGGAGCATGGAGGAACATCGGGAAATCTCCAGGAAGACCTTCTTCGTTGCTGCTGCTGCTGTGAGGTCCGGGACTCTGCTGGGAAGAACAGGCCCCCAGTCCTCGGTGTCGCGTTGCCGATGGCCATTGGCAGGGCTGTCTTTCTTTTCTTTTTCCATCTTTTTATTATCATTATTAATAACAACAAAATAAAATTGGTACATAGATAATGGGATTACAAATGTACATATTTCAACTAACTATAAAAGATTACAAAAACAGTGATTACAGTATAAATGAGTATCCCCACATCGTAAAGGATACAATATACAAATAGACAAGGCAAACCTAGGTGTATCATAATATAGAATAAAAAAATAAAAAGGAAAAAAGAAAAAAAATCATTATGCAAAAAAAAGAATCTAAAAATCTAATAACTAATAGAAAAAAAACAAAAGAAAAAAAGAAAATAAAAAAGAGAGAAAAAAGGGCTGTTTATAATATCTCACAAAAATACAAAATCATCAGTGTCGTCAATTCAGATCCTCTCGACATATATGAAATTAAAACTGGAAAATCAAATAGGCTTGGAACAGGGTCATATTACATCATATGAAAATATTGAATAAATGGTCTCCATATCTTTTCAAATTTAGTAGAAGTGTCAAATACACCACTTCTAATTTTTTCTAAATTTAAACATAACATAGTTTGAGAAAACCAATGAAATACAGTAGGAGGATTAATTTCCTTCCAATTCAACAAAATAGATCTCCTAGCCATTAGTGTAAGAAATGCAATCATTCGACAGGCGGAAGAAGATAAATGAAGTGAGTCCATTATTGGTAAACCAAAAATTGCGGTAATAGGATGGGATTGTAAATCAATGTTCATAACCACAGAGATAATATCAAAAATATCTTTCCAATATTTTTTCAAAAGCGGACACAACCAGAACATATGAGTTAAAGACGCTATTTCAGATTGACATCTATCACAAATAGGATTTATATAAGAATAAAAATGAGCCAATTTTTCCTTGGACATATGGGCCCTGTGTACGACCTTAAACTGTGTTAGTGAATGTTTGGCACATATAGATGATGTATTAACTAATTGAAGAATTCTATCCCAATTCTCAATAGGAATAATAAGGTTAAGCTCTCTTTCCCAATCATTTTTTGTCTTATAAAGGGGCTCTGAACGTATCTTCATAATTATATTTTAAAGTTTTGATATAAGCCCTTTCTGGAAGGGGTTTAATTCAAACAAATTCTCCAAAATACCTGAAGACACAAAATTTGGAAAAGTAGGAAGTACAGTATTTAAAAAACTCCTAATCTGTAAATATCTAAAAAAATGAAATCTAGGCAAATTATATTCATTAGATAATTGCTCAAAAGACATAAAACAATAATCCAAAAATAAATCAGAAAATTGTAGTAATCCCTTAGTCTTCCAAGCTGAATAAGCTTGGTCTATAATTGAAGGGTGGAAAAAACAATTGGATGCAATAGGAATATTTAAAACAAACTGAGTCAACCCAAAAAATTTCTGAAATTGAAACCATATACGTAAAGTGTGTTTACACACTTGGGTTGTCAATTCGTTTTGGCAATTTAGAAAGAGCAAAAGGGAGAGAAGTACCCAAAATAGAACCCAGTGCAAAACCTGATACCGATTTAATTTCCAGGCTCACCCAATGAGGGCAAAAAGATCCATCCCAATTTTTCAACCAACATATCAAATATCTGAGATTAACTGCCCAATAATAAAATCTAAAATTAGGCAATGCTAAACCACCTTCCTTCTTTGCCTTCTGTAAGTATATTTACCTAACCTGGGATTTTTATTCTGCCATATATATGAGGAAATTTTGGAATCAACATTAGTAAAAAAAGATTTCAGAATAAAAATTGGTACCGCTTGAAAAATATATAAGAATTTAGGTAAAATAACCATCTTTATAGTATTAATCCGACCTATCAGAGATAAAGATAATGGTGATCACTTAGTAAACAAGCATTTAATCTGATCAATTAAGGGTACAAAATTAACCTTAAATAAGTCTTTATGGTTTTTTTTGTGATTTTAATCCCTAAGTAAATAAAAGAGTCTTTAACTAATTTAAAAGGTAAGTTTCCATAAATTGGGACCTGTCTATTTAAAGGAAACAATTCACTCTTATTAAGATTTAATTTATACCCAGAAAAATCACTAAATTGAGCCAACAATGATAAAACTACAGGAATGGATTTCTCAGGATTAGAAATAAATAATAATAAATCATCTGCATACAAAGATAACTTATGAGTATCTGTCCCACGATTAATACCAAGAATATCCTGTGATTCTCTGATAGCAATTGCCAAGGGTTCTAAAGCAATATCAAATAATAGTGGGCTAAGAGGCCAGCCTTGTCTAGTGCCCCGAAATAGACTAAAAAAGGGAGATCTTTGATTATTAGTAAACACCGAGGCTACTGGAGTATGATAAATCAGTTTAATCCAGGAAATAAATGTCGGACTAAAATTAAACTTCTCCAACACTTTAAATAAGTATGGCCATTCAACTCTGTCAAATGCTTTCTCCGCATCTAATGAAATAACACATTCTGAAATATTATGTGAAGGAATATACACAATATTCAATAACCTCCTAACATTAAAAAAAGAATAACGATTTTTAATAAAACCGGTTTGATCTTCCGAGATAATTTGGGGTAATACCTTCCCCAACCTGGATGCAAGTAACTTGGAAAAAATCTTGGAATCTGCATTCAATAAGGATATTGGTATATAGGATGCACAATCAGTAGGGTCTTTATCTTTCTTCAATATTAAAGAGATGGAAGCTCTATAAAAAGATTGTGGCAGGCAGGGCTGTCTCAATACGCTCGGCAGAGGATGGTGCTGGGAGAAGCTATGCCAGAGGGGGTGGTCATCGGCTCGGAGGTTGGACGGACTCGGAGTCCGCTGCGGTCAGGTCGCTTCCAGTGTGTGCTGCGTCTGCGAGGCTGGGATCGACGGAGCTTTCGTTGTGTGCTGCGTCTGCGAGGCTGAGTCGAGCGGCGCTGTGCAAATCCATAGCGGGGGTATGCCTGCAAGAATATTGGTCTCCCTTGGATTCAAGTGCAACCCGTCCCTTTTATACTTGCCCCAGAGGAGATCCCAATTATCCAGAAGTTTGAATCCCTGCCCCCCTGCTCCAATTCTTCAACTATGTATTTATCTACCACTTCATTCTATTCCTTTCCTCACTGTTGTGTGGCACAGGCAGCAATCCTGAGATTACTACCCTTGAAGTCCTGCTTCTCAACTTCCTTCCTAACTCCCTATATTTTTTTCAGGAGCTCCCCCATTTTTCTTCCTATGTCATTGGTACCAATATGTACCTCACCTTCTGGCTGCTCACCCTTCCTTTTCAGGATATTGTGGACATGTCCAGAACCATCTCGGACTCTGGCACCTGGGAGGCAAACTACCATCTGTGTTTCCTTTTTATGTCCACAGAATCGCCTATCTGTCCCGCTGGCTGTAGAGTCCCCTATTACTGCTGCCATCCTCTTCAGTTCTTTACCCTTCTGAGCCACTGATGCAAGGTGTTTGTTTAGACTTCGCTGACATCTGAGTCCAAGCATAAATTTCCATCCTCTGTCTTTGTGCAATCCTACCCTTTCTGGATCTCCAAATTTTTAAAGCAATCCTTGCACTTCAAATACCTTTCAAATGTAACTTATCATGTATATAGGAGTGGTATCCTGAGCATCATTTAAGAGTTCCTTGCGAAGCATATACTTGTGAGTAAACTTGGAAGGAATTTGTGTGAAATACTTTAGGTGGTGGGGACAGATAAACTCTAAATGATTAACACAATATTAAAACATGGGCTGTATGAACTGAAATGTTTTCTCCATTATACTGATCCTTAGACAAGTCTTCTCAAAAAGTTTTAAGTAATAGGAAAAGCATACTTTATTGGAAATGTAAAATTCTAAATGTAAATTGTTGAATTCAAAAATTTTTGGTGCTGCCTATAAAAAGTTAAATTGATAAATTATAACAGTAGACTGTAATTTTTATATTTTTGGGATCTAGATGTCACTGGCAAAAGTGAGCATTTATTGCTTGTGCTTAATTGTCCTTGTGAAGGTCTTGATGAGCTGCCATCTTGAACTGCTACATTTCTTCTGTAAAAATACTTCGCAAGGCTGTTGGTTAGGAAGTTCCAGGATTTTGATCCAGTGACAATGATATAGTTCCAAATTAGGATGTTGTGTTATTTGGAGATTTTGTAGTGGTGATATTGCTGGTCCTTGGTGGTATAGGTCATTGGTTTGGATTGTTTCTTTGTGGAATGAGCTGTCAGAGGAAGCAGTAGAGCTGCTTTCATTTTGGACAGTTATGTGGATAGGAAAGGTTTAGCTAGATATGGGCCAAATACAGGCAAATGGGATAAGTTCATGTAGATAACTTGGTTGGCATGGATGATTTGGGCTGTAGGACTTGTTTCTATGCTTTATAAATTTATGTAAGTACTTCAGGGATCCAAGATAACCTTGTTTCTTGTTTGTCATCGGGCCTTTTTGTCAACTTCTCAGTTAGGGTTGGCTTAGAGAGTAGACCAGAAAGTTTGCTGGATATGGTGAAGAAGTCTGGCACTTGGGTGTTGCAAAAGAACATGATTGGTGAACACTTGCAACGTCTGCAAAAGCTTTAGTAATTTTCCTGGTGATTGGAAGTAGACGGGTTGTAATTGGATTTTTTGAACAGGATGTAACTCGACAATATTCCAGATTGTTAGGTACGTGACAGTGTTATATCAATGTGACCGGTTCTTATATTTGTACTGAATATTTAAAATAAAATTTAACTCTGTTGTCAATATGGTCTGCCTCCTCTCATGGTGTTTGTATGGTGGGCAATTTAAGAATTTGACATTTTTGTGACTGTCATAACCAGAAATAACATTTAAATAATAGTGAATATAAAATATATCTGAATATTCATAGATGATTGACATTTGACTGAAGTCTGCAGACTGTAAAATTCTGTGGAGAGGAGATAAGAGGGTTTTATGCATCCAATAGTTCATAAGTTTAGCTACTTCATTGCTTTTTTGAGGCATTTGGAGATTTTCCTTCAGCGCATTAATGTGTCAATGCCGTCAATCATTCTTTACATAATCAATTTCAGTTGTTAATTTTTGAGAGTGAATGATTGGGGAATTGTGACAAATGCACCATACCTTAAGAGTACAATCTTATGAGTATTTATGTGCAATATTTAATATTTCATGTTACCATTTGAAACTGAGTATTGAGCTGTATAAATTTACAATATACAGTAAATCTGTTAACCCATTTCTATTACCATAAAGCATGTTATTTCTTTAAAGTAAGAAATTATAAACATTTTTAGCATTTATATTTATAGGAGACAGTTCACCTGACTTGTGTTTATGTTAACTAAAAGAATCATCCAGTCTTGTGCTTTAGCTCTAATTCCATACCTTGTAGTTTGTAACAGATCAGGTGGTCTGGAAGGAATTCTGAAGAAATAGCCTAGACAGTTAAAAGCTCAGTTTTTGCTGGATCAATTAAAATGACAGATATAGGGGCGCCATGGTAGCATAGTGGTTAGCATGAAGCTATTATTGCTCAGGACTTAAGAGTTTAATTCTGCTGTCCTGTGTAAGGAGCCTCCATAGTCCTCCCGTGGAATGCATGGCTTTTTCCCGGATGTTCCAGTATCCTCCCACAGTCCAAAGATGTACCAAGTAGGTTAATTGGTCTTTGTAACCTGTCTAGTAATTAAGTTAGAGTTAAGTTGAGGTTATTGGGGAGGGGGTTGCTGGGGCAGTGTGATTCAATTGGTCAGGAGGGCCTACTCTGCTGTATCCCTAAGTAAATAAATATATAATAGTCTAGAATTGCATGAACACAGAAGAAAGTATTTTGGATTCTGGAAATATACAAAACAGGAAGCCTGAGTGCTGTGGAGAAAGTAAGGACAGGATTTGAAAAGGTGATAGATGATTATCATTTGACAAAGAACATATAGTATATTCTACTGATCTTGTATTTTCTCTGTTTAAAACAAATGCTGATTTGTATATATTAGGCATGTGTTTCCCTTGCTGTTTTTTTTTGTGTTTTAAGATGCTGAATCATGACTTTGAGGGCATATAATCCCTGCATCCTGTAACTGACACAAGTACATGTAAAAATACTGGGTTGAAACTGTTGAATAATCTCGTTTGTGGTGTTACGTACCCCATAACTGGGTGTCTAACCAGCAGAGAAAGAAGAATTCGTTGGAGTCTGGTGGTACTATACTAAAGGTGTTTATTAATAAAAATAAGCAAAACCATATCAATAATGCAAATATACATATAAAACAAGTTAGCAGTAATAAACCTAAAAGTGTAGGAATAATAATAATCAATAATAAACAAGCTCTATCGATGTCTAGGGGTAAATTGTCATAGAAAAGTATAAAGTTCAGTTCAGTTCATAAGTGCTGATGTAGTTATTGTTGTATTGTAATTGTTGGGGAGAGAAAGAGAGTGCAAGAGAGATGTAACAGCTACAGCAGCCAAACCTTACTTTGCTTTCTTAATCTGTCGTATCGGTGTGGTCATTCAGTTATGACCTCTCTGTCCTTCTGCTAGACCGTTCTTCTAAGGTGGACTCGTCACTCTGGCATAAGTGGACACACCCACGTCCCCACCTGCCCTACTTTTACACTGATAGCCTTAATGACCGACCTCCTGGTTCGGTCTTCGAAGCCCCCACCTTTCTTGTGGGTTCCAACACTGAATCAGTGTCCACTGGCATGTCTGGAGGGTGTCTCTCCAGACCTTTTTATCCCTACTAACGGGGACTCAGCTATCCATCACTCCTGAATGACTGTGTCCATCAAATAAGGCCGCTCCTTCGGTCCACTGAGGAATGTTTATGAGCAAACTATTGTCCTTGCAGCGAAACAGTAAATAATTCAAAAAGGAGTCACAGTACGGTTAATCAGCAATTTCCCCCTCTCTCTTATCTGTCGCCGATGTTCTTGCTTGTTTTTCCGTCTCTCTTTCTCATGGTCAGCATAGCAACAGTAATAGTTCATGGTTCTTAGGAGGGGAATGGTTAACTCCGTACCTCATTGTCCATCAGGTCTGTTCATCACTCATAACAGTGGCAAATTAAGGTGCTTGTGAAAATGGCTAAAGGAATTTGTGGTAATACTGGACAACAATTTTTTTCAAAAGTGTTGCTTCCTCAGAATTTTTTTGATTTATGATAGACTGCTTGAAGATGAACACATATAATTTCAGACTACTTGTATCATGTAGGAATTTGGAGAAACAACAAATTAACTTTTATTGAATGCAATGTGTTTAATTGCATAATGGTGTTGATGCTTTGCAATAGTTCAACTAAGTTAAAATTATTTTGTTAATGATTTTCATTTGTACTCAGTGTCTGAGGCTTCTCGCTTAAGTGTCCAACAATAATTCACCAGTATTGATGGATTCCAGTTGCCCTGGTATCTTCATGACCGCAATGTCCTGGTGAAACCTTTCACCGTGCTCATCACTAACAGCACCAAGATTTGCAGGGAAGAAGTCTAAATGGGAATGCAGAAAATGAATCTTTAGTGACATGTTGCATTTCATGGTTTTATATGCTTGAAGCATGCTCTCAACCAGCTGTATGTAGCTTGATCCTCTGTAGATGCCAAGAAAAATTTCAACAACTTCCTTGAATGCCTTCCATGTGATTTTCTCCGGTCCCACTAGAAATTCTTCAAATTGCCTGTCATTGATGACCTGTTTGATTTGTGGACCAACAAAAATGCTTTCCTTAAACTTGGCATCAGTTATTCTGGGAAGCATCTGTCTCAAATATCAAAATCCTGCATAGAAATTTTTGTGCCTGGTTATAGCAAATACCATCCTTACAGTCCTGAACCCAGTAATTATTACTAAAACCTGTCCTGCCATGCAGCAGCCGCACCGCCTAAGCATGCACAAGCACACCTGGACAAGATAGGAAACTTTCCAGCTTACTTTGTAGGCAACATTTTAATTAACTTGAATTACAAATTGAAATAATAAACATAAGTAATTTCAAAAAATGGTGCATCATAGGGAAATTTCATGGTGATTTTAATGATCAGTAGCCCAAAACTCATGATACACCAAAAGGTATTCTGGAAGCAAAATCTTTTTTGTCCAGTGTGATGGGCTTTAATGGCGCAATGAACTATTAAATGAACACTATCCTTTTTCAGATTGATAGCCCTGTTGTGTAACTGTTAATGTACATGTTCCAATCTCAAATGTTAGTTAGCTTTTCTGTTTATCTTGTTACTCTGTTTAATCTGATCATTTGAAGATTTGCAGGACAAAAAGGCATTGCAACTAAGATTACCCATGAAAAAAATAAGAATTGATTGATCTTTCATACTTATGGCAAGTGATTTATTTTGGAAAGATGTCATTGAATGAGTATTGGAAAAAATGGAGATGTAGCCAAAAATCTGCTCTGTTGCTATCAGAGCCAATGTTTTTGCTAATATTATTTCAAATTATATTGCTGAGTGAAACCTACTGAATATGGCCAGAGCTATGGTGATGAGTAAATATTCGATTAACAGATTATGAAGATCACATGTACCATTGAAACATACATGTTACAAATCAATTCAGCAAAGTTTGTGCAGGGCATCCCACAAGTATCGCCATGCTTCTGGTGCCAACATAGCATGCTCACAGCTCACTAACCCTAACTGTACATGAAATCTTCTTTTACTGGGTGTTTCTGGAAATGTGGCTCGTTAACCCTTTGCTAACAGCCATTGGATTCCATGGCAAGAGCACTCCTTTCTTTGGCTTTGTACGTCTGGGGAGTAAGTGACTTTGGTCCCACCAAATCTGTGGGGTTGGGATGTCTTGCCCACCCGGACTCCAGTTTGTGCAAATGCAGTGTGATCTACTGCCCTGCAGTTGCCTGTCAGCATGAAGTAACAGATTGCATCCTGCATGCAATTATATTTGTGAACATTAACCAAAGAATTCGGAAAGAAAAAACACAAAGGCCCATTTTAATTAAACAGCCAGATGTCCACAGGTTGGAGCTCAAATTTTCCAAAAGCCAAATTCACTGATCATCGGCAGACCTCTGTGCCTGGGTTCCCATTGAATCATGTTTCCCCACAGGATTGAATCTTACGGCTGGTTCTCTCCAGCTTCTTCTTCCCTCTTCATCTACCACCGAACAAAGAAAAAGACCCACCACTGTCGTCAGTCACAAAACTGCTCCCCCAGCCTTTCCTAGAACCTTTTCCCTGTTCCACTCTCCTGACGGGAGGGCTCATATTTCTTAGCATCCCTAACCTCCAACAGTAACTCAAACACTGCTACAGAAAGACCATTATATGAAATACCCTGCAACATTGTCATAAAACATAGACATCTACAGCACATTACAGCCTTTCAGCCCACAGTGTTGTGCCGGCCATGTAATCTACTCTAGAAACTGCCTAGAATTTCCCTACCGCATAGCCATTTATTTTTCTAAGCTCCAAAAGCAGTAAAACCCTTACCATGACAAAACACTCTTTTCCCCCTTCCCCTCCCCACACCGACCAAAATAGTCTTGTCCTCATGACTTGAAATAATTCATCGCCCCTCATTAATAACAGTTTTCAAAGGAATTTTGTGATGTAAGAACCTCTGATCCATTTATAGATAGTAGTGACATATCTCACTAGTGGAATAGGTGCAACACTCTATACCCCCAGTGTGACATAGGCCAGCCTATCTAGGGGTTTCCTGACTCTTCGAGACCTCCTTATCCCATCATTTTACTTCAGTTTCGGACACTCTGGGATCTTTCCTTTCTACATGGAGAGGCCTCTCCCTGCCCATTCTGGCAACTCGGGCCCCCATCACTTGGCTGAGTTCAGCTTCACTCCCAGTTACCCTAGAGCCTTGTCTCCCTTCATTGTCCATCCACAAGCCTGCTTGTCCACTGCTAGTCCCTCCTGTTTCATTCGCATTGGAGTGGGAAGGTTTGGGAATCTCTTCATCAATTATTGGGGAGTTTGTGTAGGGTAGCATATACCTTACTTCCATTTCCTTATCCTCTGACTCTGTACTACATTCAGTCTTAAGTCCCTTCCATTCCTTTCCTCTGCTTGTCCTTCTGTTCTCCCATGTCGCCACAGAGTCCTCTTACTAGGTGTAGGGTTCATGTGATGCTCTGGGTCAACATGTGCCTCTTATCCTGGAGGTGGAAGTTGGTACAGATGGAGAGTCTTGAAAGGTATATTCCCATCCTCTAGTTTCTCCTGGAAAACTGGTAGGTTTGGCATCTGACTCTCCACTGTGTAAGGCATAGCCATCCAGTGGTCAGCCAACTTATGCTTCCCTTGTAGCCCTAAATTCTTTATGAGAACTCTGACTTCAGGCATCAGTTGGGAGAACCTATTCTTTTCTTCTCTTATTTCCTTGATTCTGCTTGGTAGCAGAGACCTCTGCTGTTTTGCACTTCCCTTCTCATGCCAGACACGTACTTCAGATAGATCTTCTGTGGCAAATCTTCCCCACCAGTCCCAAAACAAAGGTCAACAGGCTATCTTCCTTTGCGCCCAAATATCAGATAATATCGTGAGTATCCTTTAGCTTCATTCTGTGTACAGTTGTAGCAGTGGACCAGATGCCCAATGTGCTGTCTCCATTTGTTCTTGCTGATCTCCAGGGTTCTGAGCATGTCTAGTAATGTCTGGTTGAATCTCGCGGGCTTGGGATCACCCTGGTGATAAGACGTAGTCCTTGACTTCTTGACTCCAAGCATGCTCACTAACTTGTATGAGCCTACTCTCTTTGTCTTTTTAAATCTTTTTATTAGTTTGAACAAACATAAATGAAACATGAATACAATATGTTTGAGAGTACATAATTAATAGTTTAAATAGACATTCAGATATGTAATAATAAAAATATATAACCTCTCAAACCCAGAACATTAATGAACAAAGAAGTAAAAAGAGAAAAAAAAAGAAAAACCCCCCCAAAAAAAGAGAGGAAAATAAAGCAAAAAAAAACACTAACCAACATGGGCCATTGAATAGTATTAAGTACATATACTGTAGTGCCAATAACTCCGAACCTCCATCCAATTGATTAAGGATAACATAAGTAAGGTTTAGGAAAAGACAATTCAACTCATGTGAAAATGTTGAATAAAAGGTCTCCAAGTTTCTTCAAATTTAACTGAAGGTTCAAAAACCACTGAGAAAAACACTGAAATACAGTTGGAGGATTAATTTCTTTCCAATTCAATAAAATAGATCTTCTAGCCATTAATGTAACAAATGCAATCATTTGTTGAGATGAAGCAGATAAACGATTATTATCTGTCATTGGTAAACCGAAAATTGCAGTAAGAGGATGTGGTTGAAAATTAATATTTAAGACTTTTGAAATAATACTGAAAATATCTTTCCAATAATTTTGTAAACAAGGACAAGACCAGAACATATGAGTCAATGAAGCAACATCAGAATGACATCTATCGCAGGTTGAGCCTACTCTCAAAAATCCGTTCCCTGATTGTTATGTATCCATCTGGGAAGGCCATAATGAAAGAAGTCCTTCTCCCATAACCCTTTGGCGATGGTGGCCACCCTCTGTAGGTCTTTAAAGTTTTTAGTAATTTTACTACCAAGATAAATAAAATAATTTTTAGCTCATATGTTTGCTCATAATAATCAGAGTAATTATTAATAGGAAATTATTCACTTTTATGTAGGTTTAGTTTATATCCAGAGAAAATACTAAATAGAATTTTCACCCTTCTCTGGAGAACTCATTAAGCTCTTCCACATCAGACTGCTCTTTTCACTCACTCTGCAGAATCAAGAGCAGCTTGTTTTTAAAGTCTCCACCATCAGGTACAGGAAATTTGGCTTCCAATTTGGCATGCCTGCTTCTCCACACTTCTCTGAAAATATGGGAAATCACACAGTGTAAACAAATTCAATCCCAGACAATACCCTTATGATGAAACCCTGTTACTGGGTGTCTCTGGAAGTGTGTCTTGTTAGCCCCTCGCTGACAGCCACTGGATTCTGCAATGAGAACCCACCTTTCTTTGGCTTTGTTCATCTAAAGAGTATATGATTTTGATCGTGCCAAATCCATGCAGTTGGGATGTCTTGCCCACCTGGAACCTGGTTTGTGTGAATGCTGTGCAATGCAATGCCCTACAATAGCCAGTTAGTATGAAATAACAGATTGCACACTGCATACAATTATGAAGTATATTTGTGAAGAGTTTGGAAAGAAAAGAAAAAAAAACACAAGGGCCCATTTTTATTAGAGTCAAATGTGCACAGGTTAGAGCTTAAATCTTCCAAAAGCCATATTCACTGATCCTGCCTGGGTTCCATTGAATCACACTACCCCACTGGATCGAATCCTATGACCAGTTCTCTTCAGTGTCTTCTCTCTCCATCTCTGTCGAACAAAGATCCACCACTGGTGTCAGTCACAAAACTGTTCCCCCAGCCTTCTCTGAAACCTTCTCCCATTCCACTGTCGATTGAAGGGCCCAGATTCCTAAGCATCCCTTGACAGTAACCTAAATACTGCTTCTTCAGAAAGACTATTACATGAAATTATCCTGCAACATTAGCAGTAAAACCTTTACCAGGGCATTACATACACTTTTAGAATGTGGGAGGAAACTGGAGCACCCAGCGGAAGCCCACACAGTCACGGGGAGAACGTACAAACTCCTTATAGACAGTGATGAGAATCAAACCCTGATCTTCAGATGGTGCTGAACAGCGTTGTGCTGGCCCCTAACATTCTTAAGTTTATTTTGGATTATATGAGTAGAATGGGCAACTGGCCAATGATACACCTGCTAGTGGAAAGTTACAGGGTAGAGCACGAAGTATGGCAGACCTGCCTAAAATGTAAGCAAGAATGATAGTTATTCTTTTCTATTTCTGATGATAGTAAAGATTGCTGAAATACTGAAAGGTAGAAATAGATGAAGGAAAGGTACTAGGACGGTTGTTATTGCATACAATTTGGATGTCATCCAATCATTTCAATATGAGTATATGAGGGAGATAAGGGTATAAAATGGGGGTGAAGGTTATGTGTTGAATTCCAATGCATTCCTGATGTAGGATGATTACAAATGTGACATTAATTTCAGAACAAAATAATAAGTAATTTTAGCAACACAAATTAGATGAATATTAATTGAAGGTTTTTGATTACTGTATGGAAGAACAGTAACAGATTCTTGGATGAGTATGATAGTTTTTGTTTGAAGGAAGATCAGTACCATGATATAATGCAAAGTTCCCTAGAGCAAACATAAGCTCCATGGTTACAGAATTAAAAGCGCTGCTGATTTTGCTATCAGGGAAGGAACTTTTTCAAAACAAGTAGACGTTTAAAACTTGTTCAAAACAAGTAGATGTTTAGAACTGCAAAGAAGATAATAAGGCAGGTGAAATTGGGCAGAAGACAGATAAAACTGATTCTGAGGTGTTACATTTTGGGAGAAATGGGTAAATAGTTACATGATACAATTTAAAAGAAGTGCAGAAGGAAAGACCCGGCGATGTTCATACACAAAACTTTGAAGGTATCTGGGCATGATCTATGCATTTTTGATCCTGGGTTTTACAGTAGTGTATGGAAGGATAAACTGAAAAGGTAGGGCACAGTAGGCATTAAAATGGTGTGGATCTGTGTGTGGATCCAGAGTATGAAGGTGAGGTCATAAATGAATACTTTCAAATGTATCCACTAAGGCAAAAGATGTGGTAGTTGGAAGAATTCAGGGAAGGCGAGGGTGGTGAAATTCTAGAATGTTATCGTTTGCAGACAAAAGGGATTGCTGGTGCTGGAGGAAGTCACTGGGTCAGGCAACATCAGTGTTGGAAAATAGAGAGTTGACACTTCGGGTTGAGATTCTTCATCAGGACTGTCAGCTAGAGGGAGATAATAAGTATGAAGAGGCTGGTGTAAGAGGTGGCAGTCTAGATATTTGCCTCACCTGGAATGACTGTTCAGGGCCTTGGATAGTGTTGAGAGGGGAGATGTGGGGATTGGTAAACATGACTGCATCTACATGCTCAGGCTCCACACACATTGCCGTTTTGATGCCTAATGCCCCATTCTTATAATTTATTCTGGGAATTGCATCTCTACACCTCCTAAGGTTGCAGGTTAACAGTCCTGTGGAGGAAGAAGGACAGGTGGATCCTTGAATTTGGACGCCATTCATCTAGAGCTATAGTGGATATGGTGTTTACTATGTGAAACTGCAGGGAACATCACTAGCCGTGAGAAAACATTCTCTTTATCAGTTGGGGAGGGGGTTGGGACTGGGACTGTGGGATACCTTTCTTAAATTTGGCTATTTTCAAAAAAATTATTTCCCATCTTTGTCGCTCCATAAGACCATACAACCATGCGAAGTAGCCTACAGTGGAACCAATCTCTGTGAAGACTTGTTACCCAACACCTTCTTCAATGTTAAACCTTGTCTCCAATTAACGCTACACGAGGGGAATGATGAACCTTAAAAATGAAATGTAAAACTAATCTACCCACAGGCACTATGCACCAGAACCAAAATCACTGAATCGTCACTAGTTGAGCTGCATTTTGTGCATGCTTTGGAAGCCGAACTCCAAAATGTCATCATCTAGTTCTCTAAAGCATACAAGAGAATGGGCCTTGTACTCAAAATGTGCAATTCATAAGCCCTTCAGCAAAGTCTCCTTTTCACACCCCATTGCCCTCTGAAATTTAAGGTTCATGGCAAGACCTTGAAAGTATCCATATTAGGAGCCACCTTGTGAAGGCAGTGATGATGTTTCCCAGTCCCTTCAGTGTGTCAATATGTCCTTTGGTTGAATTGAGGAAAAGGTTATTTGAAAATCAAGATCTGATACAAAACTCCTGGACTCGTGTATCTTGACTCATTGGAAAATGCTGTTTATGGTTTGTCTGCAAATTCACTGGAAATATAAATGAGTCAAAACCAGGGCTATCTCACCAGTGAATATCTCCACCATTGAAACTCTTGTTACATTTGGTGACCTATTTTTGGTGACCATTGTTTGAATCAGTAGCAATAGATTCTCAAAACAGATATATAATTCTGTTCAAAGCTCTAGCAACGGAAGTAATTACCAGGTGATTATAGAAACGATGCAAGGATGTGATTTTTTTTGAATTAAAGAATTGCAATATCAACTTCTGGGATCCTCTGGTCCATGGCTGTTGAAGTGGAGAAGGTTAGAGTGCACTTGGAATGCTTTTGCAACGAAAGGGGAGAACGTGTTGGACCTTGTTTATACAAACATCCCTGATGTGTGCCGGGCAGAGCCCCGCCCCCACCTCGGTTACTTAGATCACATCTCTGTTATGCTGATCCCAGCATACAGACTGCTCGTCAGGCGCTCCAGACCAGTTCAGAAGCAGGTGAAAACCTGTCCAGCAGGAGCCATCTCTGCTCTTCAAGACTACTTTGAGCACACTGACTGGCACATGTTCAGGGAGGCTGCAACCGATGGCAACTGTACCAGCTTAGAGGAGTACACAGCATCAGTGACTAACTACATCATCAAGTGCATTGATGACATCACTGTCCAAGATCATCACTACACGCTCTAACCAGAAGCCATAGATGACCGCGGAGGTGCGTACATGGCTGAGGACCCGTTCAGAGCAGGCAACAAGGCAGCTCTAACAACAGCGAGGGTCAAACTGTCTTGGGCCATCAGAGAGGCGAAGTGTGCACACGCCCAGCTAATCCACAGCCACTTTCAGGACAGTGGCGACATGTGGCGCATGTGGAAGGGCACACAGGACATCACCAACTACAGGACAACATCACCTGCCTGTGCTGGTGATGCCTCCCTCCCAGATGCATTGAACAACTGCGCTCATTTTGAGGCGGAAAATGACATGGTGGCGTGGAAGACAGCTCCTCCCAATGAATAGGTGCTGTGTCTCACGGTGGCTGATGTGAGAAAAATTCTGCAGGGTCAACCCATGGAGGGCTGCTGGACCAGACAATGTTCCTGGCAGAGTGCCCAGAGAATGTGCAGACCAGCTGGCAGATGTTCTGACATCTTCAACATCTCCCTGAGCAGTGCCGTCATGCCTACATACTTCAAGGCCGCCACCATCGTCCCCGTGCCGAAGAAGTCTTCAGTGTCCTGCATCAATGACTACCATCCATCATCATGAAGTCTTTCAAGAGGCTCGTCATGAGGCACATAAAGACCCTGCTGCCAACCGCTCAACAGACGACGCCATTGCCACCACCCTCCACTTGGCCCTCACCCACCTGGATAAAAAAGGCACATACGTTCGAATGCTGTTCATAGACTTCAGTCCAGCATTCAACACAGTCATTCCTCAGCACTTGATTGGAAAGCTGAAACTACTGGGCCTCCCTCCACAACTGAATCCTTGACTTCCTGACTGGGAGACCTCAGTCAGTCCAGATCAGGAGCAGCATCTCCAACACCATCACACTGAGTATCGGGGGCCTCCCAGGGCTGTGTGCTCAGTCCACTGCTGTTCACTCTGCTGACCACAACTCTGCAACAGTACAAAGCTTGAATCACATCATCAAGTTCGCCGATAACACGACCGTAGTGGGTCTCATCAGCAAGAATGACGAGTCAGCTTACAGAGAGTAGGTGCAGTGGCTAACAGACTGGTGCAGAGTTAAGAAAAGAGATGGTTGTTTACTTAGGAGAGCACGGAGCGACCACTCTCCACTGAACGTTGACGGCTCCTCCTTTGAGATCGTTAAGAGCACCAAATTTCTTGGTGTTCATCTGGTGGAGAATCTCACCTGGTCCCTCAACACCAGCTCCATAGCCAAGAAAGCCCAGCAGCATCTCTACTTTCTGCAAAGGCTAAGAAAAGTCCATCTCCCACTCTCCATCCTCACCACATTCTACAGAGGATGTATGAAGAGCATCCTGACCATCTGCATCACTGCCTGGTTCGGGAATTGCACTGTCTCAGATCGCAAGACCCTGCAGCTAATAGTGAGGTCAGCTGAGAAGATCATCGAGGTCTCTCTTCCTGCCATTACAGACATTTACACCACATTCTGCATCCGCAAAGCTAACAGTATTGTGAAGGACCCCACGCACCCCTCTCACAAACTCTTCTCCCTCCTGCCATCTGGCAAAAGGTAACAAAGGGGGAACTTCCGGTAAGATGGCGATTGCTTAGCTGCTCCGAACTTTTGTTCCGTCACTGTCGCTATCTTTGCACTAAATCTCTCCATTTTTTAAACCTTAGTCGGGAACTTTTTCGGTACCTCTTACTTGCCTGTGAACACATCTAACTTACAATGTCCAGCAAGAGCTCTAAATCCGGGAGAAAGGAAGCTATGGCTCTCTTAGACGAGACCCTGGCTCCAAGACGAAATTTTAAAGGAATTTAAAACCGCTTTCAAACAGTTGGAGGACAAACTTGATCAGATCATCGACAAGGTGGGCAAACATGCCCAACACTTATCTCGCATCGATTCGACTTCTGAAGATTTAGAAAGTCGTGTTCGATAATTGGAGACTCTCTGTTCCAGCTTGGAGGAAAAGTGTAACAAACTCCTTTTCAAAATGGTGGATCTCGAAAATCTCAGCAGACGCTGCAATCTTAGAATTCTTGGATTGCCAGAGGCCACCGAACAGGGATCAACAGTGAAGTTTTTCGCCGAGTTTCTCTGGGAGATATTCGGGAAAGATTTGCTTCCGAACCCGCCTGAGCTCGAACGGGCACACCGGGTCCATGTTCCCGCCGGAATTCTGGGCTCCCGCCTGCGACCAGTAATCTTGTGCTTCCATCAATACCAGGTAAAACACCGTCTGATCGTAGAGGCACGTCGCAGAGGTTCTTTTATTTTCCAGGATACAACCATTCGCTTTGTGGAAGATTTTGCTCCCCAGACCTTAAAGATGCGCGCTGAGTTTAAAGGCGCAATGAAAGTACTTTTTGATCGTGGTTTTAAACCCTCTCTTCGTTCCCCTGCTGATCTACGAATCAAGCTTAACACTGGGAAATACAAATGGTTTAAGTCAGCCAAGGAAGCTGAAGCATTTGTGGCAAGTCTTCCGGCTATCCAGCCATCTTCGGAACCCGATCAGACCTCTTAAAATGGTGGATAAGTACTTCTCGTAGTAAAATTTCTGGACTCAGACTTTACTTGAATCATTCAGACATTATTCATTGAAACTCTAAGGGCTGTTGACAATCTCTCCCTGGATTTGGTGTGTGTGTAATCTATTTTTTATTGTTGTACAACTTTATCTACAGAGTTCTACAACTGACTTTAACTTGTTTTGGAGGATTGAAGTCTTCAGTGAAGGCCTTCCTGTTTGTTGGTTCACAGTTTAATTGGCGATCTATTTTTCCTTCTTTTTATATTTATTTATTTTATTATACTTTTTTTCTTTTCTTCACCCTGTTTTTTCTAATTTCTGAATTTTTTTCTCTCTTTGTAAATGGTTGATAAATACTCGTCTTGAATTTATAATTTTCCCCTTCCTCTCCTTTCTTTATCCTTTTTTTTCCCTTTCTCTTACTTTATTCTTCTATAATTTTTCCGCTGGCAGGTTAGTTTTGGTCCTCTTCCAATTTTCTCTGTATTTTATATTCCTGCAGAAGGTGTTCTAATCTGTAGTTATGTTTTTTAGTGCATAAACTAGTTACTATTTGTTATAGTATTTACACGGAACTGCTGTTAATGACATAGATCTGGAAGTTGTATTTGGGTTAATTTTTTTGGTAGAGCTAGCTACTTGTTTTGGTAGCCGTCTAGTTTTGGGTTGTGTGGGTGGGGTGGATTTTCTAGTTCCAACATCACTCACTGTATATATTATATCTCTTTATTGCTCAGGACATGTATATGTTTTGATTTTACGAATCTATGTTTACATCCCTGCTCCCAGACTGCTATTGTACTGCTTGACTTTTTACATGCCTTCTGCCTTTTATGCATTAGTAATCGATAATGGCTAGTGCACTTAAATTCGTGAGCTGGAATGTAAAGGGATTGAATCACCCTGTTAAAAGGAGGAAGGTATTCTCACATATCAAACAACTCAAAGCTGACATTGCTTTCCTTCAAGAAACTCATATTCGTTGCTCTGATAACTCCCGGCTTTTGTCAAAGTGGGCGGGTCAGCATTTTCATTCATTCTTTACCGCTAAAGCTAGGGGAATCTCCATTCTTATTAACTCAAATATTCCTTTTGAACTCCATAATAAAATATCTGATATAAATGGCCATTTTATTATTGTTTCTGGCAAACTATATAACACTAAAGTTGCACTAGCAAACCTGTATGCCCCCAATTTTTGATGATGTTAATTTTTTTGAACGGTTTTTTCCCTCACCACCAGACTTAAACTCATACTCTCTTATACTGGGCGGTGACTTTAATTGTTGGTTAGATCCTAATTTGGATCGATCGTCCTCTGTTAATAGACCACCTACTAAATCTGCCTTAGCTATCCAATCGTTTCTCTCTAATTATGGTATCTCCGATGTGTGGCATTTCCACCATCCTACAGAGAGAGATTATTCTTTTTTCTCACATGTTCACCATACCTTCACTAGAATTGATAATTTCTTACTCGATAACCAACTTATTCCATTTGCCCACTCTTGTGACTACCAGAGTATACTGATCTCTGACCATGCCCCAATTACTCTCTCTCTGAATTTGCCTGGTCTCCCTCAGAGGAATAAACACTGGCGGTTTGATTCAACTTTACTATCGGATGATGATTTTTTAAAATTTATTAAGGATCAGATAACCTTTTATTTTAACACTAATACATCACCTGAAGTGCCATCCCAGATTGTCTGGGATGCCATGAAAGCATATCTGAGGGGGCAAATAATCTCTGACACGGCAATCTCAACAGAAGATCCCATGCAGATCGATTAGACCTCATTAACCAGATTAAAGAATTGGATCAAATATATGCCCAAACTAAGAACCCTGAATTATACAAGAAGCGTGTTGAACTCCAAACTAAATTTAACCTTCTGTCCACTCAACCTGTCGAACGCCAACTTCTCGAAAGCAAGAGTTGCTTTTACATTCATGGGGATAAGTCTGGTAAATTCCTAGCCAATCAGCTGAGGCGTTCTAAAGCCAAACAACGTATTACAAAGATCCGGAAAGAGAACGGAGACTTTACATCGGATCATTTAGAAATTAATGACGCTTTTAAAAATTTTTATTCTCGGCTTTATTCCTCTGAATCTCTGAATGACAATATCTCTGTTGATCAATTTTTACAGAATCTGGATATCCCCTCACTTTCATCTGATTTCAAAGCCAAACTCAATACGCCTATGTCATTAGAAGAAATATCTACTTCAATTTCTGCACTGTCCTCAGGGAAATCTCCTGGACCTGATGGGTTCCCTGTAGAATTTTATAAATCATTCTCTTCTCTTCTTTCTCCTCAGTTACTTTCAGTATTATCTGACTCGTTTAATTACGGCAAATTGCCACCCTCTTTCAGTGAGGCATCTATTATTCTTCTTTTAAAAAAGGGCAAAGACCCAACGGAGTGTTCCTCATATAGGCCGATCTCTCTGCTCAATGTTGATGTAAAGATCTTAGCTAATGTTTTGGCTCATAGATTAGAAACTGTTATTCCCTCCATTATCTCTGATGACCAAACAGGCTTTATTAAAAACCGTCTCCCTTTTTTTAACATTCGGCGTTTATTTAATATCTTATACTCACCTCCAACTGGGATTCCTGAATGTGTTATTTCCCTCGATGCGGAGAAAGCATTTGATCGTATAGAGTGGAACTACCTTTTTGCAGTTTTAGAAAAATTTGACCTTGGCCAAAGTTTCATCTCTTGGACTCAATTGCTGTACCTGTGTCCTACTGCCTCTGTTTTAACCAACTTTCAGAAATCCCAAGTATTTAATCTCAAAGTATTTAATCCGCCAGGGATGCCCCTTAAGTCCCTTTCTCTTTGATTTGGCTATGGAGCCTCTGGCGATAGCATTTCGAAACTGCCCTGAATTGACTGGGATTTGGAGAGGGGGTGTTGAGCATAAAGTTTCTCTCTATACTGATGACTTATTACTCTTTCTCTCAAATCCGTCTTCGTCCTTACCTTTAATGTTTTCACTTCTTGACCAGTTTAGCCAGATCTCTGGTTATAAACTTAATTTACATAAGAGTGAACTTCTCCCAATTAATAAAGAAGCACAAGAACTAACATTTCATGATTTCCCTTTTAAAGTAGTCCATAATCAATTTACTTATCTTGGAATTACAGTTACAAGGAGGTTTAAAGATCTCTTTCGTGAAAACTTTGCCAATCTTTCATATGCTATAAAACAGAGTCTGGTACAATGGTCACCTCTATCTATGTCTTTGGTAGGTCGTATTAATGTTGTTAAAATATATGTCCTCCCTAAATTTTTATACCTATTTCAATCTATCCCAATTGTTATTCCTAAATCTTTTTTTGATTCCTTAGACTCTATTATTTTGTCATATCTGTGGCAGAATAAGCGCTCTAGAATTAATAAAATCCATCTCCAAAAACCTAAAAAAGAGGGTGGAATGGCTTTACCTAACTTTCGTTTATATTATTGGGCAGCTAATATACGTTGTGCTACCTTCTGGTCTTTCTTCCATGGCCAACCTGAGTGCCCTAACTGGGTGGCGTTGGAGCTGAGCTCCACTAAAGAATTATCTATCTCTGCACTTCTTGGCTCTGCACTCCCTAGTAGTCTGCCCAGATCAATAGCTAATCCTCTTGTTAGACACACTTTGCGTATATGGGCTCAGATCAGGAAATGCTATGGTTTCCAGGGGTTTTCCGTTTCCAGCCCTATTGCTCATAATCACCTTTTTTTTACCTACTACATACGATTCAGCATTCCAGGTTTGGTATAGGAAGGGCATTAGACATTTTGAAGATCTTTTCATTGATAATTGCCGCTTCTTTTCAGCAGCTCTCTGTTAAGTTTAATCTGCCCAATGCTCATTTTTTCAGATATCTCCAAATCCGACACTTTATTGCTCCTTTAATTCCTAACTTTCCTGAAATGCCTGCGAAAAATGCTATGGAACTATTTCTTTCCATGAATCCACTAGGTAAAGGCTTAATATCAATCATCCGAGATAAACTAGCAGCCTTACGACGGGCCCCCATGGATAAAATCAAAATGGCCTGGGAGCAGGATTTAAATATCTCCTTATCTGAGGAGAGCTGGGATTCAGTTTTCAAATCGGTTAACTCAACCTCTCTTTGTGCTCGCCACTGCCTTTTACAGTTTAAGATTGTTCATAGAGCCCATATGTCTAAATCTAAACTATCTCGATTCTACACTAGCGTTAGTCCACTCTGTGTTGTGGTTGGTCTGGAGTTGCTGTTGTTTTTTCTTGTGTTGTGGGGCTTGGGGAGGACACTAAGCTTACTTGTCTTTAATTTAGGTGCTTTTTTTTTGTTAAATTCTCTTCCTTTGTAGCATATTGTTATTGTATGCTTAATTTTGCACTGTTTTTAATGTTCCTCATTGGGATTTGGGGTTTTTAATTTGTAAAATGTTTTGAAAAACTAATAAAAAAAAGGTAACAAAGCATTTGGGCTCTCACGACCAAACTATGTAACAGTTTCTTCCCCCAAGTCATCAGACTCCTCAATACCCAGAGTCTAGACTGACATCTACATCATTTATTATTATATTGTAATTTGTCCTCTACTGTGCCTATTGTCTTGTTTATTAATTATTGTACTGCCCTGCACTGTTTTGTGCACTTTATGTAGTCCTGTGCAGGTCTGTAGTCTAGTGCAGTTTTTATGTTTTACATAGTCTAGTGTAGCCTTGTGCTGTCTCACATAGTCCAGTGTAGTTTTGTGTTGTTTCATGTAGCACCAGGGTCCTGGAGGAATGTTTCATTTTTACTGTGTACTGTACCAGCAGTTTATGGTTGAAATGACAATAAACTTGACTTGAAATCCCCACATCCATGGATTGGAAGCCCTCAGAATCCCTCTGACGAATTGATTGCCCATTCTGTAATTAGAATCTGAGTTCTAATTTGCATGTTACTCCAATGTCACAACTATCATTTATAGCCTCATGGAATATATGAATTAGGAATAAAATTTCTTCAGAGCAAATCCATCTTTGTGTAAGTTTCCTGACTCCATGAATTTATAATTTCTCATCATTGCCATTTTATATATTAGGAGTTTAATAAAACTACTTTTGTGTACATTTGCTCAGTTGTGAAATCTTAATTTGCAACTGTAACTTCCTTGAAGATTCAGTAATAATGTAGTTCAATTTGTTCATCAGTAAGAAATCAGTTCGTTAATTACAAGTAACACACACAAAATGCTGGTGGAACACAGCAGGTCAGGCAGCATCTATAAGGAGAAGCACTGTTGACGTTTCGGGCTGAGACCGTCAGTTTTCCTTGTGTTTGTTAATTACAAGTGTTATTTTGTAGTTTTGCCACTGTTATAGTTACTCTGCTGCTTTTCAGCAGAGGGCAGCAGAGATTAAACAGCCACTGTTATAACAAAATGTTTATAGTCTACTGAATTAAAAGTCATTGGGCCAGCGTTGCTGTCAGCCAAGTCGTTCACAGTTGCCACTGATAGATATTTCATATGAAACATTATGCTGTTTCAATGCAAGTTGGGAAAGCCTTGCCACTTATGTGGTGTAGAAAAAAGCTTCACCTCAGAAGTAGCTAAAAACTGTTATTTCGTGATACTATATTTCAGATATTTTGACTAAGAACTGCTGGGCTCAATGTATGTTTTTGAATGGCCTTTATGGAGAATTCAGGTGCAATTATAAATTACAATTTTAAAACTTTTTTTATATTTCATCTTTCAATCAAAAATAGAAAAGCACATTTAATTCCAAGAATGTACTGTAATTGTCTTGTACTTCTCTTCACAAATGCGTTTCATTTAAATGAGTGGATTCATTTTTCCTGCACTAGCTGATGAAGTTTAAAAGAGCAGGTTTCCCTAAGTGTTTGGAGACTCAGTTTGCCCGCTATGATAAACTTGAGCCTGTGGCGACCCATTTCCTGGCGCATCTGAACCGACTCACAATTAGATAGCCTACGGGGGTTTGCGAGCACAGAGCTTTGGAGCCTCTGCGCCATGGGGGGTCGGTTGAGGGAGGCTTAAAAGTGAGGCTGAAGTTTTCGAATAAAGTTTTTTTCCTTCGACTGTAGTTACCGACTCCGTGTCTTAATTTTAGCGCTGCGTGTAGCACACCGCTACAAGCCTTTGTTTTCTCATCTACCTCATCCTGGCCCTTTCACTTTATTTTCTACTGGCACTGCATTTTCTCTGTAACATATTCTCAATTCTGTTACTGTTCTTCCCTTTGTACAGTCTCAATGCACTTGTATTTTGAAATGATCGGTATGAATGATGTGCAAAACAAAGTTTTCCACTCTATCCACATACATATGGTATTAAACCAATTACGAATTAACCTAGATGTTTTTGTGTTCATTAGAAAACCTTTCTGAGTTGAGATCAGTAACATAGGAGAGTCCTGGTGTTTAAAAAAAATTCAGAAACGTGTTTATTATCACTGATATTTGTCATGAAATTTGTTGTTTTGTGGTAGCAGTTCAGTGCATGCATAACAAATTACTATAAGTTACAACAAAAAAATGAATGATGCAAAAGAGGAATATGTGAGGTGGTGTTCATGGACAATTCAGAAATCGATAACAGAGGTGAAGAAGCTGTTACTAAGACATTACTTGTGGATTTTTGGGCTCCTGATAGTAATCTAAGCCAGTGTTTCTCAGTGTGGGCTATGTGGCAGTCCCCCCTCCCGGGTCCATGCTGGGTTTTGTAGGTTTCTGAATGGTCTTTGACACTAAAATGCGATTCCTCTTTTGCATTATTCATAGATTGATTTATTTGTAACTTGAAGTAATTTTTATATCTTGCATTGCACTATACTGTTGCTACAAAATAACAAATTTTGCAACATATATTAATAATAATAAACCTGATTCTGAGATGAAAATTTCCATTTATGCTTGTGTAGTTTTGAAGTTCTCATATTCAAAGGCACCTGGAAGCTGAACCTTTGTGGTGGGTTCTTGAGAAGCAAGGTGGTGAGAGGTCAGGTGGAGAAGGTATGTGTGGAGGGGATTGGGTACGTGGGAATACAGAGCTTGAGTTTGCAACCATGTCAGTCATAATGTTATTGAATGGTAGAAGGGCTTGGAGCGGAGTAGTCTTCACTTTGTACAGTCAGCCCTCCTTATTGGCAGGGGATTGGTTCCGGGACCACCCGTGGATACCAAAAAACGCGGATGGTCATGTCGATGGACTTTAGGACCTGGCGGACTTCCAGACCTTATTTAACCTGTCTCAGTGCAGCGGACTTTA
The DNA here is from genome assembly GCF_030144855.1 of Hypanus sabinus. NCBI lineage: Eukaryota > Metazoa > Chordata > Chondrichthyes > Myliobatiformes > Dasyatidae > Hypanus > Hypanus sabinus. The sequence goes on along the minus strand of NC_082719.1, from coordinate 64,515,462 downwards.
GGACCCAGCAGAGCTTGGGACCCATCACCCACAGTGTTTCTGTTCTGGAGAACAATCACGATTGAAAATAAAGTGGAAATAATAAAGCAATCGGAAAGAGATGAAACACCATCGGTCATTGGAAAAGCGTTAGGCTATAGTCGGTCAACAAATGTAACAATTTTAAAGGATAAAGTGAGAATAATGAAGCATGCAAAGGCCCTGCCCCGATGAAAGCTACAATTATTACTAAATAATGCAGTAGTTTAATTATTGAGAGTTTCTTGAGAGTTTTATATGCATAGAAAGGTAAAATCTGTACTATATAACAAGACAAACTTTTGACTAACTAATGCTAAATAATACCAGATGTACCTGTTCTGACTTAGATAACTTCTGTTTTTTTCTGATTCCCGATCTGCGGTAAGCTATGCACATCCTCCTGTATACTTTGAAGCATCTCTAAATTACTTATAATACCTAATACAATGTAAATACTATGTAAATAGTTGTTATTTGTTTAGGGAATAATGACAAGAAAAAAAGTCTGTACATGATCAAACAACAAGTGCTGGAGAGAGAAGTTCCAGGTTTTCCTGATCCGTGGTTGGTTGAATCCGTGCATGTGGAACCCACAGATAAGGAGTGCCGACTGTATGTGAAACTGGTGGCAGGGGAGCTGAGAGGTAGGGTTATCACTGCTATTTTGGATGGTGGTGCTGGTGAATCTGAGGGAAGTGAAGTCTGAGATGTTCTATGTGATGATTCTTCCTTTGACTTTCTGGGTGTTAGAACAAGGCTTAAAAAAGTTGATGGATATCTGAATAGCTAGCTAATTATCCATTTTAAGACAGATCCTCAGAACAAAATGCAGTAGTTCAGTTATAGCATGCATTTTTTATAATTTGTGTTGTTTGTAACATGATTGGTGTTATTTGGGAGCAAATCTGTACTTTGAGGACTGCATTCTATATCAGTGCTTTAAAGGCAAATGCTGTAACGTGACTTTAATATAACTTCTAATGATGCACTTCATTTTGGGATTGCTGCTTTTGAGAAAGTAACATACATCTTCAATGTAACAGAATGACTTGTAAAATGTGACTGTTAGGCCATTTCTATGGTAGTGAGGTGTCATTGATTTTTGAGACCTCTGGTTAAAAATCCATCAGCTCATCATTTATGAACATTTTGCCATGGCCTTCCATATAATCCCGGTGTGTTTCATGAAACCCAGCTTCCTTTGCCATGGTCCAAGTGACCATGTCTTTCTGGAGATTTCATAGAACTATTAAGCTATACTCTATTTTTTGCCTAGTTTCTTTGGTACTTAAAATGTAATGACTGCATTTGACTTGCAATAGTCAATCAATATCCATACTAATTTTGAAATAAAAAGTAACTTATTCTTAAGGTTCATTAATTGAATTTTTAATTGAATGTGTTCCAATTTTTATTTTTTTCTATACAAAATATATTAAGAATTTAGTTCTTTGCTTGCTGTCTGTAGACAATCTTCAATCTGCTTGGTTGCTTGAATGAAAGATTTATAGATTTAAATTCATAGTATGAAAGTGTGTGTGCAGACTGATAGGGTAGTTAAGAAGGCATATGGCTTCTGCTTTTATTAGCTAAGACAGAGCTCAAGAGGCAGGAAGTTATGTTGAAGTATTTAAAATTGCGGTTTGGAAAAATCAGTGTTGCATTTATTTCTGGTTGCTCCTTTATACGAAGGATGTGGAGGCTTTGGAGAGGGTGCAGAAGAGTTTTACCAGGATGCTGTCTGGATTAGATGACATGTGCTATGCAAAGTTAGGTTTTCTTTGGGGCAGTAGATGCTGAGGCAAAAGATGATAGAAGTTCCTAAGATTATGAGAGACATAGAGTAGACATCTGGTGTCTTTTACCCAGCACAGAGACTGGTGGACGTCTCAAATGCAATTCCAAGTGTGATAGTGGAGATAAAGAGGACCAAGACAGTTAAGAGGCCCTTAGATAGGCACATGAATACGCAGAGAATGATGGGTATGGACCATGCATAAGTAGAATGGGTAAGTTTAGTTGGGTGTTTGGTTAGGCTCAACATTGTGGGCTGAAGGGCCTGTTCCTGTGCTGTGCTGTCCTGTTCTATTTGATAATGCTGTGGTTCCAGGACCTGATGGATAACAGTAACTTACATTGGGAGAAGCAAAGTCCACACTAAAAATTGTGCACAAATTTCTTTGGGATAGATGCCAATGCTTTGTCAGTAATAGAAAAATGCCAGCTATCGGATAGTGGTTCCTGTGTATTTTATAAACAACAGTATCTATGTGGAAAAATTAAGTTAATTACAATACGGCAATGTTGACTTCGTCAAAGGCTGTGCATTCAAATGTTAATAAGCAGACAATCCAAGCAAATAATGAGCAAATAATTCACATTCCCTTTTGCGCTGAATTAAAGTTTCATGGATATTTGCATCTGCTTAATAAAGTATTCTTGAGATGATTGCTTACTGTTTATTTTGCCAACATGGTCTGTAAGTTTTGTTCTATTTCCTTATGCTTTCTCATGCAGGTCTGCTCAATACAATTAGAGAAAATTGGTTCATCAGAGTATTTGTGAATAATTGTGAAACAGGCTTTGAGTGAGGTAAGTTAATTGAGGAGTGAGTTCACTTAAGCTGCTGTTCAATAATTTAGTTTGTTTATTTTTTATTTAGAGAGAGAGCATGGTAACAGGCCCTTCCAGCCAGTGAGCCCATGTGACTAATTTACCTACCAACCCTAATGTCTTTGGAATTTGGGAGGAAACCTACACAGTCATGGGAAGAACGTGCAAACTTATTACAGTGATGGAATTCAACCTGGGCCACTGGCACTGTAATAGCTAGTGTTACAAAAACCACATGATAGTGTTACACTATCATGTCATCCAATAATGTTGAATTTGAAGCTGTGTGGGCTAGAAGCTTTGCAGTTTGAAGATGGATCTTCTAAATATGAAATAGTAGTAGAGATACTTATGTATAGAACTGAACCTTGCTGACACTGGAGTTGGTACTGATTGCTTTTCATCTTAGTGGCCCATAGTTGGCCATTGTTTTAAAGGGCTGTTTGCCCTGAAGCAGAGATGATTTTACTTGTCCTTCTGGTATGATGATGGGTGGAACTGCTCTGGAGCCAATTGGCTGTTTTGCTCACAATGGTGATAATGTCTAATTATTGGCATATTGGAAAAAGTAGGCATGAGAATATTTCGAACTTATGTTAAAAGGAAGATCTGGATAAATGTTTAGCTGACTTTATTAAATTACTTTAACTGTAAAAGTCAAATAGAACAGAGTCTTGTTTATTTTCATAAACTAGTGGTTAACCCAAATCTGCATATTTTGAAAGTGTTTTTTTTTGCCAGGTTCTCTATGGATATCAATTGTGCTAGCACAGTTGTCCTGCAGGCTTTGACCCAGGCTACCAGCCAAGACACAGCTATTTTGAAGCCAGCCGAGGAGCGGTTAAAACAGTGGGAGACCCAGCCTGGTTTCTATTCAGCATTGCTGGTGGGTTCTAATCTGTTAATTTAAAAATAGCTGAGGTTAACCACCACTTCACTCTTCTTATCATACTTCTTTCCCCCCATCACCTTTTCCCTGGTCTGGGACATCACACAGAATTATAAGGTCCAATGACATGCAATATATAAGTAATTAATTTATAATAGTGTTTGAAGAGACAATGATATTGTGACAGAGCAGGTCTTCCTCCTTCCCCCACCTCCAAGTAGCTCGGTAATTCTTAATATCCCTGTCTGGCAGATATATTTCTTGAATTCATGTATACAGTGTTATTGAAACATACATGATATGTAAATGTTTGCAGTTAATAACATTGAAAGAACAATGTATTTTGCAATTTTACTCTTTTAAAGGTATTGTAAGGTTATTGTGTGAAGATGTCAAGTCTGTGCAATCTCTGTAAGAAAACAAATGAACATATCCAATCAATGTCTTTTCAACAGGACATCGACTTCCATTTACATACTGCAAATAATATTGTGTGAAACATCTTAAGGTACATCACAGAAGCCTTATTAAATGAAAATTGACGTTGAGATGGTCAGCTAGTTGACCGAAACCTAGGGTGAGTTTTAGGAGGAAAAAAAATTACAGATTTGCAAAGGTTTTTAGAAAAGAGGATGTTTGCAAAAGGCATCTGAAACTAGCCAACATCAATGTGAACAACTAGGAAGACATAGCAGACAACGGGCTGCCTGTCTGGCAATTCAGATAGGTGTACCAAGAGCAGTAAATATCCGCATCAAAGAGCTGGCTGCCAAGAGAGCTCAATGAAAGGAGAGGGCTGCTCTAATCAGATGCCTGTCTTCCTTCACCTGCAGTCAGTGTGGAAGAGACTTTCACTCCAGAGTGGGACTCTTCAGCCACTCTAGGAGGTGCACCACCATGAGCTGACTTCTCCCATGTGCTACTCACCCTCTTTTGAGACAGTAGGATGCCTATACCAAAAGAAGAAAATCAAGAGCTACATAGCACCAAAGCTGTCGGTATAATAATTTAATTTTGGAGATGAGCTGGATGTTATAATAGGAAGAATACTGTAATCAAGGATGATTATTGGGTGAGAGGAAATTGTGAGAGAATGTTAAGATTATGGAGGAATGTGAAAACAAGATTCAGAATTAGAAAGTCAGTGGTATTCCTCAACTAGAGCTAATGTATTTCTGCAAATACAGTGATGTATCTGTGTATTGCTCTTCATGTGTTTTAAGCATTGCACAATAGAGTAAGGAAGGTTGTCCATGAAGGTAATGGCAGTATCTGTTAATGTTGCAAAGTCGGAAATCAGAGTTCATGGTATTTACTCAAATATATCATCCAAAGCTGAATGGCAAACATTGTTTTGAATAGGTTTCTACAATTGTAAAATGAAGATTACTGTCATTATGTGCATAATATATAAAAAGGTATATTCTATTTATGACAGACAATCATTAACTTTATTGACTAGTAGGTGCTCTTGTTGTGTAGTAGATTATTTTGCCTGAATGTTGAAATACAGTACTTTGAAAATATATCTTTTCTGTATAAGCGGACATTACTCAATGACATTTCTTATAACCAGTAAAGGTGCTGAAGTGGAAAAACTAATGATTATAATATGTGTAATTCACATCTTGTACCCTATTCACTAGATATCTGAAAGGAAATAGTTTGTCATGAAAAATGTTTATTATCTTGCAGTTTTCATTTATTTTATGCCCTTTTTGTGGGTCATTACTGGTGTTATATGTTGCTTTCTAATCTGTAAAATATGCTTGTGTACTATGATTTAGAAATGTTAGCAAAATAAATTGAAGCAGTTCTCTGTATGCTAAAGGCATCTATATTTTATTTTTGAAGGGTACTTATTAGACCTATGTTTATCTCTTCATTGACCGAGTGATTGCCAGCTTTATTCTGTTTTTCAGAAGATGATGATTGATTTGATTGACTTGTAAATGTGATGCTTTCTTTGATGGGCATTGCCATTGCAATTATTCTCAACGGTAGTGCAGAAATTCATTTATTTTGGCGTGCAGCAGTTAAGAATAAAAGTTAGACTATTTATCCCTTCAAGTATGCTTTACCACTGAGACAGACTTTGATCCAATTTTATTTTAATCCCAGTCACTTGGTTCAGTAATTTTTTAATATTCTTTATTAAGAAAATTTGAATGCAACTGTGAAATTTTGAATTTGATTGTATTCCATGAATGTCACTGCCATTTGTTTGGAAAAAAGTGCTTCTTGTCAGTGCTCTCTGATTTTTGAGAATGTACAGAAAAGTATGCTCTGTGATCAAAGAATGAAAAGAAACTTTGTCCAGAATTAGAATCACTTCTTTAAGTTAGTGTTTACAGTGGCATAGGAATCTGTGTAAACTGTATTTGATTCCTAGCAATTGAATAACTAGGAACAGGTTTGTGGGCAGAAATATGGTTTTGACAGCAGTTGCATCTTACACAAACTTAGTTAAGTGAATAATGTGTTTTATAGACAACTGAATTGTTTTAAATAGAATAATATAACAGTGAGTTTCAAACTTATGATTTGTAACTTCAAAATATTACATTAATTGAATGGAAAAAGAGGGAGCCAGGAACACGAGTAACTTTGTTTCTACTTAAGTGAGGCACATGCATATGATGTAGTAGCGTTATGATATTTGCAATTCACACATTTTTACATATAATCCATAATGCATTATTTAAACAATAAATGCTTAATCAAACATTACATTTACAATGTTATTTAAATATTACTGAAATATTAAGTACACAACAGAAACACTTGTAATAAAAGTTATTAGGAGGAGGCTTCTGGTTTCTCAACAAATATTCATTCCTCAACTAGTTGCAAAAAAAGTTATACATTGTTTGATGTTGGTAGTGCACAGCACAACTAGCTGCTGTGTTTGCAGACATTTTTAATCTCTCCCTGTCCCAGGGCAGAGTGCCCTCCTGCTTCAAAACATCCATCACCACCCTATACCTAAAAAGACCAAGATAACATGACTAAGTGTCTGGCGTTCTGTTGCACTCACCTCAATAATAAGCAAATGCTTTGGGAAGCTGGTCAAGGACTATATCTGCAGCATGCTACCACCCACACTGAGCCCCCAACAATTCACCTACCAATGCAACTGATCAACGGATGATGCAAGAGCCACAGCTCAACACATCGTCTTCACACAGCTGGAGAGGAGGAATGCTTATGTGAGAATGCTGTTCTTAGACTACAGTTCAGCATTCAACATCATTCCCTCCAGGCTTGACAAGAAGCTCAGAGACCTCAGCCTTCACCCTGCCTTGTGCAGGCGGATTCTGGGCTTCCTGTCAGATCACTGGCAGGTTGGAATGGGCTCCCTCATCTCTGCCGCTTGGTGACACTCATCACAGAAGGCTCACAGTGGGCTGTGTCGTAAGCCTCCTCCTTTACTCTCTGTATACCCATGATTGTGTTGCCACCCGCAGCTCCAATCTGCCAATTACATTTGCAGATGATACTACACTGATTGGCTTTGTCTCAAATAATAATGAGGCAATCTACAGAGAAGTCATCATCACCCTGACACAGTGGTGTCAAAACCGTCATTCCCTCAATGTTGAAAAAAACAAATGAGCTGGTTGTGGACTACAGAAGGAATGGAGATAGGCCCCTATTGACAAGTTCAAGTTCTTCGGTATACACGTTACCAAGGATTTCACAACAGTGCCTCTTTCACCTCAGACGGTTGAAGAAGTTTGGTATGAGTCCCCAGATCCTAAGAACTTTCTACAGGGGCATAATTGAGAGCATCCTGACTGGCTGCATCACTGCCTGGTATGGGGATTGTACTTCCCTCAATCCTAGGGCTCTTCAGAGAGTGGTGTGCACAGCCCAGTGCATCTGGATGTGAACTTTCCAGTATTCAGGACATTTGCAGTGACAGTTGCATAAAAAAGGGCAGAAGGATCATTGGGGACCCAAGTCACCCCAACCACAAACTGTTCCAACTGCTACCATCCAGGAAACAGTACCGTAGCAATAAAGCCAGGACCAACAGGCTCCCAGACATCTTCTACCAGGCCATCAGACTGATTAAATTATACTGACACAATAGTGTTTCTAAGCTATATTGACTGATCTGTTGTATATCTTAATGTACATACTATTTATTAAAATTACTATAATTTGCACATTACATATTCAGACAGAGACTTAATGAAGAGAGAGAGAGAGGGAGCTTCGCACAGGTTGGGGAGAAAAGTTTAAAAAAGAAGCATTTCATGGGGCTCGGTGCATTAGCAACGGATCAATCAATATGAAGAGAGAGAGCGCTTTGTACAGGTTGGGAAGAAGAGTTTTTTAAAAAAAAAAAAGCGCTTCACAGGGCTCAGCGCATAAGAATAATAAATACGACTGTGAGACCAGTTTTCTGTTCTGGATGTCAGATGTGGGATGTCCGGGAGACTTCTAGCCTCCCTGATGACCACATCTACACCAGGTGCATTGAGCTGCAGCTCCTTAGAAACTGAGTTAATCACCCCGGGGTCACAGGAGACAGATAAGTAGGTGACCATCAGGAGGGTGTCGAATAGTGGAGGGCACCCCTGTGGCTGTCCCCCTTAATAATAAGCACTCCATTTTGAAAGCTGTTAGGGGGATGACCTACCTAGGTGAAGCAACAGTGGCTGTTGAAAGCATTCTTTTAGGGTGCATCACAACCTGGTATGGAAGCTGTCCTGTCCAAGACTGGAAGAAGCTGCAGAAGATCATGAACACAGCCCAGCACATCACAGAAACCAATCTTCTGTCCTTGGACTCACTTTCTTTCTTGTGGACAGTTCCTGAGCTTTCCACAATATCCTGAAATGGGAGGGTGAGCAGCCAGAGGTCATGGTACATATTGGTACCAACGACATTGGTAGAAAAAGGGTGGAGGTCTTGTAAGCAGAATATTGGGAGTTAGGAAGGAAGCTGAGAAGCAAGAGCAAGGGGAAGGGATTCAGATTTTTTGATCATTGTGACCTCTTCTGGGGCAGGTGTGACCTGTAGAAAAAAGATGGGTTGCACTTGAATCTGAGGGGGGCCAATATCCTGGCGGGGAGGTTTGCTAATTCTATTGGGGAGGGTTTAAACTAAATTTGCAGGGGGGGGTGGGAACCAAAGTGAAGAGGCAGAGGATTGGGGAGGTTGGAGCACATGTAGAGACAGCTTGTAGGGAGTTTGTGAGGAAGGATAGGCCGATGTTAGAGCAAAGATGTATTCAGCCTGATGGTTTGAAATGTGTCTATTTTAATGCAAGGAGTATCATAAACAAGGCAGATGAAAGTACAACTGTGATGTTGTGGCCATTGCAGAGACTTGGATGTCTCATGAACAGGAAAGGCTGCTGGGTGTGCCAGGCTTTAGATGTTTCAAAAAGAACAGAGAGTGGCAAAAGAGGTGGGGACATGGTAATGCTTATTAGGGATAGTGTCATGGCTGCAAAAAAGGAGGAAGTCGTGGAGGGATGGTCTACTGAGTCAGTGTGGGTGGAAGTCAGAAACCGGAATGGGGCAATAACTAGTGGATGTAGCAAAGATATCGAGGATCAGATAGGGAGGCAGATTCTGGAACAGTGCAATAATGATAGGGTTGTTGTGATGGGAGATTTTAACTTCCCTAATATTGATTGGCATCTCCTTAGCGGAAGGGATTCAGATGGAGTGGAGTTTGTTAGGTGTCATCAGGAAGGTTTCCTGACGCAATATGTAGAGGCAATAACTAGAGGAGAGGCTGTACTTGATCTGGTATTGGGAAATGAAAGTGATCAGATGTTGGATCTCTTGGTGGGACAGCATTTTGGAGGTAGTGACCACAACTCTTCTTCACCATAGTGCTGAAGAGGGATAGGAGCAGACAATTTGGGAAAACATTTAATTGGGGTAGGGGGAAATGTTATCAGGCAGGAACTTGTGAGCATAAATTGGGAGCAAATGTTCTCAGGGAAATGCACAGCGGAAATATTGCAAATGTCCAGGGAATATTTGGATGGAGTTCTGCATAGGCATGTTCCAGAGGCAGGGAAAGAATGGTAGAGTTAAATGACCATGGTGTACAAAGTATGTAGAAAATCGAGTTAAGAAGAAAAGAAAAGCTTATGAAAGGTTCAAGAAACTAAGAAAAAAGCTCTAGAAAAATTACAAGGTTGCTCAGAAGAAGCTTAAGATTGGAATTAGGAGAGCCAGAAGAGGCCATGAGAAGGCCTTAGTGAGCAGAATTAAAGAAAACCCCAAGGCATTCTCCAAGTATGTGAAGAGCAAGAGGATGAGCCATGTGAGAACCGGAACAATCAGGTGTGATAGTGGAAACACGTGCATGGAGTCGGAGGAGGTAGCGGAGGTACTTAATGAATACTTTGTTTCAGTATTCACCAGGGAAAAAGACCCTGGTAATTGTGGGGATGACTTTCAGAGGACTGAAATGCTTGAGCATAGATACAAAGAGGTCATGATCGAGCTTTGGAAAAGCATTAAGTGAGGTAAGTCACCGGGACTGGATGAGATATACCCCGGCTACTCTGGGAAGTGAGGGAGGAGATTGCTGAGCCTCTTGTGATGATTTTTGTGTCATCAGTAGGGATGGGAGCAGTACCGGAGGGTTGGAGGGTTACAGATGTTGTTCACTTGTTCAAGAAAGGGAGTAGAGATAACCCAGGAAATTATAGACCAGTGAGTCTGACTTCAGTGGTTTGCAAGTTGGAAAAGATCCTGAGAAGCAGGATTTATGACCATTTGGAAGGAAGTAATCTGATTAGGGGTAGTCAGTACAGCTTTATCCAGAGCAGGTCGTGCCTTACGAGCCTGATTGAATGAGGATGTAACAAGACACAGTGATGAAGGTAAGCAGTGGATGTAGTGTATATGGATTTGATGAGGTTCCCCATGCAAGGCTCCTTCAGAAAGTAAGGAGGCCTGGGATCCAAGGAGACCTTGCTTTGTGGATCTAGAATTGACTTGCCCACAGAAAGCAAAAGGTGGTTGTAGATGGTTCATATTCTGCATGGAGGTCAGTGACCAGTGGGGTTCCACAGGGATCTGTTCTGGGACCCCTCCTCTTTGTGATTTTTATAAATGACTTGGATGAGGAAGTAGAAGTGTGGGTTAGTAAGTTTGCTGATGACACAAAGGTTTGGGGTGTTGTAGACAGGCTAGAGGGTTGTCAGAGGTTCAGCGGGACATTGATAGGATGCAGAACTGGGCTGATAAGTGGCAGATGGAGTTCAACCCAGTTAAGTGAGAAGTGGTTCATTTTGGTAGGTCCAAGACAGAATATAAATATATATGGTAAGACTCTTGGCAGTGTGGAGGATCTGAGAGCTCTTGGGAGACCATGTTGCTAGGACATTCAAAGCTGCTGCGCTGTTTGACTGTGTGGTTAAGAAGGCATATGGTATGTTGGCATTCATCAACCGTGGGATTGAATTCAAGAGCTGTGAGGTAATTTTACAGCTATATAAGATATAAAAGATCCCAGATGGAGCACTGTGTTCAGTTCTGGTCACTCACTGCAGGAAGGATGTGGATACTGTAGAGAGAATGCAGAGAGATTTACAAGGATGTTGCCTGGATTGGAGGGAGTACCTTGTGAGAATAAGTTGAATGTACTTGGCTTTTTCTCCTTGGAGCAACAGAGGATGAGAGGTGACCTGCTAGAGGTGTATAAGATTGTGTGGATGGCCAGAGGCTTTTTCCCAGGGCTGAAATGGCTAACACAAGGGGGCATAGTTGGAAATGGGTACCAAGGGGATGTCAGGGGTAAGTTTTTCACACAGAGAGTGGTGGGGGCGTGGAATGCACTGCCAGCAGTGGTGGTGGAAGCGGATACAATAGGGTCATTTAAAGAGCCTCTTAAATAAGTACATGGAGCTTAGAAATATAGAGGGCGAAGCACTAGGAAAATTACAGGCAGTCTCTAGGTTACATGGTCGGCGCAACATTGTGGGCCAAAGGGCCTGTAATGTGCTGTAAATTTCTGTGTTCTACATAATAAGATTTTTACTGATCATGTTTGTGAAGGGTGTTAGAAATAAAGTCAGGTCAATTCAATTCAAGTATGGTAATGAAACATTTCACTTTTATGAACTTCTACAAAAAATAATGTATAATTTAAACTGCAATGTCTAATTATTTGCTTATAGGAATTGTGAAGGGATTTATAGAGGAGTTCTGAAAAGCCAGAATTTACGCAGTGTTTTGAAAGTAGAAACGCAATTAAAAGTTTAATTAGAGGGATTCAGAGCTGATGGATGGTAGATTAGGAAGTACAGCAAGAGTTTGACTGCAGAAATGGTTAATAAAACAGAATTCTGAAGTGAAATTAGGGGAAATTACGAAGTATGATTATTAAGAGACTGCAGGCAATGTTTCTGTTATTGTTGTGTAACTAATTGTATACAAAAGAGCTTAAGATCTGAGAAACCAAAGGTTTGGGGGATGCAAATTATGCTGATGAGAGACATTTCCCATTTTGGAGGATCCAAACTGACTTGAGGGGTAAAACCATTCAAAAACAAAACTATGAATTTGAAATTTTAACATGAGGAAATCTGCAGATGCTGGAAATTCAAACAACGCGCACACAGTGCTGGTGGAACACAGCAGGCCAGGCAGCATCTATAGGAAGAAGTACAGTCGACGTTTCAGGCTGAGACCCTTTGTCATGACTCAAGTTTAAAATATTAGTCATTTTAGGAAATGAAGCCACAGTATTCACTTCGGGACTAATGTGTAAGTGTGACATGGTATGTTACGAAAAATGACAAGATAGTTTTGAATAATTTAATATTTTGAATTAGTGTTGCTTGTTTTCAGACAAGGTAGCTTTAAATAATGAGAGAAATCTCATGCTGTAGACCCGGGAGTAAAAGCTAAAAATGAATCTTTCAGATGTATAATGAATCTTTGTAGGATAAATAGGTTATTGTTCCTACTAAGTTCGAAGTACATTTATTATCAAGTATGTCTACCTTGAGATTTGTCTTCTTGCAGGCTGCTGCAAATCAAAGACCATCGAACCCACTTAAAAAATCCACAACAAAGACTGTCGAATACGTAATGTATGGAAAAAACCCAACAAATTGTGCAAACAATAAAAATGCTATACAAATAACACACAGAACATGAACCGCAGAGTACCTGAAAGTGAGTCCACAGCCATGGAGTTAGTTCAGTGCTGTAACCAATCCAGGAGTCCAATAGCTGCTGGTCACAGCCATGGAGCCAGTTCAACACTGAGACGAGCAAAGCCTCTTGGAGTAGTGAGCTGAGGATTGATTTATCTTTTGCATTTGACCCGACAACTTGATCTTTTAATCTGGCTCAGTGCTTAAATTGGCCTTACTTCAGTTGGTTTCCGCTCTCCGGCTCAGGCACTGCTGCTTCAATGTAGCCCAGAGTTTCAGTCCAGCCCCAAGTCCACTCCAACAATGCAGCTGTGGTTGTAACTGCGTGCTTGAGATTCTACTTTTCTGAATTTATCAGGATACTTGCAAAAATATCCAGCTGTACAGAGTTCAAAACCTCAGCTCCCAAAGAGAAATTACAGGCTGTAGATTGCAGTGATCATAGTCCAGAGAAAGTATAGTTAATAGAATAGTTTCTAATTTTGTTTGCTACCTGTAAAATGTCATTAGGTCTCACTAGTACCATCTTGCTGTTAAATTGGAGGGCCTTTTTTTCCCCTTGGTCACATAGTCTAATCCAGCCTTTCTCAAACTTTTTGCCCTGGAAGTACCACTGAAGTAATTTTCAGGTCTCAGAGAACCCTGCATAAACATTATTATATCTAGAACTCATAGTACGTTAGCATGATCAGTAAGTTGTAGATATAATAAACCAAAAATGATTGTCAATGCTCTTTTGAGTAGAAAATGAATTTTTAGGCAACCTTTCTTGAAAAAAACAGGTAGTTAAACTTAGCTCGCCTTTCTTGCAATTAATCTTTTTTCCTTTCATAAATTTTAAAAACTCATATAAAGCAAATATAATAAATTATCATTAAACAACTGGCTTAAGACAGAATGGGATTTAATTTTTCTAAAGGTGGGCTTGGTAGATTTAATTTAAATAATGTGAATTGATTTTAATACTATTTACAACATGAAAATTTATTGGCGATGTTGAATAGTAAAGTTACTAAATACCATAAGCCAAAGCAATATTAATAAGAATGTAGCCTAAGGTACAATTTTATACAACACTTTGAAAAAGTATTTTCTTATTGTGACATGGTCAGGTTCAAATATAGGTCTTGCATATGAAATCTGTGCTTTTTTTTTTGCTGCACAAATACCCAATTCTGGGTCGAACTTGAGATAAGCACACACAGATTCTACCTTCAGCTGAAATGAGACGATTTCTATCCTTACCCTTGATGCTTGTTAAACAAAAAAAAACTTGCTCACACATGTAAGAAGTTGAAAACTTGCAGCAAAATGTTGCACAGACTAGGCACATTGAAATAGGACAACTTGGATCATCAGTCCATGTCAAACTCATTGATAATTAGCTTTCATTGTAAATAGGGACTATTTTTTGTGTCTGTTGTACTAGTGCAGTGCAATGACTCAGTAATTCTTCATAATTGTCTGTAGCCCTAAGCCTAGAATCTTCCTCTTCCATCTCACACCACCTCTTCAGAAATTGCCATAGGACTGTCAGAAATGTCGGTAAAGCACACAGGTTAATGAAATATAAAAAAGAATGGCAAAAATATGAAAACTTCACAATAAAATTCACTTCTAACCTACACAATCCATGTTTTGCAACATTTACAACAAAAGCAAAGCAGCTGAGTCACAGCACATAAAAATTCCTCCAATTTTCTACTACAGAGGTAGAGTGAGTTTGGTCCCATACGTCAGTCAGCGATGCATAAGGGGAAGTTGGAGGGAGTTAATTCAGGAGGAAGAGGCTAACATTACAGCCCAAGTTGGGTGAGTCCATTCAATGCATGGAAAATGCTCTTCAAGCTCATCAGCCTACCGTCCTCCCCTCTGTGTAATACAGCGCCCACCAATTATCAGTGGCCTTCACTACCTCGCGTCAAAAACTGAGAATGGACTCAACCAAATAAACACAGTCCCTCTGTGCATTGCCATACTGGGGTGAGAGACCTTTAACAAGATTGCCAATGGGGCTGCTCAGTCACTGCCGACCGGTATGAATGCTGGCATTGTGTGTTGCGTGAAGTTCAAAAATTACGTTAATTTTTTATATCAGGATCTCTTATGTAACCCCTAGCGACCTCTTGCAGAATCCTAGGGTTCCGCAAAACCCTGGTCTGTTCTGTTTTTCAGCTCTTTTTACAAATGTCTATAAAAAAATTTTCTTTTGCAATGTAGACTAGAGCTAGTTTGCAACTCCAACCTTCAGGTTAATAATCTTCTGATTCATTGTTCTAAAGCTGTGTTTCCATTACAGTTTTGCTGACCAATGAAAATATTTAAAAATTGTTTTAATTGATATACTCTTGAAGATCTCCATTCATAATTTTTTTTCTACTTCAATGAAAACCAGCTCACCAAATCTGCCATTGGTTTACAATTTGCTAACACTATCATTTTGAATATTTGTGGTTTTGGAATAAGAAATGGATATATTAGTGATTTGATTTTCACCCACCTGACCCCCCATCCCCCCACAAGCTTTGGAAACCATGGAAGATTCATTCATTCTCTGATTAGTGTAACACATCAGATGTTTGTTCTAGGTTTCCTTAAAAAAAGCTAACTGTGTGCCTTCAGTGAAATTGAGCCACCGTAAGACACCTACCAACAATTTTTTGAGCTGAGAGAGTCAAAACAAATCTGGTTTTGTTTAAGAAGGGGAAAAGTCAGCCAAGATTCCTACTTCATAACTAGTGAATAGGATTGAAAAATGCTTTATGTTGAGGCAATGGATGAGGAATTAAGGGGCCTTGGTAAAGCATAACTTAGATGGGGATAAATTAGGAGTTGGAGTCAAATACTAATTTATTGCTGCTTGGTGATAAAAAGATTCTCAGGTGTGGATCATATTCCATGTTTTGCACATCACCTGTCACTTCAGGTGGATAATAACTGATGATATTAACCATGAACTTCCATCTCCCAATTTACCAGTGGGGAAATTGTAGTTTGAAACTAAACTCATCGTCTCCTGGAAAGTAAATGCTTGCTTTCCTATGTCTTGAAGATGAGAACTATCAGCAGAAGGCACCTCAAACCATAGAGGAGATGATATCTGCACTGCCTTTGCTAAATTATCCAATTCTTCTCGAAGGAGAGACAAATCCTCTCGCTTGCCAATTTCACTAGTAATGGAGTTTTAATTACCCATATCCAGTTCTGTGGCCTGACCACATTATTTGTATGGGACCCACACTCCGGAAGTATGGATTCTTGTTGGACTATGGTGGCGTGATGTTACCAGGATAATGTTTGAAGGATGTTCTTGAAATCTCCTTACAAAAATGAAACATCCTCACTTATGTGAACATCTAACCCATGAACACTTGAATTGGAAGAGTAGTATTCTGTTCTGAAAAGCTATTGATCTCTAATGCAGGGATTCTAAACCCTTTTTTTTTGCCATGGACACCACATTAACCGAGGAATCACAGGACCCCAGGTTGGGAAAAATGCTCTAATGTCTTTTACTTATGTTTAAGTATAGTAATTTTTACTGCAAACTATAGCTGATTTGCTTTACCATTATTTTCTGTTTTTATTTGATTTGTATCTGCAGAGTTTACTTAGTTTTTCAATGTCATATTAGTGGGCAAGGCATCAGACTAGTAACCTGAAGATCACTGGTTCGAGCCTCAGCTGAGGCAGCGTGTTTGTGTCCTTTAGCAAGGCACTTAACAACACATTACTCTGCGACGTCACCGGTGCCAAGCTGCATGGGTCCTAGTGCCCTTCCCTTGGACAACATCGGTGGCATGGAGAGGGGAAGGCCTGCAGCTTGGGCAACTGCCAGTCTCCCATACAACCCTGTCCAGGCCTGCGCCCTGGAAACTCCAGGTGCAGATCCATGGTCTCTCGAGACTGACGGATGCCACCACCATTTGTAAAATTAGATGTTGATTGTTAGTTCCAGGAAGTCTCAATTTCACTTTTGGAACTAATTCATCAGATTCATAAAGAAACCATTGAAATAATCAGCAGGCATTATGGTTTGGTTTCTGAATCCAAATTGATGATTACTGAATAAATAGAAAGTTTAAAAATCGTATAAGCAGTTAGACTTGAATAATGCATTTCTGATGTTGTATGCATCATCTAGCCAGGCTAATTTACATAATTCCAAAAAGTCTACTCACAAATATTCAGCTAATTTAATATATTTGCTTTTACAGAATATCTTTACAAATCACGCTCTAGACGTAAATGTACGGTGGCTTGCGGTACTGTACTTCAAAAATGGAATTGATCGTTACTGGCGGCGCATTGCTCCACAGTAAGTAGTTTGAGTTATATGTATCTTGTTAAATTTGTTTTATTTGCAGGTTCATCAGCTTAATCATCTGAAGACATGGCTGCCAACAGTAGAATAGTTACATTTTGAGATTAAAAAACATGGCAAACCTTTTGCTAAGAGAGCAAAAAGCAATTGCAGTTTCCTGTTAATTTCTGCAGTGCACTCTCCTTTTGAATGGCAATTGGCAGCTGCAACTTCTATTTACATAGAAATTTTAACATGGCAAAATATTCATTGCAAGATCATTTTCAGAGATGTTAACACTGAAATGTGTAAGGAAATGTTGAAATAGGTGACTAAAGTATTTGGTGAAGAAGTATACTTCAAAAAAAAAATCAAGGGAAAAATAAAAAGAGTAAAGAGACTAAAGTTGAAGGATGGAATTTCATAAGTAAGGGTCTTGGTAATTGAATGCAGATATCCAGTTTACTCTCCTCGTATACTGTTGTTCAATTCAGTTTGTTAGACAGCAGACAACACAATGGAAGGAGCTTTCTCACTAATGACAACTTTAGTGTAATAATTGAAATTGATAAAATTAAAAAAAAAACTAAAGACAGAAGATCTGAAAGGAAAAACAAATGGTCATACATTTCATTACAACAAGTGGTTTTAGAAGTCACATAACTACATCTGTTTTTGGAGACCTGTGTGCAGTCAAAGTGTTCCAATTGATTGTAATAAAAATACACCTGTATCTGGAAGGTCCAACTGCTAGTGAGTCAGTATCCTGGCAAAAACTACACCATGAAGACAAAACCACAATCCAAGCGACTCTGTGAAAAGGTTCTTGAAAAGCATAAGTCAGGAAATGGATACAAGAAATTTTCCAAGTCACTGAATATCACTTGGAGTATAGTTAAGTCAGACATCAAGAAATGGTAAGAATATGGCACAGCTGTAGAGCAGGCTGTCCTCAAAAACTGAGTGACCGTGCAAGAAGGGGTCTAGTGAGGGAGGCCACCAAGAGATCTCTGGAGGAGTTAGAAGCTTCTGTGGCTGAGATGGGAGAGACTGCGCATACAACTACTGTTACCCGGGTGCTTCAACAGTTGCAGCTTGATGGGAGAGTGGCAAAGAGAGAGCCACTGTTTTTAAAAAAAAACTGACATGAAATATCAGCTGGAGTTTGCTGGAAGGCATATGAGAGACTCTGAAGTCAACTGGAAGAAGGTTCTATGGTCTGATGAAACCAAAATGGAGCTTTTTGGCCATCACTATGTTTGGTGTAAGCTGAACACCACATGTCATCAAAAAAACACAATCCCTACCATGAAGCATCATGCTGTGGGGATGCTTCAGTGCAGCAAACCCTGGAAGGCTTGTGAAGGTAGAGGTTAAAATGAATGCAGCAAAGTACAGGGAAATCCTGGAGGAAAATTTGATGCAGTCTGCAAGAGAACTGCAACTTGGAGAATATTTTTTCTTCCCAGCAAGGCAATGACCCCAAGGATTTAGCCAAAGTTACACAGGAGTGGCTTAAAAACAGCCAAGTTAATGTCCTACAGTGGATAAGTCAGAGTCCAGACCTCAGAATTTTTGACTGGACTGGAAAAGGGCTGTTCATTCAAAATCCCCATGCAATCTGACAGAGCTGGAGCAGTTTTGTAAAGAAGAATGGGGAAAAATTGCAGTGTCTAGATGTCCAAAACACACAGACTCAAGGCTGTAACTACTACCCAATGTGCGTCTCCTAAATTATGTCTTGAAGGGGGTGAATGCATATGTTATCAATTATTGTGTTTAATACGTAATAAATTTAGACCAATTTGTAGAAATTTGTTTTCACTTTGACATGAAAGTCTTTTCTGTTGATCAATGTCAAAAAAGCCAAATTAAATCCACAGTAATTCACTGTTGTAAAACAATAAAACATGAAAATTTCCAAGGGGATGAATAATTTTTATAAACACTGTGTATGAAATTATGTTTCTAGTTAGCTGGTTGGGTATAGTTCAACAGTAGCCATACCATACCATCATACCATCCAGGACAAAGTAACCTAATTGATTAGGCAGAGTAACACATAAAAAATGCTGGAGGAAAGGAACTCAGCAGATCAGGCAGCATTTATGGAAATGAAGAAATAGTCGATGTTTTGAGCTGAAACCCTTCATCGGGATAAAATGAGTAGGCATTTTAGTCTACACAGTTGCTGAAATGACACACCATTTCTGACTTGGATATATTTGCTTGTGTCACTTGGCTATAATCCTGACAGCATTGCCTGATGATCTTCAGAGAATGGGCATAGAAGTGCAAAAAGAATTACTGCCACTTTCCCAAAGGCAGATGGGGAACTGCAATAAATGTTGGTCTGCCAGAGTTACCATATCAACAGAAATAATAAAGAAAGAAAAATTTTCAGTGATATTTGTGGCTTTTGTGTTTCTAATAACCTGTAGTGCTCTACTTACTAGAGATTGTTCTTGGTTTACTAGTATAATCCATATTGATTGCCTGTTGGTGTGGTGATACAACCAGATAAGATAGCATCAGTGTTTCTTTGAATAAATTGCCCTTTGTAGAAGTTGTAATCTTAGGAGTTGGAACTAATGTTCATCAGTTATAGGCCGAATTGTGGCTCAGTTAAAGCTGTTAAATATTCAGATAGTTGTTTTTACTCAAACAGAATTTGACCGTAATAAGCCATTTTCACATAATTCAGAAATTCTCTTGTCCTTGAATTTGTTGGTTCTGGTTTATGTGTACAAAAATGGAAATTTAAGTAGGCATTTCTGTGCAATATAGTGAGTCTGTTAGATGTACTGTCCTTCAGCTAAATATTTAGTTGAATTCCTTTCTGTATGTTCAAGGCAACTTAAAAGATCCTAAGAACAGATTGCTCCCTTAGTATCCAGATCTACATTTATCTTTTTCATGAACCTCAAATGCAGCTTGATCAGATAAGCCTGTCATGTCATTTTTACTGCTTTGGCCTACCCTGCCATTCAATATGTTTACAGTTAATCTGTTGCAGGTCTCATATCCTGTGTGCCATTTCCCCAGAGCCAACAATTGCCAGATCTTTCAAAAATTTATCAAATTCCTCTTCAAGTACCCTTACTGATTTAGCCCCTACATTTTTTTGCGGCAGAACATTGCAAAGTACCACCAACCTCCTGGGATGAAACTTCCTATGCATCTTAGCTTTAAATGAGAATCCCCAATATGTAACTACATTACCTTCATTGCGATTCTCCCAACAGTGGAAAACATCTCGATGTGTACTCTGTTGTGCCCCTTTAGGATCTTGCGTTTCATTACGTTCATTCCTTCCAGGCTGTGAAAAGTATATATCTAATTTCTTTACCTACTTATTATAGGACAGTCCTTATTACAGGAATAAGCCAGTGAGTTTCTTCTGGACTGCCTCCAATGCTAATATTTTCTTTCTGAAATAAGTGACGAAAATTCTACCTGGTTCTCCAGATGTGGGTCACCAGTACCCTGAACAAATGTACTAGTATATCCCCATTTTATTATAAACTAAGGAAAGTCATCTGTGTTCTTTGTGGGTTTTTATACTAAATAATGAGATAGAAGGGACCTGTTTTGGCCATCAGATTCATACTGACTTCCAGGGGAGCAAATCCTTCAGTCCCAATCTTTTTCTCATTTCTCTGTACTCCTGCATCAACTTTTGACTGTCACATGCTCATTAATCCTTCTGTTCTTTTTGCCATTAATCTATGTAAAGTGGTAATTTACAGTCACTTACCAGCACATTTTTGTGATGTCTATCAACACTTAGGCTACGTCCACACTACACTGGATAAATCCGTAACTGAAGCATTTTCACTTCGTTTTTACCCTCTGTCCACACTAAAACGTTTTCGTCCCCTGAAACCAGAGCTTTTCAGAAAAGCTTTCCAGGGTGGGTATTTTTGAAAATGCTGCTCGGGCAGGTCAGTGTGGACGGGGTAACCGGAGAAATCTGAAAACGCTATCAGACGGCAGCGTGCGATTTCATTGTTTTCTTGAACGCACCCTAACAATTTCAGAACAGATAGTAGCGAAACTGAAGCCAGAGGAGTTAGAAATGTACTCACCAAATACTTTGACCCATAACTTACTGAATAAATAAGTATACTCACTTTGCCTTGTTTTCTGTCCTTGCTTGTATGAAGGTGGTTTACGCAAGTATTTATGCAAGTACTTCTCTGACAATAGATGTGTAACAGCCTAATGTAACATTGTATGGAAATACAAGATAACACTGATGCAGACATTAAAACATTCATACATTTAATAACAACGAGTGAGTCTGCAGATGCTGGAAATAAATAAAAACACAAAATGCTGGCAGAACTCAGCAGGCCAGACAGCATCTATGGGAGGAGATAGTGTCGTCACTACCTCCTCCCATAGATGCTGTCTGGCCTGCTGAGTTCTGCCAGCATTTTGTGTTTTCATACATTTAACAAGGTGCTTTATTAATACCAAAAAGTTAGTCAGTTTTTCCAATGTTTGTCGTCAGCCAGGTCAATCTGTCCGTGAACTCCCTGTCGGTTGCCTCCGTACGCTCCAGTATTTGTGTTTTTTTTTACTTTTAAGTTCTGCGCGAGAGCCAACAGCTGTCCATCGTTTTAAATTTTTCTAGTCTGTAACTACACAAACGTGCACTTTTACGGCGAGATTCGACACCAAACATGTGGCTTGTTTTCGGTAGATGTGTCCTGTGCATGCGCAGGAGGAGGAGATTCACCGAAATTGCTGTTTCAATGTGGATAGAGGTATTTTCAAAAATGCTTAGTGTGGACGCCTGTCGTTTTTACGCAAAACTGGTGTTTTCAAAATTATCTGGTCTAGTGTGGATGTAGCCTTAAGCACCCATAGAGAACTCGTATGATCACTGGCAGCACCTGAAGTCTGGATTGATAAAGGGGCTTGGCTCAAAATGTGAACTGTCTACTCTTTTCCATAGATGCTGCCTGGCCTGCTGAGTTCCTCCAGCATTTTGTGTGTGTTGCTTGGATTTCCAGCATCTGCAGGTTTTTTTCTTGTTTGTGTTGGAGTTTTACTATATTGGCTTATTTTATGTGTTGATTTTTAAAAAAATGCGCTCATATTTTGTGGTGGTTTCATTTGAAAATAAAGCGAATGGTGTGGCATGAGATGTTTTAAGTTATCAGAAGTCATTTCAAAATCACATTGTCAGAAAACAGAAGGATGAAGTGATTCTAGTTATTTCTGTCAGATTGCACGCCTTGTCAATGCAGTAAAACCATGAAAATTGATAGCCAATTTTAAAGCCTGGCTGTTTCAGCACCTGGCTTGCTTGTTTTAATTTCCTGCACTCTTTTTAGATTCTGGGTTCTTGGTTCCTATGTTTCATTTAAAATGACTCTGGTCCTGCTTCCCACACTCCTTTTAGACTGACTTGAACACATTTCCCCATGCTTTTAAGTATCCTCAGGCCATTTTTCTGGACTTTTAAATTCACTAGGGCCTCATTTTAAGCTGAACTCACCTAATTCAATGAAAAGTGTATTACATAATTCTGTAACATAAAGATTAAAAGTGAATTTGTACTCATACTAGTCTGGAAAGTCTGCCATTCAGATGGTGCCAGATCATTGGTATTTTAGTTTGATTGGTGTTTTGGTTTGATTAGTTTCCTAACGATCCTGTTAAATGTCTCTGCAATTATATTTTGTTCAAGCGTATGTTGTTTGTAAATACCATCAATCTTAACTCTCCTCTTAAATCTTATCTGAAATGAATTTTTATGTGGATAATTCTTTATTACATTGGGAATATATTTTCTTTTTTTTATACTTCGTAGTGCTTTGTCAGAAGAAGAAAAATCCTCTTTGCGAGCAGGGCTCATTGCAAATTTTAATGAACCAGTAAATCAGGTTGGTAGTGAAATAAATTCTCATGGATTTTTGTTCGAAAAGTAAGACTTTTTTTTACTCTCCCATGAAAGATAACACCCATTTAGTGTTGCAAAAGAAGTAAAATTAGATAAATAGTTTACTACTAATAATTTAGCAGTAATAATTTCCAAGAAAAAATGTATTGTGAAGTTAAAAATGGGGATTAGTTTATGAAATATGTGTTCATAGAAGTACTTCAATCTTAATATCTTGTAGATAAGTGAATTAGGATACATGGGGGAAGAGAAAAAAATGTAAATTATGAGATTCTTTAGTCGTAGTGACACAGGTACATGCTTTGGTTTATACAAGTGCAGATTTGTGAGAATGCATACGTACTTGTAACTTAGTAATTTGTTTCACATTGTAGTGCAAAATATTTTTAGTAGAATGTAAAAATTAACTATTTTCACCACCATCACATGATCAGGACTCCTCATCAGCTTCAGCTCATCTGCTGCTGAAACTCTGAGATTTGGTGACTCTGTCCCAATGTTAGCTGACCTATTTTGCCTCAATATTTAAATGTCCTTCCCCTGTAATAATTATTTAACCTGTTTATTTTGTCTCTTTACAGATTGCAACCCAGATTGGAGTACTAATCGCCAAAGTTGCCAGATTAGATTGTCCCCGGAACTGGCCAGAGCTAATTCCCACACTACTGGAGTCTGTTAGAGTACATGATGATCTCCGTCAGCATAGAGCATTACTTGCTTTTTATCATGTCACCAAGACATTGGCATCAAAAAAACTGGTAGCTGATAAGAAGCTTTTTCAAGAAGTAAGTATTTTTCATCTATCATTATTAAAGGCTGTGTTGATATTCTCTTCCTGGTAAAGAGCATCTCTAACTAGATCAAGTACAAAGAACAGTTGATTAGATGCATCAAAGGAGGAGTTGGGGAGATGTTTGATGGTGGCTTTATATCTTTGATCTTGCAGATCAAGCTCAAGGGACAGCATGACTACCCTACAGCTAATTTTTCTCTCTATCTTTTGGTGGCCTATTGTCATGTAAACTGTACACTTAGTTCTTTTTGATCCAGAGTAAGTAACTTCAGTCTCTCTGTTTTACTTTTTCACAATCTATCAAAACCCCTTTGTAAATTTGTGCACTCACCCACAGCTCCAATTGAGTCATGCAAAATGCTTCTTTTACGCATCCATGTTAACTATTTGCATATTATCTATACTTGCTATCAATTGGCAGATGTTTTCTGGAAAGTACTGAGGATAAATTTCCTTTTTTCTGGGTCTGATGAGGGATTTGAGAACTTGAAAGTTGAATTTTTTTTCCCATAGATACTGCTGCCTTACTGAGTGTTCCTAGTATTTTCTGATTTTACTTTTGGAATTTATCTTCAGTTGCTGGCATTAAATATGTGTATGCAATGATGACTGTGTTGTGCTCCATTTCAGAAAAAAAGTGCATCTCTTGAAGTCAGTGGAAATAAATTGGCAGTGCAGAATGTTATGTATGCACATTCAGTGGAAGTAATTGAGACATTTCTGCACCTGTGTCTCTATTTTATTTATGGATCCACAAAATACCTTATTTGATGTTAAATGGATGTACTATGTTATCAGATTCTTAGCTTAATGGTTAGCACAATACTTTACATTACTAAGGACCCAAGTTCAATTCCTGCTGATGTTTTTCCCATGACTGCGTGTGTTATGTCCGAGTGCTCCAGTTTCCTCCTACAGTCCAAGGACATAGCGATTGGTTGGTTAATAGTCCCTGTAAATTGTCTGGAGATTAGGACAGGGTTGAATTGGGGGTTGCTGGGCAGTGCGGCTCGAAGGGCTGGAAAGGCCTGTTCTGCCCGGTATCTCCATAAATATGTCCATGCTGACAGCAGCATACTCCCTATTATTTCCAGTTGTCCTATTCAGTCTATAACCCTCCAAGCCCCTTTCCTCTATGTATCTATCTGTGTTACAATTATACCCGTCTTGTCTACTTCCTCTGGCTAATGATGCATAGAAGGATAGTGGACACTAAACATTTTGGTCCGATTGTAGTTGTGATAGGAGATCATAGTTTTGTGCTTTATCGCTAATGACTTCCTTAAATAATATTTGGTGAAAATTTTGTGACATGGTTCAATGCGTTCTTGAGATCTGAAATGAAACACTGCTGGTAAACTCCTTTTCTTTGCATTATAATGTGGAAAGTAAACTGTTACATTTAACATCTGGTAAAATCAGTTTGTGCTTCAAAGTATACCATAGTACTCTCCTGAATTTTGTTAAGCATAATGGCATAGAAAGGGTTATCCTTGAAAGAATGTAATTTTCTACCACATTGGTTATTGGAGTACATTTGTTTACCTTGAGTTTTAACAGTGATGTCTTTTTATTCTGACTTCTGTATTGCTAGTTGATGTTCATGAATCATACTGATTTTTTCTACCCAGTTTCTAACCATTGTCTTGCACCTACTTGGTAAACATCACAAGGTATTAGAAGTGCAATATTTTCAGTGTGGTTTTTTAAATCAAATTTCCTTCTCCTTCTCTCCCTCCCCCCCCCCCCCATATCACTCTCCTTTTGTGGTAATTGTGACTATGTTCATTCACTCATATAATGCCTGAGACAGCAATAATTTCTTGAGCTGTTTCTGCAGTACAAGGACTCTCAAGTAGCAGTTTTCCTCTGAAAAGGAACCAGATTTCAAATAATGGTAGGTCTTATGAATATAAATGATACATGATAGTTCACATCAAATTTAAGTGTAATTGTGAATGGTCCATCAAAATGCATCAGTTCAAAATGCAGTACATTCTATTTAACTGATGCCTGCCACTTTTATGTCCTAATTTTGTAGAAGCAATTCAAAAAAAGTTTTCCCAATTATATCTTGAGAAAAAAGGTGTCATTTTGAGATGTGACCCATCTATAACAAATAGGATGAATTCAGTTGTCATTTGCCAAGCTATCATGTTATCAACAATGCTGTCATTAAGTACTTGACAATGTCACAATCTGAGCAGAGAATTTTACCATCACCGAATCTGTAAACATTTCACAATAAATTGGTTTATTCTCTGCCTTCAAATTAGGTTAAGAACTGAGGTGAAGCTTGTATGGAATAAAGGAGATAATCTTGCAATGTGTTGCTCAGATTTCCAGCATTTGCAAATCTTCTCTTGTTTGTGATTTGACTACTACTCTACAAAGTCTCTTCCAGGGATGCCTACCTTGAAAAAGTTTAAACCTTCCCTTCGGGAGTTCAGTGAAACTCACTCTCACTGCTTCCCCGCTGTGATCCCTGCTGCTGTCTAACTCTACCCATGTGCTGACCCAGACCCACTACTGCAGCTTTTATCACAGGGTTTCCAGATTTGTTTTCAAGCTTCTCGATTTGGACCCTCTGATGACCCCAGGTACTCACATTGAATTGACTGCTCCTGCTGCTTCTCCCACCATGAGGCGGTACCTGGTGTCCCTATCCCAGTCACTACCATAACTCTGGGATTTTCTCTCCACCGCCTGTAATGGACCTTCTGTGCTTCACAGGATCCATGCTTTCAATCGCCAGTTCTTTGACTTTCTCATGTCCTACACGGATCACCAGATCACCCACCTGCAGACTGCTGAACCTTCCGACTCCAACACCGACAGGTCTGGATGTCTCCAGATTGCGATCCCTGTTGCTGACCTCAGTGGTTCTAACACTCCAGAGCAGACTCCAGACCCGGACTCCACCGCCATCAATGTTCACCTTGGACACTTCCAAAGTGCCGATTGTGTAACCTCCAACTCCTGCCTTCATGGCTGGGTCTTCATGCGCTGCTGCTGGAACTCCTGTCTCCCCTTCCCCCACCATCACCCCACAATCGTGTCTCTCTCAGGTCCCACCGCCAGCTCTTGGGCCCTCAGAGACTCCACTTTCCTCTCATCCCACCATCCCTGAACATCTCAAACCTCCCCTCCCCTCAGACAATACCAACCCCCGTCCCCCCTCTGATTGCAGCTGTCATCTGTGCTGGGTTTGTAGTTAAATGTCTTTTCAATTTTGCTGGAGCCATTGCTACATTTGTAAGTTGTTTGCGACAGACTGGGCACAATGGAAAAGGACAACCTGGATTACTAGCCCATTAAAACCAATTGATAAGTAGCTGTCTTTGTAAGCATATGGTACCAGCTGATTACTTTAGTTCTGCCCACTGCTTTTGTCTCCAGGACCCTGAAGAGACTGGTGGACTTATTGTGGGGCAACAAGAGGCATTGGGTCTCAGCTGCCGTCCAGAGTCTTTGGATTGTGGAGGACGTTCAGTCATTGGTGTGTGTGTGGACCCAGCTGCCGGCTCTCCACCTTAGGACCTTGCAGAGATACCTGTATAGCAACAGGCTCCAAGATGGCATACACTGGCATCACTTTCTCTGGCAGGGATACTGCCTGCAGGAGGACATACAGCTTCCAGCGGACATCATCAACTGAGCTGCTTTGAGGGAATTGTGTCACTTTTACTGAGAGCTTTTGAAGGTATGGGGTCTAGTCTCATCCATACACGGTGTGCCTGTGCCGGTGGGGATGTGGTGCTCCAGCTGTAAGGGGGACTAGTCCCTATCCTGTCATGGTGGGTGTTGAGGGGATTCAACAAAATGGAAGGATTCCAGCTGCACCACCTTCTGATGGACTGGAAGTGCTTGTCGGATTCAGGTCTTGGGATACCATGTGGCAAAGGTCCTGCATAACGTGAGCCATCTTGCGGGGATGCCCACTATGCCCTTCAGTGATGCTTCAAAACTTGTCTTGTATACTTTTCACTTTCTCGCCCTCATCTGCCACCCAGACTTACCATCTTGCAGTGGAGGATGTCCCCAGTGGAAATCTCATTATGCAAGGATCCTTGCCCTGTAACATTGGAACCTGGGGTGGAAGATGTTGTATAGAGCAGTACTGTGCAATAGGTTTTTAAGCAGGTTCACTGATGCTCTGTCCACCTGTCCATTCTCTGGCCAGGAGGAGTCAGTGTACCACGCTTATAGAGGTTGCAGCCCCTGTTTGAGTATCTGAAGGGGCTACTGCTCAACTTCTGGTTGCACTTCAGCCCCGCGCTCCTTATATACTGGCACCCAGTACAGAAGTGGGTAGGTAGTGAGAAGGGTCTACTGGTGGGCTTTCTCCTGGGTCTGGCCAAGATGGCCATTCACGGGTCCAAGCGACAGAAGGTCAAAGTCTCTGCCACAGCCAACTACCTGCTCTTCTTCCGAGGATATGTTTGTGCCTGGCTGTCTTTGGAGAGGAAGCATGTGGTCACAATAGGTACAATAGGGTGGGGAGGACGTCACATGATGACGTAGATCGTAAAAAATCAGTAAATTAATGTTTAAGTGAAGAAAAGTTAGTAAATACTTTCTAAAAGTTACTTATAAACTACTCCGGATTGGTTCAAACTATGTCTCATAAACAGAAAACAAAGAAAACTATTATCTTGAAGACAATGCAAGTTGGAACAGAATCAAGGCCCGCTGCTACAAGAGAATCGCGGGCTCAAGTACATTTTACCTCCGGCGATACAGAACAGGAAATTGCGGCAGCATCAACCATTTCTAAAGAAAAAGACCAACAAGAACTGCGCAAACGTGAAGGAAGGAGCATGCGCAAACGCGAGCAACCCGAACTACAAATCCCAGTTACGATTGAAACCGGAAGTGAAAGTGAATCTGAGGTAGTTTCAGATTCTCTGGATAAATCAGATGAAGATGGAGGTAAAGGTTTTTCTGGAAATAAAGAAAAAACTTTGATGCAAATAATGCGTAAATTAGAAAAAATAAATGCATTAAAAGAAATCAAAAAAGATATGAAAAATATGCAGATAATGTTTGATAAAATGATAAAAAGGATAAAATGGAAAAGAGAATTGCAGACTTGGAAGTCACAATGGAAGACATGGTTGAAAGAATGAATAAAATGGAAGATAATATCTCTGCCTGGACATCAGAAAGAAAACAATTGTTGGAAAAAGCGGATAAGCTTGAAAGTGTTAGCAGACGAAACAATATTAAGATTGTTGGACTTAAAGAAGATGTAGAAGGAGAAGATCCAATAAATTTTTTTCAAAAATGGATCCCTGAAAACTTGGAAATGGAAGAAGGAACTTTAATTGAAATTGAAAGGGCTAATAGAACCTTAAGATCAAGACCTCAAGCTGATCAAAGTCCACGATCAATTTTGATAAAATGCTTAAGAAATCAAGATAAAGAAAAGATCCTGAAGGCGGCTGCCCAATGTGCCAGAAAGAGAAATGGGCCATTGATGATAGAAGGGAAAGCAGTTCTTTTCTATCATGATATAAGTTATAACCTTTTGAAGAGAAAGAAGGAATTTAACCCAGTGAAAAAAGCTTTCTGGGAAAAGGGTTATAAATTCATAATGCGTCACCCAGCAACACTGATAATTTTTTTGGAGGATGGAAAAAGAAGATTTTTTACCGATTATCGAGAAGCGGAAGAGTTCGCCCAAAAACTCCCAGATATTCGCTAACTACACATAGAGATTTCAAAGTGTAATGGATTAAAGATGGACAGGGACAGTGAATGGAATTGATGGACATTTAAGGATGATACAGGGGGAGAAAGGCAAAATTTGAGAAATATTAATTGAGAGTAGTAATTTTTTTTCTTCTCATATATATACTTTTTTATGTTGCGGGGGAGCTTTGGATCGATTGCTAGAGGATTCACGTGTGTATTCATGGCGATTGCCATGACCCGTACAACAGAAGGGGGTAATGTTGTGTTCTTTTTTATCCACAACATTAGTAGGGGGGTATTTTGTTTTTTTTCTTTATAATCTATTTTTCTTCTATCTTTCTTTCTTTGCCTGGATGATCGGTGGGGACACACATAGCAACATGGAGAATTTTAAAAAGACTCCCCAAGGTACCACGAAAGTTGAAAGATTAGGTATTATTATAGATTGGAGTAACACAATTAAAAATAATGACTAATTTACTGAATTTTTTAAGTTTTAATGTTAATGGGCTTAATGGACTGGTGAAAAGAAAAAGAATCTTAACATACATGAAGAAAATGAAAATAGATACAGCTTTTTTACAAGAAACACACTTACCAGAGATCGAACATCAGAAATTAAAAAGAGATTGGGTTGGAAATGTTATTGCTGCTTCATTTAATTCAAAGGCGAGAGGAGTTGCAATTTTGGTTAATAAAAAATTTACCAATTAAAATATAAAACGTATTAATTGATTCAGCAGGGAGATATGTAATTATCCATTGTCAATTTTTTTCAGAACTATGGACTTATGAATATTTATGCACCAAATGAAAATGATGTAAAATTTATACAAGAGGTCTTTTTGAATTTGGCTAATGCACGTGACAAAATATTAATAGGTGGAGATTTTAACTTTTGTCTAGATCCAGTTTTAGATAGATCAACAAAGGTTGTCACAAAATCAAAAGTAGCAAAATTAACTTTATCATTGATGAAAGACTTAAATTTGATTGATATATGGAGAAGGATTAACCAAAAAGAAAGAGATTATTCATTTTATTCAAATAGACACAAAACTTATTCAAGGATAGATTTTTTCCTATTAACAACGAATATTCAAGACAGAGTGAAAAATATGGAATATAAAGCAAGAATATTGTCAGATTGTTCTCCTTTGATAGTGACAATGATAATGATAGATAAAGAGGAATCAATTTATAGATGGAGATTTAATTCAATATTATTAAAACATCAAGATTTTTGTGATTTTATGAAAAAGCAGATTCAGTTTTTTTTAGATACAAATTCACATTCAGTTGATGATAAATTTATATTGTGGGAAGCAATGAAGGCATATTTGAGAGGTCAGCTAATAAGTTATACTTCTAAAATTAAGAAGGATAGAAATAGATCAATTGGAAAAAGAGATTACAAAATTAGAAAAAGAATCTCAATGATATATGACAAGAAAAACGAAGACAACTTGTTAACAAGAAGTTACAATATAATACACTTAAGACATATTGAACAAAAAAGCAATTATGAGAACTAAACAGATATTATGAACTAAGTGAAAGATCACATAAGGTTCTTGCTTGGCAGTTAAAAACAGACCAGACTTCTAAAATGATAAATGCAATTCGAACAAGAGTAAATAAAATTACTTATAAACCTTTAGAAATTAATGAAACTTTTAAGAATTTTTATTCCGAACTGTATAAATCAGAATCACAAAATGATAATGTCAAGATAGAAAGGTTTTTATCACAAATAACTTCCAAAAGTTCTGACGAACAGAAGGGATTAGATATACCTTTTATATTAAAAGAGGTCGAAGAAGCTCTAGGATCATTTCAAAGTAATAAATCCCCAGGAGAAGATGGTTTTCTGCCCGAATTTTATAAAAAGTTTAAAGATTTATTAATTCCTCCTTTTATGGAGTTAATACACCAAGCGGAAAGAACGTTTAAACTTCCAGAATCTTTTTTGACAGCTATTTTAATAGTATTGCCAAAAAAAGATAATCTTTTAAAGCCAACATCATATAGACCTGTTTCTTTGTTAAACACTGACTATAAAATAATAGCAAAAATTTTATCTAACAGATTATCTAAATACTTACCAAAATTAATACATAAGGATCAAACAGGATTTATTAAAAATAGACAATCGGCAGATAATGTAACCTGGTTACTTAGCATAATTCATTTGGCACAAAAGAGGGAGGAAATGAGTGTGGCAGTTGCTTTAGATGCAGAAAAAGCATTTGATAGATTGGAATGGGATTTTTTATTTAAGGTATTGGAAAAATATGGATTAGGAGTATCCTTTATAAAATGGATTAAAACCTTAAATACTAATCCCAAAGCTAAAGTAGTGACAAATGGTCAAATTTCAACACCATTTCAGTTAACATGGTCAACTAGGCAAGATTGTCCATTATCACCTGCTTTATTTGTGTTGGCAATAGAACCATTAGCTAAATTAATTAGAATGGACCCAGATATTAAGGGTTTCAGAGTTAACCAGGAGGAATACAAGATTAACTTATTTGCTGATGATGTTCTGCTTTATTTAACAAACTCATTGTACTCATTGCGTAAATTATCCTCTAGAAGAATCTGGGAAAATATCAGGCTACAAAATAAATTGGGATAAAAGTGAAATTTTACCTCTTACTAAAGGAGATTATAGTCAGTGTCGATTAATAACTCAATTTAGATGGCCGATAAACGGTATAAAATATTTAGGTATAAGAATTGATAATGATATAAAGAACTTATATAAATTAAATTATTTACCATTATTGAAAAAAATTCAAGAAGATCTTGATAAATGGATGATATTACCAATAACAGTAGGTAGAGTAAATGCAGTAAAAATGAATATATTCCCTAGATTACAATACTTATTCCAATCGCTACCAATACAACTACCCCAGAAGTTTTTTCAAGAGTTAAATAAATATGTGAGGAAGTTCCTTTGGAAAGGTAAGAGGTCAAGAATATTGTTGGAAAAATTGACATGGAAATTTGATCTCAGAGGGTTACAACTTCCAAATTTTAATAATTATTATAAAGCAAATCAACTTAGATTTATTGCATCTTTTTTTGATAAAGATAAACCGGCATGGATTAGAATAGAACTAGATAAAATAGGAGAAAATACACCAGAGGAATTTATATATAAATGGGAATCTAAGTGGATATGGGAAAAGAAAGAATCTCCTATACTAAAACATTTGATTGATTTATGGAATAAAATAAATGTTGATGATGAAATAAGGAATTCTTTATTAGCAAAGAGCTCTTTAATTCAAAATAGATTTACTCCTTTTACAACAGTTAATCAACTTTTACATAATTGGTTTCAAAAAGAGATTAGATATAAAGGAGATTGTTTTGAAGGAGATATATTAATGTCATTTGATCAATTAAAGAATAAATATAAAATATCAAACAACACTCTTTTTTGTTACTTCCAATTAAGGGCTTATTTAAGAGAAAAATTGGGTCAAACAATGTTATTGCCGAAATCTAATGAAGTAGAAACTTTAATTCAAAAAAGGAAAAACTAAAAAAATTATCTCTTGTATGTATAGTTTGATTCAAAAACAGGCAATTAAACAAGGAATCCATAAGTCAAGACAAAAATGGGAAACTGACTTGAATATTAAAATTGAAGAAGCAAATTGGTCAAGACTATGTCTTGATAGTATGACAAATACAATAAATGTCCGGTTAAGATTAGTGCAATATAATTTTTTACATCAATTATATATTACACCACAAAAAATAAATAAATTAAACCCAAATTTATCTGATCAATGTTTCCGATGTAACCAAGAAATTGGTACTTTTTTACATTCTACTTGGCCTTGTTCTAAAATTCAGACTTTTTGGACAAATTTAAGAGTTTTACTGGAACTAATTATTGGAACACAACTTCCGCATAACCCAATATTATTTTTATTAGGTGATATTGAAGGGATAAAACGGAAACCCAAATTGAATAAATATCAGAAAGAATTCATAAAAATTGCACTGGCAGTAGACAAAAAGGCTATTGCAGTTACTTGGAAATTGGATTCATACTTAAGTATAGATCGTTGGAAGAATGAAATTTCCAGCTGTATTCCACTTGAAAAAATTACTTATAATTTAAGAGATAAATATGAAACATTTTTGAAAATTTGGCACCCTTATTTACAAAAGACAGGATTAAATATATAGGTGCTCCGAAGATAAAATAATTGGTTATTTGAGGAAAGAAATAAACATATATACTAAAGTTATTATGAACTCTGTGGAGCATGTGGGGATCTTCCAATGTCCAGGCATTCTTTCTTTCTTTTTTCTTTTACTTTTTCTTTTCTTCTATAGGGATGTTAGGGTGGAGGGGGGAAGGGTAGACAATTTTTTTTCTCTTTCTAAAAAAAAAATAAAAAAAATTTAAAAAAAGGTATAATAAGGGATTTCCGGGAGTGGTGAAGTCCCCAGAAATTATTTTATAGACAGTAATAATCATATTTTAATTTGAACTTATTCATTGTCTTGTAAATACTTAGTGTTTGTACTTTGTGTATTTGTTGTGTAAATAAACTTTTATAGTTTTAAAAAAATGGACCTTTTTCTGTTCTTTATTGCAGTAGTGCAGTGAAATGACTCAGAAGATTGTAATTCTTTAACATTAACCTTACCAGAATTGTCTGTAGGCCTAGGCGTAGAATCCTCCTCTTCCATCTCACACAATATCTCTTCAAAAATCGCCATACTGTAACATCTTTAGAATGAAAATTTCCCTCCAATTTTCTAGTACACCTGTAGAGTTTGTTCACTCCCATAAGCTAGTTGGTGGCGCGTTAGGGGAAGTTGGGGGAGGTATTTTGGGAGGGAAAGGCTGATGTTGCAGCCAAAGTTGGACAAGCCCATTCAATGTTTGGAAAATGCGCTTCATGCTCCTCATCAGCCTGCCATCCTCTCTGTGCAATACAGCGTACACCAAATATCAGCCTGCTGTCCTCCTCTCAGTGCGAAAAAGTGCTCACCAATTATTAGCCTATCATCCTCCCCTCCATGCAATTTAGCACTCACCAGTTACCAGCCTACCATCCTCCCCTCTGTGCAATACAACACTCACCAATTATTAGCCAACTGATCTTCCCTCCATGCAATACAGTGCTCATCATCAAGCCTACCATCTTCCTTTCCTTGCAATTCAGTGCTCACCAATTATCAGCCTACTGACCTCCCCTATGTGCAATACAGCACTTGCCAATTAGCACCCTGCCATTCTCTGCTCCGAGCAATAATGTATTCACCAATTATCAACCTACCATCCTCCCCTCCATGCAATACAGCGTTGACCATCAGCTTACCGTCCTCTCCGTGCAATTGAGCGCTCCTGCCCACTGCCATACTGGGCTCAGAGATAGCTAATGGGACTGCTCAGTCACTGCCCACTATTACAAGCACCAGCATCATGCGTTGCGTGGTTCAATAAACAATGTTTATTTTAATCACGATCTCCAGCGGAAACCCGGTTGAGAAACCTTGGTTTAGAGGGTTCTGGACCATATATACTGTTGGGATGTGGAGCTAGTTTACATGGTTAGCATGGGTGGGTTTGGGCAAAGGACCTGTTTACACTGTACATTGTCTGTTACAGTCTAGTAATTGGATGAATTTATAGAGTAAATAAAGCAAACAAGTGCTGATATATCCAGTTGAAACATTGCAACTGATATATCCATAATTGATATATCCATTGCAGCTGGTATATGATGGAGGCTGGAGGATGTTGCAGCTGTATTTCGAGAAGACATATTAGGCAGATCATGGAAAGATGTAAAAACAAGTTTGCTGTAGTGGGCAATTTCAACTTTCCTGATATTGACTGGGTCTCCCTTAGTGCTATGGGCTTAAAATGGACCAAATTTGTTTGGTTCATCCGGGAGAGTTTTTGAAACCACGTATAAATGGTCCAAATAGGGTTGCAGCTGTACAATACCTCGTATTGGGGAATGAGCTGAGCCAGGTGACAGAACTTTCAGTAGAGGAGCATTTCGGGAATAGTACTGCAAGTCTTAAGATAGTTGTGGATAAGGAGTAGCCTTAACCTTGAGGGAAGATTAATTACAACAGTTTTAGACAAGAACTGAAGACTGCTGTATCTGGGTAAATCTATGTAGGAGTCTTTTAAAGGCTAACTGCTTAGAGTTCAGGACTAGCATGTTGCTGTGAGGGTGAAAGGTAAGGATGATAAGGATCCTTAGATGACAAGCGATGTTGTACATGTTGTCAAAAAGCAAAAGGAGGGATATTTATGGTTTAGGAAGCTGAAATTAGACAAAGCCCTCGTGGAATTAAAAAGGAAGCAGGAAAGAACTTGAGGAATTAGGAGGACTGAAATGGGTCATGAAATTTCCATGGCTAGGACTAACATTGACTTTGTAAACAGAAATGGAAGGACAAGTTTTATTTATCCTAGGATTAATGGGAATGCCAAGAATTCTTTTGATGTATATTAGGAATAAGAAGAAACAGGACAAGGATAAAAATATCAAGAGTTATTGTCCTGTGCTGAGACGTTTCATCAGGTCTTAGACCGAATTGTCAGCTCTTTTTTTTATTATGCGTTTTTACAATGCAGCAAAACAAAAAAAAGATGAAGGTTTATACAGTGCAAAACATACATAACAAAGTACAATTCATAACAATTAAGCGAAGCACCCATAGTAGAATCATGTAAGGTTAGTTACCACCCCACCCTCCCACTACCCAGCTCCAAGCCAACCTCACACTATATGAAAAACTTTATCAGAACTATATCACCACAGAGCTGTATTTACAGAAAGGTATATTGCCTACTACCTAAACTATAATATGTTTACACATTAAAAAAACCCATAAATCTTAACCATAAGAAGCTGGAAGTAAAGGATTTTAAATGCAATAGAAAAAAAAAATGGGGGGATTCACCCTTAATCTAAACGGGCATTATGAAAACATTCAAGAAAAGGTCCCCACACCTTTTGGAACTTTATATTTGAATTGAAAAGTGAATAATGAATCTTTTCAAGGTCTAAGCAGGGCATAATATCTCTGAGCCATTGAGCATGGGTGGGAGGGGCAACATTTCTCCACCTAAGAAGAACTGCTTGTCTGGCCAAAAGAGAGGCGAAAGACAATGTACGACGCTTAGTTGGAGTTAAATGCACGTCAACTTCTCCCGAAGTACCGAAAAGAGCAATCAGAGGATTAGGTTCCAACTAGCAATTAAGTATGTGAGGTAAAGTTTGAAAAAATCATCTCTCCAGAATTTCTCCAAGCTCGCCCCCTTCGCACTCATCACAACAGGGACCGATATCAGGATAAAACCGCGACAATTTAGTTTTAGACATATGAGCCCTGTGTACCATCTTGAACTTTAAAAGGCAGTGGCGAGCACGTAGAGAAATTGAATTAACTGAATTGACCATTGAATCCCAAACCTTGTTGGACAAAGAAAAATTTAAATCATGCTCCCAGGCAGTTTTAATTTTGTCGAAGGGGACTTACTTCAACATCGTTAACATATCTCGAACAGTAGAAATTAAACCTTCACCCAATGGATTCATACAAAGAAACACAACATTCTTATTGGGTGCTTCAGGAAAGTTTAGTAATAAAAGGTTGATAATAATTTGGAGATATCTAAAGAAATGAGTGTTAGGTAGGCCGAACTTTACAGACAATTGTTCAAAAGTTGCAAAGCACTTCTCTATAAAAAGATCTTCAAAACACCTAATGCCCTTTTGGTGCCAATCTAGAAATATTAAGTCCTGCATAGAAGGCTGAAAAAGACGAATATGTAGAATAGGAATAGAGAGAGAAAAACCGTGAAGCCCATTATGTTTTCTGAGCTGAGCCCATATTCTCAGAGTGTGTCTGATAACCGGATTAACAATTGATTTAGGCAAATGGCAAGGAAGTGGGGAGATGGAGAGGTTCTTATTAGAGTTCAACTCCATTGCCCCCCCATATTGGGCAGTCCAACTGATGATAAAAGTAATACCAAAAGATAAGATAAAGTATGTTGGCTGCCCAGTAATATAAACAAAAACTGGGCAAGGCCATACCACCTACCGTTTTAGGTTTTTGAAGATGAGCTTTATTTAGTCTGGGATGTTTGCCCTTCCATAGATAGGACAAAATAATAGGGTCTAACAAATTAGAAAAAAGCTTTAGAAGTAAAAACTGGTAAAGATTGAAATAAGTATAAAAATTTAGGAAGAATAAACATTTTAACAACATTAGTTTGACCTATGAAAGACATGGACAAAGGTGACCACTGTGCTAAGCTCTGTTTTGTATGATTTAAAAGATTAGTACAATTTTCTCCAAAAAGACACTTATAATGTCTTGTTACTGTCATGTCAAGGTAAATAAATTGATTATTTACTACTTTAAAAGGGAGGTTATGAAATTCTAGTGATTGTGCTTCTCTATTTATTGGCGATACGGAGGGTCATTAGTCTTTCACTAATGCCAACAGGTGTTTTTGTGGGATTTGGTAGAAAGGTGCTCTTGATGGCCAATCCTACTTTGTGGAGATGTTGTCCACCTGGGGGGGAAACCTTTCCAGAAGAAGGTGTAACCCATCCCTTCCTCTGTTAATGAGCCTTCATCCAGGAGCCTGGTCTCACTCGGCAGCAATGTTGATGTTGGCATTAGTGAAAGACTAATGACCCTCCATATGCCCCGGCAAAGAAATGTTATGCCACGCTTCTCAGTGCCTATGCACCAACTTTGCCATCTGAGAATGAGGCTAAGGAATGCTTTTTATCATACATTAGACGAAGCTCTTTGCTGGATCCCTAAGAATGATAAGATCCTTTTGTTTGGTGACTTCAGTGCTAGGGTGGGCAGAGCACCAGGATATGGAGTGGAGTGCTAGGTAGGAATGGTATTGGCAATGCCAATGCAAATGGCATGAGGCTACCTACTCATTGCTCTGAGCATAACCTTACCATAACCAACACCATCTTACAGCAGAAGACAATATATAAGACCTCGTGGATGCACCCTCACTCTAAGCATTGGCACATGATTGACTTTATCATTGTGAGAAGTAGTGACATCAAGGATTTTCTCATCACCTGTGCCACGAGAGGTGCAGAGAGCTGGACTGACCATCATATGATTGTGGCCAAGCTCCGTATGGAAGTGTGTCTTCCCTCCCCCTTCCCCCACGGCTGCAAAAGCACCAATAAAAAGCGGCTAAATTGCAACCGCTTGAGGAAACACAGAAGCAAGAAGTGAGTTTTGATGCATCCTAGCTAAGAAACTAAGGGAGCTGGAACCTTGTCTGATTTCAGAAAATACTATGGAACAACAGTGGACCTATATCAGCTCTGTGCTGTATGAGGCTGCAGCCCAATCCATCGGCCATAAGAGCAGAAACCACCAAGACTGGTTTGATGGTTTGACGATAACTTAGATACCATCCACAATTTGCTAAAGGACATGCACAAAGCATGTCCTTTAGATAACCCATCAGCAACAGACAGCATTGGCAGGTAACTTGAAGTGCAAAAGATAATATGGGCCATACAAAATGAACAGTGGACTGAAAAGGCACATTAAATCCAGTCCTTTGCCGATAATAATGTCATGCATAATTTTTACAATGCGGTCAAAACCATCTACAGCCCAATAAATTGATGCGTTACTCTTCTGAAAACAGCAGATGAAAACACTTCTGAAGAATCAGAATACCATTCTGCTGAGGTGGGCTGAGCATTTTAACACTCCGCTTAATCAGGATTCTGACGCAGACCACACCATCCTGGATGAACTGCCTGAACTTCCTCCCATCCACGATCTCAGTCTGCCACCAGCCTTCCAGGAGGTTCTATCAGCTGTCCATTCCCTTAAGAACAATAAGTCCCCTGGCACTGACAATATCGAGTTACTGAAGAATGGAGGGTACATGTGTATGCGCACCCTCTACCAGTACATCACCAAGGCCTCGTCTGACGAGAACATCCCATAGCAATGCAGAAGTGCAAACGTCGTTGTAATTTATAAGACCAAGGGTGACAAGGCCACCTGTGGCAATAGTAGGGGCAAATCACTCCTTTCTGTTTCTGGAAAGGTCCTGGCTAAGGTGATGCTTCAGAGACTGATCAGCAACATCACCGAGTTAATGCTGCCTGAATCAGAAGAACAGGAGCACGATTGACATGATCTTCACAGCCCGGCAGCTTCAGGAAAAGTGCCGGGAGCAGCATCAAGACCTGTTTATGGCCCTTGTCGACCTCTCCAAAGCATTCGACACTGTGCAAAGAGAGACGTTATGGGATGTCCTCCAGGTTTGGCTGTCCCAGTAAATTTGTTAACATCCTCTGCCAGTTCCATGATGGGATGACTGCTTGGGTGACCATAGGACAAGCGTCCGAGCCCTTCCTTGTACGGACAGGGGTCAGGCAGGGGTGTGTGCTAGCGCCAATGCTCTTTAACATCTTCCTCCTGTGTGTTACCAAGCTTCTCTACAACGAGATTGAAGACAGCAGTGGTGTGGCAGTGGATGTCAGATTAGATGGCAACCTCTTTAACATCAGGAGGCTGCACGCAACCACCAAACTCCATAGAGAATGGGTCCTGGAGCTGCAGTATGCAGATGACTGTGCTCTTGTGGCCCATACTCTGGAGGATTTTCCAGACTGTCCTTGCTGTCGCGGTGAGAGCGTACAGCAGGATGGGGCTGACCGTCAATACCACCAAGACAGAAGAGGTTTGCCAATGGAGTGCTAGTGTCCCAGTGAAGAAGCACTGTAAGGGTCAGATGAAGAATGCTTTAAGGAAGTGCAAGATCAGACCTGAGGACCTGGAGAATGTTGCTGCTGACTGTAACACTTGGCGACAGTTGTGTAGGGATGGGGTTCATATGCTGGAGATGGAAAGAACAACCAGAAGACAGCAGAAGAGAGCCAGGAGAAATGCAGCCCTGGTTGCCATCACTACCACCACTACCACATATACATATCCCACCTGCAATAGAGCTTGTGGGTCCAGGATAGGACTGTATAGTCACCAAAGATCTCACCGTTAAAGGAATGGACGTCATCATTGGATTCTGATGGACAACTGGTGAAGAAGATTTATTGGAAAAAGTTTGCTCTTATGTAAATTAAGTTTGTATCCGGAAAGCTGACTAAATTTATTAAGGAGTGTAAACATTGGGGATCAGGAGGTAATCAGGTTTGATATTGAAAGTAAAAGATCATCAGCATCAAGCGAGACTTTGAACTCAACATCCCCCCTCCAAATCCCCATCAATTCAGCACAACTTCAAAATGTAATCGCCAATGGCTCTATAGCCAAATCGAAAAGTAAGGAACTTAAAGGACACCCTTGCCAGGTACCATGTTTAAGACTAAAAGGTTGGGATTGCTGAGAATTAGTCAAGACAGAAGCAGTGGAGTGTGAATATAACAATTTAATCCACATAATAAAACTTAGTTCAAAATCAAATTTTTCCAAAACTGCAAAAAGATAATTCCACCCCACAGGATCTAGAGAAATGACACATTCAGGAATCCCAGCTGAAGGTGAGTATAAGATATTAAATAGATGCCATGTATTAAAAAAAGAAGGCGGTTTTTAATAAAACCAGTTTGGTCTTCAGAAATAATTAAAGGTAGAATGTTCTCCAATTTATGGGCCAAAACTTCAGCCAAAATTTTAAGCAAGGGAATCGGCCTGTATGAGGAACACTAGTGGATCTTTACCTTTGTTCGCTAAAAGAATAATACATACCTCATTAAATGATGCTGGCAGTTTACCATGTTTAAATGAGTCAGTTAAAACTAACGTTAGTTGAGGCGAAAGCAGTGAGGAAAATGATTTACAGAATTCTGCAGAGAACCCATCAGGTCCAGGAGATTTCCCAGACTGCGGTACAGATATAGCTGATGATATTTTCTCTAGTGATAATGGTGCATTCAATTTTGCTTTAAAATCGGGAGAAAGCGAAGGAATGTTTAAACCTTTTTAAAAAAAAATGCTTGACAGGAATATTATCGTCTGAGGATTCAGAGGTTTAGACTCGTGAATAGTAGTTCTGGAATATATCATTAATTTCAGAACGATTCAAGGTAATATTACCATTTTCCATTCAGCTTTTTCTAATATGTTGTTTAACTTTGGAGCGTCTTTGTTGATTGACTAAAACTTTACCTGATTTATCAGCATGGATATAAAACCGGCTTTTACTTTCCAGAAGTTGGCGTTCAATTGGGTAAGTGGAAACAAGGTCAAACTTAGTTTGAAGTTCCACTTGTTTCTTATACAGCTCCAGATTTTTAGTTTGGGCATATAGTTGGTCTATTGCTTTAATTTGATTAACCAGATCTAATCGCTCTTTATGGGTTTTTCTATTTAAATTCACAGTATATGAAATTATTTGACCCTTAGGTATGCTTTCATAGCATCCCAAACAACCTGACTTGAGGTTTCAGATGACGTGTTAGTTTTTAAAAAAAAGTTATCTGGTCCTCCATAAATGTTACAAAATCATTATCTGACAACAAAGAGGGGAATCAGAAAGAATTATAGACAGGGTGACTGGGGCATCATCTGAAATCAATATGCTCCGATAATCACACAAGCGAACAGATGTAATCAACTGATTATCAATTAAAAAATAATCAATTCTAGTAAAAGTATGATGGACATGTTAAAAAAAAATCTCTCACATTTAGATGAAAACGCCATAAATCCAAGATACCATAATTAGAAAGGAAAGAGGAATAGAGGATGATCGGTCCAAAATTGGATCTAATCAACTGTTAAAATCACCACCCAATATGAGAAAATATGAACTCAACTCGACAATAGAGAGAAGAAATGATCAAAAAACTCCACATCATCCGAACTGGGGGCATATAAATTGGCCAAAACTACCAATGTGTTATATAATATCCCAGAGACAATAATAAAAGGACCATTTGTATCAGATACTTTATTATGAAGCTCAAAGGGAACATTTGATTTATAAGAATTGAAACACCCCTGGCTTTAGCCTGAAAAGTTGAATGGAAGTGCTGCCCCACCCATTTGGACATAAGACGAGAGTTATCATAATTACGAATGTGTGTTTCTTGCAAAAAAACAATTGCTGCATTAAGCTGTTTAAGATGTGAAAACTCCTTCCTTTCTTTTAACAGGATGGTTCAATCCCCTAACACTCCAGCTTACAAAATTCAATGGACTAACCATTGTCCTTTTAAAAAAAAGAGGATAGTAGGCATAAACTTTGTCTGAAATTCAAGTAACAGCTCTGCGGCAAAAGTGTAAAACAAGAAGAACAGGACTAAAAAACGTCCTGAATAACGTCTAAACCAGGCATGGGCAAACTACGGCCCGGGGGCCATATGCGGCCCGTTAAGCTTTTAAATCCAGCCCGCAGAACTTGATGAAATTATATTAATAAACCTTGTTAACGTTTTTTCCCCGCAATTCTGGCGTTTTCCCAATAGATGACGCACTCTATATACATTGACCTTTGTTGAGGTGCAGCGTATTACTCCACATTTGCGCTTTACTCTTTGTTCGGCTCGACCTATTTGTGTGAACAGGCGTTCAGCGTCATGAACATCAACAAAGCCAGCCACAGATCCAAGTTAACTGACCAACACCTCAGATCCATCCTGAGAATCGCCACAACAAATCTAAATCCAGACTTTGATGCACTGGCTAAAAAGGGAGACCAACAACATTGTTCCCACTGAAATTAAAAATAAGTTTCTTCGTTGTGTTATGTAAAAAATGCATTTGAAAATATTTTTTTCAATAAGCCTTACATGTTACATGTCACTTCTTTTAAGTGATGGACATGAGTAGTGCGCAGGTGCACGTACGTTCTCAAAATAGAAAATGCGCTCCAGATCAAATAACACGCTCCGCATACTGGCGCGCTGTCACTGTTCTGTCCTTGTGCTGGTCGTTGTTGAATTTTGGCACAGGGGACAATTGAATAAGAAGGAGCAGGACAAGTAGACCTGCATCTCCTACCGTTTTTGAAATAAAGACAGGCAGGAGGAGAG
This sequence comes from Hypanus sabinus, assembly GCF_030144855.1. NCBI lineage: Eukaryota > Metazoa > Chordata > Chondrichthyes > Myliobatiformes > Dasyatidae > Hypanus > Hypanus sabinus. The sequence goes on along the minus strand of NC_082719.1, from coordinate 64,472,018 downwards.
TGATGATGATAATATCTTGAAGGATAACAGAATTTTCAGTGCTTTAAAATAATAACTGTTACTATTAAAAAAAGCTGTATTTTGTTCATTTAATTTTCAGTGTTTTAAAAGTCATTTCAATAAATAGCTAAATACCATGGGACTTCAAAGACAGATATTTTGTTGTAATGCATTTGTTCATTTTCAATTGAAATTAAAGCACATGTTTTCTACATATCCCATGATACTTTATTTTCTCTTATGAGGTGTATTACCAAAACACTCCGTCCATCTGCTCCTGGTCCGGCCCCCCTGTCAACTTTTAGAACCCTTTGTGGCCCACAAGTCAAGAAGTTTGCCCACCCCTGGTCGAAACGTTCTATGACTAATGTTGGTGTTAGAGTTTCCTCCCTCCCTCAGACCCCAAAGCAAGAAAGCTACCTAAGAGCAGCAGCAAGCTCTTCAGAGAAAAATCAGCCCATAATCCCACTTCCTGTTTCTTGACATCATCATCATCATCTCCATTTTGTATCGGTTACAAAGTAGAAAACCTTTAGCACAACAAGCTAAAGTTATACAAAGTGAAAAGAAAAACCATTCCACCGAAATTTGATATGATTAACTCAAGGTAATAATACAAGAAAAAAAGAAATGAACTAATGTTTAAGAAAAAATATAAAGACAAGTAAACAGATTTTATGCAATAACCTAATAACTAGTGAATTTTTTTTTACTTAAGAAAGAAAAATCAGGGGAAAAAAACAAAAAAAAGTACTTCACCACCAATGTAAATTATAAAACCGAACCAGAGGGAGTCGAAGCCACAGGCAGGTCAACAATAAATTTCTGAGCTTCTGAAGCCGAGTTAAACCACATTTTGTCTCCACTGGTAAGAATTATTTGGAGGCAAGGAAAATTGAAGGGAAGGCCTAAATTCACGATTATATAGTTCTTTCATAACTCCTTTAAACTTGGCTCGCAGACTCAGAACTTGGGGAGCATAGTCCTTGACAACATGAATTGGTAGATCATTATTTTAGTTTTCCTCTCCGACGAGCTTCTTTAATGAGAGAAATTTTCATCTGGTAGCGATGAAAACAGGTAATTACAAGATGTGGCCTGTGTCCCAGTTCCAGAACAGGCCCTAAAGTGCAGTGAGCTCTGTCTATCTTGGTAGTGTCGGAACTATTTCGTTCCTGAAAATCTTACATAGCTGAGTAGAGAAAAATTCGACAGGAGATCCATGTTCAATACGTTCTGGCAAGCCGAATATACGCAGATTTTGACATCTGCTTCGACATTCCAAATCAGTAACTTTGGATAACAACTTACTGTTGTGATCTCTTAGGTTAGAATAATTGCTTTCTAGCTCTTCAAAATGGTGGTCTAGCGTATCCGTAGTAGACTTGAGATGTGATACGCATTGGGTATGATCCTCCGCCATGGATGTAATACAATCCAACTTCGAATTCACTGAACTAATAGAAGACTTAATTTCAGCTATTATCTTCTGTCTGTGTTGCGCCAAAATCAAGGTAATTTTGCCTGAGGGGCTAGCGGCAGGAACTTGTTTCTTCCTGGATTTGGTGGTCTTAGAAGCCATCGCAAAACAGGCGAAGGTAGATAGGAAAATAAAAAGTTTAACAGTTTGAAGTTTTAAAAAAAAGGGAGAGAAGGAGTGCAGAGATAACAAATAAAACAGAGCAATAGCTTTTAGGGACTAAACCATCGTCATCTTAACCAGAAGTCCCAACTCTTTATACCTATCCATAGATGCTTCATGACCTGCTGGGGTCCTCACGCATTTTGCACAAGTTAGTCTGGATTCCCTGCATCTGCAGAATCTTTTGTATTTATGTTAAGGATAGAAAAAAAAGTAGGTTCATCCAAGCGCAATGTGTGGAAGTAGAGGAAGGGGCTGAGGTTGTTTGAGTACTCCACATTAGTATTCACCAAGGGAAAATGTGTACAATGATTATATCATGGAGGTGTGTGTTCATATTCAATGGCTCGTTGATAAGAAGGAGGAGGTAATGCAGGTACTGAGAAACATTAATATCGCTAGAGCCCCAGGGCGTGATGGAATCCATCCCAAGTTGTGGAGAAAAGCTAGGGAGGAGATTACTGAGACCCAAGTGGAAATCTTTGAGTTTTTTTTGCCACAGGTGAGTTCCCAGAAGATAGCACAATAGTCAGTGTGGGCCCTTTGTTCACGATGAACATCAGGAAATTTTAGGCTGGTGATCCTTGCATCGAGAAAGGGAAATCATTGGAGAAGATGCTTAAGAGTATGATTTACTTGCTTTTGGAAGATCACAATCTTACTTTGGAAAGTCAGCATGGCTTTGTGGGGAGAGGTACAAAAAAATCAAATGTGAGACAGTAATATAAGGCATGTTGGAATTTGTTTAATTTTTGTTATTTGACTGTACATTTTTAATCATTTGTTTTTGATTTTGCTGGTTTTCTTCAGTTGCCTACTGTAATTTCTGATTATACACATTAGTTCAAGCTGGTAATCTTGTTAAATGATACTGCATAAAAAGCAGTAAAGAAAAGATGAATTTGAAAACAACTGCTGATTCACGAAGTAGGACTTGATGTACTAAATGCAAATGTGATATGAACTCCAGTAATTCACTTTTGTAGCTTTTAAAAAAAAAGTAATATTTTTTTTCTTCCCTCCATGTATATGGTAAGAAATCATAAACTAAGCAGATTTATTATTATTGCAGTTGGCATCTGGAATCTACAGCTTTGTTTGTTCCCTGTGGAACCATCATACTGACAGCTTTTTGCAGCAGATCTGCATTGGAGAAACAGCTGCCATCAATTCCTTAGAAAGAACTTTGCTTTCATTGAAAGGTATTTGATATTTATAAGCTTGAAGGAAATTTTTACTTATGTATTATTTTGTAAGACTTGTTTTGGTGATAGCAATTTATTTTATTCTCATATTATTTAGAGTGACTTTCTTCGGACTATCTATATTGTGATGAACTTCAGAACTGTTGATAGGTTATATGAACTTTCTGTAACAGTAAAGATGCGATCAAAAGTTTGAAATTTTTATTTTGTGTAAACTTTGCTATGTTCAGTGTTGTCAGTTTATTGATATGTGAAGTGAGTTGAATTGAATTGGATGGTGGTGAATTTGTGGAATTTATTACCACAAGCAGCTGTGGGAACCAGGTTGTTGGTTATATTTAATTAAGGCAGAGCTTGATAGGTTCTTGATTGGACACAGCATCAAAGTACAGGGAGAAAGCTGGGGAGTGGGGCTGAAGAGGGGAGAAAAGGATCAGCCATGGCTGGATGGCAGAGTAGTCTTGATGGGCCAAAAAGACTAATTCCACTCCTGTGTCTTATGGTCTTATGGCTGAAGATTGGTTTCAGTGGAGGAATCTGAGTTGGATTATCTACATGTTCTTGAATGGGAGTTTCACCTCCCAAGGTTTTCATCTGCTTGTAAGTAATCAATTGCGGCAATATTTTTCATGGTCAGAACAACTGTAAACCTGAATGAAATTTAGTGAGAACAATTGGAGAAAAAGTGGGGGTTGTGGTACAAGGTGAAGGGGCAGTTACTTAAAACTGAGGTGTCGAGATTTCTTCGTATGAAGGGTGGTGGATCATTGGAACTCCTACCCCAGATGATTATAGAAACTAGATCACTTCAAAGAAGAGATGCATACATTTTTGAAAGAATGAGGAATTGAAGATGATATGGAACTGATACAGAAACAGATGGCTCAGGCAGAGCAGTGATGATCAAATTGAACAGCAGAGCAGGCCTGGGGGGAGGGGGTGGGGGTCAAGTGACCAAGTTGTGCTTGTGTTTTCTTGCGCTCTAGTATAATAAGTTGGAAACCTGACAGTGCCTCATTATGTGTTTTGTTTTTGCTGATAGTTCTTCGCAAGCTCACAGTGCATGGGTTTATGGAACCCCATAAAAACTTAGAAGTAATGGTACGTAATGTGACTTTACTTCCCTAAATTTATACCTTTTATCCATGGAATATCTATAAGCGCATTGGAAAAATCAATCAAGTTGATTGATTTATAAGATTAATTAAGTCAAACTACATTCATTAGTGTTTCTTACTGAGAATCGAAAAAAGGCTTATTAGCAAAATGAATACATCCACAATTAAACTGAGATGGGTCGGGCAGATGTTCTGCTGATCCTGAGATGACGCTGCCTGTGCCCTGGACCATGCTCTTCTTCCAAGCAAGGTGATGGGTATAATGATCTGGGAAACGAGCTACAGAAGATTTTTTTATTACATCAAACTTAAAAATTTATTCACATTTCTTCTGATAACCAGTTCTCAACATTTATTTCAATGGAGCTTATTTGCTTATTTTGTGTTTAACTTGGGTAAAGTTGAGCAGGCACTGGGGAGCCTGTGGAATCTTGTGTCCTTTTTGTCTCCGTGGGGAGTTGACTGAAGTAGCACAGAGTATCCAGCAACATAAGTGACAAAGCAGTGATGCCACAGTTCATTTCACTCAGTGACGGTTTTGGAGATGTCAGTCATGAAAAGGAATGTGGCTGAATCTGAGAAGCATAAGATACCAGATAAATCCCTTACATTAAAATGGCTTGTTAATTTATTTCAAAATCTATCAATGATAGTCAGCAATGGTACTCCATGACTTTAATGGTTATTTTTCAAAGGAAGAAGGGTTTTCTTGTTTTAAATTCTATGAATTAAAAACATGTCACTGGTTTTGTTATCCTGTATTCTGTTGTGGGAGAGCAGTTTTTTTTAAAATAACCTATGATGTATTCCAATTTTAATTTTAAAATTTCACAAAATGAATTAAATGTTTTCCTATCACAGGTATATTAGACTCATTGCTTGCCAATATTAACTTCTGTTTTCTCTGCCCCTTTCAATCTTTATAGGAATTTCTGAATACAGTTTTTGAGAGGTTAAAACAATTCTTGGAATGTCGTAAGTATAGTTATGATAAATAGTGAACTTGAGATATATTGTGTAGAATTGGACATGGGATTAAGATGGGAGGAGTAAGACTTATATGATAACTGCGAAGCAAGTTTTCTACACAGGATGGTGGGTATATGGAGCTGCCAGAGGAAGTAGTAGAGGGTACAATTACAAGATTTAAAATCCATTTGCATCCGTACCTGAATCATAGATGGCTAGAGTAATGTGGGCCACATGGAAACAAATGGGACTAGCTCAAGATGGCACCTTGGTTCGCATGAATGAGTTGGGCCAAAGAGACTTACTGTGCTGTATGACTCAGAATTTTACTGTTTATGCTCCATGCTAGAAGCATCAAATGTGTAAGAAAGAAAGGAACAAATGGATTTAATCATAATTTGTGGACATTTAATTCACACTCTTAACAGCACATAAACTACATAGCTGATTGCATCTTTTTAATTTAACCATAATAATTTCAACTTATGTTCTTATTGTCATATAGTGAGGGAAGAAAAATTGGCCATTTCCCTTAGTGTATGTTCTTGTCAATTTGAACATGATTAGTCTTCATCGGGGCGGTCAGAGATGCAGAGGGTCAGTAACTTTAAATTCCTTTGTGTTATCATTTCAGTCCTGGAACCAGCATGAAAATGTCATCTCAAAGGCAGCACGGCAGTACTTGTACTTTCTTAGAAGCGTGCGTAGATTTAGCACGTCACCTAAAACTTTGACAAACTTACATAGCTGCACAGTAGATAGTATCCTAACTGGTTACATCATGGTGTTTCCATACCAGACCAATGCTCAGGAATGAATAAATGCTTCAAAAAGTGGTGGGCTCAGCCCAGTCCATCACAGGTAAACCCTTCCCCAGCACTGAATACATTTAACTGGAGCACTGCCACAAGAAAGCAGCATCCATCTGAAAGACTATCACCATTCAGGCCTTGCTCTCTTCTTACTGCTGCCATCTGGCAGGAGGTGCTGGAGGTTTAGGTCCCATGCCACCGGATTCAGGAACATTTAGTACCTTCAGGTTCCGGAACCAGCATAGATAATTTCAATCACCACCTCTCTAAATTTATTCTATGACCTACAGACTTGAGTTTGAAGGAATCTTTATAACCCATAATCTCAGTATTACTTTTGATTTGCATGGTTTGTCTTCTTGAGCACATTGTTTGCCAGTCTTTGTCTGTTTATGTATAGTTTTTCATAACTTCTGTTGTTTTTCTTTATTTTCCTATAAATGCCTGCATGAAAATGACATGTATTCCAAGTAAAAAAAATTACTTATTACTAAGTGGTGAGTACTTATTCTGGATGGGTAGTCGAGATAAGGAATGAGTCTTCACGAAGTGACCTTCACTATCATCCAAAAAAAATCAGCAACGCATTGCAAAAAGATGAGTGCTGAATTTCCCAGGATTCAGGTAGAGGAAGCTCTTGCCATAAAGCGAATCACAGGCAACCATTTGATTCCTAGCCTGCAGGAACTGCAGGGACCACCAACTGTGGGCTGCTCAAAGTTGACCAAAATTGGCAAAAAAAACGCCACAAAGGTATGGGACTAGTTTGCTTTGAATGGAAGAGCTAATTAACCACAAATATGAGAGGTTTGCTAGTTTGAAAGCTTCACCATTCCTCCCAGTAGCTGAAAATAAGCTGCTTCCTGAATTAGTGTAGATTTTGTACATTTAGATACTTGTTGGACATGATCTTTACTATACGGAATCTTGAAGAAAAGTGCTTCATCAGCCGCTGTTCAGGCACTTTTTTGACTTTGCTTAAATTGTCTTGGGAAAAGCAATGGACCACTCCCCTCAGAATTGATTATCTATTGAACTATGTCTCTATTTTATATTTTCCTCATATACCATGCAAGGTGTGATTTTAAACAGCAGAGCCCACCTCCAGCGGTCCGATGTCTTAACGAGGCTGCATCATTGCTACACCAGTTTTCTCAGTCTTTGTTAGTGCATGGTTTTGCCTGCCTTCCACAGAACCAGTCAGAAAATAACAGTCCAGAGGATCTATAGAACCATGATCACCCAGATCTCCAGTTGGCAATTAAATGCAAAGTTGTGATCTGTATTCACAAAGAAGGACACAGCTAACCTGTTGGAGATGGTAGGGAACTGAGAGTTTAAAGAGCAGCGATAAAGATTTTTGCATTATTTCAATCTAAAAAAGTAAAGTATATGCTCCAGAGTGCTAAAGGAAGTGGCCCTGGAAATAGCAGTTGCATTGCTGATCATGTTTCACATGCTTCTTCAGAACCTAGAGTTGTTCCTATCAATTGAATTGTGGCAAATGTAACCCCACTACTTATAAAAGGAAGGAGAGAATACACAGGAAATTACAGACCATGCTTTCAGATTGGCATTGGGTTCCTCATGACAACCTACCTTCTGGACCCTTTCCAGTTTGCTTATTGCGCGACTTGGTCCACTGATGATACAATAGCTTCTATTGTATTCTATCTGCTCTATCCCACTTGGATAATGGTGCCTCATGTGGTAGGATAGTGTTTATCAACTTCAACTCCGTGTTTAATACAATCATCTGTCGGTAAACTGTCCTCATTGGGTCTCAATACTTAACTCTGTTACTGGATCCTGGATTTCTTGACAGAAAGGCCACAGTCAATCTGTGTTAGCTCCTTCATGCTGAGCACTGGTGTTGCCCAGGGCTGCGTGCTCAACCTGATGCTGTGCACACTGTTGACACATGACTGTATTGCTAGATCCAATTCAAACCAAATCATCACATTTGCTGATGATGCAACTGTGGTTGGCTTCATCAACGACGATGAGATAGTGTACAGAAAGGAGATAGGTTGGCTGGTAGAATGATGAGAGCATAGCAACTTGAGTGTCAATGTAGAAAAGACCACAGAGGTGGTTGTGGACTTTAGGAGGTGCAGGCTGACTACTCATTGCACATACGTGGTTTCTCCATAGCGAGTTCGGAGCACCAAGTTTCTGGGAGTGGCCATAAGGCTGATCTCACCTTCTTCTTCAATACTAACTCTTTGGTTGAGAAAGCACAATAGCAATTCCAGAGGAGATTGAAGTGAGTGAGGCTCCTACCAGGCCCTCCCCCCCTCCATTCTAATCAACATTTCCAGAAGCATCATCAAGACTGTCCTGTATAGCTGCATCACCATCTGGTAAGGGAATTGCAAGGTATCTGACCACAAGTCACTACAAAGGATGGCGAGAGCTGCTGAGAGGATCGTCAGTGTCTCTCTTCCACCAATTAGAGATGTTTATCAGGAGTGCTGTGTGCACAGGGCCCCTTAGCATTGTAAATACTTCCTCTCATCTGTTTAACTATCTCTTTGAACCCCCTACTATCTGGCAGGAGGTACTACTGCATTAAGACAACTGTTAGGATGGGGTATAGCTTCTTCCCCCAAGTCATAAGACTACTGAACTCCCTGCCACCACCCAGGTCTCATCACGTATGAAGTGTCAGGAGCATTAAACTTTTTTAAAACTTGTGTAATAAATCACCTTATTACTTGTTATTTATATGAGGTATATGTACTGTGTTGTGCACCTTAATCAGAAAGAACAAAGTTTCTTATGGTGATATACTTGTGTATGGTTGAATGGCAATGAATTGAACTTGAGCTTCTATATTCCTGCTACTCGCCTGTGGGCTGTCAATTGGTTTGTGAACCCTATGATCTTGAGACAAGTCTCATAATGCAATAAACCCTCTGGTTTGCTATTGTGTTTGAAATACTGCTCACTCACAAAATTACTGCTGAGGGGTTGCAACTTGTTACCTGGCGTTAGCTCACTGGAAATCAATAACAGTATGTGAATTTACTGATGTATAATTGGAGGCCATTTTCATTCATCTTATACTGTATGCTGGGCAAGATGTTTTAAAAATCAGGAGATGTGGAAAGATTATGGTGTTATGTAGATGGAAACGACTGAAAATTGATGCCAGGTTTTGAAAAGAAAATAAATGATAGAAAGCATTGGCATTCGTAAGGGCAGAGGGCTCACAATTTAATTTTTCTCCAATGTTGACTGCAAATTTGAAAGGGGGTAATCAGTGTTTGAGATGCATGAGCAGTTAACAATATCAAGTGATGTGGGACCAACGAATAGATGCTATAATAAGACAGCTGTTTAATGGGAATAAGAAGAGGGTATTCATGTTTTCAAAATAGAAGAGAAGGTATAAGAAGCAGAAGGAGAGGAATTACTCAGTTTCAGAGGGAATTTTAGCTCAATAGCTTATGAGAAGTGAAAAGCTTTCATAAGTTTGTCCTGATAGATTGGGGAAAAGGAGAGAAATGACACATAGGGCCTATTGGTTCGTTTTGAGTCTTAGTGGCAAAGAAGTCTGCAAGCCCCTCAAGTCTGCAAGCCCCTCACTTTGAAAAGGATTGATGTCATGTTATGCTGGATCTATTGTGTGGATTTCCTGTAATTGTACTAATTCTGCCTTGGTAAATTTTGAGTTACCCCATATTATTTTATCTTTTTTCCGTAGGTCGGCAAATCAATACAGAGAGTACTTGTGGTGAAAAACTGGAGAAGACTATTATCCTATTCACTAAAGTGGTGAGGACTTAATTTTGTTTTGTAAAGTAAATTAATCAGATGTTTCTGCCAGTGTAATTGGAAAAAGCAAATAATTGATTTAACGGGCAATAGTAAATAAAATAACAAAATACTAGAAACATTTAGCAGACCAGGCAAAATCTGTGGAAGGAGAAAAAGTTATCATTTTCATTTGAAGACTGGAAGAGATAAACCAAGTTAGTTTTAAGGAACATGTAAAGGCTGTCAAGTGCAGATTTGCAGGATATGCCCCGCAAGCCAGACAATTTGAGTGGAGAGAGAAAAATATGAAGTCAATATAAATGGATTATCTACAGCAACTGTACAAATTCCAACTCTAAAAGTGGAATATTTTGATTGGATATAAGATTATAAACATGATGGTGGATTATTACAATAATCTCATATTTGATCCCATATAGGCAACCACCTTGTAAAAACCCAAGTAGCCATAACAAAAATTTGACCTTACAAAATTATAAATCACTGTCTGAAAATTTAAGATAAGGAATAAAATATTCTCATATGAAATTTATGTGAAAAAAATAAAGCAACGTAGAAAAATTTCAACTCATGTTTCTTGATGTACATATGCAAAAGTGTTGCAGCTTTGTGTTACTGAGAATTGTGAGAGTTGTTTTTTGGGAATGCATCTCCTATGGCGTAAGTGTTATTTGTACACAAATATAATTAAATATTCATTTGTGGAACATTGATACAAACCCCATGGAGAAATAGTTCTGCACTGAGTTAAAGACTTAATATAGTGAATGTGATATATTGAAAAAATGGCCTATCAGCTGAATCTGTTACATGAAAATGTTGTCACATTTTTGGTTTGCTCAATTAACTGACATGTATTGAAATATGAATTTCAGTGAGGCAATTGCCCATAGGTTTTAGGTTTTTAATGCAATAACCTGAACTAATATCTGGAAATTAGTGCAAATTCCACTGTGGATTTTATTTTGGTCATCTAAATCCGTAAAGTTCAAGTAATACAGATTGCCTCAATATGAGTATATGATCATGAGTCTGAGATTATGAGTAAATACCCATGAGGGAAGAAAGTACATTGTGGTTATCTACATAATTTCAGATATTGGATATGGAATCACGATTGATAATTAATAACCTTGTGAAGTGATCTGGTAAGCCACATAGCTATATTGAATCACAGGTTGTAAACACATTGGCCTGACTTCTGATCAAAACTGTTACCATTTCCCCATGTAAACAAGCACACGTGCCATCTGTCTGTAGTTTGCACCTTCTCCCTGTGACTGTGTGTGTTTCCCCTGGCTGCTTAGATTTCTCATCCCAAAGACTTTGTGGCAGGTTAACTGCCCTTTGTAAATTACAGTAGACACTTGATAGATAAATCATGAGGGAGTTGATCGGCACACAAAAGAGAATAAGTTACAAGGAATTCTGCGAGTGGGTATGAACTTGATGTGTCAAATGGCCACATTCTTATTTTAAGCAAATATAATGCAAGTTAAAGAAAATCTGAATATGAGTATGTGTTAATGAATAATGTTTTGACACCCATTATCTTAATTATTTTCCTTTTACTTTTTGAAGCTAGCTAACCTCAGCTTCATCCTTCAGTTAAACACCTAATCTTGAAGCATATACAGATATCTGCAGTGGAATGTTTGAGGTGGCCTTATGTTCTTTACTACAATATTTTAATTTAATCATTTAAATCCTAAAGTGACTTATTCCATCTACTGCCCAAAGTAGAGTGTGTATGATGATTTAAGAGCCTAAAGCTGTCTTCCCAGTCTGTGAGGCACTGGAATCAGGGATAATGTTCCATCCTATTGCTGCCAACTACCTGATTGGAGGTACTGCAAACAGGATATAAAAATGAACCATACAAAATAAGCTGAAAGAACTTTCCACATTCTATGTTTTCCCCCCAAGATGACATATGAAAGAGTTTTTGAATTATGTAACAGTCTCAACAGCTAGGACAGTTTAGAGCAAGCTGTATTTTTAATTGTAGTTATTAAATTACAAAATACAAGTCCTTCAGATTGGAAACATTTATGAGACTGATTTTTTTCCTAGAAATATATATATAATTACCAATTTGATTTCATTGCTGGTCCATAATTTTGCTTTCTGCTTTATATGCTAACAAATATATAACCTGTCGGTCTTTACTGATTGCAGCTTCTGGACTTTTTGGATTATCATCCATTTTCTTTCATCTCGTTGATTCGGAGGTCATTGGAATTTGCTGTTAGTTACACATTTACAAACGCTGGTGAAGGTGTAGTGTTTGAACGGTTCATTGTTCAGTGTATGAACCTCATTAAAATGATTGTCAAAAATGATGCTTACAAACCATCAAAGAACATTGAAGGTACATTTATATCCCTACGTATTCTCCTATTCCTACTCTATAAAAAAATTTTGAACTTTCTTCTCAACAGGTTTGCATGAGATTCCATCATTGGTTGATGGTGTTGTGTGAGTTATAGTTAGATAAGTTGCAGTTGAATGAACATTTATATATATTCCATTATGCATTCTAGAATTTAATCAGTGACTTCTGTTACTGTTAGGAAATTAGAAGCATAGTGAAGGGGAACTTATTCTATTCCTGAAGTTTTGCTTTGAAAGATTTGCAGGATGATTTTTAAGATGGAAGTGATTGAGTTTTATTAGGAATCAAACACATTGTAGGCATTAGGGTTATTGCAGTAGTATTTCATGAATTTACCTTGGTGCATAAATTTATTAACTATAATGTTAACAAATTTATTCATTTTATTAAATAATACTGTGTAATTCTTAATACAGTATTCTACATTAAGTTGTATGATTATCTTAGCTGAATTAAGTTAACTCTCAGGGGGAAAGAGCTACTCTGTACAGTTTTCTCTGATTTCAGTGGTTGTATAACCTGACCATGATGAGGTACATTTTTATATGACTGCTGCTATTTAGTTTTATTCTTTCAGAAGTGAACCCCCATTCCTAGCGTACTTCTTATGGCATTACACTGCACCAGTAGTTTTCATGATTTGTGTATCTATATCCTCTGATCCTGCGGCTGCTCTTTTCCATTCATGCATTATTGTCAAGGTAGCTTGTGAGCTCATTATTTTTTAAAATGCACCACTTTGCAACTGTGTGAAAATGTATTTACTAAAGTTTGACCTGCATTTATTAATGCATTTTTAAAATACTTAATTGTATTCTTACTTCATGTTGACTTCTAATTTGATGCCATTATTAAAAACTTGAAGGTTGTATTTCCAAGCCCAGATTATTTATGTGAATGGTGGTTGCAATCTGGTCCCAAGAACATCAGATTCAGATTTATTTATCACATGTACATGAAAATGTACAGTGAAATATGTTGGTTGGTTTCACAACCAGCACAGTTAAGGACATTCATGTAGGGGGGGTAGCCGGCAGCACCGAATATGTCGCCACCCATTCTGGCCCCAGCGTAGCATGCCCACAATGCTTGGCAGAACACAACAAGCAACAAAATAATTATTAACAGTAGCAAAACAAAACTCTCCTCTCTTGCACTCTTCCTTTCAACCACCCATGTGCATGGACTGTCCTCCCCAACTCTAGACTGGGCCTTCAGTCTCCTTTCAGTCGCGTCACTTGTTGGCATACTGTTACTTCTCTTATTCTAATGTTTTGATTTCCATTTTACTTCATGTCCTATCTAATTCCTCAGAAGCCTGAAAAGATTTGGCTTGACCCCATCAACCCTTTCCAATTATTATTGATGCATCATAAAAAGCATCCTATCCAAATGTGTTCTATGGCTTTGTATGGCAACTGCCTTGTGGATATGGCCGTGCAGATTGCAGAAACCAGCTTCCTTCTATGGAGTCTTGGTCTGTACTTCCTGGTGCCTCAGTAAAGCAACCAGCATAAACAAAGACCCCACCCACCCTGGATATTCTCTCTTCTTTCCCCTCCATTGGGCCAAAGAATCAGAAACCTGTAAGCATGCAACACACACACACGCACACACACACACACACACACACGCACACACACACGCACACACACACACACACACACACACACACACACACACACTCTCTCTCTCTCACTCACTCACTCACTCACACTCACACGCACACACTCTCACATGCGCACACACACTCTTTCTCACTCTCTCTCACTCACTCTCACACATTCTCTCACACACTCACTCTCTCACACTCACACACACTCTCACACATACTCTCTCACACTCTCACACATACTCTCACACTCACACACACTCTCTCACACTCTCACACATTCTCACACACACTCTCTCTCACACTCTCTCACACTCTCTGTCACACTCTCTCACACACTCTCTCACACTCTCACACTCTCTCTCACAGACTCTCAAAAAACACTCTCACACACTCACACACACTCACACACACTCTCTCACACTCTCTGTCACACTCTCTCACACACTCTCACACACTCTCACACTCTCTCTCACAGACTCTCAAAAAACACTCTCACACACTCTCACACACACTCACACACACTCTCTCACACACTTTCTCACACACTCTCTCACACACTCCCTCACACACATACACACTCTCTGTCACACACACACACACACACCCACCCCCCACAACCAACCTCATTGTCTCATTGTCTGCCTTTATGATCTTGTATCTTATTGTCTGCATGCTGCACCTTCTCTGTCATTGTTGTTTTGCCTTGTACTACTTCAATGCATTATAATGAATTAATTGATCTGTATCAGCATTATGCCAATAAGCTTTTCACTATACCTTGGTACTTGTGACAATAATAAACCAATTCCAATACAAATCTGACAATCTCAGGGTGCTTCCAACATTTTCTAGTTCAGCAGAATTAACCTTTCTTAGCTGCACTGTTAACTGTCAGATTTAATTCTGAATGTTTTCATTAGTGCATTGGTCCAACCTGTTCTCTGGACCCTCTAGAATTCTATTTGTGACACCTTTCTCAAAACTTATAATACATGGTCCTTGGCAGAGTCATCTGCACCTATGGACCAGATATTTGGTCACAAGACCCATCTCTACCAGGTAACCAAATATTACCTTAATGAGAATGAGACATGGGGTTATAATCTCCACTATATGAATATGTTATATGTTTATTTTGATGTGTTCAGTAATATAGTGATTAGACAGTAAGTTGACGACAAATTGAAAACAAGATGCACCACTATTTTTGGAGCAACTACAAATGTTCAGTGCATACTTGCCTTGCCACCAGTAACTCAACATGTTTGAGAATTATTAAAACAGATAGCATTACCTAATCTAAAATTAAAAATAGGTTTAACAATTTGAAACTTTAGCATACTAATTCTGGTTAGACTTCCATGTCTAATTGTCTTGTTTCTTGAAGCCCCCAGGTTTTAATCTTTACTTTAGATCATAGAAATTTACAGCACATTGCAGGCCCTTTGGCCCACAATGTTATGCCGACCATATAACCTGCTCTAGAAACTGCTTACAATATCTCTAGCGCATAGTCTATTTTTCTAAGCTCCATGTTCCTATTTAAGAGGCCCTATTTTTTCTGCTTCCATCATCGCCACTGGCAGTGCATTCCACCCACCCACCACTCTCTGTGGAAAACTTAACCCCGACATCCCCTCAGTATCCATTTCCAACTATGTCCCCTCATGTTAGTCATTTCAGCCCTGGGAAAAAGCCTCTGGCTACCCACACGATCAATGCCCCTCATCCTTTTCATACACCTCCATCAGGTCATCGCTCATCCTTCATTGCTCCAAGGAGAAAAGTCCAAGTACACGCATCCTGTTCTCATAAGGTACACCCTCCAATCCAGGCAGCATACTTGTAAATTTCCTCTACACTCTCTCTATAGTATCCACATCCTTCCTGTAGTGAGGTGACCAGAACTGAACACAGTACTCCAATTGGGATCTGACCAAGGTCATATATAGCTGTAACATTACCTCATGGCTCTTGAACTCAGTCCCTTGGTTGATGAATGCCAACACACTATATACCTTCTTAACAACACTGTCAACCTGCGCAGCAGCTTTGAGTGTCCTATGGACACGGAGCCCAGAGTCTTACTATTTATAGTATATTCTGGACCTACCAAAATGAACCACTTCACACTTATCTGGGTTGAAGTCCATCTGCTAAACTCAGATCAGTTCAGCATCCTATCAATGTCCTGCTGAACCTCTGACAACCCTCCAGACTGTTCACAACACCCCCAACCTTTGTGTCATCAGCAAACTTACTAACTCACCCTTCTTCATCCAGGTCATTTATAAAAATCACAAAAAGGAAGGGTCCCAGAACAGATCCCTGTGGCACACCACTGGTCACCAACCTCCATGCAGAATAAAACTATCTACAACCACCCTTTGCCTTCTGTGGGCAAGCCAATTCTGGATCCACAAAGCAAGGTCTCCTTGGATCTGATGCTTCCTTGGATTCCATGCCTTCTTACTTTCTGAAGGAGCCTTGCATGGGGAACCATATCAAATGCCTTATTAAAATCCATATACACTACATCCACTGCTCTACCTTCATCATTCTTTGAACAGCATTCTTTAACCAACTGCGCAATTTGCTTGAATCCTTTTAGATGTGTTACAATATGTATGAAAACGTTGCAGAATCAGTCCCTTGAGACTTTCTTCCATTAAGCCCATGGATGCCCTGAGATCTGTAAATAAAAATTTGTGAATAAATGTGTGCAAAGCATATTGTTGACATGAGTGCAAATCAGGTAGAAAAGTAGTGGTTACAAGATAGTGTAGCTGAAATATATTTTTTCATTTTAGAAAGCAAGCCTGAAACCTTGGAAGCACATAAGATAAAAATATATTTCTTCAACTATTCAACTTTAACTGAAATCTGTAGAAGATTAGTATCTCATTATTTTCTACTGACACCTGAGGAGCTATCCATGTGGGAGGAAGACCCTGAGGGGTTTGGTGAGTTTCTAATTGCATAGAAAATTACTTCAAGATACATGTTTCAGTTACCTGGTTAAAATGTCTGTCTTTGTAATGGGAAGTTTTTGTATTATATTAAATACTGGATGATAAAGTTAATTGTTTTCAAGTCACAGGTTTTGTCATGCCTAAGATATTTACTTCCAATAAACCTTGAAGCATTAAATTTACTGTGGGTTACATGCACTTACTGTGAAATGTTCATTTTTTAAATATGTTAGTAAACACATAGAACGCAAGAACTGAAATATAACATGCAAACAAATTATAAGAATAGAAAACCAAATGGCAAGATTTAAGTGTTAAAGATGCTAACACTAAATATAAATCATGGTTACCTGTATGTTTACACTGAGACATTTTCTATTGAGTCAGTAACTAGCCAAGATGCCACATGCTAATTGAAAGCAATGCTTTTATCAAACCATTGTTGCATTACTAGAAGACAGATTTGTTGATTCGTAAATTCTCTAAGTAATAGAGGTTTTTACATATAATCTCAGTATAAATTACAGGTTGCCACTTTTTCTTATTGTTAATATCACTTTTTTAAAGTACAAGTTTCAGAGAAAGGAGCTGGAATTTGTTTTGCCCCATTTCATGAGGAATACAAAATCCGTGCAAATTGAGCTGGGCACATTTTTATATCAATATGACAATAATATTTGCTTTACTTTTTGTTGGTAGTATACAAGTGAAACATGTTTTGGTCATATCTTTTCTGGTATTGCTGGGAAATAGCTGACAACATACGTGTGTGGAAGCATGAGCAGTGATTAGGTTGTAAGGAAGCTTTGAGTAGGTTTAGAAAAGCTGAGAGCAAGGAACTATATGGCAGATAGAGTACAGTGTAAAAATAACCTGAGGCTATCTACTGCAGTAGCAGTACTGAGGTTTTAAACTGGTGAGACTGAAGCTGTTGATGTTCAGAGAGAATTTGGTTTCCTTGTGTGTGACATCAAAGCTAATGTGAATGTTCATCAAGCTATTGGAAAAAAATAGCTACTTTTGTCTTTATTGCTTGGGAGATATAGATATCTCATGATTATTATGCAGCTTTGACATGACCACTCAGGGATTGTAATGTGTAGTTTTATTTTTGCTTTTAAAATAAAAGACATTTCTTAGCCTGGAGGGATTGGAATGACAATACACCATCTTGGTGCCTGGTTCTATTTTTGTCTGTTAAAAGATCTCACTTAGGTTGGACTCTGTTTTAGAGTTTAGAAAAGTGGTGACCTCATTGATACATTCAGAATTCTTTGATTGGGTCAATAAAGAGAGGATGTCTCAAGATAAAGGATAAGAAATTTAGAACTGAAATGAGGAACTTATTCACTTGGAGGGCTTTGGCAGCTTAGTTAATAATTCTCTTCAAAACAGATGGATAGATTTTTTTGGATTATGGAGGAATCAACAGTTAGTTGGATGGATAGGAAACTGTCGAACATAAGTTATGATTTTGATGAATGGTAAAGAAGGCACATTTGAAACACGTGTTTCTTTTCTCATGTCCAAAGGTGAACTAAAACTGTAGAAGTGATCTAGATGAGCATTGTGACACTACCCCTCAATATTCTGGAATGGAAAGTTTAATCCCCTAATTTTAATTACATATGTAATTGATTATTGTGTTTAGCATTAAGATTAAACACCGACGTGATATCTATCTCTTCCTGTCTTCCCATTTTATCATCTGGCTTTTTACCCATATTCCTCTCTCTGGTTCAACTAATCCAGACCCTGTTCTCCAGATCTAGAGGATGGGAATTCTGATGTTGTCCCCGGATTTCACCTCTCCCTTATCAATCTTCCCCAGCTCCTGCCCACTCTTACCTTTGCCATGTTATCATTATCCCCTTTGACTTCCTCCTGAGCGGTGTGACTGCAGCAGAGGCCTCACCTTTCTATTCCTGCTGCTGTGCCTTAATGAGCTCCAGGCCTACTATAATGTCTTTTTCTGTCCCCTGTACCTCGATTGCCTATGTCTTTGGTAAGGAGTCCTTTCCTTACAGAGATAAAGCCTTCTGTCTTCCCCACTCTTCTTCCTCTTTAGCTGCTGGGTACTTCTATGTTAATGTATATGTTATTTGTATGTAAGGAATAATTGTCAGTATTATAGCTGTTCAAAGTGGAGAGATGTAAGGAGCTTACAGATATAGGAGAAGGAACTGCATAAGAATGGACAACACACACAAAATGCTGGTGGAACGCAGCAAGCCAGGCAGCATCTATAGGGAGAAGCACTGTCGTCAGGGCTAACTGAAAGGAAAGATAGTAAGAGATTTGAAAGTAGGAGGGGGAAGGGGAAATGCGAAATGATAGGAGAAGACTGGAGGGGGTTGGGTGAAGCCGAGAGCCGGAAAGATGATTGGCAAAAGGGATAGAGAGCTGGAGAAGGGAAAGGATCATGGGACGGAAGGCCTAGGAAGAAAGAAAGGGGGAGGGGAGCTCCAGAGGGAGATGGAGTGTGGGCAGAGAGAGAGAAAAAAAAGGAGGGGGGAGAAAAACTAATATCAGGGATGGGGTAAGAAGGGGAGGAGGGGCATTAACGGAAGTTAAAAAAGTCAGTGTTCATGCCATCAGGTTGGAGGCTACCCAGCCGGTATATAAGGTGTTGTTCCTCCAACCTGAGTGTGGCTTCATCTTGACAGTAGAGGCGGCCATGGATAGACATATCAGAATGGGAATGGGACGTGGAATTAAAATGTGTGGCCATTGGGAGATCCTGCTTTCTCTGGCGGACGGAGCGTAGGTGTTCAGCGAAATGGTCTCCCAGTCTGCATTGGGTCTCACCAATATATAAAAGGCCACACCGGGAGCATCGGATGCAGTATACCACACCAGCCGACTCACAGGTGAAGTGCTGCCTCACTTGGAAGGACTGTCTGGGGCCCTGAATGGTGGTGAGGGAGGAAGTGTAAGGGCAGGTGTAGCACATGTTCTGCTTACAAGGATAAGTGCCATGAGGGAGATTGGTGGGAAGGGATTGGGGGGAGGCGGGCGACGGATGGACAGGGGAGTTGCGTAAGGAGTGATCCCTGTGGAAAGCAGAAAGGAGGGGGAGGGAAAGATGTGCTTGGTAGTGGGATCCCGTTGGAGGTGGCAGAGGCTTGTGGTGGTGGTAGGTGAGGACAAGGGGAACCCTATCCCGAGTGGGATGGTGGACAGATGGGGTGAGGGCAGATCTGCGGGAAATGGGGGAGATGTGTTTGAGAGTAGAGTTGATGGTGGAAGAAGGGAAGCCCCTTTGTTTAAAAAAGGAAGACTTGTCCTTCGTCCTGAGAGCAGATGCGGCGGAGATGGAGGAATTATGAGAAAGGGATAGCATTTTTGCAAGTGGGAAGAGGAATAGTCCGGGTAGCTGTGAGAGTCTGTAGGCTTATAGTAGATAAGCCATTTCCAGAGATAGAAACAGAAAGATCAAGAAAGGGGAAGGAGGTGTCGGAAATGGACCAGGTAAATTTGAGGGCAGGGTGAAAGTTGGAGGCAAAGTTAATGAAGTCAACGAGCTCAGCATGCGTGCAGGAGGCAGCGCCAATGCAGTCGTTGATGTAGCGAAGGAAAAGAGGGGGACGGATATCTGTACAGACTTGGAACATGGATTGTTCCACAAAGCCAACAAAAAGGCAGGCATAACTGGGAACAATGTGGATGCCCATGGCTACACCTTTGGTTTGGAGGAAGTGGGAGGAGCCAAAGGAGTAATTATTGAGAGTAAGAACTAATTCCGCTAGACGGAGGAGACTGGTGGTAGAGAGGAATTGGTTTGGTCTGGAATCCAAAAAAAAGCGGAGAGCTTTGAGACCTTCCTGGTGGGGGATGGAAGTATGTAGGGACTGTACGCCCATGGTGAAAATCAGGCAGTGGGGTCAGGGAACTTAAAATCATTGAAAAAAATTCAAAGCGTGAGAAGTGTCACGAACATAGATGGGAAGGGATTGAACAAGAGGGGACAAAACTGTGTCAAGGTATGCAGAAATGAGTTCGGTGGGGCAGGAGCAAGCTGAGACAATAGGTCTACCTGGACAGGCAGTTTTGTGGATCTTGGTGGGTAGGAGGTAGAAATAGGAAGTGCAGCATGTGGGAACTATGAGGTTGCTGGCAGTGGATGGGAGATTCCGGAGCTGATAAGTTTGGTGATGGTATAGGAGACAGTGCCCTGGTGCTCCTTAGTGGGGTCATGATCAAGGGGTAAATAAGAGGAGGCATCAGAGAGTTGTCGCTGTGCCTCGGCCAGGTGGAGGTCAGTACGCCAGACAACAACAGCACCCCCCTTATCAGCGGGTTTTATAGTGAGGTTGGGATTGGTATGGAGGGAGTGGAGAGCAGAGCGTTCGGAAGGAGTGAGGTTGGAATTGGAACACGGTGTGATGAAGTCGAGACAGTTGACGCAACTCCCCTGTCCATTTGTTGCCCCCATCCCTTCCTACCGATCTCCCTCCTGGCACCTATCCTTGTAAGCGGAACAATTGCTACACCTGCCCTTACACTTCCTCCCTCACCACCATTCAGGGCCTCAGACAGTTCTTCCAGGTGAGGCGTCACTTCACCTGTGAGTCAGCTGGTGTGGCATACTGTGTCAGGTGCTCCCTGTGTGGCCTTTTATATATTGGTGAGACCCGACGCAGACTGGGAGACCGTTTCGCTGAACACCTACGCTCTGTCCCCCAGAGTAAGCAGGATCTCTCAGTGGCCACACATTTTAATTCCACCTCCCATTCCCATTCTGATATGTCTGTCCATGGCCTCCTCTACTGTCGAGATGAAGCCACACTCAAGTTGGAGGAACAACACCTTATATACCGGCTGGGTAGCCTCCAAGCTGATGGCATGAACATTGACTTCTCTAACTTCTGTTAATGCCCCTCCTCCCCATCTTACCCCATCCCTGATATATTTAGTTTTCTCCCCCCGTCCTTTTTTTTTACTTTCTGCCCATCACTCCGCCTATTCTCCATCTCCCTCTGGAGCTCCCCTCCCCCTTTCTTTCTCCCCCAGGCCTCCCATCCCATGATCCCTTCCCTTCTCCAGCTCTGTATCCCTTTTGCCAATCACCTTTCCGGCTCTCAGCTTCACCCAACCCCCTCCGGTCTTCTATCATTTTGCATTCCCCCTCCCCCTCCTACTTTCTAATCTCTTACTATCTTTTCTTCCAGTTAGTCCTGACGAAGGGTCTTGGCCTGAAAGGTCGACATTGCTTCTCCCTATAGATGCTGCCTGGCCTGCTGCGTTCCACCAGCATTTTGTCTGTGTTGCTTGAATTTCCAGCATCTGCAGATTTCCTCGTGTTTGCTTAAGAATGGAATCATGTTTTGTTTCTATGTCGATGACTTCATCCCCATTTTGTATAATATTATGTTGCTTTTACAAACTTAAAATAAATGCTAGGAAATCTAATTGCAGATTGTATTCCTTTACAATCTCAAGTTGAGCAGACATATTTCAGTATGTGCTAAATTGTAATCCCCATTCAGTTCTGAGAGGTGGACTTTAATTGCATAAAGAAGACCATAAATGAGTTGGCATTGCAGAAAACCTGACATGTCATACTTTTAACATGTTATATAATCTTGTGATGAAAATAAACATGCAATGTAAAAACTCATAAATGAATTATTCTTTGATGGCTGTGATTGTTTTATTTCATTAGGGCCTTAGCCCGAAAAGTTGATTCTTTATTCCTTTCCATTGATGCTACCTGACCTGCAGAGGTCCTTTAGAATTTTGTGTGTGTTGCTTTGGATTTCCACCATCTCTTGTAAGAAAGGAAGGATAAGAAAGTAACATTAGAAATTAGTGGCATGAAGTCAAAAGGGACTGGGGGCAAAACAAATCCTAGACTATCAACAGCTTAATCAGCATCTGTTTGGGGTGGTAGGGAAATGGGAAAAGCAATTGCCTATGCTTTAGGAAATCAGGCCACATCTGTGGGAGGAGAAACAAGTAATCATTTGCTTCAGAGGCTTTCATGAGAACAAAGAAAGAAGCAAAAGAAACA
Organism: Hypanus sabinus; assembly: GCF_030144855.1. Classification (NCBI taxonomy): domain Eukaryota; kingdom Metazoa; phylum Chordata; class Chondrichthyes; order Myliobatiformes; family Dasyatidae; genus Hypanus; species Hypanus sabinus. Next base: position 64,449,494 of record NC_082719.1, on the reverse strand, counting down.
TGTTAAACTGCAGGGTGAGTGGGGTGCCCCAGACCCTCTCTTCTTTACGATCCATCTCCACTTCTCCCATTTTGTTCCCTTGCCTATGTTTATGGCAATGCCAGCATGTGTCGCCTGTCTCTAATATACTTCCGACTGTGGAAGTAGTTAAGAATCTGTCAGTTCCATCAGTGAACCACCCTAGTGGTTTCATGGAAGGAATATTTTAATTTTGTATTTACGTAATATTGCTTTACTTTCACAGCTGGATTGACACACTTGCCTTGGATCAGAACTTGAATGGCAGTCCAACAACTTAACCACAGTGCTACATTGCCTCTTTGACCTCCAGTCTTGCCTCTATCTTGGGGTTGTCCAGTGCCTTTTCACTATCTCTTTGGTTTTGCTTCTTCCCTTTTTTTCTGTTATGGTCCTCTCTGCTCCTTTTATTCCTTAAAGATACTAGGAATGTAGTAAGTGTTTTGTTTTAAGTGGCTTTGGAGTAACATGTTGCTTATTCTTTTATCATTAACTCATTTGGAAGCAAATGTCTTTCGGGACATTCGTGCTGAAAATTATTTTTAAATTTTTTGTTTCAACAGCGGTTGAAGAGGCTGGAGGGGATTCTTACAAATATAGTTTAAGGGTAAGTTGGGCTAATATCAGAATTATTCCTTTTGATGTAGTTGTATTCTTAAAGGATGATTTTTCTAAAGTTAATTTATTGTTTGATTTGCAGTCTGTTGTTGGAAAAATGTAATTTCAAGAATACATCTAGTTGTGTTTTTGATAGATAATAATTAGTAATTGTAGCTAAAATGTTGCATTGTTATACTGAAAACAATCATTCTAAATTAATATGCCTTCCTATTGATCAACCCATATCCCTGATGTTTCATTTTCATGCCTTGCCCAGCTATCCTGAATAAAGGTAAACGGGCTTTGGAGGGTAGGAAGAGACATACTACACCGCACTGAAAAACCAAGTACTGACAAACTAGTGTAGACATTACCAATGTGTAATACAAGGAGCTGCAGACAACTTACCAGGCATGGAATATGATGATTTTATTTCAAGGCAAGCTCTGCTGCAGACCGTGAAATTCCTATTGTAAATCAGAAGAAGAGAAATAAGCTGATAATGGTCCTAGTAGGGGCAGGTTGGGGTATGTAGGAGTAGGGTGGGGAAAAACGACAAGGGAGTAAGGTTGAAAGAAAGCCTAAAGGAGGGGAACAAAATGCCAATATCAGAAAAATCTCTTCACTACGATTAATTTTACTTTATCTTGAAGGAGTAGAGTGAAATACTGAACTTTTTATCTACTTTGTGGTCTTGATCATTCCACTATTGGTGGGTCTGAAATAAAAACTGAAAATACTAGAAGCACTTAAGAGGGTCAAGCAGCATCTGTAGAGTAAGAAACAGTGAACGTTTCAGGTCAAATGCGTCATTCTTAGGACAAAGGAATGTTTGAGGACGAGTTATTGGGTGAGGATTCAAAGATTTATTAAGTTTTGAATGCCAGTACAGCAGCTGAGAAATTTTAATTTAGGTAATTAAGTAATCTGGATAATAAACATGCATTGACAATGGTGAACATGTTTTATAACTATGAATTCCCATCTGTTTCAACAAGTTTCTCTGGAAGGAATTGCATTATCTTTACTTGGCCTTTCAATACCTTGAACCTGTTCCTGAGATGACCTTGTTATGTATTCTGCATTAACAGCTATCTATATTTTAATCTGCATTAGTTTCATGGCATTTTAGTGACATATTACATGGTGCCCAAAGACCCTTTGGACCCCTGTTGCTTCCAGTATGTTACTGTTTTAGAAGTACTCTGTTGTAACCCTTTGAAGTAGGTGATCTCGCTATAGATCTTGTTAAAATTGTAATCATTTACAGACACTTCATTTTTGAAATGAAGACTTTGTAGAGAGGGTACAGACTAATTTGCATACATGTTTTATGTGTATGGGATCACAAGATAGGGATGTTCTCCTAAGGACAAACATGGTCAGAATTAGTATGACTGAGATGCTTACGATCATGATAAGTTGTGTGAACAGAATGATTTTGGATGATTGTCAGAAGAACCAAATAACATAAGGAAAACAGGTAGTTAGGAATTTGAATATACTAGCTGTTATATTAATGGAATTTTTTCTGCATTAGCTTATGAAATTTTATGAAATCGGTATCTAGAGGCAAAGAATTTGTTAGAGGGGAGAAATTGTGGGAATGGAAAAAATTGAAAGAAATATCGAAGACTCAGTGACTGCATTTTCTGCCATATGATTTAATAACCCGGAAGTTGCAAATTGGTGAAAACGAGTCATGGGTTTGTGTCCTGCATTGCTGGTATTCAGTGAAACATACCGTAAATGCTGTATTGTCTTGTAGAAAGTTGCATGAGTGCATTGATAGAATTTATTTTTGCTTTTTTTTGCAGCCATGCACAGAAGTGCTGTTTTTGGATATTTTTCATGAGTACAGCCAAACACTTACACCTGTTTTATTAGAAATGGTTCAAAATCTACATGGTATGTTTAATTCTTTTACTTGATTTTTAAGTTCAACCTATTATTCATTATATAAGAATTACTTATTTTGGCATAGGTGCAATATTTGCAGATCTTTTGGTACTGTTTGTAAAATAACAAAATCCTATTGCTATTGGAAGCTTGACTCTATCCTATAAAGGATTAATTTAAATTGTTTTTATCAACATCAATATATAATATTAAAAAAGTGTATTTGCAGAAATATAGAAACAAGACGCTTTTGTTTTAAAATATTTTAACATGTACTTGAGTGGCTCCAGATGTGCTTTACAGCAGTATTTGAAGGATACAAAATTCCTTTATTCATTGGCAGAATTATTAAACAATTAACTTTTCAAGTAGTTGTACCAATTCACCTTTTATTTCTATTATGTAAAAGCAAAAAAATTGCAAACAGTATGTTGGAAAATGGAAACAAAATCAGAAGCTGTTGACAGGTTATCAACCTGAAATGTTAACTGTACTTCTCTCACTACAGATGCTGCCTAATCTCCTGAGTATTTCCAGCAGTTTCTTTATTTAATGCTTACTGTGCGTCTGATATATTGAAATCTGTTATCATGAATGAAATACACTCAATTCTAGTATCTAGAATTGATCTTTCAGTCAGGCTTGTTGTGAGATAATATATATGTAACTTGACAACATATCACAAGGTTTTAGATAGATAGATACTTTATTCATCCCCAAGGGGAAATTCAACATTTTTCCAGTGTCCCATACACTTATTGTATCAAAACTAATTACATACAGTATTTAACTCAGTATAAATATGATATGCATCTAAAATCACCCTCCCAAAAAGCATTAATAAATAGCTTTTAAAAAGTTCTTAAATAGTTTACTAAAGTGCATTGAGTGGTAACTTAAGCTCAGTCCTAACCCCGGCACTTTAACATGTCTTGCCCCTGGTGGTTGAATTGTAGAGCCAAATGGCGTTGGGGAGTAATGATCTCTTCATCCTGTCTGAGGAGCGTTGCATTGACAGCAACCTGCCGCTGAAGCTGCTTCTCTGTCTCTGGATGGTGCTGTGCAGAGGATGTTCAGGGTTTTCCATGATTGACCGTAGCCTACTCAGCACCCTCCGCTCTGCCGCCGATGTCATACTCTCCAGTTCTGTGCCCACGACAGAGCCCGCCTTCCTTACCAGCTTATTAAGACGTGAGGCGTCCCTCTTCTTAATGCTGCCTCCCCAGCACGCGACCACAAAGAAGAGGGCGCTCTCCACAACTGACCGATAGAACATCTTCAGCATCTCACTACAAACATTGAATGACGCCAGCCTTCTGAGGAAGTACAGTCGACTCTGTGCTTTCCTGCACAGGGCATCTGTGTTGGCAGTCCAGTCTAGCTTCTCGTCTAACTGCACTCCCAGATACTTGTAGGTCTTAACCTGCTCCACACATTCTCCATTAATGATCACTGGCTCCATATGAGGCCTAGGTCTCCTAAAGTCCACCATCATCTCCTTGGTCTTGGTGATATTGAGACGCAGGTAGTTTGAGTTGCACCATATCACAAGTGATGATTTCTGTTAATCTAGGTTTTGAATTAAAATTAATTTTTGACTCAGCGGCACTTTGTGGAAGCAAATTCCAATCATCATAATTGAATTGCATCTGGAAGTATTTCCTAACTTAATTTCCTAAAGATCTAACTTTAAAATCTCTGGTAGTCTTAGACACCATATAAGTAGAAATACTTTCCTTATCTTGGAAATTTCAGAATCAGAATCAGGTTTATTATCACCGGCATGTGTTGTGAAATTTGTTAACTTAGCAGCAGCAGTTCAATGCAATACATATGTAACCCAAAAAAGGTCCTGATAAAGGGTCTCGGCCTGAAACGTCGACAGTGCTTCTCCTTATAGATGCTGCCTGGCCTGCTGTGTTCCACCAGCATTTTGTGTGTGTTGTTTGAATTTCCAGCATCTGCAGATTTCCTCGTGTTTGCATATATGTAACCCCCCAGGCTCTCAGATTCGGCCAGCCTGTGGTCGTCTAGGGGAAAATAGCCTCTGGCCCTGCCAAACTGAGAAATCACTTTGTGGATGCTGTGTGATGTGTTGTTCAGTTACAAACCCACACTGCAAAATATCAAACAGTACACAATATGGGATTAAACGATTGAGTTTTATTATTGTTAATTTGATTACCTGGTTAGTAAAGAAACAAAAAAAGGTCCCATTCTTATGAAATAGTCTATCACGCAATGTTGGAGCTCACTGGTCATTCATTTGTTCCCGTTGACCTCCAAGCGTAGCCGGCCCTCGGACCCTCGCACCTCAGTCCGCTCCGTCTGGTGGTCTACCAACTCTCGCGATTTGTGCCCTCTCTCCATCACTCCCCGACGAAAGACCGCAAAATCCCGGCTCCCAGACACACAAGAAAGAACAACATCCCCTCATTGGCTAACATGCCCCATTATCTCTAGTCATAACTCAAACACTGCTGCTACAGAGAAACCATTACCTTAGCAGTGAAACCTTACAGCATGTTATACTCTCCCCTCACCAAATTTATTTATGTCCTCATGACGTTGAGATAATTCGCCAATCCTTCCTGCAAAATGCAAAGTCCAGTCCAGGTGTACAAACCAGTGACATAGCTCCCCAATACAGTAGGGGTCACACTCTGTTACCCTGGAACTACGTATGCCAGCTTCCGCATCCCCTCACCTAACTCTTCAGGTTCAGGTGCTACTGGGGACACTTCCGGTCTACCTGGTGAGGCCTCCCCCTTCTCCCGATGCATATTCTGAAACCCCACCATGAGCGCTCCATGGGGTTTCCTGTCAGGCCAAAAGCATTGTCCAGTGCTCGCAGATAATTGACAGCTGTCGCTACAGGAGACTGCAACCTTATGGCTCTTACAACATCAGCAGCTCGCCCATTCAGACTTGCAACCAATTTCTGTTGCTTTATGTCATCAGAGCACTGCCACTCATCTAACAACTGAGAAGTCTGCTCCACCCAAGTCTCATATGTTACATATATGCAGCCCTGTAAACGTGTCAGCAGCAATAGAACACACCTGGAGTCTGGTGTTGTTGTTAAAAAACATTGTTTTATTAGTAACTACATAATATAGTAACTTAAACCAGGTAAACCAGGAGTTAGCAGTTTTATGCATATATAGGTGTAAAAAATAAAGTTTCCAAACTCATTCAAGCTCAGGTGGCAAGAGTTACAGTCTTACTATGATATGAAAGAAAGTTCAGTTCATTCCATGGAATTGAGGTGAGAGAGAGAGATATTTGTAATCCAAATAAACAGGTGTCATCAATCTACCCATTGTCCTCTGAATCCTTCAAGTCAGCCACTACACTAAGGGTACCGTCTTCAAGTGGTAAAAGTACTAACCTAGGCAAGGGTTAAACACACTGGTAGTACCCACAGGGTCATCGTTACACACACTGTGACAGTCACTGATCCAGTTCCACGACATATGAAGAAACAGTGATTTGCCACAGGGGTGCCTTCTTCAGTGAAATACCACACCCAGACAAGGGTAAACACATAAGTGGTATTCACAATGGTTTCCCCCTCACCAGAGAACCCACTCCTGTGGATTAACTATGTGACAATCACACTTTTGTATTTGAATGGAACCAAACTCACCCTTACGGGCAACTTGGAGAGACTCCAAACAGCGATCTCTTTGTTACTAGGTTTCTTCTGTTTCAAACTTTCCTCTCCTCTCCTCTGCAAACTTCTTCTAGTTGCAGCACTTGTGAGAGTCATTTATCACTACTATGGATTGATCTCAACTCACCCCTTTGGACTACTGAAAGTTTAAACCAGTGACCCCACTCACTGGTGTCTTTCATTGACTGAAACCATCTTGACTCTGACTGTGTGTGTCTCTGTGTCCTTGTATATTCAAAACAAGCCGCAGAAAAAATGGAAACATTTATTGTTCATCAAATAACTCCACCTCTCCCACCATAGTAACCAAGCAATTTTGTAGTCAGTAGAAATTCAACAGTGTCCAAAAGTCAGTCTCATTCTCTCAGTGTTTTAAGGTGACAGTCTACAGAAAAAATGACCCCTAGGGGTATATAACACATACTCCTCTTCCCCTTTAGGGGTGGACGTTATTCCAGAGAATAGGCGGAGCCTACCATAGCAGGGACTTTGAACCTGGGCATTTTTCCATTTAAAAGGATGGATACTAACTCAGCATTCTCACTCTTCACCGGGGGACGTGGACTAAATTAGCCCTTCCAAATCCGACCACTCCTTCCCCTCACTCCTCAGAAACGATAGAATCCTGTTTCTGAAATCTGCCACCAACTCAACTGCGACCTTCTCCTCCTCCCTGACAGTATGGACAGGCCAAGGCCCTGCCTCATCTGGGGCACTGATAGACACTGGCAGTCTCACAGTCATTATGTCAGTGCTAGTCTGAACTAAAAAAAGGTCTGAGCCTTATCACAATTCCGTGCTACAATTTCAACTTTGCCAACAGCTTTAACCATACTCAAAAAGCAAATTAACACTCCATCTGGGATACGACTATCCACCCCACTCAAATGCATGCATTAGTTACCAGTAACCCCATGGAGGCACATTAGCACTGCACCCTGCCATCATCCATACCAGCACAAACTTTAACACACAACCCACTGGTTCAGTGCTCAGGGCGATCACACAGCATCCAACGCAATCAATCCTGAAAGTATCCCCCACAATTGTAACCCTCAGGTCCTCAGGTTCGGCCAGCCCATGGTCGTCTTGGGAAAAACAGACCCTGGCCCTGCCAAACTGAGAAATCACATTTATGTGAATGCTGTGTGATGTTTTGCCTGGTTACAAACCCAAACCGCAAAATATCAAACAGTAAACAATATGCAATTAAACATTTGAGCTTTATAATTCTTAATTTGACTATATGATTAGTAAAGGAAAAAAAAGAGAACTTGAAACAGTCTATCGCGCAATGTTGGAGCTCACTGTTCATTTGTTCCAGTTGACCTCCGAGAATAGCCGGCCCCCTGACCCTCGCTCCTCAGTCCACTCAGCCTGGTGGCCTTCCAACTCTCTCCATTCGCGTATTCTCTCTCCATCACTCCCCGACGAAGACCGTGAAATCCCGGCTCCCAGACACACAAGAAAGGACAACATCCCCTCATTGGCAGTCATAACCCAAACATTGCTGTTACAGAGAAACCATTACCTTAGCAGAGAAACCTTCACGTAATATAGAAGAAGAAAAAGTAAGTCAATTACAGTATACATATATGGAGTAGCTTAAAAATCATGCAAAAAAACAGAAATAATATATATTAAAAACATGAGGTAGTATTCATGGGTTCAATGTCCATTTAGCAATTGGATGGCAGAGGGGAAGAATCAGTTCCTGAATTGTTGAATGTGTACCTTCAGGCTTCTGTACCTCCTACTTGATATTAACGGTGAAAATAGGGCATGCCAGTCAAAAATGCAGCTGGAGGTCCTTAATAGTGGGCACTGCCTTTCTGAGACACCATTCCTTGAAGATGTCCTGGGTACTTTGTAGGCAAGTACCCAAGATGGAGCCGACTAAATTTATTACCCATTGCAGCTCCTTTTGGTCCTGAGGATTGGTAAGGGTAAGATGTGTTCCTTCATCTTACCCTTCTTGAAGTCTTCGTCTTACTGACGTTGAGTGCCAGGTTGTTGCTGCAACTCCACTCCACTAGTTAGCGTATCTCGCTGCAGTATGCCCTCTCGTCACTATTTGTGATTCTACCAACAATGGTTATATTGTCAGCAAATTTATAGATGGTGTTTGAGCTATGCCTAGCCACACAGTCATGGGTATAGAGAGAGTAGAGCAGTGGGCTAAGCACACACCCCTGAGGTGCATCAGTATTAATTGTCAGCAAGGAGATGTTATCAGCGCTCCGTACAGATCGTTGTCATCCGTTTAGGAAGTCAAGGATCCAATTGCAGAGGGAGTTACAGAGGCCCAGGTTCTTCAACGTCTCAATCAGGATTGTGGGAATGATGGTATTAAATGCTGAGCTATAGTCAATGAACAGAACAGCATCCTGAAGTAGGTGTTTGTGTTGTCCAGGTGGTCTAAAGCCGTGTGAAGAGCCATTAAGATTGCGTCTGCTGTTGACCTATTGTGGCGATAAGCAAATTGCAATGGGTCCAGGTCCTTGCTGAGGCAGGAATTCAGTCTAGTCATGAGCAACCTCTCAAAAGCATTTCATCACTGTAGATGTGAGTGCTACCAGCCGATAGTCATTTGTTAGGCACTGGTATAATTGTTGCCTTTTCGAAGCAAGTGGGAACTTCTGCCCATAGCAGTGAGAGGTTGTAAGTGTCCTTGAATACTCCAGTTTTCAGAGCCTTACCAGGTACTCCATAGGAAGCTTCAGACTTGCAAGGGTTCACTCTCTCTAAAGACAGCCTAATGTCAGCCTATGAGACAGAGATCACAGGGTCATCATTTGCAGCCAGAATTTTCATAGCTGCAGTGATATTCTCCCTTTCAAAGCGGGCATAGAAGGTATTAAGTTCATCTGGTAATGAAGCATTGCTGTCATTCATGCTATTGGGTTTCGCTTTGTAGGAAGTAATGACGTGCAAACCCTGCCAGAGTTGTTGTACATCCGATGCTGCCTCCAACCTTGTTCAAAATTTCACTCAAATAGTCCCATAAATGAGTGAATTTCAATGAGTTTCAGTGAGTTTTATGCAAATGTTAATTGTAATTTAACCCTTTAAACTTTATGGTGTGCTGACTCCAAAGTTTGTTGTAGTCTAAGAGTGTTTTGTATATCTGAAAGATGTAGTGAACCTTAATACAAAGATTAGAGGGGACTAAAGGACGAAATAGTTTGCCTGAAGAGTAGTGTCGCACTGAAACTCAGTATCTCAGAGTAGTGCAGGCAAAAATTCTCATCTCATTTAGATGAGCACTTATAGAACCTACAAAGCAACTGATCAAGACCAATGAAATGTGAGTAACTTCCACTTTTGGTATGAGCAAGATTAGATTATTACTCCTGTTGCCAAGTATTTCTTTCTCTTTTGTAGAGGATATGAACAATTTAGATGGTTTGCAGTACTATTTCAGAGGATACAGTCGGCCCTCCTTATCTGCGGATACCGTATGCACGGATTCAACCAACCGCGGACCGGGAAAACCCAGAAGTTCTCTCTCCAGCACTTGTTGCTTGAGCATATACAGACTATTTTTCTCTTGTCATTATTCCCTAAACAATACGGTATAACAACTGTTTACGTAGCATTTACATTGTATTAGGTATTATAAGTAATCTAGAAATGACTTAAAAGTACAGGCAGTCCCCAGGTTATGAATGAGTTTTGTTCCCAAGTCCCTCTTTAAATCGGATTTGAAGTCGGAACAGGTGCATCCGGTATTATTTGGCGTCAGTTAGTCAAATGTTTTTCTTAGTATATAGTACATATTTTACCTTTCTATGCATATAAAACGCTTAAGAAACATACATATTTCAATAATTAAACCACTGCATTGCTTAGTAATAATTGTAGCTTTCATTGATGTATCAGGACCTTTAACATGCGCCATTAAAATTGTTCCGATCGTTGACCGACTGTAGCCTAACACTTTTCCAATGACCGATGGCATTTCACCTCTTTCCAATCGCTTTATTACTTCCACCTTATTTTCAATTGCGATTGTGATTATTTTCGTGATTCCTCTCACACTCCAAAGACCTACTGGTTGGTAGATTAATTGGTCATTGTAAAATTTTTCCATGATTAGACTTGGATTAAATCAGGGAATTGCTGGGTGGTGTGGCTTGAACGGCCGATTCCACTCTGTATCTCTGCGTAAGTAAGTAAAATGGAAATTTAACTAGTGTTAGATGAAGATGTTTCGGATTAAAAAAAAATTTGCCTGATAAATAGAACACAATATGTTATCTGTTTTTGCAGTGGGTTCAGTAAACACCTATGTTAGGATGCTGTTCATCAACTATAGCTCAGCATTTAATACCATCATTCCCACAATCCTGATTGAGAAATTGCAGAGCCTGGGCCTCTGTACCTCCCTCTGCAATTGGATCCTCAGCTTCCTAACTGGAAGATCATAATCTGTGCAGATTGGCAATGCCATATCCTCCTCGCTGACGATCAATGCTGGCGCACGCCGGGTGTGTGCTTAGCCCACTGCTCTACTCTCTCTATACCCATGACTGTGTGGCTAGGCATAACTCAAATACCATCTATAAATTTGCTGACGATACAATCATGGTTGGTGGAATCTCAGGTGGTAATGAGAGGGCATACAGGAGTGAGATATGCCACCTAGTGGAGTAGTGCTGCAGCAACAACCTGGCACTCAATGTCAGTAAGACAAAAGTGCAAATTGTGGACTTCAGCAAGGGTAAGATGAAGGAACCCACACCAATCCTTATAGAGAGATCAGAGGGGAGAGAGTGAGCAGTGTCAAGTTCCTGGATATCAAGATCCCTGAGGGTCTAACCTTGTCCCAACATATCAATGTAGTTATAAAAAAGGCAAGTCAGTGGCTATACTTTATTAGGAGTTTGAAACGATTTGGCATGTCAACAAATACACTCAAAAACTTCTATAGTTGTATCATGGAGAGCATTTTGACAGGCTGCGTCACTGTCTGGTATGGAGGGGCTACTACACAGGACTGAAAGAAGCTGAAGAGGGTTGTAAATCTAGTCAGCTCCATCTTGGGTACTATCCTACAATACTAACCCATACCAATCCTTGGGTCTTTAGGGAGCGGTGTCTCACAAAGGCAGCATCCATCATTAAGGACCTCCAACACCCAGGGCATGCCCTTTTGTCACTGTTACCATTAGGTAGGAGGTACAGAAGCCTGAAGACACGCACTCAGCGATTCAGAAGCAGATTCTTCCTCTCTGCCCTCTGGTTCCTAAATGGACATTGAATCTTTGGACACTACCTCACTTTAAAAAAAAATACAGTATTTCTGTTTTTGCATGGTTTTTTAATCTATTCAATGTACATAAGTGATTTACTTGTATATTTTTATTATTCTCTCTCTGCTAGATTATGTGTTGCATTGAACTGCTGTTGCTAAGTTAACAAATTTCACTTCACATGTTGGTGATGATAAACCTGATTCTGATTCTGAAAATAATTGTATTCATCTACAATTTACATTGACCTAGGAAATCTAAAAGTACATTAGAAGCAGTGATTGATTTTGAAGCATAGTCATCATTATAACCTCCAGTACTAATTGTAGGCAACCTTGTGCATTGGCTATAATGTTCCTCTAAGGTTCTTTTTATTATTGTGGCTGTTATTTTGTTGTCTCCTTTGTTCTTTTTATTCCCTACGTGTAGTGAGGATGTCGTTTGGAAAGAAAAAGTTCTCCACACATTACAGATGTTCTCTCCATTTGCTTTCATACTCTCTGAAGCTCTACAGCTGTAGCAATTGTCAAATGTTTTTGTTGTTGATTCTTGTATGCAGGAAATCTGTGCTAGTTGTGTTATTGCACAAGTTATGTATAATTTAATATCAAATAGTTTGAATGATTTTGCAACTTGTCTTATTTTTCTTCTATGTTTTCATTTGCTCTTTAATGTAACTTTTGGCTTTATTAGGGCCAACTAATGTGGAGGATACTGTTGGACTAGTTATCAAAGATGCCGGTATGTTATCTTTACAATGCTATTTGGTTCAATAAAGCAGTATTGTTACTGACTGATACCATTGTTACTGATTCTCACATTCAGCCAATAATTATTTTTAGTGGTGGAACAGCATTGTTGTTAAGTGTCAAAAGAGGACCATTTTACTACTTACAGCCATGTTTTGAATATACCTTAGCAACCTGGCATATATCTTTGATGCCTTTGTTATTTTATTTGTTGTTATAAAAATGGGTTGGAATTTTGACCTGTTGTATTTTGGTTCTTGTAGTGTACAATGCCATTGGATTGGCAGCTTATGAACTTTTTGATAATGTGGACTTTGACCAGTGGTTTAAAAATCAGCTTCTGGCTGAATTGCAAGTTACTCACATAAGGTAAGCCCCAACTATTTAAATTAAGCCAACTGTGCTATTTGAGCATTTAATCATCAATTTTTTAGAAGTACAGTATATTAAATTGTCTTTAGTTTTACTTTCTTCCTTTGCATTCAGCTGATGAATATTTCAGTTGCTATCTATGTAAACATTGTGTCCACATTGGTAAAGATAGTGATCTATCCTATGAACTGCCACCAACATCACTGGTATCTATATGGTTTGAGATGTTAGGTTATATGACTATGATCAGATTTCCTTTACTTCTTCAACAGTATGTTGTGTTGCACTTAAAATCAGTATACATTTCTGTTTCTGGTAAAATAATTTGTTTGTATAGTGGAATCATTTTAACACCATTGGGCAGGTGCTGCAATCAAATTCCTTATTAACATAAGAATTAGCCAATTGCTCTGTCCTTTTAGAATGAAAGTGATGTATAATATAGTAATTCTATTGCGCCTGCATAAACTTTTAAGTTACTTTTACATTATATTGAGAAAATTAACTTAATTGTCATTTGATTAATGTAATGTGCATTCTGCAAGGTTGCTTACATTGAGATTGTTAGACCCATGTATCTGTTTTCTTACTGTCTGTATTGCTCTGTGTGTTGCACTATTATTATTGGGTATGTAGATTGGGGTGCGGTAGGAGCGGATGAGTTTAGTTACATATTCATGCTTTGTCTTCAGGTTAGTTTGGTCTCGTTGAGAGTTAGAGTCGGAGTTGAGCCACTGGGTGATTTTTTTTTGTTGACTGCTAAAATTGTTAATTTCTCACTAGACAACTCTTATATCTTGATCGCTATGATATCATTATCATCACTGCTTATTCTGTTATATTGCTAGTTATGTTAGTTTTTTTATTGATACAAGATCATTTGACTTTGCTGGTTTTTTAATAAAATATCGAATGTACTCCTTTGAACTTTGGAATTTTGGAAACATTAATTTGAATGTATCTATCTGGTAGTGTATTTGAGGATCTTGCAAATACTCTCCTTGATAATATGTACATTACTAACTTATGTTGTTAGGCACAACTTTTCCAATGATTTCAAGGACTTATTGATTAGAAGCCTATATTGGAATCAAAAATAGTTTCTTTTTGTTCTACAGTAAGCCAAATCCAAATTGCATTGATGATATTAATAAACCAAATAGATATTAATTTTGTTGTTTTGGGAACTTTTTGTGATCCCTCTATAACGGGCTTTGATTGAGTGTTACAGGTTTTGTTATTTTGTTATTGTTCATTGAGCTAATATTTTAAATTTTGCTTTGTTGCAATACTCCCTGTAAAAAGGTTGCTTATGTGTAATTGTCTTGTTTGTTTTTGATGTATAGATACAAACTTATTCGGCGTAGAGTCATTTGGTTGATTGGTCAATGGATTTCTGTAAAATTTAAATCGGAATTAAGGCCATTGTTGTATGAGGCTATCCTTAATCTCATGCAGGACCAAGATCGTGTGGTAAGTTTTAATATGTATTTTATATTTTAATGAACTAAGATTTTTTTTGCAGTTAACTACAGTTTGCTTTGGCTGTACTGTAGTGGCATTTGTTGAAGAAGGGAACATAACATAAGAAATAAAAACAAGAATAGAGCACTCTCATCAAAGTGTTGTTTTCCACTATAACCCCTAATGCTTTGATTCTGATAACATCTAAAAAGCTGTTAGTCTGTTTCTTCAATAAACCCAGTGACTGAGCTTCCAAAGCCCTTTTAGAGAGACTTCTGAGAATTCATCATTGGGTGTGATAGGTCTGCAGTGTTGGCTGTGGAATCACTGAATCTTACGTGATGATTCCACAGCTTGTCATGCTTTTACTCTTTTGCTGAATTTCACCAGGTTGGCAACTCACTTCTAGGCAAGCTTGATGTTGCTCCTGGTAAGCTCTTCTACTCTCTTTATTGAGCCTGTTTTACCTATGACACAGAATGAGTCTATTTGAACAATGTCACTAAGCGTGGCAACCTTGTCAGTGTTTTTTTTAGAATTGCTTTACTTGCCGCATGTACATTGAACCATTGAAATGTACTGTGAAATCCATAGTTTGCGTCAACTGCCAACAAAGCAGAAGGATGTGCTGAGGGCAGCCCGCATCTGTTGCCCTTTTTCCAGCACCAACTTACTAACTTGTATGATTTTGGAATGTGGGAGGTAACCAGAGCTCTTGGAGGAAACCCATGTGGTGACAAGAAGAACCTACAAATTCCTTACATACAGCAGGGGGAATTGAACCCTGATTGTTGGTGCTATAAAGCATTACGCTAACCGCTAAACTGCCATTTTCCTCTCCTTATTTCTCCACTGCCTTGCAATTTTCTTTTACATGGTCATCAATTCCCCTTTGATTCTTTTTATCACTTAGTTTAACTAGGGGGTAGATTCAGATTTATTGATGTCATCTAGGTGAGTGAAGAGTATTCCTCTATATGCTTGGCTTGTGGCTTGTAGTTGTGCTATCAGGAGGTGAGTCTCTCATTGGAGGATACTCTGCCTTTGATCTATTTTTGTCCAGTTGAATTTCTGGTCAGTGGTGGCCCTTAGGATATTGATTGTGGGGGGTTTTGGTTATGTTAATACAAATTAATGGCAAGAGAAGGAGACTCTTGTTTGAGGTGGTCATTGACCACTACTTCTGTGGTGCAAATGTTACCCTGTACTTGTCAGCCTGTGCCTCAGTGTTTCCTAGGTCTTACTGCATGCGAGCATGGATTGTTTCATTGTCTGAGATGCTGTTGAGTGGAACTGAGCAACGTGCAATCATCAGTAGACATCTCCACTTCTGTCCTTATGGGACAAGAATAATGACGAAGCAGCTGAAGATGCTTGGGTCCAGGGCACTGGCCCGTAGAATTCCACAGATGACATACTGAGGCTGTGGTGATCGACCCCTGATGCCGCAAATACCTTCCTCTTGATTCTGAAGTGCAATTTTTCCTTCATTCAAGTTTCAGTGAATACTACACTCAGAATCCCTTGCACTTGCTGTCCTCATGATTCATCTTCACTTGGCCCCAAATTTGCACTATTTCAATCTTAAAAGACTTCCTTTTGTTGCATAGAATTGTATATCCATTCTGGAATGCTCCATTCACTTCTGTGCTGTGCATGAACATTCAGTCCTTTGAATCATTAAAGTACAGATTTGTCATAGGTTTAATAAGTACTATGAAAAATTGGGATAGAAACAAACTGAGAGGAACTAATCACCTGATAAAGTATATGAGAAACAAGTAAGATAGATAATAAAGATTTTTTTCCAATGACAGAGTTATCAAAAACAAGAGGACACAGGTTAATGTGAGTGGAAAGATTTTTGCAATATGTTGGAGGGGAATGATTTTTTTTTTACGGAATGCTTTTCATCTTTCGGTAAGATGATGGTGCACACAGACACAGCAGCCACTCTGGATCCAACAAAACTGCATTTGTTCATCTTGTTCATCTCTTTTACGATCGCAAGTCACTGCTGGACGCTAACATCAAGTACTGCAGGACTATCCCATCAGCGAGTTGCTCAACAATGATAGAGCTGGACTTACTGCATCCTGTTGTGTTGTCGCCTGGATCTATTGTATACCATTGTTGTGCTGACAAATCCAACAAATGAATGTCTTGGAAGTTTTTATTGTGATAGCCAGACCCTATTTGACATTGGTAATATAATATACTGCAAATCCAGCTCATTGGTGAGACAGAAGGCAGGGGAGCTGTAATTGCCCTGGTTGTAGCAAGGCCTAGGCTGTCGGTTGCTTCGGACGCAGCGGCCTGTCATTTGCCCGGGGAGGAGAGAGCAGGGGACTCTAGTGGGCGTGCTGGAATCTATACTTGAGTTGGGGCTGGCCCTCCCATCGGTGCTGCTCTCCAGTGTTCGCACAATAAAGGAGCTAGCTGGACCAGGGTAATCTATGGTTATGCCACTCAGGGACTTGTGCTGTATTAGTTTTTGTTTGTGACTCTGTTTTTCTGAAATGATAACCATATGAGCAATTTGTGCTATGTGCAATGTGCTGCTGGTTATGTTTTGCACCTTGGCCCCAGAGGAATGCTGTCTAGTTTGGCTATATTCATGTATGGTTCAGTGATGATTAATTGTGTATTTAAACTTATCTGAGACATGCTGTCAGAGAGGATGGTAGCATGAAATACAATTACTGCCACTGAGAATCAGAATCAGGTTTATTATGACCGGCATGTAACATGAAATTTGTTAACATAGCAGCAGCAGTTCAATACAATACATAATCTAGCAGGAGAGAGAGAAAAATAAAATAAAATGATAACAAATAAATAAATAAAATAAAATAAAATATAATGATAAATAAAGAAGTAAATTAATTATGTACTTTGAATAGATTTTACAAAATGTGCAAAAACAGAAATACTGTATATTAAAAAATGAGGTAGTGTCCAAAGCTTCAATGTCCATTTAGGAATCGGATGGCAGAGGGGAAGAAGCTATTCCTGACTCGCTGAGTGTGTGCCTTCAGACTTCTGTATCTCCTACCTGATGGTAACAATGAGAAAAGGGCATGCCCTGGGCGCTGGAGGTCCTTAATAATGGACACTGCCTTTCTGAGACACTGCTCTCTAAAGATGCCCTGGGTACTTTGAGGGATCGTACCCAAGATGGAGCTGACTAGATTTACAACCTTCTTCAGCTTTTTTTCAGTCCTGTGCAGTATCCCCTCCATACCAGGCAAGTGATGCAGCCTATCAGAATGTTCTCCATGGTACAACTATAGAAGTTTTTGAGTGTATTTGTTGACATGCCAAATCTTTTCAAACTCATAATAAAGTATAGCCACTGTCTTGCCCTCTTTATAACTACATCGATATGTTGGGACCAGCTTAGATCCTCAGAGATCTTCACACTGAGGAACTTGAAGCTGCTCACTCTCTCCACTTCTGAACCCTCTATGAGGATTGGTCTGGGCTCCTTTGTATTACCCTTGCTGAAGTCCACTATCAGCTGTTTTGTCTTACTGACGTTGAGTGCCAGGTTGTTGCTACGGCACCATTCCACTAGTTGGCATATCTCATTCCTGTATGCCTTCTTGTCACCACCTGAGATTCTACCAACCATAGTTGTATCATCAGCAAATTTATAGGTGGTATTTGAGTTATGCCTAGCTACGCAGTCGTGTATACAGAGAATGGAGCAGTGGGCAAAGCACACATCCCTGAGGTGTGCAAGGGTTGATCATCAGTGTGGAGGATATGTTATCACCAATCCGCACAGACTGAGGTTTTCCGGTTAGGAAGTCAAGGATCCAATTGCAGAGGGAGGTACAGAGGCCCAGGTTCTCAGTCAGGATTATGGGAATGATGGTATTAAATGCTGAGCTATAGTTGATGAACAGCATCCTGATGTAGGTGTTTTTGTTGTCCAGGTGGTCTAAAGCCATGTGGAGAGCCATTGAGGTTGTTTCTGCCATTGACCTATTGTGGCAATAGGCAAATTGCAGTGGGTCCAGGTCCTTGCTGAGGCAGGAGTTCACGCTAGTCATGAGCAACCTCTCAAAGCATTTCATCACTGTCGATGTGAGTGCTACCGTGTGATAGTCATTAAGGCAGCTCACATTGTTCTTCTTAGCATTAGTATAATTGTTGCCTTTTTGAAGCAAGTGGGAACTTCTGCCTATAGCAGTGAGAGGTTGAAAATGTCCTTGAATACTCTCATTAGTTGGTTGGCACAGGTTTTCAGAGACTTACCAAGTACTCCCATCAGGTCCTTCGGCCTTGTGAGGGTTTACTCTCTTTAAAGACAGTCTAACATCAGCCAGACATGTATACTCTCACACACTCTCTTGCACACACTCTATATATAAACAACGTTTGCTGGAGGAAAGATGGATCATAATGATCAAAGATAGAGAGTAGGGTGCATCAGAAAAAGATGTATGACCAGTGTCAAGTTGATTATGTGAGTAAGAATCAGATAAAGTACGAGATAAAAAAGATATGGAAACTAAATTAAGCCTATGAAGCTAGATTGAGAATTAATATTTATGCAATCGAAAATGTTTTCTGTATAAAAGTATATA
Organism: Hypanus sabinus; assembly: GCF_030144855.1. Taxonomy (NCBI): domain Eukaryota; kingdom Metazoa; phylum Chordata; class Chondrichthyes; order Myliobatiformes; family Dasyatidae; genus Hypanus; species Hypanus sabinus. The sequence goes on along the minus strand of NC_082719.1, from coordinate 64,430,866 downwards.
TATTAGCAGATAAACATACATAATTTGGGATTATAAAGGAGATTTGTGCAAATTGAGAGCGTGGCATAATCTTTAATTGGTTGTGAGATACAGTCGGCCCTTGTTAGCTGTGAGGAATGGTTCCGGGACTCCTAGCGGATACCAAAATTCACGAATGCTCAAATCCCTTATTCAACTTGTCTCAATCTGGTGGACCTTAGGACCCAGCGGAACCCCAGCCCTTATTTAACCTGTCTCAGAGCGGTGGACATTAGGACGGTGCCAGAGCTCTGAATGCGCAGTGTTTCTGTTCACGAAAATAATCATGATCACGATTGAAAATAAAGTGGAAATAATAAAGCAATCGGAAAGAGGTGAAACGCCATTGGTCATTGGAAAAGCGTTAGGCTACATCGGTCAACGATCTGAACTTTTTAAAAGGATAAGTGAGAAAGGCTCTGCCCCGATGAAAGCTACAATTATTACTAAGCAACACAGTGGTTTAATTATTCGGTTTTGGGGTTTTGAGTTTTTGATCCTCCACATCAACCCGGCATGGTGGAGAGCGCACTAGGGAGCGATCTGTTCTGAGTCCCGAGAACTTCCGTTACCGAGCCCAGCACTGAAGCATACGTTCTTAAGTGTTTTATATGCATAGAAAGGTAAAATATATACTAAGACAAACATTTGACTAACTGACGCTGAATAATACCGGATGTACCTCTTCTGACTTATTTAGTAAGAGAACTTCCGATTTTTTTCGATCCCAATGCATGATAACCCACGCACATCCTCCTGTAAACTTTAAATCATCTCTAGATTACTTATAATACCTAATACAATGTAAATGCTATGTAAAATGGTTGTTATACTACAAACCCTATTTCCAGAAAAGTTGGGATATTTTCCAAAATGCAATAAAAACAAAAATCTGTGATATGTTAATTCATGTGAACCTTTTTTTAACTGACAAAAGTATAAAGAAAAGATTTTCAATAGTTTTACTGACCAACTTAATTGTATTTTGTAAATATACACAAATTTAGAATTTGATGGCTGCAACACACTCAACAAAAGTTGGGACAGAGTTAAAGTAAGATTGAAAAGTGCACAAAATATTCAAGTAACACTGATTTGGAAAACTCCACATTAAGCAGGCTAATTGGTAGCAGGTGAGGTATCATGACTTGGTATAAAAATAGCGTCCATCAAAGGCTCAGTCTTTGCAAGCAAGGATGGGTCGTGGCTCACCCCTTTGTGCCAAAATTCATGAGAGAATTGTTAGTCAGTTCAAAAGGAACATATCCCATCGCAAGATTGTAGAGAATATAGGTCTTTCAACATCCACAGTACATAATATTGTGAAAAGGTTCAGAGAATTCAGAGACATCTCAGTGTGTAAAGGGCAAGGTCGGAAACCACTGTTGAATGCGTGCGATCTTCGAGCCCTCAGGCGGCACTGCCTAAGAAACCGTCATGCTACTGTGACAATTATAGCCACCTGGGCTCGGGAGTACTTCGGAAAACCATTGTCACTTAACACAGTCTGTCACTGCATCCAGAAATGCAACTTGAAACTGTATTATGCAAGGAGGAAGCCATACATCAACTCTACGCAGAAACGCCGACAAGTTCTCTGGGACCGAGCTCATCTTAGATGGACCGAAAGACTGTGGAACCGTGTGCTGTGGTCAGATGAGTCCACATTTCAGCTAGTTTTCAGAAAAAACGGGCATCGAGTTCTGGTTGCCAAAGATGAAAACGACCATCCTGATTGTTATCAGCAAAAGGTGCAAAAGCCAGCATCTGTGATGGTATGGGCGTGCATCACTGCCCATGGCATGGGTGAGTTGCATGTATTGAAAGGTACCATTGACTCTGAGGTGTATATTAGGATGTTAGAGAGACATATGTTGTCTTCGAGGCGACGTCTCTTCCCGGGACGTCCATGCTTATTTCAGCAGGACAGTGCTGTGTTGCAGCCATCAAATTCTAAATTTGTGTATATTTACAAAATACAATTAAGTTGGTCAGTAAAACTATTGAAAATCTTTTCTTTGTACTTTTGTCAGTTAAATAAAGGTTCACGTGAATTAACATATCACAGATTTTTGTTTTTATTGCATTTTGGAAAATATCCCAACTTTTCTGGAAATGGGGTTTGTACATTGTTTAGGGAATAATGACAAGAAAAAAAGTCTGTACATGCTCGAACAAGTGCTGGAAGAGCATTTCTGGGTTTTTGAGATTCGCGGTTGGTTGAGTTCATGCATGCGGAATTCGTGAATAAGGAGGGCTGACTGTATCAGATATATTTAAAATTGTTAGAGAAGGTACTGGAGAAACAGTCTGCTGGAGGAACTCAGCAGATCAAGCAGCATCCGATGAAGGGAAGGAACTGTTGATTTTTCAGATCGAAACCCTACATGATGAATCTGCAGTCTCTTGTGCTGCTGAGATACTAGAAGAGCTTATTATATGTAAATCAGTAATTTGTCAGACTGTGTTCAGATGCGTTGATGGCTACTGTGAGAAGCGAGGTTCAGAATTGTGCAGAGACTTGGCTATATTATCATCTTTGCTTACTGATTGGTGTCAGAACCCTTGAGTATTGAAAATATGATACCAATTTTAAAAATATGTCAAGATAAGCCCATCAAGTACAGTTTTAGTTTGGTGGTGAAAAAATAGCTGCTAGAATTGGAAATAAAGCATTTGGATCAATGTGTATGTGTATCAATAGCACAACACCAAGGTTTTCACGTTCTAAGCTTGTGTTTGTTGGGAAACCTAGATGTAAAATGATTCCTTTTGTTCAAAGTCGTTGATTAAAAAATAAACACTCAAATTCCTGGAAAACTATCACAGGCTGCATTCTGTCAAATAGAATATGTCTGCTACATCACTACTCTCTGATATCTACATAATATATTTACATTTGAGTATGTAATACACCATTACTGTTAATCATATGAAGATATCAAAATAAAATAAATTAATCTTGTTTTTTAAGCAATGTGGGTTGAACTCCTTTCTCACTTGGTATATCTTGCCCCACAAGAGACAGAACTGAGCCAGAAAAGATGACAGAAGTTGCCAGAGTGAAACATTGGACAACAGTAATCATACATTAATCAAACCTCCTGTGCCTAATACAGTGGCCACTGGGTGTATCCTTGTGCTCTTCTGCTGCTGTAGATCACCCACTTTAAGATTCGATGTGTTCTGTATAGAGATACTCTTTTGCGCACCACTGTTCGAATGTGTAATTAAGTTATTGTCACCTGTCAGCTTGAATCGTCTGGCCATTCTCCTCTGATCTCTCTCATTAACAAACTGTTTTCGTCCACAGAACTCTTGTCCTAATAACCTGGAACATCTAATAATTGAGTGCTGTCCATTTTACTTTTGGAGGGAGTTATCCTCCATGATCCTGACTGGTTTACATACTGCCAAAGCAGTACGTTAAGCAAGCACCATTATTAAGTATTGAGTGCCATGATTAACAAACAAGAAACAGCCTATCCTGATGCCTTTCATATCATTGTTGGGGGACTTCAGTTAGTCTTGCTTGAAGAAATATCTGCCCAGTTATTGTCAACTTATCACCTGTAGCACCACGGGTCCCAACACACTCGACCACTGTTACATTATGGTTAGGAACGCCTAGTGTTCCATCCCTAGATTGAACAGGAAATCTGACTATCCTACCTGCACACAGGTAGAGGCTAAAGAGTAGAGCTCCAGAAGTAAGGACAACAAAGAGGTAATCAGGGAGACAGAAGTGTGACTAAAGAATTGCTTCTAGCCATTGGACAGGATCCTGTTCAAGGACTCATCAGAAGATCTGAATGAATATGCTACGGTTGTCACAGATTTTAGCAAGGCAGTCGTGGACAAGTGTGTCCTCACAAAATCAATCAGTGTCCTCCCCAATCAGAAGCTCTGGATGAACCAAGACATCTGGAATCTGCTTAGGGCCAGAACAGTCGTGTCCAGGCCTGGCGATCAAGTAAAATACAAGAGGTCCAGGTACGACCTCTGGAAAACCATCTCACATATGAAGTGGCAATTCTGGACCAAACTTGCATTACAAAAGGATGCGTGACAACTGTGGTAGGGCATGAATGCTATTAAATCTTACAAAGTAGAACCAAGTGATATATATGACAACAAGGTTTTGCTCCCAGATGAACTTTGACCAACAAAGCTAGTGGGCACCTTCACAAACTCCCACAGTCCCCAGCAACCCTGGGATTTCAATCTCTCAGGCTGACGTGACAGAATCTTTCAGGGGGCTGAACTGACAGAAAGCATGTGGCCCAGACAGTGTACCTGGCTGAGTACTACAGACCTGTGCTAATCTTCCAGTAAGCTGATGTGTGCAAACGTAGTGGCCTCTAGGGGTCAACCAAAGCTGCTTTATTCTTTGTAAGATCAGTGAGCTGCTTGTTGATCGGAGAAGCTGGATTAGCATTGGCTTTGGAGCCAGCTGATTTATCTGAGTTACAGTCCAGGGCGTTGGAGGGGCTGACTGGGGTGTCAAAGGATCCCACCGATCTGTCGGAGGTGCTGATTTCAGTTCGGAGGAGCTGACTTGGCTGCAGACTGTGTTGCTGCCCGCTACTCAAATACATCGGAGTTGGTGCAGTATAACTATGGGAAATTGTCTCAGACAGTCACTTGTGATTGTGAGACTTTGTTGGATGGTGATAATGTAAGCTGCCGCAGGCCTGTTACCCTTGTCTGATGTAAGGCCAATCAACAAACAAGCTTCAGTTGTAGCAAGAACTGGACTCAAGCCTTGGGACTGCCTGCTGTTGCAGACCAAGTGAGAGATGCTGAAGCTCTGCAGGATGGTTGAGCTCGGCTGGGGCCTAGCCTTACCTGTTTGTGCTGCCCTTCCATTTTTGAGCAGTGGAATGACAGGCTGAATTGCATGTTTCTGTACGTGCCAGGAGACTGTACCATTGATTGCTGAACATTGTTGTTCAGGGTCTTGGACTGTACCTGCTTTTTTTTTGAGTGAATCTACTTCTTTGCTCAATGTCTTGAATTTTGTTTCTTGCTATTTTTGAATACAGTTGGCCCTCCTTATCCACAAGGGATTGGTTCCGGGACCTCCCGTGGATACCAAAAAATGTGGATGCTCAAGTCCCTTATATAGAATGCCGCAGTATTTGCATATAACCTACGCACATCCTCCTGTATACTTTAAATCATCTCTAGATTACTTATAATACCTAATACAATGTAAATGCTATGTAAATAGTTGTTATACTGTAACGTTTAGGGAATATTGACAAGAAAAAACAACTGTATGTGTTCCTCTTGCTCACAACACAAGCAGTGAACGAACGAGACACGAGGCGAAGAATGATCAAACTACGAGTAAAACTTATAATCATCTCTAGATTACAGAACTTATAACACCTAATACAATGGAAATGCTTGTAAATAGTTGTTACACTGTCTTGTTTAGGGAATATTGACAAGAAAAAATACTTTACATGTTCCTCTTGCTCACAAGACAAGCAGTGAACGAACAAGATGCGAGGCGAACAGTGATCAAACGACGAGTAAAACTTTTAATACCTGTACAGTAGTTGTTACACTGTCTTGTTTAGGGAGTAAGGATGCTTTGGAGGAGGCTCAATAATACTAAAGTCAGGAACTGTGGAGGTTGAGGATCTTCAAGTGTTGAAAGTCGAGACTTCAGAATTGCAGATGTTTTAGTTAGAAACATTGTTATAGGAAGCTGACTCTTTTTCTTTGCACCATCAAACAAATCTTGCAAGGTAGCCTTTCTCTTCTACAAGTTTCTTGAGCTCCTCTGGGAATGCTGCTGCGGCCTCGGCATTAGCCGATGCCGATTCTCCCGTGATCTTTATGTTCTTGAGGCTGTAGTGCTTTACATAGCCAGCCAGCCATCCTTTACTAGCCTTAAACTCTTTTCCCTCACTCTCATCAACCCCATCTGAGTAGTGCTCATAGGGACTAAGAGCTTTTTCACATTTAATTTGGCCACTGACAGGTGTATGCTTCTGTGACATGTCCTCTAGCTACACAGTCGGCGAGAGATAGCACTTTATGCTCCCTCTTAACCTTTGAGGAATTGCTTTGACCACATAATTGGTTTTTAGGCGTCATTTTTTCACAGGAACAAAGTAGTGAACGAATGAGACGCGAGGTGAACAATGCTCGAACAATGAGTCCTGGAAGAGCACTTCCGGGTTTTCTCGATTCGTGGTTGGTTGAATTTGTGCATGCAGAACTTGCGGATAAGGAGAGCCAACTGTATTTATTTGCTACTTTGAATGTTTTGCACCTTGGTCCCAGAGGAACGCCATCTCTTTCAGCCGTATTTATGTATGGTTGGAATGATAATTAAACTTGATTTGATAACTGGCTGGCGTGTTCACTGATGATCTTTAACCTTTCACTTTGACAGTCTGACATACCCACCTGCTTCAAGCATTCTTCAATTTTACTGGTGCCCAGGAAGAATGAGTTAACCTGCCTCAATGACTATAATTCAGTTGCACTTTCATTCACTAGGGTGAAATGCTTTGAGAGGTTTGTGATGAAACATATCAATTCCTGCCTGAGGAGCAACTTGCACTTGTTCCCATTTGCCTACCGTCATAACAGATCAACAGCAGATTCTACTTTATTGGCTCTTCACTCTACTCTGGAATATCTGAACCTTCAATGTTCTTCATCAGGGTGCTCTTCACTGACTACAGCTCTGTATTCAACACTTCATCCACACAAAATTAATCAATAAGCTCCACGACCTGGGCCTCAATACCTCCTCGTGCAACTGGATTCTCAATTTCCTCGCTTGCAAGCCCCATTCAGTTCCGATTGGCAACAATATCTCCTCCACAATCACCATCAGCGCAAGTGCTCCACAAAGCTGTGTGCTTAGCCCCCAAGCTCTACTCTCTTTACACTGTGTGGCTAAATACAGCTGTAATGCCATATTTAAGTTTGTTGACAACAGCACTGTTGTTGGCTAAAACAAAGGTGGCGACGAATCAGCACATAGGAGGGAAGTTGGAAAATCTGGCTTAATGATGCCACAGCAACAAACTCTCACTCAATGTCAGTAAAACCTAGGAGCTGATTGTTGACTAAGGAGGAGAAACTGGAGGTTCATGAGCCAGTCCTCATCAGGAGATTGGAGGTGGAGAGAGTATCCTGAGCCCAACAAATTGATGCAGCAAAAGAAGGTACAACATCGCCTATATTTCAGTAGGGGTTTGAGGAGATTTGGTAATGTCACCAAAGTTACTCACAAATTTCTATAAAAGTACCATGGAGAGCATTCTAACTGGCTGCATCACCCCCTGGTATAGGGGAGCTACAGTATTGAAATAAGCTGCAGAAAGCTGTAAACTCAGTCAGCTCTATGATGGGCACTAGCCTCCACAGTATCCAGCACTACTTCGAGGAGCAATGTCTCAAAAAGGCAGCATCTGTCAATGAGGACTTCAATCAACCAGACCTGTTCGCGTTGCTACTATCAAGGAGGTGGTACAGAAACCTGAAGGCACACACTAAATGATTCAGGAACAGCTTCTTCCCCTCTGCCACCTGATTTCTGAATGAATATTGAACCCATGAGCACCACCTTATTACTTTAATTCACATTTCTTTTCCTCTATTGTTGTGTATTGTTCTGCTGCTGCAAAGAAAGCAAATTTTATGACATATGCCAGTGATATTAAACGATTTGAATAAGATTGGCAAGCAAAACAATTCAGTAGCTACAGAAAACCAGTGAAGTGATGAAGAGAATCCAGGAGATATGACCAAATTGATTAAAAAAAAGAGCAAAATAGCATTATGAGTAACAAATGTTGCATCATGAATGAATAAAGAGATGAGGGCAGAACCGAAAAAAAGAAACAGGAACTAAGTATGTTCATAATGCAGAAGGACAAAAGATAACATTAAATAGGAAGAGTGGTGAAAAATGGAGAAAATAACAATGAAATCAAAAAGTAGAATGAAAGCTTCCTGAAGGCACATATCATAAAAAAGAAATCGGCATGTGGTTAAAGGCACACATATAATGATGCTGAATATCATGGCAAATTAGCAGGCTTTAAACAAAATTAGTTTGCAGCTGTATTTGCCTGGAGACTAAATCAAAAACTTTATTAAATTACACTTGTGTGAATCCCTGCAGCATGTAGTGGCCTTGTGATCTGTCTTGGATGCCAACAGCAAAATATCTTTAAAAAGGGTAAATCCTGATGGTGTGCTTGGTAGGACTTTGAAAACCTGTGCTGAACAGCTAGCAGGAGTGTTCAAGGACATTTACAATTTCTTGCTATAGTTCGAGGTTCCATCCTGCTTTAAAAGGACGACAGTCATACCATTGCCCAAGAAGAGCAGGGTGAGCTGTCTCAGTGGCACTCACATCTACTATGATGAAATATTTTGAGGTTGGTCACGGCTGGACTCAACTCCTGCCTAGGTAAGGACCTGGACATGCTGCAGTTTGCTGTAGGTGCACAGCAGATGCATTCTCACTGGCTCTCCATCTGGCATTGGATCACATGGACAAAAGCACTACCTCTGTCAGGCTGCCATTTATTGATTACAATTATACCCTCAATTTTAATCAGCAAGTTCCAAATCTTGAACCTCTATGCACCGCTCTGCAACTGGAGCCATGAATTCCTCTCCGGGAAACCACAGTCTGTGTGGATTGGAAATAATATCTCTTACATCCAAAAGGATGTAGGCAAAAGGCTGGTGACTATAGGCCAGTTAGTTTAACCTCTGTAGTTGGAAAAATGCTTGAAGCTATCATTTGTTATGAATGTGCCACTGCTCTGAGGGGCTGAAGGGTGCGGGGTAGCCTCCTCCTTTGTGAGAATCACAAGATCACTATTGAGTCAGTTCAGGAGACCCAGGAAATGAGAGAGAGACGTTTGGAATGTCTTGACCCCTCCGGCAATATAAAGCGACAGGAAACGGCCATTGTCTCTTGGAGACGGAATTATGTATTAAAATACTGTGCTTCGTGGAAGCCCTCAGGCAAAGTGGTCTGGTTGGTGGAGGGATTGCATCATCCCTACCTGATTGACATCTGCGACCCTGTGAGTCAGGATAAAAGAGTGTCTGTGGGAACAGCCCCTCAGACGCACCAGAAGAAACGCTAGCGATCCCGTAATAGCGGAGGCCGGTGGGGAGGCCACGTGCGTTCCGTTCCATTTGCCCTGGAACCGGTGTCCATTACCACGGAAGAATGGCTTTTAGCTAACAACGGGGAAACCAACTCCCAACGACTCTCGAAGGATTGACATCATAAAAGGACTGGGCAAGTTTTAACCTGTCTTTCTCTCAAACCAAAATGCTGCAGCTTGAACGAACTAAAAGTGACTTTTTATATTTCCATCGGACAATACATTATCCCCTAGACAACGATAGAGCTATTTCTTATTGATTATTATTATACCACGCGCTTTTAGATTTAGTATTGTTGACGTATATTATCTGTATGTTTGCATTGATATTATTTTGTGTATTTTTATCAATAAATACTGTTAAAATAGTACCATCAGACTTCAACGGACCTCTCTATCTTTGCTGGTAAGTGACCCAGTTACGGGGTTCGTAACACATTAAAGAAGAACTATTGAGGCATCTGGAAAGAAATGGATTCATCAGGCAGATGCAGCATGGATTCACCAAAGGCAGGTCCTGCTTGACAGACTTGCTGGAGTTCTTTCAGGATATAATGAGCACAGTGGATAGAGGGGAACAGATGGTTGGTACTTACTTGGATTTTCAGAAGGTGTTCGATAAGGTGCCTCATAAAAAAACTTATCCATAAGATAAGGATGCATAAAGTTGGGGGTGATGTATTAGCATGGATAGAGGCTTGGTTAACTAATAGAAAGCAGAGTTGGGATGCACGGGTGTTACACTGGTTGGCAATCGTGGTGAGTGGTGTGCCGCAAAGGTTGGTGCTGAGCCCACAACTTTTCATGATATGCATTAATGATCTGGAAGAGGGGACCAAATGTAATGTATCTTGCTGATTGCTGAAGTGTAAGTTTGTTGATTATACTAAATTGAGTGGGAAAGCAAATTGCAGAAGATACAGAGAGTCTACAGAGAGATAGGTTAAGTGAGTGTGCAAGGGTCTGGCAAATAGCATACAATTTTGGTAAATGTAAGATCATTCACTTTGGAAGGAAAAATGTTGGAGTTGATTTTTAATTAAGTGCTAAAAACTTGCAGCATGCTGTTGTGCAGAGGAATGTGGGAGTGCAAAAAGGTTGGTTTGCAGGTGCAGCAGGCTATCAAGAAGGCAAATGGGATGTTGGTCTTCATTGCTAGAGGGATTGAATTTAAGAGCAGTGAGGTTATGTTGCAGCTGTACTGGTAAGGCTACACCTGGAGTGCTGCATGCAGTTCTGGTCTCTACTTGTGGAGGGATATACTGGCTTTGGAGACAGTGCAGAGGAGGTTCACTAGGTTGATTCCAGAGATGAGGGAGTTAGACTATGAGGAGGGATTGAGGCTCCTGATTCTGAGGCTGTGTCCTCTAGTCTTAGACTCTCCCTCCATAGAAAACATCCTCTCCATGTCTGCTCCATCAAGGCCTTTCACCATTCGATAGGTTTCAACGAGCTCACTTTTCATTCTGAATTCTAGTGAAATCAGGCCCAGCCATCAAACTCTCTACATTTGAAAAGCCATTCAATCCTGGAATAATATCAGTAAACCTCCTTAGAACCCTCTCCAGTTTCAGCACATCCTTTCTGAGATAAGGGGCCCAAAACCATTCAGAAAACTCCCAAGTGGGGACTCGCCAGTGCTTTATAAAGTTAAAACATTATGTCCTTGCTTTGTCATCAGTGAAAAGGCTGAGTGGGTTTAAGTTCCTGGGTGTCAACATCTTTAAAGACCTAACCTGGGTCCTACATATTGATGCAATTACAAAGATGGCACAGCAGCATCTGTATTTCATTAGGAGTTTGAGGAGACCTTGTGTGTCAACTTGCAGTAGCTCCAAGTCCTTGCTTAGACAAGAGTTCATTCTAGCCATGGTAGGATGGTGTGGGTTGGATTCAAGGTTGCTCATATCAAGCATCAAGTTAAGAAGATCACTGTAGGTGGAGCTTTTGAGTATTTGGTGTGTTGATGGTTCGTACAACGCTGTGAGGATGGTTCATACATGTCATATTCAGTGTTACTCAACTGCTGTTCCACAAAAAGAGCTGCGGTCTTTATTCCAACTCAATAAGTGCAGCATACCATCCTGAATCATATTTGTAGCCATAGGAGCACTCTCTATCCCCTTTGAATTCTGCATTATTTTTCTTCTTGAGCTTTCTCTCAGCCATTGCATAGTGGTGCTATTGGTAGTGCTGTTTTCTCTCAACTTGTGGCCATTGTTCAGTTCCTGAGTGCAAAAAAAAAACTCAACAGTAGTTATACTGTCTCTAAACCCATATGGATTTCATCTGGGTGCCTTGGTTTTCCACATCCAAAATATGTGTTATTTGGAAGGTTACAAGCCACAGTGAATTGTCCTAGTCACTCATGTGCTAGCAGCTAGTATATAGGTACTGGTAGAATATTGGGAGAACTAAATTAAAAGTATACTCAAAGGTAAGGGTAATAGAGCAGAATTAGTGTTAACTCCATGCTTTATGGTTGGCAAAGACAGGTGAATGATATGTTTCCATGTTGTATGACTGTGATAAGCTTTCTTACAACTTCTGTGAGTGTAATATCAAGGGTTTGACCCTAAGTACACTTGAAGAAGAATCATCATTGTGCCAGTATTCATGCTAGTCCTTGGGAGAGCAGATATTCTTCTGCAGTCCTGTTTCCAGCTGTGTTAATCAATGATTGTCCAAGATATAGTCATGTCTTAAAGTTATTACTATGTTGCTGTTGTGTATTTTACCAGGTCTTACTCTGTGACATGAATACCGCTATTGTTAAATTGCATATTTCAAGTTTAATTCGAGCCACAGCACATGTAGATTAATATTGAAAGTATTTCTTTGTTGTGATGTGAAGCTTTCCACAGTATAAATTGTCATTCAACAAATAAAATGAATTTTAAAACTAGTTATTTGCTTTATGTTGAGCTAAATAATGGACTATTTTTATATAAGATTATGTATTCTGTGTGTGTGTGTGTGTTATTTTATGAAAAAACTTGTTTTAAAGCATTTGTAACTTGAGAAGACCTTGATGTTCTAGTGAACATTGCATTATGTTTGGACATATTGAACATTATGCAGACATTAGGCATTTTATGCTTTTAATAAATTTTGCCATGCAGTATTCACCTTCTGATTCTTGCAACCTCAGTAAAACATAGACGTTAGGAGATGCTCCAAAAACCATAAGACATAGGAACAGAATTAGGTCATCTGGCCCATCGAGTCTGCTCCGCCATTCAATCATGGCAGATCCTTTTTTCCTCCTCCTCAACCTCAGTTCCCAGCCTTCTCCCTGTAACCTTTGCTGTCATGTCCAATCAAGAACCTATCAATCTCTGCCCTAAATACACCCAACGACCTGGCCTCCACAGCTGCATGTGGCAACAAATTCCACAAATTCACCACCCTTTGGCTGAAGAAATCTCTGTTTTGAAAAGGAGCCCCTCTGTCTTGAGGCTGTGCCATCTTGTCCACAACTCTCCCACCTTGGGAAATATCCTTTCCACATCTACTCTGTCCAGGCCTTTCAACATTCAAAAGGCTTCACTGAGATCTCCCCTCAACCTTCTGAATACTCAGGATGTATGTGAAACTAACATTTAAAAAAATCCTGACCTGGGGTCATGATAGTGCCTGCCTGCAAGCATATCCATACCCTTGCTATAACATGGCACATTATATCAAGGTTGCATAATATTTAAATAGGTTGAGCTTGGATTGAAATAAGATTTAAGCAAATGTTATATTTTAATTTAGCTGTTGGTAATTTGGAACTTAAACACATATAATTTTAATTTATTTATTTCCTCAGGTGCGTCTTGAGACAGCTACAACCCTAAAACTTGATATCCTTTTCAGTGTATTTATAGATGTATTATTCTGACTTCATAGTTCCTTTTCTCTTGGAGATTTTATGCTAATTTTATTTTTATTGTAGTATTTAAGACCTTGTTGTATAAGTGATTGGTAGGATGACCACAGAAATTCTGATATTATTTATAAACTGTAAACTGTGTATGTGAAGAATGTGGTGAACAGTGGTTAAGGTAGATTAATCCAGAAATTTCATCAGGTTATCTTACCGCGAAAGGAATGTAATTCGCAACTTTGACCTGGCTGGTAGAATACAGTGAAATGTTATAATAAGTGAAGAAGTAGAGGAATTTGAGTAGTGCACACTGATGGAAAAGAATAAGTAGTTTGAAGATCTTGAACCAATAGTAAATGGAGGTTAGAAATGGGGATTTACCAAATAGGTTTATCTTGTCTCAAAATTTTGGCCAGTTGATCCATTTTCCTACCTTTATATTCATTTGCTGTTGCTTGGTAAATGTCATTTAATCTTACAGCCTTATCTGCTTTAATGAGTTAATAAAGTGGATTTAAATATAGTGCTATAAGTCTAATAAAGCCGTTAGTATATTTCTGCATTTTTAAATAACTGAAGAGCAATAGGCTCGAGGAAATTAACTCTAAGCATGAGTTTTCTTGCATAGATTCATTCCTTAATTTTGTAAGTTTATGATGCAGAGTTTTTTTAAGGTTCATGTTTTCAATTTTGTATATTGATGCTTTCTATCCTTAGGGTATATTGGATGAATTTGTTTGATATCAGTTTTACAAAAGTGTTAATCTTTAACTTGTTTATTACCTGTGGATGATTTCGAATTTAGAACAGAACAATTTTTACCAGTAAGTATTCTTTACATTTTATATTAGCTTTGCAAATTTAAAAAAAATCCAAAACAGTTTATTTTTAATTGGAGATTAGCAAACTTCAGAAAATTAAGTGACTCATTTCACCATTATTATAAATAAGAACATGAATTTTGATAGATATTATCTCTGAACTGAATGCATTATTTTCAATTGTATTTTTGTTAACTGACTGTCTAAGACAGCTGTCAATACATTTTTCTGTTTGTATCTAGTGTTCTTGAGTTTTCATAGTTGCCAGTTGTATGATTTCTCAAAATAATTGATTTAATCACAATAATATGCATCTAGAGATTTAAATAATAGACTCTAAAAAGAGTTTTTCTTTGTTTTTAATGAAACAAACCATCAGTTTTGTGTTCTTATGAATATCGTTATATTTAATTGATTTTGTTCTCCATGATCTAATATGAAAGGAATTGTCCTTACTATTTAAGATTGCTACTGTTTACTTAAGGTCTTATGTACAGTAGTTGCTTATGCTGTGACAAGCTGTGTAACTGTTGGTTGTATTATCTGCAAAGTAAAAAAAATCTTTTCAAGTTTGTATCCTTTTGATTGACTTTGCTCCCAATGCACTTAATGCATTCTCTGATATTTACTATAATCTGAAAGCAGGTTTTACAGCTTAGATTCAAGAGGCATAATTTTTGTATTATTCAATGATCTAGCTGTGGAATCTAAACTAACAGTGATTTCTTAAATATTTTGTCAAATATAAACTAATAAAACATGCTCACAACTCTCAGTTCAGATTTTATTTTTTATCTTCAAACTCTAGTAATCCTGAGTGAACAGGAAATTTCACAACTGAGCAAGGAAATTTAAAACTCTGAAAAAGGAAATTAAAATAACGGTGGCCAAGGTTTAATAAAAATGTGTTGGTAAAGATACATGAATGTTCAAATTAGTTGCCCTTTGCATCATTTGACACACCAGAAAATTTATATATTCAATATTAAATATATTAATTCCATTTGCTTTTATATTTTCTGAAAGTATCAGTTTAATCTTGCATGACATATTCATGAATCTCTGAGCATTCTCCTAAATTGTATGGTAGCTTATGAAGTGCTGTTGAATCTCACGTTCTAATACAGGATTGAAAAGTTTGTCCACACTTGAGCTTTGATAAAAATTCTTCTAATGTTATTTTAATATAAATTATTAAGTATGATGTTTATTGTTCATCTGTTGTCTGGATTTGCCAATGTGCCATTTTCTTGAGTTTGTGCAGTTTTCGTTGTCTTGTTTGGAGTGGTATGATGCAAATGAGCATTTTTACCTTTGCCACTTCAATGGCTGGAGTCACACATTTGCCAGAAGTAGATGATTTCCTTTACAACAATCCAATTGCTTCTGACATTTTTCTGAAACTAATTTAAGAAATGGGTCTCAATATTCTCAAACTGCTATGGTTGATTAGAAGTCATTTTTCATAGATCCCCATTCTATAGTTATAAATAAATACCCTGATTTACTTGTGCAGGATATTTGCCACTTCCTGTTGTCTTGCATAAATAACAAAACATCTTTGAAAAATGTGCATAGTTATTGTAATCTCTTTCCTAACTTTGTTTATCCTTTCAGTGCACATCATTCCACCTTGCTTCATTTCATTTTATGTACTTTTAATCATACTCTACTCACTAAATTTACAGATACCTGCAGAACTAATTCCTTTGTCATTTCCATACTTGCAAACAAATTGAGCATTTGGTTTTAAATAGTCCTTGTAAATTTAATAGACTGTGAGTATCTGAAATAAAAACAGGGAATGTTGGAAATGCTCATCAAGTCAGGCACATCGACAAAAAGGGAAACAAATTGATGTTTCAGACTGAAGTTCCCTAATTAGAATTTAAATACTTTTACCCATTTGTAAATGGTGTCTTTAGTGATCTTTCTTGTTTCAGTTTTCATGTGTTGATCATAGTTTTAGATAGCTTTCTTTGTGTGGAACTACACTTCTTATATTCCTTTTTAACTTCTTAATATATTTTATGCTCATTTTTATCTTCCTTTATATAATTTAAAATATATGCTCATGTTTCCTCTCAACTTACTATGTATTCACATAACGCACACTTTGATTTTTCATTAGGATGCTCTTGTACCTTATCCATGCCGTATGTCAGTATCTCCTATTGTTGGTCAACTGCAATTTTTGTTAATAGTCTGTCTGTTTAAATGACTGATTTCTAATTTTACCATTTAAAAAGTCTTTTCCAATTGTTGCCTTCATTAGTCCAAAATCCTCCTTCCCTCCCACACATCCAGTGTAGACCTTTGGCTGTTTTTCATGATGATCGATGTGTTGGTGTGTGTATCATCTACATGAATTCAGCCATTGCCTTAGTCATTCTTCTGTAAGTTTCTTTGTCTGATGCAGGGTTAGTCATGATCAGCAAGAATGGCTGGATGCTTTTCACTTACTGCTTTGACTTTGTAATCTTGCATTTCTGTGCCATAGACATGTCCTGTGTGGTTCTTTCTCATTTTCCACCATTAATGGCAAGCTTTGAGACCACTTTTGGAAAGCTTTGATTTATTGTCTGTTACAATCTTTGAAATATAGACATTTTATTTTTGTAGTTGCCTGCCCATTGTGAGTAGGCTAAATTAACTTGCCTGAATATGTGCTGCATTTTGGATGCAGATTTTGCATCAATAGATTTTTTTTGAAGGCAGTACCAATGGAAAATATAGTTTTGAAAAATAGAAATAATTGTTTTAAGTCTTTCAGCCACACAACAGTGACAGTGACCTCCTGATTTACATCCATCTTTGACTTCAGAAGTATACTGTACTTATAACATGGATGTTTGGTCGTGTATCCAAAAAGCATTGGCTTTGTAAAGACTACGCACCATTAGTGAGATGCAGAGTTCTTCACATATTACTGAATATGTTTACTATTTGCAAAGATCTGGTTTTAAGTCATTTGTAAATATCAAGTGGAGCATTTTGGTTTACAAGCTGTTGATCTATCTAATCCACCATTCTGCTTCAGCAAAAAGATCCAAGGATTGCATATCTGTGTTGTCCCGTCACAGATGTTAATGAAGAAATCTTGAAAAGTTCTAGTCAGCATCTTCATTTTAGCATTTAAATATAGAAAATCAAACACTGCCATTTGTGCAAAATTTTGGAAGGCTACGATTTTGGAAGATGACTAACATTTTGCTGTCCTTATTTGATTCCATTACTTAAGCCAAATGTTTTTTACAACATCCATGATATTTGATATTCACATAATTTGAGCACAAGATGCATACAAGTTATCTTGATAGTTTATCTTGAACTCTCTCCACAAACTCTTCCACTTGCCAAGAGGGTATACCTTTGTGAAGCATACACAAATAGTGTAAAGATCTTCATGCTGCTTGTGATGCTTTAGAGCTGTGGAATTCTGATCTGTTGTCCCTGAAACCTGAATTGAATGACCAGAATGGTATATTCTAAAAAATGTAGCCATGATCTGCCGAGGAATGAATGTTTGGAACTTTTTGAAGGTTGAGAGCAAGGGTATTCCCTTTGACTGCAAGCTTTTTTACTTATGGGGATGAACAGTCTGAGTATCTTGAAGTCTTGTGATGGCACCACAAACTTGCATTCCAAAAAATGAAACTAAATAAAACTTGGCAATGCTGAGTCCCAAGAATAACTGCTTGATTGCACACAACCAGTCATCCAGAGTTGGATAAGCAAGATGTACTGTGATAACTCCATATCTCAGTAAGGCAGGCATCTGAAATGACTGCTGAATGAGCACTAATATAAAATGGACAGCCCACCTTTCCAGGCTAATTTTAGAATCCAACCTCTATCATCTAGGCAATGAGAAGTGATAACTGGCTCTCATTACTACCTATGACTGTTGTAGCTTAGGTTCTTTATTTGCCAGCCATTTGTTGTTGTATTTTATGGGAAGCTTCTGGAGCTTTGTTTGAACATGCTGTTAATCTTAAAATTATTTTTAAAGGTTAGCTTTGTCACATGAACATTGAAACAAACAATGAAATGCTTCGTTTTGCGTCAGTGGACAACACAGTTCGAGGATGTGCTGGGGGCAAATCGCAAGTTTTCCCCACACTTCTGGCACCACTGTAGCATGCCCACAACCTACTGACCCTAACGTATACATCTTTTGGAATGTGGGAGGCAGCAAGAGCATCTGGGGAAGTCCCTATGCTCGTGTATGAAACATACAAACTTGTGGACATTGAACCCTAGTCATCTGAATGCTGGCTTTGTAAAGTGTTACGCTAATTACTATGCTAGGGGATTGATAAAGTTGCATGCATTTGATCTAGAAAGTTTAGGCTGGCAGTATCTTAACTGTCAAGTCAATCTCTAGACTTTAAAGTGCAGTTTGCATGGGAATCAGTTTCACATTGATATGTAAGATTCCACTAACAAATCAATTCTTCAATTTCATTTGAGGTTTCCTCTTGATTTTTGTGGAAAACTTGAATGAGTCAAAATTGTAGCATTTGTGAGCCTTGTTAAGCCATTTTGGCAGGCAGCATAGCCTTGGATGTTCAGCTTTGATATGGATTGCATTACCACTTAAGAAATGGTCAGCCCAGAAACCAATAACTATCAAAACATCACTTCACTTCATATCACCGCATATCACAGTGACATAGCCAATCAGATGTTAGTGTTTTGAATTCAGATCCTGAAAAGTCATCTTGTATTTGTTTGCTTGTTTGAACATATTGGTGATTGCTACTTCAGGCTGTGTACAAAATGGAAGAAATGAAGTGACAGTTCTAATTGAGTTGCCATTTACTTAGAATACAACGGACGCGAGCATTAATTTCTCCCATTTAAAAGACTGTTTTGATTGTATTTCATTTATTGAGAAGTTGAAGCCTGGCTACATGTTATTTCATTTTGTCAGGCAAAAACATAAGTTTGTGCGATGACTGAGCTAAAGATCCTTTCCTTTCCTCTTTGTGGAATTGTGTACAATGCTTTCTCTGAACATTTCTGTTTGTAAGCTTTTCCTGATTATCACATGTCATGGAGTGATCATGTAGACTACTTGTTTGCAGTCCAATTTTTTTGGAAATAAATAATCCACTTTTGTCCTTTAGGATTTGCAGCTTTGAATCTCATGTTGTGGGAGAACACTCAGATGAAGGTATGGTGTTTCATACAAAAGACTTCTGATGGGACATTGACTACCTTGGTTTTTCCACTCCCCTGACTTGCACCAACCTACCACTCTGAATTTCTAGCACTTCCCTCATTCAGAGCCAACCCCAGGATCATCATCAAATCTGCTGACAATGCTACCATTGTTAGAGTATGATGAGCAAACCTTGTCTTGTAGAGACCAAATATCACCTAATGGACATCTCGTGCTGCCTTCTGGACCATGAGCCCACCATTTACACAGGGCTATTATTTACTCTTCGGTTTTGTATGGTCTTTTGTTCCCTGCCATACCACACTTCCTCATGCAACCTGTTCTTTCCCCTGTCCTTTTTCCTATTGACAGACCATCATCCAGGGACCCAAATTGTCTTTCCAGGTGAAGCTGTCATGCACTTCTTGTCCTTGCGATATAATATATTCCAATGTGGTCTTTTTCATTGGCAAAACCAAGCACAAATTAGGTCATCATTTTGTGGAGTTCATGGGAGTGACCCTTAAGTCCTGGTTTCCTGCCATTTAATTCAACATTCCGCTCTCACTGATCTGTCTGTGGCTTCTGGCACTATTATAATAAAGTTCAACACAAACACATCACATTCCATCTGAGCACCTGTAGGACTTGATACAGATTTTTCTTTTTGTATTAGAACTGGTCATTTTTGCTTGTCTTTCTTTTTCCTTTTGTCTTTTTTATATAATCAGATTGTGCAATGTTGGCAATACATTAAGTGGACAGAAATGTTTCATCTTAACTACCTTGTTATTACATCTTACCAAAATATTACCTTTGATCCACCCATCTACTTTCCTTGCTGTCAAAAATAAATTATTTCTTTTTCAGTTCCAATGAAGAATTCTGGATCTGTAACAATAACTCTGTTTCTCTTCCCAAAAGAGGCTGCGTGATCTGCTGAGTTTTTCCAGCGTTCTATGATTTTATTTCAGCTTTCCAGCATCTGTAGTTCTTTTGAGTTTTTGATACAAAGGAGTTGCTTCTTCCCCAGTTTTAATGATACAGGAGTTTCAAGATGGAGATTTTATTGTCAGAACAAGTGTAACTGTACTGAAGTTCTCTCTGCATTTATTCTCTTTTGGCTTTCTGATAACTTGTAATATGCTAATCTCTCATAATTTTGAAGTTTTGACAGTTGTGGATCTAAGTGGTAAAAATATAGCAAGCATGAAGCTGGAAAGTTGGTATTTGTGGTATTAGCATCTTGTTATGCATGGAAGGAGTAATTCAGTGCAAAAAATTACATTTTCCAATCACTAGTTACAAAAAAAAGGGTGGGATGGGATTATGGGGGAAGTATAGGCAGCTATTTACCTTCTTGCTGGCAATGTGATATGATATAGAAATAAAAGATTTTGAACAATTCAAATAATAATTTCTTCCTAGCACAAATGTATTGTCTTGTCAGTGGATTTTGTCCTTATTCTGTTTTTGTATGATTTTCATTTTATTCAATATATGTATGCTGTAATTGATTTACTTATTTTATCTTTTTTTTCTTCTATATTATGTATTGCATTGAACTGCTGCTGCTAAGTTAACAAATTTCACGACACGTGTTGGTGATAATAAACCTGATTCTGAAATAAACTTATTGCTTAAAGTAACTTAGAAAATTGGGGTGATTGTAAATTTATTTTCTTTTTGTAGTACTTGGAAACTATTTTCAGTCTACTCTTCCAATTGCTGCAACAAGTCACAGAATGTGATACAAAGATGCATGTTTTGCATGTCATTTCTTGTGTCATCGAACGAGTTGGAATGCAGGTAATGTCTTAGAAATATGCACATCTTATAACACTTACTGCAGAAGTGTTCTAATTATTCAAACTGAAAACTTGATCACGTACAAATTTGGTTTTCATTCTAACGATGATAGGGCTGACATTTGGTGAGATTTATTCATTTTTTTGTAATTCAATTTTTTATTATTATTTATTCTTATTTTACGAAGCAGCACAGCATATCATAGAGCAGATACAGTACAGCATATTTACATAGCCACCCCAATGACAGGAAAACATAAAACTAAGAAACAGAAAAAAACTTCTAATTTAAGTTTAAATTAACATACAACCAAAATGGATTCTTGCACTTTTCCCTCACTGTTAATTCTTCCCAACATGTGTTCATATGATGAAATCTTAACCATTTCCTCAGTCCATTCCCTCACAGTGGGACATCTGGGTTTTTTCCAGTTTTGCAATATAATTCTTGCAGCTGTGATGAGACCCACCTTTAAAATAGTAAATTTGTCATTGTTTACATTAAGTATCATTGTCCTAACACCCAAGAGACAAAGCGGTGGACACAAGGGCAGTGTAGGACCTGAACAATTCCCCAACAAATCAAGAACTTTACACCAAAATGGACGAACCATGGAACACTCCCAAATCATGTGAAAATATGTGCCCACCTCATTTTTACATTTCCAGCATAAATGATTATCAACAATCCCCTTTTTGTAGAGTCTAGTTGGTGTCCAATAATACCTGTGTACTATCTGATACTGAATAAATTTCCCTCTCGCTTCCCTAATATGTCTACCTACATTTGATAAAATATTTGGCCACTCATTATCTTCAATATCGCTTCCAAGATCCTTCTGCCATTCTGCTTTGAGATTGTTACACAGTTTACCCACAGAGTGCTTGAACATTTTATAAAATACTGATGCTTTATGAACTTCCTGTGGTAGTGTAAAGTATTCAGTTAAAGGGTTACTTTGTGGGTCACCACAAATTTATTCATATTTGAATGTAGAAAACAAATGGTAGATAATGTGGAAAGTTACGTTTGATTGCACCCTTGTTCAGCGACTAGTTTTGTACTTATTGTTTTAAGTGTGTTTTGAACAATTATTGTATATTTGAACAATTATGGTATAGTTGAACTTGTTTGCTGCTTCAAATTTTGATTCAAGATTTCTTTTTTAAATTATAGATTCGGCCTTATGTTGGATGTTTGGTACAGTATTTACCATTGCTTTGGAAGCAGTCTGAAGATCACAATATGTTGCGGTGTGCAATTCTCACCACACTGATTCACCTAGTTCAGGTACAGTTTGAATGAATGTATTACCTTGTCATTGAGTGTGAACTTGTACTGAAATTGTTCTTTCTTCAGCTTTTCTGAGAGTCCAATTCTATGGCACGAGATTTGTTTGTATTTCTTTTGCAAGGATTCTTATCACCAAGACTGGCTTGTGATTGAAACAATAATGGGCTTCCGTTGCTCAATGTTTTATTTCAACAAATCATCAATTTTGGAGAAATGAAACAATTTTGTCCCAATTTTGCAGTGGTTTGATACTTTTTCTTGGACTGGATTTAAGTGGCAAGAGAAAATCTGCAGATTTTTGGGAAGATTTAGTCCTCCTTGAAAGGTCTCTGCCTGAAATATCAACTATACTCTTTTCCATAGATGCTGCCCGGCCTGCTGAGTTCCTCCAGCATTTTGTGTGGGTTGCTTGGTTTTAAGTGGCATCAAATTCAGACACAAATTCATCTGAACCTGTTAATGTTGAAGACTTTGTACCTTTAATAGGAGAGTTATCTCACAGAGTAATCAAGTATCTTTCGTGGTCACTTTCATGGCATCATGCTCATCGCCAACATAGCAGATTTTGGAGAATAAAGGATGACAGCATAATGCCCCATGATTGAGAGGAAGTGGCTTAAGGCCTAAAACTGACAAGGAAATTTCCTGATTACCATCTAATTGCCTTCAGCTAATGAATTAGTAGAACACTACTTGGAAAAGGATGTTAAGAACAGAAAGGAGTCACTAATGGTGGGACCTCAGTGTTCAACTTCATGACTTAGTAGTATTAAACTTGACCAGATAGGTGATAAGGGAACCTGCCTAAAGGAAAATGTATTGGATCTCCTAATTAACATATCTTTCATAGATTCATCTGAGATGGTATTTTTAAATAAGACGAATAAGCTCTTTTTAAAATCTCCCCTAATGCTCCTGTGCTCTAGGGAATAAAGATCCAGTATGGCCAACCTCTCCCTATATACTTTGGCCTTCTGGTCAAAACAGTATCCTTGTAAATCTCTTTTGCATCCTCTCTAGTTTGACAATGTCATTGTTGTAAAGGGTGATTAAAAACTGTACACAATACTCCCAAGTGTGGCCTCACTAGTGACTTAATAAAATTGCAGCATAATGTCCCTTCTCCTATGGCTACATCCACACTACACTGGATAAATCTGTAACCGAAGCTCTTTCTCTTCGTTTTTACCCTCCGTCCACACTCAAACAGCGTTATTGTCCCCCGAAAACGGAGGTTTTCAGAAGCACTCTCCAAAGTGTGTAATTTTGAAAACGCTGGATTGACCGGAGCAGTGTGGACGGGATAACTGGAGAAATCTAAAAACACAGTCATGACGTGCCAGAACAGATGGTGACAGCAGCGCGCCATTTCATTGTTTTCTTGAATGCAACTTAACAATTTCAGAGCAGACGGCAACGAGACTGAAGCCACAGGAGTTAAAAATGTACTCACCAAATACTTTGACCCATAACTTACTGATTAAATAAGTATACTCACTTTGCCCTGTTTTCTGTCCTTGCTTGTATGAAGGTGGTTTACCTATTTATGCAAGTACTTCTCTGACAATAGATGTGTAACAGCCTAATGTAACATTGTATGGAAATACAAGATAATACTGATGTAGACATGTTTTATACATTTAACAAAGGGCTTTATTAATGCAACAGAGTTCATAGTTTTTCACTGTTCGTCGTCAGCCGGGTCATACTGTCCGTGAACTCCCTGTCGGTTGCCTCCATACGCTCCAGTATTTGTTTTTTTTTAACTTTTAAATCCTTCTGCGTGAGATCCAGCAGCTGTCCGTTGTTTAAATTTTTCTAGTTTGTAACTGCCCAAACGAGCACTTTCACGGCGAGATTCAACACCAAACATGTCGCTTGTTTTCTGTAGAAGTGTCCTGCGCATGCGCGGTAGGAAGAGATTCGCCAAAATATCCGTTTTAATGTGGACAGAGATACTTTTAAAAACAGCTAATGTGGACAGAATGCCCTGACTGATAAAGGCCTTTATGTTAAATATCTACGTCACCATACCTTCCTTGCGTAGCTGCTTTCAGTGAACTGCATTTGCACTTCCAATTACCTTTGTCCAAGACATTCATCATTGCTCTGTCATTATCTGTATAAGTCTTACCCTGGTTTGAATGTCCAAAATTCATTATGTCACTGTTACGAACCCCGTAACTGGGTCACTTACCAGCAAAGATAGAGAGGTCAGTTGAAGTCTGATGGTACTATTTTTAACAGTATTTATTGGTAAAAATACACAAAAATAATATCAATGCAAACATACAGATAATATATGTCGTCAATACTAAATCTAAAAGCGCGGGTATAATAATAATCAATAAGAAATAGCTCTATCGTTGTCTAGGGGATAATGTATTGTCCGATGGAAATATAAAAGTCACTCAAGTTCATTCAGGCTGCAGCCTTTGGTTGGAGTCAAGAGAGAGTTTTAGAAGCTTGCCAGCTTTTCCTTTTTATGATGTCGATCCTTCCAGAGTTCCATTGGTGTTGATTTCTCCTTTAGCTAAAGCCATTCTTCCGTGGTAAGGCCCCAATCCCGGCAAAGGGAAAGGACACACGCAGGCCCCCCCACTGGCTGTTGCTATTAAACGCTGTCACAGGTTTTCTAGCTTTTCTCCTGGTGTGTCTAAAGGGGTTGTTCCCCAGACCCTCTTTTATCCTTACTCACGGGGTCTCAGATGTCAATCAGGTTGGGATGATGCAATCCCTCAACCAGCCCACTCTGTTCATTCCCTGAGGGCTTCAATGAATAGTACAGTACTCAGTACACAATTCCGTCTCCAAGAGACAATGGCCGTTATCCGTGGCTTTGTCTTTCGGAGGCCCAGGACACATTCCAAACCTTGAGGATTCTGCGTGTCTCTCTCTCATTTCCTGGGTCCCAGACCCAAATTAATAGCGATCTTGCAATTCTCAAAAAGGAGGGGGCTACTTTGTACCCTTTGGCCCCTCAGAGTTGTGGCACATTCGTAACATCACACTTAGCAAACTTGAAATCCATTTACCATTCTTCATCCCATCTCCCTAACTGACCAAAATCTCTTTATGATTCACTGTATCCTTCTTCACTATCAACAAGACTCTCAAAATTGGTAACATTAGCATCTGTCTAATCATGCCATGGACATTTATATCAAAGCCATTTACATAATTAATGATAACAGAGATCCCAACACTGACTTCTGGGGCACCCCACTTGTCAATAGGGCTCTAATCAGAGAATTGGCCTGCAGTCACCACCTCCTGCCTCCTATCATTGATCTAACTCTGAATCCACCTGGCTAGCTGTCACTGAATCTGATGAAACCTAACTTTCCAGGTGAACCTGCCATGTAGGGCCTTGTCAAAGGCTTTACTAAACACCATGCAGATGTCATCCACTAGCTACCTTTATCTGTCCCTTAGTCTCCTCTTTGAAAAACTCCAAAACAGTCATCAGATATGACTATCCAAATGATGGTAGATCTTGTGCTTCAGATTTCTCTCATGACTTCCTACAACTGAAGCCAAGTTCATTGGACTATGCTTGCTAGTGTCGATCTCAGACAGATCCTATCTAATGCCCTCAAATTTGCCCCTGCTTGAGTTCAAGACTTTAACCTGTGGAATTGTTTTATCCCCCCATTGTGATTACTGGACCCAAAGTGTTTCCCAACTGCTACTTCAGTTATTTGGACTTGTATTGCTCTTTTCAAAATAGGTTCTTCAATAATCTTTATAGTTTGAGTTGTTTTATGTTTAAAAGTATTTTAATTTTATGATTTGAATTTTCATGTTCATTTTTGAACTTAATTTGAATATTTCTAAATATCAACATGTTAGAAGCATTGAAAGATTTTAATGGCTTTGAAAAATTTGACAATCTAAGTAATGTTTAAGCTAGCCAGCTTTCAATTTTCTGGAAGGAGGTTGTACACTTCTGCCACCAGACCCTATCTATTTTGTATTATAAAAATGTGCACAAGGTTTTTGTGTAGGTGTCACTATTTACTGAGCTGACATGGAGGGACAAACTTGGTGATTGGAGATCTGGATAAGGTATTGATGACCTTTTACCACGGACTAGCTTTTACCATGAGTGCTGGCCACTTAAGGCTGACCACAAACTCTGTGCCAGGAGAGTCAGTTTTCTACTAAGATGCCAATGGATCCTCTATAAAAATGCTCAAAAACTGAGCTAAACATAAGTGGATGTTGCAGTTCTATGCTGTTTGACACTTTGTGGCCAGGAAACCTGTCTCTCCTCTAAACCCGTGCCAAGTTATCCTGGCACAATTATAGCAGATTCCTGTTTTCCAGCAAGATAATGACTCCAAGCATTAAGCCTACACAGGAATAGCTTAAAATCAACAGGAAAGTTAATGTCCTGTAGTGGCCAAGTCAGAGTCAAAACCTCAATCCAATTGAGAATTTGTGGCTGGACTTGAACAGGGCTGTTCATTTATGATCCCCATGCAATCTGACAGAACTTGAGCAGTTTTGTAAAGAAAAAAGGGGAAAAATTGCAGTGTCCAGATGTGCAAAGCTGATAGAGACGTATCCACATAGATTCAAGGCTGTAATTGCTGCCAAAGCTGCACCTACTAATTACTGATTTGAAGAGGGTGATTAATTATGCAATCAATTATTTTGTGTTTACTATTGTAATAAATTTAGATCAATTTGTAGAAATTTGTTTTCACTTTGACATGAGTCTTTTCTCTTCATCAATGTCAAAATAGCCAAATTAAATCCATTGTGATTCAACATTGTAAAAGAATAAAACATGAAAACTTCCACGGTGGTGAATACTTTTTATAGGCACTGTATACAGCTGTGTTTCAATTATCCTTAAGAATTATTTTACTTGTTTTATTTTGAATAAAGTACACATTGTTGACAGGAAGTTCAGTTCTCTTGATAATTCTTCCTTTATATCAACAATGTTTCATACTTCTGTTTAGTTGCTGTATTTTCTGGACTTTTTCCCCTTCCTTTGTTGTTCTTCTTGACTTTGTTAAATGCATTCTTACTTATAATTTTCCTTTATCTGCAGGTAAGTTATTTTCATCAGATACATTTGGATGTAATATGCATTTGAACCCATTTTGATTATACTGTTGTTACTTATATTACTATGTTACTTATGTAGTGGAATTATTTGCTCACTTTTCCTGCTATTTATCTCTAGGGCTTGGGAGCAGACAGCAAAAATCTCTATCCATTCTTGTTGCCAGTCATTCAGTTGAGTACAGATGTTGCACAGCCTCCCCATGTTTATCTCTTGGAAGATGGTTTAGAATTATGGTGAGTAAACTTTCTTGTGAACAAAACAATAAGCAAAGCACTGTTGTATATGCTAATAATTGGTATATTGTGGCAGCAGCATTCACTTATTGGACAGGATCTTGTTGGAAAACATTCAATGTTCTGTGGCAAATAGGAATATTCATTCTGTTTCAGTTTTTGAACATTCAAGATTTTATGCCTAAGTATGCAAATGCCCTGAACTTGTTGGCATTTTTTCAAAATTCCAGAAGTTCAAAGATTATTAGTTCAGCAACTTAGGTTGGCTTTGCTGGAGTGTAATGAAAATTGTTGTTGGGGGCTTTGACCCATTGAAGGGTCTTGGCCTGAAACATTGACTGTTTACTCCTTTCTATAGATCCTGCCTGACCAGCTGAGTTCCTCCAGCGTTTTGTGTGGGTTGCTGGAAAATGATGCTGGAGATGTAATTGGGGGCAAAGAAATGACAAGCGAACAATAAATGTTTCATTTCACTCTTCACTGTAGAACACACCAGCAGGATGCCAGAAATTTGAGAGTGTCAGGGTAGGAGTAAGTGTAGTTGCTGTTAATAAGGAGAAGTTGCTTGGGAAACTTGAAAGGTCTCATGGTAGATAAGTCACTTGGAACTGATAGCTGTCACCCCAGAGTTCTGAAAAAGATAGCTGAAGAGATTGTGGAGGCATTAGTAATGATCTTTCAAGCATCATTAGATTTGGGAATGGATCTGGAGGACTGAAAATTTGTAAATGTCATTCCATTCTAGGGAGGCAGAAGAAAGGTAACTATAGGCCAGTGGTTGGGAAGATCTTGGAGTCTATTGTTATTTTGGGGTACTTTGACAGACATGATGATGTAGGGCAAAGTCAGCATGGTTTCCTTAAGGGGAAGTATGTTGGAATGCTTTGAGGAAATAACAGGCTGGATAGACAGTGAGTCAGTGGATATTGCTTACTTGGATTTTCAGAAGGTTTTGAAAAGGTGCCACATGTGAGGCAGCTTAACAAGAGCCCATGGTAATACATGAAGGATACTAGCACAGATAGGATATTGGCTGACTAGCAGGAGACAAAGAATGGAATAAAGAGGCTGCCAGTGACAAGTGGTGTTTCCCAAGGATCGGTATTGGGACTGCTTCTTTTCATAGAACCATAGAACACTACAGCACAGTACGCCCTTCAGCCCTCCATATTGTGCTGACCCATATAATCCTTAAAAAAAGTACTAAACCCACACTAACCCATAACCCTCCATTTTTCTTTCATCCATGTGCCTGTCCAAGAGGCTCTTAAATACCCCTAATGTTTTAGCCTCCACCACCATCCCTGGCAAGTCATTCCAGGCACTCACAACCCCCTGTGTAAAAAAACTTACCCCTGATGTCTCCCCTAAACTTCCCTCCCTTAATTTTGTACATATACCCTCTGGTGTTTGCTTTTGGTGCCCTGGGAAACAGGTACTGACTATCCACTCTACCTATGCCTCTCATAATCTTGTAGACCTCTGTCAAGTCCCCTCTCATTCTTCTACGCTCCAAAGAGAAAAATCCCTGCTCTGCTAACCTTGCTTCATATGACTTGTTCTCCAAACCAGGCAACATCCTGGTAAATCTCCTCTGCACCCTCTCCATAGCTTCCACATGCTTTCTATAATGAGGTGACCAGAATTGAACACAATACTCTAAGTGTGGTCTCACCAGAGATATGTCAACGATTTGTATGATGGGATTGATGGCTTTGTGGCCAAATTGACAGATGATGTGAAGGTAGGTGGAGGGGGCAGGTAGTGATGAGCAAAAAGGAAGGATTTGGACAGATTGGAAAAATGGGAAAAGTGGTAGATGGAATATAGTGCAGGTAGGTGTATGGTCATGCACTTTAGTAGAAAGAATAAACAAATAGGCTATTTTCTAAACTGGGAGAAGAATTTAAAAAGTCAAGAGATGCAAAGGGAATTGAGAATCCTTGTGCAGAATTTCCTGAAAGTTAACTTACAGGTTGAGTTTGTGGTAAGGAAGGCAAATGCATTGTATTCATTTCAAGAGGACTAGAATATAAGAGTAATGCTGAGGCTTTATAAGGCAATAGTCAGACCACACTTGAAGTATTGTGAGCCAGTTTTTGGCCTCTTAACTAAGAAAACACATGCTGACATTGGAGAGGTTCCAGAGGAGGTTCATGTGAGTGATTTGGAGAATGAAAGAGTTAATATATGAAGCACATTTGATGGCTCTGAGACTATACTTGCTGGAGTTTAGAAGAGGTGATCTCATTGAAACCAAGGAAATATCGAAAGAACTAGGCAGTGAATGTGGAGAGGATGTGTCTATAATGTGTAAGTCTAGGGCTGGAAGGCACAGCCTTAGTTTAGAGGGACGTCCTTTTAGAAGAGAGGTGAGAAGGAATTTCTGTAGCCAGAGCGTGGTGAATCTGTGGAATTCATTGTCATGGTCGGCTGTGGGGTTAAGTCATTGAGTATATTTCAAGCAGAGCTTGATAGGTTCTTGGTTAGAGCATGAAGAGTTACATGTAGAAGACAGGAGTTTGGGGCTGTAAGGGAAATGGAGTAGCCATAATAAAATGGCAGAGCGGGCTCGATGGGCCAAATGGCCTAATTCTGCTCCTATATCTTATGGTCATGTGGTCTTACCGTCCCTCAAGCTGCTAGAGTGCAGGTCACGTTCATCCTGTAATTATCTGTAGTTCAGATGGAGGCTCAGTACAGGGAGGCTCTTCCATGTGAGCTCTAATTCCCCAGGTGGAGCACCAGCAGTTGTGCCACTAGCAGGACCACTGCCTTGAAGTCGGAGCTGTGCTTTTTAGTTTTGTTTTACTTCAGTTTGAAACTTCATACAATGCACATCGATTGAATTACCACGCTCTTTTGCTCGTTTTGTTAATGTAAAGGTTCACTCTTTAGACTTTGTCTCTGTCGAGCTGTATTTGTAGTTTGTCACAAACGTTGCACTTCTTTCTATTATTAAAAGTGTTTACTTGCTTCGTTAACTTTTTCAGTCGCTCACACACTTGATGAAACCAACCACACGGTATTATTTCTAAATCGGTAGCAATCATTTTCTGTATTTTAACATATTTCTTCTTCTTCTCAATAGTCCGAACCTGTTTTTCTTTCAGACAATAGAGAGTGACATAAAGAGGAAGTTATTACCACTTTTGTTTATGCGCCCAAAATTCTCTCTCTGTCTTGAAGCATTCTGTGTAACTGCATTCTGCGAATATTCTGCCTACCATATGAAATTGCAAGATTCTGGTGTAAATAGCAAGATTTCAAATTCCAGGACCTTTTAGCAGTCAGGGACAAGGCATAAAATTTATTGCTTAACAGTAGTTTATTAAGAATTAATGGAACAAAGAAAACAGAAACAGGACAGTGATAGGAGTCTTACTACTTCAAAGAAAAGCTAAAGAAAAGGATGGTGCTAACATAAAAATGAGAAAATTGCATAGATAAAGATAATCCAATTGGAAAATACTGTAACAAAATTGGCCAATGAGAAAATATTCCTCCAGAACAAAGAAGCTAAGAAGCTTCCAGAATTATACTTCGGACAGCCACTGTAGACGTTCCCAACCTGGGGTTCACGGAACCCTTCGAACCCTTGGTAGGGGTCTGTGGCATAAAAGAGGTTGGGAATCCTTTCACTAGAGGAGCTTAAACTGTTATGTTTATGAAGGCTATTTAAAATACAAGTTAAACTACAAGGAAAAATGACAATTAAAATTGAACAGTTGAATCCACCCACTTCCTTTCTCTTTACACTAACTAGCTTCCCTTCATACTGATGTAGGGCTTCAACCAGAAATGTTGAAAATTTCTTCCCTCTCCTTGTATGCTGCTCAGTCTACCATTTAATCTAGTTTTGCTCTTGCTGGTAGATATTGTTCCAGTTATGTCTTTGTTATTCTACTAGGCATTTATTTTCACCTTTAATGTGTTTTGTTTTTATTTTTGTTCCTTCAAGTTTGATGAACTTATGCAACTGAAGCACAAACCTTGCAACTAATTAGGGCAGCAGGAGTGCAATTGTCTCACAGTTCCAGTATTCTGGGTTTGATTCTGATCTTGGATGCTATCTACTGTACGTGGAGTTTGCATTTTTTTCTCTGTGACCACGTGGGTTACCTCCAGATGTTTTAGTTTCATCCACATTCTGACAAATTACGGGCTGGTTGAATAACTGGCCACTAAATTACCCCTAAGGTAGATGACTGGTGGAGGAATCAGGAAAGAGCTGATGGGCAAGTGTGAGAGAGTATATTATAAGAAGTAAGTCGGGGAACAAGATTGTTCTGAACTAATGGCCTTTTATGTTATAAAGGATATATGAGATTTTAATTCTGTCACCTCAGGACTTGGCAATGTATGCCATACTTAGAGCTTTGCATGACAGAAAGCCAGAATTCATCTTAACTGGTGAATGATTCTTCTGTTGTATATGTGCTTTCCTATTTATGATGCCACTATTTCCCATCAGATAGCAGTTTAGACAAATTCCTAGAATTTGACATTTGTAATATCCTTAAGATGATTGAATGATCAAATACATTAAAGAATTTCCATGAAAAAATCAAGAAATCAAAACATTTTAAGGCACTTTAAGCATTTTATAGTGAGAAGTGAATTTTCAAACTAATGTGAGAGGAACTTGACAAAACACATTACTCCGACTCCAGTGCTCTTCACCAGACCCATTCGCTCAGTGCCAACAAAATTGAATGGCTGATTTGAATAATCCTGTATTTAGCATGCAGAAAAGTGAATGGTGAGGGAATTATCTCACTGAACTATAATCTATCCGTGATCTCTTAAGCTATTAGTCTATGTCTGGTTGCAAGTAGAAATTTTATACTTAAGTTTAATAATTCTGTTTTTAGACATTGATTGAACTGCCAGCCATGTAATAAAAAACCTGAAGTGTTTAATCATGGATAGAACTGTATAAAATTGCAGTAATTATCTCAGCAAAAAAATAATACTGTTACATGGAAACCAATTTTCTGTCATTCTATTTCAATGGATTCTGCATTTACTTTATTGGCTAGGGAGTGCTTTGGAATATCCAGTGGCCATAAAAGGCATTGTATGAATGTGGTGTTGCTGTAACTGATACTCCTGTATATGAGATCAATAGATGCCTGCCATACTGGGGCAACATGACCAGACTTCAGAGTGGAAATTTTTGTTTGACAGCAATTTGATGGAGCCACATATTCTAATAGCTAAAAGGATGAGGTGACATTTCTCACCAGATGCAATCTGTTACCCAATCTCACACGTGCACCGTGCACAATATTTGCATCTGATAACGAGGTTCATTCCTTTTACTGAGAGAGGGTGCCAGGCTTGCAATCCAGTTTTTGCTTCACCTTAGCTATCTGCATTTACTAGTAACTGAGTCTGCTTCTCAGAACTGTATTTCCAGTATCTTTGGTAATCAAACCGAATGGGGGAAATAAACAAATTACTTTCTACAAGGCAAGCCTAACATCATAAAGAGCTGTGATGCTTCTCTGGCAGATGAGCTAAACACTACGCAAGCTTTGAAAGGGAAAATACGACTACATCTGTGCAAATCTTGCAGAATGTGGTGGCCCTGTGATTTCTGTTTCAGAGGCTGACACCAGAATATCTTTCCAGTGGGTGAACACTCATCAGGCCATGATCATGTACTTGGTAGGGCACTGAAAACCTGTGCCAACCAGCTGGCAAGAGTGTTCAAAGACGTATTCAATCTCACTGATGTATTTGGAGGTTCCCACCTGCCCAAGAAGAGCAAGGTGTTTTGCCTGGCCCAGTAGCATTCACATCGACTACAATGAAACATTTTGAGTGGTTGCCCATGGTTAGAATGAACTGCCAAAAAAGGACCTGGACTTGCTGCAATTTGCCTATCGCCACTATAGGACTATAGCGGATGTAATCTCATTGGCTCTGCACTCAGCATTGGACCACTTGGGCAACAGCAATATGTATATCAGTGATTACAGCTCAGCATTCAATGCCACCGTCCCTCGGTACTAATCAATAAGTTTCAAAACTTGGGCTTCTGTACTTCCCTCTCAACTGGATTTTTGAATTATAGGGAGACCACAGTTATTGAGGATCAGAAATGACATCTAGACCTCACTGACAATTAACACAGGCACATCTCAAGGTGTACCACCTTCCTGGAGTGCTTAGCCTGCTTCTCTACACCCATGACTGACTGGTTGGGCACAATGGAAATAGCAGCTACAAATTCGTTGATGACTTAGCTGCTGTTGGTAGAATCTTAGATGGTGACGAGGAGATGTACAAGAGTGAGATATTAGCTAGTTGAGTGGTGTTGCAACAACAACCTTGCACTGAACGAGGAATTCAAGAAATTGAAATGAACGTCAGGATGGAGACACACTAATCCTCACTGAATGGTCAGCAAGTGAAAGAATGAACAGTTTCAAAATCTGTCCTGACCCCAACATATTGACGAATGCACACCAGTGACTATATTTCATTAGGTGTTTGAGGAGATTTAGAATGTCATCAAAGAGCCCAACGAATACTCAGCAGGTACTCGGCAGCGCATTCTAACTCACTAATTCACTGTCTGGTATGGTGGGGCCAATGGACAGAATGGCTAAAAGCTGCAGAGCATTGTAAACTCAGCCAGCTCCATCATGGGCTCTAGCCTTCCTGCATCAAGGCTATCTTCAATAGGCAATGCCTCAGAAAGATGGCACCCATCAACAAGGACCCACCACTCAGGGCATATGCCCTCTTTTCATTACTACTATCAGGGAGGAGGTACAGAAGCCTGAAGACACACTCAATATTTTAGGAGTAACTTCTTCTCCGTCACCAGGCTTCTGAGACATGAACACTACTATTTTTAGCTCTCTTCGTACAATCTATCAATCTATTTATTGATTGATTTATTGTAACTTGTACTTTATTTTCGGTATTACACAATACTGTTGCTGTAAAATACCAAATTTCATGATGTATGTCATTGATAATAAATCTGATTCTGAATTGGTAAGACTGATAATCAAAGACTGCAACTTTGCTTGTGCAGTCACTCACTCTTAGACCTGAAACCAATTTGAATTGAATAGTCGCCAATCAAAGTTGAAAGTTCAAAGTAAATTTATCATCAAAGTACATATCTTTCCATGTTCAACAATGAGATTCATTTTCTTGAGAGCATTTGCAGTAACTACAAGAAACACAACAGAATCAATGAAAGACCACTCCCAACTAATATAGAAAGACTACAAGCTGTGCAAGTGTAGTAATAATAATAATAAATAAACAATAAATATTGAGAACGAGATGAATAGCCCTTCGAAGTGCATACATAGGTTGTGGAACAGTACAGTGATGAGGTTAGTGAAGTTATCCACTCCGTTTCAAGAGCCTACTGGTTGAAAGGTAATAACTGAATCTGGTGGTGTGGGTCCTGAGGCTCCTGTACCACCTTCCTGGTGGTGACCAATTTGCAGAATGACTGTGGAGCTGAGCAGATCTTGTTATCCACGAACGTGGAGCTTAGAACTGAATGCCTTTGCAGAGTGAGATCACTTCTCTTGTCCCCAGGTTCTTCTTGTTGGATTCAATACCGTCTAGGTACGATATATAGATGAGCCAGAGGAGTGTTTAGAGCCCTGCAAATCTCCAAGATTGCCTCAATAGAAGTTTATTGTCCTTAATCAAACTGAAGAAATGCAGGTTTTTTCAGATAAGTTTCTTGGGAGAAATGAATCAAAATTGTATTTATAATTACAAAATATTTGTATTAAACAGTAGTCCTTCTACAATGTGTTACGCCTGTGCTCCCCCCCGCCGCCTTTTTGAGAATCGCAAGATCGCTATTAAGTCAGGTCAGGAGACCCAGGAAATGAGAGAAAGACATGCAGAATCCACAAAGAGTTTGGCCTCCGAAAGGCGGAACCATTGATAACGGCTATTGTCTCTTGGAGATGGAATTGTGTATTAAGCGCTGTGCTATTCATCGATGCCCTCAAGGAATCAGGCAACGTGGGCTGGTTGGGAGATGGCATCCTCTCCAACCTGACTGACATCTGAGACCCCGTGAGTGGGGATAAAAGGGTCTGTGGGAACAGCCCCTCAGACGCACCAGAAGAAACGCTCGAAATCCTGTAACAGCGTAATAGCGAAAGTCGGTCGAAAGCCACTTGCGTCCTTTTCCATTTGCCTTGGAGTTGGTGGGCCTTGCCACAGAAGAACGGCTTTAGCTAACAACAAAGGGGAAATCAGCCCCCAACGACTCTCGAAGGATTGACATCATAAAAGGAATGAGCAAGTTAAACATCCGTCTTTCTCTCCAACCAAAAACTGCAGCTTGAATGAACTTGAGTGACTTTTATATTTCCATTGGACAATACATTATCCCCTAGACAACGATAGAGCTATTTCTTATTAATTATTATTATACCCGCGCTTTTAGATTTAATATTGACGACATATATTATCTGTATGTTTGCATTGATATTTTTGTGAATTTTTATCAATAAGTACTGTTAAAAGTAGTACCATCAGACTTCAACGGACCTCTCTATCTTTGCTGGTAAGTGACCCAGTTACGGGGTACATAACAAATGGAAGTAATTTTTACAGGGTTTGATGAAAGGGGACGTCATTAAGCAACAAATAAAGTATGCAGCAAAATAAAAGTGGGTGAAAGAGGAGACTGGAAAATTAATTTGCAAGTATTTTAGTTTAAGTGCTTTTTACAATTTAACTTGTTTAACATATCATGTTTAAGATGTTTAAAAACATGTGAAATAATATTTCATTAGTAGGAGTGCTTATCAGGACAGGTGAGACAGTATATTAAGGACATTAGGTGCATGTTTGGACATCAGAGACAAGGCTGTATTTTTAGAGGAGTAAGTAAATTTGTATTTGCTCTTTTAGCAGTTTAATTTCACAATGCCAATGAAACTTGTTCAGTGGCGAACTGTGATATTGATTTGTTAATGCAATATTCTTTTATTATTGAACAACTTGTTTCTTATGGCCATAAGAAATAAGAAATAACAATTTCATTGAAAAGCTTTCTTCAAAGGGTAGGGTATGAATTAGATTTTTTAAAAAAACTTTATATATTTACTACTGACCTTGACCTTGAAATCATAGATAACAATATGCATGTCCCTGTATATTTGGAAAATAAATGCTTTAAACTATAAATATTCCAGTAGGTACCAATTGCAGTTTTTTGTTTAAATATTACTGTGCCTCATGAGCTGGATTGTACTCATGGCTAGCCAGTGGGAGCATTGGCTAGTTGCAGTGTATGTGCAGTGCATTTGTACTACAATGCTTACCCCCCTGCAAGTATGAAGCATGCTGGTGACCAAATATAAGGATAACTTATTGGGCCAAAACATTGCATTGATGTATTGGCTCAGATTCTTTACTTCTGAAGCTGTATCACCTATCTGACTCAGTAAAAATAATTACACTTCTTCCCTAAATTTAACTTGGCAGATAAGTCACGTATATTGGCACAGTAATTTACAGGCAAGTATAACTAAAGTCATGTCAAAGAAAAACTTTTTGGTATGCAATTTTTAATTATTTTTAAAAACTTCTACGTTTCTTAGAAACTTTGTTTCACAAAGTCTGAATCAATATTCTGACTGAGTGACTCGAGGATGCTGGTGTCCTGTCATGATGTCGCATATGAGTGATTTATTCCATTTTCTGTGATCACCTGTTTTAATAATCACAGCACATCTAATGAGACAAACTTTTTGAAGAGAACATTTTAGAAGTTAGCTGTTAATATCAAGAAATGATTTCTCTCTTCAGTTAAACTTTAAGCATTCTTCTTAATCAGACTGACTTCCTATCTGAGTTAAGCGATCGCCGCCCTCAACTGCATCTCTTCACATACATCTGCTCTTACTCCTACCACCCTACCAGGGATAGGTTTCCTCTTGTCTTCGCCTACCACTCCACCAGCTTCCATGCCTAGCACATAATTTTCTGGAACTTCTGTCATCTCCAACAGGAGCCCACCATCAGGCACATCAACACCCCCCCCCCCCCCCCCCCCCCAAGGGACCGCTCCTTACACGACTCCATTGTCCATTCGCCCGTCACCACTGATCTCCTTTCTGGCACCTATCCTTGCAAGCTGAACAAATGCCACACCTGCCCCTACACCTCCTCCCACACTACCATTCAGGGCCCCCAAACAGTTCTTACACGTGAGGCAACACTTCACCTGTGAGTCTATTGGGATCATTTACTGTGTCCGGTGCTCCTGGTGTGGCCACCTATTTACATGTATATTGGTGAGACTTGGCGTAGGTGGGAGAATACTTCGCCAAGCACCTACATTCCGTCCACCAAAAGAAGCTGTGGTTATCCATTTTAATTTCACTTCCCGTTCCTATTCCAATATGTCAATCCATGGCCTCCTCAACTGTCGAGATGAAGCCCCACTCATATTGGTGGAACAACACCTTGTACTCCGTCTGGGTGGCCTCCAACCTGATGGCAGGGTCATGGATTTCTCGAACTTCTGGTAATCCGCGCCCCCACCCCCCAGCTCCTCTCCTTCATCATTCCCCATCCCTTTTCCTCTCTCTCACCATATCTCCTTGCCTGACCATTACCTCCCTTTGGTGCTCCTCTCCTCATTTCTTTCTTCCATGATATTCTCTACTCTCCTATCAGATTCTCCTTTCTTCAGACCTGTATCTCTTTCCCCTATCAATTTCCCAGGTCTTTACTTCATCCATCCCCCTTCCAGTTTCACCTATCACCTTGTGTTTCTCTCTCTCCTTCCTTCTAACCCCACCTTTTAAATCTATTCCTTAGCCTTTTCTCGCCAGTCCTGCTGAAGGATCTCAACGGGAAACATCGACTGTACTTTTTTCCATAGATTCTGCCTGGCCTGCTGAGTTCCTCCAACATTTTGTGCTTGTTGCTTTGATGAACAAGGTGCTTACAGAAAAGAGAGAGAAATTTTACCTTTACGGTAGATAGTCAGAAATATTTTACTGTTTTTTGTGGTCTACCCTGATTTATTCTCGGTCAGGTTCCGCTATTTCTTCCGTTGGTCCATAATGGATAAGATGTTAAATAATGTATTCATTGCTGTGATCCAACCAACTTAATGTATGTTGTTACCAAGAAAAAGGTGTGCTACTGATTACAATGCAACCAGTAACTTATAGGATGCAAAATGGACTGAGAAGTGGCAGATGTATTTCAACCCAGTTAAGTGTGAGGTGGTTCAATTTGGTAGGTCAGATGTGATGGCAGAATATAGTATTAATGGCAGTATTAATAGACTCTTGGCAGTGTGATGGATCAGAGGGATCTTGGGGTCCAAGTCCATGGGACACTCAAGGCTTTTGCGCAGGTTGACTCTGTGGTTAAGAAGGCATACACCAATCGTGGGATTGAGTTTAGGAGCTGAGAGGTAATGTTGCAGCTATATAGGACCCTGGTCAAACCCCACTTAGAATACTGTGCTCAGTTCTAGTGGCCTCAATATAGGAAGGATGTGGAAACCATAGAAAGGGTGCAGAGGAGATTTACAAGGATGTTGCCTTGATTGGGAGGCATGCCTTATGAAAATAGGTTGAGTAAACTCAGCCCTTTCTCCTTGGAGCGACGCAGGATGAGAGGTGACCTGATAGAGGTGTATAAGATGATGAGAAGCATTGAGCAGAGAAGCATTGAAAGGCTTTTTTCAGGGCTGGAATAGGTAGCACCAGAGGGCACAGTTTTAAGGTGCTTGGAAGTAGATACAGAGGAGATATCGGGGTAAGATTTTTATGCAGAGAGTGGTGAGTGTGGAATGGGCTGCTGGTGACAGTGGTGGAGGTGGATACGATAGGGTCTTTTAAGAGACTCCAGGACAGGTATATGGAGCTCAGAAAAATAGAGGGCTATGGGTAACCCTAGGTAATTTCTAAAGTAAGGACATGTTCGGCACAGCTTTGTAGGCTGAAGGGCCTGTATTGTGATGTAGGTTTTCCATGTTTCTATCTTGGGACCTCTACCAGTAAGGAAAAATCAATTTGCTGGGTTTCAGAATAGGAATTTGTATTGAAAAACATCAGGCCAATAGAAGTGCATAACTAGTTGACCATATGTTCGTGGAATTGTGATTGATATGGAATTTTAGGGGATGCTGGAGAAAAGATATTGACAAAATTGAACTTTGAGGTTTCTGAAAAGGGTGTGCATAGTAGGTGAGTCCAAAATGTAAAGTTACGTGGCACCAGGAAACTGAATCTAGAGTTGTCTAAGTAGCATGAAGCATTAAGTGATGTTTTTGTGAATATGTATTTTATGTGGAACTGCTTGGTCTTGACAAAGGTCATATGACCACATATCATTTGACTAAATCTGTAGGAGACAATGAACCAAGTTGGGATTTCTGATTTGGAGTGTAGTTTTCAACTATATAATCTTCAATATGTACACAAATTACTTTTCAGAATTAACTTCCTTGCACCTTTTGCAAAAAACAGCAATCAAGTGCAATAGTTTTCTCAATTCTTGTTATGTGCCCTTAGATATTTTTGTTCATCTTGATAGGTTTTTGTATATTTTTTTGAAATTGCAAGTAGGAAGTTCCTGCATTGTACAAGAAAAATATCCCTGATGTGCATTATAGTAGCAGAACAATTCATTCTTTAGAGAGTGCATGAGCAACATAAGAAATTTTAAGTTGGGAAAGGTAGTTCTTTGATGCTTACCGAAGTTAAAATGAACAAATAACTAATTTTATTTGTGGCATTAGCCTGTAATTTTGATTTTTTCTCAATTTTATCTTTAGATTTTAATTCCCTTTGCAAATGAGCTGTGTAATTACTCTGTTGTTCTGAATTGCTAATGATAGCCTTGAGTATCTTAATCAGCAAGCGCATTTGCTCAGGTGTGATGTTGAGATGCTCCAGTATTTTGGCCCATTATCAGTTTACACTGTTCACTTTATTTTGAGACTATGAAAACTCACTGAAATCTTTACAGCTGCCATTTTTATTACCTTTACAGGTTAGTGACACTGGAAAATAGCCCATCAATCACTCCTGAGCTCCTTGGAGTTTTTCAGAATATGTCTGCTCTACTTGGTAAGTATAAATTGTTTATTAATAGGTTTATATTTTAAGCTAGAAATTTACTCAGAATTGTTTTTCAATGGCTGTTTCATATGTTCTTCTATATTTGCAAATACCACGTAACAAAAACTTGATTCCAGCTATCTCCGAGTAATAGTAGTGCATCCCTTGTCAACTACTGAGATATGTGTCTGTCACTGCTGTTTTCTTATGCACAGCAAGATTTGAAAAGAAAAAGAAATTAATAATGAATAATAAATAGAGCATTGTTTTAAAAAAAGCTATAATATAGAACTCAAGTGTTTAATTTCTTTCCAGCTTTGATGTGTCTGTGGGTCTCAATCTTATGTAGTAACCTGAACTATTAAACATGAATGTTCTTTATTTTAAAAATCTTAAATGAATGAACATGAACTGCTGGCTATGCCCAAAAACATCATGCAAAATGATAGAGAGGACAACTTTTTTTATCGTAACCTTCACTTTTCATGTTGGCAAGCTTTAAGGGTTTTTTTTGAGGAGTTTCTGGCATGACTGACGCTCCATACCACAACTTGGTAACTTAATAATGTGTAATTTTGATAAGATTGAAAACGTGATTTGAAATGAGATTTCAATATTTTGTGCAGCTTTTCTTTGCACCCTGTGCAGTAGGCAGGAAGATAACAAAATAAAATTGTTAAAGTTTGCTTTATTGGGGTGGAGCATAATTCTGGCTGGCAGTTTCATATGGTACTGCTAACAATATCCTCCCCTCAGATCACCTCATTTTGCCATTGAACTGGAGACAAATCTGCCTCTGGGTTTGTCATTAGGTTTTCCTGATTAAGTTCCTCAACTTCACATCAGCCATGGCTGGTGTAAGTAACTTAACCACACTAATTTGAATATTTCATATTATCTTCATTTTATTATTCATTTCTAATGGCATAAGGTATTTTTAAGTAAATAGTTTCTGACATTGTTTAATTGTATACGTTTGAACACAAAAACTGGTCTACATCTAAATACTTTCTTGTGTTTGGTAACTTGTTCAATTCTGGGAATGTACTTGGTTTGATGAAAGCAACCCTCAACTGCCTGTATGAAATTTTTGTACTGTATGTCCCCACTAAAAGTAATCATTGAATTAATGAACTTAAGCCATTAAAAATAAACATTGGTTGCTTATTTTTAATGACGTTAATGGAAAAAGCAGATGGCAAATCTAATAGTTTCAAGTTATCTGTGCCATCTTTCATATTCAGAGTTTGCTGTTCTTTGGCAAATGGTGTTTTTGTGTGCTTAATATGTTTTGCTGTTTATATTCTCTTATATTAGATCATGACTTAGGAGTAGACTTAGGCCATTTGGCCCATTGAGTTTGTTCTACCATTCAATCATGGCTAATCCTTTCTTTCCCCCTCCTCAGCCCCACTTCCCAGCCTTCTGACAGTAACCTTTCATCCCATGTCCAATCAAGAACTTGTCAAGCTCTGCCTGAAATACACTCAATGACCAGGCCTCCACAGCTGTGTGCTAATAAATTCCACAAATTCACCACTCTCTGGGTAAAGAAATTTCTCTGCATCTTTGTTTTAAATGAACACCCCTATATCCTGAGGCTATGGTCTCCTGTCCTAGACTCCCCCACTATGGGAAACATCCTTTCCTCATCTACTGTGTCTAGGCCTTTCAGCATTCGAAAGGTTTCAGTGTGATGTCCCTCATCCTTCTAAATTCCAGTCAGTACAGGCCCAGAGCTATCAAACGTTCTTCGTATGATCACCCTTTCATTCCTGGAATCATCCTTGTGAACCTCCCCTGAACCGTCTTCAATGCCAGTGCATGTTTTTTTAGATGCGGAGTCCAGAACTGTTCACAATACTCAAGGTGAGGCCTCACCACTGTCTTATAAAGCTTCAGCATCACATCCCTGCCTTTGTATTCTAGACCTCTTGAAATGAATGCTAACATTGCATTTGCTTGCCTCAGCACTGACTCTATGTGCAAGTTTACCTTTAGGGTGTTCTGCACAAAGTCTTCCAAGTCCCTTTGAATCTCACATTTTTGGATTCTCACTTCATTTAGAAAATACTCTCCACACTTATTTCTCCTACCAAAGTGGATGCCCATGTAATTTCCAGTATTGTATTTCATTTGCCAATTTCTTGTCTATTCTCCTAATCTGTCTAAGTCCTTCTCCACCTACCTGTTTCCTCAACACTACCTGCCCTCCACCATTCGCCATATATCAGTAAACTTAGCAACAAAGCCATCAATTCCATCATCTAAATCATTAATATACAACATAAAAAGAAGCAGTCCCTGCAGAACAGTTATTCACTGGCAGCCAACCAGAAAAGGATCCTTTTATTCCCACTCACTACCTCCTAACAATCAGCCAGTGCTCTAACCATGCCAGTAACTTTCCTGTGATATCATGGGCTCTTAAC
This sequence comes from Hypanus sabinus, assembly GCF_030144855.1. Lineage (NCBI taxonomy): Eukaryota > Metazoa > Chordata > Chondrichthyes > Myliobatiformes > Dasyatidae > Hypanus > Hypanus sabinus. The sequence goes on along the minus strand of NC_082719.1, from coordinate 64,387,881 downwards.
TTGGTAAACAGCCTCATGTGTGGTACTTTGTCAAAGGCCTTCTGAAAGTCCAAATTTATAATATCTACTGCATCCCCTTTATTTATCCTACTTGTAATCTCCTGACAGAATTCCAACAGGTTCGTCAAGCAAGATTATCCCTTAAGGAAACCATGCTGATTTTGTCCTATCTTGGCCTGTGTTATCTAGTACTTAATAACCTCATCTTTAACAATTGACTCCCTAACATCTTCCCACCCACAAAGGTCAGGATAACTGGTCTTTAATTTTCTTTCTATTGCTTTTCTCCTTAAAGAGTGGAGTGACATTTGTAGTTTTCCAGTCCTCCAGCATTATGCCGGGGTCCAATGATTTTTGAAAGATCATTTTTAATGCTGCCACAATCTCTCCTGCCACCTCTTTCAGAATGCTAGGATGCAGTTCATTTGGCCGGGTGACTTGTGTACTTTTAGGTTTTTCAGCTTTTTGAGCACCTCCTCCCTTGTAATATTATTAACTGTACTCACTTCTCTTCCCTCACACCTTCAACATCTGGCACACTGCTGGTGTCTTCCACAGTGAAGACTTTATTTAGCTCATCTGCCATCTCCTTGTCCCCTGTTATTATTTCTCCGGCCTCATTTTCTAGCTCTCATCTCTCTTTTACTTTTTATACACTTGAAAAAAGCTTTTACTATCCATTTTATATTGTTTACTAGCTTGCTTTCATATTTCATCTTTTCCCTCCTAATGCTTCTTTTAATTGTTTTCTGTAGGGTTTTAAAAGCTTCCCAATCTTCTGTCTTAACACTAATTTTTGTGTTTTTTTATGCCTTCTCTGTTGCTTTTACATTAGTTTGGACTTCCCTTGTCAGCCTTGATTATACTATTTTGCCTGAATGTTTCATTGTTTTTGGAATAGCTCTACCTTGCACCTTCCAAATTTTTCCCAGAAACTCACACCATTGCTGCTCTGCTGTCATCCCTGCCAGCATCTTCTTCCAATTTACTTTGGCCAAGTCCCCTCTCATATCACTGTAATATCCTTTACTCCACTGAAATACTGCCTCATCAGAGTTTACTCTTTCCTAATCAAATTTCAAGTTGGACTTAATTGTATTGTGATCACGGCCTCCTAAGGGTTCTTACACCTTTAGCTCCCTAATCACCTCATTCATTACATATCACCCAATTCATTGCAGCTGATCCCTAGTAGGCTCAACAACAAACTGTTTAAAAAAGCCATCTCGTAGACATTTATCAAACTCACTCTCTTGAGATCCATTATCAACCTGATTTTTCCCAATCAACCTGCATGTACAATCTCCCATGACTAATATAACATTGCCCTTTTAGACTGCTTTTTCTATTTCCCATTGTAATCTGTTGTCCACATTCCAGCTACTGTTGGAAGGCCTATATATAACTGCCAATCAGGGATCTTTTACTCTTTCACTTTCTTAACTCCACCCACAAGGATTCAACATCTTCCTACTGATTTGATGACATTCTTTACCAGCAGAGCCATGCCACACCCTCTGCCCACTTTCTTGTCCCTACAATACAATGTGTAATCTTGGACAGACAGCTCCCAACTATGACCATCCTTCAGCCACAATTCAAGAATGTCCACAACTTCATATCTGACAACCTGTAATAGTGCAACAAGCTCATCTAACTTATTTCTTATGTTCCGTGCATTGAGATATAACATTTTGCACTGCATTTGCTACCCTTTTTGATAAGCATCCCTAATGCACTGATACTCACCCTGTTGGCTACAATTTTGTCCTGTCATCTGCATGCCGTTCCCGACAACTGACTGCACATTATCTTTGCTTTTTTTTTACCATCTATCCTATCCTGAGTCCCTTCATTTCAGTTCCCACCCCCGTGTCAATTTGGTAACAAACCGGCCGTGAGAATATTGGTCCCTCTTGGGTTCAGGTGCAGCTTGTTACTCTTGAACAGGTCATATCTCCCCCGAAAGAGATCCCAATGATCCAAGAACCTGAAACCCTGCCCCTTGCACCAGCTTCTTAGCCACGTATTAATCATCCTGTTTCTACCCTCAGGGTTCTGCTTCTCAGCTCTCTACCTAGCTCTCTAAATTTCCTTTTCAGGACCTCTTTGCATTTCCTTCCTATGTCACTGGTATCAATATGTACCAAGACATTTGGCTGCTCTTCCTCCCTCTTCAAAATGCCATGGACCTGTTCCAAGACGTCCCTGATCCTGGCACCAGGGAGGCAACGTACCATTTGTTCACATTTTCTCCTGTCTATTCTCCCAACTATTGAGTCCCTTATCACTACCCCTTCCCTCTTCTCTCTTGTTCCCTTCTGCACCATGGACCTATGCTCTGTGCCAGTAACCTGGTCTCCCCAACAGTATCAGAAGTGGTATACTTATTATTGAGAGGAATGGCCACGGTGGTGCACTGTGTTAACTGCCTATTCACATTTCCATTTGTCCTGACAGTCACCCAGCTACTCACCTCACCTATTGCAACTTAAGGGTAACTGCTTCCCTGCAACTCTGATCGATTACCTCCTCATTCTTCCATACAAGCCGAGGGTCATCCAGCTGCCATTCCAGATCCCAAATACAGTCTTTAAGGACTGCAGGTTTATGCACTTCGTCAGGTCTCCCAGGACTCAAACATCCAGCATGAAGAACACACAACAGCAATTTACTGCACTAGCTACAGTAAGAGAGAGAATAAAAGGAACATTAATAGAGCCAACGCTTCTTCTGAGCAAAGCCTCCTTTGAGCAAAGCCTGGCACTCTTACTGTCACCACTGACCTCTTCTGAACAATGGCTGCCTTGCTTGTCCCTATGGTTCTTTTAAACAAGCGTCGCCGACCTGCGCAAAACCTCGTCGCTGTGGCTTGCTCCTGCCACTGATTGGGTTGCCAGAAAGCTCCTGAGCACCCGCGAAGCTCTCCATTTAAACAAGCATCACTGACCTGCGTGAAACCTCGTTGTTGTGGCTTGCTCCTGCCACTGATTGGGCTGCCAGAGTGAACCTTAATGCCGGTGAAGCTCTCCTTTTAAACAAGCATTGCTGACCTGCAAGAAGTCATGTCGTACTGGCCTGATCCTGCCACTGTTTGGGCTGCCAGAATGCATACTGAGGGCAATCAATATTGACTGATTTATGCAAATGCATACAAACAGGATTCATGTGATTGACGAATGAGATGTACATACATAGATCAGTGAAGGAACTTGATTATGGTTTGAAGGAAATTGCCAGAAAGTGTCATGAATGATATAACTGTTTGAAGAATACACAAACCATTTATAAATGTAACCTGAACCTGAGAATTATATTACTGCCCTAAGCTCCCTTCTACTAATTTTAAATGTGCATACTTTATAAACCTACAGCACACATTATGTGACTCTTTTAAATTGAAGCAACTTAATGGCTTGAACCTTCTTAATTCTCTGTTTTGTCTATTTTGCTAAATAGCCTAGAGCCTGGATAATACAAGAGTATTGTAGGCTGGTGTGTGTGACCTCAAGACTTTCTTTTAAAGTATTGTGGTCACACCCACATGAGTGGTGAATTTATATACCATTGAAAAAGAGAATGCTGGATACATTGCTGGTCAGGATTGGAGGGACACTTATCCTCAAATCCATACATTCAATTATAATGTTTATTTAATTTCAAACATTTCTTTCACCAAAAATGAATATTGTTTGGTGCTCACTGCTTCCTTGTTACCCATTACTTGATTTACCTTCCTGTGCATAATGTTTGAATGCATATGTTTTGTTACTGCTGAAATCTATGCATGTATAATGCGTATAACTTGAAAAACTTTTATTGCATTTTATACTGTATATAACATATCTGGAAATTAGCAGGTTATTTCATCACATCAATACTTATCTAAGTCTACCCAGGCAATGACACTGCATAAGGCTCTTTAGAAATTACCTGTCCTTCAGCCCTTATACCCTTGCATTTCTTGGGAGTGCCTGTTTGTGTCCTGGCCATGCCTCAGCTCACAATCCCAGCTGCATTCATCTAGCTCCCATTTCCTTCCATGATCTGGCTACTCAATAGGACTTATTCCTACTTCACTACTGCTCATATTCCTGGCCTTACTCCCCACTATTTTTCCATTGCATAGCTCATTACCATTCCCTTAGTGTTCAGTTAGACAAGTTGCCTCTCTTCCATGTACAGCAAACTTCGTTCCCGCTGTGTTCTAGTCATACCCTTTCAGGTTCCTGATGCCCTACATACAAGTGTTGTTTCCGGTCATTTGCTGAGGATGGATATCAAGCCCAAGTCACATAGAGCACATGGATGTTGATCATTCAAGGATGATGATGTTAGGAGTAAAGCAGAAGATGAGTAAGGTGGTGGGAGAGCAGGAAGTAGTAGTGATAAATTTCCTGTAAGCCTGGGCCTGATTTTTGTGCGTGTAAGAGTATATTTATACATGCTGAGTCGTGATTGTATTATTAAAACAGAAAATGTTGGAAACATTGCTGGTTGGGCAGCATCTATAGAAGCAGTCACTGTTTTAGGTTCCAGACCAGAAAGGAAAGTTGATGAAATGTTAACACTGTTCTCTTTTCTCAGCTGCTGCCTGACCTGCTGAGTGTCCTTCTGTACAAGATGTAACTCCAGGGAGCTACTTGTTTTCACAGCTTCAGGCCATAATTGAGTAACAAGCAAATAGAGTAATTAGTAACTCATAATTGAAATTTTTAAAAAACATAATGAATGGTGACATCTTTGAACATATAAAAATTTCCTTTTGGCATTCTCTCAATAAGCCTTGCATGGGGTACCTTATCAAATGCCTTGCTGAAATCCGTATACGCTACATCTATTGGTCTACCTTCATCAAAGGATGACCTGGATGAGAAAGTGGAGAGATGGGTTAGTAAATTTGCTGATGACACAAAGGTTGGAGGTGTTGTGGATAGTGTGGAGGGCTGTCAGAAGTTACAGTGGGACATTGATAGGATGCAAAACTAGGCTGAGAAGTGGCAGATGGCGTTCAACCCAGATAAGTGTGAGGTGGTTCATTTTGGTAGGTCAAAATGGTCAATGATGGCAGAATATGGTATTAATGGTAAGACTCTTGGCAGTGTGAAGGATCAGAGGAATCTTGGGGTCCGAGTCCATAGGACACTCAAACCTGCTGTGCAGGTTGACTGTGTGGTTAAGAAGGCATACGGTGGGTGTATTGACCTTCATCAACTGTGTGATTGAGTTCAAGAGCCGAGAGGTAATGTTGCAGTTATATAGGACCCTGGTCAGACCCCACTTGGAATACTGTGCTTGGTTCTGGTCACCTCACTACAGGAAGGATGTGGAAACTATAGAAAGGGTGCAGAGGAGATTTATAAGGATGTTGGGGAGCATGTCTTACAAGAATAGGTTGAGTGAACTTTGCCTTTTCTCCTTGGAGTAACAGAAGATGAGAGGGACCTGATAGAGGTGTATTAGATAATTAGAGGCATGATCATGTGGATAGTCAGGCTTTTTCCCAGGGCTGAAATGGCTGACATGAGAGGACACAGTTTTAAGGTGCTTGGAAGTAGGTACAGAGGGGATGTCAAGGGTAAGTTTTTAATGAAGAGAGTGGTGAGTGCATGGAATGGGTAACTGGCAACTGTGGTGGAGACGAATACAATAGGGTCTTTTAAGAGACTCCTGGATAGGTACGTGGAGCTTAGAAAAACAGACGGCTATGGGTAACCCTAGGTAATTTCTAAAGTAAGTAAACATTTGGCACAGCTTTGTGGGCCGAGGGCCTGTATTGTGAAGTAGGTTTTCTATGTTTCTCGATTTTAATCACTAATGGTAATGTTGCACAGATCAGGAAGATAGGATAATAATGATGCCCTCAAATGCCTGAAGACTTTATTGCTGGTCAGTAAGGAAAGGGTGGCTGTTGTAATATGAATAAAGGACAAATAATTTATTAAATCCTATGCTTTTTAAATGTTGGATAACCTTGAAAAGTGTTTTGGTTGTAACACAATCGGGCTCAATTTAAAATACAAGTTAATGAGATTATACTTGGTGTTGGTATACCATAAAGTAAGCCTTGCTGGATAAAACTTGGGTCCTGCAAATAATATTTAACTTTATGGAAGGTTTCTTATCTTATTTAAAAAAAGTATCTTTCACTGATTATACGAGTCTGACATCTGAAATATCATAGGCTGAAGGACATTTTCTCTGCTTTGGACAGTGACTGGACTTAAAGATTGATAAATTGACTTCCACTGACAAATATGAAGCTGCAGAAAACACCATGTTATTACATAGCCACAAGCTTCAGCTTAAAAATGGACTGACTATAACCGTACCTGCATATTTTGACACTCATCACAATGGGCACATTCCATTGTTTTCTTACAAAAATAAAAATGAGGAAAACAACATGGGATCAGATTGATAACATTTGTGGAGGGGATGGGTAGTGGTGTTAGCTAGTACAGCAGAATTTCTTGCTCATTTAATAATGCCACAACATCAATGAATCCTGTTAATGAATCAGAAAAGTAACAAAGGAATTGAATTTCATTTTTCATCTGAAGGCTATTTAATTTGTAAAGGAGATTTATAGAGTTTTTTTTATTAGGAAATATGTAAAGTGTCTTGCAGACACAACGTATAGCTTCATTAATATTAAACATTTTGTTTCAGAGCACTTCATTAAATGTTTTGATTAAACACTATACTGTACATTTGGACATAGTGTTGAATCTCATTTTGTGTACAGACTTGCTTAACCTATTATAAGACCATGAGACATAATAAAATTATGCCATTTGGCCCATCGAGACTATTCTGCTATTCAATCATGGCTGATCCTTTTTTCTGCTCCTCAGCCCCACTCCCCGACCTTCTTATAACTTTTGATAGTGTGTCTAATCAAGAACCTATCAATCTCTGCCTTAAATACACCCAATGACCCGGCCTCCACAGCTGCCTGTGGTAACAAATCCACAAATTCACCACACTCTGCCTAAAGAAATTTCTCCTCATTTCTATTTTAAATGAACACCCCTTTATCCTAAGGCTCTGCCTTCTTGTCCTCGAATCCACCACCACGGGAAACATCCTTTCCACACTTACACTGTCTAGGCCCTTCAACATTCGAAAGGTTTCAATGAGATTCCCCCCCTCATTCTTCTACATTCCAGCGAGCACAGATCCAGAGCTATCAAATTTTTCTTTTTTTAATAATCCTTTCATTTCCTGAATCGTCCTTGTGAACCTCACAAATCAGCCTCTGCAAGCTTTTGGAGACGAATCTCTCTTGTCCTCATTTTGATCCAATTTATACCACTTAACTAATCCTGAAATTGGATGACTTATTCATATTGGCTTTTCTCTTGGTGATATTGCTCTGCACAATTTGGCAGGCTGTTTTGATGATTACATTTCATAAATCTTAGCTGGTAAAAGTTTTGAGACCTCTTGAATGAAGAATATAGTATAAGTGCCCTTTTCGGTTGATAATAAATCAGTTGTGGCTATCAAAAAGATTTGCTTAATGAGTTTACAGGGAAATTTTAAGCTAGTTATATTTAAAATTTAATTGTTCAGACTGTGTGCTGCAAGATAAAACTCCTGCATTTTGATAGTTTTAGGCAGGATCTTTTAAAACTTGACTGGGGAAAAGTAATTTGCAAGTACAGTGAAGCCTGTCAAGTTAGAGGCTTTTAAAAGTGCGATGGCATAAGTTCAGGGCGGAGTGAAAGGCAAGGCTGTTAGGAGTAGTGAACCTGTATGACGAGGGATATTTTGACTGATTAAGGAAAAGGAGGAGGCATATTGATTGGTATAGGCAACTGGAATTATGTATCTTTCTTGAAGAACATAGAAGGTGCTGGAGTACACAAAAGATAATAAAGAGGACAAAAGATCTCTATCTAGTTGGTTAAAGGAGAATCCAAATAAACTTGAAATTATATTAAGAGCAAAAGAATAACTAGAGAGAGTATAAGGCCTCTTAAAAGTCAACAAGGTCATCTTTGTGTGTAACTGTAGGAGATGGATGGGCCAACAAGGGCATCTTCCTTTCTTTACCGTGTAGAAACACTTGAAAACCAGGAAACTTAGGGAAGCTCAGTGATATCTTTTAAGAGATTCCACATTACATAAGAGGGAGGTACGGAAGATCTTATGCATGAAGGTAGATAAATCCCTGGGACCTGATCAAGTGTATTCAAGGACATTATGGGAATTAGAGCGAAAAATTGCAGGTCCCTAGCAAATATAGTTATATAATCATTAGCCATAGGTGTGGTACCAGAAGACTGGAGGGTGGCTAATGCTTTGCCCTTGTTTATGAAACGCCAAGAGAAATAGCATGGGAACTATAAATCAGTGAGTATAATATCAAAGGTTGGTAAGTTATTGCAAAGAATTTTGAGAGACAGGATTCCCATGTGTTGTATATTTAATATTTCAGTATTATTATAAATATTATTGTTTGATTAAGCACTCTTTGTTTAAATAATTAAGGGTTATGTATAAAAGCACCTGAATAGCATACATTATCACGCCACCACGTTCTACATGTGCACTTCACTTAAAGTAAAAACGATAACTAAGACACGCATTTCTGGCTCCATATTTCCATTACGTTAGATTTATGTTTTGGAGTTACAAAACATAACAAAGATGATGGGGAATTTTAAACGAATCCCAGACGACTACCTACTTTTGAACTGTAGCGAGACGCCAGAGATTATAAAAAAAAAGTGCAGTGTGTACTTCTTGAGGAAAGGACAGAGACATTTGAGTTTTAAAAAAAGGCAGCAAAAGGATAAATTAGTGGGTTCATAAGTAGTGATTACCAGTTATAATTTTTTTTTAAATAAAGCGGAGATACTTGGCTACATTGGAAAGATAGATATGTTCAATTGCACGAGATAACTGGATATAGTATACTGAGAGAACTGAGCAGTATTTTGAAGCAAATGAAATAGCCAATGAAAATTGAGTGCTGAGTGCATTGAGGCATAGAGTTTGTTTAGACTTTTAACTGTTCCAATGAAACTAGCTGAAATTAGCTTTTCAACTGTTGTAAAAATAATGCAGGAGCATTTAGAACTGAAACCATTGTTGATTGCAGAACATTTAGGTTTTATAAGCTGAATCAAAAGGAAAGGGAATCCATTTCAGCATACCTGGCCGAATTGCAGAAATTGTCTCAGCATTGTCATTTCAGTGTTGGCTTGATGCACCGAGAGATTATTTAGTTTGTGGAATCTCAAAAGAAAGCATTCATAAAGAGGTCCCACCTGAAACACAGTTCACATTTAAAAGAGCAGTTGAAATCTCTGAGTCAATAGAAATAGCATACGGAGACACAATTGAGTTGCAGTGGGGAAAGAAAGTGAGCGTGAACAAAATTGCAACATCTGAACAGTGACCTGCCCAGCTGAACAAATTGTGTTACTGTTGTTGTGGCAGGGGCTTACAGGCACCAGACCAATGCAGGTAGGTTTAAAGGTGAAACTTGATGAAAATGCAACTAAGTAAGATGCACACAGAGAGCATGTCAGGCAGACAAATACCACCAGACTGCACAGGGAAGAGAAAAAGATTTAAAAAAAAATCAAGTTGCACTTTCAAAAAGATCACTAATCTGCAGATTGTTGATGAAAAATCTGATGGCAATGAATGACATTGGACTGGGTTGCCTTGAGATTTACATGTGAAAGTGAACAATAAACAAGCAACGTGGCGTACAGCAGAAATGAATGGCAAATTAATTAAAATGGAATTAGACACTGGCTAGGCTGTTTCAGTTACTGATGCCTCACCTTATGGTACAGGTGCAGTCATGTCATATTTGTTATAAGTGATGAAGGTGAGTGCCTATAGCCTTTGCATCACGTTCCCTTTCTTTCCACTGTAGAGAAAAATTATGCAGATTGAAAGAGGCCTTGTCTGGTTAGGGTATAAAACAGTTTTAACCCGTACTTGTATGGAAGAGAGTTTACCCTCATTACTGACCATCAATCACTAGTGTCCATTTTCGATTCACAGAAAGGTTTTCCAGTAACAGCAGCAATATAAATGCAGAGATGTGTTCTGATTCTTGGAGGACATAATTATAAGACCGAATTCAAGAAGACAAGTAATTATTGGAAATGCTGATGGTTGCTCCATTTACATTTGAAAAGGGAAATACAGTCGACCTTCACTAATCTGACGACCTGTAATCCAGTTCCTTTGATAATCCGGCACTGATTTCAAATTTTCCGCGCAACTGTAATTTCAAATTTGTTGGGTCACCATACCAATCTGCTGTGCATTGTTTTGGTTGCGCTAGATCTGTTCACGTGTTGGTGCGCTCTTGTAAGCACAGACAGGTGTTTTCTGCTTGTTCTCTTGCATTTATTAATATCATTTACATGAGGCATGGCCGCCCAGCACCCGCCCGTCTCACCTGCCAACGGCGGAGCTGGCACGCGCTGGGTCAGTCCACCTTCTTGCCTGCCTGCCGGCAGTTGCGCACTGCCCTCCAGCTTTCTTTTCTCTTCTGCCTACGACCTCAGATCAGACGTGGCAGCCCACTAAATTTAAGCACATTACTAAGCGGAGGAAAAGAAACTAACAAGTATTCCTGCAGTAACTGCAAATGAAGAAGGAAGAGCCCACCATGTGGCGTATAGTAGACCTCCTTTCTCCAACTTCTGCTTCTGCTCACCCAGATGTGCTGCCACCAACATCAACAGTTTTTGAAGAAACTGTTGTGCCAGTTTCAGCTCCAGTTCCTGATGCTTCACTCATTTTTCAAGATGAAGATGTTGATGACCCTGACAACCTCACACTTGCAAACATGTAACTTTGCCTGAAGGTATATTAAACGTCTCACTTTAGAAGCAGAAGTGCTCAACTGTTCTGTATAAGTTAATTTCTGTACATTTACCTGTACCCTTTATTTGTGCCTGTACAATATATTACTTTATTAAAATTTCACTTGCTACTCATTTAATATTTCTGTTTCATTATTATCTAATTTATACTGATTTACATGATATTTTAATGGTATGGTGAGGCGGTTAGCTATTGCTAAATGTGATCCTTCTGTAATTCGGCATTTCCACTAATCTGGCACTCCGCAGGTCTCCATGGTGCCGGATTAGTGAAGGTCGATCTGTACCTGAAAAATTTACAAAAGAAGACACTTCTTGGTGTACTTATTCTCCCTAATGAAGATCCAAATTCTCCCTATTGTATGATCCAAAGCAAAACCAGAAAAGACCACACACAGTCTCAGGTCTACATGGCAACCCAAATTGGCTGGAATGTGCAGCAGAAACTCCAGTACCTTATTTTTACCAGCACCAGGATGAACTTGCCCTTGATGGGGATTGAGAATTGTAACATCCAAGCTGAGATCAAAAGTGTTGAAGGAGCTACATACTAGCTCCTTCTAGGCATGGTCAAAATGAAAATGTTAGTTTGAGGCTTTGTCTGGTTACCTGGGATAGATCAGCAGACCAAGCAGCTTGCCATGCATGTTCTAGAGCTGTCAGAACCACTTCCTGCATTCCCAAAGTCAACTTCGACAGCCACCACAGAGGAGGTCCCAGAACCTAAGACTGTTTCACAGCCACAAGTCTCACTTGCCAAGAAGAGTGACCTCCCCCCATGACAGGAGAAAACGTTATCCCACAAGAGTAAGGAATCCTCCACCATGATTAAATCTTTAGGTCTGAATGGGACAATTTAAAGTTTACAATGCTGTGGTTATCTTTATAGTAGCTGTATTATATAGTATACTGTGTGTCTAGTTCAGATGCATTCTTTATTGAGTTGGAGTTTATGGCTTATGACAGAGAAGAGTGCTGTGTATTCCAGTAATATTTTGTAAATATATTGTTTGATTAAGCATTCTTTGTTTAAACAATTCATTTCGGGTTATATGTAAAAGGTACATGAATGGCATCTGTCCACACGCCACTAGGTCATAGGTCCTAACCAATTCCCCTCTACCACCACTCTCCTCCGTCTAGTGGAATTAGTTTTTACTCTCAATAATTTCTCCTTTGGCTCCTCCCACTTCCTCCAAACCAAAGGTGTAGCCATGGGCACCCGCATGGGTCCCAGTTATGCCTGCCTTTTTGTTGGCTTTGTGGCACAGTCCCATGTTCCAAGCCTATACAGGTATCCATCCCCCTCTTTTCCTTTGCTATATTGACAACTGCATTGGCGCTGCCTCCTGCACGCATGCTGAGCTCGTTGGTTTCATTAACTTTGCCTCCAACTTTCACCCTGCCCTGGTCCATTTCTGACACCTCCCTCCCTTTTCTTGATCTTTCTGTCTCTCTGGAGACAGCTTATCTATTGATATCTACTATAAGCCTACAGACTCTCACAGCTACTTGGACTATTCCACTTCCCATCCTGTCTCTTGCAAAAATGATATCCCCTTCTCACAATTCCTCCGTCTCTACCGCATCTGCTCTCAGGATGAGGCATTTCATTCCAGGACGAAGGAGATGTCTTCCTTTTTTAAACAAAGGGGCTTCCCTTCTTCTACCATCAACTCTGCTCTCAAACGCATCTCTCCCATTTCCCGCACATCTGCCCTCACCCCATCCACCCACCACCCCATCCACCCACCACCCCACGCGGGATAGGGTTCCCCTTGTCCTCACCTACCAGCCTCCAGGTCCAACGTATAATCCTCCATAACTTCTGCCACCTCCAATGGAATCCCACTACCAAGCACATCTTTCCCTCCTCACCTTTCTGCTTTCCACAGGGATCACTCCGTACGCAACTCCCTTGTCTACTCGTTCCCCCTTCCCCCCCCCCATCCCTTCCCACCGATCTCCCTCCTGGCACTTATCCTTGTAAGCAGAACAAGTGCCACACCTGCCCTTACACTTCCTCCCTCACCACCATTCAAAGCCCCAGACAGTCCTTCCAGGTGAGGCAACACTTCACCTGTGATTCGGCTGGTGTGGTATACCGCGTCCGGTGCTCCTGGTGTGGCCTTTTATATATTGGTGAGACCCGACGCAGACTGGGAGACCGTTTCACTAAACACCTACGCTTGGTCCGCCAGAGAAAGCAGGATCTCCCAGTGGCCACACATTTTAATTCCACGTCCCATTCCAATTCTGATATGTCTATCCATGGCCTCTGCTGTCAAAATGAATCCACACTCAGGTTGGAGGAACAGCACCTTATATACCGGCTGGGTAGCCTCCAACCTGATGGTATGAACATTGACTTCTCTAACTTCCATTAATGCCCCTCCTCCCCTTGTTAACCCATCCTTGATATTTTTAGTTTCCCCCCCTCCTTTTTTTCTTTCTGCCCATCACTCTGCCTGTTCTGCATCTTCCTCTGGTGCTCGCCTCTCCCTTTCTTTCTCCAGCATTTTGTGTGCGTTGCTTGAACTTCCAGCATCTGCAGATTTCCTTGTGTTTGTCATATGGGTGCCCCTCGCTTAAAGTAAAACTGAAAGCTAAGATATGCATTCTGTGTATCCTTTCAATTAGTTATTTTTTTTAGTTACTAAGCATAACACCATGCATTTAGAAAGGCAAAGATTAATTAGGGATAGTTTGCATAGGTTTGTGAGTGGGAAATGGTATCTCAAGCATTTGCTTGAGTTTTTTGAAGAAGTGACGATGATCATTGATTACTTCTCAGGCACCGCAGTAGACATTGTCTAAATAGACTCTATCAAGGGCTTTGACAGGATAGAGCACATGAGATGCAGAGTGAGCTACCCATTGATACAAAAGAGTTTGATGAAGGTTTGCTTTACAGACTGGGGACCTGTGACTAGCAATGTGCTAGTTTCAGTGTTGGGTCCACTTTTTTATTTTTATTTATATATATATATATACATACACACACACACACACACACACACACACACACACACATACATACAATATATTAATAAATTGGATGAGAATATTGGTTGTTGGAGGGTGACACAAAAATTGTTGGTGTAGTGCACAGTGAACATTATTTCCTAAGATACGATATACTAAGCCAGTGCTGCGGACTGCAGAATGACAGATAGAGTTAAGTTCAGATAAATGCAAGTGTGTTTGCATTGAGTGAGAGATAGATACAACATGGAATCAGGCTCAACACTTCTTACTGACCATTATTTTCCCATTTTGTACTAATTCTCCTTTAAGCCCATATTTATTATTTCCACATTTCTATCAACTTATCCAGGTTTCACCACTCATCCACACGCCAGGGCCACTCAACTTGTCAATCTGCACATCCTTGAATTGTAGAGGAAAACTGACTTGAACATCAGCCTGAAAGCTTGGACATCATCCATTTTATCAAAGACATTGTGGTCACATCCGGTAGTACAGTTAGTCTCATGATCCTTTATAATGGTAATTATTTGCACCTGCACCTTCCAGCAACCCACAGTGTTTGTAGCCTTTTCCTTCATGAAACGTGTGATGGCAGATGCCTTAGATTTTATATCAATACAAGTAAAAGCTGATGTTTCAGTGTTGCAGTTGTAACTCAGACTGAAATGCAAACCCTTCATGCTGTAATGTAATCTGACTGCTATAATCATACCTTCAAAAGGTCTTGCAGGGTTTTAAAACCATCTGACAATCTATTGTCCAACATATTACTGGGATTACTGAGCCACTGCCCAAGGCCAATGATAATATTACCATGGAACTCAAATGAGCTGATTTCTTTAAGGATGATAGTATTGATTAGCTCGTTACAGCCACTGAATTAATCGGCAGCCCCGTCCAATACTACTCATGCTATAAAGGTGTCCAAAGTCCAGATCTTCTTGAGCCAGGGCTGCTTTCAATGCTTAGGATGCTTGGATGATCATCTGAGATCTCTGCTTTTCAGATTAACTTGCTTTCCTCCAGCGATGTTGCAGCGCTGGAGTTGCACTGCTTAGGGTACCTTGGAAAAGCAAAGGCGCACAATTACTGACTGAAGGAATATGCAGGGATGAATAGTTCATATGATGTATTTGACAGAGTGGACAGTAACATTGCAAAATATTAGTGAATGGGGAATAGTTTTGTTTTAATTGCTGATGAAGACTGGCTCACAGACTGCATGGACCTCTTTCCGTAGTCAATAATGAGCTCTTTGGTTTTGCTGATGTTGAATGAGAGGTAGATGTTGTGGCACCACTTAACCAGATTTTCACCCTCCCTCCTATATGCCGATTTGTCACCACGTTTAAGTTGGCATGAAAGCAACAGCACTGTCATCAGCAAATATGGCATTGGAGCTGTACTTAGGCAAATCATAGGTATAATACCTACAAACATGCTGGAGGAACCCAGCAGGTCAGGCAGCATCCGTGGCTCGTTTCCATGGATGCTGCCTGACCTGCTGAGTTCCTCCAGAGTGTTTCTACGTGTTGATTTGACCATAGCATCTGCAGTGTACTTTGTGTTTATAGGTATAATACTACCAGATTGTCTCATTGTTTACTCATTTGTAGTTGGTTTAAGTAAATGTTATGAGTGATGGACAGACCTGATGGAAATGGGATGCAGAGTTAACCATTCTGCCCCCCCCCCCGGAGAACCACGAACTATTACTGTTGCTATGCTGCTCATGAGAGAGAGAGAGATGAAACACAGGCAAGAACATCTGCTACAGATAAGAGGGAGAGAGAGACTGTTGATTTATTGTATTTTGACTCTTTCCTGGATTATTTACCTTTCACTGCAAGGACTTTACTTTGCTCGTTAACATTCCTCAGGAGACAGCAGGAGTGGCCTGATTTGATGGACACAGTCATTCAGAGTTGATGGATAGCTGAGACCCCCGTGAGTAGGGATAAAAGACAGGTCTGGAGAGACGCCCTTCAGACACACCAGTGGACACTGACTGAGTGTTGTGAACCCACAAGAAAGGTGGGGGCTTCGGAGACCAAACCAGGAGATTGGTCAATAAAGTTCACAGTGTTATAGCAGGGCCGGTGGGGACTTGTGTGTGTGTCCACTCATGCCAGAGTGACGAGTCCACCACAGAAGAACGGTCTAGCCGAAGGACAGAGGGGTCATAACTGAATGGCCACAATGATACGATGGACTAAAGAAAGCCACAGAAGGTTTGCTTGCTGCAGCTGCCTAATCTCTCGCTCGCTCTCTCTCCAACGATTTCAACACAACAACCATAAACTACTTCAGCATGTATGAACTGAACTGAACTTTATACTTTTCTATGACAAGTCATTTACCCCTAGACATCGGTAGAGCTTGTTTATTATCGCTTATTACTATTCCTATGCTTTCAGGTTTATTACTGCTAACTTGTTTTATATGTATATTTGCATTTTTAATATTGTGTAGTTTATTAATAAACACCTTTAGTTTTGGTACCACCAGAATCCAACGGATACTTCTGTCTTTGCTGGTCTGACACCCAGTTATGGGGTACGTAACAAATAATGGGAAGAAAAAAAAAGAATTTTCAGTGAAAATTTTCTCTAATATGGCTTGGTCTATCTTTGTGTACAGTTTTTCTTTGATTCTATTGTCTTTCATTGTATTTACTGTTAAAGTGCATAAGAAAATGAATCTCAGAGTAGTATATGGTGACATAGGTGTACTTTCATAATAAATTTACTTTGAATTTTGAACCTACCTTAATTGCTGTTTGATGTGATGGAATAGGAATCAATGTTCCCACTGGGTGTCAATCTTGATTGTTCAACAGAAGTTTACTACATGAAGAGTAGAAAAACAGAATTGTTTACAAGCTAACTAGATGCTGTTGGTTGTAAATCCAGCATAGCAACAGTTTTCTAGCTCTTGAATAAAATGGTTATGATTTCAAGTTCCACACTAGGGACTTGAGTAATGAGCTAATCTGTTAATGAATTACTGAAGAAATAGTCTATTATACTAACGACCTCATCAACCTCACCTGTGGATGTAAAAGGTCCTGTGGCAGTATTTCCAGCAAGCATAACTGGAAAATGTTTTTTTTTAAAGCAATTTCCAGCCTGGCAATTTTCTTAAGCTAACTTGTGTAAACCTAAGGGAAGGCAAAGGTTTTTAATGTTTTACTCATGGATATCTTAAATATTTAATTTTCCATTTTTACGAAATGCTTTCTTTATCCAACAATTAGAGTTTTTCCTTTAAACATCATGCTTGAGAAAAGGGAATTTGAAATGGTGTATCTTATAACAGGCCAATATAATCAAAAAGATTTTTTTGTTACTTTTTACTGTTATTCCAAGAGCCGTCCTGATGTGAAGTAACAAGGACGTTCCTTTTGAAACTTACAGCTTAGCATTGTAAAAAGTATGACTTTGTCTCAACAATAATGATTCTTTGATTCTATTCTGTATTAAAGCTTCATTCATGAAATCTGCTTCGAGCAACATTTGCAGCTATCATAGACATTGGCATGTCATATCTATGGAAAAGCAATTTAATATTGATCTCCCATTTGGTTTATTGAAGTTTGACTCATTTTAAGGAAGTGTGTGCTTGCTTTTTTGGATTTAATTGGCTTATTTACTGTAGAATTTGTATCATTCTGAGAATGCTGTCAACACTTGCACATTTCATGTTGAGTTCTTGGCTTTTGAGGAGTAGTGGAGGACAGAAACAGTTGAAGAACAGATGCAAATATGTTAACTATTGTGTACAAAGCTAGGGCAGAGTGGAATTTCACTGTTTCCTTCCTTTATTTGAAAATAAAATTAGATTTCTGATTTGAGTTTAGTTTCCATTCATTGTACAAATTTAACTATATCTAAAATTATCCAGTACAACATATAGTTGTATCCTTGAATTGCTTTGAATGCATTTTTAGAGTTTATATAGCTTTCAGCACTTTGTCTGAGATAGCTTAATTTCAGGATCTGACTTTTGTTGAATATATACTAGCCAAATATACTAACAGAAGGGGCTGAGACAATGTTCCCCAATATTCTTGATTTAATTAGATCTGACTGTATAAACTGTTGAAACGTTGTTCCATATCCCTGAAATGCAGTTGGTCCTTTTCCTCTTGTAATTAATATTAAATGAATAGAAAGAAATAGTGCATTTAAATTTTTCCTTTAAGAAATACAAGTTTGAAATTTTCCTTTTTGGAAAATATGCTTTCTTGATTGTATTGTCATCTATCATATTCTGATTCTGATGGTTGGGTGGCATCCATCTGTCTTGAAGATCATTGAGTGATGATGATCATCATCACAAGTCTAGGTGGAAGGCATGGAGATCCCGAGGTGCCCAGTCATCAAGACCCCCCTCCTCCCCCGGCCACAGGAGCTGCTAGAAGGATGGTCAATGATGTCCAGCTGCCTTAGAGGCTCTGCTCTGGATTTGCTACCTGGGTTTACTCCTGCAGCCTTCATCTCTCCCGAGGCTGCCTACAAGTCAGTAGGGCTATTTACCCATAGCTGGGGATCTGGTTCACGAGTACTGGTGCATGTCCACACATCGGTGGGCTGGTGTGCTATGTGTGCAGGAGCCAGACCTCCTATCCGTGCTCTAGAATTCAGCCTGAGTCTGAAAGGAGTTCAGTTTCTGTGTGTCCCCAGCAAGGAGGCTGTATATGAGGCTGCCTGTTGTACTGGCAGGGAGAGACTTACATATTCAGCTCTCCTTTTTAGAAGCTGAAAGAGCGACAAGCACTATCCACTACACATCACAGCAACCATTTTGACACCTGTTAACTTTGCTGTAATCATCCTTACTTCAACTAATAAGATCTGGATTATTACACAACACCCAATCTAAGATGGCCTTTCCTTGAGTAGGCTCAAGCACAAGCATTCAACAAATCCTCTTGCTTGCGATCTGGCAGCAACCTGTTTTACCCAATCCCCTTGCATATTGAAGTCCTCCATTGCAATTGTCTCATTACCCTTATTACATGCTTTTTCCAGCTCCCTTTGCAATCTCAACTCCACATGCTGGCTACTAATTGGAGGCCTAGATAAGATTCTCATAATGACATTTTTACCCTTGCAATTTCTTAACTCCATCCACAAGGTTTCAACATTCCTGACCCTATGTCACCTCTTTCTAAAAATTTAATTCCATCTCTTCCCAACAGAGCCACACCACCGCTTATGCTTTCCTGCTTGTCCTTTCGATACAAAGTATATCCTTTAATGTTAAGCTCCCAACTATGGCCTTCTTTCAGCCAGGACTCAGTGATGTCCGTAATGTTATACCGACCAATCTCTAATTGCGCCACGAGTTCATCTAGCTTATTTGGAATGATTTCCATCTGTGCTGGGTGGGGCGCCAAACTAGCCACTTGGCCTGGTAAAAACAAAAGGGTCGAGTCAGGATCGTTCATACCATGACCCAGTTAATCTGAAAGGAGACCAATCCTGACAAGAATTTATTAGAAGTTGACAAGCTAAGAAATAATTCCAAATGATAAGTGATTTAAATACAGCACCTTCAAACCTGTGTTTTTTGTCCTTTTGAATTTTGCCTCTGCAGTACAATTTAACTCTTTGCATTTGTATCCAATCATTGGCTTGTCCTTCCTTACATTCATGTTACCCCCACCATCTACTCGTAAACCTGCTGGCTCATCCTCAGCTCTATCCTGGTTCCCATACCCCTGCCATATTAGTTTAAATCACTCCCAACTGCTCTACTAAATCTGCCTGCAAGAATATTGGTCCCCCTTGGAGTCAAATGCAATCCATCCCTTTGGTACAGGTCCCAAATGCCCCAGAAAAGGTCCGAATTATCAGGAAACCTGAATCCCTGCCCTGCTCCAATTCTTCAACTACACATGTATCTGCCACCTCATTCTATTCCAATCCTCACTGTTATGTGGCATAAGAATAAATAATAATAGAATAAAGTTAATAATGTCCAGTAGTTACAACTTGCTTGAAGTCTTCTGGCTGGTGTGTGATTTGCTTACTGTAACTCAACAGCATAGGCACTATGGGCAACAGGTTACTAGCACATTAACTACAGTGTTTTTTGTCCTTGTTGGATAACACTTTAGCTTGTTTACTGTCGCTGGTGTATATCCACTTACTTTTATCTTCTACTTTCACCACTGAGTTGGTAAATAACAGTTCTTGTTAAGGACCTTTCCCTCAAGGTCCTAGTGGAACCTTGTGCGGTTTCTTAATCAGGACCCACTCACCAAAAATCAAGGTGTGTATCCTCCTGCTGTTGGATCTTCCCAAGCAGCAAAAACCTGTTAAGAGCAGATTGGACAGCTTGAGTTAATTTCACACAACAGCTAACCAGGCGTCTACTGTAATGTGAATATCAGCCTCTGAGAATGATGTCTCCTGGCAGTGGCATAATGCCCTGTTAATACCCTGAATGGACCTTGCTTTAGTAGTTTTGTTTGCTCTGTTGCTGGAAGAGCCGTAGGGCATGGTGAGCTTTCCTCATGATACTTCGTCATTGTTTGATAGTTCCATTCATTTGTTCAACTTATCCTGATGACTCTGGTTGATGTGGACAATGAAAATGCCATTCAATGTTCATCAATCAACATAATTCTTGGCAAACACTTCCAATGAAATGTGTTCCTTGGTCAGAGTCAATGGAACATGGCAATCCCCGTCTAGGAATATAGTCCTGATCAGAGATTTTCTGTGTCTGTAGTAGTGGCCGCCTTTGCTGGAGTAGCTTCTATCCATTTGAAAATATGTCCATTATTACCATTATGACTGAGTATCCTTGACACTTTGGCAAATAAATGTATTCCACTTGTAAGTGTAAAAGTGGGACAGGAGCAATTGATTGTGGTAGCTTCTCTGCTGTGTTTTTCAAGCATTTCTGGAGTTTGTGCCCTGAATTTGTATTCTGTGTACAAGTCAGGTGAATCTGTCAATCATCTGTTGCACTACAATGTTTCCTCAAGAGTGTATTTATTTTGCTAGATAAGGAAGCAGTGTGGTTGGAGCTTACATTTATGACTATTGCCATATCTCCATACTCCATCATTGTTTAATTTCCCATAATTCTCCATCCAGTTTTTCTGTGGAGAGCATTGAAGTTGAATCTCTTGAATATCCTGTATGTTTGTATGTGACAGAGTTCAACTTTGTTTCCATAATTCCAGTTAGGTTCACTGTGTATGTTCTATATTTATTTCTTTTATTTCTTCCCCATGCTGCCTTTTTGTTTGAAATTTCATGTGCAAGTGCTTTTCCATTGTAGTCATTTTGGAGTAGCTTTTACATTTAATACAGCAACTTCTAATGGCAGTTGTATATAACATCCATTAGTTCTTGTACTAGTTGGTCATTCTTGATTGATTTTCCTACAGCCATAAGAAATCCTCTTTGTCTCCATAAGTTTCCAAAGTCGTATCTAGAATCAGTGCAGATATTAGCTGATCTTCCTTCTGCCAACTTACTGGTTTCAATCAAATCTTGTGGTGCCAGGTACCAGGAGTCATGCTTCCTTATGCCAGCATTTCAATTTCAGAAACAACTGCGTGTTCATTGGAATTCCTCTCTCAATCATTGAAATTGTCAGTGTACAAACCTTTGTCAGAGTAATAACCAATAGGATGCCATTGGTCTTCATGTTGTTAAGTCTGCACCCATGTATTTCTCATTGACATAGAGTAAATCATTTACCTGTATCAGGGATTCTTATTGCAGGTGTAGTATACAATGTCACCTTTAAGGTTTGAAAAGCTTTCAGTTGTTCTTCACTAAGAGTCACAGGGTCGTCTGAGCACCTCAGCGGATTGTTGAATGGATGAGCAATAGTTGATGAATCTACTTGTAGCTTGTTAATACATTGAATAACAACGGTTTCATCTTCAATCCTTCATGTCTTCACTTTCTGATTTTTATTTGAGTAAACTATGATATAACTGTCAATCTTGTTATTTCATCTCTATCATTGTCAAGAGTCACTAGGAGCCACATGTCATGTCCATCCTGTAATTCCTTGGATGGTGTCGCTGTATCAGGAGACTGTCCGATGTAGGCTTCAAATCTCTGAAATTAGCATGATAGTGGTGTCTAGAGAGACTGTTTGATGTGAGCTGTAATTGCTTGTTGTAGGAGTTTCCTGAAGCAGAACACCAGGAGTAGCATCACTATTAGTGTCTCTAGCAGAACCGCCCACTTGAAGTCATGGCTGCATTTTTCTATTTTGTTTCAGTTCACTTTGTAACTCTACATTTTACATTGATTTTATCATGTTTTTTCGCTCATTTGGTTAATGCAAACATTTGCGCCTTGGACTCTTTATCGTCTCTGTCATGCTGCTTTTGTAGATTATCATAAATTTCATGTTTCTTTCGATTAGTCAAAGACTTTACTTGTCCTTTTAACTTTTGTGTATTTTGTGCTCGTGTATTCAATCAAGCCGAAATGCTGTCTTTAAATAAGTAGCGGCCATTTCCTGGATCTTAACACATGCCACCTTATTTTTAATAAATTTAACATTGTCGGTATATTTCGTCCTGACCTTTCCATTTTTGTCAAACGGAGGTGTTTTATTCGGGTAAGAGTTCACAACTTTGTTTCAATTCAGTCTTAATTTGTATGTAGTTTTATAACTTTGACAGTGATCTCGAAATATTAATAGATTGTAACCGAATAGCAAATAGATTGTTGCAGCAACCAAACAGATTTCAAGCACATAGGTTGATCTACTATAGACTAATCCATCAACCAAACATATTACAATCAAATAGATTTTGCAACCACTATTTTCCACGAGGTACCAGAATAGATCACTTTGCAACCAAAATTAGCTCATGTTGTTGCTTGAATTAAGTCACTGGAGAAAAGTACTGGTAGATAAGAAGCAGCTTCTTTATTTGACAAAACAAGCTAAGTAGGTATCATAACTGTGCCTGTTTCACCACTGAGTCCCCAAAACCTCAGGGGCACCATCAAGAGCATCCTGACTGGCTGTGTCATCGCCTGGTACGGGAACTGTACGACCATCAGGGCACTGAGAGAGTGGTGCAGACAGCCTAATGTATCTGTGGAAGTGAACTTTCCTTTTTTCAGGACATTTACAGCAGCAGGGCCTGGAGATTCATTGAGTACTCCAGCCACCCCAATCACAAACTCTTTCAGCTGCTTTTGTCTGGCAAGCGGCACCACCGCATTAAGGCCAGGACGAACAGGGACTGGGACAGCTTCTTTCATCGGGACATCAGATTTATCAATACATTTTGATCTGACTGTACATGCATGTATACAAAACAATTATGTGTACAATTTTAGTGTTTGGGCAATATTTTCCCACATCTCCCCCCGTAATTGCTTGTACATTGCGACAGAAATGCAACGTAAAGATTTTTACTCTCTTGAATGAAAGAAATATGAATACAAATACAAATCATATGCAGATGCTTTCGGTTGAAGGGCCTGCCAATGTGCAGTGCTACACACATTTTATGTGCTAAAGATCAAAGAAAATTCAACAAAATTGAAACAGATCCATACTTACAAACTTCCCACCATCACATCCAAAACATGTGTTAATCACTGTCTCATCCAGGCAATGGAATGTTGATTGATCTCATACATATGCAGACAATCAGCTATTGTTCTGAGCTGCATTAAAGTCAAATTCACAATCTATATTCAGATATGAAGACTGGTGGCCCAAGATATCTGCTACATGCACTAAACCCAAAAATTGTTAGTTTAGGACCAAATAGATTGCAACCACACTTTTTAATGTCTTAATAGATATTGTTCAAGTTGTATTGATTAAGAAAACTACACATTACTAGCTCATAGATTTGCATCCCAATACACCAGAAATCCTGTTTTCACTTTTACGTCCATGAAATGCTTCCTTGTACCAATGAGGTTTCAGTGTTGATTATTATTATTCGCCAAGCATCAGCTTCTGGAAGTTCAAGGAATAGAGTTCAGGTAGTTACTGTCCTGTTCAGGTACTCACTTGTCCTGTTGTCCTGGAAGTTTTACTGTAATGATAGATGACATTTGAATGAATGAAAAGTTGAGCTGTGGCAGCTTCAAGGCATATACCTACAAAACAGACCAGAAAATTTGGAAGCTTGATTCTTCTGGTATGCATGACCTTTTAGTGTACAAATAGTTTTAATTAGTGTCTTACATTCTCTGGCACTACTAATCATCTTACAAAACAGTGGTGTCTCTATACATAAGGCTTTAACTAATGTTAAAGGTTAAAAATACATTTTAACTTGTTCTTCTACTTTCTCAACTTCTTTAAATATTTAGTTTTCTTGTTTTTTTTAAGGAGATACACAACTGAATGACCTGCTTCTGCAGAATGTGAATCCTTTTTGGCAAGTGCTTTGCTAAAATGGATTCTTAATTCCAGTGCTGAAACCCATAGAAAGTCAATGAGCTAGAATAATTATAATGGGGAGAAAAAGCACCTTTGTGTTTACTGTTGGAAGTAATGTATGGACTAATGAATCAGTTTATCAGTATGAGTTTACTGCTTGAGAAGAACTTGCATTTAGAATGTTTATGAAGCATAATTTTGGTGCTTAATAGATGCTCATAACTGATGTAAGAACTCAATTTATTGCTGTGTGATGTAGTCTCAGAGATGTAGTTAACTCAATTTAGAGAAAAAATCCAATCAAGTGTGTTTCAGAACATAGTGCCATCATGTAAGGAAGGGATTAAAAGAGTCATGATCTCAAAGGACAGAAGAAAACTTGACAGCTGGCAAATCTCACCCCTGGTTTAGAAATATGAAAAAAATTCATATGAATTAAAATAAAATACTCATCTTAAGAGAATATACCTGTAGTAATTAAATTAAAGCACATCTAATCATTGCATTGGTGTAGGCATTGCTTCAATTTGTACTTTATTGGACTCAAGGAGTCAATAAGAAGACAGTGGTAAAATAACAGCAGTATACCACCCTCTTCAACTTAGTGTAAAAATCTTACATAGTCATCATTGTTATGTGGAGAACTATTAGCAATTAAGCTGCTAAATATCATTTTTTCACTAAACAAGGGATGATGTTTTGCAGTGTAGTTTGCTCCAATTGTTATTCTTGTGTTGGAGCTCTTCTGCAGGCTTCACTGGATTTTACTGCGATAAATTTAGGAACGCACTTGTATTATCATATAATGACGACATTTGTAAATGTAATCAAAAGAATTATGGGAGTGTAAAATTGTGTAAATTTTATATAATTGGGTTCATTCATTTTCTTCCCAAAGTGGACTAGATACAATTTTTCTGTAAATACAGTAGCTCCTATGCGGTTGAGGCAACGTCAGAAGTTTGAATTATCCATTCTCTGCAGCTGGATTATTGGATACCCATTTAATAGTGTAATTTAAGAGAAATAAAGTAATCAATTTAATTCCGCTTTGCCTCTAATTTGTATTTTGTGTTTTATTTGATTGCAGAGCTTAGTTCTGAAAATGTAAGGACTTGTTTCCAGATAATAAATGCTTACATTTTCTTGACCTCTTCAGAATTTTTACAGGTAACTATAAAAATCTTATTTTCACCACTATCAATACCATTTTGATAACCAGAGTTGCGAAGTGTCGTATAATTTTCAAGTTTTCTTTTATTAATTTACCGATGTTACTGTTCCTTCATATTGTCAAGCATATTTGTTCCTTTCATGGTTTCCTAATACCAGGCAGACAAAAACTAATTTTGCATTCCAAATAAATATTAAATAGATACTTGTTTGTAATCGATTTTAAAGTAAAAGATTTTACATTTATCTGTATCTAAAATCTGAACATTGTTTGGGTTGATATGTAGTGAGTAAGCTCTGTACTGAGTTAACACACAAATGTTGTCATCCAGTTACCAATGTATGGTGTCAGGTCCAATTTTCTGTTCTTGGACTTTAAGATGTTCCAGTGTACATCATATTGCACCATTCTTTCTCTATTACTAAAGCTTCTTTGCTAGTTCTGAACATTTGTCTGCAGATTTTGGATAGTCCCCGGTCCTCTTTTGTTTCATTTGACTTACTTTAACCAAATAATTTACAGATACAGCTTATTGTTAAGTTCTCGGGCTGTTGAACAGCATTAAAGGACTGGAAATAGTGACCCATTTTATCATATCCTATATCCCACCTGAGAATCAAAAGGTGCTGTAGCGTTTAATCAAATATTTTGTATTTTAGTAAATCGTTACTGTGTTTGCTTACTAGGTTTTATGAGATTAAAGCATTAATAATATCTTAGGTATTTATAGGCTTTTACAAATTGAGCAAGCATCTCTTTGCCTACATGGCAGCAAAGTAGTTTGTATAATGCTTTACATTACCAACGACCTCTATTCAATCCTCGGCCCTGCCTGTAAGGAGTTTGTACATTTTCCTCATGACCATGTGGGTTTCCTCCAGGTTTCTTCCCACAATTGATAGGTTGACTGGTCACTGTAAATTGTCCTTTGATTAGGCTAGGGTTAAATCGGGCTACTGGACAACGTGGCTCAAAGAGCCAAAAGGGCTTATTCCACACTGCATCTCAGTAAATAAATAACTGAGGAGCAAATGAAACTCAAATGTTAGCAAAGTGAAACCAAGCTGAATCTGTTTAAATATTGACTGAAATTGCAACTTTCCCTCATCACTGGGCTCGACTAAAGGAAAATCCTTGGAACACATACATGCTTGGTCTAAATATAGTTAAACTTGGCTTTCTGTGGTAGCAGTACTGAGCTGGCAGTGTTCACCTCTGTTTTGCTGGGATTCTCCTGTCATCTGCTGAGAAATTGTCACTTGAATGGTGCATCATGTTGATTCTGCAAGAAGACCAAATCCTACTCATTTTGGTTGTTATTGTAGCCTTGACTTGAAACGAATAATCTGCTTTAAATTAATGTATTTATTTTTATTTTTTTACATTTTTTAAAATAGTTTTTTATATTTCAATTTTAATTGATTTTGAATCTATCCTTGTCATACATTTTTAAAACTTTTAAAGTCAGTAATAGCTTTCACAAGACAGATCTCTACATTGGCTTAAGTCTGTAATGAGTTTTTTTTTAAAGATCTAGGACCATTATATTATTCACCATCAGTCTATCTATAACTTGGATCTTACCTCTGAATTCTTGTGCAGAGGGCCTGCAAGATAAATCCTCTGCATCTGGTCCATATCATCAAAGGTTTGGGAAGCATTTTTAGGCTACATATCAGGACCAGGATAATATAGGCTGAGTTCATCCCATCTGCATAATATGGGAAAGTAAGCATATATCTGGTAAGATAGTGCTAATGTGTGTCGTTACATTGTGAATTGTATTCTTTTTGTGAAAAAGTAATCACATGTAAATTTACTATGAGGATGTTCTCTTTTCACTTGGTTAGACATATTGCCAGGGTAGAAACATGTAATCATAGAAGCTGCGAGGAATATGATAGTGTGAATAACTGGGGAAATGATGCAGGTTTGCAGTTGCTTCTGCAGACTTGCACCTATGGAAGTAGCCCTGCATGACTGGATAATACAGTAAACTTGAATGATTCTGCGGTCAGTCCAGCATGATTGTGCTCGGTTTTCAGTGATCTTGCCTGATCTGCCTTTCACAATAAAGGTGGCAATTATTTCCTGGAAAATGTCCTGACTAATTCTGATCCTTATTGCAGTATGTAATGGGTCAGCATGTTTTAGATTTCCTAATTTATTATTATTTCAAATATCCTATTTATAAACAAGCTTTTAAACTTCATTATTATTTTTATGACTGTAGATGTGTGTTCTTGATAGACCAAGTATTTGGACTAACAGCATACAGAGTTTTTAAACCAGAATAACTTGCAGATGTACTTAAAAGCAAAATATTTTATAGGTTCTGGAAATCTAAGCTTAAAGCAAGAAATGCTGCAAATGGTCATGAGGTAGGCAGAATCTCTGATTGCAGATGGTGTCTGACGTGCAGAGAATTTCTGGCATTTTGTGTTCTACCCTGAAGATCAGTTGACCATTGACGTCTGGTGGAAGTGTGGGAGACTAACTTAAAGGTTCATTGTGAGATGAAAATGGAAGCACGCCCACTTCATGATTTACCTGGAGGCTTCATCCTAAGCTTTCAAGAAGCAATGAATGCAGCAGCTTTTTCTTCATTTGTTTGTATGAGGGTTTATAAGCATTAATCACCCAGTTGTCAGTGAGACCTTGTCTGACCTTCCTCTGCCTTGTGAGCCACAGAGCACAACATTCAACAGATGACCTTGAGCTGTCTTCTGGTCAGAATCCATTGGTCTGCAGTGACTTTAGGCCTATTCCTTCTTGATGGTGCTCCCATGATCCTGAGAAGATTTTTGAGGAAGCTATCCCCACTTTTGCTTGATGTATACCAACCAGCTTTTACTGATGCAGCAATTTAGTTTTTGGGACGGCAGCTTGTTTTTACCAACGGTGTAATTTTTTTTTAACCGTGATATTTTTAAAATATCACTTTTTAAAAGTGATATTGGCTTTGCTTGATTTTTTACCACAAGTTGTCTGTGCAGGTTTCATGAGCTGCTGAGGAAGAGAGTATAATTTACTGCAAGGATCACTGTAGTTTTATGTTTACTGATTTGGTTGAAGGGACCAAGTATAATGTATGTAAATTTGTTAATAATCCAAAGACAGCTAGTAGTTTGACTTGTGGAAATTATGCATAGGATTTTGCTGACATGGGTGTATTAATTGATTGGGCAAGGATGTGGAGATGGAACATAATCTGAAAAACTACTAAATCATCCACATTAGTGGAAGAAAAGTATTTTGTTTTTTGATTGGTAGAATATTGAAAATAGTTCATTTTCAGAGGCACCTGGGTTTCCTTGTATGCAAGTTACTGAAGGCTCACATGCAGGTACATAAAGTAATTGGCTGGACAAATGAATTTGAATGCAAGAATAAAGTTATCTTACTGAAATTATTCCATGGTGACAATACAGCTGAAATATTGTATGCATGTTCTGTCTTTCTACCCTTGTTATACTTGAAATAAGCTGAGGGTTTGGCCATTGAGGAATGAAAAGAAAAATTGTCACTAGAAGAAGAGAGAAATCTTTAGAATTCTGCATTTGAGTGATGTGCAAGTGTAGTTACTGAGTATATTTGAAATAGAGGTTGATAGGATTTGTATATTAAGGGAAGCAATTGATGTGCGTTTACCACAAGACAACATGCTGAGTTAAAAGAAAAATAAACTAGTTTTGCTTATAGCTGATAAGGTGCTGGGGGCCTATCTCTCATTTCATTTCGAGTTAGCTGAGTTTATGCAAAGTCAATTGCATAATTTAGAACCTCATTAATGTAGATTTTGGGAGGGATGTTAGTAGCCAGTGACAACAATTTTCTTGATAATATCTTTGTAAACTTGGTACATGAATGAGGGATTTTTCTCATTTTGAGTTGGAATTCATCTGTTGAGTCAGGGATTATTACACTGTCATCAACAATGCGTACATCCTGAAAAGTGATGTTTTTGTTTGAAAATATCTGACATTAAACTGCCTGATATTTATTGTAATGTGAAACATGAAAAAAGGTGATTTAGTAATGTGTTGGAGTGTTATAACATCTGCAAGTCACCCACTGCCAAATTAATGAATTTTGTTGTGTTATTTCTCCTCGTAGAGATGATTTGGACAATTGAACTTCAGCTTTTACTGGCAGACGTTCCCAGTAAAAGCATGGGTTCGATTGTGGAATAATATGTTTTTAGGAAAAGATTAACAAGAAAGGTATTCCCAAATGTAAGAAAACACTGTAAATATTGAGTTTGTGAAACACCTTCAGGGAGGTAAAGACATCAGATCACCTTTTGAAGTATTTTCATTTGTCTGTGGGTTTCTTTCTCACACTATAATCAATGACTGTCTGACAGAAGGCTCTGTCACTGCCCTTGTACAGCATTGCAATTATTTCACGACCTTGAATTAACATACAAGTACTTTTTTACATCCAAATGCCAGTCTTAGGATTTGGTACCATTTTTTGTTGGACTGCATCGGGGGGTGCTCTCCCTTGGTACAGCAAACAGTTTCCATACATACACACATAAACACACACATTCAAGTCATATATACTTGTTTGTGATAACCAATACGCCAGTTACACCCACACATAGAGTAACAGTAAAGTTTATTAAATTTAATACAAAAATGTTTGTTTGTTTTACATTTGTTGTTTGTCAAGCACTCCAGTTGGCCTGTTTGTCTGTTGACTTGTTTGGCGGTTCTGGGTTCACTGCTTCTGGGCCGGTATTATTTGTGCTAGAAAGAAACAGCACATGCACAGTAACAGTGTGCAGAAGGGACATACATGGATAATTGGGGGATGGTATGGAAAAATCGTTGAGACGATAAATACAAAGAACACTATGCAATGGTTTAGAACATGTTTAGAAATTATGATTTATAAATATGTAGTAGATAATTCTTGTGTATTAATTGTTTTTTGCTATTGTGATATATGCAAATGAATGGGGCTAAAGAAACAAAAAATGGGCCTCAGAGTATCCCCCAGGATTGGTTGGAAATAAATCCTAATTGTAGGTGCTTATGATATAAGCTGAGGAGAGAGTTGAATATCGGTTGATCTGTGCAAATATATACACAGTACTATGCAAAACTCCTAGGCACATATTAAAATAAAACTGTAAAGTGAAGATGCTTTCAAAAATAATGAAGTGAAACATTTCTAACCATCAAAAAATGATTATAAAGAGCAGTAAATCAAATCAATGTTTGGTGTAACCACCCTTTGCCTTTAAAACCCCATCATTTCTCTTAAGTACACTATTGTGCAGTTTTATAAGAAAATTGGCTGGTAGGTTGTTCCAAGCATTTTGGAGAACTTGCTACAGTTCTTCTGTAGACTTCAGCTGTCTTGTTTGCTTCTGTCTCTCCCAACAGCCATGATAATGAGCAGGAGATTAGGGCTCTGGAGGCCATACCATCTGTTATAGAGCTCCTTTTTGCTGAAGATAGTTCATCATAATGTCGGCCATGTTGTTAGGGGTCATTGTCCTACTGCAGAATAAAGTTGAGACTGATCGGTTGCCCCCCTGATGGTATTGCTTGATGGATGAGATTCTGCATTTACTTCTCAGCATTGAGGATTCCATTAATTCTGACCAGATCACCAAAACCATTTGCAGAAATGCAGCCCAAACCTGCAGGGAACCTCCACTGTGCTTCATTCTTGGTTGACACTCATCCATGCTCTTCAGCTTTTCTACAGACAAGCTGCTTTGACTTGTCAGTCCAGAGTAATTGCTGCTATTGTTCAACCTGCCAGTCCTGGTGTTTTGTGTGTAGGTGAGTCTCCTGATACTGTTTCCACTTTGAAAGAATGGCTTTTTGGCAGCAACTCTTCTAGGAGCACTACCTCTGACAAGACTTCTCCAGACAATGGAGAGATGAATTTGGGTTCCAGTGGTTTCTGTGAGTTCAGAGAAGATATCAGTGTTCAACTTCTTCTGATTTAGGAGGGGCATCAGTTTGATATATCGTTTCATCTGAATAATTTTCCATTTCTGGTCCTCAATCTTGCTTGTTTCTCTGTGCTTCTTCAGAAGAGCTTGGACAGCACATCTTGAAACTCCTATCTGCCGTGAAATTTCTGCTTGGGAGAAATATTGCTGATGCACTACGGTCACTTTGTGTGTTGGTGCTATGCTCATTGTTGCTGTGGTGTATGAATAGATTTTTTTTTAAGGTTAAACTGTTAAATCTGCCACATACTTTTTAGTTTGGTTGTCCTTCACCCGTTTTTTTCCCTTCTATAACCATTCCTGTTTCAGTTAATTTATTTAGTTCAGTCAACTCATTATGTCATTGATCATTAGAATCCTGTTTGTTATCATTACTTAATTAATCACTGGGCATGTATATACAAAGTAATCAAGTTTTTACTTGAAAAGTAGTTTATTACCTAATATGTTACTTTCTTTAATGAAATCAAAAAATTATCTGCAGCATTTACAAACCCCATTTCCAGAAAAGTTGGGATATTTTCCAAAATGCAATAAAAACAAAAAATCTGTGATATGTTAATTCACATGAACCTTTATTTAACTGACAAAAGTACAAAGAAAAGATTTTCAATAGTTTTACTGACCAACTTAATTGTATTTTGTAAATATACACAAATTTAGAATTTGATGGCTGCAACACACTCAACGAAAGTTGGGACAGAGTTAAAATAAGATTAAAAGTGCTCAGAATATTCAAGTAACACCAGTTTGGAAGACTTCACATTAAGCAGGCTAATTGGTAGCAGGTGAGGTATCATGACTGGGTATAAAAGTAGCGTCCATCAAAGGCTCAGTCTTTGCAAACAAGGATGGGTTGTGGCTCACCCCTTTGTGCCAAAATTCATGAGAGAAGTGTTAGTCAGTGTTCAAAAGGAACATTTCCCAATGCAAGATTGCAGAGAATTTAGGTCTTTCAACATCTACAGTACATAATATTGTGAAAAGATTCAGAGAATTCAGAGACATCTCAGTGCGTAAAGGGCAAGGCCAGAAACCACTGTTGAATGTGCATGATCTTCGAGCCCTCAGGGCACTGCCTAAGAAACCTTCATTCTACTGTGACAATTATAGCCACCTGGGCTTGGGAGTACTTCGGAAAACCATTGGCACTTAACACAGTCTGTCACTGCATTCAGAAATGCAACTTTTTTTTATAAGTTTTTTTATACATTTTACAAATTTAAAAAAACCACAAATCAGAATGAGGAACATTAATACAGTGCAAAATTAAGCATACAATGACAATATGATACAAAGAAAGAGAATTTTTAAAAAGAAAAGCACCTAAATTGAAGACAAGTAAACAACCCCACAACACAATAAAAAAAAACTCCAGACCAACCACAACACAATATAGAGAATATAAATCAGGACAGTCAAACTCCCAGACTGTGAATACGCTTAGCAACAGAGGATAATAATGCCTACTACCAGAAAAAAAAGGGAGCTGAAAGCAAGGGACCGAAAAAAAAAGAAAAAAAAAAACCCTAGTCAAGAGGAAGGTTATGAAAGTACTCGATAAAAGGTCCCCAGACCTTATGGAACTTTAACTCCGAATTAAGAACTAAATAATGGATTTTTTAGAGGTCCAAGCAAGCCATAATGTTGTTAAGCCATTGGGCATGAGTGGGCGGGGCAACATCTCTCCATTTAAGGAGGATCAAGCGTCTAGCCAGGAGAGAGGCAAAGGATAATATTCGGCATTTGGTCGGACTCAGACGTAAATCTGTCTCGCCCCAGAAACCTAACAAAGCAATTAAGGGGTTTGGTTCTAGGTGCTGATTGAGAATATACGATAACGTAGTGGAGACATCTTTCCAAAATTTCTCCAAGCTAGGACAGAACCAGTACATATGAATGAGAGAGGCCTCGCCCCTCTTGCATTTATCACAGAGCGGACTAATGTTAGGGTAGAATCGAGATAGTTTAGATTTGGACATATGGGCTCTATGAACAATCTTAAACTGTAAAAGGCAATGGCGAGCACAAAGAGAGATTGAGTTAACCGATTTGAGAATCAAGTCCCAACTCTCTTCAGATAAGGAGATATTTAAATCCTGCTCCCATGCCATTTTAATTTTATCCACAGGGGCCCGTCGTAAGGCTGCTAACTTATCTCGAATAATTGATATTAAACCTTTACCTAGTGGATTAATGGAAAGAAATAAGTCCATAGCATTTTTCGCAGGCATTTCAGGAAAGTTAGGAATTAAAGGAGCAATAAAGTGTCTAATTTGGAGATATCTAAAAAAATGAGCATTGGGCAGATTGAACTTAACAGAGTGCTGCTGAAAAGAAGCGAAGCGATTATCAATGAAAAGATCTTCAAAATGCCTAATGCCCTTCCTATACCAAACATGGAATGCTGAACCGTACGTAGTAGGTAGAAAAAGGTGATTATGTACGACAGGGCTGGAAACGGAAAAACCATGGAAACCATAGCATTTCCTAAACTGAGCCCATATACGCAAAGTGTGTCTAACAAGAGGGTTAGCTATTAATCTGGACAGACTACTAGGGAGTGCAGAGCCAAGAAGTGCAGAGATAGATAGTTCTTTGGTGGAGCTCAACTCCATTGCCACCCAATTAGGGCACTCAGGTTGGCCATGGAAAAAGGACCAAAAGGTAGCACAACGTATATTAGCTGCCCAATAATATAAACGAAAGTTAGGTAAAGCCATGCCACCCTCTTTTTTAGGTTTTTGGAGATGGATTTTACTAATTCTAGAGCGCTTATTCTTCCACAGATATGACAAAATAATAGAGTCTAAGGAGTCAAAAAAAGATTGAGGAATAAAAATTGGGATAGATTGAAATAAGTATAAAAATTTGGGGAGAACATACATTTTAACAACATTAATACGACCTACCAAAGACATAGACAGAGGTGACCATTGTACCAGACTCTGTTTTATAGTATATGAAAGATTGGCAAAGTTTTCACGAAAGAGATCTTTAAACTTCCTTGTGACTGTAATTCCAAGATAAGTAAATTGATTATGGACTACTTTAAAAGGGAGATCACAAAATGTTAATTCTTGTGCTTCTTTACTAATTGGGAAAAGTTCACTCTTATGTAAATTAAGTTTATAGCCAGAGATCTGGCTAAACTGGTCAAGAAGTGAAAACATTGGAGGTAAGGATGTAGACGGATTTGAGAGAATGAGTAATAATTCATCAGCATAAAGAGAAACTTTATGCTCAACACCTCCTCTCCAAATCCCGGTCAATTCAGGACAATTTCGAAATGCTATCGCCAAAGGTTCTGTAGCCAAATCAAAGAGAAAGGGACTTAAGGGGCATCCCTGACGGGTGCCACGTTTGAGATTAAATACCTGGGATTTCTGAAAATTAGTTAAAACAGAAGCAGTAGGACACAGGTACAGCAATTTGATCCAAGAGATGAAACTTTGACCGAGGTCAAATTTTTCTAAGACTGCAAAAAAGTAGTTCCACTCTATACGATCAAATGCTTTCTCCGCATCGAGGGAAATAACACATCCAGGAATCCCAGTTGGGGGTGAATATAAAATATTAAATAAACGCCAAATGTTAAAAAAAGGGAGACGGCTTTTAATGAAACCTGATTGGTCATCAGAGATAATAGAGGGAATAACAGTTTCTAATCTATAAGCCAAAACTTTAGCTAAGATCTTTACATCAACATTGTGCAAAGAAATCGGCCTATACGAGGAACACTCTGTTGGGTCTTTACCCTTTTTTAATAGGAGAATAATAGATGCCTCATTAAAAGGGGGTGGCAATTTGCCGTAATTAAATGAATCAGATAATACTGTAAGTAACTGAGGAGAAAGAAGTGAAGGGAATGATTTATAAAATTCTACAGGGAACCCATCAGGTCCAGGAGATTTCCCTGAGGACAGTGCAGAAATTGCAAAAGATATTTCTTCTGATGACATAGGCACATTAAGTTTGGCTTTAAAATCAGATGAAAGTGAAGGAATATTCAGATTATTTAAAAATTGATCAACAGAGATATTGTCATTCAAAGATTCAGAGGAATAAAGCCAAGAATAAAATTTTTTAAATGCATCATTAATTTCCAAATGATCCGATGTAAAGTCTCCATTTTCCTTCCGAATCTTTGTAATATGTTGTTTGGCTTTGCAGCGCCTCAGCTGATTGACTAGAAATTTACCAGACTTATCCCCATGAATGTAAAAGCGACTCTTGCTTTCAAGAAGTTGGCGTTCGACAGGTTGAGTAGACAGAAGATTAAATTTAGTTTGGAGTTCTACACGCTTCTTGTATAGTTCAGGGTTCTTAGTTTGAGCATACAGTTGATCCAGTTCTTTAATCTGGTTAATGAGGTCTAATCGGTCTGCACAGGATCTTCTGTTGAGATTTGCTGTGTAAGAGATTATTTGACCCCTCAGATATGCTTTCATGGCATCCCAGACAATCTGGGATGACACTTCAGGTGATGTATTAGTGTTAAAATAAAAGGTTATCTGATTCTTAATAAATTTTAGAAAATCATCATCCGATAATAAAGTTGAATCAAACCGTTATTGTTTATTCCTCTGAGGGAGACCAGGAAGGTTTAAAGAGAGAGTAATTGGGGCATGGTCAAATCAATATACTCTGAGACTCACAAGAGTAGGCAAATGGAATAAGTTGGTTATCGAGTAAGAAATAGTCAATTCTAGTGAAGGTATGGTGAACATGTGGAGAAAAAAAGAATAATCTCTCTCAGTAGGATGAAGGAAACGCCATATATCAGAGATACCAAAATTAGAGAGAAACGATTGGATAGCTAAGGCAGATTTAGTAGGTGATCTGGTAACAGAGGACGATCAGTCCAGATTAGGATCTAACCAACAGTTGAAGTCACCACCCAGTATAAGAGAGTATGAGTTTAAGTCTGGTAGTGAGGAAAAAAAAACGTTCAAAAATGTTAACATCATCAAAGTTGGGGGCATACAGGTTTGCTAGTACAACTTTGGTGTTATATAGTTTACCAGAAACAATAATAAAACGGCCATTTGTATCAGATATTTTATTATGGAGTTCAAACGGAATATTTGAGTTAATAAGAATAGAGACTCCCCTAGCTTTAGCGGCAAAGGATGAATGAAAATGCTGACCCGCCCACTTTGACAGAAGCCGGGAGTTATCAAAACAATGAATATGAGTTTCTTGAAGGAAAGCAATGTCAGCTTTGAGTTGTTTAATATGTGAGAAGACCTTCCTCCTTTTAACAGGGTGATTCAATCCCTTTACATTCCAGCTCACGAATTTAAGTGCACTAGTCATTATCAATTACTAATGCATAAAAGGCAACAGGCATATAAAAAGTCAAGCAATACAATAGCAGTCTGGGAGCAGAAATATAAACATAGATTCGTAAAATCAAAACATAAACTTGTCCTGAGCAATAAAGAAAAACAATAAATACAGTGAATGATGTTGGAACTGGAAACTCACCCCATCCACACAACCCAAAACTAGACGGCTACCAAAAAAAGGCAGCTAGCTCTACCAAAAATATTTACCCAAATATAACTTCCAGATCTGTGTCATTAACAGTAGTTCCGTATAAATATTATAGCAAATAGTAACTAGTTTATGCACTAGAAAACATAACTACAAATTGGAACATCTTCTGCAGAAATATAAAACTTAATATAGAGAGAATCGGAAGAAAACCAAAACTAACCTACCCGCGAAAAATTATGGAAGAATAAAGGAAGAAAAAGGAAAGAAAAAAAGGAAGAAAAAAAAGGGAGGAAGGGGAAAATTATAGATTCAGGAAGAGTACTTATCAACCATTTACAGAGAGGAAAAAAAAATCAAAAATTAAAAAAAAAGTGGAAAAAAATAATAGATAAATATAAAAAATAATAAAATAATCAGTAGTTAAACTGTGAACCAACAAACGGAGGCCTTCAATAAAGACTTCAAACCTCCAAAACAAGTTAGAGTCAATTGTAGAACTCTATAGATATACAAGAATAAGATTGATTACACAAGTATTATTTAACGTCCATAGGGAAACATTAAGCACAGAATGTCTACTTAAAAGAAGGACACACCAAATCCAGGGAGAGATTGTCAACAGCCCTTAGAGTTTCAGTAAATAATGATTGAGTGATTCAAGTGAAGTCTGAGTCCAGAAAAGGTAATTTTACTACGAGAAGTACTTATCCCCCATTTTAGGAGGTCCGATCGGGTTCTGACGATGGCTGGATAGCCGGAAGACTTGCAACAAATGCCTCAGCCTCCTTCACTGACTTAAACCACTTATGTTTTCCAGTACTAAGCGTGATTCATAAAACGGCAGGATTGCGAAGCGAGGGTCTAAAACCACGATCAAAAAGCATTTTCATTACGCCTTTAAACTCAGCGCGCATCTTTAGGATCTGAGGTGCAAAATCCTCCACAAAGCGAATGGCTGTGTTTTGGAAAGTAAAAGTAACTCTGCGACGTGCCTCCATAATCAGACGGTGTTTTACCTGGTATTGATGAAAGCACAAAATTACCGGTCGCGGGCGGGAGCCCAGAATTCCGGGGGGAACGTAGACCCTGTGTGCCCTTTCGAGGTCAGGCAGGTTCGGAAGCAAATCTTTCCTGAATATCTCACAGAGAAACTCGGCGAAAAAATTCACGGTTGATCCCTGTTCGGTGGCCTCTGGCAACCCAAGAATTCGAAGGTTACAGCGTCTGCTCCGATTTTCGAAATCCACCATTTTGGAAAGAAGTTTGTTATATTTTTCCTCTAGACTGGAACAGAGAGTCTCCAAGTATTGAACACAACTTTCTAAGTCTTCAGAAGTCGAATCGATACAAGATAAGTGTTCAGCATGTTCATCCACTCTATCGTTGATCCGATCCAATTTAGCTTCCAGCTGTTTGAAAGCGGTTCTAAATTCCTTTAAAATATCATCACGGTGCTATTCCCTCAGACCTTGAAGGAGACTAGTGTTAAAATTGCAGGGGCCCTGGCAGATATATTTAAAATATTGGTATCTACGGGTGAGGTGCCAGAGGATTGGAGGATAGATCATGTTGTTCCATTGTTTAAAAAAGGCTCAAAAAGTAATCCGGGAAATTATAGGCCGGTAAATTTGACGTCGGTAGTAGGTAAATTATTGGAAGGAGTACTAAGAGATAGGATCTACAAGTATTTGGATGGACAGGGACTTATTAGGGAGAGTCAACACAGCTTTGTGTGTGGTAGGTCACGTTTAACAAATCTATTAGAGTTTTTCGAGGAGGTTACAAGGAAAGTGGATGAAGGAAAAGCGGTGGATGTTGTCTACATGGACTTCAGTAAGGCCTTTGACAAGGTCCCCCATGGGAGGTTAGGAAGATTCAGTCGCTAGGTATCGATGGTGAGGTAGTAAATTGGATTAGACATTCGCTCAATGGGAGAAGTCAGAGGGTGGTAGTGGAGGATTGTTTCTCTGAGTGGAGGACTGTGACTAGTGGTGTGCCACAGGGATCAGTGCTGGGTCCATTGTTGTTTGTCATCTATATCAATGACCTGGATGATAATGTGGTAAATTGGATCAGCAGATTTGCTGATGATACAAAGATTGGAGGTGTAGTGGACAGTGAGGAAGGTTTTCAAAGCTTGCAGAGGGATCTGGACCAGCTGGAAAAATGGGCTGAAAAATGGCAGATGGAGTTTAATACAGCTAAGTGTGAAGTATTCACTTTGAAAGGACAAACCAAGGTAGAACATACAGGATAAATGGACACTGAGGAGTGCAGTAGAACAGAGGGATCTAGGAATGCAGATACAAAATTCCCTCAAAGTGGCGTCACAGGTAGAAAGGGTAGTAAAGAGAGCTTTTGGTACATTGGCCTTTATAAATCAAAGTATAAGAGTTGGAATGTTATGGTGAGGTGTATAAGGCATTGGTGAGGCTGAATTTGGAGTATTGTGTACAGTTTTGGTGATTGAATTACAGGAAGGATATTAATAAGGTTGAAAGAGTGCAGAGAAGCTTTACAAGGATGTTGCCAGGACTTGAGAAACTGAGTTACAGAGAAAGGTTGAATAGGTTAGGACTTTATTCCCTGGAGTGTAGAAGAATGAGGGGAGACTTGATAGAGGTATATAAAATTATGATGGGTATAGATAGAGTGAATGCAAGCAGGCTTTTTCCACTGAGGCTAGGGGAGAAAAAACCAGAGGACATGGGTTAAGGGTGAAGGGGGAAAAGTTTAAATGGAACATAAGGGCGGGGGGGGGGGGGGCTTCTTCACACAGAGAGTGGTGGGAGTGTGGAATGAGCTGCCAGATGAAATATGGACTCACTGTTAACATTTAAGAAAAACTTGGACAGGTACGTAGGTGAGAGGTGTATGGAGGGATATTGGGCCAGGTGCAGGTCGGTGGGACTAGCTAGAAAAACAATTCAGCACAGCCAAGAAGGGCCAAAAGGCCTGTTTCTGTGCTGTAATGTTCTATGGTTCTAACCCAGCAGCCCAGGTAGCATCTATGGAAATAGATGTCTGGCCTGCTGATTTCCTCCAGGACTTTGTGTGTTGCTTGGATTTCCAGCATCTGCAGATTTTCTCTTGTGTCTGAACTCTCAGATAGAGTTTGCCAGAAGGCATGTGGGAGACTGTGAAGTTGGTTGGAAGAAGATTCTGTGGTCTGATGAAACCAAAATTGAGTTTTTGGCCATCAAACTAAACGCTATGTTTGGCGTAACCCAAACACAGCACAACATCAAAAGCACACCATCCCTACCATGAAGCATGGTGGTGGCTGCATCATGCTGTGGGGGATGCTTCACTGCAGCAGGCCCTGGAAGTGGATAAATCAAATGCAGCAAAATACAGGGAAATCCTGATGTAGTCTGCAAGAGAACTGCAACTTGGAAGAAAACTTTTTTTTCCAGCAAGACAATGACCCCAAGCACAGAGCCAAAGCTACACAGGAATGGCCTAAAAACAACCAAGTTAATGTCCTGGAGTGGCCAAGTCAGAGTCCAGGACTCAATCCAACTGAGAATTTGTGACTTACTTGAAAAGGGCTGTTCACTCATGATCTCTGTGCAATCTGACAGAGCTTGAACGGTTTTGTAAAGAAGAATGGGGAAAATTTTGCAGAGTCCAGATTTGCTAAACAGATAGAGACCTATCCATACAGTCTCAAGGCTGTAATTACTGTCAAAGGTGCATCTATCAAATACTGACTTCAAGGGGGTGAATATTTATGCCATCAGTTATTTTGTGTTTAATAACTGGACTAAATTTAGACCAATTTCTTTTGATCAGTGTCAAAAAAGCCAAATTAAATCCATTGTGATTCATTGTTGTAATACAATAAAACATGAAAACTTCCAAAAGAGGGTAAATACTTTTTATTGAAACTGTATATATAAAACACCTGCACCTATTTTTGCAGCAGAGCCAGTTTTATTTTGTCAGGAGATGTGGAGCCCATGCAATGACTCTACATCACACTGTCACACTCATTATTTTTACAATCTGCAAACTTCAGACTAACGTTGTTGCAATGGCTTTGAGGTTCTTAATCTGATTTTGATGGCTGTTTTTCTGTGTCTGGCTTTTTAAGTTGAGTTATCCCAGTTAGTTTTGATATTTAATAGTGATGAGGATTTACTACTGTAATAGAAATAGTGTTAGTTTTTGTTAATTCACTGACATTTCAAAGCATAATAATAACTTGAATGGAATGTGTTATGTTTTGACTTCTCATTTTAAGCATCAAAACAAAAAGCTGGTTCTATTCCAATCTGTTAGAAAGGAAGGGCACAATTATTTCAGCAGTTAATGCTGAGTTTAAACTCATGAGTTGTTTTCACAGTCTTTTGTTCTTACTAACAATTTGTAAATAAAAATGTTTGGTTCATAATTTTATGAAGAGAAAGAATTTTGTGTTCATTTGGAATTTATTTCTAAAAATATGCCTTATGAAATATAAGTTTTGTACTATTTCATTATAATAAGCCACTCTTGCTATTAGCTACAGTATTTTCAATTGAATATTGATATTTATGAAAATTTATATGAAATTAGTTGATACAAATGTGAAAATTATTTCTTGCAGAATTTTGCAGCTGCTCTGTGCCAATCCTTCTGTGAACTGATGCAGGATATCACCACTGAAGGACAAGTTCAAGTACTTAAGGTAGTGATTTTAATTTATAAATTGGTAATGTTGAAGAAGCTTTCATTGTTCTCTTACGATTACTATCACAAGCAAATGCTTTAAGAGGCTGGTCAAGGACTACATCTGCAGCATGCTATCACCCAAACTGGACCCCCTACAATTCACCTACCGACACAACTGATCGACGGATGACACAATAGCCACTGCTCTACTAACCACCCTTGCACATCTGGAGTAAAGGATGTATGTGAGAATGCTGTTCTTGGACTACAGTTCAGCATTCA
Source organism: Hypanus sabinus (assembly GCF_030144855.1). Taxonomy (NCBI): domain Eukaryota; kingdom Metazoa; phylum Chordata; class Chondrichthyes; order Myliobatiformes; family Dasyatidae; genus Hypanus; species Hypanus sabinus. The sequence goes on along the minus strand of NC_082719.1, from coordinate 64,346,033 downwards.
ACACCATAATTCCATACAGACTCAACAGGAAGCTCAGAGATCTTGGCCTTCACCCTGCTTTGTACAGTTGGATCCTGGACTTCTTTTCATCATCATTAAATTTGGCAGCGGTCCACCTGGTCTCTTCATCCAAATTGTTGAATCAGATTGTAAATACTTTAGACCCCTGCTTCTGCCACCCCATTAGTTCTGATTGCCAGTTTGGAAATGGTCAATTATTGCTGTTTTGTTTTAAGTTAGTTTGCTGTTTCCTTCTCTATGGCAATATATTAATCCAGCCCTCTGGTCTTGTGTATTGAGTTCTTAATATGGCAGCTTACTGAATGCTTTCTGGTATTCCAAATGCGCAATATGTATTGAGTTTTCTTCATCCTTGTTGTTTGTTAAATCCTTAAAGAACTGCAGCAAATTTGTCAAACGTTAGCTTACTTTCATGAAACATTAGTATGTTTACTTTGCTTGATTGCCTGACGATAATTTTCTAAATGTCTTGCATTTATCTAGTTAATGGGATAAAAGATGTGTCCTGTCCAATTTAAAAGGCTGTGACAGTGTATTTTGTGTAGTTTCCTGCAATAACCTGTTCTAGAACCAACAAGGAAGGAAATGCAAAATAAAAAGAAAATGCTGGAAACACTTTAACAAGTGAAGGAAGTTAAACAGAAAGAGAACGTTCTGATGCAGGAAAGCTGAAATGTTACCCAGCCTGCACTCTTTGAATGATTTTCTGTATATATTTCATATTTTGACCTTGTACAATAGTTCAGATTTCTGAAGAGAGAGATGTTGTAAGTTTTCATACAAGGCATAAGCCAGATTTACTTAACAGCTTTGTGGTGTGTGGGCATCTATGTGATTTTGCTGTAAAACCCCTGACCATTCTGTCCCCCACTTCTACCCTAGAAATTAATTCCATAAATGGATCATATTTCCTTCTAATTAATATTGCCAAATGTAGTAGATCCTACTATAGATTTTTCAAACTTTTATCAACATTTCACTTCAATCTTGAATGCCTTTATTTTAGTAAATGCTTCAGCAAAAGCAATTTTCACCTAACCTTTCGAGGGAGATATTTTTAAGGTGATTCCTGGCCAGTTATCTGTCCTTTCAATGGATTTCCAGTTGACTCATATACTTTATTCAACTTAAAACTTCTTTTTTCATGTTCTCAGCTCTTGACGAACTATGTTCAACATGCAATAATAAATCTGTTTCTCTTTCCACAGATGCTGGTTGATTGTTTGAGCATTTTGAGTTTTCTGATTTTATTCATTTCCAGCCTTTGCAGCTTTTGGATTTTTAGTTGCATTACTGTTGCTCTGTATCTTTCCAGTGTGTCCATTACATTCTTGGCCTCACTATGTCTTAGCTAAAATGGAGCTCCCTTAATGTACTGCAAATTGCCCTTTCATTGTCCATAATTCTTTTTTCTTCATTCCATAAATCCTTGTTTCTATTTGTGTAACTGCAGGGTACAGTCAGCCCTCCTTATCCGCAGGAGATTGGTTCCGGGACCCCCTACGGATACCAAAAATCGCGGATGCTCAAGTCCCTTATTTAACCTGTCTGAATACGGTAGTCTTTAGGACCCAGCGGTTCTGGAGTTTAGTTAACCTGCCTCAGTGTGGTGGGCAATAGGTCCTGGCGCAGCTCTGAATCGGCAATGTTTCTGTTTACGAAAATAATCACAATCACGATTGAAAATAAGGTGGAAGTAATAAAGCGATCAGAATGAGGTGAAACGCTAACAGTTATTGGAAAAGCGTTAGGCTACAGTCGGTCAACGATTGGAACAATTTTAATGGAGCATTTGAAAGGCCCTGCCCCGATGAAAGCTACAAGTATTACTAAGCAACGCAGTGATTCAGTTATTGAAATACGTATGTTTTTTAAGTTTTTAATATGCAGAAAAAGGTAAAATATATACTATATACTAAGAAAAACATTTGACTAACTGACGCTAAATAATGTTGGATGTACCTGTTCCAACTTCAAATCCAACTTAAAGACAGACACGGGAACGGAATTCCTTCATAACCCGGGGACTGCCTGTACTTTTAAATCATCTCTAGATTACTTATAGTACCTAAAACAATGTAAATTCTATGCAAATAGTTGTTATACTGTATTGTTTAGGGAATAATGACAAGAAAAAATAGTCTCTATATGCTCAAATAACGAGTACTGGAGAGAGAACTTCCAGGTTTTCCTGCTCCGTGGTTGGTTGAATCCATGGATAAGGAGGGCCGACTGTAATTAGGACTCCTGTCACACTGCATACTAATTAGGCAACACATTGGCAGACAAGCAATCATTTGTTCTATTTTAGCCTCAAATTTTGTAGCTGTTCAGGTAATTACTAATATCAGAATTACTTGAATCATAGTTATTGCGGATGACCTCACTTAGTCCTTGTGAACTATAAAATCACCAACCTACTTGATTTCCTCTCTACATTTTTATCAGGATTATAAATGCAGGATTTCCCGCTCAGCTCAATATTTTCTGATAGCAAACTACTTTTAAAGCACACAGTTAATATTATTAATTATGGATGTCATTATCTTTTTCATTTCCTTTAGTCTATGATACTTTCTAGATAGTTACTTTCCCTAGATTCTTTAAAAACTAAAGGTCTTGCCACTTAGATGCTCCAAATAAAGCAGGCATATGGTGTATTGGCCTTCATTAATCATGGGATTGAGTTTAAGAGCCGAGAGGTAATGTTGCAGCTATATTTGACCTTGGTCAGACCCCACTTGGAGGACTATGCTCAGTTCTGGTCGCCTCATTACAGAAAGGATGTGGAAACCATATAGAAAGGGTGCAGAGGATATTTACAAGGATGTTGTCTGGGTTGGGGAGCATGCCTTATGAAAGTAGGTTGAGTGAACTCAGCCTTTTTTTCTTTGGAGCAACGGAGGATGAGAGGTGACCTGATAGAGGTGTATAAGATGAATCAGAAACAGGTTTATTATCACCGGCATGTGATGTGAAATTTGTTAATTTAGCAGCAGTAGTTCAATGCAAAATATAATCTAGCAGAGAGAGAGAGAGAGAAAAATAATAAATAAAATAAAGCATAATAAAGAAACAAGTAAATCAATTTTGTTTATTAAATAGATATTAAAATATGTGCAAAAACAGAAATACTGTATATTACAAAAGTGAGGTAGTGTCCAAGCTTCAAAGTTCATTTAGGAATCGGGTAGCAGGGGAAGAAGCTATTCCTGATGATGAGTGACATTGATCGTGTGGATAGCCAGAGGGTTTTTCCCAGGGCTGAAATGGCTAGCACGAGAGGGCACAGTTTTAAGGTGCTTGGAAGTAGGTACAGGAGAGATATCAGGGGTAAGTTTTTTACTCAGTGCTGAGTGCATGGAATGGGCCGCTGGTGACGATGGTAGAGGCGGATATGATAGGGTCTTTTAAGAGACTTCTGGACAGGTACGTGGAGCTTAGAAAACTGGAGGGCTAGGTAACCCTAGGTAATTTCTAAGGTAAGGGCATGTTTGGCACAGCTGTGTGGGCTGAAGGGCCTGTATAGTGCTGTAGGTTTTCTATGTTGATGGAACTGTTGGAAGGCCATGTTTCTTATCACACACAGTTACCATAGTAACTGGTAATCAGCCTGTTTGATGTACTTCCTAACTTTTTTTTTTGGGAAAGTGTCCTGTATAAACATGTACAAATGTGTATATATCGTGCAGAGTGTCATCTTTAGTATTGATACAAGTGAAATTTTTAGTATTAATACAAGTGCATGTATAGTATTCCATATTGTCTGTCAACAAGTGGCAAACACCTTAAAGTTACTTGTTGATTGCAAGTTTGTGATCAGCTTCTTTCTAGTTATATCAAAAACTGTAGCGGCTTTCTGAACCAATCGGGAGAAGTTCTTTGCTGGTTGAAACTCCTCAGCCTGTTCAGTTCCTCACTCACAAGTTTACTCATAGCATTCATACACTAGTGTCTGCAAGGTGACAAGCACTTACAGGTTATTTTTTTTCAAATTCTGCATCAAAATTATTGGATTTTAAAATTTTTTTCTGATGAACTGCTGGAAATGAGGCATCTCCTTTCCCCACCACAAAATGGGTAATCTAAATAAGCATTTCCACACTATTTGAGTAAAACATTTGGGATGCACAGAGGAAGGTGTGCTGGTATAAAATTTAAGGGCTTAAATGATTTGATATGACATAGGAGATTTAGGTCATTTTGGCCCATTCAGTCTGCTCCGCCGTTCCATCATGGCTGATCAAGTTTTTACTCGGCTTCATTCTTCTGCTTTTTCCCCGTATCCCTTCATGCTCTGTTCATACCTCTGCCTTAAATATACATAAAGACTTGGCCTCTACAGCTGCCCGTGGCAAAGAATTCCACAGATTCACCACAACACTCTCTGGCTAAAGAAATTCCACCTCATCTCTGTTCTAAAAGAAAGCCCCTCTGGTCTTAAACTCTCTCACCATAGGAAGCATACTCTTCACGTCCACTTCATCAAGGCTTTTCACTACTTGATAGGTTTCAATGAAGTTACCCCTCATTCTTTTGAATTCTAGTGAATATAGGTCCAGAGCCATCAGAGGCTCTTCATATGACAAACCATTTAATCCTAGATTTATTTTTGCGAACCTCCTTTCAATCCTCTCCCATTTCAGCACATCCTTTTTAAGGTAAGGGGCCCAAAACTGCTCTCAATACACCTCATCAGTAGTTTATAAAGTTTCAACATTATATGCTTGCTTTTATATTCTAGCCCTCTTAAAATGAATGCTGACATTGCAATTGCCTTCCTCACCAGACTTGACCTGCAAATAACGTCTAGCAAATACTGCACAAGGGCTCCCAAGTCCATTTGCACCTCAGTTTTTTGTATTTTTTCTCCATTTAGAAAATAGGCAACACTGTATTCCATCTGCCACTTATTTGCCCATTCTCCCAACCTAAGTCCTTCCTCAAAACTATGCCTCTCCACCTATCTTCATATCGTCTGCAAACTTTGCAACAAAGTCATCAATTCCATCATCCAAATCATTGACATATAACGTAAAAAGAATTGGTCCCAACACTGACACCTGTGGAACACCAGTAGTCACTGGCAGCCAACCAGAGAAGGCTCCCATTATTCCCACTCTTTGCCTCCTGCCAATCAGCCATAGCTTTATCCATGCTAGTATCTTTCCTGTAATACCATGGTGTCTTAGCTTGTTAAGCAGCCTCATGTGTGGCATTTAGTCAAAGGCCTTCTGAAAATCCAAGTACACAACATCTTCCGATTCTCCTTTGTTTATTCTGCTTGTTACTTCTTTAAAGAATTCCAACAGATTTGTTAGGCAAGATTTTTCCTTGAGAGAACCATGCTGACTATGGCCTATTTTATTATGTGCCTCCAAGTACCCTGAGACCTAACCTTAATATTTGACCCCAACATCTTCCCAGCCACTGAATGGCCTATAGTTTCCTTTCTTTTGCCTCTCTCCATTCTTGTAGAGTGGAATGACATTTTCAATTTACTGATCTTCCAGAAATATTACAGAATCTAGTGATTCTTGGAAGATCATTACTAATGCCCCCACAATCTCTTCAGCCACCTCATTCAGAACCCTGGGGTGTACACTATCTGGTCCAGGTGACCAGTTAACCTTCAGACCTTTCAGTTTCCCAAGAACTTTCTCTCTAGTTGTAGTAACTTCACACATTTCATGACCCCTGACACCTGGAACTTCCACCATGCTGCTAGTGTCTTCAACAGTGAAGATTTATGCAAAATACTTATTCCGTTCAACCGCCATTTTGTTGTCCCCCATTACTACCTCTCTACCATTGTTTTCCAGCAGTCTATTATCCCCTCTCGCCTCTCTTTTACATTTTAGCTATCTGAGGGAACTTTTGGTTTCCTCTTTAATATTTTTGGCTAACTTACTTTCATATCTTTACCTTAATTACTTTTTTAGTTGCCTTCTGTTGGTTTTTAAACTCTTCCCAATCTTCTAACTTCCCACTAATTTTTGCTTGAGTATATGCCCTCTCTTTGGTTTTTATGTTGGCTTTGACTTCTCTTGTTAGCCGTATTTGTGTCATCTTTCCTTTAGAATATTTCTTCCTCTTTGGGATGTATATATACTGTGCTTTCCAAATTGCTTCCAGAAATCCCAGACATTGTTGCTCTGCCATCATCCCTTCCAGTGTTCTTGTCTAATCATTTCTGGCCAAATCCCCTCTCGTGTCTCTGTAATTCCCTTTACTGCACTGTAATTCTGATACTGAGCTTCTTCTCAAATTTCAGGGTTAATTTGATCATATTATGATCACTTGCCCCTAAGGGTTCTTTTACCTTAAGGTTTCTAATCAATTCTGTTCATTACAGAACACCCAATCCAGAATAGCTGATCCCCTCGTGGTCTTGTAGGCACACCAGATCTTTCCCTCTCCTGGAATCCAGCACCAGCCTGATCTCCCCTATCAACAGTACCTGCATGCATTTTCTATCTCACATTGTAAATTGTAGGCTGTATCCTTATTACTTTTTGGGGGTCTGTATACAACTCCCATCAGGGTCTTTTTACTCTTCCTTAGCTCTATCCACAATGATTCAATATCTTCATACCTATGTGACCTCTTTCCACTGATTTAATTATTTTTTTTACTAATTGAGCAATGCCTCTTCCTCTGCCTTCCTGCTTGTACTTTTAATACAGTGTATACCTTTTGACATCGAGCTCCCAGCTATTATCTTCTTTCAGTCATGATTCAGTGATGCATACAAATGAATGTTTTGATTCTGTATTTACTTGCGAGGTCGACACAGACTATAAAACTGAAGCAAAAGAATAGTGAGGCCATGAAATCTATCGGAATTGCAGAAGAGGAGGTGCTTGCTGTCTTAATGCAAATTAGGGTGGATAACCCTAGGACCTGACATTGTGTCACCTTGGACATAGTGGGGGGCTAGTACAGAAATTACAGGGGCGTTGAAGGATGGGAGGATAGCTAATGGTATTCCATTGTTTAAGAAAAACAGAATAAAATGACAATTGCAGGCCTGACTTCAGTCGTGGGTAAGTTATTGGAAGGTATTTTAAGGGACAGATTATATAAGTATATGGATAGAGGAGGTCTGCAGAGATAGGGATAGTCAATGTGGCTTTATGTCCTGTTTGGCGGGCTGGTCCAGAAGGTTTAGACGCTTGAAATTCAAGATTAAGTATCCGACATTGGCCTAGTTGAGAAACTAGATTGTTGGTAGTAGATACGAGGAAATCTGCAGATGCTGAAAATTCAAACAATAACACACACAAAATGCTGGTGGAACACAGCAGGCCAGGCAGCATCTATAGGGAGAAGCGCTGTCGACGTTTCGGGCCAAGAGTCTCTCTGATTGGAGGTCTGTGACTAGTGTTGTGTTACTGGGTTCACTGCTTAGGTTTGTTGTTTATCATCTACATTAATAATAAGGTGATAATGTGGTAAATTAGATCAGTGAATTTGTGGATGACTCCGAGATTGGGGCCGTAGTGGGCAGGAAGAAAGGCTATCACAGCTTGCAGCGTGATCTTGACCAGCTGGGAAAATGGACTGAATAATGATAGATGGGGTTTAATACAGATTAGTGTGAGATGTTGCACTTTGGGAGGAGAAGTGAATGGAAGGGCTCTGACTTGTGTCACTGAACAAAGGATCTGGGAGTACAAATCGATAATTCATTGAAAATGGCATTACAGGTGGATTGCATTGTAAAGAGAGCTTTTAGCACATTGGCATTGAATTTAGGAGTTTGGGTGTTATTGTTGAATTTGTTTAAGACATTGCTTAGGCTGAGTTTAGTGTATTGTTCTGGTCACCTACCTACAGGAAAGTTATCAATAAGCTTGAAAGAGTGCAGTGAATATTTATAAGGATGCTGTCAGAACTTGACCTGAATTAGGGAAAAATTGAATGTGTTGGGATTTTATTCCCAGGAGCATGCAGAAGATTGAGGGGAGATTTTGTAGAGGCATTTAAAATTATGAGCTATATAAATAGGGTGAATGCATTTGGGCCTTTTCCCCACATTAGGTGGGGTGAAAGCTAGAAGTATTAGATTAAGAGAGAAGAGTGAAATAATTAAGGGGAACCTGAGAGATGATCTAGAGGGTGGTGAGAGTATGGAATGAGCTGACATTGGAGCTAGTGGATGAGGGTTCAGTTGTGATATTTAAGAGAAGTTTGGATAGGATAGGTTTACAGGGAATTGGTCTGAGTGCAGGTAAATGGGCATAGGGATGAGATCAGGTTGCGATGCATTCAGTCGGCTGAAGGTCCTGTATCTCTATTGTAGTATTCCAATGACGGTATTGGATTTGAAACCATTAGCTTACAATGCCAAAGCAGAATTTAATTTTTATCTGTTTCAAATATGAACAGATGGTTACCGCCAACCATAGCCAGCATTTACTTATTTCCTGTCAGCTAATGTTCTAGCTTGTATGATCTCCCTTCAAGAAGCTTGGTTTACTTAGTTCTTGATTAGAAAACTAGTTTTATTTCTACTACCAAAATTTTCAGTGAAAGACATTAAGAAGTAAAACCTATTTTCTACTTCGGATTGCCCTAATAAAACTGACATTGTCTTCATGTTATATAGCTAATCATTTTCTCAATAAAAGTGCCTTGTTTGGTTTTGCATTTTTGTTGAAGCAGTAATTTATTGGTGGATAAAAGCAGTTTCATTCTTCTTGTCCTTAATATATCTTGAAATATCTTAGTGTTTTCAGTCTCAGACATTGCTCCCATCAGTCCTTTCAAGCTGCCTTCCATTTTGGGGTCACAGTCTTCTACGTTGTTAACATTTTCATACATTGGTGAAGAAGAATGAAGTTCTCTGAGTCCTTCCCCTGGCAGGCAGGTTAAAATAACTACCCTGCTATAGCTGTACAATTTGCATATCAGCTCTTACGATTTATATTTTTGACCAAGATCAGGTGATTGACTGGTGCAGTATTTTGGCATATTCCACACAATGTGGTTGGAACTAATCAAACTATTCTCATTCAGTGCTGTTATGTAGAAGAAGGGCATGGAATAAGGGCATTCACAGCTATTAAATTATTGGCCATCTGCTATAACCTAGCTTGCTGGGAGGACCAAGAACCTTAAATATATTATCTTCAAAGCTGGGATTTGTGTTGTGAGGAAAATTGGACAGGCAATGTTGGGATTGTGGAATTTGATCGGTGTTATAGGAAGGAAGAGGTTGGAGGGGAGGAAGATATCAGACAGGTATTGATGAGTTGGACATCTGATTTATCATTGTTGGAAACTGGGGTGAGGGTGGGGACCAGATAATCCTGTGGAAAAGGGATAAAAATTCAGGACTGACATTTTTATTGGCTGTTGGTGCTGAATGTGGTTATTTGTATGGAGTTGGGATTGGAGGTGGAAGTCTCTCTTTTAAAGAGAGCATTGTGAGGGTGAAAATGGAATGGGGGGTATGGTGGGGTTATTACTGAGTAATGTTTAGGAATTATGCTCTAGCCAGAGATGATGATTAGCAATTAATCTTCATCACAGGTTCCTCAGGACAATATAATCAATATTCCTTTGCAATGCTCCAGTCATGCCATTGGATTAGAAATTATTTCTGTGCATGGACTTCAAATGAGGAAATTGCCTCACCAAGTGCATATTTGAATTTTCTGGAATGGAATTGGTCACAATAGTAATCTAGCAAGAAAAGGATTTTTAATTACACAATGCTTAAAAAAAAGAAGCTTTGTAACTGATTTGCTAGGCAAGTCTATGTTATATTTGCAACATGTAACCATTAGCACTTCTAGATGTCTACAATTTTAAGTTGCACGTCGGTGAATTTAAACATTGCCGATTAAAACACATTATTCTAATACTGAACTGAGTTCAAAATTAAATCTAAAATTTAAGATGTGGTTGATCCAAGGTAACAACAAGTTTCTATTCCTGTAAGGTATTTGTAAACTGGGAAGGCTCTGTATATAAAAACATTAATGCAGTGGACTCTGGTTAATTGGGTGACATCAGAACCAGTACATTTTGGCTTAATTAAATGGCTACCCCACTTAGCTGAATTTTCATGGAAATAGATAAAAGGTCTTTTTTAAAAAAAGATAGATTACCATTTAACTGAAGTCCAAATGATCAGAATCAGGTTTATTATCACCAGCATGCAACGTGAAATTTGTCAATTTAGCAGCAGCTGTTCAATGCAATACATAATCTAGCAGAGAAAGGAAAATAAATAAATAAAGTAAATCATAATAATAAATAAACCAGTACATGGATTATGTAGATTGAATAGATCTTTTAAAATGTGCAAAAACAGAAATGCTGTATATTAAAAAAGTGAGGTAGCATCCAAAGCGTCAATGTCCATATAGGAATCAGATGGCAGAGGGGAAGAAGCTGTTCCTTTTCCTACCTGATGATAACAGTGAGAAGCTGGAGGTCCTTAATAATGGACGCTGCCTTTCTGAGACACCGCTCCCTAAAGATGTCCTGGGTACTTTGTAGGCTAGTGCCCACGATGGAGTTGACTAGATTTTCAACCTTCTGCAGCTTCTTTCAGTTCTGCAGAGTAATCTCCATACCAGACAGTGATGCAGCCTGTCAGAATGCTCTCCATGGTACATCTCCAGAAGTTTTTGAGTGTATTTGCTGACATGCCCAATCTTTTCAAACTCCTAATAAAGTATAGCTGCTGTCTTGCCTTCTTTATGACTACATCGATGAGTTGGGACCAGGTTAGATCCTCAGAGATCTTGACACCCAGAAAGTTGAAGCTGCTTACTCTCTCCATTTCTGATTCCTCTATGAGCATTGGTATGTGTTCCTTCGTCTTACCCTTCCTGAAGTCCACAATCAGCTCTTTCGTCTTACTGACGTGAGTGCCAGGTTGTTGCTGTGGCACCACTCCACTGCGGCACATTATCTCACTCCTGTACACCCTCTCATCACCACCTGAGATTCTACCAACAATCATATCATCAGCAAATTTTTAGATAGTATTTGAGCTACACTTTGCCACACAGTCATGTATAGACAGAGAGTAGAGCAGTGGGCTAAGCACACACCCCTGAGGTGCGCCTGGGTTGATCGTCAGCGAGGAGGATGTTATCACCATTCCACAAAGATTGTGGTCTTCCAGTTAGGAAGTTTTTGATCCAATTGCAGAGGGAGGTACAGAAGCCTAGGTTCTGAAACTTCTCAATCAGGATTGTGGGAATGATGGAATTAAATGCTGAGCTTTAGTCGATGAATAGCAGCCTGACGATGTGAGTGCTACCCGGCGATAGTCATTAAGGCAGCCGACATTATTCTTATTTGGCGCTGGTATAATTGTTGCCTTTTTGAAGCAAGTGGGAACTTCTGTCCAAAGCAGTGAGAGGTTGAAAATGTCCTTGAATACTCCTGCTAGTGGGTTGGCACAGATTTTCAGAGCTTTACCAGGTACTCCATCGGGACCTTCTGCCTTGCGAGGGTTCACTCTCTCTAAAGACAGCCTAACATCGGCATCTGAGACAGAGATCACAGGGTCATCAGGTGTAGCAGGGATCTTCACAGCGGTAGTTGTGTTCTACCTTTTGAAGCGTGTATAAAAGGCGTTGAGTTCATCTGGTAGTGAAGCATTGCTGCCATTCATACTATTGGTCTCATACTTATTGATGGAGGAATTCATCTGCTGTGTTCTTTTGATTGACTAAATATACAAAATCAGTGCACACACCTGGATAATCGACTGGCTTCAGACAATACAATCGAATGTTGTATCTTCTAAATCTTCATTGTAACATTCAATATGATTATCAATACCTTCAAATTCTTTGTAATTCCTAACTTGCTGAAGAAGTGAAATTATTTTCACTCCTGGCCACGTCTTGCATCTTCAAGCCTGAATGCTTGAAACCATGGTGAGCAAAACGGTTCCAAATTTTCTCAGTGCTTATTTCTATTTATGACAAAAATCACTGCGTTTTGAACCCAAACACACACAGCTGCTACTAATTTAAAAACTGATTGCTCATATCAAGGTGTAGTGTCTAATGGCCATGCAAGTGCATGTGACTGATGCTAGTCAAAAACTGTTTGACAACTGTCCAGTTAAGCGGCACAGTGTACCAAATAAATGAAGGGAATGTCTGGCAATTTTCATGATTTAGTTTTTGTGCTTTAAGAGTTGTCCAAGTAATGGCTGCCCTGATTAACTGATGACCTAATTAACTGGAATTGTCACGTGGGAGGTTGGCTTATTTGCTGGTCGAAAGCCGCTTCCGTTTTGTTGGTCATTGATTGGCTCGTAAAAGTAGCAGCTGCTCTTTTCCATTTGTTGGTTTGTGCACCATGGCACCAGTTTCCAGTTGTGGACACCCTGGGGATATAAGAATAGTTTATGTGGGAGGCTTGGGTTCTCTCTCTTTTTTTTGTCCCCAAGGTACACTACACAGAACCATTGTGGAAGTATGCTCCAGACATGCATTCTTAGCCAATTATCTGTTAAATATCTAGTTTTGCAGTTGGTGTAACGTGGTGGTGGTGGGGGGGCTTAAATGTTTGGCCGTATCATTTACTGTTTGTAAATGATTGATATGCTTATTTGTAGCTAGAGTTTTCTGTCTCACTGAAGCCGTGAACCTGCTTCCACAACTGTACCTCTGAAAAATTGTTTTTAAAAATATGCTTCTTCACTGTAGTTATTCCAGATAGCTAAGTGACTGCTTTTAGAAACAAATTGATTTTAAGAAGCAAAGGTTTATCCCATGGTTTCTTTACTACAATAAATTTTCATTTCTGTTGTATATGATGACATTTGTTGCCTAAAATTTGAAATGGACATTCTATGCAATTCACTGCAAAGCTTTTATATCTTAGCAACAAAATATGGAAAATAGCAGCTCTTACGTAGCTTTCATGAATAATGGAAAATCAAAGCTGGAGCTTTGGTTACCACAGTTTCTCGGCTGTTCATGACAGATTTTGGAATTGACCAGAGATGCTAATATGAGGGGGCATAATTTTAAGGTGATCAGAGGATGATATGGGGAGATGTCAGAGATAAGTTTTTTAAAATATTTTATTTGTGAGTGTGTGGAACTCACTGCTAAATTTGGTGTTAGAAGTAGATACATTAGGGGCATTTAAGGGACACATGGATAATAGAAAAATGGCGGGCTATGTGGGAGGGAGGGATTGATCTCGAAGTAAGTTAAAAGATTGGCAAAACATCGAGGACTGTATGTTGCTGTAATGTTCTGTGTTCTAAATTGAATTGAACTAATGCTCTCATGCTTTTTATAACCAATTAATTCATCCTGGCCTTTTTGATTAGGTTGTACCAGTAATGTTACAGCTTAATTTGTAGCATTAGTAAACATCATGAGATCGTGGAAGAGGAAGCCACCTTATAGATAGAATTTTATGATTATGCATCGTTTTGTTTAACTTGTCATAGATAGTCCAGGAATCAGAGGTAAATGGAAGGGCAGGGATCACTGCTGCCTTGACGATCAGGAGTTTCAAGCTAGGTTTGCGGTCTCAATCTTCAAATCTTCAAGCACCCTTTTCCTCAGTTAACTAATGGCAGTAGTGGTGCATTGAAGGCAGAGGTGAATTTCCTCATTAATGTCTGCTTTCACCCAGGGGTGGATGTTCAGATGTAGAGTCTTATCCAAATCTTCTAGTGTCTCACTGTGAAGCTCTATTGTTGGAAGCATGTCATGTGGTAGGGGGCACAGTGTTGGAGCAATGGTATAGGCATGTTTCATTGTCTCATTGAGGTTAGTACTGTAGAAGACACAGGCTAACTTACATCTTGCATGCCCTCATGAAGCAAGTGTATGATGTAGACAAGTTTCTCTGTGTGGCTTAATTTGAGGAGACTACTTCACAAACCTTTTGATTAACAGAATCAAAGCATTTGGTTAGTTTAAGAAGAAACTTGTATAGGAGCTGGTGCTTTTCCCTGCAGTATTTCTGGAGGTATTGCAGTGTGTATCTGAGTGGAGAGAATTCGCACATCAAATTCTCTCTTTGGCCTTTGGGATAAGAGTTGAGGAGGACCCTGACGATTACTTTGACTGTGCAGGACAATTCAAGAGAAACTCCGACACTCTGTGATTAGCACAGTCATACTTCGTCACTTAGAAATGTTCAGAAATCAGAGCAGGCAACTCAAGACACTGAAAAGATAGTTCCTCTTCAGATTCCCTGGTAGGACAAGCAGAGTTCTTGAAACAGTCAGAGAAAAAAAATCCAAGAATATACTGAAGTTTACCTATGTTTGCTAATCAACAAATGCTATGGGGAAGTAACTTCACACTACAAAAATATCTTTGTGTAACTATTTTCAATAAAAGAAACAGACAGACAGACATACTTTATTGATCCCGAGGGAAATTAGGTTTTGTTACAGCCGCACCAACCAAGAATAGTGAAGAAATATAGCAATATAAAACCATAAATAATTAAATAATACTAAGTTAATCATGCCAAGTGGAAATAAGTCCTGGACCAGCCTGTTGGCTCAGGGTGTCTGACACTCCGAGGGAGGAGTTGTAAAGTTTGATGGCCATAGGTAGGAATGACTTCCTATGTCGCTCAGTGTTACATCTCAGTGGAATGAGTCTCTGACTGAATGTACTCCTGTGCCTAACCAGTACATTATGGAGTGGATGGGAGTCATTGTCCAAGATGGCATGCAACTTGAACAGCATCCTATTTTCAGACACCACTGTCAGAGAGTCCAGTTCCACTCCCACAACGTCACTGGCCTTACGAATGAGTTTGTTGATTCTGTTGGTGTCTGCTACCCTCAGCCTGCTGCCCCAGCACACAACAGCAAACGTGATAGCACTGGCCACCACAGACTCCTAGAACATCCTCAGCATCATCCGGCAGATGATAAAGGACCTCAGTCTCCTCAGGAAATAGAGACAGCGCTGACCCTTCTTGTAGACAGCCTCAGTGTTCTTTGACCAGTCCAGTTTATTGTCCATTTGTATCCCCAGGTATTTGTAATCCTCCACTATGTCCACACTGACCCCTTGGATGGAAACAGGGGTCACCGGTGCCTTAGCCCTCCTCAGGTCCACCACCAGCTCCTTAGTCTTTTTCACATTAAGTTGCAGATGATTCTGCTCGCACCATGTGACAAAGTTTCCCACCGTAGCCCTGTACTCAGCCTCATGTCCCTTGCTGATGCATCCAACTATGGCAGAGTCATCAGAAAACTTCTGAAGATGGCAAGACTAATGTGAGCAGTTACCCTTGACATACAATGACATTGCCATTGCCAAGTTTCCTGCCACGAATACTGTGACTACAAGATCAGGTCAGGGCAGGTGATTTGGTTCCTACTGCCCCATGCCTTTTTCCCATCTCTTATGCACAAATCAGAAACATGAATGAATGCCCGCCACTTGATGGAAGGAATGCAACTTCAACAACTGTCAAGAAGCTCAACACCATCAGTGAAGGCAGGCATTCATGATGAAATTTACTCTTGTGTTCAGTATGCTGACAGAGCCTTTGGTAAGCTGAAACAAAAGTTGTTTCAAGATCAAGATCTCAAAAGTGTTTTTGAACAAGGTAGTCAGCTTTGCATTCTGCATAGCCCAGATACAGTGCCTTCTCATAAGAAATTCAAGTGGACAATTCAGGAATGCCATCTTTCTGTACTTCATGAGTTCTGACAAAGGATTTCTAGATACTTTTCTTTCTCTCATGGCCCACTTTCCTCTTCGATCAAATTCCTTCTTTAGCCCTTTACCTTCTCCACCTATCACCTTCAAGTTACTCATTTCACCACCACCCACTTACCTTCCCCCATATCTATATTTACTTATCACCTTCTAACTTGTACTTCCTCCCTTTCCCTGACCACAGTATTCTTCCCTCTTTCTTTCCAGTCCTGATGATGGATCTCGGCCTGAAACATTTCCTATTTACTCCTTTCCATAAATACTGCCTGACTTGCTGAATTCCTCCAGCAGTTTGTGCATTCCATCAATTTCTGATGGAAGAATTCTCTCTTTCTAACTCAGCTCAGAACAGCATAATACATGTTGACTGTGCTTTTCAGCATGATGAGTTGAACTTGAAGCCAGTGATTGAGTTATTGATCTTGATTTAGTAACTCAGTCGCCTGAACTCAGACTGTTGCAGTACGCCCTGTGAAATTATCGGATGCAAAGAATACCAACTTAGGGAAAACAGCTTGTGTTTGCTGTGGCAAGTCATTGTTTCTCAGAGTAAATAAAACGTAACCATTTGAATTTAGTGTAACCATGGTAAATAGTGGTTTGTTTGGTATCCCATGATATTAAGACATGGAGAAGCAGCAATCTAGGGCTGATGAACAAATTGTCAGGTGCATTTGTAATTTTGAAAAAAAACAATCAGATTTGAAGGACAAATCTAATTTAAAATTTCCTTGTGCAAATATAGTCATCAAGATTTTAAAGAAAGTGACTATAACTGCTTGGTATGCTGGATTTGAGCATTAAGCTCTTAATTGAAACTGTAAATTTCAGGTAGAAGAAATGAGCCCGTGCTCTGAGTTTTATGAAACTGAAGCAAATGGATTTAAAATTAATTCCAAGCAGTTATACACGAAGTAACACAAAAATCAGTTTTTTTGTTTAGTTTATATTACATATGTGCTACTACATAGATGTAATCAAGATGTGAGTAATTTACCTAACCTATTTTCAGTTGTCTTTTTACTCTAAGATGAAAACTTATCAGATGATCGTTTAGGAACTCTGATAATTATAATATTTGTTTTCCATATGTGTTGCATGCCATCTTAATTCATTGTAGAAATGTTTAAGATTACGGAAAATCAAGTCTTCCTTGGTTCTCCATTATTTAAGTATTTTGAAAATTGTACCAATTTTCTCAAATTTTATAGCTGTTTCAGAATTCTTCATGACCTCTTATGCAGTTAATAAATATTATTATTTTACAGGTTGTAGAAAATGTTCTAAAAGTGAACCCTATATTAGGGCCTCAGATGTTTCAGCCACTTCTTCCAACGGTCATTAAAGGAATCTTGGATGGAGAGGTAGGAATTTAGAAATCTAATGCGTGAATGACACATGCATTAGGTGCTGTGCAGTTTCATATTAACATAGTGTTAAGCAAATCATTTGTAAGTCTAGCACATATATCTCAAGTTTAAAAGTGAAACCCAAGAAGGAGATTATAACAATGAACAGAATCAGCTGGCAGTTCTTTCCAAGTGAGAGCATACACAGGCAATTTTCATTTCACAGTCTGTGGTAACTTGTAGTAGCCACTGAAGCTGCATGCATGTTTTCGTGAAGTGGGAGGAAATAAGATCACCTGGGAGAGAAGCAATGCTATGTACAATCTGAACTGCTTCTAATGGTCAGGATTAAATCTTTGTCACTGGAGCTGTGAAAGAGCAGTACTAATTTTTGTGCCACCTGGTGCTGTAATATGTACCATAAGCTGCTGGAGTGATCACTGTCTCATCTGTTCTGTTATCTCCACCAAACAACACAATAGAATAGTAGTTAGTGTAATGCCACTACAGCACCAGTGACCTGGGTTCAATTCTGCCACTATCTGTAAGGAGTTTGCACATTGTCCCCATGATTGTGTGGGTTTCTTGGTGCTCAGGTTTCGTCCAGTATCCCGAAGACATATGGGATAGTAAGTTAATTGGTCTCATGCATATAATTCGGCAGTATTGGCTTGTTGGCCTGGAAGGGCCTGTTACTCTGCTGTATCTCCAAATAAAATAAACTGACCCCACAACAGAATCAACAGAAACATTCTGGCAAGGAAGATGAGTGTTTAATCTCCCCAGGATCCCCCATAGGGAGCTCTTATCAGGCAGCCTGTAGACTCCCTGCCACATGAACCACAGGATTTTCACAGTATGCTGTCTTCTGTGGACTCCACCTTAATTGGCACTGGTGAATATACTTGGCTTCTGTACCAAGAAGAACCAGGATAGAACCATAGAACATTACAGCTCAGAAACAGGCCTTTTGGCCCTTCTTGGCTGTGCCGAACCACTTTTCTGCCTTGTCCCACTGACCTGCACCTGGCCCATATCCCTCCATACACCTCTCATCCATGTACCTGTCCAAGCTTTTCTTAAATGGCCAATGTACCAAAAGCTCTCTTTACTACCCTATGTACCTGTGACACCATCTTTAGGGAATTTTGTATCTATTCCTAGATTCCTCTGTTCTCCTGCACTCCTCAGTGTCCTACCATTTACCTTGTATGTTCTACCTTGGTTTTAATGAGAAAGTCCATGAGCTAATTAATCAGAAATACAAGATTTAACCGGATTGAATCTCTACAGTTTGCCATGGGTAAAGAAACAATTGCAGTAGATTCTGTAAGTAGATGTCCAGCAGAAAACCCATGACCTAACTTAAGAACATATGTTGGGTGGAAGTAACATAGGAAGCCCAACAACTTACTGATAAACATCAATGTACACAGTCAAGACTGGTTAGGCCCAACCATTCTGAGAGCCAAGAATAGTTGTGAACTTATGAAGCACAGAGAGGCAGCTGCTGAAAGGAACACTTCAAAGACCTCACCCATAACTCTGACCCTGACATGGACATCCGGCTCCTGGACTGTTTTCGCACTCCCATCGGGAGAAGGCAACGTAGGATGTCAGGACCACCAGAGTCAAAAACAGTTACTTTCCCCAAGCAGTAAGGCTAATCAACACCTTCACACCTCCAACCATCACTTCTTTATTATTTTCTGTATAGACACTCCTCTGCGTGGCATCACTTTATGAACATACAATCAATGTATATAAGCTATCTTAAGTATTTATATTTGTTATTTTTATAATAATAATAATAGTTATCATTGTTATTGTGCTCTGTGTTTATTTTGTGCTGTGCCAAATCGAAGTAGCAATTACTTCGTTCTCCTTTACACTTGTATAAAGGAAATGTCATTAAACCATCTTGAATTTTAACACACTAACATAGTAGCCTAATTGCAATAGCCGTTCTGCCACTACAGAACAAGTAAACTGCAAGATCATATCCCAGCTAAATAAAAGACAACATTGGGAACAGGTGATAGCCTGCTGTAGTTCTAAAACTCAGTGACTTAGACCATTAGCCACAAGTCTGCAATTTCATTGTTCATTCTGGGAAATGGAGAATATACCAGAGAACCAGAAGAATGCTGTAATTGTAACCCTCTCCAATAAATCAGATAAAACTAACCGTTGTAACTACGAATAAGTTCTCTTCCCCCCCCCCCCCCCACCACCACCACCACTGTCTCTCACAGGGAAGGACGTTGTTTCTGTCTTCCCCAATCCATTCCAAGTAGTTCAAATTCTGTTTCCCAACTAACATTATGGATTAAATCTGTCAAGAGGCATCATCAACATGCAGTCAAAGAGCATTTTCACCATATTGCTCATTTCACTTGTTGGTTGTTGGGTGTATTTAAGGCTGAGCTTGATAGGTTCTTTATTAGACTTGGAGTTGAAGGTTATGGAGTGGGGCTGAGGAGGGGTAAAAAGGATCTGCCATTATTGAATGGCAGAGCAGACTCGATGGGTCATATGGCCTAATTTCTGGTTCTAGGTCTTGTGGTGTTATAGTCTTAAGCAGCAATGCCATCCTGTGGTCAATCCCTTCATGGATATGTCAACCTCTTTGTAACCTTTGGCTTGTACACTTGTATGCTTCAGCTGGTCAGTCCTTCCCTGACAACCCCTTCCATCCCCAGTGTTGCAAACCCCAGCAATGTCTACAATTACCTATGTTCTTTCACTCCTAATGTTTCCAAACCCAATTCCAGCCTCAGATTTATTGTTGATATTTCAGTGCTTGCCAACACAAGAAATCAAATGCGATTTATCCTGTTCACCACATACCACAGCTGAGGGCTTTGGAGGAATGCACTGTATTTACTAAATCTCACTGTACAAAATGTCTGATCTTGTGGACAGTGATGACTTGACATTCGTCAAGCACTTTCAAGAACCAAGGTCACCCTGACCTTAGTCACCTAGTTGCAGTACACTGACACACACAAAATGCTGGTGGAAAACAGCAGGCCAGGCAGCACCTATAAGGAGAAGCACTGTTGACGTTTTGGGCCAAGACCCTTTGTCAGGACTAACTGAAAGGAAAGATAAATTTTCTCTGCACCAATCCTACCTTATAGATATACTTCCTGTAGGTAGGCAATGAGAGCTGAATCCAATACTCTAAATTAGGTCCCACCAATGTCTTGTACAACTTGACATAGCATGCCAACTCCTGTACTTAATACTTCTATTTATGAAGTTCTCTTTATCACCCTATCTACCTGTGATTTTCAAGGAATTATGGCTCTGTGTTTTCAGGTTCCTTTGTTCTACCTCACTCCGTATTACCCTACCGTTCACTATGTAAGTTCTACCTGGTTCATCCTCCCAAAATTCAACACCTTGCACGTCTTCATTAAATTCTATCTGCCATTTTTTCAGATCTGTCTGGGAGAGAAATAGAAATAGATGAATGAAAACAATGAAGAGAGGGAAAAGAAGCAGGGCTTCTGTCATCCTCTAAGCTAGCACTACCTTAATGTAGATAGTCTCTTAATGAAGTGCCTACAGCAGTAACTCTTTTCCTTTCTCCAGTGATGCTAAGGATTTCCAGCAGTTTCTATTTTGAGTTTCCAATGTCAAATTTGTGAGTGAGATTGCCTAATAGGGTATTTATTGCCTTTAATTAGCCTAGCTATTGAGAAACTAAATGACCAATCCTGATATTTTGTATCATTAAATTATTTATAAAGTGGTTGCACTGTATTTGAGCAAGTAAACTAGCATTTTGTATGAAGGCATTTGGGTTATCTTGTAATTAAACGGGTTATGATGCTGAAAATAAAAATTATTTCCCTGGTCTATTCAGATGGTTAGTTGCTATTTTTTAAAATTTCTCCAACATAAGAAAGGAGAACTAAAGGATTAACAAAGGAAGCCTTCAAAACATTTATTTTTGATGCAATAAATTGGCACATAAAGGAGCCAGCCACATTGAACAGAATTTGTATTTTCATGTACTTCAGAGATATCCAGTGATAATGTCTACATACCTGGGCATCACAGGGCGAGTGCTATTGCAAAATACAGTCTTCTTCTCTTCCCTCCTCAACCAGATTGCATTAGAGCTTAATCGTGAGGTAAGTGCTGACAAGTCTATTTCGGACCCAACAGTATGATGCAAGTCACAACCACAGGTTTAGAAATTGCATAGGATCGTAAAAGTAGTATAGCAAAGATGAGCAATGTATCTCTATCTATTTTAGCCATAATAGGTAATAAAATCTCAGATAGATTAAAAAGGAACAAATATTCCTTTACTGAATATATTGATGTACTTTATAAATGTATTTTTATAGGTTTGATCTTTTTATGCATTTTTTTAGTCTCCTGTGAATTTTTTGCTGAAGCTTTGTATATAAAAAGTTTCAGAAATACTGTATTATTTGACTTTGATACCAGAAACAATACGATATACTTGACAGTAAAAATTCTGGCATACTTCACTGTTTACATTTGAACTTCAAAATAGAATTACAAACGGTTCTTTCTCATTTTATGTTGAAGTAGTTTGAGGCCTATGAATTTTCCATTATCACTATTAAGTTACAGATTTTATATTTTGTCTTTGGAATCACAATTAGGTGGCTGCAACTTTGTGTTTTTTTAAACACCATCATTATCCCTGATTATGTATGTTCTTAACTACTGAATAAACAGTTTAAGGTACTCAAGTAGCTTTTCTGAAAAGTGTGCTGGCAAGTTTGTCATGTAACAATCATTCCCACAATACAGTACATTTTGTATAAAAGCATGAGGCACAATTGGATCAAAAATGATATAAAATCAAATGCTGTTGAAATGATGTTTTAATTTAGGAGATAGCAATTTATTCTTGAACCACTGAGGTATTCTTTAAACTGCAAAGTATTGGGAATGGTGAAATGTAGGATTGTCAGAAATAAAATCCAAGAAATTATTTGGCAATGATTTCTTATTAAAAATAATATGTGTAATTAAAGAATGCATTTCAAAAGTAAGTAAATACTGCATTCAGTAATCATGTAAAGTACAGCAGAACTGGTGCATTGTGGGAGAAATTTGTCAAGGAACTGGAATTTCAAATGTATTAAAATTTATCTAAGGTTATTTTCTTATGAGCACATTTCATTGTAATTTTAGTTGTTTACAAACATTAGACTTTGGAAAATTTGAGTAATGATTTTCACAGGAACATTGTACTGTTCTAATTGAACTTTTGGGTCAATTCTGGTAACTGTTTTCGTCAGTTTAAGATAAGTTATCTGCTTTTTTTGCAATTGAATTGTCATAAACACAACTTTTTAGCTTTTTGGTCTCCTTCTCATTTCAATGTTTATTCAGATTATAATTATGATTGAACATTACATCATAATATATTTATTATTGTGACTGCACAATTAAGATCTGAATTTTAAAATGTATCTCTCCATTGTCAAACTATTTAACTTAATTTGAACTTTTAAGTCCATTGAATTTACCTTCTATATAGATGGATCAGCTTCTTGGCAGTTTAATTGAGATGTGGGTTGAGCGAATGGATAACATCACACAACCAGAGAGGCGCAAGCTTTCTGCCTTGGCATTACTTTCGCTCTTGCCGTCAGAAAACAGGCAAGTCAGTTCTACTTTTCATACAGCACAAAGCTGTCTGTATATATTCTTCACTGATCTGATTAAAGTTGGTATTTATTTGAGATATCCATTGAAAGTGCCTAATATGATTACTGACTGCTTCACATTGGAAGTTAGTTTAGGCTTTGTCAGTGATTTTAGGTGTGTTGTTAATGTATTGTTTTGATTCTATGATTGTTTTCACTTTGCATGCTCGACTTTTGGAAAACATGCAGACAATAATATTACTAGCTTCAAATTGTGTATTTTGACTTTTGAGGGTACTTAAGCACAATTTATAGAAAAGATGAGAATAGCTCACATGTTAGATGAGATACATGAATGGCTTTAGTTCAATTTGTAATCCTCTAATGATAAAATGGAATTACATGTTTAGTCATTTGAAGGTAAATGGGTTGTTCATGAAGAGTTTCTCTATGGATGAGAGATGGTGAAGTGCACATTGATTCCAATACTATGAGGCTAAGGAAAAATAATTGGAAAGCAGCCAATATTCAAATAAGGAGGAAGGCAAAAAGTGGGCAGCTATGGGCCTGTTATTTCTTACCAGAAAACATTGAGATCAATTAAGGAAGTTACAACAGTACTTTTAGAAATCCATAATCTAATTAAGCAGTGTCAGCATAGTTCTGTGCTGGGGAAATTGTGTATGGCAAACTTCTTAGGATTTTCTTGCAGAGCTCTTGACCAGGATTGATGTGATGTAGGAGTGGAACTGTGGAACTTTGAAACTGTGTCCAAATTGGTGATAGTCTTCTAAAAAAGACATCCTCTGGTGTGCCATAGTAACCTTGAGCGGAGGTTATCATTGATTAGTGGATTAGTAGCTATAATTATATACATTTTTAAAGGAAAAATGATTAATCCTGTTGCTTATTTATGTGTATTCATGATTTAACTATTAATAAAAGTATAGCAGACAGATTAAAATAAAGCATTTTTGAAAACCTTTTAAAAAGACGATTGAAAATTAAACTTTCTTTGCAAGTGGTATAGTTATTGTGTTGTACCTCATATGTAACACAACTGTGAATATGAGATTATAAGCTGTAATGCACATTGCAAGACAACAAGACAAGATCACAAGACAAAGGAGCAGAAGTAGGCCATTCGGCCCATTGAGTCTGCTCCGCCACTCCACCGTGAGCTAAATTATTCTCCCATCTAGTTCCAATTTCCGGCTTTTTCCCCATATCCCTTGATACCCTGACTAATTAGATACCTATCAATCTCCTCCTTAAACACCCTCAATGATTGGGCCTCCACAGCTGTATGTGGCAACAAATTCCATAAATCCACGACCCTCTGGCTAAAAAAATTTCTCCTCATCTCTATTTTAAATGGGTACCCTCTAATTCTAAGACTGTGACCTCTTGGCCTGGACTCACCTACCAAGGGAAACAGCCTTTCCACATCTACTCTGTCCAACCCTTTCAACATTTGAAATGTTTCTATGAGATCCCCTCTCATTCTTCTATGCTCTAATGAATACAATCCAAGAGCCAGCAAATGCTCCTTATATGTTAGTCCCTGCATTCCAGGAATCATCCTAGTGAATCTTCTCTGAACTCTCTCCAACATCAGCACATCCTTTCTAAGATAGGGGGCCCAAAACTTCACGCAGTATTCCAAATGGGGTCTCACCAGTGCCCCATAGAGCCTCATCAACACCTCCTTACTCTTATTCACTATTCCTCTTGAAATGAATGCCAACATAGCATTCGCTTTCCTTACTGCCGATCTAACCTGGTGGTTAACCTTTAGGGTATCCTGCACTAGGACCCCCAAGTCCCTTTGCACTTCCGATTTTTGAATTTTCTCCCCACCTAAATAATAATCTGCCCAATTGTTTCTTCTTCCAAAGTGTACAACCGTACATTTCTCAACATTGCATCTCATCTGCCATTTCTTTGCCTGCTCTCCTAAACTGACCAAGTCTCTCTACAACCTTTCTGTTTCCTCAACACTTCCTGCTCCTCCACCTATCTTGGTATCATCCACAAACTTAGCCACAAAACCATTTAGTCCATAATCTAAATCATTGATATACAGTGTAAATAGAAGAGGCCCGAGCACCGACCCCTGCGGAACACCACTAATAACTGGCAACCAACCAGAATAGGATCCCTGTATTCCCACTCTTTGCTTTCTGCCTATCAGCCAATGCTCCACCCATTCCAATATCCTTCCTGTAATTCCATGGGCCCTCATCTTATTAAGTAGCCTCTTATGCAGCACCTTATCAAAGGCCTTTTGGAAATCCAAATACACAACATCCACAACCTCTCCCTTGTCAATTTCATTTGAGATTACCTCAAAAAATTCCAATTGGTTGGTGAGGCAGGATCTTCCCTTCATGAAACCATGTTGGCTTGGGCCTATTTTGTCATGCATCTCAAGGTAATTCATAATCTCTTCCTTGAGGATCGACTCCAATAACTTTCCAACTACAGATGTCAGACTAATAGGTCTATAATTTTCTTTTTGCTGCCTCCCCCCTTTCTTAAACAACGGAACTACATTTGCAACCTTTCAGTCCTACGGAACCGTGCCAGAGTTTACTGATTCCTGGAAGATTATTTCCGATGCCTCCTCAATTTCCAAAGCCACCTCCAGAACCTGTGGATGCACTTCATCCAGTCTGGGAGACTCATCTATCCTTAGTCCATTTTGCTTCTCAAGCACTTTCTCTCTAGTAATCTTGACAGTACCTAATTCTATTCCCTGAGACCTCTGGCTATCAAGTATGTTCTAATGTCTTCCACTGTGAAGACTGATGCAAAATACTCATTTAGTTCCTCTGCCATCTCTTTGTTACCCATTATAATTTCTCCAGCATCCTTTTCAAAAGGTCCTATATCTATCCATGTCACTCTTATACTCTTCATATATTTAAAAAAACTCTTAGTGTCCTTTTTTATATTAATTGACAATTTCCTTTCATAATTCATCCAATCCTCAGTTTTCCCACTAATTTTTGCTTCCTTGCACGCTGCCTCTTTTGCTTTTATTTTAGCCTTAACTTCTCTCGTTAGCCACATTTGTGTCATTTTTCCTTTTATGATTTTCTTTTTTCTTGGAATATATTTTTCCCGCACTCTCCTTATTTCTTGTAGAAATTTCATCCAATTCTGCTCTACTGTCCCTCCATTTAGCTTACTTTTCCAATCAATGGGCCAGTTCCTCTCTCTTACCACTGTAATTTCCTTTGTTCCACTGAAGTATTGATACACCTGATACCAGCTTCTCCTTTGCACATTTGAAACTGAACTCGATCATATTATGATCACTACTTCCAAAGGATTCCATTACCTCTAGCTCCCTAATCACCTCAGGCTCATTACACAGCACCCAATCCAAAACAGCTGATCCTCTGGTGGGTTTATGGACAAGCTGCTCCAGAAAGCAATCCCGTAGGCATTCTACAAACTCCCTCTCCTGAGATCCAGAATCTTCTTGACTTTCCAAATCCACTTTCATATTAAAATCTCCCATAATAATCTTGATATTTTCCTTCTGACACGCTTTTTCTATTTCCAGCTGTAACTTGTAGTCCACATCTCAGCTGCTGTTTGGAGGCCTGTATATAACTGCTATTAGTGTCTTTTACCCTTGCCATTTCTTAACTCGACCCATAGGGATTCTGCTTCTTCTGATCCTATGTCCCTTCTTTCTAGTGATTTGATATCATCGCTTACCATCAGGGCCACGCCACCCCCTTTATCTTTCCCTATCCACTTCCCTATCTTTCCTATACACAGTGTATTCTTGAACATTCAGCTCCTAATCACATCCATCATTTAGCCATGATTTAGTGATGGCCACTATGTCATATCTTTTAACCTGTAGCTGTACATCAAGGTCATCTACTTTATTTCTAATGCTGCGGGCATTTAAATATAGTACATTTAGATCAGTATATGTTACTGATTTTGCTATATTTCTATCGCACAGCAAATTATCCTGTCTATTCACCTGCCTATTCTTCTTACCATCTTTGCTGTATGGTATCTTTGACTTATTACTATTTTCCTCTTCCTTGACCCTAACACCCTGGTTTCTTTCCCCTTGCCAACTTAGTTTAAACCCTCCGTAACAGCTATATTGAACAATCCTGCCAGGATATTAGTACCGTTTGAGTTCAGGTGTAACCCATCGTTTCTGTATAAGTCATGCCTCCCCCAAAATAGATCCCAGTGATCTAAGAATTTGAAGCCCTGCCCCCTGCACCAGTTACTAAGCCACACATTCATCTGCTTAATTCTGCTATTCTTACCATCCTGTAAGATTCCTGTAATCCTGGGGGAGGCTGGGAGTCTCCCAAGGTCCCCACATCTAGCACTCCAGGCACAATACTAATCCAAAATGCATACCTCTAATCCTACTGTTAGCTCTAAATGAATAAACCTGTAACCTACAACTTTACTGTTAGACTCAACGGTCGCAGTCAACCTCTTCCCATTTCCGCCTAAGCCCATTGAGCCAAAGCCCTATCACTGTGTACCAGTTCACTCCGCTGCCCGCTGGATATGGTGGTGTTCTTTTAAAATCTTCAGCGCTCTGAGGTCACGCGCCTGCGCAGTCGTGCCTCTTTAATCCCAAGTAGTTTGGAAAAAAACTGAACTTTTTCCCGAAAACTGGCGGCTTACTCCGCTGCCTGCATGCTGCGATTCAGAGGAACTGTTGAAACTTGCTTCCCTTTTTAAATCTTTCGCGCTCTGAGGTCACGCGCCTGTGTAGTCGTGCCTCTTTCATCCCAAGTAGTTTGGAAAAAAAAAACTGAACTTTTTCCTGAAAACCGGCAACTTACTCCGCTGTCTGCTTGCTGTCACATTCATTGTGACAGAACAAATTGGCAATGCTAATTCTCCCACTAACCTTGCCCCTTTGCCTGGTTAGTCACTCCTCTTCGTTCTGTCCCCGGTCTAGTTTCCTCAGTAGTTCACACACTTTGCCTTCCCATTCTGCAGTTCTTGGCAGTTCACCATTTACATACCCTAACAGTAAAGTAATCACTATCTTGACTGGTCAAAACAATCCTCTCTGTTAATGTGCTCTACTGGTTTATAACTCAAAAATTAGGATTCAAGACATAGGCATTCCAAACAGTTCCATTTATTTTCACCAACACTGTTACATCGGTTTGTGGACAGCAGAACGGCCCCAAAAGACCCAAGGGACAGTTTGGGATGTCCTAAAATAATACCTGGGTGAGTTGGAGTAGGCGCACTACACCCTATGTGGGCAGATTTAAACCAGTTTGGCTTTGCTGAAAGGTGCTGAAGTTGGATTTGACAGTTGATGAACAGTTATATTGGAAAATTAATGACAAAGTCTGTCATGGAGAGAGCCTATGTATACTTGTAAGTTTTTGTATTTGATTGTTTACACTGGTCTATTTGTAAATACTTACTTTTTCTTCACAACTTTTGGGGAGCTTTTGCTCTTTTTTTCCCCCAATTGGCACTAAATAAAATCCTCTGCACTAATGTGCTGTTGCGGCTTACCATCTGTTTTTTCATCTGGTGACAGTCATCGAGCACGCTTACGCACATCTGATAGCAGGGTGTGACATTCATAAAAGATCAAGAAAGGATAATAATCGCACTCTATACTCAGTAAGACTTCTGTTGCTGCACTAACAATGAGAAATATTTTGTGTCTAGTTTGTATTTCGTTGGTTTTCAGAGCTATGAATGTACCACTAGTTTCATTAGTACGTCTACTTCAATAATTAGAATTGACCAGGTTCCTCACTGAAAATAATGACTTGCACATAAGTATGTGGTTGAAAATGCTGTTAATATTTCCATTGTAACATTTTTCAATTAAGTCCAGTCCCAAACCAATATCTTTCAATATTTTCTCGTTCAGCTCTTAAGTCGACAAATCTTTGCCTCCAAATTGAGCTGCTTTGTAAACCAATCAATTGCATTTCAAAATTATCCAAATCAATCCACTGCAGCATTTCTGATTCCAGTTTGTCTAATGTTATACTGTCTGTGTACTTTATGAACTTTGCAGTTTCTTCAAATGTCCTGAACTTTGTGAGTTTTAAAAAAAAATTGTTTTGTTTTAAAAAAAACTAACATCAGTCTACAAACTCACGTCATATCATTCTTGACAAGAAAATTTCTTCTTTTGAAAACAAGTTTCATCCAAACACTCAGCAAATTGTTTAAAGGATGTAACCTCTACATCGTTGTACTCAAATTTACCTCACTCAGTAAATTTTGTTGTTGTCAGATTGTAATTTTGGAGTTAATTGCAACATTGCATTTGTTGGCCAAATCAAATGTGGTAATGAATCAGCATATAGGAGGAAGACTGAAAATCGTTAATGGTGCCACAACAAACACCTCTCATTCTATATCAGCAAAGCAAATGAATGATTATTGACTACAGGAGGAGAAAAGCAGAGCACCATGACCAAATCCTCCTCATATGATCATAGGTGGAGAAGGTCAGCAACTTAAAATTTCTCAGTGTTATTATTTCAGAGAATCTGTCATGTGTCCAGTACCCAGTAATAATGCAAAGAATGCACAAACAATTCAAAGAATGTGAAAGTTTGGCATGTCGTCTAAAATTTTGTCAAACTTCTATGGATGCATGGTGGAGAGTATATTGACTGGTTGTATCACGGCCTGGTATGGAAACACCAATGCCTTTCAATAGAAATGCCTGCAAAAAGTAGTGGATACAGTCCAGTGCATCAATGGAAAAGCTGTCTTCACCATTGAGCATGTGCAAGGAGCACTGTCGTAGAAGAGCAGCATCTATTATCAAGGTCCTCCACCATGTCCACTTCTGGCTGCTGCCATCAGGAAGGAGGTACAGGAGCCTCTGGTCACACACCACCAGGTTCTGGAACAATTATCACCCCTTAACCCCATCAGGCTCTTGTAACAGAAGGGATAACTTAATTCACCCCATCCCTGAACTGATACCACAACCTATTGGACTCACTTTCAAGGACTCTACAACTTAGGTTCTCAATGCTTGTCATCTATCCTATCCATCCATCCTTTGAATACTTGCACAATTTGTTGTTTGTCTTTGTTGTGTGCAGTTTTACATTGATTCTATTGTGTTTCTTTGCATTTATTATGAATGCCCACAAGAAATTGAATCTCAGGGTAGTATATAA
Source organism: Hypanus sabinus (assembly GCF_030144855.1). Classification (NCBI taxonomy): domain Eukaryota; kingdom Metazoa; phylum Chordata; class Chondrichthyes; order Myliobatiformes; family Dasyatidae; genus Hypanus; species Hypanus sabinus. The sequence continues at coordinate 64,316,139 of NC_082719.1, read as the reverse complement.
TGACATAGCAGGCAGTTTGGTAATAAATATACTTTGAACTTTGAGCATTGCAAGGAGCAGGGTATTACTGACAGCAGTATATGAATATCTGTATGCAATTTTGCACCAAAATTTGAACTCAGTAATATAGTAATGACATTAAAAATTGTAAATTTTGCTGCTGTTGCAATTTAAATCGCTGTAAATAACAATGCTAGTTTTTAAAAAGGAGAATGTCCAGAGCAATCAGTATCATTGGTCACATAATTTCTGGCTAATACAAAGCAAACTACTTAAACATGAGTTCATCCAAGCAGCTTGTCCTTTGAAGTCATCATATTGTATCACCTATCTACTTAATCAGAGACTGGGACTTGAAAGAATATTCTTTGTCTTTGCATTATACTATCAATAAAATCACCTGAACTATTTCTTCCAGCTATAATTGATGTCAACTTATAGACTTAAATGTTCCTGATTGAAAATTGATGTTTATTTTTTCTGTAAGAAATTTCTTGAAAACATACTGTAAATAGTATGATTTTATTGTCTTTTCACTATAGCTGACTTCATATTTCAGTACAAATGTGATGAACTGGGGAAGAATTAATGTTTCTTTTTTAAATTCATTTATAAATTCAATGCCTTTTTGACAAAGCTTGCATTTGTTTACAATCTCAAATAGCCCTCAAGATGGCGACAGTGAGCTGCTTTCTTTAACTACCGCAGTCCTGCTCAAGGTATTCCTACAATGCCACTGAACAGGAACATCGAGAAATGATCCAGTTTTAATTGGACTTTGTAGTATTCCCTAACCCATTTTGTGAGGTTGTTATCAATAATGATCTAGTTAGTTACAATGCACTAATTGCAAAATGACAACGTAACATTTACTCAAATTATCTGAAATAGATAGCTGACTCTGCAGAGAAGGAAAAGGAACGTGACTGGCTACATTCCATTTGCAGAGCCAGATTGGATCAGAGACAAATAACATCTTGTGCTTTTACTATCTGATTAATTTGTATCTTTACTGATGTAATGTGGCCCAAGACCCTACCTTTCAAAGAAATTGATTAGCTCACCATCTAGGGGAAAGCCACCTGTGTAAATTTCTAATGTTAACTTTTGGTTCTCATTTCTTCTTCAATCCAGAAATTGTTTCCAATTTTTGAAAGGCAATATAAAGGATGTGCATTTACTCATAACCCGCAGGTCTGTAACATTAACTTTGGGGGTACAGGCAACTTCAATTTGCAGTGGAAATACAATTTTATTTCCAGTTTCACTGTCATTCATATTTGTGTTCTCAAATTGCACGTCTGATGTCAAGGTGGAGACAAAAAAGGATCGAAACCTAGAGGAAGACCAAAACCACTACTGTGGGGATTTGGCCCATTTGAGACAACCCTCAGATTCAATTATTTATCATATATACATTGAAACAGTGAAATGATCATTTCTGTTATCAACCAACACAACTCAAGGATGTACTGGGGACAGCCTGCAGGTATCTCCAACATCGCATGTCCACAATGTTCAGCAGAATAGCACAAGTAACAATAACAACAGAACAGCAGCAGCAAAACAAGCCCCTTCACTCCCTCCCCACCATCTCATATGTACAGATAGTCCAACCCAACACAAGCCTCCATCTTCCAGTGGACTTGCAGAAATCAGACCTCTGACTTGCCCAGTGGACTCACAGACCCAGGGCTTCGACCTTCTGATTGACCTTCGCGCTTTGATATTGACCCCAGGACTCACCAACTCTGGGATCGCTGAACTCCAGGCTTCGAACTTTAGACTTACTGACTTATGTATGCCGACCAACATGCCTCCTGCCCGTGTCGTCATCTGTAGTAAAATAGCTGGTCCCAGAACACACGCATCTTACGACTCAAATATATTTTATTTTACCTGTGCACAAGGAGAACAGCATGGCCCTGTCACTACATTGTTATGAAGCCAGGACAGAAAACTGCTATTTGTGTACAGAACTGGCCTATCATTTACATGTATTGACCATAGGAAATATCCTCTCCACATCCCTCTGTCAAAGCCTTTCACCATTCGATCTGTTTCAATTAGGTCACTCCTCATTCTTCTGAATTCTAGTGTATATAGGCCCAGAGCCACCAGACACTCTTTGCATGACAAGCCATTCAATACAGAAATAATTTTCATGAAACTCCTTTGAATCCTCTCCAGTTTCAGCACATCCTTTCTAAGATAAGGAGCACAAACCTGCTCACAATACTCCAAGTGAGTCCTCCTGGTGGGGGATGAAGGTATAAAGGGACTGGACATCCGTGGTGAAAATTTGACAATGGGGTCTAGGGAACTTGAAATCATTGAAAAATTCCACAGCATGAGAAGTGTCACAAAATAGGTGGGAAGGGATTGAACGAGGGCCAATAGAACACTGTCGAGGTATGCAGAAGTGAGTTTGGTGAGACAAGAACAAGCTGAAACAAAGGGTCTTCCTGGACAGGCAGGTTTGTGGATCTTGGGTAAGAGGTAGAAACAGGAAGTGCAGGGTGTGGGAACTATGAGGTTAGTGGCAGCGGATGGAAGATCCCCAGAGCTTGCTGATGGTGTGGAAGACAATGGCCTGGTGCTCCTTACTGGGGTCATGTTCAAGGGGTAAATAAGAGGAGGTATCAGCGAGTTAGCACTGTGCCTCAGCAAGATAGAGGTCAGTGCCCCCCTTAACAGCGGATTTTATGGTAAGGTCAGGATTGGTGCGGAGCGAGTGGAGAGCAGAGCATTCAGAAGGAGTGAGGTTGGAATTGGAACAAGGTGTGGTGAAGTCGAGACGGTTGATGTCCCGTTAGCAGTTAGCAATAAAGAGATCCAGAGCAGGCAGAAGTCCATGAAGAGGAGGAGGGTTGAAGATGGGAGAAGTGGTCATCAGAAGGAGTGGTAGGGTCCTTGCTGAAGAAGTAGGCTCGAAGATGGAGCCGGCAGAAGAAGAGTTCAGCGTAATGGCGCACGTAGAACTTGCTGAGGTGTGGGCGCAGGGGGACAAAGGTGAGGCCCTTACTGAGGACAGAGCACTCTGCCTCAGAGAGTGGAAGGTTGGAGGGGATGGTGAAGACCCGGCAAGGATGAGAGCTGGGATCAAAGGGGGTTGGAGGGAGGGAGGTTGGTAGTGTCAGTGAAGAGGAGAGGGCTGGGGTGAGAGGAAGATGGAGCCTTTGAGGGCCCAGGAGCTGACAATGGGATCTGAGGGAGACAGGAGTTCCAAAAGCAACATGAGAAGATCCAGCCTGGAATTCAAGGCTGGAGTCACAGTTGGAGGCTGTGCAATTGCTTTGAAGGTGTCCCATGATTGTTGGAAACCGCATGGCGGTGGACTCTGGGTTTTGAATATGCTCTGGGTCGGTAGAGCCACTGAGATCGACAGTGGGGGCCGCAGTCTGAAGTTCACACCTGCTAGCATTGGAGATGGCAGGCTTTGGGGTCTGCAGATGGACAATCTTCCGATCCTTGCAGGACGTGACAAAATTGAAGAAACGACAATTGCAAGCATGGATCCGACGGAGGATAAAATAACAGGCAGGTCCATTACAAACGGCGAAGAGGGAGTCCTGGAGATGTGGAAGGGACTGGGATAGAGACGCCAGGTACCTTCTCACAGCGGACAGCATTGCCCTCAGAGCTCGACGGGAGAAGCACCGGGAGGCAGAGTACCTGGGGTCCTCAGAAACTTCAAATTGAGAGGCTCGAAAGCGAATCCTAAAGCCACTCACTTTCAAGGACTCTCTGTCTCATGTTCTTGATATATTATTATTATTATTATTATTATTATTATTATATCTTTTTTCTCAGCATAAGCTGGGGAAGCCTGAGGTACAGGCATAGTTAAGCACATACATTTCTCAATTGCTAGGAACTTTCGGACTATTCTAGTATATAGTATTGTGGCTTTCTGAAGATTTACTTAAATGTTGTTATGTCAGCCTGATTGTTTCATGCTATTGTGTAGTGACTTTGGGATGATACCAGTTGTGGATATTACTATTGGGATAATGTCTAACCTGTTCATATTCCACAGTCTTAAAATTTTCTCTTTTAATTCAACATATTTCTTGTGTTTTTTGCTTGCTGATTTCTGTATGTTGTGAGTGTTTGGAATAAATAAGTTGTTCTTGCTTGTTATATCTAGATGGTTATTATGCGTTGTCCTGTCTGTAATAATGGTTGCAATATAATTTGTAGGATTCTGACACTAAAACTGGATCAGGTTTATATTTATAGTGGTATGGTGTCTTTTAATGAGTTTGTACTTTAAAGCAAGATTTTGGTGGATGATGTTTGCCATCTGATTGTGCCTGTATAAGTAATCAGATTGGGTTAAACTGCTCCAGGATCGATTTTCTGTTTTCTCTTGGCATTTTCTGCATTTTTCATTTTGAATTTGTTGGCATTTCATTATGTATTATTAGATTTTTTTTTGTGTGTTAACCACCTCATCCTGTATTGCCACAAGGAATCCCTCTGTTTCTGGGAAGAGCTCTCCAACTCTGAGCCAGGCGTTCGATGCTTCACTACAATAAGGACTGCCTATCATTTCTTTCCGAGACAGTATCTTGGCAAGTTGGATCATTTGGCTGTACTCCTACTACCTGCATACAGACAGATCATAAACATCAAGACTCCAAAGATCAAGACAATCAAGAAGTGGTCACGGGAGGTTGAGAAACAGTTACAGGATTGCTTTGAGTCAGTGGTCTGGGCCATGTTCATGGGGTCATCTGAGGACCTGAATGACTACAGCAGAGTCGTTACAGACTTTATTAAAACAGCCATAGATGAGTGTGTCCCCGTGAAATCGTTCAGAGTTTTCACTAACAGAACCCTGGATGATCAATGAAATCCAGAATCTGCTGAGAGCCAGATCAGAGGCCTTCAAGCCTGGTGATCAAGAACGCTACAAGAAGTTCAGGTACGATCTCCAGAAAGCCATCTCACAGGCGAAGTGGAGATTTTGGACTTGTCTGGAATCAATGAGAGATGTTCAACAGCCGAGGCAGGGTTTGAATGCCATAACCTCCTACAAAGCTAAATCTTGTGACATAGAGGACAACAGAGCTTTGCTACTAGATGAGCTCACCCCCATGTCTCCCAAGGATCATTTGATCTCGATATCTGAAGATGACATTTGGGTTGCCTTCAAGAGAGTGGATGCAAGGAAAGTATCTGGTACAGATGGAGAACCTGGCTGAGTACTGAAAACTAGTGCCGACCAACTGGCTGGTGTAATCATGGATATCTTCAGCCACTCACTCCAATAGTGTGTAGTACCCACCTGCTTCAAGCAGATTTCAATTGTGCGGGTGCCCAAGAAGAGCACGGTAACCCGTCTAAATGACTGTCACCCAGTGGCACTTACATCCACAGTGATGAAGTGTTTTGAGGGCTGATGCTGAAGCATATCAACTCCTGTCTGAGTAGTGGATTAGATCTTCTCCAATTCACCTACCTATCTTCTTGGCTCTTCACACAACTCTGAAACATCTGGACCACAAACGTGCATACCTCAGGTTGCTCTTGATTACAGCTCGGCATTTAACACTATCATCACCTCAGAAATAATTGATAAACTCCAAGACCTGGCCCTCAATATCTATCTTGTGCAATTGGATCCTGGATTTCCTCACTTGTAGACTGCAGTCAGTTTAGATGGCAAAAACATCTCCACCAGCACAGGAGCAGTGCAGGGATGTGTACTTCGCTCCCTGGTCTCCTCACTTTACATCTATGACTATGTGGTTAAGTACAGCTCCAACCCACCAATTACAAGTTTGCTGATGACACCACTGTTATTGGCTGTTTCAAGGGGATGATGGATCAGCATACAGGATAAAGATTGAAAATTTGGCTGAGTGGTGTAATAACACCAACCTCTTACTCAATGCCAATAATATCAAGGAACTGATTGTGGATTTAAGGAGAAGGGAACCAGAGGTCCATGAACCGGTAATCAAAGGAGGATCAGAGGTGGAGAGGGTCAGTAACTTTAAATTCCTGGGTGTCACTATCTCAGGACACGACCTGACCTGTACCCATCATATAAATATTATTACGAAGAAAACACAACAGCGCCTCTACTTCCATAGGAGTCTGTAGAGGTTCAGTGTGGCATGTCATCGAAAACCTTGGCAAACTTCTGTTGATGTGTGGTGGTCCTGCCGAAGCGTTTCGGCTGGAAACGTTGACTGTACTTTTTTTCATAAACGCTGTCTGGCCTGCTTATCTCCTCCAGCAGTTTGTGTGTGTTGCTTGGATTTCCAGCATCTGCAGATTTTCTCTTGTTTGTGTGGTGGAAAGTATGCTGACTGGCTGTATTATAGCCAGGTATGGCAACACCAATGTCTCGGAGCAGAAAATCCTACAAAATGTAGCAGATTTGGCCTAGTACGTCACGAGTAAAACCCTCCCAACCATTGAGCTCATCTATATGAAACATTACCATAGAAAAACTTCATCCTTCAAGGATCCTCACCACCCAGGCCATGCTCTTTTCTTGCTGATGCCATCAGATGGAAGGTGCAAGTGCCTTAGGACTCTCACCACCAGCTTCAAGACCAGTTACTACTTTATTTTACTTTATTGTCACCAAACAATTGATGCTAGAGCGTACAATTATAATAGAGATATTTGATTCTGCGCTTTGCGCTCCCTGGAGTACAAATTGAAGTAAATATAATAAACATTTAAATTATAAATCATAATTAGAAAATAGAAAAGGGGAAGTAAGGTAGTGCAAGTCAGGTCCGGATATTTGGAAAGTACGGCCCAGATCCAGGTCAGGATCCGTTCAGCAGTCTTATCACAGTTGGAAAGAAGCTGTTCCCAAATCTGGCCGTACAAATCTTCATGCTCCTGAACCTTCTCCCAGAGGGAAGAGAGACAAAAAGTGTGTTGGCTGGGTGGATCATGTCCTTGATTATCCTGGCAGCACTGCTCCGACAGCTTGTGGTGTAAAACATAGAAACATAGAAAATAGGTGCAGGAGTAGGCCCTTCAGCCCTTCTAGCCTGCACCGCCATTCAGTATGATCATGACTGATCATCCAACTCAGAACCCTGTACCTGCTTTCTCTCCATATCCCCTGATCCCTTTAGTCACAATGGTCATATCTAACTTCCTCTTAACTATAGCCAATGAACTGGCCTCAACTGTTTCCTGTGGCCGAGAATTCCACAGATTCACCACTCTCTGTGTGAAGAAGTTTTTCCTCATCTCGGTCCTAAAAGGCTTCCCCTTTATCCTTAAACTGTGACCCCTCGTTCTGGACTTCCCCAACATCAGGAACAATCTTCCTGCATCTAGCCTGTCCAATCCCTTTAGAATTTTATGCGTTTCAATAAGATCCCCCCTCAATCTTCTAAATTCTAGTGAGTATAAGCCTAGTCGATCCAGTCTTTCTTCATATGAAAGCCCTGCCATTTCAGGAATCAATCTGGTGAACCTTCTGTGTACTCCCTCTATGGCAAGAGTGTCTTTCCTCAGATTGGGGGACCAAAACTGCACACAATTTTTTAGGTGCGGTCTCACCAAGGCCTTGTACAACTGCAGTAGAACCTCCCTGCTCCTGTACTCAAATCCTTTTGCTATGAATGCCAACATACCATTTGCCTTTTTCACCGCCTGCTGTACCTGTATGCCCACCTTCAAAGACTGGTGTACAATGACACCCAGGTCTCGTTGCATCTCCCCTTTTCCTAATCGGCCACCGTTCAGATAATAATCTGTTTTCCTGTTTTTGCAACCAAAGTGGATAACCTCACATTTATCCACATTAAATTGCATCTGTCATGAATTTGCCCACTCACCTAACCTATCCAAGTCACCCTGCATCCTCTTAGCATCCTCCTCACAGCTAATACCGCCGCCCAGTTTCGTGTCATCCGCAAACTTGGAGATGCTGCATTTAATTCCCTCGTCTAAATCATCAATATATATTGTAAACAACTGGGGTCCCAGCACTGAGCCTTGCGGTACCCCACTAGTTAATGTCTGCCATTCTGAAAAGGTCCCGTTTACTCCCACTCTTTGCTTCCTGTCTGCCAACCAATTCTCTATCCACATCAATACCGTACCCCCAGTACCGTGTGCTTTAAGTTTGCACACTAATCTCCTGTGTGCGACCTTGTCAAAAGCCTTTTGAAAATCTAAATATACCACATCCACTGGCTCTCCCCTATCCACTCTACTAGTTACATCTTCAAAAAATTCTATAAGATTCGTCAGACATGATTTTCCTTTCACAAATCCATGCTGACTTTGTCTGATGATTTCACCTCTTTCCAAATGTGCTGTTATCACATCTTTGATAACCAACTCTAGCATTTTCCCCACCACTGATGTCAGACTAACCGGTCTATAGTTCCCCGGTCTCTCTCTCCCTCCTTTTTTTAAAAAGTGGGGTTACATTAGCCACCCTCCAATCCTCAGGAACTAATCCAGAATCTAAGGAATTTTGAAAAATTATCACTAATGCATCCACTATTTCTTGGGCTACTTCCTTAAGCACTCTGGGATGCAGACCATCTGGCCCTGGGGATTTATCTGCCTTTAATCCCTTCAATTTACCTAACACCACTTCCCTACTAACATGTATTTCCCTCAGTTCCTCCATCTCACTCGACCCTCGGTCCCTTACTATTTCCAGAAGATTATTTATGTCCTCCTTAGTGAAGACAGAACCAAAGTAGTTATTCAGTTGGTCTGCCATATCTTTGTTCCCTATGATCAATTCACCTGTTTCTGACTGTAAAGGACCTACATTTGTCTTGACCAATCTTTTTCTTTTCACGTATCTATAAAAGCTTTCTCTCATAATCTTTTTTCCCTTCCCTAATTAAGCCCTTTGTCCTCCTCTGCTGGTCTCTGAATTTCTCCCAGTCCTCAGGTGTGCCACTTTTTTTTTTTGCTAATTTATATGTTTCTTCTTTGGACTTGATACTATTGCTAATTTCCCTTGTCAGCCACGGGTGCACTACCTTCCCTGGTTTATTCTTTTGCCAAACTGAGATGAACAATTGTTGTAGTTCATCCATGCAATCTTTAAATGCTTGCCATTGCATTTCCACCATCAACCCTTTAAGTATCATTTGCCTGTCTATCTTAGCTAATTCACTCCTCATACCTTCAAAGTTACCCTTCTTTAAGTTCAGAATCTTTGTTTCTGAATTAGCTATGTCACTCTCCATCTTAATGAAGAATTCCACCATATTATGGTCACTCTTACCCAAGGGCCTCGCACGACAAGATTGCTAACTAACCCTTCCTCATTGCTCAATACCCAATCTAGAATGGCCTACTCTCTAGTTGGTTCCTCAACATGTTGGTTCAGAAAACCATCCCGCATACATTCCAAGAAATCCTCTTCCTCAGCACCCTTACCAATTTGGTTCACCCAATCTATATGTAGATTGAAGTCACCCATTATAACCACTGTTCCTTTATTGCACGCATTTCTAATTTCCTGTTTAATGGCATCCCCAACCTCACTACTACTGTTAGGTGGCCTGTACACAACTCCCACCAGCATTTTCTGCCCCTTAGTGTTATGCAGCTCTACCCATATCAATTCCACATCCTCCAGGCTAATGTCCTTCCTTTTTATTGCGTTAATCTCCTCTAAAGTGAGTCCAAGGATGGAAGATTGGTTTGTGTGATGTGCTATTGCTATGTTCACGATCTTCTACAGCTTCTTCTGGTCTTGGACAGGACAACTTCCAAACCAGGTTATGATGCACCCTGGAAGAATGCTTTCTACAGTGCACTTGTACAAATTAGTGAGGCTTTTAGAGGACAGGCCAAATCTCTTCAGCTTTCTCAGGAAGTAAAGGCGCTGGTGGGCCTTCTTACTACCCCTCAACCTACAAGCTCTTGAACAAAAGGGGATAACTACACTCATTTATAGACTGTTATATTGTTATTTCATCCTTGTTATTTATTGCTATTTACTTACATCTACATTGCACAGTTTGTTTACAGTTAACAGTTCCCGTTGTTGCTGTTCTATAGATTTGCTAAGTATGCCCGCAGAAGAAGAATCTCAGGGTTGTATGTGGCGACATGAATGTACTCTGATAATAAATGTTACTTTGAACTTTTCCTTGTCAACATCTAGTCTGCTCAGATCATAGGCATGTCTTCCACGAAGAGTCATGCTCTTCCATTGGTTAACTTTTTCTTCCATAGTGATAACTTCATTTTTCTTGGTTGGGCTTTCATTTAAATTTCGTAGTATGCACTTCTTATCAGAATCCCATATGCTCAGTGGAGTGCGGAATCCTGTTTTCATTGATGAAAGTATATTCTTGAAGGCTTTATCTGACCGTTGTGTAAATTCTTTTGTCAGTTATTCCTCTTCCTCCTCCTGTCCTGTGTAGTGTTAATCGAATTGTGTTTGAGTGTACATAGTGTTTTTTAAAATTTGTCATTTCAGTTCTTTTTTTTTGGTGATTTTTCTGGATTGGTTTCGGATGGAGACATTATGCCAGATGAATATGTTAATAATGGTATATAATGCAAGAGTTTATTGCCTTCATTATATTTTTTCTATTGAACTCCGGCAGATTTTCTTAAGCTTTGAAGTAAATTCTGTTGAAAGTTTTCCATTTATCATACTATGATCCTTGCTTGTTGATACCCCAGATACTGATTAGTTTCATATTCATTCTTCAGTTGTATTGTATCCTGCTGCTCTGTTTTATATTCTGCTAGTTCTGTTGCACCTTTCTTTATGTTTAATGTTCTGAACCTATCTTGTCCAAGGCTCATGCGTGTATTTTTCAAAACTAATTCTGACATTTGAATAAATTTGCTTTAGCTTTACTGATGAAGGAGCATATAATTTCAAATTGTCCATGTATAGAAGGTACGTCAAGGTCTAATTCATTTGTTTGTTTCTGATTTTATACCCTATTTTCATCCGATTCAGTACATTAGAGAGCATGTTTAAAGCTGGACAAAACCATAGTGGGTTTAGAGGATCACCCTGGAATATGCCTCTGTTTATTTTGTTAATGGTGGTTGTTAGTTTTTGGTTGTTAATAGGGTGAATGTAGTACACCAATGCTTCATCAGATCTTATAAGGATCTCTGAAGTATTGGGTGTAGTTTATATCTATTAAGAATTTCTATTAACTCTGCATGTGGAACAGAACCAAATGCTTCTTGGTAGTCAATATAGGAACATGAAAGATTTCTGTTTATCTGCTAGGCTTGATTTAGAATTGTAGAATCTATTATCAGTTGGTTTTTACATCCTTTCATACCCTTAACAGCATACTCTCTGCTCTTCTGTAAGCATATTGCAGTTTTCTAAGTGAGTGGTGATTAGTTATGAGATATATGATATGACAATTTTAGGACAATATCTTGATGGGTCATTTGCGATTTATCCTTTTGGTAAGAGATGTTTTACCTTGTCAAAAATTTAGGTACTTTTCAGAATTTTAAAGGAAGTTGCTGGTATGTTTTAATAGGTATAGATGAGGGCTAGTAATTTTTTAATACCAATAATTATGAATATTATCACTGCCCGTATTTTTCCAGTGTTGTATTTTCAAAAACTGTTTTTAGCCATATCCATTGTAACTTCAGGTGTTCTTCCCTAATCTAGCTTGCTGTGCATCACCCTGTTGCCCAGATATTAGACCAAAAGTTGATTATCTCTGTTTGTTGGTAATTCTGTGCTAAGGTTAGTGACATTTTGGTGTGTCAAATTTATTTTTAAAGTCCTGTATAAAACTTTATTTATCATTGTTTCTCAATTGATGATTCTGTTTTTTTTTTGGTCTGTTTTTTTTTCATGTGGCCTTGTATGCACCAAGCTTTTGTTTTAATGTATCTATAAATTCCATAATGCTTTTGGTAGGTTGATCATAACTTGTATGGATCTTGTATTTCCTTAGCTTTTCTCTCAACTTTCTTGCTCGGTTTATCCATTTTATACTCTTCTATGCAGACTATTTCTGCTCTTAAGTTAATTTTGTTTCTTCATCCCTTCTACCATTTCAATATTCTTATTTCATTACTCAGGTTTAGGTTCCTGTTAATGAGTGCCTATATTTTGGAGCCATTATGTTATTGTGTGTAGTTCTGTAAATGTTTCAAGTTTTCCTAGATATTGTGATAATATAATATTCTGGAGTATTAACAATTTTAGCACATTTTGCTGACTATTTTTTGTATGTAGTGTCTTTTCATTGGGCCAGTACCCATACTATATATTCCTGTTAGTGTGGTGTTAAATGCTAGGATCATTTTGTCTGTAGTCTGGCATGGACTAGATGGGCTGAAGAGCCTGTTTCTGTACTGTGGTGCTAAATTACTATGAAATGAATGGAACAGATGAAACAGAACATTTTTTCAAATTGCTTTAATTGTGGATACCAAACATTGGCAATTGCCAGAAGCCTGAAATAAAGGATAATGCTAAAAAATATCCAGCAATTCATGAAGTATGTGGAAAGAGTTGATAATCTTTCCATAGAACAAACCATTATTTGTATCAACCAATAAAACTTATTATCTAAAATAGTTGAATATTGATGGTTGGGCATCACTCATTGGGAGGTGAAATGCTGTTCCTTAGGTTTATGTTAAGCTTTATTGGAAAGTATAAGTAATCAAACCTAGAGTGGGATGGAGAATTAAAGTGTCACTCATTTCTGAGTTTCCTGTTACTCCTCACTTTAATTCCTCACTTGGCATCACAACAGGTCAGTTCCGACAAAAAGTTTTTAACATAATTTTAACTTCAGTTTTCACTTTCTGCAGCCTGTTCAATATTTGTTTTCTCTTTATTTTTCCATTTAACCTGCAACAAATTGTCATCATAAGCATCCCAGTGGCACAAATTGAATAACTTTGCTCATACATTTAGACACATACATTTTAAACAGGGGCATTTGATAGCTGTCTGAAGACTCCTGACTGCACTGTTAGATCAGCTCAAAGAGAATCATCCGGTTCAATGATGACATAACAGTGGTCGGCCTCATCAACAACATGAGGCGACATACAGTGGGGAGACAGAATGGTGCAAGCAGAACAACTGCACTGTCCCTCAATAGTGAGCACAACATGATGTCAGAAGTGGTTGATCGTTGATGAATTGGTGCTGCAGACCATGTGAGATTCCCAGCAAGAAAGAGTTTACAGTAAGACTCTTCCTTTTTGCATATATCTATGGAAAATATCCATCAGTAACATACACAACACTCTCTTCCACCCATCCGAGATATTTATCAGGAGTGCTGCAAAAGCAGACCCTTTGCATCGTCAATTAGTCTTCCCATCCATCCAAAATCTCCTTGACACCACCCCAGCTATTAGGTAGGTACAAGGTACCGTAGCAGTAGGGCAAGGACCTTTAGGATAGGAAACAGCTTCTTACTCCAGACTGTTAGACTGCCAAACTTCCTGCCACCACCCAGATCTCATTACTTATGAAGCACTAGCAGTATTGTACTGTTTACTTTTTAATATGTGTTGTAAATGTGCCTTATTATTTTTTAATTTACTTATGGTAATATTACTTTGTGTTTTGTTAAAGTGTTTTGTAGTGTTGTGTATGGAGGAATGTTGTTTCTTTTTTCAGTATGCATGTATACAGTTGAATGACAATAAGCTTAAATTTGACAAATCCTTAGTCACCAAGATTGGATGGTCCCTAAGTGTGTGACCAGTTCCTGCCATTGCTTCTTGTGGACATTCTTATTTCTGGTTAGTAGGTGGGTGGAGTTCCTTTCTGATCATTGAACCATTGACACTTTGATTGCCCACCCATTGGTGAATTAGTCTCCTGCTAGATCCTTCCATTGTCAGGCAACCTTCTCGTCTTGGCAAAGAACTTTCACCATACCTGGGTTGCTGAGTGTTGAGAAGTTTCAGACTGATTTTGAGAGTGGTGGGATAGAGGAGCTGTCATGCATTACTATAATGCTGACCCATTGTTTATTAACACAGACTTGTAAGATAAGATTAGCTTCATTTGTCACATGTATATCAAAACATTGAAACATTGTTTTGTATCAACCACCAACGTGGCAGAGGATTAGCTTCTGCCATGCTTCCAGAGCTAATAGAGCGTGCCCTCGATTCACCAACCTTTACCGTCTTGGAAATGTGGAAGGAAATCGGTATACCCAGAGCAAATGTGGGGAGAAAATTCATCTTCCTTAAAGGCAGTGGCAGGAATTTAACCCTGATCAGTGTTCTCTCCCTAATGCTGTAAAGTGATTGTGCTAACCACTGAGCACAATAAGGTTAAATTTCTCCAGACATCATGGGTTGATAATTACTAAAATGAAGTGAAACTAAGTAAAATTGCAGTGAAAGAGCACAGCAGTAGCATTTTATTTCTACTTCAACCTCTTTATATGGAAAGCTTGCACCTTAGGCCTGTTAGCTTCTGAAGAATTGTAAAAGGCTAAATATTCATAAGTTGACAGGTATTCATTGATTACTAGAATGGCATATTTAAACCACAATGTCATTAGCTGAGGTAATATTTTGTGTTATACACCTTGTAATCTATTCTTAATGTCATGGGTGAAACTTTTTTACAGATGATTTCAACAAAATTACATCTTGTCCTATACTTTATTATTTGCTGTATTCCCCATTTTATGGATATCCCATTATCTTTGATTATAAAGAATATGAAATCAACATTAACAATATCAGAAAAGGTATCAAATAATTGTTTAATTTGATTTTTTTCTCCTGTAAGTTCAGAGAAATGAACCCATCTTCCTTCAGTGTTCACATCAGTCTTGCTGTGAATCACAGGAGTTTAACATTGAAAATCAGTGAAGTGATTTTATGTCACTGGTTCAAAAGCATGAAATAGAATTTTAAGTTTAGTGTGATTTCTCTGTATTTTCATTTCATTCTGTAGCAGCTCCAATTTATGCCAAAATCCATAAGAACATAAACAAAGGGCAAAATAAGGATTAAAGGTTTGTCTACTTAAAGATATAACCTGTATAGACTTCCTATTATTTCCTATTTTGGTTAATTTAAGGTTCTAATCAATTCATGAAATTAACTTTTGTCTTGATTAACCCTAACAAAACTTAATTTTCACATTTTTATGAAGTGAATTTGAGTGTCAGGTCAAGCCTACGATGGTGAAAAACAGGCTTTTGAGATGTAGCTAAGTTTGTTTTCATGCTATGACCATCAATGCCTCTGAGGGCTATTCTGGCAATGCCATGGACAGAAGTTTAGTAAGCGACATTGTTTCCGTGGGCTCAGTCTCTTGAACTTCCTTGGAAGATGGCAAACTCATTAATCATCACCAAGTTGGTGAGTAACTAGCTAATGTATTTTTTGGGCAATCCTACTCCTTGTTAGCCCAGGGATACTGGAGGTCTTAATGAAACCCAGAAGGATGGGTGCATGGATTTCTCTTAATTGCATCTTTCTCAAGTAATTCAGAAAGGTAAGAATTCAAACTAGAAATTTAGTGCAGTGTTATCTGAGTACTTTTCAGTGCCTGGACAAATCCTTATACCTGAATCCATAATACTACAATAGATTTATCAGGATATCATTGTTTTTGTTATTGTTCGCTCCTGCCCTATGTAGTTTAGCTAGCATGTTTAGAAATGTAATGATTTTTATTTCAAACAATATAAGTTCATTGCCTTTGAGGCATTTTAGGATGTTTTGAAGATGAGTTCATTATTTTATTTGAAAGCTCAATTCTAAAGTTAAGCATAAACCAATATAAAGCTGGAACCTCTTGATTGTATTGATAGTCATGTGCTTCATGATCTATTGTCTGCTTTTCTGTGATAAATATCGGGTAGCGAATCAGTTGGTAAGAATTTTCTATGTCAAACAATAAAGTTGGCAGCAAATAATGTCAGTCTGTGTTAAGTAATCTTAAACTGCTTTGCATTTTATTTAACTAGAATGTGTGTGGTTGAAACTGCTATTAAGTAGTGCCACAGTCCCCTTCTTTGACTGTGATGCAGATATAAATGTGCTTTTCTAGTCTACATTTCAATATATGATTTGTAGACTCAGAAAGCACGTTTATTCACTCAGTGGCCACTTTATTAGGTACACCTGTACACTTCGTTAATGCAAATATATAATCAGCCAATCATGTGGCAGCAACTTAATGCATAAGTACATATAGACAGGTCTAGAAAGTCATTTGTTGTTCACACCAAACATCAGAGTGGGTAAGAAATGCGATCTTTGACTATGGAATGATTGTTGATGGCAGGGGGGTGGCTTGTGTATCTCCAAGACTACTAGTTACCTCAGATATTGAATACTTGATAATTAATTGCAGATTTGATATATTTCCATGTTAATACATGCTTATCAGCCAATAGTAATCATAATTCTAGTGGTATCAACTGCAGATATATAAAACCGTAGTTATAATACAGTTCGTTAGACAGCAAGAAGATCCAACAAGTCAATACTTGAAGAAATACAGCCTCACTGCTTACGAGGAGGCTTCATTATGAGACAGATGTTCATTTATTTTGGCCACATCATGAGAAAACAGGATTCCTTGGAGCAAACTCTCATGTTAGGTAAAACAGTAGGTAAAAGGAGGAGAGGATGACAGGCTACGATGGATAGATAACATTATTCAGAAAATGCGTATGACCTTGGGGGATCTTAGGGATGCAGTTTCCAGCAAGAAGGCTTGGTGTGCAGGAATCCATGAGGTCACAAAGAGTTGGACTCGACTTAATGGCTGAACAATAACAAATTTATACTAAACATGTTACAGAAATTTTCACATATAATAGTCTCTGGAGTTTACAGAAAATGGTGCGAGAAACAAAAAAACATCTAGTGAGCAGGAGTTCTATTGGTGAGAACACCCTGCTAATGAAAGAGGTTAGAGGAGGATGGCCAGACTAGTTCAAGCTGATAAGTGGTACTGACACCTCAGTAGCAGTGGTACACAGAAGAGCAACTCTGAGTGCATAACATGTTGAACCTTGAAGGAGGTGGCCTAGAACAGCAGAAGGCCATGAACATGCAGGAGGTACCTAATACAGTGGTCACTGAGGACATTTTACACTTTCATTTATTCAGACTGAGTGTATATACAGAGTGCTGCATAAAATATCTATTTCCAATTAAATTCTATTATGCTTTTTTGGCTAACTTAAACTTTGGTTTAATTAACTTTCTCATTTGGTATGTAAAAACCTTATACTGTTGTACTGAGGTAATGCACTTTATGACTCAACATGCTATACTTCCCTACTGACTTGAAGAATGAGACCAAATTTGGAGCTGACAGTTGTAGCTACAGCTCAACCACTTAAGATCTGGGAGCAAAATTTCTGAAACGTGCTTAGTATAACAACTGTAGGGCACATCTGTAGTTGACTGGAATTATGATTACTATTGTGATAAGCATATATTAACATGAAAATGTATCAAATTTGCAATTATCAAGTATTCAGTATTTGAGATAACAAGCCTTGAGTTAATTTTGGAATGCAGTTGTATAACTGTAGCCATCCATTGAATAGGTCCTTTTAATTCAAATTACAAATACTCAACACTGATTGACATGTAACTTCTTTAAGCTCAATGATTTGAAATCTTAACATTTGATAAGAATATCCTATCATTTACTTGATACAATTATTATAAAATAAATGTCATACTGTTGCTAAATCATAAAAAGGTTAATTCAAATTTTCCTCACTATAGAAACTATCATGATCATTCTATTGCAGTAAATTTTAATCAATAAGCAATAGTCATGAATATATTTAATATATATAAAGAATCAGCTAATATTGAAGCAAGACTTGTAATCAGAAGAATCGATGTTTTACAATTTAAGGACGGGATGCAGTAATTGATAAATGTTGAGCTTTGTAGGGAATAACTAACCAATCTACTTGTATAATCAACCTAACTGTAATTTTCTGTATTTTATAATCTATAATTTTCTTATCCCTATCATCTTCTATATTAAATCAAGTGATACTTTTGATCTTAGCTGATTGAGCAATCTGTGATGAACTTGTGATTAAGTGTTCAGCATAGATAGAATCTGATTGTCAAATGTCATTTTTGTAAAAAGATAGAACGAGTAGACATTTATTCATTCAGTGAAAGTGCTGCATAATCGTACTGCTCCTCTAAAAGAAGCACCAAATTAATGCAGGTCAAAAATAAAAATAAATTGATGCCAGTTGACTCAATAACTACCATATAACCTAATTTAAAAAGAATACTTTCTATACTATTATGTCAGTGGAAAAGAAAGCAGTAGTCTGCATTTTTCAACATTCATTCTAGTGATACAGATTTCACTGGTGAGACGCTTAATTTTTCCCATCCCTCATTTTCATGGGAAATTGATGAATTACACTGTAAACTGTAGTTTTTATTTAATTGTTGTAGCCATTGCCACAATATTCTGAGTACCAAGTTCCAAGATTTGGCTTGAGCAACTATAAAGAAACAATAACATTTTTCCAAGTCAGAAATGTGTTTGAATTGGAGAGGAACTTCAAATGGTACTATTTTCATTTTCTGTTCTGTTCTTGGGTCTCAGTGGTAGGCAACTCAGGTAAGGGAAGTGCTGAAGGAGTGGCCTAGTTAAGAAAGTACACTGCATTGGGCATTGGAGGTGAGAATTGATGTTTAGAGTGAGTGAACTAGTAGTGAAGTGGGCTTCTTTATCCTGGATGTTAAAATGTTTTTAGGAACTGCCCTCATCCCGGTTAGTGAAGTATATTTCCTCGCACTTCTTATTTGTGGATGGGCAGGCAGTAGTCATGTGCAGCACACCATTAAATAACTCTCTGACCTGTTTAAGTAACCACACCATTTACGTGATATATTCAATTGACTTTCTTCTCACTAATGTCCAGAATATGTTGGTGGTGGGTCTTACCATTAATAATATCGTTGCTTGTCAAGCAAACGTGGTTAGACTCTCTTGTTGGAACTGGACATTGGCAGACACTTGTGTAGCACAAGTGCTACTTGCCACTTATCAGCCTATGTCTTAATGTGTTATGCTGTATATTTTGCAGTGTGAAATCATTGGCAACTTCATTTTCTAAGGAATTCTGTCAGAATATGGGGCTGAGATGATTGTCATGCACCATTTACAATCATCTTCCATGGCATGGATGCCAGAATCAGGTTTAATATCACTGCGATATGTCATGAAATGTGTTTTTTTTTTGCTAGGTTATGTATTCCATTGAACTGCTGCTGCTAAGTTAACAAATTTCACGTCACATGCCGGTGATAATAAACCTGATTTTAATTCTGTTTTGCAGCAGCTGTACATTGCGATACATAATAAAAATATAAGTTGCAATAAGAACTTGGAAGGGGAGGTGCTCCCCTGAAAGTCCATTAACTTCATTTTTTCCTTGTGTTCTTAAATTCCACACACGTGTGGATGATAATGCTGATGTTCAAGGAGCAGTTGGTGAAAAATAGGGTGTGCAATCAGTGTGGTCTCACCAATATTACCTGCATCCTCTGAACATATAAAATGAAACCAATTGTCAAGTATTTAATAGAGAAAGAAGAGACTGTAGACACTGGAATCTCAAGCAAAAAATACACTGATAGTGGAACTCAATAAAAACACAAAATGCTGGAGAACTCAGCAGGCCAGACAGCATCTTTGGGAGGAGGTAGTGACGACGTTTCGGGCCGAAACCCTTCATCAGGAGTGAAGTAACATGGGATAGTCGAGGGGAGATAAAAAGTGGGATAGGAACTATAAGTTTGGTGGCCTTGGATGGGAGATCTTCTGAGCTGATGAGATCGGAAATGGTTTGGGAGACAATAGACTGGTGCTCCCTGGTGGGGTCATGGTCCAGGGGTAGGTAAGAGGAGGTGTCAGCGAGTTGTCGTCGTGCCTCCGCTATGTACAGGTCGGTGCGCCAGACGACAACAGCACCCCCCTTATCAGCGGGTTTGATGGTAAGGTTGGGATTGTTGCGCAGGGAATGGAGAGCAGAGCATTCAGAGGGGGTAAGGTTGGAATTGGAGCAAGGGGTGGTGAAGCTGAGCCGGTTAATGTCCCGATGGCAATTAGAGATAAACAGATCCAGGGCGGGTAGAAGTCCTGGGCGGGGAGTCCATGAGGAGGAAGGAACTCAGCAGGTGAAACAACATCTGTGGGGGCCAAGGGATAGTTAACGTTTTGGATCCTGATTTAGGAATCTAGACCAAAATGCTGATACAGGCAGTCCCCGGGTTACGTACAAGTTCCGTTCCTGAGTCCGTCTTTAAGTTGGATTTGTACTTAAGTTGGAACAAGTACATCCGGTATTATTTAGCGTCAGTCAAACGTTTGTCTTAGTATATAGTATCTATTTTATATTTCTATGCATATAAAACACTTAAGAAATGTATGTATTCCAATAATTAAATGACTGTGTTGCTTAGTAATAATTGTAGCTTTCATCGGGACAGGGCCTTACAAATGCTCCATTATTCTCACTTTATCCTTTAAAATTGTTCCGATAGTTAACCGACAGTAGCCTAACACTTTTCCAATGACCGATGGTGTTTCACCTCTTTCAAAACGCTTTATTATTTCCACTTAATTTTCAATCGCGATTGCTTCCCATCAATGGAACAGAAACACTGCGGGCGGCAGATACCGAGCTGCGCCGGCTGCTGAGGTCCACTGGGTCCTAAGGACCACAGCACTGAGACAGGCTAAATGGGACAAGTGGGGGCTGTGCTGGGTTTGGGTATTAGATCCTCCACAATATTCCATGTGGGAATTTAAACTGGAGGTGGCTGTGTTTTTTTTTACGAGGTCGAGTTACGAGCTCGAAATCAACCCGGCACGGATGGAGTCACTGGATCAACATCAGCCCGGCATGGGAGTGGTCTGTCACTGGATCGAACTCGCGAACATCTGTTTTCCAGCCCGGCGCTGATCTCAATGTGCCACCAGCCGACTGGAACGGTGGTGGGGGGGGGGGGCGCGGGGTAGGGGGAATCTTACTAAGAACAATTTAAGCCAAATACAAAGTTAAACGCTGTCAACAGCAATGACTTAAAATGGCGGACGGCGTTCTCTTTCCTTGGTTCGTAAGTACAAGCTGTCCGTAAATAGGACAGTCGTAATTCGGGGACTTCCTGTATTTCTTTGCTCCACAGGTGTTGCTTGCCACAGAATTCTGTGGGAACACCCCCCCCCCCCCAATCCATGCCCCATACCCTCTAGCTTTTACTAGAAAATTGGTATGCAAGGCTTAGACAAGTAAAGTTGTGGATGTAAAACTGTACACCCCAGCAGCTTCTCAGACAAATTATACATATTAAGCCAACAAAGGAAACAGGGCTAAATAATCTATCAAAATGTTGCTTTAATTTTAGATTTCCATGATCTGCAATTTGTTGATTTGCAATACATTGTTGGGACTTAACAGTGAAATAAATTCCTTCCGACAATGTTTCTTTTGCACCTTTTCTCACTTTGCTGCAACCTAGTCATTATTTTGATTCTACAATGCAGAAATCATTACTTTAAAACATACTCAATGTTGAAAAGCTTCCTGAAAGCCTATCTGTAAAATATACTTTTATTCCTGGCCTAACAAAAAGAATCTAGCATTATGTTCCTGCAGAATGGCTAAAAGGCGAAGAATATAATCAGGCCCTTAAAAGGGCCGACAGAAAAACCTGGAAACCTAACAGAGAAGAGGATCCTGGAAGAGTCGCCAGGATCCTGAAGAAATACCAGATTAATACCATTCACAAACCCTTAAGGACAAACCGAGTCTCCTCAAGCTTCTAATGAAATATAGTTGCCATTTTGCTGTTTTTATAGCTGCATCAATATATTGTGTCCAGACTGGGTTCTCAGAGATGTCGACACCCAGGATCTTGAAATTGCTCACTCTCTCCATTTCTGATCCCTCTATTAGTTTGAGTTCCCTCATCCTACCCTTCCTGAAGTCCACAATCAGCTCTTTAATCTTGCTGATGTTGAGTACAAAGTTGTTACTGTGACACCACTCAACTAACTGGCATATCTTGGTCCTGTACAACCTTTCATCACCATCTGAAATTCTGCCAGCAATGCTTGTATCATCAGCAAACTTTATAGATAGCCTTTGAGCTACGCCTAGCCATAGTTATAGGTAGAGAGTGCCAAAAGCTTTCATTTTGACCCTATCTACTTGTAACACCACTTGCAATGAATTATGGATTTGTATTTCCAGATCCCTTTGTTCTACTGCACTCCTTGGTGCCCTACTGTTCATTGTGCAGGACCTTCGCTGGTTGGTCCTACTGAAGTGGAGCATCTCACACTTGTCTACATTAAATTCCATCTATCGTTTTTCAGCCTATTTTCCCAGCTGGTCCAGATCCTGCAGCAAGACATGATAGCCTCCCTCACTGTCCACTACACCCCAAAATTTGGTGTCATCTGCAAATTTGCTGATCCAGTTTACCATATTATTATCAAGATAGTTGCTATAAATAACAAACGACAATGGCCCCAGCACCATTCCCTGCAGTTCTCAACCAGTCACAGACCTCCAGTTCGAGAGCCACCCATCTGTGGTTTCTCCTTCAAGGCCAATGTCTAATCCAACTTTCAACTTCATCTTGAATGCCGAGCCACTGAGCCTTCTTGACCAACCTCCCATTCGGAACCTGTCAAATACCTTGCTAATGTGCACATAGATAACATACGCTGTCTTGCCATTATCCATTTTCCTGGTAACTTCCTCGAAAAACTATAAGATTGGTTAGACATGATCTGCCATGTACAAAACCAGTCTGACTTCTTAATCATGTCTATCCAAACGCTCATATATTCGGTCCGTTAGCATATCTTCCAATTTTTCCATTACTGATGTCAGGCTCGCTGGCCTATAATTTCCTGGTTTATTTTTAGAGGCTTTCTTAAACAGTGGAACAACATTGGCTCTCCTCCAATCCTCCAGTACTTCATGCATGACTTAGCAGCACCAATCTATCACCCAAAGCTGAGGATCAAAACCAAGAATAGAACTGGAGAATTGAAAGAGTGTTAAACATGGTGGCAGAAAAACAGCTAAGCAATACATTTTTTTCCATGTTTTAAAAGATAAATTGTTCAAAATATTCCATGTTTGGCTGTAAGACATTTTGTACAATATTATGGTATTTTTTTCATTTTTGTCTTCAGCAAACAGAAATATCATTGATTTTTTTATTTGTATTAATCTGTTTCAGTATTAGACTAATACACACAAATAATTTGGTCTTGGCCCAAAAGGTTGACTGCTTATTCCCTTCCATAGATGCTGCATGACCTCTTTAGTTCCTTCAGCATATTGTGTGTGTTACTCTGGATTTCCAGCAAATCTCTTGTGTCCAATATTAGATTCTTCTGTTTGCACTATGAAGTACCTTTGCACCTCGATGCAATTAGACATTTTCCA
Source organism: Hypanus sabinus (assembly GCF_030144855.1). Classification (NCBI taxonomy): domain Eukaryota; kingdom Metazoa; phylum Chordata; class Chondrichthyes; order Myliobatiformes; family Dasyatidae; genus Hypanus; species Hypanus sabinus. The sequence continues at coordinate 64,292,701 of NC_082719.1, read as the reverse complement.
AGGAGTTGTTGCAACAATATTCTAACAATTAAGTTTTCCCAACCCATACATATACATTCAGTGACCTCTTTATTAGGTGTACCTGTACATTTGCCCATTAATGCAACTGTCTGATCAGCCAATCATATTGACAGTTCAAAGTAAATTTATTATCAATGTATGTGAATGTAATCATATACTGCCCTGAGATTCATTTTCCTCCAGGCACTCACAGTAAGTATAAAGGATCACAATATAACCAATGAAAAACCCACACACAACAAAAAGGGCAACGAAACAATATAAAAAATACAGCAAGATGTGCAAAATACAAGAAGAAAAAAAAACAACCAAAATAGTAACAGAATTGTGTTGATTACCTGATTGCTTTTAGTTTATGAACAGCTAAGTTGGGAAGATGAGACATTATTACTTATTATCTGCCAAAATTTTTAAGGTATATTCTGGAAGTTTTTCTTGCCTTTCTTTGCTGGTTGCAATGATATTGGATGACACCCCAGCGCTTAACCATGGCTTATAAAGGACACTCTGCATATCAGTGGTAAGGGTGAAAGGCTTGCTTAGGGTGGTGCAGGTAGTATAGCTGCTATATCACTGCCCCAGAGACCTGGATTCAATCCTAACTTCCTCTGCTGGCTATGTGGCGTTTACACGATCTCCCTGTAACAATTTGGGTTTCCTCCCACATCCCAAAGTCTTATAGGTTGGTAAGCTGGTTGTTCTTTGTAAATAACCCCTTATGTGTAGTTAAGTGTTAGAATCTATGCGAGTGGTAGGAGTTGATGAGATTGCAGGGAAATAAAAAGGATTAATTTAGTATGAATAATGGTTAATGGTCAGTGCAGCCTTCAGTTTTCATGCTGTATTTCTCTATGACTTTGCTACAAGGAATTCAATAAGGTTGAGATGGAAATGGATTCCAGATGAAAGTTCTTCGTTGAGAATGTCCATTTTGCTCCACAGATGCTTGTCCACCCACTGAATTTTTCCAGCATCTCGTGTATTGCTTCAGATTTCAGCAACTGTAGACTCTTGAGTCAACAAAGATATAAGAAACATGGGCCACCATCTGCAAGTATCCCTCCAAGTAGCCTGTTTCATGATTTGGAAGTATATTATTATTACATTATTACTGGGTTTAACTCTTATACTAACAGCACTAATGTAGCATGTGTTTTTAGAAAGACTGCCAGCTCTTAAGGGTGTTTGAGATGGGCAATGAATACCATGACATGCCAGTGATGTCCTGATCCTGATGAACAGAGGGAAAAAAAGAGATGCATGTAATTCACGTGCTTAAGAGTTCTGCAGTTCCTTGTCAAAATGGGCCAAAATCCTCAAACCATTCAGATGCAGCATCTTAATAAAGGCGTGAAATTACAGTGCTACTCAATTTTGTGCCGTGGAAAAGCTTATAATGAAGTGGGATTTGCTTGGTTGACACAATGATGATTGCACAAGTACTTCTTAGTATGGTAGCATGTAAAGCCAAATTTAGTGATATTTGGTATTCTGTGCAGCTCATGTCATCAAAAAAGGTTAATGTTGCAGGGCATTGAATATGAGGTGTAATTAAATAAACAATGCAAATGTCAAGTGGTATCTTGTTTAAGATTCAGTGAAGCAAACAGCTGCATTTTTTTTTGTTTTGCAACTTTAACAAAGAGATGGTGCAAAGAGATTTGTTTTCAATAGTACTGAATAAGCAGCTCACAAGCAGCCAGAGGGTAAAAATGGGCATTAAATGTCCATAAGGCATCAACAAACTTTCTACTTTCCTTGGGCATCTGTTATGATCAAAGTAAATTAATTAAATTTGTTTCAGAATTTCAAAATAAAGTCTTGTTAATAGCATCAAATTGCTAATGCTTAGATTGTTGTTTGCTCCATGCACCAACTCATAACAGATTAAAAATAATCCAGAACCTGAAATCCTATTCCCTTGCCAAATGGCACCTGAACCCCCATCAGTATGCATCTTTCTGCGCATACTCTGTCCTTTTATGAATCTGATCTTCATATCAAATCTCAGGAAGCAGAATAATGCAGACTGATTGTTGATGTTTGTGGTGCATTAAAAATTTAAGACCAAGATGGAGGTCAGATGCTTGTGCATCTTACTCTGTTCTGACATTTGATTCTTCATTGATTTCAGCAGTGGACCAATGCTGAAGAATGAAAGGGTCTGGGTCCTTGATCTATATACCATAGGGTACAGATGAAGAAACTGTTCTCCATGAAAAGTGTTATGTGTAGGGTATGCACTTCAAATATTATGTTTTAATTATTACTTTAAATGTTTCAATGATTTTATTTTTAATCATTTGAATTTGTTTGTCTCTGAGAGATATCTGAAAGGAGTTTAAAAGAAAGCCTTTGCACCCAGTGAGGTATTAGTGAGCTTGCTTCTGCATACGATGAGTACAATTATGCAAGTATAGTCATTAAAGGAGAAAGGGTAGTTCATGCATTTTTTTTCACGGGACATGAAGTTCATGTAGCAGTTCCACTCTGGAGATGTGTGGAAGAAGACTATCTGGATGGTCTCCCAGCAGAATCTTATTTACATGAAATAGTGATGACTATGGCATTGTCTGTTCTTTCTAAAAGCCTGCTATTTAGGAACTTGGGAGATTCTTGCACCTACTTCAGATGCGGTTTTGCATAGTGATTCAAGGAAATGTTATTGAACTGATAGACAGAATTTGTAGACCAAACCATGTTGTAGTGTCAGAATTGGCCCCTATGCAGCACAAATAGAAAATATCCAAGATGTGATTCCAATAGTGAAAGATCAGGGAGCGAATCTCCCATCATTTGGAGCTATGAGCTATCTTGGCATTACGGCAGTCTGTCCTTCTCTCAGATAGTGGGGTCAGTGGGATCTAACACTAAAAGATGTGCACTTAGGAAAAAAGAGCAAGAGGTTTCTTGGGGGGGGGGTGATTTATTATTTACTGGCACCATGCAGAATAGGCCCTTGGAGCCATACTGCCCCAGTAACCACACAACCCCAATTGACCCTAATCTAATCAAGAGACAATTTACAATGACCAGTTTACCTACCTGTTACATCTTTGGATTGTAGAAGGAAACCGGAGCACATGCAGAAAACCCATGCATTCCACAGGGAGAACATGCAGAAGAGGCCAGAATTGAACTCCAAACTCCAGAATGCCCCAAGCTATTACATCATCTTGCTAACTGCTATGCTACCATGGCCCATAAGTGTGAAACTCTGCAGATGCTGGAAATACAAGCATTACACACAAAATGCTGGAGGAGGCCTGGCAGTATCTATGGAAAAGAGTAGTCAGTTAATGTTTTGAGCTGGGACCCTTTATCAGGACTTTCCAGCTTGTTTCATCCTGTCCTGATGAAAGGCCTTGGACTGAACTGTTGTCTGTCTACTCTTTTCCATATGAAGGGGCTATCTCTTTGCCTTTTGGCTTTATTAATCTCCAACTGAAAGCATTAATGCTTTCCCCAAAGTTTCAGCTTCCCCTTAGCCAACAAATTCAACACAATCAACTTTCTACCTACTGCTTCTTGCAATCATTCTCAAGCCAGTTGCAACAGGAACATAGAAATTAGGAGTAGGTCACTAGAAGGTCTTTCAAACTTACCAAACCATCTAATAAGATCATGTTTGATTTGCTCATAGCCTCAGTTTCACATTTACTTAGCCCCCTGCTCTACTGTATACCCACATGACCACTGGCTGAGCTTAGCTCCAGTGCCATCTTCCAGTTTGCTGACAATACTGCTGTTGTTGGACAAATCATAGGTGGTGATAAGACAACATGCTAGTGCCAGATAGTTCACCTGTGGTACTGCAAAAACATACCCTTGCTCAATGTCAGCAAAACTAAAGAGCTATTGTTGACCAGGCAGGAAAAAAAAGATAAACATGTGCCAGTCTACATTAGATAATTGGCTGTGGTGTGAGTCAAGAGCTTTAAATTCCTCGGTGTTAATATAGCAGATGACCTGTTCTTAGCCCAGCAATCATAAGGAAAGTGCACCAGTATCTTGTACTTTCTTAGGATGAGGGGTTCAGTTTGTCACCGAACACTCCAACAAACTTCTACAAGTGTACTGTTATCCTGGGTGGTTACAATTTGAATACACAGGAACATAACCTGCTTAGAGTACTCCATCCATTACATCAAAGGCACATCTCTCCCCATCCTCAGTATTTATAGTAGACACTGCCTCAAGATGCAACATCTAGCATCAAAGATCCCTACTATCCAGGACATTACATCCTTATGGAGCTACCATTGGGTAGGATGAACAAAAGTCTGAAGTCCCCACATCAATAAAAGCTGCTTCCCATCAGCTATTTGGTTCCTGAAATAACCAGCAAAACTCTGATCATGCCAATTTGGCAACACTATAAACACTTGCACTAAAATGTACTTCGTTTGTGGTTTGTTCTAACTGTGGTTTCTTGTAAAAATAAGTGTGACTTTTGACTTTTTTGACTCTTCTTACTTATCAAGCATCTTGTCTAATTCTGGCACAAAAATATTCTAAGAACCTGGTACAACTACTCTTAGAGCAAAGATTCTCAAAACCTATTGTCTTTTCTCTGATTAGACAACCCTTATTTTCAAAATGTGATCTCTAGTTTTAGATTTTTCACAAGAGGGAGCAAACTCTTCACATTCACCCTATCAAGACTTCTCAGGATCTTTTGTGTTTCAATCAATCATTTCTCTCTTCTAAACTCCAGTGGAAACAAGCACACTTGTCCAATCTTTCTTCACAAGACAACCTGCCTCTTATGCACAAACCCTTCTGAACTGTTCTAATGCATTAACATCTTTTCTTAAATAAATCCATTTTCCACTCTATCGGAGCAACTACTAGCTTAACTGGATTCATTACGAACAAGCTGTATAGGATGAGAAAGGCTAGTAAGTCATGTGGAAGTTGGTACTTGGAGATTGCACGAAAATAATTTGTCATCAGTCTCATGGTTTTATTGTCTAATTTTATAAATTAAAAAATCAGCTTATTGATTTTCTTTATTCTAGCTGTCATTTGAGAGGAATGATAACTTGGAACCTGTTAATAGATTATAGATATTTTATTTATTATCATTCTTTTGGTGACCAGTATCTACAGAAGGGCAATTTTTATTGATTATCTCTTATTGTGATTAAAGTTAATGAAGACCCACCTTACTGCTCTATTTTAATGACTCTGTTAAAGTTAACTCCATTGTAGTGAGTAAATGAACACACAGAAGAAAACTGATGATTTGCCACTATGTATTAATACCTGGTGCAGACAGTAGCCATAGAGTGAAGAGCAGTTAGAGAGGTTAAAATGATTGAAGTACAGATGGTTACTTGACTTGGGCAAAGACACTGCATTATCTTTAGAAGTAAATCCAAGAGGAGAGTGCAACTTCTGTATTGTCTTTCTGGTTGCAATGATTGAGGCAAGTGTTCAGAGTCCTGATATGTAGAGACTTGTGTAACAAACCTGCTCTGTACTGCTATAGGATGGAATGGCATTAGAAAATAGACAACATCCAAATTGCATCCACTGTAATTGTTGCTTGTCAAGGTCATTTTCTGGTCACTGAATATAACGGGTGTTGTTGGTGGGAATTAATGACAGAAGGGTAAGTAATGCGACTTCTGCATTAGAGAGCATGCACTGCCCTCATGTTGGTATAGCATGATAATTATTTGATACTTAACATTTCAACTACATGTGGCAGTACACCATGATACATTTGGGAACAGATTGCTTTTTGTGAACTCTGAATTAGTTAAGTTGTACACTGAACTGAACTACAGAAGTGAGAGCGTGTCTTGACAACTTGTCGAAAAAGGATCTCCCTTCATCAACAGAAAATTTAAAAAAAACAAGTGATGGAAATCTGAAATAAAAAGTCATAATGTTGGAAACTTCAGCAATTAACCAACAATTGTAATGGGGGGACTTCAATATGCAAGGAGAGTGGGAAAGCCAAGTTGGTTTTGAATCGCAAGAGAGAGAATTTGTAGAATGCCTACGAGATGGCTTTTTAGAGCAGCTTATGCTTGAGCCTACTGGGGGAAAGGTTATCTTTGACTGGGTATTGTATAATATCCCAGATCTTACTAGGGAGCTTACTGGAAAGGAGCCTTTAAGTGATCATAATATAATTGAATTCATACTGCAGTTTGAGAAGGAGAAGAATAAGTTACATGTATTGGTATCACAAAGGAATAAAGGGGAATTACAGAGGCATGAGAGAGGAGCTTGCCCAGGTGGATTGGAGAAGGCTACTTGGCAGGGCTGAACGGCAGAGCAGAGGAGGCTGAAGTTTCTGGGGATAGTTCACAAGAGACAGGATAGTTATGTCTCACAGAAGAAGTTGTTCTCAAATGGCTGGGGTATGCAACTGTGGTTGACAAGGGAAATGAAGGGCTGCCTACAAGCCAAGGAAAGCATACAAAGTAGCAAAAGCAAGTGAGAAGTTGGATGATTGGGAAGCTTTTTAACTTCAACAAAAGGGAACTATAAAAGCTATAAGAAGGGCAAAGATGAACTTTGAGGGCAAATTAATATAAAGCAGGATACTAAAAGTTTTTTCAGTTACATAAAGAGTAAGAGGGAGGTAAGAGTTGATATTGGACCACTGGAAAATGATGCTGGTGAGGTAGTAATGAGTACTCTGCATCAGTCTTCACTGTGGAAGACACTAGCAGTCTGTCAGAAGTCCGTGATTTTCAGGGAGCAGAAGGACTGCCTCTTCTATTACAAAGGAAAAAGTGCTTGATCAACTCAAAGGACTGAAGGTGGATAAGTCACCTGGACCAGATGGACTATATCCCACAGTTCTGAGCAAGGTTAACATGCATTGGTCATGATCTTTTAAGAATCACTTAATTTTAAGGCATAGTTGCGGAGGACTGGAAATTTGCAAATGTCACTCCACTCGTTAAGAAGGGAGGAAGGCAAAAGAAAGGAAATTGTAGGCCAAAACCCTTTGGCAGGACTGGAGAAAGTAAGCTGATGAGTAGATTTAAAAGATGGGAAAAGGGGAGACTATTAAGACATAGGAGCAGAATCAGGCCATCTGGCCCATCGAGTCTGCTCCGCCATTCAATCATGGCTGATCCTTTTTTTTCCCTCCTCAACCCCAGTTCCCAGCCTTCTCCCTGTAACCTTTGATGTCATGTCCACTCAAGAACCTATCAATCTCTGTCTTAAATACACCCAACAACCTAGACTCTACAGCTGCATGTGGCAACAAATTTCACAGATTCACCACCCTTTGACTAAAGAAATTTCTCTGCATCTCGGTTTTCAAAGGGCGCCCCTCTATCCTGAGGCTGTGCCCTCTTGTCCTAGACTCTCCCACCATGGGAAACATCCTTTCCATATCTACTCTGTTTTGGCCTTTCAACATTCAAAAGGTTTCAAGGAGATCCCCTCTCATCCTTCTGAATTCCAGCAAGTACAGACCCAGAGCCATCATACCTTCCTCATATGATAACCCTTTCATTCCTGGAATCATCTAGTGAACTCCTGGACCCTCTGCAGTGCTAGCACATCTTTTCTAAAATGAGGAGCCCAAAATTGTTCAGTATACTCAAGGTGAGGCTTCACGGTGCCTTATAAAACCTCAGCATCACATACCTGTTCTTGTATTCTCGACCTCTTGAAATGAATGCTAACATGGCATTTGCCTTCCTCACCACTGACTCAACCTGCAAGTTAACCTTTAGAGCATTCTACCCAGGGAATCCAACGTCCCTTTACATCTCAGATTTTTGGATTTTCTCCATGTTTCGAAAGTAGTCTGCACATTTATTTCTACTACCAAAGTGCATAATCATATATTTTCCAACATTGTAATTCATTTGCCAGTTTCTTGCCTATTCTCTTAATCTAAATCCTTCTGCATCCTACCTGTTTCCTCAACATTACCCGCCCCTCCACCAATCTTCATAGTATCTTCAAACTTGGCAACAAAGCATACTATTCCATCATCTGAATCATTTGTATACAGCATAAAAAGAAGTCCCGACACAGACCCCTGCGGAGCACTACTAGGCACTGGCAGCCAATCAGAAAAGGATCCTTTTATTCCCACACGCTGCCTCCTACCAATATCTTAACTTGGTAAGCATCCTCGTGTGGCATCTTGTCAAAGGCCTTCTGAAAGTCTAAATATACAACCACCACTAACTAACTTGTAATCTCCTCAAAGAATTCCAATAGGTTCGTCAAGCAGGATTTTCCCTGAAGGAAACCATGCTGACTTTATACTATCTTGTCCTATGTCACGAGGTACTCCATCACCTCATCCTTAACAATTAACTCCAACATCTTCCCAACCACTGAGGTCAGGCTAACTGGTCTATAATTTCCTTTCTGTTGCCTTCCTCCTCTCTTAAAGAGTGGAGTGACATTTGCAATTTTCCAGTCCCCTGGCATCATGCCAGAGTCCAATGATTTTTGGAAGTATCATTTCTAAAGCTGCCACAATCTCTAACGCTACCTCTTTCAGAACTGTGGTGTGCAGTTCACTTGGTCCGGGTGACTTATATGCCTTAAGGTCTTTCAGCTTTTTGAGCACCTTCTCTCTTGTAATAGCAACTGCACTCACTTCTCTTCCTTCACACACTTCAACATCAGGCATGCTGTTAGTGTTTTCCACAGTGAAGACTGATGCAAAATACTCATTTAGTTCATCAGCCATCTCCTTGTTCCATGGTTATTATCTCACCTGCCTCATTTTCTAGCAGTCCTATATCCATTCTCATTTCTCCTTTATTTTTAACATACTTGAAAAAACTTTTGCTATCCACTTTGATATTATTTGCTAGCTTGCTTTCATATTTCATCTTTTTTCTCCTAATGATTCTTTCAGTTGCTCTCTGTAGGTTTTTAAAAACTTCCCAATCCTCTATCTTCCTATTAATTTTTGCTTTGGTGTATGCCTTTCTTTTGCTTTTACACCCTTGTCAGCCATGGTTGTACTATTTTACCATTTGAGTATTTCCTTATTTTTTGGAATACATATGTCCTGCATCACCTTCATTTTTTTCCCAGAAATGCACACCATTGCTGCTTTGCTGCCAGCAGCTCCTTTCAATTTACTTTAGCCAACTCCTCTCTCATACCGCTGTAATTTCCCTTACTCCACTGAAATACTGCCACATCAGGCTTTATTTTCTCCCTATAAAATTTCAAGTTGAACTCAATCGTATTGTGCTCACTGGTTCCTAAGGGTTCTATTACCTTAAGCTCCCTAATCACCTACGGTTATTACATAACACCCAATCCAGTATAGCTGATCCCCTAGTAGGCTCAAAGACTAACTGCTCTAAAAAGCCATCTCTTAGGGATTCAACAAACTCACTCTCTTGAGATCCATTTCCAACCTGATTTTTCCAATCGACTTGCATGTTAAAATCTCCTATGACTACCATAAGATTGCCCTTTCGACTCACCTTTTCTATTGTAACCTGTGATCCACCTCCCAGCAACTGTTGGGGTGCCTTTTTTATAACTGCCATCAATGTCTTTTTACCCTTGCAGTTTCTTAACTCAACCCACAAGGATTCAATACCTTCCGGTCTTGTGTCACATCTTTCTAATGATTTGATGCCATTCTTTACCAGTAGAGCCACACCACCCCCTCTGCCTACCTTCCTATTCCTCTGAGATAATGTGTAACCTTGGATATTCAGCTCTCAACTACAGCCATCCTTCAGCCACTATTCAGTGATGGCCACAACATCATACCACACAGTCTGTAATAGTGCAATAAGATCATCCACCGTATTTCTTATACTACAGGCATTTAAGTACAACACCTTGAGTACCGTTATTGCTATCCTTTCTGATTCTGCATCCCTAATGATTTGATACTCAATCTGTTGGCTGCAACTAAGTCCCATCACCTGTCTGCCCTTCCTGTCAGTATGACTGCATGCTCTCTTTACTTTTTTACCATCTGTCCTGTCCTGAGTCTCTTTACTCTGGTTCCCACCCCCCTGCCAAATTAGTTTAAGCCCTCTCCAGCAGCTCTAACAAACCTTCCCATGAGAATATTGTTTCCGTCTCGGGTTCAGGTGCACCCTGTTACTTTTGAACAAATCATACTTCCCCCAGAAGAGATCCCAATGATCCAAGAACCTGAAGCCCTGCGCCAGCTTCTCAGCCATGCATTTATCTGCCAAATCATCCTGTTTCTACCCTCACTGGCGCATGGCCAGCAATCCAGAACCTACCTCTCTAAATTTTCTTTTCAAGACCTCTTTGCTTTTCCTTCCTATGTCATTGGTACCAATATGTACCAAGACATCTGACTACTCCCTCTCCCTCTCCAAAATGATGTGGACACAATCTGGCAGAAACACAAGGTGATAGTTGAAACCTGAAGGGGGAAGGGGATGAAGAAAAGAGCTGGGAAGTAAATTGATAAAAGAGAAAGAAGGCCATGAAAGAAAGAAAAGGGGGTGAGAAGCACCAGAGGGAGGTGATGCGCAGGCAAGGACATAAGGTGAGGGACAGAAAAGAGGATGGGAAATGGTGATGGAGAGAGGGGGTGGGAGACATTATTGGGAGTCCGAAAAATCAATAGTCATGCCATTTAAGTTGGAGGCTACCCACACGGAATATGAGGTGTTGTTCCTCCAACATAAGTATGGCATCATCATGATAGTGGAGGAGGCCATGGATGGGCATATCAAAATGGGAATGGGAAGTGGAATTTAAATGGGTGGCCACTGGGAGATTCTGCTTTTGCATGTGGGCGGAGCATAGGTGCTCGGTGAAGTGGTCTCCCAATCTATGTTGGGTCTCACCGATATACAGGAGGCCACACCAGGAGCACTGAACACAGTATATGACCCCAACAGACTCACAAGTGAAATGTTACCTCACCTGGAAGGACTGTTTAAGGCCCTGAATTGTAGTGAGGGAGGAGATGTAGGGGCAAGTGTAGCACTTTCTGTGCTTGCAAGGGTAAGTGCCAGGAGGGAGATCAGTAGGGAGGGATGAATGGACAAGGGGGTCGCGTAGGGAGAGATCCCTGTGGAAATCAGACGGTGGGGGTGGGGAAAGATGTGCTTGGTGGTGGAATTCTGTTGGAGATGGCGGAAGTTTCGGAGAATTATGTGCTGGACGCGGTGGCTGCTGAGGTGGTAGGTGAGGACAAGAGGAGCCCTATCTGTGATAGAGTGGCGGGAGGATGTGGTAAGAGCAGACGTGTGTGAAATGGAAGAGATGTGGTTGAGGGCAGCATTGATGGTGGAGGAAGGGAAGATCCTTTCTTTGAAAAAGGAGGATGTCTCCTTCGTGCTAGAATGAAAAGCCTGATCCTGAGAGCAGAAGCAGCAGAGGCAGAGGAATTGAGAGAAGGGGGTGCTGGTTTTACAAGTAATGCGGTGGGGAGGTATAGTCCAGGTAACTGTGAGAGTCCGTAGGTTTATAATAGACATCAGTGGATAAGCTGTTCCGTGGATGTCATTTACTTGGATTTTCAAAAGTCATTTGATAAGGTGCCACTCGTGAGGCTGCTTACCAAGATAAAATCCTATGGCGTTTCAGGATAGATCCTGGCATGGATAGCACAGTGGTTGATAAGCAGGAGGCAGCGAGTGGGAATAAAAGGGGCCCTTTCTGGTTGGCTGCCAGTGACTAGTGGTGTTCCTCAGCGGTCAGTATTGGAAGTGCTGCTTTTCACATTGTTTGTCGATGACTTGGATAATTGAATTGATGGCTTTGTTGCAAAGTTTGCAGATGATACAAAGATAGGTGGGGGGGGTAGGTAATGCTGAGAAAGCAATGCGATTGCAGCAGGACTTATACAAATTGGAAGAATAGGCAACAAAGTGGCAGATGGAATGCAATGTTGGGAAATGTATGATGATGTATTTTGGTACAAGGAACAATAGTACAAACTATTGTCTGAATGGGCGAAAATTCAAACATCAGAGGTGCAGAGGGAATTAGGAATCCTTGTGTAAGACTTCCAGAAGGTTAATTTACAAGTTGAGTCTGTGGTAAAGAAGGCAAGTGCAATGTTGGCATTAATTTCAATGAGAATAGAATATAAAAGCAAGGGGATAATGCTGAAGCTTTATAAAACACTCATCAGGCTGCACTTGGAGTATTGTCATCAGTTTTGCGCCCTATATCTCAGAAAGGATTGTCATTGGAAAGAATCCAGAAGAGGTACACGAGGATGATTCCAAGATGAAACGGTTAACATATGAAGAGCGTTTAGCAGCCTTGGGCTTGTACTCACTGGAATTTAGATGAATGTGGGAATATCCCATTGAACCATCTCAGATCACAAGACCCTGCAGCGGATAGTGAGGTCAGCTGAGAAGGTCATCGGGGTCTTTCTTCCTGCTATTACAGCCATTTACACTACACACTGCATCCGCAAAGCAAACAGCATTATGAAGGACCCCACGCACCCCTCATCCAAACTCTTCTCACTCCTGCCGTCTGGGAAAAGGCACTGATGCATTCGGGCTCCCATGACCAGACTACCTAACAGTTTCTTCCCCCAAGCTATCAGACTCCTCAATACCCAGAGCCTGGACTAACACCAACTTACTGCCCTCTACTGTGCCTATTGTCTTTGTTTATTATTTATTGTAATGTCTGCACTATTTTGTGCACTTTATGCAGTCCTGGGTAGGTCTGTAGTCTAGTGTAGTTTTTTTCTGTGTTGTTTTTATGTAGTTCAGTGTAGTTTTTGTATTGTTTCATGTAGCACCGTAGTCCTGAAAAACATTGTCTTGTTTTTATTGTGAACTGTACCAGCAGTTATGGTCGAAATGACAATAGAAGTGACTTGACTTGACTTGACTTGACGTGACTTGAAACCTAACATATTTTGAAAGGACTAGATAAGGTGGATGTGGAGAGGATATTTCCTATATCCAGAACTAGAGGGCACAGCATCAAACTGAGTGGCAACCTTTTAGAACAGAGGTAAGAAGAATTTTTTTTTAAACCAGGGAGTAGTGAGTCTGTGGAATGCTCTGCTCCAGACTGCAGTGGAGGCCAAGTCCATGGGTATATTGAAGGTGGAAGTTGATCGTTTCCTGATTGGTCAAGGCATCAAAAGGTATGGTGAGAAGGCAGGTGTATGAGGTTGAGTGGAATCTGAGATTATCCATAATGGAATGGCGAACCAGACTCCTCATTTGTGCTCCTATGTCTTATGGTGGTCCAGGATTTCCAGCATCCGAAGAATCTCTTGTGTTTATGGTACTAGTGTACAGTCTTGTTTCCCTTTCCAAGGACGTCCAATAGAGGGAATGGAAGAGCAGGCAAATGGAGCTGAGTGATTGTCATGTTATCCTGATTCTCAATTTGAGAGAGAAAACTTTAAGTTAGGCTGTTTGTTTCTTGAAATCTAAATATGTCTTTTCCCCCAGAGATAATGGCAAGCTTCTATTGCTCTACCTCTCAGTTTAGTTCATGTCAGAATTCTAGCGATGGGTCTTTTGTGATTATATTTGCTTTTCCAAGTGTTCTTGTGAGCCATGTATGTCTTCTCAATTATAAATTTATTATGACATTCCTTCAGGCTGGCAGTGGAGTTCTTTTATTTATTCTTTGGTTTCCTTTTACTTTTACAAATTAGAAATATAAAATACAGATGTTTGAATGGCCATGTTCTACACCAGGGGTTCCCACCCTATGGACAAATACCATTAATCGAGGGATCAGTGGATCCCAGGTTGGAAACCCCTGTTCTAGCGGAATAACCATTGCAAATTACTGCTCTGCGCCTTCTTAAACCCCAAAGTCTTCTTTCATTGTGGCTCTATATTCAGTCTGAATAAGTAATTTAATCACATACTCTTCAAATCAATTTTTATTTCAATGGGTTAAATGAGGGATAGTATTTTCAAGAAACTGTCATTAATCCATTTAATAAGAATAATGTAACTAATAAGCTTAGCCATCTGTGTAAGAAATGCACATTTCCATGTGAGTTTTTAGTATTAACATTACTGAATACCTGGTGTATGGTGTATAATTATGGCCTCTTTGTATTTAAAAAACATATACTTACCACAAAGAGTGTGCAGCAGAAATTCACCAGGGTGATTTGTAGGCTGATGGGTCGATCATACAAGAAGTGATCAAGGAAGATTGGCCTTGATTTTCTAGAGCGTAGGAAGATAAGAGGTGTCCTCACTGAAACATTTATTTCTTGGGTGTTGATGGGGGTAGTTATGGGGAGGATGTACCTCTTGCTAGGAGCCTGGAGCTGAAGTTACAGCCTCAGAATGAGAGTAGACCACTCAACATCGAAATGGGTAAAATTTTGTCAAGGAAAAGGTGAGGAATCTTCAAAATTCACTACATCGAAGCATGTGAGGTTCACTCATTGATTGTGTTCAAGCAGAGGTTGATAGGTTTTAGGATATTAAAGGAATCCAGGGATATGGGGCTGGACACTTAGTAGATGATTAACCGTGATTTAATTTGTTGGCAGAGTAGGCCTGGGGCTATTCTCCTCTGATTTCTTCAGTTCTGCTGTTACAAACAGTTTGCATTTCTGGAAAAGTGTGTCTGTGTTCCAGATGGAGGAAAGGTAACTCCTATGTCCATAGAGTTTGTTTTCAGATGTGGTCTTGCAAAATGCATCAGTTTATTTAGTTTTTACAACCTCTAATTTTAAAATTATGTTTATAAAGTTGCCTTTTACATTGTGGAAATGTGGAAATCAAATCAAATGGACTATTTTATCATCTAAGCGTAAATATTATGTTTAGTTGATTTTATTCTGAGTATGGAGCATAGTTTGATTAAAAAATCAGCTTCAAATACCTGTGTTCAGCTCTTTTTGCTTTTAATCATTACCACTTATAATCAGTAACACAACAACTCCTGGGTTTTCTGATTATGATAGTGGCATGATGTTTTGATACATTACTGCAGCAAATGATAGGCCTGTCTGACATTGATCATGAATGCAGTTTTGATTATTTTTTAAAATCTTATCAAGTTACTGTCATCCACTACTGCACTTTTGAGTCTCTGATAGCACAATCATGTGTTGCTTGAGGTAGGACATGAACACTCCATTTCACCTGACTAATTTATTAATTGGCTTCTATGTAATGTTCGGGTATCTCATTTTGAGGGGTTTTACAAATTTTGCCAACCTGTTTTAAATATACTTTATACTTTAAAATATAATACTTTGAATGGGATCAACATACCCATTAAACTAAAACTTGAAAATGCTACGATACACTACATCTTTCCAAGCTCTAAATGCTAATTAGAAGTTCAAAAGAGCAGATAATTGCTGCTGTTCACAACAGGATGCGTTTGTATTTTTTAAATTCTAATTTGCCATAATTGCTGTGTTTTTGTTACCAATTGCAAGCTTTGCTGAACACTTTGATGCTGTGGAGGCTTTTTTATAATTTTTCATAGTTGATGCCATATGGAAGTAGGTACAATTAAGTTTCCCTGCTACCTTCTTGTCAGGCATGTTTCTGTCAGTGTATGAATTGCATGAGCTCCTAACTGGGTTCTAGTGAATATTCATAATGCTTTGTTCATTGTAACCTGGAGGATATGAGAAAGCCACAGGTGGCTTTGTAGAATGAAAATTCATGATAATTGATCATTCTTTGTTTGCAGTGACCAGTCTCTATATGAAGCAGACCATTACTTTTTTGTGTAAGGAACAATAATATACTGAGGGAAGCTGAATTCTTTTGTGGTTTGGAAATAATAAAATAGCGTCCTATTAAATGCTAATTAAGACAACCTTTTATGTGGAAGGAATTGAGCTTAAGTAAATAACAACAAAAATAAAAAAGTGTTGAAAGAAGCTGTTTACTGAGGTGAAAACATTGCATGTTTCTTGGAATTGCCTTTTGTAGCATTCTCAAAGGTGAGGGTGAACAGCCAGAAGTCTTGGTGCAAATTGGCACCAATAACATAAGTAGTCAAGGTGAGAAGGTCCTGAAGAGAAATTTTAGAGAGTTAGGTAGAAAGCTGAAAAGCAAGACCTCTAGGGTAGTAATCTGGATTGCTGCCTGCACTACCTGCGAGTGAGGATCATAATAAGATGATGTAGCAGGAGAATGTGGCTGAGGTACTGGTGCAGAGGGCAGGGGTTCAGAATTATGGATCATTGGGATTTCTTCTGGGGAAAGTATGGCCTGTATTAAAGGGATAGGTTACCCCTGTAGCACAGGGGTTCCAATATTCTTGGGGGCATGTTTGCTGGATTTGTTTGGGAGGATTTAAACTAATTTACCAGGGTGATGGGAACTGGAGTGACAGTGTTGAGGATAAGTTAGTCGGTTTACAAATGAAGGCAAGGTGCAGTGAGTCTCCTAGCAAGGAAAGGCTGATGAAGTCAACAAGCTAAGTTGCAATGTAAAAGGCAGGTATAATTGAAAAGGATGAATGCAGGATTGAAGGTGTTACATTTCATTGCATGCAGTGTATGGAATAAGGTAGATGAACTTGTAGCACAGTTGGAGATTGGCATGTGTGATGTAGGCATCACTGAATCACGGCTGAAAGAGTTATACTTGGGAGTTTAACGTCGAAGGATACATATTGTATTGAAAGGACAGGCAGATGGGTAGCTTGGCTGTGTTGGTTTAAAACAAAATTAAACCATTAGAAAGAAGTGACATAGGGTCAGAAGGTGTTGAATCATTGTGGATGTAGCTAAGGAACTCAAGGCTAAAAAGACCCTGATGGGAGTTATATATAAACCCCCAAACAGTCATTAGGATGTGAAAGTAAGCTAGCCAATAATATTAAAGATGATACCAAAAGTTTCTTCAGATACATAAACAAGAGAAAATCTGCAGATGCATAATGTGATATATAAGAGAGGCGAAGGTGGATATCAGACCACTAGAAAATTATGCTGGAGAAATAGTAATGGGAGACAAGGAAATCGCAGATGAACTGAATATATATTTTGCATCGGTCTTCACTGTGTAAGACACTAGCAGTATGGTGGAAGTTCCAGAGTGTCAGGGGTCAGAAGTGTGTAAAGTTCGTATTACTAGAGAGAAGGTTCTTGGGAAACGGAAAGGTCTGAAGGTAGATAAGTCACCTGGACCAGTTAGTGCACAACCCAGGGTTCTGAAAAAGTGGCTGGAGAGTTTGTGGAAGCATTATTAATGACCTTTCAACAATCACTAGATTCTGGAGTGGTTCTGGAGACCGGAAAATTGCAAATGCCTCTCCCCCCTTCAACAAGAGAGAGGCAGAAGAAAGGAAATTTTAGGCCAGATTATTGCCTGATCTCAGTGGTTGGGAAGGTGTTGAAGTCGTTTGTTAAGAATGTGGTTTCTGGGTACTTGGAGGCACATGATAAAATAGGCTGTACTTGATTTTCAGAAGGCCTTTGACAAGGTGCCACACATGAGGCTGTTGAGAGCCTGTGGTATTACAGGAAAGATACTGGCATGAATAAAGCAGTAGCTGATTGGCAGGAAACAAACAGTGGGAATAAAGGGAGTCTTTTCTGGTTGGCTTCTGGTGACTAGTGTGCCACAGGGATCTGTGTTGGGACTGCTTTTTATATGTCAGTGATTTCGATGGTGGATTTGATGGTTTTTTGCAAAGTTTGCATATGATACAAGGATAGATGGAGGGGCAGATAGTTTTGAGGAAGTGGAGGCTACAGAAGGTCTTGGACAGATTAGGAGAATGGGCAAAGAAATAGCAGATGGAATACAGTGTTGGGAAGTGTATGGCCATACACTTTGATAGAAAAAATAAAAGGCCAGACTCCTTTCTAAGTGGAGAGAAAAATTTAAAAATCTCAGGTGCAAAGGAACTTGGGAGTGCTAGTGCAGGATTCCCTAAAGGTTAACTTGCAGTTTGAGTCTGTGGTGAGGAAAGCAAATGTGATGTTAGCATTGATTTCAAGAGAACTAGAATATAAAAGCAAGGATGTAATGCTGAAACTTTATAAAGCACTGGTGTGCTAACACTGAAGAAGGTTGAAAGAAGATTCATGAAAATTATTCCAGGATTGAACAGGAAACCCACACAAAATGCTGGAGGAACTCAGCAGGCTTGGCAATGTCTATGGAAAAAAAATACAGTTGACATTTTGGGCCAAAACCCTTCGGCAGGATTGAGCAGCTTGTCATATGAAGAGCGTTTGGCAGCTCTGAGCCGTCAAAAGAATTCAGTAGAGTGCGGAGTAACCTAATTGACACTTATTGAATGTTGAAAAGCCTTGATAGAGTGGATTTTGAGAGGATGTTTCCTATGGTGGAGGAGTCTAAGACCAGAGGACACAGCCTCAGAATCGAGGGATGTCCTTTTAGAAGGGAGATGAGGAGGAATTTCTTTAGGCAGAATGTGGTGAATCTCTGGAATTCGTTGCCAAAGGTGTCCTTGGAGGCTAAGCCTCTATGTATATTTAAGGCAAAGTTTGATAGATTCTTGATTGGTCATGGCATCAAGGGATATGGAGAGAGGCCAGAGATTGGAGCTGGTGAGCAAAAATGAATCAGCCATAATCAAATGGCGGAGCAAACTCAATGGGTCAAATAGCTTTACAGCTACCATCAGGCAGGAAGTATAGAAGCCTGAAGTCATATACCACCAGGTTCAAGAACAGGTGCTTCCCTTGAACTGGCTGGCACAACCTAATTTTTTTATTCTAATTGTGTTCTTTATTGTAAATTATGTACTTCAATGTTTTCTTTCATGTAAATGCTGATTATATGAAGTTTTGTGCCTGTGATACCGCAGCACGTTCTTCCATTTCATACAAGTACTTGTACATACGATATTAAACTTAACTTTGATTTTGAGACTGCCAGTCATATTTTAGGGCATCTAAGGAATGCATCATGTATAAAATCGACAAATGTGTTTTTGGTTTATAGAATAGTACCGAAATAAATTGCAAGCAGGAACAAAATAATGCAGGTCATGAATTTATTCAATTTAGTGGTGCAGTTAAAGACAATGTTTTATCATGCAAGTGCACTCTTTGGGGAGCTGTTCATCCTTCAGGAACAACAACAATTAGGAATACATTTTAGAAAGTGGTTTGTGACTCATTACAATCATGATAACAAGCAATAGAAAATAATAATTTTCTCTGAAAAAAGTCCTGAAATATATTGTGATGCAACTATTTTCATGTGATTATAACAAGAATGGTATTGAGAGGAATGCTGGACACCATGGAAATTGTGTGCAGGTGCATTTCTTCTGTTTTGTACCATTACTTGGTAAAGTTCACAGCATATTCAATGAATCTGAACACGAGGAATAGAAGACCCATTTTTTCACTGTTGTTCTTAATAACCAAAGTTAATTATAATAATCACTAAAGAAAAACCTTGAACAACATAAATTAAAATGAAATATACAATTCCTGCAGACATCTAAATATCAGCAGGGTAAATTGGCAAGTCGGTTTATTATTGTCGCTTGTACGAGCTTGTGAAAGCTTGTCTTGCATACTGTTTCTACAGATCAATTCATTACATCAGTGCATTGAGGAAGTAGAAGGTAAAACAGTAACAGAGTGCAGAATAATCTTTTACATTTATGGGGTAACTGCAGATAAACAATACAGACAGTCCCCGAGTTACGAACGTCTGACTTAGGGACAACTCGTACTTACGAATGGAGGGAGGAGAACGCAGTCCGCCATCTTAAGTCAGATCACAACGCCGTCCGCCATTTTAAGTCATTGCCATTAACACTGTGTTGAGTGTGTAACTTTGTATTCAGCTTAAATATTTCTTAGCAAGATTCACCCTGATTCCCCCCCCCCCCCCCTACAACTTTTCTAGTCAGCACTGCCCCTACTTGTCCCATTTAACCTGTCTCAGTGCAGGTGGACTTTAGGACCCAGAGCAGCACAAGACCTGCCACCCACAGCTGCTGCTGTGCTGCTCCTGAAAATCGTTGTCTAATTTTTCCTATGTACTGTACCAGCAGTTATGATCGAAATGATGATAAAAGTGACTTGACTTGGCCTGATTTTTTAATTAAGTGCGATCGTGAACAATAGCCAGATCAGAAATGCTGATACAGTAAACTAGTTCCTAAAGAGAACTCTGATAGGCCAATCAGACGGTTCACTGCTGCTCAGCGATAGAACGTAAGATCCACAGTTTTCTGTTCTGTTGACGGAAAACGATCGCGATTGAAAATAAAGTGGAAATAATAAAGCAATTGGAAAGAGGTGAAACGCCATAGGTCATTGGAAAAGCTTTAGTCTGTCAGCGATCGGAACAACTTTAAAGAATACAGGTAAAGGATAAAATGAGAATAATGGAGCATGTGAAAGGCCCTGCCCTGATGAAAGCTGCAGTTATTACTAAGCAACGCAGTTGTTTAATTATTGAAGTACATACGTTTCTTCAGTGTTTTATATGCATAGAAAGGTAAAATATATACTATATACTAAGACAAATGTTTGAGTAACTGATGCTAAATAATACTGGATGTACCTGTTCCGACTTGTGTACAGATCCAACTTAAAGACGGACTTAGGAACGGAACTCGTTCATAACCCGGGGAAGTCATATTAAGGAAGATTACGAGGTCAAGAGTCCATCTTAACTGTTCAATACTATTATAACACCACGATAGAGCCTAATGGTACATGCTTTCAGGCTTTTGTGTCTGCTTACCTATGGGGAAACAGAAGAAGATCAATTGTCTGAGGTGTATGGGGTCTTTTATTATGATTTCTGCTTTACCAAGATAGAAGTAAAGAAGTGTTGACCTGAGTTCATGGCTGGTTTCCATAATGTTCACAGCACTATCCAATTTCTTGCAGTCATGGGCAGAGCAGTTGCCATATCAAATCATGATGCATCAGGATAGTGAGGATTAAAGGGGCATATCAAATTTTCTTTAACCTGAGGAAGTAGAGGCACAGGTGAGCTTTCTTGGCTGTGGCATGTATGTAGTTCGACAAGGACAAGTTATTGGTAATGTTTACTCCTAAGAATGAGAAATTCTCAACCTTCTTGACCTCAGCACTGCTGAAGTGAAAAACAGGAACATATCCACCACCTCCCTTCCTGAAGTCCATAACCAACACTTTTGTTGCCATTCAGTGAAAGATTGTCACAGCAGTGTGCCACTAGCCTCTCGATCTCCTACTACTCTGAATTACTACTCTGAGTCACTACTCTGAATCACTGTTATTTGAAGTATAGCCCATTATAGTGGTATCATCTGCCATCTTGTAAATGGAGTTAGAGTAGTATCTGGCCATGCAGCATGCGTTTTTATAGGGATTAGAATAGAGGCTGAGGGCACAGCCTTGTGGAACACCAGTGTTGAATGTAATCATGGCTGAAGTGTTCCTGCCTATCCTTATTGATTGTGGTCTTTTGGTTAGGAAGTCAATAATCCAGTTGCAAAGGGAGCTGTTGAGTTCCTGGTGAGTGTGGTGATAAGTTTGCTTTGAATTATAATGCTGAAGATGCACAGATTAAAGAATAGTACAGTATTCTAATGGTTTTCACATTTATGAAGTTACTTGAGGGTAGAACTATATTTTTTCTCTGGCAAGTGTACTGAATATACAATTTCATAGGCAGTACAGCAAAAGAAATGTAGCATAACCCCAGGCCTTGGGCTCTTCTACACATGTAAAACTATGCTGTCCTCACATTTATTACATTCCCCTGTCTATAATATCCCCAAGTACAACTGTATTTCTCTAATCTCTCTCCCCTAGTGAATTGCTCCCTGAACCACAATGCCATGAGTTGGTTGCTCACCCTTCTTACAGTCTCCGCTCTCAGCCTCACAGAATGCAACAATCTCAGACCTCTTGGCAAGCTCAAAGGCTGAGCCTCCTCCGGCACAAACTCTTGGATACCCTTACTTGCCCTACTCGTAGTCACACCCTCTTGACCCTAGCCACAGACTGAAGGTGTCTGAGGAAAATGATTGTTGGAAGTTGAGGACTTCAGACCTAGCGTAAAGCCTACTTTTTTCTCCACAGCAGTGATCCGTAAATGCTTCAAGCATCTGAACTGCCAGGCATATATCTTAAGGTGCTGGGAAAATCTCACCAACATTGTCTCTGCAAAAATGTCCAAATTCACTGGAAGGATAAGTGAACCAACTTCAGCCTTTTCTCCCAATCTTAATGCGCTTATACCCAATCAACAACACCGGGTGAGACATGTCATTGAAATGCCTGACATTGACTTTTGAAATGGAGACCTTGTTCCAAGTTCTATCAAAGGAAGAGCTTGACAGTTGAATAGAGAAAAACATTTGAAGAAGTTCACAAAGCCACCTTGAAAAAATGCTACCCATGTAAGTGCTATACACTGGATCCTGGGAATCTTGTCCTCGTGCAGAGTTTTGACAGATCTTTTCCTCCTTCAGATGCTGCTCGGCCTGCTGAGCTCCTTCAGCAAATTGTTCATTGCACTAGATTTTAGTATCTGCAGTCTCTTTTGTCTTCACCTATGGGATATTTTTAAATAAGCTTGGGTAAATAAAGGAATTTTTAAAAAGTATTTGAAAGGCTGATAGACTTGTGTACTATATTTTATGAAACTCGATATATTGCAGCTAATTTTTTTTTATTTGGTGGCAAATTTTATATGTGCAATGATGCATCTTAGCAGTATTTTTATAGCTATATCCATGGTCGATTATTTTTTAATTAACATAATTTTCTGTGTATTAATTATACAATACTATTTTAAGCAAGTTACCTATTACTTTCAAATAAATAAATACAGCATTATTATGTCCTCAAACTTTAATGTCACTAGCACTGAAAATCTTTGGGATTGAAATAGTGTTTGTCTCAATATCTTTTGAAGCTTCTTTTGACTTAGACAATCTAGTGGGGGGGCGGGGAGATAAAATCAACAATTTGAATAGCCAGGAAATGCTTCATTTTTTATATTTTCTCAAATTTTTTGCACTGTTGCTAATTTTCAGACTGAATTCAGGCAATTAAATAAAACCAGGTCTTTAACAGCTTAAACTTTCAGAAGACCAGATATTGCTGAAGTAGCCTCGACAGAAGTAGTTCATAATTAACAATTGAATATTGTCCTGTTGCAGTTTCCTGTTTCCATGGAAATATGTATTATGTCCAATCACAGCTAAGGAATACAGGGCATGGTCAATTCCTGTCTGTTTCCGGAAACACACCAAGGGATGTGAACAGTTCCTGAAGTTGAATTTTCCACTACCCTACAGCAAGTTAATTCTTTTGTTTAATTTGTATATTTGTTTTAATTTGTGCTTTGGTTTCTATCTTACATCTTTTGATAGACAAGCAGCTTTATTGTAAAGCAGCATTATTTGATTCATTCAGGTGAGATAATATGTTTAAAGTTCCTAGTTTTGCTCTTTCTTAGTTAAAGTATGTAATTTAACAGTGTTAGCTGAATTAGGATGATGTGCAGTTTGGTTTAGCAATAAAGCATTCTGTGTGCAAAGTGACTGTTTGGTAATACAATGATAAGCTTTGCAGTTCTCTCCCTAAATCTCTATACCTCTTTGCCTTCCTATCTCCCTTGAAGATGCACCATAGAATCTGTCTTTTCAACTAAGCTCTTGTTCACTTTCCATATTATCTGTTGTTAGGTACCAAATTATGTTCCTGAAACATTTTATTCTGTTTAAGTTGCCAGATGAATGTAGGTTGGATATTTTTACATGTGACCATGGGAAAATGAAAAGATCTTTGAATTCAGTTGATTGAGAATTGAGGGAAAATCGGGTTGTATTGGAAGCTAAGGTAGACCAGAGTTTTCAAGAAAGGGTAGCACAGGACTGTGTTTTGTTTAAAGGAGGAGTTCATATTAATATGTCATGGTAAATGACTATTCCATGATTTAAATTCTAAGAAAAGGCTCCTCTGAGCAATCATACCAGTAAGAGTTTTGAGATTAGTAGTGCAAGCCAGATGCACAACTTTAAGGACTGCAGTAGGAACTCTACATCTGTCCTCCATATTTTTGTTTTAGAATGCATCGCTAATAGTCACTGCCAGTGCTTACCCATGTTATGATAGTTATTGACACTGATACAAGGAGTGTCTGTGAAACAATTAGCCTGCAATGAAGTAATACGTTCAGGACGGAGAAAAAGAAAATAATAAGAAAGCATTATCTGCATAAGATCATAAGAGATCATCCTTAGAAGGAAGACTTCTGGCATAAAAAGCAAACACTATTAAAAATTTGACTATATTTTTACTGAAGCTTATAAGTGATAGAAAATGGATCATTCCACATGGAAAGCAACACACACAAAATGCTGGTGGAACACATCAGGCCAGGCAGCATCTAAGGAGAAGCACTGTCGATGTTTCAGGCCGAGACACATGAACTTTTGTTTCTGAGTATCTGCTGGTTGCCATTTCCAGAGTCATAAAATTGAAGATATTTGTGAGATTTTCTGACACTTTATATTGAAAATTAGAAATGATGTTTAGATTCACAGTGTACTTGTTAATATGCTTCACTGCATAGTTTTTCCCTGCAGTAAAAGTGCCTCAAACTGTTGAAAACAATTAACGCTCCTCAATAATTCATCATTAGTAGCTAAGGCACATAAACTGAGAGGAGTTTGAAGTTTGATTCTGTTCTCCGTCTGTTCCTTGCTTATTCGATGTAGGATAACTGCCCTCAGTATATCAAATTTACCTAATGAAAAATTGACCATGGTCATTCCCCTATATTCCCCAAATACTGTTAGAGATTTGCATTTGAGGCTATTAGACTAACCATGAAGCAGGAACAATTTTCATTGGCAGGAAAGCCAATAATGAAAGGAAACAGTATAAAAATAATTGGATTAAAAAATTCAAGAGAAGGTAGAAAATGTTTCTGTGATTGAGTTGTTATAATTTGGAACATGCTGTTTTAAAGAATGATTGTAAATTTCAGAAAGGGTATGGAGCAGTAAAGGAAAAAATTGCACAGTAAAGCATATTATGTGACAGTATGGCGAATTTGAAAGAAAGGCTTATTTATATTCTATCTTCTCTAAACTCAAGTCTGTCAACACTTTATTGCCAAGAGTTATTACACCAGAGAAGAATTTTTGAAGTGCATTCATTACTTTAAGTAGGATTCTCACTTTCATTAGATTCTATAACCCCTAAAATCTCTGGAAATTTACTTGTATCCTTTTCTTTGAAGTCAGAGCCAAAGTATTTGTTTCATTTCTCTGGCATTTCTCTAATATAGATTTTTCTGTTTCTAACTGTAAGGGAGCTGCAATAGTCTTCATTTATTTTTCTTTTAATACATTTGTTAGGGGTTTTACAGTAAACTTAAATTCTGTGCAAATATATTTTTGCTCTCTATTTCCTTGTTATTCTGTCCCAATATTTAAACTCTCAGTCTTCTCATGTACTTTCCAATCTTGTGTGACTCATCTTTGGATCTAATAATACCCTTAATTTCTTAAGTTATCTACAGTTGGGTTAATTTTCATATTTTTAGAATTTTTACGCAATATAAAAGCTGTACTTCCTGTGGGTGGACTCTGGAGTAACTGAGGAAACCCATGAGATCACAGGGAGTCACACAGACCGTACTGACGGGCAGGTTTGAACCCAAGCTGCTGAATTTGTCCTGCAGTAGCTCTGCCAACTATGCCACTGAGTTGCCCTGGTCAAAAGCCAAATGAGAATGGCTTCATCGTGTTTCTGTGGCTGGAAGAAAAGTGATCTTAATGAAACAAATAGGAAGAGCAGACATTTTGGCTTAATTTATTTGCTCTACATTCAATAAATGTTTGAAAGATTTTTTACATTATTCTCATCTCTCTCTTGTATGCCAGATGCTTGCTGTCACCCTGGTTCTAGACAAACAAGGCATAGGAAAGATCATTTTGCTCTCATTCACCTCTGCCCTTCCTATCTACCTATCAAGCCTCAAAAGAATTTTGTTCAATAATGTTACCCCTTGTTTTTCTCAGCTCAATATAGTATCAGGCCTGTCTACTTAATATTGGCTTATTGGACGAAAAAAGAGCATTCCAAGAAGCAATCTAGTGAATCTTCCTTGGGTTGAGATTCAAAATCGCTATTTAATCTTCTGGAATCATATATAGTTGGAACAAGAAACCTCTATCATGTACTCAAGTGCTCTATAATGAAACCTGAAAAATCATTTGCTTTCAATATTCCTTGCTCTATATGTATGTTAAGTTTTGGATGCAAAGAGAGCAAGATCTCTGAGCAGCAACTTTCCATCTTTTGCCATTTAAAATATAATCTTCATTTCTATTTGTTCCAACAAACTCCTTTTTAGCCGTGAATTGTTTCATGTAATTTGATGTGTCTAAAGAAAGAATTTAAAGTAGGACTTTTAAGGGGAAACACTTTTAAAAATTACAAATAAATATTACTGCTTTGTATTGTTAAAAAAGGTAAAATAGAATCAGGTCTTCTATTAATGTATCCTGTCTTTTTAGATTGATGAAACACTAATCTATAAAGGAATCAAGAATACAAGAAAATGGATGGACTTTACATTACCAAGGAGTGCTGCTTAGCAGTTATAAAGCTAATTGTTGGCCTTCTTCTTCTGATGCCCCAAGGCCTTTCACTGGTTTGCCCTTCTGCTTGCCAGCATTGCACAAAGACTCTGGTGGAGTGCTGCAACGTAGCTTTAACTTCCTTTCCTCAGAATCTTGCAAAAACTACTTCTTCAATTTATCTTAGCAGAAATAATATTTCCAGTATAGTTTCTAAGGATTTAGAAGGATTTAATAGATTGTCCGTACTTTTTCTTGACAATAATAGTCTGATTTCATTACATCCCCAAACTTTTGCAAGCCTCATCAACTTGTATTACCTGCGATTGAATCATAATCAGATAAAAGCATTCAGTCTGGGAATCTTTGAAGGCCTTTCCAAACTTAGATATTTGCACCTGCAGCACAATCAGATTATTTCTATTCCAGGAGGATTGCTTTCTGATTTGACTGCACTTCAATATTTGCAACTTGAAGGAAACCTTCTGAGCTTGCTCAGTAGTGGAATGTTCACAGGTTTGATGAATCTTCGTGCTCTTGATCTTGCGAACAACAGAATTTTGTGGATATCTAATTCTTCATTCAGACAACTCACAAGACTGGAGTTTCTCAATCTACAGAATAACTGCTTGGCTTGGATCCCATCAAATGCATTTGTTCAGCTTAAGGTCCTTAAGTGGCTGATTTTATCGAATAACCCTATTGAGCTGATTCATCCCCTTTCATTCAGTGGATTAGAAAATCTCAAATATCTCTACCTCAATAATGCCAAAATACAGGCTATCCCAAAAGATGGCTTTGTTTCACTGAACAATTTAAGGCATTTAGCTCTAAATAACAATTGTATAACGCATGTCAATTCCAATGCATTTAAAAGACTACATTTAGGGTATTTGCAGCTAGATAATAACAAAATTTCTTTTATTGAGTCAGATGCTTTTGAAGGAATGGCTAAAACATTAAAGGTCCTACATTTGGCGAACAACCATCTTAAAAATTTGTTTCCTGAGGTCTTGATGCCACTGGTTTCTCTAGTTCATTTAATGGTAAATGGAAATCCTTGGGAATGCACCTGTAACATTCTCAATTTGCGAAATTGGCTGTTGTCATCTTCACTTCGGTTAAACATTCGCTGTCAGAGTCCACCCCAGTTACATGGTAAATCCTTGTATTCTGCCAGAATTAATAAGATTAGTGAATGTAATATCACCTTCTATCCTTTGGGGTTAAATACTGCAATGAGATCTCCAGCCAGTCGTGCAGTCTTGACTTCAGTAAAAACAGAGAGCCCAAATCCTTATTTCAAGCTGGAGCACAGTTCTGTAACTAAGAAAGGCTTAGGAGGGTTAGCACTTGCAGCAAAGCACAATGAACAGTTTATAAGCATGCTTCCAGTGCAGGTGCCGGTTGAATATACACCTGTAAATTTCACCACATTAACAGGTTCAGATATGCCGACTATTTCAATCAAACCCTTATTAATCTGCAAACAAAATTTATCAAATTTGAACCAAACCTTTGATATACTCTTGGTCTTTTTCATCTTGGCATGTACAGCAGTTTTATTTCTGACATTTAAACTTCTTCTCTTACGGCAGAAGGTTAAGGATTTAGAGGCTGAAGGGAACAATGTTGTAGAGTACTACAGTGTATATCCATTTGCACGATATCATGTGACAAATCCGGTGCAAACAATACTCCCAGAACCCATGACAAGCCCAGAAGTGAGTCAGGCAACTACAATGAAGATAGCATGTCCTGCTAATCAAGCACAGGTTATTTTATTTGAGCATTCTGTCTTATGATTGTGGCCTTTTTCAGTCATATACAATTAACTGAAGTTTAACACTTATAAAGGCAGCAGCTGTTATTGAATAACATCTGCATCTTATGTTGTGAATACATCATCAATTTTCCCTTCAAGTTCCTAAAAATCCCTGCATATAGCAGAATTTTATTGAAGTTTGCCATCAGTTGTTCCAGAGCATGGAAACTTCCTTATCCGTAGCCTTGGCAGTGTCAATAATTTAGGAAAAACAAATTCCAGACATATGCTTAACTTCAAGGTATGACAATTCAAATGATATTTTATATATATATAATTAATCTATATTATAGATTAATGGATGGAAATAGTGGGTTGTGATTGATTTAGTAAAGTAGGCCCCTATAATGTCATGTAATGTCTGTTCTCATGCTCAATAATAAATACACCTTGACAAACAACTGTATTCATATTGTCCTTGCTTCTGTTCAAGATAAGACTGCAGTTAACCGCCTATATTACAACTGTGTTTAAAGTTCAAAAACTTTAGAGAGATTTGTACCTTATTAATAACATATTTTAATTTAATATATATTTTATGATATATTATGATATGTATTTTATGATATGATATGTATTTTATGATATATTATGAAACATTTAATTTAAGCAAACGTTTAAAACTGTTAATTCATCAGCTGAGTCCTGCAACCTATCAGGTTTATTATCAGTGACATGTGCCATGAAATTAGTGTAAAACAAGAGCAAAAGTAGTGAGGTAGTGTTCATGAGTTTAATTGCCAATTAAGAAATCTGATTGCAGAAGGGATGCAGCTCTTCCTAAAATGTTGAGCGTTTGTCTTCAGGCTCCTGTATCTCCTCTCTGGTAGTAATGAGAAGAGGGAGTGTGTGTCTTGGGTGGTGAGGGAGCTTAATGGTGATTGCTGACTTTCTTGTGGCATTGCATTTTGAAGTTGTCTCAATGGTAGGAAAGCTAGTGCCCATGAAGGAGCTGGGTGAGTTTAGAACCCTCTACGTAACTTTTTCCAATCCTGTGCCATTTTTCTCTCTATTATATGGTGATGAAACCTACTGCAGCTGAGCTGTACATCCAATGATGCACTGATTATATTTTATTTATAATACTGCAGTATAAAGTGTGTTAAAGTGAGCATGCCCTGATAGTTCCTCTGTCAGTGCTTAACAAATACATCAAAGTAAAAAAACATGAAGAAAGCAGTATTCAATTGAAGTGCATCACTGAGCCCACAGTGATGATCACTTTTATGTTGCAAGCAAGTAGGCGCTCTTCTAATCTGTGCTGTATTCTGATTTTACTTTCTGGCCACCTGATGCCAGGAATTTTTAATAAAAATCTGAACTAAGTAGAGAAAAATGGCGCCAAATCTTTCTACTTATATTCTCCTCATGGCAACACCAAATGCAGAGTGCATAATTCACTAGCCCAAAAGAATCTTAAGACTTCTCTGATATGCCTGAGCATTGATGGTTCTTCAATAGTCCACTGAGGAGCTCCACCCTAAAACTTTGACAGCCTCCAAAAGCATTCAGCTTTGTGAGCTGCTATATTAGTAATTGGGCATTGAAAGACAGTAGATAATTAAAAGAAATTTTACATTTTTTGATAAAATATGAAAATATCCAAAACATTCTATTTCTAAAAATCATATAAAGATGGCGCTGTGTGTGGTGGTCGTGTTGTAAGCTCCATTCCAAATCTACAGTATACTACTAATTTCTCCAATTTTCTTAGCGTGTTCTGTTCAATAGCTGATAGTCACATCAGATATGATAGACTGACCCTTCTGAACATCAGAAAGACAGCATTTACCCGCTATGTGCCGCCTTTCCTACACTGGGATCCCCTTCTTGCGCAATCCATGGGAGACTCATCTCTTACGCCATCACTACCTCGGAAGAAGCACCGGAAACAAGTTAGAACGGCCAATGGCCTGGTGAGGCTGAGCTGTCGTGCTAATCAGCCAACGCTCCCTAGCATACTCCTTAACTAACATTCAGTCCCTGGACAACAAGTTGTGGAAGCTGAGAGCCAGAATCTCCTACCAGCAAGAAACAAAGGAATGTACTGTTTTGTGTTTCGTGGAGACCTGGCTGATGGAGGAGATACCAGACCACACTATTGAGCCCTCTGGGTGCTCTCCATCTCCCTGTCAAAAAACCTCTCTGGGAAGAGTAAAGGAGGAGGGATACGCTTCATGGTCAATGCTTGGTGCAACCCCCAGAATGTGCATGCACTCAAATCCTTTAGTTCCTCAGACCTGGAATACCTGGTGCTGCTGTGCAGACCCTACTGGCTGCCCAGGGAGTTCACGGCTCTTATTATCACGGCAGTGTACATTTTGCTGCAGGCTGATACTGACCTGGCTCTTAAGGAACTGCATGAGACCATCAACTCGCTGGAGACTGCACACCCAGAGGCTGCCTTCATTATCACCAGTGACTTTAATCGAGCGTCGCTGATGAAATTCTCTCCGAAGTTTTGTCAGCATATTCAGGTGAGCACTCGTGGAGATAACACACCCGCCCACTGTTACACTTCCTTTCATAACACTTAAAATCAGACCACTCTTCGATCCTGCTTCTCCCGATGTACAGGCAGGAGCTGAAACAAGAAGCAGCCATAGTTAAAAACGTCCACTGTTGGCCCAACCAAATGGCCTCCATGCTGCAGGACTGTTTTGATGACTTTGACATGATGAGAATAACTCTGAGTCACGTGCTTCATCTCCCAGGTCTTCCCGAACCAGGAATCCTGGATCAATAGTTCTGTGCAAGCAGCACTTAGCACGCAACATGGAGCTTACATTGCCAGCAATCAGCTGGAGCTCAAGAAAAGCAGCTACGATCTGCAAAAAGCTATCAAGGCTGCAAAGCAACAATACGGGGCAAGATTGGGTCAAGATTCGCAACGACTAGCACACGTGACTTGTGAGGGCTGCATACCATCACAGACTTCAAAGCCTAACATGGTGCCACCAATATGGCAGTTTCTCTCCCAGATGAGCTCAATTGCTTTTATGCTCGGTTCAGTGTGGCTGACTCTGAGCCTCTGAGGAAGGCCACGCTTCAACCTGGTCATCTCTGAGGCTGAAGTATGCAGATGTTTCCAACGAGTGGACAGTTGCAAAGCTGCGGGACCAGACGACATCCCAGGGCAAGTACTCAGGGCACAGCACAACTGCAGGTGTGTTTACAGATATTCTTCCTCTCCCACTGTAGAATGCCCTCCTGCTTCAAATTATTCACCATTGTCCCTGTACCAAAAAAGACCAAGGTAACATGCCTGAACGACGGCGTCCTTTCACATTCACCGCAATAATAAGCAAACGCTTTGAGAGGCTGGCCGAGGATTATATCTGCAGCTTACTACCACCCAAATTGGATCCCCCTACAATTCGCTTAATGACTCAACCGATCAACAGACAATGCATTAGCCACTCCTCTACATACCGTCCTTACACATCTGGGGAAGAAGGATGCCTATATGAGAATGTTGTTTTTGGACTACAGTTCAACATTTCACACCACAATTGCATCCAGGCTCGACAAGAAGCTCAGGGACCACAGCCTTATGCTGCTGGATCCTGGATTTCCTGTGCAATCGCCAGCAGGTAGTAAGAGTGGGCTCCCTCACTTCTCAACACAGGAGCCCCTCAGGGCTGTGTACTAAGTCCTCTCCTTTACTCCCTGTATACCCATGACTGTGTCACCACCCACAGCTCTAATCTGCTAATTAAATTTGCCGATGACACTACATTGATTGGCCTAATCTCAAACAATAATGAGGTGGCCTACAGGGAAGAAGTCATCTCTCTGACACAGTGATGTCAAGAAAACAACCTTTCCCTCAATGTTGCAGAAACAAAGGAGCTGGTTGTGGATTACAGGAGGAATGGAGATGGGCTAACCCCTATTGACATCAATGGATCTGGGGTTGAGAAGGTCAACAGCTTTAAGTTCCTCGGCGTCCACATCATCAAGGGCCTCACATGAACTGTACACACCAGCCGTGTGCTGAAAAAGGCACAACAGCACCTCTTTCACCTCAGACGGTTGAGAAAGTTTGATATGGACCCCCAAATCCTAAGAACTTTCTACAGGGGCACAACTGAGAGCATTCTGACTGTCTGCATCACTGCCTGGTATGGGAACTGTACCTCCCTTAATTGGAGGACTCTGCAGAGA
Organism: Hypanus sabinus; assembly: GCF_030144855.1. Classification (NCBI taxonomy): domain Eukaryota; kingdom Metazoa; phylum Chordata; class Chondrichthyes; order Myliobatiformes; family Dasyatidae; genus Hypanus; species Hypanus sabinus. The sequence continues at coordinate 64,260,204 of NC_082719.1, read as the reverse complement.
GTAGTATGGACAGCCCAGCACATCTGTCATTGTGAACTTGCCATGATTCAGGACATTTACAAGGGCAGGTGTGAAAAAAGGGCCTGAAGGATCACTGGGAACCTGAGTCACCCCAACCACAAACTATTCCAGCTGCTACCATCTGGGAAGCAATACCACACCATAAAAGCCAGGACCAGCAGGCTCTGGGACAGCTTCTTCCACCAGGATATCAGACTGATTAACTTGCGCTGATTTGAGTGTATTTCTATGTTACATTGACTGTTCTGTTTATTATAAATTACTATGATTTCACATTTAGACGGACATGCAGCATAAAGATTTTTACTCATGTATGTGAAGGATGTAAAATAAAGTCAATTCAATTCAATAAAAGTGATGTTTTTCAAAAAGAAAAAAACAGCTATATACAACAGCTCTGCAATCCCCACTGAAATTACTGAGATCTCTGAATTTGTGGAAGATCTATTTTATTTATTTATTTATTAAATTTTAGAAAATTACAAGAATAAAAGAGATGATGAAATAGTGAGAAAAATAATATTAACTCTCCCCCCTCCCCTTAACCCTTATCTAAAGAAAGAAAAAAAAAAGAAGAGAAAGATTGCCTGGATATCGGAGGATCCCCACATGCTCCATGGAGTTCAAAATAATTTTAATATTTATTTTTACTTTCCCCAATTACTTTATAATTTTATCTTCAAAGGACCTATGTATTTAATCCTATCTTTTGTAAGTATGGAAGCGAAATTTTCAAAAATATATCATATTCATTTCTTAGATTGTATGTAATTTTTTCAAGTGGAATACAACTATGTATTTCATTATTCCAACAATCCATAGTTAAATATAAATCAGATTTCCAAGTAACTGTGATAACTTTTTTGGCTACTGCCAATGCAATTTTTATAAATTTTTTCTGATTCTTATTCAATTTAAGTTTCGGTATTGTCCCTTCAATGTCTGCTAATAAAAATAATACTGGACTATGTGGGAGTTGTACTCCAGTAATTTGTTCCAATAAAAGTCTTAGATTTATCCAAAATGGTTGAATTTTAAAACAAGACCAAGTAGAATGTAAAAAAGTACTAATTTCTTGGAAGATCTATTTTGACACAGGATACCTTTTAGCATTTCCTCATACTAAGAAATCTAAGTAAGGTGGAGCTTCCCTACTAGACTCCATGTGCAGCAAAGCAAAACAGATTCATTGTTCCAAACTGGGACACATAAGGAAAAAAGAACAAGAATAGGTCACTTGCACCTCTTTCCTTTTCCCAGTAGGTTCCACCGTAAAATAAGATCATGGCTGATCTACTGACTTTGGTACAATTTTCCTGGTTGCTCCTTTGATTCCCTTAGCATATAGTAATCTATCGATTTCTGTGTTGAATGCATTAAATGATGAAATTTCCACAGCCTTTTATGGTAGAAAATTAAAAGATTCACTAACCTTAGAGTAAAAGAAATATTATTTCATTTCAGTTTGAAATGGTCTACTCATTATTTTGTGACTACGACCTCTAATTCTTGACTCCTCAGCTTGGGGAATTATCTCTCAGCATCTACTTTATTGAACACTCTCTGAATCTTGTTTTTAAAAATGTCAACACTAAGGCCTACCCAATTGCTTCTTGTGTGACAGACCCACCATTCCAGAAATCAGACTGGTGAATCTTAGCTTCAAACCTTCAATATGCAAGTCTATGCATTTTTGTGATAAGAAGAGCAAAATTTACATATGCTAAGTGTGATCACTAGATATAATTTGCCTCCTGAATTGCCTGCAACATTGTAGGCTTTCAGCAACTTGTATACTAGGACACCCAAGTTACTTTGCCTCATTAACATTTCCTTAACCCCTCACAATTTTTAAAAAAAATGTATTTTGGATTTGCTCTCAAGGTTTTCATATGTCATGTTTTAGCCCACTTTTTTAGCTTAACTATATTCCTTTGAAGTGTCCTGCATCCACATATTTTCACCTGGTTTTATATCATGAATATGGAGTATATTATGTTTCAACCCAAAGTGTTAATATAAATTGTGAATCGTTGGTGCCCAAGTACCAAGCCCTATGGTATCCTACTTGTCACCTTAAAGGGATCTGTTTATTTCTACTCTTGGTTGGTAATTAGACAGAAAATGCTACAATTCCGTCTGTTCCAATCTTGTTGATTTTCTTGCTGTGTTGTACCTTGAAAGCCTTCAAAAATCCAAGTCACATCTACCAGTTGCCTTTATCTTTGCAAGGATGTGGTTTTTACTTTAACAGCTATTAAAAAGTATTCTTTGCTTTTAAAATTACAATTTCAACGTGTACATGTTATGTAGCATGTTACATTTTACTGTTTAATTTTTACCCATTTTTATGTTTAAATTCAGTTGCAATCTTATTTTAGGTAATGTGTGTTATATGTACTCATCTACTGCAGAAACCACCTGATATAATTTTTATGTGATAGGAATATTATTCCAAAATGAGTAGATAGTAGCCTTCAATAAACCTAAAATTGATTGGAGATACATTTATATCAGAATTGGTTGATGTGGAAATATTGCCATTTTAAAAATCTGATTTGCATTCCAACCAGCATTTCATTTATCACACTATCAGCATGACTTGGAAAATGTGTCAAAGCTGCTGCTGTCAACAGACTGAGGGGGCAAAAAGGTGCAAGGGCTTTGTTTTTTCTGTGAATGTGTGTTGCAAGAGTGATTTGATCTTATCAGACTGATCTTATCAAATCTTCATCCTCTTATTATATTCACCCTGGGGCTTTGGGAGTCTATGTACAGGAAAGGATTTATGAGCATATGACTGATATTTATTTTAAACAAACTGAATAGGAAGAGAATAATTATTTAAAATTGCACTTAAGGTTCAACAGTTAGGGAAAAATAAAAACATAGTTTTAAACCACGAGTGAAAAATAAGAGATGATTAAGGTAACATTCAAGTAGAAGCATAGATTTGGATACACAGCCCAAATTGCTTGCATGATCACCCTGAGTACAAAGAAACAATTGATATGAATAACAGGAGTAAATTCAACTCGAAGAATAAATATGGTGAACTTCCTGGCCTCTACCATTTACCTATTTTGTCGCTACCTCTATCCTAAAATCTACAGGAAAGATAGGAAAACAGGAAAAGAAGAGGAATAATTCTGAAGTTCAAACATAAAATCACTTCATAGAAAAGGGAATATATAACATGTGAACAGCAGGCAATGGAAACTTAGATACAATTAAAATAGTAATTATATGATAATTAAACATGGAGAATATTGGAAGTCATCAGAATAAACATCTTTTGTGGATAGAGTTCAGAAACAACTTCTCAGGAAACTATAAAGAGTCTGCTGGTACTGGAAATCCAGAGCAACCCACATACAAAATGCTGGAGGAACAGCATTCTTCCGGAGTTCCTCCAGCATTTTTTTGTCTGTTTTTCAGGGAAAAAATCTTTCACCATTGTCTATAATCTATAACATTGTCTATAACAGCAGACATTAGGGAGGTTTTAAGGAAGCCGAAGAGAATATCTGTGATAGTGTCAAGACTTGGAAAGATGCAATGGGTGAGAGAGAGATTCAAAGTGCATTTATTATCAATGACTATATAAATGATACAACCTTTTGAGATTTGTTTGCTTAACAGGCAGTTACAAAGAAAAGAACCCAATTAAAAAAAATAAAACCAACCCCCAGTGCCCACAGAGTCAGAGGGAAATTAAACAAAACAAATCATGGAAATAGAAACCAGCAACAACAACACCAGCAGTCCGAAGAAACTTGAGTCCTTAAATCCACATCCCCGAAGCAGCTTGAAGTAGGCCCAAAGCCTCAGCATTCAGTTCATCATATTCATCATCAAGTCATCACATAGTTCACAGACACGAGGCACGGTAGCCAAGGGACAGTCTTACAGCCTTAGGATAGTGGAGAGCTGTTTAAATTGTCCAAACCTTGCACTAGGAACTGTGCCCCACTGTGATGAATTACCCTGGGCCTTAATTTTGCTGCTGGAGAAGCCATTCTCAACCTCTCCAAATCGGCTTGGCATTTAGCGCTTGACTCTCGACACTCTGCCTTTACAATCTATATGGGCCAGCATTTAGATTGTTCAAACAGTGCATCGTACCCCGCATGAGGACAGGGCCTCACCACACGAAGCCTTACTGTGTAATTTTATCATTTTTCACTCTTCTGTCAAACTCTCCACCAACCCACCACCACCACTGCCAGTTTGCCATTTGTCAGTCCTGTCGAAGGGTCTCGGCCTGGAACGTCCACAGCGCTCTCCCTATAGATGCTGCCTGGCCTGCTGTGTTCCACCAGCATTTTGTGTGTGTTGTTCGAATTTCCAGCATCTGCAGATTTTCTCGTGTTTGCCCCCTATTCTGTTTATATTCAGTTCTTACCTTTCGCTCCAGTCATCATCTGGAGGTATTGTTCCTCCAACCTGAGTGTGGCTTCATCTTGACAGTAGAGGAGCCCATGGCCTTATATACCGGCTGGGTAGCCTCCAACCTGATGGCATGAACATTGACTTCTCTAACTTCCCTTAATGCCCCTCCTCCCCTTCTTACCCTATCCCTGACATACTTAGTTGTTTGTTGTTTTCTCTCTCTCTCTCTCTCTCTGCCCATTACTCTGCCTGTCCTCCATCTCCCTCTGGTGCTCCCCTCCCCCTTTCTTTCTCCTGAGGTCTCCCGTCCCATGATCCTTTCCCTTCTCCAGCTCTGTATCACCTTTGCCAATCACCTTTCCAGCTCTCAGCTTCATCCCACCCCCTCTGGTCTTCTCCTATCATTTCGCATTTCCCCCTCCCCCTACTACTTTCAAATCTCTTACTATCTTTCCTTTCGGTTAGTCCTGACAAAGGGTCTCGGCCCGAAACGTCGATAGCACTTCTCCCTATAGATGCTGCCTGGCCTGCTGTATTCCACCAGCATTTTGTGTGTGTTGTTGTTTGAATTTCCAGCATCTGCAGATTTCCTTGTGTTTGCTGAGTGAACTACTTCTGGTTTAAGATGGTGCTGGTGAAGCCCAGAGACTACTTATTGGTGGCAAACAAAATAAAGAATACAAATAAATACTTTATCAATACGAGTTTTTTGGGTAAGATTTCTGGTAAACAATCACTGCAAATAATGGAGTCAGAGTGCGAGGAAGGATCAAGGCCCATCCACCAAAACTGAGAACAAAGAAAGATTGATCTAAATGCCAAGCCAATCTGGAAAAATCAGGTATGGGTCAAAATGTGGCTGCAAAGTCCGGGCCTCGAGCATATTAGATCAACAGGGCCCAGGTCCTAGATTGAGGAATGACAATTTAAAAGCCAGGCCAGATTGAAACGGCAGGGTGTTGGGAACGGGGCAAGGGTTGGGCTGGTTCTATTGAGCTCTACACTGAACTGAGGCTCTGGCTTGCTTCAGCTTCTTGTCTGTAGACTCACTCTCATTCTGGGAGTTGTTTGCACAATTTGTATTTTTCTTATGTGCACATTAGGTATTTGATGGACTTTTAAAATAGGTTCTTTAGGTTTTCTTTGTATTGTGGCTGCCTGTAAGGAGACAGATCTCAAGGTCTTCTAATGTATGCGTAAATACTTTGAACTTTGAATGTGTTTGACAAATCCAAGGTCACTGAGAATCAGAGCAAGCAACATTGCATTATAAAATGTGCACATTAGATTATGAATAAATATTCATAGATTATGTGACCAGCCAGAGCTGCCAATGAATTTGAATACAAGCAAAAGAGATCATGAAATTTAGAGCTAGAAGAGAGTGCATTAAGATGAAATGTTAGAACCTGAGTTAAACAATGTAGGTCTCTGTACTTGGTCACTTGGATGTCATAAAGTAGCAGATAATCAAGCATACTAATTGAATTCAGTCCTTTGAAGCCTGGATTGTAAGTGCATTTGAAGTTATCCAACAGACATACACAGTTCTGATTTTATCAGTGTAGGAGCATTGTGAACCCAAATCATAGGAAGGATATATCGGCATTGATTTTGCTGTTGGTAAAATTGCAGTATTCCCTTCATGACACCGTAAAACTGACAGTAACTTCTGGAGTTAATACATCTGGAAGTTAGTACCAGCATCCCAAAGTTACTATTGGTGATAACCAGCTCACCCATCGATTTGCAGTGTCCTCCGCCATTTCCTCTGCAAAGTGATGAAAATTTTAAGTATTTATGAACTATTTTCAAAGTAAGTTGTGAAAATATTATTTTATGTTGTGTGAATTATTAATGATTTTTCATCTCATATTAACTATTTAAACATAACGAACAGTAATTACATTGGATGCTTAAAATATAATGGATTTTCTGGGGAAAATGTTTTACAATTTTGATCACATATTACATTATTTTGTTCCATAAACCTTTTTAAATATAAGCTATATATTGCATTTTTACTTCCTAATTTTGATTGTAGTGAAAATTGTTCACTTTTGTTGATTGCTCAGCCAAGCAAGGAATCTCCATGTGTAATTGTAGTTTTGAAATGTGAATATGGTGCACTTCCACCAGACGCTACACTTTTGCGGGTAGCCTTCAATGAGATTAACATTAAGCAGTGCACTTTTGACTTTGACCATAAAATCCTTTGAGAGAATGTACATAGTTTTACAAGAGTAATTCCCAACATATAAAGGTTTAACTAGAAAGGATAGATTACCGAATTTAGCGTTGGATTTCCAAGGTATAAGAAAATTACAGTTTTCAAGCTGTTAAATATTACTATTGATTGTGGAGCCCACGTTTTGGAGCTTTTGCCCTAAGTTTAAAGCCCGGAATGATTTCAGTTGATTTTATGATTGGTGTTCAGAAACACTTCTACCTGTTCAGGATAATTGAATTTTGTAACTTGAAAAAAACAGTAACCAATTCTATGTCAATCATTCGTCTGATAGTTCTTTGTGAACCAAGGCTTTAACCGATAAGGAAGAAAGACAGTTATGTAAAATTGGGACATATATTAGTATGAGGATGCAAGCTCAAGGAGCTATAAACGACATGATATTCCTACTAAATTCCGTCCATTTCAAAGCACTCTGTTTGATTACTACCCCATATATGACTCTGCACATTTATAATCTCAACTACCATCACATGCACAAAATGCACTGACTGCAGTTATTAACCAGTGGCAACATCCCAGACCCATGGTCTCTCCATCACGAAGGAATAGTGCTCAAGTGTATGGAAACACCACCACCAAGTCACCCAACATCTAACTTGGAAGTATATTGACGTTTCCCTTCACCAGAGTGAACACTAATCACCTGCCCAACAGCACTATTGGGAACTCCTCACCAGAAGGCAACAGAGATATAAGAATGTGGCCCATTGCCTGTCTTTACCATGACATCTTAGGAATGGGTAATAATGCTGGCTTTATTTGCAGTGTTAAGATCCTGAAAAAGAATTTTTAAAATGTACATTTCAATATAGCCATTAATCTCTGATTACTGTCATAACAATGTAATTTAAATCAATTCAGTAAGCATCATTATGCTGGAATCTTCACGCCATAGCTTTCAACATTGGACAGAAATTAAAAAGATATGAATGTTATCCAATGTTTTTACCATCACTGAAACTGCAAATGATGTAATTATGTAATCAGCTATTGCTAAGCATAAGCATATTTTTGTTAAAGGCTGAAAACATACTCCTCAAATTTGATTACATACATCAATATGAAATTCAGTAAAGAAAATCATTACAAGCTATGTTATTATTGTTTGTGCACAAGAGTTTCAGAAAAGGCAGTCCCAGCAATGAATATATGGCAGTTACATGGCTAGGTTTTGCCAAGCTGTTTATTAATTAACACATAATGCACTTGAAATTGGACTGAGTTTAGCTGTGACTCACTTATTCATTTTATTGGAAATTGGAAATAAATTTAAAGCATGTGCATTGTTTTAATTTGAAATATTTTAAGTTATTCTAAGACTGCTTCCATAATAGACTTACTATTGCAAATTTTGAAAGATTGCTCAATTTAGTTTGCCTCCTTGCTCTTTTACAGTGTCATTCAGGATAAATTTTGCGGCATTATAAACATTTGTGTGGAAGCATTGCATGATGTCTTGTCAGAGGATCCAGACACAGGAACTTATAAAGAGTAAGTAAGCAGTTTCTGTCCATGACCATAAATAAACTCATAATTGTAACATGTTAAATTATGTATTGGAAAAGTTGGCTTTGAATTGAACAAAACAAGGCAGATTTTTGTAGCAAACAGTTGATCTAAAATATCAGGCTAATGTCCAAGCAACATATTATCAGTAGCGTTGCATAAGTTTCTGTATGTGGAATAATTTGTCACTGTCTTATTAGCATTGAACATTAATTGATAGGCTCAGAACTGAATAAGTCTGTGTTCTGTAAAAAGCAGGTACTTTGGAACAAGTTCACCTGTCAATTCATTTTGATCCCATTTGTCCCATAGAAACATTGCATATCAAGTTTTATTTAATAGCAATTGAAACAGCAGATCTCTAATTAACTATGGCTCAATCGTAACTAATCCTACCTAACTACAATTCAATTGTATGATTCTCGCATTGACTGAAAACCTGACATTTTCCATTGAAGGCAGAGCAAAAGTAAATTAGTTCTAACTATACTTCAGGAAACATATTTGGAGATATAAGTGGCTTAATTTTGATAATACTTTTATTTGAAAATACCAAGAAACATTATTCCCTTTAAAACACTATCTGTGTAATTTGTTTTCTTCAGTTCAATTGTTTCCAATGAACAAGTACGTGTAAAAGAAAATGAGGTTCAAACCAGCGGTAGGTGGTTTAATAACTATAACTGCTATAAACAACAATGAAGAAAACATGTCATTTCTCAGTGTACAAATTATAATAGTAGAATAACACCTTGTGAGGTCATTAATTAATAAACCTAAAAGAGCTAATTGCCCAATCTAAAGGCCCATTAACTTCATTTTGACTTGCCTCATTAAATGTAATAACATCTCTTCTTTGATAAATTTGAATTTTAAATCACATTCTCGACCACAAAATACTTTTCAAACGTCGAGATAAATCATTTAAAAACCTACTTAACAAGACATATTGTGGAAAATTGTTTGAATTCTGGTGAAAGTTCTTTATAATTACACTTGCTTAACCTTTGGCTTTGCTTGGTAGTCAGATATTTTTGCTTTCACTAACCCCCCCAATATTTGCATCAATAATTACTCTCTGTCACTAAGCACCAAGGAAACAATTTATTTGGTGACATAATCAGAAACATGATTTCATGAATATTTTTGTCCACGTCTTATTTCTAGCTCTGGATGTGTTTTACCAGATAGCAGAATTCTCCTGAATATAGGGTTGCATTTGACCTTCATGAACAGAAAGAGTCAAACTCAAATAATATTCCGAAATTGACCTCCAAATCATGATTTAATGGTTGAAGTGTCCTGTATCAAGGAAGCAGCCATAAATACATCCATGGTGAATGGCTCACTTGACAAAAGCAGACTGTCTTTGGCAAGAGCTAACATATAAATCCTTGGCTGCTGAAAACACTGAGATGTTATCTGACAGCACAAAAATAATCTCTGATTGGAAATGTGAACTGTGTGTGAAATATTTCTATCACTAACTTTCATTTATAAAAATTTTGTTTTTTATGAATCTGATTCAGGATCTGGCCTTTCCTGGCCAGGCTGATATTTATCGTTCATTCTTTGTTGTGAAAATGTGTATGTTAGTTGCCTTCCTTAATCGTTACAATCTATGCTGTAAAAGTACTTCCATTGTTCTGTTAGGAAATGATTTCCAATGGTGTGATACAACGAAGTAGGTTGGCAGGCCAGCCTGTTTCAGAGCTAGTTTATTAGGTCGGGTGAAGAAGACAGTTTTCCTTTACTAAAGGATGTTAGTAAACTACTTTGTTTTTTTATTGGCAGTTTGGCAATTTTCTTGTGGCTTTCACTGATGTCATCTTTTAGTTTTGGAAAAAGTATTCAAGTTCTCACATCTTCATAACTATGAAGAGCAGCTTGAATGGATCCCAGGGCAATGGTGTTCTGCACTGATGTGGGAGATCTAGGGCAAGTCCTGTCCCCTTGATGGCTACAGCTGAGACAAGTGCATTTGGCTGCAACTCTTTACAGACTGTGTTAGGTAACTGGATTTGGAGTAGGCTAACTTTTGGATCATTCAGGAGAATGAGGAGGTGATAGATAAAAGATACAGGGAGGTAGTGACACCTAAGTTGTGGTGAGCAGGTAGTTGGGTGGCTGTCAGGAAAGGAAAAGCAAACAGGCAGTCCGTGCAGAGTACCCCTGTAGCCTTTCCCCTCAATAACAAGTATAATATTTTAGATAATATAGACAGGGGAGACGATCTACCAGAGGAATGCATGACAGCTGGATCCCTGGCACTAAGTCTGACTGTGGCTCAGAAGGAAAGGGAGGAGAATAGTGGTGATAAGAGATTCAGTAGTTAGGCGAGCAGACAGGAGATTCTGTGGACATGAAGGAGACCAGGATAGTATTTTGCCTTGGTGCCAGGATGTCTTGGATTGAGTCTAAAATGTTCTTAAATAGGAGGATCAGCAGCCAGTGGTCATGGTACATTTTGGTAACAATGATATAGGTAGGAAAACAAATGAGGTCCTGAAGAGCAAATATAGGGAGTTAAGCAAGAAGTTAAAAAGCAAGACCACAAAGGTGGTAATCTCTAGACTGCTGCCTGTGTTAAACACCAGTGGGGTGAAGAATAAAATAGTATGGCAGATCGATGTGTGGCTGAAGAATTGGGCATTAATTATTGTGAATTGAATTGAATTGACTTTATTTCTTACATCCTTCACATACATGAGGAATAAGCATCTTTACACTACATCTCCATCTAAATGTGCCATTTGCAATCATAGTGATTTATAATAAATGGAACAGTCAGTGTAATATACAGTCGGCTCTCCTTATCAGTGAGGGATTGGTTCCAGGATCCCTCACAGATACCAAAAAAGTGGATGCTCTGGTCCCTTATTCAACTTTTCTCAGTGCGGTGGACATTAGGACCGGGCAGCGGAGCTCTGAATCCGCAGTGTTTCTGTTCACGAAAATAATCATGATCACCATTGAAAATAAAGTGGAAATAATAAAGTGATCGGAAAGAGGTAAAACACCATTGGTCATTGGAAAAGCATTAAGCTACTGTCAGTCAACAATCGGAACAAATTTAAAAGATAAAGTGAGAAAGGCCCTGTCCCGATGAAAGCTACAATTATTACTAAGCCACGCAGTGTTTTAATTAATGGGTTTTGGGGTTTTGGATTTTTGGTCCTCCCCATCAACCGGGCACGGATGGAGAGCATGCTCGAGAGCGATCTGTCACTGGTTCGAACTCGGGAACTTCCGTTCCCAAGCCCAGCACTGATAAAGCGATCGGAAAGAGGTGACATGCCATCAGTCATTGGAAAAGCATTAGGCTACAGTCGGTCAACAATGGGAACAATTTTAATAGAGCATGTGAAAGGCCCTGCCCCAGTGAAAGCTACAATAATTACTAAGCAATGCAGTGGTTTAATTATTGAAATACATACGTTCTTGAGTATTTTATATGCATAGAAAGGTAAAATATATACTATGTACTAAGACAAACGTTTGACTAACTGACGCTAAATAATACCGGATCTACCTGTTCCGACTTAGTAAGAGAAGTTCCGATTTTATTTTCAATCCTGATCCACGATAACCTACACACATCCTCCCATATGCTTTAAATCATCTCTAGATTACTTATAATACCCAATACAATGTAAATGCTATGTAAAATAGTTGTTATACTGCATTGTTAAATGACAAGAAAAAAAAGTCTGTACATGCTGAAAGAGCACTTCTGGATTTTCTCGATTTGCAGTTGGTTGAATTCGAGCATGCGGAACTGGCGAATAAAAACGACCAACTGTAGAGTTCACACAGATCAGCGTGAGCTCATCAGTCTGATGGACTGGTGGAAGTAGCTATCCCGTAGCCTGGCTTTTATGCTGCAGTACCACTTCCCGGATGGTAGCAGCTAGAATAGATAATGGTTGGGGTGACTTGGTTTCCCATTGTAGGGAGCATGATAGACATTGCAATCATTTGTGTGGTTGACAGTGCAGTGGGAAAAAACAGTTTCTTGCAACTAAAGATCAGTCAATAATTATTCCTTACCTCTTGGCAGTATGCTGATTTTGAATGAAATTTACTTGATTTTCACTGGGTTTTGCATTTTTGTCCAGCCTGCATTTGGATTTTTGTAATAAAGTCGTGACAATATTTTGATTCTATATTGTTCATTTTTGGTAGTTTTTAAGTATTTTGAATCTCACCAACGTACAGCTTATCTGTCTTATCAAAGGTCTTCATAGATGAGGCTTGCTTAGCCTTCCTTAGCTCAGATATCACTAGGGCTGAGCAAAAAAATTTAGTCTTTCGAATCTGGAGAAAGTACATTGAGGAGAAGGGAACACAAGAAAATAGGAGCAGAAGTGGGTTACCTGGCCCCTTAAGCTTGTCCCATAGCCAGTCTGTGCTGGCCTTCACTCCTCTTCTATAGTTGTTATTAAGTCATTAGGTCAAGTCCAACTCTTCATGACCTCATGGACTCCTGTACACCAAGCCTTCTTGTTGGAAACTGCCTCTCTAAGATCCCCCAAGGTCATACACATTGTCTGAGTAATAGTATCTATCCATCGTAGCCTCTGTTGTCCTCTCCTTTTACCTTCTGTTTTACCTAACAAGGGAGTTGTCTCCAAGGAATCCTGAGTTCTCATGATGTGGCCAAAATACTTGAGCTTTTGTCTCAGAATCAAGCCTTCTAGTGAGCAGTGTGGCTGTATTTCTTCCAAGTATTGACTTGTTGGATCTTCTTGCTGTTCATCAAACACTTAACACTTTCCTCCAGCATCCAAGTCCAAAGGTGTCGATTCTTTTGTATTCTGCCTTACTAATAGTCCAGCTCTTGTAGCCATACATCACAACAGGAAATACCATAGATTTGGCTAATTGGATCTTCGTAGACAATGTTATGTCTCTGCTCTTCAGTATTTTATCTAAATTTGCCATTGCTGCCCTTCAGAAATAAGCACCGTTTAATTTCGTGGCTGCAGTTACCATCTATAGAAATTTTTGAACCGAGGCAGACAAAATCCATCGCTGCTTCCACTTGCTTTCCATTTATTACCATGGAGTTAGTAGGACTGGTTGACATCATCTTGGTTTCTTAATATTGAGCAAAAAGCAGGCTTTTGCACTTTCTTCTTTCACTTTGATTTGAAGCTTCCTCAGATCCTCCTCACATTCAGCCATTAGAATAGTATCATCTGCATATCTGAGGATATTATTATTTTGATTCCAACATTTGTGTCCTCTAGACCAGCATTCCTCATGATGTGTTCAGCTTACAGATTAAATAAGTAGGGTGACAGTATGCAGCCTTGTCGTACTCCTTTCCCAATCTTGAACCAGGTTGTTGTCCCATGTTCAGTTCTAACCGTTCCTTCTTGATCTTCGTACAATTTTCTCATAGGGCAGATCAGATGTCCAGGTAACCCCATTCCTTTAAGAATTTGCCATAGTTTATCATGGTCCACACGGTTGAAGACTTCAGAGTAGTCAATAAAACATAGATAACTACTTTTCTGGAATTCCCTTGATTTCTCCATTATTCGGTGTTGATTAGCAATTTGGTCTCTGGTACCTCGGCCTTTTCTGAAACCAGCTTGTACATTTGGCAGATCTCTTGTTTTTCCAATTCTGTTGAAGAAGCCAACAGAATTGGAAAAACAAGAGACCTATTCAAGATTAGAGAAATCAAAGAAACATCTCTTGCAAAAATGAGTACAGTAAAAGACAAAGAAGGGAATGACCTTACAGAAGCAAAAGACACCAAAAAGATATAGCAGGAATACACAGAAGAATTGTACAAGATAGATCCCAACAGTGAAGACACCTGCAATGACTCCCTGATTGATCTAGAGCAAGACACAGTGAAGTTGAATGGGGGATAAAAAACATTGCCAATAATAAGACTGCAGGATGTTACAAAATTCCAGTTGACTTGTTCAGAACTTTAAAATGTGATGCTGTAAAAGTATTGCATTCAATTTGCTGGCAGATCTGCAAAACCCAACAATGGCCTGTAGATTGGAAGATCAGTTTATATCCCAGTTCCTAAGAAGGGAAATGTAAACGAATGTTCAAGTTATTGAACAATTTCACTAATTTCTTTTCTACATAAGAGCTTCCAAATCCCCAGTTCCTTCCAATATTTATCTATCTTTGAACGAAAATGAATGGCAGGGCCATTTCAAAAAAATCAGGGCCATTACCTCCAGCAGCTCAGAACCTGATAGGTCACTTCTAGTACATATGGAGGCAATTAACTCCATTGAATTGATACCAACACACTGCTGAACAGATTGGGGAGGCAATTGTAGTGATCTTTAAAGAATCGATAGATTCTATAAGATATAGGAGCAGAAGTAGGCCATTCGGCCCATTGAGTCTGCTCCGCCATTCAATCATGGGCTGATTCAATTCTTGCAGTCATCCCCACTCCCCTACCTTCTCCCCATTCCCTTTGATGCCCTGGCTAATCAAGAACCTATCGATCGATGCCTTAAATGCACCCAATAACTTGGCCTCCACAGCCACTCGTGGCAACAAATTCCATAGATTTACCACCCTCTGACTAAGTAATTTCTTCACATCTCAGTTCTAAATGGACACCCTTCAATGCTGAAGTCGTGCCTTTTTGTCCTAGAATCCCCTACCATGGGAAGTAACTTTGCCATATATAATCTGTTCAGTCCTTTCAACATTCAGAATGTTTCTATGAGTTACCCCCTCATTTTCCTGACCTCTAGGGAATACAGCTCAAGAGTTGCCAGACATTCTTCATACAGTAAACCTTTTGTTCCTGGAATCATTCTTGCGAATCTTCTCCGATCACACTCCAATGTCAGTATATCCTTTCTAAAATAAGGAGCCCAAAACTGCACACGATACTAAGTATGGTCTCATAAGTGCCTTATAGAGCCTCAACATCACATCCCTGCTCTTATATTTTATGCCTCTAGAAATAAATGCCGCCATTGCACTTGCCTTCTTCACCACTGATTCAACCTGGAGGTTAACCTTTAGGATATCCTACACAAGGACTCCCAAGTCCCTTTGTATCTCTGCATTGTGAATTCTCTCTCTATCTAAATAATAGTCTGCCCATTTATTTCTTCCACTGAAGTGCATGACCATACACTTTCCAAAATTGTATTTCATTTGCCACTTTTTTGCCCATTCCCCTAAACTATTTAAGTCTCTCTGCAGGCTCTCTGTTTCCTCAACACTACCAGCTCCACCACTGATCTTTGTATCAACAGCAAATTTAGACACGTCCCTTAATAACGTGGTCTAAATCATTGACATAGATCATAAAATGCAGCGGTCCCAACACCGACCCCTGTGGAACTCCACTGGTAACTAGCAGCCAGCCAGAATAGGATCCCTTTATTCCCACTCTATTTTCTGCCGATCAGCTAATGCTCCACCCATGCTAATAACTCCCCTGTAATTCCATGAGATCTTGTTAAGCAGTGCCATGTGCGGCACCTTGTCAAAGGCCTTCTGAAAATCCAAATACACCACACCTACTACATCTCATTTGTCTACCCTGCTTGTAATTTCCTCAAAAAATTGCAGTAGGTTAGTCAGGTAGGATTTTCCTTTCAGGAAACCATGCTGGCTTTGGCCTATCTTGTCATGTGCCTCCAGATACTCCATAATCTCATCCCTAACAATGCCAACAACTTCCCAACCACTGATGTCAAGTTCACAGGTCTATAGTTTCCTTTCAGCTGCCTCCCACCCTTCTTAAATAGTGAAGTAACATTTGCAGTTTTCCAGTCATCCGGTACAATGCCAGAATCTATCGGTTCTTGAAAGATCATTGTTAATGCCTCCACAATCTCTCCAGCTACTTTCTTTCAGAACCCAAGGGTGCATTCCATCGGGTCCAAGAGATTTATCCACCCTCAGACCATTAAGCTTCCTGAGCACCTTCTCGGTAGTAATTTTCACTACGCATACTTCTTCCCTGACACTATTGAATGTCTGGTATACTGCAGGTGTCTTCCACTGTGAAGACTGATGCAAAATCAATTCAGTTCCTCAGCTATCTCTGTATCTCTCATTACAATATCTCCAGTGTCATTTTCTATTGCTCCTATATTTACCCTCAGCTCTCTTTTTCCCTTTATATACTTAAAAATGCTTGTAGTATCTGATATTAGTCACCAGCTTCCTTTCATAATTCATCTTTTCCTTCCTAATGACCTCCTTAGTTTCCATCTGCAAGTTTTTAAAAGCTTCCCAATCCTCTATCTTCCCATTAGCTTTGGCTTCCTTGTGTGCCCTCTCTTTTTCTTTTACTTTGGCTCTGACTTCACTTGTCAGCCACGGTAGTGTTCTTCTATTTGAAAATTTCTTCTTACTTGGAATATATCTGTCTTGCACTTCCCTCATTTTTCGCAGAAACTCCATCAATTGCTGCTCTGCTGTCCTTCCTGCTAATGCCCCTTTCCAGTCAACCTTGGCCAGGTCCCCTCTCATGCCATTGTAATTTTCTTTATTCCACTGAAATACCGACACATTGGAATTTAGTTTCTCCTTCTCAAATTTCAAAGTGAACTCGATCATATTGGATTCCAGACCTAACCAATTCCCCTCTACCACCACTCTCCTCTGTCTAGCGGAATTAGTTCTTACTCTCAATAATTTCTCCTTTGGCTCCTCCTACTTCCTCCAAACCAAAGGTGCAGCCATGGGCACCCACATGGGTCCCAGTTATGACTGCCTTTTGTTGGCTTTGTGGAACAGTCCATGTTCCGAGCCTGTTCGGGTATCTGTCCCTCTCTTTTCCTTTGCTACATTGACGACTGCTTTGGCGCTGCCTCCTGCATGCATGCTGAGCTCGTTGACCATTAATTTTGCCTCTAACTTTCACCCTGTCCTCAATGTCTATCCATTGGCCTCCTCTACTGTCAAGATGAAGCCACACTCAGGTTGGCGGAATAGCACCTTATATACCGGCTGAGTAGCCTCCAACCTGATGGCATGAACATTGACTTCTCTAACTTCCGTTAATGCCCCTCCTCCCCTTCTTACCCATCCCTGATATATTTAGTTTTTCTTCCCCCTCCTTTTGTTTTCTCTCTTTCTGCCCATCACTCTGCCTGTTCTGCATCTCCCTCTGGTGCTCCCCTCTCCCTTTCTTTCTCCCTAGGCCAGGGGTCGGCAACGTTTACCACTGAAAGAGCCAATATGGACCCATTTCCCACAGAAAAGAAAACACTGGGAGCCACAAAACCCATTTGACATTTAAAATGAAATAACACTGCATACAACGGTTTTTTTTACCTTTATGCTATGTATAAACAAACTATAATGTGTTGCATTTATGAAATTGATGAATTCCTGCAGAGAAAACGAAATTACATTTCTGCATGCAACAAAAACATTTTGAACTCTGAACAAAAGACGTTGGGTTGAAGGTTACTCCATAGGTAGCCTACCTTGGATCGAAGAATTAAAAGAAAGCGCGCACTGGCAGGTGTCAGGCAGTGGTAATGTATATTAATAGCGATAAAAACACGTAACGGTGTAGCGCTACACGCAGCGCTAAAATAAAGACACTGCAGTCAAAGGTAACTTTATTCAAACTAAACAGCCTTGATTTAAAGCCTCCCTCAACCCGTCCCCGTGGGCGCGGATGCTCCAAAAGACACGTTCTCACAAACCCCCGTAGGCTATCTCCCTTAGCCGGAACGGTGGCTAATTGTGAGCCGGTTCAGATGTGCCAGGAAATGGGGTCTCCACAACGTTTTTAGATTGTACAAGATCACCATAATCTTCAAATTTCGAATTACATTTCAAAAACTAACAAACCACGGGGAGCCGCAGCACAGAGATGAAAGAGTCGCATGCGGCTCCAGAGCCGCGGGTTGCCGACCCCTGCCCTAGGCCTCCCATCCAGTGATCCTTTTACTTCTCTAACTCTGCATCCCTTTTGCCAATCACCTTTCCGGCTCTAGCTTCATCCCGCCCCCTCCGGTCTTCTCCTATCACTTCACATTTTCCCCTCCCCCTCCTACTTTCAAATCTCTTACTATCTTTCCTTTCAGTTAGTCCTGATGAAGGGTCTTGGCCCAAAACGTCGACACTGCTTCTCCTTATAGATGCTGCCTGGCCTGCTGTGTTCCACCAGCATTTTGTGTGTGTTGTTGTTTGAATTTCCAGCATCTGCAGATTTCCTCGTGTTTGCTTTTGATCATATTGTGATCACTGAGGGTTCCTTAACCTTAAGCTCTCTTAACACCTCCAGATCATTGCACAACACAGACATCTCACCTCTCCCGGAAGTTCTGGGAGTCTCCTGCATATTGATAGCAGCTCCCTGACGCCTGCAAATTATATGCAATATCCTGGAAATCATTTTTTTTGAAAGGGAGCGAGAGGGAAAGAGAGAGTGACAGACAGACAGACAGAGAGGGAGCATCCTGATTGGTCTCTCTTTGTGCTAAGTAGACCTATCAGTTTTCTCTATGGGTTGGCTTTACAGTCGACTCTCTCTTCTTTCATTGTCCATCAGTTCAGTTTAGAGTCTTTGATTTATTTTTGTTTTCCCCTTCCTCAGCCTTATTACTCCAGTTCCCATCTCCCTGCCCAATTAGTTTAAACCTTCCCGAACAGCTCTATTAAACCTGCCTTCTAAGATATTGGACCCCTTTGGGTTCAGGTGTAACCCATCCTTTTTGTGCAGGTCATAACTCCCCCAGAAGAGGCCCCAATGATCCAGGTACCACAAGCCCTGCCCCCTACACCAGTCTGTCAGCCATGCATTAATACGCCTGATCATGCTATTCTTGTGCTCATTAGCACAATTCTGAGATTACTACTCTGGAGGTCCTACTTTTCGGCTTCCTACCCAACTCCCTGAATTCTCTCTTCAGGACCTCCTCCCTTTTTCATTGGTATCCCTATGTCATTGGTACCAATGTGTACCAAGACTTCTGGCTGTCCACCTTCTCCCGTGAGAATACTCTGCACTCGATCCGAGACATCCCACACCCGAACACCTGGGAGGCAACACACCATGTGCATATCTCTATCAGGCTGACAGCACCTCCTGTCTGTACCCCTCACTATGGAATCCCCTACGACTACCACATTCCTCATCTTCTTCTCTCCCTTCTGTACCACGAAACCAGGCTTGTTGCCAGAGACTCCAATTGCCGTGGTTGTTCTCTATCAGGCCACCCCCCTCAACAGCATCCAAAACGAGAGAGCAATTACTGAGGGGGGGGTGTTCTCTACTATCTGGGCTCTTTCCATCCCTTCTCTGACAGTCACCCACTTACCTAATTCCAGCGTGGTTCTGGAGGACAAGGAAATACAAATCTCACTCCACTGTTAAAGGAAGAAGAAAGGAAATTATAAGCCATTTAGTCTGACCTCGGTAGATGAGAAGATGTTGGAGTTGATTGTTAAGGATGTGGTTTTAGGGTACTTGAAGGCACGTAATAAAATAGTCCAAAGCCAGTCCCAATGGTGTACCTGGTCAGGCTATGAAAACCTGTGTCAGCCAACTAGTGGGGGTGTTCAAAGACATTTTCAATCTCTCGTTGCTACAGTTGGAAATTTCAACTTGCTTCAAAAAGGCAACAATTATCCAATGCCCAAGAAGAGAAGGGTGAGCTGCCATAATAACTATCATCCAGTAGCACTCACATCTGTGGTGATGAAGAGCTTTGAGATGTTGGTTATGGTTAGAATCAATTCCTTCCTCAGCATGGACATGGACCCATTGCAATTTGCCTATCAGCACAATAGGTCTAAGGTCAATACAATCTCATTGTCTCTCGATGCAGCCTTGGGTCACCTGGAGAGTACAAATACCAATGTCAAGATGCCTTTTATTGACTGCAGCTCAACATTTAACATGATCATTCCTACAGTTTTCATAGAAAAACTCCAGAACTTGGGCCAGTGTTCCTCCCTCTGCAACTGGATCCTCAATTTCCAAACTGCAAGAGCACAATCTATATAGATTGGAAATAACATCTCCACCTTGCTGACAATCAACACTGACGCACCTGACGGATGTGTTCTTCACCCACTTCGCTACTCTCTCTACACCCATGTGTGGCTAGATACAGCTCAAATTCCATCTATAAGATTGCTGGCAATACAGCCATTGTTGGCAAATGAGAGGGCACACAGGAGCTTGATAGTCAAGTGGTGTCCACTGCAACAACCTTGCACTTGACATCGGTAAGAGCAAAGAACTGATTGTGGACTTCAGAAAGGTTAAGTCAAAGAAACACACGTCAATCCTGGACCAGAAGTGGAAAGAGTAAGCAATTTCAAGTTCCTGGTGTCAGTATCTCTGAGGACCTAACCTGGACATAACATATTGATGCAGCTATAAAGAAGACTCAACAATGGCTATATTTCATTAGGAGTTTGAGGAGTTTTGGTATGTCTCCAAAAACACTTGCCAATTTCTACTGTTATACTGTGGACGGCATTCTATCCGGCTGCATCACTGTCTGATATGGAGGGGTGGGGGGAGGCTACTGCACAGGATTGAAGTAAGCTGCAGAGTGGAAAATTAGTCAGCTCCTTCATGGGCGATAGCCTCTGTAGTATTCAGGACATCTGTAGTATTCAGGACATCTTCAAGGAGCGATACCTCAAAAATGCGGTCTCCATCATTCAGGACTCCCATCACTTAGATCATACCCTCTCCTTATTGCTACCATCAAGAAGGAAGTACAGAAACCTGAAGGCACACACTCAGTGATTCACCAACAGCTTCTTTCCATTATCATCTGATTTCTGAATGGACATTGAACACCTAAACACTACCTCACTACTTTATTACTTTTAATTGTTTTTGCACACTACTTTTTAAATTTAACTATATATACTTATTGTAACTCACAGCCATTGTTTTCTCTATTATTATGTGTTGCATTGTACTGCTGCCACAAAGGTAACAGATTTCACAACATTATGTTGGTGGTGATATTAAACTTGTTTCTGATTCTGAAATACCAAAGAGGATAGACAAAGGAGAATTGATAGATATTGTGCACTTGGATTTTCAAAATGCATTGGACAAGGTACCGCACCTGAGGCTGCTAAACAAGATAAGAGCCCATAGTATTATAGGAAAGATACTAGCATGGATAGCGCATTGGCTGATTAGCAGGAAGTAAAGAATGGGAATAAAGGGAGCCTTTTCCGATTGGAACCACTTTTTTTTACATTGTATGTCATTGATTTGGATGATGGAATTGATAGCTTTGTAACCATGTTTGCAGATGTTATGAAGATAGGTGGAGGGGAAAGTAATATTGAGGAAGCAGAGAGGGTGCAGAAAGACTTGGACAGATTAGAAGAATGAGCTAAGAAGTGGCAGATGGAATATAGTGTCAGGAAGTGTATGGTCTTGCACTTTGGTAGAAGAAGTAAAAAGGTAAACTATTGTCTAAATGGAGAGAAAATTCAAAAATCCGAGGAGCTAACAAACTAGATTTCTGTGTTCTCCTGCAGGATTTCCTAACCTAAAGGTTAATTTACAGGTTGAGTCAGTATTTAGGAAGACAAATACATTGTTAACATTCATTTCAAGAGGGCTAGAATATAAAAGCAAGAATGTAATATTGAGGCTTCATAGAGCGCCTAGAATATTCACATTGTTTTGAGCCCCTTATCTAAGAAAAGATGTGCTGACATTGGAGAAAGTTCAGAAGAGGTTCATGAGAATGCTTCAAGGAATAAGCAGGTTATATGAAGATTGGCTCTGGACCTGTACTCAGCAGAATTCAGAACAAAGATGAGGGATCTCATTGAAACCTATTGAATGTTGAAAGACCTTGATAGAGTAGAAGTGGGGAGAATAGTGATGGAGTGAGGGTACAGCCTCAGAATAGAGGGCCATCCATTTAGAACAGAGTTGAGGAGGAATTTCCTTAGTCGGACAGTGGTGAATCTGTGGCAATTATTGCCACAGATGGCTGTGCAGGCCAATTCACTGGGTATATTTAAAGCAGAGGTTGATAGGTTTTTGATTAGTCAGAGCATGAAGGGTTACAGGGAGAAGGCAGGAGATTGGTGCTAATGGAGAAATGGATCAACCATGATGAAATGGTTGAGCAGACTTAATTCTCCTTCTATATCTTATGGTGTTATGGTCATACAGGGGAGTAATTCCATCAGTCTCATTACTTCTCTTCTTATTTCCCTGAACACAGCAACTTATTCTGTCGTTGGCCCATGCTCATCATTTTTTTTTCTTACTCCTTTTGCTATTAATCAATGCTAAAGGGTAAAGTACAGTTGCCATTATCTACCAGTATGACTTTGGGACGTGGGAGGAAACTGGAGTTTAGAAAAGCCATACAGGGAATGTTGAGACTCCACACAGAGACGGCATGGAAGATCATGTCTAGGTCTCAGGAATTGTGAGACAGTAGCGCTAACTGTTGTGTTAGTGTCCTCTCCTAATTTCATACTTAATCCTGCCCTTATTGTACTGAAATTAAGGCAGAAAGGTGAAAAGGTATTCAGCCCCAACCCTTTTTTCACATAAATGAATGTCACAACCAAAGAATTTTTATTTGTGAATCACATTCTCAGTTTTTCCACAGTAGAGCCCATAAAAGGGAAAATTGTAAAATATGAGAAACGTAAAAATTAAGAAACTGTAATGTCAGCGCATTTCACCCCCACCCCCGGTTCAATACTTAGTTTTAACTGTCTCTCACTGCTTCTACTGCCAGGCGTCTTTTTGAATGAGTCTCTATTAGCTTTGCACAACTTGATGGAGTAAGATTTTCCCATTCCTCATTGCAAAATTACTCAAGCTCTGCCAGGTTAGTTGGGGCCGGCAGTGGACAGCAATTGTGAGGCCTTGTCAGAGATGTTTGGTTGGGTAACATACATTAACTGCTTAGTGTTGAGGCCAGGATGTTGCAATTTAATCTCATCCGATCACAAGACCTTCTTCCACAACTTTACAGAATCTTCTAAGTGATGCTTTGTAATATCTCTACAGGCAAGCATATACTTTTTTTTGAGTGAAATGAGTGGTGTCAATCTAATATCGTGCATCACCCAGGTAACAACATCCGGACTGTAAAGTATGGTGAAGCATCGTGCTAAGAGGATGCTTTTCAGCAGCAGAGACTGAAAATCTGGTTAGGATTGATGCGAAGATAAATGATACTAAATACAGAAAGATCATGGATAAAAACCTTACAGCCTCTGCCAGAAAGCTTAAATTGGGAAGAAGGTTTATCTTTCAGCAGGAGAACAACCATAGTGTTAGAGCAACCATGGAGTGGCTTCAAATGAAGAAAATAGATTGGATCAGCCATGATGAAATGGCAGAACAGACTCGATGGGCCAAATGGCTTATTTCTACTCCTAGATCTTATGGTCTTGTGTCCTTGTGTGCTCCAGTCAGAGTCCTGACCTTCCCATTCGAACATCTCTGGGGCAAGACCTCAGATCAGAATCAGAATCAAGTTTATTATCACCGGCCTGTGACATGAAATTTGTTAGCTTAGCAGCAGCAGTTCAATACAATACCTAATCAAGCAGAGAAAGGAAAAATAAAATAATAATAATAAATAAGTAAATCAATTGCATATATTGAATAGATTTTTTAAAACGTGCAAAGGCAGAAGTACTATGTATTTTTTAAAAATTGAGGTAGTGTCCAAAGATTCACTGTCCATTTAGGAATCGAACAGCAGAAGGGAAGAAGCTGTCCTCTCTCCACCACTACTCTCCAAATAACATCAGAATCAGGTTTATTATCACCAGCATGTGATGTGAAATTTGTTAACTTAGCAGCAGCAGTTCAATGCAATACATAATATGGAAAAGGAAAAAAAAGTAAGTAAATCACATATATTGAATAGATTAAAATACCATGCAAAAAAACGGAACTGCTATATATTACAAAAAGGTGAGGTACTGTTTAAGGCTTCAATGTCCATTTAGGAATCGGATGGCAGAGGGGAGGAAGCCATTCCTGAATTGCTGAGTGTGTGCCTTTAGGCTTCTGTACCTTCTGCCTGATGGTAATAATGAGAAAAGGGCCTGCCCTGGGTGCTGGAAGTCAATAATGGAAGTTGCCTTTCTGAGGCACCGCTCCTTGAAGATGTCCTGGGTATTTTGTAGGCTAGTACCCAAGTTGGAGCTGACTAAATTTACAACTTTCTGCAGCTTCTTTCAGTCCTGTGCAGTAGCTCACCCCCATACCAGCCAGTGATGCAGTGTGTCGGAGTGCTCTCCATTGTACATCTATAGAAGTTTTTGAGTGTATTTGGTGACATACCAAATCTCTTCAAACTCCTAATGAAGTATAGTCACTGTCTTGCCTTCTTTATAACTGCATTGAAATGTTCAGACACGCGATCTTGACACCAAGGAACTTGAAACTGCTCACTCTCTCCACTTCTGATCCCTCTATCAGGATTGGTATGGGTTCTTTCATCTTATCCTTCCTGAAATCCACAATCAGCTCTTTCGTCTTACTGACGTTGATTGCCAGGTTGTTGCTTTTGGCTTGGGAATGTACAGTAAGTCTTTGTAGGCACAGATTCATCCACGCAGGTTTTAATGGTCAGTAACAACTGCAGCATACTTATTCAGGTTCGAGGATGAATTCCTGAATACGGTGCAGTCCATCGATTCAGAGCAGTCCTGTAGGTGCTCCTGTGCTTCCCTTATCCATACCTTCTTGGTCCTCACTACTGGTGCTGCAGTCTTCAGTCTCTGTCTGCACTCAGGGAGTAGAAGTACAGCCAGGTGATCAGACTTCCCGAAGTAAGGGTGTGGAATAGAATGGTAGACATTCTTGATAGTGGTGTAGTAATGGCCCAGTGTGTTGTTTCCTCTAGTATTACAAGTGATCTGTTGATGGTAATTGCTTAGTGATTTTTTCTGACTGTCCTGGTTAATATCTCCCAAAAGAATGCTGAAGGCATTAGGATGCGTTGTTTCATGCATGTTATAGACAATAGGTGCAGAAGTAGACCATTCGGCCCCTCGAGTCTGCACCGCCATTCTGAGATCATGGCTGATCATTCACTATCAATACCCAGTCCCTGCCTTGTCCCCATATCCCTTGATTCCCCTATCCATCAGATATCTATCTAGCTCCTTCTTGAAAGCATCCAGAGAATTGGCCTCCACCATCTTCCGAGGCAGTGTATTCCACACCTCCACAACTCTCTGGGAGAAGAAGTTCTTCCTCAACTTTGTTTTAAATAACTGACCTCTTATTCTCAATCCATGCCCTCTGGTACTGGACTCTCCCAACATCTGGAACATATTTCCTGCCTCAATCCTATCAAATCCTTTAATTATCTTAAACGTTTCAATCAGATCCCCTCTCAATCTCCTCAATTCCAGTGTGTACAAGCCCAATCTCTCCAATCTCTCTGCGTAAGACAGCCCTGCCATCCCAGGAATCAACCTAGTGAATCTACGCTGCACTTCCTCAATTGCCAGAATGTCCTTCCTCAAACCTGGAGACCAAAACTGTACACAATATTCCAGGTGTGGTCTCACCAGTGCCCTGTACAAATGCAAAAGGACATCCTTACTCTTGTACTCAATTCCCCTTGTAACAAAGGCCAACATTCCATTTGTAGCTTTAGTTTTTGGTCTTGTTTTGTCTGGTGGATTTGGAGCTCCTTTCCAGGGAACATGCTAAGATGGTAGTACGATATTAAAACGCAGCAGCCTCTCCAGACTCTGGATTGGGGATTGCCAAACGTTATGTGGATTTTCTGGTGTAGTCTGTTTTGTCATATGCTTTTGTGATATCATTTTGGGGGAACGTTGTCTCATTTTTTAACTGCATTGCATTCGTGGTTTCTAAATGACAATAAACTGAATCGGAATCTGAATTGTCACCATATACAACCCTGAGATTCATCTTCAATTGGGCATACTCCATAAACCCAATAACTGTAAAAGAATCAATGAAAGACTGCAAACAGTGTGCAAAAGACTACAAACTGTGCAAATACATAGGGGAAAAAAAAGGAAATAAATAAATAAATAAATAAATGGATGGATGGATAAATAGATAGATAACGAATAAATGTTGACCCCCATTGCTCAGATCTCTGAAGGTTGATTGACCTTCAGAGATCTGAGATCTCAGTCTGAGATGGAATGTACACTGCTACATTGACCCCAAAGATCTCCCATTGTAGGTTAAAGGGACAGCACTTAACTGCTAGATATTCCAGGTCTGGTGAGCAGAATTGGGACAACACTGATATATTTGTGCACCGAGAAGAGTTGATCATGAGGCATACTCCTCCACCTCTGCTTTTGAGAGACTGTATAGCTCTATCATGAACCGATATAGTAAACTCATCGATCTGAAATGCTGCATCCGATATGGAAGGGGTTAACCAGGATTTTGTGAAACAAAGGACACGCGCAGTCCTAATGCCCCTCTGATTCAGCACCCTAGCTCTGAGATCATCAATTTTATTCACCAGAGACTGCACGTTTGCCAGCAAGATAGTTGGTATTGGGTGATTAAAACTGTTTTCTTAAATGCACTTATAAGCCTAATCTACAGCCATGCGTCCTCTGTGGGCACTTTCATCCACAATCAGAGTTGTTTCCACCAGTTTTAAGCAGCGATGGTTCATTTAAATGTATTAAGACATCTTTGTTGGCTGTACAGTACTGACCTTGGAAGCAGTTGTGCTTTTTAGCAGTATCAGGCTGAAACAAGAATATTTAGTCGTATTCATTGAGAGTACTACTGCTACTTAAGTCGCCCCAGGCGCCCTGGAGGCAGTTTTGCAGGGAGAAATGGGCAAATCTTGCTCCATCACATTGTGCAAAACTAATAGAGGCTTATCCAAAAGGTCCACTGGTTTTAATAACCGTGAGAGTTGGTTCAACTAAATACTGAGCAAAATTTCATGTATTGTTTTAGATTTTTATTTTTTCCTGTTTTTCAATTTACCCTGTTTTGGGGACTGTACTGCGGGGAGAAAAAGGAACATGTAATTCACAAATAAAAATTCTCAGTTAAATTGATCAAAATCTCTGGTTGTAATATATGTGAACAAAAGGCTGGAGGCTGAATATATTTTCAAGTTACTGTATGCTAAACTATGAGGATAGGAACAATTTTGAGGGAGACATAAGCAGATTGGTGAAATTTAATACATGTAATTTGAAGGTGTGCATTTTGATAAAATAAGAAGAAACTAAAATAAAAGTTAATATTTTAATGGATTAGTAGGAAAGAAGCATAGCACGTGTGTATTCAAAAATTATTAAAGGTTGGTGAGCATGTTGGAAATAGTTAAAATGGCAAGTGTATTTCTTAGCTTTATTGATAGAGAACATTAATGCAAGAACAAAAATTATACTGAATCTTTTCAAAGGTCTTTTGTGCTTTATTGGAGTATTCTATTCAGATTACTCCCTTGCATTTTCAGAAAAATGTCAAGGTCTGGAAGAAGGTCTAGAAGTAATCTACCAGCCAGCTCTCACGATTGAAGTACTATGCAGATAACTGGTGGCATTCTCCTTAGGGTACAGAGATTAAAATGTGATTTAAAGGAGCATTAGTTAATTATTTATAGTTCTGGAACTAGGCATTGGTCAATTAGGAATCAGGCAAGGAGAAATTTCATTCAAGGGATTAAGAATGTGTAGGATTCTGTATATAGTTGATAAAGATTATGCTTCAAGGGACAAATTAAATAAAGGTAAATTGTGTTTGGGAATTGCCTATGAGTTTTTGATTGATGAAGTAGGCTAGACACTTTTGTTTATGTTGTTTGAAGCATGCCATTCATTAACAAATGATTTTAATGGTCTAGTTTCCATACAAGTTTCCATGCATACTTTTTCACCTAACCCTGTAAAGTTACCCTAATAATCTTTATTCCCATTTATTTTTACCTATTTTCTTTTTAACTGCATCCATGTTAACTGCCTCAGCTATTTGTGCTACTCTCTTCCATTTAGCATACTTTACATGAGGAATTTATAATGTCGGGAATTCACCAACTTGATTAAATACTTATAATGCAATTAAGTAAGGGCTTGATGTGCATAATGTTTAGAAAATGTGAACTTGTATTGCAAAAAAATTAAAATAGAAGCATATTAGCTAAATGGTGAGAGATTCTTAAACTCAGATAAAGAGGTATCTGGGTAATCTGGTTCATTTCAAAATCTAGTAAATTAGGAAAAGTAACAATATATTTTATTGCAAGTGGAATTGAATCCAGAAGTAGGAAGACTATGCTTTATTTGCAGAGGGCAGTGAAAACAGTGCTGGTTTCCAATATAATGATGGGAATAATTCAGAGATAGTTACTAAGCTAATGCCAGGAATAAGTTGGTTTTATGACAAACAGTTGGATAAGCTAAACTTGTATCCATTGATATTTAGAACAGTAAGAAGAGGTATAATATATAAAATTCTGTAGGGTCTTTACCAGGTGGATGGAAGGCAAATGCTTACTTTTGAGGGTCACTGTTCAGAAATAATGTCTATTTAAAATAGAAATGAGGCAAAATGAGGTTTTACATTTAGGAGTTGTGAGCCACACTTCCTAAAAGAGTAGTAAAAATAGTCTTAAGACATCTTTTGAGAAGTTGGGTGACTTCTTGTTAAGGAAAGACTGAAAGATTATTGAGAGTAATGCAGGATGTAAATTTGCCTTGTTCAAAGTGATGAGCAGCTTACTTATTTCTACACCTTGCTTGAACGTTCCTTACTAGATTATTAATGTCATTCTTTTTCTTTGTCACTACCTAACACATTGGAATAATTACTCTATTTCTGCTCCCATTGAACTCTCTTCTAAATGACTTTCTGCAGAGAAGGGCACTAGATTCATTTCTGAACATAACATATGTAAGAGCAGGAGTAGGCCATCTGGCCCATCACACCTGCTCCTCCATTTAATGTGGTCATGGGTGATCTGGCCATGGACTCATCGCCACCTACCTGCCTTTTCCCGATAACCCTTAATTCCCCTACCAATGCAACCTTGTCTTAAGTATATTTGCTGAAGTACTGCTTCATTGGGTAGAGAATTCCACAGATTCATCAACCTCTGGGAAAAGGGGTTGCTCCTCATTTCCGCCCTAAATCTCCCCTTAATCTTGAAACTATGTCCCCTAGTTCTAGTCTCACCTATCAGTAGAAACAACTTTCCTGTCTCTATCTTATCTATTCCTTTCATAATTTTATATGTTTCTGTAAGGTCTCTCATTCTTCTGAACTCCAGTGAGTACAGTCCCAGATAACTCAAGCTCTCCTCATTGTCTAAATGCTTCATCTCTGGAATCAACTTGGTGAACCTCCTCTGCACCGCCTCCAAAGCCAGTATATCCTTCCTCAAGTAGGGAGACCAGAATTGCTCACAGTACTCCAGTTGCCTCACCAATACCCTGTGCAATTGCAGCATGACCTCCCTGCTCTTAAATTCAGACCCTCTAGCAATGAAGACCAACATCCCATTTGCCTTCTTGATAGCCTGCTGCACCTGCAAACTAACCTTTTGTGATTCATGCACAAGGTCTCCCAAGTCGCTCTGCCCAGCAGCATGCTGCAGTTTTTTTTACCATTTAAATAATAACCTGCTCTTCCATTTTCCCTTCCAAAGTTAATGACCTTGCAGTTATCAACATTGCAAGACTGCCAGACCCTTGCCCACTCACTTAATCTACCTGTATCTCTCTGTTTCTTCTGCACAATTAGCTTTTCCACTCAATTTAGTATCATCAGCAAACTTTGATACACTACACTCAGCCCCTCTTCCAGATTGTTAATGTATATAGTGAACAGTTGTCGGCCTATCATAGACCCCTTCGGTACACCACTCACTACTGATTACCAGAGTAATACACATGTATCCCAACTCTCTGCTTTTTAGTAGTTAACCAGTCCTCTATCCATGCTAATACATCACCCCAGCTCTATGCATCCTTATCTTATGGATGTCTTTTATGTGACACCTTATCAAATGCCTTTTGGAAATCCAAGTACATAATGTTCATCTGTTCCCCTCTATCCACTGCACTCACTTTATCCTCGAAGATCTCCAGTAAGATTGTATCTTTGTCTCCTTTTCTAAGTTGGAGTCCAGAATTGTGCACCTGACTCAAAATGTTTTTAGACAATATACTATACATTTTTAAAAATCTTTCTTTTCAATCTACAAAGGTTATTGTGAATTCTAGTCTGTAACTCTGTGCTACATTTTGTTTTTGCAAGTTGTCTAAGGTTCTTTTTGGCCAAAGAGAAGTAAGCCAAAACAGCTTAGTTCTGATAAATGCCCTTTAGAGCTGTTAAACACCTCTTTCTTCCCAGTTCTGTGTATCCTTCATTTATCTTTGTTCATGAAATGACATTTTTATGAGTCTACAGGTTACTGCAGTGTTTAAATGAAGTTGGTGAATAATAGATTGCCAGTGAAAAATTCATTATTTGCTTGTGTTTGGATCTCACTTTGCAGCTGAAGAAAATAATTGATAATGCCTTGTGCATTTGAATCAAAATCACGTTTATTATCATTGTCTCATATGACATGATATATATTATTTTGGAGCAGAAATACAGTGCAAAGACATAAAATTACTATAAATTACAGAATAAAACAGTGCAAAAAGAAGGAAACACAAGGTAGTTTTCATGGACCATACTGAAATCTGATGGCAGAAGGGGAAAACCTCCTTATGAATCATTAAGTCTGCTTCTTCAAGCTCCTATACCACCTCCTTGATGGTAGTATTAAGAGATGTAAGTAATTAATGTTTATCCACTCAAAAAAATATTTAATATCATACAAAGCTTCTCATTGATTCGTTATTAATTTTTCTCTCTAGGTTTATTCTGAAAACACAATGACTAGAACTAAGCCTGTTTAGTTATTCAATCCAATTTTTTTCCAATTTTACAAATTCTTTTACGTAATCAGCAATATATTAAATCCAGTCCTCAAATTTCTGAATGTGTGTTGTAAAGCTTTATAGTGTAAAGCAAAATAATGAAAATATTTCCTTGTGTGATTGTGCATATCCTTGTAATGCTGCTTGTCTACCAATGGTCTGTGTTCCTTGGACCATTGTAGCATCATCACTGTATTGAACACCTCAGCATACATAATTGTGAGCAGGAATCCAATTTAACCTGGTTTCTCCATATTTTGCCCAAACCATCTCAGCTGCTAGTAAAGTCAGAAAAGTAGCATTGCTCAGGAAATCAGATAATCCTGCCTTCCATTGATACAAATTATGTTATCTTGCATTGATATAAATGGGACAAGTTCGGGATAAACAAGGCTACAGTGACCCAGAATGTTGCAAAGTACACTCAAAAATTACTTTCATTCATACATCAAGGCTATAAACTTTGAAACTGTTCAAAAACATTGCTGTTTTATTTTGTCATGAGGGGCCCATTTTAATTAAGCTGTTCTAAAGAAAATAGAATTATACTCAGATGCATTAAGATATGTATCCTTTATTCATACCTGGTTTGTTGGATTTTACTTGTGTAATTATATACCTGTTATTAAATATAATTATTTTTCTGAAAACTGGAACTTCAACAGCATTGTTAAGGACTTGTGTTAATTCCTTAAAATAGCTGTATGGTGATCTCGCATTTTGAGGAGCAGAAAGTAAGTGAAGATGAAGAACCCCCAACTGAACAAGACAAGAGGAAAAAGCTGGTAAGATACCATACACTCTGTCATGGAAATTGCGTTGTTTGCTGCAGTAGTGACTGAGGGATGCAAAGGGTAACATAATAAAACAACATCAAGCCAACAAGATGCTATATTTCTTTATACTGTTCTCTTACTGATTTTCCCCACCCTAATCTGATATCTGATATGAATTTGTGACTCTTGTGCTCCATGGGCCTATCATTACTGAACCACCTTGTCCGTTTGGGTTTTAGTTACCCAATAAATGCCTTGGAGAAAATGAAGACTTTGTATGTAACTTAAATCTCTGTTTGCTAAAAGGCCTAACACACTTAACTCTCCACAGATTGCAGGTGAGACATTTCTGGATTCTGCCATTCAACCATTTGCACGATAACATTTTAATCCATCAAAGTTTTTTTTTGTAATTTAAGCCTTTTCACAGCATCAGTGTGATTTTACTCAAGCTATATATTGATGCTGGATCATACTTTTGTACTTTTTGAGGCTCAGATTAAGACAAGCCAAAGGTAGAAGCGTGACAGCAAATTTGTTTGGTTGTCTATTTCAAATAATACAACTAATTAGAGAAATCATCTTTCTAATAATAGGCTAGATTTATGGATGGATTTCAGCAATTGAATTATAGAGCAATGTTTCACTTTTGTGTTGACTTTACTTTCATTAACAAACTTAAATGGCAGGTGGCTAATGAAAATACTATTTATTTGTGATTTGGCTCATAGCCAGTCCAACTTTCTGAAACAAAGAACTGTACCTGGCAAATTGCAATCAGTAACAAAGTCATGAGATAATGAATGCCCAAGTAGTATTATATTCACTTGGCAATGATTTTAAAATGTATCCAATCCTATCCAAAATAGAAGTTGCCTGTGCAAATGTTTAAAAAAAATACTTTGGGAAGCTCTGAAGCTATCTGCTTGCAGGAGCCCCAATAACTCACTAGCAGTCATGACATGCTGAGTATGGGTTTCCTGTGGGATCTCCTGATTTCTTCCATGTCATGAAGATATGCTAGTTGTCAAATTGACTTTACATTGTTACTTGCTCTCAGTAAAGTGGTTGGAAGGAGGATCAGGCATTGATTATGGGCATATGTGGGAGAATAAGTTATATGGAAATAAGTGGAAGAAGGATTTGAGGGACATGTTCTTTAAAAACTAGCATTGGCTTGATACGTTATACTGCCTCGTTTTATGTCATAGAGAAGTGTGAAATGTTCAGGTTAGGGGTAATTGTTCATCCCTGTGATGACTTTCGGTAAGATGGTGACCCTCTTGGTCATAGCGGCCTCTCCAAGTTCAACAGATGGTGCAAGGTCTGTCTTACACATTTTTCTTTTGATTGGAAGACCCCTGTTGGACATTGGTAATACACAATACTGCAAGATCAGTTAATTGACGAGAGTGATGGCGTGGGAGCTGCATGGCCTCCACTGTTGTACCGATCAAGCCCTCATGCACGGAGTCACATACTACAACCACTCAGGGAGGATGTGCATAAGGCAGAGTGGGAGAGAACAGAAGTGTGGTGGGCATGCTGGAATATTCTGGGCTGGGGGCTGGCCTCTGCAGGCTGGTTCTCCCATTGGTGCTGTTCTCCAGTGTTCACTCCATGGAAGATGAACTGGATTCCCCTCAACTGCACCTGACTTAGTGTGAGATGAACTTGCTTGTTTTTGCAGAAGGATAGCTCCAGGACAACATCTTGTGCACCGTTGATCTTCAGGCCATGTCATTCAGGATTTTTGCTAATACTATTTTGTGATTGTAGCTGTGTGTGCAGCATCTGACTGTGATCTGCACCCTAATCCGGAAGAAAATTGCTTCATTTAGTTGAATACACGTGAATGGCTAAATGACAATTAAGCTTGAACTTGACTAAACTAACTTGTCAGCCTATACTAACAAGTTAAGCTATGACATGAAGGCAATGTTTGCATTTGTGCATATTTGGGTGCCAAATAGAGTTCAGAAGAATGAGGGGAGAAATTTCATTGTAATCTATCGAATATTGAAATACCTAGACCCCTGGACTGATGGAGTGAAATGGAAACACCAATGCTCTTGAATAGAAAAACCTACAAAAGCTAGTGGATACGACCCAGTCCATCAAAGGGAAAGCCCTGCCCGCTATTAAAAGCATCAACACAAAGGGTTGTCACAGGAAAGCAGCATCTGTTATCAGGGACCCCCATCACTGAGGTCATGCTCTCTTCGCGCTGCTGCCTCCCAGGAGCCTCAGGACTCTCACCACCAGCTTCAGGAGCAATTATTAACCATCAACCATCAGGCTATTGAATCAAAGGGGATAACTTCATTCAACTTCACTTTCCCCGGCACTAAAATGTTCCCATAGCCTATGAACTCACTTTCAAGGGCTCTTCATCCCATATTCTTGATGGCTATTATTATTATTTCTTTCTTTTTGTATTTGCACACTTGTTGAAGACCTAGTTGGTGCAGTCTTTCATTGATTCTTTTATGGTTATTATTCTATTATGGATTCATTGAGTATATCTACAAGAAAATGAATCTCAGGGTTGTATATGGTAACAAATATGTTTCCAAGTGTGCGAGTGTCTCAGGCCAAGGGGCAGAGCCTCAGGCTTAGAAGGAAGATTCTTTAGAACAGAAACGAGAGGGTATTTCTTTTGACAGTGATGCATCTTTGGAATTCATTGTCACAGACAGCTGTGAAGGCTAAGTCTTTAAGTATATTTAAAATGGAGGTTGATAGGCCGTCAAAGGTTATGGGGAGAACACAGGAGATTGGGGTTAAGAGGGAAAATAGATCAGCGATGATCCCAGTGGGCTAAATGGCCTTATTCTGCTCCTGTGTCTTATGAATGAGTTGTAAAAGGATTTTGATTGGATGTCAGATTCAGAATTAAATATGAGAAGTTTTCCATTTAATTTTTTTAATATAAGATACTTACATTCATATGGAAATGGAATAGTGTTGAGGAAGGGATTTTAAATTGTATGTCAACAGCATATTAAGGACATAATTTCATGTTAATAAAGCTATAACAAAAACTCATGGAATCCTAGCTTCTGTCACAAAACTTTTTAAGAATATTCATGCAACGTCAGCATAAAATCTTAACAAGATCTCAGTAAGGGAATGATGTCTTATTTTGTACTCATGAGAAAAGTACTACTTTAGTAATGGTACATTACTGTTGCTTTTTGACCAGCTAGCAATTCCCAATAATATCATTAACTGGGCTATCAATTTGATTGTACAGGGATAAAACGCTTGAGTAATGCATAAAAGTATCTATTTTATCATCCTTTGAAATTTATTAAAGCAATCTATTAGCTGGATTTTACTCAATGCTAATTCACTTATGACAGTGCAAATACTACAAAAATTGTTTTTTCATCAACTCCATGGATTTTGGTTTGAAGTGGTTAAGATTATGACATTGGATAGAGACAGAGATCAGTAATTGAGGGTTTTTTAAACAAGCTCCTAACCTACATAAATAATGCAAATAGCCTCAGAAATTTTTACTGGAATAGTCATGTTGCAGAGTGCAGATACCTCAGAGCTTTTGTCACCTGGCTTTGTTTTTTTTACCTTTGCTAGTGTCATTGTGGAGTTTGCACATTCTCCTTGTAACTGTGTGGGTTTCATCCACTGGTTCCAGATCTTAGCACATGTTAGTGTTTAGTTTAATTATAAAGTTACCCCTAATGGAGATGCGTAGCAAAAGAATCAGTTGGAGGTGGGAGCTAGTGTGCATACATAGAACTATGAGATGCAGGGAAATGAGTAGGATTGATTGAATCTCTCTGAGTGCTAACATAGACTTAATGGGCCTAATGGCCTCCTTCAATCTTGTGAAGAAATAAAAAGCTTGAGTGTGTCCAGCTTTCCTGTGTTTTAAACTTCAGGGCCAGCCAGCAGAACAAGTAAAATAATATTTAAAGGAAACTTGTTCCAGAAAGTGCACATAAGTTTGTAAATCGTAAATAAAAATAGAAAAACTGCAAATCTGAAATGAACACAGAAAGTGCTGAAAACCACAGACCAGGTGTTGCTAAGATCGGTCTTCCGCCTGGAAAGTTAACTATGTTTATCTTTCCACTGATGTTGCTAACCTGCTGAGTGTTTTTGTTTTTTTGTTTTGATTTGAGGTTTTATTAGGTGGCATTTAAAAAGAAAGTGAAGGGTGTCTATTATTATTTTATTGTCAAGGAAAGTGAATAAGTATACAGTGACACCATTAACAATGATCAGTATTTTACACCAGATAAAAAGCTTGTTGGTTCCTCATCTGTTCCTTCCGCTTGCCAAAAAGAAACAGCATCTATTATATTTTAGATAGTGTGGAAAATTCTTGGCAGATCTAGGGTGTTGCTATTGCTTAGCTACGTATTGGGGTGAAAATAAATATTGCAATGGAGTCATAAAAATATGTAGTACAGAGACATCTCTTTCTGCCCACCAAGTCTAACCAACTGTTAACAACCCATTTACACTTTTTGAAAAATTCTCCCCACATTCACATCACCTCTCTCCAGATTCTGTCACTCACCTGTATAGTAGGAGCAATTTGCAATAGCTAGTTAACAACCAACCTGTGTTTTTGATATGGAAGAATACAGGAGTACCACAAAGAGGAAACTCAAGCAATCACAGGAAGAAGGTGTAAATTTTACACTGATAGCATCCAAGGTCAGGATTAAACATGCATCTTTACTGCTGCATTGGCTGTACTGCAGTAACATGAGCTATTTAACTAAGTGGCCAGGGACTCTGATCCTGGAAAATACAGAACAGGAAAAAAACAAGTATTGGCAACTTTGCGTTCACTGTTTCCACTAAATTGTACTTTTCACTAGAAAGCTGTTATTACAGAGAAAATTGACAAAAATATCTTAAGGTATAAATATCACAAGTCATTTTTAAAATGTATTATTTCATCTTTGATTTATACCAGGACATTGGTTCTGTGTGTAAAAGTTCAAAGATCACATTTGCATTTGAATACACCAGCCACAGTGTTTTATCACAAATAGCCCAGTTTCAAATGGTGATGAATTGACACAGTACTGATTGCATTTCTGAACGGTTTTCCAATATTTTTTCTGCACTTTCAAATTCGAGCAGCAATTAATGGCAACATCATACATGATTAACCTGTCAAAAACCAATTAGATTGTGCTGCTTGAAATTTTTTTCTTACTCATGCAGAAAATATTTTAAAAGTATCCTCCAGGCAAGTTGACCTATGAGCTAAAAAAAAGATTAATTTTTTTTTGAATGTAGGCATTGTTGACATGGTCATAATTTATTGCCCATGAGAAGATGGTGTGAGCCATCTTCTTAAACAGATGCAGTCCTTCAGAGGAGAATAATCCAATGATGTTGTACAGCTGAGAATTCCAGGATTTTGACACACTGGCAGTGAAGGATCAGAATTATATTTCTAAGTCAGTATGTAGCTTGGAAAGGTGTGCACAGTTGGTTGTGTACTCAGGGACAATGCACAAAATATAGACACTCAGCAAGTCAGGCAGCATCTATGGAGGTAAACAAACAGTTCTGGCTTCTGTCCCCTTCTTTTCCAGTCTGAATTCAAGATTCCAGAATTTTTACTGTTATTCTTCAGTACACAGGTGTAAAGGCGAATGAACTGATTGTTAATCCGGATCCAATGGAGCATAAATAAACCAAATAAAAACAATAAATATAAGTATAAAAGCAATGCTAGAAAACACAATGTACAAGTAACTGTTTGAGTGTGACTGTATATACATAAGATTATATACGTCAGCTGATTGTATGTATTGATAGATAAGGTGACTGATAGAAAATAATAGTGACAAAGTGACACGGCATCGTGAACTCTTCATGATAGCAGTAGGATATATGAACACACAGTAGAACACTGATTAGGGCTCTTGGCCCAAAACATCAACTCCATTGATGCTGCCTGACTTGCTAAGTTTCTCCAGCTTTTTGTAGGTGCTGCTCACAATTTATTTATTTTATTTCATTTTATTTTAGAGATACAATGCGTAACAGGGCTGTCCAGCATCTGCAGAAACTCTTGGGTTTATGATGGTGTGCTCATGAATTTTAAATACTTATTCTTCTTGCTTGTAGGGCTCAAAGGCTTGGGAGTTGTTGAAGTAACCTAAGCAAGATAGTGCCTTGAATATTGTAAACTTTGTGTAGTAATAATGGAGGGAATGAACATACAATATAACCTCTCGGATGGAGTGCCAGTCAAGCAAGCTGCTTTGTTGTAGATGGTCAGATAATCTTCGAGTCATACAGCATAGAAACAGGATATTCAGTCTGCATAGTCCACGTTGACCATGAAGCATCTGAAACCCTGATCCTAAACTAATTCTTTTTTATTATCCTTATATTTCCCTCAGCTCTTCCCAGTTCTACTGCTCACCATCACACTAGGGATAATTTATTGTGACCAATTAGTCAACCAACATATTGAGCTTTTCGAGAGTTGTTAGAATTACTTTAATCACCCACCTGATGAGGGTTTTGGGCTGTTCAGAGTTAGTCACTGCCACAGGATTCCCAACCTCTGACGTTTTCTTATAGGTCCAGTTTTTATATGTTTTTCCAGTTGAAATTGACCCACAGGGTGTTGACAATGGGCAAGGGGTCAGGGCCAGGAGTGAGATTGTTTCATTGATAATCATTTGAATGGCTGACAGTTATGCTCTTTCTTATTGGAAACAATCAAGGAACATTTATGGTATGATTTCTATTTGTCACTTGCCATTAAAGATTGATTATCAAAGTATGTATACAGGATACAAGTCTGAGATTCGTCCTGCTGCAGGTAGCTACAAAGCAAAAGAAACACCATGGATCCATTCAAGAAAACATCAAACACCCAACATGTAAGAAAAGAGTAAATTGCGCAAGCGGTAAAAAGCGAGTGAACAACACAGAATATCAGACATCAAACCAGGAGTTCAGTAGTATTCAGTTCAGTTCAGTGCTGCGCTGCCTCACTGGCTCACTGCATTGCCAAAACACTGTAGTCCACATCAATCGCCCCAATCAAACCACTCAAAAATACTAAACAAAAGACAAGCCAGAATCCAGGAACACATGCAACATGTACCTCAAAGTTCCCTAAAATGAGTCCACAACCTCACTGATCAATCCTTGCAACACAGATCTCAAGACTCCTATATTTTGTTCTGACAGCAGCTAGCAAAAGGGAGAGGAAGATCAGCCAACCACAGGTAGACAGCACCAATCACCTGCCCATCTTCCGCTCTTATCCTTGTC
The DNA here is from genome assembly GCF_030144855.1 of Hypanus sabinus. Lineage (NCBI taxonomy): Eukaryota > Metazoa > Chordata > Chondrichthyes > Myliobatiformes > Dasyatidae > Hypanus > Hypanus sabinus. The sequence goes on along the minus strand of NC_082719.1, from coordinate 64,221,063 downwards.
GACTTCAGCTTTGCTCCATGCCTCAGTGGAATCGATCATGGGCTCTTGCCCCGTTTCCAGGCGTCTGGGCCTCCAGGCTGAACATTCTGCTCTAAACCTCACTGGACTGCTTTGGAGACAGCAAAGTGAAATCAGTCAAATGGCCCAAAAATATACCATCAAAATTTAAATCCTAGGTTCCAATTGCATATGACTTAGTAGTAGAATCATATTTAAAGAAGTAGTAGTTTCGCAAACTGTCTGTAGGATGTTTCTGTTGATCGCATTGTTCACGGGCACCATTCTACAGTGATCTAAGGAAAACAAAGGGTTAAAACACATGGAAACAGCACCATCTGCAGGTTCACCTCTAAGTCACACACTAATTTGGACTTATTACATCTTAAACTTCAGTGGGTCTAAATCCTGAAACTCCCAGCTGTATAACACCAGAGGAATACCTTCACCTGAATAACTGTATTGGTTTAAGAAAGCTGTTCACACAACCTTATGCACAGTTTTGTATGGGCAGCAAACACTGAGCATGCCAGTGATGCCCGCAGGCCAAAATATGAATAACAAAGGTTTTTTAACTTGTAGATCTAGCTTGGCTGATGAAAGTTGCCTGGTGTACACAGGCATAGACAATGTTACTTGCTGAGAAGTTACAAATGGAATTCATCATTGTGCAATCAGTAACATATATCCTGCCTTCTAACCTTAAAGAAGGAAATCATTGTATATTCTACATACATGAAATGGATTATCATTCTTTTCAAAATTTCATTACAGTCTAATTATGTAGAAGGATTTATGGAGTTTTACTTTAAAGAAGAAAATGATGCTTAAGACCTTTTTGCTGAAAGGGTACTAAGGCATTTGCATTGCTGTTTTAGCATGAGAAAATGTAAAATTTGAAGAGCAATATTAGATTTCCTTCATTATGACGCTTGTTTAAATTCAGTTTCAAATCAAGTCAAGTTTAATTATTTAAACTATACATAGATACAGCTGAACGAGACAGCGTTCTCTTGGGATCAAGGTGCAAAATGTTCAAAATAGCAAGCAAACATTCAAAAATAGCAAGTAACATTGTTCAAATATTGAGCAAAAAAGCATATTCACTTGAAAACACGCGCACACACACACACACACACACACACACACACACACACACACACACACACACAAACACAAATACATATAGCTAGATAGATAGTCCAAGAACACGTGAGGGCAGCACTGATGAGAGGCCATGCCCCAGCCGAGCTCAACCACACTGTAGCAATTCTGCGTCTCTCACCTGATTTGCAGCAGCAGGCAAACCCAAAGCTTGAGGCCTAGTTCTCACTACAACTGAGACTACTCAGCTCCCATGTTGTCAAACTCTCCACCAGATAGAGTAACAGGCCTGCAGCAACTTACATATCACTGTCCAACAGAGTTTTGCAATCACAAGTAAATATCTAAGACAGTCTCCCATGGTTATACTGCACCAACCTTGATGTTTTCGAGTAGCAGGCAGCAACACAGAAGCCAAGTCAGCTCCTCCAAACCCAAACTGTCTCACCAACACATTGGTGAGATCCTCCGACATCCTGGCCGGTTCTTCCGACATCCTGATCAGCTCCTGATATCCAGGCTTGCTCCTCTGATACCCAACCAGCTCCTTCAACAGCAATGCTGGCTCCAGTGCCAACACCAGTCCAGCTACTCCGATCAATGAACAACTCACTGATGGAGTTGCCTTTCAGTACCCAATGTTCTTAGTGTAGAATTGTCTTTGGATCAGTTTTACAAAGAACAAAGCACTTTTGGTTCCCCCCCCCCCCCCCCCCAAGAGGACACTGCATTCGCACGCACTGCCACCTTTTGTCATTGTGCTTTGTATCTCTAAAGACAAGATTGCTAAATACTGCTAGTTTGTAGGAAAATTCCCCCCCCCCCACTAATCCCAATATAATGGCATGTTATGATTGGCAAAACAGCTTCGCATATTGCATGATATGCCTTTTTGTCCTGATATTTGGTATGTAATAAATGTATTAAAAGTGTCACTGTGACCTTGGTCTTTATGGGTATAACAAATAAGCCTGCATTTTTGTTTGCAAAAGACCAGACAATTCAGCAAAAACAATGGATGAGTATTTCAAGAAAATAGTGTTAATAAAAGCAGGTTGTTCTGTGAATAACAATCTTGTTCTTCAGTTCAGCAAGTTTGAAAGTCTCACTACGGATGAATTTGATGAGTTGCAATATTATTACGTTATTTGGGAAGTCTAACATCAGGATAATAGTGTAGAATTTACAAAAATTCTGCCAGAAATTCTGGAATCAAATTCCAGAAGAGTGCGAAGATGTCTGAGAATTGTGCAAAATTGCTTTGCTAAGAATTAAGCCAATTTTCAGCTGCACAGTAAATTATATCCAGGCCACAATCTTGATGGATAAAAATGCAAGGACAGCCTGTGTTTTTAAATGTATGAAGTATTCATCACAGAAAGTCTTGTCTCTCCTTTGATATTCTTTCAGTTGATTGATCTGACATTTTATGCTTGGTGTGATTTATTACACTCAATTCCGCATTTACTGTCATTATCCTAACACTTGTTAATAGTTTACCCTTTTAATCTTTCTTCACTTAGCAGTTATAATAAAACATTCATTAATCCTACTTGAAATCCAGCGATTATTGTTACTGAAAATAGCTTTGGCAGTTCAATCAATTAACTTACAAAATGCTAAGTCTACTTTTACCAAGATGTTTATTCAAATAATTAGTCCGCAGCCATCAAGTTTACTTTTATTTTTACATTCAATGATAGGTGTATTTATGTTTATTTTCCATCTCATGCAAAATTTACAATTTTCATGTACATGGTTATACATGTTCCAGAAGGAGTTTCTCTCTTAACTTTGTGAGCATTTCACTGTAGTTAATCATCTTCACTAAGAATACTATTATTTCTTTGCCTATTAATAATTTTGTTTCTTTGTTAGTAATTTTATTCTCTGTAGTATCTTACAATGTTGATGCCCTTACGGTATTTGCAAGTGTTTGCTTTGCAAGCTACACTTACAGCAGAAGATTATAAGAAATAGTAATAGGAAAAAGTAATGTTGCTTTTCTCAGTCATAGAGTAATACTGCACAGAAAATGGCCCAACTGGTCCAAGCTGACCACAGCATCCTTCCTGTTATTCTCAGTTGCCCACCTTCGGCCCATAACCCTCCAAACCCTTTCCCTCCATGTACATTTGCAAGAAAAAGTTTGTGAACACTTTGCAGTTACCTGGTTTTCTGCATTAATTACTCATAAAATGAGGTCTGATCTTCATCTTATAGGCATCCGTTAGTCTCGTGAGACCATGGATTTGCGCCTTGGAAGGTTTCCAGGGTGCAGGCCTGGGCAGGGTTGTATGGGAGACTGGCAGTTGCCCAAGCTGCAAGCCTTCCCCTCTCCATGCCACCAATGTTGTCCAAGGGAAGGGCACTAGGACCCAAGCAGCTTGGCACTGGTGTCGTCACAGCAATGTGTTGTTAAGTGCCTTGCTCAAGGACACAATGTGCTGCCTCAGCTGAGGCTTGAACCAGTGACCTTCAGATCACTTGACTGATGCCTTATCCACTAGGCCACACCCCAACAATTAGATCTTCATCTAAGTCACAGTTATAGACCTTCACCACCGAGTCTGCTTGCACAGCTGCTTTCACCAAACTACACAATTGTACCCCCTGGTCCCTTTGTTCCACAACATTCATCTGTGCCCTGCCATCCACTGTCAGAACTACCCTGATTTGGCTCTCCAAACTGCATCACCTCACACTTACCTAAATTGAAATCAAATTGATATTCCTCAGGCCATTCTCCTTAACTGATAAAGATAATTAGTTCTGCTCATCCTGTGTTTCACACACCTTTTACCAAATCCCCATAATCCCTGAACTCAGAAACAAAATCGGGTTTATTGTCACCATCATGTGTTGTGAAATACAGGTTTCCCCTGCTATCCGAAGGCAGGGCGTTCCTATGAAATGGTTCGTAAGCCGGAATGGTGTAAAGTGAAGAAGCAATTACCATTTATTTGTATGGGGAAAAATTGTGAGAGTTTGCAGACCCAAAAATAACCTACCAAATCATGCCAAATAACACAAATAACTTAAAATAACAGTAATATATAGTAAATGCAGGAATGATGATAAATACACATACAAGCGCTCTCAGCAGAAAAACTCACCGCAAGTGCTCTCGGCAGAAACACTCTCTCCAGTAACCTTTAAGCTATGAAGCTGCCTAATCATACCAAATAACACATAAAAATACACAGCCTATATAAAGTAGAAATAATGTATGTACAGTGTAGTTTCACTTACCAGAGTCGGGAAGACAGCGAGCACACTGATGGTGTGTTAGGCTGAGTCATCAGAGGTTGGGCTGGTGGGAGACTGGGGGGTCATCTCATCATTGTCTGTATCTATCAGGGCAGGCAGGTCACCACCCTCTATGTCTGCCTGCCTCGATGTCGAAGGTTGAGTTTCATCGTCTGCTGTGGCTGATATGGAAGGCTTAAATGCTTAGCCTCGCACATTTTTCTACCATACAGTTCTTTGTAAGCACTCAAACCATCCTGCAAATATGCCCTAAACCTACGTACCCTTTCAAAATTAAAGTCATACTTTTCTGCAATCATTGCAGTGTTGTCAATCGCAGCAAAAATCTCACGCAATTGCTTCACGTTCAGTTCTTGGACAACTTCACTTTCGGGTCGTTCGCTACTGCATTTGGTTTCAATTGTTATCCTTTCCTCTTGCAATTGCATCAGCTCTCTATCTCTCAGTTCTTGGTCATGGGATGCCAAAACCTCTTTAACATCATCTTCGTCAACTTCCACAAACCCAGCCTCCTTCGCCAAACTCACTATGTCCTTACTTCGTTCACCACGATCAAAACGCTTAATTATGTCTAGTTTTACGCTAAGTGTAACACCATTACGAGCTCATTTAGGCTTTTCCAATACCTTAGAACTCATCTTGCTAACAGATGCACAAAATAAATTGACATAAAGCACAGATGCTCACAGGCACGTGTTTAAGCAATGCCGGCTAGAATGCAGTTCCGGGGGAGGGGCTAGGCTGCCTGGCACGCGCTGCCTTTTTTCGTAACAGTGAAAACACCTTCTGTTAGTGAAAACAGGTAACTTATGTAGGTCTTTCATAACAGCGAGGTGTCGTAAAGCGAACGTTTGAAAAATGGGGACACTTGTATGTTAACAGCAGTAGCAGTTTAATCCAATTAATGATAATATAGAAAGGAAAAATAAATAAGTAAATCAATTACAGTAAGTATATATGTATATTGGTGGAAAAACAAATAATATATAAACTTTAAGAAGTGAGGTAATGTTCATAGGTTCAATGTCATATGGCAGAGGGGAAGAAGCTGTTCCTGAATTGCTGAATGTGTCCCTTCAGGCTTCTGTACCTCCTTCCTGACAATAACAATGAGAAGAGGGCATGCCTTGGGTGATGGAGTACCTTAATAATGGACTTCACCTTCCTGTGGTACTGCGTCTTGAAGATGTCTATACCCAAGATGGAGCTGACTAATTTTATGACTTTCTGTAGCTTCTTTCAATCCTGTGCAGTAACCCCCACCCCCATACCAGACAGTGATGCAGCCTGTCAGAGTTTTTTGACTATCTAATCTCTAGCTTAAATGTGAACTTTAAATTGCTGGATAAATATAGAAGGTGTATAGAATAGAAATAAAAAAGACTGCATATGCTGAAATATTGAAATAAAAACTGAAATTGCTAGAAAAGCTTACGAGGACAGGCACTATTGCTGATCAGTGAAACCTTGATCTTGCTTCTGGTCTTGGATCTTTCATCAGAGCCGAAAACAGAAATTTTGCTAAATCCACAGTAACCATTTTGTAAAGTCGTCCCCACCATTGAGCACATCTACACAGAACAATGTTGCAGGAAAGCAGCATCCATCATCAGGGATCCCCACCACCCAGGTCATGCTCTCTTGTTGCTGCCATCAGGAAAAAGGTACAGAATTCATGAAAGACCACACCAACTGGGTGTTAAATAAATGCGCAAAAGACAACAAGCTGTGCAAATACAAAAAAGAAATAATAATAACCATCAAGAATATGAGATGGAGTTCTTGAAAGTGAGTCCATAGGTTGTGGGAACAGTTCAGTGATGAGGCGAGTGAAGTTATCCCGTCTGGTTCAGGAACCTAATGATTGAGGGGTAATAACTTTTCCTAAACCAGATGGTCTCTGTCCTGAGGCTCCTGTACCATTCCAATACACCTAACATACAGAAATCTATAAGTGAAAAGCACCAGAAGTATGCTAAATTAAAAGAGGAAATTGAAAGACTTAGGAACATGAGCATATCCCAATCGTAGTATCTACAGCTGGTATCATCCCAAAGTCACTACACCAGCATTAAACAGTTAGGCCTACACAGCAATATTTATATAAATCTACAGAAAACCACAATACTAAACACCACTAGAATAGTTGGAAAGTTCCTAGCAAATGAGAAGTGAGTGTGCTTGGCAATGCCCATATCTCAGGGATTATCAGCTTTGAGTGGAGAAATTTTAAATTATTAATAAATAAGCAATAATTATTGAGAATAGGATAATTAAGTTTTAGTAAAGGAAAATTTACCTTTATAAAATTTGTTCAGTGATTCTAGACAGTTAAAATCACTCCCAAGTACTTAACAATTGTAATTTTTTAAAACTCTGATGTGTGAAACATTGCAGCATGTGATAAGTAATGGATAACTACTTCATTCGACATTAGTTGTACAGTCATTTATTCTCTGCAGTGTCTCCATGTTAGCCAACTAAAATTCTATAACTGGAAGAAAATAACATTTATTATAGCTTTATTTTTACAAGGGTATAAATGTGAACTAATCCAAAATGCATGTTGTTAAAGCAATGCAGTTTATGGTTCTCCAGAGCCAGTTTGGTGAAAAACTGTATATGTATATGATGGTGGACCTTGTTGGTGTCTATCAATCTGACTAGTGGAAAGTAGGGTTAATTTTGACCATACTGGATTAACTGAAGAGCATATAATTTAATAGCTATTACAAAATAATTCTTGATATATTTTAAAATTTTAAACATTTTAAAACTTGAAACTACATGTTATAATTTCCTAAAAGCTATGGTGAACTGACCTTCAAACACAATTAGTGAAAATTATACATTTGATTTTGCAAACTGAAAGCTAAAAATATAAATAATAGTCATTACCAGTATGACAAAATGAACTGATTAACTTGAGCATAACAAGTAACAAGAATATTCCATTTCAAGAAAGAGCATTATTACTCATGTAATTTAATGAAGCCTGGAATATTGGTAGTGTTTCTCACCATTTTTTTCCTTTGTTCATGCATAATTGTTCACAGGTTCAGTCATCATGTACTTTCGTGCGCTGTGGTTCTGAAAAGTTTAGGAAAAGTATTAAATAGGGGTTGAGCTGCATCACCACATAGTTGGACTCTGAGCTTACTAATCATCCACTACCCAGAAAGAATAGTGATTGAGCACACCAACCTCATTGGCATACTTATGCTTACAACCAAATGCGCTTCTGATGGAAATCCAGTAAAAGTGTCGATCTGCCTCTCTATTAGAGGACCTTAGGTTCTCTAAATTGGATAATTTAGAGAGTAATTGTCAATTTACTTAAAATTACATACTGTTTATTAACAAGTTTGCGTCTCAGTTGATATTACAGAGCCCCACACATAGAGCCTGGAAATCTGTGAGCCTGAGCACTATCTGGGGCTGCTTGTTAAACATTTGTTGTCACATAGTACTCTGTTGCCAGGCATCCTTGATTAATGGTTGCACAAAGCAGCTTTCTTATGCAATGAACACTTAGTTATCTTGCAGCATTGTTCTCACAAATCAGTCAAAACATGTCAGTCAGATTTTAGCTGTTTAAATTCCATAAATAATTCCTCAGTTGTGCTAAAAAGCTTCAAGTTAGAATGATTATGCTCAAAGTTTATGCCAACATAAACATAGGAGACTTTGACCCTATAATCATGTTGAATACGTGCAATAGTTTCGTTGTTGAGCTCCATTTTAATATGTTTGCTGTCCAGTGCACGTCAATGTCAGGATGTGTCTGTTCTCCTTTATTCTAGCTGTTCACATTCACTAACACCCTTCCCATTATGAGAATAAACATGATTGTGCTACACATACTCACATTCACCAAACATGACATGTAAGACAGTCAGCAGAAGTAATGATGCATAGACAAATTTTCATCCTGTGTCCTTTATAGTCTTCTATAAATTAGGGTCTGTAAATTTATATTTGAATTGATATTAAAATAATCTTTTTGTCATTTATAGTGCATTACCATTGGAAAGTACACTTATTTTGTATTTTCAGAAATTCTTAGCATTCCACTCAGTAACCCCAGACTTGGGCTGCACCAGAGCATACAAAATCTCTATTCCCTATTTGACCCATCCCTTTATTCCCTTCTGTCTTCTGAATTTATCTAAATTCTCCTCAAATACAGATGCAGGATTTGCCTATATTTTGCATCCACATTGTACAAACCTTTGGGTGAAGGAGTTTCACTTTTTCTACCTGTTGGATGCATTTGTGAGTACAGAATGCACACGGTAGAAAGTGGTGTTCTTCAGGTGCTTTGCGATCATCACTCCAATACTACACCACCCTTCTGCTCTGTTCTCCACACACTATATCTTTGCAGTCTCCAAAACCTCATAATGCAACTTATTTGTCAATGTGAATATACAGTAAATATAGAAAAGTAATCCCTTACATAGTTTCTTTCTTCAGACACTATTCAAAGAACATTTAACTGCACTTTCTCTTTCAGAAATTATGATATTTTAAGATAATGGCTTGATATATGGTACTTTCCTGCTTTTCAGACTACATTTATAATTGATTCAGCTGAAATAACTTGTGTGACAATTTTGTTTTATTGAATTGAAAAATGTTGTTCTGTGCAGTACCTTCAACAATGATTGTCTACTCTATGATTTTAACCAGTTTATCCTTATTCTTACTGCTGTAGGGTTGTATAATATATTTCCTGGCCATAAGTCATGCTGTTCACTTGTCAAGGGAGATTAACTTTCATCTATATCACTTCCTGTTTTACTGTGCACTGCACATAAAGTTTGATTTCTTATCCATGGGGAAGCGCTGAGACTTTGGTAATAATTTATTGAAATTTTTAAAAATATATTGAGTTTTCCTTGGGTACGTGATTTCTTTAGTGAGGAATTTTTGTTTATTTTTGCAGTTGACAGGTTTTGATTCTTCTTGACGGAATGAATTTGCTTTTGAAGCATTCAGAAGTGGCACTATGGACAGAATTCTGAATGCTAATTGGCTTAAGCTTCACTGAAAAGAAAGAGTGGATTGACATTTTTTGGTGAAGTACTCTATCACAGTTATAATTTAAGGATGCCTCATGTGTTGCAGTAGAATAAAATGCTAATACTGAAGGGCTGAACTGGTGAGATGGAATCAGGGAAAGAAGTTCAATACAGCTGTAAATGCAGATGAGATGGAGTTTGGCTAATCACAGAGAAAGGACATAAGATGAACAGGGCAATAGATTCAATGATTTAAGGTAAGCTTACAATTACTTATAGATACAAGTAATCCCTGAGTTACAATAGGGTTCTGATCGGAGAAGTTTTTATAGCCCAATTTTTATCACATCAGAAATGAACAAAAATAGTGTGGGAGAAGATCACAGTAACAACTGTGACTAGAGGGAGCTGCTAGTTGGTGTCTCTGACTTTGAGTGACTAACCACTGGTGCTCAGTGCTCCCATCTCTTTTCAGATTTGACCCTACCCCTGATTGTTGGGGTAGGGTGGGGAGAGAAGGCATGTGGAAGTGTCCCATTCCCACCCAGCAGAAGAATTATCTGCAGTCCAGCTATCCATTGCATCAGTCTTTCAAATGCTTTTTTGTATGCATGGTTACCCATAAATCTGGCATACGTAACTAGGTGGTAGCCATTAACATACTATTTATTCTAATACATGAAAACTGTGTTGATCAGTTACTTGTGCAGTGGCTCAACAAATGTAGTATACTTAGATGCACAGTAGATAGCAGTCCAGTTAAAGGCAGTCCCTAGCTATCACGAATGCCAACCGTGCTATTGCACACCCTCACTTTGGGAAGTCTGATCATCTGGCTGTACTTCTACTCCCTGCGTATAGGCAGAGACTGAAGGCTGCAGCATCAGTATTGAGGACCAAGAAGGTATGGACAAGGGAAGCACAGGGTGCCTACAGGACTGCTTTGAATCGGTGGACTGGACTGTATTCAGGGATTCATCTTCAAACCTGGATGAGTATGCTGCAGTTGATACTGACCATTAAAACCTGTGTGGGTCAGTGTGTGTCTACAAAGACTTACTGCACATTCCCAAACCAATACCCGTGGATGAACCTGGGGGTATGTTGTGTGCTGAAGGCTAGATCTGTGGTATTCAAGTCTGGCGACCCAGGCCTGTACAAGAAAACCAGGTATGATTTGCGGAGGGCTATTTCAAGGGCGAAGAGACAATTTCGAATGAGGTTGGAGGCAACATCGTATGCACGACAATTCTGGCAGGGCTTGCAAGACGTTACTCCCTATAAAGCAAAATCCAATAGCATGAACGGCAGCGATGCTTCACCACCAGATGAACTCAGTGCCTTCTATGCCTGCTTTTAAAGGGAGAACAAAACTACAACTGTGAAGATCCATGCTGCACCTGATGAGCCTGTGTCACTGTCTCAGAGGCTGATGGAAGGCTGTCTTTAAAGAGAGTGAGCCCTTGCAAGGCAGAAGGTCCCAATGGAGTACCTGGTAAGGCTCTGAAAACCTGTGCCAACCAATTGGTGGGAGTAGTCAAAGACATTTTCAACCTCTCACTGCTATTAGCGTAAGTTACCACTTGCTTCAAAGAGGCAGCAATTACACCAGTGCCTATGAAGAATAATGTGAACTGCCTTAATGACTAACACACAGTAGCACTCTCATCTACAGTGATGAAATGCTTTGAGAGGTTAGTCATGATTAGAGTGAACTCCTGCCTCAGCAAGGACCTGGGCCCAATTTGCCTATCGCCACAATAGGTCAACGGCAGATGCAATTTCAACGGCTCTTCCCACTGCTTTAGACAACCTGGACAACACAAACACCTATGTTAGGATGCTGTTCATCGACTATAGCTCAGCATTTAACAGCAACATTCCCACAATCCTGATTGAGAAGTTGCAGAACCTGGGCCTCTGCAATAGGATCCTCAACTTCCTAACCAGAAGACCACAATCTGTGTGGATTGGTGATAGCATCTCCTCACTGACGATCAACACTGGTGCTCCTCGGGGTGTGTGCTTAGCCCATTGCTCTACTCTCTATATACCCATGACTGTGTGGCTAGGCATAGTTCAAATGTCATTTATAAATCTGTTAATGATACAACCATTGTTGGTGGAATCACAGGTGGTGACGAGAGGGCATACAGGAGTGAGATATGCCAGCTAGCGAAATGGTGCCACAGTAACAACCCGGCACTCAACGTCAATAAGACGAAAGAGCTGATTGTGGACTTCAGGAGGGGTAAGATGAAGGAACACATACCAATCCTCATAGAGGGATCGGAAGTGGAGAGAGTGAGCAGTTTCAAGTTGCTGGGTCTCAAGATCTCTGTGGATCTAACCTGGTCCCAACATATTGATGCAGTTACAAAGAAGGCAGGATGGTGACTGTACTTCATTAGGAGTTTGAAGAGATTTGGTATGTCAGCAAATACATTCAAAAACTTGTATGGATGTACCATGGAGAGCATCCTGACAGACTGCATCACTGTCTGGTATGGGGGTGGGGGAGGCTACTGCACAGGACTGAAAGAAGCTGCAGAGGGTCGTAAATTTAGTTGGCTCTATCTTGGGTAGTAGCCTACAAAGGAGTGGTGTCTCAGAAAGGCAGCGTCCCTTATTAAGGACGTCCAGCACCCAGGGCATGCCCTTTTCTCACTGTTACCATTGGGTAAAAGATACAGAAGCCTGAAGGCACACACTCAGTGGTTCACGAGCAGCTTCTTTCCTTCTGCCATCCGTTTCCTAAATGGACATTGTACACTTGGACACTACCCCAGTGTTTTAATATATAGTGTTTCTGTTTTTTGCACAATTTTTAAATATTTGATATACTGTAATTGAGTTATTTATTGATTATTATTATTATTATTGTTCTTTTTCTATATTATGTATTGCATTGAACTGCTGCTGCTAAGTTAACAAATATCACGTCACATGCCGGTGATAATAAACCTGATTCTGAATCAGTCAGTATATGGACACCACTTTATACAAATGAGTTCTCATAATATTGGTAAATTAGAAAGACCAGTATGTACATGCATCCATTCCTATGATTGACAGAACTAGCTCTTTCTCCAGTTTTAGTAAATAACCATCTTATGTGATTTTTAATGCCTGTCAGTATATTACTGGTGAGATGTAGAGTATTTTCAAACATAAAGACAAAATCATCTTATGGATGAAACTTATCTGTAACTTGGGGTAACCTGTACATGCTGCTCTTGTTAATTACAATCTTAAAGACTGAGTGCTCTATTTTGAATTTTGATTTATTACTTGAATCTGAAGGTGTTCATCTGGTATTATTATTGATAATTGTTGGAGTTTATTTTTCTTAAATGTAGCAATGCCTTTGCCTAGATAAGCTGACTGCTCACCTGGCCCTGTGGTCCACTCTGACTTGCAGCAGGTCCTAAATACACAAGTTTGTATCAGAAAGGCAGGATGGGGGAAGTGAGAAGCTGGGAGGCGATAGGTGAAAAACATAAAGGGTTGACGAAAAAGGAATCTGATAGGAGAGGACAGTGGGAAAAATAGGAAGAGAAGCATCAGACAGAGGTGATGGGCAGGTGAGGAGAAAGGAAGCAGTGAGAGTGGTGCCAGAATGGGGAATGGAGCAAGAGAGCAGGGGGAGGGGAAAAATTCCCAGAAGTTAGAAAAATTGATGTTCATGCCATCAGGTTGGAGGCTACCCAGGCAGAATATAAGGTGTTGCAAATAGGATACAAAATTGGATTGGTAGTTGAAGGGTTGTAATGGAAGATTGCTTTTCAGATTGGAGACCTGTAACCAGTGGTGTGTCACAAGGATTCGTGCTGTGTTCTTCATTATCATGGCAGTGATTTAGAAAAGAATATAAGTGGAATGATTAGTTTGCAGACAACATAAAAAGTAGTGATATAATGGACAGTGAAGAAGGTTGTCTCGTGTCACAACATGATGTTGATCCACTGGGAAATGGGCAACAGGATAGCAGATGGAATTTAACTCGCATATGTGCTTAGTGATACATTTTGGGAAGTTAAACCTGGATAGGACATACACGGTGAATAGTAGGGAGCTTGGGAGTCCTGTTGAATAGTGAGTCCTTGGAATACAAATGTATAATTTCCTGACAGTGAGGTAAATAAAACATATGGGATGCTTGCCTTTATCAGCAAAGGCTCTGAGAATAGAATTGAATCATCATGTTACAGTTGTACAAATGGTTAGTTAAGCCACACTTGGAATACTGTGTACATTTCTGGCCACCACACTAAGGAAAGGTGTGATGAGCTAGAGAGGATGCAGGAAGTATTCACAAGGAAGTTGTTTGAATTGGAGGGATTAATTTCTCAGGAAAGATAGACATCTTGGCATGTACGTATAGGGATCTTGGTCAGCATGGACAAATTGGGCCAAATAGTCTGTTCTGTTACTATATGGATGGATCTCCAGTCGGGTTGTAATTGTCTCAGCTAATCACAGCCGCACAATGCCACGTGATTTTTACCACGTACAAGACCAGTGTGGCTTGTTCTTTGTTTATTTCACTGTTATGAATGTCTTTCCCAGAGGACTTACCTTTTCTCCAGTAGAAGTTCTTAGTTGGATGTTTGTAGGCTTCAGTTCAGTATCTTTGAAATGGCATTCAAACTCATTTTGTGGAATTGCTGAAACAGTCGAACCAGTCTTGAATTCTTTTTTAATTAATTTGCGGTTCACTTTTAGTGTAAGCCGTATTGCTTGTCTTCTTGCTAGTTTTCACATTGTAGACCTCAAGGCTACTAAGTCCTGTGTCACTCTCATCATTATCAGATATTTTTGAAATTATCTTGACTTTTTATCTTTTTCTCTTCCCCATGTGGTCCATTTATTTTTGTCTGCCCAGCATGCTCTTTGTATGTGTCCTACTTTGTGGTATTTTCTGCAAGTTTCACCTTAAACCTGCATTGATTTGGTGGTGTGAGCCCCTGCCACAATGGTAACATATTTTGTTCAGCTATACAGGCTCCTGTTTAGACATTGCAATTTTGTTCATGTTAACTTTGATTCCTGACTGTAACTTACTTGCATCTCTGTCTGCTTTTTCCATGGATAAATGATTTCAACTACCCTTTAAAATGTGAATTGATAGGAGCCATTTTTGAATGCTTTCTTCTAAGATTCCACAAGCTAAGCAATCTCTCAGTGCGTCGTTAAGCCCGTCACTGAACTGACTATGCTCAGACAACTTCATCAATTTAACCATGTAAGCTCAAATGGTCTCCCCTTGCTTTTGATTCTACTTATGAAACCTAAAACATTCTGCAATCGACAGGGTTTGAATGTTCCTGCATTACTTTCACAATATCAGCAAAGCTCTTTTTGGCTGGTTTGGTTGGATAAGTCAAACCTCTAAGCAAACTGTATGCTCTTCCATCATTTGCACTCAGCAAAACTGGCATTCCTTTCCTTCAGCTATTCATTTGCTTGAAAAACACTGCTCAGTTCACTCAATATATAGCTGGCCCTCCTTATCCACGAATTCCGCATGCACAAATTCAACCAACCGCGAATCGCAAAAACCCGGAAGTGCTCTTCCAGCACTTGTTGTTCTAGCATGTGCAGACTTTTTTTTCTTGTCATTATTCCCTAAACAATGCAGTATAAAAACCGTTTTACATAGCATTTACATTGTATTAGATATTATAAGTAATCTAGACATGACTTAAATTATACGGGAGGATGTGCGTGGGTTATTATGGATCGGGATTGAAAAAATCGGAAGTTCTCTTACTAATTAAATCGGAACAGGTAGATCCGGTATTATTTAGCGTCAGTCAAATGTTTGTCTTGGTATATATATTACCTTTCTATTCATATAAAACACTTAAGAATGTAGGTTTCAGCGCCTGGCTCGGGAACGGAAGTTCTCGGGACTCGGGACAGATTGTCCCCGGGTGCGCTCTCCACCGTGCCGGGTTGATGTGGGCGTTCAAAAACCCAAATCCCAATAATTAAACCACTGCATTGCTTAGTAATAATTGTAGCTTTCATCAGGGCAGGGCCTTTCAAATGCTCCACTAAAAATGTTCCGATCATTGACCGACTGTAGCCTAACGCTTTTCCAGTGACTGATGGTGTTTCACCTCTTTCCGATCGCTTTATTACTTCCACCTTATTTTCAATCGTGTTCGTGATTATTTTTGCGAACGGAAACACTGCAGATTCAGAGCTCTAACGCCAGGTCTTAATGTCCACCACACTGAGACAGGCTAAATAAGGTCTAGGGTTCCACTGGGTCCTGAGGTCCACTACATTGAGACAGGTTGAATAAGGGACTTGAGCTTCCGCGATTTTGGTATCCACAAGGGGTCCTTCAACTAATACCCCGCGGATAAGGAGGGCCAACTGTACATCACTCTCTTACCTTTCGTGCAATCAAATGCATGTGTCTTTCTGAAGTAGCCAGCCATTTATGCTTATTTATTTATTATTATCATCATCATCATCATTTAGTACTCACCATTTTTGAACGCTCATTTTCATTTTTTTTTTACTTGAATGTCTCACTGTGCTTCAACAAGTAGGTAGTTATCTCAAGTTCAATTTAAAACTTACTCATTGAAGCTGTTATGTTTTCTAACTCCAAACTAGTCTAAAGAAAAGTACCAGAGCTCAGGATAACATGTATAATTCATTTTTTACTTCAGTGAGATGTGCACTTTTGGCTAGTTGGCATAATGCTGTATGCCATTCACGTACAGGGCTGTTTGGGCTTCCATTTCAGGAAGAAGTAGAGGGTCTTAGATGCCTCACATTTGGATAAAGGTGTTAAGGGATTATATGTTCATGATCAGAAGTTGTCAAAGTAGCAGAGGGCATCCAAAGTGACTTGGACATAAATGGGCAGGGCCTAGACCAACATAAAAGGATAGATTCAAAGACAAATTAAATTTGATGAGACAAAAACAGTGGCTTTGCTTATACAGCCCTGCTGTGGATCTGAGGGAGAAGGTAGAAGTGCATTGTGTGGGGCCAGGACACTGTAAAGTTAGAAGCTGAAGGAAATGAAGTCTGTTACTGAGTGAGACACTGGCTGGTTGTTTAATGGCAGATACTGATCCAGAGGGAGTTATGACTCAGTAGCTGAAAGCTGACATTCCTGCCTCAGAAAGAGGTCAGTTTGCCAATCCACAATAATCCTTGCCATTGGATTTGACGTTGACAATTGGATCTCAGTGAGAGGAGTCCTGCAAATTCAAAAGATGTTCAGTTGGACTGACTGTGGAAAAATATTATGGCAATGCCTTGCAACACTTTTAGAGATTAGGAGGCCAGAAGGCAGAGTACCAGTAGATTAAGAATTCTACAGATTGATTGTTGCGATGTTTGAGTGTCATGATAATTCCTGATAATCAATGAGGTTATTAAACATAACAATTTTTACAACTACTTTCTGGCATCTTTTTTAATACCGTCACTAATCTAGATGATTTCCAATATACTGGTAGGTTCCCTATGCCCATGGAATACTTTATAATCCTTCCTGAATTTCTTTACGCTCTTGAGCCACAAATGTCTGGTTGATGAGGATAATTTATTGGCTGCTCTTTAATTTCTGTTTTCTATTTCATTTATTATGTGAAAATCATTTAGTTTATGTATTTTTAATCTTTGGGTCAATGTTGCCCATAAAGGTTCATTTTATTGAAGCCTGTTGACAATAAAATGCTTGCTTAAGCATCGAGATTATGGTGATATGTACACACGGCTTTATTTATTTTCCAAAACATTAGTGCACCAACTTTCCATAGCCAGAACTTTAGCTGTCATTTTTACTTAATTCCAGCAGGACCATAACTAAATGTCATTATCAGCAGTGAATGTAATAAAATGGAAAAATCTAAATGAAAAACCTTAATTAGAGAAAACAAAGTATTAGAGCATATAGAAAATCTTCTCTTCACATTTTTTTATTGTTTAAGATTAAACATATAAAAGCATAATATTCCACCTTATGGGACTCTTATTAATCATAGACTGTGACTTTAACATCAACCATTTTTGGATTCGGTATGTAGGAGATTGTCAAAATCATTTGGTGCAACCATGTAACACTGCAAAATTTATCAATTATAAAGTTGCACCCCAAGTGCATTATTTTTCTTAATTTCTGTCCCATTCTGGTCTTCATAATGCAGATTACATCTTTTATTAGCAATAAATGACTGAACACATTTTTGCTGTAGGGCTTGGTATAAGCAAGCAAACATTACGCTTGATAAGTGCAGTTTTATGCTTATCACCCAGTAAACAAAATTAACTTGCTTCAGAAGTTCAGCCATTGCTCACTGTGAACATTTTCAAGTTATCTTTAAGCAGTCAGATTTTCACAAGAAACTGGAGATGATGCAGAGGAGACGGTGAATGAATGAACATGAAAAGGCCAAGGACTTAAATTTGATGTCAAATTTAACATCAGACAAAAGGGGAACAAAGGTTGATTATCTGAGTCTGGATGAAGAGGTTGATAAATATAACAGAAAAGAGCTGGGAAAGAAAGAGAGCTCATTTGAGGCATAGTTAAGAAATAGAGAAGGATTAAGATGTTTTTTATGTGTTTAATGTCAGACAATAAAAAAGATGTAAAGAAAATATTTTCTACCTTGTTTTATATTGGACTATGTACTCTTGCGAATCTCAGTCGCAAAAGTTGAAAAACAAACTGCAACCTTGTGGAACTAACAGCTTCCACTTCCGTTTAAATTCCAGGTTCCCCAACCCTTGAGCTGCAGTGGTGTGTTTTACAACCAACTCCCAATTGCAATCATGAAATACCAATTTAATACTCAACAATTTGGACATGTAAGATTCTGCATGGTATTCCTGTTCCCAGATGAATCCAAACAAATGAGGGGAAATGTATTTTCTGACTCATACAGAAGAACATGGAAATTAATGCACAGTATTATAAAGTTTATAAATATTCTAAGTAAGTCAATACAGTTGGCCCTCCTTATCCGCTGGTTCCACATGTGCGGATTCAATCAACCGCAGATCAGGAAAACCTGGCAGTTTAGCATTGTTCGCCTTGTATTCTGTTCGTTCGCTACTTGTGTTGTGAGTGAGCGGAAGGAGTTTAAGGCTAGTAAGGGATGGCTAGCTAGCTATGTAAAGCGCTACAGCCTCAAGAACTTAAAGATCACGGGAGAATCGGGATCGGCTGATGTCAAGGCAGCATCAGCCTTCCCAGAAGAGCTACAATGGTTGCATCTGTACTGAACATGTACAGACTTTTTTATCTTGTCATTATTCTCTATATAATACAGTATAACAACTATTTACATAGCATTTACATTGTATTAGGTATTATAAGTAATCTAGAGATGATTTTAAAGTATACGGGAGGATGTGTGTAGGTTATATGCAAATACTACGCCATCTTATATAAGGGACTTGAGCATCCGTGCTTTTTGGTATCCGCGGGTGGTTATGGAACCAATCCCCACGGAGATTCTGACGAAGTTCTAACATTGTAAATGCTTAAAAATTTAGACTTCTGCAGTTGTCTTGAGATAAGCATTTTATGGGAAATATCACAAGTTAATTTCACCACTTTACATGAGTTTATCATTATTGTTTCAAAACGTGATATGAAATTATAGGGTGAGAAGAGAAAAATACAATTAACTGAAGAAAGTAGAATGCCTGATACTTGGTATTATAAACAGTAATATTTTATTAGTCCATATTTTCTGTTTTTCATTGCGCTTCATTGCAAGTTGAATGCACTTTGTGTGATCTGTCAATTCCCTTCACATCAATATTTTTCATGTCAAGTTATGCTATAAAGTTGCACATCAACTGAGCAGTCTGTCTTTTCAAGATGGTTATGTGATCTGACATCTTTAACAATCTAAGTGGTTGGTTGACAAATTTCATTATTTCGGTAAATGTGTGCATATGCTTAGATTTTATAGGTTTGTGCATTACAAGCAGATAGCTGGAAATTCTCATTGATAAATACTAGCTAGTCCCAGAACTTTGTTTAGAAATGTTGTAAATGTGTATGTTCCAAAATTATTAACAGATTCTTACCAGTGAGAGTCCAGGGCAGAGCACAGGGTTGTTGAAATTCCCTAGTATTGAACTAGAGAACCTACTTACAAATCTGTACAGATTAGAACTTGTGTAGAAACTGTGAGCCCAGCTGTGATTTCACCATTGCGAGGAAAAAAGTTATCAGTAAGATCAGTTACATTGAGCTGAATCATGCTGTGTGGCTTTGGAAATACTGGCGTTCAACAACTCCAAAGGAAGCATGAGCTGTATATGAGGAGCTAACAGGGCAAGCAGAACAAGATCTGTTGGTCTGCTCCTTCACTATTTGTATCTGATTGGTACAGTTGAACCTGGTCATGTCATTGTTCATCATATTGCACAATCCTTTTGTGATTCTATGTATCCAGACCAGATGCAAATCTCCATTTATTGGAAACCTAATTCCTGACCTTGTGATTAGGAGGTTAAATTGTAGTATATTAAGCATTTTGTTTGCTATGGTGTTTTGATTTTTTATTGTTAACAATGAGACTTCATTATCCTATGTCATTTGACTCCATGGTGCAGAAAGCAGCTTGTGGACCCTCCATATGCAGCTCAGGAAGTGTAGGGAGAGGAAGCAGTGGTCGGCAAGCCTGGTCAAGAACCAGTTGAAATTCATTTGGTACTTTTTAACCATTCCCTCAATGTCAGCAAAACAAAAGAGCCAATTATTGACTTTATGAAGGATGGTGCATGTGCTCCTATCTACATCAACAATTCTAAGGTTGAGAGAATTGAGAGCTTCAAGGTCCTGGGAATGAACTTCATCGAATATCTGTCTTGATCAAGCAATGTAGATGCCACGGCTGGGTAATCTCACCAATACCTCTACTTCCTCAGGAGAATTTTAAAAATTGACACGTCCCCTTTGATGCACCATAGAAAGCATCTTATCTAGCTGCATCACCACTTGATATGGCAATTAATCTGTCCATGACCACAAGCAACTGCAGAGTTGTGAACACAGCTCAGCACATCACCTAAACCAGCCTCCTTTCCATGGACTTTCACTACCTCAGTAGAGCAGCTAGCATAATGAAAGACCCCACCCACTCTGGGCATGCCTTCTTCTCCTCTTTACCATCAGCTGATGATGAGCAGCAATGGTAACATCTTGTATTCAGTGTTTTGTGTATATATATATATATATATACATCTGCCTAATTTATTAAAATAGTTGAGAAATAGCTTTTTTATGGAACAGTAAATAAAAAAATAATTTTATTTTTAGCTGATATAATTCAAGCATAGCATGTAATAGACAGAGCAAAGCAATGTCTCAAGCCGTGGGTTAGGTAATAGTTCGTATTGGCAGAGAGCAAATATATAGCCAGTAGGAGAGGGAAGCCTCAGCAACATCCCCATCCTCAGTGTTTGCAAACCACAGCATGTAAGTGCTAAAGATAAGGCTAGAAGACTCACCGCTATGTTCAGCTGGAAATGCTGCATGGGTCTTCCATTTGAGATTCTCACAGACCCAGCCTTCAGAAAATGTGATACAGTTGTTTGATAGTGTGTAATGGCTGAAAAGTTCAAAGTAAATTTATCATCAAAGTACATATATGTCACCAGCTACAACACTGTGATTCATTTTCTTGCAGCATACTCAATAAATCCATAATAGAAAAATGACTATAATATAATCAGTTGAAGACTGCATCAACTTGGGTGTTCAACCAGTGTGCAAAAGACTGCAAATACAAAAAGAAAGAAATAATAAATAAATAAGCAAACAAACAGACAAACAAGCAATAAATATCGAGAACGAGTGTCCCTCCTGAGGCTCCTGTACCATCTTCCTGATGGCAGCAGCGATAAAGAAGCATGACTTGGATGATGGGGGTCCTACATAGTGGATACTGCTTCCTCTGACAACACTCCGTGTAGATGCACTGAGATGTAGGGAGGGTTTTACCCATGATGGACTGGGCTGGATCTACTACTTTTTGTAGGATTTTCCATTCAGGGGCATTGGTGTTTCCATACCAGAAAGTCAGTCAGTCAGTATTCTCTCCACCTCACACCTATAGAAGTTTGTCAAAGTTTTAGATGTCATGCCAAATCTTTGCAAACTCCTAAGGAAGTAGAGATGCTGCTATGCTTTCTTCATAATTACACTTACATTGTGGGTCCTCTGAAATGATAATTAAAGATATTTATATTTAAAGAAAATTAAGGTATTTAAAGTTACTGGCACTCTCCACCTCTCCCTCTCTGCTGAAGATTTGTTCAAGGACATCTAGTTTCCTCTTCCTGAAGTCAATAATAGCTCCTTGGATTTGCTGTTTTGGCACCATTGAGCCAGATTTTCAATCTCCCTCCTATATGCTGAATAGTATTAAAAGCATTGGATACAGCAAAGGCTATGGGCCCAGACAGCATCCAGGCTGTATCTGTGGAGAGGAATAAATAGTCAATGTTCCAAGCCTCATCCTTTCATCAGCATAAAGTGTCTCAGCCTGAAACATTGACTGTTTATTCTTCCCCATAGATGTTGTCTGACCAGCTGTCCCTCCAGCATTTTGTGAGTTACTTTGGATTTCCTCATCTGCAGGATCTCTTGTATAGGTAGTAGTGAAGATCAGCACTCCAGAAATAGCCATGCTTCTTATGAAGCTGTTCTGGTGCTATTGCAACTCTGAACAGTCAAATGTAGTTAATTATCATCCAGTCAGTCCAATCTCAATCATCAGCAAAGTAATGGAAAGTGTCGTTGATAGTGCTATTGTGCAGTACACACCCACGAATAAGCTGCTTACAATTATCCACTTCAGGTTTCTTTTGGAACTTCTCATCACTTCCATCGTCCATGCATTGATTAAAGAACTAAATTTCAGAGGAAAGGTTAGAGTGACAGCCCTTGACATCAAGACAGCATTTGACCAAGTGTAGTATCAAGGAGCCTTGGTGATGTGGAGGACAATGGATATCAAAGGAAAAATATCTAAAAGCTAAGTCACACTTCAGTCACAATCTGAAGTGATTATGGTTCTTGTAGATCAATCAGTGCAGCTGCAAGTTATCACAGCAGGAATTCCTGATTTAGGTTGTTACGTGAAATGTATTCATCTCAGCTTTAGGATGTAGCTTAAGTGATATTGGAACGTAGATGTCCATTCCAAGGGTACGGTGAAATTATAAAACACAGACAAAAGATACTTCTTTGAAACTGCAGTATTACAATATTACTGTTGACTAAATTAAGCTTACAGTTTCCAAAGTGGTATCGGGCTGAAGATGGCATTGACGTACTTGTTGCTTTGGCATTCTGAGGTACCCATCTGCCTTAAGCAGGTTTCAGTTATACCAGTGCCTCAGAAGAACATGGCCCCAATGACTATCATCCAGTCTTACTTGCATCCACTATAAAGTATAAGTGCTTTGAGAGGTTGGTGATGAACCATATTAACTCCTGCCTAAAATGTGACTTGAATCTGCTCCAATTTGCCTACCGTCATAGCAGTTGCCATTTCATTGGCTCTTCACTCAACCCTGGAACATCTGGACAATTAAGATGCAACAATTAGACCAGTGCCAAAGAAGAATAGTGTGGGCTGCCTTAACAACTATCGCCCGCTAGCACTCACATCAACAGTGATGAAATGCTTTGAGAGGTTGGTCATGACTAGACTGAACTCCTGCCTCAGCAAGGACCCGAACCCATTGCAATTTGCCTATCGTCATAATAGGTCAACGGCAGATGCAATCTCAATGGCTCTCACACAGCTTTAGACCACCTAGACAACACAAACACCTACAGCAGGACGCTGTTCATCAGCTGTAGCTGAGCGTTTATTACCATCATTCCCACAATCCTTATTGAGAAGTTGCAGAACCTGGGCCTCTGGGCCATTGTTGTTAGAATCTCAGGTGGTGACGAGAAGGCGTATAGGAGTGAGATATGACAACTAGTGGAATGGTGCCACAGTAACAACATGGCACTCAACGTCAATAAGACAAAAGAGCTGATTGTGGACTTCAGGAAGGGTAAGATGAAGGAACACAAACCAATCCTCATAGAGGGATCAGAAGTGGAGAGAGTGAGCAGCTTCAAGTTCCTGGGTGTCAAGATCTCTGAAGATCTAAGCTGGTCCCAACACATTGATGTCATCATAAAGAAGGCAAGACAGCGGCTATATTTTATTAGGAGTTTGAAGCGATTTGCCATGTCAACAAATATACTCAAACTTCTATAGTTGTATTGTGGAGAGCATTCTGACAGGCTGCATCACGGTCTGGTATGGAGGGGCTACTGCACAGGACTGAAAGAAGCTGCAGAAGGTTGTAAATCTAGTCAGCTCCATCTTGGGCACTAGCCTACAAAGTACCCAGGACATCTTTAGGGAGCGGTATCTCAGAAAGACAGCGTCCATTATTAAAGACCTCCAGCACGCAGGGCATGCCCTTTTCTCACTGTTGCCATCAGATACAGAAGCCTGAAGGCACACAGCGATTCAGGAATGGCTTCTTCTTCTCTGTCATCGGATTCCTAAATGGACATTGAAGCATTGGACACTATCTCACTTTTTTAATATACAGTATTTCTGTTTTTGCACATTTTAATAATCTATTCAATGTACATAATTGATTTACTTGTTTATTATTATGTTTTATTTTATTTATTATTTTTTTCTCTCTCTTTACTAGATTATGTATTGCATTGTACCGCTGCTGCTAAGTTAACAAATTTCACGTCATATGCTTGCGATAATAAACCTGATTCTGATTCTAATGTATACATCAGGATGCTCTCATTGACTGCAACTCGATATCTAATACTAACATCCCCTCAAAACTAATCAATAAGTGCAACTGGATCCTCAATTTCTTCACATGCAGACCTCAATCATTCTGGATTGGCAACAGTATCTCCTCCACAGTCACCATCAGCACACGTGCGCCACAAGTTTGTGTGCTTAGTTCCCTGCTCTACTTGCTTTACACTATGACTGTGATACTAAATACAGCTCCAATGCCTTATTTAGGTTTGGTGATGACTCCAATGACCTTGATCAAATCAAAGGTGGTGACAAATCAGCATATAGGAGGGAGACTGAAAATGTGGCTGAGTGGTGCCATAAGAACAACCTCTCATTCAATGTCAGCACACCAAGGAGCTGATTATTGACTACACAAAGACAAAGCCATTGGTCCATGAGCCAGTGCTCATCAGAGGTGGAGATGGTCAGCAACTTTAAATTCCTTGGTTTTATCATATCAGAGAATCTATTCTGGGTCCAGCACGTAAGTGCCATTACAAAGAAATCATGGCAGTGCCTCTACTTTCTTAGAAGATTGTGTAGATTTGGCATGTCATCTGAAACTTTGACTAATTTCTATTGATGTGCAGTGGAGATTTTATTGACTGGTTGCATCATGGCCTGGTATGGACACCTCAATGCCCTTCAAAGGAAGAGCCTACAAAAAGTAGTGGATGCAGCCCATTCCATCATGGGTAAAGCCATCCCCACCACAGATCACATCTGTAGTCCATGGAGCGCTGACACAGAAAAGCAATATCCATCATCAGTAACCCTAGCACCCAGAACATGCTTTCTTCTCACCGCTGCCATCAGGAAGAAAGTACAGGAATCTCAGGACTCACACCACCATGTCAGGAACAGTTGTTCCTTCTCAGGCTCTTGAATCAGGGAGGATAACTTCATTCACCACATCACTGAACTGATCCCACAACCTATGGACTCACTTTGAAGGACTCTTCATCTCATATTCTCAATATTTGTTGATTCTCTTGTGTTTCTTTGCATTTGTTGTGAATGCTTGCAAGCAAATGAATCTCATGGTTGTATATGGTGACATGATGTACTTGATAATAAATAAGTTCACTTTGACTTCGAAATTTATTTTTCCAGATGCTTTTATTTTTTGCTTCATATTGATCCCAAATTTATTATTCAATGACATGTAACCAACAGGGTATGGAAACCACAAATGCACAGCATATAATTCAAAAATAGAAGGGCAAAATTAGAATTGTCTCATTGTTTTCTAAAGTACAATAGAATTTAAAGATTGTTTTTTACTGGATTATACTTTACTAAAAATTCTTGTGGAAAAATGTTGTCCATGTTGCAGTCACATGAAAATACCGTTCATTTACTATTATCATTCATCAAACTTGCAATAAAAGAAAATTTATTTGTCATTACACTATGTGTAATGAAAAGCAACTAACAACCAATAAATGAGAAAAGGAGAATAAAAGCAGTCTCAACACTGAATAAAGAAGCTGGATTTATTTGTAAGGTTTCAATATGCAGTTGGGGCAGCCAGAGTATTGACGGTGAGCTATATTTTGTAAGCACACCTGCTTTTTTTGTGAACCAAATGAAGGAAAATGACAACTAAATGAAGGGACATGACACTTTCAGGTCAAAATCAATAATTTTGTCTGTGCATCTGCTATTAACATTGAGAATGTTAAATTGTAGAAGTAAAGTTCTTATGACTCATTTTCTGAAAAAAACCCTGAATATTCCAGTTATATTTAACCCTCAGGTAACTACTATTGCTTTCATTTGTACAGTGTACTCAAAATGTTGACATAGTAGGACTTGGTGTATGCAAGGAGGAAGGAAAAACAGACTTTCAAGTTTTGTGAAGATCGTACTAATTTTAATTACAGAACTTGGTTATTCTTTTATCCAACCCTTTTGCTACTTGTCAGTCTTTCAGTTTGGTGAGCTGGGAAGTTAATTAGCGAATGAGATACAGGGCTGGAGAAGGGGGAATCTGGTAGAAGAGGACAGAAGGCCATGGAAGAAAAAGGGGGAGGAGCACCAAGAGGGAGGTGATGGGCAGGTAAGGAGATGAGGTGATAGAGGGAAAAGGGAATTTCTTCATCAGATTCTCCCTTCTCCAGCCTGGTATCTCTGTCAACAATCAACTTCCCAGCTCTTTATTTAACCTCACCCCCCCCCCCCCCCCCAATTTCACCTATCACCTTGTGTTTCTTCCTCCCCTTCTCCCACTGTTCAACAGTTCCTGCTGATTTGAGGGTGGCTAATGTTGTCCCACTTTTCAAGAAAGGAGGGAGAGAGAAAACAGGGAATTATAGACCGGTTAGCCTGACATCAGTGGTGGGAAAGATGCTGGAGTCAATTATAAAAGAGGAAATTACAACACACTTGGATAGCAGTAGAAGGATCAGTCCCAGTCAGCATGGATTTATGAAGGGAAAATCATGCTTGACTAATCTTCTGGAGTTGTTGAGGCTGTAACTATGAAAATGGACAAGGGAGAGCCAGTGGATGTAGTGTACCTGGACTTTCAGAAAGCTTTTGATAAAGTCCCACATAGGAGATTAGTGGGCAAAATTAGGGCACATGGTATTGGGTGCAGAGTACTGACATGGATTGAAAATTGGCTGGCTGACAGGAAACAAAGAGTAGCGATTAACGGGTCCCTTTCGGAATAGCAGGCTGTGACCAGTGGGGTACCTCAAGGTTCGGTGCTGGGACAGCAGCTGTTTACAATATACATTAATGATTTAGATGAAGGGATTAAAAGTAACATTAGCAAATTTGCTGATGACACATAGCTGGGTGGCAGTGTGAAATGTCAGTAGGATGTTATGAGAATGCAGGGTGACTTGGACAGGTTGGGTGAGTGGGCGAATGTATGGCAGATGCAGTTTAATGTGGATAAATGTGAGGTTATCCACTTTGGTGGCAAGAACAGGAAGGCAGATTACTATCTAAATGGAGTCAAGTTAGGAAAAGGGGAAGTACAACGAGATCTAGGTGTTTTTGTACATCAGTCAATGAAAGCAAGCGTGCAGGTACAGCAGGCAGTGAAGAAAGCTAATGGCATGCTGGCTTTTATAACAAGAGCAATTGAGTATAGGAGTACAGAGGTCCTTCTGCAGCTGTACAGGGCACTGGTGAGACTCCACCTGGAGTATTGTGTGCAGTTTTGGTCTCCAAATTTGAGGAAGGACATTTTTGCTATTGAGGGAGTGCAGAGTAGATTCACAAGGTTAATTCCCAGAATGGCGGGACTGTCATATGTTGAAAGATTGGAGCGACTGGACGTATACACTGGAATTTAGAAGGATGAGAGGGGATCTGATTGAAACATATAAGATTATTAAGGGATTGGACATGCTGGAGGCAGGAAGCAAGTTCCCACTGATGGGTGAGTCCGGAACTAGAGGCCACAGTTTAAGAATAAGGGGTAGGCCATTTAGAACAGAGATGCAGAAAACCTTTTTCACCCAGAGAGTGGTAGATATGTGGAATGCTCTGCCCTAGAAGGCAGTGGAGGCCAAGTCTCTGGATGCATTCAAGAGAGAGTTAGATAGAGCTCTTATAGATAGCGAGTCAAGGGATATGTGGAGAGGGCAGGAACGGGGTACTGATTGTGTATGATCAGCCATGATCACAGTGAATGGCGGTGCTGGCGAGAAGGGCCGAATGGCCTGCTCCTGCACCTATTGTCTAATTCTGACACCTGATCTTTTTCCTCTGGTCCTGTTGAAGGGTCTCAGCCCTTCCTTTCTTTACATACTGCCTGGCCTGCTGAGTTCCTCCAGCATTTTGTGTGTGTTGCTTGGATTTCCAACATCTGCAGATTTTTTTCCTGTTCCTTGTGTTCTTTTTCCTGTTCTTAATTCTTATGTTCTTAATATAATATTAATGGTAAGACTCTTGGTAGTGTAGAGGATCTGAGAGATCTTGGGGTCCATGTCCATTGGGCACTCAAAGCTGCAGTACAGGTTGGCAGTGTTGTTACAAAGTGTTGTTATTCATCAATGTGGGATTGAGTCCAAAAGCTGTGAGGTAATATTACAGCTATATAAGACCTTGGTCAGTCCCCATTTGGAGTACTGTTGTTCAGTTCTGGTCACTTCACTATAGGAAGGATGTGGATAGAAGTGCAGTGGAGACTTACAAGGATGTTGCCTGGATTGGAGGGCATACCTTATGAGAATAGGTTGAGTGAACTTGGCCTTTTCTCCTATGAGCAGCGGAAGATCAGAGGTGTATAAGATGATGAGGGGCATTGATCGTGTGCATAGCCAGAGGCTTTTTTCCAGAGCTGAAATGGCTAACATGAGGGGACATAGTTTTAAGGTGCTTGGAGATAGGTACTGAGGGGATGTCAGGGGTAAGTTTTTCACACAGAGAGTGGTGGGTGTGTGGAATGCACTGTCAGCAGTGGTGGAAACGGATACAATAGGGTCTTTTAAGGGCCCCTTAGATAGGTACTTGGAGCTTAGAAAAATAGAGGGGTATGTGCTAGGGAAATTCTAGGCATATTCCAGTGTAGGTTACATGGTCGGCACAACATTGTGGGCCGAAGGGCCTGTAACACGCTGTAGATTCCTATGTTCTATGTCCTTTTGTAGCATTTGTCAGGTTCTTCCTTTATGATACCACTTCATTCACCACCTGGACAGGAAGAGAAGAATTCGAAATAAATCAGTGGAAGAGAGCAGTAAGATAACAGGAAGGTAGAAATAAAGAGCATATACAGCATGGTCACATTATCTAGATAATGCCGATAAGAAAGTAAACCATCAACCTCCTGGCTGACAGAAATAGAAGTCAAATAAAAGGTCAGAAGGATTAGTTAAATGCAATGTCATGTAGAAAAGAAATCAGTTCTAAACTGAAAGCTACATCAGAGAAAGTACGTACATCAGAGAAATACAATAATCAGAGAAAGTACTACATACCTATGTGTCTGGCAGATATTTTTTCACGAATTGATCCTGTCTGACATACTTATAATGGAACTGAAAATAAATACAATTCAACATAAAGAAGGCTCATTTTGCCGGTGGAATAGCTGTATGCTTTTGTTTTTGCAGTTTTAGCAAATAGAGCAAACATAAATTTTATTTTCTTCACCAGAAGGCAAAAATTGTATCCAGATGTTTAATTTTTTTAGTTGTAGTTCTTATGTCCCAATAGCTTTCTTACTATTTTAACAAAAGCCACTAATCATTAATTCATTTCCTCTCATCTTGAAAGCCTCCAATAAGAGATAAATGTAAAGACATCATTATGTTTTGTCACTTGAAAAATGAAGTGAAATTACATAGAGCAACTTGCAAGATTCTGGAGGAACTCAGCAGGTCAGGCAGCATCTATAGTCTTCTGCCCTTTCCTATCAGATTTATTCTCCTTCAGCCGTTTTGCTGCTTCTATTTATCACCTCCCACCTTCTCACATCATTCCCTTTTATCCCCCTCCCCTACTCACCTGCCTTTCCCCTTGACCTACGCATTTATCTATCACTTGTCAGCTTATGCTCTTCTCACTCTTCCTACCCTTTTATTCTGGCTTCTGCCCTCTTCCTTACAGTTCTGCTGAAGGATTTATATCTGAAACATAAGTCATTCATTTCCCTCTATTGATGCTGCCTGGCTTTCAGAGTTCCTCCAACATTTTGTGTGAATTTATGTTGACATTATTTTTCTTGGTGTTTTTTTTTAAACAATAGATAGACAGATATATAGATACTTTATTCATCCCCAAGGGGAAATTCAACATTTTTCCAGTGTCCCATACACTTATTGTAGCAAAACTAATTGCATACAGTATTTAACTCAGTATAAATATGATATGCATCTAAAATCACCCTCCCAAAAAGCATTAATAAATAGCTTTTAAAAAGTTCTTAAATAGTTTACTAAAGTGCACTGAGTGGTAACTTAAGCTCAGACCTAACCCTGGCACTTAACATGTCTTGCCCCTGGTGGTTGAATTGTAGAGCCGAATGGCGTATGTATGCAGTTTTAATGTGGTATTTCAGCCAAGTTGTCTAGGGATTTGTGCTGATCATACTTCAGAGCTTCTCTCGAGGGAAAATGAGTAATATTCATCTGCAGAGGTGCCACCTCTGAAGTTCCAGTGCTACAGCTGTGCGAAGAGACCACTGGAATAGGTTGACTGCACGCCAGCTAGTCAATGCTGGTGCTTCAGAAGCATTTCAGAATGCAAAACTCATCTTAGAATTTGGATGAATGAATTTGTATTTATCAGAAGCTACTTATTTTTAGAACCAGAAAATCAATTAAAATAGATAATGAAAAACAAGCTTTAAAGAAACTTTGGACAACATACTAGATTGTCAGTTGTTTTAATTAACCTTGAATTATTGGAAGGCGCAATCCTAGTCATGAATTATTGGTCTGTTCATTTGTGATAATACTATGGACTGTTTAAAGTGGAAAGGTTAAAAGAATGCCTCATTGTGCATTTATTTTGTCCATTATCTGAAAACAGTGCTATGTGCTAAAGCTTACTTTGGGACTTATGAAAGACTACTAAGCAGTTTGATAATGGGATAATGGTTTCTGCATTGTAAAGCTCTTAACTAAATTACAAATAAGGAATAACCAAAATGAGAAATCCATGTTTAAAAGTTCAATATTCCTTAATTAATTCTTGCCATGTGCAGAAACAAGCTTAAGAAGGTGAGTGGGTGAACAATCTCTGATTTATTCCATTTAGGCACTATTGCCTCAGTACTCTTGATCCAGATAACATTGAAATGCATGGAAATTGATTACTGCTTCACATTGTCAGTTTTTGTGTGCAAACGTTAAAGGTTAGTGCCCTAAATTTCCAAATCTTCCATTTGCATAACTGTTCTAATAATCAGCATTCTAATAATTCTAGATTCCAATAATTCTAAATAACATTCTAAAAATCAACATTAGGTATAATTTTCTACCAATATGCAGACTGACCTGAACAATTCTAACTACATCCTTCCTCCTACAGCATCATAAGCATGTTAGTTTGATAGGCGCATTCCTATACTACGCTGTTCTAGGTTCTAAGATGATAAGTAATTTCCATTTTTTAAAATTAGTGATCTTTGATTAAGTGAAAATTAAGTGAAAATCAACCGAACAAAACCATGATGGAAATCTTCAGAGGTTCCACTACAAGACACAACTTTCCCTCCCCTCTCCTGTTCAGCTTTTCACAAAAAACAGTCCCTTCATTAATCCCTTTCCACACTTCTATTTAAATTAGCCACCCCTCGTTTTACAACACTGGCAACTACAAGCAAGGCAGCACTTTTTTTTTCAGCTCTTACCTTCTTAACCTCAGAGACTTCCCATTACCCCACCACTCTATCCTCCCTGCAGCCTTTAAAGTTTCTTTTGTCTCCTTTTCAGTTCAATAAGGGGTCTGCTCCTTAAAACGTTAACCTGTTTCTTTTTCCACAGTTGCAGAATGATCTATTGAGAATTTCTGGTATTTTATTTTTGTGTCAGCATCAACAAAATGTTTTTGTTCGGTTTAAATGTTTTTGATTCTGCTAATATTTATACTGAAGCAGTCTGCTCTCATTGGTTTTGATGTTTCCTATTATAATTAAAAAGTCCACAACTTCAAAAGGTGTTGATTTCATTTAGTCACAGTTATAGAGCACTACAGCACAGAATCCAACCCTTTGGCCCATCCAGTTTGTGCCAAACTGTGAATCTGCCTAGTACCATCAACTTGCACTCGGACCATGACCCTTCAAAACCCTCCCATCCATGTACCTATCCAAATTTCTATTAAATGTTGAAATCAAACCCACATCCATCACTTCCACTGGTAGCTCATTCCACACTCTCAGCACTCTCTGAGTGAAGAATTCCCCCTCATGTTCCCCTTAAGCATTTCATCTTAAGCATGTCCACTAGTTCAGGTCACACCCAATCTCAGTGGAAAAAGTCTGCTTACTTTTGCCTTATCCATACCCCTCAATCTCCTACGCTCTAACCTCCAGAGAGCTTCTAACTGCAACAGAATATAGGGCTCTTTGCTTTATCTGTTCTCATAAGACAAAATCGCCATTCTGTTAGTCAATTTGCACTTCCTCAATCATGAATATATCCTTCTTTAGGTTGGGATGTAAAACTTGCATAATATTTCAGTTATGGTCTCACCAGCGTGGTGCAATTTGAACAGGACGACTTAAGTAATGTTCCGCCTATGAAGACCTTTTGCCTTCCTACTTAGACCATAAGACCAATAAGATATAGGAGCAGAATAAGGGCATTTGGTCCATCGAGTTTGCTCTATGATTTCATCATGGCTGATCCGTTCTCTCTCTCAGCCCAACCTCCTGCCTTCTCTCTGTATCCCTTCATGCCATGGCCAATCAAGAATCAATCGAACTCTGCCTTAAATATACATAAAGACTTGGCCTCCTTAGCTGTCTGTGGGAATGAATTCCACAGGTTCACCATTCTCTGAGTAAACAAGTTCCTCCTCATCTCTGTTCTTAAAGGATATTCTTCTATTCTGAGGCATTGTTCACTGGTCCTAGACTTTCCTACCATAGGAAACATCCTCTTCACATCCACTCTGTCAAGGCCTTTCAACATTCAATTAGGTCATCCCTCAGTCTTATGAGTTCCATTGAATACAGGCCCAGAGCAATCAATGCTCTTCATTTGCCAAGCCGTTCAGTCCTGGATTCATTTTCGTAAACCTCCTTTGTACCCTCTCGAGTATCAGCACATCCTTTTTAAGATAAGTGGCCCCAAATTGCTCACAATACTTACCAGTGCTTTACAAAGCCTCAATATTACATCCTTGCTTTTATGTTCTAGTCCTCTTGAAAGGAATACTGACAATGCATTTGCTTTTCTCACCATTGACTCAACCTGCAATTTAACCTTTAGGGGTCCTACACAAGGACTCCGAAGTCTCTCTGCACCTCAGATTTTTGAATTTTCTCTCCATTTGGAAAATGGTCAACGCTTTTATTTCTTCTACCAATGTTCATGACCTTACACTTCCTGACACAGTATTCCAACTGCCACTTCTTTGTCCATTCTCCTAATCTGTCTAAGTCCTTCTGTGGCCTCTGTTCTTCCTTAAAACTACCTGCCCCTCCACCTATCTTTGTACCATCTGCAAACTTTGCTACAAAGCCATCAATTCCGTCATCCCAGTCATTGACCTATAACATAAAATAGCGGTCCCAACATAGACCCTTATGGAAAGAAACTAGTCACTGGCAGCTAAGCACAAAAGGCTCACTTTATTCTCACTCTTTGTCTCCTGCCAATCAGCCACTGCTTTATCCATGCTAGTATCTTTACTGTAGTATCACAGGCTCTTAACTTGTTAAGCACTTTGTGAAAAGCCTTCTGCAAATACAAGTACACAGCATCCAATGATTCTCCTTTGTCGATCCTGCTTGTTAGTTCCTCAAAGAATTCCAACAGATTTTTCAGACAATATTTTCCCTTAGGGAAATGATGCTGACTACGGCCTATTCTATTTAGTGCCTTCAAGTACCCTGAGACCTCATCCTGAACAATCAACTCTAACATCTTCCCAAACACTGTGGTCAGGCTAACTGGGCTAATATTTCCTTTCTTCTGCTTATTTCCCTTCTTGAAGAGTGGAGTGACATTTACAATTTTCCATCCCTCCAGATTCGTATCATCCACAACCTTTGCAACAAAGCCATCAATTGCATCATCCAGGTCACTGGCATATAACGTAAGAATATGTTGTCTTAACACAGACCCCTGTGAAACACCAGTAGTCACCAGCAGCCAACCAGAAAAGGCTCCCATTATTCCCACTGTTTGCCTCTGCCAGTCAGTCACTGCTTTATCCATGCTAGTATCTTTCCTGTAATACCATGGGCACTTAACTTCTTCAGAGGCTTCATGTGTGGCCTTCTGAAAATCCAGGTACGTAACATCCACTGATTCCCCTTTGTCTATCTTAATTGTTATTTCTTCAAAGAATTCCAACAGATCTGTCAGGCATGATTGTCCCATGAAGAAACAATGCCGACTATATCCTATTTTATCATGTTCCTTTAAGTACCCTGAAACCACATCCTTAACAATTGACTCCAACATCTTTCCAACCACTGAGGTCAGTAAAGCTTGCCTATAATTTCCTTTCTTCTGCCTCTCTCCCTTGAAGAGTGGAGTGACATTTGCAATTTTCCAGTCTTTTGGAACCTTTCCAGAATTTAGTGATTCTTGAAAGATCATTACTCACGCCTCCAAAATCTCTTCAACCATCTCCTTCAGAACCCTGAGGTGTACACAATCTGGTCCAGGTGACTTATCTACCTTTAGACCTCTCAGTTTCCCAAGAACCTTCTCCCTTACTCACTTCTGATCCCTGACATTCTCAGACATCCAGCATACTGCTCGTGTCTTCCACAGTGAAGACTGATGCAAAATACTTATTCAGTTCGTCCACTATTTCTACCATTACGAGCTCTCCAGCTATGTTTTCTAGCAGTTTGATATCCACTCTATTTGTATGTGAACCTCTGTGATTCATTTATTAGAACACACGGGTCACGCTGGAACCAACACATTTGAAACTCTCACCATTTTTTTTTAAAAGGAAGAAAGCAATAGAATCATTAACCATTAATAGTTAGTAAATTTGATTGCTGATGTGTTAGTAAATCACCAGTTCATACTAATTTTTTGGAAATTTGAGGCATGCATGGGGAACATGCTATTAGTGAATCAGATATATTTTGCTTGCATCTAACATCCATTTTTGACACTAGCTTACAATTTATCAGACTTCCTGTATAAAATTCATTGTCATAAGTTGGCATGATGTTTGAATACATATCCCTCCATTGCTTATCTGATGCCATAGGATTCATAGGTAAGTTAAACAGTTGTTAGATTCTAAAGATCAAATCAAAATCAAAATGCTTCCCACATTTTGCAACTTACTAAAGTTGAGGAAATTTTGTGCAGACCATTTTAACAAAACTTACGAATGCATTTATACAGCTGTAATCTATTTCTTGCAGTAGTCATTTTTAATCATTGCTGTTTTACTTGTGGGATGTTAAATTTAGAATAATGATTCAAGGGCCAGAGTTTGGACCTAATTAATAAATGCTTCTAACGTAACATTCAGTATTTATGGATAAAGGCATGAATATTGCTTGATTTTGTTTGCTTGGGGCCCAGCCCAGTTGTTTCCTCTGCCCCACTCTGGCTGGCTTGGATATTGTTAACCATTCTGAAATAAAGTTTGTGCCTTTATATTTGAGGAAATATGAAGTTTAGTGGGACTTTAAAAGTGTGTAATATACACTAAACGGGATGATAAAGCTAGATAATGAAACTGGGTCTTGGGAGAGAAAAAAATGCAATTCCATTGCCAAGCACAAATCGATGTGCTGGCTGTGCTATTACCTTTTTGTCTCTTTCACATTTAACTTTTCAGCCACTGCTTCAAGGAATTGTCATGGGTTTTGTCAAGCTGCAGGAGATGAAACCAATGATTTAACCAAGAATAGATGCAAATACTCAGCAGTATTCAATGTCTGTTGAAAGAGCAGTAGATAAGTACTTCTAAATACTTCTAAATAAAAGCAGTTGTCCTTTTATCCCTCAAGTCATGCTTATGACTGAATTTCAACATTAATTCTGCTTTCTCTTTCATCTCAGTTGTTAGTAGCCAAGGAATTAATTTGCCTTGCAGTTCCAATCTCAAGAGAAGTAACATATCTTTCATTTTAAGCAGTTTTAATATTCCTGAAGGTGGCAGCATAAGTAGATGAGATGGTAAAGAAGGCATATGGGATTCTCATCTTTATTAGCAAGAGCATAAAATATATGTACAGGGAGGTTATGACACTGGTTCAAGAACCATGGATAAGGCCACATCTAGGATATTGTATGCAGTTCTGATTGCCACACAACAGGAAGGGTGTGATTGTACTGAGAAGGTTAACCAAGATGTTGTCTGGGATGGAACATTTGAAGTAAGAGGAGAGACTGCACTGGGTGGATTTGCTTTCCTTGGTGTTGAGGGGCTGGTGGGAGGGTGAGATATGGGGACCAGATTGAGATATGCACAATTTTTGGAGTGTATAGATAGGGCAGATAGAAAGAAACCACTGCCCATAACAGTGTCTATATCTCGAAGGCATAGGTTTAAAGTGGTAGGAGGAATTCTGAGGAAAAATAAATTAATCTGGGATGCACTGCCTGAGGAAACAGTGGAGGTTGTACTATCATAGCATTTAAAATCATCTGGTCATGCACTTGAATTGGAAGGGTACTGGCCAAGTGCTGGTATATTAGATTAGCATAGATGATCAGCATAAACTTAGTGCACCGAGGGGTCTGTTACTGTGCTACATAGCTCTTATCACCATTACTAATTATTCTATCACATTCAAAGCCTGTGAGTCTTTAGGCAACAAACTTTCTTGCAAATCCAGATGTATTACATAGATGGTTCCCCATTAGATATTATTTAATACAGCTGTAAGCTATACTAAATAATATTTCCATTTCATTAAACAATGTTAACCTTGTCTACTAAGATTAGGATTTTCTAAGTGTCCTATTACCACTTTTTAATGCATGTTTCCAGCATTTTTGTAATAATGAATTCATTAACTCTCTCCTGCCTTTGCTGAATGCCACTTATCTATTTGTTGTAGCACGATCATATATGCAAATGGATTTTTAAAAAATCATATCAATACTGCTTATTTTCTCATTGAGCTAAGTTCTCAAGTTGTAAAGCTGCAAATTATGTTGCTAAATGAAGGCATATTGAAGTATGTTAACATTTGAAGCTTTAATTTAATCAGAAACCATTAAGACCAATCAAAAGGTCCACTGAATCAATAGGTAATTCAGGTAAATAAATTTGAAGAACAGTCTTATTAATGCCAACATATTCTTGTCATGGTTGCAAACAATTCCAGTATTTTTTTCACAACAGTGTTAATACTATTTTTGGAATAGGTAATCCAATGCTTATAGCTACATGTTATACTGAATCCTAGATGGAAAAGTAGTGTGCCAACAATTAATCTTTTTCATTCTGTTACTCAGATCATCACAAATTTAATGAAAAGTCATATTGCCTGCAAACTTGCTGCTGCCCTGGCAACATTAATGCCTTTAAACTACAAAACCTGAGGCAGTAGCGAAGTGCAAATCAATTTCAACAGTCAGATAACAACCTATCTATTGCATTCCAGCTGCCATTATTTTTTTAAATGACACATACAGCTGGTCTACAGTGCTTTAAATCTCTTAATTTCAGTAAAAACTCATTACAATTCTTAAACATGTTTTCAGATGTTTCCAGAGTCTCATCAAACATTATGGGAGAATTTGACTCTAAACCTGTAATTCTCTTAATGGTAGACATTAAATTAAATTTTATATATGTTAACACAAGCAATTGCTGAGTGAAGTCTAATGCAAGTACCTAAATCTGAGCCACAGACTCAACCATTTGGATCACTGCCCTGCTGGCTCTTTGAAAGAACTGTTCAACCTGCGCTATTCCTTGCACCATCCTTTTTCCCTTAAGGTGTTCCACCTCCAACATTACATCAGCCAGCTTAGGCAGTGCATTGCTTATCACAGCACCTTGTTGCATTATATTTTGTTCAGTCACAGAACTCCTTGCTCTCTGGTCAGTTGCCTTAATTCTGATACTCTACAATAATAACCAGGTTTCCTCAGAGCCTGCTCTGCTGTAAAGAGACAGCACGGTAGCGTACTGGTTAGCATTAACACTATTGTAGCACCAGTGAACTGTGTTCAAATCTGCTGCTTTCTAAGGAATTTGTACATTCTCCCTGTGACCACATGGGGTATATGTCAGGTGATCTGGTTTCCTCCTATAACCAGATCAATTAAGGGGCATGAGTCTGTTGGGCTGGAAGGACCTGTTACTTGTTGTAATTTCTAAATGAAATAAAAATAATTTCCTGTGTTTAACCAAGTAATTTAAACCTGATGATGTAGTGCACCTCTCCTGGTCTTGAAGTTCTTCCTAAATTATGGTGCCCAGAGCTACTCCCATGAGTCTTTTCACCCCATTTCAAACCGTGAAACAGGCCATCGTGAGAGGGCTTAAGGGGGTGTTGATGTGTATCATGGTGGAGAAAAACAAACGTGGTAGAACGTAGGTCAACTGGAACCCAAGAATGCTGTACACCATGATGGAAAGTAGGAATAGGTGTAAAAGAATTGAGTTTACATAGGAGGGTGGGAACACTGCAGGACTCATGAGGGATGATTGTGCCAACTCTTGTCTGTCAGGAAGGTCCTCAGAACAGCTTTTTAAGGAACAGTCAAACTTTTCACACAGGCCTTTGGATTGCAGGTGATGTGTCTTGGTGTGATGCAATTTAACCCCAAAGTTCTAGGCCATTGTGGCACTGAGGTCTGACGTGAATTCGGGACTATGGAAGGAAGAAGTATCAGAATGGGTGCTGACCTGAGCAACTCAGGCGTTGATGAACACCCGAGCCACATCCACAGCTGTCATCAACGCTAGAGGGACAACCGCTGACCACCTGGTGGTACGGTCCACCATGGTAAGGAGATGCATGAAACTATTTGGCGGGGTGGGGGGAGAGCTGGGGGGGCACAGGACTAATCAGGTCCACATTAAAGTGATCATACCATTGCTCTGGGACCTTGAAAGGTGCCAATGGCACCTGAACGTGACAGTTAAATTTTGCCCGTGGACACACAACACAGGCTGCACTCCATTCTCACACATCCTTCCTGAGGCCATGCTACACAAACTTTAAAGCAACCGCCCAGATACAAGAGGCCACGAATAGAGTTAAAAACAGTATGCCTTCAATTTTCAGACATTGTGGTGCAAGGGCTACTGGTTGAGACATCACACAGGAGAGAGACTCCTGTGTCCCCAAGCTTGACATCAGCCAGCCACAGGCCAATTACTGTTGTCCTATAAGCCTGAACCTCTGGGTTGGCAGCTGGGCTGCCATACCAACATAGTCAGCCATGATGTGTATGGTATCAACAGCAGGCCATGAGAAGCAATCAGCCCCAGCATTATTTTTCCCTGTATGTCAGTTGTGAATTCCAAAAAGTAGGCCAGGTGCTGTTGCTGTTATGCAGACCAAGGGTCTGATCCTTTGGCCATCGTGGCATGACGGGTTTGTGGTCAACTAATGCTGTGATGTGCTGGCCCTGCAGTAGAAAATGAAAATATTGCTGCCCAGATGGAGACCAAGAAGCTCGCAGTCAAACATACAGTATTTCTTCTTGGGTGGGGGTTGTGGTCTGCCGGCTGAAGAAGGTGAGCGGCTGCCATGTGCCCCAGTCAACTGTTCGCGTACAGCACCCACTCCATAGTCTGAGGCATCAGTAGTGACAGCTCTCAGTCCATTGGGAAGCAGCTGCACCAATAGGGTCGCGTTCAAAAGAGCTCGTTTGGTGTCATCGATTGCTCTGGTCGTCCTGACTAAGTCCACTTTAGAAAAAAGTTATCTTTCTGGTTAAACGAGCTGAAAAATCTTGAAAATGTGGGACTGGGTGGTGGATGGTGATGGTGGCCTTGTAAAGGCAGCCATAATTGCCACATGGACGGCAAACACCATCGATCTTAGGCACCATGTGGGAGAGGTGAAGCCCAAGGGTTATTTGACCTGCCTACAACACTAAGCATTTTCATATTAGCAAACTCAGACTTCATGCTAATCTGCTTTTCTGAGTCCAGTCGATGTGCACGGGCACGGACCAATGAGCCAGATGTGAAAATGAGGTGCTTTGTGACTGTAGTAGTAAATGTGAGCTTGGTGAGGTTTAGGAGCTCACCTAACAGGCAAGTGAATTCTCATGTGGTGCATGCGCTAGACAGAGTTGTGGGGAACTTGCTGGGTTGTGCAGAGTAATGACCCAAAGTCCTTTGCATCTACAAGCTGGCAATTCTTAAGATCTACCAACAGTATTTTAGCGCAGAGGAAATTTTCAGCCTTAGCCAAGACAAAGTCCCATGTGTAGCATCGTGCACTGAAGCAGAGCGTCACGCATCATGTTCTGTCAGTCCGGATCCTGCTGCCATCAGCGGCCTTCAGCGAGGTTCCATTGTCCTCTACCTTAT
Organism: Hypanus sabinus; assembly: GCF_030144855.1. Lineage (NCBI taxonomy): Eukaryota > Metazoa > Chordata > Chondrichthyes > Myliobatiformes > Dasyatidae > Hypanus > Hypanus sabinus. Next base: position 64,180,700 of record NC_082719.1, on the reverse strand, counting down.
AATCAATGGGCGTTACTGGCAGTACACTCACTGGTGTGCCCTTGTCACGCAGGAAGCATCGCCCTGAAAGGGCTTAGGTAATGAACAAAAGACTACTCTGGCAGCTGGAACCCACAGTGTACACAGACCTTTGATGTGCCGATGCATCGGCACTATTGAAGTTGCGTGACAGTCAGCGTTTCTTGGTGTTGGTGCTGAAGCATGCATGGTAGAAACATAGACCTGGAGATGTCTGATTCAGAGTCATGGGTGTGAGTCTGCTGGAGGCTTTGCTGATAGGGCTTATTGAGACGGGAAAGGAGGAGGAATGATGCCTGTCTATGTGTAGACTATTGGCCATTTTTGTAAGCTCCCTATAGTCCTTCACAGATGTATTAGAGTCTGTGTGAACTTGATCATTCATTTGTTGCATAAACAGTTCTTTATAAATAAAAGGATGGTGAGTGCCTAGGAGAGGTAACACGTGGTCCATTAGTTCCGAAGCCTTAGCATCACCCAGGCCGGGCAAGGAGAGCGATGGTTTTGCACACTCAGATTCAGACTCAGACAGTCTAAGAGGGAGTTTTCAGAGTGATACATTTATCACTTGTAGGCAAGTCTTCTGGTAGACTCACCACTCTGGCTGCAGTGCAATTACTTAGCGATGCTACAACGTAGTAAAATTTGGTATTGTCTGGGGTGATTTCTTGCTGGGCTTGAACTGGGTTTCTGCTTGTGTAAACCACGCGATAGCGTGCTGCTCTCAAAATTATTAGATTCAAAGTGACTGCTTTGGTTGACTTGTCGTTGAGTAACTGGAGTCATCTAAGAGTGTCGGGGTCACCAATGTAGGATTTCATGAATAAAACATGCCAGAGTCATTTAATGTGCTTTACAAAATCTGCAACCCTTTACTTCCATTACAAATAAACCAACAGTAGTCACTTTACACTGATGACATTATGTCAGACACCAAAAACTCAATGATTGTATTTGTGAATTATGTTGAACGATTTCTATGAAGAGTAATGTGTGTCATTTGTCACCCATTAATTACTTTGCACTGTAATCTTATATCCTATGCTCTGGCTAATCAAAGCAGGTATGTCTGCTGCCTTTTTGGATTTATGGACGTGTACACCAAGGTCCTTCAGTTCCTCAAATACCAGCTTGCTCTGGAAACCATGGGCCATACTTACTGGACTATTGATTGTGATCATAATCAGCCATGATCTCAGAATGGCGGTGCAGGCTCGAAGGGCCGAATGGTCTACTTCTGCACCTATTGTCTATTGTTTATTGTCTATTGTCTATTTGTGAAGCAAAGTTTCCACAATGCAGCCTTCAAAAAATTTGACTACACAACTCCAGGAATTTCTGTCCCTTCATTATTTGATTCTTGAATTAATTGCCCATGTTCTTAACATTGAATATAATCTTATTGTACTTCTTTGCTTTAAATTTTATTTGCCATGTCTTCTTACTTCACTGGTCTATATGGTTCTGAAATATGTTGCACCTCTTCTTTGTTTACAGGAATTTCAAGTTTTCTTTCATCTGCAAGTTTTTAAATGAAATGCAGCAAATCAGAAAGAGCAATAGTCCAATCAACCAGAATTTGAGGTGGGGGGGGGGGGAGTGGGTGGAGCAGTTTCCTAGTCTCTAACACTGCTGTTTTATAAATTCAATCATTTTGTATGCCGACAGTCAGCTACATTTTAATCTTATTGCCTTCAAGTTTACTCAAGTTCATTTTTTCATGTGGTATTTATTAGACACCATTTAATAATAGCTATTGTGCTTCATTCAACAATCTTCTATGTCACTCAATGAGATAATATTGCAATGAAAATTGCCTTCAAAAATCTTTCCTGGCTTTTCAGTTAATTTAAGTGTTGGTGCCTTTTTATCTTTTTTATCTCTAGACTTTCTCCATCTGCAACAGTAGGGTGATAGATTTTTTATGTTTTTTTTTAATTTTCCTGCCCTCTGCCACTCCTCACTTTATTAAGATAGAGGTCGATTCTTTATTGATCCCGAAGGAAATTACAGTGTCAGAGAAGCATTCCGAGTGTACAAAATATAAATATTAGAAGAGAAGTAAGAAAGAATGAAAAGTAAGTTACCTCAAGTAGACTAACAGGAGGGGGTCATCACTTTCCTGCCTATAGGTTGTCTCATTATAGAGCCTAATGGCCAAGGGAATGAATGGCCTCATATAGTGCTCTTTGGAGCAGCACAGTTGTCTTAGTCTGTTACTAAAAGTGCTCCTCTGTTCAACTAAGGTGGCAGGCAGAGGGAAAGAAATATTGTCCAGAATTGCCAGTATTTTCTGGAGGGTCCTTTGTTCTTCCATAGCCTCCAGTGTGTTCAGTTTGACTTCTATACAGAGCCAGCCTTTCTAAGGAGGAATTGAAAGATTTTGATCAGAACCACTTAGAATTCCACCCTTGCCTCTCTCAGCAACATCACCTGTATCTCATCTGGTCTGGAAGATTTTTCTAGTTGTGGCGATGGCAGTCTTTTAAGTAACTCCTTTTTATCCTCATCAAATAACAAGGCATAATTCCATCAAAGCTATAAATCTCCTGATTCTAAGAGTCCTTTACACATTGTGTAATGTTATTGGCATAGCATCACTAACTTCGCTGCCTTTCTCTCATTCTTCCTCTTATTATGGAGTGATATTTATTCCTTACTCTAGTAACATTGCACAGGTCTTGTGGATACAAGTTGTGGATGTGGATACCTGGGATGTGTTGTGAATGTTAATATAAACCAATAGAGGGGGGAAAATTGTTGACAATATCTTCACACTACAATGAATATACAGATGTAACAGGTATATTGAAATACACCAAAAGAAAAACATGACACAGTCTTGTTATTTCTTTAAAGGAACATATACCGAATGTTGGAGGACCTGAGCATTGTATGTATGTTACTTTGGATTTCCAACATCTGCAGACTTTCTTGTGTTTATTAATAGATTTGTTTCATGTGCCTATTTCTATGGGGGAAATTTTTATATCCCATATAAACCAAAACTACATCAGTACAACATGGATAAAAAAAGAAAATGTTGGACATGCTAAGCAAGCCAGTTATCATCTATGGACAAGGAAAATTGGTTATTTTTCAGATCGATAGTTTTCTATCATGATGTCTGATCCAGCAATCTCAGTATTATGGAGGATAGGAGGGAAGAATGAGGTCTGTGATGTTTCTATGATTAAAAGACAAGAGAAATGATAGTTCAATTCAAAAGAAGATGATAAAAGAATAAATAAGAAAGAATTATGTCCCCTAGCATGCTTTCTTTTCTTTATTTCTCTTAAATAGTCTGCCAGCAATTAAATATGGCCAGATAAAATGGATGGATAATTACACCAGGCCATTTATTGTCCGTGAGAGTACACTGAATTGCTTCATGAAATTAGTTTTGCTTTTCTCATATCTTACAGAATAATAGAATTAAACCATGGCTAATTTCTAATCAATTTTAATATGAATTCACTTAACCACAGTTTTGTAACTTACCATTCTGAAGCACCAAAGCAAGACTTTATTTACAAATCACCATGGATTTACCATAGTAAACTAGAAATAAATAGAGTAGTGGAACACTCACTTCCTCTGGAATGTGATGCTGGATCTAAACTACTGTTATTAAGAATAATTTTGTTAAGATGTAGCTGGACAAATACTGCAATCATTTTATAAATAGAAACACATAAATTATATGCCTTTTTGGAAGTATTTAAAATTCTTATACTTATTTTCTAACACCATTATCGTTCAGTATAAAGATTTCAGAATGATTTCAGTTGCTTACAATCATGCTTAATTTTGAAATACAGACAGTCCCCAAGTTATGAACGTCCGACTTACGGACAACTCATACTTACAAACCGAAGAAGGAGACTGCTGTCCGCCATTTTAATTTGGAGCACAATCCTGTCTGACATTTTAAGTCGTTGCCGTTGACACTATGTTGAGGGTTTAACTTTGTATTTGGCTTAAATTTTTCTTAGTAAGATTCACCCTGACACCACCCCACCCCCCACCCCCCCCCCACCGTTCCAGTCGGATGGTGGCACAGTGAGATCAGCGATCAGCGCTTGGCTCGAGAACCGGAGGTTCGATCCAGTGACGGTCTGTTCCTGTGCCGGGCTGATGTCGATCCAGTGACTCCCGTACCATCTGTGCCCGGTTGATGTTGAGCTCGCAACTCAACTTTGTAAAAAAAACACTGCCACCTCCAGTTTAAATGCCCACATGGAATATTATGGAGGATCAAGTACCCAAACTCAGCACAGCCCCCACTTGTCCCATTTAGCCTTTCTTAGGACCCAGCGGACCCTGGGACCCGCCGCCCGCAGTGTTTCTGTTCCATTGACTGGGTGCGGTGGTCCTTCGGACCCAGCGGACTGCAGGAGCCGGCGCAGTGTTTTTGTTCCGTTGACGGGAAGCAATCACGATTGAAAATAAAGTAGAAATAATAAAGTGTTTGGAAAGAGGTGAAACAACATCAATTATTAGAAAAGCTTTAGGCTACAGTCGGTCAACGATCGGAACAATTTTAAAAGATAACAGATAAAATGAGAATAATGGAGCATGTGAAAGGCCCTGCCCTGATGAAAGCTACAATTATTACTAAGCAACACTGTGGTTTAATTATTGGAATATATACTTTTTTAAAGTGTTTTATATGCATAGAAAGGTAAAATATGTACTATATACTAAAGCAAACGTTTGACGAACTGACGCTAAAATATACCAGATGTACTTGTTCTGACTTGCATACAAATCCAACTTCAAGACGGACTTAGGAACAGAACTCGTATGTAACCCGGGGACTGCCTGTATTTGGTGCAAAATGTCAGCATTAAATGTGTTAAGGAAAATTTTTAACAGTTCATTAAGTTATAATGAGAGGGTAGGACTACTGTAGGAACATATGCTTGGAGCAGAGGAAATGATTGAAGTACTTATGTTGGTATTCACTAAGGAGAAGTATAGGAGGGATAGTGAGATTAGTGAGGGCAAGTATGGTGGTTGGGGGGGTGGGGTACACCTATATTCTAGGGCATTTTTTTTTAACAAGAATGGGGAGGTGATCAAGCTCTTGAAGAATACTAAGGTGTTAAGTCTTCAGAGTCTGATAGCATCTCAGGCCATTAAGAGCAGAGAATAATGGGGTCTGGGGCCTTGATAGAGATCTGTGTATCCTCTTTAAGCACAAGTGATGTCCCAGAGACTTGGAGAATAGCAATATTTTTTCTCTGTTTTAAGAAGGGCATTTGGAACAAACAAGGAATTTAAAGTGTTAAGGAAATAATTAGACAATTTTCATAGAGGTAAGATCTACTGAGATTGGAAAAGCATAAACTTATTAGGGGTAGTCAGCATGGCTTTGTGCAGGGAGGTCATGTCTTAAAACTTTATAAGGATATTTTGAGGAGGTGACAGAGATTGAAGAAGGCAGGCCAATTAATATTGTATCATGGACTTCAGTAAGCTTTCAATAAGGTCCTTCGTGTCTGGCTGATTTGAATGATAAAGGCACATAAGAAAAGGAGGATGAGGGGAGAAATTAACACAGTAATTTCTCTCTCTCTTCAACCTTCTCTCTTTTTCTGTTCCCCATTCTGGCTCCCCTCTTACTCCTTCTCCTCATCTGTCTATCACCTGCATCTGCTACGTCTCTTCCACCCTCCTGTCCTATCAGACTCTATTCAATTCAAGTTTAATTGTCATTCAACCATGAATACAGCCAAATGAGATAGTGTTAGTCTAGGGCCATGGTGCAAAACACAGTACCAACAGCCATACAGCACATGCAGGTAACAAATACATAAATGTATCAGTAAGAAGCATCAATGCAACAAAACAATCCAGACCCAAGCAATGAAATCTGTAGTCAACCACAATACAGCTTGTCTGCTGCCGACCGAACACAGGGACAGGGCAGCACCAACTCTGGCCTGGATGCCGCACCGCACTACCCCGATGGCGTGTACGGATTCCTATGCCTCTCTTAGGAGCTGTAAACAGACAACACTGAAGCCACACAGTTCCCCTGTTGTCCACCAATACATCAGTGAATCCAACTTGAGGCCGTCCACATTAGCAAAGTCCAATCACAAGGAAAGCAACCAAGGTGGTCACTCGCTATTAGACTGTACACCTCTTTCGACACAGGGAGCAGCACAGTGCACAGCACCTTCATTTTTTCTGCCAATGAACAAATCACAGAAGGGGTAGATCTGTAGTCCTTAAAATTCTTAGTGTCCAGCAGGATCTTGCGATCATAAAAAACATATTTAAAAAGGACAATTGCACCTTTTGTTGACTCAATTAAGGCTGCTGAGATTGAGCGCATCGCCATCTTTCTGGAGTCTCCTTTCGCCCTTTACCTCTTCCACCTATAACTTCCCAGCTTCTCACTTCATCCCCCACTCTCCCCAGCCCACCTTCCCCCTCACCTGGTGTCACCCATCATCTGCCAACTTGTGCCTCTTCCCTTCACCCCATCACCTTATTCTAGCTTCTCCCCCGAACTTTCCTGTCTTAATGAAAGGTCTCAGACCAAAACATCGGCTGTTTATTCTCCTCCATAGATGCTGCCTGACCTGCTAAGTTCCTCCAGCAACTTTTATGTTATTCTTAAAAATCTATTCACGTTTATTGAATATTTCAAAACCAAGGCTAACAGCAGGTTATAGAAGGACCTTGAACCAAAATGTGATTTTAAGTGATGTACAGGATTCTACAGTGATTACATTATGCTCTTTTAATAACTGTGTAATAACTGGCTGGAATAAATCAATGCTTGCTTTGTATTCTCTGTTTAATTGACTGAATGTTGCAATATTAATTGCCACCTTTAGAAAAGCTACTGCACAAATACTGTGTGTTCTACTTCAAAGTGCATTCTATAAAGGTATTAATTAGGTCTGTCCAGATACTTACTGCAATATCTCTAAAATCTGAAAATGATTCACTACTGTGTTTATCTTCAATTCACTTACAGGATGGGAGCATCGATAGCCTTGGTGGGCATTTACTCCCATCTTTGTGGAGGCAATAGTGAGCCTTTTTCGCATACCCCTGCTGTACACACATTCACTCCCGCTATGTTGGCAAATTGACTATTCCAGAATACAGACAGTCCCTAGGTTATGTGAGGGTTCCATTTCTGGGAACTGTTCACAAACCAATTTCTGCGTCGGTCAGAAATGTACTTTTTCTATAGTTACCAATATTGTATTGCTCTGCATGCATTTACTGTAATTATTTCATCAAATATTTACCCTAACACTGCCTATAATTAAGTTAATTGGTACTTACTTATTGCCCATTCTACTGCTGGTGTTTAGCGCAGCAATGTATGTCCTCCATCTCTGGCATTCAGGGCTTCTTTCAGCCTGTCAGTAAGTTTGTCTTGGTTTTCACTACTGTCAGTTTTGCAAGTCCTGGTTGGAGACTCAGGAACACCATCGCACTCAGGTGTAGAAGGATTCTTCATTGCTGCTTCTGTAACAATTTTGTTTTGCCAGTCAGGTTTGTTAGTCCTGAAGTGAACCCCCAAACCTGGAGGACCATTGGAGAACTCTTAGCCAGCTTCTACCCTTTCACCTGTTTGGCATGGATGACCCTACCACGAGCCAAAGCATAAAGCCCTGACTCTGGCCAACATGTATGTCTGGGTCATTGAGGCATGCAAGCCTCCAAACCACAAGAAGGTTATGGTCCTCTGAGAGGAAGTTAATTAGTATCCTGTCATTGATGAACACCATGAAACACATCATTATCAGTGTTACATTCCTGAAAAATGCTTTTAAAGTGTATGGGAGAATTTGAGTAAAGTTGAATTTTTTGAAGTCTGGTTATCTGTAAGGCAGGGAGACCTTGAATTGAATAGTGACAGAAAGACTGCTGATATAGGTCCATATTGGGAAACTGACAGAGTCTATGGTGTCTTCTGCTCCATAGTCCTACACAGCAGATGGAGCTGCAGTAGATCGGTTGAGTAGGACAAGAAGGATAATTACTTCTTGTCTAATTATTGCAAAGGGTCAGTGTGAGAAAATAAGGCAGTTTGAAAAAAGAGCTTTGAAGTTTGACTGGGGGAATGGATTGACAATTAGACTTTAATTTTGTTTATTTCTGAGAGCTTTGATCGATGGTTGATAAGTTGGAGCAGAGAGAAGAGATGAGCAGCTGTGGATTGGTGAAATGGTGTCTAATATGGGAGAAATAAAAGTGATAGGAGCAAGAGTAAATAGGAAAGAAAAGCCCAAGAAAAATGAAAAGAACACAGTAGCAGCCACAGTTTTTGCGTGTAGTCGGCAGTGAAATTAATACACGCAGGCAGAACAGTGTTAGAAAATGTATGGTCCTAAGTCTAAGCAAAGCATAGGAAGAAGACCAAAAGAGAGATGACAAACAAGAAAATCTGCAGATGCTGGAAATCTGAGCAACACACACAACATGCCATAGGAACTCAGCAGGCCAGGTAGCATCTAGGAAAAGAGTATAGTCGATGTTTTGGGTCGAAACCCTTTGGCAGGACTGGCAGTACCCAGCATGTTGTGAGTGATGTCAGAGTTAGTCTATGGAGTGTAGCAGACTTCAGGCTACTACTGACTTATTCCATCAACAAAGCAGTTTCATGTTTGGAAACTGTAATGGAGAGAGCAAACCCAGAGTTTTTGAAGAGCAGAGTATCAATGGACATATTGTGCATCAGATTTGTCCAGTGCGAAAAAGAGTAGAGGAGAAACAGAATGAATTAAGAACTATCATAAGCTGATGAGAATCCATGGTTGCCTATACAACTGCAGATAGTTATCTACTCAAAGAAAGTGAAGGCCAGTTTATCAAAAATGTTCAAAATTATATAAGGCTTCAACTGAATAATTACTGAGGAATTATTTCCACAGGCAAAATGATTAGTAACCCAGGAACAAATATTAAGATAACTGAGAGAATCAGAAGGGAGATAAAGGGAAATTCTTTCTGTGTAGAAAATAGTTATCTGAAATCCACTGTTTGAAGTGGTGATAGAACAGAATAGAATTAGCCATGTAGTTGAAAGGGAAATATTGTAGGACTAGAATAAAGAGTGAGAGGGAGAATAACTGGACAGGTCTTTCAAGAACTGGCATCTGTATATTTGAACAAATAGCTGTGTGATGAGGTACAGAACAAATTCATCTAAGGAATAATTATAGCAATGAAAGGAATACTCAAGACTCACACAATAGGCACCAGCTGAACCCACAAGTGCATAACACAGCAGAGGAAAGATGGGTGAAGACAGGGCACATGGCAGCCATATTAAAAGCAGGATGAGAACTGAGAATACCAGAAATAAATGTGTTTCTGGGGGGGGGGGGGGGGGTAAGTTTTGTTCAGCACATATCAGTCATTTTGACAGTGAAGTGTTTTTCAACAGATTATTCATTAGATTGAATGTGGGTAATTCTTTCTCTTTGATTTTGAAGTGAAATATCTGATTGGTCACATTCACTGACCCTGGCAAAATTAGTTGAAAGAATCATGGCTTAATTTTAAATCTGTGACATATTTGACTGATTATTTAAACCACTGATATGCTATGATGTTGTAATTGATCCTGAACAGAATTAATTTATTCCAAAAACATAAGAGAACAAGGATTAGGTCCTTATCCACCACTTGGCAAGATGATGTTTGATCATCTTTTTCAGCTGCATTTTCTCACTTGGTTCCCATTACCATAGTTTTCCACAGGTTCTTTTATCTCCATCCAGATATAACTTACAAGGGTAACTTTATACAAAAAATCCTGGGCACTACAAAACTTCTGATTATAAAGTTCTCCTATAATCTCATTGTAACTATATCTAATTAAATCCATATATAACTGTAGCGGTGTGCTACACGTAGCGCTAAAATTACGACACAGAGTCGGTAACTGCAGTCAAAGGAAAAACTTTATTCGAAATCCTCAGCCTCACTTTTAAGCCTCCCTCAACCTGCCCCCCGTGGCGCAGAGGCTCCAAAGCTCTGTGCTCGCAAACCCCCGAAGGCTATCTAATTGTGAGCCGGTTCGGATGTGCCAGGAAATGGGTCGCCGCATAACCCCCCCCCCCCCCACCCCCAGAACCGGCGATACACCCCCCAATGTCCACAGTCTGGGCCAGAACCTGCTTGGGAGGTCGGCCTCTGCGCCGAGGTGCCGGAAACTCGGCCGGTTGCGCCAGGTCCACATGGGCCGGTTTGAGGCGGTCCACCGTGAAAACCTCCTCTTTCCCCCCAACGTCCAGCACGAACGTGGACCGGTTGTTCTGGAGCACCATAAACGGCCCCTCGTATGGCCGCTGCAGCGGTGGCCGATGCCCGCCCCTTCGTACAAACACAAACTTACAGTTCTGTAGGTCTTTGGGTACGCAGGTCGGGTGCCGCCCGTGCTGTGAAGTGGGTATGGGGGCCAGGTTACCGAGCTTCTCGTGTAGTCTGCCCAGGACTGCTGCGGGATCTTCCTCTTGCCCCTGTGGGGCTGGTAGGAACTCCCCGGGGACGACCAGGGGCGCGCCGTATACCAACTCAGCCGACGAGGTGTGCAGGTCGTCCTTGGGTGCTGTGCGGATGCCGAGTAGGACCCAGGGAAGCTCGTCCGCCCAGTTGGCTCCTCGCAGGCGGGCCATGAGGGCTGACTTCAGGTGACGGTGGAAACGCTCCACTAGCCCGTTCGACTGTGGGTGGTAGGCAGTGGTGTGGTGCAGCTGAGTCCCCAAAAGGCTGGCCATAGCTGACCACAGGCTGGAGGTGAACTGGGCGCCTCTGTCGGAGGTAATGTGGGCCGGTACACCAAAGCGAGATATCCAGGTGGCGATCAGGGCTCGGGTGCAAGATTCGGAGGTGGTGTCGGTGAGCGGGACCGCCTCTGGCCATCTTGTGAACCGGTCCACGATAGTCAGGAGGTGCCGCGCTCTGCGCGACACTGGCAGGGGGCCCACGATATCCACATGAATGTGGTCGAAACGCCGGTGGGCGGGATGGAACTGCTGCGGTGGGGCTTTGGTGTGCCGCTGCACCTTGGCCGTCTGGCAGTCCATGCACGTTTTGGCCTATTCACTGACCTGTTTGCGGAGTCCGTGCCAAACGAACCTGCTGGAAACCATCCGGACAGTTGTCCGGATGGAGGGATGTGCCAAATTATGAATGGAGTCGAAAACACGGCGCCGCCAGGCTGTCGGGACGACGGGACAGGGCTGGCCAGTGGCAATGTCACAGAGTAGGGTCCTCTCACCCGGGCCCACGGGGAGGTCCTGGAGCTGCAAACCGGAGACTGCGGTTCTGTAACTCGGAATCTCCTCATCCGCCTGCTGCGCCTCTGCCAGTGCCTCAAAGTCTACCCCTTGGGAAAGGGCATGAACGGTAGGGCGAGAGAGCGCATCCACCACGACATTGTCCTTACCCGAGACGTGCCGGACATCCGTCGTGTATTCAGAGATGTAGGACAGGTGGCGTTGCTGGCGGGACGACCAGGGGTTGGACGCTTTCGTAAACGCAAAGGTAAGCGGTTTGTGGTCCGTGAATGCGGTGAAGGGCCGACCTTCTAGGAAGTACCTGAAATGCCGGATTGCCAGGTAGAGCGCCAACAGTTCCCGGTCGAAAGCACTGTACTTGAGCTCAGGTGGCCGCAGGTGTTTGCTGAAAAACGCCAAGGGTTGCCAGCGACCTGCGATGAGTTGCTCCAGCACCCCACTGACTGCCGTGTTAGATGAGTCCACTGTGAGGGCGGTAGGGGCGTCCATTCTGGGATGTACTAGCATTGCGGCGTTTGCCAAAGCTTCCTTCGTTTGAACGAAAGCGGCAGCGGACTCCTCGTCCCAGGTAATGTCCTTGCTCAGACCCGACATCAGGGCGAACAGGGGGCGCATGATCCAGGCAGCTGAAGGGAGGAAGCGGCGGTAGAAATTGACCATACCTACGAATTCCTGAAGGCCTTTGATCGTGGTGGGTCGGGGAAAGTGGCGGACCGCATCTACCTTAGCGGGCAGAGGGGTTGCCCCGTCTTTAGTAATCCTGTGACCCAGGAAGTCAATGGTATCGAGTCCAAACTGACATTTGGCGGGGTTGATTGTAAGACCGTACTCACTCAGTCGGGTGCGGAGTTGACGGAGGTGGGACAGATGCACCTGACGACTGCTGCTGGCTATGAGGATGTCATCCAAATAGATGAACGCGAAGTCCAGGTCCCGTCCCACCGCGTCCATTAACCTCTGGAACGTCTGCGGCATTCTTCAGGCCGAACGGCATGCGGAGGAACTCGAAAAGGCCAAACGGGGTGATGAGAGCCGTTTTGGGGACGTCGTCAGGACAGCATCTCATTCATTAAAGCCGATGGAGGTCTGTCGCCCAAGCCATCCAGGTGCAGTAAACGGGCAGCCCGCTCGCGCCGTGAGAGTCCGAAAGTCCTGAGGAGCAGGGCTTTGAATTCCGTGTACTTGCCATCTGCCGGGGGCGACTGTACGAACTCCGCGACCTGGGCCGCTGTGTCCTGGTCGAGGGAGCTCACCACGTAGTAGTAGCGGGTGTCTTCTGAGGTGATCCGGCGAACATGGAATTGGGCTTCGGCTTGCTGGAACCATAGGTTCGGGCGCTGTGTCCAGAAACCCGGCAGTTTCATCGAAACCACATGAACAGAGGCGGCGTCGGTCATTTCTGGTCCAAAAATCGTTTGGACCGTCGGGGTCACCAATTGTAGCGGTGTGCTACACGCAGCGCTAAAATTACGACACGGAGTCGGTAACTGCAGTCGAAGGAAAAACTTTATTCGAAATCCTCAGCCTCACTTTTAAGCCTCCCTCAACCTGCCCCCCGTGGCGCAGAGGCTCCAAAGCTCTGTGCTCGCAAACCCCCGTAGGCTATCTAATTGTGAGCCAGTTCGGATGTGCCAGGAAATGGGTCGCCACATAACAACCATTTACTGAATTTAAAATAATATTGCAAGTTATTGCAACTATTTGCTTTAATAAGTTATAGCTTAATTGTCTTGCTCTTTATGCCTAATGATGTTATTTTCTCCATGCATAATCAAAGTAACTTGGATTTATTCCATAAATGCCATCAAAGCATTATAGACATTTTAAAAAAACAACATATTATGAACTCTGGTAATCTGAAAGAAAAGTAGAATATACTAGAAATACTCAGCAGGTAAGACGCAGCTCAGTGGAGAGAAGCCACAGAGTTAATATTTAACAAACAAGTGAAAATCTGCAGGTGCTGGAAATCCAAGCAACACACACAAAATGCTGGAGCAACTCAGCAGGCCAGGCAGCGAATATGGGAAAAAAAAGTACAGTTGACATTTTGGGCCGAAAACAAAGTTGAGGAGCAGATATTAAAGTTGGGGGATGGGAGAGAGAAACACCAGGTGATAGGGGGAACTTGGAGGGGGGAGGATGAAGCAAAGAGCTAGGAAGTCGATTGGTGAAAGAGTAGCCCATGAAAGTAAGTCAAAAGGAGTGGGTGGGGGTAGGAGCACCAGAGGGAGGTGATGGGTGGACAAGGGGATAACGTGAGAGGGAAAAGGGGATGGGAAATGGAGAAGAGGGTGGAGTGGAGGCATTACTGGAAGGTTGAGAAATCAATGTTCATGCCATCAGGTTGGAGGCCACCCAAGTGGAACATAAGGTGTTGTTCCTCCAACCTAAATGTGGCCTTATCACGACAGTGGAGGAGGCCATGGATGGACATATCAGAATGGGATGGGAAGTGGAATTAAAATGGGTGGCCACTGGGAGATCCCTCTTGTTCTGTCAGACAGAGTGTAGATGCTATCTCTGGAGACAGCTTATCCACTGATGTCTATTATAAACCAACGGATTCTCACAGCTACCTGGACTATACGTCGTCCGACCCTGCTACTTGTAAAAATGCCATCCCCTTCTCTCAATTCCTCTGTCTCCACCGCATCTGCTCTCAGGATGAAGCTTTTCATCCTAGAACAAAGGAGATGTCCTCGTTCAAAGAAAAGGGCTTCCCTTCCTCCATCAACCCTGCCCTCAACTGCATCTCTTCCATTTCACGCATGTCTGCTCTTACCCCATCCTCACACCTACCAGGGATAGGGCTCCTCTTGTCCTCATATACTACCTCACTTGCTTCCCTGTCCAACACATAATTCTCCAAAACTTCCGCCACCTCCAAACAAATCCTCTGGATCCTACCACCAAACACATCTTTCCCTCCCTGCCCCCCCCCCCCCCCCACTTTCTGCTTTCTGCAGGGATCAGTCCTTACACAACTCCCTTGTCCATTCGTCCCTCCCCACTAATCTCCCTCCTGGCACTTAACCTTGCAAGTGGAACAAGTGCTACACTTGCCCCTAAACTCTCTGCTTGCTACCATTCAAGGACCCAAACAAGTCCTTCCAGGTGAGGCGACACTTCATCTGTGAGTCTGTTGGGGTCTGTGATCAGTGCTGCTGGTGTGGCTACTTGTATATCGGTGAGACCCGATGTAGATTGAGAGACTACCAGAATAAGAGGGATCTCCCAGTGACCACCCATTGTACCATTCCCATTCTGATATGTCCATCCATGGTGATGAGGCCACACTTAGGTTGGAGGAGCAGCACCTTATATTCCATTTGGGGAACCTCCAACCTGATGGCATAAACATCAATTTCTCAAACTTCCAGTAATGTTTCCCCCTTCCCTTCACCATTTTCCATCCCCTTTTCCCTCTCTTATGTTATTTCCTTGCCCACCCATTGCTTTCCTCTGGTGCTCCTCCACCACCCCCATCCCTCCCATTTTTCTTTCTTCCATGGTCTTCTGTCTCTTTCACCAATCAACTTCTGTGCACTTTGCTTCATCCCTCGCCTTCCAAGTTTCACCTATCACCTGGTGTATCTCTCCCCTCCCTCCCCCCAACCTTTCAAAGCTTTTTTTCCCAGAGGGTTTCGTCCCGAAACGTCAACTGTGCGTTTTCCCATATGTGCTGCCTGGCCTGCTGAGTTCCTCCAGCATTTTGAATGTTAAAGTTAATTTCAAAACTATAGAGGTTTAGTGTTTAAATATGGTGAAACTTTACACGGTGGGCATGAGAAGAATAAATGGGAGGATTTGTGATAGGTTGGAATACAGCTGTTAACTCATCGTACAGACAAACTGCACTGTTGAAGGTGAGAGACGTGCCTGTCAATGAAAAGGTTCGTTGTTCATATTTCCAGCTTTACCCAAGTTTTGCCAGAAGTACCAAGGGAGAATGGTAAATCTAGCTTTGTCTAGATCTTAAACTATTCAATGTAGTTTGACTCACTCCTTCCTAAGCAATGTGAGAAAAATAGGGAATCCTGCTTTTCGCTTCATTTGCTTTTTTTTAATTATAAAAAAGACACCTCATTTGCTGTTGATATAATATCACTATCTACAATTTTATGCTTCTTTGGTTATATGAAGCAATTTATCATCCAGAAAGCATTTTGAGTTCACCAGAATTTGAGGAGATGCTTGTTAATTTTTTTCCAGATTGAACCCACAGAGCTAAAGGCAGCAATGGCAGAGAAGCACTAGGATCTTTTGACAGAGAATCACAAGTTAAGTTAATGTTCTAACATGGTTTAAAACCAATTATGATTTCTATCCTTGTGGTGTACCAACATCAGGTCTCTATAAATGAAAATTTAAACTCATTATGAAGTAAACCAGTGGACTGAATTTGGGACTGCCAGTGTCAGGCACTTGAATGTAAGTACTTTCCCAAGTCTCACAATCCCACCATTAACCAGTGACAGATATCCAATCGTACAGAGATAGAATCAAAATCCCTATGATTTTGATTTGATTAGTTTAGTTTATTCTATATACACCAGGGTACAATGAAATTCCTTGTGCACATGAAGTTAGCAGAGTGAACAGTATCTGTGCTACTGGTAAATACAATTATGAACACAAAGCAGCAGATTGGTGCAAAGAGCAAGCTAAGACACCCGGTTAAGTGGTACTGCAACAACATCTTATTTAACATCAGTAAAACTGATTGCTGATTTCAGAAATGGGAATGGAGATAAACATGTGGCAATCAGAGAGTACCGCAAGTCCATCCAATTTCTCTTGATTGACTCACCCAACACTCCTCTTGTTATGCCTGGGTCTCCACTCATGACCCTGACTTTATCTGGTCAGCTGGTTCACTGCTGAGTTCGGGACCCAAATGCTGCATCAGTTGACCTCACCCCATAAATCGATGGAGAAAACCCTTAGCCTCACCAAACAACTGCGTAATCGACCTCCTTCCAGACACCACCACCACCCAAGATTGCCTGTTCTCCCTCTCCCCTCCTGAGGCCCAAGCTATGAATAACCACATCACCAAAGCGCTGCAGTATGGCTCGATTTGACCATCCCAAACCCTATCCAGTGCAGGATTCTTCTTTGTCAAAAAGAAAGATGGGGGGGGGGGGGGGTGGATCTTCATCCCTGTATTAACTATAATAAACTCAACAACATCCCCATTAAAAATTGCTACCTTCCCCCAGATGGAAAGCGCATTTGAAACACTCCATGTGGCCCAGATCTTCAAACTAGATCTGCAGAAATGTTTACAATCTGATCTGCATCCACTAGAGGTGGTGAGTGGAAGATACCATTCATAGCACCCACTGGTCCCTGCTACTACTTGGTAACGCCTTTGGATTTCCAGTAGTCTAGTTATCTTCCAAGTCTTCATCAATGAGATCCTCTGAGACACGCTACACAGATATGTGTTCGTCTGCCTTAGTGACAGCTTCATCTTCTCCAAGTATCCCTAAGGCCACATTAGTCATGTCTGTTCATCTGGGACCTTGAGAATCATGTCCCTACAGCACAAGTCTGCTCCAGTAGACACATCGGGCAACCATATTATACGTGCATTTTGAGGCACTCCAGTGAGCCCACTCCTCGCCCTTCTCCAACCATCCAGGCGCAAGATGGACTCCAGATCTTCTGTGACTCTGGTTCTGGTGATTCAATATATGCCATATGCTCATAGATATACACCAATTTGTTGCTGTCTGCCCTCAGTGTGCCCAGTCCAATTCCTCTAAACACTGGCCCTCTTGGCTCCTGCAGTCACTACCAGTCCTTCAACGCCCGTGGTCCCACATCACCATGAATTTCATCATGGGTTTGCCACCTTATGCTGGAGCCATGATGATGGACCATGACAGTGGTGGACCAATTCTCGAAGGCCAACCACTCTTTGAAGTGTTTCATGGCTACCAACACTTGTTTTTCCCCATGGAGGAGCCAATAGTGGAAGTTCAGACTGCCAGGGCTTAGTTTGCTGCTGCCAGAATGCTTGGAAGAGGGCAGAGGAGGGCCATCCTAGCTACCAAGCACACCTAATGCAGCAAAGCCATTCCAGCCTGGAGTCCATGGCTGGCTGTCTGCCCAAGATCAGCTCTTGTGCACAGACTCCTGCAAGTTCTCACCCCAGTTCACTGGTCCTTTTAAATACCCATCATATCAATCCAGTCACTTAACATCCCCAGCTGCCACCTATCTTCCACATGTCCTGCGTCAAACCTGCTGTCCGTGGACTACTCAACCAGAATATGTAGTGTGCGGTTGATAATTCACATAGTCATGGGTGGTGTGCGCAAAGCCTGGTTGACTGGAAAGGGTACAGCCTGGAGGAGGCTTAGGTGCTGTGCAGTTTGGTCATCTCTGAGGCTGAAGTATGCAGTTGTTTCCAGCAAGTGGACAGTCACAAGGCTGCGGGAGAGGACGGCATCCCAGGGCGGGTACTCAGAGTGTGCGTGCATTTTTAACCTCTCCCTCTCCCAGTGTAGATTGCCCTCCTGCTTCAAAACATCTGCCATTGTTCCTTTACCTAAAAAGACCAAGATAACATGACTGAACGACTGGCGTCCTGTCGCACTCACCTCAATAATAAGCAAATCCTTTGAGAGGCTGGTCAAGGACGACATCTGCAGCTTGTTACCACCCAAAATGGATGCCCTACAATTCGCCTACTGACACAACTGATCAACAGATGACGTAACAGCCACAGCTCTACACACCATCCTTACACAGCTGGAGATGGATGCTTATGTGAGAATGCTGTTCTTGGATTACAGTTCAGCATTCAACACCATAATTCTCTCCAGGCTCGACAAGAGGCTCGGAGACCTCGGCCTTCACCCTGTCTTGTGTAGCTGGATCCTGGACTTCCTGTCAGATCGCTGGCAGGTGGTAAGAGTGGGCTCCCTCACTTCTGTCCCTCTGACCCTCAATACAGGTGCCCCCAGGGCTGTTTCCTAAGCATCCTCCTTTATTCTCTGTATACCCATGACAGCTCCAATCTGCTGATTAAATTTGCTGATGATGCTACACTGATTGGCCTAATCTCAAATAATAAAAAAGCAGCCTACAGAGAGGAAGTCATCACCCTGACACAGTGGTGTCAAGAAAACAACCTCTCCCTCAGTGTCGCAAAAACAAAAGAGCTGGTTGTGGACTACAGGAGGAATGGAGACAGGATCACCCGTAATGACATCAATGGATCTGGGGTTGAGAGGGAGAACAGCTTTAAGCTTCCCGGCACAAAAAAGACAACAGCGCCTCTTTCACCTCAGACGGTTGAGGACATTTTGTATGGGCCCCCAAATCCTAAGGACTTTCTACAAGGGCACAATTGAGAGCATCCTGACTGGCTGTATCACTGCCTGGTATGGGAACTGTACTTTTTCCAATCGCAGGACCCTGCAGAGAGTGGTGTGGACAACCCAGCACGTCTGTAGATGTGAACTTCCACTTTTCAGGACAATTACAAGGACAGGTGTGTAAAAAGGGCCCGAAGGTTCATTGGAGACCCGAGTCACCCCAACCACAAACTGTTCCAGCTGCTACCATCTGGGAAACAGTACTGCAGCATAAAAGCCAGGACCAACAGGCTTTGGGACAACTTCTTCCACCAGGCCATCAGACTGATTAATTCATGCTGCCACAACTGTATTTCTATGTTATGTTGTTGTACATACTATTTATTATAAATTGCACATTGCACATTTAGATACATAACGTAAAGATTTTTACTCCTCATGTATATGAAGGATGTAAGTAATGAAGTCAATCCAATTCAATTCAATTCTTGAATCCATCACTCATCGAGGATTTTGTGAACCATCAGGTATTGGTCATAGGAGTGCTGGTGGTATGGGGCTCTGTGCAGGTACCTCCCAGTCTCCAACTTATCACCTGCAGCCTATCACACAGGTCTCATCCACAGTCCTTGTTCACCCATCAAACCAGGCAGCTTCAACTAGTTGCTTCTAGCTTTCAGTTACCTTGCTGCCTTTTGTGTTAAGTACCTGTGCTCTCTTGATTTGTGGCTCCTCATGGCATATTTTATTGTAGTTTGTTACTAAAGTATTGTTTACTGCTAAATCATCTCTGCTGCTCTGCATTCTGGTCAAGCCTCCTCTACAACTCCTGATTAGAAAGGAAAATATGAGTTCCGTTTCATGAATTTATTTCACAATTTTGTAATATTTTAATAGCTTTATTTACTTTTTATTATAAATTATTATAACTAAAAATAAACTCTTTAAAAACATCTGAAATCTCTTACAAAGCCTCAGTGAATTTGAAAGGAAGTGATGCCCTGCTGTTTGCTTCACCTTCTGCCAAAAGCTGCCAGGGCATTTTCTGGGCAAGCATCAATGATACAATTGTATTTGAGTGAAAATATACTTGAAACA
Source organism: Hypanus sabinus (assembly GCF_030144855.1). Taxonomy (NCBI): domain Eukaryota; kingdom Metazoa; phylum Chordata; class Chondrichthyes; order Myliobatiformes; family Dasyatidae; genus Hypanus; species Hypanus sabinus. The sequence goes on along the minus strand of NC_082719.1, from coordinate 64,160,968 downwards.
GTCATTTTCTAGCTTATCTATATTTTATTCATTAGTCAAGAATAATAATTTTGCACTTTCATTACCAATGAAGCATAAATATTCGTCCTTCAGTTGTGAAATATTTGAGCTTTTGAAAATGGAATTTGGTGATCTACAAGTAATCTCAGGCAGAACTGTAATGTTGCCAGAAAATTAAAATAATCAACTTTACAAATATATTGCAATACAGGTTATCATTTTAGTTTTTCAGAAATACTAATCTTCCAAACTACAATTTCTGACTTGGATTTATTCTCCTTTGTTGAAGATACATCATCTATGACTTACACTTTAATTTACAAAATACCAAAAATCAATATTCCTCTATCCGTTTAACTCAACAATACATGAATTAAGTATTAATGTTCTATGATTCAACTTGAAGCTGAATTAAATTAAATCCAAATCTATAAATCATCTTTACAAATCACCATCATACCTGAATCTTCTACTGTTTTGCTTCTTGGTGTGTTACATTCATTTATCCTTTTACTGGTAAATTCTGATTTTAATTCAGTTACTGAGAATATCCTATTCTTTCATTTTCTGTCCTGATATAAATTATTGTTAACCTATGCCATTTCAAACTCTGTTCAGTCCATTTTCATTTGGTTCAGCTCTATAATAAAATGCTTTATTTTAAAATCTTGTTTCAGGTCACAAATGACAAAAGAAGCCACTGTGCTCCAAGGGAAACCAGAGCATTAATGTGCTGATTAGATTACAGTAGAAATATAGACAGGGCCAGGAAACAAAGCAACTTGTTGAGCTGTTAAACGCTGGCAGGAAGTGCTAACATTTTTGCTGTCCTTATTTAAGGAATGCTATTCTTGTCTTAGAGGCCTGTCAGAAAAGAATCACAAAATGGATTTCTGGAATGGGTTTAATGGGGAACTGTTTTGTGAAGAGTTGGTACAGCCTGTGTGCTCTCTGATATGTGAGGTGATTTTATTATACACTTTAGAATCTAAAGGAGATTGACAGAGTAAATCATACTCCAGGCTCAATTAGATTCTTTTGAGGAATATGAAGATTATGCCAAGGCCAAAGTCAAATCATTTTGAATGATGAAACAAGCTTGAAGGGACCTACCTTTCCTAGTCCTGTTTGAAATGATACTATTTTGGTTAAGGAAAAGGAAGGTAGGTTTGAAATTGGAGAGTGGTGAGCGAGGAAGCAAAAAAAAGGGTGATAAGAAAAAGAAGCAAGAATTAACTCTTTATATATGGGAGTCCTGGATATTGTACTTTCTTAATTGTTCAATAGACATATCAAAATAACTGTTCTTAGACCTGTAGTTTTATAGTATTCTTAATGGGACATATTTCACTCCATCTGTTGCTGCTTCAGCTGCATTTCCCTCTCTAAGAAATTAACATGTCAGAATGCTTCTTCACCCCGAGCAGCTGAGTCCAAAATAACGATGAAACTTTGTTGTGGATGTACAAACTGGGGAAGGGGTATATACTCTCTCCTGAAAGAATATTAGCATTAGAAACTAGAATGTTAGTGAGCAGCTAAGCTACAAAGCAGCTGGATCTGGCAATTTGGCAGACTCTTTGGATAAATGAATCTAAGCTCTCAATTGGATAAATTGAGTTTGGTGCAGGAGCATTCTGCAGAACAGAAAATAGTTGAGGGGTAAGTTGTAAATGTCCAATTGTGATAGTTGCCCATTGTAGCCATGCTTAATTAATTGAGGCATTGATAAGCAAAGCTGCAAGCTAACTGTGAGAATATTAGTGAAATGCCCACTACAGAGCCAGACGGCAAGCTGTCGAAATGGTATCCTTCAGTCAATAATTCCAAAGCAAAATTCACAATTTCTAAGAAACTACTGAGCAATTTCAAATAGAGCTTTGGATTTGATTCTTTTGTTTTAACTCTGATAATTGTGGCCAATAGTCTGTTCTTTACTTTGAGCCCCAACATCAAGTATTTGACTGTAGGGTCATTATATAAATTCTTCATTATTCACAGAACTTTGCCCCATGGATTTCCTGTGGGGAGATGTGAATACCTGATAGCAGGTTCATTGAAGGATGGTTTTTGTAGTCTGAAGACAAAAGTTACCTGCAGAAACTATTGTGAATCTTAATAGCAATTAATTGATGGTCCTAATTAACCCCTCTGATTTTTCCATCCAGATGCACTGTAATTTTAATATGCTGCTGTTGTTTCTGAAAATCACTATCCAGCTCAAAGCAGGAGTTGAATTTAGACCTTTTGTATTCTGTGTGGTTTAACTACTCACTGAGTGAACTTTCAAAGTCATCGAAAGTTATTACTTGTGATTAAAAGATTGACCAGCTTGAACACCTAATTAGAGTTAAATTCAAAAGAAATAAACTAATAACTTTGAAGCGACATTCATTCCAAGCAAATGCATTAAGGCAGACTAATGTTTTGAATAATCTCACATTAAAACTGATGGCTAGTGGTGTTATGTTAGAAATAAGAATATTTATTAAATTTACAACTGAAATTCATGAAGGAGTCAATGTAATCAGATCTGTTCGTATTATTAAAAGATGAATCATCATACATTTCTGCAAGAAACAATTGAAGATTATCTATGATTCACTATAATATATCTAATTACTATGCTCTGTAAAGGTTTTAAACATATATGTAGATTTATTTGATATATTTTCCCACTTAGGGGCTTGTGAGTTGGAAAATCTCAAATGTGACTTCTTTTGTTGTAAAAGAGAGAAAGTGAGGAAGAGAAGTGGGGGGGCGGAGAGAGAGATTTGCAATAGAGAAGCTCTGACAGGGTAATTTTTAAAAAAACAAGGTTATCTGGTAAAGTCAGAGTTCTGCGAGGGGAAATTATGTTTGAACAGTTCATTGATGTAACTGGTGTTGTGCTTTGGAGAGAACAGTAGATATCATTTTCCTGAAGGCTTTTCAGAAGGTTACACACCAAATGTTATTGCAGAAAGTAAAAGTTCATCATGTAGGAAGTAACATATTAAGATGGATAGAATATAGGCTGATTTACAGGAAACAGAAAGTTGAGATAAATCGGGTCTCTTTTTGATTGGAAAAATGTAGCAAGTTGTGTGCATAGAGAACTGTACGAGCTTCAGCTTCAACTTAGTGCAATTTATATAAGTGGACGAAGGGTCCAAAGACTTAGTTGCACAATATTCTGATCACATAAACATAGCTAGGAATGTATGTAATGTAATATGTGATAAGAACATAAGTAAGTTACAAAGCAATATACCAGGGTTAGATGACTAGGGATCTAGGACGTGGTTGTATAATATATAAAATTGTTCATTTGGGCAGGTAAATTTCAAAAACATATTACCTAAGTGGTGACTGTTTGCAAAGCCTTGAACTGCAGAGTACAGTAAAACTCCATCCTACACAGTTGGGATCTTGGACAATTGGACATTACTTCTGTTACCACAATATGTTGGCCCTGCAGAAGATCCATGGGAGGTTCACACTAATGATTCCAGAAATGAAGTGCATTTGATAATCCTGGACCCATATTCAATGGTGTTTAGAAGGATGACGGGGTGGAATTTCATTGAAAATACAAATTTAAAAAATACCAGGATGGATTGGACATGGTGAGGACGTTACCTTCACTAGGAGAATCTAGCATCTAAAGGCACAGCCTCAGATTAAAAGGACGGTCGTTTAGAGGTGAGATGAAGAGGAATTTGTCACCACAGAAGGCTGTGGAGGCCAAGTCATTTAGTGTATTTAAGGGAGAGAGTGATAGGTTCTTGATTAGTTAAGGGGTTAAGGGTTATGGAGAGAAGGAATGAGAATGTGGTTGACAGAAAAAAAGAGCTATGATTGAGTAGCATAGCAGTCTTGATGAACAGATGGCCTAAATCTGCTCCTATATCTTACAGTTTTAAGCTTTTATTTCACTTTATTTTTAAACAAGTTACAAATTAGTATAATAACTTTTCCAGTGAACTCAGTACATTTAAAGGAAGCAGGAAACAGTACCTGGTGAAAGAAAGTAAGCTGCAAATTCAAACCGTGACAAATAGTTGCAAAACTTATTCAAATCTATTAAAGCTAGGAATAAAATCATTTAATTATAGTAAAAACAATTTTTATCAATAATTTTAGAGTGTACATTAGTATTCCAACTATTCACTACTTTGTTGCTTTCTCACCTTTTAATCAGATGGATGGGCTTGGTACATTGGTCTCAGAAGCCCACTTTCAGTAATTCATCTTTGAACGAGCTGTCGCTGACTCACTTTAATTATTTGGCCCGTTGACATGTAGAACCTCCCTTATTGGTGACAGAATCAGATCTTCTCCAATAGTATGGGACTTTACAGATTTACCAATGAGCAATGAAATGTTGTATGAAGTACACACCATCACTGTTTTGTTGTGAAATGCTGGCAAGCATATTTTGAAGTGTTTTCCATTTCTGAAAGTTCTCATGAAGTGACTGAAAATAAACCAAGGTCTTGTTTGCTTTATCAGAATATATTCTCTTCAAGTGTTCAAGGAGCCTGGATGGTTTCATTGCCTCATTTGGGGAAAAAATCCACACAACAAACACATTGGCTGCTATTGTTGTTTGGTGCTGGTATAAATCCATATTTCAGATATTCCACACTATGCTGTCTGTACTTCTTCGCTTGGTCTGTTTCTGTTATGTACATTATGGATTAACAACGACAATCAGTCACCTATTGTTTCAGTCTAATTTCAGGCACTGCGATCAATAAAAGCGAAAGCTATGATGTCATCCTAGCGTAGCCAGAACCTGACTCTTCCTGAAGGTACATAAAGTGAAGCAGCAATAGCTCAGTTGGGCTGTACGCTAGGGAAGTGCAGTCAAGACCATTCAAAAGGGCAGATTGTGAACTTTACACCATTGAACGCCATAACCTGATTCACAGGAACTGTGTCACTGCATGATCAGAGTATGGGAATCATTACTAGCTGACACTGTACTGCAGTAGTGATGGGAATATATCAAATGCTGAAGTGTCACATTACTTTTCAACAACTATTATGCACTTCGAGCAAATTCTCAGTGGTGACAAGCAAGAGGTGGGTCGATTATGTGATCATTGTAAACAATTGTGAGACACTGAGGATCCAAATACTTATAGTAAGTAATTTATTTGTTAAATTAAGCCTGTAAACCCTCTACTACCCTCCCTGCTAGTGAGCACCCCTCCCCATTGCCCCCTTCATCTTTATCTTAGATGCTTCCCGCCACCCCTGGGGAGAGAAGAAATCGTCTACTCAGAACCAGAGGTTTAGATACTGCTTGGTTGAGTTGCATTCCTCCAGGCAAGTACAAGGAAGTCATTTGCCGAGTTATACCTTTTATATGACGATAAGACGCTGATATATCAAGAGTTGAGCTACTCACCACAGCTCTGGGCTTTATTTTGGCTGATCTAGATAAGTTTCAGGTTAAAGGTGATAGTAATTGCAATGGACGTACCTTTGAAATTCAAGAGACGGTGGTTAAGGGTCCTTAGCTGGCTTTGTGTGCTTCGAAGACTACTTGCTGTTTGTTCATTTGTATTTGGATATTGCTCAAGCCTTACTGGATATAAGCCTGAATTCTTTCTTGAATTAAACTGTGCAGATAGAATTGAACATTGTGAATTGAACTTCAGCCATTGTTCCTGTCCTGAGGAATTTCAGCTGTAATGTCTTCAGCCTGAGATGATAGTCTTCTAGCAATAGTAGTCATTTTAGTTCGTGGTGGGTATAATTCTAGACAGTGGAGAAGCTTAGTTCTAATTTGTATTGACTTTAGCTTTACTGTGTCACACTGAGCTCATTGGTGCCTGCATTCACCTCACTTTTGGAATTCAGTTCTTCAAAACTGTGATTAAGTCTGGAGTGAATGGCTCCAGTGGAACACAAACTGTTTGCCATAGACCATATTACTAGTGAGTACTGGTTGGTATCAATGCCAATAGCACCACAGTCATTGCTGATATTTGAGATTAGTCTGCACAGTGAATTAACAACTTGGATTTGTTCTGTTTTTTCAAGATAGGACAGGCCAGGGTAATTTTCCACATTTGTCAGGTGTGTGTTTCTCTTGTGCTGGAACTCTTGGCTGGAGATTAACACGTTCTGTAGGACTCACTGTACCTGACACCTTTCATTTGGGTGATGTTGGTGGGGGTCTTATTCAAGAAATAGCAGATAAGGGTGAGGCACTCAGCAGTTCTGCATGTTATTTATTTGCCCACCCTCTCTCCCCCCCCCCCATTCATTGCTGAGTATAGCTGGACTACAGAGCATTGATCTGTTAGGTGTGCGATTGCATAGGTCTGACTATGGGATACCACATTCATTGTTCACGAGCATGTGATTTCTGTGCTACAACTTCAAAGCTAATGTATTCTGGATGTATCTCAGAAAATAACACACACAGCATGCTGGTGGAACACAGCAGGCCAGGCAGCATCTATAGGGAGAAGCACTGTCGAAATTTCGGGCCGAGACCCTTCATCAGGACTAACTGAAAGGAAAGGTACTAAGAGATTTGAAAGTAGTGGGGGGAGGGGGAAATGCAGAACGATAGGAGAAGACCGGATTGGGTGGGGTGAAGCTGAGAGCCGGAAAGGTGATTGGCAAAAGTGATACAAAGCTGGAGAAGGGAAAGGATCATGGGACGGGAGGTCTCAGGACAAAGAAAGGGGGAAGGGAGCACCAGAGGGAGATGGAGAACAGGCAGAGAGAGAGAAAAAAACGACAACTAAATATATCGGATGGGGTAAGAAGGGGAGGAGGGACATTAACGGAAGTTAGAGAAGTCAATGTTCATGCCATCAGGTTGGAGGCTACCCAGCCGGTATATAAGATGTTGTTCCTCCAACCTGAGTGTGGATTCATCTTCACTGCTAGCCTGTTTATACACCCAGTAGCCACTTTATTAGATACACCAGTTCATTAATGCAAATATCTAATCAACCAATCAGTTGCTGCAGCAACTCAATGCATAAAAGCGTGCAAACATGGTCAAAAGGTTCATTTGTTCTTCAGACCAAACATCAGAACAGGGAATAAATGTGATCCAAGGACTTTGACTGTGGAATAATAGTTGATGCCAGAAAGGGTGGTTTAAATATCTCAGAAACTGCTGATCTCCTGGGATTTTTGCACACAACAATCTCTGGAGCTTATAAAGAGTGGTGGGGGAATACCAAAAATAATCCAGTGAGCATTAGTTCTGTGTGTGAAAGGCTTGTTAATGAGAGGTCAGAGGAGAATGGCCAGACTAGTTCAAGCTGACAGGGAGCAACATAAACTCAAGTAACCATGAGTTACAACAGTAGTGTGCAAAAGAGAGTTTCTGAACACACAGACACACACACACACTCTCTCTCTCTCGCTCACACTCTCTCTCACACGCACACACTCTCTCTCTCACACTCACACGCACACACTCTCTCACACACACACACAACCCCCTCCTCCCCCCCCCCCCCAAGTGGATGGGCTACAGCAGCAGAAGAATACAAACATACAGATAAACACTCGCAGCAGCCACTTTATTAAGTACAGGTGTCCCCTGCTTTACGCCACTTCGCTTTTACAGCAGACCAACATTAGTAACCTGTTTTTGCATTACAAAGAGGATTTCCGCTTTTATGAAAAGTTTTCCCATATAAGTTAATGGTTCTTCACTTTACACCATTTTGGCTTAAGAAAGTTTTCATAGGAACACTCTACCTTTGTAAATGGCGGGGGGGGGGAGGGAAACGCCTGTACCTCCAGTATATATGTTAATGCAGGCTTGAAGTGCATTTACCTGTGATATAGTATATTTCTTTCAAATGTCAAACAAGGTGGGACCAACTAACAGAATTAAATACACTATAAGAATTTATCAGTCTTTCTTGCACGTTCTCACCTGCACTCTCTGACTACATATCAATACCTCTTTTTATCCACCCACCCTTGATGCTGCAGGAATAGTTAAGTAGTCAACTATAAATGTTGAGCATTTCTTGATGTATATGGTATATTGGGAGAAAATTTTTGATTCCATCTGTAGGACTCCAGTTGTGATATTTCTGAGATTACAGCTCATTGGTGTAATACAATTTGAACTGAGACATTAATACATATCTAACATCTGCAGTAATTCTGGGAAAATACTTTTGTTTTCGCCTTGGGAAATTATTGTTACGAATTCAATTGGATGCTTTTCAATTACATACAAAATTTAATATTGATATTGCAATGTTACAGTTAGCAATTGGAAACTCATGAGCAATGTTACAGTTAGCAATTGGAAACTCATGAGAAATATCAGCTTTTACTGTTTCAATTAGGTACAGAGATTCACAATTGTAACCTATTGCCATGCATGAGCAAGTATAAAGTTACAAATGACTTTATTGAAGTAATTACATTTTTGATATTTTTTGCTAAAAGATTCCTTGTTAATCTTACAGTCAGGAATCAGGGCTTTATTTTGAAATGAGTAACAAAAGATATTTTTAAACCTGTATTATTTAATATAGTGGTCATCAGCCTTTTTAAGCCCAAGATCCTCTACCTCGGCCTTAGTGAAAGGCAGGATCGACCTACTAAAGCATTTAGTCACACACATGCGCAACAGGCAGAAAAGACCGGAAGTAAAACCCTGCAACCCGGAAGTAGAAATAATGTATGTACACCAGGGGTCACTTCCCTTTTTTTGCACCACGGACCGGTTTAATATTGACAATATTCTTGAGGATTGGCCAGTGGGGGGGGGGGGGGTGTTAAACACGACCACAATACAGCGATACTCGAACCAGATTCCTTATGCCCAGTCTATTCCGCAATTTAGTTTACGTGGCTCTCAACACTTAGCTTCTGTCCCACTTGCTCACATTTTTTCCGCTGAAAAAACTCAACGGGTTTGTCTTTAAGTGCAGGGTGCTTGGACTCAGGGTACCAAAGCAGTTTTGAGGGCTTCATTGCCTCCTTAGACAGCCTCCAGACCCGAACTCCAGCTTCCTTCCCGCCCGCCACCAGAGGCGTTGGCCAGGTGCGGCTGGTCGTCGGTGGGGTGAGAGGACAAGGTGAGGGCCGGAGGTCCCCGTAATGGGGCCGTGGCGGTCGCAGTCCAGAGAGGGTGACCAACCGAGCAAGGAGTGCAACAGGACGCTCTTGTAGGATCCATTGGCCGACTAAAGTTTGTCTCAAGGGATGACTTTCAGTAGATCGCAGCGAGGTAGCTGCTCTGCTACTTACGAAACCCTGAGCCCAAATTAGGTTGTCTCTGAATATTTTAGCACCGGGTTCCCCACGAACATTCAGTATGGTAAACAGGTTTAGAGGCGGCGCCCATCTGTTCGTGCTCCGGGCCAGTAGCATTGGCACTTCCTGCCAGCCACATGAGGCCAACCAGTGACCCCTGGTGCAAGGATATCACTGCGTTTAGGCGACTGATGTCCTCGCGTGTGTTCAAGTTCAACAGTGGGTGTAACAGGGAATGAGGAAAGGTGCAGCTGACTCATATCGTTTCATATCGCCAAATCATATCGTTTCCTTGCGGCCCAGTGGTTGGGGAGTTGCGTGGCGGGGGAGATACACACATGCACACTGGGCAGAAAGAACAGAACTAAAACCCCGCAACCCAGAAACAATCTCTCAACAGTATTTGTGTATTTATCTTTCATTTTTTTCGGGATCTACTGGGAAAGTCTCAAAGATCGACCAGACAATCGCGATCGACGGGTTGGCAACCACTAATTTAATAGATAAAAATGTAAGAAATAACTTCCAAAATTAAAGTCTTTAAAAAATCAATCATATCAATCAGAATTTATATAAGCAATGAAAACAAAATTAATGATGAAATTATTTTTTTTTATTTTCCTTTCACATGTGATTCTGAAATAGAAACATAAATGGTTTCAATATACGAGTAATTTTGCGAACTTTGTATTTGTTAGTTCTTCACACAAAATGCTCGAGGAACTCAGCATACCAAGCAGCATCAAAAGTACAGTCGATGTTTCTGGCCAAAACCTTTGGGCAGGACTTTTTTCCATTGACGCTGCCTGACCTGCATAGTTCCTCTAGCATTTTGTGTGTGTTGCTTGGATTTCCAGCATCTGCAGGTTTTCTCTTGTTTGTGATTTGTTAGTTCTTTACCTCTGCAATCCAATAGGAATCACTGCCTTTATTTCCATGTCCTTTCCTTCTGCGTCTATTGGAAAACCTTTCCAAGTGTTTTTTTGTGAGACCTGCAACATCAGGAACAATTGTGTACGAGTACAATGGAAAAGTGAAATGCATGGCTTAGTGCTTGGAGAAAATAAGGAAAAGGTCATTTAGTACTTAAGTTGCACTTGATTATTTCAAAGTGCAATGACTTATCTAAGTAGATCTGGTTGCAACCTTTATGCAAAAACTAGTATGACAAACCATTCTGATTTGAGTTAAATCACTTACTGAAAGAAGGTTGTCTTGTCCTGTGAAGAATATATTCATTGTGAATTCTTTTCGAAATACCTGGTTCATTGAATTGGTGTGTGAGACCACTATTTCACATCTGTTTTGAAGGATGCAATATGTGGCAATATAAAAGGTTGTCTTTCCCTGTGAATGAATATATTTATATTTGTTGTGAGTTCCTTTCTAAATACCTGATTCATTGAACTGGTGTGTGAGGTATGAGACCACTATTCCACATTTTTGAAGGATGCAATATGTGGCAGTATAGCATTTCCCACTACACTTTTTTGTATTATCATCTTGATTTAAATAATGAAATCCTTGAATTCTTATTGAAATAGGCTATCTTTATAATGCAGTAATAAAAGTGCTGGCTGACTGGTTCAGTTTGATTGCAGTACACATAGTAAGTGTTGGTAGAAAGGTAGAACTAAGAGATAAACATCATTGATAGTTCACTTAAAATAATATTTATTCAGTACACAATATTACTGTGCTATTTTATTTCATGAGATTCCATAAATGTTTTCTGTAAATACTTGAAAATATTGTGCAGTGCCTTCTGTGAAATTCCATTCTGACTCCCTTTAATGATCTTACCTATAATATTGTGTTTTCTAGACAGTAATTGCTACTCAAAAGTGAAATAATTTAAATCTAATATTTTCTTACACAACATATGACCATATATCTTGCTTATATATTTTAAATTGAGTTATTGCATACATGAAATTGTACTTACAATTATAAATCTACAGATTTCTCATTGGTTTATTTAAGACCTCTTTCACTTTCACTATTAGGGAACAGTTGACAGAAGTCATGTACCTATTAGCTCGTTTTTGCTTGTACCATTCATTTTGCATTATAATGGAGTTCCTGTCAGACCACAGTTTGGCACTTATGTGTGTAATTTTTTCATTGTTGGTGGTTTTTTAATCATTTCATACTACTACAATTGATGTTATTATTTACTTGAGTTATTCATTAAGAAAACAGCTTCCCATTTGGATTGTGATTAATGCTTTTTCATATTGGGCTGTTGCACCAAAAAGAGATGAGTTGCTTAATTTCATATAATACTGAAACAGTTTATAATATAATAAGTATTTACCTCATTACAACACCTAAATACAGTGTAGGGGAGTGTATGGTCATGCATTTTTGTAGAAAGAATGAAGGCAGAGAGTATTTTATAAACTAGAATTAAATTCAAAAATTCGAGGTGCAGAAGCACTTGGGAATCCTCATGCAGGATTCCCTCAAGATTAACTTGCAGGTTGAGTCATTAGTAAGGAAGGCAAATGCAATGTTAGCATTCATTTTCAGAGGACTAGAAAATAAAAACAAGGAGATGATGCTGAGGCTTTATAAAGCGTTGGTCAAAGCACTTTCAGAGCATTAAAGCAGTTTTTATCTCAAGAAGAATGTGCTGGCATTGAAAAGAGTCCAGAGGAGGTTCACAAAAGTTATCACGGGAATGAAAGAGTTCACATATGTGCAGCATTTAATGGCTCTGGGCTTGTACTCGCTGGAGTTTAAAAGAATGAGGAGAATCTCTTTGAAACCTATTCAGTATTGAAAGGCCTAGATCGGGGGTCGGCAACCTGCGGCTCCCGAGCCATTTGTGGCTCTTTCACCTCTGTGCTGCGGCTCCCTGTGGCTTTGGGAAATAATTGGTCAGTATTTAATTAAAATGTATTTTATGTTAGTTTGTTAGCTTTTGAAATGTAATTATGGTGATCTTGTACAACCTAAGTGTAGCGACACATTTCCTGCCACATCCGAAACGGCTCACAATTAGCCAGCATTCCGGCTAAGGGAGATAGCCTACGGGGGTTTGTGAGTACGCGTCTTTTGCAGCATCTGCGTCCATGGGGGCTGGGTTGAGGGAGGCTTAAAAGCAAGGCTGTTTAGTTCGAATAAAGCTATCTTTGACTGCAGTTTACTGACACCGCTACAACGTGTTTTTATCGCTGGCTGTCCAGACGGAAGGTGCTGAAACGCTTTGTCGCATGTCTGGAAGAAGTGAAAACTTTCCTGGGCAGCAAAGGGCTCACCTTTCCTGAGCTGGAACAGCCAGAGTGGCTGGAAAAGCTACACTTCATGGTAGACATGACAGCGCACCTGAACACACTGAACACAGCTCTTCAGGGGAAAGGACGTACAGCCCTGCACATGTTGGAGGATGTTTTGGCATTCGAGCACAAGTTGACAGTGCTTGCCAGAGATTTACAGAAAGGCACTTTGTCTCACTTCCCCAATTTGAGAGAGTTCAAACAAGGTCACGACATGATAATTTCGGAGTATTTACATTCTGCAATCATCGCAATGCAAACATCGTTTGGGAAACGCTTCTGTGAGTTCAGAGAGGAAAAAAACACATTATCCTTCCCGGTCACTCCCTTAAGCATCGATCCTTCCCTACTGAATACGACTGCATTGGCAGGTGTGAGTCAACCTGATCTTGAGATGGAACTGGCCGACATAGCCGACAAAGACATATGGGTGTCCAAGTTTAGACGCTTGACAGCAGACCTTGAAGATATTGCCCGTCAGAAGGCCGTTCTTGCTCAGAAACACAAATGGAGTGATATTGAAAACCTCACAGATGACAGCTTGCGATCCTGTGTAAAGATGAAGGTGACATCATACAGCCCTGATGTGCAGACGCTGTGCGCTGAGGTCCAGGAGCAGAAATCCCATTAACCAAGTATGATAAATATTTTAATTGCCTATTATTTTACTTATATTCATATTTTTTCATTGTTCAGTGAAATAGTCCTTTCATTTTTCAGGATGACAGCTGGCTGACGTTATTTTTGGTTTGCTGCTGGCGGAAAATTTAAGTTCGGCGTTTTTCATAAATACAAGAAGGACTCAAATAGACATTGAATATTTTACTTAAAAGTAACTTTCAACCCAACGTCTTTTTTTCGGAGTTCAAAATGTTTTTGTTGCATGCAGAAATGTAATTTCGTTTTCTCTGCAGGAGTTCATCAATTTCATAAATGCAACACATTATAGTTTGTTTATACATAGCATAAAGGCAAAAAAAACGTTGTATGCAGTGTTATTTCATTTTAAATGTCAAACGGGTTTTGCGGCTCCCAGTGTTTTCTTTTCTGTGGGAAACGGGTCCAAGTGGCTCTTTCAGTGGTAAAGGTTGCTGACCCCTGGCCTAGATAGAGTGGGTGTGGAGAGGATGTTTCCAATTGTGGAAGAGTCTAGGACCAGAGGGCACAGGCACAAACTACAGGGTCATCCCTTTAGAACAAAGTTGAGGGTGATGAATCCATATAATATATTGCCATAGATGACTGTGGAGACCCAGTCATTGGTTATATGTAGGGTGATATTGTTAGGTTTTTGATTAGTAAGGGTGTTAAAGATTACAGGAAGAAAACAGAAGAATGGTTTTGAGGGGAATAATAAATCACCCATGATTGAATGGCAGAGCAGACTTGATGGGCCAAATGGCCTAATTCTCTTCCTATGCCTTATGGTCTGAATTTAGCTGTTTTAATATCAAAGCAGATTTGATAAGGGACAACCGATGTTCAGCCACTTAGACTGAATTAAGTCTTGGAATAATGTTCAAGTTTATTGTCATACATATGCATACCATGGATATAATTGCCAGAAAAATTAGCTTTTTGTAGCATCAGTGCAGAATGACAATCATAAATTACAAAACTTACATAATCACGGATTTTTAATATGCACGCGACTAAATAAACACAACTAAATATAACATTAGTGTAAGTTGAGGGAAACGTAGTCTGAGGTAGAATTGTGGTTTTTCAGCTTAAGAGCCTGATGGCAGTGGAGAAGATTGTAAGCCTATATGTCCAAAACTAATGGAGAGACAAATGCTACCACATAGTCCAGCAGCAGAGCGCTGTCTTGCTGGGATACCCAACAAATGGAAATGAAATACCCTGGAATAGCAGTGAATACTGTCTTCATTTCGATGAGAATGTCAACTTTCAAATGGGGAAATACATATTCACCTTAAACTATTTTATTTCTATATTTCATTTAATTTTCTGTCTTTACAATTAATGTGAATATAAATTTAATGTCTTTGAATGCCAGAAATATTTAAATATAATTCACGCTGCTTTACAACTTTCACAGCAGTCAAAGCTTCACCCAGTCATGCCTTCTCTCAAAGCTTGTGATGAACAAAGGCCAGTGTCAATACAGGGCTAACTTCTGTGAGAAAAGTTGAGCGCTGAAGTTTCCTTCAGAAATACCAACCACAACCAGCAGATGTTAACTTGGTGTACCTTTAGATAAATGGAGCATTAACAATGCTACTTAGAAATTGCTCCTTTCTCTGCCCATTAAAATGCTGTAATGCAAAATATGAAGTCATTACAGATCTGATCTTGGCCTCAACCCTTCTTGCCTGACTTGACTCCACTGTAGTTCAAAATTCTGTCCAGTTCACCCTTGACTAATTTCAATGACTCAGCCTGTACATCTCTCTGGATAAAGATCTCCAAAGACTCTGGAACTCTGAAATAAGAAATTCCTCCTCATCCTTATCTTAAATGGATGACTCCTTACTTTGAAATCAGGCCTCCTAGATCTCGATTCATCACAAGAGGAACTACCCTTTCAGCATTTAAGTAGTCAAGCTCCATGCCTCCTCCTCACCAGAATCTTTTATGTTTCAATAAGATAATCTTCCATTTTTCAATTCTGTGATGTATCAAGATTCAGCCTCCTTAATCTTTTTCCCCCCAAGGTAACACTTCCATTCTTGGAATTAGCCTAGTAAGTCTTTTTTGAGCTGTCACCAGTACAATTATAGCGGTCCTTAAAGAAGCAGACCAAAACTCCACAACTTCAGTTCTAAAGTTTCTGTAAAGTTATGCATCTTTCTAAAAAAGATATTGGGTATTAACTTCATATTTGCATGTTTGTTCTCATCAAAAAATTTCATATAGGTTAGCTATTCCATTGATCTAAATTTTTCATACATGACATTCTCAGATGCAGTGTTTGCTGTTGCTGAACATATTTGTGTGGCTGTGGCTATAGAAGTGTTTTTTTCCCAAACCCAGTCTGCACTTCAGAGTGGTGAAATAAGAGCTGTGTGTCAGGATAGAATCTAGTAACAAGTCATGCAGTTTTCACCACATTCCTCTTGAATAAAAGTTTCATCATATCATGTTTTATTTTCTCCTACTGCTTACACTCAGTCATTCCCGAGATTAAGTTCTTATACTAATTAAGTTTTCTCCCACCAACAGAACAACATTCAGAATGAGTAATTCCATATTTGAGCTTTACACTTTCTTGATGTTCACCAACCTCAGCTGCTGAACAATATTTTTGTCTTCTGCTACTCATTCAACTTGGTTCACTTGGATGTTGCAATGGGACGTGTAAATTTCTACTTAAATTATATCTCTAATTATTAAAACATATCTGTTTAGTACTTGTTAAAGTATTAAAATTATTTGGTTTAGACAATCAAGAACAGGGCTGTGTGGGTTTGTTGGACCGGAAGGGCTTGTTACTGTGGTGTAGCTCTAAAAATATTGCAATGGCAACTAATTGGATTATAAGTTATGTTTCTCTTTAGTATTCTGCTAGGATATAAAATCAAAACCTATCTCAATTTTCTTCCAGACCCAACTTGATCTTTCCTGACTATGAAGACATAGGAGCAGAATTAGGCCATTCAGCCAATTGAGCTTGCTCCACCATTCTATCATGGTTGATTTATTATCCCCCTCAACCACATTTTCCAGCCTTTTCCCCGTAACCTTCCTATCAAAAACCTATTAACCTCTGTTTTAAATATACCTGATGACTTGGTCTCCACAGACAGCTGTCTGTGACAATGAATTCCACAAATTCACCACCCTTTGGCTAAAGAAATAACTCCTCACCTCTGTTCTAAAGGAGGCATCCCTCTATTGAGGCTGTGCCCTCTGGTCCTACACTCAGCCACCATAGGAAACGTCCTCTCCATATCCACTCTATCTAGTCCTTTCAAAATTCAATTGGTTTCAATGAGATCTTACCCAATTTTTCTAAACCCTAGCAAGTACAGGCCCAGAGTTTATAAAAATAACAGTATCAAACATGCTATTCACAATGTGGCAGTAGTCTTCTAACCATTGAGCCAGGCTAGTCCAGTACCAACTGAAACTAAATGTTTACCAGAACATGCAGTGTACTTCACAAATGGTTGAATTCATATCTTCCAAATCAGTGAGAAAATTGAGCAGAAATAGTGTATTTAACTACTCAGAACATCTGGGATCTGTGAAACAGCTAACATCTGCATGTCCACTTAGCCAGTCAATTTGAAGGATTTTGAAGTTAACATCTCTTTAAAGGAGGCTGAAGAGAAGTTTAGATAAGAAATAAAAGCAGAAAATGTTGGTAACAGTCTGTGGGTTGGGCACCATTAGTGGAAAAAGAAATAGGTTTAACATTTCAAAACTAAGACTCTTCTTCAGATCCTAGAGAGAATAGAATAAAGAGAATGCAGATATAGAAAGATGATGGATTAAGAGAAAAAATAGATAAATTTTAGTAATTATAATTATTTTGACATTGTTGGAAGTGGATATGAGGATAGTTTGAAATGTTGTACCTTGTTCTTGCAGACAAAGGATTTCAGTCCTGGAAGCAGCATTGCTGAGTTCCCATGTCTGTTCTGATAACTGACAAGGTTTGATTTGCATGTTTGATTTGAACAGATCCATGCTAATTCCAAATGAATACAATAATTCCTTTTTCTTTGACTGTGATGTGCAAACAGTGCCTCCGTGGGGCTTGGTTTATTACTGTTTGTTAAATGCAGAGGACACTGGTACTATGTTACTTTTTTTAAAAAATAGTTTTACTTGATTTTTTTTCAAAAAAAATTCAGTGATAATTAAACACAAACCTTAAATATTACTTTTCAGTGCTGGAGAAATTCGCTATCTGCAATTGATATAGCTACCTTCAAAGATAAGTGGTCTTGAAATAAATTAGCAGTTTTCTGTGTCGTGTATTTTATTGGTCACATAAATACAACAACTCCATATCATTTAAATACCAGCCGCAAGATGCTGTATTTCACAGAGCTGACTGCTGATTTCCTTTTCTCTGCCAATGACAACTTTCCAATTTCTGTATTTATCTGTCCTCATCTTCCCATAAAGATTTGGGAGTCACTCTGTGTTCATCTTAAAGGTACCTACCAAGTACTTATTCTTATATAAGACTTTTTATTTACTGATTAATCTTCCTTGGCAAAGTGCACAAGACATTCTGACTGTGGGCAGCGATCGAGTTACACTGATTAACAGATAGAATGATTCCACAAAGCTGGAGAGGACTCTATTGCAAGTTCACTATTGCAAAGTGGGCTTACGTTTCACTAATTACTTTATACAGGCCCTTGTGTAAAGAACTGTTCCAGCCTCCACAGCCCTCTGAATTCCCAAGATTGCTTAGCCATCACGACTTCAAACCTCCAACAACTTTGTTAATTATATCACAAAATCACATGTTTGAAAAGTGATTAATAGCTATTTGCTCATGAAGATTGGGTGTTGTTTCTTATTCACAGATTTTTAGTTTATATTAAGGTGGTAGAGTCATAGAAATGCACAGCATTGGAACAGCCTTACTCACCTGTGAGATGGCCATAGTGGCTATCTAGGCTAATCCCATTTACCCACATCAGGTCTGCTCCTCTCTCCTTTCCAAGTGTCGAACGCCTTTAATTGTTTCTGCCTCTACCACCTGCTTTAGCACCTTAGTCCATATAACCACCATCCTCTCTGTATATAGGGAATTTTACCTTTCAGATCTCCTTTAAATAGATTGAGTCTATACCCTCTAGTTTTAGACATCTATCCTTGGAAAAATGACTATGATGAAATTCCATTTTAACCTATTAGCTCACTTCTCATCACCTATGTTCCAGAGAGAACAAACCCAGCCTATCTAGTCTCTCCTTTCATTCCAGGCACTATCCTGGTGAATCTGTTCTGCACTCTTTGTAATGCTATCATATCCTTCCTGTAGTATGGCAACCTGAACCATCCACAGTACTCTTTAAGTGCCACTTTATCAACGTATTGTACAGCTGCAACATAAAGTCTCTTTTATATTCAATGACTCAGCATGCCAAATACATTCTTCAGTGCCTCATCTACCATTGTTGTCATTTTCAGAACTTACACCCCAAGATGCCTATGTATATCAACATGCCTAAGGACCCTGCATTTATTGTACATGACCTGTCAGCATTTGACATCCCAAACTGCAGTATCCCAGACCTGTCTCAGTTAAATTCTATCTGCCACCACTCTGCCCAAATTTCCAGCTGACCTATGTCCTGCTATATCCTCAAACAAGATTCTTTGCTAACTACAGCTCCACCATTTTTCATTTCGTCAGCATCCTAATATCAAACCATCTACATTCTTATCCATCATAAATATGTGTAACAAATAATAGAAATCTTAGCAATGATCCCCACAGCATACCACTGTTCACAGGTTTCCTGTCAGAAAAGAATCACCTTCCACCCACCACTCCACCTCACCATACAGTGATACTTTCACCAAGCTAATTTATATCCAGATTTCCAGTACACCTCAAATTTCATGTTTTAATCTTATGGACCAGCCTGTTGTGCACAACCTCATCAAAGGCCTGTCTAAAACCCAAATGCTCCATAAATACCATTCTGCTTTCATCAGTTTTCTTAGTTATCTCCTCAAAATGTTAAATTAGATTTGTGAGACAGTATTGCCTTTGCATGACACCATGGTGACTTCCACCTAAGTAGTCCCTACCTTTCCAAGAGAATGCAAATCTTAACCCTTGGAATTTTTTCCACATTTCCCCATCTATAAATGTAAGGCTCATCAGCCTGCAGTTTCCTACATTATCCCTGCTATCATTTTTGAATAGCAGAACAACTTTTGCTTTCCTTCAGTATTTTGTTACATCACCCAAACTTAATAAAGATGGAAAAATCTCCATCAGAGCCCTAATCTCCTCCCTTGCTTCGTATTGCATCTTGGGAAAGATCCCATCAAGCCCTAGAGATAATCCACTTTAATATGTGGCAGTAACCTTTAACACTAATAAAAATGCTGGAGGAACTCAGCAAGTCAGGCAGCATCTATGGAAGGAAATAAACAGTTGTGATTCAGACCGAGACCCATCATCAGGATTCAGCCTGAAACATCCTGCTTTCACCAGGTGCTGTTTTATACTGTTGAAATCAACATTCTTCCAGTTTAAGACCTGAATTCTATCTGTGAATCCGCATTCTTTTCACAACTATCTTAAGCCTTAGCAAATTATGGCCATTGTTTCTAAGGGATTTCCCCCCACCATCACTTCTACCGTATGCCCATCCTCATTCAGAACCAAGTCCAGCCTCTTCCCCATTGAAATTACTATATTTATAAGCCATTATGTTATTTTTGATAACATTTTGATTGATTTTAAAAATTGTGTGACACCAAGCAAGGAACAAAGGCTCAATTTCACATGTTTCAATAAGTTGCGCTGCTTCCATACTGGGTTGAGCATCGAGTGAGCAACTCAGCCTTGTAAAAATGCTAAAGAAATAGCAAATTAAGGAACAACAATGATTAAGCTACAGTGCAGTTTAGGCCCAGATGAACTATTTGATTGGAAAACCCTACCTGTCAGATCGCTCATCAGAAAATCCTGGGGAACGCTGTACACTTCCAACAGCATAAAACTTCTAGCAGCCTAATAATAGACAGACAGCTTACCATTCATTGCAAGAGCCACTTCTTGGTCAATGGAGCACTTTACAATTAGACTTGTTGACTTTCTTCCAACACCCTGACAGTTGATTCTAAACCATGATGATTCACATGTAAAACAATTTTCCTTGTGTCATTTTTGGGTTTTTTTCTTTTAACCCTTCTGAATGGAGGCATTTTTTTTCCATCCTGTACATTCTTTACGATTTAAAATAAAGACATAAAACATTTTGTCAATGCTTCACACTTTTGACACAATCCACACAATTGACTCTTTATTTTCTTCCATTTTTGCTGCCCGACCTACTGAGCTTCTCTAGCATTTTTATGATCTGAAATACCTCCCTCTGATCTTCTGCTAGCCTCCTTTATTCCACAATGTACAACCCCAAACTCTGTATATTTATTTAACTGAAGATTCCCCCATTCATGAAATCATTCAAGTATATCTCTATAGTACATTATTTGTGACCAAAACAATAATTATCAATGTTTGTCATAGTTTCTTTACTGTTACATTCTTTGCCTCTGTGCATATTTAGCAATCTTTTCAACCTGCCCTGTCATTTTCAATGATTTATGCAAATGTGACCCCAGTTCTCTCTGTTCCTGTCCCATTTTTAGAACTGAACAGTGGAATATATTAACAGTGGAGTTCAGATAATTTTAACCCCTCCCCCAACTTCCATCAACATTAACATATTTGGTGTCTTCCTTAGGTCAGATATTTCAGTTCAGCCCAAGGGTCAAACCAGTATCTATGTTCTATGGGCCAAGAAGACACGTTCAGGACTACCCATTTTATGTATCTTTCCTGTCGTGAGATAGCCAGGATGTCAGCTGCATCATCTTGCTTAGTATTTTCCAGATGAAGTGCAAGTTGAGTATTCCTTATCAAAAATACAAAATCTAAAAACCTTCAAAATCCAACTTCATTTTTGAGCCCTAACATGATGTCATAAATGGGAAAATTCCCCAAGTCACTGGGAAGGTCCTCAGACCACAGACAGTTGTGATAAGTGACCTCACATATATAATGAAAATCTCGATTGTGTATTGAAAGAGTGGATTTGTCTGCGTCAGTGAATATATGCTGTTTAATGGTGTGCTGATAGTGAATCAAGCAATGATCTATCAGGACAAACTGAAAATTGAAGATAATATTCAGCAGGCTGGTTGCTGAAATTTAAGAAAAGGCACAGCATTAATTTTTTAAAGATTTTAACGACAAAGCGACTACTGATCACAAAGCAGCAGAGAAGTTGATTGATGAGTTTGCCAAGATCATTGCTGATGAAAATCTACCAGAAGAAGTCTACAATTCTGATTATTTTTATACCTTACATAAAATACAAATGCTGTGTACTGTCACCTTTTAATCAAAACACAATATTGTAGGTGGAGACTGAAAGCCTGCTGTTGCTGTTCAGCAGCTGATTCAGATATTTTCACTGTGCTGCTGAGCTACTTTTGTTACCCTGCACACATTATATTGTCATTTTATTAATGATATGTAATAATTTCTTACTGTTAAGTAGATATCTGTGATGAACAAGTTAAGACAAAGACTGCTTACTGGTAGTACATAAATTCAGAGTCGGAAATGTTGATGATCTCAAACTAGCTCATTATATATATTCCGAAATCCAAAACACTTCCGGCCCATGCATTTTGGATAAGGGCTTCTCAGTCTGTATTACTGGGACACGTTGAAATTTGAATGCTAAGAAAGGTTCAAAGTTCAGAGTAAAGTTATTAGCAAGATACATATATGTCACCATATACAAATCTGAGATTCACCTTTTTTTGCTGGCATTCACATTAAATAACAGAAACACAGTAGAATCAATGAAAGACCACCCCAATAGGATGGACAACAACCAGTCAACAAATTGCAAACAAAAAAGAAAGAAAAATAATAATGATACATAAATAAGCAATAAGTATCAAGAACATGAGATGAAGACCCCTTGAATGTGAGTCCATAATTGAATTGAATGATCTTTGTTGTCATTATAACAATGAAACTCTGTTTGGCTTCCTCTCAGGCAATCAAACAAAACAGTAGATAAAAACAAGACAGTAATAGAAAAACAGTATTAAATAGATAAGTAGCATAAAATAAGTTACAGCAGCACCAAAATGTCACAATAATGCACAAAGTGCCATTAGTGCAAGTATTTGAGTCCTTGTGTGTGCTCACAGTTTGTCATTGTTCTGTGGGAGTGCTGTGATGGAGGCCACAGCTCTGGGGTAGAAGCTGTTCCTCAGTCTGTTTGTTCTGGTTTTTAGTGTCCTGAACCTTTTGCTGGACGGAAGCGGGTCAAACAGGGAGTGGCCAGGGTGTGTGGTGTATCTGGTCATGCTGATTGCTTTCCTCCTGAGTCTGCTGGAGTAGATGGTGTCCAGTCCTGGGAGCTCCATCCTGACAGTTCGCTGGGCGAATTGACTAGAACATAAGTTGTGGGAACAGTTCAGTGATGGGGCAAGTGAAGTTATCCCCAGTGGTTCAAGAGCCTGATGGTTGTGAGGTAATAACTGGTCCTGAACCTGGTGGTTTGGTCCTGAGTCTCCTGTGGTTCCTGACAGCAGCACGGGAAGAGAGCCTGACCTGGATGGTGGTGGTTCATGATGGTGTATACTGCTTTCTTGCGACAGCACTCTGTGTAGATGTACTCAGTGGTAGGGAGGGCTTTACTTGTGATGTACTGGGCTATATCCACAACCTTTTGTAGGCTTTTCTGTTCAAGGGTATTGGTGTTTCCATACCAGGCTGTGATGGCAACCAGTCAATATACTCTCCACTGCACATCTGTAGAAGTTTGTTAAAGTTTTAGACAACATGCTGAATCTTGGCAAACTTCGAAAAAAGTAGAGGTGCTGCCATGCTTTCTTCATAATGGCATTTAAACAGGCTGGACCCATGACAGATCCTCTGAAGTTATAATACTGAAGAATTTAAAATTGCTAACCCTCTCCACCTCTGATCTCCCAATGCGGACCTTCGATTTCCTCCTCCTAAAGTCGATAATCAGCTCCTTGTTCATGCTGACTTCAAGTGAGAGGTTGTTGCTGTGGCACCACTCAGCCAGACCTTCAAGCTCCCTCCTTTATGCTGTGTTGTGACCACACAGTGGTGTCATCAGCAAACTTAAAAATGACATTGGAGCTGTGCCTAGCCTCACAGTCATAAGTATAAAGCGAGTAGAGCAGGGAACTAAGCACATAGCCTTTTGGAGCACTTGTACTGATGGATATTGTGTACAAGATCTTGTCCTGGAAGGAATTATTTTGTGGCTTACTCTCCAAATTTCCATGTAGTTTTCTTTACATTATTTCTTCTTAATACTTATAGTTTCAAATAAGTGTAGTTGTTTACAGCTAGGTGCATTAGGTTCTAAGTTAAGGCACCCTGAGTCATAGGAAGAGTTTTTTGCAAAGTTCCTATTAGTGTTCTTCTTTGCTACCACTATGAGCTTCAAGGTTACTTGTTTCAGAAGATTGACTAGAACCTTAATTTTACACTGCATAAACAACATTGTATTATAATTAAAGATAGTGACTGCCAATTATGGTATTTTGTTTTGTTTCCTTAATCTTAATTCTACTTTCTAATTGGAGCTAAAGGTCATTCAAAGTTAATAGCATGTAGAATACCTTTTGCCGTTTTTGAGAATGTGTTGTCTTTAAAATTCTATGTGTTTAGCAAAGCTGCTTGGTTAGGTATCGTAAATAGTGATCGTTTGGGCTCAACAAGTCCTTACAATGTTTATAATAAATATGTCAAACATTTACTTGCAGATAATAGAAAAGTCAGTTAGAAAAATACTGATAACACTGGACAGTGTTTCAAATGTGTTGCTTATTCAGGATTTTTTTTGTGGTTGTAATAGACTGCTTGAAGCTGAACACAAATATAATTTCAGACTATTTGTATCACATAGAAATTTGGAGAATTATATTCAATCTTTATTGAATATGATGCATTTGCATAATGGTGCTGACACTTTTCAATAGTTCAGCTAAGCTAAAAATGTTTTGTTGATGATTTTCATTTGTACTCTGAGGATTCTCACTTAAGTGTCCAACAATAATCAGCCAGCACTGATGGATTCCAGTTGTCTTGATATTGTTTCTTCATGACTGCAATACCCTGGTGAAACCTTTCACCATGCTCATCATTGACAGCACCAAGATTTGCTGGGAGGAAGTCTAAATGGGAATGTAGAAAATTAATCTTTAGTGACATGTTGCACTTGCTGGTCTTGTATACTTGAAACATTTTGTCAACCAGCTGCACATAGTTTGGTACTCTGTAGTTGCCAAGAAACTTTTCAACAACATTTTTAAATGCCTTCCATGCAAATTTCTCTGGTTGCCTGTTGATGATTACCTGTTTGATTTGTAGACCAACAAAAATGCCTTCCTTAATCTTGGACACAAGAAAATCTGCAGATGCTGGAAATTCAAGCCACACACACAAAATGCTGGTGGAACATAGCAGGGCAGGCAGCATCTATAGGAAGAAGTACGGTCGACGTTTCGGGCCGAGACCCTTCGTTAGGACTAACTGAAAGAAGAGATTTGAAAGTGGTGGGGAGGAGATCCGAAATTATAGGAGAAGACAGGAGGGAGAGGGCTGAAGCTAAGAGCTGGAAAGTTGATTGGCAAAAGGAATACAGAGCTGGAGAAGGGGGAGGGTCATGGGACGGGAGGCCTAGGGAGAAAGAAAGGGGGAGGGGAGCACCAGAGGGAGATAGAGAACAGGCAAGGAGTGATTGTGAGAAGGGCAGAGAGAGAGAAACGAGAGGAGGGGGATAATACATAAGGGATGGGGGTGGTGAGGAAGGAAGTGTAAGGGCAGGTGTAGCACTTGCTCCGCTTACAAGGATAAGTGCCAGGAGGGAGATCAAGAGGAAGGGATGAGAGGGGGGACAAATGGACAAGGGAGTCGCATAGGGAGAGATCCCTGCGGAAAGCAGGAAGTGGGGTGGGGGGGGAGGGAAAGGAGTGATTAGTGGTGGGATCCTGTGAGTCAGCTGGTGTGATATACTGCGTCCGGAGCTCCCGATGCAGCCTTGTACATACCGGTGAGACCCGACGCAGACTGGGAGACCAATTTGCTGAACACCTACGATCTGTCCGCCAGAGAAAGCAGGATCTCCCAATGGCCACACATTTTAAATCCACATCCCATTCCCATTCTGATATGTCTATCCATGGCCTCCTCTACTGTCAAGATGAAGCCACACTCTAGTTGGAGGAACAATAGGTTATATTCCATCTGGGTAGCCTCCAACCTGATGGCATGAACATTGATTTCTCTAACTTCCGTTAATGCCCTTCCTTCCCTTCTTACCCCATCCCTTATGTATTTATTATTCCTTCCCCCCCCCCTTTTTTCTCTCTCTGCCCCTCACACAATCACTCCTTCCCTGCTCTCCATCTCCCTCTGGTGCTCCCCTCCGCCTTTCTTTCTCCCTAGGCCTCCCGTCCCATGATCCTCCCCCTTCTCCAGCTCTGTATCCCTTTTGCCAATCACCTTTCCAGCTCTTAGCTTCAGCCCTCCCCCTCCTGTCTTCTCCTATCATTTCTGATCCCCCTCCCACTTTCAAATCTCTTACTATCTCTTCTTTCAGTTAGTCCTGATGAAGAGTCTCGGCCCGAAATGTTGACTGTACTTCTTTCTATAGATGCTGCCTGGCCTGCTGCGTTCCACCAGCATTTTGTGTGTGTTCCTTAATCTTGCCATCAGTTATTCTGGGAAACATCTGTCTCAAATATTGAAATCATTCACCTTCTTTGCTCATTGCTTTCACAAAATTTTTCATTAGTCCCTGTTTTATATGAAGAGGATGCAAAAATATCTTTACTGGGTCTACAAGTAGCTTATGTGCCACACTTTTCTGCCTTGGAACAAGCCACTTACAGAGTGGCCAATCCTTTTTAACATGATGAGATTCTTCAGCAAGGCAAATGAAACAACAGTACCTGATATATCCGAGATGTAGTCCTAGTAGCTCTGCCACAACTTTGAGATCATTGCAGTTGTTGTTGCTGTGCTGTATGTGTTTCAACAAGATGTCCAAAGTTGGGTAGTCATCTTTCATGTGACAGAACTTCGTGTAGGGCAGGGGTCGGCAACTCGCGGCTCTTTCATCTCTGTGCTGCAGCTCCCCGTGGTTTGTTAGTTTTTGAAATGTAATTCGAAATTTGAAGATTATGGTGATCTTGTACAATCTAAATAAAACATTGTGGAGACCCCATTTCCTGGCACATCCGAACCGGCTCACAATTAGCCACCGTTCCGGCTAAGGGAGATAGCCTATGGGGGTTTGTGAGTACGTGTCTTTTGGAGCATCCGCGCCCATGGGGGGCGGGTAGAGGGAGGCTTTAAAGCAAGGCTGTTTAGTTCGAATAAAGTTATCTTTGACTGCAGTGTTGTTATTTTAGCGCTGCGTGTAGCACACCGCTACAACGTGTTTTTTAATTGTTATTAATATACATCACCACTGCCAATGCCTGACACCCGCCAGTGCGCGCTTTCTTTTAATTCTTCGATCCAAGGTAGGCTAACTATGGAGTAACCTTCAACCCAACGTCTTTTTTTTGGAGTTCAAAATGTTTTTGTTGCATGCAGAAATGTAATTTTGTTTTCTCTGCAGGAATTCATCAATTTCATAAATGCAACACATTATAGTTTATTTATACATAGCATAAAGGCAAAAAAAAAAACCGTTGTATGCAGTGTTATTTCATTTTAATTGTCAAACGGGTTTTGTGGCTCCCAGTGTTTTCTTTTCTGTGGGAAATGGGTCCTTATGGCTCTTTCAGTGGTAAATGTTGCCGACCTCTGGTGTAGGGGAACATTCTGCATCTAGCGATTACAATGCCATTAGTTTCAAAGTAAATATACAAAAAATTTTGGATCTGGATTGCAGACTGAGATTCTTAATTGGAGAGAGGCCAGTTTTGATGGTATCAGAAAGGATCTGGCAAATGTGGATTGTGACAGCCTGTTTTCTGACAAAAGTATTCTTGGTAAGTGGGAGGTCTTCAAAAGCGAAATTTTGAGAATACAAAACTTGTATGTGCCTGGCACAATAAAAGGTAAAGAAAACAAGGGATAGCAAGGCCCTGGTTAAAATTTTTAAAAAGGAGGTGCATAGCAGGTAGGAACAAATGAAGTACTTAATGGAGTACAAGAAATGCAAGAGAACACTTAAGAAATAAATCAGGAGTGCTAAAAGAAGGCATGAGGTTCCCCTAGCAGACAGCGTGAAAGAGAACCCTAAGGGATTCTACAGATATGTTAAGGAGCAAAAGGATTGCAAGGGACAATAGACAATAGGTGCAGAAGTAGACCATTCGGCCCCTCGAGTCTGCACCGACAAAATTGGTCTTCGGGAAGATAGAATGGTATTCTGTGCAAGGAGCCAACATGGGGGAGAGCTTAAATGGATTTTTTGCACTGGTATTTACTTGGGAAACAGACACAGATTCTACAGAGGTGAGGCAAAGCAGCTACTAGGTCTTGAACCCTATACAGATTACAGAGGCAGAGTTGTTTGCTGCCTTAAGGCAAATTAGAGTGGATAAATTCCCAGGGCTTGACAGGGTCTTCTCTCAGATCCTGGGATGCAGGTGCAGAAATTGCAGGGGTCCTAGCAGAGATACTTAAATCATCCTTAGCAACTGGTGAAGTGCTGGAGGATTGGAGAATAGTCAATGTTGTTCTGCTGTTTAAGAAAGCCTGTAAAAATAAACCAAGAAATTATAGGCCAGTGAGCTTGACATCAGTAGTGGGAAAGTTACTCGAAAGTATTCTAAGGGACCAGATATATGAGTATTTGAATAGACAGACACTAATTAAGGATAGTCAGCATGACTTCATGCATGGTAAGTCGTGTCCAACCAGTCTTACAGTTATTTTTGAGGCAGTTACTAGGAAAGTTGATGTAGACAGGCAGTGGATGTTGTCTGCATGGACTTCAGCAAGGAATTTGACAAGGTCCCACTTGGAAGCTTGATCAAGAAGATTCAATTGTTTGACATTCAAAATGAGGTAGTAAATTGGATTAGACATTGGCTTTGTGGGAGAAGCTAGAGAGGGGTAGTAGATGGTTGCCTCTCCGACTGGAAGCCTATGACTAATGGAGTGCAAAGGGATCAATGCTGGCTCTTTTGTGGTTTGTCATCTATGTCCATGATCTGGATGATAATGCGGTTAAGTGGATCAGCAAATATGTAGATGACACCAAGATTGCAGATCTAATGAATAGTGAGAAAGGCTATCAGCTTGCAGTTGGATCTGTGCCAGATGGAAAAATGGCAGCTGGAATTTAATGCAGACATCTGAGAGGTGTTGCACTTTGGTAGCGCCAACCAGGTTAGGTCTTACACAGTAATGGTAGGACACTGAGCAGTGTGGTAGAACAAAGGGATATGGGAATACAGGTCCATAATTAATTGAAACTGGTGGCACTGATGGACAAGGTCATAAAGAAAGCTTTTCACACATTGGCCTTCATAAATCAAAGCATTGCGTGCAAGAGGTGGGATATTTTGTTGGAGTTCTATACTGTTAAGTCATTTATTGAGGCCTAATTTGGAGTATTATGTGCAGTTTTGGTCACTACCTACAAGAAAGATATAAACAAGCTTGAAAGAGTACAGAGAAAATTTACAAGGACTGGAGGACCTGAGTTATAAGGAAAGATTGAATAGACTAGGATTTTATTCCTTGGAATATAGAAGACTGACGGGAGATTACATAGAGGTATACAAAATTATAAGGTGTATAGATAGGGTAAATGCATTCTGGCTTTTTCCACTCATTTTGGGTGGGGTTACAATGGAAGGTCATGGGTTATGGATGAAAGGTGAAAAGTTATGGAGATCATGAAGGGAAACATGACAGTGTGGAACAAGCTGCCAGTGCAAGTGGTGCATGCAAGCTCGATTTCAACTTTAAGAGAAGTTGGATAGATAAGTAGATGGAAGGGTTGTGGTCCGGGTGCAGGTTGATGGAAGTGGGCAATTTAAATGGTTTTGGCACAGACTAGATGGGCCAAGGGGTCTGATTATGTGCTGTATTTTTCTACGACTATGACTAAATTAAAGATTTCTGATTAAATATTTTCAGGCTAAGGGCACAAGCAAACATAACAATCTTTTGACCTTTCAATAATGTGCAGATGTTACTTACTTAAAAAGTAAGAGCTTTTAATACTACTTATGGCAACAGTACCATATTATCAGAGGTTAAGTCTTGTGATTTATTTAGCAATGGGAGATAACAATATAACTGCAAGTAAAAATTGTCTGCCAGTAAAAATTACTTTGTATGTTGGAGGAAGCCAGAAATGTCATTATTAAGGAATTTGACAAGGGCCAGATAGACCAACAAACTATGTAATGTGCTACAAAGAAAAGTGTGTTGCTATTCATTTGTTGTTTTTATCCAACTCCTACAGCTTGCATTGAAAGACCCAGTGCACAGCGTATCACTACAGCAGTTTGTCTACGAGAAGCTGAAGGCACAGCAAGAATTACTTGGGGAACAAGGCTTCCAGAGTCTGATGGAATCTGTGGACACTGACATTATCAGACAGTTGCAAGGATTTTTACAAAAGTTGTGAAAACTGTTGCCTCTTGTCAAAGAAGAAACGGAAAACATGCAAAAATATATTCTTACAGCAACCACCACCAAAGCTTCCATCATTATATTGTGTGAACACCCATCATGCGTAATCTGAATTAATATCCTGATGGAAAAATCAAGCAAAACATTATTTTGAACTGTGTTGAGAAGAAACAGTGAAAATTAAGGCAACTGTGCCTGAGGTAAAGAGCTCTTCATAGCTTCGGTGTTGCTCATTATATTTGAAGACCAGAGAAAGTAGCTTTTTTCATTTTGTATGATTTGAAAAATTACAAAAAATTACAGAGTATGACTTTCAGAAGCAATTGACGTGATAGCTAGTATGTAATAACTGAGTGAAAGTTGAACTTTTGGTGAGAAAATATTTTTGCTGCTTCAGTATCTGTTAGTTACAGCTGCAAAATAGACAGGTTGATTTCATAAATTAGGTTCACCAGTTTCACAGCTAAATGTGTTACAATTTGGAAACAATCTGTATTTAATCCACACATTCATGCTGTAGAATCAACTACTGTAGATTAAATTCTGCCTAGGTAGGTGAATAAATTGATATAATGCCTTACTGTATTTTATCACCCTTAACTCAACTGCAAAAATTGTTTTCAAGCATTTTCATTTTTTAAGTTAGTTTAAAATCATGACTTGGTCCTTTGAACCCAATTATTCCCTTTAAGTATAATATTCACTTGCTTCCATGTATATGTTTCAAATCCACAGTGTCCTGCAGGTCTTTTGTTAGTGAGCAACATGGAACTTGAACATTCATTATCATTCAGTTTTCAGGCTAATTATAAAATCCTTTAAGAAAGATTAATAGTGAAACAATAAAGTCTTTGTTTAGCAAATACTTGTGTTTTGGCAGAGCTTTGACTACACAAATTACTGTAATTAAATTTGAAATTCTCTGCTATTAGACCCTTCAATATTTTTGTCCAGTGTGAAATTCTTATGTTTCTGTTTGACTTCATGCATAAAAGTTCATAATTATTGGGAAAGGTGAAAATATCTCCTGTTATGATTCAGCAACAATGAATATAGAATGGAGACAGGTTTTTTATAACAAATAAAACATTTATTAAACACTGCTAAAGAAAACCCAAAAGTAAACAAACGACTAACTTAACCGGAAGTCGGCTGCTGTACGGCAGCTCGAACAGTTCTTAAGCTATAATGCAAAAACAGTTCTTAGAGTGATAATGTAAAAAGTCCAAGTGATTTACACAGTCAGTTTAGGAGAGATTTTTGTAGAAGTAACAAATTCCTCAACGTCATGACGTTACTGCTGATCCCAGCCAAAATATGCCTTGCCCGAAGGATTTACGGCAAAGGAAATAAAACTACTTAAAGGCACTGACCTTGCCTTGGTGAAACCTTGCTCCAGTCCCTTCTGCTCCATAGCAGGGACTATCTAGGATGCAGGTTACTAAGTCCTTTCATATGAGGATCAAGTAAGGTCGAACCTGGTTCACCGCTGATGACACCAACTTTTCTCAATCCTTCAGGTTTTCCGAACTTCAATAAATTCTTCACTCTCTGACTGGACTTTAACTGGCAGCGATTTTCAGAACTGCTGGCACAACAATTCTTACAGTAGAAATTAAAACTCCACTTTAAAATGAAGCTGCGTCATAAAATCAAATACGCAGTAGAACTGAGTCACTGATGACTTAAGCCACAAACTGATCTGTGTCACAGGGAGGGGTTCTCCTTTTATACCCTGTTGAAGCAGGCCATCACTTGACCCCTCACTGGGGGAAAGTTACATCACTGCACCATCACAAGACTATTACATCATGCCCAGCAGAGCCTCAATTACATCATGGTCATGTGACAGTCACAAGATACACGAGTACGTAACACTCCACATAAGAAGTAACTTTTGAAGCAAGATAAATGAGTTCTTATTTAATGCACCAAGTAAGTTGTGTCTACCTCATGTGACAAAGTATTACAACTTTGTAATCAGAATCTATAGCATGAGCATTTAGTAATGCTTCTTCCCAGTTCTAAAAATCACAAAATATTTTGAATGTAAAAACCAAAAATATCATGTGTAGCTTAGGCCTAACATTTCTGAGTAAATGAATTGATGTAGAAACTGAGGGAATAACCCATCCCAGCACCGAGTCTCAAGCCTCTTGTACGAACTGAGAGCAGTGGATTTGTTTTACGTCAATCGGGGTTATAGTGGATTTGAAGAAATGAAAATATTGCACAAGATCAAAGTGTTTAGTTCAGAAATGGCCAGCAATATAACTCGCAAAAGGAAAGACTGCCTTGGATACTAGATGATGTTTTACCAAAAGTCTTCAACTTTCAAAACAAGTTACCACCCGAGTCTAAGGTTCCCTGAAAGAATCCAGGAATTTGCTGCACGGTTTTCAGAAAATAGCTAACATATCCAGAGATAGAAATAGGTAGACCAATGGCCATGTGGTGACTTGTTACTGTGGTGAGCTGCTATCCTTGCTTTGCCACTCCCAGGTGATTATGGGCACTATAAAGCTTAAAAATCATCTGCGCCTTATGGCACTACTTACTGGGTAATAGAACTATATAAAAATGAAAGGGAATAGTGCTAGAACAATAAAGCTGTAGTGGCTATTAATGAGGGCAGAACTTCAAAATAAATGCTTAAGAAGAAGCTATTTTGTGTATTTTTTGTCAACATTTTGATAAAGAAGCAAGATCTTGGTCCATGCTCCATTGCTTTGCAGAACAAAAGACCAGCATCAATTACCCAGGTAAGTCTCTTTTGTGTTTTTCTGCGATTTGTTCCTTTCAAATATCAGGAATGACTGAATTTGACATTAAAACCAATGCATAGGATATCAGAGTAGCTCAATACAGAAGTAGCCATGAAGTCTATTGGAGGAAAATACTGTGGATGCTGGAAAATCACAATGATTACAGAGAATGCTAGAAGCACTCATCAGGATCTGTAAGGAGAGAAGACCAGGCTGAAGAAGAATAAGAAAACACATACATTTTAGGTTCCAGAGAGGAGAGAGCAGAAAGAACAATGGGAATACATATGATCACCTGTTGGCCAAGGTTATCAGATTACCTTACATTGTAAACAGGCAATTCTGAATCAGAATCAAGTTTATTATCACCGGCATGTGTCATAAAATTTGTTAGCAGCAGCAGTTCAATGCTATACATGAGAATATAGAAAGAAAAATAAATTATTAATTACTATAAGGTAAGGTAAGGGGAGAGAAGT
Source organism: Hypanus sabinus (assembly GCF_030144855.1). Taxonomy (NCBI): domain Eukaryota; kingdom Metazoa; phylum Chordata; class Chondrichthyes; order Myliobatiformes; family Dasyatidae; genus Hypanus; species Hypanus sabinus. Next base: position 64,127,853 of record NC_082719.1, on the reverse strand, counting down.
TCAAGGGGGATATTAGAAGAAGGTTTTTCACTCAGAGAGTGGTTGGTGTGTGGAATGCACTGCCTGAGTGTGTGGTGGAGACAGATACACTAGTGAAGTTTAAGAGACAGGTATATGGAGGAATTTAAGGTGGGGGGGGGGGTTATATGGGAGGCAGGGTTTAAGGGTCGGCACAACATTGTGGGCTGAAGGGCCTGTAATGTGTTGTGCTATTCTATGTTCTATGCGTGTGTATATGTGTAGTGTAAAACAGAAATAATATTTTTTGAGAAGTGAGGTAGTGTTTATGGAATTGGATGACAGAGAGAAAGAAGCTGTTCCTGAATAGCTGAGTGTGTGCCTTCAGGCTTCTGTACCTCCTTCCTGGTGGTTCAGCAAATAGGGAGTGGCAATTGACGACAGATGGAAAGGAAAGAAATATCGAAACACTAAGATGTAACTATAGATGGTCGGCTGAAGTCCTTGACTTCCCTATTGAATCCTATGTTGTACTCAGATGGATGCTGTTCTTCAGGATAGGAGATCAAAAGCAGAGAGGTCAGAGTGACAGTGGGATGGAGAATTAAAGAGAAAAGCAACTGGAAACTTGAAGACTAAAAGTAGGTGTTCTGCAAAGCAGTTCCCAATCTGCATTTATAATTTTCATATGAGGATTTCACATTGAAGGCACAAAAAGCAACACAATAAGTTGGAATAAAAGCTAGTGAATTGGTGCTTTACCTGCAAGGACAGTTTGAGTCGCGAGTTGGTCAGAGCAAAAGAAATGAAAGAGCAGGCCAAGGAATTGTGGCAAGAGTAGCTTCAGATCAAGTTTATTGTCATTTAACTATATACATGTACATAACCATATAAAGTATATAGAAACAAGACAACATTTGTCAGAACCAGAGTGTAAAGCACAGAATGGAGGGGAAGATTTGTCTGGTAATGAAATCCTGTTGAGTTTGACAGAAATTATGGAAGATGAATGTGGAGGCTGGTGAAGTTGGGGTTGGGGGAACCTTGTCTTTATTTAATCTCGGAATGTGGGGGCTTGAAATTAAAAATGCAAGCTTGTCTCTTTTGGCATCACCATATTATTATTGGTTTTTGTCACCTATCCTGGGGAACAGCAAAAAACTTACTTTGTACACTGTTCATACAGATCAATTCAGTGCATCAGTCCATTCAGGTGGTGCAAGGTAAAACAATAACAGTGAAGATCAAGTATGACAGTTATCGAGAAAGTGCAATGCAGATAGACAATAAGGTGCAAGGTCATAACAAGGTAGATTGTGAAGTCAAGCGATCATCTTATCATACCATCTAATAGCCTTACAACTGGGTTTGAGCTGTCCGTGAGCCAGGTGGTACATGCGTTCAGTCTTACGTATCTTCTCCCCTGTGGGAGGGGGATGAAGAGAAAACGTCCAGAATGGGTGGGATTTTTGATTATGCTGGTTTCTCTACTGAGACAGCAAGAGGTGCAGAGAGCATCTATGGAAGGGGGGCTGGTTTCTGTAGTTGCTGAGCTGTGTCCACATCTCTGCAGTTTCTTGTGGCCGTGGGCAGAGCACTTACCATGCCAAGCCATGATACATCTAGATAGGATACTTTCTATGGTGAGGGTCAAAGAGGTCATGCCAAATTTCTTTAGCTTCCTGTGGAAGTAGAGGAGCTGGTGATTTCTTTGGCTGCAGTGTTCATATTGTTGACCAGGACTATCTATTTGTGATGTTCACTCCATAAGACCATAAGATATAGGATCAGAGTTAGGCCATTGGACCATTGAGTCTACTCCACCATTTCATCATGGCTGATCCATTTTTCCTCTCAGCCCCAATCTCCTGCCTTATCTCTTCATGCCCTGACTAATCAAGAATCAGTTCATCTCTGCCTTAAGTATACCTGAAGACTTGCCCTCCACAGCCAACAACTTCAACAGATTCATCTTTCTCTGGCTAAAGAATTTCCTCTTCACCTCTGTTCTAAAAGGTTGCCCCTCTATTCTGATGCTGTGTCCTCTGGTCTTAGATTTCCCCCACCATAGGAAACATCCTTTCCACATCCACTCTATCGAGGCCTTTCAATATTCAATAAGTTTCAATTAGGTCACCCCTCATTCTTCTGAAATCCAGTGGGTACAGCCTCAGAGCCGTCAAATGCTTTTCATATGACCAGCCTTTCAATCCTGGAATCACTTCCGTGGAATCACTGGAAAAGAGTTCAGTTGCCATTTTGGGCTGAGACCTTGCAGCAGAACTAGAGAATAAAAGGTGAGGAATATAGTTAAAAGATGGTGGAAGGAAGGGAGAAATATGAAATGGTAGGTGAAACCAGGAGAAAAGAGGTGAAGTAAAGAGTTGGGTAGTTGATTGGTAAAAGAGATGCAGGGCTGGAGAAGAGGGATCTAATAGAGAACAGAAGGTCCTGGAAGAAAGAAAAGAGATGGGCAGGCAAGGAGATAAGGTGAGGGAGGGAAAAGGGGATGGGGAATGGTGAAGGAGAGGGGGGCGAGTCATTACCAGAAGTTCAATGGGGATGGGAGAGGTTCAGGAGGATTGGAGGGTTGTTGTTCCCTTATTTAAGAAAGGGAGTAGTCTAGCCCAGGGAATTATAGACCAGTGAGTCTTACTTTAGTGGTTGATAAGTTAATAGTGAAAATCCTGAGAGGCAGGATTTATGGACATTTGGAGAGGCATAATGTGATTAGGAATAGTCAGCGTGGCTTTGTCTGGCTGGAGACAGCATTTTAAGCAGAGGTCTGACATAAGTCTTATTTCACTTCATCAAGTGTGCATTCCGTATCTGAATTGTCAAGAGTTTGAATGACAATGGTTTTTTACTGATGTTCATACACATTTGTATGTCATTTAGAGGCAGGCTATTCATATATGGTTTAAAAGAAAAGCAACCATGCTAGTTTCTGAGGGAATCCATTGATTTGCGATCTTTTTAACAGCTATATATTTGTTTGACTAGAAGTGGCCAAGAGTGGTTGAGATTGATGTTTTCAGCAGAAGGCCAATCACTTTCTGGAGAGGGTTGAGGAGGCAGCCAAGGAAGAAGCAGAAGTGGTTGATTTTCCTATCTTTCCAATAAAAACTAGCCCTTCATATGATGTGATAAATAAAATGTGGCAGCCATTGCAGAGCTGAGAAATCAAGCAAGTTCACCAGAAATATCAAATTGACCATGAGAAAATTGTTCTAATCTTTGCCCAAGTATTTAAGGACTGATAGCCCCTTGTTTTTCATCTAGGAAGTCCAAGGTGCCATCAGATTTGTCTGTAAGTCTTTGAACGTTACAAATCCACTTAACTGCAAAGTGTCTTCTTAAGAAGCTATTTGGTCCATCAGTTCCACTAAAGAACCATCTCATTAGCCTCATTGTATTTCATTTCCCTGTACCCCTGCAATTCACTCTCCTTCACTTACATCCATCAACTTTGCTTTGATTCTTTTGACTGTAATCTATGCTAAAAGATAATCTGCAGCAGTCAATTAATTTACCAGCATGTCCTTGGGATGTGGGATTTTTCATACAGTGGCAGGTAATGGCAACAATTCACTGCCTGATATCCATTCAGCTGAATTCTTGATTCAAATAAAGCTTTGAAAAATAGCATAAAGTTTGCTGATAAGCCATAATTATGTAGTCAGATAATGAGCAGAAAAATATTAATTATCTTTAGAGAGACAAACCAATTATGGCCAAGTACCAGATGATGCATTTTAATGTGGATTAATATAGGATAGTGCAAAAATGTGAACTGTTGGTAGTAAATATGCGGTAGATGATGTGACAGGTTGAAAAGGAAAGGATTTAGGAATTCTCCTTGCATAAATCCCAAAAGCATCCGGTCAGTGTTAACGAATGGCTAACTAAGTCCTTGAGTCATATCCACCCCCCATATCTTTATCTCTTCCACTAGAACTGGATTAAGATTATCCATTCTCACATCTTTTTCACCCCATCACTCCCAGGTGGAACTGAAATCTGATCCATGAAGCAAAAGGTCAGTGTGCTGTGCTGATCTGGTGAATCTTCCAGTTCCCAGCAAATTCAAACCACAAGGTTGTGTTGCCCAGCAAATTCTTCCTTGTTATTTTTAACATTACACTGATTGGAAACATTAACTTCTATCAGGCCAATTTGTAGAGCTGCTTCCTACCAGGGAAACCAGAAACTTCTGATGGAGAATGACAGCCTATATGATCTATGCTGACCTGAAAAATAATGTACTCCATCATGTGCTGAAGACCATCTCCTTGGCCACACACTTGTCTATGGAGCATCTGAATAGTAAAGACACCTACTTTAGACTATTGTTTATCATTTTTGATTATAGTGAAAAACTTCAGTTCTGTACTTCCGAGCAAACACATCAGCAGACTCCAAGACCTGGAAGTCAATGGTTCCATCTCCAACTGAATGTTTGACTTCCTGACCAACAGACCACAGTCAGTAAGGATGGGCAGCAACGCCTGCACCATAACTATTCTCAGCACTGGTCCTCCACAAGGCTGGGTCCTCAGCTCCTACTCACTATACAATTTTGACTGGCCAGATTCTGCTGTCACTCCATCTACAAGTTTACCAATGATACCAAATGCAAGATAAGCTTTTCAGCTTTGTACTTCAATGCGTGTGACAATAATAAACCAATTCTAATGCAATCTCCAATTCCAAAAGCTGGTATTTGAGTATTCATGATATCACCCTCAAAAGTAGCCCTAAAGTCTATAATCTTGAGTACTTTTGCTTGAAACTTGCTTCTTCAGCTCTCCAGTACATTGGCTTATCTAGTAAGTGTATCTCATGTCCCTCATTCGTTCTGAATTCCTACATCATGGAGCATAAGGGATGTTACATGTTTCACCAACTTCCCTCAAGCTGGACATGCCTGTTCACTCAGCTGCTGCACCTCCACAAGAATCTGAGGACAGTAGAACTCTCAAAGTTGGTTGAAGGTGCCCAGGGCCAGTCTTCACGTGACCCACTGCAAGTCTAGGATGTGCAAATGGGTGCTGAAGTGATTATTTAATATTAATATCACAGTACCCCATCCACCCACCTGGGCTTCACATCTATGTGTTTTCAGTGAGTATAAATTAAAGAGATGTGTTGTGAAGTCACACCACCAAGCATCCATCCACACCAATCCTACACAGATTCCATTTCATTCTTCCCACCTTTCCAACAGCTCACTCCAGATTCTGCCACTGGGGCAACTCCACATAGACCGCGTGGACCGTAAGTCACTGGAGCTCTGTGCCACTCAAATGGAGCTGTTTTTGTTTCTAAAAGTATGTAATTAAACATGTTTTTTTTTCTTGTGAGCATTTAAGCTCCATTTTATGCATATCAATGAAAGTTACACAAATAGTTGAGCCTGCTAACAGGTTTAGCAACCTGGATTTGATCCTAACATCGGGTGCTGTCTACGTGGACTTCATACGTCCTCCTTAAGACTGTGGGTTTCTCTAAGAATGTGGGTTAGTAAGGTAATTGGCCACTGAATTGCCTCTAGTTGGTAGAAATGAGAGTTACTGGAGGATTAGTATAAATACATGTCTGATGAACAGACTGTGCACCCTGTTTCCATGATATAAGACTCCTTGATTATTGGGAAAGAACAGCTAAATGGGGATTAATTGAATAATTTCATTATAATGTTAATATTAATGTAATATATTAATAGAATATATCACATTGACAGATAATATTAATGGTAAGTCTCTTGACAGTGTGGAGGATCATCGAGATCTTGGGGTCTGTGTCCATAGAGGACACTCAAAGCTGCTGCACAGGTTGACAATGTTGTTAAGGCGGTGTATGGTGTGTTGGTCTTCATCAACTGTGGGATTGAGTTCAAGAGCCGTGAGGTAATATTACAGCTATATAGGACTCTGGTCAAGACCCCACTTGGAGTACTGTGCTCAGTTCTGGTCACCTCATTACAGGAAGAATGTGGATTCTATAGAGTGAGTGCAGAGGAGATTTACAAGGATGTTGCCTGGATTGGAGAGCATGCCTTTTGAGAATAGGTTGAGTGAAATTGGCCTTTTCTCCATGGAGCATAAGAGGCTGAGAGGTGATCTGATCAAGGTGTATAAGATGATGAGAGTCATTGATCATTTGGATAGTCAGAGCCTTTTTCCCAGGGCTGAAATGGCTAATACAAGGGGCATAGTTTTATGGTGCTTGGAAGTAGGCATATGGGGGATGTCAGAGGTAAGTTTTTCACACAGAGTGGTGGGTGCATGGAATGCACTGCCAGCTAAAGTGGTAGAGGCAGATACAATCGGGTCTTTTAAGAGACTCTTAGATGCATGGAGCTTAGTAAAATAGAGGGCTATGCAGTAGGGAAATTCTAGGCAGCTTTTAGAGTAGGTTACGTGGCCAGTACAACATTGCGGGCCGAAGGGCCTGTAATGTGCTGTAGATACCTATGTTCCAGCAAAGATGGAATGTGTCAAATAGCCCAGCAAACAATCAATCAGTCAGATACTCCATTATGTTATGATCTTATACCATGGAACTACACAAAGAGGACTTTATGACTATAGGTGATAAGCTATTGGGGAGATGCACAGATCAATGCCATTAGTTCTACTTATAACTTCCACATGTAGCAAATGCTGAAAAACATCAGTATTTAAAGTCAGGGTAGTTTTTCATGTGAACCATCCCAAGGAAATCATAACATCAGAGAGAAATTAATCCATAACCTTCTACCACAGAAAAGATACATTAATTTACATACTCCACATAATTTCAGAACTATAAAAAGTATAAGATTGATGTTTATTTAATGTATGCCTGAAAGTGAACTTTGGAAATACGAGTCAAGAGTTTTATTTAAGAGCCCAGAACAGGAATTGCAAAGACATGTACTTGGGAGAAGAATAGAAATATCTACTGTTAATGAATGTGATCTTATAACTGGCTAAGCAGCCTAACTAATGAATGAAATGATGAGTGGAAGTTTTTCATTTCCATCTACATTCATTATATGGGAACATTCCATGGTTCTGAAAAGTAAATGGAGTTCCCTTTGATTACCCTTCTTCAACTGGCAATCAGAATATCCTTTCTCTATGCATCAGGGGTTCACAGCAGGCATCTATCTTTTAAATTATATAGCCATCACATATTCTTTCTTATTACTATGATCTTAGACGGGATGATTGTCAGCTTTTACAGACATGTTCCTCCGTGTTATTTTTTTAGACTGCACTAGTTCAGATTTCATTAAGTTTAATCAAGCTGTCGGTGAAAAACATGTTTTTGATTTCCAACGTGGCAGGTTTACCACCTATACTGTGTGGCCACATGTGGATTCAAGCTCATTCTGTACACTGGTTTGACACTTTTTGGAGTTAATTGCATTTGGGTAAGAGGGGGTTGTAAGAAATTTAAATATAAACAAAAGTCAATACCAATATTGGAAATTTAATCAACATTTATTTTTTCTGTTTGGAAGGAGCCGGCTCAGTGATATTAATTACTGCAACAAGCAGCTATTTCTTTTAAGTGTTAACACAGGAGCTGTCTATCCTTTGAGCCATTTGACATTGCCAAACTTTAAAACAGCCCATAAATGATCTCCATTTGAATTAAAACAAATTGAAAGCATTACATTCATATAGTAACTTCATTTATAACATTTGTTCAATCTTCCAATTACATTATAGCCTAATCAATATTCAAAGTCTTCAGTGATATTACTGTGAGATGTGAAATTATTGTGTAAAACATGGAAACAATTTAGATACAGCTTGCTTTTCCTAACAGTAGTACAACAATAACAAGATCATTTTTAAAAACAGATTTAAAGATTTGCCTTATTTGTCATATGTACATTGAAACATACAGTGAAATGCATCACTTGTGTCAATGACTAACACAGACGGAGGATGTGCTGGGGGCAGCCCACAAGTGTTGCTGTGCTTCCAGTACCAACATAGCAACAAACTTACTAACCCTAACCCAAACTGTATGTCTTTGCAATCTAGAGCACCCAGGGGAAACACACGCAGTCATGGGGAGAACGTACAAACAGTGGTGGGAATTGAATCCTGATTGCTGATTGCTACCGCGGTAAAGCTTTACGCTAACCACTATGCTTCCATACTGCCTTTTACATTTATTTTAGTGGTGTTGAAAACTGGATAATATTAACCAGGACACAGAGGTTCATTCTCCTGCTTCCAAAGTAATTCCACAAGGAATATTTCCTTCCACTAAAAAAAGACGCTGGGGCTTTAGTCTGGTCTGAACCACAAGGCAGAGTCTCTGCAGTGCCGTACTTCCTCAATATTTCACAGGAGAATCGGGTAAGACTTCTGTGTTTAAGTCCCTGAATTCTCGACCATCTGACTCACAAACAGGCTTGCTGTCATTTGAGTTATAGTTGATACAGAATAACATGAAATGGACAAAAAATGTGAAAGTGAATCAATTCCAATGATTTCCTTTAGTGTGATAAACCTTTGCTGGCGTTCACTTAGACGTACTGTATTTGTTCTGGGGCCTTAAGTTATTCCCTTGCCCTCCACAAATTATTGACTTTGATAATTTCCCAGTATGAATTTTTTCCCTGCCATATGTAAAAGAAGTGGAGAATATTTGAATGATATTGGGCACAAATTGTCATGGACCATATCCGAATTACAGAAGAGATGGCACTTGCTATCTTGTGGCAAATTAGGGTGGATAAATCCTTAGGGTGTCCAAGGTGTCCTCTCAGACCGTGTGAGAGGCTCATGCAGAAATTTGCAGGGGCCTTGGCAAACATGTTTAAAATACCCTTAACCAGAGATGAAGTACCAGAGGACTGGAGGATATCTAATGTTCTATTGTTTAAGAAAGGCTCTGAGAGTAAGCTGGAAAATTATAGGCCGGTAAGCCTGAAGTTAGTCATGGGTAGATTATTGGAAGGAGTTCTAAGGCACAGGACATAAAAGTATTGGGATAGTCAGAGACAGGTTAGAGATAGTCAACATGGCTTTGTGCATGGCAGGTCATATCTAACCAATATTATAGAGTTTTTTGAGGAGGTTACCAGGAAGGTTGATGAAGGGAAGGTAGTGGACATTGTCAAAACCCTTGCTGATGTCAATGTAGACAAAGTCTGTATGGGAGGCTGGGCTGGTCCAGAAGGTTAAGTCACTTGGCATTCAGGATGAAATAGTTATTTGGATTCAACATTGGTTTAGCGGGAAAAGATAGAGGCCTGTGACTAGTGGTGTGCCTCAGGAATCTGTGCTGGGGTCTATTATTGTTCATCATCTATATTAATCTATATGATAGTGTGGTAAATTGGATCAGCAAACTTGCAGATGACATCAAGATTGGGGGCATAGTGGACCATGAGGAAGACTATCAAGGTTTACAAAATGATCTGGACCAGCTGGGGGAGGTGTTGCACTTACCTACAGGTTAAGTATCAATAAGTTTGAAAGAGTGCAGAGAAATTTCACAAGGATATTACCAGGACTTGAGTTATAGGGGTAGATTAAATAAGTTAGGACTTTATTCACAGAAGTCCAGGAGAATGAAGGGAGATCTTATAGAAGTATACAATTATGAGTAAATACTATAAATAGAGTGAATGCATCCAGGCTTTCCCCCTCAGGGTGGTAAGACTAGAACTAGAGATCATAGGTTTATGGTAAAAGGTGAAATATTTAAGGGAAATCTGAGAGGGAACTATTTCACTCAGAGGGTGGTGAACATGTGGAACAAGCTGCCAGTGGAAATGGTGGATGCAAGTTCAATTGTAACATTTAAGGGAAGTTTGGAGAGGTACATGGATGAGAGAGGTATGGAGGACTAAGGTCTGGGTGCAGGTAGATGGGTTTAGGTAGAAAACAAGACTGCCATTGACCTAATGGATTGTGGGGTGTGTTCTGTGTTGTATGACTGTATGTCATTGGACAGGTGTTCTGTAACCATTGAGCACAATTTCATCTGCCAAAAGAAATGATTGTATCTTATTTTGGCAGGTGATTTGGGTAGGTTCATATCATTATTTCCATCTGGAGGATGTGACAGGGGAGTTAATGATACTGCTAATATATGTGAATTAATTGTCCAACTCTTTAATTGGATGCTTACGCTAAGAAAGCCCTGTCAATATATCACATAATTTTTAGTGTGACATGAAAAAGAACAGGCCAGAGTTATAAAGTGGAAGGTCAATCAAATGGCCATGTAGCCCAAATGCAATTAACCACTTCTAGCCATTCCTCTGAGATCTGTGTTGTCAGAGATACTGTTGTAAAATGAGGATATCTATTGTACACAAAATAGTCTCATGTAACCTCAAAGTCTGAAAGATCTTTATTCCAAAATTTTAACTCTTTATATTTTCACAGGAAAGTATATTTCCAGATTTTTCTGTTTTTATTGGCCTGACTGTCCCGTCATCGCAGGAATTAACCTCGTGACTTCATGCTTGACTAATCTTCTGGAATTTTTTGAGGATGTAAATGAAAATGAACAAGGGAGAGCCAGTGGATGTGGTGTACCTGGACTTTCGGAAAACCTGTGACAAAGTCGCACATAGGAGATTAGTGGGCAAAATTAGAGCACATGGTATTGGGGGTAGGGTACTGACATGGATAGAAAATTGGTTGGCAGACAGGAAACAAAGAGTAGGGATTAACGGGTCCCTTTCAGAATGGCAGGCAGTGACTAGTGGGGTACTGCAAGGCTTGGTGCTGGGACCGCAGCTATTTACAATATACATTAATGATTTAGATGAAGTGATTAAAAGCTACATTAGCAAATTTGCAGATGACACAAAGCTGAGTGGCAGTGTGAAATGTGAGGAGGATGCTATGAGAATGCAGGGTAATTTGGACAGGCTGGATGAGTGGGCAAATGCAGTTTAATGTGGACAAATGTGAGGTTATCCACTTTGGTGGCAAGAATAGGAAGGCAGATTAATATCTGAATGGTGTCAAGTTAGGAAAAGGGGAAGTATAATGAGATCTAGGTGTCCTTGTTCATCAGTCACTGAAAGTAAGCATGCAGGTACAGCAGGCAGTGAAGAAAGCTAATGGCATGTTGGCCTTCAAAACAAAGGGAGTTGAGTACAGGAGCAAAGAGGTCCTTCTTCAGCTGTACAGGGCCCTGGTGAGACCCCACCTGGAGTATTGTGTGCAGTTTTGGTCTCCAAATTTGAGCAAGGACATTCTTGCTATTGAGGGAGTGCAGCGTAGATTCACAAGGTTAATTCCCGGAATGGCAGGACTGTCATATGTTGAAAGATTGGAGCGACTGGGCTTGTATACACTGGAATTTAGAAGGATGAGAGGGGATCTGATTGAAACATATAAGATTATTAAGGGATTGGACACGCTAGAGGCAGGAAACATGTTCTCGACACTGGGAGAGTCCAGAACCAGCAGCCACAGTTTAAGAATAAGGGGTAGGCCGTTTAGAACAGAGTTGAGGAAAACTTTTTCATCCAGAGTGTTGTGGATCTGTGGAATGCTCTGCCTCAGAAGGCAGTGGAGGCCAATTCTCTGGATGCTTTCAAGAAAGAGTTAGATAGAGCTCTTAAAGATAGCGGAGTTAAGGGATATGGGGAGAGGGCAGGAACAGGGTACTGATTGTGGATGATCAGCCGTGATCACAGTGAATGGTGGTGCTGGCTAGAAGGGCTGAACAGCCTACTCCTGCACCTATTGTATACTGTCTATTGACTCTTTGTTTCAGCAGCTTATGGCTCTGCTGTAATGTGGGCACAAAGGTTATTGTAACAAGCTTTGAGGATACACAATGCTGGTCACCAAACTAATTTCCTTTCAGTTTGATTTACCAACAATTTCTTAATTCCTTGCTCTTTCCATATTATCAAAGATAATATTAGTTATTGTTAGTGATTTGGCTAAGTGCAGCACAAGGTTTGTGTCAGCTCAAGTGGCCAGATGCACCCACAAGCTGGCTTTGACAGCCAGTCTCCTAATGTCATGTTTACTCACTGCCAAATCTGTCAAGGTCATGAAAATAATCTCTCTCACACACACACACACACACACACACACACACACACACACACACAGAGTTAAAGGCTGTTAAAAACATTTAAACTAACAATTAATATTTACAAAGAAAATACAAAAGACTGCAGATTCTGGAATCTGATGCCACAGCTAATGCGCAGGAGGAACTCAACCTGAGCAGTAGCTTTGCAAGGGAAAGGAATTGTTAATGTTTCAAAGCACTTCCATCCTTTAACATTTGCATTGCATTTCTTTCATTCTTCAGTGTTTTGCATTTGGTGCTCCCATCACACACTCACTGAGTGATGACTTGGCAGAATACTTTCTCAATCAAGGAGTATCACTTGAAACTTCTCACCAACCATTTCAACCTCCTCATTTCCAGCTATTCCATTCCGATCCGTGCTTGGGACTTGTTTAGGAGAGCAGCTGTTGAACTTAGTATAGCTGAGAAGTGATTGTATTCACTGGACAGTAAGCCCGTGCAAATTAATTTAGGATTCATACCTACCAGCTTGAACATGTCTGCAGGTGTTCGGATTCATTACAATCAAAGTCACTGACTTGTCAGAACTCAGCAAGGATTGTGTTCATATCCTTCCAGTGAAATCTAGTCAGAGTTAAAAAGGGAAGAGGAAAGATACTGTGTTCCGTATCAGCATCATTAATTTCTTGGATTACAACATGCTTCCCTTCATTGCCTTAGGCACTAAGCATTGAATTGGGACACTGTGTTCCAGCTGTACAAATGTTGGAGTGATGGGTGCAGTTCTGTCTTCACACTATAGGAATTTGAATTAGATTGATTTATTACTGTTACACACACTGAGGTACAGTGAAAGACTTGTCTCGCAAACAGATTAATTCATTACAACAGTGGATTGAGTGGTACAAAAACAATAATGGAATGCAGACTGAAGTGTTACAGTTACAGAGAAAGTGCGGTGCAGGTAACCAAGGAGCAAGGTCACCACAAGGTACATCTTGAGGTCAAGATTCCAATTAATCATACAAGGAACATTTCAATAGCCTTGTGAACTAGGGAGCCTGCTGGTATGTGCTTTTAGGCTTTTGTACCTTCTGCTGAATAGGAGAGGAGAGAATGTCTGGAATGGTTAGGGTCCTTGTTTCTGTTGGTTGTTTTACTGAGGCAGTGAGAAGTGCAGACAGAGTCCATGAGGGGAGAATGGCTTCCATGATGTGCTGAACTGAGTACATAACTCTCCGCAGTTTCTTGCAGCCATGGGCAGAGCTGTTGCCGTACAAGCGATGATGCATCTGGATGGGATGGTTTCAATGATAAAATTAGTAAGAGTCAAAGGGGACATGCAAAATCTCTTCAGCCTCCTGAGCAAGCACAGGTGTTGATGCCCTTTCATTGTTGTGACATCAGTATGGTTGGACCAAGACAGGCTATTACGTCAAGTCAAATCACCTTTTATTGTCATTTCGACCATAAACTGCCAGTACAGTACACAGTAAAAACAAAACAACGTTCCTCCAGGACCATGGTGCTACATGAAACAACACAAAACTACACTAGACTATGAGAGACAACTCAAGGATACACTAGATTATGTAAAACAACACAAAAAATACACTAGACTACAGACCTACACAGGACTACATAAAGTGCACAAAACAGTGCAGGGCACTACAATAATTAATAATCAAGACAATAGGCACAGTAGAGGACAAATTACAATATAATAATAAATGATGTAGATGTCAGTATAGACTCTGGGCATTGAGGAGTCTGATGGCTTGGGGGAAGAAACTGTTGCACAGTCTGGTCGTGAGAGCCTGAATGCTTCGGTACCTTTTGCCAGATGTTAGGAGGGAGAAGAGTTTGTATGAGGGGTGCGTGGGGTCCTTCACAATGCTGTTTGCTTTGCGGGTGCAGCGTGTGGTGTAAATGTCTGTAATGGCAGGAAGAGAGACCCCGATGATCTTCTCAGCTGACCTCACTATCCGCTGCAGAGTCTTGGGATCCGAGATGGTGCAATTCCCGAACCAGGCAGTGATGCAGATGCTCAGGATGCTCTCGATACATCCTCTGTAGAATGTGGTGAGGATGGGGGTGGGAGATGGACTTTCCTCAGCCTTCGCAGAAAGTAGAGAAGCTGCTAGGCTTTCTTTGCTATGGAACTGGTGTTACGGGACCAGGAGAGATTCTCCCCCAGGTGAACACAAAGAAATTTAGTGCTTTTAACAATCTCAGTGGAGGAACCATCAATGTTCAGCGGAGAGTGATCACTCCGTGCTCTCCTGAAGTCAACAACCATCTCTTTTGTTTTGTTCACATTCAGAGACAGGTTGTTGGCTCTGCACCAGTCTGTTAGCTGCTGCACCTCCTCTCTGTATGCCGACTCGTCGTTCTTGCTGATGAGACCCACCACGGTCGTGTCATCGGCGAACTTGATGATGTGGTTCGAGCTGCGTGTTGCTGCACAGTCGTGAGTCAGCAGAGTGAACAGCAGTGGACTGAGCACACAACCCTGGGGAGCCCCCGTTCTCAGTGTGATGGTGTTGGAGATGCTGCTCCCGATCCGGACTGACTGAGGTCTCCCAGTCAGGAAGTCTAGGATCCAGTTGCAGAGGGAGGTGTTCAGGCCCAGTGGTTTCAGCTTTCCATTCAAGTGCTGAGGAATGATTGCATTGAATGCTGAGCTGAAGTCTATGAACAGCAGTTGAACGTGTGTGTCTCTTTTGTCCAGGTGGATGAGGGCCAGGTGGAAAGTGGTGGCTGTGGTGTCGTCTGTTGAGTGGTTGGGACAATACACGCACTGCAGGGGGTCCAGTGAGGGGGGCGGCAGGGTCTTGATATGCCTCATGACGAGCTTCTCGAAACACTTCATGATGATGGATGTGAGTGCAACGGGACGGTAGTCATTTAGGCAGGACACTGAAGACTTCTTCAGCATGGGGACGATGGTGCTGGCCTTGAAGCACCTTGGAACGGTGATGCTGCTCAGGGAGATGTTGAAGATGTCAGTGAGAACATCTGCCAGCTGGTCTGCACATCCTCTGAGCACTCTACCAGGAATATTGATGTTCACTCTGAGAACTCGAAGCTCTTAACCCTCTTGGCCTCAGCACCATTGACATGGCAGGAGATTGCCCCTTTTCTGAAGTCAAACCAGCCCATTACTTTTGCTGGTGTGGAGAGAAAGGTTATCATCATGATAGCACGTCACTAGGCTCTCTACCTCCTTCCTGTATTCCAACTCATTATTTGAGATACAGACCACTACAATGTCTTGATGAAGGTTTTGATTGCTTATTCCTCTTTCTAGATGCTGCCTAAGCTTTTGAGTTCCTCCAGCATCTTGTGTATGCTCCTCCGGATTTCCAGCATCCAGAAAATCAATGGAGCTGAATCTGTCTATGCAACCATGAGAGTAGGGGGCTGATGATCCAGCTTTGTGGGGCGCCAGTGTTGAGAATTGTCATGACAGAGGTTTTGCTGCAAGTACTTACCGATCGCAGTCTGTTGGCCAGGAAGTCAAGAGTCCAGTTGCAAAGGGAGGTGTTGAGTTCCAAGTTTAGGAGTTCGGAGATGAGTTTGCTTGGAATTGTACCATTGAAGGTGGAGCTGTAGTCAATAAGCAATAGCCTAAAGTAGTGTCCTTACTGTCCTATTTGTGTTTGTGTTTGCTGTGGATTTGTTTCAGTGGCTGGTGAAGTGCAGTGGGTTCAGGTTGTCCGGGAGACTGGAATTAATGCGTGCTATGACCAGCTTCTCATAGCACTCAATGATGGAAGATGTCAGAGTGTCCAGGTTGTAGACTCTCAGGCACGATACCTCTTAGGCACCTAAATGATAATGGTCTTTTTAAAACAGATTGAAGTAGAGAGAGGTTCAAAATCCCCTTGCCTGCTAATCCACACAGGCTAATTCATTTCCATGGGTTCTTTCTCCGGAAGAATGATCTTACGTCTGCAATGGTGACTGTGGTTTCAGGAACCTTGGAGACTGGCAGAGTGGGTTGTGACATTCCAAGATCATTTTGTTAAAAGAGAACAGAAAGATAGGGTGCAGAAAAGACTAGAGCAGTTATGGTAGGGATGATTGACAACTTCAAGTTCACTGGCATCCATATCACCAGTAACCTCATGTATCCCTCCACAATGATGCAGTGAACACAAAAGTTCATTAGGTTATGTTCTTAGGCGCCTGGGAAAATTGGGTTTGCCTGCCAGGATTCTCTCAAATGTCGACACATGCACCACAGAAAATACCCTGATGGGTTGTATCTCATCCTGCTATGTCAACTCTTCTGCTCTAGACTGGCAGAACCTGCAGAAAATGGTAAACACAACCCAGTCCATCACGTCCTTCCATCCAGTCTATCATCCTGGCATGTTGCTTCAGGAAGTCTATTAGTATCATCGAAGGTGGCTGCCACTCTGGTTATTCACCTTTCTTCTAACTTTTGGGAGAAGATATAGGATCTTGAAAGACTAACCCGCCAGACTTAAAAACAAATTCTTCCCCACTGCTATCAGACTCCTGAACCAAGCAGCTCTTTCACTTTCAGTCTGGATGAAAGATCTCAACCCAAAACATTGAATGTCTATTTCCAGCTATGGATGCTTCATAACCCATTGAATTCATCCAGCATCTCTGCTACAATCCTTGTCCAATTGGACTGTAAAACAATGCAGCACAAGAACAGGCCCTTTGGTCCATGATGTCTGTGCTAAGCATGATGTCAAATTAAATCAACCCCTCCAATCTCTGCATAGTCGTGTGCCCATCTAAAAGTCTTCTGAATGCCACTATCATGTCTCTATCCACTACCAACCTTGATAGTGCTTTTCAGGTATTCACTTAACTCTCTGAAAAAATATTTGCCCGGACATCCCCTTTAAATTTTCCCCCTCACCTTTAAGGCTACGTCTGTTAAATACGTGGGTTATGAGCAAAAGATAAATGGCTGGAGCCGCTTAACACTTTAGTGCAAAGGTGTTTATTAGATGCATCAAAAGTCAAACCTCCAAAAATTAGTGAATATAGTGAAAAGAAAACTGCTGATATTTATAGAAAGGTATCTACCAGAAAGCACATTAAAAGCTCCATACTATCCTTGTCCAGTGTGAATTTCTGGCAGCCCCAATCTCTCCTAATGGGGCATACGTAGAACGTAGAACATAGAAAATCTACAGCACAATACAGGCTCTTTGGCCCACAATGCTGTGCTGAACATGTACTTACTTTAGAAATTACTTATTTAGGGTTACCAGAGCCCTCTATTTTTCTAAGCTCCATGTACCTATCCAGGAGTCTCTTAAAAGATCCTATCGTATCTGCCTCCACCACCATCGCTGGCAGCCCATTCCACGCACTCACCACACTATGCATAAAAAACTTACCTCTGACATCTCCTCCTCCAAAACCATCTTTAATTACCAACAAAGTTAACTTAAGACTGCACATTAATGAGAATATACTGCACCCCACAATGTAGTTACAATAACATTACAAAATAAACTGATGTATCTACAATAAAATACAGTATACAAACTCATATATATATATATATCTACACGAACATATTTGCATACCTCCATTACTAAAGAAATGGAATATTCTGCTGTGTGCGGCGGAAAGCCAATGTAGGGACATCAGCTCAGTTTAGGGCCCATTATGAGAATATACCAGGAAAGACAATGGTGTGCACACACCCAGTGCCACACAGTAGAATGACAAGGCGACAATTGTGCCCGTGTAAATGCGCATGTGTAAGGAGTGCATTTACCAAGTGCTCTCTGTCACAACATCTTCTGGTATTTCTACCCCCTGGGGAAAATATTCTGATTGCTTACCCTATTTGTGTCTCTCAGAATTTTATCAGCTTCTGTCAGGTCTTCCTTCAGTTTCCAGTGCTCCACAGAAAACAATCCAAGTTTGTCCAATCTTTCATTTGCTGTAATCCTCTTCTGAACCCTTTCCAAAGACTCCACATCTTTCCTGAAATAAGGTGACCAGAGCTGCATACAACACCTGGAGTGCAGCCTATCCAAAGGCATATGCACCTGCAGCATAACCTCCTGACTCTTATGCTCAGGACCCCCCAGCAATGAAGGCAAGCATGCCATTCACCTTCTTTACTACTCCACCTATTTGCATTCATACTTGCGGGGAGTTATAAACATGGAGCCAAGAGTTCTCCATACATGAATGCAGTTAAGAGTCCTGTGGCTACCTGGATAATTTCCCTTATATTAGACCTCCCAAAGTGCACTACCTCACACTTGCCTGGATTATACCCCATCTGCCATTCTTTGTCCACAACCGTAACTGATCTGCAACCTGCTCTATTCTTTGATGGCCACCTTCTCTGTTCTCAACTCCACCAATTTCTGTGTCATCTGCAAACTTGCTAACTCACCTATCTATATTTAACTACAAGTGCTTCAAACTGCTGAGGTCCTGGCACTGATCCCTAAGGAACACCCTTAATAACAGATCTTGAGAAATAATAACACAGTTCCATCACTACTCTCTGTTTTCTGTGTGCAAACCAATTCTGCACCAAAATTACAATTCATCACCTTAATCTTCCTGATTAAGCTACTGTAGGGGACCTTGTCGATCACCTTACTAAAGTCTGTATAGACAATATTTGCTCTACGCTCATCAATCACATTGGTCACCTTCTCAAAAAACATCAGCAAGTTGGAAGACATGACCTGCCCCACACAAGTCCCTAATCTGGTGTTTTGTGCTCTTCCCTGTATTTACTGTTGTTCTTATTACCATGTATGCTGTTTACTTCGTGAGCCTCACGCAAGCCAAGAATTTCATTGTGCCCTGGTGTATATGACAAGACACTAATTTGAATCTAAATCTGACAACTTTTTAATTAACCTGCAAGGTAATACTCTTGAGCAGACCTTCGCTCCCTAGCCCATTCTCCCTTTCCCTTTGTACCACAGAAAATGCAGCTGAGACCAGTGAAGATTTGCCCCAGTCAGTGAGTTTTAATCATCAGATGGAAAACTAACTGAAGCTATAAACCGGATGAAACTTATTTTCATCGTTATGACTACTTATTTTGTTAGTTAGAAATATCGTCATGTGAATCATGTGCCAATATAGAATGGGCAGCTAAGTAACTGTGATCAGTCTTTGGAAGGATAATATCTGAGAATAACTTAGTTCTAATGTTCCCCAGTTGAGATATTGATTGGTTGCTGGATGTGTCCTTGAAAGAACAGGTGAAAGTAGACAAGACACAAGGACAGTACACCACAGACTGGGAGAGATAGTTATCAATCTTGAAATTAAAAGAACAGTTTGTAAACAGCTATTATTTACAAAGCCAAGGCTATTTTGTGGCCCACAGCTGAAAACTGATCAAGCTATCATTCACAAGCTGATATGATCATAGGACATTCTCATATGTAATAGCTGAATGTGAGACAATAGAAATTTGTTAATTGGCCTACATTAAACCAGGCATCAGGCATCTTCAGCTGATATTTTGTACCAATGGGGCAGAGATCAAGGAAGATTTTGGCCAGATTTATTTTGTTACTTAGCAAACAAAGCAGGGTTGTAGATATATTTGCTCTATCCATCAATAATTGAGATATTTGTGCACTCAGAGAATCAACACTCATAATTCTATTTTGGGTGTCTGGGATCGCTGTCTTCAAAAGCTTATAGACCAAACATGCTAAACTACTTTGTCCCGCAAAGAGCTTGAACATTCAGCAATATCCTATCATTGACAATGTGCTCCATTATGTAATTGAATGGAGCATTTGGCAGACTCAATGTATTGAAATAAATAATGTTATTTTAGTTATTGAAATTCTATTGAATCACTGGTCTGTCCATAAGAATATTAAACTGAATTCACTTTGAAATTGGCATGATTTCCTGAGCTTCGCCAAAGAAGTTCAAGTTCAAAGTAAATTTATTATCAAAGTACATATATGTCACCATATACAACCCTGAGATTAATCTTATTGCTGGCATTCACAGTAAATACAAATAAACACAATAGAATCAACGGAAAATCACACGCAACAGAAGGACAAAGAGCCGATGTGCACAAGACAACAATCTGCATATGCAAAAAGAAAACCAAAACAATAATCATAAGACCATAAGTCATAGGACCAGAATTATACCATTTGACCCATTGACTCTGCTCCGTCATTCCTCTTCTCCCCTCCTCAGCCCTACTCCCTGGCCTTCACCTGTAACCTTTGATGCCATGTCCAATCAAGAACCTATCAAGCCCTGCCTCAAATACACTCAAATGACCTGACCTTCACCCTCTGGCAAAAGAAATTTCTCCAGCTCTCTCTTTTAAATGGATGCCCCTCTATTCTGAGGTTATGCCCTCTTGTCCTAGACTCCCCCACCTTGGGAAACATCCTTTCAATATCTACTCTGTCTAGGCCTTTCAACGTTTGAAAGGCTTCAATGAGATCTCCCCCCCCCCCCCCATCCTTCTAAATTCCGGTGAGTACAGACCCACAGCTGTCAAATGTTCCCCATATGATAACCCTTTCATTCCCTGAATCATTCTTGTGAACCCCCTCTGGACCCTCTCCAATGCCAGCACATCTATCCTAAGATGAGGAGCCCAAAACTGTTCACAATACTCAAGGTGAGGCCTCACGAGTGTCTTATAAAGCCTCAGCATGACATTTCTGCTTTTGTATTCTAGACCTCTTGAAATGAATGCTAACATTGCATTTGCCTTCCTCACCACCAACTCAACCTGCAAGTTAACCTTTAAGGCGTTTTGCACAAGGACTCCCAACTCCCTTTGCACCTCAGAATTTTGGATTTTCTCCTCATTTGGAAAATAGTCTGCCCATTTATTTCTACTACCGAAGTGTATAACTCTGCATTTTCCAACTTTGTATTTCATTTACCATCCCTTACCCATTCTCTTAATATGCCTACCTGTTTCCTCAATATTTCCTCCTCCTTTGTATCATCTGCAAACTTGGCAACAAAGCCATCTATTCCATCATCTAAATCATTTTTATACAGCATAAAAAGAAGCGGTGCCAACACTGAACCCTGTGGAACGCCATTAGTCACTGGCAGCCAACCAGAAAAGGATCCTTTTATTCCCACTCACTGCCTCCTGTCAATCAGCCAATGCTTTAACTATGACAGTAACTTTCTGTAATACCATGGGCTCTTAACTTGGTAAGCAACCTCATGTGTGGCACCTTGTCAAAGGCCTTCTGAAAGTCCAAAAAGACAACATCCACTACATCCTTTATCTATCTTATGTATGATCTCCTCAAAGAATCCCAACAGGTTCGTCAGGCAGGATTTTTCTTTAAGAAAACCATGCTGACTTTGTACCATTTTGTCCTGTGCCACAAAGTACTCCATCACCTCATCCTTAACAATTGACTCTAACATCTTCCCAACCACTGAGGTCAGGCTAACTGGTCTATAATTTCCTTTCTGCTGTCTTCCTCCTTTCTTAAGGAGTGGAGTGACATTTGCAATTTTCCAGCCTCCACAATCTCTACCTCTACCTCTTTCAGATCCCTAGGGTGCAGTTCATCTGGTTACTTCTCTTCCCTCACACCCTTCAATGATTAAAGGTGCCATATCTGCGTTCCTACGAACTGAGTCCACCAAGTCCGTTAGAAGATCTTAAAATCGTGAGTTTGTTTAGATCGTTTAAAAGTACGTTACTTAAAGAGAAATCACAGGCTACAGATTGTAGTGATAGTAGTTTAGGGAGAGTATATTCAGAAGTTTTATGAGCTTCCCACAAAATGTTGCTGTGTATCACCAGCACCATCTTGAATGTCTCCAAGGGAACACCTGCTTGTAATGCTGAATAAAAACATTTTACTTCTACAGCTTCAGTGTCCATGTGGCTCATTCACAGTCACAAAATTAATTACAACAAAAGTGCAGATATAGTGAAAGTAAGAAGGTTGTCTATGGTTACAGCAGGATATGGATCAAGATGTGATGTTACGTACCCCGTAACTGGGTAACTTACCAGCAAAGATAGAGAGGTCCGTTGAAGTCTGATGGTACTATTTTTAACAGTATTTATTGGTAAAATACACAAAAATAATATCAATGCAAACATACAGTTAATATACATCATCAATACTAAATCTAAAGGTGCGGGTATAATAATAATCAATAAGAAATAAGCTTTATTGTTGTCTAGGAGATAATGTAGTGTCCAATGGAAATATAAAAGTCACTAGTTCATTCAGGCTGCAGCCTTTGGTTGGAGTCAAGAGAGAGATTTTGGAACTTGCCGAAGTTTCCTTTTTTATGATGTCGATCCTTCGAAATGTTGTTGGTGTCCTTTTCCTTTTAGCTAAGCTATTCTTCCGTGGTCAGTGTCGCCAATCCCAGGCAACGGGAAAGGACGCACACGAGCCCCACCGGCTGTCACTATTAAATGCTGTCACGGGATTTCTAGCATTTCTCCTGGTGCGTCTAAAGGGGTTGTTCCCCAGAGCCTCTTTTATCCTCACTCACGGGGTCTCAGATGTCAATCAAGTTGGGATGATGCAATCCCTCAACCAGCCCACTCTGATCGTCCCCTGAGGGGCTTCAATGAATAGTACAGTACTCAGTACACAATTCCGTCTCCAAGAGACAATGGCCGTTATCCGTGGCTTTGTCTTTCGGAGGCCCAGGACACATCCCAAACCTTGAGGATCCTGCGTGTCTCTCTCTCATTTCCTGGGTCCCAGACCCAAATTAATAGCGATCTTGCGATTCTCAAAAAGGAGGGGGCTACTTTGTACCCTTCGGCCCCTCAGAGTTGGGGCACAGTCGTAACACCCCCTTTCTTCAACGCGTTTTTACCATCGGTAAAAACGAAGTAATACAGAGTCTTACAGGATTTTAGAATCTAACACAGTACAAAAGTTTTTTTTTCACTACAGAGTAATACATTCAATTCAGCATCTAAACAGTTAACAATTACATTGTCACTTCCTTTAATATCTTAACATCTTGTACCTTATTAAAGTCTTGTAGCATCAGACTCCAATTTAATAACCACCTATTTTTTTCTTTCCTTTAGCAAACAAAAACTAGAGTTGTGATCTTAGCTTTTTTTACTACAAAAGTTCATGCAAATACGAATCTTTATGTTACTTTCAAACTTAACAGTCAGTCTTCCATGGGGGTTGTCTTTATTATTCACATGCTTTGTTGAAATCCCTTAAAACCGGCTTCTGCTATTTAAAACTGGCGTCCCATCAACCCTTGCCCCTTTTCCAGTTAACTCCCACGTGGTGAGCTTGTGCACCATGGCGAAATAGGCTTTCGCCCGCTCCTTTCATAGGAGTTATTTTATCAGCAATGTGTTCCAAACTTAGACCATTTCCCGAACTTCCACACAATTCTTTAAATTTAAGCAAGTTGCTAGTTTTCTCTTCAAGACCCTTCAGGCTATTAGTTCTCAATGCCAGCGATCCCTCTTTGTTTAAACAACATTTTGAATTCTGCGGTTTCACACCACACTTTGGAATAACAATAGCGTGTGGGGCTCCTTTACCTTCCAACTCAACCTGAAAATGATTCATAGGCACCGCGGTACCAAGCCATTGTCTCTGTAGCCTGATTGCTGCTTCTGACATCAGTCCAGACTTTAAATTTTCTTCATTCGATCTGGAAACTACACTTTTCCCTTTTCCTTCAATAATAATATTCACCTCACCACCTGTTACCTCCTCACTAACTTTTAACACACCTTCGAGCCCAAACAACGGGGAACTCTCACTTCCCACTATTACCAAGGTTAACCCTTTCTTCACTGAACCAAGTCTATCTGACCCACAAGGACTGCCTTCCTTTTCAACTGAATCAAATACCTCAGACTTTTTTCTGAGCTCCATTACTAGGTTCAGTACCATGTGCATCCACATCTTGAACACACTCAAACAGGACATTTGCCTCTTCCAGGCTTTCAATACCTGTATCCTGTTCAAATTCTAAATTCCACTGATCCTCCCAGCTACTCTCTGGGCAACTCCCTTCTGGAGTAAACTCAATCCCATGGGCTGAAACAACCTCATCTGCCAACCCAGCAGACTTCTTCAAGGTAATGGCATCCTTTTCATCTAGGACTGCCCTCATTTCATTATTGGGAACACCTTTAGAATTTTCAACTTCTTCAAACAGTTCTACCAAACCAGACAGATCATCCATGTCCAACTCTGGACCTTTTAACAGCCTTTGCTGTTTCTCATCTTTATTTTGTGCCTCTATAACTTTTCTCCTCGCTAAGGGCAGATCTACCTCCTCTCCCTTACTCTCTTTCACTTTACTACTCTTCGTTTCACCACCCTCTAAACCCTCGTGGTACAGGATCTGTAAAAACATCTCGGCCAAATTGATACTGGCCGGATTTAAACTGCTCTCTGTCTCAGCTGCCTTTCTCGACATGCTGCGAGTGATCGCGCATGCGGGATAGATCTTGGAGTCTACGGGCGGGACCTCCACTGGCTGTCTTGTCAGCTCCATTGCAGACTAAATCTTACCACCGGCTAAATCATTACCCAAAAGGACGTCCGCATCAGTTCTCGGGAATTCTGATCGTACCCCAATTTCAACTGGTCCAGACACCAGCTCACAATCCATAATGATCCTATGCAAGGGCACCATTTCGGTCCCTTTTCCTATTCCTTTCAAAGCTACCATTCCCGTCTTGTGACCAAAATCCAGTACCTTACTGCTAATCAATGACAGTTCAGCTCCCGTGTCTCTCCAGATCCACACGGGAACTGGTGTATCTCTCTCCCTCACAGACACGGTTCCGTTTGACATACAAGTCTCAGACCCTTCTCGTACTCTGTCTACCCCGCGCTCTCTTGTCGATTTACTGATTACCACGGCACATCCTGTAGGGACTGCTGCTTTCCCTTTTCCTGTCTCCTTCCTTGGAGCAAAGCACCTAGATGCAATATGTCCCTCCTTACCACAATTAAAACAGGTCAAGCCCGGAAATCTCTGGCCGTCTTGCCTCTCCTCCTCAACTTTACCACTAGCTCCTGGCGGGACCTCTGCCTCAGCTGGCGGGCTTTCTCTATCGGCCCCACGGTCTCTCTGGTAACTTTTATTTGAGGAAAACTTTGTCTTGTGGGTTAGGGCATATTCATCTGCAAACCTAGCAAATTTGGAGAAGGACTTATTCGGCTTCTCATTCAAATACATCCGGATATCCTCTGAAACACAACTTTAAATTCCTCAATCAGAATTAACTCCCTGAGACGCCAAAAATCCTCTTCTACTGTTTCTGCTGTACACCGACGGTCCAAGAGCACACCCTTCTCATAGGCAAACTCGGTGTACGTCTGATTCCACCCTTTCTTTAAAGTTCTGAACTTTTGTCTATACGCTTCAGGTACTAATTCATAACTCCGGAGAATGGCCGCTTTTACTTTGTCATAACTCTCCGCCTCTTCCTCCTCCATGGACAACGCCACATATGCCCGTTGTGCCTTCCCTTTTAACACACTTTGTAACAACGCCACTCACTGCTCTTTGGGCCACTTCTGATTCACTGCCACCTTTTCAAAAAGCAAGAAATAACTATCAACATCCGTCTCCTCGAATGGAGGTACTAACCTAAACTCCCTACTAACATTAAACCGCTCCTCTCGGTCTGACCCTTGAGCTCTTCGCTCTTGCCTGAACTTCTCCATATCCAAGTCATGTTTCCTCTGTTTCTCTGCCTCCTCATACTCTCTCTCCTTCTCTTTTTTGGCCCTTTCTCTCTCCTTTTCAGCTTTCAGCTGTTTTAACTGAATTTCATGCTTCTCAGCTCTGTCCTGCTCCCTTTTCACCTCTAACTCCTTTAGCTGGAGCTTATGCTCCCGTTGCTTCTCGGCCCTTTCTTTCTCTTTCTCGGCTCTTTCTTTCTTCTTCTCAGCGGCTTCCAGCTGCTTTAATTTAATCTCATGTTCCAACCTTAATTTCTCCAATCCTAACTGAGCCGTCCCACTAGCTGGAACCTTTTCAGGGATATTTTCCAATACCTCAGTTGAAATCACATTCTTCACAATATGATACTGAGTTATGGCCCTCCGCACCTCCCACTTTTTCATCGACAACCTCACCTCTGCCTGGCTTAGTCCTTTCGCAATATTTATTAATTCTGATTTGGTGGCCGCCTCTAGCGCCTCCAGAGTCGGGTTTTCTATAAATTCATCCACATCCATCTTTGCTGGTTTCCCGTCTGGCTACCCGCGTAACCAGATCCAAGTTTGGACTTACAAACCCGATTCACTGGCCCCCCAATTTGGTATCAAATCCCGAGACGAGAACCCCAAGTTGTTATGTACCCCGTAACTGAGTAACTTACCAGCAAAGATAGAGAGGTCCGTTGAAGTCTGATGGTGCTATTTTCAACAGTATTTATTGGTAAAAATACACAAAAATAATATCAATGCAAACATACAGTTAATATATGTCATCAATACTAAATCTAAAGGTGCGGGTATAATAATAATCAATAAGAAAAAAGCTTTATTGTTGTCTAGGGGATAATGTACTGTCCAATGGAAATATAAAAGTCACTAGCTCATTCAGGCTGCAGCCTTTGGTTGGAGTCAAGAGAGAGATTTTGGAACTTGCTGAAGTTTCCTTTTTTATAATGTCGATCCTTCGAAATGTTGTTGGTGTCCTTTTCCTTTTAGCTAAGCTATTCTTCCGTGGTCAGTGCCGCCAATCCCAGGCAACGGGAAAGGACGCACACGAGCCCCACCGGCTGTCACTATTAAATGCTGTCACGGGATTTCTAGCATTTCTTCTGGTGCGTCTAAAGGGGTTGTTCCCCAGACCCTCTTTTATCCTCACTCACGGGGTCTCAGATGTCAATCAAGTTGGGATGATGCAATCCCTCAACCAGCCCCCTCTGTTCATTCCCTGAGGGCTTCAATGAATAGTACAGTACTCAATACACAATTCCGTCTCCAAGAGACAATGGCCATTATCCGTGGCTTTGTCTTTCGGAGGCCCAGGACACATTCCAAACCTTGAGGATCCTGCGTGTCTCTCTCTCATTTCCTGGGTCCCAGACCCAAATTAATAGCGATCTTGCGATTCTCAAAAAGGAGGGGGCTACTTTGTACCCTTCGGCCCCTCAGAGTTGGGGCACAGTCGTAACAGTGAAGGGATGCATTTTGGGAGGTTAAAGCAGTTCAAGCCAATCACAGAGAATGTTCGAGCCTTGGGAAGGGGGGTGTAGGTAAACAAGTGCAGAGTTCCGTGAAAAATGGAACACAAGTGGATAGAATAACGAGATTCCATTGACATGCCTGCCTTCATCAGCTGAAACATTGAATATAAGGTTTAAGATGTCATGTTATACCTGTACAAAACCTGATTCTGTTGTTATACCCAAGGAAAGGTTTGATTAAACTAGAGCTAAAGGGTGCAAAAAAGATTTACAAGAAAGTTGCCTTTTCCTTTTCCCTTTTTGACTCTTCTATCTTCTAGCACACGAAACAGGAGCTTGAAAGCCTGGACAGCCAGACTTAAGAACAAATTCTTTCCCACTGCTACCAGACTTCTGAACCATCACCTCTTTTACTAACTCTCCTTTATCGTTCCAGATGAAGGGTCTTGGCCCAAAATGTTGACTGTCCATTTCCCTCCACATATGCTGCCTGACACCATTAAGTTCAGTCATGATCTTGTTTATGTCCTAGATTTCAGCATCTGTGATCTCTTCAGTCTGCTCTTCTTAAACATTCCATTTTCTCTGGTTCTCATGTTCTCAGGCTCCATTGTTTTACCTCCATTGTTAATTCTTTTACCATCAGTTCATCACTTCTTTTTGCATAACTTCAGATTGCTCCACCATCTTTGCACCATTCTGGTCTTTTGTGCACATCACAGTATTTATTATAAACGCATGCTGTTTACTCTATGAGCTTTGCATGAACAAGGAATTTCTTTGTGCCCTGGTGTATATGATAATAAATGAATCTAAATATAAACCTGACAATTTTGTAATCAATCTGCCAGGTAATACTCTTGAGCAGTTGAGACCAATGAAAAATTGCCTTAGCCAGGGATTTTTGATGGAAAAATAATGAAGCTATAAACTGGATACGACTTATTTTGATAATTATGATTAGTTAGTAATATTGTCATGTGGATCCTAAACCAATATAGAATAGACCACAAAGTAAATGAGATCTGCCTTTGCAAAGCATAACCTGTGGGAGGACCTGTTTATTATGTTCCCCAGCTGAAATGCTGACATTCTCATATGCATTAGCCAAATGGAAGACATAGAGTTTTGTTAATTTGTCTACATCAAACTAGGAATCAGACAATTTCAACTTAGTTATTTTTCATCTTTGTGACTGTGATTAAGGAAGTTTTCAGACCAGATTTATTTTATCATTTAGCTCATGAAATATGCCCATTGGCATCTTTGCTCCATCTATCTACAAAAGGGTTATTCATGTATCTAGAGTGCTAATCCCAGAGCCATAATTTTTGGTGTCTTGGGTCTCTGTCCTTAACATCTGTCCTTTTTGAGGATGTAACCAGGAAGTTAGATGGGGGGGGGGGGGAGATCCAGTGGATGTAGTGTACCTCGATTTTCAGAAGGCTATTGTCTATTGTCTATTGTCTATCAAGAAAGCACATCCACTTGTGAATTTTCTTAGGTGTCTGAGAAGATTAAGCTTGCCTATGATATTTTCTCAAACTTTACAGGTTCCTGATGGGCTGCAATCTCAGTCCCAGCGTCGGATACAACTGATCTGCTCTGGGCCAAAGAAACCTGCAGAGAGTAGTAAACACTATCTCCATCACAGGCTCGTCCCTTCCATCCAGTTCATTTTCATGATGTCGTCCTTCAGGGTGGCTTATAGTATTGTTAAGGACGCCTGCTACCTGGGCCACTCCCTTTTCTCTCTTCTACTTTCTGAGAGAAGATACAGAGCTTGAAAGCCCAGACTACAGACTTCTTTCCCGCTGTTTTGAGGCTTCTGAACCGATCACTTCTTTGACGTCCTCTGCCCGAGCTGCTGCCATATTCTCAAACCTTAATTCTACCTCTGTTAATCATTGTCACCTCAGCAATTTTTTGCACAGCATCAGATTGCACTATAATATTGTTTAATGCTGATCACTGAATTTGTTTTTGTGTTTATTATTACCGTGTGTATTGTTTACTTAGAGTTTCATGCGAGCAAGGAATTCCATTGCACTCTGGTGTATACGACAATAAGCTAATCTGAATCTGACAATTTCTTAATTAATCTACGAGGTAATACTCTTGAGCAGTCCTCCTCTGCGCAACTCGTTCTCTAGACTGCTTAAGAGTAGCTGAACCAATGCAAAATTTGCAACAAACAAGGAATTTTAATTATTGGGTGGAAAACTAAATGAAGCTATGAACTGAATGCGACTTGTTCTGATAAATGGTGCTGGTTGGAATCCGTCTGTTTTGAAGGCCAAAGGGTGATGACGGTCCATCATCAAAAGACTGGACAGAAGGCATGGAGATCCTGAGATGCCCAGTTGTCAAGATCCCCCTCACCACTGTAGTCCAAAGGAAAGCTTGTGAAGCTATACATTTGACATTAGCTTGACTGCAGGAACTGTCAGAAGGACGTTCAATGATGTCCAGCCACCTACGGGGCTCCACTCTGGATTTGCTGGCTGGGGTTTACTCCCGTAGCCTTCGTCTCCCCTGAGGTGGGGCTAATTACCCATAGCTGGGGATTTGGTTCACGAGCACCAGAGCATGTCCACACACCAGAGGGTCTGCGTGCTACGTGCGCAGAAGCCAGATCTCCTCTCTGTCCTCTGTAGTTCAGCCTCAGTCCAAAAGGAGTTCAGTTTCCATGTGTCACCAGTGAGAAAGCACGACATGAGGTTTGTTGGAGAAGCTGTGTACTGGCAAGGGAGAGACTTTCACATTCAGCTCTCCTTTTCACAAGACTGCTAGCCAGTGGTAGAAGCTGTGAGTAAGAGCAGTAAGCACTACCCACTATACACTACCACACTAGACACATCACAACAACCATTTTGATATATATGCCTCTTTATCTGGCTGGTAAGAAATATTGTCATGTGGATTATGTACCAATATTAAATGGGCCATTAACGACTGAAGTCTTTCTAGGAAAAGTCCTTTCTTTCTTAGCCTCTGAACAACTGATTTGTTCTTATATGCAGACTTGAAAGAACATATGATAGAGAAGCCATTTCAGCTATTGAATCTGCTCTTATCTTTGTTCTTATGAGTATAAAAAATGAATGTACAGTCAGTTGAGGAAGATTCGCCTGCTCTTCTCACTATGAGAAAGTATCTCTAAGGGAGTACCTGCTCGCTTTGCTGTATGAAGTCCTTTCACATCAGTGGTTTTCACACTTTCTCGGGATACTGCTCTCCTGGCTCCCAGATCACATCCCAGTGCCCCCTCCCCTTTTCCAGCCATTACATTAAAACTGTAAAGGATTTTGATTTACAATACACTGTGAAAGAAAATAGGACCAGCAATCTCAAAACAGTGACAAATAATTGCAAAAATTATTCAAATTTATTTAAAGCTACAAATAAAATTATTTCTTAATTTAATTACAGTAAAAACAATTTTCGTCAACAATTTAGGAGCGTACATTAGTAGTCTAACTATTCACTGCATTGTTTTTCAACCTTTCAATGAGATGGACGAGCTTGGTGCATTGATACCAGCTTCTCAACATCAGGCTGAATGCCACTCAGAAGGAGCCTCAGATCCCCACCTTCAGTAATTTGCAGTCTGCTTTGTTGTTTTGAAAAAATTTGAGAGACTGCACCAAAGTTGTGCTCCACTAAATAGAAAGTCAATAAAGAACTCCGTAACCTTTTTCCCCAGTGCATGGTAGTGTTTAGAGATTTCCTTCTGCAACCATAAGTCCTGATATAATTTTCTGAACCTTGACTTCAGCTCAAAGTCATTTGGTAATGAGATGAGCTCTTCCTCCACCCTTCCTGTTAATTCCTCATTACAAGAACTCAGGAATGGATTATTACCCAATCTGTAATTTGGATCGAGAGAAGATCCTGAAATCTCTCTGACATGTCTTTATGCAGCTCACCCAGATGGGCACAGTATACTTGAAGATCATCATCTGGTATCCTTCCTTTCTCTTCCAACTCAGTGAGGCTCAGAAAATGGAAAAGGTTGCTCTTAAGTAGGGTTAACTTGGACAGAAATGAGGAGATGACTGATTTGACTTTGATAAGATTCACATATTTTCCTTGCAACAGAAGACTGATTTCATTAAACTTTGCAAATAATTTTGTCAAATGAGCAATGTCATGCCTAATTTTCTGGGGTTGATTGCTGAATGAAGCATTTTTCAAAGAATATTATCACAGCTTCAAAAAGTGCATAAAAGCATCTTAGGCAGTTTCATTTTGATAGCTATTGAATTTCTGTCAGCATTAGCAAGCATTCAAACTGTTCATTATTTTCAATACAAAGCTTTCAAAATAGTTGAGAATTGAGAGGACAGGATTTTATTTAACACTGTGACAACAGTTTTTAACGATTTGTGCAGCCGATCACTTATGTTTACTGTGACAAGATGTCTGTGAATAGTAAACAGTAAATATGTTAGTTATTTCAATAATTTAATAACCCCATGGTGGCATCCTGTCAATGATAGTGTCCAATCTGTTCCACAAGCAAGAATGTTGGTGAGCAGAATGTCCTTCTCTTTGAGAAATATTAACATCCCTTATATCTGTTTCTGTCTCTTGCAAATAACATCTCTGGATGCTTTCATCTTTTATGAAGTGAACATAACCAAGAAGCAAAGATTAGTTGCCCGGCAAAGTTGACTCATCCAACTGCAGAACAAATTCTGTTGTCCTATGCTTATTGCATAATGGATCTTCCACACTCTCAGACATTTCATCTATTCATCTTTGAACAGAGTTGTCACCTAGCCGAATCACTTTAATTATTTGGTTCAGTGACTTACGCAAAACCGTACTCAGAACCTTCCTTACTACTGGAAGAACCAGTTCTTTTCGATTGTATGGGGCTTTCCATATTTATCAACAAGCAATGAAATATTGTAGGAAGCAAGCAAACCATCACTGTTTTGAAAAATGATCTAGTGCTTCGGCCAGACGGGATGCATGGTGGAAACCCGCATCAAGGAGCATAGGAGGTGTATATAGGAGAAAGTGGCAGTACCAGAAGATTGCATTTGCAATGGCCATAGGATTGACTGTGATGGTACAAAACTACTGTGCTGTGCCAGAGCTTCTGGGACTGCCTGGTAAAGGAAGCCATTAAAATAAATTAGAGGAAAAGAATTTTAACAAAGATGAAGGTTTAGCTCTTAGTAAGGACTGGAATTAGATTGTAAACAAGATGGGGCAGTGGAAAACTGATTGGATGAGGACCAGCCAATCAGGAAGGACAGAGTAGGGGGGGTTTAAGTACCACCAGGCTAGACATGCCCAGGGGTTATCTCTGATGAAAATGGTGAAGTTTGTCATTGAATCATTGTTATAATTGATATCTGCACCCAGCTGGAAGCCCGAGAAGAGTTTATCCATCACAGTTTTGTTGCAGTGCACACAAAATGCAGCAGGTCAGACAGCATCTACGGAAATGAATAAACAGTTGACGTTTCAGGCTGACACCCTTCTGGAAAGGAAGGAGGACATGGCCAAAATAAAAAGGTGTGTGGGGAAGGTGGATAGCTAGAAAATGATAGCTGAAGCCTGGTTGGTGGGAAAGGTAAAGGGTTGGAGAGGAAGGCATCTGATAGGAGAGGAGAGTGGATAGTAGGAGAAAGGGAAGGAGGAAGGAACCCATGGGCAGGTGAGAAGAGGTAAGAAGCCAGAGTGGTGAAAAGAAGAAGAAGGGAGAGGGAGGGAAAATATATTTACTGGAAGGAGAAATCGAATATTCATGCCACCAGGTTGGAGGCTACACAGACAGGATATAAGATGTTGCTCCTCCAACCTGAGGGTAGTTCATCTTGGCACAAGAGGAGATCATGGATTGACATGTCAGAATGCGAATGGGAATTAAAATGTTTGGACACTGGGAAGTTCCATTTTTGGCAGATAGAGTGAAGGCGCTCGATGAAGTGTTCCCCCAATTCATGACAGATCTCACCAATGTAGAGGAGGCTGCATTGGGAGTAATGGGACATGATAGACAACTCCAGCAGATTCACAGGTGAAGTGTTTGGAGCCCTGAGTGGAGGTGAGGGAGGAGGCAAATGGGCAGGTGTAGCACTTCGGCCACTTGCAGGGATAAATGCCGGGAGGGAGATTAGTTAGGAGGGATGAATGGTCAAAGAAGTCATGGATCACAGTAGAATTTGGAGACAGGGTGGGAGGTAAAGATGTGTATGGTGATAGGATTCCACTGAAGATGGCAGAAGTTGCATCCTGGAAACAGATGTGTCATTTATGAACAAGCTGATAAAAGGAAATAGCATTTTTACAGGTGATAGGGTGGGAAAAGCTATAGTCAGGATAACAATGAAAATCAGCAAGTTTACGAAAGGTATTGGTTGACAGTTTGACTCGAGAGACTGGGAAAGGGGAGGGAGGTGTAGAAATAGTTCGAGTTAATTTAAGGGAAGGATGGAAGTTAGAGACAAAGTTGATGAAATTGACAGGCTCAGCATGGATGCAAGAAGCAGCGCCAATGCAGTTGTCATTTTAGCAGAGGAGAGATGGGGAGCATTACTGCGGTAGGCTTGGAACATGGACTGTTCTATGTAGCTAATGTAACACACTGTAAGGTTTCACTGCTAATGTAATGGCTTCTCTGTAATGTTCCACTGCTAAGGTAATGGTTTCTCTGTAGCAGCAGTGTTTGAGTTATGACTAGAGATAATGGGGTATGTTAGCCAATGAGTGGAATGTTGTTCTTCCTTGTGTGTCTGGGAGCTGGGAATTCACTGTCTTTTGCTGGGGAGAGAAGAGGAGAGAAGGTGTGAATGGAGAGAGCTGGTAGACTGCCGGACGGAGTGGACTTGGAGCGAGGGACCAAAGGTCAGCAACGATCGGAGGAGGTCAACGGCGGACGAACGGCTTATCAGTGAGCTCCAACATTGTGCATTGGACTGTTTCATGAGAATGGACCCTTTTTTGTTGTTTTCTTTACTAATTCTATAGTCAAAATATAACGCTCAATCGTTTAATCACATATTATGTATTGTTTGTTATTTCAGGGTACTAATTTGTAACAGGGGACACATCACACAGCATCCATCCAAACGAGATTTCTTAAGTTTGGCCGGGCCAGGAAGGGGCTATCACCCCTTATATTAAGCTGCTAGCTGAACCAAGAGTCACACTAACAAAGAGGCAGGCATAACTGGGACCCGTGTAGATGCCATGGCTACCCCCTGAGTATGGAGAAAGGCAATTATACACCAGTTAGCCTGACCTCAGTGGTTGGGAAGATGTTAGATTCAATTGTGAAGGATGAAGTGATGGAGTACTTGGTGACACAGGACAAAATAGTACAAAGTCAGCATGGTTTCTGTCAGGGAAAATCCTACCTGACAAACCTGTTGGAATTTTTTGAGGGAATTACAAGTAGGATAGATAAAGGGTTGCAGTGAATGTTGTATATTTGGACTTTCAGAAGGCCTTTGACAAGGTGCCACACATGAGGCTGCTTACCAAGTTAAGAGCCCATAGTATTACAGGAAATTTACTAATATGGTTAAAGCATTGATTGATTGACAGGAGGCTGTGAGTGGGAATAAAAGGATCCTTTACTGGTTGGCTGCCAGTGACTTTTGGTGTTCCACAGGGGTCAGTGTTGGGACTGTTTCTTTTTATGCTGTATATAAATGATTTAGATGATGGAATAGATGGCTTTGTTGCCAAGTTTGTGGATGATACGAAGATTGGTGGAGGGGGCAGGTAGTATTGAGGAAACAGGTAGGATGCAGAATGTCTTAGACAGATTAGGAGAATAGGCAAGAAAGTGGAAAATTGAATACAATGTTGGAAAATGCATGGTCATGTCCATTGGTAGAAGAAATAAATGTGAGGACTATTTTCTAAACAGGGAGAAAATCCAAAAATCTGAGATAGAGGGACTTGAGAGTCTTTGTGCAGAACACCCTAAAGGTTAACTTGCAGTCGAGTCGGTGGTGAGGAAGGCAAATGCAATGTTAGCACTTATTTCAAGAGGTCTAGAATACAAGAGCAAGGATGTGATGCTGAGGCTTTATAAGGCACTGGGTGAGGCCTCACCTTGAGTATCATGATCAATTTTGGGCCCTTCATCTTAGAAAAGATGTGTTGGCATTGGAGAGGGTCCAGAGGAAGTTCACGAGGATGATTCCGGGGATGAATGAGGAGGGGATCTCATTGAAACCTTTTGAATGTTGAAAGGCCTAGACAGAGTAGATGTGGAAAGGATGTTTCCCATAGTAGGAGAGTCGAGGACAGGAGGGTACCACCTCAGGGTAGAGGGGTGCCCTTTCTAACCTGAGATGCGGAGAAATTTCTTTAGCCAAAGGGTGGTGAATTTGTGGAATTTGTTGCCACATACAGCTGTGGAGGCCAGATCATTGGGTATATTTAAGGCAGAGATTGATAGGTTTTTAATTGGACATAGGTTGTGGGGAGAAGGTCAGGAACTGGGGTTGAGGAGGAGTGAAAAAAGGATCAGCCATGATGGAATGGCAGAGCAGACTTGATGGGCCAGATGGCCTAATTCTGCTCCTATGACTTATGGTCTTAGGGTCCAAAGTGGGAGGAGCTGATGGAAAAATTTGAGGATAAGGACTAGTTTAGCCAGACGGAGCAGAATGGTGATGGAAGGGAACTGGTTGGTTGTTTTATTGAGAAGGAAGTGGAGAGCTTTAAGGCCTTCTTGATGAAGTGCTGGCAAACATGTTTTGAAGTGTTATCCATTTCTGAAAGTTTTCAAGAAGTGACTGAAAATAAGCCAGGTTCTGGTTTGCTCCATCAGAGTGATTTCTCTTCAAATGTTCAAGGAGTCTGGATGGTTTCATTGGCTCATTTGAAAAAAAAGCTTTTTCGCACAATATACTCATTGGCTGATACTGGTTGCTTGATGCTGGTGTAAATCCTTGTTTCAGATACTCTACGCTATACTGTCTACATTTCTCTTTCATCTGGCCTGCTAGTGCCATTTTCATTATGGATTAATGACCACCGTCAATCACCTATTGTTTAAGTCCAACCTCAAGTACTGGAATCAATAAAGGGAATGTTTATGACATCATCATAGATCAGGCAAAACCTGACTTTCATCCCGAAATTTCATAAGAGGGGCAGCGATATCTTGGTTGGATAGTGGGCTAGGGAAATGCAGTCAAGAACATTTGAAAGGGCAGATTCTGAACTTTACCCCATTGAATGCCATTCCCTGATTCACAGCAATTGCGTCACTGAGTGATTAGAGTATGGCAATTGTACTAGCTAATGCTGTACTACAGTAGAGAAGGGCAATAATGTGCTGGCCGGGCCCAGAAATAACACAATTTCTGCAGTCCAGATTTCTTGTGATATGCCAAATACAGATGTGTCACATTAATTTTCAACAACTACTGTATAATACGCTTCAAGCAATGTTTAATAGAATGGTGGGTTAACAAGAAATCAAAGGTCCATTTATTTATTATCAATGTACGTGTGCAATATACAACTCTGAAATTTGTCTTCTCCAGATAGCCACGAAACAAAGGAAACCGTGTAAATCAGTATGAAGAGAAACAGGTAACTTACTCCCTCCAGCACAAAAACAAGAAAGACATGACGATTGTCAAGCCCCCAAACACCCCCCTTCCACCACAAAAAAACTAACAAAATGCAACACGAACATCGACCCCCAAAGCCTCCTCCTCTTGCATAAAATACATCAAGAACATCAGCCCCCAAACCTCCTCCCCTACACAAAAAAACTAACAGAAATGCAACAAGAACATTGACCTCAAACTCTCCTCCTCCCACACAAAATACAAGAACATGAGCCCCAAACTCCCTCCTCCCACATAAAAAAACAATGAGAAAGATGGGCAAAAACACAGAATATAAAAACCATAAGACTGAAGAATTCCATAGTCCAAATCCATAAATGTAGACCTTGGTAATATCGTCAAAAGAGAGAGACACAGGGGCCTAACCCCAGGGGCACAGTGATAGGCTACAGGCTGCAGCTTCAACAACAGATCAAAAAGTGATCATTGTAATCAATTATGAGACACTGAGGATCAAATGCTTATAATAAGTATTTCAATTCTTGAATTAAACCTGTAATCCCTCATCTGCCTCCCCCCCCCCATTGAGCACCCTCCACACCACCTCCTTTATCTTTATTGCCTCCTTAGAAACTGCCACCACCCCCAGAAGGTGCGATGTTGCTCACTTTGGGAACCACTGTTTTATATCTGTGGCTCCAGTTTCCACATGGCTCATTCAGTCATGACACAGATGACTCCAGCATCCACTGGCATTTCATTTCATACTTGCACTACTCTCTGATTACATCCCTCTCAGGTTCCCCTTAAATATTTCACCTTTCATGCTTAACCTATCACCTCTAGTTCTAGTCTCACCCAACCGGTGATAAAAGCCTGCTTGCATTTACCCTATCTATACACTTCATAATTCTATATACATCTATCAAATCTCCCCTCATTCTTCTAACTCCAGGGCATAAGGTTAATCTTTCTCTATAACTCAGTTTCTCAAGTCCTGGTAAATCCTTGTAAACTTTCTCTGTCACACACAAGAGAAGGTCTGCAGATACTGGAAATTCAAGCAACACACACAAGGTGCTGGAGGAATTCAGCAGGCCAGGCAACATCTGTGGAAAAAAGTAAACAGTCGATGTTCTCTCTGCTCTTTCAATCTTACTGATATCTTTCCTGTGGGTAGGTGACCAGAACTCCATGAATACTCCAAATTTTACCTCAGTGTCTTATGCAGCTTCAACATAACATCCCAATTCCTGTAGTCAATCTTTTTCATTTATCAAGACCAATATGCCAAAATCTCACTATGACCCTATCTGCCTGTGGTGCCATTTTCAAGGAATATGTTGATAAAAATTCCTCACGCATCCACAGTATGTGCCTGATTAATATCAAAATTAAACTTTAATATTAATCATGATTAATATTTTAATAATTTGAGAGCTAAAGTAATAATGATTTTGATTAATGTTTTAAGTGTATCACTGATACAACACCTCCAGCAATAGATTTCCGTCCTCACAATTTTCATTCAGGCTCAATAACAAGGGGTCGTAAACAGTTACTGAAAGCAGAAAAAAAGAAGAAATAAAATCTCTGTGCAAGAAAATATAGAAATATTAAATATGCAATAAGAATTTATTGAAGCTGAATTAATCATGGGAGGTTTAGTTAAGCACATGAAGAAAAGGATTTTAGGGGTTACTCAAGTAAGAATGGAATACCATATCAGTATGAATAGCACTGACACAAAGGGGTAAATCATTCCTGTATGAAAACGTTGTGATTCAGTAAAATGGTATCAGCAAATGGCCTCTTGTGTATGTGCTGTTGTGAAAGCCACTCTGCCAACGAACAGCACTTAATGTTCCAGTTCAATTGTCATTCTATCACACTTGAATACCATGAACACAGCCAGACAAAACAGCATTCTCCTGGGGCCAAGGTGCAAAACACAGCACCAACACTCATACACAGCACAGGGCACATATAACACATGTAAGGCAGCAATAAAATACTGTCACACAAAACGAAATATAGTCCAACACCGAGTCCATGAATGTTGCAGCAGTCTCCAGTCAAACACAATACGGCCTGCCTTCTGCCAAGCAACCACTGGGGGCAGCACCGACTCCAGCATGCAGCTGTGCCACTCTGCCTCTGGTAGAGTACACCGCCTCTGACGTCTGTCTCCTGGGCAGCTGGTAAGAGGTGACACCACGGCTTGAGGCCTCGTCCCCACTATGACTGAGGCCACGCATTGTCCGCCAAAACAGCAGTGCAGCAATCCACATTAAGGTCTGGTGACCACACCTAAGACAATCACTTGCTGGTAGACTGCACACATCTGTCATACACCAAAACCTCTCTAATGCGGGCAGCAGCACAATCTGCACCAAGTCCAGTGTTTTCAGTTTTTCCGCCAACAAGCAACTCGCTGTTGGGGTAGACCTGCTACCTTAAGTTCCTAAGGTCCAATAGGATCTTGAGATCATAAAATCTACATTTTAAAAGAATAAATACACCTTCTGTTGGCCCCATGGCAGCCGCTGCGACTGAACATGCCATCTTACCAAGGCTTTAGACTCCAAGTCTTTTTCTCCTCCGTATCAAGCCACACATGAGGCTGCTTACCAAGATAAGAGCCCATGGTATTACAGGAAGGTTACTAGCATGGTTAGAGCATTGGCTGATTGGTAGGAGGCAGTGAGTGGGAATGAAAGGATCCTTTTCTGGTTGGCTGTCAGTGACTAGTGGTGTTCCACACAAGCCGGTGTTGGGATTACTTCTTTATATGCTGTATGTCAATGATTTAGATGATGGGATAGATGGCTTTATTGCCAGTTTTGCAGAAGATGTGATGATTGGTGAAAGGGCAGGTAGTGTTGAGAAAACAGGAAGGCTGCAGAAGGACTTAGATTAGGATTATGGGCAAGAGAGTGGCAAATGAAATATGATGTTAGAAAATGCAGGGTCATGCACTTTGGTGGTAGAAATAAATATGTGATTGTTTTCTAAATGCAGAGAAAATCCAAAAAATCTGAGATGCAAAGGGACTTGGGAGTCCTTGTGCAGAACACCCTAAGGGTTAACTTGCAGGTTGAGTCGATGGTGAGGAAGGCAAATGCCATGTTAGCATTCATTTCAAGAGATCGAGAATGCAAGAGCAAGGATGTGATGCTGAAACTTTGTAAGGCATTGGTAAGGCTTCACTGAGTATTGTGAACAGTTTTGGGCTTCTTATCTAAGGAGAGATGTACTGGCATGGGAGAGGGTTCAGAGGAGGTTCACAAGGATGGTTCCAGCAGTGAAAGGATTATCATATGAGGAATGTTTGATGGCTCTGGGTCTGCAGTCGCTAGAATTTAGAAGGATGAGGGAGGATTTCATTGAAACCTTTCGAATGTTGAAAGGCCTATACAGAGTAGATGTGGAATGGATGTTTCCCATGGTTGGGAGAGTCGAGGACAAGAGGGCACTGCCCCAGGATAAAGGGACGTCCGTTGAAAACAGAGATACGGAGAAATTTCTTTAGGTGAATTTGTGGAATTTATTACCACAGGCTGCAGTGGAGGCCAGGTCATTGGGTGTATTTAAGGCAGAGATTGATAGTTCTTGATTGGCCACTGCATCAAACGTCATGGGGAGAAGGTTGGGGAGTGGGGCTGAGAAGGGGACAAAAGGATCAGCGATGATTGAATGGCGGAGCACATTTGATGGACCAAATGGCCCAATTCTGCTCCTATGTCTTATAATCTATTACCATCATCTCTCCTAGGCCTTTAAACATCTGTAATACCTTTGTTACCCAATTCTGAGCTCTTGTTCACTAAGGGTAGTCATGTCTTCAACTACCAAAGTTCTAGGCTCTGCAATTCCCTCTCCACCTCTCTTTCAGGCCTTTACAATGCACATTAAGATGATATGTGCCTGCAACACTGCTGCAAGTAAGATTTTCATTGCACCTGTACATGAACGTACTTGTGTATATGACAATAAATATGACTCTGACGTAAGACCTATCTCTTCATTCACATGTCCTTGATACTGTCTTCTATGGCTCACTGGCAACTATTTTCCAGCTGTTCCTGTGTCGAGCCTTGGGTTGCTCTGCTCTGCTGAGTGTGCTGTCCATATGTTATGATTGTGGCTCCTGTGGATCTTGGTATTCTGCAAGCCCTCCACCAAAAAAATCTCTCTGTTGCTCTAAACTCAAATGCAAGATTGATCTAAAACCATCACATTTAGGTGATGTCAAAGAAACACAGTGCTGAGTTTAATCGATTCATAAGATCATAATGCAGAGGAGCAGATTAAGGCTAGTTGGTGTATCGAGTCTGCTTTGCCATTCAATCATGGCTAATCTATTTTCCCTTTCAACTTTTCCCCTGCCTTCTCCTCAAGACCTTTGAACCCTTACTAATTAAGAAGCTATTAACCTCTGATTTAAATATACCTAATAACCGGGCCTTCACAGCTGTCTATGACAATGAATTCCAGATTCACTGTCCTCTGGCAAAAGAAATTTCTCCTCATATCTGTGCAAAAGGGACATCCTTCTATTCTTGAAGCTTTGCCCTCTGGTCTTAGACTCTCCCACATATTTCTATTTCGGTCTTTCCATATTTGGTAGGTTTCAATGAGAGTCCCTTTCATTTTTCCAAACTCCAATGAACAGGCCAAGAGCCATCAAATGCTCCTCATACATTAACTTCTTTGTTTCTGGGATCATTGTTGTAAACATCATCTAAACCCTCTCCAATGCTAACACATCCTTTCTTAGATTTGGTGCCCAAAACTACTCAGCATATTCCAAGTATGGTCAGACCAATGCTTTAAAAAGCCACAGTATTACATCTTTGCTTTTAGCCCATTTGAACTTAATGCTAACATTGCATTTGCCTTCCTTATTACCAACTCAACCTGCAAGTTAACCTTTAGGGAATCCTGCGCTAGGACTCTCAAGTCCCTTTGCACCTCTGATTTCTGAATTTGTTCCCCACAGAGAATAGTCTGTGCCTTTATTCCTTATACTTTTTTGTTACCAACTTCTTTGAAGTTGCAGCATTTTTTAGGACTAAGAGCTGTCACTTCTGAATTTAACCTCTAAAGCTTGAAGTGACCCTCAGCCATCCTTGATGTTTTGGCTGATGTTTTCAAGGACACCTTTGCCATCAAAATCTGTTTGTCCTAATAGGAGATGAGCTTCCAGTTAAAAGATGAGGGTTAATACAGAATTTATTAAATTAAATATTGTAACCGTCCAGTAAAAACATCATGGATTAATGTGAAACATCTGTGAAGAAAAAATCTGAGTTTCTTGATTTTTGGCAAGTTTGCATCATCCATCAGTAAGTCTAACACAGTAGGTAATTGTGATTTTAATTGGCTGTCATATTTTCTGACTTGATAAAGCCTTCTTGTCTCCTTGAAAGACAGTTACAGCAGATAAACCACAGAGGTAGAGGAATATACTCTGGCTGTGTTTGATTATTACCATGAAATTGTCAAATTGAAGAAGAACATTATATTTCTTAGTGGCAATTCACTTTAAGTTTATTATGATTATGGATAGATGTGTGTCCTTGATTGGTTGCACTCACTTCAGTGGGAGATAATTTGGCAAGTGGAGTGTAGCACACAGATGCTGTTTTATTGCCTATTTTGAGTGAGCACCCGAGGATGAACACTCACTGCTTGGTGTGCTTGATTTGACTTTCAACTTGCATTTCAATTTTTCTTCAGTGAGGAGAAATAACTTTTATTCCGCCTTTCACAATGTTTCTAAGCATTTTGCGCCCACTGTTGTAATTTGAACCTTCAGCAACACTTTACTTCTAACATTTGTTCATTCACGAGATGTGAGCCTTGCCAGCTGTAATGGTTTAATTCCCCACTGTAATTCAGGAGCAGTTAGGAGTCAGTCACATTAGTTTGTCTGGGGTCATGCATGGGCCAGAGGACACATTCATGAAACAAATAATTTTTAAAACAACTTGTAAGTTTCATTAACCTATCAACCTCATGATTACAAACAAGATAAAATCTGCAGATGCTGGAAACCTGAGCAACTCACACAAAATGCTGGAGGAACTCAGCAGGCCAGGCGGGATCTATGGAAAAGAGTACAGTCAACGTTTCGGGCCAAAACCCTTCGGCAGGACTGGAGAAAAGAAAAGCTGAGGAGTAGATTTGGAAGGTGGGGGGAGGAGAAAGAGAAACACCAGGTGATTGGTGAAACCTGGAGGGTAAGGGGGGATGAAGTAAAGAGCTGGGAATTTGATTGGTGAAAGAGACAGAGGGCCATGGAAGAAAGAAAAAGGGGGAAGGAGCACCAGAGGGAGGCGGTAAGTGGACAAGGAGAATGGTGAAGGAGGGATACTGGGATGGGGAATGGTGAAGGATGGGTTGGGGGGCATCCTTCATCATTTCCCATCCCTTTATTCCACTCTCACCATTGAAATTTTCACTTTGATTCTTCAAGATTTTGGTTTGTAGAGAAACAAATAATTGCTGGACGATCTCCTCTCTCTTTGCAGTACCTGCCATTTAGCCTCAATGAGGCCCAGGTGTGTCACAAAGCATATTTTATATCAGACTATAATCCTTGAAATAGGTGTTCAAACTTATACTTGGGGTTCCTGTGATTTGTGACTTATGACATCGTTGGGTTCAGTAAATCATAAAAAGGATATCTTCCCTAGATTCCTTGTATTTTTCAACAACAACGTTGATCTGTATTAAATAAGTTTTGAGTGTTTATATAGTGAATGTATGAGATATAGTTGGAAGTCTTTTGATAATGCATTTCATGAATCAACAGCTCCAAAGCTAGACTAAGTTTAATAGTCAGACCTGGATTTTGCTGAGTGTGTTGCTCTGCCAGTACATGGTGCCTCTACTCCATATTGGCCAAGAGTTAATTGTGCAGTTCCTTACGACCCACCCTGTTGGCTGAGATCATGTTGGAGCCCATTGGGTGAGATCACTTGTGACATGGTCCTTGACTGATGTAATTAGGTTCCACGGACTGACTGGATCAAGCCTACACATAAGTATCCT
Source organism: Hypanus sabinus (assembly GCF_030144855.1). Classification (NCBI taxonomy): domain Eukaryota; kingdom Metazoa; phylum Chordata; class Chondrichthyes; order Myliobatiformes; family Dasyatidae; genus Hypanus; species Hypanus sabinus. The sequence goes on along the minus strand of NC_082719.1, from coordinate 64,084,083 downwards.
ATGGAAACCTTGAATGGATGGCAAAATTACATTCTTGGATTTGCTCCTGATTGAGATTGGACAGGACGTATGTAGAGAGGATGGTACTTTCTGTGGGAAGGTCTAGAACTTGGTGTCAAAGTCCAAAAGTTCAACATTGAAGGTAACTTTATTATCAAATTATATATGTGTCACCATATACAACCCAGAAAATCATTTTCTTGCTGACATACACAGTAAATCCAAGAAACACAATAGAATCAGTCAAACACGAGGAAATCTGCAGATGCTGGGAATTCAAGCAACACACACAAAATGCTGGTGGGAACACAGCAGGCCAGGCAGCATCTATAGGGAGAAGCACTGTTGATGTTTTGGGCCGAGACCCTTCGTCAGGACCAGTCAAAGACCGCACCCAGCAGGACGGACAAGCAGCCGGTGAGCACAAGACAACAAACAGCAAATACAAAAAAAGGATAAAAAGGGAAAATAATAATAGTAAATACATAAGCACTAAATATTGATAATACGAGATGAAGAGGCATTGAAAGTGGGTCCATAGGTTGTGGGAACTGTTCAGTGATGAGATGAGTGAAGTTTTCCCCTCTGCTTCAACAGCCTGGTGGTTGAGGGATAATGACTGTTCCTGAACCTGGAGTTATGGGTCCTGATGTTGGGGGTCTTTGATGATGGATGCTACTTTCCTGCAACATATTTAAAAATAAGCATCACTTCCTTTATGAGATAATTTTTGTTCTCAGAGAGTTGTCAGTCTTATGGAAGTCTCTTCCTAAAGAGTAGTGGAAACAGAGTCTTTCTAAATTTTGATGGCAGAGATAAGTAGAGCCCTGTAAAGAAGGTATGTGATATAATATTGTGGGTGGATGGATTGCACTGTTAAAATTATAATCAGATCATTTATGCTCTCCTAATTCATATGTGCATATATTCTGAATACTGAAATTGAGAACCATTTAAAACTATTAAAAGGCAAATAAAAACTCTTCTGCAAGATCACTCCATATGTGTCAATAGTGCACCAATTGAAGCTAGTTGGGTGGGAAACTCAGAAATCAGTGCCAAAAGAAATGTATAATTTTAAAAGCTGTTGAATAAAATACTCTCTGTCTCCCAGTGTATCTGTGTAATGAGCCCTTTGATTCTATCTATCACTTTTTGAAAGGTAAGATTAAAGCCGGCAATGAATTCAAATTTATTGATGGTCCCTTAAGGAAAGTAAGCTGCTGGTCTTACATAGACAATGCACCTACATGAAAAGTGGTAAATTATTTTCACATGTACAGTGAAAATTGTCTTACATACTGTTAGTACAGATCAGATCATTACAACAGTGTATTGAAGTAGTACAAGTTAAAACAAAATACCAGTGTTACAGTGGAAATGAAGTCCAAGTAGACAGTAAGGTGAAAGGTCATAATAAGGTGGTAAGTGAGGTCAAAAATCCATCTAATTGTACTCAGGAACCATTCAATAATGTTATAGCAGTGGGATAGAAACTGTCCTTGAGTCTGTTGGTTTGTATTTTCAGGCTTTTGTGTCTTGTCCATGATGGCGGGGTGAGGGGGGGGGGGGTGGTGGAAGGTGAGAGAATGCCTTGAGTGGGTGGGGTCGGACGGGAATGTAGACAGAGTCCATGGAAGGGAGGCTGGTTTCCATGGTAAGCTGAGTTGTGTTCACAACACTCTGCAGTTCCTTGTTGTCATGGGCAGGCAGTTGTCATACCAAACCATGAATATTTGAAGATACTTTCTATGATACACTGAGTGTCAAAGGAGATATGCCAAATTTCTTTAGGACAAAGAGGTATGGAATATAGGAAAGAAGGTTCAAAATCCAAAGTAAATTTAATATCGAAGTACATATATGTTAACGTATACTGCATTGAGATCCATTTTCTTGCAGGTATTTACAGGGAAGAAAAGAAATACAAAAGAATCTACCAAAAAAACCAGATAAACAAAAACTGACAAATAACCAATGTGCAAAAGAAGACTGTAGATAAAAAAATACTGAAAATAATGAGCTGTAAAGAGTTCTTGACAGTGAGTCGTTCGGTTGTAGAATCAGTTCAGGGTTGTAGTAAGTGAAGTTAACTACGCCAGTTCAGAAACACAATGGGTCAGAGCTGTTCCTGAGCCTGGTGGGGTGTCCAGTGGGAGTATTGAGAAGACATCATGCCCTATATAGTGGAGGTTATTGATGATGGGTGCTGCTTTCTTGTGCCAGCAATCCTTGTAAATGTACTCAGTGTACTGGGCTGAATGCTCCAATTTCTGTTCTAGGGCATTGGTTTTGCCACACCAGGCCATGGTACAATCACAGGATACTTTCCACTATGCTCCTATAGAAATTGGTCATAGTTTGCATTGACACAAACTTCTACAAAAGTAGAGGCATTATTGTGTCCTTTTTGTGATGGCACTTGCATGTTGGTCCCAGAACACTTGCTCTGATATATTAATGCCAAAGGATTTGGAGCTACTGATCCTCTCCACCTCCGATCCCCCAATGAGGACTAACGGTAGTGTTAACATGGCTGAACCAGAGCTGGATAAAGCCAATTGTTTAATTTCAGCAGACATCTTGCAGTTGACATCAGTTATAAAGTAGAAATGGAAAATGTTGGAAATCCTCAGCAGATCAGGAAGAGAAACAGAGTTGCCGTTTCAGGTCAATGATCCTTTGTCAGAAGAGCAGTGCGAAATTTTCTCAAAGGTGATTTAGAATGGATTGTGAGTGCTGATCTTACCAACATCCATGTCTTGTCTTTAAAAAAGAATATTGAACCAAATTGTTCTGTTCACAGCAAGAACAGTAGTAGACAAGCTGATTCCTGGTTGAAGTACTTTATGGTTCATGTAGTGTGCTGCTGAGGTTCTCTCCACCACTGTCCTGTCCCTGAACACCTCACCACACTCAAAGGCTTGCCAACTCTTTCAAATACCCCTGATAGACAAAGGCATTTAAAATTGAAAATAAAAATTAAATCCATTTGAATATTTTAAAAATGTTTTAACATGTCGAGCCTCAAACAGAGTTGTACCATTTGATCAGGAATAAAAATGAGCAGTCTGTGAAAGAAAATAACTTTTATGACCAGTTAGAATTGCAAAAAGAGAACATTCAAACGTACACAATATGTCTTCTTGAATTGACACTACTGTACAGGAAATTCTGGATTACCATTAGGGTCATCCTCGTTCCAGAGACTCAGCAGAAAGGTAGCTGTCATCTGAAAAAAACAAGGGAATCAATTGATATCCAGAAGGTATTCTTGTGTTTTTAAGCACATTATTATTGCATAACTTCTGAATAGTCACATAGACCACTCTACTCCTATGGAGGGCAATGATAACTCTCTGAGGAGCACAAACAGATGTTTTCCCACTCAAATTCTCCAAGGTTGATTGAGAAGCAGTAGTGACATCTTCAAAGGTTTGAAAAGGAAAATAAATCTCCACCTGTGTGAATCCCCACAGTGTCTGATAATGTTGTGACCTCTGTCTTGGATGCCGATGTAGGAAACATCCTCTCCATGTCCACTCTGTCTACGCCTTTCAATATTTGCTAAGTTTCAATGAGAACCCCCCCCCCCCACCCATTCTTCTAAACTCTAACATGTACAGAGACATCAAATACTCCTTGGATATTAACCCTTTCAATCGCAGAATCATTCTTGTGAACCTCCTCTGGACCCGGTTGAATCCCAACACTTCTGTAACCCTTACCCAAAAGGCTGGTATATGTCTAGGGGAAAAGGAGATCCAGCCACTCACCAACCCACCTCCCGTACACGCAGGTGCTGTGAGAATCGAGTTAATGCCTCACGCCCACCAACAGTATCAAACCCACAACAAATACCGTTATGACATACACTTTAAAGAGTTTACTAAAATTAAAAGAGTAGTAGGCAATACAATATATATATATATACAAGGAAAAAAACAAAAGGCTCCAACTTATCAAAGTTTAGTCTGTTTAGTGCACTTGTTGGAGCTCAATCAACGAACCATTCGACCCCTCGTCGCTTGCCTCCGACCTCCATGTCTTCGCACCTAGGACCACGCCCGGGGGTCTTCCGAGCAGTGCAGCGCACGTCCACCTTCCTCGACGTCTTCCTCCCGCGCTCTCCTCCCACCAAAAAACCCGCAAAAACCCCTCCCCCAAGTTCCCAGCATCACAAGACACAATAACATTCCCCATTGATTAACAAATGAATACAATTACCATATCAGCCATTCTAAAGTGAAACAGCGAGAGAAACACTTATCCGACAAAGAAGCATTCCTACTTGTAACAAACCAAAGAGGCCATTTTGAGTAACATACATAGGACATTGTACACTTCTTTTCTTTGGTAAGGTGCCCAAACTCTCACAATGCTCCAAGTACAGTCTGACCAATATCTTATAAATCCTCAGCATTACATCCTTGTTTTTATATTCTAGTCCTGTTGAAATGAATGCTAACATTGCATTTGCCTTCCTTACTACCAGGTCAACCTGCCATTTAACCTTTATGGAATCCCAAGTCCTGTTGCACCTCTGATTTTTGAATTTTCTACATGTTTAGAAAATAATCTACACCTTTATTCCTTCCACCAAAATGCATGACCATACACTTCTCTACTCTGTATTCCATCTGACACTTCTTTGCCCATTCTCTCAATCAGTGAAAGTCCTTCTGCAGAGTCCTTGCTTCTTCAACACTACCTGCCCCTCACCCTATCCATGCATCCAGAAACCTGGCCAAGAAGCCATCAATTCCATCAACCAGACATATAACGTGAAAAGAAGTGGTCCCATCACCAGCAGCTGCAGAACACCACTAGTCACCTGGAGAGAATATTTTATCTACGTTTATATCTTTGCTGTAACACCATCGGCTCTTATCTTGTTTAGCAGCCTCACGTGTGACTCCTTGTCAAAAATCTTCTGCAAATCCAAGTAAAGTTATCCACAGATTCCTTTGTCTATCTTGCATGTTATTTCCTCAAAAACTTTCAACAGATTTGTCAGGCAAAGTTTTCCCTTGAGGAAACCATGCTGACTTCAGCTTTTTGTTAATCATGTGCTTCCAAATACTCTGAAGCCTTATCCTTGATAATGGGCTCCTATACCTTGCCCACCACCGAGGTCAGGCTAGCTGGCATACAATTTCCTTTCTTATGCTTCCCTCCCTTCTTAAAGAGTGGGGTGACATTTGCAGTTTATAGTCCTTTACAACCATCTCAGAATCTAGTGAAAGATGGTTACCAATGCCTCCACAATCACTTCACAATGTCTGTCTATGGATAAAACTAAAATGTCAAATTGAGTAAATTTGAATCATTGCCCACTTAGAAGTTTCATTGCCAGAAAAAATGTGTCTTGCGACAACCTAATGGTATTGTCTAGAGCAGATATTGGCTACTATCAAGTTCAAGCTGTTAAGGAGTGCTGTGGACATTAAGCATATTAACACTGCACCTATAGCAACAGAAGTTAGCCATCATTTTACTAATTCTGACAGTTCTATCTCTTTATTATTAATTCCCTAGCCTTTCTCCATATCTGTTAATAGCCTCAATTTGCTAGTAAGTATCTATTACATTAAGCAACCTAATTGTCTTTGCATTAGTGTTTTCTGGGAAGTAGTGTTCTGTGTTCACACTGCCTAGAAGTACTTCAGTGATTTCTTTTTTAACTGGATAATTTTGAATTCCAAGCTTACATACATGACGTCTAGATTATTGATTAAATTAATTGTTTTTAACTGTAATAATCATTGTGAATGAATTGATCAAACTCAATTAATATAAACTAATTTCACTCAGTTACCCACAGTGGGTCATTTCCTTAATCACAGGTTCTGAGATTAATAATCAGGACGACACACACAAAATGCTGGTGGATGTCTGTGAAGAAAAAGAACTTCAGGATGTATATTGTATACATGTCTCGGATATTAAATGGAACTATTAAACAACCAATGCACTCAAGGGTGTGCTGAGGACAGCCTGCAAGTGTTGCCCACATTCTAACACCAACGTGGCATTCCCACAATGCTCAGCAAAACACAATAAGCATCAAACAACAGCAAAACAAGCCTTGTCCCTCCCTCCCTCCCACCCAAGTACATCCACAGTCCTCTAACCACAGGGCAGGCCTCCAACCTCCAGCAAACATGGACTCAGGCCTGCAGACACCAAGCTTCTACATCCCCGATGGACTCACAGAGATCCATAGACTTGGCTCTGGCCAACAGGCCTTGAATCCTGGACTTCTGATTCAACCCCTGGGCTGCGATCCTCAGCATTGATCCCAATTACTGAACACCAGGCCTTGAAGTACAGAATCTCCAATGGTGGGAATCCAAACAGTAGGGCTTGACCTCTGGTCTCATCGACTTGCAAACCCTGGGGGTGGGGGGATGGTTATAGGTGGACTCCTTCTACCAGCAATAAACTCTGACTCTGGAACCCACTGACAACTCACTGAGCTGGGGTTTCCTTTATCCAGTCTCTGCTGGTCCCTGGTTCTTGTTGCTGGTCTTTGAAGGTGGAGTGGAGAATTAGCCTGACCTCTAATTCCCCCACATCCCTTTTTTCTGAAAATCCCTAACTCCTCTCTCTATCTCGAAAACCATCCTTATAAACCTAAAAAAAATTGAAAAATTTAACAACTTAAACAATTAAAAAACAAATAAATCTGAGCTGTGACTCAACCAAGGTCACAGCTTTGTACCATCTTGAAATCTACCAGCATCGGTCTAAAATTGCCTTAGCTGTTCTTCCTCCAATGACTTGTAATGCTTTTTAAGGAGGATTGATTTCTACGTATAAATGGAGTAGCATATTCCTGGTTCTACATTACATCATGAAACCTTTTCATCGTTTTTGTAGCTTTTGGAGCTCACCGATTGGCCACATTTTGGTATGTCTAGGTTTGGCCTGAGCTCAGGTGACTTTTGGGCTGGCGCAGCCCCAAGTTCACACCGGTGTTGCATACTGAAGTGTAGCAGGAACTGGAACATCGAAGACAGCGAGAGTGGCTGTTGGAGGGCTCTGCACCCCATAATTGATTAGCCCTTCAGACTGACTGTAACATTGAAATAGTGACTGTTGTCTCCGTTGGTGCTGAGGAAGGAGCGATATCTGTCTCTCCCTTGTCAGTGAGAGAGAGGGAGAGCCTGTGGGATGTCGAAATGTTGGAGTGAAGAGTTAGTTTTTGAGGGACTGTAGACCAAGGTCTCTCTTTGGGGACTTTGCTGTTGCTTGCCTGGTGGGTGGCGGGAATTCTGATGCTTTATTCTAGAATAATATGGGGGGGGGTGGAGGTTGATGCTGTTTGCTTCTGTTTGTGTGTGGAGGGGGCTGGGGGCTTTGGGGTTCTTATGTCTTCTCTTCTGTCATTCATCCCTTGGGGGGTTTTTCTTCTGTTTCAAGGATGCCTGCGGAGAGTAACAATTTCAAGTTGTATAAAACCTGTTTCTACTGGGCGTCTCTGGAAACACGGTTCAATAGATAATAGACAATAGACAGTAGGTGTAGGAGTAGGCCATTTGGCCCTTCTAGCCAGTACCACCATTCACTGTGATCATGGCTGATCATACATAATCAGTACCCCGTTCCTGCCCTCTCCCCATATCCCTTGACCCCGCTATCTATAAGAGCTCTATCTAACTCTCTCTTGAATGCATCCAGAGACTTGGCCTCCACTGCCTTCTGGGGCAGAGCATTCCACATATCCACCACTCTCTGGGTGAAAAAGTTTTTCCACATCTCTGTTCTAAATGGCCTACCCCTTATTCTTAAACTATGGCCTCTAGCTATGGACTCACCCATCAGCAGGAACATGCTTCCTGCCTCCAGCGTGTCCAATCCCTTAATAATCTTATATGTTTCAATCAGATCCCCTCTCGTCCCTCTAAATTCCAGTGTATACAAGCCCAGTCGCTCTAATCTTTCAACATATGACAGTCCCACCATCCCGGGAATTAACCTTGTGAACCTACGCTGCACTGCCTCAATAGCAAGAATGTCCTTCCTCAAATTTGGAGACCAAAATTGCACACAATATTCCAGGTGGAGTCTCACCAGGGCCCTGTACAGCTGCAGAAGGACCTCTTTACTCCTATACTTAATTCCTCTTGTTATAAAGGCCAGCATGTCATTAGCTTTCTTCACTGGTTGCTGTACCTGCATGCTTGCTTTCATTGACTGATGTACAAGAACACCTAGATCTTGTTGTACTTCCCCTTTTCCTAACTTGACTCCATTTAGATAGTAATCTGCCTTCCTGTTCTTGCCACCAAAGTGGATAACCTCACATTTATCAACATTAAACTGCATTTGCCATACATTTGCCCACTCACCCAACCTGTCCAAGTCACCCTCCATTCTCATAACATCCTCCTGACATTTCACACTGCCACCCAGCTTGTGTCATCAGCAAATTTGCTAATGTTACTTTTAATCCCTTCATCTAAATCACTAATGTATATTGTAAACAGCTGCGGTCCCACTTTGCGGTACCCCACTGGTCACAGCCTGCCATTCCAAAAGGGACCCGTTAATCGCTACTCTTTGTTTCCTGTCAGCCAGCCAATCCATGTCAGTACTCTCCCCCAATACCATGTGCCCTAATTTTGCCCACTAATCTCTTATGTGGGACTTTATCAAAAGCTTTCTGGAAGTCCAGGTATACTACATCCATTGGCTCTCCCTTGTCCATTTTCATAGTTACATCCTCAAAAAACTCCAGAAGATTAGTCAAGCATGATTTTCCCTTCATAAATCCATGCTGACTCGGACTGATCCTTCTACTGCGATCCAAATGTGTCGTAATTTCCTCTTTTATAATTGACTCCAGCATCTTTCCCACCACTGACGTCAGGCTAACTGGTCTATAATTCCCTGTTTTCTCTCTCTCTCCTTTCTTGAAAAGTGGGACAACATTAGCCACCCTCCAATCAGCAGGAACTGTTCCTGAATCTAGAGAACATTAGAACATGATTAACAATACGTCCACGATTTCTAGAGCCACCTCTTTAAGTACCCTGGGTTGCAGACCATCAGGTCTCGGGGACTTATCAGCCTTCAGGCTCAACAGTCTATCCAACACCGTTTCTTGCCTAATATAAATTTCCTTCAGTTCATCCTTTACCCTAGTTCCTTTGGCCACTATTACATCTGGGAGATAGTTTGTGTCTTCCCTAGTGAAGACAGATCCAAAGTACCTGTTCAACTCATCTGCCATTTCCTTGTTCCCCATAAAAAATTCACCCATTTCTGTCTTCAATGGCCCAATTTTGGTCTTAACTATGTTTTTGCTATTCACATACCTAAAGAAGCTTTTACTATCCGCCTTTATATTCTTGGCTAGTTTACCTTCATACCTCATTTTTTCTTGGTGTATTGCCTTTTTTGTTATCTTCTGTTGCTCTTTAAAAGCTTCCCAGTCCTCCGGTTTCCCGCTCAGCTTTGCTATGTTATACTTTTTCTCTTTTATTTTTATACTGCCCTTTATTTCCCTTGTCAACCACAGCCGCCCCCTACTCCCCTTAGGATCTTTCTTCCTCTTTGGAATGAACCGATCCTGCACCTTCTGCATTATTCCTAGAAATACCTGCCATTGTTGTTCCACTGCCTTTCCTGCTCGGGTATTGTTCCATTGAACTTTGGCCAGCTCCTCGCTCATAGCTCCATAGTTCCCTTTGTTCAACTGTAATACTGACACATCTGATTTTCCCTTCTCCTTCTCAAATTGTAGGTTAAAACATATCATATTATGGTTACTACCTCCTAATGGTTCCTTTACCTCGAAGTCCCTGATCAAATCTGGTTCATTGCACAACACTAAATCTAGAATTGCCTTCTCCCTGGTAGGCTCCAGTACAAGCTGTTCTAAGAATCCATCTCGGAGGCACTCCACAAACTCCCTTTCTTGGGGTCCAGTACCATTCTGATTCTCCCAGTCTACCTGCATGTTGAAATCCCCCATGACAATTGTATCATTACCTTTGCCACATGCCAATTTTAACTCTTCATTCAACTTACACCCTACATCCAGACTGCTGTTTGGGGGCCTGTAGATAACTCCCATTAGGGTCTTTCTACCCTTAGAATTTCTCAGTTCTATCCATGCTGACTCTACATCCCCTGATTCTATGTCCCCCCTCGCAAGGGACTGAATATCATTCCTCACCAACAGAGCCACCCCACTCCCTCTGCCAGTCAGTCTGTCCTTTCGATAAGATGTATATCCTTGAATATTCATTTCCCAGGCCCTGTCTGCTTGAAGCCATGTCTCTGTTATTCCCACAACATCGTACTTGCCAATTTCCAGCTGAACCTCAAGCTCATCTACTTTATTCCTTATACTTCATGCATTCATATATAATACTTTTAATTCGTTACTCCCCTCTCCTTTCATATCAATTCCTATTTCACTTGGCCATACTGTATGATCTCTTCTTGAGCTTTCTACTCCATTGATTCTGTTGTCTTTTTTAACCTTTCTTATTTTCACTTTCCCTTTAACTCCATCCTTATATTTCCAGTTCATCCCCTCCCCACCACTACTTAGTTTAAACACATCCGTGTTGCAGTGGCAAACCTGTCTGCCAGAATGCTGGTCCCCTGCCTATTAAGGTGCAACCCGTCCCTTTTGTACAATTCATCCCTACCTCAAAACAGATCCCAGTGGTCCAAGAATTTAAATCCATGCTTTCTGCACCAGTTCCTCAGCCACACATTCAGATCCATTATCTCCCTGTTCCTGCACTCTCCAGCACGAGGAACTGGAAGCAAACCAGAGATAATCACCCTGGAAGTCCTGCTTTTCAGCCTTCTTCCGAGTTCTCTGAAGTCCCGCTGAAGAATGTCCTTCCTCTTCTTCCCGATGTCATTTGTGCCGACATGCACTACCACTTCCGGCTGTTCACCTTCACCCTTGAGGATTCCCTGCAATTGGTCCGTGATGTCCTGGATCCTAGCACCAGGGAGGCAACACACCATCCTTAAATCTCACCTGCTGCTGCAGAAACCCCTTTCCGTACCTCGTACTATGGAGTCCCCTACTACCACGGCTCTTCCTGATGTCTGACTCCTTGGCTCTGCTCCTGCACCAATTTTCGGCTCGCAGACTTGTCTGCCTCTCAGACTAGCGGTATCTTCTGTTCTGACAGCTTCCAAGAGGGTGAACCAGTATATGAGAGGTAAATCCCCTGGGGTCTCCTGTACTTCAAGCATCCTTTCCTTCCTCATCTTCGCCCCCTTTCTCTCTTCCAGTATCCTCGGTGTAACGACCTCACTGTCGGTCCTGTCCAGAAAACTCTCGTATTCGCGGATAAACCTGAGGTCATCCAGTTCTTTCTTCAGTGCTGCAACATGCTCCTTCAGAAGCTGAATCTGGACACATTTTCCACAGCTGTAGCAGCCAGGGGTCACCATCAGTGTCCCTGACCTCCCACACCATACACGGAGCACACTGAATCAGCTTAGTGGTCATGTCTTCACCCTCTCCAATCAGTTAGCCCCTTGCTAAAGTCACTGGACTCTGGGGTGAGTAACCCACTTTTCTCAGGCTAGGGTGTATATGACTTTGGTCCAATCAAAACCCATGAGATTGGGATGCCTCACCTATCCAAACACTGGTTTTTGTGAATTACTGCCCTCCTGCTCCTGCCGGTTGGCAAGAAATAACCAATTGCACACTGCATATAATTATAAAGAAAGTATATTTATGAATGTTAACTTAGCCAAAGAGTTATTAAAGAAAAGAAAGAAAGAAAACAAAAAGACCCCTTGTAATTAAACAGTTAAATGTGCGTAAGGTTGGAGCTCATCTTGAAGTTGTCTATAACTCACACACCCGGTCTGCGTGAAAGCACACACCACCTTCTGAATGTCGCTCGAAATCAGTCTCCAACGAACGAGCTCCCCCACGGGAGTATTGGTCCTTCCTCCTCGAAGCCATTCAACTGCACAAAGCACATTGTGCAACAGGGATGGCATCCTCAGTCATCTTCCCTCCTGTCCTCTCCCAGCTCCCACCAAAATTGACCTTGACCCACACCAGTGTCCGTCGCAAAAACCTCTCAGCCCAGCATTCTCTAAACCTTCTCCCAATTCCACCATCCTGATTGGCTGACACCACATTCCTAAGTTGAACAAGAAAGCATCTTATCTCAGCTCAGACCCAAACAGGCTGAAAGCAGAACAGACTGCCCTTTAAGAACTACTAAAATGAAATACCTACAGCCTAGCAGTAAAAATCGCAAGCAGAATGTATATTCTATACATTCTCTGATATTAAAGGGAACTATTGGACTATTGATCATGATGAACTTTTAATTTCCTGCAGCAGTCCTTTATGCTGCAGGACAGGGGTAACCAAGTGAAGTCTTTAAATGAGGAATTCTAGAAAGCAAGAAGTAATTGGACCAGCAGTTGAAGACAGGACTCAGATTCAAGCTCCCATTTGATCCTTGTAACACTTTGGTTTTACCTTATTGTTTATAATTGGCAGCAGCTGCAGCAAATTTGATAACAAAGCATTAGAGTAGACAACAGTTCTGAATGTTCTCTGCAGTACACTCGGAGAAGCTGGTGAATATCTTTAATTACAACATCATTCATGGACATGGTCAGATTCCTTCATAAACAAGGGTCATGAAATTATAATGTGAATGATTAGTTCAGAAAGGTCAGAAAAGAAAGTCAGGTTTTGTAGATAAGAGTCTCTCTCTCTCTCTCTCTCTCTCTCTCTCTCTCTCTCTCTCTCTCTCTCTCTCTCTCTCTCTCTCTCCTCTCTCTCCCTCTCTCTCTCCCCTCTCTCTCCCTCTCTCTCTCCCTCTCCCTCTCCCTCTCCCTCTCCCTCTCTCTCTCTCCCCCTCCCCTTGCTGACCACAGATGGATAAATGAAAAATTAATCAGTACTGGCTGACAGGAAAAGGAAAAGATTGAGGATGGACACATAAAGCTGTGTCTAAAATAGTGACTGAAGACAGATTCAATCATCCCAAATACCATTTAAGTATATAAAACTGACAGATGGTACAAAGGCAATAATATTAAAGCAAACTAACTCACATAATTAGAGGAAATCACATGCAGTGAATTCTCACAAGACAGCTGTTGTGTCAATATGTGTGGAATTAAGTTGTAATTGTGTTCGACTTGTGTTCCTATTCAGTGCTCTGCTTGTACCCCAAGTAAACTTTTCCAGTAGCACTTGCTCACTACTGTAGTGCATTAGAAACACCTCTTTCATCTTTCCCTAGCCGAGCTCCGATGGCCAGGTGGATGCTGAAATAACCCCACAAAATAAACAAACTCAATCACCTGTGGTACTACCTGCTTCAGCTACTCCCGGGTGAGTGAGTATTGGCTGTACACCGCCCTACTCAAAGTTCCAACATAATGTCAATGCTTTCACCACTGTTGCAGGGATTGATCTGGATTCCATGAGAGGAGTGTGGTATCCTGCAGTACTCTGCTTCCCAGACAAACCCAGGACAGCATCAACGGTCCATTCGTTTGAGTAGCTATGGTGATTAGGGGAGAAAATGCAACTATGCATTTTGTTTTACAATATTTTTCAGTATTTCTTAGAGTTTAAGGCATCTTACTTATTTTTTATTGTTACCTTTAAATATATTTTTATTTCAAAATAATTACCGCAAATTTTAGGCTTTAGGTGTCTGAGTGTGTGAAGTTTTTTGAACTGCTGTAAACCCTTGATAACTTTGATACGGGGCAATGCTTTGCCCACCGTTGAACACATTTACATGGAGCACTACCATAAGAAAGCGGCATCCATCATCAAAGACCCCCACCATCTAGATCATGCCGTTGTCTTGCTACTTCTATCGGGCAGAAGTTCCACACTACTAGTTTCAGGAACAGTTATTACCCTGCCGGAGGAGACTCAATGGGCCACATGGCCTAATCCTGCTCCTATGTCTAATGGCCTTATGGTCTACAAAGGTACAAAGGTTCGTTTAATATCAGAATATGTATTCAGTATATAGCCTGAAATTTGTTCTCTTCACAGACATCAACAAAACAAGAAACCCTAAAGAACAAATGATAGAAACGTCAAAGCCCCAAAGCCCCCTTCACAACAACAACAGCAAAGTGTCGGCTCCACCCTTCCCCACCACCTGTACCAGCAGAAGCACCAACCTCTCTCCCCCCACCCCCACCATGCCAGCAAGAGGAGAAGCCCCAAACAAACCTTGATCCAGAGTTCATCAAAACTACAGTCTGCAAACCAGCACTTCACATCTCATACAATTATAAGGCCTCTTAACACAAGGACTCTTCACAACTTGTGTTCTTAGTATTATTTTTATTTGTACAATTTGTCTTCTTGTGCTCATTGCTGTCTGTCAGTCCTTGCCTGTATATGTATAGTTTTAAATAAAACTATACTGCTTTGCTTTTAAAAACATAGAAACAGAGAAAACCTACAGCACAAGACAAGCCCTTTGATCCCACAACGCTGTGCCAGACATGTCCTTACCTAAGAAATTCCCTATAGCCCCCTATATTTCTAAGCTCCATGTACCTATCCAGGAGTCTCTTAATAGACACTATCGTATCCACCTCCACCACCGTCGCTGGTAACCCATTCCACACACTCACCACTCACTGCGTAGAAAATGACATCCCCTGACATCTCCTCTGTACCTACTCCCCAGCACCTTACACCTGTGTCCTCTCGTGCTAGTCATTTCAGCCCTGGGGAAAAAAACTCAGACTATCCACATGGTCAATGCCTCTCATCATCTTATACACCTCTATCAGGTCACCTCCCATCCTCCGTCGCTCCAAGGAGAAAAGGCCGAGTTCACTCAACCTATTCTCATAAGGCGCGCTCCCCAATTCAGGCAACATCCTTGTAAATCTCCACTGCACCCTTTCTATGGCTTCCACCTCCTTCCTGTAGTGAGGTGACCAGAACTGAGCACGGTACTCCAAGTGGGGTCTGACCAGAGTCCTACATAGCTGCAACATTATCTCTCGGCTCCTAAATTCAATCCCATGATTGGTGAATGCCTTCTTAACCACAGAGTCAACCTGCGCAGCAGCTTTGTGTGTCCTATGGACTCGGACCCCAAGATCCCTCAGATTCTCCACACTGTCAAGAGTCTTGCCATTAATACTATATTCTGTCATCATATTTGACCTACCAAAAAGAACCTCCTCACACTTATCTGGGTTGAACTCCATCTGCCACTTCTCAGCCCAGTTTTGCATCTTATCAATGTCCCACTGTAACCTCTGACAGCCCTCCACACTATCCACAACACCCCCAACCTTAGTGTCATCAGCAAATTTACTAACCCATCCTTCCACTTACTCATCCAGGTCACTTATAAAAATCACCAAGAGTAGAGGTCCCAGAACAGATCCCTGAGGCACACCACTGGTGACTGACCTCCATGCAGAATATGACCCGTCTACAACCACTCTTTGCCTTCTGTGGGCAAGCCAGTTCTGCATCCACAAAGCAAGGTCCCCTTGGATCCCATGCCTCTTTACATTCTCAATAAGCCTTGCATGGCGTACCTTATCAAATGCCTTGCTGAAATCCATATACACTGCATCTACTGCTCTTCCTTCATCAATGTGTTTAGTCTCATCCTCAAAAAATTCAATCAGGCATGACCTGCCTTTGACAAAGCCATGCTGACTATTCCTAATCATATTATGCCTCTCCAAATGTTCATAAATCCTGTCTGTCAGGATCTACTCCATCCACTTACCAACCACTTAAGTAAGACTGACTGGTTTATAATTTCCTGGGCTCACCCTATTCCCTTTCTTAAATAAGGGAAAAACATCTGCAACCCTGCAATCCGCTGGAACCCCTCCTGTCCCCATTGATAATACAAAGATCATCGCCAGAGGCTCAGCAATCTCCTCTCTCACCTCCCACAGTAGCCTGGGGTACATCTCATCTGGTCCGTGTGACTTATCCAACTTGATGCTTTCCAAAAGCCCCAGCACATCCTCTTCCTTAATATCTACATGCTCCAGCTTTTCAGTCTGCTGCAAGTCATCCCTACAACCACCAAGATTCTTTTCCGTAGTGAATAGTGAAGCAAGGTATTAATTAAGTACCTCTGCGATCTTCTTCCATTCCATACACACTTTTCCACTGTCACACTTGATTGGTCCTATTCTCTCATGTCTTATCCTCTTGCTCTTCACGTACTTGTAGAATGCCTTGGGGTTTTCCTTAATCCTGTCCACTAAGGCCTTCTCATGGCCCCTTCTGGCTTTCCTAATTTCATTCTTAAAATCCTTCCTGCTAGCCTTTTAATCTTCTAGATCTCTATCATTACCTAGTTTTTGAACTTTTCAAAAGCTCGTCTTTCTTTTTGACTCAATTTACAACAGCCTTTATACACCAAAGTTCGTGTACCCTCTCATCCTTTCCCTGTCTCATTGGAATGTACCTACGCAGAATCTTTTTATTATACCTTTCTTGAATCGGTCTCCCTATCTGCTCCTCGATGTCCCTGTTGTTATTGGGTCGTCTATAAAAACACCCAGTAGAGTTATTGACCCCTTCCTATCCCTAACTTCCACCCATAGAGACCGTAGACAAACCCCCCATGACTTCCTTCTTTCCTGCAGCCGTGACACTATCTCTGAACAACAGTGTCACGCCCCCACCTCTTTTGCCCCCCTCCCTGTCCTTTCTGAAACATCTAAAGCCTGGCACTTGAAGTAACCATTCCTGCCCCTGAACCAACCAAGTCTCTGTAATGGCCACAACATCATAGCTCCAAGTGCTGATTCACAATCTAAGCTCATCCGCTTTGTTCATAATACTCCTTGCATTAAAATAGACACATTTCAAACCATCGGTCTGAGAGTGTCCCTTCTCTATCAACTGCCTATCCTCCCTCTCGCATTGTCTCCAAGCTTTCTCTATTTGTGAGCCAACCTCCTCTTCCTCTGTCTCTTCAGTTTGGTTCCCAAACCCCAGCAATTCTAGTTTAAACTCTCCCCAACAGCCTTTGCAAACCTTCCCACCAGGATATTGGTCCCCCTGGGATTCAAGTGTAACCCGTCCTTTTTGTATAGGTCATACCTGCCTCAAAGAGGTCCCAGTGATCCAGAAATCTGAATCCCTCCCCTCCACCTCATTCTACTCCTATACTCACTATCACGTGGCACAGGCAGTAATCCCGAGATTACTACCTTTGTGGTCCAGCTTCTCAACTTTCTTCCTAACTCCCTGCAGTCTGCTTTCAGGACCTCCCCCCTTTTCCTGCCTATGTCATTGATACCAATATGAACCACAACCTCTGGTTGTTCTCCTTCCTACTTCAGGATATCGTGGACGTGATTAGAAACATCGCAGACCCTGGCAACTGAGAGGCAAACTACCATCCGTGTTTCTTTCCTGCATCCACAGAATCGCCTGTCTGACCCATTAGATTAGTGTGCAAACTTAAAGCAGACGCTACTGGGGGTATGGTATTGATGTGGATAAAGAATTGGTTGGCAGACAGGAAGCAAAGAGTGGGAGTAAACAGGACCTTTTCAGAATGGCAGGCAGTAACTAGTGGGGTATCGCAAGGCTCAGTGTTGGGACCTCAGTTGTTTACAATATATATTAATGATTTAGACGAGGGAATTAAATGCAGCATCTCCAAGTTTGCAGATGACACGAAGCTGGGCAGCAGTGTTAGCTATGAGGAGGATGCTAAGAGGATGCAGGGTGACTTGGATAGGTTAGGTGAGTGGGCAAATTCATGGCAGATGCAATTTAATGTGGATAAATGTGAGGTTATCCACTTTGGTTACAAGAACAGGAAAACAGATTATTATCTGAATGGTGGCTGATTAGGAAAAGGGAGATGCAACGAGACCTGGGTGTCATTGTACACCAGTCATTGAAGGTGGGCATGCAGGTACAGCAGGCGGTGAAAAAGGCAAATGGTATGTTGGCATTCATAGCAAAAAGATTTGAGTACAGGAGCAGGGAGGTTGTACTGCAGTTGTACAAGGCCTTGGTGAGACTGCACCTAGAATATTGTGTGTGGTTTTGGTCCCCTAATCTGAGGAAAGACATTCTTGCCATAGAGGGAGTACAGAGAAGGTTCACCAGATTGATTCCTGGGATGGCAGGACTTTCATATGAAGAAAGACTGGATCGACTAGGCTTATACTCACTGGAATTTAGAAGATTGAGGGGGGATCTTATTGAAACGTATAAAATTCTAAAGGGATTGGACAGGCTAGATGCAGGAAGATGAGTGAATATGACATTAAAATTGACGATATGATATATCAATACAAGTAAAGCTGCCTGGATCAGAAACATTTAGAAATCACAATTCCTTAAAATATATACTTTACCTAGAGAAAGTAAAATGGCACAGAATTGGGATTCACAAAATCAGTTGTTCCCACTCTTGCCTGAGTCAGAGGTTGTAAGTTTAAGCCGCACTCCAAACCTTGAGTGTAAAGTGCCAAGCTATTGCTAAGTATGGTACTGATAGAGAATTACACCACGGGAGGTGCCAGTTTTTGGAGATGTTAATTGGAGGGTCCTTCTGTTTTTGCGCTTGGTTCTAGTTTGAAGAAGTGCAAGAAAGTTATTCTCTTTGTCCAGACCAATGTTTATCTCACAAACTACAAGCATGAGTCAAATTGTCTTGTCATCATGACATTTCTCCCTGTAGGAGCCTGCCATTAAAGACGCATGTCCCTGTGCCACTTTAATAGTCTGGTGTAAATGGGTTGGGGAAGAGGCACCTGGAGGATTGATGGGCAATTATTCCAGTTGGCATGGCTCTAAAGTGAGAGGGGGAAAGTTTAAAGGGGATTTGTGGGACAGGATTTTTTCAAGAGAGTGGTAGGTGCCTAGAACATACTGTTAAGGGTGGTATTAGAAGCAGGCAGGATAGTGCTAATTAAGAGCCATTTAGAAAGGCACATGAATGTGTAGGAATGTAGCAATATAGATCATGTTTAGACAGATATGTTCAGTTTAATTGGGCATCATGGTCAGTACAGAGATCATGGACCAATGGGCCTTTTCTTGTGCTGTACTATTCCATGGCCCAAACAGTATGGCACCAAATCTCCAACTGCTGTTCCATCAGGGGAAAGGCAGTTTGGAGATATCACAGGGCACAAATGGGCAGTCACAGATATAGTCCATCCAGTAAGATGTTGGCATGCTCAGACCCAGCGACATCTATGGGGTTAACCAAGGGAGTTATTGTCATTTTTTAAACATTTTTTATGATCACGACATTAAGAACCTCAAGTACTGCAGGTCTACCCCATCAACAAGTTGCCCATTGGTGGAGGAGCTGGGCTTGACGCAGACCATGTTGCTGCCTGCTGCAGAGAGGTGGAGTTGGTTTGCAAAGAGGACGTGCATTCTAAGAGTGAGTGATTGTACTTAGATGTTTTTCTTGTGATTGCAAGACCTTGTTGGATGTTAGTAATGTGAAATGCTGCCAGTCTGATTCACTGGTTTATTGGTGCAACCGATGGCAGGGGAGGGGCAAGGCCTCGGTTGTAGCTAGGACTAGGCCTCAAGCTGGGGTGTTGGCTGTTTGCAGGCCCCAGAGGAGAGGCATTGAAATCAGTGCCAAGAGCCAGTGTGGCGTGGTGCCCTCCGGTATTCACCTGGTGGAATTCAAGCTGGATTGTGTTCGTCTGCAGACTACTGAGGGCTTGCTCTTGCCAACAGGATTCATGGACTCAGGAACTTCAGCTTTTGTAGGAAAGGCAGGTGCTAGTGCTGGAGATGAGGTAGCTGGTTTACAAACAGAGGCAATGTGTAGTATGGAGAGGCTGATGATAGGACAAAATTGCAGTCAACAGATGAGTTACAACGAAAAAGGAAGACAAAATTGGAAAGGGTGAATACAGGACTGAAGGTGTTATACTTGAATGTGTACAGTACTCAGAATAGGGTAGATGAACTTGTAGTACTGTTGCAGTTTGGGATGTATGACATTGTAGGCATCATGGAATCATAGCTGAAAGAAGATTATAGTTAGAAGCAAAATGTCTGAGAATACACATTGTATCGAAAGGTCTGGCAGGGAGGTAGAGGGGTTGGCATTGCTCTGACGGTAAAAAATGCAATCTAATGATTTGAAAGTGGTGACATAGAGTCAGAAGGTGTTGAATCATTGTGGATAGAGCTAAGGAACTGCAAGGGTAAAAGTACCCTGCTGGGAGCTGCATACAAACCTCAAACAGTAGTAGGAATGTGATCTACAAATCACAATGGGAGATAGAAAATGCATGCCAAAAGGGCAAAGTTACAATACTCATGAGGGATTTCAATAGGCAGATAGATCGGGAAAATAAGGTTGGTGCTGGAATCCAGGAGGAGGAATTTCTAAAATGCCTATGAGATGGCTTTTTAGAGCAGCTCGTGGTTGAGCCCACTAGGGGATCAGCTATTCTGGATTGGGTGTTGTGCAATGAACTAGAATTAACGAGAGTTTAATGTAAAAGAACCCTTAGGGAAAGTGATCATAATATGATGAAATTTGAGAAGAAGCTAAAGTCAGATGTATCAGTATTACAGTGGATGTTACAGAAGCATGAGGGAGGAGTTGGCCAAAATTGATTGGAAAAGAACACTGGCAGGGATGATGGCAGAGCAGCAATGGCTGGTGTTACCTGTCCCGTGAGCATGATGTAATTATCTTGTGATGGGCATGATGTAAGAATCTCATGATAGTGGGGTGATGTAATGTCACATGATAGCATGTTCCCGTTGGTATAAAAGGGAGACCGTAATTTGTTGCACAGCTTTTTTGTTGGGAGTTACAGTCGGTGGTTACGTAATCGTAGATGGAGAGAGAGAGTGAAGAGATTCAGCTTCGTACAAACCCAAAGAACTGGGTAGGAATCAACGGTGTTCCATGTTTATCGAAGTGATTGACGTGAAGTGAGGCAAGCACTTTAGTTAACCCCTGCATGGTCTTGGGTGTTGTGTAGTAACCACCTCCGGCAAAAGGTCAGTCACTTTGAGAAATCTTATTCTTTGGGATCTTCAGAAAAGGCACTTATCAGCTAGGATCTGCGTCAACAGTTCTGTTTTCTCTTCGAGGCTTGGCTCATTGCTGGTTCAGATCATTGCTGGTTCGGGAAGTCTCTCCTCTCAATTATTTCATAAATCACATGGACTTTTTAAACTACCACTTTACGACTGTGCTTGAATAAGCTCTGTTAAGAATTCTCTCTAAATTCGACAGTTTGATAACTATAGACGCATAGTACTGTTAACTTCCGTTTAAGTTAGTCGTTTGTTTACTTTTTGATGTTTTTGAGTAGAGGTTAATAAATTTTTGTTGTTTATTTATAAAAACCCGACTCAATTTCATATCTACTGCTGCTGGTGCTTAACACTGGAATTTCTGAAAGCAATTTGGAAGGCTCAGGATATACACATCCCAAAAAGCAAAAAAAGTATTTTAAAGATGACACAACCATGGCTAAGAAGAAAAGTCAAAGCCAACATAAAAACCAAAGAGAGTGCATATAATAGAGCAAAATTTAGAGGGAAGTTAGAGGATCTTTTAAAAACCAACAGAAGGCAACTAAAAAAGTCATGAAGAAGATAAAGATGGAATATGAATGTAAGCTAGCCAGTAATATTAAAGAGGATACCAAAAGTTTCTTCAGATACATAGAGTATATAAGACTAGTGAGAGTTAATATCAGACCATTGGAAAACAACCCTGGAGAAGAGTTAGCAGACATTTTGAATAAGTATTTTGCATTAGTCTTCACTGTGGAAGACACTATAGCAGTATGCTGGAAGTTCCAGGTGTCAGGGGGCATGAAGTGTGTGAAGAACCTACTAGGGAGAAGGTTCTTGGGAAATGGAAAGTCCTGAAGGTAGATAAGTCACCTGGACCGGATGGTATACACCCCAGGGTTCTAACAGAGGTGGCTGCTGAGACCGTGGAAGCATTAGTAATGATTTTTCAAGAATCTCTAGATTCTAGGATGGCTCTGGAAAACTGGGAAATTGCAAGTATTACTCCACTCTTCAAGAAGGGAGAGCGGCAGAAGAAAGGAAGCTATAAACCAATTAGTCTGACCTCAGCGGTTGGGAAGATGTTGGTGTCAGTTATGAAGGATGAAGTCTCAGGGTACTTGGAGGCACATGATAAAACAGACTGTAGTCAACATGGTTTCCTGAAAGGAAAATCATGTCAGGCAAATCTTGAAATTCTTTAAAGAATTAACAAACAGGATGGACAAAGGAGAATCGGTTAATGTTACCTGGATTCTCAGAAGGCCTTTGACAAGGTGCTACTCATGAGACTGCTTAACAAGCTACAGAAAATTACAGGGTACAGGAAATTACATGGTATACAAGAAAGAAGTACGCAGCATCAGTGACCAGCTACATCAGAAAGTGCATTGATGATGTTACTCTGTCCAAGACCATCACTATACGTGCCAACCAGAGGCCATGGATGACAGTGGAGGTGCGTGCGCTGCTGAGGTCCCGCGACTCCGCCTTTAGAGCAGGCAACAAGGCAGCTTTAACAGCAGCAAGGGCCAAACTGTCCCGAGCCATCAGAGGGGCAAAGCGTGCACACGCCCAGCTAATCCACAGCCACTTCCAGGACAGCGGCGACACGCGGCGCATGTGGAAGGGCATCCAGGACATCACCAATTACAAGACAACATCACCTGACTGTGCAGGTGATGCCTCCCTCCCAGATGCGCTGAATAACTTCTATACCCGTTTTGAGGCGGAAAATGACATGGCGGCGAGGAAGTCCACCCCTCCTACAAATGACCAGGTCCTGTGTCTCTCCGTGGCTGACGTGAGAAGAACCCTGTGCAGGGTTAACCCATGGAAGGCTGCTGGACCAGACAACATCCCTGGTAGAGTGCTCAGAGGATGTGCAGACCAGCTAGCAGATGTTCTCATTGACATCTTCAACATCTCCCTGAGCAGTGCAACCATTCCAACGTGCTTCAAGGCCGCCACCATCGTCCCCATGCCAAAGAAGTCTTCAGTGTCCTACCTCAATGACTACCGTCCCATTGCACTCACTTCCATCATCATGAAGTGTTTCAAGAGGCTTGTCATGAGGCACATCAAAACTCTGCTGCCCCCCTCACTGGACCCCCTGCAGTTTGCGTACCTTCCCAACCGCTCAACAGATTGGGAGATCCTCATCCTCATCACAACAAAGGCTCAACGCCATTGCCACAACCCTCCACCTGGCCCTAACCCACCTGGATAAAAAAGACACATACGTTCAGATGCTGTTCATAGACTTTAGTTCAGCATTCAACATAATCATCCCTCAGAAACTGATTGGAAAGCTGAGCCTATTAGGTCTGAACACATCCCTCTGCAACTGGATCCTAGACTTCCTGACTGGGAGACCTCAGTCAGTCCGGATCGGGAGCAGCATCTCCAACACCATCACACTGAACAGGGGGGCTCCCCAGGGTTGTGTGCTCAGTCCACTGCTGTTCACTCTGCTGACCCACGACTGTGTTACAACACACAGCTCGAACCACATCATCAAGTTTGCCGATGACACGACGGTGGTGGGTCTCATCAGCAAGAACAACGAGACAGCTTACAGAGAGGAAGTACAGTGGCTAATGGACTGGTGCACAGCCAACAACCTGTCTCTGAATGTGAACAAAACAAAAGAGATGGTTGTTGACTTCAGGAGGGCACAGAGCAACCACTCCCTGCTGAACATCGACGGCTCCTCAGTAGAGATCGTAAAGAGCACCAAATTTCTTGATGTTCACCTGGTGGAGAATCTCACTTGGTCCCTCAACACCAGCTCCATAGCAAAGAAAGCCCAGCAGCATCTCTGCTTTTTGCGAAGGCTGAGGAAAGTCCATCTCCCACCCCCCATCCTCATCACATTCTACAGGGGTTGTATTGAGAACATCCTGAGCAGCTGCATCGCTGCCTGGTTCAGAAATTGCACCATCTCGGATTGCAAGACTCTGCAGCGGATAGTGAGGTCAGCTGAGAAGATCATCGGGGTCTCTCTTCCTGCCATCACGGACATTTACACTACACGCTGCATCCACAAAGGAAACAGCATTATGAAGGTTCCCATGCACCCCTCATACAATCTCTTCTCCCTCCTGCCATCTGGGAAAAGGCTCCAAAGCATTTGGGCTCTCACGACCAGACTGTGTAACAGTTTCTTCCCCCAAGCTATCAGACTCCTCAATACCCGAAGCCTGGACTGACACCTTGCCCTACTGTCCTGTTTATTATTTATTGTAATGCCTGAACTGTTTTTGTGCACTTTATGCAGTCCAGTGTAGGTCTGTAGTCTAGTATAGCTTTCTCTATGTTTTTTTTATTACGTAGTTCAATCTAGTTTTTGTACTGCGTCATGTAAACCATGGTCCTGAAAAATGTCTCATTTTTACTATGCACTGTACCAGCAGTTATGATCGAAGTGACAATAAAAGTTGACTTGACTTGAGATTGTAGCATGAATAAAGAGCTGGCTGATTGGTAGGAGCCATAGGGTGTGAATGAAGGCTGTGGGTGACTAGTGGTGTTCCACAGGGTTCTGTGCTGGGATTGATTAATCTTATTTTATATGTCAGTGATTTGGATGATGGAATTGATGGTTTTGTTCCAAACTTTGCAGACAATATGAAAATTGGTGGAGAGGCAGGTAATTTTGAGGAAGTAGAGTGGCTACAGAAGGACTTAGAGTGGGGAAAGAAGTGGCTGATGGAATACCGTGTCGGGAAGTGTATGGTCATGCACTTTGTAGAAGATATGGAAGGGTTGACTATTTTCTATATAGACAGAATACAAAAAAAACTGTGGTGCAGAGGGACTTGGGAATCCTTCTGCAGGTTTCCCTAAAGGCTAATTTGCAGGTTGAGTCTGTGGTGAGTGATGCACCATCTATAACTCCCGGAGACGGGAGGTGAACGATAGGCTTTTATTAGCAGCAAAACGGACCACGGCATCTCAGAGACTGAGGGAGGAACAGTGCCTCCAATCGCCTTTATGCAGGGGTCTGTGGGAGGAGCCACAGGAGCAGTCAGTAGAGGGGCGTGTCCAGACAGGTATACATAGTTTACCACAGTGAGGAAGGCAAATTCAATGTTAGCACTCATTTAAAAAGGATGAGAATATAAAAGCAAGGATGTCATGTTGAGATTTTATAAAGCACTGGTGAGGCCTCTCTTGGAGTGTTATGAGCAGTTTCAGGCTCCTCATCTTAGAAAGGATGTACTGAAACTGGAGAGGGTTCAAAAGAGTTTCATGAAAATGATGCCAGGATTGAATGGCTTGTCACATGAAAAGGGTATGATGGTTCTGGGCCTGTATTCACTAGAATTCAGAAAAATGAGGTGTGGCATCATTTAAACCTATTGAATAGTGGAATCCCTTGACAAAGTGAAACTGGAGAGGATATTTTCTGTGGTGGGAGAATCTAACATCAGAGGGATGAAGTGATAGAGAGGCATACTTTTAGAATGGAGATGAGGTGGAACTTCTTTAGCTAGAAAATGGTAAATCTGTGGAATTCTTTGTGTACTGAAGGCAGAGATCGATATGTTCTTGATTGGTCAGGGCATGAAGAAGGCAGGACATTGGGGCTGAGAGGACACTTGAATAAGCCATGATGAAATGGCAGAGCAGACTCGATGGGCCAAATGGCCAAATTCTGCTCCTATATCTCATGGTCCTCAGTAAGTAGCTGCTCACTAAGGGAAAGAGGCTTTTCATTTTCACACAGTCTTTTCCTTTCTCCAATGTTCACTTCTTCAAATTAGAAACATGAATAATAACATCACAATAAACGGTTAATTCTTATTAAGGGGATAATGTCAAAGAAATGATGAATAAATGATGTGGAAAGTAAGAAATCTGCCATCAGTGATATTAATGCAAAGGTATTTTAATCAAATCAACCTCAGGACACCTTTCCGTAAATGGTCTTTCATTGGTATTCAGGGGGTAAATCAGCCACAGATCAATGGAGGCCATGGTGCTCAGTGAGATCTTTGTGAGTTTTAGTCATAATTGGCTGTGGGATCCAAATTTTAAATATCACAATACCTTGGCCTGCTGAGAATGTCAGCCGTCTCCAAAATGGGCACTACTTAAAATGCCAGTGATTAGGAGCTCTTCGGAACTGCAACCAGAAGTATTTTACTGACACAAGAGACTCTGTAGATGCTAGAAATATTGAACAACACACACAAAATGCTGGAGGAACTCAGAAGGTCATGGAGCATCTGTGGAGGAGAATAGACAGTCAATGTTTCAGGCCAAAGATTCTTCATCAGGACTGTAAAAGCAAAAGGCCAGAAGCCAGAATAAGAAGTGGGGGGGGGGGGGGGGGTGCGGTGGAGGATTACAAGCTGGCAGGTGATAGGTAATATTGTGAGGAGAAAAGTAGATGAATGAGGGAGGGGGATGAAGTAAGAAGCCAGGAGGTGATAAGTGTAAGATGTGGAGGGCAGAAGAGAAAGGAATCTAATCATAGACCATCAAGTAAGTAGAAGGAGGAGAGAAACTAGAGATAGTGGATGAATGGATCAAGGGAAGAGAAGGATAACCATAATGGGGAATGGAAAATGAGGGAAAAGGGAAAGAGGAATTACCAGAAATTAGAAAAATCAATGTTTATCTCCTTACATTGTAGGCTACCCAGAAATAATTGGAGATGTTGCTCCTCCAACCTGAGTTTAGCCTCAGAGTGGTTGTAGAGGAGGTCTTGGACTGACATGTTGGAATGGGAAGTGGAATTAAAGTTGTCAGCCATTGGAGGATGCTGCCTTTTGTGGTGGAGATTGCAAAAGTGCTCGAAGAAACTGTCCTCCAATCCATATTGGGTCTCACCTTTGTAGAGGAGGCTGCACCTGCAGTACCAGGTTGAATAGATGACCCCGAAAAACTCGCAGGTGAAGCATCCCTTTACCTGGAAGGACTGCTTGCGGCCCTGAATGGTGGTGATAGAGGTGGTAAATGAGCAGGTGAACACTTGTCATGCTTGCAGAGGTAAGTGCCAGGAGGAAGATCAGTGGCGAGGGACACATGGGAAATCAAGTGCTTTACTGCCTGTTTAATCAGTTGTCCATTTTGTTCTTCTCAAATAGTGCTGAAGTCATTCCTTCTGCTGAAGTTCCTTTCGAAGGGAGAATTCTACTGTTTAGCTCCAGCAGTAAAAAGGGAATGACAACATATTTCTAAGTTAGGATGGAGGGGGCCTGTGGGTGGCAGCACTCCAACCAGTATATTACTCTTGTCCTTCTTGGTGCTAGAGGATGTGCGTTTGGAAGTGACGTTCAGAGTAGTCTAGCCTACCACTTGGCAGAAGCTGTACACCACACATATAATTTGCTAATGATAGCTGGAGTGGAGAAGTTCAAACATCCATTGACAATCATCCCTGTAATTAGTTTGCCATAACACACTGGCAGTTTGTCTTGTGGAGGTGGCTGGAATTGATGGAATTAATTGTATTTGTCGGACAGCTCAATGCATAAAAGCATGCAGACATGGTCAAGAGGTTCATTTGCTGTTCAGACTGTTCAGAATGGGTGAGAAGCGTGGTCTCATTGACTTTGACCCTGGAATGATTGGTGGTGCCCAGATGTGGTGATTTGAGAAACTGCTGATCTCCTGCAGTTTTCACGCACAACAGTCTCTATAGTTTACAGAGAACCGTGCAAAAAATGAGAAAAAAGACATCTGGTGTCTAACAGTTCTGAGGGCAAAAATGCCTTGTTAATGAGAGAGAATGGCCACACTGGTCCAAGCTGAAGGGAAGCAGACAGTAACTCAAATAGCCACACGTTATTACAGAGGGGTGCAGAAGAACATATCTGAACACACATATTGAGCCTTGAAGTGGATGGGCTACAGCAGAGCACGGACATACACTCAGTGGCCACTTTATTAGATACAGGAGGTTCCTAATGAAGTGGACTTTATGATGAAATAATCGTGAGTATACTGTAAATAATACGCTGTGACCAAAGCTTCTTTGTATATGTGCGACTAACTCCTCAAAAATATGGAGAGAAAGAATCTCGTCTCAATCTTCTCTCTCATTCTCTTAATCTCTGCCCTTTCAACGAAAAAATTGAGAGGCACATTTTGTATTGCTGACTAGTTGCTTTGCATAAACTATAGACCATTAATTAAGATAAAGGAACTTTCAAATGTTGTAAATAATAAATTCAACAGCTTTCAATCATTTTGTTGTTAGCTGGAAGTGCTGACTGTGGATTTGAAACATTACAATCTTCCTAATGGGTCGGGGTCAATATTTTCACACAGAAATCGAGGCAGGAATTTACTGTATTGGACCTCTGCAAAAAACATGCAGAAAGTACAGTTTTTGCACTAACCCTTGCAAATCATGGAGTACTATTCCACAAAAGAAGACCATTCACCTGAATTGAAAAAAGCAAACTGCTGGAGGAACTCAGCAGGTCAGACAGCACCTGCAGATGGAAATGGACAGTCAATATTTTAGGTTTAAGGCCTTAGTCCAGATGAAGGGCTTCAACTAGAGATGTTGACTGTTTCCATCTACAAATGTTACCTGACCCAATTAGTTCTTTCAGCAATATGCATACTTCCTCCAGATTCCAACATCTATAATTATTTCAGCCTTCAAATGGGTTTATCCAATTCTTTTTTGTTGAATCTGTATCAAGCAGACATTGTTTTCCAAATTCTAATCCCTCCTACATTCTTGGGGAGTTTGCTGGAAAATTTTGTTCTCTTACCTGCGCTGATGGTGTTGAAGCAAATCCCATCAAGTCCCATATTCTGCATTGCAGTAGACTTAAAGACTATTTTGAGTGGTGGGGTGGTGGATTTTGTGATCATAAATTTTGACGTTGCTAAAGCTAGTTGCTGTTCTTGTACTTTTGCTTGAGATCTGACAGCCAAAAATTGGAAGTATGTCACTTTATACAGGAACTCCTTGCATCTGCTGTCGGTCTGTGTAACTCATTGTAGTGCACTAATTCTCAGCCTTTGTGGAGCAGATATGACTCATACCCAAGACTTGCCTCCAGCTTGCAAGCAGACTATGGCTGGAAATAGAGCAGGGTTTATTCAGTAAAGTTAAGACAGAATATAGCCCCTCTCTCAGCATCCAGATTACACCTAAGCCTCTGGAGAGATGCTCCTTATCACCACTAAATTCCAGAGCGATGCTCAACCTGAGGGAGATGTGAAGTTGCTCCTTTGCTTTATGTGTGCCCTCCCCAGTCCCAGTTCTGTGCTGAAATGTCCAAATCCAAAACAACTTTTCAAACTGTTCCATTTTTAATCTGTTTTAAGTTGAATTAGGTTTGTCAAAATCTATACGCAATTTCTCCGCAGAACTGATGTATAAAGCAGGCTTCGCTTTTATTTATCTTCATGGATGTTAATAACAAAACTTTATCCATTCTGTCTTTGTTCAAAGGTAAACACTGGTAAGAATTCAAATGTTTCCCTTAGTGATGAGGGCACTGCTTTTAACAACTTGTGGTAACTAAATTGTGGCTTTTACCAAATTGAGGCTTTATGGAGATGATATTAAGACGATAATAAGATGATGATAAGACTAATGGAGATGCACTTTGTCGATTTCTGAATGAAATGAAATTGACGTAGTGATGTATCTATGTGTAGTTGGAATGATAATTAAACTTGATTTAATTAATATGAGCATGTGACATGAGGTGATGAGCCCTTGTGCACTATTTTGAAAATCAGGACCAAGAGGTAGGCAGCTATTAACATTTATTTTACCTTTAACTTACATTATTCCTTCTCTTGAAAGAATTGCAGAACAGAAAAGACTGAATATATGATTCTTTCTCCTGATTTTCTTGATGCAGTCCTTTTTTCACTCATTGTGAGCCTATTTTTTTTTTGTAAACTTGTTTTATTAGGAGTTTTATTTTGGAGTTTGCTG
Source organism: Hypanus sabinus (assembly GCF_030144855.1). NCBI lineage: Eukaryota > Metazoa > Chordata > Chondrichthyes > Myliobatiformes > Dasyatidae > Hypanus > Hypanus sabinus. The sequence goes on along the minus strand of NC_082719.1, from coordinate 64,054,135 downwards.
AGGGAGTAGGAAATACAAGGAAGTAGTGTTGAGGTGTGCCACTTACACCAGCTTCAGCAGCCTGGCACACTATCAGTAGACTGTTCAACTGCACGGAAAGCAAGGATTGCTGCTGAGAATGATTTGGAGTATTGTCAACTTTAGCCAATGGACATCCTTAATAGTTGCCCAAAGGTTCAAAACATTTGGTCTCTTACTGTTACTGTCTTATGTCCATAAACTCAATGACAAAAATATAGATGAGTCTTCTTTTCAGACTCATCTATTGTCTTCCCTAAACAGTCCTTAGATACATTTCATAGGCATATGGACCTATTTTTTGCTCACTCCACTAAGTTACTTGACAATGAGTATTCTTTAGTGAGTGTTATTGTCTACAAAGACATAAATGCTTCTGAGCTCTCCATGATAGCTACTAACCCACCATCCTTCCTGCCTTGTCTGTTCTCCAGGCTTTGCTATTCAGAACGTGGTCAGAGGTCTATGAAGCTGCTTTTAGAGATACAACAGTTACTGGCAAGTTGCCTTGCTTATTTAGATCTCTTTGGATTTGTGTCTTGGAGTATAACAATCACTAATTGGTACCAAATATTGTGGAGTTGACATCTTCTCTGTTAACTGATGCAGGATGCCAGAATTTAACCCAAATCTCTAATCTGTGGCTTTACATAATAATAAGAGTAACAATTAAGATCATTTGATATCAGGAAAATTGTTCATAAAAAGAGATACTCTAATATTATGTTTTCCAACAGCATGCTGTTACAGCTTCCAGATGTAGCTGTGATCTTGTAATATTGCCAGGTTTAATAAAAACTTGTACACGTCTCAGCAAATGCAGCTCTTCATGAATGTTTGGTTAATGAGTAAACCACACCTTACAGAGTGTATAGTGTTATGATGCAGGAATTGCAGAAAATTATGGCATGACTGATTTTAATTGTACACGTGTGTTTCTGCCATAATTTCTTGGGAGAATTTATACTTCACCCAGATGGTAGACAAAACAAAATTGAATAGGTAATTACCACAACTCCACCCACAGTACAATTAATAGTGATCTTAAGTTTGCTAAATGTATAGCAGAGTGATCACTTGATTCACTACAGAATGCTGTGGGAGGGCTTGTTATGTTTTACCTAAGAAATAATTGTGTTTCTCTCATTAGTACATGCTTTTTTATTCAATGGTGCAGTTGTGGGTATTAACACCTCTACTTCAAAGTGCAAACCAACATACATTATATTTCCATCAATTTCTGTTTTATTCTGATTTTTAGTGTGTGCAGTTTTGCTTTTGGTTTTCAATTTCAGAAAATATGCAGCTCTGGTGGGAATAAGGATACCAGTTTCTCACCTTAAACAGCTTTCCAAGTGCAGCTTTTGTTTTTGTGATTTGGATTATTGAATCTTGTTCAGTACAAATACAGTTGTTAATTATCACAATGTGCCCATTACACCTTATTAAAATCCAAATGATAAATCAGAATTACCATTGAGAATACAGCTTGTGTGAACAGTTAATCTGCAAAACCTTTGGTTTCTGTGCTGTTCATGCTAAGTTAATTGTGAAGGCTGGGGAATAGGCATTTTTATTCCATATAATTAACTGACTTGACAACAATAAACATTCCGTAAGGTGAATCATTTCCTATATGTGTGGAACAGTGTTATCTGTAAGTGGTACATTTTGATGATTGGTTTTACTGGGCATTGATGCACCATCAATAACTCACACTGAGACGTAGGCGAGATATCGGCTTTTATTGACTGGAAGAAGGAACCAGGAGTGAGTGTCTATCATACAAGGTCCTGGAGACTGAGGCCGATCTTCAGGCCGCAGGTCTCCTTTATACAGGGGCCTGTGGGAGGAGCCACAGGAGCAGTCAGCAGGGGCGTGTCCCGACAGGCACATAGTTCACCACATTCACCCCCCCTTCGTTTGAAAAAGTCCTCATGTAGCGAAGGTTCTTACAAGTCAAGCCGATCAGGCGGTCGAATCTGTCGCTGCGATCTACATAGCACCGGCTGTGACCGCATAGGTGCCGGCAACATTGGCGATTGCACAGGGGACGGGGGTTGCGCGTGTTCTTGCCCACTAGGCGCCGGTGATCCCTCATGCATGTGCGAGGCGCCTGGTATAAATGCGTACGAAACGCCCGGTATACAAGTGTCGTGAGGAGTCTGTGTAGGGCCTGGTGAGTACGGTGCCACCTCTGGTGCAGGGTTCACAGTTACCGGAGAGCCTTCAGGGTAGTGGTCTGCTGCACCTGCGGGTGCCAGGTCGCGGATGGAGACCGTGTCCTCCCGCCCATCAGGTAAGACCACGTAAGCATACTGGGGGTTCGCATGGAGAAGGTGAACCCTCTCCACCAGTGGGGAGTATTTATTGCTCCTCACATGTTTCCGGAGCAGCACTGGCCCCGGGGACGTCAGCCAAACTGGTAGGGTGGTCCCAGTGACAGACTTCCTGGGAAAAGAGAATAGGCGTTCGTGAGGGGTGGCATTGGTGGACGTACATAACAGAGAGCGGATAGAGTGCAGTGCCTCAGGGAGGACCTCCTGCCATCGAGAGACCGGCAACCCTTTGGACTTGAGGGCTAAAAGTGTGGCCTTCCACACTGTGGCATTCTCCCGCTCTACCTGGCCATTACCCCGGGGATTATAACTCGTGGTCCGACTGGTAGCAATGCCCCTAGCTAGCAAGTACTGGCGCAGCTCCTCACTCATAAAGGAGGACCCTCTATCACTGTGGATATAGCAGGGATACCCGAACAGAGTGAAGAGCTGGCGCAGGGCTTTTATGACGGACGTGGCAGTGGTGTCGGGGCAGGGGATGGCAAAGGGGATCCGTGAGAACTCGTCAATAACACTGAGAAAATAGACATTGCGGTCAGTGGAGGGAAGGGGGCCCTTAAAGTCAACACTCAGGCGTTCAAAAGGGCGGGTGGCCTTGACAAGTTGTGCCGTGTCAGGACAGTAGAAGTGCGGTTTGCACTCGGCACAAATTTGGCAGTCCCTGGTCATCGTCCTGATGTCCTCCAGGGAGTACGGCAGGTTCCGAGCTTTCACAAAATGGTAAAATCGGGTGACCCCCGGATGGCAAAGTTGTGCATGAAGGGCGTACAGCTGGTCGAGCTGTGTGCTAGCACATGTTCCCCGGGATAGGGCATCAGGGGGCTCATTGAGTCTGCCAGGCCGGTACAGGATATCATAGGTGTAGGTGGAGAGTTCTATCCTCCACCGCAAAAGCTTATCATTTTTGATCTTGCCCCGCTGTTGGTTGCTGAACAGGAACGCAACCGAGCGCTGGTCGGTCAGCACAGTGAATCTTTTGCCAGCAAGATAGTGCCTCCAGTGCCTAACAGCCTCCACTATGGCCTGGGCTTCTTTCTCCACCGCGGAGTGCCGAATTTCAGAGCCTTGGAGGGTGCGAGAAAAGAATGCTACTGGTCTGCCTTCCTGATTAAGGGTAGCAGCCAGAGCGAAATCGGAGGCATCACACTCCACTTGGAAGGGAGCGGTCTCGTCCACTGCATGCATCGTAGCTTTGGCAATGTCCGCTTTAATGCAGTTGAAGGCCGCGCAGGCCTCAGCAGAGAGGGGAAACGAGGTAGACTTGACCAGGGGGCGAGCCTTGTCTGCGTAATGGGGGACCCATTGGGCGTAATAGGAAAAAAACCCCAGGCACCGTCTGAGGGCCTTGAGAGTGGTGGGAAGAGGGAGCTCTAACAGGGGGCGCATACGTTCGGGATCAGGCCCAATAACCCCGTTTTCCACGACATACCCAAGTATAGCAAGGCGGGTGGTACCAAAAACACACTTGTCCCTGTTATAAGTAAGGTTCAGAGCTGCGGCCACTTGGAGAAACCGTTGGAGGTTGGCGTCGTGATCTGGCCTGTCATGACCACAGATGGTGATGTTATCCAGATAGGGAAATGTGGCCTGCAGTTGGTACTGGTCCACCATCCGGTCCATTTCCCTCTGGAAGACAGAGACACCATTCGTGACACCGAAAGGGACGCGCAGGAAGTGATAGAGCCGGCCGCCCGCCTCGAAGGCGGTGTAGGGGCGGTCCTCTGGGCAGATGGGGAGCTGGTGATAAGCGGATTTCAGATCTATTGTCGAGTACACCTTATACTGAGCAATCTGGTTGACCATATCCGCGATGCGGGGTAGGGGGTATGCGTCAAGCTGCGTAAACCTATTGATGGTTTGACTATAGTCCACCACCATCCTATTTTTCTGCCCAGTCCGAACAACAACCACCTGGGCCCTCCAAGGGCTTGTGCTCGGCTCAATGATCCCCTCCCTGAGCAGCCGCTGCACCTCCGACTGAATGAAGGCCCGGTCCCCCGCGCTGTACCTCCTGCTTTTGGTTGCCACAGGTTTACAGTCGGGGGTCAGGTTGGCGAACAGCGGTGGGGGAGGGATCTTGAGAGTGGAGAGGCTGCAAGTGTCGGTAGCGCAGCTGTTGGCCTGGTTCTGGATGGGATGTGTGTGTCCGTGTGTGTGTGTGGTCAGTAGCGGGGTATGTGAAGAAGTCCCACAAAACTGAGGATTCTTGACAGTGAGTGGTGGGAGGGGCCCGTCGTATACCATAGTCACACTTTCGAGATGGCTCTGGAAGTCCAGCCCCAATAGCACAGGTGCACACAGATTAGGCATGACCAGCAGTTCAAAGTCCCGATATACTGTGCCTTGCACCACCAAAGTCGCTACACAACCCGCCCGGATGTCTGCGGACTGCGACCCAGAGGCCAAATGGAACCTCCGACTGACCGGCCGCGTTGCAAGTCCGCAGCGTTGCACTGTGTCCGGGTGAATAAAACTCCCAGTGCTGCCCGTGTCAAACAGGCATCCAGTCCAATGCCCCTCCACCTGGATGTCCATCATGGATCTTGCAAGCTGGTGTGGGGCGCTTTGGTCGAGAGTCACAGTGGCCAGAGTTGGATCGCTGTCGGGGTACCCGGTCAGCATCGGAGGGTCGGGGGCGGGGCATGCTGACGCCGACAAAGATGGCCGCTCACATCCGGGGTACCCGGTCAGCATCCGAGGATCGGGGGCGGGGCGTGCTGACGTCGACAAAGATGGCCGCCCACATCCCGGCATACAAGATGGCGGCCCCCACGTTTCACCCGCAGCGCTGCACTCCGCTCGAGGTTGAGACTTACAGACCTTGGCGAAGTGGCCCCGCTTTCCGCAGCTGGAGCAGGTCGCTTCTCGCGCTGGACAGCGTTGTCGAGGATGTTTCTTTTGGCCACAGAAATAACAAAGCACGAGTTGCTTACGGGCCACAGCCGTGGTCTGGGTCGGGGAGCTCGTGGAATCGCGACTGGCGGCGGCGTTGGCGAATTCGCTCCCGGGAGCCGGCGGTGGCGGGGTCTGAGGCGTCCACGAAACCGGCGGGGAATCGCGCGACTGGACAGCGTCGGCGTTATGCCGCGCAGCTTCTAGAGCGTTGGCCTTCTCTATCGCCGAGCTTAAGGTAAGATCCGAGTTCTCCAGCAGCCGCTGGCGCATGTACACTGACCTCAGTCCCGTCACAAAGGCGTCTCGCACCAGCAGCTCCGCATGCTGTTCTGCCGTGAGCGTCTTGCAGTCACAAGCTCGGACGAGTGTCTGTAGTGCTCGGAGAAACTCAGCGCACGATTCGCCAGGCCGCTGTTGCCGGGTAGCTAAGCGATGTCTTGCGTAGACGGTGTTCACCGGCCGCAGGTACTGTCGTTTGAGGGCGTCCAGTGCCCCTTCGTAGGTCGGCAGGTCCCGGATAAAGGAGTAAACTTTGGAGGAGACCCTCGAGAGTAGGATTCTGTGCATAACGGCGGGTTCAGTCGCACGAAGCTCCGCCAAGTACGATTGGAAGCATGCAAGCCAGTGTTCAAAAGTGAGAGCTGCGTCAGGGTCTTGAGGGTCCAAATCCAACCGGTCCGGACGCAAAACGGGTTCCATGTTTTAAAACTTCCAGTCAATAAAATTGATGCACCATCAATAACTCACACTGAGACGTAGGCGAGATATCGGCTTTTATTGACTGGAAGAAGGAACCAGGAGTGAGTGTCTATCATACAAGGTCCTGGAGACTGAGGCCGATCTTCAGGCCGCAGGTCTCCTTTATACAGGGGCCTGTGGGAGGAGCCACAGGAGCAGTCAGCAGGGGCGTGTCCCGACAGGCACATAGTTCACCACAGGCATGCATTTATCTGTGCCACCTTTAAGGTCCAGCCACAATGCTGGACAAACAGAGGTCAAAACTGGTTTGAAATTGGAGCTGGGGCCTCATTAATGTTTCCAACAAGAACCGTGATGCAACAGGTTTCAGTTTCAAAGACAGGTTGCTCATTTGAGGAGAATAGTATCAAGTTAAAGCAGTCAATGACAGAAGCACTCAGGAGGTCAGGCAGCATCCGTGGAAGGAGTCTGTTCAGCTCAAAGGTCCAGCATCTGAAACATTAGCTGTTTCTCCCTCCATAGATGCTGCCCAAACTCATGAATGTTTTCGCATTTTCTGTTTCTATTTCAGATTTCCTTTATCTTTATCATTTGCTCTTCTCTTGCAGTGCTGAGCCAGTTCAAAGTTCAAAGTGCAAAATAAATTTATTATCAAAGTACCTAAATGCCACCATATACAACTCTGAGATTCATTTTCTTACAGGCATACCCAATAAATCTGTGGAATAATAACCATAACCGAATCAATGAAAGACTGCACCAACTTGGGCATTCAACAATGTGCAAAGGACAACAAACTGTGCAAATACTAAAAGAAAGAAATGATATTAATAAATAAATAAGCAATAAATATCATGAACATGAGTTGAAGTGTCCTTAAAAGTGAGTTCATTGGTTGTGGGAACCTTTCAATGACGAGGCAAGTGAAATTGAGTGAAGTTATCCCCTCTGGTTTAAGAGTCTGATGGTTGAGGGGTAGTAACTGTTCCAGAACCTGGTGGTGTGAGTCCTGAGACTCCTGCATCTTCTTTGATGGCTGCAGTGAGAAGAGAGCATGGCCTTGGTGGTAGGGTCCCTGATAATGGATACTGCTTTACTATGACAGTATTTCAAGTAGGGAGGGCTTTACCCATGAAGAACTGGGCTGTTTCAACTACTTTTTGTAGGATTTTCAGTTCAAGGGTATTGGTGCTTCCATACGAGGCTGCAATGTCTTGCTGGCAGTTTTGTCTTAAATTCTGGAGACAGGCTGGAAAGAACTGCTTTGACTGGGAAAGCAGCCATTCTGCTCTTCCATATTTAATAGGATGGTTTGTGTACAGATGTGCATTAAAATAACAGCCCTTACTTTCACTTGGCAGCTCTTGGCAATGCTTAAATTTGTCCGAAGACTTCCAGCGATTTCAGAATCAGAATCGGGTTTATTAACACCAGCATGTGTTGTGAAATTTGTTAACTTAGCAGCAGCAGTTCAATGCAATACATAATATAGAAGAAAAAATACAAAACATAATAATAATACATAAATAATTCAATTACAGTATATGTATATTGAATAGATTAAAAATCATACAAAAATCAGAAATAAGATATATTAAAAAAGTGAGGTAGTGTTCACAGGTGCAACGTCCGTTTAGGAATCGGGTGGCAGAGGGGAAGAAGCTGTTCCTGAATATCTGAGTGTGTGCCTTCAGGCTTCTGTATCTCCTACCTGATGGTAACAGTGAGAAAAGGGCACGCCCTGGATGCTGGTGGTCCTGGCTGCCTTTCTGAGATACCGCTCCTTGAAGATGTCCTAGGTACTTTGTAGGCTAGTACCCAAGATGGAGCTGACTAAATTAACAACCCTCTGCAGCTTCTTTTGGTCCTGTACAGTAGCCCCTCCATACCAGACAATGTTGCAGCCTGTCAGAATGCTCTCCACGGTACAAATATAGAAGGTTTTGAGTGTATTTGTTGACATACCAAATCTCTTCAGACTTCTAATGAAGTATAGCTGCCGTCTTGCCTTCTTTATAGCTTCATCGATATGTTGGGACCATATTAGATCCTCAGAGATCTTGAAGCTTCTCACTCTCTCCACTTCTGATCCCTCTATGAGGGTTGGTATGTGTTCCTTCATCTTACCCTTCCTGAAGTCCACAATCAGCTCTTTCTGATTTACTGACTTGGGGGTTACAGGCTATCTGTTTTGTATAGAATTTAGCTATTGTTAAATTAATTTGAAATATTTGAACATCTGTTCATCTTGCATATGTTCGTTAGGTCTTTCCAGATTCCAAATTAATTAAAATTACCAAAGCAGAGCAAACCTGGTAAAATGAGCAATATCGATGAAAAAATTCCATTAATATTGCTATCTGTAATTGGAACAAGGCGGAGATTTTCTTTGTTTTGTCAGCTCATGTCGCACTGATGCAAACTGAACTCTGTCTGATAAGGGAGGATCAGCACCTCACCCTCGCATAAAAGTCAGAGCAGAAAAAAGATAAAGTTACAACTTTACAAATGTACTCAAAATTGTTGGATTGGCAAGGTGTTTAAGCTCTTTAATCAGTATTTTTCCTCGTTACTGATTTCAGTGTTTGTTCTCTGCTGTGCTCTTCAGCTGCTTTTTGTGATTATAATGATTGGTGTAAATAGCCTTACTTGCTTTTGCCATTCTAGACCTGTGTGTTCTTTTTGACTTAAGAATGGAAAACTGCATGTGGAGGCAATCTTTGCAATCAGCAGTAAGAAATATCATGATGAAAGGGGCATCGTTAATCGTGTTAAGATGTTCTCTGAATTAGGTCTCACAGAGGGAAGCCTAGTCTGAGACAAAGAAATATGGTTGTGCCTGTGGAAATTGCATTTTGTTGGGAGTGTAAATAAAGGGAATTGGAATAGAATTTGAGTTTGAGGCGACATTCAGCATAGAGCTCTGCAATCAGCAAACCTAGGGTATATGCAAAGGGAGATGAGCATTAAATTAAGTTCTGTAACTAAAATAAAAACGTGAGTGGTGTGTAGTGACAAGTCAAAATTAAATAAAATACTTCAGAGAAAACGTGCGCATCAATGGAGAGAATAGCTTATGTTGTAAACAGCAAGGCTACATTGAGATCGGCAATGAATATTAATGCCGGCAGTAGTCTAAAAGATGGAGACACGAGAGACTGCAGATGCTGGGATTTACAGCAAAAGCAAGCTACTGGGAGAATTCAGTGGGTCAGGCAGCATCTGTGAAGGCAAAGAAATTGTAAATGTTTCAGGATGCAGGTCTCAGCCTGAATGTTAACTACCTCCTTGTCTCAACAGATGCTGTCTGACATGTTGATCTCCTCCAGCAGTCTGTTTTTTTTTCAAGTAATCTAAAAGCTGTTCTCCAGACAAACCAAAAGGATGATAGTAGTATTGGGGAAAGTGACAGGAGCTCGATTCTTTACAGATTTGAAGTCAAGTTTATTGTCATGTGCACAAGTACATTTTGCACAGGTGCAACGGAAAAGCTTATTAGCAGCAGCATCACTGGCACACACCATCAGATAAACAGCATTCACAAGAAAGATACAAGTTAAACATAAATAAAACACAATTTTAACAAGAACAGACTGAAATCCCTTTTAGTGCAAAGTGATTAGAGTGGTAATACTGTAGCTAAACTTTAGTGGTGGTTAGGGCTTTACCAGTTGGTAAAAGAACCAAATGGTTGAAGGGAAGTAGTTGTCCTTGAACCTGTTGGTATGGGACTTCAGGTTTCTGAACCTCCTCCAAATGAGAGCAAATGTCAGGAACTGGGTGGTGGAGATCCTTGCAGATGGATGTTGCCTCTTGTAGATATGACCACTGGTGGGGAGGGATGTGCCCTTGATATATTGGGCAGTGCCCACTTCTCTCTAAAGCTTCTTGTGCTCTTGCACATTTGAATTACCATACCAGACCATAATGGACACTTATGTTAAGTTATGTTATGCTGAAAGTTAGGGCGCTTTTAACAGTACATCTATAGAAGTTCCTTGGAGTGTATGGTGATAAACTGAACCTCCTTAATCTTATAATAAAGAAAAAGACATTTCCCTTATGATTGCATCTCTGTGCTGGGCCCTGGACAGGTCATCCAAAATTATAATGCCAAGGAATTTAAAGCAGCTAATTCTCTCCACTGCTGATCCCCCAATCTAGACTAGTGCATGTTTGCTTTTCTTCCTCTTTCTGAAGTCAACAATCAGCTGTTCAGTTTTAATCAGCTCTTTAGTTTTGCTTGTGTTGAGCGAGCGGTTGTTCACGTGCGGCCACTCAATCCAGTAACTCATCTTGCTACAGTAGGGGGGCTCATTGCCATCCCTGATTGGACTATTAATGGTAGTATCGTCAGCGAATTTGAAGATGGCATTGGAGCTAGTCATACAATCATCTGTATGTAGATAGTAGAATAAGGGTTTAAGAAAGCAGCTTTGAGGTGCTCCTGCTTTGCTGATCAATGAGGAGGAGATGTTGTTACCAACTTGAACTGATTGATGTCAGCTGATGAGGAAGTTGAGTATCTCCTTACAGAGAGAGGTACAGAGGCCCAGGTCTTGAAGCATGATGATGAGTGCATGGGATGATTTTGTTGAATGTCAAGCTTTAGTTGATGAACAACAATGTGATGTTTGATTTCCTGTTGTCCAGAGGTGAGAAATTGCATCTGTTGTTGACGTGTTGTGGCAGTAGGCAAATTGGAGTATATCCCGGTCATGAGGGGCAAGAGTTGATTTGTGCCAATAACCAGCTCCTTGAAGCACTTCATTACAGTTGATGTAAGCGCCATTGGTTTGGTAGACATCGAAGCAAGTTATCTCACTCTTCCTGAGCACCTGTACAATAGGTGCCTCTTTGAGGCAGATGGGACCCTCAGACCACAGAATCAAGAGGCTGAATATAAACATACTATTAGCACAGCTGTTTAGTACATTTTAACATGGAAAATATAGAGATAAAGTTTATTGCCTCTGTTTTTTAAAGGCTAAAATCTATGTAAAATTTGTTAACTGTAAATTGCTAGCTATTTCTTACAATTCCAAAATTATAGACAAGTAACATGATCAAACTTTGAAAGTTTCTAACTGCAAGGAAGGGGACAAGTGAAAGCTCTTCCCACTATCTCACTGACCTCACAACATGCAAGACTCTATAAAAGACTTAGAAAATCTTTTTGGCCTGCAAAGTTGACAATTCAGCTCTGAATCACAACCAAAAAATAATCTGGAATAGAGTTCCAAGAACTTACTGGCAGCTTCCATGAAATAAGATCAAAACCTTTGTATTAAAATAGATTGTGGTATTTTATTATGTTATTGTGATTATAGCCTGCCATAAAATCATCTTCTTCTATGACAACTAATACAAAAGGTCCTTGTGTATGAGAAATGAAAAGAAAGTCATGACCAATAAAACTGCTGAAGGCTCAGGGAAATTGTGTGATTACGGGATGGGGATGGAGTATTAATTTGAATGATGATTCCAGTGGAAGAAAAGTCTGATGAGCTGGTTTCCTGACCAGCTGTCCCTGCAGACGGCTCTGCTGATCAATGATGTGGTCCAGTTCAAGGCCAGAAAGAGCACTTGGAGGCCCAGAATGGCTGAAGGTGAGACTGCCCTTGGTTACTCAATTTCTAAAACACAGGGAGGCAGTGATAGGAAAGGTTGTGAATTTCCTTCTGGGGCAAAATTCAAAGTTCAATGTAAAATATATTATCAGAGTACACACATGTCACCGCATACGACCCTGAGATTCTATTTTTGTGGGCATATTTAGCAAATCTATTGAACAGTAACTGTAAACAGGATCAATGGACAACAAGTTCCTCAAGATATTAAGAGGAATAGACATAGTGGACAGCCAGTGCCTCTTCCCCAGGGCACCACTGCTCAGTACAAGAGGACATGGCTTTAAAGTAAGGGGAGGGAAGTTCAAGGGGGATATTAGAGGAAGGTTTTTCACTCAGAGAGTGGTTGGTGTGTAGAATACACTGCCTGAGTCAGTGAAGTTTAAGAGACTACTAGACAGGTATATGGAGGAATTTAAGGTGGGGGGTTATATGGGAGGCAGGGTTTGAGGGTCGGCACAACATTATGGGCTGAAGGGCCTGTAATGTGCTGTACTATTCTATGTTCTATGTTCTAAACTGTGCAAATGCAAATATAAATAAATAGCAATAAATAATGAGCATGAAATAACATGATTAAGAGTACTTAAATCAGAAGTAGAATGAGTGTAGTTATCCCCTTTTGTTCAAGAGCCTGATGGTTGAAGGGTAGTAACTGTTCTTGAACCTGTTGGTGCAAGTTCTGAGGCTCTTGTACCTTCTACCTGATGGCAACAGCAAGAAGATAGCTTGGCCTGGGTGGTGTAGATCTTTGATGATGGATTCTGCTTTTCATGGCAAGGTTTCATGTAGATGTGCTCAATGGTTGGGAGAGTTTTACCCGCGATGCATTAGGACAAATCCACTACCTTTTGTAGGATTTTCCACTTAAAGACATTGGTGTTCCTATACTAGGCTGTAATGCAGCCAGTCAGTACACTTTCCACCACATCTATAGAAGTTTGCCAAGGTTTTTGATGACATGCTGAATCTCTCTGAATTTCTTTGCAATTACATTTATATGATGGGCCCAGGACAGGTCCTCTAAGATAGTGATACCCAGGAACTTAAAGTTATTGACTCTCTCCACCTCTGATTCTCCAATGCTTACTGGCTCATAAACCTTTGGTTTCCTTCTCCTGAAGTCCACAATCAGTTCCTTGGTCTTATTGATATTGAGCAAGAGGTTGTTGTCATTATACCACTCAGCCAAGGTTTTCAATCTCTGTCTTGTATACTGATTCATCGCCATCTTTGATACAGGCCACAACAGTGGTGTCATCACTTGTACATGGTGTTGGAGCTGTACTTAGCCACACAGTCATAGATGTAAAGCAAGTAGAGCAGGGGACCAAGCACACATCCCTGTGGTGCTCCTGTGCTGATGGAAATTGTGGAGGAGATGTTTTTGCTGATCTGAACTGACTGGGGTCAACAAGTGAGGAAATCCAGGATCCAATTGCACAAGGGAGGTATTGAGTCTCAGGTCTTAGAGTTCACTGATTAGCTTTGAGGAAATGATGGTGTTAAATGCTTAGAGGTAATTGATGAAGAGCATCCTGATGTATGCATCCGCATCTTTGCTGTCCAGGTGTTCCACAGTTGTGCGAAGAGCCAATGAGATAGCCAATGTTGACCTGTTGTTTCAGTAGGTGAATTGGAGCAGATCCAAGTCGCCACTCAGACAGGAGCTGATATGCTTCAACACTAGTCTCTCAAAACACTTCATCACTGTGGATATAAGTGCCACTGGATATAGTTACTGAGGCAGGTCACCACTCTTCTTGGGTACTGGCATAATTGGAGGCTGCTTAAAGCAGGTGGGTACCACACACTGCCAGAGTGAGAGGTTGAAGATGTCCTAGATTACACCAGCCAGTTGGTCAGCACAGGTCTTCAGTACTCAGCCAGGTACTCCATCCAGACCGGATGCTTTCCTTGGATTCACTCTCTTGAAGGCAGCCCGCATGTCACCTTCAGATACCGGGACCAAAGGATCATTGGGAGGCATTGGGGTATGCGATGGTTCCTCCCTGTTCTGGTGGTCAAAGCGAGCATAGAAGGCATCGAGCTCATCTGGAAGTGAAGCTCTGCTGTCTCCTTTGTTGCAAAATTTAACCGTGTAGGTGGTTTTGACATCTCAAACCCTGCCACAGCTGTTGAGCATCCCTCATCGATTCCAGTCTAGTCCAGAATCTCCACTTTGCCTGTGAGATGGCTTTCCGGAGATCATACCTGCACCTCTTGCAGCATTCTTGATCTCAGACTTGAATGCCTCTGATCAAGTTCTCAGTAAATTCTGGATTACATTGTTCATCCAGGATTTCTGATTGGGGTAGACCCTGGGGACACACTCATCCACAGCTGTTTTAATAAAGTCTGTTACAATCCTGGTATAGTCATTCAGATCCTCAGATGAGTTCTTGAACACGGCCCAGTCCACTGACTCAAGGTAATCCTATAACCGTTCCTCAGCCTCCTGCGACCACCTCATATCTGATATCATATCATATCATATCCTGATATCTGGACCCTTGCTCTTTAGGCTTTGTCTGTATGCAGGTAGCAGTAGTACAGATAAATGGTCCAACTTGCCAAAATATGTTCTCGGGCAGGAAAGATAGGCACTCCTGATTGTAGTGTAGCAGTGGTTTGGCGTGTTGGTTCATATCTAAATGATTATCTGATTCTTGCCAGGAACCTGAGCCACCCACAGTATTAACCTCGAATTCTGTCTATCCATCCATCTACTTATCAAAACTTCTTTGTAAGTTATTTTGCAATATCCTGCTTTTTATCATCCTCAAATTTCAGCATCTCTCACTTTAGGTTTGCCAAAAAAAAAGGCATCCAGTGAGCAAGATGGTGCTCCAGTGCAAAGATGGTGCTGGGAGACACAGCGAAGCTCTGCAGGCCACTCCCAAAACAACAAACAATTCTACCAAATATACTTTCTCGGGACCGTGATCACTGCAATCCACAGCCTGTAATTTCCTGCTGGAAGGTATGCTTTTAAACATCTGAACAACCTGGTTTATTGTGGTATCCTGAAATATTCGGTGAACTGGACTCTCGAGTATTCAGGTACGGCTGCGGCTTCTGTTACTGGAGCAAATTTGGGGCCCGATTGAAGTGGCCCGAGTGTAGACAATGAACTGATATTTGGCTGATTTAAGTGTTGAGCCAGATCTAAAACATTAAGGCTGAGTTCGGAGGGTGAACTGGTGTTCAGCTCAATACTCTGTGAGGCTTTTCTCGCCTCAGCCATCGCAACTCGCTTCAGCGTCGTGCTCCTGGACTGGTTGCAGAGCAGAATCGGCTCCATGGCCATGGACTCACTTTCAGCAACTCTGTGGTTCATGTTCTGTTGATTGTTTGCTTCCTTTTTTAAAATTGTTTCCATGATTTATTGTTTGAGCCTTTACATAAGGATGAAATTACTATTATTTTTGTAGATCAAGTAATTGGTAACAGAGACAAAACTAATAAATGTGGTTGATGAAGGAAATACAGGGCAACAGTTTTAAAGAAGCTCAAGGAAAGTGTCTGATAAAGTACTATACTGGAGATTATTAAAAGATTGAAAGGTCTGGAATTAGGAGGAGTTAAGCAAACAAATGAAAAGTTGACTAGACCAAGAAAACAGGGCAAAGGAATTATGAGCAATTTTTAATTGTATTTTTAAGTGGATAGTAGACATAGTACTAACTCTGGAGATATGCTGACTCATGGTATGTGTAACTTTTTTTGGAAAAGTATGGAGAAGATGCTGAAACTTGATCAATAAAAAAGTGATATACTTTGTGGCAAACTATGTATACCTGTCTGGACATGCCCCTCTGCTGACTGCTCCTGTGGCTCCTCCCACAGACCCCTGTATAAAGGTGATTGGGGCACTGCTCCTCCCTCAGTCTTCGACATGTAGTGCTCCCTTTTCGCTGTTAATAAAAGCCTATCGTTCACTTCCAGTCTCCTAGAGTTATTGATGGTGCATCATACTTAGTCCTTCTTTGACGAAAAGTAGCATCCAGCGAGATTTGAATAAGAAGAGAGAATGGGCTAAAAGCTGAAAGTTGATATTTATCGTGTCAGTAAATGTGAAGCGATGCGTCTGGCATATAAAAATTAGCAGTTATAATACTCTAAATGGAAGTCAGCTGGGTAAAGTGGAGGAACGGAGGGATCTGAGTTTATATTACATGCAATATGTCAAGTTGATAATGGCAATATAGAATTATAGTTTTCATCAAAAGAAATGTAGAATATTTAACGCTGCAATAAATTTATGTTAGTGTGCTGTTTTTCAGTTCAATGCTAGAAGGTTAGTAAAGCTTAGCTCAGGTGAATTGGCACTTCTGCAATCAAGATGGAGAGCTCATTGGAAATGAAAAGTACAAACTGTTACAGAGACCAAATCAAACTGCTTGAAAAAATATTTAATAGTTTATCTTTCCTCTGTGATTACTTTATAAGGTACCTCCTGTACCTAATCCCAGGAGACTGGCAATTTCTAAGATACTTTAACCACCCCATCTGGCTCTAACAATCATCCCATGGTCAAAGTTACTAAAATGATATTTTTAAAAATTCAAAATTCAAAGCACATTTATTCTCAATGAATGTACGAATTATACACCTTGAAATTTGTCTGCTTAGTGGCAGCCACAAAGCAGGTAATCCGAATAATACAATAAAAAAAGACCCAAGACCACTGGACAGAGAAAGAGAGAGAGAGAAAAAACACACACATCATGCAAACGATGGAAGCCAGCCAACAGCATCCCAAAGCAGAGAAAGGCCCAGATCTGCTCCCAGAGCAGTCGGAGTAGGCCCAAAGCCTCTGTCTTCAGTTCATCACACCAGTAGAGCAGAAACACACAGCAGCTGGATGAATTCAACACCTTGGAGGGAAAGGAATAAACGTTTATGGGAGAGTGAGTGAAATCAGTCCTACCTTCATCTCTGCACCCGACATTCAGGTTTCCAGTCTATCTGAGCCAATGCTTAAGTTGTTCAAGCACCAAGTAGTGCCATATTCTAGGGCCTGGATCCCAGTTCTCAATATGTCTGCGCCACCCCGCCCAAAGCCGTTCTCAATCTCATCAAACTGGCTTGGTGCTTGTCGCGGCCCATCCTCACACTCGGGTTTGGTGGGTGGGCATCGACTCCTCTCCAAATCTTTTACTCCATCTCTGACAGCAACATGAATGCTGTTTGTGACTCTAACTGGAACACATTGTTACTCACAGTTCATCCCCCAAACAAGCCGTGCCTCCGCCTGCCACCTCACTGTCCGTGCTGATAGTACTCCAAAATTTTCTTCAGAAAAGATGCTATAAAGAATGTTTTTAGTAAAATCTCTTGCCTTGCGATTTACTAGTAAGCTGTCACACATTTTCAGTAGTGGCATCTTAAACTGGAAATATTTCTTCACCATTCTGATATTTGGTCTGAACAACAATTGACCCTCGTGACCACGTCTGCATGGTTTTATGCATTGAGTTATGATTGGCTGATTATTTACATTAACGAGAGAAGTATTGAATAAAGTGGCCACTGAATGCAGGAGGTCGTTATTAGGATGAAAGCTTCATGGTAAGGGATCCACACAATTGCTTACAAGCCCCTACTAAACCTACCCTTCTTCTCAGCTTGTGGGGATTGAGGATGATTTGCTTGGATTCTACGTTGTATATTCTCAGTGACCTTGTGCGGCCAATGTGGAAACCCTGGGCTCTTTCGTAGTTGGTCAGGAGGTGACTGAGTTGGTGGGTGGGAGGTAATGAGTGGGTTTTTGTATAGCAATACGCTCTTTCTGATACATGTAGGGTTGTGGGTGATTCCGGTGCATGGACTGGATGTCCTTAATATCATCCCAGAATCTGAGTCAGTTTTACTATCACTCACATATGACGTGAGACTTTTTGCTTTGCGTGGTTGATCCAGAGAATCTGAAGGGGGGGATGCAGGATTTCTTCAGCACATCCCTGAATTGCTCCCTCTGTGTAGCTACTCTAGAGTTGGGAACAGTCTATCTGTTTCAGGACCCTAAAGCTGGGACAGTGGGGCACAACAAAGTTGTTGTGTTCTTTATCTTCATGCATATCGTGGGTTACTAATAAAGAACCATATTCTGGAAGAATAGAACTTTTATCTAACAACAACCACAACGTGCTTACAATGCCACATTTTTCTAGATCTTTCTATCATTCATGCACATGCTCAGAACTCTCTTCAATCACGTTCTTATATGTCATATCACCACAGAATTGAAATCAGTTCCCTTGCTGTAAGAAACCTATCCAGATGCAGAAATCACCTGCTTTTAACAAAGTCTTGTGGCTTGTAAATGTCTGTCATTCAGTTTTCTCTGTTTGATAAACATCTGCCAGCAAAGTAAAAGTGCTGAACGCAATAAGGACGTGAGGGAATTGGAGGACAAGCCGGAGTCTAAGTCCGCTCAAAGGCCAGTGGTGTGGGTGAGGTGGAATGTTGAGTGGCAGATCTGTGAGAATGTTCGGGGTCCTATCAGCAGCAAGTCTGAAGTCTGAAGCCTAGCTTTCAGGGTCCCATTATTCGGTGAGTCCAGCGTTTTGAGGTCTGAAGTTTGGGTCCTCACTTAACATCATCTATGAGTCCTGGGCAGATACTGAACATCAAAGCCCGGAAGTCAATCAGAGGTCTGGATCAAAGCCTGGTGGTTGATTGTGAGTACAGAAGTCGAGGTCCAGTGGCCAGACCCCCAGGTCTGCCAATGTCTGCGAGTCTGCTAAGGACGTCAGGGCCCAATGCCTGCAAATCCATGAGCCCGCTGAAGGCTGGATGCCAAATCCGGCCTGTACTGGTGCTGGAGAACCACGCATGTGCTTGGCTGGTTAGGTGGGAGGGAGGAACGTGGCTTGTTTCTCTGTTGTTGTTTTGTATTGTTGTGTTCTGCTGAGCATTGTGGGTATGCTAAACTGGTGCCCAAATGTGTGGTGAGACATGCGTGGTGCTACCAGCACGTCCTTGAATGTGCTGGTTGTTAATGCAAATAACACATTTCAGAGCATGTTACAACAAACTAAATCTGGTAGTGAATCTGGGTGCTGAAATGCCTGCAGGCAATGAATACTCGAATGTCGAAATATTCCCCAACCAAAATATTAATTACAAATTAATTACATTACTTTAATTTCCTAATTATATTTAGTGCATTTTTTTCCAGCATGGGTTTTTTTTCCCTCTCATCTCCTCGTCCGCCTTTGGCTGATATATGCAAGCTGTGAAAATATTAAAAATGATTCTGCCTGGTCACTGAGATACTTTTCACTCATAACATTCTTCACACAGTTTTCACCAGAAACGAAACCAAGAAGTGAATAAAATTTACCTCCAGCTGTGTCAAAACATAACTTGATGTGAGGAACAAATGTGCAAAAAGAAAGCAAAGAATGAAACAGTCAGCAATCAGAGCTGGATGAATAATTTGTATTTTGCAGCTTTACAAGCTGCTAAATTATTTAGTAATTAAGCTTAGGTGAAGCTAAAATGTAATTACTTCCCTCCTTTAAATTGATGTTGTGAAATCTTGAGTGCTGCTTTTTCATACGTACACCACTTACTGCAAGACAGGCATCCATTAACTAAGAAGGCAACATTAATACGCCTTTTATCCATTAGCTCTGTGCAGTTTCACTAAAGTACTTTTGAATTTATTTGCAGTAATACTCGATAAATTTCCTGTATTAAACTACATTGTGGCAACATTTCCACAACGTTAAGCCAATAGCTTTAATATGCACAATTTATTCACTGGGAAAGGCATGAGAGACTGATGGATGCAGCCCATTGTATCTTGTGGACTGGTCCTCCTGCATCGATGAGTCAAGATTCAAGATTGTTTCTTGTAATTCTTTGATAACAAATGTAAAGGAGAGTGGAACGATTAATACTCCAGATCTGATGTAGCATTCAAACATACAATAAGCATAAAAACACAATAAAAAAAGCAAAAGCATGAGATGGCATCTGCTGTAGACCTGTTGCTTTGGTCGGCGGATTGGAGCGGATCCGAATTGCCAGTCGGACAGGAGCTGACGTGTTTCAACATCAGCCTCTCAAAACACTTCATCATTGTGCATGTATATGTCACTGGGCGATAATCATTGAGACAGGTTACCATGCTCTCCTTGGGCACCGGTATGATTGAAGCCTGCTTGAAGCAGGTACCACACTACTAGTCTGATTCCTTGCCCACTAGGCCACGCCAGGTAGACCGGAAATATCCCCAGTAGTGTCGGAACATGAAGAGGTAGATGAGGGGTTATGGAGGTCTCACAGAATTAGAAGACCACCAGATAGGCTGGACTATGTAGGACAGGGGGAACAGAATGTGGCCCCTATCGTTTTGGGGAGCTAGAGGTATACAAAATTATGATGGGTATAGATAGGGCAAATGCAAGCAGGATTTTTCCACTGAGGTTGTGGTCACAGGTTAAGGGTAAAAGGTGAAATGTTTAAGGGGAAAATGAGGGGAAACTTCTTCACTCAGAGGATCCTGAGAGTGTGGATTGAGCTGTCAGCACAAGTGGTGCAGGCAAGGTCAATTTCAACATTTAAGAGAAGTTTGGATGGGCCCACTGCAGATGGCTGGGGCCTGTTTTTGTGCTCTACTTTTCTATGACTCTAATTGACAGCAAAAAATAATTAACATAAACCCACATTAAAATGATATAAACTAAAATGTTTAGTAGTGAAAATTAAAAATGGTTTTGTAGTGAATGTTGACAAGCCCATCCCAGATGTATGTGGCCATGCTTCACATACTAGCTGTGGATGGTTTAAAACTGAGGAGCCAGGTACAAAATGTGTCCTTTCTCCCAGCTCAGCACTTGATAAAGTGCTCTTGGAATCCATCATCATTTTATTAAACCACTGCCTAGCTATCGGTGTAATCTGGTCCATTATATAAATCATTATTGCCTGTGAAGGGCTTTGAATATCTTGAGGACAATAGCTAAATCCGCCTTTACTTCGGCAATTCATCTGGTGACCTTCATCAAAACATTCAGACAAAGGTTTTCACTTGAAATGTTAATCTAACTTGCTCTTCTGGGCATGTCTGGTTTTTTCATTTGATTCATCCAAAACCCAAATTACATTGAATGTGATAGTGATAATGAGACCACTGATCTGAATAAATTACTATAAACAAAAACATCTACACCTACAGCTATAAAAACGTATGGGTGTGAAAGAGGCCATTCAACCCATCATCATTGTACGGGCTGAAAAAAGATTATGAACTCTCCACCTGAATGGTTTATACACTCTGCTTCTTTCTTCCTCACTCTTAAACATGCAGCCAATTTTTACAGAATATTTGGATTCTTCATTGTGGCTCCATATTTAAATTGGTACGAATGCCAACAAAAGTCAGGGGCCTTGTACTGACACCTATACATCCACGCCGCAATTTACTTCCCCGCATCACTGAGACACCCTTTAACATGGTCCTTTGATTTCCACCATAGTGCATGTTTTGGATTCTAATTTGCCACACTCCCATGCCTCTTACCTCTCAGATCAAACCATGATCAAAAACTTTGCTGGAAATCCACATAGAAAGTGTCAACTGTGCCACCTCTGCTGACCTCCTCTCCTGTTCAAAGCTGAAAAAGTCAAAGTTCAAAGTAAATTTATAAGCAGAGTACATTTACGTCACCATATAAAACCCTGAGATTCATTTTCTTGTCAGTGTACTGTATTAAATAGAATAACCATAATAGAATCAATGAATTACTGCACCAACAAGGCAGAAAACAAATTGTGCAAATTAATAATAATAATAATAATAATAATAATAATAGGTATAACGATGAATTTTGGACTAGATAAATGTCAAACATTAAACATAGAGAAAGGTACAATAGAGCTCGCAGAATACAAAACAGAGAGGCAGGATACAATACAACTGACTGATGAGTATGAAACATATCAGTAATTGGGATATCGCCAAGTTGGAGTCAGGGAAAAGTCAGGCAAGAGCAGAGGTTTGATCAATCTAAGTGCCGGACCAATTTGGAAAGGTTGGAATACAGTCACAACGAGGCGGCAGGGTCCAGGCTCAGAGTGTATCGAAGTGACGGGGCCTGGGTCGGAGAGTTAGACAGTGCGCTGGTTGGATTGAAAAGGCAGGAGCTGGGGAGCAGAGGTAAGGGTCGGGCCAGTTCTGTCCACTGCTCCGCGATGTTTGCTCTGCTCCTCGCTGCACTGACGTTAAGGCTGTGGGGCTTCGTGTCTATGGGCTCACTTTTGTTCTGAATGCTGGAGCTTGCTTTTGTCTCATCTCTCTCTGCTCATTGGGTAGTTGTTGAATACTTTTTAATGGGTACTTTTAGGGTTGTTTGTTTTGTGACTGCCTGTAAGAAGACAGACCTTGGGGTTAAGCTTTGAGAAAGAGATTCTTAATGGATACGCCTTTATGCTATGGGTAAAATTGCAACTGCTACCTCCTGTGTTGTAACTCCTTGCAAAGTCCACAAATTATCTGTATCAATGTGTTACCACCTCTTTAGTGTAAGTGTCCACAATCAAGTTGCCTGTTGGAGGAGAAACTGAAGGAGCTGGACTTGGTGAAGACTGAGCTGCTGTCTGCCACAGAGCAGTGTCAGTGTGCAGTCTAACAGCGAGTGATCACCTTTGTCACTTCTCTTGTGGTCACAAGATCCTGTTAGATACTGGTGGCGTGGAATGCCGCCGGTCCGGTTCATTGGTTTAGTGGCGAATAGCGGGGTAGCTGCAGGTCCTTGGTCAGTGAGGACCAGCCACAGTGCAGCCACCGGCGGGGTGGGTGGGGGGGGGAGGGCGCTTGAGTCGAGCGCTGCACCAGAGTGGTGTGGCATTCAAGCTGGAGTCGGTGCTGCCCCTCGGTGTTCTCTCAGCAGAAGACAAGCTGTAATGTGTTTGACTGCAGATTGATGCAACATTCACGGACTCAAGGGACTCGGAAAATATTTCTTTTGTGTATTTTACTGCTCTGTTACATGTGCTAGCTATTTTTTATCTGCTTATGTGCCTTGTTCTGTGCATGACTGTTGGTACAGTGTTTTGCACCTTGGCCTCAGAGTATCATTGTTTCATTTGGCTGTGTTCATGAGTATTCATGTATGGTTGAATGACAATTAAACTTGAACTTAAACTAAAGACTTTTCAGAAAATTGATTTATTATTGCCACATGAGAATGAAAAACCTTGTTTTAAATGCCTTACATGTAGATCATTCATCACTTCACTCCAGTATATAGAGCTAAGACAGGGGAAATGATTGCAGAATAAGGAGTTGCAGTTACAGGGAAAGGGCAGAACAAGTAGGCAATAAGGTGCAACTCCATGTCAATGCAGACTGTAAGATCAAGCGTCCCTCTTACCATTCGAGAGGTCCTTTCAATAGTGTCATAACAGAAGCTTTCCTTGAGCTCAGTGCTTTCATGCTTTTGTATCTTCCGCCTGGTGTGAAGAGTGGAAGATGAGAGAATGTCTAGGGTGAGTTGGCTATTACACCAAGGCAGAGAAAGAAAGGTAGTTAGAGTCCTTGGAGAAGTGCTGGTTTCTGCGAAGTCCATGATGTTCTACAGCTTCTCCTGGTCTCAGGCAGAGCAGTTGCCATATCAAGCCCTGATGCATCTGGATAGGATGCTTTTTATGGTGTGTCGATAAAAACAGACAACTGCCAATGGAGACATGCCTCATATGTTTTTATCTCTTGAAGAAGTATCTGGAACTTTAAGAAAGAAGCATTTGCAGTAATAGTAACTTCGTGGATTCATGTTGACATAAAATTCATCCTCAGTCTTAAAGTTCCAGATTTATTTGATTGCTTCAATTCAAATATTTAGCTGTTATGTTGGGAGTTGAACTCAAATATTTGGATTAATTTTTGAGAACTGGAAATGTGCTCATTTACTAAGAATTGTGATCCTGTACCTCACATTCCTGCTCAATACAGCTTGGTTTGAAGATTATATTTCTACATATATTTGTTTTCACATTTGAAAAGCCTTTGGTCAAAATGGGAAACCTAACTGAAAACTGCAAATTCAATTGACAAAGAGGCCTGTGATTGACAGGGAAAGAAGGAGTGTTTAAAATTCAGGTGGTCAATCTGCAATTTAGAAAGTAACAGAGTGTAAGAATTGATAGAAAATTTACTGTGGGGGCAGGCTTAAGCAGAAATGTTTGGAGTAGATAGTTCAGGCATTGCAAGAAAAGCTATAAAGAATTTGCAATACGTGGATATCAAAGTCCACTTGAATACAGGCAGAAGATCATAATGAAGGTCCATTTGATTTGTCCTGGAGTTTAATCTTAATCATGTGGCCAATTATGTTTAATGATGCTGGATACTCAGAATAACCTACTGATTACTGAAGGGCCTAGATAGAACAGCTGTGGAGAGGATGTTTCCAATAGTGGAAGAGTCGAGGACCAGAAGGCTATGCCTCAGATTAGGATGTCCCTTTAGAACAGAGGTAAGGAGGAATCTCTTAAGCCATACTCATTGCCACAGACAGCTGTGGAAGCCAAATCATTAAGTATATGTAAAATGAAGGCTTGACTAGTAAGGGGGGGGGGGGGGGGTCATGGGTTATGGGGAGAAGACCGGAGAATGCATTTCAAAGGAAAAACAAATCAGCTGTGAATGAATGACAGAGCAGACTTGATGGTCGAATGGCCTAATTTGGCTCCTCTGGATGAAAATATACCAGTGATTTCTTCAGGCTTTACAGAAATTTCTTGACAGGGAAAACAGGGAATTGTGGCGACCCACTTCCCAGCGCACTCGAACCGGCTCACAAAGTGGCACGCGCCGGCATTGAGGCCGGTCCCAAAGAGGGCGCCAAGCTTGCTTCACCAGCAAGGAGAAAAGCCCGCGCGCGGGATGGGACTGTGAATACAGTATTCCTGCCCAGGGAGGGCGGGATCAGGAAGGCTTTAAAGCGAGGCCGCGAAGTTTGAATAAACCTTTTTTGCAACTGCAGCTTACCGACTACGTGTCGTTATAGCAGCGCTGCGTGTAGCACACCGCTACAATTGGTGACCCCGATGGTCCAAACGATATTTGGACTGGAGATGAACAACGCCACATTTGTTCATGCAGTTTCATTAAAACTGCCAAGCTTCTGGACGCTGCGACCTCACCTATGGTTCCAGCAAGTAGAAGCCCAATTCCACATTCGGCAGATAACCTCGGATGCCACAAGTTACTAACGCGTGGTGAGCTCCCTCGACCAGGAGACAGCCGCCCAGGTTGAGGAGTTCATACAGTCGCCCCTGGAGGATGGCAAATACACAAAGCCCTGCTCATAAGGACTTTCGGACTCTCACGGCGTGAGCGAGCTGCCTGCTTACTGCACTGTATGGTTTGGGGGACAGGCCACCGTCCGCTTTAATGAACGAGATGCTATCCCTGGCCGGAGGTCACAAGACCTGTCTCATGTTTGAGCAGGCATTCTTGGAGCAGCTGCCCGAGGACATACGCCTGCTGCTGTCCGATGTGGATTTCAGTAACCCCCGGAAGGTGGTGGCCCGGGCGGACGTGCTGTGGAAAGCCAAGAAGGAGAGTGGGGCATCTGTCGCACAGATCACCAGGCCACGCTCCCAGCAACAAACCAGACCAGGCCTGGCCACAGAGCCCACTAATCCCAGAGGCAGGGGTGAGGAGGCCAACGAACAATGGTGCTTCTACTACCAGCGGTGGGGCGCAGAAGCCCGCCACTGTAGCCCACCCTGCAAGTTCCCAGGAAACGCCAGGGCCAGCTGCCGCTGATGGCTACGGCAGCCGGCCATTGGGATAGCCTTCTGTATGTCAGGGACAAGCAGTCGGGACGCCGCTTTTTGGTCGACACCGGAGCCGAGATCAGTGTCTTACCTCTGACGAGTTACGACACCCGCAACAGAGAACCGGGTCCCACCCTGAGGGCCCTGAACAGCAGCACAGTAAGGACCTACTGTAGCCGTATGGTGCGGCTACAGTTCAGCTCCAACCAGTTCATGTGGGACTTCACACTGGCCACCGTAGCCCAACCGCTCCTGGGAGCGG
Organism: Hypanus sabinus; assembly: GCF_030144855.1. Lineage (NCBI taxonomy): Eukaryota > Metazoa > Chordata > Chondrichthyes > Myliobatiformes > Dasyatidae > Hypanus > Hypanus sabinus. The sequence goes on along the minus strand of NC_082719.1, from coordinate 64,028,492 downwards.
ATGTTTTGCGAGCTCACAGCCTACTGGTCGACCTGCCAAGGAAGAGACTGGTCCACACCGAGACCTTTCAAACGTTCTCCCTGGATGCAGCCCTGTTGCCGGCCCCACACCTAGACTCCATCACACTGTCCGACAGCAACTTCACCAGAGTCCTGGCGGATTTCCCATCGGTTCTGACGCCGCAGTTCACAGCAGCCATGCCCAGACACGGCGTACAGCACCACATCCCGACCCAGGGACCACCCCTCCACGCCCGTGCACGAAGGCTTCCCCCGGACAAGCTCCGGCTGGCGAAGGAGGAGTTCAGGAGGATGGAGGAATTGGGGATCATACGGCGGTCCGACAGCCCATGGGCCTCTCCCCTGCACACGGTGCCCAAAGCGACAGGGGGCTGGAGACCATGCGGCGACTACTGCAGGCTGAACGAGGCTACAACACCGGAACGCTACCCTGTGCTGCACATTCAGGATTTTGCAGCAAACCTGCACAGTGCACGGATCTTCTCCAAGGTAGACCTCGTCCGGGGATACCATCAAATCCTGATGCATCCGGACGACGTCCCCAAAACGGCTCTCATCACCCCGTTCGGCCTTTTCGAGTTCCTCTGCATGCCGTTCGGCCTAAAGAATGCCGCACCGACGTTTCTGCGGTTAATAGACGTGGTGGGTCGTGACCTGGACTTCGCTTTCATCTATTTGAACGACATCCTCATATCCAGCAGCAGTCGTCAGGAGCAACTGTCCCACCTCTGTCAACTCTACGCCTGACTGAGTGAGTATGGCCTGACAATCAACCCGGCCAAATGCCAGTTCGGACTCGACACCATCAACTTCCTGGGCCACAGGATTACTAAAAATGGGCAACCCCTCTGCCCGCCAAGGTAGACGCTGTCCGCCATTTCCCCCGACCCAACACAATCAAAGGCCTTCAGGAATTCGTGGGTATGGTGAATTTCTACCATCGCTTCCTTCCTTCAGCTGCCCCCTGTTCACCCTGATGTCGGGTCCGAGCAAGGACATTACCTGGGACGAGGAGTCCGCCGCCGCTTTCATTAAAACCAAAGAAGCCTTGGCAAACACCACGATGCTGGTGCACCCCAGAACGGATATCCCTACTGCCCTCACAGTGGAGGCATCCAACACGGCAGTTGGTGGAGTGCTGGAACAACTCAACAAGGGTCGCTGGCAACCCCTGGCGTTTTTCAGCAAACACCTACGACCACCTGAGCTCAAATACAGTGCTTTCGACCAGGAACTGTTGGCGCTATACCTGGAAATCCAGCATTTCAGGTACTTCTTAGAAGGTAGGCCCTTTACCGTGTTCACGAACCACAAACCGCTTACCTTTGCGTTCACGAAAGCATCCGACCCCTGGTCGACCCGCCAGCAGTGACATCTGTTCTACATCTCCGAATACATGATGGACGTCTGGCATGTTTCGGGAAAGGACAATGTCGTGGTGGACGCCCTCTCCCACCCTAACATCCAAGTCCTGTCCCAGGGGGTAGACTATGAAGCACCGGCGGAGGTGCAGCAGGCAGACAAGGAGATCCCAAGTTACAGAACCGCAGTCTCCGGTTTGCAGCTCCAGGACCTCCCCGTAGGCCCAGGTGAGAGGACCCTACTCTGTGACGTCACCACCGGCCAGCCCCGTCCCGTCGTTCTGGCAGCCTGGCGGTGGCGCGTTTTCAACTCCATTCACAACTTAGCGCACCCCTCCATCAGGACAACCATCCAGATGGTAGCCAACAGGTTCATTTGGGATGGACTCCGCAAGCAGGTCAGTGAATGGGCCAAAACGTGCATGCACTGCCAAACAGCCAAGGTGCAGTGGCACACCAAAGCTCTGCCGCAGCAGTTCCACCCCACCCGCCGACGTTTCGACCACATTCTTGTGGATATTGTGGGCCCCCTGCCAGTATCGCGAGGAGCGCGGCACCTCCTGACTATTGTGGACCGGTTCACAAGATGTCCAGAGGCGGTCCTGCTCACTGACACCACCTCCGAATCTTGTGCCCGGGCACTGACTGCCACCTGGGTGTCCCGCTTTGGTGTACCAGCCCACATTACCTCTGACAGGGGCGCCCAGTTCACCTCCAGCCTGTGGTCAGCTATGGCCAGCCTTTTGGGAACACAGCTGCACCACACAACTGCCTACCACCCACAGTTGAACGGACCAGTGGAGCGTTTCCACCGTCACCTGAAGTTGGCTCTCATGGCCCACCTGAGAGGACCTAACTGGGTGGACGAACTTCCCTGGGTCCTGCTCAGAATCCGCACAGTGCCCAAAGAGGATCTGCACACCTCGTCGGCCGTGTTGGTGTACGGCGCACCCCTGGTCGACCCAGCAGAGTTCATACCAGTCCCAAGGGGACAAGAGGAAGAACCTGCAGCAGTCCTGGACAGGCTACGTGAGAGGCTCGGTAACCTGGCCCCCATAACCACTTCACAGCATGGGCAGAACCCGACCTCTGTACCCAAAGACCTGCAAAACTGTAAGTTCGTTTTTGTACAATGGTGCGGACATCGGGCACCACTATAGCGGCCCTACGAGGGGCCGTTTACGGTGTTCAGAAACAACGGGTCCACATTCGTGCTGGACATTGGGGGTAGAGAGGAGGTTTTCACGGTGGACCGGCCCAAACCGGCCCATGTGGACTTGACGCAGCCAGTTGGAGCTCAGGCACCATGGTGCAGAAGCAGACCTCCCAAACAGAGTCCAACCCAGACTGTGGACATTGGGGGGTGTATCGCTGGTTCTGGGGGGGGGGGGGTTATGTAGTGACACACTTCCCAGTGCACTCGAACTGGCTCACGAAGTGGCGCGCGCTGGCATTGAGGCAGGTCCCAAAGAGGGCACCAAGCTTGCTTCACCAGCAAGAGGAAAAGCCCGCACGCGGGACGGGACTGTGAATATGCGCCCCCTACAGCATTCCCATCTGGGGAGGGCAGGATCAGGAAGGCTTTAAAGCGAGGCCGCGAAGTTTGAATAAACCTCTTTTGTAACTGCAGCTCACTGACTCTGTGTTGTTATTGCAGCGCTGCGTGTAGCACACCGCTACAGAATTGTCATTTGGAGGGAACCAATGACAGCTGCTTTGCCAGAGGCAGTTAGGAAAAATCCTGTCTGCAATGGCAAGCTCCCTTGGAAATTAAACATAAGTTGAAGTCGCTCAGGGACGTTTCATGACCAAGAGGGTTGATAGTATGAACAGCTGAAATAACGGAATGTGATTTTAATTACAAGTTTGAAAAACAGCAGACCTTTTCCCTAACAAGAGTAAATCTGCAGATGCTGGAAACCTGAGCAACACACACAAAATGATGGAGGAGCTCAGTGACCAGGCAGCATCTATGGAAATGAGTAAACAGTCGATGTTTCAGGCCGAGACACTTCATCAGGACTGGAGAAAAAAGATGAGGTCAGAGTACAAAGATGGGGAGAGGAGAGGAAGAAATACAAGGTAGTAGGTGATAGGTGAAACCAGGAGAGGGGAGGCATAAAGTAAAGAGCTGAGAAGATGATTGGTGAAAGAGATGAAGGGCTGAGGAAGGGGGAATCTGACAGGAGAGTGCAGAAGGTCATGGAAGAAAAGAGGGAGGAGCACCAGAGGGAGATGATGGGTAAGGAGATAAGGGGAGAGAGGGAAATGGAAATGGGGAATGGTGAAGGAGAGGGGGAGGGCTATCATTGGAAGATTGAGAATTTGATGTTCATGCCATCCGTTGGAGGCTACCCAGTCAGAATATCAGATGTTGCTCCTCCCACCTGTGTGTGGTGTCATTGTGGCGGTAGAAGAGGCCATGGTCTGACATGTTGGAATGGGAATGGGAAGAAGAATTAAAATGGTTGGCCACTGAGAGATCCCACTTTTTCTGGCAAATGGAGTGCAGGTGCTTGGCGAAGCGGTCTCCCAATCAGCAACATACAGGTGGTCTCACCAATATACAGGAGGACACACCGAGAGCACCAGATACAGTAGATGACCCCAGTAGACTCACAGGTGAAGTGTCACCACACCTGGAAGGACTGTTTGGGGCTCTGGATGGTAGTGAGGGAGGAGGTGTAGCACCTAATCTGCTTGCAAGGATAAGTTCTTGGAGAGAGATCAGTGGGGAGGGATGAATGGACAAGGAAGTCACGTAGGGAGTGATCCCAGCGGAAAGAAGAAATTGGGTAAGGAAAGAGGTGCTTGATGGTGGAATCCCGCTGGAGATGAACCTTTTCCCTGTCGTTTACATAGTCCTGATTTTAGTGCAAAAAGTAAGAATAAGCATTTTGCGTCATTATATTTATTCAAACAAACACAACAAATTACAACTGAATGAAGATATTTGGAGTTAAATCCTGCTTTTGTATGGTATCATGAAGTATCTTAATCTTTCCCAATTGACTTCAATAAGAATTAAACAGTGGCAAAGATATGATCAAAACTGCAAAAGTGATGTTCCAATATCACCCAAAATTTAAATCTAATCACAGTGTCATAAAATTACTGCTCATAAAATTAAAATGCTATGGATTTTGGAAATCAGAAAATGCTGGAAATCTGTCTGACAAAAAGGTCAGTGTTCTGAAACTTTTCATTTGTTTTGCTCCACAAATGTTACCCAGCTTGCTGAGCATCTATTGCATTTTCCGTTTTGGTTTTGTCTTGTAATCATTTTGCTGCTTAATTCAGAGTTAAAAGCAAAAATGATACATTCGTTATAAATGAGGGAACCATTTTGTCAAGCATCTCTGCTTTATCCGCCAAAAGCAGAGCTTGCCAGTGGCCAAACATCTTAATTCCAATTCCCATTCCTGTTCTGACAAGTCGATCCATGGCCTCCTCTTGTGCAAAGAAGAGCCCACCCTCAAGGTGAAGGAACAACACCAGCTCCATAGCAAAGAAAGCCCAGCAGTGTCTCTACTTTCTGCAAAGGCTGAGGAAAGTCCATTTCCCACTCCCCATCCTCATCACATTCTACAGGAGTTGTATTGAGAGCATCCTGAGCAGCTGCATCACTGTCTGGTTCAGAAATTACACCATCTCGGATCGTAAGACCCTGCAGTGGATAGTGAGGTCAGCTGAGAAGATCATCGGGGTCTCTCTTCCCACCATTACAGACATTTACACCACACGCTGCATCCGCAAAGCAAACAGCATTATGGAGGACCCCACGCACCCCTCACATAAACTCTTCTCCCTCCTGCTGTCTGGGAAAAGGCATTGAAGCATTCGGGCTCTCATTACCAGACTATGTAACAGTTTCTTCCTCCAAGCTATCAGACTCCTCAATACCCAGAGCCTGGACTGACACCAACTTACTGCCCTCTACTGTGCCTATTGTCTTGTTTATTATTTATTGTAATTCCTGCACTGTTTTGTGCACTTTATGCAGTCCTGGGTAGGTCTGTAGTTTAGTGTAGTTTTTTTCTGTGTTGTTTTTAGGTGGTTCAGTGTAGTTTTTATACTGTTTCATGCAGCACCATGGTCCTGAAAAACATTGTCTTGTTTTTACTGTGTACTGTACCAGCAGTTATGGTTGAAATGACAATAAAAAGTGACTTGACTTGACTTGACTTATATTTCGTCAGGGTAACCTGATGAAATTCATTTGGATAGCATGAATATTGATTTCTCCTTCTGGTAAAAAAAAATCTTTCCCCCTCTTCTTTGATTCTCCACTCTGGCCTCTTCCCTCTTCTCACCTGCCAGTCACCCTCCCTGGTGTCCCTTCTCCTATGGTCCACTCTCCTCTCCTATCAGATCCCTTCCTCTCCAGCCCTTTACCTTTCTTACCCACATGACTTCACCTATCACTTCTATCTATCCTCCTTCCCCCCCCCCCCCCCATTTTTTCTATTCTGGTGTCCTCCAATCCTAAGAAGGGTCTTGGCCTGAAAAATGGTCGGCTCATTTCCGAGAATGCTGCCTGGCCTGCTGGTTTCCTTCAGCATTTTGTGTGTGTTGCTTTGGATTTCCAGCATTTACAGACTTTCTCTTGTTAATAATACATTCATTATGTCCTAAAATGCAATCTTTAGGACCACTTATTCTGTATCTGTTCTATGTGGAGCCATCCATCTGAACACAGTAGCTAAATGTTCAACATGACTGGATATCTTAATGCCCTTAATACAGAAGCTCATGTGAAACTTGTAAGAGAAATCTACTGTCTTTAAATGTTGTCCAATTTGCCTCTCCCCATTGCATTGCCAATTTACTCCATGAGTTTTTTTGGAGCCGTAGGATTTAAAATGACATTGATTTGTTTTATATAATGTTTTTTAAGGTTCTAGGTAAAATTATATTGTATATCACAATGGGTCATATTTGATGATGTGCAGGCAAACATTGCCCAGTAGGTTCACTTTTAACAAATGAGAATTTAATGACAGGCCAAAAGCTTTTAAAGCTTTTAATAAGATTATCTCTGCAGACACAACTTCAGATGAGCATAAGGATTAAATGCAAATCATTTCATATTTAAAAATTTGACATTTATGTAAGTGGTGCACTGAATAAACATCATTTGTATCCTTGAGAATAATGAATATTCAAGCTAATGGGCACGATCCCCAGTTGCAAAAATCTGCAACGCTAATAATAACAAATGTATAGGGGCTGAGACAAACTCATTTCAAAGTAAATATCATTGGCCTAAATATTGCTGTCAAGCTAAGAATGAGATTATTGTTATTTTTACATGAATATGGTACAACATCATCAAGAAAGGAGTCAGTTTATGGTTAAATGGTGATATCTGAAAGATACTGCCAGCTCCTGCACTCAATTTCCTTCTGGCAGACTAAAATATTCTGAATATTGTCAAGGTGGAATATTTCCACAATGAATTAAAAACACTAGACACATTACTGCATTTGGAGGTGATATGTAGCTTCCAACCTATTGGAGGAGGTCACTGACGATTGGGTGCACACTCATTCACTCTGCAGGGATGACCCTAAGCTGCCTCTTGCCTGTCACTTTAATTTCTGTGATCTCTCTGTCTTTGTCTGCCTGCATTGATTTAATAATGTTCAACATAAGCCTGAGAAAAAGCATCTCATCTTCTGTATGGGCACATTACAACCTTCCTGACTCAGTATTGAATTCTACAACTTCAGCTAACTCACTTATAATCGAAATGGCCGGTCTGTATCAGAACTGGCCACTTCTATAAGTTTTTCCCTCTTTGAAAATTCAGTTTTTCTCTCTCCAGTATCAGAACCTATGATGTTGAGCATGTTTTATCTCTTTGTATTTTCTACTGTTTCACACTAGTCCATTGGTATTCTCATTAATCTCCTTCCATTAACCTTCTGACCAAATGATTTCTATAGTTTCTTCCCACTGTACACCTGTTCTCTTCTCTTTTCCAGTTATGACTGGGTTTTTCAACATGGAAAATTAATTTTGCTTCTCTCTCCACAGATGCTGTCTGATCTGCTGACTGCAACCAGCAGATTATTATTAACACTCGTCATCAACTGCATGTTAAAAGAAATTATTGCTAATCCACACACATTGCCTAGAAAATGCATAATTGAAATAGTAGAGTCTCAATCCTAAAATTTTAATCCTTAGAAGTTTTATAAAGTGAATTAAATCTAAAGTGAAATCAGTCTTTTTCTTTTTGCTGTATTTTTGTCTTGGTATTTACTTCAATTTAATGCACCCTTGTTCATCATACATTTCACAGTCCTTCAAATGTCCTTGACATGCTGCCTTATATAAAGTCTTGTTTCTCTAGTCTCTCATCTTTCTTAGGTAATTTACACCATCTTTTCCTGCAAGAAGATTAAAGACCATATAAAAGGATAGTGCTCTCCAATGTATTCAGTTAAATCCATACAGTTGAGCTGATTCAGAGGCTGAGAGTTCAAATCAACACCATGACAAGTTTCAGACTTGAGTTCAATAATTTTTTTTATTTACGGGAAAGCTCCGGAAAATGGCAATTGGCATTCACTGATTTGTGAGTAGCAGCAAAGCAATCTCCTAACTATGTCAATGCCTCTCTTCTTGGTAGCTGACATAAATCTATTAATTTGTGGCAGTCCAGCTGTTCACTGAAGAAATCAATGGAGATTAAAAGACAACATAAAACAAGATAAATCAAGAGGTACTGAGCAATACAGATCATATATTGTAGAGGAAAGGCATAACTTAATGGAGTGAATCTTGCTAGCTGAAGTCTTATCAGAACCCATGATGATCAGTTATTTAAACTTCTATAAATCTTAGACCTGCAAGCATGCATTATTAACCATGGAGGCTTGAAAGTTACAGACTGATAGATGACACCGTGCTGCCACTGTTCTCTGTCACTGAGCTCCAAATGGGATCGAACACAGTGTGCATTCTGCTGAGGAAGTCACCTCTCTGAGACTCCCTCAATGTCAGACCCAGCTTAAGCTCAGAGACCCTTGTACTTTCTGTAAGGTCCAGTACCTGCAGAGCAGAAGCTGGATGATTCTGACTTCTTAAATTGAAAATTACTAAAATTATTTTATTTTAGTTTAACTTTCTTAAGTGTTTTGTAAGTGCTCAGTGTTTCCAATTAGAAAATAATAATTACTTGGTAGCTGTAAATTATTTGTAATTGTCATAGAATTGAAGAGGGTGTTGTGTTCTCTATATGTACCGAGGGTTTCTAAGAACAAACCATATTCTGGAAGAATAAGAACTAGAACTTTTATTTACAACAGCAACAACTACACGTGTGTCTTACAGTGCCATGCTCCTCAATGTTTTGAGGTCATTCTGTCATTTCTGCGCATGCTCATAACTCTGTCCAATCACGTTCTTACACGTGACATGTGATATCATCACATCTTCCTTTCCTTATGTAACCCCCTGGTAAGCCTCAGGCTCACTCAGCTCGCTTCAGTATAGGGGGAGCAGTCTTTGGGTAATCAGCTTGTGTGGAAGCTGTGTGATGTCCCCACCTTGCCAAATAACAGGCAGTACACCATATGCGATTGAATGAGTTCATTTTATAGATCTTACTGGAACTATGTACTTATTAGAGATACAATATAAAAGGAAAAGCAGAAGGCGCCAAACTTATCAAAGTCCAAACCACTTCGTGCACAACCGTTGGAGCTCAGTTAACGAAGTCTTCTGGCCACCATTTGATCCCCTCAGACCTCCTCGACTCATAGCTCAGGACCACCCGAAGTGATCAACTCTCCTCCTCTCCTCGCCGAAAACCCTGGCCTCAGACCCCCGCTCGGGGTCCGTTCTGTCGCTCAGCTTACAGCATGGCATCCTCTCTCTCTCACCTCCTCGTGCCGACTCCCCAAAAAAACCCGCCAACAATAGCTTACAGACCCAGAAGAGTGAATAACATCTATCCCAATTGGTTAACAAATGAATACAATTCTCGTTATCAGTAATTTTAACCCAAACAAGCTGCGAGAGAAAGCACTCTCTCACCAGTTATCATAACAAAGAAGTATTCTTACTTTTAACAAAACAAAGAGCCATTTTGATTAACATACGTAGTAACATAAAGAAGAAACCCCTTGCACTTAAAAAGAAAAACAATTAGCAACACTAATCAAAACAAATGCATAATTTAACATGTCTCTATCAGTCTCTCTGGGGGTTTATGAACACGAGTAAACCTTCTAAGTGGTTCACACAGTTCTTGTGTTTCGTTGTCATTTCCATGTTTTGTCTGGTCTGCATCAGTTAACTGAAACTCTGAAATCGGCTCTTTCTTGAGGTCTTTGAGAAGAAATTGCAATTCATTCAGTAACTGTGTAATCTCCTTTTTATGCTGAGACTTCATCAGTTAAATAAAACTTCTCAAATCCTTCACTTGTGCTTTCACTTCTTCAATTGGGTCCTGATTCCTGTCGCTCTTTGGCTTCAGATCAGTATTGTACTGTACCGGCAAGTTTGGTTTTGGTGGCAATGCTTTGTCAGATGCTGGTAACAAAGGGATGGGTCTGGGATTTTTATTTTGCCGCGTTGGAATCAAATTCTGTTCTCTCTTGTTCTTTCATCTGCGTCACTGTCCAGGACTAAGACTCTTTTCACCAAATTCAGTCTCTCACAGGCAGATAGACCAAGTATTGACTGTACATTTTTTGGCACGACCACAAATGAAAGCGTGTAGACAGTATTTTTGTGTGATACTTTTGCCACACATGTTCCTTTAACTGGAGTGTCTGCACCTGAATACCCAGTCATTTATATACTTGTCTGATGTAACTTTGGTCTTGGCTTTAATGCATTAAACTCAGATTCGGCAAGAACATTTACTTGTGCTCCATTATCAAGTTTAAACAGAATAATGTTTTGGTTCACTTGCAATGGCATAGTCCAGTCATTCTTACTTTGTTTGTTTTCACAAAGCACATCAATATAAAACACCTCATGTTCATTTTCAAGCACTGCATTTACGTGTTTTATTTCCTTTCTACTTCTGCAACAGCGTGAAAAATGATTACTCTTACTGCAGTGATTGCACATTTTTCCATATGCTGGAAACTTTTTAGGTCAGTGCTCCCACCCACAGCGATTGTAAAATCTTTTTCTTTCAGATGACGTCTTGCTCTCTGTCGGTTTTGTTGCTGTTTTATTTTTTTTAACATGTTTGCGCTTTTCCACAGTGTCTACGTGGCTCTCATTTAAAAATGAGAGCCTGCGATGTCATTGTCTCTGAAGCTTTACAGAGAATCAAAGCTTTTTCCAAATTTACGTCTGGTTCTCTTAAGAGTCTTTCTTTCAGTGCATTATCCCGAATGCCACAAACAATTCTGTCTTTAACGAAAGAGTCCATCAGCTCTGCAAACTCACATGTTTTACTGTGGTTTTTCAATTCCATAACAAATTGTTCAATCACTTGACCAGCTTTCTGCTTGCATGTAAAGAATTTGTACCATTCAGACGTCACATTGTGCTTCGGTATACAAAATACTTCAAGCTTGTTGATTATTGCTCTTAGATTCAAATTATCTCCATTTTCAAAAGTAAAAAGGTTATATACTTCAATTGTGTCGTCCCCAGTCACGTGGAGTAGAATGGCTGCTCTTGTTTTTTTCTGATTTATTTTCTGCTCTGATCGCCGATAAATAAATTACAAAATGCTGTTTAATTTTTTTCCAGTTTTCAGCAATGTTTCCAGTCAGCTGAAGCATCGATGGGGGTTGCAAAACTTCCATTTTTAAAGCTGTTAGCAAACAACGATATAAGTTTGCGCTCTTTTTTTTCTGATTATCTTCGTTTCTCCTGTTTCCGTATTATTCTTCCAGACTGACTTCTGACATCATGTTGTGTTCTTTATACGTACCGTGGGTTTCTAAGAACAAACCATATTCTGGAAGAATAATAGACAATAGACAATAGGTGCGGAAGTAGACCATTCGGCCCCTCGAATCTGCACCGCCATTCTGAGATCATGGCTGATCATTCACTATCAATACCCAGTCCCTGCCTTGTCCCCATATCCCTTGATTCCCCTATCCATCAGATATCTATCTTGCTCCTTCTTGAAAGCATCCAGAGAATTGACCTCCACTGTCTTCCGAGGCAGTGCATTCCACACCTCCACAACTCTCTGGGAGAAGAAGCTCTTCCTCAACTCTGTTTTAAATAACTGACCTCTTAGTCTCAATCCAAGCCCTCTGGTACTGGACTCTCCCAACATCTGGAACATATTTCCTGCCTCAATCCTATCAAATCCTTTAATTATCTTAAACGTTTCAATCAGATCCCCTCTCAATCTCCTCAATTCCAGCGTGTACAAGCCCAATCTCTCCAATCTCTCTGCGTAAGACAGCCCTGCCATCCCAGGAATCAACCTAGTGAATCTACGCTGCACTTCCTCAATTGCCAGAATGTCCTTCCTTAAACCTGGAGACCAAAACTGTACACAATATTCCAGGTGTGGTCTCACCAGAGCCCTGTACAAATGCAAAAGGACATCCTTGCTCTTGTATTCAATTCCCCTTGTAACAAAGGCCAACATTCCATTTGTCCTCTTCACTGCCTGTTGCACTTGCTCATTCACCTTCATTGACTGGTGAACTAGGACTCCTAGGTCTCTTTGCATTTCTCCCTTACCTAACTCTACACCATTCGGACAATACTCTGCCCTCTTGTTCCTGCTTCCAAAGTGGATAACTTCACATTTATTCACATTGAATGACATCTGTCAAGTATCTGCCCACTCACCCAGCCTATCCAAGTCTCCCTGTATTCTGCTAAAGTCCTCTTCGCATGTCACACTGCCACCCAGTTTAGTATCGTCAGCAAACTTGCTGATATAGTTTTCAATGCCCTCATCTAAATCGTTGACATAAATCGTAAAGAGCTGTGGTCCCAATACAGAGCCCTATGGTACCCCACTAGTCACCTCCAGCCAGTTCGAGAAACACCCATTCACTGCTACCCTTTGCTTTCTATCTGCCAACCAGTTTTCTATCCATGTTGAAACCCTGCCCCCAATGCCATGAGCTCTGATTTTACTCACCAATCTCCTATGTGGCACCTTATCGAATGCCTTCTGAAAATCTAGGTACACAACATCCACTGGCTTACCCTCGTCTAACATCCTTGTTACACCCTCAAAAAACTCCAACAGATTAGTCAAGCATGATTTGCCCTTGCTAAATCCATGCTGGCTTGGCCTAATCCTATTTCTGCCATCATGATGTGCCACTATTTCGTCCTTAATAATAGACTCAAGCGTCTTCCCCACGACTGACGTTAGGCTAGTTCGTGTTAGATAGTTCTCCGTTTTCTCCTTCCATCCCTTCATGAAAAGTGGGATAACATTAGCCACTCTCCAATCTTCAGGAACTGATCCTGAATCTAAGGAACATTGGAAAATGATTACCAATGCATCAGCAATTTCCTGAGCCACCTCTTTTAGAACCCTCGGATGCAGACCATCTGGACCCGGGGATTTATTAGCCTTCAGTCCTACCAGTCTACTCATCACAGTTTCTTTCCTAATGTCAATCTGTCTTAATTCCTCTGATATCTTATGACCCTGGCCCATCCATACATCTGGGAGATTGCTTGTGTCCTCCCTGGTGAAGACAGATCTAAAGTACGCATTAAATTCTGTTGCCATTTCCCTGTTTCCCATAACAATTTCTCCCAATTCATTCTTCAAGGGGCCAACATTGTTCTTAACTATCTCTTCACATAGCTAAAAAAGCTTTTGCTATCCCCTTTTATATTCCTGGCTAGACTGAGATCATACCTGATTTTTTTCTCTCCATATTGCTTTTTTAGTTAAGATCTGCTGTTCCTTAAAACTTTCCCAATCATCTGTATTCCCACTCATCTTAGCCCTGTCATACTTCTTTTTCTATAATGCTATACAATCTCTGACTTCCTTTGTCAACCACTGTGGCCCCTTCCCCCTCTTTGAATCCTTCCTTCTCATTGGAATGAACTGCATTTGTATCTTTTGTATTATGCCCAAGAATATCTGCCACTGCTGATCCACTGTCTTTCCTGCCAGGGCATCCGCCCATTTAACTTTGGCCAGCTCTTCCCTCATGGCTCTGTAGTCTCCTTTGTTTAATTGCAACACTGACACCTCTGATCTGCCCTTATCCCTCTCAAATTGTAGATAAAAACTTATCATGTTATGATCACTACTTCCTAATGGCTCCTTTACTTCAAGATCACTTATCAATTCCTGTTCATTACACATCACCAAGTCCAAAATAGCCTCGTTCCTGGTTGGCTCAAGCACAAGCTGTTCCAAAAGTACATCCCTTAGACACTCCACAAACTCCCTATCCTGGGGTCCAGCACCTACCTGATTCTCCCAGTTCACCTGCATGTTGAAATCTCCCATAACGACTGCATTACCTTTAGCACATGCCAATGTTAACTCCCTAATCAACTTGTACCCAATATCCACGCTACTGTTTGGGGGCCTGTACACAACACCCATTAGGGTCTTTTTACCCTTACTGTTCCTCAGCTCAATCCACACAGACTCTACTTCCCCTGTTCCCAAGTCACCTCTTGCTAAGGACTGAATCTCATTCCTCACCAACAGGGCCACCCCACCCCCTCTTCCCATATTTCTGTCTCTACGATAGCACGTATACTCTGGTACACTCAATTCCTAGGCCTGATCCCCTTGCAGCCATGTCTCCGTTATCCCAACAATATCGTAGTTCCCCATTTTCATCTGAGCTTCAAGCTCATCTGTCTTATTTCTGACACTACGCGCATTCAAGTATAGAATTCTTAGCCCATTCCTCCTCTCTTTGCTTAAAACACTGTCTACTGTACCTAACCCAGCTCCTTGAACTTCCATCGGGCTAATTGCACCCTGAATTTTGATGACCTTCTCAAGATGACCCAAACCTTCTACACATTTAACCCCATGCTCCTTCTGACCAACCCTCTGGATCTGGATCCCTGCCCCCTGCACATCTAGTTTAACCCCCCCCGAGCAGCACTGGCAAACACTCCTGCAAGAATGTTAGTACCCCTCCGGTTCAGATGTAGACCATCCCTTCGAAACAGATCCCAATGTCCCTGGAACAAAGACCAATTATCCAAAAACCTGAACCCTTCCTTCCTGCACCATGCTCTCAGCCTCGTATTAATGTGCATAATCATTCTATTCTTCGCCTCACTCGCACGTGGCACAGGTAGCAATCCTGAGATTGTCACCCTGGAGGTCCTGCCTTTCAGCTTCACTCCTAACTCCCTGAACTCTCTAAACAGGAACCCCTCACTCACCTTACCTACATCGTTGGTTCCTACATGAACCACTACATCTGGGTTCATGCCCTCGTTCTCAAGAATAGCCTGCACCCGATCTGAGATGTCCCGGACCCTGGCACCAGGGAGGCAACATACCATCCGAGACTCCCGATCTGCCCCACAAAATCTCCTATCTGCCCCCCTGACTATAGAATCCCCTAAAACTATCGCTCTCTTCTCTTCCCTCCTCCCCTTTCTAGTTGAGGGTTCAACCTCTGTGCCAGAGGCAGGACCACTACAACTCATTCCTGGTAGGTCATCCACATCAACAGTATCCAGTACGGTATACTTATTGTTAGTGGGAATGGCCGCAGGGGTGCTCTGCTCTCTCGGCCTGCTCCCCCTGCCTCTCTGGACCATCACCCATCTGCCTACTTCTTGGTTTTTTGGTGTGACTACCTCCTGATCACTCCTATCTATCTCTGCCTCTGCCTCCCGAATGATCCGTAGTTCATCCAGCTCCTGCTCCAACTCCCTAACTCGGTCTGATAGGAGCCGCAGCTGGACGCACCTCTTGCAGGTGTGGTCATCAGGGACAACTGTGTTGACCCTGACCTCCCACATACTGCATACGGAGCACACCACTGCTCTGACTGTCTCCCCCATACCTGAACTGGATTGATAGAATAAGTCTAAAAAGCACCGAGCGACCTTACCTTCTTCCCCTCAGCGAGCAATCACACAGGCTTACCGAAGTCCCCTTACGCCGAAGCCCACTTAGCCAAAGCCCAGGACTCTGCTTCCACGGACTCCGCTGCCCGCTCTGAAAAGAAGTCCTGCCTTTTAAAGTGCGCGCTCGACGCTGACGTCACTCGCGCCTGCGCAGTTCCCCCTCCTCCACAGGTATTGACCAGGTAGGCTTAAATCCTACCTACACGGTCGAATTCTCTGAGCTCCCAGCTGAATCACATGCTGTAACTTGCTCCCGATTCAAATGACCACTCTGAAAAGAAGTCCCGCCTTTTAAAGAATAAGAACTAGAACTTTTATTTACAATGGCAACAACTGCACGTGCGTCTTACAGCACCATGCTTCTCGATGTTTCTCGGTCATTCTATCATTTCTGCGCAAGCTCATAACTCTGTCCAATCACCTTCTTACATGTGACATGTGATATCACAACAGAGGGAGTTACTTCAGGCCCCAGACAGTAAGGACAGGCAACAGTATATCCTCCACAATCACCATCAGCCCAGGTGCACCACAAGGCTGTGTGCTTTGCCCCTTGTCCTACTGGCTTTATATACTTGTTATGCATGTGTGACTAAATACGGCTCCAGTGCCATATTTAAGTTTACTGACAACACCGCTGATGTTTATTGAATCAAGGGGGTGACAAATCAGCATATAGAAGGGTGATTGAAAATCTGGTTGAATGGTGCCAAAACAACAACCTCTCACTCACTTTCAGCAAAGCCAAAGAACTGATTATTGATTTCAGGAGGAGGAAACCAGAAATCCATGAGCCAGTCCTCATCAGGGGATCAGAGGTTGAAAGGGCCAGTACTTAAATTCCTGTGTTATTGTTTCAGAGGATCTGTCCTGGGCCCAGTACGTAAGTGCCATCACAAAGAAGGTACAGCAGCACCTCTACTTTCTGTGAAGTTTGTACAGACTGTGTGTATCTAACATTTTGACAGACTTCTGTAGATGCACAGTGGAGAGTACATTGACTGGTTGCATCAAGGCCTGGTCAGGAAACACCAATGCCTTAGAATGGAAAAGCCTACAGAAGGTAGTAGGTACAGCCCAGTCCGTCACAAGCAAAGCCCTCCCCAACACTGAGCATGTATACAAGATGCTCTGCCACAAGAAAGCAACATCCAGCATCAAGGAGCCCAACCACCCAGGCCATGCTCTCTTTGTGTTGCTGCCATTGGGAAGGAGGTACAGAAGCCTTAGGTTCCTCATCACCATTGCACTTCAACCATCAGGCTCCTGAACCAGCATGGATAACTTCACTCTCTTCAACTTTGAACTGATACCACAAACTATGGTCTCACTTTCAAGGACTCAACAACTCATGTCTTCAAATTATTTATTTAGTTCCACGTTGTCTTCTTTTGCACATTGTTTTTTGTCTATCTTTGTGTATAGTTGTTCTATTGTATTTCTTTGTTTTCCTGTGAATGTTTGCAAGTAAATGAATCTCAGGGTAGTAAATGGTGACAAACAACATAAGTACTTTGATGATAAATTTACTTTGAACATTTTAGATTCATCTGCTTCACCCTGTTCTTCAGGGAAGCTAACCTTTGGTCTTTATCCGGACAGGCATAAGTGTGAATATAGTTTCAATGATCATATTCACCCCTGACTGTTTCAAGGCAGCACTCTGTTCTAAACTGCTTCAGTGTTCAATAAACAAACTGCAATGGGCCGCGAAAGCGACACCCCACCACCAACTCAAGGTTAATTAAGATGTGCTTTGCCAACATTAGCCCCATTTCTTAAAAACAACAAAGCCTTATCATTCAGCAGACTATATTCTCCACATTAGAAGTCTCTCAGTTTTCTATCCATTGCACATTTTCATCATTGTATTTTAGTTACTCTATTAATCTTATTTGTATTCTGAGCTTTCTTTTCAGGCTCCAGTTAATTGATTCAGTTTTGCTTGTATATTACAGTTTGAGTATAACTTAATCGAAAATCCAAACTCTGAAAACCTCCAACATGCAACTTAAGCGCTGACGTCACATCACAAATGGTCTGAGTTCCACAGACAGTTCGGAGAATTAACCTCACATACGCAATGAACAGAAGTTAGTGAAATATAGCAAAATGTTGCATTAAGCAAAAAATGAAAATCTTGATTGTGTATTGAAAGAGTAGTTTCATCAGCATAGGATAGGATAGGGTCCAACTTTGGGCAAATGGGAATGTTGGCTGACATAGGCCAGCAGGGCTGACAATCTCGACTCCATGTTGTATGACTCTATAACACTACAGAAAGAGCAGACGTCAGGTACATTATCTGTCAGATCCCTGGGAAATTTACCAGGATTTGTAATGGGTTGTCAGCAGATGAATCTTAATTAAGAGAAAAGTCAGACTGCACTGTTACGTCCCCCAAAGTTGTTGTGCCACTGGAAAAAGAGCCACATGTAATTAAACACAAAATGTTGCAAGCTTGGTGGGTTTGACTGATGGATCCAGAACAGGTATCTGGCACATCAGCGGGGGTTAATAACCATTTCTATTCCAAGCACTAGGAAGCTGCTTGTTTTTATTTTAGGTGTTGATTCACATTCAGTGAAGATCAGGCTTAGGAGATTAGCTCTGGAAATAGTACCAAAAACTAATCTGGCACCCAGAAAATGATTGATTTTACCCTTTGAAGTTATACAATTCATGAGTTAATGAAATGAGCCTATTCATACTGAAAATAACCTGCCAAAGATTTGACAGCTGATTCATATTATCTAATGATGATGTTGTAAGTTTTTTTTAGATTATTTAAATATACATGTGCACAAACAGTGCAAGATTATGTTTCCTGCTGAATTGGATAAAATTGCATTAAAGAGAATCACTTTTCATTTCTAAGCTCAACATGGGAAATGTAGATCAATGCACTCTTGCGAATCACACTGGTGCTTTCAGAAGCAGGAATTGTACGACGTGAAGTTCTCCAAGGAGCCAGAGGTTGTTCACTTTGCATTCCGAACTTACAATTCATTCACCAACCTGAAATGCAAATTTAGTGTTTGCAATAGTGTCAATATATGGAAGTATTTGTGCTCTGTCAGTGATACCCAACAATAGCTGACAGATGGCAAAACTAAAAAGATACTTAAAACATCTCTGCAGTGTATAACTACTGGCACAAGGTGACTATAAGCATACTGACTCAAAAAGTTCCCCTGATATACTTTAAAAATTCTACCCTCCCTAATTCTTTCACACTAAAGTAATCCCAGTTAATACTGGAAAAGTTAAAACCCCCTACCACCATAAATGAATAACACTATAAAAATCCTCTACAGAACACAAATGCACTCAATGGCCACTTTATTAGGTACACCTGTACACCTGCTCATTATTGGAAATATCTAATCAGCAAATCATCTGGCAGCAGCTCAATGCAAACGAATATGCAGCCTTCATGGAGGTTCAATTAATGTTCTGATCAAACATCAGAATTGGGAAGAAATGTGATGTAAGTGATTTTGACCGTGGAATGATAGTTGGTGCCAGACAGGGTAGTTTGAGTGTCTCAGAAACTGTTGATCACCTGGGACTTAGACACACAATGATCTCTGGAGTTTACAAAGAATAGTGAGGTAACAAAAAAAAAATCAGTGAGAAGCAGTTCTGTGGGCAAAAATGCCTTATTTATGAGAGAGGTCAGAGGAGAATGGCCAGACTGATTCAAGTTGACAGGAAGGTGGCAGTAACTCAGATAACCACGCATCACAAAGAGTGGCATGCAGAAGAGCATCTCTGAATGCACAGCACGTCAAAGTTTGGAATGATTGGGCTACAATAGCAGAAGACCTCAAACATACACTCAGTGGCAACTTTATTAGGTACAGAAAGTACGTAATAAGGTAGCCACTGGGTGTAAGTAAGACTTCTTTTCATTATTACTGCACCTAAGATGCTATGCAAACTGGCATTGAACTGGTTTAGTATTGTCACGTACAAGGTCTAGTGAAAAGCTCGTCTTGCATACTGTTTAAATAGATCAAAGCAATGAGCTAGAATAAGGTAAAGCATAGCAATGCAGAATAAAGTGTAAAACTAGTAAAAAAAAAGAACAGTGCAGGTAATGACAAAGTGTAAAATGGTGCTGATGTAGATTGTGAGGCAAAAAGTCCACCTTATTGTACAAGAGGTGCATTCAAGAGTCTGATAACAGCAGGACAGAAGCTGTCCTTGAGCCTGGTGGTAAATGCTTTCAGGCTTTTGTATCTTCTGCCTGATGGCAGAGGAGAGAATGTGTGAGGTGGGTGGGATTTTTGAGACTGCTTTACTGAGGCAGTGAGAAATATAGACAGATTCCAGAGTGGGGAGGTTGGTTCCTGTGATGTGTAGCTAGCGGGGCGCCCAACTTGTAAAGGCACTGCCTCGAAGAAGACAATGACAAACCACTCTGTAGAACAAATTTCCAAGAACAATCATGGTCGTGAAGACTGTGATCACCCATGTCACATGACACAGCACATAATGATGATGTTGATGGTGATGTGACAGTTGGTTCATTTTTAACTTATTCTCAGCAATTTACATCGATATGATGGGACTTTATATCGCAAAATATTTTTTCAGCAATCCAATAGTTTGTTTTTCAGTTATTTATCATGAAAGCACAAGAGCAAGTTTGGTCCACTTTGGCATCGGATGAATCAGGAATAGGATGATTCTGATTCTCCGAAGAATGGAAGGTGACTGGTTGAAAATTTATAATTTCAGGGTGTTTTATTGCATGCATTATTTAACTAATTATTGGAGAGAGGAGATGTTGAAATTTTTAATACTGAAATAAACCACTCAGATCCACACTTGATACCCTACATAAATTTCCCCCATCTAATACACATCACCCTATCTATATGCTAAATGACTTTTATTTGTCATTAAGTTTTACTCAATGTGATATTAGATCAGGGAAAGCAGTTTGCTAAGCAAACAGAAAAGACGATTTTCATTGAATAAAGAACCGAGGAAAAGCTGCTAGTGGGGTAAATTTATGGGCAGCTCAGCAGCTGAATTTATTGACCACTTCAAGCAGACCATTAGCATTTTTATTTCACTCATTAGCACAATCATGGAAACCAGTGGATGCTTGGGTTCTCATCAGATGCTGCCATCTCCTTTTCTGAAGAGAGAGGAATCTCACCAGAAGAGCATCATTACGGAGCTTCGACTTACTTCTAACAATAATATCAGTACAGCACTGTCGTACTTCTCTTGATAGTGGATAAATTAAGGTCAGTGCTTTTCAGCTTTAATCTTGAATCTTTCACATTCATTGCAATTTAGCACCAGTTCTGCCTGCCGGTTACAACATTGTAATAAAAAAGCTCTGTGGAATTAATGAATAGAGCCTAGTACTGAGTACAACTTGTGCTTGAGTTGTGGATATCCAACTTATGGACACATTAATATTTGAACCAGAATAGTTATACATTCAAAATTCTGATGTATGTAGTTATGTTTGTTCTTACAGGTGGTAGATCTAGTTTCCTTTCTTTCTTTCTCTGTTTATCCTTCTTTTGATGTCATCCACTACAGTTCTGTGTAGGTACAGTTATCATATGTATTATCTGACTTAAGACCATCTACTGACTGATGTTTGTAAAAACAGAGGCTGTTCATTACCCAATGACAGTCTGTATATAATAGAAATGAAAGCCACTATCATAGATGGCAATTTAATGTCAAAGTCCGGACATCGGAGACTAAATTCAATAACCCAGAAAACAAGGAGAGAGATTGTTTTGTGGATGAACCATCCCCATTGACTGTGCATTTAACAAAACATTTAGCAAACGTGATTTCAGTAATGAGCCAATATTAACAGTATTGATGAGAGACTGAGCTTCTCAGCAGTGTGTCTGGAATTGATAGCCAGCCTTTATTAGCACGCCAGTATGCCATGAAAATATGTAATAATCTCACTACACAGGGGAGCGGGTTCCATGCTTTGAATGCTACACTACAGGTCTTGGAGAAAATAGAGGCAGGAATGGATTGGCCAGGATTTTTTTTTCAAATTCACAAGGACTGTGGGCAGTGGGCTCAGATAATTGAAAGCCTTGAAGAGGACAAGTAAGATGCTGCAAAAGATTCAGTGATCTCACATGGACAATCAAAGTCAGTGAGTGCACTTCAAGCATCATATCCCATCAGCTGCACCACCACCCACTGGAAATGTTAAAGGTATTATTTACCAGTGATTTTCATCATTTCAACCATCCAAGATACGTATAGTTCATTTTACAGGCTCACCTGATCCCTATGCATCAAGCGTGGCTGCAACCTTCACACCCATGTTCTACAACTTGGACAGACTATCAGTTATTTACACATGGCTGTCATATCGTTCCAACTCTTGGCTCAGTGACTCGATTTAATCCTTCCCATGGAGCTAGCAGGAGTTGAACGACAGGCAGGAGTATGGGAGGTGTAGCTGCAGGCAGGGCTGCATGTCTTCAACCCCATATAAGAAGTAGTCTTGTTATCATAGGCAGAGAAATGAGGCTAAACCAGCAGGATGTGATGCTATTCTGTTACCTACCTGTTCTTTTCAAGCCCCACATTCCCCTACATCAGTGATTCCCAAAGGGAGCAGTTACCTGTCCTAGGGGGCATTAGGGGAAATAGAAATCATTGGGCATTCTAGATTCTTGGGGGGGGGGACCAGTAAGCAAAATCCTATCTTGAGGCTTGAGAACTGAGCGACCTTGACAACTCACTGCCGTCGGCAACATGTGATGGGCATTCCCAATTTGTGGTTATTTTAACTTAGCTCCATTAATGATGGATAAGTACGTATTGTTTGATCTCCATGAGTCTGAAAGTGGTGAAACCTTGAATTTTACCTTGCTAAGAAACAGAAACCACGGAAAGTGCGGCAATACGATATTAGATACCTGGAGTATGGTTTTATTCTGTTCCCTGCAGATCAGCATTGCCCCATGTGTCTTATTTGTAATACCGTACTGCCATGAAATCATCAAGACTGCAGGAATACTTCTGTAAAAGACACTCTGAAAAGGCTACTTATGGTATTACTCAGTTCCAGAAGATGGAAGAAGCATTTGAAAAGTATTGAACGCTTGAGTCATTTGCCAAGACCTTGGTAGTGGTCTCATTGCTTCTTATAACAGTTCCAAAACTATAGCAAAGTGTGGAATATCTCATAAAACTGGTGAGAGATTAACAATGACTGCTGTATCAGAAGCGCTCAGCACTGTTCTCAAAATTGGATACCAGTATTTTAAAATGAATTTCTCTAAGTAATAACTGTATACCTTGACATATTGACAAAATGAGTGAAGACATTGAGAATCAACTATGCATAGAGCAACATAGATAGAATTTGGGATACAACTGGATGAGCCAACTGTACAAGACAATGAGCCATTGCTAATGGCACATGTATGCCTTATCAAAGATGGAAAAGTTTATGAAGAGATTCTTTTTTGTAAGAAATTAAAAACAAACATCAATGGAGAATCAATCCCCGATGAGCAGAAAACGTATGTTGAGGATAAAAGTGTTCCGATTAGGAACATGATTTCTTGTGCAACAGATGGAGGTTGCCACGCTGGTTTAGTGGGATTTATGAAAAAAGAAATTCTAATTCTGTTTGCAGTCCATTGTGTAATTCATCATCAACATCTCACAGTCAAAAAACTCAGCCGGCAACTTTTTTCAAGCATGGCTCTTGTAATATCTGCTGTCAGTAAAATTAAAGATCCATTAAATTACAGAACATTTTGCCAGATATGTCAAGGTAACACCAAAGAGTTTGAACACTAGTTTCTTCATACTGACAGTGTTGGCTGTTGCTTAAAATATTTCTTTGGCAAGTCAACTTTAAAATGTGGATTATCCATATGAACAGTTTGACAGAAACATGCATTCTATTTTTGTAAAAGCTGCAATGTGCTGTAGTAAAGTACTTCATTTTCTTCCCCCCCATCATAGTAAAGTACTATAAATATATCAATGAAATATCACACTGGAACAAAATATCACATGTAACACAATTTTAGCAAGGATCTTTTGACTCTTCAAAATTTAGTGTATTTTCTAGGCTACGTGCAGTTCAGTATTTTAAGATAGCATTCATTTATCATATTCATTGAATACAAAAAATATAATGTGCACCATTTCCTTTCAGCCTCCACTCTTCTTCAAGATAGTCTTTGCCACATCTAGGATATGGTTTGGTGGAATGGCAGAACGTTTCGCTTCAACAACTTTAATCCTTGCCTCTTGTGTCAAAAGTTGTAGGAACAAGAGAGTTTAAATGGAAGGTTTAAAGTTGTTTTGACATGCTAAATTGTATGAAGGAAGATGATTTAATGATCAGTATATTTAACTTGTTCATAGATAAAATTTCTTAAGGAAGAAGAAAAAAATCTTTGGTCTTTTTGATATTATATTTGAATTTTTGCTCAAATTCGACAAGAACTTGGGAAACAAGATTGAACTTTGATGTGGAGATGTGGCATACCTAGCCGATCTGTATGAACTTTCTAAGTATGAAAACACAGAGTGAGAATTTCAGTTTAATCCAGGTAAAAATGGGCATTGTCCACTTTTATTGGAAAATTAGAAACATATAAGCTAAACATTTCCAGAAGAATGTTCTCACAGCTTCCATACATGTGAAGTATGTCACTCTCTTTCACAGACAGTGATTTTCAAGAGTACTGCTTACACGTGCAGTCACTTAAGAAGGATTTCCAGAATCAAGGATTTGAATGATCTGGAAATCCCAGACTGGGTAATTAACCCATTTTTTTTGCAAGGTGGAAGAACAGGAAGAGAGCTTGCAAGAAGAAATTATTGAAATTCAGAATGATGAAGAAGCAAAATTCCTTTTCAAAACTGTTGGCTTTTGTGGTATGTGGCCAAGCTGTCATACAAAGTTTCTTGGTCTTTGGCGAAGAGACAAACTGCTCTTCATAGCATTTCTATCCTCCTACCTTGTTGAAAGAGACTTCTGCACAGTGACCCACGTACTCACAAAAAACAGAAACCGCTTGACATTGTTACGTGTGAGGGCTTGAGGCTTTTGCTGTCTTACCTTGAACCGGATATTTCAACTCCTGCTAAAAACTATCAAGCTCAAGGATCACATTGATATTGAAGCTGATGCACAGTGCACAGGTACTCTGTAAGCTAGATTTAAAGAAAAATAAAATTTAAAACAGAATCACTTTTCTCATGTTAGCAAATGTTAGACACATTTTTACACTACGCAGGCACTGGAAATTATATTGTACCTAAGGGAGTGTTGACAAATATGAAAGTGCTTTAGGGGGGCATTGGGCTAATAAAGGGTGTGAAACACTGCCCTACATCCATAATGTAGTTGTAACAATTTCAGAGGGTATAATCAGCAACCTCTTTTTTCCCTGTTCTTCAGCACCATAATTATTGTAATGGCATAATTGCACAGATTGTCACAGTCACATCATCTCCATCACAATTTTTGCCAGAAGTTTCATTTTCATTCAAACTACATTTTGATATCCAACTGTTCAAGAAATTAATCTTTATGCATGGACAATGTCTGCTGAAGAATCTGTTTCCGTGTTCTATGACACTGAAGATCAAACTAAAAAATAAAAAGGTGACATGGTGCCACAGCTATAGGACTGCTGTCTCACATTTCCAGAGACTGGAACCAAGCACATCTTTCCTTCCCCCTCCCACACATTCCTGCTTTCCACAGAGATTGCTCTCTACACAACTCCCTTGTCCATTCATCCCTCCCCACTGATCTCCTGCCTGGCTCTTATCCTTGCAAGTGGAACAAGTGCTGCACCTGCCCCTACACTTCCTCCCTCACCACCATCCAGGGCCCTAAACAGTCCTTCCACGTAAGGCAATACTTCAGCTGTGAATCTGTTGGCGTCATTTACTGTGTTCGGTACTCACGGTGTGGCCTCCTGTATATCAGTGAGACCCAACATAGATTGGGAGGCTGCTTTGCCAAGCATCTATGCTTTGTCCACCAGAACAAGCAGGATCTCCCAGTGGCCATCCATTTTAATTTCACTTTCCATTCCCATTCCGATATGTCCACCCATGGCCTCCTCCACTGTGATGATGAGGCCACACTTAGGTTGGAGGAGCAACACCTTATATTCTGTTTGGGTAGCTTCCAACTTGATGGCATGAACATTGATTTCTCAAACTTCTCGTAAAGCCCCCTAACTCCGCCCCCCCTTCTCCATTTCCCATCCCCTCTTCCCTCTCTCACCTCATCTCACTAATCAATTTCCCAGATCTTTACTTCATCCCTCCTCCTCCTCCAGGTTTCACCTACCACCTGGTGGTTCTCTCCGCTCTCCCCCCACTTTATATATCTTCTTGTCAGCTTTCTTCTCCAATCCAACTGAAGGATTTCAGCCCAAAACGTCGATTCTACTTTTTTTTCTGTAGATATTGCCTGGTCTGCTGAGCTCCTCCAGCATTTTGTGTGTGTTGCAGTTTGTGGGGGAACAGTGTCAGTCATTCCTAAAAATGAATGAACTAAGATATCTGCATTGTACCATCCAGCCTCAAATGGCTTGGCAGAAATGTTCGTCCAGAGTCTAAAGAACATATTGGATTAGGGAGCAATATGTACATGTCTGAGTTAAGATGTATCCTATACTAAGTTGTATAACTAAGCAAGGAGGAGACCTGTGTATTTAATATTTCAGTAATATTTGAGTAATATTGTAAATATATTTAAAAGGCAAACACGAGGAAATCTGCAGATGTTGGAAATTCAAGCAACACACACAAAATGCTGGTGGAGCGCAGCAGGCCAGGCAGCATCTATAGGAAGAAGCACTGTCGACGTTTCGGGCCGAGACCCTTTGTCAGGTCTAACTGAAAGGAAAGATAGTAAGAGATTTGAAAGTAGGAGGGGGAGGGGGAGGGGAAAATGCGAAACCCTCTGGTGCTCCACTCCCCCTTTCTTTCTCCCTAGGCCTCCTGTCCCATGATCCTTTCTCTTCTCTAGCTCTGTATCCCTTTTACCAATCACCTTTCTGGCTCTCAACTTCACCCCACACCCTCCGGTCTTCTCCTATCATTTCGAATTTTCCCCTCCCCCTCCTACTTTCAAACCTCTTACTATCTTTCCTTTCAGTCAGTCCTGACGAAGGGTCTCGGCCTGAAACGTTGACTGTGCTCCCTATAGATGCTGCCTGGCCTGTTGCATTCCACCAGCATTTTGTGTGTATTGCTTGTAAATATATTGCTTGATTAAGCATTCTTTGTTGTTTACATAATTCTTTATGGGTTATATGTAAAAGTATGTGAAAGGCATATGTCATTTTGCCGCACACCTCACAGAAGTAAAATTGAAGTAGGCACATTTATTGCCAGCTCCTTGTTTCTCTTTCTATTAGTTTTATATTTTGGAATTACAAACATAACAAATTGCTTCTCACCATTTCCTTCAGAGCCATGCTTCTTCATTAAACGTTTATAAATATAAACTTTAATTTTAGATCAAGTCATTCCTCACTCTTATGGTTTTACTTCCATTTCTCAGCACTAAGCATGGTCTCCTGAACTCAACCTGATTTGACAAATAGTGCAGCAGAACCACCATAAATTATAAGGTACTTTACACCAGTTTTGAAAGAGGAGAATGGATTCTTCAATAGTCTTTCCTTAGTCATCTATCAGATTATTCCAAACATGTTCCATCAGTTAGCTAACTAAATTCAGGTATAATCACCAATTACCAACATGGGTGCATGTTTCATCGTTCATCCAGCCCAGGGAGCAAAGAGGGCAATTGTATTCACTGTAGAAAAACACAGAAGCACTTCTTTAACGAAATGTAGAATATTCATGGCTGAGCCAGCTAGATCCATTTGATGCATAGCAGCATGACCATATTCCACCACATTAATCAGTTTGACTGCACACAGTCAGGAGAACAAATTGCTTCTTTCATCTATTCGGAACCTGCAGAGCGCCTTTTCGGAGACTTTAGTTGCAATGATTCAAAGCTCTCCAGTGTCTTATGAAATTCACTTTGTGGATGAGTTAACAATGACTTTCTTCTTTCCTCTTCAGATAAATATTGACTTTGATCCAGTAGGTAAATCATGGAAGAGCTTGAGGAAAGCTTCTGTCAAAGTTTAGCAAATACTACCAGGAAGATCCATAAACTGAACTGTTTATAAATGTATTCATTAATAATGTGCATCACAATTCATATTAACTACTTCAGAAACATTTTTATTTCATATTGGACAAGTTACTACACCACCAAATTAAACGATTTCAATAGACAATAGACAGTAGGTGCAGGAGTAGGCCATTTGGCCCTTCTAGCCAGCACCGCCATTCACTGTGATAATGGTTGATCATACACAATCAGTACCCCATTCCTGCCCTCTCCCCATATCCCTTGACCCCGCTATCTATAAGAGCTCTATCTGACTCTCTCTTGAATGCATCCAGAGACTTGACCTCCACTGCCTTCTGGGGCAGAGCATTCCACATATCCACCACTCTCTGGGTGAAAAAGTTTTTCTGCATCTCTGTTCTAAATGGCCTACCCCTTATTCTTAAACTGTGGCTTCTAGTTCTGGACTCACCCATCAGCGGGAACATGCTTCCTGCCTCCAGCGTGTCCAATCCCTTAATAATCTTATATGTTTCAATCAGATCCCCTCTCATCCTTCTAAATTCCAGCGTATACAAGCCCAGTTGCTCCAATCTTTCAACATATGGCAGTCCCGCCATTCCGGGAATTAACCTTGTGAACCTACGCTGCACTCCCTCAATAGCAAGAATGTCCTTCCTCAAATTTGGAGACCAGAACTGCACACAGTACTCTAGGTGGGGTCTCACCAGGGCCCTGTACAGCTGCAGAAGGACCTCTTTATTCCTATACTCAATTCCTCTTGTTATAAAGGCCAGCATGCCATTAGTTTTCTTCATTGCCTGCTGTACCTGCATGCTTGCTTTCATTGACTGATGTACAAGAACACCTAGATCTCATTGTACTTCCCCTTTTCCTAACTTGACTCCATTTAGATAGTAATCTGCCTTCCTGTTCTTGCCACCAAAGCGGATAACCTCACATTTATCCACATTAAACAGCATCTGCCATACATTTGCCCACTCACCCAACCTGTCTAAGTCACTCTGCATTCTCATAACTTCCTCCTGACATTTCACACTGCCACCCAGCTTTGTGTCATCAGCAATTTTGCTAATGTTACTTTTAATCCCTTCATCTAAATCATTAATGTATATTATAAACAGCTGCGGTCCCAGCACCGAACCTTGCAGTACCCCACTGGTCACAGCCTGCCATTCCGAAAGGGACCTGTTAATCGCTACTCTTTGTTTCCTGTCAGCCAGCCAATTTTCAATCCATGTCAGTACTCTGTCCACAATACCATGTGCCCTAATTTTGCCCACTAATCTCCTATGTGGGACTTTATTAAAAGCTTTCTGGAAGTCCAGGTACACTACATCCACTGGCTGTCCCTTGTCCATTTTCATAGTTACATCCTCAAAAAACTCCAGAAGATTAGCCAAGCATGATTTTCCCTTCATAAATCCATGCTGACTCGGACTGATCCTTCTACTGCTATCCAAATGTGTTGTAATTTCCTCTTTTATAATTGATTCTAGCATCTTTCCCACCACTGATGTCAGGCTAACCGGTCTATAATTCCCTGTTTTCTCTCTCCCTCCTTTCTTGAAAAGTGGGACAACATTAGCCACCCTCCAATCAGCAGGAACTGTTCCTGAATCTAGAGAACATTAGAACATGATTAACAATGCATCCACGATTTCTAGAGCCACCTCTTTAAGTACCCTGGGATGCAGACCATCAGGTCTCGGGGACTTATCAGCCTTCAGGCTCAACAGTCTATCCAACACCGTTTCTTGCCTAATATAAATTTCCTTCAGTTCATCCTTTACCCTAGTTCCTTTGGCCACTATTACATCTGGGAGATAGTTTGTGTCTTCCCTAGTGAAGACAGATCCACCTGTTCAACTTGTCTGCCATTTCCTTGTTCCCCATAAAAAATTCACCCATTTCTGTCTTCAATGGCCCAATTTTGGTCTTAACTATGTTTTTGCTATTCACATACCTAAAGAAGCTTTTACTATCCGCCTTTATATTCTTGGCTAGTTTACCTTCATACCTCATTTTTTCTTGGCGTATTGCCTTTTTTGTTATCTTCTGTTGCTCTTTAAAAGCTTCCCAGTCCTCCGGTTTCCCGCTCAGCTTTGCTATGTTATACTTTTTCTCTTTTATTTTTATACTGCCCTTTATTTCCCTTGTCAACCACAGCCGCCCCCTACTCCCCTTAGGATCTTTCTTCCTCTTTGGAATGAACCGATCCTGCACCTTCTGCATTATTCCTAGAAATACCTGCCATTGTTGTTCCACTGCCTTCCCTGCTCGGGTATTGTTCCATTGAACTTTGGCCAGCTCCTCCCTCATAGCTCCATTGTTCCCTTTGTTCAACTGTAATACTGACACATCTGATTTTCCCTTCTCCTTCTCAAATTGTAGGTTAAAACATATCATATTATGGTTACTACCTCCTAATGGTTCCTTTACCTCGAGGTCCCTGATCAAATCCGGTTCATTGCACAACACTAAATCTAGAATTTCCTTCTCCCTGGTAGGCTCCAGTACAAGCTGTTCTAAGAATCCATCTCAGAGGCACTCCACAAACTCCCTTTCTTGGGGTCCAGTACCATTCTGATTCTCCCAGTCTACCTGCATGTTGAAATCCCCCATGACAATTGTATCATTACCTTTGCCACATGCCAATTTTAACTCTTCATTCAACTTACACCCTACATCCAGATTGCTGTTTGGGGGCCTGTAGATAACTCCCATTAGGGTCTTTCTACCCTTAGAATTTCTCAGTTCTATCCATGCTGACTCTACATCCCCTGATTCTATGTCCCCCCTCGCAAGGGACTGAATATCATTCCTCATCAACAGAGCCACCCCACCCCCTCTGCCAGTCAGTCTTTAATATATTTTAATATACATAATCAATTTTTAATAAGCCCTATGTAAGTTTTGTCTAATTTATTTTGTTTGTTATCTTGTATTTGTCCTTGTCTTATAATATACTGCTGCAAAAAGTTAGCTTTCATAACATTTATAGTCTGTGTGTATGTTATTACAATGATAAACTAGAACTTGAACTTTGAACGAATCTTTGAATTGCCATGATTTTACATAATTCTAGATTTTTAATGTGAAGGAAAGAATTTGAAGGTTCTCCAAAGAATAAAGGAGAGAGTGATTCATTCATAGCCCTACCTGTCTGTATCAGTTAACTGAATATTTTTGGAAAGGAAAATGTGTCAGGTGTTGGAAATCTGAAATAAAACAGAAAGCACTTGAGAGGCTCAGCAAGTCAAATCGCATCTGTGAAGAGGGAAACAAAGTTAGCACTTCAAGTCCATGACCAGAGTTTAGAATTTCTGTTGATTGTATATTTTATTACACTACCTGGCATTCAGGTGTCTAGAGAATTAAAAGCACAAGAGATTCTGCAATGCTGGAAATCCAGCGAAACACATCAAATTATAGAGGAGCTCATCAGGTCAGGCAACATCTATGGACGAGCCAATGTTTCGGACTGAAGCCGTTCATCAGGAATGGAAAGAAAATGGGAAGATGCCAGAATAAGAAGGTGGCAGGAGTGGAAGGAGGACAAACTAGAGGTGGTAGCTGGGTGGGGGAGGGATGGTGAAGTAAGAAACTGGGAGATGATAGGTGGAAAAAGTGAAGGGCTGGAGAAGAGGAAATCATAAACATGAGAAATCCTGCAGATGCTGGAATTCTGACTCCCATTCCTATTTCAACATGTTGGTCCATGGTCTCCTCTTGTGCCAAGACGAGGCCACCCTCAGGGTGGAGGAGTAACACCTAATATTCCACCTGTGTAGCCTCCAACCTGATGGCCGATTTCTCTTTCTGGTAAAGCAACGTTTTGCTTCCCTCCACAGTTTTTCTGTTCTCTTCTCTGGCTTCTGACTTCTTCTCACCTTCCCCTGGGTTCCCTCCTCCTTCTCTTTCTCCTATGGCTCATTCTTCTCTCCTGTCAGACTCCTTCTTCTCCAGCCCTTTATCTTTCCAGCAACACCTGGCTTCACCTATCACCTTCAAGCCATCCTGTTTCCCCTCCTCTCATCTCACCTTTCTATTCCAGCATCTTCTTCCTTCCTTTTCAGACCTGAAGAAGCAACTTGACTTGAAACGTCGACTGTTTATTCAGTTTCACAGATGCTGCCTGACTTGCTGAGTTCCTCCAGCATTTTGAGTGTGTTGCTTTATAGAAGAAGGAATCTGATAGGAGAGGAGAATGGATCATAGGAAAAAGGGAAGGAGGAAGGACACCAGATGTTAAGGCAAGTGAGGAGAAGAAATGAGAGGCTAGAGTGGGGAACTGAAGAAGAGGGAAGGGGAGGAGGGGAAAAATTACCACGTTGGAGAAATCACTGTTCATGTGATCAGTTTAGAAGCTACCTAGATGGATTATGAGGTGTCTCATTTTCACCAAGGATATTCAATCCCTATACACTTGTATCCCTCATTAAGAGCTTAAAGCTCTCCCCTTCTTTCGACAGCAGACCTAAACAGTTCCCTTCCACCACCACCCTCCTCCACCTTGCAGAAATGGTTCTCACCCTTAACAATTTCTCTTTGGCTCCTCCTATTTTCTCCAAACTCACCATGTAGTATGGTTCACAGCTCTGTCTGCCTTTTGTTACCTACATCCATGTTTCAAGCTTTCCTTGGTAATTCTCCCAAATTCTTCCTGTGCTACGGTGACAACTGCTTTGGTGCTGCTTCATGCAACCATGCTGAGCTTGTCAATTTCATCAACCTTGCCTCCAACTTCAACCATGCCCCTAAACTCACTTGGTCCATTTCTGACACCTCCCTCCCCTTTCTCAATCTCTCTGTCTCCAGCTCTGGAGACAACCTGTCTACCAATACCTTTCATAAGCCTACTAATTCCAATGGGTATCTTGACTATACCTCTTCCCATCCTGTGTCTTATAAAAATGCCATTCCCTTTTCTCAGTTCTTTTGTCTCTACCGTAGCTGTATCCAGGATGAGGCTTTACTTTCCAGGACATTTCCTCCTTCTTCAAAGACTGGATTTCCCTTCCTTCATTATTGGTGCTGCCAAAAGAGACAGGGATAGCATTCCTTTTGTCCTCACCTATCTCTCCATGAACCTCTGCATCCAATACATCATTCTCCACAATCTCTGCCATCTTCAGCGGGCCCCTACCACCAACATATCTTTACCTCCCCCTCCCCAACTCTCTTCTATCCACAGGATGGCTCCCTCAATGACTTCCTTGTCCATTCGCTTCTCCACATTCATCTCCCTTTTGGCACTTTCCCCTGCAAATGACAGAAGTGCTACACCTGCTCATTCACCTCCTTCCTCACTTCCATTCAGAACCCCTAACTGTCTTTCTAGGTGAGGCAACACTTCACCTTTGAACCTGTTGGGGTTGTTTTCTGTATCTGTGCTCCTGATGCAGCCTCCTTGACATTGGCGAGACCCAACATAGATTGGGGGACTGCTTTGTTGAACACCTCTGCCCCCATACCTATAAAGTGTGATTTTCTGGTGGACCACTATTTTAATTCCTATCCCCATTCCCCTTCTGTCATGCTGCTCCACAATGAGGCCACTTTCAGGTTAGAGGAGCCACACCTCATATTTCTCTTAGTTCTTCTCCCCACCTGCCTAACATCTTTTCCTTCCCTTTCTCCCATAGTCCACTCTCCTCTCCTATCAGATTCCTTCTTCTTCCAGCCCCTTAGCTTTCCCATCTATCACCTCCAGCTTCTTACTTCATTCCCACCCACCTCGTCTCACCTATCGCCTTCTTGTTTGCCCTCCTTCCCCTTCCCCCACCTTCTTATTCTGGCATCTGCTACCTTTCTTTCCAGCCCTGCTGAACAGTCTCGGCCCAAAACAATCGACAGTTTATTCATTTCCATAGATGCTGCCTGACCTGCTGAGATCCTCCAGCATTTTGTTTGTGTTGTTAAGAGAATTAGTCCTTTGCTATTTTCATCTGAATGGCATTTGAGTTACTTTTTGTGCATTCCTTCCCCTTGCTTCCAGTATTTTGTTTCTTGTTTGTTACCTCTCATCTAATAACCATTGAATATTCAGCTCATTGAAGTGTTGGCTCCCTCCTCCTGGTGCTGTACTCCTGCCATTAGGAGCTCTTTTCCACTCTTCTGCTGGAAAACATACTTTAGAAGTTTCACAATCTCTCATGAGTCGTCTGTTCCAGATACTTTTTGACTCAGACGGGTGCAGATTTGTAGTTATTTGTTCTTGCTCGATCCTGGATAGTAAAAACCTAAGAGTCTGTAGGTTTTTAAGGGCCAAATTATAAAGTTCCAACATCATCCTCCAGTGTAGTCCTCCATGGGGATATGAAACATAAATAGAAAATGCTTGAAATACTCAGCAGGTCAGGTACAATGTGCAGAAAGAGAATCAAAGTAAATTCTGTTTTTTACATCACAGATAATATCTTGCCTGCTGTCATTTATATCAATTTTCCATCATCTGCAGCTTTTAAAATTTTCTTTCACATGGGAATGTAATTAATTCCTGCCATTAGCAGATGATATTTATTTATGATACATTGTGGCATACTGTATCTCACAGGGTGGGGGAGGTGGTTGCGGTCATTGGATTTGAGATCAATTACAGAATCAACAGCAAAGCAATGGGAAAAAATGTATGTAATATTCTTAAATATGTGGGAGTATGTTACGGATCACGCAACCCGCCTGGGTCGTAGGGGTGCTGTACAGATCAGCACTGCACCAGTTACCTCCATCTCTCATGGCTGTGGGCAAGTACCTGGTTGTGGCAAAGCTCTCTCTGGTCCACTCTGCAATGTTGTCCATCCCTTTCTTCCCCTGTCTGCCCCCTTTTCTTTTCCCCTGCATTATTCCCTGAAAAATGGTATTTGAGAGTCCGCTTGATCTAGTTACTTGGCCATACCATCTCAGTTTCCTCTCCTTTAGTGTGGACAGTAGACCTTCATAGAGTCTCATGTGTTGGGTGATGGTTCTTCGGACTTTGTCGTTTGACACCTGGTCTGTATAGGAGATGCCGAGGAGCCTTCTGAAGCACGTGAGAGTATAACCACCTAAAAAAATAATAAAATGTGCTTTTAATGCAGGAGGGAAAGACGGACTCAGGAGAGTATGGTATTTCACCATGTTCTTCTATTCTAGGAAATAAAACCTTATTGATATCTGATGATCCCAGGTTACCTAATGTTTGGGTGTTAATCTTGGGATTCTGGTCAGATACTCGCTCTAAAGCTTGTACATATTGTTGTGGTTATTCATAGAATTTATTAAATGCTTAGAGGATTTCGGCATTAGCTGTATCTGTCCATTAGTTCTTATTCCCTTGTTAGCATAGAGAGCAGTTCCTGTGAGTCTTGGTCATCCATGGGAATAGGATCAATGTTTTTGTCTCTGAACATTTTTCTTTATTTCCTGAGAAAATAGTTGCTTTTGTAAACTCAGTATTCTGCACTGTGATCAGCTATGATTCAGAACTATTGTAAGGTCTATACCCGTATGAAATCCCCATGTATGAATTGACATTGCTTAAATCCATGGATTATGCTTCAACCTCAGTAATTTATAAATGATTGATGCTTAAAACATAGTTCTTTGAGCCTCAGAGTTCCAGTATTGTATATAGGGGGCTGCGCAGATTGAGCTGAAATACAGAAAAATCTTCCATTAATTGCTAAAATGATTCTCAACAAAGGCCTGAGAGGTTAACTCTGCACTGTTTACTGATATGCCCATAATAGATGGAAACTTCAGAGAATAGTTTTCTTCCAAAATTGTTCTGAGAAAGTGCAGTCTCCTTTCTTTTATTTCAGGAATTAGTATTTCTGTTGCCTGCTTATTGCATCTTCCAGTTATATCTTCTCCAGGACTGCAGTACATTCTTGGCTACTCCCTGCATAAGCGGTTGCAGATTTGCAAATGAGATCTCAAATCCTGAGACACACAAGGGATTCTGCAGATGTCTGAAAACTCGAGTAACACACCCAAAATGCTGGAGGAACTTTGTGGGTCAAGTAACATCTATTGTGGGAAATAAACAGTTGAAGTTTTGGGCTGAGACCCTTCATCGGTATTGGGATCTCAACCAGAAACTCCAGCTGTTTATTTCTCGCTCCATAGATGCTGCCTGACCTGCTGAGATGTTAGATCCTCTCAGGTGCTGTTTAAATGTGAAGCAGTCTTGCCATGAAATAACATTGCCTTTTCTGTTAGAATAAGCACTGACTTGTACTGTCAATTGCAAATGCACATTACAACACAACTTTTGGATTGAAGCAAACTGAATTATGCAAGCTTAAGAACTATATGCACACTGTGGCATTGTATGGAATGGGCTGTCGGTAGGGCCAATCGTCATGCAACATTAACTTGACCCTAGCCCTGAAAAATGATCCACTTGGTGTCGTATTAATCACTTATAGGAAATATGGCATTTAGCAGCAGGAAGTTTTAGCCAGTTGCTCTTTTTAAAGAAACCTCAATAATATCGTTTGACTAGTGATTGAGTCGGAGTTCATTTAGCATACCTTCATTAGAGTGATGACTATCTGTCAACTGTATTTGCCATTTTCAGTTATCTCTTTAGCTGTAACCTCTGTTGATCAAAATATGTAAATTATTATTGATCCATGGTGTTGGAGGAACAGGAGCACCAAAAGAAGAAACCTGCCAGAAGTGTTGGGAGAGAAGATCCAGGTCTTACTCCTGCCATGGACCACTCTGCCCAGGCCTGTTAAAGTGCTTTCTCATCAGGTGCACTGCGGGCGAGTGCTAGCAACACTTCCTATTCTGCTGAGAGGCTCTCTCAGGGAGGTGGCAAGGCATTTCTCCTTCTTGGAAAAGAAGGATGCAGGTGGGTATTCACCGGTATTGTGGGCTTCTTGATGGATCAGTGGGCAGTTAATACCACCCATATCAGTTTAAGGGGTCTGCGCCATCACCTAGATAGAAATGTAACATTCATCTAATCATTTACCACACCTGACATTTCTCATCAACAATTTCAAATGCTTAGGAACTGATGTAATTCAGTTATCTTATGTCCATCAGCTATGCCCTCTATGTATCGCAGCCACCATGCCCAGACCATTGGGTAGATGTTTAGGGTAAGGGCTGATGCCTGATTTCAGAGAGGATGTTATTCAAAAGAGCATTACAGACACAGAGCAAACTGCAATGTCAAAGACCACCGGACTCCTGTGCTGAAACAATCATTCCACAGTCTGGACTGCCCTGACGCTGCACACCAGAAAATTCTCAAATGGAGCCTCTCAGTTTCTGGTGGCTTAACAGCCCCTGTGCAACATGGCCATTGTGCAGTTTTAACCTTTGACAACAAGTTTGCAGCAGGGAATGGGGGAGAAGTTAAGGGAGAAAATGGGGAACAATGGAGGAAGTTGCTCTCTAGTCAGTCTGTTATTGGAGAGATTGATTGCAATGTAGCTCCAGAGACGCCCTTTATATTCATTACTCAACTCTTAACGCTGTTGGGGATCACACACATGCGAACTAGACACCACAGAAACTTGAAACTCATCTGCTTTACGAAGATCAAATACATAACTAGCAGCATTCTGAGACCATGCCAATGGCCAGAAACATATCAAGAACAGCTGCATTTTAACTGTGGCTTCAAGAGCACATTGGGGATTAGAGATCTAGTAGGAAAAGATCCAGCATTTGATTCCACCTTCTATAAAGCATTAAAGCACTTCAGAAATTGATAGACTACCCTCCACTCACCTGGATGAGAACTTCTTCAACAGCACATCTGGGTATGATCCAGCACAAACTACCCAACCTGAGTGGGGCCTAGCTAATGCCCAAAATATTTTCTCTCTTTTCCATTATGGTTGCACTGTGCACCAATGTGTGTTGACACTGTATCACTATTGTATTACGACATGTATTACAAATTATTTCTGTAAATTATAATAGTTTTTTATTTCTTATACGGTATTGCTGCTGCAAAACAACATATTTCATAACATACACCTGTGATAATAAACTTGATTCTGATTCTTATTCTGCCACTTGCCAAGGCTTCTTTCATATGTAGACTATAAAATATGGGAGCAGAATTAGGCCATTCAGCCCATCAAGTCTGTTCTGTCATTCCATCATGGCTGACTCATTTTCCCTTTCAACCCCATTGTTCTGCCTTCTCCCTGTAACTTTTGATGTTTTTACTAATCATGATCCTTTCAGCCTCCACTATAAATATACAAAATAACTTGGCCTCCACAGCCATTTGTTGCAATGAATTCCACAGATTCTCCTGCCTCTGGTTGAAGAAATTCCTTCTCATCATTGTTCTAAAGGGATGTCCTTCTATTCTGAGGCTGTGGCCTCTGGTCCTAAACTCTGCCTGTATTGAACACACCTTCTCCATATCCACCCTGTCTAGGTCTTTCAATGTTCAGTAGGTTTCAACGAGATTCCCTCTTCTCCTTCTAAACTCCAGCAAATGCTGGCCCAGAGACATTAAATGTTCCTCATACGTTAACCATTTTATTTTGCCAATTATTCTTTTAAACCTTCTCTGGACCCTTTCCAATGTCAGAACATCCTTCCTTCCTGCCCAACATGAAACCACCTGAAATGACAGGAGAAACGGTCACATGCGTGACTCGTACTTTCTCTTTCAAGTTGTACATCAGAACATATTTACTCCCCTCCCTCATTATCTGGAATCTCTCACTGAACCACAGCATTGGACTAATTTGAACATATGAATAGTGTAATTCAAGAAACCAATAGCCAACCACCTTCTCAAGAGCAATCTAAGATCATTAAAAGTTTTTAATTTTATTTTTGGTTAGGGGTTTATTGTGGAATAGGACCTTCTTGCCCTTAAGACACACCACCCAGCAGCTCACAACAACCCTGATTTAATCCTAACCTAATTACAGGACAATTTACAATGACCAATTAACCTAGCCGGTGCATCTTTGGACTATGGGAGGAAAGCTGAGGATCCCAGAGAAAACCCATGCTTTCACAGGGTGGATGTACGGACTCCTTGCAGAGGACACCAGGTTTGAAGCCCCAAGCTGTAATAGCATTGTGCTAACTGCTACGCGACTCTGGGTTGAATAAAGATTACTATTTTTGCTTAAGGTGAAATATTCTTCACTGGCTGTGAACTATTCCTGGACAGCTTGAGATCTTGGAAGGTGACACTTTGAGGTTGTGTAAATCTTTCCTTTTTCACTTCCCATTAAACATGATTAAAATCTGCAGAAATCAATTCTGATTAAACTACAGTAGCTGGTCCAGTGCAATCCCCTGCAGCTAATATCACAGAATCACTCAAACCTACAGTTAAACACTAAGCCAGCCAGAAAATCTACAAATTAATGAAAGGTGAACAAAGATGAACATATACTCATCAAAATCAAAATCCAGCTAGATGTTACCAGAGGTTGGAGTTTATCTGTGTTACCATTAAGAAAATGAAGAACAAAGGCTAGAAAACATTTTTATTATCAGACAATAAAATCTATGAAATATTTGTTGTTATTGATTTTCCTGAAACAAAACTACTTTGAGCATGATTGTAACATTTGACATGGTTATTATATTTGAGTTATGAAGTCATGTTAATAGTTAAAGGAGTTCTAGTACAAGAACTCAATAAAACCAGAAAATGATTTATTACCCTGAGGAGATTAACTTTTCATTTCTGCATTTAAATTGCTTTTAACTTTCATAATCCAGGTCTAATCCATAGAAAATCAAAATGAGACTCTCCTTAATTCCCTCAGAAGTGAAAACTTGCCATACAGAAAAAAATCTCAGTTAAACTGTACAATGCCTTTTTGATTTGGTGGTGTATTTTCTAATGGATAAACATGGTCCTGTGCTAAAATGACATTCACTTCCAGATTCCACATGATCAAACATCA
Organism: Hypanus sabinus; assembly: GCF_030144855.1. Lineage (NCBI taxonomy): Eukaryota > Metazoa > Chordata > Chondrichthyes > Myliobatiformes > Dasyatidae > Hypanus > Hypanus sabinus. The sequence goes on along the minus strand of NC_082719.1, from coordinate 63,989,002 downwards.
TTTATTTAAGAACACATTGCTCCCGCTTAATCCACATAAAAATCAACATGGATGTGGCATATAATTTTGGATGTGCACCAAGGTCTATAATATTTATCCTTTGTATAATATAAACAGTTAATGCCACAGCGTTGAACTGCTGCAGTTTTCCTTAATATATAATGATGCTTGAAAACAAAGGGAGAAAATCACAGGCTCTCACTCATAACATCTCTATCAGAAGTAGAAATTACAAATAAACAAAGTTATATTACTGTATTTATGATTTCATTTCTTTGGGGATTTGAGTTCTGCTCTTCTAGATACAGAATTCCAACAGATTGTCATTTAAACTCAGTCACCAATTATCAACAATGAGAATAAGTCTGACGGCTTTGTATGTTTTTGAAGGTTTGCTAATCAGAATTGATGTTCCATCTGTTTAACATCCTTAACAACGTATCAGGTAAATACTTTTGTCTAGTAAATGTCCTTTATTGACTTCATAGATTTGTAAAATGCGATGCTATCCGAGATGTCAAGAGAAGAGCAAATAAAATAATAATGTAAAGCGACAGCCAGATGTAAATAATTTCTAGACCTACCTGTGGGTGGAAACTGGGTCAATTAAGGTTGCCCCACTGAAATTAGGGTTAAAGGTTCATGACCTTATTTGCATTAACTGGGCACGTACAAAAACAGTGGGATTGGATTCTACATTCTGCATGAGCACTAGATCTACTTGATATCACCTGCAATTTTAACTCAGCAGTCCAAGCAAGCACAGACTGTGTGTCCTGCTTTGTGATGGATAAAGGAAAGAAATGGTGCCAAAAGTAACATTAAGAAATAAGTGACGTTCAAAGATATAATATGTAAAAACAAAGTTACGGTGGATCTCATATACTGCACCCAGTACTCCTGGAGCAGCCTCTGTATCAGTGAGACTCGGTGTAGGTTGGGGGACCTCGAGCATCTTTGTTTCATTCATCACAACAGGTGGGATTTCCCGGTGGTCACCAATTTTAATTCTACTTCCCAATCCCATTCCAACATGTCAGTCCATGGTCTCCACAATGGCCACAATGAGGCCCTCTCAGGTTGGAGGAGTAAAGCCTCACATTCCATCTGGGTAGCCTCCAACCTAATTTCATGAACATCAATTTCGCCAAGTTATGGTAAATTCTTCCTTCCCACCGCGCCCCCCCCTCAACTTGTCTCTTTTCTCATTCCCCATTCTAGCTCCACTCTTACCCATTCTCTTCTCCTCACTTGCCCATCACCTCCCTTTGGTGTCCCTCCTCCTTCCCTTTCTCCCATGGACCACTCTCCTCTCCTATCAGATTCCTTCTTCTTCGACCCTTTACCTCTTCCAAATATCACCACCAAACGTCCCAATTCAGCCCTCTCCCCCACCCACCCATCCACCTTCCCCCTTACCTGGCTTCACCTATCATCTGCCAGACTGTGTAACTTCCCCTCCCCTCCCACCCCCAACTTCTTATTCTGGCTTTTCTCCCTTTCCTTTCCAATCCCAATGAAGGTCTCGGTCCAAATGTTGACTCTTCCTTCTCTCCACAGGTGCTGAGTTCCTCATGCGTTTTTTGTGTGTTGCCCTGGATTTGCAGCATCTGTAGAATCTCTGGTGTTTATAATAAGTAAGAAAATATATCTATCTACTGGGTGAGAAGGTGATGAAACAGAGAGGGTATTTTTTTGAAATGTTGCTGGATGGGACAGGATTTATCACCCATCCCTGGTTAATTGGGGCAGCAGTTTATTTGGGACAGCTCTTAAAGAACAAATACTAAATTAAGAATGATTCCTGACCCCTCAGTAAGAAAACTAAAATGATTCACTTTGTTTATTTGGGCCACTATGCCATTTAATTGGGGCAGGAGACTATTGTTAAGCAGTTTCCAACTAGCATCAGTCACATGCACTTGTGTAGCTGTTAGACACTGCACTGTTCTTACAGCGATCAGTTTTTAAATTGCATCAGTTACATTTGTTGGTATTCAAAGAGCAGTGATTTTTGTCATTGATAGTCGATGAGAAATAAACAATGTGAAATTTCAGAAAAGTTTTGCTTACTGCAGTTTCAAGCACTCAGGTTTGGAGATATCAGAAAAGGCTGGAAGTAAGAATAGAATGATTTCACTACTTCCATGAAGAATTTGAAGGTATTGACTATCATCTTGAATGCTACAATTAAAATGAAGATTTGGAGGATACATGGCTGTCACCCTTGTCTTTCTTGGTGAAGAAACATGCTTTTTTTTTATTGGAAATCACAAAATTGAGAATGTTCCGTCAGAGCAGCCTAGGTGAGTAAGTGCAGCTTCTTTGGGAATAAATAATTTGGATATTTGATCAAGGACCAATCAAACAGAAAGCTTTGTCCAAATGGAGTTGAGCTCTCTTTAACGCACCTGGGCCCAAGTTTATACAGCACCTTGAAACTCACCCAGTTCTGCTTCACTGCAACATTCTACTCTGTAACATCAATAAAAAATAAAATAGAGGGTTTGGCTTATTGACGGAATATCAGTTAGCAGTCTGTAAAATCTGCAAGTCTGGCACTACTAAAGGCTTGAGCAAGTTGGATTTACTGTACTTGAAAAACAAATTGATTTATGGGATAAGAGTTTGTCTCACGATGAAAGTTGAGTGGATTGGACCTACATTTATAGGGTGAAGAATAATACGAGGCAATCGCATTAAAACATTAAAAAATCTCAGAGGGTCTTGAGTGGCTAATTGTATAGGGAAGGTAGAGGAGTCAAGATATCTTGAGAATAAAGTTCCTCTCTCAAAGGATGAAACTTTGGAGTTCTTTGCACAGAGAGCTAAGGCTGGAGATGCTTTGTATTTTGAAAGCTGAGATTAATTTTTGATGGTTGGATGAATATGAGTATGCCAGCAATGGAATTGTTAAAGTCAAATGATGTCTAACCATTTGATAGGTCCAACCAATGGAACTGAGGCATGGTTTCTACCTGAAACATCAGCAATTTGTTTCTCCCCACAGATGCTGCTTGACACACTGTATTCCTTCAACGGATTGTTTGAGTCTACTTTAACATGACTTTGGTTCATTTTCAGAACAATTGAGAAAAGCTATTCCTATTGGGAGAAGGCTTAAGAACAGTGGATGGAAAATGAGGGTGATTTGCATAATAAACAAAAGCTACATGAGGTTAAATTATTCTATTTAGCAGTGGTTACTCTCTGGAATGAACTGCTTGGAATTGCAGTGGATGCAAGCACAATTGAAGTATTGAGAATGGATCTGGGTAATTAATTGAAAGGAAAGAATTTGAAAGGCTGTGAGGCTGGCTACACTGACATGACACGGAGCTGCTATGTACTCAATAGGCTGTACGATCCGTGTTGGTGCTGTGACCATCTGATGATTCTGTTTCCTCTTGTCCTCTGAGAATCCAGCCGCGTCCTCTGATGTTGCCGTGTAACCCCTGCTGCTGTTCTGTTGGTATTTCTGACGATTATAGTGATCCCACAGTAAGCATTTCCAGTATGTGATCCAGGCTGTAGAGGGGATGTGTTTAAGACTATTACAATGTTTACTGTGAACAGGACACCCGGATGGTATGTTCCCTCCCAGGTGCCAGGGTCAGGGATGTCTCAGATTGTGTCCACAACATTTTGGAGTGGGAGGGAGAGCAGCCAGATGTCTTGGTACATATTGGTACTGATGTCATAGGAAGGAAAAGCAAAGTGGTCCTGAAGAGAGATTTTAGACAGCTGGGTAGAAAACTGAGAAGCAGGTAGTAATTTCTGGATTGCTGCCTGTGCCACACGCCAGTGAGGGTAGAAACAGGATGATTTGGCAAATAAATGTGTGGCTGAGAAGCTGGTGCAGGGGGCAGGGATTCAGATTCATGGATCATTGGAATCTCTTATGGGGGAGGTATGGCCTGTTCAAAAGTGATAGGTTGTACCTGAACCCAAGGAGGATCAATATTCTCATGGGCAGGTTTGTTAGAGCTGTTGGGGAGGGTTCAAGCTAATTTGGCAGGGGGGTGCGAACTGGAGTGAAGGGACTCAGGAAAGGACGGATGGTAAAAAAGTAAAGATAGTGTGCAGTCCGACTGTCAGGAGGGGCAGGCAAGTGATGGGACTTAGTTGCAGACAACAGGATGAGTATCAGAACATTAGGGATGCAAAATCAAATGGGTAGCAAATACGGTACTCAAGGTGTTGTATCTCAATACGTGGAATATAAGAAATAAAGTGGATGATCTTGTGGCACTATTATAAATTGCCAGGTATGATGTTGTGGCCATCAGTGAATTGGGGGTGGAGGATGGTTGTAGTTGGGAGCTGAATGTCCAAGGTTACACGTTATATCGGAGGGATAGGGAGGTAGGCAGAGGGGTTGGTGTGGCTCTGCTGGTAAAGAATGGCATCAAATCATTAGAAAGATGTGACATAGGATCGGAAGATGTTGAATCCTTGTGGGTTGAGTTAAGAAACTGCAAGGGTAAAAGGGTTTTGATGGCAGTTATATACAGGCCTCCCAAAGGTGGCTGGGAAATGGACCACAGGTTACACCAGGAAATAGAAAATGTGAGTCAAAAGGGCAATCTTATGGTAGTCATGGGAGATATTAACATGCAGGTTGATTGGGAAAATCAGGTTGGTAATGGAGCTCAAGAGAGTGAGTTTGTTGAATGCCCAAGAGATGTCTTTTTAGAGCAGCTTGTCATTGAGCCTACTAGGGAATCAGCTATTCTGGATTGGGTGTTATGTAATGAACTGGAGGTGATTAAGGAGCTTAAGGTAAAAGAACCCTTAGGAACCAGTGATCACAATATGATTGTGTTCAACTTGAAATTTGATAGGGGAAAGTAAAGTCTGATGTAGCAGTATTTCAGTGGAGTAAAGGAAATTACAGTAGTATGGAAGAGGAGTTAACCAAAGTAAATTGGAAAGAGCTGCTGGCAGGGGTGTCAGCAGAATAACAATGGCATGTGTTTCTGGGAAAAATGAGGAAGGTTCAAGACATGAGTGTTCGAAAAATGAAGAAATACTTAAATGGCAAAATAGTACAATCGTGGCTGATAAGGGAAGTCAACACTAATGTAAAACAAAAAAGAGGGCATACAACAAAGCAAAAATCAGTGGGAAGATAGAGGGTTGGGAAGTTTTTAAAAACCTACTGAGAGCAACTGAAAAAATCATTAGGAGGGAAAAGATGAAATACGAAAGCAAGCTGGCAAATAATATCAAAGTGGATAGTAAAAATTTTTTCAAGTATGTTAAAAATGAAAGAGAAATGAGAATGGATATAGGACCGCTAGAGAATGAGGCAGGAGAAATAATAATAGGGGACAAGGAGACAGTAGATGAACTAAATGAGTACTTTGCATCAGTCTTCACTGTGGAAGACACTAGCATTTTGCCAGATATTGTAATGTGTGAAGGAAGAGGAGTGGTTGCAGTTTCTATTACAAAGGAGAAGGTGCTCAAAAAGCTGAAAGACTGAAAAGTACATAAGTCATCCGGACCAGATGAACTTCACCCCAGGGTTCTGAAAGAGGTAGCATTAGAGATTGTGGCAGCATTAGAAATGATCTTTCAACAATCATTGGACTCTGGCATGGGGCCAGAGAACTGGAAGATTGCAAATGTCACTCCATTCTTTATGAAAGGAGGAAAGCAACAGAAAGGAAATTATAGACCAGTTAGCCTGACCTCAGTGGTTGGGAAGATGTTAGAGTCAATTGTTTATGATAAGGTGATGGAGTACTTGGTGACACAGGACAAAATAGGACAACGTCAGCATGGTCTCCTTAAGGGTAAATCCTGCCTGACAAACCAGTTGCGATTTTTTTTGAGGAGATTACAAGTAGGCTAGATAAAGGGATGCAGTGGATGTTGTATACTTGGACTTTCAGAAGGCCTTTGACGAGGTGCCACACATGAGGCTGCTTACCAAGTTAAGAGCCCATGGCATTACAGGAAATTTACTAACATGGTTAGAGCATTGGCTGATTGGTAGGAGGCAGCGAGTGGGAATAAAAGGATCCTTGTCTGGTTGGCTGCCAGTGACTAGTAGTATTCTGCAGGGCTTGGTGCTGGGACCTGTTCTTTTTATGCTGTATATAAATGATTTAGATGATGGAATAAATGGCTTTGTTGCCAAGTTTTCAGATGATACGAAGATTGGTGGGTGGGCAGGTAGTGTTGAGGAAACAGGTAGGATGCAGAAAGACTTAGACAGATTAGGAGAATGGGCAAGAAAGTGGCAAATGAAATGTAATGTTGGAAATGCACTTGTGTCATGCACTTTGGTAGCAGAAATAAATGTGCGGACTATTTTCTAAAAGGGGAGAAAATCCAAAAATCCGAGATGCAAAGGGACTTGGGAGTCCTTGTGCAGAACACCCTGAGGGTTAACTTGCAGGTTGAGTTGGTAGTGAAGAAGGCAAATGCAATGTTAACATTAATTTCAAGAGGTCTAAAATACAAGAGCAGGGATGTGATGCTAAGGCTTTATAAGGCACTGGTGAGGCCTCACCTTGTGTATTGTGAACAGTTTTGGGCTCCTCATCTTAGAAGAGATGTGCTGGCATTGGAGAGGGTCCAGAGGAGGTTCACAAGGATGATTCCAGGAATGAAAGGGTTATCATACGAGGAACGTTTGATGCCTCTGGGCCTGTACTCGCTGGAATTTAGAAAGATGAGGGGGGATTTCATTGAAACCTTTCGAATGTTGCAAGGCCCAGACAGAGTAGATGTGGAAAGGATGTTTCCCATGGTGGGGGAGTCTAGGACAGGAGGGCATAGTCTCAGGATAGAGAGACATCCATTCAAAACAGAGATGTGGAGAAATTTCTTTAGCCAGACAGTAGTGTATCTGTGGAATTTGTTGCCACGTACAGTTGTGGAGGCCTGGTCATTGGGTGTATTTAAGACAGAGGTTCTTGATTGAATATGGCATCAAAGGTTAGGGGAGAAGGCTAGGAAATGGGGTTGAGGAAAAAAAAGATGAGCCATGATTGAATGACGGATCAGACTCGATGGGCCAAATGGCCTAATTCTGCTCCAATGACCTATGGTCTTATGTTTTCATCTATGCTATCACAGTAAGGGATACAGTGAAAGGCAGTATTAATAACCACACAAGCATGGTTATGATAGGGTTCTTTTGTCCACTCATTAGGAAGGAAAGATGAATGATTGCTCCTTTAATCTCATTACGTGGGTGAGTGGAGGGATATCTGTCTGACTTACAGGAATGCTTGAAATAACAATGCTGTATATCACACTGCTCCAAACTGCAGAGAAAACATCTGGAGATTAAATACTTAACTCTAAAAGTTATTAATTGTACTTTACAAGGAAAAGTAAATAATATTCAGATTTCAAAGAAGGGTTGTTAAAGTTTTTTCTCTTTTTTTCTTTTGTTTTACAATCGGCATGGCAGCTGACCAAGCTAGTGACCCAGAGGTCCAGGCTTACAGAACAGCAGTCATGGGTCTGTAGTTGGCTGATGTTGAGGTCGGGGAAGCTGGAGTTTCTCTCAGCCATGATGTCTCATCCGGTTGCCCTCTCCACATTGTGCCCGCAAAGTGGAGGCGGATTGTTTTTGACTCCACACGTAGCTTCTGGCATCCAGGCTGCAAGGCTTCACAGAAACTTGCTACACTCAAGTTTGTGTGGCACGGCCTTTAAAAGGATGTGCGTGATTGGACTGCAGCCTGTATGAAGTGCCAGCGGGCAAAAATTAACCCACATGTTCAGGTGCCACTGGCACCTTTGGAGGTCCCTGAGCAAAGGTCTGACCACATCAATGTGGACCTTGTTGGTCACTTTCTCCTGTGGTTTCACGCGCCTCATGCAGATGGCCAGACGTCGTCCCCTAGCATTGATGATGGCCGCAGACATGGCTCGGGCATTCATTAGCACCAAGGTTGCTCAATTTGGCACCCCATCTGATATTTCCTCTGACCCCGGTCCCCAGTTTATCTCAGACCTCAGGGCTCTGACAGTTCAGAACCTCAGTGTTAGGTTTCGTGACACCATGTCATATCACCCACAGTCCAATGGGCAATGCGAGTAGTTTCACCACTCCTTAAAGGCTGCTCTGAGGGCTTCCCTGACTGATGAGTGTTGGCATGATCGTCTCCCATGGGTCCTGCTGGGACTCAGAACCTCCCGAAAAGAGGACCTGCAGTAATTCATGATTGAGTTAGTATACAGACAGCCATTATGAGTGCCAGGTGATTTTATTCCAGATAATACAACTGTCTGGTTAGCCTCTCAACAATGTTCTCTCCTCCTCTGTAAGATTAGTTCCTTTTCACCTATTCCTCCCTCAGAACATGGCGTACAGCTCTCTTGGGTTCCTGTTGACCAACATTCCACCTTGTTTGTTTTCATCCACCATGATGCACACCAACATCTCCTTAGGCTCTGTGTTTTGGAAAAGAGAGAGAAGATTTTTATCAAAGATAAGAGGGGGTATACCTGAATGTGGTTCGGTAAATCGCCTTAAACCGGCCCAACAAGATTCGGAGGCATCTACGGTCATGACGTGACCATGAATGTGTCAACACGCTTCCGGATAAGCAAGAGGCACCTGCTGTTCCTCCACCCTTGGAGCATAGGATCCGAGCCGGGTGGATGGTCTGAACTCCGGACAGGCTCATAATGCCGGTTTTAGTGAATTCTGGAGGGGGGGCCTATGTAGGGTAATGTACTTGATGGAAATGTAGTAATTCACAGCCACTGGCATTGAGTTGGGGTTTCACTTTCAGAGGCTTTTTTGACATTTTTAAATTTGATGTGATGTAATTATATAACGGGCTTTTAGTGTGCTTTGAGGTCAGTTTTTTGGTGTTCAATAAATGATTTGCTATGGTTTTTCTGAAACATAAAACACCTCTGCCATAGTGGTGTCACTACAACAGACCTGATTTCATTCTTGTATAAATTTTGTACAATTTATGTTTAATTTATGTTTCTCTTGGCAAATTTGTGTATCTGATGCTATATGCCCATGATGCAGTTGCAAGCAAGTTTTTTATTACGCTTTTGTATATATTGCAATAAACATGACTTTGATGTTGTTACAAATATAATGGCCAAGAATAGTATTTGTTTTGAGGTATGAGAAATAAATCCTTATGACATCCTGGTTCTGAGATTACTCTTCCTTGAAGCAAAATAAACAGTACCAGCCATCAGATGTAAAGTATTTTTATTCAGTCTTCACTTCTTTTTTGTGTCTTCTTAAATTTAACTGTCAGGCCCCTTGCATTCACACTCACTCCTGTTTATTATGCCATGTTGAATCCCTAATTGTCACTGAATTGTGTGGATTCTCCTCCATTCTCTTGTCACTTTAGAACTATGTTTAGGCTGGTAATTCTTTTCCCAAAATGCTTCATCCAGAAGGAATAAACCAACAAATATTTTCAGAACTTATTTATATTTATGTAAAGGGGATTTCTTCTTTTTCTTTGTTACTGTGTATGTAATCGAAAATGGCTTCTTTGTTTTGTTAAAAGCAGGAATGCTTCTTTGTTGCGAGAGTGCTGGAAGCTTGTTTGGGTTAGAATTTACTGATAACGAGAATTGTATCCCTTTGTAAACCAATTGGGATTAATGTTGTTCTTTCTTCTGAGTCTGTAAGCTATTGTTGGCGGGCTTTTGGGGAGATCGGCGTGAGGGGGTGAGAGAGAGAGGACGCGATGCTGTAAACTGGGCGAGGAACAGACCCCAAGGGGGGGGTCCAAGGCCAGGAGGTACCCTGAGAAGAGGAGACGATGATAGATGTGCTTGGTTGACCACTTCGGGTGGTCCTGAGCTGCGAGTCGAGGAGTTCAGAGGGGATCGAATGGTGGCCAGAAGACTTCAGTAACTGAGCTCCAAGGGCTGTGCACGAAGTGGTTTGGACTTTGATAAGTTTGGCGCCTTTTCTTTATTTTTTCCTTCATATATACTGTATCGTTATTAATCACTTAGTTATAGTAACTTTTATAAATTGTACTCATTTAATCGCTTATGGTGTACTGTCTGTTTTTGGGCAAGGCGGGAGCATCACACAGCATCCACACCAGCTGATTACCCAGTTTGGCGGGGCCGAAGGCTGCTCCCCCTAGATGGGAACGAGCTGAGTGAGCCTGAGGCGACCCAGGGGGTTACATTGTGGGGGCTTGTCTGGGATTGATTTCTGTGGAAGCTGTGTGATCACCCTCTTTAAATTGTGTCTGCGGCAAAGAGCTGGTGTGCCTTTGTGGGTATGCGATTGCTGGTTATCACTGCGTGTGTGTTGGGTGGGGTGGCTGCTGCTGGTAGCCCGGAGGTCATTGTTCGAGTTCCGACTAGCGTTGACGAAATGGTGGTGGGACCATGGGTTGTCCGTACTGTTTGGAGAGTGAGGAGTGACAGGTTGGAATGTTTCAGCAGTGGTGGGCTTCGCCCGGTTGTTGGAATAATGTCCAGCCCTAAAGGGGCGGAGCGGACCTCTCAGTTGTTGGGTGAGTGACAGTGCTTGGCTGAGGGAAAGCGACAGGGACTGGTTGAAAGTTTGAGTAGGCGGGCTGGTGACGTTGTTAGAACTGTTGGGAGCAATTACCTCGAAGTGACAGCTGCCAGTTCTGGGAGAGTGTGGGAAAATGTGTTTGGTTCGACTGGAATTCAAATGCCGCAGCTGGGGGGCTTATCAAATCCGTGGCAGGAGATTGGTGGAAAGTTTTTAGGGTATCCCTTTTGGCTAGGGGGGCAGATAAATTTACACTTGCAATGCCAAGGGGATCTGTCAAGGGGATCAGTTGTTCTGTTGATTCGAGAGGTGTCGGGAAACTTAGAGGAGGCCCAGCGGGGGAACGGCCTGGGGTCTCTGGGGGAGCACGTTCCCAGCAATGTACCAACGAACTCCTGAAAGGAGCAGACCCTTTCCTGAAGGCTTAGAGGGACCAAGCGCACAGGTGTTGTTACGGATGGATGGAAGTCAAGTTAAAGCCATCCTCGGCACCGGGGTGCCGGTTAAGTTGCTGTACAGTTTGTTTTATAACTGTTATTGGAAGCATTTACCCTTGACGACATTGAGGACACTGGAGATTTGGGGTACCAGTGCTGGTGATTATCCAGACGACGGTTGTTGGTCAGTGAAAATGGAGTTCTTGGAGGCAAAATTGGAGGTGACTGAGGTTCATGAATCATTAATGCTGATGTGTCTGGACACTGTTGAGATGGGCAGCGTTTCGGTTCTGGAGAGAACCAAAATCCTGCTGGTGTGCTTGGGGGCCTGCCCGGAGAAGGCGGGTGAATGCTGTTTGGAGGCATTGTCGATGCACCCAGAGTTTCGAGCTGCTTGTGCGGACGTGTGTAGCAGCATTGGGCCGATACAGAATTCAAACACGAGCCGGTGGTGGTACGGCCTGGGGGAAGTATCTGAGGGTGAGACCCTCTTAGTGGACGCTGCGAAATACCACGAGGGAGGGGAGTTGACTGCTGAAGAGAGAGAGAGAGGTTGCGGCGACTGGCCCCTGAAGCCGTGGAAGATGTAGGCAGCATGTGTGTGGATTATATTGCGCTGAAGAGGCACACTGTCAGTGACCAGAATATGGCCCTAAGGCCCGGAGAGGCGATGGCCTGTCTGAGTGGTGCGAAATGGTTTAAGGTGCTGGATCTGAGGAGTGGACGTTGCCAGATCCCGATGAGTGAGGCCGACAAGGAGAAGATGGCCGTTATAAGTTCCCTAGAAGCCTTCCGGTCTGAAAAGATGCCACAGGGCGTATCCGGAGCCCTTGCAACCTTCCCGCGGGGCATGTGGAAGACCATGGGGGATGTGGAGGCGTTTGGAGTTTTGGTGTATGTGGATGATCTCTTGGTATTTGGATTTGCCTCAGGAGAATATGAAGTGAGGTCGTTGCAGGAGCGGCTGAGAACTACAGAGCTAAAGTGTTTGCTGGACACGTGCCAGGGCTGGCGAAGGTCGCAGCTCGTGAGTGACTGTCTCTATGGAATCAAGTTTGAAATGGAGACGGAGAGACTGGAGAAAGTGATCTGGAACCATTTGGAAGACTTACAAGTTGGAGACAATGAAGAAAGTTGTCTGACTGAGGGCAACAGCAAACTGAGAACCCGGAGAGGGGAGTTTGCGGAGGTGAAGAAATTACAGACAAATCTCAGAAGAGGGAAGTGGAAGCTTGAAGGGAACCTGAAGATGACCATCGACAGTTCAAATGAAGTGCAAAACCTGAAAGTTGATCTGGAAGAAGTCATGAGGAAGAAAAAACTGGAGAGAAGTGCAGTGAATACTGAACTGGAGGCTGATCAATCTTTAACTGCTGCTTTTCAGGTCGGGGTGGAAGAAGCTGTTGGAGTAACTGCGTCCCAGATTGAGATGGCCGGGATGCGTGAGTCAGAACTGCTGAGCCTGTGGTGAGAGTTGCAGGGGCCAGAGAAGAAGCTGATATCTCAATTGCAGGAGGCTGAAGAGATTGCAGGAACAGTGCAGGCCTGTTTCCGTTTGGAGAAGATCAAACAGCAGCTACCGATCACAGAAATGAGGAAGAATACAGATTTGATGGATGATGTGCTGGATGTGTGGTACATGCTGCCTTTTGCTGTCTTTCCCTCGATCGAGGAAGAGACCTTTGGCCCTTCTCCCACCGAGTCAGGTGTAGCGGGGAGGGTTAGCTGTGTGCAGTGGGGGCATGAGTGAGAGGTTGAGAGAGGAGTTGGTAGTGGGCCCGAGGTATCCCCAGTTGTGTCCGAGCCTGGCGGGTTTCGGTGAGGGGATACGGGGGTCTCAGAAGGGTTAGGGAACTCCCAGATAGTTGGCCTATGTAACGCCTGATGAACAGGGCGTGTGGTTTACTGTGTGGGGAGGAGATGTCACTGTTTGTGCTTGGGTTACGGTGTGTTGGCAGGAAAGTTGGCGAGTTATTTAATAGTCATGAGGACATGACTTTTATTTAGTGGGGGGAGAGTGAAAAGGGGATTTCTTCTTTTTCTTTGTTACTGTGTATGTAATCGAAAATGGCTTCTTTGTTTTGTTAAAAGTAGGAATGCTTCTTTGTTGCGAGAGAGTGCTGGAGGCTTGTTTGGGTTAGAATTTACTGATAACAAGAATTGTATTCCTTTGTAAACCAATTGGGATTAATGTTGTTCTTTCTTCTGAGTCTGTAAGCTATTGTTGGCAGGCTTTTGGGGAGATCGGCGTGAGGGGGTGAGAGAGAGAGGATGCAATGCTGTAAACTGGGCGAGGAACAGACCCCAAGGGGGGGTCCAAGGCCAGGAGGTACCCTGAGAAGAGGAGACGACGATAGATGTGCTTCGGATTGTCCTGAGCTGCGAGTCGAGGAGTTCAGAGGGGATCGAATGGTGGCCAGAAGACTTCAGTAATTGAGCTCCAACGGTTGTGCATGAAGTGGTTTGGACTTTGATAAGTTTGGCGCCTTTTCTTTATTTTTTTTCCTTCATATATACTGTATCATTATTAATCACTTAGTTATAGTAACCTTTATAAATTGTACTCATTTAATCGCATATGGTGTGCTGTCTGTTTTTGGGCGAGGCAGGGACATCACACAGCATCCACACCAGCTGATTACCCAGTTTGGCGGGGCCGAAGGCTGCTCCCCCTAGACGAGAACGAGCTGAGCGAGCCTGAGGCGACCCAAGGGGTTACATTTAAGAATATCCAATGTGTAGGAGAGTGGTGCAGTGTCACAACCTGGAGATGTAAACTCATATTCACGATCTCCAACATACCAATATCATTGCTCTTGGCACTGGCTCTTCACTATAGAAAGAGAAGAAAAATTTCAGTTAATGCCACTTTAAGCTGTTCAGATCTCTATCAAAATGGCAGAAGTTGAGAGTAATTTAGTTTGACATTCCCAATAATGCAAGAAGCTAGAAAACTGGATTTAAAGAAGTGACAAAAAAAAAATTGTTAACAAGTTTCATCCAAAAATAAAACTCAAACAAATTAACTCTTTGGCTTTGAGTAAGTTATTGTGCCCAAATTTAGATTTGCGGTATTTATTCAACACCAGAATATGTGTAATATTTCCAATCAAGTTATTTTCAATATTTACAGATAGGTAAAGAGATAGGTTAGAATCCATTTGCATGGCCTACACCTTACTCTGAGATATGTTTTATGGTGCATTTTTTAAATTATCGGGATTGTTCTCTTTTCAGAAGTTAAGTTTTACTCTTGGCATTTAGCAATTACTTTTGACATTAACTTGTAGTTTTTTTTCACATTGTTAGTCAGTAGTTAACAAAAATTCTGCTTGAGGTAGTTGCATAATTAATTACATTGTTATCTGAACAAGACAAGCAGGCAATTAATGTTTGCTGCAGCTAGTATAGAATACAGAAGGGGTTTGATAATCTGTGCAGTGATTAGCACAAAGGTAAGTTTTGCTAAAGTATGAGACACAGGAGGTTGGTAAGTGGAAACTTTGGTACAGCAGAAGCTAATCTAATACATGAGATCATGAGAGAATCAGCTAGGACTGGTGGAATGCAGTCCCATGCTATGTAGAAAATCCAGGACACTTCTTGTGTTACATACCTTTGGTAAAGGGAATGTTGTCAGGTCAAAGTACTTGGCTCTGATTTTGGAGCTTGAGGAATTGCTGACAACATTGTGGTCTATCTAGGAGGATGAGTTTTTTTTGTGAATTGTAGACTTTTGGATGTTACTCCCCTGCTCCTTTGAGCAGTACTGGTATGGTGACATGGCTGCTGGGCAGATGGAAAAGAACTGGCAGTTACTTTATTAGATCCTTGATGGAATCAATCTCTCTAACCAGTGTCTGGTTCTGAATACTGATGAAAGAGTGTGCTCCTTTGGGGAGTGCAGCCAGAAACAAGCTCAGAGCACCCATGGTAGCTGAGTCGGACAGGAAGGGAAGAGAAAGTTAAGAGTGTCTGTTGTAGGAGATTCTATAGTTGGTTTTGGTGGTGATTCATTTGGGACAGTCAACATGGATTTGCTAATTGCATTTGTGTGATTAATTTTGTTCTGAGAGAGTAATAAGGAGGGTTGAAGAGGATAGTATATTTGATCCAGTCTGTGTGGAGTTCAGCAAGACTTTTGATAAAGCTTCCTGGCAGGCTGGCCATAAAAAGTAAAAACACTTGCAGTACAA
Organism: Hypanus sabinus; assembly: GCF_030144855.1. Lineage (NCBI taxonomy): Eukaryota > Metazoa > Chordata > Chondrichthyes > Myliobatiformes > Dasyatidae > Hypanus > Hypanus sabinus. The sequence goes on along the minus strand of NC_082719.1, from coordinate 63,973,874 downwards.
GAGAGTGTGGCAAGTTGTTCCTGTCACTGAGCCCAATTCAAATTCAAAGGTTAATTGGTAACATGTGTACTTATGCCCTAGAATGTGATTGTGTTCCATAGGACTCTACTTGGTTCACTGCTTTCTGTGATGTACATATATGAATTATTTTGATGTAAGAGTAGGAGATGTGATAAAGGGGACTGCAAAAGGTATAAAAATTGGCTTTGTGGTTGACAGTGGGGTAAGTTTAGACTGTAGGAAGTTATTAATGGTCTGGCTAGCAGAGCAGAATACTAGCAAATGGAATTTAACCTGAAAAATTGAGAAATTCAGCAGAGTAAGGGAATATGAAATATTTGGAAGGATATTGAATAACGTAGAGGAAGAAAGTGACCTTGGATTATATGTCCACAGATCTGTAGAATTCAATCTGGGTCAATAAAATGTTTAAAGAGAAATGTTGGATAATTTATTTTATTAGCAGAAGCTTTAAATTAAAGAGCAGGGAGTAATGCTCAAACTGTAACGAAATTAGTAGGGCTGCAGCTTGTGTCCTGAATACAGCTCTAATCTCCATATTATAGCCAGGATGTGAATGTACACAGTGTTCTGGTCTCCATGTTATAGCAAGGATGGGGTTGTACTGGAGATTTAAGTATGAGAATGTTGCCAGGACTCGAGGGCCTGAGTTACAAGCAGTAGTGGGCCAGGCTAGGTCATTAGAGAACGAGGAGTGACCTTACAGAGGTTTATAAAATTAGGAGAGGCATAGATAATGTGGATGGTTGCAGTCTTACCCTTTTTTACCCTTTTTCACCACTTTGAACTACAATGCCCTTCAGCACACTCCTTGGTCCTAATTCGGTGTGACTTCCCACCTCCCACTGAGCTGCTTGAAATCCATACTCGTCCCACTTACCTAACTGATCAAAATCCCCCTGCAATTGATAATAACCACTGCACTACCAACACACCTCCAAATTACATGCCATCCACATATTTGAAAAACAGGCCTTGTGCACTTGCATCCAAATCATTTGTATAAATAACTGGGGTCCCAACACCAACCTCTGTGGCACACCAGTAGTCACCGACTTCCATTCTGAGAAACAGCCTTCAAACACTACCCTTTGTTTCCTACCTCCAATCCAATTTTGGATCCAGTTGACGACTCCCCCTGGATTCCTGAGACCTAATCTTCCAGACCAACTTACCTTGTTAAAGGCCTTGCTAAAGTCCAGATAGACAACATTCCCTGGTTTCCCCTCAGCTACCTTTTTGGTGCCCTCTTCAAAAAAAAATCTTGAAGTTTCATTGAACATGACTTTCTATGCACAACCATGACTATCTAATTCTGATGACTCCTCTTCAGATCCTGTCTATCCAAATGCAGTTAGATATTGTTCCTTGGAATTTTGTCAAGTAGCTTCCCCACTGCTGATGTCAGGCTGACTGGTCTGCTGTTCCCTGGCTTGCCCTTGCTTCCCTTAAGCAATAGAACAACATTAGCCACTTTCCAGTCTTCAGCAACTTTGCCAATAGCTAACAATGGAACAAATATCTCTTCAAGGCCCTTTGCAACTTCTCTACCAACCCACAAAGTCCAAAGATGCACGTGAGCAGGCCATGGGGATTTATCTACCTAATGTACCACAAGGCTGCAACAACCTCCTTTCTGCTTTTTCAAAATATTTTCACATATTTTCCTTACTTCGTTAGCAAACATGATTTTCACCTCAGAAAACACAAAAGGGAAATATTAGTTAAAAGCCTGCCATCACTTGTGGCTCAAGACATAGCGACCCTGCTGATACCTAAAGGGACCCATTCTCTCTGTTGCCACTCTTCTTTTAATATAGTTATAAAACGCTTTGGGATTTTCCTTAACCTCACTTGCCAGATCCATCTTGTATCCTCTGATTGCATATTTTGTGTATTCTTATAGCATTTTATAGTGATCAAGGGATACCCTAATCCGCAACATCCTAACCCCAATGTATGCTTGCTTCATTTCCTTGGCCATAATATCTCTCATTAGCCGACATCCTCTAAACTCTCTAGGTTTATTCTTCACCCTAATAGGAACATACTGCTCCTGAACATTTCTTATCACACACTTAGTAAGTATCCCAGTTGCCATTTGTTCTTTTCCCTTCCGACAGGCTTGCTCAATTGACTTCTGATAGATTCTGTCAAATTCTTCCAAAGTTTGTCCTGCCCCAGTTTATTTCCCAGACCTATGGACTTGTCCTATCCTTTTCCTTCATTAATAGAATTGTAGTCACTAGAGCCAAAGGGCTTCCTGGCTGCTGCTTCAGTTATTTGCTTTGCTTTCTTTCCTAAAAGAAGGTCCAAACTTATACCGTCCCAAGTCGGGGTCTTCTAAACTTGCTGTACACTGAGTACTGGCTACCTACTCTATCTATATCTCACATAATTTTACACTCTTATCAAATCTCCTCTCAGCCATGGCCACTCTGGAAAAAACAGCCTCGGCTTGTCCAAACTCTACGCAGAAACACATCTCTTCCAAACTAGCCAGTACTATGGTAAACATCCTCTGCACCCTCTCCAAAGCCTTCACATCCTTCCTGTAATGAGGTGACCAGAAATGAATGAAGTATTCTAAATGTGGCCAGAGTTTTATAAAATTGTAACATAACTTCCTGGCTCTTCAACTCAGTGCCTCAATTAATGACGACAAGCATGCCAGATGTTGACTGTCACTTCGCTCCACAGATTCTGATGAGTTCCTTCAGCAATCCTTTTTGCTAATTATTTAACTTGTTAGCAGATCAAATTATTAAATATCTCATTTAGTATAACTGTTTTTGTGCCCACAGTTTTTTTAAATAAAGAAAAATGATTATTTTTAAAGTTCATTCATAAAGTCAGCTGAATTCCCCCACACCTTCATGTTGAGTACAGTGGTTGGTAAGTTTGTCTTTTTCACTAAATTTAGCAATTACTTTTTAAATTTCTGTGTTCATAAAGCAATGCAGAAGAATTTTCTTTAAGGTATTAGATGGATCTGATAGGTATGGTTAAGAAAAATCCCATGAGTTTTTTTAGTTCTATTAAGGGTGGCTGGAGCAGAATGGTAGCATAGTTCAATTCAGAGGTTCAATTCCTGCTGCTGTTCATAAAGATTTTGGATGTTCTCTCTGTGACTATATAGGTGTCCTCAGGAGTTCCAATCACACTCCAAAGATGCATAGGTTAGGGTTAGTAAGTTGTGGGCATGTTATGTTGGAGTCAAAAGCACTAGCGAGCTGCCCCTGGCACAACCTAGGACTGTTTGGTCATTGACATAAAAAAGACACGTTTCACTGTATGTTTCAATGCTTTAATGTACACCTGACAAATAAAGCTAATTTTAGAGAGAAAGTAGAAACTGAGGTGAAGCTCATGGTTGATTAAGATATTAGGAAAACAAGTTTTGTTTTCCATTTCTCTATATTCATGTGTATCAATTTAGTGATTTTCATTCAAAATATTTTTACCAGTTTGTACATATTATTATTTTTATCTAAATTAATTTAAATTAACATTCTGCATATTTTCTATCCCTCTTGAGAGTAATGTTATGATGCCACCGTTTGAGACTGAAAATCTAAAGGCTCTCCATGCTTTTCTGATTTAGATTTCTGACCCTGGGATTGACTTTGTCGTTCTTCTGTGCTCTAGATCTTGTATTTGAATATCTATTGTTTCTTATGACAGGAAGTGAATGGAATATTTATTGGATTGTTATCAGCAAAGTATTGTACAGTCGATGATTGCTTTCTCCGGTGTGTATTTTGTTGTTGGAATAATGCAGCTTGGTATTCTCATGCTGTAGTTCATTCCTGACCAGAGCTAGTTGGATATGATTTGCGTTCCTCAGCTTTTCCCTGAGTTATTCCAGTATCATTTTAAAAAGTCTATTTTTCCTTCCATCAGATTTCTACTTGCTTGTATTTAATTTTGTCTATCTACATTCTGTCCAATCACAATTTTGGTCAATTCATCCATCTTAAACTTTTCCCTGAATCCCAAAGGCTTTAAACTTAATTCCTTAATATCCATCAATATGGAACTTTATTAACAGTCTTCTGACTCAGCCCATCATTAGGAATCCCATGCAGAACAGAGACTGCATTTCCTTGTCTTTGATTGTGATCCTTTTCTATTTTAGAAGAATGTGAAATAATGATATGTGACAGGAGACAGAATACAAATTAGGCTTTCCTCGCTGTAATTGGAAAGTAATGAAATTCCTCCCTTGTGACTCTTCCATGCTACCCAAGACATTTAATTAACTTTTTATTCTTGATCCTAAGCAGCCCAAGTAGAAAGGGCATGTCTGCAGAGCTTATTGACAGTTCTCTATTGGATTCAGTGAAGATCAAGTCTAATAGGAAGGAACTTTTTGGAAAGGCTACTTGACAAAGCAAGTACTCTCCTAATAAATTAACAAAATGGAGGCTTTGTAGGTAAAGTAAAATATAAGTTGCATCTGTAAAATAACATCAAAATGTTATCTAAATGTCAGAAAGGAAAGTAGCATTATTGGCCTTCATTTTTCATTTGATAAGCAACTTTGAAATGAAGTTTAACGTTAGGAAGAACTTCTTAACATACAAAGTTATTTAACACGATAGGGTTAGTATAGTGGAAGCAAGTGCAAGGGTTTGTACAATATGGAGTCAAATGTTTTCTTATCAGGGTCTTGCTGCTTTTGTCTCTTCCTTACAATCTCCCTGTGGGGAGGGCATGGTAGGCACTGTCTGTGCAACCAGGCTGCTATGAAACATGATGCTCTGCATCAGTAGCATACTTCTGAATATTTGATCAAGATTTTTGTGGAGAGGCACATTATTTTCATGACAGCTATGAATGTGCTCCATACTTGCACCTGAACATGATAAGCAGAAGCTGGAAACAGGAAACTCTGGAAATGCTCAGTGCACTGTGCCACGTCAAAGGTCATTCAGCCTTAGCCAGTTCTGTTGAAAGACAATCTACATGAAGAGTTAAATTTATTTCTCTCTGCTGCCTGACCACCTGCTTTTCAGCAATTCCTGTTATTACTTACATTGCCATCACTTTCAGGAAATTCTACCATCCACCTAAAACACAGAATAACTTGGCCCTTCCTGATCATTTGCTCTGATCCAATTCTGAGCAATTCTCCGGTCCATACCACCTTACTTGGTTTCTGAATCTTTATCTTACTTCTTACAGTTTTCATAATCATTATCCTGTGGTCTGCATTAGGAACTTGCTTTTCCTCAACCAGATCCAGCTGTTCTTCCTCTCTTAATGATCCTTTCAGTAAAATGTTCTGCATAGATTCCAGAATTTCTATTTCATATATTTTATCATATATTACCTGATCATACTAAAAATAGCTTGTGGCTATCACTTCAGCTGGCTTTGGAAGCCCACTGGCATTCTAATTTAGGGAAAACAGTTGCATAATTTTCTTACATTCTTGCCAATACAAAAATAATGCGATAGTGATATGTCAGATTAACTTGCATAAATATAAAACTATGTGCATAGTGAGATAAAGTGCATTTCTTTTGTGTATTAGTTAGACCATTTGTATGGCTGAGTTGGAAGGTGTGGTTTACAATTAAGAAATAACCTGTCCACTGGAATGGTTTCTTAAAGTTAATGTCTGTTCTGGGAGGTGGCAGTTGACAATGGGATTGGAGTCGTATGATTATAGAATTTTTGGAACAAGCCAAAATGACATGGGAACAGAATTAGGCCATTTGGCCCATTGAGTCTGCACTGCTATTTGATCATGGTTGCTTTATTTTTGCTGCCAATCTCATTCACTTGTCTTCTCCCTGTAACCTTTGGCACACGTACTAAATGCAGTCTACTACCTCCACTTTAAATATGCCCAATGATTTGGCCTCCACAACCATCTGTGGCAAAGAATTCCAGATTCATCACCCTCTGGCTGAAGAAATTCTTCCTCATCTCTGTTATAAAGGGATATTCTTCTATTCTGAGACTGTGCTCTTTGGTCCCATATTCCTCCACAAATGGAAGCATCCTCTCCACGTCCACTCTATCTAGGCTTTTCAGTTTTTGGTAGGTTTAAATGAAATTCCCCCCATTCTTCTAAACTCCAAAGAGTACAAGTCCAGAGCCATCAACTGTCCCTCGTATATTAATCTTTTCATTCCTGGGATCACTCACATCAATCTCTGCTGGACTCTCTCCAATGCCGGCACGTCCTTTCTTGGAGATGGTATCCAAAGGAGCACACAGGCCTACAGAAATGCAGATTGACTAACTTGTTTAGAAGCCATATAAAATGTCATGTTTTCCAGAACATACAAGCTTTTAAGTAATAGTCATTTCCAGAATAGAAGGTGCTTAAAATAATGCGTTGAAGAGTTAATGGGTGTTTTATGATGCTATTAATCTTAAAGGAACAATAATACATAAATAGACTGTTTCTGAGACATCTGTCTTTGCAGAAATATATCTACTTGACAAATCTTTATAAATGTTCATCAGGAGAGGCTGGAAATAAAGGGCCTGTTGAGAACAAATAACCCCTGAAGATAATGGCTAATACTCTTTGATTTAAACAAAGGAGTGTCTTGTTGTGAGACTAATTGAATATTGACCAGAGTCAAAAAAATTCTAAGTTGCATAAAAAAATTCTAAGTTGCATAATAGTCATATGTAATAGTAATGTCAGAGTGGCTGGTCATGCATCGTCTTCCTTTGAATTTGAAATATAAAAACTAAATCTCCCGTACACTGGTGGAATTGTTGTGCCATAGCTTTAATGTGTTCTTTGTACAGTCATAGGGAGTTCATGCATCACACTTGTAAACCCCTGTTACACTCTGTTTAGAAGAATCAAATTGAATAAGTGTTCTTTTAATTAATCTGGAAATTAATAGATTTGCGACTTTTCTTTCACAACAATACCAATCCTAACATTCAAATTTCTGTATGTGATTGTATCAACAACCAGCTATAGCAATTGAAGATCAGTACGTAGCAACTACAGTGGCAACAAAGTTTTTATTTTATGTGTAGGTTAAGGGTAGCAAGATGGCAGGTTACTTGGCCAACTCCCTTGAATCCTGCACAGCCCCATGATGTTTCATTTTTGTTCTCTAACTTATTGTAATTATTTGCATTTACAAACAGTTGGTTCTCAGCTGATTTACAATAATATTTGTTGTTTGGTCATTCTGTGAAATCCATCAGTGTTACCTATCTATCCTGAACATGGCTTTCAATTGCTGCCTCTTAGTTAGAAAGTGAAACATTGAGATTGCAAATTTTTGTATGTTCCAGTATTCTAATAAAGTGGTGATATTCCCATAGAATGTTTGTATTTCCATTCTATGCTTGTATTCCTTTTTTAAAAACTCCCCTTTGCAGTGGGGCATGCCCTTGTAAAAATAATGACTAAGTGGAAAGGGGCCTAACGCAAGAATTACGATTTGCTACTCCTCTTGCCTTTTACTTGCATTACTTCTGTGGGAATAAAAGCCTGAAGTAATTTCACTAAATATATAATGCATGTTTCATTCACTCAACATAAAAATGAATTCTGGAAAATTTAAGCAAAAGTTAGCCAATCATAGGAAGGACCTTCCTTTATATTTTCACCAATCAAAACTAATTAAACTCTTCCTATTCAGAATATAACAAACAAGGAGCTGATTTCAACAAGGTTATGTAAATGTAGCTAAGTCCATTGTCTCCTGAAAGTAGATAAAATAGGATAACATTTATTTGCAATCATCACAGATTTCAAAAGTTCCTCCTTACAAGATCAAAGACCAGAATGAAGTATTTTAATTGTACTATAGAAACAGCACAGCTATAAAATTGATGTTCAATGCCTTCTACTAGGAAGCTGCATGATTCCAGTTTAAGAAATTAAAAGGGTTATCTAGAGCATTCCATGAAAGCAAAGCAGTCAGAGTTTTCGTCTATCAATGCTTGCCATCTTCAGATAGAAAGATGTTAAACAAGCTGCTATTATTATTATTAATTTGGCCTACATGGAAGTTCTGTCCAATTTTAATTATCTCTCACTTCCCACCTATACTTGTACCCATATCTCTGTATTTGGAATTGGTACCAGTTTGGTTTCTTGTAGTTCCTAACCATTTCTCTAGACAATGACTGCTTCCTCTCCACTTCAAAGTCGAATGCACAACTGCATGTATGCACAGTTGCAATGAAAATCTTGCTTGCAGCAGCATCACAGGCATACAGCATCATATAAGCAGCTTTTTCAAGAAAAAACATAAATTCAACATAAATTGCACAAAATCTTCAGAAGAAAAAAGACACAATTAGAATTAAAGAAAGAGTCCAATATAATGCAGTGATTCTTTAACTTCCTAAGAAAGTAAAAGATGCTGCCGTGCTCTCCTTTCAATTGCATCTATGTGGTAAAGTCTAGGGTAGATCCTCTGATATGTTGACTACCAGGAATTTAAAGTGGCTGATTCCCTTTACCACTAATCGCCCCAGTGCAGACTGGCAAATGTTCCTCTCCCTTAAACACTTTAGTTTTCCTGCTGTTAAGTGAGAGGTTGTTGCTGTGGCACCACTCACCTAGATATCCTATCTCACTCCAGTAAACTGGCTCACTGCCACCTGCATTTCATCTAATGCATTGCATTGTCAGCAAATTTGAAGGTGGCATTGATGCTGTGCTTAGCTGCACAGTCATGTGTGTACTGAGGGTAGAGCAGGGGGCTAAGTACTCAAACTTGAAGTGCACTTGTTGATGATTAGCAAGGAGGAGATGTCATCAAAGTTATAAAATATTCTGCATTTGGATCACCAGTTTTTAGAATAGATAGAATTGAATATAACTTTTGGCTTGTTGTAGCTTATTAGAATACATGGAGGATGCTGCTTCATTAATTTTGAGATTAACCACTTTATGAAGTGGCTTTTGATTCCCAAAGCTATAGTTTAAGATGTGCTCTGCTAACCAATCAATTGGTATTGTACCTCCAGTATCCAGTATTCCAGTATCCTCCTCTAGTGGGCACCCAAATCTCAGTCATGCTGGCTCAGTCGAATTGTTCTTGCTCTTACACCATATCCATTGGCAAGATGAGAAGTGAAGCTCAAAGACACAGAAAGAACACAAGAATATCCAGCTACTGCAATGTCTTCACATTGATGTCGAAGTTACATGTTTCCACATTTGTACATTTAGAATATAGAACAGCTTGACGAGAGTCCTTTGATCGACAATGTCTGTGCTAACCATGATGCCAGATTAAACTCATCCCATCTGCCTGGCATCTTCCCTGTGTGTTCCTGCATAAGTATCTCGTAAATGCTGCCAAGTTATTTGCTTTCATCACTGATGGCATGTCCCAGTCACCTGCTTCTCTGCAAAAAAATACTTCCTTCATAAATCTCCTTTAAACTTGCTCCTTCTCATCTCAATGCCATGCCCTCTAGCATTTCATCGTTCTATCCTGGGATAAAGTCTCTGACTATCTATCTGTCACATAATTTTCTAAGCTTTTGTTAGGTTGCTCCCTGAGCCGCCAGTGCTCCAGTGCAAACAGTTCAAGTGTGTTGAATATCTTCTTATAGCTAATACTTTTAAATTGACGACCCTCTTTTGCATCCACTCAAAACCCATCACATCCCTTCTGTTATGTGGCAACCAAAACTGCACACAATGCTCCAAGTATGGTCGAATCAAAATCTTGTACAGCTGTAACAGGATTTGTCATCTTTTATAGTCAACACCCTGACTGATAATGACAAACATTCCATTGTCTTTCATTAAAACCTTATTCACTTGTGTTGCTACTTTTGGAGAGCTATGGTCTTGTACCCAATGCTCCCTCTTTACTTCAAGACTCTTGACTCCTGCCAGTTTACTGTATACTTTCCTTTTTACATTTGTTCTCCCAAAGTGCTACCCCTCACACCCAGTCTGTAGTAGATTACCTGTTTCAGCATCTATATAGGCACACTAAGAATATAGATTTGATTTGTAGCCAACAGAGGATAATGCTGGGATGTTGGCATTAGAGGGAAATTTGACATTGTTTCACTTGTCATGCCAATGGACTGGAAGATTTAGCATTTGGTGATGTTTCACCAGTGCTTTGTAGTATCTGCTGTAGACAATCCAAGTTGGTGGATACTTTTTCTTGCACAGCAAACTTAAACAGATGTGCCATATTCATTGGGTGTGCTAGTAAACTCTAGTCTGCATCTCAAGGGGAGTAGGACACAAACTGATCTGCCTCAGTGACTACAAATCCAGTGTGCAAAATCCCCTAGAAAGTTGTGATTAGGAAAGAAGGAATAGGGACAGCTCTCTCTAGGAGATTTCTCCATCTGAGCAAATCCTTCAAACACAATCTTGTCCCAATCAACACTTTATATCATCAGAGAGATAAACACAGGCTCTAAGCAACATCCCTGATGCAGGGAATTGAACCTGTTGGCTTCTGCCATTGTCTGAAGGAGAGACACAATAACATCCCAACACCTGCACCATGACAGATAGTAATGAATATTCTCTGACCACCACCTAAATGAGTTTCTTTGTAGCACTGCTAAACCTCTCTAACCAGAACCACCAGGAGATCCAAGAGCTAATTAATCACAAACGCAAGGCAATTCTGGATTGGAAGATCCACCACAATGCAGGGGTAAAAAAAATCAGCTCAACCCACACTAGAAAGCCAGAGGCCAACAAAACATCCAAGATGCAAAAAGAACGCGAGTCACCAGACAGAGATTCTTCGGCACGCTCAAGATCATCTACTACTCAAAGACCATCCTATTGAAAATACAACTGAGGAGCTTATCAAGGGTGGAAGCTGCCTGTATGCAAGGAAGGAAAACTTCATCAAAATCTTCACCCATGACTCTGACCTTGTCTCCAGTGTCCCGCAGCGAACTATTCTGTTCAGCCAAACTAACGTGAAGCCAAAAAGTTATTTTCCAAATGAAAGTGTGGCTTTGAGAGCAGATGATGTCCCTGCTGAAATTGTAGAAGTTGTCAGAGGATATTTAGAGGTTTCATCTCTCATATCCAAGAAAAGGTGAATATGCCAGGAAGAGTTGGACTCCATAATGATGCTCAATTGCAATATTTAGTGTACAAGGAGATCTCACTTCTGTTTTGAGTTACTGCTCCCAGTGGCCAAGAAGCTGTTTCCAAATTGCAGGATGGATTCCATTCAAGTAGAGCCACAAAGGACATCATCTTCACCTCAGGCTAACTCTCAGAAATTTGAAGGGGACTGGTATTTATCCACATTGGCAACATATGCAAGGGCACCTGAACACTTAAGTTATAGACCAAAATCTGAAGAAGAAACCTTCATTTGCAAGTTTGTAGAATTCTTACCTAGGTAGAAATTGGAAACCTGTGGCACAGTTTGTCTATTGTATTAATGATGAGTGATGATCCAAGTGTGCAAACCTCTCCATTCCATAGTTAACTATAGAGCTTGACTCAGTTTTCTCAAAGCATAGTAACAATTCCATGCCATAAGTGGATTATAGTAATTGGGCATAGCAGATAATGTAGCTTTCAAAGTGTCTATGGCGGCTATGCAGACTGTGAGCATTTTTGTTTGATATGAGATATAACATCCCATATTGTATCTCATTTGGCTGTCATTTAGCACTTGCTGACATATTTGTTTTCTCACCTTCCATTACCACAAGCAGAAAGCTGTTTTAGTGACTTGTGAATGGTGTTCCAGATCACCAATACAATACTATCAAAACCAATGAATCCCAGTTATCGTTGTCTTGTACCGGACTCATTTGGTGTAGTTCAATGTACAGAACAATGCCCCACATCAGACCTGACTGAGCTTCTGCCCTGTGCATTCAAAACCATTTGTTATGGTAAAAGGAATTTTCCTTGTATGATGAAACTCTGAAAAGGAGAATTCATTTTTTTTTAATGTTTAGTATGCTTTTCTAAACAATTTCTAATACTTTTAATACAGAAATTCAAATAATTATTTGAAGATAAATTTCTTTTACTAATTAGTATAGGTTATAACATGGGAATATGCATTTCAGCCCTAAATGTCTGCTGAGCATCATTTTAAATATTGCAAAGTAATTGCTTTATTTAAGATATTTTTTCAGGATCTAGGTGCTGACAGCAAATCCAGCATTTATTTTCCATTCCCAATTACCCCCAATAAGATGGAGGTGAGTTACTTTCTTTACCCTGGGAGTGTAAGTATTTCTTGTTGTCAGAAATCAGAGTGGAGGTTGGGGGTGGGGGAGAGAGGGCAATGTCATGTCATTGCCTGGACAAGCTGGAAAAATCTTTCTTTACATCTATAGATTTGGCCTTGTTTATGCCACTAGGCATAGCTGCTATTTTATGTTGGCCTTGGTGAGGAAAGCGTTCTATTTTTCAGAAAGAAGTTGTCAGCAGAATGATCAATGAGAGAAGCCTGGCCCAGGGCATTTATTTAATCCGTTGCAGGATCAAGAACATGAACAATACCCTGGCTTTCAAATGCATGCCAGCTTTCCTTTGTTCAGAACCTTTTCTCAAGCAACTGTCCATTCTAATTGGCTGGCACATTGGCTAACAGGGCTTTACTAGAGCAGGTGAAAGAAAGTGGGACATACAAAGGACCAGCCTTTTGAGGAGCCGAAAAGATGTGCATTTAGTAACTTCAGGGTCCATCATAGGAGAAACAAGTGGAGTGAAAGGTTTTGACTTTATTTTTCTATGGACTGCTGGCACAACTGTTGAAACTAGTATTTCTTAATTATCCTAATTGCCTTTCAGTTATAGTCCTGACGTGGTTCTGTCCATGTTGTGATTGTACTTGTACAGTGCTGTTAAGTATCCGAGCTGATGGTGATGATGATGAAAGACCAAAAATATACTTCCATGTTTGTTTGCTCAGTGCCTTGGTTTTGTTCTCATTCATCCCGTAGTGTACATAATCTGAGAGGTGTTGACTACGAAGAATTAGCCAATTTTTTGTATGTCACTTTAAGAGGTCATTTTCATTGTTTTATGGGTGACTTAAACTACAGCCACCTACTCCTACTGGTAGAAGGAGTCAGGATGAGAAGCCCAGCAGGAAAATATCAAGAACTTGTGTTGGTAGGGTTCACTCATCTTGGCAAATGGAGAGTACGCTGTCACACTTTTAACATGCATTGTAGATGAAGGAAAGGCTTTGGCAAGTTGGGATGCAGGCTGTTTAAGTGACAATACCCTGCCGCTGACCTGTTTTGTACATACAACATTTGTATGTCTGGTGCAGTTGCATTTTGGATCAAAGGTAAAGCCCCGGAAATCAACTTCTAGCCAGCTCACTGGCTTCCATCCTCAAAAGGTGTTGATGAAGAAGGGGTGAACAGTGCTGAAGATGGGGTTGCGGTTTTACCATTTGTCTAAAATTAAATTGATTTCAAATTAATTAAACTAATGCTGCTGAATGTTAAGAGAATGCAGTGAGAATTTACGTTGCTGTTGATGTTTATTATGTGACAGTTGAGTGCACAAACACTGACAGATATACTCTCTGGGTCTTGCTGTGTCTGGGCATGGTTCGCTTCCTTACCTGAGGAGTTATAAAAGAAGTTGAAATCAAATGCTGGAATAAAATTGTTTTTATTCGTCCGATATCATCCTCATACAATCTCTTCTCCCTCCTGCCATCTGGGAAAAGGCTCCGAAGCAGTTGGGCTCTCACAACCAGACTATGTAACAGTTTCTTCCCCCAAGCTATCAGACTTCTCAATACCCGAAGCCTGGACTGACACCTTGCCCTATTGTCCTGTTTATTATTTATTGTAATGCTTGCACTGTTTTTATGCACTTTATGCAGTCCACTGTAGGTCTGTAGTCTAGTGTAGCTTTCTGTTTTTTTTATTATTACGTAGTTCCGTCTAGTTTTTTGTATTGTGTCATGTAAACTATGGTCCTGAAAAACGTTATCTCATTTTTACTATGTACTGTACCAGCAGTTATGGTCGAAATGACAATAAAAGTTGACTTGACTTTATTGATGGTTGGGTCCTCAAGGAAAGACTGAGATGGATTATTCACTCTGTATTTCTAGGAGTTTCATTTTTGTTCATGCAAGTTCTGGGTTCTAGTGAGACTGACAGTGGCATGGTCCTTCTGATGATGCCCCTGCACCTGATGGATGGTGGGGAGGGAAGACGAGAGGATATCAGGGGTCTTTGATTATGTTGGTTGCTCAACTAGGCAGTGAGAAGCGTAGACCAAGCCTTTGGAGGAGAGGCTGCCTTTTGTAATCTGCTGAGCTGGGTCCACAGCTCATACTATTTAGCAGGCATGTAGTTGAATATTCTAGCTTCAGGTCTGACTAAGTGATGGTGCTTTTTGGTGCTCTTCTACATTTGAAGTACCAAGGTGGTCTCTTTTATTGAAATTAGTTTTTAAGTGAGGGATGTCCCAAGCCATGGGGTTGGGCATTCTGCTGGTTCTGATCACTCAAAGGAACACGTGGTGTTGAAGTGCTAGATCTATCCCATTTGGCACTGTTACAGTGGCACCCAACATGACTGAGGTTATCCACTAAGAAATTAAGAAATAGGAGCTGAATTGGGGCATTCTGCGCCATGAACCTGTCCACCATTCATTAAGATTATAGTAGATCTTCTGTCTCAGCCTTGTTTTCCAGCACCATGCCCACATCCTTTGATTCCTTTGGTCTAGATGTCTATCACAGAACACAGAGCACTACAGCTCTGTACAGTACAGGCCCTTTAGCCCATCATGATGTACCAGCCGTTTAACATACTCTAAGATTCCCTCACTCCTACATTGTGCTTCAGTTCTCTATCATCCATGTGCCTACCTACAGTTATGGTTATGGATCGTGTAACCCGCCTGCATTGTAGGGCTATTGTACAGATGAGCGCTGCACCAGTTGTCCCCATATCTCACAGTTGTAGGTGAGGGCCTGGATTGTGGCAAAACTCTCTATGGTCCACTCTGCAATGTTGTCTACCTATTTCTTCCTCTGTCTTCTATAGCTTTTTCTTTTCCCCTGCTCCGTTCCCTGAATAATGGTCTTTGAGAGTCCACTTGATCTTTTTATGTGGCCATACCATCTCAGTTTCCTCTTCTTTACTGCGGACAGTAGATCTTCATAGTGTCTCATGTGCTGGGTGATGTTTCTTCAGACTTTCTTGTAGAGACATGGTCTGTATAGGAGATGCTGAGGAGCCTTCTGAAGCATCTCATTTCTACTGCCTGATCTTCTTTTGCAGCTCTTCTGTCAAAGTCAGGAAGATGGAGAGCATAAGTTCATGGAGAAGTTTCAACTTGGATTTGAGAGCAATGTTATTGTCTCTCCTGATTTGTTTTAGTTTAGTCAGCGTTGCTGTTGTTTGGACTGTCCTTGCAAATACTTCAGGCTTTGATCCTTAGTGGTTGATGATGGTGCTAAGACGCTTGAAACATTTGTCAGTCTTTAGTTCTTGTCCACTGACTGTCATTTTTGTCCTGATTGGCTTCCCACTGTTTCTCATCAGTTTGGTTTTCTCTGTGCAGATCTCCATGCCATATGTTGTAGATGTTTCATCAGATGGTTCACAAGGCAGGTCATTTCATCCTGCCAGCCCAATATCATCGGCGAATCTGAGGTTGGTTATGATGCTGACTGTGCCAATATGGCCTCCCAGGGCATCTGACGTTATTTGCTCTAGGAAAATTTTGAACAGTGGGGTGAAAGGAGACAGCTTTTGAACTCCAACTGATGTGTGGAACCACTCTCCAACTGTGCCTTGAACAAGTACCACACTGCTAGCTTTGGTGTAGAGCTGCTTCTGGCCCATGTTGTATCTCTTCACTGTGGCCCAGAGTGCACCATGCCACATCCTATTGAATGTCTTAAGGTCTATGAACACGTGGAAGATGTCCTGTTGATGTTGGTCGTATTTCTTGCACAGTACTCGGAGGTTGCATTTCTGTTCTGCCGTACTTTTTCCACTTCCGAATCCAGCCTGCTCTTTGGTGATTATTTCTTCTGCCTGTGGTTTCAGTCTGTGCAAGATGACTTTCAATATTGCTTTGCTTGCATGGCTGTTAAGACTGGTAGTTTTAATATTCTGGCAATGTTTTAAGTTGCCTTTCTTGGGGAGAGTGATGATGAGTGATTTTGTCCAGGGTGTTGGTGAGCATGTCTATCACTGTCTCTCCTCCATGATTTATCAGCTTCGCTGGGACGTTGTCTGTTCCTGCAGCTTTCCCATTCTTCAGCGATTTTATGGCTGTTCTACTTCTTCCTGCAGAACTGGAAAATCATTGGCATTTGGAGAGTCCTGGCTTATGAGTACCCCGAGGTCCCCTTAGGTCTGATAGTTGTAAAGGTCTGAACAATACTCAGTCCATCTGTTGAGAATGTCTTCATCTTCTGTGAGACAGTTTCCTTCTTTGTCTCTGATGGTGCTGGCTCGTGACTGTTCTGTTTAGTGAGGACCTTCACAATTTGAAATTCTCACCTGCTGTTGTTGTTCAGGCTATCTTCTATCTCTGTACGCTGTCACTCAATCCATTCTTCCTTGATCATGTCTGTCCTGATCTTCTTGTTGATCACTCTGTTCATGTGTTCCTGGTTTTCTTCAGGTCTCTTCTAGTGTCACACATTTCCAGGATCTCCGCCGTTACCCAGGGTTGAGTTTTCCGACCGTGTTTTCCAAGTATCTCAATGGCTGTTTCTGTCATCACTTCATTGAACTTAGCTGCCAATGTTTCAGCATCTTGAAGTGTCAGCAGTGGTGTAAATTTTACACAACTGTAGCTTTGAAGGATTTGGTGATGGAGGAGTCCTTCAGTCTGTCCAAGTTGAATTACGTTCTGATGTTCTTGAGCTATCTAAGTTTCTTAAATGCCCCTAACGCATTTGCCTCTAGCATCACCCCTGTGTAAAGAAACTTACCACTGACATACTTCCGATACTTTCCCACAATTATCTTCTAAATTATGCCTGCTTGTATTAGCCATTTCCACCCTGAAAAAGTGTTTCTGGTTATCCTCTCCATCTATGCCTCTTAGCATATTATCACCTTTCATTTCTCTAATATAATTGGCAGGTTTTATCTTTCTTGGTGAAGACACACAAACACATTCTTTTCAAACTTCTGCTATTTCCTGTTTTCACCATTGTAAGTTCTCCTGCTCCCATCCATAAGGGGCCCGTGCTTGCTTTTGCAAGGTTTTTTTCATCTTGCATGTTTATAAAAGTTCATGCAATCCGTTTTTGTGTTCTTGTTATATGCCATCTCACCCTTCTTTAATCAATTTCTTAGTCCTTGGCAACTTTAGTGTCTTTTTACACTTAGACCATAAGATATAGGAGCAGAATTAAGCCATTTTGGTTCATTGAGTCTCTCTCGCATTTCATCATGGCTGATCTAATTTTACTCTCAGCCCCTGTGGTGAACTACGTGCCTGTCGGGACACGCCCCTGCTGACTGCTCCTGTGGCTCCTCCCACAGGCCCCTGTATGAAGGAGATCTGCGGCCTGACGCTCGGCCTCAGTCTCCAAGACATTGTATGATAGACACTCACTCCTGGTTCCTTCTTCCAGTCAATAAAAGCCGATATCTCGCCTTACGTCTCAGTGTGAGTTATTGATGGTGCATCAGCCCCAAAGTCCTGCCTTCACCCTCCCCTCCCCACCCTGTTTCACTTTATGCCCTGACCAATCAACAATCTATCAATCTCTGCCTTAATCATACAATCCGGTGTAAACCCTGGAAGCTGGCACGGTTAGGTGAGTGTCATAGCAGGACCCCCTCTGCTTCGGCCGATTCCTGACAGCGCTGGCTAGTTGGGGAGATGGTGTTTATAGTCATGGATGAGGATTGGATCCCAGACATCCCTATCAGGAACCCAGCACTGATTCTTGGATCCGAATCCTTCCCAGTCCATGAGGGACTACCAAACATTTTGAACAGATCATGAATCCGAAATTCCTCCCACAGTTAAGACCTGTTCCCTATCGACAAATCTGGCGGGTGGCGGGACTGATGGTTGTGAGGCTAAAGGACTGGTGTACATGGGTTTTAATTTGGTGATGTGGAAAGTGGGATTGATCTTGAGGATCTAAGGCAACTGCAAGGTGTAATCCACCAGATTTACTTTCCTGAGAATCTAGAAGTGTTCAATGAACTTGGGTGCCAATTTCCTGGACTCCACTTGGAGAGGCAAATCCTGAGTTGACAGCCTGACCTGTTGCCCAGGCTGCAAAACTGGTCCCTGACTTCTCCTGCGGTTAGCCTTCATTTCAGCCTTGCGGGTAGAAGCTAACAAAATCTCTCTTGCCCTAGTCCATTTTCCCTTGCAGCATTGGACTAGATCTTGAGCTGCAGAAATCCCAACCTCAGTGTCCTGCTCAGGGAAGAGTGGTGGAAAACACCCAAATTCGCACTTGAAACAGGACGTCCAGTGCACCAAATGCTGTAAATTGTTGTGGGTGACCTCTGCCCACATCAAATGCTTGCACTACTCATCTGGTCTTTCAGAGGTCAAGCACCTTGTTCGTTTCAAATCTTGCTTCACCCACTCCATCTGACTGTTGGACTGTGAGTGAAACCCAGAGGAAAGACTCAATGTTGACCCAATCAGCTTACAGAACATCTTCCGAAAATGATGATCATGATCATACAAAATGTCCGCAGGGAAACCATGGATCCTGAAGACCTGGTGCAGGATAATTTCCGCCGTCTCCACTGCAGATGGTAGGTGATGAACTTGCAGGCTTTGCAAAATGATCTACAATTGCCATGATAATGATCTTCCCCTTGGAAGGAGGAAGACCTGTGACAAAGTCCATGGAGATACACGCCCGTGGTCTTTCCAGAACTTGCAGGTTGGGTGTGGGTCTCTTTGTTCCAAATGCTTCTCTCCAGGCTTCAGAGTGCATATAATCAACCCCGCAGAGGGTAAGTACCAGGCAGTAGATCTACTGTGCTGTCATAGGGTCAGTGCAGTGGAAGAGCTGAAGCCTTCCCCTTGCCGAAGATCTCTTCTAAATCCTTGTAGGTGGAAGGGATTTCAATCAGCTTTGGTGGTGGGGGGGGGGGGGTGATTTGGCAGACCCCAAAGTCTCCTCCATAGGTTCTCTAGAATCTTTAGTGAAAACAGAGGCCAAATCACTGTCCAAATCCTTGTCTATATCCTCAGATATCAGCAGCAAGACATGACAAATGGACTTTGTGCTCCAGGAACTAGACTCCAAGGGTCTCTGTTTTGGAGCCTTCCCCTTAGACGGGACCTGGCAACTGGAGCCCTTTGGCTTAGCTGCTAGAGTTTCATACTGCTTGGGCACCTCCTTGGTTTGCTGCTGACTAGAGATCTAGTTCCAGCACACCCCTGACTAGTCAGAGTCTGGAGTTGCACGGGCCTGTTGGCTGGAGCCGGCATGTCTGCCCTTGAAGTTAGGAATGGGTTTCCTGAAGGCTCCACGTTACCCTGAGCAGAAGTCTGCTCCCTCACCGGCTGCTGGTCTTGAGAGAGTCTGGGAGTTGGAACAACAAGCTGAAAACATTCTTGCAGTGACTGGACCATGCAATGATCCTCCCCTCCTTCCAGTTCATGGAGGGTTATGCAGGGAGAGCCCAGGGTGCCTGAGGATCAGGGGTATGTGAAGAGACTCAGTGGCATGGATACTAATGTCCTCCACATGATCGTCTATCCTCATCCACAAGACCGATGTCTGCTGCCGGATCTGCCTGGAACCAAGCAGACGGCCAAACAAGACAGTTGCGGGCATGGGTTGACTCAACTCCTGCAGTGGTACGTTGAGTTGACAAGAGGTCCCTAAGTCCAGGAAATTTCCAGCTGCCTGAGTTCAAAAAAGCATTCATCTCTCGTTGGGTCCTACCCCAGCAGATCTCTGCCCTCAGGGTGTCACCAAAATCTGTGAGGTTGAGTGAAGTGGCTGTTACTGTCTCAGTCCTCCCAACACCAGATGGCCTGTACAATTCTCCAAACGGCTGCAGGTTTGGACATTCGGCCTGCAGGTGATCTGCTTCCCCACAGCCACAACAGTAACTTCGACTCCGAGGCTGGAACCTCTTATTGGCGGAGATTCTTATGTGGCTGATTTGCAAGGGCTTGACAGGAACCTGAGCAGGAGGCAGGCTAGTTGTGGTCCAAGGTCGGGGCATGGAACTATGATGCATTGAGGTTGGACTCGGGCAAGCCCTCTTAGACCTCTAAATGTAGTCCCACTTATGTTCGGCCAGACAATTATCGAGACAAGTGGATTGGTCGATCAGAAACTCTAAGTCCTCTCCTGGCTCTCCCAAGGCGAGGGCATCCTTCAGTTTGTCTTGGAGCCCGTGTTGATATACCCTTTTCGAGCCACTCTCTTTGGCCAAGTTCCAAAACTTGATAGCGGTTGGTCACTGACCGTCTGCCCTGTTGAATCTTCATCAGATGGTCTGAGCCTTGGCTGCCTGTGACAGGGTGGTAGAACAACCATGAATGCCTCTGAATCCGACCAAACCTCCACCTTTGTTCCCAATACATGGTAACCAAGCCCAGAGTTCTTCCAGTCAGAAAAGAGATAATGAAGAGCACCTTTCTGCATCCCAAAGGAAACAGGACAGCTGGAGTTTGAACACTAATGAGCATTAAATGAGGAAGCCACAGCAAGAGCCTGAGTCACTGTCAAACATCCCCAGGGATGGAAGATGCACTGGCCCCGTAGCAGAACCATCTGGCTCTCCTGAGTGACTCTAGCTTCCTCTTTGCAAAAGTTGATCAATGGCTACCTGGAGGTCATGTATCTCCAGACTCTGTCTGGAAATGTATTTGCTGTGGCTGCTCACAGCAGATGAAAGACTCTGACATCCCACTGGGTCCGTATTGCTCAATCGTACTATGAAGAGAGTCCTTGATGAGGATGGTTTGGACCCAAATGCTGGAATATCTGAGGGGAGGATTGAGAAACGGTATCAAATTGGATTGAAAACTGAGCACCAAACAAACACCAGATGATACTGCTAGTAGGGCTTACAATTGATCACTGAGGCCCCATTTAAGTGATTTTTAAATACTCAATTCTTGGTGCCCAAAACATGATTTCCAATTAGTGGGACTCAATTAGTGAATCTTTAAAGGGGCAGTGCCAGCTATCCATATTCCAGAGAGTTAGAGCATCTAAACCTTGGAAGGTGGCATGGTTGGGTGCATCTGGTAACACATTCTGTCTCCAAGGCATCTTGTGGGGGAGGGGGGGGGGAAGATTAGCAATTGTGTTTTTTTTCAAAAAAAAAGTTTCAAAATAAGTTTTCCTTCATCTGTTCCTCCAAAATACTGATCTGGGAATAAACATCATACTTGCATGTACATTCCATGAATTCACCTTACCCTCTATCAGCACATTTGATGCATCCACCCTGCATTTGGCTAGATTTATAATTTTATGACTTCTGTCATATGAATTTCCTGGTTTATCCCAGCATAATGTCACAGTCTCTAGTTGGTGGCCTATAAATATTTTCCAGCAACTTTTTCTGCTTATTGCTACCTTCATTTTTCACATGTACTGAACTCCCCTCTGTATTCCTTTTTTAAGTTTTCATCCATTGCTATTCAAACCTTCCCCAATCTCACTATGAACCCCAAGCAAACACCTTTCCAAACCAATCCTCTCCCTGCAAGGATATTGTCCCAGTTAACAAACTCTTTCCTAGCTCCCTGAAGGTCACCTAATGGATCTTATTGATAAGTTGTTGACATTGTTACTGATACAGAGTATGGTCTCTAGCTGTACACTTACCATTTTTGGAATGCTTTGAAGATAATTAGTGATATCCTTGACCCTGGCACCAGTGTAGGCAACACATCCTGGGTGATTCATATCTATGACCAAAGAATGTCTGCCCCTTCTCCTAAATATTGAATCCCTGGTGACTATTGCTCTTTCACTCATTCTGCTTCCTTCATGCACAGTTAAACACATGAGCTTACCAATTACTAATTGCTCAATGGATCCCGTGTGGGTGGGAAATCAGATCTGTAACTTTGCCATCTGCCGCAGGGACAATCTTGCAATACCCAAAGCGACCATGACCCAGTCTCTATGACAGCAGCTCATTCCAGGATCAGGCAACAGCATTTCAGAGCAGAAGTTGCTGGAAAATCTCAGCGATTCAGGCAGCACTTATAAAAAAGGAGCAGGTTGAAGGCTCTTCATCAGAATGGATGGCCTGGTTCTGAAAGCAAGTTAATCTGAAAAGCAGAAAGGCACTCTTTAAAGAGGTAAGGAGGCAGAAGAAAGAAAATTATAGGCCAGTTAGCCTGACCTGAGTGGTTGGGAAGAGGTTGGAGTCAATTGTTAAGGATCTGATTTCAAGATACTTGGAGACAAATGATAAAATAGGCATGGAATGTCAGCATGGTTTCCATAAGGGAAAGTCTTGCCAGACAAATCTGTTGGAATCCTTTGAGGAAATATAGAGAAGAATCAAGGGATATTGTTTACTTGGATTTTCAGAAGTCCTTTGAGAAGTTGTAACACATGAGGCTGCTTAACAAGCTATGAGTGCATGGTATTACAAGAAAGATTCTAGCATGGATAAAGCAATGGGTGATTAGCAGGAGGCAAAGAGTGGGAATAAAGGGAGCCTTTTCCGATTGGCTGCTGGTGACTAGAGGTGTTCCGCAAGGGGTGGTGCTGGGACCACTTTTTAAATTTTACGTCATTGATTTAGATGATGGAATTGATAGCTTTTTGGCCAAGCTTGTGGATGATACAAAGATAGATGGAGGTGCAGGTCAAGTTTGCCGATGATACAACCATGGTGGGCTCATCAGCAAGAATGACGAGTTGGCATACAGAGAGGAGGTGCAGTGGCTAACGGACTGGTGCAGAGCCAACAACCTGTCACTGAATGTGAACAAAACAAAAGAGATGGTTATTGACTTCAGGAGTGCATGGAGCAACCACTCCCCACTGAACATCAATGTCTCCTAGGTAGAGATAATTAAGACCACCAAATTTCTTGGCGAAGAATCTCACCTGGTCCCTCAACACCAGCTCCACAGCAAAGAAAGCCCAGCAGTGTCTCTACTTTCTGTGAAGGCTGAGGAAAGTCCATCTCCCACTCCCCATCCTCATCACATTCTACAGGGGTTGTATTGAGAGCATCCTGAGCAGCTGCATCACTGCCTGGTTTGGAAATTGCACCATCTCAGATTGCAAGACCCTGCAGCGGATAGTGAGGTCAGCTGAGAAGATCATCAGGGTCTCTCTTCCCACCATTACAGACATTTACACCACACGCTGCATCTGCAAAGCAAACGGCATTATGAAGGACCTCATGCACCCCTTATACAAATTCTTCCCCTTCCTGCCGTCTGGGAAAAGGAAGGTTTTCCCAGAAGCATTCGGGCTCTCACAACCAGACCATGTAACAGTTTCTTGCCCCCAAGCTATCAGACTCCTCAATACCCAGAGCCTGGACTGACACCAACTTACTGCCCTCTACTGTGCCTATTGTCTTTGTTTATTATTTATTGTAATGCCGGCACTGTTTTGTGCACTTTACGTAGTCCTGGGTAGGTCTGTAGTCTAGTGTAGTTTATTTTTCTTTGTTGCTTTTACGTAGTTCATTGTCAATTTTGTATTGTTTCATGTTGCACCATGGTCCTGAAAAACATTTTCTCATTTTTACTGTGTACTGTACCAGCAGTTATGGTCGAAATGACAATTAAAGAGTGACTTGATTTGACTTGAGGTAGTGTTAAGGAAGCAGGGAGGCTGCAGAAGGACTTGCACAGATCAGGAGAATGCACAAAGAGATGGCAAATGGTATATAGTGTTGGGAAGTGTGTACTCACACACTTTGAGAGTGTATAGAAGCATAGATTATTTTCAAAATGGGGAGTGAATTCAAAAATCCAAGGTGCGATGGAACTTGGGAGTACTCGTCCAGAATTCCCTAAAGGTTAACTTACTGGTTGAGTCTGGCGAGGGGAAAACAAGTGCAATGTTAGCCTTCATTTCGAGAGGACTGGAACACAAAAGCAAGGATGAAATGCTGAGGCTTCACAAAGCACTGAGGCCTCACTTGAAGAATTGTGAGCAGTTTTGGGCCCCTTACCTAAGGAAGAATGAGCTGACACTGGAGAGCTTTCATAGGAGGTTCAAGAGAATGATTCCTGGAAGAAAAATCTTATCGTACGAGGAGTAATAGGCTCTGGGCCTTTACGCATTGCAATTTAGAAGAATGGTGGGGGAGGAGGGATCTTATTGAAACCTATCAAATGTTGAAAGACTTGGATGGAGTGGGCATGGAGAGGATGTTTCCTATAGCAGGGTAGTCTAGGACCTGAGGACACAGCTTCAAAATAGAGGGAATCCTACAGAGATGGGAAGAACTTTCTTTAGCCAGAGGGTGATAATCCGTGAAAATTCTTGCCACAGGTGGCTGTGGAGGCCAGGTCATTGGGTGTATTTGAGGTTGAAGTTGATAGGTTCTTGATTAGTCAAGGAATGAAAGGTGACAGGGAGAAAGCAGGAGAATGGGGTTGGGGGGGGGGAAAGGATCAATCATGATGAAATGGTGGAGCAAACTCGAAGGGCCAAATGGCCTTTGGTCTTATGGTCTTAGCATTAGCTGAAACTCCTTGTGTCCACATCCAGCTGCTCTGATTCAATAATCCCAGAGCGAATCAGTCCACATAAAGGTGGAGCAAAGAGTTTCGCAAAATGGCCACTTCCTTTCCTGCCTCTACATTACAAGAACAAGGACTAATGATTTGTCTGATTCCACCACTCTTACCTCATTCCTGTTCACTGATTTATAGATTGTTGTTCTTCATCAGGACTTCATTTAGGTACCTGGTCACAGAACTCCCTCTGAACAGCTTTTGGAAAAAGGTGAAAGAACTTTGGATTGGAAAATTATTTTGGAGGACTCTGAGGCAAAGAGTCAGGCTTGGTGGCTCTTTACGTCTTTCTCTTCACTCAGCAGGAGCAGCTTCTGAGTGCCTTCCAGGAGAAAATGCTTTCCCCCTTGTCTCACTCCTCTGAACACCTTTGGAATCTACTTTAATTGCTTCCCATTGGTATCCTGGGGAATCAAGAAAGGCTCTTGTATTCTGTACAATCTATTTTTAAAGTTCCATGATGTTCACAGAGATCATTAGCTTCATGTTCAGCTTCCATGAGCTGCACCAGGCTTCTGGTCATGTAGTATTATGCAGACAGTTGTGGCCAGAGACGGGCAGTAGTGTAACATTGATGGCTCTGACTATGAACATCTAGGACCAGACTAACCCAAAACAGAGTCATCAGATGAGTTAATTTGATGCAATTGACAATGACCCAAACAAAACTTAAGCATGTATTTTCTGGAAGAGGACCTGGATATCAAGTGCACATTAATTTTCTGCATGAACAATGTCGAAGTAACTTTGTTTTCCTTTTTGTCGCTGCTGTTTCTAAATATCCTGCTGGAACCAAGAGGGGCCAGATGCAAACTGGAGTAGCACTAAAATTTATTGAGAACCTCCATGATCAATTGTTCAGTGGCTCCATTCCCCAAGATCCCCTCCTAGTGTTGGAAGCAGTCATGGCTGAGAAGTTGCAAAGCTCTAGTTTCCCCACTTACATTCACTCTGTCGCCGACCACACGCTCACACCTACACTACCGCTTCCCAGTCCCACAGAACCCTGCACCCTGTCACAAACCTGTGCTATCACCAATGACATTCCTTCGTCCCCACAGCCCAAATCATGACCTCTACAGCCATTCACCCTGTCACAATCTTGTGCTTTTACAACCACAGTACCATATCCACACATGCACACACTCCAATACAGCCACACAGCCCAATAACTGAACAATGAACCTTTTGGAACTCATCAATGCAAATCCATTCTGAGCATGAAAGTAGTTTGCAGCTGGTCCCATGTCCCCAATGTGAAGAGGCAGACATTTGAAGGGTTCTACCTATTAAATCCATTTCATTTGCACAGTCCTGTTATCATTTCCAAAGGGGTCTGTATTATTTAATTACAGTATTGAATATTGGATCGGATCAATTATAATTCAGAACGTATGACGCAGCTGCTAATTCTGAAATACAACAAGCAGGTGCAATTACCCAGGAGTGGACCAGCAACAAACCATAAAGCCTTCAGTGAAAGCTTCAGAGACAGCCTCAGCTGGGCAAAACAAAATGTCAACCATGTGCATGTAAATCGAGATCTATGTTTAAGCAAAGAGATCGACTTGGAATAAAGGGAATTCAGCATACATAATGAAACCAAGCTATGACAGGGTTAAGCTCCTTTTATTACTTCATCATTTTTGATACTTTTTTCAATATTTCATTTGTCCTGAAATTCGATTATTAAGAATAGTAATGTATGATCAATCATTGCCCATCGAGTGGAATGCAGGCAGCATGCTAACTGCACTGGCTGCTTATTTCCATGCCTGTTGCCTGAAGCCAGTGTTCAGTGGATGGATGCATTAAAATGAGGCTAATAATGCGAGCGGGCTTCTAAAGTCAGAGACTAGCTAGGATTGTTTTAAAGAGGAAGTGTATTGTGGCAGAATAGATGGTGTCCACATTTTCAAGATGCAATGAGGTACTGTGCCTATTACTACGCCGTAACTATTTATTGGGATATACCTACAACTTGGGTCTCTGCTTTTTTTTAGGGGCAATGTTTCCTAATCCTGGCAGTATTTGTTTATCTTCATCTACTTCATCAAACAATGGATCTAGCTGTCCACTGTTTCTCCTATCAGTCCTTCTTAATGTCTAAAACATGTTATTCAAATCAGCTATGAGCCTTGCAAATTTCAGGAAATGCAATCATAAGACCATAAGCTGAATTAGGCCATTCTTCTCATTGAGTCTGCTCTGTCATTCAATCATCACTGATTTATTTTCCCTCTTCGCCCCACTCCCCTCCCTTCTCCCCATTACTATTGACAGCCTTACTAATCAAGAATCTATCAGTCTTTAAATATACCCTATGACTTGGCTTCCACCGTTGCCAGTGGTGATTAATTCCACAGATTTACAATTCCTCTTTATCTCTGTTCTAACTGGATATCCTTTCATTCAGAGGCTATGCCCTCTGGTCTTGGAATCTCCCACTAGTGGAAACATCCTCTCCACGTCAACTCGATCCAAACCTTTCAATATTTGATGGGTTTCAATGAGATCACCCACTCCCATTCTTCTAAACTCTAGCATGTATGGGCTCAGAGATCCACCAAACACAATCAAAGATCACACCCATCCCAACCATTCTCCCTCCCTGTCCCATTGATACAAAAACCTGAAAGCTCTTACTACCAAGCTGAAGGACAGCTTCTATCCCATTGTTATAGAACTATTGAATGCTTCTCTGGTATGATAAGCCAGACTCTTGACCTTTCAATCTACCTTGTGACCTTTTAACCTTGGTGTCTATCTGCACTGCACCTTCTCTGTGCTTCAGTACTCTATTCTGCACAATGTTTTTATTTTGCTTTGTACTACATCAATGCACTCTTGTATTGAATTAACTCAATGGTAGGTGTGCAAGCCCAGTTTGTCACTGTACCTCTGTATATGTGACAATAATAAAAACAAATGATCTAGTTTACCAATTTATTTAGCCCTTTCATTCTCATAAACCTCCTCTGGATCCCCTCCAACACCAGCACATCCTTTGTTGTTTAAGGGGTCCAAAGCTGCTCGCAATACTTCAAGTGCGATCTGACCGACACCATATCAAGCATTATATCCTTGCTTTATATCTAGTTCTCTCAAAATGAATGCTAAGAAAGCGTTTAACTTCCTTACTGACTCAAGTTAACCTGCAAGTTAACCTACAGAGGATCCTGCACAAGGACTCCCAAATCCTTTCACACTTCTGGTTTCTGAATACTCTCTCCATTTAGAAAATAACCTATCCCTCTAGAACATTAGAAAGTTTTTGACAAGAATGGGCCATTCATCGCAACAAAGCTTGCCAAATTCCTATTCACATAGTGTGTTGAAATAACTATCAAGTTTAGATTTGGATGTTTCTAAGGTACTACTCTCAACTATATAGCTAGGTAGTTTGTTCCATGTGTCCACAGCTCATTGTGTAAAGAAATGCTTCCTGATGTTAGTCCAAAATCTTCCTTTAACCAGTTTCCACTTTCGGCCCCGTGTCTGCGTTGATGGATTCACTCTGAAGTAGCAGTTGGCATTCACTTTACTTATAGCCTTAATGATTTTGAACACTTCTACTCAAGGTGTGGCCTCACAAGTGCATTATACAGCTTAAGGAGAACATCTCTAGACTTGAACTCCACTGAGTGCATTATATAGTCCCACATTCTATTAGCCTTCTTAAAAGCTTCTGGCATTGTGTAGATGCTAACAGGGAGTCTACCAGGATGCCCAAATCCTTTGTTCCTCCTATCAAAGTGCTCAGCCATACTCTTCACTCTGCTGTATTCCATCTGTCACTTCTTTACCCATTCTCCCAACCTGTCCAAGTCCTTCAGCAGATTTCTTGCAGTCTCAGCACTATCTGCAAACTTGGCTACAAAGTCATCAGTTCTGTCATCTAAACATTAAAATACTGAATGCTGTAGAAAGTAGTGGACCCAACACCAGTCCCTGCAAAGCACCACTAGTCACCAGCAGGCAACCATCTGGCTATCCTAGTTCCTCTCCTGTAATACCATGGGCTCTTGTTAAGCAGCCTCATATGCAGCACATTGTCAAAGGTCTTCTGAAAATTCAATAAACACCATTCACCGACTCTCCTTCGTCTATCCTGCCTGGTCTTTCCTCAAAGAATTCCAACAAGTTAATCAGGCATGATTTCCCCTTAAAGAAATGATGCTGACTTTGGACTATTTTATCCTGTGCTTCCACATACCCCAAAGCCTCATCCTTAATAGTAGGCTCTAAAATCTTACTAACTGCTTACTGGACGATAATATCCTATCTTTTGCCTTCCTCTCTTTTTAAAAAGTGAAGAGATACTTGTGATTTTCTAGTCCCCTGGAACCATTCCTGACTCTAGTGATTATTGATACTATAAATCACTACCAATGCACCCACAGAATCTTCAGCAACCTTTTTTAACTCTGCAATTGGTCCATCTGGTTTAGGTGACTTATCCATCTTCAGAATTTTCAGCTTTCCATGCACCTGCTTCTTACCCCTGACTCTTTTGAATTTCTGGCATGTTGCTGGTGTCTTTTAGAGAGAAGACTGATGTAAAATACTTACTTATATCTGCCATCTCTTTATTTCCCAAATTGGTATTCTCCTTTATGTTATCTGTTAGCTTGTCTTCATATTTCATTTTTCCTTCTCTTGCTATTCGTATAGTTGACTTCTGTAAGTTTCTAAAGCTTCCCAATCCTCTAGCTTCCTGCTAATTTTTGCAATATTATATGTCCCCTCTTTTGGAAGAAAGAAAAATGAAGGGCTATATTATGGAAGGATTAGATTGATCTTGGAATAGGTTATAAGATCAGCACAACTTCATGAGCCAAAGTGCCTGTACAGTGCTGTACTGGTGTAGGTTTTATGTTTTTTGCTTTTATGCTATATTTGATTTCCTTTGTCAGACAAGGTTGCCTCAGCCTCCCACTAAAATGCTTCTTCTTTGGAATGAAATTCAGGGTCTTCTGAATCACCACCAGAAACTCCTACCATTGCAGCTCTACCATCATTCCTGTTGGGGCTCCCTTCCAATCAGTTTTGCCCAGCTCCCCTCTCATGCCACTGTAGTTAGCTTTACTCACTGTCATACTGGGTGAAGTCCATCACTATCTCTTAAAGGTTCCTTTATCTTAAGCTCCCTAATCCTAGTCTGCAGCTTGGTATTTCATGCAATAGCAACAGCTTGCACTCAAGTATGAAAGTGGCTTTGATATAATGAAACCTCTAACGACACACGCAAGGAACAACAAAGCAAAATCTTACAGTAAGTTCTGAAGGAACTGGAGGAGGATCAAAGTAAAGCCATATTTATTGGTCAACTCATACTTCAAATCTTAATTGAAAATGGATTTCAATTATTTTTATTGAACTGTAGCATTATTATATTTAGCCAAAAGAAAAAAAAATCACAAAGTTCTTCAAAAAGATGTTTGAAATAATGTTTGGGCATTTTACATCCAGAAATGAGTTGAAGCATTATGCAATCTGCTGGAGAAGGGTGGGTTGTATGGTGTCTGTGGGAGGAAGGCAATTGTTGATGTTTTAGATTGCAACCCTGCAGCATGACCTGCACATTTGATAAGGGATAGTATGGAGCTTGGTGCAGCTCCCTTCATTATCATCAGTACATAGTAATTGTACAAAAATATCTCCTTTTAAAAGCCCAGTCCACCTGTTGGTAAACAGCAGCCATATGTGTGTTGCTATTGTTTGACTACCAAGATGATGTGCCAGGATGTTTATGCTGATGGTAGGAAAGTTTTATTCCAATGGTCCTCATGCCCTGGCTTATTTTTGTCCCTGGAGGCTGGCAGCCTCTCAATTCTCACAGTGCCCTTTATGCTGAAATTCCTTCAGTGCTTAAGCATCTTGGATCTGTGAAGCCCATCCTTTTTGGATGTGCTCAGAATGATATAAAAACACAGCTTTTTAAAAAGAAAAATCCCCATTTTTGGATCATTTATAGTAACAGTCTATTTTAAATATTTTAGTAAAATCTCTTTCAAAGATGAAAATAGACAGAGGAATACTAACTTACTTCTAAGTTCTAAGGTTAAACCTTCTCCCTTTCTTGCATCTTAATATTCATATTCTACAGCAATCCTGCTACAGTTTCAGCTGATAATTATGAGAACAGGTACAGAAATTCAACTCGTGTTGCTCCACTGGAACACTCGTGTGATTCCCAGAATTCCTGGGGTGGGATGAAAGTTATTGACTCCTTTTGACATGAAGTGAGCAGTTGACCAAGAGCAACATCAAAGAGCCCTGACAAAATGCAAACTGAGGGGGGACACTCCATCGGAACTGCCTCAACATACAGAGTTGTGCTTTTTTTGGGGGAACAATGATTTTGAGCTGAAAACACAGAGGAAAGAGATTCCTTCTTAGAGCAGTGTCTTTTATACTAAATTATTTCAGATGCTTCATCATGATGTCATAAATGAGGTTGTTTGCTGATGATTAATGGGTCATATTTTGTTTGCAGCTCCTCCTATAAAGATTAAATAGTCCATGCCTAATGACTGAGACAACTTTCTGGTATGGGCTGCTAGATGGCAATAATACTTGTGCCACACAAGTAAAATAACTAGTTCCAAATAGAAATTCCTACTTTCAGTATTGCCTTCTCGGGTAGTTCCCTGGATTAGAAGATAATTTTCTTCCACGCTGGGTGTGTGGATTCTGAGATAGCTGAAAGGACCCATAAAATTTTCCATAGCTGGATGATATGCTGTTGTCACATTCTTCCACATTTTGCGCTGCGCTTCTGTCTGCTCATGGCAATGGACTCAGTGCCAGTCTGAATCTTCCTTCTCCATAATGGCCCAGTTATTTCAGAGAGTTAGTGGGAGTGTCACGATCTTTCAAGGAAGCTTTGACAATGTCCTTGAATACTTCCTTCTTGCCATCCGGTAATTTCTTGCCGTGATAGGTATCTGGCATCCAGATTTTGAAACATGTGGTTTGCTCATTAGCATGAATTCTGGATTGGGGATCCAAGTTTGAGAGAGGATCCTAGCATTGGTTTTCTTCTGCCAATAAATTGGGGGATTTTACAGAGGCAGTCAGTAGTTCTTGGGTATTTTGAGATTACCATGTTGGTTGTCCAAGCCCCAGAAGCACACAGGTAGGTAAGGAACCGTGCTGACCAGTGAACAATGAGGTCGTCACATGTAGGTAAAGACGGTACTGAAGTTGATGCTTAATTATGCCTCTGTTAACTGCCTTCACTCCCCTTCCCTCTGCAAAAGACCTCTGAACAGTCTATGAACCTGATCATAATTTTTTATGTTTTCTACTATATTCCTGCAGCAAAATAACACATTTCAAGACCTGTGAGGAGGTGATAGAGGGGAGCTACAGGGAGGGAGTCACCCCTAAGTTGCAGAAGGCAGATATCTGGGTGAACATCAGGAGAGGGAAAGAAGATAGACAGCAAGTGCAGAGCACCCCTGTGGCTGTTTCCCTCAATAATAAATACACCACTTTGGATACTGTTGAGGGGAGGAGGGGGCTAACAAATTACAGGGAATTTCCACAGTGATCTGATCTTTGGCATTGTCTGTCTCTGTGGCTCAGAAGGGAAGGGGGAGAAGCGGAGTGAAGTAAAGATAAGGTATTCCTTAGTTCAAGTTTAGTTCAAATTTAATTGTCATTCAACTATATATGAATACAGCCAAACGAGACAGTGTTACTCCGGGGCCAAGGTGCAAAATACAGTACCAGTAGTCATGCACAGCACAAGGCACATAGAGAACATGTGAGATATCAGTGAAATATAGTCACACAAAAAATATAGTCCAAGACCCTGAGACCATGAAATATTACAACAGTCTGCAGTTGATCATAATATGGCTTGTCTTCTGTTGAGCAAGCAGTAGGGGGCAGCACAGTCCCTGGTACTCCAGTGGAGAGCACCAACTCCAACGCCTCTCCTGAGCAGCAATAGAGGCAAGGCCACAGCTTGAGACTAGTCCTCGCTACAACCAATGCCATGCAACTCTGCCAATAAGTCAGTGAATCAGGCCTGCAGCATTCCACTCCACCAATGTGCAGCAAGGTCTTGCGATCACATGAAAAGTGACTAAGATGAATACTTGCTGTTAGACAGCACACCGAGTGTCAGGGGCAGTAGTGAGTGCAACTACTAACCTTGGGGACAAGTTTCTTGGGAAGCAGAAAGGTCTGAAGGTACGTAATCACGTGGAATGGATGGTATACATCCCACAGTTCTGAAAGAGGGGGCTGAAAAGATTGTGGAGGTATTACTAATGATCTTTCAAGAATCACTAGACTCTGCCATGGTTTTGGAGGACAGGATAATTGCAAATGTCACTTCACTCTTCAAGAAGGGAGGGAGGCAGAAGAAAGGAAATTATTGGCCAGTTAGCCTGTCTTTAGTGGTTGGAAAAATGTTAGAGCCTATTATTAAGGATGAGGTTTTGGGGTACTTGGAGGGACATAACAAAATGGGTAAAGTCTGCATGGAATCTTGCCTGTTGGAATTCTTTGAGGAAGTGACATGCTGGATAAACAAAAGATGTTGCTTACTTGGATTTTTCAAAAGGCCTTTTACAGGGTACTGCACATGAGGCTGTTTAACAAGAGCACACGGTACTACAGGAAAGATTCTAGCATGAATAGAAAATTGGCTGACTGGTCGGAGGCAAAGGTGGGAAATAAAGGGGGGTCAGAGGCAAAGGTGGGAAATAAAGGGGGCCCTTTCCAGTGGTTGTTGGTGACTAGTGGTGTCCTGCATGGGTTGATGTTGGGATGGCTACTTTTCATGTTAGATATCCATGATTTGGATGAAGGAATTAATGGATTTGTGGCCAAGTTTGTGGATGAAGGGGCAGGTAGTGCTGAAGATGCAAAATGACTGTAGAAGGACTTGTACAGATTGGGAGAATGTGCAAAGATGTGCCTGATAGAATAAAATGTAGGGAAGTGCATGATCATGCACTTTGGAGAAAGAATAGAGATGTGGACTATTTTCTACATGGGAAATGCATTCAAAGATCAGAGGTGCAAAGGGACTTGGAAGTCCACTTGCGGAATTCCCTAAAGGTTAACTTGCAGGTTGAGTGGCTGGAGAGGAAGGCAAATGCGATATTAGCATTCATTTTGAGAGGACTAAAGTATGAAAGCAAGGATGTATAGTAATGCTGTGGTTTTATAAGGCATTGTTCAGACTGCACTTGGAGCATTTGTGAGTAGTTTTGGGCCCTTTATTTAAAAAAGATGTGCCGGCATTGGAGATGGTCCAGAGGAGGTTCACGAGAATGATCCCAGGAATGAAGGGGTTAACATATGAGGAGTGTTTGATTGCTCTGGGCCTGTGCTCACTGGAGTTTGGAAGAATAGGGAGGGATCTCATTGAAACCTATTAAAAGCAAAAGGCCTAGATAAAGTGGATGTGGAGAGGATGTTTCTAAAGTGGGGCAGTCTAGGACCAGAAGGCACTGCTTCAGAATAGAGGGACATCCATTTAGAATGGAGATGAGAAAATATTTCTTTCGCCAGAAGGTGATGAATCTGTGGAATTCATTGCCACAGATGGGTATATTTAAATCTGAGGTTGATACGTTTTTGATTAGTCATGCGTCAAAGGTTATGGGGAGAAGGCGGAGAATGGTGTTCAAAGGCATAATAAATCAGTCATGGTGGAATGATGGAGCCGATTCAATGAGCTGAGTGGCCTAATTCTGCTCCTATGGTAAGACTTATCATCTAATAATAAGTCTGATTCTGAGATAGGCAATTAAGCATCAGTCTCAGTACATCAAGCACTCCACAAGATTTTCAAGATCAGTTTATTTCCTTGTCTGATGTGGACATGATGCACCATCAATAACTCACACTGAGACGTAAGGTGAGATATCGGCTTTTATTGACTGAAGAAGGAACCAGCAGTGAGTGACCATCATATTACATCCTGGAGAATGAGGCAGAGGATCAGACCTCGATCGCCTTTATACAGGGGCCTGTGGGAGGAGCCACAGGAGCAGTCAGAAGGGGGCGTGTCCAGACAGGCACATAGTTCACCACATTCACCCCCCCTTTGTTTGAAAAAGTCCCCATGTGGCAAAGTTCCGTACAGGTCAAGTCTATCAGGTGGTCGAATCTGTCACTGCAATCTACGTAGCACCGGCTGTGATTGCACAGGTGCCGGCAACATTGGTGATTGCACAGGAGACGGAGGTTGTGCTGGTTCCAGCTCATGCATGTGTGAGGCACCTGGTATAGAAATGTCATGAGGAGTCCATGTAGGGCCTGGTGAGCGCGGTGTCACCTCGGGTACAGGGTTCATAGTTACCGGAGAGTGTTCGGGGTAGTGGTCTGCTGCACCTGCGGGCGCCAGGTCGCGGATGGAGACCGTGTCCTCCCGCCCATCAGGTAAGACCACGTAGGCATACTGGGGGTTCGCATGGAGAAGGTGAACCCTCTTGACCAGCGGGGAGTATTTATTGCTCCTCACATGTTTGCGGAGCAGCACTGGCCCCGGGGACATCAGCCAAACTGGTAGAGTGACCGACTTCCTGGGAAAAGAGAATAGGAGTTCGTGAGGGGGGGGTGGGGCCACCATCCGACCACCTGGGCCCTCCAAGGGCTTGTGCTTGGCTCAATGATCCCCTCCCTGAGCAGCCACTGCACCGGTTTACAGTCGGGGTCAGGTTGGCGAACAGCGGCGGGGGAGGGACCTCGAGAGTGGAGAGTCTGCAAGTGGTGTCAGTAGCGCAGCTGTCGTGTTGGATGGGATGTGTGTGTCGCTGTGTGTGTGTGGTCAGTGGTGATGAAGTCCCACAAAACTGAGGATTCCGGACAGTGAGTGGTGGGAGGGGCCCGTCATATACCATAGTCACACTTTCGAGGTGGCTCTGGAAGTCCAGCCCCAATAGCACAGGTGCGCACAGTTGAGGCATGACCAGTAGCGCAAAGTTCCGATATTCTGTGCCTTGCACCACCAATGTCGCTACACAACCCGCCCGGATGTCTGTGGAATGCGACCCAGAAACCAAATGGATCTTCTGACTTACTGGCCATGTTGCGAGTCCGTAGCATTGCACTGTGTCTGGGTGAATAAAACTCTTAGTGCTGCCCATGTCAAACAGGCATCTAGTCCTGTGCCCCTCCACCCGGGTGTCCATCATGGACCTTGCAAGCTGGTGTGGGGCGCTTTGGTCGAGAGTTACAGTGGCCAGAGTTGAATCGCCGTCGGGGTACCCGGTCAGCATCGGAGGGTCGGGGGCGGGGTGTGCTGACGCCAACAAAGATGGCCGCTCACATCCGGGGTACCCGGTAAGCATCGGAGGGTCGGGGGCGGGGCATGCTGACGTCAACAAAGATGGACGCCCACATCCGGGGTACCCGGTAAGCATTGGAGGGTCGGGGGCGGGTCATGCTGACGCTGACAAAGATGGCCACCCACATCCGGGCATGCAAGATGGCGGCCCCCACATTTCACCCGCAGCACTGCACTCCGCTTGCAGTTTAGACTTACAGACCTTGGCGAAATGGCCCCGCTTTCCGCAGCTGGAGCAGGTCGTTTCTCGTACTGGACAGCGTTTACGAGGGTGCTTTTTGTGGCCACAGAAATAACAAAGCACAGGCTTCTGACGGGCCACCGCCGTGGTCGGGTTCGGGGAGCTCGTGGAATCGCGACTGGCAGCGGCGATTTCGCTTGTGGGAGCCTGCGGTGGCGGGGTCTGAGGCGTCCATGGAACCGGCGGGGAATCGTGCGACTGGACAGCGTCGGTGTAGTGCAGCGCAGCTTCCAGAGCGTTGGCCGTCTCGATCGCCGAGCGTAAGGTAAGATCGGAGTGTTCCAGCAGTCGCTGGCGCATGTACACTGACCTCAGTCCCGTCACAAAGGCGTCTCGCACCAGCAGCTCCACATGTTGTTCTGCCGTGAGCGTCTTGCAGTCACAAGCTCGGACGAGTGTCTGTAGTGCTCGGAGAAACTCAGCGCACGATTCGCCAGGCCGCTGTTGCCGGGTAGCTAAGCGATGTCTTGCGTAGACGGTGTTCACCGGCCGCAGGTACTGTCTTTTGAGGGCAACCAGTGCCCCTTTGTAGGTCGGCAGGTCCCGGATAATGGAATAAACTTTTGGGGTGACCCTCGAGAGGAGAATTCTGTGCATAACGGCGGGGTCAGTTGCACGAACCTCCTCCAAGTATGATTGGAAGCATGCAAGCCAGAGTTCAAAGGCAAGAGCTGCTTCAGGGTCTTGAGGGTCCAAATCCAACCGGTCCGGACGTAAAACGGTTTCCATGTTTTAAAACTTCCAGTCAATAAAATTGATGCACCATCAATAACTCACTCTGAGACGTAAGGTGAGATATCGGCTTTTATTGACTGAAGAAGGAACCAGCAGTGAGTGACCATCATATTACATCCTGGAGAATGAGGCAGAGGATCAGACCTGGATCGCCTTTATACAGGGGCCTGTGGGAGGAGCCACAGGAGCAGTCAGCAGGGGGCGTGTCCAGACAGGCACATAGTTCACCACAGGACATGTTGTTTTCAAGGTTTGGATCGAAATCTTCTTTGGCCACATCTGTAGCTTCCAATCCTTAGACCCTCCCCCTCTGTTTCCTTGTTTCCTGCTGAGACATAGCTGATCTGTGTTCCCTTGGCAAAGGGCTGGAGTTGGCACTATCGAATGTTCAAAGGAAATTTATTATTAAAGTACACATTTGTCACCATATACAACCCTGAGATTAATTTATTTACAGGCATTCTTAATAAATCCAATAACCATAGTAGAATTAATAGAAGACCACACAATCAGGGTGGGCAATCAGTCTGCTAAACTGTACAAGTACAAAAAGAAAGAAATAATAATTTTAATAAATGAATAAATAAGCTATAAATATTGAGAACATGAGATAAAGAGTCCTTGTAAGTGAGTCTGTGATGGGTCAAGTGAAGTTGAGTGAAGTTATCCCGTCTGGTTTAAGTGCCTGATGGTTGAGGGGTGATAACTGTTCCTAAACATGGTGATGAAAGTCCTGAGGCTCCTGTACTTTCTTGCTGGTGACAGCAGCGAGAAGAGTATGACCTCATATAAGATATCAGGACAATTGGTTCCTTACAACATTCCTTGCCATATACTCGCACATTTCTGGGATCTGTTTATTTAATTGCCTTTCTTTTCCTTGTTCAGTGTCTTTTTTTAATTAAATTTGAACGGAATTGAGGATAGGAGTACAGCTTTCAGTCATACTTGGGCAACAAAGCAGATCAAAAGTTAAGCTGTGATTGCAAAGCCTTTTTACCATTCACAGGGCTGGAGCTTGGTGGCAAACTCTCGAATTGCTTGGAAATATGCAGCAGCCCTCGAGCCGCTCAACACCATCCAGAATAATAATGCCCGCTTGACACAGCAACACACAAAATTCTGGAGGGTCTCAGCAGGTCAGGCCACATCTGTGGAAGGAAATGCATATCCAATACTCTAAGCACACTGCCCACACCACAGGTACACTGTAGTTACTCACCCAGGCTATTCTAACACTCCTAACAGTATCTCTCAAACCAATGTTTGCTGTCACCAAGTGCATGGGAACACCATCTCCTGCAGGCTCCCCTCCAAGTCGTACATTATATTTGCCTGGAAATAGGTCACCATTTCCTCATCATCACTGAATTTAAATCCTGGAACTCACTACCCAACAGCACAATAGGAATATCTTCACCAAAAGGACTGCTAAAGAAAGTGACTCATCATTTCTGTCTGCAGTATATCCAAGTAGTGGCAATAAATGCTGGTTTTGACAATGGCACCCTCATCCTGTAAAATCTATACAAATAAGTGTAGCCTGGATTTCATTCATCCATGGCAAACAATTTTGTAGTGAAATGCCAGTTATGATCTCCTCATGGGATAGATCAACTTTGGCCTCTGCATTTGTACATTGACATGCAAAAGTTGGACTTGATTCAGAGGTCAGATGTTATGAAACTGACCTCTTACTTCACTGCAGAATTCGGCAGTAAAGTTCAGTAGAGGGAAACTGTTGTACTGAGGTATTTATTCAGAGACATTTCACATTGGACTCCACTTTATGCCATTCACAACTGGTGTAATAGTGCAGCTCCATGTATTTGAATGTGCTTGCTGACCTTAAGTTAAAAAGATTAGGACAAATGAATATATTTTTCTTTATTTCCATAAGCTTATTGTTTTTACAATTAAGGAAGTTCAGTACTCTCTCAGTTTTTAAGGGGCAGAGCCTCCAGATGTGCTGCCTGTGTCCTGGTTTCTTCTTGGAGTGAAGAGTGTTGGGCACAGAGGTCCATTTCTATTGTGCATCTGAATCATGCCAGTGCACATCATGGATTTAGGCTTGATTCAAAAGTTTCCTCATTTGTGTGGCAAAATAAAAACCCCAGATTAAGTAAAAGACAGTTACAGAAATCTAAAAAAGATGGTGGTTTAGCCTTACCCAATTTTAGATTTTACTATTGGGCGAATAATATTCGAAATTTAATATATTGGAAATTAGATTTAGATTCACCATTGTGCCCACAGTGGGTAAATTTAGAATGTAATGATGCACAAGGATATTCTTTATTTTCTGTTCTTGGCTCTTCTCTTCCTACTGACTTAGTTAAACTTAATAAACAGATATCTAACCCTACTGTCAAACATACATTACGAATTT
Source organism: Hypanus sabinus (assembly GCF_030144855.1). Taxonomy (NCBI): domain Eukaryota; kingdom Metazoa; phylum Chordata; class Chondrichthyes; order Myliobatiformes; family Dasyatidae; genus Hypanus; species Hypanus sabinus. The sequence continues at coordinate 63,934,522 of NC_082719.1, read as the reverse complement.
GGTTTCAATTTCGTAAGTTTTTTACTTTGAAAAACTTTGTTCTTAATAGCCCTATCTTACTTAACTTTTTTTTTAAACCTTCTTTCATAGATCAAACTTTTAGTATATGGAAAAGGAAAGGTATAATATGTTTTCGTGATCTTTTTTCTGAAGGTAGTTTAATGTCTTTTGACCAACTTTCTAACAAATTTAAGTTACCTAAATCTAATTTTTTTTTAGATATTTACAAATTAGAAATTTTTTATATAAAGTTTTACCATCCTTTCCTAATTCGACTTTGATAGATTTTTCAGATATGATTTTTACTTTAAATCCCTGTCAGAAGGGATTAGTGACTTTTATTTATAATATGATTATGAAGATACAACCAGAGGTATCAGGTAGAATTAAACAGGAATGGGAAAAAGAACTTCAATACAATATATCAACGGAAAAATGGGAAAAAATTTTACAAATGGTTAATTCTTCTTCTATATGTGCTAAACATGTTTTAATACAATTTAAGGTTGTACATAGAGCTCATATGTCTAAAGATAAGCTTGCTCGGTTTTATTCTCATGTTAATCCTCAATGTGACAGATGTCATTTAGATGTGGCTTCATTGACCCACATGTTTTGGTCATGTCCTACCTTACATAATTATTGGAAGGACATATTTGCTACCATTTCCTCAGTTTGGAATATTGATTTACAACCTCATTCTATCACTGCAATTTTTGGTATGCCAAATGAAGATGGTAGTCGACTCTCCCCTTCAATTAGACGAATGATTGCCTTTGTAACATTAATGGCCAGGAGGTCTATATTACAAAATTGGAAAGAAGTAAACCCTCTACCACATTTCAGTGGTTTTCCCAAACTATTTCTTGTTTAAGTCTAGAAAAAATTAGAAGTACTATTTTCGATTCATCAATTAAATTTGAAGAAACTTGGGGACCGTTCATTCGATATTTTCATATGAATTAATTTGGCTTATTCCGGACCTTTACTCTTTTTATTCTGTTCTGGTATGGAGTTCCGGAGTTTTTGACACCATCATATACATATAAACTATTATTATTGCCCATGTTAGTTTAGGTTTTTTTTCTATTTCTTAATTTCTTAATATACATTCTTTTCTGTATTTTATTTTTTTCTTTTGATGATTATCTTTAATCTTTTTCATGTTTAATTAATATAGGTTAGATTGATTATTGTACAATCTTCATTTTTTGCTGATAGTTTAATAAGATATTGTTATCTTATTACTAATTTAATTTCAAATTTAATGTATTCATAACCTATTTAATACAATACTATGTTATGTTTTTTTTAATATATGAAACTTAATAAAAAGATTGAAAAAGAAAGAAAGGATTTAGGCTGGCACTTAGATCCAAATGATCCGTCTCAGAGGCTCCTGTTCAGACGCTATTCTGCTTATGAAAAGTTGCCATTTTCAGGAAGTATTAAATCTGTAGCCAGCTATTCATTTTCCTCGATATATGAACCATAACAAAATATTTCTTACAATCCTCAGTCTCGATGTTGCACAGGCTACTCCCTGCAGTAGTTGTTCTGATTAATCGCTACCCCATCTTAACTAGCTGCTGAACATCTGCTCATGCTATCTTGGAGTTTTCTGCTAGGATGAAAAATCAGATTTGTTATTTTTTTCATATTTCTTTCCTTAAGGAGCTGTAACCAGCCTCTGCTTCCCAATACTTGAACCACACTGGAAACAATTTACAAGTCCGTGGCGTCTGCCAAGACGTTCAAGCAGAATTCCTGATATTTGGATGTTCTGCTCAATTGTTTTTGCCATATTGACACTTGGGTTATTTGACATATTTTCGGCTAATTCCCAATGTAATAGCATGCATTGATTTGCCACAACAGCTTTTGTGTATTTGCTGTAGTTTAGCTTTGTTAATGTCATTGTGGTTGACCCCGAAACCGAAGTGATCATAAAAACCTTAAGACGTAGGACCAGAATTCGGCCATTTGGCCCATTGAGTCTACTCCACAAAGATGCTTAGAAAATAGAACTCAACTTTAATTGGTGTGATAATCAACGCTGTGATTAGGGACAGTGCTCTAATGAGCAAACGTGAAGAAAAATATTAAAGAATTAAGTTTGATAAAAAGTGTGTTTTTTCAAGCTGAGTCACGTGAAAATTTTGCTGGCGTTGTTCCTGATTGTAACTGCCTGCAGCGTTCACAGCTGCTCTGTCATTGCCGTGCTAATTGCTGGGAAGTGAATTAAAACACTCTGTATTGGCTGTCACTGTACTGCTTAGAACAGTATTCTAAAAGGCTGTCATGGAAGTGAGTTAAAGCGGGTGTGGTCATTCTACATCAATGCAAAGTGGTTTGGACCATTACACTCAGTGCCTGAAACCTCAGTGATCTATAGTTTCAAAAAGAGCAAAGTGATTGCAGCATCTTGCTCCATTATATAGGCATGCCCCTTTCTCACTGTTACCATCAGGGAGGAGGTGCAGAAACCTGGGGGCACACACTCAGTGATTCAGGAACAGCTTCTTCCCCTCTGTTATCCAATTCCTAAATGGACATTGAACCTGTGAACTACCTCATTTTTAAAATATATATTGTTTCTGCTTATTGCACAATTTTAATCTATTCAATTTATATATACTGCAATTGGTTTATTTATTATTATTATTATTTCTCTCTCTGCTAGATTATGTATTGCATTGAACTGCTGCTGCTAAGTTAATAAATTTCACGACACATGCCAGTGATAATAAACCTGTTTCTGATTCTGAGATGCTGCAATCACCAACAATACAGCTTGTGGACAAATGTGGAGTCCAAAGTTATGAGTCTGCAGGGCTCAAAGAAAATCATTCATGTCCCGATAGGTATCTATCATTTGTTTACATCTTCTAGCTGATTTGCTGTGGAGCTTGTGGTTTGTCAACAGTCACACAGTAAACATGGAGATGACCAGCATTACATTTGTATCTGATGCCAAACAGATGTCTCAAAAACTGATGAATGGCGCCCAAAATTGCAAGGCTGATTTCCCAATGTTCACTCTGGAAACTGATGCTTACACAGTTTAAGGTGGCCACATTTACTTCTGTACAAAGATTATACATTATCAATAAATCAGTTGCAAATGATTCTAGTTCCTAAGCAGATATAGTTTAATGTTTTTGTACAATTGTTTCTAACCACTTGTTTAAATAGGGCATTAAACGTGAAATATGTCCTTCGATGTATATCCTATCATTTTTCAGCCATTACACAATTAAATGCATGCATTGTCGTTTTGTTACTTAAGTGTAGTTGCCCAAAATATTCCACTGAGGTAATATAAAAGAGTTGGGGGGAAATCCAACAGAAATGTTTCCTCTTGTTCTGCGAGCAATTGAAATCCTTGTATCGAATCTATTGGTGGTGTTGCTACCACCTTAGTTCCGTAGTAGCACTCTTGAAGCTACATGAAACTTGTGGGTTTAAATTTTCAGATGAGTCTATCTGCATTTTAAGGAACATTGGTGCTTTGGATTTTTGGTATTTCTTCCCAATTTCTTCTTGCTCTTTGACAAGGTAGTTTTGGGCAATGTTTCACCACTAGAGTCAACCTAAGTTCCCAGGATTTTCTTACATTCTGACTCATCATTATAAGAAATAGTGATTTATATATTCAAATGAGTGTATCTTCATGAAATGACTTTTGATCCTTTTCATGAAGACATATGCTCCTCTATCCATCAATGACACTGAGGCTGAGAGCATCAAGATCCTAGCTGTGACTACCACTGAGAGCCTGGTCCAGCCATGACAGCTCACCAGCACTTCTGCTTCCTCATGAGGCTAAGATATTTGGCATGTTGGCTTTGGCCCTCACCAATTTTTATTGATGCACCCTAGAAAGCATCCTATCCAGATGGATGCAACACTCACAAGATGCTGGAAGAACTCAGCAGACCAGGCAGCATCTACGGAAAAAAGTACTGTTGATGTTTCAGGCTGAAACTCTTCAGCAGGACTGGAGAATAAAAGCTGAGGAATAGAAGATTTGAAAGGTGGGGGGAGGGGAGAGAGAAACACCAGGTGATAGGTGAAACTCGGAGCGGGAGGGATGAAGCAAAGCGCTAGGAAATTGTTTGGTGAAAGAGACAGAAGACCATAGAAGAAAGAAGAAAGGTGGGGGGTGGTGAGGAAATAACATAAGAGAGGGTCTAGGGGATGGGAAATGGTGAAGGAGGTGTGGGTGGAGGCATTACTGGGAGTTTGAGGAATCGATGTTCATGCCATCAGGTTGGAGTCTACCCAAACAGAATATAAGGTGTTGTTCCTCCATCCTGAGTGTGGCCTTCTTTCTCCCCTCCCTCCACCTTTCAAATCTACTCCTCAGCTTTGTTTCTCCAGTCCTGCTGAAGGGTTTTGGCCCGAAACATCGTCTGCACTTTTTTCCATGGATGCTGCCTGGCCTGCTGAGTTCCTCCAGCACTTTGTGTGTGTTGCTTGGATTTCCAAAAGCTGTAGGTTTCCTCTTGTTTGTGCTACCCAGATGGATCATGACTTGCTATGGCAACTGTGCTGCTGATCTCTGCAAGAAGAGTTGTGGGCACAGCTCAGCATAACACGGAAACTAACCTCCTCTTCATGGACTCCATCTACACTTCTTGCTGCCTCAGTAAAGCATTCAGCATAATCAAAGGCCCCCTCCACCTTGGACATTCCCTCCTCCCCTCTCCCATGAGGCAGATGGTGAAAAAGCCTGAAAGCACATACCACCAGGCTGAAGGAAAGCTTCCACCTTGCTGTTATAAGAATATTAAATGGTTCCTTAGTATGATGAAATGAACTCTTGACCTCACAATCTATCTCATTATGATCGTGCACCTTATTGTCCACCTACACTGCACGTCCTCTGTAGCTGCTGCACTTCAATCTGCTCTCCGTTGATGCTCGACCTTGTACTCTCTCAATGCATTATGTTGTGATTTGATCCATGTGAAGACAGACAGGACAAGCCTTCAACTGCACCTTTATACCTGCGATAATATGTCAATTCCAATAACTGCTTTATGGCCCATTTCCTTCAATTAGATTACACCAATTCTCAAGCAGCAAAAACTTTACACTGGAGTTCTGAATCGCAATCATTTATATAACTGAGTCATTGAGTAGTAATGGATAGATGTAGTCCCTTTAATGCAAAGAGTCTGTGCCGACCATGGTGCCTACACAGCTAGTCCCAATTTCCCACTTTCAGCCGCTATCCCTCCAAGCCCCACTCATCCATGTACATACCAAGTGCTTGTGAATGACACTGTTGTACCTGCTTCAACCACATTTTCGGCAGTTAGTTCCGCACACTCACCACCCTTTGCGTGAGTGTGCTCTATGCAAGTCTGACGTCACAAAGTGGGCACTCAGAAACTGTACAGTACAGCTGATCAACTGCCTTGTAAACAAAAAGTATTTCATTTGAAAAGGGCCTTCAAAATGTTTTTTCACAATGCCTGTGTGTCAAAGCAATGTGCAATTTGAGGTCTAGCCAAAGAAAGCGATCAGTGAAATCTTTCGGTTTTGACCTGGAATAGTGTACATCAGTTTGAACTTCCTCTTCCCTCCCACCCTCTCAATAAATTATCAGGCTGCCACTGTGTCATAAACATTGGGAACAATTTCAGACATGGATAATATTCACCAAAAAAGTCGTAAAGATCAAAGAAACGCACAAGGAATGTTAGCAGATTTAAATTGTCAGTCAGAACACGAACATTGATTTCTTTAATTTCTGGTAAGTACTCCCCCACCCCACCCCTTCTTCTCACTCTTTCCATTTCCCATTCTGGTTATACTCACATCCCTTCTCTTGTTTTTATGTGCCCATTACCTCCCTCTGATGTCCCTTCTCCTTCTTTTTCTTCCATGATTTCCTATTGGATTTCTTTTTCTTTAGTCCCTTACCCCTTCCACCTCCTCCCCTCCCAGCTTCTGACTTCATCTCCCCACCCCACACAGCCACTTTCCACCTCACCTAGTCCCACTGATCATCTGCCAACTTGTACTCCTTCCCCTTCCTTCCTTTCCAGTCCTGATGACAGGTATCGGCCCAAAACATTGACTGATTATTCCCCATCCATAGCCGGTTTTGCTAAATTCCTCCAGCATTTTGTGTGTGTTCCTCAACATTTTCATCATCTGCAGCATCCCTTGTGTTTATGAGTTTGCTTGCTGTTTGTTTTTTTTGTTGTTTGAGAGTTAAATTGCTACTGCAGAGAATTTTAATTGCTACTTGAAAGTACTTTCATTGTTCCTATTAGCAGTTTGACGTGAACTTCCTGGGATACTTTTCAGGAATTCATTATATCTCCTCAAAGATATCTCAGGACCCCACTTAATAAGAATCAGTACAACACACAAACAACTCAACAGGTCAGGCTGCATCATTAACGGGTCATAAACAGTTGATGTTATAGGTTGAGACCTCTCCAACAGCGAATAGGATTAACCAGAAAAAAATAATGCATGGTTTACAACATTCTCCTAATGTCCCCAGAAGGAATGGAAGAAGGTAAGACTAGATAGAACATTCACTAGGTACACCTACTTGTTAATGCAAATATCTAATCAGCCAATCATGTGGCAGAAACCCAGTTTATTAAAACAAGCAGACATGGTCAGGAGGATCATTTGACGTTTAGACCAAACATCACAATAATGAAGCAATGTGATCTAAGTGACTTTGACAGTGGAATGATTGTTGGTGCCAGATGGGGTGCTTTGAGTATCTCAGAAACTGTTTATCACCTGGGATTTCCATACAAAACTGTCTCTAGGGTTTAAAGAGAATGATAAACAAAAAAAAAAAATCAATGACTGGCAGTTCTGCAAGCGAAACACCTTGTTAATGAGAAAGGTCAGAGGAGAATGACTCGACTGGATCAACTGACAGGAAGGTGACAGTAACTCAAATAACCATGCTTTACAACAGTGGCGTTCAGAAGAGGATCTCTGAACACACAACACATCAAGCCTTGAATTGGATGGGCTACAGCAGCAGAAGACCATGAACTTACTCCCAGTGGCCACCTTATTAGGTGCAGGAGCTGCCTAATAAAATGGCCACTGAATATAGCTCCACGAGAATCTATATCAAAGTTACAGTGCATTCAGATACTTCCTGAAAACAGCCATCATGTCAGAGCTGTCTTCAACTTCAACAAGTATAGATTGGTACATCCTGCACATTAATTCTCCAAGAAAATAGAATCTCATCAGCAATTACAGCTGTTGCCTGATATTGCAACTCCAACCAATGTCAAATGAAGATCACCAGTTAGGCCCAGCATATCCTAGAAATACCAGAACCACTGAAGGATAGGTCTTAATTCTTCTTTTCTTTTATCACTCTATGTGGTCCCACTAAAATAGTCCTGTTTATCTAGTCTCAGAATTATCCTGGAATTCCTGCTGTTTTGAGATCCCTATCACAAGCCTACAGCTGCTTGAGTACCTTCAATGCATTTGACAAGGTCATAAGCATTGTGGGAGTCCGATAGTTTGCAGCATAGCAGATGGTCCATTGTTTTCAGCTGATCAGCATAGTTGCGTCTCATTGCGTTACTGTCATTGTAACTATATTCCTCCATCATTACTTCTGTTTTGGTACCTACTGAGGCATAGCTATGTTGGCTACAGCTCATAGGCTCCTGCTGACATGACATGCTTTATTCTGTAGCTCATTGGAAAACCATTTGTTCAGTCTCACATTGGCTTGAAGAAGATTGACAATGCTTGGGAAGGTGTATCTGAGCTTAAATTTATCTTGAGCACAATGACGCTGAAACAATGAGAATCATAAAATTATCTGGCAACCTCTCTTTTGACCAAAAGGTATCATTTTAGAAAGTCAAAATTCAAAATTGTTTAATTTCATTTCCAGTACACAAGTGTAAAGGAAAACAAAATAATTGTTACTCTGGATCTGCTGCAGCACAAAAAAAAGCAATAAAATAAAGATATCAATAATACTAATAAAAATGCAGTAGATATAAATGCGTAAGAGAGCTTTCATATATTGATTGTATGTCCATAAAGTGATGTTCGGCACAGGAGTATCTGTACACAAGTTGACAGGCAGGAAATTGTACAGTGGTGGTGGTTGGGGGTGTGGAGGGAAGGAATAATGGGTGGTGGTGTTGACCAGCCTTACTAATTGAGGAGAGTAACTGTTTCTGAGTGTAGAGGTCCTGGATGGGAGTGATGGGACCTCCTGATGGGAGTGGGACAAACAGTCCATGAGCAGGGTGGGTGTGATCCTTTATGATGTCACTGGCCCTTTTCCAGCTCCTTTCTGTATATCGGTCCTTGATGATGGACAGGCTGGTACTGGTGATGCATTTGGCAGTTTTGAGTTCCCATTGTGGAACCTTACTGTCCACTGCGGGGGAGTTCCCGTACCAAGCAGTGGTGCAGCTTGTTAAGATTCTCTCTGCTGTGCATCTGTAGAATGACGTGAGTTTGGATGTGCATTGTCCAGCTCGTCAGCCTCCTCAGAAGGTAGTGGCATTGGTGATCTTTCCTGACTGGGAAGGATGTGTTCTAGGACCATGAGAGGTTGTGCAAGATGTGCACTCCCAGGAGTTTGAAACTGCTATGCCACCAATGTAAAGGGGTGCTGTGAGTGCTGCAAATCCTCCTGAAGTCAAATGCTACTCCTGATGAAGGGTCTCGGCCCAAAGCGTTGACTGTACTCTTTTTCCACGGATGCTGCCTGGCCTGCTGAGTTCCTCCAGCATTTTGTGTGTGTGTTGCTTGGATTTCCAGCACCTGCAGATTTTCTCGTGTATCTCCTTTGTCTTGTTGTCATAAAGGAAGGGGTTATTTGCCTGGCTTTGAGCTCTTCCACCTCCTCTCTGTAGGCTGTCTCATCATTGTTGTTATTGTTGTGCTATCAGCTAATTTGACAGCGTGAGTACTCTGGTGTTTGGCCGTGCAGCCAAGCAGGGTTGATTAAGGCCATCAGAGGAAGACAACTCGGCCTGAAACAGCAACTGGACTTTTTCCCAAAGATGCTGCCTGGCCTGCTGAATTCCTCCGGCATTTTGTGTGTGCTGCAGGCAACTAAGTTCATTTTTTTTTTGCGAAAATGATGTGCCAGATCTGTATAGATGTTTCATCAAGTGCGGATTAGCTTAGCCAGACAACAGTGGATGATTTCTGGTTCCAACGTTAATTTTGCTCTTAATGATATGTTCCTTGAAACACTAAGTATGAAACAATGCCATGGTTTATTCTGTTCAGGAGAATAAACAGAATAGTTTATTCTACTCTGTTCAGTAACACTCTGTAATATATAATGCTAATTTGGTTTCTTTATACCCCTGGTGGTTTTTACTGAGATACAACATGGTAGAGGTCCTTCTGGCTCTTTGAGAGGCGCTGCCTAACAACTCCTGATATAATGTGCTGCCTAATCATTGACAATTTACAATAACAAACTGACCTACCAACCATTATGTTTTTGGACTGTTGGACGAGACAGGAGCACCTGTGGAAACCCTCACAGTGCAAACTCCCTACAGACAGCAGCAGGAAATTAACCGGGGTCGCTGGTTCTGTAAAGCGCTGTGCTAACCTCTACACTATTGTGGTTTGTGGCAGCTATGACTTAATTTACTGGCCTTCGGGAATTGGAAATATTAAATTAGCCTACCTGAATTCATACTTGAACTTGCCAAAATGCATTTTGTTTGGAAAATCCAGGAACTTGGCGTAAGTGGGTTTTCACTAGCCTCTCGGCTTTCATTTGCTCATGAGGTGTGGAAGACTTTGAACATAAGAGATAAGAGGTTGTCTATAGAAATCCTCAAGTACGCTTGGCTATTCAATAAGGTTATGGCTGACCTCATCTCCAATTTCTTGTCTGTTCTCTACAACCTTGCATTTCAAGGCAACAGGAGAATAATCTCGGTGTTAGACATACTCATCATTAACAGCTGTCTAATTAGTGGGGTGGAGAGAGAAAAATAGATTTTTGACTGCCTGAGCATAAATACTATATTTCTTTTCATCTCGATTTTATTCTAACTCCTTATTCTGAAACTATATGAACCGAGAACCCCTAGTTCTAGCTCCCTCAAGAGGGGATACATCATCTCAGTGTCTACCTTGCCAAGGCTCCTTGATCTCATGCTTCAGGCTGTGCCTGCTCCCCTTTGTGAATCAGGGCTGACTCAGTGTTACACAAAATCAGAAAGTGCACGCAATAAGTAATTACGTTCCTCCAGCATTTTGTGTCTGTTGCTTGGATTTCCAGCTTCGGCAGAGTTTCTCTTGTTGCTGAATTGATTCCATTGTTTTATTAGGATTGGAGAATGCTTTGAAGGCTGGCAAAGGTGTTGCAGAAACTGTTAAAACACGTGGACTTTCGAAGGACATTAGACAAAGCAGAGCAAAGAAAACTAAGCAGATAAAGTAGGAAGCAGTGACATACAGCAAAAAAAGGACTATGATAAAGTGGGTAGAAACATGCTAGAGCTAGGGGAAGGAAAGGAGACCAGGGATATGGCCCCATCATAATTATATGCACACTAAAGGTGCATGCATATGTGACTAGAATGCATAAAGAATTTGCTCACACCTTTAAAAGGGGTTAAATTTAAATTCCCATATGAGCTCCACGCTCCAATTGTAAATTTGCTTGGCATCCTGACAGGTGGACATGTAGCTTTTGAAATGTACTGAGGAGTACTTATCAGTAAAGATTTATAGCTCTGTCAGTAAGCTGAATAACCAATTTCAAAACTGTCCCGAAGTTCAGGGAATTTTTAAAAAGGTTATCAGTCTCTCCACTGACAAGATTATTAATCCTAATAATTTCTGTATCGGCTGGAAATATTACATTGGAAATACATGTGTGATCTCTTGATTTTGAGATGCTATGGTTAAAATAAATAAGCTGTGAGAATGTATTCAAAGAAAATGACAAAGTTCTCATTAATTCTGTTATATTGTCAATTATTCAATATCTAATATGTAGAATAGAAACATAGAAAATAGGTGCAGGAGTAGGCCATTCGGCCCTTCGAACCTGCACCGCCATTCAGTATGATCATGGCTGATCATCCAACTCAAAACCCTGTACCTGCTTTCTCTCCATACTCCCTGATCCCTTTAGCCACAAGGGCCATATCTAACTTCCTCTTAAATATAGCCAATGAACCGGCCTCAACTGTTTCCTGTGGCCGAGAATTCCACAGATTCACCACTCTCTGTGTGAAGAAGTTTTTCCTCATCTTGGTCCTAAAAGGCTTTCCCTTTATCCTTAAACTGTGACCCCTTGTTCTGGACTTCCCCACCATTGGAAACAATCTTCCTGCATCTAGCCTGTCCAATCCCTTTAGAATTTTATATGTTTCAATAAGATACCCCCTCAATCTTCTAAATTCCAGTGAGTATAAGCCTAGTCGATTCTGTTTTTCTTCATATGAAAGTCCTGCCATCCCAGGAATCAATCTGGTGAACCTTCTCTGTACTCCCTCTATGGCAAGAATGTCTTTCCTCAGATTAGGGGACCAAAACTGCACACAATACTCTAGGTATGGTCTCAGCAAGGCCTTGTACAACTGCAGTACAACCTCCCTACTCCTGTACTCAAATCCTTTTGCTATGAATGCCAACATACCATTTGCCTTTTTCACCGCCTGCTGTACTTGCATGCCCACCTTCAATGACTGGAGTACAATGACACCCAGGTCTCATTGCACCTCCCCTTTTCCTAATTGGCCACTGTTCAGATAATAATCTGTTTTCTTGTTCTTGCAACCAAAGTGAATAACCTCACATTTATCCACATTAAATTGCATCTGCCATGAAATTGCCCACTCACCTAACCTATCCAAGTCACCTTGCATCCTCCTCACAGCCAACACCGCCACCCAGCTTTGTGTCATACACAATCTTGGAGATGCTGCATTTAATTCCCTTGTCTAAATCATTAATATATATTGTAAACAACTGGGGTCCCAGCACTGAGTCTTGCAGTACCCCACTAGTCGCTGCCTGCCATTCTGAAAAGGTCCTGTTTACTCCCACTCTTTGCTTCCTGACTGCCAACCAATTCTCTATCCACATCAATACCATACCCCCAATACCGTGTGCTTTAAGTTTGCACACTAATCTCCTGTGTGGGACCTTGTCAATAGCCTTTTGAAAATCTAAATATACCACATCAACTGGCTCTCCCCTATCCACTCTACCAGTTACATCTTCAAAAAATTCTATAAGATTCGTCAGACATGATTTTCCTTTCACAAATCCATGCTGACTTTGTCCGATGATTTCACCGCTTTCCAAATGTGCTGTTATCACCTTTGATAACAGACTCTAGCATTTTCCCCACCACTGATGTCAACTAACCGGTCTATAATTCCCCGGTTTCTCTCTCCCTCCTTTTTTAAAAAGTGGGGTTACATTAGCCACCCTCCAATCCTCAGGAACTAATCCAGAATCTAAGGAGTTTTGAAAAATTATCACTAATGCATCCACTATTTCTTGGGCTACTTCCTTAAGCACTTTGGGATACAGACCACCTGGCCCTGGGGATTTATCTGCCTTTAATCCCTTCAATTTACCTAACACCACTTTCCTAATAACATGTATTTCCCTCAGTTCCTCCATCTCACTAGACCCTTGGACCCTTACTATTTCTGGAAGATTATTTATGTCCTCCTTAGTGAAGACAGAACCATAGTAGTTATTCAATTGGTCTGTCATGTCTTTGTTCCCTATGATCAATTCACCTGTTTCTGACTGTAAAGGACCTACATTTGTCTTGACCAATCTTTTTCTTTTCACGTATCTATAAAAGTTTTTACAGTCAGTTTTTATGTTCCCTGCCAGCTATCTTTCAATCTTTTTTCCCTTTCCTAATTAAGCCCTTTGTCCTCCTCTGCTGGTTTCTGAATTTCTCCCAGTCCTCAGGTGTGCTGCTTTTTTTTTTGCTAATTTATATGTTTCTTCTTTGGACTTGATACTATTCCTAATTTCCCTTGTCAGCTATGGGTGCACTACCTTCCCTGGTTTATTCTTTTGCCAAACTGGGATGAACAATTGTTGTAGTTCATCCATGTGATCTTTAAATGCTTGCCATTGCATATCCACTGTCAACCCTTTAAGTATCATTTGCCAGTCTATCTCAGCTAATTCATGTCTCATACCTTCAAAGTTACCCTTCTTTAAGTTCAGAACCTTTGTTTCTGAATTAACTATGTCACTCTCCATCTTAATGAAGAATTCCATCTTATTATGGTCACTCATACCCAAGGGGCCTCACACGACAAGATTGCTAACTAACCCTTCCTCATTGCTCAATACCCAATCTAGAATGGCCTGCTCTCTAGTTGGTTCCTTGACATATTGGTTCAGAAAACCTATCCCGCATACACTCCAAGAAATCCTCTTCTTCAGCACCCTTACCAATTTGGTTCACCAAATCTATATGTAGATTGAAGTCACCCATTATAACTACTGTTCCTTTATTCACACATTTCTAATTTCCTGTTTAATGCCATCCCCAACCTCACTACTACTGTTAGGTGGCCTGTACACAACTCCCACCAGCGTTTTCTGCCCCTTAGTGTTATGCAGCTCTACCCATATCGATTCCACATCCTCCAGGCTAATGTCCTTCCTTTCTATTGCGATAATCTCCTCTCTAACCAGCAATGCTACCCCACCTCCTTTTCTTTCCTGTCTATCCTTCCTGAATATTGAATATCCCTGGATGTTGAGCTCCCATCCTTGGTCAGCCTGGAGCCATGTCTCTGTGATCCTAACTATATCATATTCATTAATAACTATCTGCCCATTCAATTCATCCACCTTGTTACGAATGCTCCTCGCATTGACACACAAAGCCTTCAGGCTTGTTTTTACAACACTCTTAGCCCTTATACAATTATGTTGAAAAGTGGCCCTTTTTACTTTTTGCCCTGGATTTGCCTGCCTGCCACTTTTACTTTTCACCTCACTACTTTGTGCTCCTACCCTCATTTTACACCCCTCTGTCTCTCTGCACTTGTTCCCATTCCCCTGCCACATTAGTTTAAAGCCTCCTGAACAACAGTAGCAAGCGCTTTCCCGAGGACATTGGTTCCAGTCCAGCCCAGGTGCAGACTGTCCTGTTTGTACTGGTCCCACCTCCCCCAGAACTGGTTTCAATGCCCGAGAAATTTGAATCCCTTCCCCTTGCACCATTTTTCAAGCCAGGTATTCATTTGAAATATCCTCCTATTTCTACTCAGACTAGCACGTGGCACTGGTAGTAATCCAGAGATTATTACCTTTGTGGTCTTTCTTTTTAGTTTTTCTCCTAATTCACCTTGTAGGACCTCATCCCGTTTTTTACCTATATCTTTGGTACTTATGTGCACCACGGCCACTGGCTGTTCACCCTCCCATTCCAGAATGTCCTGCAGCTGCTCAGAGACATCCTTGACCCTTGCACCAGGGAGGCAACATACCATCCTGGATTCTCGTTTGCGGCCACAGAAACGCCTATCTATTCCCCTTACAATCAAATCCTCTATCACTATAGCTCTGCCACTCCTTTTCCTGCCCTCCTGTGCCGCAGAGCCACGCATGGTGCAATGAACTTGGCTGCTGCTGCCTTCCCCTGATGAGACAGCCCCCCCAACAGTATCCAAAACAGTATATCTGTTAGGAGGGATATGATCCTAGGGGAATCCTGCACTACCTGCCTACTGCTACGCTGTCTAGTGGCCACCCCTTCCCTTTCTGCCTGTGTAGCCTTTACCTGCGGTGTAGCCAACTCACTGAACGTGCTATTCACGACTTTCTCAGCATCGCGGATACTCCAGTATGAATCCAATCGCAGCTCCAGACATTCAATGCGGTCTGCCAGAAGCTGCAGTTGGACACACTTCCTGCACACATAGTCGTCAGGGACACTGGAAGTATCCCTGATTTCCCACATGCTGCAGGATGAACAAACCACGGGGCCGATCTCAGCTGCCATAACCTACCCAATGCTTGCCTCAACTTTTGAAACTTTCTCCTTTGAAAGGAACTTACCCGGCCTTACCTCACTTGGAGTGAAACTCATCCTCAGCCTCTTCTCGTCGAAGCCTCAAATCTCCACTCCTTCACTGGCCCGCTCACTCACTGGTTGCTCCGCTTGAAGTAACCCTCTATATATTTGTTTGAGCTTTTCAAACTGCTTGGTCACCTGACCTTGATTGCCCAATCAGCTGCTTTCTGCTGAGTCTGAGCTATTCAAATCTTGATTGTTTAATCAACGGCTTTCTGCTGAGCTATTCAAATCTTAATTGACTTGATTACACAGTCCAACTGCCAAAACTGCCAGAATCTCTCGAGTCAAAGCCTCAAATCTCCACTCCTTCACTGGCCCATTCACTCACTGGCTGCTTTTATTTTCTGTGTTAATATTTCTATGAAAACTATTTGGTTTTTTGAACAGAAAATAAGCTGAATGGTACAGTTCATCTGCATTTCTTTTCCCATTGATTTTTGCAATTACATCAGTCACCAAAGCAAATCTAATGATATACTACACTAGGAATTTGTTCAAAATTATATAAATTTCCATAGCAAAAACAGATATGTATGTTATTCCTTAACTATTGTTAAGTACAAGAAAAACAGGTAAAAGTCTGTGGTAAATTATCTTTTCCATAAAATGACTTCCAGCCATAGGCATAAACAAAAAGCTACAGAACATCCTGGAAATTTGAAGCAAGATCAGAAAAAACTCAAAATACTTCATATACAGGCTGTGCTCCGAGAGGAGAGAGATGCAGAGTTAAGGTTTTGGGGTGCTGATCTTTCATGTAGGATGTTTGCTTGCTGTCAATAATGTGCTGGAAGGCAATTTAGAAAGGACGTGCAGTGAACTCCTTTTACAATATATGGGAAAGCCGTGCAAAATTTTAAAATGGAGACAATTAGATTTAGTATTCACATGGAGGAATGCAAATTGTTAATGTGTTTGCATTAGCTAAGAGTATGGAAGCATGAGAAGGCTCTTTTAGCTTGTGCATACTTATCATTCAATGGGAATATAGTTGTTCAGTAATATATATATATACCTACCTTTACCTTAGTTCCCTCTGTAATGGACATCTTTGGGATGTGGGAGGAACCCAGAGGAAACACAAGGTGAACATTCAAACTTCACATAGACAGCATCAGATCAGAATCAGGTTTGATATCACTGGCATATGTTGTGAAATTTGTTGACATGATTGAACCTGAGTGTCTGGCACTATAAGGCAGCAATTCTTATTAAATGCAAAACCCTGCCACCCCATCCTTAAGTTCCTTTGATTATTTTCTTTATCTCTCACTGACATTGTAATGGTTTGCCAAGTCTCAATAACAATCACTTCTTTTACCTTTTCAATATCTAAAAAGAATTCTGACTTATCTCTCTCTTTTTTACATTTAAAAGGACAGTCTCAAATTTGTCTATAAATTTCCATTTACTTAATCCTTTAATATCTCATTCCAAATTACTGCTTCATTTGTACTCCTTGACCTTGTCACTTGGCATTTGCAAATTTGAATACTTCACTTTCCATCCCATCACCTAAGAAGATATTAATATAATGAATTCCTACCTTAGTTTGGCATTGAGATAAGCAGAATCCTCTTGGGAAAGAGCATAAATGGTTTAAAACAGCCTTTAAATTGCTCTGTGGGCTGGTGGGGGGATGGGGTTAGGTGGAAGATTAAGAAATCGCTGCAGGTAGAAACAGTCTTTGACTTACTAGGATTGACTTTTGGCATGTTGTGATGATTTAGCTATATAATATATATATATAGAAGTCCAAAGCAACATGCACAAAATGCTGGAAGAGCAGGTCAGGTAGCACCTATGAAAATGAATAGATTGTTGATCGTTCAGGCTGAGACCCTTCTTCAGGACCCCAGTAAAACTGGTTACATACAAAGCAAAATTTCTCTCTTATCCTTTGATATGTAACTTGGACTAATAGTCCCTGGTAATTCTTAGGACATTCTGTATTTTAAAATGTACCTTTTTAAGGTAATGTTAAATTTTTTTTAAAAAAAAGGTCTTACTGTTCTTATAGATCCGATGGATGTGAAATATCTAATGTCAACATCCAAAAAGAAAAGATTTCCGTTTATTTTAGGCATTGCAGTTAGTGTATCATCCCAACCACTCAACAGAGGACACCATCGCCACTACTCTCCACCTGGCCCTCAGACAGACATACTTTATTGATCCCGAGGGAAACTAGGTTTCGTTACAGCCGCACCAACCAAGAATAGAGAAGAAATATAGCAATATAAAACCATAAATAATTAAATAACACTAAGTTAATCATGCCGTGGAAATAAGTCCAGGACCCGCCTATTGGTTCAGGGTGTCTGAGGGAGGAGTTGTAAAGTTTGATGGCCACAGGTAGGAATGGTTTCCTATGATGCTCAGTGTTACATCTCGGTGGAATGAGTCTCTGGCTGAATGTACTCCTGTGCCTAACCAGTATATTATGGAGTGGATGGGAGTCATTGTCCAAGATGGCATGCAACTTGGACAGCATCCTCTTTTCAGACACCACTGTCAGAGAGTCCAGTTCCACCCCAACGACATCACTGGCCTTACAAATGAGTTTGTTGATTCTGTTGGTGTCTGCTACCCTCAGCCGGCTGCCCCAACACACAACAACAACCTCACCCACCTGGACAAAAAAGACACATATGTTCGAATGCTGTTCATAGACTTCAGTTCGGCATTCAACACAATCATTCCTCAGCACCTGATTGGAACGCTGAAACTGCTGATCCATCAGCTGCTGGAGGAACACATCCCTCTGTAACTGGATCCTGGACTTCCTGACTGGGAGACCTCAGTCAGTCCGGATTGGGAGCAGCATCTCCAACACCATCACACTGAGTATCGGGGGCCTCCCAGGACTGTGTGCTCAGTCCACTGCTGTTCACTCTGCTGACTCACGACTGTACAACAATACACAGCTCGAATCACATCATCAAGTTCGCTGCTGACATGACCTTGGTGGGACTCATCAGCAAGAACGACGAGTCAGCATACAGAGAGGAGGTGCAGCGGCTAACAGACTGGTGCAGAGCCAACAACCTGTCTCTGAATGTGAACAAAACAGAAGAGATGGTTGTTGACTTCAGGAGGGCACAGAGCGACCACTCCCCGCTGAACATCGACAACTCCTCGTTAGAGATCGTTAAGAGCATCAAATTTCTTGGTGTTCACCTGGTGGAGAATCTCACCTGGTCCCTCAACACCAGCTCCATAGCAAAGAAAGCCCAGCAGCATCTCTACTTTCTGCAAAGGCTGAGAAAAGTCAATCCTGAGCATCTGCATCACTGCCTGGTTCGGAAATTGCACCATCTCAGATTGCAAGACTCTGCAACGGGTAGTGAGGTCAGCTGAGAAGATCATTGAGGTCTCTCTTCCTGCCATTACAGACATTTACACTACATTCTGCATCCGTAAAGCTAACAGTATTGTGAAGGACCCCACGCACCCCTCATACAAACTCTTCTCCCTCTTGGTATCTGGCTAAAGGTTCAAAGCATTCGGGCTCTTACGACCAGACTGTGCAACAGTCTCTTCCCCCAAGCCATCAGATTCCTCAATACCCAGAGTCTAGACTGACATTTACATCATTTATTATTATATTGTAATTTGTCCTCTACTGTGCCTATTGTCTTTTTTATTAATTATTGTACTGCCCTGCACTGTTTTTGTGCACTGTGCAGGACTGTAGTCTAGTGCAGTTTTTTAATGTTGTTTTATGTAGCCTTGTGCTGTCTCACATAATCTAATATAGTTTTGTGTTGTTTCATGTAGCATCAAAATCCTAGAGGAATGTTTTGTTTTTACTGTGTACTGTACCAGCAGTTTATGGTCGAAATGACAATAAATTTAACTTGATTTCATAACATCAGTTCTTCAGAAACTCTGCAGAACAGATTAAAAGCTATTTACTCTCCAGACATCAATGAACAAATTAACATTTTTCTCAAACTATTTGAACAGCATGTTTACTCATCTTGTTTGTTTGCATAACAGTAGTTGTAAGCTTTCAAAAGTCACTTTTTTATGCTATAGATTGGATAAAGAAATCCTTTTTGTTGCCTTTAGCATAATTTATCAGTGTTTGCACAGCATAGTTCCTTTACTTTCCTGGTCCTGGAATCAGGAACACTGGAAGAACTCAATGGGTCAAGTAGCATCTCCAGAGGCAAAAGGGATAAGTTATCATTTTGATTCGAGCCCCTGAATCAGGAAAGAGGGAAGATCACCAGTGCATAGCAGCACAGGGGTGGACTGGTAGGTGACGGGTAGGACTGGTAGCATATAGAGGCTGGTGAGTGATGGGTAGATCCAGATGGGGAGGGCATAATGGACAGATGTAGCTAGATGGGGGAGGGTGAAGAGGAAAGCAAAGGGACAAGAAAACTATTTACAATGGTCAAGTAGAGTTTCTGGTTGCACATCATCACAAGGATATAATTTCAGGTAACCTTCTCCCACAAGCACTGAACTATCCATGTCATTTACATCTTCCTTTGTTCCCCTCTTCTCTCTTCCCCTCGCCTCTCTCCTCACACCTGTTCCGACATGCCCACTCTCCCCTTCCCACTGATTCCATCTACGACCCACTCAAAGCTCAAAGTACATTTATTATCAAAGCTTGCCTACAGTCTACAACCTTGAGATTCCTCTTCTTGCAGGCAAGGAACCACAATAGAAGCCATTTATAGAAAAGCCCCTTACAGGAACATGGCACCCAACGTGTGGGGGATAAAAAAAAACAATAAAATGTAAGCAAATGACATTAGCTGCAGAGTCCCTGAAGGTGAGTCCATAGTTGGGAAATGTGTTCGGCATAGAGGAAAATGAATCCCGTCCAGGGGCTTGATTGCTGCAGGGCAACAGCTGCTCTTGGACCTGGCACTGTGGGACCCAAGACTGCTGCCACTTCTGCCCACCAGTGGCAGTGAGAAGACACCAGTCAGTCAGGCACTGAACATCTACTCATTTTCCGCTCTTGTTACTGTCTATTTTAATCTCCCTTGACACTTTAATTGGCATGGAGTAGTGGAGCTGACCACAGGTTCATGTTCCGCCATTAGGAATTGACGCAGTGTATGCCCCCAGCTATGGCCCTCGCTACACTCTCTGCTCTCATCCATGCCAAATGCCCCAGGAGATTGCAGAAGTGCCAGATGGTTTGCTCAGCTCAAAGATACGCCTTAAAAAGGGAAATTCCAGGCTGCAGTCGATCGCAGTTCAGAACTATGTTTAGAAGAAGAATATCTAGTAGTTTTGTGAGTTATCTGCAGGATGTCGCCATCAGTTTCCCACCGCCCCGTATACTGTTTTACACCAACAGTGGTTCCCCTTCTCTCTGAAATTGCAGCTTACTCCTTTTGCCTCTACAGGTGTTGCTTGACCCATTAATTGTTCCCAGCATTCTGCTTATTTGTTCCTCTAATTTTCATTTATTTTCTAATTTTGTTTTGTTGCTGGTATGTTCTCTTCTCTCCATTATTCTGTCTACTGCATTAGTATTTTAATTTTCAGTCTAAAAGGATGACTTAAAAAAGAGACAAATTTCTTCAGGAACAGTGGAGGATGGGTACTAAAGGCCTCCAATCTCCTGAATAAAGTGGATTGTCAAAGATGGAAGTGAAAGACAAATATGCAGACAGAGGCATTGAAAGGAAAATGCCACAGTGGAATAAAACAGGTACAAATAAAGTACAACACAATATCCTCCACAACCTCTGCCATCTCCAAAGGGATCCTACCACTAAGCATATCTTTACCTCCATCCTCTCCACTTTCCATCTTCTCCCTTGTCCATTCATCTCTCCCCACTAATCTCTCTCCTAGCACATAACCCTGCAAATGGTCGAAGTACTACACCTAGCCATACACCTCCTCCCTGAACTTAATTCAGAGCCCCAAACAGTCCTTCCAGGTGAGGTAGCACTTCACCTGTGAATCTATTGGGGTCATCTATTGTGACCAGTGCTCCTGAAGCATCCTCCTCTACAGCAGTGAGACCTGTTGTAAATTGAGAGACCGCTTCATTGAGCACTGCTCCATCTGCCAAAAGCGGAAATTCATTTTAATTCCAATGTCCATTCCTGTTCTGATATGTTGGCTCATGGCCTCCTCTGTGCCAAGATGAGACCACCCTCAGGGTGGAGGAGCAACACCTTGTATTCCATCTGGGTAGCCTCCAACCTAATGGCATGAATATCGATTTCTCCCTTCGGTGAAAAGAACTCTCCCCCCATCTCCAACTCCTCTATCCGCACTGTGGCCTTTTACCTCTTCTCACTTGCCTATTATTTCCCCCTGGGTCTCCTCCTCCCTCCCTTTCGTCTATGGTCCTCTCTCCACTCTTATCAGGTTCCTTCCTTTCCTGCCCTTTATCTTTCCTTCCCAACCGGGAATCACATCACATACTAGCTAGCCTTCTTCCCCTCCCCACCACCCTTTTATTCTGGCATCTTCCCCCTTTGCTTCTCAGTCCTGAAGAAGGGTCTCAACCTGAAATGTTGACTGTTTATTCATTTCTGTAGACGCTGCCTGACCTGCTGAATTCCGCCAGCATTGTGTGTGTGTTTGTGTGTTGCTTTGGATTTCCAGCATCTGCAGACTTTCTCCCATTTGTACATAAAGTTGCCAAAATGGATTAATTGGATAATGGATGCAGACATCAACAGTGGAGTAAAGTCTGAATCAAGGATGGAAGTGAGAATAATGAGGCGGAAAGTTGGATTGTAAATTGCCCCTAATGTGGTTGAGTCTGGGGGAGGGGGAATTGACAGGTATGTTTGGGAATTTCATTGGGACAGTGTGGGATAAGTGTAAATATGTGGTTGATGGTCAGTATAGAATGATTCCACGGCTGAAAGGCATTTTTCATTCTGTGTCTCACTGATTCTTAGAATATTTTGAAAAGTTCTTGTTGGGCTCTGAATGACAGTAAAGAATATTGAACACTGTAATTGTGACAGTAATTATAAGAGTATCAGTAAAATGTAATTAGAGAGTATTAATCATCACTTGTAACACAATCAAGTACATGCCAAGCTGAACAGAAATATCCTGCAACATTTTCTGCGAATAAATTCATATTTCTGAGAAAACAATGGGGACAATACTGTAATAATTAATCATGTAACTGTTAGTCAAAGTAAATGGTGCAGGTAACCAAAAACTATGAAGTATTATTAATTGTACAAGTAATTTATATCCTGGGACTTTTGTATCATGATTTGGACTCCTCAACATTATTATGCCAAGATGTAAGTCTCGGAGAAATTCATACTCAAGTATTTTGTATTCCCTTGCATCTTTAAATTTTGAAAAGGATCTTTTGTAAAATATTTGCTGGTTTTAAAACAAAGTGGTTATTTGTGTTATGTCCATGTGGAAGTTTGGATTTCTCTGGTGCACACCCGTGACCTGTAGGTGTAGCTTAAAGCTGCTGCTGTCCCAAATGCACCTATTTTGGTGTTCAGATGGCCAGTTTGCAGGCCTGAAATGTCTCAGATTTGAGCATCTTGGTTGTTGACAATTTATGCAAGAGTGAGATTGATAAATATAAGGGTACCAAGACAATCAAAGGATATAGGGTTCAGACTAGAATACTGAGTTGCAGGATCAGTCAAGATATTGGATGATGCAGAAGGATTCAAAGGCCATATTGTTTATTGGGTCCATTCAGAATCATCAATATTTAACAATAAAATCTGGACTGACAAACTATAATTCACTACTGAAAAGTGTTTCACTGCTAATAGTGTTATCTTTAGATTTAGAGGGGCCAGAGAATGTTGAATCTTTGTGGATGATGTTAAGTAACTGCAAGGATAAAAAAAAAGCATTTTATGGGAATCATTTATAGGCCTCCAAATAGTAGCCAGGATGTGAGATTGAGATTGCAAAGGGAGCTGAAAAGGCATGTAATAAGTGTAATGATATAATTGTAATGAGGATTGTAATACGTAATTGTATTATAATTGTAATACGTAAGGGGATCGGGAAAATCAGGTTGGTGTCGGATTGCAAGAGAGGGAATTTGCTGAATGCTTATGGGATGGCTTTTTAGTGCAGCTTGTGCTTGAGCCTACGCGGGGGAAGGCTGTCTTAGATTGGATGTTGTGTAATAACCCAGATCTTGTTAGGGAGCTTAATGTAAAGGAACCCTTAGGACAAATTGGTCATAAAATGATTGAATTAATATTGCAATTTGATAGGGAGAAACGTAAGTCACATGTATCAGTATGGCAATAGAATGAAGGGAATTACAGAGGCACGAGAGAGGAGCTTGCCCCGGTGGATTGGAGGAGGATACTGGTGAGCGTGATGGCAGAGCAGAGATGGCTGAAGTTTCTGGGAGTAGTTCACAAGGCACAGGATAGATATTTCCCACACAGGAAGAAGTTCACAAATGGCAGGGGTGAGCAACCATGGCTGACAATGGAAATAAAGGACTGCATAAAAGCAAAAGAAAGGTAGCAAAACTGAGTGTGAAGTTGGATGATTGGGAAGCTTTTAAAATCCAACAAAAGGCAACTAAAAAGCTATAAGAAGGGAAAAGATGAAATATGAGGGCAAACTAGCCAATGACATAAAGCAGGATAACAAAAGTTTTTCAGTTATATGAAGAGTAAAAGAGAGTTGATATTGGATCACTGGAAAATGACACTGGTGAGGTAGTAATGGAGGACAAAGAAATGGCAGATGAACTTAATGAGTACTTTACATCAGTCTTCACTGTGGAAGACACAAGCAGTGTGCCAATGTGTCAGGCAGCAAGAGTGAGTGCTATTGCTATTACAAAGGCAAACTCAAAGGTCTTAAAATGGACAAGTCACCTGGTCAGATGGACTACATCCCAGAGTCCTGAGAGAGATAATGGGTGCATTTGTCATGATCTTTCAAGAATCACTTGATTCTGGCATGGTCCTGGAAGACTGGAAGATTGCAAATGTCATTCCACTCTTTAAGAAGAGAGGAAGACAAAAGAAAGGAAATTAAAGGCCAGTTAGCTTAACCTCAGTGATTGGCAAAGTGTTGGAGTCTATTACTAAGAATGAAGTTTTGGGATACTTATAGACTAATTATAAAATAGTTCAAAGTCAAGCATGGTTCCTGTAAAGGGAAGTCTTGCCTGAAAAATCTGTTAGCGTTCTTAGATGAAATAGCATTCAGGGTGGACAAAGTACAGGCAGTGGATGTCATTTACTTAGATTTTCAGAAGGCATTTGATAAAGTGCCACACAAGAGGCTACTTAACAAGATAAAATCCTATGGCATTACAAGATAGACACTGGTATAGATAGAAGAATGGCTGACCGCCAGGAGGCAGTGAGTGGGAATAAAGGTGGGCTTTTCTGGTTGGCTACTGGTTAATAGTTCCTTAGGAGTCAGTATTGGGACTGCTATTTTTCACGTTGTTTGTCAATGATTTAGATAATAGAATTGATGGCTTTGTGGCAAAGTTTGTGGATAATACAGAGAAAGGTGGAGGTGTATATAATGCTGAGGAAGCAATGCGATTGCAGCAGGACTTAGACAAATTTGGAAGAGTGGGCAAAAAAGTAGCAGGTGGAACACAGTGTTGGAAAATGAATAATAATGAATTTTGTTAAAAGGAACAATAATGCAGACTATTATCTAAATGGGCAGAAAATTAAAACATCTGAGGTGCAGAGGGACTTAAGAGTCCTCATGCAAGATTGAGTCTGTGGTAAAGAAGGCAAATGCAGTGTTGGCATTTAGTTCAAAGGGAATAGAATATAAAAGCAAGCGGACAATGCTGAGCCTTTACAAGGCACTCGTCAGGCAGCACTTGGAGTATTGTCAACAATTTTGGGCTCTCACATCTCAGAAAGGATGTGTTATCGTTGGAGATAGTCCAGAGGAGGTTCACGAGGATGATTCCGTTAACATAGGAGGAGCATTAGTCAGCTTTGGGTCTGTACTCACTGGAATTTAAAAGAATGTGTGGGGATCTCACTGAAACCTACCGAATGTTGAAAGGACTAGATAGGTTGTCTGTGGGAGGATGTCTCCTTTTGTGGGGATATCCAGAACTGGAAGGCACATCCCCAAAAATTGAGTGGTGACCTTTAGAACAGAGGTAAGGAGGAATTTTTTTAGGCAGAGAGTAGTGAATCTGTGAAATGCTCTGCCACACACTGCAGTGGAGGTCAAGTCCATGGGTATATTTAAAATGGAAGTTGATTGTTTCCTGATCTGTCAGGGCATCAAATGATATGGCGATAAGGCAGGAGTATGGGGTTGAGTGGGATTTGGGATCAGCCATGATGGAATGGCAGAACAGTTGATGGACTGAATGGCCTAATTACCTCCGATGTCTTATGACCTTATTATTGCTTCTATTTTTAACTTTCTTGTATTTTCATTAAGAAAGAGTTTGCTGAACTTGGTAAACAATTTGCTAAGCTATTCTGTTTTCCTGAAAAGCTCTGTTTGAAAGTGAGCTAGATTGCCACTACACTCACAGGTGAACCAGTGCAGCCATGGCAACAACAGCCAAATAATAACTTGAAAAATGAACTATCTACAAAACACAATAGCATTCTCACTGAGACAAGTTCTGATTTATCAATCATCAGTGAAGTGTTGGAATGAATCATCAATCATGTCATCAAGTGACACAACTGTGTCGCCAATTGTCTGCTCAATGATACTCGGCTCATGTTCCACCAGACCACAGAGCTCTTGATCTTATAACATCCTTGATCGAGACCTAGATGCAAGATCTGTTTACCAAAACACCAGTGAGGTTAACGCCTTTTGACATCTCATCTGTATTTGCCCAAGAATGGTACTGCTGATTAAAGGGAGTCAACTGTGATGCTTCAAGAAGGTGGCATCCATTAGTGAAAGATCTTCACCATCCACACCATCCCTTCTTCTCATTACTACCATCAGGGAGGAGGTACAGAAACTGAATATGAGACATGGAATAAAGCTTTTATACAGATTTATATAAAAATAAAAAAGGATTAAAAATAACTAAAAAACACAAAATATAAAAGAAACACCAAATTCTATCAATTTTTGTCAAGGCTTTGTCTGATAGAATATCATGACATGGACAGTTTTCTAGGAACATAATCCTTATATAAAGTGAGGGTTGCCTGTAACTGAATGTTGTCACAATAGAAATTTTATTGAAGATTTATGACTCTAATTAGGGTGAATCTCCCTTGCTTGAACTGCCATGATGTGGAATTGCCTTTGAGGTCCAATGGTCATCTAAAACCGTACCTGTGAATGCCAACAATGTTTATCTTTAGGTAAGCTTTGAAATTTAAATCTTTATTTCCGGAAGGAGTTGTACAAAATAAAGAAATACAATAGAGTTTATGAAGCACTATCCACAACAAACACTGACAAACACTCAATGTGCAAAAGAGAACAAATTAAGTCAAAAATCAATTTTTTAAAAGTACATAAATAATACTGAGAATGTGAGTTATAGAGTCCTTGAAAGTGAATCTAGAGGATGTGGAGTAAGTTCAGATTTGAGGTGAATGAAGTTATCTGTGCAGGTTCAGGACAATACACACCCATGCAATCATCTGTTTGAACTTCTTCCATCTGGCAGACGTTATAAGATTTTCTATGCCCGCACTTCCAGACTGAAATTTGGAATTTGTTGCCACATGCAGCTGTGGAGGCCTAATCATTGAGGGTGTTTAAGGAGGAGATTGATAGGTGTCTAATTAGTCAGGGTATCAAGGGATATGGGAAAAAAGCCTGAAATTGGATCTAGATGGGAGAATAGTTTAGCTCATGGTGGAGTGGCGGAGTAGACTCGATGGGCCGAATGGCCTACTTCTGCTCCTTGGTCTTGTGATCTTGTGAAAAACAGCTTTTTTCCCAGAGCTATAATTGCTCTGACCCAATCGATCAAGCATCATCCATAAATTTGTTATATTACTACTTTTAAAACTGATTTTATGGCTGTCATGCATCTGAGTTGCGCTTTTGTACTGCTAAACGTTGCTTGTACTGGCTGGTTACTTGATTTTATTTATTTTATTTGTTTTTTTATAGCATTGAGTACGAGAGTTGCAAAATCATTTTCGCTGTATTGGTGCATGACAAATTGTACTATGCAATGACAATAAAGATATTTCATTTCATTTCGTAAGGGTTGTCGGGTAATAACTTGTCCTGAACCTGGTGATGTGGGATCAATGGCGACTGTACCTCCTGTTCTATGGTAATTGTGAGAAGAGGGGTCCTTAATGATGCAACACACACAAAATGCTGGAGGAACTCAGCAGGACAGGCAGTATCTTGGAAAAGAGTAAACAGCCGATGTTTTGGGCCAAGACCCTTTATCAGGACTAGAGATGAAAAAGATGAGGGCTCTGAGTAAGAAGGTGAAGGAAAGGAGGAAGAAATACAAGGTAGCAGATGATAAGTGAAACTGGAAGAGAGGGAGGAGCGAAGTAAAGAGTTGGGAAGTCGAATGGTGAAAAAGATAAAGGGCTTGGGAAGGGGGAAACTGCTAGGAGAGGACGTGGAAGGAAGGGAAGGAGAGGAGCACCAGAGGACAAGAGGTAAGGAGATAAGGTGAGAGAGGGAAAAGGGGATGGGGAATGGTGAAGTGGGGGGACATTACCAGAAGTTCAAGGAATTGATGTTCAAACCCTCTGGTTGGAGGTTCCCAGACAGAATATAAGGAGTTGTTCCTCCAACCTGACTATGACCTCACTGTGGCTTGCTGAGTTTTTCCAGCATCTGCAGATTTTCCCTTGTTTGTCCTTAACGGTGGATGCTACTTTCTTGTGGTGGGTGACAAAGTTGAATGAGGCAGACTGCCGACAACAGCGCATCCCTTTCTGATGAGTTTAGTGCACTCTATGCACATTTTGTGCATGTTCCTAACAGCCTCCAATGCACCTAAACCCATAGTCACTGCTCAGCTATAATGTCAGTCTTCATGATATCAGGAGAGTGACCTTGTGAAAGGCAACCTGTCCATGTCCATAGATCCAGTGCAGATCAGCGAGCAGAGGTCCTCGTAGACATTTTGAACTTCCCTCTGCTTCACTGTGAGGTTCCCACGTGCTTTAAGAAGACCACTTTCATCTTGCCACCTAAGCAAAACAAGATAAGATGCCTTAATGACTTTTGCCCAGTAGCTTTGACATTCAGCATTACAAAGAGCTACAGACTGCCAGCCTCTGCCACAATTATTCTCAATAGTGGAGCCCCACAAGGCTGTGCCTTCAGTCCCCTACTCTACTCCTTGTATATTCATCACTGCATGACTGGAGTCTACTCTAGCTTCAGCTACAATTATACAGACAATACCACCGTAATGGGCTGTATCTCAAACAATGATGAGTCAGAGTACAGGATTGAGATAGAGTGCTTAGTTACATTGTGTCAGGCCAATAACCTTTTCCCTCAATGTCAGTCAAGCAAAAGAGCTGGTTATTGACGTTAGGAAGGTGGTGGTATAGAAACATAGAGAAACTACAGCACAATACAGGCCCCATGGCCCACAATGCTGTACTGAACATGTACTTTAGAAATTACCTAGGGTTACCCATAGCTATTTTTCTAAGCTCCATCTACCTATCCAGGAGTCTCTTAAAAGACCCTATCATCCTCCACCACTGTCACAGGCAACCCATTCCACACCCTCACCTCTCAAAAAACTTACCCCTGACATCTCCTCTGTACCTACTTCCAAGCACCTTAAAACTGTGTCCTCTTGTGATAGCCATTTCAGCCCTGGGAAAAAGCCTCTGACTATCCACATGATCAATGCCTCTCATCATCTTATACACCTCTATCAGGTCACCTCTCATCTTCTGTTGTTCCAAGGAGAAAAGGCCATTCACTCAACCTATTCTCATAAGGCATGTACTAACTCAATGCATTGTGTAATGAATTGATCTCTATGAACGGTATAGGAGACAAGTTTTTCTTTTCACCTCAATAGATGTGATAATAATAAACCAAGTTAGAAATTTGTCTTTGTCAAATTTTCAGATCAAGGCTACATCTACTGACCAACAGAAACTTTAGTGTCTGGTTATAGCACAAGAATCTGAAGAAATATGACCAGGAGCAGACCATGAAAAGGCTTGAACCTGCTCTACCTTTCAATAAGATCATAGCAATATAATCTTTTCTCACAACTTCATTCCCCTGCCCAGTTCCCTTGGGCCTTGATTCTCCTGTAGTCTATATCTCCATCCATCTCAGGCTTGACTATATTCCATGACTCAGCATCCAGAGTTCATTACAGCAGTGAACTCCAAAGACATCCATTCTGAGGGGGAAATAATTTTATCTCAGTCTCAGTGTTAATCTTATCCTGCGTTTATTTCCTGTGGTCTTAGATTGCCTCATTAGAAGTAACACTTTCTTGGCATTTACCTTGTCAAACGCTTTCAGAATTCTCAATGATTTAATGAATTTGCTTTTCTTCTGCCATGCACTAGAGAACATGGGCTTATTCTGCTCAGTCTTTTCCCTAAGGATAACACCGCCTGCACACTTGGAATCTATGTAGTGAACCTTTGTTATACTGCCTCTGAGGCGATAAGAGAAAATGCTCTTACAAAGACTGAATAGTTGTAGCAAGACTTATTTTACCCTTGTATTTTCACACTGCAATAAAGGCAGAAACTCAGTTTTCCTTCTTTATCATTATACCTACAGATAATTTTATGGGTGAGAATACTTCTATCTCCTCGAGCATCAATGATTAATAAAGTCTCAATGTTTTAAAAAGGTTCTCCTTTTCTATTCTTTCTTAAAAATTTTGAATTTCTACTCATTATATTCCATCTGTTGTTTGTTGCCCATTCACTTAACCAGCTGGCATCCTTTTGCAGATTGTCTTGCATCATCCTCAAGTTCAAAGTAAAATTTATCATTGGAGTGCAAACATGTCACTACAATAGACTCTGAGGTTCTTTATCTGCAGGGATACTTAACAAATTTATAGAGTGGTAACAGTAAACAGACTCTGTAATCTGTAAACAAACTGTGCAAATGCACAAAATAAATAAATACCAATAAATAATGAACACGAAATTAAAGATAAAAGACTCCTTAAATGAGTGTAGTCATCCCCTTTTGTTCTACAGACTAATGATTAAGGGGTAATAATTGTTCTTGGATCTCGTGGTGTGAGATTGCCAACTTGAAAATGACCTATTTTCTGTTAGTTTAGCAATTTTTTATTCATCACACTGTCATACCTTAAATCTAATCAGCAGCTTTTCATGATCAATTTTGATTTTCGTAATTTATTTTTACAGATTTTCATCATTGGCAAGACCAACAGTTGTAGCTCATCCCTGTTTGTGACTGAGAAGGTGGTATCAAGCAATGGCTTGAACCTCTGTAGGACTCTGCTGAAGGTGCTTCCACAATTCTATTGGGAGGGCAATTCAGGTAATCAAATGCAATGATAATGAAGTGTTTCCTGAATATTTCCAATGCAGGATGATGTACAACTTGTAAGGGAACCAGCAGGTGATGGTGTCCCTGTAACTCTACTGCCTTTGTCCTTCCTGGTGGTAGATGGCATGAGCTTCAGAGATGCTGCCAGAGTAACCTGTGAAAGTGCCCATTGTTTGTTTTGTACATTGCAGCCATTGTGAGCCACTAATGGAGGAAATGGATGGTGGATAGGGGTGGGGTTGCACTGAAACAGATTAATTTGTTTTGGATCGTTTTGAGCTTCTAATGTTTCTTGGAAATCAAAATCCGTCATACCTGCTCATTCTTTTTACCTGCCTTTTTACATGCTCAAAGAACAAATGTGTTAAACATAATTTCCTTTTCATAAAATTAAGCTGTCTATGGCACACCGTATGATTCTTTTTGGTGCTCTATTATCATTTCTTTACCAATGGATTCTGGTATTTCCCTGAAAATTGATTTTCAGATAAGCTAACTCATAATACCCTGTTCTCACTCTTCTTCCTGGAATATCATTGTTAAGGAAATGTGTGAATTGGATTTGTATTTAGAATTGATCTCAGGGGTGTCCTTCATAGCCACACTAAAGAGACAGAAGCTATCTAAATTATATCCACTTTTT
Organism: Hypanus sabinus; assembly: GCF_030144855.1. Lineage (NCBI taxonomy): Eukaryota > Metazoa > Chordata > Chondrichthyes > Myliobatiformes > Dasyatidae > Hypanus > Hypanus sabinus. The sequence continues at coordinate 63,903,362 of NC_082719.1, read as the reverse complement.
TCTCACAACTTCTCTTTCCTTTTCCAGTTCCCCAGCTCTCTGCCCAACAGCTAGTTGACAAGGATTATGCGCAGTTGATAACAGAGGTGTGTCACAAGTTGGTTCCTTAAGGTTGTCAAAGCCGGGGCGTGGGGGTTGATAGTCAGGATAAGCTCCCACTGCTTATTAAATTCTCCCAGTGGTGTGCATCTCAAAAAGCCTCTGACAACCAGGCCCAGCTCCATGGCTTTACATGTAGCTTAACTATTAAACCTGTCAAAACTAATTCTACTGATAGGAGTGGGGTAAAAGTGGGTTACTGGAACCTTAAAACTAGTCACCTCAGGCAGATGGGGCTCATCAGCTGTGGTTGGTAGTTCATTTTGGAGAAGGAAAACTTTGATCTCAGACCTCTGATGCCTTGTGGTTGTATCCACTCATGGGGAAGGCTTTGGAAGTAAACTCCAAGGAAAAATCTGGAACTGGAGCTCCTACATTGAGTTCAACACTGACTGGCAACTCCTGCTATGCTGCTGGTGCCAAACTGTATCAGTCTTTGCAATTCCTCTGGATTCATCAGCTGCGCGGAGAGAGGGAGCCTGCTACATGGGTAATAGCTTGCTCTTCATATCGTACTGCTCTGGCTTGCACACTGTCTTGTGCATTGACGTCGTCAGCTAGGTCATCCATGATTGACAGAGGGCCAGAGCAGAAGTCACAGATCTTAAGAACCTCACTCTACCACACACTTCAGGGTTCATTCTGAGTGCTGGGGGCATTGAGAGCACTGTTTCAGTATGACCAGTATAATTTTGTGTGGTGGCACTGCTTTCATTGCCTTTGTGAGCTTGGGTTCAGTGCTGTTATATCACCAGGCGATATCCAGTAGCTCTATATTTTGTAGTGCCTCAAATGCAGTGGGCACAATAGGCTATTAGTGAATGAAGCCCCAATAACTGCAGCCATTGACCAATGTGATTGGCTCACTGATATCTCATACTAGTTTGAATCTAAGGTTCTGAAATCCCATTATGTTCTGGCATAAAACAGAACTGATATCTATTTCCTACAAAATGATGTGTGCTGTCTACAGCAATAGGCACCTGCAGAGCCAAGTTAGACTGAATTGCTTTCGTTAAGGGTATGTTCCAATCATTTGTGTGTGCAATGACATTAAACTGATTAACCTTGAAGCTGGATTTTTTTTGGTGTCTGTTGTTGTAGATCAGTTTGTGTAAAGTGCAATTTAACCTGGGTCAGATCACCTGGGAGATGATTTCTGCGCAGTGTCCTGTTTGCCAGAAGAAATGGCTCAAACACTTTCATGTTTTATTCACTTTATCACATTTGTAGTTTGCACATCCAATTACGTTATAAATCAAAATCAACACATTTACTTCCTTCCTGGCATAAACTGGAGTTTTAGCACGTGACCTACATTATTCATTGAACACATACACCAACACCTGGAAGCTTATCACTCTGAGACTGATATTGAGTGGAACCAATGGATGTGTTGCATTTGGATTTTCAGAAGACTTTTAATAAACAAAAGTCAGGGGATCTGGAATTGAGTTACAGTATGTACCAAATCAAAAACAGAGTAAAACCAAGTCCTACTCAATCTCATAGGAGTGGTCCCTCAAATCTGCTCTACCATTCAATATTTTGGCTGATGTGGATAACAGTTGATTGTAATCTCAATTTTGCACTTCTGTTGATCTGTGGAACCAATGCCCAGCTCTTTCACTACCCAACCCCACTGTCTTATCAGGTTTGTCACTGCCTTTAAAATAAACAGGTTTTCTGTTTCAGTTATGTAAAGCAAATTTGAATTTTACTATTGTATGTTCCATGGCCTCTGTACAGCCCACAGTCTCTCACAGTCAAGGGAGTGCTTTTGGATTGTAGTCACTATTGTAATAGAACAATAAAATATAAGTGCAGATTTAGGCCATTTGGCCTATCCAGACTATCCTGTAATTTCATCATAGCTGATCCATTTTCTCTCAGCCCCAATCTCCTGCCTTCTCAACAAATTCCTTCATGTTTCAAATGTTTCAAAGGTACATTTAATGGCAGAGTAATGTTTACAATATACATCCTGAAATGCTTTTTCTTTGCAACCATCCACAAAAGCAGAGGAATGCCCCAAAGAATAAATGGCAGTTAAATGTTAGAACCTCAAAATCCACCCCCCAGCTCCCCATTCCCGCATGTAAGCAGCAGCAAGCAACAATCCCCCCTCCTCCCACCAGCAAAAAAAAACATCGGTACCCTCCACCGAGCACTCAAGCATGAGCAAAGCAACAGCAGTGACACAGACTTGCAGTAATCCAAAGACTTTGCATTTCACCCAGTATTTGACATGCCACAGGCTCTCTCTCCCCAATAAGGGAGAAAGAGGTATCTCCATTTTCACAGCGCGCAGAGAGACATAACAAACAACTCGCTAGCTTATGATGTTAAAAGTCCACCACATAGTTTTTTTTGAACTCTGTGCCAAAGATCACAAGTCCCTGGGCACACAGCCACAGATATTCCAACTCCCCCAACGACACATGGGTCTCCTGCCATGACACCAACCCTCGATCCACCCATCTCCAGAGCCCCAAAATCCCAGGCTTCCAAAGCCGAGCCAGACTCTTAGGCTGAGCCCTTGGCGTGCTGAACAATGGCCAGTTAAGAAAACCCCGAGAGTGGGTCCCATTCCCACAAACAATCGTAGTCAGCCTGTAACTCCAGGCCAGAGTCTTCAAAAGAACCCTGAAAGGGAAAAATAAAGATATTAAAGATGGAAATAGAGCTGTTACCAAAAATGCAAGCAAAGGAGTCGCCATTTAGCACCATCTGTCCTGATTAATCAAGAATCTATCAACCACTGCCTGAAATATACCCATTGACTTGGCCTCCATAGCCACTTGTACAATGAATTCCAAAGATTCACCATTGTCTGGCTAAAGAAATTCCTCCTCATCTCCATTCTAAACAGACGTCCCTCCGAACTGAGGCTGTGTCCTCTGGTCTTAGACTCCACCCTTGGAGTCATTTTTTCTACATCCACCCTATCGAGGCTTTCAACATTCGATAGGTTTCAATGAGACCCCCCTCATTCTTCTGAATTCCAATGAGCACAGGCCCACTGCCTATTAAATGCTCCAAATGGCATGCACCGCAAATGGTCTCTGACAACCCAAGTCTAGCTTCTGGTCTTCACATGTGGCTTAACTACTAAGTCCAGAGCAAATGTTTCTACTGGCAGAAGAAGGGGCAAAGGTGGGTTACTGGTGCCTTAAAACCAGTTGCTTTGGGTAGATGGGGCTTATCAACCATGGTTGGCAGCTTATCTTGAAGAAGGAAAACTCTGATCTCAAACTTCCGCTGCCTTGTGGCTGTGCCTACTCATGGGAGTAAACCCTGAGGGGAAAATCTGGAGCTGGAGTCCCTAAGGCAGTCCTACATTGAGTTCAATGTTGACTGGTAACTCCTGCGGAACTGCTGGTACCAAACCTATCTGTCTCTGCTGTTCCTTTGGGCTCATCAGATGTGTGGAGAGGGGGAGCTTCCTACATGGCAACAACTTGCTCTCCATGTCATACTGCCCCAGCTCGTATATCTAGACTGCTGGGATGCAATACCCATGGTCAACTCTGACCAATGGAGGCCTCAGACTCCGAGAGCCCCAGAGCTATCAAACGTCCTCATATGTTAACTCTTTCAATCACTTTCATGAACCTCCTTTGAAACCTCTCCAATATCAGCACACCCTTTCTTAAATAAGGGGCCCAAAACTGCTCACACTCCTCCAGGTGAGGCTTCACCAGTGTCTTATAAAGCTTCAACATTACATCCTTGCTGTTATATTCTAGTCCTCTCGAAATGAAAGCTAGCATTGATTTGCCTTCCTCGCCATCAGCTCAACCTGCAAATTAACCTTTGGGAAATCTAATCCCTTTGCAGCTCTGATTTTTGAATTTTCTCTCCGTGTGGAAAATAGTCTACGCATAGTCTACCAAAGTGCATGACCATACTTCCCAACACTATATTCCATTTGCACTTCTTTGCCCATTCTCCTAACTATCTAAGACCTTCTGTAGCTTCTCTGCTTTTACAAAACTACCTGCCCCTCCACCTATCTTTGTATTGTCTGCAAATTTGGCCACAAAGCCATCAATTCCATCATCCAAATCATTCACATATAACATGAAAAGAAACGGTTCTCACATTGAACCCTGTGGAACACCACTAGTCACTGGCATCCAACCAGAAAAGGCTCCCTTTATTCTCACTCTTTGCCTCTTGCCAATCAACCATGTAGAAAATGTGATGAGAAATTATCAACAAGCAATAATGAGATAAGTAAGCAGTGCTTAGTTTTCTTTGTATTAATATGTGATTGAAAACATTGCTTTTCCATTTCCTTGCAAAATTGATTTAACATCTGACCTGTAAACAATGCTTCAACAAACAATTTGCTGGAGGAGCTCAGGATTTAGGTTTATTATCACTGACATATGTCGTGAAACTTGTTTAGCAGCAGCAGTACAGTGCAATACATCACTGTAAATTACAATAAGAAATATAGTGTTCACTGAGATATGGACTGTTTAGAAATCTGATAGTGGAGGGGAAGAAGTTGTTCCTAAAACATTATCTGTGAGTCTTCAGGATCCTGTACCTCCTCCCTGAAGGTAAAAACAAGAAAAGGGCATGAGCTGAATGGTGAAGATGCCTCAAGTCGGATGCAATGTTCTTGAGGTAGTGCCTTTTGAAGATTTCCTTGACAATAGGTTCCTCCCACTGATTCTGCTCGACTTGTTGAGTTCTTCCAGCAGATTCTTATTCCAGGTTCCAACACCTGTATTTTCTTACGTCTCAATGTGTTTCTCCCACTGGAGCATCAACCTGGCCAATTATACCAACGCTGTCTTTCGTTAATTGAGGAGATGGGTACCTGAAGGGCAAAGCATCAGATCTGGCACAAACTGCTCTCTCATATGTTTCTGAGACCGGGACTACCCACAGCAGGTATGCCAAGACACTAATGCTGCTACCACAATAACTCCCAAATACAGAATATGAAAAAGGTAAGCAGATGTTAGTATCTTCACTCAGGCCAGGCATACACTCTTGCAACCCCCTACTCTCCAGCAATTCCTGCCGTACGTGTTCAATGAAGGTCCCACATTGGCCTCATCAGTCACTTCAGAACTTGCAAAGCGGGTGTGGAAAAAAGTCTTTCTTGATCAAGTATAACCCGAGCCGATGTTTTACAAAATGTTTTGCATTCTCCACCTTGTCAAAAAGGTGAAGTGCGTATTAGAATAATGAGGTTCACATGTACACTTCCCATGCTACTTTTTTAATGAAAGAAGAAAGATTGCCCAGAGGCTAATAAGTTAAACTTGGTCCCTTGCTTCCTCAAAGAAACATGTAGCAGCTCACATAACTGATATCTACAATACATCACACAAAATATGTCAGAAAATGATATTCAACATCATGTAGATTTAATGGTTCTGGCAAAATATAAAAATATTTTTCCTGTGCTCATTTCTTATTCCAAAAAGCTGCCCCAAAGCCACGTATCAATAATCCTTTATTAGCTGCAAAATGAAAAACATTTCCTAACAGAGAAATATAGCAGCTGGTAGAAATAAGATCCAGGATGCATTTTCAAAGCTTAATTATTGCTTACTATAGGGAGTCCTATATTTGGTGACTTTGTGACTGATGTTTCATGATTTGTTTAAAAGAAGATTCACTGTAATAGTGGTGTTCTGATCCTTCTTACATGCTTTCATATTTCACTCCTACCTGTGTGAATGGCTTTGAAAACTGATGGCCAAGGCTTTGCAATGACCAAGAATAGATGTATCAGACTTGATCTGAGTGAGTAGCTGAAAGCTCCCGGTGAAAATAGGTCTTCCAAACAGCTCACTTCAATGAATTCTGGAAAAAATAAATTCAGAGTACTTTCAACATACACGCGATGGCCTCATGCAATTTAAAGGCAGAATTAATTTACAGAAAGCACTCTATAGTAATGTCATCTTCTCTGGCACCTGAGCCATATGGAAGCAACTTTCGAAGTAGAAAGCCATTGATGGATGTGTGCACATCATTTACCTGATGCACTTGAGCTCATTTCTCTTTTTATTTCACAACTTCTTTTAGATCCCTTATCTTGCTTGCTCAACATTCACATTTGTTTAATATGCAAAACAAACTGGCCATCTGGCCATCTTGATTTCTTGCAGATGATGGGAATCTGAGGCTGATGGGATCAGAGAGCATTTTTTTTCTGGGGATTGCAAGACACAGAAAGAAAATCATTTTTGCTGGTTAATGGGAAGTAACAATGCTCCAAGCCTTTGGAATATATGTGTGCAGATGTTTTATTAATCTGTTTTGCTTCTTATGACTAAATATCTTGTGATCAAACATTCTGCAATGCATACAGAATTGACAGAAATCTACCTTCTTGCCCAGCTCTGTTTAATTGCCCATTCATGCTTCTACTATAATCAATCCATTACATCTGCAATGATGAATGGTCACGGTGGACAGAATGGCCTTCTATAACTCTTCTTCTCACCTTCCACGTGTAATTCTCAATACCCTAATGATCGTTCCTTGAATCTTCACTTCCTTTCATTTGCATGCTGCCCCTCAGGAGCATTATTTGAAGACGTGACCAGTTTCCACAATATTCTGATGACACCCTTGCCCTACCTCTTGTTCTGTCCTATCACTTATCCGAAGTTCATTCTTAGATCAGTCACAATTAAACTTTGCCTATTCAGTCTTGAACTGTGCTCATGACTCTGCACTTTCTCCAATATTAAGAGTATCTTCTTCCATGTCTGTAACACCCCAACCTGATGCAGTCCTGCTGAAACTCCAATCATTACTCTTATCAATTCAAGAAGTGTTAATGCTTTGTAATACTAGCCATTCTCTCTTCCTCCTCCTTTGTAAACTTAAGCTCATCACTATTTCTCTTGCTGATCATCATTAAAACTCTAATGCAAGAAGAATTGTTTATATTAATGGCTTTTTCCCAAAGCCCTCAATTTAAAATTGTTCATCTTGCATTCCAACCCTTTCATGATCATGCTTTATTTATGAAACCCTTCTTTGATTGTATTGTCTGTTGCGGGTAATACACAAGCAACAGGGTTCTGAGTTGAAGTTAAACTCGAGGAAAATCTAGTCTGCCTGTATAATGCACTACAACACAAAGTATGCTTTATACTGGAAATAACTAGGAAAATGTGTAGCTTGGCTGGGCGATGGTTGAGTTGTTTTCCAATCTTAGCAATCCATATGCAAACAAGAAGATCCTATGAGGAGACATCATCAGTGCGCTGTTCATTTTCTGGTGTGTCCTCCAAATGCTTGGCCTTTATATATTTATCAGTCAGTCTTTATGAAAACTCAGTTGTGATGTAGAATAGGGTCTTGTCATTGATCTGTTGCATGGCAAACTCTGTGCATTTGGGTCTGGAATTTTGCCTGCATTGGCTTATAAATAAGATTGACATTTACATGTCTGTTTACAGAACTGTTTGCAGAAAAGCATGCTTCTAGGAATTCTTTTGCAAATTGAGAGGGGCACAAATTCGATTGGGCATCAGTGAAAGTTATGGTGCAAGTAAACTTGTGTTATGCAAGCGAATTCCTAGAAGCATGGTTTGCACAAACAATTCTGTAAACAGGCATGTAGACCTTGATCCTATTTATAAGCCAATGCAGGTACCTCACCAGGAATAGGGTTCCTCTTGTCCTCACCTACCACCCTACTAGCCTCCATATCCAGCACATAATTCTCCATAACTTTCTCCATCTCCAATGGGATCACACCACCAAGCATATCTTTCCCAAGCATATTGTTCTGCCTAATATTTATTGAGTTGATTACTGAATGAAGCATTAGAGTCATCAAAGAATTGTATCACAGTTTCAGAAATTGCACAGAGTATCTCATGTAGTTTCCTATTGAGAGCCACCTGACTTCTGTTGAATGGCAAGCGTTCAAACTGTTCATCATTCTCAATTCAATGCTCTTGAAATAGTCAATAATTGAGAGCATTGGACCTGATTTTATTTACCACTGTGATAACAGTGTTTAATGATTTGTGCAGCTCACCACTTAGAATTTTTTGCAAACAGAACTTGTCTGTGAATAGCACAGCAAATGGTAAATGTGTTAGGTACAGCTTTATTCATGGAAGTAATAATCTCATTGATGGTAATGCAAATGGTGTATAAGCAAGAATGTTGGTGAATGGAATGGCCTTTTCTTTGAAAAACTCCTCAACAACCCAAAGTACTGACTCCGCCTTCATATCTGTTTCTAGTCCCCTTGCAAATAACAACCATGCTTTTATCTTTTATCAAGTGAACATACAGTAATTAAGAAGCAAAGATTTGATGCCTGGTAAAGTTGCAGAGCAAATTCTGTTGACCTAAGTACATTGCACAATGTGCCTTCTGGATTCTCAGTCATTTCATCTATTTGTCTATGAACAGAGTTTTTGCTGAATGGAATCACTTTAATGATTTAGTCTGGTGACAAATTCAAAATCGCTCTCAGAACCTCCCTTACTGCTGGCAGCATCAGTTCTTCTCCAATTGCATGGGGCTTTTCAGATTGATTACACAAACATCCTCGACGCGTACCGGGCAGAGTCCCATCCCCACCTCGGTTACTCAGACCACGTCTCTGTTATGCTAATCCCAGCATACAGACCGCTCGTCAGGCGCTCCAGACCAGTTCAGAAGCAGGTGAAAACCTGGCCAGCAGCAGCTATCTCTGCTCTTCAAGACTGCTTTGAGAACACTGACTGGCACATGTTCAGGGAGGCTGCAACCGATGGCAACTCTACCAACTTAGAGGAGTACACAGCATCAGTGACCAGCTACATCAGCAAGTGCATTGATGATGTTACTCTGTCCAAGACCATCACTATACGTGCCAACCAGAAGCCATGGATGACTGCGGAGGTGCGTGCACTGCTGAGGTCCCGCGACTCCGCCTTTAGAGCAGGCAACAAGGCAGCTCTAACAACAGCAAGGGCCAAACTGTCCTGGACCATCAGAGGGGCAAAGCGTGCACACGCCCAGCTAATCCACAGCCACTTCCAGGACAACAACGACACACGGCACATTTGGAAGGACATCCAGGACATCACCAATTACAGTACAACATCACCTGACTGTGCAGGTGATGCCTCCCACCCAGATGCGCTGAATAACTTCTACATCCGCTTTTAGGCGGAAAATGATGTGGCGGTGAGGAAGTCCACCCCTCCTACAAATGACCAGGTGCTGTGTCTCACCGTGGCTGATATGGGGAGAACCCTGTGCAAGGTTAACCCACGGAGGGCTGCTGGACCAGACAATATTCCTGGTAGAGTGCTCAGAGGATGTGCAGACCATCTAGCAGATGTTCTCACTGACATCTTCAACATCTCCCTGAGCAGCGCCACCATTCCAACGTGCTTCAAGGCCACCACCATTGTCCCCGTACCGAAGAAGTCTTCAGTGTGCTGCCTCAATGACTACCGTCCCATTGCACTCACTTCCATCATCATGAAGTGTTTCGAGAGGGTCATCATGAGGCATATCAAGACCCTGCTGCCCCACTGCAGTTTGCGTACCTTCCCAACCGCTCAACGGATGATGCCATTGCTACCACCCTCCACCTGGCCCTACCCCACCTGGACAAAAAAGACAGGTACGTTCGAATGCGGTTCATAGACTTCAGTTCAGCATTCAACACAATCATCCCTCAGAAACTGATTGGAAAGCTGAGCCTACTGGGCCTGAACACATCCCTCTGCAACTGGATCCTAGACTTCCTGACTGGGAGACCTCAGTCAGTCCGGATCGGAAGCAGCATCTCCAACACCATCACACTGAGCATGGGGGACCCCCAGGACTGTGTACTCAGTCCACTGCTGTTCACTCTGCTGACCCACGAGTGTGCAACAACACACAGCTCGAACCACATCATCAAGTTTGCCGATGACATGACTGTGGTGGGTCTCATCAGCAAGAACGACGAGTCAGCATACAGAGAGGAGGTGCAGCGGCTAACGGACTGGTGCAAAGCCAACAACCTGTCTCTGAATGTGAACAAAACAAAAGAGATGGTTGTTGACTTCAGGAGGGCACAGAGCGACCACTCTCCATTGAACATTGACGGCTCCTCGGTAGAGATCATTAAGAGCACCAAATTTCTTGGTGTTCACCTGGTGGAGAATTTCACCTGGTCCCTCAACACCAGCTCCATAGCAAAGAAAGCCCAGCAGCGTCTCTACTTCCTGCGAAGGCTGAGGAAAGTCCATTTCCCACTCCCCATCCTCATCACATTCTACAGGGGTTGTATTGAGAGCGTCCTGAGCAGCTGCATCACTGCCTGGTTTGGAAATTGCACCGTCTCGGATCGCAAAACCCTGCAGCGGATAGTGAGGTCAGCTGAGCAGATCATCGGGGTCTCTCTTCCTGCCATTACAGCCATTTACACGACAGGTTGCATCTGCAAAGCAAACAGCATTATGAAGGACCCCACGCACCCCTCATACAAAGTCTTCTCCCTCCTGCCGTCTGGGAAAAGGCACCAAAGCATTCAGGTTCCCACGACCAGACTATGTAACAGTTTCTTCCCCCAAGCCATCAGACTCCTCAATACCCAGAGTCTGGACTGACACCAACTTACTGCCCTCTACTGTGCCTATTGTCTTGTTTATTATTTATTGTAATGCCTGCACTGTTTTGTGCACTTTATGCACTCCTGGGTAGGTCTGTAGTCTAGTGTAGTTTTTCTCTGTGTTGTTTTTACGTAGTGCAGTATAGTTTTTTTGTACTGTTTCATGTAACACCATGGTCCTGAAAAACGTTGTCTCATTTTTACTGTGTACTGTACCAGCAGTTATGGTTGAAATGACAATAAAAAGTGACTTGACTTGACATTGTAATTAATTATGAGACACTGGGGATCAAATGCTTATAATAAGTAATTCATTTCTTAAATTAAGCCTGTAAACCCTCATCTGTCCCCTTTGCTACAGAACACACTTTTCACCCACTACCTCCTTTATCTTTATTGGACCCTTAGAAGCTCACACCACCCCCTGGGGCTAATATTGCCCACTTTGTGAACCACCAGTCTCATCCCTGTTGTGAAATTCACCTTCTGAATCTTCCTGGTTCTGCAACCTCCTTACATGAATCTGCTCCTCTAAGACTCCGTAAACTCCAGTTTCATCTTTCTGTCTTCATTGTTAGCTCTGAGTTCATTTTAGACTGATGATGAATAACTTTGGATGAAAGGCAAAATGTGCATACTCCGTTCAGTTACCCATTATTCTTCACTCCTGACTTCCCGCTCATTGACTTCCATGAACCCAGTCAGAAATGCCTGAGGTCTCCTTGGGATGACTTTTTACATAAAATATTAATGCAAGTGTTTCTTTTTCCCACAGCAGCTTACACTAAAGGACATGTAATTGCTTCAACTGAAGGAAAAGAGGCTGAATTGTTAGACATGTAAAGTTTTTGAAACTGAACTTTAAGAATTTAGAATGGTGGTGAGTTCAGATTAACAGTGGAGTTTAACTAAAATAGATGTTGTTGTAAAACAACAGGCAGCTCTCTTGGCGGATGTTCCAAAAGCATCAGTCTATTCTCAGTAGTCATTAGATATACACTGCAATCCACTTACTTGAAGGACTCTTGCTCAAATTGACCATTTAAATTATCATCTGGACCCTGTGACATGCCCTGCAGTTGTTGTGTTATTTTTGTACTCTGTGTGAGTCCCATGCTGAATTAAAAGCCTTAAATATGCCGTAACTTTGGGATTAATAAGAATTTGTGTGTTTGATTTTTTTTATTCAGGAGCTTGCATTTCCCGGGCAATCAGCTAAATAACACCAACTCTGGCCTCTTCAGGTGCAGAATTAAAATAACTGTTCTACAAATTTAAAAAAAAGTTATTTTTTGCCCCTTTTGCACTATATTTTTGTCCCCATGTGCATCATCTATAGCTGTGTGTCCCAAATGGTTTTCCTGACAATTCCTGTCATTTCTTCCCTTTCATAAGAACATAAGAAATAGGAGTAGTAGTAGGTATCTGCCCTGTTGACCCTGCTCTGCCATTCAATAAGATCATGGTTGATCTGACCATGGACTCATCTCCACCGACCTGCCTTTCACCATAACCCTCAATTCCACGACTGTCCAAAAATCTCTCCAACGTTCTCTTAAATATATTTACTGAGGCACCCTTCACTGCTTCATTGGGCAGAGAATTCCACAGATTCACCACTCTCTGGGAAAAGCAGTTCCTCCTCATCTATCTCCATCCTAAATATACTCCCCAGAATCATGAGGCTCTGTCCCCTAGTTCTAGTCTCACCTTTACTTTACTTCATTGTCACCAAACAATTGATACTACAGCATACAATCATCACAGTGATATTTGATTCTGCGCTTTGGCTGGGTGGGTCGTGTCCTTGATGATCCTGGCAGCACTGCTCCGACAGCATGCGGTGAAAAGTGAGTCGAAGAATGGAAGATTGGTTTGTGTGATGGGCTGGGCTATGCTCACGATCTTCTGCAGCTTCTTCCGGTCTTGGACAGGACAACTTCCATACCAGGCTGTGATGCACCCTAGAAGAATGCTTTCTATGGTGCATCTATAAGAATTAGTGTGGGAGACAGTGGAAACAACTATCAATGGAAACAACTTTCCTTCCTTTATCTTGCATATCTCTCTGCTAATTTTATATGCTTCTATAAAATCTCCCCTCATTCTTCTGAATTCCGGCAAGTATAGTCCCAGGTAACTCAATCTCTCCTCATAATCTGACCCTCTCATCTCTGGAATCAACCTGGTGAACCTCCTCTAAACCAGTATATCCTTCCTCAAGTATGGAGACCAGAAATGCACACAGTACTCCAGGTGCAGCCTCACCAGTACCCTGTACAGTAGCAGCATGATCTCCCCTGCTCTTGAATTCAATCCCTCTATCAATGAAGGCTAACATTCTGTTTCCCTTCTTAATAACCTGTTGTACCTGCAAACCAACTTTTTGTGATTCATACACAAGCACTCCCAAGTCCATCTGCACAGCAACATGCAGCAATTACTTACCATTTAAATAATAATCTCCTCTTCCATTTTTCCTTCCAAAGTGGATGACCTCATATTTACCATCATTGTGCTTCTTCTGCCCACTCACTTAACCTATCTATATTTCTCTGAATCTTCTGCACAATTTGCTTTTCCACTCAATTTCGTATCATCAGCAAACTTGGATACACTACACTGGGTCCCTTCTTCCAGATTGCTAACATATATCATGAACAGTTGCGGGCCCAGCACCGACCCCTGCGGAACACCGCTCACCACTGATTTCCAACCAGAGTAACACCCATGTATCTCAACTCTCTGCTTTCTATTAGTTAACCAAGCCTCTATCCATGCTAATACATCACCCCCAACTTTATGCATCCTTATCTTACAGATAAGACTTTTATGCTGCACCTTATCGAACACCTTCTGGAAATCCAAGTAAATAACATCCATCTGTTCCCCTCTATCCACTGCACTCATTATATCCTGAAAGAACTCCAGTAAGATTGTTAAACAGGATCTGCCTTTGTTGAATCCATGCTGTGTCTGCCTGATGAATCAATTTCTTTCCAGATGCCTCGCTATTTCTTCTTCAATGATAGCGTCAAGCATTTTCCCAACTACAGGTGTTAAACTAATTGGCCTATAGTTACCTGCCTTTTGCATACATCCTTTTTGGAACAGTGGTGTGACATTCGCTGGCTTCCAATCCACTGGGACCTGCCCAGAGTCCAGAGAATTTTGGTAAATTATCACCAAAGCCTCTATTATAACTTCTGCCACTTCTTTCAGTACCCTGGGATGCATTCCATCAGGACCAGGGGACTTATCTATCTTCTGGTTTTTATTGCATTTTCTCCAATTTGGCTCCTTTGCACAGAAATTCCTCAGAACAACTCCTTGGCCTGTGCTCCTTACTGATGTGCCACAGACTATTCAGATAAACATGCCATTGACAAAAAGATATCCTCCGTACTTGAGTGAAAGTAACACTGATAGACCGTGAAGAACTCTACCACAGTTCCAAGGAATTTTTAGGCAGTGTAATCGGAGTGGAAATCTGGGCTGATTTATTCATTCTCCATTCCAAGACAACAAAGCCAGAGGCCAGCTATTGTGTTCTTCTGATTTATCTCAGCCAAAGATATTATGTTTTACATTTCAGTATTGCCAATTAATTTGCAGGAATAGTTGGCTTACCTTGTGGGATGTCTTCCAATGGAACAATGACTAACTCTGCAATGAGAGAACATTAATTTACCTTTTGATTCAAACTGAAGCATCACGTGCTTTTGCATGTGTACCTCTTCAATCTCTGAAGGTGGATTGGAGAGCACACTTTGATAAGACATGGCTGAAGGCAAATAATCTAGCATTCATTGCATTTCATATTGACTAAACATGCAGAGCAACAGGTAAGATCACTCTACTGAGTCAGTGCAGCTTATCATTGTGAAACATATGGTACAAAATAATGAACAATTTATGGCTTTAAATCTAATCATTGTCATCAATAGATGCCGTTTCATGACATGGACGATCATGGTCTTTCCATGACCATCATTGTTCTTGGCAATTTTTTCTACAGTAGACCTTTGCCATTGCCTTCTTCTGAGCAGTTTCAATACTCTTCAGAGATTGCCTTTGGTCACAGAAACAGCGATATGCACCAGTTGCTCCCATGACCATCCACCACCTGCTCCCATGGCTTCATACGACGCTGATCGGGGGCTAAGCAGGTACTGCACCTTGCCCGAGGGTGACCCGCAGACTAGCAGAGGGAAGGAATGAGGACGTTACACCTCCTTTGGTAAAGGCATATCTCCACCCTGCCACCCAATTAAATTATATGTTGTTTTCAATTTGCAAATGTAAAGTAGTGTAACAATACCGCATTTAGCAAGGCTGAGTAAAGCAGTTATTTGGACCATTACCAAATGAAAGCCAAATCCTTCACCTTCTGTTAACATTGAAATGAAATGCTAGGTCCATTCCAAACATACTCCTAAGTTCATTTAGGCAAATACATAGAACATAGAATAGTAGGGCACAGGAACAGGCTCGTTGGCTCACAGTATCTGTGCTGAATATGATGTGGAATTAAACTAGGTCTCCTCTGCCTGTACGCCATCCACATCCTTCCATCTGTTCATTTCCTGCACATTCACATATCTATCTAACAACCTCTTCAATGCCATTATTGTATCTGTTCTCCTCTGTGTAGAAAATAATCTTGCCTTGCACAACTCTTTGAAATTTCCCTCCTCTGACCTTAAATGCATGCCTTCCAATATTTGACATTTTATATCCTGAGAAAACAATTCTGAATGCCTACCTTCTTTATGACTCTCACAATCTTATAAATTTCATTCAGCCTCTGACGTTCCAGAGAGTACAACTCAAGTCTGTCCAGTCTCTCCTTCTAGCTCAGATTGTGTAATCAAGGTAATGTCTGGTAAACCTCTTCTGCACGCTTTCTGAAGCCCCCACATCTTTCCTCTAATGGAGCAACCAACATTGCAATAATGAATACTGCAACAAAGAATCACATCTCTTTGTTGAGAAGTGTGGTCTCAGCAAATTTTTATGTAGCTGCAACATGACCTTTCCACACTTATACTCAACAGCCTGACCATTGAAAACAAGCCCACCATATGCCTTCTTTACCACCCCAACTACTAGTGTAAAGACTGTTAGTGAGCTATGGACCTGGACGCCAATGTCCCTCTACATCAGTACAATTAAGGGTCCTGTCATTAACCTCATACTGTTGTTCTTAAGCTGGTTTACTAATTGTCCTAAAAACCATTTGAGTTAAATTTCTTTCTGTAGTTAGCAGTACGCTGGCTCTGGAGAGCAACATCAGACCAGGCTTCCTCTTGATTCCTTTCCATCCTTACCAGGATTAGTCAAAGCTCTTGTAATGGCAAAAATTAGGCTGCACTCAAGGCAGTTTCATTGGAGTGTCTGAATTTCACCTGAATTATGACAGTGTCGATACCAAAAGATAAGGTCATTGGCCTCCTTGGTCCAAGTTCACCAGCACTACTTACAGTACTTGAGTTTGAGAATTTAAAAATTCAGTTTGTTACATTTTTCAAATTGAGATGACAGTGCTGCCTCACTGAAAAAGAATTACTTAAGCTCATATATTCACTATCTGAGAGAGACTAAAGCATATCCTGCTCATAGCTTCAAAAAAAATCTTTGCAATTCTTGCTGAATCTGTCACTCCTGTAGTATATGTGTTATTTATGACACACGCTCAATGTTTTAGGAACAGTTCTTCCTCTCCACCATCAGATTTGTGAAAGGACAATGAACCATGCGCAATACCTCAAAAAATTTATTTGCTCTCTTTTTGCGCTACTTATTTGATTTATTTTATATATTTTTCTCAGTTTTTAATTAAATTCTTATGTATTGCACTGTGCTGCTGCCATAAAACAACAAATTTCACGATATATACCAATGATATGAAACTTGATTCCAATTTTAATCATCCCCACATTTACATTAGCAGAAGCCAGGTAATTCCCACCACAAGACTATCAAATAGCGTGATTTGTAAATTTACAGATGAGATCAAAATGACCAGAGTAAAAAGGTTATCTAATGTTACATCAGGATATAGATCAGCTGTGAAAATAGGCCATGGAATGGCTGATGAAGCTTCACTCAAGTACGAGTCAACTTAAACCAGACTAGGACATACACAGTGAATGGCAGTGTCCATGGGGAGTTTCGATCTTACAGCACAGCTAAAACACTTTTTACAGAGAACAGTCATTAGGTTTTTCCGTTCCTAACATTCAAAGGTTCAAAGACCAAATCTAATGTCAGAGAAATGTATACAATATACATCCTGAAATGCTTTTTCTTTGCAAACATCCATGAAAACAGAGAAGTGCCCCAAAGAATGAACAACAGTTAAACATGAGAACCCAAAGGTCCCCCCCCCCAGCTCCCCCCTTTCACACATAAGCGGCAGCGAGCAACGATTCCCCTCCCCCCATCGGCAACGGTACCGCCGCCAAGCCCAAGAGTGTGCTAAGCAATAGCAAAGACACAGACCAAAGTTTCCGCAAAGGCTTTGTATTTCATCCGAAATTCAACAATGCACAGGTTCTCTCTTTCCCTGGCAAGGGAGAGGGAAGTATCCCCTATTTTCACAGTGAGCGGGAGACATAACAACAACCCGCTGGTTTACAATGTTAGAAGTCCGCATCATCACTTTTTTCGAGCTCTGTGTCCAAAGATCAGAAAGACCTCGAATCTTCGGGCCCATAGCAAAAGATTTTCCAGCCTCCCCAATGGCACACAAGTCTCCTGCTGTGACATCGACCCTCGATCTGCCCGTCTCCAGAGCCCCGAGATCTTAGGCTTCTGAACACAATCAAGATCCTCAGGCCAAACCCTTGGCATGTTGAATAGCGGCCAGTTGTGGAACCCCAAGAATGGGTCCTACTCCCACAAAGAACCGAAGCCTGAGTCCGTTATCTTCATTGTTATCTGGTTCTTGACATTTGTTCTTTGTTTTGTCTTTAGAAGCTGTGTACAGTTTTTCTCCGTTGTCAGAATAACCCCCCACCAAACAACAGACAGCTTGATAAAACACACATACACAGACTTGTAAGCTTCTCATCCAAACCAGCAAACCAGCAAAGCACCATGGGATCTCACAGGGTCCATTTTGTCACATTGTATTTTACCAAAGTTACAAATTTGTAAAGACTTCAGGACTATAGATATAAGAATATAAGAACATAATAAATAGGAGCAGGAGTAGGCTGTCCAGCCCATTGAGCCTGCCCCGCCATTTAATAAGATCATGGCTGATCTGTCCATAAACACAGCTCCATCTACCTGCCTTTTCCCCATAACCCTTAATTCCCCTACTATGTAAAACCTATCTAACAGTATCTTAAATATATTTCGTGAAGAAGCCTCAACTGCTTCCCTGGGCAGAGAATTCCACAGGTTCACTACTCTCTCGGAAAAACAGTTTCTCCTCATCTCTGCCCTAAATCTTCTCCCCTGAATCTTGAGGCAATGTCCCCTAGTTCTAGACTCACTTACTATTGGAAACAACTTTCCTACTTCTATCTTATCTATCCCTTTCAAAATTTTGTATGTTTCTATAAGATCCCCTGTCATTTTTCTGAATTCCAGAGAGTATAGTGCCAGGCGACTCAATCTCTCCTCATAGGTTAATACCTTAATCTCTGGAATCAACCTGGTGAACCTCCTCTGCACTGCCTCCAAAGCCAGTATATCCTTCCTCAAGTATGGAGACCAGAACTGCAAACAGTACTCCAGCTGTGGCCTCACCCTGCATAGTTGCAGCATGACCTCCCTGCTCTTGAATTTAATCCCTCTAGCAATGAAGGCCAACATTCCCTTTCCCTTCTTAATAACTGGTTGTATCTGCAAGCCAACTTTTTGCAAATCATGCACAAGTACTCCCAAGTCCCTCTGCACAACAGCATGTTGCAATCTTTCACCATTTAAATAATAATCTGCTCTTCTATTATTCCTTCCAAAGTGGATGATCTTGCATTTACCAACATTGTATTTCATCTGCAGACCTTGGCCCACTCACTATATCCCTCTGCAGACTCTCCACACCCTCTGTATAATTTGCTTTTCCACTCAGTTTAGTGTCATCAGCAAATTTTGCTACGCTACACTCAGTCCCCTCTTCCAAATCATCAATGTAAATGGTAAACAGCTGCGGGCCCAGCACCAACCCCTGCGGAACCCCACTCACCACTGACTGCCAACCGGAGAAACTCCCATTTATACTAACTCTCTGCCTTCTATCGGTTAACAATCTATTATCCATGCACATACACTTCCTCCAACTCCATGCATCCATATTTTATTTATAAGCTTCTTGTGCGGCACCTTATCGAATGCCTTCTGGAAATCCAAGAATACAACATCCACCTGTTCCCCTCTATCCACTGCACTCATTATGTCCTCAAAGAACTGCAGTAAGTTTGTCAAACAAGACCTGCCCTTTCTGAATCCATGCTGTGTCTGTCTAATGGAACCACTCCTTTCTAAATGTTTCACTATTTCTTCCTTAATGACAGCTTCAAGCATTTTCCCGACTACAGATGTTAAGCTAACTGGCCTATAATTGCCCGTCTTTTGCCTACATCCTTTTTTAAAAAGTAGTGTGATATTTGCTGTCTCCCAATCTGCCAGGATCTGCCCAGGGTCTAGAGAATTTTGATAAATTATTACCAACGCATCTACTATAACCTCAGCCAAGTCCCTCAGCACCCTGGGATGCATCCCATCAGGACTTATCTACTTTCTGGCCCTCTAGTTTTCTCATCACTATCTCTTTAGTGACAGTGATGTTATTGAGGTCCTCACCTCCCATTTCATCCATAACATCATTCTTTGGCATATTAGATGTGTCCTCCACTGTGAAGACCGACACAAAATAATGCCTCAGCCACTTCTTTATCACCCAGTATCAATTTTCCCTCTCGTCTTCCAAGAGACCTATATTGACTTTAGCCACCCTCTTCCACTTAATATATTCATAAAAACTTCTGTTATCTGTTTTTATATTTTGTGCTAATTTACTTTCATACTCTATCTTCCCTTTACGTATTTCTTTGTTGCTTTTTAAAGTTTTCCCAATCCTCCAGTCTCCCACTACTCTTTGCGACTTTGTACACATGAGCTTTTAATTTGTTACTATCTTTTATTTCCCTAGTTATCCAAGGCTGGCTCTCCCCACACTTATTGTCTTTACTTTTGACTGGAATGTACTTTCATTGAGCACTGTGAAAAATCTCTTTGAAAGTTTTCCACTGTTCCTCAGCTGTCCTACCAAATAGCCTGTGCTCCCAATCCACATTAGCCAACTCCTCCCTCATCCTGTTGTAGTCTCCCTTGTTCAAGCAGAATACACTAGTTTTAGATCTAACTATTTCATCCTCCATCTGAATGTGAAATTCAATCATACTGTGATCACTCTTTCCAAGAGGATCCCTGACTATAAGATCGTTAATCTTACCTGTCTCATTACACATGACTAGATCTAAGATAGCATTTTTCCTTGTAGGTTCCACATGGGATTGGTGTAGATAGACATTTTGCTTGACATGGACCTGTTTCTGTACAGTGTAACTCTATGAATCTATGAAGAAAATAAGTATTATGATGAATTCAACTCAAATCTTAATTTGTTATTTTATTTAACAGCCATTTTTAAAAATAGTAAAACATCATATCTTTAATGATTAAATATAAATTTTCCCCATTTTTCCAGTAGAATAAAGAATATGAAAACATCCAAAATAAAGATTATGAATTGAACACACAAGAAAGACTGCAGATGCTGGAAATATGGATTGACACATAATATGCTATTGAGGGAAATGGACTGTCAAGTTTTCAAACTGAACCATGACCTTCTTGAAGGGTATTGACTAAAGCAGTTTATTGTTTTATTTTAGTTTTATAGCATAAAATTTAGCAATATGTAATACAAAATTCCCAATTTGTTTATAAACTCTTAGCGGGATTCCAGCTGGTTGCAGGTATTAATTATAATCAATCGTTTGATGACAGTCTCTGTCATCTTCATCAGGGATATTGCCCGGTCATGTCTAGTCTGGTGGCACTTACACCTTTGTAATCCTTCCCTCCTGATTGGTTAGTCCTCATCCAATCAGGTTTCTTCTATTCCACCTTGTTTACAATCAAATTCTAGCTCTTATTTAGAGTGAGACCTTTGTCTTTTTAAAATTCTTTTTCTCTAGTTTTATTTCAATGGCTTCTTTTACCAGGCGGTCGCAAAAGCCTTTGATACAGCATAGTAGTTTTATGCCATCGAAGTCAATCCTATGGCCAGTGCGAATGCAGTGTTCTGCTACTGCCGATTTCTCTGGCTAATCCAATTGGATACACCTCCGGTGCTCCTTGATGCAGGTTTCTACCATGTCTCCCCGCTGGCTGATATATACTGCTCCACATTCACAGGGAATCCTGGAAGCACCAACCATCCTGAGTCTTTGACCTGCATAAGCTGCGATTTGAGCTTCCTTACAGGACTGTGGATGGCATTAATCCTGTATTTCTTCAGGATTCTGGTGATCCTTCCAGAAACTATGGAAATATGGGAAAGACAGGCAGTAGCAATGAGTACCTCCTCTTTGTTAGGTTTCCTGCTTTTTCTGTTGGCCCTTTTAAAGCCCTGGTTGATTTGCTTCACTTTCTAGTCATTCTGTAGAAACGCCATGCGTAATCATCTTATTTCCTCAGGGAGGCTCTGTTGGTTTTTGCACGGTTAATCAAAGTAGAAAGAACCAATCTCCATTGGGAAGTGTGATGGTGGCTGTTATTGTTGAGATACAAGTCCATGTGAGTGGGTTTCTGTTAGACGCCATGTCTGAGGCTACCATCTGGTTTCTGCATGTTAGAACATCCAGGAACAGGAGGCAACCATTCTTCTTCATCTCCTTTGTAAATTGAATACTTGGATGTATTCTGTTCAGATGGTAATGGAACTGTTGGAGTGCCTGGAGTCCATGAAGCCACACTACGAAGTTTTCATCGACATAACTGAAGAAGCATTTGGGGCGTAAGGATGAGGAACTCAGAATCATCTTCTCAAACTCCTCCATGTAGGAATTAACAATACCCAGTGACAAGGATGATCCCATGGTCACTACATCTGTTTCTTCATAGTAGCTCCCCTTATAGAGGAAGTACGTTGATGTAAGTGTGTGTTTAAAAAGGTCAGTGGTACCCTTACCAAACCTCAACCACAGGAGGACCGAGCTGTCCTTAATGGGGACACCATGTCGAAACTGACCATTATGTCCTCTGGGTCCAGCTGGATGTTGGTCATCGTTTTAAAGAAGTCAGTCGAATTTGTGATGTGATGCTCACAGACCGAACAAAGAAAGACAGCATGGTAATTAAAAGCTTAGCAAGGTAGTAAGTTGGAGGATCTATCACACTGATGATAGGCTTCAGGGGGAGAACGCTCCTTGTGTACCTTAGTGAGCCTGTAAAGTCTTGGTGGTACCGGTGCCTGAGGGAGAAGTGTCTGCTGGCAGTCTGGATTTCTGCAGTAAAGCGAAGCTCTTCCTCACCACCAAATCCATGGGATCCCGCTGTCGAGCTCTGTAGGCAGGATCATCCAGATGTGTTGGACTTTCCTATGGTATTCCTCCAAATTCGTTAGGATCATCACATTTCCTTTGTCTGCTGGTAAAATCATGGTGGCTGGTTTTTGCCATAGTGCCTGAATGGCCAGTCACTCTCCTTTTGTAATGCTCGGTTTTGGCAAAATGGCCCTTTTGAAGGATAGTTTCTCCAACTTACTATCTCACCAAGATGACCATGTTGTCTCTCGTTTTTGGGAGGCTGTGAGCATCACAAATTTGACTGACTTGTTTAAAGAGATAACCAACAATCCAGCTGAACTTGGAGGACATAACGGTCAGTTTTGACATGGTGTCCCTGTTCACAAGAGTTCCCATTAAGGACAGCATTGTCCTTCTGCCATCAACATTTGACACGGGTACCATTAACCTTTTTGAACATACTCTTACACCAATATACCTCCTCTATAAGGGGAACTGCTATGAACAAATGGATGGAGTGGCCATGGGATCTCCCTTGTCAATGGCTGTTGCTAGTTCCTACATGGAGGACTTCGGGGAGAGAGCTCTGAGTTCATCGCCCTTATGCCCCAAATACTTCTTCAGATACATTGATGACACCTTTGTAAGAGCGGCCTCATGGACTCCAAGCTCTCCAACAGTTCCATGACCATCTGAACAGTATATATCCAAACATTCAGTTTATGATGGAGCTGGAGAAGAATGGTTGAAACTCATTCTTGGGCATTCTAATACACTGGAAGCTGAATGGTAGCCTCAGACATAGTCTATCGGAAACCATTCACACGGACTTACACCTCAGCAGTAACAGCCACCTTCAGGCCTCCCAATGTAGTGCGGTTCTTTCTACTTTGATTAACCATGCAAAAGCTATTTTGATCCCAGCGAACCCGGGAAGGAACCTGTCTCTACTGCCTGTCTTCCTTATATTTCCACGGTTTATGGAAGGATCGCTAGGATTGTGAAGAAATACCAGATTAATATAATCTACAAACCTGTAAGGATGCTCAAATCACAGTTTATGTGGGTCAGAGATGACCTGGGACTCAGGTCAGCTGGTGTTTACAGAATTCCCTGTGAATGCAGAGCAGCGTATATTGGCCAGACAGGACGCACAGCCGAAATCCATATCAAGGAGCACAGGAAATACAACCTATCGACAGATGACAGAATAGCCATAGCTCTACACACCATCTTTACACACCTCAAGAAGAAGGATGCTTATGTGAGAATGCTGTTCTTGGACTACAGCTCAACATTCAACACCATAATTTCCTCCGGCTTGACAAGAAGCTCAGAGACCTCAGCCTTCACCCTGCCTTGTGTAGCTGGATCCTGGACTTCCTGTCAGATCACCAGCAGGAGATAAGAGTGAGCTCCCCCACCTCTGCCCCTCTGACCCTCAACACAGGTGCCCCTCAAGCCTGTGTCCTAAGCCCCTTGCTTTACCCTCTGTATACCCATGACTGTGTTGCCACCCACAGCTCCAATCTGCTAATTACATTTGCAGATGATACTACACTGATTGGCCTTATCCCAAATAACAACAAAGCCGCCTACAGTGAAGAAGTCATCCCTCTGACACAGTGGTGTCAATAAAACAACCTCTTCCTCAATGTTGCAGAAACAAAAGAACTGGTTGTGGACTACAGGAGGAATGGAGACGGGCTAACCCCTATTGACATCAATGGATCTGGGGTTGAGAGGGTGAACAACTTTAAGTTCCTTGGTACACATATCACTGAGGACCTCACTTGGTCTGTACATACTGGATGTGTGGTGAGAAAAACACAACAGTGCCTCTTTCAGCTCAGATGGTTGAGTAAGTTCAGCATGAGTCCCCAGATCCTAAGGACTTTCTACAGGGACACAATTGAGAGCATCCTGACTGGCTGCATCACTACCTGGTATGGGAACTGTACTTCCCTCAATCGCAGGATTCTGCAGAGAGTGATGCGGACAGCCCAGCACATCTGTAGATGTAAACTTCCCAGAGCATTTACAGAGACAGGTGTATAAAAAGGGCCTGAAGGATCATTGGGGACCCGAGTCACCCCAACCACAAACTCTTCCAGCTGCTACCATCCAGGAAATGGTACCGCAGCATAAAAGCCAGGACCAACAGGCCATCAGACTGATTAATTTATGCTGACACAATTATATTTCTAAGCTATATTGATTACTTTGTGGGATATACTATTTATTACAAATTACTATAATTTTCACATTGCACATTCAGAATGAGATGTATCACAAAGATTTTTACTTTTCATGTATGTGAAGGATGTAAGAAATAAATTAGTTCAATTCGTTTAGGTAACCCAGATAGACTGGCTGTAGCAGATAGTTGCATTCACAATGGTCATAGGGTGGATTTCGACAACACAAAACCATCGTGCCATGCCAATAGCTTTTGGGACTGTCTGGTAAAGGAAGCCATTGAAATAAAACTCAAGGAAAAGTTTTTTTTTAAACAAAAACGAGGATCTTGCTATAAGTAAGAACTGGAATGCAATTGTAAACAAGGTGAGAGAGGAGAAACCTGATTGGATGAGGGCTAACCAATCAGGAGGGACGGACAACAGGGGTATAAATACCATTAGACTAGACATGCCTGGGCATTATCCCTGATGAATATGGTGGAGATTGTCATTGAAACATTGATTATAATCAATACCTATACTGACTGGAAGCCCGATCAGAGTTTATTTGTCATATACACCAGGAAAACACTAGATCCTTTATCTCTGAACTTGTACATTACACTAGACTTTTCCCTAAGTAGTTTATAATATTATATTTGAAGACTCACACACACAACTGGAAGAGAATTTTACTTTCTCAAAAATATTCAAGTTATTATTGCATTTTATTTAGTGACATTTATGTGCTTTGATGTCCCACTATCAGAAAACATTGGCATTGACAACAGCAATAATGAGCCATCTCTCAGCACGTCAAGGCTCATCCTAATGCAGGTTTTCCAGATGATATTCATAAAAATCTTTTTATGTTCTCGAGCTCTTATTCCAAGACCAGCAGAATGCTAAACTTTCATTTCAGTACTTTTCACAAGTACAAAGCTTATTACAAACGTATATGTAAATAATGACTTACTCAACACAAGGCTGATCTGCAAGCCAGGATGGCTTTTGTTATGGGAAATATATTAACCATGAGCAAACAAAGATACTGAAGTGCTCTCTGATTCCCAAAATAAATGTTGTAGGCAGCATACCCAGTTTGCAAGATACAACTCCGAAGAATTTCTAGAAGATGACTTTGCACATATCTACAGTGTTAACATGACCATCACAGTGATGAGTATTTTGCACTTTATGTTCATACCTGGAAACAGAGCAACATTTTCATAGTAAATCACCAGTAAGAGAATAATGAAGAGCACAGATGTGAACATACTTATAACACATTTGAATCAAAACCCATTTTTTTCTGTGATAAACTGCATATTGAAAACTCAATAGCCTCTGGTAAAATAGATACCATAGTTTAGTATTCTTTTGCTGTTCGGAGCTACTGATGAAATTGATAACAGGGAGAAGTGGCAATCTTTTCATCATCCTCTTCTATTGCAGAATTCAGCTAAAATATTTAAAGTGGATACTTCAACATGTCATTTGTGCAGATGCTACAATAGAAAGATAATATTGCTCCCTCCGGAGCCCTTTTGCACTAAAGTGATGCTACTATCAAGGCAACTATATATGGCTGAGACATTTCAAATATTAGAAAAAATAACCCAATATACGGTACTAAAATCAGTCAAAATTATCACTGCTGAGTTTCAAATAGGTTCATTACTTTTATTTATCAAATCGAAGACATTAAGAGCCAGAGCTATTAGCATCAAGAATACATTTCTTTGATAAGAGAAATTATTTAGTACTGTGAAAGGGTTTGATCAAGGTTGAGGGTTGGATGATGTGAGCACAAAATGCAAAAGGTAAAGGGATAATCATGCAGCAATTATTGTTAATCATCACACAGCCTGCAAGGAAATAGAATATTTTCAAATGTATAACCTTGGAAGGTATGTTTGCCATTAACTAACTAACTCAGCATTTTGACAAATTTCTCTTTCTCTCTCTCACACACACTCTCTTTCTCTCTCACATTCTCTCTCTCTTCCACACACACTATCTCCCACCTTCCCCTCCCCATCTGCCTCATATTTTGAACTTCCAAACAATATTTTCAAAAATTATTCTTATATACTTAATAAGAATTTGCAATGTTTAATCAGTAGCTTTGAATACTAAATTACAATGTCTTTTTACTGTAGGCTATTGAGTTTGCAATATACAGTTTATTACAGAAAATATGGATTAAATTCAAATATCGTGTAAGTATTTTCATTTGTATAAGCCTAGTATTACAGCCCATTCTCATTCAACATATCTCCTTTGTTCTACCCATTCTTCTCCATCTTTCTCCTATTGAAAAAGATATTTTTCCTGTATACCATAGTTCTGACAAAGTGTCTCAGATCTGAAAACACTGTATCTCTTTCCACAGATGTTGCCTGACATGTTGGGTACTTCCAGCAGTTTTTTGCAGAGGTGCATTGGAGAACATTCTGACTGGTTGCAACACTGCCTGCTGTGGAGGCTCCAATGCACAGTGGCAGGAAGCTGCATAGACTAGTAGACTCAGCCAGCTCCATCATGAAACACAGCCCTCTCAACCATTGAGGGGATCTTTAAGAGTTGGTGCCTCAGGAATGCGGCATCTATCATTAAAGACCCTTACAATGCTGGCCGTGCCCTCTTCTCATTACTACCATCAAGAAGGAGGTGCAGGAACCTGAAGACCCATATGCAATGACTCAGAAATAGCTTCTTCCTCTCAGCCATCAGATTTCTGAACAGTCTATGAACACTACCTCATTATTCCTTTTTTACTTCAGTATTTTTATATTTTTGCACTGTACTGCTGTTGCAAAACAATAAATTTCACACCACATAAGGCAGTGATAATAAACTTGATTCTGATTCTATTTTCACGATAAGATTGTGCAAAAGAATCAATTACAATGATGTTAAACAAGGACTTAATGAGTCACATCCTGGGCTTTTGAAAGAGATTGATTTGGATACATTGAATCTGTATTTCAACATTTGAAGTTCCAGAGACTCTACAATGGTTCTCTCACATTGCGGTTTAGCATATGTAATGCTAATATTTAAAAAAAGAGAGAGATAGAAAATAGGGAATTCAGAATACTTAGGCTGACATCAATAGTAGGGAAAATTCAGGAACTTAATATTAAGAAAGCTAAAATAGGGCACCAAAAATAAGCAAAGGATTGGACAGAATCAATGTGGGAAATCATTGTGCTTCTCCAGTTTTTAGCTACAACAATACAAAGGGTGGGGGGACAGAACAGTGGACTCTGCTGTTAAAGGATTTGAGCATGAGTAATCAGTATTTATGTAGTGCCCAGGTTGGATTACATACAAGACTGGACCCGTTACCTAGGGAAGCATGGGGGTGAGGGGGGGGGGGGGGAAGAACCGCTATATTGATTCCTTGAATATGGGATTTGTCATACAAGGAGATGTTAGGCAGATCTGAAATGCTAAATGTCTTACATGACTGTCTGAAGCTACATGCCTGTAATGTTGCTAAAAACTCTGAAGTTCGAAGTAAATTTACTATCTAAGTACATATATATCACCCTGAGACTCGACAAATCCAATAACCATAATAGAATTAATGAAAGACTACCCAACTGGGTGTTCAACCAGTGTGCGAAAGTCTACAAACTGTGCAAATACAAAAAGGTAGAAAAATAATATTAAGTAAATAAGCAATAAATATCGAGAAGATGAAACTAAGAGTCCTTGAAAGTGAGTGCATGGGTTGTGGGAACATTTTGATGATGGGTCAGTGAAGTTGAGTGAAGTTGTCCCCTTTGGTTCAAAAGCCTGGTGGTTGAGGGGTGATACTGTTCCTGAACCTGTTGGTGTGAGTCCTAAGCCTCCTGTACCCTCTTCCTGATGGCAGCAGCGAGAAGAGAGCATGACCTAGGTGGTGGGAGTTCCCGATGACAGATGCTGCTTTCCTACAATGACACTCCGTAGATGAGCTCAATGGTGGGGAGGACTTTCTCCCGTGATGGACAGGGCCATATCCACTGCTTTTTGTAGAGTTTTCCATTCAAGGGCATTGGTATTTCCATACCAGGCTGTGAGGCAGCCAGTCAATAAACTCTTCACCAGACATCTGAGGAAGTCTGTCAGAGTTTTAGATGTCATACCGAATCTTTGCAAAGTCCTAAGAGAATTGCTGTGCTGTTGTGCTGACATGTGTGAGGTACAGGTGGAGCAAAAATGCAAGTTTTTCATTTCACCTGTACATCACCATACTTGTGCATTTGACAATAGACTTGATTGGACTTCTTGCAATAGCCAAATTTTAATTTTTATATCAAATACTATCAGGTCATAGATTGATAGAATGGTTAATAGTGCAGAACAAAGCCAATCAGCCCACTGTATCTTCAAAGCGCTCAACCAGATCAACTCAGCAATTTCATAGCCTCTTCTTCATGGCCTCCTAAACTTCTCACAATTGTATGTTAATCCAATAGTCTCTTGAAAGTCACAATCAAATCTGTATCCACTACAACTGCTGCAGTCCTAATGAAGGTTACTCCCACTGTTCTAAATGATAGAGACTTTCAGAATTTAGAGCCAGCAATGATGACGAACTGGCAAACTATTTCCAAATTAAGATGGTGTGCTGCAGAAAGTGAAGCTTAAGGCGGTTTGGAAGGGGATATTGGAGCAGCCAGCGAAAGTATTTGTATTGCACTTTGTAGGTGGAGCCATTATGTGCTGCTGGTCGAGAGAATGGAAGTTACAAGTAGTTGATAAGGTGCCAATAAAATTGTTTGATTTGTCTCAGGTGGGATCAAATCAACCTCTTTGCAAGTCTTTGCTTCTGCATTCATCCAGGGAAGTACAGAGTATTCTATCAAACATAACATGAGTCCCAAAAATACTGAGGCATTGGGAAGTGTATTACCTGCCTTAGGATACTGAAGGCAGTTATATAATTGATGCAGATGAGTCCCTGACCCAGGGTGAGCTCCAGCATACTGGTGATGTGGATATTGGCTATAGTAATACCACGGAATATTAAAGTTTGATACTCTCTTAAAGGACATGGCCACTGTACATTTGTGACACAAATGTCACTTGCCGCTTTTCAGCCCAATCTGTTCACTTTTCAGTTGTTGAGTACAATCCTTCATTGTGTATGGTGACATATATATACTTTGATAATAAATTTACTTCGAACTTTGAACAATCCTGAATATTGTTTAAGTCTTGCTGCTTGCTGCTATGCACTGCTTCATTTGCTAAGGAGTTTGGAATGGAAATGTATATTGTGCAATCTGCAGAAAACAATCAAAGTTCTGATCTTATTCTGGAAGCAGCATTGGCAATGCAGCAGCTGAAGATGGTAGGACCCAGAACAATTCCTATGGAATTGCTGAAGTGATACCACAGGGCTTGGATGACAGAACTCTGACTACCATAACCATCTTCCTTCGTACAAATTGACTTCATGTGACAGATTTTATATGGGATTTTGCATGTGCATTTAGTTTCATTTTTAATTTGTACTTAAAGAGTCCAAATGCAAAAAGCTGCTTAGAATGTTTTATCATTTGAATATGTAAGTGATAACCATAGGTCTTTGTATTACTCTCTCATTGACTACACACTCTTTCACAAATTAAATAAAAGAACTGGAGCAAAATCCTTGCATATCCTGATACTTTCTGTGCTCCCATAAATGTAAGGTCTTGTGTCTGTTCCATGTTACTATGGAAACAGGATTAGAAGAGGTGAGTTACTAGCAACACTCCTAATGCTTTCATGAACTATGTAAGCAAAATTTCTGTGCAGAACTAAAACTTTAACAATTTATTAATGACTATATATCTTATGGAAGAATCATGCATTTCATATGTTTACATTCAAATTCTCAGATATATGAAAATTAGAAATATTAATTTATTTCCTTTGGTGACTCATTCTAATATACCTTTCTTCAAATAATCTGTTTTAATTTCCTTTGTTCCATTACAAACCATCATTTCAAAATGTCAATCAAATGGAAGATTAGTATGTTTCCATTAAAGATATCTACTCTCTAGAAAAGTGGCAATGAATCACTTCACCTTTATTTAATTATCAGTAATATTATCCCTAGGTAAACTTACCCTAAATTACATAAAGAGCATGAAAGTCAGTCATATAAATGAGGCATGAAATTGAAATGAGTATGTCAACTGCTTGAACTGTTAACCAGTCTTAGCTATAAATCTATAGCTGTTGGATAATGTAAATACAACCCTCTCACCAGGGCTCGTACACCAACTTGGCTCATTAGCTAACTCTGATAATAGCCATGTGACTCAGTGGTGAGAAGGCCATCTTTCATAATCAAGACACGTCTAGGGTCAGTATGATTTGGAGTTCAACCAAACAGGAATATTGGGATGCTCCAATCGAACAAACCTCAATTTGAGCAAATGCTGTGTAAGTGGTGTCCATATACAGTTATCAGTCACCCAGAAATGATAGATCCTACACCAGCATAAAGAAAGTATACTTACCAGTTTTCAACTTTATCAAACCATTAACAGAGAAAGAAAAAATGATAAATGGCCCATTACAGGTAAACCAGTCTAAACATGCACTTATACATTGGAGCTCATTTCTGTAGTAGCTGGGAGTATCGCTTTACTCACGGCGCTGAATTCTCATCACCAATCACAGGTAGAACTTCCCTTCTTGGAATCCTCTGCCTTGTGAAGCACTCCTTACTCCCCTTTGGATGGGATCTTCCAGGTGTCTCTTCACATGCTCTTCTCTTCATATCTCCGCCAAAAGACTCCAAACCATTACTGTCCTTCAGAAAACTCTCCCCACCCAGCTCTCGAGAATGTTCCAAGCCATCCCACTCCTGACTGGCTGACACTACAGTCCAAAATTGGACAACATGGCTCCTTATCTTCAGCTGAAGCCAAAAAACTCTTACCAGCAGGACACGCTGCTTTTAAAGAAGACTGCTAAAACAAAATACCTCACAGCTTTGCAGCAGAAATCTTAACCAGGGCATTGCGTAAGTATTTTAAAAGTGAGTAAAATTATCAGTTTCAGTATTATTATTGCTTGAGAGTTTGCAGAGTTGTCTATTCTGTATATTACTGATACATTTTAGATTATATACATCTTATCTATTGAGTAACAGTCCTTAGTCTAAGCCCAGGGTCAGTTTTAAAGATAATGTGATTAAAAAAAACGGCATCTTCTTCTCACTGTCATTGAATACTGTTCCCAAAATTGAGTGACTAAGACCTGGTGATTGTCTTTCAATGTCAGTTTTTAAATTGTTCCAAAAGTTGGGCTCCATTGAACTCCAATGACAAATTGTGGCAATTCCCCGGAACTTTGTTGGGAAATTTGCCCTTGAACCTACATCAGTTTTGATCTTACATTTTCTGACAATGTGGCTGTAAGGCTATTCAGCCCATTGAGTCAATTCAGCTCTCAGAGCATACCCATCCAGTCCTTTTCTCCACTTATTTTCCTTGTGATCTATTCTTTCTCATACACCTATCAAATTCACCCCTCCCCCCAATTCTTTCTGCCACCCATCTGCTTTAGGTATTTCATGGTAGCCAATTAACCTCGTATGACACACCTATAGCACCTATAGCATATCTTCATGTGTGCACAGAAATCTGAGGACTCAGAAGGAACCCATGACATCATAGGGAGAATGTGAAACTTCCTGTAGATAGCATACAACGTCAGGACACAAACTAATTGCATCCAAGTAAATAATTCATATAAGAAATAAAATTTCAATATTCCTGATTCGAAGATTCAAGATTGTTTATTGTCATTCTTCAGTACCCGATTGAAAAGGAGGATGAGATGATTGTGACTCCGGATTGAGTGCAGCACAAAGAAACGCAATCAACATAAATATGAAGCAATCCTATAAAACACAATGTACAAGTAACTGAGTACTTGTGGCCGGTTAGTTTATACACATGTATATAAAGTGATGCTTGGTGCAGGAATATCTGTATATAAGGTGAATCTGACAGGAAATGATAAAGTGACAAAGTGACTCTTGGCAAGAGGAGCTTTTCTAGGATAGCAATGGGTCATATGAAAACACAGTAGAACAGTGCTGTGTCCAGGTAGGTTTGAGGCGTGGGAACTTTGGCACTTACTTGTGGCTTACCGTTTTATATCATGAAGTTCTATGGTCTTCTGAATCAATACTGCTCATCGTCACCAAACACATTCAATGCATTTTGAAATGATCAGAGGCAATGTGCAATAGTATATTTCAGAATTTTCCATTTCTATAAAATTGGGTGTTAATATTAAAAATAGCAATGCCTCCCAGTAAAAGATGCTTTAAATCTCAACTTGCTCTCAAGCAGCCTCAATACCCAGTGTAGTAGTTATCATCTGCAGAGATAAGGATATAAATCAAGTTGGCAAGGTTGTATTAGGGATATAAATCATTATACTCATAATGCAAATATATACTTAATCTATTGTTTTGGACTATTAAACAGGAAGAGATACATGACTCAAAGTTAACTTAATCTATCATTCAGAAGTTTTTCTTCTCCAAGTGAAATGTAAAAGTTTACTTCTTGACTCGAATGCATGGTGAATTAATCCACAGGCAAATAGGTAATCCACTCAGCCACCTGAAGATAGTTACTCTGTGATGCATCACTCTGCAATTTCAATGGTAGTAGATCACATTTGGTCAGATAAAGTTCTCTGTGTGCCTTTCATAAATTCATGTTGTCTGGCTTCAAAGTGTGTACATTACCAAATATCACATCAGTACTTCAGGTAAATCACGTCACGTTGATGGACTTTTCACTTATCTTTTCCGCTTCAAGAAAATACCAGAGAAGAAATGAAATCACTTGGTAGTTTGTGTCAACATTAAATTTATTGATTAAAAATTTGATGATACCAATAAAGGCACAGTAGCATTAGAGGTGGTAAAGCTGCCTCGCAGCTCCCGTGACCTCAGTTTGATCCCGTCCTCCAGCGCTGTCTACATGGAACTCATACGCACACCCTGCAGCTACAAGGACTCTCCCTCAGTGTTCCCAAGGTGATGTAAAACTTACCTCCAGTGTAGAAAGCTGACAGAGAATCAGTGGGTTATTAATGAGCACGTGCAGAAGGGAAGGAAGTGGGGAGATGTGAGTAACAGAGCTGCACTACAAATCATTCAGAACTCCAAGTGTTCAGGACTTGCTGTGTTCTTCCAGCTTTTTGTGTGTGGTGCTTAAGATTTCCAGCATCCGTAGAATCTCTTGTGGTTTTAAATTGTCTCCTTTTATGCTGTAATCAATAAATGATTACTTTAAAAATTTTTGTTTTGTTATTCAAAACACTTCAATGTCAGTGATGCAGGGAGCATTCAAGATAAAAAACAAATGACAATGTGTTTAAATATAATTTCCATTCATGCTTAGCCCAGGAGGGATTTCTGGTAGTAATTATTTAAAGGAGGCATTCCACACATCCGTGAGACCATTCCGGTAAATTGTAATAAGCTTGTTTAAATGTAGCCTCTTGGCATTAGGTTCAGCAGACAAAGACATACCAAACATATAAGTATTGTACTTGATTGTCATAAATAGTCTGGTATCAAGAATTGTCATTACATGAACATAGTACAGTTTTTTTAACTATAGCGTATCGAAGTGAATACAAATTGCTTCATTAGCTTCATCTCCTTTGGGGGAGCATAATTTTAAGGTTGGTTGGAGGAAAGTTTAGGGGGATGTCAGAAGTAAGTGGGTGATTGGAACACCCTGCCCATGGTAAAGGCAGGTATATTAGAGACATATAAGAAACCTTTAGATACATAAGTGGATGATAGAGAAATGGAGGGGTATGTAAGGGGAATGGTTAGATAGATCTTAGAGTCAGTTAAAAGGTCAGCAAAACATTGTAGACCAACGAGGCTGTACTGTGTTGTAATGTTCCATGTTCTATGTAATTTTGTGAGTTCCTGGATTATGTTAGTTCAGCTATATTTCTATGGCTATCCAATAACCATGTTTAGTGATGCAACCTTGGACTTGATCCCAACAACATAGATTTCTTACAGTAGAATACATTAAATTGAGATACTGAATTACATTTTTAAAAATTAATTTAAAAAATATGGAATTGCAGAAAGTAATGTATTTCAATTGTAACCAGAAGAGGTGAGTACTTCAATTTTCTGCCTGTTATAATTCAAACTGCATATTTAAAATTTTGGTTTCATATTCATCATTTCAAAAATATCATGGAAATAATGGCTTTTTTATCTTTATTTACTTGAAGCTCTAAAGGCCGCAATAAACTCTCATGTAATCATTTTCGTGTAAGGTAAACAGGTAGGTAAATAAAGAAAATTCAGTAACACACACCAAAATGCTGCAGGGACTCAGCAGGCTAGGCAGCGTCTATGGAAATAAGTAAGGTCGACATTTCGGCAGTACTGGAGAAAAAAAGATGAGGAGTGGATTTAAAAGGTGGCAGAGGGAAGAGAGGGACATAAGGTGATAGGTGAAAATGGGAGGAGGAGGGATGAAGTAAAGAACTAGGAGGCTGATTGGTGAAAGAGATACAGGGCTGGAGAAGGGGGAGTCTGATAGAAGGGAACAGAAGACCATGGGAGAAAGAAAACTGGTGAGGAGCACCAGAGGGAGCCATTGGGTGGGCAAGGAGATAAGGTGAGAGAGGGAAAAGGGGATGGGGAGTGGTGAAGGAGAGCGGTGGCAGGGAGTGCCCATTACCCGAGGTTCAAGAAATTGATGTTCATGCCATCAGCTTGGAGGCTACCCAGACAGAATATAAGCTGTTGTTTCTCCCACCTGAGTGTGGCCTCATTGCAACAATAGAGGGTTCTTCCAGTCTGAGTGTGGCCTCATTGTGACAGTAGAGGACAATAGTAGGCCCCTCTCCCACCTTTTAAATCTACTGCTCATCTTTTTTTACTCTACTCTTGGCAAAGGATCTCAGCCCAAAGTGTCAACTGTATTTTTCCATAGATGCTGCCTGACTTGCTGAACTCCTCCAGCATTTTGTGTTGTGTTGCTTGGATTTCCAGCATCTGCAGATTTACTCTTGTTTGAGACTAAATTCATTGACTACTTTAGATGTTGACTGTATTAGAAAATCCTGCAATATATTTCTTCTCTTAATATTCATTAAGCCAATTTAGATTGTCAATTAGCATGCTAGTTTACACTTTAGTTTCATGAAAGCCATGTTACCTAGACCTTGTCTAGCTGTTCAGTGCACATTTGGGAAAATGGTGTGAGAAAATTGCCAAATGGGCATCTCAAACTGCTTGGAAAGGCCTCTTGTTTGAGATATAGTTAAACTTGACAGTTACTTCAGTTGGCTGCTTGGCCATTTATTTTTTTTACATTAGCAGATAACAAGCTATTAGTTTTGCTTCAAAATCAAAATTAAACCAGTGTTCTGTTTTTACATGACACTGAAAACACTCTTGCCTGATGCCCTTTCGTTCTTGTTCAGAAATTATTTGAAGGCTTGTAACAAACTCAAGTCTGCAATGCAGACAGCATTAGATATTGTTGTTTTCTTCAGAAAGTTAGAAATTTTGTACAAAATCTTGTTCAATGCTTTTAATCTTATAATACAATATTTATATGAAGAATATTAGCATAACAGAATTGGAACTCACCTAATATTAACATTGGTTTGAGCATTCCTTATGTGGATTGGTTGAGAAAGCTAGGGCTTTTCTCTAAAGAGTGACAAAAGGATCAGAGGTGACTTAACAGAGGTGTACAAGATGATTAGAGGCATAGATAGCATGGACATCCAGAGAATTTATTTCAGGGCAGAAATGGCTAATCTGAGGGAGAAAGGAAAGTATGGGGGATGGAAGAGGTAATTTTTGTTTACACAGAGAGTGGTGGATGCATGGCAGGGAATGTAGTAAAGGCAGATATGTTAGGAACATTTAAGAAGAGGCACATGGATGAAAGAAAAAAAGTAGAGGGCAATGTGGGAGGGAAGGGATAGGTTGATCTAAGAGTAGGTTAAAGGGTCAGCACATTGTGGGCCAAAAACCTGTCCTGCACTGTACTGTTCCATATCCTATATTCTGTGGAACATTATGTGTATGCTCTCTTGTGAACCCTGTGAAGATGCTTATGGGAGGTAACTGCGACATAGGTAGTTGAATGCATGCTTGTTATTGTGCCACAGTTCAATCTGGGAATGCACAAGAAGCCAAAATTGGATGGGTACAAAGGATAGAGAGCCCTAAGGGTGGGTTATTACAGAGATATTAGAGTGTGAAACTAGGTGGTGATCAGAAAACAGTGATTAGAATTTTAAAATTTAGGCTTAGCCACAATAAAACTCAATGCAAGATCAGTGCGCACAGAGATGAGAGATGGAGAAAACTTGATGGGAGTTTGGATATAACAGTGCCCAAACTTCAAAGTAACGTAGAGGAGAAGGTGGGATTCCAGCGAGGAGTGAATTAGAATAACCAAGCCTAGAATTACAAAGGCATGGATGACATTCAACATCTAATGGATTCCTGAAAAAGGAAGGATGAAAGGGGTTAAAATGAACAGTTATGGTCTTATACAGCCAATGGGATTGGAAGGTCAAGTGCAACAGCAAGTTTATAAATAGTTCAGTTCAATCTCTGGTTATTGATAGGGAGAGAAATGCATTTAATGGTTACTAAGTTTATGGTAAAGTTTGAAAACAGAAGTTGATAGTTTCTGTATAGCCAATACAAGGCAATAAAATGGTAAATCAGAGGTAGTGAAAATGCAACGAAAGATGCTGATGAGTTTGGGGTGTTATGTCAGAACCTGATGTGTTACTCAATGTAACACTGATACTTGCTATAATTTAAAAATAGCAAATGGCTAAGGATGATCAGGGAACTCTAGATACAATAGCTGAACAACAAAATGAGAAGCAACTGCCCATCAGTCTCGAACTATGAGATAAGAAGGTGTTAGGTGAGTCAAAATAGATTTCTAATAGATGAAGTATCTTGGAAAAGGTTAGTGCAGTCAACTATGTCAAGGGCTGTGGAAAGGACAAATATGATATGAACAGTTACCATTGTGGCTAAACTACATGAAAATCAGAACAAATGTAATTTATGGTATTGATATATGTCATTTGGGATATATCCAAGGTCATCCAATGATGTTGAAAGGACAGGTAGGTAGGCAAAGACTGTGGGTTGGCTCTGTTGGTAAAAAAAATGAAATCAAATCCTTACAAACAGGTGATATATGATTGGAAGATGTAGAATATTTATGGGTACAGTTAAGAAACTGGAAGGGTAAAAAGACCCTGATAGGAGTTATATACAGACCCTCAATCAGTCAGTGAGCAACATTATGATAGTTATGGGGAATTTCAATATGCAGGTAGATTGGGAAAATCAGGTTGTTGCTGGATACCAAGAGAAGAAATTTGCAGAATTCCAATGAAATTGCTTTTTGGAGCATGTTATGGTCAAATCCACTTGAAGAAAAGCAATTCTGGATTTGGTGTTGTGTAACGAACCAGATTTGATTAGGGAGCTTAAGGTAAAGGAACCTTTAGGAGCCAATAATCATAGTATAATAGAATTCACTCAGCAGTTTGAGAGGGAGAAGATAGATCAGATATACTTTATTATTTTTACAGTGCAGCAAAGGGATTACATTGGCATGAGAGAGGATCTGGCCAAAGTTGACTAGAAGAGGACATAAGCAGCGATGACTGCAGAACAGCAATGGCTGGAGATTCCAGGAGCAATTTGGAAGAAGCAGGATAGATACATCCCAAATATGCAGAAGTATTCTTTGGGAGCATGAGGCAACCACTGCTGACAGGGTAAGTCAAATACAGCATAAAAGTAAGGCAGGTCATATAAAAGAACAAAATGTAGTGGGAAATTAAAAGATTGAGTAACTTTTCAAAACCAACAGGGAACTAAGGGAACTAAAAATGTCAGAAGGAGAAAAAAGATGAAATATGATGGTAAGCTAGCCGATAACATCAAAAAGGATAGCAAAAGAGTTTTCAGATATATAAAGAGTAAAAGAGAGGCAAAAGTGGACATTGGACCAGTGGAAAATGACACTAGCACAGTAGTAATGGGCAACAAAGAAACTGGATGACCTTAATTAGTATTTTGCATCCTAGTATCCCAGAAATTTGGGGCAGAAGTGAGTGTAGCTGATGTGACTAAGGAGGAACTGTTTGGGAAGTTAAAAAATCTGAAGGTAGATAAATCACCTGAACCCGATGGTGTACACCCTAGAGTTCTGAAAGAGGTGGCTGAAGAGATTGAAGAGGCATTACTAATGATCTTTCAAGAATCACTAGTTCTGGATGGTTCTGGATGAACCAAATGTCCTTCTTCTACTTCTATCCAGGGAGGGAGACAGAAGAGGGAAAATTATAGTTCCGTTATCCTGACTGCAGTAGTTGGAAAAATGTTGGAGTCCATTATTAAGGATGCAGTTTGAGGGTACATGGATGCACATGACAAAGTGGGCCAAAATCAGTATGGTTTCTTTATGGGCAAATGTTGCCTGACAAATCTGTTGGAATTCTTTGAGAAAATAACAGGCAGGATAGACAAAGAAGAATCAGTGGATGTTGCTTATTTGGATCTCCATAAGGCCTTTGACAAGGTGCCACACATGAGACAGCTTAAGAAGACAAGAGCCCATGTTACTACAGGAAAGATACTATCATGGATAGAAGATTGGCTGACTGGCAGGAGGCAAAGATTTGAAATAAAGTGGGACTATTCTTGTTGGCTGCCAGCGACTAGTGTTTTTCCAAATGGGTCGATGTTGGGACCGCTTCTTTCATGCTGTATGTCAATGATTTGGATGACAGAATTGCTGGCTTTGTTGCCAAATTTCCAGATGATACGAAGATAGCTGGAGGGGCAGGTAATGTTGAGGAAGCAGGGTGTCTGCAGAAGTACTTGGATAGATTGGGACAATGGGCAAATAAGATGCAGATGGAACATAGTGTATGGTCATGCAGTTTGATAGTAGGAATACAGGTGTCGACTATTTATAAATGGGGAGAAAATTTTTAAAATGGAAGGTGTGAAGAGAAAATGGAACTAGGCAGTTAGAGCAGAGCACCCTTGTGGCCATTC
This sequence comes from Hypanus sabinus, assembly GCF_030144855.1. Classification (NCBI taxonomy): domain Eukaryota; kingdom Metazoa; phylum Chordata; class Chondrichthyes; order Myliobatiformes; family Dasyatidae; genus Hypanus; species Hypanus sabinus. The sequence goes on along the minus strand of NC_082719.1, from coordinate 63,863,813 downwards.
CCCTCAAAAACAAGTATACCGCTTTGGATACTTTTGTGGGGGATGAACTCCAAGGAGAATGCCATGGTGACCGGGTTACTGGCACTGACCACGGGTCCACGGTGCAGAAGGGAAAGAGAGAGAAGAAGGGAGCGGTAGTGAAAGAGGACTCAACAGTGAGGGGAAGAGACAGGAGATTCTGTGGACGTGAACAGGACATCTGGATGGTATATTGACGCCCAGGTGCCAGGGTCAGGGATGTCTCAGATTATGTCCACAGCATTTTGGAGAGGGAGGGGGGAGCAGTCAGATGTTTTGGTACATATTGGTACCAATGACATAGGAAGGAAAAGCAATGAGGTCCTGAAAAGAGAATTTAAAGTGCTGGGTAGAAAGCTGAAGAGCAGGACCTCCAGGGTAGTAATTCCTGGATTGCTGCCTGTGTCTCACACCAGTGAGGGTAGAAACAGGATGATTTGGCAGATTATTGTGTGGCTGAGAAGCCGGTGCAGGGGGCAGGGCTTCGGGTTCTTGGATAATTGGATCTCTTCTGGGAGAAGTATGACCTGTTCAAAAATGATGGGTTGCACCTGAACCTGAGGGGGACCAATAGCACGCGGGCAGGCTTGTTAGAGCAGTTGGGGAGGGTTTAAACTAATTTGGTGGAAGGGGGTGGGAACTGGTGTAAAGGGACTCAGAATAGGACAGATGGTAAAAAGGCAAAGATAGCATGCAGTCAGACTGTCAGGAATGGCTGGCTGGTAATGGGACTTAGCTGCAGCTAACAGGCTGAGTATCAAATCCTTAAGGATACAGAATCAGAAATGATAGCAAATACTGAACTCAAGGTGTTGTATCTAAATGCACGTAGTGTAAGAAATAAGGTGGATAATCTTGTTGTAATATTACAGATTTCCAGGTATGACGTTGTGGCCATCACTGAATCGTGGCTGAAGGATGGTTGTAGTTGGGAGCTGAATGTCCAAGGTTACACGTTATATCAGAGGGATAGGAAGGTAGGCAGAGTGGATGGTGTTGGCTCTGCTGGTAAATAATGGCATCAAGTCAGTAGAAAGATGTGACATAGGATCAGAAGATGTTGAATCCTTGTGGGTTGAGTTAAGAAACTGCAAGGGTAAAAGGACGTTGATGGCAGTTATATACAGGCCTCTCAACAGTAGCTGGGAGGTGGACCACCGGTTAAAACAGGAAATAGAAAAGGCCAGTCAAAGAGCAATGTTATGGTAGGCACGAGTGATTTTAACATGCAGGTTGACTGGGAAAATTAGGTTGGTAGTGGATCTCAAGAGAGTGAGTTCGTTGAATGCCTAAGAGATAGCTTTTTAAAGCAGTTTATTGTTGAGCTTACTAGGGGATGAGCCATACTGGATTGGGTGTTATGTAATGAACTGGAGGTGATTAAGGAGCTTAAGGTAAAAGAACCCTTGGGAATCAGTGATCACAATATGATTCAGTTCAACTTGAAATTTGATAGTGAGAAAGTAAAGTCTGATGTAGCAGTATTTCAGTGGAGTAAGGGAAATTACAGTGGAATGAGAGAGGAGTTGTCCAAAGTAAACTGGAAGGGGCTGCTGGCAGGATGTCAGCAGAGCAGCAAGGTGTGTGTTTCTGGGAAAAATGTGGAAGATGCAGGACACTTGTATTCCAAAAATGAAGAAATACTTAAATGGCAAAATAGTATAACCATGGTTGACAAGGGAAGTAAAAGCTATTGTAAAACAAAAGAGATGGCATACAACGAAGCAAAAATTAGTGGGAAGATAAAGGATTGGGAAGTTACAAAAAACCTACAGAGAGCAACTAAAAGAATCATTAGGAGGGAAAAGATGAAATATGAAAGAAAGCTGGCAATTAATATCAAAGTGGATAGTAAAAGCTTTTTCAAGTATGTTAAAAATAAAAGCGAAATGAGAATGGATATAGGACCACTAGAAAATGAGGCAAGAGAAATAATAACGGGGGACAAGGAGATAGTAAGTGAACTAAATGAATACTTTGCCTCAGTCTTCACTGTGGAAGACACTAGCAGTGTGCCAGATATTGTAATGTGTGAAGGAAGAGGAGTGGTTGCAGTTTCTATTACAAAGGAGAAGGTGCTCAAAAAGCTAAAAGACTGAAAAGTACATAAGTCATCCGGACCAGAAGAACTGCACCCCAGGGTTCTGAAAGAGGTAGCATTAGAGATTGTGGCGGCATTAGAAATGATCTTTCAACAATCATTGGACTCTGGAATGGTGCCAGAGAACTGGAAAATTGCAAATGTCACTCCATTCTTTATGAGATGAGGAAGGCAAGAGAAAGGAAATTATAGACCAGTTAGCCTGACCTCAGTGGTTGGGAAGATGTTAGAGTCAATTGTTAAGGATGTGATGGAGCACTTGGTGACACAGGACAAAATAGTACAAAGTCAGCATGGTTTTCTTAAAGAAAAATCCTGCCTGACAAACCTGTTGGGATTCTTTGAGGAGATTACAAGTAAGATAGATATAAGGTACTGGTGAGCCCTCACCTTGAGTATTGTGAACAGTTTTGGCCCCTCCTCATAGAAAAAATGTTCTAGCTTTGGAGAGGGTCCAGAGAAAGTTCACAAGGATGATTCCAGGAATGTAAGGGAACATTTGATGGCTCTGGGTCTGTACTCGCTGGAATTCAGAAGGATGAGGGGGGATTTCATTGAAACCTTTCGAATGTTGAAAAGCTGAGACAGATTAGATGTGAATGGATGGTTCCCATGATGAGAGAGTCTAGGACAAGAGGGTGCAGCCTCAGTTAGAGGGGTGCCCTTTCAAAACAGAGATGCAGAGAAACTTCTTTAGCTGAAGTGTGGTGTATTTGTGGAATTTGTTGCTACCTGCAGCTGTAGAGGCCAGGTCGTCGGATATATTTAAGACAGAGATAGATGTGTTCTTGATTGGACATAGCATCAAAGGTTATGGGGAGAAGGCCAGGAGCTGGGGTTGAGGAGGAGTGAAAAAAGGATCAGCCATGATTGAATGGCAGAGCAGACTCGATGGGCCAGATGACCTGATTCTGCTCCTGTGTCTTAAGGTTTTATAGACTGGAAGGTTCACTTGCAGGTTGAGTTGGTAGTACGGAAGGTTAATGCAATGTTAGCATTTATTTTGAGATGACTAGATGATAATAGTAAGGATGTAATGCTGAGGTTTTATAAGGCATTGGTCACACTGCATTTGGAATATTGTGAGCAGTTTTGAGCAATTTCTTCAGACGGAGCGTGGTGAATTTGTGGAATTCATTGTCATAGAGGTCGAGAGGGATAATAAATCAAATGTATGGAATGGTACAGCACACTCAATGTGCCAAAAGGCCTAATTCTGCTCCTACGCCTTATGGACTTATGGGACAGCAGCGAAATAGAATGATACAAAGTTAAAAATGTTCAAACATTTGGAGTGGAAAGTGAGATAGAGGTAGTATGATGGTTTTGCAAAGACAGAACTTCACAAAATGGCTTTGGAAGGCAAAATCAATTAATAAAAGAAATAATTAAGGAAGACCTTGCTTATTTTAAGAGAAAATATTTTGTTTGACCCCAGGGTAGATGACAGCTGCAGGAACAGAGCTAATTAGTTGCTTTCAATATATAGTATTCCATCAAAGAGCAACCATTTTCAAAAGGTAAAATGGGTTCCAATGGTGCCAAAGATTTATACAGTTCTCTGAACTTAAATATAGTCATTGAAATCTAATTACAGCCTTAAATTTGCACTTTCTCCTGTATTGATTACATTAATTCCCCACAGTTTATGACAAATTTAGTAATAAGATAGCCACTTTAATTTTGTGTAATATTTTATGACAGGTAATTGTATTGATTTCAATTTCCATTTAAAAATACTGTCTCATCATTACACTTCAACCAACTAATAGGAGTATAAATGTAGAGTTTGCAGTATTTTACTTTTGTGATTATGTACTGTGAATGCAAAATTAGATTAGATTAGTCAGTATTCAGCACTAAGTATTGAATCGTGTATGTAAACTTCAGACAATCCAGGCATCTTCTGTTCAGTACAGCTATTTGTTTTGGAGTTTAGCCATTAAAGCCTAAAGCTTCCCCTTACTTCTGAAGGTTGGTGCACAGCTTTGCAATGTTTGGTAGAGATGAGGAGCGACGTTGAGATGTGACAGATTGGGAAATGTGTGAGAACAATGAGACAGCCTTTTTTTTGCAATGGTCTTCATTGACATTTAATCTGATTGGTCAGTGTCATTGCCTTCATTTCATTAAGACCATAAGAATTAGGTCGTTCAGTTCATCAAGTCTGCTCTGTTAGTCAATCATGGCTGATATTATTAACCCTCTCAATCACATTCTACTGCCTTCTTCTCGGAATCTTTGACACCCTGACTAATCAGGAACCTATCAACCGCCACTTTAAATTATACTCAATAACTTAGCTTCCACGTCCATCTGTGGCAATGAATTCCACAGGTTTGCTACCCTCTGGCTAAAAGAATTCATCCTGATTGCTGTTCTAAATACCTGTCCCCCTGTTCTGAGGCTGTGTCCTCTTGTCATAGACTCCCTGACTTTAAGATACATCCTCTCCATATCCAGCTTATCTAGGCCTTTCAGTATTCAATATCTTTCAATGAGATGCTCCCCTCATTCTTCTGAAACCCAGCATTATAGGCCCAGAGCCATCAAATGCCACTCGTATGTTAACCCTTTCTTTCACAGAATCATTCTCGTGAACTTCCTCTGGATCATCTCCAATGCCAGTATATCTTTTCTTTGAAAAGGGGCCCCCAAACTCAATAGGTTTCAATAGGTACATTTAATGTCAGAGAAATGTATACAATATACATCTTGAAATTCTTTTTCTTTGCAAACATCCATGAAAAGGAGCGGCCAAAGAATGAATGACAGTTAAATGCTAGAACCCCAAAGCACCTCCAACTGCACCCTCCCACGCATAAACAGCAGAAAAGCATTGACCCACCCTCCCCCACCAGCAAAAAGCATCGGCCCCCTCCACCAAATACTCAAGAGTGCAGGAAAGCATCATTAAAGATGCAGACTTGCAGTACCCCAAAGACTGCTAGTTCACCCAGTATTCGACATACATAGGCTCTCTCTCTCTCTCCTTAATAAGGGAAAAAGAGGTGTCCCCATTTCACAGTAAGAGGAGAGGCATAACAAAACAACTCGCTGATTTATGGTGTTAAGAGTCCGTTGCGTCACTTTTTTCTAGTCCTGTACCCAAAGAACTTTGATCCCTGGGCACACAGCCAGCAGCCAGCTCATGCTTTTAATCTTCTGTGTACTCCCACGACACATCAGGTGGTAGCACCGGCCTCGAGTCAACCCATCTCCAGAGCCACGGAAATCTGGCACCCTGAAGGTGCACTACTCTTCCAGGCCATGTCCTTGGCCTGTCGTAAAGCGGCTGGTCGTGAGGCCCTGAGAGAGGGTCCCAGTTCTGCAAAGAACCAAAGTGCATGATCATACACTTCCCTACACCATATTCCACCTGCCACTTTTTTGCCCATTCTCCTAATCTGTCCAAGTCCTTCTGCAAACATCCTGCTTCCTCAGCTCTTCCTGCCCCTTCCATCTATCTTTGTATTGACTGAAAACTTGGCCTGAAAGCCATCGATTCTGCAATATAAATCATTCACATATAACATGAAAAGAATCAGTCCCAACACCAACCCCTGTGGAACTCCACTAGTCACCGGCAGCCAACCATAAAAGGCCCCCTTTAGTCCCATTCTTTGCCTCCTGCCAGTCAGCCAATCTTCTCTCCATGTTAGTATCTTTCCTGTAATAACATGGAATCTTATCTTGTTAATCAGCCTCATGTGTGGCACCGTTTCAAAGACCTTTGAAAAACCAAGTAGGCAATATCCACTGACACTCTTTTATCTATCCTACCTCTTATTTCCTCAAAAAAAGTTCCATCAGATTTATCAGGCAAGATTTTCCCTCAAGCCAACCCTGCTGAATTTGGCCTATTTTATCATGTGCTTCCAAATACCCCAAAACCTCATCCTTAATAATGGACTCCAACATTGTCCCAACCACTGAAGTCAGGCTAAATAATCCATAATTTCCTTTCTTCTGCCTCCCTCCTTTCTGAAAGAGTGCTGTGACATTTGCAATTTTCCAGTCCTCAAGAGCCATTCCAGAATGTAGTGATTCTTGAAACATCATTGTGAATACCTCACAATGTCATGGTCCTGATCATTAATTCCCTATCTTGCTCCTAATTTTCTTTGATTATGTCATGGTCCCAATCATTAATTTCCCTAATTGCTTCCAATTCTCTTTGATGATGGCACACCTGGTTTCCATCAAAGACTCAGTATAAGAACCCCTACGTCACAACTACTGGTCACCAGTTCATTGGTCTTTTTCCTGTCAGATAATGATGTTCCCTGATGGCTTAGAACTGGTTGTTCTAAGTTTAACTCCTGTTTCAAGGTTTACCTATAAGATTCTATTTCTCTGAGTCAGGGCTCCATGTCCAGATTTCTCCTGTTTGCTGTTTGGTGTTGACACCTGTGTAGCATCCAGACTCAATTTCTGTGCCTGTGCCCTGCATTTGGGTTCATTTCCTATGCTCTTGTAACACACAATCTCTTCAGCTGTCTCTTTTCAGAACCTTTGGGTGATGTCCAACTATTCCAGGTGACTTAGGCTACCTTCCGACTCTTCAGCTCCCAAGCACCTTCTCCTTAGTAATAGCAATTACACTCACTTCTGCCCCATGACACTCTCAAATTTCTGGGATACTACTAGTGTCTTCCACAGTGAACACTGATGCAAAACTCTTATTAATTCATCTGCCATTTCTTTGTCCTCCATTAGTATCTCTTCAGTGCCATTTTCCTGCAGTCCAATTACTACTCTCAACTCTTTATACAGTATTGTATTGTACCAAAGCCTTAGGCACGCATATATAAAATTAGGGTGCCTAAGAATTTTGTACTGGATTTGTCAATGTGGAACAGAAAGCCATGTTTCAAAATCTGGTGCAAGGAAATGAAAAGACTGGAGCACCACAGGAGGGGTGTGGGACAGGCGACAGAGAGGAAGTGCTGGGGTGGGGTGTGATGTTGAGGTAGATACACCTAGTCCTGAGACACCAGGCAAGGTCATTTTATTCCAAACAAATGGTTTATTGATCATAATAGAATGTCTCGCTGGTGCTCCTCACTCCCTCCCCTCTCCCTTCCTCTTTTCCCCTATGATTCCCCTCTGCTTGCCCCCTTCCTACTCTCAGTCCACAATAGAGACCCACATCAGAATCAGGTTCATCATCATTCACATCAGTCATGACATTTGAGTGTTTTTTAGCAGCAGGAATATAATGCAATACATAAAATTCCTATTGTACTCTGCAAAAGTCTTAGGCACCCTAGCAATAAATATGTGCCTTAGATTTTTGCATGGTACTGTATATCTGAAAATACATTGGGTATCCTCTTTTACTTTATTGGCTAGCTTTCCTTCATATTTTATCTTTTCCCAGTCTCTAATTTCCCACTAAGTTTTAATATATTATATGATATCCCTTTTCCTTTTATGCTGTCTTTGACTTCCCTTGTCCCTTATGATTGCCTCATCCTCCCTTTAGGATGCATCTGTCCCTTGCCTCCTGAACTGCCCTCAGAAACTCCAGCCATTGCTGTTCTGCTGTCATCCCTGATAGTGTCCCCTACCAGTCAATCTTGACCAGCTTCTCTCTCATGCCTCTGTAATTCCCTTTACTCCACTGTAATACAGATATACAGTATCTGAATTTCTCTCTCTCTTAAACTGCAGGCTGAATTCTATCATGTTGCCGCTGCTTCCTAAAGGTTCTGTTACATACCCCGTATCTGGATGTCTAACCAGCAGAGAAAGAAGAATCTGTTGGAGTCTGGTGGTACCAAACTAGAAGTGTTTATTAATAAAAATAAGCAAAACCATATCAATAATGCAAATATACATATAAAACCAGTTAGCAGTAATAAACCTAAAAGTGTAGGAATAATAATAATCAATAATAAACAAGCTCTATCAATGTCTAGGGGCAAATAAATTGTCATAGAATATAAAGTTCAGTTCAGTTCATGAGTGCTGATGTAGTTATTGTTGTACTGTAATCGTTGGAGAGAGAGAGAGAGAGAACGAGCGAGATGTAACAGCTACAGCAGCCAAACCTTCCTTTGCTTTCTTAATCTGTTGTATTGTTGTGGTCATTCAGTTATGACCCTCTGGTCTTCAGCCAGACTGTTCTTCTGTGGTGGACTCGTCACTCTGGCATGAGTGGACACACACACAAGTCCCCACCGGCCCTGCTTTTACACTGATAGCCTTATTGACCGACATCCTGGTTTGGTCTTCGAAGCCCCCACCTTTCTTGTGGGTTCCAACACTGAATCAGTGTCCACTGGCGTGTCTGGAGGGTGTCTCTCCAGACCTGTCTTTTTATCCCTACCAACGGGGACTCAGCTATCCATCACTCCTGAATGACTGCTTTCAAGAAGGAGCTAGATAGATATCTGATGGATAGGGGAATCAAGGGATATGGGGACAAGGCAGGGACTGGGTATTGATAGTGAATGATCAGCCATGATCTCAGAATGGCGGTGCAGACTCGAGGGGCCGAATGGTCTACTTCTGCACCTATTGTCTATTGTCTATTGTTTATTGACTGTGTCCATCAAATAAGGCCGTTCCTTCAGTCTACTGAGGAATGTTTATGAGCAAACTATTGTCCTTGCAGCGAAACAGTAAATAATTCAAAAAGGAGTCACAGTACGGTTAATCAGCAATTTCCCCCTCTCTTTTATCTGTCGCAAATGTTCTTGCCTATTTTTCGTCTCTCTTTCTCATGGTCAACATAGCAACAGTAATAGTTCGTGTTTCTCAAGAGGGGGGTTGGGAATGGTTAACTCTTCACCCCATTGTCCATCAGGTCTGTTCATCACTCATAACAGTTCCCTTACCTTAAGCTCCCTAATCAAATCTGGTTCATTACACAACACCCAACTTAAGGTTGCCTTTCCTCCAGTGGGCTGAACCACAAGCTGCTCTAGAAAGTAATATCATAGACATTCTATAAATTCCCTCTGCTGGGATCCAGCACCAACCTACTTTCCGAATCTACCTCCATATTGAAATTCCTCATGACTATCTTAACATTGCACTTATTACATGCCCTTTCTATCTCCCATTGTAATTTGAATCCCACATCCTGGCTACTATTCAAAGGCCTGTATATAATTCCCATCAAGGTCTTTTTTACACTTGCAGTTTCTTAGCTCTACCCAAAAGGATTCTACATATTCTGATTCTATATCACATCTTTTTTAAGATTTTGATTTCAGTTACCAAAAAAGACACCTCACCTCCTCTGTCTTCCTGCCTTGAGTTCAGATGTAATCTTTCTTGTACAGTTCATACTGTCCACAAATAAGATCCTAATGATCCAGAAATCTGAAACCCTGCCCCTTGCACCAATTCCTCATCTACACATTTCATCTGTCAAAGCATCCTATTCTTACCATCACAGGCACATGCACAGACAACAACCTAGAGACTGCCACGCTGGAAGTCCTGCTTTTCAATGTCCTATATTCTCTCTTCAGGACCCCATCCCATTCCTTACCTACTGCTTGTCATTGGTAGCAACATGTACCATGCCCTTTGGCTCCTCCCCCTCCCCCTTTAGATACTGAGAATATTGTGAACCTGATCTGAGACAACATTGACCCTGGTATCTGGGAAGCAGAATACCATCTTGGTATGTTTTCTCATGTCCACAGAATCTCCTGTCTGCTCCTCTAACTATGGGATAACTATTGCATCCTTCTTCTCCCTCTTCCTGTCTGAGCCAGACTCAGAGCCAAAAACCCGGTCGCTGTGGCTTCTCCTAGTAGGTCATCCCCCTCCAACAGTATCCAAAGTGGTATACTTATTGGGGGGAATGGCCACTGGGGTACTCTGCACTGGCTGCCTATTCCCTTTCCATCTCCTGACAGTCACCCAGGTACCTGCCTTCTGCAACTACCTCCTGCTGCTCCTATCTATCTCCTCCGTGTTCTCCTGTGTGAGCTGAAGGTTACCAAGCTGCAGCTCCATTTCCTTAACAGCGTCTCAGAGGAGCTGCAGCTCGATGCACTTCGAACACACATAGTTATCAGGGAGACTGGAGGTCTTCCAGAATTCTTACATCTCACACAAAGAACCTATCACTAACTCTGGACCCATTCTCAGTGATGAGCTACTATATGTTACAACAGATGAAGAAGCAGAAAAAAACTCACTAGAAACTTACGTAGAACCTCTGCCTGTGCTTGCCCAAGCATGTTAGACCAAAGCCTCCCTCTCTAATACTAGTCCACCCCAACAATGCCTGCTCCACTTACACCTCCCCTGCTTTTATTGGCTCAAATGAAATGCACTCTCGATGAGTCTTGCACAAATACATATAAGATGGAGACTGACTTTTGTAGGCAGCTGAATGTAAAGCTGGCACTCCATATTCACTTTCCATAGATGAGGTAATAATAAAATCACTGTATACCAGCTTACATAGATTTCTTCAGTTTTGGCGGGGTCGTCTTGTAGTGAGTATCATGTCCAGTTCCCTCTGCATCAGGAATTCCCAACTTTTTTATACCATGGATCAATACCATTAAGTGAGAGGTCCATGGATCCCAGGCTGGGAAAGTCTGCTCTAGATAATTCGGAGAGAAGCTCTTCGGCTACTGGAAGAAAAGAATTCAGAAAGACCCTGACAAAAGATGGTTTTAACTTTCTGCATATTGACTGGGACTCCCATACTGTAAAAGGGCTGAATGGGATAGTTTGTCAAATGTGGTCTGGAAAGTTCACTTAATCAGTACTTAGAGGTCCCAACTAGAGGGAGTGAAATATGATCTCTTATTAGGGAATGACACAGATGTGAGAGCACTTTGCAACTAGTGATTATAATTCCATTAGTTTCAATACAATTATGGAGTAAAATTGATCTGGTCCTGGATGATACCAAAAAAGGATCTGGCATGTCTGGACTGGGACAGATGGTTTCCTGGCAAAATTGTACATATGGAAGGCCTTCAAATGGGAAATTTTGAGAGTACAGTTTTGTATGTATCTGTCAGATTAAAAGGCAAGGATAACATGTCTTGGGAAAATTGATTTTCAAGAGATATTGAGGCTCTGGTTAAGAAATGGAAGGAAGTGCACAGCAGGAAGGAGAAAATGACAAAAAAAAACACAAAAATACAACTGCAGATGCTGTGGATCAAAGAATACGTACACGACGCTGGAAGAACTCAGCAGGTCAGGATGAAGGGTCTTAGCCTGAAACACTGGCTACTCTTTTCTCACGGATGCTGCCTGACCTGCTGAGTTCTTTCAGCGTCGTTCTCAGGAGAAAATGAAGTCCTTGAGGAAAAGAAATACAAGAAAACATTTAAGAAGGAGATCTGCAGGACTAAAAGAAAGCATGAGGTTGATTTAATGGACAAGGTGAAGGAAAATCTCAAGAGCTTCTACAGATATATTAAGAGCCGAAGGATAGCAAGGGACAAACTTAGTTCTCTGGAAAATCAGGGTGTTCATCTATGCATGGAGCTGGAAGAGATGGGATATACCTTAAACAGATTTTTTTCACCTGTATTTATATCTATATCTTGAGAGACAGACACAGAGTTTATAGAGGTGTGGCAGTGTAGCAGTGAGATCATGGACCTTTGGAAGATTACAGAGGAAGAGGTGATTGCTGTCTTGAGGTAAATTAGGTAGGATAAATGACAAGGTGTTCCTTCAGACCCTGTGGGAGGCTAGTGTTGAAATTCCAGGGGCCTTTGCAGAGATATCTAAAACATTGTTAGCCACAGGTGAGGTGCTGGAGGTTTAGAGGATAGCTGATGTTGTTCCATTGTTTAAGGAAGGCTCCAAGAATAAGCCAAGAAATTATAGGCCAGTGGGCCTGACATCTCTGTAGTGGGTAAATTATTGGAAGGCATTCTAAGGGACTGGATATATAAGCAGTTGGATAGGCAGGGACCGATCAGGGATTGTCAATATGGCTTTGTGCAGGGTAGATCATGTCTAACAATCTTATAGAGTTTTTCAAAGAAGTTACCAGAAAAGTTGATGAAGACAAGACAGTGAATGTTATCTACATGGACTTTAGCAAGAGCTTTGACAAGGACCCACTTGGGAAGTTGGTCTAATGTTCAGTCGCTTGGCGTTCAAGATGAGGTAGTGAACAGGATTTATGTGAGAAGCCCGAGAGTGGTAGTAGGTTTTTGACTTTCTGACTGGAGGCCTGTCATTAGTGTCATGCTGCAGGGATCAATACTCAGCCCTTTGTTGTTTGTCATCAATATCCATGATCTGGACAATAATGTGGTAAACTGAATCAGCAAATTTGCAGATGACATAAAGGTTGGGGGTGTAATGGACAGTGAGGAAAGCAATAAAGCTTACAATAGGATCTGAACCAGCTGGAAAAATGAGCTGCAAAATGGCAGATGGAAATTATGCAGACGAGAGTGAAGTATTGCACTTTCGGAGGACAAACTGGGATAGGACTTACGCAGTAGGACACTGAGGAATCTGGGAATGTTGATCCATAATTCCTTGAAGGTGGTGTCACAAGTAGATAAGGTCATAAAGAAAGCTTTTGTCACATTGGCCTTTATAAATCAAAGTACTGAGAACAGGAGTTGGGATGTTATGTTGAAGTTGTATAAGATATTGGTTGGGCCTAATTTTGAGTATTGTGCACAATTTTGGTCACCTACCTACTTGAAAAATGTAGATAAGATTGAAAGACTGCAGAGAAAATTTACAAGTATGTTGTCAGGACTTGAGCACTTGAGTTATCGGGAAAGGCTTAATAGGTGAGGACTTCATTTCCTAGAGTGTAGAAGAATGAGGGCAAATTTAATTGAAATTAACAAAACAATGAGGAGTATACTTAGGGTAAATGCAAGGATCCTTTTTGCACTGAGGGTGGGTAAAATGAGATCTATAGGCCATGAGTTAAGGTGAAAAGTGAAATGTTCAAGGGGGAATTTCTTCAATCTGATAGTGGTGAGAGTGTGGAACAAGCTGCAGCGGAAGTGGTTCAGAGTAAACAGTAAACAGAGTAGAATGGAAGTGCCACCCATTGGATTTCAGCACTTCAGAGAAATTTGGATAAGTACATGGATGGGAGGGAATAGAGGGCTACGGTTCCGGGTGCAGATTTACGAGATTAATACTTCAGCATGGAGTAGATAGACCATGCTGTAGATTTTTCTGTGCTGTAATGATCCATGGCACTATGACTCTATGTCTTTCTGTGACAGACAGTAAGAAGATACCTCTGTAGCCAGCAGGGTCAGAGATTGTCTCCTTGCCTGAAGATTGCTAGGATTACAGCATCTGAGGTCACCCGTTTATCTTCCACTTCCCAGCTACAGATGGTAATGGCATAAGCTGGTGAATTTTACATTTATATTGTTTGTATGGACTTAAAGTTTACAGAACTTCCAAAATAATCGCCAGTCGACACAAGGAAGGTTTTTACACCGTGCCACAGAAAATCGGAAAGGATGATATGCAGCTACCCGGTGTACACGGGAACCATTTAGAACGCGCGTTTAACATATTTTCCTCTGGAGGTCCCATTCGAAATGCTTTTTAGATTGCAGGACGATATGTAATTGCCCTCGTGCATTTACATCTCACTGCATGTAATTTTTTACCAAACAAGGTTATCCGAGCAGTAACTAGATATTTATTTTCTGGAAATCTTGCCCTTGTCTGTCGCTCCAAAACTGACAAGGCAGGATTAGGTGTTAAATCACGACCTTGTCCCTGGGACGTGTGGCATTCTAGATGCAGGACCTCCACAAGGAAACCCTGATCTAAGCAACGCTAAGAGCAAACTGCTAGCAGTGGGGTGGCCATTGTTAAATTTGGGAAAATGCCCTTTGGCCTCCCTTTGTGGCCTTCTGAAACAAATTTATTCATTATTTAGCCCGTGCACGCGTTGACTAAGTTTTGCCGTCACTCTGAACAACGGTAAATATCCGCTTTTCAGATTTCGAGAGATGTCCATTTGAAACAGAAACGTGTCCAATGTATGCTCGCCGCCCCACCCCCCGGGTCACACACATAAATATTCCTTAATGTCAGTCCCCTCGTCAGCCAATAACCTGCCGAAGAAACGAAAAGAATCGGGCGGTTTTCATCTACCTTTTCCATAGATGGTCCCTGGCCTGCTGAATTCTTTCACCATTTTGTGTGTGCTGCGGGGGTTAAGGGGCCTTTCAAATTAACCGAGCAGGATCTGGATCTTTGCCGAGGTCTATTTTCCCTCATCTCAGCTCCGTTTCTTAAACGGCCCTCCAAGAAGATGGACAGAGCTACTCTTTGCCAGTAGGCTGTGGGACAGACTGGAGAGATCTCTCAGTCTGATTGGTTCGGTCATGGGGCATACACTCGTCCACGCCGTCTCCCGTACGAGGAAGAGGGCGTAGAATTGATCACTGCCTTTGTTACAAGTAATTAAAACAAGTCGTCGAGAGTACAATGAGATTAGCGGGGACAATGAGACATTGCATTGCAGTAAATTAAAATCGATCAGACATTATCTCAGAAGGTTTTACACAACGGAGTTCAATAGTCGAGCAAATTAAATTCATTCATATCTAACTGGAACTTGGCTGGGACCGGGGAGAAACAGACGTAGAACAATGACTTATTGACAAAATCTGGCGCAGCCTTCCAATAGCCTGGAGGTTGCTGATGATATTGTTCCATGTGCTGAATACTCCAGCATAAAGCATAATAAAATACGATTAACACCGACCATGCGTAACCTTAAGTACCAATTCCACCGTACATCGCACGAAGGACCATTTGCATTAACGCTTTTCTTTAACCTTCTGTAAACAGCCCGGGGTTTCTAAGTATGATTAGTTTTGGTGTATCAGTTCATAGATTTGGTTGGTAATGTCGACATTTTTCACTGACTCCCTCTCATCATATCCCCCCTCCATCCCGCCTCATCCTCATTTTAGAGGGTGTTTTACTGGATCGTGATAGATCAGACCAGACAGATATGAAGGAGTTTCTAGGGGACTTTGTGAACCTGGGAGGATTTTATTGAATGATATTTCGGTAATGATGGATACGAGCATTTCGCTCCATATGCGTTTAATCCATCAAATCTTTCCTCAGATCTATTATTCAGAGTGTGTTTGGTGAAAGGCAAGATGGTTACATTCGCTTCTCGATATTCCAGCTCTTTAGTTTCTTGTCAAGCAACATTAACCTCTACGTTACCGGATCCGTACACCCGTTTCCAAGCACGAAGTTTTCAAATCGACTAAATTAAAACAAAATTATCCTTCACGCCAAATATCTAACACCATGAACACCTTAAACTAATTGAACGTATGGCTGGAGTAAGTGGCTGATTGATAATGAATGTCATTACCGCTATCCCTACACTGTGGGCAGATCAATAAAAGCACACAAGCTTGTATTCCTTATCGGGCAAGTTTTATTTTGCTTATTGTGAAGTAACTTTACTGATTGCAAACAATCACAGGCCCAAAATCTGCAAATTTAAAAACCACAAAAGTAAAAACTAGCAGAAAACTTAGCACACGGCATACGTGAGTTGTGAAACAACATATATCGAGTCAGATTAAGTAATAGTTCAAATGGTGTCACTTAACTCGGTGTGTTCTGAGCTGTGAATACAATATCCAGAATTGTGTGATTAAATCGCGGAACGACGAGGATACATTCCAATTACGTTTCAGGGAAATACCGATTAGTTAAGTAACGTAACATCTAAACTGAAAAGGCCTAATTAGAAATGTTGTTGAAAAGTTATGTCAGCACACATTTTGTCACGTGCACAGCAATGACAGTCTGGGTACAAGTTGAATCCAATAGTGTTCGTGCCACAAATGTATATTAACATAAATATTAAATGCATACATTAGAATTGCACAGTTTGTTTTTGGACAAATGCATCACAATAATGTATTCGAAATAATGGTTAAATTATTGTCTGCAGAAATTGCATTTTATAATTTTCTTGAAAGCACTTTGGAAATCCTTATTGAAATAAGCATAAATGATGGGATTTAGCATTGAGTTAGAGTAGCCTTGCCAGTTGATAACAGCGTGAAGCCAGATTGGCATGTAACAGTGCTGTCCACAGAACGGGAGAACAAGGGCAACGATGAAAAATGGCAACCAGCAGAAGATGAAGGTCCCCATAATGATGCCCAAAGTTTTTACAGTTTTCCTCTCACGGGCAAGGGCCACTTTTCGCTTGGCTTCAACGTTCTTTTCATTCCTATCCTCAAAGCAAAACGTCAATTGGCTGTTGGTGTTGTTGGGCAGATGAAGGTGACCTTTCGGGTTGTGGTGCACTTCGATGACTTCTAAAGCTGACCCTTCATCTCCATGCCGAACGGCCCCGTTAATGCAGGCAGGTTTGGGCTCCACACTCCTCCTCCAGTTTTTACTGTTCTCGCCGTTGCTTTTCTTCTGTGCGGCGGCTGGAGAAACTGCCAGGCAAGTGTCTGCTACTTTCTGCTTCTCCGATTTCTTCACGGTCTTACGAATGCGGAATCTGGCGGCTTTGAATATCCTTCCATACAGAACTAGCATCAGAATCAGCGGGATGTAAAACGCACCGAAGGTGGAATAAATGGTGTAGCCCGGATCTTGACTGATCTTACAAGCATCGGGATCAGCTCGGTCTTCGGGTGTTCTCCAGCCTAGCATGGGTGGGATCGAAATTAAAAATCCGACCAGCCATGTCAGGCTTATTAGAATAGCAGCTCGTTTGGGAGTCCTCTTGTTGACATAGTCTATTGGATTTGTTATAGCCCAGTATCTGTCCAAAGCAATAGCGCACAGGTGTAGGATAGAAGATGTACAGCACAACACATCTAAAGAGATAAAAATATCACAGGTTACCTGTCCCAGGGTCCATTTGTTCAGAACTTGGTACAGAGCAGCCATGGGCAACACCAACACCGAGACCATCAGGTCTGTGACAGCAAGTGACCCTATTAGATAGTTGGCTACGTTTTGGAGAGAACGTTCCAGAGCTATGGCAGCGATCACACAAGCATTTCCAATAATGGAACAAAGGATCATAGTCCCTATAAACAGTGAAGTTATAATCTGGTACGTCAGCGTCACCTCTGAAAAGTTCGTATTGTTTTCCTTGGTGAAACTCGAGTAGGACAGGGTGCTGTTGTTGTACATTTCCATTCCGAAATCGCGAAGGAGCCGAGACGAAGTTGTCTCAAGCGTTCGGTTTGCAAACTCCAGGAGAAACTAAATTATTTAAATGAAAGGATGAAGTCCGAAACACATCGAACACGTCGCCACATTTTCTTACTTCTTTCAATCATTGGCGTTTTGCTCCACGAATGATGACTGAGTGAATTAATATATACCGCCGTCCAGGATACGTCAGATAGCTAATAGGTCTCCAGAGCGCGCATTTCTCTGCTGATGCTGATATTGGTGAAAGTACGAACAGCTGCATTCTTTTCTAATATGCCCATTCTGCCTCATGCCACGAGTTCCTCCTGATTTTCACACTTAGAATAGATTTGTTCCTCTATGCTTGGAACAGGTCTGACTCTTGGGTCAATTATACGGACAGCGTTGGTCATTATCTCAGGTCGCTCGGCTGTTTTCTTCACGTACCTTGCCTAGCATGATGACCTTTAGAAGGAAACGTGTCCATTGTTTGTTCCTAAAGGCCATTCATCTTCCTCTGCTTGTAGGCGTTTGTTTTTACTGTATATGCGGCAGCAGACGACAATAGATAACTACAACAATATAAACAATAATGATACCAAATAGCCACGAAACAAATGCTCATTCTGGCGAAAGTATCCTCTTCAGTATAGAATAACACTTGATAAAGATTTCTTTAACTCGGTCATCTTGAATTCTCAAGCTTCGATAACTTTTTTTCAGTACAATAATTTCTAAATTGCAACGAGGGTGGAAAGGTGTAGAAGTAGCATCGTCGAACACTTCTTAACATCAAAGCTGAATAGATTTTTTCCTCTCTTAACTGATAACGGTTTAACTCTCGGGATGTCGGAATCAGAAATACAGTGTGTATGGAACTATAAACCCATTGCACGGCTGAGTGGCTGGAGATGCGCTGAGAGAACAGTGTGCTGAATTTCACTCCTAAAAGCAGCAAGCTCTAAACGTTGCCTTTGTAATTATTTGTCTACTATGCAGGGAAAAGAGTAATTATAACACCAATTGAAAAAGGAAAATAGCGACATCTTAAAATAATCGATTAAATAGTCGCGAGTTTCTGCACTATTCAATAACCTTCAGTGCCATGTCGGGCGGACACCTGTTTGCCACATTTGAAATTTAAACACCATGAAGAACGCCCCGTCAAAACTCAAAGGAGATTTGCTGCCACCTAGAGATCGGTAAACAGTCGAATCTTCACAGATCAAATGGCAAACTGGATCCAGTCGGAAAAGTACTCGCAGTAATCCAGGAGCAATAAAACAACTCGCAAATTAGAGGTGGACATAATTAACAATCTGCAATTTGCCTAGACTGTGACATCATTGGAATTTTGAGACATAACTTATTTAAATTTAGCAATGAAATTATATTTAGCTTTGCATTTTAGTTAGCCCAACATATCTTAGATAGACTTTAAATGGCGATCGTGATATTTTAAAGATTAATCATTTTCATTTTAATATAAGCATTGTCAGAGGAAGAAGGACGATTGGCCATTGGTAGCTACATCTATTCATTACATTGTTCATATAAGCTGCCGCACAAGATAGATCTCCTAACACAAGCAGACCAATCTGAATTAACTGAATAATTCTTTTGCAGATAATTATCTAAAGAATTCCGTGAATTCTCAATGTAACTTGAATAATTAATTTCGAGCAGAAATATTCTGGAATCTTCTTATCATATAGAATTTAACTTACAGGATTATTTCCAAATAATTTCTCTTTTTTAGCATTTATATGCCAGGTAGGGATATATTTGGATCACTGTGCGCCCAGTCCAGGGGGAGTTTTCATTATGGAGTAGTTAAAGAGGAATAGCCATTGCCATTGGAATAGTCTCTACTGGGCGCCACATCTCTCTTTCTCCAGTCGGATATCGGAGAAACCAGTAGAGTTACAGATAAAAAAAAATGGACTGTGGAAATAAAATCATCCGTAAATTATACTGCAAGACATCATTTGACACTGGAGATTGTGGTTCTCCATTTACGCAGTCTTTGGCGCTTGTCCTGAAGACCAAGAGGTCCCGCTGTAAGAACGAACACGGAAATCCTGCAGGAGTTGGAAATTTGAATTAAAGAAACACCAAAAACGGTTTAGGCAGCACCTCTGGAGAGTAAAACTGATGTAACCTGCAATCCGCGATTCCCCGAAATGTCGATTTGTGTTGGTTAATTGGAAATGCACAGATACAATAAGGAGAAAGAGTAACATTGAAAATAATTTCAATCTATATTCTATGAGGTCCACTTCACATTCCTGTTTCCCCTCAATCTTCCGACAGAACCCTGCACTCTGGAAATGGATTATGCCACTTCAACAGGCATTAGTCAGTTCTTCCACTGAGGTTGTGTAGCCCATTTCTTTTCCACGATAAGGAATATAAAGGGCCGGCACAGTTGCGCAATCGCTTCATAGCGCCACCAATCGGGGTTCGATTTCCGCCGCCATATGTAAGGAGTCAGTGCGTTCTACCCGTCAACACGTTCGTTTCCCCCGGTTTCCTCTCACATTTCCAGATTTTAAGGTTAGTAAGTTTTGAGCATGCTATATTGACGCCGAAGGCGTGACGATGCTTGCGGGCTGCCCCCGCACAATCTTCGCTGGTTTAATTTGACACAAATGATAAATTTCACCCCATGTTTCGATTTACATGTGACAAATAAAGCTAATCTTTAACCTGTTTAATCTATGTGTAGTGTGCATATCAGCATGCGACCATGGGAATAAAAGGGAGATAGTTACACGTTTCAAACATTTATTTATAGGGAGCAGGATGAGCCCTTTGCTGAAAGGACTCGATAACCATTGCTATCCAGAACCGTCTGGAACACCCGAATAATCGATCATAATTAAAAGTCTTTCCGTTGTGGGATTACTTAATTTATATTTTCTTTATAGTCATGTCCCTAGTCACAGCCGGGGCACCATGACCATCGATCAATGCTTCCGTTTTTAGCTGTAAGACTGAAGTTTCCAATTCCATTCAGTTGACGATCCACTGCAGAGCTGAGTGACATGACAGTTTGATAGCTGATGTCTTTCAGGTGAGATTTTAAACCAGGTGGATGGAACAAATCCCAAGAGATTAGTGCAAAAAAAAAGAGGAATTTTTCTTGACCAATGCTTAATTCTCACTCAGAATCATAATACAAAGTGACGATGCTGTTACTTGTGACAACTTGTGATTCACAAACTAGCTGCCATTTTTCCTAGCCCATGTGGCTCACCCTGCTGTACTTTGAGATATCATTAATTTGCACTTTAGGACATCATGAGCCATGAAAGGCACAGTGAAAGTTTGTCCTTCCTTCTGCTCTCCTACTTTGTTTATTTGTCTGTATATCTGCCTGTCTTTTTACCTCCTGTTCCGAATCAAGTGGCCACAGTGTGTAAGATCATGGTCTTTTGCCCATCCACTTAAAGTTTCAACATGTTGTGTATTCAGAGATGCTCTTCTGCACATCAGAGTTGTAATGTGTGGTTATTTAATTTGCTGTAACCTCCTGGTGCTTAACCATTTTGGCCATTCTCCTCTGACCTCTCTCATGAACAAGGCACTTTCATCCACAGTATTTTTTTTTCTTGGCTTTTGGTATCATTCTCTGTAAACTCAGGAGATTGGTGTGTGTGTGTGTGGAAAAGGAGATCAGCAGTTTCTGAGGTAAGTCACAATATCTGGCACCAACAATCATTCCACAGTCAAAGTTGCTTAGATGACATTTCTTCCCCCTTCTGATATTTGGTCTGAACAACAGCTGAATCTCTTCACCATGTTGGTATGCTTTTCTGCGTTGTATTGCTGCTATATGATTGGCCAATTAATGAGCAGGAATACAGGTGAAACATTACTGAGGGGCCATTACATTATCAGTGAAACATTACAGCACATTACAATACCAATACAATTCAACTGCAGTGGATGACTTCCTTTGAATTACATTCCACCTCCACCCACCCAGCCTTTCTTTTCTATGGACTTGATCCCTTCCTGTACCTTTACTTAATGTATGTTTATTTGCTGATACGTCTTCCAGTTGTGTGGCATATTTTAGGTAGTGAAAATAAGATTCAATGTAATGTGGGCATTCATGTAAGTTTCAATTCACTGGACAACAATTTTTTTTCAGATCTGTTGCTTCCTCAGAATTTCTTTTCTTTATGATAGACTGTTTGAAGATGAACACAAATATAACTTCAGACTGCTTGTATCATGAAGGAATTTGAAGAATATAATTTTATTGAATATAATGTTAATTGCATAATGGTGCTGATGCTTTGCAATAGTTCAACTAAGTTAAAAATATTTTGTTAATGATTTTTATTTATATTCAGTGTCTGAGGCTTCTCACTTAAGTGTCCAACAATACTGTAATTCACCAGCATTGATGGATTCTAGTTGCCCTGGTATCTTTTCTCCATGACCACAGTATCCTTTCACCGTGCTCATCACTAACCGCACCAAGATTTGCAGGGAAGAACTCTAAATGGGAATGCAGAAAATGAATCTTTAGTGACATGTTGCATTTCAAGGTTTTATATGCTTGAAGCATGCTTTCAACCAGCTGCATGTCGTTTGGTGCTCTGTAGATGCCGAGAGAATTTTCAACAACTTCCTTGAATGCCTTCCATGTGATTTTCTCCAGTCCCACTAGAAATTCTTCAAACTGCCTGTCATTGATGACCTGTTTGATTTGAGGACCAGCAAAAATGCTGCCCTTAATCTTGGCAACAGTAATTCTGGGAAGCATCTGTCTCAAATATCAAATCTTTCATAGAAATTTTTGTGCCTGGTGATAGCAAATTCAATTCTTACAGTCCTGAACCCAATAATTATTACTAAAACCTGTCCTGCCATGCAGCAGCCATGCCGCCTAAGCATGACCAAACATGCCTGGACAAGATAGGAAACTTTCCAGCTTACATTGTAGGCAACATTTTAATTGACTTGAATTATGAATTGAAACAACAAACATAAGTTTATTTTAAAAATGGTGTGTGATAGGGAAATTTCTTGGTGATTTTCATGATCAGTAGCCCAAATACATAAGATACACCTAAAGGTATTCAGGAAGCAAAATCTTTGTTGTCTTAACACTAATGTGGTCAAGCGCACACTTATTTATTTTCACATAGTTAATATAATGTCAGCATCAAAACTAGAATAGATTATATGATTTAGACCCAGATTTGATTACTGAGTTTAACTTCAAATGGGAAAATACAATATTCCATCCCTGTGTTAAATGTAAGGGAGTAAAGAAATATTTTGTTCTTTGCAATGGTATCACATGAATTTTAACTGGGAGAACTGGTGAATATCGGTGGGCTGTGAGATCATGAATAAATCAAGAATCCAGGCCACCATTTAATTCAATTCAAAATAGCTTCAATGTCAAACTAAATGTAACTTATGATTGCTAAATCCAATAAATTATACAACTGTATAATTTCTGGCTTTTAAAAGAACTGAACTATTTCCCATTTCACCATCATTCAAAGACAAATACTTAACATTTTGACTGTTCCCAATAGCAGATGTCTTAACTAAAGAAACTACCTATTTTATCTTAATTTACCACTGAGACCAAGCATGGTTTCTTTCTACTTCTGTTTGACCAATTGCCATGCAGAATTGATTAGTCTTTTCCCTTTTGGTAATTCTGAACCCATTTTGCTTTTCTGATTGTTCCTTTTTCTGTTTGTAGCAATTTGTTTCAGCATGCTTGTTAGATTCTCTCTGCTTTGTGCAAGGTTATTTAGTTAAACTTTATAGATAATAAACAATGGATAATTTTATACATTGATAATTTAACCCAATTTAAATTCTATCATAGACCTCTTAAGTATTTTCTTAAAATTAAACATTAACATCACATTCCAAGTTTTAACAGTTCACTTCTATTGCTTTTCACAACTCTTACTGATGTTGGCTACATATTATTTCAAATTATTTTCATTCCAGAGTTTTTGGATGATGTGTTTACTCCAGCATTAAAGTAGACAGTAAGTAATGACTAGGTATTCTAACAATTGACTTAACACCATTTGTCTATCCATCCAATGCACCCAATAAGCTTGAGGATTTGCTGATTGGCCAATATAGCCAGTTTACTGGAAAAATAATGATTAATCTATGTAGTTGGTAAATTACATAGTTAATTACATAAATAGAAGTGAAATTTGTAAGGACTGCTAACTTATTCCAGTGCAATGTCATACAGGTACATTTTATTCCTTGGCACTATGCACACAGGCAGATATGGCAGATAAACATAATTTTATTAATAAAAGCAGGTATAGACCATAAAACCTTTGCCTTTCAATAAGATTGTGACTGAACCTATCTCTCAAGTTCAGTCTCTACCTGATCAGCGTATCCTTTGAAGTAGTCCACCTACATTAGACCTTTGGCGAAATTATCAGATAGCAATTTTTTAAATACTTCTTGTAAACATGTAATGTTTTCTCCAAGGTTACATGTTTGACAATCATATCACAAATATTAAACCTAGTAGCTAAAACTGATCCCTAAATAATATGTTTGAAGTATATTAAGCCCCAGAGAAGTTATACAGTTAAGCCCTCAGTCTGTTTCTCTGGTAGCAGTTAATAAAAAATATAACAAGATGCGTAAAAAAACTTAAACATAAAAGTAAACTCAACAATACAAAATATTGCATGAAAAACCAATTCATAATCTGAGTAACTATGGCAGGTACATAATGATCCTGGCAAATTATAGATTATGTCTTAAACTGAATCACCTAAACAGCAAAATATTTGACAATGACTACATTATGGGGGCATTGATCATATTTTGCCTGCTTGTTATGTGCTGAACTCTATATAAATTGATATTAAGCAGAAAAGGAAGACTCATGACTCATTAAGAATCATGAACAAAAAGGATTCTATGCAGCCCCATCAAGGAGCTATAGAGGCAAAATAATTCAGAAAAGGTTTTAATCCATGATGCTGAAGGCATACACACTAAACACACCAGTGTGCCCTGGTAGTGGCGGTTAGTGTGACACTATTACAGTTCAGGGAGTTCAATTGTAGCATCCTTTGTAAGGAGTTTTTTATGTCCTCCCCATGGAATGAGTGGGCTTTCTCCCACAGTCCAAAGGTGTACTGGTTAGGGTTGATTGGTCATGGTAAAGTGTCCTGTGATTAGGCTAGGGTTAAATCACCGTTTGTTGGGCAGAGTAGGTTGAAGGACTGGAGGGGTCTATTGAGCATTGAATAAATAAATAAGTAGGTATAGGGAATACATCCAGAGTTAGGGGAGCTCAAGAAATGATGTTTGTGAATTTGGAGGAGGCTATAAATATAGAGAGGCAAAGAAGTTTGAATACATGTACATTGCTGGGGGACCCAGGGTTCAAAGGTGAGGAGCAGAAGCTTGAGATTTCTCAGCAGCAGAGGGACTGGGATGAACTGGAATGAGGCAATGTTATGGAATGGATGAAGCAGCCTTTGCAAAACTCCAGATTAAGTACGTGAATAATGTTGTGAGTAGTCAGAGACCAGAGACTAAACCAGAGACACTGAAAGTGTAGATTGACAACAGTTATCTGATATCTAAGGCTGAGAAAATGAAGGTGGCCAGGGTCATTCCAGAGTATAGCTGGAGGAACTGACAGCTTATCTAAGGTTCAATATCCAATCACACAGAGGCAATGAAGTTGCTGTGAATGGCAAAGGAAGGAATCATCACTGCTGAAAGCTGAAGTGGTTCAGGATTCCAGTTAAGGATGAAAGGAGATTTCAGGGCTGTAGTTAATTGTTGGTGCATTATGATACATAACATAATAAGCAGGTTATTACTGGCTACTTTGCTACCTGTTGCATTTGTACATGGCACACCTTTTCCATGTACATGGTCAAACCTAGATTGTAACAAACCAGTCCTGAAACTCCTGGGACATCTGCTGGATTAACAGCTATTTATCAACAGGACATTAATATGAAGCTAGAAGATTATTATATAAAATAAATATATCTGACTGTTAGAGAAGGAGCATAATTTGATTTTCCAAATAACATTTTGGATTGAAAACAGGAAGAGCAATACTTGATCACTCATTTTAATGAAACAATGCCCTGAGACATTTTATTTCATAGCACACAGAGCTGTAAATTAATTGTATCCCTTGAGAGATAAACATTAACCACCAACATTTTATTGAACTGCATGTTAGACTATAAGTAAATTGCATTAACTAATAACACATGATGCATTGGCACTATTAATACTATGTTGAAATTTACTAATACGAACCAACACAACCATTTAAAAAGGGAAAAATGACTTTTGTTAAATTTATACAAAATGATTCTATGTTAACAGAAGGTGTAACCACTCTGTCAGGCTTATGCTTATAGATCACACAACAGCCTTCTTTGTGATGGTACTTAAGGGTTGGTCCCAGTACAGACCCTCTGATATGATAACGTCAAGGAATTTAAAGTTACCAACCCTCTCCTTCTCCAATCCCCTAATGAGGGCTGGCTCATGGACCCCCAGTTTGTTCTTCCTGTAGTCTATAATCAGCTCTTTTGTTTTGCTGGCATTGAGTGGGAGGTTGATGTTGTGGCACCATTCAGCCAGATTTTCAATCTCTTTCCTATATGCTGATTTGTCACCACCTTTGTTTCAGCCAACAGCAATAGTATCAGCAGCGGACTTAAATATGACACTGGAGCTGGTCTTAGCCTCATTAAGTACTCTACTGCACAGTGTACAGGACAAGTTGTAAGGGAGGACAAGGATGGCAAGATAAGAGAGCTTTGGATGTCAAGAGAGGTGATGAATTTAGTCAAGAAGAAAAAGGAAAAGTATGTAAAGCTAAGGAAGCTAGAACCAAACCGAGACCTGGAGGATTACAAAGAAGCCAGAAAAATCTCAAGAAGGGAATTAGGCAAGATAAGAGGGCCCATGCAAAGTCCTAGGCAAGTAAGATTCAAGAGAATTTCCAAGGCATTCCATACATAAGCCAGGAGCAACAGAATAATTAGGGAGATGGTGAGACCACTCAAGGATAAAGCAGGAAGATTTAATTGGATGTGCAGGATGAGAGTGAGATCCTTAATGAGTATTTTACACCAGTATTTACCAAGGAGAAGGATAGGGAGATCACTGTAGGATAGGAAGATCAATGCTGAGGATATCAATATGCTGGGGCATTTTGAAGTTAAGGAGGAGGTAGCATTGGGTCCTTTAAAGGGTATTAAGGTCGATAAGTCCTCAGGGCCTGATGGGATATACCCCAGGTTATTGAGAAAGGCAGGTGAAGAGATTGCTAGGGCTTTGACCAATATCTTTGTGTCCTCTCTAGTCACTGGCAAGGTTACAGAGGATTGACGAGTAGCTAATGCTGTTCCATTATTCAAGAAAAGAATCAGGGATAATCCTGGAAATTGTAGATTGAGTCAAACGTCAGTGGTAGGGAATTCTCAAGGATTTATGAGCATTTGAAAAACCATGGCCTAATCAGAGAGAGTCAGTATGGCTTTGTGCAGGACAAGTCCTATCTTACTAATTTGATTGAGATTTTAAAGAGGTGATAAGGGTGATTGATGAACATAGAGCTGTGGATGTTGTTTACGTGGATTTTAGTAAGGTGTTCGACAAGGTCCCTCATGGAAGGCTGATTTAAAAGATTAAGATATATGGGATTAATATTGAACTGGCTGCTTGAATTCAGAACTGGCATAGAAGATGGAAGGGTGCTGGTTGAAGGGGCTTATTCTAGCTGGTGGTCTGTGATTAGTTGTGTTCCATGGGGATCTGTACTGGGACCTCTGCTGTCTGTGATGTATATAAATGATTTGGATGAAAATGTAGATGGATGAGTTCGTAAGTTTGCAGATGATACAGAGATTGGTGGTGTTGTGGACAGAGTAGATGATTGGCAAAGTGGGATATAGATCGTTTGCAGATATGGGCGGAGAAATAGCAGATGGAGTTTAACCTGACCAAATGTAAAGGAGCAGTACACTGTTAAGGACAAGACCTTTAACAACGTTGATGAGCAGAATGATCTTGGAGCCCAAGCTCATAGCTCCCTGAAAGTGGTTTCTCAGGTTGATTGTGTCGTGCTTGCCTTTATTAGTTGAAGCATTAGTTCAATAGTCCAGGAAGTTATATTGCTGCTTTATAATACTCTAGTGAAACTCCTTTTTTACCAGGTGGCTCTAGAGATGCAGCTCATTAGACCCTCGCTAACAGCCACTGGACTCAGTGGTAATAAAACCACCTTTCTCAGACTCCGTACATCTAAGGTCGGTTTGACTTGGGTCCCACCCGACCCGGGACATTTGGATATCTTGCCCACCTGAACCCCGATCTGAGCAAGTAGTGTGTAAATGCTGCCCACTTGCAATTACCCGTCAACAAGAAATAACAGATCATAAACTGCGTATAATTATAAAGAAAGTATATTTACAAGTTTCAGCTTTATCGAACAGTTAGCAGGAAAAGAAAAAGGAAAAAATAAAAATGGCCCATTACAGTTAACCCAGATCAAATGTTCACATAAGTTGGAGCTCATCTTGAAGTTGTCTATAACTCACACACTGGACCCGCAGTCTGTGTGAAAGCACACACCACCTTCTGAATGTCGCTCGAAATCAGTCTCCAACGAACGAGCTCCCCCACGGGAGTATTGGTCCTTCCTCCTTGAAGCCATTCATCTGCACAAAGCACATTGTGCAACAGGGATGGCATTCACAGTCATCTTCCCTCCTGTCTTCTCCCAGCTCCCACCAAAATTGACCTTGACCCACACCAGTGTCTGTCACAAAAACCTCTCAGCCCAGCATTCTCTAAACCATCTCTCAATTCCACCATCCTGATTGGATGACACTACATACCTGAGCATGAAGATCACAACCCCTTATCTTTACCTCAAACCCAAACATGCTGAAAACAGAACAGACTGCTCTTACAGAACTATTGAAATGGAATACCTACAGCACCGCAGTAGAAATCTTAACCAGGGTGTTACACTAGCTACGTGGCATATAGAATTTTGGATACTGTTCTGGTCTCCTCATTATAGGAAGAATGTTGAGGTTTCATAGAGGGTGCAGAAGAGGTTTACCAGGATACTGCCTGGATTAGAGTGTATGTGCTCTGCTTATTGTGATTTTTATTAACGACCTGGATGTGGGGGTAGAAGGGTGGGTTGGCAAGTTTGCAGACAACACAAAGGTTGGTGGTGTTGCAGATAGTGTAGAGGATTGTCGAAGAGAATCATTATTAGAATGCAGAAGTATTAGGATGCAGAGAGACATTATTAGGATGCAGAAGTGGGCTGAGAAAGTGGCAGATGGAGTTCAACCTGGAGAAGTGTGAGGTGGTACACTTTGGAAGGACAAACTCCAAGGCAGAGTACAAAGTAAATGGCAGGATACTTGGTAGTGTGGAGGAGCAGAGGGATCTGGGGGTACATGTCCACAGATCCCTGAAAGTTGCCTCACAGGTAGATAGGGTAGTTAAGAAATCTTATGGGGTGTTAGCTTTCAGAAGCCGAGGGATAGAGTTTAAGAGACACAATGTAATGATGCAGCTCTATAAAACTCTAGTTAGGCCACACTTGGAGTACTATGTCCAGTTCTGGTCACCTCACTATAGGAATGATGTGGAAGCATTGGAAAAGGGTACAGAGGAGATTTACCAGGATGCTGCCTGGTTTAGAGAGTATGGATTATGATCAGAGATTAAGGGAGCTAGGGCTTTACTCTTTGGAGAGAAGGAGGATGAGAGGAGACCTGATAGAGGTGTACAAGATATTAAGAGGAATAGACAGAGTGGACAGCCAGCGCCTCTTCCCCAGGGCACTACTGCTCAGTACAAGAGGACATGGCTTTAAGTTAAGGGGAGGGAAGTTCATGGGGGATATTAGAGGAAGGTTATTCACTCAGAGAGTGGTTGGTGCGTGGAATGCACTGCCTGAGTCAGTGGTGGAGGCAGATACACTAGTGAAATTTAAGAGACTACTAGACAGGTATATGGAGGAATTTAAGGTGGGGCTTATATGGGAGGCAGGGTTTGAGGGTCGGCACAACATTTTGGGCCGTAGGGCCTGTAATGTGTTGTACTATTCTATGTCCTATGAGAGGTTGGACAAACTTGGGTTTTTTTCTGGAGCAGCAGAGGCTGAGAGGACATCTGATAAAGGGTTATAAGATTTTGGGAGGCATAGATAGAGTAGACAGGAAGTATCTTTTCCCCAGGGTTGAAATGTCTTATACCAGAGGGCACACATTTAAGGTGAGGGGTGTAATTTTAAAGGAGATGTGAGAGGCAAGTTTTTTTTATACAGAGAGTGGTTGGTGCTTGGGATGCACTGCCAGGGTTAGTAGGGAAAGATATATCAGGGCCTTTTAAGAGATGTTTAGAAAGGCACAAGGTTCCAAGGTTGTCAACCCAAGGAGTGGTTGTGGAGACAATCTCCCACTACCTAAAAGTGCTTCTCATGGCATGTGTCTCAAATAGCCTCTGACAACCAAGTCCAACTCCTGGCCTTCTCATGTGGCTTAGCCTCTAAGCCTGGCGGAACTGTTTCTACTGACAGGAGAAGGGGCGAAGGCAGGTCCTTTAAAACCAGTGCTTCAGGTAGATGGAGCTCATCAGCCTGGGAAGGCAGTCCATCTAAGAGAAGAAAACTCTGACTTCAAACCTCCGCTGCCTTGCGGCCATACTCACTCATGGGAAAGGCTTTGAGGGTAAACCCTGAGGACAAATCCAGAGCTGGAGTCCCTAAGGCAGTCCGACATTGTCTTCAACCTCGGTCTGGCAACTCCTGCGATGACACTGGTGCCAAGCTGTATCAGTCCTTGCCCTTCCCTTGGACAACATCAGTGGCGTGGAGAGGGGAGACTTGCTGCTTGGGCAACTGCTGGTCTTCCATACATCCTTGCCCAGGCCTGTGTCCTGGAGAGGGCGCAGATCCATGTTCTCACAAGACTAACAGATGCCACACAGATAGGCACATGAATGTGAGGAAAATGGAGGGATATGAACATAGTGTAGGCAGAACAGGTTAGTTTAGTTGGCCATTTGATTACTAGTTTATTTGCTTGGCCACCGTGTGGGCTGAAGGGCCTGTTCCTGTGCTACGTTGAAAGAATAAAGCGAGTAGAACTGGAGGCCAAGCACACAGGCCTTGCGGTACTCCTATGCTGACGGTTATTGTGGACAAGGTGTCGTTGTCAATCTGTACTGACTGGGATCTGCAAGTATGAAAATTGAGAATCCAGTTTTGAATGCTGAGCTATAATCAATGAAGAGCTTTCTGATGTACACATCTTCATTGTCCAGATGTTCCAGAGCTCAGTGAGAGAGCCGGTGAAATGGAATCTGCTATTGACCTGTTGTGATGATGGTAGGCAAATTGATGTGGATCCAAGTCACTCCTCTGGCAGTAGTTAATATGCTTCATGACAAACCTCTCAAAGGACGTTATCATGGTGGATGTACATGCTACTGGACTATAGTCAGTGAAATAGGTTGCCAGGTTCTTCTTGGGCACCTGTATGATTGAAGCAGGTAAGTAATTTAGACTGCCAAAGCAAGATGTTTAATATGTCAGTAAACGTCAGGCCAGTTGATTCACACAGGTGTTCAGTGCTCGGTCTGATGCATCATCTGGGCCACAAGCGTTCTGTGGATTTGCCCTCCTGAAGCAAGCTCTCATACCGGCCATAGAGACTGTAATCACAGAGTCGTCGGAGGCTGTGGGAGTCTGTGAAGGTACCTCAATGTTCTGTCAGTCAAAGCAAGCATTAAAGGCATTGAGTTCACCTGGGAGAGAATCCCTGTTGTCATTTACGTTGCTTGATTTTGTTTCGTAGGAGCTGATAGATTTCAAGCGCTGTTGGGCATCCTTCTGTGATTCAAGTTTGGTCCCGAATTACCATTTTGAATGTGAAGTCACAGCTGGACCTCATGTAACTTCCTGGGCCACCAGCCCTGAATGTCCCCAATCTAGTCCTCAACATATTACAGATTTCTTGGTTCAAACAGCGCTTGAGATTGGGGAAGTCTTAGAATGATTTTGTGGAGACACACTTAGAGTCATAGAATGATAGAATACTATGGCACCAAAGCAGGCCCTTTGTCCCATCTATAAAATAGCAAACTATTATTCTGCCTTGTCCCACCAACCTGCACCAAGATCATAGCCCTTCATACCCCTCCTATCCAGTACCTATCCAAATTTCTCTTAAATGTTGAAATCAATCCCGCATCCACCACTTCTGCCAGTACCTTGTTCCACTCTCTCACTGTCCTCTGAGCGAGAAAGGTCCCCCCAATGTTCCCTTAAACATTTCACCTTTCACCTTTAACCCATGACCTCTATTTCTGGTCTCATCCAATCTCAGTAAATGTCTGCTTGCATTTACCCTATCTATACCCCTAATAATTTTGCATACCTCTATATCTCCCCTTATTCTCTTGTGTTATAAGGAACAAAGTCCTAACCTACTCAATCTTTTCCTATTACTCAGGTCCTGAAGTACCAGCAATATCCTTGCAAATTTTCTGTGTGGCCTTTCAGTCTGTTGGTATCTTTCCTGTAGTTAGATGAACAAAACTGTAAAGGATCCTCCAAATTAGGCCTCACCAATGACTTATACAACTTCAAAATAACGTCCCAACTCCTGTACTCAGTACTTAGATTTATGTCTGTCAATGTGCCAAATGATCTCTTACAACCCTATCTACATGTTTCAAGGAATTATGGATCTGTATTCCAAGATCCTTCTGTTCTACCACATCCCAGAGCCCCACCACTCTCCACGTAAGTCCTACCTGGGTTTGTCCTCCCACAAATGCAAAAACTCACATTTGTTTGCATTAAATTCTACCTGACATTTTTCAACACATTTTTCCATCTGGACCATATCCTGCCGCGAACTCTGATAGCCTTCCTTGCTGTCCGCTACACACACTATCTTGTTATCTGCAAACTTGTTGATCCATTTTACTATGTTATCATCCAGATCACTCATATGGATGACAAAGAACAATAGACCCTGGAACATACAACTTGTCACAAGGCTTCAGTTAGAGAGGCCACCATCTTATATCACTCTCAAGCTTCACTTGCAAAGCGAGTGTCTAATCCAATGACCTCATCCTGAATGCCAAGCAACTGAACCTTCTTAACCAATCTCTCCTGTGAACCTTCTCAAAGGCCTTGCTAAAGTCCATTTAAACAACATTCACTGTCTTGCCTTAATCAACTTTCCTGATAACTTCCTGGAAAAACTCTATAAGATTGGTAAGACACTACCTACCATGCACAAAGCTATGGTGACTATCGCTAATTAGTCCCTGTCTATCCAAATACTTATATACCTGGTCCCTCAGAATAGCTTCCAATAACTTACCCACTACTGATGTCAGACTCACCAGCCTAAAATTTCCCAGCTTATTCTTAGAGCCTTTCTTAAACAAGGGGACGAATTAGCTATCCTTGAATCTTCCAGCACCCCACCTGTGGCTGACTATTATAATTCACTCAGATGGGGCCTTTGCAATTTCTGTATTAGGTGCTCACAAGGTCCAAAGCAACAGCTTCTCAGGCTCTGGAGGTTTATCCACCCTAATTTGTCTCAAGACAGGAAGCATTTCTGTAATCAATATACAGTCCATCATTTGACTGCTGCTTTGCCTTACTTCGATAGACTCTGTGTCTGTTTCACAAGTAAATTCAGATGCAAAAAATCCATTTAAGATCTTCCCCATATCTTTCAGCTTTATGCATAGATGACCACACTGATTTTCCTCTTAATATGTCTGTAGAAGCCCTTGGGATTCTCCTTCACCTGGTCTGCTAGAGCAACCTCATGCCTTCTTTCAGTATTCTCATTCATTTCTAGTACTGCTCAAGTACCTCATTTGTTCCTTGCTGCCCAGACCTCTTTTTTCAACTTAAACAGGGCTTCAATATCTCTTGATAGCCAACGTTTCCTAACTTGTTAGCCTTGCCTTTTATTCCAACAGGAACATACAAAGTATGTACTCTCAGAATTTCAGTTTTGAAGGTTTCCCACTTACCAAGCACACCTTTGCCAGTAAACAACCTGTCCCAATCAAATATCCATGAGTGTCTTTATAAAGTCCACGTCAACCATGACATATTAATTCAGATAGTGGCTGACCCCATGAATTCCTCTAGTGGTTTGGTTTTTGAGACAATTGTATTCCTTTTATTAAGGGAAATTGAGATAATCCAGGAAGTTATTGACCAGAAAATCTTAAGTCAGTATTAATGGAATTATTGAGGATGATTCATAGGGACAAAATATACTTAGAGGACAATAGGAAAGGCTTGAGCTTATAAGGCATAGTCAGTGTCGCTTCTTGTAGATGAGGTCATGTCTCACAAACTTTAGTTTATGAGAAAGTATGAAGATGATTTATCAGATGGGGGCAGTGGATGTTGTCTAATTATAGCAAAGCACTTGACAAGGTCCCTGATCCAACAGATTAAGTTATGTGAGTCCATGAGTAAGTTAGTGGATTGAATTTACTTGAATAACTTTCATTTCAAATTCATTGGCATTGAAAAAAGATCCAATTGTAGCTGTCTTTCAGGTAGAAAATGAGTGATGTCTAGTTCATGCTGATTATGCACCTTTAAGTAATTTTAGAAAAAAATTCATTCTGAAGCAGTATTTGTATCGCTTGTAGTCAGCTAAAACAGGCAATAGGCTGTTTGAATCTATCAATAAGGTGATTCTGTCAAACCCTTCTCTAGCTCCAGATGATGAAAGTGTTGAAATCCAGTGTTGAAATTGCAGGGGCCCTGGCAGAAATATTTAAAATGTCGATATCCACTGGTCAGGTGCCGAAGGATTGGAGGATAGCTCATGTAGTTCCGTTGTTTGAAAAAGGCTCAAAAAGTAAGTCGGGAAATTATAGGCTGGTAAGTTTGACATTGGTAGTAGGTAAATTATTGGAAGGAATACTAAGAGATAGGATCTACAAATATTTAGATGGACAGGGACTTATTAGAAAAAGTCAGCATGGCTTTGTGCGTGGTAGGTCATGTTTAACCAATCTATTAGAGTTTTTCGAGGAAGTTACCAGGGAAGTGGATGAAGGAAAGGCAGTAGATGTTGTATAGATGGACTTCAGTAAGGCCTTTGAAAAGGTCCCGCATGGGAGGTTAGTTAGGAAGATTCAGTCACTAGGTATACATGGAGAGGTAGTAAAGTGGATTAGACATTGGCTCAATGGGAGAAGTCAGAGAGTGGTAGTGGAGGATTGCTACTCTGAGTGGAGGCCTGTGACTCGTGGTGTGCCACAGGGATCAGTGCTGGGTCCATTGTTATTTGTCATCTATATCAATGATCTGGATGATAATGTGGCAAATTGGATCAGCAAATTTGCTGATGATACAAAGATAGGAGGTGTAGTGGACAGTGAAGAAGATTTTCAAAGCTTGCAGAGGAATTTGGACCAGTTGGAGGAATGGGCTGAAAAATAGCAGATGGAGTTTAATGCGGACAAGTGTGAGGTATTGCACTTGGGAAGGTCAAACCAAGGTAGAACATACAGGGTAAATGGTAGGACATTGAGGAGTGCAGTAGAACAGAGGGATCTGGAAATACAGATACATATTTCCCAAAAGTTGCGTCACAAGTAGATAGGGTCGTAAAGAGAGCTTTTGGTACATTGGCCTTCTAAATCAAAGTATTGAGCATAAGAGTTGAAATGTAATGGTGAGGTTGTATAAGACATTGGTGAGACTGAGTATTTGGAATATTGTGTGCAGTTTTGGTCACCTAATTACAGGAAGGATGTTAATAAGGTTGAAAGAGTGCAGAGAAGGTTTACAAGGATGTTGCCGGGACTTGAGAAACTGAGTTACAGAGAAAGGTTGAATAGGTTAGGACTTTATCCCCTGGAGTGTAGGAGAATGAGCGGTGATTTGATAGAGGTGTATAAGATTATGATGGGTATAGATAGAGTGAATGCAAGCAGGCTTTTTCCACTGAGGCCAGGGGAGAAAAAAACCAGAGGTCATGGGTTAAGGGTGAAGGGGGAAAAGTTTAAAGGGAACACTGGGGGGGGCTTCTTCACACAGAGAATGGTGGGAGTGTGGAATGAGCTGCCAGATGAAGTGGTGAATGTGGGCTTACTTTTGACATTTAAGAAAAACTTGGACTGGTACATGGATGAGAGGGGTTTGGAGGGATATGGTCCAGTTGCAGGCCAGCGGGACTAGGCAGAAAAATGGTTCGGCACAGCTGTTTCTGTGCTGTAACGTTCTCTGGTTCTATGGTTCTATGTACCATGATTCTGCTGATGGCTCTGTGGAATTTCAGAGGGAATGTGCTGATTAGGAGCCTGTTTGGAATTTAATGCTGAGGTAATCATTGCAAATTATACCAATGATGATGGGGAGCACAAATCCGGCATTTATTCCATCCCTTCAACATCCACTTTGTCGGCCTTGTTGGCTGCCTGCAGGCACATCTCTTTCTTTGCAGCATCATAGCTGGAGGAAGCCAGCAGATTGCGCAGCATTTGAGGGATGGGAAGAATTGATAATGTCTTGAGTCAAAATCCCACATCAGGACTTAATCTGTTGAGTTCCTCCTGCAGATTGTTCATTAGACCAGATTGCAGCATCTGCAGTCTGTCATGTCTACAGCTTGTCCTTTGTAGCTCTGTTGTGAAAGTCAAGCTTAATATGTATTATTTTATTTTTTGGCACCAGTTTTGTTTTCTAAATTATAAGAAGTGTTTCTCTGCTCGTAATTGCCACAGGGAGATAAATGGAACAACGAACAGTATTTTGGAAGGATATAGAATAGATTAGGGAGTAGTTGATTGAAACACTCCATAAATGTTTTGTGCACCAATAGATTCATCAAATTGCTCCCTTTCTGATCATTTCAGTGAGCTGTGAAAATGAGACAGCAAGCAGAGACTTGGAAGGAAAACCAACTAATGGGTCTTACTTTTTTGTTTCTGGGACATAAATATTACTGGCAATACATTTACTGTCTGTATCACATTTGTCTGGAACTGTTCTGACAAGAGACAGCCACTTCTCTCATACAATAAGATGGGCACTTAACCTCACAATCTACCTCGGTACGTTTTTGCATCTTATTGTCTAGCTGCACTGCACTTTCTCTGTAGCTGTTGCACTTTATTCTGCATTGTTACTGTTTTACCTTGTCCTACCTCAATGCACTCTGTAATGATTTGATCTGTATCAGTACTGAGATTTGAGTGCTGAGTCACTTGAGCATGTTCAGGGAATTTGGTGACTTCAGACCTGATGAAAGGTCTCAGCCCAAAACGTTGACTGTTTATTCCTTTCCATAGGTGCTGCCTGACCTGCCGAGTTCCTCCAGCATTTTGTGTGTGTGTTGCTCTGGATTTCCTCCATCTGCAGATTCTCTTGTGCTTATTACTAGTGAACTAGTTCGTTTTTCTTACAGCAGTCTGCGATATTTATTGTTACTGCTGTAGAGACAATTTTGTTTAATTCCGAAAGAGTTTATTTACTTGCATTGAAATTTCCCAGCTACTGTGTAGAAGTTATCACTAGTCAAGAATGCTGCCTGTTACTTGTTAGTGAAGTAACAACTGTTCCACTTGCCAATATCAGACACTATCTTTGATTGGCATGGAGCATGCCTGTGAAGCAAAGAGTGAAAAGAATACAAGTCAACATTGTACAGCAGAACTGAACAACACTCATTAAGTCAACCATGATCGAATATGAATAAATATTATACAATACTGCCAGATGCGTTTAAACCTGAAACTACTTTTGCTCAAATCTTTGACTTAAGATTTCAGTGTATTTCTGGATTCTAGGCATGCATGAGCTTCTGATTTCCTAGTGTTCTCAATCCATTAAGAATGATCAGTGAGCTGATTAGATTTACATTCCTGTGGCTTTTCCTGGTTCTCTTGAGAATTTTCAAGGGATTAGGCACTTTCAGTGAAAATCTTACCAGTAAGAGCAGCAACTGGCCTGTTGAATCAGGGCAACACAGTAGTATAGTGATTAACATTAGACTATTACAGTGCCAGTGACCTGAGTTCAGTTCCACTGCTGCCTGCACTGTTTGTACCCTCTCCCTGTGACTGTGTAGGCTTCCTTTGGGTGCTCCAGTTTCCTCCCTCATTCCAAAGAATTGCGGGTTAGTAGGTTAATTGGTCACATGGGTGTAATTGGGAAGCATGGCCTCATTGGTCCAGAAGGGTGTTTGACCGTGCTGTAGTAAGTCGATAACGGACTGGGCTTCATCTAAAATCTGAGTTTGCACTGGACAACAATAAGGTTGTTGCAGTGGGAGTAAAATGCAGCAATATGAATACCTTGCAGTGTGGAAGATGGTTGAGGGCCTACTGCAGTGCCTGAGGTCAAAGTGTGACGAATTCCTGAACAGCCTTAGGCATTTCAATTTGTAAGCTGCCTGTTGCAGAGCGTTGAAAGAGAAGTATCAGGTTAATCCTGGACAAGGAGGTCATGAGGAAAATGGGCCAGGAGCTGAGGTCTGCTGGGACTCCAGCCCCCAGATTGGGGCTCCTTGCTTGATGTTGAGCAAGAAATTTAGGGCAATGTTGCAAGTGCTATTACTGCTCGGGGTGTTCTGGAGTTTGGAGTTCAATTCCAGCGCCGTTCTGTAAGGAGTCTCTGTAAGTCCTCCCATTGGAATGCATGGCTTTTCCCCTCGCGCTTTGGTTTCCTCTCACAGCCCAAAGACGTACTGGGCAGGTTAATTGGTATTGTAAATTGTCCTGAGATTAGTGTTATGTTTTGTAATTCCAAAGCATTAAACTAATTGGAAGAGAAACAAGAAAGCTGGGCATCCAAGTCTTAGTTTCTGTTTACTTTTAAGCAAATCGTGCATGTATCACGTGGTAGCTTGATGGTGTATGCAATTTACATATTCATACATATAACCCAGAATAAATTATTCAAAAGAACAGGAATGCTTAATCAACCAATATATATATACAAGATTATTCAAATATTACTGAAATATTAAATACACAACACTCCTCCCTGCTTAGATATAAAGTCCAACTCAATAGAGAATGCATCTGAACCATATGCCCGGTGTACAACTACTATACAGATATCCACAGCCTAGTAAATTTTAAATTGTCCCATTCAGGCCTAAAGATATAATCATTCTGGAAGATTTCTCACTCTTGTGGGATAACATCTTTCCTGACAAGGGGGAATCATTCTGGTTGGTGGGTGAGGCATGGGTGTGAGACAGTCTCAAATTCTGGGGCCTCCGTGGTGGTTGTAGGAGTTGACTCTAAGTGGTTCTAGCAGCAGTAGCCACCTTCCTTCTTGAAAAATTGACGCTGCTCCTCCTCAACTGATCAATGTGCCATTTCCAGATGATATCAGACACAATCTTCACTGTGTAGGAGAGTGGTATAGTTCTGTTCTCAAATTTCTGTTACCCACTTTTGATCACCTCTTTAGTGCCTTGCTAGGACTGCTTGTCCAGGAATGACGCATCAAACCTCCTTGTTTAAGGAGCTTTCAGTTTGTCTCAGCTGCTTGTCCTGCGTACTCCTTCTGAGATTAGTTTGAGAAGATCCAAATGTGAATGCGAAGAATGACCTGGGTACAGCATAGCTGGTGGGCTGTTACCTGTGCAGTGTGATACACTGTGAAATGCAAGGAGGAAATTAGCAAGCTTCTGGTTCAGTGTCAGTTGTGTGTTCTGCTGACGTTGTGCACAGTGCATTCTTTAGACTCTGGTCAAACCTCTCCGCCAAACCATTTGTAGCTGGGTGGTATGGTGCAGATGTGATATGTCTTATTCCATTCATTTTTAGGAATAACTAAAATTGTTCCCCTAAAAACTGTAATCCATTGTTACTAAGTAAGTGTTCCAGAACCTGTCCCTGCAAAAAGGTTTCTCATTACATTAAGTGTGTGTGAAGCTGTAGTGGATGGAGGCCATTGGGAACACTTCTGGCCACTTTGTAGCTGCAGCCACTACTACCAAGAAATTTGTGCCCATGAATGGTCCAGCAAAATCCACATGAATCCTGTGCCAGGGCAATGCAGACTATTCCCAGGGATGAAGAGGTGCTGGTCTTGGCATCTTCTGGGCATGTTGGCATCCTGTTCAGTGCATGGCAAGGTGCCAGATCTGCTGATCTAGCCCAGACCACCTGACAAAGCTTCAAGCCAATGCTTTCATTTTAACTATGCCTAGATGATCACCTTGAAGCTCCTCCGATACTGGAGCTCTCAGCTTGGATGGTACAACACCTCTCAATCCCCACATAAGGCAACACCCTGTCAAGGGCAAGTTCATTTGGCACTGGTAAAAATGGGGATGGGGGACCT
Source organism: Hypanus sabinus (assembly GCF_030144855.1). Taxonomy (NCBI): domain Eukaryota; kingdom Metazoa; phylum Chordata; class Chondrichthyes; order Myliobatiformes; family Dasyatidae; genus Hypanus; species Hypanus sabinus. The sequence goes on along the minus strand of NC_082719.1, from coordinate 63,824,142 downwards.
GGTGTTTCTGCTGAACATTCTAGCCATTTTGGGTGTCCAGTAGACCTGAGACACTGTTTTCTCCCGGTTTCCCTCTGGATCCTTTCTGCCATAAGAGGGAGATTTTCAAATTGCATTTGGAAGGATATGTCAAGAGGAGTGTCTTTTTTTTTGTAAGTTTTTCCATTAATTTCTTTTCCAAGGGTAAACAGGACAATTCATCAGCATTTCCATGATTAGTCATTCTCTTGAATTCAATCTTGTAACTGTGTCCTCCAAGAAACGGAACTCATTTCTCCATTTGTGCTGCTGCTCACCCTTCTGTGGATTGAAAATGGACACTAGTGGTTGATGATCAGTAATGAGGGTAAACTCCCTCCCATACAAGTAATGGTTAAAATGTTTTACACCCCAAACCAGAGTTTTTTAATGTCATCCTTGAACACTGCTGTGGCATCATCCAGTACCTTTCTTAATTTGTTTTTAGTTGACTTCATTAGAACGGATGCGATATGCAAATGGTGGATGGATCTCCAATTGAGTTGTAGTTGTCTCAGTCAATCGCACCCCCTCAACGCTGGTCCTCCTGTTTTTACCACATTCAAACTCAATGTAGCTTGTTGGTCGTTGTATTTCACTGTTATGAATGTCATTCCCACAGTAATTATCTTTTCTGCAGTGTAAGTTCTTAGCTATCTTGCCTTCAGAATATTTCGTCCTCTTTGGGACATATATATCCTGTGCCATCCAAATTGCTTCCAGAAATTGTAGCCATTGCTGCTTTGCCATCATCCCTGCCAGTGTTCTTCCCCAATCCTTTCTGATTAACTTGTCTTTCATGCCTCAGTAATTCCTTTTATTTCACTGTATTACTAATATATCTGACTTTAGTTTTTCCTTCTCAAATTTCAGGGTGATATTATATCACTTACCCCTTATGGCTTTTGTAACATTGTCCTTCTGACATGCATTTTCTAACTTCCATGGTAATTTGTGAACCACATCCTTACTACTGTTTGGAGGTCTGTATACAACTCCCATCAGGGTCTTTTTACCCTTGCAATTCTTTAGCTTTATCCACATTGATTCAACACCTTCAACATTATGCCACCTTTTTCTAATTATTTGATTTCATTTTTTTACCAACAGAGCAACCTGCCCCCCACCTTCCACTCTGTCCTTTTGATGCAATGTGTCTCCTTGGGCTTTATGCTCCCAACTATAATCTTCTTTCAGCCATGATTCAGTGATGCCAACACTTCATGCATGACGATCTGCAACTGTATTACAAGTTCATCTACCATATTCTGAATACTGGATGCATTCAGAGATAACACCTTCAGTCCTATATTCCCCATTTTGAGATATTACTACTGGTTTGCAAAGCACTGAATGGTTTAGGACCAAAATGCATCTCCAATCTCTTGCTGCATTATGAACCTTCTTGAGCTCTCAGGTCTGCTTACTGTCGCCTGGGTCAAAAGTAAGCATGGTGAAGCAGCTTTTATTTACTCTGCTCCACATAACTGGAACTACTTTCCAAGTGATCTGAAGTCTGCCCCAACTTTAAGTTCTTTTAAATTGAGGCTTAAAACTTTTCTTTTCACTGTAGTTTTTAATTAGAATCTCCTGCACTATGACTTTTATTGCTTCATTTTTATGTATGATTTTATTCCCTTTATATTGCCTGAAATTTGAAGTTTAAAAATTTCCTGACAAAGGGTCTCGGCCCGAAATGTCGACAGTGCTTCTCCCTATAGATGCTGCCTGGCCTGCTGTGTTCCACCAGCATTTTGTGTGTGTTGTTGTTTAAAAATTTTATATCCTGTTTTATGTAAAGCACGTTGGACTGTCTTGTGTTTGAAAAATGCTGTACAAATAAACTTGCCTTGCTTTGCCTTTTACATTGCAACTCATCCTGTTGACTGCAATTTTGCCCTATCAACAGCATTCTCCTCACTACACGTTGCCTCTGTTTGTAAACCGGCTACCTCATCTTCAGCACTATCATCTGTCTTTCCACTGATACTTCTTGCATTGAAATATTCGCTGCTCAGGTCACTAGTCACACCATGCTCAACCTTTTGCTTCCTAACCTTGTCTGAGGTCTTTCCAACATGTGCCTCCACAGCCTCACCACTGACTGTTCTGGCACTCTGGTTCCCATCAACTTGCAGCTCTAGTTTAAACCTCATCTTGCAGCATTAACAAACTTTCCTGCTAGGATATTAGGTCCCCTCCAGTTCAGGTGAAATCCGTCCCTTCTGTACAGGTCCCACCTTCTCTGCAAGAGAGACCAAATGATCCAAAAATCTCATGCCTTCCCAACCTACACCAACTTCTTGGGCACAAATTAAACTGTATAATTTTCCTAGTTCTAGCCTCAATAGCACGTGGCATGGGTAACAATCCTGAGATCACAACTCTGGAGGTCCTGTCCTTTAACCTAGCACCTAACGACCTGAACTGCCTACGCAGAACCTCATCACTCATCCTACCCATGTCACTGGTACCTACATGGACCATGACTTCTGGTTGTTCAGCCTCCCACTTAAGAATACTGAGGACTGAATCCAAGATGTCCCAGACCCTGGCACCTGAAGGTCAACATACCAGCCAGGAATCTCATTCCTACCCACAGAACCTCCTGTCTGTTCCCCTAACTAACAAATCCTCCATCAACACAGGGTAACTTTCTGCCCCCTTCCCTTCTGAGTCACAGAGCTGGAATCACCGCCAGAGATCCAACCACTGTGACTTTTCTCTGTTAAGTTAACCCCCCCCCCCCCCCAACAGTATCTAAAGTGATATACCTGTTGTTGAGGAGGATGACCAAACAAGTACTCTACACTGGCTCCTTAACCCTTTTCCCCTTCCTGACTGTCACCCAGTTCCCTGTGTCCTGCACCTTGGGTGTAACTACCTCTCTATATGTCCTATCTATCACCTCCTCAGCGTTCCAGATGATCCAAAGTTCATCCAGTTCCAGCTCCAACTCCTTAACACAGTTTGTTAGAAGCTGCAATGGATGCACTTCCCATAGTTGGAGTCATCAGGGACACTGGAGGTCTCCCTTCCATCCCACATCTGACAAGAGGAGCATTTAACTATCCCGCCAGGCATCTCCACTGTCCTAGTTGAGCAGATATACAGAAGGGAAGGGAAAAAACACTTAATCTAGAGCTTTTCTTTCTTTCGCTTTCTCTGACTGAAGCCTCAATGTACTACTCGGGTCCTTAATGGACATCAGGGTCTTGTGATAGTTAAAAAATGCAACTAAAAAGGACAATAACACCTTTGATCGGTCCAATAGAAGCCACTGTGATTGAACCCACCACCATCTCACCAGAATTACATTCACTGCCAGTCTGACATCAAAATCCCATTATTTCTAAAATCCTATCGTTTGTTCAAATTCCGAGAATGGTACAATTCCACATGGAAGTGATCACATTCCTCTTCCCATTTAGAAACTGAACAGGACAACAAAATAAAACACACAGCTCCACATATGAACTTGCAGGCTTTGTTCTGAAGTGTGTTTGCAGTTGGGTTCCTTTGCATTTGTTTTCAGTTACCATCTACGCCAGACTGAATGACGTCATCTCCCATCCTCTCGCTGTTTTTTTGGATGAGACTATTTGGAAAGCAAAATTCAAAGATAACAATTTAATATACAATATCCAGGCTCCATCTGCATTCCAATTTTGCACGAGATACCCAGTAGGTTGGCACTGAATTACTGTCAATGGACAAACAATGTATTAATAAGATTATTATATAGAGTGGAATTTGATTCCAGCTCTCCAATGTTTTGTTCGAAGCGGAAAATCAAAACACTTTTTCCAACATTCACTCTATTTTTATCTTTATTCCTTTTCTCTTGGATAATTTGGAATTGTGTTCTTGGCGTAATAGAGTTTCAAATGTGACAATTTAGATTAGATTAGATTATGAGGACACTCGTTTATTGTCATTTAGTAATGCATGCATTAAGAAATGACACGATGTTCCTCCAGTATGATATCACAGAAACACAACACAGACCAAGACTAACTGACAAAAACCACATAATTATAACATATAGTTACAACAGTGCAAAGCAATACCGTAATTTGATAAAGAGCAGACCATGGATACGGTAAAAAAAAGTCTCAAAGTCCCCAATAGCCCATCATCTCATGCAGACGGTAGAAGGAAGACAAACCGTTCCTGCCATGAGCCTCCAGCGCCACAAACTTGCTGATGCAGCACCCTGGAAGCATCCGACAACAGCCAACTCTGAGCCCGTCCGAAAACTTCAAGCCTCCGACACCGAGCACCATCTCTGCTAGACGCTTCGACCTTGGCCCCAGCCGCCAAGCAACAGGCAAAGCCGAGGATTCGGGGCCTTCCTCTCTGGAGATTTTTCGATCACACATTAGCAGCGACAGCGAAACAGGCATTTCAGGAGTTTCACCAGATGTTCCTCAGTGCTTCTCACGTCTGTCTCCATCAAATCAGGATTATACATGGCATCCTACTTGACAGATAACAGATACTCATCCTGGAGTGGCCGCTGCACACTACATCGTACCGCCATCTTCTCTCGCTTTCTCAGGAAGTAAAGGCACTGGTGGGCCTTCTTGGCAGTGGGATCTGCTTGGTTAGACCAAGTCAGGTCATTTGTGATCTTCACCCCGAGGAACTTAAAGCTTAAACCCTGAGGAAATTTAAGGAATATGGAATTGAGATTTCATTGAGCTAAAGGCCCACTGAAAGTACCTTGCTGTGTCTATTCCCAGCTGTGATGGTGTTCTTGCCTAATTTTCATTGGGAAAGCTGAACTTGCCGTGTGGAAAGATCCAGGACTCATTCCACAAGCCCACCTACTTCTCAGTTCACAGCAAGTGTTGGAGAAACTCAGCAAGACAGGCAGCATCAATGGAGGGAAATAGACAGTTGACCTGATGAAGACTTTTTAGTCTGAGACATCGATCTTTTATTCCCCTCCATTGATGCTGCCTGGTTTACTGTATTTTTTTTGCCAGCTTTTTGTGCATGTTGCTCAGGATATCCAGACTTGAACTAGCCCTGCCCACAAAATACTCAATGTGTTTTGAAAGCCATGAAAATCAAATAAATTATTACATTTAAACATGGTTAGTTAGTATAATTACAGTATAACACTTTCACACAATTAAAAAGAATCAAAGCAAGCATAAGTAATTTTAAGAATAATTTTAAATGATTTAAATAATTTTATAGGCTCATTCCCCACCATTACTTCTCCTCCCACACCATCCCCATCTCTTCCTGCCAATTTAAAGCGGAGGTTGCTAAATTCTTGATTAGTAAGGGGTTCAAAGGTTACAGGGAAGGGGCAGGAGAATGCAGATCAGAGGGAAGATAAATCAGTATATAAGTTTGCAGATGACACCACAATTGTAGGCCGTATCTTGGGTAATGATGAGTCTGAGTACAGAGAGGAAATTTAAGAACCTGGTGGCATGGTGCGAAGACAATAACCTATTCCTCAATGTCAGCAAGACAGAGGAATTGGTTGTTGACTTCAGAGGGAGTAGTGGACCGCACAACCCCAACTACATCAGTGGTGCACAGGTGGAACAGATCAAATCTTTAAGTTCCTCGGGGTGAATATCACAAATGACCCGACTTGGTCTAACCAAGCAGAGTCCACTGCCAAGAAGGCCCACCAGTGCCTTTACTTCCTGAGAAAGCTGAAGAAATTTGGCCTGTCCCCTAAAACCCTCACTAATTTTTATAGGTGTACTGTAGGAAGCATTCTTCTAGGGTGCATCACAGCCTGGTATGGAAGTTGTCCTGTCCAAGACCGGAAGAAACTGTAGAAGATCGTGAACATAGCCCAGCCCATCACACAAACCAATCTTCCATCCTTGGTCTCACTTCACACCACATGCTGTCGGAGCTGTGCTGCCAGGATAATCAAGGACAAGATCCACCCAGCCAACACACGTTTTGTCTCTCTTCCCTCCAAGAGAAGTTTCAGGACCTTGAATATTCATATGGCCAGATTTGGGAACAACTTCCTTCCAACTGTGATAAGACTGCTGAACGGATCCTGACCCGGATCTGGGCCGAACCTTCCAAATATCCGGACCTGACTTGCACTACCTTACTTTCCCTTTTCTATTTTCTAATTATGATTTATAATTTAAATTTTTATTATATTTACTTCAATTTGTACTTCAGGGAGCGCAAAGCACAGAATCAAATATCGCTGTGATGATTGTACGCTCTAGTATCAATTGTTTAGTAAAGTAAAGTTAAAGTAAGATCAGCCATGGTTGAATGGCCTAATTCTGCTCCAACATCTTATGGCCTTATGAATGCAGTTTATCCTTGTTCTTTCCTTTTTATCTCACAGTTATGAAACCATTATTCATTTAGGGTTTCCATTTCCTGCATTGGGTTTAACCAGGAGCAGTCTCTGCAGCAGCTTCCCCAGCTAAGTGCTAGAAAATCCAACATCTTCATGCCACACCACGAGGGTTTAATTGGAGACCAGCGACAAAGCACTGGAGTGGGGATATAGGATTGTGGTTTGCAAGGAGTGAGGAACCCACAACTCTGGGAAAACCACATTCAAATGTAAGGCAATTGGGGAAAGAGTGGGTGGTGGTAAATGGGAGTCTAGGTCTCCGCTCCGCACTCAAATGCAGTGATATAGCCATGAACAAAGGACACCCAGAATTCAGGCCTCCCCTCCATGCTTGAAGGCCAGGGTGTCTGTGTGAGCCGGTGAACCAGTGAGCCTGGAGTTCAAGGTCCTGTTACTGGCTTGTTGTGTTGTGTTGTTCTGCGAGAACTCTGGGCAGGCTTTGTTGGCACTGGAAAGTGTGGTGACATTTGCAGGCTGCTCCCAGCACATCCTTGGGTGTGCTGGTTTCTAATGGAAGCTACACATTTCTCTGTATGTTTTGAGGTGTACGCGATAAACAAATAAAGCTGAATCCATGCCATGGAAACTAATCAGACTTCACAGAAAGAAATTATTTTCTTGTCTCTCTAGTTCACTCATGCAATGACACAGAATGACCTAAATGCTACAGGTTCCAAATATAAATGCTTTAATAAGATCTTTTTGCATTAACATAACTGAACCATGGGTAAGATCGTAATTAAACCCTGCCTGGTGTATGTTGCCCTGTGCATCAGTGTACTAGTTATCCTTTTAACTTTTATCCACATAAATGTTATTACATAGTATCCAACTCCATAACAAGTGGTATGACACCAGCTGTACCTCGTTTGGTAAGCAGCTGGTCTCTTGAGTATTCATTAAAACTTTAGAATTGTAAAATCTTCCTAATCTTTCTGAAACAATGAAGTATGAAGAATTTACAATCTACATGTGCACAATGTACCTCTATAGTCAGAAAAGGGTTTATATAATTGGCAGATTTACATTTTGGCATCAATAGTGATTGAATAAATTATGCTTCTGAGAATACACAAGCAACGAAAGCACTGAAGTGCTTTAAAATTCATGTCTGCATGTTAATGGGATCACAGTAACATGCATAAACGCTAATGAAAATCAAGAGGCAAGCCCTCACACCCAAACGGCATATTGGAGGTCTGGATGCAAGCAGTCTACCAGCAAATTAACCACAGAAAAGGAGAGGATACAATAAAAAAGGACAAATAGGCTTTGTTTCATTACATGAACAAAGAAGCAAATATATAGAATTAAAATATACTAAACAGGTTTTAATGTACAATAATGCTAACTTGAAAATAAATGTTATATGGCCTGGACTTAATTTAAATTAAAAAATTGCAGAAAATAGGCTGGTACTTTAGACAAAGATTATTGAAGATAATCACACATAGCAAAATGCTCAGTATCATTTTTAGGACACAGCCTATTTTTAAGGATTTCAGTGTCTTCACACTGCCCTAAAGGCAAATGGGACAGTGTCTTTCAGTGTGGTTACAGTGCCATAATAATAGAAGTGAAGATAACAGTGGACAGGTCTAGTTAGAACAATAGGCTCAAAGTGAAGATAGATTTGTATTGAATTAACATCATAACTCTGGTAGCTACCAACATGTTCTCAAACACATTGTGTATTTTGACAAACATTTTCCACCGCCTCGTGGAGCAGACTCAGAACCTGTGCTCTCAGCCTTACTTCCTTTTGCCTTTTGTTTTCCCTGAGATTAAACAATTAAGCCTCAAAGATTTAAAGTAATATCCAAGAAAGTAATTCAGATTTTCAGTTGTAAATGGCCTATCCTAAAATTAATAAGAGAGGTTGTTTCCAACTTTAATACGCTGAAGCTAGATAAGTTTTCAGTGGTTGGGTTCTTGTCCAATTTCAGAATAATTGGAGAGTGATTACTCCCCAATAATAAAACAGAAACACTGACTTGCAATTCTATTAACGTAGTACATAGCATCGCACAAACACATAACAAGTCAAAAATGGACAATCAGTCAAGGAAGATTATGAAGGTTGGAGAAAGTGATACGTTTCAAAGAGTATCTTCGGTGAATGGGAGAGAAATAGAGAACATAGAAGTAAAGGTAAATAAGACCGAATCTTCGGCACTGAAACACCAGAGGGGCAGTTTTCAACAGTGGGATGGAAGGAATGGGTTCTTACAGAACAGGAAGCAGGACACTCTCTCTGAGATTGAAAAATTAAATACAGAAAATATGCAAGGTTTTTAAATCTGAAGTTGAGAATTTTTTAAATTGAGGAGTCTGGCAGAGCTGGAGCTAACTTTTAATTATAAGCCAAAATGATGGAATGATTGGGGCAGCATAGGAAAAACTTTGGCAATTGAGGGCAGAAGATTTGAAACTTGCCTTGAGATTATTTGGTTGTCACATTTACTCAGAAAATACTTCAGATAGAGTAATCAAGGCAGTTGGCATAGACACATTTAAGAAAAGCTAGGTAACTATATGAGGAAGAAAGAAATAGAAGACTATGTTGATAGCATTTCATGAATTAAAATAGAAGGAAGTTGATAAGGAGCATAAACACTGGCACAGACCTGCTGGGCTGTTTAGCTTATAATGACTATGTAAACAATTGTATTACTGGTTAAAATAAGACTGAGCTGAATTCAGTGCAGTGGTTGTCTTCCCTCATGTATTTATCTACTTTACAATTAGGAGATGAGCCAACAGCTTTCACTAATAGGTGGGCTAATTACTGAATTAATATCCAACATTGGCAATTACACATAGGAGGATCATGTTGCACCTTGTTACAACCAAGTCTTCATTTATCCATGCCATGATTATCCCATACTTGCAGGAATGAAGTGATCTACCTCTGCACACAGGACAATTTATACCCTTCCAAAATGCTTCAGAATGTCTGAGTATCTCAAGTCTGCTAGTAACACATTATTGTGCAATTTACAGGAAGGCTCAAGTGCCTGGATAGGCCGAAGCCTGACCCACCGGAACCCATTTCAAATCTGTTTCATCATCATGGATTATGTGGAACTTGGAGACAATTCTAGGTAGAAAGACTTGTTGAGAGGTGAACGTGAGAAAGTAAAACAGAAGGATATACAGCTGAATTCTGATAAAGGGTCTTTTGACCTGAAAGGTTAATACTGTTTTTCTTTCCACAGGTGCCGTCTGATCTGATAAGCATTTTCTATTGGTATTTCAGATTTCCTACAGCTGCAGCTTTATTTTCATTTCCTTGCATTGTGAACAGTAATATCAGCAAGGAAAGGCAGAGCTTAGTTAAGATGACGCTAAACGGCAACTCCTTTGCTTGCATCTTTGGAAACAGATCTACTTTCATCTTTAATATCTCTATTTTTCCCTTTCAGGGTTCTTTTGAAGACCCTGACCTGGAGTTACACACTGACTTTGGTTCTTTGCGGGAATGGGACCACTCTCAGGGTTTCAATGCTGGCCATTATCTGACATGCTAAGGGCACGGCCTAAGAGTTCGGCTCGCCTTTGGAGGCCCAGGATGTCGGGGCTCTGGAGACGGGCAGATCGAAGGTCAGTGTCCCAACAGACCGGCGTGTTGTGAGCCGGAATATCTTTGGCTGTGTACCCAGAGACCAGAGATCTTTGGGCACAGAGCTCGGAAAAAGCGATACAACAGACTTTTAACATCATAAACCAGCAAGTTGTTTGTTATGTCTCCCCTCTTGCTGTGAAATGGAGACATCTGTTTCTCCTTTATTAGGGAGAGAGCTAGCCAGTGGTATGTCGAAAGCCGGGTGAACTATGTAGTCTTTGGGGTACTACATGTCTGTGTCCTTGCTGTTGCCTTGCTCATGCTTGAGTGCTCAGTGACGGGTGCCGATAAATTTTTTTTGCCGATGGGGGGGGGGGATCGTTCTTGCTGCCGCTTACGTGCGGGAGGGAGGGGAGCTGGGGGGAACTTTGGGGTTCTAACATTTAATTGTCATTTCATTCTTTGGGGCATTCCTCTGTTTTCGTGGATGGTTGCATTGAAAAAGGATTTCAGGATGTATATTGTATACATTTCTCTGACAGTAAATGTACCTTTGAAAACTTTGAACAGATAGAGTGATATGACTATCCATACTCAAGATCTGCAATCCTGCATACCCAGTTGTAAAGGAGATGAACAACTAAAAACAACTAACACAAGAAGAATACTCCAGAAACAACTCCACCCTCAGCAACTGAAGAGCCTACAACTTTATTACAAGAAACATGGTTGAAGTGCTCACAACAATCTTCAAACAGAAGTGTTGTGTATAAAATGTACCTTGGATCTATGCTTTCCCTTAAGCTTCACAAAATCACAGGAGCTGTTCTTCAGCCATTTTGACTCATTGAACATAATACAACAATTGAGCATTGCAGGTACAGAAGGGTAATAGCAGCCAATAATAGTTAACAATCTTGGTGATGTAATTTAATCATGAAATCATGATTCTCAGTAGCAAGGTCATTATTGAGTCTTTCATCAACAACAGTTTATTCAGTCACTATTGACTCAAATGTAATCAGAGCAGCCACATAAGTGCTGTGGCTGCAAGAGAGATAATGGGCATGCTGCAGTGGCTGATTCAACTCCGAATCTGCCATTGGCCTTTCACCTTCTACACTGTTCGTTCATGAGGGAGCTGAAGAAGTTTCCATTTGTCCAGATAGGTGTGACTCATACATTATGAAAAGACACTAGATCGAAGTACAATGATAAAACAAAATCAACTCTTCTGATTAATAATATTATCATCTCTGAGAGCCCGCCATCAATATCTCAGTAGTTATTAATTATTCACCAGAATTCGGGTGGACCTCCCATCTGAGTACCATGGCTTCTGCAGCACATCGGAAGCTCAATATTATGTGCCAAGTAGCTAACTTCTTATTGTGTAGGCTTAAACACAATACTAAAATTAACAATGATTTCCAAAGTGAATGAATTACTTCCTACTCGCCTGGATTTTTCACCTTTGATAACATTTTTTGACATGATTGAAGGCAAAATGATTGATACCACATTTAACATCTTAGATTATTGATGTATTATTTCTACAGAATGCAACATGTGAATGCGAATTGCATACAAATCATATGCTATTCTCATCTGTATGTATGTTACTTTTCTTTTACAATAACATTCAAAGAGGACTGGATCTGAGTGTCCATGAAAAATAGAACATAAAGCAAACAGCTGGGGAGGCAAAGATATGTTAGTTATGATTTCCAGACTACTCCACTCTGAAATATTACTTGGACATTCAATTAACTGTGTGTATGATGCTGGCAGATTTATATTTATTGCTGAACCCTTGACATTTCAATCACAATGTTTTGAAAAATTCAAGGTCTTCCAGTGAAGAGTATCTGGGCTGTCCCTACCTTAGTGCCACCATTCATGCTGGATATATGCATCACCTTCTCTATCCCACTCAGGATGTCACACCTTGTCCTGGTGCTCAGAAAGGTTTACCCCTATGGTGCTGCATTGCTTCAGAAGGATTGCCACCTTCTGAAGTATCTGTTTTCCTAGTTTGGTCTCCAGATAAAATGGAGAAGAGAGAAGAAATGGAGAAGAATTAGTATGGTGTGACAGAACAGACAGCAGCAGTTGACAGGCATCATGCTGGAGTGATTCTTCACCAAATTGATTGTACATCCATTTTCTTGCAATAAGTGAACGGATATAAATGAGTGGACACAGATCTCTTCAATTTACATTCACTGAAGAAACGCAATCTCTGCATTTCCATTTATACCCCAAATCAGGAAGGCAAATAGATCTACCGAAGATTATCAAAATGAAAAATATTCTCTATTTTTAATGCATGCTCCCAAGCTTCAACAGAAGATTCTTGCAAAACAACCTACCCATCCATTAAACTTTCTCAAAAATGGGCTGACCAAGGTGTTTTGAGATTATTTGAAATTATCATCAAGGGCTTAGATTTAATAAAAAAAGTACAAAAGCTTCAGTTATGATTATATTTGAGGTCTCCTGTTAAGTGGCACTGTGTAATATTGCACTGCACTGTTGGTCACCCCCCTCTCTACCCCTCCTCCCCCCTGTAATGCTGCTGCACGAATAACAATCAAAAACTAAATCTAACCTGTGAGCTGCTTATTGAATCTCCAAAGGGATCCATGCCATTTTATTGGAATGACTTTTTTCTCGCTTTATTAAAGTTATGTGAAGGCTAAACAAGAAAAGGAGGAGTAAACAAACTTGCCACAGCAGCTATCAGACATGATATGAGCTAAGAGGGTCAGAAACATTCGGTGAATATTTTACTGAAGTAAGAAACCTTGGTTGGCTTTGTTGTGATCATTGTATTGTGACAGGTAAGGCTTTTCCTTTGTGGCTTGGACTTGTTTCTGCTTTATTGGTATATGTCAGTGGTTCCCAAAGTGGGCAATAGAGCTCCCCGGGGCAGCAGGGGGGTGATAAAGATAAAGGGGGTGGTGGGGGTGGTGGGGTTACTCAGTAGTAAGGAGGGCAGCTGAGGGATGCAGGCTTAAATTAAGAAGTGAATTACTTTGATCCAATTAAACACATTTGCAGGGTTTCTAATCAAAATGAGGGCATGGCTGGATTTTGTTTTGTTGGAGAGATTAGGCTGAATCGAGCCAGAGTAACAATGTGATGATGTAAGTGGCATCATGTAGTGAGTGGCAGATCCATTGGCCAAAGTTGCACACCACACCTGAAATGGCATTGGTTGGTGTTACCGTATCCAGGAAAGTTGATAAGGTTAAGGACTGGTGTAGGGACTGGAGGGAGCGACATAGTATGAAAGTGAACATAGGGAAGGGCAGTAGTCACACTCTAATTTTTTTTTGTCATTTAATGACTCATGGGACAGGAACAGGAGATTCTGGAGAAGGTTGAACAATTATGGGTTCTGGGCTGTGATGTCGTGTGTGCTTCATACAACATTTCAATGCTTATTGCTAAATCTAGAAAACCCTGTACAAATGGAGAAGAACTGATTCTGCTAGCAGTAAGGGAGGTTCTGAGTACAGTTTTGCATAAGTCATCAGACCAAATGATTAAAGCAATTGTGCTCAGTGACAACTCTGTTCAAAGACAAATAGATGAAAAGTCTGAGGATGTGGAAGACATATTGTGCAACATAGTTAGGATGACAGAATTTGCTCTGCAGTTGGATGAGTCAACTTTGCCAGGCAACGAATCTCTGCTTCTTAGTTAAGTTCACTTTATAAAAGATGAAAGCATGGTGCAAGAGTTGTTATTTGGAAGAGATTCCAAACAGACATGAAAGGGGAGTCAATATTTTGGGTTATTGAACAATTTTTCAAAGAGGTAGACATTCTGCTCACCGCCATTCTTGTTTGTGCAACAGATGGGGCACCAACAATGACAGGATGCCACCATGGGGGTAATCAGGTTTTGAAAAAAGCTGTACCTAACATATTAACCATTCCTTGTGTAATTCAGACATCTTCTCACAAAAAAACCCAAGTGACTAGCTGAACAAATCATCAAATACGATTATCACAGAGTTAAGTAAAATCAAGTCCCATGCTCTCAATTTTTGACCATTTCAAGAGTTTTGTATTGAGAATGATGAAGAGTTTGAACACTCACTGTTTCACATAGAAGCCAAGTGGCTCTAAAAATGAAACTGCCTGAGTTGCTTTATGCATTTGTGAAACTGTGATAAAATTCTTTGAAGATTCAAATAGTACATTCTGCAATCAACTCAAGAATATTAGGTATGACATTGCTTATTTGTCAGAATTATTTGCAATGTTTCATAAAATCAGTTTTCAATTGCGAGGAAATTATGTGATTCTTATCAAAGTCAAATCAGTTGTTTCCACATTTCTGTCCATATTAATTCTTTGTAAGTGCAACATAGGATGTCCAATTTCCAAACCCATCTGAGTTGGAAGAGAAAGAAAGTATACACGATGATGATCTTCAAGTATAAATTGCCCGCCAGCATGAGCTACAGTAAGATATGTCAGAGAGATTTCAGGATCTTAGAAATATAGAAACATAGAAAATAGGTTCAGGAGTAGGCCATTCGGCCCTTCAAGCCTGCACTGCCATTCAGTATGATCATGGCTGATCATCCAACTCAGAACCCTGTACCTGCTTTCTCTCCATACCCCCTGATCCCTTTAGCCACAAGGGCCATATCTAACTTCCTCTTAAATATAGCCAATGAACTGGCCTCAACTGTTTCCTGTGGCAGAGAATTTCACAGATTCCCCACTCTCAGTGTGAAGAAGTTTTTCCTCATCTCGGTCCTAAAAGGCTTCCCCTTTATCCTTAAACTGTGACCCCTCGTTCAGGACTTCCCCAACATCGGAAGCAATCTTCCTGCGTCTAGCTTGTCCAATCCCTTTAGAATTTTATATGTTTCAATAAGATCCCCCCTCAATCTTCTAAATTCTTCTCTCGATCCAAATTCCAGATCGGGTAATAAATTCATTCGTGAACACTTGCACTGAGGAATTATCAGGAAGGATGGAGAAAAATCTGATCCTGCTACAAGGTATCTTTGAGCTGAAGGTGAGCTTCATAAAATCATATCAAGTCTTTTGATTGCAGAAAGAAATCTCTTAATACTAAACTGCACCATGGAAAAAGGTCAAGATGTTCCTTATTGCCTTTCTAAAATCCTATTTAGTGGAGCATTGTTTCAGTACAGTCGTCCAACTTCTTTCAAAGCAATGAAACACACTGCAAATTATTGAATGTGGGAATCTGAGCTCTTTCTGAGAGGCATTCAACCTGATGTTAAGAAGCTGATATCACAACACCAAGCCCATCCATCTTCTTGAAAGCTGAAAAAGTAGTGAAGTAGTGAATAGTTGAACTACAATGTATGCTCTAAAATTGTTGATGAAAATTATTTCAATGTAATTAAATAAATATTTTTTGTAGTTTTAAATAGATTTGAATTTTTTTGCAATTAGTTGTCATTGCTTTGAATTTGCCATTCCTGTTTTCTTTTACTGTGTGTCGTAAATCAAAATTCTTTGTGGTTTTTATGTAATGACTGGAAAGGGAGCAGGGTGGGTTTGTGGGAATGTGGTCTGGGAGCCAATGGGTGGTAACCCAAAAAAAGTTTGGAACCCATTGGTATATGCAGTCCATGATAAATGAAGTTTAATTTGACTTTACTGACGCTTTTGAAAACGCGTGTTTGATTACCTATGTTTGAGGTCTGAAACCTATTTGAATTTTGAATAATGATTAAGTAATTTATTTTGATGAACATGTAACAAATAAAGCTAATCTTTATCTTTTAACTTCAATTATGCTATCATGTCTATTTATAAACCTGCATCTCAGCAAATAATTACTGGTTCCCATGAGAAAAAAAATCAATTTTAAAGAATGGAACATTATGATCTTTTTTATTTTAAACTCTGAAATAATGAAGGCAGGAGTTCAAGATCATTAAAAAACAGGGGTTCACCTAATTAGTTATAAAATGATGCACACTTATTAGGATGATCCAAAATGCTTCATAACTAAGTTTTTTGTGATATGGTTCCTATTGTGATTTAAGAAAAATGGTAAGTCATTTACACAATGCAAACTCCTATAAATAGTCTTGGGCTTATTACCAAATAAGTCATTGTAATATTTGTTTTTAAGTTGATGAACGTACTGTATAAAATCTAGATGTCTTTTAACATTATATATGATCTAAATTAGAATCAGTTTAAAAACATTTAAAGTGAAACAATCTAACTATTTTTGAAGTTTCAATAATAAGTTGCTTATAGAAATATTCAAGACTCTTCCAAAAAAGCGGTACATTTTTCCCACAAGGCATAGAAGTTAACTGTTTCAAATGTAATTTGATTGAATTTTACAATGTGGTAATAAATATATTGATAAGGGTTTTGAGATTGATGTAATTTAAATGGACCCAGCAAAAACATTTGACAGGCTCTCACTTGGGAACTAGTCCAAGCTGAGAAAACGGATTCAAACTTTGCTTGGTAATAGGATGCAGACGGTATTAGGGAAAGGCAATTTTTGTGATTGGAACCTGTGATCGGTGGGGTATCACAGGAAATCTTACTGTTTGATATACATTGCCAATCTGGATCTAAGTGAAGCAGGTATGGTTCAAAAGCCATGAAAATTAGCAGTGACATGGCCTCCGCTACATTGGTGAGAGCCGACATAGACCAGGACCACTTTGCTCCGTTTACAATAAAAGATTTCCTGGTGTTGCACCATATGAATTCCAAACTGCATTCCCATTCTGTCAGGGCAGCCATGGCCATCGCTGGTGCTACAATAAGGCCACACTCAGGTTGGAGGAGCAACACCTCAAGTTCCTTCTGGGTAGCCTCCTGCCTGATGGAGTAATAGGAAGTTGGGGAATGGGGAGATTAACTCAGAATGGAAATTGAGTTTGCAATTAGATCAGCCATTATCTTACTAAAGAGCAAAACAAACTCAAAGCACTGAGCAGCCTACACCTGCTCCTAATGCATATGTTTGCACATCTGTAATATTTCAAGACAATAAATTACGATTCACATGAAAAATGATTAAGGGAATTACTTTGTTATTACTTTGAAAACTAAATTAACCATACACTGAAAATGATTAGATAAGATTATTTTGAATGGTTTATATATCCATCAAGTAAAATAATTACTATAACCATTTGTTATATACAGCTAACAAAAGATACATATCTGGTTGTTTCTTGAAATAGCTAATGACACTGAATAATTTTAAATGCAATTAAATTTAATCAATCAGATTAGCTAAAATGTGCAATCTAACTAATCATATTAGTATAATATTTGATCTAGACCTGAACCACAGACTAAACAAATTATATTTTACATATTCCCAATGGGTCTGGATGTTTCAGAGTTGTTGAACTTTAAAATATTATTATATTATTTTTGTTACTTATTGCTCATTAATTGCCCATGGTTTTCTGTAAACTTATTAGCACCTGACTAACAGTGGTATGACTAAACTCTTCATGATTGCTCACGCAGCACTTTCTTTGATTCCCCTTATTGTCTTCAAACATCTTAAATGGGGAAAATATTGAAGGCATGTTTTCCAAAGTAAGTAGCTGAACAATGATTTACCAATAGGCACAGGGAACTGCAGACACAAGAGACTACCAATATTGAAATCTGGCATGAAAAAGGAATGACTGCAGAAACTCAGTGAACCATTCAGCATTTTGAGTCCGCAGGAAGCGTCTTCACATGAAATGTTAACTGTTCATTGCTCTCTGCAGATGCTGCCTGGCCTGCTGAATTCCTCCAGATGCTCATTTCATTTTATTTCAAGAGCGGCATTTCCCAGACTATTAACCTTGGTATGATTGGTTCAAGGTTTCTAATGTAATGAGTGCAAGACATTATGTTCAGCTTAACTCTTCCAACAAAATTATTTAGGGAAAGTCATGTGTCCAAATTTTAAGTTAAAGGATGTCAGGAGTAGGCTGGAAATCGGGGTAGCTGTTTACTGTAAAATGGTACATCCTTAAAGCATCCTACTAAGTTGTGTGCTATGTACTGATTCACTGAATTCTGTCAAACAAAATCTGGATCTGCTTCTACCTGGAATAGAGAGAACGTTACATGAACTCATCAGGGCCAGAGTGAGTTCTTGAACTGGTTTTGATTGCCAAAATTAACGTTATAGGAAATTACAAGGTTTTATTTCCTCAAATTGGCTAAGATATCGAGGTCACAATGTAAATATAGATATGGAATGTCATACGCCTCATCTTAATATGCCCTTGTGGAATAAATAACAGAGTTTTCCTCACTGTCTACTTCTTGAATAACTTATTCAAAGTGTCAGTCAACCTACCTAAAAATCTTATTCAAATCATTGGCTTATGTCTCTCCTCTTGCTTGAATAATTTCGCATAGCTTAATAGAATGCTCTATGTTCAAACCATCTCTGCCTTTCTGTATTAGATTTATATGAGGCTGCCAGCTTTCAGTACAAAAGATGTGAGATACACTAGTCTTGACATTCAATTCCGTGACACTTTTTTGAATCAGCTTTTTTATGGTTCCTTCCTAACAGAAGTTTTTTCATGTCTTGGTGACTAAGATAATCACAGTACGCAAGGCACAGTCTGACTAGGCAGTGCACTGCTTTAGCAGATTGTCTTCTAAAATAGATTGCACTAACTTTTGTAATCAACCATTTCTGAAGTAGCTTCCCCAGCTGCTGTGGATCAGAAGCTTTGTGTTCACAAGTGCCATTTTTACTTAATGTCACAACAATTTGTTACATTTTTCCTAATTGCTTATTTATGAGAGGACCTGTATTGAGTCCAGCACTAGGAGGAAGAAAACAAGCATAACAACAGGTCCTATGGAGCTGCAGCCTTTTAGGATGTGATTATTTAACTCAAAGTGACTCTGTAGAGAGAAACACGCAGTTTTAATCTTCTGCATGTTTTTAAAGTATGCTGATCAGAGTCTCGTCAATTCTGTGAGTGAGACAACATAAGTTGGAGTAAAACCATGGAGGAAGTTAAATAAAAATGGTGACAGGAAATAGAATCTGCTCTCATGTGTTGAAGGAGTGAAAAAAGACAATAATATGTTGAGTTTGATAATTAAAAGTTACACAAATGCAATCATTTGTTCTTTGAAGTTAGCAACACAAATGATTCCAATACATTAGCAGGACATGGAAGTTGCAATGTTGAATGAGGTTGTGATTTTAATTTCCTGTGTCTGTGCTGACCCCGAGTTAAATTCATCTGGCATAGATTTTCAATCAGATCTGGTAGGTATGTCCCTGGCTAGTCTTGCCAATGTACACTAATGGCACCCAGCAGGTCAGTGAAAAGAAAATCAGAGTTAACATTGTAGGCTGAAGACCCTTCTTTGGAAAAACCGTGCAGATGCTAGGTTTGCTTTTCTTCAAAACATAAATGAAACAAAAATGTCGAGCTACATGGGAAGGAAGGATTAAATTGATCTTCACCATCATCATTATGTGTCGCGTCATATGACATCAGTGATAGTGGTCTTCCATCCATCTTTAATCAGAGAATTTCTAACAAGATCTTCACCATGTTTGCCTGTCCATCCCTTGAGGTAACTCATGAATGTCATGCACTATTGACTGCAGCTTTTTCTTCCACCAATTCTTCCCGTCACTGCCAGATGTTCAAGCTTCTTTTTTCTCAGTACATGTTCCAGAAACTCCAGCTGCCGTTTCCTGATTGATGATGTCAGTTCTCTTCTTATACCAGCTTTTTGCAACACTTCCTTCCATGATATTTTCCTCATTTCTCTCAAAATTCACATTTCTCCAGCTTCAAGTCTTCCCTCATTTTGCTTTGATATTGTCCAACATTCCCTTCCATATTTGTGTGTGGAATGAATGTAGGACTGCAACACTCTGTGTTTTGTATCCATAGAAATTATGTTATTCTTCAGTATTTTGCTCAAACACTTAAATGTGCATTTAGCAATTCCAATCCTGTTAATTTAAACATCAGCCCTACTATCCAATATCATCATGCTCTCTAAGTGATTGAGCTTTCATGTACATTTAATTGTTTCAGTTTGCATTTTTGTATTTCATTCTTCTTTGTGACAACCATACATGTGGTCTTCTTGCAGCTGATGGTCTTTCCTCTCTCACTTTCATTGACGATTTTATCTAGAACAGTTTTTCTTGGAGCTTAAAAGTAGCTATCAACATTGTGCCATCTGCGCATCCGATGTCCAAATACTGAAAGATCTTTATAAGCTCTTCATGTCTCACCTTATCAAAAGCTTTGGTATAATTAATGAAACATAGCTATGACCTTTCTGGACCTCCATGACACACTCACAAATCATTCTAAAGATGAAGACTACATTTTGTGTTCCACTATCTTCAATGAAGACACACTGCTCTTGCGCGACTCCGGTTTCATGCCTTTTCTTGCTCTCATCATGGTGATTTATAGCAGGACTTTCACAACATGACTCATCTAATCATCAAACTAATGGTGTGATGTAATATGCATTCAATTGCTCTAGGACTTGCTCATTTCCTCAGATATTTCCCTGCTATCATATATTTCATTCAGCAAATCTGTCAACCTTTCAATCCCAAAATCTTCCAGGGCTTGAATCATTTCTATAGCAAGGCCATCTGGTCCTAATGTCATTTCCCCCCAATGCTGTTTTAGCTTCCAATTTCATAATCAGTTGGCCATCCAGGTTCTTAGTAATTATTGCCTTCTCTCTTCTCATATCTTCAAGCAAGTTGGCAATGTATCCAGACAATCAAGCCAGTATATCTGTTTTTCCATGAGTATCGATCCATCTTTTATCTTCAAACACCCACTAGATTTACAAGAATTAGCACCCATGAGTGTCCTCACCTTTTTGTGCATAGCGTCAGAATTTTTCATTTTTCTCTACCTCTTCACATTCTCCATTTATCCATTGTTCTTTCACTTCCCTACATTTTCACTTGATTTCTTTGTTCAAAATGTTATTTGTGTCACTGTTCTTCTTTCATTAGATCCAGAATTTCATCTGACTTCCATTTTAAGCTTAAACAGTTAAATAAGTCTCTGGGTAATACCAAATTAAACCTGGCTTGCCTGAAGATCTGGACATGAAGTGAAGAACAGAGTTGAAACTCTGACAGTGGAGACAATGGTTGAAGTTTAAAAGGGTGGATCTGTCTAATGAAGTGATATCAGAAAAGAGAAAAGAGACGAAGGTTAATATTAGAGGTTAAATTGTTGGCACAATATCATGAACTGTACTCTAGGGCTCTGTGTTCTACGTTCTAAAACCAATATTTACCAAGCTCTCCTCTAATTATGAGCTTTCTAGTTATTTCCTAATCACTCTCAAAATGTCAATACTGAAATTCATCCTAATTAAGGTCAATTGCACTGTACCTCGGAGTTGACTAATAGTATAGCCATAAACACTTGAAGAAATTTGAACCATATGTGAAGCATTGTTATTTGCAGCACCAGCTAAAGTAAATGCAAACGAGTACAATCTCAGTCTGAAGAAATGGAAAAACTAACTTGCAATTATTTGCAGCAGAAAATAACCTTAGTTTAGCAATTCTTCTTGCCTTTCTGTATATCCAGAATTATATTGTTTTCCGGGTGCTTCTGACAAGATGTTGTTATGAGTAGAGCAAGAAGCAGGACAGGGGCCAGTGAAATGAATAAGCAGAAACTTAATGGCCGAAGCAGATGGTTAAGTGCCTCCATCCGGCTTTTGAAGGGATCCAGGGTAGAAGGGAAGCTGGCCAGGTTGATAGAGAAGCCACCCTAGCAGTGAGTAACAGGTAAGCAGAGGTTAGTCAGAGTTAAAGGATAATGTGCCCTGCTATAAGACCATAAAACACAGGAGCAGAATTAGGCTACTAAACCCACCGAGTCTGCTCCACCATTCCATCATGGCTCATTTATTATCCTTTTCAACCCCATATTCCTGCCATGTCCCCATAACCTTTGATGCCATGATAAACAAAGAAACTACCAACCTCTGCTTAAAAATACACAATGACTTGATCAGTACAACTGTCCTTGGCAATGAATTCTACAGATTCACCACCCTCTGACTAAAGAAATTTCTTCTCATCTCTGTTCTAAATGAATGCCTCTATTCTGAGGCTGTGCCCTCAGGTTCTGGACTCGCCTACTATGGGAAACATCCTCTCCACATTCATTCTTACTAGGCCTTTCAGTATTCAATAGGTTTCATTGAGATCCCCCCTCATTCTTCTAAACTCCAGCAAGTACAGGCCCAGAACTATAGATCAAATGCTCCTCATACATTAACCTGTTCATTCCTGGAATCTTTCTTGTGAACCTCCTCTGAACCCTCTCCAATGGCAGCTCATCACTTCTTAGATAAGGGGCCCAAAACTGCTCATAACTCTCCAAGAGTGGTCTGATCCATAACTTATAAAGCATCAACATCACATTTTTGCTCCGATATTCTAGTCCTCTTAAAATGAATCCTAACATTGTGTGTGCTTTCCTTACCACTGACTCAACCTGCAAGTTAATCTTAGGAGAATCCTGCACAAGGTTTCCCAAATCCCTTTGCACTTTTGATTTCAAAGTTCAACCTTCAAAGTAAATTTATTATTAAAGTACATAGATGTCACCATATACAACCATGAGATTTATTTTCCTACAGGCATATTCAATAAATTCATAATAGAATAATAACCATAACAGAATCAATGAAAGACCGCACCAACTCGAGTGTTCAACCAGTGTGCAAAAGACCACAAACTGTACAAATACAAAAAGGAAGAAATATATAAATAAGCATTAGATATTGAAAACATGAGATGAAGAACCCATGAAAGTGAGAAAATAAGTTGTGGGAACATTTCAATGATGGGACAAATGACGTTAAGTGAAATTGTCACTTTTGGATCAAGAGCCTGATGGGTGAAGGATAATAACTGTTCCTGAACTTAGTGGTGTGATGCCTAAGGTTTCCGTATCCTCTTAGTGACTGCAACAGTGAGAAGCAAGCATGTCCTGGGTGATGGGGGTCACTGATGATGGGTTGTTGCTGTCCGGTAACAACACTTCGGGTAGGTGTGCTCACTGGTGGGGAGGGTGTCACCTGTGATGGACAGGACCATATCTACTACTTTTTGTGGGAGATTTGTACCAGATTTTTTCAATACCCCTGTTGCTGCCATCCCATTTGTCAGCATTTTTGAAATGTGTTGAAGAAGAAACTGTACTTAAAGCCCTTTAAAGTAAGGCTGAGGTAAATCTTTTTTCATTGTAGCTTTCTTCTGGTGGAGATGCTGTTGCCTAGAGGACTGGGGTTTGTTCCTGGGCAGCCTTGTTCACGAAACCATATTACACTGGCTGGCACAGGTGGAATTCATGGCCATATTCTCAGATCCTACACCCCTGGTAGCAAAGGGGGATAATTTATCTCCTATGAAAGGCAGTCAACACAATAATCCCTGCCTGATGACAGCTCCAATCGATCATCAAGGAGAAACAACAAAATTAAATGTTCATATGCTATTGCAAGTGAGATGATGATCAATAAAAAGTTAAAAAGCCTTTTTTCACGTTTTCTCTTTATTCATTTTTGAGACCTGGGTGCCATCGGTCTGGACAAAGTTTATTGGCCATCTCTAATTTCTCTTGGGAAGACAGCAGTGGCTCACCTCTTGAACTGCTGCAGTTTTTAGTGAAGTTACTGCTACAGTGCTTTTGGGTAGAGAGTTCCCAGATTAAGATTCAGGGAATTGTGCACAATTTGGAGTGGAAACTTTAGGGTTGTGTCTCTATGTGGCTGCTAGCCTTGTATCTCTTGATAGTAGAAGTGGAAGATTTGAGAGGAACTGTGGGAAAAGCATGTGTGAGTAACTTCAGAATATTTGTAGATGGCACACCTTATAGCCATTGTGAATCTCTCCGGGAATTGAATGTTTACAGACGGATAGGTGCCAATCTAATGGGCTGTTTTGTCAAGAGTAGTGCTGATCTTTTTGAGTTATTGAAGCTGCTGTCTTTCAGGCTACTGGTACATACTTAGTCACCCTCATGCTGGTGCAGAAGCCGTGGGATGTCAAGAGGTGAGCCACCCATCGTATGATAGTCAGAGTCTGACATGCTCTTGTAGCCATAATACTTAAGAGGCTCCTCCATTCAAATTTCTGAACAATGGTAACTCCCAGGTTATTGATGGAGGGGGAATAGGAAATGGCAATGTAATTGAATGTCCAGGGAAGCTCTCTTGTTGAATGTTGGAGATGACCATTGTGGCATGAATGTTTTTCTTCTTATCAGTACATGGAGACACAAGAGAATGTGGACACAAGAGCAATAAACAATCTTCTGCAGGAAGTCAATGAGCTGGGTTCACCAGCATCTGTGGGAGGAAAGGAATTGTGGAAACCCACATTGATCAAGCCTTACAACTACATGCCTGAATGTTGCCTCTGTCTCTCTGCATACCTGCCTGGGCTGTTTCATTTGCTGAGCAGTTGTGAATGGAATCAAATTCCTTGTTATTATCAGCAAACATTCTCACCTCCGATCTTATGATGAAGCAGCTGAATGTGATTTTTCCCAGGACACTACTGTGGTAAGATACTACAGTGATAATTAGGGACTGTGATGGTTGATCATCAGCAGCCTCAACCATCTTAGTTTTGACTCGGTGCCCTGATGCCACTCTCATTCAAATGCAGCTTTGACTTTAAAGGCAGTCACTTTCATCTTCCTTCTGGAATTTAGCTCTTTGGTCCATCTAAGAACCAAAATTGTAGATGAGGGCTCCTGCCAAAACTCAAGGTGGGAATTGGTGAGTAGGTTATTGGTATAACAGTTACATAGAAACATAGAAAATCTACAGCACATTAAAGGCCCTTCAGCCTACAATGTTGAGCTGACCATGTAACCTACTCCTAGAATTGCCCCACCACGTAGCCCTCTACTTTTTTAAGCTCCATGTACCTATCTAAGAGTCTCTTAAAAGACCCTATTGTATTTGACTCTACCACCTTCGTTGGCAGTGCATTCCATGCACCCACCACTCTCTGTGCGAAAAATTTACCCCTGACATCCCCCTTGTCCCCTTGTACCTGCTTCCAAGCACCTTAAAACTATGCCTCCTCATCTTAGTCATTTCAGCCCTGGGAAGAAGCCTCTGACTATCCACATGATCAATGCCTCTCATCATCATACACACTTCTATCAGGTCACCTCTCACCCTCTGTCGCTCCAAGAAAAGGCCAAGTTTACTCAACCTGTTCTGATGAGGCATGCTCTCCAATCCAGGAAACATACTTTTAAATCTCCTCTGCACTCTCTCTATAGCATCCACATCCTTCTTCTAATGAGATGACCAGAACTGAACACACTACTCCAAGTGGGGTCTGACCAAGGTCTTATATAACTGTAACATTACCTCACGGCTCTTGAGCTCAATCCCATGGTTGATGAAGTCCAATACACCATACACCTTCTTAACAACACTGTTGACCTATGCAGCAGCTTTGAGTGTCCTATGGACATGGACTCCAAGATTCCTACTGAAATGAACCACTTCACACTTATCTGGGTTGCACTCCATCTGCTATTTCTCAGCCCAGTTCTGCATCCTATCAATGTCCCGCTGTAACCTTTGATAACCCTCTAGACCAGGGGTCAGCAACCTTTACCACTGAAAGAGCCACTTGGACCCGTTTCCCACAGAAAAGAAAACACTGGGAGCCGCAAAACCCGTTTGACATTTAAAATGAAATAACACTGCATACAACGTTTTGTTTTGCCTTTATGCTATGTATAAACAAACTATAATGTGTTGCATTTATGAAATTGATGAACTCCTGCAGAGAAAACGAAATTACATTTCTGCATGCAACAAAAACATTTTGAACTCCGAAAAAAAGACGTTGGGTTGAAGGTTACTTTTAAGTAAAATACTCAACGTCTATTTGAGTCCTTCTTGTATTTATGAAAAACGCCAAACTTAAATTTGCCGCCAGCAGCAAACCAAAAATAACGTCAGCCAGCTGTCAACCTGAAAAATAAAAGGACTATTTCACTGAACAATGAAAACATATGAATATACGTAAAATAATAGGCAATTAAAATATTTATCATACTTGTTCAGGTTGACTCACACCTGACAATGCAGTCGTATTCAGTAGGGATGGATCGATGCTTAGGGGAGTGACCGGGAAGGATAATGTGTTTTTTTCCTCTCTGAACTCACAGAAGCGTTTCCCAAATGATGTTTGCATTGCAATGATTGCAGAATGTAAATACTCAGAATTTATCATGTCGTGACCTTGTTTGAACTCTCTCAAATTGGGGAAGTGAGACAATGTGTCTTTCTGTAAATCTCTGGCAAGCAACGTCAACTTGCGCTCGAATGCCAAAACATCCTCCAACATGTGCAGGGCTGTACGTCCTTACCCCGTTGAAGAGCTGTGTTCAGCGTGTTCAGGTGCGCTGTCATGTCTACCATGAAGTGTAGCTTTTCCAGCCACTCTGGCTGTTCCAGCTCAGGAAAGTTGAGCCCTTTGCTGCCCAGGAAAGTTTTCTCTTCTTCCAGACACGCGACAAAGCGTTTCAGCACCTCCCCTCTGGACAGCCAGCGATAAAAACACGTTGTAGCGGTTGCTACACGCAGTCAGTAAACTGCAGTCAAAGATAGCTTTATTCGAACTAAACAGCCTTGCTTTTAAGCCTCCCTCAACCCGCCCCCCATGGGCGCTGATGCTGCAAAAGGCACGTACTCACAAACCCCCGTAGGCTATCTCCCTTAGCCTGAGCGCTGGCTAATTGTGAGCCAGTTCGGATGTGTCAGGAAATGGGTCGCCACAACGTCTTATTTAGATTGTACAAGATCACCATAATCTTCAAATTTAGAATTACATTTCAAAAACTAACAAACTAACATAAAATACATTTTAATTAAATACTGACCATGTAGCGGTGTGCTACACGCAGCGCTAAAATTACGACACGGAGTCGGTAACTGCAGTCGAAGGAAAAAACTTTATTCGAAATCTTCAGCCTCACTTTTAAGCCTCCCTCAACCTGCCCCCCGTGGCACAGAGGCTCCAAAGCTCTGTGCTCGCAAACCCCCGTAGGCTATCTAATAGTGAGTCGGTTCGGATGTGCCAGGAAAAGGGTCGCCACAACCAATTATTTCCCAAAGCAACAGGGAGCCGCAGCACAGACGTAAAAGAGCCACATGTGGCTCCGGAGCCGCGGGTTGCCGACCCCCGCTCTAGACTATCTACAATACCCCGAACTTCTGTATCATCAGCAAACTTATTAACCCACCCTTCTACTTCCTCATCCAGTCATTTATAAATATCACAGAAAGGAGGGGTCCCAGAACAGATCCCTGTGAAACACCACTGGTCACCGACCTCCATGCAGAATATGAACCATCTACAACCACCCTTTGTATTCTGTGGTTAATCCAATTGTAGATCCACAAAGCAAATTCTCCTTGGATCCTATGCCTCATAAATTTCTAAATGAGCCTTGTGTAGGGAACTGTATCAAATGCTCTACCTTCATCACTGTGCTTTGTTACATCCTCAAAGAATTCAATCAGTTGCATAAGGCAATACCTGCCCTTGACAAAGCCATGCTGACTCTCCATAATTGGATCATGTCTCTCCAAAAACTCAGTCCTGTCTCTAAGGATCTTCTTCAACAACTTGCTCGCATCTGAAGTAAGACTCACCGGTGTATGATTTCCTGGGTTATCTCTGCTCACTTTCTTGAACAAGGTAACAACATTTGCAATCCTCTGATCCTCTGGTACTTCTCCTGTTCCTATTGATGATGCGAAGATCATCACCAGAGGTTCAGCAATCTCCTCACTCACTTCCCACAGTAGCCTGCAGTATATCTCGTCCTGTCCCAGTGACTTATCTGACTTATTACCTTTCAAAAGCTCCAGCACGTTCTCTTTCTTAAAGTATGTACAGTCAAGCGTTTCAGTCCACTTTAAGTCATCCCCACAATTGCCAAGGTCTAACTTAATTCACAGAACTTCAATGATGTTGCTGATGATGGATAGAAGACTGACTGGTCAGTAATTTGCCAGATCGGAATTTCCTGCACTTTGTTAACAGGACGTACACAAGTAGTTTTTCACGTTGTTAATTGTCACATTAACTCCACCATGGACAGTCCCAAGCCCATATGTGAGAGGAGAAGGGCTGGGCATGTGGCCAGCTACCACATCCTGTAAAAACCCAGAGCTACAGAAACTCCAAAGACCTCATCACTGGGAGAGGATGGATCTTCGAAGATGGGCTACACCTGAGAGCACCTTGAAATACGGCCCAGGTCAGAGGACTCTGATGAGTGGACTACGCCGTAGTAGGGTGATGGGCTTAAGTAAGAAAGGAATCATCACATTGTTTGGTAATGTTTTATGTCTGATGTGAAAATTCTGAATCTATTGTCATTTCAAACTCTAATTTGAGAATTTTATTTTCCTTTTTCAAATGCATTTAAGATTAAATACATTTTTTAACAACAAAGTGGACTACTTTCACACTTATTTTTACCCTCCAAAAGCTCTTGGGAAGTGATGATTCTGTATCAGATCTGCTTTGTTTCAGACGGTTCCAGTTCCTGCAGAACTGAAGCATCTTGGTCCATAGTGTCCACTGTTTCCTGATGAACGCCTTTGGCCCAAAATGTCAACTATTATTCTCCTCCAAAGGTGCTGCCTGACTTGTTGAATTCCTCCAATATTTTCTGTATTTTGCTTAAGACTTCCAGCAGCTGCAGAATCTTTTGTGTTTATGAAATGTATTATTTATTAGATTCGGTGGATTTTGTTAAGTATAAATGAGAAACATTTTTATTAAACTGAATGTTCCAGACTGGTGAGTCTGAATTCAAAATTACACGCTGCTGGTATATTCAACTTATGTCAGACTTCTTGAGGAAGTAAACAAGTTGCAAGTATTAAAAAGTCATACTTTGTTATTAAAATGATATACCGATATCTCACAGGAGAGAGAGGAAATTGCACTGCAGATGAGTCAAATGATTTCCACTTCATGAAACATACCATGGTATTGTTGTTAATATTATTCCCATCCAAGATTCTGTGAAAAGTAGTAAATAAGAAGCTACACTTGGTTATTTAAGGATTGGCCCTCAAGATTTATCAGTAAACAAAATTAAATGAGCTATTTGGTCTGGCAATATTCCATGGTAGATTCTTTCTGGGCTGTTCGGCTGGGAAAAAAGTACACAACACCAAGATGAAAAGAGGAAAATAGCTTAGATACCAGCCCCATCCAGTGATTAAGTGATTTCTTGAACAACTGTACATCTAGGGGATAGTTAAAGAAGATTTGCCAAGTAGTGTACTGGGGTGACAAAGACTGAGGCAAAGATAGAGGATCTGAGGTCTCCAAACTCTACAATGCCAAAATACAGCACTGAAATCCTGAAACATCTGAAATGGAAACAGGAAAATATCAAGGAACACTTGTGGAAAAGGAGAGATTTGGATATTTCAAACCAGTGACCTTTCAACAGAATTGAAAACTGTAACCCTGGATGTACAGTAATTGTTATGGAATGAGGAAGGATATATGAAGCCAAGGTACAAATCAGCCATAATAGCAGAGTTAAGATGAAGGATGAACAACCTTCTCTCCTTCCCTTCACTTTATTTGGATAAAATTTGTAACATCAGGGTTCAGTTAAATATCTTCTGTGATTAGAAGACTTAGTTGCAGTCTTTCTGTCTAATCGGCAGTAGTAATGCATTATTATTATAATGTCTTCCAGAATTTTCTAATTTGATACAAATGTTCTCTATACAGATTTTATAATGTTAGAGAGATCTCTTGCTTTTTCAGTGCTGCATATCATAAAGGAAGAATATATCATTTATTTTATTGCTTTTTAAAATGTACTGACATTTTAATAAATCTGTTTATCTTTTGTTCCCTCTATCTTGGCACTCTCATGTTTGCATCAGAATACTGTAAGTATAAGCTGAGCTTCAGTGGTATAAGGTCATAATCTATGTGAACACTTCACAGCCATTCTGAGGGAGTGCCTCACTTTGAGAAATGCTTCTTTTTATACTCAGTACTGTATCAGTCAACCCTCAAACTTCACTGCACTTTCTGTGGGCAAATTATCAGTACTCCAGGCAAAATGGATCTTTAAATGACAATGTAAGTATTATCAAGTCACAGCAGTTTACAGTTTACAGATTACAGTGTCCACAGAGTGCAAGTCATCGAATGAAATTTCTTACAATGACTATAGTTCAAAATTGACTGACCTACAAAAGGCAACATGCAAGTGGAAGTATTTCTTTCCTATGGGACTTGTCCATCTGCATTTGTATTATTCCTTCAATTCCTGATGCTGTCTTCTATTGCAGGCCCAATGACTGATAGAGAGCAAGGAAGAAGTCTGACATAGCAAGGAAGGAATGGTGGAAATAACCATACTTCTATGAATCATATGAGGATACAGCTGCCGAGACGGTGATGTAAAAATAAAAGAGAAGAAGTATAACATAGCAAAGATGAACGGGAAGCCGGAGGACTGGGAAGCTTTTAAAGAGCAACAGAAGATAACAAAAAAGGCAATACGTGGAGAAAAAAATGAGGTACGAAGGTAAACTAGCCAAGAATATAAAGGAGGATAGCAAAAGCGTCTTTAGGTATGTGAAAAGCAAAAAAATAGTTAAGACCAAAATTAGGCCATTGAAGACAGAAACGGGTGAATTTATTATGGGGAACAAGGAAATGGCAGATGAGTTGAACAGGTACTTTGGATCTGTCTTCATTAGCGAAGACACAAACAATCTCCCAGATGCAATAGTGGCCAAAGGAACTAAAGTAATGGATGAATTGAAGGAAATTTATATTAGGCAAGAAACGGTGTTGGATAGACTGTTGGGCCTGAAGGCTGATAATTCCCCGGGACCTGATGGTCTGCATCCCAGGGTACTTAAAGAGGTGGCTCTAGAAATCGTGGACGCATTAGTAATCATTTTCCAATGTCCTATAGATTCAGGATCAGTTCCTACGGATTGGAGAGTGACTAAATGTCCCACTTTTCAAGAAAGGAGGGAGAGAGAAAACAGGGAATTATAGACCAGTTAGCCTGACGTCAGTAGTGGGAAAGATGCTGGAATCAATTATAAAAGAGGAAATTATGACACATTTGGATAGCAGTAGAAGGATCATTCCAAGTCAGCATGGATTTATGAAGGGAAAATAATGCTTGACTAATCTTCTGGAGTTTTTTGAAGATGTAACTATGAAAATGGACAAGGGAGAGCCAGTGGATGTAGTGTACCTGGACTTTCAGAAAGCTTTTGATAAAGTCCCACATAGGAGATTAGTGGGCAAAATTAGGGCACATGGTATTGGGGGCAGAGTACTGACATGGATTGAAAATTGACTGGCTGACAGGAAACAAAGAGTAGCGATTAACAGGTCCCTTTCGGAATGGCAAGCTGTGACCAGTGGGGTACTGCAAGGTTTGGTGCTGGGACCGCAGCTGTTTACAATATATATTAATGATTTAGATAAAGGGATTAAAAGTAACATTAGCAAATTTGCCGATGACACAAATCTGGGTGGCAGTGTGAAATGTCAGGAGGATGTTATTGGAATGCAGGGTGACTTGGACAGGTTGGGTGAGTGGGCGAATGTATGGCAGATGCAGTTTAATGTGGATAAATGTGAGGTTATCCACTTGGTGGCAAGAACAGGAAGGCAGAATATTATCTAAATGGAGTCAAGTTAGGAAAAGGGGAAGTACAACGAGATCTAGGTGTTTTTGTTCATCAGTCAATGAAAGCAAGCATGCAGGTACAGCAGGCAGTGAAGAAAGCTAATGGCATGCTGGCCTTTATAACAAGAGGAATTGAGTATAGGAGTAAAGAAGTCCTTCTGCAGCTGTACAGGGCCCTGGTGAGACCCCACCTGGAGTATTGTGTGCAGTTTTGGTCTCCAAATTTGAGGAAGGACATTCTTGCTATTGAGGGAGTGCAGCGTAGGTTCACAAGGTTAATTCCCGGAATAGCGGGACTGTCATAAATTGAAAGATTGGAGCAACTGGGCTTGTACACACTGGAATTTAGAAGGATGAGAGGGGATCTGATTGAAACATATAAGATTATTAAGGGATTGGACATGCTGGAGGCAGGAAGCACGTTCCCGCTGATGGGTGAGTCCAGAACTAGAGGCTACAGTTTAAGAATAAGGGGTAGGCCATTTAGAACAGAGATGCGGAAAAACTTTTTCACCCAGAGAGTGGTGGATATGTGGAATTCTCTGCCCCAGAAGGCAGTGGAGGCCAAGTCTCTGGATGCTTTCAAGAGAGAGTTAGATAGCTCTTATAGATAGCGGGGTCAAGGGACATGGGGAGAGGGCAGGAACGGGGTACTGATTGTGTACGATCAGCCATGATCACAGTGAATGGTGGTGCTGGCTAGAAGGGCCGAATGGCCTACTCCTGCACCTACTGTCTATTGTCTATTGTAACCAGTAAAGACTTTCCTCTTTAAGTACAACAGAAAATTCATTCCCTTTCACTGATACGTCATTGTGGCATCGGCCATTGCTTGTTGCATGCAAAGTAACTGGTTAACTGGAAGTTAACCAGGGATGGGTCAGGGATGGAGGTCACTCCACTGGTTCCACTACAATTCCAATTGCACTTATCTGTATTTTTATTTATTTATTCATTTTATAGGATGTAGACGTTATAAGCAAGCCGGCATTTAGTTCTTAACAACACACAGAAAATGCTGGAGGAACTCAGCAGGCCAGGCAGCATCTAATGGAAAGAGTAAACAGTTGACATTTCAGGCTGAGACCTTTCACCTCAGCCCAAAATGTTTGACTGTTTACTATTTTCCATTAACGCTGCCTGGCCTGCTGAATTCCTTCAGCATTTTGTTGGTGTTGCTTGGATTTCCAGCATCTGCAGATTTTCTCTTGTTTGTGATATAGTCCGTAACCATAATTTCCTTGAGACAGTTGTTGCAGTTCGCTGCTTTCTTGAACTGCAATCCTTTTGATGCCAAGGGAGTTCCAGGATTTAGACAGCGGGTCAATGAAGGAATGGTGAAGTATATTCAAGCCAAGAATTTATATGACTTGAAGGGGAACCATGCACCTTCAATTCTTGTCCTTCTTAGTGGAAGATATTATAGGCTTAAAGGCATTGCTGGAGTATCCTAAGTGTGGAATTCTAATAAATTAGATTGTATGTTCTGCAGCCTCTTCGCCAGCAGCAGAGTGAATGATGAAGTGCCAGTCACACATGTTGCTTTTGCATGGATATGGTGAGCTTTTCGAGACTTGTTGGAGCTGCACTCATCCACTCTTGGGATGTGTTCCACTACACTCCTGACTTGCACAGGTGGGAAAGCTTCGACTTGTCAGGAGGTGAGTTAGGAAGGTTGAAAAGGCATCTGTAATGTCGTTGAATCTGGACTCTTTCTTATTGGAATGGTTATTACTTGGTACTTCTATGGTATGAGCATTTAATGAGGCTCTCGAAAGTATACACCAGTTTCCTTTTTTGGTTGCTCTAAGGCAAAGGCTGAAATTCACCATTACAATGAATGTGCAAGTATATAGTAGTGTGTGTTTGGTTGAATAAAAGGGTGCTTGAAGATCCAGTCCTCAGACCTGAGCAAAACTAATGGTCTAACAGTCAGCAGGGATTCCTGGTTTCCTCTGTGCTGATGACACCAGACTACCAATCACAGGTATCCCAAAGCTGTAAGATCCTCCAAAGACACTAGTGGTATATGCTCAGAAACATCAGTGCTCTCTTCCAGGCCAACATCGGGAGCAGTGAGACCTAAGTCCTGCAGTCGCTTAAGTTAGGTAAGCCACATTGTTCACATGTCTGACACATCACACTATTCTGAGTTTAGTTGGGGGAAGAGGTGCCAGGTAGACAGAAGGCATGTTTCAAAGTTCTAAGTTGAAAGTAAAATTTATTATCAGAGTACATACATGTTAGCACATACAACCCTGAGATTCTTTTTCTGTGGGCATACTTGGCAAATCTATAGAACAGTAACTGAAAACTATAAATGAACTGTGCTAATGCTGATATAAATAATGAACATGAAATTACAATATAACAAAGTCCTTAAATGAGTGTAGCTACCCCTTTTCGTTCAAGAGCTTGATGGTTGACGGGTACTAACTGTTCTTGAACCTGTTGGTGTGAGTCCTGAGGCACTTGTACCTTCTACCTGATGGCAGCGACGAGAAAAGAGCGTGGCCTGGGTGGTGAGGATCTTTGATGATAGCTGCTGCTTTTCTATTGCAATGTTCATAGTTGTGAGGGCTTTACCTGTGATGTGCTGGGCTGAATCCATTACCTTTTGCAGAATTTTCCACTCAACAAGGCATTGGTGTTCTCATAATAGGTTGTAATGCAACCAGTCAGCACACTTTCCACCACACATCTACAGAAGTTTGACAAGGTTTTGATGACAAGCCGAACCTCCACGGACTCCTGAGGAAGTCGACGCACTGTCATACTGTTTTCACAATTATATTTATATGATACGTCCAGGGCAGGTCCTCTGAGATAGTGACACTCAGTACGTGCTGAAAACCTTCTTGGAGAAATGCAATACATCCCACTGGTTCTTGGGAATGTTCAAGGAATTAGGAACCACATTCACATTTCTTGCTTTTGTGACAAACTGTTGAATAGATCACGCTAACAGCTGCAAAAATTGCTCAGTCTTAAGTCTCATTTAGCCAATTCACTTCCTTTGAGATAAGGAAGTTTGCTGTTTTGCTCACCTGCAGTGAAGAAAACAGTAAGCAGACAAAGTTAGATTTCTGAACAAATTTAGAGTACTTCACAGAAATAGACCATTCATTGCAGCTATTCTGCTTTATATGACTCTTCCCCACCTTATTTCAATTAAAGTAAAGCTCAATTCCCTTGTAACTTGTTTTACAGTTTAAATGCGTCTATATTATTCACTTGAAGTACTCTATATTTAAGCAAGTTTCACAAATTTAAGTACATAGTAAAATTAATTATTTATTTGCCAAAGTTCTGAATTTCCCTGAGTTTTCCCTGCATAACAGTATATCATATCAAATCCTAATAGATAGTTAAGGATCTTGTAGGTGCTTCCTTCCCATTATCTTTTGTTTAGAAAGAGACAATGCTGTCTCTTGACTACATATTTTATGAAGAAAATTAATTTTCATGTTAAGAAACTAAATTATATAAATTAACTTCATTAATTTTACATGAACTACATAGATTAATACAATATTTACTTCTTGCATACTGTTATGTGCATTGAAATATAATACAATTGAAAATATTGACCTTTTACTACAAACCAAGTACAGTCTTTTAAAAGAACATCTAACCAACTGAAGACTAACATTTGCTTTAGCAATAATGATGATGTAGCTATTTCATATCATTGAAACTAGCTCAAGGTCAACATGGAATTTGATTATTGTGGTGTTGAATTGAGCTGTTTGAATTATTCATTGTTTCTGATATCATTTGACTATGTAATTAGGTACTACTTTGAAAAGTATAATTAGCTGATGCATTGGCACCATGAGCAGTACATATGTTGGGGGGGATTGTTAATCTATAGAAAATGCCTAATTTACCAGAAAAAAAATCATGACAGTTATAATTTATTTGGCAAAGAACTAATTTTGAATTCAAAGGTTACTGTTTAGTTTTATATGTACAGGTATATCACCATATTAAAGGTCTGGCATGAAAATTAACTCTATGATTTATGGAAATAAAATCATAACATGGAAATTGTTCTGTTATTTGTCACTGTTGTAGAATGATGACAAATCAAAGTACCATATAAATGAAATGGAACACTAATGATGTCTCATCAGTGACATATCTAACTTGCAGCACTTCGCCACCTGAGCCCACCTCGCACTTATACCACTGGCTGAAAATGTGAGTCAATCAGTAGGTTTTGAAAATGTAATTTGCAAAAAGTATTTATTTCTGCACTTCCTCTGCAATCAAATCAGGAGAAGGAGAAATTTCTCAAAAAGATAGGAGTACAGAATGCACAATTATGGTTTCCATAATACAAGCAAAAGATAGGAGCACTAGAGAAACTGAAAACATTATGGAAATTTGAACACATGGAGTAATTTTCCTCTGGAAAAGAGGTCTGGTGGATGAATCTATTAAGATATGACTAAGTAAACAATAGTTGAGCAACCAAATACACGATCTGTACATATAAGAGGGTTACAAATAAATCCAAAAGAGAATTCAACAGGGACATCTTTGCTCCATTATGCAGAATATTAGGAAGTGAAAGTTACTTTCACAAGGGAATTGATGCTGCAAATAGCAGATATACAGTAAGTAAAGAGAAACTAGATGAAGAGTACATGCTGACAAGGTTAGATAAAGGAGTTAAGATATTTGGTTTTCTCCTAGTTGCTGAAAGGATGGCATATGACTTTAATTGGCCACTGTCATGCTGCTTTGGTTCAACCTGAGCAACTTATTCGGTCAACTGATTAAATTTAATACTTACAAAAAATATTTAAAATAGTGTCCCATCTCTCCACGAGAACTCATTGACAAAAGGTAAATGTGGGTTGCCAGAGCAATTTTTTAAAATGAGTATTATTTTCCAGAGATCTTATTCAACAATTCTAAAGACAATTCACAGATTGTACAAATTTTATAACTGATTTACTGAAAGGTACCTTTGCCAATACAGGGTTTCATGCTCTTAAAATTAAAAAAAAAGACTGCAGGTGCTGGAAGTCTGAATTCCAAGCAGAAATTGCTGAAAGCAGTCTGGAGATAAGTCATGCAGCATCTGCAGTAAAGGAGAGTTAATGCGTCGAATTAATTACCTTTCATCAGAAAGTTTTTTTGAAGATTTTTAAACTTGAAACATTAACTGTTTCCCTTTCCGCAAGTGTCTCCCTCAGTTTCTGTTTTCATTTCAGTTCAATGGCTCTGCTTGTTGTCTGATTACTGTGGCATTTTTTTCCATTTCACAGTATCTAGTGCAATCTTCTTGCTCACACCCAGCATCTGATAAAGGTTATATTAAATCTTCTTACAGATGAGTAGCATGTTGTGTTATAATATCATACCACTGTACTGTTAAGAATGATGCCTGAATTACTGTAAGACCTTCTTCAGCAGATGGAAATGTTCTCTGAAATGTTGTAAGTCCAGTCCATATCTTAGCATGTAAGTCTTAATTCCTTCAATGTAAGGAAAATAGGTTTCTAAAATCATGAGCTCCTTCCAAATAAGTTGCAGGTTTACATCTGAACTACAGAAAGAGAAGTAAATGTATATTATCATTAAAGGATTTCATTGTAAGAGTACCCCTTTACATCTTTCTACTAAGAGCACAGACTGGAAATATCATAATCTGCTAGTGAAAAATTAAACAGTTTTGTTATTTGCCAGCATGCCTCACACCAGGAATGTAATAGTGGAAAAATTAACCTTCATAAGACCATAAGACATGGGAGCAGAAATTAGGCCATTCAGCCCATCGAGTCTTCTGCACTATCTCATCATGGCTGATCCCAGATCCCATTCAACCCCATAACCTGCTCTCTCACCATATCCCTTGATGCCCGGACGAATCAGGAATCTATCAGCTTCTGCTTTAAATATATCCATGGACTTGGTCTCCACTGCAGTCTGTGGCAGAGCATTCCACAGATTCACCACTCTGTGGCTAAAAAAAAATTCATCCTTACTTCCGTTCTAAAAGGTCACTCCTCAATTTTGAGGCTGTCAATGGACTTTCTCCATTGACAACACATCCTTTCTGAGATAGGGAGCCTAAAACTGTTGACAATACTCCAAGTGCTGCCTGACTAGTAGCTAATGAAGGCTCAGCATTATCTCTTTGCTTTTATATTCTATTCTCCTTGAAATAAATGCCAATATTGCATTTGCCTCCTTTACCACAGACTCAACCTGTAAATTAACCTTCTGGGAGTCTTGCACAAGGACTCCAAATCCCTCTGCACCTCTGATGTTTGAATTTTCTCTCCATTTAGATAATAGTCTGTACTATAGTTCCTTTTATCAAAATGCATTTTCATACATTTCCCAACACTTTATTCCATCTGCCACTTTTTTTCCGTTCTTCCAATTTGTCTACGTCCTGTTTGCAATCACATTGCTTCTTCAGCACTACCCATCTACCTCTGTATCATCCACACACTTTGCCACAAAGCCATCAATTCCACCATCTAAATCGATAAATAATGTGAAAAGTAGTGGACCTAATACTGACCCCTGATGCACACCACTAGTCAATCAGAAAAGGACCCCTTTATTCCCACTCACTGCTTCCTGCCTGTCAGCCATTTCTCTACCCCTGTCAGTCTATTTCCTGAAACACCATAGGATTTTATCTTGTTAAGCAGCCTCATGTGACGCACCTTATCAAATGCCTTCTGAAAATCTAAGTAAATAACACTACTGTCTCTCTTTTCTCCACCCTGCTTATTACTTTCTCAAAGAATTCTGACAGATTTGTCTGACAAGATTTCCCTTGAAACTGAAACCATGCTGTCTTTGACTTATTTTATCATTAGTCTCCTAGTCTCCCAAAACTTTGTCCTTAATAATGGACTCCAACACTTTCCCAACAACTAAGGTTGGGCAAACTGGCCTATAATTTCGTCTTTTTTGTCATCCTTTCTTCTTAAAGGGTGGAGTGACATTTGTAATTTTCCAGTCCTCTGGGACCATGCCAGAATCAAGTTATTCTTGTAAGATCATAACCAATACATCTGCTATCTCTTCTGGTCCATCTGGTCCTTAAGACCTTTGAGTTTGCCTAGCATTTTTTCCTTTGTAATAGCAATGGCACTCACTCCTGTCCCCCGACACTCACAACCTCTGGCATTCAGCTGATGTCTTCCACAACAAAGACTGAAGCAAAGTACTTACTACATTCATCTGCCATTTCTTTGTCTCCCATTACTATATCACCAGCATTGTTTTCCAGTGGCCCAATATTAACTCTCACCTCCCTCAGTTCAGGAACTAGTCTGGACTTTGCAATTAGATATATTCTTATGACAGTGTATTTGGAACCATAAGCTTTATCTAACCAGAGTGTTGTCAGTCTTGGAGGAATTTAATGGGTGTGGTGAACTACAGATACCTGTCTGGACATGCCCCCTGCTGACTACTCTTGTGGCTCCTCCCTGTATAAAGGCGGTCAAGGCCTGAGCCCGGCCTCTCAGTCTCCAGGATGTAGTATGCTGGTCACTCACTGCTTGTTCCTTTTTCCAGTCAATAAAAGCCGATATCTCGCCTTACGTCTCAGAGTGAGTTATTGATGGTGCATCAATGGGATGATATAGAATGAGTTTTATTCTACATCTAGTCATGTCATAACTGTTCTCAAAGTGTTCATTGGCTTATTGTGGAGATAGTTTTACTTAGTCTCTCTTGTATAGTGCCTTCCCTGGGAGTGTTTGATGGAGTGAAGGATGATTAAATCAGTGTTTGTGATCAGTGAGAGGTCAACTCTCTCACCTAAAACGAAAGGTCATAATTTAAAGTCATACTTTATCAATATATTGTCATTTGAAGGCATAACATATCCTATGATCTGCATCCCTAATTGCATAGCACTGATTCTCCAAGCCCACTGCCTGAGTCAGGCTTCAGGTAAAATCTTGGAACAATTTGATTTGAATGGGCATAGGAATATAGAATAATTTTGGGGTTAGATGGACTGGTGAGCATAGAGATGGGCTCATTAGAGTAAACTTTCCCGTGTCTTTACTTATCGGGAATAAATTCTGCTGCATTTATTAGCTCTTAGTGATAATGTGCAATGGAGATGGTTCACTGAGATGATTTAGATTCGGGACAGTCCAAGTAGAAGAGATGATCCTTTTCTGTCCCTTGTGCTTGTGTATTTTTAAGGGATCCTCTTGAAATTAAAAGAAACATGCTGAACCAATATTCTTTTATGAATGGGAATCCACAGTTCACTTTAGGAGTTGCCTCCTCAATATTTTCCACATTTGAGAATTAAATTTCTTAACGAAGGCACAGACGGTAATAGACACAGAGTCAAGAGTTAGAGGTTTGATTGTAAGTAGTTCATTATATTCAGACAATTCACAGCTCCGTTTTCAGAAAACAAAATCTTCTTCAAGAGACTCAATGAATACGTTTAAAAAATACTAAAGTAAATTGGCTGGATCAGAGGGAATTATGGATAATGGTAAAGAATTCTAATTAGACAGCTTCAGTGATTGAAGAATGTTGGGACTGATCTTTTCAATGCTTTCTATCACATTGTTTAGAAACAGAACAACTAAAATTGAAGATGATAGCATATTGCACAAAGCTAGTTTTTTATATAACGGTTGAAATAAAAAAATATTAGCAATCTAACCAATGAACAGATGATACAAGATTTAAAAAGTCACATTTATTATTGCCATAAATGAAAAAATGGAATGTTGCTAAATAATGAATGACAGCGATGCTTCCCTACCAGACAAGCTCAACACTATTTATGCACGTTGGGAAAGGGAGATTAAAACCACAGCTATGAGGATCTCTGCAGCATCCGATGACCCTGTGATCTCTGCCTTGGAGGCCGACGTCAGGCTGTCTTTCAAGTGGGTGAACCCTCACAAGGCAGCAGGGCCTGATGGAGTACCTAGTAAAAGTCTGAAAACCTGTGACAATCAGCTGGTGGGGGTATTCAAAGACGCTTTCAATCACTCACTGCTACATTCAGAAATTGTCACCTGCTTCAAATTATACCAGTGCCCAAGAAGAGCAGCATGAGCTGCCTCAATGACTATCGTCCGGTAGCACTCACATATACAGTGATGAAATGCTTTGAGGTTTGTTATGGCTAGAATCAACACCTGTCTCAGCAAGGACCTGAACCCACTGCAATTTGCCTATCGCCATGACAGGTCTACAGCAAACACGATCTCAGTGGCTCTCCATGCAACCTTGCATCACCTGGATAATGCAGGATGTTGTTTATTGACTATAGCTCAGCATTTACCATCTTTCCTACAGTGCTGATCGAAAAGCTACAGAACCTGGGGCTCATACCACCCTCTGCAAATGGACCTTTGACTTCCTAACCAGATGACCACAATCTGTACGGATTGTAAATAACGTCTCCACCTTGCTGACAATCAACACTGCCGCACTAAAGGGATGTGTGCTTAGCCCACTGCTCTACTCTCTCTACATCCATGACTGTGTGCTCAATGTGATAGCTCAAATGCCATCTATAAATTTGCTGACGATACAATCATTGTTGGCAGAAGTTCAGATGGTGACAAGAGGGCATGCAGGAGTGAGATATACCAACTCGTTGAATGGTGGTGCTCAACAACCCTGCACTCAATGTCAGTAAGCCCAAAAAGCTAGTTGTGAACTTCAGGTAGGGTAAGATGAGGGGACACAAACCAATCCTCACAGAGGGATCAGAAGTGGAGAGAGTAAGCAATTTCAAGTTCTTGGGTGACAATATCTCTGAGGACCGAACCTGGTCGCGACATATTGATGCAGCTACAAAGAAGGCAAGACAGCAACTATATTTTATTAGGCGTTTAAGGAGATTTGGTTTGTGAACTAAAACACTCAAAAACTTCTACAAATGTACTTTGGAGAGCGTTCTGACTGGCTTTATCAACATCTATTATTTGGGGGGGGGGGGCTGCTGCACAAGGTCAAAATAAATCACAGAAACTTCTAAAATTAGTCAGCACCATCATGGGTACCAGCCTCCATAGTACCCAAGACATCTTCAAGGAGCAGTGCCTTAGGAAGATGCTGTCTATCATTAAGGATCCCCACCACCCAGGACATGCCCTCTTCACACTGTTACCATAGGGAAGGAGGTACAGAAGCCTGAAGGGATACACTCAGCAATTCAGGAACAGCTTCTTCCCTTCTGCCATCCAATTTCGAAATGGACATTGAACCCATGAACACTATCTCACTACTTTTATATTTCTGTTTTTTTGCTCCACTTATTTTAGCTTAACTATTTAATAGACATATACAATATATACTTAATGTAATTCAGTTTTTATCTATTTATTTATCATGCATTTTGCTGCTGTCGAGTTAACAAATTTCATGACATTTGCCAGTGATTGGATATGGAATGTAAACTGTGGAACATAAAAATTGAAAGACTTTCAAGTGCGTTTCATTGTTTCATATTGAGTTAAAGATTGGACATGACAGAATGGCTTGTAATAAACATAAAATCATTCTGTTCAGTATTTTGTGGAGATTGGCTGGTCTAGTATTTTTAGAGAAAACAAAGTTTTCCTTGTATCTTGGTACATATGACAATAATAAACCAATTTTCTAAATCCCTATAGACAAGTGACCAGAAGTGTACACAATAGCCTAAATGCAGTTGAACCAATGTTTTGTACAACTGCAACCTGACTTCCCCTCTCAATGGGGGCAAGCAACCCAAATACTTTCTCAGTACCCTATGCACATATAATTATCGTTTTTATGGAGCTTTGGACTTGCAGCCAAGATATCTCTGTATATCAGTGTTCCTAGGTTTCTATCATTTACTTTATATGTCCTACTAGATTCTGACCTCTCACAGTACATTATCTAACATTCATGCAGGTCAAGTTTCATCTGCTATCACTTCACCAAATTTTCTAGCTGATCTACAAAGTTCCACTGAATACAACCTTCTTTGCTATTGACGACTCTACCAATTTTCATGTCATCTGCAGACTTACCAGTCATACAACCTACGTTTTCATTTGTCACTTATATATGTTACAAAGGCCCCAGCGTCAATCCCTGCAGTACGTCGCTTGTTACAGATGTGTCAGTCAGAGAAGCACCTGCACATCACTACTCTCTGCCTCCTATCACCAAGCCAGTTTTGAACCTAATTCACCAACACACCTCAAATCCCACATGCCTTAATGTTTCAGAACTTGTCAAAGGCCTTACTAAATCTATATAGTTGATATCTTCCATCTTGACTTTATCAACCTCCATGGTTACTCCTCAAAAAGTCAGATTTATAAAACATGATCTTCCCCATACAAAACAATGCAGATTCCTCCAAATCACTCCCTGCATTTGCAAGTGAATGTAACTCCTGTCCCTCAGAACAACTTCCCTACCACCAATGTAAGGCTCACTGGCTTGTAATTTCCAAGCATCCCTATTGCTCTTTTACAACAAGCAGAAAGCATCAGCCATCCTCACATTTACTACTACCTCACCTGTGGCTAACAAAGACACAAACCTCTGCATCAGACCATGAGCAATTTCCTCCAAACTTCCCTTAGCAAACTGTTATAGATGCCATGCTACCCCAGGGATTGCATTGAATTGACTTTATTTCTTACATCCTTCACATACATGAGGATTAAAATCTTTACGT
This sequence comes from Hypanus sabinus, assembly GCF_030144855.1. Taxonomy (NCBI): domain Eukaryota; kingdom Metazoa; phylum Chordata; class Chondrichthyes; order Myliobatiformes; family Dasyatidae; genus Hypanus; species Hypanus sabinus. Next base: position 63,780,728 of record NC_082719.1, on the reverse strand, counting down.
TACGTCTCCATCTAAATGTGCAATGTGCAATCATAGTAATTTATAATAATCTATAATAAATAGAACAGTCAGTGTAATATAGTGTACACTCAAATCAGCAAGAGTTCATCAGTCTGATGACCTGGTAGAAGAAGCCTGTTAGTCCTGGCTTTTATGCTGTGGTACCATTTCCCAGTTGGTAGCAGCTGGATTAGATTGTGGTTGACTTGGGTCCCCAGTGATCCTATGGGCCCTTTTTACACACCTGTCCTTGTAAGTGTCCAGGGCCAATGTCAAGATATGTGGCCCCAAATCCTAAGAACTTTCTACAGGGGCACAATTGAGAGCATCCTGACTGGCTGCGTCACTGCCTTGGGAACTGTACTTCCTCAATCGCAGGATTCTGCAGAGAGTGGTGTGGACAGCCCAGCACATCTGTAGTTGTGAACATTCCATGATTCAGGACATTTACAAGGACAGGTGTGAAAAAAGGGCCCGAAGGATCATTGAGGACCCGAGTCACCCCAACCACAAACTGTTCCAGCTGCTACCATCTGGGAAACAGTACCGCAGCATAAAAGCCAGGACCAACAGGCTCCAGGACAGCTTCTTCCACCAGGCCATCAGACTGATTAATTCATGCTGATTTGAGTGTACTTCTATGCTACATTGACTGTTCTATTTATTATAAATTATTATAAATTACTATGATTGCACATTGCACATTTAGACGGAGACATAACATAAAGATTTTTACTCCTTGTGTATGTGAAGGATGTAACAAATAAAGTCAATTCATTTCCATTCAATTAAAAATTCACAGAGGCTTCCATCATTGACCATCCTCACTTCCTGACATAAGGTCAAGAACAGCTCCTCCCTAGCTGGATACCACTACACAAAATCCTCTTGAATGCAGTTTATGAACTCCTTCCTTTCTAAACCACTTACACAAAGGAAATGCCAATCAACACTGGGAAAGTTAAAATCCCCTATAAACTACAACCGCCATTAATTTTGGACCCTTCTGTGAACTGCCTACATATCTACACTTCTAGTTTCTGATGGCCATTGAGAGCTCTGTGGTATAGCCTATCAAAATGACCACTCCCTTCCTGTTCCTACATTTACAAGTACAGCATATCCTCACTGGCTGATCCCACTGGCACATCTTTTCTACGTACTGTTGTAATATTTCCTCTCCACTCACACCTCCCTTTGTCACATCTGAAACTCCTATACCTCAGAGAGTTGAGCTGCCAGTCCTGCCCTCCCCTCAATCACAAACCTGAAAATCCTACTCCTCAAAGGGACCATACTAGCAAAGCAACACCACTGAGATCCCTGTATCTTTTTTATCTCTGGTATATGACTTACAGTGTTAATCATTTTTCTGACAGTCAAGTTCCTTTCTAAGTCCAATAAAGAATAAACTCTGCAGATGCACAAAATCTGAAGCAAATCATGAAAAGGTCAGACAGAGATTAGAAAAATAGAGGGCTATGGGTAACCCCAGGTAATTTCTAAAGTAAGTACATGTTCAGCACAGTATTGTGGGCTGAAGGGCCTGTATTGTGCTGTAAGTTTTCTATGTTTCTAGAGACTGCAGATGTACTTTTCTTATTTTCCAGCTCTACCCATATAGACTCAGTGGCTGAGCCTTCCGGTATGCCCCCTCTGAGTGCAGCTGTGATATCGCCCCTGAAAACAACCTCAACCCCGTTGCCCTTAATTCCTTCTCTGTCTTTTCTGAACTATTTAAACCCTAAACATACACATTTTTTATGGATAATATGTTGCTACAAAGTGTTTTTGGATACTATAGTTTCTTACAGATAAACTTAGGGAGATATATAGTAAATATAAAAAATGTATTGAATAAGTCTCTTAATGTCATCAAAAATAATTATTCCTGTGAGCAATTGAAATTTGGACATCCATTTTCTACAAAAATACAGCATATTTTGTGTCAGGCAAAATTTCTAAGCTAGATAATTTAAGGCAATGTAATTATAACCTTTTTGAATCAATAAGGATCACGTATCGAATCAATTAGTTTTGTTTATTTTAAGTTTTCAAAATTACCCAAATTCTTTATATGAACCATTTTGTTTTTGGTCATAATGCCTCTTTGAGGAAATGGCACTTTTTGCTATTCAGCAATATGAATGAGATAAGTTCAAATAGAAATAATGAACATGACTAGATTTTATTTTTACCTCATTCAGTCAAATTGCAGGTGGCAAAAATTTACATTGTGAGTTCTTTAGGTTGCTTTTATCTTAACCATGGTATGAATGCTTCACTTCAAAGACTCGGGATACTTCGCACTTTGCCTGGCTGGATGCCAATGCTGCATTTTACAGGGCAGACCACAGGACACAGTTAAAACAGAAGCAAATAATAAGTAATGTCAGGTACCCCAGCTCCATTACACATCCTTGCAGAGAAACTGGCGGGGGGAGGGTGTCTTCAGAGCAGTTGGATGACACTTCATGCTTCTGCAATGATGCCTTCTTCCATGAAGAAATGCATCAAAGCAGCTCATTTTAAAGCAGTGTGTGTTATAATGCTGTGTCCCTCACATATTCTCCCTTAGTTAGCTGCATGGGAGCAATGTCCAGGCAAAGAAAGAGAAGAGTTCGTAGTTTTCCAGAGAAAGCTGCTGATAACAGTAATGAACTAAACAGCTCTGATGAAACCACAGATGTTGCAGTGTGCCGAATTCAAACTGGAATGAGGGATTGGGGTCGCTGTCTGTGGATTGGAGATGCATGACAGATTAACTAGAAATGCATAAAATGTTAAAGAGTTTAGATCGGGTAAATAGAAAGAACTCCCAATAGCAGAGGGATGAAAGTCTAGAGAACACAGATGTAAAATGAGTCTCAAAACTCCATGAATGAGTAAAAACTTGTCTTAATCAAATGTGAATATGATTTGGAATAAAGTGTTAGAAAATATTATGAATTCAAGTGAGGTTATTCAATGGCAGTTGGATTATTGTATAAAAGATTGACATGAAAGATTTTCAGGGATATAGAGGGAATGTTCAGCAAAACTGGCAGTCTTAAAGGACTTAATTCAGTCTTTCTGCTCTGTGATGATTTTATGATTAGACCACAGCACAGCACAGGACCAGGCCTTTTGACCCACAATGTTGAGACCACAGTACGTGTTCTTGCAACACTGTGTGTCAGACAGAGTGGCCAGCAGCACTGGGCTCCACAGGGGACTGTCCTGTCTCCCTTTCTCTTCACCATCTACACCTCGGACTTCAACTACTGCACAGAGTCTTGCCACCTTCAGAAGATTTCTGATGACTCTGCCATAGTTGGATGCATCAGCAAGGGACATGAGGCTGAGTACAGGGCTACAGTGGGAAACTTAGTCACATGGTGCGAGCAGAATCATCTGCAGCTTAATGTGAAAAAGACTAAGGAGCTGGTGGTGGACCTGAGGAGGGCTAAGGCACCGGTGACCCCTGTTTCCATCCAAGGGGTCAGTGTGGACATGGTGGAGGATTACAAATACCTGGGGATATGAATGGACAATAAACTGGACTGGTCAAAGAACACTGAGGCTGTCTACAAGAAGGGTCAGAGCCATCTCTATTTCCTGAGGAGACTGAGGTCCTTTATCATCTGCCGGACGATGCTGAGGATATTCTACGAGGCTGTGGTGGCCAGTGCTATCATGTTTGCTGTTGTGTGCTGGGACAGCAGGCTGAGGGTAGCAGACACCAACAGAATCAACCAACTCATTCATAAGGCCAGTGATGTTGTGGGGGTGAACTGGACTCTCTGACGGTGGCGTCTGAAAAGAGGATGCTGTCCAAGTTGCATGCCATCTTGGACAATGACTCCCATCCACTCCATAATGTACTGGTTAGGCACAGGAGTACATTCAGCCAGAGACTCATTCCACCGAGATGCAACACTGAGCGTCATAGGAAGTCATTCCTACCTGTGGCCATCAAACTTTACAACTCCTCCCTCAGAGTGTCAGACACCCTGAGCCAATAGGCTGGTCCTGGACTTATTTCCACTTGGCATGATTAACATTATTATTTAATCATTTATGGTTTTATATTGCTATATTTCTTCACTATTCTTGGTTGGTGCGGCTGTAACGAAACCCAATTTCCCTCGGGATCAATTACGTATGTCTGTCTGTCTTTAGTTCTTGGAGACTATACCTCACAGCAATATGGCCAGCCTAAGTAATCAGAGTAGTAATGAACAAAGTCCTGTCTCCATCCACTTCCCCTCTTCCCATCCCTCTTGTAAAGAGGATGTGTCATCCTGGACTCGAGTGTTCAGTCATTGCTATTGTGCAAACTTAAGATCTTGACTGGGGCACGTTGAAGGGGATGGATCCACTGGCATCCTGAATCTGAGCAGATTGAATACGTAACCTGAAGGAACTGTCAACGAAATAGCAAAAGAGTGACTAGATAGAATAACTAGAGGAGCAGATGACAGATATGATGTTGCTTTGGAATGGAATGAATTCAAACGTGTGTATTGCAAAGAAAATTTATGCAAATTACTGCATATGAACAGAGCTAACTAAACATAACAGTCTGTAATAATGATTTTCTTAGTCCTTTTCAGGTTTCAAATTATTCCTTGATGTCTCTGTCTCTGTACTCTTCATTTGTTCTCTTTGTTCTTTTGAAATTCTCTTTCATCCTCATTACAGTCTTTTGATATGTTTTCACTACAACTCCCCTCCCAGCAACTGTGTCCTACTAAACCCTTTTTTACTCATTTCCTACTCACTTCAGGCTACTTCTCTGCCAGCTCCATGACTCATTTTTACTTTTCACTTCCAGGCCTCATTATTCTCACACTGACCACAAAAAATACTGCAGCAATCAGACCAACAAGACATGTCAAATGACAACAAGAACAGTGATTACCTCCCACTGCAACTGAGAATTTATTGATAGCCTCATCTTTTCATGCTTCCTGCTGAAGCGGTACCAAGAGTGAAATGGTCAGCGAGACTATGAATTTGGATGAGAGCTATGATGAGTGGTATGGTGAACATTGTAAAGTTTAGGGCCTTTCTTGAAAGGGAAGATGGAAGAAAAATTTGGAACAAAATTTTGGGGGAGGAGGTGAAGAAAGAGAGCTGGAGGGATGGTTTGTAAACTAGCAACCAGGAACAAAGTCAGATGTTTAACATATATGAAGAAATGTAACATCGTTCATGTAGCAGTGAAGACTGAAATCACAAGGAATGGTTAGTTACAGGTGGACTAAAGTTAGTAAATTTAAAACGTTGGGCTGCATGTTGTGATTAGGATCAATGAAGAATGTTAATTACCAAGAGTGAAATGGTCAGCGAGACTATGAATTTGGATGAGAGCTATGATGAGTGGTATGGTGAACATTGTAAAGTTTAGGGCCTTTCTTGAAAGGGAAGATGGAAGAAAAATTTGGAACAAAATTTTGGGGGAGGAGGTGAAGAAAGAGAGCTGGAGGGATGGTTTGTAAACTAGCAACCAGGAACAAAGTCAGATGTTTAACATATATGAAGAAATGTAACATCGTTCATGTAGCAGTGAAGACTGAAATCACAAGGAATGGTTAGTTACAGGTGGACTAAAGTTAGTAAATTTAAAACGTTGGGCTGCATGTTGTGATTAGGATCAATGAAGAATGTTAATTACCAAGAGTGAAATGGTCAGCGAGACTATGAATTTGGATGCGATCTATGATGAGTGGAATGGTGAACATTGTAAAGTTTAGGGCCTTTCTTGAAAGGGAAGATGGTAATTAATTAATTTTGGTAATTAATTTAAATGTTATGGTATGCATAATCTGGCTGATACTTGTTTTTTTTTAAAAAAAACCAAAGCAACAATTTAGGTACATTTTGATTTCCTTCACTATTCTGCGTTTCTGTTAACTGCACCATTTTTCAGTTTGCCATGTAACCATCATATTGCGCCCTTGATCCCTCAAGTGAAATCAAAGTTTGACCCATGATGAACACAATTAAAAACCAGCTTTCAGGTAAGCCATTTTCAGTGATGACCAAGTCTCCTGGTTTTGAAGCTAAATGAATAATTAAAAAATTAGCATGTAAGAATCAAGGCACTAAGGTTTGTATTTTCAGAAACCCTTAATAAAATCTCTGAGAGATGGAAACATGTGTATTGATAATATTTTGCAGGTATTTTCAATATTTTTATAAGGACGAAGTATCAGTGTAAGAGCCAAAGAATTCCCTGTAAACAAGATATTAGTGTACACTAACACGGAAGCTTGAGAAAAATTTTTACCTCTAGGTAACACACACAAAATGCTGGAGGAACTCCGCACGTCATCTATGGAAGTAAATAAATAGTCAATGATTTGGGCCGAGACCCTTCTCCAGGACTACTGTAAAAATGAAGGGGGAAGATGCTAGAATAAAAATGTGGGGGAAGGGGAAGGAGGATAGCTCAAAGGTGATAGGTGAAGCCAGGTGAATTGGAATGATGAAGATGTGGAGGAGAAGGAATCTGATGGGAGAGGACAGTGGACCATAGGAGAAAGGGAAGGAGGAGGAACCCAAGTTAGGTGATAGGAATGTGAGAAGAGGTGAAGATCAGAGTGAGGAATAGAAGAAGAGGGAAGAGGAGAGATTTTTTTTACCACAAGGAGAATTTGATATTCATGCCATCAGGTTGGAAGCTAACCAAACTGAATATAAGGTGCTTCTCCTCCACCCTCAGGGTGGCCTCATCTTGGCATAAGAGAAGGCCATAGACCAAATGTTGGAATGGGAATGGGAATAGGAATTAAAATGCTTGGCCACCGAGAAGTTACACTTTTGGTGAATAGAGTGAAGGTGCTCAACAAAGTTGCCCCCAATTTACCACAAGTCTTGTAGAAGAATAGTCCTTAACTCGGCAGTGGAGTTAATGGGGCACCGTCTTTTTGACAGTGTTTCCGTAGCAAGCTATTCTTGTTTTTACGAGGCCAAGTTGCTAGCTCGGCACTCAACCTGACATGGATTTGAACTCAGGAACCTTTGCTCCAGAGTCTGGCGCTGATATTATTGCGCCACCAAGCAGGTCAGGTCTTGTAGGGTAATGTAATTGGTGGAAATGTACATAAATCACAACCACCACTTTAAGAGGTTGGTCTGACATGGTGTAATTATGTGAAGTTCTATTACCACATTTCATGTTCAGTTTTTGGAGTTGTTGCAGTTTTTCTTAAGCATAAAATGCCTCATGTTGTTTTATTTGTGAAAACCTACATTGGTGACCCTGTTGCTCTAGGACAATTCCAGAATTATCGAACATGTCGTATAAAGCAGTGACACTGCTGGAGTTTTGGGAGCAAAATACCATTGCTTGGTTTGTACAAGCTGTGGCCCAATTTGTGCTGTGAGAAATCACCGCCGATAGCACCAAATGTTTCTATGTGGCAGCATTGCTCAGCAACTCCACGGATGCAGCACTGGTGACTCTATTCGAACACCCGCCTGAACACAGTAAATATCGGTCGTTGAAAACTTGCATTTTACAGACTTTTGGGCTATTGGAGTCTGTGCACGCCAAACAGTTGATCTCCTTGCCTGACCTCAGTGATGCTAAGCCTTCAGAGCTAACGGACCACATATTGTCTCTCCTGGGAAATCACCATCCTTGGTTTATTTTTTGAAGAACTCTTCATGCAGCAAATGTCTGATCAAGTTTGCATAACCTTCACTATTGCATCCGTGTTGGACCATAGGGAGCTTGCCAAAATGGCTGGTAGTCCACACTCTGCCGGGCAGGGTATATCATTCCTCCTCCCTTCACTACCTCAATAAGCCCGGTCAGCAAGGCCTCCAACATAACCACGTAAAACAAGCCTACTAACTAATGCTGCAAAACAGATCATGCTGGGTCTGTGTTTGTACCACGATCGCTTTGGTACGAATGCTAGGAAGCGCTGACCGCCTTGCAGCTTTGACAGTGCCAGTGCATCAGGACATCAGAGGTTTGTGAACACTGTGGGTTCCAGCTGCCAGGGATGTCCGCTGTTCTTTACGGACAGCCTTTCAGGGTGACGCTCCTTGTGTGACATGGTGCTCAAGTGAGTGTGTTGCCACCATCGCCTATTGATCAGAAGGCAAAAAGCGACAAGACCTCACTGGAGGCCTCCAGTGGCAGAAGGATTCAGACTTACAGGACATGAAGGCTGATGCTCTGCTTCAGTGGGTGATGTTACACATGGGAATTCATCTTGGCTAAAGTGGCTAGAGCTCTACTCGGGGCAGAATTCCTGTGTGCCCAATGACTACGAGAAGGTCTTAAGAACTGCCGGCATGTGGACGTCAAGGACTTTGGGTCATTCCCCTGCTCCCCCGGTAAATCCCCCACAGTGGCTCTGTCAAACACATGCACCACCACATGTGAGTTTACTCGACCACTGGGTGAAATCCCAGACCTCACCAAGCCCGCATTCTCCACTACAGGCAGAAAACATGGGGTCAAGCACCATATTTCTATAACTGGCCTGCCAGTCCATGCCCACACATGTAGACTGGAACCAGAAAAGCTGGCAACCGCAAAGGCTGGAAAGACTAGGCATTGTATGCCACTCAAATAGCCCCTGGGCTTCGCCCCTCCATAAGGTGTCTAAGTCTGGTGGAGGTTATGGCCCATGTGGCGATTATCAATGCTTTAATGAGGTCACCACTCCTGATCGTTATCCGGTCCCAAACATCCAAGAGTTTTCAGCACGCTTAGCTGGAAAAATAAATTTTTCCAAAGTCGATTTAGTTAGGGGCTACCATCAGGTGCCTGTGTGCTAAGAGGATATCCCCAAAATGACTGTGATAACCCCATTTAGCCTCATTGAGTTTTTGCAGATGCCATTTGGACTGAAAAATGCAGCAAAGAATTTCCAATGAGTGACGGACTCTGTATTAAAAGGCAAACTTACTTTTTGTTTACATGGGTGACATACGTGTCACCAGTGTATTCAAATTCCCGCACTTTTTGAGAGCTTAGGCCAACACAGGTTGATTACTAACCCTGTTAAATGCCAATTTGGGTTGCTAACCATTGCTGCTATTATGGATTTCCCACTGCTCTGCATTACTAAAAAAAACCTACAAGAATATTTAGGCATGGTGAATTTCTATCACCGCTTCATTCCATGAGCTGTTGAACTTAGGCTCCCCATGTATAGTGCACTTAAAGGCAATACTCCTAATCAAGTGCTTGACTGGTCAGTACACATGACCTCAGTACTTGAAGATACCAAATGAGCTCTTTCCAACACTGACTGTGCTGTGGGTGCTGTGCACAAAGAGTTGGTCAGAGGTGTGTGGCAGCTACTCACCTCCTTCAGTGAGCAGCTCCATCCCCCCCCAAAATTACATTACATTACATTTGACTGTGAGCTTCTCAGTCTCTGTCTGGCTGTCCACCATTTTCATTTTCTTCTACAGGTTTCACAGCGTTCGTTGACCACCAAACCCTCATGCACGTGATGATCAAAATATCAGATCCTTGCTCTGCACAGTAGCAATACCACCTGGCCTACGTATCAGAGTTCACAACTGATACACAACATAGCAAAGGGAAAAATAATGCAGTGGCTGATTGCTTCTCACAGCCAGTTATTGAGGCCATTCACACAGGGGTTGACCATGCTGGCATGGTAGCTGACTAAGCTACTGACTCAGAGGTCCAGGCTTACCAAACAGCAGTTATGGGCCTGCATTTGGCTTACATTCCTGTGTGGAGTGTCAGCCGGCAAATATTAGGGGTTATGTCCAGGTGCTACTGATCCCCTTTTAGATCCCTGAGCGATGGTTTGATTATGTCAATGTGTACCTTATTGGTCCTCTTCCCCCCACCCACAGTTTCACACACCATGGTGGACTGTACCACCAGGTGGCCAGAGGTCATCTCTCTAACATCAACGATGGCTGCAGATGTGGCTCGGGCATTCATCAGCACCTGGGTTGCTTGGTTTGACACCACATCTGATATTTCCTCTGACCATGGTCCCTAATTCATATCAGACCTCTGGGGTGCAATGGCCCAAGACCTCGGCATTAGACGAGATCACACCATGGCGTATCACCCTCAGTTCAATAGCCTATGGGAGAGGTCTCACTGCTCCTTAAAGGCTGCTCTGAGGGGCTTCCTGATAGATGGGTGTTGGCAAGATCATCTCCCGTGGGTCCTGATGGGGCTCTGAACAGCTCCAAAAGAGGACTTTCAGTTGTCCGCAATGAATTGGTATACGGGCAGCCATTACAAGTGCCAGGTGCTTTTATTCCTGATGCCACAACTGCTGGGTTGACCTCTCAACAGCTTTTCATTCTCCTCAGTAAATTTAATTCCTTTCACCTGTTCCTACCTCCCGTCATGGCGTACAACACTCTTGGGTTCCTGCTGACCAACATTCCACCTTGTTTATTCTTGTCCGCTGTGATGCACACCAACATCCCTTAGGTCCCCTTGCGATGGCCCATTCCACGTTTTGGAACAGAGAGAAAAGGTGTTTATCATAAGAAGTGTAAACTTGAATGTGTTTCGGTAGATCGCCTTAGATTTGGAGAATGAGAGTACAATGCCCCTGCAGTCATGACATGACCAAGAGCATGTCAACGCACCTCTGATCACTCCAGAGGCTTCTGCTGTTCCTCCACCCATGGAAAATAGGACCGACCCAGGCAGCTTGTCCAGGCTCCAGACAGGCTCACAATGCCAGCTTTACTGAATTCTGGGTTGTGTCTGTGTAGGGTGTTATGAATGTACCACAGCTCTGAGGGGCTGAAGGGGTGGGAGCAGCCCCCTCCTTCTGGAGAATCGCAAGAGCACTATTAATTCGGGTCTCGGACCCAGGCAAATGAGAGACAATGTAACGGTTTTGGCCATGGCTCTTAGAGACACCTGTGCTAAGGGCATGTCCCAGCTACGTGACAGCTACCATGGATATGGACACCCTCGGGCGATGTGGGGGTGGGGATTGCATCACCCTACTTTGATGGACATCTACAACTCTGCAAGTCAAGATAAAAGGGGACTGCAGAAGGCGGTACCCCAGCGACACACCAGAAGGACTCGATCGCTCAACGCTCCCATGATAGCTGGAAGCCAGTCAAAAGCAACGTGCACTCCGTAACTCCTTTGCCTGGGGAGCGGGTGGCTGATAATACCGAGAAGGACTTCGAACTAATAACAGGAAAACGACGCTCCCCTGATTCAACGGTGTTGCTTCATCAAAGACCCGGGCAAGTTTTGTCGTTTCTCCTCACTCTCTCTGAAACACGTGAAACCCAGCGATTCCCCAAAGACTGAAGCCTGCAGACTTCTGAGTGACTTTTATGTTTCCAATGGACAATCTACTTATCCCCTAGACAACAGTCAAGATTATTTCTTAATGATGACTATTGCTATACCCGCGCTTTAGATTGAGTTTTGCCGATGTATATGTTCTGAATGTTTGTATTAACCTTACTTTTGTGCCCCCCTTTATGAATAAAAACGTTCGAAAATAGTGCCATCAGACTCCAACGGACCTCTCTATCTTTGCTGGTAAGTTATCCAGTTACGGGATATGTAACAAGGGTAATGTAACTGGTGGAAACGTGCATAATTCGCAACCACTGACATTGAGTTGGGGGTCACTTTAACAGGCTGGTCCATGAGATCCTAAGACCACAAGAGATAGGAGCAGAATTAGACTATTCAGCCCATTGAGTCTTCTTCTCCATTCCATCATGGTTGATCCTGGATCCCATTCAAACCCACTCACCTGCCTTCTCACAATATATGCCTTCTTGCCATGCCCTGACCAATCACAAAACTAATAGCTTCTGCTTTAAATTGACTTGGCCTCCACTGCAGTCAGTGGCAGAGCATTCCACAGATTCACTGCCCTCTGGCTAAAAAAATTCCTCCATACCTCTGTTCTACAAGGTTGCTACTCAGTTTTGAGGCTGTGCCCTCTGGTTCCGGATACCCCCACCGGAGGAAACATCCTCTATGCATCTACCTTATCTCGTCCTTTCAACATTAAGTATGTTTCAATGAGATCCCTATGCATTCCTCTAAATTCCAGTGAATACAGACCCAAAGCTACCAGATGGTCCTCATATTTAAATCCTTCATTCCCAGGATCATCTGCGTGACCTTCGCCAATGACAACACATCCTTCCTGAGATAAGAGGCCCAAAACTGTTGACAATACTCCAAGTGCGGCCTGACTAGTGTCTTATAAAGCCTCAGCATTATCTCCTTGTTTTTATATTCTATTCCCCTTGAAATAAATGGCAACATTGCATTTGCCTTCTTTACCACAGACTCAACCTGTAAATTAACCTTCTGGGAGTCTTGCACAAGGACTCCTTAGACCCTTTACACCCCTGATGTTTCAACCTTCTCCCTATTTAGATAACAGACTGCATCAGTTCCTTTTACCAAAATGCATTATCATACATTTCCCAACACTGTATTCCACCTGCAACTTTTTTGCCCATTCTTCCAATTTCTCCAAGTCCTGCTACAATCCTATTGCTTCCTCAGCACTACCTACCCCTTGATCAATCTTCAAATCATCCACAAACTTTGTCACAAAGAGATTAATTCCATTGTCTAAGTCATTGACAGACAATGGGAAAAGTAGTAGCTCCAATACTGACCCCTGAGGAACACAACTGGACACCGGCAGCCTACCAGAAAAGGCCCCTTTTTCTCCTACTCGCGGCCTCCTGCCTGTCAGCCATTCCTCTATCCATGCCAGTATCTTTCCTGTCACAACACAGGATTTTATCTTGTTAAGTATCCTCATGAGTGGCACCTTATCAAATAACTTCTGAAAATCCAAGTAAATGACACCCACTGTCCACCCTACTGGCTACTTCCTCAAAGAACTCTAACAGATTTGTCAGGCAAGATTTCCCTTTACAGAAATCATGCTGACTTTGACTTTTTTTATCATTAGTCTCCAAGTACCCTGAAACCTCATCCTTAATACTTGACTCCAGCCAACTAGATCCTGGTATTAAGTCTGATGTGATGATGTAATTATGTGAAGTTGCAATACTGTCTTTCATGTTCAGTTTTTGGAGTACAATAAATGTGTTGTTACATTTTTAAAAATATATAAAATAGAAACATAGTAACATTGAAAACCTAAAGCACAATACTGGGCCTTCAGACCACAAAGCTGTGCTGAACATCTTAGAAATTACTGGGTTTACCCATAGCTCTCTATTTTTCTAAGCTCCATGTACTGATCCATGAGTCTCTGTAAAGACCCTATCATATCCACCTCAACCACCATTGCCGGCAGCCCTCACCGACCTTTGTGTAAAAGGTAGACAACCCCAGCAGATTTGCAGGTGACGTATTGTCTCATCTGGAATAATTACATCCAGATGTAGGATGACAATTAAAGCTTGACTATATGGGAGTGAAGTTAGGATACACCCAAACATACAGAGCATGGGAGGAACTGGAATTATTTTCAGTTGATTTTGCAATTGATTCAGATTCATTTGTTTATCATATTTAGCAGTGTTTGATGGCTCAGTGGCCTGCCTTCACTGGAATTCAGAAGAATGAGGAGTGATCTCATTGAAACCTATCGAATGTTGAAAGACCTCAATAAAATGGTAACAGAGAGAAAGTTTTCTATGGTGGGAGAGTCCCAGGCTAGAGGACACAACCTTTTAGAACAAAGACGAGGAGGAAGTGGTGAATCTGCGGAATTTGTTGCCACAGGCTACTGTGGAGGCCAACTTATAAGACAGAGTCTAATAGATTTTTGATTAATCAGGGCATGAAAGGATACAAGGAGAAGGCAGGAGATTGGGGCTGAGAGGGAAAATGGATCAGACATGATGAAATAGCAGAACAAACCAGATGGGCCAAATGGCCTAATTCTGATGTACTGTTTATCTTATGCTCTAATGGCCCAATGGTCCTAAAGTTTTATGGTCTTATCAAAATATAGAGTTTCTGCCAGTGGAAAGTATATCAAATATTGGAAATCTGAAATGTAAATGAAAATGTTTTGGGAACAATTAACAGATCTGAAAGGATCTACAGTGAAAGGAACAGAAGTAACAATTCATCTCAATGACTTTTCACAAGATGTTCTTATGCAGTCTTTCTTCACAGTGCAATTCTTATATTTCAGGAATTTAGCCAGTAAATCAACATTACGATGAATGCAAGGTAAGTATATCATTTCCTGGACATGGATTTCACCACTCCGTATAGTTTTCACCAAACACTTGAGTAATTGCAGCAGGGATCTCATACTGTTGTATTTATATCTTCTTGCAATAAAGATCAACATACCAATTGTTTGTTGTACTTTCACATTTCCTTTTGGCATAGTATATCGAGATTTCACAAACCTCATTTTCTAGTTTCTTACTGTAATGCCCTGGTTCATATTTTTACTGTTATGCTGTATGTATTTCATTTTGGCGGTTCTGTAAGAGCAGTCTGTTCTGTTTTCATGCTTGTTTGTGTTATTGTTGAAGATAAGAGAGGGGAGAATTGTGTGCCATCCAATTCGGATGGTCCAGCTAAGGGAAGTTTCTCTGGTGAGGGACACTAAGGTTAGGCTTGGGGCTTTTGGTTCGAGAGGGGATGAAGAGCGAACATGCTGGGGAGAACCGGTCATAGCGTACAATCCGGTGGGAGACCCGTTTGTTTGAGATAGATTGCGAGCGATGTTCGGAAGGTGGTGTGTGGTTCCACGTTGACCGAGGGCCCAGTGTGTGAGTGACACAGGAGTTCAAGATGAGCTCCAACTTGTGCACATTTGACTCTTTAATTAGAATGGGCCCTTTTTTTTGTTGTTGTTTACTAACCCTTTAGTTAAGATTCATAAATGTAATTCCTTTAATCCTATGCAGTGTATTGTCTGTTATTTTGTGGCATTAATTTGTAACAGGGTGACAAGTGGCACAGGATCCACACACACTTGGGTTTGGGGTGGGACCGTGCCTCAATCTCACAAGTTTGGCAGGGCCGGAGGTTGTCTTTCCTGGACTTACGCAGCCGAGGAAACCAGGGTGTTTCATTACCATTGAAAAATATTTTGATACCTATCCTTCTTCTCAAAATGACGAAGCTTACAATTTCCATACATTGCACCTTGCTGCATTGTTGCCCACACATTTTGCTCCATTGAGGACTTTTACAGCAACAGGTGCATAAGGCCAGGAAGATCATCGGAGACAGCCGTCACCCCAGCTATAAACCATTTCAGCTGCTTCAGTCTGGCAAAAGCCACCACAACATTAAAGCCGGGACAAACAGACTATAGGACAGCTTCTTTATACAAGCCATTAGACTTATAAATACGCATATCTGTACATTGTGATGGAGTCATAACACAAAGATTTTTACTCCTTCACTTTGTGGGATGGATGTAATATTTAAATACATTCAAATTCCTTGTTCCTTCCCAAACGTTTTACATCTTCTTCACAACTCACTTTCCCATCAATGTTTTTAGAGAACAATATTTGAAAAAAGACTGCGCTGTTCAAAGTAAATATTAAATTAAATCTCCCTGTAATAAATCATGCAGGTGATGTGCTCCATGATATGCAACATACATTAAGAAAATAATCAATTTTAAAAATGTACAAGCTTTTATGCATAATGTTATTTGGAAAAATAATTGGATTTCTTGATGCCTGTATGTAAGACAGAAATGTAATTAGAAAAGAATAATTGGAACTGACAAAATTATCCAGAAATGAGATGCAGGCATTAACCTTTTAACACTATTTTTAGTGATGTAAACACAGAAAACTATCTTCATGCTTTTGTAAAAATTACAATTTCATATACATAGTATTTAATAAAGATCATTTTCAGACTAAATAGTTGTACACAATCATGGTGATGAAATGTTAGCAAATGGATTGCTACGATTTGGAGAATAACTTAACCCACACATCAACCATCCGAGCTACACATTTTCCAAGTTATTTCCTATTCTACAATTACTCCGTATTAGTCTCTTCATGTTCCCATCGATTCACTCCAGATTCTACCAATTATCCGCACATTAGTGGCAATTTAGAATGCACAATTAACCTACCAACCTGCAGGTCTTTAGATATGGACGATAACAGGGCAACTAAAGGAAACCCATATTGGCACAGGAAGAAAATGTGAACTCCGTACAGATGGCATTGAGACTGCAGAGGCTGGAGAAACTCAGAAGGTGGAACAGCAACTGTGAAGGGAAAGGAATTGTCCTAGCGCAGGGTTTCAATCTGAAACATTAACAATTCCTTTTGCACCCCAGTTGTTGCCTGACCTGCTGAATTCCCCCAGCAGATTATCTGTTACATTGGGGGCGAGTATTGATTATTGGTCACAGGAACCATGAAGCTCTACTAGATATGGCATAAGAAGGAAGCATGTTGCAGGTTTCTGGGTTATTTGCATGAGACATTTTCAACTTTAAAGTGGTGATAATGTTTTGCACCTCATCACCAACAAGAATGAGGACCTCTCTTTCATCTGGTTGAATTAGGTTTATTGTCATTGACATAAGTTGTGAAATACGTTGTTTTATGACAGTAATACAATGCGGGCTTAACAAATTCCCAGAAATTACAATAAAAGTAAAGCAATAGATAGAGCAAAAGAAGAATAGCAAGGGTAGTTTTCATGGATTCAAGGACTACTAAGAAAACTGATGGCAGAGGGGAGAAGCTGTTCCTAAAATGTTGAGTTAAGCTCCTGTGCCTCCTTCCTGATGGTGCTAATGAGAAGAGGGCAAGTCCCAGATGATGAGGGTCCTTAATGTTGGCCAGAAGAAACTGCAGTCTGATCAAGGACAGGGGAAGCAGACAAGCCAGTTGTCTTTGCTCCCCCCATTTCGTGGATTCTGAACAGTTTCTTGCTCTTGGATAATCTAATCAGAGCAACTGAATGTGGACCCAGGAAGCTTCAGGTAATCTGCTAAACCTGAGACCATTCTCAAACAAATAGCCATTTGTTATGTAAATAGCCATTGTTATGGACTCTGAACTGATCTTTGATCTGGGACAATCAAAGCAATTTACCTGAGACCATTCTCAGAGGAGTAGCTACTAGTTAAGTAAAACGACAGACCTGCAATCTCGTTAGACTCTGTCTAGGTTGCCTCATTTAACTAGTTTGGACCAGTCAGAGTGTAAAGATGCAAATACACAAGACTCGGGTGGGCAAAGCCATGAAACAATTTTGGCTGTAGCCCCATACAATGACCAGTACGAAGGTGACCCAGGTAGGTCAGGTGACCTTGAGCCAATGGGATGGAGATCCAATGGTTCAATTGATGAGGAACAGTGTAAGACTCAGGAGCTCCAAATATGCAACGGCGATAACTCTCCGGCAGCCGGAGACCAACCCTCGCGGATAAGGAGGACCCCACGGACACGTGGAGATCGGGACCATGAGGAACATATGCTGGACCTAGCCAGCATAGACTCCTTTCCTGGGTAATATCCTTTTCTCTTCGTTGACTGTTCATGGACTGTCAGGGAATTCTAGTAGGGTGCACACGGAGATAGTTTGTGAACCCACGTGCTTTTAGTCGAAACAGTAAAAGTTACTTGTCGGTAACTACAGATTCTCTGTGCCTGATGATTATTACAAGGGGTGATTCTTGTAACGAGACACTGCCTTTGGAAGATGTCTTTGATTCTGGGGAGGCTTGCGGCTGTGATGGAGCCACTAGTTGAGCCTTCAGGATTACACATATCCCTCCAGTCAGTTTGACAGGCCACCTCCTCTTTGCAAAGGTGTCAGGGGTCATGAAGTGTGTGAACTTATCATTAGTAGTGAGAAGGCTGCTGGGGAAACTGAAACTTCTGAAGGTCGATAAGTCACCTGGACCAGTTGGTGTACACCCTAGGGTTCTGAAAGAGGAGGCTGAAGAGATTGTGGAGGCATTAGTAATGAGCTTTCAAGAATCAAGTGATTTTGGAATGGTCTTGGAAAACTGGAAAATTGCAAATGCACAGGCTTTAGTATGCATATATACAAGCACATAAATATGCATTTGTGCCCATGTGTGTGCTTATACATGTATTATATTTGTAGGTTTTGTTTCTGAGGATAAGAGCATTTAACAAATATAATGAGATGATAAAATTGTAGTTGGCATGTAGCAAAAGGATTTGAGTACAGGAGCAGGGAGGTTCTACTGCAGTTGTACAAGACCTTGGTGAGACTGCACCTAGAATATTGTGTGCAGTTTTGGTCCCCTAATCTGAGGAAAGACATTCTTGCCATAGAGGGAGTACAGAGGAGGTTCACCAGATTGATTCCTGGGATGGCAGGACTTTCATATGAAGAAAGACTGGATCAACTAGGCTTATACTCACTGGAATTTAGAAATTTGAGGGGGAATCTTATGGAAACGTATAAAATTCTAAAGGGATTGGACAGGCTAGATGCAGGAAGATTGTTTCCGATGTTGGGGAAGTCCAGAACAAGGGGTCACAGTTTCAGGATAAAGGGGAAGCCTTTTAGAACCGAGATGAGGAAAAACTTCTTCACACAGAGAGTGGTGCATCTCTGGAATTCTCTGCCACCGGAAACAGTTGAGGCTGGTTCATTGGCTATAGTTAAGAGGAAGTTAGATATGGCCCTTGTGGCTAAAGGGATCGGGGATATGGAGAGAAAGCAGGTACAGGGTTTTGAGTTGGATGATCAGCCATGATCATACTGAATGGCGGTGCAGGCTCAAAGGGCCGAATGGCCTACTCCTGCACCTATTTTCTATGTTTCTATGTTTCTACCTGGAAGGACTGTCTGGGACCCTGAATGGTGGTGAGGGAGGAAGTGTAAGGAGTTCTACTTACAAGGGTAAGTGCCAGGAGGGTGATCAGTCAGAAGGGATGGGGGAACGGATGGACAAGGGAGTTACATAGGGAGCAATCCCTGCGGAAAGCAGA
This sequence comes from Hypanus sabinus, assembly GCF_030144855.1. Taxonomy (NCBI): domain Eukaryota; kingdom Metazoa; phylum Chordata; class Chondrichthyes; order Myliobatiformes; family Dasyatidae; genus Hypanus; species Hypanus sabinus. Next base: position 63,761,810 of record NC_082719.1, on the reverse strand, counting down.
AAGAGTGGGGGAGGGAAAGGTGTGCTTGGTGGTGGGATCCCATTGGAGGTGGTGGAAGTTATGGAGAATTATATGTTGGACCCGGAGGCTGGTGGGGTGGTAGGTGAGGACAAGGGGAACCCTGATCCTTTCCCTTCTCCAGCTCTGTATCCCTTTTGCCAATCACCTTTCCAGCTCTTGGCTTCACCCCACCCCCTCCGGTCATCTATCATTTCAGATTTCCCCCTCCCCCTCCTACTTTCAAATCTCTTACTATCTTTTATTTCAGTAAGTCTTGATGAAGGGTCTCGGCCCGAAAAGTCAACAGTGCTTCTTCCTATTGATGCTGCCTGGGCTGCTGCGTTTCACCAGCATTTTGTGTGTGTTGCTTGAATTTCCAGCATCTGCAGACTTCCTCGTGCATCCATCATTAAGTACTCTCACCACCCAGGACTTCCCTTCTTCTCATTGCTACTATCAGGGGGGAGATACACACTCAACGATTCAGGAACAGCTTCTTCCCCTCTGTCATCAGACTCCCACATAACAACAAATTTCACAACACATGGCAGTGATGTTAAACTTAATTCTGATTGTGATTGTGATTCTGAAAATAATATTTTGCTTACATAAGCCACTTATTTCCCTCAGTGAAAACTTATTCTGTCAGCAAGCTAAGGGACACTCTCGGGTATTTCTCTGATTAAAAAGCAGAAATATTTATATTGTCTAGATTTAATGGAATCAAAAATTAAACTGCCGTCAATGGTAAAATTCTCCTTATGTTTATGGTGGATGACAGTCTTCAGAGGTTTAAAACATTCTTCACAGTCCTTGACATTACCATTCCTAGCTTCTTCAGCAACAAACTCTGCACTATCAAAACTTAGAAATGAATTAATTGTTAACAATTTTGGCTAATTCACAACTTTTCTCTTATTGGGACAAGTCCACGCTGGCCGACAGGAGATCCACGAATGTATGCAAAATTGCAAAAGGTTATAGTTGGGCCCATCAAAAAAAATCTGCAGCAAGTCAAAACTAAAATGAAAATAATATTAGAAATAGCAGATTGGGCAGTATTTGAGGCAGGAGTAGCAGAGTTAACCTGAAAAGTTAGCTCTGTTCCTCTTCCCACAGAGGTGGCCTAACCTGCAGAATAGAATCTTCTATTTTTATAACACTTACATTCCTTGATTAGCAAGTTAACAAGGGAAGTAACAACCATGTCTTGGGTATCAACGTTCCAAAGTTCTCTCCCAAATATATCTTTAAGTTTAACATTGACAAGAACTTTACTGGAACCAGATATCTTTTGACCCCATTTCATACCAAGTCATTCCATTATTTGCTGATTACAAATTAGGAGCATGGTATAATATTCAACATTCACTTAGATCAGTGCAGCTGTCTCAATAATTCAACATTTTTCAGGTAAAAGCTGCACAAAACACAACACTTTCTCTCCTTCTTCATTGTGGCTGCTTTGTATACATTAAACAGGGTGAACTTAAGCAGCTCACAGAACTTAATCTGATAGCTCCAAAGTTAACAGAACATGAATCAAATATGATAACATTAGTTCATAGGTCTTAATATTAGAATTGAATATTCTTATGGAAACTTTGATCTTTCAGGTTAAAAATTGATCTTCAAATTGAGTCCCGCTAAAGATCTCAGCCTGAAATGTCGACTGTACTTTTTTCCATAGACGCTGCCTGGCTGGCTGAGTTCCTCCAGCATTTTGCATGTGTTTCTTCAAATTAATGGCTTATAATCATATTAATACCTCCAGGGGGCACCCAAGCACCATCCTATTGATAGACCCAGCGTCTAGCAGGTAACTGTAAACTGGATTGACCTAATCTCAGCAGTTCACTGATGCCTGGGAATGAGACATCAAAAGCACAGAACAAACAAGAAAGAAAACAATAAGTGAGCAGGAAACAATTTAAACAATATTGTATATTTATAATAGGAATCAAATTATTGGGGTGGTCTTTGAAATAGAAGGAAAAGAATATAATAATATAGGGAATTCAAGGGAATAATTATTAACCAATGAAGAATCTTACACTTAAGCAGTTAACTCAATAACCATAAATACAATAGATGAAAACATGTCTTTTATACTTTGAGTTGCAGTGCAATACAACTTTCAATCATGAGGATCTGTGTACAGGCCCAGTAATTGTGCCAGTAACTCGGAGAGGGTAGGGGTAATGTCAGTCATGGTATGACACCAATTCATTTATCTCAGTGAAAATTATTCACCATATACCCTTGGTCATGTAGAGGAAAGCAGGGTCAAATGATAGGGTCAAGTTCTTCTCCTCCACTACTTAAAGAGAGAAGTAACTACCAGAGTTAACTTTCATTGGAAGTTGGGCACATAGAGCTTTGGTGCTACAATGATCCGGGACCATTCTGAACTACAAGCTACAAATTACAAAGGCAAAGCTACAAACCTATAATCCCAAAACAGGTGCTGCATTTATGATGCCAGTAGGTTCTTGGCCATTATTCAAAGCTCAACATACATTTATTATCAAAGTATGTATGCAGTATACAACCCTGAAATTCATCTTCCCACAGACAGCCATGAAACAAAGAAACACCATGGAACCTGTTCAGAGAAAAGAAATCAAACCCCCAGTGCGCAAAGAACAAATTGCGTAAACGGCAGAGAAATGCAAGTGACAAGCACAGAAATCAAAGCAAAAGTCATCGTAAACACTCCAAGAATATTCATTCCAGCTCATTTCAGTTCAACCCAGCACCATGTCATTCGTAGGCTGTGGGCCACAGTGTCAGTCCACATCACAACGTGAGCCACAGAGTCCAATCCACATTGATTAAACCTTGCTCAAGACCCAAGACTCCAGCAGCATCGAGTGTGAGGGAGTGAGAGAGATTCCAATCAAACACACCTTCCTCTGGGACCAGCAAGTAAGAGTGGGAAAGAAACAGGTTGCACTCAGGTACTGTACCTTCCTCCGGCAGCAGCTGATCACACACGGTGCTGAAGCCATGCTTGCCTCACCTTCCACTCTCATCTTGGTTGTTTTCAGTCTTCCTCAATGCTTTAATCATAAGACCATAAGATTTAGGAGCAGAAGTAGGCCATTCGGCCCATTGAGTCTGCTCTGCCATTCAATCATGGGCTGATTCAAATCATCCATCAATTCCCATTCCCCTGCCATCACCCCGTACCCTTTGATGCCCTGGCTAATCAAGAACCTGTCTATCTCTGCCTTAAATACATCCAGTGACTTGGCCTCCACAGCTGCAAGTGGCAACAAATTCCACAGATTTACCAGCCTCTGACTAAAGTAATTTCTCCGTATCTCAGTTCTAAAAGGATGTTCTTCAATCCTGAAGTCATGCCCTTTTGTTCTAGAAACCCCTACCATGGGAAATAACTTTGCAATGTCTAATCTGTTCAGGCCTTTTAACATTCGGAATGTTTCTATGAGATCCCCCCCTCATTCTCCTGAACTCCAGGGAATACAGCCCAAGAGCTGCCTAACGTTCCTCATACAGTAACCCTTTCATTCCTGGAAACATTCTCGTGAATCTTCTCTGAACCCTCTCCAATGTCAGTATATCCTTTCTAAAATAAGGAGCCCAAAACTGCACACAATACTCCAAGTGTGGTCTCACGAGTACCTTGTAGAGCCTCAACATCACATCCCTGCTTGAATGTTCTATACCTCTAGAAATGAATGCCATAATTGCATTTACCTTCTTCACAACTGACTCAATCTGCAGGTTAACATTTAGGGTATCCTGCACAAGGACTCCCAAGTCTTGTTGCATCTCTGCATTTTGAATTCCATCCCCATCTAAGTAATAGTCTGCCTGTTTATTTCTTCCACCAAAGTGCATGAAATTGTATTTAATTTGCCACTTCTGTGCCCATTCCGCTAAACTATCTAAGTCTCTCTGCAGGCTATTTAATTACACTACCCACTTCTCCACCTATCTTTGTATCATCAGTAAATTTAGCCACAAATCCATTAATCCCATTGTCCAAATCATTGACATTCATCGTAAAAAGCAGCAGTCCCAACACTGACCCCTGTGGGACTCCAATGGTAACTGCAGCCAGACAGAATAGACAGAACCTTTATTCCCACTCTCTGTTTTCTGCTGATCAGCCAATGCTCCACCCATGCTAGTAACTCTCCTGTAATTCCATGGACTCTTATCTTGCTAAGAAGCCTCATGTGCGGCACCTTGTCAAAGGCCTTCTGAAAATCCAAGTACACCACATCTACTGCATCTCCTTTGTCTACACTGCTTGTAATTTCCTCAAAGAATTGCTGTAGGTTTGTCAGGCAGGATCTTCCTTTCAGGCTTTGGCCTATCAGCAGGATTGCCGAGAAATGAAGTTGATTAATGGCTTCTTGCCTTTGATACTGTACACTTTACTCAAAACCTTACTGACCTCCCTCTCAGACAGCAAAGTGCCAGTGGTTCAATCGGTCCAAAAACACACCACAGATCACAGGCTCCAACAGTAGCAGAACCACATCTGAAAGAAGAAGAACTGAAAGGAAAGGTTTCATGAACTGTCTAAAGGATGTTACTCACTGGCACCATCTTCTTCAGTCTATTATCGAATCATATTTCAGATTTTAACCATTTCACATTATAAACAGTTACTATCAAGAGCAGGAAAAGAGAGTTCAAAGCCACTCACACTAGGTAAGCTGCTGGAGTGAGGAAGGATAGATGAAGGGCTGTGGTCAGAGAGGTCTACGTGTAAGAGGCTGCTTTAATCAGTTCTCTCACTCCCCAAATTCTGAGGAAGCAGAGATTTTCAAATGCAGTGATATTGGAGATTTACTGTACACAAAGTTCCACCTACGTATCCCTGCCTGCCATTCTGAAACATTGCATAACAATTTCTCATTTTCATCAAATAGCTGCACACAAGATGCCTTGGAAGCTCTCTGGACAAGGAAAAGTAAAGTTGCCACTGCCTTTCCATTCAGACCAGCAAATTTTACAGTCATTTGGCTTTGCACAGATTATGGTGTAAGGGTAATGTAACTAGTGGTTACCATAACTAGGTTATGGTGTAATGGTAAATTAAGGTACATAATTCACAACCACCGACATTGAGTTAAGGTTTCACTTTAATAGGCTGGTTTGATGTGATGACATTATTACATAAAGATTTGTGTTACAGGTTTCATTAAACATTAAAATGCATCACTTCACTTTATTTGCAAGAGCCTAACTTGGTGTCCCCAATGCTCTAGGACAATTCCAGAGTTATTGAATATGACAGTCAATGCATTTGCTTTGAAACTGCCAGAGTTTTGGGAGCAAAATGCTGTTGCATGGTTTGCACAACCTGAGGCTCAGTTCACGTTGCAAGATATCACCATTGATGACACCAAATTCTGCTACATGGGAGCAGTGCTCAGCAACTCCATGGCTGAAAGAGTGGTGAGTCTGCTTAAACACACTCCTGAACATGATAAATACCGATTGCTGCAAACATATTTTCTACTGACTTTTGAACTACTGGAGTTTGGGCGTGCCAAACATTTGCTCTCCTTCCCTAGTCTCGGCAATGCTAGTCCTTTGGAGCTAATGGACCACATGCTGTCTCTCCCGGGAAATTACCATCCTTGTTTTATTTTTAAAGAACTCTTCATGCAGCGAATGCCTGATGAGGTTCGCATAGCCCTTACTAATGCACCATAATGAACTACAGGGAGCTCGCTAAATTGACTGATAGTCTTGTGGTAGACTATGTATACCTGTCTGGACACGCCCCTCTGCTGACTGCTCCAGTGGCTCCTCCCACAGACCCCTGTATAAAGGCGATTGGGGCACTGCTCCTCCCTCAGTCTCCAGGATGTTGTGCCCCATTGTTGCTGCTAATAAAAGCCTATTGTTCACTTCCAGTCTCCGAGAGTTATTGATGGTGCATCAAGTCTACATTCAACCGGGCACCAATGCATCACTCCTTCTCCTTTCTCTACCTCAATAAGCCTGACCAGCAAGGACTCCCAACATAAGGATACCTGTGGCTGAGAAACAGACAATGCCAGGTGCTTTCACCATTCTCACTTTGGTATGAATGCCAGGAAGTGCCAATCACTTTGCAACTTCAACAGTGCCAGTGTAGCAGAACATCAGAGGTCTGCCAGGGTTGTCTACTGTACATTACAGATACCCTTTCAGGGCGCTGCTTCCTATATGACACGGGTGCTATGCAAGCGTCTGCCAGTAGCACCTATTGATCAGAAGGCAAAGAGCGAAGAAACCTTGTGAGAGGCCGCCAACAGCAGCAGGATCCAGACTTATGGGACACAACGGGTGACACTTTGCTTCAGTGGGTGACATTACACTTGTCCTGGCTAAAGAAGCTAGACCTCTGCTCGGAGCAGATTTCCTGTATGCCCAAGGACTGTCAGTCAATCTTAAGAGCTGCCGGTTTGTGGATGCAAAGGACTTTGGGTTGTTTCCCTGCTCCCCCCAGTAAGTTCCCCACAACTACTGTCAAGCACATGTACCACCTTAAGTGAGTTTACTCAACTACTGGGCGAATTCCCAGACATCATCAAGCCCGCATTCTCCACTACAGTCTCAAAACACAGTGTCAAGCACCACATTCCCACAACTGGCCTGCGAGTCCACTTCTATGCACATTGACTGGACCCAGTGAAGATGGCAACCATGAAGTCAGAGTATGTCCACATGGAAAGATTTGGAAGTGTATGCCGGTAGAATAGCTCCTGGGCTTCACCCTTCATATGGTCCCTAACCCCAATGGTGGTTGCTGCTCATGTGATGATCACTGACACCTTAAAGAGGTCACCACCTCTCATCATTATCTGGTCCCACACATTCAAGACTTTGTAGCACGTTTCAGGCCCAGACCCTTCATCAGGACTAACTGAAAGAAGATCTAGTAAGAGATTTGAAAGTGGGAGGGAGATCTGAAATGATAGAAGAAGACAGGAGGGGGAGGTAAGAGGTGGGAAGTTGATTGGCAAAAGGGATACAGAGCTAGAGAAGGGAGAGGATCATGGGACAGGAGGCCTAGGGAGAAAGAAAGGGGGAGGGGAGCACCTGAGGAAGATGGAGAACAGACAAGGAATGATTGTGAGAGGGACTGAGAGAGAAAAAAAGGGAAAAATAGATAAATAAATAAGGGATGGATTAAGAAGGGGAGGAGGGGCATTAACAGAAGTTAGAGAACTCAAAGTTAAACTAATCTCCTTTTCATCAGCTCCTCATTGCAGCCGAGACTCTTAGTTATGATGGAGAGACCAACCACAAGCTCAGACCATGAGGAACTTGGGAGTATTCTTAGTAAGGTTTTTAAGATGTAAATATGCTGACTAGATAGTACCTACCTTGCAATACACTCCTGACATGCTTAATGATTTTGTTCACAGTCTGTTCATAATCATAATCACAATATTTTCAGACAAATGTGCTTTCTACGCTGAACAGCAGAAGCAGGAAGAGGAGGAGAAGAGGCAAAGGAGAAAGCTGGAATGAGGAAGGCAACAGGTGGTCATGGAGCAATCCTCAATAGGTTGTGGCTTCAATATACAACTAATATCCCCCTTAAGATTTCCAGCTTGCATCAATTTCCACAATTATGTTGGTGTCATCCAGCTCTACCTCACCCCAATATGTTGATTTCCCTTTTATCTTTAAGCTGCAAGACCATTTATTCAACTTTCACCACTAACTGAGTGGAAATCTTCGCCAGCCAGATATTAGAACAACCTGTCTTTGACCTCCAGCAAGAAATCCATTCACCAGTTTCCAACATCATTCCTCACTTTCACAAATTTCTGAAGCCGAAGCAGACTCTTCCCAAATATGGTGTTACGTTTGAACCTTTAGACTATGTATCCCTCTCATCACTAAGACTCCCAATTTCTACTTCCTTTAGGTCATAGGTGTCAAACTCAAGGCCCGCAGGCCATATCCGGCTGGGCGTACAATTATATCCAGCCCGCGAGATCAATTTAGATAGATCGATTATTTTAATTATTAATGGCCCGGCGATATGAAGCCTATGATTGTAAGTTAATACCAATCATAAAAATAATGTTTGCTCAGCAGTCTTCTTCATAAGAAATGGAATTTGTGAAGTGAAACACTTTGTAGTTATAGCAGAGACTGAGACACATGAGAACAGGCTGAAAAAACGGAGGCAATGAAAGCTGCGTTCGCACGCGCCCGACTGATCCGGCCCGCACGAAGCTGCATTTTGCCCAATCCGGCCCGTGACCTAAAATGAGTTTGACGCCCCTGCTTTAGGTCATTATAATTCTGACTTTGCATCAGCTCATCTACTACCTAAGGAATAATCCATGAAATTTTAGCTATTTACTTGACAAGTCCCTTTAAAATATATTCATTTAACTAAGCTTTTGGTCTTATGCAGTAACATCTCATTTGGCTATTTGAAAATTTTCACTCCTTAGCACACTTGTGAAATGTTTTTGGACATTTACTACACTAAACTGAACTTGTTTTTCATGTTGAAAGTTAACTGGACTCAGTGGCTTCTCATTAGACCGAGGTATTGCACTGTTTCAGAAAAGCATTTAAAAAAAGGGCTCAGGTCAGAACTGGACGACTTTATGACAGTGCACCCAGATTAACGTCGGGGCAAACTCAACCAAAAATATTTAATATTTAAAATGTGAGCAATTGATTATGCACATGTGGTGCCCCATGACCTTGTTCACCCAAAGATATACTACAACATTCCCTTTTTCAAAGGTACATTGGGTAGCCTCTCACTAATATGAAGGGAAATCCATGACCAATCCTTCATCAATAGGGGTTGCTATTTTGGGATTAATTTACCTTCTGGGATAAATCAGCTGTGCTATGACTGTATTGAAAGCCTCCACCAATAAGATTTTCAATTTGGGAAAAAAACACAAGCTTATGTGGAAATAAAAAGATAAAATATATCATCTGACTGGGTATTCTTTAAATAGTTCTTTTATACTAGTTTGTAAAATAACAGGTACCTTGCAGTTTATTTGCAACAAAGTCATTACGTGGCATCCTCTCACTGTTAGCAATGTTGTAAAAAAAGAACAATTACAAATAATTATCTTGTTGATTCTTCATTTATATTTTTAGTTGCTTGTTTGACTATTTCAGTTTATATTGGAACTGCAGACAGTGTCATTAAGAGAATGGGTATAAAAAAACTTCTTAAACCTAATCTGTAATAAACAGAAGATATCAACATCTAATATTTCTAGATGTTCCTTCTAATTTTGCCTACAAGACTAATTTACTGTAAAGTCATGTGGAACCTTACAGAGAAAGTAACCTGAAAGGGCATGATTTAGACAAATAATTGATACAAAAGGAGATAGAAATGGCATGTAAAAAGGGTAATGTTATGCTAGACGTGGGGATCTCAATATGCAGGTAGGTTAGGAAAACCAGGTTGCTGCTGGAGCCCAAGAGAGGGAACTCATAGAATACCTATGAGATGGCTTTTTACAGGAGCTTAAGAATGAACTCACTAGGGAAAAGGCACTTCTGAATTGTGTGTTGTTTAATAAACCAGATAGGGAGCTTCAGGTAAAGGAACCCTTAGGAGTTAGTGAACATAATGTGATAGAATTCACCCTGCAGTTTGAGAGGGAGAAGCTAAAATCATATATATCTGTATTACAAGATCAAAGGCAATATTGTAGATCAAAAGCAATTACAGAGACATGAGAGAGGAGCTGACCAAAGTTGATTGAAGGGTACACCAGCGGGGATGACAGCAGAAAAGCAATGGCTGGAATCTCTAGGAGTAATTCAGAAGGCACAGGATAGGTACATCCCTAAGATGAAGAAGTGTTCTAAAGGGAGGATGGGGCTACTGTGGCTAACAAGGGAAGTCAAAGACAGCATAAAAGCAAAATAGAGGGCATACAATATTGTACCAATCAGAGGGAAGCTAGATGATTGGGAAGCTTTTAAAACCAGCAGAAGACAATTAAAAAACCATAAGGAGAGAAAAGATGAAATATGAAGGTAAGTTTTTTTCGATACATAAAAAGTAAAAGAGAGACAAAAGTGGATATTGGACCACTGGAAAATGATGCTGGACAAATGTGGGACAAAGAAATGGTGAATGAACTTAATAAGTATTTTTAATCAATCTTCACTATGGAAGACACTAGTATTATGCCAGAAATTTGACAAGAGTGTCAGGAACCATAAGTGAGTGTGGTTACTATTACCAAGGAGAAGCTGCTTGGAAAGCTCAAGGCTCTAAAGGTAGATATGTCACTTGGAACAGATGGACTACACCCTAGGGTTCTGAATGAGGTAGATGAGGTTGCAGAGGCAATAGTAGTGATCTTGCAAGATTTTGAATAGTTCAGGTGGAATGGAAAATTGTATATGTGACTCCACTCTTTAAAAAAAGAGGGAGGCAAAAGTCAGGAAATTATATGACAATTAGCCTGACATAATAAAGAATAAGATTTCAGGGTACTTTGAGGCACATGATAAAATAGGCCAAAGTCCATAGCGGGAGATATTGACTGACAAACCTGTTGGAATTCTTTGAGGAAATAACAGGTGGCTAGACAAAGGTGAATCAGTAGATAGTGTTTATTTGATTTTCATAAGGCCTTTGACGAGGTGCTGCACATGAGGCTGTAAGACAAAATTAAGAATATTTTAAGAATTTTTTTTTAAAAACGTACAGGACACAGCCAACACTTTCTCATGTGGAGATAGGCCCATAACATGGTTTTGAGTGCAGGATATTGCAATGGAAGTGCCCCTGACCACATTAATCTAATTTCCTTGCAATTAAAAAAAAAATATTCTTAACACTTTATTTTCTCTTATTATTATTGATATATTGCTTAGCTTTGTTAAGCAGTTATTTGCTAATTTAATTTTTTATTGTACGTAATGACATATTGACTCAATGTATCTTTGTTGTTAATCTTCAATAATAATTAATAAAAAGATTTAAAAATGAAATGACAAAATTAGAGCCCATGGTATTACAGGACAGAAGATTGCCTGACTGGCAGGAGGCAAAGAATGAGAATAAAGGAGGAATGTTCTGGCTGGCTGAGGTGGCTAGTGGTGTTCTACAGAGGTCAGTGTTGAAACCACTTCTTCTCTCGTTATACAGTGATGCTAGAAAGTTTGTGAACCCTGTAGAATTTTCCCTATTTCTATATAAATATGACCTAAAATGTGCTGGAGTCTAGGACCAAAAGGCACAGCCTCAGAATAGAAAGATGTCTTTAGAACAGAGATGAGGGATTGTGGCGACTCACTTCCCAGCGCACTCGAACCAGCTCACAAAGTGGCGCGCGCCGGCATTGAGGCCGGTCCCAAAAAGGGCGCCAAGCCTGCTTCACCAGCTTCACCTGCTTCACTGTGAATATGCGCCCCCCTACAGCATTCCCACCTGCGGAGGGTGGGAACAGGAAGGCTTTAAAGCGAGGCCGTGAAGTTTGAATAAATCTTTTTTGCAACTGCAGCTCACCGATTATGTGTCGTTATTTCAGCGCTGCGTGTAGCACACCGCTACAATTGGTGACCCCGATGGCCCAAATGATATTTGGACCGGAGATGAACGACGCCACATCTGTTCATGCAGTTTCGTTAAAACTGCCAAGCTTCTGGACGCTGCGACCTCACCTATGGTTCCAGCAAGCAGAAGCCCAATTCCACATTCGGCAGATAACCTCGGATGCCACACGTTACTACTATGTGGTGAGCTCCCTCGACCAGGACACAGCCGCCCAGGTTGAGGAGTTCATACAGTCGCCCCCCGGAGGACGGCAAATACACAGAATTCAAAGCCCTGCTCATAAGGACTTCGGACTCTCACGGCGCGAGCGAGCTGCCCACTTACTGCACCTGGATGGTTTGGGAGACAGGCTGCTGTTGGCTTTGATGAACGAGATGCTGTCCCTGGCTGGAGGACACAAGCCCTGCCTCATGTTTGAGCTGGCGTTCCTGGAGCAGCTGCCCGAGGACATACGCCTGCTGCTGTCTGACGTGGATTTCAATGACCCCAGGAAGGTGGCGGCCTGGGCAGACATGCTTTGGAAAGCCAAGAAGGAGAGCGGGGCGTCCGTCGCACAGATCACCAGGCCACGCTCCCGGCAGCAGACCAGACCAGGCCCCGCTGCAGAGCCCACTAACCCCAGAGGTTGGAGTGAGGAGACCAACAAACAATGGTGCTTCTACCACCAGCGGTGGGGCACAGATGCCCGCTGCTGTAGCCCACCCTGCAAGTTCCCAAGAAACGCCGGGGCCAGCCGCCGCTGATGGCTATGGCGGCTAGTCATTGGTATAGCCTCCTGTATGTCTGGGACAAGCAGTCGGGACGCTGCTTTTTGGTCGACACCGGAGCCGAGATCAGCGCCTTACCTCCGACGAGTTACGATACCCGCAACAGAGAACCGGGTCCCACCCTGAGGGCCGCGAATGGCAGCATAGTAAGGACCTATGGAACCCATACGGTGCGACTACAGTTCAGCTCCAGCCGGTTCACGTGGAACTTCACACTGGCCACCGTAGCCCAACCGCTCCTGGGAGCGGATTTTTTGTGAGCTCACAGCCTACCGGTCGACCTGCAAGGGAGGAGACTGGTCCTCGCCGAGACTTTTCAAACGTTCTCCCTGGGTGAAGCCCAGTTGCCGGCCCCACACCTAGACTCCATCACGCTGTCTGACAACGACTACACCCCGCTACAGAATATTTATTTAGTCAGAGGGTGTTGAATCTATGGAATTCATTGCTACAGATGCATGTGGAATCCAAGTCATTGGATATATTTGAAGCAGATATTGATTGGGTCTTGATGAGTAAAAGTGTCAAGAGTTATGGGGAGATGGCAGGAGTATAAGGTTGAGAGTAAAAATAAAATCATCCAGAATGGTGTGGTCTATGCCCACAAGAAAATGACTCTCAGGGTTGTATATGGTAACATGATATATATCTTCCCATTCCCTGCCTGTTCATTTTCTCATTAGTGTCACACCATACTGCAACATTCTTTCACTCATAGTGTGGACGTCCATCTGCTTGACAAAGAGAAGGAGCGACCGATAAACATACGTACGGGACACACCCAACACTTTCTCATGTGGAGATAGGTCCATTACATGGTTTACAGTGCAGGGTATTGTTATGGAAGTGCCCCTGACCACATTAATCTAATTTCCTTGCAAAATTTAACCATCCTATTTTCCAGGAGTCCATTCTGTCACTGAACTGCTCCAGTCGTTTGTGGGTAGCACAGGCAAGTTAAGTAATGTTTACACTGTAAAGCTTTCATCAGTTTCAGCATCAACTTGCTTGGAAGATGTAGTCAGCTGTTATTTGACATCTTCTTGGGGATTCCAAAACTAGGAATAATTCTTGTAATAAAAGTGCAACAGCTACAAAATAATTTTTATGAGTTGGGTAGACTTCTACTGCTTGAGAAAATAATATACAGTGACCAGCCCATAATTATAGCCCATACATTTAGGTGACTGTATAAAGTCCATTTGGAGATTACAAAGGGCCCAGCAGTGGCAGACACCAGTGATGTCTTTCATCAGTTGTGCATTTTTGCAGATGATGCAATTTGCTGACACTATTCCTGCTGTGGTTGAGGAACCCAAGACATATCACTTATCCTCGATCGTGCTCCTCATCCTCCGTTTTCCCATATGCATCAATCTGTGCACAATGAAGGTAAGCCAGGCAAAAAGAGAGAAGGGAGCAAAAGAATAACCAGTGGGTTGACAATAGAGCCCTTGGGAGTCTTGCACACAGTGTGTTTTAGTCCATAGAATATTTTCACCCTCTGATACATCACACTGTAATTTTACAAGTTCATCAATAAAATTTTGGAATGGATTGGCAGCCTCGATGCATTGTGGTACAAATTGCTTATGAGAATCCACTGCTGCTGCCTTGGTAGTGGAATCAGCCCATTTGTTACTTTTAGACACTTTGTCATTTCCAAGAGCAAGAGCCATATATTTAATGACAGAAACTGCAGAAGGCAGCTGAATGGCAGAGATTGTCAATTAATTCATCATTCCATACCACAGTTCCCGAAGAAGAACTCACAGTCCCAAGGCATAATATGAGTCCATGTAAACATAGCACCAGCAATGAAGATACAAACCCTGGTCAGACAGACAGACGAATGTCAAATAGGGTGAACGTGCAGCGTATCCACTTAGAATGTTCCATGTTTTAGATCGAAATAAAGAAGATCAAGTCCAGGTTTTGAAATGGAATAACCCTAAGGTCAGGTTGTGGAAGAGAGGTGCCCTGGAATACTGCCTTGCGGGAGTGCAGCAGGATTCAGTATATGTAAGGATAACTGTCCCAGGAAAAACTGGAATGATTTCTTCTGTACTGGTATATATAGCCTCTGGTGTCCTGGATAAAAGATGATAAACAATTGGTGCCAAGTCCTTTGTGCATAAGATGAATGTTAATGTGGACTTAAATTGGGCAGCATTTGAAAAAGTGGATCTGCATCAGGTGGTAACTTTTCACCAATTCCATTTGTCCTCTGATTTCCATATCCCATATTCTCTTCCATGTGCCCTTCATCTCCACCCTAATTCTCCTATATATTGTGGTTAATGTAGAATGGCCAATTCAGCTACCAAATACATTTTTAAAAATTTGGGCAGAAATAATAAAACCATCAAGAAATCCAATGGTCATAAGGAGAATATGTAAACTCCACATAGATTGCATGGGGGTGGGGGGGGGGTGTCAAGATTAAATTTAGGATGACAAAGCAGTGAAACAGCAGCACTACCTGCCATTAAGCAACATTAAAAGGCTCTGCTAATAGCTAATATATCAGCTAATATACCAATAAATCTTTGGGATGTAAGAAGAATCCTGAGCACCTGAGGTAAACCCACACAGTCACAGAGGGAACATGCAAGTTCCTTGCAGACAACACCTAAGGGCATGATAAGACCCAGGAACCTGGATCAGTGAAACAGCAGCAACAACTGCAATCCCACTATGTCAATAAAAATAATAAAAAATAAAAATACATCAAATTAATTAAACCATAATAGATTAAAATAAATAGGCCTAAAATATTGAAATTAACTGAATATAAATAAAATCCTCATCATAAGAATTCCCATTAAGATGAATCGGGACTCTAAATTGGGCTGGTGTAGATTGAAAATATGAACTCCCAGAATGAATGCCAGGTAAAAATTATGCCCCAAGCTCTGTACTTAAACTTCATGTGGAGTCCACTTTTAGAATGGACTAACATACTTGCAGGCATTAGTCGCTCAACGTGCCTCAAACCTATGTAAGTCCAGTATTTACATACCTGGGGTGGTTGAGTTAGCTATGTGATAGATATTCATTGCCCTAGGCCAGGGGGCCTTTCTTTTCTTACAAACACAGCTTTCTAAACACTAGCAGCTAGCATTTCTAAAGATCAAGGTGTTTTTTGAGTAAGTTAAACTTTCAACCAATATTCTTTGTTTAGCTTCTTGTTGGAAGCAGGAGCCAGTTTTCAGTTCTTAATGTAACTGGCAAGTATAAATCAGCTTTAAGTTAAAAGGACAACTTTGCAAACAAGCACAGTCCATATTGCAGACTTATTGGCCCACAGCACTAGGCTTATTGCTCAAGAGGTGCAATATAAGACAAAGGGTTATTTAATTGGGCTTGTTTCAGACTAGACAACACTGACAAAGTTATTAGCATATCAAATAGCTGATCTGTCAATGGTTGGAAGGTTTGCACATTCAGAGTCAGCTTCACAGCATTAATTATGGGAATCTGGAACAGCCTAAATCACTTTTAGGCTAGTTGTGCTACAATATATCTGAAAGAATATCGTCTGTGAAGTCAGTTATGGCTCTTTAGGAATGGTAAAGAACATCAAAAGCATTAACAGAAATACTAGGTGAACTAGAATCAATTCCTTTGCCTTCAATTTCTGCGTCAGTTGACTGGTTAGTGGGTATGTCTTTTTAGTTTATTGGTATTGTGCCTGTGTTTTGGAAGTCCTTTGTGTTTCAGAAATGGTTTGTAATAAGGAAATAATTTTTAAGATAATCTTCTGTGAGTTTTAAATGTGTTTTAAACATGTTATTTGGATGTAAGCGTGAAAATAAATGAACTGTGTTTAAACTATTTTTTAGCTGGAAGGATATTCTCCTTGGTGGCGGGGGCAGGGGGCATAGCTCAAATAGTGGGTATCAGCAGCTAATCTTGCCATGGAGGATAAACAGGGAAGTGAACTAGTCTTTGAAGATTGGATAGTTACAGTATCACCTCTCTTTCAGTGAGGGTACACATGACTATCTATATCAGATAGGGCTTCAAGTCTTTGTTTGAATTTAGAACTTTGCAGTCAGCAAACCCAGTGCCAGATTTGTGTTGCCAGCTCACGGGTTTAGAATTCCATTCTGATCTCTGTTACCATGTATTTGGTGTTTGCACATTCTCCACATGACCATTTGTCATTCTGCTAATTGCTTTGGCTTCCTCTCACATCCCAATGTACACTGTTATGGTAATTGGATGCCATAAGTTATCCCTTCATGGGTAAGTGGCAAATGGATCAAAAAATGAGGGAAAATAGGCCTGATGGATTTTCTTAGCCAGGAGCCAGGATAAACAAGAATAGGTTGAATGGTGTGCTTTTGGATTGCAATCAGTAAATAAACGGAATACCGGAGATTTCAAGGCAAAAAAATGATTTAGCCCAATATTTTTATATGCAGTCAATGTCTCATACATATTCTGCTCTGAAAAGTTATTAAAAGAATCAGAAAACAATGGTCACCTTTAAGTTCAAAGTAAATTTATTATCAAAGTACAAAAATGTCACCATATACAACCCTGAGATTAATTTTCTTGTGGGCATACTCAGTAAATCCTAGAACGATATTAGAATCAATGAAAGACTACACCTAACAGGGTGGACAAACAACCAGTGTGCAAGAGACAACAAACTGTGCAAATACACAGACAATAATAAGTAATAAATATTGAGAACAAGAGACCTTGAAAGTGAGTCCATAGGTTGTGGAAACAGCTCAATGATGGGGCAAGTTATCCCCACTGGTTTATCAGCCTGATGGTTGAGGGGTAATAACCATTCCTGAACTTAGTAGTGTGAAGCCTGAGGCTTCTGTACCTTCTTTCCGATGGCAGCAGGGAGCAGATAACATGATCTAGGTGATGGATCTTCCTGAGCTGGATAATGCTTTCTTGCATCAGGAAAATCTTCAGGAATTATTCGAAGCAAAAGATGAGCATATGTTAGTGGGGAAGAATGATGTGAAGTTAAGAAATGCATGAGCAGAGATGCAGTAAACGTATGTAAGCATTTGTTCTGAAAATATTTGTGATGCGAGAACTTTTGTATTAATCGCAGTTCTCCAAACAGCAAAAATGAAATGATTTCACACTATAGATTTAAAAAAAAATCTCCTCCTACGTTCCAATGCAATCCAAAGGTTTTTTTAAAAAAATAAATTCACATTATTTTACTGGGTGGAAATGCCAAAAATATGGTAAGAACGAGAGCTCAAGATTCGGGGACGCTTGTTCTGAACTGTGGAGGAGAAGGAAGTAGAGGTGAAAAGCTGAAAGGGAAGGAGAGTGAAAACAGCGAAAGGAAGCCGGAGTCGAAGGCGAGCGCTCGGGAAACAGGAACCGGAGCTGGACGGTGAGAAGTGCCGGGGTTCGGGAAACGGGAGTCGGTGCGGATGGCAAGAGCTGTCGGGCCTCGGGAAAGAGATGGGTGAAGGGGATCGGAGAGCGGGTGCCGGGCGACGAGTGGAGCCTGAACTCGGGGCCGCAGACTGTTGCTAGGAGGACGGGCCCGAGTGTGCGGAGCGGCTCCGAGCACAGGGATCCGGGGCCCAGTGCGTGGCCGGGTTTCGGAAGCACCTCTGCTGCCGACAAGCGTGGGTGTGAGAAGAGCACTGCCCCACTGTGTGTGTATACCCTCCGGCAAAAACCTGACGGAAGGTGAACAGTGTACACCTGTTGTTCTATTACTGTCCTTTCTTCCGGAGGAACATAATTATATTTCCTTGACCTACTTTTGGTCAGCTGTCCTGACAACCCGTGATATGATTTACAGTTTGTTAGAGAGCGATGCTCTGTAGTAATTTCATATTTATTGTAATAGCGTGGTTCAAACGCAGCAAGATGTCATGGTTCCCCACTTACCCATGGATTAATATGTACTAAATTGCTCCTTAATTACGAGATAGGAGTAGAATCCAGACATCCCACCCTGCAAAAACTTCAGGGGGATGGAGATGGAGCTAGCACCCCCACCCCCCATCGTTGTCGTCCTCGTCCTCCAGGGGTGTATATATACTGGACATTTGATTATGAAAGAACACAACAATTTATTTGATCACATGTTGAAACTGTTTACATACACACACAGATATTCCTTGTTGAGTATTTTGTTGGCTGTCTCAATGCTAATAGCTAAATGCTAATGCAAATAGCTTTTCAATTTCCTTTGCAAACTTTAGTTGTATTGTGATTTGGCTTGCTTGGCAGATTCGAGCATTTTGCCTGAAGTCTTAACCTCATAGCAGTCTGTGTCAATGAATTTGTTAATTTTGCAAGACATCAGATTCACAAGTGTTTTGTGAGACAGCTGACTTCTGAATACTGTATGGCCTTTTTTTCCTGTCTGGGTGAACTTGTACAGATCCTCTGAACATTCAGGTTCCAGTGCCATGTTCACAATAGCTGCTGTCTTGGTTGATGAGCAGGCATAGTTTTTCTATTTCTGTATCAGGAAACATTTTCCTAAATAGCTTGCCTGTGTGCTTACACACCTGGAATGGCAGGTTCTACTCAACGATGAAAGATGTGAAGTACACCTCAGCTCTAGTGACCTCCTCTGTCAGACTTTGGTTTTCTGCTGAAAAGAACTGTGAAATACTTGAGCAGCCTTCCCTGCGCTTAGCCACCCTAATATGTTGTGGTCCCTAAAAGAAATAAAAGCATAAGGTGTATCCTTATTGTCTTATGCAGAAAAATGTGACTTTAAAATATGTACTTATATTATCATGGAGTCATTTTTAAATTCTATTACAACTTTAAGCAAGTCTACAGGGAGTTTGGCCTCATCATGTAGGACATTAATTGTGTAGCTCCTTAGCAGCTAGCCAGCTAGTTTAAATAATGTTAGCTATGCTAATGAATGAATGACACTTGTTAAACTCACCTCAACTTGTCTTTTACAGTCATTTAACCCACCATGGGCAATAGAACAGTCACTGTTACAAACAGTGCAGCAAGCAACACTGTCATTATTTTGACCCCTATTATGCAGGGGTACACTTTAGTCTGGGGTGAAGTACGTTTTATATTTTTTTGGAACACTCTGTCATGGCGCTGCAGGACACTAAACTGAACTGATGGCCAATGAAAGAGAGGGGTCGACTGTAAAGCCTGCCCACAGAGAAAGCTGATAGGTCTACTTAGCACGAAGAGAGACCAATCAGGATTCCCCCTCTCCCCTCTCCCCCACTCACTCTCAAAAAATCAACTTCCAGGATATTGTAAATAATTTGCGGGTGTCGGAGCTGCTATCAATATGCGGGAGACTCCCAGAACTTATGGGAGAGGTGGGTTGTACTAAATTGCTCCTCCTTAATATAAGAACATACGATATAAGAGTAGAATCAGGCCATTTGGCTGATCAAGTCTGCTCTACTATTCCATCATTGTTGACTAATTATCCATCTCAACTCCTTCCCCTGCAGTCTCCCTGTAATCTTTGATGCCCTGACTAATCAAGAATCTATCAACCTCTGCTTTAAATATACCCAGTGACTTGGCCCCCAGAGTTGGAATGCAATGAAATCCACAGATTCACTGCACTCTGCCTAAAGAAATTATTCCTCAACTCTGTTCTAAATGGTCGACCCTCTATTCTGAGGTTGTGTCCTCCTGTGGTAGACTCCCCCACTATGAGAACCATCCTCTCAACATTCACACTATAATACAATATATGACAGTTTCAGTGAGATCCCACCTCATTCTATTAAACACCAGCCAGTACAGGTCCAGAGCAATCAAACACTCCTCATATGTTAACCCTTTTATTCCTGGGATCATTCTCATGTACCTCCTCTGGACCCTGTCTATTGCAAGCACATCCTTTCTGAGATCAGGGGCCCAAGACTGTTCACAATACTTAAAGTATGGTCTGACCAATGCTTTAAAGCCTCAGCATTACATCCTTGATTTTATATTATAGTCCTCTCAAAATAAGTGCATCATAAAACACTGCATATACCTTCCTTACCACTAACTTAACCTGTAAGTTAACCTTGCACAAATTCCCCTTGCACCTCTAATTTTTGAATTTTCTCACGGTTTAGAAATTTGCTCAATTGTAGAGGCATTAGAGGGTAAACAGTAAAATGTTTATCTGAGGAAAAATCCAATAGGCCTGTGCAGTTTACTTACTGACAATATTTAAAACCGAGATCAATAATTAAATCAAACAAGATGGTGTTAGTGTAGGAAAGTGGCAGCGAGGCAGGAAATCAGCTATGATCACACTTAATTGCAGAGCAGCCACAAGGGGCCCTCTGGCTAAGTTTCCTTTTTTTAAAATTTAATCTCTCCTTGACATATAACTTAAAGCCTAAATTCTATTAAAAGCAATTTTTGTCTGCCACAGTTGCTCTGCAGTCTAAGCTGAAATGATTGCAATTTGCTTTTTAAGAGAAACATAAATTACAGATATTTGCTTACTAGCCTATCATTTCAGCCCCACCTCTTTCTGAGAAATGACCAGTGCAGAGTTGTACAACAAAGAAAAAGGCAGCCCTTGGGTCTATCATATCTAGATACAGAAATCCCACTTGCTCTCATTAGGTCCATATCCATCTAAATGTTGCTTCTTCAATGCCTCTCTAAATGCAGTGATGGTATCTAACTCCATTTCTCCCTTGAACAGCAAGTTTCCAATATCACCTGTTCTCTGTGTGAAAATAACAATAAAGCTTTCCTCTAAAATCCCCTTCAAAACTATTTTCTTTCCCCTTAAACATTACAATTTTGTTACCCCTACCATAACACTATTTCATTTGGCTGTATTCATGGATATGGGTAGTCATGTATAGTTGAATGACAATTAAACTTGAATTTGAATTCACAAAAGAATTCTGACCTTCTATCTCATCTATGCCTCTTACAATGCTAAGTACCTCCATCAGGTCACCCTCTAGCCTCCTTCACTTCAGGGAAAAGAAATCAACATACCCAATCTTTATAATTAAATCCAAGCAACATCCTCTCCTCTCCTCTGCACTCTCACTAGCAAAACCATATCCCTTCCACACTAAATTTGCTTTGCACACAATACTCCAAGCGCAGTTCAACTATGTTTCATGTAAAGTATCACAGGTACATAGGGCCATAAAGAGAGCTTTAGGCCCATTGGCCTTCATAAATCAATGTATTGAGTAGAAGAGATGGAATGTTATGGTGAGGTTGTATAAGACATTGGTGAGGCTGAATTTGGAGTGTTGTGTGCAGTTTTGGTCACCAAATTATAGGAAGGATATTGATAAGGTTGAAAGAGTGCAGAGAAGGTTTACAAGGATGTTGCCAGGACTTGAAAAAACTGAGTTACAGAGAAGGGTTGAATAGGTTAGGACTTTATTCCCTGGAGCGTAGAAGAATGAGGGGAGATTCGATAGAGGTGTATAAAATTATGATGGGTAGAGATAGAATGAATGCAAGCAGGCTTTTTCCACTGAGGCTGGAGGAGAAAAAAACAGAGAACATGGGTTAAGAGTGAAAAGGGAAAAGTTTAAAGGGAACATTAGGGGGTGCTTATTCACACAGAGAGTAGTGGGAGTGTGGAATGAGCTGCCAGTTGAAGTAGTGAATGTGGGCTCACTTTTAACACTTAAGAAAAACTTGGACAGGTACATGGATGAGAGAGGTATGGAGGGAAATGGTCGGTGCAGGTCAATGGGACCAGGCAGAAAAATGGTTCGGCACAGCCAAGAATGGCCAAAAGGCCTGTTTCTGTGCTGTAATGTTCTGTGGTTCAGGGCTGAATGAGTACAGAGAAAATTTACAAGGATTTTGCTGGGTCTCTAAAGGACCTGAGTTATAAGGAAAGATTGAATAGGTTAGGGCTGTATTCCTTAGAATGTAGAAGATTGATAAAGGTATACAAAATTATGAAGGGTATAGATAGGGTTAATGCAAACAGTCTTTTTCCACTGTTGGGTGGTACTACAACCAGAGCTCATCGGTTAAGGGTGAAAGGTGAAGAGTTTAAGGGGAACATGAGAAACTTCTTCACTCAGAGGGTTGTGAGAGTGTGGAATGAGTTGCCAACATAAGGGGTGTATGTGAGGTTGATTTCAACATTTAAGAGAAGCTTGGATAGGTACATGATGATAGAAGTATGGAGGGCTATGGTCCTGGTGCAGGTCGATGCGAGTAGGCAGATTAAATGGTTTTGGCATGGACTCATGGGCCAAAGGGCCTGTTATTGTGCTGTACTTCTCTACAACTATGATATCCCAATTTTTTTTGTACAGTCATTGTTGAACTTTGAACTTCTATGTTTAGTGCTCCAACCTGTGAATGGAAACATGCCATCTTTACCACTCTATCTATCTATGTTGCTACTTTCCACAAACTATAGACTTGAACCTCGATGTCTCTCCGTTTACTAACATTTATTGCCCTACCATTTACTGTGCATAAAGTCACCTTGGGCTTTTCATGATTAAATTCAATCAGCTAATGCTATACCTGTCTTTCCTTCTGATCTATATCCAATAGTTGCCCTCTTCGGCCTTCCTCTCTATCCCTAACATTGCCAACTTTGGCATTAGCTGTAAACTTAATAACAATGCCTCCTATATTCTTTTCCAAGTCACTTAAATGTTACAAATATAATTACAATATATTTCAAATTACAGTAGTGGTATAGCTCTATTTGGAAACTTCCATCAGAAAAGCATCTTTCCACCATTACCTTTTACTTCCTGTCACCAAACCAATTTTAGATCTAATTAACCAGCTGACCTTGAATGCTATGCGGCTCAACCTACTGGACCAGCTTAATATGCAGGATCTTGTCAAGTGCCTTACTAAAGTCCATGTTGATAATGTCTATCAAATGACATTCATCAGTCTTCATTAGGCAATGAGGTACATTATAGAGTAACCTGGTGCTGCTTCATGTGGAAGGATTGGCAATATTCAGAACGCTAGCACTTTAGATTCCTGTTTCTTTTCTTGGGTTGTTTGGCCATCTGCTTCCTAAATTTCTCAGTTCGCGCAGCCCCTGCTGCGTCCACCCTCGTTTAACAACTCTGTGCAACTAAATTATTTGAAAATCAGGCCCAATTGAGAATATAAGAAGCTATCTGAAGTTTAGAAGATCATAAGAGTGTTTGATATTTCTGGAAAATTATATACATTAACTCTGACCAGGCTCAAAACTTTAACACATTATGAGGTGTAATGCCCTGGTTCATATTTTTACTGTTATGCTGTATGTATTCCTTTTAGCAGTTCTGTAAGAGCAGTCTGTTTTGTTTTCATGTTTGTTTGGGTTATTGTTGAAGATAAGAGATAAGGAAAAATGTATGCCATCCAGTTAGGATGGTCAAGTTAAGAGGAGATTTCCCTGGTGAGGGACACTAAGGTTGGGCTTGGGGCTTTTGTTTGAGAGGAGATGAAGAGGGAAGATATAGGAGAGAAGAGGTTGTAGGATTCGACCCAGAGCGGGACCAAGGGACACTAAGGTTGGGCTTGGGGCTTTTGTTTGAGAGGAGATGAGGAGGGAAGATATAGGAGAGAAGAGGTTGTAGGATTTGACCAAGCCAGAGGCATAGACCACCAGGAGTCCCACTCGCAGAGTGTGGGGCCACTTGACCTAGTGTGCATGGATTTCCTGTCAATAGAGCCAAATGCCAGCAACATGGTGAATGTCTTAGTCATGACAGATCACAACACCGGATCTGCACAAGCTTTCCCTACCAAGGATCAGAGTGTGTCCACTATGGCCAAAGTGTTACAGAAGTATTTCATTTATTATGAGTTCCCCAGGTGGATACATAGTGATCAGGGACGAGCTCCCACAATGAAACCCCCTTGGCTGTGTAAGTCTAGGGAACCAGGGGGTTTCATTGTGGGGACTTGTCCTGACGTTCCACCTGCATTCCAGGTTCATTCTTCAGCAGTTTTTTGGCTATGGCCATAAATATTTCATTCACATTCATTGCTGTCTTTGCTGATGTCTCTATGAACAGCAAGCTGTTGTCTTCTGCATATGCTTGTGCAACCTGAAATTCCACTGCTCTTTTATTTGCAAGGTCAGCCTTGTTCCCAGCTAATGCAATCCCTATATTTAGACTGGCTCGTTGCTGCAGTTCCTTTACCCATTTCTTAGCCTGTGCCCCCTCTTCATAGTCCAACTGCAAGCCTGCCTGAGCACTGCTAATCCATCCCACCCCCCCCCCCCCCCCCACATTTCACCTGCCTCAGCATTCAGGACGAGTCCTCACACTGAGACTCCCTGGTTTCTTAGACTTGTGCAGCCAAGGAACCCAGGAGGTTTCAGAGGTATTATGTGAGCAGTTTGTGGCACTGAGCACAAGCAGCAGTTTAGTTGGTGTTCTCTTCCTATACCTAATAATTAGGAATAATTTTGCATATGTGAAGTAAATGTATAGTTACTTAATACTAACAAATGAACCAAAGGATCATTAATTTGATTGTGGTATAAAATAGCTAAAGATTTGAAATAAAATTTTAAACTTAAAAGAGGGTGCAGGAGGGAGAAACAGTGAAATAATGAGACCAAGGAAATGGCAAAAGATAGTTGATCCATTTTGTGACATTATTTAAGGTATTTATTAATAGCAGAATTTTCTTTGCTTGGTTGGATTATTCATATGTACATTCATAGTTCACCATTAGAAAGGCAGAGCCAAAATGAATTTGAATGGGTTTATTTGCATCTGTGATCTCATGGTCTATGTATATTCTGCCAATAACAGAAGCAAGCAGTAACTATGGTTTAATACATGAGTTTAAAGCTTAGGTCCCATGCAACAATCTTAGTATTTCACAGTGTGGCAACATTATTAGTTCACCAATTTATCTGACTTCCTTGTTGCGGCGGCAAAAGCTGCAGAATGATTCTGACTCATTGACAGAAACAGATTTTGTTGCAATTTAAACTACATGTCTTAGCAACCCTGATGTTACTGTCAATTTTAAGGTAGAATGACAATGAAGATCAGTCAGTTCTAGTACCAGGAAATGTGGATCAATTATATTTTCTTTTCTAGCTGGTTAGAACATGCGCCAGGTTGCCCTTGGTGACATTGTATTTTCATTCCTAACTAACATTTAGATTATTACTTCTATGCTAAAATAATTACATTTCTCCAGGAATTTCATGTAAAATCTGAGAGAACCACTCACCAAATAGATGTAGAACTTAACAATTCTTCATCTGGCAACAGGCGAGTATACTGCTCTGAAAGACTATTGTTTGGGTGGAGAAGTATACCGAATGTTCAGAAGGGAGTGAAGTTGCCACTACTAGGGAGAAGGTGCTTGAGAAACTGAAAGATCTGAAGGTAGATAAGTCACTGGATCAGATGGTCTACACCCCAGCATTCTGAAGGAGGTGGCAAAAGAGATTGTGTAGGCATTAACAATGATCTTTCAAAAATCAATGAATTCTGGCATGGTTTCAGAAACTGGAAAATTGCAAATGTCACTTTTCAAGAAAGGAGAGAGGCAGAAGAAAGGAAATTTCAGTCCAGTTAATCTGACCTCAATGATTAGGAAGATGTTGGAGTTCCTTGTTAAGGTTTTGGGGTACTCGGAGGCACAAAATAAGATAGGCTGTATTCAGCATAGTTTCCTTGAAGGGAAATCTTGCCTGACATATCTGTTGAAATTCTTTAAAGGAATAACAAGTAGGATGCACAAAGGAGAATGAGTGGATGTTGTGTACTTGGATATTCAGAAGGCATTTGATAAGGTGCTTCACATGTGGATGCTTAATAAGTTAAGAGCCCTGATATTATAGGAAAGATACTAGCATGGATAGAGCATTTGCTGATTGGCAGAAGGCAAAGAATGGGAATAAATGGAGCCTTTTTTCTGCTGGCTGCCAGTGACTAGTGGTGTTCCACAGGGGTCTGCGTTGGGACCAATTCTTTTTGCATTATATCAATGATTTGGATGATGGAATTGATGGCTTTGTGGTCAAGTTTGTGGATGATACAAAGAAGGGTTGAGGGACAGATACTGTTGAGGATGGAGAGAGTCTGCAGAAAGACTTAGACTAGGAGAATGGGCAAAGAAGTGGCAGATGGAATAGAGTGTAGTGAAGTGTATGGTAGTGCAGATTGGTGGTTGGTAAAAAAAATATTCTAAATGAAGAGAAAATTCATAAATCTGAGATGCAAAGGTACTTGGGAATCCTTGTGCAGGATTCCCTAAGGATTAATTTGCAGGCTGAGTTAGTGGTGAGGAAGGCAAATGCAATGTTAGCATTCATTTCGAGAAGATTAGAATATAATTGCAAGGATATAAAGTTAAGGCTGTATAAAGCACTGGTGAGGCCTTATTTGGAGATTTGTGGGCAATTTTGGGCCCCTTTCCTAAGAAAGGGTGTGCTTATATTGGAGAGGATTCAAGGAGGTTCACGAAAATGATTCCGGGATTGAAAGGCTTTTCGTAGGAGGATCATTTGATGGCTTTGAGCCAGTACTCACTGGAACTCAGAAGAATGAGGGGGATCTCATTGAAACCTATCGAATGTTGAAAGGCCTCAATAGAGTAGATTTAGAGAGAATGGTTCCTATGGTAGTGGAGTCTAACACCAGAGGACATAGCCTTAGATTGGAGGGATGTTCAATGGAGATGAAAAGGTATTTCTTTAGCCAGACGGCTGTGGAGACCAAGTCACTGGGTGTTGTTACGTACCCCGTAACTGGTCACTTACCAGCAAAGATAGAGAGGTCCGTCGAAGTCTGATGGTACTATTTTTAATAGTATTTATTGATAAAAATACACAAAAATAATATCAATGCAAACATACAGATAATATACGTCGTCAATACTAAATCTAAAAGTGTGGGTATAATAATAATCAATAAGAAATAGCTCTATCATTGTCTAGGGGATAATGTATTGTCCGATGGAAATATAAAAGTCACTCAAGTTCATTCAAGCTGCAGCTTTTGGTTGGAGAGAAAGACGGATGTTTAACGCCCATTCCTTTTGTGATGTCAATCCTTTGAGAGTCATTGGGGGCTGATTTCCCCTTTGTTGTTAGCTAAAGCCGTTCTCCTGTGGCAAGGCCCACCAACTCCAAGGCAAATGGAAAAGGACGCACGTGGCTTTCCACCAGCTTTCGCTATTACGCTGTTACAGGATTTCGAGCGTTTCTTCTGGTGCGTCTGAGGGGCTGTTCCCACAGACCCTTTTATCCCCACTCACGGGGTCTCAGATGTCAGTCAGGTTGGGGAGGATGCCATCTCCCAACCAGCCCACGTTGCCTGATTCCTTGAGGGCATCGATGAATAGCACAGCGCTCAATACACAATTCCATCTCCAAGAGACAATAGCCGTTATCAATGGTTCCGCCTTTCGGAGGCCAGGACACATTCCAAACTCTTTGTGGATTCTGCATGTCTTTCATTTCCTGGGTCTCCTGGCCTGACTTAATAGTGATCTTGCAATTCTCAAAAAGGGGAGGGGGGAAGCACAGGCGTAACAGTGTATTTAAGGCAGAGGTTGGTTGATTCTCGATTCATCAGGACATGAAGGGACATGGGGAGATGGTGGGAGATTGCAGTTGAGAGGAAAATGGATTAGCTGTGATGAAATGCCAGGGCAGATTCAATGGATCAAATGGCCTAACTCTGCTATATCTTATGGTCCTATGGAAATATATCACAAAATAATTCATATAATATTCATATACAATGTGCCTTCTTATATAATTTTGAACTGAAATAATTGCAGGAGTAATTTTGCTGTTATTTAAGAAGATGAGTGTCAAGTACTCAATATTAGAGAAAAAAAAACTGCTACTACAGCTGAGGAGCTGTGTGATAGCAATGTTACAATGTCACACATAAGTATTGAAGCAAACCTTTGAACAGGCAAAGGTAAACTGTAAACAGTGCTTTATAAACCAAAAGTACTTTATTGAAGATGAGATTTATTCCACAATAATAAGACAGCAAACACTGTGATAAAATACAGGAGCTGAAATCCTTGACCATGTCACTGTTAGGACTCTCACGTCGGGATAGATTGAAGGTGGTCACCCATATTGACAGGTATATAATTTAGAAACCTTGTTGGGGACGAGACAAAGATAGGGCTGAGTGCCTGCTGAGAGTCAGAATACAAGTGGGTTAAAAGATTGTTACACACACAAAATGCTGAACAAACTCAGCAGGCCAGGAAGCATCTATGGAAAAAAGTACAGTCGATGTTTTCTCCAGTCCTGCTGTAGGGTTTCGGCCAGAAACGTCGACTGTACTTTTTTCCATAGATGCTACCTGGTCTGCTGAGTTTCTCCAGCATTTTGTGTGCACTGCTTGGATTTCCAGCATCTGCAGATTTTCTCTTATTTGTGAAAGATTTTTATCTTTGTTTTCCACTATAGGGCAAAGTTGCCTTGGAGGCATCCATATAGACTCAGTTTCAGCTGTACTCCTTTAAGTTTCTTTGGTTATTACATAATTACATCCTATTGATTGAGTGCTCAGAAAGCAGGTGCCCTGTAAGTTGCTGGTGGGTAGTTGGGGAAACATTTTCCCTGGCTTCATTTACGGTTAAAGTGTTTGCAATGGGAGGAAATGTAAACAATGAGAGAGAACAGTACAGCACAGTTCAGGCCCTTTGGCTCGCAGTGTTGTGCCAACCCTTTTACTTATTCTAATATGATGAGTGAATTGTTATTATTTTAGTTGTTTTGGTTGAGGAATAAATATTGGTCAGGGCACTGTTATAATTTTTTTTACATATATTAAATGTTGCAGGGCCTTTTGTGTCTGTCGGAGCAGACAGTTAGGATGTCACTGGGAGCAATCCCTCTTTACATTATTGAAAAACCAGCCAAATCTCTGTGGACATGCAGTATGTTAGCTTAGGCTGCAAATTCTTCTAGCAATTGTTAAACAAAACGAACATGTAAGATTTAATTGCGATGAATTATTTGCAACATTATTTTTGCATGAGAAAAAGTACCATTACATTAAATAAACTTGTTGCATTTCTTACAAATCATTATTGTTTGTGTGTCTTTGATGAACACAAGACCAGAAGACATTGAAGTAGAATTAGGCTATTCAGCCCATTGAGTCTGCTCTGCCATTTGATCATGGCTGATATAATTTACTTCTCAATTTCATTCTCCTGTCTTCTCCATGTAACCTCGAATGCTCTTACTATTCAAGAATCTATCAACCTTTGCTTTAAGTATACCCAATGATTTGGCCTCCACAACAAACTCTGGCAATGAATTCCACAGATTCATCACTCTTCGGTTAAAAAAATTCCTCCTCATCCCTGTTCTCAAGGGACATCCTTCTGTTCAGAGGCTGTATCCTCTCATTTTAGTCTCCCCCTCGTGTCAGAGAAATGCAGCCATTGTGACCATTTAGCATATTTTTCACAATGCAAAAGCAGATTCTAAATTGTACTCAGCTGCATTTCCCACTCACTATTTTTTTCCTCTTAAGTTTTACAAACAGAAGGCCTCTTCCTGTCTTGTATTACCAATTGTTTATAGATCTAGTATTCTCACACATATTTACTTAAGTTAGTCTGAGCAGCCTTGGAAACTTAAAATAAGAGTCTGTATAAGATACTATTGGCTGCCTGCTTTGTATGAGGATGGTAGAAGCATACACACTAGTTAATTTCAGTGTTCGTTCTTTTTCCACTAATGAAATATTGGATGAATGCCATCTGGCAGATTTATTCATTATTCCTAATAATAAGTTTGTTAACTGAGGCTTTGAAAAGTAGATAATAAAGGGGAAGACAAGTTCTTAAATTATTTGTGTTGGAATACATTTTTATTGTTAGACATTTTAATAAGTTTTAAATGGCATCATGTTATAATGGTTTTGAAATGTCCCTAAATATTTAAACAAAAATGGTAGCTTTGACAATCGATAAAGCTATAGCTTGCACTTTGCCAACTGGCAAACTTTTCAGGGACTTTTTAAGGGAGGCATTAAAGGCCTTATTGTGGCATTGTGGCATTAAAGGCCTTATTAATGCCAAGGTCACTGAATTCCAAGTAGCTTTTGGTTATTAAAATTGTCCCCCTGGGTGCAGAACAGGAGGCTGATTCCAAACAGCAGGGTGTATTCAGTAAGATTAGGCATAATGATGGAAAAAATGCTTGCTATTGTTTACATGAACAGTAGGTAACAACTTCTTTAAATTGAAGATGTACAGTTAACATAGGATTTTGTCATTTCCAGTACCTCCAATGTTGCCACCACATAACATCTGTCCCTCTCTCCTCAGCTTCCAGTTTTAGAAAGGACTGCTCTTCTAACAAAACCAGTCAACCTTCCAATGCAATGATGGAAAATGCCATTTTACCTACATACTTCTCACCATCCAGATCTCCAAATGAAATTGCCAGGTAAGCTGATGATTTACTTGTACTTCTCGTTTATTATACTTTATTTGCTATTCATGATATAATCTCTTCTACAACTGGGAGACCAACAGCAGATTGATTAATTGCAAATGATCTCTATTCAAATCACAGCATAATCAGGGAGTGTGAAGCACAGAAATAAATATCACTGTGATGATTGTACACTCTAGTATCAATTGTTTGGTAACAATAATGTATTTGTATTTTTTTGTATCTGAAGTTGCCTGTCACTTTAATTCTTTGTTCCTGCTTTCCTGCACTGTTCCAGTGAAGTTCAACATAATCTTGATCAGCAGTCGTTTGAGCAAATCGTAGGCTTCCAGACACCAACCAGTGAATTTATAAATCTCAGAAAATAATTCAGCTGCTCCTATTCACACCCTTCTCCAATGATGCTTGTTTTGGCCTTTTGGCATCCTCTTTCACCTTGCGACATCATTCCATTTCATATTTAATCTATCTCACAAACTGCCTTATTGCAGAACTTCATTGTTGCTCCTTTCTCCTGTTTCCACATTTTCTGTATCTTAAAGCTTGTTTCTCTCTAATCTTTCTTCCTTCTTCCAGCTCTGATTTAAAAAAAACACACATATTAATTCTGTTTCTGTCTTCACAAGACCTGCATTTTGCCCTAAGCATTTGTAACATTTTCCTACATTCACTCTGCTATACATTAATGATTCCGTTGGCCTGATGGCTTAAGGAGTTACAGTTACTTTGTTTTCACACAAGAGCCAGCTGCTCTGCTGATGGCGTTATGCTTTATAGTTTTTGAACCTGCAGAATCCTATTGAAAAGTTATTGTGAACTTTAACAGCATTAGGCCACAATTTCTGATCCATTAGTTAATAATTTTTAGCATTTCCCCTGTATATTGCTTATAGCAGGCATTTTGCATTTAAAGAGTGTTCCCTGTGTTACATACAAAATAAAAGCAACATTTGTTTAAACTCTCTCTGAAATCAATAGGTTTCAATCCCTAAAAACCCTGTTATCAGGCCTCAGAATGGTTAAATTCAATTGCTGAAATTCCCTAATTATCTGAATTGACATGTTTTATATAATTGCTAAATACAAGGCATTTATACACTGTTCACAGTTGTCTATGCTCTTAATATGTTAATAATTTATGCTTTTATAATTGACATTTGTGGTGCTGGCAAATGATTTGTACCATTTGCCCTGTAAAAAGTTCATGGTAAAGCTGGAAATCTATGAATAGTAATGAACTGTAATGATTGATTAACAAGATTATATGGTCCCCCTAAATTGCCTTATCATTAGGCTTAATTAGTGCTATATATCTGTGGACATATTTCTCAGTTTGTGGATTCTCCTGTGCTCTGATGGCATTCAGACAGTGGAATAACTTGAAGAAAGTAATTGTTGAAATACTCAGACTCTTAAGAAATAAGTTGCTCATTGTTCACAACTGGCTTACAACTCTGCTAAGTACATTATGGTTATTTTGCTTTTATATAAATTTAATTCTGGCAAACATAATAGAGTAAGTCTACTATCAAGGAGGTAGCAATAGAACATTTAGCATATAATGTAATCAAGCATTGTCGACATGGTTTTACATTAGAGAAATTGTGTTTGGAAAATTGAGTAGAGTTATTAGAGGATGAAATGAACAATGTAGATAAAAGTGAACCTGAAGAAGTTGTGTATTTCATTTTTCAGGGCGTATTCACTAATGTGCCAAATGAAAAGTTACTGCACAAGGTAAGAGATTAGAGCTTTGGTAATGGTATATAAGCATGAAAAGATGATTGGTCCTTCCCTCCACTAGCTTACTGGTAACCCTTCAGCAACCAGGGTCACGTGAAGCCATGGGAGCAGATGGTGGTTGGTGGTATGAGCAGCTGGTGCATATCACAAGACCTGGTTATGTGCCCACTGACACCAGGCAGACAACCTCTGAAGAGTTTGATAATAACCCTTCTTGTAAAAGTACTACCCAGAAGAAGGCAGTGGCAAACTACTTCTGCAGAAAAATTTGCCAAGAACAATCATGGTTATGAGACCATGATTACTTATGTCGTACGTCAGGACACAAAACAATGATGAATATCTAGATAGTACCATGCTACTGGGATCAGTGCTGGGACCTCAACTATTTATAATCTATATTGACTTTTCATAGAGTCTGCAGCACAGCAACAGGCTTTTTGGCCCATCTAGCCTGTGCTGAGCCATTAATCTGCCTGGTCCTAGCAACCTGTGCCAGGAACATCGCCCTCCATAGCCCTCCTATCCATGTACCTATCCAAATTTCTCTTAAATGTTGAAAGTGAATTTGCATCCACCACTTATGCTGACAGCTCGTTCCTCATTTTCACCACCCTCTGAATGAAGAAGTTCCCCCTCCTGTTCACCTTAAACTTCTCACCTTTCACCCTTAACCCATGACCTTTAGTTCTAGTCTTATCCAACTTCAGTGTAAAAAGCTTACCCTATATATACCCCTCATTTTTTGTACCTCTATCAAACTTCCCCACAATTTTCTACATTTTAAAGAATAAACCCTAACCTATTCAACCTTTCCTTATAAATCAGGTCCGCAACACCTGGCAATGTCCTTGTAAATTTTCTCTGCACTCTTTCAATCTTATTTACATCTTTCCTATTGGTAGGTGACTTAAAACAGCACACAATGCTCCAAATTGGGTCTCTCTAATATCTTGTTCTATTTCAACAGAACATCTCTTCTCTTGTACTCAATACATTGATTTATGAAGACCTATGTGCCAAAAGCTTTCTCTATGATCATCTCTATGTGACATCACTTTCAAGGAATTATGGATCCAGTTAGAGGAGCAACCATGTACTATTAATCTGTGGCTTCTCCTGCGAAGCTTATGTCTAATCTAATTTACTACCTTACAAATGCCAAGCAACTGAACCTTCTTCACCAACCTCCCATGCAGGAACTTGGTAAACTTCTTGCTAACATCCATGTAGACAACATTCACTGCCTTGCCTTCATCAACTTTCCTGGTAACTTCCTCAAAAAACTATAAGATTGATTAGACATGACCTACCGTGCACAAAAGCATTTTGACTATCCCTAATCAGTCCCTGCCTATCCAAATACTTATAGTATATACCTGGTCCCTTAGAGTACAATAGCTTCCAATACCTTACCCACTAAATTTCTGGCTTATTCTTAGAACCTTTATTAAACAATAGAACAACAGTAGCTATCCTATAATCTTCTGAAACCTTATACATGGCTAAGGAAGTTGTAAATATGTCTAAAAAATATATTACAAAAATTCCCTTCCTCTCCCCTCTTCATTTCCTTGGATGCAGCCTGACCTGCTGAATTCCTCCAGCATTTTGTGTTTGTTGCTTTGGATTTCCAGCATCTGCAGAATTTCTTGTGTTTTATACATCTCTGCCATGGCCCCTGCAATTTCTGCTCAAGGTCCAAGGGTACATATTTCAGGCCCTGGGGATTTATCCATCCTAATTTGCCTCAAGACAGCAAAGACCTCCTCCTCTGTAATCGGTATAGTGTCCATGACTTCACTGCTGTAGAATCAGGTTTATTATCAACGGCAAATGTTGTGAAATTTGTTAACTTAGCAGCAGCAGTTCAATGCAATACATAATATAGAAGAAGGAATGAAAACAATGATAAAATAATAAATCGGATGTGCAAAGAGAAGAAACTGTTCCTGAATTGCTGAGTGTGTGCCTTTAGGCTTCTGATACCATTAAAATTGGCTTTTCTCCAATTTAGAATCTCAGCCTGAGGACCTTTTCTTCATAATTACCTTGAATTTTTGATGAGGGCACAATGTGTTTTCTGAAATATGAAGTCAGGAATTAAGTAATGAGGAGGCTTCAAAGAGTTTACATGAAGATATACAAAGGTTAATTGAATGATCAAAAATCTGGCAACTGGAACATAATGAGGGCAAACGTGAGGATGTCAGGTTTGATGGGAAGAATAGAGGTGTTTAAGTATAAAGAGGACTTATAATGCTGTTTTCAGAGAAATCTGGATATTCTCATAAATAAAACATAAAAAGTTAGCATGCAGGTTCATCAGGTTTATTCCTAATATGAAGAATACAGCACAGGAGCAGATAATTTGCTCCACAGTGTTGTGCTGAACCAGCTAAAAAGCAAATCAAAAACAGCCAAAGACTGATCCCTCCTACCCACACTACATCCATATCCCTCCATCTTCCTTGCATCCATGTGCCTATCCAACGTCTTTTAAAAGCCTGTAATGTGTTTGCCTCTACCACCATACCAGGCAGTGCATTCCAGGCATCCACGACTCCCTGAGTAAAAAAACTTACCCCTCACATCCTGCTTGAGTCTACCCCTCTCACCTCCGATATATGCCCTCTGGTATTAGACATTTCAACCATGGGAAATAGATATTCTCTGTCCACTCTATCTATACCTCTCATAATCTTGTAAACCTCTTTCAGATCTTCCCTCGGCCTCCACTCCAGAGAAAACAACCCAAGTTTATCCAGCCTGTAGTGATAGCACATGCCCTCTAAACTAGGCAGCATCCTGGTAAACCTCTTCTGCACCCTCTCCAAAACCTCAACATCCTTCCTATAGTGGGGTGACCAGAACTGTATGCAATACTCCAGATGTGGCCAACCAGAGTTTTATAAAGTTGTAACATAACCTCCAGACTTTTGAATTCAATGCCTCGACTAATAAAAGCAAGAATTTCACAAGCCTTCTTAACCACCTTATTGACCTCTGTAGCTACTTCCAAGGAGCTTTGAACTTGGAGCCCAAAATCTCTCTGCTCAGCAACACCATTAAGGACCTTATCCTTACCAGTGTACTACTTGTATTTGCCCTACCGAGGTGCAACGCCTCACATTTATCTGAGTTCAGCTCTGTCTGCTTTTTCTCAGCCCATATCTGCAACTCATCTATATCACATTGTGTTCTTTTCAGTCTTCCATAGAATCCACAAT
This sequence comes from Hypanus sabinus, assembly GCF_030144855.1. Taxonomy (NCBI): domain Eukaryota; kingdom Metazoa; phylum Chordata; class Chondrichthyes; order Myliobatiformes; family Dasyatidae; genus Hypanus; species Hypanus sabinus. The sequence continues at coordinate 63,726,134 of NC_082719.1, read as the reverse complement.
TCCACTAATCTTGGTATCATCCACAAATTTACGAACCCACCCATTGCCAATTTCTTCCAGGTCATTTGTACACATCACATCACAGATCCCTGTGGAAATCCATTAATTGCAGACCTCCAGCTTGAATATGACACTTCAACTGCATCCCTCTATTATATGTGCAAGCCAGTTCTGAATCCAAACGGTTAATTCCCTGCGGATCCCATGCATCTTAATTGTCTGGATTAGCCTCCCATGAGGAACTTTGTCAGATTCCTTACTGAAATCCATGTAGACCACATCCACTGTCCTACCCTCATCAACCTCTCTTACCACCTTGTCTAAAAACTCTATCAAGTTGGTAAGGCATGATTTGCCACGCTGGCACTCCCTGATTAGGTCATGAGATTCCAATTGCTCATCTATCCTATCCCTAAGAATTTTTTCCAGTGGTTTCCGTACAACTGACAGGAGACTCATCGTCTATGGTTCACAGGATTTTCCCTTGTTCCCTTCTTAAATAGAGGTACAACATTAGCCACCTGCCTGTCCTCTGGGACCACGTCTGTGACTGGAGAGGACACAAAGATACAGGTCAGCGGCCCAGAAATCTCACCTCTTGCCATCTTCAATAACCTGGGGTAAATCCCATCAGGGCCTGGGGACATACATCTTAATACTCATTAGGAAGCCCAACACTTCCTCCTCCTCAACACTAAATGCCCTAATGTATGTATACACACAGCACAAATCTCCTGGTCCTCCATATCCTTGTCCTTGGAAAATACTGAAGCAAAATACCCATGAAGTACCTCACTCACATTCTCTGCATTCAAGTAAATGTGTCCGCCCTTTATATTTGAGTGGTTTGCCCTCTTCCTAGTTATCCTCTTATTCTAGATGTATGTAGAATGCCTTGGGATTCACCTTAATCCTTGCCAATGACATGGGTAGGATGAATGAGGGGGTCCTGCGTAGGGAGTTCAGGGAGTTAGGTGTGAAGCTGAAGAGCAGGACCTCCAGGGTAACAATCTGTGTGAGTGAGGCAAGGAACAGAAAGGTTATACAGATTAATACATGGCTGAGAGGATGGTGCAGGAGGGAGGGCTTCAGGTTTGTAGATAATTGGGCTTTGTTCCAGGGAAGGTGGGATCGGTTCCAAAGAGACGGTTTACACCTGAACTGGAGCGGTACTAACATTCTTGCAGGGAAGTTTTCTAGTGCTTCGTGAGGGGGTTTAAACTAAATTTGCAGGGGGCGGGGATCCAGAATGTGAGAGAGGATAGCGAGAGGAAGAATAAAGGACAGGTGGGGACTACATGGTTCTGGAACATTAAGTGTGTAGTAGAGAAAGGTGAGGAGGACACGTACAGAGGGATGGTCTGACGGAACATGGAGTTAAATGTGTTGAAAGAATAAGTAAATTTAGAAAGGACAACAAAATTCTAGGGGTGTATAGCCCGATGGGAGTTCGGGGAGCTGGGTTAAGCACAATAGGCAGCGATTCAAACAGAGAGAGGAGAAATGGGCTAAAAATTCTATATCTGAATGCACAAAATGTTAGAAATAAGGCGGATGAGCTTGAAGCTCAGGTGCAAATGGGTAACTATGATGTTGTCGGGATAACAGAGACATGGCTGCAGGGAGATCAGACCTGGGAAATGAATGTACAAGGGTATACGTGCTATTGTAGGGACAGAAATGTGGGCAGAGGGGGTACGGTGGCCTTGTTGGTGAGGAATAAGATTCAGTCCTTTGCAAGGGGGGACATAGGGTCAGGAGAAGTAGAGTCTGTGTGGATAGAACTGAGGAACAGTAAGGGCAAAAGGACCCTAATGGGTGTTGTCTACAGGCCACCAGACAGTAGCATGGATATTGGGTGCAAGTTGAATAGGGAGTTAACATTGGCATGTGGCAAAGGTAATGTCACAGTAGTTATGGGGGATTTCAACATGCAGGTGAACTGGGAGAATCAGGTTGGTGCTGGACCCCAGGATAGGGAGTTTGTAAAGTGCCTACGTGATGCATTCTTGGAACAGCTTGTACGAGAGCCGACCAGGGGCAAGACTATTCTGGATTTAGTGTTACGTAATGAACAGGATTTGATAAATGATCTTGCAGTCAAGGAGCCATTAGGAGGTAGTGATCATAATATGATAAGTTTTTATCTGCAATTTGAGAAGGATAAGGCAGATCGGAGGTGTCAGTGCTGCAGTTGAACAGGGGAAACTATGGATTCATGAGGGAGGAGCTGGCCAAAGTTGACTGGACGGATATCCTAGCAGAAAAGACAGTGGAACAGCAATGGCAGGTATTCTTGGGAATAATGCACAAGGTGCAAAATCAGTTCATCCCCTGGAGAAGGAAGGATTCAAAGGGGGGAAAGGGGCCACAGTGGTTGACAAAGGAAGTCAGAGATTGCATAGCATTAAAAAAAAAAGGAAGTATGACGGAGCTAAGGTGAGTGGGAGGACAGATGATTGGGAAGGTTTTAAGGAACAACAGAACTTAACTAAAGAGGCAATATGGGGAGAGAAAATGAGGTATGAACGCAAGCTAGCCAGGAATATAAAGGAAGATAGCAAAAGCTTTTTTAGGTATGTGAAGAGAAAGAAGATAGTTAAGAACAATGTTGGGCCCTTGAAGAATGAATTGGGTGAAATTGTTACGGGAAACAGAGAAATGGCAGAAGAATTTAATGAGTACTTTAGATCTGTTTTCACTAAGGAAGACACAAGCAATCTCCCAGATGTATAGATGGGCCAAGGACATAGGGTAACAGAGGAAATGAAAAAGATTGACATTAGGAAGGAAAATGTGATGAGTAGACTGATGGGACTGAAGGCTGACAAATCCCCAGGTCCAGATGGTCTGCATCCTAGGGTACTAAAGGAGGTGGCCCTGGAAATTGCGGATGCATTGGTAATCATTTTCCAATGTTCCATAGATTCAGGATCAGCTCCTGAGGATCGGAGAATGGCTAATGTTATCCCACTTTTTAAGAAAGGAGGGAGGGAGAAAACAGAGAACTGTCAGCCTGACATCGGTGGTGGGGAAGATGCTAGAGTCCATTATTAAGGATGAAATAGCAGCATATCTAGATAGCAGTGATAGGACTGGGCCGAGCCAGCATGGATTTACCAAGGGTAAATCATGCTTGACTAATCTGTTGGAGTTTTTCGAGGATGTAACCAGGAAGTTAGATGGGGGGGGGGGGGGGGGAGATCCAGTGGATGTAGTGTACCTCGATTTTCAGAAGGCATTTGATAAGGTCCCACATAGGAGAATGGCGGGTAAAATCAAAGCTCATGGCATCGGGGGGAAGACATTGACATGGATAGAAAACTGGTTGGCAGATAGAAAGCAAAGGGTGTTTCTCGGAATGGCAGGTGGTGACTAGTGGGGTGCCACAGGGCTCGGTATTGGGACCACAGCTGTTTACGATTTACATCAATGATTTAGATGAAGGCATTGAGAATAACATCAGCAAGTTTGCTGATGATACTAAGCTGGGTAGCAGTGTGACATGTGATGAGGATGTTAGGAGAATTCAGAGTGACTTGGATAGGCTGGGTGAGTGGGCAGATACTTGGCAGATGACATTTAATGTGAATAAGTGCGAGGTTATCCACTTTGGGAGTAAGAACAGGAAGGCAGATTATTTGAATGGTGTAGAGTTAGGTAAGGGAGAAATACAAAGAGATCTAGGAGTCCTTGTTCATCAGTCACTAAAGGTGAATGAGCAAGTGCAGCAGGCAGTGAAGAAGGCTAATGGAATGTTGGCCTTTATTACAAAGGGAATTGAGTACAAGAGCAAGGAAATCCTCTTGCATTTGTACAGAGCCCTGGTGAGACCACACCTGGAGTATTGTGTACAGTTTTGGTCTCCAGGGTTAAGGAAGGACATCCTGGCTGTAGAGGAAGTGCAGCGTAGATTCACGAGGTTAATTCCTGGGATGTCTGGACTGTCTTACGCAGAGAGGTTAGAGAGATTGGGCTTGTACACGCTGGAATTAAGGAGATTGAGAGGGGATCTGATTGAAACATATAAGATTATTAAGGGATTGGACAAGATAGAGACAGGAAATATGTTCCAGATGCTGGGAGAGGCCAGTACCAGAGGGCATGGTTTGAGAATAAGGGGTAGGTCATTTAGGACAGAGTTAAGGAAAAACTTCTTCTCCCAGAGAGTTGTGGGGGTCTTGAATGCACTGCTTCGGAAGGTAGTGGAGGCCAATTCTCTGGATGCTTTCAAGAAGGAGCTAGATAGGTATCTTATGGATAGGGGAATCAAGGGATATGGGGACAAGGCAGGAACTGGGTATTGATAGTAGATGATCAGCCATGATCTCAAAATGGCGGTGCAGGCTCGAAGGGCCAAATGGTCTACTTCTGCACCTATTGTCTATTGACTTTTCATGTACCCTCCTGGCTTTCCTAATTCCCTTCTTTAGTCCTTTCCTGGCTTCTTTATACTCCCCATGTGCTTTGTTTAATCCTAGCTTTCAAAGCTTTACATTCTTTTTCATTTTCTTCTTGATTAAGTTCATCACCACTCTGGATAGCCAAGGTTCACTTATCTTTCCATCCCCATCCTTCCTTCTAACAGGAACATACCTTTCCTGTACTCTGTGCAATTGATCTTTAAACACCGTCCACATATCTGTTTTGTGAACAAGCTGGGGGGGGGGGGAGAAGAAGGACATCAGTAATCTGTGAATGATTCTACTTCTCAATGGGTCCTCACACCTTATGCTCAGCTCCAACAATGTTTGACACATTATCAGAGAGCAGTTCATAAACCTGTCGTCGTCTTGCTGTAAAGTGTCAAAGTGCATTTACAAAGCAATCTGTGTCTAAAGAAGATGCCACTTCAATATGAACAGCTCGTGTAGCCAGACTGGTAAGAATGACAGTATACCTCTTCACTGTACTTCTACTCTTCACCTCAAAAGGTCCATAGTAGTCCATGTATAAATGGAGGTTCATCTGGGGCAACCCTGTCCAGAGGTAGATCTGCCATGTGTTGGAATCCTGGAGCTGGGTGCAATGGTCAACAGACCAACTCATTTAGACAGGATTCTTCTTACAGCTGTACATGCAGGGAATCTAGTGTTTTTGACACAACCTGGATAATGTGTTGTAATGCCCAGGATGTCCCACCTCTTCGTCAATCTTAATAGCATTCATTGTAACATTTCTTCTGACTTCTGGATCATCTAGCAGTTCTCCAGAACAATCGGGATTCACAGGCCATTCCTTTTCAGGCTGAAGAAGATACTGAGGCCGACACTCATGTTTCATTCTTTACCTTCAACCCTCTAGAGGCCACATCTGCTGGATTGCTTGAGATGCCTGTGTGACCTTAAGAATTTCTGAAACACTATTTGCAACAAAGGTTTGGAACCTGGGAGTTTCAATTTTGATATACTTCGGAACAGAAGTACTATTTGTCCAAAAAACTGTCCTGAAACTGCATGTGCAACTCCTTCCTCCGCAGTGTGTCCATACAGCTCACCATTGCAGCAGTGGTGAGCTCCATATGAGAGAAGCAAACCGACTTCAACAGAGTTACCACAGAGATCCCTATGATAAAAGCACTGTGCAACTGAGAGTCCCTGTTGTGCAACATAGGTATGTCACTGCTCCACAGCCATCTTCTCTTGCATCTGTAAAGTAGTGTAACTGAGCAGCAGTATCTTCTGCACAATGCAGGGGCTTCAAATGCCTAACTATCTTGAAGTCTTCCAAATGGCAGTGTTCTTCCAGCCGGCTTGTTCAACTCATGGACAGCTAATGTTGGTATAGTGTCTTCTCAGGCAAGCTGTCACTTGAATAGATCTTGTAGGATCTTCTTAGCAGATGACACCACTGGACTCAAGATAGAACTAACTGTGTAGAGGATCCCCCTTCTTGCAAGAGGTCTATCATGGAACATGATCTTAAACTTGAAAGTATCAGAACAGGGTGCTCCTTTGGACACCCTGTACTCTCTCCACTGAAGGTATATCTTGATCCACATCCAAATCTTCCATGTCTTTCGCTCTTTGCTCTTCTGATATCACAGATAGCACACTATGTCTGTTGTGTATCCACTTTATGAGTTGAAAGATGCCTTTAGGACAAATGGATACAAGGTCATGATAGAGAGACACTACTCCTTCCTCAAAGGACCCTGACACTAGTCAGTTATCAACATAGAAGCATTGCAAAACCTTATCCAGTGTCTCACAGCTGAACTGCTCTTCATTGTCTTTTGTGCAATTCTTAAAAGTGAAGTTGGCACAGCTCGGTGATGAAGTTGCATCAAAGAGATGTACCACCATTCTAAAGTCAACCATATTTAGCCGGTTCACCACTAGTTATTTTCTGAATCTGGTTATGACTCCAATCGATGAGCTAGTAAGACTGGTCCCTCTAAAAGCTGAGCATTAAGTGATATTCCCTGAAAAGTCGCTCCACAGTCAAACATAACATGAAGTTTCCCTTTTATGCAGTGATAAATACCATGATGTGGAATGTACCAAACTTTCCCACCACTACATTCCAGATCCTCTGCTGGCATTCTTTCAGTATAACCTTTGGAGATGACATCCTTCAAGAAAGCAGTGTAGTTAGTGTGAAATGACAAATTCTTCTCAAACCTCTTCCATGGATTTAGAGCACACTGTGATACATTCTTCCTGTTATTTATCATTCTCAAAGGTAAAATAATCTGATGGTAGTCTTCAACTAGTTTTGTAGAATTTGTAACCAGCTCTAAGAACTTGTGGTGAAAACCAGGTGGTTCACTTGACTGCATTCAGGGAAGTTTGCATGGAACTGCCACTGGCAAAGCTCATCCAAGTTCAAAACTGAGATCCTGTTAACTCGCAGCTCAGGCCAAGCACAAACTCTCCTTTCAGTGTCCATTCACAGTCTAACCCAACATTGCTCTGACTGCATAAGGTCCATCATTAATACTGTGAGTCATTTGCAATGGCTCCAATGCTTTAGGCACATTCATCCTAAATTTCTGAATCAATCTTTGGCAAATGGGCACGCTTCAGGTGAGACCTCCTGGAGATCCTCTATCATGGAATGTTCCCTCCATGGACAGACAGACTTTCCTGTGTACAGATATTAGGTAGTTCACAATGGTTTTCACCATCTAAGCCAGCCACTTCCAATCCTGAAACAGTGTAGCTACTCACGACCTTCTCTTGGCCCCTGGTGTGTAAGAGAATGTGTGTACTTTTTCCTGTGAATTTGAGCATGTTCATGAGGCCCACAGTGCAGAACATTGCTGTACTTCATAAATAATCACTGCCTTGTTAGCCTTTTTGACTTCACTTGAGCTGGAATAATGGGAAGTTTACAACCACAATCGCCATCCCCTGTAAGCCCATTGGATACCAGGGCACTACTCACTGCTGTGTCTGATTCTTTCATGGCTTTCACTGCAGAGTCACTGACAACAGTTCCATGCTTCCATTCACTCTGTTATATTTGTTGCAGCACCATGACCTTCAATGTAACGTGTTGGATCAAGCATGATTGCACCACTCACAATTAACTTTAATCTACTACAGCACATTTGCAAAATGTACCAGTGATATTCCTTTCAATAAACGTAGGCAACAAACAAACTGTTCACACATCCACAGTGCTTAAACCAGGCCAAGGAACAATCAAATGTTAGCAATCGGGACAATGCTTCAGCACTCAATTTAAAAAAAGCGATGCACTCTCAGGCAAATAGCAGTGGTCCCCATTGGACTGGCAATGCTGACCATTCAGGACTGTGTTCAAACTAGAAATGGACAATATGAATCAACAAAAGGCCGTAGATAATCCTACTGCAAGCTGCTTGGGCTTCTCAGTGTTGAGATTCCAATTTTGTCAACAGATGCGTGGCAGTCTTTTGCCGTAGACTGGTATTTGCTTGGTATAACTTTTTTAATTGACAAAAAACTGCAGCAGTTACTTGAAAACAAATCAAACCCGCTGAAAGACTGAGTGCAGGAGTTGGCAGTGTATGAGGTGCCTCCAAAAATAACTGAGTCCTGAGTCAAAGTACATTTGACCCTTTTTTAAGGAACCAATAAAGACGAGTGATCTTACAGCAATGCTCTATAACAGAGCTCCATCTTTCCAAGTAAGAGTCCATTTTCAGCTGTAGACTTGCAGTGGTATTTTCCATACAGTTCACTTCTTTCAGTCTCTGTATCTATTGTTCCAGAGTGGGTGAGTGAGATTTAAGCCAGTTAACAGTTAACATTTTATGAGCAATCAGAATCAAGACTCTTAACATGTATAGTTTATTCTTCTCTAATGTAGATTGCAGGAGGTTGCCTAAAATTAAATGACTAGGTTCAAAGGGTATACTTGTATCTAAAATCCTTCTTATTTCCTCAGTGACCTTGTACCAAAATTCCCTTAATTTGGGACAGTCCCAGAATATATGTGCAAAATCTCCCAATGTGGCCACAACCTCTCTTGCAAAGTCTGCTGTTTTTTTTCTGCATATAATGATATTACTAACAGGGTTTTAAAGTACCTCATCCTTATTTTCCAAGCAAATTCCCCCCAATTAGAACTATTGAAGCATTTATGCCATGACTCCGAAGACCTCTCCCACTCTTACTCTTCTATTATGGTATTTACTTCCAATCCCCACTTATGTTTAACATCCAATGTGTCATCCATTGTATCCAGGTTTTTTAAAAATATATATACAAGATACAATTTTCTGGGATTGCGTCCTACCCATGATGATCTCTATCCAAAATTTTTCCAAGTTATTTGGCTGTATTTTAAGACTGTTCCATTCTTTGTGTGATGTAAGGTAATGTCTAATTTGGAGGAATCTATAAAAATCATTTGATACAAGGTTGAATTCAGTATGGAGTTGGGAGAAAGATTTGAGCACCTCACCATCAAACATTTGGTCCACAAGAACCAGGCCTCTTTGCACCCACCTGAATCCAGTCTTGCTGGAATAAAATCTGAAATTAATGCATTTCTGGTTGCCCTTGATATAATCCTAGGAAGATCTAATTTTTTCCTAATTTTATCCCATACTTTCAATGTATAGTTAACCCATTCATTCTGAATCCCAACATTCTTCCACACATTTGGATTTAAAAAGGGAAGAGCTGCTAAAGATAACTCACCAATTAAATTTTGCTCTATGTGAACCCATCTTGAATCCACATCTTCTCTGATCCATGACACAATTGCTCTTAATTGGGCAGCCCAATAATAGGCCTTTAAATGAGGTAAAGCTAAACTTCCCTGTTTTTTACTTGAGTATAACACTTTTAGTCTCACACTGGGCCTCTTCTTCTGCCATATAAACCTACTGATGAGTCTATCCAACATTTTAAAAGTAAATACAGGAACTATTATGGGTAGAGCACTGAAAAGGAAAAGAAGCCAAGGCAAAATATTCATCCTGATCACTTCTACTCTACCTAAATCAGTGATAAAGGAAACATCTCCCAATGTTCAAGATCTCTCCTCACTTAATTAATAAGTTTAACATAATTGGCTGCAAAGAGCTGTGAGGAACTGTGAGTTAAACAAACCCCCAAATATCTAAAGCCCTGTTTTGGCCAACGTAAAGTCACTTCATCATCCAGCTGGCTTGGCCAGGTCCCTGTAATCATCATAGCTTCAGATTTCACTTCGTTAACTTTGAATCCAGAGACATTGTATAAGCGGGGGAACTGATGAAAGAGGATTCTTTATAAAGAGAAGAATGTCATCTGCAAATAAAGCTATCTTATGGGTTATACCTCCTTGATTTGTTATACCCTCAATTTGTTCATTTTGTCTTATTAACTCAGCCAGTGGTTCAATGCTTAAGGCAAATAATATCGGGGATAGGGGACTCCCCTGTCTGGTTCCTCTTTTGAGCCTGAAGAAATTGGAACAGTATCCATTTACTCTAACCCTCAAAACTGAATCTTTATTCAGCGTCTTCATCCAACTTTGAAATGTTGCATTAAAACCCATTTATTCTAAGGTATAGTCCAAGTATATCCAATCCACCCTATCAAATGCCTTCTCGGCGCCTAAGCTAAGACGCATTGAAGGGTGAATGGACCTCTGTGCTAAAGACTGGATATTTCAAGCTCTTCTAACATTATTTGCTCCCTGGTGGCCTGGAATAAATCCAGTTTGATCTAGATTAATCTATTTTCCTATATATTTCTATAATCTCTTTGCTAAAATAGAACAAAGAATCTTCACATCAGTACCAAGCAGGCTGATTGGTCTGTATGAACTACATGCTATAGGGTCCTTTCCATCCTTGTGGATTACTGATATGATTGCCTCTGACCAGCTCGTCAGGGGGTCATGTTCATGCAGAGCATAATTAAAAACTTTACATAAAACTGGAGTAAGCTCTGTTGTAAATATCTTATAAAACTCACCCATCTTATAAAAATCCATCCGTACCCAGAGATTTATTATTTTTTAATGTTTTAATAACATCTTTTATTTCTAGTTCTGAGATTGCTTGTGTCAGTGAAACAATCTCACTTTCTGAAAGTTTGTTTATATAGATGTCTCTGAAATTTTCATCCAGCTTGCCTTTATTTTGTGGTGAATCCGAAGAATCATGCAGACCTTTATAGAGGACCCTAAATGCCTCTGCTACATCGTTTGGGTTCGATACCTTGGAGAAAGTTAAAGGATGTCTAATTTTTGGTACAACTCTTCTGTTAGATTGTGCCTTTCTCAACTGAAATGCTAACAGATGGTTGGCCTGGTTCCCCATCTCATAATATTTTTGATTTGTGTATCTAAGTGCTCCTTCTGCTTTATATGTGAGCAACTTATTCAAGGCACCCCTACACTTTTGTAGGTTTTTCCAATCATCCTTGTTCAGTGTTAATTTGTGCCTTTGTTCTAATGTTTTTATTTCACTTTGTAACTGATTACATTTTTCGTTTCGGCATTTTTTTTCATTTGAACAGCTAAATCAATACATTTTCCCCTAATCACAGCTTTTGCACCTTCCCACAGTATCGTGTGTGAAACCTCGCCACTGTCATTTGTCACAAAATATTCATCAATGCATTGTTCTAGTTGATTATAGGGAGAAGGGTCCATCAACATGGAAACATTGAGCCTCCAATATCTGAAGTGCCGCCTACAGCTTACTTTTAGTATAAGTCTAACAGGAGCGTGATCTGACAATCTAATGGGTTCAATAACACATTCCTTCACCTGATGTAGATTCTTCTTTTGGATGCAAATAAGGTCAATTCTTGAATATGAGCCATGGGCTCTTGGTATATGACTAAAATCTCTGGCACCTGGATTCAATGCTGTCCAGCCATCAACTAGCTCAAGCTCATCCAACATAATTTTTACTGTTTTAGACTTCTTGCTCAGGGGTTCCCCATTCCCAGGTAATTTATCCAGACTCCTATTAAGAATACGATTAAAGTCTCCTCCAACTATAACTGTGCCTCTAGCTTCCCGGGCAAGTAATAAAGCTACTTCTTTGAAAAAGGTGGGGTTATCTTCATTCAGTGCATAGATGCTCATGTTAGTAAACTCTTCACCTCCCATCAAGCCCAAAGCGAACACATATCTACCCTGCTTGTCTTTAACCTCTTTTTCCACCACGTAATAAACTGATCTGTGAATTAATATTGCAACTCCTTTCTTTCTACTATTAGAACAATATGAATAATAGACTTGATCTATCCATTCTCTTTTTAATTTTTTGTGTTCCATGTCTCCTAAATGTGTTTCTTGTAATAGGGCTATAGAGCAATTAAGTTTTTTCAACTTGAGCCAGTATTTTTTTCCTTTTAATGGGGTGATGATTCCATTAATATTATAACTAATTATGTTCAAAGTGGCCATGATACAATATCTCTTACTACATCACCACCCCCCGCCCACCTTCAACCAAACCCAGCATTTTTATAGTATAATAACTGAAAAACTTGTGATGACCTGCCAATGCCTAGAGAACTATATACAAAAGAATATAACCCACAAAACACAACAAAACCAAACAACACTTCCAAAAACCCAGATGGTCTTTTAAAATTCCTGATAAAACAAATTATTATGACTGCTTTTTCCCTTATCAAGACCACCCCCTGATGATAATTAGGCAGAGAGTAATGACAGCTGCTTCTCTCTGGGGAACATGCACACAGTGCTGTCATAGCTACAAACCACAGAGAAAATATATCCCTTGGTTGAGTTGGTTCCCTCACTTGATGATTCCTTTTCCTTCTCTGTCTGCTGAACAAAATTTAACTCGCCCTCCTCCCCCCACAAAACTACATTGTATATCAAAATATGTCAGTTATGCTGGTAAATAACTGTACATGTTGGCAAAGACAGTTAAGTATTACTTACACCCAGAAATTATTAATCAGTCCAAAAAAGACAGTGTTTATAATACCTCCTCCTTTGAAAAAAAATGTAATCGTCCTGTTCTTATGTCAGGAAAGCTCTCATGTCTGCCTCCGACAGCGCAGCGCTCCATCCTCCTCGCCCTCTCCGCTGCACCTGCCATACCTCACTGATGAGTTGCTGCTCCAGCTTCTCCCTCCCACTCACCGGCACGGAGATGCCCAGGTTGTCCAGTGCAGGTAAAGCTTCAATCGAGGAAGGAAAGGTCTTCACTCCAGCATCCAGGTTTATTCTCAGCTGCGCTGGGAAGCGACAACTTGCTTGCACCCCATTCTCCTTTAGCTGTTTGATCCGGCGTGGACTTTTGCTCTTCTTTTCTGGACCTCGGGAGACTATTCCTGATCAAAATAGATGACTCTGCCTTGAAACACAACTTCTATATGAGCCCATGCTTGACGCAGTACTGCCTCTTTTACTGTAAAATCCAAGAAACGCACAATGATGGAGCACGGTGGTGCAGAGGACGCCAGCTCTCTGATCAGAGATCGATGGGCTCTCTCAATATGTATATTTAAGTCCTCTGGCAGCCGAAGCGTTGTTTCAATTAACTGTTTGACAAACTGCACCGTATCTCCTTTCTCACTACCCTCAGGTATCTGAGACATTCTTAAGTTATTTCTTTGTAAGCCGTTCTGGAGATCATCGCAAGCTGCGGTAAGAGTGGCTTCTCGCTTCAACAGGTATTTAAGTGCTCTCTCCTGCATCCTCGTTAACATTAATTCAAGACTTACACTCAGAGATTTGTGCTCGAGTAGGTCCAGTTATTCCTTCAGGTCTGTCACCGAGGTCTCCAGTCTGGATAGGGATGCCTTGGTGTCTGAAAATGGCTCTTGATTTTCTTTTTCTCAGCTCTTTCAACTCGCGTAGTATCATGGCCATATCTTTCTCCCTCATCGTCTTTGCTAGCTTCGGCCTGTTCTGGCGCTAGCTGTATCTTTTTGTCTTTGCCTTCTCTTTGTATTTCTTGTTTTTCAATGTGTTTTGAAGTCCGAGACGCCATATTCGTGTTCCTCTACTCTTTACTTAGCAAAAACATCTTTCATAGATGGACAAAAGTAACTTAACAGCTATTATTCCTCAAGTTTCGAGGGAGGGAATGCGAGGCAGGTCAATACTAAATCATGGTGTCACTGGAAGTCAAGAATACATTCTTGTCCCTGAGAAAATTTTATCTGAACCCCGTGCTCTGTGCCTGTGCAGTGCCTCAAAACATCATAGTAACATGACATAGACCGATTTCACACATTCTTCTCGGTAACTTAATAAGATGTATGCTTTTGCAACATTTACCTTAATACTATTTCTTTTGGCATTTCCTCACTCAAAGGAATTCGAAATCAGTATAACTGCCAAGAAACACACACAAAGTGCTGGAGGAACTCAGCAGACCAGGCAGCATGCATGGAAAAGAGTGCAGTCGATGTTTCAGGTCGAGACCCCCAACAGGACCTGCCAAAATTGTTTTCTAGCAAGATTTTCAACTGGTTCACAATTGGTGCTGTTCAATGGGGTGTGTGGGGAGAAAGTGAGAGAGAGAGAGAGAAATGAAAGAATGAGAAACAGCTTTTAACCTGAATGAAGGCTCAGATTGAATGTTAGTTAAATGGTCAAGCACATCTCTGCTGTAGTCACTGGCAGGTGCTGTTCAAGATGTTGTCAAAGGTTAATTAGTGTGACCCAGGCTGGGATTTTAGTCACCACACACCCCAGATTGTTTCAGCAGGTGCCCTCAGAAAGTTAAGTAATTAGAAATGCCTGCAGATATCCTGCCAGAAAAATGAGTTTCTATATTTATCAGATCAGAAATGACTAAAATACTGAGAAAGACATCTGCCAAAATGTTCCAGTTTCCTCAGTCACAAATCCTCCGTACATTCTGTCTTTCTGACAGAATAGAATCATCAGAGGGGAGCACTTCAGTGATTAACCAGTGGGAGGAGGTAGTCATGGGATACCTCAACATTGATCTTGTAAATCGCTGAAGTTTCTTGGCATCAGTTAGACTTCCTTCTGATAGTCATATACTATCCTCCTTCCGCTGGTTCTTGTTTAGCACTTGTGTAAGAACAGTGAAATTAGCAGGAACAGAGAGTGGAGGACTTCTTTATCTTCACTATTTGTGCTACTACTGAGTGAGTTCTGAAGGACGTAACTGACAGATCAGATTCTTATTTATTTATTTAGAGATGCGGGGCGGTACAGGCCCCTTCAGCCCAATGAGCTGCCGCCTAATCATAGGACAATTTACAAGACCAATTAACCTACAACTGGTATGTCCATGGACTGTGGGAAGAAACTGGGCATCCGGTGGAGACACATGCGGTCACAGGGAGAATGTACAAACTCCTTACAGACGGCGCCAGAATTGAACTCTGAAATCCAACAACCTGAGTTGTAATAACATTGCGCTAACCGCTACGCTGCCTTGTCGCCATGGCAACAAAGTGGGCAAACCCACATGACAGCTGGAGAGTTATGAGGTGCCATTAAGAACAGCAGGAATGTACTGTATACCAAAGCAATGTGTAGGTTCAGGGCATAGTACATTTCTCAGTTTACCACAACAATCAATGCAGGTGATTAACATCAAGGTAATGTTAGCAGGTGCTGGGTGCACCATTTGGAGGCTTTTCCATCATTACCTGAGGGAAAAAATGTCACCTGTACTGCACACGCATTTGTTAGCAAACAAGCATCTGGTTGAACACACACAAAATACTGGAGGAACTCAGAAGGTCAGGCAGTGTCTGTGGAAATCTGTGGATGTTTTAGCCCAAGATCCTTCATCAAGACTGCTTCAACATCTGTTTTGGTGGTGCTGCAATAACAACCTCACGTTTATTGTTAATAAAACTAAGAAGCTGAATGTTGTCTTCAGAAAGGGGAAGTTGGGTGACTCTGTGCCAACCTTGTTTGTAGGCTTGGATGTGGAGAGAGTAAGCAGCTTCAAATTCCTGGGTGTTAACATTCGGATCTGCTGTTCTGGGTCCAGCAATCAGATGTAATTATGAGAAGGCACGCTAGTGCCTCTACTTCCTTAGAAGCTTAAGAAGATTTGGCATATTATCAAATGCTCTTAACAGATTTCTACAGTTGCACTGTTGTAAGTATTCTGACTGGTTGCATCATCGACTGGTACATCAATTCCAGTGCTCAGGAACACAAGCAACTGCAGAGAATAGTGGACACAGCCCTCTCCATCACTGACAACATCTATAGGAGGTGCTGTTTCGAGAAGGTGGCATCTATCATCAAGCATCGCAGTCATCGAGGCTGTGCCTTCTTATCACTGCTACTATCAGGCAGGAGGTATAGAAGCTACTTTACTACAACATATCGGATTCTTGAACTGTAACCTCATGTGGTTCTGCAGATGCTGGAAATCCAGAGCAAGAACTCAAGATTCAAGATTGTTCAATGTCATTTCCAGAACACAAGTGTAAGAAGAACAAAATAGTTGTTACTCCTAATCTGAAGCAGCACAAAATGATACACTAAAGATAAATAGGGTGCCACGGTAGTGTAGTGGTTGGTTAGTGCGATGCTATTACAGCTCAGGATGCTGGAGTTCAGAGTTCAATCCCAACATACTCTGTAAGGAGTTCGTATGTCCTCCCTATGGAATGCATGGGTTTCCTCCCACTGCCTAAAGATGTACAGGTTAGTAGGTTAATTGGTCATTGTAAATTGTCCCATGATTAGGCTAGAGTTAAATGAGGGTTGCTAGTAGTGCAGCTTGAATGGCCAGAAGGGCCTAAGTCATGCTGTATCTTTAAATAAACATAAAGAATACAATAATAATAAAAAAAACACAAAATAAAAGTACATAAGATAGCTTATATACATAAACTGATTGTATGACAATAAAGTGACACAAGGCTGTACATACGCTGACTGACAGGAAATACTAAGGTAGTGATGGACTTAGTGGTACATCATGGTGGATTAGTGGTACATCATTAGTGAGTGGAGGTGTTGATCTTCCTTACTGCTTGGGGAAAGTAACTATTTCTGAGTCTGGTGGTCCTGGTGTAGATGCTGCATAGCCTTCCTCCCTGATGGGATTGGGCCAAACAGATCATGAGAAAGGTTTGTGGGATCCTTCATGATGTTACTGACCCTTGTCCGGCACCTTTCTGTACATATGTCCTTGATGATGGTGCCGGTGATGGTTTGGGCAGTTTTATCTACCCGTTCTAGAACCTTCCTGTCCACCACAGTGCAGTTTTCATGCCACACAGTCATGCAGCTTGTTAGGATGTTCTCCACTCCATATCTGAGGAATGATGTGAGTATGGATGTGCAAAGTCCGGCTCTCTTCAGCATCCTCAGAATGAAGAGTTGGTGAGCTTTCCTGACTGTGTAGGATATGTGCTGGGATCATGATGCGCACTCCCAGGAGGTTGAAACTCAATCAGCATCAGGGGAATAACCAGTCGACATTTCAGGCAGAGTCTCTTAATCGGGACCAGAAAGGAATGGGGAAACCAGAATGAGCTGACCTGCACAATCCTAACTCTGCCTGAGCAATGGAACACTACAGACTACCTCCTACATGATTATGAACTTTTCTCTGATTGTGTTTTTCTTGCATTAATGTCTTTTTTTTAATTAGTCATTTTTTTTCTCTACATTGTCTTGTATATTTAGGTTTTGTGTTGTTGTCTGAACCTATATGCCTGTGAAGTTGCTGAAAGCAAGTTTTTGTTATACCTGTACCTCACCGTGTTTGTGACATGACAATAAACTCGACATGACCAAGTTGTGCCTGTAGTGTACTGAGGTTAAGTCCTCTTCACTGTCAGAAATCTTGCTTTAAGATCCTTGCAACCTATTTCTGCTAAGATATACTGTTTGTGACACTTGTTGTGACTTCTGTAATGCAGCAGTGAGCAGCAGAGCTTTACAGGCAAAGTGGGTACCTCTAAAAATGCAGGTATTTGTAAAAGTTCGCTCATGCCTTCTACGGTCATTTCCTTAGCAATATCCTGCTGTGAGTTCCTATGGGAGAAGGAGGCTGCCTCCTTTACGTATTGTTCTTAAGCAGACTGCGTAGGTCCCTCTGCCCCTGAAAGGGCTCTGCCAATTCTTCTTAAACCCCAAGCAGCTGAAAGAATGGAGATCTTATTATGGCGTAACATGTTTAGGACCATTTTGCCAAGATAAGAGCTATGAAGAAAGGTGCTGTTAATGTGGGAAATTGAACTACTAGCACCTGCTGTTTCTGAAACATAGCAACTTGACATGAGGGATCCAAATAGTGCTGAGTTGGAACTGCCAATAATTAATTTTATCTTTTTTTTTAAAGCCTTTGAAACTGTGCCAGGGAACCATTTGAAACCATTGTTAACAATGGAAAAATGCTGCAATGGACTAGGTCCAGATTATTAACATAGTAAGGATGAATTCATGTTTAATAATTGCTCTTTCCATGGACAGACAGTAAATACTGAAAATAATTAAGTTCTGAATTTTATGATACGTTGATGTGTTGAGAATATAATAGAGTCGATAGTGAGAGTTGTGGGGTGTAAAAGAGTATTATATATTCCATTTTTGTTTTCAAAGTTATTTTGAGCTTATTCCTGACATTAGAGTTTTTTAAAAGCCACACTGCTTTAAATAATGGCTTTCCCAGCGATTTTTGACTGCAGTAACATAATGTGGCTTGTAGCATAATGTACATTGTAGCAAAAGTAAGCCTCATAGATGTACCAAGTCACATATTGTTAATCATAAATGTTCTGCAAAATATGAATTCCAAGTGTACGTAACTTGTAGTTCACAATTTTTTTTCACTTTACCCAACTTTACTGGTACTAGGAATGTCTCGTAAATTCCAACAATATGTATTAGAATTTTTCAGGCATTTCAAATATGTATGTTTTCATCAGAATTAGTGTTCTGATTTGGTTTAATGCAGCTCAGGGTTTTTCATATTTGCAAGTTTCAATTTAAGCTCTGCTCTTTAATTGCTTTTAATGACTTTTACTTGTATGGTACAGCACAGTAGCGTAATTGTTAGCGTAACACTTTAGAGTGCTAATGATTAGAAGATCAGAGTTCTGTTCCTGCTGATATCTGTAAGGAGTTTGTACGTTCTCCCTGTGATTGGTGAGATTCCTCCGGGCGCTCCGGTGTCCTCCCATGTTCCAAAGACACCTGGGTTAAGGTTAGTAAATTGTGGGCAGGTTACATTGGTGCTGGAAGTATGGTGACACTTGTAGGCTGCCTGCAACACATGCTCGGACTATCTGACCACAGGACATAGGAGCAGAATTCTGCCATTCGGTCCATCGAGTCTGCTCTGTCATACCATCACGGTTGATTTATTATCCCTCTTCACACTATTCTCCTCCCTGTGATCTTTGACACCCTGACTGATCAACAACCTATCAATCTCCATTTAAATATACCCAGTGACTTGGTCTCCATACCGTCTGTGGCACTGACTTCCCCAGCTTCCCTACCCTCCTCGTGCTCCTTATCTCTATCTTGAGGTTGTACTCTCTATCCTAGATTCTCCCCCTACAGGAAACATCCTCTCCATATCCGCTTTATCTGGGCATTTCAATATTCAATAGGGTTCAAGGAGATCACTCCTCATTTTTCTAAACTCCAGCAAGTACAGGCCCTGAGCCATCAAATGTTCCTCATACATTAACCCTTTAATTCCTGGGTTCATACTCATTAACCTCCTCTGGACCCTCTCCAATGCCAACACATCTTTTTTTTTAAATAAGGGCCTAAATACTGCAAGTGCAGTCTGACTAATGCCTTATAAAGCCTCAGCGTTACATCACTGCTTTTATATTCCAGTCCTAACATTGCATTTACTTTCTTTACCACCGACTCAACCTGCAAATTCACTTTTAGGGAATCCTGCACAAGGACTCCCAAGTACCTTTGCACCTCCGATTTTTGAATTTTCTCCCCACTTAGAAAATAGTCTATGCCTTTATTCCTTCTACCAAAGTGCCTGGCTATACACTTCCCTACATTATATTCCATCTGCCACATTCTTGCCCATTTTCCCAATCTATGTAAGTCCATCTGTAGGCTCCCTGCTTCCTCAACACTACCTGCCCCTCCACCTATCTTCATATCATCCGCAGATTTGACCACAAAGTAATCAGTTCCTTCATCCATATGATTAACATTTAATGTGAAAAGAAGCGGTCCCAACACACACCCTGCAGAACACCATGTCACTGGCAGCCAACCAGAAAACACCAC
The DNA here is from genome assembly GCF_030144855.1 of Hypanus sabinus. Taxonomy (NCBI): domain Eukaryota; kingdom Metazoa; phylum Chordata; class Chondrichthyes; order Myliobatiformes; family Dasyatidae; genus Hypanus; species Hypanus sabinus. The sequence goes on along the minus strand of NC_082719.1, from coordinate 63,706,487 downwards.
CTTTATTCTCACTCTTTACCTCTTGCCAGTGAACCAATCTTCTATTCATACCCATTTCTTTCCCGTAATACCATTGGCTCTTATCTAGTTAAGCAGTCTCTCACGTGTGGCGCCTTGTCAAAGACCTTCTGAAAATCCTAGTAAACAACATTCACTGACTCTTTTTTTGTCTATCGTGCCTGTTATTTCCTCAAAGAATTTGTTCAGATTTGTCAGGAAAGATTTGCCACGCTTTCCATCTGTGCCGGGTTGAGTGTCGAGCTAGCCACTTGGCCTCGTAAAAAAAAAAACAAGGGTCGAGTCAGGAACGTTCATATTGTGACCCGGTTAATCAGAAAGAAGACCAATCCTGACACCTTGCACCAGACAAGAATGGCTGACTGTGGTGTGACACGTTAAAAAAAAAGCAGGGTGAATTCTATCATATTGTGATCACTGCCTACTGGAGGTTCCTTTATCTTAAACTCCCTAACCAAATTGGGTTAATTACACAACATCCAATCCAGAATTGCCTTTACCCTAATGGGCTCAACCACAATCTTGTCTAAAAAATCCATCTCTTAAACATTCTACAAATTCCATTCACCAAATCTACCTGCATTTTGAAATATCTCATGACTATCATGACATTGCCCTTTTTATATGCAATTTCTATCTCCCAATGTAATTTGTATCCCACATCCTTCCTACTGTTCGGGGGCCTGTACATAACTCTCATCAGGGTCTTTTTACCATGGCAGTTTCTTAACTCTACCCACAAGGATTCTACATCTTCCAATTGTATGTTACTTCTTTATAAGGATTTTATATCATTTTTTACCAATTACTGTGATGGTCATTAATACAAATGTAACATTTCACTGTATATTTTGATATATATGTGACAAATAAGGTTAATCTTTGTTTCATGCACATTCTCTTACAGACATGTGAGGATCCACTGAGAATTCAGAAATGGAAGGTATACTACATTGCTGGAAATGTCGAAGATTTGTATTGAATGCTGATAGTTTGTCCCTTCCACAGGGGATTCAAAAATCAAAAATGCAGGTATTGTTCATGTTTGATCGTTTGCTGACATAAATGATGTATTTCTTAATTTTGTGGAATAAACATAGTTCTAGAAATTCAGGTTTCAGTGTTGTGTGACTTCTTTCTACCTTTTTGTAGCTCAGCCATTCATTTCACTCAAGCTTGAAATCAGTAGGGTTTTGGATAAAGGCTGATGGAGATAGAACAAATAAATGCTGTTGAGGTGGGAAATTAACCATGACCTTGTTGAATATTGAAGCCGACTTAAAGAGCGAATTGGCCTCCTCCTGCTCTCATTTCTTATGAAGCTGCGTAGGTGGAAGGATTAACAGTGGGTTAGCACCTTTGTGTTTGTTATCAGAATTGAGTTAGATTTAACATAGTTATGGAAGAGGACAGTAATGGGATAAGGGTAATGTTTCTAAATTGGGGTAAGGCCAATTTTATTCAGCTAGGAATTGATTTACCAAAAGTAGATTGAAAGCAAATACTTAGAGACAAATTATTCTTGAAACAATAGGAGATACTCAAGGTGTGCATGGTAATCATTCCCACAGTGATAAAGCTTGGGGTTACCAAGTCAAGAGTACACTGGATGACAAAGTACATTCAAGGTACGATAGATCAAAATAGGGAAAGAGCATATCACAAAGCCTGGAAGAGTATTAAAATCATGACAGAGAAATTAGAAAAGCAACAAAACATATGGGAGTATACAGGTATTGTCAATGAATCAAACAAGCCAAAGATCTTTTACCAATGCTTAAAGAGCAAGAGAATAACTAAGGAATGAGTAGCACAAGGATCTAAAAGGTAACTTAAAAAGACAGAGGTGGAGTATGTGGGTAAGTTTCTTAATGATTCTTTCTGTCAGAAGAAGGGAGATGATGCCAAGGAACATGTGTTAAAATATTAGGTAAGATAAGTATGGTAAAGGAGTAAGTATTAAAACAAAATGTTATTTTTGAAAATAGATAAAATCCAAGCACTGGATTAAATACAGCCCAGGTTGTCTAAAAAAAAAGCAGGGAAGTAAGGTGCAAGATACTGACTACAACTTAATCAGATCTGGTGCCAAGCTGGAGAATGCTGCTGTTGTACTATTATTCAAAATGGGAGGAAAGGATAAACCAAGTACTTATAGTCCAAATAATTATAGTTGGGCAAAAAAAATGGCAAATGGAGTTTAATCCACAAAGGCATTTGGCAAGGTGATAAAAGCAATTGGTTAAATTATAAATGGGGAAAAAATAGAGTGGTGTGAGGAAAAAGACAATTGTTGCAGGATGTGTGCATGTGTCCTTAAAGATAGCAGGACAGATCATTATTTGCTTCATAAAGCATACTGAATGTTTTTCTTTATTAAGAGTTAAGTTGCTTGGTTGTAACCATGAATGAAAAATGGATAAACTAACATTGTTTCCTTTGGAAGAGAAGACCATGGGGAGACATCATTGACATACATAAAAATTATGAAGAGTCTGGATAGACTAGTATTTCCTTTAACAGAGTGGCACAAAAATAGACAACATAAGGTTAAAATAATTATTAGTAGGATCAGAGATCAGCTGAAGGGGAGTACAAGTAATCCAGCTAACTGCTGTTAGAAAAAACATCGAGGATAAGTCCTCATTGCTTTTAAACAATACTAGGATGTGTACTTGAAGATTCATGACCATTCAAAGAACTAAGTGCTTATATGTGGATTTTGGCTATTTTACAAAAAACATAGATAGTATGGGCTAAGCAGCAGCCTTCCATGGTTTAAGATTCTATGTTTACTTCTAACTCATCTTGCTGAGCTCTTGGAGTGTCTGATTCTTCTGTCCTGCTTTCAGCAGTTCTAGAACTGCAGTCCATTTCTACTCTGTAACAGACAAGCATTTTCTAATTTCATTTCATTTCTTCCCTCCCTCCCTCCCTCCCTCCCTCCCTCCCTCATTCACCGTGTTAGAACATGTTTTTGTCTTCAAGTTGTTCCTTTTCACATTTATGGGTTTGCAGCTGCCTCTTTAGTTTACAAAACCAGAGGTGGAGAATGGTTAGGAGAGAAAATATTACCAGTTCCATTCCTAATTATATGACATATGTGACAGACATAATATGTTATAGATTCTTCAAACTGCTGTTTGGTATATATTTTCTCCCCTTCTGTATTATGATGTGGCTTGAATCATCTTTATTGTAGATCTAATTGTTCTTTATCTTAGGATGCTGCTGAGGAATCAACTGCACAAGTCAACTGTACCGTATGGCATGTAAAGTTAGAGGCTATTCCAGAGTGGATACAAAAAGAAATAGAAAAGGTAAATAATTATAAAATGAAAATGACATGTATTGCAAAAGTCATGGAACACTCAGCATTTGGGGAATTGGTTCCTGCTTTGGATGGAACAATCAGTCAGAAATGGGTTCATGTTCTTTAAAGTAAGGTTGTCACAGCTGGGGAGGTAGTGGGGATAAGTTCACTACCTATTAAATGCTCTTAATAAAGTGTGTTTCAAATAGCCTCTGGCAACTAAGTCCAGCTCCTGACCTTCACATGCAGTTTAACTATTGTGAGCCCAGTGGAACCGTTTCTATTGATAAATCAAAGGGCAAATGCTGATTACTAGTGCTTTAAAACCAGTTGTTATGGGCAGATGGGGCTCATCATCTGTGGTTGGCAGCTAATGTAGGAGAAGGGAAACTCTGATCTCAAACCCCTGCTCCCTTCCACCCATGGGAAAGGCTTCGGGAGTAAACCCTGAGGAAAAACCCAGAGCTGGAGTCCCTAAGGCAGTCCTACGTTGAGTTCAACTCTGACTGGGAACCCCTGTGATGCTTTTGGTATATTGGTCGGTATCGAACTGTATCGGTCTCTGTTCTGCCTTCAGCTGGGTGGTGAGGGGCAGCCTGCGTCATAGGCAACAGCTTACTCTCCGTCTCCTACTACCCTGGCTTGCATACTAGCTTGTGTATCACAAAGTCAGCTAGGACACAATATCCATGGTCAACTCTGACCAATGGTGGGCCTATCATTGAATTAAATCTAACAAATCATGTGCAAATGCCATTTTCACAAAATTGAACTAACAAGAAATTGAATACAGCAAGCAAGATTTCTGAACTTTGTAGTCAGTTTTATTTACTGCTCTATTGTAAAGTGTAAGATATACATATATGCATACACAAGCAAATGCATATCAATTATTATATTTTGGTTGTATCACGCTTCAACTACAATAACACCAACTATGAATTAAGCTTTTAGAATGTATTTCAGCTTTAAGTTAGAATACGGTCAAATTTACCAGAATTGTACTTGATTCAGCAAAAAGGGATTGGAAACAGCTTCTTAAATAAGAGTAATTTATGGAGGGTTTGATGAGAATTTAGGTCAAATACGTCCTCAACAAACAGAATCCCAAATCTACATGCCATGGATTTTGAGCTACATACAATGTTAGGTTAAGGCAATAAAGAGAGGATAATATACAATTTAGAGAGTTCAAAACTGTGGAAAATATGGAAGAGTCTTGAAAATGCTGAGGAGAAATTATAAAGAGTAAGGATAAAGCGATTCTATTAGTATTCACAGGTATTCAAAGAAAGTGAACAAAAGAAGTAGGTTCATTTAGAGATCAGATCAGGAGACAATGTGTGGCTCCAAAATAGATGTTTATTTTTAAATAAATGTTTTGCATTCTGTCTTCAGAAAGAGAAAGACAATTATGACATTCATTTTTAAAGAGAAAGAAAATTAAGTAATCTAAGTAACAAACATTATGGAATAATGATTTATTAAGGTTTCCAGGATTTTTAAGAGTGGCTAAATTGCTGAGCCAGTGTATAACATATTCCAAGTTCTTTAAAAGAAGTGGAAACATTTCGAAGCTGTGTAGGATTTTTCAAATCTCTTTCATTATAGTCTTTGTACTGAAGGACTGTTAATTAAAAAGTGAGAAGATGATGACTTGTTTCCCTTCAGTGTGGAGTCAATAGTGGAGTACAGCATAGGAACAGACTCTTCACCCTACATTAATTTATTAATTAGTAGAAAGGTTGGAGGGGAGTTAAGAAATGTTTTCTTCTGCCAAAAAACAGTGGAAGTCTAGCTCCAGACAGAGAAATGTGTGAGACCATAAAACAATCCAGCTGTGTTACTGAGGATGTGTACTTCAAAACTAACTGTGCTTCTAGCCATAGATTTCCTTCATTGTAATGTCCACATGACAATTGCTAAGTTGCATAAGAGCCACAAAAATAGAACAAATCAGTGCATCCAATTATCAGTTTGGTCTTATTTATCAACAAAATGACAATTGGTGCTGTTGACAGTGCTATTCAGTGACACTACTTGCCAATAACTTGTTCACCAATGCCCAATACAAATTTTCCCAGGACCATTCAGTAGCTGATCTTGCTACAGCTTTAATCCAAACATGAACTAAAGGGATAAATCTCAGAGTTGATGTGAGATTGCTTGTCTGTGAAATTAAGGCAGCATTTGACGAAGTGAGATTTCAATAAGTCCTGGTAAAATTGAAATCGATGGGCATCGAAGAGAAAACGTTCTAGTCCAAAAACAAATTGCTGTAAATGTCCATAGAGAACTCTCCAAATGTTGGAAATCAATCTCTCAGCTGTTGGAGATCAATTATCAAGTCTCAGGACTTATTTTCTGGGGTTCCTTGGGAAGTCTCCTATATTCAGGATATTCAGCAGCTTCAAAGGTGAATTTATATTAAAAGGTTAGAAACAGGGATGTCCACTGTTGATTGGACATTGTTCAGTTCCATTCACGTTTCCACAAATATCAAACTGTCTCTATGTGCCACAAAATTGAGATTTTATTCAGTTATGAGGTAATAGAAATGCCTCAGAAGTGCCTAGCAAACAACAGAGAGACTGACCACTTACCCATGATATTCAATGGTATGAGACCCTTTGACTAGAAAGCCAGCCAACAGACTGTTCACCAGAAGCACTGTAATAATTGACTGAACACCAACTCCCTGAGGGCAACTAGGGATGCTAATGATGCACAAATTGAGAAAAATAACAACTCTACACCCTAATCTGACGTTAGTTTGATTTTTAGTTGGCTGACCAGAACAGGCATAAGTGCTGTAAATTTTCATGATTCTAGAACACTGACTTCATCCATTAATTGCAACAGACCAAAGGGAGTGATGATAATACAGCTTCAGATGGTACTTTCTCCTTGATTCATTTAAGAACACTGTACTCTGGCATGAGAGAACAATTTAATGATGTTGTCATAATGCACGATATAAAAGCTTTACATGCAGAATCGTTACTATTATTGCTAGTGTAAAGGGGGTTTCTTCTTTTTTCTTTGTTACTGTGTATGTAATCAAAATGGCTTCTTTGTTTTGTTAAAAGCAGGAATGCTTCTTTGTTGCGAGAGTGCTGGAAGCTTGTTTTGGTTAAAATTTACTGATAACGAGAATTGTATTCCTTTGTAAACCAATTGGGATTAATGTTGTTCTTTCTTCTGAGTCTGTAAGCTATTGTTGGCGGGCTTTTGGGGAGATCGGCGCGAGGGGGTGAGAGAGAGAGGGCACGATGCTGTAAGCTGGGTGAGGAACGGACCCCAAGCGGGGGTCCGAGGCCAGGAGGTACTCCAAGAAGAGGAGATGAAGCTAGACGTGCTTGGTTGACTACTTCGGATGGTCCTAAGCTGCGAGTCGAGGAGTTCGGAGGGGATCGAATGGTGGCCAGAAGACTTCAGTAATTGAGCTCCAACGGTTGTGCACAAAGTGGTTTGGACTTTGATAAGTTTGGTGCCTTTTCTTTATTTTTTTTCTTCATATAGACTGTATCGTTATTAATCACTTAGTTATAGTAACCTTTATAAATTGTACTCATTTAATCTCATATGGTGTACTGTCTGTTTTTGGGCGAGGCAGGGACATCACACAACATCCACACCAGCTGATTACCCAGTTTGGTGGGGCCGAAGGCTGCTCCCCCTAGACGAGAACGAGCTGAGCGAGCCTGAGGCGACCCGGGGGTTACATTGTGGGGGCTCGTCCGGGATCTGGCAACATCCACTCCTCAGATCCTGCACCTTAAACTGCTTCGCACCACTCAGATAGGCCATCGCCTCTTCGGCCCTCAGGGCCATATTCTGGTCACTGACAGTGCGCCTCTTCAGCGCAATATAATCCACACACACGCTGCCTACGTCTTCCATGGCTTCACGGGTCAGTCGCCGCAACCTCTCTCTCTCTGAGGTGTCTTCAGCAGTCAACTCCCCTCCCTTGTGGTATTTTGCAGCATCCACAAAGAGGGTCTCACCCTCAGATACTTCCCCCTCGCGCCGATCTCCCCAAAAGCCCGCCAACAATAGTTTACAGACTCAGAAGAAAGAACAACATTAATCCCAATTGGTTTACAAAGGAATACAATTCTCGTTATCAGTAAATTTTAACCCAAACAAGCTTCCAGCACTCTCTTGCAACAAAGAAGCATTCCTGCTTTTAACAAAACAAAGAAGCCATTTTGATTACATACACAGACACTTTTGCCTCTAAGAACTCTATTTTCACTGACCAACAACTGTTGTCTTGATAATCACTGGCAGCGGTACCCCAAATCTCCAGTGTCCTCAATGTCGTCAAGGGTAAATGCTTCCAATAACGGTTATAAAACAGACAGTACACCATATGCGATTAAATGAGTACAATTTATAAAGGTTACTATAACTAAGTGATTAATAATGATACAGTATATATGAAGGAAAAAAAATAAAGAAAAGGCTCCAAACTTATCAAAGTCCAAACCACTAAGCACAACCATTGGAGCTCAATTACTGAAGTCTTCTGGCCACCATTCGATCCCCTCCGAACTCCTCGACTTGCAGCTTAGGACCATCCGAAGTGGTCAACCACGCACATCTAGCTTCATCTCCTCTCCTCAGAGTACCTTCTGGCCTCGGACCCCCGCTTGGGGTCCGTTCCTCGCCCAGCTTACAGCATTGCACCCTCTCTCTCTCTCACCCCCTCGCGCCGATCTCCCCAAAAGCCCGCCAACAATAGCTTACAGACTCAGAAGAAAGAACAACATTAATCCCAATTGGTTTACAAAGGAATACAATTCTCGTTATCAGTAAATTTTAACCAAAACAAGCTTCCAGCACTCTCGCAACAAAGAAGCATTCCTGGTTTTAACAAAAGAAAGAAGCCATTTTGACTACATACACAGTAACAAAGAAAAAAGAAGAAACCCCCTTTACACTCGTAATGATATTCATGAACCATACACTTACAGACTGCCTGAGACTACATGTTGCAGTTCCGCTCAGTTATGTATCTTTTTATAAATTGTAAGTAATGGCTGACATTTTATTCTGTAAAATCCTTCACTTGGATTTTTAGAGAACAAATCACATACTTTATGTTGTGCTTATGTGAATTTAACTATTGAATCCATAGAGTCATAGAATTAAGCAGCATAGAAAGTCTCTTTAGTCCACTAAGTCCAACCATCAAGCACCCATTTACATTAATCCTATGCTTAACCCTTTTTATTCCCTTCAACATTGCCCAGGCATTGCCACTCACCTACATACTAGTGATAATTTACAGTGTCAAGTTAGCCCACTAATCTATGTCTTTGGGATATGGAAGGAAATTGGAACACAGGAAGAACGCATGCACTTCACAAAGCACCTGAGGTCAGGATTGAACTGGATTACTGGAATTGTGAGGCAACATTTCTGCTGGCTGTGTAACTGCAGCAAGATAAAAACCAGAAAACCTTTCAAACCAAAGTACACCAACAGATGGTAGTTTGATCATATAAATAAGGCTCTGCCACTAAAAACTGATGAAGTTAGTGTTAAATTTATAATACTATAACACAGAAACAGGTCCTTCAGCCCATCCGGTTCATGCCAACTTCATCTGCCTTGTCCCATCTAACTGTACCTGACACCTTATCTAAAAATGTAAAAGAGAGGTGAGGGTGGATATTGGACCACTGGAAAACAGTGCTGGAGAGGTGGTAATTGGGGGACCATGAAATAACCAATGAACTGAATAAGTGTGTTGTATCAGTCTTTACTGTGGAAGACACTAGCAGTATGGTGGAAGTTCCAGGTGTCAGGGGGCATGAAGTGTGTGAAGTTACCATAACCAGAGAGAAAGTCCTTGGGAAACTGAAAGGTCTTAAGCTAGCTAAGTCACCTAGAACAAATGATGTTGATCCCAGAGTTCTGAAAGCAGTGGCTGAGGAGACCTTTCAAGAATCACTAGATTCTAGAATGATTCTGGAAGATGAGTAATTTGCAAATGTCACTCCACTCTTCAAGAAGAGAGATAGGCAGAAAAAAGGAAACTATAGGCCAGTTAGTCTGACCTCAGTGGTTGGGAAGATGTTGGAGTCGATTATTAAGGATGAGATCTCAAGGTATTTGTAGACACATGATAAAATAGGCCATGGTCAGCATGTTTCCTCAAGGGACGATCTTGCCTGAAAAATTTGTTGGAGTTCCTTGAAGAAGTAACAAGCAGGATAGATTAAGGAGAATCAGTTGATGTTATGTACTTGGATTTTCAGAAGGCCTTTGACAAAGTGCCACATTTGAGGCTGCTTAACAAGCTATGAGCCCGTGTTATTCCAGGAAAGAGTGAGAATAAAGGGAGCCTTTTCTGACTGGATGCTGGTGGCTAGTGGTGTACCACAGGGGACTGTGTTGAGACTGTTTCTTTTTACATTATATGTCAATGATTTGGATGATGGAATTGATGGCTTTATTGCATAGTTTGCAGATGATATGAAGGTATGTGGAGGGACGAGTAGTTTTGAGGAAGTAGAGAGGCTACAGAATGACTTAAATTAGGAGAATGGGCAAGGTAATGCCAGATGGAATACTGTGTTGGGAAGTGTATGGTCACACACTTTGGAAGAAGAAATGAAAGGGTTGACTACTTTCTAATTGGAGAGAAAATACAAAAAACTGAGGTGCAAAGTGACTTGAGAGTCATTGTACAGGATTCCCTAAAGGTTAATTTGCAGGTTGAGTTAGTGGGGAGGAAGGCACATGAATGTGCATTCATTTCCAGAGAACTAGAATATAAAAGCTAGGATGTAAGTGTTGAAGCTTTATAAAGCACAGTTGAGGCCTCATTTAGAGTATTGTGAGCAGGTCTGGGCTCCTTATCTTAAAAAGGATGTGCTGAAACTGGAGAGGGTTCAAAGGAGGTTCAGAAAAATCATTTTAGGATTGAGTGGCTTGTCATATGAAGAATGATTGATGGCTCTGGGCCCATATTCACTAGAATTCAGAATAATGAGGGTTGACCTCATTGAAACCTATCAAATTGAGAAAGGCCTTAACAGAGTGGATGTAGAGAGGTTGTTTCCTATGGTGGGAGAGTCTAAGACCGGAAGACAGAGCCTCAGAATGGAAGGGTGTCCTGTTAGAATAGAGGTGAGGAGGAATTCCTTTAGCCAGAGAGTGGTGAATCTGTGGAATTCTTTGCCACATACAGCTGTGGAGGCCAAGTCTTTATGCATATTTAAGGCAGAGATTGATAGGTTATTGATTGGCCAGGGCATGAAGGGATAAGACCTTATGACATAGGAGCAGAATTAGGTCATTCATCCCATCGAGTCTGCTCTGCCATTTGGCTGATCCTGGATCCCATTCAACCCCATACACCTGCTCTCTCACCACATCACTCGATGCCTCGCTCAGGAATACATCAACTTACACTTTGAATATACCCATGTACTTGGTCCCCACCACAGACTGTGGCAGAGCATTCCACAGATTCACCACTCTTTGGCTAAAAAATATCTTCTATACTTCTGTTTTAAAAGGTCGCACCTCAATTTTGAAGCTGTGCCCGCTAGTTCTGGATACCCCACCAGAGGAAACATCCTCTTCACATCCACTTTATCTAGTTCGTTTAACACTCTGTAGGTTTCAATGAGATCCCCATGTTCCAGTGAGTACAGGCCACAGTTTCCAAACACACTTCATTTGTTAACCCCTTCGTTCCCAGATTCATCCTCGTGAACCACCTCTGGACTCTCTCCAATGACAATACATCCTTTCTGAGATATGGCACCCAAAATTGTTGACAACCCTGACTAGCGCCTTATAAAGCTTCAGCATTATCTGCTTGTTTTTATATTCTATTCCCCTTGAAATAAATGCCAACATTGCATTTGCCTTCTTTACAACATACTCAATCTGTAAATTAACCTTCTGGGAGTTTTGCATAAGGACACAAAAGACCCTTTACGAGGTACCTTCGTCTTACTCTTCCCGAAGTTCACAATCAGTTCTTTCGTCTTACTGACATTAAGTGCCAGGTTGTTGCTGCGACACAACTCCACTAGTTGGCATATCTCACTCCTCTATGCCCTCTCATCTCCATCTGAGATTCTACTAACAAAGGTTGTATCATCAGCAAATTTATAGATGGTATTTGAGCTATGCTTAGCCACACAGTCATGGGTAGATAGAGAGTAGAGCTAAGCACACACCCCTGAGGTGCACCAATTTTGATAGTCAGCGAGGAGGAGATGTTCTCACCAATCTGCACAGATAGTGGTCTTCCGGTTAGGAAGTCGAGGATCCAATTGCAGAGGGATGTACAGAGGCCCAGGTTCTGTAACTTCTCAATCAGGATTGTGGGAATGATGGTATTAAAAGCTTATCTGTAGTCGATGAACAGCATCCTGATATAGGAGTTTGTGTTGTCCAGGTGGACTAAGGCCATGTGAAGAGCCATTGAGATTGTATCTGCCGTTGACCTGTTGTGGCGATAGATCATGAACAATGCATCTGTTATCTCTTCAGCATCCACTTGCAGGTCTGTGGAATGTAGTCTAACTGGTCCAGGTGACTTAGCCACCCTAAGACCTTTCAGTTTGTCTACCACTTTTTCCTTTGTAATAGCAATGACACTCATTCCTGCTCCCTAACACTCACAAACCTCTAGCAGACTGCTAGTGTCTTCCACAGTGAAGACTGAAGCAAAGTACTTATTAAGTTCATTTCCCATTTCTTTGTCCTCTATTACCACCTCAACAGCATCATTTTCCAGTGATTCAATATCAACTCTCACCTCCCTTTATTCTTTATATAACTGAAAAGATCTTTTGGTATCCTGCTTTATATTATCAGCTAGTTTGCCCTCATATTTCATCTTTTCCCTTCTTATAGTTTTTTGGTTGTCTTTTGTAGGATGATAAAAGCTTCCCAATCATCCCACTTCCTGACTCACTTTTGCTTCCTTATATGTTGTTTCCTTGGCTTTTATGCAATCCTTAACTTACCTTGTCAGCCATGGTTATCTAGCTCTGCCGTTTGAGAACTTCTTCTGTGACATATTTATCCTGCGACTTGTAAACTATTCCCAGAAACTTCAGTCACCTCTGTTCTGCTGTCATCCCAGCCAGTATACCCCTCCAATCCACCTGGACAAGCTCCTCTCTCATGCCTCTTTAATACCCTTTATTCCATTGCCATACTGATACATGGGAGTTGTGTTTCTCCCTCTCAAATTGCAGTATGAATTCAATCCCATCGTGATCACTGCCTCCTAGGGGTTCCTTTAGATTCAGCTGACTAATAAAATCTGGATTATTACACAACACCTAATCTAAGATAGCCTTTCCCTGAGTAGGCTTAAGCACAAGCTGCTCTAAAAAGCCATCTCATAGGCACTCAACAAATTCCCTCTCTTGCGATCTACCACCAACCTGATTTTCCCAATCCCCCATTATCTTTTTGAAGTCCCCCATTACAATTGTGACATTACCCTTATTACATGCCTTTTCCAGCTCCCTTTGCAATCTCAATCCCACATCTTGGCTGCTATTTAGAGGCCTTTATTGATTCCCATAATAGTTTTTTTACCCTTGCAGTCTCTTAACTCTACTCACAAAGATACAAGGAAAAGGCAGAAGAGTGGCGCTGAGAGAAAAATTGGATCAGCTATGGTGAAATGGTGGAGCAGACGATGGGCCAAATGGCCTAATTTGCTCCTATACCTTATGGTCTTATGGAAATCTACCACAAAATATTTCATATTATATATATATATAATGTGCTTTCCCTCCAAGCCCCTCTCATACATTTACCTATCAAAATTTTTCTTTCCCCTCAGCTTGGGTGAGACTAGAACTAGAGATCGTGTGTTAAGAATGAAAGGTGAAAAGTTTAAGGGGAATATGAGGGGAAACTTCTCTCACTCAGAGAGTCGCAAGAGTGTGGAATGGGCTGCCAGTGCAAGAGGTGCATGTGGGCTCAATTTCAATGCTTAAGAGAAGTTTGTATAGGTACATGTTGGCAGGGGTTTGGACAACTATGGTCTGGGTGCAGGTCCATAAGACTAGGCAGTTTAAATGGTGTGGCACAGACTAGATGGGCTGAAGGGTCTAGTTTATGTGGTGTACTTTGCTATGACTATATGACTTTATCTATGAAGAGAAACCAACGGTCGGCATTTTGGGTGATAATCAAGAGTGGAAAGGAAGGGGACAGAACCCAGAATAAGTCAAGTCAAGTCACTTTTTATTGTCATTTCGACCATAACTGCTAGTACAGTACACAGTAAAAATGAGACAATGTTTTTCAGGACCATGGTGCTCCATGAACAATACAAAAACTACACTGAACTACGTAAACCAACACAAAAACTATACTCGACTACAGACCTACCCAGGATTGCATAAAGTACACAGAACAGTGCAGGCATTACAATAAATAATAAACAAGACAATAGGCACAGCAGAGGGCAGTAGGTTGGTAGTCTGATGGCTTGGGGGAAAATCTGTTACATAAATAAACAGCTAAATGGTGGCGTCTGGGATTCCGTCCATTTCTGTACTCCCACCGAGTATTTCGTTGCCACAGATGTAGTCCAATTTAATGTCCATTGGAGAGCAGAATGGATAGGAGAGTTGGCTGGCTAGGGCTTGCTTTTTTCCTGGCACGGACTCCTGCCCGCTCGCCTTGCTTCCCCTTCCTCACACACCGCTTACAACGTCCCCACCTCCGGCCACCGGCATCAGGCGACACCGAGGACTGCAGGCCCGATTCCCTCAGCAAGCAAACACTGGAGAGCAGAATAGACGGGAGGGCCGGCCGGCTAGGGCTTACTCTTTTCCTGACACGGACTCCTGCCCACTTGCTTCGCTTCCGATTCCTCGCAAGAAGATGGGGGGAGGGTGTGGAGGGGAAAGGACACAACATCTGCAGAATCTCTTATGTTTATGTCGCAGTGCTGTAACACAGCATTTGGGGTTGGGGGAGAAAGGTCTCTTTTGCTTGTTTCCCAGTATATACATTTTGAGTCCAGAGACACTCCATTGGAGAGGGAATATCTTCCTCAGTAGCCTGGAAAAGGTATTTGGACAGCGTTTTAAACTTAAGTTTGAAACATTTAAGTAGAATCCAGTAAATAAGTAGAGCAGTAGATAAAATCTTGTCTGTTTAATGGTTTTTCGATGCTAAATTTAAAAAAATAATTTGCAATGTTTAACAATGAAAATGGACCAGAAAAAAGATGTTAATGTTATCAGCAGGAGACCACTAAAGTGATTAAATTGCATATTTTAGCTGAAGTAGTAAGTACTAATTTTGTTATTCTTAGATTTGCCTTTTTTTGTTGTGTTTATTTTAGTAACTAAAGAAGGACTCCTGACTTGTAGTTCTGTTCTAACTTGTAGCATTATAGGTTCTTTCATTAACTCTCCACTGAGTACTAATTTCTACAGCAGTAAATAATTATTTTTCTTGACTACCAAAGTTTTGCTGCGTTATGTTCAGCATATAATTTGTATAAGAGTTTAGACATGCCTGTTGTGTTCTTCCGTGACTGAAGAGGTTTCAGTATCTTTAGTCACGGATTAGTTTTCACTTTGCCATAAATTTATTAACCATAAAAATCACCTGATCATCTATTTTATTGTCACAATATGCTAAACACCAGCCTTTTGATTTTTCACTGAGGTAAGCCCTCTATTTCAATTCATTACCAAAAAATAGTCACCTTACCATATTTAATGCCTGTTCAATGCAAGCCAGTTAAGATCCTGCTGTATGTAGCCAGATTGCAGATACTCTTGTTTGATTTGATTTTTTTTTAAAGAATGTAGCATCTTAGTCTGCCAGCACATCAGTGAACTTGCATTTGAGAATCCTAGTGAGATCATATGGATAGTTATATGAAATGTGCAAGCTCAGTCCTATGCTATGGTTTGCCAAAGTAAACTGCATTTAAAAGAAATTATCAAAGATTTGCTCATCCTTTCTGATATTTGAACTACATTTTGGGAAAGAGTCTAGTAAACGGGGGTTGCCTGTTTTTTTTGTGGAGTAAAACAACAAACCTTTTTGGAATATATATTCTATGACTTTGGACAGAGAGAATTGAACATTAATATAGTTTGTAACAGGGAATGACTTAATTTGAGTTGAACCTCAATTTGCCAGATTTACTTGAACTCCTGCCAAACATTATAACTAATTTAAGACTTAGCAATGTGCCCTAAACTATTATATTATAAATACTTTAACTGTTTATCAGCCTGGGCTACTAAGATGAAACAGACATTTAATTGGAAACTGCTAAACACCAATAATTGGCATCTCTCTCTCTCACCAGATTTGTCTACCTTATCAGTCATGTATTGTGGCTCATGTAAACTTCTGAAGTTAAAACAAAATCTGAAGCTTTTTTAAACTTGCTCTTTCTTAGAGAGATTCTCATATTGAACTTCCTTTTCCTGGACCACAGGTGCAATTGCTGACAGGAATTTTTACTGTTTAAGTAAATCACCTGGGTTGAGGTCTTTGTGAGTTTAGCTCAAAAATCTCCATTTGATACTCATGAGAAAAAAATAATCATTAAAATAGTTTTATTATAATAACACTAAATGTAAAACTAGAATGAATCCAGGGGCTTTTTGAGTGCTGTATATTCCATTTAATATGATCATGACCATTCTTCAATTATGTTAACTTCTGATCCCCATGACAAAAATTAAGCCTTGATTCAAAAAATCTATCAATCTTGGACTGAAGGTACTAGACAACTATCGTGCTTAGGGATAGAAATTTTCAGAGTCATGAATCACTGCATGATGAAGTTGCTTCTCATCTTATTATTAAATGGATGAGACTAAGTCTGTGATTGTATTGTCTTCAGGAGTCTTTTACACATTGAGAAATTATAATTGTGTTCATGTTACATGATGTGACTGGAAGTAGCTATTTCTCTGGTCTTAACATTCATTCTCCTTTTGTGGCACAGTGCCGATATTGTTTTAGAAACAATTGACTGAATTTTCATTTATAATCAAAATTTAATGATTATTGATTTTTGAAGTTTCTTGCATTATTCATAACATGAGTTTATACTCACTGTTCATTAAATGGTGTTGCTACTCATCACTTTCAGGAGATTATTCACTCCATAAATTGTCTTGTCTTTACTAAACCTGCAATGTGTATTTTAGCAAAACAGATCTGTACAACAGCAAAATTACTATTTAGATTGGAGCAGGATCCAAGTTAGAATACTTTAAAACAAGATATGTGGAAAATCTACACCAACTACAATCAAAATATAGTTGTTGCCATTTTTAAACAAATAATGATTTTTTTCTGTATGAAATGAATGGAACATAAACTGTTTGCTTTGACTAATTAACAATAAACCTCAAAATCAACATTTTTTCTGCTGTATTCTGAAATAACAATGGAACATCTATTCAGCATTTTAATTTTTAGGTATTTTCAGCTGGAAAACGACTTCCTTTTTAGTATGCATAGGTTGTGGTTTTGAGATTTTTTTGATAGCTCAGCCATACTTTTATCAGTGGTCTGTGATCATAAAGCCATTTATGTTCTTAACTATTAAAGGCATTATTATAGATTATGCTTTTTGGCATAAAACAGTGGGAATTTTCAGGCACAACTGAATAATATGTATTTTCTAAAGTCTGCTACTCTGATGCACTGTAAACCCATACAATCTGCCAAATCAGGTGCCTCAGCATGCAGTTATGTGGGCTTTTCTGTGTAGTGCTAGATTCCACATGACACACAGAAAGAAAAGCTGACCTTATGATTTGTATGAAATAGTTGATGTGGTCACTTTCCCGCTTTTTTTTATTACAATGACCAGTGTTGTTTATTTCTTTTCTACAGTCATGGTGGACAATTGGGAAACTGAACTGCCAGCACTGTGGGGCCCGTCTAGGGGAATTTAATTTTGTTTGCCCTGCCAAATGCCCTTGTGGGCAGACAGTGACTGTTCATATCTGCAAGCGTCGGACGGACTATGAACCGCTACATTTAATCAGAAGCACTGAGTCTGCAGAGGTGAAATCCTTGCAGAAAATACAATATATACACAGACTAGAACCTGTGGAGAAGTTGGAGCATGGGTCAAAAAATAGTTTGTTCCACTGCAGGCAAAAAGAATTTTTACATCATTTGAAAAAGATGGATCATGAACAAGGGACTGATGACCTTTGCCTGGAGGCAAGATCACACAACAGAGGAATTGTAGAAGTTGACAGCAACTTCAAAGCAGCTTATCCACAGCCATGCTCTTCTGCTTCACAGCCAGTGAGAGCCAGATGTGCAGTGAAAGGTTTTCATAAGAAGTCTTTCAGTCTGGATTTTAACAGCATAAGCTCAAAGGATGCATCAGTTAGTTCTGCTAGCATTCATGGATTGTGTCCACGATCTTCTTCTTGTGGCCTTATAATGAATCACATTGCTGAGGCTTCTAATCCGATACAGCAGATTTCAGTGTCAGAAGATACTAAACTGCAGCTGTTTGCAAGAGAAGAATCAAATGGATCTCTCTTTCCTAATCAGCACATTAAAGAGTCTGATTTTGTGTTGAACCCTCAGTCATTCCATGATCATCCAGTTGACGAAGAAGACATCGACCCTGGTCCATCTGTTCCAAGACACTGTAGGAACACAGCTGCTCACGTATCCACCATTGTTAGAGGTTGGTCTCCTGAATCAAGTACTGAAACAAGTGATGCAGAAGAGAAGGGGGAAGGACATGAAGCTGGAGCAAGCAATCCTTGTGATGATTCTGCGCCATGTGTTCCCTTATTGTCCTCTGTAGATGAGAGACCCTTGAGTAAAAGAGAGAGAAATAAACTGAAGAGTTTGAAGAGGAAACAACGGAAGTGGCAGCGATGGCATCAGAGCAAATTGAAGGAACAAAAACAGGTCAGTGCTTGAAAGCCTGAGACAGCCTACATGCAGTAATGTTAATATCAGAAAGTCAGGTTAAAATTGGAAACTACTCAGTAAAAAATAAGGAATATCAGTTAAAATATAATCTGCATTTAAATTAGAATCAAAGAGTCAGTGTTTGCATATTAAGAGCACAACTTAGGCACCAAAAGTCCCAAGTTATAAAACAAAAGTTGTTTTTAGATCAAAGCAATATTAACAGTGTACTCCTCAGGGTTTCATATTGGAGCTGCTATTATTTATGATATATTTTAATGATGGACGTTGCTGTTAAATAAAATTTGTCATTTACACAAAATATGTTATCAATGATGAGGATACTAACTAGAGTTGACATTAGAGATGAACTGGTGAAGTGTGAATGCATGTTAATGCAGACAAGTGTGAACTGAAGAGAGAGGGGAAACCAACTATACGTAATAGCAAAGCTGCAGAAACCAAGAGGCTTGGGTGCAAATATCTGAAGATGGTTGGTCAGATTATGTAAGTGAATGGAATTGCTTTATTATTGTGACATGCACCAATATATAGTAAAAAGATTTTTCTTGCAAGTGATCATATCATTACACAATGCATTGAGGAAGAACAAGGAAATGCAATAACACGATGCAAAACAAAGTGAAACAGCTAAAGAGAAAGTGCAGTGTAGGTAAATAATAAGGTGCGAGTTCATAGTGAGGTAGATTGTGAGGTCAAAAGTCCATTTATTATATTAGAGAACTAATTAATTGTTTTAAAAAAAAAGGATCTAGTGCTCTCCCAGCTTATATAATGAATAAACTCTTCTCGGGCTTCCAGCCGGGGACAGGTATCGTTTTGATGACAAACTCTGTTGTGGAGTAGAAACTATCTGTGAGTCTGGTGGTAAATGCTTTCAGGCTTTTATATTTTCTGCCAGATGGAAGGAGGAGATGAAAGAATATCTGGGGTGGATGAGGTCGACATTTATGGTAGTTGCATTACTGAGGCAGCGAGAAGTTATAGGCAAGAGTCTACGGCGGGAAGGCTGGTTCCGTGATGTGCTGAGCAGTGTCCACAACTCTGAAGTTTCTTGTGGTCATGACAGAGTAGTTACCATAATGAGCCATTATGCATTTGAATAGGATGCTTACTATGGTGCATTGCTAAAAATCAGTAAAGGTCAATGGGAAAATGCCAAATTTCTTTGGCCTTCTGAGGAAGTAGAGGCATTGCTGTGCTTTCTTGGCCATGATATCTACATGGTTGGACCAGGACAGACTATTGGTGACGTTCACTCCCAGGAACTGGAAACTCTTACCTTCTCATCTTCAATGCATAAGATTTTGGATTTCACACACAAAATGCAAAAACAAAGCATTATAAAACGCTATGAGGACCATAACTAAAATACTTTATATTGGTCATTGGATTTTAGGAAGGATGCAAAGCCCCTAGAAAGGATTTTCTGAAATGTTTCTGGGTTTGGGTATTTTGAATACAAGAAAAGGGAAGAGAGAATGGTATTTTTTAAAGAGAAGATGATTTGATAGAAATGTGCAAGTTCTTGATAGTGTAATGATGTGCCACACACAGAGCTAGCAATAACGACACGCAGTCTGTAAGTTGCACTCGAGACTAGTTTATTCAAACTTCGTGGCACTGGCTTTTACACAGTTCCGTTCCCACCCTCTCCAGGCGGAATTAACGTCCGGGGTACAGTACAAAAGTCTCTTCCCGCGCATGGGCTTTCTCCCCTTGCTGGTGAAGAAAAAGGCCCAGCGCCATTTTTTTGAGCCGGTTCGCCTGTGTAGAAAGTGGGTCGCCACGATAGGATGATTATGGAGAACCTGTCCTCAGTGGACTCCAAAAGGCATAGCAATAAAATTATTATCAAAAGGTCTAGGGCATTAAGGGGAGAGTAGAAATAAAACACTAAAAAGCAATAAGCTGTAAGTGTAGTAGATGCAGATTGCAGGACAAATATTTGAAGTTTAAAGGGCTATTGAGAAAGAATTGGAAAGTGGAATTGACTAAATTGTTCTGGTATAAGCCAGTATAATGCAGATTGATTGAATGGTTTGAACTTTACTGCTTCTGTGATTCCAAAACCTATAATAGAAAGACGAAATTGTTTCTTAAAAAAAGCTGCATTTTGATGGTGTTAAAAATTAAAATAATACCTAATTTGCAACAATAATAATAATAGACAACAATTAAAGGTATATTTAGTGTCTTCACAATTTTTGAAAGTAATTTCTGCTCTTGTAAAATAAACATAAAAATGCTCTGTTATTTTAAATGCTGAATGTCAGGTAGATTAAAAAAAACACTGTGGGGTATATAAAGAAAAAATTCCTTTGGTGGAAGAAGGGATGATAGCGAATTATCCAGTGTCATTCTGAAAGGTTAGATAAATGGCAAAATCACTTAATTAATTGTGTCCAGCTCCAATCCCAGACTTCAGGAATTCAGATGGCTCTTCTCTGGTAGATCTGGTTCAAGATGGAACTGCTGAAACAGTCTTGTGAACCTTAATGCTACATTAATGAAACAGAAAAATGGAAACATAGAAACATAGAAAAGCTACAGCACAATACAGGCCTATCAGCCCACAATGCTGTGCTGAATATGTACTTACTTTAGAAATTATCTAGGGTTACCCATAGCTCTCTATTTTTCTAAGCTCCATGTACTTATCCAGGAGTCTCTTAAAAAACCCTATTGTATCCGCCTCCACCACCGTCGCTGGCAGTCTATTCCATGCACTCACTACTCTCTGCATAAAAAACTTACCCCTGACATCTCCTCTGTACCTGCTTTCAAGAACCTTAAAACTGTGTCATCTTGTGTTAGCCATTTCAGCTCTGGGAAAAAGCCTCTGACTATCCACACGATCAATGCCTCTCATCATCTTATACACCCCTATCAGGTCACCTCCCATCCTCTGCCACTCCAAGGAGAAAAGACCGAGTCCACTCAACCTATTCTCATAAGGCATGCTCCCCAATCCAGGCAACATCCTTGTAAATCTCCATAGCACCCTTTCTATAGTTTCCACATACTTCCTGTAGTGAAGTGACCAGAACTGAGCACAGTACTCCAAGTGGGGTCTGACCAAGGTCCAAAATAGTTGTAACATTACTTCTCGACTCTTAAACTCAATCCATTGGTGGATGAAGGCCAATGCACCATATGCTTTCTTAACCACAGAGTCAACCTGCGCAGTAGCTTCGACTGTCCTGTAGACTCAGACCCCAAGATCCCTCTGATCCTCCACACTGCCAAGAGTCTTACCATTAATGCTATATTCTGCTATCATATTTGACCTACCAAAATGAACCACCACACTTATCTGTGTTGAACTCCATTTGCCATTCCTCAGCACAGTTTTGTATCCTATCGATGTCCTGCTTTAAAATCTGAGAGCCCTCCACAACATCTCCAATCTTTGTGTCATCAGCAAGTTTACGAACCCATCCCTCCACTTCCTCAACAGTTCATTTATAATAATCGCAAAGAGAAGGTGCCCCAGAACAGATGCCTGAGGCACACCACTGGTCACCGACCTCCATTCAGAATGTAACCCATCTATAACCACTCTTTGCCTTCTGCGGGCAAGCCAGTTCTGGATCCACAAAGCAAGGTCCCCATGGATCCCATGCCTCCTTACTTTCTCAATAAGCCTTGCATGGGGTACCTTATCAAATGCCTTGCTGAAATCCATATACACTACATCTACTGCTCTAACTTCATCAACATGTTTAGTCACATCGTCAAAAAATTCAATCAGACTCATAAGGCGCAACCTGCCTTTCACAAAGCCATGCTGACTATTCCTAATCATATTAGGCCTCTCCAAATGTTCATAAATCCTGCCTCTCAATATCTTTTCCATCAACTTACCAAGCAGTGAAGTAAGTCTCACTGGTCTGTAATTTCCTGGGCTATCTCTACTCCCTTTCTTGAATAAGGGAACAACATCTGCAACCCTCCTGATGCACCATCAATAACTCACACTGAGACGTAAGGCGAGATATCGGCTTTTATTGACTGGAAGAAGGAACCAGGAGTGAGTGTCCATCATACTATGTCCTGGAGACTGAGGCCGAGCGTCAGGCCTCAGATCGCCTTTATACAGGGGCCTGTGGGAGGAGCCACAGGAGCAGTCAGCAGGGGGCGTGTCCAGACAGGCACATAGTTCACCACACCTCCAATCCTCCAGAACCTCACCTATCCCCGTTGATGATGCAAAGATCATTGCCAGAGACTCAGCAATCTGCCAGAGGCTCAGCAATCTTGAATAACCTCCAGGTTTTGCTCCAAATTGCACACTGGCCTTATTTAGAAACATCCAAGAAGCATCCCTTTACTTGTTTTGTTTATGCCCTGAAACACTCTACTTAACAACACAGTGAAGGTAATTTTATTAGCAGGAATGCAGCTTTTCAAGAAGGTGTCACATCATCAGGTTTTCAAAGGCAACTAGGAATGAGCATTTAACACTAGTTTTATCAAGTAAAGCTTTTACCTGTAAATGAATACTAAATGTAAATGTAAATAAATGAAGTGATGAATACAGCCCAGTCCATCATGGCTAAAGTCCTCCCCCCATTGAGTACATCTACACAGAGCATTGTCACAGGAAAGCAGCATCTATCATCAGGGACTCCCACCACCCAAGTCATGCTTTCTTTTTGCTGCTGCCATCAGGAAGAAGGTACAGGAGCCTCAGAACCCACCCCACCAGGTTCAGGAGCAGTTATTACCCCACAACCATCAGGCTCTTGAACCAAAAAGGGATAACTTCATTCATTTTCACTTGCCCCATCACTGAACTGTTCCCACAACCTGTGGACTCTTCATCTCATGTTGTCATTAATTATTGCTTATTTATTTATTATTATTCTTTCTTTCTTTTTGTACTTGCACAGTTGTTATATTTTGCCCACTGATTGAACTCTCAAGCTTGTGCAGTCTTCCATTGATTCTATTATGGTTATTATTCTATGATGGAGTTATTGAGTATGTCTGCAAGAAAATGAATCTTAGTGTTTTATATAGTGACATATATGTACTTTGATAATAGATTTACTTTGAACTCTGAATAAAAGAAAGCGGAGAAACTTGTTGAAAGGTGAAGCATATATTTACAGTGAATTAAAGACTATTTTGTTCTGGAAATTAGTTAAGCAGAACCATGCTCTTTAAGTGCTAGAACATATATCAGAGGATGCATTTGGGTTGGCAATTGTTGTGTGAGCAGTGAGGAATGAGCAGAAAGATACATCCAGGTTGGAATCCAAGTAGAGGCAATAGGATCTGTACCACAGTATTCTGTGAAGACTGAGCTCAGTGACAGTAATACTAAGCGGGTGAACAATATTGATCTGGGCACTGCTATTGCTGATGTACTAAGGCAAAGTTTGTAGAAACCAAATAACCTCACTAGCGCATCTTTGAAATATGTGAAGAAGCTGGAGAACCCAGTAGAAACTCTCTAAGCCTTGGGGAGGTTGTGTATACCTGAGGTCTGAGAGGAACCCATGTCCTTGGAACCACGAGGAGCAGACTCAATCATTGAGCAACCATGCCACCCATTCAGAACCAAGAGGTGAGCGCATCACCAAGATCCAAGATGTTGCTATAGCAATCAGGCCATTAATGTAACTGGTCAATTAACCTCCTAGATAGTCTGATGATGACATTTTGAGATCAGGGCAGGTGAAGGAGCTTTGGTGGTTGCATCTGATTGTTCCCTACCATGGCATGACAATTTTCCTCAAATGACATAAGATTGTACTTCCGTAAAAGAGTTAGATAACTGATATGGTTGTATACAATAAAGTACAGTGGAAATGAAACAGTTAATAAAAACCACTTGGGAGCCAAGAGAGGGTTACAAGATTGATTAAACGCTGACTGATGCAGGGCTACAACCTGATTGCATAACCTGTGGAAGCAGATGGTTAAGGTGACCAGGGTTTCAGCAGGGGAGGGCTACGACTACTGGGATTGTGTAGGAATATGTTCTCATCCCTTGCTGTTTCTGGTATTTAATGAAGAAATAGAGTTAAAAGCAAGGGTCAAGATCTAAAATAGTTAATCCTGTTGATAGTGAGAAAAAATTATAGAAAAAATAACAAAAACTCCTGATGCCACTTACTGCATACTTTTCACTTATGTTTGACCTCCAAAAGTGCAACACCTTCATAGTTAACCTGTTTAAACTGTATCTGCCTTTTCTTTGTCCATGTTTTCAATGTTGCAGCTATATAGTACCTAGTCAGACCCCACTTGGAGTACTGTGCTCAGTTCTGGTCGCCTCACTACAGGAAGGATGTGGAAGCCATAGAAAGGGTACAGAGGAGATTTACAAGGATGTTGCTTGGATTGGGGAGCATGTCCTTATGAAGATAGTGAACTCGGCCTTTTCTCCTTAGAGCGACGAGGATGAGGGGTGACCTGACAGAGGTGTATAAGATGATGAGAGGCATTGATCGTGCGGATAGTCAGAGGCTTTTTCCCAGGGCTGAAATGGTTGCCACAAGAGGACTCAGGTTTAAGGTGCTGGAGAGTAGGTACAGAGATGTCATGGGTAAGTTTTTTACTCAGAGAGTGGTGAGTGCATGGAATGGGCTACCGGCAGCGGTGGTGGAGGCGGATACGATAGGGTCTTTTAAGAGACTTTTGGATAGGTACATGGAACTTAGAAAAATAGAGGGCTGTAGGTAAGCCTAGTAATTTCTAGGCTAGGGACATGTTCAGCACAACCTTGTGGGCCGAGGGGCCTGTATTGTGCTTCAGGTCTTCTATGTTTGTAACCTATGTACTTCTGTGTCCTTTGACCATCTTTTTCAATATCCTGAACTCCTCCAGTTTATGAGGTACCCGTAACCTTCCTAACCAACCAATCTACATTTATATCCAAACGAATTGCATGTGTCGCACGCAACAGACATCCCAGCACTGATCCCTGCAGAATAGCAAGGGCAGAGTTCCAGTCAGAATCCATAACAGTGATTGCCTCTTTATTATTTCACAGCTCTGTCCAGAATAATGGGATTGCTCTACTGGGAGACAAAACTGGCCAGGAAGCCAAATAACAGCTTTCTGTGTCATAATACATATGTAAGGTAGTAAGGGCCTGGAACTTACTGCCTAGTAGAGTGGTAGAGACAAAAACCCTCACTGTATTTAACAAATAGTTAGATTGTATTCGTAAGAACTGTGATATGCAGAGCTACAACCTGAATCCAGAACCTGTGAATTCACTTTCAAGGCCTTTACAACTCACATTCTCGGTATTTATTATTATTTTTTGTATTTGCACAGTTTGTCTTTTTTGTACATTGAATTGTCAGTCTGTGTGTGGGGTTTCATTGATTCTGTTGTATTTTTGTACTGCTGTGAATGTCTGCAATGAAATTAATCTCAGGGTAGGATATGGTGACATATACATTGATAATAAATTTACTTTGAACTTTGAATTTTGACCTTGTTTTGGAAGATGGCATTATCTGTGACTAGTGCACACATCACTGGCAGAATGGCTCCAGAAGGGTGACTTCTGTGATTATTACCCTTTAAAAGCCATTATTTGCTTTTCCAACTGTGGCACTTTACAGCCAATAGTATGCTCAGTGTAATTGCTCTTATAATGTAGAAAACAGCAGTTGGTTTGGATAAGTGAGTTGTTAATGACCGAATAACCTGTTTTAGTGGGAGATAACCTTTCTTTATCTTCTAATGAAGCTGTACTTTAATAAGAAAAAGGGAAGGGAAAAGATAGAGATCAAAAGTAATTCAAACATGTTAACTCTGGTTAATTTAGCTAGTTTTAGTTGGTTTGTATAAGTCCATCCAGCAATAAATTTTTTTCTCTTGGTGACACATGAAACATTACAAATTATTATATGTTATTGGAAGTTGCAAAACTTAACGTTTGTGGCAGCATAATGTGAATCATCCGACCATGAAGAACATTGTCTAAATATATGGTAAGTTTAAGAAAGCCAGGCTTTAATTGTGTGTTGATCCCTGCAGTGCTGTATACCATTTTTGTACCCTGCTTCAAACTGCAAAAGTACAAATTTCTGTTTGGAAGCAACATGCTGTGAGCTTGCCTATGCACATGGTTTGATTAGTTATCATCAAACTCATGATAATGTAAGTATAATGATAGCAATAAAACTAACATGGTGCTATAAGAAAAGATTAAAGGGATCAGAGAAACGCTGGACAGCTGGAATAAAATGTCACTGATAGATTGTACAAGCAAGCATGAAAGAAAAGAAAAATTCAAATTAAGATTTTACTTATAATCTTTTTATCTGAAATTTTTATCCTGAAATAAAACAAGTATTGTGAAGCCTTTCTATTTATATTTTGAAATTTACATACAGCCTGTGGTCTGCAACTATGTGACTAAGGTTAGAAGTATGTGGGCCTCTGTTACTAGAGGATTTGAATTAGAACCATTAGGAAATATTTTTGCTTTTATATAGTGCTTTGATCGTACCACACTTAGGGTTTTGTGTGGTGTTAGTTCTAGTCCAAGTTCAAGTTTACTGTCCATATACTGTATACAACCAAACAAAACAACATTCCTCTGGACCACAGTGCACTCACACAACATATATCAGGCTGCACTTAAACCAAGATACTATGCTATAAATAAGTCAATAAAATATATTTCAAATATAATGCATGTAGTAAGGTGCAGCACAAGTAAACTGTAAATAGTACTATAAACAGCTCGCTGTTTTAGTGAAGAGACAGGGTGGCAGGGTATTCATTAGTCTCACAGCCCAAGGGAAGAAGATGTTATCCAGTCTAGTAGTCCAAGTCCTGGTGCTTTTTTATCTCCTTCCTGATGTTAGTGGGTCAGGAGATTGTGGAATTGGGTAGTGGGGTTCCTCAAAAATGCCTTGTGTTATTCATCTACATTGTTGCCGATGATCATCAGTGAACTTGATGCAGTTTGAGCTGAATCGGGCAGTGCAGTCGTGAGTTAGTAGCAGGCTGAGCACACAACCCTGAGCAGCATGAGTGCTCAGTGTGTTGGAGCTTGAGATGTTGCTGCAACTCTGACTGACTGGAGTCTTTCCTTTAAGAAGATCCAGTTACAGAGAGGGGTATTGAGCCTCAACAACAAGGACAGCTTACCCATCAGTGTCAGAGCAATGATCATGGCAAGCATCAAGCTGAAGTCGATGAACAACATCTTGGGGTACAGGACACCTGTTTCTTGGTGGGACAGGAAGGAGTGGATAGCCAAGGCTATGGCATCATCAATGGACTGGTTTGAGGGGTAAGCAACCTGCAATGTAGTTGGAATGTGGGAGTTTATACAGTCTATTGCCAGCTACTTAAAGCACTTCATGATTGTTGAAGTCAGTGCCACTGGGCGGTAATCATTTAGGCCAGTTACTATTGCTCTTCGTGGCACCAAAATGATGGTGGCCGCCTTGAAGCCTGCAGGGACAGTGAACTGTTTCACAGAGATATTAAAGGTATCTGTTCAGCCTCTGTTAGTTGGACTGCACAGTCCCTCAGCACCTGAACAGATACGTTGTCTGGCCTTGCAGCTTGGTATGCATTTACCGTGGCTGATGGTGCCATAGCTTCAGCCATCCACTCCAGTTACAGCCAGACAGGGTGCCTGTTCCTCAGGAAGAGAGGGGCTTTCCTTGATCCCACAGTTGTCAATTGGTCAAGTCATGTATAGAACACATTCAGCATATCAGGAACGAAGGATTTTCTGTGTGTGCTCAGGCTTTGTTAGTCTCCATACACTGCCGTAAAAAATTACTAGAAAAGTTCCAGTGATGAATGTTGCATAAGGAAAGATTTAGTGAGCAAATCCTTATTCTCTGGAGTTTAGAAGAATGAAAAGAGATCTCATTGAAATTTGCACAATTCTTAAAGTTTAGAGTGGAGGGATGTGTCGTTACTTTGTTCCCTTAACTGAGGACTCTAGGAACATGGGACAAAGATTCACAATAAAGGGGAGGCTTTATAGCATTGAGATGAGGAAAACATTATTTCCTCAAAGGTTAGAAACATAGAAAATAGGTGCAGGAGTAGGTCATTCGGCCCTTTGATTCTGCACCACCATTCAGTATGATCATGGCTGATCATCTAATTCAGAACCCTGTACCTGCTTTCTCTCCATACCCCCTGATCCCTTTAGCCACAAGGGCCATATCTAACTTCCTCTTAAATATAGCCAATGAACTGGCCTCAACTGTTTCCTGTAGCAGAGAATTCCACAGATTCACCACTCTCTGTGTGAAGAAGTTTTTCCTCATCTCGCTCCTAAAAGGCTTCCCCTTTATCCTTAAACTGTGCCCCCTCTTTCTGGACTTCCCCAACATCTGAAACAATCTTCCTGCATCTAGCCTGTCCAATCCTTTTAGAATTTTATACGTTTCAATAAGATCCCCCCTCAATCTTCTAAATTCCAGTTAGTATAAGCCTAGTCGATCCAGTCTTCCTTCATATGAAAGTCCTGCCATCCCAGGAATCAATCTGGTGAACCTTCTTTGTACTCCCTCAATGGCGAGAATGTCTTTCCTCAGATTAGGGGACCAAAACTGCACACAATACTCTAGGTACGGTCTCACCAAGGCCTTGTACAACTGCAGTAGAACCTCCCTGCTCCTGTACTCAAATCTTTTTGCTATGATTGCCAACATACCATTTGCCTTTTTCACAGCCTGCTGTACCTGCATGCCCACTTTCAATGACTGGAGTACAATGACACCCAGGTCTCGTTGCACCTCCCCTTTTCCTAATCAGCCACCATTCAGTTCATAATATGTTTTCCTGTTCTTGCAACCAAAGTGGATAACCTCACATTTATCCACATTAAATTGCATCTGCCATGAATTTGCCCACTCACCTAACCTATCCAAGTCACCCTGCATCGTCTTAGCATCCTCCTCATAGCTAACACCACTGCCCAGCTTTGTGTCATCCACAAATTTGAAGATGCTGCATTTAATTCCCTCGTCTAAATCATTAATATATATTGTAAACAACTGGGGTCCCAGCACTGAGCCTTGCAGTACCCCACTGCCTGCCATTCTGAAAAGATCCCATTTACTCCCATTCTTTGCTTCCTGTCTGCCAACCAATTCTCTATCCACATCAATACCGTGCCCCCAGTACCGTGTGCTTTAGGTTTGCACACTAATCTTCTGTGTGGGACCTTGTCAAAAGCCTTTTGAAAATCCAAATATACCACATCCACTGTGAACATGTGATTTCTGAGACCGTCTATCCAATAGTGCTGTGAGGTCTCAGTCATTGTGGACATAAAGGCAATCAAGGGCTTGGTGCTGAAAGATGGTGGGAGGTGGAAGATCAGCCATGGTCTTGATGAATGACAGACAAGGTTCAAAGGGTCAGATAGACTCCTTCCGTAGATATTTCTTACATATTGTTAGGTTGCTTCCAGACAAAGTGTTTCAGATAGAGTCTGATAATTACTTCTTTAAGCTCTAGCATAACTTCTTCTGTATTCCAAAGAATTTACTGTAGCTGCCTTCAAATTTTAATGATTTGCAATCAATAGACAATGGACAGTAGGTGCAGAAGTAGTCCATTCGGCCCTTCGAGCCTGCACCGCCATTCTGAGATCATGGCTGATCAATTCCTATCAATACCCGGTTCTTGCCTTGTCCCCATATCCCTTGATTCCCCTATCCATAAGATACCTATCTAGCTCCTTCTTGAAAGCAGCCAGAGAATTGGCCTCCACTACCTTCCGAGGCAGTGCATTCCAGACCCCCACAACTCTCTGGGAGAAGAAGTTTTTCCTTAACTCTGTCCTAAATGACCAACCCCTTATTCTCAAACCATGCCCTCTGGTACTGGACTCTCCCAACATCTGGAGCATATTTCCTGCCTCTATCTTGTCCAATCCCTTAATAATCTGATATGTTTCAATTAGATCCCCTCTCAATCTCCTTAATTCCAGCGTGTACAAGCCCAGTCTCTCTAACCTCTCTGCGTAAGACAGTCCAGACATCCCAGGAATTAACCTTGTTGTGGTCATACATAACCAAATCCTTGCTTCTGTTTTGTTCTGATTTCCTGCCATTTTAATGTTTCTTTCTTGAATTCCAAACAAAATCTTGCACAGTTATACATGTCAAAGTCTACTACCTTGTAAAAGGTGCTTTCCTGGCATAAATGATGATTAAACTCTTTGTAGGCTTCCAGCCGGGTACAGGTATCAATCTTAACCGATATTTTGATGACAAACTCAAATGTCTTAATCAGGGGTGATACTTGGGCCATCAATGATTTCCTTTTCCAAGAGATGGCAGATAAAGATGGCAGAGTTTGTCATCGAAATGTCAGTTAAAGTCAATACCTGTACCCAGATGGAAGCTCAAGCAGCGTTTATTCATCTGCCTCCCTTAGCTTGCCACCCTCAAGCAATGATTCCATTCACCTTTGCAACTTCCTACTCTGATCTGGGGTATTATTTATCCTTTTAACTGAGAATTGTCTATACAGTTTGAAAATGTTGTAAATAGTGTGGGATGGGGAGTCGAGCCTCTGTGTATATCAGGCCAGACAGATTGAATTTAATTTAATTTATTAGCAGCTGTAAATTAATTGACGTTCAGTATTTGAAGCTTTTAATAATTTAAGAACTTTTGTCAAATGTTTAACTGACAAAATAATTAATGGTGCATTTTATGCTTGATTTTCTATTTCAACATAAACAATGTTCAAAGTCATATTTCAGATGGTATGATTGTTCAAAAAGTTAAATATCTATGTTACATGTAGGATTAGCATAAGTTTCATTACACAACCTTAACAGAGCTTTGACATTCTGTGTGATGGAAAATAATGCTTTCCTTGTTTATTGTTTTTGAAATCCTAAACTAAAACAATCAGTTTTCTTTTCTTTTCAGGTACTTGTAAAATTTGAAAAGCATATTAATAGAGCTTATTCACATCTTTAGCTGTTTTTCTCAGTTTACTTTGAATGGAGACATAAAATCAAAAGCGGTCAATGTGGACTCAGAATAGATAAACCTTAGATCAGAGAATAAGTGCAGAACTGGGTATGGCAATAAATTACAAAAAAGTGAGCAGATGAATTTTATTCCTTTTACCATTGGAAAGCTTTGATTCAAGCTGCCTTCAGTTTTACTCTACTGAGCAGGAGATAGAGAGGAGCTACAAGGAGTTAGTCACCTCGAGGCTGTAGGATTTAGGTAAGTGGGTGACGGTCAGGGAAGGGATGGGAAGAGCTCAGATAGTAGAGAGCACCCTGTGGCCACCCCACCTCAGTAATCATTACCTCGTTGCGGGGGGGGGGGGTGTCCTGACAGAGGATGGCCACAGTGATCGAGTCTCTGGCACTGAGCCTGATTCCGTGGTGCAAAAGGGAGAGAAGAATATGAGGAATGCAGTAGTCATAGGGGATTCCATAGTGAGGAGAACAGACTGGTGATTCTGACAGCCTAATAGAGATGCCCACATGGTGTGTTGCCTCCCAGTGCCAGGGTACAGCATGTCTTGGATCGGGTGCAGAGTATTTTGAAGGAATATTTCTGGAGGAGGTCCTGAAGAGAGAATTCAGGGGGTTAAGTAGGAAACTGAAAAGCAGGACCTCTAGGGTAGTAATCTCAGGATTGCTGCCTTTGCCTGTGCCACGTGCTAGCGAGTGCAAGAATAGCATGATCAGGCATATTAATGTGTGGCTGGGAGCCTGGATCATTGGGACCTCTTCTGAGGGAGGTGTGACCTGTACAAAATGGATGGGTTACACCCGAACCCAATGGGGTTCAATATCCTAGCGGATACAATTAATAGAGCTGTTAGGGAGGGTTTAAACTAATTTGGCAGGGGGATAGGACCAGAGTGATAAGGTTGAGGAAGGGGAAATCAGAAATAAATCTAAGATAATGTGCAACAGAGATTATCGAAAGAACAAGTAGAAGGTGAGGCTTAATTGCAGCCAGTGGGATGAGTTACAGGGCAATAGAGGTGTGGTGTAGTTAAAACAGAAAGCAACAAATACTGGACTGAAAGTGTTATATTTGAATGGACGATCTCGAAAGTTAGTTACAAATTGGAAAATATGACTTTGTGGTTATCTCTGAAACCTGGCTAAAGGATGGCTGCCATTGGGAGCTGAATGTTCAAAGATATAGGGTGTTTCGGAAAGATAGGTTAGTTGGCAGAGGGGGTGGTGGGCTCTGTGTATAAGAAATAATATTAAATCATTAGTAAGAGATGACATGGGACTGGAAGGTGTAGAGTCACTGTGGGTTGAGTTAAGAAATAGCGAGGATAAAAAGACCCTAATGGCAGTTGTATACAGGCCTCCAAACAGCAGCCAGGATGTGGATCACAAATTATGGCAAGGGATAGAAAAGTCATGTCAGAAAGACAATGTCATTATAATGGTTGCGGATTTTAACATGAAAGTGGATTGGGAAAACCAGGACCTCAAGAGAGAGAATTTGTAGTATGTCTAAGGGATAGCTTTTTAGAACAGCTTGTTGTTGAGACACTAGGGGATCAGCTGTGCTGGATTGGGTGTTGTGCAATGATCCGGAGGTGATAAGAGAGCGTGAGGTTAAGGAATCCTTAGGGAGCAGTAATCATAATATGATCAAGTTCATATTGAAATTTGAGAGAGAAAAAATAAAATCCAATGTGTTGGTATTTCAGTGGAATAAAGGAAACTACAATGGCATGAGAGGGGAACTGGCCAAAGTTGACTAGAAAGGGACATTTGCAAGAAAGACAGCAGAGCAGCAATGTCTGGAGTTTCTGGGAAAAGTAATGGAAGTGCAGGACAGATATATTCCAAATAGGAAGAAATTTTCGAATGGAAGAAGGACACTATCGAGGTTGACAAGTGAAGTTAGAGCCAAAGTAAAAGCAAAAGAGAGGGCATGCAAGGAAACAAAAGCTAGTGAGAAGTTAGAGAATTGGGAAGCTTTTAAAAACTTGCAGAAGGAAACTAAGAAGGTCATTAGGAAGGAAAAGATGAATTATGAAAGGAAGGTGGTGACTAATATCAAAAAAAATATGAAAAGTTTTTTTGAGTATATGAAGTTAAGGGTAGATACAGGACCAATAGAAAATCATGCTGGAGATATTGTAATGAGAGATGGCAGAGGAACTGACTGCATATTTTGCATCAGTCTCCACAGTGGAAGACATCTGCAGGATACCAGACATTCAAGAGTGTCAGGGAAGTGAAGTACAGTTGGCCCTCCTTATCCGTGAATTCCGCATGCACGAATTCAACCAACCGCGAGTTGTGAAAACCCGGAAGTGCTCTTCCAGCACGTGTTGTTTGAGCCAGTGCAGACTTTTTTTTCTTGTCACTATTCCTTAAACAATGCAGTATAACAACTATTTACATAGCATTTACATTGTATTAGGCATTATAAGTAATCTAGAGATGATTTAAAGTATACGGGAGGATGTGTGTGGGTTATTGTGGATCGGGATTGAAAATAATCATAAGTTCTCTCACTAAGTAAGTCAGAACAGGTACATTTGGTATTATTTAGTGTCAGTTAGTCAAATTTTTGTCTTAGTACATAGTATATATTTTACCTTTCTATGCATATAAAACACTTAAGAACGTATGTTTCAGCGCCGGGTTTGGGAACGGAAGTTCTCGGGACTCGGGATAGACCGTTCCTGAGTGCGCTTTCCACCATGCCGATAGTTCCGATCGTTGACTGACATAGCCTAACACTTTTCCAATGACCGATAGCATTTCACCTCTTTCCGATCGCTTTATTATTTCCACTTTATTTTCAATCGTGTTCGTGATTATTTTCGTGAACAGTAACACTGCGGATTCAGATTTCTACCGCTGGGTCCTAATGTCCACCACACTGAGACAGGTTGAATAAGGTCTTGGGTTCTGCTGGGTCCTAGGGTCCACCACATTAAGACAGGTTGAATAAGGGACTTGAGCTTCCGTGAATTTTGTTATCTGCGAGGGGTCCTGGAACCAATCCCCCGCGGATAAGGAGGGCCGACTGTATATGCAGTGAAAATTGTGACTGAGAAGGTGCTCAGGAAGTTTAATGGTCTGAGGGTGGATAAATCTCCTGGACCTGATGGAATGCACCCTTGGGTTCTGAGGGAAGTAGCTGGAGAGATTGTGGAGGCATTAACAATGATCTTTCAAGAATCGATAGATTCTGGCATTGTACCAGATGACCGGAAAATTGCAAATGTTACTCTGCTATTTAAGAAGGATGGGAGGCAGCAGAAAGGAAACTATAGACCTGTTAGCCTGACATCAGTGGTTGGGAAGTTGTTGGAATTGATTGTTAGGGATGAGATTATGGAGTACCGGAGGCACATGACAAGATAGGTCAAAGCCAGCATGGTTTCCTGAAAGGAAAATCCTGCCTAACCAACCTACTGCAGTTTTTTTGAGGAAATTACAAGCAGGGTTGACAAAGGAGATGCAGTAGATGTGTACTTGGATTTTCAGAAGGCCTTTGATAAGGTGCCACACATGAGGCTGCTTAGCAAGATAAGAGCCTATGGAATTACAGGGGAGTTACTAGCATGGGTGTAGCATTGTCTGATCGGCAGAAAACAGAGAGTGAGAATAAAGGGATCCTATTCTGTCTGGTTACCAGTGGAGTTCTACAGGGATCGGTGTTGGGACCACTGCTTTTTATGATGTATGTGAGTGATTTGGACAATGGGATTAATGGATTTTTGGTTAATTTTGCCAATGATACAAAGATAGGTGGAGGAGCAGGTAGTGTTGAGGAAACATTATATACTAGACAAGTTTATAGAGGAATTTAAGGTGGGGGGTTTTATGGGAGGCAGGGTTTAAGGGTCAGTACAACATTGTGGGCCCAAGGGCCTGTACCGTGCTGTACTATTCTATGTTCTATTTTCTAAACAGAGAGCCTGCAGAGAGACTAAGATAGTTTAGGGGAATGGGCAAAGAACTGGCTAATGAAATACAATGTTGGAAAGTGTATGTTCATGCACTTTGGTGGAAGAAATAAATGGGCAGCCTGTTATTTAGATGGAGAGAGAATTCAAATAGCAGAGATCCAAAGGGATTTGAAAGCCCTTGTGCAAGATACCCTAAAGGTTAACCACCAGGTTGAGTCAGTGGTGAAGAAGATGAATGCAATGTTGGCATTCATTTCTAGAGGTATAGAGTATAAGGGCAGGGATGTGATGTTGAGGCTCTATAAGGCACTCATGAGACTACACTTGGAGTATTGTGTGCAGTTTTGGGCTCCTTATTTTAGAAAGGATATACTGACATTGGAGAAGGTTCAGAGAAGATTCACAAGAATGATTCCAGGAATGAAAGTGTTACCATATGAGGAACATCTGCCAGCTCTTGGGCTGTATTCCCTGGAGTTCAGGAGAATGAGGGGTGGGGGGGATCTCATAGAACCATTCTGAATGTTAAAAGGCCTGAACAGATTAGATATGGAAAAGTTATTTCCCATGGTAGGGGAGTCTTGGACAAAAGGGCACAACTTCAGGATTGAAGAATGTCCACTTAGAACAGAGGTGCAGAGAAATTAATTTAGTCAGAGGGTGGTAAATCTGTGAAATTTGTTGCCACATATTCTGTGGAGGCCAAGTAATTGGATGCATTTAAGGCAGAGGTGATAGGTTCTTGATTAGCCAGGGCATCAAAGGATATGGGGAGAAGGCAGGGGAATGGGGATGACTGGAAGAATTAGATCAGCCCACGATTGAATGGCATAGCAGACTTGATGGGCCAAATTGCCTCCTTTTGCTTTTACATCTTATGGTCTAATAAAAGCAATTGGAATTTTCATTTTTTATCAGCTGAACAATTAGGTAGAAAGTTGGTTGCTATAGCTGATGATGTACAATTTTCATACTGTGGAATGTAAATTAGTTAAAAAATTTTAGTCATATTCTTTCATTGCTATTTCCTATTATTTTGGTTAAGTTCTTCAATGCATCATGATCTTTTGAAGTATCAGAACAGAGTTATGTTTGGTTTTGCCCTTTGTTTGACAAACTTGGCCTCCATGATTGGTTGGTCCCTTCCTTTTGATTTCACTTCTTTTTGTTGTTGCATCTTGAAATTAGATTAAATTGAGAACAGAAGAAAAGAAAAACTTCTCTGAAGAAAGCACCACAGCTGAGGCCTTTGTCCACCAGAGTTCAAGCTCCAGCTGGAGGTCTATATGGAGGTTATAAATAGTTGAGAAGAATAATTCCAACAATCAGTAATATTATAAAGATGAAGTTGATTCATTTTGTGTTCCTTCTACCCCATTAGGTTTCCTTTATAGTTAATATCTATTAATTCAGTTCCTGGAATGTGAGAATAACTAGCAAGACCAACATTTACTGTCCAAACCTACTTCTTCAGTCCTGATGAAGAGTCTTGGCCCGAAACATCAATGACTTATTCCTTTCCATAGAGTTCCTCCAGCACTTTGTATGTATTACATAGAAACATAGAAAACCTACAGCACAATACAGCCCTGTCAGAGGGCTGTGGGTAAGCCGAGGTAGTTCTAAGGTAAGGACATGTTCAGTACAGCTTTGTGGGCCAAAGGGCCGGTATTGTGCTGTAGGTTTTGTATGTTTTTATATAAGGTTTCCACCTCCACCACTGCTGCCAGCAGCCCACTCCATGCACTCACCACTCTCTGCGTAAAAAAACTTAACCCTGACATCTCCTCCATACCTGCTTCCAAGCACCTTAAAACTGTGCCCTCTCATGCTAGCCATTTGTGCCTTGGGAAAAGGCCTCTGATTGTCCACACGATCAATGCCTCTCATCATCTTATACACCTCTATCAGGTCACCTCACATCCTCCATCGCTCTAAGGAGAAAAGGCCGAGTTCACTCAACCTATTCTCATGAGGCATGCTCTCCAATCCAGGCAACATCCTTGTAAATCTCCTCTGCACCCTTTCTATGGTTTCCACATCCTTTCTGTAGTGAGGCGACCAGAACTGAGCACAGTACTCCAAGTGGGGTCTGACTAGGGTCCTATATACCTGCAACATTACCTCTCAGCTCCTGAACTCAATCCCACGATTGATGAAGGCCAATATACCATACACCTTCTTAACCACAGAGTCACCCTGCACAGCAGCTTTGAGTGGCCTATGTCTTCAGACCCAAGATCCCTCTGATCCTCCACACTGCCAAGAGTCTTGCCATTCTGCCATCATATTTGACCTACCAAAATGAACCACCTCACACTTATCTGGGTTGAATTCCATCTGCCACTTCTCAACCCGGTTCTGCATCCTATCAATGTCCCACTGTAGCCTCTGACAGCCCTCCACACTATCCACAACACTCCCAACTTTTGTGTCATCTCTTCAGTAGCCTGCTGGCTGTTTCAAAGATCTTCTTGCTGTGTGTCCAGAATCCTTTATAGGCCAGACTAGTTAATAATAGATCTCTTATGATTAATGCTTAGATGGTAAATACCATTAAAGAACATATTATCTTTATGCCATGCCCTTCAAAATGGAGATAAATGGTGTTGATATGGTGCGTTTGTTTGCTAGTCATATTGTTTTAGGCATGTTCTTCTTTCTGGTGAAACTATGAGGAATCTTGCATCTAATGACATTGGCAGCAACTTCCATGTTATGTGGTATGCATTCAAACACAAGCCGGGACTGAAGGATAGGTTCTGTACAAAATAACAGGATGCACTTAGATGAATATCAGTAAATTTGATGACCGCATACGATCAAGTAAATAATAGTATTTTGTGAAGCAAGCAATGGAGCATAACTGCCAGCAGAGAGCACTGGATCTGCTTTGAGTTTGTGCAGTATTAATAAACTAAGCTTAAGATACATGCTTGAATAAAGGACATTGGTACATTTTGCATGCTTACAAGATGGCACTGGCAACCAATGGTGATGTTCTGCAGGCAGCTCACAAAACTACTAGATACTCTTGTAAATATCCTTCTTCAGAACTGTGAGCTCTGCAGTCTGCAGCCTACAATTTTCTTTAAAGGGATGTACTTTTGAACTGACTAAATGAACTGGTGCTTTTGTGATCTCCTGGGGATTTGGCAAACTAGAATCTCAAGAGTGTAGGTATGGCCATCATTGGGCTTAGACACTGTGTCAAGGCTTGATAGCAGAAGACAAATCTGTGCTCAGCTCCATTATCCCGCGCTGATTAAAGTGTTGAGCAAGATTAAAATCGTTGGGACTGAGTGCGGAAGACAAACGGCTGTTCAATGCTGGCTGCCTGCGATTGACCAGTCTCCCTCTCATCTTGCTACTACCATCAGGCTCCTGGATCAGGTTCATTCCCCTCAGCAGTGAACTGGCTTTGCAGATGTGGACTCACTTTCGAGGGCTCTGCAGTTCATGTTATTTGTTACCTTTTTTTGTAGTATTTGTGTGATTTGTTCTCTTTTGAAAATTGGACATGTGGTAGTCTTTGTTGTTTGTTTTTTTTTTGTGAATTCTGTTGCATCAGCCAATTCCAAGATGGCGGCACGACACAGCTTGCAGTGGCCACTCCAGAGCTGATTATCTGTTATTTGTGAAGTGGGGTGCCATGCGCAATCATAGTCGATTGAAAAAGGACATGGGAGCATGGAGGGACATCAAGAAATCTCCAGGAAGACCTTCTTCGTTGCTGCTGCTGCTGTGAGGTCCGGGACTCTGCTGGGAAGAACAGGCCCCCAGTCCTTGGGGTCGCATTGCCAATGGCCGTTGGCAAGGCCGTCTTAATGTGCTCGGCAGAGGATGGTGCTCGGAGAAGCTGTGCCGGAGGGGATGGTAATCGGCTCGGAGGTTCGACGGACTCGGAGTCCGCTGTGGTCAGCCTCTCTGCACTCTGGTTTGGGGTTTTCCAAATGTTATGGGGATTTTCTGGTGTAGTCTGTTTTGTCATGTGCTTTTGTGATATCATTCTGGAGGAATGTTGTCTCATTTTTTAACTGCATTGCATTCGTGGTTTCTAAATGACAATAAACTTGATCCTGATCCTGATCTCCTGTTCTGTGGGTGCCTGCAAGAAAATGAATCTCAATGTTGTATGTTGTATACAGACTTTGATAATAATTTTGAACTTTATTGAATTTCTGTTTCTCCTTTTGATTTTATTGATGTAGTAATTATTTTGTTTCTTCAGACAATAAAACAGATCTGGTCAGGAGCAGGTACACATTGAGGCAGCGACATAACCTTTAGAGCTTAATATAACCAATGTTTTTCTAGAAATATGGGGTCTTTGGTGCTGGTATTGATGTCAGAAGTGTTCTTGATAAATTACTGTGATGTGTACCAATATTAAAATGTATTGGTCTCATTATTGTAGGTCAGAAGGCACATATAGGCCAGACCAAATACACAGGGCTGGATTTGGTTCAAATAGCTTACAATTAATACACAGTAAACCACAGTGCCCTGTCTGAGTTTCTCAATGCATAAGTTTGTAGAAGAGCTATTCATTTAATGCTGGTTTTAAGCAATGTCACTGTGAGGCCAGGGCTGGGTTGGACTAAATGTGTTCCTGCTCCAATCCAAACTAGCTAGCAAAATGTTGGAATGTTATGAACAAGAGTTTGAAATGAAATTGTGTGTTTTTGGGTAGGTGATGCAGCACTTGGTAGGGCTCCAGTCAGACTGACTGCACCTGGGGTTTAGGACATAACTCCAGCAGATGGTTATTTCAAGATCAAATATAAAACACCTTTTTTACTGTATATTTCAATGAAATCAACTTACCTAAACAAAAAATAAATGAAATCCTACAGAGTTGTTAGACAGATTGACAGGAAATATGTTTCAAATCGTGAAGGAATCCAGAACTTGAGAATCACACTCTCGGAATCAGGGTTGCAATTGAAATGAGGGGATATTTGTCCATTCAGAGGGCAGTGAACCTTTTGGATTATCTACATCAAAGAGGTGGTTTTGCATTTCTAATATTTTTGCAAGTAAAAGGAAGCAGTGAAATGCAGAACATCAGCTGTAATCCCATTGTCTCAAGTTCACAAATGACAGAACACAGGTGGGGCTCGCCAGCAATGATGAGACGGCCTACAGAGCGGAGGTGGAAGAGCTTGAGGCCTGAAACCAAGCAAATAACTTCTTCCTTAATGTCGACAAGGCAAAGGCGATGGTTATTGACTTAAAGAGATCTCTCTACACCCCTGTTTACATGGGAATGGGAACTCTGAGCAGTTTCAAAATGTTAGGAATGCACATCTCACACAACCTCTCAGAACACATTACACACAATCACAAGCACCTCTACTTTCTCAGGAAACTGAACAGAGCTAGATTATGCAGATCAAAACTCACATAATTCTGCAGATGCTCGGTAGAGAGCATCCTAACATGCTGCTTCACTGCACGGCATGGAAACTGCACTATGGCAAATAGGAAGGCTCTGCAACTGGTAGCCACAACTGCCCAATGCACCACTGGCTTCAGTCTACCTGCCATCAAGGACATACTGTATATACAGAAAGGTGCTGGAAAAAGGACAGTAACGTCAAGAAGGATCCCACCCACCCTGCTCATGAACTGTTTGTCCCAACCCTATCAGGGGGGAGGGTATGTAGCATCCACACCAGCATCACTAGACTCAAAAACAGTCACTTTCTCACAGCAATACGGCTGCTCGATACCTCCACGCATTAACCCACCCATCCACACCCACCACCACCACCACTACCTTATCATTCCCAGTCAGCCACCTTATGTCTAAACACTCCTGTACCTAGTGTTACTTTATGGAGAGACAATCAATCCATATATACAAGCTATCTTATGTAGTTATATTTGTTTTTATTACATTCTTTACTTTATTGTGTTTTTCTCTGTGCTACATCAGATTCAGAGTAACAATTACTTTGTTCTCCTTTACACTTGTGTACTGGAAATTACATTAAATGATCATAAATGGAGTAGCAGAGCAAACTTGAGAGACAGAATGGCCTCCACCTGCTCCTATTTCTTATGGTCATATGTTTCCAGCCTTGCAGCTTATGGGGAAAAGATTTCTCTGGATCGGGGCAGTTTTATTCCACTTTAGCTTTCATTAGTTTATTTGATGTTATGTTGCAAACTTTAGTGTCACAGAAAAAATGTCAAAAAATTATTATCGAGCTTTCTGATTTATAGCTAATCCATACTCATTAGGATCTCAATTGAAAATCATTTTGGATATGGTGTTAAGACAGTTTTTCCAGGAAGTTACCTTTAAGTTTAAAGCTATTAATGTCTTAATAAAACATACTGGTAAATGTAAATACATTACTTGATTAATAAATTTGTCTGAAATTTGTGTCTTTTACTTTAGGAAACAAATAATGTTTTTCTTTAAACAATGTATATGTTTAGAGGGGATTGAAAGCAAACATTATTCTTTACAACTGATGTTTGAAAGTAATTGTTTGAGGTTAAACTCCATCTTTGAAGAATTAAGTGTTACATGAAATGACAAGCTCTACTGTTCAATTACCTGACAATAATGGAGATCATCATTACTGCAGAAATCCCAGAGTACAGACCAGTGAGCATTTACTTCCAAGTAATGCTTCTTTCATCCTAACAGGAATTGCAAGGCTAGAAATGATCGATAATAGTATCAACTCTGAATTTATCAATCACATTCGCATGTCTACTCTTTTAGTAACTGGAATAAAAAGGTAGAATAATAATAGTAGAAGAATACGAACACATTAAGTAGTTATGCAATTATTTTTTCATCAGACATTGTTAGCTTTTACAGTGAAATAATTGATATCTGTTTTAATGAGGTATGTGCTGTAGAGCACATCAAAAGCTGAAGTCCAGGGTCAGGTTTTTGAACAAAGTGTTGGAAGATTTGTGACTTAGATACATATCACTATTCTGCCTCCTTTACTGGATTTAAATTGTAGAACTCCCTACCCAACTTTGCACCATGGGAGAAGCTACACCAGGACATTCACTACCACCTTCACCAGGACAGTCTGGGATGAACGATAAACACTGGCCTTGCCAGATGCCCAAATTGTGAATAAGTGAATAAATAACAGTCAAGTTGATATTTCTAAGCCTCTACAGTGTGACAGAATACTGCATAGTAAAGTTGTTCACAATGATTTTGCAGAAGTCATCAGTGATGCCCATAAACCAAAAAATCAAACACAGAACCTCATGGTTAAACTGAACTTTATACTATGCTTTAGTCATCCTCACACCATACTGCTGGCTAACAATATCATATTTCCATGGAGAATTAGTTTTAATTTCTTTAAATTGCATGACTCTGAGTGATATTCTGGGTCCATCAAGTACACATGGTGAGTTGGAGAATATAGTGTGTTATGACCTTTGGAAATGCTATCATCATTTACATTCAGTAAACACAGCAAATTCTGGTTTTACCTAATTACTAAAGTTTTTAACTCGTGCTAGCTATTGATAATGCTGGCCAATCTTTTATGCATAGAATCAGAAATATTATCCATTCATTTTCTGATGGTTGTGAGTAGACTGACTGGGCAGTAATTAGATGCAATGGATTCATCCTGCCTTTTGTGAATAGAACTTATCTGGGCCGTTCTCCACATTGTTGGTTAAATGGCACTGTACTGAAGCAACCAAATTGTGTTGGTGTGGTTTGTACTGGAGCATGAATCCTCAGCACTGGACTGTTGTTAATTCTCATAGCTTTTGTTGTATCTGGTGCTGTCAACTATTTCTTGGTATCACATAGACATTGTGGATATCAAAGTTTTTGGAATCTTCTCTTCCCGTTAACTGTCCAATACCATTAGCATCTAGATGTGGTTAGACACAGCATTTCATTCTGATCTGTTTGTTATGAGACTCCTTAGCTCTGACTATCATATTTAAATAGGGATCCTTGATCTGAAGCATTGAATTTGTTTCTGTCCCCACAGATGGGTAAAGATGGCTGATTTCCTCACCTCCAAGGCACATTCTGAATTAGTTTGTATTGTAATCCGATACTTTCATGGTTATTGTTACTGTAGGTTTTTTCCAAAATCCATAATATTGAACTCAGTTTAAAATCCACATGTACTATGTTGGGTTTTGAACACTGGATAAGTTAGTCCAGGCATCTGAATGTCTAGCCTAGTCTGGTAAGAAATGGTTTAAATAGTTCTTGTTGATTTACAGACTCTCTGATGATTTGTTAACTTCTAGATCCAGGGAAGAATAGA
Source organism: Hypanus sabinus (assembly GCF_030144855.1). NCBI lineage: Eukaryota > Metazoa > Chordata > Chondrichthyes > Myliobatiformes > Dasyatidae > Hypanus > Hypanus sabinus. The sequence continues at coordinate 63,663,023 of NC_082719.1, read as the reverse complement.
GCAGCAAAGCTAAACATACGCAAAAGCCTTTCACAAATTCTTAATGAGATTGTAGTTGCTGGTACTCTCCAACACTGACCCAGTCAGGATATGTGAGATCCAAGTGGATACATTTCATGCTCTTGGAAATTCAACTGCAGGAAAGGCAAGGACAAAGGCAAGATATGATAAGGATAACCAGGCTTTGATGTGCTTCTTGACTTTCTGTAAAAAATATATATTCCAAGGGATCTGCCAGACTGCAGCATAATTTGAAGATGTGTTACAATTTCTACGTCAGCTCGTTCATTCATTGAGCCATTTTAACTCAGCTTGATGAGGTATGAAACATTATTTTGGTTAATTATTATTGGCTAAATCAAATGAAGTTTTAGAGAGCAAGCATTTAATAATTTGTTAAAACATAATACATTTACATTTTAATGTTTAATCAGACTGATCATTTGTTATGCTTTGAATATGTAGGGTACATGCAATGGAACATTGGTTCAGCATTACAATTCTGAAGGTTGCTGCCATTGAAGATGCAGTATGCCTTAGCTGTTGGACAGTTAGCACTAGTTGTATTGATTATACTGTGCTGATAGCATGTAAATTATTTACTGGTTCTTGCCTGTAAAGTAAATTATTTGCAGTTGGTACCCTGATGGAATGATGTTGCAAAGTACATGGATGAGTAATCCTTGTTATATTATGCTTTTTATTGGTATGCAATTTCCTTTTTTGTCCTATGGGACTTGGTTCTTTTGTCTAATACGATACTTTTACACACCAAACAATTGAACATTGTCAAAATCCCTTTAGCTAAATGGAATCTAGCTCATAATACAGTTCAATTCCGATCCTTATGACCAGCTAAGGAAAGATGTACCATAATTCATGAGGCTGCCACTTTTGTAGGTTTCTGTCCAGAAAAGCATGTTTGGAATTTCTAGGTCTTGAGCCAATTCTTGTTTATAGAAGAAGCATTTAAGAATATTTGTTACTGCAGATCACCATTGTATTTTCATCTGAAGAACAAGAGTTTCTGGAAGTGAGCAATAAAATCCACATGAACTTCTTATTTTGTGCCCTTTCTCAGTTTTACAGAGACTGGAAAACAAGTGTCAGAAATAGAGACACTTCAGAGTAATGTACAATCAATTAAATAAATATTTCACATTTTAGCATGCTGATTTTCAAACTTAAAGTAAAGCTTGATATTCTTCATACTTAACCAAGTAGGTATAACATCAGAGCAGAATTTCTTCCTTTGGGAATCAACAGAGAAAGGTTCATGAAGTCAGATTTTAGTCTTCATATAGTAATAAGAGATTATGGCTGCAAAATTCAGCTCTGTTGAACCCATTATATCACCATGTTATCTGCAGAGTTGCCATATTAGATCCAAATTTTGAAAGGTAGGTTGATGAAGTTGTCAATTAATGCTAAATTAGAAGTCAATGCTGTAGCTGTGCCATAAGACCAGAAGATGTAGGGGCAGAATTAGATCATTTGGCCTATCATGTCTGCTCCATCATTTCATCATGGTAATCCATTTTTCCTCTCAGCCCCAATCTCATGCATTCTCCCATATCCCTTCAATGTCCTGACCAATCAAGGATCTATCAACCTCTGCCTTAACTATACGTAAAGACTGAGCCTCCACAGCTGTCTATGACAATGGATTCCATATATTCACTGGCTAAAGAAATACTCCTCATCTCAGTTCTAAAAGGACACTGCTCTATTCCAACCATAGAAAACATCCTCTGCACATCCACTCTATCAAGGTCTTTTACCATTCAATATGTTTCAATTAGGGCATCCCTCATTCTTCTGAATTCCAGTAAATACAGGCCCCAAAGCATCAAATGTTCTTCATATGACAAGCTGTTTAATCCTGGAACCATTTTTGTGAACCTGTTTTGAACCCTCTCCAATTTCAGCACATCCTTTCCAAGATAAGGGGCCCAAGACTCTTTACTATACTCCAAGTGAGGCCTCACCAGTGCTTTATAAAGTCTTAACATTACATCTTTGCTTTTTTATTCTAGACTTCTTGAAATGAATGCTAACATCATATTTGCCTTCCTCATCTCAGACTCAACCTGCAAATTAACAGTTAGGGAATCCTGCACAAGGTTTCCCAAATTGCTTTGCATCTCAGAATTTAGTATTTTCTCTCCATTTAGACAATAATCAACCCTTTCATTTCTTCTAGCAAAGTAAATGACCATACATTTCCCGACACTGTCTTCCATCAACCATTTCTTTACCCATTCTCCTAATCCATCCAAGTCATTCTGTAGCCTCTCTACTTCCTCAAAACTACCTGCCCCTCCACCAATATTCATATTGTCTGCAAACTTGCAACAAAGCCATCAATTCCATCATCCAAATAACATAAAAACAATTGGTCCCAATACAGAACCCTGTGGAACACCACTAGACATTGGCAGCCAACCAGAAGAACTTCCTTTATTCCCACTCTCTGCCTCTCAGCAATCAGCCACTGCTTTATCAATGCCAGAATCGTTCCTGTAATATGGTAAATCTGTAGCTTGCTAAGCAGCCTCATGTGTGGCACTTTGTCAAAGACTTTCTGAAAATCCAAATGTGTAACGTCAACTGATTCTCCTTTGTGTACCCTGCTTGTTATTTCTTCAAAGAATTCCAACAGATTTGTTAGGTAAGATTTTCTCTTGAGAAAACCATGCTGACTACAGCCTTTTTTTTTAAAGTCATATGCCTCCAAGTACCCTGAAACCAAATCCTTAACAGCTGACTCCAACAATTTCCCAACCACCCAGGTTGGATGAACTGGTCCTTTCTTCTGTTGCTTTCCCTTCTTGAAGAGTGGGGTGACATTTGCAACTTTCCAGTCTTCTGGAACTATTCTAGAATCTATTGATTCTTGAAAAGTCATTACTAATGCCTCCACAATCTTTTCAGCCACCTCTTTCAGAACCCTGGGTGCATGCTGTCTGGTCCATGTGTCTTATCTACCTTCAGTTTCTTGAGAACCTTCTCCCTAGTGATGGTAAGTTCACACACTTAATGACCCTGACACCTGGAACTTCCAGCATACTGCTAGTGTCTTTCACCATGAAGACTGATGTGAAAATACTTATTCAGTTCACCTACCATTTCTTTCTCCCTCATTACTAACTCTCCAGCATCATTTTCCAACAGACTGATATCTATTCTCACCCCTCTTTTACAAAGAATGTATCTGAAGAAACCTTTGGTATCCTCTTTAATATTATTGGCTAGCTTACTTTTATATTCTATCTTTACCTTCTTAATGACTTTTTATTTTCCTTCTGTTGGTATTTAAAATCTTCCCAATCCTCTAACTTCCAACTAATTTTTGCTCTATTATATGCTCTCTCTCTGGCTTTTATGTTGGCTTTAACTTCTCTTGTTAGGCATGTTTGTGCCTTTAGAATACTTCTTCCTCTTTGGGATGTATATATCCTGTACCTTCCGAATTGCTTCCAGGAATTCCAGCTATTACTGCTCTGTCATCATCCCTGCCAGTGTTCTTTTCCAGTCAATTCTGGCCAACTCTTCTCATGCCTCTGTAATTTCCTTTACTCCACTGTAATACTGATACATCTGACTTTAGCATCTCCTTCTCAAATTTAGGGTGTAATTGATCATATTATGATCACATTCCCTAGGGTTCTTTTACCTTAAGCTCACTAATCAATTCCGGTTCATTGAACAGGACTCAATCCAGAACAGCTAATCCCCCCCAGTGGGTTCAACCATGAGCTGCTCTAAAAAGCTATCTTGTAGGCATTCCAGAAATACCCCCTCTTGGAACCCAGCACCAACCTGATTTTACCAATCTACCTGTACATAGAAATCCCCCATGACTATTGTAACATTGTCATCTTGGCATGCATTTTCTATTTCCCATTGTAATTTGTAGACCACATCCTTATTACTGTTTGGGAGGGCCTGTATATAACTCCCATCAGAGTCTTTTTATCCTTGCAGCTCCTTATCTTTATCCTCAATGATTCAAACCCATGTTACCTCTTTCTAATGATTTAACTTAATTTTTACCAATAGAGCCACGCCACTCCCTCTGCCTTCCTGCCTATCCTTTTGATACAATGTGTGTTCTTGAACATTAAGCCCTTAGCTATAATCTTCATTCAGCCATGATTCAGTGAAGCCTACAACATCATACTTGCCAATCTGTAACTGTCCTATAAATTCTTTGACCTTATTCCCAAACTGTGCGCATTCAAATATAACACCTTTAGTCCTGTATTTGCTCGTTTCAATTTTTGTCTGCCTTTTATGTTGCAACATCCTGTTGACTGTAATTTTGCCCTATCATCAGCCTCTCCTTGCTAGGAGACTCTCTGCATGTTGCCTCTGTTTGTAACCCAACTATCTCACTCTACATCCCATCCCTCTGCCAAATTAGTTTAAACCCACCTGAACAACTCTAACCAACTTGCCTGTAAGGATATTGGACCCCCTTGGATTCAGAAATAACCCATCCCTTTTGTATAGGTCATGCCTTCCCCAGAAGAGATCCCAATGGTCCATAAATCTGAACTCCTGCCTCCTGCACCAGTTCTGAGCCAAGCATTCACCTGCCAAACCATCCTTTTCTCACCATCACTGGCACGTGGCACAGGCAGCAATCCAAGGATTACTACCCTGGAGGTCCTAGTTCTCTGCTTTCTACCTAGCTCCCTAAACTCTGTCTTCAGGACCTCCTCACCTTGTCTACCTATGTCATTGGTGCCAATATCCACCAAGACCTGGCTGTTCACCCTCGTCCTTCAGAATGCCATGGGCACAATCCAAGTCATCCCCGATCCTGGCAACAGAGAGGCAACATACTATCAGGATGTCTCTATTGTGTCCACAGAACCTTGTCTCTGTTCCTCTGATTAAATAATCTCCTATCAACACTGCAGTCCTCTTCACCTCTCTGCTCTTCTGAGCCACAGCACCAGACTTGGTGTCAGAGAGCTGGTCAGTGTGGCTCCCTCTGGTAAGTTGTCCTCCTCAATGGAATCTAAAGTTAATACTTGTTATTGAAGGGAGTGGCCACAGGGGTACTATGCACTGCCTGTGCATTTCCTCTTCTTCCCCGATGTCACCAAGTTACCTGTCTCCTGCAACCTAGGGGTGTCTATCTCCCTGTAACTCCTGTGTATCACCTCCTCATTCTGCTGTACAAGTCGATGGTCATTGAGCTGCAGCTCCAGTTCCTTAATATGTTCTCTCAGGAGCTGCAGCTCAGTGCATCTTGTGCAGATGTGTTTATCTGGGAGACCAGAGGTCCCACATGTGGTAGACAGTACTGACCTGGGAGCCATTCTTATTATACTATGCATTAATAGATGAGGAATGAACAGATATAAACACTAGAGAGTAACTTACAAGGCAATCTACCTCTGATCTTGCCTGAGCCTGATAAGCCAAAGCCACTCTAAAGGCTGGCACATATACATTCATACATTCGTATAACTGATTAAATTTTAAGCAACAAGAAAGACCCACGTCCCCCACCTGCCCTCTTCTGCCCACTAACAATATGTCAAATAATCATTTACTGCAGGTTGAACACCCCTTATCCAAAAACCCAAACCCAAAAACCTCCAAAATCCAAATTTTTATGAGTGCTGACATGACACCACAAATGGAAAATTCCACAAATTTCTGGGATGATTCCCAAGCAATGAGCTGGTCTCTGCGCACCACACGCAGTTCTGAGAAATGATCTCACACACTCTGAGTGGGGCCCTACTGGCACCAGTCTATTTGCAGCAGGTCCTCATAGCCAGAGTCTGTATTACTCACAGTGATTACTATGTGATTTGTACCTATTCTCTGCTCTGTGCTGTGAAGACTATTAAGAATATCAGAAAAACCTGTAGTTACCCCTATAGGTAATAGTAAAAAGAAGAAGAGGAAGCATTTATGTTTATTTATAACACAGGAAGTTAAGTTGTTGGAAAAACTTGACAGCAGTGTAAATGTGAAGCATCTGACAGAGGAATATGGTCTTGGAATGACCACCATTTATGACCTGAAGAATCAGAAGGACAGAAGTATCCAGAAAGTAGTGACAGAAATTAATGAAAAATAGAATTCTGCATAAAAGTGAAAAATGAAGATCTTGAACGTGATTGAGAGAGTGGATTCGTCAGTGTCACAGTGAACATATGCTGCCTAATGGTATAACGATTATGAAGCAAGCAAAGGTCTAATACGACAAACTGAAAATTGATGGTAATTGTGAATATTCAGCAGGCTGGTTGCAGATATTTAGGAAAAGATGTGGCATTAAATTTTAAAGATAAAGATAAAGTATCTGCTGATCTTGAAGCAGCAGTGAAATGCATTGAGGGGTATGCCAAGATCATTGCTGACAATGTCAATGATGTAAATGGATTTCATGCTCAACCTGTATTTATATGATTTAAAGTTGATAAACTTCAGAGCTGTAGTGTAGTAGATGCTGAGAGACTTCAAAGCTCTGGACCAGTGGTGCAGTAATACAAATTTCCCTTTGGCAATGCAGCATTAGTGGGAGAATGAGCATTGTGCATGCAGAGCAGTGTCTTGAATGAAGAAGGAGGCATTTGAGGGGGTAGAGGTTTCCCAGGAGGAGGGCATATCTGCCCAGGACGTTCAAAGAGAAATTCACTAATGCATGCCTTTTTGGGAATAATGTCTTTGAGTTGTACAGGATGGAAATTGGCTGTTCACTCCATTACTTTTGTGTAATGGATCAAGTGCCTTTCTGACCTAATTCCATTTTTCCAGCATCTGGTCCATGCTGTTTCAAGTGCTCCTCTAAATACTTATAAAATATCGTGAGAGTCGCTTCCTCTGCTACTTCCTCTGGCAGAATGTTCCAGATTTTAACCACACTCTAAGGTTAAAAAAACACCACCTCATGTTCATCAGACAAGAGGCACTGACGAGACACGTAACATTTTGCAGAGAGCAAACAAAACCTGTAACTATTCTATTAATCATACTTTTTCTGGACTATGATCGCTGCAATCCGCAACCTGCAATTTCCCTTTGGAAGTTGTGCTTTAGAACTGACTGTACACCCTGGCACTTTTGCAGTACCCTGAATGATTCAGCAATCTGGACTCTCAAGGATGCAGGCACAGCCATGGAGACCACTGCTGGAGCGAACTAGGGGTCAGATTGAAACCTCAGGCTGGACCTAAGAGCAGAAAATGCACTGATGTTTGGCCGATTTAAGTGCCGAGCCAGATTAAAAAGATCAAGGTGTCAAGGCTGAGGGCATAGGATGAACTCGTGCTCAGCTTACTACTCCAAGAAGTTTTACTCGTCCTGTGCTGAACCGGCTCTGTGGCCGTGGTTCGTAGCTATTGGACTCCTGGATCAGCTGCAGCACTGATCTGCCTCCATGGCTGTGGATTCACTTTCAGGGACACTGCTGTTTATTCGTTTACTCTTTTATCATTTGCATGATTTGTTCCTTTTTCTCACATTGGGTGTTGATGGTCTTTAATGTATGGTGGCTTTTGAAGGGCTGTATTGTGTTTGGTGGTTGCCTGCAAGTAGATGAGTCTCAATGTTGTATATGGTACACATACATTGATGGAATTTGAATTCTGAAATCTAAGTCCTTCTGGTCATAAGTTCTTCTGCTAAGGAAAACATTTTTCATGGCCTGTACAATCTACAGTATGTTCCTCGATTTTGTGTATCTCAGTCCCCCCTCAGTTTTCAACGCGTGAGAAAACAAACACAGCCTTGTGAGTCTCTCCTCATATCATAAGCTCTCCGTTCCATCCTACCAAGTCCACTCTGCAGACCTTCAGTGCAATCACACCCTTCCTGAAGTATAATGATTAGAATGTCACATAGTACTCTAACTGTGGCCTAACAAATATCTTTACAAAGTTATACCACAATTTCCCAGCTATTTTATTCTATGCCAAGCTCTCAAGTAGAAATATCCTTTCCTAACCACTAAGGCTTCTCAGTTACTTATTACTTCCTGGAGTCCTACCATTCTTTCTGTATATCTTAGCCTAATTAGTCCAATCAAACTGCATCACCTTAAGTTGTTCATTTTAACAGTCGATCAATATAATTCCATAGATGAATACTGTCTCCCTCACTACTAATGACACCACCAATCTAAAAACTTACTAATTAGTACTTTGGCACAATCCTGATCTTTGGTGCTGTTTGTGTGGGTTTGCATATTCTCCCTTTGACCACATGAATTTCCTTTAGATGTTCTAATATCCTCCCACATCCCAAAGACATCCGAACATAATAATGTGACTACTGTAAGTAACCTAGGACAAGTAGATTTGTGACAGGAGAATTGAAGAGGAAGTTGGAAAAGGGAGAGGGAATAGGCTACATGGGAAGGAAGTGAGGGTGTGGGATTGATGGGAAAGTTGGAATAGACTCAGTGGAGCTGTAGGCCAACTGAATTGTCAAAAAGTATGAGTAACAGCCAGGGTCTCATTGGTAAACCACTGATCATTGGTTTCTAATTACATAGCACAAAATATAGCTACTGATTGACTGTCACCAAGCCACTTTCAAATCCAGTTTGCCAAGTTGAACTGTATCCCTGGATTCTTACCTTTTCCACCACATTCCCAAGATGGAGCTTATTGGAGGTGTTAGTGCAACTCATATTGCCATCATTAATCACACTATCCTCAGCAACACACCAGGTCACTCTCTTGAAAAATTCAATCAAATTAATTAGACAGGATCACCCTTCAACAAAGCCAAGCTGATTAACCCTGATCAATCCCCAGCTCCGTAGCTTAATCCCATGCCTCAGAACTTTTTCCAGTGATTTCCCTACTACTAATGCTCACCGACTTGTAATTTCCTGTTCTTTCCCACTGACTTCCTTGAATAAACTACTTATATATTGTTCTCCAGTTACCTGGCAATTCTGCTGTGACCAAAGATTTGAAAATTTCGGTCTGAATCTCAGAAATCTCCTCCCTTGCCTCTCATAGCAGCCAATGATGTATCTCATCAAGTCCTGGAGATTTATCCACTTCGAAATTCACAAACTCAGCTAATACCTCCTCCATTTCTGTTGCAAGTTACTAGAGAATCTCAGGCTGCCTTGCTTGGACTACAGTGTCCTCCTTCTTCACAGTGAAGGTTCCTGGATCTCTGCATAGATCATCTCTTTGGTCTCTGATAGGCCATATGTTTTCTCCATCACCCTTAAAATTCATATATTAAAGGTGTGAAACATTTACATTTCTGTAAGAAGTTTATCAGAGAAATAGAAGGATGCCACCTGCTCCAATCTTTCCAATTCAACATGGTAATGGCACAGCGAGTTGAGTGAGAAATATAGCATTTCTAATAATGCAGCAATTTCATGGTTGAGAATTTTTCACTTGACAAAGCAATTAAAGGTTATAGTACAAAGGTAGGTGGATTTAAGAAACTGATCAATGAACAGTTTGAACGCCAAATGGATTGTTCATGTGTTCTTAAACTATTGTTACATATCCTTTATCTAAAGGTTAACTTGCAGGCTGAGTCGGTGGTGAGGAAGGCAAATACCGTGTTAGTATTCATTTGAATACTAGAATACAAGAGCAAGGATGTGATGCTGAGGCTTTATAAGGCACTGGTGAGGCCTCACCTTGCGTATTGTGAACAGTTTTGGGCCCTTCATCTTAGAAAAGATGTGCTGGCATTGGAGAGGGTCCAGAGGAGGTTCACAAGGAGGATTCCTGGAATGAAAGGGTTATCATATGAGGAATGTTTGATGGCACTGGGTCTGTACTCACTGGAATTCAGAAGGATGACAGGGGATCTCATTGAAACCTAGACAGAGTAGATGTGGAAAGGATGTTTCCCATGGTGGGAGAGTCTAGGACAAGAGGGCGCAGCCTCAGGGTAGAGGGGTGCCCTTTCAAAACAGAGATGCAGAGAAATTTCTTTAACCAAAGGGTGGTAAATTTGTGGAATTTGTTGCTACGTGCAGCAGTGGAGGCCAGGTCGTTGGATGTATTTAAGACAGAGATTGTTAGGTTCTTGATTGGACATGTCATCAAAGGTTACGGGGAGAAGGCCAGGAACTGGGGTTGAGGAGGAGAAGAAAAAAGGATCAGCCATGATTGAATAGTGGAGCAGACTCGATGGGTCAGATGGCTTAATTCTGCTCCTATGTCTTATGGTCAAACACAAGCCATTTTCAAATTGTATGAAGTGTAACTTTCATCATGGTATATTTACAACTGGTCACAAAACCACTGTAATATTACCTTTTGATACAAGAGAGTGTCATAACTTGAATTAAGTTCACTAATATATGAATATATTTGTCTGAGGACATGAACATCACCTTGCAATCAAAAGCCGGTAGATACATTTGAGCTGCACAGCATGATCACTTCAAGAATGTCCAGTACTTCTTTAAAATAAATAATACGTCGTTGTCTTTGGAGTTTATTGCTCACTGATGATGTTTGCTTGTCATGAACATTATCTTCACAGTACTTTACCTTCAACAGTGCTTCCTGAAAAGTTGAAACACAATTTAAGCATATTCACTAATGCAAACCTAAAGGGAATATTGTTGGGAGAAAATACATACATTGCTTTTTTAATTAAAAAAAGGATAAAGTTTGGGGTATTTTACTTTGCACTCTAATGGAAATTCTTTTAATTCAGTAATCAGTTGGTTGAATCAAACTGCACCATCAGAAATAAGCAAGTGTTTTATTGTTTTAGTTCGAAGAACTGCAATTAATCACATGTCCAGTAATAGTATTTTTAAAAATTATTCCAATCATATGACTGGGAACAAAAATAGAAAATTTGCTGCGGTGATACTTATGGGAAATAAATCAGTCTGGTTTTTATTTTTCTGTGCTGTATTTGTGGAAGTACTTTATCACAAGCATCTGTGTTTAAATATAAACAATTGATAAACCTAATATCCAAATTAACTCTATAATAATAGTCTCCCTAAATATTTAATAAAGCTCATCAAAAGCTGAATGAAATTGTGCCATTGCTTTGAATAAACTGATGAACTGCATCAAAAGTGTGAATTTCCGCTTGGATTCTATTTTACACTGTTAATGCAATATTGGCTATCTCCCTATAACCATTGATAATTTGAGAAAATTCCTGCGATTGTTTTTCTTTTATTTATTTTTTCATAGGATATAGACATTGCTGACAATGCCAGCATTTTTGCCTATCCTTGATTTCCCCTCATCTGATGAGACATTTAAGAGTCAACCATGTTGGTGGCTCTGGAGTCACACATAGATCAGGAAAGGATGGCAAACTTCCTTCCCTGATGCAAAGTAGATTTTTTAAATGACAGTCCAGGAATATCAATGTCATCATTTCTGATGGTAGCTTTTTGCTTTAATGTATTTAATTACTTAACTTTAAACTCTTCAGCTGTCTTGGTGAGATCTGAATTTGTTTCTCAGGATCACTGATGCAAACACCTCTATGCTAATTGAACCGCAATGATACAGCACCCTTCATCTCCTTATTCAAAACTCTTTTGAAGTATGAAATTATAAAGTAGTTTAAAATTGTATTGCAAAGATATAAACAATTAGAAACCATGTGGCACAGGTGAATATTTAATATATACTGTGTTAATATAATTTAGACAAAATTAAACATCAACATGCATCTTAATTGATATTTGCACAACTATAGTTGTAAAATGCTTTCTGTTGAACAGACCAACGATTTTCACAACTATTTCTAGACATGTATTTGTTAAACAAAGAAAATACAATAAGCTGATTTAGGTACAAAAAGCAGGCACTATTGCATGTAAGTGCTCAGTAATATGTAAAAGCCATTGAAAAATACCATCTGTTTGATTGATCTTCAATTTTTAAAGTATATACCTAGCAGATTATACTAGCAATGTTCCATTAGATGCACGTTACATTAGATTTGGACTTTTGGGATTGCAGTTGAAATAATGAACTATGGACTGGCAGTGGACAAAAATAAAATAGTAATAAATATATCTTTTATAGATAGCAGGGTGCAATTGGTGGAGTTCTGCAAGAATCAATTTTTGGGCTTCAACTTTTTGCAATCTGTATCAATGATTAGGAAGAGAAGGTCAATCTAATGTATCTCAAGCTACTCATGTTATAAAACTGCTGTGAACATAAAGAGCCTGTAAAGAAAAATAAAATCATAGTGATTAGGCAAGGTGGTATATGGACTAAACCTACTTTGTTAGAATGAATAATAAAGCAGAATAGCTTTTAAAAGATGAGACACTAATAAATGCTGCTGTCCTTGTACAATACATGAGTCACATGCAGGTACAGCATGTTCATTAAGAATTAATTAACAATTAGGAAGATAAATGGAACATTTGCCTGTAGCACAATAGACTTGCAGGATAAGAATAAGGAAGTCTTGCCGCAAATAGGCTTTAATGGGACCACACTTGAGGGAAAAAATTAGTCTCTTTATACTAGTAAGGATATATTAGTCTTAGAATCCACCTCACTAGCTTACGTGTATCCCAGGTGATACGACCTTCCAGATCAGCCTCCTATGCAGGACTTTGTCAAAGGCATTACCAAAACATCCCTCCCTTCATCTATCCGATAGTTACTTCTTCAAAAAATTCCAAAGCATTCATCAGACATAACCTCCCACACACAAAACCATACAATTTCTGATCAGCCCTTGTATTCAAGTGATGATAGATCTTATCCCCCTGAATTCCCTCCAGTAACTTGTTATAACTGAAGTCAGGCTCAACACCCTTGTTACCCTTCTTGAACAATGCAACAAAATTAGCCACCCTCCAGTCTTCTAGAACTTCACCTGTGGCTAATGACAAAGCAAATATCTCTACAAGGATGTCCGAAAATTCTTTCCTGGCCTCCCATAAGGTGCGTGCATGATCAAGTCTTGGGGATTTGCCCATCTTAATGCATTTCAAGGCTCAATAACCTCCCTCCTCATAATATGCATATGATCCATGACCTCACAACTTACCACCCACATTTCTTTGGCATCCATGTTATCTTCTTCAGTAAACACAGAGGAGAAGTAGACATCAAAAATCTCAGCTATCTCCTGTGGATCCAGACATGGATGGCCTTGATGACTTAGTCTCCCCCTAGTCACCCAGGAGAATGCCACAACTTCTGCCATCATTTGTCCTTTGATTATTTTAAATTAAATTAAAATCTAGGTATCCATTAGGCACTATTTTACTTTCAACACTCCCCCACATAATCCAAAGATGTCTCTAACTTTACTAGTAAACTATAAAAGCAGTGAAAATATTCATCTGTTTCTATTTACCAATCGGTTGCTTCTCCTACCATACTTGGAATTGTGAGATCTGTTACCATTCTGTTGCTGCTCTCTGAGGTTAGTTGGCTCCATCCCTGGTTCACTGCTGCTTCTGACAGTGGGCCATGCTGCTGTTCTCACTGCCTTTCATCTTGGCTGCTTCCTGCTCCCTTGCAGCACCCACTTTAACACTTTGGGAGTGTTTGATAGGCTGAATGCTGAGATTTTCAATTTGTTTTTCCTAAAACTGAAAAAAATCTCAAATAAAGGAGCGTGAAAGGTTGGGCATTTATCGCTAGGATGAGGAGAAATCATGACCCTTCGAAGTTTTCTGTGTGATAGGCATGAGGATATAAGGTTGAAAGCATATTTATAATTGAGATTATTACATTTTTGGGGTCTTAAAGGAAATTGTGGTAAGGAATGAAAATTGAGTTACTGTAGAAAAATTAAAGTCGTTTCCTGAGATTTTATTGAATACAGTGTTAGTCTGATGGACATTATGATCAATTCCTGTGCTTGTTTTAAACGTTTGTATGGCTTACTATTCAACAACCCAAGGTAGAACAAGAAAACCCTTTGGACATCAGATTGTTGCTTCCTAATTTATAATTCATTAGATAATTAGACAGCTTTTAAAACATTTTTATAGCTGGAGAAGGTGAAAAGTGAAAAGTGAAAATTGAAAATTGAAAATTTAATCAATTGCAGTGAGTTGTGAAAATATCAATTATACAAGAAAACAGCACAATGAGACAGCTTTGGCACATTTAGAAAACAAGTAAGAAGAAGCTTCCGTGTGAATAATTTCCAACTGATGAGAGACCAGAGATGAAAACACCATCAGCAAAGTTGATGTATTTGGAATTAAGGAGATAACACTGGTAAGGATACACATTTTGACTGAACAGACAGAAAATGGTGGCAAATGATTGTTTTTCAGACTGGGGAAGCATATTGCTATCTTCAAGGTTTGAAAATGATGAGTTTTATTCATGTGGTCATTGCTGGCAAGTCAAACAATGGTCTGAAATAACTGCTGTTTTTGAGACCAAGTGCAGCCCCATATTGCAGTCTGAAGTCACGTATAGCTAGACAAGGTACAGTAGATATCATTTTCTGAAGGATATTAACCAGATGGGTTGTTACATGATCACCAACCCAGATTATTATTGTAAGTTTCAGATATATTTAATAAATTGTATTTAAATTTCCCAGTTGTCTATTTGGGATTTAAGTGTGCCTATGCTTCTTGGTCTGTGTCGTTTGATAAACTAATCCAGTAATGTGACCACTGTTATCATACAACATGATATGAAAAAAAAATTGCAGGTGCTGGAAATCTAAAATAAAAACAAAATGTGTTAGAAATATTCAGCAAGTCAGACCTCATCTGTGAAGAGAGAAACAGTATTGAAATGTGAGATCCCTCTTCACAGATATAGATTGAAATGCTAAGTACTTCTAGTATTGCATGTCTTTATTCCATTACATTAAGCTCAGAAATCCAACGACCTAATCGAGCGTAGGGGAGTGAGATGTGATCTTATAGAGGTGTATTGAATTATGAAAGGCAAATCTGAGTTTATTGCCATATGTATGGGTACAGTACGGTGTGCACAGGTGCAATGAAAGTAGATTGTAGAGCAAGGGACTAAGCATGAAGCATTGAGATGCCCCTGGTCAATGGTCAGCAAGGAGGAGATGTTGTTACCATTCCTTACTATTTGAGCTCTGCTGATGAGGACTACAGAGGGAAGTACGGAGGGCCAGGTCTTGAAGCTTGATAATGAGTTTGGATGGGATGAAATTTACTAGAATATCACCAAGCTTAGGGAACTAGAGTTACTGTATGTGTTGAAACTGAAAGAGCTGGATCTTCACAGAGCACAAAAGGTTAAGAAGAGATTTCATGGAGTTATTTCAAAGCATTAATGATTTTACTAAAGTAAGTATGGAGAAATAATTTTATATAGTTAATTGCTGTGACCTGGTATGCACTGCCTTGAATAATGGTAGGAGCAGATTCAAAATAATATTGGATAAAAGCTTGAGAGGAAAGGTGAATTGACAGATTCTTTCAAAGGCTGAAGGAAACTGCTATACTGCTTTCTTCAAAGCTTGTAGATAACACAGAACTTAGAGACTTCGTAAACATTGAAGGGACCAGTGAAGTGGGAAATACAATGGAAGAAAAATGAATGCAGAAACTTAACAAGCATATCAATGCAAATAGATTCCATCCATATTAGACCATTTTATAATTCCAAGAACAAAGCAAAATAACAAAAAACAAAAAATGTAGCAAAAGGGAGGCTGAGAAAGATTGGAAGCTCAGAGGTAAAATCAAGTAAAAGTTGTCAAGCACTGCACTAAAATTTGTAAAGGATAAAGAGAAATGTGATAGAAATCTCTCAGAAATTTAGAAGTCTTGTTTATACTTGGGATTTACAGTGCATTGAGCTTATTAACATTGTGGGGAAATGGTACATTTGTAAACTGCCGTGTTCTATATTCCAACACACTTTTCACCAAATGTGGTGGAGGTGTCAGAGTTGACTGTTCAAAAATCTTTATGCCATTTTTTAAATGCTGTCTCAATCTTTCCATATCAGTTAAATTAGCTGCAGTGGGATGTTTCTGGAAGATTAATCACCATGGTTGTTTTATGGTACAGAGAGTAGCTATGCTCCATGACTTCATTTTTACATCAAGGAAAATATTAAGTTATTGTTTATTCACATTGATAGATGGGCTGTTGTGTTATTTCAGAATCTGCCACATTCTAGTGCTTTAAATAAAATGGGTTGGCTTGAATGTCATGAAATTTTGAATTTAAAAGGAAATATTTTTATAAACTTGGTTGCTTGTCCTAGAAATCAACCATTCCACATAGAATTGTTTACCATTTTACTTACTGTAGCATTTGGCTTTAATGAGATCACATCAGAATAATGAAAAAGAGACGTTAAATTTGTTGCTAGAACAGTGTTGATAAAGTGAAACTAAAGAAATCTCAGCCATGTAAATTATATCATAACTTTAAAGAGAAAAATTTGTTTCATTTCAAACCATTATATTTACAAGTAATATCACTATGATATTAAAGAATTCCCATGTTTATGCTGAACATGTCATTTATTTCATGCTAATGTTGCAAATAAATAGGTTAGATTACTTAGAGCATAGAACAAAGAACAATACAGCACAGTACGGGCCCTTAGGCCCATGATGTTGTGCTGACCTATATAAACCTACTGCATGATAAATCTAACCCTTCCCTCTCTCACTGCCTGCAACCCTCCATTTTATGTACCCATCTAATAGTCTCTTAAATGTCTCTAATGTGTCAACCTCAACCATCTTCCCTGACACTGCATTCTTGGCACTTCCCACTCTTTCTAACTACCTCTAACTTATCCCCTAAACATTCTTCCACTCACATTGAAAGGATGTCCTTTAGTATTATCTACTTCTACCATGGGAAAAGGCGCTAGTTGTCCACTCTATCTATCCTGCTTATAATCTGATGCACATCAATCAAGACACCTCTCATCCACATTTACTCTTTAAAAGAAAGCCCTACCTTGCTCAAGCTTTCCATATAGGACTTGTTTTCTAATCCTGCAGCATCCTGGTAAATCTCCTCTACACGCTCTCTCAAGCTTTCAAATCCTTCTGATAATGAGGCAACTAAAACTGAACATAGTAATTGAAGTGTGGTCTAAGCAGAGCTTTATAGAGCTTCAAGATGACCTCACAGCTCTTGAACTAAATCACCTGATTAATGAAGGTCAACACGCTATACACCTTACCCAGCTACTAGCTTGCAGGGCAACTTTGAGGTACCTATGGACATCGACCTCAATATCTTTCTGTCCCTCCACACTGTTAAGAATCCTGCCATTAACCATGTACTCTGTCTTCAAGTTTGACCTTACAAAATGAAACACTTGTACAAATTGAACTCCATTGGTTACTTCTCAGCCAAGTTCTGCATCCTTTGTGTGTCTTGTACCCTACCGCAACCTTGTATACTACCCACATACTGAGCAGGAGCACCCTATCAAACTTCATGTAATCTGCAAACTTGCTAACACACCTTTCTACTTCCTCATCAAAATCGTTTATAAAAACAATATTGTTCCTTGAACAGATCCTTGAGGAACACTAGTCACAGATCTCCATGCAGAATATGCTTCACCTATGACCATCCACTGGGCTAGCCAACTTCAAATCCTCTATAAACAATGGTTTCACATGACTTGGATACTTTCTTCAATGGTCTAAATATTTTAAAGTCCAAAGACTGGAGAAATTGATGGTTAGCACGATGCTATTACAGCTCAGAGTTTGAAGTTCAGTCCCGGCATCCTCTGTAACTAGTCTCTGCATGTCCTACCTGAAGACTGCTACCATTTGCCCCAGGTACTCCTAGTTTCTCCCATAGGCCAAAGTAGTACCGGGTAGGTTAGTGGTCATTAGAAATTGTCCCGTGACTGGGTGAGGGTTAAACTGGGGTTGTCGGGTGTTGCTGGATAATATGATTTGAATGAACCCAACTGCCTATTCCACGCTGTATCTCTAAATAAACGAATGAATAAATAAATATATAAGCATTCCTGACAAAGGGTTTCAGCCCGTAACATCGACTGTACTCTTTTTCATAGATGCTGCCTGGCCTGCTGAGTCCCTCCAGCATTCTGTGCATGTTGCTTAAGTAAACATTATGGAGTTTTTATAAATTACGGAGAAAGTAGTACACATTTTAGGTAAATGTTGCAAAATCAGTCTGCAAAGTGGGATTAGTAATTCACTCTCACCTTCTCCGCATTCTGCAGTGTTACTGTATTCACTTTTATCCTTGGAGTGTTCACACCAGTATTCTTCACGCTGGCTGTCAACACTGTGATGATCAGTTGGATGTGTCCTTCTGCTAAGTAGAATATTCCTGTCTGTTGTTCTTTGCTACACAATTCCGTTCCTATCTTGTGGCAACAACAATTTGACACAAAGAAAAAAGCACTGACTTTTTTTAAAATTCAAGTGCAGTATTGTGTCACTAATATTAACGGTTAAAAAAAACCTTAAATTTCATATTTAGTAGAATTTATTCTGTTGAATGAAATCCATTCAGTATGTTACCTCTTGATGCCCTAGTTCAACAATGTATGCATGTATATTTAGGAGTAGTATCACAACACAGCATCCTTCATAATTTAAGAGAAGCCTTTGCACCCTCCATGTAGTATGAGAATGTTTAACTCTGGGGATTCCATTAAGTTTTGCTGCAATTGTGTTGAAGACTAGCAGAATCACAGGATTCAGTAGCTACAGCTGTGGAAACTGGGCAACATATTAGAAGCAAATCAAATGAACAGATCACATAGAACATTACAGCACAGTACAGGCCCCTTGGCCCATGATGTCTTTTAACCTATGATAAAGTCAGTCTAACCCTTTTCCCCAGCAGAGCCCTCCATTTTACTATCACCAATGTGCCTATCAAAGACATTCTTAAATATCCCTAATGTATCTGCCCCTACCACCACCCTGGAAGGGTGTTTCATGCACTCACCACTTTCTGTGTTAAAAAAATAAATTACCTCTGATCTGCCCTCTTTACTTTTCTCCATTCACCTTAAAATTATGCCCAACTGTACTAGCCACTTCCACCCTGGGAAAAGATCTCTGACTATCCACTCAATCTATGCCTTGCTCCAGCTTGCACAATCTTTCCTCATAAAACATGCTCTCTAATCCAGGCAGCAGGCTGGTAAATCTCCTTCGCACTCTCTCTCACACCTGTACATTCTTCCTATAATGAGGCAACCAGAACTGAACACAATATTTCCAAGTGTGGTCCAACTGGGGTTTTATAGAGCTGCAACATTCCCTTTCAATCCTGGAGTTCTCCTTGTGAACCTGCTTTGGACCCTCTCCAATGCCAACACATCTTTTCTTAGATAAGGGGCCCAAAACTGCTTGCAATACTCCAAATACATTCTGAACAATACCTTAAAAAGCCGTAGCGTTACACTCTTGCTCTTATATTCTAGCCTTCTCGAAATGAATGCTAACATTGCATTTGCCTTCCTCACCACCAACTCAACCTGCAAGTTAACCTTTAGGGAATCCTGCACGGAAGACCCCCAAGTCCTTTGTACCTCAGATTTTTGAATTTTCTCCCTATTTAGGAAATAGTCTATGCCTTTATTTTTTCTGGCAAAGTACATAAACATACACTATATTCCATCTGCTACTTTGTCGATGATCGTGCCTAAAGCTCAGTATTTCAGCAGGAACAGATCTACTGAGATCTTGTTATATTTAAGTTGGGAGATGGCCTTTGTGATATCCTGTTGGTCAGAAATAACTGTAAAATGGGCCCAAAAAGGTTGCTGTGGGATAGAGTAATTGGTGCTTAAAATAAGAGTTAACAACCTTACAGTAGAACTGGTTTTGATGATCAATATGCATGGAATAGACTGCCAGCGACGGTGCTAGGGGCGGATATGATAGGGTCTTTTAAGAGACTCCTGGATAGGTACATAGCGGGCTATCGGTAACCCTAGGTAATCTCTAAGGTAAGGACATGTTCAGCACAGCTTTGTGGGCCGAAGGGCCTGTATTGTGTTGTAGGGTTTTTATGTTTCTATGAAATGCTACCGTTCTTCTTTGTTCTATATCATCTGCCTGACCCAATTAAAATTTCCAGCACATTCTGCTTTTGTTTCGGGTATACAGTGTTTATATTTGTATCTGTTTTGAGATACAAACCCTTCCAGTCCAATGACTTGTGCTGCCCAATTACATTCATGTGACCAATTCACCTACTAGCCCATACATTTTTGAAATGTGGGAGGAAACCCGAGCACCCGGAGGAAACCCACACAGTCACAGGAAAAACATACCAACTCCTTATAGATAGTGACAGGAATTGAATCCAGGTTGCTGGTGGTGTAATAACATTGTGGTAACCACTACATTACCATGCCCCTCATTACAGTGTGTGCTTCTGTGTTCTTTTCCAATTGAAATCTAATGGTTTTGAATTGCCCCATTATTACCATTGTCATCAACTGGAAGTATATCTTCATAATGAATAGTTACTATAGAAAGGATGCAGAGAAGATTTACAAGAATGTTGTCTGGATTGGGGAGCATGCCTTACAAGAATAGGTTGAGTGAACTTGGCCTTTTCTCCTTGGAGGAAGGGCTGAAATGGTTAGCACCAGAGGGCACAGTTTTAGGGTGCTTGGAAGTAGGTACAGAGGAGTTGTTAGGGGTAAGTTTTTTTTACGTAGAGAGTGGTGAGTGCGTGGAAAGGGCTGCCAGTGATTATGGTGGACATGGATATAATAGGGTCTTTTAAGAGACTCCTGGATAGATACATGGAGCTGAGAAAAATAGAGGGCTATGGGTAACCCTTGGTAATTTCTAAAGTAAGTACATGTTTGGCTCAGCATTGTGGGCCGAAGGGCCTGTATTTTCCTGTAGTTTTTCTATGTTTCTAGTTACAGCAACAAAGACCTGTTGAGCTATTTTGACGGTCTAAAATTTGTAATAATCTCACCAACAATTAAAGTTTATAGCCAAACCTAAAATGTAGGCAATTTTGCAAACATTTATTGGGTCGAGCAGCATCTATGGAGAGTCATCAATCTGACCTGCTGTGTTTTTCCGGTGTGGCAAAGGCAATTCAGGTGAGTAATGTAACACTGCCAGTGATAGGATGAAAGCAATGGGAATTGTAGAAGGATCTACTTCAGTGGTACAGAAGCCACATATGAATTGTGCAGAAATAGGTCTGAAATTGAAGAGTTGTCACTCTTCCTCTGTAACCAAGATTATCTAATTAAAAGTAGCACATTTACTCACTTGGGATAACTGTCTTATAATAGGATGTTAATTGAAAAGGTGTGCATTTTATGTTTTAGAATTAGAAGTTATTTAGGACATGCATTTACAGAAAATTATGAGCTTTGCACACCGATTTTTTTTTAAATTTATTACCAGAAAATCATAAAATTTGTGCAGCATCAGAAGGATTTACAAAGGACTAAAAGACAAACCAGCAAAGAAAGAAGACGTGGAGCTTTGAGGTTCAGGAGTTCTTACATTACTAATCTCATAGTTGGTGGGGTAGGATACTATGGGGTGTATGGGTTTTTACATCAATACCCTTACAAAGAGCAATGGCTTGGCTTCACTATCCAAGTATGTCTTGCTTGTTATGTTGAACCGACATTCTATTTCATTTTGATTTTTATAAATAAGGTGTTGCAGTAGGTCAACAAATAGAAGCCTTGTGTCTGCAGTTTCTCCCTAGCACTGCTGGGAACATGGCTAAACAAATATGGGATCTTGTTTCAGAGCTATTAAACAAATGTAGAGTTTGGTGAGTTATCCTAGTTGGTTGCTAATCTTTATAATTTAGATTTGAATTAATCCTAATTGTGAAGTAGCCATGATCAGTAGCCAAGCAATTGGGTTCCATCCATTTTTAGAGTGGATGTTAACTGGGTGCTCTGTTTTTTTTATTTTAGCAATACAGTAGGCCCCTTTAGTCATTCCAGCCATGCTGCCTCAGTAACCCTACAACCCCGATCAACCCTAACCTGATCATGGGACAATTTACAATAACCAGAAAAACCTACCAGTATATTTCTGGACTGCAGGAAACCAGAACACCCAGGGAAAACCCATTCAGTCCATGGGGAGGACTCCTTACAGAACGGTGCCAAACTGAACTTTGAACTTCAGAACGCCCAGAGTTGTAATCGCATTGCACTAACCACTATACTACCATGGTGCCCCCAATGCTTTTTTAAAAATTTATTTAGAGATGCAGCACGATACCAGGCCCTTCTGGCCCAATGAGCTCCCACTGCTCCATTATATCCATGTGACCCATTAAACTACTAACCCAATAACCTTTGGAATGTGGGTGGTAAGCGAAGCACCTGGGAAAACCTATGCAGTCATGTGGAGAAGGTGCAAACTCCTTACATGCTGCGGTGGGAATTGAACTCAGCTTACTTGCACTAGAAAGCGTTGTGCTAACCACTCCTCTACCGTGCTTCTAGATCCAAAACTAAATTGATTGCCATCAAAAAAATCTGTAAGTTGAGAAGTTCTCAAAGAATCCTATAAGTTCATCAGACAAGCAACAGCTATTCAAAAAAAAAACTTGGCCATTATCAGCAAAGATTTGTTTAGGTCCGAACTGGTGCTTGCTTCTTGGTGCTCAGCCTTAGGCCTAAACACAGGAGAGGTCCTGAATCTTTAAAAGCTGTCTCTACGGTGCTCTTGCAGGTGCATAAAGGGAGCCACGAAAGAGGGGGTAATAAATGAAGGGTAAAGTGCAGTAGAGCATGTGGGTGAGAGGTGTGAGAGAGGGGCAGAGGGAAGTTGAAAGTGAGTGAATGGAGGGAACATAGAAGTGCATCAAGATGGGGGTAAGATTAATAGAAGAAAGAGAACAAATAATTATGTGAGAGCACAGTCTTTAATTATCTTGGACCTCACTGGCTTTGGGGGAAGCTCTCACTCTGTCAAATAAGAATGATAGTTGGTGAGCTGTGGCTCTAACACATTGAAAGAATTCGCATAACCAAGGTGAAAGCAAATCATACTTGACCCAGAGGGATTGCCTCATTTGACAGACCATCAAGGATTTGGAGTTGAAAGAGAGCGTTGATAGTTATTGGAAGTGTACTTGCATGTGAAATAAATGTGCAGCCCCTTCGCAGAATTATTGTAGTGACATGATGGGTTTTAATTGCAATAGAGGTGACCTCGTGTTTTGGAGGGTTTGCATTTCTAGAGAATTGCCCATATCATGATTTTCTGGAGTGCCACCCTCCTTTCCTTTTGAGCCCCGTGTTATAAGTGGACATACATTCCTGTGGAATGTTTATACCTCATATTAAACCGTTTTATCTGCATTGACAAAATGACTTGCTTTCACTATCCTAGAGCTGAGGCCAACATTAGGCTTGAGGAGATGAACAAGATTTGTGGGTCAGTAAAGGGGTTAGAAAGAGGGGATGTCAGGAAAAGTGATGGAATTCAAGAATTGGGGTGCATGGGACAAATGTGGTGTCGGAGTTCAGGAGGATAATGCATTAAAGCGTAGTGACTTAGAGGACGAGGTTACTTTAAGGAGCCACAGCTACTGCACCTCCCACAATGCAGCACATTGGAGAAGATGCCTTGCAAAGAGCATGGCAGCACCACAGTCAGACATCTGATCATATGTCCTAAGATTCAAGAGACCATTGCAAAGGGAAACAGCTGCGACTGCCAGCCGAATTGAAGCTGTGACATCATGTCCAAATCTTATTGCTCTGTAACACTGAGTGACTAAAATTAAGAATTGAATGGTTTATTTCTTTCACATTTAAGTTTGTTCCCCCCCCCCCCCATATTAAGTTCTATAAAACTCTATTCTGCATCTCAAATTTTTGGGTCATTATTTGTGAATTCCGAAAGGGTATATTTCTGTTACCAGAAAGGCTGTAATGTGAGGGCATGCCAGTGCTGAAAACAAAGCCTCTGAACTCGATGTTGATAGAACCCGATAATAATAAGCTCCTTTCCAATTTTATTACTAGCCATTGTGCAAGATGCTCCTCAGCTGCCCTCGATATAGCAAGAAACGTGCCTTGCTTTTCACATTCTTTTGCCAAACAGAGCATCAGTAACATAGCTGGTTTTTTCAGTACATGTAACATCTCCGTTCCACCATGTGCCATCTGCTCTTCCACTTCTGGTATACTTCACTCCAAAATCACAGGCAGGCACTACATGTTGTATTTTGAAACCTAAAGAATTCTTTTGCACGCCTCCCCTTTCCAAAATATCTCCAAAAGCCTCATTAGCCAGGACTTCAGAACTTCTATAATTTCCTTCCCATTTACTCTTCAGTATGTTCTGTATTTCTGTGAAATATTTTTGGAATTTTGTTGGATTTTGTGAAGGTTCTACAGTTTTAAGCATAACATAAAAATATGTATAACCCTCAGGTTCGGCTGGCGTTGTTAGTCTTGGGAAGACAGTCTCTGGCCCCGCCAAACATGTGAAATCTGAGGTGCAAAACCTCTTGTTTGTGTGGATGCTGAATGATCTGTTCCCCATTACAAATTAGTACCATGAAACAACAGACAGTACACCATATGCAATTAAGCGATTTAGCTTCATAATTTTCAATTTGACGAAAGGGTTAGTAAAGAAAAACAAAAAGAAAAGGGCCCATTTTAATGAAACAGTCTATTGTGCACAAATTGGAGCTCACGGTTTCCCTTCCATTGGTCCTCGATTTCCCCGGGCTTCATCGACTCCCGGCCCCACTCCAAGTCCACTCCATCCTGCTGTCTATGACCTCTCCTTTCTGGCGTCCTCATTCTTCATTTCTTGCCAAACAAAACACCCAGATCACCTTCTTCTCAGGCACACAACAGGGAAAAAAAATCCACTCCCTTCATTGGATGGCACACGTTCCAAAGCCCCCGTTATCTCTAGCCATAACCCAAACACTGCTGCTACAGCAAAACCATTACATTAGCAGTCAAACTTTTCCTAGGGTATTACACTCTCCCCCCACCAAATTTAATCAAGTCCTCATGACATTAAGATAAGTTGCCAACCCTTCCTGCAAAGCATAAAGTCCAACCCAGGTGTAAAAGTCAGTGACTTAGCTCCCCAAGGCAGTAGGTGCCACACTCTGTTCCCCCGGTTCTACATAGGCCAGTCTTTCTGGTGGTCTCCTGATTCTTTGAGACCTCCATGCCCCTCATCTACTTCTTCATATTCTCACACTACTGGGGATACTTCTGGTCTACCTAGCGGGGCCTCTCCCTGGTCTGTCACTCATGCCCTCCTGCAACTCTGACCCCTCTGTCCCACTTCATCCCTTGCAGGGTCCCACTGAAACCCAGGCTGTCCGCTGATAGTCCACCCGATTTCACCTGACTCAGTGTGAGATGGGTTGGGAATCTCTCCCTCAATCAGTGGGGAGTGAGCAAAAGGCAGTTTATACCACACCCACATTTCCTTATCCTCTGAATGACTATCCCACTCAGGCGGGGGCTGGTCTAATCTGAGGTAAGTGTCAAGTGGTTCAACCCAGGTAAGTGTGAAGCGATTCATTTTGGTAGGTCAAATATGATGGCAGAATATAGTATTAGTGGTAAGACTGTTGGCAGTGTGGAAGATCAGAGTGTCCGAGTCCCTAGGACAATCAAAGCTGCTGCACAGGTTGACTCTGTGGTTAAGAAGGCATATGGTGTATTGGCCTTCATCAATCATGGGATTGATTTTAGGAGCCGAGGTAATGGGTAATGTTACAGCTATGTAAGACCATGGTTAGACCCCTCTTGGAGTACCGTGCTCAGTTCTGGTCGCCTCATTACAGGAAGGATGTGGAAACCATAGAAAGGGTGCAGAGGAGATTTACAACGATGTTGCCTGGATTGGGGAGCATGCCTTATGAGAATAGGTTAAGTGAACTCGGCCTTTTCTCCTTGGAGCAACAGAGGATAAGAGGTGACCTGATAGAGGTGTATAAGATGATGAGAGGCATTGATCATATGGATAGTCAGAGGCTTTTTCCCAGAGCTGAAGTAGCTAGCACGAGAGGGCACAGTTTTAAGGTGCTTGGAAGTAGGTGTCAGGGTTAAGTTTTTTTACTCAGAGAGTGGTGAGTACGTGGAATGGACTGCCAGCGACAGTGGTGGAGGCTGATACGATAGGGTCTTTTAAGAGACTCCTAGATAGGTACATGAAGCTTAGTAAAATAGAAGGCTATGGGTAACCCTAGGTAATTTCTAAGGTAGGGACATGTTTGACACAACTTTGTTGGCTGAAAGTCCTGTATTGTGCTGTAGGTTTTCTATGTTTCTAGCTCTCCTGCATGTTGGCGTAGAGCCAAGTGGTTAAGGCTTTGGTCTAGTGATCTGAAGGTCGCTAGTTTGAGCCTCAGCTAAGGTGTTGTGTCTAAGGCGACACCAGTTCCAAGCCCTTGCCCTTCCATTGGACAACATCGATGGCACGGAGAGGGGAGACTTGCAGCATGGGCAACTGTCAGTCTCCCATTCAACCCTGCCCAGGCCTGCACCCTGGAAACTTTCTAAGGCACAAATCCATGATCTCTGGAGACTAACAGATGCCTACATATCTCTCCTGCTGTTGGTCCTTCAGTTGCCCTGCGTCGATGCAGAATCTTCCTACAGGTCGGGCTCTGGGTCAACCTGCAGCTCTTGTTCCAGAGGCAGAAGGTGGTTCCAATGGAGAATCTTGACAGGCCCATTCCCATCCTCAGATTTCCCCAGAAAACTGGTATGTTTGGCATCTGACTCTCCACTACATAGGGCATAGCTGCCCAGCGGTCAGCTGACTTGTGCTTCCCAGGTAACCCCAAATTCCTTATGGGGAGTCAGTCTCCCGGGATGTTGGCAGAACCTAACCTTTTGATCATTCCTCCTCTTATTTCCTTGATTCTGCTTGGCAGCCATGAGCCCTTTTCAGCTTCCTTCTCATATCAGACATATAGTTCAGATAAGTCTTTGGTGGTAGGCCTTCCTAGTCAGTCCCAAAACAAAGGTCGATGGGTAAATTTGCCTCGTGCCCAAACATCAGATAATATAACGATTAACCAGTAGCTTCATTTTGTGTACATTTGTAGAGGTGGACCAGCTGTCCAATATGTTGACTCCACCTGCTCTTCTTGCTGACCTTCAAGGTTCCAAGCATGTCTAGCAAGGTCCAATTAAACTACAGACCTAACCAATTCCCCTCTACCACCACTCTCCTCCATCTAGCAGAATTAAATCTTACTCTCAATAATTTCTCCTTTGGCTCCTCCCACTTCCTCCAAACCAAGGGTGCAGCCATGGGCACCCATATGGGTCCCAGTTATGCCTGCCTTTTCGTTGGCTTTGTGGAACAGTCCATGTTCCAAGTCTTTACGGGTATCCATCCCCCTCTTTTCCTTCGCTACATCGACAACTGCATTGGCGCTGCCTCCTGCACGCATGCTGAGCTCGTTGACTTCATTAACTTTGCCTCCAACTTTCACCCTGCCCTCAAATTTACCTGGTCCATTTCCAACACCTCCCTCCCCTTTCTTGATCTTTCTGTCTCCATCTCTGGAGACGGCTTATCTACTGATATCTACTATAAACCTAGAAACTCTCACAGCTACCTGGACTATTCCTCTTCCCACCTCGTCTCTTGTAAAAATGCTATCCCCTTCTCACAATTCCTCCATCTCCGCTGCATCTGCTCTCAGGATGAGGCTTTTCATTCCAGGACGAAGGAGATGTCTTCCATTTTTAAACAAAGGGGCTTCCCTTCTTCCACCATCAATTCTGCTCTCAAACGTATCTCTCCCATTTCCCGCACGTCTGCCCTCACCCCATCTGCCCGCCACCCCACTCGGGATAGGGTTCCCCTTGTCTTCACCTACCACCCCACCAGCCTCCAGGTCCAACGTATAATTCTCCGTAACTTCTGCCACCTCCAATGGGATCTCACTACCAAGGACATCTTTCCCTCCCCCCCCCCCCCTTTCTGCTTTCCGCAGGGATCGCTCCCTACGCGAGTCCCTTATCCACTTGTTTCCCCCCCCCCCCCCAATCCCTTCCCACCGATCTCCCTCCTGGCACGTATCCTTGTAAGCGGAACAAGTGCTATACCTGCCCTTACACTTCCTCCCTCACCATCATTCAGGGCCCCATACAGTCCTTCCAGGTGAGGCGACACTTCACCTGTGAGTCGGCTGGTGTGGTATACTGCGTCCGGTGCTCCCGGTTTGGCCTTTTATATATTGGTGAGACCCGACGCAGACTTGGAGACCGTTTCGCTGAACACCTACGCTCGGTCCGCCAGAGAAAGCAGGATCTCCCAGTGGCCACACATTTTAATTCCACGTCCTATTCCCATTCTGATATGTCTATCCATGGCCGCCTCTACTGTCAAGATGAATCCAAACTCAGGTTGGAGGAACAACACCTTATATACCGGCTGAGTAGCCTCCAACCTGATAGCATGAACATTGACTTCTCTAACTTCTGTTAATGCCCCTCCTCCCCTTCTTACCCCATCCCTGACATATTTAGTTGTTTACCTGTTCTCCATCTCCCTCTGGTGCTCCCACCCCCCTCTTTGTTTCTCCCGAGGCCTCCCGTCCCATGATCCTTTCCCTCCTCCAGCTCTGTATCACTTTCGCCAATCACCTTTCCAGCTCTTAGCTTCACCCCTTCCCCTCCAGTCTTCTCCTATCATTTTGCATTTCCCCCTCCCCCCACTACTTTCAAATCTCTTACTATCTTTCCTTTCAGTTGGTCCTGACGAAGGGTCTCGGCCCGAAACGTCGACAGTGCTTCTCCCTATAGATGCTGCCTGGAGTGCTGTGTTTCACCAGCATTTTGTGTGTGCTGTCCAATTAAACGTCTCGGGCTGGAGATCACCCTGTGGGTTATAAGGCATAGTACTCGACCGCGACTCCGAGCATGCCCAGTAACTCATGTATGAGCCTACTCTCGAAATCCCATCCCTGATCACTGTGCATCTGTCTGGGGAGGCCTTAATAAATTAAGTACTTCTCCCATAACTCTTTGGCCAGCGTGGATGCCCTCTGATCCTTGGTAGGGAAAGCTTGTGCTTATCTGATGTAGTAACCAAGACATTCACCATGTTACTGGCATCTGGCTCAAGTGAGAAGAAGTCCATACACACCAGGTTAAGGGGCCATGCACTCTGCAAGTGGGACAAGGGAGCTGAGCTCGTAGGCAGCATCTTCCTCCATATGCATTGAATGCACGACTTGCAGTATTCTTCAACCTCTGGCTTCATTCAGGGCCAGGAAAACTGATCTCCGAGTAATTCACTGGTTTTCTCAACCTCCGAATGTCCAGAATGATCATGAAGTGACTAAAACACAATCCTCCGATCCTCCTTCTCAGGCAGAACTAGCTGGGAATGCCGAGACTGGTCTGGAGGCCACCTGACCCGGTATAGAATCTGGTTCCTCAACTCCAGTCTGGGCCACTCTCTCAGTAAAGGAGGCACCTCAGTGTGTTTCATCTTCTCCGCCTGAGCCATGTCTCCCTTTTCGACTGCTGGCCAAACAGTAACGATGCCCGGGTCATCTCGCTGAGCAGCTGCCACTTCCCCAGGACTTAATTCCGGTAACTGGTTTGTCTTCAGGGCAGTCAGGTTACAGTAAACTTGTGGTATGGCTTCATCAGAAGCTCCCAAATGATCTACCACTCGATCCTGCCCTTGCCTTCTGTCTTCCTTCATCGGAATGGCAAACAGGCACATGACCTTCACTCCCAGGCAGGAACTCTCTCCCACTCTCTGTCCCTGTCCAGCCCTTCATGCGCACATTGGGACAAAGCACCAGCATCATTGTTCCTACTACCCGGATGGTACATCAGGCTGAAATCATAGGCAGACAGCCCCGCCAACCACTGATGGCTTTTGGCATCCAATTTCACCAAGGTCAGAATTTCTCTGAGAAATTAGGGGGTTGTTGTTCATCCTCACCTCAAACTTGGCACCAATAGAGGGAGTCACTGAACTTATCCACCACTGCCAATTTCAATACCAGAAACTCCAACTTGTGCATGGGATAGTTTTTCTCAGAGGGCAACAGACTGGCTGACAAACGTGGCAGGGCTCAACCCAGTGCCCTGATCCTGATACAGGATGCCCCCTAAACTCTCTCTGCTGGCATCTGTCTGCAGTACGTATGGCAATCGGGGGTCCGCAAAAGCCAGCACTGGTGCCTGGGTCAGCAACTTCACATTTCGCATCCCACCTTGGTTCAAAAGGCTCCGAAGGGCTGAGATACTCTTTACCCTGCTCTCCTTTTGGCCTCCTCCCTTTCTTCCCCAAGGGAGAGTAACCACATGGAAGCTGATTTAAAGGGTGACTCACTTTCGCGTAGCCCCTCATGAACCTCCAATAGTAACCACAGAACCTGAGGAACGAGCGCAAAGCACTTACAGTCTGGGGCTTTGGCTATGTGGTTTCCACCTCTAACTTAGACGGATCATAGCTACTCCCATTCATGAGACTATGTGCCTAATATAGCTGACAGACATCTTGCAGAACTGGCACTTGTCCAGGGAAAGTTTTAACCCTTTAACTCAGCACCTTTAGTAGCCTCGCTTCATGTTCCTCCAAGGTGAATTCAAACACTATGAGGTCATCCAAATATACCAATACCTCAAACAAGTTCATATCCCCCACTGTTTTCTCCCTGACACACTGGAAGGTTGCAGGGGTTACAAATATGCCCTGGGGCATCCTTTCGAACTGGAAGAATCCCAGTGGACATATAAATGTTGTCTTCTCTTTGAACCACTTCACACCACTCACAGGCCAGCACATCTTCGACCCTTGGGACCATATACTGGTCAGGGACAGTGCGCCTGTTCAGACTCCTATAGTCCACACACATCTGTACCTTCCCATTCTTCTTCCTGGCCACCACTATTGGGGATACATAGGGGCTTCTGGACTCGGTGATGATCCCAGCTTCCTTCAGCTTACACAGATGCTGCCAAACATCTTCCACCTCTGCAGGAGCCTGTCACCATGACATCTTTCTGAATGGGGTGTCCTCAAGTACTCTTGGAAGAACCCACATCAAACTCATCAGTAGAAAAGACACCTTCCAGTTTCAACCTACAGGTACTGGGGAGTCC
The DNA here is from genome assembly GCF_030144855.1 of Hypanus sabinus. Lineage (NCBI taxonomy): Eukaryota > Metazoa > Chordata > Chondrichthyes > Myliobatiformes > Dasyatidae > Hypanus > Hypanus sabinus. The sequence continues at coordinate 63,631,989 of NC_082719.1, read as the reverse complement.
CCAAAGTTGAATCACTCAGCAGTCAACTTTTTCCCCTTAGCTGAAGCTTTATCCCTGGTTTGTCTTACCGGGATGCTAGACATTACTGTCACCAGGAAAAGATGCGCCGGGGCATCCCCCACTTGAAGGTGACCCCCCCCCCCCCCCCCCCCTCTTCACAGTGTTCCTGACAATCACTGCCATCCTATTCACATGTACATGCAAGGGCTTCTGCAGTTTGGGCTGCACCAGTACCCCAGCAGGAATTCCCAACACCCCTCGTGGTCTTCCAGAGCGTCTAAACTTGGTATCCGGCCCAGTGCAGCCACGCACTATCTCAAAAGCAGCTCGAAACACCGGGTGCACAGACAAAGTTACCGGAAAGCTCTCCCCAGCCTTCTCTTTGCAGGCCTCCGTGTGCCTCCTCACAAGAGGAGTGTTGGTCCCCAGCAGAATTGAAACACCACCCTTATTAACGGGGTCCAGACAAACCAGCACTAATGTATCAAGGACCTTAGCCACTCCCACATCAGCCTCCAAAAAAGTCCAGCTTCACTGACAATTAATCATCGTATGGATAATCACCCACTCTAAGATCCCAGATCTTTACGGCACTGAGTGGCGTCAGTGCTAAATGCATGAGATACTGGTTGTAAAATGAATGGTACAGCAAAGTGGCCTTTGTACCCTATGTTGAGTATGGCTTTAGCATTAATACCCTCTATCCATAGCGATACGTTGGAGCTTGACCTCACTAAGCCTTCATGAATAGGGTCTTTTGCTTTCAAGGATTCCTTGGTATATAGCTGGACTCTGTTCCCCCCCCCCCTCGCCAAGACACCAGGCCATTCCCTCACTGGGTTTCTTTTAAGTTTTCTGACGTCTCTCTCTGCTTAGGTACCTGGGGGCTCACACTCCGAGAGGTTTCCCGCCATTCACGCTCCTGCCTGAAGTGCCCCTCTTCACCATAGTTATAACAGACAATACTAGCCACCCTCCTTGTGGAACTCTGGCCACCAGCAGCCCTCTGCATAGTCTGTCCCCTTCAGGGGTCCGCCTCCCTATCAGTTTCATCGACTGGGGGGGGGGGCACACCTGCTAACAAACAGGACATCTCAGTTCTCAACTCTAAGCTACGATCTCCTTTACCACTCCTTGGGTTGGGCTATCTGTGGTTACTTCAACCCAAGGGGCCACTGTACCCTGCTGACGCACCTCCAATGCGTTCTCCTCCTTCTGTACTTACATAAGAACATAAGAAATAGGAGCAGGAGTAGGCCATCCGGCCCATCGAGCCTGCCCTGCAATAAGATCATGGCTGATCTGTCTGTAAACTCAGCTCCATCTACCTGCCTTTTCCCCATAACCCTACTATGTAAAAATCTATCTAACTGTAACTTAAATATATTTAGTGAAGAAGCCTCAACTGCTTCCCTGGGCAGAGAATTCCACAGGTTCACTACTCTCTGGGAAAAACAGTTTCTCCTCATCTCTGCCCTAAATCTTCTCCCCTGAATCTCGAGGCAATGTCCCCTAGTTCTAGTCTCACCTACCAATGGAAACAACTTTCCTACTTCTATCTTATCTATCCCTTTCAAAATTTTGTATGTTTCTATAAGGTCCCCTCTGGTTCTTCTGAACTCCAGAGAGTATAGTCCCAGGCGACTCAATCTCTACTCATAGGTTAACCCCTTCATCCCTGGAATCAACCTGGTGAACCTCCTCTGCACTGCCTCCAAAGCCAGTATATCCTTCCTCAAGTATGGAGACCAGAACTGCACACAGCATTCCGGGTGCGGCCTCACCAGTACCCTGTATAGATGCAGCATGACCTCCCTGCTCTTGAATTTAATCCCTCTGGCAATGAAGGCCAACATTCTGTTTGCCTTCGTAATAACCTGCTGTACCTGCAAGCCATCTTTTTGCAATTCATGCACAAGCACCCAAGTCCCTCTGCACAACAGTATGCTGCAACCTTTCACCATTTAAATAACAACCTGCTCTTCTATTTTTCCTTCCAAAGTGGATGATCTTGCATTTACCAACATTGTATTCCATTTGCCAGACCTTGGCCCACTCACTATATCCCTCTGCAGACTCTCCACACCCTCTGTACAATTTGCTTTTCCACTCAGTTTAGTGTCATCAGCAAATTTTGCTACGCTACACTCAGTCCCCTCTTCCAAATTATCAGTGTAAATGGTAAACAGCTGCGGGCCCAGCATCGACCCTGCAGCACCCCACTCACCACTGACTGCCAACCGGAGAAACACCCATTTATACCAACTCTCTGCCTTCTATTGGTTAACCAATCCACCATCCATGCCAATACACTTCCTCCAACTCCATGCATCCGTATCTTATTTATAAGTCTTATGGAATCCCTTCTGGAAATCTAAGTATACGAAATCCACCTGTTCCCCTCTGACAACTGCACTCATTATGTCATCAAAGAACTGGAGTAAGTTTGTCAAACAGGAACTGCCCTTTCTGAATCCATGTTGTGTCTGTCTAATGGAACCACTCCTTTCTAAATGTTTCACTATTTCTTCCTTAATGACAGCTTCAAGCATTTTCCCGACTACAGATGTTAAGCTAACTGGCCTATATTTGCCAGTCTTTTGCCTACATCCGTTTTTAAAAAGTGGCATGACATTTGCTGTCTCCCAATCTGCCAGGACCTGCCCAGAGTCTAGAGAATTCTGGTAAATGATGACCAACACATCTGCTATAACCTCCGGCAATTCCCTCAGCACCCTGGGATGCATCCCATCAGGACCAGGGGACTTATCTACTTTCAGGCCCTCTTCTCTGCTCATCACTATCTCTTCAGTGAGTAATTTTATTGAGGTCCTCACCTCCCATTTCACCCATAACATCATTCTCTGGTACATTAGACATGTCCTCCACCATGAAGGCCGACACAAAATAGTCGTTCAATGCCTCAGCCATTTCCTTATCACCCAATATCAATTACCCCTAATCATCTTCCAAGAGACCTATGTTGACTTTAGCCACCCCCTTCCACTTTATATATTTATAAAAACTTTTGCTATCTGTTTTTATATTTTATGCTAATTTACTTTCATACTCTGTCTTCTCTTTCCTTATTTCTTGTTTAGTTGTTCTCTGCTGCTCTTTAAAGTTTTCCCAATCCTCCAGTCTCCCACTACTCTTGGTGACCTTGAACACGAGCTTTTAATTTGATACTATCTTTTATTTCCTTTATTATCCAAGGCTGGCTCTCCCCATACTTACTGTCCTTACTTTTGATTGGAATATAATTATGTTGAGCACTATAAAAAATCTCTTTGAAAATATTCCACTGTTCCTCAACTGTCCTACCAAATAGCCTGTGCTCCCAATCCACATTAGCCAGCTCCTCCCTCATCCTGTTGTGGTCTCCCGTGTTCAAGCAGAATACACTAGTTTTAGATCTAACTATTTCATCCTCCATCTGTATGCGAAATTCAATCATACTGTGATCACTCTTTACAAGAGGATCCCTGACTACAAGATCATTAATCTTACCTGTCTCATTGCACAGGACTAGATCTAAGATAGTATTTTCCCTTGTAGGTTCACTAACACGTTGCTCAAGAAAACCAACATGGATGCATTCTATGAAGTCCTCCTCAAGACTTCCTTGACCAACCTGATTCACCCAATCTATGTGGAAGTTAAAATCCCAATGACAACTGCTGTTCTGTTCTTACAAGCCTTAGTTATTTCTTGGTTAATCACCTCTGCCACTGCAATATTTTTTATTAGGTGGCCTACAGACTACTCCCACCAGTGATTTTTTTCCTTTTACTATTCTTAATCTCTACCCAGATGGACTCAACATTCTGCTCCGTAGATCTTATACTGTCTCTCACAATTGCCCTGATCTCATCCTTAATTAGGAGCACCACCCCACCTCCTTTGCCTTCCTGTCTATCTTTCCATATTACCTAATACCCTTGGATATTTAATTCCCAGTCATCTCCACCTTGCAACCAGGTTTCTGTAATGGTCACTAAATCATATGCCTTGGTACTGATTGGTGCCACAAGTTCACTAACCTTGATTTTAATACTACGGTCATTTAGATAAAGTGCTCCTATACTCATTGAACTTTTAGAATCTGGTGACCTATGTGATTTTTACTTTTTACTTTTATGCACTCTGCTCTTTTTTTTCTTCACTAACTCTAGCTTTGTTCTCTGCATATCTTACCTCTTTTTTGTGTGGGTTCGCATCCCCCTGCCATATTAGTTTAAAGCCTCCCCAACAGCACTAGCAAACAATTTCCTAGGACATTGATCCTGGCCTTGCCCAGATGTAGACCATCTGAACGGTACTGGTCCCACCTCCCCCAGAAGTGGTTCCAATGCCCCAAGAATCTGAAACCCTCCCTCCTGCACCATCCCTCAAGCCACATATTCATTCTAGCTATCCTGCTATTCCAACTCTGGCTAGCACGTGGCACCGGTAATAATCCTGAGATTATTACCTTTGAGGTCCTACTCTTTAATTTATCTCCTAGCTCCCTAAATTCAGCTTGTAGGACCTCATCCCATTTTCTTCCTATATCTTTAGTACCTATATGCACCACGACAGCTGGCTGCTCACCCTCCCCTTTCAGAATCCCCTGCTGCCTCTGAGACATCTCTGACCCTTGCACCCGGGAGGCAACACACTATATGGGAGTCCCATTTGCGGCCACAGAAGCTCCTCTCTATACCCCTTACCATGGAATCCCCTACCACAACAGCTCCGCCACTCTTTCTTGCCCTCTTGCACAGCAGAGCCACCCATAGTGCCATGATCCTGTCTACTGCTGCCTTCACCTGATGAGCCATCTACCCCAACAGACTCCAAAGTGGTATGTCTGTTTTGGAGGGAGATGACCACAGGAGACTCCTGTACTATCTTCCTGTTGGTCACCCATTCCTTATCTTTCCTTAGACCCATAAACTGCGGTGTGACCGACTCACTAAATGTGCTATCCACAACATTCTCAGCATCTCGGATGCTCTAAAGTGGGTCCATGCGCAGCTCCAGTGCCGTCATGTGGTCTATCAGGAGCTGCCGCTGGACGCACTTCCTGTACATGTAATCTTCAGGGACACTGTCATCCTCCCTGAGTTCCCACATGGCGCAGGACGAGCATGGCACGGGTCTGAGCTCACCTGCCACGTCAGAGCAATGGATGTTAGCGGACCATGGAGGACCATGGGAGAAAGGGAAGAGTCCGCTGGGGAAGTCGAAGGCTGCTATCCGTGAATCTCTGCAAATTAGTTCTCTGCCTAAGCCCCATTTGAGCCAAAGCCCTATCACTCTGCTACCCTCTTACGCCTCTGCCCGCTGTATATGGCAGTCTTCTTTTTAAACTCTTCCCACTCTCTACTGGTTGACGTCACGAGCCTGTGCAGTCTTGCCTCTCTTTACCCTGAGCAGTAAATCTTCTCTCCGAAAATCCTTTTAGACGTTCCACTTGCAGCCTTCTTGCTTCGAATCTAAAACCTTCTCTGATCAGCTCAACAAACGAGGGAGGGGATGTGGCTTATGATTCATTCAGAGACCCCAAACGATCAGGTCCTGGGACTGGGCAACCTTTGCTATTTGGTCCATTGTTAACTGATACACCTCAGCTACCTGAATGGCTTCCCTCTGTGCCACAAGCAATTTAGCTGCTCTCTAGCCGAAAAATGTAGACAGAAAGCTTCTCTCCCTTCTCCTGACACACGTTCTGAAACCCCAACATGAGCTCTGTTGGGCTTCATGTTGTGCCAAATGCATTTTCCAGTTCCTTTATGTAAGTAGTAGCAGTGGCAAGCGGGGTACTGGGACTTTACGGCTCTCAAAATGTCAACAGCCCACCCCTTCAAACTCTCAACCAATCTCTGTCTCTTTACATCATCAGAGCACAGCCAATCATCTAATAACTGAGAGGTCTCATACTCCTCTTCCTCCTCGTGAGTGGGCTTTATTCCAGAGAAAGATGTTCTTAGCTTTCGATAACTAGGACTCTCTGCCTGCACACTGGGCCATTTATTTGCCAGAGAGGTAACTCAAAATTCTCACTCTTACCTGGGGAACAAGGATTAATTAGACATTCCAAATCTGACCATTCCTTCCCCTGACTCCTCAGAAACGAGAGAACCCTATCTTTGAAGTCTCCACCCCCAGCTACGAGAGAATCGACTTGCGATTTGGCCTACTCCACTATGCTCTCCTCCTCCCAGAGAGTATGGACAGCCCACAGCTCCTCCTTAACTGGGACCCCAATACTACCAGGCAGTTCCACTGCCGTTACATCAGCGCTAGTGTGAACTAAAACTAGGTTTGTGCCCGCCCTTTTAACAAACCTCCGTCGTAATCGTAACTTTGCTGACAGCTTTAACAATACTTAAAAGTCGAATTAGCATTTCATCCGGAGTATGAATATTGCACTCCATTCAACACGCACACATTCTTTCCCGGTAACCCTGTGGATGAACACCACCGCTCAACCCTGGAGGCATCCATACTAGCACAGACTTAAACACACAACTCACTGGTTCAATGCCCAGGGCGAACACACAGCATCCAACGCAATCAATCCCGGCCGAGCTCCCACAGCGTTCGTCTAGGGAATCTCTGGCCCCACCAAACATGTGAAATCTGAGGTGCAAAACCTCTTGTTTGTGTGGATGCTGTGTGATCTGTTCCCCTGTTACAAATCAGTACCATGAAACAACAGACAGTACACCATATGCAATTAAGCGATTTAGCTTTATAATTCTCAATTTGACGAAAGGGTTAGTAAAGAAAAACAAAAAGAAAAGGGCCCATTTTAATGAAGCAGCTTAATGTGCACAAGTTGGAGCTCACCGTTTCCCTTCCGTTGGTCCTCCATCGATTTCCCTGGGCTTTGTCGACTTCAGGCCCCACTCCAAGTCCACACTATCCTGCTGTCTATGACCTCTCCTTTCTGGTGTCTTCTCTCTTCATTTCTTGCTAAGCAACACACCCGGATCACCTTGTTCCCAGGCACACAACAAGAAAAGAACACTCCCTTTATTGGACGGTGCACATTCCGAAGCCCCCGTTATCTCTAGCCATAACCCAAACACTGCTGCTACAGAAGAACCATTACATTAGCAGTGAAACCTTTCCCAGGGCATTACATATAAAAAACTGAAGCAGGAGTTTGCCTGTTCTGCCATTCAGTGAGATTATGGATTATCGCAGCAGTACTTCCCTGCACTAACTCCATATGCTTTCCTATCTAAAGCCTAGACACAAAAATATTCAAATTTAATATCACGCATCAGACAATAACATAAAGTTCAATGGACCTTTATATTGATGGTCAACACTGTAATGAACCAAAAATATGTCTTTTTAAGAAAGAATGAAGAAGTTATAAAGTAAAAACTTGCAAACCAAGTCATTAGGGAAATGCAAGTAAACAAGGGGTAAACAGAACTGCACTGAAAATAGAGAAGTGTGAAAGAAACGTTAAGTTAGCCATTCACTAATTAAGTGAAAATTAATCCTTAAAGCATGTGAGAGATGTGACATGGAAGATATATTCATGTGCTTTCTAGGGAGTGAAAAGGTGTTAAAGGAAAGGGAAATACTTCCCACAGAAAGCTTGCTGTTTAGACTTGTAACAGATTAAAAGAAATAAAATTTTCTGTATCCCATTATAAGTCACAGAAGAAATTAATAAATCAACCACTGCATTGTAGAAAAAGTGGATGTTATGTCCCTGACTTCTTCTATTTGAATTAACTTTTGAATACAAAGTGAATATATGAATATAAATTATTAAATATTTATCACTATACAAGTTAACCTATGAATATAGAGAGAATATATAAATAGAAATCACAGCACTGGAAGAAATGCAGAACATCCATGAGTATATCAGGAAGATGATCCTGAAGGATGACCTGCTAGAGAATACCTCAAAGACGGCAGGCAGGGGCATACAAATGGAAGTGGGTGAAGCAGAGCCAGTGGACCAGAGGCCATGGCAAGCCAAGCCACTGCATGCATCTGAGGTGGTTGACATTAGAAAGTCCTACCAATGACTGGAAATGGCAGGGCTGAGGGACAGCACAGAGGCGCTACCCATGGCTGCACAAGAACGGACGCTGAGCGTGAGAGAAATAGAAGCAGGGGTCTATCACACCAGACAAGACTCAAGATGCAGACGTGAAAAGAATCCGCTGAAACCATCCAGCACATAGTTGCAGGGTGCAAGATGCAGACAGGAACAGTATATACAGAGTAGCATAATGCAGGAATTGTGTACAGGGAGATCTGCACTGAGCAGATTAGACACTCTCAAGTCGAAATGTAACACCCAAGAAGATAGTGGAGAATGACAGAGCTACGATCTTGTAGGACTTCCAAATACAGACTGGCACTCAGGTACTGGCCAACCAACCAGACATAGTAATATTGGACAAGGAACAGAAGAAAGCAATAGCAATAGATGTGGCAATCCCAAATAACAGTAACATCAGCAAGAAAGAATATGAGAAGCTGGAGAATTACTAGGGCTTGAAAGAGCAAATAGAAAGGCTGTGGAAGGTTAAAGCCAGAGTAATCCCTGAGGTGATAGGACACTTGGACTAGGAAAGAGGCTCCACAAAAATACAACTGCAGATGCTGTGGATCAAAGAATACATGCACAATGCTGGAAGAACTCAACAGGTCAGGCAGGATCCGTGAGAAAAGAGTAGCCAACATTTCGGGCCGAACTCTTTTCTCACGGATGCTGCCTGACCTGCTGAGTTCTTCCAGCGTTGTGTACGTAAATCCTGACAACAATGTCTGAGATCTTCTCCAGAAGAGCACCTACTAGGAACAGCAACAGCACTGCGCGAAACCCTCCCAGGCCTCTGATAGAGGACCCAAAGTTGAGGGGAAAGTACACATATGCACCGCCCATAAGGGGTGAGAAAAATAAATATATATAATAAGCAAATAAATTGCCTTAGTTACCAAACACTGCAATGAGATAGGTCATTTCACAATAAAGGAAACAACTATACAGCATGACCATAGGAATGATTTCAACTGAATAGATGCAGAAGCTGTCACATAAAGCCACCTTTTCTAGCACTGTTCAGAGCCCAACCTACCAATGGCAGATTGTGACAATTCTCACCGAGCCCTCATTACTTATTCACCTTTATACTGTTAGGCCTGCAGCCCCCTCCTTTGTGAGAAACACAAGATCACTATTGATTTGGGTCAGCAGACCCAGGAAATGAGAGAGAGACGTGCAGAATGTCTCGTTCCCCAGTGATAGAATGCTACGGGACACGGCCATTGTCTCTGGAAGGCAAACTTGTGGATTGCTATACTGGGCTACGTGGAAGCCCTCTGGCAAAGTGGGCTGGTTGAGGGAGGGATTGCATCACCCCCAACCTGATTGACATCTGAGACCCTGTGAGTCAGGATAAAAGAGGGTCTGTGGGAACAGCCCCTCAGACGCACCAGAAGAAACGCTAGCGATCCTGTAATAGCGGAAGCCATTGGAAGGAGGCCACGTGCGTTCGGTTCCATTTGCCTGGGACTGGTGGCTGGTACCACAGAAAACAGCTTTTAGCTAACGACGGGGAAACCAACTCCCCGACTCAAAGGATTGGCATCATAAAAGACCTGGGCAAGTTTAACCCGTCTCTCTCTAAAACCCAAAAACGCTACCGCTTGAACGAACTAACAGTGACTTTTATATTTCCATCGGACAATACATTATCCCCTAGACAACGATAGAGCTATTTCTTATTGATTATTATTATACCCGTGCTTTTAGAGTTAGTATTGACGATGTATATTATCTGTATGTTTGCATTGATCTTATTTTTGTGCCCCCTTATCAATAAATACTGTTAAAAATAGTACCATCAGACTTCAATGAACCTCTCTATCTTTGCTGGTAAGTGACCCAGTTACGGGGTTTCATAACAATACCTACTATATATCAAACTGCTCCACCATTTTAATCTAAATGTGCTCCAGAATTTCATCTTCCCAAATGAAATCTCCAAGTACAATGTCTTTCTTTTTCATGAACACAGGTAAAAAATGTGTCCCGCAGCCTCTGGCTGCTTGTTGTGAGGTCTGTAGTATAATCACATAATTTGTCATTGTTTTATTGCTATGTTTTATGAGTTTGACCTCATTTGGAGAACCTTCTATAAGACATCCTCCCTCGGCAGTGCTGTGCACACAAAGGGAAGTCAAGCTGTGGATTCAGGGCATCAGCATAATGCAGAGATTTGGGACTTGAGCTGGAACAAACTGGAGGAAATCAGGGAATTAGAAAGCTAGGCAGGTGAATGACGAAGTGGATGGGGGAGATATTACTAAGAATGGTGGGCCTGATGATGGGTGGAGAACATATTCATGTCTGGGAAGAGGGGACTATCCCCAAGGAGAGAAGGTAAAGAAGTGAATCTAATCTCGGTTTATTGGAGGTTGGGACTGCTGAAGGGAAGATGCTATTTACATGTAGTTGCTCCTAGAGTGCCCAGTGGCACCCCAGAACATATAAGGTACAGCAGGATGATGAGGTGCACTGCCAAGGCATAGTAGACTATAGAGCAAATGCTGGTTAATGACATCAATATATGAAAGTCAGCAATAACATGATGGGTCACTGGATCTGTTTCTTAGCTGTATGACTCTAAATCAATTTCCTGAAAAACAATTCGTGAAATTGAAAATGGTTAGAATGTTACCATTGCATTCTGCATACAGAATCATGCAGTAAAATGGGACCTGCGCAGTTCTTGTATGAATATGAATACTGAGCTCCCAGGTGGCTTGCCTTTGCTCTACAGATCACTAAAAAGCTGTCTGGAAGATGAGGGCAGACATGGGAGACGAGGGAGCACCATGACTTCCTTTGCATGAGCATGCCATCAATCATCTTCCCTGATCAACCCACTGTTGCAAATAACCCAATCCCATTGTGAGCTGTGGGCTTATCAATGAAGTAGAGACTACAGCCTGTGGCTCTAATATGAATAGCAAGTAACATGGTTTCAAATGTCCTGAGCTTTAAAAACAGAGGCCGACAAATGCTGTGTGCAAGTTATCAGTCAGAGCAGAGACTTTTAGACACTTAGCAATCTCAATACAATGCATTTCTAAGTTTTTTCTTGTTCGCTTTCAATGAAGAACATTGGTCACACCCTGTTTATGCCAGCAGTAGAAGGAATATGCGGTAAATGATCTGTGGTGTCATTAGATATGCAAGTAAAACCAAGAAAATATCAGTTGCACTAAGATGAATTACACCCAGATATATCCATGCAATTTCCTGATGGGCACAATTTCACCAAGAGATAGTTGCCAGCACACTCTCACCCAAATAAACTGTGTAGATAAATCCAAGCCTTCAGTTTTTAGGCTCAAATATTTAAGGATTTTCTTCAGTGTTTCTTTATTTGCTGTTTTAACCTGCATCACTATTGTTACAACAGAAAAAGAATGCTATTGAGCGTTCATGTGGTAATAAGATAATTTTCTTAGAAAATTAAAGTTTGCACAGGAATACTAGGCACTTTTTTTGAAGACTAATCCCCACCTTGGGTTAATGTTATAAACCCCAATTAAGATTATTTTTACTTACTAATTAAAAAACTTGTTTGGAATATGATAGTTCAGGGAAAAGTAAATATATATATAAAACAGCTTGGTAGTCCTGAGCTGATGCGTGCGTGTGAAAATAACATCCGTACTGTGATGAATTCCTAGAATAGCACAATGCAATTTTATCTATGGGAGCAGAAACATAACAGTATAGACATCTCACAGTGTTAATGATATCTCATTGGAAGGTTTCTATATTGGGAACCCCCAGGTTGGTGTAAACAAAAGTCCTTTACCAGATTTGGACAAGAAATGTCAACATAATTGCTTAATCTTGGTAAAACTTTGTGGAGAACACTTTTATATTGGAATGTATTTCTACATGATTCAAGTTTAACATGTGTAATCATTGATCTAAACAAATACTGAAGATAAAATTGAAGAACAAAATTCCACTTTCAAGGCTCCAGTGTATAATTTTATCATATTTATGTAGGAAGTCACTAGCAAAATATGTTTTCACTTCACTTCTTCTGCCAGCATGAAGCTGCAATGTAATGTGCATTAAATGCAGCAGAAAACTCCATCCATACAGAGTGTACAAGTGTATTTGTTTTCCCTTGAAGGCGCTTGAACTTTGACTAATATGTGATTATGAGTTGAAACTAGTACGTGCAGTATTGGTGATAAATGTACCAATTGATTTTTTTTTTAAGTTTATTCTTTGCTGAATAGGTAAAGGCCATTTACAAATTTGCAGATAGAATGAGTTCAAGTATTTTAACACATGAAATGGTATGATTGATAAACATTAATTATAAGTTAGCAACCTAGAGATCTGGAACTAACTGGTGGTGATCCGCTAATAAAAATCAACTCACTAGTTGGTCCAGAAATCCATTTTGTATGAAAAATGTACCAAAGTGATATTGCATGGGGTTCCAGTGCTATTGGTACATGATTTTCATGCATGCCCTCTTCTCTCATCATCTGTTTGTACATTTTTCACTTTAGATCACCTCCAAATTTCTTCACTCTGGAGTGAAACTATTCAGCCTATGACACTTCCACTGTGATGGAAGGTCATTGCTTCCTCAGTTATTGGGTTGCAGTTTGTATATCACCTTGCTTTTGTCTGCAAGTTATTGTTGATTTGTTCCTGTACCTTATGAGAAAACGAAATTTTCAACAAAAGAATAAAAACAAAGGTCACTAATCACCATAACCCCACCCCTGCCCCAAAGAGCACCTCCTGACAATAAAGATCCATGACAAAACTTTATGTACTACTTTCCATACCTCAGCAGCCATGTCATGACAAGAGCAAATAACCTGTTGAAATCCCCCACTGCTTCCAATTCACCATCACAGCCTTTAGTAAAAGAGTGTTTGAAGTTCAATTCAAGGCTGGTGCGAAGACCATAGTGCAATGATCCCTGCCTTTGGACTACATCTAGAAATACCACCAATATTGACTCCACCGAATCATTGGTAAGATGAAAAAAAAATCACCTGCAATCCTCTTGCCAAGTCACTTTCCCTGGCGTTAAGATCCTGATTACACTCTGTCAGGTCTGATTGGCAGGTCAAGGACTTGTAGTGGCAAGAGATTGTCAGCAGGTCACGTGCGTCTAGAATATTCTCAAAGCCTCTTAAAGAATGAAAAAGTGCTCACGATTTGTGAGAATCTCTTGTTATTCAACAATCAGTGTGGGAAAGGAGCAGCTGGCGTAGCACCAGAAATCACAAGTTGGTTTTGTAATGCACAGAACTGAGTAGAAGTGGTGAAAGGTGCACACCATCTCCCATTCTTCTCGCCTATCCATAACATTAACACCTCCTGTCCCATCCATGGAAGAGTCCGTGGTCTCGAAGTTGGCCTCATCTGTCACCTCAGAACCCACAAAACTTAAGAAACCCCTGGAGGCTGGCTGAGTAAAAGATTTCAGATACATGTGGAATATTTTATATATCTGTTAATATACAAAATATATCCTGTTACTGTGTTGTGCTCCTTTATGTTCCATATCAAAGAGTTGACCATGCCCTGGAAGCAGAGCTATACTATTCAATGGAGGAAGAATGCAAACTGTCAATGCAACTTCTACCTCAGAAGGTTGGATCCTGGAAGCAGAGCTATCCTATTAAACGGAGGGAAAATGCACAATGTCAATGCAACTTCTACCTCAGAAGGTTGGATGCTGCCACCTTGCCGGCAGAACTTCAGAGATGAGATCAGTAATTGTAAGTCGATGAGTAAGGCAAGCCAAGGGAAAAGGTACTCCATGAACTAGCTCCTCAGAGCAACAGCTCTGTTCATGGTAGGAAAGTGAAGGCTGATGAGACTATGGCATTGTTTCGTTTACTTGGAATCCTGTCTGAGTTGCATTAAGGAATGGTGGATTCCAAGCATTGTGGCACCCAACTAGTCCAGGTAGTGCACAATGACTGAAATCCTTTTAGAACACATAACATAGAAAAGTACAGTACAGGATCAGGCGTTTCGGCCCACAATGTTGTACTGAACCAATTGAAAAGCAAATTACAATCACCCAAACCCTGATCCTTCCTACCTACATCATGTCCATATCCCTCTCACTTGCTTACATCCATGTGCCTATCCAGATGTCTCTTAAAAGCCTCTAATATATTTGCCTCTACCACTGTTAGCCACTCACCAGTCCTCCAGGACCTTGCTTAGAGAAGACACAAAGATACAGGTCAAGGGCCCAGTAATCTCGTCTCTTGCCACTTTCAATAACCTGGGGATATAGCCACCTTAATACTCATTAGGTGACCCAACACTTCCTCCTCCTTGTCCTCTAAACACCCTATAATATTTATACACTCAGCACTAATCTCCTGGTCCTCCGTATCCTTTTCTTTGGTAAATACTGAAGCAAAGTGCTCATTAAGTACCTCACTCACATTTTCTGCACCCCCTTTATCCTTGAGTGTTCTCACCCTCTCCCCAGTTATCCTCTTACTCTTGATGTATGTATAGAATGCTTTGGAATTCACCTTAATCCTATTTGCCAAGGACTTTTCATGGTCCCTTCTGGCTTTCCTAATTTCCTTCTTTAGTTGTTTTCCGTCTTCTTTATACTCATGTGTTTAGTTTGATCCTAACGTCCAAAGCTTTATATACTTTTCCTTTCCTTCTTAACTGGATTCATTATCTCTCTGGACATTCAAGGTTCTCTTCTCTCTTCATCCCAATCATTCCTTACAATAGGAACATACCTTTCCTGTACTCTGCGTAATTGATCTTTCACCATCTAAATGATGGCCAGTTACTATCAACACTTACAAACCTGACAATGATTTACGGTTGATGCCACTCATCATAACAAAGGGAAATGCATGAGGGTTACACAGAATGCTTGGACTTCTGCTCTTTGCTGATGTTTTGAAGGTACCATTGCATTCCAGCAGTCACGTTACCAGATACCCTGCCCCCAAGTGGTGGTGATAGATTCTGTGGAGAATGAACTGGCCACCCTTTCTCATATCGACAGTGTTCATGCTCCCTGCATTGCCTTTCCAATACTAAACTCACATTTGCCTGTTGGTAATCAGGACAGACTGCTACCATTCATAGTGAAGCCAAGCTGTCCATTTCACTTTTAAAGCTACCTCGTCATTCTTGGGAATAACCACCACCGGCTGATGGCAATACGATGGAAGGACTGCAGTGGTTAATAAGACATGCAAAGGCTCATGGAAGACAAAATGAAGACAAGACACCAGGATTGTTTCTCTTGATTAAAGATACAAAATATTTGACATATTAGTTTCCTTAATTCTAACTTTCATACTTTGCACAAAAACTAGCATTGGTTTGATCATTAAAGAGGGGTTACGATATGCGCCTTTTATGGAAGACCAATATCGTGTTATTCATTGGTATGATATCATTTGATGTTATGGCTTAATCAGAATTTGTTGCTAATCCTGATTTACTTTAGGGGATGATAAGTTACAACTTTCCTTTATTATTTTGGGAACTGGGCATTGCTAACAAGAGTGGCATTTATTGCCCTTCCCGAATTAATGGTGAGGAGATCCAAATGACCTCCTGATCAACAGTGACTCTCGGGTTTTTTATTGTAAGGGGCCCCAATGATGATAAATTACAGATTGGCAAATCTCTGTCTCCACTACCTTAAAATTAAAAGTCTTAGAAGCCTTTATCCTCAGAATGTTTAAGTGTGGAATACCTACTCCAGTAAACTATTCCAATATCTTTGAAAAAGCAAATTTCACCTAAAGATTCAACAGATGTTCCTCCAAGAATTCTAGTAACAGTATTTGACAGTGAGCTCAGCTCCAACTGACTCCCCTGGCAACTGCAAGTAATTGATCCCTTTAAATAGCTCCAGTGCAATGATTGTACTAGTTGTTCAGACCTGCTTTTCTGTATGTGGCTCTCACTGAGTACTAATTTCATCAACATGAATCGAATTCACAAGGGAAGCCTAAGGCATTGTGGGCAATGCATAAAGTTTGATTTCTTCCCTGCATGCTTTCTGTGCTTTCTGCATTAGCCCACTTGGTGTACAGGATCAAAATTGCATTAGGTACTATTATATAAGAATGCTCTATCTATACCTCAAGTCAATCATGTAGATCATAAATTAACACATTTCAGGGTTTAATATGTCTTGTTACTAATGATACTCAACTCTGCTTTGTGTATAAATCTCTACCACATTTTACAACTATTAATTACTGAAAAAACATTTCTACGTGGCACTGTGTAGCCTTCCTTCTGTTAATTGGACCTTAAAAGTGTTCTTAGCTGGAGGTTTGTGCCTTCAGGGAACTGATTTCCGATAACCCATTCTCATTTCATTTAGAAAAAGACTCTTTTTGCCTGAACTAATTTGAACCAGAAAAGACAGGCTGTAAACTGCTTTAGTGCTAAATTTGAGGTTAATTCCCTTGGCTGAAAAGTGGCAATTACTGTCCTTCTACGTACAAATTATTAGGAATAACAGTTTATCTAAAGCATGATTATAACCTTAGCACACTTTTCATCCTGAAATAAAATAAAGATTGGTAGTGTTGCAGATACTGTAGAAAGTTGTCGTAGGTTAGAACAGGACATGACAAGATGAAGAGCTGGGCTGAGAAGTGGCAGATAGAGTTCAATCCGAAAATATGTGAAATTATACAGCAGGATTCTTAGCAGTGTGGAAGAAGAGAGGGAGACCCTTCAAAGTTGCCATGCAAGTTGAGAGGATGGTTAAGAAGGTGTATGGTGTGTTGGTATTGTGTTCAGTACTGGTCACTTCATTTTAAGAAAGAGGTGGAAGCTTTAGAGAGGGAGCCAAGAATATTTACCAGAATGCTGCCGTGATTAGAGAGCATATTTTTTGAGGAACAGTTGAGTGAGCTGGAGCTATTCTGTTTGCAGTAAAGGATAAGAATCCTGTTGTGAAGTTTTGACCTAAAATATTGACTTTTTATTTCTCTCCATAGATGTTGCCTAACCTGCTGAGTTCCTCCAGCATTTTGTGTGTTCAGAATTACAGTTGACTTGATAGAAGTGTGTAAGATGATAAGCATAAATAGAGTGGGCAGCCTGCCTTTCAACCAGGGCAGAAATGGCTAGTATTGAGGAGGCATAATTTTAAGGTGATTGGATGAAAGTAGAGGGGGTAGGTTTTTCCTCACAGAGATTGGTGCGTGCATGGAACACACTGCCAGGGGTGGTGGTAGAGGCAGATACATAGGGGACATTTAAGAGACTCTTAGATAGGCACAAGATGAAAGAAAAACAGAGGGCTATGTAGAAGAGAAGATTAAGTTGATTTTAGAGTATGTTAAAGGTCAGCTCAACATTGTGGATAGAAGAGGCTTTACTGTGCTATTCTGTTCTGTGTTCTATAAGGCAAGATTTCATTACTACTCTGATAACGTGGAGCGAGAGAAATGGCTTTTGCCCAATGAGTTGAAACTACATCTAGGAGGTCTAGAATCCTTGAATGAAGAATACATTCCCAGTCATACCTTTCACCAAATCAACCTCCAAAACTATTGATGTCTGCCTTAAGCTTTCATTTCCCTTTTAGCAAGATGTTTGTACAATTCCCTTTATTAGCTGAGACTTAGGACATATCAGCAGGAAGTTATATAAATATTAAACTGCAGGATAGGTCACAACTACTGTACTGTTTATAACTCTGCCGTTGCATTAAAAGAAGTGCTAGCAAACAAGAGGGCACCGAAGAGATTTATAAGAATGTTGCTCACAGAATTGAAGCTGTGAGGAAACATTAAAAGGCTGGATCTTCTTTGATACAGAAGAAGTTGAGGGACGATTTAATTTAAAAAGTATAAAAATAATGGACATGGACAGAATAGCAGGTAGGTCAATAATCAGAGGTCATACAGTACATGTAAAGCAATTGCAGAAGAATTGGAGAGTTATTTTCTATCACTCACTGGGTATTTGGAACTTGCTCCCTAAAAGAATGGTAAAGATTAGAACCTTTGCATTTAAAAATTCTAGATGTTTGAGAATGATTGGGATGAGATATTTCAATAGGCCGAAAAGTTGTGAAACAGATTAGGTCAGATAGTTCACCTTTGGCCACCATAGTGACAACAACCTCCTTTTATGTGTGAAAATTTATTTTTGGCATGGTTCTGTGCTGCACAAATCAGCCACTATACACTCAGTGGCCATGTTGTTAGGTACGCCTACTCATTAATACAAACATTTAATCAGTCAATTATGTGGCAGCAACTCAATGCATAAAAGCATGCAGGAATGGTCAAGTGGTTCAGTTGTTGCTTAGACCAAATCAGCAGAATGGAGAAGAAATGTGATCTGAGTGACTTTGACCATGAAATGATTGTTGGTGCCAGATGGGGTGGTTTGAGTATCTCAGAAACTGCTAATCTCCTGGGATTTTCACAACAGTCTCTGGAGTTTACAGAGACTAGTGTGATAAACAAAACACATCCAGTGAGTGGCAGTTCCTTTCAAGGGTATCTACACAGAACGCTTTTGCAGGAAAACTTCATCCATCATCAAAGACCTCACCATCCAGGCCTCTGTCTTTTCTCACTACTGTCATCAGGAAGGTAACAGGCTCAAGAACAGTTATTACCCCTCGGCCATCAGGCTCTTGAATCAAAGGGGTAACACTCAACTTCATAACTGAATTGTTCCCACAACCCGTTGACTCACTTTCAACAACTCTTCATCTCATGTTCTCAATATTTATTGCTTATTTATTTATTTATTTATTTATTGTTATTTCTTTTTTCCCTCCCATTTCTTTGTATTTGCAGTTTGTATTTTTTGGGGGCATATTGGTTGTTGTCTGTCCTGTTGGGTGTAGTCTTTCATTGATTCTATTGTGTTTCTTGTATTTACTGTGATTGTGTGCAAGAAAATTAATCTCAGGGTTGTGTATTGTGACATACATGTACTTTGGTAATAAATTTACTTTGAACTTTCAGTTCTGTGGATGAAAACACCTTGTTAATGAGAGGTCAGAGGCAATTGGTCAGACTACCTAAGCTGACAGGAAGACGACAGTAACTCAGACAACCAAGTGTTACAGTAGTGGTGTGCAGAAGAGCATCTCTGAACACAGCCCATCGCACCTTGAAGTAGATAGGCTACAGCCGCAGAAAAACACACCTGATTCCACTCCTGTTTCTAATAAAGTGGCCACAGTTTGTAAGTGTCAAAGAGTTCCTATGCACAAGGCAGATCAGTCAGAATCCGCCTTGTGCATAGGGGACCTTCTTCACTGAACAAGTTTACATTTTCTTCATTGGGCAATTTCCCAGTATCTGATAGGAATAACCTCTTGTCAATTAAAGTGGCATACCAAAGATAAAGCATTTTCTAGCCTGATTCTGGATTTGCTCCTTATTTTCTGTTGTGCATATGGTTGCAATAAGTACTTGGTTTATGGGAGTTTGACCTTGTCATCAAGAGGTGGCCATTTTGATTTTTCAATCAATTGACAAAGAAAAATAATTTAGCCCAGATCATGGTTTAGCTAAATGCTTCTTCATATAAAGCAAGTCTACTATACTGTGCCTGCTAATTTTACTTTTGATGGGATGTTATTTAGCTAAGCTTTTCTACATGTGCTCGGGAAAATGTAGATTCTGAGTTTAAAAGAAAATGTTTTGTTTTCAGGCTTCCAATTCAAATCTGACCACTTCAGATGATGATGAAATTAAGTGGGAAAAGGAAGGCTACATCTGTGCCGTTTGTCTGGATATTTTCTTCAGTCCTTACATGTGCTACCCATGTCATCACATCTTTTGTGAACCTTGTCTTCGGAGTCTTGCAAAAGACAACCCTACGAGTACGCCATGCCCTTTGTGCCGTACCATCATCACAAGAGTTTTTTTTCAAACAGGTACACAAATATAAAGATATGGATAGGTCTAATGTAACAAACAGATTTTGATAAATACTTGCCTGCCAATATCACAACCATTTAAATCATGGAAAATGGCTTAAATGTTGGTTTATAGCCTTTCTGTCAAAGTAAGTGGAAGAAGCCCACTGAGAAGTTTTTTGCCTTACACTGTACTGTCTGTAAGAGAATCTTTCCTTTCTTACATCTCTAAAATTGAAAGGATATTCATGTTGAGAATCTTCTGGTCTGATCCATCAGTGGAAGCATATTGCATGAGTACATGTATTTATGGTTCCTATTTGCCAGAATATTCAGAATGAAAATAAGGTTAAAGAATTCAAATATTTTAAAGAATTCAGAAATATCAGAATAATCTGAAACTACCATGTTAGTTTTGAGTTTATAGAACCAATTGACAAGCAACTTGATTTGATCCATCACAAATAAGAATAATTTGAGTAGATTTTTAAATCAACTTACCCTTTGTTTAAGGAGACTGAAAATAATAATGACATCATTTTCTAGACATGTAGCAATGGAAGGCGGATAAAACTTGCTCCAACAGCTGGTTGTTTAACTCCACTTCCTTCACTGAAATTGGATTAGTTTAAGCCCAGTAATTGCTGGAAAAGAGAGGAGCAGGAACAGAAGAAATTTCTGATTTGGGTATACCATGATCTCAAAAGCCAAGCACCCTGTTCATGTTGAATAAGTACCACTTATCTCATGTCCCTGTACAAAGTAAAAGCTGTTGAATTAACAAGAGAGTTTATAGACATGTTGTGACAGTTCAGCTTCATTCCACATTCACAGTAATCAGCCAAAACAAATTTATTTGTTCACTGATTTGCTTGGGCATAGACAAGGAAGACACCCACATACAGACCTCTGAGCTGATTTAATGATCACAATTCTGCAGTGATTTTTATACTCTGGGAATTGCTAATGCGCCTTGTATCATCCAGTTCTAAGGTTACAGATCATAGAAGAGCACTTGTTTGTCCAATGTACAAGGCATTTAGTTAGCACGTCTTGCATCTAAGATAAAACCTTGTCTCTGGTCAGTTTTGCATCATAGCAAGCACCCCTTTGATTGAATCAATCAATATCACATCCTTCTAAAGATAGTTTGTAAACAGGCTTGCCTTTAATAGCCACATTTACCAATTTATCAATCTATATTTCATCTGGTGCTCAGTTGTGTTAACAGAACAAATGACCCTTCTCTGCATTCCTGCAAAGGTTTATTTTCTTTCCACCCAGGAGCAAGCTTATAATTCCTTTCATATCTTTTACATCCTGCAGGTAGTTCATAACCTGCCTATATGAAGCCAAAAGAACAATTGTCTCTCCATTTATGTCCTTTTGTGTTGTCATGGATTACTTCAAGGGCTGCAACAATCCTCTGACCTCATTAGAGAACATTCCTGTGAGCTATTTGCTATTATTTCTACTTCCCCAGGTCTGATAGTTTAATAGAACAGGAATATTTGTTTTGTTCCAACATGCTTTGTACCATAAAATATTATTCCCACCAGAATACAGAATACTCACTTCTCTTCAGCTACTTGTGTATACCTTGCAATCCACGACTGTGGTAGGAAGAGGAGAGAGTGAAGGATTTTCAGTTTCATTGTGGTCTATGAGGAAGATTTCTTCTGTTTGAAAAAAATATTTTAGTATTATCTCTGTTACTGAATAACTTCTGAAGGTTTACATAAGATTAAAAACATCTTCTTAATCTTAAAAGGGCAGCACAGTAGCATAGAGGTGAGTGCAATTGCTTGACAGTGCCAGCAATCTCTGATTGGAGTTCGATTCCCACCACTGTCTGCAAAGAGTTTGAACATCTCGGGCTTCCTCCAGGCGCTCTGCTTTCCTCCCATACTAGAAAGATGTTCGGGTTGGGGTTAGTGAGTTGGGGACATGCTATGTTGGTGCCAGAAACATGGTGATACTTGCCATTCTGCCCAGCACAATGCTTACTGATTGGATTTGACACAATCAAAGCATTTCACTGCATGTTTTGATGTACATGTGACAAATAAACTTAATCTAATCTAAACGGTAATTTAATCCATTTAAACTTTTGAATGAATACCTGCCTTAGGTTCTTCCTTGATTGCAGCATTTTTGTTTGAATTTTAATTCCTTGCAGAACAAACATTCACAATGTCTCTACTTGAAGATTTACCATGATTGACAAATAGTAATTGGAGGGGTTTCTCTAAATTATGAAATTATCATCATTTCACTGTTTATTTCCATCATAATGCAAGTACCAAACTAGCTTTGAGAGCTGTTCTTGATGTTCCATCTGCTAGTTCTTTGCTTATTCTTCTGACCTGTCAAGTCCTTTTGCAGACTCTTTAGATTACATGTCCCTCACCTATCTTTGTACTGTCCACAAACTTGGCCACAAAGCCATCAATCCATCATCCAAATCATTGATATATAATATGAAAAGAAGTGGACCCAGCACCAACCACTGCAATACACCAGTATTCACTAACAGAATCAGAAAAGGCCCTCTTTATTCCCACTCTTGTCAGTCAGCCAATCTTCTACCCACGTGAGTGTCTTTCCTGTAATACCATGGGCTCTTATCTGGATTAGCAGCCTCAGGTGTGGCACATTGTCAAAGGCCTACTGAAAATCCAAGTACACTACATCCATCCATTCTCCTTTGTTTATCCTGTGTTTTATTTTCTCAAAGAATTTCAACAGATTTGTCAGGTATGATTTCTCCTTAAGGAAACCATGCTGACTTCTGCATATTTTATCACATGCCTCCAAGTACCCCAAAACCTCATCCTTAATAATGGACACCTACTGAAATCAGGCTAACTGGCCTATAATCTCCTGTCTTTTGTCTCCCTCACTTCTTAAAGAGTGGAGTGATATTTGCAATTTTCCAGTCCTCTGGAACTCTGTGTTCTCTGGAACTAGAGATTCTTGAAAGATAATTACTAATATCTTTCAACCCTGTTAAGTTACTTCTTTCAGAACTCTGGGGTGTAGTCAATCTAGTCCAGGTGACTTATTCACCTTCACGTCTTTCAGCTTCTCAAGTACCCTTTTCTTAATAAGGGTGACTATGCTCATTTCTGCCCCTGACACTCTTGAATTTCTGGCACGTTGCTGGTATCTTCCAGAGTGAAGACTGATGCAAGATCAGTTAAGAAAGTGAAAAGGAGCAGGGCAGTCCTTTTCACACAAGTAGTAAGGGAAGTATCCATGGTGTTTCCAAGTATCAAGTGATCTTGGGAACAGGCCACTGCAAGATCAGGAAGGTGGTGCTGCAGAAAAGTGCAGTCAAGGTTATAGAACAAATCATCAAATCTCATTGTTGTTGCCGTTTAACTGGACTCTGAAACTTTGCACTTATTCCTCAATCACACTCTATTTACTTGTGCACAGAGTAACAGTATGGCCCCTATCACCATATCATTCTGAAGTCTGAACAGAGAAATGCCATTTTTGTTATATAGAATTGACCAACATGAATAATGACCTTTTGGTAACCTGTGTAAGTTCAAATTCCTTGTTTGCATGATCAATCACCATTTTTAATACTGATTATTAAAGATTATAAGCAATTAAGTGATGATATTTTGAAGTTAGTAAAGTAATATGTCCCGTATCTTGCCCCAGTAAGCCAAATGACTCTAGCCCCCTGCTGTGCAAAGCTCTTAAAGGCGTTCCTTAAAAGACCTTTTTTGCCTGGTTATCTTAACCCTTGACTTCCCACAGCTTTTCACCATCTCACAACAATTATTCCATTAACCTTATCATTCACTCCTAATAATCATGTTTTAAATCACACTCGTGTATACTTGTCATTAGAATGTGGTAACATCAATGTCAATTTGATTTTCTCCTGCATTTGCCATTTATGGTCAAATGAATTCTAAAATGATGAGCAAGAGGAGGAAAAGAACTAAAAGAAAGTAGATGTGTATAAAATGAAAAAATGTATTTGGGAATTGAATATTACTGATGTGACCCTCATTTAAAAGAATATTTCTAATGATCTTTAAGTACATGATGGGGAGCAGCGTTCTTGACTCCTTGCAATTTGTTTTAAGGAAAGGTCCTCCCACAATGCTCTTAGGTGGGTAGATCCAGGATTTTGATCTAATATGACTGGAGAAACCTATTTATATCTCCAGGTCTGGATACGTGTGACTTGGAAGTGATTTTGGAGGTCATGGGTTCAGCCAGATGCTGTTGCAAAAGCCATGGGAAGTTGCTATGGTATGGAGGGATGGAATATCCAAGATAATGAATAGATTGACATTCAAGAAAATTGGAACTAAATAAATGGATATGTACAATAGGCAGCCACTACCTTGAAAATGTTTAGCCCTCACATTTAAAGACACAGTTACCTAACTGTGATGCCAATTATGGTAGATCTCGAGAACCTTGGGTAACAAAAATAGCAAGAACTTCTTTTTATTTTATTAAATTGACTTCTCCCCACTTGAAAGATATGAATGTTGGTTTTGTATGGTTTTAAATTGGCCAGTACAAACTGTTCATTCTTCATGTATACTACTGCATGAGGAGTATAGATGAAGAATGTATATTTAACCATGTTGTCCTCCTTGTCTTCCCTCACTGTTACTGACACATTCAACTTTAGCGAAAAGTCAGTAGCTGATACTGGGAGTGTGAACTATGGTCAGATTTCTTTTCATTTGCTCAGGATGTTGACTCCTACTGCTATGTCCTACCACAGCCTCAGCTGTTATCTACTGACTAGGACAAACTGCAGATTAAACTTGAGCTTCACAAGTCTCTGCTGTTTGCTGCCTTAATCTTCTCAGACAATGAGAATGCCATAAAAGGAAATGAAGCTATTTCAACAATCATACCCATTCCTTCACAACGTTGTTGCAAAGCAAAGCAACAGCCGGGATGAAACTCTGAGACGTTTCCCTCCCTATCATTTGGAATGTGGCTTCCCTTCATCGTACAGGTACTCCAACAGCAAAATTGAGCTGAGGACTCAGTGACATTTTAATTAGCAATCTTTTTATTTCAGAAGTCAAAATGCGACTAGTGTGCTCTGCAGGGTTCGGTGTTGGGATCGCTTCTTTTCACATTATATGTTAATAATTTGGATGACAGAATTGATGACGTTGAGGCCATGTTTGCCAATGATACAAATTTTAGGTGGCAGGGGGCAGGTAGTGTTGAGAAAGTAGGTAGAATGCAGAAGGACTTAGACATTAGGAGAGTGGGTAAAGAAGAAGCATATGGAATACAGTGTAGGGAAGTATTTAGTCAGGCAATTTGGTAGGGGGTGTAAAGGTGTAGACTATTTTCCAAATGGGGAGCAAATTCAGGAATCGGCGGTGCAGAGGGACTTGTGAGTTCTCGTTCAGGATTCATTAAACGTTAACTTGCAGGTTGAATTGGTGACATGGAAGGTAAATGTAATGTTAGCATAATTTTGAAAGAATTAGAATATAAAAGCAAGGATAAAATGCTGTGTCTTTATAAGACATTGGTCAGACTGCACTTGGAGTACTGTGAGGCATTTCAGACCCCTTCTCTGAGAAGGAGAGGGTTCTGACAGGTAACCGAAAATGGTCCTGGAAATGAAAGTATTAACATATGAGGAGTGCTTAAAATGTCTGCGCCTGTACTCCCGGGAGTTTCAAAAAATGAGGGGAATTGTATTGAAACGTATTGAATATTGCAAGGCTTAGATAGATTGGACATGGAGAGGATGTTTCCTCTAGTAAGGGAGTCTAGGACCAAAAGGCACATCCTTGGAGTAGAAGGATGAATCTTTAGAATAGAGATGAAGAGGATTTTCTGTAGCCAGAGGGTAGTGAGTATGTGAAATTCATTGTCTTTGGAGGCCAAGTCATTGGATATATTTAAAGTGGAGATTGACAAGTTCTTGATTAGTAAGGGTGTCAAAAGTTATGGGGAGAAGGCAGGAGAATGGGGTTGAGAGGGATAATAAATCATCTATGATGGAATGGCAGAGAAGACTTGATGGACTGAATGTCCTAATTCTGCTCCTGTTTTATGGTCTCATGTAAACATAGCTAACTTTTAATTAACAGAAATTGTTAACATTCTTTAATCTTCCCTGCTTTCCAGAGTTGAATAACACCATGAAAAGTTTATTCTCCGAGGAGTATTTAGCCAGAGGACAAAGCTTTCAAAAAGCAAGCTGTGCAAAGTGGCCATTGCCTAGCTGCAGGAGACTGATCAAAGTCTTGGGAGGTAACAAAATACTTTGGTCTTTCACATTTTTCTGCACAACAACTGGGTTTATAAGCACCATTTAGATCCAGTTTCTCCAGGTTTATTTTGAAAAGTTAAAGCATGAAAAGAAATAATATATACCCGTATTAATGAAAAAATGTTTCTTTGCACTATGACTTTAAGATCAAATGAACAGGTTGTTGACAACAGACATACTACAACATCATGACCACTTTTAATGTAATAACGTAGGAACAATTCTGTTTTCTGAGTTAGTAAAATAAACTATAGATATTTATCAAAAAAATTAAAGCAAGTTTGATTCAGAAAAATCTATTCACAAATCCTCTTAACTGCTATACTCTATTCTCCAGTCAACTACTCCATCCTTTTTCCTGATCTCTATCTGAAGCAGAACAATTCTAGTTCCATGAATGATGTCAGTTCAGACCACATCACTCTACCACTAGTTTAGCATCTGTAGCGTCTGCATCAATTAGAAACTTCATCAGTATGTCATACGTAGATTTAATTATTCCCACACACTTCTAACTGTCCTTCCTTGTCCGATACTCCATAAGTCTGAGATCATCCAAACTGTGTAGACCTTGTCCTAACATGCACCATCTGCTCTCTGATTTGTGGGCTCCCAGTTAAGCAATACTTTACAATTCTCAATCTCTAGCAAAGTCTTCTCACTCTTTCTCTGTAATCTCCTCCATCCCTGTAACCTTGTGATGCATTTCTGATTATTTAATTCAGGCTTTAAAACCAATGTCAACTTTACTTATTCCACCATTGCACAGCATCCAACTTTTCAGAAATGAAGACATTAGCAAGAACGTATTGTAATTTCTATCCCTAATATTGAACAGCATTACCATCTTAGTACCCCACCATTAACAATCTGTGGTCACCCTTGCCAGCAGACCTACAGGGTTGGGTTACCATGGCTACATGAGTGGGTCATATGCCGTGCTGTCCTAGTAAATCAACTCCAGAATTTTCAACATCTACAAGGCTCAGGGCAAGAGATGGAAAAAAAAACTCTCGCTTGCCTGGATGACTGCATTTGCAAAAACAGTTGTGAACCTTCTCTCACCAAGAGCAAGACAACCTGCTGTAATGGCACACCTCTCTCTCTTGTTTAGTCCCTCCAACTTGTATAGAGTGGCTTCAATGTGTGCTATCTAAAATGAAGTGCAGTTACTCACCTAAAGCACAGCTATAGCATTTTCTGAATCTGCTATCTCTGCCACCAAAAGGCAGGCGCGTGAGAACACAATCATCGGCAGGATGACTGCCAAATCACAAATTTCCTTGACTTGGAAATATATGCCTTCATTGGCACTGGGTAGTTCAAGCACTGAAGGAACAGCTTTGCCAGAAGGTAGTGCAATTCATGAAGGACAGTCATCACTATCTTCTCAGCAGCAAAAAAGTACTTCCCTTACAAATGATGGTTTGGGTCTATGCACTTCATGCCTGCAGTGATGATATCACAATTTTGGGAGCTGTTGCAGAGTAGCCTGAGCAGAGAACTGGGATGTATGCATGCTACACATTGCAACCACAGTATTGTAGTGGAAGGAATGAATGTTTAGGGTAGTAGATGGTACTGTTTGGATATATAATCCTTGAAGTCCTGACCAAAAGAAATAGGAAAAGGGAGATACATTTCCAAGTAAAGATTATATGTCTTACAGGCAATCTTGCAGATTGGAGTTGCAATGCACTTCTTTTGTTTGTCTTTTTTTGTTAAAGAATGTAGGTTTGGGATGTGCTATAAAAATGCTTCATAAAGTTGCAGCTCTCTACTTTGTAGATTGTACAGCCACTGTTGTCAGTTGTCTGTTGTCTTTTACAGACCATTTATCTCAAAGGTCCAATTTAATGTCAGAGAAATGTGTACAATATACATCCTGAAATGCTTTTTCTTTGCAAACATCCACAAAAACAGAGAAGTGCCTCAAAGAATGAACGACAGATCAACACAAGAACCCCAAATCCTCCCCAGCTCCACTCCTTCCCACGCGTAAGCGGGAGTGAGCAAATATCCCCTCTCCCACCACCAGCAAAAAAAAAGCAAGCATTGGTACCGACACCGAGCACTCACTGTGAGCAAAGCAATAGCAAAGACACAGACTTGCAGTTACCCCAAAGGCTTTGTGTTTCATCCAGCATTCGACATAGAGATTCTCTGGCACTCTCCCTAATAAGGGAGGAGGAGGTGTCTCCGTTTTTTCCCCAGTGAGCGGGGAGACATAACAAACAACTCACTGGTTTACAATGTTAAAAGTCTGTTATGTCACTCTTTTCAAGCCCTATGCCTGAAGATCGCAAAGATCCCGGGTCTTTGGGCCCACAACAGATATCCCGACTCCCCCGACGACAAACGAGTCTCCTGCTGTGACACCAACCCTCAATCCGCCTGTCTTCAGAGCCCCAAGATCTTAGGATTCTGAATTTGAGCCAGAGTCTCAGGCCGAACCCTTGGTGTGCCAAACAATGGCCAGTCCTGAAACCCCGAGAGCGGGTCCCATTCCCGCAAATAACCGGTCAGCGTGTACATCCAGGTCAGGGTCTTCAGAAAGAACCCTGAAAGGGAAAAATGAAGATATTAAAGATGGATATAGAGCTGTTACCCAACATACAAGCAAGGAAGTTGCTGTTTAGAGCCATCTTAATTTCGCTCCGCTTCTCCTATCAAGAGTCACATGTGCTGCTGAAGTTGGCAATAAAAAATATTTTTATGCATCATAATTCAAAGGCTGTTTTCATCAACTAGAAGTTACAGAGTGTTGTAATCTCTAGGAAGTTTATATTTTGATGCATAGAATACAAGCTCATTAATGCACATTGTAATCTCTGGCCTCTTCTTTGGTACGTAGCTGGAAGGTGCTTGTATCCTACATGTTAATGTGGTTCTTAAGTTAGCTAAAAACATTTGGCCACAAGAGTTTGATGCCCACTAATTTGATTCACAAGATTCTATAAACTATGTAGAAATGCTTTCTGTGTATTTTAAATGAACTTAAATATTTTGCATACCATTCTGCATTGCAATATATTTTGAAAATAAATATTATGAAGGATCAAATAACTTGTACCTTGGATAGGTTTATGATCATCATGCATGCTGAGGTACAGTGTCAAGCTTTGTTTTGCTTGTTATCCATACAGATCATTTCACAGCATTAGTTTATTGAGGGAAAAGCAATGACAGAATGCAGAATAGAGTGTTACATTTACCAATAAAGTGCGGTATAGGAAAACAATAAGGAAAAATCCACAATAAATTAGTTTAGAGTCCATCTTAACATACAAGAGTTCTGTTCAATGACTTTATAGCAGTAGGATAGAAGCTGTCCTTGAGCCTGCTGGCATGAGCTTTCAGGCTTATGTACCTTCTGCCTAATGGGAGAGGGGAGACCAGAGAATGTCCAAAGTCATTTTTGATTATACTGGTTGCTTTCCTAAGGCAGTGAGAAGTGAAGGTAGAGGGCATGGAGGGGAAGCTGCTTATCCTATATTTTCTGCTTTTATTTAACTATCTAACAATGTTAATGCTTTTCTTCAATGATTTCAATTTTAGATTGAAAGGAAACAATAATTGAAAGTTAATACTGAAAGAGATCATGTGGTGTACTGAGCGCACTCTGATTATGTGTTAAGAGGAAAAAAAGATCCTTTTTGTAGCTCTATAACTGTCTATTACCTTAAGGCTTACACAACACTATTCTTTAATGCACGAGATACTGCTTGTCATTTGTTGGAGAGTACTGAGCCATAAGTTACTAATGTTGTTTTCCTCACAGGTTTTCGAAGACGTCCGGATCCTGTTGCAAGAAGACAATTCCCTCATGGTGCCTACAGGCTGGATTTTGAAGATGACAATCGTGGCTGGAGATTTGATATGGACATGGTTATCATTTATATTTATTCTGTTAACTGGATCATCGGATTCATTATATTTTGCTTTCTTTGCTACTTTTTCTTTCCATCCTTTTAAATTATTAGGGCTTTGATAACATGATAATAATTCAAGCACAGAATGTTGAACAAGTTTAGAAGAAATTGCCTGAGATATTGCGTATTAAAAATTGTCCAGAAATATGAAGTTTGAAGAAATAAGTTAGCCATATTCTTTCCAGCTGCAGTTACCTTGTGCAATTTTAACCCAGCTTTGAAAACTAAGCTACCATTAATGGAATCTACAGAGTATAGCAGATGCAATTTTATTTGTTTCCATGAAATTGAACACTATCTGAACTTAGTTTAAAAACTTAATTGTAACCATCTCATAATATGGTTTATTTATGCCATTTTTGGGACTTTAAGTATTTTGTTTCCACCTCTAAGATATTGTGGACAAGAATTAATACTGGCAATAACTGGGGATAGTGCAGAATACAGTCTGTATAAAGCAAGAACTACATGTGGTTTTGGACAAGTACTGTATCTTAAACATTTACTTTCATTGGTTCAAGCACACTCTTCAAAGTTAGTGTGACACTTTGAGTAGAATACTGATAATTTTCAAATAACTTGAACAAAAAAAAATGTAGAATACTAGAGCCAGTTTAAAAATCACATTTTATACAAGTTTCAGTATAATACTTATTTTATAGAGTTGTTTAATAAGAATGCCAGCAATCTGAATTTATCACCATCTTGGACAACTGTTTCCTATCCTTATTTTAATTTTTCCACTAATTGTAATTACTAAAGGCTTGAAAAAAAAATCCTCCATTACTATGCAACAAACCTGACATTCCTCTGTGTCATTTTGATAACAGCAGGAATAATGAGGCATATTTCATACAGGATATATGTAATTATATTATTTTATATATATCTGTCTTCAAGACCGGTGATTCCTCATAGATCCATGTGAAAACAGTTACTGAGAAAAGTACAACAACATATGATGAAGTTAGCTGTGGATCTAAAATTACCTTAAAATATGACTGTTTGCTTCCATCAGTACAAAAAATACTTCTTGATTGACAAGTGGGGAAACCTAGGACCATGGTTATGTGTTAAAGGTGTACTGGGCAGTACTGAATCTTCAAGCACATGTTGTCCTTGGTACAGCATTGTCTGTTTGCTTGCTTCACTGGTACCACCCTGTCATTCCAATGAATTTCTGGGTTTCTTAGTTTTATATGGAGTGGAGGCGTATTGAGCTTTTTTGGCATCCTCTTGCTCCGTTTAATATTTTACCTTTTACAGAACCCTGTTACTTTTTTTTTTAAATCATGTGGCATCAGATGGAGCATTACTTATTTGCAATACTGATCGACTTTTTGGATGGATGTATCTTTCGAAAGTTCAGTTGCTGTCAGTAAGCTGAGGAGGGAGGAATTGTCTCAAGTGATAATTAGAGGGAGTCTCGAGGCGTTTATTGCCAGTTACCCTAGTAGCTGAGATCAGAGAACCTGCCACAGCCATCAAAAATAGTATATCCTTTAGAATCAATATGGTTCCAAACATGCATTAACTAAAGGTCTGCACTCGAGCAGTACAAAAATGTCGGGATTATTTACATTTGCTTATGATGCCTTAGTAGACAGTATGACACAAATTTTATGTGTGTATTATATTTTGAAGATGAGCCCTCCCAAGTTATGAGTTTTGGATTTTCTTGGCAGCCCAATCAGAGGGGCAGGGAAAAGAGAGAGAAAAAAAAATCAAAGCATTCACGGGCTTTCACCATTTTTACGACAGTCCAATCGAATTGCAGTTCATTTCTTTCATCAGAGTAAGGCAGGGATAAGACTATTGTGTGAGTGGACCAGTGTTAGAATGCAGAGGTTTTGGCTCATTAAGTTTCAGTGAAAATAGACTTAAAGTTAAGCATCTGGTAAATTTCTTCCTCATTCTTCATCCATCAGTACATAGTTAGAGCAGTGAAAATAGCTCATGGGCTGTGTTGTGTTCTTTGTGTGAGATGTGGGAATGTGGGAGACCAGCAGCCTCCCAGATAACCACATCTGCATCAGGTGCACCAAGCTGCAGCTCCTCTGAAAGTATGTTAAGGAACTGGAGCTGCAGCTCGATGACCTTTAGTTCATAGGGGAAACTGAGGAGGTGGTGGATAGGTTGTCACCCCTAAGTTGCAGGAGGCAGTTACCTGCATGACTGTCAGAATAGGGAAGGGAAATGGGCAAGTGTTCCCCTCAATAGTAAGTATACTGCTTTGGATACTATGAATGGATGACCTACCAGAGGGAAGCTGCAGTGACAATGTCTCTGACACTGAGACTGGCCCTGTTATTCAGAAGGAGGGAAGAAGAGGACTCCAGTAGTGATGGGGGATTACCTACTTAGAGGAGTAGACATGAGATTATGTGGATGCAATAGACACACTTAGATGATATGTTGCCTCCCAGATGCAGGGTCAGGGACATCTTGAATCAACCTAAAAAGAAAGGGTGAGCAGCCAGAAGTCTTGGTACCTAATCACAACAATTACGTAGGTAGGAAAAAGGAAGAGATCCTGAAGAGAACATTTATAGAGCTCGGTAGAAAGCTGAAAAGCAGAACCTCCAGAGTAGTAATCCCTGGATTGCTGCCAGTGTCATGTGCCTATGAGCGCAAGAATAGGATGATTTGGCAGGTGAATGTGGGGCTGAGGAAATGGTGCAGAGGTCAGGGTTTCAGATCTCTGGATCATTGGAATCTCTTCTGGCAAAGGTAGTACCTGAACAAAAGGGACAGATTACACCCGAGGGGCACAAATATCCTTGCAGGCTAATTTGCTAGAATGGTTGGGGAGTGCTTAAACTAATTTGGCAGGGAGAGAGGAAGCTGAGTGATAGGCTGAGGATGGAGGCAGTTGGTATACAAGCAGAGACAGAGTGCGATGAGACTATGAGGAAGGACAGGCAGATGATAGGGTAAAGTTGCAGTCAGTGTAACAGGCAAAATTGAAAAGGGTGACAGATACAGAACTGAAGGTGTTATACTTCAATACATGCAATATATGGAATAAGGTAGATGATCTTTTAGCTCATTTAGAGATTGGCAAGTATGACATTGTGGGCTGAAAGAAGATTATAGTTGGGAGCTCAACATCCAAGGATACACAGGTAGCCCAGGGAGGTGGTGTGGCTCTGTTAGTAAAACAGAAAATCAAATCCTTTGAAAGAGTTGACTAGGATTGGAAGAGAGATTTGCTGTGGGTAGAGTTAAGGAACTGCAAGAGTAAAAAGACACTGATGGGAGTTAAATACAGGCTTATGAACAATAGCCAGGATGTGGGCTACAAATTACCATGGGAGATAGAAAATACATGTCAAAAGGACAATGTTAGAATAGTCATGAGGGATTTCAATGTTCAGGTAGATTGAGAAAATCAGGTTGGTGCTGATTTTGGATCCTAAGAGAGAATTTGGAGGATGCATATGAAATGCATTTTTAAAGGAACTTGTGGTTGAGCCCACTGAGGGATCAGCTATTCTGGATTGGGTGTTATGTTATGAAATGGATTTGATTAAGGAGCTTAAGATTCAGGAACCATTAGGAGGCTGCAATCATAAAGGTATATGGAGGAATTTAAGGTGGAGGGTTATATGGGAGGCAGGGTTTAAGGGTCAGCACAACATTGTGGGCCGAAGGGCCTGTACTGGGCTGTATTGTTCTATGTTCTATGTTTATTCTATAATATGATATAACTTACCCTGCAATTTGAGAGGGAGAAACTAAAATCAAATGTATCAGTATTATAGTGGAGTAACAGGAATTATAGTGGTGTGAGAGAGTTGCTGGCCAAAGCTGAGTGAAAGGGGACACTAGCAGGGATGACAGCAGAGCAGCAATGGCTTGAGTTTCTGGGGGCAATTCGGAAGGTGTAGAATAGATACATCCCAAAGCAAAAGTAGTATTCTTAAAACAGGATGACACAACTGAGGTTCACATTGAGATGTCAAAGTCAAGAGAAAAGCAAAGGAGAGGGTATGTAATAGAGCAAAAATTAGAGTGGGAAGTTAGAGGATTGGGACCTTTTAAACAACAGAAGGTAACTAAACATACCATAAGGAGTGAAAACATGAAATATGAAGGTAAGCTAGCCAATATCAAAGAGGATACCAAAGTTTTTTTTTTGTGGTATGTAGAGAGTAAAAAGGAGGCAAACGAAGATATTGGACTGATGGAAAATGACGCTGGAGAGGTAGTAATGAGGGACCAGGAAATGGTAGATGAGCTCAATAAGCATTTTGCATCAGTCTTCTCTGTGGGAAACACTAGCTGTATGCCAGAAATTCAAGAGTATCAGGGGATATATGTGAGTGCAGTTGCTGTTACTAGGGAGCAAGAGCTAGGGAAACTGAAAGGTCACCTGGAGCAAATAGACTACACACCAGGATTCTGAAAGAGGTACTGTAGCTGAAGAGATTGTGGATGCATTAGTAATGATCTTTCAAGAATGACTAAATTCTGACATGGTTCTGGAGGACTAGAAAATTGCAAATGTCACTCCACACTTCAAGTAGGGAGAGGGGCAAGATAAGGAAATTATATGTGAGTTAGTGTGAACTCAGTGATTGGGAATATTTTGGAGTCAACAGTTAAGGATGAGTTTTCAAAGTATCTGGAAGCACAAGATAAAATAGGCCAAAGTCAGCATGGTTTCCATAAAGAAAGATCTTGTCTGACAAACCTGTTGGAATTCTTTGAGGAAATAACAATAGGATAGACAGTGGAGAACCAGTGCATGTTCTGTACTTGGATTTTCAGAAGGCCTTTGACAAGATGTCAAACATAAGGTCAAACAGGATCAAGCATTGGCTGTTTGGCCAGAAGCAAAGTTTGGGAATAAAGGGAGCCTTTTCTGAATGGCTGCCAGTGACTATTGGTGTTCTGCAGGGGCTTTTTTTTTTGTTGTATGTAAATAATTCGGATGATGGAATTGATGGCTTTGTGGCCAAGTTTGCAAAGATAAGTGGAGGAGCAGGTAGGCTGCAGAAGGATTTAGGCAGGTTAGGAGAATTGGCAAAGAAGTGGCAGATGGAATACAATGTCAGGAAGTGCATTGTCATGCATTTAGATAGATGGAATAAAAGTGTAGACTATTTTCTAAACGGGGAGAAAAATTCAAAAATCTGAGGTAGAGAGGGACTTGGGAATCCTTGTGCAGGATTCCCTAAATTTAACCTGCAGGTCAAGTTGGCAGTGAGGAAGGCAAATGCAATATTGGCATTCATTTTGAAAGGGTTAGAATATAAAGACAAGGATGTAATGCTTCTGGAGTATTGAGAGCAGTTTTGGGCCCCTTATCTAAGAATGGATGTGCTGACATTGGAGCTGGTTCAAAGGAGGTTCACGAAAATGATTACAGGAATGAAAGGCTCATCATATAATGAGTGTTTGATGGATCTAGATCTATACTCACTGGAATTAAGAAGAATGGGGGGGCTATCTCATTTGAACCTTTCAAATGGTGAAAGGCCTCGATAGAGTGGATGTCAAGAGAACTTTTCATCTGGTACGGGGGCAAAGACGAGAAGGGACAACCTCAGAATAGAGTGATGTCCATTTAGAATGGAGATGAGGAAGAATTTCTTTAGCCAGATGGTGGTGAATCTGTGGAATTTGTTGCCATATGCAGCTGTGAAGGCCAGGTTATTAGGTGTATTTAAGGCAAAGGTTGATAAATTCTTGATAAGTCAGGGCGTGGAAGGTTACAGGGAGAAGACAAGTAAATAGGGTTGTAGAGAAATGGATCAGCTGTGATCAAAAGGCAGAGCAGACTCAATGGGCCAAATAGCTTAATTCTGCTCTGGTGTCTTGTGGTTGTATGGCCTTGTGTATAGATGCAATGAAGTAAACAAATATGTGAAGGTTTATTGTAGTTTAGAATTGTCTCCAAAACATGTTGACGAGTACCATGCGATGTACAACCTTGACTCAATTATCAGATGCACAGTAACAGTAATTCTTTTTCCAAGCGCAAACACGACGAAATCTGCAGATGCTGGAAATTCAAACAACACGCACAAAATGCTGGTGGAACACAGCAGGCCAGGCAGCATCTATAGGGAGAAGCGCTGTCGACGTTTCGGGCCGAGACCCTTCGTCAGGACTCGGCCCGAAACGTCGACAGCGCTTCTCCCTATTGATTTGCCTGGCCTGCTGTGTTCCACCAGCATTTTGTGTGTGTTGTTATTCTCTTTTCAAGTTCCTTTAAATGTGTCATCTTTTTTATGTTTCCCAGATTCTCAAGGTAAATCACACTGCACTAAGTTGGACATTTCTTACCAAGAGTCATTAGTGTACTGTGAATATGTGGATATGATGTAGGATGCCCTTCATTGCCAAATAAAATAACCCTTGTCACACTCACCATCACTCATTTGGACATTCCTCAAACATAGATTTAATGTGGTGAATATTCAATCACACCCACAAAATGTATTCTATTTTGTCTCCACGTTGGGTTTCCTTTCACTTGATTTATGCCCAGTAGTTCATCCTACCCACTCATTGCACACGCATAGCTAAGCAGCCTTGACCTTCATATAGAAACAAGCCATGCTGCTAGCAATGAATAATAAGCTAAAGGTACCAGGGAACTCACTGAATTAGTCAGTTGGACAGAAAAGCAACAAAAAGAATTCCACACACAAAAAATCCTGGGGGATCTCTGTAAGTCAAGTAGCATCTATGGAGAAGCATAAATAGTTGCTGATTTGTGCTGAGGCCCTTCATCAGGAATGTAAATAAAGCATTTAAAAATGTGAAATAATGCATTTTAGGCTGGAAAAATAAAGTGTAGGAGAATGTAGAATAAAAGTTAGAATACCTAGTAACAAATGGATGCTGGTGTTTATGTCTCTAAATACAGCAAGACAGTGATCAAGATGTGAAATAATTTCCTTAATTTCCCAAAACAAGTGAGAGCACAAGAGTCATGCCAGAACTGAATAAAACACTAATAAAGCCAAGTTAAAGTTACATCATAAGATTCTGTTTAAATCGTTGCATAAATGATATCAAAGCACTGGAATGGGTGGAGCAAATGTTCCTACTGCTCGAGAGTTACAGTTGTGAATGCAATTCAATTTTTTTCCCCCAGTAGAGGTTTTTTTTTCCCCAGTTACCATTGTTTGGCAAAACTGGATAATCTTGGAAAATAAAAAAAAACTTCAGGTAAACAATTGGAATTTTGATTTCAATTGAAATTTTTTGAATTAATTTGCAACTAAACTGACATTAATGCCAAGTAACATCCATAAATTCAGTTAACCGTTAATATCTATATTTTTAATAATGTATTTCCTCAACCAATCTTATATGGAGACTTACAGCATGGAAGCAAGTCATTCAGCAACCCATCCCAGAACCCAGATCATACTCAGCATCAAGTGCTTATGCAGAGACTTGTTAAGTGCTTTCAATGACCACAGTTCAACCACTCTCTGGGTGAAAAAGGTCTCATCACATCCATTCTGAATCTCTTAACCCTTAACCTAAATGGGTATTGTCTTTGTTTTGCCTTAGGTTACCTAGTCGCATTGCTAGTACAAGAGATTTTGTAGATGCTGGAAATCCAGAGCAACACAGATAAAATGCTGGAGGAACTCAGCAGAACAGGCAGCAAGACAAAGGAATGAATGGTTGGCATTTCGGATGAGACCATTCATCAGCTCTTGGCTAGATGCTGCCCAGCCTGCTAGGTGTCTTCAGCACTGTGTGTATTACTCCACTCACATCACTATCATTTTCTATCACATGTTCACAAATGTAATTGTTTGATAATCTGTGCATTTTATAGGCTGGAATTTTAAAGTACATGATTTAGAAACTGAAATTTTTCCAACACGAATTTCAATGGTGTAACAAATAAAAAGCTAACATAAATGAACCTTCATTGGTACTTTTCAATTATTATTAATAAAACTAAAAAAAAAGTCCTAGTTATTAGAAAAGATTGGTTAAGTTGCAGGGTTTTCTTTCTAGATCAGTGTACATTAAGGAAAAGATATATTGAAGTGTTTAAAATTATGAGAGTCTGTTCCCTCAGCTGGAGGTGTAGATTTAATGTGATGGGGTCTGTAGAAGGTAATTGAAGTGTTCTCACCCTGTGGGGATGGGAATCTACAACTCTAACTGTCTTTAAGGAGTATAGAAACAGAAACAGAAACATATTGAAGAAATGCTGAATGAGTATTTGAAGCAATGACTAGAGGGATAAATACCAAGAACATGCAAATTAGATGAGTTGAAGCACAGACACGAGGTTATCAGTGTTTCCTCGTCATAAACTTCTATGATTCCATACATTTCACTTTTAATCACTGAACAATGATGTACATCCATTAGGCCATATTGCTGTCTCGTTGCTTCATGTTCATTGTGATTGTAACTTAATTTTGGTTCAAGAAAGTTGCATAATAGTAAAGGCATCCAGCCAAAATGGGTACCTGGCCTAGAACTGAAAACCTCACCTGGCCTCGTACTGAAAACCTATGATGATCAGCTGGTTGGAGTGTTGACTGAGATCTTTCACCTCTCACTTCACAGTCTGAGGTACCCACCTCTTCAAGCAGGCTTCAATTATTCTGGTGCCCAAGAAGGATGTGGTAACCTGCCTCAATAACTATCGTATAGTAGCACTTAAAGTCACAGTGATGAAATGATTTGAAAGGTCGTTGATGAAACATATGGACTCCTGCCTGAGAGGCGAATTGGATGCGCTCCAATTCGTCTATCAGAGCAACAGGTCTGCAGCAACTGCCATCTCATTAGCTCATCTCTCAACCCTGGAACATCTGAACAGCAAAGATGCATACATCAGTATATCAACTATAACTCAGTAGTCAATACCTTCATCTCCTCAAAACTAATCAGTAAGTTTCAAGACCTTGGTCTCAATACTTCTTTGTACAATTGAATTGTCAATTTCCTTACTTGCAGACCCCAGTTAGTTTAGATTGGCAACAACATCTCCTCCACAATCTCCATCAGCACAGTTGCACCTCAAGGCTTTGTGCTTAGCACCCCTGTTCTATTCACCTTACACCTATGACTATGTGGTTATGCACCACTCCAATGCCATGTTCAAGTTTGCTGACAACAGCACTGTTGCAGACCATATCAAAGGTGTGACGAATTAGCATAAAGGATGGTGATTGAAAATCTGGCTGAGTGGTTCCACAGCAATAACCTCTTGCTCAATGTCAGCAAGACCAAGGAACTGATTATTGACTCCAGGAGAAGGAAACTAGTGGTCCGTAAGTCATTCCTCATTGGAGGATCAGAAGTGAAGAGGGTCAGCAATTTTAAATCTCTGTTATTTCAGAGCAAGTACAATTATGAAGAAAGTACAGCAGCACCTCTACTTCTTTAGGAGTTCATGAAGATTTGGCAAGACATCTAAAACTTTAACAAACTTCAATAGGTGTGTAGTAGTGAGTATATTGACTGGCTGCACCATGGCCTGGTATGGAAACACCACTGCTTTTGAACAGAAAATGCTACATAAAATTAGTGGATACATCACGGGTAAATCCCTCCTCCCCCCCCACCGAGTGTATCTACTCAAAATGTTGTCGCAGGAAAGCAGCATCCATTATCAGAGACCCACACCATCCGGAATATGCTCTCTCCTTATTACTGCCTTCAGGCAAGTGGTACAGCAGCCTCAGAACCCAACCACCAGGTTCAGGAGCAGTTATTACCCTCTCAACTATCAGATACTTGAACCAAAGTGGTAACTTCTCTCAACTTCACTTGTTCCATCAGTGAACTGTTCCCACAACCTATGGACTCACTTTCAAGAACCCTTCATCTCATGATCTCAAAATTTATTGCTTATTTATTATTATTATTTCTTTCTTTTTGTGTTTGCACAGCTTGTGGCTTTTGCGCACTGGCTGGTATGGTCTTTCATCGATTCTGCTATAGTTATTATTTCTATGATGGATTTATTGAGTATGCCTGCTTGTACAAGGTGAAATACATGTACTTTGACAATAAATTTACTTTGAACTTATAAGTCCATTAAACAATATGGACTAACAATATGTTAGATGCCTTTCCAAACTCTGGTTAATTTTATTGACTCAAGTATCTTTTATTAGAGTTAGGAGAAGTTTTTTCAGTCATTAAAATTTATTGACTTTAATTGGAGTCGTCTACACTAGATTGAAATTAACTGCTTAGAAACTGAAAATAGCTCAACTGAAATTCCTTGAATTAAATTAGTTGCTTTAATTTTTATACTCCCCCCCCCACAGACCTCCACTTTGTGATCCTGAAGTTAGCATTATTTCATTGCTAACTTGTGGTATATAATTCAAGTATTAAATTGTATACCACAGTGAAAACCCATCTAACAATCATGCTGTCTGAATCAGCAATGAAAATAGTTCTATTGGTGTTATTCCTCATGGACCTGTAAACATACACCTTCCAGTAATTAAATTTACATTTCACTCATGGAGGTGTCCTGTATTCATTTGCTTCTAGTTAATTTTCCCAAATGTTCAAATTTTAATCATGCACCTGCAAATATAATATAAATATAGATGTTAGTGGTATTTTTCAGCTCCTTTATCTAAATTACTTAATATTTTCATTGCTGATAATAATATTAAACAACTAAAATTACTGAGCTCACTACAAACACGATCTTATGACTCAAACATACTTTTATTTTACTTGTGCACAAGGAGAATAACATGGGCACTGTCACCCACACTGTTCTGAAGCCAGGACAGAAAACTTCTAATTTTATACAGAATTGGTTTATTATTTACAGATACCATATTAACCAGTGGGTAAATTGTACATGTTTGAATTCCTTACTTGCAAGATCAATTGTCATACACAGTACAAATGTTAAAAGTCAATAGAAACTACAAGCTGACATCTTAAAGTTATAAAGCAATTGTTCCTTAGTTGTTGGGTGTATAGTGCCTTGAAGAAGTTTTCAGTCACCAACCCTTTGTTCATATAAATGATAGATAGATAGATAGATAGATAGATACTTTATTCATCCCCAAGGGGAAATTCAACATTTTTTCCAGGGTCCCATACACTTATTGTATCAAAACTAATTACATACAGTATTTAACTCAGTATAAATATGATATGCATCTAAAATCACCCTCCCAAAAAGCATTAATAAATAGCTTTTAAAAAGTTCTTAAATAGTTTACTAAAGTGCATTGAGTGGTAACTTAAGCTCAGTCCTAACCCCGGCACTTTAACATGTCTTGCCCCTGGTGGTTGAATTGTAGAGCCGAATGGCGTTGGGGAGTAATGATCTCTTCATCCTGTCTGAGGAGCATTGCATTGACAGCAACCTGCCGCTGAAGCTGCTTCTCTGTCTCTGGATGGTGCTGTGCAGAGGATGTTCAGGGTTTTCCATGATTGACCGTAGCCTACTCAGTGCCCTCCGCTCTGCCACCGATGTCATACAATGAGC
Organism: Hypanus sabinus; assembly: GCF_030144855.1. NCBI lineage: Eukaryota > Metazoa > Chordata > Chondrichthyes > Myliobatiformes > Dasyatidae > Hypanus > Hypanus sabinus. The sequence goes on along the minus strand of NC_082719.1, from coordinate 63,590,358 downwards.
ATTACAACTAGGAATTTTGATCAATTTAATTGAGAATTTTTATATGTGAATCACATGCTCCTTTTTCTCCCCCACAGTAGAGCCCAAAGAACAGGTAAAATTGTAAAGCATGAAAAACTGAATTGTCAGCAGTTCAGAAGTATTCATCCCCTTTGCTCAGTACTTGGTTGATCCACCTCTTGCAGCTATTACAGCCAGTAGTCTTTATGGATAAGTCGTTATTAGTTTTGCACAATGTGATGTAGCAAAATTAGTCCATTCCTCCCTGCAAAATTGCTCAAGCTGTGCCAGGTTAGTTGGGGAGCAGCAGTTTACAGCAATCTTGAGGTCTTGCCAGAGATGTTCAATCAGCTTAAGTAAGGTCTGGACTCTGAATGGGCCACTCAAGGATATCAATTTTCTTCATTTGAAACCACTCCATGTTTGCTTTGGCAATGTGCTTTGCCTTGTTGCCCTGCTGAAAGACAAACTTCCTCCCCAGTTTAAGCTTTCTGGTAGAGGCTAGTGAGTTTTTAATCCAGGATCTCTCAATGTTTAGTAGCATTCATCTTCTCATCCATCCTGACCAGATTTTGAGTCCCTGCTGCTGAAAAGCATCCCCATAACATTATGCTGCCTCAATCATACTTTACAGTAGGAATGGTGTTATCTGCCTGCTATTCAGAATTAGATTTACACCACATGTACTGCTTAGTGTTGAGGCCAAAACATTCCACTTTTGACTTAACTGACCATAAGTCTTTTTTCCACATCTTTACAGCATCTTCTAAGTGACACTTTGCAAAATCTTTATGGACAAGGATATGCTTTTATTTTTAGCCAGGGCTCTTCCTTCCACACTTCCATAAATGTCCTTTATGTGCAAGGCCTTAGAGGTTGAGGGACAATGAACTTCATCTCCAGTTGTAGCCACTGACTCCTGCAGCATTTGCAAGTGCCATTCTTCTCCAGTGACTAAGTTTAGAGGGGTGGCCTGACCTAGGCAGTGCGGATGTGGCTTCACATTTTTCACGATGGGCTGCACTGAGGTCGGAGGTATGTTTAGTGCCTTTGAGATGGTCTTGTATCCTTCTCCAGACTTGTGCTTCTCTATCGTCATTTCCCTGACTTGTCTTGCTCTTTGGTCTTCATTTTGGTTTGGTCTGTTGAATATCTACCATACTGTTGGACCTGACAGAGAGAGGGAATCCTCCAATTTTCTACATCAACAAATTGAGTGAGTGGGTAAGGTAATATACAGTACTGCACCTAAGGAATGTTAGCATAGTATCTACAGCCTCAAAATTTTGGTTTTTAATTTTTAGTTTTATTGACAGGTTTTGCAATTTTTCTTTTGATTTGACATGATGTACAGTGTTTCGTAGATTAGCTCAAAATCCTGCTTCAATACATTTTAAATTCAGAAAATGAGACAGTAAGATGTGAAAATAGCTGTGGGGGCTGAATAATTTTTCAAGGCATTGTATTTCACATCCTTCTGTTATTCCTACCTCATCCATAACTGCCACTCTCCACTGTGTAAAGGGAAGCTGTGTTCTTGGAGGTAGATTACACACTGCCATAGCCCTTCTCACCTACCCGCAATAAGTAAATGTGGTTCCATTGGTCTCACTTCAAAAGGTCTCCCTTGTCTGTGTTTGGCTACACATTGCCGCAGTCATGCTTGCCCAAGTGTTGTTTTTAACCCTTGCTTTACTGCAGCTTCCATAATATATTTATATAGCTGTCAAAGTGTAAGAATTGATAAAAAATAATAATTTGTTACATTGACATACGGTACAAGATAAAATGGACAGTGTTATTCCTTTTTATTCAGTGATATAGTAATATTTTCAAAGCATTAGAAAATCACTGTGTTAAAATAGAGAAAGTAGAAGTAACTATTTGACTTCTCAGACTTACTGCACAATTAAACAAGATCATTGTTTAGCATCTCCTGTCCTGCTTTGGCATTAGGAAATACTGTATATCAATCCCCTCCTTTAATATACAGTATGTAGTGACTTACCTCTGCTGCCTTCTGTAGAGAAGAAATGCACCGGTTCATTACCCTCTATGTTAAGAAATCTCGCCTGAATTCAGTTAAAATGATACACATTGATTCTTGAGGCAATGGCTCTGTATATAGACTCCCCTTTTAACCTAATACTGTCACACTTCTTCCCTTCAGAAGTCATGATTAAGCCCTCTCAAATGTTATTTTTGTGCCAGGCAGCAATGAATAATTGTTGTAATTCATGTACACATTCAATAAGTAATATCTATAAATAATAATAAGTTCTTTGTTGATCTTGAGTGGGAAATTATTTTGTTACAGCAGCAACATTTAAAAACACACTTGGCAATAATAATAAATATAATAATATTAACCAATACTAAAGTACAGAATAATAACATACACAATAATAATTTACCAATGTAAATTATTAATTTATCTATCCAGCATCAACCCATTTAGTAAAGTTTTCCAAGCATAGTCAATTCATGTCTCAGCTTCCTATAAGTTTGCTTGCTCAGATTTAGGACCCTATTTTCTGAATATATGACTAACTGTTCCATCTTAATGAAGAATTCTATCATGCTATGATTGTGCTTACCTAAAGAACCATGCAGACCAAGATGGCTGTGTGTTAAATCATGGGTTACCATTACTTGTCATGCGCATTGCCATATTTTAAAAGCAAGCAGGGCCAATCAGGCCTTCCCACTGAGTTCCAGATTGATTGGGTTATTAGGTAATTGACAAGGGCCAATTTAAAAAAAAGTTAAGCTTAAGTAGAGTGACCACAGTGCAAGTGGAGAACTGAGGCTTTGGCTCAAAAGAGTCAGGATAATGCTTTAAACTAAAGAGTGGGCTGTGGGTGGGTTTTACAGCTTGGAAAAATATGGATACAGTAGAAGAGGAGAGTGCAGGAGAGGTTACTGAAGTCTCAGAATAAAGAATAAAACAAAAAGTTTAGAAATGGACAAGAATTTAACTTGAGGCAATAAGTAGACAAAATTGACATTGTGGACATCACTGAGTCATGGTTGAAGGAAAATCACAACTGGGAGTTTAACATCCATAGATACACATTGTATGAAAGGACAGGTAGGTTAGAAGAATGGATGGTGTGGCTTTGCTGATAAAAACAGAATTAAATCCCTAGAAAGAAGAGACATAGGATGAGGAAATGTAGAATCCTTATGGGTAAAGTTAAGAACAGAAAGTTAAAAGACTCTGATGTGTATTATATACAGACCTCTGAACAGTAGCCAGGATGTTGTCATGGTCCTGACCGTTAATTCCTAATATTCTCCTAATTCCCTTTTTCCCATGTTCTCCTGGGCGCCTTGATCGCAGCACGCCTGATCCTCATCTAAATCTGAGCATAAATATCCCAGCTTCGCATCACTCATCACCCGTCCTCCGCAACAGATGTGGGGTACAAATTGCAAATGGAGATAGAAAGGGCATGTAAAAAGGGAAATGTTACGATGGTCATGGGGATTTCAACAGGCAGGTTGATTAGAATCATCAAATTGGTGCTGGATCCCATGAGAAGGAATTTGTAGAATGTCTATGAGATGGCTTTATAAAACAGCTTGTGGTTGAGCCAACTAGGGAAAAAAGCAATTCTGGATTGGGTGTTGTGTAATAAGACCATAAGATATAGGAGCAGAATTAGGTTATTTAGCCCATCGAGTCTGCTCCACCATTTCATCATGGCTCCACTTGCCCTCTTACCGTATCCCTTGATGCCCTGACTAATCAGGAAACTATCAACTTCCATTTTGAATATACCCACGGTAACATTCTCAGATACATATCTTCATTAGCCCTGTCAAGTAATTGCAGTAGAAATATTCAGATAAATCATTTTAAAATTGAATAGGTAAAATATCAAAAAATCTTATCAAAGGACAATATAGACAAGTCAAAGAAGGAACAGTTACACAATCTAAAGTTTAAATATTGTGGGGTAAGGGCAGCCTGAGGGACTTTAAAGGTTAAAAAAAAGGCATAACAAAGAATGATAAGAGTTGCACTTAATCACATTTACAGCAAGGAGGAAAACAGACAATAAAAAGTGAAACCGCTTTTTACTGGGCGCCTCGCTAACAGCCACTGGACTCAGATGTGAGAAAACTACCTTTTTTGAGACTCTGATTGTCTAGGATAGATATGACCTCGATCCCACCAAACCCATGAGGTTGGGGTGTTTCACCCACCTGAACCCTGATTCATGTGAATGCTGTATAACTTACTGCTCCTATGTAATCATCTGTCTGCAAGAAATAACAGACCATACACTGGATACAGTTATAAAGAAAGTATATTTAAGAATGTTAACTTAACCAAAGTTATTAAAGAAAAGAAAAAAGGGCTCATCATAATTAAACAGTCAAATATGCACATAAGTTGAAGCTCATCTTGCAGTTTCCTTTAACTCGTGCTGGACCCTCAGTCTGTGTGGAGGCATACAGCACTTTCCAAATGACACTTGAAATCCATCTAGAACAAACGGGCTCTCCCACAGGAGTACTGGTTCTTCCTCCTTGAAGCCATTCATCTGCACAAAGCACCTTGTGCACCAGGGACTGTATCCTCAGCCATCTTCCCTTCTGTCTTCTCAAAGCTCCCACTTAAAAGACCTCAACCCACACTAGTGTCTGTCACAGAAACTTCTCCGCTCAGCATTCTCAAAAACCTTCTCCCAATTCCTTCCACACGGAAGGTTAGTTAGGAAGGTTCAATCGTTAGCTTTTAATATTGAAGTAGTAAAATGGATTCAACAGTGGCTGGATGGGAGATGCCAGAGAGTAGTGGTGGATAACTGTCAGGTTGGAGGCCGGTGACCAGTGGTGTGCCTCAGGGATCTGTACTGGGTCCAATTTTTTTGTCATATACATTAATGATCTGGATGATGGGGTGGTAAATTGGATTAGTGAGTATGCAGATGATACTAAGATAGGTGGCGTTGTGGATAATGAAGTAGGTTTTCAAAGCTTGCAGAGAGATTTAGGCCAGTTAGGAGAGTGGGCTGAATGATGGCAAATGGAGTTTAATGCTGATAAGTGTGAGGTGCGACATTTTGGTAGGAATAATCCAAATAAGACATACATGGTAAATGGTAGGGCATTGAGGAATGCAGTAGAACAGAGTGATCTAGGAATAATGGTGCATAGTGCCCTGAAGGTGGAATCTCATGTGGATAGGGTGGTGAAAAAAGATTTTGGTATGCTGGCCTTTATAAATCAGAGCATTGAGTATAGGAGTTGGGATGTAATGTTAAAATTGTACAAGGCATTGGTAAGGCCAAATTTGGAGTATTATGTACAGTCTGGTCACTGAATTATAGGAAAGATGTCAACAAATTAGAGAGAGTACAGAGGAGATTTACTAGAATGTTACCTGGGTTTCAGCACCTAAGTTACAGGGAAAGGTTGAACAATTTAGGTCCTTATGCTTTGGAGCTTAGAAAGTTGAGGGGGAACTTGATAGAGGTATTTAAAATTATGAGGGAGATAGATAGAGTTGACGTGGATAGGCTTTTTCCATTGAGAGTAGGGGAGATTCAAGCAAGAGGACATGAATTGAGAGTTAGGGGGCAAAAGTTTAGGGGTAACATGAGGAGGAATTTCTTTACTCAGAGAGTGGTAGCTGTGTGGAACGAGCTTCTAGTAGAAGTGGTAGAGGCTGGTTTGATATTGTCATTTAAAAAAAAATTGGATAGGTATATGGACAGGAAAGGAATGGAGGGTTATGCGCTGAGTGCTGGTCAGTGGGACTAGGTGAGAGTAAGTGTTTGGCACAGACTAGAAGGGCCGAGATGGCCTGCTGTAATTGTTATATGGTTTATATGGTTATAATTCCACCACCCTGATTGGCTGACACCACATTCCTAAGTTGAACAATAAAGCCCTTTATCTTAGCTCAAACCCAAATAGGCTGAAAAAAGAACTGACTGTGCTTACAGAGCTGCTAAAATAAAACACCTACAGCATAGCTGTAAAAATCTTAGCCAGGGATTTTCATTCTCCCATCCCCCCACAAATAATAGTCATGTCCTCATGACTGAATCTTATCAAACCATCATCAATAACACAGTTTTCAAAGGAATTTTGTGATGTCAGGATCTCTAATCTACTTGTAAGCGGTAGTGACGTATCTTACTAGGGGATAGACGCAACAATCTGTTTTCCCGGTGCTTCATAGGCCAGCCTACCTGAAGGTGTCCTCACTCTCAAGCTACTCCAGGACATAACATGGTAGGGTTACACTGGGTGTACCACATGGTTCCTCCTTTCTACTCATCATCCTGCTTAGGAGGAACTTGCCGCTTCTCAAAAGTAGCTCTGAACACGGTGAATGGTCAAGGTTTTCAAAAAGTTCTCTTCATTTCTCTCCTTGCATGCGCCCAGGAGCTTTCTCACAATGGCAGTATTTGTATCACAAGAATAGAAGCTCCACCCTTATCAATAGTCTCAGTTACTCTGCTGTCTGCTTCCGAAAACTCCAGCTTCAACGGCAAGTAACCGTCGTATGGGTACTTATCAGTACCAGGCCCCTGAATCTCTAGCACACTGAGTACCGTCAATGGTAAATGCACCAAATACCAATTGTCAAAGGATCTATAAAGCCAATTAACTTGAGAACCTGTGTAAAGTATGGCTCTAGCATAAACACTTTCAATCCATATGGATACATCAGAGCTTGGTCCCACTAACCTTCAGGATTAATGTTTTGTACTTTACTATTTCCCTTGATACACTGATAGGAATGTATGTATCCACTCCAAAACACCAGCCTGTTTCTTTACAGGATCCCTTCATAGTTTTGCCTCTTTTCTTCTCTGTTTGATTAATTTACTTTCCAAAGTTTTTACTGTCCTGCACACTCCCATTTGAAATATCCATTTTCACCACAGATGTAACAGAAAATACCAGTCAGGTCCCTGGTCAATGGACCCTGCTCAGTAGGGTATACCCCACCACGTTTGCTGGCAGCACCAACTGATATCATCTGAAATACCTTGATCCGCAGATCTTTCACAACATCTGCAAACCACCAATTATGTGGCATCACGAATTGCTTTAGCAACAGAGGCTACTACCAAGGACGTGGCCCTGCTGATGGAGGCCTCCACCTCTAACTTCTCTGACAACTCAGTAAAAAATGGAGGAAGGCGCACCTTGCAGGTCATTCGAATACATAAGCAATATCATCGTGTAATAACGTGCTTTCACAAATAGCTCCATCCTCAAGCAATTTCTCTCAGCCAGTTGAACGCCCCCTTTCAGCTTCTCCAACCTGAAAAGTAGGCAGACAACTTCACTCCTTCCTTCTGAAACATGTGCCTAAACTTCATCCCAAGATCGGCTGCGCTTCCAACAATGCCAAAAGCTTGCAGATGTGGGTAATGGATTTTCTGCCTTGAGGAACCTCACTCAGCTACTGACCCTTTTAAGGTCTCTACCAGTCTCTGTTTTTTCATATTATCTGAGCACTGCCATTCATCCAGTAACTGAGATGTCTGCTCAGCCCTAACCTCATATTCTTCTTCCCCACCGCATGTGGGTTCGACCCTAGAGTCTATTTCCAGCCTACAGTAACTTTGGCTCCCCACAGATATACTCCTGCATTTATCAACCAGTGATGTAATAGCCAAAACAAGCTCAGAATTTAAATCTCCTTCCCCTCACTCTGTAGAAATGAGAGCAACTTTTCTTTAAATTCTTCGTCCTCAGCTACAGGAAACTCAACTTCCAATTCAGCACCCATGCCTGCACTCCCCTCTTCTCTTAACGTATGGATGGTCCATGGCCCTGCCTCTCTCTGGATCCCCAATGGTATCCACTCCCATCACATCATCTCTACTCTGAACTAAAACGACATCTTTGCCCACCATTTGGTCAGACTGTCGTTCCGTGATCTTAACTTTCCCTAATACTTTGACGGTACTTAAAACCTTAATCAATAATTCATCTGGTCTGCACATATTCACCCTGCTCAGATCACAAGCATTAGTTATGGGCAATCTCTTTGAATCGCACTAACGCTTAATCCATGTGGCATCCATAACCATGTGTCTTAATCACTTTCACAGGTTTACAAAAGGTTTAGGGAGAAAGTATTTGTAACTTGGGAGGAACAAGAGAGGGCAATTCAAAGAAACAATGAAGAACTGTGTGTGAAATTGTAAAGGATTTAGGTAGTTGGAATGATAAGAGATTAATGAAACTGTGACAATAAACTAGTTGAATGATGATGGGTAAGATAAATGAGTTGATTGAATGGTGCTGTAACCCTGACCTTGCACTCAACATCAGTAAGTCTAAGGAACTGATTATGGAGTTTAGGAAGGGGAAGGCGGGCAAATTCGCAGAAGTCCTCCTTGAAAGGTCTGCAGTGAAAAGGGTAAGCATCTTCAAGCTCTTGGGTTTGACATTTCAGAGAATCTATCCTGGGGCCAGTACATAGCTGTGACTCTAAATAAAGCATGCCAACATTTCTACTTCATTAGAGGCTTAAGGAAATTTTCGTGTCATCAAACATTTTACAAAGTTCTACATGTATACAGTGGAAAGCATCCTGGCAACATGGCCTAGAATGGGAACTCTAATGCACAGAATGCAAGAGGCTACCATGAGTAGTGGACTTAATCAGTTTTATCAAGGATTCAGCTCCTCACCACCCCCCCCCCCCCCCACATTTCCTCTCCCACCACCACCACAAACACTGAGGTCTTCTACAAGAGACAATATCTCAGGAAGACAGCATCCATAGTCAGCAAGACCCATCCTCCCAGCCATGTCCTCTTCTCAATGCTGCTATATGGCAGGAGATATAGGAGCCTGAAGGTCCACACCTCAAGGTTCAACAACAGCTTCTTTCCCACTGCTATCTTAAAATGACCTGAAAAACCTGTATACTACCTCAGACTACTTTGTGTTTCTTTTCTCAATCTTGTACTAATGTTGTTATGTTTATTTCACACGTGTAAGTTATGCATCATCTATATCAATTTATGTTAACTTAGGTTTGCCCTTTGCTGCTGCAAAGAACTAATTTTCACTGCATTTATATCTTGCCTATGATTACAAATAACCTTAACTTGAATTATTCCATCCAAAGAAAGTGAGGATACTAATCCTGAAAAGTAATCCTTTAATAGAAGGAAGTTAAACAAATATGAATGAGGTTCATTTCAAATTTGTCTATTAATTTGCTACTACCTTGTTTCAACTTAGAAATAGTGCTCACTTTAGTGTCCAAGGTATTTTGAGTTATGCTATCAATCAAAATCTATTATCAAAATATGATTTAATAGCATGGGCATTTTCCCTGGAACACCAAGCACCATTTTGTCCAGTATTTCCTCCTATAACATTAAGATAGTTGTAGCCATTATTCTAACATTAATTTCAGAACAAGTGGGAATACTGGACACAAAGATAAGCCACCCCAACACACATGGAAATACTAAGTTTCCTAAAAATTAACATTAGTACAACAGCAATCTGCAGTCTAATATATACTTCCATTTCTTGAAATTCTAAGAGGACTGTCCCAAAGTTCATTAATTCAATACCCCAATACCCACTTTAAACTTTACAGTATCCTTCAAAGTTTATGTACTTCAGTTAATGTTTTGAATTTGTTAATGAAGTTGGTAATAAATAATTATTCCTGCCTCTTGGAGGTAAAGTAATTTTGCAACTTGTAAGTTAACTGAAAACTGGGAACAAGAAAACAAAGTAGATGCTGAAGAAAGTGGAAGAAAGAGTGATCAGAAGTGGAAAGGGTGAGCAGTTTCATTTTGCTGGGTGTGATCATTTCTGAGCATCTGTTCTGGGCCAAACATATTGATGCAATTACAAAGAAGGCACGACAGCAGCTATACTTCATTAGGAGCTTAAGGAGAATGGGTATGTCACTAAAGACACTCAGAAATTTCTACAGATGTACCATGAAGAGCATTCTAACTGGTTACATCACCATCACACATGCTCGGCATTTCAGGAACAGCTTCTTCCCCTCCACATTCAGATTTCAGAATAGATAATGAATGCTTGAGCACTACCTCACTATATTTTTACTCTCTCTTTTTGCACTAATTATTTAATTTATTTTATATATACACTTCTTTTTGTAATTTATAGCTTTTACTACCATGCAGCAGTAATGTACTGCTGCTGCAAAACAATGAATTTCACGACATATGCCTGTGATATTAAACCTGATTCTGATTCTGAAATTTATTGAAGAAAAGTTATTTTTGGCTTTGTAAAATACTACTAAAGCTGTAAAACATGAATGTTACACATTCTTCTTTTATTATTTTGTATTTATTCCTTTAAAAGAATCAAGTCTTGCTTATCAAGGTGAATATTAGAAAAATATTAGTTCGCAAAATAATTTTAAAAAATAAATTGGGATGGAACTGGATTATTAAACCCTTGAAAATTAGGCTAATCTTTAATAATATATCGTGATAGTGTAAACAGCACAGTTGACCTTGCAATGTCCTCCTCACATACAGTACAAATGGAGTTTAAATTGGGAGAGATATTCCACAGGCTATCAACAATCTGTCATAGAAACATAGAAACATAGAAAATAGGTGCAGGAGTAGGCCATTTGGCCCTTTGAGCCTGCACCGCCATTCAGTATGATCATGGCTGATAATCCCTCAGAACCCTGTACCTGCTTTCTCTCCATACCCCCCGATCCCTTTAACCACAAGGGCCATATCTAACTTCCTCTTAAATATAGCCAATGAACCGGCCTCAACTGTTTCCTGTGGCAGAGAATTCCACAGACCCACCACCCTCTGTGTGAAGAAGGTTTTCCTCATCTCAGTCCTAAAAGGCTCCCCCTTTATCTTTAAACTGTGACCCCTCGTTCCAGACCCCCCCAACATTGGAAACAATCTTCCTGCATCTAGCCCGTCCAATCCCTTTAGAATTTTATACTTTTCAATAAGATCCCCCCCTCAGTCTTCTAAATTCCAGTGAGTATAAGTCTAGTCGATCCAGTCTTTCTTCATATGCAAGTCCTGCCATCCCAGGAATCAATCTGGTGAACCTTCTCCGTACTCCCTCCATGGCAAGAATGTCTTTCCTCAGATTAGGGGACCAAAACTGCACACAATATTCTAGGTGCAGTATCACCAAGGCCTTGTACAACTGCAGTAGAACCTCCCTGCTCCTGTACTCAAATCCTTTTGCTATGAATGCCAACATACTATTTGCCTTTTTCACCGCCTGCTGTACCTGTATGCCCACCTTCAATGACTGGTGTACAATGACACCCAGGTCTCGTTGCATCTCCCCTTTACCTAATCGGCCACCGTTCAGATAATAATCTGTTTTCCTGTTCTTGCAACCAAAGTGGATAACCTCACATTTATCCACATTAAATTGCATCTGCCATGAATTTGCCCACTCACCTAACCTATCTAAGTCATCCTGCATCCTCTTAGCATCCTCCTCACAGCTAACATCACCGCCCAGCTTCGTGTCATCCGCAAACTTGTAGATGCTGCATTTAATTCCCTCATCTAAGTTATTAATATATATTTTAAACAACTGGGGTCCCAGCACTGAGCCTTGCGGTACCCCACTAGTTAATGTCTGCCATTCTGAAAAGGTCCCGTTTACTCCCACTCTTTGCTTCCTGTCTGCCAACCTATTCTTTATCCACATCAATACCATACCCCCAATACCATGTGCTTTAAGTTTGCACACTAATCTCTTGTGTGGGACCTTGTCAAAAGCCTTTTGAAAATCTAAATATACCACATCCACTGGCTCTCCCCTATCCACTCTACTAGTTACATCTTCAAAAAATTCTATAAGATTCGTCAGACATGATTTTCCTTTCACAAATCCATGCTGACTTTGTCCGATGATTTCACCTCTTTCCAAATGTGCTGTTATCACATCTTTGATAACCGACTCTAGCAAATTCCCCGGTTTCTCTCTCTCTCCTTTTTTAAAAAGTGGGGTTACATTAGCCACCCTCCAATCCTCAGGAACTAATCCAGAATCTAAAGAATTTTGAAAAATTATCACTAATGCAGCCACTATTTCTTGGGCTACTTCCTTAAGCACTCTAGGACGCAGACCATCTGGCCCTGGGGATTTATCTGCCTTTAATCCCTTCAATTTACCTAACACCACTTCCCTACTAACATGTATTTCCCTCAGTTCCTCCTTCTCACTAGACCCTCGGTCCCTTACTATTTCCGGAAGATTATTTATGCTCTCCTTCGTGAAGACAGAACCAAAGTAGTTATTCAATTGGTCTGCCATGTCTTTGTTCCCTATGATCAATCCCTGTTTCTGACTGTAAAGGACCTACATTTGTCTTGACCAATCTTTTTCTTTTCACATATCTATAAAAGCTTTTACGGTCAGTTTTTATGTTCCCTGCCAGCTTTCTCTCATAATCTTTTTTCCCTTTCCTAATTAAGCCCTTTGTCCTCCTCTGCTGGTCTCTGAATTTCTCCCAGTCCTCAGGTGTGCCGTTGTTTTTTGCTAATTTATATGTTTCTTCTTTGGACTTGATACTATCCCTAATTTCTCTTGTCAGCCACAGGTGCACTACCTTCCATGGTTTATTCTTTTGCCAAACTGGGATGAACAATTGTTGTAGTTCATCCATGCGATCTTTAAATGTTTGCCATTGCATATCCACCATCAACCCTTTAAGTATCATTTGCCAGTCTATCTCAGCTAATTCATATCTCATACCTTCAAAGATACCCTTCTTCAAATTTAGAACCTTTGTTTCTGAATTAACTATGTCACTCTCCATCTTAATGAAGAATCCCACCAGATTATGGTCACTCTTACCCAAGGGGCCTCGCACGACAAGATTGCTAACTAACCCTTCCTCATTGCTCAATACCCAATCTAGAATGGTCTGCTCTCTAGTTGGTTTCTCGACATGTTGGTCCAGAAAACCATCCTGCTTACACTCCAAGAAATCCTCTTCCTCAGCACCCTTACCAATTTGGTTCACCCAATCTATATGTAGATTGAAGTCACCCATTATAACTACTGTTCCTTTATTGCACGCATTTCTAATATCCTGTTTAATGCCATCCCCAACCTCACTACTACTACTACTACTGTATCAGAGCGATACACAATCATTCCATACTGAAAATCAGTCAGATTGTCCATCACAGTCCTGGGTAAGTCTTACCTCACCACCAGAATACATCAACAAGAGGTGAAGGAACAGTAGGTTACCTATAAAAGGGAGGAGCCCTTGGAAGCCTCAACCTTGATTCCAGACTTTATGATATCTCAAGGTAACCTCCAAATTATGAACTTTCTATCATCTCTCAGAGAACAAATCAATACTCTTCCATGTTGAGTGACACATAGTGGACGCACAAAGCTGCCTCACCCAGAATATATTCTATGTCTTTCACCAAGAGTACACCATTGATCAAGCTGTTTGAGTTACAAAGTAAAGAAAAGCCAGCCAAGCTCTGTGGCAAATACCTCAGCAAACCAATAAAAGGGATGAATCCACTTGACCTCATTTTCACCAATCTACCTAGGGCAGGCAGATCAGCTGGCTACGAACAAATGATGAAGGTGACCACCAAACAGTCGTCGTGCAAAGTACCATCTTCATATTGAAGACACTCTCTGTTCTGTTGTCTACTAAATGGAGTGAACTCAGAAGAGATCTGACAACTCAGAACTGGACTCCCATGAGATGTTGTAGGCCACCTGCAGAAATGTACACTATCAAAATCTGCGAAGTCATGGATGGCCCAGCCCCTCCCTTACTCTATCATTACTCTCAAGCCAGAATTTAACTCTGGTTCATTCAGGCATGCATGCAGAAGAGGACACTTGTCAGCATAGATGTGGTAGGCTGAGTAACTGATCTCCATGCTAGAAGACCATATGATTTTATGAGTCATATCTTGCACAAAAGAAATTGGTTATCAGTGATTAATCATCTCATCCCCAGGATATCACTGCAGGGACTTCTAAAGCAGGGGTGACCAACCTTTTACATTCCATGCATCAATATATTCACACACGAGTTCAGATGTGCCATACAACTCTTGTACCCTTATTCAATTCTTGTAAAAATGTTAATATAGACATATTTAGCATTTTTACATGATATACTGATTTAATATAAAAACAAGATAAACATTACTTACCTTAGTGAGACTTTTAACAAATATTTTGCCTTCTTTTGATTTCTTCCTTCCTCTTAATCACATATTCTTTCCGTAACTCAGACCCAAGCACTAGCTTCAGTTTTCCTTCTATTTCAGTCTGATGTTGTGTTTTATAGTCTCTATTAAGATCATGTCTTCTATTATGTGAGAAAATGTTTTCACAAACAATGCACAATGGTTTTCCTGACGGACCCACTATAATAAGAACTCATTTTCCCACTGTTCACTGAATTCACGCTTACTATCACTTCCTGCTTTTCTTTTGCACTGTGATGGGTAACTGAATGTAAAAACAAGGCTTAATTTTCAAAAAAGTATGTAAGTCACAAAGGATGAACCAAGCACAACTCCATAGCGCATGAGTGTCAATTGTAAACTGACTGGAAAAACCCTGCGACACACCCACATTCCTGTTACAGAGTTTTTTTTTCTACAAATCGGTTTTTGGTTAATATTTTTTGCATGAGTAGGCTTACTTTTTTATTATTATCACTGGGGTGCAATGCACCACTTCTAATCATCCAATGTGTCACTTGTGGCGCATGTGCCATAGGTTGGCCATCCCTGTTCTAAAGGCAATGTCTTAGGCCCAATATCCTGGGGTCACTATTGATCAAAAACTTAACTGGGCCAGCCACATAAATACCATGCTTACAGGAGCAAGTGAGAAGCTGGGTAAACTAGTTAATAAGTAAGCCCCTGGCACAACACAGACTTCTTACTATCTACAATGTACAAGGCAGGCCATCAGCAGTCACCTTACTATGAACAGATTTTGCTCCCAGTAATAGTCAAGATGACATCTTTGTTTTGCATACTCGTCATTCTGAATGAGCAGTATAACACACTCATCAACCAGGTATCCAAAGTATTATTTGAATGAGTAATCAACTCTGCCATGCATTAGTCCTTTTATCTTTCCAAGAAGCTCCATTTCCAAAGCTAAAGTAAAAACATCAGTTGAACAGCAATTATATTAGCAAAATGGCCTTCATGTGGCAAAACAACCTTAGAAGCTTCACAGGAAAACTATCAAACACAAACTGATGCAGAACCAGATTAGAGATAATGGGACAAATGGGCAAAAACTTACAAGGCGTAAAGATTGTTGCATAGATTGACTAAGCACTATGAGCTCTGGAAACTGAACATACAGCTGTCAATATTTATGAGATTAAATACTGGAAATATCAAGAAATCACAATCAGTAGAACACAGACCTGTCAAAGAATCAGAGGGCAGAGACAGGTAACAGAAAACAAGAGGAGAAAGAAAAATACAAATGACTTTTTAAATAAGTGCAGTAATTTAAAAACCAAGGTGTGACCTAATCAGGTTGATCAAATGAAGGGATAGTGGGTAGTGGGCTTGGAGTAAATTAGCAAGCATGCAGAAGAGTTCTGAATGACTTTCAAATTTATGTAAAGTGAATTAAGAGAGCAGA
Organism: Hypanus sabinus; assembly: GCF_030144855.1. NCBI lineage: Eukaryota > Metazoa > Chordata > Chondrichthyes > Myliobatiformes > Dasyatidae > Hypanus > Hypanus sabinus. Next base: position 63,574,710 of record NC_082719.1, on the reverse strand, counting down.
GTTGAAATATAATGCCTCTTTAAATTTTGCAATGGTGCTGCTTCCTGCACTCACGTTGAGCTCGACAATTTTATCTTTGCCTCTTTCACCCTGCCCTTAAATTCATTTGGTCCATCTCTGATACCTCCCTCCCCTTTCTTGATCTCTGTTTCCTCTCTGGAGATGAACAGTCAACTAATACCTTTTATAAACCTACTGATTCCCATGGTTATTTCAACTATACCTCTTCTCACACTATCTCCTGTAAAATGCTATTCCCATTTCTCAGTTTCTTCGCCCCACTGAAACTGTTCCCGGGACATGGCTTTCCCTTCCAGGACAACTGAGATATTCTCCTTCAAAGAACAGGATTTCACTCCCTTCGCTATTATTCACTATTCCCTCAACCACATCTCCTCCATTTCCTGAACACCTATGCTCACCCCATCTTAGAGTTCCTCTCTTCTTTACCTTCAACCCCATCAGCCTCAGCATCCAATATATTATACTCCACAACTTCCACCCTCTGCAAAGGGATTCACCTACACCCTGCTCCACTTTCCACAGGGATTGCTCTTTCTGCAATTCACTTATCCATTTGTCGCTCCCCACTAGCTTCCCTCTCAGCACTTATCCCTGAAAGCCTAAGTGTTACACCTCCTCCCCCATCTCCATTCAAAGTCCCAAACAACCCATCTAGATGAGGCAAAACTTCACTTGCCTATCTGCTGGAGTCATCTATTGTGTCCAGTACTCCTGATGCGGCCTCATCTACATTGGTGAGACCAGTGGTAAATTGGGGTACCGCTTTGTTAAGCACCTCTGCTCCATATACTACAAGCAGAACTTCCCTGTGGCCAAATATTTTAATCTCATTCCTGTTCTGACATGTCAGTTTATGGCCTCCTCTTGTGCCAAAGGTGAGGCCACCCTCTGGGTGGAGGAGCAACACATTATATTCTGTCTGGGTAGACTTCAACCTGATGGCATATTTATTTCTCCTTCCAGTAAAAAAAAATCCCCCCCCCACTTTCTCTATTCCCAATTCTGACCTTTTGCCTCTTCTCACCTGCCCATTACTTACCCCTGTGTCCCCCTCCTCCTTCCCTTTCTCCTTGGTCCACTCTCCTCTCCTATCAGATTCTTTCTTCCCCAGCCCTGATCTTTCCCACCTAGTTGGCTTCACCTATCACTTTCCAGCTAGCCTCCTTCCCCTCCCCACCCTGCATCTTTTTATTCCAGCATCATCCCTCTTCCTTTCCAGCCCGTTAAAAAGGTCCCGGCTCAAAATGCTGTTTGTTCGTTTCCATAGATGCTGCTGTACCTGCTGAGTTGCTTTAAAGTTTGCGATGTCCCTTTACTTTTACCACTTCCTTCTCTTTCTTCCCATGAAATACCATTGGCAGGATTAAAATGGTCTAGTTTCACCGTTCTTATGGCATAGAGTAGCAATTTAGGCCATCAGCATAGGCTGACTCTCAAAGCAATCCAATCATAATTTTCCCTTACCTATTCCTTGTAACCTGTCCTTTCTCGAGCACCTATCATTTCCACCGTGGTTCTCCCATCAGCCACCTAAACTAAGGATGATGACAGATACCAAATATCTTATCAACTAGCAGTATTTGGGATCAGGAAAGAGATCAGAGCACCTGGTGAAACACAGGCCCAGGGCGAATGTGCAAACTCCTCACAGTCTTTTGAGTCTCTCCTCCAGAAATCACTTACCTTTAGTCTACCACTATAATGTTAAGATAGGAATTTTCATCTAGGGGATTATAAATCAGCTATCATTAAAGAAGACCATCTAATGTTCCAATTCATCGTCAAGGAAATAAATATTTGCCTCCCATCTTTATCATGATTCTTGGAGTTTCATAATCATTCATTTTCCCAATAAGTTAATGTGACCTTCATGGATGTTTTCATTTTATTTCAGGCAATTCCAGCTACATTCAGTCAATGTAACTGGCACTTTTCCATCAGAGCTGAGCCAAAATCAATTACTTCCTTTCCCTCTACTGAAACACACATTGGATTTTTATGTAGCACTAAGTATTCATAATACACCATGTTTATAAAGCATTTTTAGATGAGAATAGAATACAGGTCTATTAATTGAAGGACTATTAAGAAACAAAAATGTAAATGATAAGAGATCTGTCTGAAAGATCCAGACTTTAGCAGACATTTGCTGCGGTCTTTCTGACTGTTCTCTTAATTTACAAGTAGTTAAATAACAGGCATATCTAGTTTTCCAGCAGTTACACTGAGCAATTGATCAGCAATTCACTTCAATAGAGGTGTATCACAAAAGGAACGGGTAAAATCATAAGTAATGTAAGTATTTTGAATCAATTTATTTAATTGTCTTAAGTGTCTTAGATTTTGTTTTTTAAATTTCAGAATTTATCAATACTAGGATTAATTACAAATATAAAACCATTTTGATGTCTGAACACTCAGAAAGCTTGGAAACATGGGCTGTGCTGGTTGCCAAAGCTGCTTTGTGAAAAGTGTCTGTTGCGTGCAAACAATAAAACAATGCATGTGGCTCATCAATCAGGTGAGTGCAGATTTTATGAATCAAATTTCTGTTCAAAGATATCCTCCAGGCAAATGCAAATCTAGTAAATAAGAAAGTAGTTAACAAGCATGGTACTGCTTCCAGTAAATCTAGGCCAATACGTATCCATCGTCTACTCAAGATGATGGGTAGCTACTAGGCCTGCCCAATAAATGCACGTTTGTCAATGTCAGTGCCTTTTACATCTATGAACAAGTAAAACATAGTGCTTCTAAGAACTAAAATGCATGACACTTATTGAATGAGTTTTAAGTTGCGCTGCTTTATGAATCTTGTTTAGCTTTGCCCTATGTAGAGGTTTGGGGGCTGGATATGCATTATAGATACCTACAATATATGAAAAGAAATAGTTCACATTGCTGGTCAGTGCCTGGTTTATCAACAGAAAAATATCTGTATTCTTCTATTTCTATTTATGAAATAAAATGGTTTGGCACGAACTAGATGAATCAAAGGGCCTACTTCTGTGCTGTAGTCTTCAGGACCCTAAATAGAAACTGACTGAGCAGGATGTACACAAATGAGACTTTACATTGTATTATAAAACTAAACTATTTTAATAAACATGACAGTGAGTATTTCCTAATCTTTCATTCTATGAAAATTTATTGATTTTTTTGTCTAAATTCCGAATCTGGTTTGCTTATCTTTTGACTTATCCTGTTTTTTTTAAGACGGCTGTTTAATTGAATTCTATAACTCTGCAGTGAATGGTGATACAAGTGGATGTTATCCATTTGTTTTCTGTACTGGCTGAGCATTTATTTTGTCGATTCAAGATTAAGTAAATTGTGCCCGCTCCATATTTTTGCCAATTACGCAGAGTGCCAGATACATCTCACATAACATTTCAGCTGCAAATATAGTATGTGCAAGTATGTTTAAGACATGGAAAAATAATGCTACCAAATTTACTGAAAGCTGTGCACTTCTCTTATTAAATAACCCTTCAATCATTTTGTGTTGTCTCATTATATTACTTCAAAGCATAGCAAAATATAAAAGCACAAAGGTGTAAAGATGCAAGCTCAGAAATAAGGATACTAAATGTTAATATTTTCAGGGAAGTTGGTGTTAAATAAGAAAAGGAATCATTGTCAGATTCAATTTCACAAGACATGAGAACTAAAGATCAAGAATCCACTTATATTTCAGGAAGAATTTCTTCAGTTAATTTTGAATTAATAACCTTTTGTGGATTTTTCGTTACAAAATCAAAGCAGGGATTTCACATTACTCAAATCTGTAGAGGAAGTTTTCCTTTAATAAAAAGATTTTACAATAGAATAACGTAAATTTAATCCTGAAAATACAGAGATTAAGTTACTACTTTAGTTTACAACCAGCTGAGTTATCTGCACTATGAAGATCTAAGGAAAATGTCCTTTGGCCTATTTCTCGTTCAGAACGTAGTTGCTTGAGGTGTTGTTTCATTTCCTCAGTTACGTGATATATCCTTCCTTCCACTTCAGGGACAGGGGCGACTACAATTTTGTCATCAGCTTTCTTTTCAAAATCTAAAAAACAACAAAACAATATTTGTGAGTGTGAAAGATTACATTAATGAAAAGCAAAAAAATACCCTTTTTAAAAATAAATCCATTAACAAAATGACAATTTCTTCTAAGAAACATTGACATTTTCTCTTTCTTTGCAAAGGATTTTCTTAGGGATTTCCAAGTTGCCCTCATATTACAATGATGTGTGGATTGGTAGGTTAATTGGTTACTGTAAATTGCCCTTAAAAGTGTAGATGAGCAGATAGGTAGCAGATAGGGGAAAATTGACAGGAATGTAGGGAGAATAAAATGGGATGAGTGCAAAAGGGTGTTTGATAGTTGGCATGGACTCAATGTGCCTGTTTCCGTGCTATATAAATCTCAATTGTATTTATTAAAACAGAATGTATGAATGAGAAAAATCATCTGTAGTTGGTCTGTTCAATGTAAATACTTATTATCCAAAACTATTTATTTCATAATCCTGAAGTGGTTAGATATTAAAAGATAGCAATTTTTCAATTCTGTACTTTTATACAATATACAAAATGATAATGAACTGCAGAAGCATCAAACATCTCACTATTAACATAAGCCATTTAATTTCAAATGGCGTAAGAAATAATACAGGATTAACTACTACAATTGTACAAGTGAGTGTAGAACAAGATCATATATCAATAATAAAATTCTTAATATAGATATTTACTAAAAGTTACAGAAAATCCTTTTAAAAGTTCCACTTCATAAAGGCTAAAAGGAGATATGATAGAAATGTCTGAATGTATTTAGTCTTGATAACTTAATTAGAGGCAAATTATTTTCAAAATGTGTACTTCATTTCTTTTAAACAAACCATTTTAGGAGGAGTAAAATCAACATTGATTTAATAACAATAGAGATAGGCATTTGAACATACTGTAAGGAGAACATAATTATCCTTTTAGATTCGCAGTATGTCTGACAAGCTAATACACAGAGGAAACTGGACATACACAGTGGCATCTAATAATATGTAATATGTGACTGGGTATCACTTCTGTAATTGTCATTTGAACGTTTATGGCCCGTGCCACTTGTGAACCACTCATGCAAGAGAAGGCCCTCAAGCACTTGTGAACCTTGTTTCATTGCTAGTCAATCCAATGCAAGGAACTGCCCTCAAGGCAGTTCCTTCTAATTAGTTTACTCAGTATCATTCAGTCCCAGCCCACTGGAATCGTAAACAAGGAAACAACCCTCATCCAATTACTCTGTCCAACAATCTATAAGACATACCTATCACACCAACTGTTCCTCTGACTAAGCATCATGTTCTAGACTACCAACCATGTTCATATAATGATGGGAGCGTGAATTACTAACCAATACTTTTAACATGTAAACCCCTTGACTAACACCTCATCCATGCCTCCCAATTTTGCCAGTAGTCAATTTTACCCAGACCAGTATCCTCCCCAATAGCTCTCATTTTTAACCTCTTTTTACCAATCACCATCAATCCCTGGCCCAAAATGCTGACTGCTCGTTTCCACGGATGCTGCCCAACCTGCTGAGTTCCTCCAGTGTGTTGTGCATGTTGTTTTGACCACAGCATCTGCAGTGTATTTTGTGTCTTCTGATTTCTAAATTAGGCATTTCTCCAATGCCTAATTTAAATTATGTCATTTGTATGCTCAGCAGAAGAAAGGAATTCTCTTCATGCAAGTCCTGTTCACTAGCACACAGTGGTTTGGACTTCATCCACAGCTTTGAACAGAATGCCTGTCACAAACCAAAAGGCACAGGCATAAAACAATTTCTAGACAAATTCTTTCAACAGAAGAACGTGAAGTACCTGTTATGGATGCAGAGTGTGAGACTTTGATTAAACCCATCCGATGTCCAGATTTACATTTCTTAAGTCCTTGAACAATTTTTACTGATTCAAAATGATTAATGACAACAGTAGAGAGACTGGGAGCAGTTTCTGTGTCAACCATCCACTGACAATTCCGGAACATCACATATCCATCTTTGCCCTGTAAAAACAGAATATATCAAAGTTCAAAAGTTCGAAGTAAAATTTATTATCAGAGTACATACATGTCACCACATACAATCCTGAGATTCTTTTCTGCAGGCATAGTTAGCAAATCTATAGAACAGTACAGTAAACAAGTTCAATGGACAACAAAATGTGCAAATGCAGATATAAATAAATAGCAATACAAAATGAGCAAGAAATAAAATAAAAGAGTCCTTAAATGAATGTAGTTATCCCCTTTTGTTCAAGAGCCTGATGGCTGAGAGGTAGTAACTTTTCTTGAACCTGCTGGTACAAGTCTTGAGCCTCTTGTACCTTCTACCTGATAACAGCAACAAAAAAAAAGAGCATGGCCTGGGTGGTGAGGAACTTTGATGATGGATGCTCCTTTCCTACAGCATTGTTTCATGTAGATGTAGATGGGGGTTTTACCCATGTTGTACTGGACCGAATCCCACTACCTTTTATTGGATTTTCCGCTCAAAGCCATTGGTGTTCCCATACCAGGATGGAATGCAGCCAGTCAGCACACTTTCCATCACACGTCTACACAGCTACAGAAGTTTGCCAATGTTTTTGATGACATGCTGAAACTCCGTAGACGTCTGAGAAAGTAGAGGTGTTGTTGTGCTTTCTTTGTAATTATATTTATATGATGGGTCCAGGACAGGTCCTCTGAGATAGCAACACCCAGGAATTTAAAATTACAGACCCTCTCCACCTCTGATCCTCCAAAGATTACTGGCTCATGGACCTCTGGCTTCCCCTTCCTGAAATCTTCAATCAATTCCTCGGTCTTACTGACATTGAGTAGGAAGTTGTTATTACATCACTCAGCCAAATTTTAAATCTTCCTCCTGTATGCTGGTTCACCACCACCTTCAATACAGCTCATCAGTAAACTTGTTGGAGCTATACTTAGCCATGCAGTCATAGGTATAAACGAGTAGAGCAGGGGCTAAGTACACATCCCTACAGTGCTCCTGTGCTGATGGAAATGGTGATGGATATTGTCTTCATAGTAAAACTATTGACAGCATAACTGTGCAAAATCTACAGTGATGATTTTGTAAGAAGTACTACCAGTAATTCATTTGCCTTCTATCATCCAACGATTCTGATTCTGCTTAACTGAGTCAACAGTTAATTGGAGCAGCTGCTTACTTGGGACAAGTCTTAAAGAACAAAATCTAATTAAGAAAACTGCCTGGACTTTTGTTGCTTATTTGGGACACTACGCCACTTAACTGGGGCAGGAGACCGTTATCAAGCAGGTTCTAACTAGCATCAGTCGCACAAACTTCGGTAGCCATTAGACACTACACTGTGCTTAGAGTGAATAATTTGTAAATAGCATGAGTTGCATGCGTTTGTGTTCAAAAAGCAGTGATTTTTGTTGGTGAGACAAAAGCAGTAAGGCAATTTGGAACTGTTTTGCTCATTGTGATTTCTAGCATCCAGAAAGTCTGGGCTGAAAATGAAATCATTTCACTACAACAAATTAAGAACTATGGAGAATTTGAACGTATCAACAATCACCTTGAATGATATAATGAAAATAAATATTTGTAGGATGCAATCATTGATAGCATTGTACGAAGGCAGTCCATTATCTGCAATAGGCGTCTTTGCTGATTTTGTTCTTTGCATACACTTGATGAATTCCTCCATCGATAACTAATACAATTTTATAGTACTATAGTAAAATCAGTAGTGTACTAATTTGTTCTGTATTTCATTTAAATAGATATTACTCAGTTTATCTTTTCATACACTTTTAACAATTTCAATGAAACTTCCAATAATTGGGCCAAAATGATGGCACTAAACCGTGACTCGTTTGCTTGCATCTTCGGAAATGGCTTTATTTCCATCTTTAATATCTCTATTTTTCCCTTTCAGGGTTCATTTGAAGACCCTGACCTGGAGTTACATGCTGACTTCAGTTCTCTGCAGGAATGGGACCCGCTCTCTGGGTTTCATGACTGGCGGTTATCTGACATGCCAAGAGTGCGCCTTTGGAGGCCCAGGATCTCAGGGCTCTGGAGACGGGCTGATCAAAGGTCGGAGTGATAGAAACATAGAAAACCTACAGCACAATACAGGCCCTTCAGCCCACAAAGTTGTGTCAAACATGTCCCAACCTTAGAAATTACTAGGCTTACCCATAGCCCTCTGTTTATCTAAGCTTCTTGTACCTATTCAAAAGTCTCTTAAAAGACCCTATCGTATCCGCCTCCACCACCGCTGCTGGCAGCCCATTCCATGCACTCACTATTCTCTACATAAAAAACTTACCCGATATCTCCTCTGTACCTACTCCCCAGTACCTTAAACCTGTGTCCTCTTGTGGCAACTGTTTCAGCCCTGGGAAAAAGCCTCTGACTATCCACACAATCAATGCCTCTCATCATCTTATACACCTCTATCAAGTCACCCCTCATCCTCTGTCGCTCCAAGGAGAAAAGGCCGAGTTAACTGAACCTATTCTCATAAAGCATGCACCCCAATCCAGGCAACATCCTTGTAAATGTCCCCTGCACCCTTTCTATGGCTTTCACATCCTTCCTGTAGTGAGGCTATCAGAACTGAGCACAGTACTCCAAGTGGGGTCTGACCAGGGTCTTACATAGCTGCAACGTTACCCCTCGGCTCCTAAATTCAATTCCACAATTGATGAAAGCCAATACACCATATGCCTTCTTAACCACACAGTCAACCTGCACAACTGCTTTGAGCGTCCTATGAACTCGGACCCCAAGATCCTTCTGATCCACACTGCCAAGAGTCTTACCATTAATACTATATTCCGTCATCATATTTGACCCTCCAAAATGAACCACTCCACATTTAACTGTGTTGAACTCCATCTGCCACTTCTCAGCCCAGTTTTGCATCCTATCAATGTACTGCTGTAACCTCTGACAGCCCTCCACACTATCCACAACACCTCCAACCTTTGTGTCATCAGCAAACTTGCTAACCCATCCTTCCACTTCCTCATGCAGGTCATTCATAAAAATCACAGAGAGTAAGGGTCCCAGAATAGATTCCTGAGGCACACCACTGGTCACCGACCTCCATGCAGAATATGACCTGTCTACAACCACTCTTTGCCTTTTGTGGGAAAGCCAGTTCTGGATCCACAAAGCAATGTCCCCTTGGATCCCATGCCTCCTTACTTTCTCAATAAGCCTTGCATGGGGTACCTTATCAAATGCCTTGCTGAAATCCATATACACTACATCTACTGCTCTTCCTTCATCAATGTATTTAGTCATATCCTCAAAAAATTCAATCAGGCTCATAAGGCAAGACCTGCCTTGACAAAGCCATGCTGACTATTCCTAATCATATTATACCTCTCCAAATGTTTATAAATCCTGCCTCTCAGGATCTTCTCCATCAACTTACCAAACACTGAAGTAAGACTCACTGGTCTATACTTTTCTGGGCTATCTCTACTCCCTTTCTTGAATAAAGGAACAACATCCGCAACCCTCCAGTCGTCTGGAACCTCTCCAATCCCCATTGATGATGCAAAGATCAGAGGCTCAGCAATCTCCTCCCTCGCCTTCCATAGTAGCCTGGGATACATCTCATCTGGTCCTGGTGACTTATCCATTTGATGCTTTCCAAAAGCTCCAGCACATCCTCTTTCTTAATATCTACATGCTCAAGCTTTTCAGTCCATTGCAAGTCATCACTGCAATAACCAAGATCCTTTTCCTGACATACCAGTGTGTTGTGGGAGCTGGAAGGTCTTTGGCTGTGTGCCCAGAGACCTGAGATCTTTGGGCACAGAGCTCGGAAAAGGCAACACAATGGACTTTTAACACTGTAAACCAGCGAGTTGTTTGTTATGTTTCCCCTCTTACTGTGTAACAGAGACATCTCTTTCTCCCTTATTAGGGACAGAGAGAGCCTGTGGTATTTTGAATACTGGGTGAACGCATAGTCTTTGGAGTACTGCAAGTCCGTGTATTTGCTGTTGCTTTTGTTGCACGCTTGAGTGCTCGGAGATGGGTGCCGATGCTTTTTTTTGCTGGTGGGGGGAGGGGTATCGTTGCTTGCTGCTGCTTACATGTGGGAGGGAGGGGAGCTGGGGGGAACATTGGGGTTCTAATATTTAAATGTCAATCATTCTTTAGGGCACTTCTCTGTCTTCGTGGATGGTTGCGAAGAAATAGCATTTCAGGATGTATATTGTATACATTTCTCTGACATTAAATGTACCTTTGAAATGTATTGGCCCGATACTTCCCAGTTAACCAGAACCCACTGTATTTGAAAACTGCTAATGTCATACAACGTAACATAAAATGATAGTCCCAATTGAAATGCATTAATTGTATTCCATCTTTTAAAAAAAAACAACTACAGTTTTCCAAAGGCTACTAAATTGAGGGAATACTGTTATCAGCATGTGTTCCAATTTTGAAAATCATTTACTTAAAAATATGAAATACTTGAAGTATAATTTCCATAAACAAAATACAATATATATCTGTGCCAGTGCTATAGTACCTAAAATTCTTGAAGCCCAGGAATGATGACTGTGAATTAATAAAACTTTAGCCATGGAAGAACTAAATTGGGTTTGAAAATATTACTAGAATACAATTTCAAAGAAAAATCAGGCCAGACAGTAATCTTGCTAGTGTTTGACTTTTTCCACAGTAGTTAAAAATATCTGAGCAACAATAGTTTCTGGATGCTATTGACAGCAGAAGGCATGAAATCTGTGGCACACCAGACTTTTAGGCTGCTTGATCCCCTGTCACTTCAAACAAAAAAAGTTCACTCTCAGTAAGATCACTTCCTTGCTTAAATTGGAAAGCTGATCATGCTATTAAGTGAGTACGCCCTTCACCAGCTAATATTGGAACTGGGAGTTGCTGCAGTATCCTTCAGAGAAAATCTAATGAAGAGTATTATCACTCTTCCTGCTAAATCCCTCCCCCACAATAATTTAGATTTCTCAATACAGAGGGTTTTTAATGCATCAAAACTATTATTAGGGTACACAGACTTTTGCATACTTCAGATGTTAGCAAGATATTCTTCTATTATGTTTTGGTACAGAAACTTCAGCTGCAAATTCAATGGTATTTTGCCAAATTTTTAATCACAAAGGAAGGTGAAATCGTCTAATAAACTGGTGGGACAACTATATTCATAATAAGCCAGAAGAATGATGCCCATCCTGTTGGAACAGCCAAAATGTGGCATTCAAGGTCTGCAGCAGTTGCTTGAAAACAAACCAAAACTACTGACAGCCTGACTACAGGAATTGATACTGTATGATGCGCTTCCTAATAATTGAGTTCCTAGTCAAAAAAGTACATTCAAATCCTTTATTACAAAACCAGCAAAGATGAATGATCTTACAGCAATAAAAAACTAACAAAACTAAATTAGTGATATAGCGAGATAAAAATAATTTGCATTCAAGTTAGTGCAATTAAGTGATCAATATAAACATATAATTCCCAGCTCACTCCCTCTCAACTATCTACACTAACAAACGAAGACAAAGAGAGCACACTGCCTATAGAAAGTATTCACTCCCTGCTTGGAAGTCCTCATGTTTTATTGTTTTACAATGTTGAATCACAGTAGATTTAATTTGGCTTTTTTGACACCAATCAAAAGACTCTTTCATGTCAAAGTGAAAACAAATTTCTACGAATTGGTCTAAATTTATTACAATTATGAAACACAAAATAATTGATTGCATAACTACTCACCCCTCTAAGTCAGTAGATAAATCTTTGGCAGCAATTACAGCCTTGAGTCTGTGTGGATAGGGCTCTATCAGCTTTGCACATATGGACACTGCAATTTTTCTTCATTCTTCTTTACAAAACTGCTCCAGCTCTGTCAGGTTGCATGGGGATTGTGAGTAAACAGCTCTTTTCAAATTGGATTGAGGTCTGGACTCTGACTTGGCCACTCCAGGACACTAACTGTTGTAGCTTTCCTATGTAGCTTTGGCTATATACTTGCGGCCATTATCTTGCTGGAAAACAAATCTTCTCCCAAGTTGCAGTTCTCTTGTAGACTGCATTAGGTTTTCCTCCCTGATTTCCCTGTATTTGGTTGTATTCATTTTACTCTCTACCTTCACAAGCCTTCCAGGGCCTGCTGCAGTGAAGTGTGATGAAGACACCACCATGCTTCACTATAATCTCTCCCCCCAGCCTTACCTTTCTTTCTCTTTTATTTCCCATAATTCTCCACCTTCCCCCTAGCCCATTTCCCTCCAGCCTATCACTTCCCAGCTCTCTACTTTATCCCTCCCCCCACTTCTTATCCCCCCTCGACCATCCCATGATACTTCACTCCTGGTGAAGGGTTTCGGCCCGAAATGTCGTTATTACCTCCTCCCATAGATACTGTCTGGTCTGCTGAGTTCTGCCAGCATTTTGTGTTTTTTATTCACAGTAGAGATTTTTGTTTTTGATAATGTGTGGTGTTTGGCTTATGCCAAATATAGCATTTAGTCTGATGGCCAAAAAGCTCAATTTTGGTTTCATTAGACCATAGAACCTCCTTCCAGCTGACTTGCATCTCCCACATGCCTTCTGGCAAACTCTAGCTAAGATGGCATATTTATTTCAACAGTGGCTTTCTCTTTGCTAGTAACCATGTGTACAGAACTCACAAAATGGCACCATTCAAGCTATGGATGAAATGAACTGAATCCACAATACTCCCAGAGTCCTCGGGGGAGATGTGGGGGTTGAACATAACAGCAATGACCAGAACTGGAAATACGGTAATAAGATGGCTCAAGCAAGGAACACTGACCAAGGAGGCATTCATTGCAAAGTGCCATTGCAGCAAAATATGCAAAAAAATTCAAAGGCCTCAAGATAAACCAAAGCTGGTTCAGCTGTGGAATGAAGGCAACTCAAGTGCAACGCACGACTCAGTATCCAGTGAGACAATGGAGAACTCCAGTCAGAAAATAACCCACAGAGCTGAAGATCTCTCTGCACCCAAGCCGCTGAGTACCAAAGAAGAGACCAAGTGAGTGCCCCTTTGACACTCTAATCCATTCATCAAGCAAAGAGGATCAGATAATTTAGATCATCAGACAATGTATCTTGGAAGCAGTTTGATGACGACCCAGATTGCATCTTGGAAACTACATGGGCAGGACCTATCTACAGGAAAATCACCCTCACAGCCATTGTGTTCAACTTTGCTAAAGAGCAATTCAGTCCAATGGAGAAGAAAGGGGATCTTAAACCAACATAGCAACCAAACAGGAGGGTAAAGGAGATTCGCCACCTGAGCAGAAAGATAAAGACCCTGAACAAATAATTCAAAAATGGTTCATCTGATGAATAAGAACGTGTCAAAGATCTAACCAGCAAACTATAGGAACAGCTGCCCAAGCTCAGGAGAGTGAAGCAGCTATGAAAGAGAAGGGAGAAAGAGAGAAGGACAGTGCAGTTTGTTAAAAACTAATTCAGGTTCACCGTATCTCTTCTCAGCCAGTGAAAATCTGGCACCTTAACCAACTCAAAGCAGGAGGTAGAAGAATTTCTACAGGAATCACACAGCCATCCCCATAGGAATCAGAGACTAGAATTGAATCCAAAAATTCCTGATCAAGAATCCTAACAACCTAGCTGAATGTGGCAGAAGCTCCAGGATATCATCAAGAGAGCAAAATCATCTGCCACCCCAGGACCAAGCGGTAAACCCTACAAGGTATATAAGAAATGCCCAAAACTCCTCTGCACCTGTGGAGGTGACTGGGGATCTCCCCCAAGTTTTTCTTCAGTGGGGCTCTACATGAGATCAAGCCAGCTATAGCTCCCGTTGTCATTGGTAGTGGAGGAGCTCAAGGTGTTAACACTGAGAGGCTCTGATGACAAGCTAATAAACCAAGCAGGGGTCACAACAATATCAGGCAATGAGCTCCATTCAATTTAGAGACACCATTGGCAACCCATGCCTGGAACTGCAAAGCCTCTGCTCAGCACATTTCCAATGATGGGGGAATGTAAGTACAAATGCAATGGTTAGGCAGGATATGATCAAGGCAGATGTTCAGAATGGCAAAGATGAAAGGTGGGTATCAAAGGCAGTGGAATTGGGGTCGCAGGGTGCCAGGATGAAATAGGATCTTCCCAAATGCAAGATTACTTGGGCAGAGCTTTGGAGACTGGCGCCCTTCTGCATTTCTTTTTCTCCTGCAGTCTGTGTATGGCACTCTCCCAACACCATCACAGCTGTACACATGGGGGCTGAAAGATGACCCTAACTGCAGGCTTTGTGGTCAGCAGGTTCACTGGCACACATACACAAGATGGTATAGGTGGTGCCTCGACAAGGTCCTATTGTCCTTGCATACACACTGGAGCAGAAGAGGTGTAAAAAGAGACCAGCTGGCAGAGATGCAAACAGGCAGTCATTTTCGCCAAGGAGAGGGTCATGCCAGACATATCAAAGAGGCCTAAATCCAATCTGCTGCAAACTGACAAATCATGGGAGATGAGGGTCGATGTGGGGAGGAAGCTGCAGTTCCCAGAGGTGGTGCAAACCACATACTTCGACCAGACATTGTACTGTGGTCCACCGAAGACAAGAAAATCATCCTGGTGGAATTCACAGTACCAAGGAGGACGGATGCGAGGAGGCTCACGAGAGGAAGGTCCTATAGTACCAGTCCTTAGTCCAGGAGTGCAGGGACAAATGAAGGCAGATGTGGCTATTCCCCATGGAGATTAGCTGCAGAGGGTTCCTGGCAAGATTGGCATGGAGTTTACTGTCTGCTCTGGGCCAACAAGAACCAAGAAGCTCAAAGGAAGGGGGAAGAAGCAGACAGGCAGTGACTTTACTACCACTGCTGACACTGCAAATCCTCTTCTATCTGGAAAGATCTGAATGGCACCTCCAATGATATATGAGTTTTGATGCACTCTGTCATCAACTATAAGCACACCGTCTGTTGGGAGGAAACTGCATTTTATACCTAACTATTTCTGACGTTCCTGTAACTCTGGTAAGTACTCCTGACCAACTGTTTCCAAAGCAAACTTGACATGTATTGGACCTGTTTCCATGCCAAACATAACTGTCTTCCTTTTGGAACTCTCCTGGTGGTTAGGTTGGTGAAATCTTCAGAAGCAACAGATGGTTAGGTGTTGGTGTTTTGAACCTGACCAGAGGGCTCAAAAAGTGGATCTTCATAGCACTCATAGAGTCCATTGTCACATACGGATGCGAGACGTGGACACTCACCAAGACCATGCGAAAGTCACTAGATGGTTGCTATACACAAATGCTCCGGATGGCTCTTGATGTGAGTTGGCAACAGCACATGACGAACGTCGAGCTCTATGACGATGTACCAATGCTCACTACTAAAATCGAGTCGAGAAGACTGCAACTAGCGGGGCATTGTCTATGCCACCCTGAGCTACCTGCCAGCCTAGTAATCACATGGGAGCCCAAGCATGGGAGGATGAACCCTGGGCACTCTCCCAAGACAATGGTCAACACGCTCCTAGAAGAGAGCGGCACAGCTAATGTAGATGAACTGAACACACTGATGAGGGACAGGGAGGAGTGGAGAGTCTGTCATCGTGCCCGACACTGGCCCCCGAGGCCTAAGTTGACGTAGTAGTAGATTCAAAATCACTGGAATCAGAGGGATGCCTTAGTAATTGGGTGACCACTGATTATAGCCTCTATTTCACAAAGGACTGTGTAAAAGCCCTCTTTGTCAAGATTTTGTACTTTCACAGTGGAACTGAGAAACCTGATCAATCTTTCCCACACTCCTCCAAGATACGAACCAGCCAGGGGAAGTGGGGGGGGGGGGGGTAAATATCTACTTTATTCCTTTCTGAAAAAGGACATCACTGATCTGTGAATGATTCCACTTCTCAATGGCTTCTTGAAACTCATGCTCTACTCCAGCAAAGTTTGTTGCATTACCAGAGGGTAGTTCATGAACCGGTCCTCATCTTGCTATATTGAATTGAATTGACTTTATTTCTTACATCTTTCACATACATGAGGAGTAAAAATCTTTATGTTATGTCTCCATCTAAATGTGCAATCATAGCAATTGATAATAACTTATAATAAACAGAACAGTCAATGTAACATAGAAATACACTCAAATCAATGTGAGTTAATCAGTCTGATGGCCTGGTAGAAGAAGCTGTACTGGAACCTGTTGGTCGTGGCTTTTATGCTGTGATATCGTTTCCTGGATGGTAGCAGCAGGAATAGATTGTGGTTGGGGTGATTTGGGTCTCCAATGATCCTTTGGGCCCTTTTCTCATACGTGTCTTTGTAAATGTCCTGAATCATGGGAAGTTCACAACTACTGATGCACTGGGCTGTCCGCAATGCTCTCTGCAGAATCCTATGATTAAAGGAGATACAGTTCCCATACCAGACAGTGATGTAGCCAGCCAGGATGCTTTCAATTGTGCTCCTGTTGAAAGTTCTTAGGATTTGGGGGCCCATACCAAACTTTTTCAACCGTCTGAGGTGAAAGAGGCACTGTTGTGCCTTTTTCATCACACAATTGGTGTGTACAGAGCGCGTGAGTTCCTTGATGATGTGGATGCTGAGGAACTTAAATCTGTTCACCCTCTCAACCCCAGATCCATTGATGTCAATAGGGGTTAGCCCGTCTCCATTCCTCCTGTAATCCACAACCAGCTATAGAGCTTTGAAGTGCATTAATGAAGGAATCTGTGTCTAAAGAAGATGCCACTTCTATGTGAACAGCTCAAGTAGCCAGACAGATAAATATGACCTCCATACAGCTTCACTGAACTCCTTCTACTCTTCACCTCAAAAGGTCCAAAGTAGTCTACTCCTACACATTAACAGAGGTTCACTGGGAGAGACCCTGTCTATAGGTAGCTCTGCTGCATGCTGGCATCCTGGAGCTGTATGAAACTGTTAACAAACAACACACGTAGATAGGATTCTTCTTAAAGCTCTACTAGTGCTGGGAATCTGGTATTTATGCTGCAATCTGGATAACATATGGTTACATCTACTATATCCCACCTCTTGATGAACATGCCTCAGAATGATGTCTGAGATAGGAAGATCCTTTGCCAATATAACAGGTGATGTTTAGACTCTTCAGGCATGGCTGCCCTACTAAGTCATCCACTAACTCTTAAGACACCATCTTCAAGTATTGGATTGAGCTTCAAAATACGGCTGCTACTTTTCACACTTTCTCCCTTTTGTAAATATGAGAATTCATCTGGAAATCTCTTTCTTTGGATGACTCAATGATTTCCATTTCAGCCTTTTGATCTCTTCCACTGAGAGACAACCTCGACTGATCTAACCTTTGGCCTTCCCAATTTCTCTCTCCAAAAAATTCCCTTGTTTTTCTTCATCCAAGTCAGACTGAGTAAGAACGATGTTCAATTACTTCTTCTTCAGACTAAGAAACAAGAACAGTTTCTTAAATCTAAAAATCCTGGCCACCGTTTCCCTCAGGGTCCAAAACGAGAAAAGTTGGATTATACATATTACTGTGTCCATCTCCTCTTCAATCTACATGGCATTCATTGAAACACTTCGCTTGACTTCTGGATCATCTCGCAGGAGTTCTCAAGAAGAATCGGGATTCACAGGTCATTCCCTTTCAGGCTGAAAAAGATACTGAGGCCCTGACACCCATGCCTCATTCTTCTGGAATACCTTCACCTTCAGCACTCTAGAGGCCTCATCTGCCAGGCTGCTTGAAATGTGTACCTCCATTGAGATGCCTGTGAGACCTTAAGCATATCTGAAACCCTGTTTGCAATGAACATTCATTCTTGATATACCTCAGCACAGTATTATCAGTCCAAGAAATAGAGTCATGAAGCTCCATGTGCAACTCTTTCCTCCACACATGTCCATACAGTTTGCCACTGTAGCAGCAGTGAGCTCCAAACAAGGGATAGAAACTGACTTCAATGGAGTTATCCTAAATGGCGTTCAATTCAAATGTTGGCAACTGGGACAATGTTTCAGCACTTCAATAAAGTGTCGAACCCTCAGGCAATCACACAACAGTCCACAATGGGCAGGTATTGCTGACCATTCAAAACTGTGTTCAAACTACAAATACACAGCATGAATCAACAAAAGATCATAGATAATCCTACCACACGCTGCTCTAGTTTCGCCAACAGAGACAATCCTTTGCCATAGACAGGTCTTCATTTCATATAACTATTTTCAAAATGTTCTGGTTACTTGAAAACAAATGAAAATTGCTGAGAGACTGAGTACAGGAATTGATACGCTTCCAAATAACTGAGTTCCAAGTCAAGAAAAACACATTCAATCCTCTATTACAAAACCAGCAAAGACAAACAATATTATAGCAAATAAAACTAATGAAACTAGTTTAGCAATATAGTGAAATAAAGACATTTGTATTCAGATTAGCATAATTAGAGTACTTAGCGGTCAACAAAAAATTATTCCATGCTCACTCCCTCTCAATTAATCTAAATTAACTAACAAGCACAAAGAGCATAAACGTGACTAGATTCATTTGTTTCTACCATACCACAACCCACATGACAAATTACCATGACTCATAATAAACGTGCAACAAATACATTTATCTAAAAGTAGGTAATTGGCCCCTACGGGGTCCATGCATGAAATGTCACTTAAATCTTTAAAAAGATACCTAATGTCTCTATAATGTCTTTCTTTATACCAATTGCTGCCAGGCTAGTTATGCTCCGAACAGTTGGATCTACTTGCAATATAATCATCAGTCATCAGAAGGACCTTGCTGCATTGCCAGCAAAATGAAAATTTAAACATTTACCTAATTTGAGACCTGTAGAATTCAAAGTCCTTTTTACCAGAATTACTATTAACTTTTGGAACCCAATAATTTAACTAGAGTTTTGCTACCAGCTGTACAACAGCCAAAAATTCAAATTTCATCAGAAAAGTATCTTGAGAATGCCCAATATATGTTAAGTTCACGGCTTATACGATATCTAGATCAGTGCTGTATGATAGTCCAATAACTGGGAGGGTATAAAGGTTGTGTTTTCAGTGGATGAGATAATCTTACAGACTGCCCAATGTCAAAACTAGTGTCACAGCTGCAGAAGAGGAGGAAGTCATGGAGGAATTGTCTATGAGTCTCTGTGGGTGGAAGTTAGAAACAGGAAGGGGTCAATAACTCTATTGGGTGTTTTTTATAGACCACCCAATAGTAACGGGGACATCAAGGATCAGATAGGGAGACAGATTCTGGAACGGTGCAGTAATAACAGGGTTGTTGTGATGGGGGATTTTAATTTCCCAAATATTAATTGGCATCTCCTTAGAGCGAGGGGTTTAGATGGGTGGAGTTTGTTAGGTGTGCTCAGGTTGATTTTCTGACACAGTATCTAGATAAACCTACAAGAGGAGAGGCTGTCTTAGAACTGGTATTGGGAAATGAACCTGAGCAGGTGTCAAATCTCTAAGTGGGAGAGCATTTTGGAGATAGTGATCATATTTCTTTCTCCTTTACCATAGCATTGGAGAGAGACAGGAACAGACAAGATAGGAAAGCATTTAATTGGAGTAAGGGGAATATGAAGCTATCAGGCAGGAACTTGGAAGCATAAATTGATAACAAATGTTCTCAGAGAAATATATGGCAAAAATCTGGCAAATGTTCAGGGGACATTTGCATGGCCTTCTGCACAGGTACATTCTAATGAGACAGGGAAAGGATGGTAGGATATAGGAACTGTAGTGTACAAAGGCAGTTGAAAGTCTAGTCAAGGAGAAAAGAAAAGCTTACGGAAGGTTCAAAACACTAGGTAATGATAGAGATCTAAAAAATTATAAGGCTAGCAGAACGGAGCTTAAAAATGAAATTAAGAGAGCCAGAAGTGGTCATGAGAAAGCCTTGGCGAGCAGGAAATCCCCAAGGCACTCTACAAGTATGTGAAGAGCAAGAGGATAAGACATGAGAGAATAGGACCAATCAAGTGTGATGGTGTAAAAGTGTGTACAGAACCACAGGAGGTAGCAGAGGTACTTAATGAATACTTTGCTTCAGTATTCACTATGGAAAAGGACCTTGGTGATTGTAGGGATGACTTACAGCGGGCTAAAAAGCTTGAGCAAATAGGCAGTAAGAAATAGGATGTGCTGGAGCTTTTAGGAAGCATCAAGTTGGATAAAGTCACCGGGACCAGTCAAGATATAACCCAGGCTACTGTGTGTAGTTTTTGGATTGTTCATGTAGCACCATGGTCCTGAAAAAGTCTCGTTTTTACTGTGTACTGTACCAGCAGTTATGATCGAAATGACAATAAAAAGTGACTTGACTTGAGGCAAGGGAGGAGATTGCTGAGCCTCTGGCAATGATCTTTGCATCATCAATGGGGACAAGAGAGGTTCCAAAGGACTGGAGGGTTGCAGATGTTGTTCCATTATTCAAGAAAGGGAGTAGAGCTAGCCCAGGAAATAATAGACCAGTGAGTCTGACTTCAGTGGTTGATAAGCTGACGGAGAAGATCCTGAGAGGCAGGATTTATGAACATTTGGAGAGGCATAATTTGATGAGGAATAGTCAGCATGGCTTTTTCAAAGGCAAGTCGAGCCTTACAAGCCCGATAGAATTTTTTCAGGATGTGACTAAACACATTGATGAAGGTAGAGCAGTAGATACAGTGTTAATGGATTTCAGCAAGGCATTTGATAATACTGTAACCCATGCAAGGCTTATTGAGAAAGTAAGGAGGCATGGGATCCAAGGGAATACAGTCGGCCCTCCTTGTCCGCAGATCGGGAAAACCCAGAAGTTCTCTCTCCGGCACTCGTTGTTTGAGCATGTACAGACTATTTTTCTTGTCATTATTCCCTAAACAATACAGTATAACAACTATTACATAGCATTTACATTGTATTAGGTATTATACATAATCTAGAAATGACTTTAAAGTACAGGTAGTCCCCGGGTTATGAATGAATTTCATTCCTGAGTCCGTCTTTAAGTCGTATTTGAAGTCTGAACAGGTACATCCGGTATTATTTAGCGTCAGTTAGTCAAACATTTTTCTTAGTATATAGCACATATTTTACCTTTCTATGCATATAAAACACTTAAGAAACATACATATTTCAATAATTAAACCACTGCATTGCTTTGTAATAATTGTAGCTTTCATTGGGGTAGGGCCTTTCACAATCTCCATTAAAATTGTTCCAATCGTTGACCGACTGTAGCCTAACGCTTTTCCAATGACCGATGGCATTTCACCTCTTTCCGATTGCTTTATTACTTTCACTTTATTTTCAATAGCGATCGTGATTATTTTTGTGAACAGAAACACTGCAGATTCAGAGCTGCGTCACCAGGTCCTAACGTCCATTGCACGGAGACATGTTAAATAAAGTCCGCGGTTCTGCTGGGTCCTGAAGACCAATGCACTGATACAAGTTAAATAAGTGACATGAGCATCCGTGGATTTTGGTATCCACGGGGGGGTCCTGGAACCAATCCCCTGTGGATAAGGAGGGCCGACTGTATTGCTTTGTGGATCCAGAACTGGCTTGCACACAGAAAGCAAACAGTGGTTGTAGACAGCTCATATTCTGCATGGAGTTTGGTGACCAGTGGTGTGCCTCAGGGATCTGTTCTGGGACCCCTACTCTTCGTGATTTTTATAAATAACCTGGATAAGGAAGTGGAGGGATGGGTTAGTAAGTTTGCTGATGACACAAAGGTTGGGTGATGTAGATAGTGTGGAGGGCTGTCAGAGGTTACAATAGGATGCAAAACTAGGCTGAGAAGTACAAAAAAGCTGGATGAACTCAGCAGGTCGGGCAGCATCTGTTGAAAGAAGCAGTCAACGTTTTGGGTCGAGACCCTTCGTCAGGATAAAGTCTTGTCAAGACTTGTCCTGACGAAGGGTCTCGACCCGAAATGTTGACTGCTCCTTTCAACGGATGCTGCCCGACCTGCTGAGTTCATCCAGCTTTTTTGTACGTCTTGATTTGACCATAGCATCTGCAGTACACTTTGTGTAGGCTGAGAAGTGGCAGATGGAGTTCAACCCAGAAAAGTGTGAGGTGGTTCATTTTGGTAGGTCAAATATGATAGCAGAATATAGTATTAATGGTCAGACTCTTGGCAGTGTGAATGATCAGAGGGATCTTGGGGTCTGAGCGTATAGGACATTCAAAGCTGCTGCACAGGTTGACTGTGTGGTTAAGAAGGCATACGGTGTATTGGCCTTCATCAACCGTAGGACTGAGTTCAAAAGCTGAGAGGTAATGTACAACTATATAGGAACCCAGTCAGACTCCACTTGGAGTACTGTGCTCATTTCAGGTATAGAAAGGGTGAAAAGGAGATTTATAAGGATGTTGCCTGGATTGGCAAGTATGCTTTATGAGAATAGGTTGAGTGAACTTGGCCTTTTCTCCATGGAGTGACGTAGGATGGGAGGTGACCTGATAGAGCTGTATAAGATGATGAGAGGCATTGATCGTGTGGAGAGTCAGAGGCTTCTTCCCAGGGTAGAAATGGCTAACACAAGAGGACACAGTTTTAAGGTGCTTAGAAGCAGGTACAGAGGAGATGTCAGGGGTAGGTTTTTTTTACACAGAGAGTGGTAAGTGCATGGAATGGGCTGCCAGCGACGGTAGTGGAGGTGGATACAATAGGGTCTTTTAAGAGGCTCCTGGATAGGTACGTGGAGCTTAGAAAAATAGAGGGCTATGTGTAACCTGAGGTACTCATAAAGTAAGTACATATTCCACACAGCATTGTTGTGTCATAGGTTTTCTATGTTCTATGTCAGCATAATGGGATCGACCCAGCCAACATTTAGGAGCGGAGCCTTTCATCAGGGTCTTGGAACGAAAGGTTGACTGTTCATTCATTTCTATAGATGCTGCCTTTCCTGCTAAGTTCCTCTAGCATTCTGCATGTGTTGCTCTGGATTTCCAGCAACTGTAGGATCTCTTGTGTTTATATCGATATTTTGGAGAAGAAGAAGCTGGACAGAAATCTTCAAGCCACTTCAATCTTTGATATTCTATTGTCTACCTGAGAATATTCATCATAACAATCAGAATGAACTGAAACAACAGAAGAAATACAGAAAACCTGCAAATGCACATAATGAGATAGTTCTATAGTTAACAGACAAAATGACAGTAGACAATATGGGAGATAATATGACAGAATAGAGCACAGAAAACTTAGGAGGACACTCAGACTATGCTAATCTCACTTTCCATCATTAGATATGTAACTCTGCAGGTTATAGCCCCTCAAGTATATATCTAAATATTTTTAATTATGATGCAGGAGGACACTCAGCCTATGCTAATCTCACTTTCCATCATTAGATATGATTAGGTATGATGGTTTCCTTTCTCAGGCTGTAAGTTCAGTGCCCAACTATCCTGTAAGTGAAAAAGGAAATCCTCCATCTTATATAGCATAGATGTATACCACTCTGTCTGTCATATCCACAGCAACAGGGGCACCCATCCATATTAAACTAATCTTCCAGCACTTCACCCTATGCCTTCTATGCATGGGCCATTCGAATGTTCAGCTGGACACTTAAGAGTCTAGAGTCATAGAACACTACAGCATAGAAACAAGACCTTTGGTCCATCCAGTCCATGCCAAACTGTTAGACCTGTCGACCCACTCATGGACAATAGCACTCCATATCGCACCCATCCATGTACTTATCCAAACTTCTCTGTACCCTCATCCACCACGTTGTCTGGGAGACTATTCCATACTTGTGCTGCCCTCTGAGTGAAGAAGAAATATTTCATCTTTCATACTTAACCTATGCCCTTAGTTCTAGTTTCACCAAACCTCAATGCAAAAGGCCTGCATGCATTAACCCTATCTATATCCCTCATAATTTTGAGCCTGAACAAGTTTCATTCTATGTATTACCATGTTTGCAATGCTTTCAAACATTCTTATAGTCTACCTCTATTTTGTAAAGAAAAATTGCATGTGTAAACCCTGCCGAACAAGGTCTCTTTACATACAAAAGAGATGTGTCCAGACAATTCTTTATTCGTCTGGATTTTCCTTTTCTACTTCAGAATCAGGTTTATTATCACCGGCATGTGACATGAAATTTAACTTCTGCCACATCTTCACTACATCCTGAGAGGCACCTCATCTTCACTATAATCAACAACAAAACACAATTTATAAGGAAGTTTTTTGACAAATCGAAAGTTTTTGGCTGTGAACATGTTTTAACCAGTGAGCATATATCGCTCGTTAGTTTGCTGTCAGTGGAAGATAGAAAACATGTTGTGACATTTCTCTATAGGGTAGTAGCTCAGATCACAAGGACGTTGATATGTAAATTCCTCTTCTGTCAACTGTATGCACTATGTAATAACAGCAGTATACTGTACCCTGTTTCTGAAATTTCAGTTCTACTAACTAGAGTGTGGAAATGGGAAGTAATGTGCATGTTTACACAGATGACCACAGATGAATTCTACCTTGCTCAGCACCAATCTGATGTTATTGTCCTGGAACTATTTACATGATATTTGATTTATCATGAAATAGTAGAAGGAGTCCACCATATCTAATTGAAGAGCAGTGTGAGATACTTCCCAGAACAGGCAGAATATTCTAGAGGACAGTTAAAGGTATTCCTGCAACAAGACAGTACTACAAAAATAGTTAACAGATCGAAACAGAGTCAGGCAATGTGTATTGAATTAAAGAAGGGAAGGAAGTGGTGTTCTCTTAGCTAGCTTTTATTCTATATGAATAAGTAATCTGAACCATGGTGAAGCATACACAATATTGAAATGCACAATTAGGAAGACTGGCAAGCAAGAAAGTGGAAGGTATTTAATTTAATGAAGACAAAGACTGATGCTACAAACTACTTAATGTCCAGACAGGAAGTAATATATTTCAGCAGCAGAAAATAAATCCAGTAATTCATGTCTATATATAAAATACAAAAACACAGCTTTCAAAATTAAAAACAATGAGATAAAAGAAGAAAGGAGAATTAGGGGTGAAATGTATTGTTCACAGAAACAGCAACTACAAAAAAAATGGAAATAGTATTTTGTATTTTACAAAGTACACCTGATAAATCTGCAAAGCACCAGGAATTTTAGCCTCTATGTTATACATAGGAAATTGTTCATTGGGACAATTCCAAGTGTGAGGAACTAAAGTTGTGAGAACATATTTGAGCTTATCACACTATTTCCATAAAACAGAAGCAACATGAAGTGAATTTTTGACAAGTAATTAAGGAATTTCACCTTAAATCAGCAACAGTAGAATAAGGAGATACAGCTAGAAAAATGTCTATACACATTGGATCATGAAGACTAAGCAAAGAGCTACTGATCCAAAACAATTTCACCTTTTAAGCAAATCAAGTTAATATTTGAAGAAACAAAATTCAAAGTTTTGGAGAGAAAATTATTAGTTTTAGATCATTTGAACCAAAACTCAGGGCAGCCATGAGGGATTGAATAGCATTCTTCTAGCTTCAAATATATGGTTTTTAAAATGCAATTGAAAAATTAGAATGACTTGAAATATCTAGATCTAACATCATTTATACCCATCCAAATCCCTGCCTACTACTGCTGGAAACCACAGGCTGGAAGGACTTTAAAATTATATAGATATGATAATTCTTAATCAATGACCAAAATTAAATAAAGTTATTGAGTTCAGTGGCAGAAGCACCAGTCATGTTGTTCCTAAAAGGATGGTGTATGGTACTGAGATTTCTCTTATAATTCTCTTACATTTTAAACAACAGAAAATCTGCAGATGCTGGAAATCCAAGCAACACACACAAAATGCTAGAGAAACTCAGCAGGGCAGGCAGCATCTATAGAAAAAAGGAGTCGACGTTTCAGGTCAAAACCCTTCTGCAGGACTGGAGAAAAAAGCCGAGGAGTAGATTTAAAAGGTGCAGGGAGGGGAGACAGAACCACCGTGTGATAGATGAAACTTGGAGTTGGAGGGATAAGTAAACAGCTGGGAAGTTGATTGGTGAAAGAGACAGAAGGCCATGGTGGATGAAAGAAAAAGGCGAGTACGGAGTAAGGTGTAAGGAAAAAGTAAGGAGCACCAAAGGGAGGCAATGGGTGGGAAAGGAGATAAGGTGAGGGAGGAAAAAGGGAAGAGATGGGGGGTGGGTGGGAGGCATTACCTGAAGTTTGAGAAATCCATGTTCATGCCAACAGGTTGGCGGCTACCCAAATGGAATATAAGGTGTTGGTCCTCCAACCTATGTGTGGCCTCATCACAACAGTTGAGGAAGCCATGGATGGACATATCAGAATGGAATGGGAAGTGAAATTAAAATGGGTGGCCACTGGGAGATCCCGCTAGTTCTGGTGGATGCAGTGTAGATGCTCGGTTGAAGTGATCTCCCAATCTACGTTGGGTCTCACCAATATACAGGAGGCCACACCGGGAGCACAGGAGTGTATGACCCCAACAGACCTACAAGTGAGTGTTGCTTCACCTGGAAGTACTGTTTAGGGCCCTGAATGGTAGTGAGGGAGAAGGTGTAGGGGTAAGTGTAGCACTTGTTCCACTTGCAAGGATAAATGCCAGGAGGGAGATCAGCAGGGAGAGTTGAATGGACCAGGGAGTCATGTAGGAAGTGACACCTGTAGAAAGCTGAAAGTGGGTGTGGGGGGGGGGGGGCGGAAATATGTGCTTTGTGGTGGGATCCCGTTGGAGGTTGCAGGAGTTTTGGAGAATTATGTGCTGGATGCGGAGGCTGGTGGGATGGTTTGTGAAGACAAGAGAAACCCTATCCCTGGTAGGGTGACGGGAGGATGGGGTAAGAGCAGACATGCATGAAATGGAAGAGGTGTGATTGAGGGCAGTGTTGATGGTGGATGAAGGAAAGCCCATTTCTTTGAAAAAGGAGGTCCTGTTTGGCCAAAGTTCATACAGGGCAGAGCATCACAAAGACTAGAAAGTTCTGCCAAACACTGTTGTGCTCTCGCCTTCATTAAACTAAAGTTGAGTAAAATTTCAAGTCTTCCTAAATTCTAATTAGCAACTGGCCAAGGAGCATTTCAGGCATTTTTTGTTCTTCAAAAGGTTAAATATGCTTGACACGCCCCATAATTGTAATGGGGACTTTTAAAATTAGGCTATACTAAATTTATTTTTTTAATTAGTCTGCTAAAAATATAAAGCAACTTCGCCACTTAGTTTTGTCAGCACCAAAGTTCATTTGCTTAAGGGACAGAACTATAAAATTCAGGATGTATGGTATGGGTCCTATACTACATCAAATGTCCTTTGATTTGAAGACAGGTCTCTAAAATGTTAATGGTCTGACACAATTACTAGATCAGGTTTCCACCATTTTTCTAGACCTCTGTCAAGACCTAGAGAATGATTCCATCTGCACCAATATCAGCTCATCACCCAATTAAAGAATTTTGAATCCTGTGCACTTATGAAATGATACATGGGTATTTTGAAATTTATCAAGGGAATGTAAGCAAATTGTTAGGTCACTGCCTAGATTAAGAGCAATATCCAGACATATTGTACACTGTATGTTTTAACTACTATCCCATTTAATTATTTCTATGTTAATCAAAACACTAACTGCTAGTTAGTGTCTCAGGCAGAATCTATGGAGGGAAATGGGCAGTTGACATTTTGGGTTGAATTTCAACTGTCGATTTCCCTTTGTAGATGATGCCTGACCCGCTGAGTTCTTCCAGTAGTTTGTTTTTGCTTCATATACCAGAATCTGCAGTATTTTGTCTCCACTTCAATGTTAAGTTTTATTAACAAATTGAAGTACCTATTAGCTTTTAGACACAGTTTGTGCTTTTTTTGTGAACACACAAGATTATCATAAAAATAAACCACACATTACAACTTACTTTTGCTAAGTATTCCTTGATTGCAAGTAAGTATGTTCTGTTCCTGTCCAAATACTGTCCCTGGACCTTCACCGAGTCCACAACGATCCTGTGCCCAGGTTCGGCACATGGATCAAATCCAAATTCTAATCCTGCCACTTGAGGGAACCTTTAAAACACAAAACCTAAATTAAGTTTCAAATATTGAAGCAGACTTTATTAAGATACTTACTTAACTTTAGAATGTGAAATTTATTTGCTTCATGCAAATTTAATATTCAATGCATATATTCAACATTTACACTGAGCTGTTCTTGATGGACTAAAACAAGAACTCTACATGCATTCAGTTAGAATTGATTTAAAAATACTTGCATCCAATGCAGATTCTTTATACTTCCATTATTAAACTGTACATTTAAAAATGAAATAATGTAAGCAAATTTACAATTGCTATGTTCATTCATATTTTCTAGTCACATACTTTGTGCACTCTGTTGAGCTTCCATCCAATTCCCAATTACCCATCTAGGCTTCTTACACTGTTCCAACAATGGCCAAACTGCTCAGGAAACAGTAACACACACAAAGTAGTGGAGGAACTCAACAGGTCAGGCATCGTCTTTGGAAATGAATTATCTGTCGACGTTTCAGGCCGACACCCTTCATCAGGGCAAGAAAGGAAGGGGAAAGATGCCAGAATAAGAATCTGGGGGGAGGGAAAGGGTACAAGCTAGAAGGTGAAAGGTAAAGTAAGGTGGATGGGAAGGGTGGATGAAGTAGGAAGTTGGGAGGTGATTGGTGGAAGATACTTGATTTAACCTTTTTTCTCACCTCCATTCAAGGTTCCTAATAATCCTTCCACAGGAGGCAATACTTCCACCTGTGAATCTGTTGGGGTCGTCTACAGTATCCAGTGCTCCCAATGCAGATTCCTCTACAGTGGTGAGACCAGGCGTAAATTGGAGGACCACTTTATAGAGCACCTTCGCTGCATCCACAAAAAGTAGGATTTCCCAGTGGTCAACTATTTTAATTCTAATTCCTATTCACGCTCCAACATGTCAGTTCATTGCCTTCATGATGAGGCCCCTCACGGTGAAGAAAAACACCTCATATTCTGTCTAGGTAGCCTCCAACCTGATGGCATGAGCACTGATTTCTCCAACTTACAGTAATTATTCAGGTTCAGGTTCAGTTTATTGTCATTTAGAAACCACAAATGCAATGCAGTTAAAAAATGAGACAACATTCCCCCAGAATGACATCACAAAAATATGACAAAACAGACTACCAAAAAATCCACGTAATGTTTGGCAATCCCCAATCCAGAGTCCGGAGAGGCTGCTGCGTATTAATATTGTGCTACCGTCTAGCGCTTTCCCCAGAAAGGAGCTCCAAATCCACCACACAAAAAGACCAAAAACTAAAGCTACAAGGCCTGCACAAAACCACATAATTACAACATATAGTTACAACAGTGCAAACAATAGCATACCTGATTAAAAAAAACAGATTATGGGCACAGTAAAAATAGTCCAAGATGTTAAAGGACTGTAAGTTCAAAAGAAATCACCACAGTTTCCACAAGTCCCCAGGGTCCCGACAGACTCACTATCCCACACCTGCGGCAGAAGGGAGTACCCCCGCTATGGATTTCCACGGCGCCGCCCGACTCAGCCTCACAGACGCAGCACACACTGAAAGTGACCTGACCGCAGCGGACTCCAAGTCCGTCGAACCTCCAAGCCAACAACCATCCCCTCCGGCACAGCTTCTCCAAGCACCATCCTCTGCTGAGCGTATTAAGACGGCCCCGCCAATGGCCATCGGCAACGCGACCCCAAGGACTGGGGGCCTGTTCTTCCCAGCAGAGTCCCGAGTCCCGGACCTCACAGCAGCAGCAGCATAGAAGGTCTTCCTTGAATTTCCCTGTGTTCCTCCGTGCTCCCACGTCCGTTTTCAATCGATTATGATTGCACACAGCACCCCACCACAAATAACAGATAATCAGTTCCGGAGTGGCAACTGCAAGCTGCGTCGCGCCGCCATCTTGGATATAATTATTTTCCCCTTTCCTCTATGTCCTTCTTCAATTCCCCACTCTGGCCTCCTTGTTACCTCATTTTCTCACCTGCCTATTACCATTCCCTAGATACCTTTCTCTCATGGTCCATTCTCCCTCCTTAACAGATTCTTTCTTCTCCCGCCTTCTACCTATGCCACCTTTCACCTCCCAGCTTCTTTTCATATCCTCTCCCCTCTGGTTGGTGGCGTAGCGGCATCAGCACTGGACTTCGGGGCGAGAGGTCCTGAGTTCGAATCTAGCCGGATCCCATTAAGAGCTAGTGATCTCTTTAAAAAAAAACTCACCCGACAGAAGGCAATAGCAAACCACTGCAGTAACTTGCCTAGTACGCAATTTCCCAATACGTCAGAGCGCCGTGGAAGGAAATCGTCCGATACCCGGAAATAATTCCGGATGCGATATACCTACCTGGCTTCACCTAGCACCTTTCTGGTTTGTACTCCTTCCATCCCCCCACCTTCTTATTCTGGCATCTTCCTCCTTCCTTTCCATTCCTGATGAAGGGTCTCAACCTGCTGAATTCCTCTAGCATTTTGTGTGTGTTGTTCTGGATTTGCAGCATCTGCAGAACTTCTTGTGTTCAGGAAACAACATCTCATTTTCTATATGAGCATTTGGGACTCAATAATAAATTTAACAATTTCAGATAACAAACCTTCCTAATTCGTGTGAGTACTGACAATTTTTCCTATATGGTCATTGAACTATTCAATTAAGTCTATTTCATCTCTTTCCAACTGCCCAATTTGTTGGATATTTCCAGAATTCTTTATTATTTCATATTTCCCAAACTTTTCCAGCACTGCTGTATCTTGCATTTCACATTTCCAGCATCTCTCCCAGTCTCTTGTGTTCTCATTCATTCCCTCCTATTTACATTTCCTAGAGACAAGTAATTAACATGCTCTCAATCAACATCAATCTCATCAGTATTATTCAGTTTCTCTTAGTCTCCAGCCATCACAGTCTGTTTTATCCATTCAGTACTCTTCTCTAAAACTTAAAGCATCCTTGTTTTCTAATTTTTCTGATGTTGCTGCAAGGTCACCTAACTAATGTTAACTGTTTCTTTCTCTACAGGTGTTGAATGAACTGTCGAGCATTTCTAGCATTTTTCACTATATGCAGTATGTTAAAATAACCCAATTATCATTTAATGTCCTGCCAATAAGAAAGGCAATTGATGCACACTGAAACTAACCAGCTTAAAAACCTTGCAGCTTCCAGTCTGAAACATTACCACAACCTTGGGAACTCCAGAGAGAATTCATCTGACAAGTTGATTCATTGTAAAGTAGGTACTTACCCAAGCACAGCTACAAGCATTTATCAGGACTAAGAGGACCAATAAATGTGGACTGACCTTAAGAAATTTCACAAATACTCCAGTCAGTAACAATGAATTATTTGTCAGGTGCATGGTTTTATTAAGTGCCTATATAGCAAGCAAATCTGATAGGAAGTTGAAAATAATCCTGAAGATTCAATTTACTCATTTAATTTGATCAGCTATGTCGCAATTTCTGTAGCTATTTGAATGGGTCCAGGATATTGTGCATTATTCCACAATGTAAACCAGTCAAAAGCTATTATTTCTATAACTTCAACATTGCTCCTCATGATACGAATGATTATACCATGCCACCCATTGCCTAATTTCTTACTAGTCTCTTTGGGCATATTGGAATAAATTATAATGAACTACCTTGGTTCTTGCCTTTCTATTACCACTTTATCTTCTATATTCATCCATTTTTCACTCCTCTTTCTTTTGTGTTTGCTGCCCCTTGAAAACACCATCATTCTCAGTTCAAATGTTATTTGTATGTTTATCTTCCAGTACACCCTTTCCGCCATCTAATCTTGATCCTCATACCCTTCTGTACAAAATATGACTTCATTGTCTAGCCTTGGATGAAATGTAATTTTCAGAAACTAAATGTCAGGGTAACACCATAGATTTTGTAGTCTAGCCTTTTATCCTCCTTCCCCGTCAGAATTCAAACCAAAGTTAGGTTTCAAATAGAATCTTTCCCATAGGGTTCTATTTCAATTTATGTTCAATATCTATGGCTTGTCACTTCTAGACCTGATAATTCAATTTCTCTCTTGAACTTTTAATCTCTATTTTCCATAAAACAATCATTTAAAATTCAACCATCTAAAACTATTTTGCATAAATGACATTAAAATTATTTAAGTTTACAGAATTCCTACAAAGATTAAATTTGTAAATAAAAAAGACATTTATTCAGAATCATAGGAGAAAAGATTTTTCTGGGAAACAATAATGGCAAACAAAGGTTGTCCATTCTATTGCAGGGCCTTTAAATCCATTAACTGTAAAAGCTAAATATCGAATGTTGTGTATGATGGGTTCCCAATCTAATACCAACATCTTATGACACTCACAGGGTGAACTCCTGGAGCATATAGCACAGGAGGCCAGTCAGCCATTAAAACTATGAACTGGTCACTCTCCTTTAGTGCCCTCATAAACTTGCAAACATTTTCTTATCAAATACTGTATACATTCAATTCCCCTAAAAAAGTTGCTACTGAAAGCAGAGTCTTCCAGATATCAAACCCACTGTGGAAAACATTTTCATCTCAGCCCTTTTATTAATTACATAACAAAGCAGCAGTAAAAAGCTGTAAGTTAATGAATCAGTTTAAAGTGAACAAACAATGCTATGATGCTACTGGTTTGTTAAGAGAAATAGCAAATCCGGTTCACATGCATGCAGGTGGAATCTAAGTGAAAACCCCAAACTAAACCAAAATTTGGCTGATGGCAGGAATCAAAAGTTAACCAGTTTATGGTCAGTTTAAGTTGAAAAGTTGATGGCTCTTCTCAATTAAAATAACCCAAAATTCAGTACCCCTTTTTTATGATTTTGATTTGGATAAACAAAAGTTATGTTTAAAAAATATACAGATGATAGTGATCGTGTAATTGAATGTATTGTAGAATATGAAGGAAAAGCTGCTGACAGTGGAAAATCATCATTGTTATGGTCTGGTCAGCAGAAAATGGCAAGTGAATAAGCAGGTGTAAGATAATGCATATGGAGAGGGTAAACAAGACAAACAGACAATGAGAGTATGTTAAAAGGTGCAGAAGGAAGGGAGTGAATGTTCAGAGATTCCTGGAGCTAACAGGTTCAGAAAACGCACCAACATTCCCCCTTATTAGAATATGATAAAAGGGAGAATACACAAGAATTTACTGCAGTTGATTACTGCTGGTTACCCTGATGCACCATCAATAACACTCAGAGACGTGAGGCGAGATATAGGCTTTTATTGGCTGGAAGAAAGAACAAGCAGCAAGTGACCACCACACAACATCCTGGAGACATCCTGGGCTTTGCCTCCAATCGCCTTTATACCGGGGTCTGTGGGAAGAGCCACGGTCTGTGGGAGGAGCCAAAGGAGCAGTCAGCGGGGGGTGGGGGGGGGGTGTCCAGACAGGTATATGTAGTTCACCACTTACCCCAATACTGGTAGTACACAATTACACTGGAGAGGACATTGAAGAAAGAGATAGAAAGATTGCAGGTGTTGAAGAATGTGAACTAAATTGAGATAGTTTTCTTTGACATGAAGACATAATTGACTAGTAAATAATTATGAGAGGTCCAGAAAGATGACAGAGATGATGGTGGAATCAAATAACTGCATTTAGGAAACATTTAGAGTGACAAAGCATAAAAGGGTATAGTCCAATATGGGCAAATGAGATTAGTGCACATATGTAAAATGTTGACATGGATGTTTCTGTGCTACAAGATTTGATGAACACATACAAATCTTTGTTCTTCAGAAATCAACTATTTCAGTTTGAAATTATGCTATTAAGCAATTCTTTTCAGCGAGCTACAATCAACAGGAGAGGTCTTTTGTTGGTGAGTCCATGTGAGCTTTAAAATGAGCTCAGGGCCTTTTGGAACTTCTCAACAGACTGCAATTATTCCAATAAGTCATTTGTTGATGAGGCTATGCAAAGTTTAAAAAAAAGTTCTGGGACTTTCAGAATTTTTCAGCGGACTCCAATCATTGCAATCTTTTAGACACTCAGCAGAGCCAACAAAAAAGAACAAGGTGTAAGCAGAGCAATGATTATGTGAATGAGCCAGTGTTAAGTGTGGCTAGAAATTAAGCTTGAGGTGTCAGAGATATAACAAGAGTAGGCAGAATGGTATGTTCAGGCAGTGGAATGCTCTTCCTGTGAGATGTGGGATTTCAGAATACCTAGAAGTCTTTCTGATGACTACATCTGTAGGAAGTGCACTCAACTTCTGCTCTTGAGTGACAAGGTCAAGAAACTGGAGCTGGATGTTCTCTGGATCATCTAGGAGGCTGAAATCCTCATAGATGAAACTTTTACTGAGGTGGTCACACCCATGCAGATAGATAGATACCTTATCAATCCCAAAGGAAATTACAGTGTCACAGTAGCATTACAAGTGCACAAGTATAAATATTAGAAGAGAAATAGAAAGAATAAAAATAAGCTACCACAGTCTAACAGGAAGGGGTCATCACTTCACCAATTATAGGTTGATTTATTATAAAGCCTAATGGTCGAGAGTAAGAATGACCTTATATAGGACTCTTTGGAGCAGCAGAGCTGTCTTAGTCTATTACTAAAAGTGCTCCTCTGTTCAGCCAAGGTGGCATGTAGAAGATGAGAAACATTGTCCAGAATTGCCAGGATTTTCCGTAGGGTCATTTGTTCTAGTGTGTCCAGTATGGCTCCTCAAACAGAGCCAGCCTTTCAAATTAGTTTATTGAGCCTGTTGGCATCACTCATGGCAATGCCATTGCCCCAGCACATCGCCACATGGAAGATTGTACTGGCACAACAGACTGGTGGAACATGTGAAGGAGAGGCCTGCATAGTCCAAAGGATCTCAGTCTCTTCAGGGAGGTGACTCTGGCCCTTCTTGTACACAGCCTCTGTGTTGGTGCTCCACTCAAGTCTGCTATGTAGGTGCACCCCCAGGTACTTGTAGATCCTCACCACATCCATGTCCTAACCATCTATGGTAACAGGGAACAATGCAGGCTTAGTCATCCTAAAGTCCATCACCACCTCCTTTGTCTTACTAAGGTTGAGCTGCAGATGATTCAGCTTGCACCATTTGACTAAGTCCACCACCAAGGCTTTGTATTCATTCTCCCATCCTCCCTTTCTACGCCCAATTATTGCTGAGTCATCAGAGAAATTCTGAAGATGGTATGACTCAATGTTGTATCTAAAGTCCAAGGTATAGAGTAAACAGGAAGGGAGCCAATACAGTCCCCTGTGGGGCCCTACTGCTGCCTATAGCCATGTCTGACACACAGCTCTGAAGCTGTACAAACTGTGGTCTGCCAGTCAGGTAGTCCATTATCCAGGATACAATGGAAGTGCCAACCTGCTTTGAACAGAGCTAATCCCTCAGCAATGAGGGCTCTATGGTATTGAAGGCACCTGAGAAGTCAAAAAAAACATGATCCTCACAGCACTGCCCTGCTTATCCAAATGGGAGTAGGCTCTGTTCAGCAAATAGATGACAGCATAATTGACTCAAAATGTGCTTCTGGTAGGTAAACTGCAAGAGATCAAGGGCTGATCTGACCAGGGGTCAGGGGTGAGCCAGGACCAGCCTCTAGGTCTTCATAATGTGTGTGGTCAGGGCCACAGTAATCATTCAAAACTTTCAGTTGGCCTTCCTTCAGTACTGGGTTCAGACATGATGTTTTCCACACAGTCGGGACCTTTTAGAAGCTGAGACTCAGACTGAAAATGCACTGGAAACTTTCACACAGCTGCTCAGCACACTCCTTCAGGACCTTGGAGTTCACACCATCTGGTCCCGATGCTTTGCCATGTCTGAGTTTCCCCAGGGCCCTTCACACCTGCTCAGAGGTTAAGGTGAGTTCATGATGACTGGGGAGTTTATGGAACGTGGGGGCTGGGGGATGTGAATATTGAGACAATAGCAGTTGATATGTGGAGGCTTTAAAAAGTAGATGGGTGACTGCCAGGGGAGGTAAGGGGAGTAATCAGTCAGTGCAGGGTTCCTCTGTGGCTAATCCCCTCAGCAACAACTACACACCTTTGGTAAAGGACGATCTATCAAGGCACAACAGCGGCAGTCAGGCCAATGGCAATGTGGCCACCTCTGATGTCTAGCAGGGAAAAGTCAAGTCAAGCAGAATGAT
Source organism: Hypanus sabinus (assembly GCF_030144855.1). Classification (NCBI taxonomy): domain Eukaryota; kingdom Metazoa; phylum Chordata; class Chondrichthyes; order Myliobatiformes; family Dasyatidae; genus Hypanus; species Hypanus sabinus. The sequence continues at coordinate 63,538,408 of NC_082719.1, read as the reverse complement.
AATGATAGGTGACTTGATAGTTAGGGGACAGACAGCAGATGCTGTGAAAATCCAAGTAAATGACATCCACTGCCTCCTTTGTCCACCTTGCTTTTTATTTTCTTGAAGAACTCTCTAAGAATTATTTTATCATTAGTCTCCAAGTATACTGAAACCTCATCCTTACTAATAGACTCCCAACATCTTCTCAACCACTGAGGTTAGACTACCTAGGCTATAATTTCCTTTCTTTTACCTTCCTCCCTTCTTAAAAAGTGGAGTGACATTTGCAATTTTCCAGTCCTCCAGGACCATGCCAGAATCAAGTGATTCTTGAAAGATCATGACCAATGCAAAAGTTATCTTTTCAGCAACCTCTCTCAGGACTCTGAGATGTAGTCCATTTAGTCTAGGTGACTTAACCACCTTAAGACCTTTGAATCTGTCCAGAACTTTTTCCTTTGTAGTAGTAATGGAACTAGTGTAATAGCAATAGCAATGTCAGAAGTGGGGATGTTCACAAATGACTGCACAAGGTTCTGCACCATTCGTAACTCCTCAGACAGTGAAGCAGTTAATACTCAAATGCAGCAGGACCTGGACAATATCCACGCTTGGGCTGACAAGTGGCAAGTACCATTCGAGCTACGCAAGTGCCAAGCAATGACCCATCTCCAACAAGAGAGGCTCTAGCCATCGTCCCTAGATATTCAGAGGCTTCACCATCACTGAATCCCCTACTATCAACTTTCTGGTGGTTACCATTGACAGGAAATTGAACTGGTCTAGCCATATAAACATTGTGGCTACCGGAGCAGGTCAAAGGCTTGGAATCCTGAGACGTGTAACTCACTCCCTGACTCCCCAAAGCCTGTCCACCATCTACGAGGCTCAGGTCAGGAGTGTAATGGTGTACTCGCCACTCATATGGATGACTGCAGTTCTATCAACACTCAAGAAGCTTGACACTATCAGCACAAGGCAGCCTACTTGATTGGTACCCCTTCTACAGCATCCAATCCCTCCACTATCAATGAACAATTGAAGCAGTGTGTACTGTCTACAAGGTGCACTACAACAACACACCAAAGTTCCTATGGCAGCATCTTCCAGACCCACAATGACTACTAACTAGATAGAGAAGAACAGCAGGGACCTGGGAATATCACCACTTGGAAATTTCTCACCAAGTCACTCACCATCCTGACTTGGAAACATATTGCTATTCTTTCTTTGTCACTGGGTCAAAATCATGGAATTACCTCCCTAACAGGTGGGCGTACCTATACCTCAGGGACCGTAGCGGATCAAGAAGGCAGCTCATCACCACTGTCTCAAGGACAACTAGGGATGGGCAATAATGCTAGTTTAGCTGACGACGCCCACATCCCATAAAAAATAAGTTTTTAAAAACTCACTCCTGTTCCTTGACACTCACAGACTTCTGGCATATTTCAACATTGATCGTCACATGAAAAATAAAACATGCCACTCTTACAATATAAGACACAGATCCAATTAAGAGATAACTATCACATCTCAGATTAAAATCTAATGCAATTTACAAGATTCACAACTTATTAAAAATACCATAGCAGGTTAATAAAGCCATAAAATGTGCATAATGCAGTCCATTTCTCAAAAGCAGTAAAGTTATGTGAAGTTTATAGTGTGATGGATATTGACTGTCCTGGGCAAGGGGGCCTTGTTTCATGCCAAACTCAGCTTTCAAAACATGGCAGCTGTGTGCTTCTGGAGATCTAAATGTTGTTTTTGAATAAGTTAAACTTCCAACCAATATTCTTTGTTTAGCTTCTGGCCATAAATGGAGGCAAGTCTTCAGTTACTAATGTACATTGCAAGCAGCAAAAGAGAGCTTTGCAAACAAGCACTGTCTATAGTAGACTTAAAGGATTATACTATCTATCTAACTGCACAAGAGGTGCAGTATAAGACAACAAGTCATTTAATTTGGACTAGATAAAGCTAAATAAACTCTTCTCAGGCTTCCATAAGATGATGGGTTTCGATGACAAACTGCTATATTCATCAGTGATGATGCCTGGGCATGTCTAATCCAGTGTTATTTATAGCCACATTGTCTATCCCTCCTAATTGGTTAGTCCTCATCCAATCAGGTTTCTGCTGTCCCATCTTGTTTACAATGGAATTCCAGTTCTTATCTAGAGTGAGACTTCCGTCTTTATTAAAATTCTTTTCCTCTAATTTTATTTCAATGGGTTCCTTCACCAGACCATCCCAAAAGTCACTGGCATGCCACAGTAGTTTTGTGCCATCAAAGTCAATCCTATGGTCATTGCGAATGCAATGCTCTACCACCACCGGTTTCTCTGGGTAACCCAAACAGATATACCTCCTGTACTCCTTGATGCAGGTTTCCACTGTGCATTCCATCTGGCCAATATAAGCTGCTCTGCATTTACAAGGAATCCTGTAAACACCAGCTGTCCTGAATCACAAGTCATCTTTGACCCACATAAGCCGTGATTTGAGCTTTGTTATGAGTTTATGGATCGTATTAATTAAGTATTTCTTCAGGATCCTGGCGATATTTCCAGAAACCGTGTAAATATAGGCAAGACAGGTGGTAGTGATGGGTTCCTCCTCGTTGTTAGGGTTCGGGCTTTTTCTGTTGGCCTTTTCCAGGGTCCGATTGATTTCCTTCACCTTGTCGCCATTCTGTAAAAATGTTATGCATAATTGTACTTCCTCTATAAGGGAAACTACTACGAACAAACAAACGGAAAGGCCCTTGTCAATGGCTATTGCCAATTTCTACATGGAGGACTTTGAGGAGAGGGTATTGAGTTCATCGCCCTTACATCCCAAATGCTTCTTCAGACACATTGATGACAGCTTCAGAGTGTGGCCTCATGGACTCCAGGCACTCCAACAGTTCCATGACCATCTTGAACAGCATATATCCAAACATTCAGTTTATGAAGGAAATGAAGAAGAATGGTTGCATCTTGCTCCTGACATGCTAACACGACAGAAACAGGACAGTAGCCATCGGAAATGGCATCAATCAGAAGCCCACTCACATGGATTTGTAGCTCAACAATATCAGCCACCATCATGCCCTCCAAAGTTGAGTGGTTCTTTCTATTTTGATTAACCATGCAAAAACTATTTTAGATCCAGAGACTCCATGAGGAAATAAAATGATTACACATGACATACCTATAGAATGGCTACAAGGTGAAAGAAGCCTGTACCGGCTGGAAGCCCACTAAGAGTTTATTCGTCATATATGCCAGAAAAACACTAGATCCTTTTTAGATAAAACTGGCTAAGTTTATTTATTTATTTATTTATTTATTTATTCATTTATTCAGATGCTGCGTGGAATAGCAACCCCTAATTTAACGCTAGCCTAATCATGGGGCAATTTAAAATGACTGATTAACTTACCACTTTGGACAACGGGTGGAAACCAGAGTATCGGAAGGAAACCCACACAGTCATGGGGAGAATGTACAAACTCCTTAAGATAGGAGTGTGAAGTGAACGGAGGTTGCTGGTACTATAAAGAGGTGTGCTAACCACTATGTTACCATACCACCTAGTCAGCCTTTAGTTCAAGGAAATTTTATTTATTTACTTCTTATCATGTAAGTTTTTGGTGGTGATTTGTGAATTCTGTAAGGATTAATTTCTGTTACCTGAACTGCCATTCACCAACATTCGCGTAAATTTATGGGACAGTGGAACATGAGTTCCTGCATAACCTGAATATTGCTGGTGATTCACATAAAGTTTGCAATTTCACTTGGTAACATAATCATAAAAAATACTTTGAATGGCCTCTTCTGCTTCCAACTCTCTTTACACTACAGCAGTGCAAATTTTACTAGGAGAAGGCTACAACAATATTCAGTTTCACTGCATAATTACAATCTTGGTCAAGGCACGATGACTACATCAAATTCTAACATGCATGTTATAACAAAGTGTAGCCAGCATCAACAGGATGTCTTAGTTAGTGAAAATGACAAGATGAGACATGACTGTAAATCATGTAAGCAATTTTATCAGGCAAAGTACCTGCCTTCTGTTAATTGAGATTATTACAGTCAACCTCAAAGATATAAAAGGGAAAAATAACACTGGAGCATTGGAAAGAAAATCGGCTTTTTTCAAATTCAGTATTTTGTGAATACCATATAACAATACAAACAATACAAACTACATTTTCAATAAATATTCATTTTTTTTATTCAGAACTATCCATTTGATGTTTTAAACACTACTTAAAAACATGCATCAACGCTTTACACCTTTGTTTTTCCTGAATCTTACTTTATAGTATGATTGGGGAACTCAAAGTCTCAATTACCAAAAGTTTGAATTAAAAACTCATTGGTCTACTGAGTACAACTATCCAAAGAATGAAAATTAAGGTAGCATTCAATTAATTTCCCAAATTAGAATTAGAATCAGATTTAATATCACCCATATCTATTGTAAAATTTACAGTCGACATTTCGGGCTGAGACCCTTCAGCCGGCTTTTCCATAGGTGCTGCCTGGCCTGCTGAGTTTCTCCAGAATTTTGTATGTTTTGCTTAGATATCCAGCATCTGCAGATTTTCTCGTTTGTGTTGTAAAATTTATTGTTTTGCAGCAGAAATATATTGCAATACTTAACAAAAAAACTATAAATTACAACAAGAAATTTGTATAAAAATTAAGAGCAAAAAAAAATAGTATTCATGGGTTCATGGTTGATTCAGAAATCTGATGAAGGGGAAGGAGCTGTTCCTGAAATGTTGAGTGTCTGTCTCCAAGCTTCTGTATTTCCTCCTTGATCGTAGCAATGAAGAGAGACAATGTCCTGGGTGATGAAGGTCCTCAATAATGGACGCCACCTTCTTGAGGCATCACCTTTTGTAGATGCCACTGATGCTAGTGCTTACGACTGAGCTGGCTGAGTTTACAACAGGCAGTTGTAAACAGACAGGTTTTTTTTCCGATCCTGTACAGTAGCTCCTCTATACTAGGCTGTGATGCAACCAGTTAGAAAGCATTCCACGGTCACCTGTAAAAATTTGCAAGTCTTTGGTGACATAGCAAATCTCCTCAAACTCTTCATTAAATATAGCCACCGTCATACCTTATTTGTATAGTAATTGCAGACAATATGTTAGCCCAGGATAAACCTTCAGAGATGTTGACACCCAGGATCTTGAAACTGCTTACCCTTTCCACTGCTAATCCCTTGATGAGGACTTCCCCTTCTTGAAGTCCACAATCAAATACTTGGTCTTATTGATGTTGAGTGCAAGGTTGTTGTTGTGTCACTGTTCAACCAGCTGATCTACCTCGCCCCGTACGCCTTGTCACCATCTGAAATTCTGCCAACAATAGTTGTGTCATCAGCAAATTTATAGATGGCACTTGAGCTGGAAGTAGAGGGAGTACAGCAGAGGGCTAAGCATGCAATCTTGATGTACGCTAGTTGATTGTCAGCAAGGAGGTAATATTATTATTTCCAAACCACATTGACCGGTCTACCAGTGAGGAAGTTAAGGATCCAGTTGTGGAGAGAGGCCCAGGTTATGGAGCTTGTTAATTAGAACTGAGGGTATGATTGTGTTGAACGCTGAGCTGTAATCAGTAAATAGCAGCCTGACATAGGAATTGCTATTGTCCAGGTAATCCAAGACCAGATGAAGAGCCAGTGAGATTGTATCCACTATAGACCTATTGTGGCAATAGAGAAATTGCAGTGGATCCAAGTCCTTGCTTAAGCACCAGTTGATTCTGGCCTTTACCAACCTGTCAAAATACCATCATAGTAGATGTGAGAGCTGCTGGATGATAGCCATTGAGGCAATTCACCCTGCTCTTCTTGGGCATTGGTATGATTGTTACCCTTTGGAAGGAGGTGGCAACCTCCGACTGCAGCAGTGAGAGACTGAAGATGTCATTGAAAATTCATGCCAGTTGGTTGGCACAGGTCTTCAGAGCCCCACCAGGTACATCATCTGAGCCTGGTGCCTTGCGTGGGTTGACCCTCTTGAAAGATATTCTGACGTCAGCCTCTGAGACAGATGACAAGGTCGCCAGATGTTGCAGGGATATGAATAAGCGTAGGTTTACTCTCCTTCACAAAGTGTGCATAAAAGACATTGAGCTTATCTGGAAGTGAAGCATCACAGCCATTCATGATGTTAGTGCGATAAGAAACCTTGACGAGCATGATCTGGACCCAGATGCTGGAGTATCCGAGGCCAGGCTCGAGATATGGTATAAAGCTGGAATGAGAACTCAAGCAAAAACAAAACGCTGGATGATACCTTCAGTTAGGCTTACAATTGAGCACTGAACCTCAGTTCAGATGCTCTTTAACTGCTCAATACTTGGCGCTCAAAACATGATTGCCAATTGGTGGAGCAAACACCAGGAAATCTGCAGATGCTGGAAATTCAAACAACACACAAAATGCTGGTGGAACACAGCAGACCAGGCAGCATCTATAAGGAGAAGCACTGTCGATTGCCCTCATGATAGGGTTCCCCTTGTGCTCACCTACCACCCCAACAGCCTCCAGGTCCAACGTATAATTCTCAGTAACTTCCACCACCTCCAACGGGATCCCACTACCAAGCACATCTTTTGCTCCCCCCTTCTTTCTGCTTTCCGCAGGGATTGCTCCCTACATGACTCCCTTGTCCAATCATTCCCCCCCACATCCCTTCCCACTGATCTTCCTCCTGGCACTTATCCTTGTAAGTGGAACAAGTGCTACACCTGCCCTTACACTTCCTTCCTCACCACCATTCATTGTCCCAGACAGTCCTTCCATGTGAGGTGACACTTCACCTGTGAGTCAGCTGGTGTGGTATACTGCGTCCAGTGCTCTTGGTGTGGCCTTTTATATATTGGTGAGACCCGACGCAGACTGGGAAACCATTTCGCTGAACACCTACGCTCGGTCCGCCAGAGAAAGCAGGATCTCTCAGTGGCCACACATTTTAATTCCACGTCTCATTCCCATTCTGATATGTCTATCCATGGCCTCCTCTACTATCAAATTGAATCCAAACTCAGGTTGGAGGAACAACACCTTATATACCGGGTAGGTAGCCTCCAACCTGATGGCATGAACATTGACTTCTCTAACTTCTGTTAACGCCCCTCCTCCCCTTCTTACCCCATCCCTGACATATTCAGTCTTTTTTTCTCTCTCTCTCTGCCCATCACTCTGCTGTTCTCCATCTCCCTCTGGTGCTCCCCCTTCCCCCTTTCTTTCTCCCGAGGCCTCCTGTCCCATGGTCCTTTCCCTTCTCCAGCTCTGTATCACTTTCGCCTATCGCCTTTCCAGCTCTCAGTTTCATCCCACCCCCTCCGGTCTTCTCCTATCATTTTGCATTTTCCCCTCCCCCCACTACTTTCAAATCTCTTACTATCTTTCCTTTCAATTAGTCCTGACGAAGGGTCTCGGCCCAAAACATCGACAGTGCTTCTCCTTACAGATGCTGCCTGGCCTGCTGTATTCCACCAGCATTTTGTGTGTGTTGCCAATTGGCGGGACGGTCCTGAACCCTTAAAGGAGTCACACCAGCTATCCATATTCTGGAGACCTAAAGCATCTAAACATTGGAAGCTGGCATGGTTAGGTGCCCATCGTAACAGGACCCCCTCTCCTGCAGCCAATTCCTGATGGCCCTGGCTGCTCAGAGACGATGATAGTAATCATGGATGAGAGCCGGCTCCAAGAAATACCTTTCAGGAAGCCAGCGCCATTCCTCAGGTCTGAGTCCCTCACAGTCCACAAGAAACTGTCAAACATCCAGAACAGTTCGTAAATCCTTTTACAGTGAAACAAAACTGGGTGGCTGTGGAGCTGATGGTGGTGTGGCTAAAGGGATGGTACTCACAGGTTTCAACTTGGAAATATGGAAAGTGGGATTGATTTTAAAGGTCTTAGGAAGTTGCAAAGTGTAAGCCACCGGGTTTACTTTTTAAGAACCTTGAAGGGTCCAATGAACCTGGGTGCCAATTTCCTAGACTCCACCTGGAGGCAAATCCTGAGTCAACAGCCAGATCCATTGCCCAGGCTACAAAACCGGTCCCTGTCTTCCCTCGTGGTTAGCCTTTATTTCAACCTTCTGGATAGAGGCTAACAAAATCTCTCTTTTCCATTTCTCCTTGCAGCGTCAGACAAGATCGTCAGCCACAGGAACCCCAACCTTGGCCTTCTTCTCAGTTAATATTGGCACAGAATACCCAAATCGGCATTCGAAAGGGTCATCCTATGCACCAAACGTTGTAAAGTGTTGTGGGCAAGCTCTGCCCACATCAAATAGTCACTACACTTGTGCAGTCTTTCAGAGGCCACACATCTTAGGGTACTTTCTATATCTTGGTTCATCCATTCCAACTGGCAATTGAACTGTGGGTGAAACCCAGAGGAAGGACTCGCTATTGCCCCAAATGGCTTGCAAAATGTCCTCCAGAAACGTGATGCGAATTGTGGACTGTGATCCATGACTATGTCCAGTGGAAAACCATGGATTCTGAAGGACATCTCCACCTCAGATAACAGCCTTTTTAAATTGATCAACAATTACCATGATGATGGTGTTTCCCCTTGAAAGTGGAAGACCTGTGACGAAGTCCATGGAGATGTGAGCCCATGTCCAGTCCAAAACAGGTAGAGGATGGAGAAACCCTTGAGGTTGGATATGGGGCTCCTCGTTCTGGGCACACACCTTGTATGCCTGCATGTATTATTGAACTTCTTTCACCATTTTGGGCCACCAATACCTCCTCTTGATGAACCTGAAGGTCCTAGCAATCTGTGAGTGAACAGTCATTCTTGATGAATGTCCCCACTGGAGTACCTGTGACCTGACAAAGTGTGGGACAAGCAGTCAACCAGGAAGACCATCCTTGTGCCTGATCCTTGCAAACAAGTTCACCTACTCCCCAAAGGATCGGCATTATCACCTTAGCTTGGGACAAAATTGTGGCAAGTTGCTCCTCTCTTTCAGGTTCATCGAACCGACGAGAGGTGGCATCTTGTTTTAAATTATTTGACCCAGGTCGACAGGTCAGGACAAAGTTAAAATGGTTGAATAAAGAGACAACCTGGCCTACCTGGAATTTAGTCTCTTGGCCTTCCAAATATAAGCCATGTTCTTGTGGTCTGTAAAGCCAATGATGCCATTCCTCCAATGCCAGTTTAATATCTCCCGATTCCCTGTGTTGTATTTTCTCTCTACAGGGAATAGCTGCCTGGAGAAGTAAGCACATGGGTGCAGTTTACTGTTGAAGGTGACCGTTGAGTCATTACTGCACTCATTCTGATGTCTGAGGCATCCACCTCCACGATGAAGGAAAGGTCAGAGTTAGGGGAAATCAAGATGGGAGCTGATGTGAACTGCTATTTAAGTACTGCAAAAGCAACCTCCATTTTGGTAGCCCAGATAAAGGGGCCTGTGGATTTCTCAGTTAGAGCCATTGGTAGAGCTGCCACTGTGCTGAAGTTCCCGATGAGCTTCCGATAAAAGTTAGCAAACCCCAGGAATCATGGACTTGTTTGAACCTGGATGGTTGTGGCCAATCTCTGACTGCCTACATCTTCATAGGGTCCACCTCAAGGTTGTCATTGGAGATGATGAAACCCAAAAATGAGATGGTTGTCACGTGAAATTTGGACTTCTCCAATTTAGCATAAAGTCCATGGTCTAGAAGCCTCTGTAGAATGTCCCTGACGTGAGCAATGTGCTCCTCCATGGACTTCAAGAAGATTCCATTATCATCCAAGTAAACTAAGGCATATTTATGGAGGGTATCCCAGAGCATGTTGTTTATAAATATCTGAAGAACTTCTGGAACATTCGCAAGGCTGAAGGGCATAACCAGGTACTCATAGAGCATCGTCGGTGTACTGAATGCAGTCATCCACTTGTTGCCTTCACTTATACAGACCAGATTGTATGCACTCCACAGGTCTAGGTTAATGAATACTCTTGCCCCTTGGAGAATCTCAAAGGCAGTATTTATGAGTAGAAACAGGTAATGATTCTTGACCGTTATGCAGTCTAATCCTCCATGTGAATGTGAAACGCTTAACATAAAAAAGACTAAGGAGCTGGTGGTGAACCTGCGGAGGGCTAAGGCACCGGTGACCCATTTCCATCCAAGGGGTCAGTGTGGACATGGTGGAGGATTACAAATACCTGGGGATACGAATTGACAATAAACTGGACTGGTCAAAGAACACTGAAGCTGTCTACAAGAAGGTCAGAGCCGTCTCTACTTCCTGAGGAGACTGAGATCCTTTAACATCTGCCGGACGATGCTGAGGATGTTCTACGAGTCTGTGGTAGCCAGTGCTATCATGTTTGCTGTTGTGTGCTGGGGCAGCAGGCTGAGGGTAGCAGACAGCAACAGAATCAACAAACTCATTTGTAAGGCCAGTGATGTTGTGGGGGTGGAACTGGACTCTCTGACGGTGGTGTCTGAAAAGAAGATGCTGTCCAAGTTGCATGCTATCTTGGACAATGTCTCCCATCCATTCAATAATGCACTGGTTAGGCACAGGAGTACATTCAGCCAGAGACTCATTCCACCGAGATGCAACACTGAGCATCATAGGAAGTCATTCCTGCCTGTGGCCATCAAACTTTACAACTCCTCCCTCAGAGTGTCAGACACCCTGAGCCAACAGGCTGGTCCTGGACTTATTTCCACTTGGCATAATTTACTTATTATTATTTAATTATTTATGGTTTTATATTGCTATATTGCTATATTGCTATATTTTATATTGCTATATTTTGGTTGGTGCGGCTGTAACAAAAACCAATTTCCCTCGGGATCAATAAAGTATATCTGTCTGTCTGTTATAATCAGTACATGGCTGCAGGCTTCCATCCTTCTTCTGTGTGAAGAAGCCTGCGCCAGCTGTGAGGTGGAGGGCTGGATGAATCCCATAGCAAGAATTTACTTTACATATTCTTCCTCTGCACTTCTCTCTGGACCTAAGAGCACGTATAATCAACAAAAGGTCTAGTACCAGGCAGAAGATCTATAGCACAGTTGTAGGGGTAGTGTAGTGGAAGAGTCCAGGTCTTTCCCTTGCTATGAAGGAACTTTAACTGGCCTGGGTGTTGCAAGTTCTTCTGAGACCTCCTTCAAGGATGTCTCCTGGGGCTTCTTAGGTGGCAGGAGTGATTCAACTGACCTCCCAGTCTCCTCCTTAGGTCCACTAGATTCTTGTCATATCCTCAGGCAACAGTACAAAGTGTTACTGATGGTCCTTATGGGAACGGGCTCCAAGGGTCTACATTTAGGAGTCCTCTCTTGGGCTTCAGATTACCTCGAGCTGAATACTGAATCCTTGTTGGTCATTGGTCTTGTGAGAATCTGGGGGAGGGGGAGAGATTGTGGAACACCATGCCGCAAATATACCCTTACAATAACTGGACCAAGCAATGATTCTTATCTCCCTTCAGTCCAAGGATGGGTTTATGCTGGGACAGCCAAATGTGCCCAAGGATCAGGGGTGTAAGTGGTGAGTCAATAATGTAGAAACTGATGTTTTCCATGTGATCCATTATCCTCATCTACAAAACCGCAGTCTGTTACTGGATCTGCCCGAAACCTAGCAAGAGGCCATCCAAGACAGTCGTGGACAAGGACTGGCTCAACTCTCACAACGATACCTCAATGGGCAGTTCCTAAGTCCAGAAAATTACCTGCTGCCCCAGAGTCCACAAAAGCCTTCACCTAGTTCCAGTTCTTACCTCAGGTGAATTCCATCTTCAGTAATCCATGGGATAGGGAGTTGTGGCTGCTACCATCATAGTCCTCCTGACAATGGACAGTCTTAGCAGTTCTTCAGGCGGCTACAGCTTTGGATTTTCAGCACACAGGAAACTTGCTTCCCCACACTAATAGCAGCAGCCTTGATTCTGACAGCAGGAATTCTCACTGGCAGAGAGCCTTGTGTAACCGATCTGCATGGGCTAGCCAACACCTCGGGCTAGCTCTCTTGGTCTTTGTAATGTATTCCCTCTTAAGCTCTGCCAGACTGTTGTCAAGGCAGATGGACTGGTCGATAAAGACCTCCAAGTCCATAAGACCATAAGATATAAGAGAAGTAGGGCATTTAGCCCACAGAGTCTGCTTCGCCATTCAATCATGGGCTGATCCAATTCTTCCAGTCATTCACACTCCACTGCATTCTCCCCATAACTTTTGATGCCCTGGCTAATCAAGAGCCTATTTATATCTGCCTTAAATGCACCCAATGACTTGGCCTCCACAGCCGCTTGTGGTAACAAATTCCACGGGTTTACCACCCTCTCACTAAAGTAATTTCTCTGCATCTCTGTTCTAAATGGATGTCCTTCAATCCTGAAATCATGGCCTCTTTTCCTAGACTCTCCTACCATAGGAAATAACTTTACCATATCTATTCGATTAACATTTGGAATGCTTCTATGAGATCCCACCTTATTCTCCTGAACTCCAGGGAATATAGCCCAAGAGCTGCCAGACATTCCTCATATGGTAACGCTCTCATTCCTGGAATCATTCTCGTGGATCTTCTCTGAACCCTCTCCAATGTCAGTATATCCTTTCTAAACTAAGGAGCCCAAAACTGCACACAATACTCCAAGTGTGGTCTCACAAGTGCCTTATAAAGCCTCAACATAACATCCCTGCTCTTATATTCTATACCACTAGAAACGAATGCCAACATTGCATCCACCTTCTTCACCACCAACTCAAACTGGAAATTAACCTTTAGGGTATCCTGCACAAGGACTCCCAAGTCCCTTTGCATCTCTGCATTTTGAATTCTCTCCCCATCTAAATAATGATCTGTCCATTTATTTCTTCCAAAGTGCATGACACTACACTTTCCAACATTGTATTTCATTTGCCACATCTTTGCCCATTCCCCTAAATTATCTAAGTCTCTCTGCAGGCTCAACATTACCTGGTCCTGCACCTATCTTTGTATCATCAGCAAATTTAGCCACAAATCCATTAATCCCATAGTCCAAATCACTGACATACATCGTATAAAGCAGCAGTCCCAACACTGACCCCTGTGGAACTCCAATGGTAACCGCAGCCAGACAGAATAGGATCCCTTTATTCCCACTCTCTGTTTTCTGCCAATCGGCCAATGCTCCACCCATGCTAGTAACTCCCCTGTAATTCCATGGGCTCTTGCTAAGAAGCCTCGTGTGCGGCACCTTGTCAAAGGCCTTCTGAAAATCCAAGTATGCCACATCTACTACATCTCCTTTGTCAACCCTGCTTGTAATTTCCTCAAAAAATTGCAGTAAGTTAGTGGCAGGATTTTCCTTTCAGGAAACCATGCTGGCTTTGGCCTGTTGGCTACAAGTCCCCTTTTGGCTCTCCCTAACCGTGGGCATCATTTAGTTTGTCCTGGAGTCCTTGGCAGTAAAGAGTGGCCAAGGCTTCCCAGCTCCAACTGCTCTCGTGTCAAAGTTCGGAAATCAATAGCATAACCGGCCACTGACCGACTTCCCAGATGCAGCTACATCAGACCATTTGAGGCTCTGTTTGTACCAGCAGGATGGTAAAATACCTTTCTCAAGGTGGCCATGAACTCTTCCGAAACTGCACCAATCTCTGATCTTCGTTCCCAATGCACAGTGCCCCAGGCAAGTGCTCTCCCAGTCAGGAGAGAGATCATAAAGGCCACTTTTCCATGCTCCGAAGAGCATTGAGTGAGGAAGCCACGGCAGAACCAGGGTCTCCATCAAAGCTCTCCAGGGTCAGAAGATATACTAGCTCAGCAAGAGCGACCGATAGCCTCACCCAAGCGATAGCTAGTATATGGTGGCCTGAAGGTCGTGTAGCTCCAGGTTCTGTCTGGAAATCCTTTTGTTGTGGCTGGTCACAGCGGCCGAGACTCTGCTACCCCATTGGATCCATGTTGGCTCAATCGTACTGTGATGAGAGACCTTGATAAGGATGGTTTAGACCCAAGTGCTGTTGTATCAGAGTCTGGACTCGAGACATGGTATAAAGCTGAAACAAGAACTGAGCAAAAACAAAACGCTAGACAATATCTCTGGTTAGGCTTATGATTGAGCGCCAAACCTCAGTTCAGGTGCTCTTTAAGTACTTAATTCTTGGCGACAATTAGCAGGACAGTCCTGAACTCTTTCAGGGGCCACACCAGCTATCTATATTTTAGAGTTAGAGTGTGTAAACGCAGGAATCTGGTGTGGTTGGGTGTATGTCATAACAGTTACTTTTTACTTTGTAGGAATTAATGGCCCACAAACCCAATCAGAATTGATATGCATCTGATATTTTTTATCTCTAACCTCAATCAGAATTGTTCTTTTATCCTTTATATAGGTCGTACCTGGATTTCTTGTATATTTCTGGCTCACTGGTCTTAAATGCCACAGATCTAGCCCTAAAAAGACGGTGTTTGGTCTGGGTATACTCTCAAAGGCACACATTCATCCACATAGATCTTAATGAAATCAGTGGCAATGTAGTGTATTCATTCAGATTCTAAGATGAGTCCCTGAATATTGTCCAGTCTATCAAGTTAAAGCAGTCTTGTTGGCACTTCTCCACCTCTATTGGCCATACCTTCTTGGTCCTCACAACTGGTGCTGCAGTCTTTAGTCTCAACCTATATGCCAGGAATAGAAGTACTGTCAAGTGATTAGACTTTCCCAAGTATGGATGTATGATTGGACGATAAGCATCCTTGATGGAAGTGTAACAGTGGTTGTGTGCTGGCTCCTCTGGTTCCACAGGTGTTAAGTTGACAGTAGTTGTTCAGAGACTTCTTCAAGGTGACCTAGTTGAAATACCCCAAAATGATAGGGAAGGCATCAAGGTTCAATGCTTCATGCCTGCTAATCACAGTGCCTAGCTCCTCTAGTGCTTGCCTGACATTGGTTTGAAGTGAAATATAGACTGCTACCTATATGATGGCTGAAAATCCCTCGACAGATAACATAGATGACATTTGACCTCTAGATGTTTCAGGTCATATGAGCAGGACTAAGACAGAATCTCAACATCTGTGCACCATGATAAGTTAATCATAAAGCATACTCCACCTTCTTTACCTTTAAACCACTGAGCAGTCCTGTCTTTGCAGAAAATGGTGAAGGCATCAGGCTACAGCACTGCATCAGAAATTGCGGGCATGAGCCACATTTCCTTGAAGCAAAGTACACAGCAGTCCCTGATTTCTCCCTGGTACTACAATCTTACTCTGTGGTCTTCAAGTTTATTTTTCAGAGACGGTACGTTCACCAACAGGATAGTTAGGAGTGCAGTATAAGGTCTAGGCATTTCAAACACACCTGTAAACAAGTGTGACTTCTGCACTTCTATTTTCCACGAGTCTGGAGTACTCCAATATCTGTCGATATCATTTAATTTGAACATCAATAGAGTTTTTTAAACATCGTAAAATAATGTTGCTTACTGAAGTACCCATGACTGTGACTGTGGATTTCAGCTATGGAGTCCTAAACATTGGAGCTGCATGCCAAGAGTTGCCCACTTATTGATGCCTCTTTATTCATGATTCGAAGTTCAAGATTAAAGATTGTTTAATGCTGCTAAATGTAATTTCCTGTACACGTGCTACTTGGGGTCTGATGCACCACAAAAAAAAGATAAAGAACACAATAATAATAATAATATAAAAACACAGTAAATATAAATACATTAGATTGCTTATGTACATAGATAGATTGTATGTCCATAAAGTGACACTAGGCATAGGGGTGTCTGTACACAAGGTAACTGACAGGAGATAATAAAGTAGTGGTTATTATGATGTGGAGGGGTGAGTTAGTGAGTGGAGGTGTTGATTAGCCTTACTGCTTGGGAAAAGTAACTGCTTTTGAATTTGATGGTCCTGGTGTGGATGGTACGTTGCCTCCTCTCTGATATGAGTGGGACAAACAGTCCAGCTATTTAACAATTAAACTTAAGGGGATTTCTTAATCAAGTTCAAGTTTATTGTCATTCAACAGTATATATGTATACCCCCAAACGAAACAATGATCCTCCAGAACAAGGTGCACAAATTACTCACATGCAACACATAAAATTATTACAAATAAACTACAAATAATCATGTTGCAATATGAATTATTTCTAGTTTTATTTCTTCACAATGTTTTGCATCATTTTGCTAAATAGAGTCATATGTCATAATCTGGTAAATCACCTCAAAAATAAAAAGTCCAGAAATAATTACCTTCCATCAAGTTCTGGATACATGCTCACCCCATTTTCTAATGCTTCCAATAATTGTTCAGCCGTCACCTGAACAACCAGGAGTGGATCCACAATAGGCAAAACCATCAGAAGATCATGCATGGTGAAATCACCTGGTGGGTGTAAACGATCTGAGCGCAAAGTACCTAGAAATTCAAAAATATTGATTATTTTTATAGATTTGATCAGTATTATCTTACAGAGCCCATATGATTCATTTACTTTTAATTATTGTGCATTTATTTCCTTGATTTGTTTGGAATCTATTTCTGATAATCAGGAGTCAATTCAATCTTTTTTTATTACTGAGAAGTCTGCAGGAACAAAGAGCCATAGGAATGCGTGCTCACAGCTTCTTTTGAACTCTTAAATTCAAAGGGCATTTGCTGTGCTTTACTTTATTAGCCAAGAAAAGAATGTAAGAATGGTGAACAACAATACCTAGATAATGTACATGAACTTCTGGTCACATTAAAAAGAAATCTGATTGCATTGGTGATGGTACAGACATTTAAGGTTTTGTCAGGATCTTGAAAATTTTATCAATAAAGAAAGATCGGATTGGCTTGGTTGTTTCATTTGGAACAGGATAGGCCAGAAATAGATGAATCTAATTCATCTGCCTAAAAATATGAAGGATCTGTTTCCTCTAGCAGAAGAGGCGAAAACCCAGAGGCAGAGTGATAGATTTAAAATAATTGGTAGAAGGATTGAAGAGGTCTGGGAAAAAATGTTACTCAGAGGGTGATAAGGAGCTGGGAATTTTGCCAGAAATAATAGTAGGGATAAAAGCACTTACAATATTTCAAAATATGCCTATTGTGTAGTTGAAGAATCATAGCCTCCAAAGCAGCACACCAGCTGTCGGATGATGACACAAGTCTGAGTCGTTCTTTTTCGACTACAGTGAAATTTTCATGCAGATTTTCAAAAATTTAATTAAGTGATATGGACATCTCTGATAAACACAATGTTTATTTTCTATCCATAACTGTCCCTGAATTAAGGACAGAGTTAAAAGTGATCCACTTTGTGGACCTGGAGTCTTATGTCAATCAGAATGCAAAAGTTATCTGTGACCTGAAGGACATTAGTGAACCCAAATTTCTAGAAGCTTTGTGCTATCATTGCCAACATATTTTAAAAAGATCCAAAATTACTGAATCACAGATGCCATGATGACTGAATCCCATCTTTCTAGATTAAAGATCTAAAAACTCAGATTAAATGAGTGAGTTCAGATTTGCCATATGAAACAAATATCTACATTGAATACAGATAATTTTTAAATTTGCAATTTTTATGTTGACATAGCATTAGTTCCTACACACATAGCAAAGCTTGAAAATGCTACGCATAAGTGGGGTGTCATCTATGGTAACACACAAGAACAAGAACTGCTATTATTCTAATTTTGCAACAATCTGTACTATTAATAAAACTACAACTCTCTTCCCACTAAAGCAGAGATCATAAAGCCTCCTGCTCCATAAATTAAAGTTCAAAATTAACAGGACGTGCCATTTGTTCTGTCAGTAATACATTCAGCATGCATCCTATACATTAAAATTTGTTTTCCAAATGTTTCCCCTTCCCCATTCCACCATATAGACAATGACATTTTGTTAATTATTTCCAAAATCACTGGTAAATTTCCATGAAATTCCATGCCCTTTCTTCAGATTTTTCCCTACACAAGTATGATATGTAACCACGCAAGCAGAATAATTTGCAAATAATGCCGCACTTATTTAACAACAGTAATTAAGCCTTCGTAAAAGTCACTGGTTTGTAATTAGGAGTGGATAACATACCAAAGCCAAAAGCAACGCCTATCTACTTGCCTACCTCAAAGCAGAAAATGACCCTGCCATTTTTTTAACAGATCGATATTTAATCATACAGTGCAATTACTCATTGTGCTATTAAGGGAAGCTTTACAATTTGGTATTACTGTAATTTCATTTCAGGGTAGATTACAAACATTATTTTATCGTTAGTGCCTGTTGAAATACCACCGAGACTAATTACATTGTTGATTCCCACCATACATAAATAAAGCATAACTTTGCATAAGTACCCTAGTTCCAAGAATTGTGATGATCCAAGACAGCCAGCAGCTGAATAGTTGAGATGATTAATTCAAGATATCTAATGATAAGCAAAAGTTGGGTGTATATTATAATTCAGAACTGTACAAAGGTTCTTTATGACCACCATCTAGTCTCTCAGAAAACCATAAAAGACACGTGTCATTGTTTTACTTTAAATTTTTTAAAGACAACACTCCCTATACACCTCCTCTAAGATCAAACAGTTTTACATTCTGCAGAGTGACCAGGTAGCAAGGATCAGAACAGCTTGTTGATTTCAACACTTTAATCCAACTTAAAGTCCTGATTGGACCTGGTTAGGTGTTTAGTAGAAACTAAGTTATTAAAAACAAAGATTTATTGAGGAAAATATACCTGAATTAAGCAATGCCACATCAGCATGTGTGGCTTCAAGCATAGCATTGGTAACAAGATTCCCGAGACTGCTCTCTGATTTTCTTACTGTGGTGAAACGGCCATCCAGTTCTACCTCTATCTGACACAGCACTTCTCCCAACAGGTGCTGCATAGATTAGAAAAATAGATATGTAAAAAATAAATTTCTGTGGCTATGGTTAGTATCCAGTAAAAATCATCAACTAGCAATTACATTAAACTATATCTCAGTTCATTCTGATTATATCATTTATTCTAATAACTGAAAATTAACAAAAATAATTGTTTCATATGCCCTTAAGCTGAGTGATCAAAAAGAATCAGAAGATTTCTATTACTAAATTATTTTAAGCAACAAAACGCTCCTTAAGAGAATTAACAATATGTGAAAACATCAAGGTTTACCAAAGTCTATTGGGGGCCTGAACAATGAACAAAATATTACGATGGAAACAATATAACTTTTAATGTAAGTACTTCAAATTATCATATTCCCTTACAGGGAATTTTAAATAAAAAAACCTTATCAATGAAACGTTGCAATCTCTTGTAAGATTCATTTGCTCCATAAAGCTTCAAGAGCCAAAAATCATCCTTGGGGAACAAAATTTCATCAAAATAATTAAGTTTATTGCAAGAATGTTTTAACACTGGCCCACTGAATTGAATAAAGTCTAGTGCATTGCTTCTTTGGCAATCTGACTATTACTTAAGCTTTATTAACACCTGTTCATTTTGTGCACAAATAGATCAATTGTCCCATAAAAAAAAGCTCAAGGTGTTTTCTATTTTGTTTTGAGATATCTGATCACTGCCAGGATTGCACCACAAGCTTTTCAATTAATCACAACAACTTTAACAATACAGAAATTAAACATATTTTGGCAAACTACGTTAGTACAGGAGGCAGTGCATTCAAGAGAGGAAAAGAGGAGGGTATTGCTGCATTGAGTTGTACTGAAGACTTAAAGCAAGAAGTGAAGCAACACAAAAAGATTCTGAAGATAGTTGTCTGTTCTGCTCTAAACCTAGAATCACATTCCTAAGAAATCTCACATAATTGAAAATTGCATTATAAAAATAATTTTCAATGTGAAAAGGGGGTTCACAGCTGAAGAATTTTTGACTTACAGAATTGTTATCTTCTCTGCAGGATTTTAATAATGGCATTTTTATAGGTGCAGTATATTTTGTTGCTACAAACTAATAATAAGAGATTAACCAAAACTACATTTTTGCAGTGTCTTCATCCATAGTTGACATGGTGCATGTCAAAACAGTTCTTAAATTCTGTGAAACAGCCACTGCTAGAATTAAAAGGAGCCACATCAGCTGGGTTCTCAGACTTTCTTTTCGTCTTTGTAGATTGCAAATGTTTTTTCTTTAACTGTTATAAAAAAAACCTGTCTTAAAATATTCCTTCAATCCACACACTCAGGGAGCCTCTGTTTCCTCTATCATCTTTGGCCTTGACCTAGCAGTTCTGGACTGCAGGAAAGTAGGAAAGCAACTTTCCTTATTTTAATAGCATTGTCCCTATTGTACAAAGTACAGACCCACAAGCCCAGTAGCTAAAATAACATTGTAAGTCCTTTTGTTTCTTTGATTGCCTCCAGTAATGAAACGCTCTTTTCCAATCATTATCATTAGCACTTTGAAGGCTTAAAATACTCCAGATGCTAAAATCTTGAGCAACAAACTGCTGGGGGAATTCAGCAGGTCAAGCAGCATCTATGGGAGGAAAGAATCCTTCTGACATTTTGTGTTGAAACCTTGCGTAATGACTGATGACTTGCCATTCATTATCTGCATGCTGATGATGTCAGCCCTACAACAAATGAAATATATACAGAGGTGTACAAACAAGAACCAGGTATTGATATTTACAAACAGCAATTGTTTTTGAAATCACAAAACACAGCTGTGTAAAATCTTGATTTATTAAAATAACAACTGGAATGTTGCACAATAGGATCCCACATAATACAAGTCTGAAACAGATCACAACATTTATATAATGTAGAACTGAGGCTCTTCAACCACAACAGTATTTTACTATTTTAAAAGACCAAGATAGATCAGCTGCTGGAATGGTATCACAACAAGAATTTTGCACTCAATGTCAGCAAGACCAATGAATTGATTGTGGACATTAGGAAGTGATGTTGGTAGCATACAAAACAGTTCTCAGAGGGGTCAGCAGTGGAAAAGGTGAACAAGTTCCTGGGCGTCAACATCGCAGGAGATCTATCCTGGCCCCAACAAATAGATGTAATCACAAAGAAGGCATGTTAGTGGTTATACTTCATTAGGAGATTGAGACTGTAGCAAATTTCTAGACATAGCATGGAGAGCATTCAGACTGGTTGCATCACTACCTGATATGGAAGCTCCAAAGTGTGGGACTGAAGAAAGTGACATCCATTGTTAAGGACCCTCACCATCTGGCATACACCTTCTTTTCATTACTGCCATCAGGGACAACATACAGGAGCCTGAAGACCCATTCTGAAAGTTTCTTCCCCTCTGCCATCAATCTTCTGAATAGTCCATGAACTCATAAACACTACTTCGCTGTACTTCCTTAACACTATTTATTTATTTACTGGTTGATTCATTGATTGATTGTAAATTTTGTTACTGCCACTGAACAACAAATTCCACAACATGTGTCAGTTAAAGCAAACCTGATTATGATTCTGGTATTTACTTATGCATATTAATAATTTTAGAATGATAGGTCATATTTATCATTACTTGGGAGATGCACTGGGTATAGAGAAAAGGGTATCAATAACATCCACAATTTTTTGTTACTTGCATAAAATCCATGGCCCAATCAGATAATGAGCACTGATAAATACAAACATTTTCTTCACATTGTAACTTATATTGACATAATTACAAAATACTTTTCTTTCAGCAATAGTATTCTTAACTTTTCCAGGTAAATACAGGTTATAATACATGTGTTTTGAACAAGAATATCTTGTTTTACCAATTAACATTTATCTGATAATTGAACATCAAGAAAATTATACAGGGCATCAATCAAAGAAGTATGTTCCACCAAACCAACTGCTGACACAAATTTATAGAATGAAAATGCATCAATAAATTCATTAAACTATAGCCAACATACCTCCAAATTAGAAGTAAATCCTTGGACAATGTTCCTCACAAAAGCGTCTTCCTCTAAATCTTCTGTAATGTCTATCTTTTGTGTGGTGTACTTATAGTTATTCTCAAAAGCTCTTGTAATGTCAATTTTAGTTAGGTTTCTAAAATCTGATCCACTTTTGATGATTAGCGTTCCATTAATTACTTTGATGCCATAATCATGATCATGGCCTCCTAGAATCAGGTCCAACCCATCAGTGTTCCTTGCAAGTCTAATATCATTATTCCATTTCATGTGTGTCAAGGCAATCAGAAGTTGTGCACCTTTGGTTCGAAGATCTTGAGAAAGTTGGTTAGCAACAATGACGTAATCAATAAAGTTCACATTTGTCCTATCAATAGTTGGTAAAGTATCAATCCATTCTTCTTCCACCAATCCCATCAAACCGATTTTTACACCATTCCATTCCAATAACTTGCTTCCTATACCATGTCCTAGTGGTTCAGAAGTAAATAAGTCATACACATTGCTGAGCAACCAAGGGAAATGCATATCTGATATTATTTCTTCCAATAGGTCAACTCCAAAATCAAATTCATGATTTCCTGTAAAACAAATGTCCAGTAAACAAAATGTACTGATCCAATTCTGATTGTAGCCATAGTCTAATGTCACGAAATTTTAGCTATCAAAAACAAAAACAGCCTAAAACTAAAATATTAATAACTATGCAAGAATCTACTGTATATCTAAAGCAAATAAAAAGTCATGGCTAGCCATTAGATTTATCTATTCTGCTGAAGCTAATTTCAATTAGAAAAATATAATATAGGAATGAAATACAAAAATTGTCAGGTAACTTGTGTCAACTTATGATATTTAAAATTACTCACCAAATACTGCACATTGTATTCCAAAAGCATTAAGAATTGGTATCATGTGTCGTCCTTTTGTAGTTGTACTTAAGAGGGAAGGATTTAAGCAGTCACCACTAAAAAGTATCAGGGGATTTAGTGCTTTAAATTGTTTTAATGCTGTAGCAAACCTGTAAAAAATGATGAATTCACAGAATAAATAAGATCCAGAAAAACCAAATATTATTTGTGAAAATCAGAAAAATGCTGGTAATGTGAAATAAAAACAGAAGAAAGATGCACACACTAAGCAAGCCATGCAGCATATAGGAAAAGAGAAGTGTTGGTGGTTTAGATCAAAACATCTAAGAAAGAGAGAAAACAAGTTTGTTTTAACTTACAGAGAGAATAGGGGTATTTTTCTGATAATGTAAGACCTTATTTTGCTGGTAAGGTGTTTTGGGAATAACTGTAAAAGAGATTATGAGGCCAATGGAATTAGTTATGTACCTGACTCTCTCCTTCCTTTCCTCTTCTGGATATTTCTGTCTCCCATGAAGGGGATAGGGTAGTGACAAATGTGCATTACAGACTCCTACAGCTATCTTAAATTTAGTTCCTGTCAGGCTGCCTCCTGCAGGTACTCAATTCTGTTCTCCTAATTTTTCCATCTTTGTCATATCCACTCTGATAATGAGACTTTCTACATAAAAGAAACTTGGAGATGACTTTCTTCTGCCTGAACTGTAGCTATCCCTCTTCCATCATTAGCAGGCATTTGATTGTATCTCATTTATTTTCAGCACTTCTGCTTTCACACCCTGCATTCCTGAAAAGAGCAAGTGCTGCTTCTCAACTGACAAACCTTTGCATTGAATGGATCAGCCATTTCACATATTCTGTTTCTTTAAGTGGTCCTGTTAAATAATTAACATGATCATTCCACTTATAGATCATTCACTGCAACCCCAGAATCAGCATATCAAAGATATTCCCTTTGCCATTTCCATTCTCCTCCCTGCCTTATTAAAATTAAAATTAACTTGTTTTCCCCTTCCTAGTTCTGATGAAAGGTCTCTTTCCAATGATATTGCTTAACCTGTTGCACTATTAGAGCAATTTTGTTTTTATTTCAAGTAGTATTTAGGACCATACTCCAAAACTAGATTTATCCAAGTATTTAACCATCTCTCTGGAACATTGTTGGTGCCAGATACTCTATTATTAACATCTTAGAAGTTATCATTAATCAGAAGCCTAACTGGACTACAAGCATAAGCACTGTGTCTAATAGACTTGGTAAGATCAAATAACAAAATCATTTCCTGACATTCCAAATCTATTGGTAAAATATTCTTCATTTATTTAGATGATTGAATCTCCAAAAACTTGACGTCTGAACTCCTCCATCCTGATCAAAAAAAGCGCAACAGTGTCTTTATTTCCTGCGAAGCATCAAGAAAGCTCACCTCTGTTCCAGGATACTGATGGACTTTTACCACTGTACCATTGAGAGCACACTCACCAACTGCATCTCAGTGCAGTATGGCAATTGCCCCGTATCGGACTGCAAAGCACTCTAGCGTGTGGTGAAAATCGACCAGTGAATTACTGGCACCCAATTGCCCACCGTTGAGAACATCTACCATAAACTCTCCCTGGGCAGGGTGAAAAGCATTATTAAGGATGCATCTCACCCTAAACATGAACTTTTTACTCTCCTCCCATCTGGTAGGCGCTACAGGAGCCTCCACTCCCGCACCAGCAGGCACAGGAAGAGCTTCTTCCCTGAGGCTGTGACCCTGCTGAACCTCATATCACAGCGCTAAACAGTACTGCACCCATATTGTACTGTCTCAGTACTTTTATATTTGTATGCTATAACACTTTTTATTCGCAGTTATTTTGTATATAACACTATTCTTTGCATTTCTCATAAGATGCTAACTGCATTTTATTGGCTTTGTATCTGTACTCGGCACAATGACAATAAAATTGAATCTAATCTAATTCAGGACAAATTAATTCCATGTAATTACTCCAACTACTACCCTAAAAGCCACTTTCTCTACCAGTAGCTTATGATGGCTGTAGTCTGTATTATCCAAAAATGCATTTGCAGCAAACCTCTAAGATTTCTTTGGCATTTACCAAACCCATTGTTTCTAATATATAGTAGAACAATAGGACAACTGAATGAGAAAATCATTTCCTGAAAGCTCTTCTTCAAATCACCTCCTGAAAGTTTATCTTCACTGGGTTAAATTCTTAGAACCTCCAACATAAAACAATTGTGAGAGTAGCTTCAACAAAATCATTGGGTTTAAGAAGACAGCTCACCACCGCTTTCTCAATGGTAATTAGAAATAGACAATAAATATTGCCCTTGCCAGTGACTGAATCAGTGACTCATCCTATGAATGAGTAAAAAATAAATACTAATGACCAGAACAAATGAAGCTGTGTATTTTTCAACATTAAGAGATAGTCAAATATATCATAGATTTTCAAGATTTATAAGGCTTGGAAAGGTTGAACAATTATGTCTAAATCAGTTAAATAAACAGTGAAATTATGAATATTATATTTAAAGCATATCTGAAACAAATACACTTTTAAAATCTTCTGAATTCAGAGCAACAATTCAGTCTGAACATATTT
Source organism: Hypanus sabinus (assembly GCF_030144855.1). Lineage (NCBI taxonomy): Eukaryota > Metazoa > Chordata > Chondrichthyes > Myliobatiformes > Dasyatidae > Hypanus > Hypanus sabinus. Next base: position 63,513,018 of record NC_082719.1, on the reverse strand, counting down.
TCAATCTCAAATTATGTGGCTTCTGTGGTGCTAAGATAAAGTTGAAAATGTTAATTCTCTTGTGCTACTTTCCTAACTCAATCATTTCTGTGGGAAACCTGACCAGCTGATTTTGTTTGGATCTTAGCAGCTAAAAGATGCAATTTAAACAATAAAAATCAAGATGAATGGGAGCTGAGTAGGTTTATGTCAAAAGATTATCTCCTCCATTTAAAACCAAAATTCCCTTATGCAGAAAGTTGGAACTGTTTGGAATGATGAATGGACTTTTGATGGGCATATAGGAAATTATAGGTAGGAAATGGAAATCGAGAAGTGAGCATAATATATGATCAACGTACAGGCTCAGTGGGTCAATGATTTTTGCTGCTTATGTAAATTAAAATATTAAAATAAATTAAAATATTACAGAAAGTACTATGAATACTGAGTGTGTCAATACTTGGGGTTATTCCTGACAGAATATATCACTGGGAACAGGTTTCTAAATATTAGATGTCAGGAATTATGCCATGGAATGGAAAAACAGGGAGCGGCACACAAAATATAAGTCCAATGTTAATTGTTTTACTGTAAGATAGCAATATGAGGATGTATCATACTTCTGGAGGCTCAAATTTGCCACCAATATTGGTACAAGTAATTAAGAGACCAGGAAAACACGATCAAATATCGTGGTGAACCTGACGGGATTTCTGACAAACCCAAGTAATTTTATTGTTGATATATTTGAGGTCCTTGAGTTGTGCACCACAGGATTTTATAATGGGGAAAGTTCACAAATTGTGGAAGCAATTAGAACAAATGATTGTGATGTGGTTTGAGTGGAAACTGATATCCAAGTAGGGTGTTTGGGGGCAACTGGAAGAAAAATATTAAAGACTACACAGAACATGATTAACACTATGAAACATAACTATAGAAAATTTTCCTGAAGTGGAACTGCTAGAAGGAATGCTGGGTATTAAAACACTGATAGATATTTGCTGGTGCTGATGGGGAGGGTTTAAACTATTTTGCCAGTGGGTTGGGAAGCAGAGCAATAGTTTAGAAGATAAGGCAGTTGGTGCAAAGGTAACTGCAGCATACAGAGGGACTATGAGGATATAGAATACCCCAACCCCCAATAGCAACAGGGTCACTGAGGAAGAGGTCGGCAGACAGATTTTGGAAAGATGCAAAAGTAATTGGGCTGTTGTCATGGGTGACTTCAACGTCCCTAATATTGATCAGCATTTTCTCCTGCAAGTTTTAGATGAGGCATAATTTGACAAATGTGTACATGAAGAATATCTGAAATAATATGTGGAAATGCCAAATAGAGAAGAAGCTATACTGTATCTGGTACTAGGCAATGAACATGACATTTACCATGGTCTTGGAAAAGAATAGGAGCAGACATTATGGAAAAGTATTAATTGAGGGAGGACAAATTATAATGCTTTTAGGCACGGATTTGGAAGCATAAATTGGGAATGGATAGACTTAGTGAAATGCACAACAGAAATGTGGAGGCTGTTGAGAGTGCACATTCATGGGATTCTGGATATGTTTGTCCCCCAGAGGCTGGGAAAGGGTGGTAGGGAGAAGAGATGGATGCCAAAAGATGTGGAACGTGTAGTCAAGAGGAAGAAAGAAGCATACTTGGGATTTAGGCTCATCAAGGCTCTAGAGAATTATGAAGTAGCAAGAAGGAGCTTAAGAACGGACTTGGGAGAGCTAAAAGGGGATATGGAAATGCCTTGCTGAGTAGGATTACGGAAAACCCAAGGTGTTCTACACATATATAAAGAACAGAAGGATGACTAGAGTGAGGATAGGACTGTTCAGGGATAGAAGAGAAAGCATGTGACTTAAGTTGGAGGAGGTAGGGGAGGTCCTTAATGAACTCTTTACTTCAATGTTCAATAGTGAGAGGGAACTTGATGATTGTGAGGTCAGTGTAGAACAGGCTGATACACTTAAACATGTGGATGTTAAGGAAAAGAGTGTGCTAGAACTTTTGAAAAACATTAAGATAGATAAGCCCACCTCCCCCATCCCCGGACAGACAGGATATAACCAGGTTACTACAGGAAGCCAGGGAAGAGATTGCTGCACCTTTTACAATGATTTTAGTATCCTCACTGGGGGTGTGGTAAATGGTATGCCTTTGTACAAGAAAGGTAGTAGGGATAACCATAGTAATTGTAGACCAATGAGCCTTATGTTAGAGGTAGGCAAACTATTGGAGAGGATTCTTAGAGACAAGATTTATGATAGTCAACATGTCTTTGTAAGGGGCAGGTCATGTCTCATGAGCCTGATTGAATTTTTTGAGGAAGTGACAGAACAAATCAAAAGCAGAGCAGTGGTTGGAGATTTTACTAAGGCATTTGACAAGATTCCACAGGACAGGTTCATTCAGAAAGTCAGGAAGCATGGAATGGAGGGAAACTTGGCTGCATGGCTTTATAAATGGCTTGCTCATATTATGCCTGGTGGCTAGTGACCAATGTTGTTCTACAGAGATCTGTTCTGGGATCCCTGCTTTTTCAGAAAGCTATAATTAACCCGGAGGAGGAAATAGTTAATAAGTATGCAGATAACACGAAGGTTAGTGGTGTTGTGGATAGTGTATAAAGTTGTTGCAGTCTACAATGGAACACTGATAGGAGCTCATCTGAGAAGTGGTAGATGGAGTTCAATCCAGAAAAGTGTGAACTGATTTACTTTGGAAGGCCAAGTCAGAAGGCAAAACACAGTGTGGAGGAACAACGGAATCTTGGGGTCCATGGTCATATTCTTCAAAGTTGACATGCAAGTTGATAGGATGGGAGTTGGCCTTCATTAGTTTGTGGAAATGAGTTCAAAAGCCACAAGACAATGTTGCTGTTCTATAAAACTTTAGTTAGACAATACTTGGAGCATTGTGTTCAGTTTGGTCACCTTATTAGAAAGTATGTGGAAGTTTTAGCGAAGGTGCAGAGATTTACCAGGATGCTGCCTGAATTAGAGAGCATGTTTTAAGAGGAAGGGTTGAACCAGCTAGAGCTTTTCTCATTTCAACAAAGGAGAATGAGAGGGATATACAAACGTTTGTAATAAGAGGCATAGATCAAGTGGACTGCCAGAGACATTTCCCAGGAAGAAAATTGTTAACATGAGGGAACATAACTTTAAAGGATTTGGAATAACATACAGGGTGATGTCAAAAGGAGGTTTTCTTGGAGTTGAAGATGCATGAAATGAGCTGCCAGAGTGATGGCAGAAGCAAATACATTAGGACCATTTAAGAGACTCACAGATAGGCACATGGGTGTAAGAAAAAAATGAAGGGATTGTGGGAGGAATGGCTTAGATGGATCTTAGAGGAGGTTGAAGAGTCAGCACAACATTGTGGGCCACAGGACCTGTACTACACTTAAGTTTTATATTTTCCCATGTGTTCATTAATTAGCCTGAAATATTTCCTTTTTCAAGTGTATATTTCCAATTTACTTCACCTGTCAAGGGTAAAGATTGAATGTTCACTGTACCTTTATACAGTGGATTCCGGTTAATCAGGCCATCAGTAAATCAGGACGGATGCTTATTTGGGTCAACCCTTAAAGAACAAAAAGTAATCAAGAAAATAGCTGGGGTTCCCTTTGTTTAATTGGGGCACCGTGCCACTTAATTGGGCAGGAGACTTGCCGAACGGTTTCTAACTAGAGTCAGCCGTGTGCACTTGCATGGTGACACTACACCATACATAGAGCAAGCAGTTTTAAAATATCATCAGTTTTCTGTGTTTGTGTTCAAAAAGCAGTGATTTTTTTCCACTGATAGTTGGTGAGACACAAGCAGTAAGACAATTCAAAACTGTTTTGCCCATTGTATTTTCAAGCATTGAGGCTTGGAGATGCCAGGAATGAAAATAAAACGATTTCACTACTTCAACAAGTTAGGGACTATGAAGAATTTGAAGGTATTGACAATCATCTTGGTCATGGTAGAACTGACAGTGCTTTGGGAAGACTAAATTAAGGAGGCAATCGAGTTCAAGGAATCCAAATACCTGGAGCTTATAGAGCAGTGCCAGAGACAATGGTGGCGGGCAGCATTGCAACCCTATAGAGATGAGGTGTAGAGGGTTTTGTTGGCTGCTCATTCTACAGAACCTAATCTCTCCTTGGCAAACAACAGAACAATCAGGATCATCACGGAGGCTGACAAGTGTGCCTCCAGCTGGTATGGTTCAAGAGGAGTTACCTGTGAACCAATGCTGCAGGGACACAAGCCAGGGCCTGATCAATCCTGGCTGGGTCATCTGATCAAACGTGTCTGATGTTGAAAGACCTAAAACTGCCAATGACCACAGGTTACATCACTGATTAAGCATCGCAGTGCATCCTAGATGGTATCTCAGCAACACTGAATGTTACAATGAAAATGAAGATTTGGAGGATGTAATGATCAGAAGAATTATACCAAAGGCAGTCCATTATCTATGGTAGGTGTCTGTGCTGATTTTATTCCATTTACAGTCAATCTAAAGAACATATACACTGGATTAATTCCTTCATCAATAACTATTAGGCACAAACGCAATTTTATAGTACTGTAGTAGTTACAATTCTACTTTTTTGTTTTTCATTTAAGTACATAATTTATTACTCAGTTAAATTGTATTGTCTTTTATCTACCTTTTTAATAATTTCCATGAAATTTTGGTTAATTGGGTAGCCACTTAATTGGGCCATAATCTGTCCCAATTAACGGGATTCCACTGTGTTTATTCATTGCCAACTGCCCTCTATTATAATTTCCAACTGCTAAGGGACTGGTAAAACATAGTCGAACTTTGTAATGAACCTGATGAGTTCAATTAAAGTAATCTTCGTGGTGATACAATTTATTGTATTGAATTCCGAAGTTAGTTCATTTGCATAATATTTATTTATATTCACGAGTCATGGTGGGTTAAACACATCGCTGGATCAACAGTCCAGGTATCTAGATAGCTGTTTCAATGTTAATAACTATGCCACTCTATCCTTACCACAATGCTCAAAGCAAATCTCCACCCCGAATGCATCACCCAGATGTTTTGTTACTTTTAAATATATGTAATCTTTGGTCAGAAAGCTGTCGAACCTATGTTGGTGCCGGAATATGGAGAGATTCTTGCGGATTGCACCCCCCCCCCCCACCCCGCACATTCTTGGGTGAGCTGCTTATTAACACAAACATGTTTCGCCGTATGTTTTGATGTACGTATGATAATGGTTTTTGCAATCTTGTCATCTTCCTTAGAAATCATACTCATTTCGTATTTAACTGCACAGAACAAACTTATTTCTCTCTCTGTCTGTCAATTCACTCGCAGCCACGAAAAACTAACACAGCAAGTTCCTCGTGGTTTATTAACAAACACCTTACGCCAAGTAAACGCGTAAAAAGAATGACCGTAACCTGGACGCGCCCCCCACGGGTTCCTCCGCACGCGGCTGGATTTCATAGACATCGTTAAAGTGGAGGATGGTCAAAATGGGAACAACTGGGGCAGATGCTTCACAGGAGGGGTCGAGCACACTCGTCGTCTCCGCCGCCATCTTTCCAACGCCCGCAGCAGGGTCGCCAGTAACCGTCCGTGCGGTCGTTATAGTAACGTCGAGCTCGCGCTGCCGCCACGTGCCGCGCCGCGCCGCGCCGCCCCGCCCGGGCGGCAGGCCCATTGTGACTCACGGTCGCTGAGCGCCCGCTCGCTGCGGAGACCCGGGGGGGAAAGCTGCTGCGGCTGAATTCGGATGAGATTCTGTCAGAAAGAGAAGGAAGGGGCAATGTGGGCCCCTAAATCAAAATGTGGTGAAAATCAACCTATGAGCACAAGGTTGTGTGCCATAAACTCTATCGAGCTATCTATGAAGTGGGAAAAAATGGAAGGAGGTTATGGATTGGTTTTATTAATTCATTTATTGAGATATAGCTCTGAATAGGCCCTTTCGGTGCTTCCAGCCCAGCAATACCCCAATTTAACCTTGTCCTAACCACAGGACAATTCACAATGCCTAATTAAGCTACCGATGGTAGGTCAATCGGACTCTGGGAGGTAACTGGAGCACCGGGGGAAACTCACACAGTCATGGGGAGAACATACAAACTCCTTACAAACAGCGGTGGGAATTGTACCTGAGTTGCTGGTACTGTAGAGCAGTGCTAACCACTATTCTACCATCCAAGTGAAGCACAAACTGTAACATAAAATCTTTCAGGTTCCACTCGTGTAAGATTTTCATTCAAGTTTTCTGTTACATTATTTTGTAAAACCCAAGCTCTGTTTTGATATATTGACAAGTAGTTTATTGTCATATGTTATATTCTCGATAATGTTTCTGGTGTTCTCTTCTTTATGAAACACTTCTCCTGTCAAGTGAAATCAATAGTTTGATTGAAATTTTTCTATAAAGCTGTACAGGCCACAAGTTCTGAAGGGCTGTGGGTTCAGCTTAAAAATACTCAAGATGCAAAAGCATAAGGTTATAGAAATTGGAATCGTGCAGTGTGGGTTTGTGAAAAGCAGTTTTTTGTTATCATGAACTCTAAAAATTTCAGTCAATTCAAAAAATGTTTGGATCACAACACTAAATAGTCAAAATCATGTTTTGAAAAAAGTTAAATCACTTCTACATTGTAATATCTACTATATTGTATTTATATTCCCAGACAGTGTAGCTGGGTAAGCATACCAACATTTACTGATACCAATTACCATAGTCTGGACTTCTGAATTACATCCTGTGATGAGGTTCCAAATAAGTCTACCTAATAATGCACCACACAGTGTAAGTTTACTTCTTCTGTGCTTCCAGCATGTTATTGTTCTACAGTACAGAGATGGTAATTGAGGCTGACTGCCAGGATTTGGCCTGTTCAATTAGCCACCAGGACTTGTTAGAGCAGGGAGAAAAATAATTCATTGTATAGGGAAGGGAATGAAAAAAAATGCAAGAGCCAAACTAAATCGTATAAGGAGAATATGAGAAGATTACACGGAGAGACAATTTACAGTAGAAGTGATGTGCAGTGGAGTCGAAAGCAGAGCATTAATGCATTAGTTCCACTGTAATAGTATATTTTACTATGATTGATTATTAATCAAACATATTAATTTTCTATTGGTCAATGCCATTTTATTACATATCTGTGCTGTAATTGATTGTGTGCAGATCGAAGGCCTCCTAATGTTCTTAATTCTTATAGACCCAACAATTCTAGCAAACTCAGCAAACCACAGAGCAATTCTTAAAAGGAGAAACTTCGAAGAATAGAGAATGAAGAAGAATTCTATGCCTAAGTTAAAATTCGCAAGGTGATTGGGAGTGGAACATGATGGTGCAGAAGAGCTGAAGAGCTAAGTGCATGGCGAGCCTAAGAAGAAGCATGAGAATGTTTTGCCAGACTTTGTACAAAATATATTTTGATGGAAGTAGACCAGCAACGCATTTCAGCAGATGGCAGAAATCTTGCATGGGAAGTCTTGGAAGAGGTATTAGAATGTATTGCAAGGCATTTCACAAAATATATTTCAATGGGAGTAGAACAGCAAGGCATTTTGGCAAATGGAAGAAATCTTAGGGAAATGATGAAATAAAGAAGAGAAAAACAGCATACATTTAAAGAAGGAAGATAATAGTTTGCATACAGTGCAGAACTAAATAATAGAAATAAAGAAATAAGAGAACAGATGTCTGTTCTACCTAGCTGAAATTAATATAGTGATAAAGATTCTCAATGAATGGACACAGAATGGAATCAAAGGCACAGGATGGAAAAATAGATGGGGAATAAAACAGGAAGTGCTGGAAATACACTATAGGTCAGTGAACAGAAGGACAATGTTAATGTTTCAGGTCAAATGACCTTTTATATATCTGAAAGTTCTTCAGTCCAAAACAATAATTCTCTTCAGACCTTTGCTTTATTACACCATTGACAGCTAAGTATATGAAAATGTGTAGATATTTTTGCAATGTTTTATTGAGACATCACTGCTTTCAAATGACCATAAGTTACTGCAGCTAATTTGTCGCTTTATGCAATCTGAAGAGGGTAGTGCAACTGAGGTAACATAGTGGTCCAGCAATCAGAACTGCTGCCAAAGTGTTCTAGCAACCCAGGCTTCATATGAGGCCCTCCGATGGTCAGGCTCAACCATGGATGTTTTGTCCCAGCTGTCTAAGTGATATGCAAGTCAGGGCAGTTTGATATGGAGAGCAGGCTCCCTCTCTCCATGCAGCTGATGAATGCAAAGGAATGGCAGAGACCAATTATGGTTTGGCACCAGCAGCTGAAGTTGCCAGTCAGAGTTGAACTCAACGTCGGACTGCACAGGGACTCCAGCTCCATATTTTTCCTCATGATTTATTTCTAAAGCCTTGAGTATAGCGGCAAGGCAGCAGAGTTTTGAGATCAGAGTTTTCCTTCAACGAGATAAGTTGCCAACCACAGCTGATGAGCCTTATCTGTCCAAAGTTACTGGTTTTAAGGCACCAGTTACACTCTTTGTCCCTTCACCTATCAGCAGGAATGTTTCCGCTGGGCTAAGTAGCTAATACACATGAGAAGCCCAGGAGCTGGACTTGGTTGTCAGAGGCTACTCGAGACACATGCCTTTGAGAGAATTTAATAGATGGTGTGAGCTTATCCCCTCTGGCATTCCTGGCTATAACAATTTTAAGGAACCTGGGTTTGAGATGAACCTCAGAGACTGCATGTTTCAAGTTCGCATATTCTTCATGGCTGTGTGTATTTTCCCAGGATGCTCTGGTTTTCTCCCACATCCCTAAGATGTTACTTGGTTAATTGGCTATTATAATTCACCTCTAGTGTAGGTGGGCTAGCAAGAAAGTTAGCAAGAAAGTTGAAAATCGAAGAGTTGGCAGAGACTCTATGAAGTAAATGGCTCAAGTTATTTTGAAATGCAGGAAGGGAGATCAAGCTCTTGATACCTATGTGTGATAGCTGTTATCACTGTAAAATTGGCAATAAATCAATTTAAGCAGTAAAATCAAAACTCCCCTCCTCCAGCACCAGTTCTGTCAATTTAGTGCCAGCAGATGCAGTTAATTTATAATTAGTGATTTACTGTGAAGTTCAACTTTTATCTGTTATTCTTGCTGTGAATTGAAAATAATAAGCCTATTGGAATGTACTTAAATTGAATTATAACCATGTCCTATGCCATACTTGCTGTTGAGCATCTCTTCTGCATGTCTTATTCCATACTCATGAAGAATAATAACCTTTGAAAAATCCATGGATCTAAGTTCATATCTCTGAAAATGACCACACATCGATAGCGTGGTAAAGAAGATGTATGGAATGCTTGTCTTTATTAGCGGAGGCATCCAATTTAAGAGTCATTAAGTTATGTTACAGCTTTATAAAACTCTGGTTAGGCCACAACTGGAGTAATGAATGATGTGAAGGCCATGGAGAAGATGCAGAAGAGGTTTGCCAGGATGCTACCTGGATTATATGTGGTATAAAGAGAGACAGAACAAACTAGGGTTGTTTCCTCTGTACCAGCAGAGGCAAGGGGAGACCTAAGTTTATCAAATTATGAGAGGCACAGATAGAGTAGACAGCTGATATTTTTCCCCAGAGTTGCAATGGCTAATACCAGAGGATATGTATTTAATGTGGGAGGGAAAAGGTTCACAAGAGATGTGCAGGCCAAAGTAGGTGGTGGGTGGGTTCTGCAAACGTGCTGCCAGGGGTGTGGTGGTGGAGACAGAAACAACTGAGGCATTAAAAAGACTATAAGATAGACACATAAATATGCAAATAATGGAGCTATATGTGCGGCCAGAGGGAAACAGGTGTTAGTGGCTTAATTAGTTCAGTACAACATCGAGGACAGAGCAGTCTATTCCTGACCTGCATTGTTCTTTGTTCTATCTACATCAACCTTAATCCCTTGCATGAGTCCCAATATTTGCTTTAAAAGGGATTCAAATGCTATTGAGATTCGGTTTTTAAATTTCTGGCTCGTGATCTCTGAAGATACATAAGTGTGATCAACTTTGCAGTCCCTAGAGCAACACATGCAAAATGCTGGAGGAACTCAGCAGGTTAGGCAGCATCTAGGGAAATGAATAAAACAGTTGACGTTTCAGACTGAGACTATATTGGGACTGGAAAGGAAGGGGAAGATTCCAGAATAAGAAGGTGGGGAAGGGGGATGAAGACAAGCTAGAAGGTGATGGGTGAGGCCAGGTGGTAGGGGAGGAGGAGGAGAATGAAGTAAGAAAGGAGAGTGGATTACGAGATAGAGAGGGATGGAGGAGGGGCACCAGGTGGAGGTGATGGGCAGGTGGGGAGGAAAAGGTAAAATGCTAGAGTGGCAGAAATGAAGAAGGGGGAAGGGTAAAAAAATTACCAAAAGTTAGAGAAATCGATGTTCATGCCATCAAGTTAGAGGCTACCTAGACGGAATACGAGGTGTTGTTCCTCTAACCTGAGAGTGGCCTCAGGTTAGCAGAAGAGGAGGCCACAGATTGTCATTGGGCCCTGTGGGAGCCAAGTGCAGAAAATGCAGCGATATTTAAATTATAATTAGTGACAGGTGATGTGCCAGAGGATTGGAAGATAACTAATGATGTTCTGCTGTTTAAGAAAGGCTCTAAAACTGCCAGCGAGCTTGACATTAGTAGTGGAAACATTTGGATGGTATTTTAAGGGACTGCATATAAGTATTTGGACAGATAGGGATTGATTACGGATAGTCGGCATAGGTATTACATGTTAAGTCACATCTAACCAATCTTATATGGTATTTTAAGGACTTTACCAGGAAAGTTGATGATGGACTTTAGCAATGTATTTAATAAGGTCCCATTTGGAAGGTTAGTCAAGAAAGTTCAGTCACTTGGCATTGAAGATCAGGTAGTAAATTGGATTAGACATTGCCTTTGCTAAGAAACTGAAGAGTTGCAGTAGTTGCATGCCTCTCTAGTGCCTCAGGGATCGGTGCTGGATCCATTATTGTTTGTCTTGTATATCAATGATCAAAATGATAATGTGATTAACTGGATCAGCAAATTTGTGGCAAAAAAACAAGATTGGGAGTGTAGTGGACAGTGAGGAAGATAATCAGAGCTTGTAGCAGGATCTGGGCAAGTTGGAAAACTGGGCTGAAAAATGGCAGGTGGATTTAATGCAAACAAGTGGCAGGTGTTGCACTTTGGCAAGACCAATCAGGATAAGTCTTACACTGTAAATATAGGGCACTGTGGAGTGTTGTACAACAAAAGGGTCTGGGAATAATTCATTGAAAGTGCCAGCACAGGTAAGAATGGTTATAAAGAAAGTTTTTGGTACATTGGCTGTCTTAAATTGAACTGTTTATAGGAGATGGAATATTATATAGAAGTTGTATAAGGAGTTGGTGAAACCTAATTTAGAGTACTGGGTTTAGTTTTGGTCACCTACCTACAGGAAAGATGCAAATAAGGTTGAAAAAGCACAGAGGAAATTTACAAGAATGTTGCCAGGACTAGAGGACCTGAGTTACAAGGAAAGATTGAATAGCTTGGAATGTAGAAGGTGTATAAAATTATGAGGGATAAAAACAAGGGTAGATGCAAGCAGGCATTTTCTACTGAGATTGGGTGAGATTGAGAGGTCATAGGTTAAAGGTGACAGGTGAAAAGTTTAAGATGAACATGGGAGGATATTTCTTCACTGAGAGGGTTGTGAGAGTGTGGAAAAAACTGCTCGCTCGCACAAGTGGTTTATGCAAACCCTATTTCAACATTTCGGAGAAGTTTGGATAGGTAAATGGATGGTAGGGTATGGAGACCTATGGTCTGAATGCAGATCAATGGGAATAGGGAATTTAAATAGTTCAGCAAGGACTTGATGGGCTGAAGAGACTGTTTCTGTGCTGTAATTTTTTATGATTATGTCGGAATGACAATGGGATAGGAGTTCTGCTTTTTGCGGGTGGAACTGAGGTGCTCAACAAAATGGTCTCCATTCTACGTTGGGTCTCCCCAAGATAGAGGAGTCAACCCCAACAGATTCACATGTGAAGTATTGCCTCACCTGTAAGGTCTGTTGGAGCCCTGAATTGAGGTGAATAGGTTGGTGTAGCATTTCTGCCACTTGCAGGGATAAGTGCCAGGAGGGAGATTACTGGGAAGGGACAAGGGAATCATGGAGGGTGTGATTCCTGTAGGTGGAGAGTGCAGAGGAGGTCAAATGTGTTTGGTGATAGAATCCCATTGAAGATGATACAGTTTGTGGAGAATCATGGGGATCCTCATGGGTTGGTAGATGAGAATAAGAGGAACTCTATCCCTTTCAAAGCGGCGGGAAGATGGGTGAGCGCTGGTGTTTAGGAAATGCAGGTGAGATCCTGATGTTCTGGAAAGGAAAGCCTCATCCTGGGTGACAGAGACAAAGGAACTGAGAAAAAGGAATGTTATTTTTACAGGGGACATGATGGAAAAAGGTATGGTCAAGATAGCGGTGCGAATCGGTGGGTTTATAGAAGCAGTTTGTATACAGTGATCGAGACAGAGATTAAAAAAAGGGGAGAGTGGTGTCAGAAATGGACTGTGTGAATTCAAGGGCAGGGTGCAAGTTGGAGGCAAAGTTGATGAAATTGACAAGCTCGGCAAGGTGCATGAGGCAGCTCCAATGCAGTCATCAATGTAGTGCAGAAAGAGTTGTGGAGCAATACCAAGGAAGGCTTGGAACATGGACTTTCACACAGCCAATAAAAAGGCAGGCAGAATTGGAGCCATGCAGATGTCCATGGCTACTCCATGAGTTTGGAAAAAGTGGAAGGAGCCAAAGGAGAAATATTTGAGGGTGAGACCATTTCTTCCAGCCAGAGGACGGTGGTGGTGAAAGGGAACTGGTCAGGTCTTTTGTCAAAATAGATTTAAGGCCTTTTCGGTGGGACATAGAAGTGTATGGAGACTGAATGGCCATAGTGAAAATCAAGTGATCAGGACTAGGGAATTGAAAGTTGTTGAGGAGATCAAGAGCATGTGAAGTGTCGTGGATATACTGTAGATAAGAAGGGACTGAAACAAGGGGAATAAAGTAGAGTCAAGGTACACGAACACAACTTGAGTGGAGCTGGGTCAGGGAGAGACAATGGGCCTACCCAGACAGTTAAATTTGTGGATCTTGGGTAGGAGATAGAAGCAAACAGTGTGGAGTAAGGGAACTAAGAGGTCGGTGACTGTGGATGGGAGATCTTCAGAGCTGGTAAGGTTTGTGATGGTGTCAGATATTCTGATGGTCCTGAGTGGGTCCTTTTCAAATGGTAAGTAAGAGGAGGTGAATGAGAGTTGTCACCTATCCTCAGCAAGGTAGAGGTCAATCAGTCACACTACAAAAGCACACCCTATGTTTGTGGGTTTGATGGTTTGGTTGAAATTGGTGCATAGAGAGTGGAGGACAATGTGTTCACATTCTTCCACTCTCTCTGCACCAACTAAAACATCACCATTAAAGGAGGAGGTAAGGTTTTAAGAACAGAAAGGTGTGCTGAAGCCAAAATGGTTGATGTCTCATTGGCAATTAGATATGAAAGGATCCAGAGTAGGCAGAGAACCAGAGAGGGGTCAAGAAGAGGAGCAGGGTTGGAGACAGCAGAAGAGGTCATTGGTGTGGGGAGAGGAACTCTGGCCAAAGAAGTCAGCTTGGAGACAGAGGTGATGGAAGAACTTGGCATCATGGCTGGCACGGAACTCACTGAGGTGTGGGTGAAGGGGGACAAAGGAAGGTCCTTGTGAGGACTGAACATTCTACCTCAGAAAAAGGAAGGTTAATTAGAGGGAATGGTGAAGACAGAGCAGGGATTAGAGCTGATGTCAGAGTGGGGAAGACAGTTGGTGGCATCAGAGGTTAGAGTGTTCAAGGTAGATAGAGTGGGAAGAAGATGGAGGTTCCAATGACCCAAGAGGTGATGGGGGAGCTTGAGAGACCAGAGGTGGGAAATAGTCAGGGGAATAAACTTCTCAGTCTGTTGGTGATAGAAATGGATGAAATCTTCCTGTGGTGATTTCTAAAGCTTCATGGACTGTTTATGTTAAATCACTGGTCACAGGAGATCCTTGACCTCGGTTTAGAAAGTTCTGTTTGCTTTTTCTTTCTTATTTATTTTATTATTCTTCCTATTCGATCCATTGATCAAATTGCATTGCAATTCATCTATAGTTTCTCATCCCTTTGCACCTTCTGATGCTGACTGCTATCTTATAATACCAGTGGACACTGACTTCAAATAACTGAGCAAGCAATATTGACAAAACTGATTTGTACTTTAAACAATTGAGATGTTCTATACAATGAATAATCTGAAATTATTCACCCTTCCCTAGCCCTCCTCTCTCCTCTTAAAAACTAGATTACATCTCTTTCCCAGTTCTGACGAAACATTGGTCCTTTTTTTAACCACAGATGCTGCCTGAACTGCTAAACCTTTCCAGCATTTTCTGGGTTTTTTTGTCCCAAATGTGTCCGTTGTTCCTTTCTTTCCTGTACACTGGCTTCCAGCAAGGTCATAAGTGTCAGCGCTCTCAGCGTACAATGATGTCACATGCAAAAAGGTATGAACATTGAGCAATATTGCAGAAATCCAAGAATATCAGTGAAACTCATTGTGCATAGCTCTGGTGAAGTAATGAGATTAATTGACTATGCGTTTACAAGAACGGATATGGATACAATGAACAAAATAGTCTATTTCGGCTTTCTGAGGAAAAAAAAGTCACAACAGACGAGCCAGAACTCACTTACTCCCTCTCTCTAAGGCCCTTCTTCTCCAGCTTCACCTACCACGTGTCATAATGTTAATCTAGTTGCAATACTAGTGAGAATATGTTAGCAATATGTACTTAGAAATACAAGCTATTCATGCATGCCTTTTATTTGATCTTCATTTATCATTTTATTGCTCTTGGTGTCTAGCTGCCATTGAGATATAGTTCTAAAAACAGAAGATGCCGGAAACACTCAAGTAGGTCAGGTAGCAATTGTTGAAAGAGAAACGGTGTTTCAGGTCGAAGACACTTTGTTAGAACTGGAAAAGAGAGAAAAGCTATTTTCACTGGGATATTGTTTATTCATTCTCAGATTATTGTTATGCGTTCTGGTATTCTCGTTGTTCACGCTGCAGAATGAGCAAGATTATAATGGCTATCAATTGAAGCAAACCTTTCCCTGAGATATCTGGGCAGAAATGACTGCCTCTGAGCTTTTTGTACAGATACTTTTAACAGGTGTTTACCGGATTCCTACCAATGGATTAAGATCTCCGAGAGAATATTTTTAACGAGCGTAATGAGCTCGTTACGGTATCAACTGTAGTAACAATAATATTTTTTCGCACTGTTTCTCTTTAAGAATTTCTCTATATTTCTTTTCGGGAATAAGCATTTGAGGTTTTCATGTAACCACGTTTCACAAAATTACGCTATATCGAACAGGTGTGATATCGCATATTTTTATTTCCTGTTTGGCTTAATGGCGTGGTACTGTTAATGTGCAACTGAAGCTTCGATCAAAGCTTGTTTCTAAGGTAAAGGGAATGATTGTTTTACTGAAGTAAACCGGAGTCACATCCTATACACAGAGGTAAATGCTTCGTGTCAAGGAAATTGTTCTATTTTATTGCCACGCCACTTGCCTTCCTAACATCTGAACGCGTCATGGTTAAGACATCGTGTTGAGGTATTGCCGATGCCGTTTCATGTTTCCTTGGTTCGGTGTCGAAACAACAAGATCCAGCTCTTGGCGTTGTATTAATATTCCTGTCCTATCAATTGTTGTGTCGCTATTCACGTCAGCCTGGCTGATTCCTGCGCTTCGTATTTTCACCAAGGTTGGAACAGCACAAAGGCCATTCGGAAATACTTAGGATTAGAGAAAACGACTACAGCCACTTCCAACCCACCTGGAACCTTCGATTTTTTTCCCAAAAGAAGTGAAATTTAAAAAACCGTTGTGACTGTCTATCTTGGGAGAATTAAAAGCGAGATCGTTCTCACATAAGATTTCTGCATTCGACAAATTCTTAATGGAAACTCCTAAATCTTCGAGATGTGAATTTCTGCCCGATGAAATCATCATCCCAAACAGTATGGAGCATGTTAACACTAGGATATTTCGTCTGATCCTAGATAGTGGTGACTCTGAAGCATGTTGAAAGACGAAAGCCAGCGCCCGCTTTGCAGGCTCAATGTTATGTAGGGGAGGCTAGAGGGAAAAATAGAGAAAGCATCAATTTTCTTGCATTTTGAGAGCCCATTTCTTTCCCGGAGAGCGCGATCCGTTGCAACCTGCCTCACCCCGAGCGAAGACCAGTTTATCT
This sequence comes from Hypanus sabinus, assembly GCF_030144855.1. Taxonomy (NCBI): domain Eukaryota; kingdom Metazoa; phylum Chordata; class Chondrichthyes; order Myliobatiformes; family Dasyatidae; genus Hypanus; species Hypanus sabinus. The sequence continues at coordinate 63,496,661 of NC_082719.1, read as the reverse complement.
TGGATGTGTATGCATGAGTTCTGCACTGAATGGGCGCAAAATCCGCCCCAAGTCTCCCGGATCCATCCTTCACCTCGGGAAGGCGCAATACAGAGAAGCGGAGCGGAGAGGCAGCTCAGAGAGCGCCGCTAAGTCCTTCCGAGCACTGGACGAGTGTAGGATGGTAAGTACGAACTACTGAACACAGAACATTTTAAAATCCACATTGACACTCCCCTTTCCCCATCAAAACTACTTCCAATTTTGATCACGTGCAAATGCACGACCATATTTGTTAATGTGGAGCAATGGCCTGAATGATGACTGAATGTCAGTATTATTCTGACGCGTCTATTTATGGCACCGTCTTATCTATTCTATTGCATGTGAGCTCGTTGCCTGCTGAAGTGCTTTACTGAATACTAAGTGGTATTCCCGTGCCTAAAGACTCAAGTCCCTTCTCTCTGCGTTAACTAAAATCAACCTTGGCGTTTTAATTAAGTATCCATGTAAACAGAATTGTTTGTTATGGGTGTATCATTCCTAAAAAGAGCGAACATGTTTTCCTTTACCAACACGGTGCCGATTTACTGATCCTACACCAGAAACTAGTCAGACTTATTTGCTGTGGTTGCACTGATCTGCGGCTCAGATGGAAGCTGGACAGGTACAATTAATAGAGTTACATTTTTAAAGTATTTTAAGGGGTCGCGATTGTTGGTGCAGTGGTAATGTTGCTATTTATTCATTGTATTATAGCATGGGAGTGTATGCATACACAATAATGCATTTTCGCAGACGAAGTGTATGGCTGTCCCACGACTGACCTTCAGATTTTCTTTCCAGCTGAAGTAGTAACCAGTACCGATTTTTAATTTTTTTTTCGAATCTTATTCCGCCGCTCTTTTTTTTAGAGAAACTATGGCAAACTTTTCAAGGCAATGACCAAGAGATTTTTTTTCAGATGGTGCAAGACTTTAACACCCAAGTTGCCCTGTACCGTGAACTGGTCATTTCCATTGGAGATGCCTCCGTGGATTGTCCGTCCTTGCGATCTGAAATGCAGAAGACGCGGACCAAGGGTTGTGAGATGGCACAATGCGCACATCAAAAACTCTCCGCAATCTCGGGGTGAGTGAGCTCTAAACCAAAGTCGTCTCCTCAAATATCAACGCTGAACTTTATGAACAAACTTGCCGATAGAGGATGTTTATATCAAATGTTGACTACGCGATACCCGTTAACCCATGAACATATTCTAGAGCTTTACCATTTAATAGTTTTATTACAGAATGATTTGCACTTAAATCAAATCACCATTATTTCAACTAGCAAATTCCGTGTCTGTCTCCCTTTCGAATGCCAACTTCCTCTTGGAGAAGTTGAACTCTCCATAGTCGGTCACACTTTTGCTACGTGCATTGCATTCAAAAAGAACGCCGGCATCTCCCGAAGTAAGAAATTTACATAGTGTGTGTAAGTGGCGAAGTCACATTTATTTTCTCCCGGCGGTTATTATAATTGTTGTGCAAGCAAACATGGCTGAACCAATCCCAGATTTACCAGCATTAAATTGTAATTTTGTTGTAACTTTTTGAATTCTATACTGTGCGACCTCCAAAAGCCGTGGAAGTGTTTTAGTGAGTCAATTGAACTTCATTGTAAATTTTAAATAGGATCCCGTTTGCTTTTTCTACTTGCCCCATAAATACTAAGAACCCCAATACCAAATGAAAGGAAAACTGTAAGTGTCTCCGCTGTACCAGTTGGGTGGCTACTCCTGAAAGGACTCATGAAGAAACCACTGAATTAGTAGGATTCACTTCAGCAGCCTCCTCTTCCCTCTATCTAATATTTTGAAGTTACACTTTGGTTTTCACTTGATAAGAAGCTATATTTCCAATCCTGAGGAAATTTGTAAAAAGCAAATTGTTGCTAACTTCTATAGAGAAAAGATTAGCTACTTTTTAAAGATGAATATCAGTGAACTTGGTTGCTTGTTGAAATATTTTATATAAACCTCATTCCTATAAAGATTATTTAGGCCCAAATGAGGAGTGGGGGCTGATTATAGTTGTGTTAGTCATGTCAGCAGAACAGAACTGAGAAGAGTCTGACTGTTTAGTCGGTAGTTTCCATTTTCTTTCTGTTGATTTACAATGGAGAAAATCTTGGAATGCACACTTTAAGTCCCTTTGCTGTGGGTTCACTTTTTACTCCTGCCAACATTAATTTCACCCCATCCTGTTGAACTACTATGAGAAATTACATTTTCAGGAAATAAGAACCTCTGGCCAGCCATTCAAAATGGATGAGTAGAAAGTTTGAACCAGATCTGAACACAATCAAGTTGTTTGTTTGTGTCCCCAGGATATAAGCAAGAAGAGATACACAAATGACCAATTGGAGCTAATGGTTAAATTATCATCTAATAACTTAACCTATGATTAGATAATTAACTTTTAATAGTTAAATACTAATTCTCCTGGAATGTATTTTGAAAGAGTCTGCTTCTTAGTCTCTTTCAAGAAATTTTTGTTTCCTCACTGGCCACAGGAATAGTACCAGCATATTGGAGGAGGGCATATATTACTCTTTTGTTCAAGAACAGTGAGAAGACTAATCCTGGGGATTTCAGACCAGTGAGACTTGCATCAGTGGTGAGTATACTACTGAAGAGGATTCTTAGGTACAAGATTACTGCTGGCTTTGTGACGGGCAGGTCATGCCTTATAAGCCTGAATGAATTCTTCAAGGAAGTGACAACTAACTGATAAAGGCAGTGCACTGGATATGATGTATATGGATTTTAGTACACTGTTCAACAGGGCTTTCCGTGGTAGGCTTTTTCAGAAAGTCAGGAGGCAAGGGATGAATGGAAACTTGGCTGTGTGGAGAAGGCATCATATTCAGGTGATTGGCACAAAGTATTGGGGGGAGGGGGAAATGCCAGATATAGGATTTTTATACAGATACTGGTGGATATGTGGAACATGCTGCTAGAGATAGTGGCTAAGGGCAATTAAAAGACTCTTAGATATGCACGTGGATAAAAGAAAAAGGGAGGGCTGTGTGGAAGGAAAGCATTAGAATGATTTTGGAGTGGGTTAAAAGGTCAGCTTCATGGGCCAAAGTGCTTATATTATGCATTTTGTTCAATGTTCTTAATCATACTGCCGGTTTGTCCTTGGTCTGGTGTAAACTTAACCTCTGCTCAAAAGTTAATCTGCAGTTTAGGATTCATACTAAACTGCAAATTTAGTAAAAAGTAGAAATGCTACATCAGAGTTGTTAAGTGGCTGCAATGTCATTTATTTGGTTGGGGAGCTGATTTTTTAAAAAGACGTTAAAATGTTCAAATGATTCACTACTGAATATGGTTTTAATCAGCCAGACAACAACTACAATGTTGTATGTAGATATTGGATGACCACATACACAAGCTTTGGCATGATTTCTCTTCTCTCCTCTCTTTAAATTGTTTAACACGATTCATTGTTCAAGAACTTGACAGACAATTGTCAATGCTTATTGAGCCTTCATTAGTGTTGTCAAGCCAGAATCCCAGTTGCCTGTTACAGTGGTTCCAGTAGAAACTTTAAAATCCAAGCCAGTTTCTATCAAAGAATTCTTCTAGGTCCTCAGTTAACATTTTTGTCTCGGGTTGTCACAATCATTAAAAATATGTTCATTCATCTCACATCTGTTTGTGTATTGTCACTGGCACTGTATTCTGTATAACCATTTTGGGAAAAAAATTACTGTGTAATGTTTGAAAGCTTAAAAGCCTTGTGCAGAAAAGTCTAGACCAAGGCAAGGTAGGTTGAACTTATAGGAGAGCTGTTTTTTATGGTAGGTGTAAAATTAATGTTATTTTCTCCCTCGTGAATACTCAGCATTACAAAGAATAAGAGAAACATCCTTAGTATCCAATCCATTTTCCATCAACCAACAACACAAAAGCAGATTATCACGTTGTTATTTGTGTGAATTTATTGTGTACAACTTGGCCATTGAATTTCCATATTACACAGAGATTACACTGAATAGCTGGAAACTGAGATTGTGAAATTTATAATATGATTATGAGCTTTAATTTTTTTTACCAAAGCCACTAACAAGTAGTAGTTTTAATTAAAAAAATGTATAGAGACAGAAGTTGAAGTTGTTGAATAATCTTTTTTATTCAAAAAGAATTTTGTTGGTGCCATCTTGATATAAAGATTTAATTTTCAGTATTTCATAACTCACAGATCTTTGAACATATGTTTTACATACCATGATGATGTGGGTGATCTAAAATTGACTACTTCTAGTGTTGTAATGGAAGTTGAGACCATGGACATTAAACACTGGATCAGGATTGGATTCAAAAATATGCTCATTGAATTTCTCTCTATTTCTGTAGTAAACATAAGAGTCTGAAGATCGAAACACGGTGCAAATTGAGAATTTGCGCTTCTGCTCTCTGCATTTGACATTGCATGCAGAAATTATGCAAGTTTCCCTTTCACCAAATTTCATTGTGCCCACTCATTGTCCTTCTTATGGAACCTGTCCTGCAGATTTCCATCAAACTTTCCTACAGCATAACATGCATATGACTAGTGCCTATGCCGGCTGTGCTCTTGCCAATTACATGAACCAAGTACAAATTGTACCTCCAAACTATCCTCTTATTTATACTGTGTCTGTAGCTGAACTGATGGCTGTGTATATCAGATGAAGTGGTGGTGTGACTTCTTGCTTCTACAAATCTACCTTGCCAGGCGGAATTTCTTATTTACTTGTAAAGGGAGACAAGATGACGTAATTGTAATTCTCTGCAACTTTTAGATTATGAAATTTATGGAATGATTATGGAATAAGGAGGAATAGGGTGTGAGAAAGCAGATCAGATATGAAAATTCCAGCTTCTGTTATTTCAGATCAACTGCTAAGCAAGGCTTCAGACATGGTCTTTCCACTACTGGCCATTGTACTTCTGGGGAATAAGAAATTGCAGTCATATCAGCCCCTCACCATTTAGCTTTGTTAGATCCTTTTGCATGCCAACTTATCATGCTACGGAGGGACAAATCTGTTGTTGAATAATATCTAAAAACATTAACTTATGAATTACGTTTGTATGAAAAACTCAGCTTTGACTAAGTGTCCATGGGTACATGTTGTGTAAGTTATATGTGCTAAGTGAAATGAACTTACGAATGTTACTTTCAAGCTCAAATGGATAGAAATTAAACTAAAATGTGCTGCTAATTAGCCTATCATTCTGCACCATAAAAGATGCGAATACATATTGTGTGCATCAGACCTCTTAGTTGTCCCTGGGCTTGTTAAGGCATTCTATGAGTTTCTGATCTATGGATTGGATAGACCATAAAACAAGGGAGTAAACTTGGGCCATTTGGCCCATTGTTTCTGCTCCCCCATTCCATCATGGCTGATTTATTATCCTTCTCAACCCCATTCTCCTGGTTTCTACCTGTAACCTTTAACTCCCTGACTAAGCAAGAACCTATCAAACTCTTCTTTAAATATACCCATTGACTTATCCTCCTGCCTGTGGTAATGAATTCCACAGATTCACTATCCTCTGGCTAGAGAAATTCTTCCTCATCTCTGTTCTAAATGGACATCACTCTATTCTGAGGCTGAGTCCTCTTATCTTAGACTTCCTCCTCTCCACATCCACTATATCTAGGCCTTTCACTATTAGATAAGTTGCAATGAGATCTCCCTTCATTGTTCTAAACACCAGTGAATACAGGCCTAGAGCCATCAAACATACGTTATACATTAATCCTTTCATTCCTGGAATCATTCTCATGAATCTCCTCTGGACCCTCTCCAATACCAGCAGGTCTTTTCTTAGATAAGGGAGCCAAAACTTCACATGAAACCATGGAAGTGTGGTTTGACTAATGCCTTATAAAGCCTCAGGATTTCATCCTTGTATTTATATTATAGTCCTCTTGAAATGAATGCTACATTGTATTTGCCTTCCTTCCCACCAGCTCAACCTGCAAGTTAGCCTTTAGGGATTCCTGCATGAGGACTCCCAGGACCCTTTTTACCTCTGATTTCCGAATTTTCTCTCCATTTACAAAATAGTCTACACCTTTATTTCTTCTACCAAAAGTCCACAATCATACACTTCCTTAAACTATATTCCACCTGCCACTTCTTTGCCTATTTTCCCAGTCTGTCTACCTTCTACAGAGCCCTTGCTTCCTCAACACTATCTGCCTCCCCACCTACCTTCATAGCATCTGCAAACCTGGCCACAAAGTCATGAATTCCATCATCCAAATCATTCCCAATCTCAACCTCTGTGGAATACCAGTAGTTACTAAGAACCAACCTGAAAAGCCCCCTTTATTCCCACTCTTTGCCTCCTGCCAGTCGTCCAATCTTCTCACCCATGCTAGTATCTTTCCTTTAATACATAGCCTCTTGTCTTGTTAAACAGCCTTATTTGTGGCACTTTGTGAAAAGCCTTCTGAGAATTCAAGTAAATAACATTCACTGACACTTCTTTGTCTATCCTACCTGCTATTTCCTCAGAGAATTCCAACAGACTTGTCAGGCAAGATTTCCCCTTACTGACTTCCCCATGTTGACTTTTGCCTATTTTATCATGTGCCTCCAAGAACCCCAAAACCTCATCCTTAATAGTGGACTCTAACATCTTCCCAACCACTGAAGTCAGGCTAACTGGCCTATAATTCCCTTCCTTCTGTCTCACTTCTTAAGTCCTTCCCTTCTTAGAGAGTGGATTTACATTTGCAATTTTCCAGTCCTCCAGAACCATGCCAGAATCTTGTGATTATTGAAAGATCATTACTAATGCCTCCACAATCTCTTCAGCTACCTCTTTCAGAACTTTGGGAAGTAGTCTTTCTGGTCCAGGAGACTTATCTACCTTCAGACCTTTCCGCTTCCCAAGCACCTTCTCCTTGGTAATATCAACTACACTCATTTCTGCACTCTGACACTCTCAAAATTACAGATGCATTCGGCTTTCCATCTGCCGTAACTGTCATATCTTTTTGAATGGGAAGATCAACTTTCATTTAAAAAGTAAGCTTGGCAAAGTTCTTATTTGCTTTCATTTCACTGGATGCTTATTCTTTTAATTAATTGACAAGATATTAATTTGCTTAAAATATGTATACTTTTTTTAGTTTATCTTATTCTTGTTTAAGTCTTTAGGTTTTTTAGTGAACAATGAAACAATGTTCTGAGCATTTCAGGAGTTCAGCAGAATGTGGAATTTGAAAATGCATTAGTCAGAGATGTGAGGTCTTTGAAGTTTTTGTGGTGTGAATCCAGGTGCGTGGGTCTTGATACTTCACATTGACTACATTACTATCCAGACTTATGCCATCTGAGAAGATCACATCTCTCCTGCTCTTTATTCCCTAACAAGGTCTCCAGTTCTGTGGTGGAAAATCTTGGGAAATGCATTCATCCATATTGTGTCATTATAATGTACGTAGTATTCCATATCTGACAGAATTCCACAACAGCCTGCACCACCTTCCTTAGGCACACCTTTACATGGTGCAGCTGGTTTTTCATATTGCTGACTACCTTTATCTGATAGTAAACACAAAGTACACTGTAGATGCTGTGGTCAAATCAAGACATACAAAAAAGCTGGATGAACTCAGCAGGTCGGATGCTGCCCAATCTGCTGAGTTCATCTAGCTTTTGTATACCTTTATCCGATATTAGCCAATATTGTGTACAATTCTGGTTGTCAGACTATAGGAAGGATGTGATTGCACTAGAAAGGATGGAAAACATATTTGTCAGGATGTTGCCTATGATAAAGCATTTCATTTGTAAGAAGAGACTAGATATGCTGGGGTTGTAAAGGAAGCTGAGGGGAACTTTGATCGAGGTATACAAGATTATGAGAGGCATAGATAGGATAAGTAGTAAGAAACTTTTTCCCATGGCAGAGGTATCTAAGTCCAGAGGGCATTGATACAAAAGATTCAGAGATTCAGATCTGAATATTTTTTTTAACTGGATGGTGGTTGCAAACTGCAAAATCATTGTCTGAGAAAGCTGTGTAGACAGCTACTCTTATAATATTTAAGAAGTGTCTGGAGGAGCATTTGAATCACCAAGGTATAGTAGGTTATGGACCAATTGCTTGTAAATGGAACTGGTACAGATACTTGATGATCAGCATGGGTATGTTGGGCCTAAGGGCCTATTTCTATTTTGTATAATTCTATGACTTCACAGTTTAGATCCACTGCTGAGGTGTGTGGCCACTGAGCAGCATGATTAGCGTGCTTGTATGCTACAGTTTTATTAATTAACAAAGAGTGAAAATTTGGAGTATTACTTGTAGTCGAAGCAAGTATTTCTTGTAGTTGACCATATGATAATCCTGTTTCAAGATCCCCATGTCCAGTTTCAGAGACTAAATTCAAAGCCCTATATCATGTTTAATCCATTGTGCAAATTATTCCCTTGTGCAGACAGATTTTACTTTAAAGGATTTTCTTTGAAGGCTGAAATGTTTCTCCAAAATTTTCAGTAATATTTTGGGGAAGCATTATAATTTGTTTCCTTTGCATATTTAATGATGAAATTAATATTCTGCAAATTGCAGCATAACAATAAAGTTGATTTATTTTATCAGTATTTAGGTGACTCTTTTTTTCTTTAGTTCATCCACAATGCTCAGCCACTAACATATATCCACAGTTGATCATCTTGTTGATATCTTCTGGCCAAGATGAGTGAATTTGGGTGGAGACCCTACTTCAGGACTGGAAAGGAAGGGGGAAGATGGCAGAATAATAAGACAGGGGGTAGGAAGATAGCTAGGTGATAGGTGAAGCCAGCTAGGAAAAAGGTCTGGAGAGGAAGGAATTGGATAGGAGAAGACAGTGGACCATAAGAGAAAAGGAAGGAGGAAGCGACCCAGGGGGAGGTGATAGGCAGCCTCCTGTACATTGGTGAGACCTGTTTAACACTGGGGGGGACTTGCTTCACTGCTGAGTTCCTCCAGTATTTTCTGTGTGTTGCTTCATATAAATTACTTGAAACTTAACCTCTCACTCATAGGATAGTTGTGGAGAAACTGCAAAAAGATGACACTCTGCTTCTGGACTCCATGGAGGTTCTAATACAGGAGCAGAGTTAGAAAGGCAAGCATTTGTTTGTAAGTCAGTCATTGGCATATTCTCCCATTCCTTTCCTAATACTGTAGTCAATAGGGAACTATCAGAAGAGCAACAGTTATTCATTCTTTCTGATAATCTAATGACTGTCAATATTTTTCTCGCAAATCCTATGAACATCATCGTTTTATGTACAGAAATAGTCTGTGGATCTATTATTTGTGACTCTGAAACTGATAATCCAGTGTCCCCTTTTCTGATAGGAATTCAGTAAGCCATTGTGTTAATTTTTGAACTGCTTTTAAAAAGCTGGCTCATTAGGGCTGGAAATTTGTTCACAATTACATTGTTCCCTTATTACAAGTAGGTTTGTTAAATTTCTGCTTTAAGTCTTAACTTTGAACTTTCTTCTATGATCACTAACTCACTGCCTAAATGCATGATACTAAATTCACCACATTCCTACACATTTTAAATGCTCTGTTTCCTGCTTTGTTCAGAATGTGATTTGCTGAGACATAACTTTCCTCATAAATATTTGTTTAGTTTTCAGTACAGGAATCTCCTTGTCTCTCATTATCCAATAATATTGCACCTTTCATAGAATACAAAGAATAAAACTAAAAATATATTCCAGCAGTTGCCTCTTAAATATATATGTAAATTTTAATTTTGTTAAGATCTTTCATTAATCAATCTATAGAAACTATTGCACCAAAATTCTAATTCATTCAGCACTGGTGAGGAGGTGGAACTAGTTCAGCCCAAAACATCTTGCTAAATCCCAAATTACATTGTACTAGTGAGAATGTCCAATTTATTACATGCTCTTTTATTAACATAGGCACATTTTGCTTTTTGTAAATAATCCAATGGCCTTCTCTTTCCAGTGTGTTTAAGGAATTCTTTCATTTTATGCCGTTTTATGATTGTATCTGCATTCCATTTAGTTTCCCTTTACAGGTGTGACCCTAGGTTCAGCTAGACGCTTAATCTAGGGGAAGACGGCCCTCAGCCTGGCCAAACTTGAGAAATCTTGTTTGGTTGGATGCTGCATGATGTGTTCCTCTGTTACAAATCAGTACCACAAAATAACGAACAGTACATGATATGCAATTAAACAATTGAGCTTTATAATTTTCAATTTGACTATAGGGTAAGTAAAGAAAACGAAAAAAAGCCCCAGTCTCATGAAACAGTCTAATGTGCGATGTTGGAACTCACTGTTGTCTTGTCTGTTCGTTCTCCATCGATTTCCCCTGGGTGTCGACTCCCAACCCCATTCCAAGTCCACTTTGTCCTGTTCCCCATTCTGGCATCTTCTCTCTCCATCTTCCGCCAAACAAAAAACCACAAAACCTTCACTCAGGCACCCAAGAAAGTAAAACATTTCTCCTCATTGGCCAGTACACATTCCAAAGACCCTGTTATCTCTAGTCATAACCCAAACACTGCGCAATAGGGAAACCTTTCCCAGGTCATTACACAGGTCTTTGAAAAGATATTTTTCTGGCCATCAACTCAGCTTAGTTCTTTGGTTTCCATTGTATGGTTGCTTCTCTACTTGTCAGGTTTTATTTGATACACTATCTGGTTAATTACTTCTGTCCATATATGTTTTGCTGCCCTCTTTGGATTCAAGTATTATTGAGCTAACAAAACAAAACATATTTTGTTAATACTTGAGGAAAAGTTACTGCTTTACTTGGGTGTTAAATATCAATAAAGAAACATTTACCGAAGTATATTGTAAAAGCTGCATAAGTTATGGAATATGCAAAATGATTTTTGCATGAAGCCAACTCATAACAAAACAAAAATAGTCAAATCATTTCTTATCCAAATGTATAATTGAGGCTTTTCTAAAAAGAAAAATGTGTCTTGCTATGTAAAAGGCAAATGAAGGGTATTGTAACATGGTGTAAAATCTGACTTTCAGTTTGCTATATCCAAGGTGTTATTTCAAGTGTAAGAGCTCCATCTATTGGAAGAAACTCAACTTTGGTTACAGAATTAAGAATGTGCTACTGAAATTTCTAATAATCTGAACACCTGTATGTTCCATTGAGGAGCAAGTTAACTTCATGCGGAAGTCAATTTGTTTCATATTGTGAAATCTCTGTAATTTTGCTCTTTATTTAAATAAGCAATCTGAGAGGAAGTAAGTCATGACCGTTAATGGAATTTATTGTAGATTTTTGAAAATTGCATTGTTGTACTTCGAAAAAAATTATCAAAAAACTTACTTGCCGTGGTTATAAATTATAGTTTATATGTTGTGTAATTTACTGATAAATGCAAATAGAAGCAATAAATTCTCAGTAAATGAATTCCTGAAATAAATAGATGTTTTATGTTTGTTTGAAAAGATGAGCCTTTTCCTAACAGAAATGACAGGTTTATATTAATAAATAAGTAAATTAATATGAAAATTATAAATGTCAATGTGGCCAAAACTGTAAGTGCATTTTGTATACCACCTGCAACCCTTTCAGCTTTATTCTTGCCCAAATGCCTCTACTGTGCCTTTGTGAACAAATTAATCCAGTTTTCGCTACTTTCTCCATGGTAATTTCTGTATTCCTTGGGCTCTTTCTTTACCTGTGGTTTACTTAAGTAATCCTTTCACTAAATAATTTGACTGGCTCAATCCCACTGTATAATTGTATCAATGGTATACCATGCTTCATTCTTATATGCATAACCAAGTGGTTGTTAAATAAAAAGATCAGCAATGTTGTTTATTAGTAGTTTAGTTAAAAAAAGCATAGCCCAGTAACTTTTCCACACAACTTCTATTATAACAGCTATGCACATATGAATTACATTGTGAATTTTATTTTATAGAAAGAGAAGTTGACCTACTATTATGACTATCCCTTTCCAATGATGCTGCTTGAACTTTTAGATGTTTACTTTCTGCTCGACTCCTGTATCTGCAGCCTCTAATGTCTGCAGTAATTGAACCTGTTTTTTTTTCTGTTGATTGCAGCATTGATAAGATACAACTCTTGTTAACATGAATATAGGACACATTCATATATTTCTCCCTCCGTCTTGCATTTTGATTTTGCTGTTAATCCATTTACAGTATTGTGTTGGAATGCTCTGGGAACAGGCCAATGGTACCAAAGAGAACATCTGGCCAGCTGCAATGTGTGAGAAAGCCCTTTCTGGCCTTCAGTGTCAACATACCATTATGAATAATTCATGAATGCTATAGAGCACCACATATACCTGCATCTCCCAACTCCTCTCTCAATCTACCACATCCTGAGCAAGAGATGCTTAATCCTGCTGCTTGGAAAAACCTTCTTTCGTTATTCATCATGGAAAAATAATGATATTATTGATGTTATTGATGTTCATTGATTATGATGGTTGGTAGCAACTAAGTTCTAGGAGGTATATGATCACAAAGTAAGATAAGAGACTGCAATGATTTGAAGCTCATCAAGGATCACATCTTATCCTTGATTTTGCATGAACCAATCATTGTTTATCGCAAGGACAGGAATCCCAGGATTATAAGCTTTTGCATAAAGTAACATTTGGTTAGTGATTTTGAATTGAGTGAAAAAAGACTCCTTATAAAAATGTTTGATTGAAAAATTCTCAGAGATGAAAGTGTGGCTTAGTGATTGAAGAGTAACTTGAAAGTGGTGGGTATAAAAAGGAAACATTAAGATGAGTGTATTTCTAGGGCCTGATGGGATATATCCCAGGTTATTGAGGGAGGCAAGAGGTGAGTTTGCTGGGTCGTTAATCAATATCTTTGTGTCCTCTCTAGCCGTCGTCAAGGTTCTACAGGATTGGCAAGTAGCTTTTGTTGTTGTTATTCAAAAAGGCAAAGATTTAAAGATAATGACTTTAAAGATTAGTTTTATTTGTCACATGTACAGTAAAACATATAGTAAAATGCATCATTTACATCAATGACTAAAACTGGGTGGTCTGGTTTCTATTTACAGTCCAAAGACTACTGGTTAGTATGTTAATTGATCATTATAAATGGTCCTTTGAATAAGCTAGTGTAAGTGGGTGGGTTGCTGGGCAGCCCCACTCGTTGGGCCAGAAGGACCTGTTCCATGCTGTTTCTCTAAATAAAATAAAAATTAAATATAAACACAGTCCGAGGATGTGCTGGGGCCAATCCACAGAGTCACCATGCTTTCAATGCCAACATAGCATGCCCGCAATTTACAAACCAAAACCCGTATGTCTTTGGAATGTGGAAGGAGACCAGTGCACCTGGAGGAAATCAATGTGAGAACGCACAAACTCTTTACCAACAGCTGTAGGAATTGAACCCCAATTTTCTAATTGATGGTGCTGTAAAGATAATTGGCAAGAGAATCAGAGAAAACATGAGAAACTTTTCATTTATACAGTAAGTTTTTTCATACACTGACTAAACAATCCACAAATGGTCTGTATGACAATTCCCACCCAAATTACAGTCTGTAGCTCCCTGGAGGTGGCTGCACAGGTAGATAGAGTACAGGGGAAAGTGTATGGCATACTTGCCTTTATTAGTTGATGCATTATGTTCAAGAGTCAGGAAGTTATGTCACAGTTTTATAAACTCTGGTTGGAACAAATCTGGAGTTCTGCATTACAGGAAGAATGTGGAGCGGGTAGAGATGAAGTTTTCCCAGTTGTAACCTGAATGAGAGGGCATGTGCTATAAAGTTCAAAGGTTCATTTGTTACCGAAGTATACAACTCTGAAATTCTCCAGATAGACATGAAACCAAGAAAGAAAAGAAAGGCAGCGCAATCATCAATCCCTAAATCCCACCTCCCCGCAGAAAAAAACAAATAAAAACAGAACGAGCACATCAACGCCCAAATCCCTTCACCTACACAAAAAAACAAACAAAATAGATCATCAGGCACATTAACCCCCAAATCCCTCCTCCTGCACAAAAAACAAACAAAATGAATGAGCCACATCAACCCCAGCCCACCCCACTCAAATCCTTCTTCACACACACAAAAAAAACAATAAGATTGGGTGAGAAAACAGAGAACGTAAAAACTATATAACTAAAAAATAGATTCTATAGTCCAAAGTCCAAATCTAAAATGCAGAAAAACTCGCAAAGCAGAAAACAAAAAAATGCCGAATGTTGGACAAACTTGTGTTGCTTTGTCTAGAGTGGCAGAGGCTGAGGGGGTCACCTGATATAAGCTTGTCAGTTTACATAGAAATATAGAAAATAGGTGCAGGAGTAGGCCATTTGGCCCTTCGAGCCTGCACCGCCATTCAGTATGAGCATAGCTGATCATCCAACTCAAAACCCTGTACCTGCTTTCTCTCCATACCCCCTGATCCCTTTAGCCACAAGGGCCATATCTAACTTCCTCTTAAATATAGCCAATGAACCGGCCTCAACTGTTTCCTGTGGCAGAGAATTCCACAGATTCACCACTCTCTGTGTGAAGAAGTTTTTCCTCATCTCGGTCCTAAAAGGCTTCCCCTTTATCCTTAAACTGTGACCCCGCATTCTGGACTTTCCCAACATCGGAAACAATCTTCCTGCATCTAGCCTGTCCAATCCCTTTAGAATTTTATAGATTTCAATAAGATCCCCCCCCCCCCAATCTTTAGTCGATCCAGTCTTTCTTCATATGAAAGTCCTACCATCCCAGGAATCAATCTGGTGAACCTTCTTTGTACTCCCTCTATGGCAAGAATGTCTTTCCTCAGATTAGGGGACCAAAACTGCACACAATACTCTAGGTGCGGTCTCACCAAGGTCTTGTACAACTGCAGTAGAACCTTCCTGCTCCTATACTCGAATCCTTTTGCTATGAATGCCAACATACCATTTGTCTTTTTCACCGCCTGCTGTACCTGCATGCCCACCTTCAATGACTGGTGTACAATGACACCCAGGTCTTGTTGCACCTCCCCTTTTCCTAATCGGCCACCATTCAGATAATAATCTGTTTTCCTGTTCTTGCAACCAAAGTGGATAACCTCACATTTATCCACTTTAAATTGCATCCGCCATGAATTTGCCCACTCACGTAACCTATCCAAGTCACCCTGCATCCTCTTAGCATCCTCCTCACAGCTAACACCGCCGCCCAGCTTCGTGTCATCTGCAAACCTGGAGATGCTGCATTTAATTCCCTTGTCTAAATCATTAAAATATATTGTAAACAACTGGGGTCCCGGCACTGAGTCTTGTGGTACCCCACTGGTCACTATTTACAAAAGGCATAGGTAGAGCAGACAGATGGTATAAATGTCTGATAATATAGGAATGCATTTAAGTTGAAATGGGAAAGGGCAAAGAAGATATACAGGACTTGTGTTTTTGTTAGTGATGGTAGTGGAGGCAAATACGACAGAGACACTTAAAAGATCCTTAGATAGGCACCTGAATATGCTGAGAATGTAGGGATTAGATGCTAAAACCATAAGACAAAGGAGCAGAATTAGGCCATTCGGCCCATCAGGTCTGCTCCGCCATTTCATCATGGCCAATCTCAGATCCCATTCAACCCCATATACCTGCCCTCTTACTTCATGCCCCAACCAATCAGAAATCTTTCAATATATGCTTTACCTATACCCATGGATTTTACCTTCACCCAGTCTGTGGCAGAGCATTCCACAGATTCACTATTCTTTGGCTAAAATCCTCCTTACTTCTGTTCTAAAAGGTTGCCCCTCAATGTTGAGGTTGTGCCCTCTAGTTCTCAACACACCATCAGAGGAAACTTCCTCACCACATCCACCTCATCTAGTCCTTTCAACATTCAGTAGGTTTCAATGAGATCCCCACAAATTCTTCTAAATTCCAGTGAGTACAGGCGCTCCTCATTCCTGGAATCTTCCTCGTGAACCTCCTCTGGACTCTCTCCAATGACAATGCATCCTTCCTAAGATAAGAGGCCCAAAACTGTTGACAATACTCCAAGTGTGGCCTGACTAGTGTCTTATAAGGCTTCAGCATTATCTCCTTGTTTTTATATTCTATTCCCCTTGGAATAAATGCCAACATTGCATTTGCCTTCTTTATCACAAACTCAATCTATGAATTAACCTTTTGAGAGTCTTGCACGAGGACACCAAAGTCCCTTTGCACCTCTGATGTTTCAGTTTTCTCCTCCTTTAGATAATAATCTGCATTATAGTTCCTTTTACCAAAATGCATTATCATACATTTCTTAACACTGTATTCCATCTGCCACTATTTTGCCCATTCTTCCAATTTGCCCAAGTCCTGCTGCAATCACGTTGCTTCCTCAGCACTACCTACTCCTCGATCTATCTTCGTATCATCCGCAAACTTTGCCACAAAGCCATTAATTCCACTATCCAAATCACTGACAAACAATGTGAAAAGTAGCAGTCCCAATACTGACCCCTGAGAACACTATTAGTTACTGGTAGCCAATCAGAAAAGGCACTCTTTATTTGTACTCGCTGCCTCCTGCCTGTCGGACATTCCGCTATCCATGCCAGTATCTTTCCTGTAACACCATAGGATTTTATCTTGTTAAGCAGCTGATGCACCATTAATAACTCACTCTGAGATGTAAAGGCGAGATATCGGCTTTTATTGACTGGAAGAAGGAACAAGCAGTGAGTGACCACCACACTGCATCCTGGAGACTTTGATCGCCTTTATACAGGGGTCTGTGGGAGGAGCCACAGGAGCAGTCAGCAGGGGGCGTGTCCAGACAGGTATATGTAGTTCACCACAGCAGCCTCATATAAAGCACCTTATCAAATGCCTTCTGGAAAATGTAAGTAAATGACATCCAATGCCTCTCCTTTGTCCACCTTGCTTGTTACTTCCTCGAAGAATTCTAACAGATTTGTCAGGCAAGGTTGCCCTTTACAGGAACCATACTGACTTTGACTTATTTTATCAATAGTCTCCAAGTACCCTGAAACCTCATCTTTAATAATGGACTTCTAATTGGCCTTTAATTTCCTCCCTTTTGTCTTCCTCCCTTCTTAAAAAGAGGACTGATATTTGCAACTTTGCATTCCTCTGGGACCATGCCAGAATCGAGTGATTCTTGAAAAATCATGATCAATGCACCTGTTACCTTTTCAGCAACCTCTTTCGAGACACTGGAATGTAGTCCATTTGGTCCAGGAGACTTATTAACCTTAAGACCTTTGAGTATGCTTAACAGTTTTTTCCTTTGTAATAGCAACAGCACTCACTCCTGCCCCCTGACACTCACGGATCTCTGGCATAAAGCTAGTGTCATCCACAGTAAAGATTGAAACAAAATACTTATTAAGGTCATCTGTCATTTCTTTGTCCCCCATTACTACCTCACTAGCATCAATTTCCAGTGGTCCAACAGTAACTCTCACATCCCTTTTATTCTTTATATAACTGAAATTTTTTTAGTATCCTGCTTTATATTGTCAGCTAGTGTGCCTTCATATTTCATCTTTTCCCTTCTTATAGCTTTTCAGCTGCCTTTTGTTGGGTTTTAAAAACCTCCCAATCATCCAATTTCCCACTAGCTTTAGCTACCTTATATGCCATTTCCTTTGCTTTTATGCAATCCCTTGTCAGCCACGGTTGCCTAAATCTGCCATTTGAGAACAACTTCTTCTGTGGGACATAGCTATCCTGCGCCTTGTGAACTATTCCCAGAAACTTCTGCCAGCTCTTTTTTTTTGCTATAATTCCCGCCAGTATCTCCCTACAATTTACCTGGACAAGCTCCTCTCTCATGCCTCTGTAGTTCCCTTTATTCCATTGCCATACTGAAACATATGACTTATGCTTCTCCCTCTCAAATTGCAGTATGAATTCAATCATGTTATGAATTCTGCCTCCTAAGGGTTCCTTTACATTAAGCTGACTAATAAAATCTGGTTTATTACACAACATCCAATCTAAGACAGCCTTTCCCCAAGTAGGCTCAAGCACAAGCTGCACTAAAAAGCCATCTCATAGATGTTGAACAAAATCCGACACCAACCTGATTTTCCCAATCCCCTTGCATATTGAAGTCCCCCATTAAAATCATGACATTACTTTTATGACATGCCCTCTCCAGCTCTCTTTGCAATCTCAACCTCACATCGTGGCTACTATTTGGCCTTAATATGATCCGCATAATGGTTTTTTTACCCTTGCAATTTCTTAACCCCACCCACAAAGATTTGATATTCTCTGACCCTATGTCACCTCTTTCTAAAGATGTAATTCAATGGGTTCAATAGGTACATTTAATATCACAGAAATATACAATATACATCCTGAAATTCTTTTTCTTCACAAACATCCACAAAAACAGAGTGGCCCAAAGAATGAATGACAGTTAAACGTCAGAACAACAAAGCTCCCTCCCACATCTCTTACCAATACAGCCACACCACCACCTATGCCTTCTTGCCTGTCCTTTCAATACAAAGTATATTCTTTGATGTTAAACTCCCAACTATGTCCTTCTTTCAGCCATGACTCAGTGATGCCCACAATATCATACCAATCAGGTTGCTCCACAAGTTCATCCACCTTATTCCAAATGCTACATTTATAGATATTGTGTAATTACTAGTTTAATAATTTCATTATAGTTCAGTTTTGTGGTTCAATTAGGTATTTAATCACTAGGCTAATAATTTTGGCATAGCATTGTGGGCTGAAGGGTCTGTATCTGTGCTGTACTGTGCTATATTTAATGTTCTAAAGGTGAATTAAAAAATATTGTTTAGGAAACTGACTAGATGTTGAGTATAAAGTCCAGCCAAGAATCAATGCTATACTCACAAGTACAAGTAACTGTTGACTGATCATGCTTTTTTTTGCTCATTGTTAGATTAAAGATAAATCAAAGCACAGACACATTTTGTTTGATTGAGTCATGTTAGAGCAGTTAGTATTGTACTTATCTTATTTCATAAGTGTAATGGAAGCATCATTTTCATAATTATGCTATATAAATATACATAAAAATGTGATTAACATTTGTCAACTTCAGCCTTGCACATCAGAATTCTGTTCAATATATGTAAACAGTAAAGAGGTACAAAAGGTAAAATAAGATGTTGAAATGTCAATTGTTCACATGTGATATACTGCATACAGTATATCAAATGTTATTCTAAATCTATTTAAGTGATGGTCTAATCTTTTTCCATTTATTTGAAATATTGATATTATTATATCCCTTTTATACTGTCGAACTGTAGATGTAATTAGTCTGCTGAACATCTTTTCTCATCCTTTGCAAGTACTTGACATATTCATTTAATTAGTATATCATGTAATACCTGGCAATAGCTGCCTAGGAGAATCGTTTAATTGTATTCTAGAAAATGTCTTAGAACTACCATACTTATCAAGATCTAAATAATGGAAAGCTTTGATATAAAAGAAAACGAATCTACTTAAAACAAGAATTACAAGATATCAAGAAGTGATAGTTATGCAAGTGTGCTTTATAAGAAGAACATGAAAGAAAAAATATCACTGGCTCTTTTTGTGCATTGAATTATCATAATCAAACCTAATATAACATTCATAGTTTCATTTATTTACACCAGGCATTTTAGAATAATGATTACAATCTGAATAACAGTGGATTTCAAAAGCCAAATACAAAACAGTATTAGTTTGTATGCAAAGCTGTATATTACCCAGTTTCATGGTAAGATTTTATTTTCAAAACTGGATATTTAATTTTATGGATGATTACTGCACAATTTGTAGGTTAGTATTCAAAGCAAGTGCTACTTATATATGTAAAATGTAATGCTGAAAATAGCATACCCTTGTGTATTGAGCTAAGTGAATAGAGTTTCTACAGCAAAGAGTTTTGTTTCTGCTCAGAAGTATGTGTGTTAGATGATATACTGTAATGCTGGTGAATAGCTCATCTGCCTTGAGCAGAAGAGGTAACAAAAGCAGTAAAATATTGAATATTTTAAAATCATATCTTTAATGATGTCTTAATTATAGTGCTGGTGTCTACAAGTGATTCACTGTAATTTTTCTTAGAGTGGAGTACTCAAAATAACTTCTTCAGTTTCTTGAACATTTTTACATTTTTCCCCGGCTCAGAAAGTTAGCAGAACATGTTTATGTTCATTTTTGATACACACACACACAAACATATACCAGGTAGTTTCTAAGACCCTGGTAAGTTTAAAATGTTACAGACTCCTTACAACAATCTCTATTTATACAGTATGCAAGCTTTTAAAATGTTCCATAGGACTTCATAGATAAAGTTCAACTCAGAATCAGTGTAGAACAGGAAGCTTATGGTTCTTACTGTGGCTTAGGACAGGGGTGAGTGAACCTTTTTGACTGTGTGTGCCCAAATTGGTGATAACCTTCTAAAAACAATTCTCTCATATGCCATGATAACTTTGAGGAGAGATTATCATTGATTAATGAAGCAGTAAAAATAATTACCGGTATGTACCCTTTTAAGGAAAAAGGGTGAGTCCTGTTGCTATTTATGTGTAATCATTGTTTTACTATTAATAAAAGTACAACAGACAGATCAAAATAAATGAAACATTTCACAAAACCTGTTCAAAGCTTATTAATATTAATCTTTTTAAAATACAATTGAAAAATAACATCATTTCTAAATTTTATTGTTATTGTAACTGTTTACTATTCAGATACTGATGTGTATACCTGGTCACTGAGGATTTCAAAACGATGTGTTCTCATAACGTTCTGCTGGCGCCAAGCTGGTGTAAGATGTTTCCTGTGAAAACATTTCACTGCTCTCGGGTTGTAAAAAATCATTTGCTGCTTCACTTGGCAGTAAAGATGACCAATATGTATCTTTTTATTGTGGGTGGGCTTTAAGGAATCAAGGAGTAGCACAGCATTGGTGCCACCTTGGGTGTGTGTGCCATAGGTTTGCCACCCTTGGCTTCAGAGACAGGAATCTAGAATTTTAGTGGAAGTTATTATACAGACTATTAGGGCTTTGGAATTAACAAATCATGTAAATAAATATGTGAGGCTTCAGTAGCACAGGAACTTGATTGCAACGTAACAGTAGAAACAGGCAGATATTTTGATGGAGAATAGATGCAACCTCAAAAACATGATAGAACTGAAAGTTCCTTAGAAAGACCAGATTGAGGAGACATTTGAATGTAAGACAGTCAGATACCAGGAGTTGACAGAGCAGTGCCAAAAACAGGTGTGGAGGGCATGACGTGAGCTTATAGAGGTGTGTTGTATAGGTTTTGTTAGCTGCATGCTGTGCAGAACCTGCTCTCTCCTTGTCATTATGAAGGCTGCAAAGAAAAGCCATCAGGGCCATCACAGTGGCTGCTGACTGAGCCTCCAGGTAGCTATGGATCAAGAGGTGTGGCCTGTGGACCAACGCTACTGGGACACAAGCCAGGGCCTGATCAACCATGTTGGGTCGCTTGGGCAAGAGTGTCTGATATTGAAAGACCTAAAACACCCAATGGCCCCAGATTTCATCACTGATGATGTGTCCTAGCACATCCTGGGATGTTTCGCAGCATTGGAATATGAGCTCAGCATTACAGTAGACATTGAGTTTATAAATGCTTTCTTATTTTCATTTGAAGTAAATGAGAAATAATTGTATTTAAAAAGATTCCAAAGTAACATGTGCATTAAGAATATAGATAATAAAGAGATATTAGCATGGATTGAAGATTTGCTGACTGGCAGGAGGGAAAGAGTGGGAGTAAAAAGGGCCTTTTCTGGTTTGCTTGAGATGTTCCACAGGGGTCAGTGTGGAAGTGGTTCTTTTCATACTATATGTCAGTTATTGTGATGATGGGATTGATGGATTTGAGGTAAAGTCTGCAGACAATCCAAAGATAGGTGGAGAAACAGGTAGTGTTAAGGAAGCACAGAGCCTGTATAAGGACTTAGACAGATTAGGAGAATGGGCAAAGAAGGAGCAGATGGAATATAGTTTAAGAAAGTGTATGGGCCTGCTCTTTGGTAGAAGGAATAAAGGTGTAGACTATTTCCTAAGTGGGGAGCAAATTCAGAAATCAGAGGTACAAATGGACTTTGAAGTCATTGTGCAGCATTCCCTAAAGGTTAACTTGTAAGGAAGGCAAATGCAATGTTAACATTCAATTTGAGATGACTAGAATATAAAAGCAAGGATGTAATGCTGTTGCATTATAAGGCATTGGTCAGACCTCACTTGGAGTATTGTAAACAGTTTTGGTCCCTTATCTAAGCACCTACCTGTGGATCTGAATGAATATACCATGTTTGGCATGGACTTTATAAAAGCAATCATAGATAAGTGTTTACACACAATATCTTTCAGAGTCTTCCCCAACCAAAAGTCCTTGTTGAGCCATGAGATCCACAATCTCCTAAGGGCCAGATCGAAGACATTCAGGTTTGGCAACCAAGAAAATTACATGAGGTCCAGGTATAATCTATGGAAAGCCATCTGATGGGCAAAGTGGCAATCCTGGACAAAACTTGAATCAGTGAAGGATGCTTGAAAAGCTGTGGCAGGACCTGAATGCTATCACATCTTACAAAGTGAAATCAAGTGACATAGGTGACAACAGGACTTTGCTTCTAGATGAGCTCAGTGCCTTCAATGCTTGCTTAGACTGTCAAACATGGAGGAATCATCATGAACTTCCACAGCACCCAATGATCCTCTAATATCAATCTCTGAGGTCAATGTGCGAACATCCTTCAGGATGATGAACCCATGGAAAACATCTGGCCCAGATGGGGTGCCTGGCTGAGTACTAAAACCCTGTGCTGATTAACTGGCTGGAGTGTTCACTGAAACCTTTAACCTCTCGCTTTGGCAGCCTAAGGTACTCAACTGCTTCAAGCATGCTTCAGTTATACTGGTGCCCAAGAAGAAGTGGTAACCTACATCAATGACTGTCATCCAGTAGTACTTATATCCACAGTGATTGTGTTTTGAGAGGTGGGTAATAAAATATATCAACTCCTGCTTAAGAAGCAACTAGGATACACTCCAATTTGCTTACCAGCGCAACAGGTTAACAGCAGATGCCATTTCATTGGCTCTTCACTTAACCCTGGAACATCCAGACAGCAATGCTGCAGATATCAGGATGCTCTTTGTTGACTACAGCTTGGCTTTCAATACTGTCATTCCCTCCAAACAAATCAATAAGCTTCAAGACCTTGGCCTCAATATCTACTTGAGCAACTGGATCCTTGATTTCCGCATTTGCAGACCCCAATGAGTTTGGATTGGCAACAACATTTTCTCCATAATCTCCACCAGCACAGGTGTACCACAAGGCTCTGTGCTTAGCCCCCTGCTCTATTCACTTTATACTTATGAATGTCTTTCTAAGCACAGCTCCAATGCTGATTACACCACTGTATTAGGCTGTAAGGAAAAAATTAAATGTGATTTCTCCTTGATATGTGCTAAAATAAAATGGAAGTCTGTAAGACAAAATGGTGTTATCTTGGAGTGGGATTGTTTTTATAAAATACAAGAGAGCTAGTCCAAAGCAATGTTTTGAGAAAGTCTACAGCCGTAACAATGTTTTTCATGGGAAGGCGGGGTCATTGTGCAGGTGCAGGTACCAAATGCATGGAAAAGTACCAGTGTAAAGTGTTTTGAAGAGTATAAAAAGGGCACCTTGGTGCAAGGGGGAAGAAGGTTTTGTCCTAAGCTAGGTTACAGCTGGTGGCTAGTGTTAAGATAAGGAACAGTACATCGAGAGAGTCAGAGTATGTTGAGTCAGATTTAGACTTAGATTTAGAGACAGGAGTGACTGTGTGAAAGTCTGTTGGTGTTCTGCAGATCAGCTCATTTAGAGGATAATCAGTATTACTTTTATTTCTCTACTACTACTACTGCTCTAGAGATTTGTTTTTCCTTTTGTATTGCATTTATGCTAGTTTTAATGAAGTGTTTTCTTGGGGCCTTGAACATATTTACCATCTCCTGTTGTTTGTGAATACCTATATGAATATCCTGAGCTGAACCAGGAAAGAACGCATAATGGATTTTAAAATAGTTGCCATTTACATGGGTCGATTCAAAAGGTGACAAATCTGCATATAGGAGGGAGATTGAAAATCTGGCTGAGTGGGGCCATAACAACAACCTCTTAATGTCGGCAAGACTCAGGAGCTGATTATTGAGGCATTGATCATGTGGATAGTCAGAGGCTTTTTCCCAGGGCCAAATAGCTAGCATGAGAGGGCATAGTTTTAAGGTGCTTGGAAGTAGGTACAGAGGAGATGTCAGGGGTAAGTTTTTTTTATACAGAGCGGTGAGTGCGTGGAATGGGCTGCCGGTGGCGGTGGTGGACATGGAAACAATAGCGTCTTTTAAGAGACTCCTGGATGGCTACATGGAGCTTAGAAAAATAGAGAGCTATGGGTAAGCCTAGGTAGTTCTAAGGTAAGGACATGTTCGGCACAGCTTTGTGGGCTGAAGGGCCTGTATTGTGCTGTAGGTTTTCTATGTTTCTATGACTTCAGGAGGAGGAAACCGGAGGTCAGCACTCATCAGGGGATCCGAAGTGGAGAGGGTCAGCAACTTTAAATTCCTCACTGTAATCATTTAAAGGGCCTTGTAAGAGCAATTATGAAGAAAGTACAACAACACCTTGACTGCCTTAGGAGTTTGTGAAGATTATGTATGATATCTAAAACTGACAAACTTTGGTAACTGTGTGGTGGAGAGTGTATTGACTGGCTGCATCACAGCCTGGTGTGGAAACATCAAAGGCCTTGAATGAAAAATCCTTCAAAAAGTTATGGATACGGCCCAGTCCATCATGGGTAAAGCCCTGCCCACTATTAAGCACATCTGCATGGAGTGTTGTCACAGGAAAACATCATCCATCATCATGGTCTCTTATTTATTTATTATTATTATTATCATTTTGTTTTTTTCCTTTTCGTATTTGCACACTGGTTGTACCTCTGCTGGTATGGTCTTTCATTGATTCTATTATGGTTATTGGATTTGCAAGAAAATGAATCTCAGGGTTATATGGTGACATATATGTACTTTGAAGTTTGGAAGGATGTGCTGGCATTGGAGAGGGTCCAGAGGAAATTCACTAAAATGATCCTGGGATTGAAAGGGTTAGCGTATGAGGAGCATTTGATGTCATTGAGTCTGTACTCACTGGGGTTTAGAAGAATAAGGAGGGCTGTTAATGGAACCTGTCGAATACTGGAAGGTCTAGATGGAGTGCATATGGAGAGGATGTTTCTGATAGTGGGGAAGTCTATGACCAGAAGGCACAAACTTAGAATAGAATGGATTCCCTTTGGAACTGAGATGAGGAAGAATTTATTTAGGCAGAGGGGGTATATTTAAAGTGGATACTGATAAATTCTTGATTAGTAAGGGCATCAAAGGTTACAGGGAAAAGGCAGGAGAATAGTGTCGAGAGGGTAATAAATCAACCATGTTGGAATGGCAGAGCAAACTCAATGAGCCAAATAGCCTAATTCTGCTCTTTTGTCTTATGGTCTTATGGAAATGGTCAAGTGGAAGATGTAGAAGTATCTCTATGTAATTAAGCTCCTTTCTAAGAAAATATACTAGATTTAATTCATGCTACTAAAATCCCAGCTAAACAATATTCATGGCCTGGAATTTGGTTGTCCTTGTGGGTTTCTTCCAGGTGTTTTTGTTTCCTTCCACAGTCCAAAGAAGTATGGGTTAGCATGTTAATTGGTCACGTGGTGTATTATGTAGCTGTGCTCATTGGACTGCATGGGCTTATTACCATGCTGTATCTCTAAATATAAATTAACAAACTCATGATCAGCAAATTAGAGTTCAGAATATACTCTTCTTGATTTATTAAAGATATGGCAATTCTTGCAACAATCCCATATGTTGGAGCAGTGTATGATGGGGCCCATATGCCCTGGACAGGAGGTAGAGTTTTGTGTTGACTTGTGATACAGACTGTTTTTGAGGAACCCACTCCCCTCATGCTGGGGGGCACTCTCCAGATAATGCAGGGGTTCTCTGTACTAGCCCTGCAAGTAATGCATATACTCTATTGATGAACAGGAAAAATGTATTTCTACAATTTCATTTTATATTTTTAATGTTTTTAAATAATATGTATTTATAAAATCTTAGGGAAGTCAGAGCCGGCTCAAAAGGTTAGATGGTGTACTCCTACTCCTGTTTCTTATGTTCTTCTCCAATTATAAGGTTTAGCAGTAATGAATTGGGAGAAATTGTTATGGGAAACAGGGAAATGGCAACAGAATTTAATGCGTACTTTAGATCTGTCTTCACCAGGGAGGACACAAGCAATCTCCCAGATGTATGGATGGGCCAGGGTCATAAGATATCAGAGGAATTGAGACAGATTGACATTAGGAAAGAAACTGTGATGAGTAGACTGGTAGGACTGAAGGCTAATAAATCCCCGGGTCCAGATGGTCTGCATCCAAGGGTTCTAAAAGAGGTGGCTCAGGAAATTGCGGATGCATTGGTAATCATTTTCCAATGTTCCTTAGATTCAGGATCAGTTCCTGAAGGTTGGAGAGTGGCTAATGTTATCCCACTTTTCAAGAAGGGAGGGAAGGAGAAAACAGAGAACTATCGCCCTGTTAGCCTAACGTTAGTCGTGGGGAAGATGCTTGAGTCCATTATTAAGGACGAAATAGTGGCACATCTAGATGGCAGAAATAGGATTAGGCCGAGCCAGCATGGATTTACCAAGGGCAAATCATGCTTGACTAATCTGTTGGAGTTTTTTGAGGGTGTAACAAGGATGTTAGAAGAGGGTAAGCCAGTGGATGTTGTATACCTAGATTTTCAGAAGGCATTCGATAAGGTGCCACATAGGAGATTGGTGAGTAAAATCAGAGCTCATGGCATTGGGGGCAGGGTTTCAACATGGATAGAAAACTGGTTGGCAGATAGAAAGCAAAGGGTAGCAGTGAATGGGTGTTTCTCGGACTGGCTGGAGGTGACTAGTGGGGTACCACAGGGCTCTGTATTGGGACCACAGCTCTTTACGATTTATGTCAATGATTTAGATGAGGGCATTGAAAATTATATCAGCAAGTTTGCTGACGATACTAAACTGGGTGGCTGTGTGACATGCGAAGAGGACGTTAGGAGAATACAGGGAGACTTGGATAGGCTGGGTGAGTGGGCAGATACTTGGCAGATGTCATTCAATGTGAATAAATGTGAAGTTGCCCACTTTGGAAGCAGGAACAAGAGGGCAGAGTATTGTCTGAACAGTGTAGAGTTAGGTAAGGGAGAAATGCAAAGAGACCTAGGAGTCCTAGTTCACCAGTCAATGAAGGTGAATGAGCAAGTGCAACAGGCAGTGAAGAGGGCAAATGGAATGTTGGCCTTTGTTACAAGGGGAATTGAATACAAGAGCAAGGATGTCCTTTTGCATTTATACAGGGCCCTGGTGAGACCACACCTGGAATATTGTGTACAGTTTTGGTCTCCAGGTTTAAGGAAGGACATTCTGGCAGTTGAGGAAGTGCAGCATAGATTCACTAGGTTGATTCCTGGGATGGCAGGGCTGTCTTACGCAGAGAGATTGGAGAGATTGGGCTTGTACACGCTGGAATTGAGGAGATTGAGAGGGGATCTGATTGAAACGTTTAAGATAATTAAAGGATTTGATAGGATTGAGGCAGGAAATATGTTCCAGATGTTGGGAGAGTCCAGTACCAGAGGGCATGGATTGAGAATAAGAGGTCAGTTATTTAAAACAGAGTTGAGGAAGAGCTTCTTCTCCCAGAGAGTTGTGCAGGTGTGGAATGCACTACCTCGGAAGACGGTGGAGGCCAATTTTCTGGATGCTTTCAAGAAGGAGCTAGATAGATATCTGATGGATAGGGGAATCAAGGGATATGGGGACAAGGCAGGGACTGGGTATTGATAGTGAATGATCAGCCATGATCTCAGAATGGCGGTGCAGACTCGAGGGGCCGAATGGTCTACTTCTGCACCTATTGTCTATTGTCTAATTCTTTGTGATGGTATTGGGTTTGCTGACCATGAAGTTATAAACACAAATGAAGACCTTAAGCCCTATTGAATATAAATAGCCTTGAGTACCTTCACTGAAGAGAGATTATACTGTAACTACCCATTCTTCAAAGACTAGTTTACTTCCCTGCTTCTTTTCCATGGTGAGTTTGGCTGCCATTACCCACTGTGGGTCCCCTCTCCCTACCAAGATTCTTCCCCAACAAAGTTGTTTAAATACAGTTTATTTATCTTCAGTGATACACGTTTAAATTCAAACAACACTCTTAATGCATATTTCAAATTCACAGAGGATTTTCATCTTAAAATATTTCCAAATTACAAACCATTTTTTAAAATATAAAACATTTCTCACAAAGGATTTCTAAAGCATGGTATAATTCCTATAAACTGAAAACATATACCAGTCGTCTACTGCAGAAATCAAAACCATGTTCACCCTGTGTTTCTACCAAATTTCTTAATGTTCCTTACCCCATTCCTAATATGCATGAACTTCTCTCTACTTATACCCCTTTCCTTTATCACTTTGGTGACTTCACACAAAAGATGTTTTCTTTTTCCTTTTTTTTACACAAAGTCTAAAAACTTCTATGTGACACTGCTCTGCAATTAGAATCAAAAGCAGAATCAGGTTTATTATCGCTGGCATGTGATGTGAAATTTGTTAACTTAGCAGCAGCAGTTCAATGCAATACATAATATAGAAGAAATAAAAACAAAATGAAATAATTATAATAATAAAAAATAATTAACTAAATCAATTAAAGTTGTCATGGGTAACCCTAGTTTGGAACAGGGTCCAGAATTGACCCTATGAACTGTGCCGCTATTAAGAGAGAGAGAGGGAGGCATCCAGCACAATGAGAGAGAGATAGAGACAGAAATTGCTCAAAAGATTGATGTTATGGTTTCTCTGGAAGTTGTTTACCTTTCCGCAAGGACACTTGCCTGCTTGTTAAAGTTCCTGCAAAGAAAGCAGGGCAGGGCAGAGCATGTTGATGGACAGCTGGTGTCCAACAAGAGGAGATAAAAACCAGGTCTGCTGTTACACAGAGAGACACACACCACAAGACATGCAGTTTCAGACACTGAACGAGCTTTGTTGCACCCACATGAAGGGGGGTTTTTGGAGGATCGATTTGGGGAAATTGATCAGTGGCTCACAGTGTGAAAAGGTGTGACCGGTGGGGAATTATTTGTGTGTCCATCCTTGCCCTGGGTGATAATTCCACCACTGAAGAATGGTCGTACGTGTTATGGTCATAGTCAGTGACTACAACAGGATTTCAGAAGACAACGGGAAGATCGACGGCATCACCTCTCACCTCTCTCTCTTTCCAACGTTACTCAAATAACTACCTCGAACTAAAATGAACTCTCTTCATCATCGTAAGACTCTATTCATTCACCCCTAGGTTTGAAAGAGCCTAGTTTTGTTTGTGTGTGTGTGTGTATCATTGCTAATCTGTTTGATATATTTCCATTTATAGTACTGTATTGCATGGTTTACTAATAAACACTATTAGTTTATATCAATACCAGATTCCAATGTGTTTTCCATTTCTGTTGGTTCTTTAACCTGGTGATGAGGTATGTGACAAAGTATTCACATATTGAATAGATTAAAAATTGTGCAAAAAAACCCAGAAATACTATACATTAAAAAAGTGAGGTAGTGTCCAAGGGTTCAATGTTCAATCAGGAACTGGATGGCAGAGGGGAAGAAGCTGTTCCTGAATTAATACAATAAAGCTAACTTCCTTGAACTAAGCAACTTTGAGTCAGCTTCTTTGCTTTGATAAAAGCTGAATTAAACAACCCATCGTCGTATACCTCATCTTGAGATGCAATAAACCAACTGCGGTGAGGTACATTCTACTTCTCACAAAGCGTCAGAAAGCTGCTTTCTAGACAGTGCTTTTTTTTTAACTTAAAACTGATTGCTGCTTGTCATTTACATTTTATGAACTGAATACTGACTTCCCTTTACAACCAAAAGTTAAATCACACATAGTTGGAAGTTTACAACTGTTAGTGATCTTACAAGTGACAGCTACTGTGTTTAGAAAGAGAACTATGCAAAACATGAAACCACTAGCCTAGGACTGTGAATATCCATGACATCTTTAGTGATGAAAGACTTTAGAGAAATATTTTTGAGCAACTTCATTGTTAGCTTCTGTTGATTACATGTTCTGCAAGTGCTTTTTTTTGTAACTTAATAGTATTTCAAGTTGTTATTTTTCCTGTTCAATTGAAGTTTAATTGAATCTGGAGTGTTAGTTGCTGCCATTGTACAAAAACTTATTTTGATTTTGGTGTTATCTCGAAAGGTTTGAACAGAATGGTGCCTCTGTTACACAGAGGCTTGGTAAGGTTCCATGTGTTGGACACTGAACTATTGAATGATGTATATTGACCTATAAATATTGGAGACTGCAGCAAACTCATTAAAATGCCAAAGGACATTAAATGGCCACCTATGAGACCAGCATATTCCTGGCTTATATGCATGAGCTTGGACTGTTCTGCAATTATTAACTGAAAATCTTTACAGTGACAAAGAACCTATCAAGCTGGATACAGAGAAATTATTGTCATTTTCTTGTTGGGGGAGGGAGGAAATTGTAAAAAGAGACCTGCTTCATTTGCAGACTTAAAATATTGGAGGTTTGCAATTGGAAACATTTTTCATAAAAGGGTTGGTGGAATTTTGAAACACCTTTCCTCCTAAAAGGCTGTTGATGGCCAACTGAAATGGATTTTTATTATTCTTAGTATTTATACATTTATTTATTTGTTTGTTTATTTACTTATCTGTTACTTACTTATCTATATAACTAGATAGATAAATAAACAAATCAATCAATCAATAGATATCTATTTATTTAGAGTTAGAGTGCCCAACAGGCCGATCCGGGCCCCTGAGCCCCACCCAGCAACCCACCGATTTAGCCTAATGACTGGACAATTTACAATCACCAATTAACCTACTAACTAGTATGTCTTTGGCCTGTGGGAAGAAGCTGAAAGGGTCTGAAGCAAAGACAGCCAAATGGATTTGAAGTACAAATCAGCTGTGGCCTAGCTGACTGACTTGATGGCCACCATAATAACCTTGAAGAGTGACATGGTTTGCATCTGTTTTCCAATTGAAATAATTTATAATTGTTAAGATTATCATAAGGCATCGGGAGGTGTGTACAATGGCTTTATCTTCCCGTACTTAGTAATATGCAACAGCATTACAAATATTGCATTTGGAAAAATATAACGTCAAAATGTGATGCATCTGAAATGTGACAAGCCCATTCCAAATACAGCACTTATTTTACATATTGTTAGCCATTTCACTGCATAGTATTCTAACAATTAATTTTATTTGGTAAATGCAGTTCAGAAAATGCATAATGAATATTCAACTCAGTCCTAATTGCTCGTGAACAATATTCCAGAGATGCACACAAAAATCAACTTTTGCAAATAATAATTTGCAAGTCTGAAACCAACCTACCATGCTCTTTGTGATTTTTATAAATAACTTGGATGAAACGTGGAAGTTTGCAGATGGCACAAAGTTTGGTGGAGTTATAGTGTGGAGGATTGTTGTAGATTGCATTGGGACAGGATGCAGAACTGGGCTGAGAAGTGGCAGATGGAATTCAACCTTGAAAAGTGTGTGATTCATTTTGGAAGGTTGAATACAGGGTTAATGTCAGAATTTTTGGCAGTGTGGAGGAACCGAAGGATCTTGGGTGTCCATGTACATAGATCCCTCAAGGTTGCTGCGCAATATGACAGAGTTGTCAAGAAAACTTATGACATGTTAGCCTTTGTTAGTTAGGGGATTGAGGTCAGAAACGACCAAGTAATGTTGCAGCTCTATAAAACCCAGGTTAAACCACTCTTGGAATATTGTGTCTAGTTCTGGTTGCTTCATTGCAGGAAGAATGTGGCATCTTTGGAGAGGGTGCAGAGGAGATTTACCTGGATACTATCTGAACTAGAGAGCTCTCTAGTTGAGTGAGCTAGGTCTTTTCTCTTTGGAAAACAGGAGGATGAGAGGTGACTTAATAGAGGTATGCAAGATGGTAAGAGACATCAATCAAGTGGGTAGGCAGAGACTTTTTCCCAGGGTAGAAGTGACTAATACAAGGCATCATAATTTTAAGGTTATTGGAGGAAAGTTTAGGGGGAATGACAGAGGTAAGTTCTTTACGTTGAAGTTGTGGATATGTGGACTACCCTGCCAGGGTGGTGTTGAGGCAGATGCATTAAGGGCATTTAGGAAACTCTTAGATAGGAACAAGGATGATAGAAAAATGGAGGCTTATGTAAGAGGAAGGGCTAGATTGATGTTACAATAGGTTAAAAGCACCTGTACTGTCCTGTAACATTCTATACTTAATGGCATAAACATAAACTACCAAATTACTTAACCTGATTAAGTAAATACCTCAATATAAACGAATATCATAATTTTTCTTAAACTTAAAATATGGTGTGTCATGTGTTCAGAAGATGGCAGCAAGGGTACATGCAGGTGCAGAAACAGCTGGGCATGAATCTGGAATGTGGTTATCCCAGTCCAATGACCTACTTTATTTGTAGTTAGTAGAACCCTGGTTACAGTTATTGGAAAAAAAGATGACAAAAAACCCTTTGCCTTCTACTCCTCATGTACTCACTGAAATCAAAACCACCACTAAAATAAGAAAGGCCAAGTAACAACATAAAGCAAAAAATTCTTTTGAGAAAACAGAATCAATTTTCAGGCACTAGTGTAACTTTTTTGTGTTACGTGCTTTTCAACAACTGTTCTCTCTTCTTCCATTCATTCCTCATTCCTTCACTAGGGGAAACAAAACAAAATGTAAATGCACTCAGTGCAAATTAATTACTTGCATGTCTGTAATAGTCTTAACAGAGGAATTTTGTACCACTCCCAACTCCCTATTGTACTTTTAATAATTAAACTGTTCAAATTGGAAGGAAGAGTGAAAGCAGATTGTGTTTGGTTGAAGTTGGCAGATGAATGGAAGCATAGGATGATTTGGGAAAGAACATTCTTTATGGACAACACGTACAAAATGCTGGAGGAAGTCAACAGGCCAGGCAGCATCCATGGAAAAAAATATAGTTGATGTTTTGGCCCAAAACATAAACTGTACTTTTTTCCAAAGGTGCTGCCTGGCCTTCTGAGTTCCTCCAGTATTTTGTGTGCGTTGCTCAGATTTCCAGCATCTGCAGATTTTTTCTTGTTTGTTCTCTATGGACAACATATGCTTTTGATTTAGTTCTTTGTAAATCTCTACAAGTATTATCATAGCAACACTGATTTCTCATTTCACTTCAAAGCTGTGCTTTTCAGATAAGTCATATTCAAACAGCAAAGTAATGAATATCTTTGCTACCTTGAAATGTCATCTATTTTCTGAAGAAACCTCATGATTTTTACACTGTAAATTTCATCCTCCTCATCATAAACATGTTCAGTTCTCACAGTCTTCCAGATCTTATTGATGAATTCCTCTTTCTTTGTCCCGAGCTGTTTGTTCACTTCTTTCTCTAGATCATCAAATCCTTTCACTCCTACTCTGTACCTCAGTGAAATAAACCCGGTGAACCAATTTACAACTTCCCTCCATGGTATACTCCTGACTTCTTAACACCTGAGGCACTTACATTTTTTTATAATCTTTTGTCTTAGAGGTATCGTCAATTTTTATCTTTTAAAGAATTTCACAACTTCAAATATACTGTTACTGCTTAATTATCATTTTTAAGGACATTGTGGAAATAAATATTCATCATGATGAATGTGCTTTGATGAGTTAACAAAAATCAGATTGTGAAATACTTGCAGGGGTTTCTAGCAGCATCACACCATCATGTAATGTTGTATTAGAGACCAGTTAGCCTTTTGGGATTATGCTGTCTGAGTGAGATGATGGCACAGTGGTGAGATACAGTATGAGCAACTTGTGGGTGCTTTGGTGTGATACTGCATATGATGGGAAGTGAGTGGGAAGAGCTATTGTTTGATGCTGTATGAATTAATGGTAAGTGAAACAAACATTTACTTGATCTTGGAAACTTTTTAAATATGTTATAATACAGTACAATTTCTTCGAGTTAAAGCTTCATTCTCTGCTATGAATTTCTATAGCTGTACCTCACATCTATGATTTGTGGAATAAATCTACAGCACCAGATAGACAATCATTTTCCAGAAACTGCTACTCCCTTCTCAGAATTATTGGTGTAACCCTTACCCAACAGGCTGGTATATGTCTAGGGGAAAAAGGAGATCCAGCCACTCTCCAACACACCTCCCGTACACGCAGGTGCTGTGAGAATCGAGTTAATGCCTCGCGCCCGCCAACAGTATCAAACCCACAACAAATACCGTTATGAAATACACTTTAAAGTGTTTACTAAAATTAAAAAAATAGTAGGCAATACTATATATACATACACACAAGGAAAAAAACAAAAGGCGCCAACTTATCAAAGTTCAGTCTGTTTAGTGCACTCGTTGGAGCTCAATCAACGAACCAATCGACCCATCCGGCCGTCGCACCTGGGACCACCCCGGTGGTCTTACGAGCAGTCCAGCACACGTCCACCTTCCTCAGCGTCTTCCTCGGCCTCTCCCAAAAAACCCGCGAAAACCCCTCCCCCAAGTTCCCAGCATCGCAAGACACAATGACATTCCCCATTGATTAACAAATGAATACAATTACCGTATCAGCCATTCTAAAGTCAAACAACGGCGAGAGAAACACTTATCCGACAAAGAAACATTCCTACTTGTAACAAACCAAAGAGGCCATTTTGAGTAACATACCCAGGACATTGTACATTGGTATGACTTCCTTTAATAAAGGTGCGTACTACTCTGCTAGAATATTTCTGCCTTCCTGTGATGCTGGTATAAATGAACACCCATCATGGGGGATATGGTAACACTCACAGTATATCCAAAACTCCAATGTAATGAAGTAAGTTCTATCATGTTTGCACTGTACCCAAAATAGCAGAGCCCAGCACTGACCATCTGGGAACATTACTGCTTATCATTCTGTGTCTGGAAAAAACATCCATTTACCACCACTTGCTGCTTTCTATTCTTAGGCCAGTTTCTTATCTGCTTCCACTGACTTTCTTTCTCCCTTGGACTTCAATTTTGCTAACCAGTCTCTTATGTGGGTTTCTATCAGAAGTCTCCTGAAAATTCAAACATATGCACATATATCTACAATATAACTTTCATCAACCCTCTCTGCTACTTTCTTGAAAAAACATGATGCCCAAACAAAATTTGCTTTTGAGAAAATTATTCTGCTCCTTCAATATTAATTCAGAATTCTCAATTGTAGAATGATTGAGCTCTGTTTACAGCATGGGATTGTTACTGTTAACATACCTGTTGTTTTGAAAGGTTGGTAGCTATTTTTGCTGTACACTGATATTAAGTACACTATAACTATATAGCATATATAATCATATAACAATTACAGCATGGAGACAGGCCATCTTGGCCTTTCTAGTCCAAGCCGAGTACTTACTCTCACCTAGTCCCACCGACCTGCACTCAGCCCTTAACCCTCCATTCCTTTCCTGTCCATTACCTATCCAATTTTTTTAAAATGACAATATTGAACCTGCCTCTACCACTTCTACTGGAAGCTCGTTCCACACAGCTACCACTCTCTGAGTGAAGAAGTTCCCCATTGTGTTACCCTTAAACTTTTGCCCCTTAACTCTCAACTCATGTCCTCTTGTTTGAAGCTCCCCTACTCTCAGTGGGAAAAGCCTATCCATGTCAACTCTATCTATCCCCCTCATAATCTTAAATGCCTCTATCAAGTCCCCCCTCAACCTTCTACGCTCCAAAGAATAAAGACCTAACTTGCTCAACCTTTCTCTGTAACTTAGGTGCTGAAACCCAGGCAACATTCTAGTAAATCTCCTCTGTACTCTCTCTAATTTGTTGACATCTTTCCTATAATTCAGTGACCAGAACTGTACACAATACTCCAAATTTGGCCTCACCAATGCCTTGTAGAATTTTAACATTACATCCCAACTCCGATACTCAATGCTCCAATTTATAAAGGCCAGCATACCAAGAGCTTTCTTCACCACCCTATCCACATGAGATTCCACCTTCAGGGAACTGTGCACCATTATTCTTAGATTACTCTGTTCTACTGCATTCCTCAGTGCCCTACCATTTACCATGTATGTCCTATTTTGATTAGTCCTACCAAAATGTCGCACCTCACACTTATCAGCATTAAACTCCATCTGCCATCTTTCAGCCCACTCTTCTAACTGGCCTAAATCCCTCTGCAAGCTTTGAAAACCTACTTCATTATCCACAACACCACCTATCTTAGTATCATCTGCATACTTACTAATCCAATTTACCATCCCATCATCCAGATCATTAATGTATATGACAAACAACACTGGACCCAGTACAGATCCCTGAGGCACATCACTAGTCACTGGCCTCCAACCTGACAAACAATTATCCACCACTACTCTCTGGTATCTCCCATCTAGCCATTGTTGAATCCATTTTACTACTTCAATATTAATACCTAACGATTGAACCTTCCTAACTAACCTTCCATGTGGAACCTTGTCAAAGGCCTTACTGAAGTCCATATAGACAACATCCACTGCTTTACCCTCGTCAACTTTCCTTGCAACCTCTTCAAAAAATTCAATAAGATTTGTCAAACATGACCTTCCACGCACAAATCCATGCTGACTGTTCCTAATCAGACTCTGTCTATCCAGATAATTATATATACCTTCTCTAATAATACTTTCCATTAATTTACCCACCACTGACATCAAACTTACAGGCCGATAATTGCTAGGTTTACTCTTAGAACCCTTTTTAAGCAATGGAACCCCATGAGCAATCTGCCAATCCTCCAGCACCATCCCCGTTTCTAATGACATTTGAAATATTTCTGTTAGAGCCCCTGCGTTTTCTACACTAACTTCCCTCAAGGCCCTAGGGAAGATCCTGTCAGGAGCCGGAGACTTTTCCAAAACAAGTTTCCAATATCCCTTGAAACCATGGCTCTCTCAAACTTTTAACCTTTCCTTTCAACCTAACAGGAACCTAAAGATTCTGTACCCTCATAATTTCACCTTTAAATGACCTCCATTTCTCTATTACATCCTTCCCATAAAACAAATTGTCCCAATCCATTCCTTCTAAATCCTTTCGCATCTCCTCAAAGTTAGGCTTTCTCCAATCAAGAATCTCAGCTCTGGGTCCAGTCCTATCCTTCTCCATAATTATATTGAAACTAATGGCATTGTGATCACTGGACCTGAAGTGCTCCCCAAAACATACCTCTGTCACCTGACCTATCTCATTGATTAACAGGAGGTCCAACACTGCCCCTTCTCCAGTTGGTACCTCTATGTATTGCTGCAAAAAACTATCCTGCACACATTTTACAAACTCCAAACCATCCAGCCCTTTTACAGAATGGGCTTCCCAGTCTATGTGTGGAAAATTAAAATCTCCCACAATCACAACCTACAAATATCTGCTATCTCCTTACAAATTTGCTCCTCCAATTCTTGCTCCCCATTAGGAAGCACCCATATAATACACCCCTATAAGTGTTACTACACCTTTCCCATTCTTCAATTCCACCCAAATAGTCTCCCTAGACAAGTCCTCTAATATATCCTGCCAAAGCACCGCTGTAATATCTTCTCTGACAAGCAATACAACACTTCCCCCTCTTGCCCCTCCGATTCTATCACACCTGAAGCAACGAAATGCAGGAATATTTAGTTGCCAATCACACCCCTCCTGCAACCATGTTTCACTAATAGCTACAACATCATATTTCCAGGTATCAATCCATGCTCTCAGCTCATCCACCTTTCTTACAATGCTCCAAGCATTAAAATAGATGTATTTAAGAAATTCTCCACCTCTTACTCTCTGTTTATCCCTAACGGTGCAAACAACTTTACTATCTTTTTCTTCCTTCTCCCCTACATCTTCGGTCTGAGTGCTCCCCTTCACTATCACCTGCCTATCCTCCCTCACACACTGTCTACTATTTTTCTCTATTTATGAACAACCTCCTCTCTCCTAGTCTCTTCAATTTGATTCCCACCCCTCAACCATTCTAGTTTAAAGTCTCCCCGTCAGGATATTGGTCCCCCTAGGATTCAAGTGCAACCCGCCCTTCTTGTACAGGTCACACCTGCCCCAAAAGAGCTCCCAATGATCCAGAAACTTGAATCCCTGCCCCCTGCTCCAATCCCTCAGCCACGCATTTATTCTTCACCTCATTCCATTTCCTACTCTCACTGTCGCGTGGCACAGGCAGTAATCCCGAGATTACTACCTTTGCAGTCCTTCTTCTCAACTCCGTTCCTAACTCCCTATACTCTCGTTTCAGGACCTCTTCCCATTTCCTACCTATGTCATTGGTACATATCTGTACCACAACCTCTGGCTCCTAAGCCCATTTCAGGATATCTTGGACGATCAGAAACATCCTGGACCCTAGCACCAGGGAAGCAAACTACCATCTGGGTCTCCTGACTGCGTCCACAGAATCGCCTATCTGACCCCCTAACTATCAAGTCCCCTATTACTACTGCCTTCCTCTTCCTTTCCCTACCCTACTGAGCTACAGGGCCAGACTCTGTGCCGGAGGCATGGCCACTGTTGTTTCCCCCAAGTAGGCTGTCACCTCCCCCAACAGTACTCAAACAGTATTGTCAAGGGGTACAGCCACTGGGGTACTTTCTAGTACCTGACTCTTCCCCTTCCCTCTCCTAACCATGACCCACTTGTCTGTTTCCTGTGGCCCTGGTGTGACAAACATGGAGTGTTTGTCTTCAAAGCTTTGTCAATACATCCAGGTGAGCACATGGGGAGATAGCATACTCGACCACTGCTACTTTCCCTTCCGCAACACTTACCACCCCCCTCAATTTGGAAAATCTGATCACTCCCCTATCTTGCTGCTGCCAAACTACAGGCAGAAGTTGAAACAAGAGGCAGTCATAGTTAAAACTGTCCACTGTTGGTCCAACCAATCGGCCTTCATGCTACAGGACTGCTTTGTTGACATCGACTGGAATGTCTTCTATGATGTGGAAGTCTCTGAGTTTACAGAAGGGGTCAAGAGTTTCGGCCAGAAGTGCATCAAGGATGTCCCCCAGAAATTGGTCAGGGTCTAGCCAAACCAGAAACTCTGGTTCAGCAGTTCCTTACAAGCAACACTTGCCATGTGAGACAGAGCTTACATTGCCTGTAACCAGCAGGAACTTGGGAAATGCAGCTATGATCTGCACAAAGTCATTCTGTCCACCAACATCACACGCAGCTTATGGCAAGATTTGCACACCATCGCAGACTTCTTCAAAACTAAATGCAGTGTAGCTTCTAACATCACTGCCTCTCTCCCAGATAAGCTAAAATTTTTTTACGCTCAATTCAATATTGCCAACACTGACCCCTGAGGAGAGCTACAGCTGGTGTGACCGGTAGCTTGGTCATTTCTGAGGCTGAAGTACGCAGGTGTTTCCAACAAGATGACAAGATGCAAGGCTGTGGGATCGGACGGCATCCCAGGGCGGGTACTCACAGTGTGCGTGGCACAACGGGCAGGTGTGTTTACAGACATTTTTAACCTCTCCATCCCCCGATGTAGATTCCCATCCTGTTTCAAAACATCCACCATTCTTCCTGTACCTAAAAGACCAAGGTAACATGTCTGAATGACTGGCATCCTGTTGCACTCACCTCAATAATAAGCAAATCCTTTGAGAGGCTGGTCAAGGACTACATCTGCAGCATGTTACCACCCACAGTGGACCCCCTACAATTTGCCTGCTAACACAACTGATCGACAATAGCCACAGCTCTACATACCGTCCTTACACATCTGGAGAAGAAGGATGCTTATGTGAGAATGCTCTTCTTGGACTACAGTTCAGCATTCAACACCATAATTCCCTCCAGGCTCAACAAGAAGCTCAGAGACCTCGGCCTTCACCCTGTGTGAACACCTGCCTGGACTTCCTGTCGGATCACTGGCAGGTATTAAGAGTGGGCTCCCTCACCTCTGCCCCTCTGACCCTCAAAACAAGGCTGTGTACTAAGCCCCCTCCTTTACCCTCTGTATACCCATGACTGTGTCACCACCCACAGCTCCAATCTGGTAATTAAATTTGCTGATGATACTACACTGATTGGCCTAATCTCAAATAATAATGAGGCAGCCTACAGAGAAGAAGTCATCACCTTGACACAGTGGTATGAAGAAAACAACCTTTCCCTCAATGTCGCAAAGGCAAAGGAGATGATTGTGGACTAGAGGAGGAATGGAGACAGGCTAACCCCTATTGACATCAATGGACCTGGGGCTGAGAGGGTGAACAGCTTTAAATTCTTCAGCATACACATCACCGAGGATCTCACGTGATCTATACATACTGGCTGTGTGGTGAAAAAGGCACAACAGCACCCCTTTCACCTCAGACGGTTGAAGAAGCTTGGTATGGGCCCCCAAATCCTAAGAACTTTCTACAGGGGTACAATTGAGAGCATCCTGACTGGCTGCATCACTGCCTGGTATGGGAACTGTACTTCCTTTAATCATAGGATTCTGCAGAGAGTGGTGTGGACAGCCCAGTGCATCTGTCGATGTGAACTTCCCACTATTCAGGACATTTACAAAGACAGGTGTGCAAAAAAGGGACCAAAGAATCATTGGGGAATTGAGTCACCCCAATCACAAACTGTTCCAGCTATCATCCAGGAAATGATACTACAGCATAAAAGTCAGAACCAACAGGCTCCAGTGCAGCGTCTTCCAACAGGACATCAGAATGATCATGCTGACACAACTGTATTTCTATGTTATTTTGCTGTACATAGTATTTATTATAATTTACTATAAATTGAACATTGCACATTTAGATGGAGG
Organism: Hypanus sabinus; assembly: GCF_030144855.1. NCBI lineage: Eukaryota > Metazoa > Chordata > Chondrichthyes > Myliobatiformes > Dasyatidae > Hypanus > Hypanus sabinus. The sequence continues at coordinate 63,455,546 of NC_082719.1, read as the reverse complement.
CATAACAAAGATTTTTACTCCTCATGAAAATGAAGGATGTAAGTAATAGTCAATTCAACCATACACAATCTTAAGGTTCATCTTCTTGCAGGCAGCCACAAAACAAAGAAACACAATAGAATCCATGAAAAGCTTCACATCACAAAGACAATCAAAAAACAAATAGTGCAGCCAGTAAGTTAAAAAAAATACACAGAACAATAACTGCAGAGTCTCCAAAAGTGAGTCCACAGTCATGGAGCCAGTTCAGTACTGAGGTGAGTACCAATGGCTGCAGGCCACAGCTGTAGGGTCAGTTCAGCGCTGAGGTGAGTAAAACCTCATGCATCAGTGAACTGAACACCGGTTTGTTCGGCTTGGCACTTAAATTGGCTAAATATCGGTTCATTTTGCACTCTGGGGTCTGGACTGCACAACTTCAATCTGGTCTGAAGTTTCATTCCGGCTCCAAATCCGGTCCAGCAACGATCACTGTAGCTGTACCTGCCTTATCAAGAGTCCAATTTGCTGAATTCTTCAGGATACCACAAAAATGCCAGGTCATACAAATGATTTGAATGCACAGCTCCCAAACGGAAATTTGGGCTATGGATTGCAGTGATCAAAGACCAGAAAAAGTTATATTTAGTAGAATAGTTGGTAGTTTTGTTAGCTGTCCGAAAAATCTCTGTGTTTCACCAGCTCCATCTTGGGCCACTTGGCTGCTTCCACAATATTCCACTTAGGTGCTTTTGTAAATTATTGATCTATCATGGTAGTGAGTGCAAGTTTAAAACCTTACTCTATCCTAGACTTAAAACTAATTGCAAAACAGCTGCTCTTTATTCTCTCATACTAAGAAGTTAGGAGTTCCACAGAAAAGATAGTATTGTAGCGGTGTGCTACACGCAGCGCTAAAATTACGACACGGAGTCAGTAACTGCAGTCGAAGGAAAAAACTTTATTCGAAAACTTCAGCCTCACTTTTAAGCCTCCCTCAACCGGCCCCCCATGGCACAGAGGCTCCAAAGCTCTGTGCTCGCAAACCCCCGTAGGCTATCTAATTGTGAGTCGGTTCGGATGCGCCAGGAAATGGGTTGCCACATAACCCCCCCCCCCCCCAGAACCGGCGATACACCCCCCCAATGTCCACAGTCTGGGCCAGAACCTGCTTGGGAGGTCGGCCTCTGCGCTGAGGCGCCGGAAACTCGGCCGGTTGCGCCAGGTCCACATGGGCCGGTTTGAGGCGGTCCACCGTGAAAACCTCCTCTTTCCCCCCAACGTCCAGCACGAACGTGGACCCGTTGTTCTGGAGCACCATAAACGGCCCCTCGTATGGCCGCTGCAGCGGCGGCCGATGCCCGCCCCTTCGTACAAACACAAACTTACAGTTCTGTAGGTCTTTGGGTACGCAGGTCGGGTGCCGCCCGTGCTGTGAAGTGGGTATGGGGGCCAGGTTACCGAGCTTCTCGCGTAGTCTGCCCGGGACTGCTGCGGGTTCTTCCTCTTGCCCCCTTGGGGCTGGTAGGAACCCCGGGGATGACCAGGGGCGCGCCGTATACCAACTCGGCCGACGAGGCGTGCAGGTCGTCCTTGGGCGCTGTGCGGATGCCGAGTAGGACCCAGGGAAGCTCGTCTGCCCAGTTGGCTCCTCGCAGGCGGGCCATGAGGGCCGACTTCAGGTGACAGTGGAAACGCTCCACTAGCCCGTTCGACTGTGGGTGGTAGGCAGTTGTGTGCTGCAGCTGAGTCCCCAAAAGGCTGGCCATAGCTGACCACAGGCTGGAGGTGAACTGGGCGCCTCTGTCGGAGGTAATGTGGGCAGGTACACCAAAGCGAGATTTCCAGGTGGCGATCAGGGCTCGGGCGCAAGATTCGGAGGTGGTGTCGGTGAGCAGGACCGCCTCTGGCAATCTTGTGAACCGGTCCACAATAGTCAGGAGGTGCCGCGCTCTCCGCGACACTGGCAGGGGGCCCACGATATCCACATGAATGTGGTAGAAACGCCGGTGGGCGGGATGGAACTGCTGCGGTGGGGCTTTGGTGTGCCGCTGCACCTTGGCCGTCTGGCAGTGCATGCATGTTTTGGCCCATTCACTGACCTGTTTGCGGAGTCTGTGCCAAACGAACCTGCTGGAAGCCATCCGGACAGTTGTCCAGATGGAGGGATGTGCCAAGTTATGAATGGAGTCGGAAACTCGGCGCCGCCATGCTGTCGGGACGACTGGACGGGGCTGGCCGGTGGCGACGTCACAGAGTAGGGTCCTCTCACCTGGGCCTACGGGGAGGTCCTGGAGCTGCAAACCGGAGACTGCGGTTCTGTAACTCGGGATCTCCTCATCCGCCTGCTGCGCCTCTGCCAGTGCCTCAAAGTCTACCCCTTGGGAAAGGGCATGAACGGTAGGGCGAGAGAGCGCATCTGCCACGACATTGTCCTTACCCGAGACGTGCCAGACATCCGTCGTGTATTCAGAGATGTAGGACAGGTGGCGTTGCTGGCGGGACGACCAGGGGTCGGACGCTTTCGTAAACGCAAAGGTAAGCGGTTTGTGGTCCGTGAACGCGGTGAAGGGCCGACCTTCTAGGAAGTACCTGAAATGCCGGATTGCCAGGTAGAGCGCCAACAGTTCCCGGTCGAAAGCACTGTACTTGAGCTCGGGTGGCCGCAGGTGTTTGCTGAAAAACGCCAGGGGTTGCCAGCGACCTGCAATGAGTTGCTCCAGCACCCCACCGACTGCCGTGTTTGATGCGTCCACTGTGAGGGCGGTAGGGGCGTCCATTCTGGGATGTACTAGCATTGCGGCGTCCGCCAAAGCTTCCTTCGTTTGAACGAAAGCGGCGGCGGACTCCTCATCCCAGGTAATGTCCTTGATCGGACTCGACATCAGGGCGAACAGGGGGCGCATGATCCGGGCAGCTGAAGGGAGGAAGCGGCGGTAGAAATTGACCATACCTACGAATTCCTGAAGGCCTTTGATCGTGGTGGGTGGGGGAAAGAGGCGGACCGCATCTACCGTAGCGGGCAGAGGTGTTGCCCCGTCTTTAGTAATCCTGTGGCCCAGGAAGTCAATGGTATCGAGTCCGAACTGGCATTTGGCGGGGTTGATTGTAAGACCGTACTCACTCAGTCGGGCGCAGAGTTGACGGAGGTGGGACAGATGCTCCTGACGACTGCCGCTGGCTATGAGGATGTCATCCAAATAGATGAACGCAAAGTCCAGGTCCTGTCCCACCGCGTCCATTAACCGCTGGAACGTCTGTGCGGCATTCTTCAGGCCGAACGGCATGCGGAGGAACTCGAAAAGGCCGAAAGGGGTGATGAGAGCCGTTTTGGGGACGTCGTCAGGATGCATCGGGATTTGATGGTACCCTTGGACGAGGTCCACCTTGGAGAAGATCCGTGCGCCGTGCAGGTTTGCTGCAAAGTCCTGAATGTGCGGCACAGGGTAGCGGTCCGGTGTGGTAGCCTCGTTCAGCCTGCGGTAGTCGCCGCACGGTCTCCAGCCTCCCGTTGCTTTGGGCACCATGTGCAGGGGGGAGGCCCATGGGCTGTCGGACCGCCAGATGATCCCCAATTCCTCCATCCTCTGGAACTCCTCCTTCGCCAGTCGGAGCTTGTCCGGGGGAAGCCGCCGAGCGCGGGCGTGGAGGGGTGGTCCCTGGGTCGGGATGTGGTGCTGTACGCCGTGCCTGGGCATGGCCGCTGTGAACTGCGGTGCCAGAACCGATGGGAACTCCGCCAGGACCCTGGTGAAGTCGTTGTCGGACAGCGTGATGGAGCCGAGGTGAGGGGCTGGCAACTGGGCTGCACCCAGGGAGAACGTCTGAAAGGTCTCGGCATGTACCAGTCTCTTCCTGGGCAGGTCGACCAGTAGGCTGTGAGCCCGCAAAAAATCCGCACCCAGAAGCGGTTGGGCTACGGCGGCCAGTGTGAAGTCCCACATGAACTGGCTGGAGCCGAACTGTAGCTGCACCTGACGGGTGCCATAGGTCCTTACTGTGCTGCCATTCACGGCCCTCAGGGGGGGACCCGGTGCCCTGCTGCGGGTGTCGTAACTCGTCGGAGGTAAAACGCTGATCTCAGCCCCAGTATCGACCAAAAACCGGTGTCCCGACCTTCTATCCCACACATACAGGAGGCTATCCCGATGGCCAGCCGCCGTAGCCATCAGCGGCGGCTGGCCCTGGCGTTTCCCGGGAACTTGCAGGGCGGGCGACAACGGCAGGCTTCTGCGCCCCACCGCTGGTGGTAGAAGCACCAGTGTTCATTGGGCTCTGCGGCCGGGCCTGGACTGGTTTGCTGCTGGGAGCGTGGCTGGGAGATCTGTGCGATGGACGCCCCGCTCACCTTTTTGGTGTTCCACAGCAAGTCCGCCTGGGCTGCCACCTTCCGGGGGTCACTGAAATCCGCGTCGGATAGCAGCAGGCGTATGTCCTCGGGCAGCTGCTCCAGGAATGCCTGCTCAAACATGAGGCATGTGTGTCCGTCGGCCAGAGACAACATCTCATTCATTAAAGCCGATGGAGGTCTGTCGCCCAAGCCATCCAGGTGCAGTAAACGGGCAGCCCGCTCCCCGCTCGCGCCGTGAGAGTCCGAAAGTCCTGAGGAGCAGGGCTTTGAATTCCGTGTACTTGCCGTCTGCCGGGGGCGACTGTACGAATTCCGCGACCTGGGCCGCTGTGTCCTGGTCGAGGGAGCTCACCACGTAGTAGTAGCGGGTGTCTTCTGAGGTGATCTGGCGAACGTGGAATTGGGCTTCGGCTTGCTGGAACCATAGGTCCGGGCACTGTGTCCAGAAACCCGGCAGTTTCAACGAAACCGCATGAACAGAGGCGGCGTCGGTCATTTCTGGTCCAAAAATCGTTTGGACCGTCGGGGTCACCAATTGTAGCGGTGTGCTACACGCAGCGCTAAAATTACGACACAGAGTCGGTAACTGCAGTCGAAGGAAAAAACTTTATTCGAAAACTTCAGCCTCACTTTTAAGCCTCCCTCAACCGGCCCCCCATGGCGCAGAGGCTCCAAAGCTCTGTGCTCGCAAACCCCCGTAGGCTATCTAATTGTGAGTCGGTTCGGATGCGCCAGGAAGTGGGTCGCCACAGTATTTAAACATAGTTACCTTTGAATTGATAATGTAGCAGAAATTGCTTTAAGAGTTATTCCGGACTTAATATGAGGATCATAAAGTCATGAAGAAATAGCATCAAACAGGCCCTTCAGCCACAGTCAATGTTGACCATCAAGCACCCATTTTTCACTAATTCTACCCTAATTCATTTAATTTGTCCCACATTTCCCTCAATTCTACCCAGATTTTACCACTCATCTATATAGGAGACAGTTATTGTGGCTAATTAATCTACTAGTTCTCACATCTTTTGGACCTGGAGAAATCCATGAGGTCACAGGGAGTACTTGCAAATCCCACACAGATCAGAACTGAACCTAGATCAGTGTTGACCATAAGACCATACAACATAGGAGCAGACTTAGGCCATTTGGCCCATCAAGTCTGCGCCGACATTCAATCATGGCTGATCTTTTTCTGTCCTCTCCTCAGTCTTCTCCCCTTTGATGCCATGTCCAATCAAGAGCCTATCAACCTCTGCCTTAAACACACCCAACAACTTGGCCTCCACAGCTTCCTGTGGTGATACATTCCACAAATTCACTACCCCCTGGCTAAAGAAATTTCTCCCTATCTCTGTTCTAAATGGACGCCCCCCCCCCCACCATCCTGAGGCTGTTCCCTCTTGGCCTAGACTCCCCCACCATGGGAAACATCCTTTCCACATCTACCGTGTCTAGGCCTTTCAACATTCAGAAGGATTCAATAAGATCCCTCCTCATCCTCCTAAATTACAGCAAGTACAGATCCAGAGCTAACAAACATTCCTCTTGAAATTAATGCTAATATGTCATTTTCTTTCCTCACCAATGACTCTACCTGCAAGTTAACCTTTAGGTTGTTCTGCACAAGGACTCTCAAGTCCCTTTTGCATCTCAGATTTTTGGATTTTCTCCCCATTTAGAAAATAGTCTGCACATTTATTTCAACTACCAAAGTGCATTTTCCAACATTGTATTTCATTTGCCACTTTCTTGCCCATTCTCCTAATCTGTTGAAGTCCTTCTGCAGCCTACTGTTTCCTCAACATTACCTGCCCCTCCACCATTCTTTGTATCATCTGCAAACTTGGCAACAAAGCCATCTTTTCCATCATCTAAATCATTGATATACAGCATAAAAAGAAGTGGCCACAACACCAACCCCTGCAGAACACCACTAGTCACTGGCAGCCAACCAGAAAAGGGTCCTTTTATTCCCACTTGCTGCCACCTACCAATGAGTCAATGCTCTGTATTGTAGCTATGAGGTAGTAGACCCAGTGGATCCAACTTCGAATATACAGTCCAAACAGGATTTTGGGTTAGCTTCTTATTGAAATTTGAGCAAGTCAAGATCAAAAGCTAACAATATAAATACTAATGTAACATTATTATATCCCTTTAAACTTCTAAAATTAACATTCTAAAAGTCATCTCTGGTCAGTAGCCATATAGAACATTTAGTGCCATTGAATAGGCTTCAATACTTAATGAACTGAACTTTTGCTATATGTAGTGATCTTTCACTTATTAAATTTGTTCAGTATTTCACCAATACAATAAGATTTCAGGACCTTTTTCAATGTTTGAGGGCATTCTGGGTTGTTAATGAATAAAGCAAATATCAACTCACATGTTGTAAATGACATGAAGCACAAACCAACTTAAAGCCTTGAATATATTTGCATGAATCAAGTAGGTTATTTTCCCCAAAATAAGGATCTATTGGAGAAGGTAGTGAATTGTCTACCAGATGGGAAGGTATGTATTTCTGTTGGAGGTTCTGCAAAGACAAGTATTATTAACCTGATAGGAACATCACATATTTTATCCTCCAAATGGCAGTCACGGTCATCAGCATGTTATGGGACCCCATAATCCTCTTATCTGTCATTCCAGAGGTCTTTCTGAAGGCCCGTATGGTGGCACAGCTGTTAGTGCTGTTGCCTTACATCTCCAGAGATCATGTTGAATCTTAACTTTCAGTGCTGTCTGTTCAGAGTTTGTACATTTTCTTTGTAACCATGTGGATTTCTTCCTAATGTTTTTGTTTCCTCCTACTATCCAAAATCAAGTTGGGTACTATAAATTACTAATTTTATACTATAAATTACTCCTTATTCCAAAAAGGAATCAATAAGAAATTAATTGGCATATATACAAGAGGATAATTTGCAAAAAGTAGAATGATATTAGGTGTAGTAATGGGACTGATGGGATTGCTTCCCTGAATACTTGCATTGACCTGATAGACCAAATGGCCTCTGTTATTTCTCTGTCATTGTAAGTGTAAGGTACCAGATAAATCACTTATGAAGTTCCTCTTGTGTACCAATACAAGCATTTGAAACTAATTATATTCATATCCAGAGAAAATTAGAGGTAAATGTGAGATGTATTTTAACAATATTCAGAGTAATTTGGTTGGAATACGTTTACTAATAGTATCATAACTTTCAGAATAATTTTCAGGTTGCTATCAACATTTTGTAATTATTTTTCAGAAAGTTTAAGAAGGTCAATAAAGGGGATTTGACATTTCCTGTGGAGAAACCAGATTGTTCTTGAGTAAGCTGTTCAGATCCATAACAGGGTAAACACTGAGAGGAAATTGCATTCTCATTTTCCTCCACTCAACATCATGAAGTACTTTACAGCAATATTTACAACAAAAAAGATAAGAAACTTTTATCAGAGTCAATTGGATGTCTAATCATAAAACTAGTGGAAGTCAATGAACTATCCTAACAGTTTCTATTTGAGCTTGTTGGTACAGAGAACATTAATTAATAGATAATAGTGGGTAGGGACTCCCAACTGAGAAGATACTGGCCTGGAGCAAGGTGAGTGACTGATGAACAACCATCATTACGTCAGCCTGATATTTGGTGAATAACAGCCCATCTGGCTCTCCAAATTTTATCTATCATGCTTCAGGTTGTTGTAATAAATGGAACTGTTTCCCTGATATAACAGACTCAGATGCTTGGTGTAATACTGTGCAGTGTGCAAATGTAAGAGCCTAAAGCGAGAGGCCGATGACTTCTGTGCAGAGCTGAGAATGAGTCCTCACCTCCTTGGAACTGATATGCTTCATCACAGTTTGAAATCCTCTTACTTGCACAGGTGACCAAGACTTTCCTGTATGATATAAACTCCCATTTTAATTATGTGATAAAACACTAGCACTTATGCCACATCACTGAGGGTTTACGGGCTCAATGTTAGGACAGCAAAAACATAGTGACTTACATCTGCTTTGTATAGGCTTGGTTAGGTTGTTATGCAATTCTTATAGAATTTTATTCATGAACTAAAATCAATGTGGAGTAAGTAAACTTAAACATATATATATATTTTGCAAATCTTTGTAGGATTATTGTGCAGCAAATCTGAATGTGCGTTTGCAAAATAACTTTGTTTGTTTATATGACTTGGATGTTGTGGCTTTATTTGTCAGACTACAGATTTTTAGTTGATGGAATGCCTGTAGGAAATAGTTAGATAAAAACAATCTGTAAATGGCAAACTGAAGTGCTTTTAGAATATCTAAGTGGTTTGGGATCACCAGTGCAGAATTCCATGTTCAATTGTATATTTCACAAAGAAGTGCAGATAACTTTCATACCTCAAAAATTTCTTGACCTCCTTTCTTTTTCCACTGATCAACAGGAGCAGCAGTTGGATCCTGAAAGATACAGGTGCTGCTAGCTAAGATTGCTCATCATCTTATACTCAACCAACTTAGAACATTCAATAAGACAAATTGGATTTGGAGCTGATTAGACTGTGTTTCATATATAGTATTTGCATTGCACAACTTATATTGGGGAAACCAACAGAATTAGGATAATGCTGAATAATGTAACAAAAAAATGAAGTCTTTGTGAATAAGGAACAGTTACAACTTGTTCTGCTGAAGAGAGTATTATGATAATGAGCCACCAAAAGCCAAATATTAATTAATTTGGTCTTCCACCCAGCAATAGCTAGAAACCTTTTCCAGAAAGTCTTTAATCGTTATACTTTAGTCCTTAAAATATTTACTTTTACTAACTTGGCTTTTAAAGCATTTTTGTTGTTAATTTTCAATGTAGAATATAAATATAAAATAGAATTACATAAATAAAGCTACCATTGTAAAATTCTGCACAATATTTTCCCAGTATCTGTAAAAACATAAATAAAAAAGAAAAGGAGATCATTCAGCTACTTGCTCTGGCATTCCATTCCATTGCTGCTTTCATATTTAGTCTCTACTCGATTTGTTTTCTTGATCTCCACAAACCTTAGTTTCCCTGTAGTCTAAAACATCTTCCATTATGTCTACTCAACCTTGAAAAATGCTTAATGATTCAAATTGGAAGATACATTGTCCAATAGATTCGGATCATGCAGCTTTTAAACTTGGGCACTGTTCACAAGTATCACATATGGCAGACTGATAAAAAGATAATTGGCACTATAATGTTGTTAATGGATATTTCAAAGATCAAACAGAAAGAGTAAGAATAGATGAATGCAGACAATGGAGATGGCAGCTGCTAGAATATGAAGCTAAGATCAGAACTCTGGAAGAACTCAACAGTTCAAGTAGCATCTGTGGAGGAAAAAGTTGTAAGTCGATACTTTGCATTGAGTCCTTGTATCAGGTCTGAAGGGAAGAGGAAAGATTACCAGTGTAGAGCTGTTTACACTGGCCCGGATTGGAGGCAAGAGCCATTTTCACATTCTCCGTGATGTTCTCTCCTCTCTCTATATAGTGCTGAGGCTATGAAGGATGCCCCGGCTGTTGTGCTCCATGCCCGCTAATTTGACGAACCAATAAACAATGCTTTGGGCCTAATCTGGGCTATTCTATAGTTTAGATCTGAGGACTCAATTTTTGATTTGGATTGTTGTTTGCTTCAATTGATTACATGATTTGTGGTTTCTTTTCTTTCTTTTGCTTATCAGCTGTTGGTCTTTTATTTTTTTTTCTTTAATTGGGTTCTTTCGGGTTTCTTGCTTTATGGCTACTTACAAGCAAGCACATCTCAAGGTTGTATAATTTATACATGCTTTGATAATAAATGGACTTCAAACTTTGAATATGAGGGAAGTGGTGGGAAAGAAGCTGATTGGTGAAAGATGGAATCTGACTGGGAGGAGATGATTGGTGGATAGAAAGAGTTGCGGTTAGGAAAGCTGAACAAAGGGAGAAGGAGATCAGGCGGATGGGTATGTGTGTGAGAGAGGAGAGAGAGAGGAGAGCAAGAGGGGTCTGGGTAATGTGAAGTTAGAAAATTCAATGTCATCTTGTGTTGGACCTGTAAGTAGATCAATGAGATCTGTTTTATGATTTTCACAATGTTGAGAATATGATTCATTCCATTTTTGGCTACTCTTCCTATAGATCTACATTGAACTATGGATCCACCTCAACTTCCTTAGCTTTTACCTCCAACTTTACAGCCTACAGAATTTCTGTGCTCCTCTCTTTCTGGCCTATTGATTATTACGGGTTTATTTAGAACAACATTGGTATCCACGTTTTTAGCTGCTAAAGTCCTAAGCTCTTAAATTCCATTCATAGACCTTTTCACTTTTCTGAACTCAGTTACCATGCCCTTGAAACCACTCCCATGGTATCTCCTTGAGGCTTGTGTCAAATGTTATCCAGCAGCACACTTCTTAATCACATGTGGTGTTTTTGCTAAATTAAGGACACTAGACATGAATAATTCACTATTGCTGATGTTTCTGAGTGCAACAAAATCCTTTAGTTCAGACCATATTTAAGAGCAAAATAAATATTGAAAGTAAGCCTATTAGAAGCTAGTACTTATTCAACCACAAACCTTGTTCATGAACATGGTGACTCTGTAGTCTAGATGAGGAGATTATTTCAACAAACACCTTTGCTCCATCCATAGTAATAGCCAGGATCTCCGGGTGGCCAGCCATCGTGGTGGTCTCCAAACTGATAGTATGAAAATTAATTTCTCTGACTTCCTGTAACCACCTGCCTCTATCCCTTATCCCAACAACCCCATCACCCCTTCTCTTTCCCATTCCCCCACCCTCTTGGTCTGCCCATCACCCACACATTCCTCCCTCCAGTTCCCCTCCTCCTTCCCTGTTTTCCATGGTCCACCATCTTCTCTTACCAGATCCCGTCTTCTTCAGCCCTTTGTCACTTCCACCTATTACCTTTTGCTTCTTACATGACTCCCACTCTCTGCCTCTCACCTGCCCAATGTTCCCTCTCAGTTGGATCTACCTAAAACCTCCTTGCTCTTGATCCACCCCGTCCTCCACTTTTTTATACTGCTCTTTTTCTTAAAAGTCCTGATGAAGGGTGTCGACTCAAGATATCAAATGCCCATTTTCCTTCATAAATGCTGCCTGACCCAGTGAGTTCCTGTCGTGTTTTGTGTGTTGCTCCAGCATCTGCAGTCTCCATTGTCAATCTCTAGTCCAGTTTTATGTTCTTTGTAAGGATTTATTTTCCCAATTCAGTGGACTAATTGAAGTCTTGATATGATTTCTGCAATAAAATTTGTAGCTCACAAAGTATATTATTAGTATATATTGTCCCATGTGACTGACTTATTTCTTGCATGGTTTAGAAATCTGTAGAAATTGGATCCATTTTCATACAATTTTCTTGTATAGATCATGCATAAAAATGGTTCCACCAAAGGGTAGACTGAACCAGCAATAATTTCTGGATGAAATGGTTTCTACTGGAAAATTCACTTGGAAGCTTCCAAGTCAGTTCACCTTAGTTCACCTCCTGTGAATGTTTTCAGTCATACACATAACTACATCACAGATTACGTACTCCCACACCAACATAAATCTGAGCTTCAGAGTGCAACTTACATGCAAGCTACCACCTTCACCGGGCACACACAGATAAAGAAGGAGCCAGTCATGCAGACGCGAGTAATGAGACACAAGTTAAAAGGTCTGCACTGTGATATCCATGAGTACACATGCCAACTGTAAGTCTCAGTTTTGAATTTTCAGGATTATAGAAACTGGATCAGTAATGCTCCTGTAACTATTTACAGCTTCTTTGTTGAAATCATATCTTTGCTGCCTGCTGAGAACATCAACCTACTCCTTGTGATGGCAAGGTAGCATTTGCAGCATGAGACAGCTGACCTTTGGACTGAGAATGTGTGGACACGCAGGAGCTGTCCCTCCGACCTGCATTTTTCCTTACCTCCCTGGCAACTTTTTAAACAGTTTTTTTGTGACTAACCATGGGTAAATAATTAACTGAAGTGCTTCCCAGTGTTCAGTTTTGTAAAGATAAGGCATGGCAAGTTCTTCATTCAGCTCACAAAAGGAACCATGCATTTTAGCACACAGATTTGTCTGCAAAACCTCCATCATCATGTGTCATTGTATGTTTGCCCATTTTCACTAGGATCTGATTATATGATGGCTTTATTCACAGCTCATTTCGTAAACCTAAAGAGGGTGAAATCCAGTTTCAAGGCAATGATAACAGTGTGGATATGATTATGGAAATTGTTTCTTCACAGCAGGATTCATTTTTATTCATTGTCACACAGGCATAATTTTTCAGTTCAAAAGAAGCAATCTGTACTCCACCAGCTCTTCCAGCTTGTTCATGCCGTCTTGCTAAATCTCCATTATCTTTTTCTCAAAATACTAAAGTTTCCTATTCTCAAAGATTACATTTTATTAAACCTTTGATTGAGAACACTAAGATTCATTGTATGAGTAAATATTATGCAATGAGCATTATACAATTCTAGTTGCAGTTGGCTTACAGCTAAGCTTCTAATTGCTGACTAATGGTATTGTCATTATCATCAGTGGATGCACATAAAACTACGGTGATTAGTAATCATTCTCTCTTAAAGTTTTCTCAATTTCTCCTTTAAATCTATTCAATATTTTATGGATATCTCCATTAGTTACCCAATTTGTTAACTTTCAGTATGTAATGTAGACACTACTCTGACTAGCATCACTTTATGAACATACACTAATCTATGTTGTAAAAAATACTACTTATAACAATGATTAGTGAAGCACAGAGAGATCTGTATTTACTGACAAGTACCTTTATCGTTTAAACTAATAAGTATGTGAATTCATGCACTGAATACCTTGTGTGCACACTTGCTAGGTATCCCTGAATCTCCTGAATGGTCAAAGGCCTCCTAAACCAGAAGAAGAGGGCCTTTAAAGATGGCGATCAGTTGGAGCTTAAAAGAGTTCAGAAGGAACTCAGAGTACAGATCAGGGGGGCAAAGGAGCAGTATAGGAGGAAGCTAGAAGAAAAGCTGCAGAACAAAAGCATGAAGGAGGTGTGGGACGGGATGAAGATCATCACCGGATGCGGTGCAAAGCGGGGGGCAAACATAAGTGGAGATGTGGAGAAAGCGAACCAGCTGAATAACTTCTTCAATAGGTTCGATAGCACAATCTCATCCTCACCACAGAACTCCACACCAGGCTTGTCTCTCTACTCGTCCTCCCTCTCACTTCCCTCACAGGAAAATAGCCACTCACAGGAGACCTTACCCATGCCCAAGATTATGGCTGCACAGGTGAAAGGTCAACTGAGGAAGATCTGTACCAGCAAGGCGGCTGGACCGGATGGAGTATACCCACGATTACTGAGGGCCTGTGTGTCTGAGCTGGGAGAACCCCTACAGCGCATCTTCAACATGAGCCTGGAGCAGAGGAGGGTACCCAGACAGTGGAAAACATCCTGTATTGTCCCGGTACCTAAGAATCCACAACCAAGGGAGATGAATGACTTCAGACCTGTTGCTTTGACGTCGCACGTGATGAAGACCATGAAGCGGCTGATAATACAGAATCTAAGGCCACAAACCAGGCACGCCCGGGATCCTCTTCAGTTTGCGTATCAGGAGAAGGTGGGAGTGGAGGATGCTATCACGTACTTGCTGCACAAATCCCTCTCTCACCTAGACAGGGTCAGTGGTGCTGTGAGGATTACATTCCTGGACTTCTCTAGTGCCTTTAACACCATCCAGCCCAGGATCTTAAGGCACAAACTAACAGAGATGGGAGTAGACTCACACATGGTGGCTTGGATAACGGACTACTTGACAGACAGACCTCAGTATGTACGGTTGGGAGACTGTAGGTCTGACACGGTGGTCAGCAGCACAGGAACGCCGCAGGGGACCGTGCTCTCCCTGTTCACCCTTACACATCAGACTTCCAATATAACTCGGAGTCCTGCCATGTGCAGAAGTTCGCTGATGACACGGCCATAGTGGGGTGTGTCAGGAATGGTCAGGAGGAAGAGTATAGGCAACTGATACAGGACTTCGTGATATGGTGCAACTCAAACTACCTGCGTCTCAATATCACCAAGACCAAGGAGATGGTGGTGGACTTTAGGAGATCTAGGCCTCATATGGAGCCAGTGATCATTAATGGAGAATGTGTGGAGCAGGTTAAGACCATAGGTATCTGGGAGTGCAGTTAGACGAGAAGCTAGACTGGACTGCCAACACAGATGTCCTGTGCAGGAAAGCACAGAGTCGACTGTACTTCCTCAGAAGGCTGGCGTCCTTCAATGTTTGTAGTGAGATGCTGAAGATGTTCTATCGGTCAGTTATGGAGAGCGCCCTCTTCTTTGTGGTGGCGTGCTGGGGTGGCAGCATTAAGAAGAGGGACGCCTCACGTCTTATTAAGCTGGTAAGGAAGGCGGGCTCTGTCGTGGGCACAGAACTGGAGAGTATGACATCAGTGGCAGAGTGGAGGGCGCTGAGTAGGCTACAGTCAATCATGGTAAACCCTGAACATCCTCTGCACAGCACCATCCAGAGACAGAGAAGCAGCTTCAGCGGCAGGTTGCTGTCAATGCAATGCCCCTCAGACAGGATGAAGAGATCATTACTCCCCAACGCCATTCGGCTCTACAATTCAACCACCAGGGGCAAGACATGTTAAAGTGCCGGGGTTAGGACTAAGCTTAAGTTACCACTCAATGCACTTTAGTAAACTATTTAAGAACTTTTTAAAAGCTATTTATTAATGCTTTTTGGGAGGGTGAGTTTAGATGCATATCATATTTATACTGAGTTAAATACTGTATGTAATTAGTTTTGCTACAATAAGTGTATGGGACACTGGAAAAATGTTGAATTTCCCCTTGGGGATGAATAAAGTATCTATCTATCTATCTATCTATCTATCTATCTATCTATCTATCTATCTATCTATCTATCTATCTATCTATCTATCTATCTATCTATCTATCTATCTATCTATCTATCTATCTATCTATCTATCTATCTATCTATCTATCTATCTATCTATCTATCTATCTATCTATCTATCTATCTATCTATCTATCTATCTATCTATCTATCTATCTATCTATCTATCTATCTATCTATCTATCTATCTATCTATCTATCTATCTATCTATCTATCTATCTATCTATCTATCTATCTATCTATCTATCTATCTATCTATCTATCTATCTATCTATCTATCCCAAAGGTATTACATGGGCAAGGGAGTTTACGCTGGCCAGGCATTCCTCATTGTCCCAATTCACTTGCCACGTGTTTCACACAGGGTCGCTTACGCTTGTATCTGCAATGGTTATTCTTCAAAGTTACAGCTACAGGCACACGCAAAGCATCCACTTTTATATACGTTACTTATCAATTCAAATATTGCATTCCAGTGTCCTTTAACACCTTGTTATTGGCTCTGCTTCAAGCCAGCATCAATTTACTGCCCTCTTCCCATCAAGTGACAGTCAATAATTTATGGCTCTTTGTTCTCAATCAGCAATGAGCTCAAATCACTTCAGGCAGGCATCAACCCCAACATTCACAAACTTGTATGTTATAGCCAACCAAAGAACATCTGACAAGTAACTTTTTATTTGGAAATGATCTCTAGTCCTTTAAATTACCTGAAGAATCATTGTGTCTTCTTTAAAACATTGATCAAACCCAGCTTGACAAGCTCACAAAATAGAGAATAGAGTGTCTTCACAAAATGGCAGTCTCCATCCCCAAGCATGGGGCAAGAACAAAGACAATTTGTATGTTTCCACTGTCCTTGATTCATTTGAATTCACTGATTTGCAGATAGTCATTCTTTCTGGCGAACAATGTGTATAAGCTATTTCATGTATTTATACTTGTTGTGAATTCTTTTTTATTTTTATTAGTATTGTGTTCTTTATCTTTTCTATTTTTGTTAGTGCTGCAGCAGATCTGAAGTAATAACTATTTTGTTCTCCTTTACAGATGTGTATAGGAAATGATATTAAACATTCTTGAATATTGAACCAGATAAACTTCGGTAATGCAAGCACTCATTTATAATTATCTCTATGTCACATAATTGATGATGTATGCTGCAAATATTTTGTGATGCAGGGCTCAAGATGGGGAAATCCATCCAGAAATCTGCAGGCTTTATATCCAACTCCAGTGTTGTCTCGAAATGTATACAACAGAGATGCTGAAATCAGTTTGTCTACTAGGATCCCTTCAACTTCATTGGAAAGGTACTGATACTTCAAGATCTTTTTCTCAGTCTATTTGTCATTTAGAATCTGTGAGACTGCAAGTGTGGAAATAATGACTGTAAAAGCTGTGACCAGGTAAAATAAGCTTAAAACTAATTCTTTAGTCTGCTTGGAATATGTAGTTAACATAATTTTTATACACCTAGTATGTCTTCAGTTGCCTACAGTAGCTGCAAACAGCTTGTGAAATTCTGTTCCATTGAAGCAGAATACAGTATGAATCCTTTGTTTTCATGTGTGTTTAGTTAAGACAGCTGAGAAAAAGTTTCCGGAACAAATAGCTCTGGAACTACTGGCAAGTTGCAAAGGATAGGACTGCAAATAAATTATTCATAATGCCAAGATAGGAGAACTAACGCACTTATACAAAATAAGATATTGTATTAGATTGAGGAATTTAACTTCTTGTAATAAAAATTATTAAAGTTTACATCAGATAGTTAATGGTTCATTTGTAACAAGATGGTTTAAAATAATCACAAAAGGAATCACTGCATTGGGATGAAGTTTGAATGTGTTGGTTTTAGCTATATATTTGTCCTGCATGTTCTAATACTATAGTTTTAATGAACATTTGTCCTATACTGACTTACTAACAAATACATGCCTTGTAATTATTTCATTTTTCTTCTTTCCTCCTCAAATTTATTATTTTTGAAGTTACAATCTGGCACAAGGCCTTAAATAGAATAATCTTCTATCATGCTAAGTTTAATTGTTCTATAGCTAACATCCTCTGGAGTGCTATGATTTCCATTTAGCTCTTTATCTGGGTTAGTTATGAATACTATGTCACAAAGAATATGGTCTCCAGTGGCTCCCCTTAAGCATTGAGTTGTTAAGTAGTTTTGCATTAATTTTAACAATCTGGCTCTATATCTCTTGGCTTAATTGAAATTTCACATTAAAATAACTTCTCTGTTCCATACACGTTTCTTCAAATGGCAAATTATTCTCCCTATATGAACTGGTGAGCCACATAACTGGAAGTATAGAGCTCAGGAATCTTCACTTCTGGCTCATCAGTTTCTGAAGTCATTAAGAATCTGTAATGGTCCTGTAAACACAGCATCAATTGCATGAATAATTTCAGCCTTCAATTTATGAAGAATCAACTGTTGTAGTAATTGGACAGACATTCTGTTTTAAAATGCAATATAGTTGTGGGTGAGGCTTCTGTTGGTCAGGGTCAATGAGGGATGCGTATCCTGGATGGCTGGATACACAAACCTGGGCAGTATGATATGGAGAGCAAGCTGTTGCCCATGTAGCAAGCTCCCCTTTGTCATGCAAAGGAATGGCAGAGATTAGAACCAGCAGTGTTGCAGGAGTTGCCAGTCAACATTGAACTCACTGTAGGATTGCCTTAAGAACTCTAACTCCAGACTTTCTCCTCAGGGATTACTCCTGAGGCAACAGAGGTTTGAGATCATTTTTACTTCTCCTAGATAAGCTGCCAACCACCGCTGATGAGCCCCATCTGACTGAAGCGTTTGATTTTAAGGCGCTAGTATCCTGCTTTTACCTCTTCTCCTTTCAGAACAAATGGTTCCACCAGGCTTAATAGCTAAGCCACATGTGAAGGCCTGGAGCTGAACTTGGCTATCAGAAGCTATTTGAGGTGTGCGCCATAGGGAGCATTTAATGTGTAGTAGGTGCTTGTCCCTATTACCACCCACAGTTCTAACAACCTTGAGGAACCAGTAGTTGTAGCCTTTAATTAAAATGCCATGATAAAAAAATTGCTTATCAACCATTTACAATAACAAGTTTGCTAGGCATTATTATTTAACATTTAGAGTCTACCCAGCTACCTCAGGTCAGGTCCAAGAGAATAGGATACCAAACAATTTTTCCAAATTCTGCACTGAACATGATCTCTGAAGGAACAAAGGCATTTTAGTGGCAAAAATGAGCAAAAGAGCCCCAATCTTGAGGAATATGCCACATTGAGAAGGCAATTTTCTATCTCTTGGACATTTTCGGAGAACTTAGGTGACTGATATCTGATTCCATAGAATCAAAAATCTTGGTGCTTGGATGGTTTAGGAGAGGAGGTATGCTTGTCCTTTCTGTCTGAAAGCACTATTATAAAGGTACATATACTCTCCACAAATTATTCATCATCTCTGGGGAGAGGAGAAAATTTCCTATTTTCCTTAACCAATTGGGTTCCCATTGGTGCCCATCATGGCACCAATTTAATTACTAAACCCTAATTTGTTTACAACTCAGGACAGCATATTACTGCCAATTGTAACCAATTCACTAAAATACATGAGTTACTACCAATTATCAGTAATGTTTAAAATAGCTTCACGGACCTGACTAGCACAACCTTCTAGGATACAAGAGCTATCAGTTTTTTTTTTCTCTGACAATGATACCAGCCCTGTGATAACTGGTGTACCTATTTCACTTTGCAATAGTTTTTCTTAATTCCTATACATTTATCAACAACTACCATTTATTCTTCATGATATTGTGCTGAATAAGAAAAACATTTTCTGAATTCTTTTGATATTTGAAGTTGTGTCCTTCTGGCAGAGGCAAGACACTAGTGCAGTGGCACCCCACGATCATGAAACATTAAATTTAACAGAGGGAGCAGAGCTTGACAATGACAGCTTACTAAACCTTCTTGTATCCCTTTAGTTGTAGCTGCTGTCATAGCTGCAAAAACAATCTTCTACCTCTAGCACTGGTAGTTTTTAGTCAGAAGCATCTCCATTTACTTGTCCTGTTTGATTTGTTTTCCCAAAGCGTGCTGGATAACAATAATAGATTCATTCCTGAAGGAGACTAATGACATTTGGAATGATAATATACACTAAATAGCAGGATTCATAAACAGAAGAGATTCTGCAGATGCTGGAAATTCAGAGTAAAACATACAAAATCTGGAGGAGCTCAGGTCAGTCAGCATCAATTGAGAGGAATAAAGAGCCAATGTTTTGGCCCGAGACCCTTCATCAGTTCCTGGTTACTTCTTAAGGATGCATCATCTTTAATGGTTAAGGCCTGCATTAGAATAGTGTAATGTATGGATCTATTTCTCTTAGAGCAATGACTCCCCTTAGCAGTACATATGATCTGTTGTCTACGCATGCACATTGTTTTCTCTCTCTCTCTCTCTCTCTCTTGCTGCAATGTGAATATACCAGTTAAAGTCATCTCCTGTGTGCATGCTTTTATTTAATTGATATGCCATTGTGCACAGACACAACAATTTGGTGATGAGTACGAACTTGAATGTTAGAGAATATGACCAACTGCATTGGCAGTTATGGGATGAAACAGCGAGAGTTAAATATTATCAAAGCCCGTCACAGATGCTAACGAAGGGATGCGTGAGTAACAATGCTTAGTACACAGTGAAAGACACACACTAGCAAAGTTAAAGTAAAATTAACATGGCAACGGCTTCAGTTGTAAAAGTTGATGAAGGCTGGGAGTCATATACCAAGAGGGCTGAACTGTATTGTAAGGCGAATAACATGCCTGAGCAAAAGAAGGCCCCCAAGCTTCTTAACTTAATGGGTCCAAGAATGTACAGTCACTTGTGCAACCTAGTAACTCCTGAAAAGCCAGCAAGGAAGGCGTTCAACAAAATCGTTACAATTTTACAAAATCACTTGAGCCCTAAACTGCTGGTAATAGCCGAGAGATTTCAATTTTACAAAAGGAGACAGTCAAAGTATGAAAGCATTTCTGAATATATTGCAGAACTGCACTAACTTTCGCAGTACTGTGACTTCAGAGATGGACTTTCTGATGCATTAAGGGACAAGCTTGTATGTGGCATACATAGTCAAAGTACTCAAACAAGGCTACTATCAGAAAGAGACCTAACCTTAGAACAGACATTGACCATTGCAATACCATTGGAGACTGTGGCAAAGCATACAGGAGAATTACAGGAAAAGAGGTTCGAATGTGAAATGCACAAAATGCCCCTGAATGGTGCAAAAAGTGAAAAATGTTATGAATATGGCTAATCCTCCCTAGATGCACTGTTGGTTCAAAAAAAAGCTTGCAGAAGGTGTCACAGACAAGATCACATAGAAAGAATGTGCAAGGCAGACAAAAGGCACAACCAGTGAGAAAAACCACACTGAGCAAAAGTTTCAAACACAAAACTAAGCAAACGTATAAAGTGACTGAATGTGAAATGGTATCAGACAACACAAAGACTGGCAAAGGTGAGCTGTCATGCCTAGAATTGCATAGCATTACTGAAGCAGATCACAAAGTCATATGGATCATAATAGATGTGTCTAGGGTAAAACTGAAAGTGGAGCTGGATACAGGGTCAGCCTTGTCTATAATTTCAGAGGCTGACTACAACAGACTGTTTTTTACAATAGCATTAGAGAAGACCACATTGATGCTGAAGGCCTACGCAGGCAAAAAAGTCTCTTCCCTTAGACAAACTAAAAGTGAATGTGACATATAGAGGCCAAACACAACAGTTGTAGCTTTATGGGTTGAAAAGTGGAGGGCCAGCACTTTTCAGATATGAATGGTTGAGAAAAATCCCATCCTCATCACCAATTTGTTGTGTTTGTGCACAACTACATATCAACACCATAGGTCTAGAGGCGCTACAAGTCTGTTGTTGTTGGCAAGACACCTGCCTAATCTGATGCCACTCCACAGGTCCAGAGGCACTATAATTGAAAGAAACAGAGTGCCACCCAAAAGACTGAATCTTTAGAAGGGAAGTTAGTTATGGACTGTGATCATGAAAGCATGTTTATTTAAATATGGTTTGTGAAAAGGAAACTGAAGGTTTTGTACATATATAGTTTTAGATTACATTAGTATAAAGGGGGAGCAAGTGTAATGTGTGGATCTATTTCTTTTAGAGCAATGACCCTGTTAGCACTACGTATGATCTGTTCTCTATGCATGTGCATTGATCTGTTGTGTATGCATGCACATTGTTCCCTCTCCCTCACTGCAGTGTGAACACACCAGTTAAAGCCACCTCCTGTGTGCATATTTTTATTTAATTGACATTTAGTTGTGCACAGACACAACAAATAGTAGTGTGTAAATCACAAGCAATAGGTTTACTCTTCTTGTTTTGACCTCCCCTGTTTACTATGCTATACTCTCCTTGTGTGTGAAGTAGGAAGTACACAATTCAGCAGTAAGCCAAACTCCACTCAACTGAACATGGGAGTCAGGATAAAACGTCCAAGCTCCGGGTGCTTTATTTGGGCAACACACACACACACACACACACACACACACACACACACACACACACACACACACATAAAATCGATTACCTTAAGTACTAGATGCAGAAATCTTATAATGATTAAGTCCACATTCATAAGAAATTAGGAGTATATGAATCTAGGCTTACAGTACATGTAAAATATTACACAAAATGGGCAAAGTTTTATAGTATGCAAGAAGATTAATATCATATAAGCATTCCTTAAATTACCAAGGCTTGTTGAGCACTATACCAATAGCCAGGGATAAACTTTCACCTAATATTAACACAAAATACTTCTCAGATAACATTCTCCTTTATGAACCAAAACCACGCTTACAGACAATGATTTTGATGTTGCAAACAAAGGAAAGACAACACAGGATTACGAAAATGTGCTTCAGTCTGACTGAAAAACTCCTCACGTAATCCAACGGAATTTCAAATTTGAAGGTGGGGCACTATCAGAATTAGAGTCGATAGTGCT
The DNA here is from genome assembly GCF_030144855.1 of Hypanus sabinus. NCBI lineage: Eukaryota > Metazoa > Chordata > Chondrichthyes > Myliobatiformes > Dasyatidae > Hypanus > Hypanus sabinus. The sequence continues at coordinate 63,433,179 of NC_082719.1, read as the reverse complement.
ATCAAAATAAAAGTCAGCAGAGCTATATTTCAAAATAAAAATCTGAACACTCACCGCCTGGTATCTATAAAGATGCTACAACTGGTTACTGGAACAGGTCACAAAGGTCCTACTTTTTCTTGAGAACAATTCAGACACAGGCCCAAAGAACTTCTTTTTTGACCCTTGATTTGTCATCTTGAGCCCTACACTGCAAACTTTTCTGTGAATGTACAACCTTGATGCTGCACCTGTTCATGACAGTGGCGTATGAGCAATGTGGAGACGTGATGCTTGCTGGCAAAATAATGGGGTTCCTCTCAGAGCTGCTCAGATCTGCATACTGTTTAACAAAACAAGGAGGAATCTTAGATGAAGATGTCCAGTTCTTCTCATTCTGAACTTTCCCAGGTGCTTGCAAAATTCGGTCTTGTTTTGTGTGTTCTACCTGATCTCTCCAGTACATCAGTTACTCAGTATATCAAGCATCGTGTACACTTTGGAAGCATTTCTCATTGTCCTTTTGGATAGATCTTAACTAAGCATATCTTTGAACAGAATTTAGTGGCCACATGTTACAAATGTCTATGCATAAAGAGTTCACAGATGGCAAAGTTTATTTCTCTTCCTCCATGCGGTGCTCTGAAATGCAGTCTAAAACCCTGGATGCCCATGGAGGAGGACCAGGATGTAGGGCTGCAGCATGACTACTGTCATTTCCTTCATCACACTTTATGGTCTTGGTTACATGTGAGATGTCATGATGAGGAAGAGCATCTGAAACAAATCCCTTGCTCTTTCAAGGAAGCTTTTCATACCTCAATGATACGGCACTTTCACAACGGGTGAAGTTTATTATGAATTATCTTTAAGTCAACTTTAAGTACAGGTTCATTCTGATCTGTAGGTTGGGAGATGTTGGTTTCATGGACTGACACTGGAGTCCTAATTTCTGTGTGCTTTAGAGGAGCCTTCTCATTCCAAGATGAGCTATGACTGGGAAGAGTGAGGCTGGGGTGATTTCCTATTTCATCTTTACAGCAGACTAAATCAGTGAAGAAAGAAAAGGGGTGGGGATATATGACTACATGACTCGACTCTCCTCTTTATAGTTTGAAGCTTGAGAAATCCATTTTCTTGCAAAGAATGTGGCAGCTTTTCATCAGTAGTACTAAACCCACGGCAGTGTCTAAATAAGCTAAGTCACGCAGCTTCGTTTGCTGAAAGCAGCTCCATTAACTTTAAGTTATCCTGATTTGAAATCTATGGAAATCTGACCAGCTTCTTCAAAAGTATGCTTTCAATTACCTACAATGCTCAATAACATTCAGTGAGCCTGTCTCAGGATATTCTTAAAGCTACAGCAGGAATGATTAGATGAACTGCTCTAAAGCACCTAACATAATCTGAGGATTCCTTACTAAGCCATTTTGACAGTAAGTCCAATTCCTTGTCAACAGTAAGATTCAGGTCTTTGATTGTATGAATAAAAGATGAACTGCATACTCTAACTTTCTGGATGATCATCAAAGTGTGATGGGCCAGTGCTCATAAGCTCTTTGCGTGCCAGGCACTTCACCGTGTTCATCATGACTGAAGACACTGGATGGCGTACTAGTAAACTACCTGTATACTGAGACACATTAAATCTTAGCTGCCAATGCAGAATATTACTGTCAAATCTTGGCAAAGTTTTAACAGTAGGGGGATTCCTTATTTGGTACTGGACAGTTAAGTACGAGTTGTTTAATATATGTGAAAGATTAAATACTTTTAAGCTTTGCTGTAAGCAACGTATTGGAGGGTAGCCATTGACTACAGTGTGCTGATTGCTGTCTTTTTCCAAAGGGTTAGGTGAAGTGTAATAAGTAAATTGAAAGGTGTGCTGTGACTTTTGATCCAGTGTTGCGTAGTAGGGGGACTCAGCCTGCTGGGTTGCGCCCTGGCATAATCGCTCACATGTTCATGTGTGCCAATGTGGCTCATGGGTGGTTTTTTTTCACTGTAAAGCTCCTCATCCACTTGCTCTGCTGCTGCCTTCAGAATTTCTGCCTGGGCAATAGCAGCTGACGCTTCTTTTTGAAGATGCAACGTTTCCAAGTTAGCCTGTAGCTGAGCTTTGTCTATTGTAATGGCAAACTTCCTCTCTGCAAATGCAGCACATGCCCATGCAGCCTCTGCCTTTGCTCTGTCTCATGCTGCGGCAGTACCAACTGATTATGTGCACGTTCACAATGAACTATAATGAGAACTTGTCTGTCACTTTGTCAGGTGAGCTTTGTCTTTCCTGCGGAGTGGTGTGTTTTGTGTAGCTCTCATTCATAATGCTTGTTCTTCACTGCCATTGACTATTCAGATGCTGTTTGGCCAACTGCATTCACGACTTTTTACTGTACTCCTGTCCTTGTGTATAGAGTAGGAAGTGCAGCAGTAAGTCAAACTGAACACAGAAGCCAGCATATAGCGTCCAAGCTCCAGGTGCTTATTTGGGCAGCACACATGTTTAAGTAATATATTCATAAGAAATTAGGAATACATGAAGCTAGACTTGTATGTAAAATATTACACAATATGAGTAAATAAAGTTTTAAAGTATACAAAAAGATTAATATCATGTAAACACTCCATCGATTCTATTCTCATATTAACCCTCAATGTGACAGATGTCATTCAGATGTGGCCTCATTGACCCATATGTTTTGGTCATGTCCCATTTTACATAACTATTGGAAGGACATATTTGCTACCATTTCCTCAATTTGGAATATTGATTTACAACCTCATTTTATTACTGCAATTTTTGGTATACCAAATGAAGATGGTAGTCGACTTTCCCCTTCAATTAGACGAATGATCGCCTTTGTAAGATTAATGGCCAGAAGGTCTATATTACAAAAATGGAAAGAAGTAAACCCTCCTACCACATTTCAGTGGTTTTCTCAAACTATCTCTAGTCTGAGTTTAGAAAAAATTAGAAGTACTATTTTCGATTCATCAATTAAATTTGAAGAAACTTGGGGACCGTTCATTCGACACTTTCATATGAATTAATTTGGCCTCTTCCAGACCTTTTCTCTTTTTATTCTTGTTCTGGTATGGAGTTCCGGAGTTTTTGACACTATCATACTCATATAAACTGGTATTATTGCCCATGTTAGTTTAGGTTTATTTTTTTTTAATTTACATTTCTTCGTGCATTTTTACTTTTTTTTCTTTTGATGATTATTTTTATTCTTTTTCATGTTCAATCAAAATAGGTTTGATTGTTTATTATAAGTTTTTTCTTTGGTTGATATTTAATAAGATATTATTATCCTATTATAAATTTAACTTTACATCTAATGCATTTATAACCTATTTATATTATGTTATGTTTCTCTTTATATATATGAAATTCAATAAAAAGATTGAAAAAGAAAAAGAACACTCCAGAAATTGCCAAGGCCAGTCAAACACTATGCTGATAACCAGAAATAAACTTTCATGTAATATTGACACAAAATATTGCTCAGATAGCATTCTCCTTTATGAATTAAAACAACGCTTACAGACAATGATTTTGATGGTCCAACTGAAGGAAAGACAACACAGGATTGTGCAAATGTGCTTCAGTCTGACTGAAAAACTCTGCCAAAAACAAAATGGCAGCCTTCTTCACATGATCCAACTGAATTTCAAGTTTAAAGGTGGCAGCCCTATCAGAATTAGTCAGCAGCACTATCAAATAAAGGGTGGCAGAGCTGTAGCTCAAAATAAAAGCCTGAACACTACGCTTTTTGTTTTGGGTATTATCTTCTGGCAAAGACTCAATATTGACTTGGGTCAGTGTCACATTTACTGTTAGGTTTCATTGGTTCAATTTTGTTTGATAACAGCAAAATGCCAAATTCAATAAAAAAAAAGAGTCAATTATCCAGTCTCTAACTAGAAATCAAAATCATGGTAGTGGAAATATACAGTAACACGCAGAGAATGCAGAAAGAACTCAGTAGGTCAGGCAGCATCTATGGAGGGAAATGATCAGTCGATGTTTTGGGCGGAGACTCTTCATCAGGACTTAAGATATATGCCAATACCTTTTTCATCACTGATATCTACATAATTGCATTATTAAGTTAATGAGCAGAATTAAATTATTAATTTTTCAGATTTTTTTTTCTGATTCCTTGTTCATTCTGAAAATCAAACAATAAAATCCTACCAGTTTTGGTGGAATTATTCCTATTTTAATTTAATTTTTTTAGTTAAGCCTTTCCCAAAGCAGCTGTCAAAGTATTGATCTTTCAACAACATCTGGAAGAGTTGGGATTGTCTGGATCCTCCAAGCAAATGCAGTAATATGCTTTAATATTTTCACAAAGAATCTAGAGTGTATTCATTTATTTTGTCACATATTGTGCTGAGCTGAAATCTTGAAATTTTGGATTATCAAGCATGAAAGTTTCTCAACAGGAGCATAACATGGAGATGTGAGCACAATTTAAATAGTTGTGAATTTGAATGAAATGGATATAAATATACACAGATTTGTGCTGGACACCTAACTATTTACTGCATAGGATTTTATTGACAAGTTATACAATAGTGAGTTGTACAAAGAGAGCAAACTAGTAAACCAAAGAGGTCAATGACACAAAAATAGATAGTACAGTAAGTAATATGGTTGGGGACATAGTATTGTGAAGAGGTATTGGATATTGTTGAATTGAATAGGTACTCAAAATAATGGCAGGTAATTTTGCACACCATGAAGAGTAGGGTTATCCATTTGGTGTCTGTGTAAGATTTCAATGACAAAAATGTAAGGACATAATACTCCAGGATGTTACTTGGGCTCTGAGTATTACTTTATGAGTATAAGATACATGTTTTACATTGTACTCTCTTAAGAAACAACGGGGATTAATGGTTTTATTGATATGGGGTTCTAAGACTTTGATTGGATAGGTAGAGAAAATATATTTCTCTGGTGGAAAGTCAAGGACTAGAAGCCATACAATCCTGAAATACATTGTCAAGAAGAATGGAGAATGGTAAATAAGTGGAGACAGCTCACAACCTTCAATGATTTGAAAGTTAGAGTGGGATTTTGGGGGACTTAGATCGTCAAGAAGTCAAGGTCTGGACCTTGAAGGTTAGGATGTTGTGGGGTTGGTTGGTCTAGTATTTGGTGGGAAGCAAGTTGAAGGATCAAAGTCATATGTGAGACAATTTTTCTGGTGAAAGGCTGGAGTAAGGTCAACAAGCCAGCATTTATTGTCTGTTCTAGTGCAGTGCTGCTGTAAATGTAAAATCAGAGACAGGCCAGTCAAGAGAGAAGTTAGAAAACACTGCTTCACAGAAGGAGTAGTAAAAATGAACTCTTTCCCTCAAAAATCAGTGCAGGCTGCCTTAGAGAGCAAGCTTAATTTTGAATCTAATAAATAATCATATCAGGGGCTTAAATACCCGACTTTTGTTCTTGTACGAACACACTGAAGACAATTAAGATGGGTGGGTAAATGTTCTTTATCAAGAGAAATAATTCTAAAGTATGATGCAGAGGCTCTCCCAGATCTTCTTACAAGATTCTGACTAACCTGTTTTGCATTATCAAATTTGTATTGTTCCTTGTTTTCTCTGTTTTGTGGGAACATATACAGTATAGCAAGGAACACACACAAAATGCTAGAGGAACTCAGTAGGACAGGCAGCATCTATGGAAAAGAGTATTATCAATGTTTCAGGCTGGAATGTCGACAATAGTCATTTCCATAGATGCTGCCTGGTTTGCTGAGTTCATCCAGCATTTTGTGTGTATAGCTTGGATTTCCAGCATCTGCAAATTTTCTCTTGCTTGTTTCAGTATTGCAAGGAATAGTCTTGTTTATTGAATTTAATTGGATTCTACTGCAATATCTGAGATATTGCTTTAGTAACTTAGGTAAAAAAATAAATGTTGTTATTGAGCCATTATTTAAGAGACTTCATACACAATAACATTTCAAATATGGAAGATGGTGATCACTGCTGTATTTTCCCCTTTCTTTTACTTTTAAAGAAAAGGACTCCTTGGTGGTTCCCAAAGTGATAGACAGTAGAAAGGAAGAGAGTTCCCAAGCTCCAATTTTAGAAGATACACCATCCTCTCCTCTCCAAGATCTTCAACCATATTCGTGGCATGTTTCCACAGATATAGAAAATACTGAAAGGTCAGTAAACATTTTAATTCTAAATTGTGTTCTATTTACCTTCTCATTTAATGATCTTTTTATTTACAGAGACATACGAGAAATGAAAAATCTTCTAAGCAAACTCAGGGAGACTATGCCTTTACCATTGAAGAACCAAGGCAAGTATCACTCTGCTTGCCTTGCTTTATGATAGTTTTTTTAATATGTGATTCAAAATATAAGTTTCATAATGGCTTAATGCATAGTGTTGCAATCCTTGGCAGAAAACTAAAGTGCAAACTGGATGGGAATAGGCAGATGGTCACTTTTAACTAATATTGGAATAACTTGATCTGCTAACTTTAAATATCTGCCATAGTGAAGAATCTAGCTCACAACTAAAGTGGAGCAAAATGAACCATTTCACTTCATCTTAATTTTTTCTCACTTTAATTAGAGAGGACACAAAAGTAAAATTCCACACAAAACTTTACAATTCTGTATTGGTACTGTTTCTTTTCATCAAAACTGGAATTGTGAAAACAGAGTATCTATGTTATTTTTCTTATGTATCTTCTGTATCATATTGCTATGATGACAGTTTTTTTGGCCAACTTATTACTATGATACATAAGAAAAATTATGTATGGCACATAGTATTTTGTAAATATTATAAAATATTTCTCTGTATGATCATCATATAAGTTAAATGCATAGAGTAAAATAAGAATTAATTGTTGGAAATTCATCCAACATGCACCAGATTTTTCTATATGTACATTTAGCAGGTGAAGTATTCTGAGAACGTTGAATTAGAAGTTTAACTTAACTGGCAGCTTAACGTGATGACAATAAGAAAGGTTATTCACTTAACGATCATCATCATTATGTGCGGTATCTTATGGACATGGCTGATCATGGTCTTCTAGCTGTCTTTAATCCAAGAATTTCTAATAAGCTCTTCAGAACTTTTGCGTGCCCATCCCTTGCTGTAACTCATGAACGTCATGCACGTCAACCGCAACTTTTTCTACCATCAGTTTTTCCAGTCACTGCCAGATGTTCGAGCTTTTCTTTCCTCAGTACATATCCCAAAAAGTTCCAGCTGCCATTTCCTGATTGATGATGTTAGGTCTTTCCTTATATCAGCTTTTTGCAACACTTCCTTATTTGTTACTCTGTCCTTTCATGATGTTTTCATCATTCTTCTTGGAAACCACATTTCTGCAGCTTTGAATCTTCCCTCATTTGGCTTTGAAATTGTCCAGCATTCGCTTCCATCTGTGAGTGTGGAATGAATGGAGCACTGCAACACTCTAAGTTTTATAAACATAGAAATTATGCTATTCTTTAGTATCTTGCTCAAATGTGCATTTAGCAATCCCAATCCTTCTGCCAATTTCAACATCTGCCCTATTGTCAGATATTATCATGCTCTCTAAGTAATTGAACTTCCATGTTTGTTTAATTGTTTTATTGCCTGCTTTCAGTTTGCATTTCTGTATTTCTAACTTTAACTTCCTGTCCTATCATCACCCTCATGTATACAAATATATAAAGCATCTTAAGGCAACTTTTCCTTAAGACGCCAAACAAATGCATGCATTGTTGTTGCAGTTTTCAGTCATTTCTTCTGTTTGTGTTATAGTGAGTTAATCCCATATTATTTTCCCTATTATTTTAATTACATAAGTCTTGAAATAAAGTAACTGATTTTCCACTTGCTTGGCTCTAGATATGCATTCATTGTAATCTTTCCTTATTACTACTCTGTTGATTAGTGTGTTGTGCCTGTCTTTTTATTAAATTAGTGCATTCTACCTCCAAAACTTTATTTTCATTGGCTCATTCTTTGTTACTACTCTAGTTTCCTAATTATAGACAATAGACAATAGGTGCAGAAGTAGACCATTCGGCACCGCCATTCTGAGATCATGGCTGATCATTCACTATCAATACCCAGTCCCTGCCTTGTCCCCATATCCCTTGATTCCCCTATCCATCAGATATCTATCTAGCTCCTTCTTGAAAGCATCCAGAGCATTGGCCTCCACCGTCTTCCAAGGCAGTGCATTCCACACCTCCACAACTCTCTGGGAGAAGAAGTTTTTCCTCAACTCTGTTTTAAATAACTGACCTCTTATTCTCAATCCATGCCCTCTGGTACTGGACTCTCCCAACATCCGGAACATATTTCCTGCCTCAATCCTATCAAATCCTTTAATTATCTTAAATGTTTCAATCAGATCCCCTCTCAATCTCCTCAATTCCAGTGTGTACAAGCCCAATTTCTCCAATCTCTCTGCGTAAGACAGCCCTGCCATCCCAGGAATCAACCTAGTGAATCTACGCTGCACTTCCTCAATTGCCAGAATGTCCTTCCTTAAACCTGGAGACCAAAACTGTACACAATATTCCAGGTGTGGTCTCACCAGGGCCCTGTACAAATGCAAAAGGACATCCTTGCTCTTGTACTCAATTCCCTTTGTAATAAAGGCCAACATTCCATTTGCCCTCTTCACTGCCTGTTGCACTTGCTCATTCACCTTCATTGACTGATGAACTAGGACTCCTAGGTCTCTTTGCATTTCTCCCTTACCTAACTCTACACCGTTCAGACAATACTCTGCCCTCTTGTTCCTGCTTCCAAAGTGGATAACTTCACATTTATTCACATTGAATGACATTTGCCAAGTATCTGCCCACTCACCCAGCCTATCCAAGTCTCCCTGTATTCTCCTAACGTCCTCTTCGCATGTCACACTGCCACCAAGTTTAATATCATCAGCAAACTTGCTGATATAGTTTTCAATGCCCTCATCTAAATCGTTGACATAAATCGTAAAGAGCTGTGGTCCCAATACAGAGCCCTGTGGTACCCCACTAGTCACCTCCAGCCAGTCCGAGAAACACCCATTCACTGCTACCCTTTGCTTTCTATCTGCCAACCAGTTTTCTATCCATGTTGAAACCCTGCCCCCAATGCCATGAGCTCTGATTTTACTCACCAATCTACTGGATATTTGCATAATGGCTTGATTTATTTTATACTTACACTGTGTTTGACTTGCTTTGTCCATTTGACTTCTTGTCCACCAACAACTTCAAAATAAATGAAGTTTAATAAAGTGCAAATGCCTTGCTGCTTTTACTTTTCGTCAGTTAACAAGTGCAAGGTGGTCTTAATCTAGCATTACTGAATGTACATTTCTGATCCAAGTGGTAAATAATTTTCCATAGTTAGTTTCATTTATCAACAAGTATACAAATCTGTTTATAAAGTGCAGTTTTGAACACACTAAAATAATTAATGATTTTGAATCTATCATATGTTAATGTGTTTTAATTTATACTTGCCTGAGGATAAAACTAATAACTGGATTTAATCTTGAGTTACATATTTTCTGTACAGATGATAGCAGTCTCCTCAATCTGACTCCATATCCACTAGTGAGAAGGAGGAAACGGAGATTCTTTGGACTTTGCTGTCTTGTGTCAAGCTAGAATACGGAAAGAAAATGAAGGAAAAAATAAATGTTAGTATTAATTCTTCGGAATAAGTTCTTCTGGTGAGAAGATATTTCCCCCTTGGTTATTTTTATGTATCTTTTTTCATCTCCAAATATTTTTTGGATATTATTACAAGTATTCACAAATTCTCTGCTAATGATTTGCCTGGATATATGTCATAAATTTGATTTTCATATGCTGAACTCTTAAAAGATGATTTTCCATGAATAAAAATGAAGTGTACATGATTTTGTAGCTTGATGAGGATATGTGAGTACATTATGTAAAGGTCATAGCCTGTTTAAAATAAAATGGCACAAATATTTCCTTAACAGATTCCTTAACTCTTGGAATAAAGAGTCCTAAAACTAGATTTGAAATAAAAGTTGTGTTTAAATGGAGTAATGCGATAGGTTGCTTATCCAAGCTGTATCTGTTAATTAATTCCTTACTGCTTAAAACTTCATGGCAATTAGTGCAATAGATTCCCTCCAATTCACAGCAATGGAAGCTATCCATCTCTGGAATGTGACAATTGGCAGATATTTGATGGACTCCAGAGTTGAACAAGTCAAGATGCAGGATGATTTGAATCTGACTGGACATTATAAGTTCATATCGCAGATAAAATTCAGACTGAAAAAATGTGTAGCATATCACGTGGGGACAAAGAATCCGAGAATAAACATTTTACAAAATTTAAAGAAACACCTGACAGATTAGAATGCTGACAGGAGATGGGTGGCGGGAGATTGGGGTTGTGGTGTTGGAGGTAAACAATGCTTAATAATCATGCGAATAGCAACTCACAACTGTACTAAAGGTTTTGAATCAATATAGTGAAATGATACTTCCATGATATAAATTACTGATGTAGTAACAGTACAAAAAAAAAGATACTGCACAAAATTTAAAGAAACATATGGGGGCAACTTGCATGAAAGAATGAGAGTTTGAATGAACAAATAACACATTCAGTTTTAAAAGGATAAGAGATGATTTACATGACTACCATTTATAATTCCACTATAGCTAGGCAAACCCAAACTATTTCACGTTTTTGTTTTAAAAAACTTGAATTAGAGACTTTGCTGAAGAGAGATGCATTCATTTGGAAGCAGGGTGGTCTGTCTGTGGGACAAACTTCCTGGAAATACAATGAAAATAATCGGTGTTAATTTATTCAATTGTAGTTAAGTATGATGTTTTCCTGAACACACCATTCAACCAGTTTGAGATACAACATATGGTAAGTGCAGAATGCTTGGGAGTGATTTTGGACCAACTGTGCAAAACCTTTCAACCACTGAGGTTTCTCTCATTTCATGTCTGGTTCTGTTTGTTGTTAGAGATTGACAGCCGTGCTTAGTGAACTACTAGAGTATATGATTACCAAGGCTGTGGAAGGAAACATGAAAGAACTTGTGTATGTTTTATTTGTCTGATATTATTTGTGTTTCTGTGTTTTTGAAGGATATTATTTGTATTTCAATTTGAAAATCCAGAAATCTTGGAATATAGAACAGTTCAGCAAAGGAACGGGCCCTTGAGCCTTATGTATCTGTGACGATCGTTATGTTAATCTAATCTCACCTGTTAGCATGTGATCTGTTTCCCTCCATTCCCTGTTTGTTCATGTGTCATCCTAAATGCCCTTAAATATTTCTATAGTATCAGCTTTCACACCTGTCGTACCAATGCACTCCAGGCACCTACCATTCTGTGTGTAAAAGAGAACTTGCCTCACCCATCTCACTTTAAACCTAGTTTTTGACATTATCTTTGTGGGGGAGAAAACACTTTATATACCTGCCTCTGTCTCTCAAAATTTTATATACTTCCATTAGGTCACCCCCCTCAGCCAATGTTGCTCCAGAGAAAACAATCCACGTTTGCCCACAAATCTCTCTTATGGCTCATACGCTCTAATCCGGGCAACATCGTGGTAAACTACTTCTGCGTCTCTCAAAAGCTTCCACTTCTTCCGTTGATAATGGCAACCAGAACACAGTACTCCAAATGTTTTCTAAATAAAGATTTATACAATTGCAACATGACTTCCCAACAAGTATCCTCAATGTGTTATAATTAGAATATAGTTGAATATACCTTACATGTGGGACAAAGAAGCAAACAATACCAATAATATAAATTAAATTCAGCAGGCAGTTTCCAACTTCGCCATCTGAATACTAAAATGATGATGCAGATCGTCCTGTCATTTAACCAAAAGTCAGTCAGGCTCATGAGGTCATTTCCCAGAGAATGAAGCTAAAAGTCATCCCTTTAATCTGTCTTGAGGCAAGAAGTCAATTTTAACTAGCAAAGTTTGATTCATTTGGAAATACTTGTGCTATCTGGTGAAAGTTATTTTTCAAACAAATCTAGAAAATCACTATTTGGAATGCACAATACTGACATTCTCCAAAGCTAAATCTTATAAATTTTGGGAACAGTTCAACAAAGCTGTTGAATATGTTCAACAAGTGAGCAGCAACTTTGAACTTAGAAGCAAAATCAGTATTGCAAATCCTATTACAGATACTTTTTTTATTTTTCGTATCATAAGTAATTTTAGCACATGTACATATTTTAAACAAAGGCTTAATTTTCAGCTATGTAATAGATGTCACTCTCAGCACTAGAAATTCAGAATTCAGTGTCATGCTGTGTGTTTCTTTAATTTTGTTTAAATGAAAAGAATGACTCAATCAAATGTGCAATATATGAAAATATAAAGTGTATCTATAACTATGTATACAATTACCTTGTAGTAATCATGACATTTTGTTAACAATAGAAAATAAAAGCATGATACTTACATATGAAGAATTGGGGAATGTTTGATGTTCTTAGCTATGCCAGAGATAATTCTGTCTAATGCAAACACATTTCACATTAATTAAATAATCATTATGTTAAATCCTAGTGTTGACATTTTTGATGGACTATTGTTACTGATGAAATTTGGATCTTTTGCATCATTAAAATAACATATATCCTTCAGAAAGAAGGTAGCATTACCAAATCGGGGATGGGAGTTGCTCCTAACAAAATGAACAGAGGGATTAAAAGTATGAAACCCATATTTATCCCAGTCAGTCCATGGCAACATTTACTCTCTATGCCAATAAAAATTCTAATCACTTTTATCAGTGTCTTATTATTCTTTCATCCTTTTATCTGTTTCTAGCACCAACACATTATTTCTCCAACAGCCACCAACATCACTGATAGTACAAATCCATCAAAGTTAATTGCATCTTTAGAAGGTAAGAAATTATTTATCACTGATCAACTTGGTAATTACGGAGGCACAAGAGACTGCAGAAGCTGGAATCTGGAGCAAAAAACAAATGGCTTGAGATACTCGATCAATTCAGCAGCATCTATGGAGACAAAGTGATGGTCAATGTTCCGGGTTGGAGCCTTCCAGAACTCAGTCCGGAGGATAAGTACAAACATCCGTGGCTCTCCACTATCTAAACTTTAAGTCGGCTGCACCTTCAGTGGTGAGCCCTGCAGGGGGCAGCAATACCCTGCACAACGTAATACAATATAATCACATGGGAAGACAGAAATAGCCCTGTCAGTCAGAATCAGAATCGGGTTTAATATGGCCCGCATATGTCGAGAAATGTGTTGTCTTTGTGGCAGAGGTACAATACATAATAATAGAGAAAACACGAATTACAGTTGTATACATATTAAAGGGTTAAAATCAATAATTAGTGCAAAAATAGAAATAAAAAAAGCAGTGAGGTACTGTTCATGTGTACGATGTCCATTCAGAAGGTAGTTGGAAGAGGGGAAGAAGCTGTTCTTGAATCACTGGGTGTGTACCTTCAAGCTTCTGTACCTCCTTCCTGACGATAGTAACGAGAACATGGCATCACCTGGGTGATGGGGGATCCTTAATGATGGATGCCACCTTTCTGAGGCATTACTCTTTGAAGATGTCCAATTAACAGCTTAGAAAAAACCTTTATAATCTGACCCAATCCCTGACATAGACCCAGCTGTCAAACCTCTCTGAAATTCTCACTGTCTCAGAAGCACATAAAACGTTAAAGTCCAGAAATACTTAAATCATTTTAAAACTTGAACAAAAGTAAAAGCCAAAACACAAACACTTTTTAAACAATTGGTAAAATTTCACTAAATAAAATGCACACTCGGTGGCCACTTTATTATTAGATACCTCCTGTACCTAATCAAGTGGCCACTGAGTGATGTGTTCGTGGTCAATGTACCATGATGTAGTCCATCCACTTGACAGGGTTTAAGATGGCGCTAGTGAGCACAGTGACAATTTGATGGCAGCAGAAACAATTAAATACTTTATTACTCAGACTTTTTCTCAAAAATGATCACAGTAATCGATGGCCTGTAACTTTCAGAGTCAAGTTTTTGAACCTATAGGACTGGGCATTCTTGCAGTGTGAACTAAAATCTCAAAGGTGATGCCAGACGGTTATGGCATGGTGTGTATGGGTCAAATCATGGTGGTGGGGTCTGGGCCTGAGAGTGAGAAACACACCAATGTTTGGGTGTTGGAGCAGACTTGGAGGCGATTTGAAGCAGCAAAACCAAGGCAATGCAGAGTCAAAGCAGTGGGGCCCAGGCCCAAGAGCAAGGACAAGCGGAGATTTCTTTGTTTTGTGGCTGCCTGTAAGGAGGTGAATCTCAAGCCTGTTTGTAGTAGACATACTTTGATAATAAATGTACTTTGAACTTTGACCTCAAAGTTTGACGTATTGTTCAGAGATGCTCTTCTGCACACCACTGCTATAACACGTAATTATTTGAGTTACTGTCAGCTTCCTGTCAGCTTGAACCATTCTAGCCATTCTCCTCTGACCTCTTTCATTAACAAAGAATTTTTGCCCACAGAACTGCCACTCAATGGATTTTTTGTTTTTTTTTACACCTTTCTCTGTAAACTCTAGGGATTGTTGTGCGTGAAAATCCCAGGAGATCAGTAGTTTCTGAAATACTCAAACCACCCAGTCTGACACCATTCCATGGTCAAAGTCACTTAGAGCATAGTCCTTCCCTAGTCTGAACAACAACTGAAGCTCTTGAGCATATCTGCATGGTTTTATGTATTGAGTTGCTGCCACATGATTGGTTGATTTCATATTTGCATTAATGAGCAGGTGTACCTAATAAAATGGCCACTGACTATTTATCTCAACCAGTCCACAACAGCATTTAACCGCAATGCCACTAATCAATTCTAATCACATTTAGCAGTAACCTGTTGTTATTTCATCCTTATATCTGATCCAGGTTCCACCACATCATTTCTCTAACAAATACTACCGTGTCAGATTGTACAAATACATCAAAGTTAATTGCATCTTTAGTAGGCCAGAAATGATTCAGCACTGATCAACTTGATATGTACAGAGATACAAGAGACTGCAGAAGCTGGAATCTGGAGCAAAAAGCAAGCTGCTGGAAGAACTCAGTGGATTAAGTAGCATCAATGGGAGGCAAAGGGAATGCCAGTACTTTGCCTTGTTATACTGCAGGATTCAATCAAGAGGATAAATATGAACATTTTTTGGCTGTCTCAAGAACTTTTAGTCTATCAACACTTTAATATAGCCAGACCTTTACTGGTGAGCCTTGTACTAGTGTGCATCATCAATATACAGGCCATGACACTCAAGGACTTGGGCTATATCTTTTCTCATGAATGCATGTTTTTCTGCTACCGTAACTATATGTACTGTGTGCTTTGTGTGCCTGTTAGACCTTGGCCCCGGAGGAACACTGTTTCATCTAGCTGTATTCAAGTGTATGGTTGAATGACAATTAAGCTTGAACTTGCAAGGAGAGCAATACTTTGTGCAATGTAATGCCAACACATGGGAAGTCTGTAATGAGCCCTGTCCAATTAACAGCTGAAAAAATCTTTATAGTCTGAGCCAATCTCTGATATAGACCCAGCTGCCAGACCTCTCTGAAGTTTTCATTATGTTTCAGAAACACCTGAAATATTAAAATACAAAAGTACTTAATTATTTTAAAAGTTTTTAAAAATAGAACAAAAGCAAAAACCAACACACAGGTATTCTTAAACAATAGGTAGCTTTTCACTAAATACAATGTGTATGTACTTTAAAAAGACATTTGATAAAGTGAGCATGATTGGCTTGTCAACAATGGAATCAAAGAGGTGATTGCAGCATAAACAGTAAAGTGAAAGAAAACATATTGAACATTTTGTTTTAGATGGGAGAGAAATAAATTGTGGAATCTTTCAGTGAGCATTGGCAGGTCTATTGCCTTTCTTAACAATGACTTGGCTGTATAAGCCAAAGTTTATGAATCTGTAGATGATATAAGCTTAAAAGCAAAGTGTAATGTGAGGACAATAATGTTTCAATATCTTTCTCAATCCCTCTAATATACTTCAGGATATCTGTTAAAATTTAAAAAGCAGGGAGATTTCAAGTTTATTGTCATTTATCGTAACTGTCTTGGACCAAGGTGCACAGCGCAGTACATATAACTCATACACATAACACTTAAAGTAACTTTATCACACATAAAAAGGTGCATATATGGTACAAGTTAAAACGTAAACAGTATAACACTACTGGCACTTCATACGTGATGAGACCTAAGTGGTGGCAAGGAGTTCAGTAGTCTTGCAGCTCGGGGGATAAAGCTCATTCCCATCCTAACAGTTCTTGTCCTAGTGCTACGGTACCTCCTGCCTGATAGTAGGAGGTCAAAGAATTTGTTGGGCAGATGAGAGGGATCATTCACAATGCTAAAGGGCCCTACGTATGCAGTGCTCCAGATAAACATCTCTGATGGGTGGAAGTGAGACCCCGATGATCCTCTCAGCAATCCTCACAATCCTTTGTAGGGACTTACAGTCAGATGTCTTGCAATTCCCATATCAGATGGTGATGGACGGTCATCGGTGCTCCTGTAAAAATTGGTTAAAATGGATTAGGAGAGCCTCACTCACCTCAGTCTTCTCTGGAAGTGGAGCCACCGTTGGGTCTTCTTGACCAAAGAGGTAGTGTTGGAAATCCAGGTGAGGTCATCCATTATGTGCATTCCCAGAAACTTGGTGCTTCTACTCTCTCCATGGAGAAGCTGTTTATGTGCAGTGAGGAGTGGCCAGCCTGCACCTTCCTAAAGTCCACAATCATCTCTTTGGTGTTGCTTCATGGTGGGATGAGAGTAACATTATAAAAGGAGTACAGGAACAGAAAGGTCTGGGACTAAGATATGAATGGATCACTGAAAATGCCCAGGGTAGGTTGAGAAAGGAGATAAAGAACATAAATGGACAGAAAATACAAGAGCAAGGGAATCATGATGAAACCTTATGAAACACTTCTTTTTACCATAAATTGAGTCCTTTGTCCAGTTCTGGGCAAAGCATTTTATACATAGAACAGTTTCACTAGGATGATTACTGGGTCAAGGGATATGTGGCTAAAGTGGAAAAACCTTAAAACAGCAAGTGGAGAGGAAATCTCACTCAGATAATATAGGACTAACAACAAATCACCCTTGATCAAAGACAGATATCCTCAATCTAAACAGCAGAATTTGGCACAAAAACATATCAATATCATTTGTGGTGCACTCAGTTCTAAAGGGTGCACTCAGACTCAATTAAACTACACCACTTCCTTTTACAAAACTAGCAAACACATGGAAATTAATTGTACTATCAGGTAACCATTTGCTAATTATTTACATGTTTATATGAATTATATAAAAAGTTATAAATATAAAGAACACAAATTTACAAATTTAGTGTTCTCATCTATAAAATTCTCCACCACAAGCTCTTTCAATTGCTCTTCCAAGTCACCATTTTAAGAAAATAGACTTTGTTGTGAATCCATTTAACATTTCTTGTACCTGCTTTGCTTCTGGTTGACAATCCATCTACAGTGTGGGGCTGTAAGATTTCACTTTCTATTGTCTAAATGCAATTCTGTTTAAACGTTGTCACTTTTTTGTGGGATCTAATTTTGTCCTGGTTTTTTGTAGAGTTCTATCAGGTTGGATCACTCCATCTCCATCCTGTTCATGTCCTGTCTAAATGCCTCTTAATGATCTTATAATATCTTCTTCCACCCCCCCCCCCACCTTTCCCAATATGTTTCAGATACCTACCACTCACTGCATAAATATATTCCCTGCAAATCTTCTTAAATTTTCTTCTTCCCACCTTCAATCCTATGTCCTATAGTTTTTGACATTTCAACTCTGGGATAAAAACTCAGATACATCTACCCTAACTCTGTCTCCAATAAATTTATATACCTTTTTCATATCACCCTCAGCCTCTGACCCTTAAGAGAAAGCAATCCAAGTTTGTTCAATCTTTCCTTTAAACTAATACTCTCTAATCTGGGCAACGTGCAGGTGATACTCATAGATTCATAAAGCTATACAGCATTGAAAACAATCTCTTCAGCTCAACTCATCCATGCCAACCAAATTGCATTACCCATTTCTCGCTATCTTTTCTATTCATGTACTTGTAAATGTTGTAATAATACCCACCTCTATCACTTCCTCTAGTACCTCATTCTATTGATGCAATACCCACTGTGGAAAAAGTTGTTTTTTAAATGGGAAAAGGACTGTAACCATCCAGCTTATCTTTGCCCCTCTGCCTCAGTCCCAACTGGAACTTGGTGCCTCATATGCTAGGATGCCATTTATCAACTTCAGCTTGGCATTTAACACAATCATCCGTCAGGATCGGGTGGTAAACTGTCCTCATTAGGTCTCAACACCTTGATCTGTATCGGAATCTTGGCCTGCAGTTGGCCCACGTTGTCAGCTCCATCATGATGAGCACCAGGGCCCGAGAGCTGCGTACTCATCCCACCTGCTATTTACATTTCTAAAGCTCAAACTGAGTCACCAGGGTTTGCTGGTGGCACAGCAGCGGTTGGCCTCATCAACAAAGATAACAGCATAGAGAAAGGAGGTAGAGCAGCTTGTAGGAAGGTGCAAGCACAACAACTTGAGTCCCAACATCGATAAGACTAAGGAGATGGTTATGGACTTTAGGAAGGTGCAGGCTGAGCACTCCTCACTGCGTATAAATGGCTCCTCTGTGGAGAAAGTTAAGAGCACCAAGTTTCTAAAAGTGCACATTACGGATGTTCTGACCTGGCCATTCTTTAGTCAAGGAAGCACAGCAGCACTTTCACTTCCTGAGGAAACTGAAGCCAGCGAGATTTCTGCCAACCCCTGTTCTAACCAATTTTTACTGGAGCGTCACTGAGAGTGTCCTCACCAGCTGCATCACTATCTGGAACAGGGGTTGCAAGGAATCTGACCATAACGCCCTACAAATGATTGCGAGGACTTCTGAGAGGATCATCAAGGTCTCTCTTCCACAGTGAGATACTTGTCTGGAGTGCTGCCTACCCAGTGCCCTCAGCATTGTCAAGGATCCCTCCCATTCATCCCACAATCTCTTTGACCCTCCACCATGATGCAGGAGGTACCGTAGCATTAGAACAAGGACTGTTAGGTGGGAAAAAGCTTCTTCCCCCAGGCCATGAGACTACTGAACTCCTTGCCACTATTCAACTCTCACCACGTATGAAGCACCAGTAGAGCTATACTGTTTATTTTTAACTTGTGTCGTAAATGTACTTTTGGATCAGACGGTTTTATTCTTAGAGCAGAGTGTTTAATTGATGTTTTATTGGCAGTTTAACAATTAATTATTTGTTCGTATTTTATAGTCAAAGTCAAAGTAAAATTTATTATCAGAGTCACCACATACAACCCTGAGATACTTTTTCTGCGGGCATATTTAGCAAATCTATAGAACAGTAACTGAAAACAGGATCAGTGAACAACAATCTGTGCAACTGCAGATATAAAATAAATAGCAATGAATAACAAGCATAAATTGACAAGGTAATAACAAGGTAAAACAGTCCTTTAATGAGTGTAGCTACCCCCTTTTGTTTGAGAGCCTGATGGCTGAGGTGTAGTAACTGTTCTTGTACCTGGTGGTGCGAGTCCTAAGGCACCTGTACCTTCCACCTGAAGGCAGCAGCGAGAAAAGAGCATGGCCTGGGTGGTGAGGATCTTTGATGATGGATGCTGCTTTTCTACAGCAGCGTTTCATGTAGATGTGCTCAATGGTTGGGAGGGTTTTACCCATCATGTACTGGACCAATTCCACTACCTTTTGTAGGATTTTTCACTCAAAGGTTTTGGTGTCCCCTACCAGGCTGTAAAGCAGCCAGTCAGCACACTTTCCACCACACCTATGTAGATGTTTGCCAAGGTTGTTGAGGTTTTGGCAAATCTCTGTAGAATTGTACCTGCTCACTATGTTTCCTCATGGTAACAGTATGTATATACAAGTTTAATATGCCTCTAATGGTTATACAAAGTATAATTCTGGAAAGCTCTGGAAGCTTCTTTGTACTGTATTATTTGAATGATAGCTTTCTAATTAGAAGACTTTTACCTACAAATTTAAATGGAATTTTCCTTTTCACTGTAAAATAAAATTAGCTGACCATAAGGCAGCAGCATCTCAGTATCTTACTTATTAGTTTGCTCTTTGCTTAGCAGACCTCTACCACTGTGTGTTTCAATTTTTCTTTCTTCTATCAATGCTTAAAAAATTGATCATGAAGCAATAGGCCTCTTTCCTCACTTCTAAGAGAATTTTGGATTTAAACATCAGAATTCAATAGCACCTTATTCTAAATGTCAACCTTCTAGAATATATTTTATTATTTGTTAATTTATTTGTGGTAAAATTACTTTATGTGCTGTGTGTGAGTTATATGTACGGAGTTGTGCACCTGGGTCTGAAGGAACATTGTTTGTTTGGCAGTAAACTTGCATACAGTTGAATGACTATAAACTTGAGTTGGAGCTGATAACTCAAATCCTGCAGTACTTGTAACATCATCATAAATCTTTTTCGTACTCTTTCCAGTTTAATGATATGCATTAAACAGCATGGTGATCAAAATTATATGCTGTACTCCAAACGTGACCTTGTCAATGTCTTGTATGGTTGTAACATGATATCTCTACTGCTGTATTTAATACCCTGACAAATGAAAGCAAGTAATGCCAAATGCTTTCTTCACCCCCTTGCCTAGCTGAGTCATCACTTTCAAGGAACCAATATCTGCACCCCCACAACACCTCTTAGGGCCCTGCCATCCCTTCCCTTGTTTGTCTTACCAAAATGCAACTCCTCATTTTTAACTGAATTAAACTGCATCTGCCATTCCTCAGTGCACTAGCCCAGTTGATAAAGATTCTATTGTAATTTTAGATAATCTGCTCCATTGTCCACAATGCTACTAATTTCACTGCCAGCTTCCACACCCTTTCCAAAGCATCCACGTGTTTCTTGTAATGCAGTTACAACACTCGAGATGTGGGGAGGGCTGTGATGAGGTGTGGAACCGCATGGGTCCTGTACAAATGAGAAGACTATTGTTGAGCAAGTTACTCTTAATTCTACTGTCACTGGCATCTACTGTGATTTTCCTAAATAGAACATTGAACAGTACAGCAGAATAGAACAGACCCTTTGGCTCATAATGTCGTGCTGAGCCAATGGTCAACTAAACTAATCCATTGTGCCTACACAATGTCTATATCCCTCCATTTTCCTCACATAATGGATAAAAATGAGAATAAAATCCAAAGTCCATCTGGTTACATTTCCACTGCTTGTTTTATATGAACTAAGAGTTCTGGCTAAGCCAGCTGGTGGCATCAACACTGGACTTCGAGGAGAATGGTCCCGAATTCAAATCCAGCTGGATCCTTGCACACTTTCCACGCATGTTGGGTTGAGTGTCAAAGTTAGCAACTCAGCCTTGTAAAAAACAGTCAAATACTACAGAAATGGCAAAAACTCCACCAGATGCGCCACAAGGCACAAAAAGGAACAGCAGCAAGAGTTCTGGCTTAGGCACCTGGGTAAGCTACAAGATATCTCTTTCAAGATTTCTGTTGAAGCTAGAAAATCTTGTAACCAATTATGTACTTTATTGTAGAAGCCACATCAGTTACATCATTGTTTGCTTAATGAATAATAAAAAATGAATTGGCCATTATTGCCGTGATAGATATTTTCTTATATTCTGCAATGAGTTCCCACAGACAGGGTCATTCTGGGGTCAGCAGGGCCAAGTGGCTCTGGGAAATAGTAAGTATCACACTAGATGGTCCAGAACAGCAACATTGCCCAACACCAGTCATTAACTCTTCATGAAATGCCATCCAGATGCTGGAATCTGGAGCAGAAAGCAAACTGCTTGAGGAACCCAGTGGGCTGAGCAGCATCTATGGAGGCAAAGGAAAAGCCAATGTTTTGAACTGAGACCTAACATCATTTTGATCGACTTACTCCTCTTTGTATGAAGTAGATGCCAAATTGAGCCAGTAGGGGTCACCATTGGCAAAGACTAAAGTTTTTATATAAAATTTAAATATTAAAAGTAACATGTTGCGTGAGAAATTGGCTTTGTTAATTCCACTTATAACATTCCGGGATGCTCTTAGACCTTTGAAAAGGCTTTGATAGCATGCATGCCCTGTTAACAATGATCATTTACACTGGGCAAACATAGCCCAATCTAATACCCCTAGCATTAGCTGCACAAAACTATGTCCTCTCACGCTCACACAACTGACCCCATTTTAGCAGCAAGAAGAACCCCACCATAATGCCCTACAGCCAATGAAAGAGGAATTAAACACACTCCCAAGGCACAAAGCCTGAAAATATTGCAAAGTTAATATTCCACCTACATATGATGCAGTGCTATGCATGATTCCTTCTAGATACTGTGAACATGCTCCAACAATTGCAGAGGATGAAATAGAGATGGAGTGGTAGATAACAAAGAGGATTGTTTAAAGGTAGAGGGTACAAATTAATTGCTCCTTGAAAGTAGCAATGCAGGTGGATAGGATAGTGAAAAAAGCATCTGGTTTATTCCCTTTTATAGGTGTGAATATAAGAGATGAAATGTCATGTTGCAACTGCACAAAACATTCTTTAGACCGCACTTAAGAATGATAGGCAAAGATAATCTGATAAGGAACCTTGGATAACAAAACATTTTGAAGATTTGACCTGGGGGATAAAAAAGGAAGCATGCGGACAACACCAATTGAGTGAGTCTCTTCAGGAAGATAGAAGATGTAGGGGAGAACTTTAGAGAGGAATTAAGAGAGCAAATAAATGATCTATGTAAGGCTAAGGAGAACATAAAGTCATCCTATAGATGTACCAGGAACAAGTGGGTAATAAGGGGAGTAATGGGTCCCCTTAGGGTATTCCACAATGCCATGCAAAAGTCACATGTAAAAGAATTTTATAAGGTTGAAGAGTTTCTAAACATAAAAAAAATACTAGAAATAGTAAACAGTAAAAGAGCTAAATCAAATCAATATTTGGTGTGACCATTCTTTGCCTTTAAAACTGCATCAATTCTCTTAGGTACATTGTTGTACAGTTTTATAAGAAAATCAGCTGGTAGGTTGTTCCAAGTATCTTGGAGAATTTGTCTCAGTTCTTCTGCAGACTTTGGCTGTCTCACCTGCTTCTCTCTGTCGAGGTAAATCCAGACACCATTGATGATAGATACACAGAAACATAGAAAACTTACAGCATAATACAGGGACTTCGGCCCACAAAGTTCTGCCGAACCTGTCCCTACCTCAGAAATTATTAGGGTTACCCATAGCCCTCTATTTTTCTACGCTCCGTGTACCTATCCAAAAGTCTCTTAAAAGACCCTATCATATCCACCTCCACCACTGTTGCCGGCAGCCCATTCCACGCACTCACAACTCCCTGCATAAAAAAACTTACCCCTGACATCTCCTCTGTACCTACTTCCAAGCACCTTAAAGCTGTTCCCTCTTGTGGCAACCATTTCAACCCTGGGAAAAAGCCTCTGACTATCCACACAATCAATGCCTCTTATCATCCTGTACACCTCTATCAGATCACCACTCATCCTCCGTCTCCAAGAAGAAAATGCCAAGTTCACTCAACCTGTTTTCATAAGACATGCTCCCCAATCCAGGCAACATCCTTGTAAATCTCCTCTGCACCCTTTCTATGGTTTCCACATCCTTCCTGTAGTGAGGTGACCAGAACTGAGCACAGTACTCCAAGTGGGGTCTGACCAGGGTCCTATATAGCTGCAACATTACCTCTCGGCTCCTAAATTAAATTCTGCGATTGATAAAGGCCAATACACCGTATGCATCTTAACCACAGAATCAACCTGCGCAGCTGCTTTGAGCATCCTATGGACTCAGACCCCAAGATCCCTCTGATCCTCCACACTACCAAGAGTCTTACCATTAATACTATATTCTGCCATCATATTTGACCTACCAAAATGAACCACTTCACACTTATCTGGGTTGAACTCCATCTGCCACTTCTCAGCTCAATTTTGCATCCTATCAATGCCCCGCTGTAACCTCTGACAGCCCTCCACACTATCCACAACACCCCCAATCTTTGTGTCATCAGCAAACTTACTAACCCATCCCTCCACTTCCTCATCCATGTCATTTATAAAAATCACGAGGAGTATGGGTCCCAGAACAGATCCCTGAGGCACCCCACTGGTCACCAAACTCCATGCAGAATATGACCTGTCTACAACCACTCTTTGCCTTCTGTGGCAAGCCAGTTCTGGATCCACAAAGCAATGTCCCCTTGGATCCCATACCTCCTTACTTTCTCAGTAAGCTCTTCCTTCTTCAATCTGCTTAGTCACATCCTCAAAAAATTTGATCAGGCTCATAAGGCACAACCTGCCCTTGACAAAGACACGCTGACTTTTCCTAATCAAATTATACCTCTCCAAATGTTCATAAATCCAGCCTCTCAAGATATTCTCCATCAACTTACCAACCACTGAAGTAAGACTCACTGGTCTATAATATCCTTGGCTATCTCTACTCCCTTTCTTGAGTAAGGGAACAACATTCGCAACCCTCCAATCCTCCGGAATCTCTCCAGTCCCCATTGATGATGCAAAGATCATTGCCAGAGGCTCAGCAATCTCCTCCCTTGCCTCTGTTGAGATCAAGACTCTGTGGAGGCTGTACCATCTGAAAACATGTTAAAAATTTAGGGTCCCTATGACTTTTGCACAGTATTGCATGTGTGGAGCCAAGAGATGTGGGTGGGGTCCTAGATGAGTATCTAACATCAGAAAGAAGGACATGAAAGATAGTATGTTCATGGAGGGATACATTGGAGGTTGTTAATATGCCATATTTAAGTTTGCAGAAGACAGCACTGTCGTTAGCAGGGAGATTGAAAATGTGGCTGGATGTTGCTACAATAGCAACCTCTCACACAATGTCAGCAAGACCAAGGAACTGATTATTGACCTCAGGAGGAGGAAGCCAGAAGCCCATGAGCCAGTCCTCATCAGAGGTGAAGAGGGTCAGCAACATTAAATTGCTCAATGTTATCATTTCAGAGGAATGTCCTGTGCCCAGCACATAAGTACCATTATGAAGAAAGCATGGCAGCCCCTCTACTTTCATAGAAGTTTGCAAAGATTTAACATGATGTCTAAAACTTTGACAAATTTCTGTAGATGTGTGGTGGAGTGTATATTGATTAGCTGCATCACGATCTGGTATGGAAACACCAATGCCCTTGAATGGAAAATCCTACAAATCCCACAAAACGTAGTGGGTATGGCCTAGTACATCATGGTGAAGCCTTCCCCACTATTGAAAACATCTGCATGGAGCACTGTCACGGGTAGTATCTTCAAGGACCCCCACCATCCAGGCCATGCTCTTTTTTCACTGCTGCCACCAGGAAGAAGGTACAGGAAGACAAGGACTGATGTCACCAGGTTCAGGAATAATTATTACCCTTTTGAACCAGAAGGAATAACTTAACTCAACTTCACTTATCCCATCACTGAACTGTTCCCACATCCTATGGACTCACTTTCAAGGACTATTCATATCATGTTCTTGATATTTATTGTTTTTTATTTACTATTATTAAAATATTTTGCTCTTGTATTTGCACAGTTTGTTGTCTTTTTCACATTGGTTGTTGTCCCTCCTGTTGGGTGTGGTCTTTTGTTTTTATTCTACTGTGTTTCTAAGATTTGCTGATTTTGCTCACAAGAAAATGAATCTCAGAGTTTTATATGGCAACATATATGTACTTTAATAATAAAATTACTTTGTCCTTAAGGTAGAGGAGATGATGAATTTCATGGAATTTATAAGGGTTGATTAATCCACAGTCCCTGATGAGTTCTATCCTAGATCATATGGGAAGCAAAGATAATGACATCTGGTGCCCTGGCAGAGAAATTTGCATCTTCACTCTTCACTCTTGAGGTGGCAGAAGTCAGAAAGGTATATTTAATGTTGTTCTTTTCTTTTAGAAGACAAACAAGGCAAGCCTTATCAGTTGCAGGGAAATTATTGGAAAAAAAATACTAAGAGATGGGATTTTTGAACATTTGGAAAAACAGGGGAAGATCAAAGATATTCTACACCAACCAGCCTGCACTGGGACGATAGCCCTCCATATCCCCATCATCCATGTACCTATCAAACTTCCCTTAAACATTGAAATTGAGTTCACATGCACCACTTACACTGGCAGCTTGTTCCACATTCTCATGGCCCTCCAAATGAAGAAGTTTCCACCATGTTCCCCATGAACCTTTCATCTTTCACCCTTAACCCATGACCTCGTTATAGTCCCACCTCACCTCAGTGGGAAAAGCCTACTTGCATTTACCCTACCTATACCCCTCATAATTTTGTATAACTCTATCAAATCTCCCCTTGATCCAAGGAATAAAGTCCAAACCTATTCAGTCTTTCTTTATAACTCAGGATCTCCAGTCCTGGCAACATATTTGTAATTTTTCACTGTACTCTTTCAACCTTATTTGGATGTTTCCTGTAGGTAGGTAACCAAAACTACACACAATACTGCAAAGTAGACCTCACCAATGTCTTATATAACTTCAATATAGCACCCTAACTGCTGCACACAATACTTTGCACCAATGGACCAAAAGCTCTTTTATGACACTATTGACCTGTGATGCCACTTTCAATGAATTATAGACCTGTATTCCTAGATCCCTTTGTTCTACCACACACTTCATTGCCCTACAGTTCACTGTAAAACTTACCCTGCTTGGTCCTTGATGCACCATCAATAACTCTTGGAGACGTGAGGCGAGATATAAGCTTTTATAGACTGGAAGAAAGAACAAGCAGCAATTGACCACCACGCTGGATCCTGGAGACTGAGGCCCGGGCGGTGTCCCCAATCGCCTTTATACCGGGGTCCGTGGGAGGAGCCACAGGAGCAGTCAGCAGGGGGGGGGCATGTCCAGACAGGTATATGTAGTTCACCACATTCACCCCCCACCCTTTGTTTTAAAAGAGAGTCCCCATAGGGCGAAGTTTCTTACAAGTATATTTACAGGTTAAGTCTATCAGGTGGTTGAATCTGTCGTTGCGATCTACGTAGCACCGGCTGTGATTGCACAGGTGCCGGTGGTGATTGCACCGGAGATGGTGGTTGTGCTGGTTCCAGCCTAACTGGAGGTGTCAGCCCACTAGGCGTCAGTGATCCCTCATACTTGTGCAAGGCGCCTGGTATATGCGCGTGCAAGGCGCCTGGTATAGGAGTGTCGTGAGGAGTCCGTGTAGGGCTTGGTGTGCGCGGTGTCACCTCGGATACAGGGTTCATAGTTACCGTGGAGTGTTCGGGGTAGTGGTCTGCTGCTCCTGTGGGCACCAGGTTGTGGACGGAGACCGTGTCCTCCCACCCATCTGGTAAGACCACGTAGGCATACTGGGGGTTCGCATGTAGAAGGTGAACCCTCTCGACCAGCGGGGAGTATTTATTGCTCCTCACATGTTTCCGGAGCAGCACTGGCCCTGGGGACATCAGCCAAACTGGTAGGGTGGTCCCAGTGGCAGACTTCCCGGGAAAAGAGAATAGGCACTCGTGAGGGGTGGCATTGGTGGACGTACATAACAGGGAGTGGATAGAGTGGAGTGCCTCGGGGAGGACCTCCTGCCGTCGAGAGACCGGCAACCCTTTTGACTTAAGGGCTAAAATTGTGGCCTTCCACACTGTGGCATTCTCCCTCACCACTTGTCCATTTCCCCGGGGATTATAACTCGTGGTCTGACTTGTAGCAATGCCCCTAGCCAGCAGGTACTGTCACAGCTCATCACTTATAAAGGAGGACCCTCTATCACTGTGGATATAGCAGGGATATCCAAACAGAGTGAAGAGCTGGCGCAGGGCTTTTATGACGGACGTAGCGGTGGTGTCGGGGCAGGGAATGGCAAAGGGGAACTGCGAGTACTCGTCGATAATGTTGAGAAAATAGACATTGCGGTCGGTGGAGGGAAGGGGGCCCTTAAAGTCAACACTCAGTTGCTCAAAGGGGCGGGTGACCTTGATAAGTTGCACCTTTTCAGGGTGGTAGAAGTGCGGTTTGCACTCAGCGCAGACTTGGCAGTCCCTGGTCATCGTCCTGATGTCCTCAAGGGAGTACGGCAGGTTCCGGGCTTTCACGAAATGGTAAAATCGGGTGACCCCCGGGTGGCAAAGATCTGCATGGAGGGCGTATAGCTGGTTGAGCTGTGTGCTGGCACATGCTCCCCGGGATAGGGCATCAGGGGGCTCATTGAGCCTTCCAGGCTGGTACAGGATATCATAGTTGTAGGTGGAGAGTTCGATTCTCCACCGCAAAATTTTATCATTTTTGATTTTGCCCCGCTGTTGGTTGCTGAACATGAACGCAACTGAGCGCTGGTCGGTCACCAAGGTGAACCTTTTGCTGGCGAGATAGTGCCTCCAGTGCCTAATAGCTTCCACTATGGCCTGGGCTTCTTTCTCCACCGCGGAGTGCGGAATTTCAGAGCCTTGAAGGGTACGAGAAAAGAATGTTACTGGCCTGCTTGCCTGATTGAGGGTAGCAGCCAGCACGAAATCGGAGGCGTCACTCTCTACTTGGAAGGGAATGGTCTCGTCCACCGCATGCATTGTTGCTTTGGCAATGTCCCCTTTAATGCGGCTGAAGGCCGCGCGAGCCTCGGCTGAGAGGGGAAATGTGGTAGACTTGACCAGGGGGCGGGCCTTGTCTGCATAATGGGGGACCCATTGGGCGTAATAGGAAAAGAAGCCCAGGCACTGTCTGAGGGCTCTGAGGGTAGTGGGAAGAGGGAGTTCTAACAGGGGGCACATATGGTCGGGATCAGGGCCAATGACCCTGTTCTCCACGACATACCCAAGGATAGTGAGTCGGGTGGTTCCGAACACACATTTGTCCCTGTTATAAGTAAGATTCAGGGCTTTGGCCACTTGGAAAAATCATTGGAGGTTGGCGTTGTGATCCGGCCAGTCGTGACCGCAGATGGTGATATTATCCAGATAGGGAAATGTGGCCTTCAGTTGGCACTGGTCCACCATCTGGTCCATTTCCCTCTGGAAGACTGAGACACCATTTGTGACACCGAAGGGGACGTGCAGGAAGTGATAGAGCCTGCCACCCGCTTCGAAGGTGGTGTAGGGGCGGTCCTCTGGGCGGATGGGGAACTGGTGATAAGCGGATTTCAGATCTATGGTCGAGTACACCTTGTACTGAGCAATCTGGTTGACCATATCCACAATGCGGGGTAGGGGGTACGTGTCAAGCTGCGTGAACCTATTGATGGTCTGGCTATAGTCCACCACCATCCTATTTTTCTGCCCGGTCCAAACAACAACCAGCTGGGCCCTCCAAGGGCTTGTGCTTGGCTCAATGATCCCCTCCCTGAGCAGCCGCTGCACCTCCGACTGAATGAAGGCCCTGTCCCCCGCGCTGTACCTCCTGCTTTTAGTTGCCACAGGTTTACAGTCGGGGGTTAGGTTGGTGAACAGCGGTGGGGGAGGGATCTTGAGGGTGGAGAGGCTGCAAGTAGCGCAGCTGTTGACATGGTGCTGGGTGGGACGTGTGTGCCCGGTCAGTAGCGGGGTATATGGCAAAGTCCAACCAAACTGAGGATTCCTGACAGTGAGTGGTGGGAGGGGCCCGTCATATGCCATAGTCACACTTTCGAGGTGGCTCTGGAAGTCCAGCCCCAATAGCACAGGCACGCACAGTTGAGGCATGACCAGTAGCGCAATGTTCCGATATTCTGTGCCCTGCACCACCAGTATCGCTACACAACCCACCCGGATGTCTGTGGAATGCGACCCAGAAGCCAAGGTGACCCTCTGGCTTACCGGCCGTGTCACGAGTCCGCAGCGTTGCATCGTGTCCGGGTGAATAAAACTCTCAGTGCTGCCCGTGTCAAACAGGCAGCTAGTCCTGTGCCCCTCCACCAGGATGTCCACCATTGACCTTGCAAGCTGGTGTGGGGCACTTTAGTCGAGGGTTACGGAGGCCAGGGTTGAACCACCGTCTTGGTGCCTGGTAAGCACCGGTGGATCGGGGGCGGGGCGAGGTGGTGTCGACAAAGATGGCCGCCCCCATGTCTCAAACGAGGCGGGCAGGCAAGATGGCGGCCCCCATGCCATGCACGAGGCAGGCGGGCAAGATGGCAGCCCCCATACCTCACACGCAGTGCTGCCTGACCCCGCTCACGGTTCAGACTTACAGACCTTGGCAAAATGGCCCTTCTTCCCACAGCAGGAGCAGGTCGCTTCTCGGGCCGGGCTGCGTTTTCAGGGGTGCTTTTGAAGCCCGCAGAAGTAACACTGTGTGGACTTGCGACTGGCAGCAGCTGTGGTTGGTTTCGAGGAGTTCGTGGACTCGCGACTGGCAGCGGGGGTGATGAATTCGCTCATGGGCAGTGATGCCAGGGTCTGCAGTATCCACGGAACCAGCGGGGGATCGCGTGGCTGGACAGCATCAGCGTTGTGCAGAGCAGCCTCCAGCGTGTCAGCCGTCTTGATCGCCGAAAGGTAAGATCGGCATTTTCCAGCAGCCGCTGGCGCACGTACACTGACCTGATCCCTGTAACGAAGGCATCTCGTACTAGCAGCTCCGCATGTTGCTCTGCCATCAGTCCTTTGCAGTCACAAGTTTGCATGAGTGTCTGTAGGGCTCGGAGAAACTCGGCGCTCGACTCGCTGGGTCGCTGTCACTGCGTCGCTAAGCGATGTCTTGCGTAGACGGTGTTCACCGGACGCAGGTACTGTCCAGTGCCCCTTGGTAGGTCGGTAGGTCTCTGATAAGGGAGAATACTTTCGGACTTACTCTAGATAGTAATATCTTGTACCTTGTGGCAGGCTCAGTCACTGGAATCTGTTCCAAGTATGATTGGAAGCATGCAAGCCAGAGTTCAAAGGCAAGAGCTGCTTCTGAGTCTTGAGGATCAAGGACTAATTTTTCCGGATGTGAAATGCTTTCCATGTTTTAAAACTTCCAGCCAATAAAATTGATGCACCATCAATAACTCTAGGAGACATGAGGCGAGATATAGGCTTTTATTGGCTGGAAGAAAGAACAAGCAGCAATTGACCACCATGCTACATCCTGGAGACTGAGGCCGGGGCGGTGTCTCCAATCGCCTTTATACCGGGGTCTGTGGATGGAGCCACGGTCAGTGGGTGAAGCCACAGGAGCAGTCAGCGGGGGGGCGTGTCCAGACAGGTATATGTAGTTCACCACAGTCCTGCCAAATTGTAACACTTCACATTTGTTTGCATTAAATTCCATCTACCATTTTTCAGGCCATCCTTCCTGCTGGTTCAGATCCTGCTGCAAGCTCTGATAGTCTTCTTCACTGTCCACTGCACCCCCATTCTTGGTGGCATCTGCAAATTTGCTGATCCAATTAACCACACTATGATCCAGGTCATTGATATAGATGACAAACACCAACTCTCTGTATATACTCTGTATACACTTTACCTATCCATAGACTCTCTCAACACTTTTCGCTGCCTCATTGAGGCAGCCAACATAATCAAAAACCCTACCCACCTCAGATACCCAGTCTTTGCCCCCTCCCATCAGGCAGAAGATACAAGAATCTTAAAGCGTGTACTACCAGGCTCAAGATCAGCTTCTCTCCAGCTGCTATAAGACTGTTGAATGATTCCTTAATAAGATGAACTCTTGTCCTCAGTCTACCTTGTTGTTATCATGCACCTTATTCTGTACCTGCAGTGCCCTTTCTCTGTAATTGTTACACTTAATTCTGCATTCTGTAATGGCTTTACTTCGTACTACCTCAATGCACTATTATAACAAATGAATCTGTCTAGACAGCATGCAAGACAGATTTTCCACCGATAATGGTAAACCACTTTAGTAAACCAGTTTACTAAATGTAGCCAGGTTTTATCATACCCAGCGTAGACGTAGATACAATCCAATACGAATGTAACAGATCTCTAGCTTTAGTGACAGTGAATTAACTATATCACTACCAAATATCCTGGCAATTACTGATGATCCCTTCATTCTGTGTTGGTCTACATTTAAGCTACTGTAACAAACCAAGGGGTGGCTACTAGGAAATAAGGCTATTCTTTTTTTTTATTTTATTTATCAACATGGCATGGAATAGGCCTTCCAGCCCTTTGAGCCACACTGCCCCAACAATCCCACAACTCCGATTAACCCTAACCTAATCATGGGACAACTTACAATGACCAATTAACCTACCCGATATGGAGGAAACCAAAGCACCGATTGAACCCCCCCACACACACACACACACACTCCACGGGGAGGACGTACAAAGACTCCTTACAGAATTGATCTCTGAGCTGCAGAAAGCCCCAAACTGCAGTAACATCGCGCCGACTGCTACGCTACAGTGGCATGACGACGACATGCTAATGCAACCTGCAGCTTCCTGACCAGGCCTGGAATTCATGCAGAGGAAGGGCCCACCTGATGTGCTTTCAACAACTTATTTGCCCAAGTTGCATTGATCTATACAACTCCTCTTCTGCTTCTCTCCCTTCTCCCTTCATCTTCAATGCTCGTTGCTTCTGCTCTCCTTATGTATCAGGAGCAGATGTTTGGGTAAAGAAGCTTTGCCTGGATATGGAGACTATTCATCACTTATTGAAGATACAATTAGGGCTGGAATTTTTTTCATTTCTATCAAATAAAAATCAAAGCATCACTACACTCCACCTAGATAATTGTCTTTTTTTTGTTCCTGATGAGCAACAATTATCTGCAATGCAGAAACTATATTTACATTTTGCATAAAGCATACTGCACATGGTCTTCAAAATACTCAAAACACTGATTCTGACAATGGATCAATCCCACATGTCTGTGGGAAGTTGACCAATGACAGAATGGCAGTGAATAAGACTGGATAAATACGAGTGTGGGTGGAAATGGAGTGGAAGACAATAGATGCTTTCAGTTACATCAAAGACAGTTGATTGCTTTTCAAAGAATTTATTCAGCTAAAGATTGAACTAAACTGCAGATAATATTATTGGTTTGTTTAGAAGCAATTTTAGAGATTTTGTCACTGCATTTCTTGATATTTTATTAATTGAAAATACATAATTTTGTTTGAATGCGAAGAGAACTCTAAAAGCAACACCAATCAGAACTGAAATTTAAAAATACAATTTCACCACTGCCTGTGAGGAATTTGTACTTTCTCCCCAAGACCATGTGTATTTCCTCTGAGTGCTCCAGTTTCCCTCCTCATTTCCAAAGATCTACAGGCTAGCACGTTAATTGGTCACATGCGTAGAACTTGCCAGAGCAGGTTCATTGGGCTAGAAACATCTTCTACCATGCTGTACCTCCAAATAAAATGCTGCAGAATTTGATTACAAACGTGTTGGCTGATACGCTGCTGCTGCACCAAGAAGCTTTGTACAGAGGGGCCACACAGACAGCAGTCCCATCGTTCAGATGAACGATTAATCTCAGGCCACATCTGCTCTCTCAGTTATGTTAAAAAAATCACATAGTTCTTTTCCAAAGAAGATAGGCTGGTATTGCTTAACAATATATATTCTTATTGCAACGTTATAAAGTGGTTTGATCTGATCATTATCACAATGCTTTTAGTAACAGATTACTGCACATTATTTCTCCATGGATTGTCGCCTTGTCGTGGTGGAGAAGCTTGTGTGGTCCTGAGATCCCGAGAGCGATGCCGTCTGGAGCTATGCTCCTGGTAGGGTCACCCATGGCAGTAAGGTCGAGGGTGAGGTCCCTGACAAAGAACAATCCAACCAAGACCTCAACAGTGGAACAGGCGGATGAAGTTACTTCAAACTCAACGGCTGTGAAGGTGGATGAAGGCTGCAACAAATCCATCAGCTCTAATCGTCATGGTTTCCATGCCATTGGAATCAGTTCGTTGATTTGTGAAGTATCATGTGTTTCTTGGAGTGCAACAGCAAGTACACATTAAACAAGTACACGCATAGACATCTTCGTTCTGTGGAAACGGAATGAAGACCATCATCCTCGACCTCGAGGGTTAGCCACAACTACACATTAATTGGCCGCCATGGTTTCTACATTACAGCTGTGAAAACACTCCTAAAGAAGATCATTGAGTCAAGTCAAGTCAAGTCACTTTTATTGTTAGTTTCAACCATAACTGCTGGTACAGTACATAGTAAAAATGAGACAATGTTTTTTCAGGACCATGGTGTTACATGTCAAAAACTAGACTGAACTACATAAAAAACAACACAGAAGAAAACTACATTAGACTGCAGACCTACCCAGGTCTGCATAAAGTGCGCAAAACAGTGCAGGCATCACAATAAATAATAAACAAGACAATAGGGCAGTAAGATGTCAGTCCAGGCTCTGGATATTGAGGAGTCTGGTAGCTTGGGGGAAGAAACTGTTACACAGTCTGGTCGTGAGAGCCCAAATGCTTTGGAGCCTTTTCCCAGACAGCAGGAGGGAGAAGCAATTGTATAAGGGGTGCGTGGGGTCCTTCACAATGCTGTTTGCTTTGCAGATGCAAAGTGTAATGTAAATGTCTGTAATGGCAGGAAGAGAGACCCCGATGATCTTCTCAGCTAACCTCACTATCTGCTGCAGGGTCCTGTGATCCCAGATGGTGCAATTTCCAAACCAGGCAGTGATGCAGCTGCTCAGGATGCTCTCAATACAACCCCTGTGGAATTTAATGAGGATAGGTTGTATAAAGCATAGTGGGACATAAAGATGCAAGATTAATGTAACTCTCTTTTACACTGTATTCAAAAATGCAAAGTTTAAAGAATAAAAGTACAAAAATTCACAAGATCTTTCTACACCAAACTAAAAAAAAAGTATTAAACAGTAAACCATGGGATAGTTCTCTCAATTACTTATTTAATGTAGAGTCCAATATCATCCCTTTCATATATTTTAAGTTTATTTTAGATATTGGGCTACATTAAGGTCTTGAGAACATCTATGCTTGCAAATAACATCTTGGTCTCCTTCTTCAACCTGACTTGGAACAGAATCAGAATCAGAATCAGGTTTATTATCACTGGCATGTGTCATGAAATTTGTTAAATTAGCAGCAGCAGTACAGTGCAATACATGATAATATAGAAAAAATAAATTAATAAACAAATAACCAAGTAAATCAATTACTCTATATATATATATATATATAAACACACACACATATATATAGATTAAATTAAAATGATGCAAACCAGAAATAATATATATTAAAAAAAGAAAGGAATATATATTAAAGAAAAAAAGTGAGGTAGTATTCATGGGTTCAGTGTCCATTTAGGAATTGTATGGCAGAGGGGAAGAAACTGTTCCTGAATAGCTGAGTGTGTGCCTTCTGGTTTCTGTACCTCCTTCCTGATGGTAACAATGAGAAGAGGGCGTGCCCTGGGTGATGGGGTCCTTAATAATGGACACTGCCTTTCTGAGGCCCCGCTCCTTGAAGGTGACTTGGATATTATGGAGGCTAGTACCCAAGACAAAGCTGAATAATTTTACAACTTCTGCAGCTTCTTTCAGTCCCATGCAGTAGCCCCCGCCTCATACCAGACAGTGATACAGTCTGTCAGAATGCTCTCCACGGTACATCTATAGAAGTTTTCAAGTGTTTTAGGTGACAAACCTATGACTCACCAGAGTCGCATCCATGCATTCAATGGATGGAAGCAACAGACTCATGTGAGCAAATGACAGTTGTTGAGTATTTAATATTTCAGTGATACAGTATTTGAGTAATCTTGAAAATATATTGATTGATTAAACATTCATTGTTTATATAATTCATCATAGTTATTCGTAAAAATATGTGAATTAGACCAAAAGACCATAGGACACAGGAGCAAAATTAGGCCATTCAGTCCATCAAGTCTGCTCCGTCATTCCACCATGGCTGATTCCGGATCCCACTCAACCTCATACACCTGCCTTCTCACCATATACTTTAATCCCCTGACCAATCAGGAAACTATCAACTTTTTTTTTAAATATACCCACAGACTTGGTCTCCACTGCAGTCAGTGGCAGAGCATTCCACAGATTCACTACACTGTGGCCAAAAAAAAATTCCTTGTTACCTCTGTTCTAAAGGGTCCAGGCCCAAAGAGTACAGACCCAAAGCTGCCAAATGTTCCTCATATATTAACCCCTTCATTCCCGGAATCATCCTCGTGAACCTCCTCTGGACTCTGTCCAATGACCCCACAACCTTTCTAAGATATGATGCCCAAAACCATTGGCAATACCCCAAGCGTGGCCTGACTAGTGTCTTATAAAGCCTCAGCATTATCTCCTTACTTTTATATTCTAATCCCCTTGAATTAAATGCCAACATTGCATTTTTCCTTCTTTACCACAGACTCAACCTGTAAATCAACCTTCTGGGAGTCTAGCATGAGAACTTCTAAATCCCACTGCAACTCTGATGTTTGAATTTTCTCCCCATTTAGGTAATTGTATACATCATGATGTTACCGTGTGATATGTGCATTCCTTGTTTAAGTAAAACATGAAGTTAGATTTGCATTCCCAGCTCTGTCTTTTGCTTGCAGTTGGTTTAACCCTTCGAAGTTACAAAACTTAACAACAGTGTTAGATGATTAAATGGGAGCATACAGAAATATATAGCAAATGGCATAGATGTTTAGAGGGATAATATATAGCAAGTGACAAGTGCAAATGGTTGCAATTGCAAGATAAGTGAATATAAGGAATGGTATGATGAAGTAAGACTGACAAGGTGGAGGCAGTGACAAAGTACAAAACTGAACATAGATGACTGTGTGACCACACTGACTTTGCCTAAGATGATAAGGATATTGAAGAGCTTCCTGCAATGAATCCAGGAGTACAGCCAGTGCTCCTGTGGCACATACATGTCCCCAGCCTCTTTTATTAATGTAGCAGCTAGTCTCTTTCTTCTGGGAAAAACTGAGGTAAAAGCTCATCCATGTTTACATAGCATCACTCTATTATAACGTATCAGAAATGTAAGAGATTCTGTGGATGCTGGAAATCTTGAGCAACACACACAAAATGCTAAATCAGGCAGCATCAATGGAGGGGAATGAACAGTCAATGTTTTTGGCCAAGGCTCGTCTTCTGGACTGAAAAGCAAGGGAGCAGAAGGCGGAATAAAAAGGTGGTGAGGACAGGGAGGAGTACGACCTGGCAGGTGATAAGTGGGACCAGGTGAGAGGGAAGGTAGGTGGGTGGTTGGGGCTATGATGTGAGAAGCTGCAAGATGTTCACTGGAAGATGTAGAGAGGGCTCAAAGAAGCAATTGGATAGGCAAGGATAGAGGAGTAAAGGAAAGGAGGTCAGGAAGTGGAGGGTGATGATGTGTAAGTCACGAGAGTGGGGAGGAATAAAGAAGTGGTGAGAGAGCCAACAGAATAAGGGGAAAGACAAAAGGGGTGGGGAAATAAAGTAAGGGGTGAGGATTAGAGGGGAGTGGCCACCAAAAGTTAGAGAATCAACGTTCAGGCCATCAGGTTGGAGACTACCCATACAGAACATGAGGTGTTGCTCATATTTTCAAAAGTATTAAAAGTTTAAAAGCAAAGACAGGTTAAAGCAATAAATAGCATGTAAGCAAATTCATTTTAATTGATATACAGCTCCACCCCAGCCATTCCTCTCTTTTAAAAAAAGAATGGAGCCACTGTTCCAACTTGGTGGAGACTGACAGCCACATTCCCCAGTGTTGGAGATTCAAACTTTATTCCTAAACTTCCTCAGGAATCCAAAATCCAAGCACAGCTGGCAAAAACACAAGAAATTCAGGAAACTCAGGACTAAAGCAACGCTGTTACCATTTCTCAGAAAAGAACAAAGCCTGGTGGAATTTTATTATCTTCCCAAGATGCAAAGCCTCAAGGCAAAAACGTGGTATTAATTGGAACATTCACAATTACTAAATAAATATCTTGCTAAGCTGTTCTGTTGCATGTAATTGATAGTTAATTTTCTTTCATCATTGCTTAGAAATTTTTCATGCAAAGCTTGACTGTTGTTGAATGAGATCTTTAAAACTTGTACTAGTTTTGAAAATATGAGCAACATTTCATATTCTGTCTGTGTAGTTTCCATCCTGAAGGCATGAACATTGATTGTCTAACTTTTGGTAACCACTCCCTGATGCACCATCAATAACTCTCTCTGAGACGTGGAGGCGAGATATCGGCTTTTACTGACTGGAAGAAAGAACAAGCAGTAGTTGACCACCATACTACATCCTGGAGACTGAGGGTCGGGCTCAGGCCTCAATTGCCTTTATACAGGGGTCTGTGGGAGGAGCCACAGGAGCAGTCAGCAGGGGACATGTCCAGACAGGTATATGTAGTTCACCACACTCCCCTATCCTTCCACCCTCTCACTTTACTTTTCCTTCTTAGAATTGTTAATGAATATTGCTGAACAACTTAAGTGAAAAAGCCTTTGAATTTCACATATCATGAATTCAGAGGCTAATGCTGTATTAATCTTGTTTGTTCAGTTTCCAGCATTCACAGAAGAATTAACAGCAGTTACGAAACAAAAGAGAGAGGAAAACTTATTTCAATTGATTGAGCATTTATTTGTAAATACCATTGAACTAGCTCCATGCCTACCTTAAAGGAGAAAATGGTGTAATGTCGCTTGATGTATTTGATTATGTAGTGTGATTATGAAGAAGGCGTAGTCTGAGAAAATTTTCAAATAAACCAGTCACAGTTTCAAGAGTCTTATTGTTCAAATGTACCCTCTGTATATTACTTCATCACTGAAGGGTATTCACCCTACATCAAGAAACAATCTTTTACAAAAGAAATCAATCAAAGTCATCTAGAGAGCAGAGAAACATTGGCAGATGCAATGGATGCTTTGGAAAAACATTGGATGAGTCAGATAGTTTCTCCTATCTGGAATTAACACAGTTAAAATTTCCATACTTAACAGATAATAAACATTGCAAATAATTAAAAGTCAAAGACTTTAGAAACATTCTGAAGTTCACAAAAAAAAACAATTTTTCCCCATCAACACCAACTGTTTCCTAAAATAGACTGTTAATTACCATGCTGCTCACCAAAGATCTATAAGGGGCGTTGTTCAATTGTCCAAAGTCACTTAACAACAAGATAGATGCCTGGAGCATGTATGAAGGTACTTTGGTTTCCTTAGTAACCCATCATACAGATTGCAGCAACTAGGAAATATTGCAGGAATCAATAAATCCTTTGATCTTTCCTTTTTGAAATAACTAAAATGCTGCTACTCTATAATTTCTGCATCTCAAGTATTTGATTAAGCTAAAGAACATTTATGTAGCCTTGTGCAGCCGCACAGCCCAAGTGACACTTGCAACTTTATGTGAACTTCTGATCACTTTGCAGTGAATAAGTGTTCTAGCTGATATCTAAAACATTCTCCTTTGACAAAGGACACCCAGACAAAAGAAAATCTGCAGTTGTTGGATGTGCCAAAGGGTTTCAGTCCGAAACATGGACTGTACTTTTTCCCATAGATGCTGCTGGGCCTGCTACGTTCCTCAAGAATTTTGTATGTGTTGAAAGGATGAACAGAGCCTCTTTTGAAAGCTATTAAGGTAACAAGCATCCCTACAGCAAAGAAAATGCAGATGCTGAAAATCTGAAATAAAAACAGAAAGTATTGGAAATTATCTGCAGGTTAAGTAACACCTGGGGGACTGAAACAAATTTCATATTTCAGGTCAAAACCAAATTTCTTTCAAGTTTCAGGAAATGGGGAGAGGTGGAGAGAAGAAAGGTGCTGTAGAGGTTAGAGTGAAGTCCGAGACAGGCTGAAAGAAGCACAATAAGCAGGTGCCAACTGAGAGAGGACAGTAAAAACTTATTAAACATGTATGGTCTATTTAGAGGAGATGTAAGCTGAAGGTTCTTCCTGAATTGCTGAGTATCTTTAACACGGTTCTCTACTTCAGATCTCATCTAGGTTAATTGGCTGTTGTATGTTGCCCAATGAAGAGGTTAGGGTTAAATTGGGGTTATTGGGGGTTGCTGGGTGGTGCAGCTTGAAGGACCAGGAAGGCCTGTTCTGTGCTGTATCTCTAAATAAATAAGCAAGTGGTTTGTTCAGGGAATCAGCCAAGGAAGCAGAGTCCATTCAGGCAAAACCAAGGCCCAGTGAAAGATAACATTTCTGATCCCCAGAAAGGTAACATTTCCACAATGGAGGGGCTGGCATTTCCTCAGGGAGGCACACAGACATGGAACAACATTGTGTCAGTGTACATGAGAATGTCACTTTGTGTACAGTACGTATATGTTTCATGCCTGCTCCAAGAGCATAGTGGTCCAGATATTGTCTTGCACTCTATTTTTTGACTTTTTGTTGCAATCCAGCCTACAAAGAAGAAGATCTTGGCTCTGATATCTAATTCATAATGGAATGTCATATATGCCAGATTTTTGTATCTGTTCATCTTTGTAACTGGTGAAGCATAAAGATTAGTATAGTTAAAAGAATGCACATAAAAAGTAAGTACCATCCTTTTATGATTTCTGCATAGAATTTAAATTTTGGTAGTACCAATAGAAATCCCACATACCTCTTTAATATAACTCTTGACAGCCTCCTATGTGATGAATCAGAGGCTCAAATCTGCAGCCAGCTATTTAGTTGAATCACATGTTAGTACAGCAGTTTTTTGGAGTACTGTATTGTTCTGAAATCGCAATTAATGTTCCTGTCATTACTTGCATGCAAGCCCCATTGTTACGATAATTTCTTGCAGACATTGTCTATTTGAAATTATGACTGACAGAATCACTATTAAAAAATATAACGGGATTTTGTTAGCAAAGGAAATCAAAAAAG
Source organism: Hypanus sabinus (assembly GCF_030144855.1). Lineage (NCBI taxonomy): Eukaryota > Metazoa > Chordata > Chondrichthyes > Myliobatiformes > Dasyatidae > Hypanus > Hypanus sabinus. The sequence continues at coordinate 63,392,192 of NC_082719.1, read as the reverse complement.
AGACAAATTCACTTTCATCTTGTCTCTTATTAACAATAATACAAAAACAAAAGACTGTCTCTCACTCTTCCACACTTCTTTGGATGCAAATTTCAGTTTCCTGTGATGAAGATATACTGTAATAGCAGTATGATATTCTAGATGTGGTTTCTGAAATGTAACACCATCAATTTCTTTACTTAAGTCCCCTAGCTGTAAATAATAACATTCTGTTCACTTTTGTAATTATTTCCTGTAGTCACAAAATTACTATTTGTTAATACGTTTCAGTTCGGCTTATTTCATCGATGTTCTTTCTTAACCAACACAGACACCCATAACCTGATAACCGCCCATGGTGTCATGAATCTCTTGGAGTCTTTGATTCGGTTGCATTATTTCAACTGCAACTTACCTATCATTTGCTACAGATAAAAAAAAATATAAATTCAAATGATTTTTAAAGGTCAGAGATTTTTAATTGTAGTATAAAGAAGATTCTTTTCTTACTGCCTTCTTTCACAGTCTGAGATCAAATGTCATTAATGCTTTCAAACTCTCACAAGTTTTATCTAAACCAAAAACAGGAAATCATGGAAATACATAGCAGGTGAGGCTGTATCTGTGGGAAGACTTCCAGGTTGGCTTTTAGTCTGAAGACCTCACACCAAAAACTGAAGAAGAGATAAAAGAAGCGTGTTAAACTGCAGGAAGGGTTCAGTTTGACTCCTCAAACTTCAAACTGGTGTGCCTTTTTTTATGACTGTATCAGTGAATTGACGTAGGGCAGATCGTCAGAGATGTTGACATCCAGGAACTTAAAGCTTCTTGCCCTTTCCATCACTGACTCCTCATTGATGTCTTATGTGTGTTATCCTAACTTCTCCATCCTGAAATCCATATTGATTCCTTGGTCTTGCTGATGCTGAGTGCAATGTTGTTGCTGCAACACCGCTCAACCAGCCAATCGATCTGACCCCTATATACCCCCTTGTCACCAAATGAGGTTTTACCAACAGCATTGTTGTCATACATGAATTCATAAATGCCATTTAAGCAGTACTTAGCAATACAGTCTTGAGTGTAGAGACTGGACTAAGCATGCATCTTTGAGATATGCCTATATTGATTGTCAGCAGCGAGGAGATGTTTTCTGACTGACAAGGAAGTGGAGGATCCATTTGCAGAAGGAGGTACAGAGGGCCAGGTTTAGAATCTTGGTGATTAATAGTGAGAGGCGATTGGTACTAAACTCCAAGCTGTAATTGTTAAACTACATACCATCACTGGCCCACACATTGATACAGAAACTGCTTCTTTCCAAATAAACTCTAATCTGGCTTCCAGCTGGGTACGGGTACAACTATTCATCTATTTTGTAATTTATAGTAATATTATGCCTTTGTGCTGTACTTCTGAGGCAAAACAAAAGATTTTACGTCACATATGTTTTGCTGTTGTCTAGGTGCTTCAAAGCCGTGTGCCGAGCCAGTGAAATTGTATCCGCTGTAGACATTGCGGTAGTAGGAGAATTGCAGCAGACCCAGGTCCTTGCTCAGGCAGGAGCCAGTTCTTGCTGTCACCTCCTGAAGCACCTCATGATGTTAGATGTGGGCGCAACCGAGCAACGGTCACTGAGCCAGCTTCTTCTTGGGTACGGTATGATTGCTGAAATGGCTGCTCCACCAATCCAATAAAGGCCTCAACTCCACTTTCCCAAGATATTTCCGTACCTTTTGATTACCTTCCATTCACATGTCTATCAGTCGATTATATTCAATCACACCATACATTCTGGGGTTAAGAATGCCAAAGACTCAGAGAAAAAAATTCCTCCTCGTCTCTATTTGAAATGGGTGACATCATATTCTGAAACTATTTTCCCTGGTTCCAAATAGGGGAAAAGTCTATTCTGCATTCACTATCCGTCCCCTGGAAAATGTTATGTGTTTCATTAGGATCACTTCCCATCCTTCTCCACTGCAAACGAAGTGGAACTAAACTGTTCAACCATTCCTTCTATGCCAATGTGTTTGCCACTTGAATTAACAGTGCACCCTTTCTGCAATGCTAGCACATCCTTAAATAAGAATGCCAGCGCCCGGTGGAGCACCCCTGGTGCTGCCTCAGCAACATGTACAGTGGGCCACAACTTCCCTACTTTAAAACTCAAACAATGCACGCTTCTCAGAACTGGGAAAACTATAGAAAAATCATAAACACTGTTCCAATGAAATTTAATACAGATCAAGAACAGTGCACAAACATAGTTGAAGCAATTTATTTTTAACTGAGACATAAAATCATATGAGGTGGAGCTGGATATTGGGGTTGGCGGTGGGTGAGGGGGCAACTTAACTAACCCACGGATATTCCTGAAGAAGGTTTTCATCCTGAAACGTTGACTGTTTATTCATTTTCACATGATGCTGCCTGGCCTGCTGAGTTCCTCCAGCATTTTGTGTGTGTTGCTTTGGATTTCCAGCATTTGTAGACTTTCTTATGCCTTCCAATAATCCATTGCAATTTTCAGTGAATGCTCAGTAGCAATTCTGAGTGGAATTCTGTGCAGATTATCCCTTTGTAATTTCCAACTACAAGTAGTAGAACATATGCTGCAAACATTCAACCATTTTCATCAGTGTACCTACTGGTTTCAAAACTTATGCCAAGCTACATTTGCTCAAGCAGTCTTTCTCTGGAAAGGATTCTCCACTATTGCCAGCATGGTGGTGATGGGGGTTCTCACCCTTCTCCTGGTTCCCACAGCAAAATTCCACTCTAAATGTGTGTAAAGCAACCCACCACTTTGGTCAGAATGAAATATTCTGGAATTAGGTGCCTGTTTGAGGTTAGAGATTAATGTCATGCTGAAACATTGCATTCTGAACATGAATGTGGCTTGATTACTTCAAGTTTATAACTATTTCTACAATTTCAATTCTGTTTAATTACATTCCTGACCTTGCAGATAGTCCACGTTTTCAATTTTCCCACACCTCTCTCTGGCATATCATAACTTTAATTATTCATTTCCTTTCTATTTTTAATAATTTTGTGTCTTGACTGAGATGATCATCATTTCATCATACACAGGCGTTCATTTGCACTTTACACATTTTCTTCTCATTTAACTGAATACTGTACATTCCAATCTGAATCTTCTGCACATGGAAAGCTTACTGTCATCCATAGTGCTGTTTGGCCTAGAATATGTTTCCAACTTTATACCTTTGTCATAGGTCAGGTGGGGGGGGGGGGGGAAGGGGGGAGAGAAGAGGAGACCCAGCTGCAGGACACAGACACTGGAGTCCCAGAAACAGGACAAGACAGAACTCAAGGATGGGACGGGATGCAGTCTAGGCAGGGGAAGCAGGACCAGGACGAGGGGCTAGGAACAAGGATCCTGGGGTGGACTCCGTGCCAAAGACTGGAAAAGGACCCAGAACTTGGGTCTTGCCTCAGGCTCGGACCCCCAAACCCAGGTGAGGACGTGACAAGGCTTGGCTAGGGACTTGGGGTCTTGAGGCTTGGGTCAAGGCTTGAGGCTGCAGGCTTGGAGCTTGGGGAACTCGGAGGCTGGAGCTAGGGGCAGACTAGGAACTGTACATCAACATGGAGCCAGGACTTATCCTCTGACAAGCCAGGACTCATCTATAACTCCACACCATGGTGGTGCAGGACTATCCTTCGGGTAACAGCAAAACAGCCTGACCCACCTGACAGAGGCAAGGACAAGACAAGACAGTTCCACCCACAGGGCAACAACAGAACAGCCAGACTTACCCCACAGGGCAAGGACAGGAAGAGACAAACACCAAGGAATGATAGACAGTTCCACCTCTGCATCAGGGTAGCTCCAAGTAGCCATTACAGCCAGCAGCCTTGGCTGGCTACAGAAGCAGCCAGATCCCTCCCTAGCTCAGAGTGGCTGATAGACACCCAGCTGGCCCAGGAAACAGCTGAATCCCTACCACAATGACCACTCCAACTACCACCAGCAAGGCTCCCAGAAGCCATGGCTCTCCAACACAGCCCCAAGGATGGCAATAGCCCATTCTAGCCTTCCACCAGCCATCTATATCATGAACATCTTGACCACCACACCACACACAATACCAGGGCCACTTATATTCCCAGTTCCAATATGAGCCTCAGGTGTTTCTAGTTAAGTCCAACTACAGCAAGGGATTGCCAGAAAACCCAGAGTCCGTGGACCAGACCACAGACTTCGGACTGAACCACCACAACCTTCTGTTTCAGGCTTTTTCAAACTAATTTGGAATTCAATATTAAACAATCTACTTTGTTGACCACAGAAAAAATACAAAAGTAAATTTGTTAGCTCTTGGATAATAAACTAACTGCAATTCCAGAGTAATGTATGCTCATTTATTAGGTAATAAAGTGGCCACTGAGTGAATGTTTGTGGTCTTTGGCTACTGTAGCCCATCCTCTTCAAGATTCAACATATTACGCATTCTTCTGCACGCCACTGTCATAACACGTGGTTATTTAAGTTGGTGTTGCCTTCCTGTCAGCGGGAACTAGTCTGCCCATTCTCCTCTGACCTCTCTCATTAACAAGGCATTTTTGCTCACAGAACTGCTGCTCACTGGATTTATTTTTTGTTTATCGCACCATTCTCTGGAAGCTCTAGAGACTGTTGTGCATGGAAATCCTAGGAGATCAGCAGTTTCTGAGATACTCAATCTACCCTATCTGACATCAACTATCATACTACAGTCAAAATCACTTAGACCACATTTCTTCGTCATTGTGGTAATTGGTCTGAATAACTACTAAATCTCTTGACCATGTCTGCATGCTTTTATACATTGAGTTGCTGCCATGTGATGGGCTAATTAGATATTTGCATTAACAAATAGGTGTACAGGTGTACCTAATAAAGTGGCCACTGATGTATATTATTTATAAATTACATCTTCTTAATCAATCAGTGTATGTAGCTACATGTATATTTCCCTATGTCTATTCAGTTGATACCAACAGCTTTTTTCAGACAATGAAGTTTTACCAGTGTATCTTTGTAGTTCTGTGAATATTTTCATAATGATAGCCTCATATAATAATAACTTTAACCTCTCTTCCTCTGTTTTAAATTCAGTAATCTTCCATTTGTGTTTTCCAGTGAATTCCTGTTACAATGCCTGGTTTTATTTTATCTCTCTATATTATTTTCAATCAATTATAATGGTTCTATATTTGATCTCATTTCTCCACATCAATTTAAGAATAATTGCAGTTAATACTACACTAAGCATTACTCACAATTAGAAAGTCATGTGTGCATTGTGATTTGCAATAACTTTATGGAAAGTATATAAAATTATCAATCCTACTACAAATTGTAAAGATGCCATTAAATTAAACAAGATACAACGTCCTGGTCATTAGGAAGCTACAATTTGTGGAAAACTCTGTAAAATCATTTTGTAAATTTGTTTTGAAATTGCAGAGAAGAGGAAAGAACAAGATTAGTGCAGTGGGAAAGATAACAGTAAATTCATTCAGATTGTGTGGCTATCTCAGACATCTTTCGGCCCGAAACGTCGTCACTACCTCCTCCCATAGATGCTGTCCGGCCTGCTGAGTTCTGCCAGCATTTTGTGTTTTCATATTCTGTTCTTGTTCATTTTTTTTTAAATTATGATATTGATATGGCTTTTACACCTTCCATCCACATTCATTCTGTAAAGTGAGTAAGACATTCCAGTGAATGTAATAATGCTACATTTTCTCATTGAAGTAAGATTATATGAAACTATATTTTCTGGTTATTTTTCAAACAGTGTTTCTTCGAAAGTAAAGGATGAGATGTTATTTCAAATGGCATATTTATTTTTCATTGTGTTAACAGTGAAAATGTTTCTGCGTTTGATTAATATCCTCCATTCCCTGCATATTCATGGGTCTACCTTAAAGCCTCGTAAATGCTACTCCCCTATCATATCTGCTTCCAGTCCTAAATCAGAAACAAAAGTTGCCTGTCTACCTTGAAGAGTTTTGGGAAAGGTTTCTGGTGGGCCTACTGAGAAGCACTGAAAACACAAATTCATTTCAAAGGGTGTTAGTATCCAGTTTGTTGACAATAGCTGGAAATATCTCACTAAAGGTGAGGTGGAAGTTATCCGCCAAGTTTTCTGTTACCCTTTCCAATATCATTTTGTTAGCACCCAGTGATATCCTTTTCCCAAGAATTGGGCTCATAGTTGCCAAAGCAAATTCCAAGATCCTCTGGTTTATTCATTTGTTCAAGGGACATGCTGATCATTCGCAAGGCCGGCATTATTATTCATGTCTAAGTGACTGGCTTTCCAAAATATTTCTTAAGGGCGTTACAGTGTCTAAATGAACCCGATGGCCTTTTACATCAATTGAGCTTTTACAATCAGCATTATAAATTTGAGCTGTTTAACTCCCTTGTTGCTGCAACTGATTTTAATATGTCTCCAAAGCAACAACCCAGGCCTCTCCATGCTCTGGAGACACAAGGTGCTGGAACCTGGAGCAACACAAAAGATGCCAGATGAGCTCAGCTTGTCAGGTAGCATCTGTGGTGGGAAATGGACAGTTGATATTTCAGCTCAAGACCCTTCATCTTAATTCTCCATGCTTTAGTCCAGTAACCAAACTTCTGACTTTCCACTCATAATGCACATTGTTTCCCAAAGATTCAAACACATGTTGCAGAATCAATATCGGACATAAAAGAGCTTTCATTATGCTGGGAGAGTTTGCTGGCACAGCATGTTTTATGACAGAACATACCTGAAACACTAGAAATACCTGCCATGTGTGGCAGTATGTGATGTCTTTCTGAGTTCAAGCCAAAGAAAAACAAGTGTGCAGAGGGCTAGCACTAATCTATGGAAAAAGAAACAGCAGTGAAAGAATAAGTCCTTATGATAAGAAAGCTGTGGCCAGAAGGAAATTTAATATTAATCTTGTGGTCAACCTAAGCAAAAATAATTATTATTTTGGCAGGTGCTTGTTATCCATGCAGAAGCATTGGAGTGTGTGCCCAGTGGGGCTACCTCTTACTAATTGATCTCCTGTGATACTTCACGTGTTTAAAGTCAAACTGATTAGAGTGTCTGGAGTCAGATCTGAGACCACAGTACATGTAACAAACCTCTTTCTCTGAATCGTACAAATGAACTTGATGCAGTTTTAAATAAATTCAGCTGCTTTACAGCCAGCATTGCTGATTCTAGCTACACTCACATCATTACAAGTGAAATGTTGAATGTTTAATAGAAGACTTACTTCCTGTGCTTCAACTTCTGACTAATATGTCTTTGAACCACAGAGATATGTTTTAGCATAGGTAACTCAGCTTCTCTTTATGAATCCTGGCATGTTCCATGCCATGGGAAAAGGTACAAGTGTACAACATACAGACTCTTGAAGGCAGAACAGATTCCTGTTATCATGTTTGCTTGGCTTCCATCCTGACCTGCTACGTTACCATGAATTCTGCACTCTACCAACATGTTCATCTCCATTACTGGAGAAATGTCTTGTGAAATCGAAGCAACAATCTTAGGAAAAGAAATACAGTACTGTGCAAAAGTCTTAGATATACATGCTCACACACACACACACACACACACACACACACACACACACACACTCACACACACACACGTGTGTGTGGACTGTGAGTGGGAATGGGACAGGGAGAGGGCAATCATGGTTGGGAAAAGGGAAAGAGAGAGGGGAGGGAGCAGGAAGCACCAGAGAGACATTCGGAAATGATCAATAAACCAGTTGCTTGGAATCAGATGACCTTGCCTGGTGTCTTAGGGCTGGGTGTGTCTGCATCCACTCCATCCCCACTCCTCTCTGCCACTTGTCCCACACCCCTCCTGCGGTGCTCCACCCAAAGCATTTCTTCTGCCGGATTTACAAACTTGATTTTCACTCCATGTTGACAAATGCAGTACTGTGCAAAATTCTTTTATATATATTTCTGAGCCACATTTTTAATTGGCATTGCATGCATGACTCTGCACCAGTAGGACCTCAGCAAAATTGTTTCTCTGACCCTCAAACATTCCTTCTCTTTCCAGTCAATATACTTATAGAATGTCTTGGTCAGTTTTTCATTTTCACCGTCTGTGCTTAAAAATAATTCACTAACAGCGAATTGAACAGCAGCCAATTAGCAATACATGAGGCAATGATTCACAAGTTTGGCGTTCAAACAACAGCCAATCAGCGATTGGGATTGATTAGCAAAAATAAGGTGGGGCAAGTGGAGTGGCCTTTCTTGGAGTGGAGTGGTAGAGTGGTTACTTGAGGCTTCAGCTCTTCAAGGCTTCAGTGAGAGAAGGCAAAAAAAGCTGTAGGGAGATTTTTTTTCCCAGTTTATTTATTGTTTCCTTCTTTATAATTGCACAGTTAGAACAGTAGGGACGTCAGGCACCATAGTTGAATTCTCTTCTTGTGGGACTTAGGAAGGCAGGGAGACTTCCAGTGTCCCTGACCACCTTACCTGCAAGAAGAGTGTCCTGATGCACCTTCTAACAGTGCACATTAAAGGCGCAGGAGTTGGAATTGGATAAACTCCAGATCATTCGGGAGGCCAAGGTAGAGAGGTAAATACACCGAAGGTGTTGAACACAGGAGACTGGGTTACAGTCAGGTAAGGGAAATGGGTAAAACAGCCAGTACAGAGAACCCCTGTGGCCTTCCCCCTCAACATCAGGTCTGCTTCTTTGCATACTGGTGACCTAGCAGAAGAAAGTCACAGCGGTCTCTGGCACTGAGTCTGGCTCTGTGACTCAGAAAGAAGGGGAGGGAAGAAGAGGTAAGTTGTAGTGATAGGAGATTAATTAGTTAGTTAGGGGAACAGACAGGAGGTTCTGTGGATGAGAGCAAGGTTCATGGATGGTATGTTGCCTCCCAGGTGCCTGGGTGTGGGATCGAGTCCTCAGCATCCTCAAGGGGAGAGGGAGCACCAGAGCTTTTGATCCATTTAGGTGATATAGGTAAGGAGAGTGACTAGGTTCTGCAAAGTGTGTTCAGGGAGTTAGGTGCAAACTTAAAGAACAGGATCTCTAGGGATGTGATCTCAGGATTGCTAGCCATGCCACGTGCTAGTGAGGCCAAAAACAGGAAGATTATAGAGTTTAGCACATGGCTAAGGAGTTGGTATAGGAGGGACATTTTTGGATCGTTGGGATCTCTTCCAGGGAAGGTGGGACCTGTACAGAGAAAACGGTTTGCACATGGTGGAGGGGGACTAATATCCTAGTGGGAAGGTTTGATCGTGCTGTACCTGGGGGGGGTGGGGGGGCGGGGGTTTATAGAGAGGTTGTGGAGACAGATGTTGTTAAGACCTCAGACAAAGTCAGGAATCAAAAGGCTAAGCACAGCAGTTCTGAGATACGTATATTTCAATGCAAGAAGTATCATAGGAAAGGCAGATGAGCTCAGGACATGAATCAACACATGGAATTATGATATTGTAGCCATTGGTTAGTTTTTGGCATGTCGCACCAGACAGTCAGCCATTCTTGTCTGGCGCATGGTGGCAGGATTGGTCTCTTTTCGGATTAACTGGGTCACGATATGAACGTTCCTGACTTGTATTTTTTTATGAGGCCGAGTGGTTAGCTCGGCACCCAACCCGGCACGGATGGAAAGCGTGCTTGGGATTGGCCTGAAGTGGATTCAAACTCGGGAGCCTTCACTCCAGAGTCTGGCGCTGATGCCATTGCGTCACCAGCTGGCCATTGATGAGACGTGGTTGCAGGAGGAGCTGGACTGGTAGCTCGGTATTCTGGGGTTCTGTTGATTTAGATGTGACAGAGCAAGAGAGATTCAGGGAAAATGTCATGGCTGTGGTCAGTCAGGACAGACTGGAGAACTCGAATAGTGAGGCTCTGGAACTGAGGAATAAACAAGGTGTCATCACCCAACAGCCCGGAGGATTTAAAGGAACAAATTTGTAGATAGATTGCAGACTGTTGCAAGAAACATAAGGTTTGTATAGTTGGTGATTTTAACTTTCCACATATTAACTAGGACACCCATACTGTAAAAGGACTAGATAGACTAGTTTGTCAGATGTGTTCAGGAAAGTTTCCTTAATCAGTACGCAGAAGTCCCAATGAGAGAGTGTGAAATACTTGGTCTCCTATTGGGGAATGAGTCAGGGCAGGTGACAGAAGTTTGTTTTTAGGAACACTTTGCATCTAATAATCATAATGCCATTAGTTTCAGAGTAAATATGGAATCAGATAGGTCTGGCATGCAGGCTGAGATACTAAATTGGAGAAACGATGTTTGATGGTATCAGAAATGATCTTGCAAGTATGGACTGGGATGGGCTGCTTTCTGGCAAAGATGTTCCTGCTAAGAGGGAGGCCTTCAAAAGTTAAATTTTGAGAGTACAAGCTTGTATGTGCCTGAAGGAATAAAAGGCAAAGATAACAGGATTGGGGAACCTTGGTTTTCAAGAGATATTGAGGCCCTGATTATGGAAAAAAGGGAGGTGCGTAGTGGGTATAGGCAGATAGGATCAAATTAGGTACTCATGGAGTATAAAAAATATGAGAGATTTAAACCTAACAGAAAGGTGAAGGAGAATTCTAAAGGGATTCTACAGATATATTAAAAACAGAAGTATAACAAGGGACAAAATTAGCCCCCTGGAAGATTATAATGGTAATCTATGCATGGAGCCAAAAGAGATGGGGGGAGATCTTAAGTGGATTTTTTTACATCTGTATTTACTCAGAAGTTGGCACAGAGTCTATAGAAGTGAGGCAAGCAGCAGTAAGGTCATGAACTCCATACAGATTACAGGAGCTGGTGTTTGCTGTCTTGAGGCAAATTAGGGTGGATAAATCTCCAAGGCCTGACTAGGTGTTCCCCCAGACCCTATGGGAGCCAACTGCAGAAATTGCCGGGGCCCTAGCAGAAATATTTAAATAATCCTTAGTAACAGGTGGAATAAAGGATAGCTTATGTTTAAGAAAATTACTAAAATTAAACCAGGAAATTATAGGTTGGCAAGCTTGAAATCAGTAGTGGAAAGTTATTGGAAGGTATTCTAAGGGACCAGATACAGTATATAAGTTTCTGGATAGACAGGGACTGATTAGTGATTGCCAGCATGACTTTGTGTGTGGTAGGTCATGTCTAAAGATTTTTGAGAAAGTTACCAGGAAAGTTGATGAAAGCAAAGCAGTGGATGTTGTCAACATGAACTTTAGCAAGGCATTTGACAAAGTCCCACATGGGAGGTGGGTCAAAAGGGTTCATTTGCTTGGCATTGTAGATGAGGTAGTAAATTGGATTAGACATTGACTTTGTGGGAGAAGACAGAGAGTGATAATAGTTGGTTGCCTCTTTGACCAGAGGCCTGTGACTAGTGGAGTCCCTCAGTGATTGGTGCTAGGTCCGTTGTTGTTTGTCATCTACTGTTTATAAATGATCTGGATAATAATGTGGTGAAATGGATCAGCAAGTCTGCCGATGATACCAAGATCTGGGTGTAGTGGGCACCAAGGAGGAGTATCAAAGCTTGCAGCAGAATCTGGACCATTTGGAAAAATGGGTTGAAAAATCTGAATGGAATCTAATGCAGACAGGTGTGAGGTTTTGTCCTTTACTTAAGTCTTACACAGTGAACACTGAGGAGTGCAGTAGGACAAAGGGATTTGGGAGCACAGGCCTATAGTTCATTAAAAGTGGTGGCTGGATAGACAGATTTGTAAAGAAAGCTTTTGGCACATTGGCCTTCATAAATCAAAGTATTGAGTACAGGAGATGTGATGTTATGTTGAAGTTGTATAAGACATTGGTGAGGCCTAATTTGGAGTATTGTGTGCAGTTTTGTCACCTACCTACAGGAAAGATATAAGTAAGATTGAAAGAGAACAGAGAAAACTTACAAGGATGTTATCGTGACTGGAGGACCTGGGTTATAAGGAAAGATTGAATAGGTAGGTCTTTATTCCTTGAAACAGAAGATTGAGGGGTGATTTGGTAGAGGTATACAAAATTCTGAGAGGTATAGATAGGGTAAATGCAAGCAGGCTTTTTTCCACTGAGGTTGGGTTGGACTACAACTAGAGGTCAAGTGCTAAGGGTGAATGGTGATATGTTTAAGGGGAACATGAGGGGAAACCTCTTCATTCAGAAAGTTGTGAGAGTGTGAAATGAGCAGCCAGCATAAATGGTGCATGCAACCTTGATTTCAAAGTTTAAGAGAAGTTTGGATAGGTACCAGGATGGTAGGGATATGAATGTCTATGGTCTGGGTGCAGGTCAATGGGAGTAAGCAATCTAACTGGTTCAGCCATGGATTGTGGTGTGCTTTTCTACAATGCTATCACACTGACTCTGTCAAGACTGATAGGTTCTTATTTGTTTCTATGGCAACCTTTTTGACATGGACTGTCAGTGTCATGCAGTAACCAGAAAGCTAACCTCAATTTTTCCAACTTCCATTAAGTGTGTTTTAATATAAATGACACCAGCTTTCTCAATTCTTTTTTCTACAAAAGGTTGCCTTTATAGGTGCTGCAAAATTCTTGCCAGCTGCAATTTAACCATCTGGTATACAGCGTGCTGCTGGACAAACCTTCTCCATCAGATTGCAACCACGCAATGGATGTGCATAAGATTCTATCTGGTCCTTCATAATTAAGCTGGCATTGATATGAAGCATTATACTGTCAATTGTACATAGAATTAAGAGGATGAGCAATTAGTATAAGCAAGATTCTGGAAAAAAATATAAACTGCTGTAGGAATTCAATTGGCTAAGCAGCATCTGCGAACCCAAAGAGATGGTCTACATTTTCGAACATGTCAGGATTCTACATCGACTAAGAGCTTAAGGGGAAGTTAGCTGGTATAAGGATTTAAGAGAGGGGGGGAGGGAGAGGGAGAGGGAGAGGGAGAGGAGAGAGAGAGAGAGAGAGAGAGAGAGAGAGAGAGAGAGAGAGAGAGGTGATGCAGGGGCTGGTATGTGATTGGTGGAATCAAGTGAGGGATGATTGGCTGATGGAACTTAGAGGTGTTGGAGGAGAGGAAAGTTTAAAACTGGTTAATGGTAGGTGCAGAAAAGGAAAAAAAATAAATAGGGAAGTGAGAGTTAGATGGTTAGAGGGGATACAATAGAAAAGTAGAGACAAGAGGCTGAGAGATGCTGTGGAACCAGGTTAAGGGGACAGGCAGAACCAGATGAGGTAGGTGGGAGGAGGGGCAGGTCAAGGAAGAAGAAACTCAGTGGTTATGTATATGGGTGACAGGCAGACAGAACCAGGTGAGGAAGGGTAACAAACTTAGTTTATGAGGCTGGAGGAAAGAAAAGTGAGCATAGGGAGAGAAAACTTGGGTGGAATATTTGGAGTCCAAAGGGTACACAGAGAATGAGAAGTATCTGTTGAGAAGGCTGAGAACAGACAGGTTGTGGGAGAGGGGGAATTAAAATGATGGGTTGTATGTGCTCCATAAAATGATCATTTTCTTGACCCTTGAAAGCCTGGTGTGGAAGGGCTGTTTAGATCTCTGGATGGTGGTGAGGGAGATGGTGTAGGGACAAGTGTTCCATCTCCTGGTGTTGACAGAAAATGTTCGAGGGAACAAGGAAGAATTAGGGACAGGGAGAGTATGTGTGGAAGGATGAGGGGGTCACAAAGAGAGTAGTCCCTGTGGAAACCAGAATGGGGAAGTAAGAACAAGATGTGGCTGATGTTGAAGTCCAATGCAGCTGGTGGAAACAGTGAAGGGTGATATGATTGATGCAGACACTGTTATGATGAAAAGTGAGGACTAACAATACTCTGTCTCTGTTTTGTCTAGGGGGAGGGGATGAAATAACTTGTCAAGGACATGGAGGAAATATGACTGAGAGCTCCATCAACTACAGTTTGAGATACTGGGAAACTTCATTGAGTAAAATAATTAGAATGCATAATCTGTGAAGATGCATTTCTCTGAAAGAACCATGCAATCTTATTCCTCAGAGAAACATAACAGAAACTTCAGTTGGATTACAAAGATCCAAAACAAACATCAAATATATTAAAATCAATAAATTACAGATGCCAGAAATATGAAATAAAGATGAGAATGCTAGATAAATTCAATGCATCACACCTCTATGTGAAAATAAATTGAGTTAACATTCATGTTCAGTTGAAAAACTGATTTAAAAATTTTTTAAAATCTCAGTCTGACAAAGAGATTTTGATCTGAAATTCAAAAATTCAGCATTCACACGATTGGGTTGTAGGCTACTCAAATGAATTATTAGGTGTTGTTTCTCATGTCTGAAGTTCGCCTCACCTTAGTAGTGGAGAAAATGAGGATAATCTGAGCTAAATTGAATGAGATGTTGATAACGCAAACACAAGGAAATCTGCAGATGCTGGAGATGTTGCGAGATGTTGATAAGGTTTTTTAATGACTAGGTAAATATTATAATATTACTGTCTGGAAAAAATGTTGGTCTAATATTATTTGTCTAATAATGCTTGGTGTAATATGCTTCTGCAAATAGTCCTTGTGTTGATAGCTATTAAAATCTTTAAGTGGAGTTTGCTATGCTCTTTGAAGTTAAAAGTACTGGAATTCAGTTCTGAGTGGATCTACAAGTCAGGAGTTTGAATGAATTAATTGGCATTTAGAAAAATAGGAATGGGTAGAGTCTTGAGCTAAACCTGTGATGGAATCTGCAAGAGCTTATTGGTACAGTATAGTAGTTTGCAACTCTGAACAGAGTGCAGGGAATAATCCCGGTTCACAAGGTACTCCTGATATTGCTCAACAGATCATATTCACACCAGAATTGAGAGCTGAAGGTGCCTGCTGAACATTCCTGAGCAGCTTGCATGTGGAAGGTATTTTGGTTTTACAGCACTAAATCACCCATGTCTTCAAGAGCAGTCCACACATTTCCACTGTGCCACTAACTGTGGGAGGATGGTGAGGTCATGGTCATGGTAGGTGTGGTAGTCAGGAAGGTAAGTGCAAGATGATAGAGTGAATTGAACTATCCACCCCCACCTTCCCTCAACACACATCACTGCAAGAAACAATGAAACGAGAGACATAAATTGTATCAAAGGTTGTCAATAGCTTCCTAGCTCACTTGTATCTGGTTACAAGTGACATAAGTTTGTACATAGCAAGTGCAAGTCAGTAATGAATAGACTTCTGAGTGTCGAATACATCAAGTACAACCAGAATGATACAGTATTACACCATCCTACAGGAAGTATAACTTTCATCATTGCAAACAGCCACAGACTTCTGAAAGTATTCTATTATACAAACTAACACAATCATTGCCTTGACTGTGTTGTTTGATTAATAACTTAGTTAGGACTTAACCCTTTGTGTTTACGTAAGTAGCTTCATTGCCTATGTACTGTATGCCAGCAAAGACACTCTGTATAACTGATGCACCATCAATAACTCACACTGAGACGTAAGGCGAGATATCGGCTTTTATTGACTGGAAGAAGGAACCAGGAGTGAGTGTCCATCATACTATGTCCTGGAGACTGAGGCCGAGCGTCAGGCCTCAGATCGCCTTTATACAGGGGCCTGTGGGAGGAGCCACAGGAGCAGTCAGCAGGGGGCGTGTCCAGACAGGCACATAGTTCACCACAATAACATGTGGCTTGTGTAAAAGAGAAGCTTTATGCAATATGTCTCACCTCTCACATGAGTCTGGCAACTTTTTTTTTACCACCTTAGCTATTTCCCTTTCTTTCTTCTGCCTCCTGGAAGAAGATACAGAAGCTTGAAAATCTGAATGTCGAAACTTAAGAACAGCTTCTTCCTGACTGCTGTCAGACTTCTGAACCAAGCACGTCCTTCACATCCCCTTCCCAGTGGTGCTGACATATTCGCTTACTGTTAATGCTACTTCAATCAGTTATGTTGTTGTTGTCCCTCTACAGTTTATTTTAGCACCACTTTAGTTTGCACTACAAGATTTGCACTATGCAGCTGTTTTGCGCTCAGCATGTTATTCCTAATTGTATTTATCATTACTATGCATGTTGATTACTCTCTGAGCATCATCCATACAAGGATTTTCACTTCCACCCTGGTGTGTGATAATAAACTGATTTAATACATTGAATGACCAGTTGCTCACTCTCTGTCAGTTCATTTATTATCACTAGTACTATCATCTAGCACTTTAGGGTAAGACTCTGATGTATGTAACATTGAAGGGTAAGAAATAGTTATCATTACAATGGTATTGCCCACGTCAGGGCATCCCAAGTTGCTGCAATGCAAATAAATTCATTTGAAAGTTCCGTCATTGGTGAAGTATAGAGACAACTCAGCCCATATGAACACAACTGTGCTCCACACACAGCGGTGGGATAAATGAACAAACAAACTGCTTTCAAGATGAGTGCTATAAACTCTGCATTAGCTTGATATTATCTTTATTTGAAGACTGAGCTTTATAAACTTAGAAGTATTTATAAACTTCAGACATTATGTAAAAGAATGGAGAGATTAGGTTATTCAATTGCAAAGTGGACTTCAGAAAAATGATCAGCCACAATTTTTTAAAAATATTTTTGTCTTTCAAATTTTAATTTTTTTACATCCATTGAAATAGTTTTAAATCTTCCTGAATATTGAAACGTATAAAATTCTAAAGGGATTGGACAAGCTAGATACAGGAAGATTGTTTCCGATGTTGGGGAAGTCCAGAACGAGGGGTCACAGTTTAAGGATAATGAGGGAAAAGCTTCTTCACACAGAGAGTGGTGAATCTGTGGAATTCTCTGCCACAGGAAACAGTTGAGGCCAGTTCATTGGCTATATTTAAGAGGAAGTTAGATATGGCCCTTGTGGTTAAAGGGATCGGGGCAGGGTTATGGAGAGAAAGCAGGTACAGGGTTCTGAGTTGGATGATCAGCCATGATCATACTGAATGGTGGTGCAGGCTCGAAGGGCCGAATGGCCTACTCTTGCACCTATTTTCTATGTTTCTATGTTTCCAATATCACAGACATTTAAAAGTATTTGAATTACAGTCCTGATCTTGATCGGAGTTTAGACTCCATCCACAGCTTTTGCTTTCTGTCAGTATACGTCAGGAGCAGAGTACACTGACACATACTGCTGAGAATCTTTTACCAAATATCCCTCAAGCTTGAAAGGTCAACTCAAATGTCCCTCTGCATCTGATCAGGTAGGTGCATGTAAGTGAGGAGAAGTGATCAATCCAGGGCATCGTTAAAATCCCACTGATATATAAGAGAGGGAAAAATATATACAAATTCTATCAAAAGTATTCAATCCACAATTATAACCAGAAGATCAAACAAAATGCCAGAGGGCCCAACAGGTCATGCAACAGCTATGGAGGGGAATAAACAGTCAAAATTTTGGGCCAAGACCTTTTAGGATTTCAAGCATCTACAGAATATCTTGCAATTCTAACCATCAAGTGTTCAGGACAGATTCATCTGCATGAGTAAATAGTATTACGGTAGGATATTGATCTCCCACAATATTGCAGCACTGATGGATGGATGTCCAGCTTGAAATCCATCATCAGATCTTTCCCTTTTCTATTCCTTTAGTTCTGTGTGTTTTTATTTGACATTGACAGACTTGAAGAGCAAGGCCATAGTATTCAGCCTCTAGCTGAAACAGAGCCTTGCTGCAAATTGCAGTAAAGAAGTGTCACCAGTATTAGACTCAAGCTTATCAATTATCTCAATAGCCACAGCAGAGACTGGAGAAAAACAAGTGACCTCGAGAAAAACTGTGACAGAAATTTATTGCAGCTGGAAAAATCAGAGGAATTGTTGCAGAATTCCTTTACAAGCCACTATTTCAAGAATGGCAATTGTACAAGGACTTTCAATATTAAACAGATTATAACAAATCAGACAATAATCATTCAACAAAGCAAAACAGAAAGATGAAAAGCCATTTGTGTTCTCAAATCTGTCCTTACACTCAAAACCAGAACTGATCTTTTCTCTTTATTCCACTTTACTGCTGAATAACCCTACCCTTCACTCACTATAACATCTATGAAACTCAGCCTTGAGCACATTCAATGCTTAAACTTCCACAGCATCCATTGAAGCGAGGTCATCTACTCAGAATTAATTTTGTTCTTGGTTGAAAATGGGAAATTTAACTCTGGATGAAGGAATGGGACAAAAACTTACAAGTTTACAGATGATACAAAAAGAGACAATTAAACAAAAGACATAGAATATTCAACAGTATAGTACAGTGCAGGTCCTTCGACTAACATTGTTGTGCCTATATTTCAGCCTACTCAAAGATCAATCTAACCTTTCCCTCCCATATAGCCCTCCATTTTTCTTTTACCCCTGTGCCTGCCTAAGAGGCACTTAAATCTCTCTAATGTACCAGCCTCTACTACTACACTTGGCACTGCATTCCACATACCTACCAGGCTCTGTGCAAAAAAAACTACCTCTTACATCCCCTCCATAGTTCCCTCCAAACTCCTTACAGTTATGCTTCCTAAATTCCTAAATTGTTATTTTCACCCTGGGAAAGATTCTCTGGCTGTCCACTCTATCTATGGATCTTATTATCTTGTACAACTCTATGGAGTCACCTCAATCCTGCTTCACTCCAAAAGCAACAGCCCTAGCTCACACAACCTATCCTCATAAGACATATTCTCAAATCGAGGCACCATCCTGATAAATCTCTTCTCTTCTGCACCCTCTCTAAAACTTCCACATCCTTTTTAAAAAGAGGTAACCAGAACTGAACACAATATTCCAATGACATGGCATTATGACAACAGCCAGATCATTGGTAGATGCAGTTAGTTGAAAATAGTTAAGTGTGAGATTCAATCATATTTAACAATGCAGAGCAAACTATACTTTGGCTAAGCATTGTAAAATTATAATTGTAAACATTACAGTAAGATACAGTAAAGAAAATAATCAACCAATTCTGTAAGTGCTGACTCTTCCATAAAATTATTCAATTTATCCCAAAACCTGCTCTTTCCTCACAGTAGTTGAGGTGCCAGGGTAACGATGGGGTTAGTGCGATGATATTGCAGCTCAGGGCATTGTAGTTCAGAGTTCATTTCTAGTGAACTCTGTAAGCAAGTTTGTACACCATTCCATATATGTGTAGGATTCCTCCGGGTGCTCCGGTTTCCTCCCTCAGTCCAAAGACATTAATTAGGTTAATTAAGTAGGTTAATTGGTCATTGTAAGTTTTCCTATGATAGGTGGGTTACTTTACAGTACGGGAGGGATGGAATGGCCAGCTCAGCACTATTTTATGTTAATAAGATAATAATCCACTTGAAGTACTTGAACCAACATACAGATACAAAAAGAAAGTATAAAAAATAATATCACCCAAGTCCTTGAGTGTCATGGCCTACAGATTGATGAACAAGAACAAGCCCGCAGAATTTCTCGTCTCGCTCAAGTGCAGCTGCAGACAAAGGCAATCCAGCTTGAAGTCCACTGAGCAAACACTGGCAGCAGCACCGACGGGAGGGCCTGCCCCAACCCGGCATGGAATCTAGCGGCACACAGCCAACTCCACTGTCTTCTTTCTGTGATGTTGTACTCTGAAGCCCTGAGCTGTAATAGCGCTGTGCTAACCGCTACACTACCGTGGCACCATGTCCCCAATTACTTCCTACATTAAATTTCATCTACTATACGCCCATCATTTTACCACATTGATTATGTCCTCTTGAACTCTGTGATCAGCATGATGTTGTGTACTTGGATTTTCAGAAGGCCTTTGACAAGGTACCACACATGAGGCTGCCCATGGTATTACAGGAAAGATTCCGGCATAGATAAAACATTGGCTGATTGGCAGGAGACAAAGAGTGGGAATAAAGGGAGCCTTTTCTGGTTAGCTGCTGGTGACTAGTGGTGATCCTCAGGGAGCAATTCTTTTTACATTACATATCAATAATTTGAATGATATCATTGATGGCTTTGTTGCAAAGTTTACAGGCAATATGAAGATAGGTGGAGGGGCAGGTAGCTTTGAGAAGGCTACAGAAGGACTTACACCAGTTAAGAAAATAGGCAACGAAATGGTAGAATGGTAGATGGAATACAGTGGCGGAAAGTGTATGGTCATGCACTTTTGTAGAAGAAATAAAAGGGTGACTGTTTTCAAAATGGAGAGAAAATACAAAAATTGGGGCACAAAGGGACTTGGGAGCCCTTGTGCGGTATTCGCTAGAAGTTAATTTGCAGGATGGGTCTATGGTGAGGAAGGCAAATGCAACGTTAGCATTCATTTCAATAGGACTAGAAAATAAAAGCAAGGATGTTAATGTAGAAACTTTATAAAGCACTGGTGAGATCTCACTTGGAGTATTGTGAGTAGGTTTGGGCTCTTTATCTTGGAAAGGATGTGCTGAAACTGGAGTGGATTCAAAGAGAGTTAACAAAAATGATTCCACGATTGAATGGCTTGTCATATGAAGAGCATTTGATGGCTTTGGTCTTGTATTCACTTGGTTTCAGAAGAATGAGTGGTGACCTCATTGAAACCTATTGAATGGTGAAAGGCCTTGATGGAATGGATGTGGAGAGGATGTTTCCTATGGTGGGACACAGCCTCAGAATTGAAGGGCATCCTTTTAGAACAGAGGTGAGGAGGAACATCTTTAGTCAGAGAGTGGTGTACCTGTGGAATTCTTTGCCACAGGCAGCTGTGGAGGCCAAGTCCTTATGTATATTTAAGGCAGAAGCTTATTGTTTCTTGGTTGGTCAGGGCATGAAGGGATATGCGGAGAAGGCAGGAGAAGATAATTGGATCAGCCATAATGAAAATGTGGAGCAGACCCGATGGGCTGAATGGCCTAATTCTGCTCCTATATCTTATGGTCTCATTGTTTTCCCCAGCAGTTGCAATGGGTCACCCTGAGGCACAAGGACCTTGTCCGTACAACAACTGATGTAACACAGCTCCCCTGCCGAGGGTCTCACTAATGAACCAGTGAATTGGATTCGCAGTATTCTACATTACCAGTCCCAACAGGATCTCGTGATCACAGCAAAAATGTCCAAGACAGTCACTCGCCTCTGACGCCTTCTTCCCTGGATGGCTGAAGTGGACTATCATACAGTGTGCAACAAGTTCAGATCTACTGCTGTTGAGCCACTAAGAACAGGAGTAGTCCGAGAGTACTTGGTGTTGTTGATATCCGGCAGTGTCTTGCAATCATGAAAAATACAAGGGATAAACAATTACACCTTTGCTTAGACCCAGAGAGGTCACTGCATCTGAGCACACAGCCTTCTTACTGGAATCATCAAGCATAATGCATCTGGTAAAACCTTTAACAGGTAAAAAATGGAAATGGAAGTTGTATTAATAATAATCAGGCATCATTCAGGTTGGAGGTTGGCCATGCTTTCTCAGGAAATCAACAACTTGAGGAAAGGAGATCTGTATCTGCCCAAAGATTACTCTTTCTCATTTCAACCATTCTGTAACTGCAGTTAATCCAAATATCCACTCAATTCATCCATGATGTTGAGGCAGTTAGGTTATTTCATCATGTGAACAGTATTAATGTTATGGCAAAAAAGTTAATCAAAAGACCCAAGTTTTCAAACTGTTACCTTTGTCACTGACAGCATACTTCGATAAATTATATTTGCATATCTTGTTTCTTCATAGAATCAGAGAGTCATATAATCTTACAACCCAAACCACACTCTATGGCTCAATCATTCTGCAGTGACCATCACCATTCCTATTTACACTAATTCTATACTAATCCCTTTGTTATTGTGGCCATATTCCCCTCAATTTCCTTCAGATTTTGCCACCCACCCACACAATTTACTGTAGCCAAATAATCTGAATATCTTTGGATGTGGGAGGAAAGCAGAGAACCCAGAGCAAATTTACACAATCACAGGAGAGCGTGCAAACTCCACACAAACAGTGCCCGAGATCAGGATTGAAATTGGGTCACAGGGGCTGTGAACCAGCAACTCTACTAGTTATGCTGCTCTGCCGATCCTCCCCAATTACCTGTTGTTCCTGCCCCTCCCGATAATCCCACCACACCATAGTCTTAGTGTATGCTGGTTGCTGTACATTTCCAGTTGAAGATATCTGAACAACTTCACCTTTTGGAGTTATCACTAATATCTTGAATCTCATGTTGACTGACACCATTAGTTTGGAGTGAACCCTTAACATTCATCAAAAGTCACCTAAAGTAGGAATGATTGAAAAGAATCTCATTCCCTAGGTCTAAAAATTAATCAGAAAGGGATGACTAGTTATTACAACAGGTAGTTTATTTGTAGAACTTCGCTCTTAAAAGGAAGGAGAAGGAGAATGGTGGGATCTGGGATCAGCTATGATGGAATGGTGGAGTAGACTCAATGGGCTAAATAGCCTAATTCTGCTATGTCTTATAGTCTTATTTCTTAACTCATTAACCCTTTAACAACCACCAGCTTCCTTACCCCTTCACTACTCAGCCTCAATAAAAAATGATAATAGGCCAGTCTTGACTATTACAAGATCACTAATTACAATTGCTGCCCGCAATTACTCTTATCTTTGCCTACCTGTGGAAAGGCAGAGGGACAATAATATCCTAGACTCTAGCAGCTGGACGTTAGAGAAGACAAGACTTAGGTAGTGCACAAAACAAGACCTGGCCCTTAAAACTCCTTTAAGGCTTCAGTGGCTGATACCGACTTGCCCTCCAATTGTTTCTAATTATTTCATGATATGTACAAACTTCTTAATAATGACCTTAGCATTAAGCCTGATAGATATTATGAATAGTGAAAACAATAGCAAAGAACTCTGCAAAGCCGAAGAGCAAAGAGACTCCCTGAAACCTAATAATTATTAACTTTTACTTTCCATCAGTCTCGAGTTTGGATCCATCTCACCATTTTCTTTTACATCATGCAGTTTAATACTCAGTGATAAAATCATATTAAACTACATCAAATGCATTATTCTTAGCAACCTCCTCAAAACATTCTATTATTACTCTGACAGGACCCTCCCCAAATCCATTTTGTTCTTGGCTGACACTGTCCTTGAAACACTTCTTCTGATAACTTACTCACCCCCATACCTAATTCACTCAACACCTGCATACCTATAATTACCTGCACTTTTCCATTCTCACATTTCAGACACTGGACAGCACATTAGCTGACGTCCAGTTCTTCACCTTTAGAAAAGAGGCTGAGAAAATGATAACCAGGAGAGCTGTGGTTTTCTTTCTTGTTTCTTTCGAAATCTAGAATTAATTTTACCATGCTTTTACAAGTTATTTACATTTTAATATATAGGAGCAGAATTAGGCCATCTGGCCCATCAAGTCTGCTCTGCCATTTCACACATGGCTGATCCAATTTTCCTCTCAGCACCAATCGCATGCCTTCTCCCCTTACTCCTTCATGCCATGACCAATCAAAAAACTATTAACCTCTGCCTTAAATATACATAAAGACTTGGCTTCCACAGCTGTCTGTGGCAGAGAATTCCACAAATTCACCACTCTCTGACTGAAGAAATTTCTCCTCATCTCCATTCTAAAAGGATGACCTCTGTTCTGAGGCTGTATCCTTTGGTCTTAGACTCTCCCACGTAGGAAGCATCCTCTGCACATCCATTCTATCAAGGCCTTTCACTATTCGATAGGCTACAATGAAGTCACCCCTCATTCTTCTGAATTCTAGTGAATACAGAGTTATTAAATTATCTTCACATGACAAGCCATTCACTCCTGGGATCATTTCTGTGAACTTCCTTTGAACCATCTCTGGTTACAGCACATCCTGTGTAAGTTAATGGACCCGAAACCTGTTCACAATACTCTAAGTGAGGTCTCACCAGTGCTTTATAAAGTCTCAACATTATATCTTTGCTTTTATATTCTCATCCTCTTGAAATGAATGCTAACATTGCACTTGCCTTCTTCACCACAAACTTGACCTGCAAATTAACCTTTAGGGAATCCTGCACAAGGACTCCCAAGTCCCTTTGTGTCTCATTTTTTTTTGTATTTTCTCTCCATTTAGAAAACAGTCAACCCTTTCATTTCTTCTACCAAAGTGCATGACCATACACTTCCTGACACTGTATTCCATGTGCCAACTCTTTTACCTATTCTCCTAATCTAAGTCCTTCTGTAGCCTCTCTACTTCCTCAAAACTATCGTCCCTCCACCTATCCTCATATTGTCTGCAAATTTTGCAACCAAGCCATCAATTCCATCATCCAAATCATTGACATATAATGTAAAAATAATTGGTCCCACACAGACGCCTGTGGAATGACATTACTCGCTGGTAGCCAACCAGAAAAGGCTCCCTTTATTCCCAGTCTTCACCTCCTGCCAATCAGCCAATGCTTTATCCATGCTAGCATTTTCCTGTAATACCATGGGCAGCTTCATTTGTGGTACCTTGTCAAAGGCCTTCTGAAAATCACAATATGAACCGGATCACAGACTTCAAGGGGACATAATCAGTGTGGTAAAATGATGGGCATATAGTAGATGAAATTTAACATAGGAAGTAATTGGGGACATGGTGCTACGGTAGTGTAGCGGTTAGCACAGCGCTATTACAGCTCAGGGCTTCGAGTTCAATTCTGATGTCATCTGTACATCCTCCTTGTGGAATACGTGGTTTTTCTCTGGGTGCTCTGGGTTTCCTCCCACAATCCAAAACTACCACTCAGTAGGTTAATCAGACATTGTACATTTCCCTGTGATTAGGCTACGGTTAAGTCGGGGGTTACTGGGTAGTGCTGTCGGAAGGGCAGGAGGAGTATATTCCACAATAATAAATAATAAAAAGTACAGCATGATATGTGTATTAGGAAGCATGAGAAACATTTTAAGGAAGTCCAAGGTCAGAGGTACTTGTGTATATATTCTTAAGGGTTACAGGGCAGTTTGCAGAAGGTCATACTTCTTTGCAGATTACAGGGCACATTGAGAAAATAATGAAAGAAAAAATCACTTAGGATTTTGGGCTTCATAAATCGAGGAATACAAAACCAAGCAATTTATCACACAGATGTATAAATTGTCTCAAATGAAATATTGTGCTCATTTTATTACCATTGTATATTTGGAATGATTTAAGAGCATTGGAGATGATGAGTGTAGAAGAGAAAAGAGAGTGCAGATGCTACAATCTGGAATAACAAGCAAGTGCTGGAAGAACTCCACAGGTTAATTAGTATTTTTGGAGGCGAAAGGTATAAATGGGTATTTTGAGTCGAGGCTCCGCATTAAAACCGTGGAGCGTGGCTGTGTTGTCGCTCTTGCAATTAAGGTTCATGGGAGACAAAAAAAAAATCGATGAAAACAATAAAGAGTCTCACTATTGGTGGGAAAAATTCAGATGGAACAAACTAATGTAACTGGCAAAAGAACAAAACACCACATTAGGATTAACACTACGTTGTTAGCTTCTGGGTGCATATACCTTCCACGAAGGAAACGTAGTCATGGGTTTTGAAAGGAGAAAATAATGCATAAATAAATGAAAGGAGGGGAAGTAGAATTTACAGAGACCTAGTTCGTACTCAATGGGCCGAATGGCCCCGACCCGTTTGTTGCCATTGTGTAACCAATACCACAAAATTTAACGCGCTCTGCTCAAATACAACATTGAAACTACTTGTAGAATCAGCCTTTCCCTAGCCAGCCGCACTCTTACCAATATTAAAAAGTTCTCTCGTATGCATTTTAATGATGTGCCCTCTGCTTCTAATACAGTACTTTGTTTTAAATTAATGTCAGACTGTGTCAGACATTGTTATTGCGCGTTCTTTTTACCAATTGACACTTGTGTTGAACTATCGGTATGAACAGCTTCAGGCCATTAATAAGCATTCTCAGATGTGCTTTTCGAACTCGATCGTAGGACGGTGACCGCGCTAATTTGCAGAAACCACATCAGTTAATCACTCCCGTCAGTTAGTAAGATGATGTTAATTCATCCCTTTACAAAACAGGTTAACACTCATTCTTCACGCCCCTTCCAAAACACTACGTAAAGTGTAATATTCTTAAAGATATCTGTCAGGTTTACCTCTAAAACCAGCGCTCTCTATAAAATAGCGATTCCCTTGAAATAACAGGCTTTCAGGCATTTAGTACTTTAATAACTTCGACTGATTTACCACACGCCCTCTCCTACTTCGAGGCTCTGAGTAATGCGTCCGGGACCGTCCGCCGCTGGGCAGAGGCGGGGTCCGCTCCGAGCGGCCGTGCTGGCCAGCGGGCGGGAAGGCTGCGTACAGCCACCGACATGAGCGGAGAAGCGCGAATTTGCAGCGGCTACTCCAACGTGAGGGAGCAGCTGGTAGCAAGTTTCAAGTGTCCGAGGACGACGGACGGCGGGGACGAGGCTTACTGCTGCGGCTTTTCCGATTTCAAGTACTGCTGCAATGAGGCTGGCAACTACTTTCCCTACCCGCACGGCTACATGTGGTCGCTGAGGTAAGTCGGGTGATTCCTTGAAGGGTCAGAGTAGAGCAGAGAAATGGAGAGGAAACTGGATCCCACATGGCAAGAAGACCCAAGAGTCTGGAGCAAAACACCAGATTAGAGGAACTGCTCTGCGGGTCAGGCCGGATCAACGTCGGCAGCCAGCGTTTCCTATGGACATCCCTTAATCTGTTCTGGGCATCTGGTGTGTTGCTTGGGACAAAGATGAGGCAAATAAGGTAAACATGGGAAAATGAACCCCAGCAATCTCACTTCAAAGTAGCAGCCAGCGCCTTGAGCAGACTGTTTGGATCCCAATTCTGATGTTTTCTGATTTACTGTATATGTAGAGTGCGGCACCTTGGGGTGGGGTGGGGGCTGGAATTTTAACCTGGCCACTGTAAATTGCCCTGGTGTTACCGAGGTTACAATCTGGAAAGACTTGATGTGAGAGTGGGAGATTTTGGTTTCAGGGAATAAGAGGAATGGGATAGTTCTGTGAGCCGACATTGACTACTGGAGGATAAACTGGTGCAGGAACCCACATGCCACATGCCATTTGCGGAGGGAAATGGACAGTGGACATGTCGGGCCGAAACCCTTTCTTCTGAGCAATGTTACCTGACCCGCTGAGTCCCTCCAGCAGTTTGTTTTATTTTTGTTGCTCCAGATTTCAGTATTTGCAGTCTCTTGTGTCTCTATTGACTCTTGAGTCTCCAATGAGGTCGAATAATCTGGTACAGTACTAGTTCGCAGGCAATGAATCATTTTGAGACCCAGGTAATTGCAGCAGACAGGTTTCAGATCCCACAGAACTGAAACGAACGAGATGTTGATGTACTTTGTAATTTAGGATTGAGTGCGGCATGGAGAAGCGAACTCCCTCTAGGGCAGTGTCGTACTCGTCAGTTTTGCACCGTGGCTTTGACCGTGTGCTGGAGCCCTGAAGCCACTTTTCTGTATCACAAGCCGAACCAGGGTAACATTTGTTGGAGTCAGGGCGGTAACTATGTGTCCTAGAGGGAGCAGCATGAGATTAAAAATTGGTGAGTTAGAGCGGTGACTGTGGTTGGTTCAGCACTGCGCAGGAAGAAACCTTCGGTTGCACGATTGCATTGCCTTTGCAAATTAAGCGATTTTCTCTGTGAAATCTTCAACTATTTTAATAGTAGATTGTCTCCCCCACCAATGTCCAAGTATGGATAATATGTTTCCTGCTTTATTAGTCAACAAAAAGACAAAGTGCTTCATGTGTTTGGTTTTTAAAAAACTGAGTTTGGGTCAAATTCAAATTCACTATTAGAGTCGTTTATCTGTGAGTGATGTGACTGAGCTTTTTACCTTATATTCCATATTTCCTTATGAAGTAGAAGGAAGCTGTTCCGCCGATTCAGTGTAACTTGGTTTATGGAGTAAATCTATTTTCCCTGTAATCTTTCCTGCCACATTCCTGTTAACTCTCCCTTAGATTCTAAAATCTGCCCACATCATGGGCACCTGTCAAGCCCCATGTGATGGGGACGTGGGAGGAAACTGAAGCACCCAGGAGAACCCACAGTAGCTGATCACAGGGAGAACATGCAACTTCCACACAGATTGAACCGGTTTTCATAATTATTATATGAAAAACCCTTTTGTTGTCTGGGTGGGAAATGACTACTGAGTATACTTCATGCACAGGTTATTTATGGCATCTTCTCCAGGAAGACAGATCAGAGTTACCTTTCCCTGAATTCTATTGTGATTTGCCTGATTCTGAAGGTATTACATGATTCCCAGTTTCAGGCCAGTCCACAAGAAGAAAATAGCTGGTTTCCTCTTGCATCTGCGACTTTTTATCTGGTGGCAATGTGCAGTGTCCAATATACAGTGCCTGCATTAGTAGTTTTTTTAAAAAGTCATTTATCCAGAATTTTTTTCTCTAACACTCAGTGCAAAATGCTTTTGTATTCTCCCATTGTCATTACCTGTATTCCATTTTTTTCCTATCTGTTGTAAGTTTAGTGAAAACAAAAGCTGTGATGTTTCTAAAACCTCAAATCAACATGAATTACTTCCATGTAAGGTATTTAAGGTAGATGAATGTGTTCTTTATGACACAACTATTTTAATTTCCAGATTTTTCAAATTATTCCATTGCTCAAACTCACTTTTAGATTTGAACTTGTGGTCTATGGATTATCAGCCCAGGTTTCTGGATTACTATGAATGATCCCTCTTATCTTATTTACAGCAGCTCAGGCCAAACATTACTCTGAGCAGGATATTTTTACATAGCCTGAAAACTGCATTGTAACTTTTTTGTAATAAGCATAGTTCTTACTGCACCACCTCCCTGGTATGTTTATATATTTGGCCACATGTGCATGAATTTCTTGCACAGAATGCATAGAAACATTAATTTTAATTGCTAAGATATTGTTATCAATTAGCACTTCGTCCATATCAGATTTCTTTCAAGCATCTTGTTTCACTCTTGTTCAGGTTCTCACCTTCTTTTGGAGTTTCAGTTAACATGCAAAATTCTTCTGGTTGCATAATTTGGTAATTCCATCTGTATGAATTCTTGGTTAAGATATCATTGTACGCAATCTAGTTCTCTTCTTCCTACTTTTTTCCACAACTGAACTTATCCTCAATTTTCACTTCTGCACAAATGGTATCGTGCTATGTAAATTATCACCAATTTTTTTATTTTTTGTTTTTGATGGGAATAGGGTAGTGCAGTATCTACAGGTTGTAAAATCTATTGTGCCTGTAATTTTGTACAAGCATTGTTCTTCAAAGCATTTAACTCTTCTTTTCTGAAATTCTTAGGATACTAATAATAATGATTATTATTTGGAAAATGTAACAAGATAAGTCAAAAACTTATAATTTTATTGAAGTAACCAGAGTCATAACAATTTGAATTTTTATGTTGTTCTAACTATTTTTTAATTAAAAATTATTAGGTTATGATTTTTTTGAAAGATTTCTGACCAAAGAAAGTCAGAATAGAGATTGTTTCACATCAAACATAATTCACAACTCACCACACAAGCAAATGATGTCAGGCAGTCAAAACAACTGAAGGTACAATAGCAAAAGTAAAATGTTTTGAATAGGTGGCGTCAGTGTTCAGCGGGCTGGTGGTTTATTAATGATGAGCTTCTGTTCTGTGTTTATTATTACAGTGTATAACCATGTTGCAACTTGAAACACTGACTATTTACGTTGAAGCTCTACAATGTTTCAACAGAAAAGTTGTGGTTTTATTATTGTGGTTATTATTTAGGAATATTGTGAATTATATTCAATATTAATTACAGGGTATTTCACAATTATATTAATATAGATTTCAAAATGTTATTAGCTTTACATAAAAGAAATTGGCAACAGAGGCTATGTGCACAGGAGCATTTCAGTTACTGTGCAGCTGTGCATCCGTGCAGCTGCAAGGGAACAGTGACTTCTACTGCAGTCAAATAACCACTGCATTACTATTGAGGTGAGACTTTGACCCCATATTGTCTCCATGGCTTAACTTGCTCTCAGTTCTGAAAATTGTCCAGTTTTGTTCCAGAAACCCTCATCCACACCTTAATCATTGCTGGACTCAATTGTTCAAATTTTCTCCTGTCTAACCTCCCAGTCTCCAAGACATATGAGACTCTTGCCTGCACCAGATTTTGCTTTCCCACACATCGCTACAGCAAAAATACATTAGATCTTTACTGCTGCAAATCAGAATTAAAATTCTTCTTTTTGACTGTTAATGCCTGCTAACTTTTAACACAGAATGTAATGAAGATATAAACCTTTTATAAAGATAAATATACTTTTAATTTACTGCCAAGAAACCAAATCCATGAATATATTAAGAAAGTAGAATTTACAGGAAGAACATGTTAAATGAGATGATATGTTTTCAGACCACTTTTCATTACAGAAGGCTCAGTGTTAATGCATATTTATAGATATCTGATTTATATATGAATAAAGAATGGAAGAGCAAAGTTAACATTATTTACATGGTATAATAAACTAAGTTGTATTTCTATTTTGAATTACTAAGTTCATTTCAGTTATCTAAACTAAACTTTTCATTAATTTCACAAACCTTTATCCTTCCCTTAGATTTAATGTGGATTTCAACAAATATATTCATCATCATCATTATGTGCCATGTCATATGATGCAGGTCTCATGGTCTTCCACCTGCCTTTCCATCTGTTGTTCTTATTCCTTTCTCCATCTCCTTTCTCCAAATTTTTCTACAGAAGTCGTTTGCTGTTGCCTTCTTCTGGGCAGTGTCTTTTCAAGGCCATTATCAATACTCTTCAGAGATTGTCTGCCTGGCATCAGCTAATACATGATATGCACCAGCTGCTCCTATGACCATTCACCACTTTCCCCTATGTCTTCACATGACCCATAAGACATAGGAGTAGAGTTAGGCCATTAGGCCCATTGAGTCTGTTCTGCCATTTAATCATGATTGATCCTTTTTTCCCATCTCCTATAAGACCTCAAGACATAGGAGTAGAAATAGGCCATTTGCCCTCTCCAGTCAGACCCTGATTGGCAGACTAAACAGGTGCTACACCTTGCCCAAGGGTAATCTGCAGGCTAGTGAAGGGAAAGAGCACCTTTGATAGAAAAATATCTTCACCCATCTGAATGTGCTAGTATACTGTAACTGTATAGATTGCCTCATTACCATTAAATTCAAATTGGCCATAAGGAATTACAGCCAATTTGTGGGGCAGGGTTTTGAATGCAATTGATATTCAGACATTGCAAGTGATCATTAAATTAAACCATGTCCAAATCAAACCAAATTAAGAGCATATCTTTTTATCTTCCTTTATTCAGTATAGGCGCAATGGTAGGATTAGGAGTTGCTGCCCTTCTTCTACTGATATTTATCTTCACTGTCTTTGTGATGTGCTGCTTATATCTCTACAATAAACCTCAACCATTAGATTCAGGCCTCAAGCTTCAAAACCTTGCCACATCTCCAAAGCAGACGGGTAAGTCTGATTCATAAATAATGAATTATTATAAATGTACCAGCTATGATTGCTCCTCTGGTCCTAAAATGATCATACACAAGAGCACTTTTTTTTAATTGCTTAGACTTAATGTAATTGCTATCCTTTCTTCTCAATTTTCTGTGAACCATCTTGATGCAAAGTGCACATAGTTCTGATAAATTTTGGCAGAAGTCACACTGGGGGGGCTAGACTACTGACACAACTTGGGTGACAGTGAGGAATAAAAAAAGGACGGCCGAACTAACAGGGCTATATTAGTGGGAAGATAGAGGATTGTTAAGATTTTAAAAGCTTACAAAAGGAAAGGTCATTAAGAGGAAAAAGATGAACTATGAAAGGAAGCTAACACATAATATCAAAGAGGATACTAAAAGCTTTTTCAAGTATATAAAGAGTAAAAGACAGGTGAGAGTAGATATAGGACCGATAGAAAATGATGCTGGAGAAATTGTAATGGGAGATAAGGAGATGGCGGATGAACTGAACAAGTATTTTGCATCAGTCTTCATTAAGGAAGACAACAGCAGTATACCAGACACTCAAGGGTGTCAGGGAAGAGAAGTGTGTGCAGTCACAATTACAACAGAGAAAGTACTCCTGGACCAGATTGAATGCACCCTCGTGTTTTGAAGGAAGTAGCTGTGCAGATTGTGGAGGCATTAGCAATGATCTTTCAAAAGTCAATAGATTCTGGAAGATGGCAAATGTCACTCCGCTATTTAAGAAGGGGGCAAGGAAGCAAAAAGGAAATTACAGACCTGTTAGCATGACATCAGTGGTTGGGAATTTGTTGGAGTTGATTGTGAAGGATGAGGTTATGGAATACCTGGAGGCATATGACAAGATAGGCCGAACTCAGCATGGTTTCCTTAAAAGAAAATCCTGCCTGACAAACCTAGTGCAATTTTTTGAGAAAATTACGAGTAGGCTAAACAAGGGAGATGCAGTGGATGTTGTGTAGTTAGATTTTCAGAAGGCCTTTGACAAGGTGCCGCACATGAGGCTGCTAAGCAAGATAGGAGCCCATGGAATTACAGGAAAGTTACATATGTGGATAGAGTGTTGTCTAATTGGCAGGAAACAGAGAGTGGGAATACAGGGATCCCATTCTGGTTGGTTACTGGTTACCAGTGGTGTTCCACAGGGGTCTGTGTCGGGGCCGCTTTTTACATTGTATATCAACCATTTGGATTATGGAATAGACAGCTTTGTGGCTAAGTTTGCTGATGATACAAAGATAGGTGGAGGGACCGGTAGTGCTGAGGAAACAGAGTCTGCAGAGAGACTTGGATAGATTGGGGGAATGGGCAAAGAAGTGGCAAATGAAATACAATGTCGGAAAGTGTATGGTCATGCACTTTGGTAGAAGAAATAAACGGGCAGACTATTATTTAAATAGGGAGAGAATTCAAAGTTCTGAGATGCAACGGGACTTGGGAGTCCTCATGCAGGATACCCTTAAGGTTAACCTCCAGGTTGAGTCAATGGTGAAGGCAGCGAATGCAATGTTGGCATTCATTTCTAGAGGAATTGAGTATAGGAGCAGGGATGTGATGTTGAGGCTCTATAAGGCACTGATAAGACCTCACTTGGAATACTGTGTGCAGTTTTGGTCTCCTTATTTAAGAAAGAATGTGTTGACGTTGGAGAGGGTTCAGAGAAGATTTACTAGAATGATTCCGGGAATGAGAGGGTTAACATATGAGGAATGATTGTCCGCTCTTGGACTGTACTCCTTGGAGTTTAGAAGAATGAGGAGGGACCTCATAGAAACATTTAGAATGTTAAAAGGCATGGACAGAGTAGAGGTGGCAAAGTTGTTTCCCATGTTTGGGGAGTATAGTACGCGATGGCATGACTTTAGGATTGAAGGGCACCCATTCAGAACAGAGATGTGAAGAAATTTTTTTAGCCAGAGGGTGGTGAATCTGTGGAATTTGTTGCCAGAGGTGGCAGTGTAGACCAAATCATTAAGGCAGGGATTGATTGGTATCTGAGTAGCCAGGGCATCAAAGGTTATGGGGAGAGGCCGGGGGAGTGGGACTAAATGGGAGAATGAATCAGCTCATGATAAAATGGCGGAGCAGACTTGATGGGCCAAATGGCTGACTTCTGCTCCTTTGTCTTATGGTCTTATATTATAGATCTCCAAGTACAGTAGTCAGGATTTAAAAGAGGAAATTTGTAGAGCAGTGGAAGATAGTTGCATGAAATATAAAGTTGTGATAGTGGATGATTTTAACTTTCCATATATTGACTGGGACTCCCATACTGTAAAAGGACTGGATAGTATAGAGTTTGTCAAATGTATTCACAAAAGTTTCCTTAATCAATATGCAGAGGCCCCTATTGGAGAGATACTGGATTTTAGAAAATGAGACAGGGCAGGTGACAGACGAGAGTGTAGATGTAGTGATATAATTCAGAATTAGAATCAGGTTTATTATCGCCTTCATGTGACGTGAAATTTGTTAACTTAGCAGCAGCAGATCAATACAATACATAATATAGAAGAAAAAAAACACAAAATAAAATAATAATAATAATAAATAAGTAAATCAATTACAGTGTATGTATATTGAATAGATTAAAAATCACGCAAAAAACAAAAAGAGTATATATTTAAAAAGTGAGGTAGTGTTCACAGGTGCAACGTCCATTTAGGAATTGGGTGGCAGAGGGCAAGAAGCTGTTCCTAAATCGCTGAGTGTGTGCCTTCAGGCTTCTGTACCTCCTTCCTGGTGGTAACAGTGAGAAAAAGGAATGCCCTGGGTGCTGGAGGTCCTTACTAATGGATGCTGCTTTTCTCAGACACTGCTCCTTGAAGATGTTCTGGGTACTTTGTAGGCTAGTACGCAAGATGGAGCTGACTAAATTTACAACCCTCTGCAGCTTCTTTCGGTCCTGTGCAGTAGCCCCTCCATACCATACAGTGATGCAGACTGTCAGAATGCTCTCCATGGTACATCTATAAATGTTTTTGAGTGTATTTGTTGACATACCAAATTTTTCAGACTCCTAATGAAATATAGCCTTCTGTCTTGCCTTCTTTATAACTGCATCATTATGTTAGTACCAGGTTAGAACCTCAGAGATCATGACACCCAGGAACTTGAAACTGCTCACTCTCTCCACTTCTGATCACTCTATGAGGATTGGTTTGTGTTCCTTCATCCATTAGTTCCTTCGTCCACTAATTCCATTAGTTTCAAGATAATTATGGAAACGGATAGGACTGGTGCTCAGGTTAAGGTTCTGAAATGAGAAGGGCCATTTCTGATGGCATCAGAAAGGATCTGGCAGTGTGGATTAGGATAAGTTTTTTCCCAGCAAAGAGATGCTTGGTACGTAGGAGGCCTTCAAAACTGAAATATTGAGGGTGAAGAATCTGTATGTTCTAGTTATAATAAAAGATAAGACTAACAGGTTTAGGGAACCCTGGTTGCCGATGGATATTGAGGTCTTGGTAAAGAAAAGGAAAGAGGCACATATCAGGTTTAAGCAGTTAGAATTAAATAAGGCATTTGAAGAGTATAAGAAGTGCAAGAGAACACTGAAAAGAGAAATCAGGAGTGCTAAAAGAGGACACGAGATTGCTCTGCCAGACAAGGTGTAGAAGAATCCTGTTGGTGCAAGAACAAAGTCACCAGAGCTTCTTTACAAAGCAGCTTCTTTATTTGACAAAACAAGGTACAGCTGGCATCATATGGAGACACTTTCGATGGCAAGGTCTGCTGGCCCAACCTGGGGCTCCATATTTTAT
Organism: Hypanus sabinus; assembly: GCF_030144855.1. Taxonomy (NCBI): domain Eukaryota; kingdom Metazoa; phylum Chordata; class Chondrichthyes; order Myliobatiformes; family Dasyatidae; genus Hypanus; species Hypanus sabinus. The sequence continues at coordinate 63,356,899 of NC_082719.1, read as the reverse complement.
GTGCCAAGTAATAGGGGACAAGTCTATATTTACAGTATGGACAGTGTTTTCTTTGAAACTACATACAACCTTCACACCTCCTGATTCATATCCAAACAACAGACATCCAAATGAATTTTAATCAGCATTGTCTGGACTGGGATTCACAGTTTTCAGGAACCCATTGTTCAGAGCTGCAGTCCAAATTAAATGCACAATACATTTTCAGATGTGAAGACTAGTAGCCAAAGACAATTGCTAACTTGCTAAATATATATACTTATTTCTGACTCCTGACACTATTGAAATTCTAGCATACTGTAAAGGCAGATGCAAAATAAGTATTCAATTCAATTCAATTCATTCTCCAGTTCTTTGTCCCCAATTATTACCTCTCCAGTGTCATTTTCTAGTGGTCCGATATCCACTCTCACCTCTCTTTTACTCTCTATATGTTTGAAAATACTTCCGGTATCCTCGTTTATATTATTGGCTAGTTTACCTTTGCATTTAATCTTTTCTCTCCCCATTGCATTCTAATTGCCTTCTGTTGATTTTTAAAAGCTTCCCACTAACTGTTGCTATATTGTATGTCCTCTCTTTTGCTTTTTTGCTGTCTTCCGTTGTCAGCCACGGTTGCCTCATCCTCCTTTTGGAGTACTTCTAATAAAGTTGTGGAAAATAACAGTAGAAAATGCCAGAAGCACTCATTAGGTCTGGCAGCATTTATGGAGAGGGGCAGAGCTAATATTTTAGGAAAATGGCATTTTGTCTGAGATCAGTGCCCTGCCAGCAGCAGCTTGAATATCCACACAAGACAATCCAAATATCCCTGAGCCTCTGCTCTCAGTGTTCTTCAAGCTGTCACATATTCCAGGAAAGACTGCATTGTTGGAAAGTCATTCACAAAGGTACCCAAGACGCAGATAGTAAATTCCTTCAAATGCTGTGCTGCTCTCACAATACATAGTTGAGTCACTGGTACTGTATCTGCAGATGCAAGAGCTGTCCATTGAACTGTAGCGATGTGCTACACACAGCACTGAAGTAACTACATGCAGTCGGTAAGTCGTTTTGAGACTAGTTTATTCAAACTTCGCGGAGCTGGTATTTCAATCCCGAGCGCCCGCCCTCTCCGGGTGGAAATGACATCAGAGATGCATTACCAAACTCTCTCCCCGCACGCTGGCTATTTGTGAGCCGGTTCGCCTGCACAGAAAGTGGGTCGCCACATAACCCCCCCCCCCCCCAGAACCAGCAATACACCCCCCAATGTCCTCAGTCTGGGTCGGACTCTGTTTCGGAGGTCTGCCTCTGCGCCGCGGTGCCTGAACCTCGACCGGCTGCGCCAAGTCCACATGGGCTGGTTTGAGTCAGTCCACCGTGAAAACCTCCTCTCTCCCCCCAATGTCCAGAACGTATGTGGACCCGTTGTTGTTGATCACCCTGAATGGCCCCTCGTACGGCCGCTGTACGGCGCCCGGTGTCTGCCCCTTTGTACAAACACAAACTTACAGTTTTGCAGTTCTTTGGGTACATGGGTCGGGGTCAGTCCGTGCTGTGAAGTTGGTACGGGGCCAGGTTGCCGAGCCTTTCACGTAGCCTGTCCAGGACCTGCTGCAGGTTCTTCCTTTTGCCCCCTTGGTGCTGGTATGAACTCTCCCGAGACAGCCAGGGGTGCGTCGTACACCAACTCAGCCAACGAGGCGTGCAGATCCTCTTTGGGCGCTGTACGAATTCAAAGCAGGATCCAGAGAAGCTCGTCCACCCAGTTAGGTCCTCTCAGGCGGGCCATGAGAGTCGACTTCAAGTGACGGTGGAAGTGTTCCACCAGTCCGTTCAACTGTGGGTGGTAGGCAGTTGTGTGGTGTAGCTGCGTTCCCAATAGACTGGCCACAGCCGACCACAGGCTGGAGGTGAACTGGGCACCTCTATCGGAGGTAATGTGAGCTGGTACCCCAAAGCGTGCTACCCAGGTTGCGATCAGTGCTCGGGCACAGGAATCGGCAGATGTGTCGGTGAGCGGGACCGCCTCTGGCCACCTCGTGAACCGGTCTATCACCGTTAGGAGGTACTGCGTTCCTCGGGACACTGGTAGGGGGCCCACGATATCCACATGAATGTGGTCGAACCTCTGATGGGTGGGTTCGAACTGCTGTGGCGGGGTGTTAGTGTGCCGCTGCACCTTGGCTGTTTGGCACTGCGCGCACATTCTGGCCCATTCACTGACCTGCTTGCGAAGTCCGTGCCACGCGAATTTGCTGGAGACCAGCCGGACAGTTGTCCTGGTAGATGGGTGCGCCAAACCGTGTATGGAGTCGAAAACCCGCTGCGTCCAGGCTGCCGGGACGATGGGGCGAGGTTGGTCGGTAGCCACGTCACACAGGAGGGTCCTATCACCTGGGCCTACGAGGAAGTCCTGCAGCTGCAAACCCGAGACTGCAGTCCTGCAGCTGGGCATCTCATCGTCTGTGCTGCGCCTCCACCAGTGCTGCATAGTCCACCCCCAGGGACAGGGCCTGGACAGCTGGTCTGGAGAGTGCGTCTGCCATGACGTCGTCCTTTCCCGAGACATACTGGATGTCCGTCGTGTACTCCGAGATGTGGGACAGCTGTCACTGCTGGCGAGCCGACCAGGGATCGGACACCTTCGTGAAGGCAAAGGTCAACGGTTTGTGGTCTGTGAACGCGGCGAATGGCCAGCCTTCTAAGAAGTACCTGAAATGCTGGATTGCCAGGTATAGCACGAACAGTTCCCGGTCGAAAGCACTGTATTTGAGCTCGGGTGGCCACAGGTGTTTGCTGAAAAACGCCAGGGGTTGCCAGCGACCCTTGATGAGTTGTTCCAGCACTCCACCGACTGCCGTGTTGGATGCGTCCACTGTGAGGGCGGTAGGGATGTCCATTCTGGGGTGCACCAGCATCGTGGTGTTTGCTAAGGCTTCTTTCGTTTTTATGAAAGCGGCGACGGACTCCCCGTCCCAGGTAATGACCTTGCCCTTACCCGACATCAGGGCGAACAGGGGGCACATGATTCAGGCAGCTGAAGGGAGGAAACGGTGGTAGAAGTTTACCATACCCACGAATTCCTGAAGGCCTTTGACTGTGTTGGGTCGGGGGAAATGGCGGACTGCGTCTACCTTAGCGGGCAGAGGGGTTGCCCCGTCTTTAGTAATCCTGTGGCCCAGGAAGTCGATGGTGTCGAGTCCGAACTGGCGTTTGGCTGGGTTGATTGTAAGACCGTATTCACTCAGTCGGGCTCAGAGTTGACGGAGGTGGGACAGATGCTCCTGACGACTGCTGCTGGCTATGAGGATGTCGTCCAAATAGATGAAAGTGAAGTCGAGGTCGCATCCCACCGCGTCCATTAACCGCTGAAATGTCTGTGCGGCATTCTTCAGGCCGAATGGCATGCGGAGGAACTCGAAAAGGCCGAAAGGGGTGATGAGAGCCGTTTTGGGGACGTCGTCAGGATGCATCGGGATTTGATGGTATCCCCGGACGAGGTCTACCTTGGAGAAGATCCATGCGCCGTGCAGGTTTGCTGCAAAATCCTGAATGTGCGGCACAGGGTAGCATTCCGGTGTTGTAGCCTCGTTCAGCCTGCGGTAGTTGCCGCATGGTTTCCAGCTCCCTGTTGCTTTGGGCACCACGTGCAGGGGGGAGGCCCATGGGCTGTCGGACCTCCGTACGATCCCCAATTCCTCCATCCTCTTGAACTCCTCCTTCGCTAGACGGAGCTTGTCTGGGGGAAGCCGAGCGCAGGCGTGGATGGGGTGGTCCCTGGGTCGGGATGTGGTGCTGTACCCCGTGTCTAGGCATGGCTGCCGTGAACTGCGGTGTCAGAGTCAATGGGAAATCCGCCAGGAGTCTGGTGAATTCGTTGTCCGACAGCATGATAGAGTCCAGGTGTGGGGCCGGCAACTGGGCTTCACCCAGGGAGAACGTCTGGAAAGTCTTGGCATGTACCAGTCTTTTCCCTTGCAAGTTGACCAGCAGGCTGTGAGCTCACAAGAAGTCCGCCCCCAGGAGTGGTTGAGCCACCGCGGCCAGTGTGAAGTCCCACATGAACCAGCTGGTGCCGAACTGCAGCTGTAGGTGCGGGTGCTGTAGGTCCGTATCGTGCTGCCGTTTGTGGCCCTCAGGGTGGGACCTAGCTTCCTGTTGAGGATGTCGTACCCCGTCCGGGGTAAGACGCTGATCTCCGCTCCGGTGTCGACCAAGAAGCAGCGTCCCGACTGTTTGTCCCAGACGTACAAGAGGCTGTCCTGGTGGCCAGCCGCCATTGTCATTAGCAGCAGCTGACCCTGGCCCTGGCAGGGCGGGCAACAACGGCGGGCTTTTTTGCCCCACCGCTGGTGGTAGAAACACCACTGTTCACTGGTCTCCTCACTCCTGCCTCTGTGTGCGCCCCCTGCCGGGCCTGGTCTGGTCTGCTGTTGGGCGCATGGCCTGGTAATCTGACCGACGGACGCCACGCTCTCCCTCTTGGCTTTCCACAGCACGTCTGCCTGGGCCGCCACCTTCCAGGGGTCGCTGAAATTTGCATCGGCCAGCAGCAGATGTATGTCCTCAGGCAGTTGTTCTAGGAATGCTTGCTCGAACATGAGGCAGGGCTTGTGTCCATTAGCCAGGGACAGCATCTCGTTCATCAATGCTGACGGCATTCTGTCTCCCAAACCGTCCAGGTAAAGCAGGCAGGCACCCCACTCATGCCGTGAGAGGCCAAAGGCCCTAATGAGCAGCGCCTTGAATGCTTCATATTTGCGTTCTTCCGGGGCAACTGTATGAAATCTGCAACCTGGGTGGCCGTCTCCTGGTCAAGGGCGCTCACCACGTGGTAGTAACGTGTGGAATCAGAGGATATCTGCCGAATCTGGAACTGGGCTTCTGCTTGGCTAAACCAAACACGTGGTCGCAGCGTCCAGAAAGTCGGCAGTTGTAGCAAAACTGCGTGAACAGATGAAGAGTCGGTCATCTTTGGTCCAAATCCCATTTGGACCGTCGGGGTCACCAATGTAGCGATGTGCTACACACAGCGCTGAAATAACGACATGCAGTCGGTAAGTCGTTTCGAGACTAGTTTACTCAAACTTCGCGGAGCTGGTATTTCAATCCCTAGAGCCCACCCTCTCCGGGTGGAAATGACATCAGAGGTGCATTACCAAAGTCTCTCCCCACATGCTGGCTATTTGTGAGCCGGTTCGCCTGCGCAGAAAGTGGGTCGCCACAGAACTTTGAGCCTTTAAGATCATGCCCCCAGGCTTTGGAGCCGGCACTGACTTGCCACTCCATTGTCTGATATATTCTGTTCCAGGGAAGATCTTCAATTTATTGTACTTTGTTTGCAGTGCAATGTGATATTATTTGCCTCAATCATTGAATCTTTGCAATCATTTTTCTCTGGTGTTTGTGAAGAGGTTGAAGGCATATGGTCATAACTGCTTGGTTCAGGGCCCAAGGCTATGTCACTTCAACATATCTAGGGAGGTTAAAATGTTTCATCAGGAAGAGAAAGAATGCTTATGACACTTTCACCGGAGTACCATAAGGTTTTCACAGTATGGTGGCTTGATAGTGAGTGCTGTCAAAAGGGAAACAAACTCTTCATTGATATCTGTGCTGTACTATCCTGTACACCTCAATGACCTCTCTTTCCAGAAGCGATGAGTCCCACGTTTTAAATAGAAATAAACAGAGATACCACAATTATTCACATCAACTTAAGCCTGGAATAACTTCAAGTGGATAAGATATTACATTTCTGTTGGGGACTGTACCTCATTGAGAAATTAAGTCTCTGTTGCCCATACTATGTACTTTAATGATGTTTTCTTGAATGTCATGGGTTTTCACTTTTGTTAGAAGGAGTTAAAGTGCAATAACTATGTAGCTGAGTTCCAAGGTATTCCCCACAGATAGTCACAAGCTTATGCTGTAATTTATTTCATTACTAAAACATCTTTTATCTGTCCATTTATACCTTTTTGATCAGTTTATGCTTGATGTTCATTGCTGGATGTTAGCTCAGTGGGATTGTGGCTTGGCTCTGTACTATGAAAACAGTATTGCATGGAAATCAATGTAACAATGTTTACCTGAAACATGTATGCTTTAATTCTATTGCTGATATGAAACACCCACTCCTGAAATAAATAGTGCTATATACATGCATAGTGCTAATGTTAAAATGTCTTCCTGTTAGCATTACTGTCACAAGCTCTGCAGGACATTTATGCCATTATTTTCCCTTTCAGTTCAAAAATAATCTTTAAAATATATTTTCTATTAAAATATCATATAAATCTTTAAATTGTTTTACAATATATTGAACTGTTATAATTTTTTGTGTGTGTTACCTATTTGAACTTTTTAAATTCTTTATAAAGGTTGTAAAAACAATGATTAAAGTTACAGCAACTCCAGTGTTGCACAATTACTTTCACATTAACTTTACAAAACTTGCAATCTGGCTGCAAGTTTTCCCATACAGTGCATAAATTGAGAAGCATTCATTCATGTAGACAGAGCACAGTTGTGCAAAGATGCAAGACATCTTTAAAAAATCATTCCTGAAGAAGGGTCTCAGCCCAAAATGTTGATTGTTTGTTCATTTCCGTAGATGCTGCCTGACCTGCTAAGTTCTTCCAGCATTTTGTGTGTGTCGCTCTGGATTTCCAGCATCTGCAGAATCTTTTGTGTTCTTCAAATTGAAGTCCTCCAAAGGCTGAGTGGGAGCATACATATGGAGTGGGCAGATAATTTTGCACATATGACTGTACCTCACCTCTGAAGATAATGAATGGATAGCTCTGGATGAAGAGAGCAAGTCCACTAGGATCTGCAGCACATGCTACCTGAACACAAGTTGTGGTTTGGGTCACATGCGTGAGGGTGTCTGATGCCGAAAGGCTCAAAATACCTGCTGGCCTCAGGTTACATCACTGATGATGTGTTCAGAGCATTATGAGATGTTATCTTCAAAAAAAACCTGTGATTTTACATTATAAATCTGAAATAAAAATGTGAACTTATTTGATGCATGGATTCAAAACAGCTGCATACTGTTTTGTTTTGTTCAGTGTTGTTTCACATTCTTGTACAAAAAATAATCACTGTAAACCTCACCTTTTTTTTGAAGGGGAAAAGGAAAACAAACAAAGAAGTTTGGAAACAACGCTGCATCCTTCACCATCAGAAACCCCGCCACCCATCACAAACAGAATTGGTGAAGAGGCACTGGTAGCCACAACAGTAGAAATTGCAGCAATCAAACTCTCCCAAGTTTGTTAAGTAAATTTTGCAAGTTCTGTTTTAAATTTAAATGTTAGCAGCACTTCATTGAGAAATAAATACAAAGGTCAGCATAATCTATATTCTCTATACAAAAAATGATTACTGTGACAAGTATATGAAATCTATGTAGTAGTAACAAAAATATATAATCTCTTAATGATGTTTCTTTAATGTTCTGTGACAAGCTTAAAAATAAAAAGATTTGAAGAAAATAGTATAAATCAGCACCCATGGAGTAAAAGAATGCTTAATTCATAGTGATGGAGATGTCACTGGTCAAAATCATTTATTTTTTATAAGATTTTGCTATAAATCCTCTAACATATTCCTTTAATTGTATTAGGAAATAAAATTCTGCAATAGCGTTATGCTCTAGATAGATCAAACTGAAAAATAGTTATCAACTTATTTTTTGATTTGTACAAACTAGCCACAACTGTGAAAAATTCTTAATATAAGGATGAAAAACTAAAAGGAGAAAAAATAAGAGCTGCCCTACAAATGGTACATTATGTATCAGCATAACGCTCTACTCCTTCTCCCTCCTTGCTCATTCTATCTCCTCTTAAATATATCGCTGCCGTTAATCAACTTTTCCCTGTAGTAACATGTTCTGTATTGCTAATTTGGTTAAAGAGTTCTTCTGATTTACCTATTGGATTTCAAGATGATTATCTTAAATATACTATATGACCTCTACTTGTGTTATTCCTCATTCTCACATATCCAGTTTCAAACCTTTCATAATATAAAAGACCTCTCTTTGGTCATCTCCTAGCTGCCTTTTTTCACGAGCACAAAGATCCTGTGAATTCATTTTTTTCTCCAAAATGTACTTCATTCCCGATACAGTTTTTCCAGTGAATATTTCCAGTATCAGTGCAAAATGCAAGTGATTCTGCAGATACTGGAAATCCAGAGCAACACACTCAAAAGTGCTGGAGGAACTCAGCAGGTCAGGCAGCACTTAATGGAAGCAAATGAACAGTCCACCTTTTTGGGCTGTGACCATTCACCAGCTGACTATTAATTTCCCTCCATAAATGCTGGCTGATCAGCAGAATTCCTCCAGCACTTTGTGTGTGTTGCACAGTGAGAAATTTGAGAGGCTTTTATAGAGTGCACAGTTCCTTAGTGTTCATTGGTGGCAGGAGCTTAGACTCTGTCTCATCCCCCCAAGAATCCTTTGTGCTTGCTGTATGGAGCATCAATTCCCCCCTCCAAGTTTTTCTGCACAATAGAATGAACCAATCAGAAACATTTATTTACAGTCAACTTTCACTGGACAACCAATAAATTTCAGACAGACTGAAATTTGTCTTTCAGCAAGTTAATGACCTTGTCGATGCTTACCTCATTCCTGTGCATTCCTGGGACAACCATAGTTAGTCCTGTGTTATGTAGCTGCTCAGGCAAACATTAATAAAGGCTTTTATTATCCTAGCAGTAAACAAGGATGGGGACAATCATTTCATCCACTTGGATTGGACTTGCACTGCACAGTGATACCATCAACTCAATGTGGGACAAGAGGACAAACACATATATAATAGATATGCTTTCCAAAATAGGCTTTGGGGAGGGAATCTGAAAATCGAATACATCTGATCTACACTTATCAGTTGATACAGTCCAAATTAAGGGATAGGAAACTAAGTTTCCTCATCAAAGCTGAGTGAAGCAATGCTGCCTTCTCCCTTCTGACTTGTTTGTATGATGTATAGGGTCATTTACTGAATCTGTCAGATGACCTTCTCTTCATCATGATCTTCACTGATGATTACATGAGCATTCCACTTCACAATTGTTGAGGAAATGAAGCTGTCTGTGATGGTGTGTAGCTTTCCTCAGCAACCTTTGGACAAGAGTTGTTAATTAACAAGTAACATTCTCACAGTAGGAGTGTAGGCCATGATACCTCCAACAAGAAAACACCCAACCATCTATCATTGCCTTACTGTTGCTATGTTCCCTGTCATCAACAACCCAATGCTCATACTGTGGCTACAAGAGCACGTCAGAGGCTAGGTCTAGCAAGTAATTCTCTTTCTGACACCTTAAAGTCTTTCCAGCATCGACAAGGCACAATCATGATGAAAGCTTCACCACTTGCCCCAATTACTATACCAGCTGCAACATTCAAGAAACCCGATAGCATGCAGGACAAACCAGTTTGCTTAATCAGTACTTTGTCTACTACCCTAAATATTAATTCCTTCTGTCAAAGTGGGTAAAATAATTGAAGTGCTACTATTTTCAAAATGCTCTACAGAAACTAATATTCTATTTTCTGAAAGATCCTTCCAAAGGGAGTGGAAGTAATACTAGAAGGATGAGAAATTGATTTTCATACCATAAGGTTGGAGGCTATCCAAACAGAATATAAGGTTTTGTTCCTCTAACCTAAGTGTGGCCCAACAGTGGAGGAGGGCATGGATGGATATATCGGAATGGGAATGCAAAGTGGAATTTAAATGGATGGCCACTGGGAGATCCCACTTGTTCTGGCAGAGGGAGTGTAGATGATCGGCGAAGTGGTCTCCCAACCTACGTCGGGTCCTTTCGACATACAAGAGGCCACACCGGATCACGGAACACAGTAAGTGAACCTAACAGACTCACAAGGTGAAGTGTCGCCTCACCTGGAAGGACTGTTTGAAGCCCTGAATGGGAGTGAGGGAGGAGGTGTAGGGGCAGGTGAAGCACTTGTTCTGCTTGCAAGGGTAAGTGCCTGTAGGGAGATAGTGGGGAGGGATGAACGGTCAAGGGAATCGTGTAGGAAGCGATCCCTGCGGACAGCGGAAAGTGGGGGGGAGGGAAAGATAATAGACAATAGACAGTAGGTGCAGGAGTAGGCCATTTGGCCCTTCTAGCCAGCACTGCCATTCACTGTGATCATGGCTGATCATACACAATCAGTACCCCGTTCCTGCCCCTCCCCATATCCCTTGACCCCGCTATCTATAAGAGCTCTATCTAACTCTCTCTTGAATGCATCCAGAGACTTGGCCTCCACTGCCTTCTGGGGCAGAACATTCCACATATCCACCACTCTCTGGGTGAAAAAGTTTTTCCGCATCTCTGTTCTAAAAGGCCTATCCCTTATTCTTAAACTGTGGCCTCTAGTTCTGGACTCACCCATCAGTGGGAACATGCTTCCTGCCTCCAGCGTGTCCAATCTCTTAATAATCTTATATGTTTCAATCAGATCCCCTCTCATCCTTCTAAATTTCAGTGTATACAAGCCCAGTCGCTCCAATCTTTCAACAAATGACAGTCCGGGAATTAACCTTGTGAACCTACGCTGCACTCCCTCAATAGCAAGAATGTACTTCCTCAAATTTGGAGACCAAAACTGTACACAATACTCCAGGTGGGGTCTCACCAGGGCCCTGTACAGCTGCAGAAGGACCTCTTTACTCCTATGCTCAATTCCTCTCGTTATAAAAGCCAGCATGCCATTAGCTTTCTTCACTGCCTGCTGTACCTGCATGCTTGCTTTCATTGACTGATGTACAAGAACACCTAGATCTCATTGTACTTCCCCTTTTCCTAACTTGACTCCATTTAGATAGTAATCTCCCTTCCTGTTCTGGCCACCAAAGTGGATAACCTCACATTTATCCACATTAAACTGCATCTGCCATACATTTGCCCACTCACCCAACCTGTCCAAGTCACCCTGCATTCTCATAACATCCTGACATTTCACACTGCCACCCAGCTTTGTGTCATCAGCAAATTTGCTAATGTTACTTTTAATCCTTTCATCTAAATCATTAATGTATATTGTAAACAGCTGCGGTCCCAGCACCGAACCTTGCGGTACCCCACTGGTCACAGCCTGCCATTCCGAAAGGGACCTGTTAATCACTCCTTTTTGTTTCCTGTCAGCCAGCCAATTTTCAATCCATGTCAGTACTCTGCCCCCAATACCATGTGCCCTAATTTTGCCCACTAATCTCCTATGTGGGACTTTATCAAAAGCTTTCAGGAAGTCCAGGTACACTACATCCACTGGTTCTCCCTTGTCCATTTTCATAGTTTCATAGATGTGTTTGGTGGTGGGATCCTGTTGGAGGTGGCGGATGGTTCGGAGAATTATGTGTTGGACAAGGAGGCTGATGAGATGGTGGGTGAGGACAAGAGGAACCCTATCCCTGGTAGCGTGGCAGGAGGATGGGGTAAGAACAGACGTGCCTGTAATGGAAGAGATGTGGTTAAGGGCAGTGTTGACGGTGGAGGAAAGGAAGTCAGTTTCTTTGAAAAAGGAGGACATCTCCTTCATTTTAGAATGAAAAGCCTCATCCTGAGAGCAGATGCAGCGTGGAGATGGAAGAATTGAGAGAAAAGGATGGCATTTTCACAAGTAGCAAGGTGGGATGAGGCATAGTCCAGGTAGCTGTGAGAGTTCGTTGGTTTATAATAATCGGTGGATAAGCTGTCTCCGGAGATAGTGAGATCGAGAAAGGGAAGGAAAATGTCGGAAATGGAGCATGTGAATTTGAGGGCTGGGTGGAAGTGAAGGCAAAGTGAATGAAATCGACGAGTTCAGCACGGGTGCAGGAAGCAGCAGTCGTCGATGCAGCATAGGAAAAGTGCGGGACGGTCACCAGTGTAGGCTTTGAACATACTGTTCAACATAGTCGACGAACAGCCAGGCATAGCTAAAACCCATGCGAATGCCCATGGCTACCCCTTTTGTTTGAAGGAAGTGGGAGGACCCAAAGGAGAAATTTTTTAGAGTGAGGACAAGTTGCAGTCGGTGGAGGAGAGTGGTAGTGGAGGGAAACTGGTTGGGTCGGGTGTCCAGAAAGAAATGGAGAGCTTTGAGGCTTTCCTGGTGGGGTGGAGGTGTATAAGGACTGGATATCCATAGTAAAAATAAGATCATGGGGGCCAGGAAACCTGAAATTCTTGAAAAGATCAAGAACGTGTGAGGTGTCAAGGATGTAGGAGGAAGGGACTGCACTGGGGAGGGATAAAACAGAGTCGAGGAACGCAGGTATGAGTTCCGTGGAGAAGGAACAAGCTGTAACAATGGATCTATCTGGACAAGTAGGTTTGTGGAGTTTTGGTAGGAGGTAGAAACGGGAGGTGCGGGTGGGGTAACAGTGAGGTTGGTGGCGGTGAATGGGAGAGCCCCAGAGTCAATAAGGTTGGTGATGGTATAGGAGACAATGGCCTGGTGTTTCTTAGTGGGGGGTCCTGTTCGAGGGGTAAGTAAGAGGAGGTGTTTGAGAGTTGGCGCTTGGCCTCAGCAGGATAGAGGTCAGTTTGCATCTCCCTTATCTGCGGGTTTGATGGTGAGGTTAGGGTTAGCGCAGAGGGAGAGGAGAACTGAATGTTCGGAAGGAGAGAGGCCAGAATAGGAGAGAGGAATGTTAAAGTCTAGAGGGCCTATGTCCCGTCGGCAATTGGCAATGAAAAGGTCTAGAGCAGGCAGCATGGGGTGTCCAGGAAGAGGAAGAGTGTTGAAGACCAGAGAAGGGGTCGTCGATGCGGGCTGGGGAGTCCTTGCAAAGAAATAGGCTCGGAGACTAAGGCTGCGGAAGAAGAGAGCGTCATGGTGGGTGCATGGGGACAATAGTGAGGTCCTGGCTGAGGACAGAAAGTCCTGCCTCAGAGAGGGGATGGAGAAAACCTGGCATGGGTGAGAGCTGGGATTGGAGTGGGGGAGGTTTGGGTGTTCAGGTGCCATGGGGTGGGAGGGGGATGGAGTCTTCAAGGGCCCAAGAGCTGGCGGTGGGACCTGAGAGAGACAGGATTGTGAGGTGGTGGTGGGGAAGAGGAGACTGCCGCCCATGAAGACCCAGCCTGGAGATCAAGGCCAGAGTCCGAGATGGACGTTGCGCAATCTGCACTTTGGTCATTGGAACCTGCATTGATGGCGGTGGAGTCTGCATTTTGAGTCTGCTCTGGAGTGTTAGAGCCGTTGAGATCAGCAGAGTTCGCAGCCTGGGGGCATCCAGGCCTGCCGGGGTTGGAGTCAACAGTTTCTGTGGTGATCTTCCGATCTTTGTAGGGCATACGTGGTCTTAGTCATACGTAATCCTGCATGTCTTTACCAAACTTTATAACTGGAGTAACTTCACTAGAAGATCTAGACACATTAAAATAGCAGCTCATCATTACTGTATGCCTGGTTAATAACTGCTAGTCAGTGATGCCCAAAAAGTGAATAAGCATTAATAAATATGATTATATTTTCAGCCTCTCAAAATTTGATTTTCTGTAATACTATATAGTTTCTGTTATACTGTACTTATATCCTTCCCTAACATTAATATTATATAATATGGCATATTACATAGTTCTGTATTTTTATATCGCTTATATTGTTCCGCTTCATTCCCCATTATGAAATCTGTTTGCAGATTTTCCCTGGTAGTCTTTTTGCATTTAGGGTTAGAAAGGTGTGCTGAATATGTTGTGAGAACTCAAATGCCTTAACTCTTTTATATACCTCTTGTGTCCAATTCATATCAGGGTAAAGCAGTTCTCAATGAATATTTTACTGCATTTTTTACACATTTCCCTAAGCTTGCAATGTATTTCTTCCTCTATCTCTTTCACTACTAGACGGCCTCGAGATTGAACTATCAGTGTTGTTAATGCTTTATTATTCTACAGATCCCTTTGTTTTGTCAGAATCAGAATCAGGTTTAATATCACTGGTATATATGATGAAATTTGTTTTGCAGCAGTACATTGCAATAATAATAAAAACTAAATTACAATAAGTATATATAAAAATGAAAATTAAATAAGTAGTGCAGAAAAAGGAAAAATACTGAGGTTTGGAGACATCAGCCATCTTGACTTCAAGTATCCTACCACCAAACATATCTTTACCTCCTTCCCCCTTCCGCTTTCCATAGGGATCGCTCCCACAGTGATTCCCTTGTCCACTTGTCCCTCCCCAATAATCTCCCTCCTGGCGCTCATCCCTGCAGGCAGCCAAAGTGCCACACCTGCCCAATCACATCCTCCCTCACCTCAATTCAGAGACCCAAACAGTCCTTCCAGGTGAGGCAACACTTCACCTGCAATCCTGCTGAGGTCATCTATAGTGCCCACTGCTTCTGATGTGGCCTGTTCTACATTGGCGAGAACTGCTGTATATCAGAGGACTGCATTGTTGAGCATCTCTGCTCCATCCACCAAAATTAGAACTTCTTGTGGCCAAACATTTCAATTCCCATTTCGACATGTCAGTCCATGCCCTCCTGTTGTGCCAAGGTAAGCCCACCCTTAGGGTGGAGGAGCCTCCAGACTGATGGCATGAACATCGGTTTCTTAATCTGGCAATTTTTCCCTCCCCCTCTCCTATTCCCTGCTCTGGCCTCTTACCTCTTCTCACCTGCCTATCACTTTCCCCTGGGTCCCCTTGTCATTTCCTTTCTCCTATGGTGAAGAGCGCGTTACAAGTGAAGGATTGGGTTGTATCCACTACATTTTGTAGGATTTTCAATTCAAGGGCATTGGTGTTTCCATAACAGGCTGTGATGCAGCCAGTCAATATACTCTCAATTACATATTTATAGAAGTTTGTCAAAGCTTTAGATGTCAGGTCAAATTTTTGCAAACTCCTAAACAAGTTGAGGTGCTGTCGTGCTTTCTTCAAAAATGCACTTACATCCACTGAAATGATAACACCAAGGAGTTTAAAGTTGCTCACATCTCTGATCCTCCAATGTGTACTGGGTCATTGACCTCTGCTTTCTTCCTCCTGAAGTCAATGATCAGCTCCTTGGTCTTGTTGACATTCAGTGAGAGGTTGTTGTGGCACCACTCAGCCAGATTTTCAACCCCCCTCTGTATGTTGATTTGTCACCATCTTTGATTTAGCCTGAATCAGTGCTGTTGTCAGCAAACTTGAAAAGGCATTGGAGCTGTGCATAGCCACACAGTTCTAAGTGTAAAGCGAGTAGAATGGGGGACTGAGCACACACCCTAGTGGTGCACCCATGGAAGGTTATTGTTGTGACAGCACCCAGACGGCATATCTATTTCTTTCCTGCATGCCTTCACATCATCATCTGATATTTTGCCAACAATAGTTGCACTGGCAGCAAATGCTGAGCACTCATCCTTGTGGTGCACCAGTGTTGATTGTCGGCGAGGAGCAGATGTTATTTCCTAACAGCACGGACTGGTCTCACAGTGAAGAAGTCAAGGATCCAGCTGCAGAGTGAGATACAGAAGCCCAGGTTTTTGAGCTTGTTGATTAGAACTGAGGGTATGATAGTAGTGTACACTGAGCTGTAGTCAATAAACAGCACCCTAATGAAGGTATTACTATTATTCAGGTGATTTAAGGCCAAGTGGAGAGCCCCTGCCATCCTATCTATACTGTACTTTCCTCTAAGCCACACTAGGATAATCAAATTTAATTTGGGTAAAAATCACTTATTATCATGAGTACAAGTGGATCAAATTTTAAAGTTAGGTAAAAATTCTATGCAGCAAAATACCCAGAAGACAATTTTAATGTATGCTTTAAGCAGATTGATATAATTACATAATTAACACTTAGAAAATGCTCATGTTCTTGTTTTATGTACAGGTACATTAATTTCCATATTAAAACAAAATTGACTTCATTTGAAAGAAACATTATATCCCAATGTCTGCTAAAATATACCAAAATGACTTTTAATTTTATCTGCTGCATAAAAATTCTTTAATATATTTAACTTGCAGGTTTATCTGATTATGTCATTATTGACAGATGCCAGAATTCTCCATGAACTGATGACTGACACTAATATGCTAGAGAGGAGAAAATTTCAACTACAGATATTACTACCTTTCAAGATTAGCAGTGAGCACCATCACTTCAATCCTGACTATCAAATCCCAGATAATGAGTTTTTAATAAACCACACACCTAAGAACCAAATTTTACATATAATGAAGGCAAATGGACTATTGAACTTTATTGCAAGAGCTGTGGTGCACAGATGTAGGGAACACTTGCTTCAAGAATTCAGGATACTAACGAGATCACACTTCAATACTACAAACTCCATCCAAGAAATTATTCTAATAAACCACTGTCATAGAAACATAGAATAGGTGCAGGAGTAGGCCATTCGGCCCTTCGAGCCTGCACCACCATTCAGTATGATCATGCCTGATCATCCAACTCAGAACCCTGTACCTGCTTTCTCTCCATACCCCCTGATCCCTTTAGCCACAAGGGCCATATCTAACTTCCTCTGAAATATAGCCAAAGAACTGGCCTCAACTGTTTCCTGTGGCAGAGAATTCCACAGATTCACCACTCTCTGTGTGAAGAAGTTTTTCCTCATCTTGGCCCTAAAAGGCTTCCCCTTTATCCTTAAACTGTGACCCCTCATTCTAGACTTCCCCAACATCGGAAACAATCTTCCTGCATCTAGCCTGTCCAATCCCTTTAGAATTTTATACGTTTCAATAAGATCCCCCCTCAACCTTCTAAATTCCAGTGAGTATAAGCCTAGTCGATCCAGTCTTTCTTCATATGAAAGTCCTGCCATCCCAGGAATCAATCTGGTGAACCTCCTCTGTACTCCCTCTATGGCAAGAATGTCTTTCCTCAGATTAGGGGACCAAAACTGCACACAATATTCTAGGTGTGGTCTCACCAAGGCCTTGTACAACTGCAGTAGAACCTCCCTGCTCCTGTATTCAAATCCATTTGCTATGAATGCCAACATACCATTTGCCTTTTTCACAGCCTGCTGTACCTGCATGCCCACCTTCAATGACTGGTGTACGATGACACCCAGGTCTCGTTGCATCTCCCCTTTTCCTAATCGGCCACCGTTCAGATAATAATCTGTTTTCCAGTTCTTGCAACCAAAGTGGATAACCTCACATTTATCCACATTAAATTGCATCTGCCATGAATTTGCCCACTCACCTAACCTATCCAAGTCACCCTGCATCCTCTTCACAGCTAACACCGCCGCCCAGCTTTGTGTCATCTGCAAACTTGGAGATGCTGCATTTAATTCCCTCGTCTAAATCCTTAATATATATTGCAAACTTGGTTCCCAGCACTGAGCCTTGCGGTACCCCACTAGTCACTGCCTGCCATTATGAAAAGGTCCCGTTTACTCCCACTCTTTGCTTCCTGTCTGCCAACCAATTCTCTATCCACATCAATACCATATCCCCAATACCGTGTGCTTTAAGTTTGCGCACTAATCTCCTGTGTGGGAACTTGTCAAAAGCCTTTTGAAAATCTAAATATACCACATCCACTGGCTCTCCCCTATCCACTCTACTGGTTACATCTTCAAAAAATTCTTTCATAAATCCATGCTGACTTTGTCTGATGATTTCACCTGTTTCCAAACGTGCTGATATCACATCTTTGATAACCAACTCTAGCATTTTCCCCATCACCGAGGTCAGACTAACCGGTCTATAATTCCCCGGTCTCTCTCTCCCTCCTTTTTTAAAAAGTGGGGTTACATTAGCCACACTCCAATTGTCAGGAACTAATCCAGAATCTAAGGAGTTTTGAAAAATTATCACTAATGCATCCACTATTTCTTGGGCTACTTCCTTGAGCACTCTGGGATGCAGACCATCTGGCCCTGGGAATTTATCTGCCTTTAATCCCTTCAATTTATCCAACACCACTTCCCTACTAACATGTAGGGAAGTTCCTCAGTTCCTCATCTCACTAGACCCTCAGTTCCTCCATCTCACTAGACCCTCGGTTCCTTACTATTTCCGGATGATTTCTTATGTCCTCCTTAGTGAAGACAGAACCAAAGTAGTTATTCAATTGGTCTGCCATGTCTTTGTTCCCTATGATCAATTCACCTGTTTCTGACTGTAAAGGACCTACATTTCTCTTGACCAATCTTTTTCTTTTCACATATCTATAAAAGCTTTTACAGTCAGTTTTTATGTTCCCTGCCAGCTTTTTTCCCTTTCCTAATTAAGCCCTTTGTCCTCCTCTGCTGGTCTCTGAATTTCTCCCAGTCCTCAGGTGCGCTGCTTTTTTTCGCTAATTTATATGTTTCTTCTTTGGACTTGATACTATCCCTAATTTCCCTTGTCAGCCACGAGTGCACTACCTTCCCTGGTTTATTCTTTTGCCAAACTGGGATGAACAATTGTTGTAGTTCATCCATGCAATCTTTAAATGCTTGCCATGCTTGCCACCATCAACCCTTTAAGTATTATTTGCCAGTCTAAGCTAATTCACGTCTCATACCCTCAAAGATAGCCTTCTTTAAATTTAGAACCTTTGTTTCTGAATTAACTATGTCACTCTCCATCTTAATGAAGAATCCCACCAGATTATGGTCACTCTTACCCAAGGGGCCTCGCACGACAAGATTGCTAACTAACCCTTCCTCATTGCTCAATACCCAATCTAGAATGGCCTGCTCTCTAGTTGGTTTCTCGACATGTTGGTTCAGAAAACCATCCCGCATACATTCCAAGAAATCCTCTTCCTCAGCACCCTTACCAATTTGGTTCACCCAATCTATATGTAGATTATAACTACTGTTCCTTTATTGCACGCATTTCTAATTTCCTATTTAATGCCATCCCCAACCTCACCACTACTGTTAGGTGGCCTGTACACAACTCTCACCAGCGTTTTCTGCCCCTTGTGTCAACGTCAATGGAGAGCAGTTTCATTTGAAGGATTTCTGGAATAGAGGGCTAAATTACTAAGAAAGATTGAACCTCACTGAAATATACAAGGTTCTGATGGAACTTTACGGAATGTATTTTATATTTCCCCTGCTGGAGGCATCTAGAACTAGAGATCATAAGGATGAAAAGCTTCAGGCACTTACAGGAAATGGATAAATACTGCAGACAGGGAGTGGAAACTGTAGTGAAATTGATCTATATTGTGGTAACAGTGGAATTATTCTGACTATGATAATAAAGCAACAATGGGCCAAAGCAATTCTAAAGCTTTGACAATAAAAACCTTCTGACACTCTATGCCAGATTGGCCTGAGAAAAATATTCTGCCTCCCCTCAAAAATACTGTTCACTTTGCCATGTCTATGAATACCATTTCTTGGGTACAAATAATAATTTACTTAATACAACAGAGCAATTATTATACACCAGTAAAGACCAAATTTACATTAACTAGCTATGTATATTAAAAAAATAAATTTGCTTACAACAGATAGAACAGAATGTTTTGAAACATTATTTCATAATTATTTTCTTATTGAATATTATTGTGTGGCATTGCTTATAAAATAGGGTAACAAATAATTTACTGCAGTTTACTCCAAATGTCTTAAAATTGACCCTACAGTCAAAAATGTATCATATATTATTGGAACTGATCTTTAAGGAAAGACAAATTACTGAGGAAGTTTTGTCAGGCAAGTCAGTCAGAATTAGGCTATTACAAAAAGATGTCAGAGTTAAATTGAATCAGTTGAGTTATATACATTCATAGAAATATATCTATTTAAAAATAAGCAGGGAAATGTCAATAAACTGTAAGACTGTTACATAAAGAACAGTTCCATACTATATTTCTATGCGTAGAGATAAATCCAATGATTATATTGATTGTATTGGAAAGCTGTCCAAAAAGACATACTGAATTTCTAAAAATATTTGTTTGAGTGCATTATATAGTCTGTGTAATGGATCAAATACTGACTTTGAGGTATCAAACGGTAATCCTTCTGTATTAATGGTTATTTGAGTTTTCAACAAGTGACATTGTAAACTATTCAAACATTTTCCATGTACAATTCAGCAAAGAAAGAAAATGACAAACAAAACTTCCACTGGAGTAAGCTATATATTTCTTATAAATTTGAATAATTTGCAAAGAAATATTCATGAAATTGGGAGTCATTCCCCACCACACAGAAAAGCATTTAAAAACAAACTGCCTTCTGTTACGGATCTGGGACTGGAAAAGTGTATGGAATTAGTCAATCACTATCAGAAGAGGAACTGGAACTTTCTGATGACGATGAAGAAGTGGCTTGGTCCTTTTTCTTCTTAACTTTCTGGTGATGCTTGTGACTTCTGTGTTTTCGTTTCTTATTTTTCTTTTTCTTCTTAATAACGTGATGTTTCCTGCTCCTTTTTTCACTTCTGTCTTCACTGCATGAACGGGATCTTAAGAAATTAACAAGTTTAATTAAACATCAGCTACTTTTCTTCCCCCACCCCCCAATATCCATAGTAACATGAGATGGAAGGTCTACTGACTCAGTAGTGTTTTCACTTGTCTTAGTTTTTTATGGTTCTAATCAGAACAATGGAGATTGAAGAGCACAGTCAGACTACCGAATCACATTAAGAAAAAGGACTTCAAGTCCCCATTACTCTACCACCACAAAGGAGAAAGGCATGCCTTAGATTTAATTTCACTCTTCCTGTATTTAACTCTCTATCACTGGTGTTGGACCTGATTTCAAAAAGTGTCATGCATTTGCATTACTATTAGGAACCTACAGGGCTATGATGCATATCAGGAACGTGGAGAATTCCATTACATATTAGATCAACACTTAAGTATAAATAGATCTCTAAAATACAAGGGGACATGGACGTAGGAAAGGAGTGAATTGGGCACTATATGATCGTCAATTTTTTTTTAAAGAACATTTAGATTATCTTATGTCACTGATTTGAACTGGTTAAATGTGCAATAGGGTCTAAAACAGGATGAAACTAAGTTTTGTTTTAATGGCATTTGGCAAGTTATACTTACTATATGTTGTGGAAAGCTTGCAACTCAAAGTGAGGGCACAGATTTTGTGATGTAGACATAAAGCCAATTTTCCTTTGTAAAACAGTGTGATTGTTCTGTATGTCTATAATTGATGTTAGTTTTCTATATAATGTTTATATATATCTATTGATGACTATAATGATAAAGATAATATATAAGAGTGGGAAATACCCCACTGTGATTTTTAATTTTTAAAATGTTATCAACACATCAAATACAGTATCTTGGATTCAAAACTACTGAAATCAGTTGTGAGGAGTTACATTGTGCATAGCATAAATTCCCTATCCAGTCACCAGCCTATTTACCTTTTTCTTTGTTCACCTCTTTTATCTTTCCTTTTCTTCTTGTGATGATCTTGCTTCTTCTCATCATCTGGTATTGTTTCTACAAGAGGTTCGCCAAGGAAAATGTAATTATCTGGATAACAATGTTTCACATCTTAAATTGATCTAGTTGATATTACTCTTTATTTTATCTCTGCTCCAACTGCTATCCCAATTATATAATCTATTTCCAGTCCAAGTTCTCTGCTTCCTATTATTCCAAATTACTGATGATCACAATGGGGAAATCTGTTAACAGGCAATTCATCCGATAGGTAGAACAATATATTTATATGGACAATGAAGGTCTGATAAGCAAAGAGAGAGTTCAAATTATATATCCATACAGTGGTGTAGTTAAGTGATAATTCACCCCACCCCCCCAAAAAACCTGCTGATGGCAGAAATCTAACACAGAAATAGAAAACATTGGAAATATTCAGCAGAACTGGCAACATTAGTGGGAAGCGAGACAGAGTTAACATGACAGGTCAAAGGCACTTCATCAGAGCTTTGTCTCTGTTCCCACAGATGCAACTCGACCTTCAAAGCACTTCTAGAATTTTCTGTTTTTATTATAGCTGTAAGTGCTGGAGACAGAAACATAAGGAATTTGAGATAGACTCACACATAAAGATACAACTAAGTTCAGATGCTTAGAAACTGGGTGAAGGCCCTTCAAATCTGAGACAAAATGCATTTACTTATAGATATTGGATCTTTACATTGGAAAATCAGTACATTTCTGCAAGGGGCAAGATATTTATTCTTTTAAACGGCATCCTGACAGTAGCATATTTATCCATCATTTTTTTGGGGATTGAGATATTGGATTACCAGTGGTATAGGCAAGTTTAAAAATTTTGTTTTAAAAGAAGACATAGTAAAGCTGGCTGATATCAAATAAGATTTGACTTGAGTCTGACCATAGGTCAAAGTTCTGTTTCAAAAACCATGTATGTTTATATGTGTATTTCCCCCATAATTTTGTTTTCCAAAATAACGATGACAAAATTAAAAATACTTCTGAGTACAAACCTTTCCTGCAATGACTAGCACACCTTCATGGCTTAAATTTGGCTGATCAATGTTCTATGAAAAGCTTTACCATATTAATACTGCATTGATTATTTTAAGAAGGATTGTGAAAATGTGGTTCTGATTATGCACTTGCAGTATTTGTATCATTTTCTGGAACATTTAAAAGATGAGGAACATAAAGATTAAAGGTTAAAGAAACAGATATACTGTACACATGCATTCAGAGGAGACATACTCCATTTCCTCATATTAAGCTGAATTACAAAGGCATCAATCACAAAAACACCTAAGTTTCATTTGCCTGAGTGACACAGAGAAGTTTTTAAATCAACCCATAATATTTAACATTCATTCTCTCTCCATAGATGCTATTCACCTGCTCAAGATTTAATGCTTTTATTTCAGATTTCCAGTTTCTAAGTTTTTCCCTTTCTTTTCAGTCACATTGTTTTGCTTCAGTTTGCTTAGATAGTTTAATTTTGCTCAAGTATTTTTCAAAAAAATTAATCCTTTATTTGCAGTTGTTATCAAATGGGTTAATAATCATGAGGAAATTCCATGCATACAGTAGATCATGAACTGTAAACACTTGAGGAATTGTGTCCTGCAAAAGCCTGCATCTCTCCAGGCTCTGGGTCTGGATCTTGTCTTACACTTTTTATTCTTTAATTTCCACCATAACTTTTATTCCTGAAACTATTATTATATAACCATATAACAATTACAGCACGAGAACAGGTCATTTTGGCCCTTCTAGTCCATGCCGAACGCTTACTCTCACCTGGTCCTACCTACCTGCACTTAGCCCATTACCCTCCATTCCTATCCTGTCCATATACCTATCCAGTTTTAATTTAAATGACAATATCGAATCTGCCTCTACCACTTCTACTGGAAGCTCGTTCCACACAGCTACAACTCTCTGAATAAAGAAATTCCCCCTCGTGTTACCCCTAAACTTTTGCCCCCTAATATATCATTTACATACCTTCTCTAGGGCCTCTACAGAGGTGGTGCAAATCATTCATTTGTTGCAAATTGCTCACATTTCCAGAGCCATACACAATGATTAAAAACCAATGTGGTCAATTATAAATCAGGTAGTTTATTTTTAAAATTAAATAATAAAGTGAAATGTACCTTTTTCATTAATAATTTCCTGCAATTGCTTAAGTTCTTCTTCCTCTTCAGTGTCCTCACTGCTGGTACTACTGACATCCAAAACAATATCTTTTTTAGGATCCACACGAACAAAATTTCGACACTCAAAAGTTAGATGGCCAGCTGGAAGCATAAAAATTATTTATTATATAAACACAAAATAAGATCTGTGAACAGTTGACAGTGCAACACTCCATTCATAGTTTGGTGAATAGTAACACAGACTTTGCCCCATGCAGCTGAACGTAAGTTCCATTCAGGCGGCAGAAACATTAATAAACAATAACATTTAGGATACACAAGTTGTAAAAACATTGCCCTCAAAGGAGAGTTTAACTCTGGAAGTTATGATCATCAATATCTTGGGATCGCCACTGATCAATAAGTATCGTCAGTCATAATTATGTCACGGTTACTAAAGCAGGTCAGAGGATGGTGATACTGCTCTCAGTCTCTCACATCCCAGCTCCTCAAATTGGTATCAAAATGCTTAACTCATCAATGTAAAATAATCTTCTACACTTGCTTAGTTTAGTAATGGTACAACCACTTGAGAAGCTTGATTGATACCTGATACCTGATCCACTTGTTTAAAACATCTATTCTGTTGGAGCCATGTATCTATTTTCTGTCTTTCTGTATTGTATTTTGTGTTGTGCATTTGTTACGGGTCACGGTAATTTGTCACGTAGGTAGAAATAAGTGAGAACAGTTATGTATTCAGGCTTTGTCTTAGTTAAGTTTAGACTAGTTGGCTAGAGGCATTGGGGAATGATCGTTTTTGTTGACCGCTTACTCATATTTATTTCTAATATCGCTACAAGATTGTTGGTCTCTTACTCAAGAATCGAACGTACTCTTTTTCAACTTGGAACTTAGTTACTTGGAAGCACGTTATTACAGTGTGAACTCCTGTACTCAGTGTCTCAGTGGTCTTGGTTTGTTTTCAAGCAACAGCTACATTTTGTCTACAAAAATGAATTGCCAATAAGAAACAAACATCAGTCTACGGCAAAGGATTGCCTTGGACCTGTTGGCCAAGGTAGAGCAGCTTGCAGAAGGGTTATCGGTGACCTTCTGTTGATTCATGCTGTGTATTTGTGGTTTGAACAGTTTTGAAGTTTCAGAGCTGCCTGTCCATTGGGGAACATGATATGATTGTGTGCTGATTGCCTGAGGGCTTGGCACTTAGTTTTTATTGAAGTGCTGAAATAGTGCCCTGGTTGTTGTTATTTGAATTTGGTCTGCTTTAAGCGCTGTAGATGCACGGACAGTTTGGTTGTTACCTATGTTTATTGAAACGAATATCACCAGTGCATTTTGCAAATATGCTGCGGGTGAACAGAGAATTAACTGCAAGCTGTACAATAAGAAGAAAGTAACACAAGTGAATCGAAGCGTGGAACTGACGTCAGTGACCTTGAAGTTGGGGCTAGCAAGAGACATTAAACTTACTTAGAAAGCTTTAGCGGATAGAATTGAAAATCTTCGAAGGAAGTACAAAACAAATGTGAACAAAATTAAAGGTTTAAATGATGTTATGAGAAATAAAGAAAATCCCTTACAAACACAATCTTACCTTGAGGACTTCACTATTCTCTGTGAAACTGTTGCTAAGCAACAGCACATGTTAATCTCACGACTTCCCAAGGGCAAACAGGACTAACAGAATGAATGTTAGTGGTGCATTCACAGTGGTTGTGAAACAATGGTTGATCCCACCATGTTACAAGGTCAAGTTGCTGCAACAAGTGAACATTGAATTGAATTGACTTTTACTTACATCCTTCATATACGTGAGTAAAAATCTTTACGTTAAGTCTCTGACTAAATGTGCAATTTATAGTAATTTATAATAAATAGTATGTACAAAAAAAAGGACAGTCAATATAACATAGAAATACAATTGTGTCAGCATGAATTAATCAGTCTGATGGCCTGGTGGAAGAAGCTGTCCTGGAGCCTGTTGATCCTGGCTTTTATGCTGCGGTACCGTTTCCCTGATGGTAGCAGCTGGAACAGTTTGTGGTTGGGGTCACTCGGGTCCCCAATGATCCTTCGGTCCCTTCTTACACACCTGTCTTTGTACATGTCCTGCATAGTGGGAAGTTCACATTTACAGAGTCCTGCAATTGAGTGAGGTACAGTTCCCATACAAGGCAGTGATGCAGCCAGTCAGGTTGCTCTCAATTGTGCCCCTGTAGAAAGTTCTTAATATTTGGGGGCCCATGCCAAACTTCTTCAACTGTCTGAGGTGAAAGAGGTGCTGTTGTGTCTTTTTCACCACATAGATGGTGTGTACAGGCAACATGAGATCCTCGGTAATGTTTATGCCGAGGAACATAAAGCTGTTCACCCTCTCAACCCCAGATCCATTGATGTCAATAGGGGTTAGCATGTCTCCATTCCTCCTGTAATCCACAACCAGTTTTTGTGACATTGAGGCAGTGGTTTTTTTTTATACCACTGTGTCAGGGTGATGACTTCTTCTCTGTAGGCTGCCTCGTTATTATTTGAGATTAGGCCAATCAGTGTAGTATCAGAGTGTAATATGTGTCTCACCTGCCATCAGGTGATGTTTCTCAAATTCCAAGGCATGTTTTGACTATGCATGTGGCAGAGGACCCACAAGATGATGTAAATCTGAGTGACAAGGTGTCAAATGTCAGCATTCGAAGTTCTGCTGCAGGGAGAGCATCTTCTGTATCTAATACCTCATCTGTGCACATTAAAACAGAGACCAACTTAGCTGCCTTAATCACACATCAACAATTATTGAAGGGCAAACATGCACTTGAAGAGCAACAGGAACAGCTACAGAAAAGAAAGGAAGAAATTGCCACACAGATAGTCAGAGTGAACGTGCTGAGGGCTCCAAGTGTGGCGAGTACAAGGAGTCCTCCAGGACAGTTCCACGGTGTGAACAGGCACAGAGAAAAACAAAAACACTCAAAGTCAAGGTCCATTCATCTGTTCCTCAAGTGTCTGTGAAATATGAAGAACTACCCCAACAGGTAGTTCAGGATCTTTACTCTCAGTCTGCACTAATGAGGCACTCTGAACCCACATCATATCCAACAGCTCGAAAGCCTCATTGGACATTCACTTCAGCATGAAAACACACTCATTTCAGATGGAAGAGATCAAAGTAGTATTAGTAATATCATGAGGAAGCAAAATTAAATAACAACTTTATTGGCATCACAATAGCACATTTCATCTGTGCCTAAAATTAGAGATTCAAATCTTCGATGGTGTTTTATTGCAGTATTATGCATTCCTGAAGGCTTTTGAAAACAACATTGAAGCCATAGTGACTACCTCTAATTCATTGAACAGTCACTAGGGGTCACTGTACAGAACTTGTCAAAAATTGCCAACATATCAACCCCAAGAGAGGGTATGTAAAAGCCAAGGAACATTTTGGTGTTGAACAGAAAATTGTATCTGCCTACATGCAAAAGGGTCTTTCTTAGATACCTATTAAATCTAGATATATCTTAAAGACTACAATCTTTTTCTTTGAGGCTGATGTAATGCCACAGAAGAAGTGCAGTACATGTGTGAGCTGGATGTGCCTGCTAATATGTATTGTCATAAAGAAATTGTCCTATGTGCTGAGAGACAAATGGGGAATAGTGGTCTGTAAACTGCATGAAAGGCACAACCATAAGACTTTTGCTGACATTATTGGTTTTATTGAAAGGCAAGGAAAAGATTGCACCAGATCCAGTATTTGGGAATATACAGGATGCTCCATCACCTGCAATAAGCAATTGTGTGAACAAAAATAATTCTAAGGCTAAAGGAAGCTACTGTGACTGCTGTGAAAAGTAAAGCTAAAACTGGACCTGGAACTAATGAAAGGGAAATGGTCTCGTCAGCTAAAAGGATTTGTCTGTTCTGCAAGGGTGAACACACATTGGATATATGACCTCAACTGGAGGAAAGGGCTCAAAATGAGAAGATTGCCTTCCTAAAGGAAAATGGTGTCTGCTTGGGCTGTCTGCGTACAGGGCACATCAGCAAGTGTCTTTAATACAAGGTGTGCAGTGGCATCCCAACAAACCTCATATTCACTCTGACGAAAAGGGTACAGAATCAGACAGCAGTGGTTGTGCTCTGATAACTATTGGCCTCACAGGAACTGGCGATTATGATTGTAAACTTCCCATTATTCCAATATAAGAGAAGTTAAGAAGGGTAACCAGACAGTGGTTTCTTATGCTTTCCTAGATCAAGGGATTACAACAATGTTCTGCACAGGGGGCCTAATGAGCAACCTCACAGGGAAAAGGACACTTATTCTCTTACATACTATGGAGCAAGAGAAAGCCATCAGTAGCCACATTGTTTCAGGATTGGAAGTGGCTGGCTTATGTATTGCCCTGGTTAAAATTTCTGCTATGCTGAGGTATCTTTATTTTAGCAGTTTTCTGTGAATGCAGAGGGTCATAGAACAGCATGGTCCTGAAAAACGTTGTCTCATTTTTACCATGTACTGTACCAGCAGTTATGGTCGAAATGATAATAAAAGTGACTTGACAATACAGGTCCTTTGGCCCATAATGCTATGCCGAACATGACTTACTTTAGAAATTACCTAGGGGTACCCATAGCCCTCTATTTTTCTAAGTTCCATGTACCTATCCAAGAGTCTCTTAAAAGACCCTATCGTATCCGCCTCCACCACCATTGCCAGCAGTCCATTCCACACTCACCGTTCTCTGCGTAAAAAAAACTTACCCGTCATCTCCTCTGTACCCACTTACAAACACCTTAAAACTGTCTCCTCCTGTATTAGCCCTTTCAGCCCTGGGAAAAAGCCTCTGACAATCCACGTGATCAATGCCTCTCATCATCCCATACCCTCTATCAGGTCACCTCTCATCCTCCATTGCTTCCAGGAGAAAAGGCCAAGTTCACGCAACCTATTCTCATAAGGCATGCTCCCCAATCCAGGAAACGTCCTTGTAGATCTCCTCTGCACCTTTTCTATGGTTTCCACATCCTTCCTGTAGTGAGGTGACCAGAACTGAGCACAGTACTCCAAGTGAGGTCTGACCAGAATCCTATATAGCTGTAACATTACCTCTTGGCTCTTGAACTCAATCACGGTTGATGAAGGCCAATACACTGTATGCCTTCTTAACCACACAGTCAACCCGCGCAGCAACTTTGAGTGTCCTATGAACTTGGACCCCAAGATCCCTCTGATCCTCAACACTGCCAGGAGTCTTACCATTAATACTACATATTGCCATAATATTTGACCTACCATATCCTGTTAGTAAGCTTCACAGACTAGTGTTTTGGCTTCAGCTAAAGATAAGGAGCGATTTTGTCCAACTTAGGAATGTTGTATCAGCCACTCAGGATTGCCTTGGTACATGTTGTAACTTTCTGCTCAGTGGGATGTGATGGAAAATTTGAGAGAGCTGGGCAGGACCAGATTTCTGAAGGACAGTAGTTTGGCTTGGGGTCTTTTGGCAGGAGCTGCAGAACGCAGCTAAGGGAAGATAGTTGTAGAATGCTGCTCAATTGTAAGAAGCGTTTTGTGCAAGCAAATTGTTCTAAGGAGGAAATGCCAATACTGAGTTAGCCAATTCATTCGAGATGGTCTTCGAGGGAAATTCGAAGTGTGGTTGGTGCCTTTCACACAGAACATGGGTTCAGTGTGTCAGTAAAGTGATATATCCGACTACTCCAGAAATGAGCTCCAACGTTTATGCACACATTTAGACTGGTTTAACTGTAATAGGCCTTTTTGATTTTTTTTCTGTTAACTGTTTGTTAAAGTTGAAAAATTAGTTAATATACTTCCTTTATAATTCAATGTCGCTGTACAATCTGTCATTTCCTGGTGAATGATAACTGTGTATGCGGCAGTATTTACATTGCATTCACCACAACTGATGTTCTCTCACCGGAACATCCCAACTTTTCAGTTTGGTTGAACCCAAATCATACCAGGCTAAGACGTGTCATTTATGGAAGGTGGCGTTCTCACTGCTGAGTCACGTGGCTGTTAGCAGAGTTAGCTAATAAGCCAAGTTTGTATACAAGCCCCAGTGAGAGGGATGCACTTAGATGGTGAAAACTATTACGAACTACCTAACATCTATACGTAGGAAAGAATGCTCATCTACAGAGGGAACATTCCACATCAGAGGGATCTGCAGGGATAGTCTCACCTGAGACACATCCATTTGCCAGAGATTGAATTGGAAATTGATCTGCTGATAGGGACGAATGTGCCTAATGCATTGGAGCTGATGCAAGTGATTCACAGTGTTAATAATGGACTTCATGCAATCAGAACATTGTTGGTTTGGACTGTGAATGGACCACTGAAAGGAGACAATGGTGATGAGAGAGATTATGCTCAGCCTGAGCTGACAGTTAACAGGATCTCAATTTTGAAGTTGGATGAGTTTTGGCAGTGGCAGTTTAAGGCAGACTTCCCTGAAAGTAGTCAAGATGAACAACCTGGTTTGTCAAGATAAGACCACAAGTTCATGGAGCTGGTTATGAATTCTGCAAAACTGGTGGATGGCCACGACCAGATGGGTTTACCTTGGAGAACGAAGGAAGTTAACATGCCAAATAACAGGAAGACTGCAGAACAGCATGCTCTAAACCTAAGGAAGAGGTTTAAGAAGGATTTATCATTTCACACTGACTACACTGCTTTCATGAAGAAAGGTTATGCTGAAGGAGTGTTAGGAGAAGATATGGAACACAGTGGTGGGAGAGTCTGGTATATTCCACATTGTGGTGTTTACCACCCCAGAAAAGTGACCTCAGCCAAAACATGGTGGTGCATCTCTTTGGAGCAACTTCATCATCAAGCTGTGCCAAGTTTGCCCTTAGAAAATGCACAGAAACAATGAAGAACAGTTCAGCAGTTTGGTGGATAAGGTTTTGCATTGCTTCGGTGTTGATGATTACCTAGTGTCACTGTTCTCTGAGAAGAAACGGTATCTCCACCATGACCTTGTATCCATTTTTGTTTAAGATGGCTTTCGACTCATAACATAGATAAGCCACAAATGTAGTATGCCATCAGTGAAACCAGAAGAGCAAAGAGTGAAAGACATGAAGTTTTTGGATTTGGATCAAGACGTACCTTCAGTGGAGAGAGTGTTGGGTGTCCAGTGGTGCAATCAATCTGATACTTTCAAGTTTAAGATCACAGTCTAGATAGACCACTCACAAGAAGGAGGATCCTCTCCTCAGTTAGTTCCATCTATGATCCTTTAGGAATCTGGAGTCTGGTTGTGCTAACTGCTAAGAAGATCTTGCAAGATCTATGTAAGAAAGAACTTGGCTGGGATGACACTTTTTGAGCATCAGTTGCTCATGAGTGGACAAGCTGACCGGAAGAACTCTGTCAGCTGGAAGATTTCAAGGTTGTTATATGTTTGAAACATCTGGATTTTGGAGAAGTTACTGCTACAGTTACACCATTTTACACATACAAGTAAAGATGGCTATGGAGCTGTGACCTATCTAGTTTTTCACAACACGTATTCTCAGGTGCACAGTGCTTTTATCATGAGTAAATCTAAGGTAGCTTTGTTGAAGTCAGTTTCCAGCTCTCATTTGGAGCTCATCAAAGCTATGATGGCAAGCTGTAAGGACACATTATGAGGAAGGAGTTGCACATGGAGCTTCACAACTCAGTTTTTTGGAATGATAGCACTTATGTGCTGAAGTATATCAAAAATGAAACTTCCAGGTTCCAAACATTTGTTGAAAGCTGAGTTTCAGAAATTCTTAAGGTCTCACAGGCTACTCAATGAAGGTATGCAAACACTTCAAGCAACCTGACAGATGTGGTTTCTAGAGGGTTGAATGTGAAAGCATTTCTGAAGGATGATATATAGGTATCATGGCCTCAATATCTTCTTCAGCCTGTGAATCCTGATTGTTCTGGAGAATTTCTGCTGAATGATCTGGAAGTCAAGAGGAGTGTTACAATGAATGCTGTGCAGATTGAAGAGGAGGTGCATGTGGTAACACGTATAATCCATCACCTCATCTTGGACCTGTCTGAGGAAGACCATGGCTTGGATTCTTAGATTAAGAACCTGCTCTTGTTTCGTTGTCAGAAGAGGAAGCAACTGAAAACTGCTATTGCTCAGTCTGACTTGGATGAAGAACAATAAGGCTATTCTTTGGAGAGGGAGATACAGAAGGCCAAAGGTCAGACTGGTCAAGGTTGTCTCTCAGTGGAAGATCTCAGAAAAGTTGAAATGGAGATCATTGGGTTTTGCCAAAAAAAGAGATTTTCAGATGAACCTCTGTTTACACGTGTAAGATGGACTACACTGGATCTTTTGAGGTGAAGAGGTATAGGGTCACATATACCTGTCTAACAAGTGTGGTTTCACAATTAAGAGGCATCTTTAGACACAGATTCCTTTGTTAATGCACAGATGCTTTATAGCAAGATGAGAACAGGTTCATGAACTGTGCATTGATAAAGCAACAAACTTTGTTGGAGCTAGCTTAAATTGCAAGATGCCAATGAGAAGTGGAATCATTCATGGATCAGTGATGTCCTTCGAAGAAATTAAGTGGATTTTTAATCCCAGCTGGTTCACTTCATGGAGTAACATTGATCATGATTCTAATTGATTAGGTCTGTCAGAAAGGTTCTCAATTCCACCATGAAAGTACAGAATCTTGACAAAGAGAGTTTGTGAAGTGAAGTAGAGGCTATTATCAATGGTCATCAATTACTAAAGCATCCTCTGATTCCAATGATTTGGAAACATTAACACCCAACCATCTGTTGCTTCTGAAGACCTCAGCATCATTACCACCAGGCAAGTTCCAAAAGGAAGATATTTATGCTCATCATAGATGAAAGCAAATCTAGTACATGGCAAATTTGTTTTGGAAATGGTGGGTCAAGGAGCACGTCAGAAATGGTCAGGTATAAAACGCAACTTCCTCCCAGGAAACACTGTGCTATAGTTGATGACTCTGCGCCTTGAAACTCAAGGGCAACAAAATCCCCCAATTGACACTGTCCTCAAAAGGACACTTCATCACTGAGCAAAAATCCTTAGAATCCTTATATAATGCAATGACCGTTAACACATGAACTGAAGCAGTCCAAACAGATACCACTTCAGTTTCTTCCTAGGAGGGCCACCCCAAAGAATTTTTTTTCTGCAAAATTAATAAAATACAATAAATGTTCATTAACAGAGGTGCCCCAAGGTAAAAGCAACTTAGTCACAAAAAGTAGCTAAAGGATAGAAGGTAAAAATATTACCGGTCAGGTGCCCTTTCGACTTCAGAAAACCATGGTACAAGATCTCCTGGATTCAGTATTGGGGACAGTTGTTTTTACTCTTGGCTTGTAAGTATAATTTTGAAATCTGCAAATGATTCAAAGCTCTGCAACACAGTGAGCATGATTTCAGGACACAAGCAGAACATTAAACAGGTAGGATGTGGCAGATGCAATTTAATGTGGCGTGAAATGATTTGCCTCTGGTGAAACAAAATGAGATACAAAATTAGCTAAACTGAGAATGGCTCTACGGCAGAGCACATGGGTGCCTATTTAATTGCTTTAAATATGGCAGGATATATCAAAAAAGTAGTTAAGAATGGGGTACTTTGCTCTGTAAATGGTGCACTGAGTACAAAAACATGAAAGTCATAATAACCTTAACAAACCTCAGATATAGCTTCAGAATAATGTGTACAATTCAGGGCATCACTCCTTTGGAAAGATGTCAAGGTGCTGTACAGATTATGCAGTCATATGGAGAGTCTGGAGAAGTTGGGATTGCTCTCCTCATGGTAGAAATGTTTAAGAGAAGACCTAATAGAGGAATTCAAAATCATTAGCAGTTTTGATAGAGCAAGAAAAGTGACTTTATTTCCTTCGGCAGGTTGCAGATTTAAAATAATTAATAAAAGAACCAGAGAGGAAATGAGGAGACACTTCTTCATATAGAAGATTAATATTCAAACATACAACACAAATGAGTGTTTGAATCAAATATGATTGATCATATAAAAAGGAATAAGAACATGTACACATAAATCATTTTACTGATTTGTAAAGGAAATAGCAAGTATGTGAAATTAAATTTGATGCTTTAATCAAGCAGCAGGCACAGCTTCTTCTAGTGCTATATATTCTGAAATTTAAACTCAATTTGAATAATTTTGTTCATTAAAAACATTCCTTTATCTGACAACTCCTAACTTTCTCATTCTTTATCCCTTCTTCCTCTTTCTGAGAGACATTTTATCTTCCTTTCCCTCCACCTTCTCATCCCTGCTTTTCCCTTTTAAAAATGCACCTTAAAGGTCCAGATTACTTTTGCTAAAGTTAGTATCCATTAACCATCCTAAAATGTTTTTGAGAAGATAATGGTGAGCCACCTCCTTGAACTGCTTCGCTCCTTCTTGGGAAAATATCCCTAATGTGCGTAGAGAGTTCCAGAATTTAGACCAACCGAGGATGACATGTGACTTGGATGGAAACATGACATTTTCACTTGCCTGAGGTTTTTGTATTTATTTGTTTTTAGAAAGCTTGGACTTAGGAGGGTTTGTAGAGGTAGAATAACTGCAATACATTTCATAGATAACATATAATGCAGGTCTGTGCACTGGCAGTGGAATCAAGCTATAGTGCAGCAAGTGGGGAATGAGTCAAGAATGTTTTTTAAAAATAATGATAGAGCTTCTTGAATGCTGTGGGAGCTGCATTTATCCAGGCAAACAGAGAACATTCGATCATATTCATGCCTCCAAAAATGGCGTAGAAGCTTTGGGATATCAGGAAGTGAGCCACTTGCTGCTGGTTACCCAGACTCTGACCTGTTTTATTTGTATTTCTGTTACGTAAACACTGGTGATCCCTTTGACAGTGACACCGAACTTCAAGAGGTAGACTCTTAATATCTTTGAAGATGACAATTTTGCGGCATGAATATGTCATTATCCATGCCAAATGTTGTCTAGATTCTTCTGCATACTAAACGATCAACAACCATATTTAAATGTTATCTTGAGCATGCAAAACATCCTAAATGTTCAAAAATGTTTTAAAAGACTTGAAGAGATTAGGAAAAAAAATGTTGAAGATGTTTTTAGTGAATTGTGTTTTAAACTGACTTTACAGACATAGAGCGAGGTAATAGGATTTAGAGAGCTAGCACAAGTATAACTACCGTGCAAAACTGCATCTGAAACAACTAATAGGAGTTAATTTCAGAACTAAAGTAGTGAAGGCAAATGAGGAACTCTGCTGCACAACAGGTAGTTTAATTAAAAGAAAATCCTTGTTTGGAATACAACTTGGACAGTTCAATTTTATTCACAAAGTCAATATGCTCATTGATAATGCCTTTCCCTATATAATTCTAATAAGAAATTGTGTTCTCCCCTCTCCACTCACACTCATACACTCAGTCCCTTTGTTATCTGTGCAAAATTTATTTTGACTGCAATTTTACCTAAATATCATGAAATATGACTAGGGTCAGTAGTTATTTTTTCTCTCTCAGAATGTCTGTTAAAGTAGTGACTTGAATAGTTGTATTCTAAAGTTGGCATATTTGTGGAAATACAATTTTATGCACGGCCAAAAAAGTGTACAGCTAAATAAAGCTTAAATTAAGCTGTGACAAATCCAGATATCATGTGGTGCAGGAAGCTGAACCTCGATTATTTATAATAAATAGCAGACTCTTTAATTCGTGATCAGTGAAAATTATTCCCCCTTATCAGAAATTACAATTATAAAAGAAAAAAAAGGCTAAACCACCAAATACCCACATAACCCAATAAAACAAGAAAATGATGATTCTGAAATTTGTAAGTTAGACATTCCTGCTGGTCTGAAGACCAGAAAAATGTTCTCTACTATGAATAGAGTTTAATAATTTTCAATGTTTACCACTTACGATATCCACATTTCTTGCATCCTGCTCGGATACTGTCTTTATTTGGGCCTGAAATAAAGTATTTTAAAATTAAAACAGATATAGAACAACCATGCTAGAATAAGAACGAAAGAAGATTTTTTTAATTTAATGCATCTTTCATTGTCATTTCAAAACACTTCAATACATGCAATATCGTTCATGGTCTCAGGGCTACAAAAGAATTTTACAGAGAATAGAGTATTTCTAAACCTGAGACAAGGATGACACAAACACTCTAGTTTCACTGTCCAGAAGATGCTTGCAAATGAATTGGTTTAGTTTGAAGTGGGTACTGTACACCAGCTACTAGATTATCTGGGTAGACTGTAATAGCAAAAGAGGTTAATGATAACAGGTGACCAAGCTCTACTACACTCCTCAATATCCCAAGTCTGGAATGACACCAACTTACTGCCCTCTACTGTGCCTATTGTCTTGTTTATTACTTATTGTAATGCTTGCACTGTTTTGTGTACTTTATGCAGTCCTGGGTAGGTCTGTAGTCTAGTGTAGTTTTTTTCTGTGCTGTTTTTATGTAGTTCAGTGTAGTTTTTGTATTGCTTCATGTAGCACCATGGTCCTTAAAAACGGTGTCTCGTTTTTACTGTGTACTGTACCAGCAGTTATGGTTGAAATGACAATAAAAAGTAACTTGACTTGACTTGATCTACACATTGTTTAAGCATACAGATATACCCTGACCACAGACATACATGTATGGACAAAAATACATTCTCATCTAAACAACATACACAAAATACTAAACTCTATTCATTAGCTCACCCCACCCTGTTTCATTCCCCATTCTAAGATCCACACACCTTCAGTTCACCATGTGTCCCCATACCTCCTCTTCCTCATTATCCCCTCACTCTCAGCTTCTCCTTCAGTCACACCTACTTGGAAACCCTTGGCCATTTCAACCTCAATGTCAAAATGAAACTTGCCATTTAACTTTGTCTTTAACAGCTCATTGAAAAAATTTTAATTATCCCCCAATTCTATGCCTCTATTCATCATCCCAGAAGCACTTGACAACGTTGTTCTGCAAATTCGATGTTAGATTAATGCACACTTCTGTCATCACCTCAACACTTGTCTCATCTTTCTTATTGCACCTTACTTCCAGCTAAGTTCTGATGGAGTGGAGCTATTCACCGGACATGGGAAACTCTTCAACTTCTGCATTCTCACTCCAGAATTAAGGTCACCGCAACCTTGGTTATTCAGTTGCAGTACACAGACACACATGTATGCACATGTTTGGGGGTGCAGTTGCAAGTCATTGTTCATACATTCTCTGAAGTACAAGTGAGAATGGGCTGTAACACTGAATAAGCATGGTCCTCTCCCACACCGGCCTCTAACAAGACCCTGAAAAATATGGACTGCTTCCAATAACTTGAGAACCAATCACAGAGAAGGCAGACATCAATGATTAAATTCCATCGTGAAAAGATGGCGCTACCAAATGCATGAAACAACTCACTGGTAGTTAAAAAGCATAAGTTTCAACTAAAAATATCCCTAAAAATAAATCCCTAAAAATAAATCCCTAAAAAACAGTTCTGAGGCAAACTGTGTTAAATTATCACTGCAAACAGCGAGGGGGTGAGTGATAGTGAGACAAGTTTGGGGAGTAAGCCAAGATGGTGTGTGTAGAATCGATGCAGATGGAGTGAGCCATTTGGAGAGGAGAAGTTGGGACAGAGGAGATTCAATGTCTGTACAACTAGCCTGGGTGCGGTTAGATCGCTCTGGGTGTCAAGCTGATTTGAAGAGCTTGAGAATGGCTTCAGGCAGGACGGCGAAATCTGGGCCTGGATCGAGTCGCCGGGCAGTGTGGTCTAGGCTCCAAGCCCTTCATAGTAGTTGGGTCCTAGTGCGTGGCACATTCCGCTGTTTAGACAATTTAAATGCCAGCCCAGATTGGAGATGAGAGCCGATTTTGCTCGCTCTCCACTATGTTCACTCCTCTCTTCAGGGCTCTGGAGCCTTTCACTGCTCTGGTGTTTATCAATTTAACCACTGGCCCAGATAGTCTGAAAAGAAAGGGTGTTGGGATCCAAGGCGAGAGCCAATTTCACTCGCTCTCCACGATGGTCACTCCTCTCTACATCACGCTGGGACTAAGAAGATTGCCCCAGCTGCTGTGCTCTGTGCCCTCTAATATGAGCTGATAAACGAGGCTTTGGGTCAACTCCAGGCTGTAGCGGGGTTTGGATCTGAGGACTCAATTTGGGTCAGAATGTTGGCATTTGCTTCAATTATTTGCATGATTTGTGCTTTTCCCCTTTCTCTTGTGCATTGCGTGTTGGTCTTTTTTTTCTTTAATTGGGTGCTTCTGGATTTCTTGCTTTGTGACTACCTATAAGAAAGCAAATCTTTAATAAGAAATGTATTTTGAAATTCAGTAATATCTTTAGTGTGCCACACAGACTTTGACTAGCTGAGGAAAAAAAAATACTTGAACATCACAACCTCAGACCAGTACAAAGCTCAAAGTCTACCACACTACAGCGATCTTGATGAATAGCAAAGTAGGCCAGTCAACTCCTCTAAAGGAGGAGGAACATTTAGAATGGCTCATTAGGTCCAGGAGTATAATGAAGCCTGACAATAGCAGAAGCAGAGCACCTCCTGAGCCATTATTTTCCATTTTAGTCAGTGCCTCTGGATTATGCATGGTTTATTTGACTGCAGTCCTGTGGGATCTAAGCTGACTGATGAGGCTAATAACAGACTTATAGATTTTGCCACTGGTAGAGATGGGGGTGGGGGGGTGTGGGGATGTGGGAATGAAGAGGGCACCAGTAGGAAAATCACTCAATACACTATCAGCAATGAATTTGAGTGCAGGAAGGGGGTAGAGAGCTTAGTGACATGGCGTCATGATAGAAACATAGAAAACCTACAGCACAATACAGGCCCTTTGGCCCACAAAGTTGTGCCGAACATGTCCCTACCTTAGAAATTACTAGGCTTATCCATAGGCCTCTATTTTGCTAAGCTCCATGTAGCTATCCAAAAGTCTCTTAAAAGACCTATTGTATCTGCCTCCACCACCATTGCTGGCAGCCCATTCCACATAATCACCACTTTCTGAGTAAAGAACTTAAAAACTTACCCCTGACATCTCCTCTGTACCTACTCCACAGCACTTTAAACCTGTGTCCTCTTGAGGCAACCATTTCACCCTGGGAAAAAGCCTCTGACTATCCACATGATCAATGCCTCCCATCATCTCATACACCTCTATCAGGTCACCTCTCATCCTCCATTGCTCCAAGGAGAAAAGGCTGAGTTTACTCAACCTATTCTCATAAGGCATGCTCCCCAATCCAGGCAACATCCTTGTAAATCTCCTCTGCACCCTTTCTATGGCTTCCACGCCCTTCCTGTAGTGAGGTGACCAGAACTGAGCACAGTACTCCATGGGGTCTGACCTGGGTCCTATATAGCTGCAACATTACCTCTCGGCTCTTAAATTCAATTCTACGATTGATGAAGGCCAATACACTGTATTGTGATTAATCTCTGATCTCTGTTTTCTATTCTGTTACTGCTTTATTAAACATTCTGCCTTATGCATTGACCTCACTTACGATCTTGGATGACTACTCATTTTTTGTATTCTCCATTATCTACAAGATCTGCTTTGCACAAACATATAATGTCATTTGCACGTTTTGAAAGAATGCAGCAGTCCACTTTGATATAGACAATATTCAAGGCACACAAGAGGATAACATCCATTTCCATCAAGAGTCTACTTACTCTTGATAGTTAACAGCATTCTCAAAGTCACCTCTGACCAGTAATTTAATTAGAAACATAGAAAACCTACAGCACAATACAGGCCCCTTGGCCCACAATGCGGTGCCGAACATGTACTTACTTTAGAAATTACCTATGGTTACCCATAGCCCTCTATTTCTCTAAGCTCCATGTACCTGTCCAGGATTCTCTTAAAAGACCAGGCAATTGAACTAGACAAATAATTATTGTAGGAATAAGAGCAGGAGAGGGGTTAATGAGTATTACAATTCTGCAATACTTTCTCACCATCTTGAAAGCACAATAGGAACGTGACAAAATATTATCCATTTGGTTGGATGTGTGCAGCTCTAAGAGAACTTCAGTAACACAGAGCTATTGGGTACAAAACAGTTTATTTGATTGGCACCTCAATTTACATCCCACACAATCACTCAGCACCACTGAGGTAGTTAGTATGAGGCACCACAGTATGCTGTTAATTTGCACTGATAATGTCTTCCCATTAGAGAGCAAGAGCACCAGATGTATGGGAGTACAAACATCTCTAGGCTCCCCATCAAGTTACATGGCTGGTTGCATTCCCATGCATCTGGTGCTCACCCTTGACTTAGCAAGTACAACTGTCACTGACATTAAATCTTGGGAACGCTTCATCCAAACATCTTATCATCACCATCTGCAGGTCGGTTACAGAAAGGCAATAAGATGCTGGCCTTCTCAGTTGACATCCATATAACCACAAGTAATTGAAAGAAAACCAGAGAATTTCTAAAAAAAATGCTTAAGCATTATCTTTACTTTTGAAATTTCTTCTCATTAATCATTCGTGTAAAAAAAGAGCAAAAACAGATAATCTGAATTAATGAGACCATTCTACTATTTAGATCATGTCTAAGCCGCCGCACTGAGCCCAGCTGTGTCCTCAATTCCTTTGAGTGACTCATTAGCCACCAACTTTGGAGTTGCTACACTCAGCTGAACAAGAGTTCCTTGGGCGTACAGAATTGCAGATCCACATCCTGAAATTTCATTTCTCATAATCTCTCTCTCATCTCTTAACCTGAGACAATTACTTCTAAACTAGGCAGTAAAACAAACCCTCCACGCAGTCTATTGGTGTTCATGACTTGAAACACATTAAAATGCAATACATTTCAATATAGAACCATCTTTTTGTAGAATTTCTTAATACTAGAAATTGATCTGGTGAACTCTAGAAAGAGAAGCTTATTCAAAACAGACATATTATCGTTCCGTAAGGGGACACAACTTCACAACAATGGTCTTGTTTAGCCCACTAATAAACAAATATTTTAGCCAATTCCAAACCCTCGAAATAAATACAGTGCGTTCAAAATTCGTATCAACCTCGTGTTTCTTAACGCATCACATTGCTCTGAATATTAACATCCATTGTTTGGGCGTGGATAGGTGAATCGATTGTCGAGAATAGAAAGGGTATCAGAACTCTTCTATGAACGTCTCTAACTTTACCGCGCCACCCAGTGATCTGCTTCCCCCGTAAAGAACAACCAATTCGAATCATATTTCCCTCCTTTAAAATTACCAGTGTTTGAGAAAACTCAGAGTAGCCTAAAGAAAACACAAATAATTACGTTTTATCCTTATATTCACCTGAAAAAGCCATCGCAAACCACTCACAACCGCGCTTGCAAGATCAACTTCCACTTCCTGGTCCACCTTTGAAACCTACCCGCCAGCCAGATTTCCGCTCTGAATTGGAATAGAGATAACAAAGAGCAAATGTCGCAAGAATACCAGTAAAAGTGAAAAATTACCATTATCTTCAGAATATAAAATATGATTAAAGGAAGTTATCTTTCTTCGACAAATAATATATTTTTCTGAATGATAAGTCTTGGAAGTCATTTGCTTTCAGGACGGCTTTCTCCGCGTACTGCCATCTCCTGAAGTGTTGGTTACTCTGCTGTACGGTGTCAGCTGTCGCTTGTTTTACGTGGAGACGTGTAACTGTACTGGGGGAATAGTGGCGTGGCTTTCGAAGGTTAATGGGGTTTATTGCGAGCTGATATTTCATTGTATTGGTGGCCTCGAGCGGCTGAATCCAGATCGCCCACTTTCATTCGAACGCACTTGGCAAGCAGCAAACATGGCGCAAAGCGTGTGCCGGGACTGCGAGTGCTGCTGAGGGGTCGCAGGTGCGAGGGGTTCTGGAGATTTAAATAGAAATCCCCGCCAAACCGCTGCCATGAGTAACATCTACATCCAAGAACCGCCCAGCAGTGGCAAGGTAAAGTAACGCCCGCCATCCGGAGTTCTCCAGCTCGGCCCTCCTGTTACTGTTACACAGGTGATGCAAACGAAATTCAAGGCCGTCTGCTGGAAGGGGCTGCGCAAGAGATTTGCTAAGAGTTAGCTAGGTTAGGATGTTACATTTGTAAGAAGAGCCTTAATGTAATGTACAAGACTTGGAGTGACAAAGGCTGAGAGACGGGGAGAGCAGATTGATGTATACAAATTTATGAAGGTTATATAGGAAGGATAGGAAATTTACGTGACCAATTAACGTACAACTGAAAGGCACTGGCTGAAGGAGACACACAATCTCCTGGAGGGACTCAGCGGGTTGAGCATAATGTATTGGGCAAAATAAATTGTTGAATTGGGTCAAAACCTTGCATCAAGACTCGAATCGTTGACAGTTCCTTTCCCCTTCAGATGATGCCTGTTCCACTGAGTACCTGCAGCAGATAGATTGGAGGTAGGGTATACAAGTTTCAGAGAAGGTCTAAGGAAGATATTTCCCATGCAAAGGGTGGTTGAAATTTGGAACACATTGCCTGTAGAGGATGTGAGGCAGGTATCCACACAATATTTAAGATGTACTTAGATAAGCACATGAAGTATCATGGCGTAGAAAGCTATGGGGTGAATGTGGCAATGGGATTAGTATAGATAGATGACAGATGGATAACCCAGAGAGAATGGGCAGAAAGGGTTGTTTCATTGCCATGGATGAGCTGTTAAAAGGTGCTTTCTTCCAATCCACAAAAGCAAAGGAACAATTTTCCTGATAACTTGCCATTTATTTTGATGTGTAACTTTGCTGCAATGGAAATGTTAAGGGAAGGAGAAGAAGTCAGTCATTAGAATCTTAAGGGTGCTCCACTGTTTAGTAAAATCATGCCTGATCCAATCTTGGCCTTAGTATCTCTTTTACACTTCCTCCTGACTTTTCTTGAATCTTTTGTAATTTAAATGTCATTCTTCACCTATATAACCACCTTGATTCTCTGACGTAGAAAATTCCAATCATTTACAATACTGTGAAGAAATATTTGTCCTTTTCTCTTTGGGGCGACGGAGGATGAGAGGTGACCTGATAGAGCTGCATATGATGATGAGGGGCATTGAACATGTGGATAGCCAGAGGTTTTTTTTTCCCCAGGGCTGAAATGGCTAACACGAGGGGCCATGGTTTTAAGGTGCTTGGAAATAGGTACCAAAGGGATGTCAGGGGTAAGTTTTTCACACAGAATAGTGGGTGTGTGGAATGCACTGCTGGTGAATAGGTACATGGAGCTTAGAAAAATAGTAGGCTATGCAGTAGGGTAATTCTAGGCAGTTTCTAGCGTAGCACAACATTGTGGGCCAAAGGGTCTGTAATGTGCTGTAGATTTCTGTGTTTTATGTTCTCTATCTGCTTGTCTCCATTTGGGAAGGGTGACTTCTTACACTTAGCTATGTCTCCTACTTCTAGACATTTTCTGTAGGAGAAACATTCCCTCAGCAAATCCCTCCCTCATATAGCCTCATCATTCTTTAAACATGGAGACCAAAATGCAAAGTACTCTATTTGTGATACCCTGTGAAGTTGCATCAGTTTCCATTCTTTGAAACAACGTATCAATTGCAATAAAAGATAACATTCTGTTTTGCATTTAACATTGTACCTGCATGCTAACTAAAAAGGATGTGAATGCAGGTATGTGTTTCATGTTCTATGTCTTCCATAACTTTTTGTAATCTCATTCTGTTTAAATAATAATCTGCCTTTCCATTTTTCTTTCTGAAGTGGATAACTTTTTCTCACAATATACTCCACTAACTTCAAGCCCGCTCATTTAATTCTGTACATCCTTTGCAGTTTCTTTGTGACTTTACAACATACTAACTTGCTTAATTTTGTCCTGTGAGCAAAATTGTACTGGTACATTTACTAATGGATGGAGATATAAAAGATCGTAAGTGCTAAATAAATGTAGGACTGCTCTACCAGTAAGATCATGTTTGATCCTTGACATTGGTCAAGGACAGCTGGTAAAATTCTGCTGCTCTCCAAAATGTTGTCACATTGTCTTGGTGTTCAACTAAAGAAGGAAATATTTTAATAACTTGCTAAAATTTTCCAAATTCAAATGTGTAACAGTCTGTAGTACTATACTGATGTGCCATTCTAAATTTCGTGCTGAATCTTGCTCTGGATTGTTTTTTTACTCCTTAGTGATGAGGCAAGAGGGGGTAAAATATAAAACTTGCATCACTTGTCCCCTATATTGTGAATAGAAACCTTTGAGCTGACAACTTCTCAATCAACTTTATCCATTAATTTATTTCAGTACCATCTTTGCTTTCTTACTTTTTCCATATTGCACCATCTCAGGCAGTGAGTGCATCTTACTGTAGACCACCAATCTTGACTTCAAGCTTCAAGAGCCGTTGTCCACCCCAACCCTAAACCATAATGATTTTTGTTTTCATAATTTCCTTTCAACCATAGTAATACCTCTAACTTGATTCTAACTATAATTTTCTTTCTGTCATTTTTTTACTTTCTCTCTCTTGAGATAAAAATAAATTTTCTGGCAAGGCAGCTTCACAGTTTTGCCCCCTTTGCCACTGTCTCTTCAAAGTTAATTGTTCTTTCTCCTCTGTCTATACTCCTCAGCTTGTTTTCATGAGCACATCATTCACCTTGCCTTACTGCAATACTCCTATTGTCTTAGTCAATGATTACAGGTACCGTATTGAATCCCAAAAATCTGCCTTGTAATTCTGTAATCTGTAATTGTGAGATGCCCTTTAGTTTCTTTACTTTTAGACCATGATTACAGTATCTAGCAGGTGATACAGAAGTTTTGATTTGGATTAAGAAAATTGTTACAGGTACCAATGTTATTAAGCAATTATGGTTCTGACTATGTGATTCATTGTGGGATTTTAATTTTCAGGTCCTTTTGAAGACTACCGCGGGTGACATTGATATAGAATTATGGTCAAAAGAGGCACCAAAAGCATGCAGGAACTTTATTCAACTCTGCTTGGAAGGTAACTCAACAACTGTGTTATTTTGTAAAATTGTTCTAGTTTCCCTACAATTTATTACA
This sequence comes from Hypanus sabinus, assembly GCF_030144855.1. NCBI lineage: Eukaryota > Metazoa > Chordata > Chondrichthyes > Myliobatiformes > Dasyatidae > Hypanus > Hypanus sabinus. Next base: position 63,312,237 of record NC_082719.1, on the reverse strand, counting down.
TTGAAACAAAAGTTTTTATATGATTACGTTAACTGTTTGAAAAAATACTTTTATAGTTAATACAATTCACTGTATATATGTATATAGATAACCATATAACAATTACAGCATGGAAACAGGCAATCTCAGCCCTTCTAGTCTGTGCTGAACGCTTACTCTCACCTAGTCCCACCTACCTGCACTCAGACCATAAACCTCCATTCCTTTCCTGTCCATATACCTATCCAATTTTTTTTTGAATGACAAAATTGAACCTGCCTTTACCACTTCTACTGGAAGCTCGTTCCACAGAATTGTGACAGTTGTTTCTCTGAGTAAAGAAGTTCCCCCTCGTTTTGCCCCCTAACTCAACTCATGTCCTGTTGTTTGAATCTCCCCTACTCTCAATGGAAAAACCCTATCCACGTCAACTCTATCTATGCCCCTCATAATTTTAAACACCTCTATCAAGTCCCCCCTTAAGCTTCTATGCTCCAAAGAATAAAGACCTAACTTGTTCAACCTTTCTCTGTAACTTAGGGGCTGAAACCCAGGTAACATTCTAGTAAATCTCCTCTGTACTCTCTCTATTTTGTTGACATCTTTTCTATAATTTGGTGGCCAGAACTGTACACAATACTCCAAATTTGGCCTCACCAATGCTTTCTACAATATTAACATTACATCCCAACTCCTCAACTCAATGCTCTGATTTGTAAAGGCCAACGTACCAAAAGCTTTCTTCACCACCCTATCCACATGAGATTCCCCCTTCAGGAAACTATGCACCAATACTCCCAGATCACTCTGTTCTGCTGCATTCCTCAATGCCCTACCATTTACAATGTATGTCCTATTTTGATTAATCCTACCAAAATGTAGCACCTCACAGTTATCAGCATTAAACTCCATCTGCCATTTTTCAGCCTACTCTTCTATCTGGCCTAAATCTCTATGTAAGCATTGAAAACCTACTTCATTATCCACAACACCACCTATCTTAGTATCATCTGCATACTTATAATCCAATTTACCACCCCATCATCCAGATCATTAATTTATATGACAAACAACATTGGACCCAGTACAAATCCCTGAGGCACGCCACTAGTCACCGGCCTCTAACCTGACAAACAGTTATCCACCACTACTCTCTGGCATCTCCCATCCAGCCACTGTTGAATCCATTTTACTACCTCAATATTAATACTTAACGATTGAACCTTCCTAACTAACCTGCTGTGTGTAACCTTGTCAAAGGCCTTATAGTATAGTGGTAGTCTCTCGAAGTCCGAGGAAGACAAATGTATTGCGCAGTCAACATCTGTGGGCATGCATATGACTTCTGAGGCTGAAGTCCGAAGTGCAGATATGGTTGCAGATGGGGCAAGGAGCACTGCCTGTTGGGGCAGGAGCAGACGCCTTCCTGTGTCTTCCTTGACTCGCCCTGAGGCGCTGCATGCGCCAGTTGGCTTGGAAGTTGTTTGCTGCCTTGGAGCATAGATTGCGCCACTTGGACCGATCAGCAGCAGTGTGTTCGAGATTGCGGGGATGGAGTGTGGCCCACTTAAGGTTTTACTTGAGGTTGTCCTTGTACCTCTTCCTTGGGCAACCTTGGGCACGGTTGCCCTGCTCCAGTTGTCCTTAGGACAACTGATGCGGCATTCTGGACTCATCCATGTGGATCACATGGCTGATCTATCTGAGCTGAGCCTTCAAAACCTTGGCTTCAAGGCTTGTGGAATTGGCTCGGTCCAGGACTGTCAGGTTGCAGATACGGTCTTACCAGCGGATTTGCATGATTGATCGCAGAGCGCGATTGTGGAATTGTTCAAGCTGTTTGACGTGTCTGCGATACAGTGTCCAGGTTTCACAGCCATGTAGAAGTGATGTCTGAAAGCTGTTCATAGAAGCGCTCTTTGCAGATGACTGCACACTCATGGTGCACCAAGAGGAGCACCTACAAACAATGGTCAGCAGATTCTCCGCTGCATCTAAATTGTTTGGCTTGACAATCAGCCTCAGTAAAACAGAGGTCCTCCTGCACCTAACAGCGCCCCGCCACAGCCACGCATCACCATCGATGACACACAACTACGGAACATTGACAACTTCAAATACCTGGGGAGTACCATCTCCAGCGACGGTGCCCTTGGTAAAGAAATCATGTCAAGTATCCAGAAAGCAAGCCAGGCACTCAGAAGGCTCCGGGTCAAAGTTCTGCAGCACAAAGACCTTCGCCTCTCCTCTAAACTGAAGGTTTACAATGCTGTTGTGGTCTCAAAGGCCTTACTGAAGTCCATATAGACAACATCCACTGCTTTACCATTGTCAACTTTCCTAGTAACTTATTCAAAAAATTCCATAAGATTTGTCAAACATGACCTTCCATGCACAAATCCATGTTGACTGTTCCTAATCAGACCCTGTCAATCCAGATAATTATATATACCATCTCTAAGAATACTTTCCATTAATTTACCCACCACTGACATCAAACTTACAGGCTGATAATTGCTAGGTTTACTCTTAGGACCCTTTTTAAACAATGGAACCGCATGAGCAATACGCCAATCCTCTGGCACCATCCCCGTCTCTAATGACATTTGAAATATTTCTGTCAGAGCCCCTGCTATTTCTACACTAACTTCCCTCAAGGTGCTAGGGAAGATCCTGTAAGGACGCGGAGACTTATCCACTTTTATTTTCTTTAAAAGCACCAGTACTTCCTCTTCTTTAATCATCATAGTTTCCATTAATACCCTACTTGTTTCCCTTACCTTACACAATTCAGTATCCTTCTCCTTAGTGAATACCAAAGAAAACAAATTGTTCAAAATCTCCCCATCTCTTTTGGTTCCACACATAGCTGTCCACTCTGATTCTCTAAGGGACCAATTTTATCCCTCACTATCCTTTTGCTATTAATGTAACTGTAGAAACCCTTTGGATTTACTTTCACCTTACCTGCCAAAGCAACCTCATATCTTCTTTTAGCTTTTCTAATTTCTTTCTTAAGATTCTTTTTACATTCTTTATATTCCTTGAGCACCTCGTTTACTCCAAGCTGCCTATATTTATTGTAGATCTCTCTCTTTTTCTGAACCAAGTTTGCAATATCCCTTGAAAACCATGACTCTCTCAAACTGTTCTTTCCTTTCAATATAACAATTTCCATATAACAATTACATCACGGAAACAGGCCATCTTGGCCCATCTAGTCCGTGCCGAATGCTTACTCTCACCTAGTCCCACCAACCTGCACTCAGCCCATAACCCTCCATTCCTTTCCTGTTCATATACCTATCCAATTTTACTTTAAATGACAATACCAAACCTGCCTCTACCACTTCTACTGGAAGCTCGTTCCACACAGCTACCACTCTCTGAGTAAAGAAATTCCCCCTCGTGTTACCCCTAAACTTTTGCCCCTTAACTCTCAACTCATGTCCTCTTGTTTGAATCTCCCCTACACTCAATGGTAAAGCCTATCAACATCAACTCTATCTATCCCCCTCATAATTTTAAATATCTCTATCAAGTCCCCCCTCAACCTTCGACGCTCCAAAGAATAAAGACCTAACTTGTTCAACCTTTCTCTGTAACTTAGGCGCTAAAACCCAGGTAACATACTAGTAAATCTCCTCTGTACGCTCTCTATTTTGTTGACATCTTTCCTATAATTTGGTGACCAGAACTGTACACAATACTCCAAATTTGGCCTCACCAATGCCTTGTACATCCGAACTCCTATACTCAATGCCCTGATTTATAAAGGCCAACATACCAAAAGCTTTCTTCACCACCCTATCCACATGAGATTCCACCTTCAGTGAACTATGCACCATTATTCCTAGATCACTCTGTTCTACTGCATTCTTCAATGCCCTACCATTTACCATGTATTTCCTATTTTGATTATTCCCACTAAAATGTAGAACCTCACACTTATCAGCATTAAACTTCATCTGCCATCTATCAGCCCACTCTTCTAACTGGCCTAAATCTCTCTGCAAGCTTTGAAAATCTACTGCATTATCCACAATTATATTAGAATCAGCTGCATACTTACTAATCCAATTTACCTCCCCATCATCCAGATCATAACAGGAACCTAAAGATTCTGTACCCTCAAAATTTCACCTTTAAATGACCTCCATTTCTCTAATACATTCCTCCCATAAAACAAACTGTCCCAATCCACTCCTTCTAAATCCTTTTGCATCTCCTCAAAGTTAGCCTTTCTCTAATCAAAAATCTCAACCCTGGGTCCAGTCCTATCCTTCTCCATAAATATATTGAAACTAATGGCCTTGTGATCACTGGACCTGAAGTGCTCCCCAACACATACCTCTGTCACCTGACCTATCTCATTCCCTAACAGGAGATCCAACATTGCTCCTTGTCTAGTTGGTACCTCTATATACTGCTGCAAAAAACTAACCTGCACATGTTTTACAAACTCCAAACCATCCAGCCCTTTTATAGAGTGGGCTTCCCAGTGTATGTGTGGAAAATTGAAATCTTCCACGATCACAACCTTGTGCTTACTACAAATATCTGCTATCTCCTTACAAGTTTGCTCCTCCAATTCTCGCTCCCCATTAGGTGGTCTATAATACACCCTTATAAGTGTTACTACACCCTTCCCATTCTTCAATTCCATCCAATTAGACTCCCTAGACGAGCCCTCTAATCTATCCTGCCAAAGCACCGCTGTAATATTTTCTCTGACAAGCAATGCAACACCTCCCCCTCTTGCCCCTCTGATTATATCACACCTGAAGCAACGAAATCCAGGAATATTTAGTTGCCAGTCACAATCCTCCTGCAACCATGTTTCACTAATAGCTACAGCATCATATTTCCAGGAATCAATCCATGCTCTAAGCTCATCCATCTTTCTTACAATGCTCCTAGCATTAAAGTAGATGCATTTAAGAAACTCTCCACCTCTTACTCTCTGTTTATCCGTAACGGTGCAAACAACTTTATTATCTTTTTCTTCCTTCTCCCCTACATCTTCGGTCTGAGCACTCCCCTTCTCTGTCACTTGCCTATCCTCCCTCACACACCATCTACAAGCTTTCTCTATTTGTGAACTAACCTCCTCTCTCCTAGTCTCTTCAATTAGATTTCTACCCCCCAGCCCCCACATAGACGTTGAGATTATTAGATCAAATATTAAAACCCTCAATTTCAGATAATGGAGCCTTGTGACTTTTAAATTCAGAATGGTGTTACAGAAAAGTTGGAAAATGTAGTCATCTCTTGTTTTTACTGTTCGATAGCTTAGAAAGTACTGCTGAAGAAACTTGTAGACGGTACAAAATGCAGCCACCTAGAGGGAATGAATGTCTCTATTCTGCAAATTATGATGACTGTACAGTTTTGGTTACCCTGTAATAGGAAGAACATCAATGAGTTGTAAAGAATGCAGTAAAGATTTACAAGAATGTTTCCTGGACTCGGGTCTGAATTATAGGGAAAGGTTGGGCGGGTTAGGATTTTGTTCCTTGTGGAGTAGGAGACTGAGGGGTGACCTTTTGGAAGAGTATAAAATCATGAGGATACCGGTAAGGTGAATACATAAGGAAAGTTCCCAAGGAAAGGGAACCAAAACCTAGTTCTTTCATCCATGTAATATAACCTCTATTTAATGACATCACAGGAGACCCATAAATGTATATTGGCCATCTTTTCAGGTCGTCAAGTCACTTTTATTATCATTTCGACCATAACTGCTGGTACAGTACATAGTAAAAATGAGACAACATTTTTCAGGACCATGGTTTTACATCACACAGTACAAAAACTAGACTGAACTACGTTAAAAAAAAACACAGAGAAAGCTACACTAGACTACAGACCTACACAGGACTGCATAAAGTGCACAAAAACAGTGCAGGCATTACAATAAATAATAGACAGGACAATAGGGCAAGGTGTCAGTCCAGGCTTCGGGTATTGAGGAGACTGATAGCTTGTGGGAAGAAACTGTTACATAGTCTGGTCGTGAGAGCCCGAATGCTTCAGAGCCTTTTCCCAGATGGCAAGAGGGAGAAGAGATTGTATGAGGGGTGCATGGGTTACTTCATAATGCTGTTTTCTTTGCGGATGCAGCGTGTAGGACATGAGGACATGATTTGAGAGTTGGGGACAGAAGTTTAAGGGAAACACGAGGGGGTATTTCTTTACTCAAAGAGTGATAGCTGTGTGGAATGAGCTTCCTGTAGAAGTAGTAGAGGCCAGTTCAGTTGTGTCATTTAAGGTAAAATTGGATAGGTATATGGACAGGAAAGGAGTGGAGGGTTATGGGCTGAGTGCGGGTAGGTGGGACTGGGTGAGATTAAGGGTTCGGCACGGACTAGGAGGGTCAAGATGGCCTGTTTCCGTGCTGTGATTGTTATATGTTATATGTTATATATAGTGTAAGTGTCTGTGATGGCGGGAAGAGAGACCCCGATGATCTTCAGCTGACCTCACTATCCGCTGCAGGGTTTTGCGATCCGAGATGGTGCAATTTCCAAACCAGGCAGTGAATCAGCTGCTCAGGATGCTCTCAATACAACCCCTGTAGAATGTGATGAGGTTGAGGGGTGGGAGATGGACTTCCCTCAGCCTTTGCAGAAAGTAGAGACGCTGCTGGGCTTTCTTTGCTATGGAGCTGGTGTTGAGGGACCAGATGAGATTCTCCGCCAAGTGAACACCAAGAAATTTTCTCTTACTTTAGTGACAGATTCATATCCTGACAGAAAATATATATCTGTTTATAGGAACTTACCTTTGAATTTACTTACTGTACCACAGAAGGAAACCTTTTTGCCCATATGTCCATACTACTGTCATCTGTAATTTGCTTAGTTGCATTTACTCTTTCTTTATTTCCTCAAGCTCTGCAACTTGCTTGCCTTTGCATGCCTATTAATTCCATCATTTTTTTTATCCACTCAACTGCACTAAAGAATAATTTTATAGTAGCTAATTAACATATCAGACCATCTATGGAAACTAGAAAGAGATGATGACCTTGGCAGAAACTTTGTTGTTACATAGAAAATACGAAAGCTCCAAGGTTGCCATCAAATCCAGAGCTGAAGCAGCAGTGCACCCAATAAGTAACTTATCTTGCAAGATTTAGGATCTAAGTAAAGTTAATTTTAACCCAGTTAATCGACCTTTTGATCAAGAGGGTTTATTTTACAAACAAAATATTAATGTTTGCTGAAGACTGCTAATTTGTAATGCCTTTCTGATTATGTACCTTTGTTTATTCCAAATAGGTTATTATGATAACACAATATTTCACAGAGTTGTACCCGGCTTTATTGTTCAAGGAGGGGATCCTACTCAAAGTGGAGCAGGTGGTGAGTCAATATATGGGAAGCCATTTAAGGTAAATATTATTTTCTATTTTCTTTAATTTGTTTCTTTAAGATATCGAATCTTACAGTTAAACGTGAAGATTTTGCCACAGTTTTTTAGTAAGAGATGAGAGTTGTGGAAATTATCTGTGTGATACAGATAGCACACTTGTCTGTTTATCTTAAGTACTTATCCAGTTTTTTGAGCTTTACGGTCTAGAACTTTGCTCATTCATTAATTGCAGTTGCATTATAATTTATTGAAAATTTTTATTTAAGTAGCGTAGGTTGAAGTATTCTGAAGGCATGAGATTCTGCATTTGTTGGAACTCTTGAACAACATACACAAATATCGGGAGTAACTTAGCATGTTGGGCAATGTATTTGAACAGGAGTAGTCTTGATAAAGGATCTTGACATGAAACATCAAGAATTTCCCTTCATAGATGCTGCCTGACCTGCTAGGTTTGTGCAGCATTTTGTATGTGAATTGTTTGGATTATTTGTTGCTTGAAATCCATTTTCAATAAAATTTAGTCTTTTTAAAATTATTTTATTTCAGGATGAATTTCATTCTCGTTTACGTTTTAACAGAAGAGGATTGGTTGCTATGGCAAATGCTGGCCCTCATGATAATGGAAGTCAATTTTTCTTTACATTGGGACCTGCAGATGAACTTAATAACAAGCATACCATCTTTGGAAAGGTTAGCTATGACAATAAAGAAATTTTTGGTTTTTAATTCCAGTTTTATGTAATAACAAATTCATCACAAAGTTCACAAGTTTCTGCACTAGATGTAAGCACACACTTACTCTACACATGCAACTTATCCAATAACTTTATTTACCACGTTACATTTTTTCAGTAACAATATATAATGCAGAAAATTCTGTGTAAGTCAGTTAATGAATTCCTACCTCAATCTTGTTCCTTCTCTATCTGTTTTTGAGCACTTTGTACTCTTGAACCTTGAATCTTCCTTTCACGTCTTTCAAGCCTACATTTTCCTAACCACTGAATTGAAATCTGCTTTCGTTGGATTTGTTGTTTTATCTACTCTTTATCTAATCTTTTCTTGAATTTTTCATTTCATATTGATTTACCTAAAGCCATTTCCTGATAATAACTGAGAATCTGCCAAAGCAGAGAGGAAGTAAAAAGCTCTTCCTGTTCCTGTATAATAGTGTTATTGTTTATTTAAAAAGAAAGCAATTCTTCCAAAAGTACCCTTTTTATTCTTTTGCTCCTGTCTATGAAATGTAGTTTCAGTTTATCCAATCTGTATTTTGAAAGTTGACATCAGGACTTACTGTGGATTGGCTTAATAACAAGGGTGCTCTTGCTTGTTTCTTTGAATATATTTGTTGTGGAAACTAAGACTATGTTCTCACTGGATTCCCACCCACACTTAAAGCCGTTTTTGTGTTTATTTTCAGGGATTTGTTAAGCTATGTAAAATGAATTCCTTTCAAAGCCTGGAAAATAATTTTGTGGGATCTTTTGTTATTTAAGCTGCAAAAACATTAAATAATAGTAGCTTCATAAATTGGGATTAAATTATTTTCTGATCTTCCTGCTGAAACGAATGGTTGTTTTTTTTTGTTCCCTCAGTCTTTTGTTCCCTCTTGACTGAATCATATTCATTATGAGAAAAATGCAGTTTGCCATAAATTCAGTCAGTGTAGCATTGGTAGCATGTACAGAACCCAGCTTTTGCTTTCAGGAGGCTCACGCATGCACAATCCAAACTCTACATCGGTGCACTATGGTCTACCTCTTGCAGTAGCATGGACTTGTCTTTGATTTTTGTCTTTTGACAAGGTATGGGGTTGCTTTAACATACAAGGTCAAGTGGTATCCTAAGGGCTTCTACAGGTATATTCAGTGAAAGGTTAGCAAGGGACAGAATTGGTGTTTTGGTAGATCAGAGTGGTGATCTATGCATGGAGCTGAAAAAGATGGGAGAGATCTTAAGTGGATTTTTGCACCTGTATTTACTTAGGAGACATATAGAGAGACTATAGAAGTGACGCAGAGCAGCAGTGAGGTCATGAACTCTATTTCCTGTCTTGATGCAAATTAGGGTGGATAAATCCTCCAGGGTATGACATGGTGTTCCCTCGGACCTTTAGGAGGCTAGTGCAGAAATTGCAGGGGCCCTAGCAGAGATAATGAAGACATCCTTACCTGCAGATGAGGTGCTGGAGGTTTGGAGTATAGCTAATGTTGTTCCATTGTTTAAGAAAGGCTCAGAGAATAAGACAGGAAATTATAGGCTGATGAGCCTAATATGTGTAGTGGGAAAGTTATTGGAAGGTATTCTAAGGGACTGTATATATACATAAGTACTTGGATAGACAGGGACTGCTAAGGGATAGTCAATGTGACTTTGTGTGTGGTGCTGTCAGTCATGTCTAACCAATCTTAGAGTTTTTGAGGAAGTTACCAGGAAAATTAATGAAAGCAAGGCAGTGGATGGTGTATACATGGACTTTATAGCAAGACCTTTGACAAGGTCCCACATGGGAGCTTGATCAAAAAGATTCAGTCGATTGGCATTCAAGAAGAGGCAATAAATTGGATTAGTCATTGGCTTTGCAGGAGAAGACAGAGAGTGATAGTAGATGGTTGCTTTGTTGACTGAAGACCTGTGGTTAGTGGTGTTTTGCAGGGATCAGTGCTGGGTCTGTTGTTTGTCATCAATAACAATCTGGATGATACGTGGTAAAATGGATATACAAATTTGTGGATGACAGCAAGATTGAGGGTGTAGTGGACAATGAAGAAGACTATCAAAGCTTGCAGTAGGATCTGGATTAGCTGGACAAATGTGCTGAAAGATGGCAGATGGAATTTAATACAGACGAGTGTGAGGTGCTTCACTTTGGGAGGACCAACCAGTGTAAAGTTTTTCATGGTGAACAGTAGGGTATTGAGTGTGGTAGAACAGGAATCTTGGAGTTATACAAAATTACCAGGGGTGTAGATAGGGTAAATGCAAGCTGGCTTTTTCCACTGAGGTAGGGTGAGTCTACAACTGGAGGTCATGATTAAGGGAGTGGAGCAAGCTGCTAGAGGAAGTGGTGGATGTGGGTTTAATTGGATAGGTACATGGATGGGTGGAATATGCAGTGCTATGGTCTAGGAGCAGGTCAATGAGAATAAGCAGATTGATGGGTTGGCATTGTCTAGATGGGCCGAAGGGTTTGTGCAGTAGTGTTCTATGACTATAAGGTCTTACACTGGCTTGAGCCATTGCAAATGTGCATCTGGACAGTTCTTCTGTTTCTCATCTGATAAAGTACTTTAAAGAATACCATTTTCCATCAGCAAATGTAAAGCTTGCTTTGTTTTGTTATTGGTACAGTTGTAAAAATAGTTACAATGAGTAGTTATCACTCATTTCAAGTGTCAGACGCCTCCAAAAGTATCTTTGTGGTGAGCTGTTTTGGTTGTGCTGCTGCTGTTTATGGCTTCTTGTTCCTCTGCTAAATTCTGCTGAAGACTTAACTCATTACAATTTGTGTGTGATTGAAGAAAGTCTTCCACATCATCCTGGTTGGGTCCTCTTCATTAAACCCAGCCTCAATGCTAACTTAATATCTTCTCTAAAAATATTCAAGTTTGTAAACCCATATATGTTGTTCTTATTTCACTCCATGACTCCAAAGTGACATGTCTTATTACACACTTCAGATAGTAATCCTTGAAAGTAGCAATAGCACCCTGACTCTGGGGTTATTCCAATGAACTAGTTACAGGGGACCTAAAATATTACCTAAATATTGTCATTTCATTAATGAAAATTGAATGTGCTTGATCATTATTGCTGATGAGCAATATCCAATGTATTCCATGTAAAATATAATTTGATGAAGAAGTAAAGAAATCTTGACTTTTTTTTGTAGATTACTACACTACTGAAAGATTGTTTTCTTGTAATATCTCAACAGAGCCTTTGGACTTTTGTAAATTAAGGGAAAGTGAACATTTATTTTCAGAGAGTAACATTTGTTTCAGCTTATTTTATTCTGCTCTGATACCTGCAATTGCTTCCTTGTCTGGAAGATGAAAATTATGCATGATTGTAAAATTCCCGAATTGTTCAAACCAGGCAAGCATGCCGGAACATTATGGCATTTCCTGGAGGAGCCATCACCCACTTCGCATTATTTAAAGTCTTGTCTTTTCACTAATCATCATCAAAAACATTTCTGTTTTATTCACATGCTTAATCACATTTGTCACACCTTAATGAGATATAGTCTCACACTTCACTTAATATTAATGGTTATTTTCTATAACAAAAAGGAGGTACATGCCCTGAATTGTATTACAGTGAGAATTACTGAACGTTCATAATTTGAGAGATTGCTTTCTTTTCATTGAAAAAAACACATGTAATTTTAGTCGGTGGTGTCTCTCTCCATAATTTTGCCCCTGCCTATTTATGTAAACTCTTCCAGTCATAAAACCTTCTATGTTTTTCCAGTTTTGGCATCCTATTCCTACCCACAGGCTTCTGGCTTCTCATAGGCTTTTCTCTGCTGAGGCATCAAATTCAAAACTTCTCTCCTGGGACCTTCCTACCTCTTTCTTATTTTAAGAAGCTCTTTAATGTTTAGCTTTTTGACCAAGCTTTTGGGAATTTTTCCTTAAAATTGGCTTGGTGTCAATATTTTAATGCTGTTTTGAAGCAGCATTGAATATTTTGCATAATAAAGTTTATTTGTAAAAAAAACTACGTATATGGAGTGCTCCACGTATATTTAGTGTATATGTAACTTGTATTAAGGTAGTTTACGTTAACAATTATAGTTAGTTTTGTTGATTTAGCAACTGAATTTGACTTGTTGAATACAGAATAAAATTTAACAAGGTATTTTTTAAATTGTTGATGTGAAAATTATAAATTATTTTCTGAATAGGTGACTGGCGACACAATTTATAATATATTAAGATTAGCAGAAGTAGAAATTGATAAGGATGAACGACCAATTGTCCCTCACAGAATCAAATCTACAGAGGTGAGTTAAGTATAGATTGATGTTAGACAGCATGTTTTTTGGATATTTTTTTACAAATTCTTCAGTCATATTTATGTATTGTGGCAAAGTTATAGAACTATATCATACCAATTTCATACTGTGAACGTTAACTAGTTTGTTGTATTTCTCAGAATGGTTCTGTGATAGTACCTTTCATACCATATTTAGGATAGTTTTGACACCTGTTATAATTGGAGTCATGAAAGATCAATACTTTTGTTTGTTTATAATGAATTTAACTCTAGGCATAGATGTGGTATAAGTGAACTGCTCTGCTTGCCATTAATTTGTTGCTCAGTGTCATTATTGATTGAATGACCTCTCCAGTCTCAGACATCCTATCTGTTTCCATTGATCTTTCCTGATTCACTTGTCCTCTAGCCTGCTTGTCTCATCACTTGTACAATAGTATGACCCTTGGCTTTCTCAAGTGCAGGAAAGGGAACCAGGCATTACTGACATTCTGACTCTTGAAAATTTCCCTGAAGATGTAAAAGAAGGAAAAAAATGCTATGGTAGGATTTGGGCTCTGATTCAGAATTAGGCTTATTATCACTGACATAAAGTATGTCATGAAATTTCTTGTTTTGCAGCTACTGAACAGTGTGATAGATTAAAAAACTACTAGTAAGTTACAAAATGAAATGTTTATAAATAAGTAGTGCAAAAAGAGAGCAAAGTAGTAAGATTCTTCTCAATGGGTTTACGAACAGTTCAGAAATCTGATTATGGAGGGGAAGAAGCACACACTGAGTATGTGTCTTCAAGCTTCTGTACCTCCTGATTGATGTTGCTAATGGGAAAGAGGGCATGTCCTGGATGGTGAGGGTCCTAGGTGAAGGATACTTTGTCCTTGAGGCATTGCCTTTTGAAGATAGATGTTTTTTGACGGTGGGGGGGGGGGGAGGGGCGGATGATGCCCATGGAGCTGGCTGGGGTTACAAGCCTGTACAGCTTTTTTCAATCCTGTGCATTGGCACCTCTACACCAGATGGTGATGCAACCAGTCAGAATGCTCTCCGAGGTACATCTAGAAATTTGCTAGCCTTTGGTGACATACCAAATCTCCTCAAACTCCTAATGAGTGTGTCTTCTTTGTAATTGTATCAGTAATTTCTGCTCAGGATAGATGTTCAGAGATGTTGACACCCAGGAACTTGAAACTTCTCACCTTTGCCATAGCTGACACCTCCTGACTGGTGTGTGGTCCCTCAACTTCCCCTTCCTGAAGTCCACAGTCAGTTCCTTAGTCTTACTGATGTTGGGTGCAAGGTGGTTGTTTTAACACCACTCAATCAGCTGATCTATCTTATTCCTCTTTGCCCCCTTGTCACCATCTGAGATTCTGCCAACAACGGTTGTGTCATTGGCAAATTTGTCGATGGTGTTTGAGCATTGCCTAGTTGCAGTCATAGAGAAAGTAGAGCAGTAGGCTATGCACACATCCTTCAGTTTTTCCTATGTTAATTGTCAGCAAGGTGTAATTGTAGAGGGAGGTACAGTGGTCCAAGTTTTGAAATTTGTTAATTAGTGTTGAGGGGATGATGGTGTTTAATGTTGAATTGTAATCAATAGAACCATAGAACATTACAGCACAGAAAAAGGTCCTTTGGGCCTTCTTGGCTGTGCCAAATCATTTTTCTGCCAAGTGCTACTGACCTGCACCTGGACTATATCCCTCCATACACCTCTCATCCATGTACCCTAAACAATGTTCAACATCATGACTTGCAAGTTCTTACTCTAGTATGTACCTGACTATCATCCAAGTCAAACACCGTAAAGAGCAAGCTCTTCCAAAATAAATTTGTAAGAGGATGTAGATACTTGTTAATGATGAGAATAACAGGTAGGGATTGTATTTTTCTAAGTTCCTCAATGTGCGAATCCCTGGGGGTTGGTGGTGAGGTGTTTTCTGACAAGTTCCAGTCCTGAACCATGTTAGCTCCAGTCTTGGTCATTAAGCCAAAGATTGAGATTATGTTTGCCAAAGTGCCCTCTTCAACACTTGAGCTCCAAACTACTGCTGATTCCTAAACTGAGTGGTGTGACAGCTTTGGGCCTTTGGCTACTAAGTATTTACTCTTTCAGTAACTGTCCCAGCCCCTCATTACAGCCATCCTCAATCAAGAGCCATAATTAAACCTTGGTGAATGTAAATTGCTTCCCATCTTTCCAAAAAGGCAGATGTTAATGATGATGAAATCCACTGTCAAAATGTAGAAAATAGACTCAGTATGATTACTTCACAAAAAGGTCAAATACAATCCAGACATTTATTGCTCAAACAACACATACAAAATGCTGGTGGAACACAGCAGGCCGGGCATCTCGGCCCAAAACGTCGACAATGCTTCTTCCTATAGATGCTGTGTGTTGTTTGAATTTCCAGCATCTGCAGATTTCCTCATGTTCGCTCTACTTATTGCTCAAACTACTTTGCTATTATTGAAGTGATGAGTGTGTTGTTGACTGCACTGTCATATGACACCTGCTCTCTGTTGACCATTTTGAGTTGAACCAGGACGACTTGGCTTCAGACCTCTTCATATTCTGACTCCAAAGTGGAACTAAAGAGCTGAATTTCAGATGCGATTCCGTCCCATTCTCATTGAGACATATCTGGCTATGGCCTCCTCTATTGCCATAATGAAGACAAACTCAGGTTTGAGGAGCAACACTTCATATTCCATGTGGATAGTTCCCAAACTGAATCTGATGGCATGAACATCATAATTTTTAACTTGTAGTAATTTCTCCTGTTTCCCCCAACCCCACCACTTCTGGCTTCTTTCTCCTTTCTTTCCGATCCTGGTGAAGGGCCTCAGTTCAAAATGTCGACTGTGTACTCCCCTCTGTAGATCGCCTGACTTAGTGAATTCTTCCAGCATTTTGTGTTTGTTAGGTATGATATAATTTTAGAGCATCTCAAGGTTGTGAAAGGATTATTCACATAAAAAAGTCTGTAATTTTAAGGATTGACTTCAGCCCCAGTGATGTGTGTTAAAGGTATATAAAAGTAAAAATTCATTGTGTCCAAGTAATTGCTTTAAAGTGAAAATTTGTTAAAATACTTTCTAGGTGCTCCATAACAGCTTTGATGACATTGTTCCAAGAATATTGAAAAAACACAAGAAGGAGAAGAGAGATGACGAATCGAAAAAATCTCATTTGAAAGGCACAAAGTAAACCGAATTATCTTCTTATTATATGAAGTTAGATTGCTTCACAGTTAGTTCTGTTCTTCAATCTTCACTTATTTCATTGGGAACTTAAAATTAGAGAAAGCTAATCTCTGGGTTAGGTAAGCAGATGAGAAATGATAGCAGTTAATATGTTGGATCCTTTGTGGGGCAGAAATTTCTATTTGTATATTAAACATATCTAACTTTTACATCTAGGGATATAAAGAAAAAGATAATCCAAATAAATTACTTGATGTGCTGTAGATTTAAATTTATGCCCATCACAAATTTTGTCGCTAAGTAACCTTTTAGCATAGGAATTCAAGCATGTAATGCAGCTTTAACTTGATCCATATGATTCATTTCATTAGAAAATATTTCAAACCTTAAACCAAACTTATTACCTGTCCTGCAACCTCACTGCTGATTTTTCTTTGTCTCTAATCACTAACTTGCTGAGGCACCAGTGGAACAGTGGAGGCAATTTATTTTGAAGCAGGCCCTGACAATGCATTGCTAAGGCCTATTTTAATATGGGTTTACTGGAACTGCCTAGGCACCTTCCAGGCTGTGTAATCCATTGGTGAGAATAATTTATGGTAAGCCTATATTAAGTTTAGTCTTACTTAATGCAGAGGCTTTCCCTCAAATCACTGGCATCCTCTACTCTCTGTAGTCATAACCTCCTCCTTTCCCCAATGTCCTGATCCAAGCTGTTCACAAAAAACATATCAGGATTGTGCTGTCGTCAGATCTCTCTTTACTGTGAACCAGATCCATGGCTTATCTGTTCTGTGTTTTCCTCAAGCTCAACACCAGCAGCACACAGGAAAAGACCTTTTCATTGTGATAATGGTTAAAGCAGCTTCTATCTAATGCATTGGAGATTCATGGTCCAATACACAATTAATACAACTTTCCAGAGGCCTATATATCCTTTAGGAATAAGTGATGTCTCAAAATGTGCAAGCTGCCAAAATGCATTAAGAAAATATTTGTTGGTTTTTATTTCTCAGAAATTTCAGCTTGCTTTCCTTTGGAGAAGAAGCAGAGGAGGAGGAAGAGGAAGTAAATAGAGTTAGCCAGGTAATAATTTGCTCATGCACGTTTGGTTATTAAATACGTTAAGTTGGCTATAGTTCAGCAATGCACTTGGATTGTTAGCTGGTATTTTGCTTCGCTTCGCTTGTCAATCTTGTTGCTAATTTTACTCCATGAAGCTTACTTATTCATCAGCTTCAGAAGAGGGGAAGCTGTTGAATATGGTGTACTTGGATTTTTAGAAGGTTTTTGATAATGTTCCACCCAGGAAATTAGTGTGTGTAGAATTTAGAGTACAATATTATCGTAGATTGAGAATTGGTTGCAAATGCAGTTCCCCTTTAAGAAAATCTAAGTGAGGAAGGTGTGCTGTGTTGCAGGTATGATTGAAATGTAGAACCCTTAGACCCCCCTCCCCCCCATTCCCAATTATCCTGCTAGTGAATGTACATCTCCAGAAAATAAACTTGAGGACCTCAGAACAAGATTGTAGTACCAGCGGGACATCAGGGACTGCTGCGTACTTTGCTTCATGGAAACATGGCTTACCTCTGCCATTTCAGACGCAGCACTGCAGCCTGAGAACGTCACCATCCACCAAAATGACAGGACAGCTGAGTCTTAAGGGTAGAGGAGGTGAACTATGCTTCATGGTTAACTCATCATGGTACGTGGACGTGGCAGTTCTGTCTCAATCCTTTTCATCCGACCTGGAACATCTAGCAGTCAGGTCTTGTCCATTTTGTCTACAGAGAGGGTTTTCTGCCATCATTCTGGTGGTGGTTTAAGATATCAGGCCAGACACTGGATGAGCTGACCAACGTGATCAGTAGTCACTGAAGACTGCACTCTGATGCCTTCCCTATCATTGCAGGGGATTTCCACCAGGCCAGCCTGAAGAAATCTGTGAATAACTACCCACTAACATATCACCTGTGGAACTAGAGGAGCCAACACATTCGATCACTGTTACACCATCATCAAGAATGCTCACCATGCCATTTTGCATCCATACTTTTAAAAGTTTGATCACTTGGTTGTGCTTATGCTTTGATGTACAGACGGAGACTAAAGACTGCAGCATCAATGTGTGGTCAAGGTGTGGTCATGGGAGGCGGAGGAGTGCTTAAAGGAATGCTTTGAGTCAGTGGACTGGACAATATTCACGGACTCATCTTTGTATCTGAATATGCCACGGTTGTGACCGAGTTCTTCACAGTCAGTGTGGATGAGCGATTGCCTTTGAGAACTGTTGTTGCACGAATGAAGTCACTGGAAAAAAATACTGGTAACTACGAAGCAGCTTCCTTATTCAACAAAACAAGATACAGCAGACTATATGAAGATGCTTTCATTTGAAAGGTCTGCCATTGCACAGCACTACACACATTTTATATGCTAAAGAACAAAGGAAGTTCAAGATGATTTAAACAAATCCGTATTTACAATCTTCCCACCGTCACACCCAGAACAAGTGTTAATCACTGTCTCGTCCATGCAGTGGAATGTTGACTGGACTCGTGCATATGCAGACAATTAGCTAAGTGCCTGTTTCCTGGTCTACCTGGTCTGTGAACCTATTGTTCAGAGCTGCATTAAAATCAAATCCACAATGCATATTCAGATCTGAAGACTGGTGGCCGAAGTCATTTGCTAAATCTAAATGCGCTATACCTAAAATCGCTCTAACAAGAACATACCTAAACCAAAAGCCATGATGAACCAGAAGATTCATGGTTTGCTGAGGGCTAGATTTACAGTATTCAAGACCGTTACACAGAACTATGTAAGACATCCAGTTATGTCCTATGTAAGGCTATTTTAAGGATGAGAAAACAATTACAATTGAGGTTAGAGGCAGAATCAGATGCATGTCAACCCTGGCAGAATTTGCGCCATTACTTCCTACAGGGCAAGGCATAACATCATGACTGGCAGTGATACTTCACTCCCAGATGAGCTCAATGCCTTTTATGCATGCATTGAAAGTGAGAATAAAACTACACCTGTGCAAAACCTTGTAGCATCTGGTGACCATGTGATCTCTCTGAGGCTGATGTCAGAACACCTTTCAAGAGACTGAACTCTTGCAAGGTGTTAGGCCCGGATGGTGAACCTGAAAGGGTACTGAAAACGTGTCAGCAAACTGGCTGCAGTGTTTAAGGACATCTTCAGTCTCTCACTGTGGCCGTCAAAGGTTCGCATCTACTTCAAAAAGGGTGACATGGACCCAGAAGAGCAGAGTGAGCTCCCTGAACGACTTTCACCCAGTGCACTCATGTCTACTGTGGTGATTGTTTTTGAGAGGTTGGTCATGGCCACAATCAACTTCTGTCTAAGCAAGGATCTGGACCTGCTGTAATTTGCCTGTTGCCACAACAGATGCAATCACACTAGCTCTCTACTCGGCCCAAGATCACCTAGACAATAGCAATTCCCATGTCAGGCTGCTGTTTATTGATCACCACTCAGCATTCAACACAATCAGTACTAATCAACAAGCTCTGAAACCTGGGCATCTGCAACTGGATCCTTGACTTCCTGGGAGACCACAGTCAGTGCGGGTCAGAAATGACATCTCCTCCTTGCTTACTATCAATGCTGGTGCACCTCAAGGATGCATGCTTTGCCCACTGCTCTGATCTCTACACCGACAACAGTGTGGCTAGGCACAGCTCAAAGGCCTCCTACAAATTTGCTGATAACACAACTATTGTTGGTAGAATTTCAGACGGTGACGAAGCGGCATACAAGAGCTGGTTGTGTAGTGTTGTAACAACAACCTTGCACTCAATTCAGTAAGTCTAAGGAATTGATTAAGGAAAAGTCATGGCAGACCAATTGAATAACTACTTTGCTTCTGTCTTCACTAAGGAGGACATAAATAATCTTCCGGAAATAGTAAGAGACCGAGGGTCTAATGAGATGGAGGAACTGAGGGAAATACATGTTAGTAGGGAAGTGGTGTTTGGTAAATTGAGGGGATTAAAGGCAGATAAATCCAAGGGCCAGATGGTCTGCATCCCAGAGTGCTCAAGGAAGTAGCCCAAGAAATAGTGGATGCATTAGTGGTAATTTTTCAAAACTCCTTAGATTCTGGATTAGTTCCTGAGAATTGGAGGGTGGCTAATGTAACCCCACTTTTTAAAAAAGGAGGGAGAGAGAAACCAGGGAATTATAGACCGGTTAGTCTGACATTGGTGGTGGGGAAAATGCTAGCGTCGGTTATCAAAGATGTGATAACAGCACATTTGGAAAGAGGTGAAATGATCAGACAAAGTCAGCATGGATTTGTGAAAGGAAAATCATGTCTGACGAATCTTATAGAATTTTTTGAAGATGTAACTAGTAGGGTGGATAGGGGAGAATCAGTGGATGTGGTATATTTAGATTTTCAAAAGGCTTTTGACAAGGTCCCACACAGGAGATTAGTGTGCAAACTTAAAGCACATGGTATTGGGGGTATAGTATTGATGTGGATAGAGAATTGGTTGGCAGACAGGAAGCAAAGAGTGGGAGTAAACGGGACCTTTTCAGAATGGCAGGAGTGACTAGTGGGGTATCGCAAGGCTCAGTGCTGGGAACCAAGTTGTTTACAATATATATTAATGATTTAGACGAGGGAATTAAATGCAGCATCTCCAAGTTTGCGGATGACACAAAGCTGGGCAGCGGTGTTAGCTGTGAGGAGGATGCTAAGAGTATGCAGGGTGACTTGGATAGGTTAGGTGAGTGGGCAAATTCATGGCAGATGCAATTTAATGTGGATAAATGTGAGGTTTTCCACTTTGGTTGCAAAGATTATTATCTGAACGGTGGCCGATTAGGAAAAGGGGAGATACAACAAGACCTGGGTGTCATTGTACACCAGTCATTGAAAGTGGGCATGCAGGTACAGCAGGCGGTGAAAAAGGCAAATGGTATGTTGGCATTCATAGCAAAAGGATTTGAGTACAGGAGCAGGGAGGTTCTACTGCAGTTGTACAAGGCCTTGGTGAGACTGGACCTGGAATATTGTGTGCAGTTTTGGTCCCCTAATCTGAGGAAAGACATTCTTGCCATAGGGGGAGTACAGAGAAGGTTCACCAGATTGATTCCTGGGTTGGCAGGACTTTCATATGAAGAAAGACTGGATCGAATAGGCTTATACTCACTGGAATTTAGAAGAATGAGGGGGGATCTTATTGAAACGTATAAAATTCTAAAGGGATTGGGCAGGCTAGATGCAGGAAGATTGTTTCCGATGTTGGGGAAGTCCAGAAGGAGGGGTCACAGTTTAAGGATAAAGGGGAAGCCTTTTAGGGCCGAGGTGAAGAAAAACTTCTTCACACAGAGAGTGGTGAATCTGGAGTTCTCTGCCACAGGTAACAGTTGAGGCTGGTTAATTGGCTATATTTAAGAGGAAGTTAGATATGGCCCTTGTGGCTAAAGGGATCAGGGGGTATGGAGAGAAAGCAGGTACAGGGTTCTGAGTTGGATGATCAGGCATGATCATACTGAATGGCGGTGAAGCCTCGAAGGGCTGAATGGCCTACTCCTGCACCTGTTTTCTATGTTTCTATGTTTGATTCTGTACTTCAGGTAAGGGAGGTTAAGAGAACACACACCAGTCCTTATTGAGGGGTCAGTAGTGAAAAGGGTGAGCAGTTTCACATTCCTGGGCATGGCAGTGGCTATATTTCATTAGGACTTTGAGGTGACTTGGTATGTTACCATCCTGCAAATACAGAGTGAGCCATTCCCTTTCACCATAAGTCTTGCAAATTATTTTCCTATTTGCCCATGGTTCATGTTCCATTAAACAGTAGAATGTCATTGTGCTGTTCATTTATGTTTCATAGAGTATGAAAGGAAAAAGCAAAAGTAGCCATGACTTGTTGAAGGATGACCCTCGCTTAAGTTCTGTACCAGTTGTTGAAAGGTGAGTCCTTCTTTTCCATACAATTTGGCACTAGCAGTAGACAGTAACGTTTTGTGGGCATCTCACTGGAAAACTGCTGGTTATACATCTTCCGAACAATGATCGCTGCAATTTGCAGCCTGCAATTTCCCTTTAAGAAGCACATTTAGAATGGTCAAAATGCACGAACCATCTTACAATCTCCTGATGAGCCTGAAGGACTCGGCAAGCTTGACTCCTAGAAATGCAGACTCAGCACTTGGAAGTGACTTGATAAATGCCATCTTCCTGGCCAACATACAAACGCTGGAGTGAGGTAAAGGACCTAAAGTCAAGGTTGTTGTATCGGAAGGAAATAAGCATTCTCTGTTTCACTGAGAGGTGTCTCATCTCTTGCATTCCAGGCATTGTGCTCCAACCTGAGAGATCCTCAATCCACTGGATGCACCGGACAGTGGTACAAGGAAATTGCAGAGGTGGTGACATCTGCTTCATGATAAACTCATCATGGTGCTTGGATGTAGCAGTCTTGTCTCACTCTTGTTCTCCCAACCTGGAACATCTGGTGATTAAGTGCCAACTGTTCTAGTTACTGAGAGAGGTCTCCAAAGTGATCCTGACTACAGTTGACATCCCTCCAAAGGCAGATGTCAGGCTAGCACTTGATGTATTGAGTGGTATGATTAATAAGCAAGAAACAGCCTACTCTGAAGCCTTTCACATCTTGCTGGGGATTTCAGTAGGCTAGCTTGAAGAAGTCTCTGCCCAACTACCACCAGCATATCACCTATATCACCAGAAAGCTTAACACACTCGACCAGTGCAGCACTACGGTCAAGAGTACCTTTGGTTCCATCCCTCTAGTGCAGGGATTCCCAATCTTCGTTATGCCATGGACCAATACCGTTAAGTAAGAGATCTGTGGACCTCCGGGTTGGGAAGTCCTGCTCTAGTGCTTTTCGTGAAATCTGTCCATCTGCCTGTCCTCCTTGGACTTCCATATAAGCAGAGCTTAAAGAGCAATGTACCAGAGGTAAGGACAGCAAAGAGGTGGTCACAGAAGGCAGAGGAGTGGCTGTGGCTTTGACTCTGTAGACTGGGTCATATTCAAGGACTCTTCAGAGGACTTAAATGAATACACATGGTTGTCATGAACTTTATAAATACATGAGTGGAGAAGTGTGTCCCCACAAAATTATTCCTAGCAGCCTAGGATGAAACAAATAATTCAAAATCTGCTGAGGGCTAGTTTAGTGGGGTTTAGGACTAGCAATCCAGGAAAGTAGAAGCAGCATCACTAAATTTTCCTGTCATATCTCATTGCTGTTAACACGTGGCTGTCTGCATTTCCTATGTTACTACAGTAAATGGAGTTCAAGTATTGTCAATAAAATGCTGTATGATATAGATTTTGAAAGTATAATTTCTATCATTTATTTCAATGAATATATGGATTATTTCAGTGCATTCATATGGTCATTACACCAATCCAATTAGGATCTTCAAAGCTATGCAGCAGAAAAAGCCATCAGGTCGGCCACATATGTAATCAGACTTTAAATCTGGGTCTTTTTTGCATTATCACATTTTAAGTATTCATAATCTAAGGAAAAATTCCACCCTTAAGTCTTTTAAAAATAACTTTTATTGAGTTGATTCATAGAATATCAGGATAAAAATGTGAATTGATTTGCATAATAGCAGGTCTAAAAACAGATTGAATTTCAGGAATTACTGATATTTGGTTTAGTCTACCAATAACTGCCTAATTTAGATTCAGGATGAGGGTTGGACTTTCTCTATCATAGGAATGGAATCTCTTGAAGCTTGGCTTATGATGCTCTTGAATTGTATCTAGTGCATACTTATTCAATGGAGATAGAAATTTATACAACTGCGTAACTGTGCATATAACTAATAATTTTTTCTAATTTTATTCCTTCCAGTGAATTGGCAGTAATGAAGTCAGAAGGAGCATCTGACAAGGTGTGGAATTTAGCACTATTATGGAATTCTTACCGAAAAAGAAGAAGCAATTTAATCTATTGTATCTATAGGCATAAATCTAGAAATTAAAAGCAGATATCAGAATATAATAAAAAATCTAATTTCTAAAATGCTTTCAAATAAAGAAACTTGCTATGCTACTTAGTCTAGTTGATGCATGATTTCACTTCCATTGCAGCTGCTTATGTGGCAGCCAAACAAACTAGTTTGCTCAGTGTATTCCAAGATGGACAATGTAGGCTGTTTTTATCAATGTCTACCATGTTCTGAAAAGTACTTTTAAAAATAATAGCACAGCATGACTTGAAAATTCCGAAACTACACTTTGCTAATGAGTACTTTAGAATGTGCTCTTTGGAAACTCATAAAGTATTTTTAAAGTTTCATTGTCCTTAAACTTACAGATCCCTACTTAAAAGAAAAAATTACTAGTCAAATCCCAAGTTCAGATATAATTGTCAAGATGGAGTTTAGGTATAAATGTTATTTTCGTAATTATTTCTTGCTCCAGCTTTCTCTGCTGTCATGTTTCATCTATAGTTTCTTGTCACTTTCAGCTTTCTATTTTCAGCTTCTGACATCATTTCCACTCTTTTTCCCCCTCCCTCATCTCGATTTACCAGTCATCTGCCAGCTCTTGATTACCTTTTTCCTCCACCTTTTTATACTGGCTATCTCCACTCCTTCAGTCCATTTGAAGGTTTTTGACCCAAAATGGTGATGGCGCATTTCCCTTTATTGATGCCGAGTTTTTCCAACACTTTATGTGTATGTCTGCCAATGTTTCAATTTGTAAGTCAGTTTAGGTATTGGTTTTATGAATATTTATGACTAATTGCCAATGTAGAAATACTTCCTTGCATCCAATTTGTGGCAGTACTGGTATATTAACATGGAGATGGAATCTTCCCTTAATAGCATATTTGATAGATTCTGCAAACCAAGAATTACATAAGACTGTTCAAAATCCATATCTTAATCTATTTCCTTGAAGCAGTTAACAGCAAAAAATCCTGGATCATCTTTAGGAAAATCAGGGGAAAGTATCATTAATGAAGTGTTCACTTTCTGGAAAAACCTTTAACCATTATTTTATCATAGAGCCATGTTATAATATTTATTAAATCTACAGGAGGATTGACTTAGCTATTTGAACATTAAATTTTTGAGGATAAATATAAAATTAGCTTGATGTAGGCGCTTTGTTTGAATTGAATAGGAGCTTGAAGCCAGCTTCAATCATTTGTAGCCCTTAAAGTCTGGTCCAGGATTTGTTTTCTCTCCAGAAGACATGCATTAAAAATGGCTACTCTTCCAGGAGGAAGATGATGATTCTGGCAGCGAAGATAATGAACAGCTGAAAGAACAGATTGCTAAGAAATTGAAGAAAGACAAAAATGAGGATATTAAACTTCAGGATGAAGAACGTAATGTTGATAATGAAGAGAAAAGGAAACCCAGTCGCAGGTCAGTGCAGTATTTTAACCATTTTTATTTTAGTAAATTTTATGTTACAGATATGTTCTCACTTTGAGCATAAATTTGCTGATTACATTTGCTGTTCTTGTTTCCTTTTTCCCCCCAAACCTACTGCACTCTTTATTCATTTGTTTACTTAGCAATTTAATATAGAGCCTACATGTTCACATTGCATTGCACTTGCAGTGGGAAAAAATTCTCCTGAAATTATATTTAATAATAATAATAATAATAATACTTTATTGATCCCAAGTAGGAAATTCTTTTGTTACAGCAGCAACATTTAAAAATACACTTAGCAGTGTGCTTAACTAATAATAAATATAGAATAATAATAGTGTAAAAATAGTAATATAAAAATTGTGTACCAATGTGCAATAGTAATTTACAAAATAATAAAGCAGAGACTATTGTACTATGATGTCTGTTCTCCTGTTGCACAGAGATGAGCTGTTGTATATGCTAATTACTTTTGGTAGGAAAGATTTTATGATTAGTTAACAGAAATTGGATATTCATCATCAAGCTTGTTGTTTTTTATTGTATGTGGATTAAACTAATATAATCAGTAATGTTATATAAATCAAGAAACATTTTAAAGATGACAAAATCCTAGGAAATATCACATTTTTGGTTAATGATTTGAATTTAATTGACTCAAAAAAGCAAGTATTTAATACTGATTTTAACATGTAATAATAAGAGAACAATATATATTTACAATATATACAAGAAGAAATATTTGATTTTAAATATTTCGCAGCATATTACAGATATTCAATCTTGAAAACTTTTGACTGACAGTTTTTTAAAAGTAAATGCTGAGTATTGAGGCCAGAATGATTCTAATATGCATTTATTAGCAGTATTACAATGTTCGTATTGTCAGCAAGGGAACGTAGGGAAGGCCTTGGCGGAAATAGTGCATGAAACTAATTGTTCAATATATTGTGAAATGCTGCATGTCTTGAATATCGTAGTTGACGTTGGAGTGAGACCATCACAGAAGCACAAGAAATTTAGCCAAATTATCTTGACCATGTTCTTTTCATCCTGTTCTACCACTGTATAATATTATGGTTAATCTTCTACTTGAACACAGTTGCTGACTTTATCCCCATTTATTTCTTGAATATCTAGAAATCTATTAAAATTAGTTTTGAATACAATGAATTTAAGAAAATTCTGAAGTTTTGTTTCTCATTGAAACAATAAATTTCTCCTCATTTCAACCTGTGACCCACTCGTTCTAATCTCATTATTCAAGGAAAACATCCTCCCCATTTGCACACACTGAGCTCTCTAATGTTTTTGCATATTTTAATGAGTTTTCTGCTCATTCTAAATTTAGGAATTTTTTTAATGTAAGGAGATCATAAAGTCCACTTACTCTAGGTATGGTCTCTCGAAGGCTATATCTTTACTCACATGTACCAATAAAGGCCAGCATGCCTTTTGCTTTCTAAATTACCTGCTCCACATGGATGTTAGCTTTTAGTGACTGATGTACCAGAACTTGTAAGTTTCTTTGGCCATTAATTTTACCTGGTGTCTTGTCATTTAAAATGCAGTTGGCACGTGTGTTCTCCCAAAATAGATGGCCTTACAATTTTCGGTGTTGTACTATGATCTTCACTGATCTTGCTGAAATAAAAGAGAATACTGGAATTAAAATATTTGGGGTAGGGCAGGAAAATGTCACAGATCTTGTTGAATGTCATGCATCCTTGAAGAGATTTATAATCTACTCCTGCTCCTATTTCTGATGTTTCTATGTTAACCAAACCAGTAACGTCCCTGGATTAGTCACTAAGACCAATCTATTGGTATGTATGAGTAAAGACACTAATTGAATGAAAGATTTGCTTGATTGGAAATACACAGACAATAGTTGTACATTTATTTTCTTCACTATTAATTTGCTATAGTTATTCAATTCCATCCAGCGTGGTATATATCAGAAGCTGCCAAGTATGTCATTGCTTTGGATTGCCCAAGACAGTATCCCAAAAACCATGCTAGTGGAGGACACACACAAAATGCTGGAGGAACTTAGCAAGTCAGGCAGCATTTATAGAAGGGAATAAACAGTTACGCTTCTGGGCCAAGATCCTCCCCCCTTTCTAGTTCTGATGGGGGCAGAAGCCAGAATGAGACCTTAAAACATCACAGCAGAATTAGACCATTTGACCCATTGAGTCTGCTCCACTGTTCTCTTATGGCTGATTTATTATCCCTCTCAACCCCATTCTCCTGCCTTCACCCCCGTGACCTTTAACGTCCTGACTAAGCAAGAACCTATCAACCTCTGCTTTAAATATTCTTGATATCTTGGCCTCCACAGCCTCCTATGGCAATGAATTCCAAAGATTCCCTACCCTCTAAGTAAGGAAATTCTTCCTCATCGCTGTTCTAAATGGACATCCCTCAAGTCTGAGGCTGTGCCCTCTGGTCCTAGACTCACCCATTGTAGAAAACATCCTCCCTTCATCCACTCTATCCAGACCTCTCCATATTGGATAGGTTTCAATGAGATTCTCCTTCACTCTTCTAAACTTCAGCAAGTGCAGGCTCAGAGCCATCAAGTGATCCTTATTTCACTCCTGGAATCATTCTCATGAACCTCCTCTGGGCCCTCTCCAATGCTCACAATACTCCAAATGTGGTCTGACCAATGCCCTATACAGTTTCAGCATTGCATGCTTGCTCGTATATTCTGGTCCTATTGAAATGAATGCTAACATTGCACCAGCGCAACTTGCCAAAGAACCTTCAGGGAAACCTGCACTAGAACTCCCAAGTCCCTTTGCAGCTTTGATTTTTGAATTTTCTCTCCATTTAGAAAATAGTCTCTGCCTTTATTCCATCGACCAAAGTGCATGACCATACACTTCCCTACAACAAATTCCATCTGCCACTTCTTTGCCCATTCACCTAATCTGTCTTAAGTCCTTGTACAGACTCCCTGCTTCCACAACACTACCTGCACCTCCACCTATCTTTGTATCATCCGGAATGGTGGCCACAAAGCCATCAATTCAGTTATCCAAATCTTTTTTCGCATATAATCTCTTTTACAAGGATGTTGCCTAGACTGGGGAGCATGCCTTATGAGAATAGGTTGAGTGAACTCAGCCTTTTCTCCTTGGAGCGACAGAGGATGAGAGGTGATCTGATGGAGGTGTATAAGATGATGAGAGGCATTGATTGTGTGGATAGTCAGAGGCTTTTTCCCAGGGCTGAAATGGCTAGCACGAGAGGGCACAGTTTTAGGGTGCTTGGAAGTAGTTACAGAGGAGATGCAGTGGTAAGTATTTTTACGCAGAGAATGGTAAGTGTGTGGAATGGAGTGCAGGTGATGGTGGTGGATATGATAGGGTCTTTTAAGAGACTCCTGGACATACATGGAGCTCAGAAAAATAGAGGGCTATGGTTAACCCCATGTGATTTCTAAGGTAAGAACATTTTCGGCACAGCTTTGTGGGCCGAAGGGCCTGTATTGTGCTATAGGTTTTCTATGTTCTATAAAGTGAAAAGAAGCGGTTGCAACACCATACGGAACACCACTAGTCACCAGCAGCCAACCAGAAAAGGTCCCTTTTATTCCTGCTCTTTGCCTTCGGCTAGTTATCAATCTTCTATCCATGCTAGTAGTTTTCCTACAATACCATTGGCGCTTGTTAAGCAACCTCATGTGTGGCACCTTTGTCAAAGATCTTCTGAAAATTCAAGTATATAGCATCCACTGACTGTCTATCTTGCCTGTAATTTCCTCAAAGAATTCCAACAGATTTGTCAGGCAAGATTTCTCCTTATCAAAACTATGCTGACTTTGGCCTATTTTATCATGTGTCTTGAAGTACTCTGAAATCTCATCCTTAATAATTGACTCCCAACATCTTCCCTGAAGTCAAGCTAACTGGCCTATACTTTCCTTTCTTCTGCCTCCCTCCGTTCTTGAAGAGTAGAGTGACATTTGCAATTTCCAGTCCTGTAGAACCATTTCAGTATCTAGTGATTCTTAAAAGATCATTACTAATGCCTCCACAAGCTGTTCAGCTACCTTTGTCAGACATCCTGGGGTGTAGTCCATCTGGTTCAGGTAATTTATCTAGCTTAGGATATTTCACTTTCCCAAGCACTTCCTCCTTAGTAATAGCAACAACAATCACTTCTACTCCTTGATACTCAAATCTGTGGCATAGTGTCAGGTGTCTTCCAGAGTGAAGATCGACACAAAATACTTACTAAGTTCCTCCGCTATTTCTTTGTCCCGCATTACTGCCTCTCCAGTGTCATTTTCCAGAGGTCCACTATGCACTCTGTCCTCTCTTTTGCTCTTTATATATTTGAAAAAACTTTAGGCATCTGCTTTTGTATTATTGGCTAGTTTACTTTAATGTTTCATCTTTTCTCTCTCTATGGCTTTTAAGATGCCTTCTGCTGGGTTTTAAAACCTTCCCAATACTTTTTGCTATATTGTATGCCCTCTCTTTTGCTTTTATGCTATCTTTGAATTGCCCTGTCAGCCACGGTTGCCTCAACCTCTCTTTAGAATACCTTGTGATGGATCTATCTTGCACCTTCTGAATTGTCCCCAGAAACTCCAGTAAATGGTGTTCTACCATCATTCCTGCTAGTGTCCTGTTCCAGTCATCCTTGGCCAGGTCCTCTCATGCCTTTGTAACTCCCTTTACTCCACTGTTGTACTGATACATCTGACTTTATTTTCTCCCTCTCAAACTGCAGGGTGAATTCTATGATATTTTGTCACTGCTTTCTAAGAGTTCCTTTACCTTAAGCTCCCTAATTAAATTTGGTTCATTACACAACACCCAATCCAGAATGGACTTTCCCAACCACTAGCTGCTGTAAAAATCCATCTTAGGCTGAGTCGTCGGAGGTTGAGGTGGTGGGAGGTAGAGGAGACTGGGGTATCTTCTCATCGTCATCTGTTCCCATCAGGACAGGCAGGTCACCTTCTTCTATGTCTGCCTGCCTCAATGTCAAAGGTTAAGTTTCATTGTCTTCTGTGCTGATGTGGGAGGCTTGAAAAACAACAGTATGCTTGACTGCTTAGCCTAGCGCATCTTTCTGTTATACAGTTCTTTGTAAGCACTCAAACCATCCTGCAAATGTGCCCTAAACCTACGTACCCTTTCAAAATTAAAGTCATACTTTTCTGTAATCATTGCAGCGTCATCAATTACAGTGAAAAATCTCACGCAATTGCTTCCCGTTCAGTTCCTGGACGACTTCACTTTTGGGCCATTCACTACTGCATTTGGCTTCGATTGTTATTCTTTCCTCTTCATCAGCTCTTCATCTCTCAGTTCTTGGTCATGGGATGCCAAAACCTCTTCAACATCATCTTCGTCAACTTCCACAAACCCTTAACCAAACTCAATATGTCCTTACTTTGTTTACCTCGATCGAAACGCTTAATTATGTCTAGTTTTACGCTAAGTGTAACACCCTTGCGTGCTCTTTTAGGCTTTTCCGATACCTTAAAACTCATCTTGCTAATGGATGCACAAAATAAATCAACATAAAGCACAGATGCTCACAGGCACATGTTTAAGCAATGCCGGCTAGAATGCAGTTCCGGAGGAAGGGCTGGCTGCTCGGTGCACGGGCTTTTTTCGTAACAGTGAAAACACCTTCTGTTAGCGAAAACAGGTAACTAATGTAGGTCTTTCATAACAGCGAGGTGTTGTAAAGCAAACGTTCGAAAAATGGGGATCACCTGTATTCTACAAATTCCCTCCCATACTTAGATATTACCAAATTTTAATTTGAAATTTCTTAGGTATTTATTGACAGCTTAAAGCATTTCCAAAAGTTTCACATGAACTACAGAGTCTAATCCACAACTGCGTCGATTAAATTATGCCCAAGATCCAGGTCTCTGGCACCGTGCTCTGAAAGATTCAAGGGGGAGAGAGAGACCATTTGAACACAGGGTCTTTCCTCTGGGGGCATTGAACTAGAGACAGATAGGCGCTGCTAAACACCTGCTCACATTCCACAATTCAGTCTTCCTCAATGCTTTCATCGGCGAGAAATAGAGTTGATTATGGGCTCGCGTCCTATCTACAGGCTTCTTGGCCTCGAGGCCACTTGCCACCCTCAGAGACAGCAAAGCAATAGTTTGCTTAATCAACCTGAAAACTCACACCAAAATGTAGATCACAGGCTCCAACATTAGCAGAACCACTTCTGAAAGAAAAAGATCTAAAAAGTGAAAGACCATTTGTGACCCATCTGGAGAATGTCACCCTTTGTCACTTTGTTCAGGTGCCATCTATTCCAGTGCATTTTCTTTACAGTAGGGGTGGTGTTACCTGACTGATGTGCAGTATTAGATTTATGCCACAGATGCCACTTACTGCCGAGGTCAAAAAGTTCCATTTTAGTCTTAACTGACCGCAAGACCTTACACATTTTTGCAGTCTCTTCTAAGTGTCACTTTGCAAAATCTTTCCAGAGCATTCCTCCATTTTGTGCAAGGCTTTGGAGATTGTGGATCCATGAACTTCAGCTCCAGTTGCACCCACCATCTTCTGCAGCTCACCCAGACTGACTGTTGGTGTCGCAGTAGCTTCTCTTACAAGTGCAGTTCTCTGGCGACTATGTTTAGATGGGCGGCTTGACCTAGGCGTGTTACAGTGGTTTCATATTTTTTCACTTTTTCACATTGGACTACACTCTCAGAGGTATATTAAGTACTGTGAGATGGCCTTGTACCATTTCCTGGATTTGTGCTTCTTTATTATCATCTTGAATGCTCTTCTATGTTCTTTTTGGTTTGTTGGGTTGAAATTCTACCATACTCCGTGGTGTTCTTGACACTGTGGACTACAGGAGGAATGGAGACAGGCTAACCCCTATTGACATCAATGGACCTGGAGTTGAGAAAGTGAACAGCTTTAAGTTCCTTGGCACACACATCATTCAGGATCTCACATGGCCTGTAGGTACTGGCTCTGTGGTGTAAAAGCATCTCTTTCATCTCATACGGTTGAAAAAAGTTTGGCATGAGTCCCCAAATCCTAAGGATTTTCTACAGGGGCACAATTGAGAGCAGCTTCACTGGCTGGTATGGGAACTGTACTTCCCTCAATCGCAGGACTCAGAGAATAGTGCGGACAGCCCAGCGCATCTATGAATGTGCACTTCTCACTGTTTGGGACATTTACAAAGATGGGAGTGTAAAAAAGGACCCGAAGCATCATTGGGGACCCAAGTCACCCCAACCACAAATTGTTCCAGATGCTACCATCCAGGAAATGGTACTGCAGCATAAAAGCCAGGACCAACCGAGCCTTCGGGGACAGCTTCTTCCATCAGGCCGTAAGACTGATTAATTCATGCTGATACAATTGTATTTCTATGCTCTATTGACTGTCCTATTGTACATACTGTTGATTACAAATTACTGTAAATTGCACATTTAGACGGTGACGTACTGTAAAGATTTTTAAAGAGGATGAATACTTCCTTAGCCTGACAATTTGGTTTTAAATTTTTAGTAAAATGTTGACAGGTTTTGGAATTTTTCTTTTGATATGACATGATGCACGTTTTGTAGGTTAGCTCAAAAATTCCTACTTCAGTATATTTTAGATTTATAAAACTGAGACAGTGAAATGTGAAAATAGTTGTGGGGGCTGAATATTTTTTCAAGGCACTGTAACTGAGCAATGATTAATATGTTATAAGCTAATCAGCTCAGACTTTGTTGAAAATTGTACCTTTCAAGTACAGAAGATTGAACATGAAAGTGGTTATATTCTTCACCAATGGCCACCAGATAGAATCTGTAGTTTGCAGCAATTCAGCATGTCAATTATTCATTGATAAATGATGATAACTGAAACTTGATAAAAAGTTTATTGCCTGCAAAGCCAAATTATTAATGAAAACTGAAAATTTTTATTTTCTTATTCAACATTTATGCAATATGGATTAGATATTTGACAGCCATAAAATGTGACTGGACAGCTCTGCAACAGCTTAGTGACAATGATATAATCTTACAAGAAATACTGCTGTAGAGGTATAATATTTATATATAGTCAACCCAGATTTTACAGCCAAATACTTTAAACTTTTGTGCAATGAATCAGATCTGATTATAGAACTTAAGGTAAAGGACCTTAGGAGGCAGTGATAATATGATAAGAATTCACTCTGAAATTTGAGACGGAGAAGATAAAGTCAGAAGTATCAGTATTACAGTGAAGTAGAGAGAATTACAGATGCATGAGAGATGTTGGTCAAAACTGGCTGGAAGGGAACACTGGCAGGGATGACAGCAGAGAAGCAATGCCTGGAGTTTTTGGGAACAATTTGAAAAGTTCAGGATAGATATATCCCAAAGAAAAAGAAGTATTGTAAATGCTTGATGATGCACCTGTAGTTGTCAAAGAAAGTCAAAGCCAAAATAAAAGTAAAAGAGTGGGCATAAAATAGAGCAAAAATTAGTGGAAAATTAGAAGATTGGGAAATTTATAAGAACTCAGAGAAGGCAACTGAAAAAGCTACAAAGGAGAAAAAAAAATATGAAGGTAAGCCAGCTGGTAATATCAAAGAGGATTCCAAATTATTTTCTTATATATAGAGTAAAAGAGAGGCAAGAGTGGATATCAGATTGCTGTAAAAGTAAGTTGGTGAGGTAGTTATGGGGAGCAAGGAAATGACAGATGAACTAAGTATTTTGCATCAGTCGTCACTGGAAGACACGAGCAGTATGTCGGAAGTCTGAAAGTGTCGGGGGTAGAAGTGATTGCAATTGCTATTGCAAGGGAGAAAGTTCTTGGGAAATTGAAAGGCCTGAAAGTAGACAAGTCACCTGGACCAGATGAACTACACAGCAGGGTTCTTAAAGAGGTAGCTAAAGAGATTGTGCAGACATTAGTAATGAATTTTCAAGAATCTGGTATGGTTAGAAGGGACTGGAAAATTGCAGATGTCACTCCACTCCTCAAGATGGGAGGGAGGAAGAAGAGAGGAAATTTTAGGTCAGTTAGCTTGACCTCAGTAGTTGGGAATATGCTGGAGTTGATTGTTAAGAAAGTGGTTTCTGAGTACTTAAGAGGCACATGATAAAATAGCCCGTAGTGAGCATGGTTTCCTTAACTGAAAATCTTGCCTGACAAATCTGGTAGAAATCTTTGAAGAAATAACAAGTAGGATAAACAAGGGAAAATTGGTGGATATTGTATGCTTGGATTTTCAGAAGGATTTTGATAAGATGCTGCACATGTGTTTACTTAACAAGTTAGGAGCCCATGGTATTACAGGAAAGATTCTAGCATGGATAGAGTATTAGTCAATTAGCAAGAGACGAGGAGTAGGAATGAAAGGTACCTTTTCTGATTGGCTACCAGTGACCAGTGGTGTTCTGCAGGGGTCAGTGTTGGGACAGTTTCTTAATATGTTGTATACAAAAGTGCAATTGATGGCTTTGTGGCCAAGTTTGTGGATGATATGAAGATAGGTAGAGGGGCTGTTAGCGTTGAGAAAAACTACAGAAGGACAGAAACAGATTGAGAATGGGCAAAGAAGTGACAGATGAAATACACTGACAGGAAGTGTATTGTCCTCACTCTGGTAGGAGGAATAAACGCACGACTGTTTTCTAAATAGGGATAAAATTCAGACATCTAAGGTGCAACAGGAATTAGGAGTCCTTTTACAGGATTCCCTAAAGGCTAATTTGGATGTTGAGTCGGTGGTGAGGAAGGCAAATACAATGTGTTCATTTATTTCAAGAGGACTAGAATATGAAAACAAGGATATTAAGCCTCACCACTACAAGGCACATGAGGTCTCACTTGGAGTTTTGTGTGCAGTTTTGGGCTCCTTATTTAAGAAGGAATCTGCTGACATTGGAGAGTGTTCAGAGAAGCCTCACAAAAATGATTCCAGGAATTAAAAGCTTATCGTTATGATGAGAGATTGATGGCTCCAGGCCTTAACTCACTGGAATTTAAATGCAAGGGGGATCTCATTAAAAATTATTGAATGTGGAAGGCCTAGATAGAGTGGATATGGAGAGGATGTTTCCTATTGTGGAGAGGACTAGGACCAGAGGGCACAGCTGCATAATAGAGGGATGTCCACTTAGAACAGAGATGAAAGCAATTTCACTAGCCAGTGACTGGTGGAGCTGTGGAATTCATTGCCACAGCTGGAGTGGAGGACAGGTCATTGGGTGTCTTTAAGGCAGCGGTTGATAGATTCCTGGTTAGTAAGGGTGTGAAAGGTTACGGGGAGAAGGCAGGAGAATGGGGTTGGGATGGAAATGGAAAAGGGTCAGCCATGATGAAATGAACCAGCAGCCTCAATGGGCTGTATGGCTGAATTTTGCTCGTGTGTTTTGTGGCTTTGACTCATTGCTACCTTGCTGTTGTATTTTTCTAAAGTGCGAAAAAGTGGATATCAGAAGCATTAGTAGATAATAGATTATCTTTAGAAAGCAGATGGTGTTTACATAGTTATGATGTTTTTCACTCTACGATGGGAGAAAAATATTACTTTTCCACAATTTTGATTAATTCTGCTACGTTTGTTCTGAAGTTCATCCCTCAGTTTAGATGGTTCTTGCTCATAAATGACACTATATAAATGGTGATTATGAGTTTCTGTGTGTAAGAGGTTTCCCAGTATGAAATTATGACTTTGTCCACTAGCTGCTGCTCTAGATACAAGAGCTTTAAGATTTTGCTATCAGATTTCTCCTTTAAGAAATATATCTTACTTTCTTGCTGTCCTTCCTCTTTGTTATGTAACTAGCTGTAATATGCCCTTTTCTTGGTACAGTACTTCTTTAACTCGTTAGCTGTACTCCTGTCCTCAATCTGCCCTTACTGTATCTTGCTATGGTAGATATTTTTGGTGGATCTTACTGTAGTCTCTGAGCCATCAATTTTGCCTTTTACTGTTTCTATGCTTTTATTCGACCTATGGCAGTGGTGTCACCAGCAAACTTGAATGTGGCTTTGGAGCTGTGCTTAGCCACACAGTCCTAAGTGTAACAGGAGTAAAACATGTAGCTGAACGCAGATTTGTGGTGTACCTGTGAAAGTATGGAGGAGATGTTGCTAATCCGTACTGACTGGGGTCTGCAAGAGAGGAAATCAAGGATCCAATTGCACACTTGGGTATTGAGGCCAGGGTCTAGGAGTTTGATTAGTTTTCAGGGTATGATGGGATTGAATGCTGAGCTGTAATCAATAAAGATCATCTGACTGATGCGCCTTTGCTGTCCAGATGTTCCAGGGTTGAGTGAAGAACCAATGAGATGGTATCTGTATTGGACCTGCTGCAAATTGGAGTAGATCTAAGTGGCTTTTCAGGCAAGAGTTGATATGTTTCATCACCAACCTCTCAAAACACTTCATCACTGTGGATGTAAGAGCTACTGGACAATAGTCCTTGAGGCAGGTTATCGTGTTCTTCTTAGGCACCGGTATAATTTCTCTGGTTCTCCCTTATCAAGAATGTCTACTGCTATCCCCATAGCAGTTACTCATTTTCACTCTATCACAGATCTATTTACTCTTTAAACTCTCACACATACCTTATTCTAATCTCTAGATTTGAGTATTCCAGTGGGTCTCCATACCAGTAATATCTTAATTTAAAAATCCTCCCTGCACTCCCACATCAGGACCAATGCACTTCTACCTCAATCAACTCTCTTCATTCAGTGGCTTCATTCATTTCAGTTATCTAA
This sequence comes from Hypanus sabinus, assembly GCF_030144855.1. Lineage (NCBI taxonomy): Eukaryota > Metazoa > Chordata > Chondrichthyes > Myliobatiformes > Dasyatidae > Hypanus > Hypanus sabinus. Next base: position 63,275,488 of record NC_082719.1, on the reverse strand, counting down.
GAAGTGTAAGAAGCTGAATGATGGTGAAAGCACCCTGTCAGAGATTCAGTAATTGCATAAAATAATTTGATAAATGCACTTCTATGTCAGGAAGTCGTGCAGCAGCTACATACAGTATATCGAGCATTAATTATTTGCATTTGGAGCACCGTTTGCACTTTCTTTGCCCCATGATAGGAAGGATATGGAGACTATGGAACGGGTTCAGAAGAAATTTACCAGAATGCTGCCTGAATTTGAGGGTATGAGGTATAAGGAAAGGTGAGACGAACTTGAGTTAAAGGCGGTGGGGAGATCTGGTAGAGGTTTTTAACATTAATGAGAGGCATAGGTAAGGAAAGCAATCAAAATCCTTTTCTTGTAATAGGTGCAGCAAGAAATTTCAGTGAAGCCTGAAGGGCGAGGTGGCTTACTGATACACAAAATGTATCATTATGCTCCTAGCACTTGTTGCAAAGAACCTGGTCTCTAATGTGCAGAAAGTCAGCAGCTTGATGAGTATCAGACCCAGGTACATTCTGAATTAAAGGAATTGTGAAGGTATTTTGAAGGAATTAAGTAGCCTTTAAGTGCTGAACGAGCCAACTGACACAGAGAAACAGAAGTGTGAATAAACTTCATCACGAACGTAAAGATGTGCTGCTGCTCAATCAGGAAAAGTTTGCGAGAGGGCTGAGAGCATACTGAAGTCAGTGTAGCGTATCTGCGTAATTATTGGTGAGACCCGATGCAGACTGGGAGACCGTTTCACTGAACACCTACGCTCTGTCGGCCAGAGGAAGCAGGATCTCCCAGTGGCCACACATTTTAATTCCACGTACCATTCTCATTCCGATATGTCAATCCATGGCCTCCTCTACTGTCGAGATAAGCCACGCTCGGGTTGGAGGAACAACACCTTATGTTCTGTCTGGGTAGCCTCCAACCTGATGGCATGAACATTGATTTCTGTAACTTTCATTAATGCCCCTCCTCCCCTTTTTACCCCATCCCTAATTTTTTAACTATTTTTTCCTCTCTTTCCCTTGCACAGTAACTCCTTGCCTGTTCTCCATCTTCCTCTGGTGCCCCCCTCCCCCTTCAAGGCCTTCTGTCCTATGATACTCTGCCTTCTCCAGCCTTGTGTGTATCCCTTTTGCCAATCAACTTCCCAGCTCTTAGCTTCATCTCTCACCCTCTGTCTTCTATCATTTCAGGTCTCCCCCTCCCATTTTCAAATCTCTTACTACCTTTTTCTTCCGTTAATCCTGACGAAGGGTCTCGGCCCGAAAGGTCGACTGTACTTCTCCCTATAGATGCTGCCTGGCCTGCTGCGTTCCACCAGCATTTTGTGTGTGTTGCCTGAAGTCAGTGTAAGTTGGTTGCCTTTCATCAGCTCACTAGCAGCTGTTTCTAATAAATTTGACTTACCTTTGATACATTTAAACAGATTTTTGGAAGATATATAGGCTAGAAATATTAATTTGCTGTTGTTGCTTTGTGCTTCTGTAACTTCAGGTACTTTATAACCTGAACTTGCAGAACTTCGAAGTATTCCTACAGTTGCAATAAGGACTTGAATTCAATAATTGCTCAAGTCACATCTTTTCAAAATATGTTTCTTCTACCCAGTTTTGTTTTGATATCTTTCTCTCTGATAACTTTTGGAGTACAGGATCTATTGTTGGAAAAGAATTGCCTTCCTTTATTCAGCTTGTAGGATTCCTTCCAAGAAGTGGGTGAAGCACCTGACAAACAAGTGAACAGTGATCAAATGACAAAAAGATATCTTTTATTTTTATAACAAATTTGCAGAAGTTGGCCTGAGATACAATGTTGTACTAATAATAACCACACTAATTTCATTCAAGCTCTAGCACTGAATCCTGTCTGATGCTTTTCAGAGAAAGTATGACATCTGCGAGGAGCCTCCTTTATAGTTTGTCTGCAGTAAAAGCTGGAAGGACAGAGTCCAGGAAAAATATGTTCTGCCAAATTGTAAGAATAGACTGAGAAACCATGGATGAATAAAGACATGAGGAATAAAATGCTGAAGATAAGAAATGCGGCATAAACCAGGAACAGGATTGGCAGGATGTAACAGGTGGAAAACATCAAAAGGTTATGAAAGGCATCAAAGAAATAATTAGAAAGGCAAATTAGATCACCTTCTGATCAGAAAAAGTCTTATTTCAGAAGCATAACAGAAAATATTATGCATATTCAAGAAATGAGAGTCATGCCTGCGGACTTAAAAGTCAAGTGGAAGTAAAAATGCAATTATTCATTATTACCTTTTTAATTTGTTTACTTTTCCTGCTAATGGAAAAGTATACAGATTAAAATGTAACGAAAAATTAGCATGGAATTCAAAGAGAAAAGTCTAGTGGTCTAAATCAGAATTAAGAAAATACTTTAAAGTGTTATATACTGTTCTGACACCATGCTACAACAATAATAGAGTCAATATGTCTTGTAAGAACAGGTTGAGTGAACTCTGCCTTTTCTCCTTGGAGCGACGGAAGATGAGAGGTGACCTGATAGAGGTGTATGAGATGATGAGAGGCATTGATCGTGTGGCTAGTCAGAGGCTTTTTCCCAGGACTGAAATGGCGAACACAAGAGGGCACAGTTTTAATGTGTTTGGAAGAAGGTACAGAAGAGGTGTCAGGGGTAAGGTTTTTTTTATGCAGAGAGTGGTGAGTGCGTGGAATAGGCTGCCAGCGACTGGTGGAGGCGGATACGATAGGGTCTTTTAAGAGACTCCTGCGTTGGTACATGGAGCTTAGGAAAATAGAGGGCTATGGCTATCCCTAGGTAATTTCTCAGGTAAGGACATGTTCGGAACAGCATTGTGGGCTGAAGTGCCAGTTTTGATCTATAGGTTTTCTATGTTTCTAATATTAGAACCACAGGAGAGCATGCAAAATAGACTTACAGCTTCAATTTTATACATTTAATATCCTCTTTAGGAAAGGGTGAATAAATCAATAAACTGCTTCTCTTTAGAATAGATAATGTTGAGTGGTAATCTAATAAAGATTTTTTATATTTCACAAATGTTTTCAGAAGTTAGGCACAGAGTTTATGGGAGAAAGAAAAACCAGAGGAAAAATTAAGAGATACTAAGAAATCAAATGGGAAATGTGAACCAATGGAGTCATTGAGGTTCAAAGTTCAAAGTACCTATATGTCACCAAATAAAGTCCTGAGATTCACTTTCTTGTGGGCATACTTAATAAATCTATAGAACAATAACCCAAACAGAATCAGTGAAAAACTGCAACAACTTGGGAGTACAAACAGAGTGCAAAAGACAACAAATTGTACAAATACAAAAAGAAAGAAATAATAATAATAATAATAAATAAATAAACAATATACATCGAATACACAAGGTGTAGTGTTCTTGAAAGTGAGTCCATTGGTTGTGGGAACATTGCAATGATAGGGCAAGTGAAAGTTATCCCCCTTAATTCAAGAGCCTGATGGTTGAGGGGGTGGTAACTGTTACTGAATCTGGTGGTGTGAGTCCTGAGGCTCCTGTACCTTTTGCCTGATAGCAGCAGCGAGAAGGGAGCATGACCTGGGTGGTAGGGGTCTCGATGAAGAATGCTGCTTTCCATTGACATTGTTTTATGTAGATATGCTCAGTAGTGGGAAGGGCTTTACCTGTGATATACTGGAGTGTATCCGTTACTTTTTACAAAATATTCCGTTTAAAGGATTTGGTGTTTCCATACTAAGTTGTAATGCAGTCAGACAATATACCCTACATTGCACTTCTATAGAAATTTGTCAGAATTTTAGATGTCTTGCTGAATCTCCGTAAACTCTAAAGGAAGTAAAGGTAATGCAGTGCCCTTTTCATAATTGTACTTGCATGCTGGGCCTAGGACAGGTCCTCAGAAATAATAACACCAAGAAATTTAAAATTGCTGACGCCACTAATGAGGACTGGCTCATGGACCTCTAGTTTCCTTCTCCTGAAGTCAATAATCAGCTCCTTGTCTTGTTGACATTGAATAAGAGTTTGTTGTTGTGGCACCATGGGAAAGAGAAGATAGATAGCTTTAAGAAATCTTTATTTTTCTAAACTTATTCCTTGCAGTTATTTCCTTCCAAAGTTTTAGTGAAGCTAAAAGAAGAACTATTTTTCCGAAGAAATGTACATGGTCCTGACTTGATAATTCAATGAAATTCTAATTTGCAAACCATCACAGTTGAATTTAATAGAGCATTTGTGTAGGTCCCATGTGGTAGGCTGGTCCAGAAAGTTAAAGCACATGAGATCAAAGGCAAGCTGGCTAAGTGGATCCAAACTTAGATTGCTTATAGAAGGCAGAGATTGGTGTGGCAAGTTGCTTTCCTCTTTGGGTATCTGCAATCAGCGATCAATGCTGGAACCCATGTTTTTTGTAAATGTTAGAGGATGACATGAACATGTGTGGTAATGTGTATAGTCAGAAATGTTGTCTGAGGTTACAGCAGGATATAGATCAGTTGAAAAATTGGGCAGATTGGTGGCCATTAGAATTTAATTCTAATAAGTGCAAGCTATTGCATGTTGGGATGTTAAGTGGGGGTTGGTCAACAGAAGGACTTTGGTATTCTTCCATAGTTCTGTCATAGAGATGGTGTGGTGAAGAAGAGATATGGCCTGCTTGCTTTTATGGGTCAGAAAATGGAACTTGTGAGTAATGTTTCAACCTTACAATACATTGATTCAGCCACACTGGCAGTTCTAAGTCACCACACTATAGGAAAGATATGATTGTCCTGAAGAGTATGCATAAGCAATACACAGGATGTAGCCTGGAGTGGAGGACTTTTGTTATAGGGAGAGATTGGATTAAGCTGGGCTTAATTTCCTTGTGGTTAATGAGGCTGAAGGGTGACCTGACAGAAGTATGTAAATTTATTAGAGGCATAGATAAAGCAAATAGAATATTTTTTTCAGTGGTTGCAAATAAAAGAAGAAAACAGGCCATAGGTTTAAGGCAATAAGGTGAGAGGAGAAAGTTAAAAGGGGATTTAAGGTTTTTTTTTACACAGAGTGGGTGATAAACTGATGGAGGAGGTGGTGCAAAAAACATTTAGAAAGGCTTTGGCAAGGTGAGGTATAGAAGAATGCAGATCTAATGCAGTAAATTTGGATTAGGATAGATGGGCTATTAAATAATGTATTGATTAAGAATCAGTTGGTAGCAATTGAGAATGCTGAGAGAAACTGATCATTTTAGATTTCAACCATCTGCAGTATTTTGCTTTACAAACTCTAGGAGAGTTGGAAATGATATAGCAGTTTGAATGGCTTTCTTCTTTATTGGAAGTACAGAACAATACAGCAATGTATTTAAAGGCATGCATAAACTATAGCCTGAAATTTGAGCAGAAGTTATAGTGCTTAACTGAACTCACCAGCATACATACCCATGAAATAGTAAGATACCTCATTAAAATAGTGACTAGGTATAAATAAACAGAATATTATCAATTTCACATTTATTTGTCTTGCAGGCTCATTCTAATTGTGTGCACAAGAGTTAGGTAATTTCCAGAAACTTTCCAGTTCAGGTTACAGATGTGAGAAACAAAGCTTGAGATTGTTTCACTTTAGGATTCTTTTAATTGATGTGAGCAGTTGGCTCAGACTATGTTAACTTACCTGTGATGTGAAAACGGGCCAAAACTGAGCTAAAAACGGTTGTCAAACTATTTCAAAATAACAATGTTTTTCTGACACAAGATCCTGTTAAGTGAATGGTAGTGATTATACCTGTTACACTGAACAATAGATTCTGAAACTTTGGCAGACTGCAGTCAGACAGCTTGTTTCACCCCTTTCCAAGCCCTTTGGTTATATGCCAAGTCTTTGCTGTTCTCCAGGGATATTGTGTACTATCCAATTCTGCAAAAATGGGTTCACTCCAGATCTTTTTTTATTTTTAGTTGAAGAAATGAAATTAGACTAAATTACCTGAGGAGTGGTGCTGCCACAACCAAAGCGTTACCTTGGTAATGTTCTGAACAGAGTTGTACACATTTTGTGGTGGATGTGCCATGCTACTGCAGAGCTCACTTTCCTCTATAATCTCTGTGCTAATTGAGCCTAGGAAGATATTTAAAATTCCATGCAATAGCTTTAAAACAAGTCTTCAGCAACTGTAAGAATCCCTACTGAAGTACTAAACCAAAACAGCAGAGTCCTTCTGACCTAAATTCATAATTTCATCTGGGAAGAGGAAAGTGTGTCAGTGGATTCTGCACATGTTGTAATTCTGGTTACCTTTTAATAAGGCCAATTTCGATAAGAGGTGCTTCCTGTCACAGGAAAAGTAATTACAAGGAACCACACACCCCCCCCCCCCCAAGTCTCTCTAATTCCTGTGCCAGAAGAGCTTTTCCTAGAATTGTAGGAGATTCTTGATCCTCATGGTATGACAAATATAAGAAACATGCAAATCACAGCACCAATTATACCATTATACATGGTTTTATCAAACACACAAAAACTATTGATTGAGGGAAATAGTAAAAGATCTTTTTCAAATTTAGCTATTCTCAGAATTTCATTACCATGTGATTCCTGCTGCATAATAATGTGCAAGTTTTAATTCCCAACCAGCAGGTCCACTATAGACCCTATCCAAGTGCAGACAAAACTCAAGCAAGGCTATGTTACCACACCTGAACTCTTCTCAGTTTTACTTGCTGCAATACTGCAACTCACCTCCACCTCCTTCCTGTTGGGGTTGAATTAATCTATAGTCTTGGCCATTTCTGCAACTAAAATCACTCTGATCGCAATGATCAATTTACTACAATTTAATGATGACACTTGTGTGAACACATTTGATGCCAGGCTTCAAATTATCATTGATTCAAAGAGGTTTTGGCACAATTAAACTTCATAAATCAGGGCTTTGGGTACAGGAGTTGGGATGTTATGTACAAGTTGTACAAGATGTCGGTGTGACCAAATTAGGAGTATTATGTACAGTTTAGGTCCTACCTGTAGGAAAGGTATCAGTGAAGGTGAAAAAGTGCTGAGATTTTGCCAGGAACTTGTGGATCTGAGTTATAGGGAAAAGATGAATAAGTTAGGTTTTTATTTCTGGGAGTGCAAGATAATGGGGAGTGATCTTATAGAGATATACACAATTATAGATTATATATATAATACATTCATGCTTTTTCCCTTCAGGTTTGGTGAGAGTGGAACCAGAAGTCATAGGTTTAGGATGCAAGCTGAAATATTTAAGGGGAGGTATCTTCACTCAGGTGGTGGTGGTGTGAGTATGGAATGAGCTGCCGCCGGATTCAGATTCATTTGTAGCACTTAAGAGAAGTTTGGATGTACATTGAAGAGAGGTGTATTTCCTCGATAGATGCTGCCTGACCCACTGAGTTCCTCCAGCATTTTGTGTGTTGCTCTAGATTTCCAGTATTTGCATTATCTCATATGCCTGTAGTGGCCCAGGGTTTATTGGAAAAGGGGTTGCTGATAACACACCATTTATCATTATACCATTTTTTGTACAATTAAGTTAGCAAGCTCAGTGGATTAAGAGATATTAATGAGTTGGAAATCTCAGAAGCTGTTGATTGCTTATGGCTTCACAGAAAAGACATCTTGGCCATAGCCTCAGTTCATTTGCAGAAATTGCTGAATTGGCAGATTAATTGCTCATTAGCTTGAAATCCACCCCCACCAGTGTCTGCCTATTTATTTGTCCATCAAGTAGCCCTCAAATAGTGCAAGGAGTATTTACTGTATTAAAATGCGATAACCATACTAAAAAGCAAGGTGAAAGGTAACTACATATCAAAAGCCTTGAACTGACATGTTGTAATATAGCTTTACTAAAACTATACAAATTAACACCTAGTATCATTTCTCCACCTTTTTTCAGTGAATGGTGAATTATCCTTTTTTTCACAAAACTATCCTTTTCTTCAAGTAAAGCTTTCAAATGAAAGGCAAATGCCAGGCTGTCAATATTGCGCTGATGATACAAAATTCAAAAAATTGGATGTTGTGGTGAGGACATTGTGAGCCTGCAGTGGAATGTAGATAAAGTATCTAGGTGAAAACTTCACAAATGGAATTTAAGGTGAGAAATGTGAAGTCATGCATTTTATTAAGAGGAATCAAGAGGAAGATTAAGTGTAAAGAGACCGAAAATGAGTGTAGATCAATAGTTATGTTTAATATCAGAGAATGCATACAATAAACAACCTGAAATTCACAGACATCCATGAAATCAGAAGAGTATCCCCAAGAATGAATGGCAGTAAAACATTAGAACCCCAAAGCCCTCTCTCCCCCCCCCCATGCACAAGCAGCAGCAAAGCATCAACCCTCCCCCTGTCCCACTTATTTCAGCAAAAAGCATCAGCACCCACCACCCACCAAGCAAGCAATAGCAAAGTCCCCAGGAGAGACCATGATCTGCTGTACAGCAAAACTAATTGTTTATCTGATCAATTTGACACGTCACAGGCTCTCTTTGTCCCTAATTAAGGGTCAGAGGGGTGCCGCACGGTGAGAGGGGAGACCAACCAAAACAAAACAGCTAGTCTGCCGTGTTGCTTTTTTCAAGTTCTCAGACTTGAGAGGGTTGGGGAGAGGGAGAGGGGGAGGAAGAGAGAGAGGGAGAAAAAAATTTGCTGTACAGAGATCTCTGACAGCCAATCCGCTGTTCCCAATACTCCGTTTTCTCCCATGATGCTTCAGGCAGCAGCAGCAGCATAGAATCAGCTTGTTCACAGAGCTGCAAAGCTTTGAAACCTGTAAGGCGTGCTTGTCTTTTAGGCTGCACCCTTGGGGTATCGAAAAATGGCTGTGGGTGAGCCCCAGGAGTGGGAACCATCACTGTAAAGATCTGCAGTTTCAGTGCAGCTGCAGGTCAAGGGCAGTGACAGAACCCATCCAGCTAGAAAAAGGAAAAAAAAAACTTTAAAGCTAAATATTAAGCTGTTTCCACAGATGAGCTCAAAAATCTGCTCTCTAGCACCATCGTAGCTCTGCCTACTCCATAGGGAATTAAATATTATAGTGCATGAATTATAAAAAGTTAATAATAGTTGTAATAACTAGTTAAGAAAGAATGTTAGCCTTTACTGCAAAGAGATTGGGAGGTTAAAAATACAAATGTATTGTTACAAATTGTACATGATGTTCTTGAAGCTAAGCAACATCATTAACTATCACTACATCTCCCCTTCTTGAGGAAAATAAAGCAAAACTAGGTATATACTTCTTGACAATAGAACACTATTGAAATTATAGTCAATGAAGTTTAGCAATTCAGTTCACTTTACACATAGCACAAAACTTAGCCTCCTTACATAAACATAAAAAAGAATTGCCAGCATAATAGGTGTCTTTCTCTTTGTTTTTAATAGTTTCTCACTCTTTGTATAAAATAGAAAATGCCAACATTATAACTGTCTTTCTCTTTTAACGGTCTCTCATTCTCTTTGTACAAAAAATAATTGCCAACAATGTAACTGTCTTTCTCTTTGTTTTTAGCGGTCTCGTTGTTTTCCTCCTTTTTATCAGTAATTCTTTTTTTAAGAACAGCTTCATTTTGTGAAATGTTTTCAACGTTAATTTTTTTTAAAAAAGATTTCTAATTTAATGGAGGTCAGGATAGACTACCTGAGCACTCTGGCAAAGTGAGAGGATTATTCTGCCTCTTCAGTCACTTGCCCTAAGCTATAGGTTATGTACATCTCTGTGATGGGATAGATAAACAACCCCATCTGGTATAGGTTCCTAGTAGTGTTGGAGCAGTTGGAGATTCTTGAATCGGTGCACCATCTCAGGTAAGTGGTCCTCATCATAAGGATTAGGCCACTCTATGTCTTTCTCTATATTTCGTGAATTTTGAAGGTTCAGGAGCACACATCTCTTCTGCCTGATTTCACCTTGTGATGTTCTGATCACAAATGATCATTGTCCATGCTGCTGGACTATTATTCCTTTGGTGAATTGGTCTGAAGTGCAAACACTTTCACCACTCCTGAGCAGCGCCAGCAATTTTTCTGTTTCTGAGAACATACATGCTCTTTGATTTTTCTTGCTACGTTCTATCAAACTTTCTTTCTTCATTAAAATCCAGTAAGGTTGGAGAAGGGAAGGAGGAGTGGGCAGACTTGTTCTCACTCTCCAGCCCATTGACAGCTCTGAAGGGCTGTAGCCATTCATAAGAGGGGTGGAGCGATAAGCTAGCGATGCTTTTAGGGGTCTTTTGCCTTCAGTAGGAGGCTCTTAATATTTTGCAGTTTTCTTTCTGCTTCTCCATCTGTCTGTGAGTACTGTGGACTGGTTGTCTGGTGTTTATTCCCATTGTCCCTAGCAAAGGCTTTGAATTCTGAGCAGCTAAATTGTGGACTGCTGTCTGACACAAGTGTCTCTGGTATTCTATGCTGAGCAAATCCAGCTTTTGGGTGCTGTATAACTGCTGCTGGAACAACTCAACATTCCATGGGTAGTAATCCAAAGTGAGAAGTTATTTGTCTACTTTCAGCTCGAAACTGTCTTGTGTCTGCGATCTGCCATGGAAAGTCTGGGAATTCTGTGGCACAGAGAGATTCAGCATGATTTTTGTGCAGTTTTATACACGCTTCACATTGCTTTACATAATCTCCCAACCGTGCGTTCAGACCAGGATTGTCTTGCTCTTAGGTGCAAGTTTCAATGCCTTTATGTTCTTGATAAATTTGACTGATGATTAGAAGCATTAGAAGCATTTGAATGACGAGCCTGGAGCCCTTTAGCAGGAAATCATCAAGATAGGTTTCAATAGGTACATTTAGTATCAGAGAAAGCTATACAATATACATCCTGAAATTCTTTTCCTTCGCAAACATCCATGAAAAAAGAAGTACCCCAAAGAATGAATGACAGTTAAAATGTTAGAACCTCAAAGCCCCACCCAGCTCTCCCCTCCCACGCATAAGCAGCAGCAAGGCTACGACCCCCCCTCATCCACACCAGCAAAAAAGCATCAGCACCCTCCACCAAGCACTCGAGTGCAGTGAAGTATCAATAAAGACACAAACTTGCAGTACCCCAAAGACTACTTGTTCACCCAGTAATTGGACATACCACAGGCTCTCTGCCTCCCTAATAAGGGAAAAAGGGGTGTCCCCATTTCACAGCGAGAGGGGAGACATAACAAACAAGTCACTGATTTATGATGTTAAAAGTCAGTTGCGTCACTTTTTCCGAGCTCTGTGCCCAGAGACTGCAAAAAGACGCAGCCCTCCAGGCACACAACCCCTGGCAGCTAACCGGCTGCACCTGATGTTCCATGTTCTCCCACACTGCTTCAGTCAGGGGCGCCAGCCTAGAATCAGCACGTCTCCAGAGCCACCAAAACCTGGAGCCCAGAACCCTGAAGGTGTGTTCGTCTTCCAGGCCATGTCCTTGGCATATCAAAAAGCAGCTGGTCGTGAGGCCCTGAGAGCAGGTCCCATTCCCGCAAAGACCAAAGTCAGAGTCTGACTTCAGGTCAGTGTCTTCAGAAAAAGCCCCCACGCCCTGAAAAGGGAAAAATGAGACAGCAGTGATAGAAATAGAGCTGTTTCTGAAGATGCAAGCAAAGGACTCGCCGTTTAGCGCCATCTTGACTTCGCTCCACCTCTGAGTCTGTGTAAAGTGAACTGAATCTCTCAATTTCAGTGACTATAATTTCAAAGGCGTTCTATAGTCAAGAAGTACATACTGAGTTTTATGTTTCTTTTTCCTCCAAGAAGGGGAGATGTAGTGATAGTTAATAATGTTATTTCTATGTCACTTTGTTAGCCACTCCCACGTGTGAAGAGTTCACACATTGTGGCAGCAGGGTTGTGAATAAAGTTCAGCTGAGTATCCTGCATGCCAGTGCCCTGTATGCTCTGCACTGTCACTCAGTAATGAACACAACAGATCAGGCCTTGGCATTGGCAGCAGGTGCTCCAGCCTCTTCACCTCAGTAGATTCTGAGGTCTTCCAGAATTACCCGTATATCGTCTATACTCGTGTACAGTGTACATGTAAATAGTGTATTGGAATGACTCAAGCAAACAGAGGCTGGGTTTGCCCAGTTGCATGAAGAAGACAAATGAGAGGTTGAGGGCAGACTGTGTGTTTGGAAAGGTTATGTTTATGTACAATGGCTTCAAAGAGCTGCCACTAGAGCAAAAACTGGCGACGGTGTGGACTGTGAGACAAGGAAGAATTCTGCTCATAATATCAGTAAAGTAAAAACGCCTCAAAATAATCGAAAGTTATAGGAAGTAGGATTGTTGCTTTTGAACCAATGACTTTATAAGCAAGTATCAACAGTACTTAACCTTGAAAGAAGCACTATTAGGTGCTGATGTGTTTAAAGGTAATCTAAAATATTAATCAGTTTCATGTCCAAGAATGGTTATTTAAGGTTGCTATAGCTGGGAATGGTAGTGGGGATAAGCTCCCACTACCTATTAAATGTTCCCAATGGCATGTGTCTCAAATAGCCTCTGACAACCAAGTCTAATCCATGGCTTTGATGTGTGGCTAAGCCTGGAGGAACCGTTTCTACAGACGAGAGAAGGAGCAAAGGTGGGTTACTGATGCCTTAAACCCAGTTGCTTCGAGAAGATGGGGCTCATCAAGTAGAAGGGAAACATTGATCTCAAACCTCAGCTACCGTGTAGCTACACCCACACATAAGGAAGACTTTGGGAGTAAACCGCAAACAAAATTCCAGAGCTGAAGTCTCTAAGGCAGCCCTACATTGAGTTAAACACTGACAAGCAACTCCTGCGATGCCAGTGGTGCCAAATGCATCGGTCTCCGCTGTTCCTTTGGATTCATCAGCTGCATAGAGAGGTGAAGCTTGCTATATGGACAACAGCTTTCTCCACATCATACTGCCTTTGCTTGAGTACTGCCATGCATATCATGTAGACATCTAGGATGTACCCTCCATGGAGCTCCTTTTGGAACATCTGGCCACCCATGCTCACAGTATTGCATGACTTTGCTGCAGATTTGGTTCTTTTTCAACATAGCACAAATTTCATCCAGTTTACTCTGTGATGCAGGAAAGCTTTCAAGTACCTCAGCTAAGTGGATGTTGTTGTCTTCCATGATGGCAGTCAGCTTCTATCCACTCACTCTTGCATGGCATCCTTGACAGAGTGTCTGGTGTGATGAAAGATTTGCCAGAGAGATAATTCATTGTCATAACGGTATCACATAAACCTCATTCTGAATTTTTGCCGATGTGGAGGTAAGTCATTCAAGTGTTTTGAACTGAGGAGGCTGACAGTTGGCTTATGGTGTGTATCAAGTAGGAATTTAGTGCTTGTCGAGTAGCAGGTGAAGCATTCACAAGCCCACACGGGAGCCAGCATCTCCTTTTCGATTTTAGTGTAATGCTATTCAGGAGTCTGTACTCTTGATGCATATGTTCTGGTTTCCATACACCACTACAGTACTGAATGAGCGCTTCCCCTAGGCCAAAGGAAGAGGCATTTGCTGAGACCTTGGTTGCTTTGTTTTGATCAAAGTACGCCAGTGTTGGCAGAGCGATGCTTTAAGTGATGAGAATGACTTCTTCTGTGGTGCATCCCAGTTGTGAACAACTCTGGGTATCTCTGCCACTGAACATCGTTTAGCAAATCCCAGCCTTGCAATGAGATTCAGCTTCTCAGTGACACGTCATCCCAGTAGTGGTGAGAAGATATTCTGAACAACATAGACATCCTTTTTTAATTGCTTATCATTTTTACAGATAGAAACGTAGAAAATAAGTGAAGGAGTAGGCCGTTCAGCCCTTCGAGCCTGCACCATTCAGTATGATCATGCCTGATCATCCAACTCAGAACCCTGTACCTGCTTTTTCTCCATACCCCCTGATCCCTTTAGCCACAAGGGCCATATCTAACTTCCTCTTAAATATAGCCAATGAACTGGCCTCAACTGTTTCCTGTGGCAGAGAATTCCACAGATTCACCACTCTCTGTGTGAAGAAGTTTTTCCTCATCTTGGTCCTAAAAGACTTCCCCTTTAACCTTAAACTGTGACCCCTCGTCCTAGACTTCCCCAACGTTGGAAACAATCTTCCTGCATCTAGCCTGTCCAATCCCTTTAGAATTTTATACGTTTCAATAAGATCCCCCTTCAATCTTCTAAATTCCAGTGAGTAAAAGCCTAGTCGATCCAGTCTTTCTTCATTTGAAAGTCCTGCCATCCCAGAAATCAATCTGGTGAACCTTCTCTGTACTCCCTCTATGGCAAGAGTGTCTTTCCTCAGATTAGGGGACCAAAACTGCACACAATACTCTAGGTGCAGTCTCACCAAGGCCTTGTACAACTGCAGTAGAACCTCCCTGCTCCTGTACTCAAATCCTTTTGCTATGAATGCCAACATACCATTTGCCTTTTTCATCGCCTGCTGTACCTGCATGCCCACCTTCAAAGACTGGAGTACAATGACACCCAGGTCTCGTTGCAACTCCCCTTTTCCTAATCAGCCACCGTTCAGATAATAATCTGTTTTCCTGTCCTTGCAACCAAAGTGGATAATCTCACATTTATCCACATTAAATTGCATCTGCCATGAATTTGCCCACTCACCTAACCTATCCAAGTCACCCTGCATCCTCCTCACAGCTGACACTGCCGCCCAGCTTTGAGTCATCTGCAAACTTGGGGATACTGCATTTAATTCCCTTGTCTAAATCATTAATATATATTGTAAACAACTGGGGTCCCAGCACTGAGCCTTGTGGTACCCCACTAGTCACTGCCTGCCATTCTGAAAAGGTCCCATTTACTCCCACTCTTTGCTTCCTGTCTGCCAACCAATTCTCTATCCACATCAATACCATACCTCCAGTACCGTGTGCTTTAAGTTTGCACACTAATCTCCTGTGTGGGACCTTGTCAAAAGCCTTTTGAAAATCTAAATATACCACATCCACTGATTCTCCCCTACCCACCCTACTAGTTACATCTTCAAAAAATTCTATAAGATTCGTCAGACATGATTTTCCTTGCACAAATCCATGCTGACTTTGTCTGATCATTTCACCTCTTTCCAAATGTGCTGTTATCACATCTTTGATAACCGACTCTAGCAATTTCCCCACCACCGATGTCAGACTAACTGGTCTATAATTCCCCGGTTTCTCTCTCCTTCCTTTTTTAAAAAGTGGGGTTACATTAGCTACCCTCCAATCCTCAGGAACTAATCCAGAATCTAAGGAGTTTTGAAAAATTATCACTAATGCATCCACTATTTCTTGGGCTACTTCCTTAAGCACTCTGGGATGCAGACCATCTGGCCCTGGGGATTTATCTGCCTTTAATCCCTTCAATTTGCCTAACAGCACTTCCCTACTAACATGTATTAGTCTCACTAGACTATCTCATCTCACTATCTCGTCTCCATCTCACTATTTCCTTACTATTTCTGGAAGATTATTTATGTCCTCCTTAGTGAAGACAGAACCAAACTAGTTATTCAATTGGTGTGCCATGTCTTTGTTCCCTATGATCAATTCACCTGTTTCTGACTGTAAAGGACCTACATTTGTCTTGACCAATCTTTTTCTTTTCACTTATCTATAAAAGCTTTTACAGTCAGTTTTTATGTTCCCTGCCAGCTTTCTCTCATAATCTTTTTTCCCTTTCCTAATCAAGCCCTTTGTCCTCCTCTGCTGGTCTCTGAATTTCTCCCAGTCCTCAGGTGTGCTGCTTTTTTTTTTGCTAATTTATATGTTTCTTCTTTGGATTTGATACTATCCCTAATTTCCCTATCCCTAATTTGCACTACCTTCCCTGGTTTATTATTTTGCCAAACTGGGATGAACAATTGTTGTAGTTCATCCATGCAATCTTTAAATGCTTGCCATAGAAGTAGTAAACATTTCTTTCACACTGAGCTTATGTTTCCGTGACCTCATGAGCACTTTCTTTCTTGGGTTTGACGTAATACCTGTTTTTTTTTCACCAGTTTTGTGAACAGACATTAAAGGATCGCTGTGACATCTGCCCCGGTGTCCATTTTGAACATTACTGCCTCATTTTGCAACTGAACCTTAGAACACTAGCCTTGTCTATTTGAATCTAGGGGCCCAAGTGTAGCTGTCTTATCATGGTCGTCTTTCACCTTTTGAAGATCTGTTTTTGAGAGATACTGGCTTTTATAATGGCGAACTCAATTGCATGGGTGGCGTTTCTCTTCTTTTGCTGGACTTGGAACGGAGACTTGCTGCATCCCCTGCAGCTGGATATTTTACCTGCTGTTTATTTTGCTTGTTTGTTTTGATTGAGATGAGCTCTACTGTCACCTCTTTCTGCGGTCTTTATGACTGCACCTTTTTTTGTACCCTTATTTTTGAACAGCTTCTAGCTTTCCCTCCGCATTATTTTCATGCCCAAGTCCTGTCTGTTTGCTGATGAACATTCTCACACTACCTGACCAGAGAAAAAGCTTTTGCTAGTGTCAGATTTGCCTGCGACTAAAGTCTCTTTGACAATTTGATGTCTATAAACCCAGCAATAATCCTGTCTCTAATGAGCTCATCTCTCAGAAATCTAACAGGCCATGCAATACTGTGATTAAATCATTTACACTTTCATCTGTCTCCTGTTTTCTGGAGTTGAACTTTTCCTTTTCAAATATGGCATTTCACATTCCTGTGAAACATTCTTCGAATTTGACCTGCACTAGTTTGCACTGCTTTTTCTGACTATCTCTCAGTCCTAATTCACCCATGATGTCATCTGCTTTGTCACCCATGCAGTATTTCAGTGCACTTACCTGATGCTCTACTGAAGCCTGAGTGAGACAGCTTGCAACCCTAAATCTCTCAAAGCATTTGAGCCATTTCTAAAAGTCCTCTGGTTTAGAGAAATCAAATGTCTCGGTGGGGAGGGGGGGCTTTATTAGAGAAGTAGATGTAGGTACTGCAGGTATTTGTGCAAATTTCCTGTTTGTTTGTTTATTATTTATCTGGACTACTCTCCCTGAGAATTTGACTGACTTCTCTGCTGTGTTTGTGTCTCTGTGCACTTCCCCAGGCTAGTGCCCACAGATTATTACAATGTATCCACTTCCAGGTATAGACTGAAGGTGTTGCCTAGAAATCCTGGCCCTTTCTCAGCTCATACCTCAGGGTGCACCCATTTAGCAACTAGCAGAGGCAGTTTAGATTGATAAGTCTGGATATTTTTCATAGATATAGGCAAACAAGAACAGTCTTACTTTAAATTCTTTCTTGTTAGGATCTCACTTGGTCTGTAGCACCAATTCATCGATGATAAACCACTTCCCACAGCATGTTGTATTTGTATTTGAGGGACAGTGCAGAGCACACCAGGATGCTAGCATGTAGGATATTCCAACTGAACCTTATTGACAACCCTATTTGTATAGTATGTGAACTCCTCCCATATGGGAGCGGTTAACTGAGTGGTATAGGAATAACACTCTTAACTATCACAACATGATCTATCAGGATGCCTGATCATCAGAGGCAGCTGGGCCTCAGTAAGTCAAAGACCCCACCCATTCTTTCTGCTCCCCTGCCTATCAGGTGGATGGTACAAAATCCTGAAAGCATACACCAGCAGGCTCACGGGCAGCTTCTAGCCCACTGTTATCAGACTCCTGAATGGGCCTTTTGTACAACAAGGTGGACTCTTGGCTTCATGATCTACCTCATTATGATCTTGCCCCTTACCATTTACCTGCACTGTATTTTTGCAGTACCTGTTACACTTCATTCAGCATTGTTATTCAAAGTTCAAAATACACCTATTATCAAAGTACGTGTTCAGAATACAGATCTGAGATTCATCATCCCGCAGGCAGCCGCAAAACAAAGTAACACCATGGAACCTGTTCAAGAAAACATCAAACGTGCAATGTGCGGGGGGGAAGAAAAAGAACAAATTGTGCAAACAGCAAAAAGATGAACAAACAGCCCATGGAAACCTCAAACTAGTAGTGTTCAGTTTAGTTCCATCCAGTGCCATGCCACTAGCCAATTCTTCGCTAAAGCGCCTCAGTCCACTTCGATAGTCCCAAGCAAGCCACTCAAAAACTAAACAGAATCCAGGAACACATGCAACATGAACCTCAAAGTATCCAAAATGAGTCCTCAGTCTCGCCGATCATTCCTGGCAATGTAGATCCCAAGATTCCGGCACTTCCCTCTGGCAGCTAGCAAGAGGGAGAGAAAAAACAATTGAATGTAAGCAGACAGTGCCAAACACCCACTTGTCTTCTGGTCTCGTCCTCTTCAACTTCAACCTTGCTCAATGCCTCAGTCAGAGAGGCAATGGCATTGATCATGGACTTGCTTCCTCGATGCATTTTTAGCTACTTTGGTCTATTTTAACAGCATGCAAGGCACATTTTCACTCTATCTTGGTACATGTGACAATTATAAACCAATACCCCCTTTACAGTTGTTTGCACCTGATTCAAAACTTTGAGCAATGAAACAAAAATGGACAAATACACAGTAACTGCAGATTTCAGAATATTACCATTTATTTGTCAAACAGTAATTTCAATGTTTGGATTCAAATGCTGTTTTATTTTTGCAATAGATATACACAGAATTAAAACTAAATTAGGTCGACATTTTCATTGAACTGTGCCCCTTATTTGTGTGATAAAAGATAAAGTTTGTGATATGTGAATTATTGCTTCCATATTTCCTGATTAGTTTGAATGGGTACTTAAGCTTTCAGTGTGAAGTGAAAATAGTAAAAATGTGTTGTTTGTTTGATAGAAACCAGAATTTAATAAAATACAAAAGACTTTGTTATCTTTTTTGATTATAGTCAAAATCCTGAAGAGCGTATTACCAGGTGGACATACCATTAAGTATTGTCTTGGAATTACTTAAGCATGTTAAATATTACAAAAACACAACCAAGTGTGTAATACATGTTTGACATCCAGATCTAACAGTGTCTGGTTTTTCTGGGACATTCAATGATCTCATTGACAACAGAGCTATTGTTGTTTGATTATAAGCAGATCCAGGTTTTTGTGATTAATGCTTTTGAATACAGAGCTTGAAGGGTGCTGTTCACTTTGCAATCATTTCCATCTGTTATAAATTCTTATCAGATGTCATATAGTGGTGTTTATTAACATACGGGTTCACTGTAGAACTGTTTGGATAAACAGTATTGCATTACTACATACTAATTTCCCCTGTTGAAGCATGGACTACCAGTTTCAGGTTTGTTACTAGTGCTGTATTTATTCAATACATTTGAAAAGCATATTTCTACTGCTATCAATGACTGTGTGCACTGTCCAACATAGCTTTTGAATCGAAGTAGTTTTGCTGGCAAAATAAAAATGTTCTCGTAGCTACTAGTGGGCTGAAAGACCAAAACAGTCTAAGGCATCCTCTGTTGTCCATTCTTCTGTTCCCCATTCCACTGTTGTTGCAGGTTTGTTCATGTAAAAATGAAATGGAATTCATTGTTACAGTAAAGTATAAGCAGGTAGTTTTTAAGTTATAAACTACCTGCGTATGCTTTAGGATTTGAAGAACTACTTGAGAATAACATCACCAGGAAAATAAAACCATACCATCAAAATGTACAGTTATACTAAAGTGCAAGATTGATCCGAAAACTACACTTCATAGTAAACATGCAGAGCCACAGGATTCTCAACTCAGCTCACACGCTGGATCTTTAAGGCTATTTTGCTCAAGTGATGTGTAATAAAAAGAGTATTTAAATAAAACCTTGCCACAGCCTAAAGTACAGGAACCTGAATCACCAGTTATTCATTCTCCTTTCTCAGGTTGAATCCAACAACATCACAGTTCATCAAATTTTTGTTCTTGTATGAAAGCCCACAATGAATCAAAGCAAGCAATTAGGGAAATAGCAAATAAAATGCAAGTTAGAAAGCAAAAAGATTCATTTCCAGTTAGTATCTGCGGGCAAATCCTTTCTGCTCTTCCTGACAAAGTGGACTTTGTAATTTTGTGCTGTCTGGAATATACAGCAAAAAAAGAGCATTTGTGTAGTGTTTCGCTGTCTAGGGAATTATCTTCATATTTATTTATTGAGATAGGCCCTTCGAGCTGCACCACCCAGCCATCCCAGAGTTAACCCCAGCCTAATCACTGGACAATTTACGATGCCCAAGTAACCTACCAAGTGGTACACCTTTGGACTGTGGGAGAATAAAACTGGAGGACCTGAAGGAAGCCCATGCAGTCAAGGGGATAATATAAAAAAGTCCTTACAGACAGTGGGAATTTTCATTCTCGCACTAGCAACAGTTGACCTGTTAATTTTAGGAAAACTGAACTGCCTATAGTGGAAACAACTACAGTAAATGAGTTACTAAAAGGAATTGGCAATAATGATAGTGGTATTGAAGAAACTACTGGGCATAAAGCAATACATGCTAAGGAATGGGAAGGTGCTAGAATAAAAATGTTGGGAGAGGAGAAGGAAAAGATCGAATGTAATAAGTGAATCCAGGTTGGTGGGGAAAATAAGGGGCTGGAGAAGAAGGTATTTGATAGAAGAGGGGAGTGAACCATAGAAGAAAGGAAAGAAGGGGGGCACCAGAAGGAGGTGAGGAGAAGAGGTAAAAGAGACCAGAGTGGGGAATAGAAGAAGAGGGAAGGTGAAATAAAAGGAAAAAAAAAGGTTCCTGGAAGGAGAAATCAATGTTCATGCTGTCATTTTGGAGGTTACCTAGACAGGATATGTGGTTTTGCTCTTCCACCCTGAGAGTGGGTTCATCATGACAGAAGAGGTGGCCATGATTCAACAAGTCGGAATGTGGGTAGGAATGAAAATGGATAGCCGCTGGGATGGAGCAGAGGTGCTTGACAAAGCAGTCTCCCAATTTGTGTTGAGTCTCACCAATGTAGAGGAGGCTGCATTGGAAGCACTAGATACAATAACCAACCCCAACAGATTTGCAGGTGAAGTGTGGACTCACCTGGAATGGCAGTTTGGGGACCTGAAAAGAGTTGAAGGAGGGAGGTAAATGGGCAAGTGTGCCATTTCTGTGGTTTCCAGGGATATGTGCCAGGAAGGAGATTAGTAGATGGGGACGAGTGGACAAAGGAATCACAGAAGAAGCGATCCTTGTGAAGAGTGGGGGTGGGAGGAATTTAAAGATATGTCGGTCGGTAATATCCCATTGAAGATCGCAGAAGTTGCGGAGAATGATGTGTTGGATGTGGAGGCTCATGGGGTGGTAGGTGAGGACTAAAGAAACTCACTCAATCCCCGTTAATGAAGGCAGGAAGATTGGGTGAACGCAGATATCCAGGAAATTGAGGTGATACCGGTGGTGGAGGAAAGGAAACCCTGTTCTTTGAAGGAGGAGGGCATCTCTGATGTCCTGGAAAGGAAAACCTCATCATGGGAACAGGAAATAGGGTGGGAAGAGGTATAGTGAAGATAACCATGGGAATCCGTAGTCTTATAAAAGATGTTGGTAGACAGTTTGCAGAGATGGAGACAGGTGTCAGAAATGGACCAAATGATTTTAAGGACAGAGTGGGTTGGAGGCAAAGTTGATTGAAATTGATGAGCTCAGTATGCATTTCTATTAGGTTTCCACTCAGCTTCCACAACTGCAGTAAAAACGTTTGTACAACCAATCCTAATAGCATATGCCCCCTATTCCAGGCAGCATTCTGATAAACCTCTTCTTAGCCCTCTACAAAATCTCCAGATCCTTCTTATAATGGGGTGACTAGAAATGAATGCAATACTCCAGATGCAGCCTAAACAGTTTTATAAAGTGGCAACGTAACTACTGACTCTTGAACTCAGTGCTTCAACTATTGAAACTAATAAAGGTAACCAAGCATATGCTTTCTTTAGCATCTTATCAAGTTCTGCAGCCACCTTCAGGGAGCTGTGGACTTGGACTGTAAGCTAACCTCTGTACATCAACACTGAAAAGGGTCTTGCCATTAACTGTATACTGTTCATTTACATTTGATCTCCCAGTATGTAGCATTTCATAACTGGCTGAGCTAATTTCCACCTGTCATTTCTGCAGCCATATCTACAATTGATCTGTATCCTGCTAAATCCTTTGGAAATCTTTTACACCATACATAACACCACTGATCTTTGTATTGACTGTGACTTTACTAACCCACCATGTTTTTAAAATCCAAATCCAAGTTTTCTTCCAGGTCAGTTAAATACATCACAAACAGCCGGGATGCCAGTATAGATTGCTGCAGAGCATCACTAGTCACAAACTTCTAGCCAGAATAAGTCATGTCAACCACTACCAGGGGTTTCAATGGCCTAGCCAATACAGAATCTAGGCGGCCAATACACTGTGGATCCTGTGCATCATAATCTATTGGATGAGCCTACTTTGTCAAACACCTTACTAAAATCCATGTAAACAACATTCACAATACTTCCATCAGTTATCTTGGTC
This sequence comes from Hypanus sabinus, assembly GCF_030144855.1. NCBI lineage: Eukaryota > Metazoa > Chordata > Chondrichthyes > Myliobatiformes > Dasyatidae > Hypanus > Hypanus sabinus. Next base: position 63,253,046 of record NC_082719.1, on the reverse strand, counting down.
ACATCCTCTTAAAAACTAAATCAAGGTTGTAAAACATGATTTTCCCTGTGCAAAGTCATGCTGACCATCCCCAATAGCTTAAAAAAAAACAAGTTACCTCGAATAGTCTAACAGGAGGGGGTCATCACTTCCTCGGCGATAGGTTGACTCATTATAGAGTCTAATGGCCAAGAGGAAGAATGACCTCATTTAGCGCTCTTTGGAACAGTGCAGTTGTCTTAGTCTGTCAGTAAAAGTGCTCCGCTGTTCAGCCAAGGTGGCATGCAGAGACTAAGAAACATTGTCCAGAACTGCCAGGATTTTCCATAGGGTCATTTGTTCTACCACAGCCTCCAATGTGTCTAGTTTGATTTGTTAGACAGAGCCAGCTTTTCTAATCAGTTTATTGAGCCTTTTGGAATTACCCGTATTGATGCCATTGCCCCAGCACATCACCACATAGAAAATTGTAATGGTGACAACAAACAGGTAGAACATGTGAAGGAGAAGCCTGCATACTCCAAAGGACCTCAGTCTCCTCAGGAAGAAGAGGCAATTCTGGCCCTTGTACAGAGCCTCTGTGTTGGTGCTCCACTCAAGTCTGTCATCCATGTACAGCCTTAGGTACTTGTAGGTCCTCACCATATAAATGTCCTCACCACCAAAAGTAATGGGGAGCAGTGCAGGCTTAGTCTTCCTAAGGTCCATCACCACCTCCTTTGTCTTTCTGATGTTGAGCTGCAGATGATTTAGCTTACAACATTTGAAAAGTCCTCCACCAGAGCTCTGTATTCATCCTCCCGTCCTCCCTTTATACTCTCAACTATTGCTGAGTCATCAGAGAAGTTCTGCAGATGACATGACTCTGTATTGTATCTAAAGCCCGAAGTATACAGAATAAACAGAAAGAAAGTCAATACTGTGGGGCCCCAGTGCTGCTTGTAGTCATGTCTGACACACAGTTCTGAAGATGCACAAATCTTCATTTTGTGGTCTGCCAGTCAGGTAGTCTATTATCCAGGATACAATGGAAATGCCAACCTGCATTAAATGGAGCTTTTCCCCCAGTGATGAGCGCTGTATGGTATTGAAGGCACTTGAGAAATCAAAAAACATGATCTTTATAGCCCTGCTTATCCAAATGGGAGTAGGCTCTGTTCAGCAGGCAGATAACAGCATTGTCAACTCCAATGTGCTCCTGGTAGGCAAACTGCAATATAAGAATTCTTTTCAAGAGTTTTATAACAGCATGACAGAAACTGTCCTAGAGCTTAGTGGTATATGTTCTCAAGCTTTTGTTTCTTCTACTTAATGGAAGGGTAAAGGAAAGAGAATAACCAGGGTAAGAGGGGTCCTTGATAATGCCGGCTGCTTTCCTGAAACAGCAGAAATTGTAGACAGAATCAATGGAGAGGAGTAGGTTTTAGTGATAAGACTGGGTAGTGTTCAGAATTCCTTGTTATGTGATAGTCTTGAGTAGATCGGTTGCTGTACCAAGGTAGCATGCTTTCTAGAATAGATATGTAAATATTGGTGAGAGTTATCAGGGATATGTTGAATTTCCTTAGCCTTCTGAGGAAGTAGAGATGCTGATGTGTTTTCTTGGCCTTAGCATCCACATGGCTAGACCAGAATTGTTGGATGTTAATGCTATATCATATCCCAACACATCTAGATGCTACATTCTAGAACCTAAAATATATTCATAAATCCTTGGGGTTTAGAAGGAGTGCAGGAATTGGGGAACTGATGAATGAATGGGAACAGAGGCCAGTATCAATCACCAAGTGAGCCCGATTAACAGCCATTGGAATTAACCCAAGCATGATATTACTAATTGAAAGAGTAAAATTTGAGGAATGAATGTTCCACTTCTGGTACCTTACATCACTCTTTTCTCGCTTACTTGTACCTCTGACCTTACACTTTTCCTCTCCCCTCCCTAACTTAAAGCTGCATTCCTTTGATTTTGTTTACTTTTGTAGAACACACCCCTCATAGTCAGTTCCCTTATGATTGACATTTGTGCTAAAAAGCTGTATATGCTGAAAAGAAACTAGAAAATGCTAGAAATACTCAGCTGGTCAGGCAGCATCTGCAGATAGAGGAATGCATTCAGCAAAATGATGAAGCATCTTCCACTTGAACTAATGACTGTTTTTCTGTTACAGTCTGGCCCAAGATTTCCAGATTTTTACGCTTTTATAGAACTTGCCTTATAGTGCACTATTGCTATTTTCTTTGAGACAAAGCAAACACATGTGCATCAGTATCTATGTCTACTGTGCTGGAAGTTCCCTTCTTGACACTCCATTGATGTGATTGTTTAAGGACTAGACATTACATAGTGTATACATTGCAAACTCTTGTATGTTTTTCATGCTTACCATGCTAAGTAGCTGTTATAAATAACTGAGAGATTAAGATTTACTGATATATTGGTATTGGCTTATTGTCGTGTCCTGAGATACAGATTTTGATTACATCCCTTCCAAATGGATGATGCTATACATACTTTACCTCTGCTTCATTTACTTTGATTCCCTTAATACTCATAAATGTATTAGATTGCATTTTGGATGTTCTCAGAAATCCTCCAGAAGTTTCCTCAGTAAAGAATTCCAAAAATCTACAACTTTCTGGGTCAGAGAATATCTCATTCTGGTCCTTAATGGACAAACTTTCTTTTTGCAATCAGGCTCTGGTGTGAAGCACCTTAGCCAAGGGAAATATTATTCCTGAATCTGCTATGACAAGCCTCATAATTTGTTTTGTATATTTCAGTAAAGTCAATTTACAGCTTTTAAACAGGGGAGTATAGACCCATCTGCTTAATTTCTCTTCTGAGGATAATTCCCCTTCCCACCCCAAAACCAGCAATCACCCTGGTGAATCTCTGAATCACCCTTACCGCTAAACGGCACACACAATAGCTGGAGGAATTCAGCAGACCAGGCAAACCTTAAAAAAGCGTGCAGTTGATATTTCAGGCTGAAACCCTTACACCCTTTCCATTAGCCTACTTACATTCCCTTGAAGCAATTCTGTATCTTTCAATTCTTACTGTCACACAGTTTCTTATTACCAGTAAGCTTGGATATATTTTGCTTGAGTTCTCTCCTCATTCAAGTCATAGATGTAGATTGTAAACAGATGGGTCCCCAACAGCTATCCTTGTACTACTGGTTACAGCCTCCTAACCAAAAGTAATTCAGTTATTGTAATTCTGTTTTCTGTCTGGAGTAGAATATTATTCCCAACCCAAGTTGTTTAATACCCTTTTGCTTAGCACCTTATTAAGGCCCTTCTGATAGTCCAAATACACTACATTCAACAGCTTTCCAATTCGTTAGAATGCTGGTTATACCCTCAAAAGCACAACAAATTTGTTAGTCAGGATTTATTTTTCATAAGTCCACATTTACACAGTTCAATCCTGTTATTACGTTCTAATTGCCCTGTTATCACTGCCTGAATCGATTCCAGCAATTTTCCAATTTCAGTTTAACTAGTCTAGAATTCCCTGTTTTATCTCTCTATTTTTCAATCATAGAGATGCTTTTGGTTGGAAGTTGTTCTAGAAACTATAATTTTGAAAGTTGGTAATCCAGTATGGATCCAGTACTAACTTCTAACTTTCTCTTACATTAACTTTCACAAATTCCTTCAGCTCCCCACTCAGGTCTGGCTGTTCCCTACTACTTTCAGAAGGATTTTTGTGCAGATACAAGCTGTTGTAATTCACATACCAATAGAAGCTTTACAAAATATTATTTCTTGTTGGATTTTACCCATATTCTAAATGTTCTTATTAATCACTTTATTTCCCTTTGCTGAATTCTGAAATCTTCCCAATCCCAGAGTTTGCTGCATTTTTTGACATTATAAACCTTTTCTTTTGATAAACTTTGTACTAACCTGTACTAGCTTTAATGGCCACAGTAGATATTTCCTCTTCAGCTTTTGTGACTTACAGGAATATTTATTTATTGTGCTTGTACATTTTTTAAATATTACGCGCTTTTCATCCATTGTCATTCCATTTACTAATCAACCAAAGCTGTTTCATGCTACATACCTTTGTGGATTGCTGTTTTTAAATTGACCTAAATTACTTTCAAGCATTATAAAGTTCTGTTTATTTTGATCACTCATCCTTAAAAGTTACTTCGCTACCAGAGTATTAATTAACATTTTCTTGGTGCAAAGTCCTGTATTTGAAATAAGGTATTTCATTATTGTTTTCTCAATATAATTATCTTGAAACATATTTCTTTTATACCTCATGAATATTCCTCCCACACTGTCATTAATTATTTATTTTGTCAGTTCACATGTGAATTAAATTGCCCTGTGATTACTGCATTATATTTTGTTCTACAGCAGCAGTACAGTACAAGACATAAAAATTATTAAATTTACAAAATTGAATAGCTCAAATGAGGAATAATGAGGTGGCAGTCATGGATTTATTGAGCATTCTGAAATCTGATGGTGGAGAGGAAGAAGCTGTTCCTAAAATGCTCAGTGTGGGTCTTCAAGCTCCTCCACACTTCCTCCCCGATGGTAGTAACAAAAAAAAGGGTATATTCTGTATAGTAAAGCTCCTTAATGATAGATGCTGACCTCCTGAAGATGTCCTTGATGGTGACAGATTGTGTTAGAAGTGGCTGAGTCTGCAGTATCTTTCAATCCTGCATGTTGGAGCCACTATAGAAACATAAAAAACTTGCAGCACAATACAGGCCCTTTGGCCCACAAAGCTGAGCTGAACATGTGCTTACCAGGCTGTGATGCTATCAATCAAAATGTTCCCCACCATAGCTATAGGAATTTGCAAGAGTCTTTGGTGACATACCAAATCTCCCTTTACTCCTAATGAAGTAAAGCCTCTGGCATGCCTTCATCATGATCACATCAATATATTGGGCACAAGATACATCCATAGATGTTGATCCATCAACATAGACTTTGATGCTCAGGAATTTGAAGCTGCTCAACCGTTCCACTACTGACCTCTAAATGAGGACTGGTGTATGTTCTCCAGACTTCCCTTTCCTGAAGTCTGCAATCAATTCTTTGGTCTAGCTGATATTGAGTACAAAGTTGTTACTGTAACACGCCGCAAACAATGGATCTATTTCACTCCTACTGTATGTGCCGAGCCACACAGTCATGGGTGTAGACAGAGTATAGAGCAGTGGACTAAGCACACACATACACATACAATTCTTGTTACATGCACTTTAAATTTTCCAGTGACCACTGCTACCTTGATAGTACTAGGTAACTCACCAGTGTTTTATTCTTCTTGCTGATCCTTAGCTCACCCAAACTGATTTAATTCCTTAGATTAACTGAGTTAAGATATTTTCTCTCTACTGGATTGCACCTGTCTTCTATGACCACAGCTACTCCTGTTTTGTATGTTTCTGCTAGGTAGATTTGGGAGAAATTTTTACTTATTTGTTATATTTTTGTACTTTTATACGTTGTTTCTGACTTTTAGTGATTGTTACACTGAGATGAAAGCTGATTTAAAAAAACAAAAATCCTGCGGTATAAACATGTTACATCTTCATTCAATGGACTCTGTGCTACATATGGAAGCTTTTTGAGTTAAGCAGTAAAAGCCAATGTTTTGCAATGTGTTGAGATTAGAAAAGCACAGGCAATTAAATCAATGTGTTTTATTTTTTTAGCTGGTATTGTATATGACTTTAATGCCAAGTAGAAGTAGAGGTCTTGTTTATGTAGCTTTTCGGTGTACAGTAAAATCCATGTTATTGTTTCAGCGACCTTAAGTGTAGTGTGATTTATAGTTAAGATTTTCCCTCAATCCTCCAGTTGAAGCACAAATACATAGTTTTAATTTTTGTGGAGAATAATGAAAAATTGATATTCATCTTGCATTATACTTGCAGATACCACTAAAATTTACTAGTCTTTTGCATGCCAATTTATAGTCATTGGGAGACCAGTATAACATGGACTCCCTTTTGGGGTCTTAGAGTATGTTTTTCTTTAAAAAAGCAAATTCTTCAAACTGTGAAGAATTCTAAAATTAATGCAAAATCTAATAACAGAAGTGTTAATTGTAATTTTACAAACCAAAATGAAAAGGCAAAACAGGGAAGACAAACAGGATTAAGAGACAATAAGTGAAACTGCACCTATGGTAGTGAAGTGGTTAGTGTGATGCTATTGCAGCCCGGGGTTTTGTGGTTTGGAGTTCAGTTCCGATGTCATCTGTAAGGAATCTGTATGTTGTCCCTGAGGAATGTGTGGGTTTTCTTTGGGACCTCTGGTTTCCTCCCACAGTCCAAAAGACATGGAGGTTAGTAGGTTAATTGATAAATTGTCCAGTGTTTAGTCTAGGGTTATATGGAGAGTTGCTGAGTGGTGCAGCTCGAACAGCTAGAAGACCCTATTCTGCACTTTATCTCTAAGTGAATGTCAGCGTGTAGGAGACATCATTTCCAATCTGCACACACTATGGTCTACTGGTAAGGAAGTCAAGGATCCAGTTGCAGAGAGAAGTACAGAGGCCCAGATTTTGGAGTTTGTTGATTAGAACTGAGGGTATGATTGTGTTGAATGCTGAACTGTAGTCAATAAACAGCAGCTTTTGTAGGTATTACTGTTGTCCAAGTGATACAAGGTCGAGTAGAGAGCCAGTTTGCACCCGCTGATCTCTATTGCATCTATTGTAGACCTATTGCGGTAAATGGCAAATTGCAGCGGGTTCAGGTCCTTGCTTAGATAGGAGTTGTTACTAGTCATGACCAACCTTTCAAAGGACTCCAACACAATAAATGTGAATGCCACGGGACGATAGTCATTGAGGCAGATCTCCCCGCTCTTCTTGGGCACTGGTATGATTGTCAAAACTTTTTGAAGCAGGTGGACACCTCTGACTGCAGCAGTGAGAGATTGAAGATGTCCTTGAACTCTCCCGCCAGTTGATTGGTACAGGTTTTCAGAGCTCCATCAGGTACAACATCACGGCCTTACACCTTGCAAGGGTTTACCCTCTTGAAAGATGTTGTGTCATTGGCCTCTGCAACAGAGATCACAGGGTCACCAAAATCTGCAGGGATTCACACAGGTGTGGTTTTATTCTCCCTTTCAAAGCATGCAGAGCAAGGTGTTGAGCTTACCTGAAAGTGAAGCATCACAGCCATTCATGACATTAGGTTTTGCTTTGTAGGAAGCAATGGCCTGCAAACCATATAACCATATAACAATTACAGCACGAAAACAGGCCATCTCGGCCCTTCTAGTCCATGCCAAATGCTTACTGTCACCTAATCCCACTGGCCCACACTCAGCCCATAACCCTCCATTCCTTTCCTGTCCATATACCTATCCAATTTTACTTTAAATGACAATATTGAACCTGCCTCTACCATTTCTACTGGAAGCTCGTTCCACACAGCTACCACTCTCTGAGTAAAGAAATTTCCCCTCGTGTTACCCCTAAACTTTTGCCCCTTAACTCTCAACTCATGTCCTCTTGTTTGAATCTCCCCTACTCTCTATGGAAAAAGCCTATCCACATCAACTCTATCTTCCCCCCCATAATTTTAAATACCTCTATCAAGTCCCCCCTCAACCTTCTACTCTCCAATGAATAAGGACCTAACTTGTTTAACCTTTCCCTGTAACTTAGGTGCTGAAACCCAGGTAACATTCTAGTAAATCTTCTCTGTACTCTCTCTATTTCTGGCAAACCCTGCCAGAGCTAATGTGGAATTGTTTTAGAAACATAGAAACATAGAAAATAGGCGCAGGAGTAGGCCATTTGGCCCTACGAGCCTGCACCGCCATTCAGTATGATCATGGCTGATCATCCAATTCAGAACCCTGTACCTGCTTTCTCTCCATACCCCCTGATCCCATTAGCCACAAGGGCCGTATCTAACTCCCTCTTAAATATAGCCAATGAACTGGCCTCAACTATTTCCTGTGGCAGTACTTCTTGTATAGTTCTGGATCACCAGTCTTGAATGCCATAGATCTAGCCCTCAGCAGACTATGAATCTCCTAGTTCATCCATGGCTTTTTGTTTGGGCATATCTGGCATTTTCTTGAAGGCATAGACTCAAAGACAAATCCCTGAATATTGTCCAGTCCACCGACTCAAAGCAGAACTGTAAGCACTCTGGCACCTCCCTTGACCATACCTTCTCAGTCCTCACCATTGGTGCTGTGGTCTTTCGTCTCTGCCTATGCACTGTGAGAGGAACAACAGTCAGGTGATTGGACTTTACAAGGTATGGGTGAGAAATGGCATGGTAAGGTTTCTTCATGGTGGTATACCAGTGATCAAGTGTGTTGGCTCCTCTGGTTTCACAGGTGATATGTTGGTGGTAGTTGTTCAGAGATGTCTCCAGGCTGGCCTGGTTGGAATCTCTCACAATGTTAAGAAAGGCATCAGGGAGCACAGTTTCATGCCTGAGTATTATGTTTCTCAGCACCTCCAGTGCCTGCCTGACTTTGGCTTGAAGTGGAATGTACACTGTTAACTGTAGATAACAGCAGAAAAACTCTCAGCAGATAAAATGGATGACACTTGACCATGAGATGTTCCAGGTCAGATGAACAGGACTGAGACATTACATGAGTTAATTATAAAGCATACTCCACCTCTGCCTTTAAGAGACAGTTATTCTGTCTTTGTGGAGAATGAAGCCATTGTGCTGCAATACTGCAGTCAAAATTGTTGGTTTGAACCATATTTCCATGAAGTGAAGTAAATAGCAATCCCTGATGTCCCTCTAGTACAGCATTCTTGCTCTGAAGTCTTCAAATTTATTTTCCAGAGACTGTAAGTCTAAGGCCTCTGTGTATCATTTGTACCTGTAGACAGGTGTGGGGTCTGTGCTTAAAGGGAGTCTGCTATCTGTGGTTTGTTGATTTTGAGTATTGAAGGGTTCTTTTAAACATCTCAAAATGATGCTACTTATTGAAGTACACATGGCTGTGACTGCAGGTGTCAGGTGCAGTAGCTCTAATTAGAAATACTTGATGACTCACATCGGAGCTGCACGCAAAGAGCTGTCACCTAATAGTGCCATCTTACCGGAAGCCGTAACATATATAATGTTACCTAGTAGATAAGGACTGGAACTTCATGCCCTTCATACATTTGAGTGTTGAACTTCTTGTTAGAGTTTCAGTTTTGGAAAGCTACAGGAAGAAGAGAGCAAATGGGACAGCAAACTGATATCCATGTTTAATTGCACTTACCAGAGGGTTGAAAGTTACTGATAAATGCTGAAAACCTCACAGTTAGCCCTGTAGTCCAGTCTGAAACCTAATTTTAATGAATGGATGGATGTTGCTGGTTACTCCGCAAAGCGTACCTCAAGCAAAGACTAATTTGTCTGCATAACCAGGAAAAAATGCCAATGTCTATTTGGAGAGATAAATAGTACCTTTTTGAAAGTACAGTAGTTCTTTGTTTTAGTGCAGGGGTTCCCAACCTGGGGTGCCTGCACCCCCCAGGGGGTGCAAGATGGAATTTCAGGGGGTGCAACAAAGAGTGGCTTGTGTCCTTGAGTGACGAGTCACAAGTCATCACTCAGCCAGCTGCCAGTGTGCCTTGAGAAGTGGTAGTAACGTTTGTCCCAAGCACACTCCAGTCTCCCGCTGCCGGAGTTGAGAGAGATGTAAACTCACTCTGGTCTCCGCTGCCCAAGTCAGCATTGAGGATTCTCATCAGTGTTACCTGGGAGTTACACCTCAGAGTTGAGGAGTCTCATCAATTTTAGCTAGAAGGTTACATCTCAGAGTTAAAAATCATCTCATAGTGCCAAAGTCTTTATACATCCTGAATCAACCATTGAGTATTGACTTTGCGTTAAAACCAAACCAGCAGACTGGTAAATTATTCAATTATAATATTTTAAAAAGCCGCATTTTGATAAAAAGCAGCTGAAGTCATTCTTTCGTACTTGTCTCAATGCAATAAAGAAGTTTTTGAATTTCAAAGGGTCTTTTTCTTTTGTAAGGTTTTTTTCTTGCATCATTGATAATTTTGAATTGTGTTAGTTGAGGAAGTATCATGGTTAGCACCAAGGACTTTGTATCGTGTGATAGGAGTTTGTATCTCCGGTAATCATCGGAAATAGGTGTGTAAATTCAGTAGAGAGTAGCCTAATAAGTCGCGTTGCGTCCCCGTAGCATTTCCACCTGACGATTTATCTTGGTGTAACAGCAGATAATATTGTAATATAATATTCAAAAGTGTATTTCTCGCGATACTTTGCTATAGACGTGTCTGGTTGAATAAAGCAGTCATCCCTGACTTAGTCAGATAGTTTTTCTCATATTAGCTCATATTTTTCTCTTTACCCTTAGCCCTTTATTAACCCTTCATCATGTCAAAAAGAAGGAAATAGAATGATGATTATGTGTGCTTTGGTTTCACTTGCACAACAGGAAATGATAGTTTGCAAAAACCCCAGTGCATTCTTTGTAGCGTTGTGTTTTCCAACTCAAATCTGAAGCCATCCAAGCTTCAAGAGCACTTCAAGAACAAGCATGGCAGAGCTGATGTTGAAGGACATGATGTTGGGTCATTGAAAATCAAAAGAGCTTGTTTTGATTCACAAGGAACTCTTCCAAAATTAGGTTCCATTTCTGTTGAAAAACCACTACTTCTTGTTTCATACCAAGTGGCATATAAAGTGGCCAATTCCAAGAAGCCCCATATAGTTGCGGAAGATTGCATCAAGCCATGTGCACCGGAAATGGCAACAATGATCCTGGGCAAGGAAGTAAGAAAAAAATTTGAACAGATGCCCCTATCAAATAATGTCATTCACAACCGAATCAGTGATTTCAGTGAAGAGATTTTGGACCAGGTCATCTCAGGTGTCAGAGCTAGTCCTCTTAAAATCTCTATTCAGTTGGATGAGTCAACTGATGTCTCCGTTGTATTCAACTCATCACATTAGTGAGGTATGTCAATGATGGTGCTGTGAAGGAAGATTTCCTGTTTTGTAAAGATCTGAAAACAAACACAACTGCAAAGGATGTAATGCAGCTAGTGAAAGACTTCTTTGCTAAACATAATTTAGATATCAAAGTCATTGGTTCTATGTGCACTGACGGGGCACCTGCAATGTTTGGAAATAAATCTGGCTTTTCTGCATTGATGAAAAAGGAGATTCCAGACTTGCAAGTTACCCATTGTTTTCTTCATTGGCATGCTTTGGCATCAAAAACATTGCCTCCAAATTTGAAGAAAGTCTTTGATACTTGTGTGAAGATCATCAACTGGATCGGGGGCATACTTTGAACCATCGCATCTTCAAAATCATTTTGTGAGGATCTGGGAAGTGATTGTTCAGTTTTGCTTTTCCACGCAGAAGTCCGTTGGTTGTCATGAGGATAAGCTTTAACCTGCTTCTTTGAACTGCGGGAAGAAATCAGAGTTTTTCTGGAGGAGCGTGAATGTGATCTGGTTGGGGCAATGGAATCACAGGAATTCGCCCAAATGCTGGCTTACTTAGCTGACATTTTCTCTCGTATGAATGACCTGAGTGTTTCTCTTCAAGGAAAGGGGATAAACATATTGAAGGCTTGTGAAAAGTTGAATGCCTTCAAAGAAAAGGTATGTCTTTGACATCGAAGGATGGAAAGAAGCAGTCTCTCAAATTTTCCTTCACGAGAAGAGATGGTTCATGATGCTGGATCCATAACTCCTACTGTGCATGAAGAAATTGTGACTCATTTGGAGATGCTGTCAGAATCGTTTGATGGATATTTTGCTGCTGGAGACCTGAAGATTTCAGAAGAATGGATCATGAATCCATATTCCTGTAATTTGGAGAAAAAGTCAGATGATGAGCTGAAGAAAGATCTTATTGATTTGCAGACAAATTGAGCTCTTGGAATGCAATTTGAAAGCAAGACTTTGAAGGAGTTTTGGTGTGCAGTACTGGATATGTTCCCAAGATTTGGTGGAAAAGCACTCCGTGTCCTCATTCCATTTGCAACAACATACTTGCGTGAATCTGGATTCAGTTCTCTTTTGTCAATCAAGACAAAATCTAGGAATCGCCTGAATCCACAGGCAGACGTGCGGATCGCAGTCAGCAAGAAAGTTCCACGTTTTGACAGAATCATGAATGAGAAGCAGGAGCAAAGAAGTCATTGAATTTTATGTTCACAATTGGGATTGATTTTACTGTTCACAATTTTTTCTGAATAAATTAGAATCTAATTGCTCAATTTTTATTTGCATTTTATGCACTGAGTTAAAAGCTTATTTTTTAAAGTTCAATTTGTTCATCTGCAGTATTGTGTGTGGTTCAAAAATTAGAAATTAGACTTCATCTTCAAATGTGATATTACTTTTGTAGGGGGTGCAAACATTAATCAAAAATTTCCAAGGCGTGTGGGACATAGCTGTAAGCTGTTTTAGTGGGGAAAATGGTAGTCACATTGAAATTCTGAATTTGTTATAGTTCGATCAAATTGGCTTTCGAGTTTGGGTATAATTCATCTCTCACGATTAACATCTCAATCATGCACAGCATTTTTTCAGTCTGCCTAGCCCTGTCTTTTTTCCCAATGTCTATTTTTATTTATTACTATAATTTGCTTTACTGCTGCCATAGTGCTAATTTATGTTTCTGTTTTAGATCTTCTGCTTCTCGATAAATATCTTCCACATTTATTTAAATCTGTCTCTATTGTTCTTGCTTCTGACTTCAGACTTTTAAAATGCAACATTTAAAATCAGAAAATACTGCAGGTAATCAACATGGGTCAGGCAAAATCTTTCCTATTCTCTCCCCATATCTATTCTTTCTCTCCTTGTCCCAAAACTTCCCAGTTGTGCCTAGGATACCTTAGTATATTACTCTGAATGTTTTGCAACTTCCTGGTTCCACCCAGCTCATTTTCACCATGAATATTCTCTACATCCCCATCAAAGACATTTTGACCTTTTCCATTCACCTGTTTTCAGTTTCTTCTCTGATGACAAGACATTTCACAGCAGCACTTCTGAAATAAAATTATAGAGATATAGAACATGTAAATAGGCCCCTCACCCAACTAGTCCATGCCAACCAAGGTATCTGTCCTTTTTGTCTGCATTTGGCCTATTTTCTTTGAATCCTTTCCTATCTGTGTACCTGTGCAAATGTCTTTTAAGCGTTATAATTGTACCTGCTTCTACCACTTCCTAATTTGGAAAAACTTACCCCAGGCCTCCTTTAAATCTTTTCCCTCTCACCTTAAACCTATGCCATCTAGCTTGTGACTCCCCTACCCTGGGAACCCAAAAAGTCTTTCTTTTCCTAATCTGTAACTTCCTCTCATTTCAGAGCTAATGTAGCTCTCAATGGCATCTGCTCTGTGTCCCATATTGATGCTGTCTACCTCCCATCCAGAACAATGATAGGATTCCTCTTCACCTTTCACTCACCTGCACTGTTTTCATAGTTCATTAAATCCATCACCCTAGCTAGGATCTTCTCTCATGACAGAATCTAAATCAATATTTGTGGCTATTGCAACATTCCCATACTAAGGAATGCTTTTTTCATTGGAGCCACTAAAAAGGTTTATCAGTAAGCTAACTTAGTTAACCCCTTAAAAGTGAATCTATTGAAGTTTAAGAAGAACTGGAATGCAGGCCTTCGGTTAAAGACTTAAATCATTGTTGTAGAAAGTTCCAGAGATGGGGCTTAGCACTGTGTCACCAAAGGGCTTGTTATTGAGGATTTGCTGTGCATCACTTGATGCTTCCAGAATGTGGAGTTACCAAGTCAAGAAAATTCAGGTGCACAGGAACCTCGGATGGTAAATTAAAGCATGGCTTAGATTTCAGCCCGTGAATCTTGGGAGTGAAATTATTTTGACTAGAAACTGGGTGTCACCAATACAATTTAAAGTATGATCTTAAACAGTACATGAGGCAGGAAAATAAAAGCTAAGGAGGAAGGCATAAAAATAAACAGCAGTTGTACAATTTAAAAAAAAGAAGAAAGGGTAGCTCAAAATATTGTTGTAAATGTTTTTCCATACCGGTTGTTCTGGTAAATGCAATGCTGGGCACTGAATCCAGAACTTAAGAAACTATACTAGCAATTTCAGCACCTGGAATACATAGATATCCTTTTCAATATGAAGAGATAAGAAGTCAATTTTATTTCATTCAAATTTGCAGAATAAGAAAACAGTAATAGTTTTAGTATATGTAGTTACTGAGAAGTGCAAAACTTCAAGTATTCTACCCTAATTCTAACTTGGAGAGCATTTTCAAATAAGATATTTTGCCTAAGGTTATCTGAAGTAGAGTCTTTATGTGATCAAAATCATTACTGTTGCAATATCATATAAACTTGCAATAAGTGAGTGTAAAGATTACATTGATGTCCAGAATATCAGGAAGGGTACTAATGTTAAAAAGAGACAATGAATATTCTCTCTAAAGAACAAATTATTTGCACATCAATAGCATACTTGTGCATATGGAATTTAGATTCAGCATAAATGTATTAAGTACTTGAAATATTTTGTACTATTTTAACATTAGAATTTGCGCCATGGCTATAGTAACAGTCCTTTCTAAAGAGCTACACTTTTTCTGAGATATTTTGCAGAGACTTCTGTATTTCCACTGTGATAACAAAATCTCTGACTTCTGTATCTAAAGGATTGTACCATTACCCAAGTAGATGGAGCTTTCAAATTTATGGTCTAATGTTCTACTTCTTCCTCAAACTCTGAATCATATCATAATTTGAGAGTACCATGGGATTATTTTGCACACCTGCCAAGTTTCCAGCACTCTTCGTAGGACAGAAAAATAGCTGAACTAACACAATTTAAATTGCCTTATAATGCATCCCAACCCACTCTTCTAAAAATGCACCATAATGGTAAGGTGTTAGCTTTGACTCATTGATAGCACCTCCAAAAAATGATCATTCAAGCCCACTCCAAAGAATTAAGCACACATTATAGACTAACATTTTTGCAAAGTATTGACAGAGCACTACACTGCCAAAAGTGCCATATTTCAAATAAAAATGTTAAATGTTGGCTCTATTTATTCTCTTGGTGAACTTTTAAAATCCCATGGCATTATTTAAAGAAGAACAAGATAGTTCTTCTAGGTTTCTCTTCCTATCATATTTTTCTCAACTGATTAAAAACAGTGGATTATTTGAACAATTATGCCATTCTCTCTGGAGCCTTACTGGATGTAACTTAACTGCTGCATTTGTCTATGTTATATTTCTATTTATTTTTCAAAACTATTCACAAGTCATGAGGTATTTCTAATGATCCTACCCTGAAAGATTATAAATTCAAGATTTCTTCACTGATTCACCTACTTCATCTGCTTTTGTAGACATAATGTTTCTTCTGCTGTTCAGTCTATCTTAAAAAAGAGAACTTTTTTTTTACCCTTTATTCTCCTCTTGTTAATTCTGCACAATGAACAAGTACATTACTTTAATATTACTCTCAGGGTGTTTGTGAGGCTATACTTGGAATATTGTGCATGGAATTTTGCTGCCAGGCAATACTCTGTTGCATGAGGTGCATGACTTCAACTTAATTGGTAAATAAACTTGAAGGAAATAGACTTGGGATTTACGCCAGAGATTTTTGTAAACTTTTTCTAGGCCAGTGTATGTAATTTGGATAAGAAAGAAAGAGGAAGAAACTGTCTGATGAATTGAGAAGGTTTTGGTTGCTGCATTGAAAGGACATGTATATAAATGGAAGTTATTGATGCTGATTTTGTTGGGTATTAGCAGCAGATCCACGTAGAACTGCTGTCATTACTCACTATAAGTACTAGCAGCTTTTGGAACTCCTTTGTGAATACAAAATCCCCAGCAGCAGAGCAGGAGCTTGGTGTGATTCCCCAGCACATAATATTGGGAAGACTGCGTTTGGATGAAGTTTGTGGAGAAGAAAATTGTTTCCTTAAATTATTCCTCCTTTTATGTTTTTAATTATTTACTAATGCTTTGAAATGATTTTAGAATTTCAAAATATCTTCATTTTTAGTGTTTTTTAAAAAACATTTTTGAATACCTGCCATCTAGTAGCATTGAAAACCCTTGAACTTTTGGAAAGTTGGCAAAGTTCAAGGTCGGGTTTCCAGAACAATTATGTACAAGACTTGTTCCAGCTTGTCTGCATGACACAAATATATTGTTTGAGGACCTGGCCTAGATCAGGTCCTCAAAGTTCTATTGCAAGAACATGTCCACCAACAAAATCAATTTGCTGAAACAGGAAGAGGTTGTTTCAAGGAACATAGGTTGGGGAAACATGGGCAGTGAGTGTGGGGAGCAAACTTGAAAATTTTGAACGGTAGTAATTCAGCTGTTTTTCTGAGAGAGAACTGAAGCTATGAGCATTGACTGTGAGGATCTGTAGGAAGTTTTTGAATGTACATTGCAGTCATCAACAAGGTAAGGGTTGAATGATCAATGAAGAAAAAAGTTGACGCAAAGAAGGAGTGGGCTGTGAAGAGAGGTGTTGAACTGGTGCAAGGACATAAAACAAGCAATTTTGAGTGTTGCAATATATAAAAACAGAAGAGTTTAAGAATTATTTTAGTCTTGGTTTTACCTGAAAATATCAGAGTGCTTCTTGAACTTATGGATAGGAATAAATAATGTCATATGTTTCTAATACTTCATTCTTTGAATTTCTAAGCAGCTGCTTTGAACTCGTCCTTGTAGTTGATTTTATTGCTGAGAAAATTAATTGCTTATGTAAATATTGTTTTCATGCAGTGAAGAGCTACGCAAAGAAGCACGTCAGTTGAAACGAGAACTGTTGGCAGCAAAACTGAAAAAGACAGACCATCTGAAAAAGGAAGAAACAGAACCAAAAGGTAAGAATTAAGAATATATTTATATAAACCATTTAGTTTTTTTTTAATGAGTGGTTTGAAAATCAGTAAATGACAAATAATATGGCAATTGTAGATCAGAATCAACTTTTATATCACTGGCATACGTCGTGAAATTTGTAGTCTTTGTGGAAGCAGTATAATGTAATACATAAAGAAACAACACTGGAATTACAGTAAGTACAGTTAGGTTTTTTAAAAAGCATATGAAACTCTGTGGTAATGCTTTCCACAAAAACTTTGGAGTCAGGTGTTCTAATCAATGAGATGAGATTGGAGGTATGGGTTGTAGAAATGCCCTGTCATATAAAAAAGACACAGAGAGTTAGGCTACTGACAGACCCAGCTCTTCTGAAGAAAGATCTGCTTATGTTCACCACGCCTTGATCAAAACGACCTTTACAGGACCTTATGAGAAGAATGGTAGAGATGCATGAAGCTGGAAAAGGCTACAAAAGCATTTCTAGAGACCTGAGTGTTCATCAGTCCACAGTAATTGTCTCCAGATGGAGGAAACTCAGTACTGTTGCTACTCTCCCTAGGAGTGTGCATCCTGCAAAGCTCACACCAAGGGCATGACATGCAATGCTGAAGGAGGTGAAAAAGAACCCAAGGGTAACAGCAAAAGACCTGTAGAAATCTCTAGAACTTGCAAATGTATCTGTTCATGTGTCCATTATAAGAAAAACACTGAACAAGAATGGTGTTCATGGAAGGACTCCACGGAGGAAACAACTGCTCTCCAAAAAAAAAATTGCTGCACGTCTCAAGTTTGCAAAAGACGACCTCGATGATCCACAATGTTTCTGGGACAATGTTCTGTGGACAGATGAGACAAACGTTGAACTTTTTGGCAGAAATGCACACCGCTATGTTTGGAGGGAAAAAGGCACTGCACACCAACACCAAAACCTCATCCCAACTATGAAGCATTGTGGAAGGAGCATCATGGTTTGGGGTGCTTTGCTGCCTTTGGGCTTGGACAGCTTACAGTCATTGAGGGAACAATGAATTCACTTTATCAACACATTTTGCAGGAGAACGTCAGAGTAGTGGTCCTTCACTTGAAGCTTAATAGAAGTTAGAACAAGACAATGATCCAAAAAAGAAGAGTAAATCAACAACAGATTGCTTTAAAAAGAAGAAAATTCATATCTTGGTGTCAGTGTCCAGGCCTTAACCCAATTGAGATGCTGTGGTATGACCTGAAGAGGGCTTTTCATGCAAGTTATTCAAGAAATATTGATGTTCTGCAACAGTTTTGTTTGGAGGAATGACGTAGCAATCCAGAAATTACCTGTGCCACACACCAGTGAGGGTAGAAACAGAATGATCTGGCAGATAAATGTGTGGCTGAGAAGCTGGTGCAGGGGTAGGGCTTCAGGTTCTGAGATCATTGGGATATTTTCTGACAGTGGTATGACCTGCTCAAAAGTGATGTGTTGCACTTGGACCTGAGCGGGATCAGTATTCTCGTGGAGAGGTTTGTTAGAGCTGTTAAGGAGAGTTTAAGCTAATTGACAGGGGGATGCAAACTGGAGTGAAGGGATTCAGGATAGGACAGATGGTTTAAAAAAATCAAAGATAGTCTTTCAGGAAGGGGAAGCAAACGATAAGACAAAATTGCAGCCAGCAGGGGTGACTATCAGTGCATTAGAGATGCAGATTCAAAAAGGGTGGCAAATACAGCACTCGAAGTGTTTTATCTCAATGCATGGAGTATAAGAAATAAGGTGGATGATCTTACTGCACTTTTACAGTTGTCGGTTATGATGTTGTGACCATCTCTGAATTGTGATGAAAGAATGTTTTGAAGTTGGGAGCAGAATGTGCAAGATTACATATTGTATCAAAGGGATAGGAAAGAGGAAGAGGGGGCGGTGTGGCTCTGCTGGTAAAGAATGGCATCAAATCATTTGGAAGATGTTGAATCGGGTTGAGTTAACATACTGCTAAGGTAGAAGGACCTAGATGGCAGTTATATACAGGCCTCTCAGCAGTAGCTGGGATTTAGACTGCAGATTACAATGGGAAATAGAAAAGGCATGTCAAAAGGACAGTGTTATGATAGTCAAGGTAGATTTTAACATGCAGGTAGTCTGGGAAAATCAGTTTGGTAATGGATCTCAAGAGAGCGAATTTGTTGCATGCCTTTGAGATGGCCTTTTTAGAGCAGCTTGCCATTGAGCCTACTAGGGGATCAGCTATACTGGACTGGAGATTATGTAATGAACCGGAGGCAATTAGGGAGCTTAAGGTAAAGGAAGCCTTAGGAAACAGTGATCACGATATGACTGAGTTCAACTTGAAATTTGGTAGGGAGAAGGTTAAGTCTGACGTAGCAGTATTTCAATGTAGTAAAGGAAATTACAATGGTATGAGAGAGGAGTTGGCCAAAGTAAATTGGAAGAACAAGCTGGCAGGATGACAGCAGAGCAGCAATGTTTTGAGTTTCTTGAAACATTAAGGAAGGTGCAGGGTTCCATAAATGAAGAAATACTCAAATGCCAAAATAGTACAACCGTGGCTGACAAGGGAAATCAAAGCTCATGTAAAAGAGAGGACATACAATAAAGTAAAAAATAGCACGAAGATAGAGAATTGGGAATTTTTTAAAAACCTACAGAAAGCAATTAAAAGAATTATTGAGGGAAAAAATGAAATATGAAAGCAAGCTAGCAAACAATATCAAGGTGGATAGAAAAAAGCTTTTTTCAAGTATATAAAAAATAAAAGAGAGATGAGAGTGGATGTAGGACTGCTGCAAAATAAGGCCAGAAAAATAACAATGAGGAACAAATATGAACTAAATGAGTATTTTGAGTATGTTGCATCAGACTTCACTGTGAAAGGTACTAGCAGTGTGCCAGATGTTCAAGGGTGTGAGAGAAGAGAAGTGAGTGTAGTTACTATTACAGGGGAGATGGTGCTGGAAAAGCTAAAAAGGCCTAAAGGTACATAAGTTATCCAGACCAGATGAACTGCACCCTACGGTTCTGAAAGAGGTAACAGTAGAGATTATGGAGACATTAGTAATGATCTTTCAAGAATCATTGGACTCTGGCATTGTCCTGGACGACTGGAAAATTACAGCTGTCTAGAAGTTAACTCAAAATAAAAGATCAAAAGTGGGATAATGTGAAATATATTCCACCAGATAGCGGTGAATCTTTGGAATTTTCTATCCAAGAAGGCTGTGTATTTTTAAGACTGTGATCAGAGCATTGTTTGTGCAGGAAAGTGGTGTTGAGTTGGAAGATCAGCCTTGGTTGTACTGTATAGTGAAGCAGGCATAAGCAGTTGAATGGGCTACTCCTATTTCTATAGCTTATGTTTTTATGATGAATATCATTCAGATAATGTAAGTTTACAATGCAATTGTAATTTGATATGTTGTAACTATAGAATGCTTGGAAAGAATGGTTGAATGGTTCCTATTGGTCTCTCACAACAGCATTTTCTTCTTCATAACTTGCTCAACATTTAGACTAAGTAATAGGTAGTGAGAAATTTGATTAGTCAATTGCTCAGTTGTTGTTGTCCACAAGAGTGAAAAAAAAACTAAAAGTGCAGACAATGAAATAAAAACAGATAATACTAGAAAAGAATAAGCAGTTCAGGCAGAATTTGTGAAAAGAGAAACAGTTAACGTTTCGGGTTGGAAGCCTCACAAAAACTGAAAAAGCAAGGAAGATTAAGTAGCAAAAATATGGGAGGGCTTGGGCAGTGTGTGTACTGAGTAGGATGATTTAGTCATTGAATGGGAATTTCCACTCCATTGTGTAAAGTAATGTGTTTCTGGTTGTTAAATCTGGGTGATATTGTTTAGATTGGTCTACTGGGATGCGCTGAGCAGGCCAGAATATAAAACTGAGAGGGAAAATAAAGGGTGAAAAACAGTGGGGAAGAAGAAATTGCAAACACAAATGGGAGTCCTTTACAAACATTAAGAAAGAATAAGTTAACTGAATTCAGTATGGAGGCTATAATGTGCAGGCAGTCCCCAGGTTACGAACGAGATCTGTTCCTGAGTCTGTCTTTAAGTCGGATTTGTACATAAGTTGGAACAAGTACATCCGGTATTATTTAGCGTCAGTTAGTCAAACGTCTGTCTTAGTATATAGTATATATTTTACTTCCCTATGCATATAAAACACTTAAGAAACGTATGTATTCCAATAATTAAACCACTGCATTGCTTAGTAATAATTGTAGCTTTTATTGGGGCAGGGCCTTTCACATGCTCCATTATTTTCGCTTTATCCTTTAAAATTGTTCCTATCATTGAACAACTGTAGCCTAATGCTTTTCTAATGACCGATGGCATTTCAGCTCTTTCCAAACGCTTTATTGTTTCCACTTTATTTTCAATTGCAATCGCTTCCCGTCAACAGAACAGAAACACTGTAGGCAGCGGGTCCCGAGGTCTGCTGGGTCCTAAGGACCACCACACGGAATTCCCGGGGTCCTAAAGTCCTCCGCACTGTGACAGGTTAAATGGGACAAATGGGGGCTGTGCTGGGTTTGGGTATTTGACGTGTGGGAATTTAAACTGGAGGTCACAGTGTTTTTTACAATGTTGAGTTGCAAGCTCAACATCAACCCGGCATGAATGGTATTGGAGTCACTGAGTCACTGAATCAACATCAACCCGGCACGGGAGCGGTCTGTCACTGGATCGAACTTGACGTTCGAGCCTGGCGCTGATCTCACTGCGCCCCCAGCCAGAACGGGGGAGGGGGTGGTTGGATCAGGGTGAATCTTGCTATGAAAAAATTAAGCCAAATACAAAGTTACACACTCAACACAGTGTCAATGGCAACGACGTAAAATGGTGGACGGCATTCTCCTTCCTTGATTCGTAAGTACGAGTTGTCCGTAAGTCGGACGTTCGTAACTCAGGGACTACCTGTACAGATAAAAATGAGGTGTGGGTGATGTTCTTTGAGCTTTTGCTAAGCCACATTGTAACACTGAAGGAAGCCATAAACCACAAGATCACACTGGGAGTAGGGTAGTGAGGAAAAATGCAGGAACTGAAAGCTCAGGGTCACTCCTGGCCTGAGCACAGGTATTCTGCAAAGTGATCACCAAATCTGAATTTGATTTTTCCAATGTAGAGGATACCACCTTCCGTTTTTACTTCAACTTTCAATCCATGTACTGCATTTAGTGAACTGACGTCTGGGGCAACAAGCAGTTTGCTAGAGGAACTTACTAGGTTGAGCAGCATCTGGGAGAAAAGGAACTGTCAACTTCTAGGGTCAAATCCCTATATCAGGCCAATTCCTTTCCTTCCACAGATGCTGCTTGACCCACTGAGTTTCTCCACTAGCTTGTTTGGTACTGCATTTAGTGTTCACTAAATGGCCCCTGTACAATCTTTTGAGATTATCATTACTCTCTTTCCATCCCCCGTTTTTTAATTGTTTATCCTTGCTGCCCTCTTGAAAAAGGTTATTTGTTGTCTTCAGTCAGCTGGCTAGGAAAGCTTTAAAAAAAATTGCCAGGCCCCAGTAGTCTTCTCCCTTGCCACCCACAGTAGCCAGGTATACCTCTTTTTAGGCTCTAATTGCTTATCCACTTTAAAACCCATATTATGTTAATGATTAAAAAATGGGATTTAATGACACATGCTGTCCTGCCACTGCACCAATTTCTCCAGCTATCTGACCATTTTAGATATAAATGCATGTACTTTAATCCTTTTGTAAAAGATGTGAAAACCAAGGAGAAATCATTTGACTCAGCTAGTTTTTTTCAGCTATATGGAGAGCTAGGTAACAGACATAAAAGGAATGCTAGAATTTTTCATCAAATGTCTCTTCTGTGAAGCAACACAAGAGATTCTGCAGATGTTGGAAATCCAGACCAATACACAAAATACTGAAGGAACTTAGCAGATCAAAGGAATAAACAGTCAACGTTTTGGGTCGAGATCCTTCATTAGTCTTGATGATGGTTTATTCCGCTCCATAGAAGCTGCCTGACCTGTTAAGTTCCTCCAGCATTTTGTGTGTTGCGTGGATAGGAAGGATAGTTCAAATTCAACAGCATTACTCTGTGTAATTGCTGGAAATACTCAGATTACATTCTTCTGTATCTCTTGGCAAGCATTTGACTCTGATACTTCCTGAATAAAGTTAGAATTCATGGTGGAAGTAATGGCTTGATTTTCTCAAAGACCTAGTGATCAGTATGATGTAGATCTCTTCTTTCCAGATGTCTGGTGCTCACAGATTTGAACTTCAGGATATTTCTGACATCCAACAATAATATCATTAAGCTGGCTCAGTTACCAATCACATTTTATTCACGGCACCAAACTAAGAACGAAAAATCTCTCTTTTTAACTAATATTTCAAACATTTTTCTAAAGAGTGGGCATGGACTTAAAATTTTGATAAAATTGAAATATCTTAATATACATGTTTTAATTTAGAAACTATTGGATTTTTGAGCCTACAAGTGTTAATTGTTCACATGCTTTTGAGGAGCTATTGTGATCTTCAGCATTAAATATAGTTTAGTATTACATTTTAAAAAATCAACTTTACCTTATCCAACAAGCCGTAATATTTAATATAATAGATTATAAATATAGTGAATTTTGGCTAATTGGGCCATTGAGTAATGGGATGATGGCTTATTTGTGATAACTCTTACAGAAAATAAAAGTAAACAAGAAAATAGCTGAGATTCTCTTAGTTTATTTGGGACACTATGCTGCTTAATTGGAACAGGAAACTGTTGCCGAACAGTTTCTAACTGGTGTTAGTCGCGTGTATTTGCGTGGCCGTTAGATATTCTGCTATGCTTAAAGCAAACAGTTTTTAAATAGTGTCATTTCCGTGTGTTAATGTTCAAAAATCAGTGATTTTTGTCACTGATAGTTGGCAAGAAATAAGCGCTGAGGCAATTAAGAACTGTTTTGTTCACTGTGGATTCAAGTATTCAGACTTGGGGATGAAAGAGACAGCCTTAAGTGAAAATGTAACCATTTCACTATTTCAACAAGTTAGGAACTGTGAAGTATTTGAAGGTTTTGACAATCATCTTGAAAGTTATAATGAAATGAAGATTTAGAGGATACAATCGACATGAGCATTGTATGAAAACAGTCCATTATCTGCACTGAGTGTCTACACTGATTTGTTCATTTACTGTCCATAAGACTATAAGATATAGCAGCAGAATTAGGCCACTCGGCCCTTCGAGTCTGCTCCCCCCTTTAATTATAGCTGATCCTTTTTTCCCCCACTTAGCCCCGCTCCCCAGCCTTCTCCCCGTAACCTTTGATGTTGTGGCCAATCAAGAACCTATCAGTCTCTGCCTTAAATACACCCAACGACTTGGCCTTCACAGCTGTCTGTGATAACAAATTCCACTAATTCAACACCCTCTGGCTAAAGAAATTTTTCCATATCTCTCTTTTAAATGGATGCCCCTCCATCCCAAGGCTGTGCCCTCTTGTCCTAGACTCCCCACTATGGGAAACATCCTTTCCACATCTACTCTGTAGAGGTCTTTCAACATTCAAAAGGTTTCAATGAGATCCTCAATCATCCTTCTAAATTTTAGCTAATACAGCCCCAGAGCCACCAAACATTCCTCATATGATAACCCATTCATACCCAGAATCATCCTTGTGAACCTCCACTGAACCCTTTCTAATGCCAGCACATCTCTTCTTAGATACTCAAGGTGAGGCCTCACCAGCGCAGTCAATCAAAAGAACATGGCAGTATACTGTGGATGAAAATCTCTGGAGTACTATATTGATAGTGTTCTGATGTTCTGAATTCCTCTTGAATACATAATTTGTTACTCACTTAAACGGTAGTTTTTCTTTGTTTTTATACCTTTTTAACTATTTCCATAAAATTTTGGTTAATTAGACCAAAATGTATTGCCTCTGTCTCAATTAACTTGGAATCCACTATTCTCGAATTCTTGATTGCTCACTGATTGTACCAGAGAAAGCTATAACATTTTATCTTGTGAAAGAATAGGGAATTACTGACAACTATTGGATTTCCACATTTAACTGTGTATTTGCATATTTTATAAGATGCTGAGATTTAACTCCATGAAGATGGTGCAGATAACTTCACCATTGTTGACATCACAAATCTTGTAGCACACCTTCACTGGTCTGTTTACTGACTCACCACATTGTTGCTGTATCAAGCTCTACATGACAATCCATTTCATTACTCTTATCCTGTCTCATTTCCCTATTTGCTATCCCTCAGTCATCCAAGTTCCAATCTTCCAACCTGTGTTTCATGGTATACTCCTTTCTGTGGAGTCAAGAATCGAACCCAAGCTCTTCCTTTTAACCCTCTGAATCTTTCTGCACATGATCTATTTCCTGGACTTTAAATGAAGGTCTCTCTTTTTTCCCCGAGTTTTTACCACCGGATTCCTAATCATCCTTTCAACTCTCTGTTCAGACTTTGAGCAGCTTTCTGCTGCTCATAAACCCAATCTCATTGCTGTCTGCAGAGCTACCTCAAATCTTACTTTCATGGTTCTTCTTCTATTCCTGTTCACTTATTTTCTGCTGTTATCATCGCACTGAATCCCCTTACCTTTCAAATCTATTTCTCTGCACTTTTTCTCCAATTCTGCCAAAGAGTTTTGGCCCGAAATGTCAACTGTACTTTTTTCAATAGATGCTGCCTGGCCTGCTGAATTCCTCCAGCATTTTGTTTGTGTTGCTCATCACACTCATTATTTCTCAGTTCTACAGTAAGCCAGTTACTGCAGAGAGAAAAAAATTCAAAAGGTGAGTAGCTAATCACACCAGTTACAGATACTTATCAACATTTATCAATTTAACAGGGAATCACATTTTGCACTGCATAAACAATTTCAAAAGTTTCCTATTAAACTGTTAAAATTCAATAGAGCAAACATATTTATTTAAAACTTGTACATGGCCACTAATTTTGGCTATGGTTAAGTTTCCATACTACTGGTCCTACTGCTGACGATTGTTATGCTCAGATTTGTCACCAAATGTGCCTGAATAATCCCCAAATGGTAAGAATCATTTTAAGAATTGTGTCTGTGAAGTAATTGTACCAAGACTAGCCTCATTTCACAGCTAAAAATAATGATAATTAGTGAAAAAAATTCCAGTTAACTCATCAACTAACATTCATATTTATTGTCTTCCCAGACCTCTAGATTTAATATCTAATTATGTTTTGTTTCACACAGATGATCTGATTGAAGTTATAATATTTGAATCAGGACCTGATTCTGTCATCCAGATTATCCATGTTTTTTTTTAATGAGATTTATTTTCAATTGTAGTTGCTGACATAGGAAATTAACATATTTTAATCCTGATGTCTCTATTACCGGAATTTTTTAAACATTTTTTAAAGGAATAGTAGGCTCCTTTGATGGTACAAAATGCACTCTACATATCACTTTCTGTGGTTGGTTTTAAACCTCTTGGCATATTCTTTTGGCAAGTAACTTGTGTGAGAGCTGTTTATTGCCTTGCACTCCATTCAACTAAACATTGTCACTTAATTATTCTAATCAATGAGGTGGTTTATTTTTCAGTACATCATGTATTGCTCTTTTACTCCTGTATTTAAATCCATTCAAGAATGTGACTAAATAAATATTAATTTAAATACATCCATTTATAATCAGAATTTTGTTAATATATTATGTTTCATTAATATTGTATCTAAAATGCAATGTAAGATTGAATTGTTTACAATCTGGAACATTGGGACAGTACAGCAGAGACTGAGCCATTCAGCCCACAATGTTGTGCCAATCTATGTGAACCTACTTCAATCTAACTCCTCCCTCATACACAGCCCATAACCCTCCATTTTCTTACAGCCATGGGCCTATCTAAGTGTCTTATAAATACCTCTGTTGTATCATTTCTACAACCACCCTGGGCAATGACTTCCAGGCATCCACCACTCTACTGTGTGAAGAATAAAACCTACCTCTAACGTTCCTCCACTCAGTATGTCATCAGCTATTGGCCACTGTTGTCCTGGGCTAAAGGTGCTGGCTGACTACTCTACCTAGAAGCACAAGATACTCTGTAGATGCTAAGAATCCAGAGTAACACAAACAAAATGCTGGAGGAACTCAGCAGGTCAGGCAGCATCTATGGAATGAAATAAACATCTCAGGTCAAGACACTTCATCCTTTACCATTGATAACTTTATACTTTATCACTTTTCATCCTCTGTCACTCATTAATCTGCTTGAATAATGAAGTCTTGTGGATCTTATTTTTCTCTTTCCCACTGTATGAATTTTTACTAATTACTTTCTTTGGCACTGCAAGCAATTTTATATTCAAATGTTACCTTTCAAATGTACCTTTCAAGTGAAACAGTTTGAAGAGAGTAGAAAATAGTTTTACCAAGCTACATGGACTGAAGTACACATACTTGTAGACAAGTATTTTCAAAGTATGGCCTTTAAGTACAATGGAGGTTAAAGAGAAATGAATAATGTGCCTTATTTAGAAGTAATTCTCCCCACTTAAACATGCAGTAAAAAGCAAAATATGGGAGTTGTGAACAAGGTCTAGAATTGACTGAAGCAATGGGGATATGAAATCAGATTAGGGAGCTCTAAGTATAAAACTAGGACCTCAGTTTTCTAGAGAATACAACTGCAAGCTAAGAATTTGCTGACCTGCATCCATATTTAATGTGGATATAGGAATTTATGATGGAAGCATTAAATTTTACACGAAATAATTTAGACTTGGATCTCTTCCCCTAAAAGTTCACAAACTATTGCAGTGGATACATGACTTTAGGAGTTTATAATGATTGAAATATTATCAAAGTACATATGTGTCATGGTATACTACCCTGACATTCATTTTCTTGTGGGTATTCATAGTAAGTACAAAGAAGGAACTGCACACTACAGCGACAGATAAACAGCCAGTGTGTGTTCAAAAGTACATTACATAATCGAAAATCACAGGCTGCAAATTATAGCAATAGTAATTAAGAAGTTTTGTGAGCAGCTTGCAAAACGTCACCGTGTATTTCCAGTGCCATACAACAAACATATGTGCATAAAAGAGTTAATAGAAGTAAGATATTTGAATTTTAATATATTCATGGTATTTTGAAAAGAATTTTGGGGATTAAATTTCTTAGCTTTTAGTACTTCTATCAAGGCTGAGGATTCCCAGGTTGTCACTCCTCAACAATATTTTACAGTGTTACTACCTCCTTTGATGTCAAGGGATTTTGATAGAGGATTCTGAAATGTTAGCTATAAGATGTAACTGTGCCTATGTGCTGGTCAAACAGCAGCCTGCATGGTCTGTGGTTTAGAATTGGCAATTTGGATGTCAGTGTTGAGATGTTTGAGAAGAAAGATTTTGTTAGGTCGACCCGACTGGGAGTGATATAACCATGATTTGATCTATTAAATAAGGTACATGTTTTCATTCTTTTACGTTTCAATGTAGCAATTTTCATACAACTGACAGTTGAAAGCTTGCTGTTGGCATTTCTGAGAACTGTTGCAAATTAACTGCACTGCTCACAAATAGTGCCAAACTGAGTAAAGAACATCAGTAAACAATTATATTCTGAAAACTTTGCGTCTGCCACTGCTAAGGGTAGTTGTTAAAGAAAATTTTCGAATTATTTTGTTAAATGAAAATTGCCCAATTACCGCGCTGGGACGCAGACTTGTGTGTCTGAAATGTTCGTCTAGGCCTCTAGTCTAGTAAGATAACCATCACATCATCTTTCCCTTTTTATGTTAAATGGTTCACTGGGAGAGACCTCCATTCTAGATTGAGCTCTTAAAGTCTTTGGCATGACCTGAAGTGAATAGCTTCGAAATTCTGACGGAAACCTACATTTTACACGATCAACTACAAAATTAGATAAGGGATTCAAAGCATAATGCTGCTCTCATTATTTTGATGCAGTAGTCTGAGTTTGCTCTTGAATAGAGTCCTAATTTGTATGACCTGCAGAAAAGCCGGTATAGATATATTGCATAGATATATTTCCCCAAATATTTTTGTTTAGGACAAAACCTCTCATCTCAGAAGCCCAACAGATGACATGCCTAAATAGATGAAAAAACTCCTACAGTGCTGGTTAAATTCCAAGTTAAGCTGGTCCACAGCCTTTAGCATTGGTTGTAACCTATTATCGTGCACAAATCTTTCCGAAAACAAGCCAATTGGCCATTAAATCTCTGACTTTTATTTGTTGTATTCAGATTCAGATTCAGAGTCAGTTTATTGTCATTTAGAAACCACAAATGCAATGCAGTTAAAAAATGAGACAACATTCCTCCAGAATGATATCATAAAAGCACATGACAAAACAGACTGCACCAGAAAATCCGCATAACCTTTGGCAATCCCCAATCCAGAGTCCAGAGAGGCTGTTGCGTATTAATATCGCGCTACCATCTTAGCACGTTCCCAGGAGCTCCAATCCCACCAGACAAAACAAGACCAAAAACCAAAGCTACAAGACCCGCACAAAACCACATAGTTACAACATATAGTTACAACGGTGCAAACATTAGCATAATTGACAAGAAAAAACAGACCATAGGCATAATAAAAATACTCCAAAGATGTTAAAAGACTATGTCTCATGCTCCCATGTCCGTTTTTCATCAGATTATGATTGCGCACGGCACCCCGCTTCGCAAATAACAATCAGCTCCGGAGTGGCTTCTGCAAGCTGCGTCGCGCCGTCATCTTGGATACAGATACGGATATTGAAAGCTCAGTCACTAATTGTCTAAAAGCATCTTAAATTAATTTGTTCTTCAGCATTCTTAATAAATCCACATAATCCCCAAGGTATTCTGTTGGGCTTTTAAAATCCTCTCTTCTTCTTGCTAGAGAATTGTAATGGTTAAGGTGCCTAAACATATCAGCATTGCTTCTAATACTTGTTTGTAGTATCAACTTTTGCAGCAAATGGGTTTTATATGAGATCATCATTCTTTGAGTGCTCCCTTCTTTAAATGGGTGATGTGTTCACACACACATGGAGCTCACAGTGCCTGGTCTAATTTATTATCCAATGCAATTCTCCACAGAGTCATATTTTCATGTTCCACTTCAAAAGTGGTAGGTTCTTCCATTGCACCCTATGTAGTCAATCTACACGTATTTCTCTTCAGAGTAGAAATGTCCACATTGCTGCATCCATTTTCATGTTAATAACTTATTTGGATCCCTTGCATTCTGTCCCCTCGTCCAAGTTATTAACATACTGTAGAAAGTGAATAATTGAGTTGAGAAATGATACTTTAGGCATTCGATTAATTATATCCTTCCAGTCTGATAAAGAACTGTCTCTTTCTTTAATGTGATAACCAGTATTCAGTCCATGTTAA
Organism: Hypanus sabinus; assembly: GCF_030144855.1. Lineage (NCBI taxonomy): Eukaryota > Metazoa > Chordata > Chondrichthyes > Myliobatiformes > Dasyatidae > Hypanus > Hypanus sabinus. The sequence continues at coordinate 63,222,762 of NC_082719.1, read as the reverse complement.
CCACCTTTCCCTAATATCATGAGCTCTTGTGCAGCAGCCTAATATGTAATTTGTCAAGTGTCATCCCAAAGTCTAGATATGCTAGATCTATGATTTCCATTCCATCAACTCTGCATGCTCCATCTTAAAAGAATTCTAACAAATTCATCAAACAAGGTTTTCTTTCTAGCCATGTTGATTAAATTACTTTAAGCTCGAAATGTCTAACAATTTTATCCTTGACTATAGATTATATTACCTTGTCAACAACATGTTAAGCTACCTAGCCTATAGTTTCCCACTTTTCCTCTCCCTCTTTACTTGAACAAGGGAGTCACATTTAGTTTTCCAATTCTCCAACTTCAACTAGTGCTACCTCATCTCCTTCCCCTTTTTGCCCTCTCAGAATATCAAATAACATAAAACATTGACCTGATCTGATTATTTTGCCGCAATATTCATGTTAAACCATCAGTTTCAATTGTCAGTTATCAGCTCAAGCTCATTTGTTACTGTTTTTCCTTGTTATGCTACTGCATTCAGATCAAGCTATAGAGCAGGGGTTCCCAACCTGAGTCCATGGAACCCCTCAGTTAATTGTAAGGCTCCGTGTCATTTAAAAAAGTCTGGGAACCCCCTCTCTAGAGCTTTGACTTTTTACAGTTTTCACTTATTCCCAATTCATTTTCTGCTGCATTGTTCTGCTTATACTATCTGACCTTTCTTGTTGTGCTTTAATTTTCATTCTCTTCACTAACCCATACCATTACTCAGTCATGCTTTTTTGATTTATTAAAGTCCTCATCATCAAAATCCTACCTGCCACCCCCAAATAGTCATGTGTGTGTAAAAGTTTAGTATGAGAAAAACTGGAAACAAAATGTGAAAATTTGTACGCTGAAAAAATACCACAAATATATACATAAACAAGAGAAAATCTGCAGATGCTGGAAATCCAAGCAACACACACAAAATGCTGGAGGAACTCAGCAGGCCAGGCAGCATCTATGGGAAAAAGCACAGTCGACATTTCAGGCTGAAACCCTTCGGCAGGACTCTGATCTTTTTCTAACAGTTGTTTGCTGAAGTTTATTTGAATAAAATACACATTTTGCTATAACTGCACCTCCTACTAGGCCAATCAGATAATATTGAATATGTGGAGCATCACAGACAAAAACAACTGACTCTATCACCAAGTATAATGCTAATCTACCTGGGTCCCATTCTCTAAATCCAGGATACCAGTCTTGTTATTGTAACAAAATTGGAAGTAATTCTTTATCATGTTGGGGCTACTTGTATTGTGAATTCATGTCATTGAACTGAAGAGTTGATCCAGGATACAGGTGTCCCTTAATTTTTAATGGTTCTAATTGTTTTGTTTTTGTCAGCAAGATCACAATTTACTCATCTGACAACTGCCTGAGAGAATGGGAGTTGGAAGAGAGAATTAATTTGAATTGAATTGAATTCTTACATCCTTCACGTACATGAGGAGTAAAAATTTTTACGTTATGTCTCTGAATGTGCAATGTGCAATTATAGTAGTTTATAATAAATAGTATATAGAGTAAGATGTACAACAGGGTAGTCAATATAGCCTAGAAATAGAATTATGTCAGCGTGAATTAATCAGTCTGATGACCTGGTGGAAGAAGCTGTGTTGGTTCTGGCTCTAATGCTGCAGTACTGTTTACTGGATGATAGCAGTTTGGACAGTTTGTGGTTGGGGTGACTAGGGTCCTGATGATCCTTCGGGCCCTTTTTACATACCTGTTACTGTAAATGTCCTGAATGATATGAAGTTCACATCTACAGATGCATTGGGCTGTCCGCACCACTCTCTTCAGTGTCCTGCGATTGAGGGAAGTACAGTTCCCATGCTAAGCAATGATACAGCCAGTCAGGATGCACTCAATTTTGTCCCTGTAGAAAGTTCTTGGGATCTGGGGACCCATGCCAAATCTCTTCAACTGGCTGAAGTGAAAGAGGTGCTGTTGTGCTTTTTTTTCACTACACAGCTGGTACGTACAGACTAAGTGAGGTGTACACTGAGGACCTTAAAGCTGTTCACCGCCTCAACCCAGATCCATTGATGTCGATAGGGGTGAGCCTGTCTCAATTCCTCCTGTAGTCCACAACCAGCTCCTTTTGTTTTGCAAGATTGAGAGAGAGGTGGTTTTCTTGACACCACTGTGTCAGGGTGATGACTTCTTCTCTGTAGGCTGCCTCATTATTAGTTGAGATTAGGCCAATCAGTGTAGTATCATCGGCAAATTTAATTAGTCTATTGGAGCTGTGGGTGGCGACACAGTCATGGGTATACAGAGAGTCAAGGAGGGCTCCTGTATTGAGGGTCAGAGGGTCAGAAGTGAGCGAGCCCACTCTTACCACCTGCTGGTGATCTGACGGGAAGTCCAGGATCCAGCTGCACAAGGCAGGGTGAAGGCCAAGGTCTCTGAGCTTCTTGTCAGGCCTGAAGGTGTTGAATGCTGAACTGGAGTCAAAGAACAGCATTCTCACATAGGCATTCCTCCTCTCCGGGTGTGTAAGGACAGAATGTAGAGCTGTGGCTGTTTCATCATCTGTCGATTGAGTGTGTCGGTAGGTGAATATAGGGGGTCCATTGTGGGTGTTAGCATGCTGCAGGTGTTATCCTTGAGATTGAATTGTGGAAAAATGAGCTGGGGGGGGAGGGGGAAGAGTTGTGGAAGTGGTGATCACCCAGAGTCACCAAAGAGAAAGGGCCAGTGAGTGCGATGGCTGGCAGGTTCTGATAGCAGGAGTACAGTGGAGGCAGAGGACAGAAAGAGACATCTTGTATGTTGAGTCCTGCTGAAGGGTCTCATCCCAAATTGTTGACTGTACTTTTTTCCACTGATGCTGCCTGGCCTGCTGAGTTCTTCCAGCATTTTGTGTATGTTACCTGGATTTCCAGCATCTACAGATTTTCACTTGTTTGTCTTGTATATTTAACTGTGTTAAATCTTAGGTAGTTAAGTGTATGTACTTACTTTAATTTTAAGGTAGTTTGTTATGTCAGACTCTTGTTTTGATATATTTTAATGTTTAGGTGTTTTGAACTGAAGTTATTGAGTTCAGGAATGCAACCAATACATTTATATTGATGGGTACCTGAAATGTGTTTTATGTTTACAAATTATAACTTAATAAAACATTTCCCAGAACAACAGCTTCTTTATAAATTGGAGAAAAACAACCATAGGCCTGAGAAATTTAGTTGAGAAAGATGTATTAATACCTTGGGTGAAATAAAGTAATTAATGTATCATGAACACACAAGAGATTGGACATGCTGGAATCTGGAACAACAACCAACATGCTGGAAGGAAGTCAGTGGGTCAGTTCAGATTAAGAGACTATTCCCAAAGCATTGACTATATGTTTCCCTTCATAGATGCTGCCTGACCAACTGAGTTCCTCCAGCATCTTTATTTGTGTATCATCTGACCATGCCTTCAATTGTGTAGTAGTTAGAGACCTAGCAAATGCTTCATATCTCATTTATTGAACTATTTACCTCACATTTTTGCTAATATGGTATTGTCCAAACTACATCCGGTGTGGAGAAGTTTAGTAGAATTTTATCTTTTAAAGTATTTTGTTCTATTCTCCAAGTTATCCTTTTTTGGTATAATTGTCATATTAATCCTATTACATTTTTGAGTTTATATCTACATTGGCATATTCTATGTGATTTCCTTTGAAGTGTCAAGGAATACAGTTAAATCCATTATTAATTTAAGTGATATTAATCATATCAGAGTTAATGCCAACAAAATTATTCAACAGGTGCTAAGTAAAAGTAGTAAAAGAACAGGTAACATTGAACTTTCTTATCTTTAATCCTAACTCTTGTGTGATACAAATACAACTTCTATTACGCTTAAATATACTAAATATAGTTATACTGTTAGTAATAGGTCTAGGCTGAAGCTTCCTTAGGTAATACAGTGGGCAGCTAGTCAGAAAAAAATATCCTTAGCAGTCTTCCCTACTGAAATTTAAATAATTATTTTAAGGTATAAAGTTGTGTTTTACTCCAAAGCCAAAACAGAATTTGGGTTAGTTGATCCCATTTCACTGAATTTTCAATTTACTTAGCTACCATGAGGAGGGAAATTTGTAAGGGGAATCCACCCCACACTGCTGCCATGTATTTCTTAGCAACTAGAATAAAAATAAAACTTCCAAATAAGTGAGAAAATGTGGCTGTGTTCTATAATCAAAATGTCAGTTGTGTGGCTGCTAAGATTTTTTCCCATTTTAAATAAAAGTAATTTTAAATCTTGATTTTCTTTTCAAAATCACGCATCTATTTTAATCCATTGCCAAAAAATGGTAAACATTTCTATCAGTGTTTTGGCTGTACAGTTCAACTCGTTAACAAGCAAAAATCCTAAAAAGGTCAGGTATGCATGTCCACTCTAAAATAATCACTGTTTTAATAGATATAAAGCATCTTACAGAATAAGAGAGAATTTTCAGCTCTCAAGGAAGCTATTAACTTGTGGGTTAAGCCCACTAGGCCTGTGTTGACTGTCTGCAAGAGCAACTAAATCATTCTGTTCCACCTGCAATTGTACATTACTTTGTCCCACGTATATCTATTAAGTTCTCCATCTTTATGTGAAAATAATAAATGAATTTGCTTCCACTACTGTTGATGGTACTGAATTCCTAATTATGATTGCTCACTGTTCTTCATCATTTGTTATTTTGATATTCACTTTAAATCTACGTCTTCTGGTTCCTGCTCTTGGAGATATCCTTGCAGTATACCATAACTAAATCTGGATCACTATCTCAGTTAGAGCTAAATCAGTTTTCTGCAGTCGTATAGTATAACCTCTTTAAAAGATGGATTAAATGTGGATTTTATTGTGCATCTTCTTTGTGAATAATCTGATATGTAATATTTTCTATCCCTGTTTTAGTGCTGATAACTATTAGATTATTGTTGAGAATTTTTATGAAACCTTCATCTGAAATATAAAAAGCATAGTTCCTGATTAAAGTCACATTACTGCCTTCCTACTCATTAAAATTTGAAAGCATTTTCAAATATGTTTTGCATTGTATTTATTGCTTCAAAAGTTTCAAAATTTCATTATCAACCTTAAGTGATTAATCTATCAGTTAATAAGAAGCTAGCTGCAGCAAAACATTTAAGTGGCAAAATTACTTAACACCTGTGTTAATCTACAAGAAATCATTAAGCTATTTATGACAGCAGCCTAGGGGTCTTTTAAAAATAACCACTGGTTTGTTTCTAAAATGAACTTCCAGATTGGCAGGATTAAATGTGTTTATGCTGAAGAATTTGATGATTTTTATCCTTTGTTGGCACATCAGTGGATTTGTAGTTATCTCTGCCTGAGTGGCAGGACAAAGCAGGAATGTTGTCAAAATCACCTTCAAAACTGTAGGATATTATTTAGTGACAACAGCTGGAGTAGTAAGGTATCTACTCTTCCGTAGTGCCTGTAGGCAACATCATTCAGACTCTTCTACAGGTTCTAGCACTAAAGAAGCAACTTAAATGAGTTAGTACAAAGATGAAGAGTATTGCTGACAGCTGTGAAGGATCATCCAACAAAAGAAAAGAGATGATTATAGTTGGTCTTGGCCTCGACAGTATAAACGGCTGGATTCTATTATAGTATCTCGAATGCATGTTACAAGGCAGGCTGGTTTCACAGCTGTTCTCAAGCTGTTTAAAAAGCCAGACATTTTGGGGGGTTTTGAATGGCTGGGTACAGAGGGAAAAGAAAACAAAGAATAAGAGTAGCCCTACAATCCAAACCAGGTGCCAGGATACCTTTAGAGAATTGGTTACATTAAGTCAACAGCAAATAAAGGAACATCAGGTTGTGCAATCAAAAAATCTGTCCTTTCCCAGGAGTGCACTTTGTGAAGCTGTGAATCAGTGGCAAGAAGATCTGCATTTCCATATATATATTTTTTAATTTTAACCACCAAGTAACTTCAGGGTCATTGCAAATACTCTTGCAAGCCTAAATTGGAGCCAGTATATTTTATTATTGTGCCATTTGTATGATGCCTTGAATTCACTGACCCACTCTGAAATGTGATGTCATCAAGTGGTTAAGTTGATGGTAATGGAAACAGTTTTGAGCTGGGGAGATCACAGCTTCCTTTGTGAAATCCAAGGGAGATCTCCTGATCCTTTTAGTTCTGTCTCCACAAATAATTTTTGGATACTTTTGGAAATGCTTGAAATATTATGATATAAATTTATGAATTTCCCATCTGCTGCTGGTGGTCATTTTAGTTACTTAACTGCAGTTGACAGTTACCTTTGTGGTCAGTGGGGTTTTATTGAAAATAGGTCAGAATGCAAAATGCTCAGTTTTAAAGGCTGCTCAATCCATTGCCACCAGTTGAGATGGTTTAAATTTCCTTCCCTGGATAATAAAAGATTTTTGATTGCTACCTAATGGGACTTCTTAAGAACTGTTGATTACTTTATCTTTCATCGCATTTTGTCACAAGCAGTAATTCCTTGATTTATGATGGTTTGATGTACAGATTTTCACTTTAATGCCATTGATTCTTTAGGATACACATCTCTGGTTTAAAATGCTATTTTGGGCAAAAAAATGAAAGTGTGCCACTCTCTGTACGTTGGATTACACTGTATTGAAATGCAAATAATGCATTTTGCAAGCCTTTTTCATTTATGAAAATTTACTTTTTGTAACATTTTCTAGGGCTGCATCCCTGTGGCTAATAGAAATATTTGTATGAGGAACTAGTAATAACCCAGCTACTTTTGTTTTTTGTTACTGAATGTGGAAGGCTGTCAGCTGACATCTAGTGAGGTGGAATGGCTTCATGCTGTGGTTAACCATCAGGCTGTGTATATTCTGCCATTACTTGAGTCCAAAATGTCCTGATACCCTTCAACTTCACAGACTAAAATAGATTTATATAACTTTAAAATACATGTATTTAAAATTTAAATATGCTAAACACTAAAAGGTATGCCAGTGTTAAAATTAAGTTTGCAGTTAAAGTAAATTAAGGATGTAAGTTCTTCCACCAGGTCTGTGAGCCTTCCAGATAATAATTAAGGGCCAGACATGAAGTGCATCCTAATCCCCTTCTGTAAACCACAGTGGTGAGTCCACTGATGGAACAAAAAGTCAGATGTAGCAGCACGGAACCTTCCAGATGATTTGGACAGCTACTACATTTTGACCCAATGGTTATCCAGTTCTGCTAATAACTAGTTACTGTGTGATTCAAATAAATCATTATAAATTGGTGCGATGGTGGCGTAGCGGATAATGCGATGCTATTACAGCTTGGGGCATCAGAGTTCAATCCCAGCATTCTCTGTAAGAAACCTTTGTACATGTTCCCCATGGAATGCTTGGGTTTTCTCTGGGTCCTCTGGTTCCCTCCCACAGTACAAAGACATAAGGGTTAATTGGTTAGTGTAAATTATCCCATGATTAAGTTGAGGTTAAATCAGGGTTGTCTGAGGTTGCCGGGTAGTGTAGCTTCAAGGGCTGGCAGGGCCTATTGGAAGCTGTATCTGTAAATAAATAAATAGAGATGTTTCTGGTTTTTTAGCTGTTCCTATCTAGGTGTTTGAGTAGGTATTATATTTTAAATATTAGGTAAGGCCTTGTGTGTTGATTTTATCATTTTCCTCCGTGCTACACTTAGTCACAGTATGTTTCAATATGGTTACCCTGCAAGTCCTCTTCAGCATTTTCTGATTCCATTGTATTTCAACACACACCAAAAATAGTAATGTTACAATTGGAAGATATTTTTATTTACCTATCTAATATCATAATATCCAAACATTACTGATGAGGCCCTGATTATCTTTTGTAGAAGCATGAAAATATTTATTTATTTAAAGATACAACGTGAAGCAGGCCCTCTTTCAGCCCATCGAGCTGCACTGCCCAGCAACCAACAATATAACTCTAGCTTAATCACAGGACAATTTACAATGACCAATGCGCCTACTAATCAGTAGGTCTTTGGACTGCGGGAGGAGACCCACACACTCATAGGGAGAATGTACAAACTACTCGAGATGGTGCCAGAATCGAACTCTGAACTCCAGAATGCTCCGAGCTGTAATAGTGTTGCACTAACCACTATGCTAATGCGGCGCCCATTACGGTTATGTTATAACAGCAAATATAATAACAAGCTCTATGGACTTAAAGACTGAAAATAAATCATGCAGCTTCAGCATGTTGAAGTTTAAAGAACTCCAGATGCTGGTAATTTGAAAATAAAGCAAAAAAGAAAAACCTGATGTTAAACATTGCAAACGTAAACCATGCTTCTTGTTCTGCAGATACTGCTTGGCTTGCTGAATGTTCCCAGCATTTTCTATTTTTAGTTTAGGTTCACACTGTTGATGTATGTTTCATCATGATATGCCTATTGTGGACTAAACATGATTTCAATATAAATTTCCATGCTATTGTTATTTATTTGCCATAACCGTTTGTTAGTTAGATTTGTCCTGAATGTTGCTCTCTAAAAGATTCCTCTTATTGGCCTTAAGCTATTTAATCTGTCATAGTCTGTTTCAATTAATTGATTATCCATTACATTGTACAGAAAACTATTGCGTCTGGAGTGCAAAATTTGAAAAAAATGTGCTGTGTTATTTTTATTCATCTGCAGAGAGTGAACCAGCTCCAAACAGTGCCCTGGCAGAATACCTAAATGAAAGGAGGAAATATGAAGAATTACGCAGACAAAAGCCAAAGAATGGCTCAAGCCGTGAGGAACAGGTAATGGATCTTCAGACATACTTTTAACTGTACTGTAAAACAAGCATTCATAATAGTATTGATAATCCATAATGCAAATAATAAGTCAAGTTTAGAGTTTGTAAAAACATATGTAAATTACTAGAAAAAGTGCACTATCAACATTTTATTACCAAAATAAGCATACCTGGGAAATCCATTTAGGCATCGCAAATCCATTTACCAGACTTTAATGATTGTGCAAAGCTGCAATGTTTTAAATGTTTTTATCAGGATCAACTGTCCCTGTTTCCTCCCAAACTCTGGGCTAATAATGTACCCCAAAACAGAAGTACTAATTGTTGTTCTGAGGAAAAAGAAACTTAATATTCCACTTTCTTCAACCTGTTCTTAATCAGCAGAAGAGTTCCAATCACAACTAATACTGCCATACTTTTGATCATACTTAATATTTGACTGGGCACTCACCTTATGCTGACGTTTCAATTCTTGCTCTAAAATTAAACAAGACACTTAAGTTTTCCTAGTAGAAGAAAGGATTTTTCCAGTTATTTTGTACGCTGATGTTTTCTCCTGAACCTCAGTTCTTTCAATTATCTGAGTCCGATACTTTCATTATCAAAATACAGCACAAGGTAGAATAAGAAGTAACAGCGTGCAGTTCTTACCATTTCAAAATGATAGGTGACAGTATCATTGATGAGGAGCCAGAGCAGCAATAGCTATTTTTTCAAGAGGGTCAGGTAAAGTTTCAGCAACCTCCTTGATACATGCTCTGCAAACAAAATAAAACACTTACTTCTGTTTTCTTAGTAGAAAAAAAAAGATTATTTGGCCATTCTGAGCTCTGGCTGCAATCAGATAATTAAGAGTAGAATAAAGTGACAATAATTAATAAAACACCCATTGCAGGAGGATGATATCAGTTTTGCTACAGATTACAGAGCTGTTGAAGATGATGAAGCATTATTTCCATTCACAAGCATATGAAATTAATGGCAAGAAGTTACTACTTGATCTCTCAAACTTGTCCTACATTAATGATTATGACCAGAGACTGACTGCATTACTATATTTATCCCTTCATTTGTTGTTCTGTAATATCCTGGAAGAAGGAAAATTAAAACAGAAAGAAATTCAGGGCTAGGATGAGAAAATAGACCAGTAATTTTCTTTTCTAGTCACAATAGATAGTGATAAACTAATCCAAGTGACCTTATGGATCATACTTGTATGAAGTGGTAAATAATATGTAATCTTTATGCAATCCCTACCCTAGCTAAGAAACTATGCAGTTCTTTTTTGACTGCATATATTGAATCTGTATAAATCACATGAGTCAACAATGCATCTCAACTGTTGTCATATGTTCTTGGGGAAAAAAAAACCACCAAGCAAATTCAAAATCCATGTTGCTGTTGTAGGTTTATACAGTTCGTGCTGAAATGGAAAAATCGGATACTTAATTCTTCTATCAGTTTGCAACTTATGAGGATAAAATATCCATGTTTTGCATTATTTAGTTGACATACTACTGTTGACATACCTTAACATCTACACTACCCTGAAATTAGTAAATAAATAAATTGTTAAGTTCTATCCAAAAAGCTAGGGTTCTTTAAGCTACAAATTATTTTTCTGGCTTCCCTCTGAACATTTTCATAGCCAAAAAAGAAGGCAGATGGTCTAATCAAGTACTTATCTGATGACAGAGCTGCATCCTTGGAGTTGAGTACAATGATACAATGCTTATAATATAGCAAGATGTTATTTTTATTTTCAGGGTTTGTTAGTCTTCTGAACAAATTGCCCAGTTTAATTTAGTAACTTTGTACTTTGTCATTATAGTAAAAATTACAGTTATGTCTTTTTGTTTGATCATAGTTGATCACGTACCTTGAGTAACCTTTTTCACAATAACTAAATCAGCGGTTTCCTTCTATCACCTACAAACCTTTGTCTCACCCCTCCCTCTCACTTCTGTGTTTTCCCTCCACTTTTTCAGTTGTGATACAAGATCTTGATCTGAAACATTAAGAACATCAACATTCCCAGATGTTGCTTGACCCTCTGAGTTCTTCCAGCAGTTTCTTTTTTGCAGGTTGGAGCATCTCCAGTCCTTTGTATCTCTTTTTTCCCTCATGAATTAAATGCTGGGAATAGTATCTTGGTCCTATCTATATTTTTGACATTAATTGCCATTTGCCACTGGATGGTCTTTCCAGTCAGATACATAAATAAATATCTGGAGACACAGCAGCAGAGACATCTCTATTGTAAAACCCACTTTGTAATGTAAAAAGCCGTGTGTACAAGACATTGCTGAATAGCATTTATTTTTGTGTAATGAATTTTGAATGGGTGTCCAATCCAAGAGCTGTAATTGCCAAAGCTACCCTCTTTCATGTTTTCCACAAAAGTGTCACTTTCACTAAGCATTTAAATACAGACTTTATATGCAAGAACATAGGAAATAGGAGCGAGAGTAGGCCATCTGCCTATCAAGACTGCTCCGCCTTTCAATAAGAGCATGGCTGATCAGGCTATGGATTCATCTTCACCTACTTGCCTTTTCCCCAGTGCCTTTAATTCCTTTACTATGCAGAAATCTATCCAGCTTTGTCTTCAATGTATTTACTGAGGTAGCCTCCACTGCTTCATTGGGTAGGGAATTTCACAGATTCACCACTCTCTGGGAAAAGCAGTTCCTCCTCATCTCCATCCTAAATGTACTCTTCTGAATCTTGAAGTTATGTTCCCTTATTCTAGTCTCACCTATCAGTGGAAACAACTTTCTTACCTCTATCTTATCTATCCCTTTCAAAATGTTATATGACTGTATAAGATCTCCTCTCATTCTTCTGAATTCCAACTAGTACAAACCCAGGCAATTCAATCTCTCCTCAAAGCCTAACCCCCTCATGTCTGGAATCAACCTGGTGAACTGCCTCCCAAGCCCAGTTTATTCTTCTTCAAGTAAGAAGGCCAGAACTCTACGCAGTACTCGAGGTGTAGCCTCACCAGTGCTCTGTACAGTTGCAGTATAACCTCCCTGCTCATAAATTCAATTCCTCTATCAATGTAAGTCAAGATCCCATTTGCTTTCTTGATAGCCTGCTGCACCTGCAAACCAACCTTTTGTGACTCATGCACAAGCACTCCTAAGTCCCTCTGCACAGCAGCATGCTGCATTTTTTTCCACCATTTAACTAATAATCTGGTCTTTCATTCTTCCTTCCAAAGTGGATAACCTTGCATTTACCAACATTGTACTTCAACTGCCAGATCTTTTCCCATTCATTTAGCCTATCTATATCTCTCTGCAGACTCTCCACAACTTCTGCATAATTTGCTTTTCACCTCAATGTAATATCATCAGCAAACTTAGATACAGTATACTCGGTCCCATCTTTCTGGTTGTTAATGTGTATCATGAACAGTTGCGAGCCCAGCAACAACCCCTGCGGGACACCGCTCACCACTGATTGCCAAGCAGAGCAACACCCATGTATCCCAACTCTGCTTTCCATTAGTTAACCAATCCTCTGTCTACGCTAATACATAAACCCCAACTCTATACATCCTTATCTTATGGATAAGTCTTTTATGTGGCACTTTATCAAACACCTTCTGGAAATCCAAGTAAATAACGACCATCTGTTCCCCTCTATCTACTGTGCTCATTATATCCTAAAAGAACTCCAGTAAGATTGTCAAACAGGACCTGCCTTTGCTGAATCCATGCTGTGTCTGCCTGATGAATCCATTTCTTTCCAGATGCCTCGCTATTTCTTCTTTAATGATAGCTTCAAGCATTTTCCCAGCTACAGATGTTAAGCTAACTGGCCTATAGTTATCTGCTTTTTGCATACATCCTTTTTGAAACAGTGGCGCAACATTCACCGTCTTCCAATCTGCCGGGACCTGCCTGGAGTCCAGAGAATTTTGGCAAATTATTACCAAAGCCTCTACTATAACTTCTGCCATTTCTTTTTGTGAGACAACCCACAAATGTTTTTTGTAACAACAGTTTTTGAGAGGCCTTTACACCTATCTATATAGTAATCATTTCAGTGTTTTCTTTCATTGGTCTAGACAGTTATTGCTGTATTTGAGTTTCAAAAGTGGTTATTGAAAATAACTGAGAAGAATCTCATCAAAAAAAAAATTTCATCCCAACATAATTACAATAGGTTTTCAGGAGTGAATACTACTTCAAGTTATTGAAATAATACTTTGGTATACCTGCAGGCAGAAAAATATATAATCCTTAAACTGTTCAGAGATGACTGTAAGCAACACACACAAAATGGAGGAACTCAGCAGGCCTGGCAGCATCTATGCCCCTTCATTATTTTGTATATCTCTTTAAGGACTTCTTTCTATCCCCTCTGCTCTACAAAAAACAAACCCCTCCTATCCTATTTCTTCTTATAGCTGAAATGTTCTATCCCAGGCATTTGCATGTAGTAAGCTGTTTACCTAAACAATGTTTTTACTGGGAGATTAATGATCCCTTTGTTGAGATCTCTCAGTTTATTTGTACTTTCTCATCCGAATACAAGGAGTCCTAAAAGTGGAATAATGATAAAGATTAGTAGACCAAATGATTTCTAAACTGCTGACTGGTTGATTCTTTAATAGTTGTTCAGGTCGAGATTAAATAATACATTTTCAGCTAAAGGCCTAATTTGTCCAGTGGAATGAACAATTTGCCTGCTGTACCTGGCTTACCCTAAATTAACTTATTTTATTGGACTTGCACCTGCCAGCTATTAAATCAATGCTCTCAGATGACAAGACAGTAAGGTAATGGGGATAGCATTTAAGTTCAAAATAGTGACATGTGACTGTTGTAGCATTATTCACAGCACTTGACTTACCTTGATAATGATTTTTAAATAGATTTTTTTTCCATTGGAAATGTTTAACTCATCATAGACAAAATAAGTCACTGAAAATCAGTACACTGTTTTCATTTTTGGTGTTTTAAGATTATATATCCTCTACTTAACTATATACATAGTAATTATAATAATTATTTTCATGGCCACAGCAATCCTCCTTGGCCCTAAACTCACCTTTGGGAATCTTTTCACTTTTAACAACAGGCATCCATATGAGCATATTTACAGTGTTGCCTTCAGCATCAGATTACATGTGAGCTAATTTTTATGTAATATTATTAGGGCTACTAGAGAAAATTATTACTCTAATATGCACTTATAACTCTGAAACAACAATGCAAAGATTTTGTTATGCAATACACTCTTTCAAAAATATGGTCATAAAGAAAGGAATATGGCAGAATCTGGTTAATTGGGACACATTGGTAGACAGCATCAATAACATAACCCTCATCAACCCACTTTGTTACCTATCTACATTTTGTCCCAATTAACCACCTGCCACAATTAGCTGAAGCAAGGTATGAAAGAAAAACTGAGTAACAGACTAATGTATTTAAGTGAAATGCAGAGCCAATTAGAACACTAACATAAACACTATTATATTCACTGCTGTAAAACTGTGTATTAGTTCCTAATAATTATCGATGGAGGAATTTACCCAGAGTACCCTGTCATGTTCTTTCAACTGTAAATGAACAAAATCAGTCAGTGCAGATAATGGACTGCCTTCATACAATGTTTTTGCTGATTCCATCCTCCAACTCTACATTTTAATTTTAATATTCAAGATGATTGTCGATACCTTCAAATTCTTCTTCGTTTCTAACTTGTAGATAAAGTGAAATTGTTTCATTTTCATTTCCTGCTATTTCTGACATCTCCAAGCCTAAATGCTTGAAGCCACACTGAGCAAAACAGTTCTGAATTGTTCTGAATTATTTCTCACCAACTGTCAGTGAAAAAAAATTACTGCTTTTTGAACTCAAGCACACACAACTGATTAGTTTTTGTTTGTTAAGAATTGTCCCAAATAAGCAGCTGCCCCAATTAGCCAATGGCCCAATTAAGCAGTCATTCATTTCCACGATTATATTGTATAAAACAGCAGATGAACATGAGGCTTATGAAATGCAGGAAGTTTTTATTCCAAAAATCAAAACACTTTGTAAAACCAAGCATGATTTCAACAGATTTTAATTACTGAGAATTTCTATTCACAGACTTTGGCATTGCTTGATCGATTCAAATCAAAGCTTACAAAAGCTATCTCAGAAACTCCAGAGGAAGATGTAGTTCAACCAGAAGGAAATGATGATGAAGGCTGGTGAGTTCTATTAACAACAAACACCATATTTATCTTATATAATTATTTAGTAATTAATCTCCAATCTATTGTTAATATATTTGTGTTTTAGAAAAAACTTTGGTAAGGATTCTTTATTCTGCATAAACTGGCCTAGAAATTGTTTGTGTTAAAAGAAAATTATCTTATTGAAAGAGAGGGCATGATTGAGTACTTTGCAGCAATTTCATAAAGCACCACATGTTGCCTTGTCACAGTAAAGGATGTTGAATATGAAAATGACTTGAGTAAGAGTAAATGAAGAGAGGGTACCTTAAAATTTGATATTCTGATTCAGATTCATTTATCTATCGCTTGTATGTGAAAACATACAGTGGTGCATCTTTTGCATTAACAACCAGGATGCACTGAGAGCAGCCTGCAAGAGTCACTACACATTCTGGCACCATCGTATCCTGTTCAGTAGGACACACAAGCAACAACAACAGCAAATCCAGCCTGTTGCCTCCCTCCCACCCACCCACTCACACACGGACAGAGAGGGATATCTTTTAAATAAACCAGTTAAGAGAAAGCTTCCCAAGTTACTAAGAGAAATGAAAGAGGCATTTGAAGGGGAGACTTTTATAGCAGAGATTTTTGCGAGAATCTACTTTTCCATCAAGCTGATGTAGCACCTCTCTGGACTGGATATTTAGTTTAACAGAAAGCTTTCTAGCATCTCTTTCTCAATTTCTGACCTATTTACTATCTCTAGTAAATCTTCCTTTGTTGATAATCCAGGAGAATGGATATAAGATACTCTTATTACCTTGGTCATGCTCTCCACCTAGTTTTTGGCCCCATAGTAAGCCCATCATCTCCTCTTCTTATACTGTCACTATTTACAAGCCTTAAGGACAATTTTTTGATTTTTTATTATCACTATCTTTTTTATTCTCATTTTACCCTTCTTTCTTCCCTTTCTATCCCTCTCCTTTCTCCCTCTCTCCCTCTTTGCGTGCGCATATGCAAGTACAGCATACTCCATTCTTAAGCAGCTTGCATAATTGAAACTGCTCTTTACAGCATTCACAAACCACTACCGAAAAACTGAGACATGGAATTAAAATGTATTCTTACAGAATTTATGTGGGGGGAAAAACTAACTAAACACAACATGGAAAAAAAACAACAAAAGTTGAAAACTTCTGTCAATGGTTCATGTTGCAAAAAATCTAAATACAACCAATTTTATAGGAAAGCAAGTCCTCTGACAGTGCTGTTGTAATAAATTCAGAATGTAAATTTGATTCTTTTACTATGAGGTACATGAAGTAAATTCAGATTGCCAGGTATATTGCCATCACTGAATTGTGGCTGAAAGATGGTTGTAATGAGAGCTGAATGTCCAAAGTTATATGTTATATCGGAAGGATAGGAAGGTGGGCAGAGGGTTTGGTGTGGCTCAACTGGTAAAGAATGGCATCAAATCAGTAGAAAGATGTGACACAGGATCGGAAGATGTTGAATCCTTGTGGGTTGAGTTAAGAAACTGCAAGGATAAAAAGGCTTTGACAGTTATATACAGGCCTCCCAACAGTGTCTGGGAGGTGGACCACTGATTACAACAGGAAATAGAAATGAGTTGTCAAAAGGGCAATGTTATGGTAGTCACGGGAGATTTTAACATGCAGGTCGACTGGGAAAATCAGGTTGGTAATGGAGGTAATTTGTAGAACACCTACAAGATGGCTTTCTGGAGCAGCTTTGTGGTTGAGACCACAAGGACAAAGGCAATTCTGGGTTGGGTGTTAAGTAATGACCCAGATTTGACTAGGGAGCTTAAAGTATAGGAATGCTTAGGAGGCAGTGATCATAATGTTATTGAATTCACCCTGCAGGTTGAGAAAGAGAAGCTAAAAATCAGTAGAGAGTGAAAGGATTTACAGAGGCATGAGAGAGGAGCTGGTGAAAGTTGACTGGAAGAACACACTAGCAGTGATGACAGCAGAACAGTGATGGCTAGTGTTTCTGGGGAAAATTCAGAAAGTGCAGGAAAGAAATATCCCAAAGATAAAGAAGTATTCTAAAGGGAAGATGAGGCAACCATGGCTGACAAAGAAAGTCAAAGACAGCATTAAAGCAAAAGATAAAGCATAAATTAGATGGAAGGTAGAGGAGTGGAAAGATTTTAAAAGCCGACAGAAGCCAACTAAAAAAGCCATAAAGAGAAAAATATTGAAATATGAAGGTAAGCTAACCAATAATGTAAAAGTGGATACAAAAAGTTCTTTCAGATATATAAGGAGTAAAAGAGAAATGAAAGTGGATTTCAGACCACTGGAAATTGACGCTGGAGTAGTAGTAATGGGGAACAAGAAATAGTAAGCAAACTTAATAGGTATTTGTTGGAGCCTATTATTAAGGATGAGGTTTGGGGGCACTTGGAGGCACATGATAAAATAGCCCAAATTCAGCATGGTTTTCTCAAGGGGAACTCTTGCCTGGCAAATCTGTTGGAATTCTTTGAGGAAATAACAAGTAGGATAGCCAAAGAAGTGTCAAGATGTTGCTTCTTTTGGATTTTCAGAAGGACTTTGACAAGGTGCTTCAGATTAGCATGCTTAGCAAGATAAAGAGCCCATAGTATTATACAGGAAAGGTACTAGCATGGATAGAAGATTGGCTGAGTGGCAGGAAACAAAGGTGGGAATAAAGGGAGCCTCGTCTGGTTGGCTGCCAGTTACTAACGGTGTGCAGCAGGTGTCAGAGTTGGAACCGATTCTTTTCGCATTCTACGTCAGTGATTTAGATGATGAAATTGATGGCTTGCTGGCCAGGTTTGCAGATAATACGAAGGTAGGTGGAGGGGCAAGTAATATTGAAGAAGCAGGATGTCTGTAGAAAAGCTTGTACAGATTGGTGGAATGGACATAGAGGTGGCAGAAGGAATATAGTTTAGGAAAGTGCATAGTCATGCACTTTGGCAGAAGGAATAGACGTATAATATTTTTAAAATAGGGAGAAAATTAAAAAATCTGAATTACTAAGGGACTTCTCATGCAGGATTTCCTAAAGGTAAACTTCCAGGTTGAATCGGTGGTAAGGAAGGCAAATACAATGTTAGAATTCATTTTGAGAGGACTAGAATATAAAAGCAATAATGTAATGCTGAGGCTTTATAAGGCATTGGTCAGTCTGCATTTGGAATGTGTGAGGAGTTTTGAGTCCTTATCTAAGAAAAATTATGCTGGCATTGGAGAGCACATTTGTGGTTTACGAGATTGATCACAGGAATGAAAGAGTGGTCTTTGATGGCTGTGGTCCTGAACATGCTGGAGTGTAAAACAATGTTGGGGGGGGGGGGGGAGGGAGCGTGGAATCTCATTGAAGATTGTTGAGTATTGAATATAGAATGGATGTGGAGAAGATGGTTCCTATAGACTAGCACCAGGGGGCACAGCCTCAGAATAGAGGGATAGCCATTTAGAACAGAGATAAAGGAAAATTTCTTTATCCAAACGATGGTAAATCTGTGAAATTCATTGCCAGAGACAGCTGTGCAGGTCAGTTCATTGGGTAGATTTAAGATCGTTGTTGATAGGTTTTTGATTAATCAGGGCAAAGGTTACAGGGGGAAGGCAGGAAAATGGGGTTGAGATGAATAATACACAATGATAATAATAATACACCATGATCATGATGGAATGACAGAGGACTCAATTGACCTAATTCTATTCTTTTGTCTTTTGGTCTTATTCTACCACCCTGGCAATGCGGATATACAAAACTATGCGGTGAGTTAGGTAGAAAGCTGAAAAGCAGGACCTTCTCAAAAATTACCCGAGTCAGAAACTTCCTTCAGGGTTTTTAATGAAACCTTACTTGTGGAACTACAGAAAGTTAAGTGAAATACGTATTAAATTCAATACAGAATAGCCTCACCCCTGAATCGGTGTTAACCAAGATAATACACACGCCACACGCTATAATTATGCTGTGTAAACAAGAATAAACTCATGGCACAACAATAAGTGATAAAACATAATACTTTCTTGAAAATATATCTACTAAATTTGTACCAATATTAACGAAACTTAAGACTCACAGATGTTGCTATTTCAAGGGCAAATAAAGAGAGGATCAAGATGGATGCCTCTCCACCATGTGCTTCATATCGAATCCAAGTTAACCGATGCAGGAAATGGTATAAAAGCAGATTACGTACAAGAAGTGATGTTCATACAAAATGAACTGCAACAGTAAAGGCCAAAACCCTACCCGCCTAGCCTTCATAGGATGCAGACTTAATTATTGAAACAAGAGTCAAATGCTTGTTTTATTAGGTCTTTGGAAAAAGGATAGTCTTGGAGACTTGTGTCTTGAAAGCAGTCTTATTACACACTCTTTAACCATTCTCACTTGAAAATACCTGCCTTGATGACGTTGCTGGGGATCAGCAAGAAATTCAAGGCAGTTACCCATGAGGAGAGGGTGAGCTGATTAGCTTGGAGCCCTCTTTTGGTATGATCAACCGGTTTGAGATCAATGGGATCATTATTCCATTGGCTCTTCTGAGTTGATTGCCTGTTAAGTTAGATCCTATTATGTACATACAAATAGAATTTCCGTATTTCATTAATATATAAAATGAACACAACTTTGCTGTCAGTAAAGTACTCAATATTATCTAGTTCTGTGTCCAGCTCTTCGGTTATCATCTCTGCTAGAGCAACAGTATAGCCTTGTACAGGATGAATCCAACTTCACTATATCCAGTAACATCTGTGACTTTCAGGTATGCAACAGCAACAACTAGTTGACATATCACAGAAAAAGCAGATCTCCTTCTTTTGAGCTGTAGCTGGAAGAATTGTTGTTCAACTTCTTGGGATTTTCAAGCCTTCAAGGTCCTGAAGGGAAGAACACCACTGCTTATTTTTCTCTTTGGAGAATGGAACATTCCATCCACAAGTACCCAAGGTCAACTCTCTTATCCCTAGATACTGACCGTAGCAGCAAACTCAAGAGGGTCAAATAAGCTGTTGATAGTCAATAGTGCGCCACAACGGGTTAAGGGTCTTTCGGTATCAGTGACCTGGAAAGTAAGAGTGTTGGTAACGAGCTTCCATCCAAGGCCCAGACTGCATTGCATAAGACAAAGATCCTTTCCAAGATCAAAATTCTGCAGACCTTTGGACGAATGTTCAGATGGGAAATGCTGCAAGACCTCAGCGTTGTTGGATGTGATCTTATGCAGTTTTAGATTAGACTGTCAACATGTCTTGCACTGCTTTCAGTGTAATGACTGCTCTCTACTAGAAAATTACTTAAGACCATCAACAAGTTAGAAATACCTTTCTATGTGCTTCCAGTCCTGAATTCCTTCTCTCCTTCAATTGCGGTCCTCTAAGGCCACAGTTGGTAAGGGACTGTTATCATAAACATAAACATCATAAAGGACTCCTTCCATCCTGCGCATGGACTGTTTGAACTGCTTCCGTCTGGTAGGCGCTTCAGATCCCTCCAGACTAAGACTAATAGGCACCGGAGAAGTTTTTTCCCTACTGCGGTCACTTTGCTGAACAGTTAACTGCTGGTTAACTGTTGGCTAACTATTACTTGGATTGCACTACTTGTATGTATAATCTATATTTTCATTTATATTTATCATTATTATTGTTATGAGCAGAGAGACAACATCTGCCAGAAGTTATTTCCTTGTATGTGCACAGGTACTTGGCGATTAAAGTCTGATTCTGATTCTGATTACTAAATACATGAATTCTCATGTGGTACTTCAGAATCTTGCTGTCCATTTGGTGGTCATGAAATCACAAAAAGCTGAGGTCGCCACCACTGCGACAGACTCAGTTCTGAAGTGCACGAAGACCCCAAGCAGACTATTATTGAGGTCTGGACCCCACAAGAACACATTGCTTTAGTGATACGCCTTTGAATTGAGCACTTGAATCAAAGACAATTTGTATTTGTGCTGGCTTCTGGGCATGGTAAACACTGAGTTGGGCAAATACCAGTTTTCTTTTATGGGATCTGATGGAGCCACTAACTCAGCATAATTGGTCCTTTGAGTCTTTCCGTGAACTCCACGTAATGATCTTTCATTTCTGGTTTATAAAAACATAGAAATCTACAGCATGTTACAGGTTTTTCGGCCCACAATGTTATGACGACCATGTGACCTACTCTAGAAACTGCCTAGAATTACCCTACCGCATAGCCCTCTATTTTTCTAAGCTTCATGTACCTCTCTAAGAGTCTAAGACCCCATTGTATCCACCTCTGTCACCTTCGCTAGCAGTGCATTTCACGCACCCACGACCCTGTGTGAAAAACTTACCTCTGACATCTCCCTTGTACCTACTTCCAAACACCTTAAAACTATGTCCCCACGTGTTAGCCATTTCAGCCCTTGAAAAAACCTCTGGCTATCCACATGATCAGTGTCTCTCATTATCTTACACACCTCTATCAGGTCGCCTCATCCTCTGTCACCCCAAGGAGAAAAGACCAAATTCACTCAACCGACCGAGGCATGCTCTCCAATCCAAGCAACGTCCTTGTAAAATTCGTCTGCACTCTCTCTATAGCATCCACATCCTTCCTGTAATGAGATGACACGAACTGAACACAGTACTCCAAGTGGGGTCTTATATACCTCACGGCTCTTGAACTCAATCCCATGGTTGATGAAGGCCAACATACCATCACTTTCTTAACAATGCTATCAACCTGCACAGTAGCTTTGAGTGTCCTATGGACACGGACCCCAAGATTTCGCTGATACTCCACACTGCCAAGAGTCTTATCATTAATAATTATATTCTGTCTTCAAATTTCTACCAAAATGAACCACTTCACACTTATCTGGGTTGAACTCCATCTGCCACTTCTCAGCCAAGTTCTGCATCCTATTGATGTCCTGCTGTAACCTCTGACGACCCTCCGGACTATCCACAACAGCCCCAACTTTTGTGTCATCTGCAAATTTACTAACCCACCCTTCTACTTCCTCTTCCAGGTCATTTATAAAAATCACGAAAAAGGAAGGGTCCGAGAACAGACCCCTGCAGAACACCACTGATCACCGATCTCCATGCAGAATAGGAACCATCTACAACAACCCTTTGCCTTCTGTGCACAAGCCAGTTTTGGATCCACAAAGCACGTCTCCTTGGATCCCGTGCCTCATTACTTTCTGAATGAGCCTTGCATGGGGAACCTTATCAAATGCCTTGCTGAAATCGATATACACTACATCCACCGCTCTACCTTCATCAATGTGTGACTGAGAGACATGAGTCAACTAAGGACTTGCTCTTTGTTTGGCAGTTGTGGAGAGTGGTAAAAAAAGGGAGCTACCCAACTGTTTGACACATCTTTACTAAACACTTTGTTCATGGCTCGATGGAAGACCTCATCTTCGATGGCTGGTGTCAGCTTATAATCATCTCCCGAGTGACAGAAGATCAGCTTACCTGAATCTAGTTGAGCAGAGGCAACTATGTCAGGGCGCTTGATTTGCTGTCTACAATCTTGCCATTCATATGGATTCTGCTCTCATTGGGTCAAAAATGATTTGATCATCATTCTTGAGGATGTTACTCTTAAACATGCTGACAGTGGGCTGATGAGTGCTATCAAGGCAGACTTCACACGCCATGACGCAACTCAGGTCCAAAAGGTGCATTGTACCAACCATTGCACTCTTCACATACCTTATATGCATGGATGGTGTCTCTGTCAAGCAACAGGAAAATCTCAGCAGAAGAGTTAAATGGGGATATCTTCTGAGCTGTGGCCGTAAGATATGAGTGACAGTGTGCAGCTTCAGGACTTAGGATTTCATCCCTGTTATTGGGAATATGGTCACTCTCAATGACTGTTGGCAATGGCAGGCAGATCTCCCCTCCTATTGACTCCACTACAAATGCACAACAAATCCACTGGCTCCTCTTCCTGCAATTCCTGATGTTCCAGAACACATCTTTAGAGTGTATGGGGAAACAGAACTTTGAATACAAAGTGTGTCAAAGAATGTTGATTTTGCCAATGATACATAGCTCTGATCATCCAATATAACATATGCCTTTAGGTTTTTGACTAAACATATCATCGAGCAAGATTTGCCTTAGAAGCCTTTCTCACATAGCTCTGTGCATGAGGAAGTAGCTACATCCAACAGATGCTCAGCTGGCATTGTCCATGCTCTGCTGTAGATTTGCTGGAACTAATAGTGACCAGAGTTGGTTGTCAGTGTTGCACTCACTGCAGTGTACAGTCTTACAGTCTCACTGCAGATTTACAGTCTTAGAGTCTGACAGTCTCACTGCAGATTTACAGTCTTACAGTCTCACTGCAGATTTACAGTCTTGCTTGGTGCTCTGTCGAAGCATAACATATGAAACATATTGAGTGCTCCTTCAGAAAGCGTCTCTTATCTGCAAGCAGTTTTTCCCTGCGCCCTCTGCACTTCCCTAAGGGGCAAGGTTTCTTATGGACCAGGCATTGTCTGATGGGCTTCGAATGGAACTTTCCACTTGGGATTATGGTTCCCCATTCCTCTGTTGGGGACCTCTCTTTGGCAGGTTACTGGAAATTGAGGGCACAAGACTAGAGTCATTTTGTATTTTTGTGTGGCGGCAGACGAATTCTACAAACAATGAAAATTGCAGATAGTAGGCATGATGCTTCATTTTATGCTTGAACCCTTCAGTTATCCACTGTTCTTGCATATTGATTGGTTTCTCCACCTTTGGGTTTATTCCTCTTGAATAAGTAACCAGTAAGTAAGTTACTGGTTTCCCAGTAAGTAACATTCATTTTTTGTGGCTTGCAAAGCAAGCTGCAGTAGCTTCCACAGTTTGTGTGAAAGCTTTGGAAAATTATTGAGTCTGCTGAAGAGGGATTCTTCAATTGCCACTGGAGAGCCATTGCATTTGTCCAACCTTAGCTACAGCATTTGCAAACCCGTAGCTGTATTAGTAATGTGCACTGTCCTAACTCTTTTGCATTTTTACGTGACTCCCCATCAAAATGCTTGTAGAGAAGACCTAGCTGTTTCTAGGTTTGAGACTTGGTCCTTCCACAGCATTGCGAAAGCTTGACTTCCAAAACAGATGAACTGGCAGACTGGTTGTCGAACACCTTTAGTTCTGCTGTGACTAAGTCTCAATGAGCCAGAAAACAAAATTAGTGCACCTGTGACTCCTGAAAGAGGATATTGTGGAAACTAGTTTGCTGAATGTGTGTTCTGGGATGGATGGAAGGTCAGTCTGTCCATGTCTGTGCTGATGGAATTGACATCAGTAACAATTCTTGACTGAAGTCTTTTCTGTGATGAAACTGCAGAAAGGGATGCCATCAGTCTTTGCGACTGTAAACCTTGACTGTCAAAACCTATACTATGTGAAAGGTATATTGGCTGCATGGTTTAGACAGCTTCTCCTTATAGAGCTGGAGCACTGTCTTTTTACAGCCAGAATGTGTTTGGACATATTCTTTAGTAAGCTGCTTTGGCTGTTGTGACAGCAAAGTGTTACTGATCCTGGTTGTACTCTCACCACTCTCTGAGTCAGCTGCTGCTCATACACCTTTGCCTCTGCTGAGACACCGCAGCCTCAGCTTCACACTCTTACTTGGGCACACTTAATGTAGCCTCTACACGTGCTGTTTTCTTGTCTCCGTGAATATGTGAGCTTTCTCTGTTTACAACTGAACTTCGCTTCTGCTCTTGTTCTTGCCAGTTTGGCTCTGGTGCAGACTCGTGCTGCAGCTACGCTAATGATGGACTCTTTTGAGACGCAATTGAATCACCACATTTTGACCTCATTTCCAGATCTTGGCAATCGTTGTTGCTCAGGTCAGAGGCTGACATTGTCATGTGGCGTTCAGATGCGTCTCCAGTCCATGGGCCATGCCTTTGAAGGTGAATGATCTTTTCACAGTTGAGTGGATATACTCTACTGTGTATGTAGATCCCCATGCAGTGTGGATATACAATGTTATGGAGTGAGTTTCTCAAAAATCACCTGAAGTCACTTTCTTCAAGGTTTTTAATGAAGTCTTACTTGTGATACTGTAGAAAGTTAAGAAAATTGCATATTAAATTCAATATAGAATCACCACTCCCCTGAATGTATTAATCCTGTTGATTACTCTCATAATCGGTGTTAACCAAGGTAATACACACATGCAATACTCCATAATTATGCTGTGTAAGAGTAAACCCGTGGTGCAATGATAAAAGATAAACACAATCCTTCAAAATAAATCTACTAGATGTTTACTAACATTAACAAAACTTAAGACTTATAGATATTGCTGTTTCAAAGGCAAATAAAGAGAGGATTGAAATGGATGTCTTTCCACCATGGGCTTTATATCGAATCCCAATAAATCCACGCAGGAAATTATATTTTAAAAACCCTTACGTATGAGAATTGATGTTGATGTTCATACAACTGTACCTCTGGAAGCCAGAACATTATATATTGCTAAAAGGAAAGTTAATTTTGATGGTAGAGTATGAAATTCAGTGTATTATGTTGGAATTTGTATTGTCTGATGTAGCCAGTAGGAAGCAGTCTTGTCCTGTTAACACTTGAAATATGAAGTTACCTTAATGTAAATATTTTAGCGTTAGAATACTGTATGTTAGAAACAATTGTTGCACCAACCCTTTAAGTTAGAGTCTCAATTATATTGCCATTTGAATATGTGATTAATCCCTTATACTGGTTCTCCATTTACCTGCTATACCTCTCCTTTTAATTCCTTTTCCCCTCCTCCATCCTAAGAATGGAATTTAGTTGGCATGTAATGGACACTCATTTCTATAAACTTTCACAGTTGTTATATATTTTATATTTGTTGGTTGGAATTTGTAGTACTACTACAGATACTTTGATTTTATTTTTATACAGAGTCTATGAAATTTATATATAAAAAAGATGTAACTGAAGGAAAATGGACAGAACTGAAGTCTAGACAAATAGTGATGTGGTCTGCGATACGTTTATATAGTGAATAATTTTGTTATCCAGCTACTTTCATTCGTGGTTATTTTGTAGGTCTTAACATCAGATTTATCTGTAAAAGCTTGGTTCCAATATATTAAAAAAACATTTGTACTTGGTGCATTTTCTTTATACATCCAAAATGGAACCAAAATGATTTCATATATAGTTTGATGTTTGTACTACCAATTAAGTATTAGAACTATCATGTAATCATATATTGTGCAATTCTAGTTTATGCTGCTGTTAAACTAAGTGGACGTGGGGCAATTGGACATAATTGAAACAAAAAAAAAAGTCTGCTTTGAATTCCAGAAACTCCATTTAAAACTACTGCATTCCAGAGGGGTTTCAATATTTTGGACATTTTGAGCATTCAATCATGTATTACATTAACTTTGCTTTCATCAGTTAATATTCATAAAAAATGTACCCTTTGCATTGTAGGGAAATTGTTGGTGATGTTTCATTTATTCAATTTTGAAATGTTTGTTTCAGCTTTCATTTAATGTCAGAGTGACATGCAATTTGGTTAGACTAAGAGAGCCAAGAAATTTACTGGAATCAGTAATGACTTCTACAGTGGATTTTTTTTTCATTTAATTCATTTCCCTAGACATCTTCAGTACCAAAGTCAGCTACAAGTATTAAAACTTTCTGCTTTTTCATGCCCTTTATTGCTGGAAGAATGTGGTGGGGAGTTCTCTTTCTGCATAGTTGCAGTTTATCCTCGTCCATTAATCTCCTATATTACATTATGACTAATAATAAAGTCTAGTGATCACTTTAAATCCAATTTTTATTTGTAAACCTGGTAACTCAGTACCTTCAGTATTTAGGTGGTACCAGATTTGCAGATTTTTCATATGATTTGATGTCATTTAAATTATCAACACACTTTTTATTGCACTTTTTAAAACTGTTACACAGCATAGTAGTATACCAACACTTCCAGAGAACCTAAGTTTCAAGGGAAACTGTGAGACACAACCAGGTGAAATACTTGCATTCCCTTTAAGTATCTGGAACCTGGTGTGCTTAAAGGGAATGTGGGAAACAGGGTCTTGGTCTGTTGAAAGGGAGTGTGCAAACTGAAACTCTAGTATTCCAGAATTTGTGTGCAGGTTCTTGGGGGCTTCAGGAATCATTAGAGAGAGTACAGGAATCAGGAGAAGGTGTGGGAACTAAGCCCAGTCAGCCCAGTAATGAACCAGCAATCAGTTAACAGTTTATCATGGAAACATGAGAGACTTCTGATGCTGGAATCTAGGGTACCTGCAGTGTCTAGTGTCTCCTAAGAGGAATAAGGCTAGTCAGGCAGCATCTGTGTGGAGAGAGGAATTGTCAACATTTTGGATCGAAAAGTTGCATCAGGACTGTTTCAGTGTTCTGATGCAGGGATTCAACCATAAACTAACAATTATTCTCTCTACACAGGTAGTACTCAATCAGCTGAGTCAGCAGTTTATTTTTTTTTGCAGCAGATTATAATTTTATTTTGTTTTATGTATTTATCTCATTCAAAGTAAATTTATTTATTGGCATGCAGCACCGAGTAGGCCCTTCCCACCCTTCGAGCCACACCACCCAGTAATCCCCCAGTTTAATCCCAGCCTAATCACAGGACAGCTTACAATGACCAGTAGTGGTTGGTCTTCAGACTACAGGTGCCCCGGGAGGAAACCAGAGCTCCTTAAAGGAAGTAGCGGGAATTGAATCCAGGGCACCTGTACTAAAGCGTTGTTCTAACTACTATGCTACTGGTATATTATCAAAGTACATAAATGTCACTATATACCTCCCTGAGATTCATTTTTTGCAGGCATTCACAGTAGAACAAAGGAATACAATAAAATCAATGAAAAACTATACACAACCAAAGTTGACAATCGATCTGCAAAAAAGACAAATTGTGCAAATACAAAATAAATGAAAAACACAGATAAATACAGCACATCCACAGGTAATACTGAGAACATGAGTTTTACTGTCTTTGAAAGTGAGTCCATAGATCGTGGATCAGAGTTGAAGTGGCTGAAGTTCAGGAGCCTGATGGTTGAAGGGTAGTGACTGTTCCTGAATCTGGTGATGCAGCACCTTAGGCTGCTATACCCTCTTCCCGATGGCAGCAGTGAGAAGAGACCATAGCCAGGATGGTTGTTGTCCTTGATGATAGATGCTGCTTTCTTGTGGCAGCACTCCTCGTAGATATACTCGGTGATGGGAAAGGTTTTTTCTGTGATTAACTGGGCTGTATCCACCACTTAAGCTTTTAATTCTTCGGCTATGGTGTTTCTATACCAGGCCTTGATGTTACCAGTTAGGATACTCTCCACTGTGCATTTATAAAAGTTTGTCAAAGTTTTAGATGCCATTCAGAATCTGTTCAAACTTCTTAGAAAGTAGAAGTGGCCCTCCCAGCACAGATCCTCTGGTAGGATAACTCCAAGGCATTTAAAGTTACTGACCCTCTCCACCTCCGGTCCCCTCATGAGGACTGGCTAATGCACCCCCGATTTCTTCCTCCTGTGGTTAATCATCTGCTCTTTGGTTTTGCTGATGCTGAGTGAAGGGTTATTGTTGTGGCGCCATTCAAGCAGATTTTCATTCTCTCCCCTGTATGCCGAGTTGTCAACACTTTGATTCAACCGACAGCAATGCTATCAGCAAACTTAATTAAGGTTTTCTACTTAGCCTCGTAATCATAAGTATAAAGCCAGCAGAGCAGGAGGCTAAGCACACAGCCTTAATGTGCACTTGCCTTGTGGTTCTCCCCTTTGCTTTCCTAAGTAAAAGTTCCAATTCCATCCTGCCAGCAGTATTGTGCCATGTCTGTAATTTTATCCTCTACCTCTGTATTTAAGATATGATCTCACTTCAGATTACAATGTAACTTTCTACTGCATACACTTCAAATATCAGGTAATATTTAGTGATTCAGTAACGACTCACTTTATGTGGTTATAAAACTTCTTGTGATTTTTTGTGATTATAAAACTTCAGATGCTGAAATTGGAGAAAAGTGTTTTACTAATCTTTGGAACAACACAATTTTTTTAAAAAATTAAGCCATTTAATTTCCAGTTAGAACAGAAAATTAACTTGCTTCACTAGCATTTTAATATTGCTTATTAGATTTAATACTTAAAGAACAGCTAGTTACAAAGAAATCCAAACAAATCACGAGATCCACAGGACACCCTAATGAAACACGAGTTGATAGGAGAGTAGTAAAATAGAAAGGAAGCACTGCAGATAGCACTGGTGGGAGGTTTAGAACAAGAAGCATTCAGTGACTTTTGAGGCCTACTAACAGAATGTGGGTTATAGTAGGTCAGACTCTGGAAGTCAAGTCTGGGCCATGAATGTAAACTATTCCATCTGTGTCTCTCAAAGGAGATTACTTTTTTCTTCAAAAGCAAAGAAAACAAACTGGTCTGAGGCCATGTGTTACAGCACTGCAAAATTAACTGTTAAGAGATATTGATAAGCATGTGCAGCATAGTAGAGTTTCTTAAAAAGCTATAATTCTAGATGGTGAAACCAGGGAGCTGTGAAGATTGTGACTGTTAAAGAAATTAACATATCAGCTAACAGCCATAACTGAAGCCTAGAGATATCCAGGAGCAGCTGTGACATTCCAACTTCAGCATGCGGACACACACTTTTAGTTTAATCTGATTGATACCCAGTCAACTATCAATAAATTTGCAGAATAACCATACAAGTTTTTAGTCCTCAATTATGATAGGACAGTCTTATAATGGGAGTCTGTCTCCTAATATCTCAACAAAGTTAAGGGTAGAGTGGGTGTTGCCCCAACACAAGTGGCATTCTTCAATAACTTTTTATTCTGTTTGGCTATAAATGAAACCCCTTCATCCAATCTGATTTGAAGTTATGTGATGGTCACAACTATTTAGAATCAGACAGTACCAAATAAGAAAATAGCTTAAAATAGCTTTCTTAATAATTAAAAGTAAGAAAAGTGTGCCATAAAAGTAATTGTAGCAAGCAAACTTAATTAAATAAAGTCCTTACCTTTCCCCTAGCAGAAAGTTAAATTATCACTCATTGATTCCAGAGTAGTTAGGGTGCTGTTCTGCTGTGAATCTTGGCAGCAGATTTGCCCTTATGTAGAAAGCATTTGCAAAGCAAACTGCATTATGAGAGACCCCACCCACCCCTCATACAAACTGTTCTCTCTCCTTCCGTCTGGGAAGAGGAACCGAAGCATTCGGGCTCCCACGACCAGACTGTGTAACAGTTTCTTCCCCCAAGCCATCAGACTCCTCAATACCCAGAGCCTGGACTGACACCATCTTACTGCCCTCTACTGTGCCTATTGCCTTGTTTATTATTTATTGTAATGCCTGCACTGTTCTGTGCACTTTATGCAGTCCTGGGTAGGTCTGTAGTTTAGTGTAGTCTTTTGTGTTGTTTTAACTAGATCAGTGTAATTTTTGTATTGTTTCATGTAGCACCATGGTCCTAAAAAACATTGTCTCGTTTTTACTGTGTACTGTACCAGCAGTTATAGTCGAAATGACAATAAAAAGTGATTTGACTTGGCTTGAAATAAATTGCAGGTAATCATCTGAAAATAATTGTTAATTAGTTCAAAACTAATCAGTATGATCCTATGCATTATTTTAGTGAGGATCTTTAATTTGAAAATACAATTATCACCAGAATCAGTGATAAGGCAACTTAAAATTTGTTTAAAAATCCTAACTTCATATTACAGAGAGGATGCAAAATGAAGAAGCAGAATAGTTTATCTGTCTTGGTAGTTTGTTTTTACCATCTTTGAATTCTGTGAGTACTCCACACAGTGCGAATCCATGTGTATACCTGCAAACTTCACAGTGGTTTACATATTTTTGGGAGGGGGGATAATTTGTGGTTTGTTATCTTCTATATCATTGTTTAATTGAACAGAAAACATTATGCAGGTTCTGAGACCTAAGATGTGTAAGAGGTGGGAAGTCACTTCCTAACAGCATAAACTGCAGAATCAAGGCAGCATTCCTATATCCATTCTCTCCATATGATTCCTCAGAATTTATACACATTTTTACAAAATGTGAAAATATTCATTATGTTCTCCAATTCAAGGTGAAGGTAAAGGGCAGTTATTGAAATCTTCTCTCTGTATTTTACTTGAACGTATTAATTTGTATTCATTGATTTGTAATTGTATGGTATCCATTCTCCTTTTATGATTAATATAAAAGCTATATCTTGAAATGTAGCTCACTATTTTGTAGTGAATTACCTTTCCTCATAATAGTTTAAAATTGACTGGCAGATTTATGCAATCAACAGTTTTGTACAGATTTTATTACTTTCCTCGCTGATTTTATTTTCTAATATATATATATTAATTTATATAGCGTATAAAATTCTATTAAACTTGATCCAGATACATTTGAATGCTATATTCCTTTAATAATCAAAACCTGGTCCTCTGTACCTTCCTCTACCACTGGATCCTTTACTCGCTCTTCAGGAGACAACAGACAGTGCGGATTGGAAGTAACATCTACGACTTATTGACAGTACAACACCGGTATATCTCAAGGATGTGTGCTTATCTTGCTGCTCTACTCTCTCTACCCCATGCCAGTGTAGCTAGGCACAGTTCAAACACCATCTATAAATTTGCTGATGATAGACTGGCTGGTTGAATAGTGTTGCAAGTATCAAGTCAAGTCAATTCAAGTTTATTGTCACTTAACTACATACGTATATAACCATATACAGGTTTCCCCCACTATTTGAAGGTAGAGCATTCCTATGAAACCATTTGTAAGCTGAAATGTCGTAAGTTGAAGAAGCAATTACCATTAACTTATATGGGAAAATTTTTGAGCATTCCCAGACCCAAAAAATAACCTACCAAATCAAACTAAATTATACACAAAACCTAAAATAACAGTAACATATAGTAAAAGCAAGAATGATATGATAAACATGCAGCCTATGTAAAGTAGAAATAGTGTATGTATGGTGTAGTTTCACTTATCAAAATCGGGAAGACAGCGAGTCAAAATCAATTCGGAGAAAAAAATCGGCAACTACACGCCTACGCACGTACACGCATGTGCAAACAACTGCACACACAAGGCTTCACGGTCATTGTAGTCTTTCTTGGAGTAAACACGTATAAAGCGGGCATCTTTTTTGGTAAAAGCGAAAATCCTCTTTGGTTAGCGAAAACAGGTACTAATGTAGGTCTTTTGTAGCAGCGAGCTGTTGCAAAGCAAACATTTGAAAAACCCTGTACAGGTAGTCCCCAAGTTACGAACGTCTGACTTATGGACAACTCGTACTTATGACCCGAGGAAGGAGAACGCCGTTCACCATTTTAAGTTGGATCACAATGCCATAAGTCAGATCGCAATGCTGTCAGCCATTTTAAGTCGTTGCCGTTGACACTGTGTTGAGTGTGTAACTTTGTATTTAGCTTAATTTTTTCTTAGTAAGATTCACCTTGACCCCACCCCCTTTCCGGTTGCTGGTGGCACAGTGAGATCAGCACCGGGCTCGAGAACAGAGGTTCCCAAGTTCACTCCAGTGACAGACCGCTCCCGAGTGTGCTCTCCATTCATGCCGGGTTGATGTTGAGCTCACAACTCGACCTCGTAAAGGATAAAGTGAGAATAATGGAGCATGTGAAAGGCCCTGCCTGGATGAAAGCTACAATTATTACTAAGCAATGCAGTGGTTTAATTATTGGAATACATGTGTTTCTTAAGTGTTTTATATGCTTAGAAAGGTAAAATATGTACGAAGACAAACGTCTAACTAACTGGCGCTAAATAATACCGGATGTACTTGTTATGACTTACGTAAAAATCCGACTTAAAGACAAACTCAGGAACGGAACTCATTCATAACCTGGGGACTGCCTGTAATGTATATAGAAACAAAACAAATGTTTCTCCAAACCAAGGTGTAAAGCACAGTAGTAAGCATAACACACAATAATTTATGAAGGTAATGATAAAATGTACAGATGAATCAATCAAACATAAATAAAGTGCACTTTATATTAATATTGTAATGTACAGAACAGATTAACCAGTGTCATTTCAAATACAATGTAGCAGAGAGTTCAAGAGCCTAATGGCCTGGGGGAAGAAATTGTTTCTCATCCTGACCATTCTTGTAGCCTTTCTACTGATGGTAGAAAGTCAAAGAGGATGGTGGATGGATGGGTGGGATCCTTAATAATACTAAGGGCCCTGTGTATGCAGTGCTCTTGTTAAATGTTCCTGATGGATGGTAAGGAGACCCCTATGTGAACTCCAAGGCACTTGGTTCACTTAACTCTCTCTGCAGGGGAACTACGTATTCGCAGAGTGGGGTGCATCTGTAACTTGGCATTCAACGCCAATAAGACCAAAGAGTTTATTGTATACTTCAGGAGAGGAAGTTGAGGGAACACCCAGAGTCCTTATCAAGGGGTCAGAATCAGAAACAGCAGTGGAAAGGGTGGACAGTTTAAGTTCCTGGGTGTCAACATCTCTGAAGAACTATCCTGAGCACAACATATTGATGCCATTATGAAGAAGGCCTGACAGTGGCTATATTCATTAAGAGTTTGAGGAGATTTGGTATGTTACCCAAGACGCTAGAAAATTTCTACAGATGACCCATGGAGAACATTCTAACTGGTTACATCACTGTTTGGTGTGGAGGGGCCTCTGCTTGGGATTGGAGAAAGCTGCAGAGGGTTGCAAACTCAGCCAGTCCATCATGGGCACTAGCTTCCTCAACATAGAATCATCTTCAAAAGCAATGCCTCAAAAAAGGCAGCATCTATCATTGAGGACCCTCATCATCCAGGGTATGCCCTCTTCTTGTTACAACCATCTCAAAGGAGGTACAGGGCCTGGAGACACACACTGTAGGAGCAGCTTCTTCCCCTTTGCTGTCAGATTGCTGAATAGACATGGAATCAACCCGTGAACACTACCTCACTACCTTTGCTTTCCTTCTATGCTGCTTATTTAATTTATTTTTATATGTATTTCTTATTGAAATCTATACTGTTTTTATGTATTGCACTGTATGCTGATACAAAACAACATATTTCATGACATATGTCAGTGATATTAAACATGATTCTGATTATGAGTCACACAAGTAGATCCTTTCACAGTTACCCTACCACAATATGTTACTATAACATTTTGGAGGTGCAAAACTACCATCTTATGCTCATAACACTGTAAAGTTCAATCATCTTAACTTAAATGATATTGCTTGTTTACAGTAATGTGTGGTGGTTCATTTTGGGCGGTCTAATATGATGGCAGAATATAGTATTTAATGGTAAGACTCTTGGCAGTGTGGAGGATCAGAGGGATATTGGGGTCCGAGTCCATTGGACACTTGAAGCTGCTATGCAAGTTGACTCCGTGGTTAAGAAAGCATATGGTTCATTGACCTTCGTCAATCGTGGGGTTGAGTTTAGGAGCCCGAGAGGTAATGTTGCAACCATATAGGACCCTGGTCAGACCCCACTTGGAGTACTGCGCTCAGTTCTGGTCGCCTCACTACAGGAAGAATGTGGAAACCATAGAAAGGGTGCAGAGGAGATTTACAAGGATGTTACCTGGATAAGGGAGCATACCTTATGATAATAGGTTAAATGAACTCAGCCTTTTCTCCTTGGAGCGATGGAGGATGAGAGGTGACCTGTTAGAGGTGTATAAGATGATGGGAGGCATTGATTGTGTGGATAGTCAGAGGCTTTTTCCCAGGGCTGAAATGGCTAGCACGAGAGGGCACAGTTTTAAGGTGCTTGGAAGTAGATACAGAGGAGATGTCAGGGATAAGTTTTTTATGCAGAGAGTGGTGAGTGCGTGGAATGGCTGCCAGCAACAGTGGTGGAGGCAGATACGATAGGGTCTTTTAAGAGACTCCTGGACAGGTACATGGAGCTTAGAAAAATAGAGGGCTATGGGTAACCCTAGGTAATTTCTAAGGTAAGGACATGTTCGGCACAGCTTTGTGGGCTGAAGGGCCTGTATCATGCTGTAGGTTTTCTATGTTTCTAAGAGTTTCTGATAATACCACAGTTTAAAAAAAAGTTTTAATTATGTTTGTACATTCTTCGTTACTACCACTGCAGAAATCCATGAAGAGACGTGTGTGTTTATCTATTACTAACCTAGAATCTGGCATACATGAACTGTTAGAAGTATCTTTAGAATTAATTTGAAGTGGCATTACCTTAATGTGTCTTTACAATAGCAGGCTTCTGACTGATCCCTGCTTGGAGATGGTATTGCTGCAGAAGGGCATATTTTGTTTTATTTTGAAGTTGTTTCCAAAGACTTTCTAGTTACGTACGTTTTGAACTGTGTTACTTTCTAATTAGTAGCTTATTTTGGCATATTAATAAAAATGAATGCTTCTTAAATTATGTTTAATACTTATCCTATGTCAGTGTTTCTTTTGAAGATACCTTTTCATAATACATCTTACATATGTATTAATTATAGTTGATTGCAGTTACCTTTATATTTTAATTTGCTATCATATTAACTGATAAATCATTGTCCGTGTTTTACGTAATTGATTGTGTTTCATTTCATTCAGGAGAATTTTATTGCTTATATTGTACTTGTCTTATTTCCTTCTATTCCAGGATGTCTCACATACTTCAGTTTGAAGAACAAACAAGAAAAGTAAAGGATGCAAACATGCAAGATGAAGACACATTTGAAATACATGATCCCCGGAATCCAGTGAATAAAAGACGAAGGGAAGAAAGCAAAAAGATCATGAAAGAGAAAAAAGAAAGAAGATAAACCCTAACATACCCGAAAGAGGAAGCTGTATATATATATGATACATCCTTCACAAATCATCCAGTGTCTGCTAATATTTAAGCAGCTTGAAGTAGTCTGTAATGTTACAAATTCGCCAAGTGATGCTCATTGAAAGAATACATTTTCTAATAATTTTTCTTCAAATAGCAGGAAAATAAATTTTATTATCGCAATTTTTTTGTTCTTCTGTAGTGCCTTTAATAATGCCAAGTGTTTTATGTCTCCTATTCACAAACTGGGTCATTACCTGGTAGAATACTCTTTGTAAAGGTTAATATTTCTTCCTCTAGCCTTCACATGCTATCAGAGCATAAAGCTGCACTTCTGGCTGTACTTCTACTCCCGGCTTACACGCAGAGACTGAGTACCATGGCACCAATGGTGAGAACCATGAAGGTATGGTCAAGGAAGCTGGAGGAGCAGTAATAGGACAGCTTTAAACTGGTGGAATGAACAATATTCAAAGATTCGTCCACGGATGCACAGTTATCACCAGCTTCATCAAGACCTGTGTGGATGAGTGTGTGCCTTCAAGAACATATAGTACATACCCAAAACAAAAGCCATGGATAAACCATGTGACTTACTGTCTACAGAGGACTAGATGTGTGGACCTCAATACCGTTGATCCAGAACTCTACAAGAAGTCCAGATATGACCTATGGAAGGCTATCTTGAGAGTGCAAAGACAACTCTGAATGATGTTAGATTCAAAATTAGATGCACGTCAGCTCTGGCAGGGTTTGAAAGGCCATTACCTCCCACAAAGTGAAACCCAGCTTCATAAATTGGCTGTGATACTTCACTGACAGGTGAGCCTAATCCCTTTTATGCATGCATTGAGAAGGTGAATAAAGCTGCATATGGTAACTCGAAGATATCTGTTTCAGAGGCCAATGGCAGAACATCTTTCAATCCTCTCGGGGTGATGGTGTACCTGGAGGGCACTGAAAATCTGTGCCAAACAACTGGTGTAAGTTTACAG
Organism: Hypanus sabinus; assembly: GCF_030144855.1. Lineage (NCBI taxonomy): Eukaryota > Metazoa > Chordata > Chondrichthyes > Myliobatiformes > Dasyatidae > Hypanus > Hypanus sabinus. Next base: position 63,185,918 of record NC_082719.1, on the reverse strand, counting down.
CAGATGCAATCTCACTAGCTCTTCACTCGGCCTTGGACCAGCTGGGCAATGGCAGTACCTACATCGGGCTGCTGTTTATTGATTACAGCTCAGCATTCAACACCATCAGTTCCTCAGTACTAATCAAGAAGCTTCAAAACCTGGGCCTCGGTATCACCCTCTGCAACTGGATCCTAGACTTTCTCAACGGCAGACCACAGTCAGTGTGGATTGGAATAACATCTACTCCTCGTTGACATACACCAGTGCACCTCAAGGATGCGTGCTTAGCTTGTCATTCTACTCGAGTCTTTCTCAAGCTTTTTTCCCCTGGAGGAACCCTTGAAATAATTTTCAGATCTCAGGGAACCCTTGCATAAAAATTATTATATCCAGAGCTCTCAATATATTAGTGTGATCAGCAAATTGTAGATACAGTAATCCAAAAATAATTGTCAATGCTCTTTTGAGTAGAGAATGAACACCAGATAGTTAAGCTTAGCTTGCCTTTCTTGAACTTTTTCTCTTTCATAAATTTTAAAAACTCATAGGGCAAACCTAATAAATTTCTGAATTCTGGGTTGAACTTGAGATAAGCTCACATGGATTTCACCTACAACTGAAATGAAACAATTTCTATCCTTGCTCTTGATGCTGGTTAAACAAGAAGAAACTTGCTCACATAGCTGAATAGCTGAAAATTGCAGCAAAATGTTCATTGCTTTCCTATGAATGACAGGATACTCTTCTTTCAGAGAAATCCAGAGCTTATCCAGGGGCAGGTCAGTAAATCATATCTTGAATGCATGATCAGATTGCCACTCACAAAGTTCTTCCTCTTCTCTCAAAAAGTCGAGTTCTCAGGCTGAGCAGAAGATTCAGAGAAAAGGCCCCTTATTCAGTCATACAGTGTTGAAAAGGAGGAAAAATACTATACAATTTTGTTCTGCAGTTCTTGCAGATGTTTTTCAATAAGACTCAAGACTCTCTGATATCCTTCCTCACTCTCAAACCCAAGCAGCAATGGAAACATTTCAAGATTTCTTTTTGCTACATGATTTTTCTGAAGATCCCGTTTCCTTTTAAATCCAAGAATCTTGTTACTTGAAGTCAAAATATTTTCTCCAAGGCCTTGCAGAGACTTGTTCAACTGGTTTATATGATGAAAAATGTCTGTTAAGTAGGCAATTTTCTGCAGCCATTTTTCATCTTCAAAGCACTTGGCAAAATCCTACTATTTTCTTGAAAGTACTCCTGCAATTCACCTTCCAGCGCAAACACCCTATTGAGAACGTTCCCTCTGTAAAGCCACCGGATTTCTGTATGTAGCAGGAGATTGGTGTATTCCTTGTCCAGTTTTTCAAACACTCTTGAGTGAACTGGTCTTAAAACTATTAAATAACTTTCCTCTTCCACTTTTCAGTGACTGGTTTTATTGTCAAAAGTTTTAATCTATTTGTTTTAAGATTCTAATAGCTGTTTAAAATAATCAGCACTTTTACATGTCATATGCCTGTGATTCGTAGTTAAGTGTCTTCAATTTTGCTAAGCCATTGCAACATTTCTCTGTTGTTTGCCACAGAAAAGGCACATCGGAATAGGTTATTTCTTCAGCTGTTTGAACGGGACACGACTGCACAAGCACATGGAGGTCAGCCAGTGAGAACAGTGGGAAGAATTTAAAAAGAAGACAGATTTCCAGAGCAGACATCGGAAGAGAAGGAGACAGAATAGGAAGGCTTTGGCTCAATGGGGCTTTAAAAAGAAGACAGATTTCCAGAGCGGACATCGGAAGAGAAGGAGACAGAATAGGAAGGCTTTGGCTCAATGGGGCTTAGGCGATAAGGGTTCGAGGCCTGGTGTTATCTGTTTAAAATAAAGACAGGAAGTATGTGTGTGAGGCTGGTTTTCTGTGCTCGATGTCAGATGTGGGAGGTCCTGGAGACTCCCAGCTTCCTGGGTGACCACATCTGCACCAGGTGTGTTGAGCTGCAGCTCCTTAGAGACTGTGTTAGGGAACTGGAGCTGCAGCTCGATGACCTTCGTCTGGTCAGGGAGAGCGAGGAGGTGGTAGGAGCTGTAAGCAGGTAGTTACCCCGGGACCACAGGAGACAGAGAAGTGAGTAACAGTCAGGAGAGGAAAGGCCAAGAAGCAGATGCTAGAGAGTACCCCAGTGGCTGACTCCCTTAACAATAAGTACTCCTGTTTGAGTACAGTTGGGGGGGTTGGCCTACCTGGGGGATGCAACAGTGGCCGCGCCTCTGACATAGGGTTTGGTCCTGTGGCTCAGAACGGTAGGGAAGGGAAGAGGATGGCAGCAGTGATAGGGGACTCTATGGTTAGGGAGTCAGATAGGTGATTCTGTGGACACAGGAAAGAATCACGGATGGTAGTTTGCCTCCCAGGTGCCAGGGTCCGGGATGTTTCTGATCGCGTCCATGGTATCTTGAAATGGGAAGGAGAGCAGCCAGAGGCCACAGTACACATTGGTACCAATGACATAGGTAGGAAAAGGGAGGAGGTCCTGAAAACAGACTACAGGGAGTTAAGAAGGAAGTTGAGAAACAAGACTTCAAAGGTAGTAATCGGGATAACTGCCTGTGCCACAGGACAGTGAGTTAAGAAATAGATTGAAGTTGCTGAGGGATTGGAGTAAGGGACAGGGATTCAGATTTCTGGATCATTGGGACCTCTTCTGGGGCGGGTGTGACCTGTACAAAAAGGACGGGTTGCACTTGAATCCAGGGGGACCAATATCCTAGCGGGGAGGTTTGCAAAGGCTATTGGGGAGAGTTTAAACTAGAATTGCTGGGGGTTGGGAACCAAACTGAAGTGACAGAGGAAAGAGAGGTTGGCTCACAAATAGAGAAAGCTTGGAGACAGTGCAAAAGGAAGGATAGGCAGGTGATCAAGAAGGGACATACTTAGTCCGATGGTTTGAGATGTGTCTATTTTAATTCAAGGAGTAGTATGAATAAAGTGGATGAGCTTAAAGCATGGATCAGTACTTGGAGCAATGATGTTGTGGCCATTACAGAGTCTTGGATGTGCAGTGGCAGGAATGGCTACTTCAAGTGCCAGGCTTTAGATGTTTCAGAAAGGACAGGGAGGAAGGCAAAAGAGGTGGGGGCTTGGCACCGTTGTTCAGAGATAGTGTCATAGCTGCATAAAAAGAGGAAGTCATAGAGGGGTTGTCTGCGGAGTCTCTGTGGGTGGAAGTTAGGAATAGGAAGGGGTCAATACTGGGTGTTTTTTATAGACCACCCAATAGTAACAGGGACATCAAGGAGCAGATAGGGAGACAGATTCTGGAAAGGAGTAATAATAACAGGGTTGTTGTGGTGAGGGATTTTAATTTCCCAAATATTGATTGGCATCTCCTTAGAGTGAGGGATTTAGATGGGGTAGTGTTAGTGCATTCAGGAAGGTTTCTTGACACAATATGTAGATAAGCCTACAAGAGGAGAAGCTGTACTTGATCTGGTATTGGGAAATGAACCTGGTCAGGTGTCGGGTCTCTCAGTGGGAGAGCATTTTGGAGATAGTAATCACAATTCTATCTCCTTTACCATAGCATTGGAGAGGGATAGAACAGATAAGTTAGGGAAACATTTAGTTGGAATAAGGGATGAGGCTATCAGGCAGGAACTTGAGAGCATAGTAGAAACGGAGATGTATGGAAGAAATATGGCAAATGTTCAGGAGATATTTGTGTGGGGTTCTGAGTAGGTATGTCCAATGAGACATGGAAAGGATGGTAGGGTACAGAAATCGTAGTGTACAAAGGCTGATGTACATCTAGCTAAGAAGAAAAGAAGAGCTTACAAAAGGTTCAAAAAACTAAGTAATGATAGGAATCTAGAAGATTATAAGGCTAGCAGGAAGGAGCTTAAGAATGAAATCAGAAGGGGCCATGATTAATTCTAATTCCTGGCCTTGGCAGACAGGATTAAGGGAAACCCCAAGGCATTCTACAAGTATGTGAAGAGCAAGAGGATAAGACATGAGAGAATAGGACCAATCAAGTGTGACAGTGGAAAAGTGTGTATACAGCCAGAGGAAATAGCGGAGATACTTAATGAATACTTTGCTTCAGTATTCACTACGGATTATAGGGATGACATGCAGTGGACTGAAAAGCTTGAGTATGTAGATATTAAGGAAGAAGATGTCCTGGAGCTTTTGGAAAGCATCAAGTTGGATAAATCACTGGGACTGGGTGGGATGTACCCCAGGCTACTGTGGGAAGCAAGGGAGAAGATTGCTGAGCCTCTTGCGATGATCTTTGGATCATCAATGAGGACAGGAGAGGTTGCGGAGGATTGGAGGGTTATGGATGTTGTTCCCTTATTCAAGAAAGGGAGTACGGATAGCCGAGGAAATTATAGACCAGTGAGTCTTACTTCAGTGGTTGATAAGTTGATGGAGAAGAACCTGAGAGGCAGGAATTATGAACATTTGGAGAGGCATAATATGATTAAGAATAGTCAGCATGGCTTTGTCAAAGGCAGGTTGTGCCTTACGAGCCTGATGGAATTTTTTGAGGATGTGACTAAACACATTGATGAAGGTAGAGCCATAGATGTAGCGTATATGGATTTCAGTAAGGCATTTGATAAGGTACCCCATGCAAGGCTTATTGAGGAAGTAAGGAGGTATGGGATCCAAGGGGATATTGCTTTGTGGATCCAGAACTGGCTTGTCCACAGAAGAGAAAGAGTGGTTGTAGACAGGTCATATTCTGCATGGAGGCCAGTGACCAGTGGTGTGCCTCAGGGATCTGTTCTGGGACCCCTACTCTTTGTGATTTTTATAAATGACCTGGATGAGTAAGTGGAGGGATGGGTTAGTAAATTTGCTGATGACGCAAAGGTTGGGGGTGTTGTGGATAGTGTGAAGAGTTGTCAGAGGTTACAATGGGACATTGACAGGATGCAAAACTGGGCTGAGAAGTGGCAGGTGGAGTTCAACCCAGATAAGTGTGAGGTGGTTCATTTTGGTAGGTCAAAATGATGGCAGAATATAGTATTAATGGTAAGACCCTTGGCAGCATTGAGGATCAGAGGGATATTGGGGTTCAAGTCCTTAAGACACTCAAAGCTGCTGCACAGGTTAATTCTATGGTTCAGAAAGTATACGGTGCATTGGCCTTCAGCAATCATGGTATTGAGTTTAAGAGCCAAGAGGTAATGTTGCAGCTATATAGGAACCTGGTGAGACCTGACTTGGAGTACTGTACTCAGTTCTGGTCATCTCAGTACAAGAAGGACTTGGAAACCATAGAAAGATTTACAAGGATGTTGCCTGGATTGGGGAGGATACCTTATGAGAATAGGTTGAGTGAACTTGGCCTTTTCTCCTTGGAGCGACGGATGATGAGAGGTGACCTGATAGAGGTGTACAAGATGATGAGAGGCATTGATCGTGTGGATAGTCAAAGGCTTCTCCTGGGGTCTGAAACAGCTAGCATGAGAGGGCGTAGTTTTAAGGTGCTTAGAAGTAGGTGCAGAGGAGATATCAGGGGTAAGTTTTTTATGCAGAGAGTGTTGGGTGCGTGGAATGGGCTGCCAGCAGTGGTAGTGGAGGCAGAAACGATGGGGTCTTTTAAGAGATTCCTGGATGGCTACATGGAGATTAGAGAAATAGAGGGCTATGGGTAAAGCCTAGGTAGTTCTCAGTTAGGGACATGTTCAGCACAGCTTTGTGGGCTGAAGGGCCTGTATTGTGCTGTAGGTTTTCTATGTTTCTAACTTGGATCACCAGTCCATGTAAAACCCATTGATAAATAGTGTTCATTGCAAAGACAGTCTTTTTTGTGTCTGTTGTTGCACTATTGCAGTGAAATGACTCTGAAGATTGTAATTCTTCATCATTAACCTTATCAGAATTGTCCTAGAATCCTCTTCTTCCATTTCATTCTTTCTCTTCAAAAATCGCCACAATGGACGTCCTTAGGTTTTTGAGCTAGGTTTTTGCAGAGCAATAGACTTCAATTAACTGCTTAATAATGTTGCTCTCTTCGAACACTTAAAGTGAATTTATTATATTATATATATATACACACACACATACATACATATATGTGTGTGTGTGTGTGACCATATACAAATGTACATTTTCTGTGGGCAATCATAATAACTAGAAGAAACCAATAGAATCAATGAAAAACTGCACACAAAAGGACAGACAACCACCAATGTGCAAAAATAAAATAACAAGCTGTGCAAATACAAAAAGAAAAGTAAAATAATAATAATAAATAAATAAGCAATAAATATCAAGAACATGAGATGAAGAGTCCTTGAAAGTGGTTATGGGAATAGTTCGTTGATGGACCAAGAGAAGTTTTACCCTCTGGTTCAAGAGCATGATGGTTGATAAACCTAGTGCTGCCAGTCTTGGGGCTCCTTTACCTTCTTCCTGATAGTAGCAGTAAAAAGTGAGCATATCTTGGATGGTGAGAGTCCTTGAAGATGGGTGCAACAAGTGTACAACAGTTGTATGATGTCATATACTTCATACTCCATGAATTGTTTTGTAATAAAGAATATCCAAAGGTTTTTTTGCCTACATTACAAGTCTTCTCATAAAACTCAAAATATTTGCAGGGGGAAATAAGAAACACTGAGTAGCAAACTGTTACCATGGACACCAGTCGAAGAATTATGCTCGTATAAACAAACAAGGTCTTGAGAAAGCACAGAACAGCATCACACAGCATGTTTCATTGTGAATGTTGTTCAACCCACCATCTCAAGACGTTCAGAGAGGATGTGTTAAATTTTTCACAAACAGAACTTCCCAGTGTTTGTCAGTATTTAGACCTTTCGTTTTCATGACTTGCTTATTGTTTTCTGTGGTCAAGATTACTGGTGTTCATGGAGTGTTTAGCAGCACCTTAATGTATATCTTCTGAAGTTTTCTTTCCCAATCTTAACCTGTTATTTAGCAACCTTTAATGCACTGATCATTTTCTGGAAGCATCACACAATTTCCATAGGGACAAAGAGGAATTTCTTTGGCCCAGAGTTCCACATTCAGAGATCTAGTTTTTAAAAGAAAACAATAATTTCTTCAGTTTCCCATGTGATGTGTAACAGGAAGCAGCATTTCCTTTCTGTGATCCTTACTTACCTAAAATTATGTTTAGTTTCTTTTTTAGTTTAAAAGATCTTTCTCAAATTTTAGAGACAGATGGTAAGAATATTCAACCTTGTCACACATCAGGTTTATTGTAACCTGAAGCCTCACTTGTACCTGTTGAGAGCACTTCAGATTCAGGTTTATTTATCACGTGTACATTAATAACCAAAACACACCCAAGGATGTGCTGAGGCAGCCCACAATTTCTGCCACATAGTCCGGTGCTTCACATCATGCCCACTTGGCCTCAGAGTCACAGAAATCCAGGCTCCAAACTCAGTCCCTGGCATAGGCTCACAGTCTCTGTTAGTAAAGCAGTTTTGGATCTGGGTTGAAGGATGCAAGGAGAGATGGTGACAACTAAAAGTGTGTACAAATGTGGGAGGGCAAAGACACAAGCAACCCATCCACTTCCATCTCCCAATAATTACGTTGCAAATTTAAATATAATATGTCACTGTTCAAGGTACCCCTTCAAAAACAGTCAAATTTAAACTGTCAAGTGTGGAAATGCACATTTGAAATGTACGAAGAGAAGCAAGAGATTCCATATGAAATTATTCAGATAGCGTGCTGTTATAAATGTAGATGAAGCAGAATATTAGCCTGGATTGAATAGAAACCAGCAGTGCTTTCTTTATAATCTGATAACATACCAGCTATTTTTCTACATTTTCAGTAAGTAATTATTATAGTAAACTCTTCTAGTGCTTAAAATCGAATCCGGTACCTGGCAGGAAGCCCAAGAAGAGGCTATTTGTCATAAACGCTGGGAAAGCACAAGATCTTTTTTCAATTATTACACTAGTTATAAGACTCTTAGCAGACTCATCCATTTGAAGATGAGGTTGCAGTAAAAGTATAGTGGTGTATCAGCTGGTGGTGATGGCTCACCATTCCAAGGACCTGGGTTCATTCCTAATCTTGGGTGTGAGCTGTCTGCGGCTTTACTATTCCTTCTTTTACCATGTGGATTCTCTGGTTTCCTCCCACAGACCAAAAATATGCTGGTGGGTTAATTATCTACCTTAGTTACCCTGTAATATTAGTGTAACCAAAAAAAAATCTCAAAGGGGAATTGATAGGCATGTATGCAGGAAAATAAATCACAGATACAAGCAAATCAGGGGAGATGGGAATGTTGGAAGTGGTTTCCTAGGGCATCTTATAGGAGGAGAAAGAAATAGAAGTGTTTAGAGCAGGTATTTCATACATGAAAAAAGGTGAAGGTAAGGCCATCTGTGGTGGAGTGCTTAAAATCAGAGATATCTACGAGGTGCAGGCGGAAGAAGGAGAGGGGAGAGCAAGGATTATGTTTTAAAATTTGAAATGCCCTTTATTAGGGTCAATGTAGGTCAAAGAGGGAACACTTGGAAGAGTGAATGGGCATGATAGGCAATGGACACCAGTTTTTTGGATGAAAGGAAATAAGGTATCTGGATATATGCTTTGGAATTGTAACAAATAAAAAAAATAGTAATAGCTGAGCTGAGGAATGGGATCAGGTAGTGCTATGTAGATTTATTAATAGGATGAGAAATGCATCACAAGATAAATTAACCATTTATCTCCATTGGTGGCCATCCCTTCAACCGCATAAGCTTTAAATTATAGAAATCCTTCCCCCACCTTTCTGCCTCTTTTTCGCCCTCCTTTTTGGTATGACTTTTTGTCACTCCCAGCAGAGCCACCTTTTATTTCTCTGCGTCAGATTTTGCTAGATAATGTTCTTGAGAGCTATCTTGGATTTTTTAATTTGATTGAAAGTGCCTCATTTGTGCAAAATTTTATGAGTTTCAGACATAAGTCATGAGAACACAGCCTCAGAATAGAGGAATGTCCCTTTAGAACAGAGATGAGGAGGAATTTCTTTAGCCAGAGTTGCTGAATTATTGAAATTCATTGCCACAGATGGCTGTAGAGGCCAAGTCATCAAGTATATTTAAAGCGGAGGTTGATAGGTTCTGAATTAGTAAGGACATTGTAGGTTATGGGGAGAAGGCAGGTAAATGGAGTTGAGAGAAATAAACCAGCCATGATAGAATGGCACAGTAGGCTGGATGGGAAGAATGGCTTTATCCTGGTCCTATCTTTTATGGTCTTATGGTTGCCATAAGAGAACTAACTCATTGCAAAGCAAGAAGTCATTGAAAATGGATTGCTTATCATTTAAGTCCCATCTTGGCCATATACTGTAGGATACACAGATTGTGAACAGCTTAATTTTCAGGCAATTGTGAAGGACAGTGTTGGAGCTACAGTTAAGCTGGTGAGTTTGTGGCAGTGTATAACAAAAATGTTTAGATTTCTCTCATATTTATGTCAAATATTTTATAGATTTTTTTTAACTGGTCTATGTAGACAGTGTTGAGGTTTGGCAGAATATCAACAAGGTTCAATGGAACTGAAGCTGTGTTTGGATAATGACCTCAAGAGAAAATATGGAGTTGAGAAGCAAAAGGGGTCAATGAAATAATTATTTGGGGACACTAGAGATAATGGTAATAAAGTAGAGAGAATTCATATAGGAAATTATCCAATTTCAGTTGTAAATACAAATGTAAACAATGCATTTATAATCCCGAACAAATCTGGTAAGGAGAGGTGTTGAAGGAGGACGTGTAGACAATCATGCAATGGCTGCAAACAAGTTGAGAAAGGATCCTTTATCTTCTCCATCATCACATTTTATGTCATATGTGACTCTGATAAAGAGTAATTTGGGCAAAAGCAAAACTTAATTGGAGAGTTATCAATATGGAATTCTGCAGACAACCAAAAAGAAACTTGAGATGTAGGAGCATGTTGGAGGAGACTGGAGATGCAGCTGTATCTTCCACTGCAAGGGTTTCAAGATTTCTGAAGGGGAGGTCTTTGGTTTTGGTTTATTATTGTCCAAGATACAGTGAAAAACTCGTCTTGCATTTTTTTTATTGTCAGTTTGAAAGAGAGAAAGCAACTAATATCAATGAAAACCAGAAAGAGAATAGGAAATGGGGGAATATTGTGACAACATACAAAGGACTTCAGAATTCAGGGGAAAAGTTTCATTGGAATGTGTTTCCTTATTATCAATATATTTAGAATCCTGTTGTTATAAGTGTTTCAGATTTAGATTCATTTATTTATTACTTTACGTTAACAAGCAACACAAGCTAAGGATGTTCTGCATGCAGTCCACAAGTGTTGGCACACATTCCAGAAAAGCATGCCCTCAACATTTAGCTACGCAGCTACAAAACAAAAGCAAAGCAGACCCATTTTATCCCTCCCACTCACATCCACCAACACAGGACAGGCCTCCAATCTCCAGTCCCTGGGCTGCATTCAGACTCACAGACATTAGACTTATGACTTTTAGACATACTGAACCAGGGGCCTCGACTTCCAGACCACCCAACTTCAACCTTCAGTATCAACCCCAGGACTCACTGATTCATGGAGTGTTGAAGTTAGGACTAGCAAGAGACTCACCAACCTGAGGGGTCACTTACCCTCTTGTCTTCTGTTCACATGGACACACGATGCTCTGTTCCTGAGACTCACTGAGCTAGGGGTTCACCAGCCCTTGCCTACTGGGCCCAATTTCCTTGGTTATTGACCACAGGGATTGCTGACAATCCAACATCTGTTTACAAGGATCACTGGCTTTCTACCATGGGGCACGAAATCTGAACTATAGCTCTTCATTTACTACCCCTTACCTTCAATGCCTCTCAACACTGTCCCTAAACCCTAACCTGTCTCCTATCTACTCACATTGCTCCTAAAACAACCTGTTGTTCCTTTCATCGCAATGCGGCAACCTTGCTGCATTTGACTGTTTTTTTACAAGGCTAAGTTACTAGCTCGATGCTCTGCATGAATGGAAAGTGTGCAAGAAGCTGGCCAGATTTGAACCCAGGACTATTCGCCACCAGTTCGCAGGTGCTAATGCCATTACACCACAGTCCAGGTAACCAAAACTATCTTTCAGAACCTAAAAACAAGTGAGTCAGAGCCAGGACCTTGATGGACATACGATGGCACCATCTTGACCGCTCTTGATCACAAAAGTTGGCAAATCAGGAACAAAATATATTAGTGAGAAAAATTGACATCATCATAAGCTACTGAATCCCTCATGCCAAATCTGCCAATTAATAAGATTATAGCTAATCATTTACCTCTTACCAGGAATCAATCTGCTGCACCTTTGTGGCCATTTGGATATCATAAGTCATTCTGTCATTAAGAGGGGAGCCCAGGCTATATACACTATGCTAATTATGATTCCACCAGTGCTTTGTATAATAGGAACAAGGCATTTGCAGAAACAAATTGCAAGGATGCTGCTGGGAACTGAGTTATAGGGAAAAGTTAAATAGGTTAGGACTTTATTCCCTAGAGCATAGAAGAATGAGGGGAGATTTGATAAATGTATATTGAATTATAAGGAGTATAGATAGGGTAAATATAAGCAGGCTTTTGCCACTGAGATTGGCTGAGACTAGAATTAGGGGTCAAAGGATAAGGATGAAAGGAGAAATATTTAAGGAAAACACGATAGGGAACTTCTTCACTCAGAGGTGGTGAGAGTGAGAAATGAGCCGCCAGTGGAAGTGGTGGATGTGGGCTCACTTTCAACATTTAACAGAAGTTTGGATAGGTACATGGATGGAAGGGTATGGAGGGCTTTGGATGATGAGTCTAGGCAGATTAATCGTTCAGCATGAACTAGATGGAGCAAAGGGCCTGTTTCTGTGCTGTAGTATTCTATGATTCTATGACTCCTACTGTTGGGCTCAAAATCCCTTTGTAATAAAGCCCATCATGCAATTTGCCTTCTTAATTGTTTTACACACCTGTGTGTTAAATTTCAGTGATTGGTCCATGATGATATCCAGGTTCCTTGAAGCAATGTAATTTTTCAAATTTTCACTATTTAAAACATGGTCCACCTCTTTAATATTTATTAACAAAAATAGATATTGTTTTTCCACATTTGCCCATTCTCCTGTAACTCCTGAAGCTTTTCTACTTTCTCTTTTTACCCCTCAATGCCACATTGCTTTGTTTTATGGGGAAATTGGATATATTACATGTAATCTTCTTTTCTAAATTATTTGGAACCCCAGTTCCAGTCTAACTCCTGATCTTCCTATTGTCTTCCCTAAATGTGTCTTCTGTAAACTTGAAAATGTTGCATTTAATTCCACCATACAAACCCTTAACATTCATATGAAATGTAATAATACAGCCTATTCTCCGACCATGGGAAATGCCATGAGAGTTCTACTAGTAATTTTTTTTGCTTTTGTGTATAATTCAAAGATTCGTCCATCCTCTCAGAATAAGAGTAACACAATTCCCATTGGCTCTATTTATTTTCTGTTTGCAAATAAATTTAAACATATTTATCTTTACTACTGAAACAGAATTAATTACTAATTTTAATATGGCCCAATGTTAAAATTCAGAAGACTGTTCTTTAATAAATAAAATGAATATCCCCTAGTAAACATTATATGCAGAATGAAAGGAGAGTAAAAATTTTTAAGTAGGTAACCCTAAAATATTTCGCATTTTTATAATGGCCATCTGACTATTCAGAAATCCCAACTGTTTTACATCTGCCGCACAAGATGTTATTGGCCACAGTTCTGACAATACCAATCCACTCACTGAGGCTTGATTCCTGTGTTCCCTTCAAACTCACCTGGTTCTTTTTCACATAACGCCCTTTAATATCTTATGTTATTTGCTGTGTACTATTAGACCACAGATCTGAGATCTCTTTCTGCATCTCTTTCTAGCAGGTAAAGGAAAAGTGTAAAGGTGATTTACCTTGAACAACCTTGTAATCAGCTGAGTAGAGGGAACTTTGAAGCAAAGTGAGTGAAGAATAAAGATACCTAACTCAACGTGGAATGTTTGACTGAAATAAAGTAAGAAATTTTACATGATTCGGAAGAATTTGAACCAATGTTAGCATTTTCTTCCTCATTTCAATAGAAAATTTTACTATTATTTCACCATTTTACGAAAGAAATGAAGAATCATTGGAATCCAAGGTCACAAAGAGCAAAGCGCTGGCATGTTTTCATGGCAGGAGTAAAATTAATGAGTAAGAGATTTATCAAAGTATTGCCACAGTATATTTGACAGCTCTGAAGTGTGAAGTATATAAACCAGCTCAGTGATGCAACAAAATTGCCATATGAAACAACATATTGGCAGAAAATATTCCTTAATGCATTGATTGACTAAAGTAAAAAATATTTCAAACCACATTTACAGTATATGATTGATACTTTGATTTTAGAGATATGTAATAGTGAGAGTAAAAGCTCAAAATTCCTTTCCTATAATCTATTACACAGTTGAAAGAGAATGCCTCCAAGTAGTCTGCCTCTTAAGAGATTTTTAAAAATTAACCACAATTCAAATAACTTTTCTTTTCCAAATCTTGATCTGGCCAGTTCCACTTTTTATTCTCCTATTATCTTCAGTCTTGATAATTCCAAACTGCAAAAGAGTTTTATCCTTCTAAATGATATTTCAAATGTTCCAGAAGGAAATTGAGCAGAAGCTGATTCTTAAATAATTCAGAAAGGGGTTTGAATAGAGATTTGAAAATGAGGAATTACCAGATTTTGGACGATAAGAGGTATTGTGGAACTATATCAGAATGGTCACTCTCTGTTTTATTTTTCATTGTATAATTGTAGACTTTTATATTAATGTGTATATTAACTCTGCTGTTCCTTCAGATGTCTTGAATAATGTTCTTTTTCTTTTTTCAGAAATAAAAGTTTACTCTGTTAATCTTTGCATATTCCATCACAAATGTATTTATTCATTATCTGTTAATAAGTATATCTGCAATGGAATGTATAAAGAATAATGGGCTAAAATTTTATTTGTTTATTTTCTTTGTATAAAAGCTGAGAAGATCTAACAATAGAACTCATTATATGAAGATAGGCAGCCACACTCGGAACGTTATAACTCTCCAGCAAGTGAGCAGAGAACAGTAGGATACTGAACAACACAAGGATCAACCAACACTAACAAATCAGTAATGAAATGTGTCAAGGTTCTGTTACTCATATGGCAAATTTGGGAAAGACAAGATACTGTGAAACCAAGGCCTTTGTATTTAGCATTATTTGCATGGAATTATTTAGCAGCATTTGAGGAACTGGCAATGGTCCTGGGGAGAAGGAACACAAAGTCATCAGGTCAATCAGTTTGGAAACAGGCTCTTGCCAGACATTGAGTACCTAACTGCATTTATCTCATTTTCCAGCACTCAGCTTGAGGCTTGGAGCTCAGTTCTGAGATTTAGCAGAACAAGACTGAGAGTCCTGAAGTTGAACACGTTGCAGTACAAATCCTTTGTTCTGATAATATAGCCCTTTATGGAATGTCCCGCTCTCTTTAATCATGGTTCCTCTTTCTTACAATATCCAATTTTCTTTTCTGAAAGTGGCAAGTTTCCTATGTGTGGTTATATTCCCGCCTGGAGTCCATTAGCCCTGCATGATTAATCACTTCCATTCCAGCAAGTGACCGGGGTTTGCAGGAGAAGTGGGTTGAAGAAGCCAATACACAATGCCAAATGTACGCATCATTTAATAATCAACTTTAGGATTGCAATCACTTTGTTTTACTCAGACAATGGATCAGTGACAGTCTCATGAGTTGGTGAAAAAGTAAATGAAGAAAATGCTAAAGTGGTAATAGTGAGCTTAAGTAACGTGCACTCAATTCATATAGTGGCAGTTAATGGACTTGAATAGATTATAGAACTGATCTGTAACTAAAGAACCATTAACTACAGATTTAAGCAGCTATGACATTTTATATCTTGATACTTCTGATCATTTCAAAACCACTTAAGGGATAACCATTCACAGAAAGTAGAATATCAGGCCTATAACTTGATGTGTAAGTTTGTGACCTTGGTCCTGTCTGTTATGTTACAGTGCTTCTAACTGAAAAGCATGCAGATGAATAATACAACTCACATAAAATGATGGAGGAACTCAGCAGGCCAGGCAGCATCCATGGAAAAGAGTGAACAGCCAATGTTTCGGGCCGAGACCCTTCATCAGAACTGGAACCGCCAGTTGTTTACTCTTTTTCATGGATGCTGCCTGGCCTGCTGAGTTCCTCCAGCATTTTGTGTGTGTTGCTTGGATTTCCAGCATCTGTAGATTTCCTCTTGTTTGAGATGAATAATGCATTTTAGTAGAAACACTATTAGTTGCAAGTAATATTTAACAGTGAAATTGCAAGACTTCTAATAATCTTTTGCAATTTAAAACCTGCAGATATTTTTCTCTGAAGTCACTAAACAGTGGTTTTGTTTATGACTCATTTTAAAATGTTGAATGACCTGTTTCTAAGAGAGCAAAATAAAGCTTAGAAAATAGAGGAATTAGAATAAGAAACATTTAGAAAGAAAGAGACAGTTAACATTACCATTCAATTTCATCAGTTTTTTTCTCAGGTTTTTAGTTTTTCTTTCAGATTTCCTGCATCTGAAATATTATCTCTTTAAAGCAGAAAGATCAGTTTCTTAGTGTTAAATGGCAGTAAGATTATGGCCCCCAAAAAGCTCAACAGATGTCAGAGGAAATTATATCAAAGCAACACAAACAAAATGCTGGAGGAACTCAGCAGGACAGGCAGCATCTATGGAAAAAATATAATCGATGTTTTGGGCTGAGACACTTTGGCAGGACTGGAGAAAAAAGAGGAAATGATATGATTGTGCTGGGCTAATTAATGGTCTGATTTTAGTCAATATTAACCTGGATTAGCCAATATCAAGTAAAAGCTGATTTAAGCAAGAAATTGATCAAGTAGAAAAGCTGTCAGCCTGAAGATAAATTTTAACAAAAGAGATCGTTAACAGCAAAATTCAATTTTTATGTAATGTGCTGCTTTCAAATACCCACAGGCATGTAGTTATTCCTGTTTTTAAACATATTCATCCCTCAAAATTCAATTCAAATTAATGAAATATTACTGATTAAATACAGAAGTTTTAATTTTAGTATACTATATTGCAAACTGCGCTGGGAGTTTAGAGGTATATGAGGAGGGGGGAAATTAATCCAGATTATCTTTATAGTATGCAATTTGCAAACAACATTAGTATCTAATTGTATTGTGTAATAGCTGGAGAGCTGTTGAACAGGTATGAATGCATTCTGCCTGGTATAGAACGTTGTAAAAAGAGCTGAAGAAAACGTATCCTCTGACTTTTTTCGATTTGCCCTGTTACTCTTCATCTTTGTTTTTCCGGATTACTAAATTCTCTACATTTTTTCTTTGTTTCTGTTTCTTGTTCTCCTTATCAGAATCAGGTTGAATTATCACTGACGTGTGTCAAGAAATCTGTTCCTTTGCTGTAGCACTGCAGTGCAAGGCAAAACAAAATTACCGTAAGTTAAAATAAGAAATAAGAAACAAATAAATAGTTCCAAAAGACGGCTAAATAGTGAGCTTTTGCTCATGGGTTCATGGACCATTCAGAAATCTAATAGTAGAGGGGAACAACCTGTTCCTAAAACGTTGAGCGTGTGTTCTCAGTCTCCTGTATCTCCTCTCAAATGCTAGTAATAAGAAGAGGGCATGTCCTGGATGGTGAGGGTCCTTAATGATGGATGTGACTTTCCTGAGGCATTGCCTATTGAAGATGTTCTTGATGGTGGGGAGGCTAGTGCCCATGAGTATGCAACTTCCTGTAACTTTTTTTGATTCTCTGCATTGGAGCTTCTTGCTAGGTGGCGATGCAGCCAGTCAAAACGCTCTCCACGGTACATCTGCAGAAATTTGCTCAAGTCTTTGGTAACATACCTTTCCCTCTTTTCAACTATCCACAGCCAACACATGACACTGACAAAGGAACAGTGCTAGATACACGGTTTGTCCCTCTGTTCCCACAGAATACTGCATTGGAGTGGATATTGCTGAGTATACCTGCATAATTAAAATATTTATATTAAGATTATTGGTCATTCTTAAATTAAAATTATGCTTCCTTAATTATTCTTTATTGGATATCAAAGAACAGTGAGGAAAAATACTGACATTAACAGCACATGATATCTGGGCATATGAGGACAGAGACAAATGAGCCCAGGTTATATGGCAAGCCTCATAAAATGTAAACTTGGAATGCCTGCAGAACAGCCAGGTGTGATTGTGTCATAGTTAATAAATTAACTTAAGATTTCAAATTGCCTATTGTCCAGCTGTAGCAACCAAGTGAGCTAATCATAAGTATTTAAGTAGCAGAAGGTAATCTGCAGAGGCTGGAAATCCAGAGCAACACACACAAAGTGCTGGAGGAACTCAGCAGGCCAGGCAGCGTCTATGGAAATGAAAAACCAGTCGACGTTTCAGACAGAGACCCTTCATCAGGACTGGAAAGGAGGGGGGAAATAGCCGGAGTAAGAAGGTGGGGAAGAGGAAGGAGTACGCGCTAAAAGGTGACGGGTGAAGCCAGGTGGGCAGGGTAGGTAAGTAAGAAGTTTGACCTTTTCCACCTATCACCCTCCAACCCCCCCCCCCCCCCCCCCAGCTTCATCACCCTTTCTTTTTTGGACTTATTTCTATCGAAGTTGCCTGGCCTGATGATTCCCTCCAGCATATTGTGTCTGCTGCTAATGATACGTATCATCAACTTTATTGATATCCTGAGATCTGTCGACCCATTGATTCCAAGCATCTTCACAGAGTGTAAACGTTTACCAGAACAGGAAAAGATTTCACTTCATAAATGCACCTCTTTAGCCGAGTCTAGTGATATCTCTGTGCAAACGCGTTCCCTGAAAAATCCAGCCCTTCTATCAAGTTAGCAGTCTTGGAGGGAATTTTCTCTCCACAGTCCTTTCCCCAATAGCTTTTAAGAAATAGCATTTCTGGAGAAGTTTTCTTGGCTTTAATTTCTTTATCCGATCTGGTTTCAATGTATATTGTGCACAGAGTGCTCAATTGACCACCAAATTGATGCCATGTCTGTTTTTCATTTGGCTGCATAAGGCTCACCTCTGAGCACTTCATCATCCTACGTATTTCTTCAGCCTTTTCTGACAAGATATCGATATAGCAAAGTAAAAGTAACACATGATGATCAGCTGCATTTTTGTATAAAGCACCATAAAAATATTGTCAACTTTTCATAGATATTTATTCCAGGGATGAGAGACTGTTTGCTTGATAGAAGAGAGAAATTTGGTGCATCAATAGATACTGGCATGGTTCTAGAGGAATGGAAAATTGCAAATGTCAAACCACCTCTTCAAGAAGGGAGAGAGACAGAAGAAAGGAAATTATAGGCCAGTTAACCTGATCTCAGTGGGTGGAAAGATGTTGGAGTTGATTGTTAAGGATGTGGTATTGGGTACATTGAGGCACATGTCCAAAAGTAAGCATAGTTTTCTTACGGGAAAGTCTTGCCTGACAGATCTGTTGGAATTTTTTGAAGAAATAATAAGTAGGATAGACAAAGGAGAATTGGTGGATGCTGTGTACTTGGATTTTCAGAAAGCCTTTGACAAGGTGCCACATATGAGGTTGATAAACAAGATAAGAGCCCAGGATATTTCAGAAAAGATACTAGCAAGAATAGAGCATTAGCTGATTGGCAAAGAGTGGGAATAAAAGGATCCCTTTTGGATTGGCTGCCTGTGACTAGTGGTGTTCCACAGGGGTCTGTGTTGGGATTTCTTCTTTTTATGTTGTATGTCAACAATTTGGATGATGAAATTGATGGATTTGTGGCCAAGTTTGTGGACAATACGAAGATACGTGGAGGGGCTGGTAGTGTTGAAGAAGCAGAGAGGCTGCAGAAGGATAGACAGATTAGGAAATGGCCAAAGATGTGGCAGATGGAATACAGTGTCAGGAAGTATATGGTCATGCACTTTGGTAGAAGGAATAAAAGCATGGACTATTTTATAAATATTCTAAATTTTCTAATTTTATTATTATTTTCTAAATAATCCAAAGTTCAATGGGATTTGGGAGTCCTCATGCAGGGTCCTCTAAAGTTTAATTTGCAGGTTGAATTGGTGGTGAAGACAAATGCAATGTTAGCATTCATTTCAAGAAGACTAGAATATTATTGCAAGGGTGTAATGCTGAACCTGTAAAAGGCACAGGTGAGGCCTCATTTGGATTATTGTGAGCAGTGTTGGGTCCTTTTTCTACCAGGTTCGGATATGGCTCAAGTGCGGAATGAGAGACACTGAAGTAGGTTTCATACCTGTTCACAGAATTTAATACGAACAGTGTTAAAGGGAAAATAAAACAATAAATGCTGGGCCAAACAAGGCCGTTAACTAAAACTCTCAAAAAGAAAATGAAGTCTACACTGCGGCTGAAAAGAACAACTAAACATTAAACGAATACCGCTAGTCTTCAGAGGCAGTTGACTTGAAAGTCAAGTATCTCAGGGAAGGCCGAAGCATTGCTATGCTCTGTCCAAGTCTCAACAAGAACTACAACACCCAGTTTAGAGTTAAATATTATCACAATTAAATAATAATTAGCTGACACGTGCAATTCACAAGTGCAATTGCCATATCTACAAGCGCAATCCATGGTTGTGACACCTTTATCTAAGAAAGGAGGTGCTGACACTGGAGCTGCTTCACAAGAATGATTCCAGGAATGAAAGGGTTCACATATGTACAGCGATTGAAGGCTCCTAGGCCTGTGCTCACTGGAATTTAGAAGAATGAGGTGGGGATTTCATTGAAATGTATCAAATGTTAAAAGGCCTAAATAGAGTGGATGTTAAAAGGATGTTTCTTTTGGTGACAGAGTCAAGGACCACAGCCTCAAAATAGAGGGACATGCATTTTGTATAGAGATATGGGTGGATTTCTTTAGCTAGAGAGTGGTGAATCTGTGGAATTCATTTCCAAAAGTGGCTGTGGAGGCCAGGTCACTGGATGCATTTAAGGTGGAGGTTGGTAGGTTCTTGATTAGTCAGGGTGTGAAAGGTTATGGGGAGAAGGAAGGAGATTGGGGTTGAGAAGGAAATGGATTAGCCATGATGAAATAGCAGAGCAGTCTGATGGGCTAAATGGCCTAATTCTGCTCCCGTGTCTTATGGTCTTTGGTAGTAAAATTTTCCATCAAGTTAAGTACTCATATTCTATTCCCACCTCCTCCATAGCTCCTTTTTGTTTCCCTTTTCTCAAGGACTTTTCTGATGTAGATAATATCTAATGACTGTTTCTTTAATTACTTATGGCAACATTCTCAGTATTCTGGTAACTTTCTTCTGATCATTCCTTTTTATCATGCCAAGGATAAATCTTATTCTTTTCCCATTGAATATCTATTCAATGGACTATAGAAATAATCCTTCTCTGTTCACTTAAGAAGAAGGAATGGATGCAGGCTGTGCAGCTGCCTGAACTTCCCTGCTAAGTTACATTGTCAACTTCCCTGCCAGTTCCTTAAATCACTTAATTTCTTCAGAGTACAAGATATCAATCTCAATTTTGTGTCTGCTCTGAGAATCTACAACCTCTGGAGAGGGAAATTCTAAAAGATTGAAAGCCCTTAGAGGGAAGAAATTCCTCCTCAATCTTAAGTGGCTGATTGTTAAGGAGTTCCTCCAGCAGCTTGTTTTTTTTTTCGCTCCAGATTGCAGCAACTGCGGTCTCTCTTGTAGCCTATGGTTATAGGCTCTGGTCATGACAGATATTTCAAATTTTTTTTCATTTTTTCTTATAAAGGCTACAAGCATCTGCTTTAATCACTGTTCATAGTTTTTCGTTGTTCCCTCAGCTGCCCTACTCCTCCACCTCTATCCCATCTCAGCGTCTGGTGAAACTAGTGACTGCCGCATGGTAGCACAGTGCTTTAGAGCAGCCAGATGTAAAATAGGGGTCCGATTCCTATTGCTGTCTGTAGGGAGTTTGTACATTGACCCTGCGACCGTGTGGGTTTCCTCTGGGATCCTGCATTCCAAAACAAGTACAGGTTAGTGTTAGTGAGCTGTGGGCATGCTATGTTGGCACCGGAAACATGGCAACACTTGTGGGCTGCCCAGCACAATCTTCACTGATTAGATTCATATGAAATGAAGCATTTCACATTTTGAAGTACATGTAACAAATAAAGTTAATCTCTTCATAGTCTTTACGTAACTGGCATCCAAGACAACTACATAAAATTGGTCTCCTTGTATCAGCAGGACACCGCCAACATGTTTAGGGACTTAGCCTCACCTTAAGACACTGCTGATAATTATGAGGTGCCAGCTAAATCCCAAACTAATGGATGTCGCAGTGGCTGAAGTAGTTCGGGCGGTTACTGTTCCTTGGGTTTTCAGGTCTGATCCTTCTTGACCCATAGCAGCCTCCAGTCTAGCATGAGAAAATACATTGTGAACACAGAAAAGTCTGCTGATGTGGAAATCCAAGGCAGGTCAGGCAGCATCTATGGAAGTGAACAAACGATCGACGTTTTGGGCCGAGACCCTCCATCAGTACTGGAAGGACACCAGAGAGAAGATGGCAGAATAAAAAAGGTGGGGGAGGGGAAGGAGGATAACTAGACGGTGATAGGTGAAGGGAAAGTTGAAGGGCCGGAGAGGAGGGAGAGTGGACCACAAGAGAAAGGGAAGGAGGAGGGGCATCAGAGAGAGGTGTTAGGCTGGTGAGACAAGGTAAGAGGCCAGTGGGGAGTAGAAGATGAGTGGAGGAGAGAGAGTTTGTTTTTTGTACCGGAAGGAGAAATCGATATTTATGACATCAGCTTGGAGGTTATCCAGACAGAGTATAAGGTGTTGTTCCTGCACCCCTAGGTGACCTCATCATGGCAGAAGCGGAGGCCATGGACCGACATGTCGGAATGGGAATGGGGATCAGAATTAAAATGTTTGGACACCAGGAAGCTCGGCTTTTGGCAGATGGAGTGGAGGAGCTTGATGAAGCCGTCCCCCAGTTTACAACGGGTCTCACCAATGTACTGGAGGTCTCACTGGAACTACTGGATACAATAGATGAACCCAGAGGGTTTGCAGATCAGGTGTTGCCTCCCCTGGAAGGGTTGTTTGGGGCCCTGAATGTGGGTGAATGGGGAAGTGTAGTACTTTGGTCACTTGTGCAGATGAGTGCTGGGAGGGAAGTTAGTGAGAAGGAATGAATGGAAAAAGGAATTACAGAGCGAGTGGAAGGGAGTTAAAGATGTGTTTAGTGGTAGGATCCCTTTGGAAATGGCAGAAGGTGTGGAGGATGATGCATTGGATGCAGAGGCTCATGGGTGGTAGGTTTTTTTTAGCGTGTCGCACCAGACAGTCAGACATTCTTGTCTGGAGCATGGTGTCTGGATTGGTCTCCTTTTGGATTTATGACACGACACACTGCATCCGCAAAGCAAGCAGCATTATGAAGGACCCCACGCACCCCTCATACAAACTCTTCTCCCTCCTGCCATCTGGGAAAAGGCACAGGTGCATTCGGGCTCTCACGACCAGACTATGTAACAGTTTCTTCCCCCAAGCTACCAGACTCCTCAATATCCAGAGCCTGGACTGACACCTTACTGCCCTATTGTCCTGTTTACTATTTATTGTAATGCCTGCAATGTTTTGTGCACTTTATGCAGTCCTGGGTAGGTCTGTAGTTTAGTGTAGTTTTTTTCTGTGTTGTTTTTCACGTAGTTAAGTCTAGTTTTTGTACTGTGTCATGTAACACCATGGTCCTGAAAAACATTGTCTCATTTTTACTATGTACTGTACTAGCTGTTATGGTTGAAATGATAATAAAAGTGACTTGACCTGACTTAAACGGGTCATGATATGAACACTCCTGACTTGACCCTTTTTTTTTAAACGAGGCTGAGTGGCTAGCTCAACGCTCAACCCGGCACGGATGGAAAGCGTGCCCGGGGGGGGGGGGGGCGGGGGGGTGGTGTACTGACTTGGATTCAAACTCGGGAGACTTCGCTCCGGAGTCCGGCACTGATGCCATTGCGCCACCCGCCAGTCAGGGTGGTAGGTAAGGACAAGAGAAGCTATCACTGTTAAGGTAGTGGGAAGATGGGGTGAATGCTGATGTTCAGGAAATGGAGGAGATGAGGGTGAGGGCAGCATCAATGGTGGGGGAAGGAAACCCTGTTTGAAGGAGGAGGACATCTCTGATCTCCTGGAAAGGAAATCATCACCCTGGGAATAGATACGGTCGTGATGAAGGAACTGAGAAAAGGAAATAGTGTGTTTACAGGAGCCAGGGTGGGAAGAGGTGTAGTCGAGATAGCTGTGGGATTCGGTGGGTTTATAATAGAAGCTGGTTGACAGCTTGTCTCCTGAAATGGAGGCAGAGTGATCGAGAAAAAGGAGGGAGGTATTGGAAGTAATGTCTTTGCTGACAAGGGTGGATCACTCTTCTTGGCAAGTGAGATTTGTGGCTGTGAAGGAATGTCAGGTTCTGGTTGGCTTGGGGATTTCTCTAACAATTGACTCTGCTCTCCTCAACTGATCAATGTGTCATCTCCAGATGATATCAGATGCAATCTGCACTGCGCAGGAGAGTGGTCCAGTTCTATCTTTAAACATTCAGAGTACCCACATCTGATTACCTATGTAGTCGCTTGGCAGGTCTGTTTGTCCAGGAGTGAAACATCTAACCTCATTGGTTGAAGAGCCCTCAGTTTGTCTCAGCTGTCTATCTCAGCATACTCCATCTGAGTTTGGGTTTGAGGAGATCAAAGAGTGAGTGCAAAGGACGAGCCAAGAACAGCATAGCTGGTGAGTTGCTGGTCGTGGAGTGTGCTGCATTGCAATATTCTAGGATGAAATTGGCAAGCTTCTAATTCAGCGTTCGTATACTGTGTTCTGCTGACATTGCTAACAGTGAGTTCTTCAGACTCTGAACAAACCTTTCCAGCAAGCCATTGTAGAGGGGTGGTACGGTGCAGATGTAATATGTCTTATTCAAATAATTTTTCAGGAATAACTGATACTGTTCCACAATGAACTGTGGTCCATTGTCACTGACTAGGTGGTATGGAACACCAGTCCTTGTGAAGAGGCTTCTCAACACATCAGCGCTGTGCAGGACTGTAGTGGAGGCTATCAGGAACGCTTCTGGCCACTTTGTAGCTGCATCCATTACTACCAAGAAATTTGTGCCCATGAATGGTCCAGCAAAATTGACATGAATCCTTTGCCAGGGCAATGCAGGCTGTTCCCAGGGATGGAGAGGTGCTGCTCTTGGCATCATCTGTATACATTGTGATCCTGAAAAGTGCTCACAAGCTACTCGAACTGTTGATCTCTCCCAGGTCACCAGACAAAGCTTTAAGTCAACATTTTCATTTTGACCATGCCTAGAAGACCAGCATATAGCTCCTCCAACATGTTAGCTGTCAGATTGGATTGTAAAACAACTCATAATCCCAACATAATGAAAACCTGTCAAAGGCAATTTCATCCCAGCACTGGTGAAAATGGTGGATCTGGGATTTCAGCTGCACATTCAAGAAAGTTTGGGTGATCGTGTAGACCTGAGACAGTATGGTATCTCTTCGGTTTTGGATAATCTCTGCCACTTAAGGAAGAAATCAGGAGGGCTGCAAGAAGACATGAGGTTGCCTAGCAGACAAGATGAAAGAGAATCCTAAGAGATTCTACAGGTATGTTAAGAGCAAAAGGATTATAAGAGACGAACTTGGTCCTCTGAAAGATCAGAATGGTAATATATGCATGGAGACAAAGGAGGTGGGAGAGTTTTTAAATAGATATTCTGCATTTGTATTTACTCAGGCGATGGACACAGAGCCTATAGAAGTGAGGTAATTGGCAGTAAGATCATGGACCCTACACAGATTATTGAGGAGGAGGTATTTGTTGTCTTGGGGCAAATTAGCCCCCAGGCTTATCAAGGTGTTCCCTGGACCCTGTTGGAGTCAAATGCAGAAATTGAAGCAGCTCCACCCGAGATACTTAAATCATCTTTAGCAACAGTTGAGGTACCAGAAGATTGGAAGATAGCTAATTATGTTCCACTGTTTAAGAAAGGCTTCAAAAATAAACCAGTAAATTATATGCCAGTGAGCCTAACGTCAGTAATGGGAAAATTATTGGAAGGTATGCTAAGGGACAGGATATATCGAGTATTTGGGATAGACAGGGCTGAGTAGGGATAGTCAGCATGGCTTTGTGCATGGTAGGTTGGGCCTAATCAATCTTATAGAGTTTTTCAAGGATTATATAAACAACATACACTTGTTGATAGATAGATAAATAGATAGATACCTTATCGGTCCCAAAGGAAATTACAGCATCACAGTAGCATTACAAGTGCATAGATATACAAATATTAGAAAGAATAAAAAATAAATTACCTCAAGCAGTTGAACAGGAGGGGGTCATCACCTCCCTGGCTATAGGTTGACTCCTTATAGAGCTTAATGGTTCAGGGTAGGAATTACCTCATACAATGCTATTTGGAGCAGCACAGTTGGCTTAGCCTATTACTAAAAGTGCTCCTCTATTCAGCCAAGGAGGCATGCAGAGGGTGAGAAACATTGTCCAGAATTGCCAGGATTTTTCAAAGGGTTCTTTGATCTGCCACAGCCTCCAGTATGTCCAGTTTGACTCCTATAAAAGAGTCAGCCTTTCCAATCAATTTATTGAGCTTGTTGGCATCACCCGTGTTGATGCCATTGCCCCAGCACAGTAATGAGGGTAAACTCACCTATATAAGTACTGGTTGAAACATCTTACACCCCAAACCAGACTCAACACCTCTCTGTCAATCTGTGCATAATTTTTCTCTGCAGAGATAAATGTGTGTACTTCGTTTTACTGTAGC
The DNA here is from genome assembly GCF_030144855.1 of Hypanus sabinus. Taxonomy (NCBI): domain Eukaryota; kingdom Metazoa; phylum Chordata; class Chondrichthyes; order Myliobatiformes; family Dasyatidae; genus Hypanus; species Hypanus sabinus. The sequence goes on along the minus strand of NC_082719.1, from coordinate 63,159,959 downwards.
GAGGTGTGCAAATATGACATGGTGATGTAATGATGTAAGCCATTCACATACATTTACATATAACCCATCATGAATTATATAAACAACATACAATGCTTAAACAAACAATATATTTACAATATTGCTAAAATATTAAATCCACAACAGACTTCAACAATGTACAGATTGCACAGTATAGGAATATGCATCTACCACAAACAAAAAAAAGTCTGCAGATGTTGAAAGTCCAAGCAACACACAAAATGCTGGAGGAACTCAGCAGGCCAGGCAGCATCTATGGAAAAGAGTAAACAGTCGACGTTTTGGGCTGAAACATTGACTATGCTCTTTTCCATAGATGCTGACTGGCCTGCTGAGCTCCTCTAGCATTTTGTGTGTGCTATATGCATCTACCAGTCCCTCTAAGAGCAGTCAATTTTAATTTCTTATGCATTGTTCAGAATTGCAGATGTCTACTACTTCTACTGTATGTGTTGAGGTACTTTCTGATTTTATACTCCAATGTTAAGTTAAAGGTCTCAAGATCTAACATAAGAATATAAAAAAAATATGATTTCTTGCTAATGCATTTATCTCAGTCAACATCACACATTAATTGGCCATTCACTCACTTCTTCAGATTTATAGTAGTGTTATTGGTAACACAAACTCCCCAAATCACCTACAGATTTCTTAATGGGTTCCTTGGCATCTACCTGAAGAAAGATAGGAACCACATTGATCATGAGATCTCTTGGAACTGTCCATCAAATGCTGTGAAACACTCCTGTTTTTCATGGTTGTAGCTTTGCCAGGCTGACACTATGGTTTTAGATATGCCAGGCACTGCTTCTGGTGTGCACTTTCACTCTCCTCAGTGGATTATTGTCTGTCCCAAGGCCAATGTACTGAACAATCTGTCAGTTCTGGCAATAACTGGTTTTGTAGCATTTTTGATGTTAGCAAAAAGCATGCCTGTTTGTTTTAGATGGCAGCTGAACATCAATAACACAAGTGGTAACACAGAAGAGACTTTGCAGGTGCTGGAAATCTTGAGCAACACTCACAAAATCCCGGAGGAACTCAGCAGGTCAGGCAGCATCTATGGGGGTGCCGGGTATGGGGGCGAGGTGTTTGGAATAAACAAGCAACAGTTTAGTGGTTATGAAGGCTCTCAGCATTAAGTCAGTAATTTCTGCTTGACTTGCTGAATATTGCAAGTACACCAAGAGAATCAGAATCTATATCATTAGCATAGGTTGTGAAATTTGTGGTTTGTGGCAACAGTGCATTGCAATATGTAATAATAAAAACTGTAAATTATAATAAAAAGTGTATACAAAGAAGAAGAAAATTCAATAAGTAGTGCACAAAGAGAGGGAAAAGATTCTGAGGTCATGTTCATGAGTTCATTGTCCATTCAGTAATTTGAGGGTAGAGGGGGAAAAGCTGCTCCTAAAATGTTGTGTGTCTGTCCTCAAGCTCCTGTACCTCCTCACTGATAGTAGCTATGGGAAGAAGGCATGTCCTGGGGGATGGGGATCCTTCATGATGGATGCCCGCCTTTTTGGGGCATTGCCTTTTGAAGAAGTCCTTGATGCTGGGGAAACTAGTGCCCAAGATGGAGCTAGCTGAGTTTACAACTTTCTGCAACTTTTTCAATCTTGTGCCAGATAGTGATATCTGATTTCTCCTGCATACCACATAGTGATACAACCAGTTACTATGCTCTCCAGGGTAGGTGTAGAAATTATCAAGCATTTTTGGTGACATATCAATTCACCTCAAACTCCTAATGAAATATAGCTGCTATCATGTCTTCTTCGTAATTGCATCAATATGTCGGGCTCAAAACAAATCCTCAGAGATGTTGACAACAAGGAACTTGAAACTGTTCACCCTTTCCACTTCTGATCCCTTGTTTAGGACAGGTGTGTGTTCCCTCAACTTCCCCTTCCTGAAATCCACAATCAACTCCTCGGTTATACTGTACACCTGCTCGTTGCCACCTGAAATTGTGTCATCAACAAATTTAGAGCTGGTGTTTGAGCAGTGTCTAGCCACACATTTGTGGGTGTAGAGAGAGTAGAACAGTGGGCTAACATGCATCCTTGAGTTGCGCCAGTGTTGATTGTCAGTGAGGAGGAGATGTAATTTCCAATCCACACAGATTGTGATCTCCTGGTGAGGAAGTCAAGGATCCAGTTGCATAGGGAGGCACAGAAGCCCAGGTTTTGGAGCTTATTGATTAGAAATGAGGATAGGATTGTGTTGAATGTTAGCTGCAGTCAATAAACAGCAGCAGCCAAATGTTGGTATTGCTATGAATGCAGTGCATTAAGAGTTTAATTGCTATTATACAATTCATTAAGTGACTACTATTCCTATTACTATCAACCAAGCAGAGGATTTTTAATGGACTGATAAAGTCATGAAAATAGATAGATAGAGGAGAGCAGTGCTGGAACAGGCCATTCAGCCCACAATGTTGTGCTGAACCAGCTAAAAACCAAAGCAAGAATACCCAAACACTAATCCCTCCTACCTACATCATGTCCATATCTATCCACCTTCCTTGCAAAAGTAAAATATTTAACATCTGCAATCATTGACCTCAACTGCTGAGATGATTTTCAGTATGTGTAACAGCAGTTGTTTCTGTTTGAATGTTATGTTTATCATAACAACCATGAGTGTCATCTGGAGAAACATTTAAAACTGATCTGTGTATCTGCATGGAATTACCGGGGAGACAGTTCCATTACATCCTTTGCTTATGACTGGACAGTTGCACATGCTGTTAGTCTGTGCTAATCAGGTTAAATAAATTAAACGGCATCAACACTCAATGCTGACGATACCTATTGCTAGAAAATGTAATATTCAATCTATTCAGTTTGTAATCTTCAGTGGGGATATCTACTCTTCCTTGCTGGGAAGTGATTTCCTTTCACCAATATGTTTTCCCCTCTTCACCACAAGTTAAAGACTTGTGCCAAAGAGATTATCCTCTGTCTCCTTGATTGTGTCAGTTAAAGGAGCAGCCCAGTTATAATTTATCCACTCCTACTTGTAGTGTATATACCATATGTACAGCATATACAGCAATTAATGCCCATAATATTAATTAGGGACGGTGAGTACTGGGTATCAGGAATTAGTCAAGTTTGACTAGTTCCTCACACCCAGTACTGAATGGGTGGAAGGTCTAGTTTGATTAAAATAGAACTGCGAATTTCTGCTGTTTGACAAATATAGGACCATAGCTTGCAGCATGACAAATGGACCAGGCCTTCCAAAGGAAAAGTTAGCAAACATGTTACACACAAAGAGCTATCAGTCTGGAACTCTCCGTAAATTGCAATTGATGCTGATTTAATTTTAAATATGAGATTCTTAGTTTCTTCTGTTGCCAAAGTTACTAAAGGATATTGGACATAGGTGGGTACAGGCACATGATAAAAATCTTGCAAATGCAGGAAATCTGAAATCAATGCTGGAAAAACTTAGTAGATGAGACAGTATCTGCATGAAGCTCACCAGGATACTGGCAAGGATAGGCATTTCAGTTGTGAGAGTTGGGATAGTCTACATTTCTTTTCCTTGGAGGCTGAAGCGCACCCAGTTAGAATGCTCTCCACAGCACCTCTGTAGAAATTTGCTGGAGTCTGTGGTGACATGCTAAATCTCCCCAAACTCCTAGTGAATTAGCCACTGATATGCCTTATTTGTAATCGCATCGATATTTAAGGGTGTCACAGTAATATGGAGGTTAGTGTGACACTATTACAGCTTAGGCCATCAAAGATTGGAGTTCAATTCCAGTGCAATCTGTAAGGAGTCAGTACATCTTCCCTGTGGAATGTGTGGGTTTTCTCAGATGCTCCAATTTCCCCTCAAAGTCCAAAAACATACCAAGGAGGATAATTGATCATTGTAAATTGCCCCATAATTAGGTTAGGATTAAAATCAGGGTTGTCAGGGGTTGTTGGGCCAGTGTAGCTCAACGGGCTGGAAGGGCCTATTTCATCATTAAAAATATATATATATTGGCTTCAGGATAGATCCTCAGAGATGTTCACCCCCAGGAATTGAAACTGCTCACCCTTTCCACTGCTTATTCCTCAAACTGATCTCTTAGGGGTTAATATAAACATCTGGTCTGATGAAACAAAGAAGGCCTTTAATTTCCAATTAATGTGCTGTATTTGACCCAAGCATGCTGAATTCCACTGCTAGTTGAATAAAATAAACCTATATTCCATTTGCCATTGTCCAGCATTTTATCTTAAGTCCAAAAGTCGCCAAGAGAATTAGTTTGTATGTATTCACACTGTTGTTTTTGCAGTTCTGGTCATTGTTTCAAAGTTCAAAGTAAATTTGTCATCAAAGTGCATATACATCACCATATACAACACTGAGATTTATCTTCTTGAGGCCATACTCACTAAATCCATAACAGAAAAATACCCAAAACAGAATCAATGAAAAATCACACCAACAAAATGGATAAATACAAAAATAAAGAAATGATAATAATAAATAAATAAGCTCTACATATTAAGAACCTGAGATGAAGAATCCTTGAAAGTGAGTCCATAGGTTGTGGGAATACTTTAGTGATGGGGCAAGTGATGCTGAGTGAAGTTATCCCTTTGGTTCAAGAGTCTAATGTTGAGGAGTAATAACGGTTTCTGAACATGGTAGTGTGAGTCCGGAGCTTCCTGTACCTTTTTCCCGATGTCAGCAGTGAGAAGAGAGCATGACCTGGGTGGCAGCAGTCCCTAATGATGGATGCTGCTTTCCAGTGATGACACTTCCTGTAGATGTGGTCAATGGTAGGGAGAGCCTTATCCATGATGGACTGTACTGTATCCACTAATTTTGTAGGATTTTCCATTCAAGAGCATTGATGTTTCCATACCAGTGTTGCAGCCCGTCAATATACTCTCCACTACACACCTATAGAAGTTTGCAAAGTTTCATCAGTTCGTAATGATTGACAAATTTAGGATTTAATGCATGTCTTCTTAGCTTTTTGCTCAGACTTGTAAGTCTCATAGCACTGGCTGCTGTAGTGAAAATGGCTGCATGAGCAACATGTAGACAATCTGGCAACTGAGAGAAGACCAGCGAAGTTGGAGTTAGGCAACTGGAATAAGAAAGTTAGAGGGAGGCGAAATGCTGTGCCATTCAAGATTGAAAGATTCAAAGTACATGTATTATCAAAGCATGTGTGAGTATACAACCCTGGAGTTCATCTTTGCACAGACAGCCACAAAACAAAGAAAACCATGGAATCCTTTTAAAGAAAAAACGTCAAACCCCAACAAACAAAAAAAAGAACAAGTCGCCCCAAAAATGACAAAAAGGAGCAGAAAACACGCAATACAAAACATCAAATCACAAAGGCATCAGAAGTGTCCGGGTACATTCAGTGCAGCTCAGTTTAGTTTACTCTCTCACTATCTGCAGACTCCAACGTAAGCCCACCCCATCAAAATTGTACAAAGCAGCAACAGAAAAATGGGTGACCAGAAACCAGAAAGACATCACAATGTGAACTACAGAGTCCAGCAGTCCTCAAGCCGGCTCGACTAAATCCTACCCAAGACCCAAGGACTCCGGCACCATTCACCGGCAGCTTTGAGAGGCACCTTCCTCCAGGGAAGCAAGCGAGAAGGAGAGAAAGAGGGAGAGAGAGACAGACCTTCCACACACAGGTAGATGATGCACATCTGCCCACCTTCTGCTCTCATCCTCATTGATTTCAATCTTCCTCGATGCTTTAATTAGCAGGACTGGGGAGAAATGGAGTCGATCCTAAATTGGTTTGTGACCAGCTCAAGAAGTACTCTACTGGAAGATAAAAAATATATTATTAAGCTGCTCTCTCAGGCACAGAAGGTCTAAGGCAAGGTCCAGACTGGACAAATGGTGTAGAAAATAATTACACCATTCCATTTACTACAACAAACCCATTGATTCAATTTTTGAGTTACAATTGGTGGTTTCTCACAATCTCTTCTATAAATATCAATAAACAAATCCTAACCTGCACAAAGTCCTGTTTGTCCAACACCTTATCCTCAACCACCCTCTGTGTAAATTAAAATCCAGCCCTTTGTACGAAAATATGAGTGCTGTTTGAAAATATATTCCCAATGTTAATATAGTTTCTGAAATGCAGACAGTAATAAACCCATTAGGTCTCTTGAGAAAAAGCTTTTCAATTTGATTCAATCGATGTTGCCAATTTTTTGAAGATTTCCTGTTAAGTATTCCAGGCCTAAATGTATAGCTATTAGAGATAAAGAATGAGAAATACTTCTACAATGATGATGACACCACAAAAATGCAAGCACAATTTTTTTTACTCTCTTCATGAATTCTGGTATGTAACCTTTAAACCAAGGCTAAACTTTGATGGACATAGCCTGGAGCTTTATAACTAAAGGGATTAATGGTGCCACAAATTGCTGTGTCTTCTATTGTTGGTGAAATAAAAAGCAGAACTCCCATCCACAAATGTATTTGAAACAAACTCCTGATACATAGATCTGCAGAGGCAGGCATATGTGGCATTGTATATTGACAGGAATTGAGCATGCCTCTGTATCCAATGTCACAAAAAGTGTGTCTGGAATCTGGCTGAAGAAATTGCAGTTCATGTTGGCTGTTGATAATAATATCAAATAATTTAAATATTCAGAACCACCGTATAAACTTGACAACTGAAGGACAGAATTCTAAAATCAAGCTATATTAAAGCAGTTTTATTCCTAATAGCCATTTGATTAATTATAGGATCCTAATTATAAGACCATAAAACATAGGAGCCATAATTAGGCCACTTGGACCATCGAGTCTGCACCACCATTTCATACTGGCTGATCCATTATCCCTCTCAACCTCATTCTCCAGCCTTCTCCCCATAACCTTTCACGCTCTATCTAGTTAAAAACCAACCAACCTCCACTTTAAATGTACTCATTGACTTGGTCTCCACAGCCATCCATGCCAATAAATTCCACAGATTCACAGCCCTCCAGCTATAGAATTATTACGTGTAAAAATGATGCAAATTTGAAAGATTAATGACTGTGGTAATTATTCTCCTAGCTATTAGATCTGATTGCATAAAGAATGAGCTTGTGTTTTGTGTTTTTTTTACATTCCTACAATGCCCCACGGTCATTTCAAATCTGTCGATCCTTTTTGAAGTGCATTCCTTGTTGTTTAGTAAACTCCTTATCAGTGAATCATTCCTACCAAGGTTCCATAAACAAACGAGTTGATTGATCAGACAGTGTGCTTTGTTGTTGTTGCTGGAGGGAGGAGTTATGGTCAGGATCGCAGAAAGCCCTGCCTTTGTCTAAATTATACAATGGGAGCTCTTTCATCCAATGAAGCAGATAGAAATGATGGCCATCTCTTCTGCAATTCATAGTCAGCCATCCTGATGCAATCTGGCATGTCACAGTGAGTATTCCATAAAAGAGTATTACCTTCTTTCATAACAGAGCAGATTTTATAGCAATCAATATGGGCATGTGTAATATATCAAAGCACCTGTTCATTTCATGTTACGATCTCACTTTGTAATTCATTTTACATTGCTGCTAATTGTGTAGTAAAATAAAGTGGGTTTTCTGATTGAATCTCTAGAAACCTATAACTGTTTTAGAAACAGATTGCTTCTTTTACTTGAGCAGCTCTGTTTCTCCATATCTAAGAAAAAGTTAAAAGCAATGGTTTTAATATTATTGTTTTTGAGATATGCCTCTGTGATTTTTCAAATTCACATCAGATGTAGCAGAAAACAGAACATAGAAGAGAACAACACAGTTTTAAGCCATTCAGCCCACAATGTCTGTGCCAAACAAGATGCCAAATTAACCAAAATCTCTTCTGCCCACATCGCTCCATCCCCAACATATTCATTTTCCTATCTAAAAGCTTCTTCGAAGCCACTATCATATCCACTTCCAGCACTTGTCTTGGCAGCCTGTCACAGACCCTACCACCATCTGTTTAATAAACTTGTCCCACACATCTCTTTCAAACTTTCCCCCTCTCACCTTAAATACATGTCCTATAGTGTGGCAGTGTAGAGATACGTCTCTGCCAAGGGAGGTGTAAGGTGCCCCTTCCCTCTGCTAGCCTGCAGGTCACCCTAGGGCAAGGTGTGGCACTTGCTTAGCACCTCCTCCCCACCCCCGATCAGGGTCACGTGAAGCCATGGGACATCAATGGTGGATGAGTAACGGGTGCATATCGTAAGTCCTGGTTATGTAACCACAGACACCAGGCAGACAATCTCTGATAATAGCTGGGGTCGCTCATCTTGTAATGTCACTGCCCAGAAGAAGCCAATGGAAGGCCACCTCTGTAGAAAACTTTGCCAAGAACGATCACCTACGTCATATAATGATGATGATGATTGTTATAGTATTTGACATTTCTATCCTGGGAAAAAAATTCTGTCTAGTCTGCATATGCATCCCTTAGTTTTATAAACTTCTATCAGCAGAATAAGACTTCAATAAACAAAACTGCATGAAGCCTTCTCTACAATCTCTCACTATTATGGTATGGAATGAAATGGAGACTACAGCATTTTGTACCCCATATCGGGTTGAGAGGTGAAATGATTAGTGAGGGAGACTTGGGGGACAGAGGTGGAGTTGCTTTTGAGAGAATCAGAGGTTGATGGAGAGTGACTGGCAAAACATGCAGGTGAACGGAGAGAGGATTCTAGGTGGTGGGGAGAGATGACTGGTGATGGTGATGGGCTAGGGAGCAGGTCAGGAGAAAATGAGTAGATCAACCTTCTAACCAGCTAATTAGAGGGAGTATGGAAAAGGGAGTTGAGAGGACGTTGGTATAGAGTGGTTGGGTGAGGAAGGAATCAGTATGGATGGGAAGATAATGCAAGATTCTGATGCCTCAGAATACCCTGTTGATGCTCACATTAGGTCAGGCATCTAAACCAACACCCAAGTGGACTTCACCACCCCGTTCAGACACATACTAGAGCCTGAGGTATGTGTTGTTCTCTTGTGACTTAAGTTGCTTTCATAAGTAAGCAACTTACGAAAGTGTGGAAGTCCAACATTTGATATGTGTATGTATATCGTATGTATGGAGCATAAGAATCACATTTCCAGAGTGCACATTGCTCCCACAAAGAATCTGATATCATTTAGTAATCAATATTTCATAACATTTTGCACATCTAGAGATTGAAAACATTGTATTAGAAAAAATGTATGGTACTTCCTTCAACACAAGTACCTGGACTTGCAAGGACTGAGCTGTTTCCATCACAAAGGATATTAGCGGATCAATTTATATCCACAGCAATCCACTTTCATTGCCTTTTGTTGTGGAATGGTTTTTTAATCCACAAGGCGAGGTTTTTGTGCACTATTTTCTGAAAGATGCTTAATTCTCTCTTCCTGAATGTAGGGCATCCCAGGAGTATAACCCAGTTACTTGTATCAATCCAACAAAATGAGTCCAAAATACTATTAAAAATATACTTCAGTCTAATGTTACCTGTTCTAGATAATGTGAAAAAGCTTGGATTAAGAGCTAAAATAGATTGGATCAAACCAAAAATATTAACTTTAATCAGACCTAGGCTTAGTTCAAGGTATAAACCAAGGGTTGTTAGTGTTTTGCTCAGATTAGTTATAGTTTGTTATTGTATTTCTGAAATTTAAAAAATCATTCAATTTATAATGTTGTGCTTCTCTCTAAAAGAGTTAAAACCAACTAAGAATAACTAGTATTAAAAGATACAGGACATTTATTGTAAAGGAAATCTTTGTCTGAGAAAAAATTGAGAAATAGCAACTTCAACTGTAGCTGTCAGTAGGATCTCCGTTTACTGCAAATTGCAGGTAGGAGATACGGTCTTTCTTGTGCATTAGTGGAAAGTGCAGTGTGGATTAGTCTATTACTGTCACAAAAGGACAGCATTACACATGTTTTCTTTTAAAAGTTTCCTTTAATTGGCATTTCAAACAAAAACATTAACTTGGTTGAAATAGATGGATTTATGGTGTTGACATGTATACTGTGTTGGAGAAATACACCTGTCACCTGGCATCCAGTGCGGACAGAAATTGATATAGTTCAAAGAACAAATTATATTTTTGTAAGACAATGTAAAAGAACATATTATTTCCAAAGGTTTAAACATACCTGATTTTTTTTTTGTTGTAATTATATTTTGTCTGCAATTTTTTCCCCTTCAATAGTTTGGAGTGTATTAGCTACAAGGAGAGTTGAACAACCTTGGATTGTTTCCCATTGAGCATCAGGATCTGAGGGCTGAGCTGATAGGTATATAAAATTGTGACAAGCATGGATAGGATAAAGTCAAAGTCATGGAGTCATATACTTATACAGCATAGAAACATGCTCTTCAGCCCAATATGCCCACGTCAACCAAGATGCCAACCTAAGCTATACCCATTTCACTTCTAAATGTTTCCCATCCATAATACCTGCCCTAATGTTTTTAAACCTTTAACTGTACTTGCCTTTGCTACTTGCTCTGACAGTTCATTCCGGATACCCACCACATTCTCTCTGAAAATACTCCCCCTCCTCAGGTCCTCTTTAAATTCTTCCACTCTCACCTCAAATGTGTGTCCTCTGGTTTTGATCCTCAGACCCAGGGAGAAAGACTATGGCCTTATCTATGCCCTCATCATTTTGTATAACTCTGTAAGACTAACTCCTCAGTGTCCTTCAGTCCAGGGAGAACAGTCCCGGCCTATCCAGTCTCTATGTATAACTCAATCTCTCCAATCCCAGCACTGAAAATGAAGAATTCTGCTAACACATTGATGCCACACCAGGCCTGCATTGCCTTCTGTCTTCTCTGTACTTTAACTTGTACCCAGAACCTACCCCTGGTAGCATAGTGGCTAGCATAGCACTTTAGAGTCAGTGATAGTTAGATTGGGATGCACTTCCTGACACTGTCTGTAAGGAGTTTATACGTTCTCCCTCAGTGAGTTTCCTCCGGGTTCTCCGGTTCCCTCCCACGTTCAGATGTATGGTTAGGATTAGGGATAGTAAGTTGTGGGTATAATACCCCTTGGGAACTGCCTCCAGCTCATTCTTGTTGGTCATTGTCCAAGCAATGCATCTCATTTGGTGGCCGCTTTATGAGACACAGGAGTGGAATCGGTGTGCGCTTCTGCTGCTGTATCCCATCCATTCAGAGACCTTCTTCTGCACACCACTGTTATCTGAGTCACTGTCAACTTCTTGTCAGCTGGAACAAGTCTGGCCATTCTCCTCTGACCTCTCTCATTAATAAGGCATTTTCACTCACTGAACTGTCATTTTCAAAACTGGACTTTTTTAAATTTTTGCCCTATTTTCTATAAATTCTAGATACTGTTGTGCATGAAAATCCCAGATTTTCGGTTTCTGAGATACTCAATCCACCCCATCTGGCACCAACAATCATTCCACAGTCAAAATCAATTAGATCATATTTCCTCCCTGTTCTGATGTTTGGTCTGAACAACAACTGAACCTCTTGAACATATCTTCATGCCTTTATGCATTGTGTCCCGCCACATGATTGGCTGATTGGATATTTGCATTAATGAGCAGGTGTACATAATAAGGTGGCCACTGGATGGATGTTTTGACATACATGTGACAAATAAAGCTAATTTGCTAATGTTAAATAGCAATGTGGAGATTTCCAAGTTTCATGAGCTGCAGCAATAATAACTTACAAAGTGTTGAGTATCTGCCAATTTCTGCAGCGAGGTTGCACGTATTATAACGCTCAACAGCACATCAATGTAACAAGAGCACTATTAGCAACTACCAGGAAGCATTTTGAGAACATTTTTCAATTCCAGACACAGTCAAACTTGATTTCATCTGAAATGCAACCTTTTAAGAAGCGACTGTGAAGATCAGAATTCCATCTGAACTGATTTGATTGTTCACTGATTCCATAAAACTTATCAGCTACATCTGTGCAGAATACTTTACATCATTCTATTTTGTCTGGACTTCACAGCAGATCAAGGAAATGTTTTTATTAACACAGTCTGCATGATTAATAGGCAACGTAAGTATTTCGGTATGAAATCCTAAACATATGTGCGCACGAAGAAGCAATTAAACACCTGTTTCAAAGAAAGGAAAGGATTTGAATGGGTCATTACAAATAATCTCAAAAGTTGACACTGAAATACACTTTTTCCTCAATATTGTTAATAAGGTATTAGTGAAATGAATTGTGCGCAATCAAATGAAACATTAATAGATTTTGGAATTAATCCTTCATTTGTGTACTTTGTGTACCTGTATTACAATGGAGACCTTTGATGAAACTCAAAATGTGTCGAGAAACAGAAAATAAGAAGAACTAACTGTGCCCTGAATCCCATTTTATTCAGTGCAAGCATTCCTAGTTTCCATTGTTGCATGTGTTACTCACAAACTTCTGACTAATTGCTGGACAATTCTTACTGTATATCAGCATAAATGCTGAGTATTTATTTCAATAGAACAACAAAAGAACTAGAGTCATAGTCATAGAGTAATGCAGCATGGGTACAGGCCCTTCAGCCCAACCAGGCCTTGTTGACCACTGTGCTTGCCCGTTTTGTCCCTGTTTCCTGTGCTCAACCAATGCCCCTCTCAGCCTCATGCCTGTGTTTACCTATCCAAGTGCTTCTTAAATTATAATAATATACCTGCCTCAGCCACTTCTTCTGGCAGTCCATCTCATGTACTGTACTCATCATCCTCTGTTTGAAAAAAATTACCCCTCACATTCCTTTTATCTCATTCTCCTCTCACCCTAAGTCTGTCTCCCCTATTCTGGGGTAAGATTGTTACATCCATCTTTTCAAAGTCTCTCATAATGTTAACAAGAGTTAATTCTCCTATACTGAGGAATAAAAACTTGGCCCAACCAACCTTTCTCTTTAACTCAGACCCTTTAGTTGTGACATATCAACATAAAACTTCCCTACTCTCTTTCCAGTTCAACCACATCTTTCCTATAACAGCTTGACCGAAACTGTACAGAGTACTCCAAATGCAGAATCACTGATGACTAACACAACATAATGTCCTAATTCCTACACTCAGTGCCCGAAGTGAAGAAGGCCAGCATACTAAAACACCTGTTTCTTTTTAGTCAATTCTTTTTGGAGTGTGCTTTGTAGTCAATTCTCATTGGTGCACGGACGCTAGGTTTATGTCACCTTCTTGTTCTCCTGACTTAGAAAAACTAGCAATTAAATACAGAGCATTCTAGTTGCCTTGGGAGTTCTCGTCCATGATCCTGACCACAGTTTACATCCCATCAGTGGCTGATTATAAGCAAGCACTCGCAAAACTGCACAATGCTGTCTTTAAGCAAGAAACAATCCCAAATCATTTCAAATCATAGTCGGTGACTTCAAAACCCTGCCCAATTATCACCAGCACATACCCTGCTGCACCAGAGGTCCCAACACACGAGACCACTGCTACACTGTGCTCCTTTCTGAGACCAGATTTTGGCAAGTCAGACCATTTGTCTGTACTCCTGCTACCTGCATACAGACAGAGCCTAAGGAGCACTGCTCCAGAGATCAAGACAACCACAAAGTAATTGCAGTAGGCTGAGGATTGCCTTGTGTCAGTGGACTGGGCTGTGTTCAAGAACTCATCTGAGGAGCTGAACGACTACACCAGGGTCGTTACAGTCTTCATTAGAACAGCTGTGGATGAGTGTGTCCCCACACAATAGTTCAGGGCTCTCCCCAATCAGAAGTCTTGGATGAACAATAAAATCTGGAAGCTGGTGAAGCCAGACCAGAGGCATTCAAGTCTGGAGATCAAGAATGCTACACGAGGTGCAGGTATGATCTCCGGAAAGCCATCTCACGGGTGAAGTGGAGATTCTGGACTAGACTGGAATCGATGAGGGAGGCTCGACAGCTGTGGCAGGGTTTGAATGCCATAACCTCCTTAAAAGTTAAATCTTGTAACATAGGGGAGAGCAGAGCTTTGCATCCAGATGAGCTCAATGCCTTCTATGTTCACTTTGACCACCAGAACAGGGAGGAACCATTGCACACCCCCATGTCTCTCAAGGATCCTTTAGTCTCAATATCTGAAAATGACATGCAGGTTGCCTTCAAGAGGGTGAATTCAAGGAAAGCATCTGGTCCAAACAGAGTACTTGGCCAAGTACTGAAGACCTGTGCTGACCAACTGGCTGGTGTAATCATGGATGTCTTCAACCTCTCGCTCCAGCAGTGTGTGGTACCCACCTGCTTCAAGCTGGCTTCAAGAAGAACGTGGTAACCTGCCTCAATGCCTATCACCCAGTGACACTTACATCCACAGTGATGGAATGTTTTGAGAGGCTGGTGTTGAAGCATATCAGCTCCTGTCTGAGTGGAGATTGGATCCCCTCCAATTCATCTACCAATCTCACTGGCTCTTCACCCAATTCTGGAGTATCTGGTCAGCAAAGATACATACAGCAGGATGCTCTTTATCAACTACAGCTCGGCATTTAATACCATCAGCCCCTCAAAACTAATCAGTGAACTCCAAGACCTGGGCCTCAATACCCCCTTGTGCAACTGGATCATGGATCTCCTTACACTTGTAGATCCATGTCAGTTCAGATTGGCAGAAACATCTCCTCCGCAATCTTCATCAGTACTGCAGGGATGTACACTTAGCCCCCTGCTCTACTTGCTTTACACTTAACACTGTGTGGCAAAGTACAGCTCCAACACCATATACAAGGTTTCTGATGATACCATTGCTGTATCAAAGGTGGTGATGAATCCACGTACAGGAATGAGACTGAAAACTTGGCTGGGTGATGTAATAACAACAACACCTCACTCAATGTCAATAAGACATAAGAACATAAGAAACAGGAGCAGGAGTAGGTCATCTGGCCCGTCAAGCCTGCACTGCCATTTAGTAAGATCATGGCTGATCTGCCCACGGACTCATGTCCACCTACTGCCTTTCCCCATAACCCTTAATTCCCCTACTATGCAAAATCTATCCAGCCTTGTCTTAAATATATTTACTGATGTAGCCTCCACTGCCATTGAACAGAGAATTCCACAGATTCAGCACTCTCTAGGAAAAGCAGTTCCTCCTCATATCCATCCTAATTTTACTCCCCGGAATCTTTAGGCTCTGTTCCATGGTTCTAGTCTCACCTACCAGTGGAAACAACTTTCCCACCTCTATCTTATAGAACCATAGAAGCATAGAACATTACAGCACAGAAACAGGCCTTTCGGCCCTTCATGGCTGTGCTGAACCATTTTTTCTGCCTAGTCGCACTGACCAGCACCTGGTCCTTATCTAAACCTTTCATAATTTTATATGCTTCTATAAGATCTCCTCTCATTCTTCTGAATTCCAGTGAATACAGTCCCAGGTGACTCAATCTCCCCTCATAGTCTAACCCTCTCATCTTTGGAATTAACCTAGTGAACCTCCTCTACACCGACTCCAAAACCTGTGTATTCTTCCTCAAGTATGGAGACCAGAACTGCACACAGTACTCCAAGTATGGCCTCACCAGTACCCTGTACAGTTGCAGCATAACCTCCCTGCTCTTAAATTCAATTCCTCTAGCAATGAAGGCCAACATTCCATTTGCCTTCTTGATAGCCTGCTGCACCTGCAAACCAACCTTTTGTGATTCATGCACAAGCACCCAAATCCTTCTGCACAGCAGCATGCTGCAATCTTTTACCATTTAAATAATAATCTGATCTTCCATTTTTCCTTCCAAAGTGGAGGGCATCGCATTTACCAACATTGTACTCCATCTGCCAGACCCTTGCCCACCCACTTAAGCTAACTATATCTCTCCGTAGACTCTCTGTATCTTCTGCACAATTAGCATTTCCACTCAATTTAGTGTCATCAGCAAACTTAGATACACTACACTGGGTCGCCTCTTCCAGATCGTTAATGTAAGACAAAAGAACTGATTGTAGTCTTTAGGGCAGGGAAACTAGAGGTCCATGAGCCAGTCCTCAGCAGAGGATCAGAGGTGGAGAGGGTCAGTAATTTCAGGTTAGAGGCTACCCAGATGGAGTATAAGGTATTGTTCCTCCACCCGAAGTGTGGCCTCATCACGACTGTGGAGGAGACCATGGATATGGACCTCGACATGGGCCAAGATCTCCTTAGATTCATAGAGTAATAAAGTACAGAATCAGGTTCTTTGGCCCACTTTGTCCATGCCAACCATAATATTCTTCTTGCTACTCCCAGTTACACAATTCGGCCCATAACCCTCCAGTCCTTCCTTTCCATGTACTATCTAAATGCCTATTTAAATGTTGCAATTGTGCACACTTCATCCACTTCCTCTGATAGCTAATTTCAGATACTCACTACATCTGGCTAAGTTCCCTCTCAGGTCTCTTTCAGTTAATTCCCCTCTTATCTTGTATACTGTATCTTGTTTCCCTTGTCTCTTGAGCAACGATAAGAGCAACAATAATTTTCTTCTCCTCCTCAGTGAACACCAAGGAGAAAAAAATCATTTAAAGTCTCACCTATTGTGGTGAACTACATATACCTGTCTGTCCCCCCGCTGACTGCTCCTGTGGCTCCTCCCACAGACCCCGGTATAAAGGAGATTGAAGGCACTGCTCCTCCCTCAGTCTCCAGGATGTTGTGTGGTGGTCTCAAGAAAGCTTGTGCTTTCTTCCAGCCAATAAAAGCCTACCTTAACCCACGTCTCAGAGCTATTGATGGTGCATCACCTATCTCATATGGTCTAAGACACTTGTGACCCTGTTGATCACTAAGGGTTCTTATTCTTTCCTTAACTACCCTTTCGTCCTTAATGTAGTTGTAAAATCCCTTGGGATATTCCTTCGTCTTATCTGTCAGATCCATCTCATTCCCTCTTTCTGGATTCTTGATTTTTCTCTTCAGAGTATTCTTAATCTTTTTATAGTAATCAAGGGATTTGCTCAGTCTTGAATTCCTAAACCTAATGTATGTTTCTTCCCTCTTTTGACCTGAGCCTCAACATCTCACTGTCCAAGGTTCCTTAAACTTGCCAAGTTTACTTTTCAGCCTAAAAGGAACATGTCACTTCTTCAAAGCCTTCTACCTGACATTCATTAATTTCCCTACTAACAGGTTTATAAATTGACCTCTGCTAAATCCTGCAAAAATAGCTGTTCTCCATTTTAAGAACCTAATCTATGTACCTGGTCTTTCCCTTCCCCTCACTATCTTAAAACTTATAGAATATGAGTATGTAACAGAAGCAAAGTGCTCCCTGACTGCCTCTTCAGTTACTTACCCTGGCTTATTTCCCAAGAGGAGGTTCAGTATTACACCCTCCCAAGTGAGACCCTCGACATATTGACTCAAGAAACTTTACTGTGTAGAGTTCACAATTTATTCCCCATCAAGTGAAGTCAGATTTTCTTTTCCTACTACTGGCCTTGATCCGGTCACTTCACTTCTTTGAACTGGATAACCATCTGCACTTGAATACTTTTTCCTTTAGATAAGCATTCAGAATAAACTCCTAATCTCTCAGTTAATCTACACTTTCTTTATTTTATTATTATTGAGGTTCAGCATGGTTAACAGGCACTGCGGGCCCCAGAAATGCCTGTGCCACTCAATTCCAGATAGGTGACCTGCTAAACCATACACCTTTGGAATGTGGGAGGAAGCTGGAGCATCTGGAGGAAACCCACAGGGAGAACATACAAACTCCTTAGAGATGGCAGCAGAATTGAACCCATGTTGCTGGCACTGTAATGAATAGCGCTATGCTAAATACTACACTACCATACCCTTTCCTATATATATATATATATATATATATATATATATATATCAGGGTTTCTTGCGGATTACTGCTTTTGCCACTGACCCACATGAAGTAAGAGTCAGTTTGTCAACCCTTTAAGCTTACACTGCTAATTTGTTTTGATCATGGATGATCTGAGCTCATTCACAGTGTTCCAGACTCCTTGAGGCCTGTATCTCAGAAAAGTCCAGGATTTTATTCTTTTCAACCCCCTCAAATCAGCAACAGTTTGGGGATAGAAATTTCCAGGGTTCCAGTATTATTTGGGGGCAAATGTTACTGACATCCATTGCAATATATGGTGATGTCCTGCTTACGATTAATCTGAAGACAGTGTTTTCTTGTTCATTCCTTGGCATTATCATTTCAGAGGATAAGTCCTGGCTCCAGTATTAAGTTGCATTACAAAGAAGTTACAGTAGCACCTCTACTTACTTAGAAGATTGTGCAGATTTGGTATTTCATCTAAAACTTTGACAAACTTCTATGGATATACAGTGGAGAGTATACGGACTGGTTGCACTAAGGGCTGGTATGGAAACACCAATGCCTAAGATCAGAGAAGCCTACAAAATATAGTGGATACAGCCAGTCCATTACAGGAAAAACCATCCCCACCATTGAGCCCATCCATAACAAAGCAGCACCCGTCATCAAGGAGCCCCCACTACCCAGGCCATGCTCTCTGCTTGCTGCTGCTATACAGGGAAGGAGGTACAGGAGCTTTAAATCCCTCACAACCAAGTTCAGGGACAGTTATTACCCTTCAAGCACGTGGCTCCTGAACCAGTGTTGATAGCTTTACTCACCTCAACACTGAACTGATTCCACAACCTATGGACTCACTCTCAAGGAATCTATAGCCATGTTTTAGTCCATAGACCATAAGACATGGGAGAAGATTTAAGCCATTTGACGCATCAAATCTGCTCTGCCTTTATTATCCCACTGAATCCCATTAGACAATAGACAGTAGGTGCAGGAGTAGGCCATTTGGCCCTTTGAGCCAGCACCACCATTCACTGTGATCACGGCTGATCATCCACAATCAGTACCCTGTTCCTGCCCTCTCCCCATATCCCTCGACACCGCTATCTTTAAGAGCTCTATCTAATTCTTTCTTGAAAGCATCCAGAGAATTGGCCTCCACTGCCTTCCAAGGCAGAGCATTCCACAGATCCACAACTCTCTGGGTGAAGAAGTTTTTCCTCAATTCCGTTCAAAATGGCCTACCCCTTATTCTTAAACTGTGGCCTCTGGTTCTGGACTCCCCCAACATCAGGAACATGTTTCCTGCCTCTAGCATGTCCAACCCCTTAATAATCTTATATGGTTCAATCAATCCCTGCCTTCTCCCTGTAACCATTGATGCCCTGACTAATTAAGAACGTATCATCCTTCACTTTAAATATATTCAAACACTTGGCCTCCATAGCTGTTTTTGACAGTGAATTCCAGATTCACCACCCTCTGGCTAAAGAAATTGCTCCTTATCTCTGTTTTAAAGGGACGTCTTTCTATTCTGAAGCTGCGGCCTCTGGTTCTTGACTGATCCACCAGAAGACACATCCTCTCCACGTCCATTCAAGGTTCAACGTACATTTATTATCAAAGTACGTATGCAGTATACAACTCTGAGATTAGTCTTCTCCAGACAGCCACAAAACAAAGAAATTAATGGAAGCCATAAAAGGGAAAACATGAAACCATCCTCCCCCACACACACACACACAAGAAACTATATTTTGTAGGTTTTTCTGATCTTAGGCATTGGGGTTTCCATACCAGCCCTTAGTGCAACCAGTTCATATACCCCCCACTGTGTATCCATAGAAGTTTGTCAAAGTTTTAGATGACATATCAAATCTGCACAATCTTGTAAGAACTTTTGACTCTTTCAAAGGTTCAGAGGTTCATTTTGTCATCAAAGTATGTGTGCAGAATACAAGACAAATCTCAGAGCTGTCTCCTGCACTCTGGTTGAATGCTCTAGTTGAGTGATCTTTCATTGATTCTGTCATGTTATTATTCTATAGATTTATTGAGTATGCCCACAAGAAAATGAATCTCAGGGTTGTATATGGTGACAATGTATGCTTTGCTAACAAGATTTACTTTAAACTTTGAATTTCATTTATCCTGCTCCTTTTGAATTGCCTTCAAAAAATCCTAGCCATTGCTATTCTACCTTCATCCCTGATTGTGTCCTCTTCCAATCAACTTCGGCCAGCCTGTCTCACATGCCTTTACTCCATTGCAATACTGTACATCTGACTGTGTCTTCTCTCTCTCTAACAGCAAGGTGAATTCTATCATACTTTGATCACTCTCTCCCAAGGGTTCCGTTACCTTAAGCTCCAATCAAATCTGGTTCATTACACAACACCCAATCCAGAATTGCCATTCCCCTAGTGGGCTCGACCACAAACTGCTCTAGGAGTCATCTTTTAAGCATTCTACAAAAGTCCATCTCCTGGGATCCAGCACCAAACTATTTTTTGCAATCTACCTGCATATTGGAATCTCAATGACCATTGTAAGATTCCCCCTATTAAATGTCTTCTGTGACTTTTGTTGTAATTTATATTCCATGTACTGGTTACTGTTCAGAAGCCTGTGTATTCTATAACTCCCATCAAAGTCTTGTTACTTCTACAGTTTTTTAACTCTACCCACAAATATTCTACATCTTCGGATCCTGTGTCAAAGCATTCTAAGGATTTGATGTCATTTTTTACCAAGAGAGTCACCCACCCCCTTTGCCTACCTGCCTGTCATTTTGATACAATGTATATCCTTGGATGTTAAGATCCTAACTATGATCTTCTCTCAGCCCAACTCAGTGATTCCTCTACCATCATACCCACCAATCCCTAACTGCACTCAAAATCACCTACCTCATTCCGTGCATTCACCTTCAGTCCTGTATTCATCACCCTTTTCGATTTTCTTCCCCATGTTCCATCTCACTCATCCTACTGGCTGCAATTTTTCCCTATCACCTGCCTGTCCTTCCTTACAGTCCCACTATACAGTCATCCAGGTAACTCTGAGTCCCTGGAGAATGTTGCAGAACCTGGTCCTTAGCTTTCTGTCAGGGTGCAGCTATAGATGCCACTCCAAAGATAAGCCTATTATAGTGATAAAGCCCTTAGTGAGTGTCTTCTTCCATCTCCATCTGTAGACAGGCCTCAAAGTCCACTTTGCTGAAATGTTCCCTCTAGAAAGGTTTGAAAAGATATCCTCTATCCTGGACAGAAGGCGTTGATCTACATTCAGTACTGGGTTGATGGTTACCTTAAAATCACCAGATATCCTGACAGGCTCATTCTTCTTGGCTATTGTGACCACTGGCATTGCCCCTGGGCTCCACTTTACCTGGGAAAGAATTCCTTCAGCCATCATGCGATCTAGTTCACTGGCTACTTTATCATGGATGGTATAAGGAACTACACGGGCTTTGTAAAACTTGGGCATAGCATTTTCATTTAGCACCATCTTACCCTTGATATATTTGACTTTTCCAGTGCTTCCCCTGAACGCTGCTGTGGCATCATTCAGTACCTTTCTCAATCAGCTTTCTGATGACTCTACTGCAGGGAATGTGGTATGCAAATGGTGGATGGTTCTCCAATCAATTTGTACTTGTCTCAGTCAATAACATCCCTACAATGCTGGTCCTCTTCTTTTGACCACCTACCAGTTCAATGTGTCTTAATGGCTGTTTATTTCTCTGCTATGAATGCCATTTCCACAGAAGTTATCTTTTTCCCAGAATAAGTTGAATATCTGCAGGCTTCAGTTTGGTATATTTGAAATGCTGTTCAAATTCATTTTGTAGAATGACTGAAACAGCTGAGCAAGTGCCCAATTCCATTTTAATTGAATTACCATTCAATCATGTGAAAGTTACTGTATATTATTTGTCTATTGTTAGGCAACCCAGTTGTGTGTCACTCTCATTATTATTAGATTTTTCAGCAACATAATGCAGAGTAGTGGTCTTCTTGAAACTGTAACCTGATGTGCTCTTTGTATGTGTCACACTTTGCTGCATTTTCTGCAAGTTTTGCCTTTAAGTCTGCATTGGTCTTGTATGTGTGAGCTCCTGCCACAATGGAAAAACAAATTGTTCGTTGCAATTTTGTTCATGCTCACTTTCATTCCTGACTGCAACTCAATTGCATCTCACTCTGCTGTTTCCATTGATACTGTGATTTCAACTGCTTCTTTAAATCTGAGCTGTGCTTTAGTTAAGAGCCATTTTTGAATGCTTTCTTGTAAGATTCCACAGGCTAAGTGATCTCTCAATGAATTGTTAAGCCCATCACTGAACTGACAATGATCAGAAAATACCTTCAATTCAGCCACATACACTGAAATGGACTTCCCTTCCCTGCATTTCCCTGAAGCATTCTGCAATGGTTTTGGATTTAAATGTTCCTGCAGCACTTTCACGATATCGGCAAAGCTGCTTTCGGTTGCAGCAGTTAAACTTCTAAGCAAACTGCACGCTGTTCCACCTAATGCACTTAGCAAAACTGGCTCTGGCTTCTCATTGGCTATTCCATTTACTTCAAAATACTGCTCAATTTGTTCCATAAACAGCGGCCAGTTATCTTTTGTGCAATTGAAGTGTCCATCTTCTTGCCACTGCCTGTAAGGAGTTTGGAGGTTCTCACCGTGACCGTGTGACTTTCCTCTCACAGTCCAAAGATCTACCAGTTGGAAGATTAATTGAACATTGTAAATTGCCCCGTGATTAGGCTAGGATTAAATCAGAGGATTGCAGGGCAGCATGGTCTGAAGGGCCATTCCACGCTGTATGTCATGAAAAATAAATAAACAAACAAATAAATATCTTTCTGAATTAGCCAGCCATTTCTGCTCTTTTCTTTATTTTTTATGATTACTATCACCTGGTACTTACTGCTTATGAACCCGTGGATTCGTCCGTTTCCTGCCTTTTTTTGACACGACTGTCTCTGTCCTCTTTCTAAGAAAGCCTGCTGTACTTGTTTTTAAAACTCAAATGTATTGCTGCACTTCAACAAGCAGGCTGTCATCTCAGGTTCATTTCAACTCTGACTTGTAGCCACTGTTATGTTTTAAAACTCGACAACATAAAAATAATTGAAAGAAAAATGTGCAAGTCTGGAATGTGTGTGCATTCGTTTGTTTTTACTCTTAGTGAAGCCTATTCTTAAAATGTAGTGACATAATGACATATGCCATTCACGTGCTTTTTCATACAACGTAATGAATTATTTAAACAACAAAGAGTGCTTAATCAAACAATATATTTATAATGTTACTCAAATATTACTGAAATATTAAATGCATTTCAAGCAGCATGACCAAGAAAATGTCTCCTCAATAGCAGTCAGAGATGTGAAGTGAAAATCATCCTTTCAATTGGCAAAATCCAATGTTTGAGAAAGCTGCTGAATGCACGAATGCAGCCTGTCTGCCCATAGGTCAAGCACAGAGTCATGCTGGCAAACATCTGCTGATTAACCATCCAAAGGCAAAGATAGGTAGCCGGCTGAATCTGATCCTAGAGATGTGTCAGTCAGTATGGATTCAGTGAACTAAGCCAGCTCCGTAATGGGCACTAGCCTCCTCCACATTGAGGACATCTTCAAAAGTCAATGCTTCAAAGAGGCAGCATCCATTAATAAGGACTGTTATCATCCAAGACATGCCCTCTTCTCATTGCTCAGATACTGGAGCCTGAAGATGTACACTCAATGCTTTAGGAACAGCTTCTTACCCTCTGCCATCAGATTTTTCTCTCATTATTTATATTTTTATTATTATGTATTGCAATGTACTGCTGCCCCCAAATAACAAATTTCACAACATATGCCAGTGAAGTTAGCCCTGACTCTGATTCTGATTTGGTCAGTTTGTCTTCTTTTGCATTTTGGTCGTTTGTCAGTCTTTGTCTTTTTATATATAGCCTTTTGTAAAGTTCTATTGTATTTCTCATTTCCTGTCAATGCCTGCATGAAAATGAATCACAAGGTAGCAAAATAGTAATACGTATGTACTTTGATAATAAATTTACTTTCTTTTCCTGAGTTAACCAGCATTTCATAAACAGCATGTCCGATAACATGCAGTGTCTGAACTTTCCTCCAGTAAGGGAGCAAAATGCAATGACAGCTCACCTGAATAGCAGCTTTCCAAAATTAAGAAACATTCCCTCGTTAATTCTATTGCATTGAATTAGTGTTTTGAAGAGAATAACTGAATGAGTGTCCACTCCCTTCCTCCTGCTTGGGTGATCATTACTTACAGTCCTGTTTTACGCAGTTCACGAGGGAGTTGAGCACCCAGTTACTTTCAGAGAGATGAATTTCATTGTTTGTCCTGAAAACGGAAAGGTGGTGATCACCTGTGCAGCTGAAATAAACTGACCCTGTCAATCTGCTTGCTGCAACTTGATCACATTCCCATTGTACAGTGCCTATAAAAAGTATTCACCACCCCCCCCCCCCGGAAGATTTCATGTTTTGTTGTTGATTATCAGTGGATTTAATTAGGCTTTTTTTTACACCGAACAACAGAAAAAGACTTTTGTTTCAAAGTGAAAACAGATCTCTACAAAGTGATCTAAATTAATTACAAATATAAAACACAAAGTAATTGCATAAATATTCACCTCCTTTAATATTACACACCAAGTCATCACTGGTGTAGCCAATTAGTTTTAGAAGTCATGTTATTAGTTAAATTGAGGTCACCTGTGTGCAGTCAGGAGCATTTCAATTGTTTGTAGTGAAGATACACCTGTGTCTGGCTGATCCCACTGATGGTGAGTCAGAATCCTGGCAAAAACTACACCAAGGAGATGAAGGAGCACTCCAAGCAATTCCATGAAAAGGTAATTGAAAAGCACAAGTCAAGAGATGGATTCAAGAACATTTCTGCATCGCTGAAGTGGAAAGATAAAGTTGTAAATCTGCCTAGAGCAGCCATCCTCAAAAGCTGAGTGACTGCAAGAAGGATTCAATCAGTGGCAGGAGGAGACACTGTGATGGGGTTTCTCACCGGCTGACGACACTTGTTTGAAAAGAGAGCTTTGCAGGTGTTCAGGCTCATTCTGATGTCCGTTCACAGGCAGGAGCGGGCCACAGGAGCAAGGTCTCTCACAGGTCGGCATGCTTGTTTAAAAGCACAGAAGGAACAAATGGGATAGCCATTGTTGAGACTAGGAGTGTCAGGCAAAAGAGATGTTGACTCTGGGTAAGTTTCTGTTGAAGTTCCTTTTTGATTCTCTCTTACTGTACCTAGTGTAGTAAATGGTTGTTGTATGTTCTTCGTGCTGGATGTTAGAATAAATCTGCATCCAGCTGCAGCTCCTTGAAGACCATATTGGGGATCTGGAGCAGCAGCTGGATGACCTTCAGCTTGTACGGGAGAGTGTGGAGATAATTGATCAGAGTTACAGGGAAGTAGTCACCACAAAGCTGCAGGAGGCAAGTAGCTGGTTGACTGTCAGGAGAAATGGAAATAGTCAGTTGGAACAGGGCACCACTGTGGCCATTTCCCTCAATAATGATACTATTATATTGTTATAAGTATACTGTTTTGGAGATGACCTTCCAGGTGAATACCATTGAATTATTGGCACTGAGCACAGATCCGTAGTGTGAAAGGGGAAGAGGGGCAGCAGTAATGATGCGGGACTCAATAGTTGGGAGAACAGACTGGGGCATCCGTGGATGTGAGTGGGACACTCAGAATGATATGTTGCATCCCAAATGCCAAGGACAGGGATGTTTCAGATCAGGTCCACAACATTTTGGAGTGGGAGGGAGAGCAGTCAGATGTCTTGGTACATATTGGTACCAATGACTTGGGAAGGAAAAGCAAAGAGTTCTTGAAAATAGAATTTAGAGAGCTGGGTAGAAAGATGAGAAGCAGGACCTCCCAGGTAGTAATTTCTGGATTGCTGCCTGAGCCATGCACCAGTGAGGGTAGAAGCAGGTTGATTTGGCAAATTAATCTATGGTGAGAAGCTGGTGCAGGGGGCAGGGCTTCAGATTCTTGGATCATTGGGATCACTTCCGGGGGACCTGATCAAAATTGAATGCAAGGGGAACCAATATTCTCACAGATAAGTTTGTTAGACAGACAGACATACTGTATTGATCCAGAGGGAAACTGGATTTTGTTACAGCTGCACCAACCAAGAATAGTGAAGAAATATAGCAATACAAAACCATAAATAAATAAAATTAAGTTAATCATGCCAAGTAGAAATAAGTCCAGGACCAGCCTATTGGCTCAGGGTGTCTGACACACTGAGGGAGGAGTTGTAAAGTTTGATGGCCACAGGCAAGAATGGTTTCCTATGATGCTCAGTGTTACATCTCAGTGAAATGAGTCTCTGGCTGAATGTACTCCTGTGCCTAACCAGTACATTATGAAGTGGATGGGAGACATTGTCCAAGATGGCATGCAACTTGGACAGCATCCTCTTTTCAGACACCACCGTCAGAGAGTCCAGTTCCACCCCCACAACATCACTGGCCTGATGAATGAGTTTGTTGATTCTGTTGGTGTCTGCTACCCTCAGCCTGCTACCCCAGCACAAAACAGCAAACATGATAGCACTGGCCATCACAGCCTTGTAGAACATCCTCAGCATTGTCCGGCAGATGTTAAAGGATCTCGGTCTCCTTAGGAAGTAGAGACAACTCTGCCCCTTCTTGTAGACAGCCTCAGTGTTCTTTGACCAGTCCAGTTTATTGTCCATTCATATCCCCAGGTATTTGTAATCCTCCACCATGTCCGCACTGACCCTTTGGATGGAAACAGGGGTCACCGGTGCCTTAGTCCTCCTCAGGTCCACCACCAGCTATTAGGGAGGGTTTAAACTAAATTGGCAGTGGAGTGGAAATCAGGGTGAAGAGACTCAGAATAGGATGGATCGTAAAAAAGCAAAGATAGCTTTTGCAGTCAGCAAGTGCAGGCAAATGATAGGACAAAATTGCAGCCACCAGGGTGACTATTAGTGCATGAATGCAGAATCATAAAGGGTAGCAAATGCAGCACTCAAAGTGTTATATCTCAATGCATGGAGTAAAAGAAACAAGGTGGATGATTTTGTTGCAACATTACAGATTGCCAGGTATGATGTTGTGGCCATCACTGAATCGTGGCTGAAGGATGGTTGTAGTTGGGAGCTGAATGTCCAAGTTTACACGTTATATCAGAGGGATAGGAAGGTAGGCAGAGGGGGTGGTGTGGCTCTGCTGGTAAAGAATGGCATCAAATCAGAAGATATATCACAAGATCAGAAGGTGTTGAATCCTTGTGGATTGAGTTAAGAAACTGCAAGGGTAAAAGGACCGTGATGGCAGTTGTATACAGGCCTCCCAACAGTGGCTGGGAGGTGGACCACAGATTACAACAGGAAATAGAAAAGGTGTGTCAAAAGGGCAATGTTATGATAGTCACGGGAGATTTCAACATGCAGGCTGATTGGGACATTAGTTTGTAAGTGGATCCCAAGAGAGTGAGTTTGTTGAATACCTGTGAGATGTTTGTTTTTTTAACAGCAGGCTGTCGTTGAGCCTACAAGGGGATCAGCTATACTGGATTGGATGTTATATAATGAACCGTAGGTGCGTCAGGTAAAATAACCTCTAGAAGACGGTGATCACAATATGATTGTGTTCAACTTGAAATTTGATGGAGAGAAAGTGAAGTCTGATGTAGCAGTATTTCAGTGGAGTAAGGGAACTATGAGGGAGGAATCGGCCAAAGTGAATTGGAAGGAGATGCTGGTAGAGATGACAGCAGAGCAACAATGACATGAGTTTCTAGGAAAAACAGGAAAGGTGTAGGATAAGTTTATTCCAAAAACAAAGAAATACTCAAAAGGCAAAATAGTACAAACGTGACTATCTAAGCTAATGTAAAAGCAAAAGAGAGGGCATACAGCAATGCAATAATTAGTGGGAAGGCAGGATTGGAAAGCTTTTAAAACTCTACAGAGATCAACTAAAAGAATCATTAGGAGGGAAATGATGAAATATGAAAGCAAGCTAGCAAACAATATCAAAGTGGATAGTAAAAGCTTTTTTTCAAATATGCTTTTTTTTTTAAAAAATGAGATGAGTGTGGATATTGGACCACTAGAAAATAAGGCTGGAGAAATAGTAATGGGGGCCAAGGAGATTGCAGATGAACTAAATGATTATTTTGCATTAGTCTTCACCTTGGAAGACACTAGCAGTGTGCCAAATGTTGAAGGGTGTGAGGGAGAATAAGTGGTTGCAGTTACTATTACAAGGGAGAAGGTGCTCAAAAAGCTGAAAGATGTAAAGGCACATAAGTCACCCAGGCTAGATGAACTGCACCCTAGGGTTCTGAAGGAGATAGTGGTGGAGACATTACTAATGATCCTTCAAAAATCATTGGACACTGGCATGGTGCCGGAGGACTGGAAAATTGCAAATGTCACCCCACTCTTTAAGAAAGGAGGAAGGCAGAAGAAAGGAAATTATAGGCCAGTTAGCCTGACCTGACAGGGGTCGGGAAGACAGTGGAGTCAATTGTAAAGGATGAGGTGATGGAGGACTTGGTGGCACAGGACAAGATAGGACAAAGTCAGCATGGTTTCCTTCAGGGAAAACCTTGCCTGAAGAACCTGTTGGAATTCTTTGAGGAGATTACAAGTAGGATAGATAAAGGGGATGCAGTGGATGTTGTATATTTGGACTTCCAAAAGGCCTTTAACAAGGTGCCACACATAAGGCTGCTTACCCATGGCATTACAAGAAATTTACTAATATGGTTAGAGCATTGGCTGATTAGTAGGAGGCAGTGAGTGGGAATGAAAGGATCCTTCTCTGGTTGGCTGCCAGTGACTAGTGGTGTTCTGCAGGGGTCGGTGTTGGAACCACTTTTTATGCTTTAGAGGATGGAATAGATGGCTTTGTTGCCATGTTTGCAGATGGTATGAAGATTGGTGAAGGGGCAGGTAGTGTTGAGGAAATAGGTAGGATGCAGAAGGACTTGGATTTGGAGAATGGGCAAGAAAGTGGCAAATGAAATACAATGTTGGAAAATGCATATAACCATATAACAATTACAGCACAGAAACAGGCCATCTCGGCCCTTCTAGTCCGTCGCTTACTCTCGCCTAGTCCCAGTGGCCCGCACTCAGCCCATAACCTTCCATTCCTTTCCTGTCCATATACCTATCCAATTTTACTTTAAATTACAATACCGAACCTGCCTCTACAACTTTTACTGGAAGCTCGTTTCACACAGCTACCACTCTCTGAGTAAAGAAATTCCCCCTCATGTTACCCTTAAACTTTTGCCCCCTAACTCTCAAGTCATGTCCTCTTGTTTGAATCTCCTCTACACTCAATGGAAAAAGCCTATCCTCGTCAACTCAATCTATCCCCCTCATTATTTTAAATACCTCTATCAAGTCCCCCCTCAACCTTCTACCCTCCAAAGAATAAAGACCTAACTTGTTCAACCTTTCCCTGTAACTTAGGTACTGAAACCCAGGTAACATTCTAGTAAATCTTCTCTGTACTCTCTTTATTTTGTTGACATCTTTCCTATAATTCAGTGACCAGAACAAGTGCATGGTCATGCACTTTGGTAGTAGAAATAAATGTGCGGACTATTTTCTAAATGGAGAGAAAATCCAAAAATCTGAGATGCAAAGGGACTTGGGAGTCCTTGTGCAGAAAACCAGGAAGGTTAATTTGCAGGTTGAGTCAGAATGTAAATGCAATGTTAGCATCAGTTCAAGAGTGATGTGATGCTGAGGTTTTATAAGGCCTGGTGAGGCCTCACCTTGAGTATTGTGAACAGTGTTGGGCTCCTCATCAAAGAAAAGATGTGCTGGCATTGGAGAGGGTTCAGAGGAGGGTCACAAGGATGACCCTGGGTGTGAAAGGGTTATTGTACGAGGAATGTTTGATAGCTCTGGGTCTGTACTTATGGGAGGATCTCACTGAAATCTTTCGTATGTTGAAAGGTCAAGGCAGAAGATGTGGAAAGGATGTTTCCCATGGTGGGGGAGTCTAGGACAAGAGGGCACAGCCTCAGGACAGAGGGACATCCATTTAAAACAGATGTGGAGAAATCTCTTCAGCCAGAGGGAGGTGAATTTGTGGAATTTATGTCCGCAGATATCTGTGAAGGTTAGGTCATTGAGATCATTTAGGGTAGAGCTTGATAGGTTCTTGACTGGATACGGCATCGAGGTTATGGGGAGTAGGGCTGGGAGGGGAGAAAAGGATTAGCCATGATTGAATGCTGGAACAGACCCAATGGGCCAAATGGCTTAATTCTGCTCCAATGTCTTGTGTCTAAGGGGACTAGTGACGAAGACCACCAAGAGACCTGTGACAATTCTGGAGGAGTTACAAGCTTCAGTCTGAGATGGGAGAGACTGTGTATAGAAAAACTGTTGCCCAGGTGCTTCACCAGTCACAGCTTTATGGGAGAGTGGTAAAGAGAAAGCCACTATTTTTTTTTGGGGGGGGGGGGGGTGAATTTTATGAAATCTTGGCTAGAATTTGCCAGAGGCATGTGGGAGACTCTGAAGTCAGCTGGATGAAGGTTGTACGGTCTGACTAAACATCATATTTAGGATCAGACTAAACATTATATTTGGCATAAGCCAAACACTCACATCATAAGCATACCATCCCTACAGTAAGGCAAAGTGGCTGCATCAGGCAGTGGGGATGCTTCACTGCAGCAGGCCCTGGAAGGTTTGTGATGGTAGAGAGTAAAATACAGGGAAATCTTGGAGGAAAACCAGAAGCAGTTTGCACGAGAACTATGACTTAAGGAATGATTTGTTTCCTAGCAAGACCATGACCTCAAGCATAAAGCCAAAGCTACACAGGAATGGCTTAAAAACAAACACTGCTAATGTCCTGGAGTGGCCAAGTCAGAGTCCAGACCTCAATCCAATTAAAATTTGAGGCTGGAATTGAAAAGGTCTGTTCACTCACAATTCCCTTGCAATCCGACAGCTTAAGCAGTTTTGTAAAGAAGTATGGGGGTAAAATGATAGTGACCGGATGTGTAAAGCTGATAGAGACCTACCCACACAGATCTGAAGCAGTAACTGCTGCCAAAGGTGCCTTTACTAAATACTGACTTGAAGGAGGTGAATACTTGGGCAATCAATTATTTTGTATTTTATATTTGTAATTATTTGAGATGACTTTGTAGAGATCTGTTTTCACTTTACCTGGAAGAGTCTTTTCCTAATAATCAGTATATTAAAAAAAAGCCAAATTAAATCCACAAATGCACAGATTCAATGTTGTAAAACAATAAATCATGAAAACTTTGGGGGGTGGGGGGAAGCAGAATACTGTACTTTTTACAAGCACTGTTAGCATGAGGAAATCTGCAGATGCTGGAAATCCAAAGCAATGCTGAAGGAACTCGGCAGGTCAGGCAGCATCTATGGAAATGAATAAACAGTTGATGTTTATGGTGAATACATAAATGTCATCAAGTGACATCAGAACTGGATTTAATATCACTGACGTGTCATCAAATTTGTTAATTTTGCCACAGTGGTATAATGCAATACATAATAGAGAAAACTATGAATTATAGTAAATATGCCTATGTTAAATAGTTAAAATAACTAAGTATTGCAACATAAAAATAGAAATAAAAGTAGTGACGTGTTCATGGGTTCAATGTCCATTTGGAAATCAGATGTCAGAAGGAAGAAGCTGTTACTGAATCACTGAGTGTGTGTCTTCAGGCTTCTGTACCTCCTTCCTGATGGTAGCAGTGAAAAGAGGGGATGTCTTGAGTGATGGGTGTCCTTAATGCCACCTGTTTGAGATCCCGCTCCTTGAAGATATCCTGGACACTATGGAGGTTCATGGAAATGATGATGTTTACAACTCTCTGCAGCTTACTTTGATCCTCTGCAGTAGTCCCTCATACCAAACAGTGATGCAGCCAGTTGGAATGCTCCCCTGTAGAAGTTTGAGTATTTTAGGTGACATACCAAATCTTCTCAAACTCCGAATGAAATATAACCTCTGTTGTGCCTACTTTGTAGCTGTGTTGAGTCCTGATCAGATCCTCAGAGATATTGACACCCAGGAACCTGATGTTGCTCACACTTTCCACTTCTGATCTCTGAGGACTGGTGTGTGTTTCCTCTTTATCCTTTCTAAAGTCTACAATCACTCCTTTGGTCTTACTGACATTGAATGCAAGGTTGTTACTGCAACACCATTCAATGAGCTGGTATTTTTCCCTCCTGTATGCCCTCTCATCACCATCTGAGATTCTGTCAACAATGGTTGTATCATCAGCAAATTTAGAGATGGAACTTGAGCTGTGCCTAGCCACACAGTCATGTGTAGAGAGAGTAGAGCAGTGGGCTAAGCACACACCCCTGAGGAGCACCAGTGTTGATTGTCAGCGAGATGAAGATGTTATTTCCAACCTGTACAGATTCTGGTCTCCTGGTGAGGAAGTCGAGGATCCAGTTGCAGAGGGAGGTACAGAGGCCCAGGTTCTGGAGCTTTTCGATCAGAACTGTAGGAACGACATGAGCACGGACACAGGTACTTAGGCCCACTGAGTTCACACCATCCATCACCCACTTTTACATTAATCTACCCATAATTATTTTATTCTCGCAATTCTATCAATGTTCCTCAGATTCTACGACTCGTGGACAATTGACATACAAATCTGCATATATTTGGGATGAGGGAGAAAACCAGAGGAAATCCATGCAGAAGCATATAAGATGCGCAAACTCTGTACAAAAGGGGTTGTGACTAGTGGTGTGCCACAGGGATCATTGTTATTTGTCATCTATATCAATGATCTGCATGATAATGTGGTAAATTGGATATTCAAATTTGCTGATGATACGAAGATTGGAGGTGTAGTGGACAGTGAGGAAGGTTTTCAAAGCTTGCAGAGGGATTTGGATCAGCTAGAAAAATGGGCTGAAAAATAGCAGATGGAGTTTAATACCGACAAGTGTGAGGTATTGCACTTTGGAAGCACAAACCAAGGTAGAACATACAAGGTAAATGGTAGGGCACAGAGGAGTGCAGTAGAACAGAGGGATCTAGGAACACATACAAAATTCCCTAAAAGTGGCGTCACAGGTAGATAGGGTCGTGAAGAGAGCTTTTAGTACATTGTCCTTTAGAAATCAAAGTACTGGGTATAAGAGTTGGAATGTTATGGTGAGGTTGTATAAGTCATTGGTGAGGCTGAATTTGGAGTATTGTGTGCCGTTTTGGTCACCAAATTACAGGAAGGATATTAATAAGGTTGAAAGAGTGCAGAGGAGGTTTACAAGAATGTTGCCAGGACTTGAGAAACTGAGTTACTGAGTAAGGTTGAATAGGTTAGGACTTTATTCCCTGCAATGTAGAAGAATGAGTGGAGATTGATAGAGGGTATAGATAGAGTGAATGCAAGCAGGCTTTTTCCACTGAGGTTAGGAGAGAAAAAAACCAGTGGACATGGGTTAAGGGTGAAGGGGGAAAAGTTTAAAGGGAACATGGGGGGGGGGGCTTCACACAGAGAGGTGGGACTGTGGAATGAGCTGTCAGATGTAGTGGTGAATGTGGGCTCACTTTTGACATTTAAGAAAAACTTGGACAGGTACATGGATGAGAGGTATATGGAGGGATATGGTCCAGGTGCAGGTCAGTGGGATTAGGCAGAAAAATGGTTCAGCACAGCCAAGAAGGGTCAAAAGACCTGTCTCTGTGCTGTCATGTTCTATGATTGAAACAGGTTTGTTGGAACCATGAGTTCGCAGCCTTGGTAATTTTATCACACTACCACCTTTCTGTCCTTCAAAACCAAGACCATGGTCCTTGCAGTTACAGAAGAAGACATCAAAGACAAGTTCAAATGCAATATTACCATTCTACATTTTAAATCTCAATGCTTCATGACAAGAAGATTGAATGAAATCATACTGTCTGTGGGTTGAGCTTTCAAAATCTACCACCAGTATTCAGCCACTCCCAGATAGATCTCAGGCATGTTGAAGATAACTACTGGTGCAGATTCAGTCTTCATTATTTATTCTTCCAAGGTCAATATATTCAAAGTTCTAAGTAAAATTTATTGTTAGAGTACATGCATGTCACCACATACAACCCTGAGACTTTTTTTTTGCTGCTGGCATATTCAGCAAATCTATAGAACACTATCTGTAAACAGGATCAACAACCTGTGCAAATTCAAATCTAAGTGAAAAGCAATAAATAATGAGAGCATGAAATAACAAGATGAAAAGTCCATGCAGTGAGATAATTGCTTATGGGAACACCAGAAGTAGAATGAGTGTAGTTATCCCCTTTTTTGTTCAAGAGCCTGATGGTTGAAGGGTAGTAACTGTTCTTGAACCTGTTGGTGCAAGTTCTGAGGCTCTCGTACCTTCTACCTGTTGGCAGCAGCAAGAAAAGAGCATGGCCTGGGTGGTGAGGATCTTTGACAGATGCTGCTCTGCTACAACAACATTTCATGCAGATGCGCTCAATGGTTGGGAGGCCTTTACTATGATGTACTGTACTGAATCTACTACCTTTTGCAGGATTTTCCACTCAAAGACATTGGTGTTCCAATACCAGGCCATAATGCAGCCATTCAATACAATTTCCACCATACATCTGTAAAGGTTTGTCAATGTTTTTCCTAACATGCCAAATCTCCACAGACTGAGAACTGCACTTGCCATTCCAGTGGCAGCCTCAGAAAGCTTCTACATCGATGAGACCTGGTTCTGCAGGTATAAACATAAGCAGGCAGTGGCTTCTCTGATGACTCTCTGTACCTTAATTTCAATCCAGTATGGAGAATGATGCACCAAACTTAAATTGTTTTGACTTTCAGATTTATTTTTTTAGGAAGTACCACATTCAGCCATTGCTTCTAATGCAAATGGCATACCTGTCCTGTTACCTATTTTCCACAATTTTACCCCATTGCTTGATTTGTCATCTTGTAGCACTAGCTTCCATTTAGCCTGCTCAGAATGTAACCTATTTTTTGTCAGGGCAAACTTGGCTTTTTACCCCAACATCAGAATTATCCATAATAAAACTGAACTGAACATAACTGAATAAATTGAGGCATCAACATGTAATTCAGGTTTTGCTTAAACTACCACATTCAATTTATGGTAGAGGTTTCCTAATTACAAAGAGGTATAAGTGCAGAGTCTGGTTGGCAGGAATGAACCAGTATTAAAAGGAAGGCTGCTGACAGTGTGAACTAACACTACCTTTAATCAACCACCAGACTGGAAGTTTATTTCAAGCCTTCTAAAGAATTGTTGAATTTGGTAGGCCTCCAGTGAGTGATGCTAAATTTGTAAAGGCAAATACAAAATGAGTTCATTTTGTGGGGGAAAAAATTATTTATTCATTTACAGGCCATAAAATTAGTTCAAAGGATCTATAAAGTCTAGGTTTATAAATGTACATATAAATAAACTTTCTATTAACAACAATGAATTTAAGAAATCTTTAATTTTCAAGCCTTGATTCATCACAGCTCAGCATTGACTCTATTACGAAGTCAATTGCCATTTTAAATATGAATAAAGTCACTTAGAAACATCGGGAAATGATCTTAAGTTAACTGGAAATGTCAATCTAGCTAACCTTTTAGGCAGTGCTGATACTTAAAACTATCTGTAATTCATTTAGAAATATCACAACATGAATATCATCAAGTTATGTTTAAGTAAATTTTTTTAAATCACATGGCCACTTTGTAGCACTTTCTCAATATTTCTTGTGGGAATTCATTTCGGAATGTAGAATTAATTTGACCATCATAATCAACAATACAACTTTTTATTTAATATTGTACCTTTAACAAAGAAAAACAAAATTAGTTATGAAGATCCTTGGAATGGAGATTATTTTGTGATTGAACAAAAAATTTCATAAGTCACATTAGGAAAGATGATTAAAGCTTGTTAAAAGAGGTCAGTTTTAGGAATTTTGAAGGGAGAAACTAAAATATAGAGAGTGTGAGACTCCAGAGAAAAGTGCAGTGATGAGGTCTTGAGGCTAAGGTCTGCCAGTGGTTGGGTAATTACATTTTGGGATGCCCAGGAGAAGGAAGGAGGGAAGTGCAGTGCCTTGCAAAGTTCATCCATAGTAGGATTAGGTGCATTTAATATATTTTTAAAAAGCTATAAATTTTTGCTAAAGAAAGAATGGTTTGGAGCAAAAGTGTCATCACAGAGCAGAAAGTGAGCATTCATGAGCAGGTTATCGACATGTGCCATTCAGACTAAAAATGCTTCATTTTGAGTTTGGGAAAGTCATCCTCATTGGATAATAACAAAGTATACCAAACCTTAACCACCTTAATGATCAGGATTGAAGATAACAGCAAGAAGGATAGTAGCAAACCACTGGTGCCTGGTGCGGACACCACCCAAAATAAAACTGAATGCATATTGGAAAGTAATGTTACATGGAAGGAAGATTGATAACTGGGCTTTGAATGTGTCTGGTTAAATTCATCAAATTGTTACAGAAGGATAAAGACCACTAACTTTAAGAAATGTGGTTGAGTTCACAATCAAGGAAGAAATAGGAAACCTTGAAATACCATATTTGGCCTCAGTTGTTGACTGGGCACAAGTGGGTGATTTTACCTATTGTTGGGTAAATACCTGTGGTGTCGCTGTACCAGAACAGCTTGGCTAGAGGCACAGCATTCTGAAATAAATGGCGTACATTGGGGTATTGTCATGGTCCATGGTTTTTGATGCTTCCAGCATGTTCACCTGTTTCTTAACACCACATGAAATAAATAATAGTAGCTTACCACTGTTCTGAGTCATTTCCAAGCATAACTGAATAAATGGAAATTGTTTTGCTCGAGTCAAACTGATTGAGGGGAGATTTAATAGAAACATTGAAGATAATGAAGCGCTTCATTGGAATAATTGAAATATTATTTGCACAAATGGTGGGGTTGTAATCAGAGTATACAAATATAAAAACAAACAAAAAGAGGTAAATGAGAGGAAATTTCATCATAAAAATTAAATTTCATCATAGGAATCTCCATCGTCGCCCCAGCAATCTCATCTCTTGTTTCCCTTTCCAACCCTTGTTGCTTGAGATAGATCCTGTCCAGTCCTGGGGATTTATCCATCTTAATATACTCCAATATCTCTAGCACTTCCTCCTTCCTGTTACTAACGTGTTTCCGTATATCAAAGTGCTCCTCCCTTAACTCTCTGGCCTCTATGTCCTCCTCCCTGCTGAATACCAATGAAGAGTATTCATTGAGGATCTTGCTTGTATTCCCCAGTTATTTGCTTAGCCCTTGGGGTGGCCTACATTATTCTTTTAGCTACCCACTGGCTTCTAATATACTTATAAAAGGTTTTAGGGTTGTCCTTAATTCTACTTGCCAAGTTCATTCCATAACCTGCTAATTTATATAATTAATTTATAGTATGTTATGTATTGCACTGTACTGCTGCCAGAAAAAAATGAATTCACAACTTATGTTAATGATGATAAACTTGATTCTGCAATTACTGTGTATGTTCTGGCCTGATTTGCAGTAACTTCCCAAAAGAAATTTCACAATATAAGTGAGTGATAATATATCTGATTCTGATTCTATCTACCGCCCCAGCCTTCATCAGTCCTTTGGCCCACAATATTCTGCCTAACCAGCTAAAAAGCAAATCAAAAACACCCAAACATGAATCCCTCCTAGCTACACAATGTCTAAACTGTCAACCCTTTCATTTCTTCAACCACAATGCACTTCCTGACACTGTATTCCAGCTGCCACTTCTTTGCCCATTCTTCTTATCAAAGTCCTTCTGTAGCATCTCTGATTCTTCATATCGTCTGCAGACTTTGCAACAAAGTAATCAATTCAATCATCCAAATCATTAACATATAACATAATAATCAGCTCCAACACAGACTGCTGTGGAACACCACTAATCACCAGCAGTCAACTTTTCTTTGCCTCCTACCAGTCGGCCACTGCTTTATTCATGCTAGAATCTTAAGCAGCCTCATGTGTGGCAACTTGTCGAAGGCCTTCCAAAATCCAAGTACGTGCAACCCTCCGGTTTGGCCAGCATGCATTTGTCTAGGGGAAGACTGCCTCTGCCCAGCCAGACTGAGAAATCTTGTTTGTATAGATGCTGCGTGCAGTGTTGCCCAGTTACAAATCTGAACTGCAAAATATCAGACAGTGCACCATATACAATTAAATGATTGAACTTTATAAATCTTAATCTGACTATAGGGTTACTAAAGAAAATAAGAAAAAGGGCCCATTTTAATGAAACAGTCTAATTTGCACGTCCGAGCTCACAGATTCGTCCATTCGAGCATCGCGGACCATCAGCCCCTCACTCCGAGTCAGCTCTGGCAGTCTACCAGCTCTCTCCCCTTGTTCTTCACTCTTCATCCCTCATTGACAAATAACCACAAAATCCCTGCTCCCAACCCCAAAAGAAAGAGCAACATGCCTCTCGTTTGTTAGCGCACATTCCAAAGCTCTGTTATCTCTATTCAAAACCCAAACATTGCTGCTACAGAGAAACCATTACCTTGGCTTGAAACATTATGAAGAGGCCATTACATTAGCAGTGAAATTTTACAGCGCGTTACATACGCAACATCAATTGATTTCCCTTTGTCTATCCTGCTTGTTATTTCTTCAAAGAATTTGAATAGATTTGCAGGCAAGATTTTTCCCTTGAGGAAACCATGCTGAGAACAGCCTTTTGTTTTAATCATGTGCCCCCAAGTACCCTGAAACCACATCCTTAACAATCGATTTCAACATCTTCCCAACCAGTGAGGTCAGATGAAATGGCCTATAATTTCCTTTCTTCTGCCTCTCTCTCCTCCTGAAAAGTGGCAACATTTGCCAATTTCCAGTCTTCCAGAACCGTTCCAGAATCTAGTGATTCTTGAAAGATCATTACTAATGCCTCCACAATCTCTTCAGCCACCTCTTTTGGACCCCTGGGGTGTACACCATCAGGTCCAGGTGACTTATCTACCTTCAGACCTTTCAGTTTCCCAGGAACCTTCTGCCTGGTAATGGTAACTTCACACATTTCATGACCCCTGATGCCTGGAACATCCTCCATACTGCTATTCTCATCCACAGTGAAGAATGTTGCAAGATACTTATTCAGTCCATTCCCCCATTCCCTTGTCCCCCATTACTACCTTTCCAGCATCATTTTCCAGTGGTCTGATATCCACTCTTGCCTCTCTTTTACTCTTTATATATCTGAAGAAACACTTGGTAACCTCTTTAATATTATTGGCTAGCTTACTTTTGCATTCCATCTTTACCCTCTTAAAGACTATTTTAGTTGACTTCTGTTGGTAATTGAGAGCTTCCCAATCCTCTAACTTCCCACTAATTTTTGCTCTATTATATGCCCTCTCTTGTTAGCCATGGTTGTGTCACCTTTTCTTTAAATACTACTTCCTCTTTGGGATGTATATATCCTGTGCCTTCTGAATTGCTTCCAGAAATTAGTCAATGCTGCCCTGCCATCATCCCTGCCAGTGATCTTTTCCAATCAGTTCTGATCAATCCCTCTCTAGTGCCTGTGTAATTCCCTTTACTCCACTGTAATTCTGACACATTTGACTTTAGCTTCTCCTTCTCAAATTTCAGGGTGAATTTGATCATATTATGATAACTTGTCCTTAAGGGTTCTTTTACCTTGAACTATCTAATCAATTCTGGTTCATTGCACAACACCCAGTCCAAATAGCTGATCCCCTAGTGGGCTCAACCACAAAGCTGCTCTAAAAAGCCATCCCCTAGGCATTCTAGAAACTCCCCCTCTTGAAATCCAGGACCAACCTGATTTTCCCAATCTACTTGCATATTGGAATCCCTCAACTTTCGTAACATTGCCCTTTTGGCGTGCATTTTCTATTTTTCATTGAAATTTGTAGACCACATCCTTAGTACTGCTTGGGGGTCTGTATATAATTCCCATCAGGGTCTTTTTACCCTTGCATATCCTTAGTTCTATCCACAATGATTCAACACCTTCTGACCTTCTGTCACATCTTTCTAATGATTTAATATCACTTTTTATCAACAGAGTGATGCTGCCCCCTCTTCCTTCCTGCCTATCCTTTCAATACACTGTGTCTCCTTGGAAATAAAGCTCCCAGCTATAATCTTCTTTCAGCCGTGATTCAGTGATGCGTAAAACATCATACATGCCAATCTGTAACTGTACTATAAGTTCATCAACCTTATTCTGCAGACTGCGCGCATTCAAATATAACACCTTCAGTCCTATATTCACCTTTTTCAATTATGTCCACCTTTTACATTGCAGCTTATCCCGTTGACTGCAATTTTGTCCTATCATCAGCTTCTCCTTCCTAGAGTCTCATTATTTATTTCCTCTGTCTGTAAACCAACTACCTCATCCTGAGAATTATCACTCCAGTTCCCATCCCCATGTCATATTATTTTAAACCCACCCGAACAACTCTTGCCAATCTGCCCACAAGGATATTGAGATCGCAATGATCCATAGATCTGAACCCCTGCCCCTTGCACCAGTTCCTCAGCCACACATTCACCTGCCAAATCATTCTATTCATACCCTCATTGGCACGTAGCACAGACAGCAATCCTGAGATTACTACCCTGGATATTACTATCTTGTTTCTCAGTTTTCTCCCTAGCTCCCCAAGATCTCTCTTCAGGACCTCCTCCCCTTTTCCACTATGTCATTGGTGCCAATATGCACCAAAACATCTGGCTGCTCACCCTCACACTTGAGAATGCCCTTGACCTGGTCTGAGATATCCCTGACCTTGGCACCAGGGAGGCAACATACCATCTGGGTGTCTCTATCACATCCACAGAACCTTGTCTCTGTTCCTCTGATTAAATAATCTCCTATCAACACTGCAGTCCTCTTCAACCTCTCTGCCCTTCTGGGCCACACACCAGACTCAGTGCCAGAGACCTGGCACTGTGGCTCCCCCCAGTAGGTCGTCCCCCTCAATAGTATCTATGGTTGTAAAATTATTATTGAGAGGAACGTCACAGGTGTACTCTGCACAGGCTGTGTATTTCCCCTCCTTCTCCTGACGGTCTTCTTCAACCTAGGAGTGACTACCTCTCCGTAGCTCCTGTCTGTCACCACCTCATTCTCTCATAAGAGAACTGCAGCTCCAGTTCCTTAATTCGTTCTCTCAGGAGCTGCAGCTCGGTGCACCTGGTGCAAATGTGTTTATCTGGGGGACTGGAGGTCTCCCAGACTTACCATATCCCACACAGAGTACAAAACACAACACATGCAAAGATACTCATCCCCTCCAATTCAGTTGGAACTCATCCTTATTGAACAGGTCACCCATTCTCCCAGAGATGATCCCAACAATCTAAAACTCCAGAGACCAGCTTCCTGTTGTACATTTCTGTCTGATGGCATACAAATTCATGGGCTGTATACTGTTAGGTTGCAATGTAAGCTGCTGGACAGGAAGAAAATCCTAAAATGAAATTCTGTTTAAAAAAAATTTAGTGTAAAATATATGATTAATGTCTAAACAACAATATCCAACAAGCTCTGCCCTTTTATCACTCCTCCAAAGAAGTTTGAACATTTTTCTATCATTCTATCCTTTTCATTCGATCATCTGTTTTATCCCCTCTCTTCGCTCCGTTACCTTTTTCCATTTCTCTTGAGCTTTTCTCTTGTGCATCAAGGTTTTGTC
The DNA here is from genome assembly GCF_030144855.1 of Hypanus sabinus. Classification (NCBI taxonomy): domain Eukaryota; kingdom Metazoa; phylum Chordata; class Chondrichthyes; order Myliobatiformes; family Dasyatidae; genus Hypanus; species Hypanus sabinus. The sequence goes on along the minus strand of NC_082719.1, from coordinate 63,118,310 downwards.
TCGGTAACTCTGGAGCATTCATGAGAATTGAATATTGATGAAGACCTTTGGCCTATGTAAATTGACATTCAATTTTTTGGGAAAGAAGATGTATTCTCAGAATAACAAACTCAAAATTCTGGGGGAACTCAGCAGGTCTGGCAGCATCTACAGAAAGGAATGAACAATAAGACCCTTTATCAGGACTGGAAAGGAGGGGAGAAGAAGCCAGAATAAGGGGAAGAGGAAAGACTGAGTTGGTGAGGGTTGGGGGTGGGGTGAAGAGAGAAGCAGGGAGGTGGAAGAACTAAAGGGCTGAAGAAGAAGGAATCTGATGGGACATGAGAGTGTACCATGGGAGAAAGTGAAGGAGGAAGGGTACTAGAGGGAGGTGATGTGCAGGTGAGGAGAAGCGGTAAGAGAGGAGTCTGAATGGGGGATGGAAAAAGAGAGGGGGTGGGAGAAAAGTCTCTGTGAGTTTGAGAAATTGATGTTCATGCTGTCAGGTCGGAAGGTGCTGGGTGCCATGGTAGCACAGCGGTTAGTGCAATGCTCTCACATCTCTGGGTGTTGGAGCTCGGAGATCAGTTCCGGTGTTTTTTTGATATTCCCAGGTGCACGTGGATTTCCTTCAGGTGCTCTAGTTTCTGCCCACAGTCCAAAGATATACTGGTTAGTAGGTCAATTTGTCATTTCAAATTCTCCGGTGATTCGGCCATCAGTGGGTCACTGGGTGATGCAGCTAGGGGACTGGAAGGGCCTTCTCCATTCTCACCAAATTAAACTAAAATAATAAAAATACTATCTCAATGCCATTTTCCTGCCTTATCTGGATACCACTTGATTCCCCTAATATCAATAAATCTAGTGAACTGTTTTGAATGAACTCAGTGACTGAGCTTCCACAACTCTTTGAAATAGTTTTTCAGGGAAGTAGAAGATATTAATCAAAATGGCTGAGTTCTGTAGATGCTGCCTGCTGAACACCTCCTGCATTCTCAGTCTCAGCATCTGTTGTTGTCCTTCAAGATCAAAGGGAGCTTGTTTTCCTGTTAGGTGTGATCTCAATTAAGGATGACTACTAATGACATTATGAGTCAGAACTGTCAATAACAAATTAAACTCAGATAAGGATCAAAACCCATGCTGCAATCTAATACAAATAAAACAGTTTTTACATAAACCTGGATGGGTGCAATGTTAGCCCCTCTTAGGGACAAAGTTGTCTCTTTTGAGACAGGATGGAAGTAGGAATGTACTTTGCCTCAAGTGACCATAGTTCTAACAGTTTTGAGAAAGCGATGGAAAAGGATAGTACTGGTCCACAGGTTGGGGTTTTAAACAGGAACAGGACTAATTTTAGGAGAATTAAGCAGGATCTAGAAGTCAATTGAATGAATCTGTTTTAAAGGAAAGGACCGAACAGTAATTGGGAGATTTTTAAGAGTTATAACAAGTGTACAGGAGAAGCATGCTTCTATTAGGATAAATGGTAAACCTGGCAAGCTTAGGGAATCCTAACTGATTACAGGTATTGATGCTCTGGTCAAGAAGGAAGAATACGTATTGTTTAAGAGGGCAGAGTGCGGAAATTCCTTGATGCCGGCTAGTGAGAGAGTAGATCACTTTAGAAATCAGCAGGGCCATGGGAGATGGGTAGGATTTTTAACAAATATTTCTCCTTGGTGTATCCTAAGCAATCATGGTTGCACAAGAAGTAATAGAAACAAGTGGAGATCCGTTAAGGTGACAAATTCTCAGGGCCTGATCAAGTCGACACTGACTTTGTGGGAGGCTAGAGAGGAAATAACAGAGGCCCTTGTGGAGACATCTGCCTCATTGTTATCCACTGGTGAAATTCCCAGACTGGAAGCTGCCTAATGCAATTCCGTTGTTTAAAAAAAGGTGGTAAGGAAAGGTCAGTGAGCTACAGGCTGATCAGCCTGACATCAGTAGTGAGGAAGTTACTGGTGGAAAATCTAAGGGACAAGATTCACCAGCGTTTGGAGAGACTGATCAGGAGACAGCATGACTTTATGAACAGAAAGTTGTACTTTTCAAATCTTTTAGTTTTTCTTTGAAGAGCTCATCTAAAAGGTAAATGAGGATTGGAGACCGGATGTTGTCTATTTGGAATTTGGCAAGATCTTTTACGTGGTCCAGTATGATGAGCTGGTTTGGAAGATTAGGTCCCCTGGAACCTAGGGAGAGGCTGGTTAGGTGGATTCAAAATTGGCTCAGACATGGGAAGCGGAGGGTGGTGGGTGAAGGTTGTTCCTCGGAATGGCGGCAGATGACTAGTGGTGTGCCACTGGGATCAGTGTTGAGGCCGTTGTTATTCATTATTTATATAACTGATATGGATGTGAATGCACAAGACTTGATCAGCAAGTTTGCAGGTGATATGAAATTAGAACTTGATGCTGATAGTGAAGAAGGTTGGCATAGATTACAGGGGGATCTTGATCAGTTAAGGAACTGGGCTGAGGAGTGGCAAATGGGTTTCAATACAAATGCAAGTTGATGCATTTTGGGAAGTCAAATCTGCATAGAACTTATTTTGTGAATGATAGTGCACTGGGGATGTAATGGAACAGAGGGATTTAGGAGTACAAGTTCATAGAAAGTAGGTCACAGGTAGATGGGGTGGTGAAAAGGGTATTGATGCACCATCAATAACTCTCGGAGAAGGGAGGCGAACGATAGGCTTTTATTAGCTGCAAGAGACCACAATTAGCAGCAAGAGACCATCACACAACATCCTGGAGACTGAGGGAGGAGCAGTGCCTCCAATCGCCTTTATACCGGGGTCTGTGGGAGGAGCCACAGGAGCAGTCAGCAGAGAGGTGTGTCCATAGGTATATGTAGTTCACCACAGGTATTTAGCACACTGGCCTTCATTAGACAAGGCACTGAATATAAGAGTTGGTACATTATATTGCATTTGGATAAGTCATTGGTGAGGCCACACTTGGAGTACTGTGTACAGTTTTGGACACCCTGTTATAGGAAAGATGTGGTTAAACTGAGAAAGAAGAGAGTTATGAGGATATTGCCAGGACTCAGGGGTGGGGGCGGTGGGGGCTAGGCTAGGTCTTTATTTCTTGGAGTACAACAGAATGAGAGGTGACCTCATAGGGTTGATTTAAAAAATCATGGCCTAGAGAAGATGGATGATAACACTCTTTACCCCTTTGGATAGAGGAGCACCAACCTGGAAGGCATAGATTTTGGATGATAAAGGAAAGACTTAAAGGGATCTTTTTCATGCAGAGGGTGTAGAGCAGTGGTTCCCAACGTGGGGCGTACGCCCCACAGGGGGGTAATTTGATTTTTAAGGGGGGGCAATTCGAGAATGAGTTATTAACAGTGAATTTTTTCTAGTAAGTCTGTGTGAGTATGAGTGTGTGTGCGAGTTAATACATATGTGTATATACATAAAAATACTTGTGTGTATGTACATATGTAATTGCGTATGTACTGTATATATAGTGCATCGCCATCATTACAACCGTCAAATGGCTTTCATAATTAAATTAATGAATTGACTGATGTAGGAAGGAACGAATGAACAAGTCCAAACGCGTAAGAAACTCGTACAAGGTTGCGCCAATGCTGCTTTTTGCAGTGGCTTTCGGTTCTTGGTGGTGTGAAGGTGTGTACATTGCGTCATCTCTTTTAAACGGTGTATCTGTCTTTGTATGCTGCAGAAACGAATCGGCATTGTTTTATTTATTTATTTATTATTTTAATATCACTTAATGTTCTTTTTTTTTACAATTTCTTAGTAATTTCTTCCTCTGAACTTTAACAGTCCTTTGGTTCTTTTCTTTTTCATGAATGCCATGTTCTTTGGAAGCTTGTTTAAACCAGGTTAATGGTCTTTTAGGCTTCCTCCAGGTGAATAGAGGTTCACTTTTTGAATAATAAGAATTATATATCACCACAGGGGACATCAGGATTTTAGAGGTGATTAGGTGGGGCATGGCCAAAAAAAGGTTGGGAACCACTGGTGTAGAGTATATGGAATGAGCTGCCAGAAGTGTATGAGGCATGCATTTAAGAAGCACTTATAAAGATAGCTGTAGAGGGTGAGATAAGAGAGATATTGGCTGAATGCAGGAAACGGTGACTAGATGATGGGCTCTGCATTCTTGCTGGGCTGAAGGGCAATGTTACTCCGTGTACTCTTACTCTGTAATTCTATACACTCACAACAGCAAATTCAAATATTCTTCAGGCTATTTGAGGATGTTTGAAAGCCAGCTGTTGGTATCCCGGTAGAATGTGACTAATTGCAACCGTCATATGTAAGTGTGGAAGTATATATTTACAGAACATTTTTTCAATGAAAGAAATGTAATTTTGCAAACAAACAAAATGGCAGTAAAATCAGGATCAAAATAATTTGCGCTTACAGTGGAAGAGCCTAGGTTTTATACAAATTGAAAATGTGTTGAATTCCTTTAGATAAATTAGTTATATATGATGTAAATGTTCCAGTTTCAATAGCAGCATAGAAACATAGCAGCAGCATAACAAATTATCAGATACACTACACTGCATTAAGTTAAAAAATAATTTTTGCAACCATTTAGATTACATGTACAGAACCATGATATATATTGCAGAAGGTCAGGATATGTTTTTCTACAGGATCATGCTGTAAATGAGAAACAAGATCCAGATTCTAGCTGATTTTAACAAGACTCTGCAAATGAAGTCTTTTTATATAGTTACTTCAGAACATACAGTATATATTGAATATGCGTATGTATTACAAGTTTATATTATCCAGCGGACAATTTATGCAATTGATCTATTAAATAAACAACAAGGAAACAAAATTGTTTCTAGGTTTAGAAGCTGCACTTTTATTGTTTTAAATTACCAAAGAAACAGTCCTGTGTCACAAATACAGAACACCATTTCACTGCATTCAGCATTAACTTTCAATATACGTAGTGAAATGAATGGAGAACAAGTGTCATGAAACATGGCAATAAATTAGCATATAATTTACCAAAAAGGAAATATTTAATAACAGTGTACCACATTAATACTGAATGTAAAATATAAGCAACTAATCACAATAATACAATGCTAGTTCCATTCTGGATAAGGATATTTATGTGACATTCAGTGATTAATAGAGTCCATAATTAAATGTACCGCTCCATGAAGTATGCACCTTGGGGGTATTTCTGTGAACAAGCCCTTTCTTACTCTACATGACCAGATGCTAATAATACTGTAGGTGTCTGCCTTGGGCTCTTCATTGTACTGCCTACAAAGTAGTGTTCTTCTCAGTATGGCAGGCCTGTCAAATTCCTTTACAGCTTAAACAATTAACTGTTATCAGCTTGAGAACTACAAAGGATTCAGTCATTGATATTAAGGTGGCTACAAGGTAGCAGCAGCAATAAACTGTGCTATTTAAACACTTTCTGATCTAATTTCTGTCCAATTTATTTGGGTCCCAGTTGAAAATTTTATGTTCTTTTTGGTTTATTAAGGTTTTTTTTATCCTTCTCCCTTTGATAATGTTATCCAATAGAGCTTGAGGGAGTTGCATTAATTCAACTGTCAGTGCTCTCTTATAGTGTAGATATATGTGCATTCAACTCCCTTGTTATATAGCACCAGTACCACAAAACAATAAACAAACCAATCCATGGAAACAAGTCTTTGCAATGTTAACACATAATCTGAGGTAAAGAGGAATTAGTTAATCATAGTTCTTTGTTAAAGTGAAATATTTATTGATTAAAACAGTCATGCCCTGGAGTATTAAGCACTGGTTCTTGGGATTGTCATAGCAACACAGTTCCCTTTATGATAGCTCAGATTTCTCAAGGCATTATAGCACCAAGGTAGACTGGTTAGTTTTATTCAAGATGATGTCCAATATATGGAACTAGTTTGTAAGCAAGCCCAATTATAGGCATTTGAACAAGCACCTCATTGGCAAGGCCAGTTGTGTTATAGCAGAAAGCAGTTTAAAAATACTGTCCAGAGGTAGTAGGTGACAGACAAGATTTTCATGGTTATAACTGAGTGTGCAGCACAACATCCTATATAGATTGTCAAAAACTATGTTGTTCTGCATTTACTGTACATCTGGAAAGGTTTTTTTCATACATATGACTTTATAAAAATATGCAAAATGACAATTTCCTGTGCAAGATGCCATTAGAGGAAATTATTAAATTGTACATTGTTGTGTAACAAATCACATCCTCGCTGATTAAATATTTTAGCTGATGTGTAATTAGCTAGTTAGTTTTCTTTATTTTAAAGAATCACATTTTTCACGAAAATTACTTTAAAATAATTCCTTTGAAATGAAAATAAATGTACTCTACTAAACATTTGTTTCATTCAAAATCTACAGAATCTCACTTAACTGATGAAAAGTGCCCTGTTTTGCATGTTAATGGATTTTGTACACAATGATTTACAAATATTCTCACTTACCATAGGTTCATTGCACTAGACAAAAGAGGCACAGTTCAACACAAATGCACATTCATTAAGTACTTGCTGCAGCTTGCAAGTGTTCAAGTACTATAGTAATATGAACAAGTATCCTCTTTTATTACCTCCATATTGAGTCTTTAATCAAGCTAGGCCATTTACTTTGCAAGCACTGGGCTTTGGAATCATGTCTGTTTTTACCTTTAGTGTACAAATACTATGTGGTTTCACATTTAAATATTATTTCAGGTAAACAATACATTGTCAAATCTAAACATAATGTATTGCTAATACTCCTACTGAGAGTAGTGCTACTAAAGCTTCTAACATCATTCATATTTTCTCTTTTCCAAATATTCTTTGGCTGCATTTATCTTGATAGCAGCACAAAATTGATTTTGAAACAAGGGTTTCCTCTTTTGAAATAGAAAAGCATCTGGAGCATTTTTTTTATTGCAAGTTTTTTTGATATCAAAGCATTTAGTCTGCATGTTATACCTAGCATGGTGGTCTCAATGGACAAAGCCATTCTAAGACCAGTGGTGTAAACAAGGGCAGTTAGAGCAGTACATTTCAGGCTCTGCGCATCATTGATATTGGGAAGGCACTGGCTGTGTGATCTCTGCCTTCCCTTACTTCACAATGGTAAAGCAACATCCATGTTTGCCTTTGTTTAAAAAAAAAACATAGTAAATTTAAAAAGTGTTAAAATTACATTGTACACTTGAGTTTGAAACTTCAATGTCTGGTTGGCAGCAAGAAACCTTCATTGATTTGGATGCACTCAATAGCCTTACTGGAATAATGTTTCAATTCACTTTCATTTACTAAATGGAGCAAATCTGACTCAGATTTCCAGTGTTGGGGTATCATCTTTATAAACCACATAGCTTTGAAAATAGGAATTTTAGTGGAAAGGACTAGAAATGTAGCACCATTTACAGATGAAATCTGTTCCATTTTTGGTTTTTATTAAATAACTTATCTGTTGATACTATAAAACTTCTTTTGGTCACTGTTGTGAGAGATAAATAATTGTAATTGTTCCTAAAGTGTGTTGAAAGCATATCTTTCAGAGTTTTTATTTAGCTAGGCAAGCTCACATAATTATTATTTTCTGCTTTATCAGCTTTTGAACATATACAAACTGTTCTCTCTTATTTAGGTCCAATATATATTACATTAACTTTCTGGTCCCTGGAGATGAACCAACTATTCAATTTGTTCAAGTGAACGTGCGTGTCCATAACAGCTGAGTGTTTTTCATGTTGCTGAGCAGAAAACTTAGAACTGGCATCTCCTCCACTCTGTGTCCAGCACCTTAGTTAAAAAAAAATCCCACTTCACAGAAGTTAAAATAACAGCAAATTATTGTCAGCTGAAGCTGACCAGTGGTTACAATTTCCACAGGGTAGAGTTTGTGGGACATCAAATCCCGATCCTTTTTGAATTCAGGGCAGGCACATTTTCCATGATAGAATTAACGAGGCTTGCTTTGGGTCAGTGTCCTTGGCAGGTCTTACAGCACATCTGTCTAAAGTACGCCCTGCTGCAGAACTTGAATTTCAGCACCAGTGGGCAGTAAGCCACTTTGTTCACATCTTTGCATTCTACAAAGTAAAAGAATTGATAACACTGAGTATAGGTACAAAATCATCTCACTTCCAAGATGTACATATCTCTATTGGAAACATCCCACATCTTCCAAAATGGAAGAACTAAATTTTTAATGAACTGATGTGGGGTTTTTCTCAGTGTTTTAGCATTGCAGAAACCATTTTTTCATATAATCATTCATATGGGTTGCTTACTAATTGAGATACAGTGCACAATAGGCCCTTCAAGTCCTGCCACCCAGTAACTCCTAATTTAACTCTAGCCTAATCACAGGACAATTTACAATGACCAATTAATCTACTAACCGGTACGTCTCTGAAAAGTGGGAGAAGACTGGAACACCCATAGGAAATCCAGGCATTCCACACGGAGGACGTACTGACTCCTGACAGATGACGTTGGAATTGAACTCTGAACTCCGATACCCCCAACTTGTGATAGCATCGCTCTAACCAGTATGCTACTTTGGCGCTCATATGGTACGCATATGGACAAATTCTCTGGATCTGTACCCGTTGAGAAGAACTCACTTTAGGAAAGCACAGGTCAGAGATACATTTAAAACATTCCAGTACTGTCTCTCTGAATCATGCTTCCATCAAACTCAAATCTTCACTGGCATTTATCCTATAATTTGTTGCTGTGAGAACTTCTGGTTAGTCATAAACAGAAAATTTATATTATGGTTTCCAAAAATCTGTCAAACATGTTCTTTTGAAAATATGACATTGGCTTAGTCCAACTATATTGAAAACACATTAAGATTTCATAATCTGTAAAAATACAACTATAAAACAATGTTAAAATTAACTTGTTTTTAGAAAATTGTCATTTTATCAGCCCGATGAAGGATTCGTTCCAGTAGATTAATTAATATTTCTCCTTCAGATACTGACTACAGCAATGCTTACTTTTGCCACTTCCAGTTTTTACTTTAGATTTATGATGTTCATTGTTTACCTTTGTTTAATGATATGGTTTTGCAAAATATACTATAACCATGATCGGAATGTTCTCTGTGAAATTTGCCTAGCCATTGGTTAAAATAATACTTCATCTGGAATCAATGAATCGTAAGAAATATCCATGTCTTGACTTACAGATGTGGAATGCACCAAGGATATACATTACGGTCAAAACAATAAATACTAAATGGCAAGTACTTGCAGCTACTGTGAGGGGTGCTTTAACACACTACATAAACTACAAAGGAACTTGAAACTGCATGAAAAATGATTAAAATGCCATTTTGGTTCAGGTTTCAGATGACCTTGGACTGTCTGGATCCTGCAGCCACACACGTACTTTAAAAGAAATGGTACAGAACTGTATTTCATCCACTGTAGCTGTGGTTGGACTATTGGTGTTTGTACTACAGTATAGTCTCAACAGTAAATGTAACATTACACTTAACAGAAGCAATCCTTCAAAGTCTGGCTTCAAAAAAATATAGTAATTCAAAAGTACAACTCGAGAATTCAAACAGATGCTGAGTTCAACATGTCTTTCATTGGTATAAACTTTCACAAGTGGTTAAAATAAATGTAACCTCACTTCTGTCATCAATTGAGAAAACATACAGATATTCCTTTCAAATTCTTTAAAAACTGATTTATTGCAAGGAACTGACTCTGACTGCAAATGCCTGATATGCTCCAAAACCAAGTACCATATTTAACACTAAGTAGGGAGCATAGAAGAAGCTGACTTTGCCAGTTACTCAAGATGAAAACAATCTACTGGTTCAGATCATTTCCTTATAAATAGCAATCCTGCATGTGGCTTGGTGAGCAGCAACACTATTTTTCATGCTCCCTGTCAAAATCTGGGTGTTATTTATATGGTGAAATGACCTATCAAAATTGTGCACGTCTTCAAATTATATCCTTGAATGGCCTGACCTTTATAAGTACATATGACCAATTTTTTTACACTTGTAATAAAAGCTTACGTCAAGTGACGTAAATCTGCTGCTTATTTACAAATTACAACGCAAGTATGATTCTTTTGAAATATTAGGAAGAGCCTGAAGTTTGCAAATTCTGTGGTTTTAAAATTCTGTGGTTCATTTTTTGGCACAATTAATTGATCCAGGCACTCAAACAGCAATCAGCACACCGCACTGGAACAATTTGGAAAGTTACAGCACCAGGGAACATGTGTACAAAAATTTTTGAAACAATTCAGAATGAAGAGATCTCAAAAGACTCATTCCTGAAATGTCACCCACTCAAGCTGTATATTTTTAAGTACTTACCTTCTGCATTGGTGATAGGAGTAGTGTCACATTTACTCTCACACTGTTGCATTGAGGGTGGTCGAAGGGTTTCAGGACACTCAGTAGATGGCTGGCCGGTATATGAAAGACATTGAACTGTTCTCATCTGCTGGCCCAGACCACATTGTGCAGAACACTGCAATAAATCAAGAACAAAAAATGCATGTTAAAGGCTGTCTTTGTAGACCCCTGCTTTCAGACTGTTCTTGCTCCGAGAATATTACTTCTTCATACTGTACCCATTGTTAATTTTTTCCACCATTTTCAGCCCACGGAACCTCTGCCGTCCAATACTTTGACAGTCTTCAACTTTGGGTCGCAGATGCTTTATTTACACCATGGACATTCAGGCCCTTCACACCCTTATTCCGTAACAGGATGTTATGGGGCTCATTTTCAATGAACAGAGGGCCAACCACCACTACCCTCATCTGCAAAGATGAGCTTCTTACATTCACTACTTCCTTTTTTAACTCCTCTAACTTCCTCCAAGTCAAAGCCATAGGATAAAACCTACAGTGGTTTTTGCATGGAATATTTAGAATAGATTTTGTTCAGTCCAAATTTGGTAAATTGATGACTGTATTTCTTTAACTTCTAGATCTCAAACCAAACTGAAAAATTACCTTACTTTGCTGCAAATTTCCACCTTGTTCTCATTTTCACAAGCCTGCCTCTTACTCTTCCCTTTCTCAACCTTTCTACTTTAATCTCAAATGATATGTAAATGACAAGTATCCATGACACACTCTAACAGCTATCTTGTTGGCCTCCATACTGCAGGACTGTTTTGAAGACGTCGACTGGAATGTCTTCCATGATGAGGATGTCTCCGAGTTTGCTAATGGAGTCACGTGTTTCAGCTGGAAGTGCATCGACGATGTTGTCCACCAGAAGTCAGTCAGGGTCTTCCCGAAACAGAAACCCTGGATCAATAGTTCTGTGCGAGCAGCAGTTAACCACACTACACAGAGCTTACATTGCTGGCAATCAGCAGGAGCTCGAGAAAAGCAGCTACGATATGCACAGAGCTATCAAGGCTGCGAAACAACAAGATAGGGACAAGATTGAGTCAAGATTCACAACGAATAGCACATGTGACTTGTGCCGAGGTTTGCATACAATCGTAGACTTCAAAGCCAAACGTAGTGGTGCCACCAACATCGCAGCCTCTCTCTCAGTTGAGCTCAATCGCTTTTACGCTCGGTTCGATGTTGCTAACTCTGAGCCTCAGAAGAAAGCCACCGCTACAACCTGCAACCTGGTCATCTCTGAGGCTGAGGTACGCAGATGTTTCCAATGAGTAGACAGTCACAAGGCTGCGGGACCGGACGGCATCCCAGGACGAGTACTCAGGATGTGCACAGCACAATTGGCAGGTGTGTTTATTGACATTTTTTATCTCTCCCTATCCCAGTGTAGAGTGCCCGCCTGCTTCAAATTATCCACCATTGACCCTGTACCCAAAAAGACCAAGGTAACATGCCTGAACGACTGGCGTCCTGTCACATTCACCTCAATAATAAGCAAATGCTTTGAGAGGCTGGTTAAGGATTACATCTGCAGCTTGCCACCACCCACACTGGACCCCGTACAGTTCACCTACTGACACAACCGATCGACAGATGACGCAACAGCCACTGCTCTACATACCGTCCTTACACATCTGGAGAAGAAGGATGCTTATGTGAGAAAGCTGTTTTTGGACTACAGTTCAGCATTCAACACCAGAATCCATCCAGGCTCGACAGGAAGCTCAGAGACCTTGGCCTTGACCCTGCCTTGTGCAGCTGGATCCTGGAATTCCTGTCTGATTGCCAGCAGGTGGTAAGAGTGGGCTCCCTCACCTCCAACCCGCTGACTCTCAACACAGGAGCCCCTCAGGGCTGTGTACTAAGTCCCCTCCTTTACTCCCTGTCATCTCTCTGACACAGCTTTGTCAAGAAAACATCTCCCTCAATGTCGCAAAAACAAAGGAGCTGGTTGTGGATTACAGGAGGAATGGAGATGGGCTAACCCCTACTGACATCAATGGATCTGGGGTTGAGAAGTTAAAGTTTTAAGTTCCTCAGCATCCAAATCACTGAGGACCTCACATGGTCTGTAAACACCAGCTCTGTGGTGAGAAAGACACAACAGCGCCTCTTTCACCTCAGATGGTTGAGGAAGTCTGGTATTGGTCCCCAAATCATAAGAACTTTCTAGAGGGGCACAACCCAGTGCATCTGTAGTTGTGAAATTCCCATGATTCAGGACATTTACAAAGACAGGTGTGAGAAAAGGGCACAGAGGATCATTGGGGACCCGAGTCACCCCAACCACTACTTCCAGCTGCTACCATCCGGGAAACAGTACTGCAGCATAAAAGCCAGAAGCAACAGGCTCCGGAACAGCTTCTTCCACCAGGCCATCAGACTGATTATCTTGTGCTGATTTGAGTATATTTCTATGTTACACTGACTGTTCTATTTATTTTAAATTATTATAAATTACTTTGATTGCACTGTTAGATGAAGATGAAATGTAAAGGATTTTACTCCTCATATATGTGAAGGATGTAAGAAATAAAGTCAATTCAATAATAATTGACACCATCTCCCAGATTCCTTCCTGGAAAATCACCTTTGTCTCCCTAGCTCTATTGTATCTGTTCTGATGATCGACACCTTTCACACCAGTGCTTATGAGATGTCTTATTCTTTTTCTTAACCATGACAAAACTCTCAATTGCAGCTGTTGCATTTTCAGCACTTATTTGACCCTTCTCTCCCCCCCCATCAGCTTGTACTTCATTAGTCACCACAGTCACAGCATCATCATGTGTAACCTGCCATCTTAAAGTTGTTGCCCAAACACATCTTCTCCCTCTTCACCCAGCATTACAAAGGGACTAATCACTCTGTATACCCTAGTTCGCTCTCCCATTAACACCTACATCCACTACCCTCTTGGGGAACCTTCCATTGCAACTACAGAAGATGCACCCTGTGTCCACTTATGTCTTCCTTTCCCGCCTGTACAGGGGAAACAAACACTCTTTTTCAAGGAGAACACTGACCCTTTAGATTCATGAGTATTACATCTGATGGTCACTATTATCTTCAGCACCTGGAGAACCAAATACAGATTGCGTAAGAGCTTTGTAAAACATGTCCATTCCGTCCACAAGGAGACCCTGAGCTTCCAGTTGCTGTCACTTTAATTCTTTGTCTCCTAAAACTGACCTCCATATTTTTTGGCCATTTATGTGTTTTTTGACTATTAACTATGTTAAAGTCAACCTAAGCTGGAGGAATGCCATCTGATTTTCCAACTTTGGACATTACAATTTTCAATATTGAATTCAACAATTTTTGATAACCAGCCTTCCCAGATTAATTCAGCATTAGCCTGTAATGTTGACTTTTCTGTCTCTACACATACTGTTCAGCATCTCCAGCATTTCGCTTTTATTTCAAATTTCTAATATTTGTATCATTTTATATCTTGTAGTTACAACAATTCTGGTTTTTGTTTATTTCCTTCTCGTTCAACATAACTACCAGATCAGCTGTGATTCTCAAACTTTCAGCAGGCACCACCACCGCCACTATTGTTATTACCTTTATTTTGGTTTCAGTCATTTCGCACCCTTTATTCTCTCTGCTTACTACTGACCCTCCTACCACCACTCCCTTGTTCCACAACTGAAAACATGATTAGTATCTAACTTTTCTCATATCTGATGCGTGTTTCACTAAAGATGTTTCACTCCAGAGATGCTGTATGACCTATTGAGTATTTCTAGCAATTTCTTCTTTATCTCAGATTTATAGAATCTGCATTGTTTTTGCTTTTCGATGTTTAATTGTAACATTCATCCACAGCAAAAATATGCTCAATGTAAACAAAATTAATTGATTTTAAAGCTGCAAGGTCATCAAAGACTAGGCTTTTTACTTTGAGATAGTTCTGTTGTAAAAGTTGGCGTTGACATTGGTTGGAATGTACTAGGGGAATTCAACTGGCTTCAGACATCTGAATAATCTTTGTGGCCTCAGTATCTCTACGTAGAGGAAATGCACTGCTCTGGTGTAAGATAAACTTTAGTTTACTGCAGTGAAAACCTTCTCTTGGCTTATTATGATCAATCCATCTCACTTTCTGAGACCATATAAATTGGTTTACGACCTTACCCAGGTTTTTCTGCCATTTAGATTTAGATATGGACTTGGACTATGGACTTTTTCCCCAGTCTTATAGTGTTTTTTTTTTAATATTGTGTTTTCTGCCCAATCCTTGATTTCTTTTGTGTGGGGAAGGGGATTTGAGGGTTGATGATCATGTTGCAGTTCTTTCCTTTCTTAGTTTTGTGGTATCTGAAGAAAAAGAATTTCAGAGTTGTACACTTTGATAATAAGTGAACCTTTGAGATGTGCTTCAGGGTACCTCAGGCATTACGACCACCTAATTTTTATGTGATACTATTCAACTTTGTCTATTTTCACATCTTCTAGTACAGAATTCTGCTTCCTGCATATGTTATTTCCATACCCAACTGCTTACCTCACTCTTTCTATAGCTTCATATTTCCCCTTAGTTCAATTAAACACTTTCCTAATTTGTCTGTTCCCATCAAGGAGACAGAATTATGATCACTATCTCCAAAATGCTCTCCCACTGAGAGACCTGACATCTGACCAGGTTCATTTCCCAATACCAGATCAAGGACAGCCTCTCCTCTTGTAGGCTTATCTACATACTGTGTCAGGAAACCTTCCTGAACACACCTAACAAACTCCATTCATCTAAACTCCTCATTCTAGGGAGATGCCAATCAACATTGAGGAAATTAAAATCCCCCATTACGACAACCCTGTTATTACTGCACCGTTCCAGAATCTGTCTCCTTATCTGCTCCTCGATGTCCCTGTTGCTATTAGGTGGTCTATAAAAAGCACCCAGTAGAGTTATTGACCCCTTCCTGTTTGTAACCTCCACCCATAGACAGACAGAAAACAACTCCTCCATGACTTCGTCCTTTTCTATGGCCGTGACACTATCTCTGATCAACAGTGCCATGCCCCCACCTGTCTCCCTCCCTGTCCTTTCTGAAAAATCTAAAGCCTGGCACTTGGGAGTAGCCATTCTTGCCCCTCAGCCATCCAAGACTCTGTAATGGCCACAACATCATAGCTCCAAGTACTGATTCACAATCTCTCATCCGCTTTGTTCATGATGCTTCTTGCATTAAAATAGACACATCTCAAACTGTCAGTCTGAGTGCGTCCCTTCTCTATCACCTGCCTATTCTCCCTCTCACACTGCCTACAAGCATTTGTGAGGCAACTGCCCCTTCCTCCATCTCTTCAGTTCGGTTCCCACCCTCCAGCAATTCTAGTTTAAACTCTCCTCAATAGCCTTAGCAAACCTCCCTGCCAAAATATTGGTCCCCTTTGAATTCAAGTGCAACCCATCCTTTTTGTACAGGTCACACCTGTCCCAAAAGAGGTCCCAATGATCCTGAAATCTGAATCCCTGCTCCAATCCCTCAGCCACGCATTCATCCTCCACCTCACTCTATTCCTATTCTCACTATCACACGGCACAACTAGTAATCTGAGATTATTGCCTTTGAGGTCCTGCTTCTCTGCTTCTTTCCTAACTCCCTGTAGTCTGTCTTCAGGACCTTCTTCCTTTTCCTACCTATGTCATTGGTACCAATATGTACCACGACCTCTGGCTGTTCTCCCTCACACCGCAGGATATCATGGACACAATCTGAAACATCCCAGATCCTGGCACCTGGGAGGCAAACTACCATCCATGTTTCTTTCCTGCATCCACAGAATCGCTTGTCTGAACCCCTGACTATAGAGTTCCCTATCACTACTACCTTCTTCTTCCCTTCCCTACCCTTCTGAGCCACAGGGGCAGACTCTGTGCCAGAGGCACAGCCATTGTTGCTTCCCCCAGGTAGGCTGTTTCCCTTCAACAGTATTTAAAATAGTACTTATTGTTAAAGGGGACAGCCACAGGGGTACTCTCTAGTATCTGACTCTTGCCCTTCCCTCTCCTGACTGTTGCCTACTTACCTGTCTCCTGAGGCCCTGGTGTGACTACTCGTCTATAGCTCCTCTCTATCACCTCGTCACTTTCCTTGACCAGATGAGGGTCATCGAGCTGCATCTCCAGTTCCCTAACCTGGTCCTTAAGGAGCTGCAGCTCAACACATCTGGCGCAAATGTGGCCGTCCGGGAGACTAGTTGTAACCTATCACAGCCATCACTACACACAACACCACCAAACCATGTCATCTGCATACTAATTCACCCTTCCACTTCATCATCTATGTTACTTATAAAAATCGCAATGAGTAGGGGGTTCCATAACTGATCCCTGTGGAACATTAGTGACCACGAACCTCCAGGCAGAATACCCCCCATCTACAACCACCCTCTGCGGACAAGCCAATTCTGAATCCACACAGCTAAGTTTCCTACAGGGAAATTACCATGGGGAACTTTGTCGAATGCCTGACAAAATCTATATACACCATATCCATGGCTCTATATTCATCAGTTTGTTTCTCCTCAAACAGGTGAATCAAACCCTAAGGCCTGCCCTCACAAAGCCATGCTGACTACCCCTAACCAGACTATGTTTCTCCAAATGCTCATAAATCCTGTCTCTAAGAACCCTCTCCAATACTTTGCCTCCCCCCCCACTGACTATAGTTCCCAGGATTATCCCTATTACCCTTCTTGAACAAAGGAATTACATTTACCATCTTCTAATCTTCTGGTACTACTGTGGCCAGTGAGGATGCAAGGAATATTGCAAAGGCAGAGCAAACTCTTCTCTCATTTCCTGTCGTAACCTTGGGTATATTCCATCTGGCCCTGGTAACTTATCTAACCTAATGTTTTTCAAAAGTTCTAACACATCCTCTTAACCTCAACATATTCCACCAGATTAACCTGATCTACACTGACCTCACATTTGTCAAGATCCTTCTCGTTAGTGAATACTGAAGTATTCATTAAAAACTTCCCCTACCTCCTCTGACTCCAGTCACATGATTCTTCTTTTATCCCTGTCGGTCCCACCCTCACTCTGGTCATCCTCATTTTCTTCATGTACTGTACACCTTGTCGAACATCTTCATGTAGAACACTTTGAGGAGGTTTTCCTTAATCCTACTCACTACTCAACTTTCCTTAATCCTCATGTCCCTTTCTAGCTCTTCTAAGTCAATTCTTAAGCTCCTTCCTGGCTACTTTATAACTCTCAAGAGCCTTGCTTCCTAAACTTTTAGTTTGCTTCCTTCTTCCTCCTGACTAAATGTTTCACCACACTTGACAACCTTCACTATACCATCCTTTCCCTAACTCATGGAACAAACCTATCCAGAGCTCTATGCGAGTGCTCCTTAAGAACCTCCACATTTCTATTGTACATTTCCCTGAGAATGCCTTTTCCCAATTTATGTTCCCAAGTTACTGCCTAACTGTATCATAATTATCCCTCACCCAATCAAATACTTGCCCATACAGTCTGCTCCTATCCTTGTCGAAGGCAATGGTAAAGGTGAGGGATTTTTAGTCACTGTCTCTGAAATATCTGCCCACTGAAGAGTCTGTCACCAGACCAGGTTCATTGCCTTGTACTGGATCCAGTGTGGCTTCTGCTCTGGTTGGCTTAGCTACTTTTTGTTTAGGTTTATAACAGGAGGTAGGATAAGTAAAGAATGTACTTATTTGGCAGAGTACTTGTCTGACCCAAAACTGGTGCGGCAATGTTGTTCAGGGACAATCTAATGTGAAGAACAAAATTTCCCTGTAATTCTCCAAAAGTAATCTTCTTGTCATGAATAGTGGTAGACAATGAAATAACTAATGACAGTAGAAGGCCCTCGGAACATGCCTCCCCTTAGCAAAGGCATGTCCCAACTTGTGAGTCTTAAAGAAAAGCTGAAGCATTTGCAAACCATGTTCAGCTGTATGATCCATTTTGGGTTTGTACTTGAGTCCTCATCATCACAGACAGGAGACTCTAGCTAACTCAGTTCAGTCTATGTGAATTGGTTGACAACACTCTCTAAAACAAAGGCCACTGGACCAAATTTCATCCCAGTCCTGGTACTGCTTATTGTACTAAAGATTTGTGCTCCAGAACTAACTGTGTTTTGAGCTCTTGTGACATTGATATCAACCCAACAATGTAAAACTTGGCCAGTTAATATATTATTAATAGCAAGTTCTTGGCAGTGTGGAGGATCAGAGAGATATTGGGGTCCATGTCCATAGAACACTCAAAGCTGCAGCACAGGATAACGGTATTGTTAAGAAGGCGTATGGTGAGTTGGCATTCATCAACCATGGGATTAAGTTCAAGAACCATGAGGTAATGTTACAGCTATATAAGACCTTGGTCAGACCCCACTTGGAGTATTATGTTCAGTTCTGGTCACCTCACTACAGGGAGATTTACAAGGATGTTGCCTGGATTGGAGAGCATGCCTTATGACAATAGGTTGAGTGAACTTGGCCTTTTCTTCTTGGAGCGATGGGGGATGAGAGGTGACCTGATAGAGGCGTATACGATGATCAGAGGCATTGATAGTAAGAGGCTTTTGTCCAGGGCTGAAATGGCTAACACGAGGGGGCATGCTTTTAAGGTGCTTGGAAATAGGTACAGATGAGATGTCAGGGCTAAGTTTTTTATGCAGCGAGCGGTGAGTGTGTGGAATGCACTGCCAGTGGCAGAGGCGGATACAGCAGGGGCTTTTAAGAAACTCTCAGATAGGTACGTGGAGCTTAGAAAAATAGAGGGCTTTGCGGCAGGGTATTTCTAGGCAGATTCTAGAGTAAACTATATGGTCGGCACAACATTGTGGGCGGGGCCGAAAGGTCTGTAATGTGCTGTAGATTTCTCTTTTCTTTGTTCTAAGTCATGTTGGAAAAAAAAGTAGGATTAGTCAAAGGCATTACAGTTCGAGAGAGATGAAGGTCTATTCACAGTCAGGGTAATGAGTACAGGAGTTAGGAAGTCGTATTGTAGTTGTACAGGATGTTGGTGAGGCTGCACCTGGAGTACTGTGTATAGTTTTTGTTACCTTACTGTAGGAAAGGTGTCACTGAGCTGCAAACAGTAGAAAGAAGAAGCACATTGATGCAAAGATTGTCCCTGGAGGCCTAGCTTTCACAGTCTATACCAATGATTTGAATAAAGTTTATTTATGATACAAAACCAGGTGACCATGTGAGCTTTGTGGAGGAGACAGAAGGTTTATGAGAAAAAATGAGAAGCTCACCATCATTGTCTTGCATTCTCCCACAACCTTTGACACGCTCACTAATCAATAACCTATCAAACTCTGAAGTATATCTAATGACTTGGTTTACACAGCCGCTGATAGCAATGAATTCCACAGATTACCCACCCTCTGACTAAAGAAATTCTTCCTCCTCAAGGCATATCCATCCATCTATTATGAAGCTGTCCCCTTTGGTCCTAGACTTCTCTACTGCTGGAAACATCCTTTCTATGTCCATATTTGACAGGTTTAAAATATTGAATTGATGCCTGAGGAATTATTCATATTAAGAAAAATTAATGTAGGGATGCTAACATTTTACTGAGCTCTAAAGTTGAAATCTATAGGAAACAGGGAAATTACTCTCCAATAGTTGACAACAACTTACCCAAAGGAAGTTGATTGTGGTTGTTGAAAGTCCATCATGTCATGTTC
The DNA here is from genome assembly GCF_030144855.1 of Hypanus sabinus. Taxonomy (NCBI): domain Eukaryota; kingdom Metazoa; phylum Chordata; class Chondrichthyes; order Myliobatiformes; family Dasyatidae; genus Hypanus; species Hypanus sabinus. The sequence continues at coordinate 63,098,226 of NC_082719.1, read as the reverse complement.
ATTCTGCAACAATATTCTAGGCCCAACTACTTTTAGCTCTTTTATAAATAACCTGCCTTACCCCATACGCGTGAAGAAGGGATGTTCAGTGATAATTTCATATGTTTATTTCTATATGCTAGCCCTCCCAAAATGAAGCTGTCCATGTCACCACATAGTAAACCCAAGACAAATTCAGGTATGAGCTGATAAGTAACAAGAAGTATTTGTGCCTTAACTGTTACAGGCAATCACCGTCTCCATCAAGAGGGAGGTTCGCAACTTACATTTGAAATGGAATGGCATTGCCTACATCAAGTCACTTATCATTAGTGTCCTTTGGGTCACCTTGGACAAAAACCATTATAGAATCAATGACAAAAATACACTAGGTATAAGAACAAATCAGAGGCTGGGCTTTTCCTCATTCTGTTATTGCTTTTCCTTTGTACTGCCTCCATAACCTCATGTTTTGAAATAATCTACAAGTTTTGGCTTGCAAAACTAAGTTTTTCACCATATCTGGTATATTATAATAATAAACCAATTCCTATTATTCCTTCAGTGAATAACTCACCTCTTTCAAAATCAAGGCTCAACAAGATAGTTAGTGATAGAATATCATTTGCTTCAACTTGCGCAGCTCCAACAATACTTTAAGTAACTTAACAGAGTAGCTCTGCAGTGTCAACAAAGATCATAATCCAAGCATCTTATTTCAGTGCTTGGGATTTAAAAAGACCAATTTATTGTAAACATTAAGTATCTCATTTTTGGAAAAAGTACTTAATAAATCAAAGACATGGATTCTCAACAGCTGATAGCAAAAATTGATGAAACTGTGTAAATAGCATGTTCCAAAATTCAAAGGTACCTGTATTCATATAATTTAGGTTTGTGTGAGCTAGGAAAAAAACACATGAATGAAAAAGAAACTTCGTACAATCTGGAGATCACAATGGACAATATTTTACATGAAATACAACACACATTATATTAATTTATGCACCAGAAGTCACCAGGTAGATGAGTGTTCAGGAAACAGAATACCATAACTTTAACTTGGTCCCAACTTACCAGGCCCCATTCTCCAGTGACCCATCGAGGAGGTGGACATCGCCCAAGGCTGCAACGAATCCGGGCTGGAGGTTTGCTTTCACTCGAGCAATGGGAGGGCGGGAAAGTCTTGCTCAGGTCGCTGCTCTTACATAAAACAATTCGATGCTTAAATCCTGGGCCACATTTGGGAGTACACTGCAAAAGATGATTCACACTTAATATTTCATCAGTCAATGTTTTTGTATTTAAAAACAGCGAAGTCTATTCAGGGTTTCCAGTTATACTGGATATTTTATTGTCTACACGTAAGACTCAAATGACTAAGGTCATGGCAGTTTTCAGGAATTTGAAAATTCCTTTACTTCTGATTGCAATTACTTGGAATAAATATTTATAGACTGTAGTAGTGAGATATCAAATGTGTAAAAGCTTTCAACATTCACAAACTGAGCAAATTTGGCATTGCAGTCATTACTGTGAGATACTGCCTGAAAAATATTTAGTATCATAACAGGTAAAAGTCCTGTCTTGGTACCATTAATTGGTTTTGGATTCAACTAAAGAGCAAGTACCCAATTTTGATTCTTGGTCTTATCTGTATAGCTTCAAGTCAACCAAGATACCAGTAGCCTGATTACAGTAAGTCTGAGTGCCCCATGTTTGGATAAGGGAAATGGTTGCTGGTCTGATCACTAAACAGTGGGGAAATATGTATGGATGTCAGTTGATAATAGGTTAGAAGCCAGATGCATTGATCCCATCTGAAATAGATGCCATCATTCACAAACTAGGCATACAAAGAAGTGATCAAATCAGAAACAAGAGAAAATCTGAAGATGATCAAAATCCGAGCAACACACACAAACTGCTGGAGGAACTCAGCGGGCCAGGCAGCATCTGTGGAAAAGAGTACAGCTGATATTTTGGGCTGAGACCCTTCGGCAGGATATAAGGAAAGGAGCCAGAAAAACAGAGCCCTTGTGGAATACTAATCCATAATACAAGCATTAGTCAAAAGTTTCAGGTGAACCTTCTCGGCATGCAACAAATACCTGCCACCAATACAGGTGACAAAATATTACAAAGGAAATACATTTAACGCAAGAACCAGCATTGTACTCTCAGCTGAATAATGGAATCCATTGAGAAACAGCACGATCAGACATTTATATCTTTTCCTCAGGGCTTTGTTGATTTTCTGCTGAAACTATGGTGAACAAGAACCCCCCTTAGGAATGCTTTCTCTGTGCTTAGAATATTCAGAGTCCCATGAATTGAGTTATCCTATTGTGAAACTCCATGAGTAGAGCAAACCCTTGTTTCTGAATTATATCCATGGGTTCTGAGCTCTCCTATAACTCAATATAACATCCAAAACGAATAAGACCACAGGGAGACTGTTATAGCCCAGCTCTTACAACTCTGCCTTATGTCTAAAGTTCTTCTTTAAGGAGAAGGAACTAGCTGACATTTATTTAGCACTCTTCATAACCTTAGAAGTGAAGTCATTGCTCTCTGGTAAGGTAATGTAAAAATAATTTAAATGCCTGACAGTACTCCATGCCAATTTGTTTCTTTCAGATTTTTAAAATAGAACTTTAACTATCAATGACTGGACAAACAAAACACAGCCAAAAATCCCTAAACCTATACATCTCAGAAACCAATCTGAACAAATTTATGACGACTGAGCTCTGCATTAGTTGGAGAGCAGAATCATGGCCAGCTGGATGACATGTCAAACCTGTTCAGGGTCAGCAATTCAAGTTTAGAAATATAATCTCTTTTGAAACATGCATGCAGCTTTGTAGAACTGCAAGTTTGGACTTCTTGTGCACTGGAAATGTAAAAATCTGTCCAGAGAGCAAGGGTCTATGTCTTAGCAGTGGGAGAAGAAAATAATGTGTCATCGGCCATCTGCTAATATACTGGGATGGTAACTCTTAGGTAGAAAGATTCAGCCCATCAGGTTCTCCATTTACAGCAACACAGGCAGTCCCACTCCTCATTCTTCCTCCATACTCTGTTCTTTTAGAAACTCACCCAACTCCCACCTGAACACTTGGAATGAATCTGCCTCCAACACAACACCTGGCAGTGCAATCCAGCCCATAACCATGCATAGCTCTTCTTTTGTCAATTATCTTCATTCTATGTCCATTCAGTCCCTCTTCTGGAAGGAATATTTTCTGTTTATTCCACCGGCATTCTTCATTTTAAACACCTCTGTCAGATCCCCTTACAACTTCCTCATTTCAAGGAGAACGACCCCAGATTCTCTAGTTTATCAAAATAACTATTCTCTCCCATTAGGCAAAATGTACAAAAGCCCAAAAATACATACCACAAGCTCAGGGACTGCTTCTATCCCACTGTCATCAGACTCTGAAATAGACCCCTTGTACACTAAGATGGACTCTTGGCCTCACAAGCTATCTTGTTATGATCTTGCACATTATCTTTTACCTGTGTGCACTTTTCGGTAGTTTTTACACTTAATTCTTCATTGCTATTGTTTTATCTTATTCTGCCTCAGTGCAGTGTGTAGTGATTTAATCTCTTCAAAGAGGATGCAGCAAAGCTTTTCATTAATAATAAACCAACACCAATACCAAACTGATGTTTTACGAAAATTCATTAATATTTCATTATTTGTTATGCCTCTATTCATAAAGTCTAGGACCCCACTCTGCACTTTCAAACACTTATACACATATACCAGTGATCGCATACCCGTTTAAAAATTGCTCCTTCCAGTTTATATTGCTTCTTCTCCTTTTCCTATCAAAATATATGTAACTTTGCATTTCTCAGCATTAAATTTCATCTCTCATATATCCACCCGTCCTGCTAGCCTGTTTATATCCTACTGAATGGCAAGGCAGACAAAAGGGGTTGATTACTGTATTCTTATAGTTACAGTACATCACTAGCTTTGTCACAATCCACTATACTTCTATTTTTGTGTCATTGGTAAATTAGGAAGTTGTGCCGCAGACACTGACATTGATAACCAGCCTTTGCAGTTGGATGAACAAATGAAATTTTTCTCCTTGGTTCTGTGCTCACCCTCCTCTGCCTTTGGGCAATATAGTAAGGTTATTACTAGGAATGCTGGCAAATTACTTTGTCCCATGGGAGTCTTCTGTCATTTTCTGATGTCACGTCTAAATGGGGAAAATAAAAGCTGTATTTACCCATCCTTAACCAATCTCTTATCCAGATGGAATGGGACAAAGGACCTGTAGCACCCCACAATTTCTGTTCATATGAGACCTCCTCCACCTTCCGCAATAATAGGCCAGGTGCCCTGAGGAAATTAAGAATCCGTGCACTGATCTACATCTCACAACTAAACATTTCCAGAATGGATAATTACTAGTGCAGTTCTACTTAAGAGGTTGAGGCGACTGCTTGATCCACAGTAAATAGTTTTATTCCATAACCACTATCTCTCATCTTGATAAACAACTTAAAGGACGATCATGCCTTTTGTAGTGCCAATGAAGCAGCTCTCAGAAAACATGTCAAACTTGGTCAAAATCAATTTTTATAACAACTTGCATACAAGCATAAAAGAATTGCATCATAAAAATCTGTTAATGACATTACAAGATTGCAGGACATGAAAATGTACCCCTAAATGTTTTGATAACCAATGCAGAATATCAGATGACAGTAGGTTTTTTAGCTATAGAAAGTTCAGTCATAAATCGTCCTCTCACTAAGCACCCTGCAGAGAATGTTCAGGGTATAAAATAAGCACATGTGAGACTCATTACTCAGTAATAATACCAAAATGGTCTTTCTTGTTTTCCTTTTTCTTAAGCTAGCAGGAGTTTTTACTTATAATTATAATAAATGTGGTAAAATTGTAAATGCCTTTGATCAGGCTAAATATAAGTAGCACAAGCAGGAAGCACGTTGGTGTGTGTACCTCAGACCAATCCAGCGCAACCCATTGCGGGGGACAGGACTGGTTATTACAGGGCTCTTTCTCAACAGGCCTGTGGGTGAGACAGTGGCTGTCATCCAGAGTTTCTTCCTCAGATGGTCCAATTTTCCTAATGCACAATACAGTTCGTATACGCATTCCACCATCACAAGTTTTGCTGCATTCTGACCAGTCTCCAATAAACCATCTAGAAGACAGAGAAAATAAAGTTAGAATTATAGAGTCATACACCCAGAAGGCTATTTATCCAGTGCTACCTCTTGAATGAGTCCCATTTCTTTTCATGTACATACACAATACCCTTTGGAAATTGCCAATCTCATAAAAAATGTCAAAACGTTTCTCATATTGTAACAACATGACTAGAGACCTGAAACACTCACATAAAATGTACATTAAATTATTCCGGTAGCTTACATAAATATGTTGACCAGAGTGGCTTTTCTGATGGTAGAATCTACTAATACCAATACATTTGTTCTTAGATCACAAATGCATTGTCCGAGAAATCCATCCAGGCTTTAAAGGGATACCAAGAGATTTCATGATGCTGCCTGATGTGTAAATCCAGAATTCAAAGTGTGGGCTAGCTGCAGCCACACACAGCTGGTAACATGTATAGTGCTTCCTCACACCCCTGCAGAACTCTGTGCAGCTTTGCAACAGGCCAATCATTATCACTGTCAATGATCAATCAGAATCCCCTCAATTTCGAAGTAAACTAGAAGCTTTTTGTAAGGAACTTTTTGAGCACATTTTATGGAAGTCTCAGTTCAATAATATCAAAGGCCATTCCAAAATCCACCTCGGGGATCACTTCCTCCAAAAGGTTTGTCCAGCAGAATTTCTGTGTTCTGAATCATGCCTGAAAAGTGTTTACAAGACTATTGTTTTGTAAACAATTTTCATTTATTTCTGATAACCAATTCCATCTGTTTACCTGGCAGTGAAGTAAAACAAATTGAACCTCCGAACAGTGGCACCACATTAATCTGGTTCTAGTCTGATGGTACCTCCTCAAGGTTCAATTCTCTGATGGCCATCAATGCTTCACTGAGCATCTTTCGGAAATAGATATATCTATGTGGTCACTTTGGGTTTTTTAAACATATTTACTATATTAGTATTTTAATTTATATTATGTTAAATCATTAATTCTACATTGTTGCACCTAGATAGTGAGATTATTCTGCTTGTGGAAAGACCTAAATTTTATGAACTCCCTCTCTTTTACGCTAGGTGTTTTGTTTCCAATTCTCTAATTGCTTATATTAAAATTTCAACTGTACAGACTTGATAAAGAAATCTTACTGTTGCGATTGATGGTTATGATTGCCTCTATGTTTCTCTCTGCCCTAAACATCCCTTAAATTTGTTTCTCCAAGTTCTTCCATTCATTCAGGTCTGCTCTTTCCTCCCTGAATTACTTATGCAGGTTGCTCTTCCTCTTTTGTCTTGCTTTTAATTTGGGTCATGCTTGTTTAGTCTAGACCTCTTGACCTTAGGTATTCATTCATCCTTCATGTTCAGTATGTATTACTTATCTTCTGAAATATGTAAGACACTCTAGTGATCAAATTTCTTCAGATGCTTGCAGGTTGTTTTTAAATTAGACATTGCTCATAGTCCTTTCAATCTCTAGATACCACATCATACTGAACTTGATCATTCTGAGGTAACAGTTCCGTAATGCTGATACCAAATTTCCTTCCTGTATTTTCTCTAGATAACTTATCATACCATTACAAAGTTAAATGTGCATCGTCTCGCAAGGCTTTCTTCATACACTTAATCACCAAGCAGTTATGTACCTCAGAATCCAAATTGCTTGGGTATTCCCAAATTAACGAAATTGCCCTGAAAATAATCTTCCTGTTTACGTGTGCCCTTTTTATCTCTTAAAAAAATTCAGACAGTCTTCCATTTTTTTTCTAACCTAGTGGTTTTCAATGCACTTCCAGTGTATTTTGTTTGTATTTTTACAATTATTTAACATAAGGAACACAGTATTAGCCACAGCTCTTATATTTCTTAACTTCATGAACCTCCCATGTGCCTCTGACTTACAGAACTGCACTACTCCCTTTCCAGTCTCCTACTAGTTTGTTGAATTCTCTATGCTCCTGTATGTTGCATTCATTACAATCCTCTGGAGTCAATCATGCCTCTGATTTTCTTATCAGATTGCATTCCTTACTGCTACAATGGCTTCCATTTCTAGCATAACTGTTACTTCTAATTCACAAGAGAGCATATTTTATCATAGATTTGCCTCCTTACTCAAGGCTGAGTCTGTCTGCTCCTTGTTCTTCCTCCTATTTGTCCTACTTTTTTGAGCTGTATGTGAACATATATCTTCCACCTAGTGATCAGCTCTGACTGTGATCTAAATTCCTCTCTGCCAACTCCCCAGCCTACCTGGTTTAAATTATTCTTCCTAGCTGTCTCCTATGTTCCTTGAAAGTCTCACGCTCTTGCTTATTTAGGTCCTGTTCGAGTCCATAGTTTCACAATTAAACATAAATAAATTGTTTGGCTCCTGATATTTGCCACTTCTTTACATTCTTTAATTTCTTGGTCAATGCTATACTTTGACAAAATGCTAAATACCAAGAAACATTACTTTGCATTCCTATTCTTTGAACTCTTAATCAATCCTTGAGCAGCTTTAAGAGCTGTATGTATACTTTTTCTCTCTGTAAGCTTACTGCTACATAAATCAGTATCACGGGGTTCCTTCTTGTATAGTTTGGTTAGTGTCTTCAATGTGCTTCACCGTAACTTCAGATAAACAAGCCACCATTCTAATTGTCAAACACGAGGAAATCTGCAGATGCTGGAAATTCAAACAACACACAAAAAACACCATTCTAATTGTGACTGTCCTCTGCAAACACCAGAAATTCCACATTCCTAAGGAAGAGTTCCTGCACCAGATGGATTATCGAGCTGATCAAAGGATAAGCAATCCATTTTCAGTGACTTCCTGCTATGCATTGAGCTAGTTCTCTTATAGAAACCATGACCATAAAAGATAAGAGCAGAATTAGGCCATTCTTCCCATCCAGTCTGATTTATTGTTCCTCTCAACCCCATTCAATGCACCTCCAGTGTGGAATTCTGTGCCAAATGAAGCAGTGGAGGCTACCTCAGTAATATATTGTTAAGACAAGGTTGGATAGATTTTCGCATAGTAGGGGAATTAAGGTTTATGGGGAAAAGTCTGGTAGGTGTAGATGAGTCCATGGCCAGATCAGCCATGTCCTTATTGAATGGCAGAACAGGCTTGATGGGCCAGATGGCCTACTGCTCCTATTTGTTATATTCATTCTCCTGCCTTCTCCCTGTAACCTTTGATGCCTTTACTCATTAAGAACCCATCAACCTCCGCTTTAAATATACACAGTGACTTGGCCTCCACAGCCATCTGTGGCAACGGATTCCACAAATTCATCACCCTCTGGCTAAAGAAATTCCTCCTCATCCCTGTTCTAAACAATCCCTCTTTTCTGAGGCTGTGTCCTCTGGACATGATCAAAACTAGTAACATTCTGCATCAATGTAGTACCTTTAATCAAATCAAAAATTCCACAATAGTTCTTAAAAGCCTTACTGGCAAAATCTGACACAGAGCAATAAAAGGTGATTCTACTAGAAGTGACAAAAAAGATTATGCAGTTGAAGGGATGGCCACCAATGGAGACAACAGTTAAATTTATCTTGTGATACATATCTCATCCTATGATGTCTTTTGATTTATATTGCATATTTGAAAAAAAAACAATGGCAGTGCTTCCAAAGTGGACAGAAGTATAAAGAATAAAATTCTGAAAACTTACTCTGGTGGGCATGGTTCCGTATTGCAAGCTCTCTGAGTTTCTGGTGGCTTACTATCAGGGTCACAATAACTATTCTGGACAATGGAATTGTCATCTAATCTTTTACAAACTACTTCTTGTTTCTGAGCACCTGTAAAAAAGAAGCATTTTATCCCTATTTACTATGAATAGTACATTCTATAAATGATAATTCATTATCAAAACATCTTTGTTAATATATTGCAATTATTGAAATGGAAATACTCTGAGATTTGTTGGGATCCTTTGAAAAATATTTGATGTAAAGCATTACATGAATTTGCCTCTATGAAAATATTTACCACAAGAATACTTCTTTTATGACACTACATGTTGTATCACCCACGATTCATCAATAAATCCTAGCTAGAAGGATTTTAATTTTCTAAAACATAATGTTTGGGTAGATGAATTTCATTATTTCTAAATACTACTCTGTGGATAGTAGCAGAATTTAGGAGGACCTAGCTGACTAGGGAAATTTAAAGCCTACTTTATATGCATGAATGTATTGTCTTTTGGAAAGACAAAAATTGAAAAAATGTAATAAATAAACTAAAAAATATTTTTTTTGAAAACTCTTACAGAGAAAAGGGTCCTGCGTTTTCACATGAACAAATCTTTGGAGATATTTGGTCAATTTATAAGGCTGTTATAAAAACATAATGGAATCTTGGCATTATAAAAGAGATAGAAAGCGGCAAATGCAAAGAGATTTATTAAACCTATATAAAGCACTATTTCAGTTTTAGCTGTAGCATTACTGTATGTCTAGTTCTGGACACCAGACAATGAGAAAATGTCAAGACACTAGAGAAGGTGTAAAAGAGATTTACCTAAATGTCAACTGGGATGAAGGACATTTATTATTACATAGAGGTTAAATAGAGATTTAAAAGTAGTGTTCAAATTTGTATTCAGTTTTTGATCGAATGCGTTTGAGCAAACTCTTTCCAGTGGTACAAGGTTCAGGAGACATTTATTTAAGACAAGGTTTTATATGCATGTGGAAGTAACATACTATTTTAAGCAGTGAATTTTTTACTCCAATCTTGAAGAATAGAATGCAGGTTTAACTCTAACTTTTAAAATGGAATTCTATATGTGGCTGAGAAGAGTAACTTCACAGAACTATGATCAAATGCAGATATCTCAGACAAGTAATATTGTCACAGTGGTTCAAAGGCTTACTTCTGTGCTGTAAGATTATATGGAAAGTAAATGTACATGTAAAACGTGTCCTCAAGAGGTGGAAATACTCAGAGTTCCAACTCCTGCTGTAAGAACAGATTCATATTTCAAATGCAGAAGCATTATCACAGTCAAGTGAATTTAACAGTTAAATTTCTAATTCATAATTAACAAGATTGAGGGATAAACAGGAGAAAATATACAGATGCTGGAAATCCAAAAAACACTCACAAAACGCTGGAGGAACTCAGCAGGCTAGGCAGAATCTATGGAAAAAAATACAGTCGATGTTTGGGGCTGAAACCCTTCGGCAAGACTGGAGAAAAACACTGAGGAGTAGATTTAAAAGGTGGTGGGGGGGGGAGGAGAGAGAAACACCAGGTGATAGGTGAAAACTGGAGGGGAAGGGATGATGCAAAGAACTGGGAAATTGATTGGTGAAAGAGACAGAAGGCCACGGAAGAAAGAAAAAAGGAAGAGAAGCACCAGAGGAAGACGATGGATGGGCAAGGAGATACGGTGAGAGAAGGAAAAGCAAATGGGAAATGGTGAAGTGGGGGCAGGTGGGGGACATTACTGGAAATTGATGTTCATGCCATCAGGCTGAAGACCGCCCAAACAGAATACAAGGTATTGTTCCTCCAACCTAAGTGTGACCTCATCCCAACAGTGGAGGAGGCCATGGATGGACATATAGGAATGGGAATGGGAAGTGGAATTAAAATGGGTGGCCGCTGAGAGATCCCGCTTGTTCTGGCAGACGGAGCATAGATGCACGGTGAATCCATCTCCCAATCTACATCGGGGTGATAACTTCAACTCTAAATAATTTGTGTAGTTCATCCTTTCTTTAACTTACTGTATTGATGCTATCCTTTCCCACACTCTTCTAAACATTTTATAAAGTTTTGAAATTGGTTTTATATACACTTGTTACACCATCAGGAGAAAGAATGACAGGAGAAGTGCTGAAGGCAACCACCATCTCCCAGGAACTCTGGCAAATTTCTGCTAAAGGAACAGCTACTGATTGGGCTAATCCCTTGAAAATACAGGGCCATTGTACCTTAGGTGATGTAGTTTGATTATGTGCAGTTATCCCTCAATTATGACATTTATTAATAAGAAATGTAGCTGTTTTATTCTAATTCTGAAATCAACAAAGTAACACATGATTCTAATATCCTTATTAGAAATAAACACCATTAAGGGTAAAAAAGACTAGAATTCTTTTCCCCTCTCCAAAATATTAAGGGTCAAATGCAAATACTGTATATATCAGCACTTCAAATTTGAGACCAGCTACTGAGCAGTAGCGCAATAGCCAAAAGTGGAATATGTCAATAGTTCTTCATGCTAATTCATAATCTTCCAGTGGACATCAAGATTTGGAACAGAAACCAAGGCTGAATTTCCTCTCCTGCCCAGATGAACCAAATTCAATAGTATTCAGTTACTACTACTTAGCATTATTCAGGAAGTTTAGTACAGCGTGAAAACTGTATTGAGAACATGTTAGTGTGACTAAACCCTGCCAGAAATATGTTCTTTGTTTTATCCATTCTGATGCCCTCTCCCCACCTCCCCCAACATCAATCTCTGCAACTCAGAACGTACCTCTTGTGTTTCCCAGTTCAAATGAAGAATCTTTGACCAAAAATATTAACTCTTGTTTCTCTTTCCACAATCACCATTTATCTTGAAAAATGTTTCTACTGCTTTCTGTTTTTATTACATTCCATTGTATATGACTTATCAGCAATCTTTTGCACCTATTAGACTATTTGATACATTATCATTGACCTTTAACAAGGCCTCTTGTTTCTTCTTAAATGTTACTTAAAGGTTGGCATAATGGTATAACTAGTAGAGATGCTAGCTCACAGTGCCCAAGACCTGGTTTCAATCCTGCCCTCGGGTACTTTCATTGCAGAGTACGTACTCAATGCTCACTTGCATTTCTTCCAAATGTTCTGACATCTTCCCACAATGTGTCTATTGATAGCTTAAATAGTCATTGTACAATTCTGGTATATAAGTGAATGATAGTATTGGGGAGTGAGGAAAATATGGGAAGAATAAAAATAAATGGGATTGATGTAGCTTTAGTGTAAATGAGTAGTTAATGGTCAGTGTGGGCTGAGGAGCCTGTTTCCTTGCTGTGACTGTGATTCTATGGCAAAATCGCAAGGAAAATTATAACATTTAATATTATAACATAAATATATTTATAGTAGAAATATTAAATATATTATATTAAATACATAACATTTCATACCCTTATATCAAATATTATAATGTCAATTCACAAACTGGGAAGGAGCAGAGAGTGGTACTAATTGAGTAATTTCCTCTTTGAGATGAACAGCTTTCTTCATCACTGCATAATTTTGAGATTCCAAGTCTTTATTATAATCAAACTCATTAGTATTTGGGGAAATGTTTCAGCAATGGATTTAGATATACCCTAGGAAGATTTTATGGTTCTACTGATAGTTTAAAGACTATGCTACTGCAGAACGTATGTGATTCTACCTCCAGCACAGGTGGCTGAGCATTCTGACCATGGCAGATGATGCCATGTAAATCCCACTTCTGTATCACCACTACCAGTGCGCGTGATTGGAACGTTAAACTTGTACTGAATCCCTTGGTTCGGTTCTTGCAGAAGCACCTGAGACAAAACAGAACAGAATTGAGTCTAGAACCCTGTTTAAAAGGTTTATTTATGCATAATGTCATGCACATACTGTTATTCAATTTAACTTGTAATATAAAAGCAATTTTTTTGCGTTCCACTACCTGAAGAAAAAATACATATCTATTTCTCTGTGCTAATTAAGCTTAGTGATGCCAGAACCCTAGCCCTGGATACTTTATCCATATCTATCAATGAGACGCCCGAGTAAGGAGTGCACAGTGACTTAGTACTTCTATCACTGCTATTTACACCTGTTCTCGGCTTCTTTTTCGGGTTTTCAGAAGTGTGAGGGGAGGCAAGTCTTGAATCTGACCAACCAAACTAACGAAAGGGTGGCAACATCCAGTAGAATTCCATAAAGAAACCTGCTTCTTATTTTTGGAAGACACAGGGAGCTTTCAGAAATAGCAATATTGATTTAGAAAACATTCCTGGAGTAGGAGAAAGAAAGAATTTTGGGGAGAGCAATCAAACAGTGGAAATGTGGGGGCGCAAGAAGAAACAGGAAACATGCAGAACTGTAGTAGAAGTCATCTCCAGCCAGCCTCAGAGGGAGTATATGTCAATATGGAGATCAAAGCAACATGCTGCAAAAACATTGTGGTGGTCAAAATCAGAAATTTTATTTTCCATATATACTAGGAGATGCACATCTTAAATGGCAAACAAAATAATTTAGAAATTAGACCAATATCAAACTGGGGTGCTGTCCAGGAGCAACACATACTGGAATGTGGCTAGACTGTAGGACCTTAGTTTGTTTCAAATGATGCCAAGGGTGGCATCAAGTTCATCCTGATGTCTGCTGGCACCACAGCAAGTTTGGCTGGCTCAGAACCCAGCCTAGGGACTGAAGAGAATCTCGGGAACAATCAGCTGGAGGTGTGAACACTGGCCACCAATGACTCACAGTCTTATATAGAACTCAGAAAGCCAAACCTCCTCCCTCGTGGTACCACATTATGTGTTGAAATATTGAGAAATTTTCAATGAAGAAATCTCATAGCAACATATTAATACATTTACTGTTGTACTATGAAAATTAATTAGAAATGAATTCAACAGTTTTCTTGTCAAAGGTTAGATGGAGTTTCTTAAGCCTGCAGCTGCAGCTGGCAGGGAAATAAATCTCACTGGATGTTACCCCAGAAAAGTCATTGCAGGTAGGAGCAAATATTTTATACTTATAACTGATAAAGGTCAAATGCTAACTGAATGCTTATTTCTACCAAGGGCTGCTTTGGAGGAAATTCTACAAAGCACAATTTCCACAAATGAAACAGCAATTTTCAAAGTGGCCAGTGCGCAAGTTATTTCAGCAATTAAGTATGCAAGATTAAGGAATAAGGCAGACATTGTGGACAGTGAAAATGAACAAAAAATAGAATTAGTCTTCATATTCCTGCACAGATCTATGAATGGTAATAAATTAGTTTTTTTGTTTTAAATGCTACATTTTTTCCCAGTTTGGTCATGTTTAAGTGATACAGTTTTGGTTTCCACATTACTGTCAACTGTGTTGCACTCACCATCTTTTAAACTTAAAGTCCTTCCAAAATGTTCTTAACCATCTTATGACAGGTGTACTTTGGTAATTTGTGAATTATCATTAATATCATATCATGTGACCTTTTGATGATGGAAAGACTATGAGATTAAGTCCCTCCTTGCATGAGACCCAGCCTCTTAACTATTGCAACAGACACAGTATTTATGGAGGTGCAAACAACACACACAAAATGCTGGTGGAACACAGCAGGCCAGGCAACATCTCTAAGGAGAAGCACTGTCGACGTTTCGGGCCGAGACCCTTCGTCAGGACTAACTGAAAGGAAAGATACTAAGAGATTTGAAAGTAGTGGTGGGAGGAGGAAATGCGAAATGATAGGAGAAGACCGGAGGGGGTGGGATGAAGCTAAGAGCTGGAAAGGTGATTGGCGAAAGGGATACAGAGCTGGAAAAGGGAAAGGATCATGGGGCGGGAGGCCTCAGGAGAAAGAAAGGGGGAGGGGAGCACCAGAGGGAGATGGAGAACAGGCAAAGTGATGGGCAGAGAGAGAGAGAAAAAAAACAAACAACTAAATATGTCAGGGATGGGGTAAGACGGGGAGGAGGGGCATTAACGGAAGTTAGAGAAGTCAATGTTCATGCCATCAGGTTGGAGGCTACCCAGCCGGTATATAAGGTGTTGTTCATCCAACCTGAGTGTGGCTTCATCTTGACAGTAGAGGAGGCCATGGATAGACATATCAGAATGGGAATGGGACGTGGAATTAAAACGTGTGGCCACTGGGAGATCCTGCTTTCTCTGGCGGATCGAGCTTATGGAGATGATTCTGTTTGAGTTTCAAGTCAGAACATTGATGGCTGTGGAGTTAGTGATGATATTGCCATTGAATGTCAAGGTCAAGGGTAGATTGTCAGACTCCTGTTTTGTTTGGGAGGGGGTGGAATTATCACTGACTGGTGAGAATGTTACTTGCCACATAGTAACCCACACCAGAATGACGTGTGCATGATTCTGTTGCATGCAGATATGGGACGCCTCAATTGCAGAGGAGTTGCAAATGGATTACCCTCTTTCTCTCTCTCTCCAAGGGCAGTCATTGATGCATCAATTGAAGATAATTGGATCCTGGACATGATTCTGAGGATTTCCTGCAGTGATTCCCGAGACTAGGAGAATTAGCCATCAACAGCCACAACCAACCTCCCAGTGTCACATTGAGGGTTGTGGCTATTAACTTGCTATATTGGCTAGAACAGCAGGGCAGGGAATGGTACCCTTCAATAAATTGCTGATCTCCTCCCATTTCAAAGCTTATCCAATGTCAAGGAGAGTCAGGGTTTGATCAATATAATTACAGCAATGCTGAAGAACTAAATTTATAAAGAATCTATTCACAGGTTGGCGCCCTGCTACTTGACCAAATATTAATTCTAATTCTGCTCCATTAACACCACTCTGTGTCTGCAAGATGCATGACAATAACCCCTCAATATTGCCTGAATATTAACCCACACCACCACCTTTTCTGCTATCTCTATGGCCCATAAGGAAAGCAAAAATAAAATATGGGGATTCCAGCACTTCTAACTCATATTATTTGGATTTGGTCAGATATTGTCATTCTTTCCAACATTCAGTTAAAGCCTGGGATTCCACGTCAACATTACTCTAGAAACAGTGTTAGCTGGTGGACGGTATAGCAAGCAGAAGGTTTGCCATTATCTTATAACGCGCTAAGACGGTAGCGCGATATTAATATGCAGCAGCCTCTCCGGATTCTGGATTGGGGATTGCCAAACGTTATGTGGATTTTCTGGTGCAGTCTATTTTGTCATGTGCTTTTGTGATATCATTCTCGAGGAACGTTGTCTTATTTTTTAACTGCATTGCATTTGTGGTTTCTAAATGACAAATAAACTGAATCTGAATCTGATAAGCAGGGTTGGTGAACTTACAGCATTCGTGCCCAAGATGTCATATGCAAACATTTTGTTGGCACACAGCATGCTGTGCTACCTGTTTAAATCGTGTCGATAATAACGCAATACATAATGATTATCTT
Source organism: Hypanus sabinus (assembly GCF_030144855.1). Classification (NCBI taxonomy): domain Eukaryota; kingdom Metazoa; phylum Chordata; class Chondrichthyes; order Myliobatiformes; family Dasyatidae; genus Hypanus; species Hypanus sabinus. The sequence continues at coordinate 63,081,912 of NC_082719.1, read as the reverse complement.
TACTGCCAAAGGAAGCACCAAATGATTGTTTACAACCCAAGAACAGTGAAATATTTTCATAGAAAGTGTTTCATGCTGGCTTGGTGCCAGCTAAACCTTGAGGAAATAACAAGCAGGATAAACAAAGGAGAAATGGTGGATGTTGTGTACAGAAGACCGCTGATAACGTACCACATATGAGGCTGCTAAACAATACAGGAGCACATAGCATTCCAGGAAAGATAGTCGCATGGATAGAGAATTAGCTGATTGGCAAAGAGTAGGAATAAAGAGAGCCTTTTCTGGTTTGCTGCCGGTAACCAGTGTTTTTCTACATGGTTTGTTGTCCAGACCACTACTTTTTATGTTACATGTCAATGATTTGGATGACGGAATTGATGGCTTTGTGGCCAGCTTTGCAGACAATACAACGACAGCTGGAAGGGCAGGTAGAGTTGAGGAAGCGGAAAGGCTGTAAAAGGAAAATGGGCAAAGAAGTGTGAGATGGAATACAGTGTCGGGAAGTGTATGGTCATGCACTTTGGTATAAGGAACAAAAATGTAGACTATTTTCCAAAGAGGCAGAAAATTCAAAGATCCGAGGTACAAAGGGACTTGGACACCCCCCCACCCCACCTGAAAGGTTAATTTGCAAGTTGAGTTGGTGTTGAGGAAGGCAAATGCAATATTAACATTCATTTTGAGATGAGTAGAACATAAAACAAAGGGTGGAATGGTGAGACTTTATAAGGCACTGGTGAGTCCTTACTTGAAGTATTATGAGCAATTCTGGGTCCATTACCTAAGGAAGGATGTGCTGACATTGGAGATGATTCAAAGGAGGCTCAGGAGACTGATTCCAAGAATGAAAGACTTATCATATGAAGAGCATTTGATAGCACTGGGCCTGTACTCATTGGAATTTAGAAGAATGAGGTGGGATCTCATTGAAACCTAACAAAAGGCCTAGATAGAGAGAATATGGAGAGGATGTTTCCTAAAGTGGGGAAGTCTAGAACCAGAGGGCGCAGCCACAGAATAGAGGGGCCTCTATTTAGAATGGAGGTGAAGAGCAATGTCTTTAGCCAGAAAGTGGTGAAACTGTGGAACATGTTGCCACAGGTGATTGTGAAGGGCCCGTCATTGAGTATATTTAAAGTGGAGGTTGATTAGTCAGTGTGTGAACGGTTTTGGGGAGAAAGCAAGAAAATGGGTAAACGTATTAATGGAGTTGAGGGGGGAAATGTATTACCCATGATGAAATGGTTGTTGGGCCAAAATGACCTGATTCTGCTCCTGTATTTTTATGGTCTTAGACAGCTGTGAGAATATGTGACATTGGATGATAAGTTTGGAAGTCCTTGTAGACCTGGTATACACATCAGTAGTTTGGACAGTAAACGGTTACAATTACAATGCTACTTACAAAGGATGTTATTTTTCAACTGTTTTAAAAAATATTTATAATTTTTGAATGTTTTCTAAAATGATTCATTTATTGAAGGCTTATATGAACCCTTCAAAAAATTGAGCGTTATGTGTGAGATGAAGTGTTAGTTTGATCTTGCAGTGGGTTAAAAGGTCAGCACAATATGTGGGCTGAAGGGCCTGTGCTGTGCTGAAATGCTCTACTGTATGTTCTAGTTACAAAGAAGTATTGCAATACCTACTAACCAGTATGTGCAAATTCCTAAATGTGCTCTCCGTAGAGAGCACTCCATACTTGGAACTTGAGATTTTTAAGGCTCTGTTATGGGTATGAACTAATTTCTTTGGACAGATTCCAGCCCATAATTTTAAACAAGCCAGATGAGTAAATATGTAAATAAAGAAGACATGTTATGGTACATCAATTCTGACGAAGTCTTTGACCTGAATAATTAACTCTGTTGCTCTTTCCAAAGATACCACCTGACCTACAAAATGCTTCCAGCATTTCCTGTTTGTATTTCAGATTGTCAGCAACTGTATCTCAAACTGTGTTTAAGTTTGATAAGCACTTTTTTATTTAGCAAGGTGGCATAGGCAGAAGAGCTATGCTTCCAATGATGATGGCTTGAAAATTGATACCGTGATGCATTCTGAGATAATTACTGTGATCACATTATGTGCTTGTAAACAGCAAAAAGTAGTTTTTGGCATTTGGTGAAGCTGGTGCCCTTAGATTAATAGGGCAGGCTAGTATTCAAGAGGATGAGTGATGTAAAGCATTGCCAATTACCAAAAAAAATTTTAATAGCTCCAATACAAGGCAATGACACATTAGCAGCTCTATAAGTATCTTCTGTCTTACTTCTGCAAATACTTATTACCACAAACCCTTGCATTCCTGTAACACACAGCAGCAAACTTTAGCTTACCAAGAATAGGTCCACATTAACAGAAAATTCTAAGTGGCATGATATGTCTATTGAAAGTAAATCCCATTACAGCAACACACACAAAATTCTGGAGCATCTATGAAAAGGAGTGTAGTCAATGCAATGTACCAAGAGTTCCTCCAGCATTTTGTGTTGTGTTGCTTGGATTTCCAGCATCTGCAGATTTACTCTTGTTTGTGATTGGCACATTACTGCAATTGCCTTTCTATCTTAACCTAGTCCTCTACTTCTCCTGGGTAGTACTCGAGCAAAACAGTCCATCTGCTACATTTGTAAAGGAGTCTTTAGAGATTGACATGTATCTCATCTGTTGTTAGGTAAACCATGAGATGGAATGGCCTGAAGAGGCTATTGAGGATCACAGATCAGATGAATTACTGCAAACTCAGCTATTACAGCTTTGTTGTCACTGATGGGACCACCGGCACAATATGATTTTTGAATGGTGGGAAAACAGAACTAACTGTTTCAAAGAAATCAATGATACCCAATCTCATGGTTGCCTGCAACTAGTCAGGAACACTGAAACAAGAGAAAAACACACCCACGTACTGTACCAGGGGTGCTGTAGCTGTAGAACTTCCTGGAGCTGCCACATGCTGTACAGAGGCCATTGTGTTGCCTAACAATTCTGTAGTGAACTGTACATTAAGCTAATGAAAACCTCCATTCCAGCCAGCACCTGATACAACTGCCAATCAATAATGCCCAGCTTTTTTGATCTAAGGTACCCTAAGATCATTGAATCTTCCAACAGTAAATGACGTGTCACCAAATGACTCATGTCAGGCTCACTTTCCAAGTCTCCTGAGCTGATAGTCTCTGAAGGGCACACAGTACTTTCAGCTAAGGGGCTAACAGACTTCAGAATATGATTCAGTGAGTATCAACAAAGGTAGAAAAAGAGACAAAAGCTTTCCCAAATGTGCACTTGTTTGTGGACCCTGATATCCTTCAGCCTCTCACGTTAGGACACAATGAAAGGCCAGGGTGCCAGAATGGAAATCCTGACTGGTTGTGGTTGCACACTCTCTCCTCATGGGTTTAGCTGAATGGTTTCATCATAGAAGCATGGAGCTCAGAAAGGCGGGTGGAGAATGAAGGATTCAGTGAAAGGAATTACCCTTCAATATAAAGACTGACGATTCTTGGAAAATAGATAGTTGAGAGCTCTAAAACTGATCACCATTTAAATTCTGCAATAGCCTAAGGGCAAGCACTTCAGCCCTTCCATTTATTAATTTCTTTGCAGACCAGAGATTACCAGGAAGGGAAAGGATATGGATTCCCCCAATTCCATCCTTTCCGATAGTCCCGATAGTTTGTCTTCCATCCAAAATACAAATGAGATTATCAACTGGGACTAGCAGACTGATATGGACCAAAAGGGCATGTTTCTATGCTATATTGCTCTGTGACACTAAAAATCATTATCTAGTCCCTTATCTGCCTTAGCCCAATAGAGGAGCAACTAATCAGTTACACCACTCAAGCCTCAGCTATGGATTTTCCATACCCAGGTGATGCATCATTTCTTCCAAGTGATTGAGCATGAGATGTTGGCAGTTCTGAATGTTCAACCTTTTAAAAGTAATCAAAAATAATTAACTGGAGAGATGTTAGAAATTTAGTTGAAATACACATCATCAACTTTGTGCTTGTTTTTGGTCATACTAAATTACTGCAACTGATCCAAAAACAAAAATGAGCAGTTCCCACGATTTTCACAATAACAATTTTGCAAAACACCACAAAATGAAAAAGAGAACTGCTTTGAAACTGATGTCTGCCACATCTCAAAGTTAACTTATTTTGAGTATTAGCCAATGTTAGAGTATTAATTTCCTGAACCGAACTCATATTTAGAGTCCATGTGCATGACTTGCAACCGTTGCCTGATAATACTGCTGTAAAGTACCTGCAAATTACTTTACATTTATTAATCTATGAACTCTTGCATAATGTAAAATTATTCTGCTCCTGCAAAATAGTAATTCTTATCTTCATGAGGACAAAAATACAATTTTACACTATGAACCAGATAGTTCCTGCACATATGCAAAGGCAGATTCATCCTGACGTGGCTCACTATCTGAACTTGCAATCTGTCAAAGGCTTTGTAACAATTTCTAAGCACTTCTGGTAGTCAGACATTTAAAAGACAATTCAGTAGCTTGAAATTAATTACAAATAATAACATTTAAAATAAAATATGAAATACAAATACATAATCAAAAATACTGAAATAAAGTTAAGCAAACTGAAGATTGGCAAACCCATTTAAATGGATAGATATTCCAGCAGTAATGAGAGAATATTGACAAATGAGCAGATAAACTATGCAAATCAATTGGACAGGTTGATCCTCTTACATTGATTTAATCTGGGGCACCAAAATATGCACAAATATGAACTACGTATGTTAGCTTTCCTTATAATTCATTGTTTGATCTATAAAACATAATTTCACCAGAATTCCAGCTGGGGTCTGGAAATATGGATAGGTTGGGGTCTGATGTGGCTATCATTTTTTGCTAACAGTTGCTTGTTCTGAAGGCAATCAGTAAACATTCATAAAATTTAACAGATGGATGTTTTCACAGTTTCTTACTTTGTAGGTGGAGACCATTTCACCCATTCAGTCCTCAGAGCAATTTCACTCTCCGCTAATTTCTCTGCAACCCATTTTCTTTCACGGGCTTGTCCATTCTACCTCTATTTTCCTACCGCTCACCTATGCACCAGCATCAACTAACAGTGGCCAATTGGCCTACTGGCCAGTAATCATTGGGAAGTAGGAGATGAACACCTGGGGGAAACTCACATGGGCACAGGAAGGAAGGGCAAACAGACAACACTGGAGATCAAGGTGAATCCAGGCCATGATCTGTGAGCATCAACATTACCTGCTGCACTACTATAATGCCCATAGTGATACATTTGAAAAGGAAGTACAGGGTGAAAATAGACAGAAAAATGGGAGAAGAGTAAATTAATGCAGATTTTTAGATAAATTACCATGACAACTAAATTTTCTGTAGTGGGCCCTAATGCCTCCAAAGACTCTGGCTCGTCTGCAGGTCTCCTATAATGGAAAGCTGTGCCAGCAACTTCAAATTTTCTTGGCCAGTCAATAGTCCAGGCACCGTTTATGTAATATTCATCACCTTCAGATTTCAAAGCTACAAGTAAAAATGTTTCAAATTATTCATAAAGCAAAACTTTCACAATAAAATAAACAGAAACACAGAAAAGAAAAAAAAACAAATGCATGTGTTTTGTGCGTTATACAAAATGTGTTCAACTTAAAATTGCACAAAATGCTGGAAAGCTCAGCAGATCAGACAACATCCATTTAGGGTGCGAAAGATTGGTGGAGTGGTTGGGGGGAGGGAAAAGAGAGAAAGAGAGAGAGGGGGAGGGGGGAGAGAAAGGGTGAGGTTGGGAGCAGGAGAGGGGAGTGGAGCAGGGGAGGGGAGAGGGGACAGATAGATAGATACAGGACAGTCCTGCCTGTGATATTAAAGTGTTTCCAGCATTTTCTATTTATATTTGAGTTTTCCAACATATGATGTCTTGCATTTGATTTTACTGCTTAAAAGTTGTTTCAGCAAATCAGTTTAACATTTTTAAAAATTAGTTTACTTCAAATTTATAAGATTGGTACTCAGTTGTTAATCTTTACAAAGAAAGACTTCCACAAAGTTAAACAATCAACCTATCTCTATATGTACACTCACCAATATAGTTTTTTGACATTGCCAGTTCCTGTATTTCAATATGGACTGAGCCTCTTGGAATCTGAACTACTTCCATGTATCCTGAAAGCATAAAGTTTGAATCCTGAATTAATTCATCTGAGATGAAAGACCAAAAATTTTTTATGATTCCTTTTATTTAAAAAAATGTTACTGTAATTTATTTTCACATATGCCAAATACTAACTGAAATTCGAATTACTATTGTAGCTTACCCTCAGAATTTGATCTGAATGCTGTTCTAATGTTAAAACAACTAAGAACAGCGACAAAATAAGCCAAACATCCTTTAGAAATATTACCTCAATGTAGTCAGTGCTCGTATCCTGCCATTAAACGAATTTTTAATTGCTAATCTACCTCAAACTGTTTTCTTCAGCTTCTTCCCAACGACACCCTTCATCTCTGTGATGAAGCAAACATTTTCCAAATGGCTAATGTACCTTTCAGTCATAATAATGGTCCTATTCTGATAGAGGGTCATCCACCTTAAATGTTGACTCTTTCATTGACTCCAGAGATGGTTTATGTACAGTTTTGATTTCATAAATTCAATTTAATTTTCTTTATTTTCCTGTAAATGCCTACAAGAAATTGAATCTCATTTTCTTATATGTCAACGAATGTGACATATGCAATACGCACTTTGACTCTCTAGGTATCTCCTGGCATTCTCTGGTTTTATTTCAGATTTCAAGTACCTGTGAACTTTGCTTTTCTATATGATGGGTCCCTATACTTTATACTAGAGGTTGAATTTCTAGCACCTCAATCCATTTTAAATGGATAATGTTAGCACCTGAAGGCAAGTTGAAAAAGTCAGACAGTATGACATTAAGTAAACATCCAAGACATATTTTGGCAGAAATGGATAGATTACTGGGGATAGACAAGAACACAGAGTTCAGTAAATAATTGCATTAACCATAAACTTATCAAATTGTAGAGAAGGCTTAAAGAGTCATCTGGTCTACATCTGCTTCTGGTCTATATATTAGTATGAGTCAATGTTTTTTGAATGACTCTTTTAAGAATTATTAGTTAGGTTACAATGCCTGCTGCAACAAAGCAGAACCTGTTTAAAAAAAAGTTTCACCATTATGCCCTTGAATTTGTTATTTAAGAGACCATCTAATAATTTTATAAACCTATCAACTGTCCCCTCAGGGAAGCAATCCATTTGTCCAGCTTCTCCTTTTAGCACAAATCCTCTCATCCAAGCAGTATCGTTAGTGAACCAGGTTTGGGGGAGTAATTTAGGATCAAGATAAGGATCTGCTTTTCCCAGAGAGTACTGCACCTGTGAAATTCTCTGCCCAGGGAAGCTGTGGAGATTACCACATTAGATATATTTAAGATATAGTTGGAGAGATTTTTGCATAGTATGGGAATTAAAAGTTATGAGGAAAAGGTGGAGCACTGAGCCCACAGCCAGATCAGCCATGATCTTATTGAATGACAGAGCAGGCTACATGGGCCAGAGAGCCTTCTTCTTCTCCTGTTTCTTGTATCCATATGACTCAACAGCGACTTCACGATTTAACACGTTGCTGGCACACTTTAGGTAAGACAAATCACAATATACAGTTCCATGATTTTACAAAGAGGCGAAACGCACCAACGTTACTTGAATGTCTTCCTATTTTTTTCCTTAGTTCTACTCCTGGAGAAACATCTACTGCACCAGCCCTAAAAGTTCCCCATGTCTCTGTTTGCCTCCACAAATGACAAAACTAAATCATTGCTAATAAGGCATGATACAGGTACTACAGCAATATATACTTAGAATTACCATAACTTGAACAAAAGATGAGCAATTTTAATAATTTTTGCCAAAAGCTTCATATATTTCTGCATCATGTCTTATCTATGATATCTTTAGTATATTCCAACTCCACTGAGACAGTTAATATTCCAGATCTGCACGTGAGTTTCAACTAAGTAAATATTTCCAAACACTGAGCATTAGATTTATTTAAGTCACAGCCTGGGTTAATAATTTCTCAAAAAATCTAATTTTACTAGATAATCTTACAATGCTCTTTACACTTCTCTGAGCACAATATTCGTAAGTAGATTAGGTGATGCTTGTTCCAGTTTTTATTATTAAACTAGATAATTAAAAATAAATCTACTTGGTATTAATTACTCATTTTTTCTTGTTTTCTGACTAACTATGTTTTACAGGACTTCAATTGCATCTGCTAGGAGGACAAAATTGTTTGCATAACCAAGATAATTAGTCACTCAGCCAGCAATTATTACACTCCACCATCAGATATTTGTAATAAAAGTTTCAAAATATGTTGGACAGGCCTGGGTTCTTTATGAAGACTTATCTCAATTGTTTAAAATCACTGACTGTTTTCCATTTGCTTTCACTGCACACTTCTCAGTGTATAGTGAAAAACTGTAAAGGACTGATGGTATGTAAAGCACACCTGATTTCTCAAAGCAAGTGATGTCACTAGAGTCTACCTTAGAAGTCAGGACAGCATCCTTTCTGGATTATAAATTTAAGAAAAGGTAAAGAATATCAGTATTTTTTTACAGAAAGTTTTGTTTATTTCTGCATCACGTTTCAAATGTTGTTTTAATCATTTCAACTCTACTCAGCCAGCTATTATTCTAGCTTTGTAATTGTGTACATATTTCAGACAACAAATATATCAAAATCTGAGAGTTACGGATATATTTAGGTCTCAGTTTCGGTTAATAATTTCTTGACAATGCACAGGACTGAAAAAGCTGCAGAGGGTTGTAAACTCAGCCAGCCAGTCAGCCTTCCCGATATTAAGGACAACTTCAAAAGACGGTGCCTTAGGAAGACATAATTAAGGACCCTCCGAATTCAGGACATGCACTTTTATCAATACTACTGTAAGGGAGGAAGCACAGGCATCTGAGGAAGCACTCTCAACTTTTTAGGAACAATTTCTTCCTTTCCGCTGTCGGATTTCAGAATTGCCCATGAACCATAAACTATGACTAGCAGGAGGCCAGTTAATGATCTGAATGACAAAATTAATGGCTTTGTGGCCAAGTCTGTGGACAAGTGTTGAGGAAGCAGGGAATCTGCAGAAAGACTTAAGACAAACTGGGAGAATAGGCAAATAAGTGGCAAAAGTGACGTGCAGGGTTATGCACTTCAATAGAAAGACTAAAGAAATAGACTATTTTCTAAACAAGGAGAAAATTCAAAAATCAGAGGTGCAAAGGGACTTGGGAATCCTCATGCAGGATTCCCTTGGATTTCATTCCAAAGAATGAAAGTATTAATGTATGAGGAGTGGTTGATGACTCTGGGCCTGTACTTGCTGGAGTTTAAACGAACAAGAGGTGTCTTATTAAAATCTATTGAATATTTGATAGAGTGAATGCAGAGAGGAATTTTCCTGTAGTGGGTGAGTCTAGAACCAGAGGGCATAGACTCAGAACATAAGGACACCCTTTAAAGCAGTGATGAGGAGAAACCTCTTTAGTCAGAGGGTGGTGAATCTGTGGAGGACAAGTCATTGGGGTATACTTAAAGTTCTTGATTAGTAAGGCTGTCAAAGGTTACAGGGAGATGACAGAAAAATAAATTTGAGAGGGATAATAAATTTGCCACGATGGAATGGCAGAGCAGACCCGATGGGTTGAATGGTCTATTTCTACTCCTGTGTCTTATGGTCTAATACAGTACTTACTTTTTTATTGTATAGTAATTTTATATGCATTGCACTGCACTGTGCTACAAATCAGCAAATTTCATGAAACTTGTCAGTGATAATAAACCTGATTCTGACAGTGCTGTTGTTTCACGTTCCAGCGACTTGTGTCAGATGCTGATTAGAATTTACATGCTGTCTCTGTAACTGCACAAGTTTTGCCAGGGTGCTGCAATTTCCAATCACGTTCCAAGATGTACTGATTGGCTACTATAAATGATCCTGAATGTAAGTAAGTGGCTGAAGAATCAAAGGAGACTTAACAAGCATGCAAGAGGTTATAAGCTATAAGGTTATATAGGTTATATAAGGTTATAAGGAAACAAGAGCGAGAATAGACATGGTTTTCCTCTGCTGGGTGCCAGCATGACCTCAATGAGCTGAATAACCACCTTCTGTATCATAATGAGTAAATTGATCCAAATGTCACTATTATGGTGTAGTTCCCTAAAAATCAATTCCATTTTGATAAAAAAAACATAATAAAAACTGGGAACATAACAATGTACATTGCAAAGTTTGCAATCTTTCTTATAGGTCTGACTGCTGATGCACAGAGAACCCATTAGCTATGTAATGGTGTCAATTGATAGGCAGCACACAATTGAACACCTAGATCCACAACTTTCATTCATGTTTGTTTAGCCCATGCATTTCACTTGGGGCCCAAGTAGCAGATATCTGTGCCTCTGTGGCTTGTTTTATTAGTACACAAAGGACCACATGAGCATATCCAAATCTGGCATCAGGATCCTGAATCCATCCACCCTTCAACCACTTTCACACCTACTCTTCCCTCTTAATCCTGGTACTGAGCACTATGCCATATATGTGTTAACCTTAAGCTACTCCTTCATCCACACCAGATCAGTCACTTTCCACATCATACATTCTCCCTGTAGACTTTCTCAGTGCCCTCCATTCAGTTGTTCACCTCCACAAACACCTATCCTCTCATCATCTCTTCATTCCTCATGATGATCTTGTCAAATCCTTCAAATGCCTCCATTATCTGCATTAATCATTTTGTAGCTCCCACCCTACCCAAACTTATTTCTATACTGTAATACCCCTTGGTCAACCCTGATCACTTGCACAATCCATTCTTGCTAATCACTTTCCATCAACGCTATTCCCCCCGCCAGCATTATTCTTCTAAAGGGGCATAATTAGTAAAAGAAAAAAAAACGGCAGGTTGCATTGGGGTACTTTGCTCAAGTTTCTGTGCAGACTTATTAATGTTCACCTGAATTGCCATAAATATGTCTAAATGCACAACATAATCATTTCATAGTGTCTCAGAACATTATTTAGGGCTGCCATAGATATGATGGATCAAATAGCTCCTACTGTGAAATAAATTCTGTGATTCATAAAGAACAACATCGATAGGAAATAAACCTTTGTCCAGCTAATTTAATGTTCTTTTTCCTGGATTCATTTGGAGGCTTGGTTATAATAGATTCATGATCTACAGTCAGAAATTGACTAAGAAATTGAAAGATATTAGTACTTAGAGGAATCTTGTAGAAAAATCATTGTGTAGGTAAAAAACTAACAACTAAGAAGATAGATAGATTCTGGCCTCTATTGCAAGAGGATCTGAATAGCAGTAAAGATGTCGCAGTGCAATCCCTGTTTGCTGGTCTGATCTTTCTACCTAATGAATGAGATTGTTATGATGGGGATTATGCAATGAAGTTTCACTGGATGGATTCCTGATGGCAGATTTGTCCCTCAAGGATGAAATTAAGGAACCTGTCTTCAGACAAACGCAAGGCGAACTCATTGAAACAAGCAACATCCTTGTGTGATTTAACTGATGAAAGATACAAAGATGGTGGTTTCCTTGACTGCAGAAGTTGGAACAAGGAGCCAGAATCTCAAAATAAGAGAGTTACCATTCTGGTCGGAAATATTTTCTTTGGAATTCTACCAAAAAGTGGTCTGGGGGCCCAGTCGTTGAATACAATGAAAATAGTGGCTGATATATAGTTGGATATTAAGGCGAAATGTTGCTGAGGTAATCACTCAGCCATGATCTTACAGAAATGTTGGAGTTGGCATGAAGGACTGAATGACCTGCTCCTGTGTCTATTTCTTATATTTTTATGACCAGAAAAGGATGGCAGAATTTCCTCCCATAAGATCATGAGTAAGCAGAGGGGTTTTATGGCCATCTAATGGATTTATTATTACATTAGTTTGGCTATTTTTTTAAAATTTTCCAGATTTATTTAACTAGATGGATTTGAAATCCATCTAGCTTTGATGGGATTGAATTCATATCTCTGGATGTATAGTCCCAAACTATTCTCATAACAACCACTGTAATAACCTGCTGGGGGATAGTGTATTGAGGAATGTCTTGGGAGGTTACTTGAACACCCAAGAAGAAGTAAAGAGCCAATGTATTTGTTTCACTAGGTATAATTTTATAAGTAAGACTAAACAGGAGTAGTTCCTACTAGTGGACATAGATGAACTATGTTGCAGGTTACTATTTGGTCCAGGTGACAATGAATAGATTAGTATGGTTCTAGTCCAGAAAATGACTTTTGTTACATACTCTGGCAGTGCATGAAATGAGATTGGAAGGACTCAACTCAGATCTCATTAAAACTTCCCTACATATCTCCTAAAACACAGCTGGCTGCACTCTGCTTGCTGACCTATATTGGTCTGGAAATCTTGATTTTACAATCCCCCTCTATGGCCTCATCACTTCCTATCTGAATTTACCAGAATAAGTGCAGTCGTTCCTTGAACTTGGTGTTTGTGAGATTCCGAGATCCCTAAGCACTCTGGTGTTAGGTCTGTGCATTCTTTAAAGTCAGTGGTTTTGGCACCATCTGTTCTCTGAACTCTATTGTGTTGGTGTTATGTGTTGCCTGAATGTGACTTGTGTCAGGACTGTACATTTTCTGATCCCTGTCATATTCTCATAGCAACTTTTTTCTGAAATAGTGTCACCAGTCAGGATTCTCTGAACTTCAGTGATGATCTTTCTGTTTTCTGGACTTGTTGTTAATCCTGTCTATTCCCAGAACTCCAGTGTTCGTACTCTGTGTTCTCAGAATTTATTAGGACTGCTGTCGTGTGTTGTATGAACTCGATGTTTGCACCTATACCCATTCCCTGAACTTCATACTTGACGCATTGTGTATTCTCTGAATATGAACTTGATAGTAGTGGAGCCGTGGGTTCTCTAAAATAAACAGTGTTAGTGCTATTACTTCTCCGATCTCAGCAGCCTGCCTGATAATGGCCAGAACATATTATGCATAGCATGAACTTGTATTACACTACCACAAACCATATCAAATTATGCATACCAGACAAATGCTGGCTGAGTACTGCAGTTTCATACTTCAAACTAGTAAAAAAAAAGGAATTCAGATACTTGCACCACAATGATGTTAAAAAGGGAGATGAATACTTAAATTGTTTACATAAAAATAAATGAAGTACAGAATCCAAAAGGAACTGATTAGGTGTAATGATAAGAGGACACAAGGGTGTTTCTAATTTGGACCTGCTGAAAGGTTATCTCCATTCTTATGATGTTTTGAAACTTTGGCAAGTTTTACAACATAATCTATAGGTGGCTGGGCAGGACTAAAATTTTAAACCTGAATCACAGTTGTAAGTTACTTGCATGCAAGTTCTGTTTCACCTAGTTAGAGTGGGCATCTAAAATGGACAACTGAAAACCCTTAGAATATTGTCAAATTGCAACTGCTCTTCATATATAAAAATATTTATCACTTTATCTGCTTCTATTCCACATCCTCCAAGAAAAATAAAACAAGTTATAAAAAACTTGTGAATGAATAAAAAATGTAATATACTAAGCAAAAACATGCCACACAAGAATAATGACTTGATTGAATGTCCAACTGGTCCAATTTCAGAGAAAATCTAGGTAATTTGCCACATTACAAATACTTTCTTTTAATTAATAAAATGACCTCACTAACATAAATGATTTAAATCTAAGGAAAATAATCACCTTTGCTGTTATCCAAGAACAAAAGTTATCGCTATGGTTTACTTTATCGGCAGAATTGAATTAACGTACCCCTACCTCCACGAGGCAGGGAATCATTGAATAAACCTTCTGTTGCTTCACATGTGCTTCCATCACCCCCGCAAACACGACATCTGTCTTCTTTTGCATCAGAGCCCAAAATGTGATCACAGCCTACATGCTATAGAGGGAAAGAAACGTTTCAGTTTATACTGCAATACTGATTGAAATAATGGGAACTATTTACAGAGTGTAATATACTTTTTATATTACAGAATATCAAACATAATCTTTTTTTTCTTTGGTTTCAAGAAGTTTAGAAGTTAAATTTCAACTTCTATCAGACAAACTGTATCATTCAGCAGTTAAACCTAATGATTATGTAAATAAATTGACAATTTCAGAGTGAAGGTTTAACCTTCGCCCTTCACTCCTTATGCATACTTGTTTGATAGGGATAAAAAAACAGTTCCCTGTTTTACTAACAGCAATTAAAATGTGACCTTTGCTCATTTGTGCCAAACATGCTAAATCGACTGCTGCAACATTTCTTTCACCAAAATAAATGTTTACAAGAACATATTTATCAATGTAATAATGTGGGGTTGAATGAAAGAAAGAAGGAACTGGGGTATTTTTGGAATACTTGCTGTAGAATGTGGCTATTAACAGTATTTATTTTGGGTTTTTTTGTGGCGTCTGCAGGTGTAGTCAATCTTTAAAAATGCCATTCATGGATACACAAGAGATTTACAGAGTTCTTTTTGGGTTGATGGAGGAGCAAGTACGTACAAAGCTCCTGCTGTTTCTGCATTTCTGTGCTTCATAGCGTTTGCAACTGTAGGAACTACCACATTGTTTATTTGGCTGCTTTCTTTTAGTGGAATTCCTTGGTTAGCTTAAATGGGTTAGTCTGAAGAATTAGGACTAGAAATTCAATGCCTGAGAATGTGTGCTAAAAGGGTACTGCCCTGGGGATTTATGCCAGTTTCCTTTGAGACTGCTGCTAGCCATTCTCTTCCACACAAAATGTACAAATACCATGAACACTGCATTACTCATATAATCTCACAAAGGACCCTTCTTGTTCACCTCTTTAAATGCAATATTCCATCACAGTGACAGCAATTTGAGAACCAATACCATGCATAATAGAGCTAATTTGCAATTATTTTGTCTTTGATTCATGTGTGGTAATGGATGTCTTCCAGTAAGATAATGTGCAGTTAGAAGTAAGGGCTTAAGGTGTGGTTGGAATCTCTGTTACTCCAAGGAAGGAAAATTCTTACGTGTGACCAAATATATGATATCATCTGAAAGACTTCCAGAGCTTTCCTCCTTGGCAGAATCCCTAACAGCAGCTACGTCAGATGCAGTCTGCAATTTACCCAGGAGCAGGTCTTCAGCGGTGTTAGAGGGGTGCCCCTGCACATGAGGACCCTACTAATTTTGAAGCATGTTTGTATGATACAATAATCAGAAGTGACATGAATGTGATGCTGCACTATGACAGAGGTTACTTAAGCACACACTTTCGTCTGCTTCTGAAATCATTTGTAGGACTACCACAGCTTGCATGAGATTATGGATGTACTTGTACTTCCATGACAGCATCAAAAACATTAAAGTACTGTGCTACATGACAGAACACCTTGCCCTTAGCAGTTTAAATACTTTAAAATATGGATGTCAGTGGGTTGAGACTCTTTAAACTTGAGAGTGAACTTAGTTGCATTATAGCAAATTCATTTGTTTAGCTCTTTCCCAGGATGGTGCATGCCCAGTAAAAACGGAAGACATAGACTTTTTTTCAAGATGGCATATAGCTGCTATCTCCATTGAGGCTGCAGCTCAGGCTTTGTTTTTTAGATTGATTGGGATGCTTTTGGGAACAGAGAGGGGAATTGGGTCAGGGTAGGGTTTAGGGACAAGCTGAAGTCTAAGCTTCCGCTCTGCATACAAAGGCTAGCAGAGAGGATGCAATCGGTTGTCTGATGATGATGGTTAGGGTCTTGTCATTGGCATGTCCTACGTTTGGGCCCTCACCCAAGGTCCTCACTCGCCATTATTTTCAAGTCTGGCTCAATACCCAAAGGTCAATCTTAGGTCCAGATCAAAGCCCAAAGGTTGATTGGAAGTCTAGAAGTCAAGGCCTGATGGCTGGAACCTAGGTCTGCAAATTTCTGGGAATCCACTGGGCAAGTTAGAGTGCAGTATCTGCAAAAGCACAAGTTGACTAGAGGCCCGTCGTGGGGTCAGGGGACCATGTATAAGCATTAGGCAGCAAAGGGGCTTGTTTGCTGCTGTTGCTTGGTATGTTCTATTTTATTGTTTTCTTTGTTGTTCTGCTGAACATTGTGACATACTAACGACACATTGTTTTGATGCAGTGTATATGCAATAAATCAATCTAAACCCGAAATCTGAGAAAATCCGACTGAAAACTTGATGAACTCCACCGTTAGGTAAAATATAAACATTTACAGAAAACTGAGGATAAGTTATCTCTTTTCACTATAGACCCCAAAATTTAGATTTATTCATGCACTAATCCACAAAATCATTTCGAAGCAAATCTCCACATCATATTGTCATTGGTACAAGTAAAACGTATTAACCAGTGCCCATGCACCTTCATCTTCCTTTGCTATACTTATTTGTCCAAGTGATGAACTCAATGGGTAACAGGATATTCCTAAGCAATATGTCTAACAGATGTGAGCACTGGGTCACATGGTTCAATATTACTCTTTAGGTACAACCTTGAACCTAATTTTTCCTTAAAGTTTTACCTTAATTAGTGTTCCAATTATTCTACCTCATGCAAGTGCTTGATTATGTTAAGCACAGAGAGAAATACTTCTCACTATATATTCTATCACTCTTTTTATGTGTTCATGATCAAAATACTTTTCTATAATCCTGTTCCCTCATAGCCATAAATGGGCGAATCAACAGTAGGTGGTGATACACTGCATTAACATGGATACCTCGCAAGCACATCCCTCTTCATCATTAGCAGTACCTACAAGAAGTGTTACCTAGAGAAGGCAACATCTATCATCAAAGATTCTCACCATCTGGGCCATTAAGAAATGGTTGATTTATTTAACTGATGTCCTCTTCTCACAGCTACCATTGGGCAGTAAATATCAAAGCCTTGAGTCTCACTCGGTTCAAATACAGTGATTTCCCCTCAACTATCCTGTTCTTGAACTAACCAGCAAATCTCAAATAATATGACCACTTTGATCACTTTGCATTAAAATTAGTGTTTTGCTCTAATTGTGCTTGTTCCTGTAATAACTTTATAATTTGTGTTTAAACTATATTCTTCTTCTGAATGCTGCTTTAGAAATGCTGTGTGCCTGTGATGCTACAAACAAGTTTTTCATTGTACCTGGGCATTGACAATAAACTGACTTGGACTACATCAATAGCTGCACACTGATTTTCCATTTTAAAGAATATGACCAAAAGTAAAGGCCAAACTCAGGCAAGATAACTTAAACCACTAAAAGGAAGAATAAGCCAGCAATTGTGCAATTTACTATGGAAAACTAGGTCTGTCAAAGTTAAGAAATTGCTGTTTTCAACTTATCTGAAAAGTAGATGACACATTAAAAGTACTATTCAGTCTAATGTATTTACTTGCCTCTCTGAAAAAGCTGCAAAGTCTTTCTCTGGAGGTTGCTACATAAACTTAGAATATTTCCTTCAATTATCAATCCAGTTTCCCTTTTAGATGTTATTCCTTATTTATCTACTGAAAATACATAACAATTTTGAATTTGTCTATTAGATGTTCTCGCTGCTTGCTCTCTGTTAATGAAAACTTTGTAGTTTTCTTTGATAAAATTTCTTAGAAGTTAAAGTACGACTTTATTTTTTAACAAAGAGAAATAATTTTAAGTTTATGGGCTGGGCATAATATTTTCTCATAGCTTTTCATGAAATACTTAAAAGACATGAGGAACTGGGTGGTTTAATAATAAAATATAAGGAACCTTGCATTCTCCATTAATACATATGTCCAGTGAGTCTGCATGACAGCGAGTTCCATCAATGACTGCAGGAGACCGTTCAGTGTAAAAGTTATATCCTTCAGCCAAGCAGTTCAAAGCACATGGCTTAACACCACCTGTCGAATGAACACAAATAGTTAAATGCAAATGAAAAGGTGCAGCACTGTAATGTTTCTAAAGGTAAAAATTCAGATGAGCAACATTTCATAGAATATATTCGGCTTTAAGCTGAGTTTATTAATTTCCTTATAATAAGAAAATTAAAACACGGTTACCTATTCTATCTGTAATTTTCTTCTACCTGCCTTGGAATCCATGATTGATACTAGGACCTAACTACAACAGCAGTGTCATCTTCCTAATCTCCTATCCACATAACCTTTCATCACTTGCCAACCTAGTCAACCACTGAAATATTTAAACTTCTGGCAAGGGGAGGACTATAAGCAGTTGAAGACAAGAAGTACATCAGACAGGATGTACATCAGGCAGCTGGTGTCTAACAATTCACTGACATTAAGTGTTTAAAGGGATTTTATCCTAAGATGGGATGTGGAAATGCTTCTAAAGAAAGACATTTCCAACATTTTCTGTCAATCATAGACAAGTGACAAGTTTTATATGCATAGTTACTCATTGCTTGTTACTAATATTAAATGAAATTAAGAATTAAGGAATGGCGTCTTTGATTTTATCAGCATTTACAGATGTAAATAGAGAGTAGAATGACACAGAACTTCAAAGCTACAGCAACAGAATAAGGAATGTTTATTTCTGTGCTTCTTATCTTTGTTGGTACAGGAATCCAGTAACAAGGAAGGGAAATAAATGGTTAATTGCCTTCACATTTCATCCTAGGATCAATTACAGATTAGGGCTGTCAGAGAACTAACAGTGACTTATCCCATGGTTACTTCCCATTGGTCAAGGCAGAGTGCTAAGGGAAAAGGAAAAATAGTCAGACAGATGGAAAACAAAAACCAAAATGGTGACCCATCACACTAACCTCCAGTGTATGGCTTCCAGTTGTAATACTTCCCACGGAAAGGTAAATTATCAAAGTCTGCACACTGCTTTTCACGAAAGTCACGTGATCCAATTGGACAAGGCTAAACAGAACATTGGGGGCAGAAAAAAGTCACTTTATTTTGTCCATTTTTTTGTTTCTGACAGAATTTTACTCACAAGAAAAATACATTTTTGTCATCACCTGCTGCAGGAATTGAACGTCAATTACCACTGAATGGACATCTTATAAATACAGAAACTCTTTTTCTACAAAAATGAAAAAGTCTTTTGAAATTTAGCCATGCGCTGTATTAGAACTTCTTAAGTTTAGCTTTAAACACATGTAACCAAATCACTACAAATATATTAGTATGGTGTCTAACTTAAAAATCAAATTGTAGTGGAATATTTATTATCAAGTATTTATTAATGTTGAAACCAGAAGCAGAACGATGCAAACTTATCTATCCCTAATAAATTGTCTGTCATGATGACTTCATTGCAAAACATATAATGTCTTATTATTATTGCAACCAGTTTACTTTTGAGTTTGTCCACTATTGATAACATTCAAACAGGAACACTTTAGCAAATCACAATCAACAGTCTTCATTGACAATTGATATTAAATATTAGAGAATTGTCAAGGTATCTGCATAGTATTTGCTATAAGAATCAACATGAAGTGAATTACACAATTTCTATTACTTTTGTTGTTGAATCCAAACCAGTTATTTGTTTCTGTTTTTAGTAGTAGCACCATATACATCAGATTTGAAAACAGGACATAGAACAATACAGCACAGTAGAGGCTTTATGGCCCATGATGTTTTGCCAACATTTTAACCTATTCTAAGATCTCTCCTACACAGGCCTCCATTTACCTTTCATCCATGTGTCCCTGATGTTCTGTTTCTGCAACCATCCCTGGCAGCGCTTTGCATGCACCCACCACTCTCTGTATAAAATACCTACCTCTGACATCCTCCTATACATTCCTCCAATCAGCTTAAAATTACAGCTCCGCCCCTCCTTGTATTAGCCATTTCTATCCTGAGAAAAAGATGCTAGCTGTCCACTCTATCAATGCCTCTTACCGTTATTTAAATCTCTTATATTATTTAAATCTATTATAGTTGTCATTCTCAGTTTCATTTAAAAATTATAAAAAAGATTTTAAAACCTGTCTAGTGAAAGGGCATCAGGACATTCTGGAGTAAGAACTCAAGTAAATAATGTACATATCTGGAGTAAGGACTAGAGTAAATGATACACAGCCTGATGGTTTGAACTTCATCACAGCCTAACACAATATTTCTGTGAAATGACTTTGCATGGAAACAATATACATTGATTGCCTTATTGTTGAATGTTATGACTGGGATGGCACAATGGTGCAGCTTGTACAGTCCTTGTCTCACAGGTCCAGCAACCTAGGATCAAGCCTAACCTCTGAAGCAATCTGTGCACAACTTGCACTTTTTCCTCTGTAGCTTGTGGGTTTTCTCAGAATCCTCCAATTTCTTCTCAAATCCCAAAAGTTTGCTGTTTGGTAGGTTAATATGCCACTGTAGTGTGTAGATGAGTGCTGGAATCCAGAGTAGAGATAGGAATATGGGCTAGGGTACAACAGTGTTAAAATGGGTGCTTGCTTCTTGCTTCCTCTCCCATCCACCTTCTGGCTTATACCATTTCCCTTCCCTCCACCTTCTTGTTCTGGCTTCATCCCCCTTCCTTTCTGTTCTGGTGGGGGAAGGGGGGGTCTTAGCCTCAGGTGTTGACTGTGTATTCATTTCCACGGATGCTGAGTTTCTCCAGTTTTTTTTTGTGTGTTGCTGTGGATTCCAGCTTCTGCAGAATCTTGTATCTATATTTATTGTATTTTTTAGTATTGTGTTCTTTATGTTATTGTGATTTTTTTGTGCTTCATCGGACCTGGAATAATAATTATTTCATTCTACTTTACACCGTCTACTGGGAATGACATGAAGTAATCTTGAATCGTGATGGCTAACATGGACTTGGTAAGTTGAAGAGTGTGTATCCGTGCTGTATTCCGATCTATAAATATATTGACGTTAACAATCCCAGTAGTTAACATCCGGGTGTAAGTGACAGGATACATCTGCTCAGAGCAATTGATGCTGACCTGCAAAAGTTCATGGCTACGTAACGATCTCAACTGGACAAGTGCTGATTCCAGTTGCAGCAAAATTCAGGTTTAACCCCAAGAGATTCTGCAGATGCTAGAAATATAGAGCAACATTCACAAAATACTGGAGCAACTCAGCAAGTTTGGCAGCAGCTATGCAGGGGAATAAAATGTCAATATTTCAGGCTGAGGCTCTTTATGAACTCTGAAAGGACTTCAGCCAGAAACATCAACAGTTTCATAGAAGCCACAGATGCAGAATTCCTCCAGCATTTTGCGAGAATAAAACTCTCAGGAGCTAGCCAGATGAAGGGATCATAACAGAATCAGTCAAGTCTGGTGCCACAACCATCCAAATATTCTTTTTGCACCTATAAACACAAGAATGTTAAGATGGCTTCATCAGTTGGAGAATTGGGTTCAAGAGCCACGAGGTAATGTTACAGTTGTATAAAACACTGCTTTTGCACTGATGGAATATGGTCTCCATTTCTTGTTGCCTCATTATAGGAAGGATATAGAAGCTTTAGACATATTTACCAGAATACTGCATGGATTAGAGAACATGTCTGATGAAGAAAAGCTCGGGCTTTTCTCTTTGGAGAAAAGGAAGATGAGACGCAACTTGATAAAAGAGTACAAGATGATAAGAAGCAGAGATTCAGTCTAAAGTCAGAGGCATTTTTCCAGAGCAGAAATGGTTAATACCAGGAGGCATAATTTTAAGGTGATTGCAGAAAAGTATAGGACGGATACCAGAAGTACTTTTTTTACACAGAGACTGGTGGGTACATGGAAGACCCTGCCAGGGGTGGTGGTCGAGGCAGATACATTTGGGTTACTTAAGAAACTCTTAGATAGGCACGTGGATAATAGAAAAACAGAAGGGTATGTAGGAGGGAAGGTTAGATTGATCTTCAAGTAGTTTAAAAGTAATTTAAGTATCTGGGGCTGAAGGGTAGTGTTCTATGTTCTAACTTCCTAGATTGCTCCATTCTCTACTACTGGCCTTTCTCGTGGGTGGGTAGAGGATACTTCAAAAACAGCCTCAAAGATACTTTGGAATAAGGCAGGAACCTTAATTGCAACTGTGTCCAATTAATTTGCAGCAATCACTATCTCCCCCCCCCCCCTTACTTCTACCTCACCCCGCCAAGAGGCATTTGATGGCACTATGGTGGGACGGCACTAGAGACCTTCTGTATTTTTTAGTTTTATTAATTATTTGTAGACAATTATGTAAATCAATTTAGGTTTACTTGACTTGGGCCACAAGCCGAGCACTGGAAATGCAAATAGACCAGGTATGGTATGTCTGTACAGATGAGTGATCTGCCTCATAGAGAAACTGAAATTTCTGTATGGTAGAGTCCTTGGCTCCACCTTTTCACAGACTCTGGTACTGTTCAAGACGCTGAAATTATCTTCAACAGATACCCAGAGAGTGTTTGTGTCCAAAGTAAAATTAATCAACTTTTTCTGCAGACTCCCTTCCGCACATGCTGATTTTAATGTACATTTTCAAACATTACAGTGCTGCTTTACAGGATGTTGGTAATAAATCTACAAAAAGACATGCTCTCCAAACTCCAAACAGTTTAGAAACTGCCTGACATGAATGCTTCCACCACACTAGGCCAAATCTATATATCAAAGTGAGTTTCTAAATTATTCACAATTTTGAAAAAAAACTGGAAAAAACATTTCATTCCAATGAGTCACTTTCACTGTTTATAAGCAGCAGATAATGCAGAAATACTGTATATTGGCAGAAATATGAAGGTTTTGTGGCCAAGTTTGCAGACCATCAAAGATAAATGGAGGGGCAGGCAGTGTTGAGGAAGCAGGGTATATACAGAAGGACTTAGACAGTTTAGGAGAGTGGGCAAAGAAGTGGCAGATGGAATATAGTGTAGGGATTTGGATGTGTACAGTCATGCAGTTTGGTAGAATGAATAAAGGAGTAGACTATTTTCTAAACAGGGAGAAAATTCGAAAATCGGAGGTGAAAAGGCTCAGGAGTCCTTGTGCAGGATTGAGTCTGTGATAAGGAAAGTAAATGCAATGCTGGCATTCATATGGCTAACACGAGGGGGCATAGTTTCAGGGTACCGAGGGGATGCAGGGGTAAGTTTTTCACACAGAGAGTGGTGGGTGCATGGAATGCACTGCCAACGGCAGTGGTGGAGGCGGATACCACAGAGTCTTTCTTTTTTATTCATTTGAGCAATTGTCAGCTAAATATAGCTTACCCAAAACTTTTTTAGATATTTACAAATCAGAGACTTTTAAGATCTCAATTATGCACATTTCCTATAAGCTCAGATAAGAACTGACTAGATGTAATTTTTAGTTTGACACCTTTTCATGATAGTTCAATATCTAATATTTATGGTATGTTACTGGAGTCGAGGAATGTTGCTTTATACAAAATTAAGAATCTCTGGGAACAAGATTCACAGACATCAGTATCTGAGAAAACTTGGAATGAAATTTTTAAACTGGTCAATACTCCATCGCTATGTGCTCGTCATTCCCTCATACAACTTAAAGTGGTACATAGAGTTCATATGACTAAGGATAAGCTATCTTGGTTTTATTCAGATATACTCCCCACTGTGACAGATGTAATAATGGAGAAGCTTCATTAATTCATATGTTTTGAAATTGTCCGAATCTTGAAAAATATTGGAAGAATCCTTATTTTTTAAAGTCAGTTTTAAGCCTAACCCACTGACGGCCCTATTCGGTATTGTTGCAGGACAAGATATTAAGCTGAAGGCATCTGATTTACATATTTTGGCCTTTAGCTCTCTTATAGCTGGAGGACGTTTTTGTTTAAATGGAAAGATGTTTTTCCTCCTACTCATGCTCAATGGTTATGCAACATTATGTCATGTTTAGATTTAGAGAAGATTCGTTGTTCAATTTCTGAATCTCATCAAGACTTTCAAGCATTGTGGGGACCTTTTCTGAATTATTTTCACAACCTTCAATTCGTTGCTTAAACTCAGATGTTGGCTACTATTAATTTTTATTATATGAGAAGGTATTTTACCATCTTTTCTCCTTAATAAACAGCTTCGGTCTTGGTAGGGGTTAAAAAAATGCGCTAGGGAAATTCGAGGCAGCTTCCAGAGTAGGTTACATGGTTGCCACAACATTGTGGTCCGAAGGGCCTGTAAATGTGCTGTAAATTTCTGTTTCTATGTTTCATTTCGGGAGGACTAGAATATAAAAGCAAAGATGTAATGATGAGGTTTTAGAGGACATTGGGCAGACAAAATTTGGAGTATCGTGAGCAATTTTGGACCCCTTATCCAAGAAAAGATGTGCTGGCATTGGAGAGTCTCCAGAGGGGGTTCACAAGAATGATTCCATGAAATTATAGGGTTAGCATATGAGGAATATTTGATGCCTCTGGGCCTGTACTCACTGGAGTTTAGAAGAATAAGGGGGGAATCTCATTGAAACCTTTTAAATATTGAAAAGCCTAGATAGAATGGATGTGGAGAGTAAGTTTTCTATAGTCTGGGAGTCTAGGACTAGAGGGCACAGCCTCAAAATAGAGGAACATCCATTTTGAACAGAGATGAGGAGGAATTTATTCAGCCAGAGGGCAGTGACTCTATGGAATTCATTACCACAGATGACAGTAGAGGCCAAGCCACTGGGTATTTTTAAAGTGGAGGTTGATAGGTTCTTGATTAGTCAGGGTGTCAAAGGTTACAGGGAGAAGGCAGAAGGATGGATTTGAGAGGATAACGAATCAGCCATGATGGAACGGTGGAGCAGTCTTGATGGGTCGAATGGCCTAATTCTGCTCCCATGTCTTATGATAATAGACAATAGACAATAGGTGCAGAAGTAGACCATTCGGCCCTTTGAGCCTGCACCGCCATTTTGAGATCTTGGCTGATCAACTACAATCAATACCCGGTTCCTGCCTTGTCCCCATATCCCTTGATTCCCCTATCCATAAGATACCTATCTAGCTCCTTCTTGAAAGCATCCAGAGAATTGGCCTCCACTACCTTCCGAGGCAGTGCATTCCAGACACCCACAACTCTCTGGGAGAAGAAGTTTTTCCTTAACTCTGTCCTAAATGACCTACCCCTTATTCTCAAACCATGCCCTCTGGTACTGGACTCTCCCAGCATTTGGAACATATTTCCTGCTTCTATCTTGTCCAATCCCTTAATAATCTTATATGTTTCAATCAGATCCCCTCTCAATCTCCTTAATTCCAGCATGTACAAGCCCAGTCCCTCTAAGCTCTCTGCGTAAGACAGTCCAGACATCCCAGGAATTAACCTCGTGAATCTACGCTGCACTTCTGCTACAGTCAGGATGTCCTTCCTTAACCCTGGAGACCAAAAGTGTACACAATACTCCAGGTGTGGTCTCACCAGGGCTCTGTACAAATGCAAGAGGATTTCCTTGCTCTTGTACTCAATTCCCTTTGTAATAAAGGCCAACATTCCATTAGCCTTCTTCATTGTCTGCTGCACTTGCTCATTCACCTTCAGTGACTGATGAACAAAGACTCCTAGATCTCTTTGTATTTCTCCCTTACCTAACTCTACACCGTTCAGATAATAATCTGCCTTCCTGTTCTTACTCCCAAAGTGGATAACCTCACACTTATTCTAATTAAACGTCATCTGCCAAGTATCTGCCCACTCACCCAGCCTATCCAAGTCACCCTGAATTCTCCTAACATCCTCATCACATGTCACACTGCCACCCAGCTTAGTATCATCAGCAAATTTGCTGATGTTCATTTCAATGCCTTCATCCAAATCGTTGACGTAAATCATAAACAGCTGTGGTCCCAATACCGAGCCCTGTGGCACACCCCACTAGCCACCACCTGCCATTCCAAGAAACACCCATTCACCGCTACCCTTTGCTTTCTATCTGCCAACCAGTTTTCTATCCATGCCAATGCCTTTCCCCCCGATGCCCTGAGCTTTGATTTTACCCACCAATCTCCTATGTGGGACCTTATCAAATGCCTTCTGAAAATCGAGGTACACTACATCCACTGGATCTCCCCCGTCTATCTTCCTGGTTACATCCTCGAAAAGCTTCAACAGATTAGTCAAAAATGACTTACCCTTGGTAAATCCATGCTGGCTTGGCCCGATCCTATCACTGCTTTCTAGATATGTCACTATTTCATCCTTAATAATGGACTCTAGCATCTTATATAGCTTTCTCTATGATGTGCTTGCAGTGTAATCAATGCAATTACTCAGCAAGAAAATATATATTACCAAGTTCAATTATGTTTCCACCTCTAATGAATTTTATTTGCTTAAATTTTGTATAATTTAACAATAGTCAGGAAGTGATAACTTTTTAAATATTGCACAAAGGAATCATATTACATTGAAATCTTATTCTTTGAAAGGGGACATTTTGTTCAATTGTTGGCTGCTACCTCCTAGTCTTTTGTCATTGTCAGTAAAATGAAATTAAACATAAAACAACAACACATTCTCTAGCATTGTTCAAGTTCCGAACTCAAATTATCGGAGACATTTCAATTCCTTTTTGAACTAGCTTAAGCAGTTTCGGGGAAGCTCAAAATTATTTTACTCTCCTTAAATTACACATCTGCGGCTAATCTACAGATCTATTATGGATTAACAATAGAGTGACAACTTAAGTGTTTGAAGGGTTTAGAGAACATATAAAACAAGATTGTAGGGGAGAAAAGAAAAATGAAGAAAGCTGTGTTGTTTTATGGTAGACTCTTACAGTCTGGTAAATATTGTTGCCTGCGTTATCACTTTACCCCAAATCACAAAACAGGAATAACAAATTTCAGATTGAGCTCTCCAAAAATGTTTCAAGTCTTCTCAATAGTTCAATCATACTTTTGAGTTTTTACACAGTCTAGTTAGCAATTTTCATAGGAATAAAGTTATAACAGTTTCTGGTTGTATTATTATTTTTCAGTGAAGGAATCCACAACTGACTGGTTATCATGAAGTGCAGGAACAGGCTGTCTCACGTATGGTTGCAGCTGGCTGGCTTTTAGGGCTGGGTCTTTGGTGAACAACTTAAATAACCAAAATATAAAAACATTGGCCTATAAATTCATTCGCACAGCCTAATATTTTAGTGTACCACACAAAGGAATTTAATCTGAAGCCCAACTGCTTACAGAACAGGTCACTTTTGGAGAAAATCTCTCAAAATATGGAGAAGAATTGCTTCCACAGAGCTTAAAGGGCACCATCCAATGCTGCGGAATCTGGACAGAAATAAGAAAAACCTGCTGATGCTGGAAATCCAAGCAACACACACAAAATGCTGGAAGAACTCAGCAGACTAGGCAGCATCTATCGAAAAGAGTACAGTCGATGATTTGGGCTGAGACCCTTCAGCAGGGCCATGGAACCTGGACTATGGATCTACCTACAAATGGATCCCCCGTTAAGGCTTTTAAAAGTTCTTCCTTGGATCCAAAATATTTTCTTGCTGTATATCTTTCAAGGTTCACACAAGTGACTTCTGGTCCTTACTCCCAGGGTCATAACCTCTGCCAAACACTTGCACTAAGTGATGCCCAACATGATCCACTAAATCCCAATTCCTACCCCAATCTCTACCCAACAAATGATTTCTGTTTCCCTTTACTAGCTCCACAGCGGTGAGACTAACTGAAGCACAGCCTGGTTGTGCATTTGTATATGCAGACCCTGATTTACAGTATTGCCTGCAGGGAGCCTTCCCACAAAAGGTATGTTGGCCTTGTCCTCACAGAGTATAATCAGTTTAAAGCACCCCATGCATTTCAAGGCCACAGTCTACATCTTTTATACAAAAGATAGTGTGAGCCTAAAATTAAATATGCTTTTCTAAAGTCATAAAGAGAAAACAAGAATAAAGAAAACAGAAAAACATCAATATAATATCAGATAAGCCAAAATGTAATAGTTTTATATAAATTACTGCTTTGTCAGAACAATTATAAAGTAAAAGTCCCATCGAAACATTAATAAATCTTTCAGGTGTAGGTTATGACTAGATGCATACACTGTATACCTCCAGAGCATTCTGTTTTTAACTTAGATCAACAGTTATTTACTGGGGCATTGGTTCAATAATTGCTCAAATAAAAGATCAGATTTCTATCCACTACAATTGCAAGTAAATGATAAAGGCTCTACTTACATCAGTGTTACAAGAGCGATATCGCTTTCTTTCTCCAAGGCAGTACTTCCCTCCACCAGAAGGCCTATTTTACAATTTTAAAAGAAACTATTAGTGAAATGGTACTCTATTTTCCTACACAGAATTGAAAAGCCAACCAAATAGAAACTTAAGATGACCTTAGAATAAAATTAGCAAAGCAATCAATTAAATGAAATACTGAAAATGAAAGGACATTTTTTCACCTTTGCCACAGAAGCAAAATGATCATTGTGGGAACAGAATTTAAAATATCATCTGAATACTGCTAGGTAGAAACCACTTTTGCAAAATAACCATTGGAAATGTTTCATGAACACCTCTTGGAATACTCTACATACACCATCTAAATAAATACGTCTAAGAATTCTTCCGCTGTGACAAGAGCACTAATACACCATTGCACAGTTCTCCCGCACCTGTTTGTGGCAGTGCAATGGGACTGAAGTTCAGCTTACAATCCTAGTGTTTTTACTAGGTCATGCTAATAAAAGGGAGACAGTATGGATCCTGATACTTTGCTACGATGTTAATGCAACAAATGATTTAGCTGTTTTTAGCTGTTCAGGAAATACATCAGGACTTGAGACCCTCTTCACCAAGCCACATCACTGCTGCTGGGAGAGAGGGAGATAGAGATATAAAGGGAGGAAGCGTAACTGATGTTGCTGGACGTACTTTGTGCCAGAAAACTAAATGAAGCAGGCACAGGTATGGTACAAAGTGGATACAACAAAATATAGTGAGAGGTTTAAAGGTATTTCAAGGTGACCACTTTCATTTCAAATCACATCTCAAGTATGCTGACTTCAGCTTCAGCTCACATTATGACAAGCACCCACTCTATGACAACAAAGGCAGGCACATGCACACCCCTCCAGCTTACATTCAGGGATTGGCAGGTATCTCATGATCCATACATACACACCGAAGCAGGCATACCTCCAGTTATTATCACCACATACTCAGAAACAGGTAGGCACAATCCCCACACACCTTCCAATACTCCTACGATGGCTAGGCACAAAGGCCCCAAATTCAGAGACTGGGGGCATGTTGCCATGCACACCTCCCCACTTGGATAGAGGCAGGCACATCGTCACACACTCGCTTCACAGAGACAGATGGATGTACACTCAGACACAAACAGGCACACAGCTACACACACACACACACACACACACACACACACACACACACACACACACACACACACACACACACACACACACACACACACACACACACACACAGTTACACAGAGATCTGATATTCAGCAACAGCAAGGAAATGCCTTTAGTGAGTTTTTGGGAGCACTTCTCTGCAGAAAAGAATGCCACCTTCTGATAGCTTCAGCATGAGAAGTCTCATGGAGTTAAAGGGAGATTTTGTATTTTGTATTTCTATTTTGTCACCATTGTGCTCACCAAAAGCCCTTGGCCAACGATAGTTAAAGACTGTGACTGCATAATTAAACCTTCACAAGTTGTACACTAGTAAACTTACAGTGGCTTCTTGGTGACAACGACTGAAGAAAGGACTATTGTTACATGTCAAGAAAGGAGGGAGAACCCAACTCTCCCAAGTGACAGCCGTTGGGGCTGTGCTGCCCATGAAATGAGGCAGGCAAGACAATGATGAGTTATGCAAGCACCTTTGATACCTGAAACTGACTATGAATGGAATACTAGCAAAACCATGTGTGCTCTAAGTCTCACATTCTCTGGAAAAGGGAAAATAGAGAAAGATTCTTTTCACTGGATACAGGGTGTCAGCGACCTTTACAACATTGCATGGTATGACGGTGGCACACTTGGCTGCAGCAGCCTCTCTAAAGAAAATTGCAATGGTTCGCCCTTTATGTCAATTTTTTACAATTGCAAGGCACTGCTGGATATTCAGAATATCAAGTACGGCAGGTCTACCCCACTAGCGATTTGTTGGATAGCTATGAAGCTAAATTTTTTGTGCACCGTGTTGCAGGCTGCTTCAGCCATCCAGGCAGTGTGCCATCCAACTAACAGTGGAAATGACTGTTTTGAATGTTTTTCTTGTGG
This sequence comes from Hypanus sabinus, assembly GCF_030144855.1. Classification (NCBI taxonomy): domain Eukaryota; kingdom Metazoa; phylum Chordata; class Chondrichthyes; order Myliobatiformes; family Dasyatidae; genus Hypanus; species Hypanus sabinus. The sequence goes on along the minus strand of NC_082719.1, from coordinate 63,051,606 downwards.
TCACAAGAACCTGTTGGACATTGGTAATGTAGAATACTATGAGTCCGAGTCACTGGCTTATTGCCAGACTGGTTGTGGGGGAGCTGCATAACCTAGGTTGTTGTGCGAGCAAGGTCTTCTTGCCACAGAATTGCCTGTGGCAGTGGCAGGCAAAAGAGACACTGGCTCCATCTGTTTACTACTGGATTCCATGCATGGTTGAGGGCTGGCCCCTCCAATCTGTGCTGGTCTCCAGTGTTTGCTTCCAGGAAAACAAGCTAGATTGCCTTTATCTGTGGCTGCACTAGTATGAAATGAGGAACTGTTGTGACTTGATCTTGCAGAAACATGGTTCCAGGACAACACCTATACACCAACAATCTACAGACCATGACACTCAAGGACTTGGGCTACATTATTATTCTATTTGGTATTTATTTTTGAAACTTTGTTTTTGCTATCATAATTATATATGCTGTGTGCAACTGTTGGCACTGTGCACTGTTAAAAGTTCAAAGTACATTTATTATCAAAGCACATAAGTATATGTCACATATAGAATCCTGAGACTGATTTCCTTGTGGGTATACTGAATACATCCATGACTATAATAGAATCAATGAAGGACCGCGCCAACAGGGCATACAGCCAGTATGCAAAAAAAACCCCTGCAAATACAAAAGGAAAGAAAAAAAAGAAGTTATAATAATAGTAACGCCTGGCTCAGAGTTGGAAATCTCCCAGAAACAGAGGGGTTCCTTGTGGCAATAGTGGCAAGTGATGAACACAAACAAATATCAAAAATACATAATAAAAGACCAACAAATTCAAGATGATAAATGGAGAAAATGACAAAAGAAACCAGAAACAATCCAATACATTCCATTGCAGCAGTTTAACTCAATCTGATTACTTACACAGGCACAATCAAATGGCAAACATCATTCACCAAAATCTTGCTTCAAAATACAGACTCATAAAAGGAACTGTACCTTACTATAAATGCAAACCTGATCCAGCTTTAGAGCCAAGAGTCCTACAAATTACTTTATGACCGATCCATTATTAGATAGGACAGTCCATAATAACCACCCAGATACAATATTACACCATAAATAAGCAAGAACAACTTACTTAATAGATATAGCCATTCCAAACACACACAACATACAGAAATCAATAAGGGAAAAACCATCAGAATATGCTGAATTAAAAGAAGAAATCAAAAGACGATGGAACATGAACAAGGTACACATTGTCCCGATAGTAATATCCACAAATGGGATTATCCCAAGATCACTACACAATAGCATTAAACAAATAGGGCTACACAGCAATATTTATGTAAATTTCCATAAAGCCACAATACTAAGCACCACTAGAATAGTCCAAAAGTTCTTAGCAATTGAGAAATGAGTGTGGTAGGCTATGCCTGTACCTCAGGTTTTACCAGCTTGAATTGAGAAATTAAAAAAATATATAATAATAATAAATAAAAAAGAAATAAATATCAAGAACATGAGATTGAGAGTCCTTGAAAGTGGGTCCATAGGATGTGGAAACTGTTCAGTGATAGGGCAAATGAAGTTCAATGGAGCTGTACCCTCTGGTTCAAGAGCCATATAGTTGAGGGGTAATAACTGTTCCTGAACCTGGGGGTGTTAGTTCTGAGGTTCCAGGCATTGGTGCTTTTATTCCAGGCAGTGATGCAGCCAGTCAATATTCTCTCCACCACACATGTATAGAAGTTTGTCAAAGTTTTAGATGTCATGCCAAACCTTCGCAAAGTTCTAAGGAAGTAGAGGCACTGCCAGGCTTTCTTCAAAATTGCGCTTACATGCTAGGCCTAGGACAGGTTCACTGTAATGATAACACCGAGGAATTTAAAGTTGTTGCTCTCTCTACCACTGATCTATCACTAGGACTATCTCATGGACTTCTGGTTTCCTCCTCCTGAAGTCAATAATCAGCTCCTTGGTCTCGTGGACATTGACTAAGAGGTTGCTATTATGGCACCACTGAGCCAGATTTTCAATCTCCCTCCGATGTGCTGATTCATCAGCACCTATGACAGTGGTGTCATCAACATATTTTAAATATGGCAGTGGAACTATAGAGCAGGGGGCTAACTTGTGGTGCACCTGTGTTCTGGAGATTGTGGCGATGTTTAGCCAATCTGAATTGACAGGGTCTACAAGTGAGGAAATCAAGGATCCAATTGCACAAGGAGGTACTGAGGCCAAGGTCTTGAAGCTTATTGATTAATTTTGAGGTAATGATAATATTGAATGCTGAGCTGTAGTCAATAAATGGTGTCCTGAAGCATGCATATTTGTTGTCCAAATGCTTCAGGGTTGAGTGAAGAGTGAATAAAATGGCTTCCACTGTGGACCTATTGTGTTAGTAGGCAAATAGGAGTGGATCCAAGTCACTTCTCAGGCATGAAGTCATGTGTTTCATCATCAACCTCTCAAAACACTTCATCACTATGCTACTGGGCAACAGTCATTGAGACAGGTTAGCAAGTTCTTCTCAGGCATTGGTATTGCACATTGGCCTCAGAGGATTGCTGCTTTGTTTGGCTTTTTCCCAAGTATGGTTGAATGACAATTAAACTTGAACTATAGAGAGCAAGGTGTGCAACAGGTGTGGTCTGCCTGGAATAAATTAAAGGCTAGGATGTTAAAGTGACAGCGACTTTTGACTTCAGTGAGCAGGGGAAAGATACACAGTTGAAGTTGTTACTGCAGAAAGTTACAGATCTCTGTCACAAATAACTGTGAAAATCTGAGCCTCCAACAACTTTGCTCCTTGATAAATGGCCAGGGAAGAACATAGAACAATATAGCACAGTGAAGGCCCTCCAGCCCATTAAATTGTGACCTGTTAATCAATCTAACCATTTCCTCCTATGCAGCCCATAACCCTCCACTTTTCTTTCAGCCATATGCCTGTCCAAGATTCTCTTAAATATCCTCAATGCATCAGCCTCAACCACTAACCCTGGCAGTGAATTCAAGGCACATACCAGTTTCCATATAAACAACCTACTTCATATAGAGTCATAGAACACTATAGCACAGGAAAAGGTCCTTTGGCCCCATCTAGTCTGTGCCAAACCATTAATCTGTCTACTCCCATTGACCAGCACCCAGACCATAACCATTTATGAACATATCCAAATTTTTTTCAAATGCTGAAATCAAACCCACATCCACCACTTGCTCGTTCCACATCCTCACCATGTTCTGAGTGAAGTAGTTCCCCCTCATGTTCCACTTAAACATTTCACCTTTCGTACTTAACCCATGACCTCTAGTTCCAGTCTCAGCCAACCTCACTGGAAAAAGCCTGCTTGCATTTACCCTATCTATGCCCCTCATAATTGTGTATGTCTATCAAATCTCCCCTCCATCTTCTATGTTTTAAGGAATAAAGTCCTAACCTATTCAGCCTTTCCCTACAACTCAGGTCTTCAATTCCTGGCAACATGCTTGTAAATTTTCTCTATACTCCTTCAATTTTACTTACATCTTTTATGAAGGTAGGTGAGCAAAACTGGACACAATACTTCAAATAAAGCTTTACCAATGTTTATACAATTTGAACATAATATTCCAATTTCTGTACTCAATACTTTGATTTATGAAAGCCAATGTGCCAGAAGTTTTCTTTATGACCCTATCTGCCTGTGTCACCACATTAAAGGAATTATGGATCTGTATTCCCATATCACTCTGTTCTACCACACACCTCAGTACCCTACCACTCACTCTGTAAGACCTGCTCTGGTTGGTCCTCCAAAAGTGCATTAAATTCAATCTGCCATTTTAAGCCCATTTCACCAGCTGGTCCAGATCCCACTGTAAAACTTGATAGTCTTCCTCGCTCTTCACTACACCCCCAACCTTGATGTCATCCATGAATTTGCTGATGCAGTTTACCATTATCATCCAGATCATTGATATACTGTAATGACAAACAACAATGGACCCAACACCGACCCCTGTGGCACACCACTAGTCAAGAGCCTCACAAGTCACATCTCTCTGGCTTCTTCTGCAAAGCCAATATCTAATCCCATTTGCTATCTCATCTTGAAAGCCAAGCGACTGAACCTTCTTGACCGAACTCCCATGCAGGACCTTGTCAAAGGCTAAAGTCAATGTAAACAACATCCACTGCTTTGCTTTCGTCAACTTTTCTTGTAACTTCCTTGAGAAACTCTATAACATTGGTTAGATAAGAATTACCATGCACAAAGTCATGCTGACCATCTTTAATCGTCCCTGTATATTTAAATACTTCCATATCTGGTATCTTCGCAAACCTTCCAATAACTGACCAACTGTTCATGTCAGGCACACCAGCCTATAATTTCCTGGCTTATTTAAGACCTTCCCCATCTCTTTTGCTGCACACATAGATGACTACTCTGATCTTCCAGCGACCACTTTTGTCCCTTGGTATCCTTTTGTTCGTAATATATCTGTAGACGGCTGTAGGATTCTCCTTCACCCTGTCTGCTAGAGAAAACTCCTGCCTTCTTTTAACCCTTTTGATTTCCTTCTTCAGTATTCTCTTGCATTTCCTTTAATACCCAAGTACCTCATTTGTTCTGCCTGCCTGTACCTGCTACGCATCTCCTTCTTTTTCTTACGCAGGTCCTCAATATCTCTGGAAAACCAAGGTTCCTTCCCTAAACGTTATCCTTGTCTTTTATTCTGACAGGAACATACATACTCCATACTTTCAAAATTTCACTTTTGAAGGTCTCCCACTTACCAAGTACACCTTTGCCAGAAAACAACCTGTCCCAATCCACACTTGCTAGATCCTTTCTGATACCATAAAAACTGGCCTTTTCTCCAATTTAGAATCTCAAGCCGAAGACCAGGCCCATCCTTTTCCATAATTACCTTGAAACTAATGGCATTACGATCACGAGATGCGAAGCGTTCCCCTACACAAACTTCTGTCACCTGCCCTGTCACATTCCCTAATAGGAGTTCTAGTATCACACTCTCTCTAGCTGGGACTTCTATGTACTGATTAAGGTAACCTTCCTAAACACATTTCACAAACTCAATCCCATCTAGTCCTTTTACAGTATGGAACTTCCAGTCAACATGTGGAAAGTTAAAACCACCTGTCACAACCTTATGTTTCTTGCAACAGTCTGTAATCTTTCTACAACTGTGATCCTCTAAATTCTGTGGACAGTTGGGTAGTCTGTAATATAGCTTCTTTAATGCAGTTATAGCTTTCTTATTCCTCAGTTCTACCCATAAAACCTTACTAGAGTTCTCCAGTCTGCCCTGAATGAGCTGTTTTATTTCCCTGACTGGTAATATCATCCCCTCCCCTTTAATCCCTCCCACTCTATTACTTCTAAAACAGTGGAATCCCAGAACACTGAGCTGCCAGTCCTGCCCCTCCTCATCCAAATCTCACTAATGGCTGCAATGTTTTAATTGCACATGCTAATCCATGCCCTAATTTCATCTGCCTTTCCTACAGACTTGCTTGCACTGAAATATACACAGCTCAGAACATTAGTCCCATCATGCTTGACCTATGATTCCTGACTTTGTACGTAGGCTTAACGACATCTTTCTCCAGAACCTCTCCACTATCTGTTCTGAAGCTCTGGTTCCCATCCCCTGCAACTCTAGTTTAACTACCTCCCCCTGTGCAGCACTAGCAAACCTTCCTGCCAGAATATTACTCCCCCTCCAGTTCAGGTGCATACCATCCTTACTGTACAGGTCCCAACTTCATTGGAAGAGAGCTCAATGATCCAAAAATCTCTCCTACTCCATCTCCTTAGCCCCGTGTTAAACTGTATGATCTTCCTATTTCTGTCCTCACCGGCATGTGGCACATGTAAAAATCCTGAGATCACAACCCTGGAGGTCCTGTCCTTTAACTTAGCACCTAATTCCCTGAACTCACTCTCCAGGACCTTATCATCCATGTTATTGGTATTTACGTGGACCACGACCTCTCACTGCTTGCTCTCCCTCTTAAGAATGCTGCGGACTCTCATCCTGGAATCTCATTCTCGCCCATAGAATCTCTATTCAGTTCCACACACCAATGGATCCCTTGTCACTTCAGCTCTCATCTTCTCCCCCTTTTCCTTCTGAGCCACAGAACCAAACTCAGTGCCACAGGCCCAATCGCTATGGCTTTTCTCTGCTATTTCCCCAACAGTATCCAAACTGTTGCTGAGTGGAACAGTCACAAGGGTATTCTATACTAGCTGCCTATCCTCTTTCCCCCTCCTGACTGTCACCCAGTTACATGTGTCCTGCACCTCCCTGTATGTCCTGTCTATCAAACCCTTAGCCTCCTGAATGATCCAGTTCCAGCTCCAAGTCCTTAACACAGTCTATTAGAAGCTGTAGCTGGATGAACTTCTTGCAGATGTAGTTATCAAGGAAACTGGAGGTCTTCATTCTTTCCCACATTCCACAAGAGGAGCATTCCAGTATCCTGTCTGGAATCTCCACTGCTTTAAATGTGCAATACGAAATAAAGAAAGAATAAATAATAAGCAAAAATCTACCAACCTCTAGATTCTCCTTGCCAAAGCTTCAATGAACCAAAGCCTCCAGTTCCCCACCCTAACACTGCCCACTCACACAATAGCCACTCCACTTAAATTTAACTTTACTTTTATTGGTCCCTGCCAAGGGCCTAATTATGCACAATCCAATGTCTTTTCAGGACTGTGGCACACAAAATATACTGACTAACCCCGCATGCTCCTTGTAACCTCTCTCTCTCTCCAAGCAATCTGGTGTCTTCTCAGGAATGTGGCATACAAAAGTGGTGCCAACTTCCCCACCTCACCTCTTTTACTCTCTCTCCCACCAAGCTATTCGGTGCCTCCTCAGGACTGTGGCATGCAAAATATCTCCTCTAAACTTTCCTCCACTCACCTTAAAACATTATTTTCTTCAATTAGGCATTGCCACCTGAGGCACTAGCTGTCCACTCTATGCCTCTTATCATCTTATACAACTACCTCTATAGGGTATGGGGGTACTTATGCAGTAGAGCATCTTGTTAGTGCCTGCAATAAAAAGCCATCCTGTGTTCCTCCCTCAGGGTTTTCAGGCATGTAGAATGGTACAGATATCATGCAAAGTATCTAAGGCTGAGGTTTGGCAGTCACTCTCCACGCTATTCTATTGCAGCAACAGACTTCTGAAGTCTGAACATCTTAGATTTGCAGCTGCATAGCAAAAAATTCCATAACAACTCAGTTCTCTTGTGACTAACTAATAACTAGATTTATTTGGATCAGAGGCTAATTTCTCCCTGTTATGATCCAAGGAAACACTACTCAAGAATTTTTTTTTACATGTTTACACCACACAAAAACTGCCTTATTTGCACAAGTGCCAATCTTTATGAGAAGCGTGCACTGCAATTTCTGCAGTAAACTCTGAAAAGCTATAATATTCCTCCATGTAGAGCTGAAGAAGTCAGTGTAATACAGTTTTAGTTCTGTTCAAATATTGAACAAATTATTATTACTGCAACATCATAGTTTCCTTACACCTCTGATTACTCAGCCATTTTCCATAGAAAGTAAAACACAGTATATGATCACCACAACAGGTTCAGGAGAGATCCCCATGCTGATGGATCCACTGAAGAGTAGCCTGAGTTGAAACAGCACAGTGAACTGTATGTGGGAAATGGGATTCCTGGGCCACTGCAGTATCAGACAAGGCTGGTAGTGACTTAAGACATTTATCTCAAACCTAGGAGAGCCCTGTTCCTTCCATAGCACTTGGCCCCCAGATGATACTGACCTGAGTGAACTGCCTCCACCCAGATAAAATTTTGTTGTTTTTGTTGACATCATTCATAGCCTGATTTAAGCATCCAATTAGTAGTCTGTTTTAAAGATCTCCACATGTGAGTTATGGCTGGGCTGCAGAATGTTTTGCTAAAACATTAGGATTGCCAAGAAACCTCAAAAATTTTCCTAATTTGTTTCAAATATAAAGCATGCAATATTGATCATCCATTATATACCATGTCAAACCTAAATTATCTATTTAGACACCATCAAAATTTATAGTTCACCCTACCTACAAGTTTCTCTGAATCCCTCTTAATTTCATGCTGAATGAAATATGTGTTATCTTGTCATAGAAGACTGAATATTCAAGTACACCAAGTCTACTGCATTCCACCATACCCATCTTTTCCTGAAAGTATTCTTAATTGTTAAACACAATTTCCGTTAATAGTTTTTACTTCATAGTGATATTTAACAATTTTGTCTTCAGCTTCGGAGTCAAATATTTCATAAGCAAGAATGTTGATATAGCTACCATGTATTTATTTAGGTTAACAAGGGATACCTACTTAAAGATTGAAATTAGATTCACCAGTGTTCAGATGTGTATCTACTCTGAATGGCATCCTAAAATATAATGGGTGAAGTTTCATAACTCTTCAGTCAGAAGCACCATCCTTACCACTTGTCCAAGTTTATTGAGATAGGAGAACACTAGTATACATCTAACTCATAACTTCTTGCGCTATTCATCACTTTCTACATTTTCTGGTAAGATCCTTGTATATGTTCCATCAGATTATGTGATTTGCTTCTTTTAAATCAGAGATTTCTCTCTATATCCTAGTCGCTAATAAGAAACATTAATTGAGGCCAAATCTGTTTTATATTTATGGAAAAAGAAAACTAAAATTTATTTCCTTTGAGGACAAAAGATTTCTTTGTGTTGACAGCAGTGTTCCATGCTTGTCATGACTCACTGAGGAAACTTTAATTTGCTGCAAATAGTGCTAACGGGTGATAATTGATGATAAGTACCAATGGTAGCCTTAACCCTACCCTTCCACCCAGTTAATTCAAACAATATCACAAAACATTTCAGAAATGTCTTACACAGGAGAGGGCCACTTTCACGAACCCAATTATTTTAAGTGATAGACCCTAGAAAGAGTGTGACGTTTGATTTGCAGCAGTGAGTGGGTACATACTCTGATCAGTTCTCATGGATGCCAAATAACAGTAAGTTTGCTTTGGAACAAAGAAAAGCAGAAGTTTGTTTTGGAACCTACAGCATTACTTATGGTCTACTGTTGACCTGGCACCCTCTCCCTCACACTTGCCTTGCAGCTATTTTGGGCTGAATATTTATCAAAATGGTTTAAAGTTTAAATTATGAGGTCAACTTGGCTTGCATCCTCGGATTTATTGGATTAAGAATAAACCAAATCATCAATGGAGATGTAAGGGTAGACACAAACACCTATTTCTACAAGTGGGAGAAGTCAGACTAAGAAGCGTATACATAATATAAAAGCTAGGTTACTTATGTACAAGAAAAAGATTGAGGATTGTGAAATCTGGAGCTCAGTCTAAAAATAAGCTCCCAGTGTTAGGTTAACTGAACTTTTCTAAATGATGAGGTAAATATATGCTGTAACATACATATAAAATACTGGAGGAACTCAGTAGGTCAGGCAGCATGCAGGGTAAAGAATGAAGAGTCAACCTTTCAGGCTGAGACCCTTCATCAAGATTTGATCAAGATTAGGCGTCCCGATGAATGATCTCAGCCTAAAACACTGACGCTTTATTCCTTTGCGTAAATGCTGCTTGACTTGATGAGTTCCTCCAGCATTTTGTGTGTGTTACTTAGGCTTCCAGCATCTGCAGAATCACTTGTATTTAAGATCAAGATATATACTTTTTGATGCATGTGTCAAGATATGCAGCAAAGAGGGGAAAATGAAGTTGATTTGCAATGATTTACGTTAATGGTGAACAGTCTAACCCCATTACCAAGCACAAATTTTAGAGGTGACCTCTTTCTTCAGAGAACAATTGGTCAATAGTTTAATACAAATGAGGCCAAACATTGAAACTGTTGCTTGTCCTTCACCACGTCCAAGTGGCTGGTGCCCCAAATCAAAATCTGTACAGTATGTCATAGCATATGAAACAACAGAGAACTTATCACATAGGCATAACCGTTATTTTTTGCTGATGTATCAGGATTTTTAAATGGAGAGGATTAAAGTAGTTAAGTATCACCTTTTCAGTTAAACAAAAGATAGTCCATATGAATGTACAGATATTTTAAAATAAATATATTATTTGATAATAAGTGGGTATTCCACTATTTCGGTAAGGGACACTGAACAATACATACATTTATTCTACAAGGTGCTTCATTGATAGAAATACTGACAATTGAACAGGTTATCCAACTCATACAATTTAACTGTTGTCTGTGACCCGAGATATGGTATAAATAATATAACTTCCTGGTTTTAATTTAGAATTATAGAGTTTTTATACAATCTTATTCTACTATAACCTTCAATTTCACATTCTAGCAAGTACACGAAATAAAGTTACTGGTTTGTTTTCAAGTATGTCTTCTTGCTCTGGCTTACTTTAGTTACTTACGCTGGACTGTCACAGTGCCTTAGAGATGAGGAGACTCCTCCCCCACATGTCCTACTGCATTCTCCCCATATGGACCATGGTCCCCAGCCCCCATCTACACTCTGAGGCCAAGTACCAAAAGGTACACATTCTCCTTGATAACACCACTGTAAGAGACCAGAAAACATATAATTAGCTTTTTAAGTGACACAGTGTAGAAATTTCATTATTACTTCCAGTATAAAGTAGTAATTGCATTATTACTTCCAGTGCCACGCACTTATAAGTAGAGAAATAAGAAGATGAAAGGCCTGAATCTTTGGCTGTTGGATTGGTACAGCAGGAGAGAACATTTTAGCCTTCAGAGCCATTGGAACAATTTTTGGGTAGGTGGAAGCTGCACAAGTTTGACTTGTTACATCTCAGCAGAATCAGGAATAATTTTCACACAGGGACGGTTAGGAAAGATTTAAACCAGCTTTGCAGTGTTAAGCACATTATGATGCATTCAGTAAGGAAAGAAACAAAACAGGTAGTGGAAGTTATAAAATCAAAATGGATGGTAGGGTTATGGAGGGCTACGGTCCAGGTGCAGGTCGATGGGACTAGGCAGTTTAAATAGTTCAGCATGAACTAGAATGGTCAAAGGCCGCTTTGTGTTGTACTTTTCTATGACTCTAAGACTCTAAAATGCAAAATAAATATGATAGAGGAAACAAAGCCAAGAGAAAAAAAGAGGTGAAATACAGTAAATGATAAAAGACAAAGTTAAAGTTGCTGTATCTAAATGCAGGCATTATTCTCAATAGACAGAAGAACAAATAGAAGCAATATATAAATTAGTACTACAAAGTTAAATATTCAAGGTATTCAACATTCAGAAAGGATTAGCAAAAAGGAAAATGTGTCTAACACTGCTAACAAGGGATGAGATTAGTACAGCAGGTGAGGAATGATCTTTGCATAATAGATCAAGATGTAACACTAGAACCAATTTGAGTGGAGCTAAGCAATGGAAAATGGCAGAAAACATCTGTGCAAGTTACAGAATAGTAGTTGTCATTTTGAAAATAGCATATATCAGGAAATTAAAAATGCCACATGTTTAATACAACAATCATGGGAGAGTAGAAAGATCAAGTTAGCAGCAATAGAGTAGAGAATAAACTTGTGGAACATAAAAGAATTGTTTAGTTAACAATCTGGTTGTAAAAGGGCCTTTAGGGGTAAGTGACCATAATAAGGTAGAATTCAACATTGAACTTTAAAGTACTAGGGGTGATTGATAAGTTTGTGGTCTAAGGTAGGAGTCAATTTTAGAAAACATAGCACATTTTTTTCAACATAGTTCCCTCCTACATTTACACACTTAGTCCAGCGGTTATGGAGCCTACGGATCCCTTCTTTGTAGAAGTCGGCGTCTTGGACCTCCAGGAAGTGGTCCACAGCAGGGGTTATTGATAAGTTCATGGCCTAAGGTAGAAGGAGATGAGTTATACAGCTCTCATTACATGCACGTGCAGTTCAACTCTTTGAGTGATTATGCAGAAAGTTTTAAGTTAATAACTTTTGTGGTATTTCTGTTTCAGATAATTGAAAAATGCAAGTAAGCACTGTCTGACAAAAATGGACAACATCGGCCTTCGTGCAGTCATCCACTACCTCGGTTGCAAGGGCTTTTCACCCAAGGAAGTCCACGAGGTCATGGTGGCAACACTAGGGGAGGGTGAAAAATAGATGTGCTAGGTTTTCTAAAATTGACTCCTTCTACCTTAGGCCACAAACTTATCAATCACCTCTCGTAATTTAACTCAATCTCAATAAGGGCTTTAAAGCTAAACAAAGCAGACTTCAATATTATAAAAGGACAGTTGACAATGGTTGATGGGAAATAAAAGGTATACTGATGAACAGGCAATGGGTAGCATTGAAAATGATCTTCAAAAATAAAATTGCCTAAAGGTTAAAAAAAGCACTGAGTAAAATGATCTGTTAATGGCAGAACAGTAATTATTGATTGTATAAAATCAAAGAGAGAGGTCAGCAAAGTAGCAGAAATACCAGCAGAACTGATGATTAGGAATGAGAAAACGATAAAAGGAAGGCAGAATGTGTGTGTAACCTGGTGAGAAACATAAAAATTGCATCTAAAACATCAACTGGAACTAGGAAAAGGCTTGTAAAAAATATGGGTTCCTTATAGACAGAGATGATGACATTTAAAATGATGAATCAGAAAATGACAGCAAAATTAAATATTTACTTGACATTTGTTTTAGCAGAAGGAAACAAAAAGAAAACTTGCCTGGAAAGATACAAACAAATGGTAGTTCTTAAGACTGATATGTTTCTGGATATTAAGGGAGTTAAGGGATATTGACACAGTGAACAAGAATGGTGCATATGTTGAAGATTAGCTTTGGAAAATCAAAAATATGGCAGAAAAATAGAAAAGTGGCATATTATTTAAGAAGAATTAAATTTGTATTAATATACAATGAAGCTTGAGTGCCACTGTACAGCAATCATGCAAATAGTAATTAGGAAGGCAACTAATACATTAACTTTCCAAACAAGATTATCAGAGTTGAAGAAGAAGACATCTTGCTACAAATTGAACAGAGATAAATGAGACCAGACTTGGCAGTGTTGTGTGCAAATTTTGGTCTGTATACTTAAGAAAGTATATATTTACCAGAGAGAGAGAGTACTTATGGTTAACTAGCCTGATTCATGATAGGATGATAGGAATGCCATATGGACTGACGAAGTGAACAATTTTTGAATTCACTAATCTTAGAATAATGAGAAGAGATATAATTGAAAACTGCAAAATTCTGAAAGCCTCAGGTTAAAGAGCAAGTTTCTTCACTGAGAAGCTGTGAAACAATGGAATTTGCTACAACAGAATGCTGAGGAAGCTAAGTCACTCAATATTTTGAAGGAGAAACCAAGTTCTAGTCACAAAAGCTATCAAGAGAAGAGTAATGTGGTACTGATGCATTTAATCAGAAGTGATCACATTGAATAGTGGAGCAGGCTCAAAAGGTTAAATGGCCGATTCTTTCTCCTATTTTTTATTTTTCCATTTCAACCTTGATGAATGTTGCAGCTGGCACAAGGAGCCAGATGGTCTATTGTTCCTAATTCTTATGATTTTGTTTATGTCTTAATTCCATGCCAAACACTATTACTCTATCAATGTAAAACAGTTCCAAGGACAATCTTTTAGATGAATGTTTTTCTGTTCTATCACTCATCTTTCCAAATAAAAACACTTTATTGATTATTATCATGTTTCCATTATGCACTATTTAAATCCAAAACATTTTCTAAAACGTTCTGCATTTTGCATTAAAAGTGTTTTCCAAAATGAAAGTACTGTTTCAATCCATTTAACAGACACAAGTGCAATACATTAAAAATGTCAAAAAAATCACCCAGCTATTCATTTTAAATTGATATCATGAATTTCAGTCCTGTACCCTGACTTTTCCATTCATTACAGGAAATAAAGTGTTGGGAAAGAAAATGGGAGATAATCATTTTACACTTTGATTGAAGATTTCCACTTCTTTATTCTGACAGATTATTTACCTGCAAATATCAAGATCGATTTTCTAAATACCCATATTATTAAATGTACAGCAAAATTTCAACAAATTTACTTAAATTTCACTAGAAAATTACCAAATCTCAATTACAATTTTTAACTCAATAATACACGATATATTTTAGATATCTCAGATATGAACAATACATTACACATTATTGCAGTGCATTGATTCAAAAGTAAATAAAGAATTCAGAAAGATTTTACAAGAAAATTAATAGGCTTTTATATAGGTTAAGCAATGACCCTAAACTAAAATGGCTCAAATCCAACTACACGTTTGTAGTTATCTTCCTATAACAAGCAATTAATTAATATGGGGAGAAATGATTACATAGGATTGAGATGCTTACATGGGCTTAGTGTCACAATGTCGACATTTGTACATGCATATATAGCAATTTTTCTCAGTTACCGTAAAACTTCTCTCTTAAGGGTCGTGGAAGGCAGGGAATAACTCTAATGAATCCAATGGAAAATTTACTAAATTGGCCCTAGGAAACAAATAGATTGTGAAGTTTAGTCTGCCATAATGGGAGGAGGAGTAGCACATGTAATGCTTGCATGCAGGAAACGAGCACAGATGTCTGGATTAAGACTTCGATGACAGTGCAATGCTGAGTTAATGCTAAAATGGATCAGAACAATCCAGCTACTAGAATGCTTTCAACGTGGAGAGATGACAAAGAATTGAATAGCAAGAAGTAGCCCCTGGCTCATTCTCATAAACTGTGCTTTTCAGAAAGTTGACTTCCAGGTTTCTATATGCTTCAGTTATATCATGCTGGATGAAGTTATCTACATACTAGTCATGTTCCAGGTGTTGTGGTCACTTTGGTAATCTTCATTAATTGGTTTTACAGAAGGTTGTGAGTGTGCATTTGTTTTCAGCTTCAAAGGAGCGTTTTGCTCCCAGATATAGGTGCAGCATGACAGAGAATATGAAAAGGGAAAACCTCATGCAGAAAATGACCTTCAGCTGGAGAATTCATCCAGTAATGGTGCTTAGGGAGCAATTTTCCTACATGTGCCTCAGAAAGAAGCAGTGTCCTAACATACTGCTTTATGGAGAAAGCCAGAGTTATGTCATATGCTGCAGCTTCAACTGCTCTTACTGAGAAGGTCCAGAATCATTTTGATGTTAAAAACAAAGGAGGAGTAATGTCTCGACAAAGACATTAACACATGTATATCGAAGAGGCATGAATTAATTGCAAGATAACACACTTTAGCTACTTCTTTAATTTAAAGGATAATAGAATCACTGTAACAATGATGCAAATTGCAATTCTGTTGGATAGGACACACCCATGACTCTCCTGTCCAACAGGATCACAATATGAATAAACATAGTTGCACACAGAACGTAGCATGTTTCATACTTAACAGCACAGCAGAGTGCCGTATCACTTTTATGCCTTCCAATCTGTCCATACTGATTCATCTACATTTCACACTTTGCAGACAAAAGCAGGTAGCAAAAGCCTACAGATCTGCCAACACTGTGAGTTTCCTAATCCTAATTTCAGCAACAGCACTTAGAGATTTGGGCAGCATACTTGAATGCTGAGGTGTTCTGCAACTGAAAACATCTTAGTCTGAAGCTAGTTAGTAATATATGTAAAGCATCATAACGGTTAATGCCCATCATTGTGTGCAGCAATAACACTGTGGGCCTGTCCCTGTGCTGTACAGTTCTATGTTTTGAACATGGGTTCCATTATTATTTAAAACTTCTTGATACTAAGTATCTCCATCAGATGCTTTCTCAGACTCTTTTATTCCAAGACAAACCACAGTTTTTTTCAAACTACCTCATCTGTCTGTCCTGGAATTATTTCAATAAAATCCATTCTGTACACTCACTAAGTATGCCTATTGTTCAAGTTCAGTTGAGACCATTATTTTGAGCAATTTGATTGTGAAATGGTAGTATTGGTCTCACAACATCGTTGTTGGTGACTGATGTTCTCTGGCTATTCATTACAGCAAACACACAAGATGCCCAATATTACCTGATCCACAAGGATGCACACACCAGTGACACTCTGAACCTCTAAGACTAATAACTGGACAGTAGTTTTTTTTAAGTGTTGCTTCCTTGGAATGATTTTGTGGTAATCATAAACCACTTCAAGCTGAACACAAATATAATTTCAGACTACGTGCAACACATAGAAAGTAACTTTTATTGAATATAATGGGTTTAATTCCATGATGCTGCTGACACTTCGCAATAGTCCAACTAAGCTAAAAATGTTTTATTGATGTTTTTCATTTGTACTCACTGTCTGAGGCTTCTTGCTTAAATGCCCAACAATAATCAGCTAGCAATGATGGATTCCAGTTATCCTGATACCATTTGTTCCTGAACACAATGTCCTGGTGAAACCTTTCAACATGCTTAACACTGACAGCACCAAGATTTGCAGGAAAAAAGTCTAAATGGGAATGCAGAACATGAAACCTTAGTGACATGCTACGCTTCATAGTTGTGTATGCTTGAAGCATGCTGTCCACCAACTGCATGTGGTTTGAAGCTCTGTAGTTGCCAAGAATATTTTCAACAAGATCATTCAATACCTTCCTTGTGATTTTTTCCGGTCCCATTAGAAATTCTTCAAATTGCCTGTCATTGGTGATTTGTGGACCAACAAAAATGCCATCCTTAATCTTGGCAATGGTTATTCTGGGAAACATCTGTCTTAAATATCAAAACCCCTCAAGGAAATTTTTGTGCCTGGTGACAGCATATTCTACTCTTGCAGTCTTGAATCCAGTAATTCTGCTTTTGTCCTTGACAAAGCCAAGTCTCTGACCAGGTCATTTAACTAAGATTGAGCTACCAGATCACACAACATAAAGGGTTCAAAATCTGTATCAGGATCAATGTTGTTTTCCATTCCTGACTCATGCATCATGTCATCTTCATCTGCCTCCTCTAAACTTTAGGTGGCTTCGGTACTGGAAGACTATTGTCATGCAGCACAGGTCTCACGGCTGAAAGGAGATTAGTGTATTCAATGGATTTCTTGTTCTTAGCAGAGAAACCAGACAGACAGACAGACAGAGGGAAATTGGGACACACCAGTCAGACAAAAGTAGCTGTCTGTCACAGGGTCCTACCATGTATACCTTGGCATACCATCAGGACAGTGCACAGTATTGACTTCCGAGTACCTGTGAACCAAGCTCTAAGGTTGACAGAGCATGTTACACAACAAATGTGAGGAGCCCAGGCTTTGCCTTGGTCGCCAGTTTTACACCCACTGTAGAGCTTAGGCTTTTTAAATAAGAGGAGTAGAGCTCTGTCATTGAGATTTAAGCATATACTCATCACAAATATAACAGAAAGTATCATGGCTGTTGCAACATTGGCAAGATATTTTGCTATCAGAAATACTCCTGAAAATACACAGAATATGCTATGTGCATCAACATGTTTGCAAACAGATATACATATAAGCATAATGCATAGAATGGTGTGTGTGTGTGTGTGTGTGTGTGTGATGCTTTTATAGCCTTTCTAAAACCTGTCCTACCACGCAGCATCTGTCCTGCCTAACCATGCCCAGGCATCTCTGGACAAGATAGAAAACTTTCCAGCTTACATTGTGGGCAAAATTTTCATTGACTTGAATTGTGAATTGAAAAAACTGGTGCATGATAGGGAAATTTTATGGTGATTTTCATGATTGGCAGCTCAAAATCCATACGATACACCCAAAAGTATTCAGGAAGCAAAATCTTATTGTCCAGTGTAACCCATCTTTATTACTGTAGGGGCTCACTAAGAGGAAAATGGTTCCTAAGTCATTGGATAACTCCGCTCTTCCTTGAATATTTTATATTTACTTAAAGAAATAGATTTAATGTCACATATGAATTGCCTGGAATTTTCTAGAAGTGTCACAGAAGAGTCAGAGAACACTATATCACAGAAATAGGCCCTTTGGTCCATCTGTTCCATGCCAAACTATTAATCTGCTTAGTTCCATCGACCAGCATCTGGACAATAGCCCTCCAAACCCCTCCTGTCCATGTAACTATCCAAATTTCTCTTACGTGTTGAAATCAAAGCCAAGATCACCAATTGGACTGTCAGCTCATTCCATACTCTCACTATCTTCTCAGTGAAGAAGTTCCCCCTTACACTCCCCTGAAACATTTCACCTTTCACCCATAATCCATGATCTCTAGCTCTTGTCTCATCCAACCTCAGTGGAAAAAGCCTGCTTGCAGTTTCCCTATTTATACCCCTCATAACTTTGAATCCCTCTATCAAATCTCCCCTCATTAGGGAATAAAATCCTGACTTGTCCCTTCCCTATATGGTGACATGGTTCCCTAAATGAACCATGTCACTGTTGTAGCTTCTTAAAATAAGATAGTTTGGCAAGGAGCTGAAGTGGATTTGAGTTTTCAGGGTAAGATCAATTGCAAAAGGTGCAGTGATGTACAGCGAATGGATGCAATCAGCTGATCTAATTAGAAAATCCCAAATCTATGAGCTGTAGCTAGAAGTGCAAGGGTATCTGGTTCACAGGGACACTAACATCTGCAAGTTCCACTCTAAATGATATATTATCCTGGCTTGGAAATACACAGTTTTCCTTCATTGTCACTGAATCTAAATCCTGGAACTCCCTATCCAACAGCAAAGAGAGAATGACTTAACATGCCAGACTACAATAGCTGAAGAAGGAGTTCACAGTCATCTTCTCAAAAACAATTTGACAATGAGTATTCAATATAGGCATTGCCACTGATACAACATATATCCTGTAAGTGAATCAATCAAAAGATACTTGAACTGTGTAGTCTGCAGTTCAGACTACAGTTCGGGTAAGTACATGACGAATTATGCCTGGTTCTTTAACTTTCTTTTCAACTAATTTCTCTGCATATTTTATCAAGATTGCTAGTTTTCTTTTACAGAATAATGTATCCAAATTTCATAAGAAAATACTGTTTTATGTAGTGATGTTAAAATATCTATAAGAATAAATAATTTTAATACTGGTAGAATATAACCCTATCATGTGACAATTACCTGATTTCCAATCTTCCTGCACCATACGCGCCACATGGATATTGATCATATCCGTGTAACAAAAATCCATTGATCATATCTATGTAACAAAAAATAAAGCTGAACTACAAAAACCGGTAAGCGCCGGTAAGCAATCTATACAACATTTAAAGCATGTAGTCTACAGTCATAATGCAGCCATGAAAAGCTTAGATTGTGATCTGGACTAGCCTGTTCACTATGCAGGTTCTAAAATAAACACTAAGGATCTAAATTTCCAGCACAGTCCAGCCAGAAATCCAGTGTAAGGTTGACCCAAAGATCAGGAATGAGACTGAGATATCCACCGGGTCCTGATCTGTAGTTCATGTTTTGGAAAACCTTGTTTGGGTATAAGCTTTTGCTTATCCTAAACAAGGACATGCATATGAGAGAGTGATTTAGACAAGTATGAAAATACAAAGAACAATACAGTAGTTGCTAGGAATTTGAAATAAAACCAAAAATGCTGGAAATGTTCTGCAGATGAAATCCAGGAAGGAACTTATTCTGTCAAAATGTTGACTAAAAAATTCCTTGTTTGTACGATAGTTATGCTGACTTTTTCACGAACATCATAATCAGATATGATTGCACTCTCTATGACCTAGAAATTGGACACTACTTCACCAGTTTGCCAGATATAAAACTTCCATCATAAATAAGCAATTTTGAAGGTTTGTGTCTTGCATCCAAAGTGCGGCAAAATAGTGTAGCAGTTGGTGTAATGCTTTACAATGCCAGTAGTTGGAAGATAGAAGGTCTATTCCTGCTGCCGTATATGAGGAGTTTGTATGTTCACTCCAAAACTGTGTGGGTTTCCTCTGGGTTTTCCATTTTCCTCCACATTACAAAACACATACAGATTCGGATTAGTAAGTTGAGGGCATGCGATGCTGGCACCGGAAGCATAGCGACACCTTGGGAGCTGCCCCAGGCACCTTCTTGGATTGTGTTGATCATTGACACAAATAACGCATTTCACTGTACATTTTGATGTACAAATAAAGCTAAACTTTAACTCGAAATATTACCTGTGGCCACCACCTTAAATAGGTGTATTACCTCTTAATAGTGCCTTGCACCTGTGTGTGTGTGCGCATATGTCTGCAAAGTTCTATCTTGAGATTCATTTACTTGCAGGCATTTATAGAAAAAACTGCAGTAGAATTTTATGAAAAACTATACATAAACAGACAAAGATTGACAAACAACTAATGTACAAATAGGGACAAACTGCAAATGAAAATAATACCAAAAATACGAGTTGCAAAGATTCCTTGAAAGTGAGTCTGTAGGTTGGGGAATCAGTTCAGAGTAGCAGTGAATGAAGTTATCCATGCAAATTTAGGAACCTGATGATTGTATGGCACAAACTGCCCCCGAATCAGGTAGTGAGGGACCCAGGGCTTCTGTATCTCTCACCTGGTGGAAGTAACATTGCCTGGATGTTAATGGTCTTTGATTTTGGATGCTGCTTTCCTGTGGCAGCACTCCATGTAAATATATTCAATGGCGGGGGGGGGGGGCTTTGCCTGTGATGGACTGGGCTATACACTACTTTCTGTAGCCTCTTCCACTCCTGCGCAATTATGTTTCCATGCCCGGCCTTGATGCAACAAGATACTCTCCACTCTGCATCTATGGAACTTTGTCATAAGTTTGGGTGACATGCAAAATCAATGCAACCTTCAATGAAAGTAGAGGGTCTGTCATGCCTTCTTTGTGATAATGCTTATGTGCTGATCCTCTGATATGTTAACATCAAGGAACTGGTTTGTGAATCCCCTGCTGACGGCAAAACCTAATTCTTTGGTTTTGCTGATGTTATGTCAGAGGTTGTTGTCGTAGTTGTAATGCAATCATTTGAGTTGGGCTTGATGTTCTCCTAACAGGTTATTCTCTAAATGGACAATGCCTGTGCGTGGCTTTTTTTTAATATGGGGAAGCTGCTACACAGGCAGCTACTGCACGGTCCTTGACAGATCCGGGTCAGGGTCCGGTAGCATGGAATGTAAGACGACTAAGGACCCTTCACTTTTGCAGCCTTCCTCCACCTTCTCTGGCGTCGTGATGCGTCATCATCTTCCGCCAACTCCATCATCATGACTGGACCTCTCTTTGTCTGAAAAGTCGCCCTTGAATTTGCTGCCAGGGATAACATTATCAGGAACTAAGCCCCAGAGAGCATCACTCTTTGGATTTCAGGAACTCAAAAGCCTCTTTGTTATGACAAGTTGCCAATTCTCAGAGAAGGCTGTGAGTGCATTTGATGCTAAAAAAGATGCCAAAGACTGCAACATTCAGAAGAACAGATTTCTTGTTCTGGCTGACCAAGGCAAACTTACCTGGCTAGTAAACTTATTCAGATAAGTGATTCATTGACGTTCACTCCCCGTTCTCAAGTCAAAACAAAAGAACAAAAATGGGGCATTGAGTATAAGAGTATGGAATTCATGTTACAACTAAGTAAAACATTACTTAGGCCAAACCTGTGAGCAACTTTGGTCTCCCCATTCCAAGAAGGACGTAGAGACTTTGGAAAGGGGGAAGAAAGGGTTAACTTGGATGCTATTAGAGGGCATGTGCAACATGAAAAGGCTGGATAATCTTGTGTTACTTTACCTGGAGCAATGCAGGTTGAAGGGAGATATGATATATCATGGGTTCCCAACCTTTTTTAATGCCATGGACCAATATCATCAAGCAAGGGGTCATGTTGGGTACCCCTGTGACAGTTGGCAGTAGTACTGTGGCACCACTGAACCACATTTTCAATCTCGTTCCTTCTGTACTGTGTCAAAGTCTTAGGCACATATATACAGCTAAGGCGCCTAAGACTTCTGTTCGGTACATAAATTCCAATTCATCACTCCCCTTGATTTGGTTAACATAAGTAGTGTCATCAGCAAACTTAAAGGCAGCATTGTAGCTGTACTTAGCCACACAATTGCCAAGTGTGCAGTGAGTAGATTGGGGCCTAAGCACAACACATTGTGGGCATCTTTGTTGATGGTGAGTGTGTAGGAGATGTTGTTGCTAAACTGGGCTCTGCCAGTAAGGAAATCAAGGCCCAGTTGTACAGGGAGTATCCAGGTTTTGGACTTGGAGTTTAGTGATGAGTTTCAAGGGGATGACTATGGCAGCGTTGAATGCTGAGATGTGGTCAATGATGGGCATCCTGATGTATGCATCTTCACTGTTCAGATATTTCAGAGCTGAGTGAAGTGTCAAGTGTCAGTTGACCAGTTGTGATGGTAGACAAATTGGAGCAGGAGTAACTCCTCAGGCAGGAGTTGATATTTAACCATCTTCTAGAAGCACTTCATCGCTTGGATGTAAGTGCTTTTGGACGATAGTCATTGATGCAAGTTACCATGTTCTGTTTGGGCACCAGTATGATTGATGCATGCTTGAAGCGGGTGAGAGATGGGCAATGCGAGAGGTTTAAAATGTCCGTAAAGACTCCATCCAGTTGATTAGCAGAGGCATTCAGTACTTGGTCAGCTATGCCATCTGGGCCCGATATTCTCCATGGGTTCACCCTCTTAAAGGATGCTCTCAGGTTGACCTCAGAGACTGAAATCACAGTGTCATAAGATATAGACATAGGAGCAGAATTAGGCCACTCAGTCTATCGAATCTACTCTGCCGTTTCTTCCTGGCTGATTTATTTTCCCTCTCAATGCCATTCTCCTGAATTCTCCCTGTAACCTTTGATGCCTTGGCTAATCAAGAACCTATTGACCTCTGTTTCAACTATACTCAATGACTTTGCTTTCACAGCCATCTACAATGAATTCCAGAGTTTCACTCCTCTCTGGCTAAAGTAATTCATCCTCATCTCTGTTCTAAATGGACATCCCTCTATTCTGAGGCTGTGCCCTCCTATCCTATACTCTCCCACTATGAGAACTATGGGAAATATCCTCTTGACATCCACTCTACCTATGCCTTTCAATGTTCGATAGGTTTCAATGAGATCCAAACCTCTCCCCCCACTCATTCTTCTGAACTCCATTATGGTACAAGTTCAGAGCCAACAAATACTCACCTGTTAATCGTTTCATTCCTGGAATCATTCTCATGAATCTCTTCCGGATGCTCTCCAACGCCAGCACATCTTTTTCTTAGATAAGATGTCCAAAAACTGCTCACAATACTCAAGGTACAGTCTGACCAAAGTCTTATAAAACCTCAGCAATACATCCTTGATTTTATATTTCAGTCCTCTCAAAATAAATGATAATATTGCATTTGCCTTCCTTACCACTGGCTCAACCTACCGATTTTTGAACTTTCTCCTCATTTAGAAAATAGTCTACGCCTTTATTCCGTCCACCAAAGGGCATAATCATACAATTCCCTGCATTGTATTCCATCTGCCACTACTTTGCCCATTCTTCCAATGTCTCCCTCCTCCTATCTTTATATCATTCGCAAACTTGGTCACAAAGCCAATAATACCATTATCCAGCAAACACGAGGAAATCTGCAGATGCTGGAAATTCAAACAACAACACACACAAAATGCTGGTAGAACACAGCAGGCCAGGCAGCATCTATAGGAAGAAGCGCTGTTGACGTCTCGGGCTGAGAGGGTCTCGGCCCGAAACATCAACAGCGCTTCTCCCTATAGCTGCTGCCTAGCCTGCTGAATACCATTATCCAAATTAGTGACATATAACGTGAAAGGAAGTGGTCTCAACAACAACCCTTATGGAACCCAACTACTCACTGTCAGCCAGCCAGAAAAGGCCCCATTTATTCCCACTCTTTTCCTCCTGCCGGTCAGCCAATCTTCCATCCATGCTTGTATTTTTCCTATAATACCATGGGCTCTTACCTTGTTAAGCCTCATGTGCGGCACCTTGTCAAAGGCCCTCTGAAAATCCAAGTAAAGAACATCCACTAACTCTCCTTTGTCTATCCCGTTTGTTATTTCCTCAAAGAATTCCAACAGGTTTCTCAGTCAAGATTTCCACTTAAGGAAACCATGCCTATTTTATCATGTGTCTCCAAGTACCCCAAAACCTCATCACTAATAATGGACTCCAACATCTTCCCAATCATTGAAGTCAGGCTAACTGATCTACAATTTTCTTTCTTCTGACTCCCTTCTTTCTTAAAGAGTGGAGTTACATTTGCAACTTTACAGCTTTCCCGAAACATTGCAGGATTTAGTGATTCATGAAGGATCATTACTAATGCCTCTACAATCTCTTCAGCAACCTATTTCAGAATCCTGGGGTCCAGTCCATCTGGTCCAGGTGACTATCTATCTTCAGACCTTTCAGCTTCCCAAGCACTTTCTCCTTAAGTAGTAGTAACTACAATCCCTTCTGCACCCTGATACTTTTGAACTTCTGACATAATGCTTGTGTCTTTCACACTGAAGACTGATGCAATATATTTAAACAACAACACACACAAAATGCTGCTGTGTTCCACCAGCATTTTGTATGTGTTGTTTGAATTTCCAGCATCTGCAGATTTCCTCGTGTTTGCAATATATTTAATTTTGTCTGCTATTTCTCTCTCCTGCATCACTACCTCTCCGGCATCATTTTCCTGTGGTCCGATATCTAATCTTCTTTCCCAATATCCCTTCCTGGATCACTAGTCTAACCCTCAGTAGAGTTCAAATCTCTTGGTTCATTCAGGAAGTCTGGTTGAAGAAGACTCTGAATGACTCTGTGAGTTCACACTCATCCACGCATGCCTTTATAAAATGTGTGTGAGTGTGTGTTTCTGTGTGTGTGTGAGTGTGAGTGTGTGAGTGTGTGAGTGTGTGAGTGTGTGAGTGTGTGAGTGAGTGTGTGAATGAGTGTGTGAGTGTGTGAGTGAGTGTGTGAGTGTGTGAGTGTGTGAGTGTGTGAGTGTGTGTGTGTGTGTGTGTGTGTGTATGTGTGTGTGTGTGTGTGTGTGTGTGTGTGATGAGTGTGGAAAAGAGAGTGGTGCAGTGGGGATTGAATGGGTGTGGGTAAACGGATGCTAATGACTATTTTACTGAATCACTTGTTCAGTTGTATGGAGCAGAATCAGATTAATTCCACACAGGCTTCCAACTGGAATGTGAGATTACATAAACACAAGAGACTCTGCAGATGCTGGAAATCTTGAGCAACATACACAAAATGCTGAAGGAACTCAGCAAGTCAGACAATACCTATGGAAAGCAACCAACATTCAACATTTTGGCCTGAGGCCCTTCATTAGGACTGGAAAGGAAGGGGGCAGAAGCCACAATAAGACGATGGGATGGAGGGGGAGGTACTTGGCAAGTGATAGGTAACGCCAGGTGAGGCGGAAGGTGGTGAGTGGGGAAGAAGTAGAAGCTGGGAGGGTATAGGTGGAAAAGGCTGAAGAAGAAGGAATCTAATAGGAGAAGACAATGGACCATAGAAGAAAGGGGTAGAGGAAAGGAACCAGAGGGAGGTGATAGGCAGGTGAGGAGAACAGAAGGGACAAGAGAGTAATCAGAATGGGGAATCAAAAAAGTGAGAATGGGGAAAGGGTGAGTAATTACCAGAAGTTAGAGAATCAATAATCATGTGATCTGGTTGGAGGCTGCTCAGACAGAAGACAAGGTGTTGCTCCTCCAATCCAAGTTTGACCTCGTTGTGGCTGCACAGGAGGCCATGCATGAGTAATTTTGCTCTGTTCCCATCAAAAGACAGCATCTCTCAGCGGCTACCTATTTCAATTCATGTTGGTCTGGGCACGTGAAGTTGAATTGAAATAGGTAGCCACTGAGAGATGCTGTCTTTTGATGGGAACAGAGCAAAATTACTCAATGAAGCAGTCCCTGTCTGTGACAGGTCCCACAGATATGTTTAAGACACAAATAGATACATTTTTGCATAGCAGTCGAATTAAGGGTCATGGAGAAAAGGAAGGTAGGGAAATCTGAGTCCGTGGCCAGATCAGCCGTGATCTTATTGAACGGCAGAGCAGGCCTAATGGGTCAGATGGCCTATCCTGTTCCTGTTTCTTATGTTTTTTATATTCTCATGCGGAGGAGGCTGCACGAAGAGCACTGGTACAATATATGGCCTCAGTAGACTCACAGGTGAAGTGTCACCTCACCTGGAAGCAGTGTTTGAGCCTCTGAATGGTACTGAGGGAGGAGGTGTACAGCAAGTGTAGCACTTGTCATGTTTGCAGGGATAAGTTTAAATTTCAAAGTACATTTATTATCAAAGTATATATACCATATACAACCTTGAGATTCATTTTCTTGCAGGCAGGCAAAAAACAAAGAGACACAATAGAACCCACTCAAATAACCCCCACACAACAAAGACCGTTAATGTGCAAAGTAAGATCAAATTATGTAAACAATAAGAAGTGAACAAATAACGCACAGGACATGAACTGCAGAGTCTCTGAAAGTGAGTCCAGAGCCACAGAACTGGTTCAGCACTGACTGGGTCCGGGGGTCTGATGGCGACAAGCCACAGCCATGGAGACATTTCAGCACTGAGGTGAGTAAAGCCTCTTGGATCTGAACACTGGTTTGTCCATCACTCTCGGCCTCGCCACCCTGACCTTTTCAGTCTGGCTCAGTGCTTAAAACGAATAAACACCAACTCTTCCACTCTCAGGCCCCCTGGGCCCCACCACTTCGATCAGTTTCAGCCCGTCTCTAAGTCCGCTTCAGCAATGGCTGCTGCAGCCATACCAGCATTCTTGAGAGTCCAGTTTGTTATCCTTCAGGATACCACAAAAACACTAGGTCCTACAGACCGTTCTAAAGCGCAACTCCCAAAGGGAAATAACAGGCCGTAGATTGGAGTGACTGTAGTCCAGAGAAGGTATATTTAATAGAATAGTTAGTAGTTTTGTGTGCCGTCTGCAAAATGTCACTGTGTCGCATGAGTGCCACCTTGCCAATATGCCAGAAGCAAGATCAGCGGGGAGGGAGAAGTTGACATGGGAGTTACCTAGAGAGCGATTTCCACAGAAAGTGGTGATGGGGGTAGGGAAAGATAGGATCCCATTGGAGATGGCAGAAGTTACAGTGAATAATGTACTGGATACAGGAACTCGGGAGGGGGATGGTGAAAGCAGGCCTGTTCTCCCATGTTATGATGTCAGAGAGGATGAGCATTTCACATTTAATTGGCTTCTCAGGTTCCACAGCTCAAAAGCAGGTTATCGATGACTCTCCTCTTACCAGTATAACTTGGCTTTGTTCCTTTTTAGAAATTTGCTAATGAGATTTAAAGTCTCATATCAGGCAAGTTCACTCCAGAGTTTGCTATACATTGCTGTTGTATTAAGTATTTGTACATTACAAATGGGCCCTAGATGTGTACAAAGTAAACTGTTGAATTTCACTCTGTGCTTCAGTTCAAAAGTACATGACATTAGAACATCAGACACAAAATGCTGGAGGAACACTGCAGGCTAGGAAGCACCTATGGAAAAGAGTGAACAGTCATCATTTTGGGCTGAGACCCTTCATCAGGACTGGAAGAAAAAGATGTGAAGTCGACGCAAGAAGGTGGGGGGAGAGGAGAAAGAAGTACAAGGTGGTAGATGATAGGTGAAACTGGGAGAGGGGGAGGGGTGAGATGGAGAGCTGGGAAGTTGATAGGTGAAAGAAATAAAGGGCTGGAGAAGGGGGAATCTGATAGGAGGGAGGGAAGGGGGAGAAGCACCAGAGGGAGGAGATTGGCAGGTAAGGATATAGGATGAGAGAGTGAAATGGGAATAGGGAATGGTGGGCAATTACTGGAAGTTAGAGAAATTGATGCTCATGCCATCAGGTTGGAGGCTACCCAGATGGAATATAAGATGTTATTCCTCCAACCTGAGGCCATGGACTGACATGACGGAATGGGAATGGAAAGTGGAATTCAAATCGGTGGCCACTGGGAGATCCCGCTTTTCCTGACGGATGACGCTTGGCGAAGCGGTCTTCCAATCTACATCGGGTCTCACCAACATATAGGACACACTGGGAACACTGGATACAGCAGATGACCCTAATAGACTCACAATGCAAAGTGTCACTTCACCTGTAAGGACTGTTTAGGGCGCTGAACGGGGAGGAGGTGTAGGGGCAGATGTGGGACTTGTTCCACTTGCAAGGATAACTGCCAGGAAGGAGATCAGTGGAGAAGGACGAATGGAGAAGTGAGATGGGTAGGGAGCAACCCCTGTGGAAAGTGGGAGGTGTGAGGGAAAGATGAGCTTGGTGCTGGGATCCCGTTGGAGGAAGTTACAGAGAGTTATATGCTGAACGTGGTGGCTAGTGGGGTGATAGGTGAGGAGAAGAGGTACCCTATCCCTGGTCAAGTGGTGAGAGAATGGGGTGAGGGCAGATCTGCGCAGAATGGAATAGATGCAGAGAGGGCAGTGTTGATGGTGAAGGAAGGAAAGCCACTTGTATGTATATGTCATAGACAGGCAGACAGACACACTTTATAAAGGCATGCATGGATGAGTGTGAACCCACAAAATCATTCAGAGTCTTCTTCAACCAGACTTCCAGAATGAACCAAGAGATCTGCATTCTGCTGAGGGCTAGACTGGTGATCCGGGAAGGGATATTGGGAAAGAATATCGGACCACTGGAAAATAACACCTGAGAGGTAGTAATAGGGTAATAATAGAGGTAGTAAAAGAAATGGCAGATGAACTTAAGTATATTACGTAAGGGATACGGTTCCTGTAGTCCTCACCTAAGGCCACACTCAGGTTGCAGGAACAACACCTCAAATTATGTCTGGGTCGCCTCCATCCTGATGGCATGAACGTCGCTCCTCGAATTTCTGGTAATTTCCTCCCACTTCACCATTCCACATTCTTGTTTCCCTCTCCTACCTACTTCCTTACCTGCCCATCACCTCCTTCTGGAGCTCCTCCCCCTTCCCTTTCTTCCATGGCCTTCTGTTCTCTCCTATCAGATTCCCCCTTCTCCCGCCCTTTATCTCTTTCAGCAATCGACTGCGGCTCTTTACTTCACCCCTCCCCCTTTCCCGGTTCCACCTATCACCTCCTACTTTGTATTCCTTCCTCCTATCGCCCACCTTCTTACTCTGACTTCTCTTTCTTTCCAGTCCTGATGAAGGGCCCCAGCCCGAAATGTCAACTGTTCACTCTTTTCCATCGATGTTGCCTAGCCTGTTGAGTTACTTTGTGTGTGTTGACTGGATTTCCAGAATCCTGCAGATTTTCTGGCGTTTGTGATTAGATAGGCTGGGTTTACTGTCATTGTAATGGAGGAGGCTGAAAGGTGACCACATAGAGGTGTATAAGGTAATGAAGAGCACGGAAGGGATGGAACAAACTGCCAGAGGTGGCGGTAGAGGTAGATACATTTGCAACATTTGATAGACATTTGGACAGGAACTTAGGAAATGCATAGAATGATACAGGTTTATCACAGGAAAATGGGATTAGCACAGATAGGCATCACAATCATAAAGACAAGGTTGGTGGAAGGGGCATAAGTGCCTATTTCTATGCTGTACATTTCTGCAGGAGGCTGCTGGGATAGATGGTGAGAACCTGGGGAACTCTGTTCTTGATCTACCCAGGAGGAGAAAGGTGAGAACAGAGGTGTGAGGAAGAGATGAGATGTGGTCATCATCTGCATCCACACAGGCAGAGGGCAATGTACGGTTCAGACAAGAGAGGGTGATTTCAGAAGCAGAAAGTCTAATCAAGGCAAATGTGATGAAAATGGATGACCTGGGGGAACGTGTTAGAGTCCTTCAGTAGGCAGGGTGCAAGGAAATGGACTCATGATAACTGTGGGAATCCAGGACTTCATTAAGATTGTTGCTGGCCAGCCTGTCCCTCTAAATGGAGGTGGAGAGTTTCAGTAAGGAAAGGGAAGCATCGGAGAGAGACACCTGAAAACTAGAGCAGGGGAGAAAATGGCAGCAAAGGTGATGACATTATTAAGTCCTCTGGAAGTGCAGGAAGCAGAGCCAATGTAGCTTCTGATGCTCAGATATTAAAAAAAGATGGGGGAGTGGGTCCAAGCAGGAATGAAACAATGACTCTTCTCTGTATCCCACAAAAAGATAAGTGTAGTTTGGGCCCTTGAAAGTGCTCATAGCCACAACATTGATTTGTAAGGTATAATTTGTGTGCTTACATTCATGCATTCCAAATCATTTTTGTATTTGTTGTAGTTTCTCTTGATCTGCTCCTAACCTACACTGTACTATTCCAGCCCATATTATCATCTGAGACTCGCATTCCATTTTCCATCTTAGTCTGTTTTCTATTACCTTTGCTGGTGCCTAGTCCACTGCCACTCTTCTAAATCCCAGATGTTATAGATCCAATTTGCTCAATATTTCCTTGAAAAACAATCCCAACCCCAATGTCCCCTTATCTCATAAATCAATTTTGGGAACTCAGTCTGCACTGCCTCCAAGGGTATGTAAATCACTCCTTTCAATGGAGAATACAAAACTGTTATAGCAAAACTTTCCAGCCTTTATATCCTTTCCATTTAGAAAAAAGGCCAACATATCATTACCCTTCTTAACTACTTGCTGTACTTGCATACCAATTGAAGTGTGAGACTACACTTCAAGTCTTCTAGATAACTTGTTCCTTTTTGAAGTGCACTCATAATTTAACAGTCTTACTTGTATTTACACTTTCATCACATTAGCTCTTGAATTTCTTTGGAAAATGATTGATAAAGTCCTGGAACCTTTTCAATATATTTTCCATATTTTTCTGACCGTTTGATACTGTATATGCCAAACACTTAGCTGACTTTTCTCAGTGTTTGAATGGTAAATAGAATTTCACATGCTGCTTCCAAAATCATCAAACTGGTAGAAAAGGTATTAAGCTTGAGAAAAGGTAAGAAGGGGAAACATGCTTTCCAGTTTGTTTATACAGTTTCCATAAGCACATCTTCAAGAATGATAGTTACTTCACACATTTTCAAATAGAGGCAGCTGCCAGCTAGGCAGAATCTAAATCTTCTGATACCTATTAAACTTACAATAACTCCATATACACAGCTAACCACAACACTTAAAGTGAGCTTTATCAGCAAAAAAAAACAAACAAAAAGTGTTACAAAATCATGACAATGAACAGCTTGAAATCCCTGATTTGGTTTCATTTGGCTAGAACATAGCCAGATCTGATATAAAGTAACATGCACAAAGTGCTGGAGGAACTCAGCAGGTGTGGGAGCATCTATGGAAAGGAATAAACAGCTAATATTTCGGGCCGACACCCTTCATCATGACCTGATATTGATATCAAATGTGTTATTGCTTTGGTTGTCTTCTTATTTACACCGTTTTATGTTGTTGATTAGACATTCCAAATTTTACCACACGCCCCCAAAGTAGTGAATATCCTAATTCAGACAGTTTGCTTCAGTTAAATGTTATTATTTATCACCTCACTTGGAAACAAGCAAAATTCTGAAAACATCTGTACTGATTCCACTACCACTTCAATTGGAATTGAATCTCGTGTGATGCAAAGTTCCCATGCCATGTTACTCAAATACTTTTGAAACTCTAGGCATTAAGGCCAACAGAAACTCAAGACTGACTGGTAAAGTTGACTGTAAACACAAATACGAACAAATTTCTAGCGATAGTATCTTCCACCCGCTGTATAGGTACTTATCAGTTTATTGTCCACACAGAAACTCCCAACAAAGAGAAATTCAAACAGTCAGCACCAGGACTACTTCAAATGAGTTCAAGTAAGTTTGTCAGTATTATAGACAAGAAGCTTATCAGAGCTCTGCTCTGTAAATTATTAACAAGCATGCAAAAAAAAGTTATTTTTATAAATGAAGTTATTTACCCCTTTTTCAATAGTTCCTGTCTGGCATAGAGTACCTTCAGCTGCAGGGATGCTGTTGGTTACACATCGATTGCTCTTACTGAGGCACCAGAGTTCTCTGCATACTTCCTGGGAATGAATGCAGAGGCAAGTTGATTAGAAAAACGTTTTAATATGTATATGGTATCAATTACAGATGTTCAGGTCTTCAGTAGCAAGTGGACTTCCAAGCGAGCAGACCGAGCGCAACACAAGAGAGATACAAAAGAGTGCAGATGCTGGAATCTGAGCAATTAATTATCTGCTGGAAGAACTCATGGACTGAGCAGAATCTGTGGGATAAAAAAGGCACAACAAATTGCTGCAATTTCAATGCAAATTCTGGTTCCCTAGGTATGAAACCAGTTCTGCAGGCCCACTAATGTCATAATTCACTGCTCCTTTTCAAGCTTTTGGATTAAAGTGCATACTCCAAATTCAAGTTTATTGCTATAGGCATACATCAACAACATATAATGTCATGAAAAAAAAACTTATTGCAGCAACAGCAGCACAGTACATTACAAACATTTCCTTTGAACCACTAAGTGTTTAAGATTTATCAAAGCAACTATGGAATGAACCCTAGTGTAATACACACTTTAAAATTTCACTTATTGCTAGTTTTCTAATGCTGGCATCTTGCAGATCAGTTATAGTAGCATGTCACCATCAGCTGAGAGTTCAACATTTCCAGCAATTAAGATTACAGCCTGTCAGCTTGCATATCACTAATGTGGGAATGGAATGTTGCTGACACTATTTCAGGGAAGACCACTAGATGTACACTGATATTCCAGCCAATAATTATCCTTCAACCAACATCCAGAAACTATCCCATCAAATGGCTGTTTGTGGGAATTTACTGTATTCAAGTTGGCTAGCCTATTTCTTACATCAGAACGGTGACTTTCTTTCAACGGTATATCACTGATTGGAAGGTCCTTTGGGTTGGCCTAAGGTCACGAAAGCCACTGTGCAAATCCAAGCTTTTTTCTTCCATTAGTTTCTGGATGCAGGAGACTTTCGCTGACTTACATTATTTTTGATCCAGCATTGGATGAAAGAAAGACTTGTATATTTCCTGTGGTTGTATTTGGTTATGTGGTCTGATTATACTTGATACCACACTTCAATGGCCATAGCACAACCTAGAATCACAACCTGGACCTGCCTCAAGACCACAATGATAACATTTTGAAACCATGCTGCTGTAAAATGCATCTGAACTGCTTTAAGATATCTCTAAAGGTTGGAAAGTTAATGTTCAAAAGGATTTTAAAGTTACAAAAATATTGGAAATTATAAAGTGATACATTTACTTAAAATAGGTTTAGGTGCTAGAAATCAATAAGTAAGAGAAAATGAAAATAAACCTATTTACCTTTCCAATTTGTATTCAAATGAATGGGGATGATGCAGCATGTGCAGTGAAGTGCATACCCAGCTTTGGGCATGTGCGCTGCTCCTCTGGACTTTGCGCTGAGTCAAGCAGCAGAGAAAGTAGTAAGCCGAGGTAGTCATAAAGAGCTGTCCCACGCTTGACAGGCGTCCACCATGGTTAAAGTAATACATAATTTAATTTTAACCCAGCCACATGCTGTTTTCAGCCATGCAGAAAACACCAATCTAAATACAGTTTTTAGATTCCTCATATGTATAGTTCAGCTTGGAGAGCT
Source organism: Hypanus sabinus (assembly GCF_030144855.1). Classification (NCBI taxonomy): domain Eukaryota; kingdom Metazoa; phylum Chordata; class Chondrichthyes; order Myliobatiformes; family Dasyatidae; genus Hypanus; species Hypanus sabinus. The sequence goes on along the minus strand of NC_082719.1, from coordinate 63,017,986 downwards.
AGAAAAGGATGCGCTTTTATTCATTCCTGCTATTGCTGTTTCAATCCCAATATATAAAAAATCTGCTTAAATTAGTTTCCATTTGCACAAACCAAATCTAATTCACTTTTAAACACAATGGTACTCAAAACTATTTTTCCATGATAATTTAGTACGGCACAAGGAATAATTTCATTTGTTTTGATTACAGCACCTGAAACTGTACATTAATATTTATAGTTGCTTAAGCTAGCTGAACCTTCAATTATTTAATTACAGGCTTCTAAGCCTGTAAAATTTCACTGACTTGGAAGTACGGATCAAAAGACTTCTAGTCTTCCTGATAGTATCAAAATATTTTAGCTACCATACTGCAAAAATAACCAGATGCAATATGACGATTTATTTTCATTTTACTATCTCCTTTATTGGTGTTACTGAGCAATACAGCATTCCCTGATCAAAAGGGGACCCAATCTCCTTATAAGCATCTACCAGCTTATCCATGACAACTGCTTTCAGAAATACATCTTCTAATTTAGACTCGCTCCTTCTAGGAGTCAAGTTTATTGCACGTGTGCAAGTATGATGAGGTACAAATACAATAAAAATCTTGCTTGTAGCAGTATCACGGGCACATAGATTCAGACAACAAACAAAACTGAAGTTATACATAAATTATACAAGACAATGTAAATACAAAACTGTAAAAGCAATATATTAGGAAAAAACAAAACTGAACAAAATTATACAAGACAATGTAAATACAAAACTGTAAAAGCAATATATTAGGAAAAAACACAAGCACAGATAGGTTCATAGTATTATAAGAGGTGGTGCATGTTGTTGTACTGCTGAGGTAGAATTAAGGCTGATTTATACTTCAACGCAGGCTCTACACCATAGCGAACATGCATTGGTATGCGTCAAAACGCTAGTTGGCGGTCGAGTTTCTATGCCACTGTGTTGAATTTCTTTGTGAGGGACATGAACTAGGAACTGCATTTCAAACATTTGCGCATGACGGCAGGTAGATTTGACAATAGACAATAGGTGCAGAAGTAAACCATTCGGCCCTTCGAGCCTGCACCGCCATTCTGAGATCATGGCTGATCAATTCCTATCAATACCCGGTTCCTGCCTTGTCCCCATATCCCTTGATTCCCCTATCCATAACATATCTATCTAGCTCCTTCTTGAAAGCAGCCAGAGAATTGGCCTCCACTACCTTCCGAGGCAGTGCATTCCAGACCCCCACAACTCTCTGGGAGAAGAAGTTTTTCCTTAACTCTGTCCTAAATGACCTACTGTAATGGTGTGCTACACGCAGCGCTAAAATTACGACACGGAGTCGGTAACTGCAGTTGAAGAAAAAACTTTATTCGAAATCCTCAGCCTCACTTTTAAGCCTCCCTCAACCTGCCCCCCGTGGCGCAGAGGCTCCAAAGCTCTGTGCCCGCAAACCCCCGTAGGCTCTCCCTTAGCTGGAAAGCTGGCTAATTGTGAGCCGGTTCGGATGTGCCAGGAAATGGGTTGCCACATAAACCCCCCCCCCCAGAACCGGCGATACACCCCCCCCCAATGTCCACAGTCTGGGCCGGAACCTGCTTGGGAGGTGGCCCTCTGCGCCGAGGTGCTGGAAACTCGACCGGTTGCGCCAGGTCCACATGGGCCGGTTTGAGTCGGTCCACCGTGAAAACCTCCTCTTTCCCCCCAACGTCCAGCAAGAACGTGGACCCGTTGTTCCGGAGCACCATAAACGGCCCCTCGTATGGCTGCTACAGCGGTGGCCGATGCCCGCCCCTTCGTACAAACACAAACTTACAGTTCTGCAGGTCTTTGGGTATGCAGGTCGGGTTCCGCCAGTGCTGTGAAGTGGGTATGGGGACCAGGTTACCGAGCTTCTCGCGTAGCCTGCCCAGGACGGCTGCGGGATCTTCCTCTTGCCCCCGTGGGGCTGGTAGGAACTCCCCAGGGACGACCAGGGGCGCGCTGTATACCAACTCGGCCGACGAGGCGTGCAGGTCGTCCTTGGGTGCTGTGCGGATGCCGAGTAGGACCCAGGGAAGCTCGTCCGCCCAGTTGGCTCCTCGCAGGCGGGCCATGAGGGCCGACTTCAGGTGACGGTGGAAACGCTCCACTAGCCCGTTCGACTGTGGGTGGTAGGCAGTTGTGTAGTGCAGCTGAGTCCCCAAAAGGCTGGCCATAGCTGACCACAGGCTGGAGGTGAACTGGGCGCCTCTGTCGGAGGTAATGTGGGCCGGTACACCAAAGCAAGATATCCAGGTGGTGATCAGGGCTCGGGCGCAAGATTCGGAGGTGGTGTCGGTGAGCGGGACCGCCTCTGGCCATCTTGTGAACCAGTCCACGATAGTCAGGAGGTGCCGCGCTCCACGCGACACTGGCAGGGGGCCCACGATATCCACATGAATGTGGTCGAAACGCCGGTGGGCGGGATGGAACTGCTGCGGTGGGGCTCTGGTGTGCCGCTGCACCTTGGCCGTCTGGCAGTGCATGCACGTTTTGGCCCATTCACTGACCTGTTTGCAGAGTCCGTGCCAAACGAACCTGCTGGAAACCATCCGGACAGTTGTCTGGATGGAGGGATGCGCCAAGTTATGAATGGAGTTGAAAACACAGCATCGCCAGGCTGTCGGGACGATGGTACGGGGCTGGCCGGTGGCGACGTCACAGAGTAGGGTCCTCTCACCCGGGCCCATGGGGAGGTCCTGGAGCTGCAAACCGGAGACTGCGGTTCTGTAACTCGGGATCTCCTCATCTGCCTGCTGTGCCTCTGCCAGTGCCTCAAAGTCTACCCCTTGGGAAAGGGCATGAACGGTAGGGCGAGAGAGCGCATCCGCCACAACATTGTCCTTACCCGAGACGTGCCGGACATCCGTTGTGTATTCAGAGATGTAGGACAGGTGGCGTTGCTGGCGGGACGACCAGGGGTCGGACGCTTTCGTAAACGCAAAGGTAAGCGGTTTGTGGTCCGTGAACGCGGTGAAGGGCCGACCTTCTAGGAAGTACCTGAAATGCCGGATTGCCAGGTAGAGCGCCAACAGTTCCCGGTCGAAAGCACTGGACTTGAGCTCGGGTGGCCGCAGGTGTTTGCTGAAAAACGCCAGGGGTTGCCAGCGACCTGCGATGAGTTGCTCCAGCACCCCACCGACTGCCGTGTTTGATGCGTCCACTGTGAGGGCAGTAGGGGCGTCTATTCTGGGATGTACTAGCATTGCGGCGTTCGCCAAAGCTTCCTTCGTTTGAACGAAAGCGGCGGCGGACTCCTCGTCCCAGGTAAGGTCCTTGCTCGGACCCGACATCAGGGCGAACAGGGGGCGCATGATCCGGGCAGCTGAAGGGAGGAAGCGGTGGTAGAAATTGACCATACCTACGAATTCCTGAAGGCCTTTGATCGTGGTGGGTCGGGAGAAGTGGCGGACCGCATCTACCTTAGCGGGCAGAGCGGTTGCCCCGTCTTTAGTAATCCTGTGGCCCAGGAAGTCAATGGTATCGAGTCCGAACTGGCATTTGGCGGGGTTGATTGTAAGACCGTACTCACTCAGTCGGGCGCAGAGTTGACGGAGGTGGGACAGATGCTCCTGACGACTGCTGCTGGCTATGAGGATGTCGTCCAAATAGATGAACGCGAAGTCCAGGTCCCGTCCCACCGCGTCCATTAACCGCTGGAACGTCTGTGCGGCATTCTTCAGGCCGAACGTCATGCGGAGGAACACGAAAAGGCCAAACGGGGTGATGAGAGCCGTTTTAGGGACGTCGTCAGGATGCATCGGGATTTGATGGTACCCTCGGACGAGGTCTACCTTGGAGAAGATCCGTGCGCCGTGCAGGTTTGCTGCAAAGTCCTGAATGTGCGGCACAGGGTAGCGGTCCGGTGTGGTAGCCTCGTTCAGCCTGTGGTAGTCGCCGCACGGTCTCCAGCCTCCCGTCGCTTTGGGCACCATGTGCAGGGGGGAGGCCCATGGGCTGTCGGACCACCGGATGATCCCCAATTCCTCGATCCTCTGGAACTCCTCCTTCGCCAGTCGGAGCTTATCCGGCGGAAGCCGCCGAGCACGGACGTGGAGGGGTGGTCCCTGGGCCAGGATGTGGTACTGTACGCCATGTCAGGGCATGGCCGCTGTGAACTGCGGTGCCAGAACCGATGGGAAATCCGCCAGGACCCTGGTGAAGTCGTTGTCGGACAGCGTGATGGAGCCGAGGTGAGGGGCTGGCAACTGGGCTGCACCCAGGGAGAACGTCCGAAAGGTCTCGGCGTGGACTAGTCTCTTCCTGGACTAGTCTCTTGCTGTGAGCCCGCAAAAAATCCGCACCCAGAAGCGGTTGGGCTATGGCGGCCAGTGTAAAGTCCCATGTAAACTGGCTGGAGCCGAACTGTAGCTGCACCTGACGGGTGGCATAGGTCCTTACTGTACTGCCGTTCACAGCCCTCAGGGGGAGCCCCGGTGCCCTGCTGCGGGTGTCGTAACTCGTCGGAGGTAAAATGCTGATCTCGGCACCAGTGTCGACCAAAACCGGCGTCCCGACCTTCTGTCCCACACATACAGGAGGCTATCCCGATGGCCAGCCGCCGTAGCCATCAGCGGCGGCTGGCCCTGGCGTTTCCCGGGAACTTGCAGGGCGGGCGACAACGGCGGGCTTCTGCGCCCCACCGCTGGTGGTAGAAGCACCAGTGTTCATTGGGCCGGGGGTTGGCGGGCTCTGCGGCCGGGCCTGGACTGGTTTGCTGCTGGGAGCGTGGCTGGGAGATCTGTGCGATGGACGCCCCGCTCACCTTTTTGGCGTTCCAGAGCAAGTCCGCCCGGGCTGCCACCTTCCGGGGGTCACTGAAATCCGCGTCGGACAGCAGCAGGCGTATGTCCTCGGGCAGCTGCTCCAGGAATGCCTGCTCAAACATGAGGCAGGGTGTGTCTCCGTCGGCCAGAGACAACATCTCATTCATTAAGGCCGAAGGAGGTCTGTCGCCCAAGCCATCCAGGTGCAGTAAACGGGCAGCCCGCTCGCGCCGTGCGAGTCCGAAAGTCCTGAGGAGCAGGGCTTTGAATTCCGTGTACTTGACGTCTGCCGGGGGCGACTGTACGAACTCCGCGACCTGGGCCGCTGTGTCCTGGTCGAGGGAGCTCACCACGTAGTAGTAGCGGGTGTCTTCTGAGATGATCTGGCGAACGTGGAATTGGGCTTCGGCTTGCTGGAACCATAGGTCCGGGCGCTGTGTCCAGAAACCCGGCAGTTTCAACAAAACCGCAGGAACAGAGGTGGCGTCGGTCATTTCTGGTCCAAAAATCGTTTGGACCGTCGGGGTCACCAATTGTAGCGGTGTGCTACATGCAGCGCTAAAATTACGACATGGAGTCGGTAACTGCAGTCGAAGGAAAAACTTTATTCCAAATCTTCAGCCTCACTTTTAAGCCTCCCTCAGAGGCTCCAAAGCTCTGTGCTCGCAAACCCCCGTAGGCTATCTCCCTTAGCCGGAAAGCTGGCTAATTGTGAGCCGGTTCGGATGTGCCAGGAAATGGGTCGCCACACTACCTCTTATTCTCAAACCATGCCCTCTGGTACTGGACTCTCCCAGCATCTGGAACATACTTCCTGCCTCTATCTTGTCCAATCCCTTAATAATCTTATATGTTTCAATTAGATCCCCTCTCAATCTCCTTAATTCGAGTGTGTACAAGCCCAGTCTCTCTAACCTCTCTGCGTAAGACAGTCCAGACATCCCAGGAATAAACCTCGTGAATCTACGCTGCACTTCCTCTATAGCCAGGATGTCCTTCCTTAACCCTGGAAACCAAAACTGTACACAATACTCCAGGTGTGGTCGGTCTCACCAGGGCTCTGTACAAATGCAAGAGGATTTCCTTGCTCTTGTACTCAATTCCCTTTGGAATAAAGGCCAACATTCCATTAGCCTTCTTCACTGCCTGCTGCACTTGCTCATTCACCTTCAGTGACTGATGAACAAGGACTACTAGATCTCTTTGTATTTCTCCCTTACCTAACTCTACACTGTTCAGATAATAACCTGCCTTCCTGTTCTTACTCCCAAAGTGGATAACTTCACACTTATTCACATCAAATGTCATCTGCCAAGTATCTGCCCACTCACTCAGCCTGTCCAAGTCACCCTGAATTCTCCTAACATCCTCATCACATGTCACACTGCCACCCAGCTTAGTATCATCAGCAAATTTGCTGATGTTATTTTCTATGCCTTCATCCAAATCGTTAACGTAAATGGTAAACAGCTGTGGTCCCAATACCGAGCCCTGTGGCACCCCACTAGTCACCACCTGCCATTCCAAGAAACACCCATTCACCGCTACCCTTTGCTTTCTATCAGCCAACTAGTTTTCTATCCATGTCAATGCCTTCCCCCCGATGCCCTGAGCTTTGATTTTACCCACCAATCTCCTATGTGGGACCTTATCAAATGCTTTCTGAAAATCGAGGTACACTACATCCACTGGATCTCCCCCGTCTAACTTCCTGGTTACATCCTCGAAAAACTCCAACCCTTGGTAAATCCATGCTGGCTCGGCCCAATTATATCACTGCTCTCTAGATTTGCCACTATTTCATCCTTAATAATGGACTCTAGCATCTTTCCCACCACCGATGTCAGGCTGACAGGTCGATAGTTCTCTGTTTTCTCTCTCCCTCCTTTCTTAAAAAGTGGGATAACATTAGCCATTCTCCAATCCTCAGGAACTGATCCCGAATCTAAGAAACATTGGAAAATGATTACCAATGCATCCGCAATTTCCAGGGCCACCTCCTTTAGTACCCTAGGGTGCAGACCATCTGGACCTGGGGATTTGTCAGCCTTCAGTCCCATCAGTCTTCTCATCACCGTTTCCTTCCGAATGTCAATCTGTTTCATTTCCTCTGTTACCCTATGTCCTTGGTCCATCCATACATCTGGGAGATTGCTTGTGTCTTCCTTAGTGAAAACAGATTAAATTCTTCTGCCATTTCTCTGTTTCCCACAACAATTTTACCCAATTCATCCTTCAAGGGCCCAACATTGTTCTTAACTATCTTCTTTCTCTTCACATACCTAAAAAAGCTTTTGCTATCTTCCATTATATTCCTGGCTAGCTTGCGTTCGTACCTCATTTTTTCTCCCCGTATTGACTTTTTAGTTAAGTTTTGTTGTTCCTTAAAAACTTCCCAATCACCTGTCCTCCCACTCACCTTAGCTCTGCCATATTTCCTTTTTTTTAATGCTATGCAGTCTCTGACTTCCTTTGTCAATCACTGAGACCCCTTTCCCCTCTTTGAATCCTTCCTTCTCTGGGGGATGAACTGATTTTGCACCTTGTGCATTATTCCCAAGAATACCTGCCATTGCTGTTCCACTGTCTTTTCTGCTAGGCTATCCATCCAGTCAACTTTGGCCAGCTCCTCCCTCATGGCTCCATAGTTTCCCCTGTTCATCTGCAACACTGACACCTCCGAGCTGCCCTTATCCTTCTCAAATTGCAGATAAAAGCTTATCATATTGTGATCACTACCTCCTAAGGGCTCCTTTACTACGAGGTCACTTATCAGATCCTGTTCATTACATAACACTAAATCCAGAATAGTCTTGTCTCTGGTCGGCTCTCGTACAAGCTGTTCCAAGAATGCATCCCGTAGGCACTCTACAAACTCTCTATCCTGTGGTCCAGCACCAACCTGATTCTCCCAGTTCACCTGCATGTTGAAATCCCCCATAACTACTGCGACATTACCTTTGCCACATGCAAATGTTAACTCCCTATTCAACTTGCACCCAATATCCATGCTACTGTTTGGTGGCCTGTAGACAATACCCATTTGGGTCCTTTTGCCCTTACTGTTCCTCAGTTCTATCCACACAGACTCTACTTCTCCTGACCCTGTCCCCCCCTTGCAAAGGACTGACTCTCATTCCTCACCAACAGGGCCACCCCACCCCCTCTGCCCACATTTCTGTCCCTACGATAGCATGTATACCCTTGTACATTCATTTCCCAGGTCTGATCTCCCTGCAGCCATGTCTCCGTTATCCCAACAACATCATAGTTACCCATTCGCACCTGGGCTTCAAGCTCATCCGCCTTATTTCTGACACTTCGTGCATTCAGATATAGAATTTTTAGCCCATTTCTCCTCTCTCTGTTTGAATCGCTGCCTATTGTGCTTAACCCAGTTCCCTGAACTCCCATCGGGCTTTACGCCCCTAGAATTTTGTTGTCCTTCCTACATTGACTTATCCTTTCAACACACTTAACTCCATGTTCTGTCAGACCATCCCTCTGTACACGAGTCCTCCTTATCACTTGTTCCGCCCCACCTTCTTCTACTACACACTTAATATTCTGGAACCGTATAGTCCCCACCTGTCCTTTATTCTTCCTCTTGCTATCCTCTCTCACATCTGATGATTTGGTTCATCTATTTCGCATCAATGTACAGACTTGGCGGAGAAGAAGCAACCGAAAATGCATTGGAGGAAATGCAATGCTACCAAGCGGACCAATCACAGTTGTTGCAGTCTGCGTCGCCGCAATGCGCGAGTTACTTTTTTGGGGAACTGGATGTCACCCTACGGCATAGGGTACATGGTACCTATGGCGCAGAAGTATAAATTGGCCTTTAGGGTTGTGCAGGTTGGTCCAAGAACCTAATGGTTGTAAGCAAGTAGCTGTTCCTGAACTTGGAGGTATTGGACTTCAAGCTTCTGTACCTCCCACTCTATAGAACTTAAATCAAAGTTGTTGTCATTTTATCAATCATAAATGCTGAAGAAACTCAGCAGGCTGGGCAGCATCTATGGAAATGAATAAGCAGTCAAAGCTTTGGGCCCAGACCCTTTATCAGGACTCCTTCTAATTCTGGCTCCTTCCCCCTTCTTTTCCACTCCTGTGTGTGATACCTGTTTTGTAAATGCACTGTGGTCCAGAGGAACATTGTTTTGTTTGGTTGTACATAGGTACAGCCAGATGGTAATAAACTTGAACTCTCTTGTTGGTTCACCTGCTCCAGACCCAAGCTGGCAGCAGCTCTGCAACATTTAGCCAGGTTAGTCAGTAGTGTTGCCACCAAGCCAATCTTGGAGATGGCCACTGAAATTCCCTGCCTCTCTCCGTGCTTCCTACAAGTGGTGTTCCTCACAGAATAGTATTGATACATCAGTTAAGGTGGGGTGGAAGGCGCTAATCAGCAGGTGGTTTGCTTATCCACGTTTAACCTCATGTCATAAAATTTCATGAGATCCAGAGTTCATAGTGAGGACTCCCAGAGCAGTTCCATCCCAACTGTATGCCTGTGGAACAGGATGTGCCATGGGATGGAGATGATGGTGTCTGGGCTGTTGACCACAAGACATGATCCCATGAGTACAATTACGTCAGCTGGGGCTTGACTAGTCTGTGAGACACTCTCCCAGTTTTGACAAAAGCCCCCAGATGTTGGTAAAGAGGATTTTACAGGGTCAACAGGGCAGAGATTTTGCTGTTTTTTGTTTTTGGTGCCCAGGTCAATTCCAAGAAATCTGTCCAGTTTTATATCCGTGCTTTCTAGCAGTTTATCATAAGTGAATGACTTGCTAGATTATTTCAGATATTTAAGAGTTAACCACAGTCATCAAATTGAGTTTCTTCAATTGTTAGAAATATGTGCTGATTTTTTGAAGGGTTTTTAAGAATTTTTAAGCTATCCACATTTAAGAACTACTTACAAACATTACAGTTTTTATTCCCAGTTTTACCTTCTGCCAGAACATCTGGGTAAAGCTAGACCACCCAGTGACTGAAAGCAGTATCTCTGGACAGTAGGTTGTGTTCCGGAAGATCCAGTTAAAATAATACATCATGCCATCCTATAGAAAGGGATGCCTGCCTAGCCAAAGCTGGGAGGGATAAGGGGCAATGCAAACATCAGGATGCTATTTCAGGCTTTCAATAGTTTAAGATACATATCAGTGCAATGCATATTATAAACAGTGAAAAAATAGCATCAGGTAATAAACTGCAGATTTTCTACCAAATTTGAACACCACACTGTCCTGGATTAGAATTTCCTTTACTGATAACATGTCAATGCCCAATGGATGCTGAAGTCTTTGTCTTTCACACTTACACGGACAAGCAAAACAATATAGGTTCAAGAGCAAAAATACTGAACCTGAAATATAACTGAAAACACTCAGGCAATGAAGAAAGAAGTAATTCCTTTGGGTCATTTCACCTTTCATCATATGCTACCTGATTTGTTGAGCATTTTGCCATTTTCTGTTTTGATAATGCACTTAGCAAAGGCCACTACAATACGTGAGGAGTAAGCGGAGTGAACAGTGTCAGAATGGGAGTGTTAGAATGGTCAGGCTTTAGCTCAACTGGCTTGGGCGAGCACAGGCAGTCATTCTAAGTAATTTTTTTCACTTTTTTTGTCTATAAGTAAATAGCTATTGTGCTTAGAATGGATCTAATGCTAGTAATATGTTCTTTGTGTGAGACGTAGGAATTCTGGCAGACCTCAAGTCTCCTTGATAACTACACCTGCATGAGATGGCTTTTTAGAGCAACATGTGGTTGAGCCGACCAAGGGAAAGGCAATTCTGGATTGGGTGTTGTGCACTGAACCAGATTTGATAAGGCAGCTTGAGGTAAAGGAACACATAGGATCATAAAATGATAGAATTCACCCTGCAGTTTTGAGAGGGAGAAGATGAAGTCAAAGGTATCAGTATTACAATGGAGTAAAGGGAACTACGGAAGCGTGAGAGAGAGCTGGCCCAAGTTGATTTGAAGGGAACACTAGCAGGGATGAGAGCAGAACAGCAGCGGTCTGGGGGCATTTCGGAAAGTGCAGGATTGATACTTCCCAAAATTGAATAAGTATTCTAAGGGTTGACAAGGGATGTTAAATATAACATCAAAAGGAAAAGTGAGGGCGCATAATATAGTAAAAATTAGTGGGAATTAAAGGACTGGGAAGCTTTTTAAACCATCTTCTGAAACTAAAATGGCCAAAAGGAGACAAAAGACGAAATATAAAGGTAAGCTAGCCAGTAATATAAAAGAGGATACTAAGGATATCTTAAGATATATAAAGAGTAAAAGAGAGGTGAGAGTGGATATCAGATTGCTGGAAAATACATTGTCGAGGTAGTAATGGGAGACAAAGAAATGTCAAATGAACAATAAGTACTTTGCATCAATCTTCACCGGGGAAGTCACTAGCAGTATGCCAGAAATTCAAGAACGTCTCAGACAGCAGAAGTAAGTGTACCTGCTATTACTAAAGAGAACGTGCTTGGGAAGCTAAAAGGTCTGAAAGTCACCTGGACCAGATGGACTAGACCCCAGGATTCTGAAAGAGGTGGCTGAAGAGACTGTAAAGGTATTAGTAATGATCATTCAAGAATCACTAGATTCTGGAAAACTTTCAAAGGACTGGGAAATTGGAAATGTCACTCCACTCTTTTAAGAAGGGAGGAAGGCAGAAGAAAGGAAATTATAGGCCAATTAGCCTGACTTCGAAGATTTTGGAATCCATTATTAAGGCTGAGATTTCACGGTACTAAGAAACAAGAGCAAGGATGTCCTTTTGCATTTGTACAGGGCCCTGGTGAGACCACACCTGGAATATTGTGGAGTTTTGGTGTCCAGGTTTAAAGAAGGACATTCTGGCAATTGAGGAAGTGCAGCGTAGATTCACTAGGTTGACTCCTGGGATGGCAGGGCTGTCTTACGCAGAGAGATTGGAGAGATTGGGCTTGTACACACTGGAATTGAGGAGATTGAGAGGGGATCTGATTGAAACGTTTAAGATAAATAAAGGATTTGATAGGATTGAGGCAGGAAATATGTTCCAGATGTTGGGAGAATCCAGTACCAGAGGGCATGGATTGAGAATAAGAGGTCAGTTATTTAAAACAGAGTTGAGGAAAAACTTCTTCTTCCAGAGCGTTGTGGAGGTGTGGAATGCACTGACTCAGAAGACGGTGGAGGCCAATTCTCTGGATGCTTTCAAGAAGGAGCTAGATAGATATCTGATGGGTAGGGGAATCAAGGGATATGGGGACAAGGCAGGGACTGGGTATTGATAGTGAATGATCAGCCATGATCTCAGAATAGCAGTGCAGACTCGAGGGGCCGAATGGTCTACTTCTGCACCTATTGTCTATTGTCTATAAACAGATGATAAAATAAGCTAAAGTCAGTATGGTTTTAAGGGGAAATCTTGCTTGACTAATCTGCTGGAATTCTTTGAGGAAATAACAGTCAGGATAGGGAAAGGAGAGTTGTTTATTTGGATCTTCAGAAGGCCTTTGACAAGCTGCCGTACATGAGATTGTTATCAAGATAAGAACCCATGGTATTACAGGTAAGATATTAGTATGGATAGAAGATTAGCTGATTGGTAGGAGGCAAAGAGTGGGAATGAAGGGAGCCTTTTCTGATTGCCCAGGGTATAGTGTTAGGACTACTTCTTTTCATGCTATGTCGATGGATTTAATAGCTTTGTGATCAAGTTCGTGGACAATAAAAGGACAGCTGGAGGGGCTGGTAGTCTACAGAAAGACCTAGACAGATTGGGAGAATGGACAAAGAAGTGGTAGATGGAATATAACGTAGGGAAGCATCTGGTCCTGCACTTTGGTAGAAGGAATAAAGGTGAAGACTATTTTCTAAATGGGGAGACAATTCAGAAATTAGAGGTACAAAGGGACTTGAGAGTTGTCGTGCAGGATTCCCTAAAGGTTAACCTGCAGGTGGTAGAGAAGAGAAATGCAGTGTTTCCAGTCATTTTGAAAGGACTAGAATATAAGAACAAGGATGTAATGCTGAGGCTTTATTAAGTCAGGTCACACTTTGAGTATTGGGAGGAGTTTGGGGCCCCTTATCTAAGAAAAGATGTGCTGGCATTGGAGAAGTTACAGAGGAGGTTGTGGTGAACTACATATACCTGTCTGGACACGCCCCTCTACTGACTGCTCCTGTGGCTCCTCCCACAGACCCCTGTATAAAGGTGGTTGGAGGCACTGCTCCTCCCTCAGTCTCCAGGATGTTGTGTGGTCGTTTCTTGCAGCTAATAAAAGCCTATCGTTCGCCTCCCGTCTCCGAGAGTTATTGATGGTGCATCAGAGGTTCACCAGAATGATTCCAGGAATGAAAAGGTTAACATATGAGGAGCGTTTCATGACTCTGGACCTGTACTTGTTGGCATTTAGAAGAATATTTAGAAGTGTGGATCTTATCGAAACCTATCGAATATTGAAAGGCCTACGTAGACTGGATGTGGAGAAGATGTTTCCTATAGTGGGTAAGTCTAGGACCAGAGGGCACAACCTCAGTATAGGGGGACGGTCATTTAGTTTAGAAATCAGGAGGAATTTCTGTAGCCAAAGAGTAGTGAATCTGTGGAATTAACTGCCACAGTTGACTGCAAGCCATTAGTATATTTAAAAAGGAGATGGATACATTTCTGATTAGTCAGCCATGATGGAATAGCAAAACCAATTTGATGGGCCAAATGGCCTAATTCTGCTCCTATGTCTCAGGGTCTTACACAGAACAGGTTATTTAGACCAATCCTATTTTAACCTTGCTGGTGTTTTTAAAAAATGTAATATATAGAAAATCAAGGTAGTCCCAACCTGCTAACAATAAATGACATTTTAAAATAAACATATGCTCCAGTCTACATAAGGTCTAATTGTGCAGATTTGAAAAAAGAAATCGTCCAGATTTTTCATTAACCAACAAACTGATAGTCCTTGTGGCTGAATGGAAGAAATTTACACCCAAACACTTCAAAGAGCTCTCTTCCGTGAATTTCCCTATTCTGACTTTGGTTTCCGTCAGCTGTCACCTGCAGTGTTTCTGTGGTATTCGCCAACATCAAACAGGCTGAGCAGCCAATCAGATTGAAGAATTCTCACAGACAGCAAACCAGGTACTAAAACTCACTAATTTTATTTAACTATTTAAAGATTTCATGTAGAGCAAAATAAAAACCTAGTCATACAAGGTAGAAACTGAAATATAAGTCTCAAAAATATTTAATATTTTGAATGTTTTAATACATTAAAGGATTTATTTTGAATACATATGGCTTCTCACGGCCTTGGAGGTGGCTAAACAGTAATTATGACCGACTTTACTGTTTAAAATTATATTTATTAAAGTACTACATTTCCAGTGACATTGCAAGATTGCAATATCAGAGGGATATCTGAGGCAAGATTGCAGTTCCAGAGAGACACTAGGGACTGCTTTGTCCTTTGCTTCACAGAAACATGGCTCATTCCCACCATTTCAGACGCAGCACTACAGCCTGACGACTTTACCATTCTCCACAAAGAGTGAGGATGTAGAGTAGGCTTTATGATTAACTCATCGTGGTGGACAGATGTGGCAGTTCTCTTTTAATCCAGGAACATCTAAGGGTCAAGCGTTGTCCATTTTATCTGTCAAAGGAGTTTTCCGCCATTATCCTGGTAGCGGTGTGCGTTCCGCTGCTGGCCAATGTCAAACAAGCACTGCAAGTGTTGAGCACTGTGATCAACAGTCCCAAAGCAGTGCATCTGCATGTCTTCCATATCATTGCAGGGGATTTCAACCAGGCCAGTTTGAAGGAGTCTCCAAGCTATCATCAGCATATGACTTGTGAAACCAGAAGAGCTGACATACTTCATCAGTGTTATATCAAAATCCTACCGTGGCGCCTCACCATGGCATAGGAGTGACACTGGCCGAACATCAGCGAAGTGTGGTGGAGATTCGTTCTCTGGCAGGTCTAACCAAGCTGTGAAGGTGATGTTCCATCGGTACACCAGTAGACTAGATCTAGTAGTATGATCATGGCTGGCTAAGTCAAGGAGGTAAGCATGCCTTTGCTACTTTGTAGGTTATGCCTCTTCAAGCCAAGGCTGCATCCTACGAGGATGCCGGCAGCAGGGCGTCTGATGGCAGATGAATCCAAAAGGGTCAATGGTACAGCCACCTTGGTGGCATGCGGAGGAACCGGAGTGCTGGTCAACGGATGGCATCACTAGACTAGTTAGTTGTCACTGCGGGGCAGCTTCCTTATTCGCTAAGTCTGTTACACTCCTGTGTACCACTTAGCATCAGATTTGGAAGTCCAGAGAGACTGTATGGTGGGGGAATGACACCATCTGTCTTACTACTGTGCAAGGCATGTTATGGAGTAGAGTTTCTGGATGGTCTGGTCTTGTGGCCCATAAACATGCCTGCAGAGACTAAACTCTCAACATCGAAATTGATGGACAGCCGCAGAAGAATCACTTCAATTGGCCAGAGGCAGAATGTACACTACTACCAAGATAATGCTGGAAAACCCCTTTGACAGATAGAAGGAACAACACTTGACCCCTAGATGCTCCAGGATGTGCCATTCCATGCCCGCCTTTGTAAAGTGTCACTTCTATTTCTACCATGTGGGCAGAGACTAAGGCTGCAGCACCAGTAGTAAGGACTAAAAAGGTATAGTCAAGGAAAGTGGAGGAGTACTTACAAAACTCTTTTGAATCGGTGCCCTGGCCAATATTCAGGGATTCATCTTTGCCTCTGAATGAAAACACTACCGTTGTCACTGACTTCATTAAAGTATGTATGAGAATAAGTCTCTGCCTTCGAGAACATATTGGAAATATCCAATCCAAAAGCAATGGATGAACCAGGAAATTCATAGTCTGCTGAGGGTTAGATCTGTGGCATTCAAGATCGGTGATACAGAACTATACAAAAAGTCCAGATTAAGACCTACAGAAGCTATTTTAAGAGAGACAATGCAATTCTGATTGAAGTTAGAGATGGAATTGGATGAACATCAGTTCTGGCAGAGTTTGCAGGCCATTACTTCCTACAAGATGAAGCTGAACATGATGAATGGCTGGGATGCTTCACTCCCAGATGAGCTCAATGTCTTTTATGCTCGCTTTGAAAGAATAAAACTACACCTGCAGGAATCCCTGCAGACTCTGTGATCTCTGACTCAGAGGCCGACGACAGAACATCTTTCAAGAGGATGAACACTCATACGTCATCAGGCCCTGCTGGTGTACTGGCTACGGCTCTAAAAACCCTTGCCAACCAAATGGCGAGAGTGTTCAAGGACATCTTCAATCTCTCAATGCTGCAGTTAGACGCTCCCACATACTTCAAAAGGACAACAGTCATACCAGTGCCAAGAAGGGCAGGCTAAGCTGCCTTAACAACTATCATCCAGTTCACTCAAATTTACTGTGATGAAGTGCTTTGAGAGGTTGGTCATGGCCAGAAGCAACTCCTGCCTAAGCAAGGACCACAAGGAATTGATTGTGGACTCGGGAAGGGGAAGTTGAGGAAACACACACCAGTCCTTATCAAGGAATTAGCAGTGGAAGGAGTAAGCACTTTCAAGTTCCTTTGTGTCAACATCCCTGAAGATATATCAAGGCCTAACATATTGATGCAAATATAATGAAGACATGATAGCTGCTATATTTCATTAGGTGCTTGGGGGGACTTGGTTTGTCACCATAGACTCTCACAAATTTCTACATATGTACTGTAGAGAACATTCTAACTGGTTGCATCACCATCTGGTACAGAGAGGACACTGCACAGGATCAGAAAAAGCTGCAGAAATTTGTGAACTTAGCCACCTCCAACATGGACACAAACTTCCCCAGGGCATCTGCAAAAGGGAACGCCTCAAAAAGGTGGCATCCATTAATGACCCCCATCACCCAGTACATACCTTCTACTCAATTATATTATTAAGAAGAAGGTAGAGGAGCCTGAAGACACACCCCATATGAATAAGGAACAGCTTCTTCCCCTCTGCCATCAGATTTCTGAATGGACAATGAAACCATGTAGATTAACCCATTTTTCTTTTGGTCTCCTTTTACACTACATATTTAATTTATATATATTTTTTTTTGCTGTAATTTAGTTTTTTTTAAATCATGTATTGCAATGCACTGCTGCTGCAGAACAATTGATTTCACAACCTGATTCTGATTCATTATTTTTTACAATGAAAATAGTCCAAAAACATCTTATATTAATTTACTGGTAGTGTATTGACTGCCATGGAAAACTGGGACAGCAAAACCTGTAGTAATAAATCTGAAACTACAGGACTTCCACATTTAATACAGCATGCAAACTCCAGGATTTCTTGCCAGAATCCTCCTTTATAACAAAGAGTACTGACAGCTTCTCCCTTAAAAGAGTTCCACATCAAAAGTTCCACATTAGTAATTAAGTATTTGGGATTAGTAAGATGTGAGTTTGTTTCTGCTATTCTTACCTGCTATTTCAGAATTAGAATCAGAAGCAGGTTTAGTATCACGGGCATATGTCAGGAAGTATGTTGTTTTGCAGAAGATTTGGAGGATGTAATCGTCAAAAGCTCTGTTTGAAGGCAGACCACTGTCCGCACTACGTACCTGCGCTGATTTTGTTCACTTACAGTCAATTTCTCTGTGTTCGCTTTCTCTGTGATTTTTTTTATTACGTAGTTCAGTCTAGTTTTTGTACTGTGTCATGTAAACCATGGTCCCGAAAAACGTTGTCTCATTTTTACTATGCACTGTACCAGCAGTTATGGTCGAAATGACATTAAAAATTGACTGGACTTGACTTGACTTAAAGAATACATTAGTATGCACTGAATGAATTCTTCTGTCTTTAAATATTAGGAATGAATATACAGTTTTATAGTCCTGTAGTAGTTTTGGTAGTGTTCCAATTTATTCTATATTTCATTTAAACGGATTTGTTACTCAGTTAAACGGTAGTTTGTCTTTTTTAATCTTTTTTAACTATTTCCATGAAACTATGGCTAATTGGGGCAGCTGCTTAATTGGGACAAAATGTACTGGTCCCAATGTATCCTAATTAACTGTGTGTGTATATATATATATATATAGGTGAGGTTGTGCGCATGGGTTCATTGTCCATTTAAAAATCTGATGATGTAGGGGCAAAAGCTGTTTCTGAAACATTGAGTGTGTCTTTTCAGGCTCCTGTACCTCCTCCTTGATGGTAGCAATAAGAAAAGGGTATGTACTTGGTGATGGAGTTCCTTAATGATGGGTGCTGCCTTTCCGAGGCATTACCTTTTAAAGTTGTCCTTGCAGCAGTCCTGTCCATTCAGTGGATGAAGGTATCAAAGAAAGATCAAGGTACCTCTACATTAGTATTAGGAAGTTAACTGTGCTCTGTACAAGAAGCTCTTAGGTACTTGTTAGCATTTAACAAAGAACTGCATTAACAAAAATCTGACATGGACACCCTCTCATCTCAGAGATTGTGTTATGTAACAAAATGTCTATTAATTGAATATGTGCTTCATGTGGTAATATGCATTATTATAACAAAACATTAATTAAAATGTCAAAGCTATTACATCAGAATTTTAAGCAAAATGGGGGAGGAAAATATATTTTTCCATTTATGTATTATGTATTATGCTGCAAATTAGCTTGTGCAATGCCTATAACTGAATGAATATATTTTAGAGACACATGAAAGACTGTAGTTAAGCAATATCAGAATTCAGATGCCTTACCCCATATTTACATTGTCGTGACGTGGTGCCATACTGGAACCGACACTGTTCATCAGCATCATACACCTGTCCTGGTGCTATTGTTGGATAAAGAAAATCACGCTTTGGTGGCTCGTTATCCAGGCAAGTTCCACGCCCAGAACTGTTTCAAAAATGAATAGTTTTACAATGTGAAGGAATCTGTTCTAAAATAAACTTGAAAATACATCTAGAAAATGTTTTTAAAGTTTACACTTTGACTTTTTAAGATTATTTGATTCTGTTTAACTGATTTATTGATAGTTTTATAGAACACAACATTTCAATGCAAAAGAAACAATTACAAGATATTATTAAAATTAAATTGATAATTTACATTAGTGAATCTGAAAACTGATCACAACAAAAACAGCTTTTGTTGATACCATTGAAACAGACACTACAAGTTATAATTATAAAGGATTCCATGTCAAATATGAGACAATGAATGATTACAGTGGAATCTAACCAGATAGTTCACCTGTTCTAAATTAGCCAGTTAAGACTCTTTCATGCACTCTGAAGACCAACTGGATTACAGGCTATTCAGTTAGTCCATTATTCCAACTGTCATATTAAATTTATTTCCTTTTAAACATAAATAATATTATTTCTATTACCCCAATAACCGTTATCATGTTACACTTCAATGTTTATTTCTTTTATCAGTCCATTAAGACTCTTAATGAAATCAAGGTATGCCAACACTTTTTTAAAACACTGATTCTCTATTACCTTAAGATGATGGTACTGAATTTCATTAATTTGTGTGGTTTGGAAATAATATACCACAGAAGACCATCCACTAGCATCCACATAATCTCCAGACGTGATAGATAGGGACAAAAATTGCACCCAAACCAAGAAACATGTGAAACAATTTTCCAGACTACATAGAACATAATCTTAATTTGGCCAAGAAGTTCCTTTATTTGTTTTCAATCAAAACATACCTACATCTGGTTGTATGATTAAAAGTGAGACTAAAGGTAAAACACACAGCTGCACAATGAAAAACTAAACCATTCAGGCAGACTTTATACAGATTTACACTACACAGTTCCTGAGCAACATCCCCCAAGTCCCCACACACAATGTAACAGGTATGCCTAATGTTACCAAAGGTCACATCTCTACCAAAGATCTATGAAAGTACTTAATGTTGCCAAAATTCTAAAAGGTACCTACATGTGAAACAAACTTTGCTGTGCAAAAAGTTAATTTAAATTGTAAATGAAGGATTTTAAATAGGCGAGGGATTGTCCAGAGTTTAAGTGTTGAAGTGGTATTATTCATATAGGAATTTTCTTCTATTTATTTTGGATTTGGAGATCATTAGGGGAGAATTTGGATAGAAAGTTAGTATGAGACTCATCTGCAATTAGCCAGCAGCAGTTTGAACCTGTGGAAGTCTTGCGGAAAGTTTGTGCCCAGACCCCCTGGGTATGATTGTGGCAACCACACATCTTGGCACTGTGCTTTTCACTGTCTGGAGTGGCTAGAATCAGTGAGAAATAGCCAGCAACAACTCAGTCCGATACGTTGGAGTGAAGGGGCTCGGTGATGGGAAGTCATTTTACATGAGGAGATTGTACTTGCAGGTGGTATTAGGCTGCAGAAGAGAACAAATCCAATTTGGAACAAGGTGAAGTGGAGACATTCTTTATTTACAGGGCTACAAAAAGTGTTAATTGGAGGAGACTGCAATGGAGGTCAGTGCCAGATGAGGAAATAAATGCAGTCCAAGAAATTTAATGACTTTGCATATACACTATTCATTATTTTTCTCTTTTTTTGCATTATTTATTTAATATAGTATTTCTTATTCCAAACAAGAGAAAATCTGCAGATGCTGGAAATCGAAGCAACATGCGCAAAATGCTGGAGGAACTCAGCAGGCCAGGCAGCATCTATGGAAAAGAGTACAGTTGACATTTTGGCCTGACACATCAACTGTACTCTTTTTCATAGATGCTGCCTGGCCTGCTGAGTTCCTCCAGGATTGTGTGTGTGTTGCTAGCATTTCTTATTGAAACTTATAGGGATCTTAATGTATTGCACTATATTACTGCGGCAAAACTACAGTTTTTTTTACACATTATGTCAGTCATAATAAATCTGATCCTGACACTTGACCAAGATCAGGGACTCACATTTTTTACTGATACACCACGAATTCCACACATTGTCCCATTCTATGCATCCACCTAAATAATATATGATAAACCTTGATCAACAGGTCTCAGAAATAACTGATGACCCACTGTATCCTCGCACGTTTATCAGTACTCCAACCTTCCTAGACAAGTCAGACGACTACCACAAACTTCCAGTTAAGTAACCATGGCATTCACATTAGCAAATCACCAAAATAATTTCTTGCCAACACACTTTCCACCCCACCCCTTTGTGTACAGGAAAAAAAATTATTGCTCAGCTGCAGGTAACAACCTCAAATTGACAAGGACAAACTAAGAGGTGAGAGTTCTTGCAATCACTAGAGTTACACCGCTGAAATAAATCTGTAGAACAAACTCCTCCTTATTTTTTCTTCTTCCTGTCAGAAACAGTAGAAGCTTGACCCAAAAGCAGAGCAGTTAGAGACAATATAGCAGTGAGCGATAACTTGAATAATCAGCCTGAAAATAACAAGCCACGAGAGGTCACAAAACAAGAGAGATTAGATACTAAACACACAGGCAACAAGGCTGTGTGCTTAGCCATCTGCTCTACTTGCTTTACACTTATAACTGTGTGGCTAAGCATAGCTCCAATGTCGTATTAAGTTTTCTGATGACACCACTGTCATAAAGCAAATCAAAAGTGTGATGAATCAGCATACAGAAGGGAGAATGAAAATATGGCCGAGTGGTGCCACAACAACAACCCTTTGCTCAATGTCAGCAAGACCAAAGAGCTGATTATTCACTTCAGGAGGAGGAAACTAGAGGTTCATGAGCCAGTCTTCATTGGGGGATCAAAGGTGGAAAGGGTAAGCAACATTAAATTACTCAGTATTATCATTTCAGAGGACCTGTCCTAGGCCAAGCACTTAAGTACAGTTATGAAAAGAGTAAGTCAATATCTCTACTTCCTTAGGAGTTTGCAAAGATTCTGCATGACATCTAAAACTTTGACGAACATCTAGAGAGGTGTAGTGGAAAGTATATTGACTGGCTGCATCACACAGCCTGGTATAGAAACACCAATGCCTTTGAACAGAAAATCCTACAACAAGTAGTGGATACAGCCCAGTCTGTCATGGGTAAAGCCCTTCACATCATTGAGCAGATGTATGCAAAGCACTGGTACAGGAAAACAGCATCCATCATCAGGGACCCCCACTACCCAGGACATGCTCTCTTCTGGCTGCTGCCATCAAGAAGAAGCTTCACACCACCAGGTTCAGCAACAGTTATTACCCTTCAACAATCAGGCTCTTGAACCAGAGGAATAACTTCACTCGCCCCATCATTAACATGTTCCCACTAACTATAGACTCACTTTCAAGGAGTCTTCATCTCGTTTTCAATAATTATTGCTCATTTATATTTCTTTCTTACTGTGTCTGTATAATTTATTGTCTTTTGCACACTCGTTGAACACCCAAGTTGGAATGGCCTTTCATTGATTCTATTACGGTTATTATTCTATTGTAGATTTATTGGGCATGCTTGCAAGAAAATACATCTCAGGGTTGTATAAGGTGACGTATATATACTTTATTAATAAGTTTAGTTTGAACTGAAGTCTAGGAGCAACTGGTTGAGACTGATTGGTTCAATGGATGAACAAGGTCTTTTGATGAGAGAAGAGTTTAAATAGGCTGCAGGTGATGAGTTGGAAACAAGTGGCCGGTGACTCCTGTTTGCTGTGTGGAGCTGAGGACAATGATAGGACTCCACAAGAGCAATCTTCGTTCAAAATTAAACATTCGTCATATTGGTTGGCCTGCCAGTGGATTTGAGTTCAACCTAAAGAAGCATAATGCAATGCATCAGTGAATCTAACCAGCAAGCAACGTCAAATGGTCAAAGACCGTTTCCAATGCACACTCAGTCAGAAGCTAACCAATGATGAGAGTGCTGTAGTAAAAGATCAGACTATAGCCCTCACAATTCCGGGCATCAGTCCTTCCAACAGATGATTTGGAATGCTGAGAAGACAGTTCTATAAGTGGCATTGACAAAGCAGCAGACCTTCTGGGAATGTCAGCATTCATTCTCATATCCTATCACACCACTCAATCGTTTGAATCAGCCATACCACATTCCTGCCACGTGTTGCAACTTGGTACAGTCCAAAGCTGGGACATCTATATACATTCAGATGCAAGTTTATTAGGTACCTAGTTCCTAACATACACTTAGTGCCCACTTTATTAGGAACAGGTTCCTAGGTACCTGTTCCTAATAAAGTGGGCACTAAGTGTATGTTTGTGGTTTTCTGCTGCTGGAGACCATTCATTTATATGTTCGATATGTTGTGCTTTCAGAGGTGCTCTTCTGCACACCTCTACTGTAATTTGTGGTTATTTGAGTTACAGTCGCTTTCCTGTCAACTTGAACCAGTCTGCCCATTTTCCTCTGACTTCTCTCATTAATGAGGTGCTTTTGCCCACAGAACAGCTGCTCAAGGGATTTTTTTTTTGTTTTTCGCATCATTCTCTGAGACTCTGAAAATCCCAGGAGATCAACAGATTCTGAGATACTTGAACCACCCTGTCTGGCACCAACAATCACTTCCTGGTCAGTCATTTTTTTTTTCCCATTCTGATATTTGGACTGAGCAACAGCAGAACCTTTTGACCATGTCTACATGCTTTTATGCACTGAGTTGCTGCCACATGATTGACTGATTAGATATTGGTATTAACAAGCAGAAGTACAGGCGTACCTAATAAAGTGGGCACTGATTGTATCGCCAGAGCTGCTTTCGATTGTCCTTCACAGTGTTCTGCAGCCTCCACTGCTCTGAGCCAGTATTCTATCATATGTCCGGCAACACTAACATTAGGAGCATTATGACAAACTCAGGCATGGAGTATTAATGGCATGCACTAGGTTGGAGAATTTTTGGTAAATACATACAGTATGCACAGAAAGATGGTTTATTTTTTATCTTTTCAAATCAGCAAAACTCTGACCACACAGTGTAAATATGGACTTCTGCTTTTCTGCTTCCTCTCCTCTTCTGTTTCATTCTTCTCTCGCTTTTGCATCTCTCCTGTGGTCCACCTTCGGGAGGATACTGACTTCGGGAGTCAATGTTACCATCAGGCTACAGAGACAAACTACTCTAAATCTTGATATCCTTGCTGGACTCATTGAGAACGCACTTCAGGCAGCAAAACAACAACCTCTAGACACCTGTGGACGTGAAACGGGGGACACTTCTTTTAGGGAGGGAAAGGGAGAGCCTGTGGTATGTCAAATTATCAGGTTAACGAGTAGTTTTTGGGGTACTGCTAGTCTGTGTCTTTATTGATGCTTGGGTGCTTGTTGGAGGGTGCTGATACTTCTTTGCTGGTGGGTGTAGGGGTGGGGGTTTGTTACCTTGCTGCTGCTTGGGCATGGGAGGGGGTTGGGGTTCTTATGTTTTAACTGTCATTCATTGTCTGAGGCACTTCTCTGTTTTTGTGGATGTCTGTGAAGAAAAAGAACTTCAGGATGTATACCGTATACATTTCTCTGACATTAAGTGTACTTATTGAAATGTATTGTGTGCAAGGCTTCCACTGTATATTTGTTTTGCTGTGGTTGCGGGGCCATGCAGAGGTGTCATCAACAAGCTGCCAAATGCTTGGCAGCTGCTCTGGTACAGCAGAGTCCAAAGTTTATGGGCACTACGACACACCTTGAACAGTAACAAAAGAATAGAAGAAGACACCAAAGGGGGAATGGGCGGAGATATATGGCCCTGCTTTGGCTTCAGCATGCAATACATTTCTTTGATTACATCCTTAGTGAAATTCAGATCACTGTTGAACAGCCCTCAATTAGGACAGCTTATGTATATCCTCTACAGACAGCACCTCTGCCTAGACCTTTCTCCTCCTCCTTTTTCAGTAGGTGGACGTCCTATTGAATGCTCTGGCCATTGTCCTTGTCGTGACTGCAAGTGATAAAGCAAAATGTGCTATGGTGCATTACAAGTTCAAGTTCAGTTTATTGTCATTCAACTGTACACATGTATACTGCCAAATGAAACAATGTTCCTCCGGACCATGATACACACCACAGTAGATATAACTTACACATACAGTACAACACAAATATTACAAATAAATGATACCATAACTAAATTAACAAATGATAAGGTGATATACAAGTTAAAAAGTAAAAATATAATGCTACTAGTGCTTCATACCTGCTGAGACCATATCATGGTGACAGGGAGTTTAATAGTCTTACAGCTTGCAGGAGGAAGCTGTCTGCCATCCTAACAGTTCTTGCCCTAATACTAAAGTACCTCCTACCTGCTGGTGGGGGTTAAAGAGATTGTTGGACAAATGGGAGGGATCGTTTACAATGATGGCTTTGCTTATGCAGCGTTCCTGAAAAATACCTCTAATGCATGGAAGAGAAACCCCAATGATCCTCTCAGCAGTCCTCACGATCCTTTGTAGCGGCTTGAGGTCAGAGGCCTTGTAATTCCCAAAACAGAGAGTAATGCAGCTGGTCAGGACACTCTTAATGGTATTCCTGTAAAGACTGATTAAAATGGAGGTGGGGGGGCTCAATCTCCTCAGAAAATAGAGACATTGTTGTGCTTTCCTGACCAAAGAGGTCATATTGAGGGATCAGATGAGATCGTCCATTATGTGCATTCCCAGAAACTTGGTGCTCCTAATTCTCTCCATGGAGGAGCCATGTATATGCTGTGAGGAGTGGTCACCAAAGGCTATAATCATCTCTTTGGCCTTGTCCACATTGAGACTCAAGTTGTTGCACTTGCACCATCCATCCAGCCACTCGACCTCCTCTCTGTATGCCATCTCAACATCATCGATGAGAAGGCCAACTACCATTGTGCCATCAGTGAACTTGATTCAGTCTGAATTGGATCTAGCAATGCAGCATGATCAGCACGCAGCCCTGGGGAGTGCCAGTGCTTAGCATGATGAAGCTACAGAAGCTTCTGCCAACATGGACTGACTGTGGCCTTTCTGTCAAGAAGTCCAGGATCCAGTTTCAGAGAGGTGTTGAGACCCAACGATGACAGTTTACCCCCCAGCGTCTGAGGGATGATCGCATTAAATGCTGAGCTGAAGTCAATAAACAGCAGAAAATGAATTTTAAGAAAGCTTTTGACACAGTTCCCATTAAGAGAATAGTATGCAAGATCAAAGCACATGGGATTTGAGGTAATAGTGTATGGTCATGGCTCGAGTGCTGCTCAGCAGACAGGAAACAAAGGGCAGGAATAACTGCTTTTGTCTGCAAGTAACAAGCAGTGATTAGAGGGTTTCCATAAAATTCAGTAATTGGACACCAGCTATTCAAAAATTACATTGATCACTTAGATGAGGGAATTAAATGTAGTATCTCCCCAAGTTTGTGAATAACATAAAGATGGGGGTGTATCTGTAAGGCTTGGGGAGAATGCAGAGATGGTCCAGCATGATATAAGTAAATGAGCACATGAATGGCAGATGTAATCCAATATGGATAAATGTGAGTTCAGTGGCAAAAACAGGAAGACAGAATATTACCTGAGAGATGACAGATCAGGAAATAGGGAGGTACTGCGAAATGTGTATGCCTTTGTGCACAAAGTCAATGAAAGTAAGCAATTAAGATGACTAATATTATGCTACCCTACCATTGAGCACAAAACTGGAAATGTCTAACTGCAATTGAACAAGATCTTATGTATTATGGGCAGTTGTCTTTTTTTGTTATATGTTGAAGGAGATTCCTGATGTGGATGGAGTGCAGGGAAGATACACCAGGCTGGTTCCTGGGTTGGCATTTTTCCCAATGTCAGCACAATTGCAACTGAATCCCAAAGCAGATGTAAGTACATGATCACAAGAGATTCTGCATATGCTGGAAATTTGGAGCAACACACACAAAATACTGGAGGAACTCAGCAGGCCATGTAACATCTAAGGAGAGGAATACAGTTGATGTTTCAGGGCGAGGCCATTCATTAGAAGCATCAACCATATTCTTCTCCATAGATGCTGCCAGACCTGCTGAGTTCCTTCAGCATTGTGTGTGTGTTGCAAGTACATGATGGCCCTTTTAAATAATGTTATTTGCATGAGGTTTCTCAATATCCCTCAGTCCCTCCACTTAGATAAAGAAAGCAAGAAAAATGAGAGAGACGACAATGTGGGCAGAGAGGGGACACACTTCATTTGTGCAGCTCTGAGCCCCCAACGCAATGTCGTCCATCCTGCACTTTCACAAAAGACCGATTATTCTTTGACAGTACTTGACCAAGTGTGGCATCACAAGCTATGGTAAAACTGAAGTTACTATGCATCAAAGGGAAAGTATTCCAGTGATTGAAGTCATGCCCCTCATAAAGGAAGATGGTGGTAGTTATTGAAAGTCAATCATGCCTTGAACATCACTTCTGGAGTTCCTGGCTGCAGTGTTCTGACTCCAACGAACTTTGACCATTTCACCAACAATGTTGCTTCAATCATAAGATCAGGGAAATGATGATTGTGCAACATAGTTCAGGATGTTCACAACTTTGCTGCAAATAAAACAGCCCACAAGACCTAGATAACATTCACGCATGGGTTGGTAACTGGCAAGTAACACTTGTGTCACCAAAGTGCCAGTCACTGGCCTCTCCAACAAGAGAGTCTATTCATCTATTAAGTGCCCCCTTAGCTTTATCTACACCAGGAAAAATAAACCCAGCCTAACACTCTCCCTATATCTGGAACAATTCATCCCAGGCAACATCCTGGTGAATCTACTCTGCACCTTCTCTAATGCAACTACATCCTTCCTGATAGTGTGGTGACCAAACATAGTGCATCATTTGTGACCTAATTAATGTTTTATAAAACTACATAATAAATATCCTTGCCCTGATATTGTATGCTTTCGTTAATGAAATCAAATATTTCAAATGCTTTTTTCATCATTCTATTGTGTAAAAAAAACATTTTTCTATCTTAAAAAGCAAAGGTTGGTGTAAACTTCTAATTAGCTGGAGCAACATTCAATAATCCATTTGACAAACAGAAACAATAATTGCTGGCAAATTCCTACAGGAGCTAGTCCTGAATATACAAAGAGGAAAGTTCACTGGCTGGCATACAAGAACCGGACAGACAAAACCCACTGCTGTAATTTTCTTGTCACGTACATTTAAATTAAATGGCCTCCTAAATTAATTAATTAGTGGTAGAGGCAGGTTCGGTATTGTCATTTAAAATAAAATTGGATAGGTATATGGACAGGAAAGGAATGGAGAGTTATGGGCTGAGTGCGGATCAGTGGGACTAGGTGAGAGTAAGCGTTGGGCACAGACTAGAAGGGCCGAGATGGCCTGTTTCTGTGCTGTAATTGTTATATGGTTATAATTTATGAGTCTTTAAGTGCTTATAGTCTTATTGTCTGTAAATTAAGCTCTGGCTTTGCTACTTTAGATTCAGAAGGATATCTTTTCACTTAAATAATTAACTTCACTACTGGCAGAGTTTAGATTTTGTTTTTGCATCTCATTTTAGGCCAGTGGCCTGCTTTGGATGAAAACATTAAATATTGCCCGTCTTCAGGGAAAGCACACAGTTGGATTACTGCTTTATTAAGGACAGCTCTTAAGATTTCTGTAAATTTTTCCACTTCGGGGAATTATAAGAATGACCTTGAGTCTGTGGACAAGTGTTAAAGGCGGGTCTGAGTACTCCTCAAAACCACACTTCATTCTGGGTGGAAAAATTCAGTGATTACCCCCCACTTAGCTTCCAACTTGCATAAACCCCCATAAGAGTAGTAAGCTATTATTTATACAAGACAGTATATCAGTTCCACATGTCAGCAGTACAGAACAAGCCGTTATAACTCATCCCTTTTCAGGCTCCCACCGGCTGATAATGGAAATGAAAATTTTGGAGCCAAAACGTTTTAACTGGTTTGATGCTCTGTATTTTCTTCAGCTATCAGGACTAAAGAGAATGTGACAGTAAGAGTCAGAGGCTCCCACATTATTTTTAGAAGTGCATTGCTGTCAATAACTAAATAGAGAAACACTAAAGGTTAATGTCAAAAAATCATTTACACTCTGCAAAATTTGTAACAAAAATATGGTATGAAATGTTGATCTATTCTGATTATTACACATGTTGATCCATAAATATACCCAATGACTTGACTGTGGAGACTAAGTCATTGGGTATATTTAAAAGCAGGGGTTGATAAGTTCATGATTAGTAAGGGCAGGAGACTGGGATTGAGAGGGATAATAAATCAGCCATGATGGAATGGCATAGCAGACTTGATGGGCCGGATGGCCTAATACTTCTCCTATGTCTTACAGTCTTATGGTCTATTTTTGATATTTTGAGTACATCCCATGATGTTCCTCCATCACCATAAGCAAATGCTGGCCAATTAATTTGTTAAGGACTTTGCTTAGACAAGTCAACAATATGCTGGATAAATCAAAAACAATATAAGAGGTCCATCAAACATACTTGCTCAAAGTGGTAATAAATAATCATTTCTGAATATTTACATTACTATCCTTAACTATCAGGCTGATGTAACAGTGTAAAGAAATAAATAAGTATTATTCATTTGGTCTTCTATCTTATAAATATATGCTTACTTTAAATGGACCAGCAAATGTCAAAATTCAAGTACATATCACTTTATTCAGTTAATCTAAACCTTTCAGTATGCTTTTAATCCAACAGTATCAATTAGTTCTATGTTTATTTTGGGGACAAACAGAGGCTTTATGAGTCTGATAATCTAATTTTCTGTGCTACAGGACACTTACTCCAAAAAGCTGGTGATATAATCTCTGCTGCATGTAGACCAGGAGAATGGATTGGTGTTGGCAGTAATGTGAGCTGCCATGAGCTTTGCTGCTTCATGACCTTTCGTCCCACAGGAGTTTCCAATTCCATCATGGTTCATGCCGAAACTATAAAGAAAGAAATATTGTATTAGCCCAATATGCAACCAGATAACTATCCAGCATGGCACCACAGCTAACAGCAAATGGTTTTCAAAAACCTTTATGTTATTGATGAGAGTAGTCTCTACTTAATTAAGTATGCTGATGAACATTTATTGTCAAAACATTTCATTTCAAATCTGCCTTCATATTAAACCAGTCAGCTGATTTGTTTTTTAGTACGATTTATTTTTTATTATTCTTCAGCATCTGTAGAGATTGGTTTAAGTTCTGTGACGAACAGGTGAAATGTAAGAGACAGCAAGAAAATGGCTCAATCGATAAACGAATTAGAGCTCTTGAGATTTGAATTATATTTTACTACTGCATACGTGTTTATTGGTAAAAGCCCAAGCTGTACAGATCTTCAGTGTATTGCTACCATAAAAACCAAAGTAAGCAGATAACTCTCATTAGTCTCTTTATATATTGGTAAGTGAAGGGATTAAAATTTGCTAAAAAGATCCTCAATGAAATTAGTCAGATAATGTGTTCCCAATTCCTTCCTCATTATGATCAGAGTCCATTCTCTGAACGCTCCTCCAGTCAGCTTCCTATCAACACTTGAGCTCCACAGTCAGTAAGGAAGGCAGCACATGATGTGTTTTCCCTTAGGTGACCTACCTGTGGAGACAGCACAGGCATTGGCATAGATTTACACATTATGGGACAGAGCAGGAAGTCATTAAGCTCCTTGAATCCACACCAGCTCTCAGCGTACTGCCATCAGTACCATTCTCCCACATACTTTCTTGTAATCTATTCTCACTCACATGCCCCTTCACTCCCTCGGATGTTCCTGGCACCGACCTAAACCAGGGATAATTTATAGTAGTCAACTGATTTATTAGTACGTCTTTGGGATATGATGTGGGTAGGGGAAGGAACAGAACAACCTGAAAACAAAACACACAGCCACAGAAGCTAACGTAAACTTCACACAGGCAGCACAAGAAGTCAGGATTGAACGTCCCAACTCTTGAACCAAATGTCTCAACCATTGAAGACAAGCATATCAAATGCCCCTTTTACTACTCTTACAGCCCTACATCACCACTTTCAGGGACTTGTAACTCAAGGTCTCTCTGCACATCAATACCCTGAAGTTTCCTGCCACTTACTCCATAGATCGTACACAAACTTGGGCTGATGAAGAAAGATCTGGTCGCATGCACAATTTAAGGTCAGAGGGGAGAAAAACTACAGGTCTATAGAGCACTGTAGAATTCTGGAGAAAGTCTAGCTCAGTGGGTAGTGGAAGCAAACAAAGAAACAGAGACAATAATTCAGATTGTAGTAATAATAAAGTCTACATGTTCTTTGTATTTGGAGGTCAGTACTGAAGAAGCCCAGAAGGATTTGCAGAGGTGGAAAATGCTAGGGTTATCTTTGAAAATCTGGAAGCAACTTGGAAAAGTGAAATTTTGGTAGATGAAAGCAGTGCACACAAGTGGTTAAAGTGATCCAGGCAGATCAGGTGAAGAATGGCAATGCGGAATTTGTCCACCTTGTTCATTTGAATGACATGACTTGGAATTAGAGGGTCATTGGAGAAAATGATCTGGAAGAGGGAAGTAACCATTCCAATGGAAACATGGGCATCAAAGGTGGCATTAGATAGTTTGTTCTAGCAAGAAACATGGTATGGGATAAAACTTGGAGCGGGGAAAGAGACGAGTGGTACAAGGAAGTGATCAGACAGTCTTACCACTTATTGCAGGTAGTGACAGCTCATCAAAACCTCTGGTCAAGGAGGTGCCAATGAATGCTCCCTGACGGCATGAGTAATCAGACACACTGAAGGGAGGCAGAGTTAACAGAGTTAGTGATAGATGAGCCACTACCTGAGTGCATAGCGGAGATACTGCGAGGTTTGAGACGAGTGTGATTATGCCTGCGGTTTGTTGGTCAGGAAGATTGGTGGGAGTGACACAGCAACAAATGTACAAGAAAGAAACAGAGTGGCTGTAAATTCATCAAGCAAAGGATGGGAGGAGGATAATAGGGAAAATGAGCAAAACTGAGATTGAGATAGAGACTTGAGAGGGCAGAGTACTAAAGAGGATAGAAATAGGAATGACAGTAACAGGAGAATGTACCTGATGTTGTGAAGTAAGAAAGCAGTCATGATGGGACAACATTGCTGAAGGAGGGGTGCACTGACTTCGAGCATCAGTAAGCTGTTGTGTAAGTTGGCTGATAAATGAAATCCAAGAAAGTAGGATTTTAGAGGACAAATTCATTGATGCATTTTCGTGAAATTGAAGACTCATGCATGTAGAAGCTTACAAAGGGCAGAAAAAAAGTGAAATAGGAGGTCACCACAAGATCCAGAAATGGCAGAAAAAATGTATCTGGCACCAAAATATGCAATCATAGCCAAGACCAGACTCCAGCTGAAGCTGAAATCTCAGTCACAGACACAGCAGCAGTGGGTGGGGGATAGGCTGTAAACTCAAAATGCAACTTTAACATTTTACTAAAAGTAAACCACAAAACAGAACCATAGCAATTTAATCTTATGATACCTCATAATTCTGATGCCCAATGAAGTACCAGATTTTATACACAGTATCTCAAGAATATTCCAGGCTCACTGATGAAAACAACAAATAAGAATTGGGGGGTGGGGGTTGGCAGAGTAATGAGTAAAATGAACCCACTTTTAGAGAGATGGGAAAAAGCATGGTGACTGAGAAGCAGAAAAAAAGGACAGCAGTAAAGTGACAAAGGAGAGAGGAACAAATGGCATGTCATTAAATTTACTGCCCAGGAGCCATACATACAAGGCCTTCACCCCCCACCCCCCTGGAAGTTTTTATGCTTTATAGCATTGAATCACAGTGGATTTAATTTGGCTTTTTTGACATTGATCAACAGAAAAAGACTCTTTCGTGTCAAAGTGAAAACAAATCTCTACAAAGTGATCTAAATTAATTACAAATATAAAACACAAAATAATTGATTGCCTAAGTATTTGCCCCTTTAATAAGACATGCCAAATCATCACTTATGCAGCCAATTGGTTTTAGAAGTCAGATAATTAGTTAAATGGAGATCTGTTTTTGGAGACCGAAGTGTAGTCATGGTGCTTCAATTGTTTGAGGTAAAAATACACCTGTACCAGGAAGGTAAAACTACTAGTGAGTCAGTATCCTGGCACCATGAAGATAAAAGAGAACTTCAAGCAACTCTCCAAAAAGGTTATTGAAAAGCAAAGTCAGTAGATGGATACAAGAAAATTTCCATGTCACAGAATATCCTTTGCAGTACAGCTAAGTCAATCATTAATAAACAGAAAGAATATGACACAGCTGTAAATCTGCCTAGAGCACGCCATCCTCAAAAACTGAGTGACCGTGCAAAAAAGGGACTAGTGAGGGAGGCCTATTACAACTCTGGAGGAGTTACAAGCTTCAGTATCTGAGATGGCAGAGACTGCACATACAGCTGTTGCCAGGGGGCATTCACCAGTTGCAGCTTTATGGGAGAGTGGCAAAGAGAAAGCCACTGTTGAAAACTACATGAAATCTCAGCTTGCCAGGAGGCATGTGGGAGACTTTGAAGTTAGCTGGGAAACATTTCTACGGTCTAATGAAACCAAAATTGAGCTTTTTGGCCATCAGACTAAACACTATGTTTAGAGTGAGCCTAACACCGCACACCATCAAAACATGCCACCCCTACTGGGAAGTATGGTGGGGGCTGTGTCAGACTGTGAGTACTCTTCACTGCAGCAGGCCCTGGAAGGCTTGTGAAGGTGGAGTGTAAAATGAATGTAGCAAAATACAGGGAAATCCTGGAGGAAAACCTGATGCAGTCTGCAAGAGAACTGTTACATGGGAGAAGATATGCTTTCCAGCAAGATATTAACCCCAAGCATAAAGCCAAAGCTAAACAGAAACGGCTTAAAAACAACAAAGTTAATGTCCTGGAGTGGCAAAGTCAGAGTCCAGACCTCAATCCAATTAAGCATTTGCGGCTGGACTGGAAAAGGGCTGTTCCCTCACGATCCCCGTGCAATCTGACAGAGCTGGAGCAGTTTTGTAAAGGAGTATAGGGAAGAATTGCAGTGTCCAGATGTGCAAAGCCATTAGGGACCTCTCCACACAAACTCAAGGCTGTAAACGCTGCCAAAGGTGCATCTACCAAATACTGACTTGAAGGAGGTGAATACCAATGCAATCAATTACTTTAATAATTGTAATTAATTAAGATTATCTTGTAGAGGTCTATTTTCACTTGGACATGAAAGGATATTTTTCTGCTGATTAGAGTTAAAAAAGCCAAATTAAATCCCCTGCAATTCAATGTTGTAAAACAATAAAACATGAAAATTGCCAAGGGTGGGTGAATACTTCTTACAGGTACTGTAGAACCAAACAACGCAGTACAGGCCATTTGGCCCACGATGTTGTGCCAGCTTTCTCACCTCTTTTAAGATCAATCTAATCCTTTTCTCCCATATAGCCTTCCATTTTTCTATCATCCGTATTCCTACTTAAGAGTCTCTTAAATATCCCTAAAGTATCTTCCCTACCAACACACTCAGCTGTGTGTTCCATGCACTTACTAATCTTTGTGTAAAATCTGCACTTCTGACATCCCACCTATACTTTCCTCCAATCATCTTAAAATCATGCCGTCTCACATCAGCCATTGCTACCCTAGAGAAAAGGCACCGGCTGATCACTTTATCTATGCCTCTTATCATACACCCTATCAAGTCTCCTTCTCTGCAAATAGAGAATAGTAGCTCACTCAATCTTATCTCATAAGGTACATTCTCTAATGCAGGCTTTATTATGGTAAACCCCCTCTGCACTATCTTTACAACGTCCACATCCTTCCTAAAATGGTGCAATCAGAATGAAACACAATGCTCCAGGTGTGGTATACCCAGAGTTTTATACAGCTGCAACATTACTTCAAGGCTCTTGAACTCAATTCCAACTAATGAAGGCCAACACGCCATATGTCTTCTTAACCACTCTATCAACTTGCACAGCAATTTTGAGGAATTCATGCATTTGAACCCCAACAGTCATCTGTTCCTCCGTACTGTTGAGAATCCTGCCATTGTGTTTGTACTCTCCCACCAATATGAATCACTTCACAACTTCCCAGTTCAACTCCATCTGTAACTTCTCAGCTGAGCTCTGCATCCCGTCAATGTCCTGTTGTAAACAAGAACCATCATCTACACTATTCACAACACTACCAAACTTCACCTTTACTTACCAGCAGAGATGGGTCCCATTGTGCTTTTGTCGCACCCCTTGGTTTCATTATTTTTTATTAACTGCTAAATGCCCCTATGTCCATGGCCTTCCCTTTGCAACAATGAGGACATCCTCAGGGTGGAGGAGAAACATCTCATATTCCGTCTGGATAGCCTCCAAGCTGGTGGCATGAACGACGACTTCTTCTTCTGGTAATTTCTGTTTCTCATAATCTTTTCTCTTCCCCACTCTGGCCTCTTACCCTCCCCTGCCTAACACCTCCTCCTGGTGCCCCTCCTTCTTCCCGTTCTCCCATGGTCCACTCTCTTTGCCTGTCAGATTCCTTCTTCTCCAGCCCTTTACCTTTCCCACCCACCTGGCTTCACCTATCACCCTCTAACTGGTCCTCCATCCTCTCCCACCTTTATATTCTGGCATCTTGCCCCTTCCTTTACAGTACTGAATAAGAGTCCTTGGCCCAAAACATCAACCGTTTATTTATTTCTATAGATGCTGTCTGACCTACTGAGATCCTCTAGCATTTTGTGTGTGTTTAGGAGACTTTGGGAGAGGGAAACCAAAGGTCCACGAGCCAGTAATCATTGGAGGAACATAAGTAGAGAAGGTCAGTAACTTTAAACTCCTGGGTGTCACTATTTCAGAAGACCCATCCTGGACCCACCATATAAATATAATTGTGAAGAAAGCATGGCAGCACTTCTATTTCCTCAGGACTCTGCGGAGATTCAGCATGTCATCCAAAACCTTGACAAACTTCTATAGATGTGTGGTTGAAAGTGTGCTGACCGGTTGCATTACGGCCTGATAAGGAAACACCAATGCCTTTGAGTGGAAAATCCTACAGAAGGTAGTGGATTTGACCCAGTACATCAGAGGTAAAACCCTCCCAACCGCTGGAGACATCTACAAGAAATGGTGCCGCAGGAAAGCAGCACCCATTGGCAAAGATCCTCACCACCCAGGCCATCGCTCCTGCCATCAGGTAGAAGGTACAAGTGCCTCAGGACTTGCACCACCAGGTTCAACAACAGTTGCTACCCCTTAATCATCAGGCTCTTGAACAAAATGGGGATAACTGCACTCATGCAAGTACTCTTTAATCTTTCATGTGTGTTATTATTTGCTATTTATTTGTATCTACATTTGCACAGTTTGTCATCCACTGATCCCGTTTAGTTACTGTTCTATAGATTTGCTAAGTATGTCCACAGAAAAAGAATCTCAGGGTTGTACATGGTGGCATGTATGTGTTCTGATAATAAATTTTACTTTGAACTTTGTGTTGCTCTGCATTTCCAGCACCTGCAGAATCTCGTGTTTATGAAATGCCTTTTTTTCTAGTTCTGATCACTTGAATCTTTAACTCATTCAAGATCCCCATGGTAGCGTAGCGGTTAGCACAACCCTATTACAGCTTGGGGTGTTCCATAATTCAGAGTTCAAGTCTTGTGCTGTTCAGCAAAGAGTCTCTGTATGTCCTCCAGTTTCCTCCCACAGTTCAAAGGCATACCAGGTAGGTTAATTGGTCATTGTAAATTGTCCTGTGATTAGGTTAGGGTTAATCAGGCTTGTTGGGGGTTGTTGGGCCTCGTGACTTGAAGGACTGGAAGGGCCTTCTCCGTGCTGTGTCACTAAATAAATAAACAAACAAACAAACAGACAAGCAAACTGGAAATTGAATCTTTCTCTCTCCAAAGATACTGTTTGATTGATGAATGTCCCCTTACTCTTTTAATTCCACAGCCTGATTAACCTGTAACAACTAAAATTCTCTCCAATTCATTTTGTTTAAAACATCTTGCAAAAGTTATTAATTTATACCAATGACTACATCAATAAACATCAAAGTTCTTAGTTATATATTAATCAAGCCTTTTAAAACACATCTCTTCTAGCTGGCAGCCTATTCCATATATCTAATGTTCTGGAAAAAGAAGCCTTATTTCTTTTGGGGAAGGGAGGAAAAACTGGCAGGACACTCAACAATGCCTCCTCTTCGTGACTCAGTCTAGGAGTGGCAAGATGGGTGTGAGAAACGTTTTCCATGCTGTTTATGAACAGCTCCTCTGCTGAGTCAGTAACAACTGAAGGGACATCTGGCAGGGTGAGCAAAGTTTTCTTCTGAGAGTGAAGGATAACATGGGAAGAAAAATACAGATATAAATTAATCAGAATGGTAGCAAAGCAAAAATGACTGATCATCCTGATTTTCAAGTGCCGAAGTAAGTGACTGTGGTTATACATGCGCATGCGAAAAACATGAGTGTGTGTGAACATGCAGCTTTTTTTGCAAACAGGAACCTTTTAAGATTCAAATGTTTGCAAATGAAATAAATATGAGAATCCTTGTTATTAAAAGAAGTATTGACTGTCTGATATCACACTGCTAAAGAAAGCCCTATTTTACTTAAGATTTTCATGATCTAGGCACAAAACTTTAAAAGGATGAGTACCGTCCAGGAAAAACTTGGTCAAGATTTTTAATGGAGAGTCCTGCTGACTCGCAGTTGATCCCAAAAATAAACAGAAGCTTACTGAAGAGTGGATGAAATGTCTAGTGGGAATTTCCAAAACTACTGGGAGGATTCCTTCAGAGTTAAAGTCCAATCCAATAATATCCCCACCCATGAGAAAGTCTGCTCAGAACAAACCCTGCCCAAGCAACTTTGTAGCAAAGGTTAGTAGTTTGGTATCTATCTTTGACAGCTGGGGTCATTCAGAATCAACGTTTATCCAACTGTCTGGAGACTGACATTTAACTGCTGGATATCATTGCTGTTAGTGGGAAGGAGGAGGTGGATAGAAGGAGAAAGATGGGAGAAATGTGGTTGCCAACATTGCAACTTTGGATGTGATGCACTGGATTTATAGATGAAACTGCCCGCAATGATGCCAACATAAAATATGACCTTTAAGCAGCACTCTTCCAATACTTTCCTTGCTGTTAACGAAAGTTTCTGACTCTGTGTTCACCTCCTTGTTAAGTAGTTATCTGATTGAATCAGTTCTTAATGCTTAAATATGAAGTAACTAGACAGCAGTTCATTTATATACTGGATGTGGAAGTCTAACGGGAATAAATTGAATAATGTGTCAAAGGAATTTTACTCAATTTCTCCTGGTGTCAGGAAAAAGAATTGCAGAATGATTCCTTCAGAGGACAGATTGTCCATGAGCATTGCCAAGGACATACCGGATTGGATTAATTTTGATTCTTCCAATATTTATTATCTAATACTTGCTGACTCTTTAGTAGGATTCTTGCCAAAACAGGAAATCTCTTCTACTTAAATCATGATCAATTTCTTCTGAAGGATGTCAATCATTTAGAACGGGGGGTTGGGGGCTGGTAATAGGGAATAGAGGGCCTGAGGGATTGTTACAGCAGCTCTGAAGTGGTCCAGATAATGCATGTGTGTACCAGTACTGAGAGAGAATGAGGTACTATATTTCATGTCTTTTTATCAGAATCCTCTGTTTTCCTCCAGGTGCATTTTAATCAGGTACTACAGTGACCAGGACAAAACGTAAAATGATGTAATTGCAAGCAATAAATCCTGATTTTTTCATAATTTCTTTTTAATTGCACTGTGCAGCATCTACAAGTTGAAGTAAGAAATTTAGTTCCGAGGCTAAAATGTACTTGTTTACAACTTAATCCCTAAACAGTGATACAGCTTCTCTAATTAAAATGATCAAAATTCCTTACATTTTTAAAAAAGAATTGTTTGAATTATGCACAACAGGAACTCAAATGTCTCACAGGGGATACTGTACGACTTCACTGTTTTTTGATCAGCCATGATTAGAAAAATTCCAGACGTGATTCTTGGTTTGTGCTAAGGTTGCTTTAACTCAGTAGGAGCAGAGGTTGGGTCTCTGCAAATAGCTGTAGTGTCACTGTAAGGGTGAGGAAAATGATCCCCTCTCCTTCTCACTACATGGATACCCCCAGTAGTGACACCCCAAATGTGCCTATGAAGAGAAATTAGGTTTAACTGCTGATTACCATACAAGAAAAAAAGAATTTAGGTAAACATTTTCAGGAGGTTAAGAGTGCAATATTCCAGATATATGTATCACGTAGAAATTGCATTTTATTAGATTATTGATAATTTCTGTAAAAAATGATCCATATAGTTTCTTGCATTTAATGATTTAATTACTTGCTTCACATTTCAAGTTGTTCTAACTGTTCCTTGATCATTTTTTTAACTGTTAAACATTAAACTGACTGCAGAATTGTATCAGCATTTGATAAAACATGTCAGTTTCTACATTTAAATATTTTGACACAGTTTAAATACGTGTGATTTAAAATAGTATTAAAAAGACATTTAACCCTTTCTTTTCTTCACAAATATAAGGTGGTTGATGTTCTGATGTCTGCTTTCAAAACTAATGTTTTAAGTGTACCTCTGTTTGCAAATTAGGGAGTAGAAAATATAAATATCTGATTCTATTAATAGCCATATATTATAATATCAAAACTATGTTCTTAAGATAGTATTAATATTAAGCGTCCTAATTTAAGTAATAAGAAAAAAAAAGTTGTTCTCAATTTTTTTTGTGCGAAGAGTCATGAAGAGTTACATAGTTATACAACCTGGAAAAAGCCCTTTGACCCAACTCATACATGAAGCTTAACCAAACCTGACTGCATGTGGCCCTGTATCCCTCTAAATGTTTTCTATCATGTCTGAATCTCTTTTAAACATTGTAATTGTACCAGCCTCTACAGCTTCCTCTAGTGGCTCATTCAATATAGCCATCACCCTTAGTGTAATAAAGATCCCCGCAAATACATTTAAAATTTTTCTCCTTTTACCTAAATCTGTGTTCTCTAGTTTTAGACTCCCCTACTTTACCCATCCACTTTACCTCTGTCCCTCATAATTTTATGTACCTGCAGAAGGCCACCTTTTGACCCAGCCCAACCCACCCCTGGACATTCCTTATGATTCAAGCTCTTCAGTCTCAGTGGTGTCAGTAAATCCTTTCTCCACTCCAGCTTAATGATGTCCTTCCTATAGCTGGCTGACCAGAACTGGGCATAATATTCACAGAGCAACACACACAATACTGGAGCAGCTCAGCAAGTCAAGCAGCATCTATGGAAGGGAATACACAAATCCCATTTACCTTATCCTTCTATAGTTTGCCAATTTAAATGCCTATCTAAATGTCTCTTAAATGTAGTGTTTGTATCTGAATTGACTACCACTTCCGGCAGTATGTTCTAGATATCCACCACTGTAAAAAAAACCTTCCCCTCAAATCCCCTTTAAAAATCTGTTGTCTCAACTTAAAGTTAAACACACTTATTTACAACACTCTTACCATGGCAAGAAGATTCTGAATACCTACCCTATCCACCCCTCTCGTAATTTCATATATATTGCTCAGGAGACCTCTCATCCTTCTTTGTTCCAGGGGAAATAAACAAAGCTTATCCAATTTCTCCCCATAACTGAAGTCCTCCAGCCCAGGCACATCCTGGTGAATTTACTCTGCAGCCCAGCCAAATCTTTCTAAGAGCAGTGCAACCAGAATTGTGCACATAACTCCAAGTGTGATCTAACTAGTGTTTTGTGAAGATGTAACACTCAACTTTTATATTCTAGGCCCTGACCAACACAGGGAGCAAACCTATCTCCCTGTGTTGATATTTTCAGGTAAATATGGACGAACCTCAGGGTCCCTCTACTTAACACTCTTTAGCACTCTACAATTTACGGTATATACCCTACTCCCTGTTTGACTTTCCAAAATGCATTACTTTGCACGTGCCTGGATTACATTGCATGTGCCAATGCTCTGCCCACCTTTCCATCTGGTCTACATAGAACATAGAAAAGTCTAGCACAGTAATAGGCCCTTTTATCCATGACAGTGTGCAAACTCATTCAACCAGTAATTAAATGCCTAACTAAACTCTCCCTACAGAATATCCATATCTCTCCATTTTCTGCACATTCGTGTGACTATCTGAGAGCCCCTTAAATGCCTCTTCCATATTTGTCTCCACTGCCAAGCCTAGTAGCACATTCCAGCCACCCACCACTCTATGTGTATGAAAACCTATCCCACATATCTCCCTTGAACTTACCCTTTTTCACTTTAAATATACAAACTCTAGTATTAGACATTTTGACCATTGGAAAAATATACCAGCTGTCCATTTTTATGCTTCACATAATCTTACTTTATTCTCCCTCGACGGAATGTGTAATGTTTTGATCTGTATGAAAAAGACAGGCTTTCATGGTATCTTGGTGCATGTGACAATAATTAACCAATGCCATTACCAAACTTCTGTCAGGTCTTCTCTCAGCTTCTGCCATTCCAGAGAAAACAATCCATCTATGTCCAACCTGTTTTAATAGCACATGACCTCTCTCCAGGCAGCATTCTGGTAAACCTCTTTGACACCCTCTCCATTAAACTTTCACTTGGGGAGGCAATAATGGGATGACCACAACTGAATGCAATACTCCAGATGTGACCTAACCAGAGCTGCAATATGATTTCCTGTCTCTCGAATTCAATGCCTCTACCACTAAAGGCAAGCATGCAAAGTATCCTGCTGTAGACTCAGATAACCTTCCTTGCCATCCACAACACCAATTTTTATATAATCTTTCAATTTACTTATCAGATCTCCTACATTCACATCCAAATCATTAACATACGTCACAAACACCAACAGTCACGGATTCCAATCCGAAATGCATCCTTTCACTACTAATTTCTGCCAGTATCACCAAGTCAATTTGGGATCCCACTAGCTAGCTTGCCTTGGATCAAATGTGCCTTAAAACTCTGGACCAGCTTATTTCTACAGACCATGTCAAACACCCTACTAAAGTGGAAATAGACAACATCTACCATCCTGTCTTCATCAATTTCTTTACCTTTATCTCCTCAAAAATCTCGATCAATTTAGGGAGACCAGATCTTGCAGCATAAAGCAATGCTGATTATCCTTGATAACTCCTGGCTTTTTAAATGCATTAAGTCCTATCCTTGAGGATTTTTTTCCAATAATTTACCTACCACTAATGTAAGGCACAGTGGCAGGCAATTTCCTGATTCATCCTTGCTGCCCTTCTTAAACAGAGGAACAACATTTGCTATCTTCTAATCTTCTGGCACTTCACCTGTTATTAATGAAGATGCAGAAATCCCTGTCAGAGCCTCAGCCATCTCCTTCCTTGCGTCTCATGGCAAATTGAGGTAGATCCCATCTAGCCCCATGGATCTATTAACTCCTCGTGCATTCCATGACATCTAAAATCTTCTTCATTTTGTTGATCCCCAAAAAAATAATCCATGCAACCATTGTTGAACTCTCTGTCTTCCGTGTTCTTCTCTTTGATGAATACACATGTAAAGTATTCATTTAGAGTCTGTTACACAGTCCTTGATTTGACACGTAGATTACCCCTTTGATCCCAAAGGGAACTCATTCTTTCCCTGGTTATCCTCTTGCTGCTGATATACTTAAAATGTCTTCAGATTCTCTTTGAACTTACTTGACAGACATATTTCATGGCCCCCTCTCGCCCTCCTAATCTCTTTCTTAAGTTCTTTCCTGCACACTCCATATTCCTTAGGAGAGTCCCTATAGCTGACATTTGCCATATGTTTAATTTCTTCCAAAATCCAACCTTCAATATCCTTTGCCTTCTATTGATAGAATTTAGTAATGCTTCCAATTCAGCCTGCACAGCTAGCCATTGCTTTGTGTACAAGCATTAAATCATTTTGATAGTGAAGCATGCAGTTGAAGTCAGTGATGCAGCACATTAAGACTTGTATTCTTGCTAGTATCCCTCTTTGCTAAAGAATTTCCAATGTGATTGAATCGAAGAACAGCACAGCCCTGAATGAGTTCACTTGTCCACTGAACCTGCACTGCAACCTTTATCATTAGTAAGCAGGAAAGTAAGAACTGAAGACATATCAATCAATGTTACTAACTGAATTATGCCTTTGCAATTCTTATTGATCAGGTGGCCCTATGGCAGAAGCCAAGATTAATAGTACACATAGTCAGAAATACCAAAAAGGAAAGGGATGGGTGGTGAAACTAAATGAGGCATCAATTTAATAAAAAAGTATTTAGGCAGCACACAATATTTGCAGCTACTGCATTGCTGAAAGGAGGCACAACAGGGGGAAATATCATTTCTTTGACATTTGCAGTTAGGATTCATAAACTAATATCACTTCAAGTTACTGAAAGCTGCATTTCTGTGAACTTGGCACAGTTATACAAAGAATTCATTTTAAAATTGGGAATAGGGATTACTTTTAATTCACTCACTTGTGACCAATCTCATGTGCAATTGTGAATGCTGAACCCAAGCCAATATCTTCATTGATGCTGCAGCTTCGCTCAGGCTCACACATTCCAGCCACTGAGGCCAAGCCTAAGTAAACAGAGGGAGACACAAAGGGTCAAGCCAAGGTGTTTCAGTCTTAAATACTCTTGTTATAATGGTTTAGGCTCTTTTTTTCATACACAACTATATAACCTGCATACACAGAAGGAATAATTGGCACAAGGTTAAGTTTATAGTCATTTGCAAATTCACTGGAGGGAATTGCACTTTACAGGCCAGACATTAACTTTTTTGAGCTACAGCCAGCGCTGGAAAACGTCTAGACTAGGGGTTAGATTTATAAATTTACTTCTGGTAACTTGGGACCACCTGAAATTTGAGCCTGAAGAGGGAACTAAAATCAACATTTCTATTATTTTTCTATTCTTACCTAGCAAGAAGTAAAATGTACTTTTTGTATGGCAATTTTTTTTGGATTAGTAATTTGTTTATATTGCAGAAAACTGTTGAAATAGGTAAGTGTTATCTTAACACATCTGAATTTCTGTTT
Source organism: Hypanus sabinus (assembly GCF_030144855.1). Classification (NCBI taxonomy): domain Eukaryota; kingdom Metazoa; phylum Chordata; class Chondrichthyes; order Myliobatiformes; family Dasyatidae; genus Hypanus; species Hypanus sabinus. The sequence goes on along the minus strand of NC_082719.1, from coordinate 62,974,118 downwards.
TATAAATAGAAGAAAAATAGTTCCTAAGTAGTTCAGATTGCTGTCCAAAAGAATTTTTGTTTCTTTTTTTAACATAATGAATTATGCATTTGAAAATATCTAAGTATTAATTAAAATTTGTATCTAACTATAAGACATTCTTACATTTTTAACCCTATATACCTTGCAGTACAACATTTAAGTATTTGGAAAACCTGCGTATTTTAAACTTATGAACAAACTACAAAATTACAAAGAACTAGTCAGCAGTTTTTGATCATTCTAGTATAATTTGTACCATTGGTAAAGATGACATATTATGTGCTGTAATTATTTTCAAGTTATATGCAATTAGTTTACACTGTAATAAGCTGTAGCAGTCAAGAACCTACAATGCAACAAGTAGTAATTTAATCATTTTCACTCCCGATGTGCGGTGTAAAAATTAACTACAATTAAGACAATGGAAGCACGCAGCTTGTGCCAATCACCCACCCACCACCCCACTCCAGTCGACATGCTTTTGCTCTATACAGGTCACCCACAGAGTACTGTTCATAACCCAAACAGTTTGCAAGTCGGAAATGCAGCCGCAAACTGAATTCCTGCACAGCAGAAGATGCTGGCAGCCCTGCAGTAGCTGGCAAAGACATATCGCTGGTCTCCCAAGCATTTATTTGTATGTACAGAGCACATATTAAGTCAGGCATTTGTAAGAACCTGAAGTATAGATCAATAAGATATGTCACTCAATTGTGGTAGTCTTCTGAAAATGATACGTAAAGGATGAGAGGACAGAACAGTCGTTACTATGAAAAAAATTATAGGAGCCTTTGATACAAGAATATATCCACAAGTGGAATACCAGTAAAATAAATCGTTCTATCTTTGCAGTTTGGTTTAAAAAAACTGGCATTAAAATTAAAAGAAATTTAATTGATCAGTAAGATTATTGAGAAAAGAATAAGAACATTCATTAGTTACAGCAGTAAAATCTTACCCAGAGTTCCACAAGGCTTATTTTTATAGGTGCAGATGTCATACCTACAGGGAAGAAATTGTGAAGAATTCAGTAGCATATAAAATATTGTTTTGTTTTGTGTAGTTATTCCATTAATATAACATAGTTAACATTAGTAGATGATGATCGGTGAAATTGCCAGCTAGCATTGGTGTTTTCAGCACTACAGTGAAAATGATGTGAACAGCACGCTTACAGGATCTGGCTTCAAACCAATGGGATATCTGCCAGTTAAAAAAGTTAAACGTGATCTTTGTAGTCACAATGCTCAGTGAAAAGGAGGTGAAGAGAAACAGCATGTCTGGAGACAAAGCCACAGTAAGTGGTTGAATCTGTTTTTTTTAAATTAGAACATGGATAATGAACTTCCAAGATGGTCAAATTAGTGCATATTTCCAAGTAGTAATGTACATGGCTACATAAATGTATGTTATATAATATAAACGATAGAACACTTCTCTAATCCAGTCTTTTTTGATCAATGGCAGCAAATCTCTTCCCCAAATCAAAAATATTATTTCATGTTTACAATGGTATAAGCTTCACGTATGTCAGATTTTTAATCCATTTTCAGTGTCAATAATATTTGATATTAAGCTGTTACATCCACCAGTCTATTCATATATTACATGCCTCTTCTAAGATGTGTCAGTTCTTTCCCCCGGAAAGGCAACTTAATGTGTAAGATCGCTATAATTTTTTTTAAAAGTATGCATATTATAAAGAAACCTTTACTTCCAATCTGAAGGGATAAATACTGCAAGAGATGGAACACATAGTACATTTAGTGGCTACTCTGAATGCTGATTAAGACCCTACTCAAAGATGTGTATCTTGTTCATTAACTATGTCACTGTAGCATACTCTTGCAACTTCTACAAAGGAAGGTGGATCTTTCATGTGTTTCAAAAGGGTAAATAGAATTAGAAGGGGTAAGTAGACTTTTCTGCAATTGCAAGCATTCGTTCAAGACAGTATATTTGGTTTTAATTAGGGAAATTTAGGATAGGTTAAAAAAAGATTCCTGGCAGAGGTAGAGGGAAATGGTCACTCAGAAATCACGATTACTGTAAAATTCCATGATGGAAGACAAGATCAAGTTTTAGATTTTAAATAGGAATTTAAAAAGTGAAGAATTCAATTAGATGCTAGGCATAAGAATTGTTTCCTGCATCTTGTATGTGGCTAGTTTGGGAAAGACTTAAAATACGCAGCTGTATTTCAGATCTCTAGGATACAAGGACATGTTCTGGGATAGGTGGCAACTGAACAAAGGAAGTAGATGCAAGCAAGCAGTGATTTGCGTACTTGCAAAGAGGGATAAGAGGTAGAATAGAATTAAATTGGAATTACAAAGGAAAATACATTCATGATATTAGCATACAAATTTGATGCTTTTGGAAATTTATCAGAATTTGAGTCGGGACAGAATTTAAGAAGAAAGAGGACCAGAAAGTAAGGAGACTGAAATAGCTGAGTAGTTCCACCTAAAAACTTCTGGAATTACTCAGCACCTGACGCAGGACCAATGATCTGAAACATTAATGCTGTTTCTCTCTTCACAGATACTGCCTAACTTACTAACTATTTTCAGCTCTTTCTATTTATATTTCAGATTTCCAGAAATAGCAAGCAATTTTTTCAAACTTCAAGGCATTCATATTCTTTTAGTTTCAATAGTGCAAGATGATAAACTGTCAGGTGTTGGCAAAGAAAACAACTATTTCACATTTCCATGCACATATATATCTGCAAGAAGAAATACCTCTGTAGAGGACAGACAATCATTCAACGTTTAAAATGTCTGTTCTCTCCAATGATACTGCCTGGCTGATTGATGTTGCTATATTCAGTTGTTGGAAAATAAGCATACAGAGGTTCTGCAATATTTAAAACAAAAGGAAAGCTTGGAGAGAGCGGTAGGAAATGTGCTAAATGGAGCATTATGGAGCTTACTTTCTTGTCTAACTACAAGTAATTGGAGGAATTTTACTGAATTTGCCTAATAGTAACAAAGAACTTATCTCTTTACTTTGCTTTCCCATTGAGTTAATGTTGCTAGTTATTGAAAAGGATAGTGCTTAAAATGCAGTTTAACAGTTCAATTATCAAAGAGCAGGTCATTTTCAAAGCAGAAACTCGTAACTCCAGAAGTAGTCATATTGGCAGATGAGGTTCTCCCCGGCAATGGACTGCAAAGAAGGCAATCAAAGCTTGCAGTGGGATCTAGATCTGCTGGAAAATGGGCTGAAGATGGCAAATGGAACCTAATTCAGACATGTGTGAGGTCTTTCACTTTGAAAGGACAATACAGCATAGGAGTTACACAGTGAACAGTAGGGCAATGAGGAGTGCAGTAGAACAAAGGGATCTGGGAATTCAGATCCACAATTCTGTGGAAGTGGTATCGTAGGTAGATATGATCTTAAGGTCATAAAGAGAGCTTTTGGCATTTTGGACTTCATAAATCAGGATACTGAGTACAGGAATGGGATGTTATGTTGAAGTTGGTATTAGATGCAGGTGAGGCCATATACGGAGCATTGCTTGTTACCTACAGGAAAGATATCAATAAGTTTGAAAGATTACAAAAATAATTCACTAGGATGTTTCCATAGCTCGAGGACCTGGGTTATAGAGAAAGGCTGAATAGGTTAGGACTTTATTGCCTGGAGTTTAGGAGAATGCAGGAGATTTGATAAAGGTATGCAAAATTATGAGGGGTAAAGATATGGCTAATACAAGCAGGCTTTTTCCACTGAGATTGGGTAGACTAGAGTTCAGAGATTAAGGGTGAAAGGTGAAATATTTAAGGAGAACTTGAGAGGAACCTCTTCACTCAGAGGGTGGTGCAAATGTAGATAAGTGGTGCATATGGGTTCAACTGCAACACTTAAGAGAAGTTTGGATAGGTATATGATGTGAGGGATATGGAGGGCTCTGGTCCAGGTGCAGGTTGATACAGACTAGATAGGCTGAAGGCCTGTTTCTGTACTGTAGTGCTCTATGACTCAATCTCCGTATGTAACTCGTCATTGTACTGAAAGCCAGAATTCATTTTCAATCACATAGCAATAGAATAACAATTCTTATTGAATACAATAAAAATTTCTTCATGGTACATAATTACAATGGTACATGCACTTTACAACAAATCTGGCAAGCTTTAGTTAAAAAGAATGCAAGTTCCATAAGAAAAGAAAACAATGGATCGGTTATACAAGAAACTTTTATTAAAGGCCTACTTGATATCGATTGTATGGATCGATGCACCGCATGATTTGCAAAAGATGGGTCAATATCCTTGAGTAAGATGGAATCCTAATGATTTTTTAACATGAAACCCCAACTTCTACGCAAATTGGTCTGTCAGAATACTTATGTTGTAGTCACCTACAGATAAAAATAACCACTGAGTTCAAAGATTTCCAAGTCCTCTTACCTTTGTTAAAGCTATTTTGAGTAAAAACCCTAGGACCTACTTTTGTGAAGTGATTCCAAAACTTTTAATGTAAATGTAAATCGTTTAACATAAAAATGACATGGTGACAATCCTGTTTTCATTAACTTATTTTCATTTGTTTATGAACCAAGGGAATATTTTCTATGGGATTCTCGGAATTTTGAAAAGAAACACAGTTGCACTAAAGACACATAAAACACTCATTAATCAAAATTTATGAGTTTTCTAGTACCCCCAATGCTGCAAAATCACAAGAGATTACATTGAAGTCTTAACTGCAAAAGTCTAATTTCTAATCCTGTACATGGTCTTTTAGAAACTGTTTCTTGAAAATGCTTAAGTAGTAATAGACTATGGAAGATCATTAATGACATTACTGTTCATAAAACAATCAGACCAATAAACCAGAAATTGATTTATGTTGGACACAAATGATACAGGTGATTAGAAGGATGAAGCCAGATCACGCATCCAAGTGCATTTAAATCACGAGTGTAATGCCAATCTTTCCTGATACTGTCAGGAAATGCAGTCAGCGGGAAAACTGGAAGGAAAGCACATTTAAAAAGACAGGCAGATCTTGTTCCTGCAACAGAACTGATGTAACTAGTTGCCTGTAATACTTGTGGACCAGTCTATCAGAATTGCTGAAGGTGCTCATTACTGAGCTCTGAGGAAGTAGCTGGCTGTCCTCCTAAAGACATTAGGTGTATCCTGAAAATGATCAGGCAAGGAAAGAGGGAGCAGATGATCTTTACAAAGGTTAAACTTTGAGGTGTTAGAGTGTGTCAGAGTGCTCCCCTGATAAGACCTCCCTTAATTTGCATGCTCCTCACCACCCTAAAAACAATTAAAAACAGCTATAGATATTGAAAATCAGAATCACTAACAAAAAAATGCTGGATACATTCACTGGAATGCTGGACAGATTCAGTAGATCAAGCAGCATTTGCAAACACAGAAATAGTGTGAACATTTCAGGTTGAAGAAGAAGGGCCTTCAACCTGACACTTAACTTTGAGTTTCTTTCCACAAATGTTGCCTGGCTTACTGGGTGCTTACAGCATTTTCAGTTTTTATTTCAGAGCCTTAACGATCCAATTGGACAATTGGTGCACAGGCTCAGATCATTTACGTATAGCTGTGATTTTGCTAAGTTACTTTGTCCTTTGCTTTGTATAAACCTAGGAAGCAGTGTTTAGAACCTCAACATAACCTAGGAATAGAAACCCCCCTCATACTCCTCCCCATTTATTACATCAGTCACTGCAATGCACTGAAAAAAAACTTCAAACCACTTTTTATAATCCTGTTTACATTGTAAATACATCTTGGTGATTATGTATTTATGCACATTTTATTCCATATCTGCACTTTAACTTCTAACTATTTTTATATAAGTATTTGTTATAATTGCTGATTCTTGTTGTTTGTTAAGTGTTGCCCCAATGCATCACAGAAAATACCTAATATATGTCAGTGTATATGCAAATAAAGTTGATCTTTGATACTTGAATAAAACTTGCCAATACTAGTTGATAGCCACTTTCTGAATGATTTTAATATTCTGGCTCCTACTTTTTCCTTGGATTAATACATTTATTTTAAGTGTCCCCGCTCATGTAATGAAGAATATCAGATGTATGTGTTAAGAGCCAATTTCCACCGTTATTGCCAGCAGACTGTTCCAGGCTACATTTTTATTAATAATATAAAACACTTCAGAGAGCTCCTTTTAGTTCATATATAATTTAAATAAGCTGATTTACAAGCAATTTTAACATCCTTTCCCTCTGTGCTGAACAAGGGCATGAATAATCATATAGTTCTATTTTAAATATGGAGAAAATATTGAGATATTTAAGGGTATTAAATCCAGATCCATGTCTTTTAAATGCTGTATATACAAAATAATATTCAACTATTGTCTCAAAATATGCTGCAGAAAAAAAATTCTAATTACTTTGTTCTTACAGTGATTATTTTGAAAAGCTTACTTAATACACACAAAATGTTGGCCAGATAGCATCTATGGAAAAGAATAACTAGTCGACGTTTTGGGCTGAGACCCTTCTTCAAGACTGAGAAGGAAGGGGGAAGATGTCAGAATATAAAGGTGGGGAGATGGGAAGGAGGGTAGCTGGAAGGTGATAGGTTAAGTCAGGGGGATAGGTAAAGTCAAGGGCTGGAGAAGAAAAAATCTGACAGAAGAAAGGGAAGGAGGAGGGTACCCACACAGAGGTAATAGGCAGGTGAGAAGAAGTAAAAGGTTAGAGTGGTGAACAGAGGAAGGGAAGGTGGGAATTTGTTTACCAAAAGGAGAAACTGATATTCATGCCATAGGTGGGAGAGTTCCCAGATAGAAGGTATGGTGTTTCTCCTCCACCCTGAGGGTGGCCTCATCTTGGCCATGGACCAACACATCGTAAAGGCAATGGGAATTAGAATTAAAATGTTTGGCCCCAGAAAGTCCCGTTTGTGGAGTATGGTACGGATGTGCTCGACGAAGTGGTCCCCAAGTTTAAAATAGGTCTCACCAATGTAGAGGAGGTCGCATTGGGAGCACTGGACACAACAGATGATCCTTGCAGATTCGCAGGAGAAGTGTTGCCTCATCTGGAATAACCATTTGGGGCCCTGAATGGAGGTGAGGGAAGAGGTGTATTGGCAGGTGCAGTACATTGGCTGCTTGCACGGATAAGAGCCAGGAGCGAGGTTAGTGGGGAGGGACAAATGGACAAGGGAATCAAGGTGGAAGCGATCCCTGCAGAAAGCAGAGGGAGAGGAGGGAATGATGTTTAGCAGTAGGATCCCTTTGGAGATGGCGGAAACTGTGGAGATGATGTCTTGTATATGGAGGCTGATGGGGTAGTATGGAAGGCCAAGAAGGTCTCTTTCCCTATTAAGTCAGAGAGAAGAAAGAGTGAGGTTGGATGTATGGGTAACAGCAGAGATGTGGGTGAGGGCAGCATCAATAGTAGAGAGAGGGAAATCCCATTCTTTAAAGAAGGAGAACATCTCTGATGCATTGGAATGGAAAGCCGTGCCCCAGGAACAGGTGCGGGGGAGATGAATAAACTGAGAAAAGGAAATAGCATTTTTCCAAGAATCAGGGTGGGAAGAGGTATAGTCAAGATAACTGTTGGACTCAGTAGGTTTAACAGTGCATTTGTGTAGAGTTCAAGGTCAAAGAAGTTTAACAATAAATTACCTGGTTCCATGTTAGGATCGTTATTCACAACTTTTATCTTGCACTTGAAAATGATTTGATTGTATTGCAGCATTTATCATGGTTACTTAAGGTGAGTCAGGCAACTACTCAACATTTGATCACAGAGTATACAGTTTATCCCATGTCTACTTTTGGGATTAACTCAACCGAGCACGTTTGAAAGAAAACATTTTCTACTTTACTTCAATACATAGGAACTGTTTCACACTAAAGATGATGTGCTAATCTTAAAATATTCATAGACATTATGCATCTGACGCATCTACACATATTTATCAACTTCATTCTCAAAATTAATAACTTTAGAATCAGAATCAGGTTTACTATCTCTGAGATCATGGCAGCAGTACAATGCAGGCAGAACAAATTACGGTAGTTACAATAAAAATAAATAAATAGTGTAAAAGAGGAATAGTGAGGTTCATGGACTGTTCAGAAATCTGATGGCAGAGGGGAAGAAGTTGCTCCTAAAACAGATCTCAGGCTCCTTTACCTCCTTCCGAAAGGTATTAATGAGAAGAGGGCATGTTCCAGGTGGTAACTTTATGCTACTTTTCAAAGAAAAACAATCAATGTTAGTTACAATATTGTAGATCCACATTTAATCAACCTATAGAAATCAAGAAAGCAGCACTTCTACTATAACCTGAGCAATGCTTTTTGAGTTCACAACATATGCCAGTGATATTAAACCTGATTCTCATTCCAACTTCAGAACAGCAGCACTTTTCTCCTGCTTTCCCTTCCCCCCTCCACTCCAGCCCTCCTGAACTGCATCGAGGATCTATCACTAGGCTCTCAGGGTTAACTTCCTCATGGGACTCCAAAAACACTCTACCACCAGTTTCCTCCCAAGGTTAACACAGCTTTCTACCAGATGGAGTTTTTTTTTCCTCCATAAACAACTGTACTCCTGTGCTGATTCACTTTCTTCCCAAAGCACCTCGAATTTTCTTCTGTTCTCCTTTCCACGGCAACAATTCAGCAGTCATTTATACATTCCCTAGATCAATGCTCCATCTTCTCACCTCTCTCCTATCCCCACACAACCTTCACCCCTCTCATGCTTGGTGATTCTGAGTTATGAGATGCGTTGGTGGTTGGATATGGCAGTACTGCAGTTTTCTTAAAGGAGTTCATACAAAGACACTGAGGTAAACATTGTTTAATAATAAAATAGACATAGCCATCTTTTAAATAGATCCTCCCTCCCACCATCCCCCGCCAACACTTTATTCATCGTAGACACTCTCCTTTTGCCATAAGTAGACCGCATTGTAAACAACTGGCAAAATGTGTTCCTGGACATTGGTAAGAAGAAACTTAAAAAGGATTTCAGCACTTTTAAAATTAAAAGTGATGAAATTACTTGAAGAACTTTAAGCCCAGAATGTAGCATTTAACACCACAGGGGACAGACGCTTAAAGCTTGAGGTCAGGTTAGATGTCAAAGCCTGGGGGAGGGGACTCCTAACACAGAAGGGAATACTGCAGCTGCAATGCTTAAGGTTGTTGAGATGGGGAGGTGGCAATCATTTGGAGGAAGTCCAGGATCAAATCACAGTCCCAATTTTGGGAATTCTAACACAAGCGAGGCTGCAAACTAGCTAAAACACTCCTACCTTGGAGATGGAGAATCCAGTCAGTACTATGCCAAATCTTCATGACAGAAAAGTATGACAGATGGAAATCATGAAGAGATTGTGCACATGTGCAAGTTCTATATAACCTCAGTACTTCCAAAAGAAAAGAACTTAATTGCAGTTGAACAATTTCATGTTGATTATTGCCATTATAAATATGTCATTATACAATGGAAAATCTTAACAGAAAGTGCATGCGAAGTTATGATCCTTAATGTTGATGTCATGTACATGAAGTCACTGCCAGGTAAAATAGGGTCACAGAATGGGCAGAAATAAATGAGGATCAAGGAAAACATGATGCTGTGTTCCTGTGAAGGAGGGTAGATTAAGTTTAATGTTAATGAAGACCAGAGATTAATGTTGAAAAAGAGTGGATGTGGGAAGTGGAGAATGAAGAGATGGGTAAGGAATGATTAGGGTTCAGACAAGAATTAGAAATGTGTGGGTGAAATGGCAAAAGGTTTAAAAAATACAGTACATCTGTAAAACTAGTTCACAAATGATAGGGCAACAGTGCAGGTAAGTGTCTGTGGCAGAGATAGCTGAGAGAGGCAACACCACAGATATGTAACTTTTTCAGTGGATAGGGGAGTGTAGCTCCATCAAGTAGGAACTGCTGTAACCATGCAGTGAAGTGTATCTACTGAGGAAATCGCAGGCCACGATATTTATAACAGAATTTCAACCCCTATTTCAATTAAGAGATAGCCACCATGAATTAGTTTTTATAACCTTCCTTAAAAATGACAAGGCAAATGGACAAAGTAATGTAGAAAGTGTTTTGCATGCTTGCCTTCACAGACTGAGAGATCAGCTATGAGAGTTGGGACGTCATGTTATAGACAGATAAAAATAGATTAGGCCACACCTGCAGTATTATGTGCATTTCTGATTGCCACACTACAGTAAAGATGTGGTAGCATTGGAAAGAATGTAGATGGGTACACAAAAGCTGGGGAAACTCAGTGAGGGTCCAGACCCTTCCTCTTTGAGGAAGTATTTTACTAAGCTGTTCCTTGGAATAAAGAGCTTTAGGTAAAAAGAATAGATTGGACAGACAGGGTTTATTCTCACTGGAAACTAGGAGGATGAAAAATGTCTTATATAGGTTTATAAGAAGCAGTATATAGTCAGAATCTTCTTCCTAAAGTAGAAGAACCCAAATCAAGAGGGACCATGTTTAAAGTGAGATGGAAGAAACTTAAAGGAGATCTGAGGGGTAACTTTGTCAGATAAAGGGACTGAGTCATTATGAACAAGCTGCCAGATAATATTGTGGAGACTGAAATAAGTACAATATTTAAAAGGCAATTGATCAGGTACTTGAGTGGCAAAGGAGTAAAGGGATGTGGTGGTAATGTGAACAAAGAAGATTAGTGTAGAAAGACTTCACAGTCAGCATGGATGAGCTGGTCCAAAGTGCCCTTTCCTGCACAATACTGTGTATGACTCTGTATTTGACAGTGTAAGAAAATGTTTAGTTTATTACCTCTATAAAGTTCTTCTGCAGGACAGAGTGGGGGAGAGGGGAATTCTGCTCTGGCGTTGACATGGGATATTGAATTGACACTATATTCTTTAATTGAATGAAAATAAAAACAATGTCAGTACATCTAGGATATAGTTTCAATACAGTGAAGATAAGGGAGGGAATTATTACCAGTGGCTTGACTAATGTTCATTTTTCAACCATAATCACAATGGTTAGTGATCATACACAACAAAATGATGGAAAAATAATCTACTCCAAAAGAAATTCAAGGGTGATTTTGTGACTATTCTAACCACTGCTCAGGAAGTCTCAATTTATATTGTTCCTATGTATAAGTTACAAGTTCTTGGAATGCATCATCAGAAAAATTAGTTCCCTTAATAAGACTGTGTTCTTCCAAGAACGAACAGGATTCAGACCTAAGTGGGATCATTCCAATCAAGGCTTCACTCTAGCAATGGATTTGAGGGTTCTCAGACTCTGCTGTCTATGATCTGTCATGAGCAGCTTATGCTAAAGCCCTCACTCGCATCAAAATAACATAACTGAAACTGAAGCAATTAAGAGAATGTTACCATCTGGTAAATAAAGTCATTTCACCCTTGAGCAACAAATACGAAATGCTGGTGGTACTCAGAAAGTCAGGCAGCATCACTGGAGGGAAAGAAACAGTTGATGTCTCATGCCAAGACTCTTCATCAGCACTGGAAAGGAAGGAGGAAGAAACCAGAATAAGGAGGGAGGGAGGAGTGGAGTGACTACAAGCTGGCAGGTGTTAGGTGAGACCACTTGAGGGTAAGATGGCTAGGTGAGATATGGGACAAAATAAAAAGTTGGAAGGGGAAACCTGGAAGAGGTAAAGGACTGAAAAAGGAGAAATCTGATCGGAGCAGACTGTGGATGATGGAAGAAAGGAAAGGATGAGAGGAACTAAAGGGAGGTGATGAGCAAGTGAGATGAAAAAGGGTGAGAGGGTAACCAGAATTGGGAATGGGAAAGAAGAGAAGGAGGGAGGGGTTAAATTACTGGACATTGGAGAAATCGAGTACATAAGATTGCAGACTACCGAGACAATATACAAAGTATTGCTCCTCCATCAAGGCAGTTGAAGAGCCCATAGACAGACACATCAGAATGGGAATGGCATGTTGAATTGAAATGGGTAGCAGATTGGGAGATCCTTTTGCAGCATACAGGGCAAAGGTGCTTGATAAAACTCCCCCGAACTACATAGGGTCTCATTATTGTAGATGAGATGCACCGGTAGCACCGAATACAATAGATGACCCGAAGAGATTCACAGGTGAAGTGTCACCTTTCCAGGAAGGACTGTTTAGGGCCCTGAATGTTGCTGAGAGTGGAAGTATGGGGGTAGGTAAGCATTTGTTACAGTTGCAGGAATAAGTGCCAGGAGGGAGATCAGTGGGGAGGAATGAATGGACAAGGGAGTCTTCAAGTGCAGCCTCCTCTACATCAGCACTTTTATTCAACTATATAAGTATTTTCATTGAAGCCAATCCATCACTGTCAGTTTAACAGCAAACAGTTAAAATTCATTAATGTGCACTATAAAAATATATTTTATTATTATTAAATAAACATTCCTTTTAAATGTTCTTCATGATTGAAAGTATAAAATATTTTTCTAAACAAATTGTGACATTTGCTGATTGAAAATTGGCGCAGTAACAAGATTATTGGAGTAAATGGTTAACAAAACCACTGGATATTAATAAAATGTAATGCCAAAATCTGAATGGATTTATAATAAATTTATCAAATAATTGCTGAAAATAATTGTAATATTTAAACAATATTGTTCTCCAAAATAAAATCTAACTAAATTAATTTCCAAAAGTAACTTCCTTTAGGTTTTAGTTCTTCTGAAAATAAATAGGAAGAATACCAAATTGAAACCAGGAAGACTAGCATGGACAATCATTTCTCAATTTGTCAACAGCTACAAAAATATTTTTAGAAATAAAGTATATGGTAGCCACATATTAATCATGTTCTGGAGAAAGACCTATTTCAAATGTAGGATTACTGCCTAAGGTGTAGCACATGCTCTAATAATGATCTATCTTTATACCTTTTCTATGCTCTATTTGTAAGCCTAAGATATTGGCAATGATGCAGACAGGAGTGAAACGGCACACACAAAATGCTGGTGGAACGCAGCAGGCCAGGCAGCATCTACAAGGAGAAGTGCTGTCGACGTTTCGGGCCGAGGCCAGAGTGGTTTACTACAAAAACCTTGCACTCAATGTTAGCAAAACCAAGAGACGAATTCTGGATTTGAAGAGGGTGAAGTAAGGAAACAGGCGCCAGCATTCACCAGAGGTCAGCAGCAGAAAAGATGTCAACAGAGAGGATGTCTTTACTCAGAGAGTGGAAGCTGTGTCCTTGCAGTAGAAGTGGTAAGGACAGGTTCGGTATTGTCATTTGAAGTAAAATTGAACAGGCATATGGACAGGAAAGGAATGGAGGGTTATGGGCTGAGTGCGGGCCAGTGGGACTAGGTGAGAGTAAGCGTTTGGCACGGACTAGAAGGGCCAAGATGGCCTGTTCCCGTGCTGTAATTGTTATATGGTTATATAACATCTAGAAGATCTGTCCTGGGCTCAACACACTGGTACAACTTTGAAGAAGGCACACCAGTGGTGCTACTTCATTAGAAGTTTGAGGAGATTCGGTACACCACCAAGTGCTCTTGCAACTTCCGATAGATACCTGATGACTTGTTACATCCAGCCTGTTATGGAGACTCCACTGCACAGGATCGCAAGGGGCTGCACACAGTTGTTGACTCAGCCAGTACATCACAGGTACAACCCTTCCACCACTGAGGACATCTGCAAGAGGCAGGACCTCAAGATGACGCCATCCTCAAGGACCTTTTCCATCTGGGACATGCACTCTTCTCACTTCTACCATCAGGGAGGAGAAACAAGAGTCCAAAGGCCTACACACAACAATTCAGAGCTTCTTCCCCTCCATTATCAGATTTCTGAATGGTCCGTGAACACTACCGTCTATTCCTTCCCTTGGCACTATTTATGTATGTATGTATGTGTATGTATGTATTTATTTATTTAGTGAATTAAAGTAATTTTATGTCTTTGCACTGTATTGATTACACAAAATAACAAATTTCACTTCATATAAGACAGCGATAATAAACCTGATTCTGATTCTGTGCACAATCACCAGGAGAACACAGAGATGTGCAAGACTGGCAGCTCTCTAGATCCTTATTCCTACAGGCAAATGGTCCTCGCTGTTTCCAAAGGAATCTGTGGAAGACAGCTCTGAAGGAACATTGCTCTTATGCACTCATACAGTGGTAGAGCAGTGAAATGGCAGCTCATGGCATCTGGCATTGAAACAATTTACATCAGTCCTATTTCTTGTAAATACTTAAAATCTTCATAAACTGAGGAAATGTTTATTTTAAAACAAACAACAATTTGGATGGCAGCAATCAAGATTAAGTTTTACTTCACAAGTCTGTTTCATGTTACAAAAACATGAATTTGGATTAAGCATTGTTAACCAATCAGTCCTCAGCCAAACAATTTGTGCTGCACAGGACATTGTTTCGACTTTTCCCCACACAGTGTTAGGTTCTTACAAATGACATGATGTAATTTAAATGAATCCAGCTGTTGCATTAGTGGTTAGCAGAGGAACACCACAGATAACCAGCCTGACTCAATAAACTTTAAATTAAACCTAACCTCAAGACAGAAAAGAGCGATCTTTGTGATTTTTACTCATCATACAAGCACTCTGGCAGACAGTAATAATAGCATTTGACAATCATGTTGTTTATCAACAGTAATTCTGCATAGCATTCTTTTAACTGACTCAACTTCTAAGTTTGTAAGTTTGTAGCCAGAAGCGCAGACTATCACATTAAACAAATTAATGTTTCCTTTCCTTTTCCTCTAATAACATTTCACTGAGAAAATCATCATTTGATCTAACACTTTTTTCTATGGTGAGATCAATTCTTTGGGTACATGTTTTGCTCTTAGCCTGCTGGCTTGCAGTAATAAGATCCTGTCTTTTCAACTGACATCTGGCCACCATCTTGAAAAATGGAACAAACGAGTTTTTAATCCGGGAGTGAGATGTCTAAAAAAGAATTATAATCCAAATGTGGGAAGAAACTTTGCTGGAAGTTTGCTCAGGTAGACATAAGAGATCCCAAGACACAATTTCAGATAAGAGCAATGCAGTTTTCCCCCAATGTCCTGGCCAAAATGTATCTCTCAGTAGACTGATTATCTCATCATTATCACATTGCTCTTTCTGAGATCTTGCTGCGTGCACTTCCTAATGTACTCCTTACGTACTCTTAACATTTCTGAATCTGGGGAACTTTCCGAACTAGCAGGATGAGGAAAGCTGGTACATAAATGTAAGTGTTTTTTTATCCTTTAACAGTAAATAGTGGAAATAATATTGCTCAAAATTAAACAGTAAAAGCAGCACAATAGTAAGGAGTTTCACACTAGAAAAAGTTCAATTTTGAACTGATGTTAGAAAACTTAGATTTCTGTTCCCATCATAGACTTCTAAGCAATTTTGTCACTTATCCCCTACAGCCAGTTTTCCCACACCAGGTGGTATGCATATGTCAGAAGGTGGCCATTCTTGGGCAAAATGTTCATCAGCAGCAGCACAGATAGCTGCTTTGCCTTTCATGACCTGGTGACAGTCACAGTGGAAGCATCAGAACTTTTATTTACCTTTTTAGAGCAGGCGTTCCCAACCCAGGTTCCTCATACCCTTCCATTAGCGGTGGAGGTCCAGGGCATTAAAAAGGTTGTGAAACCCTGATTTAGAAATACAGCACAGAACAGGTCCTACTAGCCCCTTGAGCTGCGCTGCTAGCAACCCCTGATTTAACCTAATCCTTGCCTAATCAAGGGACAATTTACATTGACCAATTAACCTAATTGGTATGCCTTTGGACTGTGGGTGGAAACCAAGCACCTAAAGGAAAGCCATGCATTGCACAGGGAGGACAAACAAATTCCCTACAAAGGACACCAGGATTGAACTCGAACATCCCGAGCTGTGTTGTGCTAACTGCTACACTACTGTGACATCCAACTTGTTGAAACAATGGAGCCAGCATAAAAACAACACAATAACAGTGACTGAATTTCAAAAACTGATTGAAAATCATGCAAGAACACTCCATTCCACACTATTATTTGTTAATTTTATCCTAAATTTGCACTTTCTTCATGACTATAGGCAATTAACATCACAATACACTTTGCCATAGGATAATGCCAACAGAATCAAAAGGAAATTGATGGGCATGTCTGAGGAGGAATAAAGGGAAATAAGAAAAGGGCTCAGTTGGTTGAAGTCAACAGACGTGGTTGGGTCTGCTCTGTGACTACAACTGGTATTCAAGCTGTCCATTTCTAAGAAGTGCTCTGGGTGAGATGGACTGTGAAAACTAGAGACTAGAAGCTAGAAACTAGTAAAGATTGTGGGGGGAGAAGATAGTAGATCAAAGTTGTGATTAACATTTGAGATGCATGGGGGAAGTTGGGGTATTTGGAACCTAGATCAGGATGAACGTTTAAAATGATGAAAGTGGAAAAATCAAACACTGACAAAATCAGTGATTACAGTCAGGGGACAGTAGTTTGTGCCCCAACCAGACAAAATTAGATCTCACCTGGAGATCAAGGTGAGGTAAAAGAGGGGGAGAGTGGCTTTGTATCAGAAGCTCAGCTGTGTGGGAGGGAGGGACACATACAGGGGGTTGGGTAACAGGTGTCAAAGAACAGCAAACTGTTCAAAGTTTTGCCACATCTTGTGAATGATGGTGGACAGTTAAAGGAGGATGAGGGTCTATGACAATCTCCATCCTCAACAATGGCAGATCAGCATTTGAATGCTGTAGACAAGGCTGAAGCATTCACGGCCACGTTCACCAGAAATGCTCAGTAGATTGGCTGCCCTCTGAGATCCCCAGTACCACACATGGCTGTCTTCAGCCAATTCAGCTCATTCCACATATAATCACAAAATATCTGAGATCACTGGATTTAGCAAAAGCAATGAGGCCCACAATATCCCATACCGGATGCAGCGATTCAGATCGACGGGCTTACTATGCACCTTCAGGACAGATCTTTAGAGTCTCTCAAGAGCAGAGGTGGAGGAGTATGCTTCATGATCAAGCCTTCTTGTATACACAAGTATACCAGATCTGTCCCAATTCTGCTCACCAGACCTGGAATATCTAGCAGTTATGTACCATCCTTTTATACCTACCACAGGAGTTCTTCAGGGTCATTTTGGTAGCAGTATACATTCTACTTCCAGCCAATGTCAATCAGGCTTTAGGTGATCTGAGTAATGGGATCAACATGCATGAAACAGCGCACCCTAATGCTTTCACCATCGTTTTGGGGGATCAGGCCAGTCTGATAAAAATAACTAAGCAATTACCATTGGGGTGTAGATTTTTTAATAATAAAAATTAACCATACTAGTGTATTTCATTACTCAATTTATTTTATTTGATTCATTATCAATATGGGATACTGTGATTGTATGCATTTTGTGTTATCTTATTTATTTATAATTAGTATCCTTATGAATGTACGTGTATATGAAATTTAATAAAGATATTGGAAAAAGAAAGCAATTACCATCAACAAATCACTTGTAATACTAGAGGAAACAACACACTGGACCATTGTTACACCACCATCAAGGGTGCATACCATGTTATTCTACGCCCTCACTTCGGCAAGTCTAGTCACCTGGCTGTACTTCTATTCCCTGAGTATAGACAGAGGATGAAGGCTGCAACACTGGTAGTGAGGACCAAGAAGGTATGAACAGGGAAGCACAGGAGCACCCACAGGTCTGTTTTGAATCAGTGAACTGGACTGTATTCAGGGATTCATCATCAAACCTGGATAAGTAAACTGCAGTTGTTACTGACTTCATTAAAACCTGTATGGATGAGTTGAATGTGTGCTTACAAAGGCTTACTGTACATTCCCAAACCAAAAGCCGTGGATGAACCAGGAGGTACATGATCTGCTGAAGGCTAGATCTGTGGTATTCAAATCTGGTGACCCAGGCCTGAAGCAGAAAACCAGGTATGATTTGTGGAGGACTATTTCAAGGGTGAAGAGACAATTTTAAACGATGTTGGAGGTGACATTGGATGTACGACAACACTGGATGGGTTTGTAAGACATTATTTCTTACAAGGCGAAACCCAATAGCATGAATGGCAGCGATGCTTCACTACCAAATGAACTCAACGCCTTCTATGCCGGCTTTGAAAGGGAGAATATAACTACAGCTGTGAAGATCCCTTCTGCACCTGATGACCCTGTGATCTCTGTCTCAGAGGCCTACGTTATGCTGCCTTTAAAGAGAGTGAACACTCGCAAGGCAGAAGGTCCTGATAGTGTACCTGGTAAGGCTCTGAAAACCTGTGCCAACCAACTGTTTGGAGTACTCAAGGACATTTGAAACCTCTCACTGCTATGGGTGGAAGTTCCCACTTGCTTCAAAAAGGAAACAATTATATCAGTGCCTAAGAAGAATAATGTGAGCTGCCTTAATGACCATCGCCCGGTAGCACTCATAGCTAAAGTGATAAAATGTTTTGAGAGGTTGGTCATGACTGGACTGAACTCCTGCCTCAGCAAGGACCTGGACCCATTGCAATTTGCCTATCGCCACAATAGATCAACAGCAGATGCAATCTCAATGGCTCTTCATATGGCTTTAGACCACCTGAACAACATAAACATCTACATCAGGATGCTGTTCATCGACTATTGCTCAGCATTTTATACCATCATTCCCACAATCCTGATTGAGAAGTGACAGAACCTGGGCTCCTGTACCTCCCTCTGCAATTGGATCCTCGACTTCCTAACCGGACGACTACAATCTGTGTGGATTGGTGATAACCTCTCCTCCTCGCTGACAATCAATACTGGTGGACCTCAGGTGTGTGTGTTTATCCCACTGCTCTACTCTGTCTATACCCCATGATGCTGTGGCTAGGCATAGCTCAATTACCATCTATAAATTTGCTGATGCTACAAACATTGTTGGTGGAATCTCAGATGGTGACACGAGGACATACTGGAGTGAGATATGCCAACGAGTGGAGTGGGTGTCACAGCAACAAACTGGCAATCAACGTCAGTAAGACAAAAGCGCTGATTGTGGACTTCAGGAAGGGTAAAACAAAGGAACATATACCGATAGAGGGATCAGAAGTGGAGAGAGTGAGCAGTTTCAAGTTCCTGGCTGTCAAGATCTCTGAGGATCCCAACATATCTCTGAGGTCCCAACATATTGATGCAGTTATAAAGAAGGAAAGAAGGCAAGAGTTTGAAGAGATTTGGTATGTCAGCAAATACACTCAAAAACTTCTATAGATGTACTGTGGAGAGCATTCTGACAGGCTGCATCACTGTCTCGTGTGGGGGAAGGGGCTATTGCACAGGACTGAAAGAAACTGCAGAGGGTTGTAAATCTAGTCAGCTCCATCTTTAGGGAACGGTGTTTGCAGCATCCATTATTAAGGACCTCCAGCACTCAGGGCATGCCCTTTTCTCACTGTTATCATCAGGTAGGAGATACAGAAGCCTGAAGACACACACTCAGCGATTCAGGAACAGCTTCTTCCACCTTGCCATCTAATTCCTAAATGGACATTGGACCCTTGAACACTGCCTCACTTTTTTAATATATATTATTTCTGTTTTGCATGATTTTTAATATATTCAATATACATATACTGTAATTGATTTACTTATTTATTTATTGTTATAATTTTTTCTTCTTATATATTATGTATTGCATTGAACTGCTGCTACTAAGCTAACAAATTTCACATCACATGCTGGTGATAATAAACCTGATTCTGATTCTGTGGTACTGAATATGCACTTCAGAACCAACCACTTTTCTAGCTGTGCTGTTCCAGTAGGTACAACGCTGGGGAACACTACAGAACAATGGGGACGTATCACAAACTCAAGCTTGTTCATTATTGACCAATCAGCATACTCTTAATCACCAATAAATTGTTGGAAGAAGTCCTGAACAGTGCTATCAAGCAACACTGACTTGCCAATTACTGATGTCGTGTTGAGTTTTACTAGAATTATTCAGCTCCAATCATCATCATAATCTTCACATCAAAGATCATATAGCCCTTCACATCAGGGTATCAGCTGAAGTGTGGAATGAAAGAAGCCTGGTAAAACAGAAGGTTAAACACATCAAAGGTAAAACACTTCACCTTCTTAGCACTAAAAATAAGTGGTTGTGGTTTTTGGAAGGACCCAAAACGGTCACTGCAGTAGTTCCTCAGAACAGCTTCATCAATGTTCATCTTTGCATGAAAAGGGGAAAAAAATTGGATGATCATATTTTATTCCATTCATGGCTCTTAAAAAATGAAGCAGCTCCCAGCAGGATACAGGGAATATTCTGGTATGGGCTGATAGGAGGGACATGACTTTATCCATTAGTGGCAGAAATGTTACCTGCAATGACCATCTCCGAAACACATCCATTACCTAGTCTTGACAGCTGATAAGAAAACACCATGTGGGTCATCACTGACAAGATACTCAAATCTACCTGCTGCCTCAACATTGGAGCCATAAGGTCAGAGGTTGAGCGATCTGTAGCAAATGACATACCTCCTAAAACCTTAATCTCTTTCCTCCACCTACAAGGCATAAATCAGGAACATAACAGCATAATCTCCACTTTTCTGAATGACTGCAGCTCCAACAACACTCATGAAGTTCAATGCATCAAGTCTACTTGTTTGGCACCCTACCCACCATTCTGAACATCCATCTCCTCCACACTGGTGTATCAAGGCTCCTATATGTGTACCATCTTCATAATACACCAATTACTTATCTCGGCCAATCCAACAGCAACTCCCAAAACCGTTAGCTTTACCACCAAGAAGGTTAAGGGAATAAGGACATAAGGAAGCACCATCGTCTGCAGATTTCCCACCAAGATTTTATATGTGGAAGGCGTCTTCAAGCAGTATCACATACATATTCATATATTAACCCTTATTAAATACATACATATTTTCTGTAGTACTGGGATTTTTCTAGTGCTATTCAGGTTCTTAATAACAGGGATTTTATCCATTTGTGTATTTTTGTTAATATGAATCAAATTATAATGGTTTCACTTGAAAACTGCAACAGGTAGGAAGATACTCTGATTTATTATTATTATTACTAAGTGTGTTTTTAAATGTTTCCCACTTGGGATCAATAAAGCACTTATTATTTTTATAATTATTATTATTACTGCATCAACTTCAATTAACTTATATTTACATACCAGGACTTCTTACATAGAAGGAATGGACATCAGTTATTGATTTTTCTCAAACAATGATCTGTAAAGTTTGTTGGCTGAACCAGATCTCATTCAAGCAGCACTTACTGAGTAAATAAAGAACTACTCACTGAAGTTCAGTTTGGGTTTCCCCAAGAATATTCAGCTCCTGACCTCATTGCCTTTGTCCAAACAAGGGCAAAAGAGCTAAGCTCTGGAGGGAAAGTAAGATCATCTGCCCTAGACATCATGGCAGCATTTGATCAAGAATGGCATTGGGTGTTCTGGCTAAAATGGAGTCAATGGGAACAAAGAGATAAATTCTCGGCTGCTGGGAATCACACCGGATGCAATGAACATTGTGGCGGATTAGGTCAACCATATCAGCCACAGGGTAGTGTCCAGAACTCAATCTTCTTCAGCTGCTTCAACAATGGCCTTTCTTCAATCGTGAAGTCAGAAGGAGGGATGCTCACCGATGATCACTGGCAACTCCTTAGATAACACCTTTCGCATCCAGATGCAGCAAGGTGTTAGACAATATCCGAGCCAGGGCTAATAGGTGGCAGATAACACTTGCACAAATCCCAGACAATATCAACAACAGAGATTCCATTTAACATCTGTGAACATTCAATGGCATTACCATAATTGAATCCACCATTATCAATATCCTGGGAGCAGAGCAGAAACACAGCTACATAGAAAAAGTAGCTACAGGAACAGGTCAAACTAAGAATCCTGCCATGAGCAACTCAACTCCTAACTCCCCAATGTATTTCCATCATCTACGTGATTCAAATTAGGAACGTGGTGGAATACTCTCCATTGCCTAGATGACTGCTGCTTCAACAACACTCAAGAAACTCAACACCATACAGGAGATACAGTAGCAGTCTGTTTCATCAGCACCCATTCCACATCACACTTGCTCTGCCACTGTGCTGCCGCTTGTTCTTCCTATAGGATGCATGGATGCAATTTACCAAGACCCCTAAGACAGCCCCTCCCAAACCCATGACCTCTATCTGCTGAAAGGACAAGGGCAGCAAAAGCATGGGAACACCACTGCCAGAAAGTTGTCTTCTAAGCCACACATCATCTTGGCTTTTAAACACAGTATATTGTTGTTCCTTCACCACTGCCTGGTAAAAATCCTGGAACTTCCTCCTGATCA
This sequence comes from Hypanus sabinus, assembly GCF_030144855.1. Lineage (NCBI taxonomy): Eukaryota > Metazoa > Chordata > Chondrichthyes > Myliobatiformes > Dasyatidae > Hypanus > Hypanus sabinus. Next base: position 62,951,710 of record NC_082719.1, on the reverse strand, counting down.
GCAGTGTGGGTATACCCACACTTCAAGGATAGGTGTTCAAGAAGGCAGCTCAACACCACCTTCTCAAGAGGCGATAATGGATGAGCAGACCCATGTCCCTTGAATGAATAAAAAAGCAAATTATAACTTTGCTTGCCCTTTACATTATTTTCATTTTGATATTCTTTCCTTGATTGTTTTGTATAATTTCAAAGTTCGAAGTAAATTTATTAATAAAGCACTGTACATATACGCTACCATATACTACTCTGAGACTAATTTTCCTGCAGACATTTACAAGGAAAAAAAGTACAATATAATCCACAAAAAAATATGCATAAGCAGAGAAAGACAGCCAAACAACCAAGGTGCAAAAGAAGGCAAACTCTGCAAATGAGTCCTATAAATCACAGCATCATTTCAGAGTAGTGGTGATTAAAGTTATTCAAGATGGTTCAGGAGCCAGATAGTTGTGGGGTAGTAACTGTTCTTAAACATGGTGGTGGTGTGGGACTTAAGACATGGCCTAAAAGGTTGGACCCTTCGATGACAGATGCTGTTTTTTTGTTGCTGTGCTCCATATAAATGTATTCAATAATGGGGAATGCTTTGCCTGTGATGGATTGGGCTGTGTCTACCAGGTAAAGTGAGAGGACATATGGAAGGAGTATAAATATCATCATAGATCTGCTGGGTTCAGCAGCGTATTTCCATGTTGACAAACTACTTTTAATATTCTATTCACATTTTCTATTTTAATCATTGTAATTATTGCAACACTGGATACTATGTAGGTTTCATTATCCTCTTCAGGTGTCCAATTCACAATGCTATGAATCTGTGTATGGGGTTGTGTAGTTCTTATGACTGCTTGTCTGCCAAAATGGGACAAACTCGTAGCTGTTTATCTACCCAGAGTATGGTAAATGTTTATTTGTCCCTTGAGTTGAATATGAAATACAGTCATTCAAAAACCTTTAACAATTTTTGAAATATACAGGTTAAATAATTGCAAATGTCACAACCTTGCAAAGCTGCAGAACAAAATCAGGATACAGCATTCAATCTGCTAATGTGATTTGGCACTAAACTTTGGCACATGCTTCAAAGTCCAGTCCATAGAAAACTACACTGCAAGAAGCTGCATGGTGCTTTTCTCCTATATTTTGAATAAATGATGTCTGACAAGACTTTCAAATAATGGCCTAATGAAAGATCTTACATTATGGGAACATTTTTCCATTTCTGCAACTTTCTGAACAAAATAATACAGAATTGATCAACCTCAGCATCTAGCTGTTTCGAAGTATTGTGGTTAGGAGGGGCAGGAATATATTTTAAACAGCAAGCAGAAATACCTTTTGATTCTCTTTTACTTTTGTTAACATGCCATTACGTGACCAGAGAAATTCATGCATCAACTGTTCCCCTAACTCTTAAGCACTTCAGCTACCATGTCCTTTCAACAGTATCCAGACACAATAACTCCACTACCAAAGCCTGGCTAGATGGATATTTCTTGCAACTTTGAATTCTTATATCCCTCTTTGTGTTCTCACTCTCCAATGAGCCTCATTTCATAGCTTTTATGAACAAAGATCCATGCTCTCTCTTCCTAACAACCCCAATCCTCCATTGACTAATTGATTTCATTTGTAGCTTATCCCCAGCACAACTCTGGCAATTGGCCTTATCTGATTCATCCCTCCTCTCCCTGCAGCTTATTTTCTCTCCTTTACAGTTCTGACGATGATTCTTTGACCTGAAATGTTTACATAGACTGCACGGCCAAACACCTGAGCAATAACAAAGTTCACCAATGCCATGACGTTGGTGGGGCTCAACACCAACAATGAGATAGATGGCCTACAGAGGAGGTGGACGAGCTCGAGGCCTGGTGCTAGGCAAATTAACTCTTCCTCAAAGTTAACATGACAAAAGGAGATGATTTGTCTTGTCGAGTCCTGCTGACGGGTCTCGGCCCGAAATGTCCACTGTGCTTTTTTCCATAGATGCTGCCTGGCCAGCTAAGTTCCTCCAGTGTGTTGAAAGGAAAAGGTTATTGAGATCAAGAAAACCCACACCACTCCTGCCCCTCTTCACATCAGCAGAACATCACTGGCACCAACCTACCTGATATCAAGGGCACATAAAAAGAAAGGTGCCAGGAAAAGGCCAGCAATATTATGAAGGAGCCCACTCACCCTGCTTATGGACTGTTTCTCCCACTCCCATCAGGTAAAGGCTATGCAGCTTCCACTCCAGGATCACTAGATGCAAAAACAGTTACTTCCACCAAGCCATCAGGCTGATCAACACCCCCACCCATTAACCCACCCCACCATACATCCCCTGACCACCACCTAGCATCACAGTATGTACATACAATCAGTCTACGTATATAACAATTACTTGTACATTGTGTTTTATAAGATTACTTTTATATCTACATATATTTAATGTGTGTGTTTTATTGTGTTCTTTAAGCTTATTTAAGCTTATCGGATCCAAAGTAGCAATCACTTCATTCTCCTTTTCACTCATGTACTGAAAATGACAATAAACAATTTTGAATCTTGAACCTAGAATCTTTCTAAATGCCACCTGACATCCTAAGCATTTTAACATTTTTTTGTTTTTCTTTTGATTTTCAATGTTATTTCATGTCAAGTTACCAGTTTGAAGTTTAAGGTTTCTTCTACTCAAGAATTCTACATAACATTAAGTGCTTGTGGAACACTTCAGTAGAAGAAACTTTAAAATGGAAACTTTGCTTTATGTTGAACCCATTTATAATAAGAATATTAAACAAATAGTAGGAGTAGGTCAACTGGCCAGTTGGGTCTACTCCACCATACAATAAGATAATGGCTGATCTAGCCATGGACTCATCTCCACCCACCTGCCTTTTCCCCCATAACCCTCAATTCCCCTGCTTTGCAAAAATCTATCTAACTGTGCCTTAATGAGATAGCCTGCACTACTTCCCTGGGCAGAGAATTCCACAGATTCATTCGTCTCTGGGAAAAAAAGTTTCTCTCAAACCTTTCCTAAATCTATTCCCTCAAACCTGTAAGGCTATGTCTCCTAGTTCATGTCTCAATTACCAGCAGAAAATACTTTCCTGCCACTATTTTATCTGTCCCTTTCATAATTTTATGTCTCTAAAATATCCCCTCTCATTCATCTGAATCCCAGCGAGTTTAGTCCAAGGTAGGTCAATCTCTCCCCATAGCCTAACCCTCTTATCTCTGTAATCAACCTTGTGAACTTCCTCTGCACCACCTTCAAAGACAATATATCTTCCGTCATGTAAGGAGATCAAAACTGTATACACTTCTCCAGATATGGCCTCACAAGTTTCCCCTTACAGTTGCAGCATAACCTCCCTGCTCTTAAATTCAATCCCTCTGGCAATTTGCCTTCCTGATAACATGTAGCTCCTGCAAGCCATCCATTTGCAATTCAGGCACAAGCACTCCCAACAGACCAAAGACTGATTCAAGAGATGGCACCAAGCAGTGCTCTCAGTTGAGGTCGTGGTTCAGCGTTAGCTGTTCTTTAGGTTTGTAGTGACACAATTGAGCACAGAGAGAGGAGTGAAAAGTCAAGTTTGGGTTTATTGATATTGGGAAGTTAGAGGTCAGGCCAGAGTTTAGGCCTCCACTTCATGCTCCACATTCAAAGGCCAATGATGTGGACATGCGATGAAGGACATCTGTACATGGATGTCAGGCTGGCAAGCACTATGGATAAAGACCAGAGAGGATGAGGGCTGCTGGCCCCCAGGTTAGTGAGTCCACCCAGCTTGACAGGTTGTGCAGGGGGCATGCAGGCTGGTGATCCCCCCCAGGTCATTAGTCAGCAAGACCAGAGTTCGAGGCCTGGAGTTTTGGGTACCATCAATGGGGAGTCTGGAGTTTGGAGTGCCATCATCAGTGAGATCTGAGGCTGATACCAAAGCTCAAAGGTCAAATGGAAGTCCAGAAATCAAAGCCCTATGGCGAAGGCCCTGGGTCTGCAAGTCTCGGAGTGCGCTGGAGGCTGGCAGCCTGGAGTGGTGTGTGCATGTACGTAAGGAAAGGGGCTTGTTCTGTTGTTATTGTTGCTTGTGGTGTTCTGTTGGACATTGTGGGTATACGATGTTGGCATCAAAATGTGTGGCAACGCTTACGGGCTGCCCCCAGCACATCCTAAAGTTGTGTGGGTTGTTAATTTAAATAACCTATATCACTGCATGTTTCATTGTGCGTGTGATAAATTACTAAACCTGAATCTGAAATCCCTCCGTACAACAGCATGCTGCAGCTTTTCACCATTTAATTAATGATATGATTGGCTATTTTTAATTTCCAAAGTGGGTGACCTCTCATTTACCAACATTGTTCGCCATCTGTCAGACCCTTGACCACTCACTTAACCTATCTATATCTCTGCAGACTCTCCACATCCTCTGCACAATGTGTTTTTCCACTCAATTTAATGTCATTAGCAAACTTACAAACTCTTGACTCCCTCTTCTACATAATTAATAGTTGCAACTTTATTGAATATATAGAATACCAACATGTTAAGACCAAGCCTTTCAAAGGTCTCTTCTTCACTCTCCTTTTGTCCTCTACAGGAAGTATTGCTGGGTATTAATCTAATGGTGCTGCAACCCTTGTTCAAGTTTATATTATTCGCAATGTATTTTAACTTCAAATTTCTTGTCTGAAAAATCGATTTGCTCTCTATTATTTTCCCTTCCTGTTCTGCACTTCCATTGAAATCATGGATATCAAAATCGGGCAGTGAATATGACAGAAAGCTGAAGATATCCTACTACTAAATCAAATAATTCCTGGTGTTAGATTGAAAAGGCATTTTGGACTTTGGATAGATAGCAACCTGTCTTCCAACCGATAATCTCAGCAAGCGCTATGGTAGCGAATCCTTATTCAGATTACTCTGGTACTTTATGTATCTTCCTATGTGCCAGCTAAGCTAGAAGTCTGATGTTGTTTGTGGAAGGAAGCCAGGGAGTGGAAGAGGTAATTTAGAGGTGAAATGGAGACGTGGTGCAGTGGGGGGGGGGGGGGGGGGGGGGGCGGTGGTGTCTGCACTGGGAGCTCCTCCAGGCTCCATTAAAATCATCCTCAAAACATATGCTTACCTGTTTGTGGAATAGCCTCCAGCAGTCCCTTTAAGGATTACTGGCTTGACTGCTTAATGCCCAGACAGCCATAAAATCATTTCCCACCCTTTGTTTACGGGATTTGAAATATTAACCAAAGCATGCACAGGCACAAATGTCCTTTATCTTTCATATAAAATCAAAATAATTGAATACACTGTCAAAACAAATTGGACTGGCTGATAATAATATCACACATAAAATAGTTCTTAGTATGTAATGCTGCTACATCTTTACTATTCATGTCTTACAACTTATTATGAAGTAAGTACTGAAAGAACTCTAGTTTTGTGTTCATACATTATACAAAAATGCACCATCGTGAGTTTCAGCCAAGATGTCCAGCTTGCCAAAAAGAAAGCAACACTAATAAGCATTCTTGTAATATTTGGTCCCAGATTTAACAGCGCTCTGGACTTGTATTTTACACCCTTACTTAATTCCTCCAACATGCGTTCAATTCTCAAAACTAAACAAGAAATCCTAGCCCACTTCCTAACATTCCTTAGGCGCAGCAGGATACATTTGTCTGCAATGACAGTGATACCCCAAACAGTTAGTTATTTTCACTATGCTTACTGTCCAAACACAAGAAAATGTTTATACAACAGATCTGACAGACCAGTACCTGCTGTCATTTTGCTGTCAGTTTCCAAAAAAAAAATCCTTGGTGGACATGGAGCTTAGAAAAATAGGGAGCTACGTGTAAGCCTAGGTAGTTCTAAGGTAAGGACATTTTCGGCACAGCATTGTGGGCCGAACGACCTGTATTGTGCTGTAGGTTTTCAATGTTTCTGTGACAATGGCCTGTTCACTACCAAAAATCCCTAGCTGGATAACAGACACAGCAACAATTCTATATCCACTGAAAATCTTCAAATGATTACTATAATTATTGGTGGTACAGTAATTAAGCTATTATCTTTAAGAATACAACAAGAAACAGTTCATTAAATTAGTATAACAATTATAGAAACAACACACACACGAAATGCTGGAGGAACACAGCAGGCCAGGCAGCATCTATGGAAAAGAGTAAACAGGATCCCTGATGAAGGGTTTCAGCCTGAAATATCAACTGTTTACCTTTTTCCATAGAGGCTGCTGGGCCTGCTGCGTTCCTCCAGCATCTTGAATATGTTGTTTGGATTTGCAGCATCTCCAGATTTTCCCATCTTTATATTAAAACAATTACACAGTTTTGATTCATTTTATGAAAAAAGTCAAAAATTTTACAGCACCTTTGTTTAGAAGTGTGTTGGCATCTTGAAGGAACATAAGCCATTCGATTTGTTCTTGGTTGTACCCATGTGAAATTTGGTAGTTAAAGAGGTGCAAAACATCGTGCCCTGATGTACAGACATGGCAAAACCAGCGCCTTTCCTTTGTGAGCTTTCATATTACAAAGGAATTCAAGTAAGTATTGGGACTGGGGCGGGAGGGATCTGGAAACAGAGGAAAGAGACTCTGGGTTCTGTGGGGAAATGTCTGGGAATCAAAAAAGACTAGTATCGCTAATAAAGAATGGAGGGGTCAGAGTAAAGGGCCAATTATCTGCCTGAGATTGGCTTTGCAGTGGCAAGCAGAATTTCATCATGGTGGGCAAGGGGAGAAATGGCATGCTCAATGGTTAAATGACACAATTATCTCCCATTCCGATATGTCAATCTATGGCCTCGTCTACTGTCAAAATAAGGCCACACTCAGGTTGGAGGAACAACACATTATATTCCATCTGGGTAGCCTCCAATCAGATAATCAGATGGCGTGAACATTGATTTCTTGAACTTTCAGTAATGCCCACCCCCTTCACCATTTCACAACCCCTTTTCCCTCGCCAACATTATCTGCCCATCGGCTCTCCCTGGTGCTTCACAAACCCCCCCCCCCCCCCCCCACTTCTGTCTTGCATGGTCTTCTGCCCTCTCCTATCAGGCTCCCCCTTTTCCAGCCATGTATCTCTTTCACCAATCAACTTCCCAGCTTTTCACAGCTCCCTCCCTCTTCAGTCCTGACGAAGGGTCTCAGCCTGAAACGTTGACTGCTTGTTTCCACGGATGCTGCCCGACCAGCTGAGTTCCTCCAGCATGTTGTAGGTGTTGTTTTGACCACAGCATCTGCAGTGTACTTAGTGTTCAGCTTTTCCGATTTCACCTATCACCTTGTGTTTCTCTTTCCCATCCCCCACCCTTTAAATCTATTTCTTATCTTTTTTTCTCCAGTCCTGTTGAAGGGTCTCAGCCTGAAACGTTGACTATACTTTTTTCCATAGACGCTGTCTGCCCTGCTGAGTTCCTTCAGCATTTTGTGTGTGTTGCTTGGATTTCCACCAGATTTTCTCTCGTTAGCAAATCAAATGAAGTTCTTAATTTATTATGTTTTAATTTTCATTAAAATTGGATGACATGGATGCAAATCATCCAGCTTCAAGGCCATATTCTGTAGTTTACTATGTTGAAGAGAATCCCTGCAAATCAGCCGAACAGAACCACAACGGTTGCAAAGACGGAATATGGAAAATACGAAGTGATATACAGGAAAAGGTATAAGTGATTAATTGAGGGTAGAATGGATACACTATCAGTCACAGTACTTAACATAATCAGGGTTAGAAAAGAAGACATCTTTTCAGAAAAGCCACAGATTCATACTCAGGTAACTCATCAGCCTGCAGGGTACATAGTTTTTGGCATTGTAGCCTCAATATTTATGCAGCTTGTTCAGTTAAAGACTTGGTTAATGCTGGTGGACTAACCAATATGAATGTTGAAAATATTGAATGTTGAAGGTAAGCAGAGAGACTCTCAGTTGCTGCAGTCATTAATTTAGTGAAAATAGCAATTGACACTTTTCACTGCATGCCTGCATGTTGTCCAAGTACTGTTGTATGAAGGCATGTTCTTTCACAAATGGAATCAACCATTGCACTTAAAATAGAAGGAGATTCTTAATAGAGTAGCTGAAGATGGTTAAGCACAGGACACTATTCTGAAGTGAAATATTACATAAATTGTTGGAAATATTCACCAGCTCCTTTAGCATCTGTGTAGAGACAAAAGTGCCGAATTATAGGAAAGATATCAACAAAATAGAGAGAGTACAGAGAAGATTTACTAGAATGTTACCTGGGTTTCAGCACCTAAGTTACGGGGAAAGGTTGAACAAGTTAGGTCTTTATTCTTTGAAGCGTAGAAGGTTGAGGGGGGACTTGATAGAGGTATTTAAAATTATGAAGGGGATAGATAGAGTTGACGTGGATAGGCTTTTTCCATTGAGAGTAGGGGAGATTCAAACAAGAGGACATGAGTTGACAGTTAGGGGGCAAAAGTTTAAGGGTAACACGAGGGGGAATTTCTTTACTCAGAGAGTGGTAGCTGTGTGGAACGAGCTTCCAGTAAAAGTGGTGGAGGCAGGTTCAGTATTGTCATTTAAAGTAAAATTGGATAGGTAGATGGATAGGAAAGGAATGGAGGGTTATGGGCTGAGTGCGGGCCAGTGGGACTAGGTGAGAGTAAGCGTTCAGCATGGACTAGAAGGGCCGAGATGGCCTGTTTCCGTGCTGTAATTGTTATATGGTTATATGGCAATGTTTCAGGTCATTGACCTTTCATTAGAATGAAGCTCTGGAGAAGTCCAGTTGTACTGGTGCAATGGGATGACAGAACTTCCATAGCCTATGCAGAGTATGACAGTCAGTAGCGGTTTTATCACAGACTTATTGACTACACAGTGCTCTACTGAGGCAAAACATCCTATTCAGATTCGCAGCTCCAAAGTCAACTTCTAGCATTCATCTGCTCCCAGGTAAGCAAATCCTGAACTTGTGTAGGGCCTTCTGTCACTTTTTTCCATCATTTGACTCATTCCAACAAAGGAGCCCTCCCCAACTGAGTTCCTAGCTTCACACCAGGCCTAAAGATTAGAAGAAAAAAAACTCATTGGTTGTTAACCTGGATTTTCAAAAGACCTTTCATAAGGTGCTGTACCTGATAAGAGCCCCCAGTATTACAGGAAAGATACTAACCGTAAGACCATAAGATCATAAAATGTCAGAGCAGAATCAGGTAATTTGGTGAGTCTGCTCTGCCATTCCCTCACAGCTGATTTATCATGTCTCTCAACCTCAGTCATGTCCTCCCCCTGCAACCTTTGATGCCCTAACCAATCAAGAACACATCAACATCTGCTCAAAATATACTTAATGACTTGGCCTCCACAGCTGCCTATGGCAATGAACTCCAAGCTTCACCACCCATTGGCTCATCTCTGTTCATCCTCATCTCTGTTCTAAAGGCTTATCCCTCTATTCTGAGGCTATGCCCTCTTGTCCTAGACTCACTCGCTATGGGTATTGTTCTGCTGAAACTGGTGCACGCTATCTTGGCACTCTAATGTGTGGTGACTCATGTGCACTGACCACAGTACACCCTTAGGTTTTGTCGACTGTTGCCTCAAGCAACACAATTCACTGTATGTTTTGTTATATATGTGATAAATAAATCTGAATTTGAATGTGAAGTTCTTAATTCCAGAAGAAGAACCATCCTACCCACCTCTACCCTGTCAAAACCACTCCCGTTCTTGCATGTTTCACTGGTTAGAAGATTAGCTGACAGGCAGGAAACAGATTGGAAATAAATGAGGCATTTTCTGGTTAGCTACCAGTAACTTGTGTTCCACAGAGGGGTCAGTGTTGAGACTGCTTCTTTTCACATTATACGTCAATGATTTGGATGTCGGAATTGATAGTTTTGTGGCCAAGTTTGTGGATGGTATAAAGATAGGTGGAGGGGCAGGTAGTGTTGAGGAAGCAGGAAGTCTGCAGAGGGACTTAAAACAGATTGGGAGAAAGGTTAAAGAATTGGCAGATGGAATACATTGTAGAGAAGTATATGGTCATGCACTTATGAGGAGTGCATATGAGGAGTGTTTGATGGCTTGGGGCTGTACTCACTGGAGTTCAGAAGAAAGTGAGGGGGAAATCACATTGAAGCCTTTTGAATATTGAAAGCTTAGATCCAGTGGTTTGGAGAGGATGCTTCCTATAGTGGTGGAGTCTACAGCCAGAGAGTACAACCTCAGGATACAAGGATGTCCCTTTGGAACAGAGATTTTCTTTAGCCAGAGGGTGGTAAATCTTTGGAGTTCAAAGCCACAGACAGATGTGGAAGCAAAGTCATTGGGTATATTTAAAGAAGAGATTCATAAGTTCTTGATTAGTAAGGGCACCAAAGATTATGGGGAAAAGGCAGGAGAATGGGCTTCAGAGGGATAATAAAGCAGCCAAGTTGGAATGGCAGAGCAGACTCACTAAGCTGAATGCCCTGATTGTGCTCCTATGTGTTATGGTCTTATGATAAGGTAGTTTTTTTTTCAGTTGCGTAGTGGTTAGTGTAACTCTTTATAGCACTAGTGATCATGGTTGGGGTTCAGCCCCTGTTGTTGTACATTCTCTCTGGAACTATATGGGTTTGGTCTCACATTCCACAGGCATACAGGTTATATTTAGTTAGAGGCATCACCTACAGAGATTACAGGTGACACCAAACAGAATTCAACTCAAGTAAGCCAATATATCTCTTCATGGCAGGCTCACACACTTTTGGAAGAAAATGGATTATGTTGTCTGTTGGCCTACTTGCTCTCTGTAATTGGTCCAAAGCCTGCAAAAGGTAGAGAAATGGGGGAAAAGTAGTATATGCACAGGCACATAAAATAAGAAATAACTTTCCTTTCAAGAGTCTTGACTCAGTCTAAAGTATGCTTGTCACATGAGTCATACATGGCTTCAGTTTCTGATTAAACAAGCACTTCATTTTAAACATTACAGTTTAGGAGTTTGCAAAAATAGATTGGTCTGACATCAGTCTTCAGTTTTTTTATATTTAAAATGCCTGGTCACTGCATATCAAATACAACATTAAAAGGACAGCTATAATGCTATGTTATTTTTAAACATACAGAAAGGGAACAAAGCCAACAAAAGGAACAACCATCAAACCTTGTTATCCAATGTCAATACAATGGGAACGGATTGAGAATCAAATGGCAGCTGAAAAAATGTTGCCATAATCAGTTATCTACCTTAAATACTTGTTAGAGCCAAACAGAAAATTTATGTTGGAATGAGGGTTCTGAAGTTCATAAAACTGCACTTAATGAGCCGAATATTAAAAATTTATTTCGAACAATTAGTGAGCCCCATGATACGCAGTTAATCACTTATCTTAGCTAAATAGAATGATTTTTCCAGTAAAGAATTCTTTCTGACATACAGTATGCGTCAAATTTTATGTCAACAAAACTCCAAGTTTTAAATGTTGCTTTAAAATAAACTTCTTATGATCCAAGGCTGCACAGTAAAACTCAATATTTATAAATATGATAGCAATTTAATACAAACAGCCTTCATGGGAATTAAAAATTTCACTCTTAAACCTCATCTGAAAATACAGGAATGGCACGGTAACATGTTCTGGTGCTGACCATATTTTAAGCCATTTGAGTTTTGCTCTGTGATTAGAACTTCCTCCAATCTCCTCAATTATATTAATGCTTTGAAAAACCTATTATCATTCTTTGTGTTGTCATATTTTTGAAAATTGGATTATTCTGTAAGTTACAAACAAAATTTCAGTAATCACTTAATCTACTCTGAATTAGAGTGGTTTCTGGTTAACTCAGACACATTAGGTCCAGTACATTTTGGCCTAATAAAGCAGCTGCCCAATTAGCCAAAGTTTCATGGAAATAATTAAAAAGGTATAAAAAAAAAAGACAAACTTCAGTTTAACTGAGAAACCAATAATAATTATATTAATAAGTACTTCATTGATCCTGAGTGGGAAATTACTTTGTTACAGCAGTAACATTTAAAAACACACTTAGCAATAATAATATAATATTAATATTAACTAAGAATAAAGTACAAAATAATATACACAATAATTTACCAATGTGCAATAATAATGTATGAAATAATAAAAGAGGCAATTGTACAATGGTGTATGTTCTCCTGTTGCACAGAGATGAACTGCTCTAAATGCTTATTGCATTTGGTAGGAATGATTTTCTGTAACGATCCTTGTTGTCAGTGGAGCTGAACGAGCCTGGTCAAAAGGATGCTCCACAGCTTATTCAGTCGGTCATGGAGAGAATGTTCCTGATTGTCCATACCGGATAATAGTTTGTTTCGTGACCTCCTCCCCACCACTAGCTTAAAAGAGTTCGGTTGTGGCCAAGGACAGATCCAGCCTTTTTGATGAGATTTTTTACTTATTTAAATGAAATACAGAACAAATTAGAATACTACAAATACCACACAATATGATAAAACTGTATTAGTTCCTAATGTTATTGCGGTGTTCTTTTGATTGACTGTAAATGAATAAAATCGGTGCAGATAATGGACTGCTTCCATATAATTACATCCTCCAAACCTTCATTTTAATTGTAATATTCAAGATGATTGTTGATACCTTCAAATTCGTTTTAGTCCCTAACTTGTTTAAGTAGTGAAATCGTTTTATTTTCACTTCCAGCTGTTTCAGGCATCCCCAAGCTTGAATACTTGAAACCACAGTGAGCACAACAGTTTTGACCTGTCTTACTACTTATTTCGTGCCAACTTCCAGTGACAGAATCACTGCTTTTTGAACACAAAAACATGCAGCTGTCGCTATTTAAAATCTGTTTGCTCTAAGCATAGTATAGTGTCTATTGGTCACACGTGCACACGACCAACACAAGTTAGAAACTGTTTGGCAAAATCATCTGTCCAATTAAGCAGCACAGTGTCCCAAATAAATGAAGGTAATCCCAACTATTTTCTCAATTAGTTTTTATTCTTTAAGAATTGTCTCAAATAAGCGGCTGTCCCAATTACAAAAGGCCCAATTAACCAGAATCCACTGTATTTATTTCCTGCTATGGATGTGCAGACGTGAATTGGATAAAACCTATGTGATAAATCATTAAATCACAAGATCAAACAGAGAGACATGACATATCTTCCTGTTCCTAGAATTTGACCCAGGGTTTAAAAAGAGTATAGGGAAAAATGTGATTAACCATGATGATGACAAGGAAATAATTTTATCATCTAGCAATTTCAACTTTAATTTACAGATGTTAAGAATTTGCACATGAAAATTAACAGCTGACCCTTGAAAGCAGTACATAATTTTAGTGGAAAATAAACTCTAAAATGAATCTGAGATGCAAACATCATTTTTATCAAACAAGTAAGTCAAAACTAAATAAATGGGTTTAACCATGCCACACTGACCTGATAATTATTTTTATAGTACTAACTGGATATATATATATATAGTTGTATATGGTTTGGAGTTGACCCAGAAAGTTAGAAAATTCATCATTTTTAAAAATAATTCTCTACTTAAAAGGAAAACTATTGATACTAAATAATCCTTCCATTATGTTTCCGGCAGCATTATGTAATGTGGAAATGGACTGAAAAAGGGTGAAAGTAAGGTCTGCTTAGGATAACTATAATCATAATATATTTTTATTTCAATATATTTCAGAAAGATGAATTCCATCATGAATTTATTTGATATTTGAAAGTTGGATCAAAAGATATATAACTGAATGATATTTACTCAACTTTTTCATGTACCCAGATACTTCAGAGCCAATCATCGACTTCTGAGATGCATGAACCACTGTGCCTATTTACAACATAGCAATGTGATGATTGGTTTAAAGGATAAAGTAAATCTCTTTGTTCTTCTTTAACTAGTGCCCTGATTTTACACATCCCCCTGAAAGGGTAAACATAGAAACATCCATAGTAAATGTGCAGACATCCATAGTAAATGCAGATAAAGTGCAGCAATGTGTATAGAGTGGATTCTGGTTAATTGGGGCAACCGCTTATTTGGAACAAACCTTAAAGGACAAATCTAATCAAGAAAATAGCCGGCATTCCTTTTGTTCATTTGGGACACCATGCCACTTAATTGGGACAGGCAGTTTCTAACTGGTGTCAGTTGCCTGCACTTGCATGGCTGTTAAGATACTACATCGTGCTTAGAGCAAACAGCTTTAAAATAGTGTCAGTTGCATGTGTTTGTGTTCAAAAGCAGTGAGTTTTGTCACTGATAGTTGGTGAGAAGTTAGCAGTAAGAGAATTAGGAAGTTTTTTTTTCCACTGCAGTATCAGCATCCAGGCTTGGGATATGGTAGAAATTGCCATGAGAGAAAATAAAACACTTTCACTACTTCCACAAGTTAGGATCTACGAAGAATTCAAAAGTATCAATAATCATCTTGAATGTTATAATGAAAATGAAGATACGGAAGATGCAATCACCAAAAGCATTGTATGAAGGCAGTCCATTATCTGCACTAGGTGTCTGTTCATTTACAACAGGGGTTCCCAAACTTCATGTATGCCATAGACCCCTACCATTAACCAAGGGGTCCATGGAGTCCAGGTTAGGAACCATTAATCTACAGTTAATCAAAAGAACAGAGCAGCATACCCTGGATGAATTCACCATCAGTAACTATTAAGAAGCAATAAACTGTTTCAGAGTACTATAATAGTATTGGTTATATTCTAATTTCTTTGGTATTTCATTTGAATACATAAATATGGCTCAGTTACACAGTAGTTTGACTTTTTATAACACCTTTTTAACTGTTCATGAAACCTTGGCTAAATGGGGCAGATTCTTAATTGTGCCAAAGTACACTGGTCCCAATATGTCCCAATTAACCAGAATCCACTGTACCTTTTTTTGGGAAGTCAGAATCATTCTTAGAATCACTTATGAAGACTATTTATGTGAGGTGTTTTATCTTAACCATACAATGGTTTTTAAATGTTGTGTACCAGTTCAGTCCAATCCTGGAAACTCAACAGCTAAGATTTTAAATATGTCTACTGTTTTACTAAATAAACACTACTTTTCAAAAAATACTTATGAAGTTGACTTTGCTCAGATTCATAAAGTTTCTTCCAGTTATCTCTACTGAGTTTAAATGTAACCTTAACTGTATTTAACCAGTTATATCTATGTTTTGCATATCAATCATTCAGTTCAACTTTTGAGATCAAATTAATTTCCTGTAGATACAATTTCCTTTCAGGTATATCTACTCCATAGAATACAATTAAATGTTGGGAAAAGTACTCCAATGCTTTCCAGAGCCTACAGGACTTCCAAAGAGCATCCTACTTCTTTTTATTTATTGATTTTATTTATTTGGAGCTACAGCATGGAAAAGCCCTTCCAGCCCAAAGAGCTGTTGCACGCAGCAACCCACCTTTTTAAATCTAGTCTAACTGTAGGACAATTTACATTGACCAATTAACCTACTAATCAGTAATCTTGGGTCCATGAGAAGAAACCAGAGCACCCAAAAGAAACCCGCATGCTCACAGGCCTGATGTACAAACTGCTTACAGACTGTGCGAGAATTGAACTCTGATGGCCCGAACTGTAACAGTGTCTCACTAACTGCTGTGTTTCCTTAGCACCGCTTACTTTCATCACAAGTATAGAATGCAGATGCAGTAGAATATGTTACAGGCAGTGTCTAGTTTTTATGAAAATTAGTAAGCTATTAATAATGACAGTACATTTCAGATTTTGTGTTAACATTTCTGAAGATGAACCTGTACTAAATCTGTGAAAGCTCTACAAAAGATGTTTCAGCTCCTAACTTCCTCCCAACCTCCAACCATACAACATTTCAATTACTTTGCAGGTCAACTTTCTGATCACAGCATTGATCACCTCTGCCAGTTTCTAATTAAAACTACAGAAAAAAAATCTGAACTTGCACAATTGCATTTGGTGTTTCAGTAATTTCCCCGTAAGACTTTGTCCTTTCAGTTTACAGCTAAATTGTTTGAGTTTACTTATAACTTCTTATAAAATGTAGAGACCATTAAGTACACAGTTGGATACTATTGGAGTCTATTTGGCTTACAACCCTATTCTGTTCCCCGATTCTGCAGTAAAAAAAAAGTTCTGGTCAGAGACCAATAAGACAACCTACTTACCTGGAACTTTGGACCACATCCGATGTTCCAGAATGGATTATAAAGAAACATCTGCAGGGAACAATGTGGCTCACCAGCCACATGGTGCACAGAGTTTACTGTATCATTCAGATAAAGATAGCTTGAAGAAAGCAATGCTCTCTCAGCACTACTGAATTATGTGCTCCATTCTCTTGAGCGGAGACAGAAAGCAAAGTTGTGATTCTGGAGCAAGAAAGTCTCTGTTGAGCTAAAACAACCACAGTTGGAAAAATAATGTGCTGCTTTACAAAAGAAAAGCATTAAATGGAAAATGGTGTAAATTTTATTCAAAATGCTCATTAACTTTATTTTCATTCAAAATCCAATTACTGTGGTCATATTAACTAGATTTTTTTGAAATTATATTTAAATGACTTCAGTCAAACTTGAACATGCATCAAGATTGGAAATGCCTTGCTTTGTCTGGAACATTTACATCTAATGAATGAATAAAGAAAAAAGATTTTAATGATTTGTCACTAGTATTTTATTCTTTATATCA
This sequence comes from Hypanus sabinus, assembly GCF_030144855.1. Classification (NCBI taxonomy): domain Eukaryota; kingdom Metazoa; phylum Chordata; class Chondrichthyes; order Myliobatiformes; family Dasyatidae; genus Hypanus; species Hypanus sabinus. The sequence continues at coordinate 62,934,997 of NC_082719.1, read as the reverse complement.
CCCTTTCATGTTTACTAAGGAATTAGACTGAAATTAGATTCGTACAGTTACTTTGTGATGACCATCCTATAAGTTACTCTATTTATTGTCACTTTTAATCTTGCACTGTGTTGCTGCCACAAAATAACAAATTTCAAGACATATGTCAATGATAATAAACTTGATAATGATTTTGATATCAATGCAGAAGAATACACAGGTTAAAATGAATATTTCTATCTTCCTTAAAATTACATAACAAATTACATTGTTCAAATTTCTTTACAATACATCCTTTTCATTCTCAGAATTTCAAAGTGTGGGCAAACTGTCTTTTGTGATATTTATTGGCTTTGGTGGATTATATTTGAGAATTTCAGCTAATACCAATCTTTACAAAAAATAATAGCAATTCCACTGAGATAAATTGCGTGGAATGCTCCCATAAGTAATGTCCTGGGTGCAACTTTAAAACATGAGATTATTATTTTGACTGCATGTCGACGTAGTTCAATTCTTTCAGCATTTAAAGCTGCCTTGTGAAAACAGTAACGATCTGGGGCCAAAATGGAACTAATTACAGAAATGTAAACAAAACATAAAATTGCTTAGTTTTCTTTGTAAAAGCAGACATATTACAGAAACCTAACAAAACCATTCTACTCTGTCAACTCTAATATGTAAAGCCTCTTATTCAAAAACATGAGGATTTAGCTAGCTTCAGTGCATTACAATCTTCATTTACAATCACATGAAATCTATTGTTGCACTAAAAAGTACAACTTAAGTCAGAAACAGACAATAAACAAAAGGACTGTATTGCACTTTGTAGGTTTTTGAGAATACTGGGTTACACCAGAATCACTAATGTTCAAAATTTGTGACACATATTCCAACTGTATCAATTGATAAGGAATTGTCTCTCTAGACATCCAATACTACCTGATACACTATTGGGATATGCTTAATACTCAGTTGAACTTGACAACACATTCAATTATTGATATTTCCAAAATACTGAAATTAAAGTTACTGGCTCTTTCACAAGTAAAGGTTTCTTTCTCTTTGTTCCACTGTCCTCACATTTTCCTTCATAAGATTCCTTCTTACTCAACCTTTAACTCTTCACCTATCCCCTCCCAGCTTCTCATATCTCCCTTCCCTCATCCACCCATCTTTCCCCCTCACCCAGTCTCACTGATAATTTGCCTTCTTGTACTCCTTCCCCTCTCCCCACCTTATAATTCTGGCTTCTTCCCCTTCCTTTCCATTCCTTATGAAGAGTTTTGGCCAAAAATGTCGACTGTTTATTCCCCTTTATAAACACTACTTGACTTGCTGTATTCCTTCAGCATTTTGTATGTTTCACAAGATTTGCAGAATATGCAGCACACACAAAATGCTGGAGGAACTTAGCAAGTCAGGCATCTTCTATAGAAAAGAGTACAGTCAACATTTCGGGGTGAAACTCTTCAACAGGACTTGAACAAAAAAGATGAGGGGTCAGAGTAGGAAGGTGGAGGTGAAGTAAAGAGTTGGGCAGATGATTGGTGAAAGAGATACAGGCCTGGAGAAGGAGGAATCTAATAGAAGAGGAAAGAAGGCCATGGTAGAAAGAAAAGGAGGAAGAGCACTAGAGGGAGGAGATGGGCAGGTAAGGAGACAAGGTGAGAGAGGAAAATGGGAATGGGAATTGGTGAAAAAGAACAGGGAGGGGGCATTACCACAAGTTCAGGAAATCAAAGTTCATACCATAAGGTTAGAGGAGCAACACTTTATATTGTCTGGTTCCCAGACAGAATATATGTCACTCCACTAACCTGACCATCGTGACAATAGAGGAAGCCATGTACTGACATGTCAGAATGAGAATGGAAAGTGGAATTAAAATGGGTGGCCACTGGGAAATCTGGCAGATGGAGCACAGGTGCCTGGCAAGGCGGTCTCCCAATCTGTGTCAGGTCTCACTGATACACAAGATGCCACACTGGAAGCACTAGATACAGTAGATGACCCCAACAAACTCACAGGTGAAGTGTTGCCTCACCTGGAAGGACTGTTTGCAGCTCTGAATGGTCGTGAGAGAGGAGGTGTAGGGGCAGGAGTACCACTTGTTCTGCTTGCAAGGATAAGTGCCAGGAGGGAGATCATTGGGAAGGGACGAATGGACAAGGGAGTCACGTAGGGAGCGATCCCTACGGAAAGCAGAAGTTGGAGGGGGCGGGGAGAGATGTACTTGGTACTGGGATCCCATTGGAAATGTTGAAAGTTACAGAACATTATATATTGGGCACAGAGGCTGGTGGAATGGTAAGTGAGGACAACAAGAACCCTATCTCTGGTGGGTTGGTGGGAGTAAGAGCTAAGGACAGATGTGCACGACATGAAAGAGGTGCAGGTGAGGGCAGTGTTGATGGTGGAGGAAGGGAAGCCTCTTTCTTTGAAGACGAAGGACATCTCCTTAGTTCTGGAACGAAACGCCTCATCCTAAGAGCAGATGCGGCTGAGAAAGAGGAAGTGAGAGAAAGAGATGGTATTTCTACAAGTAACACGGTGGGAAGAGGTATAGTCCAGGTAGCTGTGAGAGTCAGTAGGTTCATAATAGACATCCATATATAAGCTATCTCCAGAGGTAGAAACAGAGAGATCAAGAAAGGAGAAGATGTCAAAAATGGGCCCAAGTAAATTTGAGGGCAGGGTGGAAGATGGAAGCACAGTTGATGAAGTCAAGCTCTGCATGGGTGCAGGAAGCAGTACCAATGCAGTCGTCAATGTAGTGTAGGAAATGTTGGGACGTGATACCAGTGTAGGCTTGGAATGCAGACTGTTCCACGTAGCCGACAAAAATGCAGGCATAGCTGGGACCCCATGTGAGTGCCCATGGCTATGTCTTTTGTTTAAAGAAAGTGGGAGGAGCTGAAGGAGAAATTATTGAGACTGAGGACAAGTTCCACTAGATAGAGGAGAGTGGTGTTGCAAGGTAATTGGTTGGGTCTGGTGTCCAGAAGGAAACAGAGAGCTTTGAGGCCTTCCTGGTGAGGGTTGGAGGTGAATAGGAACTGGACTTCTATAGTGGTATTGATTTTTGAATTTAGGACATATACATTTAACAACTGACTTTGGATGGCAATCATCACATCTGAAAACGTAGTGTGTATTTAAATTGGAGTGCAGCTCTGAACAATTGGTTACTAATAGCTGTGAATTCCCGTCCCAACAATGCTGATTAAAATTCATTTGGATGACTGTGATGTGGATATAAATCAGGAGGTGTGAAAGCATTGTCCATACATTGTCCTTTGATGTTTGGCACATAAAATATCAAGTCCATTGTTGGGCCAGCAGACCTTGCCACTGAAAGCGTCTCCATATGATGCCTGCTGTACCTGTATTCTGTTGAATAAAGCTGCTGCTTTGTATCTACCAGTTATTTCCTCCGGTAACTTCACTCACGCAACAACACCTGGGGTCTTGAAATCACTGAAAAGATCAAGAGATTGTGAAGTGTCACAGACAAAGGTAGGAAGGGACTGAACTAGGAGAGATAAAACTGAGTCGAAGTATACAGATTTAAGTTTAGTAGGGCAGAAACAATGGGACTACCTGGACAGGCAGGTTGAGAGAACTATGATGTTGGTGGCAGTGGATGGGAGATCCCCAGTGTTAATAAAGTTGGTGACGGTGTGGGAGACAATGGCCTGGTACTTCTTAGTAGTGCCTGACCATTGTCACCAGGCCTCAGCAAAGTAGAGGTCAGCCCTCCAGACCACTACAGCACCCCTTTATCTGCGGTTTAATAGTGAGGTTAGTATTAGCACACAGAGCAGTGCATTCGGAAGGAGGGAGGCTGGAATTGGAGAAAGGAATGGTGAAATCGAGACAGTTGATGCTCTATCAGCAGTTAGCAATGAAAAGATCCAGAGTAGGCAGAAGATGTCCAGGATGCCCAGGAAGAGGAGGAGCATTGAATAAGGGAGAAGGGGTCATTGGTGCGTGGCGAAGAGTCCTTGCCAAAGTAAGCGCAGAGACGGAGGCAGTGGAAGAAGAGCTCAGCATCATGGCAGGTGCGGAACACACTGAAATGTGGGCGCAGGAGGGGCAAAGGTGAGGCCCTTACTGAGGACAGAACGTTCTGCCTCAGAGAGGAAAAGTATTAAGGGAATGGAGAAGACTTGGTACAGATGAGAGCTGGGCTCAGAGTGGGGAGAGGGTTGGTAGTGTCCGAGGAGAGGGGAGTGTTGGGATGTTCAGGGAAGGTGGTTCTGCAGAATATCTTATCTTTCACCTTCATCATTTGATGGTACTGACTCAAAATATTCCACCAACTAGTCATTCACTGACACCCTGTAACTCTAACTTAACTCCTTTTTTGCCATACTTTTAAATGTTCAAATGTACAATTCATTTATTTATCCACATTGCAGGCAAAGTATACCTAATATCAGAAAATACTCTGGCTAGATACCCATAGCCTCATCATTGTGTTCAAGTAATTTGATTAATGTACTGTGTATGAAAAAAGATTTAATGCTCATCTGTCATCCTTTATTTGAACATTGTTAGTAATAAACAACAGATACCATTTGACACTTAGTGAAATGCAGTGTATTCTCATTAAGACCAATTTCACAAATGATCCTTACTTTGTGGTATGGCTTGGCTCTCACAATATGGTTAATTTTATTATTTCACCCAGTGTTAACAGACACAGCACATAACAAATGAACGAACAGTGTTAACAGTGCAGGGGCTTCAAACTGAGCTCAGCAGCCTAAGCAATCCATTAACTATAATGTTGCAGGGAGCAACAATTTCAAAAGAGTCTTAACAGTCACTGTTTTTCAAACCTACCTGTCTGACTCAGACTTACTTTAATATACAAATTGGGGTTGCTGATTTGTCTTTTAGGCTGAAATGGATCTAAACATGTGCTTTGTATTTTCTATCTGGGGGTGCTGGGACTGTTCTCTCTAGAATAATTAATGTTAAAGAATAATGGCGTCACAGAATGTTTACAGTGCAAAGGAAGGCTATTCAATCCATTGAATCCACACTGCATTTCTATGAAAACAATCCAGCCAGTACCATTTCATCACCCTCTCCCCACAACCCGGCACTATTTTTTCCTTTGTTATACTAATCCAGTTCCCTTATGAGCACGAAAATTAAATTTGCCTTCCCTGGTAATGCATCCCGAACCATAACTACTTGTTCCCTCTCCTGCAACTTCTAATTTTTAAAAATTTGCCGGAACTTCATTTAAGTCTTTGAGTCTTTGACCCTTCCTTAAATAGTTTTTGTTTAATCTCGCTGGAATGTAGAAGGCAAAGGGATGACCATGTAGAGATTTCTAAGATTAAATACCTCTATCAGATCCTTTGGCAGCTCTAATGCATCCACAATACTCCAGTTGTAGCTAAACCAGGTTTTATACAGGTTTTTCATGCTTTGCCTGATCATATACCCCAGGGTCCCATGTGTTCTTTTAGCTACTTTCTCAGCCTGCTCTACCTCTTTCAACAAATTATTTATGTATACCTCCAATCCTTCAAGGAAAGTGCGAGTGCTGACAAGCACCGCTCAGCTCACATCACCATCATTTGTTTTTATAAAGTTTCTCGATCTCCTCCCTATCACTGATGCTCCCTTTGTTCTCTTCACCCCATTCCTTTTTCCTAACTTCACTCATACATGATAGACTGAGTTTTGATAAAAAAAGACGCATAAGGAAAATCACAGCTAATTTTTAGTTTGATGACCTTTTATCTTTTTCAATATTTTTAGTGATTTCTTACAAAAAAAGAATACAGGGTATAGGAAGATGTGTATCATATATCAATTACAATATACAGAATGTGAATCACACTTACAGTTTCATTACCCTATATTCATGTAAATTAAATTGAATTGTAATATTGAAAAGTAATAGTTTTAATTATTGTACAAAAAATTCTAAGCCCACTACAGAGTAAAGCTGTTTGGTAAAGAAAGAAAAAGGAAAAAAAATCCTTATCATATAGTAAAGCATATTATTAGCCAACATCTGTACTTGATAACAAACCAAAAATTTTGGAAGTAATTCAAAAAAGTCCCCACAATGTTAGAATGTCTTGTCTTGATTCAGAAATTGAACAATGAATCTTCTCTAAATTTAAGCAGGACACAACATCACTTAGCCATTGAGCGTGAGTAGGCGGAGCAACACCCTGCCACCGAAGCAACAATGCCCTCCTGGCCATAAGAGAAATAAAAGCCAAAATGTGCAAATCAGGTGTCTCCAAGATGATATTTTTTCCTCCAACAATACCGAATAAGGCAGTCAAAGTGTTTGGTTTAAAATTTACTTTACCATTTATCAAAATTGAAAAAGTAAAAATTTGAAATTGGAATTGCTTTATTATTGTCAAATGTACCAAAATACAGTGGAAAGCTGGTCTTGTATACTATTCATACAGATGAATTAACTCAGGTAGTATAAAGTAAAACTATAACAGAATGCAGAATAAAGTGCAACAGCTATAGATCTCACCTGGTCACTCAACACTACCCCTTTAGTCAAGAAAGAACAGCAGCATCTTCACTTCCTGAGGAGACTGAGACGTGCGAGGTTCTCCACCCCTATTCTATTGAAACACTATCTACAGTGCCCTGACCATCTGATATCAGAATCTGACTGCAAGACCCTGAAACAAATTGTAGGACAGCTGAGAGAATTTCTGGGGCTTTCCTCCACCCCCCCCCCCCCCCACTTATCCAGCGCATGCACCAGAAGCACTGCATTTACAGGGCCTCAGCACTGTCAAAAGCCCCTCCCTTTGTTCCTCAATCTCTTTGACCTCCGACTGTCAGGTTAAGGTACCGCAGTATAAGAACAAAGATTGTTAGGCTGGAGAACAGCTTCATTCCCCAGGCTGTGAGACTTCTGAACACCCCGCTACCACCCAGTACACATTACTTATGACTGTGCCAGCAACAGTAATACATACTTTATGACATATATGCACTTTCAAATTGCATATCCACAGAATACTTTGTTATATACGTTAATATTATTATATTAGTATTATTTTTATGTGCGGTACATTACATATGTATTGTATTTTGTATCTTGGTCCCTGAGGAACGTTGTTTCATTTAGCAGTATGCATGTTTGAATGACAATAAACTTGACGTTGAAAGTGCAGTGCATGTAGACAGTAAAGTGCAAGATCATAACGAGACAGAATGTGAGGTAAAGAGTCCATCTCATGGTACTAGGGAATCAGCAAGGTAGAAGCTGTCCTTGAGGCTGACTATACTTTAAGTTGGAAAGGTAGGATGGAAGTAACAAAGGGAAAGTCCTAGAGAGACTGAAAGGCTCAAACAGAGGTGACAGTGAAAGTTTGTTAATCACAGCCACTTTATCTAATTTTGTTGTTCCTCATGTGGCGCATCAGGCAGCAACCTTACGAGTTATTTAGCATTTGCCTGTTTTTTACGAGGCCAAGTTGCTAGCTCAACGCTAAACCCAACACAGATGAAAAGTGGGCAAGGAACCGGCCGGATTTGAACACCGGACCAGTCACCTTGGAGTCTGATGTGCCACTACACCACTGGCCAGCTTAACTTTATTTGACTGACATGTAAAAAGCAGGAGATGAACAAGGGCAGAAAAGAAAGAAAGCAAAAACAATGCTCAATCTTTGATACAGAACATTTCTATAGCTGTAAGTCTGAACTAAAGAATGTTGGAATTACCCAGGTCATGCACTGGCTAGGGAGTAAGAGAAACTCCATTAACATTACAGCTTGACAAAATATTTAAGTTCATTGTCAACGTAAGTTCAAGAACAGCATCTCATGTTCTGTCCAAGCATGCTGTAGCACTCAGCACACAACACTGAACCATCAATTTCACACAGCCACATTTTTCAGTTTGCATCAGAACTGGCCAGTTTTTATGAAAGATCATCAAGCTGGATATTAACATTGTTCCTCTCGCTCCACAGATGCCAGGTTTTTTCTAGTTATCTTCTTTACTTCAAATTCCCAGCAAGTGTGGCCTTTTCTTCCTCACAATTCCAGCATTTCATTTTCCTCATTTCTCTGAGCTCCTTCATTTTTCATTGTTACCTCCTCCAAACAGATCAGCTGTGATTAACAAGCTTTCACCAGTCTCACTCAGCCCACCCCGCCATCATAATGTTTCATACACTCTTCATCTTCACCTAATACTCCCTTTTTTCTTTCCACTACTGCCCTTTTCTGTAATTCTAGTCATGTTTAATTTCTAACTGTCTGCGTTCTAATGAAAGATTATCAATTTGAAACATTCTCTTCCTCTCTACCCCATATGCAACTGGACCTGTTATTTTCTGCTTTTGATTTGCTCCAGACTTTTCCGTCCTTCTAACCCCCTCAGGATCATGGCCTGTAGTTTGTATTCACTCTTCACATCTTTCCTACTGAAATCTAACATTTAAAACTTCTCAGCATCATATCTGCTGTCAGCATTCCTTTCTCAGACTGTTTATACTTCCTTGATTTACAGAGATGGTCCAAATTTTGAAGGTTTAGAATGACTGCATTTCTAAAAAAGATGATTCCATTCATGGGGGTCAATGTAATCACAGAACACAGATATATAACTATTGACAGAAGCACTTGAAGTGAGTGTGTTATAAGGACTTGGAGTACATTGCAAAGCCATGGATTGATAAATAAAAACGTTAACAGAACAGCAGTGAATGGGCTGGGCAATGGGACAGCACAAATGGGTTGAATATCCTTTTACATAGCTGTAAGATCCTTTGTTTCAATACGTAAAAATATATTATACTCATTTCAAAAGATATTACAGTATTGCTATAATAATAGAAAATGCAAGTACTTAGTATGACATTCTCAAGGGTTAGACTAATTCTAGGACAGAAACTAACAATTAACAGATCCATATTTCAAAAAGTCAAGGCTCGGATTCCGTCTGTGTCATTATACACTTAAAATAAATGCTCTTGTTATTGTGCACTTAACAAAATAGATTTCATATAAACAAATGGGAAGAATTCGGTCTGTTAAAAATACCGTACACTCAACAAGTATATACTTAAGTGGAGTGCTATACTTTAATGCTTACAGAGTAAAGGCACTTATAAACATTCAAGTTAGAGGCATGTGGATGCAAGTCTAAATGTCCCTTAAAGAAGAGCTCTTTATTTTCAGGTATACCTTCATGATCCAATGTGGACAAAATCTTTAATAATTCTAAATGCTTAAAGCACTTGTGTTCTGAATAATTGGTAATAAGAAACACTTAAGTATTTGTCATGAAAAGCTGTACAGTATTAACAATTATCAAAGCATCTCAAGTGAAATCAACATTATCCTCAGAATAGAGCAGACTTCATCGATAATTAATGCAAATAATAAAAAAAACAAAAGCTGTAAAATGTTGGCCTATACACAAATGGTATAGTGATATTCAAGGGACAGGATTATAAGGACAACAAACGGTATTCAACAATAATCTGATTTTAGGGTGAGATTGAAAGTTGTACAGAACTAAACTGGACATAGCCTTTACTTATATTATTGGTCATCTATTGACTTAGAGCAACATCAGGCTGGAACAGAAAGTACTGAGATAGGGTATCCAGGGAACTCCAATGGTAATGATGCTTGTACTGAAGGAATGAATATACACAATTTTCTGGATATGACTGAACAGATAAAAGGGAACAAAGTAAGAACGGTCCACTAAGTTGAACACAGTGCAAAAAATTGGGGAGGATTGTATGATTAACTACATCAAGGAATAAAGTGAGTAAGAAGGTAAAATAGGACCATAAGATATAGGAGCAGAAATAGGTCATTTTGGTCCATCGAGTCTGGTCTGCCATTTCATCATGGCTGATCCATTTTGCCTCCCAGACCCAATCTCCTCCCTTCTCCCCATATCACTTCATACTCTGACTAATCAAGAATCTATCAACCTCTGCCTTAAGTATGCCCAATGAATTGGCCTCCACAGCTGTCTGAGAAAACAAATTACACAGATTTACCACTCTCTGGCTAAAGAAATTCCTCCTCATCACTGTTCGAAAAGGACACCTCTATGTTCTGAGGCTGTGTCTTTTGATCTTAGACTCTCTATCATAGGAAACATCCTCTCTACATCCACTCTATCAAGGCCTTTCAGCATTCAATAGGTTTCAATGAACTCACCCTTCATTCTTCTGAATTCTAGTCAGTAGAGGCCCAGAGTCACCAAAAGCTCCTCATATGACAACCCTTTCAATCCCGGAATCATTTTCATAAAGCTGCTTTGTACCCTTTCCCTTTGAGAAGTCTCTCTATGTCCTCCCTGTCAAATGCATGGGTTTTGTCCAGGAGCTCCGGTTTCCTTCCACTGTCCAAAGACGTACCAGGTACGTTAATTCTAAATTGTCCCATGATTAAGTTAGGGATAACCTTGTTTGTTGGGGGTTGTTGTGGCAATGTGGCACGAAGGCTTAATCCGCACTGTAAAACTAATAAACTAATTATAAATAAGAACATAAAATGAAGAGAATCAAAAGATCTGACTGCTTCCAGTTTTTTTCTTTTAAATCCCCACCCCTCCTAATCAGAATGCTTTCAAATTATAAACACAGGAGGGTCTCGGCCAGAAATGCTGACTGTTGATTCATTTCCATAGATGTTGCCTAACCTGCTGAGTTCCTCCAGCATTTTGCGTGTGTTACTTTCTAACTATAATATGTCTTCTGATCAATAAACAACAAGATGCTGCAGTTGATCAATATTGGGTCATGATTCTGTTCAGAAAGTTGTAGAAATGGGAAGATGTTTCCATAATGTCTGTTTTTTCATAATGTGATTATTTTAAAGACTTGTCAGATATAATTTATTCAAAATATAGGAGAAAAGCACCATGCAGCTTTTTGCAGTGTAGTTTTCTATGGACTTAACTTTGAAGTATGTGCCAAATGTTAGCGCCAAGTTACGTTGTCGGGTTGAATATTTTACCCTGATTTCATTCTTCAGTGCTGCAAAGTTCAGATATTTGCAGTTATTTAATCTGCATGTTTCAAGTAGCTAAAGGTTTTTAAATGATTGTGCTTCACATTCAACTAAAAGGACAGATAAATATTGGTATATTTATTTATTGTGGAATTGACCCTTTGAGCCAAGCTCGCTAGCAATCCCTAACTTAATCCCAACCTAATCACAAGACAATTTATGATGTCTAATTAACCAACCAACCGTACAGTCTAGGACTGTGAGAGGAAACCGCAGTACCCCCAGAAAACCCATGCTATCTATAAGGAGTACAAACTCCATACAGACAGCGGCAGGAATTGAACCCGGGTCACCTGTACTGTAAAGCATTGAGCTAACCACCCCCCTAACATGCTACCCTGGTTGCATAAACAAGTACAAATGTCACTCCACTCTTTAAGAAGGGAGTGAGACAAAAACCAGGAAATTATAGGCCAGTTAACCTGACTTCAGTGACTGGGAAGATGATGCAGTCCAGGATGAGGTTTCCAGGCACTTGGAGACACATGATAAAAAATGTCAAAGTCAACATGATTTTCATAAGGGGAAACCTTGGCTGACAAATCTGTTTGAATCCTTGGAGAAATAACAGGCAGGATAGACAAAGCAGGGTCAGTAGATGTTGTTTACTTGGATTTTCAGAGGGCCTTTGACAAGATGCCACACAAGAGGCTGCTAAACAAGATAAAAGCCCATGGTATTATAGGAGAAATACTGGCGTTGGTAGAAGATTGGCTGAATGGTAGGAGGCAAAGAGTGGGAATAGATGGACCCTTTATTGGATGGCTGCTGGTGTCTAGTGGTGTTCCACAAGGGAAGGTTTCAGGATTACTACAATTCACATTTTATGTCAACGATTTGGATGACAAACTGATGGCTTTATGCCAACTTTGTGGACAATGCAAAGATAGGGGAAGGACCTAGATTTGGAGAATGGGCAAAGAAGTGGCACATGGAAAATAGTGTAAGGAAGTGCACCAAAGTGTGCTTCCGTAAAAGAAAAAAGCTGTGGAGTATTTCCTAAACAGGGAGCAAATTCAAAAATCGAGGTGTAAAGGGATTTGGGAGTCCTTATGCAGGATTTTCAAAAGACTAACTTGCAGGTTGAGTCAGGACTAAGGAAGCCAAATGCAAGGTTAATATTCATTGAGGCAATGATATAATGCTGAGGCTTTATAAGGCATTGGTCAGACCCACACTTGGAGTGTTGCAAGCAGGTTTGGCTGCCTTATCTGAGAAGATATGTGCCGGCATTGCAGATAGTCTAAAGGAGGTTCACGAGAATTATCCAGGGAATGAAAGGGTTAACTTCTGCGGAGCATTTGATGGCTCAGGGCCAGTAATTGCTGGAGATTAGAAAAATGAGGGGGACCTCATTGAAACCTATCCTTGACGGAGTGGACTTAAAGAGGACATTTCCTATAGTGGGAAAATCTCAGACCAGAGGACACAGCTTCAGAATAGAAGGACAATCCTCAATCAGAGATGAGGAGGTATTTCTTTAGCCAGAGGTTGGTGAACCTGTGGAATTCATTGCCACTGATAGCTGTGGAGACCAATTCATTTGGTATATTTAAAATGGAGGTTGATAGGCTCTTGATTAAAAGGGTATCAAAGGTTATGGGGAGAAGTCAGGACAATGGGGCTACAAGGGGTAATAAATCAGCCATGATGGAATGCAGGAGCAGACCCAATTGGCTGAATGATCTAATGTTGCTCCTATGTTTTATGGTCTTATAGTTTTAATTAGCATTAATTATTCAGGCAGCGTGGTAGTCATCTGGAAATTCTGCTTCACAGCTCCAGTGGCCAAAGCTCAATCTTGACTTCTGGAACAGAGTGGCAACTGCATGGACCTCCTGTTCCCTCCCACATCCCAAAAACAAGTTTGTTGACTGCTGTAAATTTCGTCAATTGCACGGGTGAATCTGAGGGGAATTGATGGGAATGTGGAGAAAATAAAATGGCAGTAGTAAAGGATAAATGTAAGTGCGTGCTTGATGGCTGCTTATCACGGTGAGACAAAAGGTTTGGTACCATGCTATACAATGATTAATAATGATTTTAAATTAAAATGTAGGAATGAGTGTGAGAAGAGCAATTGAAAGGCTAAAGAATGTTATGTAAACATACCTGGGGGAAAATATACAGAATGCTAGTGGTATAAAAACATACTTTAAACTCACATTCTGTAACAGCACATAGAGGGACAAATTAATTTAACCACTAGTGCAAATTCAAAATTGAAAGAGTTCGAAGTATTATCAAAGTCACCATATGCAACCTTGAGATTCATTTTCTTGTAGGCATACTCAATGAATCTATAGAATAATAGCCATAACATGAATCAATGAAAGACCGCTCAACTTGGGCATTCAATCAGAGTGCAGAAGACAGCAAACAATACAAATACAAAAAGAAATAAATAAATGAGTAATAACTATCAAAAACATGAGATGAAAAGTGCTTGAAAGGAGTCCATAGGTTGTGGGACCATTTCAATGATGGGGCAGGTAAAGTTCAATAAATTTACCCCCTTTGGTTCAAGAGCCTGAAGGATGTTAAAGACGGAACCTTGACAAAGTTATTTGAGCTGCAGACAATACTTCTAATTTAAACCATAAGATATAGGAACAGAATTAGGCCATTTGGCCCATTGCTGTGCCATTTCATCATAGCTGATCCAATTTTCCTCTCAGCCCCAAACTCCTGCCTTCTCTGTGTATTCCTTCACGCCCTGACCAATCACGAATCTATCAACCTCTGCCTAAAGTATACATAAAGACTCAGTCTCCACAGATGCCTGTGGCAAAGAATTCCACAGGTTCACTACTCTAGCTAAAGAAATTCTTCCTCATCTCCATTCTAAAAGGTCACACCTCTGTTCTGAGGCTGTGTTCTCTGGCCCTAGACTCTCCCACCATAGGAAGAGTCCACTCTATATCAAGGCCTTCCACTATTTGATAGGTTTCAACTCAATTTTAATGAATCTAGGGCCAGAGCCATCAAACGTTCTTCATACTATAAGCCATTCAATCCTGAAATCATTTTTGTAAACCTCCTTTGAACCCTCTCTAATTTCAGTACATCCTTTCTACGAAAAGGGGCCCAAAACTACTTTCAATACTCCAAGTGAGGCCTCACCAGTGCTTTATAGTCTCAACATTCCATCCTTGCATTTATTCTTCAAATGAATGCTAAAATCACATTTGCTTTCCTCAACACAGACTTGACCTACAAATTACCTTTAGGGAATCTTACACAAGGACTCCCAAGTCCCTTTGCACCTCAGTTTCTTTGTACTTAGCAAATAGTTCCTTTATTCTCACTCTTTGCCCCTTCCCAATCAGCCAGTGCATTATCCATGCTAGGATCTTTCCTGTAATACCATGGATTCATAGCTTGTTAGGCAGACTATGTGTAACACCCTGTCAAAAGCCTTCTGAAAATCCAATTACACAACATCAACCTATTCTTTTTCTATTTTATTTGTTACTTCTTCAAAGAATTCCAACAGATCTGTCAGGCAAGATTTTTCCTTTAGGAGCCCATGCTGACTATGGCCAATTTTATCATATGTCTCCAAGTACCTTGAGATGGCATCCTTAATAATGAACTCCAACATCTTCCCAACCACTGAGGTCAGACTAACTACCCTACAGTTTCCTTTCTTCTGCCTCTCTCCCTTCTTGAAGAGCGGGGTGACATTTCCAATTTTCCAGTCTTCCAGAACCACTTCAGAATCTAGTGATTCTTGAAAGATCATTACTAATGTCTACACAATCCCTTCAGCCACCTCGTTCAGAACCCTGGGGTGTACACCATCTGGTCCAGGTGACTTACCTATCTTCAGACCTTTCAGTTTCCCAAGAACCTTCTCTCTAGTTATGGTAACGTCATGACTCCTGACACCATACTGCTAGAGTCTTCCATTGTGAAGACTGGTGCAAAATACTTATTGTTTGTCCGCCATCACCTTGTCCTCCATTATAACATCTCCAGCATCATTTACCACCAGTATGATATCCACTTTCCCTCTCTTTTACACTTTATGTATCTGAAGAACCTTTTGATATCCTCTTTAATATTATTAGCTAGCTTGCTTTCACATTCCATCTTTACCTTCTTAATGACTTTTTAGTTGTCTTCTGTTGACATTTAAAAAATTTCCAATCCTCTAACTTTCCACAAATTTTTGCTCTATTATATGCCTTCCCTTTGACTTTTATGTTGTCATTGACATCTCTTGTTATCCACAGTTGTGTCACCTTGCCTTTAAGAGAACTTCTTCCTCTTTGGGATGAACATACACTGTACCTTCCAAATTGCTTCCAGAAAATCCAGCCATTGGTTCTCTTTTGTCACCCCTGCCAGTGTTCTTTTCCGATCATTTCAGGCCAACTACTCTCTCATGCCTCTGTACTTCCTTTTACTCCACTGTAATACTGATACATTTGACTTTAGCTTCTCCTCCTCAAATTTCAGGGTGAATTTGATCATATTATGATCACTTGTCCCCTAAGGGTTCCTTTACCTTTAATTTTCTAATCAATTCCATTTCATTGCACAACATCCAATCCAGAAGATGATCCCATATGTGCTCAACTAGGAGCTGCTCTAAAAAGCTATCTCATAGGCATTCTAGATATTCACCCTCTTGGAATCCAGCACCAACCTGATTTTCCCAATCTACCTGCAGACTGAAGTCCCCTATGACTATTATAACATTGCGCTTTTGGCATGCATTTTCTATTTGACCACTGTAATTTGTAGACCACATCCTTACTGCTGTTTGGTAGTCTGTTTAAAACCTCCCTTCAGGGTCTTTTTACCCTTGCATCCTTAGATCTATCCATAATGATTCATCACTTTCCGACCCTACGTCACCTCTTTCTAATGATTTGATTCCATTTTTTACCAACGGAACAGTGCCACCCCCTCTGCCTTCCAGCCTGTCTTTTTGATACAATGTGTATCCTTAAACATTAAACTCCCAGTTATAATCTTCTTACAGCCATGATTCAGTGATGCCTGTACATGCCAATCTACAACTTCAAATTCATCTACAAATTCTTCTACCTTATTCCATATACTACGCACATTCAAATATAATATCTTTAGTACTGTATTCACCCTTGTCAATTTTGTCCTCCTGTTGACTGCATTTTTTTCAAGCAACAGCCTCTCCTCACTACACATTGCCTCTGTTTGTTAACCAGCTATCTCATCTTCAGCATTCTCATCCATCTTTCCTATGATACTCTTACATTGAAATATATGCAGCTGAGGACACTAGCTGCTCCATGTTCAATCTTTTGATGCCTAACTTTGACTGAGGTCTGCCTCCAAAGCCTCTCCACTAACAGTTCTGGCCCTCTGCTTCCCATCCCCTGCAACTCCAGTTTAAACCCCATTCCTATGGAAGGAAATCCCATAGTAACAATTACTTGAACATCACCAAAAGTTTAGCAGGATTAAGAAATTATACCAGGTCAGAAAGTTCACAAGAACGATGGGAAGAATGTGTTGTGTAGTGTAGTGGGGTATTGTGGAAGTGGGATGGAAAATATCCTTTGTAATCAGGGATGAGATCATATCACTAATGAAAGATGATGCAATGAAAAATAAGCAGGAAATGGAGATTTCACAAATAGAATTAAGGAACAGAAAATAATTTTAGGCAGTATTTGGGTCACAGAAGACCAGTAGCATAGCTGTATGATTAGTGATTTAATTATTAATGATCAAAATAGGATTATATTCTAATATTGTCCGTGTACTTAAAAATACACAGTCAAAAATACAGCTGATGAATTTAGAACCTATTCTTTCAAGCATATGCTTAATATAAATGTTTAATGAATTACTTCAAATTTTAACATTTTCATATGCTTATCCATTTTATTTCCAATGAATCCTGTTGTCTGATGGCAAATTTTGAAAATATGAGCAGTATTTAATCAACTTTGGAGTAATAACAACTAACGATAGAAGGACAGTTTCTCAACACTATTAAGAAACCATTGCTGGCTCATAATATGACACATTTGCTCCATTCCACATGCCAGAAGTGACAGGAGAGTAATACGTATTAGTGTAAGAGGGAGATTTATTCAAAGAAGATTAAAGCAATAAAGGAGCTGACCTAGAGTTAAAAGAGTAATGTAATTTCTTGGGGTAATCTGCAACTCCTGGGTTTTACTTCTAAAATTAGAACAGGCTTGAAATGACCTAAAGTTATTCAATGGAATCAATATAGTCAATTCCTCTAAATACATAGAAACATAGAAGATAGATGCAGGAGTAGGCCATTTGGCCCTTCGAGCCTGCACCGCCATTCAGTATGATCATGGCTGATCATCCAACTCAGAACCCTGCACCTGCTTTCTCTCAATACCCCCTGATCCCTTTAGCCACAAGGGCCATGTTTAACTTCCTCTTAAATATAGCCAATGAACCAGCCTCAACTGTTTCCTGTGGCAGAGAATTCCACAGATTCACCTCTCTCTGTGTGAAGAAGTTTTTCCTCATCTCGGTCCTAAAAGGCTTCCCCTTTATCCTTAAACTCTGACCCCTCATTCTGGACTTCCCCAACATCAGAAACAATCTTCCTGCATCTAGCCTGCCCAATCCCTTTAGAATTTTATACGTTTCAATAAGATCCCCCCTCAATCCTCTAAATTCCAGTGAGTCGATCCAGTCTTTCTTCATATGAAAGTCCTGCCAACCCAGGAATCAATCTGGTGAACCTTCTTTGTACTCCCTCTATGGCAAGAATTGTCTTTCCTCAGATTAGGGGACCAAAACTGCACACAATATTCGAGGTGTGGTCTCACCAAGGCCTTGTACAACTTGTATACCTTTGACTCTTCTCAAAAGTAAAAAAAGCAATTGGTGGTAAAGTGCCTTAATTAACATTGTTGTTGACAGTGGACTAAAGTATAGTAAGATGGATTTAACTATATTTATTTATAATGTTTGCCTTCTCTTATTGCATTAAATCCACTCGACAAACTTTGTACTTGAATCTAATATTTCATTACCTTAGAGGAAGTCGAAATTGTTCCACTAAATACTTAAAAGAAAATTGACATGAAACAGGCCATGGCAATGGAGAAAGTGCAAAAAATTACAAGTACATTTTCAAAACTGAAAAACTGTACCTGTCAGGGAAGACAAAGCTGAGAAGGGGGGTAGGTATCCAGAAAAGGTTCACTTGTAATATAATTCAGATCATTACATATGAAGGGGTTTTAAAGGGTTGGCAAAGTAGTTTCTCCACTTCTAAAATGTAGAATTATAAAGATGGCAACTAATAAATTCAAGAAGAAATTCAGGAGAGACTTCTTTGATCAGAGATTGATTGGAGTGCTGAATCTTTCTTTCATTCCTCTCTATTATTTTTGTACAAAACTTGCCCTTGTTTATGACATCAATGCTTTTTTCCTCAATTCTAAATTACATTACTTAAGCAGTTAAATTCCTGATCCTGTCATTTACCAAGGTCCAAGGTGCCCCATTAATCTGAATATGTTATAATTAGCTCGACATATTGCAACAATCAAACACAAAATCTTCAGGCTGAGGAGTGTGGGAATAGTCTGACTGATGAACCATGCCACAAGATGCACAATTCCAACAAATACTGAGCCAATGTATAGTAAGCTGGTTTACTATTCACTTCCAACCACTTCATAAAACTTGTTTGTTTAGTTTTCATCAGAGTATCCTTTTTCTACTCACTTTTGAAAAAAAATACCAGTATGAATAAATTACACCCATAATCATCAAATATAGAGCTTTACAAGTATTGCTTTCTTGCTGATTGGTGACATTTACAAAAAAGTATGGATGAAAGGTGTAGGTGCTAAAGTACAACGGAAAACCATGTCAGGCCCAATATTTGAAGATAGTTGTGAACCAACAATACCACCTGTTCATCACTCTTAAAATTTAACACGGAAGAATTTCACTGGATACTTGCTCACATGCTGGAATTGTAAGTTAGTAGATATGTATCATGCAAGCCTAGCAGCTTCATATTGCTGCACGTACCACCATTTCCTAGAGAAAATATTGGCCTGGAACTTTCAGGGTGATTTATTTATTCTTCAATAACAGAAAACACTGAACATTTACCATTATTTTTTTGTTTAAAAAAGTCTGGGGCAAAGCTTCTTCTTTATAGCTCAGAACTTTATGAAAAGTTTCTTATATATTGTTTACTATTCAAAGTGTTGAATATTGTAAATGCAGTGCTATTACACAATCAAAGGAATGGTGTAGAGCATTCAACCATTCAGGCCTGATCATTTAAGTATTAAATTACATTTTGGTTGATCTGTTTCTTAACTCTATCCAGCGAAATTAACTATGTGATAATTAATGTCATTGACTAATAGAAATTCTATAAGAACAGAAGAAACAGAAGCAGGAGTAGGCCATCTGGCTCATCGATCGTGCTCCATTATTTAATAACATCATGGCTGATCTAGCCTTAGAATTTACATACAACCTATAACCTAAATGTATACGCATCTCCATGGAAATTATCCTCCTATTCACAACAAAGTATATCTTCTTGGAGTGCTTATACATCCTTTATCATAAATTGAGCACAACTCTCGCCCAACATGAAATAGCTTTTTCTCAAGCAGTCTCTCTTTGCCCATTAGGAAAGGACTGTAAGAGGTAAACATTCCATGCCTTATTATATAATATATTGCAAGTTATGCTGTGTTTTGAAATGGTCTATATCCAACTTAGGTTAATTTAAATAAAATTTCAATCATTTTTTCACCTTTTAATACTGTTTTCATAGTCCTGAAAGTGAAATTCTTCAATTTCCTCAGAATGTAACATCTATTTATCCCAAGTTTATCATACTCATTTCTCAAATCACAAGAATCTGACCAAGAGGCAGTCTAAACATGTCAGTATGAATGATCAGTGACTCCATTGCAGATCAGCTTTCAACATCCCATATTAATATTTGCAGTTCATGGAATTCTTTGCATTAAAAATTCCAAATAGTTTCAGCATTAAATCTCCCTACAAATTACCAAACTTTCTCAAGTAAGTGTATTGCTGTAATAACCTGCATATCCTGTGCTGTGGAATTCATCCCACAATCACTGGTACAATGCGCAAAAAAAATCAACAGAACTTAGGTACAAGGTTACAAAATCACGGCATGTGTTCTGCTAGCCATAAAGCTGCCTGCCAAGTTGTTTTTTCAAGCCACAGAGTATTCAGCCTACCTGTGACTAGAATCAGCAGCCAGCAGCGGTTTCCATTTTCAGTTCGGCTGCTGATGGAATGGGTGAGTGAAAAGCAATCACCTTTACAGATGGCCCTCAGCAAACCCTGAGGCAACCACTGCAATCCCACGCAAGATGGGTCTTTTTCATGCAAAAGGGGCATAAAACCATAAATATTTCCTGATTTTCAATGACACCGTATTAACAGCTTCTCATCATAGATTTAAATAATTAAGGTTTAACTAAAGTTTAAGTAGAACTTGGTTAAACCTGACTTTAACCTAAAGCTGATTTAATGATTCATGATATACATCTGAAAAAATGTGAATTTATGGCTTGTCTGTCATGCTGAAAAGTATTTGTCAATGTAACTTAAGAGTTTTCTGCAATAGAACTTTTATTGTCTTCTAAGCCAGATACATTCACCTTAAAGCGAGAAAAGATTTTGATTGGAAAGTAAGATACTAGGTTCTACTGAATGGAAAACCTGTGGAAGAATTATCAAGATAAACAAGAATTTTAACCATTCTTGTCTATGGTACTCTAAAATACAAATGAAGGTATTGCACATATTGCAGGTCCTTCTTCAAATCAGATTGCACACTATCATCAAGCATGTGACAAAATAAAACCATGCGAAATTAAGAGTCTAAATTGACCAGCCACTATGCCAAAGAGGCTAATTTAGATTTCATTATTTGGCACTGTGAAGACATTCAATCCACAATTTAATTAGCTGCAAATTGCCTGTTGTCTGACATTTGCCATGGAGTTGGCAGTTTTTCAGAAGCACTTCAAAATAACCAGTTTTGTTTATCTACATGATTTAGTCTCAATACATTGCATTCCCACTAGTTTATCACCCATACCACTCATCCTTATATGGTTCATTAAAAAACTTTTACGTATCCTATTATACACACTTAATACTGGCAATACACTGTTAACAATTTAAATTTTACACCTCCAAATCTTTTATGGTACTTCGCATCAGCACTCAAAATGTTTCCTACTTTCTAAACAGTAAGGCCTTACACTGTTCAGTTCACTAACTAACGTGTATTTGAAAAGTTGATATATGTCATCGCCTTGTTTTATTTTCCAGATATTCATAGTCATAACTTGGCAAGGTTTATCTCAGCTGAGTGCAAACAGTACAGTACACTAAAATAAAACTAAAAGTACTGGAAATATACAGTGAGTCATACAGTATTTGGAGAGTAATATTAATATTTTAAGATGATAGTGTATAATCTGATCTGAGGAAAGATCATTAACCTGAAATGTTAGCAGAATTTGCTGGCATCAACAGACTAATGATGCTCACTGCTAAACCATGTTGACCTTGGGATGATTTGTAGTGTCAACTTACTGTTAAAGTGCTATCTTAGTCATAAACGACAAAGCTCTGCATGGTAATATGCCTTCAAATGGGTAAACCTTAATAAGTAAGTCCAGATGAAGGATCTCAATGAATTCTCTCCAACGAATGCTGCTCAAACCACTGAGATCCTCCAGCATCTTATGTTTTGCTCTAGAATCCAACATTTTACTTTTCAAGGTATGCCCATTTTGAAGATGGCAGTTCTGTGAGACCCTCTCTCACTGGGCTTCCTGTGATTTCTGCTGGTTTCTCATTCTTGGACTACATTTTCACCCAGACTCACTACTGAGCTGCATGACCTTCCTGGGCACTCGTCTCACAAGTCAAGAACCCAAAACCTCGACTGCCCATTTCCATCCATAGACGCTGCCTGACTTGCTGGGTTCCTCCAGAAAGTTGTGCATTTTAACTTCAAATCTTGTCCAACAAACAGCTGAAAAATCTTTGACAGTCAGCCAAGTCATTCCCCATGGCTTTGCAAGCTGTCAAATCTGTCAAGGCCTTCGAATATTTTTGAATGTCTCTGATTAGTAATGCTAAATATTTTTAAAATTAAAGCACAAAACCATTTTAAGACACTTAAAACATTTAACTAGCATAATTGCTTAATATTAATTCACACAGCCTGACATCTACTTAGATCTCTTACAACCATTCCTCTCCATTGAAATGAATGGTTCAATGTTCTTGCATTAGGCTTGACCTGGCACAGGTCCAGCACAGATTCCCCAGAATGACTGCTGAGGAACTGTAGCAAGTTTGCATTCTCCTGGACAATACGTGTAGTTCAAAACTGAAGCACATTTGGGGAATCACCATCAAAAAGCAGCCAGAAAATTTGAGAACAGCTGCAAGTGTTTCTGTAGGAATTCCTGATGTGGCTGCGTTTGCGCGTGGAAATTCTGGTAGTTTGATATAGATCTATCGGCATTTCCCTGCAAGATTCAGGACTTTACCTCTTGAGAGATACAGTCTCACCTGAAACATATTTCTATAATTTTCTGTTCTTCTACAGTATTCCATCATCAATGGCTTCTGCTTCTTTTACAGTTTCTATTTCACAACTAACGTGTCTCTACTCCATTCCTGACCTAGTAATTAATTTTGTACATTATCTGAAAAAAACTAGTATCATTGCAATTAACAAACCCCCACCATCCTCTCAATCAATGCACCTGCCATTTGTGCCATTCTGGATCTTCTATATCTCCCCTTCTCAGCAAATTAAAACTTGTTTGATTTCTAACCTTTCCCAGTTCAGAGAGGTCAATGACATGAAGCAGTAACCCATGCTTTCTCCACAGATTCTGACTAACCTGCTGAATATTTCCACGTCTGTGGGGGTTTTTTTGTTTTCGAAGATTTGCATCCTCCTACATTTTGGAAAGTTAAACCTATTTTGGTATTGCAACAAATTCAAATAAAAACTGAGTTTCCATTTATTTACTACTGCAGTCACAAAAGGTTCCAAGGCAAATAAATATGTTATCAAATAAGTATCATCAGTGTCTTAATCTCTGTGTTAATTTACCTGATTTTAAGATCACTGCTCCAAATCATATGTCAAAGATGCTACAGCCAAATGTGGATAGTTTCATAGAACTTGGGTGGATAACCAAAGCCAACACATCTCTGGAAGTTGGGCCTCTTTAATTACAAAGTGCTATCAATGAATGGAATACTGCACCCTGACACTAATAGCACTTCCACAAGAACAAGATGGTTTAAGTTATATGGAAAGCAGTGTTAAGTATACTACCACAATATGGTGTTGCTATACATTTTCACATGCAATGTATTGCTCCAAATATAAATTTGCTAAGTGTCATGCAACTACAAGGCTTCATTATCCTTCACAATAATACAATGCATGATGACGTACAATTGCATCAATAATTGAGTTTTTTGTTTTAAAAATGCTATGTGGATACAATAATATGAAATGTGATTTAAACTGACAATTATATTTTAAACTTAATCGGATGCTTTACATTAAGTTAAAAGGGACCAGTGAAAAATCCTTCCAATGCTTAAATGAAGAAGCACGCAAAGAACCTGGTCCAGTTTACTTAGTTAAAATAACACCTAGAATACAACAAAACAACCTTTTTTTTTAAAATATTGCACAGAATGAGATGAATAAGATACATTGCCATGTCTATTCACCAAAAACTAAAAATTTTGCAGTTAAATTCTAGATTAAGACACCAGTTTAAGAGTGACCTGACATGTAAACATTCCAATCCAGAGCTAATGCAGAAGTATCAAAAGGTAAAGCTAATATCAAATTGCATTTAATCATAGTGGCATTCAATGCTTTCCTCTTAATCCCAATTTCCTTCGGGATCAATAAAGTATGTCTGTCTGTCTGTTAATTTTACCTGACAGGTTCTTAAGAAAACAATGCAGAACCTTGTGCTTCAATATCATATGAGGGTTCTTTTTCTTCCTCAACCAAGTAGGTTGAACGTCTAAGCTGTGTACCTAACATATTCACTGCATGTTTAGGTAGCATCCCAAATACATTACTACTCTATGATGTGGCCTTTTGGTATTTTCTTGGATTCAGAGGAGGGTGAATAGAATGGTCCTGACTCTGTGCAGGGAGGTCACAGGTTCACTCATCATCAACTCTGAAATTCTTCTCTGTGTAGCCATGAAACCAAAATGAAAAGAAAGTCATCATGATCATCAACCCCCAAATCCCTCCTCCTGCACATAAATACAAACAAAACAGAACAGGCACATCGACGCCCAATTCCCCCTCTCCGCACAAAAAATAAACGAGAAAGTTCAGGCAAAAAACACAGAATACAAAAAACTCTAAAACTGAAAAAAAAGTCTATAGGCCAAGTCCATATCCAAAATGCAGAAAATCTGGGTAACATTCTCCAGGCACAGCGATTCTACCAGGCTCTCCCCTCTCTGGTAGCAAAGTGATCAAAAGACACGCAGCCAGTACTCATCTTCCATATTCGCCTCAATGTTCAACCTCAATGGAAACTTTCATCAGCGCAATGCAGTCGAACATCAGCTTGCCCCTCATCCTGCACGTGTGGTTCGCACGCGATGCCTCTGTCTCCCAGAATCCTCTTGGAGACTGCAGAGCATTGGAAGATCTCCAAACTTGAGCCGAACATTGGCTCATGCCTCATCTTGCAGTCTGCCTGCCATGAGGTTTGCACACGCTGCCTCTGTGTTCCGAAATCTTCTCACAGACTAGCGTGCTGGAATACCCAAATGATCTCCAAACAACAAATAACAGGCTCCAACACTTCCAGAATCACATTCAAGACGAAAAACAAATGGAAAAGATATTTCAAAAAGTGAAATATATGGTTTCGTGATCTATCCAGAGGATGTTGACTGAAGGAGGGTTATATGTAGGCGCCATCTTGAAATAGCCAAAAGTGCACCCGTTGTTTCTAATGCACCAAATTCATTTTGTCTGCTTTTTAAGATATTAATCTACTAACCATGCACCTACATGACATCACTTCAGAAAAAGGCTGAATAACATGGAGGCTAGCACTACTTGCTCTTTTAGCACCTTGGAACAGCACCTAGTAAAAAGAGGTGCTATGCTATCAACCACATCACTAAAACAGGAGTACCTTGCAGCTGCATGAGGTGCTAGTAAAAACTTGGCAGTTCAGCATTCATCCTTACTTGAAAGAATGGGATTCTGTGGCAGACAGCAGGTCCTAAGGCAGCACTTGAAGCATTAGTATGAGGAACGCTTTGTTTCCATATAGGATTGGGAAATACATCAAATATTTACAACAATAGCATTGGGAGGAGAAGGAAATGGAAAGCTCATAATCAGAATCAGACTTGTTCTGATTATTCAGTCTTATTGCATGTGAAATATGTTGCTTTGAGACAGCAGTATGGTGAAAATTCATAAAATCAAGACATTAAATTCAAGCCAAAAAGTTCACATTGTTTCTCACTGGAATCCAAATATCCAAATTGTTTCATGACATGGAGAGGATACGGGCTCCTACTGAGAGAATTTTTCCTGTACTCATTTTCATTTTCCAGCCAATTGTCTTGCTGTATTTGACCTCTGTTCATTCTTTCAGTGATGATGACATGACTGACTACAAATGCACCATAACTGGGAACAATAGGATTGTGCAGAAACTTGATCTCTGACATGGAGACTTGGGTAACTGCTGCATTCCATGGAAACATTATCAATTCCAAACTTTTAAAAACCCCAAACACTTGAAGTATCATAGCAACATCTAGATATTAAGAACTAACAAAGATGCAATTGTTACATTTTTTTTTAAACAGGATTACATCTCGATTGTGAAATCAATTTTGAATATGCAAAGTGTTAGCTGGCAATCTGGATTCTAACTTGGTATTATTGGCAATATATACAGTATCTTTCTCATTAACTAATTTGATTTTACTTTACCTACAGAAGTTTGCATGCCCAGTTTTCTCAAACATGCAAACATATAGTGCATACTGTAATAAAATAAATCAGAGTTAAATGTTGTAGCCATCATTACCAATAATGATGTTTTCTACTCCTTTCTCTACCTCTTAAAGTTAACTTATTTGCTTTTCACATGATGACAATGCCTCAGAGATTAGCAGTGATTGTGAGGAATGACTGGTGACTGTGCTCTAAAATCTAGCAAGCTGCTCAGTTGATTTCTGTTCTGTTACATTGAGGCTGCCTACTATGGATTAGAGGTGCTAAAATATCTTAGAAGTAGGGAAGGGAATCGGCAGTTTTGTTTTCATCTGCCATCCTCATATAGCACGATAACTACTTCTCTGAACTCCAAGCATGACGGTATACTTCCCGACATCATATTCCGTCTGCCATTTCTTTGCCCATTCTCCGAATTTGTAAAAGTCCTTCTGCAGCCTCTCTACTCCCTCAAATCTACCTGCCCCTCCACTTATCTTCATATCGTCTGCAAACTTTGCAACAAAGCCATCAATTCCATTATCCAAATCATTGACATATAACATAAAAAGAATCAATCCCAACACAGACCCCTGTGGAACACCACTAGTCACCGGCAGACAACCAGAAAAGGCTCCCTTTATTCCCACTCTCTGCCTCCTGCTAATCAGCCACTGTTTTATTCACGCTAGGCTCTTTCCTGTAATACCATGGGCTCATAGCTTGTTGAGTAGCCTCATGTGCGGCAATTTGTCAAAGGCCTTCTGAAAATCCAAATACACAATATCAACCGATTCTCCTTTGTCAAACCTGCTTGTTAATTCTTCAAAGAATTCCAACAGATATGTCAGGCAAGATTTTTCCTTAAGGAACCCATGCTGACTATGGCTTATTTTGTCATGTGTCTCCAAGTACCCTGAGACCTCATCCTTAATAATCAACTCCAACATCTTCCTAATCACTAATGTCAGACCAACTTGCCTGTAGTTTCTTTTTCTCTGCCTCTTTCCCTTCCTGAAGAGTGGAATGACATCTGCAATTTTCCACTCTTCTGCAACCATTCCAGAAGCTAGAGATTCTTGAAAGACCATTACTAATGCCTCCGCTATCTCTTTTGCCACCTCTTGCAAAACCCTGGGGTGTACACCATCTGGTTCAGGTGACTTATCTACCTTCAGACCTTTAAGTTTCCCATGAACCTTCTTCCTAGTAACGGTAACTTCACACACTTCATGATCCCTGACACCGGGAACTTCCACCATTTGATTTGATTTGATTTTTACCAGCAGAGCAAAGCCGCCCTCTCTGCCTTCCTGCCTGCCCTTGCATACTACACTCCCAGCTATAACGTTCTTTCAGCTATGATGCCAACTTTTTGATTCCTAACTGTGTCAGAGGTCTTACCAACATCTGCCTCCACAACCTCTCCACTAACTGCTCTGGCACTCTGGTTCCCATTCCCCAGCAACTCTAGTTTAAACCCCCCCCCCCCAACTAGGATATTAGTCCCCCTCCAGTTCAGGTACAGACTGTCCCGTTTGCATAGGTCTCAACTTCCCCAGAAGAGAGCCCAATGATCCAAAAATCACCCATCCTCCTACACCAACTCCTTAGCCACATATTAAACTGTATAATCTTCCTAGTTCTGGCCTCAGTAGCACATGGCAGGGGTAGCAATCCTGAGGTCACAACCTTGGAGGTCCTGTCCTTTAACTTAGCACCTAACTCCCTGTGCAGAACCTCATCACTTGTCCTGCCCATGTCATTAGTACCAATATGGACCACAGCTTCTGGCTTTTCACCCTCCCACCTAACAATGCTGAGGACTCAATCCGTGATATTCCAGACCCTGGCACCTGGGAGGCAATATACCTCCAGGAACCTTGTTCTCGCCACAGAAACTCCTGTCCACTCCTCTAACAAACGAATCCTCTCCTCTAACGAACGAATCCTCTATCACCACAGTGTGCTGCTTCTTCCACCTCAGACCTTCAGTGCCTCAGACTCAACCACTGTGACTTTCCTGTTAGGTGAACCACTGCACCCCTCCCTCAAAAGTGTTTAAAGATATATCCCTGTTGTTGACGGGATGGCCACAAGCTCCTCAACTCCTTTCCCCTTTCTGACTGTCACCCAGTTTCCTGTGCTCTGCACCTTGGGTGTAACTACATCTCTATATGTCCTATCTATCACCCCCTCACCTCCCGAATGATACCAAATTCATCCATTTCTAACTCCACTCTGTAATGCAGATTGATAGAAGCTGCAGCTGGACGCACTTCTCACAGTTGTAGCTCTCACACTGAAGGCTTCCCACATCCCGCAAGAGGAGCATTCCACTAGCCTGCCTGGTACCTATACTATCCTAGCTGAGCAGATATGAAGAAAGAAGGGAAGAAAAAACTTAACCTAGAGCTTTTCTTTTCTTTGCTTTCTCTAACTGAAACTTCTCTTCACTGAAGCCTCAAAGAGCTAAAGCCTCTAGATCACCACTCTGACTCTATCCACTCAAGACAACGGCCGCAGCGCTTTCCCCTGCCTTCCTTTAATTTGCTCTTGCTAATCAATCCCAAATGGTCACTGGTCAAAGGTCTTTTTCTCATCTTGAAAAAAAAAGGAAAGAAATGGTCAAAAGAAAGCACAACATATAATTACAATTAAGGGAAAACCCTACAAGTACAATTAAACTCTCAGGATTAATTCTTGTATTTGTTCTATGTTAAAATGAACTTTACAATTTTCAAAGTGAAGGCTGGAATATGTAAATTTTTCCCTTTTTAAAAATATTTTCATTATTCTTTACGAAACTCGCGATGGTCTCTTTGTAATCTGCTTCAATCTTACAATCTTTCAAGATAAATGCACACTCCTCTAACTCCAGCTTCTTGAGAATACCTTACAGGAAAGTTTGAGGAGATAGTTCCGGAGTTGAAGTCTGGTTAGCTGAATACTTAGCTGTTTGTGAAAGAGTGATAGAACACTTCAAGAACTGCATATCAGTATTTTTAACGAACCTGATTAATTGTCATCATTTGAGGCCATTCTTGGGTTCTTATACTATTTTTTTCCTGATCATCGCATTCCAATCTTTAAATTTTGGTGCCAAGAGTTAAACTTTCTTTGCCCCCACTACTGTCCCTGTCACCAATGGAACCACACTAATTGAACCCTCACTAGAAGACAATTACCAAAAGGACAACAGTTAAATAAGGTTAAATGCTCAGTTACCACAAATCCAGATACAACTTTGAACATCTTTCTACAGATTCAGGGAACTGAAGTTCCAAAAAAAATCTTCAACCTATAATGTGCTGAATATTTCCAGCTTTTAGTTTTTATTTCAGATTTCCAGCTTCTAAAGTACTCTGTAAATGAAATACTTTATTTGATTTGAAAACAGCAACTCAGTTATTTATTTCTGTGCATGGACAGACTGTGCTCAATTAGATGACAATAATGTGATGTATTTACGCTGCATTCAGATATCTATTGTAAAAATAGCTTCCCAAAGGAGCTGGTGAACTCCATGTGTGCATCAATTGAAAGTTCCGTATTTGTAAATAAACCATCATTTTTTCAATTTATCAATAAGCTTCAAGACTTAGGCCTCAATACATTCTTGTGCAATTGGATCCTCAATTTCCTCACTTGCAGTCCCCAATCAATTCAGATTGGCAACAACATCTTCTCCACAGCCTCCATCACCACAGGGATGTGTGTTTAGCCCCCTGCTCTACTCACTTATGACTGTGTGGCTCCAATGCCATATTCACTTTGTTTGACAACACCTCTGTCAGAGGTTGAATTAAAGGTGGTGATGAGTCAGCATACAGGAAGGAGACTGAAAATCTGGCTGAGTGGTGCCATTACAACAACCTCTCACTCAATGTCTGCAAGACCAAGAAGCTACTTATTGATTTCAGTAGGAGGAAGCCTGATGTCCATGAATCAGTCTTCATTGGAGAATCAGGTGGTGTCACAAACACATATTTGGCAGCACAGCAGATACGGCAATTGCACTTGTGAATATGCACGTGTCAGCTAATTATTATTTCATTGAGATAGTATTTAACTCCATTCTTTTCATCGTAGTGCTTATTGAGACTTGAACACAGCACAGCAACACTTCACTGCCAGTTTGCTTTTGGCCTTGCCTGAGAAATTGGACTGTCAAATCAACACTCTGAAGACTAGCGGTATTTGTTTTATATTAAGTGGTTCTTTTCAGCCGCAGTGTAGGCTTTGTTTTCCTTTTGAGTTTTAGTTAACGGCCCTGCTTGGCCTAGCGTTTACTATTTTCTTTTCCCTTTAAAACTGTTCGCATTAAAGTCTGTGAACTATCGACCCACTTCGGCGTCTCTCACTCCACACTCGGGCCATATCTGAACGGAGTGACAGGTGGAGAAGGTCAGCAACTTTAAATTCCTCGGTATTATCATTTCAGTGGACCTTTCCTGGGCCAGCATGTAAGGGCAATTATGAAGAAAGCATAGAAGCACCTCTACTTCCTTAGGAGTTTGCAAAGATTCGGCATGACCTCTAAAACTTTGACAAACTTCTACTGAAGAAGTTTTGGGGTGGGTGTGACCTGTACAAAAAGGACGGGTTGCACTTGAATCCCAGAGGGACCAATATCCTGGTGGGCAGGTTTGATATAGCTGTTGTGGAGGGTTTAAATTAGTTTGGCAGGGGGGTGGGAATCAGAATGTGAGTGCAGGGATTAAGGTAGAAGGACAAGGGCATGATGCTAAGAGTTCTGAGTTGATGAGGAAGGACAGAACAGGGGACAGAACATAATTGTAGCCAGTTAAAGGGGTTGAAATGTGTCTATTTCAATGCTAGGAGTATCAGAAACAAGGAGGATGAACTTAGAGCATGGATTAGTACGTGGAACTACAATGTTGCGGCCGTTACTGAAACGGTTGGAGGAAGGGCAGGATTGGATGATGCAGGACCTGGGGTTCAGGTGTTTTAAAAGAATTAGGATGGGAGGTAGAAAAGGGGGGGAGTGGCATTGCTGGTCAGGGATACTATCATGGCTATAGAAAGGGAGGACGCTGCAGAAGGAGTGTCCATGGAGTCAGTACGTGGAAGTCAGAAATCACTGTGCTGGGAGTAGTCTATGGGCTCCCAAATAGCCCTCAGGACACAGAGGAGCAGATAAGCAGGCAGATTTTAGAATGGAGCAGGAAATACAGGATAGTAGTTAAGGGTGATTTCAACTTCCCTCATATTGACTGGCACCTCCTGAGTGCAAGGGGGATAGATGGGGCTGAATTTGTCAGGTGTGTTCAAGAAGGATTCCTGACATGTGAGACAACTCGTCAAGAGGAAATAGGAAGTATATGTTAGATATAAGAAGCAGGAAGAAGGTGGGGCTTATGAGAAATATAGGGTAGCCAGGAAGGAGCTAAAGAAAGGACTTAAGAGAGCTCGAAGGGGTCATGAGAAGGCCTTGGCATGTAGGATTAAGGAGAACCCCAAGGCGTTCTATGCTTATGTGAAGAATAGGAGGATAACAAGAATGAAGGTGGGACCGCTAAAGGATAAAGAGGGCAACATGTGCCTGGAAGCAGAGGAGGTTGGGGAGGTCCTAAATGAATACTTTGCTTCAGTATTCACAAGTGAAAAGGATCTTGATCAGGATGAGGTCGAAGTGGAGCAGGCCTGTGTGCTGGACAATGTGGAGATTAAGGAAGAAGAAGTGCTGGATCTTCTTAAAAATATTAAGATTGATAAATCCCCAGGGCCGGATATGATACACCCCAGGTTGCTGTGGGAATTGAGAGAAGAGATCGCAGAAGCATTAGTTATGATCTTTGAATCCTCTTTGGCTGCAGAGGAAGGGCCGGAGGACTGGAGAATGGCAAATGTAGTTCCCTTGTTTAAAATTGGTAATAGGGAGAAACCTGGGAACTATAGACTGGTGAGTCTTACGTCAGTCTTATGTAAACTACTGGAAAGGAGTCATAAGGATAGGATCTACGAGCATTTGGAGTACAGTCTACTCATGGATAGTCAACTTTGCTTTGTGAAGGGAAAATCGTGCCTCACGAGCCTGATTGAGTTTTTTGAAGAGGTAACAAAAGAAATTGATGAGGGTAGGGCAGTGGATGTGGTCTATATGGACTTTAGCAAAGCATTTGACAAAGTCCCTCATGAAAGACTCATCCAGAAAGTCATGAGGCATGGGATAAATGGAACCTTGGCTGTTTGGATAAAAAATTGGCTTAAAGGAAGAAAGCAGAGGGTAGTTGTGGAAGGAAAGTATTCTGCCTGGAGGTCAGTGACTAGAAGAGTGCTGCAGGGATCTGTCCTGGGACCCCTGCTATTTGTGATTTTTATAAATGACCTGGAGGTAGAGGCGGAAGGTTTGGAGAGTAAGTTTGCGGATGACGTGAAGATTGGAGGAATTGTGGATGAAGCTGGAGGTTGTCGAAGGCTACAAGAGAATATAGACAGGCTCAGAGTTGGGCAGAAAAATGGCAGATGGAGTTCAATCTGGACAAGTGTGTGGTGATGCATTTTGGAAGGACAAACCAGAAGACTGACTACAGGATTAATGGTCAGTTACTTAAGAGTGTGGATGGACAAAGGGACCTTGGGGTTCAAATCCATACATCCCTCAAGGTCGCTGCACAGGTTGATAGGGTAGTTAAGAAGGCCTATGGGATGCTAGGCTTCATTAACAGGGGGACTGAGTTCAAGAGTAGAGAGGTCATATTGCAACTCTACAAATCTCTGGTGAGACCGCACTTAGAGTATTGTGTTCAATTCTGGTCACCTCATTATAGGAAGGATGTGGAAGCTATGGAGAGGGTGCAGAGGAGATTTACCAGCATGTGGCCTGGTTTGGAGAACAAGTCATATGAAGCAAGGTTAGCAGAGCTGGGACTTTTCTCTTTGGAGCGTAGAAGAATGAGAGGGGACTTGATAGAGATCTACAAGATTATGAGACGCATAGATAGGGTGGATAGTCAGTACCTGTTTCCCAGGGCACCAATAGCAAACACCAAAGGGCATATGTACAAAATTAAGGGAGGGAAGTTTAGGGGAGACATCAGGGGTAAGTTGTTTTTTTTTTTTTTTTTTACACAGAGGGTTGTGAGTACCTGGAATGACTTGCCAGGGATGGTGGTGGAGGCTAAAGCATTAAGGGTATTTAAGAGCCTCTTGGACAGGCATATGGATGAAAGAGAAATATAGGGTTATGGGGTAGTGTGGGTTTAGTACTTTTTTTAAGGATTATATGGGTTGGCACAACATGGAGGGCTGAAGGGCCTGTACTGTGCTGTAACGTTCTATGGTTCTATGATGTGTAGTGGAGAGTGTATTGACTGACTGCATCACACCCTGGTACGGAAAGTCCTACAAAAAGTAATGACTATGGCCCAGTCCAACACGGGTAAATTTCTCTCCACCATTTAGGACATCTACATGGAACACTGTCGTAGGAAAACATCATCCACCATCAGGGACCCATATCACCCAGATCATGCGTTCTTCCCGCTGCTGCCATCAGGAAGGTACAGGAGCCTCAGGACTCACACCACCCGGTTCAGGAACAGTATTACCTCTTAACCATTAGGCTCTAGAACCAAAGAGGATAACTTCACTGAACTTTACTTGCCCCATTGAAATGTTCATACAACCTATGTACTCACTTTCAAGGACTCTTCATCTCATGTTCTTGATATATATTGCTTATTCATTTATTTATTATTATTATTTCTTTATTTTTGTACTTGCACAGTCTAGTGCCTTTTGCACACTGGCTGAGTACCCAAGATTGTGCGGTCTTTCATTGATTTTATTACGGTTGTCATTCCATTATGGATTTATTGAGTATGCTCACAAGAAAATGAATCTGAATCTGAAGTGAATCTGAAAGTGAAAATGAACAGGGTTGTATATGGTGTCATATATGTACTTTGATAACAAATTTACTTTAAACTTTGAATTGTATTACTGAATTCAAAACCATTTGTTAAGCCTCTGTACATGATGAGCTAGAAAAAGTCCTATCAGAAAAACTTTTCCATAAGCCTTTGATAGTTGCCAAAATCCTGACCCCAAAGTTATCAAAAGTTTTCAAGGTACCTAGTTTCACAGTCCTTCAAAAGCAAGAAAAGTGATTTTTAAGAATTTGAAGATTCAAATATCAAACAAAAGCTTTTCAGTACACTGGTAAAAAATTCAAATCACTAACTCAAACATGAAGAATTTAAAGAAAAACTATCCTGCTTTATTCTTCTTTTATTGCAAATGGATAGATTCACACATCTTGCCCCAATTCAATTGTGGCGTGGTATCCAGATCAAATGCCCTAGCATAAATCTAAAACCAGCTTCTGCTCTTTGTTTGGACGTCAGGCAGAGACCAGCAGCACAGCTCAATTATGAAACTGCTAAAGGAACTCAGCCAACAAGTTTGGGACATCTGCAATTGCACAGGACCCCTGAAATTTGCCAGACTCGTGCTGGAAAATACTAGCAGTTTCATGTGGAACCTCTGTGAAAACACACCTAAAGACAGGTCACTGTTGCACCTAACTGTCAACAGACTGGGTATCTATTTTCAGATGCAGATTAAAACACTAAGACATAAACTGCTTCCAAATTGACCAGGTGTTACAGCCAACTGAAGTGTCATGAAGAAAAATGATCAACTGAAACTCAGCAGGGACTGAAAATAAGTCTGTTATCTTCCTGATTTTACTTTATTGCTTAGCAAGAGGTTCCAAGTTCCATAAAGCAGTTATACTCCACCAGAATAGACTAAGGTCACTCTCTTGCCAGCTACCTTTCTTTCAGGTAGGAAAATACCTGTTATATATTTCTTTCTGAGTCTGCAGCTGAAGTTAAAACCTAACTACACAATGAAATTGTAGGCACAAATTTGCTTCCTATTGCTTCATGGCAAAATTCATTATTGAAGATAATACCTTACAATTCCATAGAGCTACTTATCATTCTAATATATACATGCATCATTAAGTTATATATTATCTGCTTTAATTAATGCCAGTGTCAACAGTACCAAGCATTAATAAATGTACTGCAACATTGATTGCGTGAATCTTTAAAAATGTCCGGATAATATAAAAATTTGCCAAATCAAATCTTCTCCAAATTATCAGAAAACCTGTTGCACTTAACCACCTCCTATCTAGGCAAAACAATTTCCCCACATGGCAAAGCGAAAGAGACCACAATGTTGCTGGAAAGAGTTTTTAAGAAGTGGCCATTTCGCCATAGAAAGGTGGGACTATTTGTTAATGGATTTTCTGTTGATATCTGTGAGCTAAATTACATTCATATTGCCCTAATTGTCGATCAAAGTGATAATTGGCAAAGCTTCAAAAATGCTATTTTTCTCAATATTGATATATGTAAAGCAAAATTCTAAATATAATTTGAAACAGTGTTATTCTTTATCATAGCTTGGAATTTAACTTCTATCAATGTGCGTAGTTATATTTCGTACCAATATGAAAAATCATGCATTTTAAAAACTTCTCTTTGCATTCTGTCCCAGACCAATCTACAATCACATTCCATTAAGTATTTATCTTAGTCCAAATAGGGAACTGATAGCAGAAAATATACAAATAGAACATACATTCAACAACAAGACAATACCTTGATTCTTACAGACAACTTTTTATCCCCCTTTGGCAGTGCATGTTAAACATAAATAGTGTCAAATGGGACTGCATTTCTGGGTCTAGTGCTTTTGGCTGTGATTTTGGATGTTTGCTCTGCAGTGACATTTTCTTGAGTGTATGAAGAAAGACACACATCTGCCTTATTGACCTCATTAGATAACAAACTGCAAATGTGTTACCACATACCAGTATGTTCTGTTCATTCTGCTCTGCAGCTAAAAACAGACATCACTACTTGTGACATCTGGGAATGGGGCCCAGTAATTGATAGTAACTCTAAGCATGGTTACTCGGAGCAATACTACAACTTTCACTGGGCCAAGCATGCTGTAATTGCTAAACTCACATGGCCTAAAAATGAAAAACAATGGCATCTTTTCCTGGGCTATAAAATCAATTTTAGAGTATATTAATTAAAATTAGCCAACCCAAACCTGGATACAGCAGAGCTTAGCCATCGATTGTCAGATTAGGTGGACCACATCAAACTTTACTGCATTTTGCTCTTCTTTTCGAGTCACGAACATTGCTCTAACAACATCTGGGAGAAGCACAAAAAATGCTGGTGGAACTCAACATCTATGGAGGGAAATAGACAGCTGACATTTCTCGTCAGGACACTAACGAAGTCCTGAAGAAGGATCTCAAGCTGAAACGTTGATTGCCCAAGTCCCGATGAAGCACTTAACCCAAAATGTCAACTGCCCATTTCCTTTCACAGATGATCCCCGATTTGCAGAGTTCCTCAAATACTTTGTGTGTTGCTCCAGATTTCCAGCAACTGCAGTCTCTCGTGTCAGCATCTTGCAGAGTTTATATTTCTGTAGTGCCCACAACCACCTTCGTCATGTACCCAGCCTTGCTACAAACAAAGTACATAAAGAATTTATAGAATTCAACATTAGGGCAATGAAGGCCACACATCTGGTACCGGTACTTCTCCCTTCCCTGTTCCTAACCCTTTGCCAAAATGCCAAAACCTCCCTTGTTCCCAACCTGTTCAGAGGCTGTAGCCTCCAGAACGAAAACTGATCAGCTAAAACCAAGCAGAGACTAGAGATCAATCTGCTATCTTCCTGACCTATAAAGTTCAACTACTCACTGGCTAAACTGACTAAGCCATTAAGAAATCTGCTGATGTAATCTAGAAGCTAATTTCAAGTGGAGGTATTATAAATCACTGATTGATAAAAATGCAGAGTGTTGGAACAAAATATCACTGCCCTCCAGATCACAAATGTAGCAGAGGACCCAAACTTTCACTCAGCTGCAGTCAATACAGGGGCCTTGTAAAAAATGGTGCATAATTTATCTTTAATTTATGTTTTTCTTGTGAATGTTGCTTAGATGATGCTATTTGACGGTGATGCTTCATTGCACTTGTGCATTCCTTTTTTTGGCCACTTGACAATGAACTCAATTTGACATGACTTGGAAGATGAGAAAACGAAAGGGGATTAAAAAGCTCCAATATGAACACAGGGAATTTCACCCTTACATTATTTCTTATTTTCTTATTTGGAGATTCAGCACAGTATCAGGCCCTTCCTGCCCAATGAGCTCGCACTACCCAATTACACCCATGTGACCAATTAACCCTTCTGTCTTGGGAATGCGGGAGGAAACCAGCGCACCCAGAGGAAGCCCACACGGTCACAGGGAAAACATACAAACTTCTTACACATAGCTGTGGGCATTGAACCCGAGTTGTTGGCACTGCAGTTGTGTTATACTAGTCACTACACAACTGTGCCACCCCTTGCTTTGCTAAAGTCTTGCTTTAATTGATTATGGAATTAAAGCAAAAGTTTATTTTAAGCTATCATCAAAAATGGTGCCATAATCCTACCTATGGTTGAAAGAAATTCTAAACACAACTGTAACTTTTCTGGCAGTTGCTTGAACCGAATTCTCTTATACAGGATACTAGTTTGAGAAGCAGCACTGGTTTTTCTAAATATGGTACTTGTAAATTTCAATGCATTTTACTGCATTTAAGTCACAAGTGACATAAAAAGAAAAATATTCAGAAATACATCATATGTTTTAAAATGTATTTTTTATTTCTTATTCTCTGGCACAGAACTGGTCATTTCTTCCAAACCGACAAATAATCACATTTGCCTTACACACAGGAATTAATGTTGTGCGAATATTTTTTTTAGAGTTTTGATATTGCTCAATGTTATTTCTAAGTTTAAAATTGTTCCTGACTAATAATGCAATCAAGTGTCTATGTACGCTGAAATGCAATCTATTGGATTGCTTTAAGCAAGATTCTACAAGATTTTAATACATGCTACAGGTATATTAGATATATTAGAAATTCCTTGATGCTGCTCTTTGATGCTGATTAGTATCCTTTCTTCTTAATCCCTTGATGATTCTAAGTCAACTGCATGTAAATTCAAGTAATATAAAACTCCACAGACCTTCAATGCGCAAATTACGTAAGACAGTCACAAACAAATTGAGATGAAATGTTAGACCATAAGGCCGTAAGACAAAGGAGCAGAATTAAACCATTCAGCCCATCAAGTCTGCTCTGCCATTCCATCATAGTTGATTTAATATCCCTCTCTACCCCATTATGCCCCATAATCTTCAATGCCCTTACTAATCAAACAATTATGAATCTCCACTTTAAGTATATCCAATAGCTTGGCCCCCACAGCAATTTGTGGCAATTAATTCCACAGATTCACCACCTCCAGCCAAAGAAATTCCTCTTCTTCTCTGTTCTAAAGGGAAGTCCTTGTATTTTGAGGCTGCACCACAGGTCCTAGACTGCCCATTACAAGAAACATCCTCTCCACATCCATTCTATCAAGGCCTTTCAATATTCAATAGGTTTCAATGAGATCCCTCCCTCATTCTTCTATACTCCAATGAGTACAGGACGAGAGCCATGGAATATTGGAAGTTTGAAGTTAAAATGATTCAGTAGTGCAGTATAATAAGGATGGTACCCAAAGTAAATCATGTTCTGATCTCTATTCATCTCCAAAGCTGAACTGTACACATTAGATTAGTTAAAGTCCATAGCCTCTTGAATGGTTAGAGGGAGGAGTGGAACCTCCTAGGAGTTGAGATTGGGTATTTGTAATTCAGTACTTTCTCATACAGGCTAACTCGGATTAATCAAATATGAAACTTAAATGAAGGAAACTTAAAGAGCTTGAATCAAATATTCTGAAGTGAACATATACATTACTAGTCACAAAACACAAGATTTTGCTTTGTCATAAGAACCCATATGCAAATATCCAGAACATTCATCTTACCTAGTAATTAAAACAGCGTTATCATGATGAGCAATCCCATTTTCTGGAATGGTGTTTCCATCATTTTGGTGAGAAAGAATGGATTTCTGCCATTTACAGAAGCTGTCCAAGGACTTGTCTGCATGATGATTTATCTCCAAGTTTGGCTACAATGCAACAAGTATACCAAAGAAATCCAAGCACATTACTCAGCAACCAGGTTTTCTTCACAGAATAATAATGATAATTAATAAGTGTAGTTTCTTTTTTTTTTTGGAAAACTACCCTTTGCTTCATTTAAGAATTTTCTATTTTGGTATATTCTGTTGCCTGATTTTGGTCTAACAGGTTATTAAACACATCAAGGAGAGAAGAATTAAAGAATCATTACTCACACACAAAAATTCCTATTGAAAACATTAATAATGTGGCTAAATGTCAAACCAATATATTTCTTTTCCAGCTTTTTTTCCCCACAATAGAACTTCACTTCTGATTCATCAAAATATTCATACACAAGATATTATTGTTTTACTCTAGCTAGTTTGGATTCCTCCTCTTACCTGATCTTCAGTAAGAACAATCAGACGAGTGATAATAATGTTCACAACATTTCCTAGACTGGAATCACGGTAAAGTTTGGCAACCTGACCTCCAGAAAATAAGAAAAGACACAAAGTCAGACAAAAGTAAAATTCCTCAATTTCTTTCTTTTATACAAAAACTCTAGCAACAGCAATGTCATGATTAAATAAAGCTGCACGTAGATAGGTCTATACAATAATTAACCCAATGCAGAGCCTCATTTGCTCAATTAACATCTGCTT
Organism: Hypanus sabinus; assembly: GCF_030144855.1. Lineage (NCBI taxonomy): Eukaryota > Metazoa > Chordata > Chondrichthyes > Myliobatiformes > Dasyatidae > Hypanus > Hypanus sabinus. The sequence goes on along the minus strand of NC_082719.1, from coordinate 62,895,148 downwards.
TAAAGGCCATAAAGTCTGGGAAAGTGCACCACAAATTCTGATTAATGTTCTCAGCTGTGAGGACTGCATGCCAAAAATATTGTGCTAGAAAATTATTTCTCAAGTTTAAGAAACAGTATCTTAAGTTTTAAAGTAACCATCAAATTAAATGTACATGTTCTCACATATCTGCTTTGTTTATATATCTGCATTTATACACAAGCAGAGGTCATTATACACTGCAAGAGGTAAGGTGTCACCCACATACTTCAGGTAGCTATGTTATATATAATCGACTGCTTGAACTTTGAAGGAATTTTAACCCTTTCTCTATCTGTTAGAAACTTGACTTGGGCATTTGAAACAGGATTTAGTCAACTTTCTGGACCAATATCAGAATTTTAAAATCGAGATCCTAAGAACATCTAAGTCTGTCAGTAATTTCAAGTATCCATGACTTAAGGGCATAAATTATCAAAAAAAACAATTTAAGTTCCCAGGAAGGATTTAGGTTCCCTGTTATCAAAGGTAGAGTTCCTATCAATAGACACTATTAACAATAGTGGTGACCCACCAACCACGTTAAGGAGACCATTAGCCTTCTTTGTCCTTGCACTTTACTTGTCTTCTCCAAATAGACAGAGTCTTCTTCCAAATTGCCAAAATCCCTTTATTCCCCAACATTGAAAATAAAAGCTAAGCAGCTCTTCTCATCAGCATCGAAACTGTAATCATTCATAAATCTGACAACGATATGCTTCCAAGGCCTTGCTGCTAATACTAATTGGGCTTCCTCAGACACCACTCTAGATGGGCCAGAATCCTACCTGGTACTTGAAATATGCACCATTAGCAACCGATTATATACCTTTTGCAAATATTGATTTGTTTCTTCAAACCGCTTACCTAATCCCAAATGTGTACTCTGAGAAGTGCCAGATGAGATTCTTCACAAAGAATATGAAGGAAAATTCATTGGTCACTTGCGGAACTCCTCATAGTCAAGTTCAAAATGTCAAATATTTTGGCTGTTTTCTAATAATTATAATTATATAAGCTCTGGAAATCTTACCAATCTTTATTTGAGCAACACAAATAAATACCCATAATTAAAACTTTTGTTAAAGAAAATCTGGAATTCACTACATTGACTTCAAGGTCCACAATCTTTCTTCCATTTCCTCTGTTTATCCGGCATATTAAAGAGTGACATGAAGCAAATACTAACATCCACATGTCAGTTCCATGGAATGATGCTGGAAAAACTCTTCAGATCACAGGCCTTCTTCTACTTAAAAACTTACTCTTCATTGTGGATCCTTCTCAACTGTCCTACACCCAAGTTGTATCCAACTCTCACTAAACCTGACCAAAAGGCAGATCATTGCCTCCACTTGATCAACTTACTTCACAATCAATGACTTAAATGACCTTTCAGATCCTGTCCTTCAACCTATGACTTGACATTTCCTGTGACTTCTGTCCCAGACGCAACCTTGTGATCATCAATCGCCCCCGTAACCACTTTATCCATAATCAAAATTGTAATCCTTAATATATGTGTAAGTTCTTTTTCTACCCATATACGATGAATCAAGAAGGGGCATGAAAAATTTCTCAATAACATTCACCTTGTTTATTCCACTCTCCGTATCTAAACTGTGCATCTGTACACAAATCATAAGTTATATTTTTACACACAGAATACTATTTCTCTTTGAAAAGAGATACTTATATAGTTTTACAATGGCTTTGATCATTTCCAAGGATCTTAAGTTCAAGTTCAAGTAGAATGTTGTAGTTCAAATAGAGCGTTGTAACATTGTTGTCCAGTGCTAGACTCAAGCAAATCTTCTTTGACACAATGGTGCCATTTCTTCCACAGTCTATGCCAGATCAATTTTTGGAATGCACAGATAATCATATACAGTAATTTACTCTTGCACATCTCTTGCTTGAATTAAGTTATTTCATGTTCACTTCTGACTTTTATCTCTGAACCATACATTCTAGTTCTGAATGTCAGAATTGTTATGTGATCTGGACACAAACACTGACAGGTCATTTAAAATGCTTCTCTTTGTAACGCAAGTCACAATTTTCTTAAGAAGCGCCATATCAAGTGTTTATTCTTAGACTCAGACAAAGATTTTTTGAAACAAAATCAATTGTATTCTGAAGCTTTCACTGCATTAAAAATTCAGCAATATTTTAACTTACTGCGGAATATTTCATCATTGTAAAATATTGCATCAAATGCACCTGAGCTAATTTACTGTTGGACATCAAAGTGTTGAATTAAAGCTTCCCTGAAATGCTTGTCTTCTGTGTTTCTTTGAGAATTGTCACTAATCACTCACTGCACTATTTGATGCCCGACAGGGCTATGTATTATTTTATTTGATCAAAGAGTCAAATGAACTAAATGAAACTGAGAACCATTGTCTGAGATTAGTTCTTCTGATAAGCCATGACAAACAAAAACAGGAAAATGGATTTCACTACTTTGCTGACATCACTACACTGATTGGCCTAATCTCAAATAATGAGACAGCCTACAGAGAGGAAGTCATCACCCTGACACAGTGGGGTCAAGAAAACAACCTCTCCCTCAGTGTCGCAAAAACAAAGGAACTGGTTGTGGACTACAGGAGGATTGGAGACAGGCGTCAATGACATCAATGGATCTGGGGTTGAGAGGGTGAACTGCTTTAAGTTCCTCAGCATAAACATCACCAAGGATCTCACATGGTCTGTACATACTGGCTGTATAGTGAAAAAGGCACAACTGTGCCTGTTACACCTCAGATGGTTAAAGAAGTTTGGCATGAGTCCCCAAATCCCAAGGACTTTCTACAAGGGTACAATTGACTAGCAGCATCACTACCTGGTATGGGAACTAAAATTCCCTCAATCACAGGACTCTGCAGAGAATGGTGCTGACAGCCCAGTGCATCTGTAGATGTGAACTTCACACTATTCAGGACATTTACAAAGACAGGTGTGTGAAAAGGGCCCAGATCATTGGGAACCCGAGTCACCCCAACCAAAACTGTTCCAGCTGCTACCATCCAGGAAACAGTACCGTAGCATAAAAGCCAGGACCAACAGGCTCTGGAACAGCTTCTTCCACCAAGTCATCAGACTGATTAATTCATGCTGATCAACTGTATTTCTATGTTATATTGACAGTACATACTATTTACTATAAATTACAATAAATTGCACATTTAGATGGAGACAAAATGTAAAGATTTTTACTCCTCATGTATATGAAGGATGTAAGCAATAAAGTCAATTCAATTCAATTGTTGGATTAAAGAATCCAATTTGCTTCAACTGAATAGATCTCGAGTATTTGTCTTTGAATACTAAAATGTAACCAATCCCCTTTTCACAATAGTATACACTTTGGAATGGTCTTGTTGGCCATTTTCAAAAGCATAGGTACTATTGGAGACACAAGAAACTGTGGATGTTTTAGTGTGGAGCAAAACAGCAAACTGATGTGGGAACTCAGCGAGTCAAATAGCATCTGTGGAACCAGAGGGATCGTCAATGTTTGTTGCTGGCTGATGTTGTTGGCTTAGAGCTGCAATCTACACTTCTCTACTAGTTCTTCAAGAGTTTTAGCCAACCCAGAGCAGTAAACAGAACTTCTGACTAGATACTTGTGATCCTATTGCATTTATTCAGCACAAACCTCTCAACATTCACATATGACCATTCTGTATTCCCATTTGATAAAATCTGTCCCCAGCATCAATTCAGATAGATGATCATGGCTCCATGTCAACAGGACATTTATCTGATTCAGGATATCATTCCAAAGGTTTTCTATTTCCTAATCTGGGAACAGTGCTGTAGTGGTTAGCAGAATGCTATATCAGGGCCATCTGTAAGGAGTTTATACATTCTCCCCATAACCAAGTGGACCTCGACTAGGTGCTCCAATTTCCACCACAGTCCAAAGATCTATGATTAGCGATAGTAAGTTATGGGCTTGCTATGTTGGCACCAAAAGCCTGGTGACACGCGGGCTGCCCAGCACAATCCTCACTGATTTGATTTAACACAAGTGATGCACTTCACTGTATCACATACAAAATGCTAGAGGAACTCAGCAGGCCAGGCAGCATCAGTGGAAACGAGTAAACAATCAACATTTTGGACCAAGATTCTTTAGGACTGATTAAGGATCTTGACCTGAAACATCCACTGTTTACTCTTTTCCAGAGAATCTGTTTAGCCTGCTGAGTTCCTCCAACATTTTGAGTGTGTTACTTGGATTTCCAACAGATTTTCTCTTGTCATTTCACTGTACGTTTTGACATAAACGTGATAAATAAAGCTAATATTTCACCTGTAAATATAGTATTTTTTTCTTAACTTATTTGTTATTAGGTATGTTGTCTCCAAACATGATCATTTTCTATTTTCAATGCAAATATCATGCTTTAAAACCTCTGCTTGAATTCTCAAATTGTGATCATATCACATCTTTATCAGATTTTCTTTCAAATCTTCATATTTATTTCATGATATACTGACATTAAAAGAATGATCTATCTTCACATTATCTATTATCATCCACAGCCGCTGTAATCTACTTTGGAACATAACTTCCTAAAAAAAAATCAATGGTTTGTGACGTAGATGAAAAGTCTACCAATTGATAAAATGCTTAAGTCCAAGGAATTTTAATGCCGCATTCTCTCACAATTCATCAACATGCCTAAATCACATTTGGCTTTTCCTGACTATCGTTTATTACATGATTAATGACAACTCCTATTCTACAATTTAATACATCATACGCAAGCTTGAACTTCAGTTTTATACTGCAGTGAGCTAACAAAAAGCATTTCCAAGAATATTCTTGCATAATCATTTTCAGCTCTTTGCCCCAACACTTGTTTTCATATTTCTTTAGTCACTGATGTAATGTTAGTTCTTTAACAAAAACTCGCAAATACCCTGCGTAAGTTTCACTACAGCATGGTAACGTTCTAAGTTTTGCGTGGTCTTCTGTTTTTCTTATCTTTACAATAGCCTCCAAGTTTTACTTTGACTGCTGTAATTCACATTAATTCTACTTTTAATCCAAGATAAACCACTCCATTCTGCATGGCTACACACTTGCCTCTTTGAATTCTTAGAACTACCTGAACTCTTCTTCCAATGTGCAGATGTTGTTCCTCTCTGGCTATTGTAACCTCTCGATTATAACGTCTTGGCCAATTTTTTAAAAATTTGACACAAGGTGAATGTTAATGAACAGGACAATGTAAAATAAATACATTCAGCAAAGAGAAAACTATTATGATTAACCTGACCCTCTAAGACTGGGCCTAAGTCCCTGTGAGCACATTTTAGACAGACAGTGCTATATGCTCATAATCATCTATCCTTGCAGTTTAATGGACAAAAGTCTGGGAAAGCATTCTTGCAATTTCCCAACACTGCATCGGGTGAGGCTCCGTCCAGAAATCCGGATTTTAAAAATTAACACAAGAAATTCATAAAATAATGAGAACTGTTCCCTGGAACACTTTTCACAAACTCTTGCAGGCTATTTTGAAAAATCCTACCTAATGAACCTACCTGAATATTTATTCCCTAGAGCACAGGAGAATGAGGGAAGATTCGTTAGAGGTATTCAAAATCATGAGGGGTGTAGAGAGGGTAAATGCAAGAAGGCTTTTTCCACTGAGGTTGGATGACACTAGAACTAGGGTTAAAAGTGAAATATTTACGGAAAACTTGAGAAGGAACCTCTTCGCTCAAATGATGGTGAAAGTGTGGAAAAAACTGACAGTGGAAGTGGTGAATACAGGTACAATTTTGACAGTTAAGAGAAACTTGCATAGGTATACGGATGTGAGGGGTACAGAGGGCTACGTTGCAGGTATAGGTCGATGAGACCAGGCAGATCAGATGGGCTGAGGACCCTGTTTCTGTGCTGTAGTGTTCTTTGACTCTGTGATTTTCTTTGACTATGGAAGACATTCATTGGTGAAAAATTGTACATCTTGATGTGCATTGCTGAAGACAGGACAATGGAACTCTAAGAGAAGACTATAGGTCAATGTAGACCCAATCACAAGACTTGTTTTAAAGCAAAATTCTCTGCTGCTACCACTTAGATAATTGATTCTAGCTAGCAACTCAACCAAATGAAAACAAGAGTGTCCCAAGTTATCATAAATTGCTTTAATTTCATTCTTACTGTCCTGCACTCCCATACAGTAGCACCATCTATCTCTCTCTAATAAACAGCAGATTATTGGAGTTGATAAAAATGATTAATTTAATCTTGAATCAAATTGGAGAATGCTGTAAGTAGGTAGTTAATATGCCCAGGGGAGTTACCCACCAATCTCCTACCTTTACATTGGTTTTGATTTAAAAACACAATGTGCTAGAACTTGCAATTTTTACTGCAGCTGTACCTGGCAACTGGTGCACAGACTTGTCCAGTGAAGACATTGAGGGGAGGACCTAGGACCACCAAAATAATTACTGCATCTTCAACATTACTTTCCTTGGGGGCAGCCAGCAGTCTTCACCTTGATTACACATTGCATATTTAGATCTCCCCATATTTGCTCTGCTCTGGGATATGAAATCACATATCATTTAAAAACGGTGTGACTTACCTCTAACAATGAACATCCTTTTTGTGTTAAGCCAGCAGTCTCCTGACACCTGAGTTACTGCATTCCCTAGTCCAACTACCACTCATCATCTGCAGCTTTCATTTATCTCAAAACCGCTAGCATATTCCCAGCCAAATGAATAATGCTCCCATTTTACCTTGCCCTTTAGTCATTCTAGGAAAAGATTAAGAATTATAATGTGCTGTACTAAATGCAAGTGCAGGGCATTTGAAATTCCACTGTTCTGCTTTATTAGAGACATTTGCTCATTCATTTTAAGAGACCAATGCCCCTGCTAAAAGAGTAGAAGGATTGTAGGCATAACTTGTGCAACAGCCAAAAACAGTTGTAAAGTACAAAGGTATAAAACTTACAATATTCATTACAGACAGGATATAATGTTCGATGTCCTTGCGGCCATGGTATCCCACCATCATTTTGTCCGCTACTACCAGAGTTTCCACAAAGCGCTCAAGGCTTACTGATCTCTTTTGTCGGTGGGGACTATTTGTAGTTCTGTTATTTGGCAACGAGGTTGAAACAGCTGAGAGATCGTTTAACCACCAAGGCTTTCTTCTTCGTGTGTGGTCTTCTGGAAGTGAAGATAATCAACCATGTTAGCTGGGTTAGTGGCTTAGCATCTTACAGTCCAGCTGCTTTTTACTGTGTTTTTACTCATAAATTGAACCTATCACGAATTAAAGGGCATGAAAACCTAGGAAGGACATTATTGGTTCAAATTTTAAACAAAATGAACACACACACTTGAAATTTCTATGCCAGTTCTTGATAGCTTACTTGTAGGTGTCAAACCCTTTGGAGGCCACCTTGCAATACTCGTTAACTGGCACTACAGATCCCAGCCATGCCTTTAAATCCAGAAATGGTTCCAACTCCAGACCTGCCTAGTTAAGCAATTTTCCTCATGCCTTTCTAAATACATTAAACAACAAAATCTATCTAGATTAGCAAGAAATAAAATTTATAAACCAATGATAATTCCATTACACTGGACAGGTGACTGCTCTTCATGGTTATCAATAGTACTAATACTAGCACCCTTGCAACATCCGAACGCAAGTCAGTCAATTCTAGGCTGTACTGTGTTCATAATCAATGAATCATTTTTGCAAAAGCACATGTCAATTTATGCACAGGGATGTTTTACAAAACAACAGCCCAAACTTTTATTGACTTCAGAAAGAAATATTACTCAAGATATTGGAGGAATTTCAAAGATCATTCACATCCATCCAAATGTGCATATGATGCCTCAGTTTAACATATTATGCTCTGTCCAGTATTTCACTGTGCTTGTACTCCTTCCCAATCATACAATTCTAATTAAACTCAAGGCCAAATGCTATCCAGGGAAGTAAGTGGCAACTACCCTCATATGTCAGAGCCTCTGGCTCTGCCCCTCAATCATGGTGATGACATTTCAAATGCTCACTGCTGCCATAGGCAATTGACACACTGTCCATCACAGACTGGTACGGAAACATGAACGCCCTGAATAGAAAAGCCTACTGAAAGTAGTGGTTACAGCTGAATCCTTCACGGGTAAAGAACTCCCCCACCCGTAAGCATGTTTGTCACAGGAAAGCAGCAACCTTCATCAAGGACCTCCAACATCCAGGCAATGCTCTCCTCTCACTGGAGCCATCAGTAAGGAGATGCAGAAGCTTCAAAACCCACACACCAGGGTCAGGAACAGTTATTACCCCCCAATCATCAGGCTCTTGAACTAAGGGGCATAACTTCACTCACCCCAACACTGAACTGTTCCCACAACTTGTGGACTCACTTTCTATGACTCTTCATTTCATATTCTCTATATTTATTGTTTATTGTGTCCTGATTGGAAAGCTGGAACTGCTGGGCCTGAACACCTCCCTCTGCAACTGATCCTAGACTTCCTGACTGGGAGACCTCAGTCAGTCCGGGTCGGGAGCAGCATCTACAACACCATCACACTGAACACGGGGGCTCCCCACAGCTGCGTGCTCAGTCCACTGCTGTTCACTCTGCAGACCCACGACTGTGCTGCAATACAGAGCTTGAAACACATCATCAAGTTCACCGATGACACGACCATGATGGGTCTCATCAGCAAGAATGACAGCATACAGAGAGGAGGTGCAGCGGCTAACGGACTGGTGCAGAGCCAACAACCTGACTCTGAATGTGAACAAAACAAAAGAGATGGTTGCTGACTTCAGGAGGGCACGGAGTGACCGCTCTCCGCTGAACATCGATGGCTCCTCGGTACAGATTATTAAGAGCACCAAATTTCTTGGTGTTCACCTGACAGAGAATCTCACCTGGTCCCTCAACACCAGCTCCATGGCCAAGAAAGCCCAGCAGTGTCTCTACTTTCTGCAAAGGCTGAGGAAAGTCCATCTCCCACCCCCCATCCTCATCACATTCTACAGGGGATGTACTGAGAACATCCTGAGCAGCTGCATCACTGTCTGGTTCTGGAATTGCACCATCTTGGATAGTGCAGCGGATAGTGAGGTCAGCTGATCATCGGGGTCTCTCTACCCGCTACTACAGCCATTTACACCACACGCAGCACCCGCAAAGCTAACAGTATTGTAAAGGACCCCACGCACCCCTCACACAAACTCTTCTCCCTCCTGCCATCTGGCAAAAGGTACCGAAGCATTCGGGCTCTCACAATCAGACTGTGCAACAGTTTCTTCCCCCAAGCCATCAGACTCCTCAATACTCAGAGTCTAGACTGACATCTAAATCATTTATTACAGTCGGCCCTCCTTATCCGTGGGTTCTGCATGCACGGATTCAAACAACGGCAGATTGGGAAAACCCATAAGTTCTCTCTCCGGCACTCTTCGCTTGAGCATGTAGAGACTATTTTTTCTTGTCATTATTCCCCAAACAATAGAGTGTAACAACTATTTACATAGTATTTACATTGTATTAGCTATTATAAGTAATCTAGAGATGATTTAAAAGTACAGGCAGCCCGGGTTATGAACAAGTTCCATTCGAGTCCACCTTTGAGTTGGATTTGAAGTCGGAACAGGTACATCCTGTATTATGTAGCCTCAATTAGTAAAATGTTTGTCTTAGTATATAATATATATTTTACCTTTCTATGCAGATAAAACACTTAAGAAACATATGTATTTCAATAATTAAACCACTGCATTGCTTCGTAATAATTGTAGCTTCCATCGGGGCAGGGCCTTTCAAATGCTCCATTAAAATTGTTCCAATCGTTGCCCAACTGTAGACCGATGGCATTTCACCTCTTTCCAATCGCTTTATTACTTTATTTTCAATTGTGATCGTGATTATTTTCGTGAACAGAAACACTGCGGATTCAGAGCTGTGCTGGGTCCTAGATTCCACCGCACTGAACCAGGTTAAATAAGGGACTTGATCATCCCTGTTTTTTGGTATCCACGGGGGGGGGGAGGTCCCAGAACCAATCCCTCACGGATAAGAAGGGCTGACTGTATTATATTGTAATTTGTCCTCTACTGTGCCTAATGTGTTGTTCAATAATTATTGCACTGCCCTGCACTGTTTTGTGCACTTTATGTAGTCTTGTGCAGGTCTGTAGTCTAGTGCAGTTTTTATGTTGTTTTACGTAGTCTGGTGTAGCATTGTGCTGTCTCACATAGTCTAGTGTAGTTTTCTGTTGTTCCATGTAGCACCAGGGTCCTGGAGGAACGTTGTTTCGTTTTTACTGTGTAATGTACCAGCAGTTTATGGTCGAAAAGGCAATAAACTTGACTTACTTCCTTATTACTATTATTTTGCTTTTTTTTAATTTTTGTATTTACATAGTGGTTGTTTGTCCGTATTATTGTGCACGGATTTTCATTGATTCTATTGTGTTTCTTTGTATTTACTGTGATTGCCTGTAAGAAAATAAATCTCAAGGTTTTATATGATGACATATATACACCGATAATAAATTTACTTCGTGCAGTTTCTGAATGTCTCCAAACAAATAAGTTTACAAGTAGACAACAAACAATAGATGCAGGAGTAGGCCATTTGGCCCTTCGAGCCAGCACCGCTATTCAATGTGATCATGGCTGATCATCCACAATCAGTACCCTGTTCCTGCCTTCTCCCCATATCCCTCAACTCTGCTGTCTTTAAGAGCTCTATCTAACTCTTAGATAGTAGTTCAAATGTGTTCTTATATTTTTTAAATAATAAATTCTCTTAAAATTGTGCGAACTATTGGAAATTAATTATAAACAAACAGAAAGTGCACTTCGCTTGTTAATTAAAGCCTGCAATTCAATTCAATTCATTGGGGTTACTGTTGTTTCACCAGCCATTCCATGTGAAAAACTGATGAGACGGAGATCAGTTTGTGCTTTGCTCTTGAACTCAGTGGTCCAGTACAGAGAGATAAATTCCAAGGATGCTGCCAGGACTCGAGGGACTGATCTATAGGGAGAGTTTGGACAGGCGAGAACTTTGTTCCTTAGAGTGTAGGAGACACAAGTGTTTGTATATAGGTATAGAAAATTACTAAGGGCATAGAGACAAGAGTGAATGCACTCAGTCTTTTCTATGAGTTAAGAAATTAAATAATAGAAGGCATTGGTTTAAGTTGCAAGGGGAAAGATTTAAGAGAACCTGAGGAGTCAGTGTTTTTTTTTAAAAGGGTGACAACTATGTGGAATCACCTGCCAGAAGAAGTGGTTGAAGCAAATTCAAAACAACTTTTTAAAGACAATATGTGGATTGGAAAACTTTAGTAGTTTATGGACCAAATGTCAGCAAATAGGACTAGCTTAGATGTGGCATCCTGTTTAGCATGGATCAGTTAGATGGAGAGCCTGTTTCTTTGCTCTATAATGCTAAGCCTCTATGGTGGAGCAGAAAGCAAATGTTCATGATCCATGGATTGCAGCTACCACCTTATATATTTTCCTTTTTCAGTACAGAGGAAAAGGCATGCAACCTAGTCACTAGACCAGAGTTTGTACCAGCACTTGCATCACTAATCCAGAGAAAGAACTTCAAATCCCAGATTAGTAGCCTGGGAAATCAAATTCAAGTATTTAAATAAACTGGATATAAAATGTATATACCAGAAGTGGCAACCGTTAAACTACTGTATGGAACTCCTAAACCTATCAGGTGCATGCTAAAGAACAATCCACTTGCCTAGATACATGCAATGCCAACAACTTTCATGAAACTCAATACTACCCAAGATAAAGCTGCCCACTTAATTGGCACAACATCAAGCACCTTAAACATGCATCAGCACACAGCACCCCACAGATGCTTCAGTATATATCATTTATAAAATAAACCACGGTTATTTTCAGACAGAACATTCCAATGCTATGTCCTCTACCATAAAGGACAAGGGTAGCCATTCTGAATTGGAAGTTTATCGCAAGTTCTCCACTATCACCTGGCCCAAACCCTGAGCATTCCTACCTGTCAGAACCTTCAGCTGAAGGACTGCAGAAGTTTAAGAAGGTGGCCCAAGGACAATCAGGAATGAGCTATAAACTTTTTCACTGATATCCAAATACAGCATAGAGTATTAGCAGAATATACCCAAGGAGCCAAGGCTTGGAGGGAGAGGTATTAGATTTTAAAAGAGGGAAGTCTCGGGATCTTCTGATGAGCTTTCCTTAACACAAGCTGGGACAGAGGCATAAGATTTTAAAAGAGATAGGTCTTGGGAATTGCTGGTAAATTGTCCTTACACAGGACCCTAAAAGAGGCACATTGGCAAATTGTTAGTTAATAGTTCATTGACGAATTAACAGGTGCGAATAGAAAGAAGGTATGGTCATACAGGGTAGCCATTTTGAAGCAGGCCAGAGTTGGTGTATGAACTGAGGCCTTGACTTAAGAGACTTTAATGTGAAGGGGCAGGGTAAGAACGGCTTCAGTGAAAATTCATAGGTAAATGTCTATTTGTTCTCTATGAATCATTAGTGCTTTAAGCAAGGTGGTAGTTAGGGCAAAGGACTGCTTCTGCAAGATGTAGAACTCACGGTTTTGTTGATGACTGCACCCTACTGCAGCTCCTGGCAGACTGGGTCGAGGGGCTAAAGCTGGAGTTGAATGCATGAATGATGATTTGGGAGGGTAAGGGCTTCATAGATGAAGCTTGTATGGAGGGGATCATGCTCAGAGAGATAGGTTGCAGATAGATGTGTGACCACCAGGTGAGGTAAGGTGACTAGGCAGGGTTCTCATGAGGCCATTCCCCTCAGCTGATGACCTATAAGGCACAGCACCAGCATCCGAGGCCGTGGCACTGTAGCTGGCTGACACTCAGCAGCAGGGAAGGGTAAAGTCAGGCAGAGCAATAATGATAGGAGATCTGATACTTATGGGACAGACAGGAGATCTGTGGCTATGAAACATATCAGGGTGGTATATTGCCTCCTGGATGCCTGGGTAGAGGAAGTCTCTGAATGGCTGCTGAATATTCTCAAGGGGGAGGATGAGCAGCCAGAGGTCATGGGGTACACTGGCACTGATGACATAAGTAGAATGGGGGAAGAGGTCAACAACGGGAATAAAGTAGCGGGGGATGTGCTATTAATCAGTGACAAATATCTGAGGGGACATAACGGAAGGCTCATCCACTGAGTAAATATGGAAATAACTCAAATAAAGTGAAACACTCTGCTGAGATTATAATGTAGATTTCCCCCACCCCCAAGAAGCCACATGGTCATTAAGGAACAGATATGCAGGCAGGGAAAGGTGTTAATACAACAGGATTGTTGTCGTTGGTGATTTCAACTTCTCTATACAGGTAGATAGGGACTTCCTTAGAACATTAGAAAGTTTTTGATAAGAACAGGCCATTCAGCCCAATAAAGCTTGCCAAATTCCTATTCACTAATATGTTGAAATAACTATCAAAATTAGATTTGAAAGTCTCTGAGGTACTAATCTCAATTACACAACTAAGTAGCTTGTTCCATGTGTCCGCAACTCGCTGTGTAAAGAAATGCGCCCTAATGTTAGTCTGAAATCTCTTTAAGCAGGAGGTTTTGATGGAGCAGAATTGTTAGAGTCAGTCCGGAGACTTTCTTAAGTCAACATGTAGAGAGTCCAACAAAAGGAGGGGCCATAATGGATGTGATGTTGGCCGTCTCCTCCCGCACGTGTGTGTGTATGTCTGGAAGAAGATGATAACAGCGAATAATGCAACCAAAGGTGACATCCTCTGGACAGTTCATGAAAATACTTCCACTTCTTTTGCATCTTCTTTTTCTTTCCGCTACTGTTGGAGCTTGAGATCAACATTTTGGTGGGCTGTTTTCGGGTCAATTGAGCAATCTGGCATTTCGCTCTCTGAGAGAGTTTGACAGGGTTTTAAGTAAGTGTGTAGTGGCCTTGAGGCCAAGAAGCCAGAAGGTGAAGTATTGATGACCAATTAAAGCGTCAAGATGAGCAGGTGCTCAATGCCATCTACCAGCCTCTCACTCGCTGCTTCGGAGGAAGGTGCCTGTATTCAAAAGGCCTCTCTTTTTCCCTCAATGCAGACGGAGGATGGTGCCAGAGTCCTGGGTCTTAGGCAAGGTTTAATCGATGAGGTTTGTGGACTGGACTCCGTAGTTCACATTAAGATATGTTTCCACTTTCTGGCTGTTCCTTTTATTTTGTTGCTATTTTGTGCAATTTTGATCAGAGCAGTCTGCAGATAACAAACGGCACTATGCCAGATTGGACTGAACCAAATAAGCCTGGAATCTTTGTATTTTGTGTTTTATATTCTGTGTTTTTCACTCTTTGCTTTGACATTTGCACAATTTGTTTGCGTGGGGGGTGATGTTTTTGTTTGAATGGTTTCCATGGCTTTTCTTTGTTTTGGAGCAGTCTGCGAGGAAGATTAATCTCAGCATTGCACGATGCATACATACTTTGATTCTTGAATCTTCGGGTAATGAGCCCGGCTTGGTGACCGACCTTACAGTGAGAGAATAGTTAGGGAAGCTTTGATCATCACACAAATTTTAAGATAGCTATAGACAAACATTAGTATCGCCTTGTGAAAGACTATTAAGCTGGAGCAGGGCAAATTATGAGAGTATTAGGCAGGAGCTAGGATCAGTTAATTGGGAACAGTTGTTAATGGGCCACAACCACATTTATCATGTTGAGGATGTTTAAAGACCAATTGCTAAGTACAGGACAGTTATGTTCCACTAAAAAGGAAAGACAAGGATGGCAAGGTAAAGAAAGTTTGGATGTTGAGAGAGGTAATGAACTTACTCAAGAAAGGAAACACATTTAAAGTTTAGGAGGTGAGTGTCAAACAGAGCCCTTCAAGATTATAAAAAAGCCAGAAAATAATTTGGGGGTATAAAGGAAAGCCAGGATGGGCCAAGGACAGTTCATGGCAAGGAGGATTAAAGAGAATCCCAAGGTATTCTGAACATCAAAAGCAAAAATCTAACTAGGGAGCAGGTATGACCACTCAAGGATAAAAGAGGGAATATGTGCTTGGAGGTAGAGGACATTGGTGAGTGTCCTAAATGAGTACTGTGCATCAATATTTACCAAGGTGAAGGGCATGGTGGATTGGGAAATCAGTGTGGACAGTGCTAATTTGCTAGGACATTTTGAGATAAAGGAAATAGTATGAGGTTTCTTAAAACACATAAGATTGATAAGTACCCAGGACCTGCTGAGATATACCCTAGGTTAATTAGAGACATGAGATGAGAGTTTTGGGGTCTTGACTAACATAATGTTATCTGGCCACAGGTAAGGTCCTCAGATACTGGCAAGTAGCCAATGTAGTTCCATTATTCAAGAAATGAGAAAATCCTGCAAACTATAAACCACTGAGTTTCAGGGCAGTGGTAGGGAAGTTATTGGAAAGCGTTGTTGAGGATAGGATTTATGAGCAGTTGAAAAACATGGTCTACTCGGAGACAGTCAGTATGGTTTTGTGTGGGTCAAGTCGAATCTTATTAACTTGACCGAGTTTGTCAAGGAGGTGAAGGTGATTGATGAGGATAGAAGGCTTGACAAGGTCCCTCTTGGGAGGCTCATCCATTAGATTAAGATGCATAGATCCACGTTAAATTGGCTGCTTGGATTCAGAATTGGCTTGTCCATAGAAAAGGGCAGCATTTGATAGTACAGATCCCTAACTAGAGTATGTCCTATGACCACGTACAAAAATAACTTGGGTGAAAATAAAGATTAGTGGATTAGTAAGTTTGCAGATGATACCAAAGAATAATGTTGATAGGACAGAAGATTAATAAATGATGCAGTGGAATATAGATTAGTTGTGGATATGCCTTTAGTTAAGGAATCAAGTTCAAGAATCAGTAAGTTACATTTCAGCTTTATAAAACTAGTTAGGTTGCATCTGGAGTATTGCGTTCAGTTTTTGTCACCTCAATATAGAAGGATGTTGAGGCTTGGGAGAGGGTGCAAAAGAGGTTTACCAGAATGCTGCCTTTTTTAGACAGCATAAAAAGTTGGACATACTTGAGTTGTTTTCTGTAGAACAGCAGAGGCTGATGGGAGATCTGATTATAGGTCTATTAGATTGAGAGGCATAGATAGAGTCAACAGACAGCATCTTGAATAAACTCTTCTCGGCTTCCAGTCAGGTACAGGTAGCGATGTTCCAGCCGGATACAGGTACAAGTATTGATGTTTCAATGACAAACTCCGCCATCTGCATCTGTGGTGATGCCTGGGCATATTTAGTCTGGTGGTAATTTATATATGTCACTGGACTAGATACGCCCAGGCATTATCCCTGATAAAGATGGCAGAGTTTCTCATTAAAATGTAGGTTATAATCGATACCTGCACCCGGCTGGAAGCCCAAGAAGAGTTTATTCGTCATATATGCTGGGAAAGTACTAGACCCTTTTTCAGACAGTATCTTTTTCCCAAAGTTGAAACGCCTGATTATCAGAAGGCATGCACTTAAGGTGAGTGGAGGTAAGTTCAAATAAGATGTATGGATCAAGAAATTCTATTTTTAGTGTGGTGGTGCTAGATTGCACTATCTGGAGTGGTGACAGATGCAAATACAGCAGGGGCATACAAGACAGGCATGTGAGTGTGCAGGAAATGGAAGGATATGGACATTGTACAGGCAGAAAAGATTAGTTTAGACGGGCATTTAATTACTAATTTAGTTTGGCACAATATCGTAGGCCAAACAGCTAGTTCCTTTGCTGTACTGTCCTATGTTCTCTTTCTTCAAAAAATAAACTACCATTTAAGGTCAAGCCTACATGTGACTCCCTACACTAATGTGTTTGATTAGTAAATACCATCTCGGTTCACTCTATTGTCTGCATACAGCTCATATTTAAACCAGCTGTACTACAACAGGAAAAATGCCATCTATATTGATGGCAGAATTTCAGATGGTGATGAGACGGCACACAGGAGAGCAATGATGTATCAGCTGCTCGAGCGGTGTCGCAGCAACAACCTTGCACTCAACGTCAGTGAGACTGAAAAACTGGATGTGGACTTCAGAAAGGGTAAGACAAGGAAACATGCACCAGTCCTCACTGAGGGATCAGGAGTGGAAAGAGTGAACAATTTCAAGTTGCTGGGTGTCAATATCTCTGAGGATCTAACCTGGGCCCAACACAGCGATGAAGCTACAAAGAAGACACGACAGCAACTATATTTCATTAGGAGTTTGAAGAGTCTCGCATATTTCGAAAGATATACCGTGAAGAGCATTCTAACTGGCCTGCAGCACCGCCTGGTATATGGGAGCTACTGCACAGGATTGAAATAAGGTGCAGAGTTGTAAATTTGGTCAATTCCATCGGCACAAACCTCCACAGATTCCAGGATATCTTCAAGGAGTGATGTCTCAAAGAGGCGGCATCCTTCATTAAGGACCCCCTTTACCCGGACATGCCCTGTTCCCATTGCTACCATCAGGGAGGAGGTTCAGGAGCCTGAAGGCACACACTCAATGACTCAAGAATAGCTTCTTACCCTCTGCCATCTGATTTCTGAATGGACATTCAACCCATGAACACTATCTCACTATATTTTTATTTTTGCACTTCTAACTTAACTATTTAATACATACTTACTGTAATTCACAGTTTTTATTATTACTTATTGCATTGTAATGCTGCTGCAAAGACAACAAATTTCATGATATATGCCAGTGATATTACACTGATTCTGAGATCCTGCTCTGGGAACTGTTCATGATGAGTATACAGGTTAAAGGTATAATAAATGTAAATTAAAACAGAAGGCCCCTGAATCAGTGCGGGGTGCTCTGCAACACAGTTCTAATAAGATCCCAAATTGTGATTGTGTGCTATCAGAAAAAGAGAAAATCTGCAGATGCTGGAAATCCAAGCAACATATCCAAAATGCTGGAAGAGCTCAGCAGGACAGGCAGCACCTATAGAAAAGAGTACAGTCAACATTTCAGGCCAAGACCCTTCAGCAGGACTGGAGGAAAGAGATGGAAGTCAGAGAAGAGATGGGGGAGGGGAGGAAGAAATACAAAGTAGTAGGAGGTGATAGGTGAAACCGGGAAAGGGGGAGGGGTGAAGTAAAGAGCTGGGAAGTCGATTGGTGATACGTGGCTGTGGTGGTGGGTCTGGTTGAGCGCATGGTTGAAGAGTCGGCGACCAGCAGAGATCAGAGAGGGAGCAGTGAGAGAGGTTTTCACTGAACTCCTAAAGGGAAGGTTTAAACTTCTTCAGGGTAATCATCCCTGGAAAAGACTTTGCAGGGTAGTAGTCCAATCAGAAACAAGAGAAAATCTGCAGATGTTGGAAATCCAAGCAACCCATACAAAATGCTGGAGGAGCTCAGTAGGTCAGCATCTATGAAAACAGTAAACAGCCGATGTTTCAGACCAAGACCCTTCATCAGGACTGCATCACACCCCTACCATAATCACATATCACCAACCCACTTCCCAGCTTTTAACTTCATTCCTTCCCCTCTCTCAGTTTCACCAACCATCTACCATATTGTATTTCACCCTCCCCCTCCCAACATTGCTCCGACTTCTCATCTTTATTCTCCAATCCTGATGAAGGCACCTTGGCCTGAAAAGTCAACTGTTTACTCTTTTCCACAGATGCTGTCTGGCCTGCAGAGTTCCTCCAGCATTTTGTGTGTTGTCTGCTGTAATGTGTTTTACAATGAGTCCTCAGCACAGAAGCCCAAAGGGAGAAACCTTGGTGAATCAGAGCTTAAATTACTTGCCTAGTAAACCAGAAGCTTAGAATAACAATGTAGTAACCCAAGGTGAAATCCCACAATGGTGTGTGATTCAATGAATAATCTGTAGTTTATAGAAAAAACACAACTAGTTGTATTGTCAGGAAAAAAAATTAATGGTTGCTCACCAATACCCTACAGGGAATGCAATTTTAATTAGATAGGACTCTTACATAACTGGAGAGAAATTAATGAGGAAGAAAAATAAATAAAAGTAACAGGTAGAAAGACATTCTGAAGTACAGCTTTAATTGGATTTGTAGGACACATCATCATTGGCTACAGGAAGCTTTCACAAAGAGTACTTCATCTTTACTACCTACTGTTTGCATAACATGATCGTACCCCCTACTCTCCACCATGTACTGTCTCTACACAATTGTATACTAGAACATTAAGGCAACATTCACACTTCTCTCGGAACAACGTCACCACATACAATGATTTCAGTACAAGTAACAGGAATTCTACTATAAATTTCATTTTAAGTCACACCGTTTCCATTTATTTAATTGCAGCCTATGTTTATAAATTACTTCCAAAGAGCTTCCTGTTGGTGATAGTGTCTGGAATCCAAAATAAGCCTTCTGTTTCTTCATGTCCTTCTTCATTGGCACTATGAGTGGCTACAATGTTAAAATCAAGGGAATGTGCAGGAAATTGCACTTACTTGATATTGAACGGGAACTTTAAATACACAAATATACTCAATGATCTCCATGGCAATTGGGAGGACGTAGCACCCATTTGGCCACCCGCCATGGGAGTCCCAGATTGAAATACGAGTCCTTCAGGACACAGATGACTGTCACCTCACAGCAGCTGTCCTTTGATAGACTCACTGGTTTGTGGGAGTGAAATTTAACACTGCAGATAACACAAAACAGGCAATAGTGAACCAGCAGCCTGGTTTAGTCCCCAACCAATGTTTTTTTCATTGCATAATGAGGAAGAACACATAGCTGCAAACAGAATGCTGAATCAGTACCATCTGTTTTATCCTACCCCTGATGTTATGGTAGGAAGATTTAAGCCTCTCCAGTCTAGCACCTAAGGCCCCTTAGGCAACAGCCTCAGCATCAAAGGCAGAAGCACATGGAGAATGGCAGATCATTGTTCAAGCATTCTTGAAATGTTTGACAGACTCTTATCTTTTTTTCACCTGATATTATTATTTAACTTGTTCCTGCACTGTGTACCAATACACGGGACAATTCAAATTTTCACTTTGTTACCAAGTTGTTAGCCTTGGGTCTGGCATTGTTTCATGGCTCTACCTGGCCCCCTTCTAGCAGCAATTCCTCAGCTGCAGAGACTCCCTCCTGCTGAGCTCAGAGAGCTTAGATAAATAAACTTCCTACAGCATGCAGATATTATGGCTGTCTTTTAAACTGCTCCAGATCTTTAAATTCTACAGCAATGAAATGTTGTCTTGTTCCTTCAACAGTGCTTCAATATCTTAAATATGGAACTGTTCAATTAAAAAAAAACTTAGAATGTGATTGTTCCTCGTAATATAATGTGTTAAATTGGCAGGGCTTCTTTGGTAATTTATAGTGTAAGGAGTTCAAGAGGAGATGCAAATTATTCAGGGTTTGTTATTAGTACCTTGCTTCAATCAATATTGATTCAATGTGAATGTGAGAGGCCTTTAAATTTTGATCAGAAACCTGAACCTAATGACTAAAACTGAGCAACGGGTTATATCCATCTTGCTAAATTAACATAATAAAACTGATCTAACTTCATTATTACCTAAAAAAGTTTTAACAATAACTATTTTTAAATTTATGCCATTTAAGAGGACTGGTTAAAAAGTTAAAACACTTGCAATATTTATAATTGTTTTCCATATAAACAGTCAATGAGAATGTATCTATTTAAATCAGTTTAATATTCATATTTTCTTAAAAACAGTAGTATATTCAGAGCACTGAGCCATTCGATTAGATCAATCATGATTTAAATCAGTTCATTCAGCTCAACAGCACATCTTTAGTGCAAAAATATATCCATCTTACATTCACAAATATTAATCATGTCAGTACCCACTGGCTTTATTGTGGACAGTACTTAACTTTCCCTTGCATCTTCCAGCTTTTAACCTGGGCACACTGGCTCTAAATTTAAGACTAATTTCCCTTCTTTTGCACAATAGTGAAAAATAATTCTCGCTATCCATCTTACTTGTTATTTTCAAAATTCTAAACTGATCAAATCATTTTCAATGGACTCTAGAATCTGGACTCTGGGTTAACTTGGTGAGATTTTTGAAATCCAATGGGAAAAATCAAACAAAATCTGCATGGAATTTCTAAAGACTGGACATGTTTCTCAAATTCATCACATTATAATGAGTTAACAAAGGGGACACGCTATGCATAATGTGCTAGAATTTTCAGAAGGCACAATTTTTTAGTATAAAAGGTTACCTCCTAGTTCAGGATTATAGAATTTGCAATGGTATGGATGGAAAGTTGGTAAATAGCCAGGAAACAAAGTGTTAGTAAATGTTGCTTACATTGGAGCAAGGTGTTAAGTGGTATGATGATGGGTCAGTACCTGGTCTGGACAGCCTTACATTTAAATAAAAAGATCATATCAAAATTTGCTGTTGACATAAAGCATAACAAAGATTAGTTGCTTGACATGTTAGCAGACTAAGTTTATAAATGGCAAATCCAATTCGATGCTAAAAGTGTGAGGTGATCACTTTGGCTGTTTTTTTTAAAACTACAGAAACAAACACATTGAGGGAAAACAGTGGAAGGCAGGGAGATCTGCTGAATGTACAAATTTTTATCCCAATTAATAGATCCAATTCAATAGTCACATCAGCACTTTGCACACTGCCTCCAAAAATTATTCTATTGAAATTTCAGATTTAGAATACCATATGCTGACATGACAATATTTACTGACACCAACCAGGTATGATGATCTCTTCAATGACTGAATTTGGACAACAAACATCATTGATTCCAAATGCAAGTACTGCCTTTCAGTGAGATCCAGGCTTCAACTTGCACACTACCCATTGCAAAAGTTTGAAAAAACTGAGTGCACATGATACTGGCACTACACCTATTACTGGACTCTACATGCACATTCTGGGAATCCCCACACTGCTGGGGAATCTGCCTTTCTGATCTATGCCAGATTGGACCTGGGTGCGGAACAGGAGATATAACTGATTTCAGTGGGGAAGCCTGTTAATTAGAATACAAAGGGAAAGGTTAGCTTTCTGAATATTTACTTTACTTTAGGTTAATGCTTTAAATTATTTTAAATGCTTCTTGTTTATATTACAGCTCAGCACTTAACACCATCATCCCCTCAAAACTAATCAGTGAACTCCATGTCCTGGGCTTCAATATCCGCTTGGAGCAATTGGATCCTGGATTTCCTCACTGGTAGACCCCAGTCAGAAAGACTGGCAAAAACATTGCTTCCACAACCTCCACCAGCACAGGAGCACCACAGGGATGTGTGCTTAGCCCCCTGCTCTACTTGCGTTACGCCTATGGCTATGTGGCTAAATACAGCTCCAACACCATACACAAGTTTACTGATGACACCACTGTTGTGGGCTGTATCGAAGGTGGTGATGAATCTGCATACAGGAGGGAAATTGAAAACTTGGCTGAGTGATGCAATAACAACAAACTCTCACTCAATCTCCATAAGATCAAGGAACTGATTGTGGACTTCAGGAGAGGGAAACCAGAGGTCCATGAGCCAATAATCATCGGAGGATCAGAGGGGGAGAGGTCAGTAACTTTAAATTCCTGAGTGTCACCATTCCAGAGGGCCTGTCCTGGATGCAACATATAAATATAATTGCGAAGAAAGCACAACAGCGCCTCTACTTCATCAGGAGCTTGTGGAAGTTCGGCATGTCATCAAAAACCTTGCCAAACTTGCCTGGATGGAAACTCCAACGCCTTTGAGCGGAAATTCCTACAAAAGGAAGTGGACTCAGCCCAGTATATCAGGAGGGTAAAACACTCCCAACCATTGAGCACATCTACATGAAACATTGTGGTTGAAAAGCAGCATCTATCATCTGAGAACCTCATCACCCTGCCCATGCTCTTTTTTGCTGCTGTCATGAGATAGAAGATACAAGAGCCTCAGGACTCACACCACCAGGTTCACGTACAGTTACGACCCCTCAACCATCAAGCTCTTGAGCAAAAGAGGATAAACTCACTAATTTAAGGACTCTTTTACATTGTTATTTTATGCGGGCTATTTATTGCGATTTATTTACATCTGCATTTGCACCACTTGTTTTCTCTTGCTCACGTTTACAGTTGCTGTTCTATAGATTTGCTCAGTATGCCTGCAGAAAAAGAATCTCAGGGTTGTATGTGGTGACATGTATGTACTCTGATAATAAATTTTACTTTAAATTTAATGTCTGCAAACATTTTCAATTATCTTTTTCAAAAATTTATTTTTAATAGTTAACTTTAAATATCGCTCAATGATAGGGTGTATATTAAAGCTGTTAACAAAATTGATAGCTTTGCCTTTTAGTTTTGTCCTCAATCAGAGACCATCAAAGGAATTCTTGGAACAACACAAGTGTAGGAGGAACTCAGCGGGTCAGGCAACATCTACGGAGGGAAATGAACAGATGATTTTTCAGGTCAAGACTTTCATCTGGATATTCCAGCACATGCATAGTGTATCCACAGGAATTCCTGGGCAGAGTATGAGGACCAGCAAGAAAAACTCTCTACATTGAGCCAGGTGAGTACAATGACACAGTGACTACAGACAGCACTGTCCAGAAAGATCTAACTCATTAGCCCCATGAAAGTGCAAGTGCAGACATACAAAATAAAAAAGGAAAATACATAATTTAACATAAAAAGAATAGGACACTAAAAGGCAACACCAAAGGTACTGATTAGAAAATTCACAGCATTTTCCACTTCCTTCTCCACAAATCTATCAGTACTTTCCTCCCTTTCCACCATCACTTCCATTACACCCTCACCCCATCACCATCACTTCCACCACACTTATCCCCACAATGCCAGAATATGAGCCTACCAGCCAAAAGTGTAACTGAAAAATCTGTGGAACATATGTTAGCCATGTAAAGTGATGTAGAGACTTTACCTGGAACTCGGCAGGCACTAAGTAGCTTGAAACACTTTCTAGGAAACATACACACCTTCCACACAGATCCAGATTACCTCTTAAATTAAAATGGAACCACAAATTAACATACTTCATCCAATTCTTTACAAAGGATAATGAAGCAGTCCCAGGTGAGACACAGCAAGCAGGACCCTTCATAACTCTAGCCTAAAACAAAATGACACACCTGAATTTCCAAAGAGCTTCCTATTTTAAACATATGCATACAAAAAAAAAGAATCCAAGTGAGATAATTATTAGTGACATCAAAGGGTACTCATATTGTGCTTCAAAATCATTTAACTCATGAGCTGAATATCAGAAATAACATTGCAATACCATGGAAATGTTATTATATTAGCTGGTTATCTAATATCAATCATCCCTCAAAAACTGATTGGAAAGCTGATCTTACTGGGACTGAACACCTCCCTCTGCAACTGGATCCTAGATTTCTTGACTGGTAGACCTCAGTCAGTCTGAATCGGGAGCAGCATCTCCAACACCATCACACTGAGCACGGGGGCTCCCCAGGGTTGCGTGCTCAGTCCACTGCTGTTCACTCTGCTGACCCACGACTGTGCTGCAACACACAGCTTGAAACACATCATCAAGTTCACCAATGACATGACTGTGGTGGGTCTCATCAGCGACAACGACAGCATACGGAGAGGAGGTGCAGCAGCTAACAGACTGGTGCAGAGCCAACAACGTGTCTCTGAATGTGAACAAAACGAAAGAGATGGTTGCTGACTTCAGGAGGGCACAGAGCAACCACTCCCCGCTGAACATTAATGGCTCCTTGGTAGAGATCGTTAAGAGCACCAAATTTCTTGGAGTTCACCTGGCAGAGAATCTCACCTGGTCCCTCAACACCAGCTCCATAGCAAAGAAAGCCCAGCAGCATCTCTACTTTCTGCGAAGGCTGAGGAAAGTCCATCTCCCACTCCCCATCCTCATCACATTCTACAGGGGTTGTATTGAGAGCGTCCTGAGCACTGCATCACTGCCTGGTTCTGAAATTGCACCATCTCGGATCGCAAGACCCTGCAGCAGATAGTGAGGTCAGCTGAGAAGATCATCGGGGTCTCTCTTCCCGCCATTACAGACATTTACACCACACGCTGCATCCGCAAAGCAAACAGCATTATGAAGGACCCCACGCACCCCTCATACAAACTCTTCTTCCTCCTGCCATCTGGGAAAAGGCACCGAAGCAGTCGGGCTCTCACGATCTGACTATGTAACAGTTTCTTTCCCCAAGCCGTCAGACTTGACAACTTGGCTATCTTGTTATTTAGCTTGGTTTACTTGTTCAGAAGAACTTTAGCGACTTCTTCCCCACTGCCATCAAGTTCTCGAACCAAACTAAAAAACCTTAGTTCTACCTCAGACTATATTTCCCTGAACTTGCACTAATGTCATTAACTCAATTTTGGTTTAACTTGTTGGGTAATTCATGTATCATTAATGTTAGCTGAAGTTTATATTATTTATTTTTGTCAGGTTTGTAATGTATTGTGTTGCTGCTCCAAAAAGCAAATTTTCTTGGCACTTATGCCCTGGGTATTATGATTAGGCCAATAAATTTGAACAAGTACATCCTCTGGAGTGGGAAGAATCCAAATACAGAAGTTTTCTCAGGTGGATGGAATGTGTCTGATGAACTGGGTTTTTCTTGTTCTGTGCTCTTGCATGCAGAAACAGCTATGAGATGATAACATGAATTTACAGAAACTAAACATGGGAGAGCTCTAAGCAAAAAAAAACAGATGTAGAAGAACTCAGCAGTTCAGCTGCATCTATGGAAGGCAATGGACACTGACATTTCAGTTGACCCTTTATCGACACTGAAAGATAGGGTAACAGAAGGTGTGGATCAAGAGCTGGTAAGTGACGGGTGGATCCAGGTGAGGAGGGATGACGGGCAGATCCAGGTGAGGAGGGAAGTGGAAAAGCAAGAGCTTGAGATGTGGTATGTGAAGGCAAATAAGGGGTTCCAGATGATGGAATCTGATAGGAAAGCAGAGGGGAGCAAGAACCAAATAAGGGAGGTGGAGTGGCAAGAAGGAACCAGTAGAGGTAGGGGACCCAGTGGAAGGAGTGTGTAGGTGATAGGTAGAGAGTGGGTGCAGGAGGGGATCAAGATGGGGAGTGTATTGAAGAAAATGGGTAGATCAGAAGTAGACAGAAACGGGACAGGGAGGAGCAGGTTACCTGAAACTGATGAATTCAATGTTCATGCTACTAAGTCTGAGTCCAAGTGGTATTCTCCAGTTTGCACTCAGCCTCAAACTGACAGTGGAGGAGGCTGAGTGGTGCAACTGGGAACAAAATTAAAATGGCTAGCAACAGGAGCTCCAGGCATCTCTGGTGGACAGAGTGCTTGGTAAGCAGATGCCTATCCGTGTTTGGTCACACTGACATAGATGAGCATATCAATAGTACCGAATGTGATAAACAAGGTTGGAAAAGTGCATGTGAATCTCTGCCTCACCTGCTAGGGCTGGTAACGACCCTGAAGTGCAGTGAGGGTGGAAGTGTCGGGATAGGTGTTACACCTACCACAATTGCAGCAGAAATAGCTCACGAGAGGGAAGGCTGGGTGGGCAGGGATGAGAATCACATACAGGGTGATCCCTGCAGACAAGAGTGGGAAGATGAGGGCATGGATAGTGGTGGGACTGTGTCAAAGAGTGATGTGTTCGATGTGTAGGGTGATGGTGTTGAATGTAGTGACCAAGGGAACTCTATCCCTGTTCTGTCTGGGCTCAGAGCAGAACTGTAATAAATGAAGATGATCCAGGGCTCCTCAGATGCCCTGGAGTGGAAGGCCTCATCTCAAGAACAGATACACCAGAGATGAATGGCATCCTTATTCAAGAAAAGGTGGCAGTCAGTGAGTTTGTAGAATATGTTAGTGGATAGTCTGTCTCTGAGGTGACAGAGAAAACAAGAAGTGGGAGAGCTGTTAGGAATATACCAAATGAATTTGAGGAAAGAGGGAGTTGGTGGTAAATTTGATGAAATTGATGTGTTCTACATGGGCGTATGAGGCAGCTCAATTACAGCCATGCATACAGCAGACCGAGTTGGAGCATGCTGTCAGAGCATGTTGGAACAAAGGCTGCTCCAAGTGGCCAATAAAAAAGGAGGTGCATCTAGGGCCCATGTAAGTAGTCATGGCTATACCCTTGATTTGTAGAAAATGAAAGGAATCAAAAGGGAAGTTGTTCAGGATAATCATACCTTCTGCCATATGGAGGGTGTGTTAATAGAGGGGAACTGGCTATATATGTGTTCTTGAAAGAAACAGAAAGCCCTAAAGGCTTCCTGATGGAGGACGGATACGCATGGTGAAGATGAGACAGTGGGGTGGGGGAATCAGAAAACTGAAAGTTGTTAAAAAAAAAGAGTATGTGAGGTGTCCTAGATGAAGGTAGGAATAGACTGGACAATGGGACTGGGAGCTGGGGTAAGAACAAGATAGAATCAAGGTATGAGAAAATTTCAATGAGGCTAGAACAGGTGAAAACACTGGTCATACCAGGACAGTCTTGTTTGTGAATCAGGGAAAGGACTTAGAAATGGATAGTAAAGGTTTTCTACCCAATTATACTGAAAAATATGTATTATTTACAAAGGAAAAACATAATTTTAAATTAATACATAATGGAAAATACTCAACAATAAAGGAAAATTATCTGCTATGTAACAGTTCTTTAACATAATACTTCCAAAGTTTAATTGCTACATTTCCTTCCAACAATAATAATTTGGGATATGTACTATTTAAAATCATAAAGCCATAGAAAAGTACAGCACAGAAACAGGCCCTTCAGCCCAGCTAGCCCAAGACAAACCATTCCAACTGCCAACTCACATCGGCCTGCACCAGGACCATAGCCCTCCATACCCCTATCATTCATGTACCTAACCAAACTTCTAAATGTTGAAATTGAGCTCACATGCACCACTTTTTCACACTTTCACAGCCCTGAGTGAAAATTCCCCTCATGTCCCCCCCTAAACTTTTCACCTTTCACCCTTAAAAAGCCTGCTTGCATTTACCTTATCTATACCCCTCATAATTTTGTATACCTCTATCAAATATCCTCTCAATCTCCTACCCTCCAAGGAATAAAGTCCCAGCCTATTCATTCTTTCCTTATAACGCAGATCCTGCAACATCCTTATAATTTTCTCTGTATTCTTCTAACCTTGTTTACATCTTTCTTATAGTTAGATAACCAAAATTGCACACAATACTCCAAATTAGGCCTTAACAATGTTTTATACAACTTCAATATAAAATCCCAACTTTTGTACTCAGTAGTTTGATTTATGAAGGCCAATGTGCCACAAGCTTTCTTTACGACCCTATCTACCTGTGACACCACTTTGAATTATGTACCTGTATTCTCAGATCCCTTTGTTCTACTGCATTCCTCAGTGCCCTATCGTTCAATAGATCCTATCAAAGTGCAATACCTCGCACTTGTCTGCATTAAATTCCATCTGCCATTTTGCAGCCCGTTTTTCCAGCTGATGCAGATCCCTCCACAAGCCATGGTAGCTTCCTTGCTGTCCACTACATCCCCAATCTAGGTGTCATCCACAAATTAGCTGACCCAGTTAACCAAATTATCATCGGATCGTTGATACAGATGACAAGCAACAACATACCCAGCAATGATCCCCGCCAGACTCCACTAGTCACAGGCTTCCAGTCAAAGAAAAGTCCATGTAGACAACATCCACTACCTTGCCTTCATCAACTTTCCTGGTAACTTCCTTGAAAAACTCTGTAAGATTGGTTAGACATGACCTACCACTCATGAAGCCAGGTAGTCTATCCTTAATCAGTCCATGTCTATCCAATTACTTATATTGGAATACCGCGTAATATCTTCCCCACTACTGATGTGAGGCTCACTGGCTTATAATTTCCAGGGTTATTTTTAGAGCCTTTCTTAAACAGCAGAACAACATTAGCTACTCTCTAATCCTCTGGTACCTCATCTGTCGCTAACAATGGTTTAAATATCATTGTATGGGACCCAGCAATTTCTGCACTTGTCTCCCACAGGGTCTGAGGGAACACTTAGTCAGAATGGAATAGGACATATAACAGGTACAGCGTGCATGAATGTGGCAAGTAAGTTATGTAGTTTATGGTCTCTGAAGCTCTACGTTGTAAATAAAGTCCCATGTCAATGTTTGCTATTAATTGATTTAGAGTGATTGCTGTAATTAATTTATAAGTCCCTCGCTGATACACTATCTAATTGCCATAATAGTAATAGTTAAAATAAGTCTTTTATCATCCAGAAATCTCAATCTTCCCCAATAACTGAAATCAGATAATAGAGTAGTGGAAAATTTGGCAAGAAATTTTACTGTGGCACACTCACTCAAAATGAGGTGGTGCAAGGAACTTAGCCAGCACAGGTTTCACTTCCCAGCATCATATTAGCAAAGTGCAAGAAGGCAGAAATCAGAAGCTCTTCCACTTTCTCTGGCTCCAATATCCATTTTACCAATCAGCCAAGAAAGGAAAGTGAAGCAGGCAAGTCTGTAAGGCCTAATCAACTTGGAGAGAGTACTAACAGGCCTCAATTTACCCTAATGCCTTAGCAAAAAGTACTTTTTTCTGTTTTGTCTCTTATAAGAGTAATGCAGAGGGATTTTGCTACAATTTCTCTCACAGACCAGGGACAAACTGTCCTCATCCAAATATGGAACTACTATTGTTTTTGTGATAGTACTATTCTCCTTTCTTTACGGAAATGCACCATTTGGGGTGTTTCCAGTGTTCACCAAAGTTGTTTGCAAAAAGGATTAACTAGGTTTGATTTCACTGGGGGGCTGCGAGCTTGGGGAAAGTTTCTTGTTGGGAGTGAGGAATAGCTTTTGAGATAATGAGCAAGATACCCATAAGGAAGAATTTTTTAAAAGAGTTACAATGAACAAAGACCCTCGTATATGGCTGCCAAACCTTTATAATGCAAACACAATAACACTCGTACACTCTGGTCAAGTGCCATGTTATAAAATATTCTGTGATGAAACATCTGGGAATAACATTGGACAAAAACTTTCAACTAGGCAAGAGCATAAAACAATGAATATCAAATTCTGCCTTCTTATAAACTGCACCCAATTTTCCTTTCCAAGAAAGTCACGTGTGACAGTTCATATACCATATGCTTTGTACCACTACTGTTGAAAATTCTACCAAATGTGTAACAGAATCCAGCTGTCAAGCCTGTTTCACCAATTTGAGCAACGTCAGTGATATACAAATTGCTTTTGTTTGTTTAATATTTTGATCACTCTATGAAAATACTAGTTTCAAAAGCAAAAATCAATCTCTGAGAGTTAACCACAACTTCCACATTTACCAACCCAATACCTTCCCCTACCTATCCTCCAACACCCAGCACCACACCCATCCCTTCTCCACGCTGTATGCAGGTGAAATTTTGAGTGTATGGATGTCTGTGCGTGCTGGGAGAAAATGTTAAATGACAGTATTTGGTCATTCTTATATTTTACCTAATACTGCAAATTCATCAAGGCACATTAAAATTATCCTTGTAAACGGACTCCCTTCTGGCACTTATCCTTGTAAACGGAACAAGTGCTACACCTGCCCTTACACTTCCTCCCTCACCACCGTTCAGGGCCCCAGACAGTCCTTCCAGGTGAGGCGACACTTCACCTGTGAGTCGGCTGGTGTGGTATACTGCGTCTGGTGCTCCCAGTGTGGCCTTTTATATATTGGTGAGACCCAACACAGACTGGGAGACCGTTTTGCCGAACACCCACGCTCTGTCCGCCAGAGAAAGCAGGATCTCCCGGTGGCCACACATTTTAATTCCACGTCCCATTCCCATTCTGATATGTCTATCCATGGCCTCCTCTACTGTCGAGATGAAGCCACACTCAGGTTGGAGGAACAACAGCTTATATACCAGCTGGGTAGCCTCCAACCTGATGGCATGAACATTGATTTCTCCAACTTCCGTTAATGCCCCTCCTCCCCTTCTTACCCCATCCCTATCTATCCATCTATTTATTTATTTGTTTATTTATATTTCTGATATATTTCTCTCTCTCTCTCTCTCTCTCTCTCTCTCCCCCTCACAATAGTTCCTTGCCTGTTCTCCATCTTCCTCAGGTGCTCCCCTCCCCCTTTCTTTCTTCCAAGGCCTTCCATCCTATGATACTCCCCCTTCTCCAGCCTTATATCCCTTTTGCCAATCAACTTCCCAGCTCTTAGCTTCATCCCTTCCCCTCCTGTCTTCTCCTATCACTTCAGGTCTCCCCCTCCCCCTCTCAAATCTCTTACTATCTCTTCTTTCAGTTAGTCCTGACGAAGGGTCTCGGCCCGAAAAGTCGGCTGTACTTCTATAGATGCTGCCTGGCCTGCTGCATTCCACCAGCATTTTGTATGTGTTACATTAAAATTAATGTCATCTCTTATTCATGATAGTCCAGTCCATACCATGTACCTTATCAAGTTGCATTATTCTAACATGTCTCAATTTCCAATGAAGCAAAAATAATTTGGGAGCTGGATTGTGATGTATTTCTGAGTGTGAAAATGGAGGATAAAGCCTTCTCATATTGTTGAGTTTTACCTCAGGTGCTGTATATCTCTACTCAACAGTTTCAATAAATGCAAGGGTAATTGGAACTAAGAAACTTAAAGTAAATCATTCAACTCCTCAAGCTTTTTCCATCGTTCAATTGAACCAAGGCTGATATCTGTGCCTAATTCTGTTTATCTCCCATGATTACATATCTCTTAATAGAATGGATTGGGTTAATTGAGCCACCAGCTAATCAGGACAACCACTTCTTTGGGACAACTCTTAAATTATAAAAACTAATCGAGAAAATACCAGGATTCATTTAATTAATTTGGGACATTAAGCCACTTAATTGGGGCAGGAGACTGTTGCCAAACAGCTTCGAACTAGCCACACGTGCACTTGAGAGGCTTTTAGACACTATATCATAAGTAGAGAGAACTGTTTTTAAATACGGTCAGAAGTGTGTGCTTCTGAACTTGAGCTAGTGACTACACATGATGCCAGGAAATTTATTGTTAGATTACAACCCTACCTCCTGCAGGAAGAAATAAAGGCAGTCTATTATCTGCACTCGGTGTCTGCACTGATCGTGTTCATTTGCTATCAATCAAAAGAACACAGTGGCATACACTGGATGGATTCCTCCATCGATAATCATTAGGAATTAGTACCGTAGTAGCATTAATAGTGTCTAATTTGGTCTGCATTTCAGTTAAATACATAATGTGTAACTCAAACAGTAGTTTGGCTTTTTGTATCATTTCCACGAAACTTCGGAGCAGCCGCTTAACTCGGCCAAAATGTACTGGTACCAACGTATCCCAATTAACCAGACTCTTACAGAATCTGTTTCTATCAACATAATTCTAAAACGTTAAATTAATTATATCTCAAAATGTTCTCGGGGTGAGTTCCAGATTCCAAATGCACCTTGTGCAAATAGGTAGTTCCTGGCACAACACTTAAACAGTCTGGTTATATTTCTTGTTCTGAAACCTGCCTACTTGGAAAATAGCTTCCCTCTATTCTTTCAAATTCTTTACCAGTTCAATTGGATCATCCTACTATTTTGCACAATAAAGCATTACAAACATAGCCTATACAGTCTGTTTTTTCCATGTAACACTTTTAGTCCCAATGAATTTGTCTTGCAACTGCTCTGCACCACCACCAATACTTTGAGGATCACTGCACATTTTATAAGCTCAAGCTAAGGTTTCCCACAGTCTTTTCAAAATAGCTTTTGAAATTCTTGGTTTTATCCTTTTTCTATTAAGCACCAAGCGCATAATTCATCTGTTAGGTAAGAAACTCGCCCTAATCCTATACCGCGATGCCAATTATAAGACATATCATACGATGTACAGGGGTGAGTGAGCAGACATTCTCTTCACTCAGTCTAAAAGAACAACTTAAAACAGGATACAAACGGATTCTGAATTTATAGCCTCAACATATTAAAA
Organism: Hypanus sabinus; assembly: GCF_030144855.1. Taxonomy (NCBI): domain Eukaryota; kingdom Metazoa; phylum Chordata; class Chondrichthyes; order Myliobatiformes; family Dasyatidae; genus Hypanus; species Hypanus sabinus. The sequence continues at coordinate 62,862,055 of NC_082719.1, read as the reverse complement.
AAACATATTTCACTAATTCTGAAAGTATTCTCAGCCATTCTTATTTAGTGGCAGTACCTTCCTTTGCTTCAGCATCAACTGGCTACATGTCGAAACCCCAGCACATGGTTACAAACTTCAGCATTGTAATCAAGAGTTATCCTGGTGCCCTAGCTATCATTTATTCCAAGCAACACCATTTTTTAAAATATGTTGTTGCTGGTTTTGGGAGTATATTGAACATGAATTGGCTGAAAGGTCTGCCTGTATTTCAGAAGAGCCAGTTTGTGAATCTGGCGGGAGCAAAGGCTGTTGGGAATAGCGAGGGTGGAGCGCGGCAGGAGGGGTGTTGGACAGGTGGTAGAGAAAGAGTGCCGGAGCAGGGGGTAGCGTGGGTCCAGACACACCCAGCCCCGAGACACCAAGCAAGGTCATCTGATTCCAAACGATTGGTTTACTGATCCCCTCTCCCTTCCCCTTTTCCCAACCATGATTACCCTCTTTCTGCCCCCCTCCCCACTCTCAGCCCACAATAGAAAGCAATATCAGAATCAAGTTTATCATCACTCACATATGCCATGAAATTTGTTTTCTTTTGTGGAAGCAGTACAATGCAATACATAAAAACTTAGTACAGCATTGTGCAAAAGTCTTAGGCACGCTAGCTATGTACCTAAAACTTCTTGCACAGTACTGTACACTTGATGAAACAGTGCTGGAAATCCACACCACATCAATCATTATCTGAAAGTTGTGTCAACCTTGATCTTATTTTGTCATAGAATTCTCTCTGAAGTACTAATTTGTCTCTATCTTTAAATACTGAATGAGTAGTTTCATTTTCATGTGGGCGTGTGCACACAGCGCATGTAAGTGCCATTTATTATTATCTTCTAAAAGGTATTATTATGAAGGAACTTTATAAACCTCTTCATAATAATAAAACTTCATATATTCTATCATGTCAATAAAAAATCTGTCACCAATCAGATTACACCTGACTGCCATACTCCCACTGTACCTGCTGGTTGCAATGAACTCTGAATCGGTAGATTAACTGAACTTGCAATCAGTCCCTTAATTTGCAGACCTGTGTTGACCATGAGTGCTAGATTGCACCCTAGTATCTGAGGGTCATAGAGTTGTACAACACAGAAACAGTCCTTGCGACCCACCATACAGACGATAAGCTCTTTGCTCTTCTCCACTAATCACACTTGCCCATATTAGGATCCTCTCCAAAGATTAAGTAAAACCTATGGAGAAGCCATGATCTTCCACAAATCATTCAGGATATTTAGGTATCTCCTTGTAGAATAAATATTTCAATTATTCAATGATAAACAATTAACAATTTGCTAAAAATGTTAAAACCAAGTTCCAGCTGTAATGCAGAGACTGCAAAATAAAGATCCTTGATAAAAAAAATCTTCGATTAAAAACATTTTCCCTACTTCAGAATATAGCCAAGCAATTTACAGTCAATAATACATTTAAAATACAGCTACCATTGCAATACTCAAAGCAATCAACTTTTATATACAGTGGTTTTTGGTTAACTGGTCCATCAGTTAATCTGGGCAGCAACTTATTTGGGACAACTCTTAAAGAACAAAATCAAATCAAGAAAATAGCCAAGCTTCCCTTCATTTGTTTGGGACACTATTCCATGTATTGGGATGAGAGACTGTTGCTGAACAGTTTCTACCACCAGTCATGTGCATTTGCGTGGCAATCAGACAGTACACTGTGCTAAATAGTGTCAGTTCTGTGGTAGTGTTATGTTATCCTTTTGGGCTGATGGATACTGATTCAAAAAGCAGTGATTTTAGATAATTTTGTTTTTTGTATTGACTTTAAGATTTCGCCAAAATGCCATGAACAGATTTGACACTAACCGAAAAACTACCCCAGGTGATTTTGTTCATATACAGCCAATCAAAACAAAACCAACAGCATCGTACACTGGATTAATCCCTCCAATGATGAATATTAGAAACTAATACACCGTAGTATTGGTAGTGCTCTGATTTGGTCTGTATTTCATTTAAATGCATAATTTGTTACTCAGTTAAACTTAGTTTGTGTCTTTTTATACCTTTTTTAAATATTTCCATGAAACTTTGGCTAATTGGGACAGCCAGTTAACCTGGGCCAAAATCAACTGGCTATAAACTACTGAGAGGTTGGACAAACTCGGATTATTTTCTCTACAGTGTCAGAAGCTCAGGAGCAACTTGATAGAAGTATATAAAACTAAGAGGCATAGATAGGATAGATAGTCAGAGCCTTAACCCCAGGGTGGAAATACCAGGTACTTAATATCAAAAGTGAGACTTGCGTTCACAAACTTCCATCGCATGGATGAGAGTAGTACTATAGCACCATGTGGGCAGGAATATCATACAAGCCATTTGATCAACAAAATTCACTGTAGCAGTATCAAATACATTAAAATACACAACATTATAATCCAAAATATCAAAAACAGTGAAAATATTGTCACAGTGAATGAAAGCTATTTGCACAGCATTAGAAATGCAATACAATAACTCTCACATGTTCCTTATTTATGCAACATCCTAAACCTATCCACTGGTTACTCATTTCATAATTGCTTACACTTTATATTGTCAACAATATCAAGTAAATTACCTAGAACTCCGCAGTTTGACATGTTGGTCTGGTGTCTTTGTCGAATGGAGGAACGCTTGTAAACAACATGAGGGTGGCCTTCACCATATTTATGGTCACTGTTATTGTCCTTGGATATATTCTGTAATGGCTCAATGAAATACTGATCCTCTTCTGTTACAATAACACCATGCTTGGGAAAACAAAACAAATTATCATAATAACATAAAGAGCATATCATCATTTTTAAATAGGCCATAAACATCTTCCCGAAAATTTCAGAATACAGACTTATCTGAAATGTGGATAATGTATTTTCCAAATTTTAAACCTGCATTTTAAGAAAAGTCATCACTAAAGCTTGAATAGAATAATGAGATTGTTAACAATCTGCTTGCAGCAAATATTTAGGAAGATTATCCAAAAAATTAAAAATTGTAAAATGATAACCTGAACAATTCAAAGCTCCGTTTTTTTTCAGCACATTGCTTTCAAATGGGTATTTTTTCTATTTATCTTGCTACTTAAAGTGCTTGAACATTTTGCTGAACAGTTACACAGCAAAGCTTTGATTGTTACCTATTCTCTATTCCTCCGAAAATAGACTCAATTCTGATTTCAATTATTTTTGAACTAAGCATCCACAGTAGTGATTTAGATACACACCAAATTCAAAACCAATGGCATATTAAGCAAAAGCAACTATCTACGGAGCAAACCGGGTTTATATTCATTATAAGCTGGTAGAGGCCTATTATTCCCTTGCAGTGGCCATATGTTATGGTAAGATACAAATCACCGGCAAACATGAAAAAAGGATCTGATCAATCTTCCAAATCATGCTCTTCTTACAATATCGACAAGAAATATGTTGTTTAATTAAACTACCGAATCTGCTTTGAACCTTTTTTCAGAAGTTTGGACTTTGAAACGCTACGCAGGAGTTTCGGCATTTCTACTTGCTTCTGAATAACATTCAGTCTGCAGAGGCCAGTGAAAGGGACCTGCCTCTTTAAGATCTGGCCACCCTTCCTACAGCGGTGGATCATATGCAAATTAGCCATGTGCATCCTGCAGCGGGGCAGCTGCTCGTTTCCTCTTCTGCAACAATTCTATCAGTGCAGCTAAAATTCCTGTCTGAAACTGATAATAATTTATACTTTACGAAGCAAAGTGTCCAAATGATCAAAACAGCTTCTCATACTGGAAAACCAAGATTAATGTTCTACTCACCAGACCATTACAGTTGCTTACAGCCACTTTTGTAGTGCTGTGCTCATGCTTTACATATCCCACGTAATAGCAGTTATCAATAAAATCGTGTTTCCATTCTGGACCATGATTTCCCCAATATTCTACGATAAAATGTCTGGAGATTAAATTAGTGTTTAAACTTAAGTTTAAATGAAAGTGCTTTCCATAGGCAGACAGTCTGTAAAATAACTTAGAATCGGCTGGATCTCGGGGTGTAACATCCGAACTTCTCCTTCGCCTTGAATGCCTATAGTTTTTCTCATTGTCGTTCAGGTTATCTCCGTTATGGTCCACCCGGACAGGAACCGTTAGCTGATAATGTTCAAGGTAAGAAAGGAATTCCTCTTTGAAATCACAAGATGAAAAGATCCGGGAAACAGGCGTGGAAGGAAAAAAAAGACGTGACAAAGTACCACTAAAATATAAATAAAAAAAATATTCCATCTAAACTAAAGGGAAGCAGTTATCAAGTATTTTCAGGGGGGGAAAGCAGCGTTGCTAAACTAAGCAAAACATTATATAACCCATCATTAATATCTTACAGAATTAGTGCAAGTATTTTATATGTTGTAAGGACTAAGAGTTCCAAATAATGACATGCAGAAATTATCAGCAGTACCATTCAGTGAAGAGTAGTCCAGTAACTTGTAAACTGCAAGATTTCATACGAACTTGCCGTGAACACGTCGTCCAATATATGGATTCTGCCAATATCGGTAATAAATGTTGATGCAAACTTCTGACATTACATGAAACATTAAACAATACATCCTCGATCTTCTTTGCACTGGATTTCATGAGCTATTTTCTGCCAATCCTGATTTCCACACTATATATAACGGGCTGCATTTGGAAGGTTCATAAGTCTATCACATAGAGTGCAACGCAATTGGCTTAACATTTAAATCGTTGCAGTCGGTCAAACTAGAGACTGAATTTGGGCCGGCAAAGCCAACGGGTTTTATCTGGATTTAAAACCGTGGTGATGTGGCTACTCTACAGTGTATGTGGTCATGCTGAGATTATCCTACCTTGTGAACTGTAAGAAAGCCTTGTGTCACTGTCAAACTCCGAAGCGGCCATGACTAGGCTCAAAATCCAAGTCACCGTCTTCCACAAAATTTCCATAATTCAGTGAACCCAAAGTTGTGTGTGGCTACCTTTTTTTTTGCGCTAGACGGTTTCTTCGACTCCAGAAGCGCGGCCTGCCAAGCCCATGGGTCGCGGCGTCGGTGCGGCGGATCTCCGCCTCAGCGCCGAATGGCCGAGCAGCCCGGGTGTCCTCTCATCCCCGCGCCCACACCACGAGCCGCTCAGCACCGACACTCATTGGGCTCACTCATCCGTATGCCTGCAAAGAGGGGAACACCATCTGTTAGTCACGCTAATACAGCCTGCCCCTTTGATCCGCGCCGGCCGTTTCAGGAAGCAAACAGTTGGTCTGCAAGGTCTGATTTATTTTTCCTATAGAATATTAAATAAATGCATGGACGGTTACTGCTGACAGTACTATGTTGCGGAAGGCTGGATTTAAGAGCACGTGAAGTACAATAGGGAGGGAATTCAAATTTTCTTTCCTGCCCCTCAGAAGACCTGCGTTTGCTGACTTCTAAACAAAGCCCTGGCATAGTTGATTTCTAAACATCCGGTTTCGACAAGAGAGAGAAATGCAACTTGTGTGCCTTCCACGTCTAAAGAATAAATCTTCGGAATAAGGAACAAACCTCTTCGTTATTCCAATCACTGCTGACTTTCGAGTTTTTGCCTGGATTTTAAAATGCTACTGCCGCTTCTTTTTTTATTCTGCAGCTCGTCTCCTTCCCTGTTAACCTTGAGCCCAACGTCAAATATGCAACGGCAAAAGAGAGCAGAATGAAACAAGTGAACAGCAAACCCCAGAGTGGAGAAGCCGAGCCCTGCCACCAGCCCCTCCCTCCTCGCTTGCTGCTCATCACCAGGTATCAGCCGCCCAGTTTGGAACCAGGGACTCAGACGAAACAAGCTGGGAGAAGATTGGAAAGAGGGAGGTTAAGGTAAGGAATGGGAATGGAAGGGATGGTAAAAGAGAGTGAAAATGGGAAGGAGGAAGATTGGGAGGTAGAAGGATTGGAAGATGTTTAGGTGGGTGGTAAGGACGGGAGAAATTGGAAGAATTTGAAGAAAGACAAACATGAGGAAGGTTAAGGAGAGCAAGAGCATTGGGCAGGATGGAGACTGTAGAAGAGAAAGACAACTTGCTGAAAGTTAGAATTATTGACAGAAGCAACATGAAGGGTGTGGGGCTGGAGGGTGAAGTGAAGCTAGAAGTCGTGCGCAGAAGCGCTGGAGGGAGAATTGGAGGGTGAAAGGAATGAGAAGATAGAGGAAGAATGTAGTTGTGAAGATGGTAAAGGAGAGGAAGTTGGTAGTAACAAAAGTAAAGGATAAAGAAGAAAGAAAGGGAATGAATGGACAGAAAAGACAGTGTAGAAAAAAGGAAAAGGATGGGAGAGTGGAAAGTTTGGGAGAAGCTGTAGGAAGTGAGATGGGTAACAGAAAAAAGTGGTGACTTCTAAGAGAGCATAAAAAGCAAGGCATGATATAAGCAGAAAATGGATTGAAGAGACAATGGGGACAGATCAATGGATGGAATAAGAATAGGAGGAACAGGGAAGGTAAACAAATAGAATGTTCCCCACCTAGGGTGGGTAAAATAGAAAGAGGAGTGATGAGAAAAAGAATGAGAAAAAAAGAACTGAGAATAAGAACATTGGAGAAGGGGTTGAGTGGTGTGGAGAAAGGAGTAGACAGTAGAAGAACCTGAAAACTCGGGTGGTGATGATGAGGAGGTTTAGATATATCCTTGTTCCTCCCCTCTCATTTCGTATTCTGCACTCAACTCTCTTCCTCCTATACCTCACTTTCTTCCTCCTTTCAACTTCCCAGCTTTCTATATAATATACTGTCTGAAATTTACATGATTCTCAAACATATTTTGCTATTTCCACAAATATTTTACTCTACCATATTTTACAAGGCCTTCAATTTGGTCGTTTTCCATTTCTACCCTTTCTTCCCTTGTAGAACCACACTTTTTACATTCTTCTTCCAGCCCACCAGCATTGATTATTCTTCCCCAGAACAAAACACATCCTCCAAAAGATTTGAAAATGGGGAAAACTGCAAATTGGAAATCTGAAATGAAAACAAATATAGAACTCAACTGGTCAGGCAACAAATGTGAAGAAATAGTTAACTTTTCTGATAAAAGATTATCAACCTGAAACATTTATAATCCTGCCTGACTATTTCAAGTACTTTATGCTATAGTTCCAAAGTGACCATTCCCTTCTCATCCCCTTGATTCACCAGTGGTATAACTTCTCGTAGTGCACCTTCAACTTGGTATGGAAACACCAAAGCCCTTGAAGATAAAATCCTCCAAAAACTAGTGGGTAGGGCCTAGTCCATCACGGTTAAAGCCCTCTTCACTGAGCACATCTACACGAAGCATCATCACTGGAAAGCAGCTCCATCATCGAGGAGCACTGCCATCCAGGTCATGCTCTCTACATGCTGCTGCCATCAAGAAGATACAAGAAGATGTATCAAGAAGATACACAATTACAGGTTCAAGAATAGCTATTACCCCTCAACCATCAGGCTCTTGAACCAAGGGGATAATTTCACTTACCCCATCATTGAAATGTTCTAACACTTTATGGACTCACTTTATTATTATTACTATTATTAGTATCAATTTTTGTATTTGCAAAGTTTGTTGTCTTTGCACACTGGTTGAATGCCCAATTTGGTTCAGTCTTCCTTATTATGGTTATTATTCTATTATGGATTTATTGAGTATGCTCGCAAGAAAAAAATCTCAGGGCTGTATATGGTGACAGGTTTTTACTTTGATAATAAATTTATTTTGAATATTGAACTTTTTGAACATTCTTCCCACAGCACTCACCTATGCAAGCAGAGATAATGCAACATTTCTCTTAATTCATTCTTTCCCACCATCCAACATTTATAACATTCTTTTCAAGGGAGCTTGTACTTATTTCATTTTTGTATGGCCGGTCGTAATTTGGTCTCTTTTATATTGATGAGACAAAGTGTAAATTAACTGACCCTATGACCAGTTCGGTTCAATTTACAAGTTTGTACCCAAGTTCCCACTGCTTCCCACTTCAACCTCTCAGTTCCCTACACTGATCCAATGATGCCCAATATAAATTTCAGCCTTTGCAATCACAGTCACCTTATATATCCTTTCAGACTCAAAACTATTGAACAATTTCAGATAGCAATTTAGCTATTCCATCTCTATTTTATTTTAGTTCCCTGGTGTGCATAATCTTTATTGTCATTTAATCTCACCTACCATTCAATTATTATCCTTTTGTTCCCACCTCCCCGCCTTCATTCTTCAGCATCTTACTATTTCCTTTATCTCTTTACCTGCAGCTCTGATGGCAAGTTATTAGTCTGAATTGTTAACCCTGTTTCACTCACAATACTGCATGACCAGTTGACAATTTCCAGCATGCCAAGTAGAAAATGTGTGAGTGGGACCAGTCAACAAACTGTGCACGGTATTGCTAAGGTAAGTGGAGGGGGATCAGTGGACAGAATATGAAAAAGCTAGAGAGAAAATAATAAAGGGACATTACTGGAGTGGTGGTATACATTTAAAGAAATGGAGTGTAATCATGATATTGCAGCAAAAGGATGGAAAGAATAAAAGGGACAGAATAGCAACGGAGCATATCAAACAAGAGAAAATTACGTTGGTCCAGGTGCAGGTCAGTGGGACTAGGCAAAAAATGGTTCGGCACAGCCAAGAAGGGCCAAAAGGCCCGTTTCTGTGCTGTAATGTTCTGTGGCTTTATTAAAAAAATCTGCAGATGCTGGAAATCCAAGCAACACACACAAAATGCTTGAGGAACTTAGCAGGCCAGGCAGCATCTATGGAAACGAGTACAGTCGACGTTTCAGGCTGAGACCCTTCAGCAGGACTGCTTGTCGACCTAAAACATCAGCAGTACTCTTCACCATAAATGCTGCTTGGCCTGCTGAGTTCCTCCAGCACTTCGTGTGTTTTGCTTTGAGCAAATCAAATCTTTTTTTGGATAAGAGAACAAAGAAACTGAGAGAACAGGTGGATTCAATAGACAATGTGTGAGACAACGGGGTTGACGCATGACGAAGGGGAAGGAAAATAAATATGAAATGAAATAATAGGGAGAAGAAGTAAAAGGATCATAGGGAAAGGAGCACAAGATTGAGAGAAATGGGATTTAGAGCAGCACCAGGAGAACAGGAATATCAGTGAAATGATAAACAAATCTGAAGACTCATACAATTCATTGAAACAACTGCTCCCCAGCATAAGGCATTCCTGTTTAACATGCAGGGCAAGGGCTGCCTCAGGGCAAGATCAACAGAGGCTAACAGTGAACTCAAGAAACATCACTGTGGAGGAGTTGATCAGGACTAAGGTGAGAAGACTGGAGAGATGAAGCAGCACTTTGTGGAACATGGTTTCATAGTCTGCAAATGAAAACATTAATAGCCAAAGATGGAAATCGAAAATAAAAATGAGAATTTGATAAGAAACATTTAGAAAGTCAAGCAGCACCTTTGGGAACAGTAAGAAATGTTCAGATCTGCGGGGGGGGGGGGGGTCTTCCCTCTGAAAGTTGTCTCTAATTTCTCCTTCCACAGATGCTGCCTGACCTCTGACCCGCTGAGGATCCCGAGTCCAGAAAATCTAGATTGCACCTCATTGGCACATCTTAACAGCTGATATTTTTCAGGGTGGAAAAAATGGAATTGATGTACGATTCTGCGGGGAGTGCCTGCCACTGGTTCACTGCAGTCATCGTCAAAATTAATAACTGGATTGCGAATCTGAAGAAATTAGACATGGATTGTTATGTGAATAATTTATTTTCAGACTCCTCAACACCCGCTGCTCTACTTAGGTTAACGTTTTACCACCGCTGGTTGAGTCTGACGTTACAACACAACAGTTCACGCTGTTCAAACCAAACAATAGATTCAGGGTCACAGAAGCGTCCTATTATTAAAATGCAGACAAAAGTTTGTATACACTGACAGTCCCCTGCTCGCACTCAAGCCCTCCCCAAAACGTAGAACGGGAACACAGTTTGAGATTGAAGCGTACCATAAACTTCCAAACCGAAGCGGTGTATGTTGCTATGGAGTGAAGGGGGAGGGGCAGTAGCCCAGTCGAAGGATATAAAGTCTGCGGTTCCCTGCTGAAAAGGAGTTGGTGAACTGCTCCTTGAATGATTACCGTGAAGAGATTTTTAAAACTCCTCCAAATAACATCGGTATTCAGCACGTATAAAAATACTGATTTCCTTCTTAATAAAAACATACGTGACCCAATGCAGAACATTGCTTTTTATCAAATTTAAGACGGAAATCACAGTACGGATAGACTCTGGAAAGAAAACCAAACTTTGCAGACGTCACCAAAGCCAGGTTTGGCTTTATAACCTGTACTGTGTTTCCTGCGTCGTGCCAAGTTTTCCAAGAGCTGTCAGATTTCTGCTGGACAATCCCAATTTTTCAGTGAATGAGCTACGAAAAGGCTAGACACTACAAAAACACAGCGCACAGCTGGTCGGCATTTCAACGTCAAAAATAAGAGAAAATTAGAACATTTCATATATAAGTGGAAATGGAATCGGCTCCGTACAGTCGATATAAAGTAACATTCAGCAGCCCATTCCCAGACAGCAGCTCAGATCTATTTGGATAAAACGCGTGTGTGACCCAGACAAGTTGGCATTTGGCCCAAATACACTACACCGGCAGCTCAAATAAAACGAAGCGTCTCTGCAACAATGAAGGAATTGCAAAGACTGTGCCTTTTTGTACACTTTAGAGTATTGTTTCGATTTCAAATACTTAATTGGATATTTATTCTTTATATTTTGCACTTCTCACATTCAATTAATTGGATGGACGTATCCTTAAAAAGAACTCTCACAAACCACACGAGGTACAGATTAAATCAAAGAACACTACTCTGCACGGCGCTTGTTGCTGTCCTGAAACCATACACGAAATTTACCTACTCTCTTTAAAATGCACCAGGAGATAATCTGCCAAATTAGGTCTTCAAACATAACACCACAGAAAAAAAACTAAACGATTTCTAAGTGCAGCACATTTCAACCAGAAAGTGAAATAATTGAAAATGCTTCAGTGTCCAAACTCATTAATTTACAATACAACTTGTAGTGAGCTTCAGCAATAAATCAGTACTTTAAAATAGACAAAGGGGTCTGAAAAAATTGTACTAATAGCCTTTACCGTTTTCATCTTCATTCTGGGTTTTAAATGCAGCTTTCAAACAATAGACCGTGCACACTGGCGATCCGTACCAACCAATTCTACTCTCTCGAAACCACAAGTTATTTTCATCCAGAACAGAATCCTGCAGTTTGGAGGGGGTGGAGGGAAGTGGGGGGGGGGGGGGCGGAGGGAGCTTACTGAAGTTACTGACTTGGCAGAAACTGGGATGCAATCAGCTACCACCAAGCAACATAGATTTTTTCCCCACTGACTCTTCTCCCGGGCAGTTGAGCTCGTACAAAGCTCTATGGGACAGATGCAAAAGGAAGGCAGGCAGGCAGTACAACAAAGTATATAAAACAGCCCGATCTGGCTACCGGCCTTCAGCCAAGTTTAGACTTGCAAATCTGGCAATCCGATGTGAGCTCCAAGCATACTTACGTCAGTGAAAAAAATGCAGATGTACTTTTTTTCCACAGCCTGGCTTCTGCGCATGTGCTATGGATCACGTGAAGGGGAGGGGGACGAAGGGGTCCAGTCAGGGTGGAACTGTCATTGGGGAGTCTTGCTTAGACCAACGTTCAAAAAAGGATTCCATTCTTTTAGTAAAGTAAGATTAGAGTGAATGCTCAGTTCACGGGTCGTTTCTGTTTAATAGTTACTTTGTACCTAACTTTGCTGAGTAAGGGTATTAATTTTCTTCAACTCGGGGAAACAACAAATCATACGTCGGAAATGCACAAGTCATCTTACTGTAATTTTATCGAGGATGTATGATTGTTACTCATCTGGATGAGCTTTTCGTTCGCATAGTTTCCTTGTGGTGAGAGTTTCCAATTAAGATTGTTATCTTCAACATTAGGTACACCGGGTCACTATGAAAATTTGAATCCTATTGTTAAAAAAAGTTTAACGCCGTTCAACCGCAGAACTAGCGTAATCATTAGTCTCCAAAAGCCCTTCCAAAACATGTCTTGCATTAGAATGGATTGGAAGTTCGTTTAACCAGTTACCTCCCGTTGTCAAAGTTATCGTAAACTTTTAAATAATCCCAAACTACTGCAGCGTTTCTGGAGTGGACGTATACATACCAGTGAAATAATTATCTAGATTCCCTCGCGAGATTAATATGTGTTTATTAATGGAAGAGTGCTTAAACTATTGCCTCAGTATATCACATGCCAAAGACTTAGCATTTAAACTCAGTCCAGGAAACAGCTCAGAAATTAGAAGGAAGGGACATACGTGGTGTTTATATCTTCTATACTTTAAAATCAGAACCTCACATGAAGGGATTTGCTCTTTTGTTTATGAAAAGAGCTTCTTATCTCTAGCCGAGCTCACGCTTTCCATAATGGCAAATGGTACGTGTCGAGGTTTGGTAGCAGTTCCAATTATTGTTGAGCTCCAAGACGCGAATTACTGATAAAAAGCAGGGTAGATACGGGATGAGCAATGTGGTATGTGCAAGTTGGATTTGCACTACTTGTTCTAATTGACTGCAATATCAATGAAACCCGTGTAAACAAAGTCTCACTAACTTGGCAGGAAGTTTAAAAGAACTGTGGTGTACTTCTGGTTCACATTTAGGGCTAAGATGGTATTAGGATATTATGGCGTGTAAATCCTGAAAGATAATGTATTTTGAGATTATATTATGATGCAAAAAAGTGTAAACCATAAAAAATAAATTCTTTTCAATAGCACTGTAAATTGAGAAAAACTTTTAAAAAATCGAATAAACATAAAAAATCAACTACTGATTTTGGGCATTGTATTTGAACAATTTGTAAACAAGTCATGTGTTTGTTTTAATTGGATTGGTTCCAGATAATTACACAGTATCCTGCACCTCTTAATACGTAAGCGTTAAAGTAGGCGGAGCATAGCAGCATCGCTGTATTTGTACAGGTATGTGCCGCCGTGATCATAAAATCACTGGGCAAATGGGCATATGTATTGTCAAAAGATGCGCTGAAACTGACAAAACAAACAGTGGACCGTTAGGTTATTTTTCAATTTAAAAAAAACTATTCACAAATCTATTAAAAGCAACGCCAATGGGTTATATGAACTGCATTTCTTTTTCATGTCCTTAGGTAGCAACTTCTTAAACAACAGTTCGACCGAGTAGGCATACAGCTGATTTCTCTATCAGATTTGATTGCAAACTGTTAACGTTTGCCTCGTGTGGGGAAATAATATTCTTGTGAAATTTAACTACAGTTTCTTTACGTCTGGAAGAAGGCTTTATTTCTATCAGACTGAGGCGACCCACGCCGGTGGAAGTAGAATGCAAGGCATTGGTGCTGATTGGAACCTTGGATTTCAGACTGGGTTAAATGTCGCCAAAGAGACTTTGCAGGTGAACCGGGCAAAAAAGAAACTCAGTCTCCTTCGCCACTGGTTTTCCGCGTGATCTTCTCAGTGTTTAGCTTTACGTCAAACAAGCTTAGCACAGTTATATCCCATTACAGTTATAGACATGCTTTTGTAAGGATGCTCCAAATGTTACGCCAAACTGGTTACAATTGTTCATAATAAAATAATTGAACTATAACTCCAGAATCGATTACTTAATGAAAAGTAATTGCAAAGAAGTAGGAGCTACCAGGTTGTCGGTCTTAGAAGGTACCTCAAACTTGCTGGACCAGGATGAGACATTTAGTGGGTCGACTTCATTACTTGCAGTTTATTGAGATAACGCCATCCTGCGGCTTCGGGAATTACGACAAAACGGGGAAAATTAGTACAAACTTCGAGCAGGAGAGAGTTCCTTCAAATATTCCAGTGTGATCTGAGATTTTTACAAGACAAAGAATAAGCAAGCTGAGCTATATCGAATGAATAAATAGTGTACATAATCATAAATACAGTTCCTTCTTGCAATAAGGATTTTATTGCCGGTTAAATATATTTGGAAACTTTACTGTGTTGCACAGAGAACGCCAAACGGTTTTCCAGTGCAGTGATTTATTATTGTTATGTATACAACAGTAACATTATTGCTGCAGTGTTAATAACGTTCCCCCTTTTAGAAAGTTTCAATATTTTACATAATTTACCAAAAACTTCAGTTCTTATTTACTAATACAAAATAAATTATTCTTCAGTAACCTCAAAGTTAGCAGTTTTGTTATTGGAAAAAAAAGCTTGAAAGTCATGGAATATGTAACATAAAATGGTCCATATTGGATCATCATTGTTTTGCTTGATCAACAGAACTGTGACATAGTTCTGTGACACAGAACAACAAAATAATGGTATTTCTTGCAACTATCAAAGGTTCCAACAACAACATCCCAACAATTATAAGTACTATTGAAATGAGTTTCTTTTCTGGTCACAATAGCTCATGGGTGTATGGAGTTCAATTCAAGGCTTGATAGCAGGAAGAGCACATGACAAGGTATAGAGTTGGTTGGAATTTTATCCCTGTCAAATGATAACATCCAGATTTGAAATGGTGAGGAGTCGTAGGTAGTATTGGATACTGGTGGTCAACTTTCAGGTCCAGACTTTTTACCTTGTTTTACTTAATTCTGTACTTAGCTGAGCACACTAAAGGTGCAAAACTAGAGCAGAAATTCATTTTACTATTGAGAGTACGGTTTCCCAGTAAAACATTCAGTGTCATTTATGCAAAAAAGGAAGACTAAACAATATCGCAGTGAGTAATTGTAAAAAGAACTGAACTGATTTGTTAACATCATATGCTCAATTTGCCATCGATTTCTGCCTCACTTGCACTGAGTATTAGTTACACAAGTGTGAAACACATGCTTGGAACTGCCAGCCCTTAACCTGCAGATGGAAGTGGGTTTGAATTAGAAAAAAAAACAACAGCATTCTAATCAATAGTGGAAGGAATCTGTTTCTGCTGTGAGACATTAATACCCACTCATCTGATACAGATCTTTTTCCAGTACAACCATACACAATTATACCTACTTTACTGCATCTTTAAAATGTTGCTGTCATCTTGCTTGGAATTAATATATTCAGTGGCCAACTTAATAGATACAGGAGGTACCTAATTATTCAGTAACCCATCCACTTCAAGATATGATGCATTGTGAATTCTTTTACACACCATTGTTGTAACACATGGTTATCCGAGTTACTGTCACCTTCCTGTCAGCTTGAAGCAGTCTGACTAGTCTCCTCTGACCTCCCTTATCAACAAGGTGTTTTTGTCAACAGAACTGCCACTCACTGGATGATTTTTGTTTTTAGCACTATTCTCTGTAAACTCTAGAGACGGTTATGTGTGAAAATCCCGGGAGATCAGCAGTTTCTGAGATATTCAAACCATTCCATTTGGCATCAACAATCATTCCACAGTCAAAGTCACTGAGATTCCATTTCTTCCCATTCTCATGCTTGGTGTGAAAAACAACTGAACCATTTCTTCTTGTAAAGTTTAATTGTGCCTGACGGACTAATGTAGATTGGTGGAGGGCAGGTAGTGTTGAGGAAACAGGTAGGATGCAGAAGGACTTAGACAGAATAGGAGAATGGGCAAGAAAGTAGCAAATGAAATACAATGCTGGAAAATACATGGTCCTGCACTTTGGTAGTAGAAATAAACGTGCAGACTATTTTCTAAACAGGGAGAAAATCCAGGAATTTGAGATGCAGAAGGACTTGGGTGTCCTTGTGGAAAGCACCGTGAAGGGCAACTTGCAGGTTGAGTCATTGGTGAGGAAGGCAAATGCCATGTCAGCATTCATTTCAAGAGGTCTAGAATACAAGAGCAGGGATGTGATGCTGAGGCTTTATAAGGCAACGGTGAGGCCTCACCTTGAGTATTGTGAACAATTTTGGGCCCCTCATGTTAGAAAAGATGTGCTGGCATTGGAGAGTGTTCTGAGAAGATTGGCAAGGATGATTCTGGGAATAAAAGGGTAATCATAGGAGGAACTTTTGATGGCTTTCGGTTTGTATTTGCTGGAATCCAGAATGATGGGGGGGGGGGGGGGGAATCTCATTGAAACCTTTCAAATGTCGAATGGCCTAGACAGAGTAGACGTGGTGAAGACGTTTCCCATGGTGGGAGAGTCCTGGATAAGAGGGCACAACCTCAGGATAGAAGGGCGCCCTTTCAAAACAGAGATGCAGAGAAATTTCTTTAGCCAAAGGGTGGTGAATTTACGGAATTTGTTGCCACATGCAGCTGTGAAGGCCAGGTTGTTGGGTATATTTAAGGCAAAGATTGATAGGTTCTTGATTGGACATGGCATCAAAGGTTACAGGGAGAAGGCCGGGAACTGGGGTTGAGGAGGAGGTAGAAAAAGTGATCACAGCAGTGATCGAATGGTGGATCAGATTCGATGGGCCAGATGGCCCAATTCTGCTCCTGTGTCTTATGGTCTTTAGACCATAAGATATAGGAGCAGAATTGGGCCTTTTGGCCCATCAAGTCTGCTCCGCCATTACATCATGGCTGATCCAATTTTCCAATCATCCCCAGTCTCCTGCCTTCTCCCCATATCCCTTCATGCCCTGACTAATCAAGAATATATCAACCTCTGTCTTAAATATACATAAAAACTTGGCCTCCACAGCTGCCTGTGACAAAGAATTCCATAGTAACACCACTCTCTGGTTAAGGAAATTCCTCTTCATCTCTGTTCTAAAAGGATGCCCTTAAATTCTGAGGCTGTATCCTCTCATCTTAGACTCTCCCTCCATAGGAAACATTCTCTCAACATCCAATGTGTTAAAGGCTTTCACCATTTGATAGAAGAATGAGGGGTGACCTCTTTGAAACCTGAATTCTAGTGAGCACAGACCCACAGCCATCAAACGCTCTTCATATGACAAGCCATTGCATCCTGGAATCATTTTCGTGAACTGCCTTTGAATCCTCTCCAGTTTTGCACATCCTTTCTAAGATAAGGGCCCTAAAGTTGCTCACAGTACTCCAAGTGAGACCTCACCAGTGCATTACCACCGCCTGCTGAGGTGGTGTGTGGAGCAAAGAGATAGGAAGTACACCCACTAAACCACCCCCTCCAAGAAAAAAATCTCAAATAATATCAAAAAATCTAATGCTTTTCAGAAAGTCAAATACACACTTATATACATTATGATGGCAGAGCTATCCAACAAACTTCCAATGTTAAACTCTGTCTGTTCCAAAGAGAGACACAGCTTTAACAAATTCCATGACTTATTATGCAGGTGATATTAAATCTGACTCTGATCTTAATTTAGTCATTACATACATATTTCCTGTGCACCTAGAGGAACTGCACTCTAATAATATACAGTATGCTGCACCGTTTCTTGACAAATGCACTTCCTACAAATGCCTATATCATACACATTAATTCTGAACAAGGAATTATTCAACCTATTATGTCCAATTTATGAACTTGTAAGCATAACTTCTTCCCTCCTTTTATACCCATCTCTCAGCTGAGTTCATCCTCTGAATTTTATATAAATGCTGGCCTTCCTTTTCCTTATCCCAGCTTTGATGCCATTCATTTCCCACTCACCAAAAACTGAAGACCATTAGGATACAGTGCTCATGAAATGTTAATAATATTGCCAATACTAGGTGACCAGCTTTATGTCATGTCACATTAACCCGATAATAATTGCTAACTGTAACCTGCACAGATGTAAAAGTACTTCACCCATTTCTACCAGTAATGTCAAAATTGGGGATGATTTAATAATACCACAACATAATCTCAGTGCTTGAGTTTGAATGTTATATAGGGGTCTTAAGGCTGCTGATGAGGTTGGCCCATAACCAACATATCCATAAACAAAGACAGATCTGATTGTGACCTCCTAATCACACCCCAATCACACCCAACTAAGCACACTAAAGGCTTTTTACACATCTTTTTATAAATTATTAGAGATACAGCACAGATTGGGTCCTCCCAGTTTTTACCCTGGCCAAATCAGTCTTTGGTGGAAACTGGAGGACTCAGAAAAGCTGTGCCATTCCATAGGGATGCAGACTCCTTCCAGTCGACATCAGAATTGAACTCCGATGACCTGAGCTGTAACAGCATTACACTAACCACTTCACTGCCATGGCACCCAGAATTTTATTCACATTAACCTTGCATGTTAGCCTTGTGTCCATCCACATGTCTAGGAACTTTACCAGTGAATCTTGTTTAGAGATTTACCATATAACTTTAGATTAATTGTGGGTGTAATGTACTTTTTAGAAAAATAAACAATCTGAGTCTTTGCAACTGAAAATTTAAACCCCCACCAACGTCTGGATTCCCTTACTTCAGTAATAGCTGCCTGCATTTCCTAACTATATAATTTACATACCTTCCTCTCTTCCACGCTGCACCATTATCAGCATATAACAATTTGGAAATGTTTGAACTAACATTTAAGGAAATGTAATTAATTAATTGAACACCTTGCCGATGTCTGCTTTTATTCATTGAGTTGCTGCTATATGATTGGGTTGATTAGATATTTGCATTAATGAGCAGGTGTACCAGATAAAGTGGCCACTGAATGTGGGTTGGGACAGCACAGTATGGGCCTTTGGCCACTATGTCATGCCTACCTTTTAACCTGCTCCAAGATCAATCGAATCCTTATCTCCTACACAGCCCATATCCCTCCATTTTTCATTCATCCATATAACATTCTCTGAAGTATCCTTAATTTTAAATCTCATGATTTTGTGAAGAAACTATGTTTAGTTGGTGATGTACAAAGATGGTGAGATTCATAATAAGTTAGTCTTCACTATATTGCTGAAGTTTCTCAGTGGAGCAGTATGTTCCATGTTAAAGGTAGATTGGGAGGTAGTAACCTGGAAGAATGGTTTCATGGGTTTAACAGCTAGCTAGACAGAGGAGCTACTGGTTAAAAGGCAACTAACAATCATTGGGTTGCAGGTATGAGCACTGGAGGGCAATAATCTGCCTACATCTTGAACTTTTACTGGGAGAGGGTAAAGCTCTGTAGCTGCAAAATTGGTAAAGGTCAGGGTGGGGTGATAGCTAGGGACGTGGAATGGAATGGAAAAGAGGGAATGGGGTGAGTGAAAGGCTGGAAAGCCTAGAGGGAGAATGACATCCACCCCAGCTCCACAACAGGCCGTCTCTCCCACAGTGGGGCCCACTCTTCGGACCCGCTGCCCACAGCATTCCCCTAGCGGTCATCGTAACACGTAACTTCCAAGTATATGCAGCCTATTCTCTTGGTCTAAACTTTTAAGTCTTGAAGTAACTCTAGCCATCATTGGACTTCTTTTGATGCCTCTCACTCTTCCTGACATACAAAGCCCTAAATCAAACACTGTAATTGAAGTGAAGTCTTGTCAAGGCCTCATACAAATATCATTTGTAGAATTACTTCTTCACTTGTAGCAAGGTAAAAACCAACATACAATCAACATTTTTAATATATTTGTACCTATTTAGTAACCTACGATGGTTTGTCTCCACATACAAATCCGTAACTCCTAGAATCTTAGTTCTTACACTATTAAGAACACATTTAAATGCATCTTTCTTGGAACAAAAGTGAATGGCTTCACATTTATTTAAATTGATAATTTCACATTTAAATCTACACATCAACAGTATAAACAATTAAAATCTATTAAGGCTCACCTAAGCGTATTTGCCTTCTACTGGTCAATTTTTCACAGTCACTTTGTAAGGGTATATCCTTCACTCTCCACCCCTACACCTATGTCTGAAGACAGTAGTTCTTGCCGAATACAGCTGGAAACCAATTGGCCTTCATGCTTTCTTTCACTAGACAGTGGGAGTGATGACAAGTTAAATTGTTTGCATTTATTTTGTACTTTGTTAGAATCCAAATCAGGTTTATTATCACTGATGTATATTAGAAAATTTGTTGTTTGTGGCAGCAGTGCAGTGCAAGACTTAATAAAAATAATTAAAAAGTAAAATAAGTAAATCGTGCAAAAAATACTGTAGTGAGGTAGTGTTCATGGGACATTCAGAAATCACAAACTGTTCATAAAACATTGAGTTTGTTTTCAGCTCCTGTACCTCGTCCATGAAGGTCACATTCATGAAGGTCACTAATGCAAAAATTGTGGCAAAGAGGAGGTTGAAGGAATTAATTTACGCAAAATTAGCCAAAATATTGTAATTAGCAGGTTTGAAATAATATTCCAACCACTTTTCTTTGACTTGAAATGGTCAAGTTTTCCCTTCATAATTAGACTTCCCAACTGGCTAATTTGAGTATAAATGTGAAAAGGTTACCTTTCTGGCTTTAACACTACTGCGTGCAAAAAATTAAAGAAAAACTAACAAATCAACATGTTAGATATGTTTTAATTCCAGATGTAATTCAAAATTCACTATTAGTTAGGCCTATTAACTTCCATTCCCACTATCTATTTATTCACTTACTTCCTTTACATTTTATATGATCAAATTTTTATACCATACCTCAGATAATCTGATAAGTGTTGTGAATTTTGAGAGGGTAAATTTCTGTTCCTTGAACTGCCATACTTGTGGGGAGTCATCAGTATTCACAAAATGTAGCCCTGTGTTGAGCAAAATGGATATCATTACATTTTTCAATGTGATATTACGTCAGATAAATTGTTACATCTGGTATTAAAACAAACCTCAGTCAAGCTGCATTTGGTTGTTTTAAACATATTTAAATACAATTTATTCCCAAATGCATATTGTGTCAATGATTACCTAGTTTAGTTAAATTGGAAGGCTGGACAACTGAATTTATTTGTTTAAATATCAAATCCCATTGTATTTTAAGTATGTGTCGGGACACTGGAGCAGGGGTCCAATTGAAATCCAAATTAAATGAGCAACGAATCCCAAGGTACAAATGAAGTCAGCATCGAAGTTCAGGTGGAGATCAAAACATCCAGAAATATCTGAAAACCAGAATCGGATAACAGGCAAAGTCAATGTTCAGATGAATAGAATACAGACACAAATGCTGGAAAATTCACTGGCACAATCTGGCAACAAATAGGTGAAAACACAGGACTGAAATACACTGAGCAATAAACAGAGAGGCAGGTGATAGGTGGTCACAATGAGACACGGGTGGCAGCAATACAGGTAATAATGAGAAACAGATGAGAGACAGAGTACTCAGTAATACAGGGACCGGAGCAGATCAGGACCGGGGACAGGAGCACATGGCAATACAAAACCACAGACTGACAGCTGGGGGAAAACACACAAAAAGACAGAGTTCAACTGGATGGACCGACAGTACATAACTTTTAATGTTCAACAGTCAGGTACAAAGGTGCATTATATTTGTTCCAGAACTTTACCTGCAGCTGTTTACTGAAATGCAATTTATTTTCACAATCTCATATATCAGAACTCTTTGAAGAAATATCATGTGCTCTAAATTAAAGGTAATCAATGAAAATATCAAGATTCTTAGCAATCATTTGATGAGATGCTGCATCAAAGGTTATTGTGGAAAATCAAACCTCATGATGCAGTAACATAGGTCGAAGCTTGGCTGGCTAACAGGAAAGAGTAGACATCAATAAGTACTTTTCTGTTTGGCTAGAGGTAATGTGTGGTATGTTACAGGAAATGGTATTGAGGCTACATTTTTCTATAATATACTATAAGTTAATATCTAAGGTGAAGGGACCAAATATATGGGAGCTAATTTTTTAATGACTCTAAGATCAGCAGGAAAATAAATGGTGATGATTTGGTACAATGACTATTATCAGGGATGAGATGAAATGATTCACTATGGCTGTAAATTTTTTTAAAATCAAAATGTTGAGAATATGTAGAGCTCTGAAGCACAAAGGGATCTGCATGTGCTGCTGTTACGTAGAGTCCCAGTCAAACTGCAGCTGGTGTATTGCATACAGGTTGTTTTTTACACCGAGCAGTGGCATACACTGTTTGAGTATGTGCAGTAAAGATTCACTAAACTGTTCCAGTTACAGAGGGAAGGTTATGCAGACTGGTCCTGCATTTAATAGAATTTTGAAAAATGAGAGATCTCACTAAAACTTTCAAAATTCATAAGGTTTTGACAGGCTGGATGCAGAAAGAATATTTCCCCTGGCTGTGGAGTCTAGAACCAGGGATCAACATCTTAGAGTAAGAGTAAGGCAACTTAGGACTGAAATAAGGGGAAGTTTTTTTTCATACAGAGAGTCCCAAATCTTTAGAATTCAGTACTGCAGGAGCTTGTGGAATCTGAATTGAGTTTATACACGGGATCCATGATGAATTGGCCATTTGGATTCGGAACTGGCTTGCCTACAGAAGACAGAGGGCAGAGGTCGAAGGGACAATAGTTAGCCATTTGATTCCTAATTCAAGTGAGAGGTCTGTGATTAGTGGTATTTCGCAGGTATCTGTACTGGCACCTCTGCTGTTTGTGATGTATGTAAATGACCTGGATGAAAAAGTAGATGAAGTAACAAGTAATAAGTCTGCAGATGATACAGAGATTGGTGGTGTTGTGGATAGTGTAGATGACCAGCAAAGAATACAGCGGGATATAGATTAGTTGCAGATATGGGTGGAGAAATGGCATACGGGGTTTAACCTGGCCAAACGTGAAGTGTTGCACCTTGGTAGGTCAAATGTAAAAAGGCAGTACACTGTTAAGGGCAAGACCCTGAACAATGTTAATGAGCAGAGGGAGGGATCTTGGGGACCAGGTTCTTAGCTCTCTGGAAGTGGTTACACATGTAGATAGGGTGGTTAAGAAGGGATATGGCATGTTTGCCTTTATTTATCGAGTTCAGAAGTCGAGAGGTACTGTTGCAGCTTTATAAAACTCTAGCTGAATCTGGAGTATTGCATACAGTTCTGGTCACCCTGTATAGAAAATACAGAAAATTTAGAGAGGAGGCAGGAGAGGTTTTCCAGGATGCTGCCTGGATTAGCGGGCATGTGCTATAATGAGAGGTTGGACAAAGTTGGGTTATTTTCTCTCAAGCGGTGAAGGCTGAGGGGAGACCTGATTGAAGTTTATAAGATTATGAGAGGCATGGATATAGTAGAGAGACAGTATCTCTTTCCCAGAGTTGAATTGTCTCGTACCAGAGGGCACGCATTTAAGATGTGAGGGGTAATATTAAAGGAGATGTGAGGGGCAAGTTTTTCTTAACATAGATAATGGTGGGTGCCTGGAATGGTGCAGAAGACAAATACATTCAGAATTTTTAAGAGCTGTTTAGATAGGCACATGAATGTGAGGTAAATGGATGGATATAGACATTGTGTAATCAGAAGATATTAGTTAGCCATTTGATTACTAATTTAATTAGTATGGCACAACATTGTGGGATGAAGGGCCCATTCCTGTGCTGTACTGTTCAATGTTCTATCCACCAATGTAAACTTATTTACAGGGGTATCCTGATCCAAGGTGGCAGTGTCTTATGTAACAACAAGGTAAGCCCAGCCATTGAAAACATTTAATAGTGGGTTAAACCATGGCCCATCTTAGCCAAATGTGAAACTTTTCTAGGGCTTTGAATGTTTGTAAGTGCCATTGAAACTCAGAAATAGTCAAATTTAAAAAAAACAAAATTAATAAATTAATTTTTAAATGACATAAATAAAATTAAACACTAAACAGCTCTTTAAAGTAAGCGCATGTGAACTCAATTCAAAAATTATAGATTACCTTAAAATTTTCCATGTTATTTCCACTCAAATTAATTGGCTGGATGTGACCCACTGTGGGTTCAGTGAATAGGCTCCCCGGCATCAGTTCTGAGGGCTTGTAGCAGAATTGCTTCCTCCCCCTCTCCCACCACCATCGCCAGTTGAGGTGAAAACCAGAAAAGTAGAGGTGGAGGTCAGCCAGAAAATCCAGGATCCCTGTGTTTGTTGGAACTCTTGAACTCCCTTTAACCAAGAGAAATGCCACTAGTTACAGAATGGAAATAGTGGCATTCCTCATGCCCCTCCCCCTCCACCTGCACCCCCCCTCCCCCCTCCCCCACCCCAATAGTTCTGATAGAATTAAATGAATGGAACTGAATTTCTGAAATGGACTAAAAT
Source organism: Hypanus sabinus (assembly GCF_030144855.1). NCBI lineage: Eukaryota > Metazoa > Chordata > Chondrichthyes > Myliobatiformes > Dasyatidae > Hypanus > Hypanus sabinus. The sequence goes on along the minus strand of NC_082719.1, from coordinate 62,837,846 downwards.
GTGCCACTGCTAAATGGCACATTTGGTATTAACCAGCTGAGGTGACTTTCTGGAGAATTAGATTATTCTTATTTTGTTTATTTGAGTAATTTAAACATATGTGAGAGAAGTTTTGAGGCTATCTGCTAGGCAATAGTGTTCTTTAAATAGTGGCTATTTGTCTCATTCCTGCTGACAGCATAGCGAACACCATCTTGCTAGAGGCCTGTATCAAAGCAATCAGTGACTCACCTGGGTACTTCTAGTATGCAAGCTATGATTCTCTACGGCATAAAGGCTCAATTGGGCAGACAAAATGGTGTGTACATAACATTTATTCTTAGCTGAGAATCCTATTTCTGGAGGTTTTGTCTCTCTAGAAAGTACACAAACACAAATAATTAAGTGATAACCAAGGAGCTATAAGAAGAGAGGAACTTAAAACAGTATCTATCTCTGGAAGAAAATGGACCTGCTACTGATTATTTGGATGAAGGAACTGAGGGCAACATAGCTAAAGTACTGCAAGTTATGAAAAGGTCACAAAGAGCCTGCAAATTGATGAATGGACAAAGAGATAGCAAATGAGATATCATAACGGAAAATGCAAGATCATTCACTCCAGATTGAAAAAGCATATTATAGTTTAAATGGAGAGAAACTAAAAATCCTTGCAGTACAAAGAGACGTAGAGGTCCCAGTACTTGAAAGACAGCATGAAGGAACCACAGCCAATTAGGAAGACTTGTGGAATGCTGGTCTTTATTGCATGGAGTGTAAGGAGGTTCTGATGCAGGGTGATGGTGCTAGGAATACTCTGTTTAGTTTTGACCCCATGTCTAAAGAATGATGTGGCCATATTGGAAGCAGCGCAGAAAAGTAACACCAGGTGGATTGATGGGATGAAGGTTAAAATACGAAGAAAGAGTGAACAGATTTTGCTTAAGCTCATTGGAATTTAGAAAATGAGCAGTGATCTTCTTAAAATAAATGAGATTCAAGTGGGAGATTAACCAGATGGGTGTAGAAAGTTTCTCCCCCGCACTAATTGGGATATTTTAATGGGAAGCTCAAGAGTCCGATGGGCCTGCACTTGCTTCTCATGTTCTTTATATTTATTATATGGAATGAAGCTGAGCGTACCATCCGGCAGCAATGCTAGGAAATCAGCCAGCCCACTTTATGGGAGAGGTTGTCCATCTCGGAGTATCTCCCAGTTTGTGGTTTGAGTCCATTTGCTCAAGGTTTACAGGCACTATCCCAAGAGTTCCAGTAATTTGTTAGTATTTGAAGATAAAACCATGCATGGCATTTAGCTTGGTGAAGGTCTGCACTTCAATATCTGTGTCATCAATAGGATTGTTTCTGTTGATGCTGCATATTTGCCACATCCATTTTCTGTAAAAACCAACATTTAGGCCACCACCGAGAAATATCTAAATAATGTACAGTTGGTTGAGTTCAAATGTTAGACGGGAATACCATTTGAATTATTTTCAATGGAATTGATATGGTCAATACTGGTTTAATTATGGAGACGATGCATTGAAATTTACACTACTTTCCTCCCATTACGCATTTAAATAAGCCATGAAAACTTTACTAAAATACATTGAAATAATATTATAATTTATATAAAACCCGATGTTAGCCAGTTCTGTGGGCGAGAAAACATTGCTAATGAGAGAGGTAGAGGAGACTGGGCTGACTGGTTCAAGCTGACAGGGAGGCAACAGTAACTCAAGTAACCATGTGTTACAACAGTGAATGTTCAATCCATCAAACTTTGAAATGATTGAGCTACAGCAGCAGAAGTCCATTAACAGTGGCCACTTAATATGGTACAGGAGGTACTTAATAAGGCCATAAGATATAGGAGCAGAATTAGGCCATTTAGCCCATTGAGTCTGCTCCACCATTTCATCATGGATGATCCAATTTTCCTCTCAACCCCAATCTCCTGCCTTCACCCCATATCCCTTCATGCTCTGACCAATCTGCTTTAAATATACATAAAGACTTGGCCTCCAAAGCTGCCTGTGGCAAAGAATTCCACAGATTCACCGGTCTCTGGCTAAAGAAATTCCTCATCTCTATTCTAAAAGGATGTCCCTCTATTCTGAGGCTGTGTACTCTGATCTTAGACTCACCCACGTTATTAAGCATCCTTTCCACATCCACTCTATCAAGGACTTGCACCATTTGATAGGTTTCAATGAAGTCACCCCACATTCTTCTTCACCCCTCATTGATGGTCATATCGCATTCTTCTGAATTCAAGTGAATACAGGCCCAGAGCCGTCTTCATATGACAAGCCATTCAATCCTGGAATTATTTTCATGAACCTCCTTTGAACCCTCTCCAGTTTCATCACATCCTTTCTAAGAGGCCCAAAACTGCTCACAATACTCCTAGTGAGGCCTCAATCGAGCTTAATAAAGTCTCAACATCACTTCCTTGCTTTTATATCCTAGTTCTCATAAAATGAATGCTAATGTTGTACTTGCTTTCCTCATCATAAACTCAACCTGAAAATTAGCTTTTAGGGAATCCTGCACAAGGTCTCTCAAGTCCATTTGCACCTCGTTTTTTTTTGTATTTTCTCTTCATTTAGAAAATAGTCAATTCTTTCATTTCTTCTTTCATGACCATACACTTCCTGATACTGAATTCCATCTGTCATTTCTTTGCCCATTCTCCAAATCTGTTAAGTCCTACATCCTCAAAACCACCTACCTCTTCACCTCTCTTCATATCATCTGCAAACTTTGCAAGAAAGCCATCAAATCCATTATCCAAATCACTGACATATAATGTAAAAAGAATTGGTTCCAACACAGACCCCTGTCACCAGTGGCCAACCAGAAAAGGCTCATTTTATTCCTGCTCTTTGCCTCCTGCCAGTTAGCCTCTGCTTTATCCATGCTAGAATCTTTCCTATAACACCATGGGCTCGTAGCTTGTTAAGCAGCCTCATCCGTGGTATCTTGTCAAAGGCCTTCTGAAAATCCAAGTACAGTACACAATATCAACCAATTCTCCTTTGTCTATCTTGCTTGTTACTTCTTCAAAGAATTCCAACAGATTTGTCGGGCAAGATTTTCCCTTGAGGAAACCATGCTGACTATGGCCTATTTTATCATGTGCCTCCAAGTACCCTGAAACCTCATCCTTAATAATCAACCCCAAAACTTTCCCAATCACTCAGGTCAGACCTATTGGCCTAGTTTCCTTTCTTGCCCATCCCTCTCTTTTTGAAGAGTGGAATGACATTTGCAATTTTCCAGTATTCTGGAACCATTCCAGAATCTAGTGATTTTTGAAAGATCATTACTAATGCCTCTGTGATCTCTTCATCCACCTCTTTCAGAACCCTGGGGTGTACACCATCTGGTCCAGGTGACTTACCTACCTTCAGACCTTTCAGTTTCCCAAGAACCTTCTCTCTAGTTATGGTAACTTCACATACTTTATGACAACTGACATCTGGAACTTCCACTATCCTGTTGGTGCCTTCCACTGTGAAGACTGATGCAAAGTACTATTCAGTTTCTCTGCCATTTCCTTGTACCACTTTTTTTTAAACTCTCCTGCATCACTTTCCAATGGTCCGATATTCATTCTGCCACTCTTTTACTTGTTACGAACCCCGTAACTGGGTTACTTACCAGCAAAGATAGAGGCGTCCTTTGGAGTCTGGTGATACTATTTTTAACAGTATTTATTAGTAAAAATACACAAAAATAATATCAATTCAAATATACAGATAACATATGTTGTCAATACTGAACCTAAAAGTGCGGGTATAATAATAATAAGAAATAAGCTCTATCGTTGTCTTGGGGATAATGAATTGTCCAGTGGAAATATAAAATTTGTTTCAGTTCACACAGGCTGCCATCGTCGCTGTGTTGCAATTGTTGGAGAGAGAGAGATAAATAGAAGAATGGGAACAGTTACCACTATTGTTTTTGCCAACCTTCCTTTATGATTTCAATCCATCGGAGTCTCGCTGTTGTGGCCATTCAAGTATGACCTCTCCTTTAGCTAGACCATTCTTCCGTGATGAGCCCGCCACCCAGGCAAGGGAGGACGCACACGAGCTCTCACCAGCTTTCGCTATAAAATGCTGTCACTGGATTTCTAGCGTTTCTCCTGGTGCGCCTGAGGGGTGTTCCCCAGACCCTTCTTTTATCCTCACTCACGGGGTCTCAGATGTCAATCAGGTTGGGATGATGCAATCCCTCAACCAGACCACTCTGGTCATCCCCTGAGGGGTTTCAATGAATAGTACAGTACTCAATACACAATTCCTTCTCTGAGACAATAGCAGTAATCAGTGGTTCCGTTCCGCTTTTGTTAAGAGACATTCCAAACCTTGCGTTTTCTGCGGTGTCTATAACAACTGCCTTCACTGTTCCTGTGTCTCTCTCATTACTGACATGCTGTGTATCTCTCTCATTTCTTGGGTCTCAGACCTGAAATAATAGTGATCTTGTGATTCTCAAAAAGGAGGGGGCGACTTTGCACCCTTTGGCCCATTAGAGTTGCTCCACATTCGTAACATACTCTTTATGTATCTGAAGAAACCTTTGGTATCCTCTTTGATATTACTGTTTAGCTTACTTTCATTTTCCTTCTTATAACTTATTTTAGTTGCCTTCAGTTGGTTTTTAAAAGCTTCCTAATCCTCAAACTTCCCACTAATTTTTGCTCTATTATATGCCCTCTCTTTGACTTTTATGTTGGCTTTAACTTCTCATATTAGACACGGTTGTGTCATCTTTCCTTTGGAATATTTCTTCCTCTTTGGGATGTATATATCCTGTGCCTTCCGAATTGCTTCCAGAAATTCCAACCATTGCTGCCCTGCCATCATCCCTGCCAGTGTTCTTTTCTAATTAATTCCGGCCAACTCCTCTCTCATGCCTCTGTAATTCCCTTATTTGATTGTAATACTGATACATCTGACATTATTTAGCTTCTCCTTCTCAAACTTCAGTGTGAATTTGATCATATTATGATCACTTTCCCCTACTGGTTATTTTACCTTTAGCTCTCTCATCAATTCTGGTTCATTGCACAACACTCAATCCAGATTAGCTGATCCTCTAGTGAGCTCAACCAGGAGCTGCTCTAAAAAGCCATCCTGTAGGCATTCTAGAAACTTCCCCTCCTGGTATCCAGCACTAACTTGTTTTTTTCCAATCTACCTGCATATTGAAATCCCTCATGAGTATTGTAACATTGCCCTTTTGGCATACATTTTCTATTTCCCATTGCAATTTGTATGGCACATCCTTACTACTGTTTCGGGGGTCTGTATACAACTCCCATCAAAGTCTTTTTACCCTTGCAGTTCCTTGGCTCTATCCACAATAATTCACCACCTTACTACCCTATGTCACTACATTCCAATTATTTTATTTCATGTTTCAACAACAGCACTTCAATAAAATAGTTCTAATGTCCATCCACATTTACAGGATCTTCATTCAAATTTGCACCAGTTCCAATAATTAACCTTTAGCACAGAGAACAAGATACAAAGTAAAGAACTTCATATTAAGAAATCATAGCACATTAGAGTGGCTGGTAGAGTCAACAAAATGTGCAATTCATTCAAAACATTCACAATCCATTACTAACCATAATGGTTCCCAGGTTGACATAACACTGTTATGTTAAAGTATGGTTATATTGTAGTGAAGATTGACTTAAGAAAAACCTAACACTCTAAAATTAGTAGAGATTTAATATGGAGATTATATGGTTTTGATTTTCTCATCTTTATCAGCCTGAAAATTATTATATTTGTATGATCATTAATTTATATGTAGGAATGACGACAGAGCAGCAATGGTTGGAAGCAATTCGGAAGGCACAGGATACACAGATCCAAAAGAGGAAGAAATATTCAAAGAAATAGTCAAAGCCAACATAAAAACCAAAGAGAGGGCATATAGTAGAGCAAAAAATGGGGTAACTAGATTAAGTTAATTTTCTAATATTAACAATAAATTGCCATAAAGGTGCACCAGAAAACTGTGCTTAGCCTCATTCGACTTGCTTTGTACTTGTGACTGAGGCTAATCACAGCTCCAATGCCACATTTAAATTTGCTGATGACACCACTGTTGTTAGCTAAATCAAAGGTGCTGACAAATCAGCATAAAGGAGGGAAATTGAAAAACTAGTTGAGTGGGGCCACAACAACAACCTCTCACTCAATGTAGTAGAACCAAGGAGTTGATTATTGACTTCAGGAGGAGAAAACCAGAGATTTATGAGCCTGTCCCCATCCAGGGATCAGAGGTGGAGAACACAGCAACTTTAAATTCCTCGGTTATAATTTCAGAGGATCTGTTCTGGGTCCAGCAATTAAGTGTCATTAGAAAGGAGGCATAGTTGCACCTCTACTTTCTTAGAAGTTTGCAAAGATTTGGCATGTCATCTGAAACTTTGATAAATGTCCATAGGTGCGCACTGGAGATTATATTGACTGGCCAACAAAAAGCCATGGTAGTAAAGCTCTCCCCACCATTGAGCACATCGACACAAAACATTGTCGCAGGAAAGCAACATCCATCAAGGAGGACCCCCACCATCCAGGACGTGCTCTCTTCTCACGTTGTCATCAGGAAGAAGATACTGGAGCCTCAGGACTCACACCATCAGGTTCAGGAACAGTTATTACCCTTTAGCCATCAGGCTCTTGAAGCAGTAGGGATAACTTTGTCTTGTTATGTGCAGCTAATCACTGATTCTGTTCTGCTTTTTTGTTTTTACTGTGTATGCCCTCAAGAAAATTAATTTCAGGGTAGTATATAGTGACATATATGTACTGTTAATAAATTTACATCCAACTTTGAAATTTTAACAGATATGGAAAGGCAGAACAGGTTGAGAGGGGGCCCCCCAGAAAGCAGAAGGCTCTGTGGCTGATGAAGATTACAGAGAGATTGAGGGACAAGACTGAGGAAGTAGCTGAAAGGAAGGAGATATAAAATTGATGTTTTGCTAAACAGAGAGCTAATATGGGTCTGTAGACAGAGAGGGAAATAAGGAATAAGATGATGTCAGATGCAATTAAGACATCTTAGGTGGATTTCAAAACTATACGAAGTAGATGTACTTATGAACTAGCTATGCCTCGATCAAGCTGTCAGTTACAAGAATGACATCAACCCAACAATGTGGAAGATTGGTCAGAAATATCCTGTTAATGCCAAATGATGCACTTTCAAAGAAAGCTAGTTTTGTATGTTGAAGTCAAACACTCCTGCCCCAGGACATTATTGTGATAGTCCCTCAGGACCGTGCCCTGCACCGAATTATCTTTTATCATTTCTTCCCTGCCCTTCCTTCCAATGATAAGGTCAGAAATGGGGATATTTGATGATGATTGTAGAATTACCAATTTCATTTCAAACTCCTCAGCTAATTAAACAGTCTAAATCTGCATACAGCAATACTTGGACAATATTTAGGCATGATAAGCAACAACTAACATTTGTGTTACAAATGTGCCATGCAAACAATCATCTCCAACTTGAGAGTCTAATTAGATGATGAAGGGTCTGTTCCTGTGCTATATCTATTCTTCATGTTCTATCTACTCTAGAGATTCATTAGCATTTCTATCTCAGAAACCCTCAGCATCAACGTCTTGCACGTCACCGCTGACAAAAAATACAACTTGTGCTCCACGTAAACACTAAGGTTTCAAAAGCAAGTCAGAAGTGAAGTATCCTGCCTCAAGAGACTCACCTCCTTACATCCAATATTATTCCCATCAATTACAAGGCATGTTAAGAGCATTTGAAAAATACAATAGTATTCCTTTGCCTGGAAGAGTGCAGATCCAACAACTCTCATTAAGCTTGACACCATCCAGATCAAAGCAGGCTTCTTAATTGAAATCCATCAACCACTCCAAAATTAATTTCCTCCACAAAGAACAGATATGGCTACAATGCATGCCACCTAAAAGTGAACTACAATTAGTTGCTGTGGTTACTCCAGTAGTGGATCCTGAACAGTGACCCATATCCACAAAATGACGTGCAGCAGGCACATGAAATCAGCACCATTGGCTTGTACTCCTCCAAGCTGCACACTGTCCCAGTTTGGAAACATTGCCATTCCTTCATTATCATCATTCAAAGGTTTAAGAAAGGAACTCTCCACTGCCTTTTCAAGGGCAATTAACAATTGACAATAAATGTTGGCTTTGGTGTCATTGCCCATATCCATAGAAATTAATAAATAAAAACAAAGAGTGCCTCCTGGCATGGATTGTCATAGTCATGTATGATGGCAACAAAGTCATAATGGAAGGTCAGTGAAAGAGAAGATGAGGCAGGGTGATGATGAGTTGAGATTGAGAAGGAAATGAACAGTTTTATTTAAAATAGCATGAATATGAGGTCTGAATCTCACCTTGGCATGAGTTTCAGATAATTGCAAGCAAGAGGAAAGGAGCTGGTTGCCAGGAAACACAGTTTGTGATGGGATCAAAGGTGATGGTTTCATTCTTCCCAATATTTATTTGTGGGAAGCTTCTACTATACAATTCTATATTTTCTGATCTATACATAAAATTGAGCTACAACTTTCACAAAGCTATCAGAGATGCCAAGAGGAAATACCAGTCCAAAATCAAGTTCTAGACCATCTGCCAGCTGTGACAAGGCTTGCATGCTATAATGGGCTGCAAAACAAAGATGGGAATAATAGCCATTAACAGCGCATCATCCCTTCCTGATGAACTTAATATTCTATGGACATTTTGAACAGAAGTGGAATGGAACATCACCACCTGCCCAACAAATTTCAATGCTCCTGAATCCACAGTCAGTGATGCTTACTTAAGATCAGAATTCATACAGTATCTATAGATTTGTATTCTTGCACAATGTGTTATGTTTACTTTGCATGTGTGGGTTATGTACCATTTAAGTTTATGTCACATTATGTTTTCCCTTGTCTTGCAATATACTGTGCTGTTGTGAAAAGCTAATTTTTGTGGCATTTCTACCATATGTATATAAGTCTGTAACAACAATAAAATTGGAGCTCATATTACAAAAGATTATTAACATTGTGGACTTGCACTTTATAAATTGGAAATTTGTACAACCTGTGCTTAGTAAGATAAATCTAGATTTGTAAGAATAACCATAATGCTTGTTCTCAAAATGTATAGAACTATAAACTCTATCACACAACACTATTTAAACCATTAAATACTGATTTCGTGAAAAGTGATGACCATCTCCAGATTGTTTTGGATTCCTCCAGAAACTTGACCAGACACTTCCACTTGTGTGCCTCACATGACTTAATTGCCAATTATTGGTGAACCATGGAGAAATTTAGAGCAAGTTATCTCATTTGGTTTAAAAATGGCAGCAATGGCTCAAAACCCGTAAGGTAAGTTCCTCACTTACCTCTGACCCTTCTCCACCCACAAGGTACTCATTCCATCCCATTTGCAAATGCCATATCCATTAACCCCAGACCATTGGGCCTCTGGTATCCAGAAGCACATGGCAATCCCTCCATCTAATTGCCTAACTCCAAACTCCTACTCCACCACTTACCTTATTGCTGCCTCTAAGCTCAATCCTCATCTTCTTTGAAAGCCCCCTTTTAATCTTAACTTTCTTAGAAGACATTTTTTGTTCACTCTTTGCCATTTGCTTTTCTTGCTGAAATGACATCTGACCCCAATCTTTGATCTTTGGCTGCAGATCCTCTCTCCCTATTAAACCTTAAGCCTCCTTCTTAAGGGGCACGTTTGCTGTTATACAAAGTGCAATGTCCTCTCACTAGGGCCAGCATCATAACAAAATCTGCATCTGACATGATCTTTAGTCCCACTGCAGTACACTTCTTTGGAACCCATGTATGCACACTGGAATTTCCAGGCATTAGGGTGCTATATAATTCTGTGGTGGATGGCACTTTATAAATATATGGAAATACTTGAAATGGATTCTCTAAAGAAAGTGAAGGTGGATGTATACCTTAATTTGTCACTTACTTAACTGTTTAACAATATTAGATCCAATGAATTTTCCTCATTGAAACCGATAGCAAAATCAAACCTCAAAGAATGACTGTTTTCTTGCTTGCATTTTCTTCTATAACTTGGAGATATTTGGTTTTACTCTATCTATTTTCCTTGTCTGGCCTTAGTAATTTTCCTTAATCTACATTAATTATCGCATGCTAGCCTCGTACATTTTTTTCAATTATCCAGATCTCTTTGTATTTGTTTTAGTTCTTAACCATTGTTAGCAATCCATTCTGTTAAAAATGTAGCATGAATTGAATTTTCAAAGTGTTTTCCCATCTTCTAATTATCTACACAGGCCATATGGTCCCAGCAGTGATCTCCGCAGTGTCCTGCTGTGATCGTTTGTCACTTCAATGGGGTTCCATTCACAAATTCTCTTTCTCTCATTTTTATTTCCACTTGCCAACTGATCTCATAAACTTGGCTCCTGTGCCTTGCCTTTTAGCTTATCAAATTATTTTTTTTTGCTGCAATCTTATTACCTTGAAGAAATTTAAACATATCACATTCATAGATTTTCTGTAGTTAACAAGGTCTATAATTTTGTCAGAGAACTCAGATAAATCTGTAAATTAAGACCTGTTCTCCGTGTGTTGAGAGTGCCTGGTTTATGGCCAAGTCTTCCTGCATAATGAATTGTTCAATTTGGCCAGTTTATCCATTGGAAGCCGATGGAGGTATGTTGATTGCTTCCAGAAAATTAAATAATTTAAATGGACTAGTACTATCACATTTTTCTCACACAGCATCTAATCGTTAAAAACAAATCATTTAGGCACCATCTTAAAATAATTTTAACGTGCTATATTTTTAATGGCTCTGAGTAGGGCAGAGAATAAGTTATAGAAGCAAAATGCAGCATTACAATTTCCCAGATTTGTTTTAAATTTCTGGAGGGATCAGAGAGATATTTTGTTCCCAATCAACCTTGGGTTCTTGAGATAGCTTTCCCCCTCTTCCAGGAAACTTTTGGCATCTAGAGAATAAACAGTGTTTTGACTGATGTATAAGATATCACAGTTAAGTGGGTTGTCTTCTCATTTTAACCTTTTAATTTATAAATTGTCAAAATATTGGAATACTGAGTGCTCAGTGCAGAAGAATGATAAAAAGGAAGAAACTAAATAAAAATAGTTCAGATTTTTGTAGCTACACCCAACTTAAAACTAGCTAAAATGAAAGAGTTTTTGGATTGTAAACAATACTCACCTTCTGTATTTATCCATATCAAATGCAATTTGCATTTCATTAATTTATGTGCATATGTTGACAGTGAATGCTGACACTCTGATGGAAATACAAGCTGGTCATAGTTGAACCTAAACTTAACAGGTAAGATTAATCAACAAAAGGAACACCATGTTTGAGTCAACTCAATATGCTGCTGGCGCTTCAGCTTCACCTGAAATGGCTGAATTCTGACAAGTATTTATCATGCTTCCCTCTCGATTTCTTTCTTTACAAATGTTCACTGATCGTTTCAGGGGTTTCCACCTTTATTTCACATTGCCAGCGTCTGCAGTATCCAACTTCTGTTTTATTCAATTTTTTGGAGCCTATTTGAGCTGGTATGCTCTAGTTTTGATGATGTCCTTACACATTAGGTCATTAAGGGAGTGGTTGAATTATCACACACCATTTAAATTTTTTTTGTAGTCAAGTTACACAGTTCATTTTATGATCATAATTTTGAAAATATGCAGCCAGTATTTGAACAGTTATAAGTAGCTCGTTTGAGTCCAAGATTCCAAATCATCCTTCAAAACAGAGTTGACTATTTACTTTAACTCATTATGGACTAGTGCTTTCAGCAGCACCTCAAGCAGTGGGAAGCTGCTTCGCCTGGAGAACTGCAGAGGCAAACAGGCCACAAATCTCCTGAGAATTTAGTCTGCTCTCTCAGGTGAAAGGTCAAGGCACCATCTCAGAAAGCTGCAGAGGGATTTTCTGTGTCCTGGCCAATGTTTATTCCTCATTCAGCATATAAATTATTGGATACACATTATTAGATCTTATCACTTTGCCACTTGTATGAGTTTGGTGAGTGTAATTGATCACATTTCCAACAATACAACAATATTAAAATTGTAATTTTCTTCATTGATCATCGAGAGCATTGGGAAGGTGCAAAGCTACAAAGCATATTGTAAAATTGCAAATCTTTACTTATGCAGTTATAATTCAAAATTCAAGGGGGGGGGAGGGACAGAGCAAGCATAATTCTGTTTTTATAAATTGAATGACCTTAATGTGATTCCCATTGAGATCATCCATGTCCAAATAGTCTGCTGTTATTCATTGAGTTGGTTCTTATAAGGAGCAGGACACTGGTGGGTACCAATGGACTTATTTCTGAGAAAAGGCTTCTCCATTTAACAATTTATAATGAAGTAACATTGAATCAGGTGAATTCCTAGACTAATCATTTGTCTAAAGTACTTTGTAAAATGCTGTGGAGTATTAAAACAGAAAAGCAAAAGATTGTCACACTTTGAGGGGCAGTGGGGGTGGGGGACTCCGGTAGTTTGTTTATGGCAAAACATTCAATACATACTTTGCCTTCAGACTCCATCACTTAAACCTCAACAGAGATTGCAAGTAAACAGGAAATTTCTATCTACACATCCATCATTTGAGCAAGACATTTCTGCCTGCACACACACATCAGGCAATGTGTAATGAATTTCTGACAGGTCAAACAAAAACAGTATCACCCTGCTGGGCTGCACAAAGATAAGCACATAGACATTCCCAAATAACAATGCATGTCAGAGAGAAAAAAATATTAACAAACAAAAGACCTCAGTTGTGATAGAGGCTGTCCTTAGCGAAGCTTTTTGTTTTCTTGATATTGCCTGTGCTCTGACTGTGAGCCCTGAGGCAGTAGTGATGCTTTGGAGCCAGCTAACTATTTTTGAGAAAATGGCCTAGAACCTCCAGTGCATCTTGATGGAGATTCTTGATGGTTATAGCAGCAGCACACCTTGCAGTTGTAGCAGTTGTAAGCCTATCACTGAAAATACCCACTGCTATTTAAGGAATCTTGTGTTTGATAGCAGTTGAAAACGTGCTCTCTGAGACTGGGGCCATGCTCGAGTTGGAAAGACATGTGGGTCAGAGGTCAAGGGTCTGATCAGGGTCAGCTAAGTGGGTGGAGAGGTATGGGAATGTTTATTGTTGAGCAAGGTTGGGTCCAGTGAAATAGAGAGTCAGGGAGAAGATAAGGATGGAGGATGCTAATCAGATAAGTGGCTGGAGTGAATTGGTAGGGTGGAAGAAATATATCCATGAGGAGAGGGTATAGAAGCCAGTGACTCCATTGTATGCCTTAGAGATTGAGTGGAGGATACCTGGGTCAGTAGATAGTGATAGAAATGCTGTTTGGGGTCAATGAGTGTGTTTTGGATTCTCTGAAGAAGAATGGTTATTATGACGGAGAGAGTCTTGGAGGATAATATGGCTGTTGTCTTAGTGGAGGTCCTCGTGCAGTGATGAAGCATTAGGTTGTAGATGTTGCAGGGGTGTCCAAACATGGATACTCTCAGAGCAATTTATTTCCCTTGCATTGCACTAAAGAAAGAATTTACATCATGCCATATTTGGCTGAAATGGAACCAGATAAGGTGCACAAAACGAACTATTGTTGAATCGTAAAATTGAAATAAAGACCATCAAAGCAAAATATTTGATTGAAAAAATGTTGATGAAGCCAGGGCAGCAAACACAAGCTTTGAACATAATTTCAAGCCCAACAAACAAATGTGTTAATTAGACACCTGTAACCTTTCTTATCTGTCAGCAGAGGTTTCAATGTCCCTGATTGTTTCTGTGATGACATCGCCTCTGGCATCTCCTTCGGAGAATGGAAAGGTGATGATTCTCCTTTCAACCTACTTATTACCAATGACCATTTTGTGTAAAAAAAAGTTTTCTTTTCCTTTAAGATTACAGAGAAGGAAATGAGAATCCAAGTATTTCAGCAAATTATCAGTAAACGCAGCACAATTTATTGTTTTGTCCACAAAATGGAAATACTCTTTATACTCACATTCAAATGTATATATGATTCTGACTGTGGAATTCTTTGAAGCTCTTGCAACAATTAGTTATACGTATATTGGAATGCAAGATCAGATATCAAAGTAAAAGTACAGCTTCAGACAACTTATAATTAATAGATTACTTCCGTTAAGTAAACACCTGTGAGTGAGCAGTTCTGTTAATGAGCATAAATGGCAGACACACTTTTTGGTGTTTTCATATTTAGTTTCTTTGTACTTGTTTTAATTTCATTTTCCCATTAAAGTGCCTCATTTTTCAGCCAGTTAGTCAATGTGATCTTACTAGTGTTTATTAGCTTACCTAAAATAAGTTACCAATGTTCAATGGGACATAATTGGTTCATGATTCCTTCAGGAAAGGAAATAAGATCTGGAACTAATCACATGAAATGCGTGCCCTTAAATCAATGGTGCATTTGATGGTACTCTTTTTTTCAGCTATTTCCCAATCAATACTTTACTAATAGTTATTACTGTTAACTACAGAAATATCATGAACAACAAAATTAATAACTTACCTTTATATAACATATTTAGCACAGATAAATAATATTCCTGGGTGCTTCAGAACTTACTAATTAGATGAAATGGATGTCAGACTCATGTGATCAAATGTATGGTTAAACATTTGTTATATTTCAAGTAGGATATTAAAAGTTAAGTGAACGGTGAAGAGGTAGAAAGTTTAGGGAGGATATTCGAAGGAATTGCACCTTGAGAGGTGAAGGCACATCCACCAATGTCAGAGTGATGGGGGGTGGGGGGGGGCAAATAAATGTATCCCTTGGAAGCAACCCCTGACCCTTCTTCAATTCTGATGAAAGCTCATCAATCTGAAACATTCTTATTTATTTTCTCCACAAATGCTGCCTGGCCTATTGTGTATTTTTATAGAAGAAAAACCTCAGGAATGTCAAAATATTCAATATCAATAATATACTTTGTTAAGTATAAGTCAAGGAGGTATTTATAGTTGTAGTGACAGCATAGCTATCAGTACTGAGTGTTGTTGAGCAAAACTAACAGCAACGTCTGATGCCACAACATGCACAGTTCAACGTTGAAATGCTGTTCACTGTCAGTTATGGCCTGCTCCTCCACAAGAATTACTACTGATGTCTTCACAATGAAGTCACATATCAAGGATTTGATATGAATTCCAACAGTTTATGCAATTTTTGCTGCAAAAATTTAAATCTTGTTCAATCAGGCAAAAAAAATTGGAATAGCTACTTTGCATTATCTTTGATTTAGTGTATCTTCAAGATAAAATAGAACATAGAGCAGTACAGTACAGTGCAGGAGCACGGTTTTTGGCTGAAGATGTTGTGCTAACTAATTAAACTAGTAGTTAAGCCCTTAAGCCTTCACATCCATATTCCTCAATTCTATGCATATGCATGTGCCCAATAGCCTCTTAAAGCCTCTATTGGATTACTTCCACTATCACCCCTGGCAGTGCATTCCAGCCACCCAACATTCTGCCCTTTGAATTTACCCCTTCTCACCTTAAATGCATGCTCTTTAGTAGTTGACATTCTGACCCTGGGGAGAATGATACTGGCTATTTACTTTATCTAATAATCTTATTAACTTCTCTCAGGTCTCCCTCAGCTTCTGCTGCAGAGAAAACAACCTAAGTACCCAGGGAGTATCATGGCAAAACTCTTCTGTACCTTCTTCAAAGCCTCCACATCCATTCTATAATAGGGCAACCAGAACTGAAACTAATAGACAGATGCAAACTGACCAGAATTTTATAAAGCATCAACATAACTTCTTGACTCTAGAACTCAACGCCACGACTAAGGCAAGCATGCCATATGTTTTTTTAACCACCATAATAATCAGTGTAGCTACTTTCAGGGAGCTGTTGATTTGGACCCCAGGATCCCTCTTAAGATAAAAATAAATAAAAATAATGATATTCAAAATAATATATGTTCTTTTAAGTGTCTTTTTTTTGCACTTTATTTCAAAACCTTCTTCAAACAAAAGCAATCAGTGTCAGTAAACTAGTAAATTAGTAAATTTTTGTGGGCTGCTTCTTGCAAGACTAGGTGAGCACTGGCTTTTTGAAAGATGTCTAAAATCAGGCCTAAATATTGTTGTTGACAAATAAGAAAAGCATAACCAAATAGTCAAAGGAGAACATAACCAAAGAGTCAAAGGATGGATAACAACAGTAGAAGAAACTGTAGGTTAATGTTCTGAATACTTGGAAATGTGATTATCTGCTGTTCTCCAATGAAGATGACAAATAAAGAAACAAAATACAAAGGTATAGTGTAGAGTGTGATACTTGATTCCTAAAAAGGCAACATTAGTAAAGTTACAGAGAAATGCACTGATGGTGTTAATATGCTGACCAATTCATGAAAAAATAATATTGAAATGAGTAAATGTTGAATATTGATATCAAAATATTTAATTTTAAATATTAGGATGTGCACTGGCCATTTGTTTTTCAATAATTAACTCATTACTAAGAAACTAAAAGTTAAAATACAGTCATGGTGTACCCACAATGAGCAAATGTGATTGTGCAACACTATTTTTGCCTGTGGACCTCTGTACAGCCTGTGCAGATGAAATGAGTTACTGGAGAATGGAAGAACTGATATTTAGACCGGCAAGGTGACAGGAATTAAAAATCACACAGCAATGCAATAAATTAGAAGGAATAAGGCATGACAATATGGATTGGATAAGTTGAGTGAAATGGAAAAAGATACCAGAATAAACAATCACCAAAAAACCAGTAATTCCAGACCACTCATCTATAAAAGCAATTCCCATATCCAAAAGGTAAATGTGATTTTTTATTAATAACACATGCATTGTCCTATTACTGCTTCCTAAATAGTCATAAAATTTGGAAACAGGCCCTTCAGCCCATCTAGTCCATGACAAATCATTAATCTGCCTAGTCCCATCAACCTGCACCAGATCCATTGCCCTCCATACCTCTCCCATCAATGTACCTATCCAAATATCTCTTAAATGTTGAAATTAAACCTGCATCCACCACTTCTGACAGCTCATTCCACATTATCACCACCCTCTGAGTGAAGAAGTTCTCCCTCCTGTTTCCCTTAAACATTTCACCTTTAACCTATAGTTTTAACCTCATCCAACTTCAGTGAAAAAAGAGCCTGTATGTATTTATCCTATCTAAACCTCTCATAATTTTGCACACCTCAATCAAACCTCCCCTCATTCTCCTACACTCTAGGAAATAAAGTCCTCAAGACCTGTCAACATCCTTGTAAATTTTCTCTGTACTTTTTCAATCTTACTGTTATTTTTCTTCTAGGTAGGTTACTGGAACTACACACAATATTCCAAATTAGGCCTCTCCAATGTCTTGCGTAACTCCAACACAAATTTTAACTCCTGTACTCAATACTTTGATTAATGAAGGCCAATGTGCCTAATGTTCTCTTTACAGCCCTTTACAATCACTTTCAAGAAATGATGGATCTGCATTGCTAGATCACTCTGTTCTACAGCACTGTGTAATTCCTACCCTGGTTTGTCCTCCCAAAGTACAACACCTCACATTTACCTGCATTAAATTCCACCTACCATTTTTCATTTTTCCCAGCTGGTACAGATTCTACTGCAGGCTTCACTAGTCTTCCTCACTATCCACTGTGCCTCCAATCTCAGTGTCATCTGCAAATTTGCTGGTCCATTTTACCGCGTTATCATCCATATCATTGATATAGATGACAAATAATAATGGACCCAGCACTAAATCCTGCAGCACACCACTAGTCACAGGCCTCCAGTCAGAGAGGCAACCATCTACTATCACTCTCTGGCTTCTCCCACAAAGCCAAAGTCTAATCCAATTTACTACCTCATCTTGAATACCAGGTGATTGAACCTTCTTGATCAACTTCCCATGCTGGCCTTCGTCAAAGGCCTTGCTAAAGTCCACGTAGACAACATCCACTGCCTTGCCTTCCTCAACTTTTTGGATAACTCCCTCAAAGAACTCTATAACATAGATTAGACACGATCTACCATGCACAAATCCACATTGACTATCTCTAACCAGTCCCTGTCTATCGAAATACTTATATATATCTGGTCCCTTAGAATATCTTCTGATAATTTACCCACAACAGTTTTCTGGATCATTGGACTATAATTTCCCAGAATATTTTAGAGCCTTTTTAACAATGGAAAATCATTAGCTATCCTCCATTCCCTCAGCACCCCATCCATGACTAGGGCGCTTGCAATTTCTGAATTACCTTTCCACAAGGTCCGAGGAAACGCCTTGTCAAGCCCTGGGGAGTATTCACTCTAATTCTAAATATAGTATTCTTAAAATTATGTTTATATTAAGAATAAATTAAGCATGTTAGATATACTGTAAATAACTGATGTTTACCTGTCCCATTAAGATAAAGTTAGTTTGTTCCAATAACATCTATAAGTACTTTTTAAAAACACCTTCATTTATATTTTCATTCAGTTCAAGTCTCTAAGTGCTAAAGAAAGCAGCTAAATAGATAACTTATATTTGTAATGTATTATCCCCACTAATATTTGCACAGCCTGGGGTTACTAGGCTACTGTGAAATTTGACCTGCCCTATATTAAGGAGTCACCTTTGAGACTGAACTAACTGGCTGCTTAAGGCAAGCAGCTATTCAATCCAATTGACAGATATTTGCTGTTGCACTAAATCCAACCAAAAGGGCCATTTTGAATAGTAATCACACGGTGAAGGGTGAATGCTTAATCCAGGTGCAGAGTGCATTTACTTTGTTAGCCTGTCATTCCCCACATCACCAACCCCCTCCCTTCGCCCTGTACTTATGGCCACATCAGCAGATAGCTTCATAATCCAGCTGTTGTTCTAATGAATTAAATCATTGTTGTTCTGAGAATAAACTAGTTGCCAGGGTTGATACTTATTTTTCTAAGGTGAACAGAAAGGCAGACTTTTCTCACCCAGGTTAGCTTTTATAGTCCAGATAAACACTGTAGCTTAAAGCTGCTTTAGTAAGCATTCACTTTAAAATAACACAGACTTCCAAGATGGCTAAAATAACTAGAATGCAGATAACATTTATACTCAATCTTAACCTACAGGGCAAGTTCCACCTACCTGGTTCAACTTGTTTGGGGGAAAGGGAGGGAAACTAGCTAGGGGGTGGGGAGGGCAGCTGGAAAGAAGCCTTTTTAAGAACCATTTGTTTGCCTCTTAGGAGGTCAACAAAGGAACACCATCAACTGTATTTGTCTAAACGTCTGCAGGCCGGATGGCACCATCATACCCCCTCCGATCAAGGGGGTAGTGACAAGAGAATAAGGGTTGGGTTTTGTCCACATGACTAATTTTTGGAGAAAGAATGAGTCGTTCTTTTCACATAAAATTATACGTTAAATTTGTTGTTGCAAGTAAATCATTTACTCCAATATAATTATATTGAGTTAAGACCGAAAGTCAAGGATTTATGTTACCATACAAAAAGGTAATTCTCATGCAAGTGCCCATATCTGTTTTATTTTATGTATCATTAAGAATAATCAAGTATACATTACATATATATTTGTCCCATTCCCACTCAAGAATTTGAGGTGTTTGTTTGGGATAGGCCAACTTGTTTTATGTTTCACTAACTAGTTTTTCTGCTGGTAAAGGAATGTCTCTTTCCTACTAAGCTGCTACCAATTTGCAAGGTTGATAAATATGTGACATAGATAGAGAAACTTCAATCTTTATAGTATACTTTCTGCCCATCATATTTGAGGGCTAACAGCAAGAGAATATCTCATTCAGATGAGGAGGAAACAAGGACATTTTTATTTTTGTCAAATCACTCATTAGAGCACTTGAGAGTTTCTATCTACATCATTTCTGACTCAAAAATATACCACAAAAAACAGCATGTTAAAGAAATCCAGATGTGTGTGTTAGACTTGGGGTGAAGCTAATGTGACAAGAATCTCTTTATTCTCTTAGAACCTGAAGCTTGCATGAAGAAAGGAAAACTTCCAAAAGTCTCATTATCTTCCAGTTTAGAAAATATGGAAAAATGTGAGGAAACTGAGGTCTGGAGACAAGGGTGAGGACTTGAGATCAAATCTGTTCATGGAAATGCTCTGCCTACGATTGGACAGGTCACTACTCAAGAGTTAGCAGTGAGTGATCTGGCAAATGGTGTCAAATATGGATTGGGGGGAAATCAATGTCTCAATCATAAAATACATAATTTTGGACATTGATAATAGCTAGCTTTAATTTAAAAAGTCAACAGTAAGATATAATCTAGCAATGGTTAATAACGTTGAATTGCTTTGCCTTGTATGGTCTGTTTTCCCAATTATCTCCAATGTGAATACAAGATGGATGCAATTGATTCAATGTGTTACTCCTAACTCCCACAAGCACGCCAGCTGTAAAAATGCACAACAGAATGGGCACAAATATTGGTAATCGATCTAAAGATAAAATAATTTAAACAAAAATCCTCAAATCTGCCTGATGTACCCACCAATGTAACAGAGAGAAAAAATGATCATAGTAAATGTGGATGCAAAACACACTGTTGAGTAAAAACTACATGGAGCTTCAGCATTGACCTGCACATTAGACCAAATTATAGAAATGTTGTGACCTATTATAATTCCTGGAGTATAAATCCTTGGGTACACTTTGCCAGTGTAAATGGAATGATCTGGCATACTGATCTCCTCCTAATTTTGCCACAATATTCAGAGGCAGAGGAATGTTACCTGTTGAATTTATGAGAAGGAAATAACCATCACTGAGAACAACCCAAAGGAGTGTAGGTTGGAAGCGTTTCATTGCCAAGAACAAATTTTTATGTAAGAATTTGTTGGGTAGACCTGAGTTAGGTTTTGTGTGATAGGGTTCAGGTTTAAACTCTTGATTGCTATATACCCTGCAACCAAGGGGAAATGTGGTGGGGAGGGGTAGCCAAAGAAATTTTCATTGTTGCAATCTCTCCTCTTACTATGTCTCACTGCTATCAGAAGAAATTTTTGCAATTAATAGAAGATCTATCCCAAACAGGACCTGTTCTTGGCCTGGGATGAGACATGGCAAATCTTGATGCTTTCTTATTTTCCACAGCTCTATACTAGGGCATTTTTGGTGTTAGCACATATAGCAAATGACTTCAACCACCAATCTTCAAATATGAATATAAAATGCATCCCTGAACAATGGGTTCCTACAAGTTGTGAATCACAGTGAATGGGAAGACCAGACAATGCTGTTTAAAATACATTTTAAGGGGACAGCTTCATGATTTTTAAAAAATAAGAACAGATCTCTTAACCTCATCTCTTTGAGAAGTGACAAGGCTAAAAGAGATGCTTAAAAAATAAGCAAACATTTCTTACATCCTAGTATATATTGTCAAAGTACCTGGCAGATTTGACTTCTCTCATTAGTGTTGCACAACTGAGCTTTCATCCTCAAGATGTTGTTATACTAGACATCTTGCTAAGCTGAGCGCTGTATTCTTTAATTTTGCTAACAAATCTGATGGAGGTTAATTTTACAGGGTCACACAATTGCCTCATGTTTTCTATATTTGATATTTAAAGGTTTTAGAATATGTATATTTACACATAGAAAATCTTTGAATGTAAACAGTAGCATCTATGTTCACATATAAGCAGCAAAATTGTGACAAATACAAGGAAAGGAGCATGGAACTTAGTTGCACAAATACAGGTGTGGAGGGCAACCCACCAGGATCAGCGAAGGTCATACATAACTTTAATTACCACCAAGCCAGGAGGCATCCCCACAGCACGTGTCAGAAAGGCATTTTTTTTGGTCCTTTGAATGCCATTAACCTGTCAATCAAAAAGGATGTTAAAATTTTAAAGTGAAGAATAATTCTTATGGTGTGATCTGTGAGAACTATGGCTACAGTATACAAGCAGAAGTTCAACAACTGCTTTAATCCTGCAATTAATTAAACCACTTTAATTCTGTATATCTCTTGTCATGATACAAAGTTAAATTCAGCAGATGGTGATTAAGTGTCTGAATGCAGTTAATATTTTACAGATTGGTGTATATTTAGCATTATGCAAATACAAGCTTTATGTATGATGACGATAGGCTGCATAAGTAGCTTATATTTTTCTAATTAAAAAGCCAGATGTTTGCAAAGTATAGATCTCCAAAAAATCAAAAGCTCTTGAAAGACTATTTTTGTTGAAAATCTGATACAATTAATAAGAGGCAACAAATGATTAACTCAAGATGATCAAAACCATTGGGTATCAGTAGTTAGTTTTTCACATAGGTCATCAGAGAACCAACATACACTTCTGTTGTCCAAGCACAGTGCTACAAGATAATGGCAAGGGTAATTTGTTATCTTTTGAAGTACTAGGATACATCAAAGGATGTTACCTGGTATTTGTATATCTTGAACTGACTGCCCAAGGAAGGTATTAGCAAAAGGATCAGGGCAGTTCATACCTGGTGACGGGAATGCACATCCTGGAAGGATTTACAGATGGAATGTGAATGTGTCCATCCTACACTGTAAGATAAATATGCTCAAGCAAACCTATAGAGAAGTACCATACCCCGACCAGTTTTAGGCTTCATGACTTAATGTTCACCATAGTTTGGAAAGCAGTCATGCCTGCCATCTGCTGGCCTGAAAATGAAACAAAACCAAAAGGAAGATGAGTGCACACACTTGCTGAGCAATGGACCAGACCTTGTGATGACGAGCCCACAATCTGAGTTTACAAGATGGACGACTATTCTATTTTGTCTTGTATGGTCCTGGACTCAACTCAGTAAGGAAGGACTCCCAAATGAATGGCAAAGCCTGCATAGCTCAGAGCCATGGCTATGTGATAGCAGCTAAAGTTAGCAGCCACTCAGCTCTTGAATAACTTTGATTGTCAGCAATGACCCATTCTAGGCTCACCAACTGCAAAAGCTGAAAAACCATTGAGCAAATAAAAAGCACAAAATACTGGAGAACTCAGCAGGCCAGACAGCATCTATGGGAGGAGGTAGTGACGACGGATTCATTCGTGTTGCCTTTGAAAACCACTGAGCACTTGCTTTCAAAGTAGTATCTTATTTCTCTTCCTTTTTGTTGACAAATGAACTGACAAAGGGAAAGGCCCTTTTCAATAAAAGTTGTTCAATGTTGAGAGCAGCAAGCAGTAGATTAAATGTAAAGTTAAGTAAGATGACCGAAGTGAGAAAACCACAAAGTAAAGGAGAAATTAATGGCATAGTTTTAGAGAAGATCTTTTTCAAGTTTGAGGTTTGCCTCAATTAAATGAGGACTTATTCTGGATGCAGTGAAGCAATGGATGACACAAGTATCATGGTACTTACTGGCCTGATGCTCTCTTGGCTCTTCAGGTCTACAAATTCAAGTTGACACAACCAGGACTGATGGCAACAAGGAACTTTGAATTCTGGCACCTCTTCTCACTGACCAGGACTAAAAGCCCCCACAAAACAAACATGCTATGGCAGAAGAATAGTGAAGTCATAGAATGAAATCAACTAATCAGCCTTATGTACCATCTTGGTGCTCATCTTCCATGAAATATGGTTGACACAGGGCTATGAACTTTTGGAAGACAATTTCAATTGGCTCAGGGCTTAGATAGCCAGGCTGTTGATTGCATCATTAATTGGTCTGGGCTGGCTGGCTGATTGGGCAAGAACACTGACAGAGTGGCTGCGATTGGAGGATTAATCCTTTTCTTGAGGGGGATATTCTGTGCATGCTCGTGAGTGCTTGGCACTCCACTGCCATAGCACCCCAAGTGTTCACATAAGGGGCAACTTGCTCAACCTATCCAACATTCTGCAAGCCATTTTGGATATTGCTATTTCGACTTTCCAGGATATGCAGCTTTGTTTCCAGTTCTGGCTGCGTCCCAATGCACCAAAGACTCTGTTAGCTTTTTTTCTGTGGGATGGCTCAATGGAGATGCTCAACTGATTCTGTTATGGCAGGGCTCATGGATGACCCCATTGTTCAGATGTATTGAAGACTGGCAATGCTGTGGATAGTGTAGAAGACAAGCAAAAGAAACAAGATACAGATCAGTTGCAGATAAGGGTGGAGCATCTTGGGAGATCAAGTGTAGAGAGGCAGTACACAGTTAGCAGCAAGGCCCTTAACAGTGTTGTTTCACAGAAGGAACTGGGGTTGAAGTCCATCACTCCCTGAAAGTGGCTGCATAGATAAGCAGGGTAGTAAAGAGACATGTGGCATGCTTGTCTTTATTGGACGAGGAATTGAAATCAAGAGCCAATAAGTTATGTTGCAGCTTTATAAAACCCTAGCTAAACAGCTACAGCCTATATCAGTTGTGAAGTATAGGTGTTAGGCAAGCAATATGTGATGGAATTTAATAATAATATTAAGTACTTTATTGATCCCAAGTGGGAAATTCTTTCATTACAGCAGCAACACTTAAAAGCACACTCAGCAGTGTGCAGACTTAACTAACAATAAAGTTAAGAATAATAATTTACGGTAAATAGTAACGCTAATAGGACTTGATGTTTCAATCCCTATGATAAGTCAGCATTCTTGATGTTGGCAGTGGGCTTGGAGTGGTGACGAGGAGGATAGGTACCTCATCGGGGTCATCAGGTGGGCACCCTCCTTCTTTGACATTTTGTTGATAAGCCCATGATGTCTCCAGAGGGCTCAACGGTGCTACCTGGCATCCCAGATACACCCCCCTCAGTTCTGTACCCTCCTGTCTTCATCTTGCAGCCCAGTTGTTGTCTTTCCTTTTAATCCAAATCCAATTACTGCTTTCTTCTGCTGCATTTGACAAAGACTTGATTGCTTGTTGGAGTGAATAACCCCTGACTCCCATCTTCTACAATAGACTGGTCATGGATGTAGCCACGAGTCCCCTGCATCCCACTTCTACAGGGAAAATCTTGGTCTTACAGCCGTTCTGAGCAGCTTCAGTTGCCAGTTCAGAGTACTTGGTCTTTTCCCTCTCATAAGCTTCTTCAACACCATCTTCCCATGGTACTGTCAATTCCACAACATATGCCAGCTTGGCTGTTGTAGACCACAGGACCATGTCTGGCCAGAGTGTTGTAGCCACAATGTCTGGGGGAAAACACAAGCTTTTTTCCAAGTCCACGCCCATTTTCCAATACCGAGCAACCTGCAGCATGCTTACCTCTTTTGATGTTATATGGTGCTCTGGAGGTTGACCTGCTGGTACAAACCGCGTGATGTGAACATTTCTTGCCGATGTTTGTGGGAGAACATTTGTGGTGATTCGCCTTTGTTCCAAGATTGATGCCAGCTGTGTGAGAACTTGGTTATGCCGCCAAGTATACCGCCCCTGGCTGAGGCTCATGGTGCATCCTGTTAAAATGTGCCTTAGTGATCCAGGTGCTTGACAAGGAGAACAAGTGGGGTCTTCTCCCCACCACTGGCTCAGGTTCTGGGGTGTGGGTAGGAGGTCATAAGTGGTTCTGATGACAAAACGTAGCCAAGATCCCTCCATCTAGCAGATGTCACGCCAGCTGAGTTTCCTCCTTTCCAGGCTCTCCCAATTAGTCCATTGGCCCTGGCATGTCACTCTGCCTTCTCCTGTCTTCTCACCTCCTCCACCATGAGCCACCTCTTCTGCACTGATGTTGCCTTGTGACATTGAGCCATTGGGACAAGCCTGAGCCCGGCTCTCCCAAGTTGGACTTGGCCAACCACATCCCCGAAACTAAGAGCAGACTGAGTACTCCGAACGGCTTCAGATGGGGCCTACTTCCTCCCTGTGGCCACACGGGGGGCCACTGCACGAATAACGGTATCTTCAGATTCAGTGAGGGTCATGACCAACCTTGCTTTGGTGCATTCGAATTCTTCCACAAGACTTGCAATTGATAATTCTAATTTGCCATTCCTGTACAGTCCAACAGGACTTAAGCATTTACCAATGTGCAATAATAATGTATGAATTAATAAGACTTTTGTACTATGATGTGTCCTGTCGCACAGAGGTGAAGTGTTGTATATGCTTATTGCATTTGGTAGGAAAGATTTTCTGTAATGATCCTTGTGACAGTGGAGCTGAATGAGTCTGTTTGAAAGGATGCTCTGCTGCTTATTCAGTAGGTCATGGAGAGGATGTGCCTGATTGTCCATAATGGATAACAGTTTAGTGACCTCCTCCCCACCACTAACTCAAAAGAGTCTGGGATGTAGCCAAGGACGGATCCAGCCCTTTAGATGAGTTTATTTAGTCTTTTTGCATCACCAGCACCAACGCTGACCCCCCATATAAAGCCGTAATGAAGACTGCACGCGCTACAACAGACTGTTAAAAGATCGCCAACTTCCTGCTGCACACATTGAAGGATCTCAACGTCCTTAGAAAATAGAATGACTAGAATGAGTCCTGACTGTTGGAGGCTGTAAGTGATGGGAGATCCTCTATTGAGCAGTGTCTGAGGGAGGAGCAGTGCCTCCAATCGCCTTTATACAGGGGTTTGTGGTCGGAGCCACAGGAGCAGACAGCAGAGGGGCATGTCCAGACAGGTATATGTAGTTCACCACAGTGATGGAAAATCCTCTATTGAGCAGTGTCTGAGGCCAGAATTTCTCTTGTTAAATTGCCTACTTACATGAGGTGCCATTCACCATTTTACTAATTTTACCAGATTATTAATCTCCTGTACCCTCTCTACTGCCACCTTCTGAGACTATGAACGGAAGCCTGAGTTGCAGGTAACATTACACATAATTCCTACATTCTATCTCCTCCATTTGTGCATAATCCAAAAATCTAGCAGCACATTGTAATATTCTCCACTCAGTTACATATCAATTTTATTTCTGAGAGGTAGGGTTTGTACAACTGTGGCAAGTTGGTGGTGGATCTTTGCTTAGAACAAGGCACAATTCTCTAGTAAGCTTCAGTGGAGCCCAGCCTCCAAGCCCCCCAAACCAAATACCCCATCATGTGTACTGTAGTCTGATAACTGAATTTGAGTGATCCAAATTTTGGAGTGGAGGCAGCACAAGACTGCACCACTCCCCTGGCCACTTCACCAAAATGTCACCCTGGTATTTCTGTATGGTAGGTGATGTGCAACATTTATTCTTTATTTAAAGAAATCACACACAAGAACCTAGCACTCAAATCTCAGTATCTGGCATAAAATGTATGCCGATAGTCCCAAAAGCAAAAGATCTGAATGTCACTTTGGTTTGAGCTAACCTATACTACAGCATAGATGTCAGTCACTGCACTAAAGTGGAAATTTCTTTGTTAAATAATTAGCATTTGCTTCAGATATAATGATTACAATGTGTGTACAAAGTAAAGCCAAATTGTTGTGTAATTCTTATGTGGCTCACTAACAAAAAAATACTAACTTCCCCTGAAACACTAGCAGGGAGGGGTGGAAAATTATTTTACAGTAGAAGTTTGTGTCTTACATTGTGCTCAGGATTGTTGCAGAGGACAGCAACAACACTATAGAATGAGGTAATGCTGAAAGAATGATAGCAATGTGCTCAAGCAGAGTATCACCCTCACCAGATCTGATATCATGCTCTTGGACTGCAGCAACACCCTTTTAAATACCGTGTACGACCTTTTGGAAAATGATGGTAAATGGGGTGACACAAAGAAGAGCATACTTCTAATGATAATAAAGTATCATTACTTCTAATAATAAAGCAGCCGAGGATAGCATGGGTGTTGGAAAATAAGTACTTCCATCCCTAATTGTTGGTGGAAGCTAGCTACTGTCCACTGGATAAAATCCAGCCCCAATTGTCCCTATTGGGAGTCTGATGTAGACAAAAACAATTCTTGATTCATTCTGAGGTTATTGAGCAAATAGCAACATGTCTGTAAAAACATAGTATTGTGCAAAAGAGGTAGAAGTTACTGAGACAAAATCAGTACCTGTTGGCTAGGATGCAAAGTCATTAAATTCAGCAAAACTAACTGGACTTGAAAAGCAATATGTGCATTAAGAATGAAGCTCCACATCTACGATTCAGTGCTTCTGTGGAAGAAAGTTTGGATTGATAATAAAATAAAACACCTGTTTTGACTAACATTAATTTGCAAATAAGGCTGGGGTTCCAGTTACTGAAATTCAAACAGCCTTATGTTGCACAAGAATTACAACACAATTATACATTGTATCTAGTTGCTATTTTAATGACTGGAAGGTTTACAGTTAGGTAGTTTTCTTCAACCAGCAATTAATACTCCACAAAAATTTTAATTTTTGCAATAAATATCAATAATCCAAAAGCTAATGGTATACATACTTTGAACCCTTAAAACCTTAAAATAAATTAAATTTTAGAAATTAATGATCAACTTGGTATCTTTGAATAAAGGTTACAAATTTCCAATTTTCAAAGTAAAATAATTTGGACAAACAGAACGTGCCGTTATTATGTACAAAATGTATATAAGCTACGATAAAAACAAGACCAGGTAGAAATGGCAGAGGCTGACATTTGTATGGAAATGCAAGGACAAGTGTACTTTAATTTACACAGAGGTGAATGAGCAGAGGGAACAAAGATGTGTCTGTGAAATGCAACCAGGTAACAGTTACTTCAAACCCTGCAGCGCGACATGGAATAGAAAAATAAAACAAAATTAAACAGAAAATGGAGATAGAGAAAAGCATGTGGGGTGGGAATGGAGAATTAAATTCAATATAAGTAACAAGGGCAAGGACTGTAATGCATCCAGTTGAACATTGGTGTCCAAAGTTTACATTGGACATTGTCGAAGCAATGCAGGGGCTAAGGTCCGAGTAGGATCCGGGCGAAGAATTAAAGTGGACTGAACGGAGGTGCTTTGCAAAGCATTTACATAATCTACATTTGGTTTCACCAGTGTGGAGGAGATTAAAATGCAAACACTGAATGCAATATATTGGTTTGGAACAAGTGTAAGTGAATCATTGCTTGATTAGAAGGCTTGTTTGGGTGGGAAGAGAAAAGGGCAGATGTTGCACCTCCTGTAGTTCCATGGCAAAATGTCACAAAAGGGACGTGGTTGATGTAGATGGAAGACTGAATCTGCATCACAAAGGGAATAGTCCCTTTGAAATGTTGAAAGGAAAGGAGAATGAGAAATGATTATGAAGGACAATCTGTCAAATATGGAAGCTGACGAAGTAGAGAGTAAGGGTAAGAAGGAACTTGTTTTTCTTAGGAAAAGAGTGGTTGAGAGCAGAAGTGCAGGAAATAGAAGAAATCAGAATACAGAATCCTATCAAGTATGATTAAGGAAGCTATTCTTGTCATCAGATGAGATATGATCACTGAATGGATCCTTGTGGGAAGCAGATGTGGAAGGAGGTATCTCTGAAATAATGGAAATCGGTGGGTTTATAATGGATATTGGTAATGACCTATCCTGAAAAAGGGGTGATAGTTCAGAGACAATTGGTAGTCGGTAATAGATGTTAGCATAGTCAGTAATTCATATGCTGTGAACAAATAAAACTAGCATACACTATCGCCAAACTTCTAATAGTACAATTTCTGATATACGTACAGAGCTACTTGGCTAATCTGAAGCAGTGACATTACTGAGAATTGCAGTTCATGCAAGAGCATTAGCTGCATAACCTCCCATGTGGTTTTGCTTATTGCAAGTTCAATTTAGGATAGATGAATTCTGTAGAACAGGCAATTTGTACATCTTGTAAACTCTGAAACACAATCTTTCAACAAAGTAATACAGTTATTAAAAGCCATTCATATTTTCTTTACCAAGAATGCAACAAAAAATAAACTAAAAATAATATAATGGAAATGGTTATTTTACTGATGCTTTTCTTAGTCCAACAGTATAATGTCAGAAAGTTGTTTGTTGCTTACTGCCCCTTGGCAACAGTATCTGCTCCATCAGGACAATTACCAAAAGTATGCTGATTACATCCAAATCTACTATTTCTCATGTTTTCTTGACCTCCTCACTTCCTCTGAGTTGTCAAGTCTTCTTGTTTAAAATTCTGTCCAGGTTAGGTCATGATTTCCTTTTGTCCCGCCATAAATCCACACTTTTGCACCAATTCCAATTCTGTTCCCCATCAACCTCAGACTGAACTAAGCTGTGTGAAATTTTAGTTTAGGATTCCACTCTCTGTGAAATTTATGCTCCACTTACTCTCTGTCATAAATAATACGCATTTCTATTTGTACTACGTCACAGTCCCCAGCACTCAGTAGCCATCATGAACATCAACATTTTGCATATATTTAATAAATTTTAATACAGTAAACTCTCTGAAATATCTCTGTTTTAATGAAACGGACATGTTTTAATCAGATATAGAGTGCTGTGCTTCACCGTGATCCCGACTGTAACATAAGGATAGAGTGGCACTGAAGAAAGTGCAAGAACAACGTACAACAACAATACAGTAACAGAACTGACAAGTTATATCCATCAGGTCACATGGCATACTTCAGTGATGCCATCTCCAAGTAATTATTGCATTACTTCCAAAAATACACACTTTTATTGACACAAACATTGTGCAAAGCCAACATTCTGTTTATATTTTTGGACAATTTAGGAAGATTAGAAGGACTTTAGAAATGAACATGGCCTGAAGTCTCTGGGAATTTGCAAAAACCACTGAGGACCAATGGGCTTTGGAGACCTCTGAATCCATGCAAGCAGAAAAAAACATGCATTCTCAAAGATTCAAGCGTACACCTGACGTTGCAATGGGCAAGTACCCAGTAAGTGGACCAGAAACCAAAAGGCATTAGTTCAGCCAACATTCAATAATGTGGAAAGATACCCAGGAATACTCTATTCACATAAAGCAGGACAAATCTGATCTGGTGGTCTACTTTCATTCAACCATCAGGAAAGGGATCGAGGTGCTATTGATAGTCTTATCAAGCAACATTTGGCATTAACCTAGTGAGTCAGTGAGTCCAGAGTTTGAGGCATGCAGTTCGGGGTTCCATCATTGGCTCGTCCTGGGGTTAATACTGAAGATTGAAGCCTAAACATCGATTGGAAGTCAGGAAGCTAAAGCCCAATGGCTGAAGCCTTGGGTTTATAAGTCAAACAGTCCATTAGTGAAGCTGGAGACCTGTTGTCTGTAAATCCACAAGTTGGCTGAAGGCTGGAGGCTCAGTGGTTGGATTTAAAGACTGTGGGTGTGTCTGAGTGAGTGTGTGGCAGTGTGGAAAGGGGCTTGTTCTGCAGTTGTTGTCTTTGTTTTGTTGTGTTCTGTGTTGTTCTGCTGAGTACTGTGGGGATACTTTGTTGAATGTATGGTGACTACCTGCAGTCTCCCCAACATATCCTCAGCATTGGTTGTTACCACAAATGATGCATCTCACTCTATGTTTCAATGTAGACATGATAAATGAACCTGAATGTGAATCTACCCTATTTAATGATGCCCAGTATGGGTCACAATGGGACCACTGAGCATCACATAGCATCTAGGCCTGGTCCAAACATGGAGCAAAAAGCTGAATTCCAGAGGTGAGCTGAGAGCCACTGTCCTTGATAACATTTTTCACCTTGGTAAAAATGAAGTCAATGTTCTTCAAAGGGAAAATGCTCCAGTAGTAAGTATCATACTTTGCATAGAATTTTAATGCTTTTTTCAGACTAATTTATACATCCCTCCTTGGATCTAATACAATCTCTACCTTTCTTCACTCTCTAGTAGCAAGTTATCCTTCCTGTTTTATTTTTGTCCCAAGCAGGAATGAACAAATTTTGGAGTCAATCCACTTGCTTGTTAAGTATTTGCCATTGCCATTCCACTGTCGTAAGTAATATTCTCCAGTCTATCTTGACTAATATCTTGTATAAGAAAACTTGTTTTATTTAAACTCTTATTCTTAGATTCAGAATTCACAGCATCTCTCTCCATCATAATAAAAGGTTCTATCATGTCATGGGTATTCTTCTTCAATATTGCTAATTCTTTTTCATATGATTAATAATGAGACAACTTACAGAGAAGAAGTCATCACCCTGACACAGTGGTGTCAAGAAAACAACCTCTCCCTCAATGTCTCAAAAACAAAGGAGCTAATTGTGGATTATAGGAGGAATGGAGACAGGCTAACCTCTATTGACATCAATGAATCTGGGGTTGGGAGGGTGAACAGCTTTAGCTTCCTCGACATAAACATCACCAAGGATCTCACATGCTCTGTACATACCAGCTGTGTGGTGGAAAAAGCACAACAGCACCTCTTTCACCTCAGACGGTTGAAGAAGTTTGGTATGGGCCCCCAAATCCTAAGAACTTTCTATAAGGGCACAATTGAGAGCATCCTGACTGGCTACTGTGGTGAACTATGTGCCTGTCGGGACACGCCCCTGCTGACTGCTCCTGTGGCTCCTCCCACAGGCCCCTGTATAAAGGAGATCTGCGACCTGACGCTCGGCCTCAGTCTCCAAGACATTGTATGATAGACACTCACTCCTGGTTCCTTCTTCCAGTCAATAAAAGCCGATATCTCGCCTTACGTCTCAGTGTGAGTTATTGATGGTGCATCAGCTACATCACTGCTTGGTATGGGAACTGTACTTCCCTCAATCGCAGGACTCTGCAGAGTGGTGCAGTCAGCCCAGCACATCTGTAGATGTGAACTTCCCACTATACAGGACATTTACAAAGACGGGTGTGTAAAAAGAACTCGAAAGATCATTGGGGACCCGTGTCACTTCAACCACAAAATGTTCCAGCTGCTACCATCCAGGAAACAGTACCATAGCATAAAAGCCAAGACCAACAGGCTCTGGGACAGCTTCTTCCACCAGGCCATCAGACTGATTAATTCATGCAGACTCAACTGTATTTCTACGTGTAGCATCTGTGCCCCCAATTTACCCCCGTTCATCTAATTCGCACATTTAGACGGAGACGCAATGTGAAGATTTTTACTCCTCATGTACCTGAAGGATGTAAGTAATAAAGTCAATTCAATTCAACGAAGGCCATCTATGAATACAGTTGTACCCTTATTGCATGCTGTGGTTTCCTGTTTAATAGCATATCCAAAATCAGCACCATTGTTTGGAGATTTGTAAACAATTTCCATTAACTGCTTTGTTAAAGGGAGACAACGGTTTGATCGGGGCACAACTGCGCAAGCACATGGACTTCAGCCAGTGAGAACAGTGAGAAGAATTTAAAAGTAAGAATAGTTTAAAGGGAGACGGTTATTACTTCAGTGGTTTGATCGGGGCACGACCGCGCAAGCGCACGGATGTCAGCCAGTTAGAACAGCGTGAAGCGTTTAAAAGGAGACACTTTATAGAGCGAGCGACAGAGTAGAGGGAGACAGAATAAGAAGGCTTTGGCTCAACAGGGCTTCAGTGATAATGGGTTGAGGTGAGGTAGTTTGCCTGTGTAGAATACAGACAGGAAGTATGTGTGTGAGGCCGGTGCTCTGTGCTTGGTGTCAGATGTGGGAAGTCCTGGAGACTCCCAGCCTCCCGGACGGCCACACCTACACCGGGTGTGTTGAGCTGCAGCTCCTTCGGGATCGTGTTAGGGAACTGGAAATGCAACTCGATGACCTTCGTCTGGTCAGGGACAGTGAGGAGGTGATAGAGAGGAGCTATAGGCAGGTAGTCACACCGGGGCCTGGGGAGACAGATAATTGGGTAACAGTCAGGAGAGGGAAGGGCAGGAGTCAGACGCTAGAGAGCGTCTGTGGTTGTACCCCTTGATAATAAGTACTCCTGCTTGAGTACTGTTGGGGGGGGAGGCCTACCTGGGGGAAGCAACTTTGGCTGTGCTTCTGGCACAGGGTCTGGCCCTGTGGCTCAGAAGGGTAGGGAAAGGAAGAGCATGGCAGCAGTGATAGGGGACTCTATGGTTAGGGAGCCATACAGGCGTTTCTGTGCATGCAGGAAAGAAGCATGGATGGTAGTTTGCCTCCCAGGTGCTAGGATCCAGGATGTTTCTGATAGCATCCACCATATCGTGAAGTGGGAAGGAGGACAGAGGTCGTGGTACATATTGGTACCAACGGAAAAGGGAGGAGGTCCTGAAAGCAGACGACAGGGAGTTAGGAAGAAAGTTGAGAAGCTGGACCACAAAGGTAGTAATCTTGGGATTACTGCCTGTGCCACGTGACAGTGAGGATAGGAATAAAGTGAGGTGGAGCATAAATGCATGGCTGAGGGATTGGAGAAGGGGGCAGGGATTCAGATTTCTGGATCTTTGGGACCTATTTTGGGGCAGGAGTAACCTGTACAAAAATGATGGGTTGCACATGAATCCAAGGAGATCAATATCTGGCGGGAGAGTTTAAACTAGGAATGCTGGGAGGTGGGAACCAAACTGAAGAGACAGTTGGTTCACAAATAGAGAAAGCTATTAGTGCGAGAGGGAGGATAGGCAGGTGACAGAGAAGGGACATGCTCAGACCAATGGTTTGAGATGTGTCTATTTTAATGCAAGGAGTATTATGAACAAAGCAGATGAGTTTAGAGCATGGATTAGCACTTGGAGCTTTGATGTTGTGGCCCTTACAGAGACTTGGTTGGTTCAGGGGCAGGAATGGTTACTTCAAGTGCCAGACTTTAGATGTTTCAGAAAGGACAGGGAGGGAGGCAAAAGAGGTGGGGGCATGGCACTGTTGACCAGAGATAGTGTTGCAGCTGCAGAAAAGGAGGAAGACATGGAGGGATTGTCTACGGAATCTCTGTGGGTGGAAGTTAGGAACAGGAAGGGGTCAATAGCTCTACTGGGTGTTTTTATATACAATACAAACAGGGACATCGAGGAGCAGATAGGAAGACAGATTCTGGAAAGGTACAATAATAACAGGGCAGTTGTGGTGGGATATTTTAATTTCCTAAATATTGATTGGTATGTCCCTAGAGCAAGGGGGTTTAGATCTGGTGGAGCTTGTTAGGTGTGTTCAGGAAGGTTTCTTGACACAATATGTGAATAAGCCAACAAGAGGAGAGGCTGTACTTGATCTGGTATTGGGAAATGAACCTGGGCAGGTGTCAGGTCTCTCAGTGGGAGAGCATTTTGGAGATTGTGATCACAATTCTATCTCCTTTACAATAGCATTGGAGAGGGATAGAACAGACAAGGTTGGAAAGTGTTTAATTGGATTAAGGGGAAATATGAGGCTACCAGGCAAGAAATTGGAAGCATAAATTGGAAACACATGTTCTCAGGGAAATATACAGAAGAAATGTGGCAAATGTCTAGGGGATACTTGTGTGGTGTTCTACACAGTTAAGTTCCAATGAGACAGGGAAAGGATGGTAGGGTACAGGAACCGTGGTGTACAAAGACTGTTGTAAATCGAGTCAAGACGAAATGAAGAGCTTATGAAAGCTGTAAAAAACTAGGTAATGATAGAGATCTAGAAGATTATAAGGTTAGCTGGAAGGAGCTTCAGAAAGAAATTAGGAGAACCAGAAGGGGCCATGAGAAGGACTTGGTGGACAGGATTAAGGAAAACCCCAAGGCACTCTACAAGTACATGAAGAGCAAGAGGATAAGCCGTGTGAGAATAGGACCAATCAAGTGTGACAGTGGAAAAGTGTGTATGGAACTGGAGGAGATAGCAGAAGTACTTAATGAGTACTTTGCTTCAGTATTCACTACAGAAAAGGATTTTGGCGACTGAAAAGCTTGAGCATGTAGATAGTAAGAAAGAGAATGTGCTAGAGCTTTTGGAAAGCATCAAGTTGGATAAGTCACCGGGACTGGACAAGACGTACCCCAGGCTACTGTGCGAGGTGAGGGAGGAGATTGCTGAGCCTCTGGCGATGATCTTGGCAACATCAATGCGGACGAGAGAGGTTCTGGAGGATTGGAGGGTTGTGAATGTTGTTCCATTATTCATGAAAGGGAGTAGAGATAGCCCAGGAAATTACAGACCAGTGAGTCTTTCTTCAGTGGTTGGTAAGTTGATGGAGAAGATCCCGAGAGGCAGGATTTATGAACATTTGGAGAAGCATAATATGATTAGGAATAGTCAGCATGGCTCTGTGAAAGACAGGTTGTGCCTTACAGCCTGATTGAATTTTTTGAGGATTGACTAAACACATTGATGAAGGTAGAGCAGTAGATGTAGTGTAAATGTATTTCAGCAAGGCATTTGATAAGGTACCCCATACAAAGCTTACTGAGAAAATAAGGAGGCATGGGATCCAAGGGGACATTGCTTTGTGGATCCAGAACTGGCTTGCCCACAGAAGGCAAAGAATGGTTGTAGATGGGTCATATTCTGCACGGAGGTCGGTCACCAGTGGAGTGCCTCAGGGATCTGTTCTGGGACCCTTACTCTTTGTGATTTTTATAAGTGACCTGGGTGAGGAAGCGGCGAGATGGATTAGTAAATTTGGTGATGATACAAAAGGTTGGGGGTGTTGTAGATAGTGTGGAGGGCTGTCAGAGGTTACAGTGGGACATTGATAGGATGCAAAACTGGGCTGAGAAGTGGCAGATGGAGTTCAACCCAGATAAGTGTGAGGTATTTCTTTTTGGTAGGTCAAATATGATGGCAGAATTTTGCATTAATAGTAAGACTCTTGGAAGTGTGGAGGAACAGAGGGATCTTGGGGTCCAAGTCCATAAGACACTCAAAGCTGCTGTACAGGTTCACTCTGTGGTTAAGAAAGCATGCGGAGCATTGACCTTCATCAATCGTGGGATTGAGCTTTGGAGCTGAGAGGTAATGTTGCAGCTATAGAGGACCCTGATCAGACCCCCACTTGGAGTACTGTGCTCAGTTCTGGTCACCTCACTACAGGAAGGATGTGGAAACCATAGAAAGGTTGCAGAGGAAATTTACAAGGATGTTGCCTGGATTAGGGAGCATGCCTTATAAGAATAGGTTGAGTGAACTCAGCCTTTTCTCCTTGGAGCAACGGAGGATGAGAGGTGATCTGATGGAGGTGTATAAGATGATGAGAGGCATTGATCATGTGGATAGTCAGAGGCTTTTTGCCAAGGCTGAAATGGCACTGAAATGGTACGAAAGGGCACAGTTTTAAGGTGCTTGGAAGTAGGTACAGAAGAAATGTCAGGGGTAAGTTGTTTTTTTTTACTCAGAGTAGTGAGTGCATGGAATGGGCTGCCAGTGTCGGTGGTGGAGGCAGATACGATAGGGTCTTTTAAGAGACCCCTGGATAGGTACACCTAAGGTAAGGACATGTTTGGCACAGCTTTGTGGGTCGAAGGGCCGGCATTGTACTTTAGGCTTTCTGTTTCTATGAATGCACATGAGATAGCCAAAATATTTATACTGACTGAATTAAGCAGTATTTTAATGCAAATGGGAAAATGGGAAACAAGTGCCAGTTTTGCTGAGTGCTATTGATGGAAGAGCTAGTGTTTGCTTAGAAGTTTAACTGCTCCAATCAGCTGAAATAAGTTTTGCCTATATCTTGAAAGCAATGCAGGAATATTTAGAACTAAAACCATTGTTGATTGCAGAATGCTTTAGGTTTCATAAGTGGAATCAAAAGGAAGGGGAATCCATTTCAGCATACATGGCTGAATTATACAGATTGTCTGAGCATTGTCAGTTAAGTAATGGACTTAATGATGCATTAATGAGATTGGTTACATTGTGTAATCTTGTAAGCACTCAAAATCGACTCCTAATTGAATCATAACTCAAGCTTAAAAGAGCAATTGAAATCACTGTATCAATGGAAACCGCAGCTGGAGAAACAATTAAGTTGCAGTCAGGAATGAAAGTAAGTATGAACCCAGTACTGAAAGTAGATCAATATCCTCTGTCCAGGACAGCTGAGGCCTACCTGCAGAAGGAGATGGAAGAAGAGTCCAACGTTTTTCTCACCATCAACACTCACAAAGGGCTTTATTGCCATAGTAGACTTATTTTTAAAGTAGCATCAGCACCTGCACTCTGGCAGTGTCTAATTAGAAACCCATCTAGCTAAACAAATTGTGCTACTGTTGTGGCAGGGGCTCACACACACCACACCAAAGCAGTTTAAAGGCAAAACTTGCATAAATTGCCAAAAGGTAGGACTCATACTATACAAATAGCATGTCAGACAGAGAAAATTAAATGGACTGCACAAGGAAGAGAAGAAAGTAAAAAGTTATGTTGCAGTTTCTAAAGGGGCACTAATCTGCACACTATTGTTAAAAATCTGATAATGAGAGTGACACGGGACTGGTTAGCCTTGAGATTTACAATGTGAAAACTAACAAGAGACAAGCAAAATGGCTTACAGCAGAAATGAGTGGCAAATTAATTAAAATGGAATTGGACACTGGCTCGGCTGTTTCAGTCATTCCAGTAAATGAGTTTGAACGGCATTTGACAGATACTAAATTGAAGCCTGCAGATATTCAACTATGAAATTATACTGGAGAAAAGATAACTCCTGTGGGAATGACATTCATAAGAGTAAAATACAACAACCAAGACATCACGTTGGACTTGTATGTAGTAAAAACATTTTGGGGTCATGATTGGCTGAGACAACTACAACTTGTTTGGAGATCCATCCACCATTTGCATGCCACTTCTGCAATAGAGTCATCTGAAAGTGAATTTCAGATAAGTACTGGATGATGCCTCTGCAGTGTTCAGGGATGGCATTGAAAAACTCAAACATATCAAGGGAAAAATCATGTTAAGTGAAAATGCCATATTCAAGCTGTACAAAAGACATATGGTTCTTTATACCATCTGTCATAAAGAAGCCAGTGAGCTAGACAGTACGAAGGCTGATGGAACTCTTTCCAAGGTTGATGAGAGCCCAGGGACAATGCCAGTGGTCCCAGTCACCATAAACAATGGGTCTATCAAGATTTTGTGGTGATTTTAAGGTCACCATCAACCCAGTACTGAAAGAAGATCAACACCCTCGTCCCAGGATAGATTATATCTCTGAAAAACTTTCTGGAGGAAAACACTTCAACAAAATGTGCTTAGCTAAGGCCTATCTATGGATGAAGATGGAAGAAGAATCCAAATTATTTCTCACCATCAATATCCACAAAGGGCTTTGACACTATAATAGGCTTATTTTTGGACCAGCATCTGCACCTGCACTCCGGCAGAAAGTTATGGACTAGGAGTTGCAAGGCTGACGTTGTTGCTACTGGTAAGGATGACAAGAAACATCACCAAAATCTCAAGGCAGTGTTAAAAAGATTAGAACATTATGGACTCTATAACACCAAAACATAAAATTAATTG
Source organism: Hypanus sabinus (assembly GCF_030144855.1). Classification (NCBI taxonomy): domain Eukaryota; kingdom Metazoa; phylum Chordata; class Chondrichthyes; order Myliobatiformes; family Dasyatidae; genus Hypanus; species Hypanus sabinus. The sequence continues at coordinate 62,798,495 of NC_082719.1, read as the reverse complement.
AAAGCAAATACAAAGCAAAGCCGGGAATAACTTGTGCACGTTCTTAGTTTTTCATTTAACAGGACACACAAGTATGACATGGTGGCATGCTGACATATGCCATGCACGTACCTGTATATATAACCTGTAATTAATTATTTAAAAGAATGCTTATGTAAACAACACAGTATTTACGATATTACTCAAATTTTACTGAAATAATAAATACACAACTCTTCCCTGCTTACTGTAAATACAAACTCCAATATAGAATGCATCTCAATTTATATACAAATGTGTATATATGTTATACTATATAATACAACTACTATATGGACATCTACAGCATAGTAAATTTTAAATTGTCCTATTCAGGCCTGAAGATTTACTTGCTGTGGAGGCTTTCTTAGTCATGGGATATCAGCTTCCCAATCAAGGGGATCACTCTGCCTGGTAGGTGAGACTTGTGGCTGCGAAACAACCTCAGGTTCTGGGGCCTCCTCTGTGGTGGTTGTAAGAGTTGACTCTGGGACTGCGTGTTGTTCTGACAGCTCCGGCCACCTTTCTTTCAGACATGCTGGAATCTCGAACGGTGCACAACAAGCTGCCTAATCTGCTGATCTATCCCAGCTACCAGATAAAGCTTTGACCCAACACTTTTATTTTGACCATGCCTAGATGACCAATATGTAGCTCCTCCAACACCTTAGCTCTCAGCTTAAATGGGACAACAACTCTCAATCCCCACATAATTCTGCGACTCATTCCAGCCATTTTTCATTGTCGTGTAGTCCTGAGACAGCAGGAACTTCTCTGGTTTCCCTTTGGATCTACTCTGCCATAATAGGGAGACTTTCAATTTGTATTCAGGAAAACACATTAGGAGGTGCATACTGTTTTATAATTTTTTTCATTAGTTCCTTTTCCAAGGGTAAACAAGACAATCCATCAGCATTTCCATTATTCGTGCTTTTGAATTTGATCTTGTAATTGTGTATTCCAAGAAACAGAACCCAACTCTGCATTTGTGCTGCTACTGTTAATGGAGCACCCTTTTATGGATTGAAAATAGACACCAGTGGTTGATTATCAGTAATGAGGGTAAAATCTCTCCTATATAGGTACTGGTTAAAATGGTTTACACCCCAACAGGACACAAGCCTTCACTGTCAAACTATGCATACTTTTTCTCCGTAGTGTAGTGCAAAGACTGTGGGGCATTCACTTGCATGAATCATAACATGTGACGTGACTGCACCTGTACCATAAATTGAAGCTTCATAGATAAACTCTTCTGGATGATGTGAACACAGTGTCTCCTTTACCTTTTGGAGAGCGACCTCACACTGCTTTGTCCATTGCCATTTCTTCCTGATCTGTAGCATTGAGTTCAAGGGGTGGAGCACCATAGCCAGGTTTGACAAGTATCTGTTATAGTAATTGACAAATCCTAAAAAGGGCCGCAACTGTGACATGTCCTTTGGCCTTGAGACATCCATCACTGCTTGAATTTTTTCAGCACACTTGTGTAATCTTTGTCCGTTGATGGTGTGACCACAGTGTTACTTGGTTTAAAGAATTTTCACTTGTTGCGTCATGCTTTAAAGCCATAATGTTCAGCCCTGCAGCAACTGGTCCATAGCCTTCTGCCAGAGAGCAGGTACTGATGCTATCTCAAAAATAAGCCTATTATAGCAGTAAAGCCCTTTGTGAGTGCTGATGATGAGAAAAACTTCGGACTCTTCTTCTATCTGCATCTGTCGGTAGGCCTCTGCTAAGTCCACTTTTTTGAAGTGTTTTTCTCCAGAAAGAATTGCAAAAATAGCCTCTATCCTGGGCAGAGGGTATTGATCCACTTTCAGTACTGGGTTGAAGGTGGCCTTAAAATCACCACAGATCCTGAAAGACCCATTTTGCTAGGTTATTGGGATCTCCAAAGTTGCTCATGTGTTCCACTCAACCTTAGAAAGAATTTCTTCAGCCTCCATGTGATTTGGCTCACTTGCTATATTATCATGGATGGTATACAGAACCAGAAAGGCTTTTTTAAAACTTAGGTGTGGCAATTTCACTTAACACTCACCCTTGATACATTGAATTTTCCAATACCATCTTTGAACACTGCTGTGGCATCATCCTATACCTTTCTTAATCTGAGTTCTATTTATTCTATTGCAGGGGTCATGGCATGCAAATTATGGGTGGATCTCCAATCAAGTTGTATTTTTCTCAGCCAATCATGACCCCACAATGCTGACCTTCTTGATTTTGCCACATAAAAGCCTAACGTGGCTTGTTGGTTGTTGTATTTCACTGTTTTGAATGTCATTCCCACAGGAGTTATCTTTTCTCAAGTATAAGTTCTTAGTTGGGTATCTGCAGATTACAGTTCAGTACCTTTGATATGCTGTTCATTTTGTGGAATGACTGAAACAGCCGAGGCAGTGTTCAATTCCATTTTAATTGATTTGCCAATCACTTTCGGTGTAAGCCACATTGCTCGTCTCTTGGTAGTTTTCACATTTTAAATCTCAAGGCTACTCAGTCATGGATTATTGATTACCTGACTGGCAGACCACAGTACGTGCGCTTGCAACACTGTGTCAGACAGAGTTGTCAGCAGCACTGGGGCTCCACAGGGGACTGTCCTATCTCCCTTTCTCTTCACCATCTACACCTCGGACTTCAACTACTGCACAGAGTCTTGCCATCTTCGGAAGATTTCTGATGACTCTGCCATAGTTGGATGTATCAGCAAGGGAGATGAGGCTGAGTACAGGGCTAGTGGGAAACTTTGTCACATGGTGCAAGCAGAATCATCTGCAGCTTAATGTGAAAAAGACTAAGGAGCTGGTGGTGGACCTGAGGAGGACTAAGGCACCGGTGACCCGTTTCCATCCAAGGGGTCAGTGTGGACATGGTGGAGGATTACAGATACCTGGGGATATGAATTGACAATAAACTGGACTGGTCAAAGAACACTGAGGCTGTCTACAAGAAGGGTCAGAGCCGTCTCCATTTCCTGAGGAGACTGAGGTCCTTTAACATCTGCTGGACGATGCTGAGGATGTTCTATGAGTCTATGGTGGCCAGTGCTGTCATGTTTGCTGTTGTGTGCTGGGGCAGCAGGCTGAGGGTAGCAGCCACAGAATCAACAAACTCATTCGTAAGGCCAGTGATGTTGTGGGGGTGGAACTGGACTCTCTGACGGTGGTGTCTGAAAAGAGGATGCTGTCCAAGTTGCATGCCATCTTGGACAATGACTCCCATCCACTCCATAATGTACTGGTTAGGTGCAGGAGTCCATTCAGCCAGAGACTCGTTCCACTGAGATGTAACACTGAGCATCATAGGAAATCATTCCTGCCTGTGGCCATCAAACTTTACAACTCCTCCGTTGGAGTGTCAGACACTCTGAGCCAATAGTCTGGTCCTGGACTTATTTCCACTTGGCATGATTAACTTATTATTTAATTATTTATGGTTTTATATTGCTATATTTCTACACCATTCTTGGTTGGTGCGGCTGTAACGAAACCCAATTTCCCTCAGGATCAATAAAGTATGTCTGTCTGTCACTCTCACTATTATCAGATTTTTCATCAGCAGCATGCAGATTAGTGCTCTTCTAGAAACTGCATCTTGTCTTTTTATCTTTATCTCTTCCCTGTGCAGTCCATTTAATTTTGTCTACCTGACATGTTCCTTGTATGTGTCTTATTTTGTGGCACTATCTGCAAGTTTCACCTTTAAACCTACATTACTTTAGTGTATGTGAATCTCTGCATCAAGAGTAACACAATTTGTTCAGCTAAGATGATTTCTGTTTAGATTTTGTAATTTTGTTTACTCTCAGTTTCATTCCTGACTGCAACTCAATTGCATAATTGCCTGCCGTTTCCATTGATGCAGCTATTTCAACTGTTCTTTTGATTGTGTTTCAGTTAGGAGACATTTTTGAATGTTTTCTTGTAAGATTCCGCAAACTAAAGTGCACCATCATGCCCATCATTCAACTGACAATGTTCAAACAATTTCTTCAACCACATATGGTGAAATGGTCTCCCCTTCCTTTTGATTCTGCGACAGAAACCTAAAATGCTCTACATTTAACAATGGTTTTGATTCCAAATGTCCCTGCATTACTTTCGTGATACGAGCAAATGTAATTTCAGCTGGTTTGACTTGCGACTGTGCTCCATCCCTTGAACTCATTACTACAGATCAGGAAGAAACAGCAATGGACAAAGCAGCATGAGGTGGCTTTTAAAAAGGTAAAGGAAATGTACACACATATTATGATCCACATTGTCCAGTGAAGCTTGTCTGTGACACCTCACATTATGGTACAGGTGCAGTCTTGTCTCATTTATGAGTGCTGGAAGTGAATGCCCCATAATATTTGCATCACGTACCCTTGCCACTGCAGAGAAAAATTATGCACAGATTGACAGAAAGGCCTTGAGTGTGGTTTGGGGTGTGAAGCATTGTAACACATACTTGTATGGGAGAGAGTTCACCCTCATTACTAATCATCAACCAATAATGCAAATTGAAGATCTCCCTGTTACAGCAGAGATGATCCAAAGGGAAACTGAAAAAGACCCCCACACAGTCTCAGGTCTATATGGCCACCCAAAGTGGCAGGTACATGCAGCAGGTGTCCCAGTTCTCCCATTTTTACCAGCACCAAGATGAACTTGCCCTTGACGGGGGTTACTTTATGTGGGGATTGAGAGCTGTTGTACCATCCAAGCTGAGAGCTGAAGTGTTGGAGGAGCTACACGCCAGTCACCTAGACGTGGTCAAATTGAAAGAATTGTCTTGAAGCTCTGTTAGTGGCATGGAATAGATCAGTATATCGAACAGCTTGCACTGTTTGGGATGGCAACATGCCCAGAAGATACCGAGACAATCTTGGGGAAGAAAGGAGAAATGAGAAGAAAGCTGTCCAGAGTTTTCACAACTGCTTCCTGCAGTCCCAGAGTCAACTCCTACAACCAGTGCACAGGAGGCCCCAGAATCCAAAACTGTTTCAGAGTCAAGTTTCTCCTGTCAGGCAGAGTGACCCCACCCCCCAATCAGGAAAGGCATTATCCCACAAGAGTAAGAAATCCTCCACAGCAACTAAGTCTTCAGGCCTGAATATATAGTCGATAGCAGAGTAAATTTTAAGTTGTCCCATTCAGGCATATGTTTACGCAGTATACAGTACAATATATGCTGTGGATATAGTCGATATATTGTACTGTATACTGCGTAAACATATGTAGATGACTAAAGAGCAATATGTTACATATCTGAGTTGAGTTGCATTCTATATTGAGTTGGTTTATAGCTAAGCAGGGATGAGTGTTGTGCATTTAATTTTCCAATAATATTTGAGAAGTGTTGAAAATATATTGTTTGATTAAGCATTTTTGTTGTTTACATTATGTATTGCATGTTATATGTACAAGTACTGGAATGGCAAACACCATCACACCATCAGGTCATAAGTTCAAGCCTTGCTTAAAGTAAAAATGAAACTAAGGCTCGCATCTCTCAGGCTCCTTTATTTTCCTTACAATTAGTTTTATGTTTTGAAGTTACAAAACAAAACACAGTCTTCGGGTGAGACAATTTAGACACTCTTACTCTCTTTAGCATTATTTTGCAATGTTATTTGCCCTTAATTTCTCTGCCTTTCACTTCCTTTCCTGCTTTCTGTCCTTGGTTCTATCCTTATTTTCACTTAAGAGTTGTACTCCCAGAAGCAGGCCTTTTGGCCCACCAGCTCAATGCCGACCATTAAGCACCCATCAATCCCATTTGATGGACTAATCCCATTTACCAGTACATGGTCTATAACTTTCTATGTCTTAGCAATTCAAGTACTCGTCTAGATAGTTCTTCAATATTGTAACAGTACTGCATGCATCAACCCTTCAGGCAGCGCTTCCAGGTTTTAACAACTCCAAGTGGAAAAAAGCTACATTATAGATACACTCTATCCGAGCCTATGTTCTCTAGTGTTAGATACGTCTGGGAAGGGAAGGAACTTACTTTCTACTCCTTACATGCCCCTCATAATTTTTATCCTTCTATGAGGTCCCTGATCAGCCTTTTCTGCTCCAAGAAAAACAAGTCCAGCCTATCCAGACTCTACCTAACTTAAAACTTCCTTCGCAAGAAACACCTTGCTAAATTTCCTCTGTATCCTCTCAGTCCTTTCTATGTGATGCTTATCATATTACAGCTGAATTCTAACCAATGGTTTATAAAGATGTACTACAAATTCCCTTCTCTTATATTCGATGCTCCAGCTAATGAAAGTAAATATCCTGTAAGCCTTATTCACCATATTATGAACCTGTACTGCCACCTTCAGGAATCCTTAGACTTGTACACCTAGGTCCCTTTGTTCTTCAATAACCCCTTGAGTCCTATCACTCACTCTGTATGTTCGCCCCTCATAGTACTCTGAAAATGCAACATATTTCTCTTATCAGGAATAAATTCAAACATCCTCTGCTCCACCCACAGACTATCCTTATCACTATGAACAACATCATGAATTTACTTATCTGGGAATTCATTAATCTAATCTCTTACTACATTCAAGGCCACATAGACAATAAGGGTTTTCAGCAGAGATCCCTGTGGCACACCACTGGCCACAGTCTTCCAATCATAAAAAATACCCTACTCAGTGCCCTCATGAATATATTTTGTTGCCATTTTGAAAAAAATAAAATTGATTAATACAAGACCTACAAGTAGCAAAGTCATATGGATTATTACGTTCTCCAGCTTTAGGTATTGCAAGCTTTCTGTGTGCATAAGAAACTGCCATTTCAGCCTATCATTTACATTAACCTTTTAACTTTTTTCCCCTGCTGGTATGGTGCGGCCTGTTGGATAAATCATTAGCCTATTTGCTTGTAATGCATTACCTAGATAAAGATGCTTAAGTCATTTGACATAAACTAAAATTGTCTTCATTTTTTGTGCTAATTGTGTTCTTTCTTATAAGAATTGTGTATAGATTTTCCTGTAAATGCCACTTAGATGATGCTATATACCCTTGATGCTGCTGCAAGCATTTCATTGCACTTATGGATTAACTTTGATCCCATTTTAACAGATATATCCTTTGTTCCACCCATTCCTTTTCTCGCAATGAAAACTGATTTTTCTCTCTTTCCTAGATCTGATGAAGAGTCTGGTTCTGAAACGTTAACCATTTCTCTTTCCAACAATGACTTGATAGGTATTTTCAACATTTCCTGTTTAAATCCACTACAGACTATCATCGATTATTCACTCACAACAGCTTGGGATTCATTTTGGGCATTTATCTCCTTTTAATCCCAGTAAGATATTTAATGTTTTTAATGATAAGAATGTTTAAATTTCACTGTCCTCTTCCCTGAATTGTTTAACTACAACTTCTTTCACCTTTGTGAATACAGATAAGCTTTTCATACAAGACCTCATTTCTAGCTCCATGGAAGGACCATCACTTTGGTTCTCACAAAGCTCTTCTCTTTCCATTTCCTTGCATAGGATATTATTTAGAATAACTTTAATAAACATACCCTATCCCCAGTACATCAGCCCCAGCCCTACCTGCAAAATACAGTATTGTCCTTGAACCAATCCTAATTTCCCTAAAACCCATTCAAATCTCCCTGGAATTTAATCCCTCTTTCTTGCACATTTTCTCCAGCCACATTCATGCATCACTTCCATCCCTCTCCCTTTTATAATTTCTTTATCACCATCTTAGGAAATAGACTATTAACCAGTATCTATTAAACATCTACTGACTTGCAAAGCTGCCTTGACCACACGTCTTCCCATCCTGTCACTTGAAAGATCAGTATTCTTTTTTCTCCGTTCTTCTCCACAACATCTGTCCTCAAGATAAGCCCTAACCACTTCAATACATATGAAGTGGCACCCATTTTCAGAAACCCACACACCTCTCCCTCTGCTTTCCCTTCTCACCTCCCTTTTATTCCATGTTCCACCTTCCTTTATCAGATTCCATCATCTTCAGCACTTTGCCACTTCAACCTATCATCTCCCAGCTTTTGATACCGCACCCACACTCCCTTCCCCATCTCATCAACCCTATGGATTCACCTGTGACCTCTTGCCCCATCCCCTTCCCGTCACCTTCTTATACGGTATCCGCCCCCGCCCCACCATCTTTCAGTCCAAATAAAGGATCTTAATTCAAAACGTGAACTGTCTATTCCTTTCTATGCTGCTTGACCCGCTCAGTTCCTACAGCATTTTATGCGTTGCTACACATTCGTCCAGTTTATTTATTTATTAGCCATTAGGTCATGACTCTCATTGCACCACCAAAACCATACCACTGCTTTACCACACCTTTTACAAATTTTCTAATGTAGTGTTTAAAAAGCAGTACAATTTTTCTTTCCCCGCTTTTACAAACACTCCACGTTAGCCAACCCAAACACACAAATACCACACAGTCTACCCGCGGAGTCGGGATCGAACTCGCACCTCCAGTATTTCGAGCTGGGGAGTGTTAGTCACAGCACTGACTAACCGGCTCACCGCACGCCCATTGTCGCCTTATTCTGACGTTCACCCTTCTTTCAGGAACCAATCATGCGAAAGGTGAGAGGTTACAGCGTTGCCGCAACATGGAGGCGCCCACGAAGAGGCGAGGATCGTCCGGCGAGGGGAGTGGGCCGGAGTCGGCAGACGAGGAATGGGTGGGCCCGCTCCCCACACAGGCGCTCCGCGTCAAGAAAAGGAAAGGTAAAGTGCTGCACGACTCGCCTTCGATCATCGACTGTGACTGTATGTTGCCTTAGGAAAATGCGCGGGACTGCAGAAGGAGAAGAGTTGGTCGAAACATTTGTGATAGATGATCAAACCCGGTTTAATAATAGTTGAGGATTTTGTTGAAAGGTACTGGGGATGAACTGTTCAGTCCATCAGATGCACCTAGCCCAGAGAGTAGAACGTGCAAGGGTGGGAGGTGGAACAGACTCTTGGGCTTAAGATGTCTGTGATTGACATGATACTCATTTAAACGGATCCCCACTGTCTGCACAAGATCCACGCCCCTCTGTGGCCGGGGTAGGCTCTGTTTGCCGCCAGTTCAATAGTGAAGGAGAGTAGAGAAGATATGAACTCATTTCTTCTACTTGGACAGTTCCTCGGGATCAGAGGCAACTTGCTTCCAGTGTAATTTTGTGGATTCCAAAGTGACTGACTTGCTCAAAGTTGGGTCAAGAGGTGCTTGATAAGTGTGGTGGGTGGCACATTGTGGGACATCATCTCCTTTTGTCAGGCTCCTGGCCATCGAACCTGCCTAGTTATTCAATATGACCATGGCTGATCTTTGCGAGTCTCAACTCTCCTTCTGTGCCAGTTCCCCGTACACCTCAATTCTTGATATTTCAAAAAGGTGTCTACCTTCCCCATGAATACTTTTCTTGATTCAGTCTCCACGGCTCTCCATGGTAGAGAATTGGAATGGGTTTATGAAAGATCTCAGCCAAAATGTCAACTTTCCTGCATAGATAACACACACAAAATGCTGGAGGAAGTCAGCAGGTCAGGCAGCATCTATGCAGAGGAATAAAGAGTCAATGTTTTAAGCCGAGACCCTTCATCAGTGCTGGAAAGGAAGAGTAAAAAGCTAGAATAAGAAGGCAGTGGGAGGGGAAGGAGTACAAACTGGAAGGTGACAGTGAAACCAGGTGAGGGGGAAGGTAGGTGGGTGGGGGATGGCGGGTGATGAAGGGAGAAGCTGGGAGTTAGGTGGAAAAGGTAAAGAGCTGAAGAAGAAGGACTTGGAGAGAAGAGGAAAGTGGACCATGGGAAGGAGGAAGGGCATCAGAGGCCGGTTATAGGCAGGAGAGGAGACGAGAATGGGTAAGAGGGAGTCAGAATGGGGAATGCAAAATGATAGAAAGGAGTTGGGGGAGAAATTACTGGAAGTGGAGGGAATTGATGTTCATACCGGTGGGTTGGAGGCTATCCAGACAGAATGTGAAGTATTAATCCTCCAACTGAGAGTGGCCTCATTCTGGCAGTAGAGGAAGCCATAGACCAACATATGGGAATAGGGAGTGTCTTCCAGATGAAAAAAAATACTTCACTTGCAAGTCTGTTGAGGTCAGTTACTGTATCCTGCGCTCCCAATGCAACCTCATTAGTGAGACACGAAGTAGATTGGGAGACCACTTTGTCAAGCATCTTCACCCCATCTGCATTGGAGAGGATTTCCTAGTGGTCAACCATTTTAATTTTACTGCCCTTTCACATTACAATGTGACAGTCCAAGGCCTCCTCTACTGCCAGGATGAAGCCACTGTCAGGTTGGAGGAGCAACACATCATATTCCGCCTGGGTATCCTCCAACCTGACTGTATGAGCATGGATTTCTCTAACTTCGGGTAATTTCTTCCCTCCCTCCCCCCCTTTTAACATTCCCTATTCCAGCCCCTCTCTTGCCCTTCTTCTTCTTGGCTGCCTATTAGCTCCTTCTGGTCCCCGTCCTCCTTCCTTTTCTTTCATGGCCACTCTCCTGTCTAATCAGATTCTTTAACCCCTTTAACTTTTCCACATCACCTCCCTCCTCACTTCATTCCCTCTTCCCCATCCAGCTTCCCCCTTACCTGGTTTCACCTATCACCTTAGAGTACACATTGCCTTCTACTCCCACTTTATTATTCTAGCTTCTTCTCCCTTTTCAATCTGATGAAAGGTGTGAAATATTGGTTCTTTATTCCTCTCCACAGATGCTGCCTGACCTGAGTTCTTCCAGCATTTTATGTGTATTACCCCGGATTTCCAGCATCTTTAGAATCTCTTGTGTTTATGATTTGTCCGTCATAAATGCTGCCTACCTGCTGAGTTCCTCTTAAAAAGTTTTGTTTGTTATTGCCACATGTACTGATATACAGTGAAAAGCTTGTCTTAAAAATCTGTTTACACTGACCAGTTAATTACGCAGTGCATTAGAGTAACAGCTACAGAGAACTTGTAGGGCGGGTAGACAGTATGGTGCAAGGTAGATTGTGAGGACAATGGTTCTATCTTATATTAGGAAACATTTAACAGTGGGGTGGATGCTATCTTTGAGACTGGTGGTATGTGCTTTCATGCTTTTTTTAACTTCTGTCCATGAACAGAAGACAAAATGTCTGGGGTGGGTGGGGTCTTTGATTATGTTTGGTGCTTTACTAAGGCAGTGAGTAGTATAGACAGAATCCATGGGGGAGAGGGCCTGTTACTGTGATGTGCTCCCTGCAGTTTCTTGTTGTCAACAGGGCAGTTGCCATTTCAAGCCAGGATGCTTTCTATGGTGCATCGATAAAAAGAGTTGGCAGGGATATGAGATTTATCACACTGTATTTTAAAATACACCCTTGTAACTATGACCCCTCATTTGAAAGTCTTCCATCCAGGTGTCTGTATGCTTCCAAGCATATTGTTGTCATTCCCAAAATCATCCCAGGTGGTTTTCCATTTTGTGCAGTTATGATCCAGAGATTCACAAGAATGAATAGTTATTTCTTCAAAGATAACTTAGATTATTTTACCCAGAAATCTCTTTCTGTAGCAGAGCTCAGACTGGTGAGGTATTGGATAAGCAAACAATCTGAGTGTAACTGGACTGTGAAGTATTGGAATCTGATGCTGTCACTGCACAAAACCTTGGATATTTATATCACTGCATGTAAAGAGGGCTAAAGACATTAAATAGATGGATGCACAATATATGCATGCGAGTCAAGTATAAGGGAAAAAGATTGTGATGAAAAATGGTAAGGGATGAGGAAGATGCTGAGAAAGTTTGTTATAATGCAGAATGAACATAGAGTTGCAAGAAAAAGTTTATGAACCCTTTGCAGATGCCTGATTTTCTGCATTAATTACTCATGAAATGTGGTCTGATCTTCATCTAAGTGGCAATAATAGGCAAACACAATCTCCCTAAACTAATAACACACAAGCAGTTGTACTTTTCATGTCTTTATTGAGCACATTGTTTAATTATTCACAGTCCAGGCTCGAAAAAGTATGTGAACTCTTGTATTTAATAATGGGGAGAACCTCTTTTAGTAGCAACAACTTCCACCAAATGTTCCCTGTAGATGCTGATCAGAGTTGTACGATGGCGAGGGGGAATTTTAGACCATTCCTCACAAAGCTGTTTCAATTCATCTATTTTTCTGTGCAGCAGATTTTTTTACTTTTGGAGAGCAATGGCTTCCTCTGTGGTGTTCATCCATGAGCACCATTCTTGTTCAGTGTTCTTATGAACAGATACTTTTAGCAAGTTCTAGTGATCTCTGCAGGTCTTTTGGTGTTACCCTTGGGTTCTTTTTCACCTCCTTCAGCATTGCACGTTGTGCTCTTGGTGTGATCTTTACAGGATATGCCCACTCCTAGCTTATTTAATTGAAGCAATAGCAGCCAGATATTAGGATTTTTTACATTTGTATTTTAGGCCATAAAAGATTTTGAGAAGTAACTGAAAACTTGTCAAAAAGTTTTTTTTGAGAACTAGTAGTTAACTATATTGACCAAGTCTTGATGGCTTAGTTCCTGGGTGACATAAAAAGGAATTGTATTAAAATATTTGTAGGTAGAGAAAATAAAAAAAGTACATTAAAAGGAACAACAACACACACAAAATGCTGGTGGAACACAGCAGGCCAGGCAGCATCTATAGGGAGAAGCGCTGTCGACGTTTCAGGCCGAGACCCAGGGATATTATTGTGCATTTTATTTATATATTTGAAACTCAGACCTTAAACTGAGTTTAATTTCATCATAAATGTGTTGTACCTCCAGTTGTTGAACATGGGAATGCTAAAGTGGGAGTGTGTCCTTTCTGTTTGAACAGGATTACTTTTGAGTTTTGTGGAGAATTAATAAAAATATTCAGTTTCTAAGTTTTCAACTTGCCAACCACTTGAGAATATTTGTTATGAATTATTTAGTATATCTGTTAAGGTTAAAAATGCATATCATTTGTCTTTCTCTTCTCAGTTCTTGATTTTGAGCATGTGTATTTGGATAACTTGCCCAGTGCTTCAATGTATGAACGTAGCTATATGCACAGAGATGTTATAACACACATAGTGTGCACCCGGTAAGACCTGCTTTCACTTGTTTTATTTCAAGTAGAAAACTAAAACTTAATTTGATATAAAACTTGAAGTGTTTTGATGTTTATTGCTATATATGTAAGTTTTCCTGGTGTAGAACTACACTCAGTGGCCACTTTATTACATGCCTCCTGTGCCTAATGTAATGGCTGCAGGGTAATTGTTCATGGTGTTCTGATGCTGTAGCCCTTCCACTTCAAGGTTCAATGTGTTGGAAGTTCAGAGATGCTCTTCTGCACACCATGGTTGTAACATTACTATCATTTTCCTGTCAATTTGAACCAGTCTGGTCATTCTTCTGACCTCTCTCATTAACAAGACATTTGTGCTCACAGAACTGCTGCTCACTGGATGTTTCTATTTTCTCGTACTATGCTCGGTACATGTACTGTTGTACATGAAAATCCCAGGAGATCAGTAGTTTCTGAGATACTCAAGCCACCCTGTCTGGCACCAGTGATTATTCCATGGTCAAATTCACTTGGATCACATTTCTTCCCCATTTTGATGTTTGGTCTGGACAACAACTGACCAAGTCTGCATGGTTTTATGCACTGAATAGCTGATTGGGCGTTTGTATTAATGAGCAGGTGTGCCTAATAAAGTGACTACTGAGAGTATAAGCTATTTTGCACAATATAGAAATGTGGTAAATGTTAAGGCTTCTATTAGATGAGGGGAGGAATCACATGACTGGGAAAGCTATAGGGCAGATACTGGAAAATGGGATTAGTAAAGATAAGTGTTTGATTCCCAGCACAGATATGGAGGTTCCCAAGTGGAAATTTAAGATAGTAATGATCAGTCCCTGTAGTCATTCAAACTTGTGATTTCTTTTCATATTTCTCTTCTGAAGTTCCATGCTATTGATTTGAAATCAATATTCTTCATGCTTGGCTGCTTTTCCCTCCTTCCTTCCATGTACTGTACACCCCTCCAATTTTCCATCTGTCCTTCATGCCTCCCTCTGCACCTTCTGTTTCTTCACCTTAATAGTTCTATGTACTCTCATACTCTTGGTGGGGGACTGAAATTCATTGAGTTACTTGCGGGGCTGTTCCTCAGCTTCCCTTCTCTTTTGCTGCTCAGTCATTGATGTCATTCATAATGGCCTCTTGTAAGCAGCAATTCACATTGTTGTGTCTCCATACATTTGCCCTAATCAGCCACCTTTCCTGACTTTCATTCCTCTGATGCATTCTATTTAAAATATTTAACTGAAATTCCTTCACAGTCTTCTCTCACTTTAAGTTCTCCAAGCCTTTAAAGCTGTTTTTACGGATCGTCTTAAAAGTACATCTTACAGGCATTTGAAAACCACAGCTCTTTCTCTCTTTCTCAAGCATTCAGATTCAGATTTACTTATACGTGTACATTGAAACATACAGTGAAATGTGTCATTTGCACTAATAGCCAACACACCCACAGATGTGCTTGGAACAGCCGGCAAATGTCTATCACACTTTCTGACCCAACCAAGCATGCCCACAACGGCCTCTATAAGCTTAATTTCAAACTGAGCCGCAGCCCGTATGTCTTTTTCTCTTCGATGCTTTGTATCCTCTGCTATTTTATTCTATTTCTCAAGTCCCTCCATCAATGTTTTCTGTACTGCTACTCACTTTAAGAGGATTTGATAAAAGCTGATTATTTGGCGAAAAGCCCATTCTTTATAGGCTCTCTTTTCCCATACCTATAACAGCTGACTCCAGATCAGCATTTGGGGAAATGTAGAATGTCTGGTCCTAAAGATTATATTTAGAAAAAATATAAAATTACATGGGTTGCTTTTATCTAAGTAGGAGCAATGAAAGGATTGGGAGCTGAGTGAGGACTGCTACCCCAAGCCAATCTCTCTGACTGCCTCACTGCCCACAGCAGCATCTGGGTGACCTGAGCCTGCCTGGCCCACTTCTAAGGAACTGCATCTCACTGAAGGCATGCAAAGTTGTCTCTAGGCAGGAGAGCAATTGGAAGTGTAAGGTGGAGGAAAGGAAAGGTGCAGGTGGCGGTATGAAGAACAGGTGGAAAAGAGAGAGACGGATGTCTGGTGCGTAGAGGAAGGAAGGGAAGAATAGCCTAGTACAGAAAATAAGGAGTGGGGGTGCAGAAGCTGGAATTTTAGGGGTACCTAAGGACAGTGGAAGGAGCTAGCAATCAGGGGAACACTGAATAAGAAAAGATTTGATCATGGAAAGGATTAACCATGAGAGGGATTGATGGGTTGTGCAGTGAGGATACTCTGTTATATACGTGTGTATGTGGCTGTGTACATACACTTGCATTCATCTGTGTCCAGATCTATCTTTGTGCGTATAAGACCATAAGGCAAAGGGGCAGAAATCAGCCATTTGCTCCTTCGAGTCTACTCCGCCATTTCATCATGAGCTGATCCAATCTCCCCTTTAGTCCCATTCCCCCGCCTTCTCACCATAACCTTTGATACCTTGACTACTCAGATACCTATCAATCTCTACCTTAAATACACCCATGACTTGGCCTCCACTGCCACCCCTGGCAACAAATTCCACAGATTCACCACCCTCTGGCTAAAAAAAATTTTCACATCTCTGTTCTGAATGGGCGCCCTGCAATCCTCAAGTCATGTCCTCTTGTACTGGACTGCCCCACCATGGGAAACAACTTTGCCACATCCAGTCTGTCTATGCCTTTCAACATTCGAAATGTTTCTATGAGGTCCCCCCTCATTCTTCTAAACTCCAAGGAGTACAGTCCAAGAGCAGTCAAACGTTCCTCATATGTTAATCCTCTCATTCCCGGTATCATTCTAGTGAATCTTCTCTGAGCCCTCTCCAATGTCAGCACATCCTTTCCTAAATAAGGAGCCCAAAACTGCACACAGTATTCCAAGTGAGGTCTTATCAGTGCCTTATAGAGCCTCAATATCACATCTCTGCTCCTGTACTCAATTCCTCTAGAAATGAATGCCAACATTGCATTCGCCTTCTTCACTACCGACTCAACCTGGAGGTTAACCTTAAGGGTATCCTGCACGAGGACTCCCAAGTCCTGTTGCATCTCAGAACTTTGAATTCTCTCCCCATTTAAATAATAGTCTGCCCGTTTATTTCTTCTACCAAAGTGCATGACAGTACACTTTCCAAAATTGTAATTCATTTGCCACTTCTTTGCCCATTCCCCCAATCTATGTGCTGCTATTTGTGACACCTAGCATCTTGGACCTGCTTGTCACTGGACCAGACCTATACTTTGTGAGGTCCGTGTAGTAACCGGGGTGCAGCAGCTGTTCTCTGTTATGAAACAGTCCTTTCGGGTGAGGCCACACTTCACCTACAAGACTGTCAGCGTCATCAACTGTATCCGGTGCTCCCAGAGTGGCTTCCTCTACGTTGGTGAGACATAGATTGGGGGACCACTTTGTTGAGCACCTTCACTCCGCCTGCAACAAGCAGGATTTCTCAGTAGCCAACCATTTTAATTCTACTGCCCTTCCCACTCAGACATGTCTGTCCATGCCCTCCTCTACTGCCACAATGAGATCATTCTCAGGCTGGAGAAGCAACACCTAATACTCCACCTGAGTAGCCTCCAGTCTGATGGAATGAACATTAGCTTCTCTCTCTCTCCTCCCCCCCCCCCTCTTTTTCCATTCCCCTTTCTGTCTCCCCTCTTACCCCCCTCTTCTCCTGTCCTGTCTATCACCACCCTCTGGTACCCCTCCTGCTTCCCTTTCTCCCATGGTTCACTCTCCTCTCCTTTCCTATCAGATTCTTCTTCTTCAGCCCTTGGCCTTTTTTCACCTATCACCACTCAGCCTCTCACTTAATTCCCCCACCCCTCACCACCCTTCTTCACACTTTTCCTGTTTTGATGAAGGGTCTCAGCCTGAAACGTTGACTCTTTAATCCTTTCCATAAATGTTACCTAACCCGAGTTCCTCCAGCCTTTTGTATATGTTAAAATATGTTGCCCTTAATGTTGAAGTTTAGGAAGAACATGAGGATTCTCATGGATGATCCCAGACTGGTCAGACCTGAATGTTGCTCTGCAATTGCACTTCATAACCTCAGGAGGTTTGATATTGATACTGTCACTCTAAGTGAGGCACAACAGACAGGAGATGAGCAGTTCATGGTGATGGATACAGTTCCTGTAAAAGGGCATATGAGAGGAGGAAATCTGGCTTCAGTGGACAGGTTTTGCCATCAAGAATAACAGTCTGGCTAGCTCATGACCCTGTGGCTCAGTCTAAGGTGCATTCTGGTCATCAATGCATTTGCCTTAACTTTGGAAAATATATGGATGAGGCTAAGGAGTATTTCTGCTTCAGCCTCAGTGTGGAGGCAATGCAAGAAAATGGAAGAAATGCGACTTGTGTCACAGATTGTGATAAACTAATTTCCCAGGATGTCTTAAAAGCAGGCTACTTGGCATCTCCCTCTGATATCTTACTGACTCTGGGCCTTTTCTTTTTTCCAATGATCCTTTTGAAAATCGTATTTCCTTTCTGTATTGTCTCCCTAGTCTGTCAAATCCTCTATGACTTTTGCTGTCACTTTATCCTGTGTGTGTCCATGATTCCACAGCAAACTAACCAGGCTAGCTTCACTATTGACATGGAGTAAAAGGGCTCAAGTGCCAGTAGAATAAATATCAAGGTGTTGGCAGTGGGTAGTATTTCTGCTGATAATCTAAATTTAGATGGAGTGGAGCTTCAGTTACAAACTTTCAGCTAAAATGTGGGAATTCCTCGCCTATGTGTGCTTAACCTGGACTCATTCTGTACCCTGAGGGGGTAACCTAAGGAAGTCTTCACTGTTGATTTATAATCACAGGTTGTTACTTAAATATGCTGAAATGGAGCTAAGTGATTACTATGACAAATTTAATTTTCTCCAGTTCTAAAGTTCTGACCATAGACATCAGAGATTTGTTGTTCTGATGAAAGGTTGTTGAAGTGAAATGTTTACTTTTGTATGTCTGCAAAGATGTTTGAATTTTTTGTTTTTATATTGTACTGTGGTATTTCATTCTCGGACAAGAATGTAGAGCCTTATTCACAGTTATGTAATTGAAATTATTATTGTGTCAAAAAGAATATGGCTCTTCTTTCAAGAAGGAGCTAGAGCTTTCAAGAAGGAGCTAGATAGATATCTGATGGATAGGGGAATCAAGGGATATGGGGACAAGGCAGGGACTGGGTATTGATAGTGAATGATCAGCCATGATCTCAGAATGGCGGTGCAGACTCGAGGGGCCGAATGGTCTACTTCTGCACCTATTGTCTATTGTTAAATTTGTGGCTTTCAAGTCGAATCGCTGAATTTTTTCTCCTTTTGTGACGAAGCTGTGTTGCTGCTGACAAACTAATCCTGCTCTGTAAATATACAGGACAGACTTCCTCATAACTGCTAGTCAGGATGGACATATCAAATTCTGGAAGAAGAAGGATGATGAAGGGATAGAGTTTGTGAAGCATTTTCGGAGCCATTTAGGTAAAATGTTTTGATATTCTAAGTTTTGTACATTTTATAGTTTAAAATCAGCGTTGTAGAAAATTTGTCTAGAGTCATTCTTTAAATGCAGAGAACTGAATGGGGAAGAAGACACTATATAATTGGCATTTTAGTGCTGAGTCTTCAGTGATGCTGTGATAACGTGCAGGTACAAAACAATCAATACACTATCCAAAATGAAGGCTTTATCATGCTTTAAGTTTCAGGTGTGCAGTGCATATTGTAAGTAATTCTTGTGGTATGCTCCTCCTGTCCTGGATTTTGAGGTGAGAGGTTGCTGGTATAACATATGCATTTGACCATAAGATTAAAAGACCTTTGATATAATAAGAGTCTCATGACACAAATGTTGACAGAGGCTGTCATAACTGAAATTGTTATTACCAACAAGTTCTTCTAGTAGAAATAATGCTAACATAATGGTTATACACTTTCAAATAAAATAATTTATTAAATCTTTTAATGTTATATTTCCCAGGACACGGACTGCTATTTTGCCAGGATTAAGATTTAGAAGGTTTAAATTGCTACTGAAAAGACTAGATCACAATCTACAGAAATGAAGCAAGTATCTTGATTGCTTTCTGGATGGTGATTTTGTTGTGAAGGAAGAACAGTGTCTTAACTTCCATTGATGATTTTTTTTTTAACTGAGTAATTTGCTGCATTTAAACTGATGGAGAATTCTTTATTTGGAACTTTGTAGGATAATGCATAAATATATGATTTAGCTACTTTACAGTTTTTTCTGTCATTTATCTTTAGCTATATATATATATATATATATATATATTGCTCAATAGTTCTATTTTAAAAATTCAGAATTTGCTTAAAGATTTAATTGTAGTGGTGCTTCAGTGAATTTTGGATGCTATTTGGTAAACATATTGTTTTGCTGTTTTCAGAAAATCAACATTTTTTAGATTCTGAGGTCTGAGAAATTCCCAGAGGATGGAGAAATTCTCTGTGTGACATCCTTGGTCAAAGAGGGTGTGGTCAAAAATATGTAACCACTGGTTTATGGTCATTTATTGGTAAAATATTAGAAATGGTCATTAGAGAAGCACCTTCCAAATGTTTTGGTATTATAATCTAATCAAAGACCTATATCATGGCTTCATGAATTTGTTTGAGTTCTTTGAAGAAGTATCAGCAAATGTAGATAAAGTGTAGCCAGTAAGTGTAATATACTTGGTTTCACAAAAAATTATTTTGCAAGATAAGATCTTGGGTGTTGGGATAAGATAAAGGATTGTCGTAAGTTACAAGAAGAAACTAGTAGTGATGAGGGGATCATTTTTAGTTGAAGACCTGGAACTAACGGGATGCCGAAAGGATTTTTGCTAGTACCAGTACACAGCTATTTATAGTATATATTAATGAGCCAGAGAAAGGAACTGAACGTACAGGAGCAATATTTGTGGCTAGTGTACAAGTGGTTGGGAAGGTAAGCTGTGAAGTACAGCAATTTGCAAAAAGACATTATTGGCGAGTAGGCAAAAAGTTGGTAAATGGAGTGCCATGTGGAAAGATGTCAATTTGTTCATCTTTGAAGGAAAAGTGAGAAAAAAGGTTATTATTTAGAGTACAAAAAGCTGCAGCCATAGGAGATGTGCTCCTTGTACAGGAAGCACCCAAAGTAAGCATTCAGATGCAGCAATTAAGAAGGATATAAGAAAGCTATTTTAAGGGGGGGGAGGAGTTGGAAACTGAAGGTAGGGAAATCATGCAACAGCTATGCAAGGTACTAGGCCACATCCAACCACTGTGAATAGATTTTTAAGAAAAAATTTATCATCATTTGAGACAACTGGAGAAGATTCACTGGCTGATCCTGGATATGAAAGAATTTGGCTATGAGGGAAAAATGAACATTGATTCTACATTCATTGGAGTTTATAATGATGGGGAAAAATTCAATTGAAACCTACAAGATACCTGAGGGGGAGGCTTGACAGATGGATTCTGAGATGATAAGTAACTCTGTGGGGAAAATCCAAGATCAGAAGTCTCCAAACAAGGATGTACCTATTTAAGACAGGTGAAGAATTTGTTACCTGAGTATTGTGACACTTTGCAATTCCTTTCTCTGGAAAGCTGTGTAGGCTGCTTCTTTGAATATATTGAAGGTGAGATAGTTTTTCAAACAGTTGGGGAATTGAATATGGAAGAAGACAAAAGAGTGGGCTTGAGAGAAGTTGTATCACTGCTTGTTGATGAGGGAAGCAAACCAGGTCTATTCCTGGTGATGTGCCTCATGTTCTTGTTACCTGATGGAGCTAAACAGTAATCTAAAGAATAAAATTTGATCCAAAATAACAAATTTCAAGATAATAAATCTTATTCATCATATGGAAAAACTTAGAACTGGGTGTGTTACTGAAATAAAAATAGTGGCCTCCATTTAAGACAGAAGTCAAATCTTTTCGGAGTCTGTGAATTTATTTTGAACTATGTTCCTCTTTTGACAGCGTAAGTAGGGCCTTTGCATTTTTAAAAGCAGAAGCAAATAGATTCTTGATAAACAAGGAAGTGGAAGTTATAGAAGGAGGGGGAGTATAAGGATTTGAGTTTACAACTAGAACAGACACTTTTAATGGCTAAGCAGACTCAAAGGATCAAGTGACCTGCTTCTAGTTCATTTGTTTGTGTGTACATTTTGGTCAAATAATCAGTTGCAATACAGGCCCTTCCCAGCTTATAAATACCTGACATGTATATAGCCTGAACGTATGATCGAGTGATTGGAAGATCAGTGGATGTGTTTGTCAGCTGCTGCAGGGCTGTAGCCATCTTTTGTAACGTGGGAACTCTGTTCATGGCCACATTTCTGACTTGCAAGCTGTTTGGTTTATGAAGAGTCCCCAGGAACGGAAACCCTTGTGGTTATCTGTACATGAAAGATGGTCAGATTTGGGAGATGATGTCTCAATTAATACTGGTAGTTTATTTTGTTTTTTTTAATGCAGGAGTTATTGAATCTGTTGGAGTTAGTGCAGAAGGAGCTCTATTCTGTTCTGCTGGTGATGACCAAGCAATGAAGATTTTTGATGTGGTCAACTTTGATATGATTAACATGCTAAAATTAGGGTAAGAATACAAAAAACACAGAACACATATTTGACACACATGCAATGAGCCAGGTGGTTTCCTTCGTGTCATAAATTATTTTTATTTTCCTGTTGGATATTTACAGTGGCATTTAGTATTAATACTGTCCTTCAATTTGAAAGTTCCGTGAGTTTAACATAGTATGTGCTCCATTAAATCATTTGTTGAAACTTAGATACAGAAAAAAAAGTATTTATTATAGCCATCAGTCAAACTTTACAAAAGAGGACTGAAGTTAAATTATTGCTTCATGAGATTGGTTAGGGTGGTTGCTAAGAACTCAAAAGAACTTCAGATCACTCTATCTTGTTGCCGTTAGGCATTACCTATTATCACCATGTTATGCATGACCCGTTATTATGGCCCTGCCTGCCTTCATTCAAACGTTGGTGAACATAGCATGAAACAGTTTAAATTTTACAAATCTTGCTTCTAAATCTCTCTTTTTACCTCTCATTATTTGTCTCTCTTCCTTTTCATTACCCTGCCCTGACAAAAGCTAAAGAAGGCTGAGTACTCTTAATTCCACATAGACGCATCTGAAAAATAGATTACCTGTGACTACATTACATCTATTTCCCACAGTTTTGCCCTCACCCTATCTTGCCCTGGTGAAAACATGGACAGACTATATACCGTAAATCAAGAAATCTACAAATGCTGGAAAGTGCCTGATTTGCTAAGCACTTCATATAGTTCAGTATTTCACATGTTTGGTTGCTTCTTCTCAGTCTGTCACAAACTTTGATAAAAATTCAGGAACATCCTCAAACTCTCCGTGGGATGGGGGCGGGTTGCTGGGAGGGGAAAATACAACATCTCCATTGACTTTTGGTAAACCCTGACATATACCTGCTAAAATTGGAGAAGGAACTTTCGGGTTGGCGCTAAGACCCTCAGGTCCCTCCTAAGCTACTCACCTGCCCCTTTCATCAAGTAGTTCCTGCTCCTTCTGTGATGAAGTGTGTAGGCCACACACTGGCCTCCTCAACTGGAATGGAAGTAAGTCACCTCAATCATGAGGGATGGCTGAAAAAAGGAAAAATAGAACTTGCTTTTTATCCTTGATTTCACTTCTTCTCTGGAACTGTGCAAAAGGTTAAAGGAACACCACTGGAACTTTAGATTCTGCACTTTCCAGCTGCCTTGCCTCAACATGTTTCAGATAGTGTCCACAGTTTTGTTTTGGAGGGCAGCTGTTGTTGAAAGTAACTGCATTTGTGATAAATTTCTCCTCCACATCCATCTTTTGTCCCTCTGCTTGTATGTTTATTGCCTTGCACCATGATCATGCTTCTCTTCCTCAACACAGGCATCTGCTTTTGTTTTCCCTCCTTTTTTCCTGCCACTCTACTGATTGAAAACCTGGTAACGTTTTTCCAGTTGCAAAGATCATTGATCTGAATGTAAACACATACTCGTTCCCTGATCCTGTCTGATCTGATCAGGATTTGTTTGAGATTTCTAACATCTACAATACATTGCCTTTAGCTTGTATATCCTCCTGGTTTACCCCACATCGGCATCTGTCAGTTCTTGTTCACAACCTAGGCAGTTAACAGTGTGTTTGTTCTCATCCATGTATTGACATTTAGGATGAACCATTTAAAATACTTTGCTTCAAGCAACATTAAATGGGTTAGCTTTTGAATTAACTTTTATATTTCATGTTTTATAGTAAAGATTATTTGTGTTAGTGTTGTGCATCAAAGCATATCTGTTAGCATGAAAATTGATGAACTTTTTTTTGAAATTGTTTTTGAAAGTCTGCTTTTGATGTAGGTCACAGTTGTAATTATTTCTACTTTTTTGATCATTTCTAAAATGTATGTTTTCTTTCTTACTTTGCTTTACGATAAGCTTTTTAAAAAAAAAATAGGAGTCCAAAATTTTGATGCCCTATAATCAATAAATAGAATGGAAACCTCTCTGCGTTTCAAACTAATGCCTCAATTTCATTTTACAGCTACCATCCTGGCAAATGTGGTTGGATTTACTCACCTGGAGATGCTATATCCACTGTTGCATGTTCAGAAAAGGTCTCAGGAAAGATCTTTATATATGATGCCAGAGGGACCAACCAGCCGCTCCATGTATTTGAAAAACTGCACAGTTGTTCTCTCAGTGAGATCTATCTGAATTCTGTCTATAAAGTTGTTGTTTCAACTGACAAATCAGGAATGCTGGAATACTGGACTGGGCCACCCACTGAGTACAAATTTCCCAAGAATATAGAATGGGAATACAAAACTGATACCGATCTGTATGAATTTGCCAAATGTAAATCGTATCCAATAGGCATCACATTTTCCTCCGATGGGAAAAAAATGGCTACTATTGGATCAGACCGTAAAGTACGGATTTTCAGATTTTTGACTGGAAAGCTCATGAGAGTATTTGATGAATCTCTGACGGTAAGTGAATAGTGTTTTTTTTTAAACAATCCATTTTTCTGTTTCATCTTCATTTTGATGTGTATCAGTAAAATTGCAATGTAATGTTTTTTCCACTTGGTGCCATCACTCCCTGCTTGGTCAGGTAAAATCTGTCAGTGAGCTGCTTTCATTCTAACATTAAGAACATTAAATAAAAATAGGGTCAGGAGTAGCCACCTGGCTTCGAGCCTGACCTACCAGTCATCATGGTGATTCTTCTAAACTCCAGTGAATATAAGCCAGCTCAATTCCTGTTTGTGTGGCATATCCATCATCTCAGCAACAAATCTAATTAATCCTCACTGAAAATATATTGATATTGGTCAAGGACAGCAAAACTCTGCATTATTGTTTCTCTCCGAAGCCTTATATAATTAGAGTAAGATCTCTGTTTTCTTACTCAAATTACCTTAGATAAAAGCTAACTACAGTCAGCCCTCCTTATCCGCAAGGGTTTGGTTCCAGGACCCCTCGCGGATACCAAAATTTGCAGATGCTCAAGTCCGTTATTCAGCCTGTCTCAGTGCAGTGGTTCTTAGGACCCAGCGGAACCCCAGACCTTATTTAACCTGTCTCAGTGCGGTGGACATTACAGAGATCTGAATCTGCAGTGTTTCTGTTCACGAAAATAATCACGGTCATGATTGAAAATAAAGTGGAAATAATAAAGCGATCGGAAAGAGGTGAAATGCCATCGGTTATTGGAAAAGCGTTAGGCTACAGTCGGTCAACGATCGGAACAATTTTAATGGATAAAGTGAGAAAGGCTGTGCCCCGATGAAAGCTACAATTATTACTAAGCAACGCAGTGGTTCAATTATTGGGGTTTGGGTTTTTGATCCTCACATCATCCCGGCACGGTGGAGAGCGCACTCGATAGCGGTCTGTCACTGGATCGAACTCAAGAAGAAGTTCCCGAGCTTGGCGCTGAAACATACATTCTTAAGTGTTTTATATGCATAAAAAGGTAAAATATATACTAAGACAAACGTTTGACTAACTGACACTAAATAATACCGGATGTACCTGTTCCAACTTATTGAGTAAGAGAACTTCCGAATTTCTTCGATCCTGATCCACGATAACCCACGTACATCTTCCCGTATACTTTAAATCATCTCTAGATTACTTATAATACCTAATACAATGTAAATGCTATGTGAAATGTTTGTTAATACTGCATTGTTTAGGGAATAATGACAAGAAAAAGAAGTCTGTACATGCTCGAACAACAAGTGCTGGAAGAGCACTTCCAGGTTTTCGTGATTCGCGGTTGGTTGAATTCGCGCATGCGGAATTCACAGATAAGGAGGGCCGACTGTACTTAGCTTCCTAATTGCTTTTTGCACCAAAATGTTTGATCGTCAATTCTCAAGTTCAAGTTGAATTACCATTCAACTATACACATGTATACTTTTCAATTAAACATAATTGCTCTGGAGCCAAGGTGCAAAACATAGTGCATACAGTCACACACAGCAGATAGCATGCATAGTTATGACAGCACAGTCTGTCAGTACATTACAGGTAGTCTCCGAGTTACGAACGTCCGACTTATGCACAACTCATACTTACAAACTGAGGAAGGAGAATGCCGTCCGCCATCTTAAGTCGTTGCCGTTGACACTGTGTTGAGTGTTTAACTTTGTATTTGGCTTAAATTTTTCTTCGTAAAATTCATCCTGACCCTGCCCCCTGTTCCGGTCAGCTGGTGATGCAGTGAGATCAGTGCCGGGCTGGAGAACGGAGGTTCCCGAGTTTGATCTAGTGACAGACTGCTCCCGTGCCGGGTTAATGTCAAGCTCACAACTCGACCGTGTAAAAAAAAAATCACTGCGGCTCCAGTTTAAATTCCCACGCGAAATATTGTGGTGGATCAAATACCCAAACCCAGCACAGCCCCCACTTATCCCATTTAACTTGTCTCAGTGAGGACCAGGGAAATTCAGTGCGGTGGTCCATAGGACCCAGTAGAGCTCGGGACCCGCCACCCGCAGTGTTTCTGTTCCATTGACGGGAAGCGATCGCGATTGAAAATAAAGTGGATATATTAAAGTGTTTGGGAAGAGGTGAAACGTCATCGGTCATTGGAAAATCGTTAGGCTATAGTTGGTCAACAGTCGGAACAATTATAAAGGATAACGGATAAAGTGAGAGTAATGGAGCATGTGAAAGGCCCTGCCCCGATGAAAGCTACAATTATTACTAATCAACGCAGTGGTTTAATTATTGGAATACATACATTTCTTGTGTTTTATATGCACAGAAAGGTAAAATATATACTATATACTGAGACAAACGTTTGACTAACTAATGCTAAATAATACTGGATGTACTTGTTCCGACTTAAAGACAGACACAGGAACAGAACTCGTACGTAACCCAGGGACTGCCTGTATCCACATTCTGTAATCTTATTGGCCAAATTCCTAGATGGTGGGGATGAAAAGTGTCACAATCTATTGATGCCTTTTTATTTACTCTAGTCATTCCATGTGTTCAGGAATATAATGTCAAAGCTATCTGCAAGGCAAGTATCTTTCCTTTGCATCTCTCAACTGACTTTCATAGTAGTTTCTGTGGGTTCGGACCCAAATTGTCAGGATTTACAGCTCCAACACTAGATTTAACTTTTGTTTGTGATACTACTGTTGTTGGCTGAAGCAAAGTGGTGACAAATCAGCGTGTAGGAGGGAGTTTGAAAATCTGATTGAGCAGTGCCACAACAACCTCTCACTCAACATCAACTAAACCAAATATCTGATTATTGGCTGCAGGAGGAAGAAGCCAGAGGTCCATGAGCCAATTCCATTAGGGAAATGAAAATGAAGATTGTCAGTAGCTTTAAATTCCTTGGCATTATCATTATCAGAGTCTGTCCTGAGAACAGCACATAAATGTCATCACAACAGTGCCTTTTCTTTCATAGAAGTTTGTATAGACTCAGTACATCACCAAAAACATTGAAAAACTTCTATAAATACATGGTGGAGAATATCCTAACTGGTTGCTTCACAGCCTGGTATGGAAACACCGATGTCTTCGAATGGAGAAGTCTACAGAAGGTGGTGGATGCAGCCTATCTATCACAGGCAAAACCTTCCCACCATTGAATACATTTACACAGAGTGCTGCTTCAGGAAAGCAGCATCCAGGCTGTGCCCTCTTCTAACTACTGCCATCGGGCAGGAGGTACAAAATCCACCAGGTTCAGAAACAGTTATTACCCTACATCCAACAGGTTCCTGAACTAGCATGGATAACTTCAGTCAACTCTACTCTGAATTGATTCTGTGACCTACAGACTCATTTTAAAGGACTCTTTACAACTCATGTTCTTAGAATTATTTTTTATTTGCACAGTTGCACATTGTCAGTCTGGTTCTGTATAGTCTTTCATAAATTCTAACATTTCTTTTTATCTGATAATACTTGTCAGAATTTGAATCTCAAGGTAGTATATGGTAACATACTGTATACATATGTTGATAATAAATTTACTTTAAAGCTTTGAGATGTGGGATTGGGATTATCAAAATTAATTTTATATTGGCCCTGTGACAAAATTATTGCTAAGTACAACAAGTTTCAATCTATCTTGCTGAACTGCAGACATTTGAGGTTGGTCCAATCCTCACCTTGTGGATGTGTACTCACTTTAGCGGTGATCCATCCTAAAACCTTTTTGTCTTTCTCCTGTCCGTCTTTGGATTCTTTTGTAAGACCAATGATCTCTCCTTTATCCACTACCTTTGGTCCTGTGCATTATTCTAAATACTCTAATCCTATAAACTGATGATTCATAATTTGTAATGGAAGTACTGCTGAGTTCATATTTAGCCTGCTGATAAATGGAGCAGGTGCATTGCTTGGTAGTTTTAAAAAAATTATTCTTAGCTTCTGTTCACTGCTTTAGTATTCTCCTTGGAGAATATTAAAGCAGAGAACAGGAGCTGCTTGTAATTCAGGGATGAAGCTATGGTAAAGATGGAAATTCCCTGTTGTCAAACTTCCTGAGACCGCTCCAGGATAGTGTTAACTTGGCAACATTTTTAGTGCAATTGTATGTGCAGTGAAACAGTTAGAATGCGCCACTTGTTTGTCTGAATTATTGCAAGCTGAAGCATAGTACCACTCTGTCAGCTACAGATTACCCTTCACTGGCACCTGCTGAGTGAAAATATTCATCACAGGCTGTTGCAACTTCTCTCTCTTCTCCTGAAGATTGTTAGATGTACATGCAGCTACATCTGAAGTCCATGTAGAGATTCTGAAAGAACCTCCCTTTACAATATATTGTAATAGAACACAATGATCTGTGAACTGATCTGTTATTTGATGTTTTTAAGATGTTTACAGAATTGCAGCAGATGAGACAACAGCTTCCTGACATGGAATTTGGACGACGCATGGCTGTTGAACGAGAACTAGAAAAGGTTGATGGAATGAGGCTAACCAACATTGTTTTTGACGAGACTGGACACTTTGTACTATATGGTACAATGCTGGGTATTAAAGTAATAAATATAGAAACAAACAGGTATTTATGCATGAAATTAAAATGATGCATGTAATATAGTAGTAAAGTAAGAGAATCAATGGAGTTGTTGCTTGCATAATATCTTAATCAATATATTCTGATCTTATGGTTTAACTCTCCTGTACTCGTATATGGTTTAAATCAATCATTTTGATCTTTTATGATATCTTCAGTGAAGTTCTGCAGATGCAGAGAAAAAGAAATTACTTGGCAGCAAACACTAGATGTAACTGAGCCAGCCCTTTAAGCTTCTATTCAATAATGAGAATGAGAATTTTTGAGGATTTATGTATTGGGATAGGGATTTGGTAAGGACTGTAGGATGCAGATAGCTGAGTTGTAGTTAATGATGGTAGAACGGAGAGATAAATGGCAAAGGTGGTTGGCAAGCACCTGAATATAGTAATGAAGTAATGAGATGTGATTTGTGGAATTATGAGTATATTGGATATAATGTAGGTCAAAGCACAGGAGGGTGCTAATGTTGGGAAATGTACTTTGGAGGCTGGAAAGGCGTGATCATGCCTTAGTACATTGAGGAAGAGGTATTTGTTTATTACATGTAAATAAGGATAAAGTTGGCTACAGTTCCTCAACTTACTGCTTTGTGATTTGGCTGGAACCATGTCCACAGAGGACAACAGACTTGGCTATGTTTTCGTACAATAGAAATATATAATACTATGGGGACCATCTGGTCCATTGTGATTTTGCCAACTATTTTGAAAGACCAATTCAATTAGCCTCACTCCTTTCTCTTTCCCCACAACCATACAAATGCTTTCTTTTCAACAAAATCACATTGTCTTTCATAATTTACCATTGCAATTGCAACCACCATCCTTCCATAGAGTGGATTTTGGATCTTATCAAGCTTGCTGTGAAAGGTATCCTATGATCATTTTGTTTTGCCCAATTATTTCATCGTGTCAGTGCCCTCCAATTCTAGAGGATGGAAAATGACTTTTCACCCCAGTGACAGAATGTCCCAATATATATTAAGCTTGTGATTAACAAGGCAAATACCTAAATAATGAAACATAACATAATGAAAAATTAAAATAAAGCAACAGTCTGTGTTAAATGCTTAGACAAACATAGGAGCAGGATTAGTTCATTGGGCCCCTTGAGTCTGTTCTGGCATTCTCTGAGATCATGGCTGGTTTGTGACTCAGTTGCATGTGGCTTAATGCAGGCTTAGATTTTATTGTTTGGATCAAATCCTTTCTGGACTACTACATTATATCCCAAGTAAGATGTTTGACTTGGAGGAGGTCCTGTGTACATTCATTAGAATCATCTGTCTTTTTTAAGGGTTAAGTCATAAAGGCAGATTACATAAAATGCCTGTATCCTCTTGAGTTTTGAAAGATGGTCTGTTGAAATCTCAAAAGTGATTTTATTTTCCCTGGCGGGGAGAAAACAATGCTAATAATTAAATGTGGCTCATTTATTGAAGTGGGGGTTTTTCTTCATGAAAATTATGCTGGAAATTTGGAATTTGCTCCCAAAAAACTCTGCTTGCTGGGTCAGAAAATTTTCACTGCGTGATAGATTAGGATATCCAGAGAAATAAATGAGGGGTAAATGAAGCTGAGGTGCAATTTAGCAATTATTTAATTAAATAGCAGATTGTGTGTAAGGAACTGTATTGAACCAGTTCTCAATGTTCCTTGAGTATAAAGAGTCCAAATCATTTCTCGTGACCAAGGAAAAAGCAAAAAATGAGCAGGTGGCTGAAAGTAAGCAAAAATATTGGTAGGTAAAATCACCATCCCTCATTCCCATTTCCCTCTCTCACCTCATCTGCTTACCTGCCCATCACCTTCATTTGATGCTCCTTTTCCAGCCCTGTATCTCTTTCACCAATCAACTTCCCAACTCTTTACTTCCTCCCTCCCAGTTTCACCTATCACCTTCTACCTTGTATTTCTTCCTCCCCTCCCTTCACCTTCTTGCTCTGACTTCGCATCCTGTTTTTTCCCCCAGTCCTGATGAAGGGTCTCGGCCCAAAACATCAACTGTCAATTTCTCTCCAAGGTGCTGCATGGCCAGCTGAGTTCCTCTGTCATTTTATGTGTGTTGCTTTGTCAAGTAATAGTTATTTTAAAAGATTCTTGAAAGTTAATGCTTGGGATTCAGACACCAGGGGCACATTGGGACAATTATGGTCTCACTTGATGGCATTGCTTGTGGAGGAATGAAGAGTGAACTGGGATTGGAGAAATAGAGGTGCCAGTTGCACAGCCAAAGATTAATAAAGCTGGAAAAACCCAGTAGGACAGGCAGCATCCATGGAGAGAAATTGACAGTCTGTAGCGATGTGCTACACACAGCGCTGAAATAATGACACGCAGTTGGTAAGTCGTTTGGAGACAAGCTTATTCAAACTTTGTGGCGCTGGCATTTAATCCCTAGTGGGCGGAAATGACATCAGAGGTGCATTACCAAAGTCTCCCCCCGCGAGCTGGCTATTTGTGAGCTGGTTCGCCTGCGCAGAAATTGGGTCGCCACATAACCCCCCCCCCAATGTCCACAGTCTGGATCAGCCTCTGTTTGGGAGGTCTGCCTCTGCGCCACAGTGCCTGAACCTCGACCGGCTGCGCCACGTCCACATGGGCTGGTTTGAGTCGGTCCACCATGAAAACCTCGTCTCTCCCCCCAATGTCCAGGATGTACGTGGACCCATTGTTGTTGATCACCTTGAATGGCCCCTCGTACGGCCGCTGTAGTGGTGCCCGGTGTCCGCCCCTTCGTACAAACACAAACTTACAGTTCTGCAGGTCTTTGGGTACATGGGTTGGGGTCCGTCCGTGCTGTGAAGTTGGCACGGGGGCCAGTTTGCCGAGCCTTTCGCGTAGCCTGTCCAGGACTGCTGCGGGTTCTTCCTCTTGCCCCCTTAGGGCTGGTATGAATTCTCCCGGGATGGCCATGGGCGCGCCGTACACCAACTTGGCCGACGAGGCATGCAGATCCTCTTTGGGCACTGTACGAATTCCAAGCAGGACCCAGGGAAGCTCGTCCACCCAGTTAGGTCCTCTCAGGCGGGCCATGAGAGCCGACTTCAACTGACGGTGGAAGCTTTCCACCAGTCCGTTTGACTGTGGGTGGTAGGCAGTTGTGTGGTGCAGCTGCGTTCCCAATAGACTGGCCACAGCCAACCACAGGCTGGAGATGAACTGGGCACCTCTGTCAGAGGTAATGTGGGCCGGTACCCCGATGCGTGTTACCCAGGTTGTGATCAGTGCTCGGGCGCAGGAATCGGCAGATGTGTCGGTGAGTGGGACCGCCTCTGGCCACCTCATGAACCGGTCTACCATAGTTAGGAGGTATCGCGCTCCTCGGGACACTGGTAGGGGGCCCACGATATCCACATGAATGTGGTTAAACCTCCGGTGGGTGGGTTCGAATTGCTGTGGCGGGGCTTTAGTGTGCCGCTGCACCTTGGCTTTTTGGCACTGCGCGCACGTTCTGGCCCATTCACTGACCTGCTTGTGAAATCCATGTCACGCAAACTTGCTGGAGACCAGCCGGACGGTTGTCCTGATAGATGGGTGCGCCAAACCATGCAAGGAGTTGAAAACTCGCCGCCTCCAGGCTGCCGGGACGATGGGGCGAGGTTGGCTGGTAGCCACGTCGCACAGGAGGGTCCTATCACCTGGGCCTACGAGAAAGTCCTGCAGCTGCAAACCCAAGACTGCGGTCCTGTAGCTGGGCATCTCGTCATCTGCCTCCTGCGCCTCCGCCAGTGCCGCATAGTCCACCCCCAGGGATGGCCTGGACAGCTGGTCCAGAGGGTGCGTCTGCCACGACGTTGTCCTTTCCCAAGACCTGCTGGATGTCCGTCGTGTACTCGGAGATGTAGGACAGATGTTGCTGCTGGCGAGCCGACCGGGGATCGGACACCTTCGTGAACGCGAAGGTCAATGGTTTGTCATTTGTGAACGCAGTGAATGGCCTGCCTTCTAAGAAGTACCTGAAGTGCCGGATTGCCAGATACAGTGCCAACAGCTCTCGGTCGAAAGCACTGTACTTTGGTCATAGGAGCTTGCTGAAGAATGCCAAGGGTTGCCAGCGCCCCTCACTGAGCTGCACCAGCACCCCACCGACTGCTGTGTCGGATGCGTCCACCGTGAGGGCGGTCAGAACGTCCGTTCTGGGGTGCACCAGCATCGATCGCGGCCTCCTCGTCCCAAGTAATGTCCTTGTCTTTACCCGACATCAGGGTGTACAAAGGGCGCATGATACGGGCTGCTGAGGGGAGGAAACGGTGGTAGAGGTTCACCATACCAACGAACTCCTGCAGGCCTTTGACCGTGTTGGGCCGGGCAAAGTGGCGGATCGCGTTGCCCCGTCTTTGGTAATCCTGTGGCCCAGGAAGTCGATGGTATCGAGACCCAACTGGCATTTGGCCGGGTTGATCGTGAGGCTGAAATCACTCAGACGGGAGTAGAGCTGGCGGAGGTGGGACAGATGCTCCTGACGACAACTGCTGGCTATAAGGATGTCATCCAAATAGATGAACGCAAAGTCCAGGTCGCGTCCCACCGCGTCCATTAGCCGCTGGAACGTTTGTGCGGCATTCTTCAGGCCGAATGGCATTCGGAGGAACTCGAACAGGCCGAGCGGGGTGATGAGTGCTGTTTTGGGGATGTCTTCAGGGTGCACCGGGATTTGATGGTATCCCTGGACAAGGTCTACTTTGGAAAAGATCCTTGCCCTGTGCAGATTTGCTGCAAACTCCTGTATGTGCGGCATGGGGTAGCGGTGTGGAGTGGTAGCCTTGTTCAGTCTGCGGTAGTCGCTGCATGGTCTCCAACCCCCAGCTGTTTTGGGCACCATGTGCAGGGGGGAGGCCCATGGGCTGTTGGACCTCCGTATGATCCCCAATTCCTCCATCCTCTTGAACTCCTCCTTCGCCAGGCGGAGCTTTTCTGGGGGGAGCCTTCATGCGCAGGCGTGAAGGGGTGGTCCCTGGGTTAGAATGTGGTGCTGTACCCCATGTCTGGGCATGGCTGCCATGAACTGAGGTGCCAGAATTGATGGAAAGTCCGCCAGGATTCTGGTGAATTCGTTGTCCAACAGCATGATGGGAGTCCAGGTGTGGGGCTGGCAACTTGGCTTCACCCAGGGAGA
The DNA here is from genome assembly GCF_030144855.1 of Hypanus sabinus. NCBI lineage: Eukaryota > Metazoa > Chordata > Chondrichthyes > Myliobatiformes > Dasyatidae > Hypanus > Hypanus sabinus. The sequence goes on along the minus strand of NC_082719.1, from coordinate 62,764,642 downwards.
ACATCTGGAAAGTCTTGGCATGTACCAGTCTTTTCCCTTGCAAGTCGACCAGCAGGCTGTGAGCTCGCAAGAAGTTTGCCCCCAGGAGTGGTTGGGCCACCGCGGCCAGTGTGAAGTCCCACGTGAACCAGCTGGTGCCGAACTGCAGCTGCACTGTGCGGGTGCTGTAGGTCCATATCGTGCTGCCGTTTGCGGCCCTCAGGGTGGGTCCTGGCTTCCTGTTGCAGGTGTCGTACCCCATCGGGGGCAAGACGCTGATCTCCGCTCCAGTGTCAACCAAGAAGCGGTGTCCCGACTGTTTGTCCCAGACATACAAAAGGCTGTCCTGGTGGCCAGCCGCCATAGTCATTAGCAGCAGCTGGCCCTGGCCCTTGCAGGGTGGGCGACAACGGCAGGCTTTTGTGCCCCACCGCTGGTGGTAGAAACACCACTGTTCACTGGCCTCCTCACTCCTGCCTCTGTGTTGTGTGCGCCCCCCCCCGCCGAGCCTGGTCTGGTCTGCTGTTGGGCGCATGGCCTGGTAATCTGACCGATGGACGCCACGCTGTCCCTCTTGGCTTTCCACAGCACATCTGCCCGGGCCGCCACCTTCCGGGGGTCGCTGAGATCTGCGTCGGCCAGCAGCAGATGTATGTCCTGGGGCAGTCGCTCTAGGAACGCTTGCTCGAACATGAGGCAGGGCTTGTGTCCGTCAGCCAGGGACAGCATCTCGTTCATCAATGCTGATGGCAGTCTGTCTTCCAAGCCGTTCAGGTGAAGCAGGCGGGCACCCCGCTCACGCTGTGAGAGGCCAAAGGTCCCAATGACCAGTGCTTTGAATGCTTCATATTTGCCTTCTTCTGGGGGTGACTGTATGAAATCCACAACCTGGGCGGCCGTCTCCTGGTCAACGGTGCTCACCACGTGGTAGTAACGCGTGGAATCAGAGGATACCTGCCGAATCTGGAACTGGACTTCTGCTTGGCTAAACCACATGCGTGGTCGCAGCGTCCAGAAAGTCAACAGTTTTAGCGAAACTGCTTGAACAGATGAAGAGTCGGTCATCTTTGGTTCAAATCCCGTTTGGACCATCGGGGTCACCAATGTAGCGATGTGCTACACACAGCGCTGAAATAACGACATGCAGTCGGTAAGTTGTTTGGAGACTAGTTTATTCAAACTTTGCAGCGCTGGCATTTAATCCATAGCGCCCGCCCTCTCCGGGCGGAAATGATGTCAGAGGTGCATTACCAAAGTCTCCCCCGCGCGCTGGCTATTTGTGAGCCGGTTCGCCTGCGCAGAAAGTGGGTCGCCACAAGTCAATGTTTTGGGTCAAGACTCATGATTTGGACTGGAAGCTACTGGGGAGAAGGGTTTGATCAACAGCTGGCAGGTGATAGGTGGATCCACGTTGGGAGTGGGAATGGTGTCAGAAGCTGGGAAGTGATTGGTGGACAAAGGGCTGACCATAGTGGAATTTGATAGAGGAAAGTGGAGCATGGAATACAGGGAGTTAAACCAGTGGGAGAAGTGTGCGGTTAATAGGCTTGTGGTGAGGGTAGGGTAGAGGAAGGAGGGTGATGGGGGCCAGGTGGATCAGGAGGAAAGGGAAAAGGCATAGCGAGTAAGTGGTTACTGGAAGTTTAAGAACTTAATGCCACCAGGTTAGAGACTGGATATGACGGCATGTGACACAGAAGATTTTGAAACTGAAGTAATATAAATATTCATGACTGCAACAAGACCAGCTTTCAAGGGATTTGATTGGCTACAAATGTTACACAAAGGGCCAGTGATTCTTTGTGGAATTGTTAGTAGTTGGTAATTTTTGGCTTTGAGGCATATTTGCTCTGGGGTCCAAACCTCTGCAGGTGATCACCATTGTCATTCTAACTACACACTTGCGTTGGTCGAATTAATGGGAGTCTGGCATTGGATCCCAAATTTCTGCAGCTTCCAATTACTTGTACTGAAGCATTTGCCCACAGTCTACACCATGTTAGACCTGGTAGAGGTTCACAACTTTATTTGAATGGAAAGTTATAATTGTGAGGGAAAAGACCAGTTATGTGATTTGTATGTAAGTGTTTTGTTAGCTTATATTTACAACTTATAATATTTTAGAAATACTATAAATGTCAAAGGTTATTTCAGTGTTTTTCAGAGACATTTATGGCATTCAAAGTCTTTGGCAGCTGGTTCACCCAGGAGAAGTGGCTTAGTTAGCTCTTGCAACATTTCAGTAGGATTTATGATCAAGGCTTTATGCTGTTCAGACCGCACTGATTAGACTGAAGCTGATTTCTTTGCAGGACACCTGTTTCAAATAAGAATAGGTTTAGTGGAGTTATTAGTATGCAACTCATGACCTCCAGGCAGTGAGCGGTAAAATGGAATGTCTGGATCAGTGTAGTCCTTTGTTCAGGTTTTCCAACTGAAATATCTTCCCATTGCATCATTTTCTTTACTACTTCTCCAAATTCAGGGAAATAAGATGCACAAAACAATACATGATTTCAAAACCCTACAGTTATAATAAAACTCAGTTTTTGAGTAATAATTGCTTTTGGTGACTTGAATATAATATAAAGTTCAATTTTTCCCAAGGTGCGTACGAATCCTGGGCAAACAAGAAAATATACGAGTAGTGCAGCTAGCTTTATTCCAAGGTGCTGCTAAACCTGCGCAGGGTGTAATGACAATGGAGATGAAAGCATCTGACAACCCTGTGCTACAAAATGTTCAACAGGATCCAACTGTATTCTGTACAGCATTTAAAAAGAATCGATTTTATATGGTAGGTGGGATTTTTATGCAAGTTAATTATAAATTTCATTTAGTACATTACCTATTGGATGTTTTAATTACTTTTTGCTGGCATTAACTGGATTAACACTGATAAAGAGCTTTTTTTTAAGGAATGTCCTTAACAGTTGCAAGTAAGTTTTTGTTTATTGATACTGATTTTTAAATTTGTATATTCTGTGCTGGAGAATCCTTTATAGATGGCTTGCCAAGTGCTCCCTGGGAGTCAGTTATAATGTTTAAATCAATTTAAACATTAATTTTCATGCTTTTTAGCAAATATTGGTGCTGTAATTTAAAATTTAATTTAATAAGGCAACAAGGTAACCATTAGGCTGTGAAATTCAAAATGGTTGAACCATTGGAAAAGAAACAAGTACTAATCAACAACTGCTGTAATTCAACAAGTATCTTAACAGTAGGAGTGTGGTTCTGGACACTCTTTTAAATATTGTGTTAACTAAGCTGCTGTTTCTCTGATTTTAATTATGCAAAGTTTACAAAGAGGGAGCCAGAGGATACAAAAAGTGCTGAGTCTGATCGAGATGTCTTCAATGAAAAACCCTCCAAAGAGGAAGTCATGGCTGCCACACAAGCAGATGGCCCTAAACGTGTTTCAGACAGTGCTGTTATCCACACAACAATGGGAGATGTACATGTGAAACTGTTCCCTGTTGAGTAAGTTTACAAGTGTACCTGGAGCTGTTTTGGTGAAATCTGAAACTGAGAATACTTAAGCTAACAAAAAACATACCGGTAAATAGTAGAGCTGAATCCAGCTTTATTAAATGTAAGTGTTACTATGTTTAAAAACTTTATCTAAGAATTTTATTTAGAGATACAGCACAGAATAGGCCCTTCCGGCCCTTCGAGCTTGCACGCCATAGCAACCCCCGACAAGCCCTAACCTAATCACGGGACAATTTACAATTAACCTACTAACTGGTATGTCTTTCGACTCTGGGAGGAAACTGGAGCATCCAAAGAAAGCAGGCGTTACACGAGAAGGATGTACAGACTCCTTACAGATGTTATCAGAATTGAACTCCAAACTCCGATGCCTTGAGCTGCAATAGCATCATGCTAACTGCTATGCTACCATGGTTCTGTTCTGATGTAATAGATAGACTAGATAAGACTAAATTTTCAATTTAAGAATTTCCCTCATTTAAAGATTATACCTTTGCAATAAGACCAGGCATTATACATGTCCTCTACAAATTATAACTTTACCTATTCGTGAAGATCAGCTTTCACACCTTAAGGATGAGGTGGGTTGGAATCCATTGTTGTTATTTTTATTTTTCACTACATTCCTTCTGGTAAAATTAACCAGTACTGTTTATTTTCTTGTAATTAGGTGTCCAAAAACGGTGGAGAATTTCTGTGTGCACAGTAGAAATGGATATTACAATGGCCACATATTTCATCGTGTTATCAAGGTATTTTTGTTGATGAACTTGGTCTTATAATTTATGATATTGGTGTTGCATTTTCATTTTATTGAAATAGAAATCCTGTAAGCTAGTTTCTTTAAGGTGTTTTCCAGCTCTGAGAATTGATTTCTTTAATTGTTGAAGACAATGGCTAAGTGTAATTTAACCCAAAATACAATGTGTAGGTATTGAATGTTGATTTGGCTTGATTGATTGATTAAATGATATAATTATTTCAAAATGGTGTGTACAATACAAAAATAATGTATAACCATCTGTGTTAGCAAGAGCAGCAAGAAAAATGAGAGAATGATGCAGCTCCTAAAGCAAAAAGACCACGAACACCCCAGATAGTCTCTCTTCTCCCGTCCCCCAATGGGCATAAAGCCTTGAAAGCACATACCACTAGGTTCAAGGATAGCTTATACCCTGCTGTTATAAGACTATTGAATGGTTCCCCAGTACAATAAGTTGGACTCTTGACCTCACAATCTATCTTGTATGATCTTTCGCCTTACCTGAACTGCACTTTCTCTGAGACAGTAACTGTTGCATTTTATTCTGTATTCTGTTAATGTTTTACATTGTACTACCTGTGCACTGTGTAATGATTTGATATGTATGAACAGTAATGCAGAACAAGTCTTTCACTGTATCTCAATATATGTGATAATAATAAACCAATTCCAATATAAATTTAAGAGCACTAGAATCAGATTAAAGTTGTGAAGCAGTGAATCTTTTGGTTCAAAGTAGAGATTTCTGTAATGAGATTAGCAAACATTACAAGTGGGCTTATGTTGTAATAAAGGTGGAAGTACAATGCTTTAAAATCAGAAAACTTTATACTGATCAAATTGCTATCAGTCTCCTTTGTATAAGGATAATTTGTCCAATTAAAATGTATAAGTGAAATGCTATTTAAAGCATGAATGATTTAATTTGTACACTTTCATAGGGTTTCATGATTCAAACTGGAGATCCAACTGGCACGGGGATGGGAGGAGAAAGTATTTGGGGAGGCGAATTTGAAGATGAATTTCACCCGACATTAAGGCATGATCGACCATATACACTAAGCATGGCCAATGCAGGTGCTAACAGTAATGGATCCCAGTTCTTTGTAACTGTTGTACCTACAGTAAGTTCCTCTTTCTTGCTGTTATTCAGAGTTGAATGTAATTGTTTTAGTACTTTAGCCAATGGATTATTTTAAAAAAGTAGTTCTGGGGGGAGAAAACACTTTCAAAGAAAATAATATGCTTCCTAATTTAAAATTACCAATGCCTCTATTATGTTGTGGACAACTTGCTTTACAACTTCAGTTCTTCAGACATTCAGGGCCAAATCTACAATAGATATAAATTTCTAGTCTAGTGTTTCAAAGCTTGCTGTTTTCTATTCAGTTGTCAGTGAATTGCAAGCAAGACTTGAACAAAGGATTACCAGGCTCCAGGTAGTGGGAGAAGTAAATGCACAGCTGAGTCCAATTCTGTATGTACATTAAAAGCTTCAGGGGAGGACCAAGCCATTTCTGAGCAAATAGTATGCTAGAATGGAGTACCTGCTTTTAAGGGCGATATTGAAATCCAATTTATAGATGACCAGAAAAAAGCTAAGGGATTTTCCTTGTCATGAAACTTAAGGTTAATTTTGCAGATAAATAGAATTGGGTAATGAAAAGAATTGTGGATGTGATGCTAGTTAAATGGATTGAAAAGGTATCTTCTTGTTCAGTAAATTGTACAAGTTTCTTTTCCTACCAAGTGCTTATGGATTTTAATAAATTCAGTATCATTTTAGTAGCAGAGTATGACTCTGCTGTCTGTCAAGGGTGTTTTCGATTGTTCTGGCCACCCATTAAACTATGTGACACTGCCTGAGGCCCAACCATACCCAACCAACTAACATGTTTCTCCCACCCCATGCCAGCTGACCTCTTGAATAGACTTGTCCACATTAATCTGGGGCTCTAAACTGTAGTTTATGAAACTTTGTCAAACTGAATTGGGTAATTTTTGTTGTGAAATATTAATGCAGAGTTTAAGAAAATGTCCTTTTTGTTTTAATATTTTTAGCCATGGCTTGATAACAAACACACAGTTTTTGGTCGTGTGACAAAAGGAATGGAAGTGGTCCAGAGGATTGCTAATGTGAAGTGTAATCCAAAAACAGATAAGCCATATGAAGATATCAGCATAATCAATATTACTGTAAAATAATCAAGTATCATTTAATATTGATAGCTTCAATATTGTAAAAGTAATTTTGTAATGTTTTCAAAATAAATTTTGTTACAAAATGAATATTTCTGTATTAATGTTTAGACTGATATTTCTTCAATGGGTAATGTACTCCTCCGTTGTGTATTAACTTCCAGCATTAAATGCAAAAATTCAAATTAATTCAAACAAGGTATGTTGCTTTTATAAAGTTAAAATATAAATAGAAATAAAAATGCCAGGCAAGCAGTTCAGCAAAATACCTTCATCAATACCAGCATGAAAACTGCAAACTTGACTTTTTCACCATTTCTCTACCCTACCTTTTACTGCCTCAGATGTTTTTCTAGCAAAACGGTTGATGGAAGCACTGAAATTATTCTAGCATGTTTTCACCAGAATAAATAATAAACAAAATAAATGATAAAGCAATATCAATTACAGTTAAACAAGCTATTAGTTACTGGAATTCTCTATTGTGAATATGTTAAGGTGATTAATACAGAATTAAAGGAAAACCTGGTTAATGCTGGAAATCTGAAAGAAAAGCATAAAATGCTGGAAAAACCTATCAGATCAGACAGCAGCTGTAGTAGAAAAAGTTAGGAAAGAGTGAAAACAGGTTTATTTTTCATGAGGTTGGACTGAATAAAACAAATGGAATATTGCTGATTGAATGAGACCAAATCCTTAAAAACAACTGGTGGTTTTGGAGTGCAGTAATAGGTGAGGGGTAAGTGTATTTTTCATTTAAAGAATAGCCTACACTTTTGTAGTCAAAACTGAAACCTTTTTTCCGGTTAAACTTATAGGCTGGATGATTTTAACTGCAGCATGTAGTAATACACAAAATATCTTAAGAGGATGCACTTTTCTAGTTGAGGGCAATTAATTTCAGCCAACTGGTCTAGTGCTGTTTGAGTGCATAGGAGGCCAGGCCAAGATGGCATTGTGAGTGTTTTTTTTAAAACATAATTCAGCAGCCTCCGAGTGTTGCAGACAGCGATGGGGCTTTGGTGAATAGCAACAGGTGGGTGTTTCTCCCTTTCTTGATTTAGTGACCCTAATTACTGTAAAGCTGGGCAATTATAATTGATTACAGTCAATCATGCTTAGAATGGAATAAATCCTCTACTCGAATTAGTTACTACTGGCAATTTAAATTAGCAAGGTAATCCACAGCAGAAGAACTCAGCCCTATTTTGTGGGGAACCTAGGAAACAGGACACTGCAGCTCTTGTATGACAGAATCGAACAGATGGGCATCTACAATGCTGAGGATTCTAAGTACCATTTAATGAGTAGGCCACCAGTAAGGGGTTGCACACTAGGTAGAGCAAACTAGTCAGTAAACTCAAAGACCTGGGACTCAAAACCCTTCTGTGCAGTTCCATCCTGGATTTCCTCACTTGTACATCTGTCAGTTCAGATAAAGAAAATCTCTCCACAATCTCCATCAGCTCAGGAGCACCTTAGGGACGTGTGTTTAGCCCCCTGTTCTATTTGCTTTACACCAGTGACTGTGTGGCTAAATACAGTTCCAACACCATATACAAGTTTGCTGATGATACCACTGTTCTGGGCTGTATCAAAAGTGATGAATCAGCTTACAGGAGGGAGACTGAAAATGTGGTTGAGTGGTGTAATAACAACCTCACTTGATGTCAACAAGACCAAGGAATTGACTATGGACTTCAGGAGAGGGGAACCAGAGGTCCTTGATCCTGTCTTCATCAGAGGACCTGTCCTGGACCCATCATATAATAGGATTGTAAAGAAAGCACGATAGCACCTCTACTTCCCATGAGTCTGCAGAGATTTGGCATGTTGTAAAAAAACCTTGGCAACACTCTGTAGATGTGTGGTGGAATGTATGTTGAAAGGCTGCATTATGACCTGGTGTGGGAATACCAATACCTTTTGAGCAGAAAATACTACAGAAGGTAGTGGACTCAGCCCAGTGCAACAGGAGGGTAAAACCCTCCCAACCATTGAGCACATCTACATGAAATGTTGTAGAAAAGTAGTATCTATCATCAAAGATCCTCACCATCTAGGCCACACTCTTGCTGCTGCCATCAGGTAGAAAGTACAAGTGCCTCAGGACTCACACCACCAGGTTCAAGAACAGATACTACCCCTCAACCACCAGGCTCTTGAACAAAAGGATATAACTCCACTCATTCTGCTTCTGGTGTTCCCACAACCAATGATCTCACTTTAAGGACTCTTGTTATTTCACACTCATTATTTATTATTCAGTTTGTTATTCATTGATCCCACTTACTGTTATATCGATTTACTCTATGCTCACAGAAAAAGAATCTCAGGGTTATATGTGGTGATGTGTATGTACTCTGATAATAAATGGAACTTTGATCTAGTCTTAGGCCTCCACCTATCATAAAGAAGCGGAACTGTGGCATGGTCACATCAGCAGTTAATAAAAAGATGGTTTGACTTTCCTTTTTCTTGAGTATCTGTTAGTGACACTGTCCTATAGTTAACTAGGGTTTCATGATATGCAATTTGGTTTTCAGCAATAGAATATTTTGACTTTAGAAGCACTTATTTAGGTTGTACTTAAATCTCCTAGCACAGAGTAATTGAAGCTTAGACTTCATACTTATTGTGTAAGCCAGCCCATTATTCAGTAATGACAAACGTCGTGTCTTCACTTCAGAATTGCCTGAAAGCGCTCCAGTCATCATTCTCCTTGTTTTGAGTTTCTGGTGCAGTGCTGACTAGAAACTGTAAATCTCACAACTCAAGGGTTGCACAGCTGTGTTTGATTTAACCACATGAGAAAGAGATTATCTGCACCTATGCCAGCCAAGTAAAATACAAGTGAGAAACAATGTCTTGTTCCAAAAACTTTAGTAACTTTTTAATTTGGCTTTGGCAAACTGTGTTTAGTCAATGCAAAATTAAAATATCCATGCTGTACATGTTTAAAAAGATTAGGGATTGCAATTTATTAAAAAATTCTCCATTTAAAGTTGCCAACTGGCTGCAAACACACAGTCAGTAATGTGATTACCCTGGCTCCGCTCTTCAGACCTGTCACAGCCCATGATTTTTTTTTAAATATACAAATACAGCTGCTGTGGGACTCAGTTGAGAAAGGAGAAGCAGCTGATTTTGAGATTCTCAGTTGAATATAATTTGACAGAATAAAGTTTACTTACCAAACCTGCCTTTTAATTATGAACGTGAATTAAGCTTGTTACAAAGCCAATAATGTTCAAGCTGCTCATTGTGAGGCACACAGTCTTCAACAGTAATAGATAGTTTCAGATAATTAGAGGCTGTTTATAGCTCAGTTTCAGAACTAGTTAATACATAATATACTATGGTAATGTAGTGAAGACAATTAGCATTAAACATTTGTTCAAAACTTTAACAGCACTATAAACAAAACCAGTTCCTTAAATAGTAAATGCTGCATAGAGACAACAAACTGAACCACTTAGTTACAAGCAAATTAACTGCACTTGGAAAAAGAAAACAAATGCAACAAAAATCCAATTAGTAGGACCTGCTTTCTTAATCACATTGTTTATACATTTCACATCTGTTTTACAAACTTTCTGCCCATGTATCTCACTGCGTTATTGTTCTTCAAATTTAATACCATTACATGCAAAGCAACCAGGTACAGGCATAGCCTATTGTGCAGCAAATTTAAGCTACATCCAGTACACCTGCAGCCACTAAATGTCTTGAGAGCCAGTCTAATCCTTCATGTAGTCCCAAACCACTCTGGGCATCACAGCCTTGAATATGCCAGCTGCGACCACAGCCTAGTTTATACAAACTGAGTAACTGTGTAATTTCTTCTACTGTCAGTGCTCCAGTCACATCCTGTTAAATTAAAAAAAAACAAATTCTTTGTTGCAATTTTAAAAAAATTATTTCCTTCAAAAGGTTAGTCCCTTCTGTCCATCAATTAAACGTTATTTCTCAAGACATTTCCATACTGAGTATAATGTTCAAAGACCTTGGATACACGCAAAACCCAATGAGTTCACTCAGAGGGTTACAGTTAACTCAGTTGATAAGATTTTTGAATCTTAACAGGATTGAAGGTAAAGTGAACAGCAATGGCCCCATGGTGTGCTTGACCTTGTTTGAAGAGTTATGGCAAATGTCTGCTTAACATTCTTGTTACATCTTTCTGAAGTTACATTTGTTCCTAAATGCAATTGATCTTTTGCTCAAGAAATGTGCGTTCATTCACTTCAATTTTTCTGTTTTCTTTATTCAGGTCTTTTGTAGATCAGTTGATCAAACAATAGTCTAAAATGTAATACGTAATAAAAAGAGAAGCTGGAGTAGGCTAAATACCAGATCATGGTGGCACTGTTGTTTGTTAAGGTCCAGTTGATTGCTTATCTCTACCACTTTTTTACATTAAACCCATCTTTCTCAACATCCTACTTTAAAATTTATCCCTATTTTGAATGAACCCACCACCAAGTCTCTACGGTGTAAATAATAAATTCACCAACTGTGTGAAATCTCGTCTGCCCTTAATGGCCGATTCCTTATTTTGATACAAGGGCCCCAATACTGCGACCAGCAAAAACAAATTCGAAATCTACCATACCATAAAATGTTGTATCTTTCCATGAGATCACTTGTCATTCCTTAAACTCAAAAGAATGACAAGTGATGAGTGCAGGCCTAGCCTGCTTAATTTCTTCTCATACGATATATACACCATCCCAGGAATCTGGTGACTCTTCACTACTCTCTCTATGGTAAATTTATCCTTTCTTATGTACAGAGTCAGAGTTGAAAGGCAATATTCCAGTTGTGGTTTCACCAAGTTAATGGAAAATGGTATATACAAGTGCTCAAAACCTCTAACAATCAAGGCCAATGTAACTGGTGAAACACAACCCTAAAATATTAAACCAGTTTTCCAATTAACATACCTGCTTATTGGCAAAGATAAGTAGTAAAGCATCCCTTAACTCTTTTTCAGTCAACAACTTGGCCAATTCACTGTGTGCCTCCATTAATCGGTCTCGGTTGCTGCTATCAACCACAAATACAACTGCTGCAGGAATAAAAAGCAAAGAATCAAATATTTGTATATACTGTAGTATTTTAACCCAAAATGGTACTAATTAAAGTCACCTTCCAGTAGAGTTGATGATTTAACAACTGTTTTTAAAAAAATTGTTTTTGCTCTCTATTGAATCTTTCTATTTTATTTGTTGACATATTTAAAGTAAATTAAATATTTTAAACTCTTGTATGTCTCACTGAGGAATATTCAGTCCGACTGTTTAGAGAGCCAAATTACTGTCTGAGCAGCTAAACATCAAAAAAATCTCACACAGGGTGATGTGCAAATCAATCCAGTTACTGTTAATAGCCACTCAAAACCATGGAAAATGTTTGGCAGTTAATTTATAAAGCAAACCCTATTCATCTGGTGACTAAAACTGAGCCAAAAGATTTTGTTGACAAAATTAAGTTCACTTCAGTGCAATAAAACCTAATAATAAAGAAAAAAAATTTGTAAATCGACAAGCAATAAAATTAATTAGTCACTACCAGCACCAAGCACAGCACTGGGATGATGCCAGTATCCCAGAATTGCACAATTATTCACAAAATACTAAATTAATAATAACACTAACCTTGCGTATTGAGGTAATAATGCTTCCAGAGTGGTCTCAGCTTATGTTTGCCTCCTACATCCCAGATTGTAAACTTGAGATTTTTATATTCTACAGTTTCCACATTAAAACCTGCATGCGGGGGGGAAAGTACTAATTTCACAATTTGTCTCACTTAAAATAAGATTAGAAAACTTACGTTAATTTGGAAGGATGTGGGCTGACAAATACGAAATGAAAGGAAAATAATACGCATAGACATTCTGCTTATGTAACTTCTGAATGAAGAACCAGACAGGTATAGTCAATCAATATTTGTCATCTTTAACTACAATGCAGCCCTAATCTTAGCATTTAAGGATTTTTTTAGCTATATTTTAAAAAAACACACTGGTATTCAGATTAGATGATAGCATGACATTAATGTTCACTCAATGTTTGGAAATTAGTGACCACTCCCAGTCTCAAATTGTTTTCTTCTCCCTGGCTAGCAGAAGGTTGAAAACAACATTTTTTCCCCCACATTGATTCCACCTGCCCTTCTGCATCATCTGTAAAAGTCACTTGACTATATCCTTGTACCAGTTCATGAAGATAAAGGAATCTCATCCAGGAGATCATTAGCTGTATACTTGACTTCTCGGTGACCCCATTTTACACCTTCATTAACTTAAATTTATCTATATCTTACTACCTTTTAACTTAAAGTAGGTCCGATTTAAGCATTAAAATTTCAGTTACAATGAAGGGTTTCAAAATCTCTCCACTACTGCACCTCTTCTAACTTACAATGCTCAGAGATACCGATGTTCCTCTAATTCTCGAACAAAAATAAACTTGGAGGAACTGAGCAGGTCAGGCAGCATCTGTGAAGGCAAAATGAGTGTCAGTGTTTCCGATTGAGACTCCGCTTTGGGATTGAGTTTTAAGGGGCGAAAGCTAGTTTAAAGAGGGGAAGGAGGCCAGGCAGGTTGGTAGGCAGATAGAGCCAGGTGTGGAAGGAAGATCACAACTGAGGTTGAAAGGTTATTTGTAGAGACAACAGAGAAAGGTGTAGACAGCAGACAGAAAGAAACAGGTTGGGAAGTGATAAGTAACAGTAGGCCAGGAGTTTTTGGAAGGGATGTGTCTGAGAGGATCTGGATCAGAAGGAGAAGGAAAGGAATGGAGAAGACATGGGTTATATGATATACAAGAATTCATCCCATTGGACTGAATCCATGATTTGCATCCCAGTACTCTGCATTAATGCATTTCCCAGTCTCTCATTCCCCTTCCTACCCACGTGAACCCAACTATTACTTGCCAACTGCTCTCTCATCACTGTACTGATCAGCTCCACTTTACACTTTTCGTCCTGATGTAGGGTCTTGACCCAAAATATCAACTATCCCTTTGCCTCCACGGATGCTGACTGACCTGCTCTGTTTCTCAGTTTTATTTTTGCCCCAGATTTCAACATCTGGGGTGCCCAGAATGTTTCTTCCAAATCTTGCTTCCTGCACATTTCCAAAGGTTGCATCAATGGTTAAAATTTTTAACTGCTGAAGCACTAAGATCTGGAATTCCAATTTTTTTTTGTTATTAATATGCCCAAATTTTACTTATCTACTTTAAAGGCAAAAATTGCTAGTTAAAAGTTAATGTTACTCTATATTAAAATGCTGTACAAATACAATTTTATATTATTAACACAATCAGCTCTCTGGTTCAATGCAATTTACCTATTGTAGGAATAGGCTGCATAAACTCATCCTGTTTCAATTTAAAAAGAATAGTTGTTTTGCCTGCTCCATCCAGTCCTAAAGTAACTACACGGATCTCCATTTTGGGTCCAATATGAACACGGTTATCCTATTAAGAAAAAAAAAGTGAAATTTGAATTTAGTTTTTAGTATTAAAAATCTGATAAATTTCTAAATCAAATTTTTCATCAACTGTTATAATGCAGGATTCTGCACTGCAGCCACAGCTTTATAACATCAAGGCCTACTCTTACAACAGCCACAGATGCTAGCTAGCCTACTGAGTTGTTCCCCAGTCTTTTGTTTTTATATCACACTGTTAGAGTACCTTTCACATATAATTTATTTCACACAAGATGTTTCTTCTGATACTGTTATTTTGCGCAACTCCAAAGAAAAGAACAACCCATAACTGTATATAGCACATTCTCAAATAAAAGTGATTTTCCCCAGAACTTTATTGAATTCACATGTGACAGACCTCTGGCAATGTCAATACTCCTGCTCAATCCTGAAGAATGTCAGTTACCCTCAGTTTCCACCTACAGCAGCATGATAAAGGAAATTCCAAATGGCCGATAGGCAAGCAATAAAGATCAATATAATACATTTTTTTAGGATTCATTCTCCAAGAGTAACAAGATCCCTCTGAGTACCAACACCTTTTAATCTCTTGTTACTTAAAAGCATCCACCTTTATTTTTTTCTACCAAAGTGGATGTACTCATTTTTCTCTTACATTTGTCATCCCATTCACTTAGTCTGTCTACACCCCTCTGAAGCCTCTTTGCATCCTCTCCACAGCATAGACTGCCACCTAGCTTTATATTAAAGAGGGATACACTGTTTCCCTCATCCAGATTACTGACATATATTAAGTCCCAGCATGGATTCCTGCAGCAGCTGATCACTTGAAAATGACCCACTTATCCCATGTTTCTGTCCATTAACCAAACATCAATCCATGCCAATATACATCTCCAAATGATCAGTGATCTTTTGTGCAGCACCTATTCAAAGGCCTTCTAAGAGTCTTAAGCATACACGTACTGGTTCCCATTTATTCATTCAGCCAGATAGATACAACTAAATTTCAAAAGATTTATCAAACATGATTTTTCTTTCATAAATGAAAATTACAGGATTTAGCAGAATTAAAAATGCTCTGTAACAACTTCCTTAATATTCTAATATTGTCTCTAATACTGATGGTAAGCTAACTAGTCAGTGGTTCACCATTTTCTCTCTTCTTCCTTTCTTAACTTGTGGAGTAACATTTGCTACATTCCTATCTGTGGTAAACATTCTCAAATCTATGGAAATTAAGTTCTAACCTTCCATTCTGGACATGGGACAAAGTTATAATCACAGAACTTGAAAGCTGGAAATTATACCAAGCAAGTCAGGTGAAAATTAGGTTATTTGGCATGATATGGCAAATGGCAAAAACGTTGCCACTTAGTGAACAGAATCTTTGCATGACAAGCACAACTAAGATTTTAATACGGTTGTATCAAGTCACTCAGCCTTTCTTAAAATTATTTGAGACTTCTGATAAAAAAAAATTTTAAAAACTGCTAAATCTTTTTCAAAATTACTTTTATCTCTTTATAACTCACTTCTTACTACTACTAAGCTGCTCTACATTCTTTTCATTTAATTTTTTTTCCGAGAATCAATGCTGTTGTCTGACCACTATGTGTCTCTTAAGTGCCTTCTAATTTAAGATAATTTCAGTTCTTTTTCCTTGGTAGTACCTCTGAAATGTGAACTACTTGAGTTAATTCCTATTCTTTGGGTCCTGAAGTGTTAGCCAGGGCCAGTATTATAGGCAGGTGGTGAATGGACAACATATGAAATATGATATTTAGTCACATGCTGCCCAGAGATCTGACATTCTCTATGGCATTCACAGAACATGGAAACCTACAGCAGAGAAACAGGCCCTTCATTCCACCAAGTCTGTGCAACGATGACGCCAAATTAAACTAAATCTATCTGCCTGCACATGGCTCGTATTTCTCTATTCCCCACCTGCCCAAGTGTCTAAATGTCTCGCTATCATATTTGCTTCTACCACCTTCCCTGCAGGGCATTCCAGGAACCTACCATTCTAAAGCACAACTTGGTCTTGAAAAACTCCTTCAGATTTTTGTTTTCTCATCTTAAACCTCTGCCTTGGATTGTAGTCTCTACCCCATACCCCAACTCCACTCAACCTGGTTCTATCTTTCATCTTCCAGCCTCTGTCTCACTTGGCTTTCTTCCCTCTACACTCTTGGTCCTGATCCAAGGGCTTCAACCCAAAATCCCGACAACCTCTTTGCCTCTAATAGATACCGCTTGGCAAAATGAATTTTTTCAAATTCCAGCAACTGCCATCTCTTACTCTCTGCCCTCTAATATTATGACATTTCTACGCTGAGGTAAAAGGTAGACCTAGCAACACACACACACACACACAAGATGCTGGAGGAACTCAGCAGGCCAGGCAGCGTCTATGGAAAAGTAGAGCTATCTATGCCTCAATTTTATAAACTTATATTACCCTTACCAATCAGACCATTACATTTTCATCCAAATATATATATTCCAGAAGTCACTGTAATATCCTTAATTAACACTACAGATCATAGACTTCCATTTAGAAAAACACCCCTCTACCATGAAACCTGTCTTCTACAACCAAATCAATTTTTAAATCCAGTTTTCTTACTGATGATCCCATGCGACTTAATCTTTTGAATCAGCCTACCACGAGGGATCTTGTCAAATGCTTTACTGAAGCCCATGTCAAAATAACCACTGCTCCACACTCAATCAATTTCATCCTCCTTTAACAAAAGTAAAATCTGAAATAGGATCTCCCCGCCCCTCTCCCCATGCACAAAACTATGCTGACAAGTGCGTACTTTTCCAAATGCAAGTAAATCCTATCTCCCAAACTTCGATGCAAGGCTCATCAGTCTATAACCTCCTAGTTTGCCCTTTTGTCATTCTTGAACAAAGAAACAACACTGGCTGTTCTACAATCCTTTGGCACTTCAGCCACAGCAAAGGAAAATACAAAGATCTCTGTCAAAGCCTCTTCCACTTTGCTTTTCTCAGACCCTGGGTACTTGAGGAAATAGCCACAAGAGACTCATATATCTGCCTGTTCCTCCTGGCAATCATTCATCCACCTGGCTGAATCTGTGGTTGACCACCTCCTAAAACCCTCACTTATGATACTTCCCACATCCTATATGCGCTATAGCGAATCCATCTGTCACTCCAACTGATACATGTGTTCTGAGAGGAGCTTCAGCTGGACACACTTCCCTTCATCCAGGGAGTTATAATCTATTTTGATTGGTGAAGGGATAAGAAATCTTTCAAGGAAGTACCAAAATATCCTTGACGCAGTTATTTTGTCCTCTAGGTAATCTCTCCTAGAATACAGCATGGATTAGAGAATTTGTCTTGAAAGGCTACTGCCAGGTATGATATCAACTGTTCATTGAAACTGGCTGAAAGCAATTAAAACCTCAGTACTGGGGATCTTGGCCTGGGAGAAGTACCATCAATGCTGTTTCCACAGAATCCACTGGCAGGGTCAGTGAATCAATGTCATTATTTCCATTCCAATCCAAATTATGTAAAATTGTTATCCAAACTTCATTTTGTTTTATTTACAGATGGTGTAATTTGAACTAATGTTCTTCCAACTGGCTTCTCAAGACAAATAAGTGCATCAAGTAGTATGCCAAAGAAATCGTTAGCTTTTATTTGGCTTACACCGCAAAATGAAGATACTCAACACTGAATCACAGAGTAAACAAAATCTCAGTGAAGGAAGAGGAACAGATACTTTACCTTTGTGAAGGTTACAGGGATACTGGCATCCACTTGGACATGGTCAGCAAGCTCACTGAATTGTTGCTGTTGCTTCTGTAAGGTTTCCAATAAACAAGTAATCTCCTGTTTCGCCATCACAACCCGACAATCATCCTAGTCAGGAAAGTAAAAGGAATTGAGTCATTCTGAGTTCACTTTTGTTGGAAGGAGTTAGCCCAACATTTGTCAAGGTAAAAATGGAGGAATCCATTTTAAGGAGTAATTGCAGGACATGTAGAATGTCAGAAGTCAATGATGCTGAATCAACATTTCTCAAGTCAAGTCACTTTTATTGTCATTTCGACCATAACTGCTGGTACAGTACATAGTAAAAAATGAGACAACGTTTTCAAGACCACGGTGTTACATGACACAGTACAAAAACTGGACTGAACTATGTAAAAAAAAAAGCAGAGAGCGCTACACGACTACAGACCTACACAGGACTGCATAAAGTGCACAAAAACAGTGCAAGTATTACAATAAATAATAAACAGGACAATAGGGCAAGGTGTCAGTCCAGGCTTCGGGTATTGAGGAGTCTGATAGCTTGGGGGAAGAAACTGTTATATAGTCTGGTCGTAACAGCCCGAATGCTTTGGAGCCTTTTCCCAGACGGCAGGAGGGAGAAGAGATTGTATGACGGGTGCATGGGGTCCTTCATAATGCTGTTTCCTTTGCGGATGCAGCGTGTAATGTAAATGTCCATGATGGCGGGAAGGAAGACCCCGATGATCTTCTCAGCTGACCTCACTATCCACTGCAGGGTCTTGCGAACCAGGCAGTGATGCAGCTGCTCAGGATGCTCTCAATACAACCCCTGAAGAATGTGATGAGGATGGGGGGTGGGAGATGGACTTTCCTCAGACTTCGCAGAAAGTAGAGACGCTGCTGGGCTTTCTTTGCTATGGAGCTGGTGTTGAGGGACCAGGTGAGAAATTTGGTGCTCTTTACGATCTCTACCGAGGAGCCGTTGATGTTCAGCGGGGAGTGGTCGCTCTGTGCCCTCCTGAAGTCAACAACCATCTCTTTTGCTTTTTTCACATTAAGAGACAGGTTGTTGGCTCTGCACCAGTCCATTAGCAACTGCACCTCCTCTCTGTAAGCTGACTCATCGTTCTTGCTGATGAGACCCACGACGGTCATGTCATTGGCGAACTTGATAATATGGTTCGAGCTGTGTGTTGCAGCACAGTCATGGGTCAGCAGAGTGAACAGCAGTGGACTGAGCACACAGCCCTGTGAGGCCCCCGTGCTCTGTGTGATGGTTTTGGAGATGCTGCTCCCGACCCGGACTGACTGAGGTCTCCCAGTCAGGAAGTCTAGGATCCAGTTGCAGAGGGATGTATTCAGGCCCAGTAGGCTCAGCTTTCCAATCAGTTTCTGAGAGATGCATGCTGAACTGAAGAATATGAACAGCCTCCGAACGTATGTGTCTTTTTTGTCCAGGTGGGTTAGGGCCAGGTGGAGGGTGGTGGCAATGGCATCATCTGTTGAGTGGTTGGGACGGTACACAAACTGCAGGGGGTTCAGTAAGGGGGCAGCAGGGTCTTGATATGCCTCATGATGAGCCTCTCGAAACACTTCATGATGATGGATGTGAGTGCAACGGGACGGTAGTCATTGAGGCAGGACACTGAAGACTTCTTCGGCACAGGGACGATGGTGGAGGCCTTGAAACACGTTGGAATGGTGGCGCTGCTCAGGGAGATGTTGAAGATGTCAGTGAGAACATCTGCTAGCTGGTCTGCACATCCTCTAAGCACTCTACCAGGGATGTTGTCTGGTCCAGCAGCCTTCCGTGGGTTAACCTTGCACAGGGTTCTTCTCGTGTCGCCCACGGTGAGGCACAGCACCTGGTCATTTGTAGGAGGGGTGGACTTCCTTGGCCTTGATGTAACGGAAATCACATTTCACGAATCTGCTAGAATTCTTTAAGGGTGCAACAGTGAATAATGGAGAAGCTGTAGATCTAATAAATTTGGTTTACAGAAAGCATTCAAAACAATGTCACAAAGCATTATCACACAGCACATGGTTGTGTGCAGGTAATATATTGGTGCGGGTAGCAGTGTAACTGATGAAAAGTAAATTTGGAGTAAATAGTTACATCTGATCTGGCAATTAATAAGTAGTGGGCTATACAGGTATCAGTGCTGGGACTTCAAATCTTTAGAGTTTATATTGATGACTTGAATTGAAGGGGCCAAGTATAATACAGCCAAATCTGCATGTGATACAAAATAGATGGTTAACAAGTGAGGAGAAAACAAAGCAGCAGCAAAGGGTCATACAGGTAGATGGGTACAGTGAGTGAACAAGCAGTTGACAAATGTGGGAAAATAGTTCAATGCGCGAAAACAGTCAAGATAGCATTGGTGAAGCATGGCAATGCCTTGTGGGAAACTTACAAAACTTCTAAATATACTTCCTCTGAACTACTCTCACTGCAATCTGCAGCCTGTAATTTCACTTTAAGTAATGCACATTTGAAGTGTCTTAACAAACTAGCAATTTTATCATCTTCTGAAGGACACCATGGCCTTAACGCTCAGGAATGCAGGTACAGCACTTTTAAACAAACGAAAGTACATTGTCACGGCCAGTAGAGAGGGAGGATACCAAGAGTGCAAGCCAAACTAAAATGTCAAGGTGTAAAATTTCCTCTAACTAGCAGCTTGCTAGCAAATGAGGGATTGCTGCAATGTCTGTTTCACAGAGACATCATTCACTCTGGACAAATCGAATATGTCGGTAAGACCCGAGGTCTTCTTGATTCACCAGATGGACCATACTGCTGACTTGAAAAAAGCAGAAGATGGGGGTCTCTGTGTCATGATACACTCTTTGTGGTGCTCAATAATTGTCTTGTCTCAATTTTGTTCCCCTAACCTGGAACATCTAATGATTAAGTGTTGACCATATTCTACCAATTTACATGCTGCCAGAGGCCAATATTAAGCAAGCACCATATGTACTGAGTGCCTCGATCAGCAAACAAGAAACAACCTACGCTGATGCCTTTCAAGTCATTCTTGGGGATTTCAGTCAGGCTTGTTTGAAGAGCTCCTTGTCCAATGTAATCAATACATCACCTGCCGCACGAAGTGTCCCAACAATCTCGACCACTACTAAACTACGATTAGGAATACCCACCGTTCCATAACTAGAATGGGATATCTGACCATCTGCTTGTCCTCTTTCTACCTGTATACATGCAGAGGCTAAAGAGCAAGACCCAGAGATAAGGACAACAAAGAGGTGATCACAGCAAGCAGAGAAGCAGCTATATGATTGCTTCGGGTCAGTGGACTGGGCAGGGTTCAGGGACTCGAGAGGATTTAAACGAATATGCCACGGTTGTCATGGTACTTTACAAAAACAGTTGTAGATGATCATGTCCCCACAAAGTCATTTGGAGTATTCCCCAAGCAGGAGATCCACAATCTGCTGAGGGCCAGATAAGTGGTGTTCAGGTGTGGCGACAAGTAAACTACAAGAGGTCAAGGTACGAACTCTGGAAAATAACCTCACATGCAAAGCAGCAATTCTGGACCAAACTTGAGTCATTGAAGTACACTCAACAGCCGTGGCAGGACTTGAATTATATCATTTCCGACAAAGTGAAACTAAGCAACATAAGGTGACAAGGTTTTGCTCCCAAATGGGTTCAATGCCTTTTATGCTCATTTTGACCATCAGTGGAAAGTGGAGGCACTTTCATGAACTTCCACAACCCTTAACAGCTCTGTGATTTCAGTTTCTGGGGCTACTGCAAGAGCATTCTTCAGGAAGGTGAACCCAAGGAATGCATTTGGCAGAATACTAAAGGTATGTGCTGATCAACTGGCGAGAGTGTTCACTGAAAACTTTCACCTCTTATCGTCAGTCTGATGTACCACCTGTCTCAAGTGGGCTTCAATTATACCAGAGTGCCTAAGAACAACCTAGTAAGCTGCCTCCATGACTACTGTCCAGTAGCACTTGCATCTACTGCAATTAAGTGCTTTAAGAGGTTGGAGATGAAACATAATCAACTCCTGCCAGAGAATCAACTTGGATCTGCACCAATATGGGAACAACAGATGCCATTTCATTGGCACTTCACTCAACGCTGGAACATCTGGACAGTGAAAACACATACATCAGGATGCTCTTCAGTGACTACAGTTCAGCATTCAATCCCATCTTCTGCTCAAAGCTAATCAATAAGGTTCAAAGCCGAGGCCTCAAAACATCCTTGTGCAACTGGATCCTTGATTTCCTCACTTGCAGACCCAGTCAGTTTTGGCATGGCAACACCTCCTTCACAATTACCATCAGCACAGGGGCACAAGACTGTGCTTAGCACTCTGCTCTTCTCACCTCACACTTACGATGTGAAGCTAAGCATAACTCCAACTCCATACTTAAGTTTGCTAGCAAAACTATTGTCATTGTCCAAATCAAAGGTGGAGACAAATCAGCATAAAGGACAAAGAATGAAAATCTGGCTGAGCAGTGCCACAACAACACCCTCTCACTCAATGTCAACAAGACCAAGGAACTGATTGTTGACTACAGCAGGAGGAAACTGGAGGTCCATGAGCCAGCTTCTTCTTTTTAAATGTCAGGGTGAATTCAATCATATTACAATCACTTTCCCTCAAGGGTTCTTTTCCCTTAAACTCTAATCAATTCCAGTTCATTGCACAACACCAAATCCGGAACAGCTGATCCCCTCATGGGCTCAACCACAAGCTGCTCTTAAAAAAAAAATCGTAGGCATTCTAGAAATTCCCACTCTTGGAATCTAGAACCAACCTGATTTACCCAATCTACCTGCATTTTGAAATCTCCCATGACTATTGCAATATTGCCCCTTAGGTGTGCCTTTTCTATCACCCATTGTAATTTGTACACCACATTTGTACACCACACTGTTTGGGATCTGTATTTAACTGCCATCTGGATGTTTTTACCCTTGCAGTTCCTTAGCTCTGCCCACAACAATTCAACACCTTCTAACCCTATGTCACCTCTTTCTAATGATTTGATTTCACTTTTTTACAGATAGAGCAACACCACCCACTCTGCCTGCCTACCTGTCCTTTCGATACAGTGTGTATCTTTAGACATTAAGCTCCCAGCTATAATCTTCTTTCAACCAAGATTCAGTGATGCCTACATCATCGTACGTGCCAATCTACAACTGTGCTACAAGTTCATCTTATTCCGTATACTTTGTGCATTAAAATCTAACACCTTCAGTCCAGTATTCACCCTTCTCGAACTTGTCCACCTTTTACATTGCAACTCATCCTGTTGACTGCAATTCTAAGTATATTCAAGATTGTTAGAGAACAGAAGAATCAGGGAGGGAGGGAGGCATAGATAGGAAAGGGCGAAATGAGTCAAAGATTAGGTCAGCTCAGAAAGACAGAGCAGAATTAATGGGCTATGGGATCAATGCCCCTAATATTTATTATTTTCCTATGTAATCCACAATCAAATCCACAATTTTCTCGGAAGCAGTAAATGCAAGGAGCGGTAAAAGAAAAGTGAATATCAGGATAGGGTTGTATGTTGTATATGTTGTATTGACCTTCATTAGTTGAGTTCAAACACTGTGTGGTAATGTTGTAGCTCTATAAAACTAATTAGACCACACTTGGAATATTGTGTTCAATTCTAGTTGCCTCCAGAAAGATATGGAAGCCTTAAAGAGGGTGCAGAGTAGGTTGATCAGGATGCTGCCTAGATTAGAGAGTATGCTTAGCAAGCTGGGGCTCTTTGGAGTGAAGAAGGATGAGAGGTGCCTTGATAAAGGTATATAAAAATGGACAAGGCACAGATGGAGTGGACAGCCAGCGCCTTTTCCTTGAGGGCAGAAACGGCTAATACAAAAGGGCATAATTTCAAGGTGACTGGAGAAAAGTATATGAGGGGGAAAGGTCAGAGGTAGAATTAAAAGAAACAGTAATAAATGTATGGTATGCATTACCATAATGTGGAGGTGGATACATTAGGAAGATACATGACGTTTAGATAAGCACGTGGATGAAAGAAAAATGGAGGGCTATGTGGGGGGAAGCATTGGATTAATCTTGGAGTAGGTTAAATGGCTGACACAAGATCATGGGTCAAAAGGCCTATACTATTCTACCTATCTGCTAGTCCTTCATAAAGACTATTCAGGAAAAAATTTCAACTTGTAATCCATTTGTTAAAAAAGTGAGCCAACCTTCCTCCAAGACTACAATACTTCAGCAAATGGAAGTCTTCGGTTAAATTTGTTATTGTGTTCTGAGTAACACAAAATGTGCTTCATAGTTTTACCACCTACCTGCTGTAATGTTTTTTCACAGTGGAGACAAGCTGTTGAAACCTGAGATAGCAAAATTGTCATGTCCTCTTGCTGTCGTCTTAGCCATATCAACTTCTCTCGCACATGTGCATCAACTACACTTAATGCCATTTCCTCCTGTCGACACAGTGTTTCATGCAATTCTGCAAAGTATGCACTAACACAGGATCGTGCATTCTCAGCAGTACCTGGAACCTACAAAAGGGCAAACAGGGTTACACTATTATTGAGGCCCTTATTCATTACAGAAACATTGCAGAATCAACTGTGGGATATGCTCATTATTACAGGTATCATTGGTGTCATTAACTGTCAATT
Organism: Hypanus sabinus; assembly: GCF_030144855.1. Taxonomy (NCBI): domain Eukaryota; kingdom Metazoa; phylum Chordata; class Chondrichthyes; order Myliobatiformes; family Dasyatidae; genus Hypanus; species Hypanus sabinus. The sequence goes on along the minus strand of NC_082719.1, from coordinate 62,740,282 downwards.
GACAAATATAAATTTTAGAGGCAGCAAGCAAACTTCACTCTAGTCTTGTATTTCTGTGATTTAAAAGAGAAGCAATTTTTATATTATTCTCTTTTCCCCATTATCTCCTTTTTTTTTGCATTATTTCCCAATGTAATTTTATTAACCACTCCAGAGGCCCTTGCAAAACCTGGGAAATTAACGAAGTATTCTACCATTATTAAGCAACAGAGCAAATCAACATTTAAAAATCTATCACTTTCACTTAAATCCTTAAATTGTGCTTATTCATTCTGGTAATGTTAAGACAGTTAACTAAATCCTATCTTTACTAATAATGGAAGTATGATATGCAAGCAGGCAAACAAATAGGATCACTTATCAGATTATTAGACGAGTCGATGAAGCAATTGCCAACCTTTCACAATTAACCTGATGAGTTGTCAATAAACAAAGGTACTGTAGCGATGTGCTACACAACAGCGCTCAAATAACGACATGCAGTCGGTAAGTCGTTTCAAGACTAGTTTATTCAAACTTCGCAGTGCTGGCATTTAAATCCCTAGCGCCCGCCCTCTCCAGGCAGAAATGACGTCGGATATGCATTACCAAAGTCTCCCCCCGCGCGCTGGCTACTTGTGAGCCGGTTCGCCTGCGCAGAAAGTGGGTCGCCACAGTATAACTTTTTATTATTATTTGTGGTAATATTACTTTGTGTTGTGTGTGAGTTACATACTGTGCAGTGTATCTTGGTCTGGAAGAACGTTGTTTATCCCCCCATGTAACATGTATATGACTAAATGACAATAAACTTGAAGTTGAATATGACAATATTTAATCACACTAAAATTAAGCAATGGAAAATATTTATGGAAATAGTGCTCTGGTAAATCTATAAAGAAATCCATCATATTTAAATAATAGACAAAACACTAAATCCCTTAAGAGATGCATTAGACTTACATGTTCAGTGTGAGCCATTCCAATTCTGTTCTCTACTATTTGTTCTCCTCCTTCAACTTTCTGAATAATCTCACCTAGTTTTCTGGAATAGTCAGAGATTTCCTCTGTAAAACTGCGAATGCAGTGTGCCATATCCAAAATGGATGCACGGATTTGATCTGCTTCTGTTTCTAAGAGTATATTCTGTGATTTAGAAAAAAATAAAACATGGATTACAAAGACAGTATCACTAAGCAATGTTCTTCACTTCTACTTAGAGTTCTTAATACAAACTCCTACCAATAAATCATTTTTCAATTGCACAAAGCCAAATAGTATTTTTCTAGATTATTCAGTTTAAACCCATTTCTTAGCAGCAAGAAGTGGATTAATTTTTCAAGATTACTACAGTTACTGTATGTCATAGTTTAGTCAGAATATGCCCAAGGTTCCTGAACAACTTTTAGAATAGTATCTCAGCATTACCAGCGGCAAAGATTCAACTGGCTCAGTTTCTAACAAATGACAGTTACTTTATATATTTACATCATCAGTGACATTTGTTTCCAAGAAAAAAAATTTGAATAAATGATCATATATAGGAACTAATTTAAAGATTAGGGATAAGATTTTCAGTTACAAATGCTGCTAACACGTTAAATTATCAAATTTAACTAATTAGTCATCAATTTCCAAGATCATTTCCAGAACAAGATCAGCTGCTTATCAAGTCAATTGCACACATATTCTGCTTCCATACAAATTGAAGTAGCAGGAGTGATTAGTAGGGAAATGGCAACTGATTTGTGATGAAACTCAAGTCTGGAAAGAAAGCAACCATAACAACGTATATCTGAGGTGAAAGCCATACGAACTTCAAAAATAACAATAGAAGCAGACCATTTGGCCCTTCAAGCTGGCTCTGCTATTCAGCATCATAGCTGACCTTGTACATCAACTCCATTCATCTGCATTATTCAGATATCTTGGTTATTCCACCATTCAAAATTCAATTTCAGTTTTCAGTGCAACCAATTCCAGTCTCCACGGTGCTCCCAAAACAGATTTCCAAAGATCCATTACCCTCTTAAATCCTAAAGTTCTTGTTTTTTGACTCATTTTTCATATGCTCTGCTAAATTCTGAATTCTGTAACTCTCAATGATGAGATCACCTCTTATCCTTCCAAACACTAGAAAATAGAGCCAAACCTATTATTTATCCTCATAGACAAACCCAGTATTCCTGGAACCAGTCTAGTGAATTTTCAATGCATTCCTTTTATTACCAATGTCTCCCTCTTTAGTTAGGGAATCAAAACTGTATGTTGTTTTTTTCCAGATTATGGTCTCAGCAAGATCCTACATAATAAGGCACCTTTATTCTTCTACACCATTTACCGTCCTAATTACCTCCTAAACTGTACATCATCTTTCTGTTATTTATGCACAAGTAAGTCCAGGTCCCTTTAAACATCAAAAATGCCTCTCTACAAGAAACTTGGATGATCTGTACTTGCGATTGTGTAAAACAGCCACACCCAGGTGAAGCAGATAAAAAAAACATTTTTTGGAGAATAGTAAAAGTTTGAAATTAGCTACTGGAGGCTGGTACATGGTTGTTTTATTGAGCAAGTTTATGATGTGAAGTAGAGAAACAGAGTCCATTTATAACACAGGTGGCCCCACAGTACATATTATGGCATTTAACCATGTAGTGACCATTCCCCCACTCAAAATTTCTTGGAAATTAGTGCAATTGTATTTTTAGGTAGAATACTAAATTTTAAAAATTGATTTTGAATTAGAGAAAATAATGCAGTAAAAGGTTGAATAATCAAATGTCATTGATAAAAAGCGTATCAGGCCTCAGGAGCTCTTTGTCACCCAAATTAGACACAAATTACATTATATTATCTTACTGAAGAGGAGAAAGAATCAAGTAATCACTCTTCCAAGGTTTTTTAAAATATAGCAATCATGTTAAGCTTGAAAAGAAACAATATTTCACTAGTCTTACACTGGATTCAATGCTTAAACATTCCCAAGTTTAATCCATACATCCTGTACAAAACTATCTTATATGTTAATTTATTACTTCCACTCTAAATATTATGATGCAAGACAAGGTTTAAAAATATAGAATATATACGCAACACATTAAAACTATAAATACCTTGTGTCCTTGATGCTTGGCATATTCCTTGCATACACAGCACATCAAGGGACTTGATTGACATCCTTCTTCTAAACAAACAAATTCAATTGCATGCACTTGGTGTTGAGAGCACATGGTCTTCTCATGTGGTTTGTCAGCCAGAGGTACTCTTCGATGTTTGGCCAACGTCCGTGTAGAGTGTGTTAATTGGGAGCAGTCTGCACAAAGATGAGTTGCACACACAGTACAATACATGGATGCATCGTGGTTTTCATCTTCATCACAGCGGATAATATGCTTCAAAACATTTAAGCATAGAAAGTAAAATGTTAACTTGCGTATAATCAAGTAACAAACATTTTTTCCTGTCCAATTCAAACCAGTTTACTGCACAAACTATACAACAAAAAAGGTACACTAAAGGCATATAATCATTCCAGTAATATTATAAAGTAGAATAAACTCTACATTGTGTACATTATTATGAAGCAACATACTTTAAATTATTTTGCGGCATGCACCATATTTATATATAGTTAATTATAATGACCAACATTTGCTGTCCTAGCAAAATAGATACTTCAAGTTCTTTGCTTGAGGCCCTGATCGACTTGAAGTTTTATGTTTTGTTCAAGCCCTGATAATAGAAGGAAGCCTTAAAACACCCACCAACACCCACACCTCTCCATCCACACTCCTTCACAAACCCAAATGTAAAACAAGTTCATATAAGCAATATACAAATATGTGAAAATCAAAATTACAGATACTGAACATCTAAAACATAAACAGAAAATGCCTGAAAGATTTAGGTCAGGATGCCTCTGTCGGAAGAATAACAGACAATATATAATTACACTTGGTATCATTTGCCATCAAAAGCTGAAATGAATTTTCCTTCCATTTACAATATTTCCTTTGTTAAATTACCCACGCTTAAATATATCACTTTGCAAATTTCCCAAAATAGCTGTAATTATTTCTGAAGGACATGTCTCTTCTAGTTTGCCTTTGGTATTTTGACCGTTATCTTAAATTTGTGCCCCTGATTACCAATCCTTCCACTGACATATCACATGCATCCTGCACATCCACAGTTATTATGTTAATAGCTACATACCTCTCCTGACACAGTCAGAACCTCATCAGAAGCTCCATGGGGATTGACAGTGCCATTCTGTAACCGTTCTAGGAGTTCCAGTAAAGCAAAGTTTTTCTTTAGACCCCAGATGCCTGAATCACCTGTTAATTCATAATTAAGTGGTGTTTTTGGAATTCACCAAGTTATTGAGTTCTTCAATTTTCCAATCAAATACAATATTTAGGAATAAAATATTTCTTAACTCATTCAAAAATTTTTGATTAGGCCTAATCTTTCCTACATTCAGAATTTTGTGTATGCACAATAATATTCAATGTAATAGATCCAAGACCGAGGCAGGTAGATAAGGCTTGGCACACCTAGCAACACTGCTACCTCACAGGTCTAGCAACCAAGGTTCAAACTACTTCCAGTGCTATCTGTGTAGAGTTTTCATGTCCTCCTGTGACTGTGTGGGTTTTCTCTAGCTGCTTTGGTCATCTCCCATACTGGCTAGTGTAATTGCCAGTATGCAACTAGTGTAATCCAGTGGGAGGAGGGAGATTTAGAAAGAATAAAGACTATCATAAAATTGGTGCTTAATAGTTGGTGTGGATTTGGAAATCTAAGGGGTTGCTCTCCATTGTTGTAAGACTCCATAACTGGTCCTTACAAAGTTCTATACTTTATTTGGTTTAATAAAATTTTCAGCTTGTCCATACAAACTCAACAAAATTTAATCACAAAATTTACTTCAAGCTTCCGTGGTTAACTGATGTTTTTGTGACACACAATGGAACCTCAGAATGTTCAGAAATTGATTTAACAGTCAGGTGTATTCATTGTAAATCACCTATATAAAGTAGAAAACGTAACAACCAACTTGTGCAAACCCAGATGACCTGAATAGTTGATTTATGTTATAATGTTGGTTGAGGATCTAGCATAGTGGGGAGGAGGAAGCAGGTATGTAAAGTGCACTCAAAATAATGTTATGAAAGTAGAAATTAATATGCAACCTTCTTCTCCCATCAAATAACTGCCACTTACTAGGCAAAATATATTTTTCAAGTGTGTTACAGAAAGCGCATTTTTTTTTCTTGCCAATATTCATTACGCCAAACTTCTTTGTTGCGCGGGTGTAAAATGATGATCCAATGACAGCCTTATAAAACACAGATTAAACTACAGTAATTAAGGTAATATGGCAATTAACATTATAATAGGGAAATAAAATGCAAATTAAAAGTACTAATTTGTAAATGAAATACATAAAATTGACCCTATTTTAAAATGCAATAGAAGTAATGCAAACTGCAGTACAGATTAAGAAATTTAAAACATTTAAATCATTAGAACCATAAATTCCTGGACTAACCTAGTTCAGTCACCTGTCGGTCAAATGGACAACGTACTGCTCTCCCCTGAAGTGGAAGGCGGGTGAGACAATCATGGCAGACCGTATGACCACAAAGGAGCAAGCGAGGTACTTTGTCACCTTGCAGACTGAAAACATCTTCACAAACACCACATTCTAAAACCTAAAAATTAAGAGATTCAGAGGTTATGCAACATAGGACAGTGTTAAACAATATAAAGATTGTACACATTTCATTCCTGATACACAGCAGCGGATTTGGGGGTTTGAGGGAAAGAAAGCATCACACCATTTACAGGGGAAAAGCAATGAAGTTGATTGCTTTGAATTCATGGAATGGACCATATTCAGAGATTCATCTTTGGATCTGAATGATTTTGCCACAGCAATCACCAACTTCATCAAGTCAGGTGTACATATGATATAGGAGAAAAATTAGGCCATTCAACTCATTGAGTCTGCGCCATCATTCTATCATGGCTGATCCCAGAACCCAACTAACCTCATACACCTGTCTACACACCATATCCTTTGATGCCCTGACAGATCAAGAAACTATCAACTTCCATCTTAAATATACCCACAGACTTGGCCTCCAACGGATTCTGTGACAGAGCATTGCAGATTCACCACTCTGTGGCTAAAAGAAAAATCCTCCTCACCTCTGTTCCAAAAGGTTACCCCTCAATTTTGAGGCTGTGCCCTCTAATTTTGGATACCCCCCCCACCATAGGAAACATCCTCTCCACATCCACCCTATTTAGTCCTTTCAACATTTGGCAGGTTTCAATGAGATCCCCACGCATTCTTCTAAGTCCCAGTGATTACAGGGCCAAAGCTACCAAACGCTCCTCATATGTTAATTCCTTCATTCCCAGAAACATCCCCGTGAACCTCCTTTAGATCTTCTCCAATGACAACACATCCTTTCTGAGATTTGGGGCCCAAATACTCCAAGTGCAGCCTAACTAGTGCCTTATAAGCCCTCAGCATTATCTCCTTGCTTTTATATTTCCCAACACTATATCAAGTCAAGTCAAGTCAACTTTTATTGTCATTTCGACCATAACTGCTGGTACAGTACATAGTAAAAATGAGACGACGTTTTTCAGGACCATGGTTTACATGACACAGTACAAAAGACTAGATGGAACTACGTAATAAAAAAAACACAGAGAAAGCTAGACTACAGACCTACACTGGACTGCATAAAGTGCACAAAAACAGTGCAGGCATTACAATAAATAATAAACAAGACAGTAGGGCAAGGTGTCAGTCCAGGCTTCGGGTATTGAGGAGTCTGATAGCTTGGGGGAAGAAACTGTTATATAGTCTGGTCGTAACAGCCCGAATGCTTCGGAGCCTTTTCCCAGACGGCAGGAGGGAGAAGGGATTGTATGAGAGGTGCGTGGGGTCCTTCATAACGCTGTTTCCTTTGTGGATGCAGCGTGTAGTGTAAATGTCCGTGATGGCGGGAAGAGAGACCCCGATGATCTACTCAACTGACCTCACTATCCACTGCAATCCGAGATGATACAATTTCTGAACCAGGCAGTGATGCAGTTGCTCAGGATGCTCTCAATACAACCCCTGTAGAATGTGATGAGGATGGGGGGGGTGGGAGATGGACTTTCCTCAGCCTTCGCAAAAAGTAGAGACGCTGCTGGGCTTTCTTTGCTATGGAGCTGGTGTTGAGGGACCAGGTGAGATTCTCCATCAGGTGAACACCAAGAAATTTGGTGCTCTTTACGATCTCTACCAAGGAGCCGTTGATGTTCAGTGGGGAGTGGTCGCTCCATGCCCTCCTAAAGTCAACCACTATCTCTTTTGTTTTGTTCACATTAAGAGACAGGTTGTTGGCTCTGCACCAGTCCGTTAGCCACTGCACCTCCTCTGTAAGCTGACTTGTCATTCTTGCTGATGAGACCCACTATGGTGGTGTCATCAGCAAACTTGATAGTTTGAGCTGTGTGTTGCAGCACAGTCATGGGTCAGCAGAGTGAACAGCAGTGGACTGAGCACGCAACCCTGGGGAGCCCCCATGCTCAGTGTGATGGTGATGGAGATGTTGCTTCCGATCCGGACTGAGATCTCCCAGTCAGGAAGTCTAGGATCCAGTTGCAGAGGGAGGTGTTCAGGCCCAGTAGGCTCAGCTTTCCAATCAGTTTCTAAGAGATGATTGTGTTGAATGCTGAACTAAAGTCTATGAACAGCATCCGAACGTATGTGCCTTTTTTGTCTATATTCCGTCACTTTTTTCACCCATTCCTCCAATATGTCTAAGTCCTGCTGCAAACACATTGCTTAATCGGCACTACCTACCCCTCCACCTATCTTCATAACGTCCACAAACTTTGCCACAAAGCCATCAATTCCATTATCCAAATCATTAACAAACAATGCGAAAAGCAGCAGTCCCAATACTGACCCAAGGAACACCACTAGTTACTGGCAACCAACCAGAAAAGGCCACCTTTATTCCCCCTCACTGCCTTCCGTCTGTCAGCCATTCCTCTATCGTTGTCAGCATCCTTCCTGTAACATCATAGGATTTTATCTTGTTAAGCAGCCTCATGCATGGCACTTTATCAAATGCCTTCTGAAAATCCAAGTAAATAGCATCCACTGCCTCTCCTTTGTCCAACTTGCTTGTTACTTCCTCGAAGAACTCTAAAACAGATTTGTCAAGCAAGATTTCCCTTTACAGAAACCACGCTAACTTTGACTTATTTTGTTATTAGTCTCCAAGTACCTCAAAACCTAATCCGTAATAATAGACTCCAACACTTTCCCAACCACTGAGGTTAGGCTAACTGGCCTATAAGTTCCTTTCTTTTGCCTTCCTTCCTTCCTGAAGAGTGGAGTGACATTTGCAATCTGTCAGTCCTCCAAGACCACACAAGATCAGATGTTTAGAAACATAGAAAACCTACAGCACAATACAGGCCCTTCAACCCACAAAGCTATGCCAAACATGCCCTTACCTTATAAATTACCTAGGGTTACCATAGCCCTCTATTTTTCTAAGCTCCCTGTACCTATCCAGGAGTCTCTTAAAAGACCCTACCATATTCTTGAAAAATCACGACCAGTGCATCTGTTATCTCTTCAACAACCTCTCTCAGGCCTCTGGGATGTAGTCTGTCTAGTCCAGGTGACTTATCTACCTTAGGAACTTCGAGTTTGCCTAGCACCTTTTCCTTTGCCATTGCAACAGCACTCACTCCTCTTCCCTGACACTCACGGACCTTTGGCACACTGCTTGTGTCTTCCACGGTGAAGACTGTTGTAAAGTACTCACTAAGTTCATCTGCCATTTCTTTCTCCATTGCTACCTCACCAGCATCCCAAAATAGAAACCATGAATGAACAAGAAGATTCTGCCGGGAGCAAGATCTGTGGCGTTCATGACTAGCGATTCGGAACCCTACTAGTGGAGAACGGAACAATATGATGTAAGACTATGTCTGTCAACCCATAATGTCTGTGCTAAACACAATACCAAATTAAACTATCTCTTCTGCATACAAATATCTCTACCTTTACATTCCCTGCATATTCACTGGCCTTTCTAAAAGCTCTTAAATGCCACTAGTACCACTGACAGTTTACCCAGGCACCCAAGAATCTCTGTGCAATAAGCTTGCCCCACACATTTCCTTTAAAGCTTCCTCCTCTCATCTTATAATACATGTCCTCATGTATTTGACATTTTTATCCGGGGAAAAATAATCTGTCTACCCTATTTATGCCTTTCATAATTTAATTATCTTCTATCAGGTCTCCTCTCCAGCTGACACTACAGAGAAAACAACCCAGCTTTGCCCATCCTCTCCTGATGGCTTACACCTTCAAATCCAGGCAGCACCCAAATAAACCTCTTGTGCATCCTTTCCAAAGCCTCATGTTCTTCCAGGGATGTAGCCACCAGAATGGCACACAATATTCCATCTGGGGCCTACTCAACGTCTTGTACAGCTGCAACCCAACTTCCTTACTCTTATTCAGTGGTCTGATCAATGCATGCCATATGCCTTCTTTACCACCCTATCCACTACAGGAATCAATTGACCCAGGAGAGTGGGCTGAGGAAAGCGAGAGGTGTCCTTCTTTATACGTGCATGTCTGATCTTAATTATGCTATTAGGATCCAACCTCAATTTTAACTGCATGGCCCAAACTTGGATGTTGCTATACCTTCCCTACCACATGGAGATCAAAAGAGTAGGATGGTCCAAAAGCAACACAAGTGAATCTGCAGATGCTGAAAATAAATATAAACACAAAATGCTGGCAGAACTCAGCAGGCCAGACAGCATCTATGGGAGGAGGTAGTGAAACCCTTCATCAGGAGTGAAGTAACGTGGGATGGTCAAGGGGGGGGATAAGAAGAGGGGGGAGGGATAAAGTAGAGAGCTAGGAAGTGATAGGTTGGAGGGAAATGGGCTGGGGGAAGGTGGAGAATTATGGGAAATAAAAGAGAAAGAAAGGTAGGGCTGGGGGGATTATAGTGAGGGGGGAAAAATGAGAAAGAGAACCAGACTGAAATAATAGATAAGGATGGGGGTAGGGGCGGGGTAGGGATATCAACGTAGGTTTGTTGGATGGTCCAAAAGGTCCCTTTTCTTCACTTGAGCAGCATGTTAAATGGGTTACAGTTAGGAACAGTGTGTGGTCCAATTATAACCCACAAAAGGCCATTATGAGAGTGAAGAGGCAATTCCATGTGAAGTTAGACAAACATTTTGGATGCATGACAGCTGTGACAGCATTGGCATGCCATTACTTCCTATAAGAACCTAAGTGGCAGAGACGCTTCACTCCCCAATGAGCTCAGTACCTTTATGCACACTGAAAGGAAAAACAACACCTCGCCTGAATGAATCCCCAGTTTTGACAACCTTGTGATCTGTCCCGGAGGCTGATGTCAGAGCACCCTTCAAGAGAGTGAACTCTCCCAAGGCATCAAGCCCTGAAGGTGTACTTAGCAGGATGTTGTAAACACAAGAAATTCTGCAGATGCTGAAAATCCAAAGCAACATTCACAAATGTATGGTGGAGAGCATTCTGACTGGTTGCGTTACAACCTGGCATGGTGCGTCCAAAGCACGGGATCACAAGAAGTTGTAGAGGGTTATAGACGCAGGCAATTTGATCGCGGGTACTATTGTCCCAAAACAGAGAATATCTTCAAGAAGCAGTGCCTCAAGAAGGCAACACATCATTAAAGGCCCTCAGCATTAGAGAAATACCCTCTTCATGTGATTGCCCTCAGGGAATTGGTACAGGAGACTCTGGAGACCCACACTCAAGATTTTAAAAACAGCTTCTTTTCCTCTGCCACAAGATTTCTGAACAGTCCATGAATCCTACAGTGTTACAAAAATACATTGTGCAAAAGACAAACTAATTTTTACATCCTTTTTACAGTTGCAACAACGAATTTCACAACATCTGCCAATGAAGATAAATCGGATTCTGATCAATATACATTTGTTTTCAATCAATATTAGTCTTGATTGTGAAAGGCCACTTAAAAATGACTGATGATCTGGTCTGATCTTCAACCCTATCTGCTCACTTTTTAAATTTTAATTTTGAATAGGATTGAAATATAATGTGGATTCCAGTTACTTATGCCATCAGTTAATTGGGGGAAGCCTCTTATTTTGGACAACTCTTAAAGAACAAAGAACTGATCGAGAAAATAGCTGGGATTCCCTTTGTTTATTTGGAACACTTAATTAGTGCAGGAGACTGTTGCTGAACAGCTTCTAACTAGCGTCAGTCGCGTGCACTTGTGTGGCCATTACACATTACACTGTGCTTAGAGCGAACAGTTTTAAATAGCATCAGCTGCTTATTCTTTTGTTAAGCTGTCTATTTGGGTTGACAGATGCCAATTCAAAAAGCAGCAAATTAAAGATCATTTTGTTTTTTATTTTGACTTTTAAAAATGTCAGATCTTTGCCGAGCTGCAACGAAAACATTTGACATTACCCTAGCTGCCTGCACTGATTTTGTTCATTTACAGTCAAGCAATAGACTCCATCGATAACTATTCGGGCCTAATAGACAGGTTTATAGTAATGATAGTGTTCTAATTTGTTCTGCATTTCACTTAAGTACATAATGCGCAACTCAGTTAAATAGTAGTTTATCTTCTTTATATCTTTTTAACTATTTCCATGAAACTTTCGCTAAGTGGGACAGCCACTTAACTGAGCCAAAATATACTTGTCCCGCTGTGGCCCAATTAACAAGAATCTATTGTATACGTAGAGTAAGTGCACTATTTTAAAACAAAAGCCAAAGCTTTTAAACACAATGGTAGATAAGTTAATTAAATTCTAAATGGATAAATCAACCATCTAGACCAGGGGTCGGCAACGTTTACCACTGAAAGAGCCAATATGGACCCATTTCCCACAGAAAAGAAAACACTGGGAGCCACAGTGTTTGACATTTAAAATGAAATAACACTGCATACAACGTTTTTTTTTGCCTTTATGCTATGTATAAACAAACTATAATGTGTTGCATTTATGAAAGTGATGAACTCCTGCAGAGAAAACGAAATTACATTTCTGCATGCAACAAAAACATTTTGAACTCCGAAAAAAAGACGTTGGGTTGAAGGTTACTCCATAGTTAGCCTACCTTGGATCGAAGAATTAAAAGAAAGCGCTCACTGGCGGGTGTCAGGCATTGGCAGTGGTGATGTATATTAATAGCGATAAAAAACACGTTGTAGCGGTGTGCTACACGCAGCACTAAAATAAAGACACTGCAGTCAAAGGTAACTTTACTCGAACTAAACAGTCTTGCTTTAAAGCCTCCCTCAACCCGTCCCCGTGGGCGCGGATGCTCCAAAAGACACGTACTCACAAACCCCCGTAGGCTATCTCCCTTAGCCGGAACGGTGGCTAATTGTGAGCCGGTTCAGATGTGCCAGGAAATGGGGTCTCCACAACGTTTTTAGATTGTACAAGATCACCATAATCTTCAAATTTCGAATTACATTTCAAAAACTAACAAACCACAGGGAGCCGCAGCACAGATGAAAAAGTCGCATGCGGCTCCGGAGCCGTGGGTTGCCGACCCGATCTAGACAAATACATTGGCATGTTTTACTCAGGCAAAGTTAAAAACATTAGAAAGAATGAACTATTTAGCCCTTCACTAAAAAACCACTTTCTTGCACTTACTCTTGGTCCTTTGATATCCTTCCCCAGACATTCTCTCTTCTCTCCACTCCCAATGGGTAAAAAATACAAAAACCTGAAAGCACATAGCATCATACTCAAGAACAACTTCTACTCTGGTGTTGTAATACTCTTGAACGGTTCCTTAGTACGACAAGATGGAGTCCTGATCTCACAATCTACCTCATTATATTTTCACACTTTCACACTGCATTGTACTTTCTCTTTAACTGTTGCACTTTATTCTGCATTCTGTTATTATTGTACCTTGTATTAGCTCAATGTAATGAATTGTTATGTATCAACAGTGTACAAGAAAAGCTTTTCACTGTACCTTGTGACAATATTAAACTAATTCTAATATGCTCATCAATTAATTATCTCAACCTCTTTAGAAAATTCCAAGGATTCACTACCTTATGGTAAAACACTCACCACCCATCTCAGTCCTAAAGGCGACATGGGATAACAAGATTTTTGAGAGATGACGAGATAGACAGGGAAGGCACAAAGGTAACCTTGGCAGGATGCCAGACGAAGGACCCTTCCAGGGCTTTGGGGGGGGGGGGAAATGTGGGGAAGGAGAGGTTGGTGTTTGGAAATGGGAAGCAAAGAGAGTACTGTGATGAAGTGCTTTGAGAGGTTGGTGATGAAACATCAATTCCTGCTTGAGAAACGACTTGGATTGCTTTAATCTGTCCACTGTCAAAACAGGTTAACAGCAGATGCCATCTCATTGGCTCTTCCCTCAACCTTGGAACACTTGGACATATAGATGTATACAAAAGGATGCTCGTCATTGGCTAAAACTCAGGATTCAATACTGTCATGTCTTTGAAACTAAGCAATAAGCTTCAAGACTTTGGCCATAACACCTTCTTGGGCAACTGGATCTTCAATTTCCTAACTTGCAGACCTCAGTCAGTTCAGTTTGGCAACATCTTCTCCACAATCTCCATCAGCACAGGTGCACCACAAGACTGTGTGCATAGCCCCCTGCTCTACTCACTTTACACCTATGACTGTGAAGTTATGTACAACTCCAATGTCATATACAAGTTTGCTGACAATATCATTGTCATTGGCCAAATCAAAGGTGGTGACAAATCAGAATATAGAAGACAGACCAAAAATCTAGCTGAGTGGTGCCACAACAAAAACCTCTCACTCAGCTTCAGCAGGACCATGGAGCTGAGTATTGACTTCAAGAGAAGGAAGACTGAGGTCCATGAGCCAGTCTTCACTGGGGGATCAGAGGTGAAGAAGGTCAGCAACTTTAAATTCCAGTGATGTCATTTCAGCAGATCTGTTCAAGATCCAGCACACAAATTCCATTATGAAGAAAGCATGACATCACCTCTGCTTTCTTAAAAGTGTGTGAAGATTTTACATGTCATCTGAAACACTGTAAAACTTCTATAGATGTCTGGTGGAGAGTAGCATATTGACTGGTTGCATTACAGCCCAGTGTGAAAACACCAATGCCCTACAACAGGAGAGTCCTATAAAAAGTAGTGGACATGTCCCAGTTGATCACGGGTAAATCCCTCCCCACCACTGAGCACATTGACACAGAACACTGTTGCAGGAAAGCAGCATCCATCATCAAGGATACCCACCGTCCAGGCCGTGGTCTCTTCTCACTGCTGCCATCAGGAAGAAGTAGACTCAGGATTCACAGGTTCAGGAGCAGTTATTACCCCTCGACCGTCAGGCTCTTGAATCAGATAACTCACTCCAACCTTCACGGAACTGTTCCCACAACCAATGGATTCACTTTCAAGAGGGCTTCCTCTTACGTTCTCCATATTTATTGCTTATTTGTTATTACGGTTCATATTTTCATTCTTTTTGTATTTGCGCAGTTTGTTCTCTTTTGCACATGTGAAATTTGTCCGTCCTGTTGGGTGAGGTCTTTTAATGATTCTAATTGTGTTGCTTGTACTTACTGTGAATGCCTGCAAGAAAGTGAATCGCAGGATTGTATATAGTGACAAATGTATTTTGATAACAAATTTACTTTGAACTTCGGGGATAAAAGTGGACTGGGTGAAAAATGGAATTGGGGAGCGGGGAACCTAGGGCAAAAAGGTAGAGGAGGGTGCACCGAGATGAGGGGAGGGCGAGAGGTGCATGGAGTTGGAAATAGAGAAGAGAGTAGTTGCTCCTTCGGAGTGAAGAGGTCGTGTCTGGGGGCAGCTGACCAGAGGCCCAGACACTCCCCCACTCTTCCCTCACCTCCAACGACAGTCCAGATAACACAGCCCTACCGAGCCCTTAGACACCCAAACCTTCACCAAGCATAGACACATCTGCCCGTCGCCACCGCTTCCCACCTTCACCGAAGAGCCGGCTGTCGTCCGTGGGCCCCGGCAACTGATCTCAGGCCCCGGGAGCGTTTGGTTCGCCGCCGCCATTACGGACGATACCAACCCGAGCACCTTCCTATTTACAAGGGGTGACAGGATTCAATATCTCAAGTCCACATCGACATATGTCCATTACCAATAGTCAATAATTTCAGACGACAATATTATTATATGTTCAGCATATGAACAAGTCCTAATGTTAACTCTTCTTAAAAATAATATGTGATAACCCTGATGGTCTCATATTGACACCCGCTAACTGTAATGGTTTTGTCCACAATACACTCTGGGTCACAAGCGGAATAAAAACTGCGCATGCTCAGATGTCTACCCAACCTTGTGTTGGCATTTCAATTAAAAATCTGTTGAAAACCATGTTTATACATTAATTGTGTTGAAAAGATGTACAATTAATATTACTGATGTTATAAAAAAGCTTGAATTACATGCAAGAACAGCTTAAAGGTATGTACAAGTAATGGAAGCTTGTAAAAAAGATAAAGAATCAGAATAAGGTTTATTATCATTAACTTATATGATCTGAAATGTGTTGTTTTGCGGCAGTAGTACATTGCAAAGACATTCAAATTAGAAAAAATACATAAATAATGCAAAGAATGACAAGGCTTCATAGGGCATTCAGAAATCTGAAGGCGAAGAGGTAGAAGCTGCCCCCAGACAACACACACAAACTGCTGGAGGAACTCAGCAGGCCAGGCAGCATCTTTGCAGAGTAAACAGTCGTCGTTTCGAGCTAAAACCCCTCACTGGGACTGGAAAGGAAGGGGGAGAAGTCAGAATAAGGTGGTGGGGGAGGGGAAGAAGATGTACTAAGTGATAGGTGAAAGCTGGGAAGTTGATTGGTGAAAGACATAAGGGCTGAAGAAGGGGGAATCTGATAGGAGAGGTCAGAAGACCATGGAAGAAAGGGAAGGGGGAGGAGCACCATAGGGATGTAAGAAGAGAATGCTTGACTGTGTTGACATAGAATTAATGTTAACAATTTGTAAATTAGCCTGAACTAGTTTTACACAAACAGCATAACTATAGGTATATACAAGTATTCGGAGGAGAGCATTAAACTCCCACCATCGATGATATCATCTGAAGACGATGCCTCAAGAAGGCAGAATCCATCATTAAGGATCCCCACTCAGGACATGTTCTCTTTTCATTACTACCATCAGAGACAAGGTGTAGGAGCCTGAAGACACACAGGCAAGTTTTAGGAACAGCTTCCCCTCATCCATCAAATAGAAACAGAAAACCTACAGCACAATACAAGCCCTTCAACCCACAAAGTTGTGCTGAACAAGTCCCTACCTTAGAAATTACTGGGCTTACCTATAGCCCTCTATTTTACTAAGCTCCATGTACCTATCTAAAAGTCTCTTTAAAAAACCTTATTGTATCTGCCTCCACCACCATTGCCGGCAGCCCATTCCACGCACTCACCACTCTGAGTAAAAAACTTACCCCTGACATCTCCTCTGTACCTATTCCCCAGCACCTTAAACCTGTGTCCTCTTGTGGCAACCATTTCAGCCCTGGGAAAAAGCCTCTGACTATCCACATGATCAATGCCTCTCATCATCTTATGCACCTCTATCAGGTCACCCCTCATCCTCCTTCACTCCAAGGAGAAACGGCTGAGTTCACTCAACCGTTCTCATAAGGTATGCTCCCCAATCCAGGCAACATCCTTTTAAATCTCCTCTGCACACTTTCTATGGCTTCCACATCCTTCCTGTAGTGAGGCGACCAGAACTGAGCACAGTACTCCAAGTGGGGTCTGACCAGGGTCCTATATACCTGCAACATTACCTCTCAGCTCCTAAACTCAATCCCACAATTGATGAAGGCCAATACACCAAATGCTTTCTTAACCACAGATTTCTTAAAGGTCAATGAAACTACGAACAACACATTATTTTTGCTCTCTTTTTGCACTACTTATTTAAAATTCTTATTGTTACTTATAGTTTATTTTATCCATTGCACTGTATTGCTGCCACAAAACAATACATTTTACAACACAGTTCAGTGACAATAAACCTGATTCTGAAAAGGAAACAAGCCTGTCAAGACAAACACGTTAAAACTATGATTAACTTTCACAATATCGGAAGTGCAGGTAAATTTACAACATAAAATTAAGCTTGAGAGCCAAAATAGCATGTCTACTCAGAAGCTATTTAGATTGCCTCCTTTGGCAATCCTTTGGGACAAGGTCCAGACAGGTTTATGAGCATGATCCTGGATTGACTGTTGACATAAGAAGTGTTTGATGGCTTTGGGCCTTCCAATTAATATCAGAGAATATATACAATATACAACCAGAAATTCTAACTCTCCGCAGACATCAACAAAATGGAAGAAAGGCCCTAAGGAATGAATAACAGGAAAAACACAAGAACCCCAAATCGCCCCTCCCAACACACAAGCAGCAGCAAAAACATCAACCTTTCCTCCTCCCCTTCCCCCACATTCTAGCTGAAAGCATCAGCACCCCCACTCCACATCAAGCAAGCAACATCAACACCCCCAAAGAGAGTCCGTGATCTACAGTTCATCAAAAACTACTGTTCACCCAGCAGTTGGAAATGCCACAGGCTCTCTCTCTCTCTCTCTCTCTCTAGCACTCCTTCCGCAGCGAGAGGGAGGACGAACAGCTCACTGTTTCAGTGTTACAGTCTGCAGCACCACTTCCATTATGAGTTCCCCAACTTGTAGGTAGGGAGGGATAGACAGGAGAGTGAGGAGAGCGAGATCACCCACTCAAATGCAAAGGTCTCCAAAAGCTGCATCTGCTGTCTCGATGTTCCGATCTCTCACAAGCACTTCAGTTGGCAACACTGGTGAGGAATCGGGTCCACAGGGCCAAACCCCGAAGGCCTACATCTTCCAGGCTGCTCCCAGAGATACCAAAATGCAGCTGATCGAGAGCAGGAACCCACCCAGTTTGAGCGCAGCTGTCGATCGCTGACTCCAATGGGAACCCCACCTTCCTTGAAAAGGAAAGAAGAGGCATTAGAGAGGAGAAGAATTTAAACTGTTTCATAAAAGGGCTGGGAGCAGTCACCCTCTGGCACCATTTGTAACTCCCCCCTCCATGGTGTTGACATTTCTGAACAGCCAATAAACCGATGAACACTGCACCATTGCTTTTGTTCTCTTTTTGCACCACTTATTTAATTTACATATATATTCCTTATTGTTACTGGCTGGAGTTTAGAAGAATGGGGGTTGTGGGAATCTCATTAAATATTGAAAAGCCCAGATACAGTGGACATGGAGAGCACGTTTCCATTAATGGGAAAATCTAAGACCAGAGGGCAGAGCCTCAGAAAAGGAGAATGTTCCTTTAGAACAGAGATGAGGAGGAAATTCTTAAGGCAGAGGTTGGTGAATCTGTGGAATTCGTTGCTACAGATCAATGCGGAGGCCAAGTCATTGGGTACATTTAATTATAGTAAGGGTGTCAAAAGCAACAGGGAGAAGGCAGGAGAATAGTGTTTAAGGGGATAATAAATAATGAAATGGCGGAGCAGATTTGATGGGCCGAATGGCACGATTCTGCTCCTATCTTATGGTCTTATGATAGAAAATATTGTGTTTCCACTTCCAGTTTGTGTTTGCCCAAGTGGCTGATCAGGCTAATTTGGGATTCACAGACCCTTGCACTATGGGGCAGTTGGTGGCTGACAAGACAGGTAGATTGTGAGGTGGTAGAGGCTTTCTGTTCACACACAGCTTTAGTGTAGTTCCAGGGCATGGAAGTTCATGAGCACATCCTTGAATCTTCTTCTCTGTCCAACTGTTAATCTATTCCCACAACAATATTTTGAATAGAGTTTTGGGAATCTGGTGTCTGGCATGTGAATGACATGGCCTGTCAAATTTAGCCATTGAAGAGTAATTTGTGCTTCAGTGCTGGGGTTAGATTTAGGGTTAGAAGCTTAAGGAGATTTGCCATGTCATCAAATACTCTCACAAAATTCTACAGATACATTGCTGAAAGAATCCTGGCCGGTGGCATGGTGGCCTGGCACAGCAGTTCTAATGCACAGGAAAGCAAGAGGCTGTGAGTTATGGACACAATCCAATCCATTGCGGGCACATTCCTCCCCAACGTTGACAGAATCTATAGGAGGCAATGCCTCAAGAAGGCAGCATCTATCATCAAGAGCCATATCCTCTTCTCACTGTTGCCATCAAGTGTGAAATCTCACATCACTAAGTTCAGTACTTGAGATGTTGACTGGTTACAACCCTAACCCTATCTTAACAATGATATATTATGGACCTCTTCCCGCTGTACTTGTTTCTGATGGCATCTCACTTTTTTGCACTTCTTATAGCACAGTCATTTTCCCACTCTTTACAGTATAATATATATTTTATAAATATAACATATATTTTGGTGTTGTTTGTACTTACACATCTGTAGTGATGCTGCTGCAAACAAGTTTTTCAATGTTCCTCACCGTACTTGTGTACGTGACAATAAATCCACCCTGACTTGGGGTATTGGTCACTTAATCTTCTGGTGAATTTGGAGGAATTTGTGGAAAAGAGCATTAGTGGTACTTTCCAGTGCCTGGACATAACTGCTGTGGAAGCATTTCAGAGAAAAGAGATTACTACTTCTCAAGCTGCTTCACAGAATGTGACCAAATAAAATTTGATAAGGAGATAAGAAGGTAGATGTCTAAAATGTTGTTCAAAAGCATAGGTTTTAAGGAGTCTTTTCTGATAAGATTATGTATAAAAATTGTTACAAACAATAAATTACCAAGCACACCTGTAGCTTTGAACCCTAGCAACCTCCTTTTTTTTCTCTTAATTAACCATTATAATAAAGTGAAGAAATTTTACTCATACTGTACCAAGTTATTTTATTAAGTAGCAGAATCCCTTGCTGGCGTAATAAGAGTAGTAAGCTAAATAGTCCCTCAAAATTCAAGTACGCCGCATGGATTGACCTGCTCAGATACTAGTTGAAATGCTGCCTTCAGCAAAGCATTTGCTGCAGTTGTAGCCCTGCAGTTTGTGTATGGAAGCATTATGAAAGAGCTGACACAGAGCATACTGAGAGTATGGAATTCTTTATCCCAGAGACTCCTGGATAACAAAGCAGTGAATACTTAAGATGAAATTAAAAAAAATCTCGTTTGGGAAGCCAACTGTGATGAGGAACAGGCAAGAAAGTGAAGTTGTGCTGAGATCAAGTGAACCATGATGTTATTGAATGGTGAAAGTAGCTCAAGGGGACATTTAACTTGCAGCACATATTTCAAGTTCAAATTTAGTTGTCCTTCAACCCTACGTGAATACTCTCAGTAGCTGGGAAAGTGTTGGCGTCTAATATTAAGGATGAGGTTTCAGGGTACTTGGAGACTAATGATAATGACACAGAGGCCAAATTCATAAGGGTCAATAATGCAGGACTGAAGATGCTGTGTATAAATGCATGTAGCATTCAGAATAAGGTGGACAAACTCTTGCCGCAATTAGAGATTGGTCGGTGTGACGTTATGAGCATCACTGAGTCATGGCTGAAAGAAGGTCATAGTTGGAAGCTTAACATCGAAGGAAATACTTTGTATCAAAAGGACAGGTGGGAAAGCATCGGTGGTAGTGTGGCTCTACTGGTAAGAGATGGAATTACAACTTTAGAAAGAGGTGACATAGGGTCAGAAAATGTCAAATCCTTGTGGGCGGAATTAAGAATTTGCAAGGATAAAAAAAAACATTATGGGAATCATATATAGGCCTCCAGATAGTAGCCAAGATGTGGGGTTGAGATTGCAAAGCGATCTGGAAAGGGCATGTAATAAGGGTAATGTCACAATTGTAATAGGGGACTTCAATATGCAAGGGGATCGGGATAATCAGCATGGTGTTGGGTCACAAGAGAGGTAATTTGTTGAATGCCTACAAGATGGCTTTTTAGTGCAGCTTGTGCTTGAGCCTTTTAGGGGAAAGGCTATCTTAGATTGGATGTTACGCAGTAAACCGGATCTTATTAGGGAGCTTAATGTAAAGGAACCCTTAACACAAATCATAATATGATTGAATTCATACTGCAATTTGAGAGGGAGTAACTTATGTATATATACATATCAGTACCACAATGGAATAATGAGAGAGGAGTTTGCCTAGGTGGAATGGAGGGGTTTACTGGCAGAGATGTCAGCAGAACAGAGGTGGTTGAAGCTTCTTGGAATAGTTCTCAAGGCACCGGATAGATATGTACCACAGACAAAGAAGTTCTTAAATGGCAGGACTAGGCAACCATGACTGACAAGGGAAGTTAAGGCCTGCATAAAAGCCAAGGAAAGGGCATATAAGTAGCAAAAGTAAGTGGGAAGTTGAGTGATTCAGAAGTTTTTAAAATCCAACAAAAGGCAACTAAAAAAGCTATAAGAAGAGAAAAGATGAAATATGAAGTCAAAGTAACCAATAATATAAAGCAGGATACTAGAAGTTTTTTTCTCAGTTATATAAAGAATAAAAGGGAATTGAGAGTTACTGTTGGACCAGTGGAAAATGATGCTGGTGAGGTAGTAATGGGGGACAAAGAAATAGCAGATGAATTTAATAATTACTTTGCTTCGGTCTTTACTATGGAAGACACTAGCTGTATGCCAGAGATCCTTGAGTGTCAGGGAGCAGGAGTGAGTGCCTTTGCTGTTACAAAGGCAAAAGTTCTTAAAGTGGATAAGTCACCTGGACCAGATGGACTACATCCCAGAGTCCTGAAAGAGGTTGCTGAAGAGATAACGGATGCATTGGTCATGATCTTTCAAGAATAACTTGATTTTAGCATGGTCCCGGAGGACTGTAAGATTGCAAGTATCACTCCACTCTTTAAGAAGGGAGGAAGACAAAAGAGAGGAAATTTTAGGCCAGTTAGTTTAACCTCAATGGTTGTGAAAGTGTTGGAGTCCATTATTAAGTATGAGGTTTCAGGGTACTTGGAGACTAATAATAAAATAATTCAAAGTCAGTATGGTTTTTGAAAGGGAAATCTTGCCTGACAAATCTATTAGTGTGTTTTGAGGAAGTAACAAGCAGGGTGGACAAAGGAGAGGCATTGGATGTCATTTACTTGGATTTTCAGAAGGCATTTATAAGGTGCCACACATGCAGTTGCTTAACAAGATAAAATCCTATGGCATGAAAGGAAAGATACTGGCTTGGATAGAGGAATGGCTGACAGGCAGGAGGCAGCGAGTGGGAATAGAGGCAACCTTTTCGGGTTGGCTGGCAGTGACTAGGGGTCAGTAATGGGACTGTTGGGACTGCTACTTTTCACATTGTTTGTCAATGGTTTAGATGATGGAATTAAAGTCTTTGTGACAAAGTTTGCATTTGATACAAAGATAGGTAGAGGGGTAGGTAGTGCTGACGAAGCAATGCAATTGCAGTAGGATTTGGACAAATTGAAAGAATGGGCAAAAAAGTGGCAAATGGAATACATTGTTGGGAAATGTATGATAATACATTTTAGTAAAAAGAACAGTAGTGCAGACTATTATCTAAATAGGGAGAAAATTTAAATGTCAGACGTGCCAAGGGACTTGGGAGTCCTTGTGCAAGGCTCCTGGAAGGTTAATTCACAGGTTGAGTCTGTGGTAAAGAAGGCAAATGCAAAGTTAGCATTTATTTCAAGGGGAGTAGAATATAAAAACAAGGAGATAATGCTGAAGCTTTATAAGACACTAATCAGGCTGCACTTGGAATATTGTCAACAGTTTTGGGCCCCTTATCTCAGAAAGGATGTATTGTGATTGAAGAGAGTCCAGAGGAGGTTCATGAGGTTGATTCCAGGAATGAAGAGGTTAACATATGCGGAGCATTTGGCTGCTTAGGGCCTGTACTCACTGGAAATTATAAGAATGCACAGAAGAATCCATTGAAACCTACTGAATGTTGAGAGGACTAGTTAAGGTGGATGTGGACAGAATGTTTCCTCTGATGAGGGTATCCAGAACTAGAGGGCACAGACTCAAAATTGAGTGGCAACCTTTTAGAACAGAAGTAAGGAGGATTTTTTTTTAGCTGAAGAGTAGCAAATGTGTGGAATGCTCTGCCACAGACTGCGGTGGAGGCCATGTCCATGGGTATATTTAAAGTGGTATTTGATAGATTCCTCATTGGTCGGGGCATCGAGGGATATGTTGAGAGGGCAGGGTCTGAATGGGATTTGGGATCAGCCATGATGAAATGGCGGAATGGATTTGATGGCCAGATGGCTTGATTCTGCTCCTATGTCTTATGGTATACAATCAAACAAGACAGCTGAACTCTGGGGCCAAGGTGCAAAACACAGTACCAATAGTCATACACAGCACAAGGCACGTATCGCACATTAAAAAATATAATCCAAGTCTGAGTCCAGAAGTGTTGCAGCATTTTGCTGTCAAACACAATATAACTTTTCTTCTGCCAAGCAGACACTGAAGGCTGCACTGACTCTAGCATAGACACCACACCACATTGCTTCCAACAGTCCAGTGGAGCGCCCCATTCTGACGCCTCTCCCTGGGTGGCTGCTAATAGGCGACACAGCAGCCTGAGGCCTAGTCCTCACCATGACCAAGGTCATGCAGCTCCCTTGGCCACTCGCCAATAAACCAATGAATCAGACTAGCAACATTCCACACTACCAACATCCAAAAGGATCGTGCAAACTCTGGAAAAGCATCTAAGATGATCACTCGCTGTAAGGCTGCACACCACCTTGGCACATTAACACTTCTCTGTCACAATCATGGTCCACATCACCGGCTGCTTCGGTTTCTCCACCAACAGGCAACTCACTGGTGGGGTAGATTTAAGTACTTTAAGTTGTTAATGTCCAGCAAATTCTTGCGATTGTAAAATATATATTAAAAAATACAATAACACCTTTGGTTGACCCCATAAAAGCTGTTGTGTCTGAGCATGTGGCCAACTTACTGGAAGTCCGAATCCTTTTATCCTCAGTAACTTTATTGACTTAATGGCTTTTTTTAAAATGGGAAAAGTTTCATGTTTTAAAAGTTACACTTGTAAGGATCTCTGTTTATTTAATAAATGCTTTGATGTATGAATTAAGTTTGGTTTGGTACATGACTCTCATGATGTTGCAAAATGCTGTTAAAATTATTCATAATTACATACAGAATTTCTCCCATGTGTTTTAACAAAAATTGTGCTCTTGCCTGGGCTATGTGCTGAACTTAGATTTTCAGAAGTAAAGCCATATAAAGCACATTGGGTATGTTTGATTCTGATAAACAAAGGAGTAGATATGATCTATAATTATATTGTGTATTATGTCCCAGTCTTATCCAAATCAAATAAAATAATCTGATTTGTACAATCCAGATAAGTGTTACCAGATTGGTGATTTTTACCTTGGCATTCTTTCAAAACGTTGCTGAGGGACGCAGTAGGCACCATTGGAGTACATTGATGAAATGGGAGAATCTGTGGCCAATGGTAGTTATCAAATACTATTTATCACAGAAGATATCAAGAATACCAAAGCACATCATGTGTCCCTTCAAGACCTGAACTGTCTTACTTCTCACACTCCCCCTTCTCATAATGAGTGGGCCACCAACAATCTTGATAAATGGGTGCTGCTATGCCCTTACTGAGCTTGGACTTTTGTTCTACAGTCTTTCCTGAGATCACTTCACCACCTTTATTATACTTTGATGCTGATTACATCCTTATTCAGTCTTATCTGACTTGGAGCCCATTGCTCACCATAGCTACATGTAGCAAACTGGAGTGTTTCTTTTGCATTATAATAGCCATCAAAAAGCATTAGGAGTAACGCAACTCATAGTACGTAAATAATTTAAATACTGATATTAATACCACGTAATGCTCCTTTTGAATTCTGCTGAAAGCAGTTTTTAAAAAAGTTTTGAAGATCATTGTATTGCAAACAAGGGAGGTGTGTTTTGAAGTTTTGCATGTAAACTATACTTCCAGGTCACAGACCTACCTGGAGAAATGCCACTAATGTTGTTCCTGCAAAAGCCTCCAAATACACTGGGGGTACATGGGAAATGGATTGTTTTGTTGTTCTGTAGCTGTAGTGTTGAACATTGTGGCACCGGAATGAGAGGCATCACTTGCCAGCTGCCCCCAGCGCATCATCGGGTGTGTCAGTTGTCTATGCGAACCAAGTATTTCACTGTATGTTTTGATGTACATGTGATAGACAAATGTGAATCTAAATCCCTTAATCACTTCCTCTGGTAGCTCATTTTAGGGTTTAAAAAATGTTACCTCTCAGGTCTCATTTAAATTTCTCCCCTCATATCTATACCTTAAGGTACCTTGGAGTTGTTATGGCCAGGGATAGTAATGAGGATAAGCTCTCACTGCTCATTAAATGCTCCCAACTCAAATAGCCTCTGACAACCAAGCCCAGCTCCTGGCCTTCATGTGTGGCTTAGGTACTAGGCCCAGCGGAACTGTTTCTACTGACAGGAGAAGGGGCAAAGGTGAGTCACTGGCACCTTAAAACTTTGGGGAGATCGATCTTGTCAGCTGTGTTTGGCAGTTCACCCAGAAGGAAAACTCTGATCTCAGAACTCCACTACGTTGCTGCTACACTCATTCATGTGGAAGGCTTTGGGCGTAAACCCTGAGGGAAAAGTCCAGAGCGGGAGTCCCTAAGGCAGTCTTGAGTTGACTGGCAACTCCTGCGATGCTGCTGGTGCCAAACTGTATTGGTTTCTGCTGTTCCTTTGGATTCATCAGCCGCATGGAGAGGGGGAGCTCGCTCTCCATATTGTACTGCACAAGCTTGTGTATCTAGGCAGCTAGGATGCAACACCCATGGTTGACCCTGACCCTGATATTTGTTTCTGTGTCTGCTAGTCCTGGAGAAAAGACTGACTATGCACCTTATGCATTCCCCTCATAAGTTTATAAAGTTCTGAGAGGTTTTCCTCATCCTCCTGCCCTCTAAGGAATAAAGATCCAGTGTGGCCAGTGTCTTTCTATAACTCAGACCCTCTAGTCCGGATAGCATCCTCATAAATCTCTTTTGCACCCTCTCCAGATGGACAATGACTTTCCTGTAACAGGATGGCCAAAGCTGTACAGAATACTCCCAAGTGTGGCATCACCAACAACTTATATAACTACAACATAATGTCCCTATTCCTCAACTCAAAACCCTCATTGATGAAAGCCAGCATGCTTCCTTCACCACCCTATCTACTTGCCCAGCTGCCTTCAGCCAGCTGTGCACTCATCACCAAACTCTGGACCTGGGGAGTCAGCCAGTCCCTCTATAACTGGATCCTTGACTACCTGACCAACAGGCCACAATCAGTAAGGACAGACAGCAACATCTCACCACAATGATTCAAAACACTGGTGCACAACAAGGTTGTGTCCTCAGCCCCCCCCCCCCCCCCACTCTACTCCTCGTACTCTCTTGACTGCCTGGCCTGATTTTGTTGTACTTCCATCTTCAGGTTTGGGAATGGTGTGACTATAGTGGCTGTATCTCAAATGATAATGAGTTGGAGTACAGGAAGGAGATAGACATCTTAGTAACATGGTGTCATAACAAGCTTTCTCTCAATATCAGCAAGACAAAAAAAAAACTGGTCATTGATTCAGGAAGTGCAGTGGTGCAAATGCTTCAGTCTACGTCAATGGTGTTAAGCTGAGAGACCATAAGACCATAAGACATAGGAGCAGAATTAGGCCATCTGGCCCATCGAGTCTGCTTTGCCATTCAATCCTGGCTGATCCTTTTTCTCTAACACCTCCTCAACCCCAGTTCCCGGCCTTCTCCCCCAAACCTTTGATGCCATATTCAATCAAAACCTATCGATCTCTGTCTTAAATACACCCAACAATGTGGCCTCCACAGCTTCATGTGGCAACAAAATCCACAAATTCACCACTCTTTGGCTAAAGAAATTTCTCTGCATCTCTGTTTTGAAAGGGCGCCCCCTAACCTGTCTATGCCCTCTCGTCCTCGACTCTCCCACGGGGGGGAAACATGTTTTCCAGATCTACTCTGTCTAGGTCTTTCAATATTTGAAAGGTTTCAATGAGATCCCCGCTCATCCTTCTGAATTCCAGCGAGTACAGACCCAGAGCCGTCAAATGTTCCTCGTATGATAAACCTTTCATTCCCTGGAATCATCCTTGTGAACCTCCTCTGGACTCTTTCCAATGTCAGCACATCTTTTCTAAGATGAGGGGCACAAAACTGTTCACAATACTCAAGGTGAGGCCTCACCAGTGCCTTATAAAGCCTCAGCATCACATCCTTGCTCTTGTAATCTAGACCTCTTGAAATGAATGCTAACATGGCACTTACCTTCCTCACCACCGACTCAACCTGCAAGTTAACCTTCAGGGTGTTCAACACAAGGACACCCAAGTCCCTCTGCATCTCAGATTCCTGGATTTTCTCCTCATTTAGAAAATAGTCCACACATTTATTTCTACTACCAAAGTGCATGACCATGCATTTTCCAACAGTGCATTTCATTTGCCACTTATTTGCTCATTCTCCTAACCTGTCCAAGTCCTTGTGCATCCTACCTGTTTCCTCAACACTACCTGCCCCTCCAGCAATCTTCGTATCATCTGCAGGGTTGAAAGCTTCAAGTTCCTTGGAGTGAACATCACCAAGAGTCCATATTGGACTAACCACATAGAGGCCATGCCCAGGAAATGCATTTACTTCCTCAAGACACTGAAGGAATTTGGCATGTTGATGTCAATTTTTATTGATACACCAGAGAAAGCATTCTATCTGAATGCTGTCATGAGCCCTGTGGGCCAGTGCAACATATTTGTTAATTGTTGTCTAGAGTTGTAAAGTTGTAATTAGAGTTGTAAAGCCCTAATTAGAGTTGTAAAGCCCTGTGGCTTTCTGTTTAATCTTGTCAAGGTTATTTTGACTGGCATGGGATTTCTGCGTATTTAAAGTGGACTCCCAAATAGCACTTATCGCGGGGGTCTGGTGTTTTGAGAATCAGTTGTCTCGCTGTGTTGCTTGGCTGAGCCACTGATGCTCTATTGGAATGACTGTGAATAAACTTTTGTTTCGGTCTCTACATGGGAGTCTGTCCTTCCTCTGCATCTGGGTTCAGTCATTTGTCAGCTCTCACTGTGACAGAATGTATAACAGCTTAGTACAGCAACTGCTCTGCAGGTAACCCCGATAAACTGTCGAAAGTTGATGTCGCAGATCAGTTGAAGGTTTTTAAAAAAAGTTTTTTTGTTTCATTGGGTTAGTTTTGGGGATAAAGATGTGAGGTAGGCTTTAGGGACAGGGATGTGGGGGAACTAGAGGAGCTAGAATTTAGGCTGGAGTATTGTCTTCACTCCGTGTTTAAAGGCCAGCGACACTGTTGTGGAACATCTGCTGATTGGGCCAAGGTGTCTGGTGGGATATCAGGCCGGCGGACTGGTATGGACCAGGGCTATTAGCCCCACCTTGCCCTCTCCAACCCCACGTTAGTGTCTGGTCAATGGGTTCTGGAGTCAGAGTTCATGCAGGCAGAGGGAGTGAGCTCTGATAACCCCAGCTTCCCAAACTGGTGAACTTGTGTTCTGGGTCCCATTGTCAGTGAGTCTGGAGTTTGAGAGAGTGTTCATTGATCCATGTGTCTTGGGATGCCAAGGGTTGAACTGGAAGCCCAGAAGTTGAGGCGCATTGGCTGGAGCCGAGTTTGCAAACCTCTGCAAGTCCGCTGGGGAAGCTGAAGCCTGAATCTACTGAAAGCTGGAGGCCTGTCCTGGGGTCAAAGGACTTTGTAATTGTGTGTCTGGGAGGGAGGAATGGGCCTTGTTTTCCTGTTGTTGTTTTGTTGTGTTCTGTGTTGTTTTGCTGAGGATTGTGGGTATGCTATGTGGGTGCCAGAATATGTGGCAACACTTGCAGGCTGCCCCCCCCCCAGCGCACCCTTGGGTGCGTTGGTTGTAAATGCAAACAATGCATTTCACTCTGTGTTTTGATGTAAACTTAATAAATAAACTTGAATCTTGAGAGTTGTGAACACAGCTCAGCACATCATAGAAATCAGCCCTCCCACAATGGACTCTGTCTGCACATCTCAGTACCTCAGTAAAGTAGCCATCATAATCAAGACTCTCATCCACCCGAGATAGTCCCTCGATGTCAATGTTCCTTCTAATTTGTAATGACCAATGTGCACAGAAATCTTTTGCTATGCAACTTTTTGCCCAGTGACAACAACGTGTGCGCACTGAATTTTGTATATAGAGGTATTCATTTTAATAACTAGCAAAACACCTTCAAAAAGAACTTTGATTTCATCTGGGTTTCATCATTTTCACTCTCGTCCATCTGCACTCTCACAAAACATATGTAGCAGCATGTAGCGATGCAAATTCTCCAGCAATTTTTGCATCGTGACAATACATGCAGGTAGCACCAGTTTCTGTATTGTACATAAATATTTCTCGTAACTGCACGTTCCTGACCTCATGAGCTTCCGGTGTAGCAGTTTCTACTGTTTTATTAACCATTCCATTTTAAATGAATATGCTGTTCTTTTGCACTTCACACCCTTTGCTTCTTTGGAATTCCACATAGTGAATCAATAATTTCTTCAATATATACAGAATAAATAAGGCAGTTCTAAAATCTACAGACAAATCATTGCAAACTCCATCTGCACCAGAAACTGGAAAAAATGTGATTGCGTATGATTGTGAAATTATACGTAACATGCCAATGAGGTAGAGGGTAACAACATTTTGCATGCAGTTTAAATTCCTTGATGCATTAGTAGCAAAAGATGTGTGTGTGCACACATGTGCGTATCTTAGAGGGAATATTGCTCATCTTTCCTCTTCCATAGGGACTGAAAGCACATACCACCAGCCTCTATCCTGCAGTTATAAGACTATTAATTGATTACATAGTACAATAAGATGGATTCTTGACCTCACAAATCTATCTTGTTATGATCTGAACCTTATTTTCTACCTGCGCTACACTTCCTTTGCAGCTGTTACACCTTATTCTGCATTGTTACTGCTTTACGTTGCTCTACCTCAATGCATTGTGCAATGATTTGATCTGTATGCCAGTATACAAGACAAACTTTTTATTGTCTCTCAGCTTGTTTGTTATGTGCCATGTTGCACGATGTAGGCAATCATGCTCTTTCCATGACCATGATTGGTTGTTGGCAAATTTTTCTACGGAAGGGTTTTGCCATTGCCTTCTGAATCCAGCAAACTAATATCAACTTTCCCCCTCAGGTACCTCTGTTCGGTGTCATTCACTGTATAGGTTTGAATGTCCAAAATTTTTCACCTCATACTTAATTAAATTAAAATCCATTTGGCATTTTTTAGCCTATCTCCCTACGTAATCACACTTCCTACTGCTGCAAGTAAGTTTTTCATTGCACTTGTGCATTTCATGCCAGAGAGTGACAATTCATCACAACCGGATCTCTACAGATTCATTCATTACTTACTTATATTATAATTGTTCCACTTTTTGAAATCTAAATTTTGCGTTTCTGCTTGTACTTTATTCTGTCATTGTTTTACACTAAACTGAACTGATGGACAATGAAAGAGAGGGAGAGAGGTTTACCGAAAAGCCCACCCACACTGAAAGCTGATTGGTCTACTTAGCACAAAGAGAGACCAATCAGGATGCTCCCTCAGGCTGTCACTCTTCCTCTTCCTCTCCCTCTCTCTCTCTCTCTCTCTCTCTCTCAAAAAAATAAATTTCCAGGATATTGTATATAATTTTGTGGTGAACTACATATACCTGTCTGGACACGCCCCCTGCTGACTGCTCCTGTGGCCCCTCCCACTGACCATGGCTCCTCCCACAGACCCTGGTATAAAGGCGATTGAGGCCTAAGCCGGCCCTCAGTCTCCTGGATGTAGTATGGTGGTCAACTACTGCTTGTTCTTTCTTCCAGTCAATAAAAGCCAATATCTCACCTTCACATCTCAGACAGAGTTATTGATGGTGCATCAAATTTGCAGGCGTTAGGGAGCTGTTATCATATGTGGGAGACTCCCTGAAATTCTGGGAGAGGTGGGATGTCTGCATTGTGTGATGATTTGATCTGAGAATAGTAAACAAGACACACTTTCTTTACCTGATACATGTGACTATAATATACCAATTCAAAGATCTCTTTGCAATTCATTGTAAAAGGTGCAACAAGAGCTGCTTGGCAGATGAGGGAGAGAGGAGAATTTCAGAAGTTGGGAGATGATACGTGGAAGTGACAGAGAGTCTGAAAAAGTGGAATCTGATAGGAGATGATAGTAGATAATAGAATTAAGGGGGGCAGGTGGAGAGCGGAACCAGTGGGAAGTATGGGTGATGGGCAGATTGGAAAAGAGGATAGATAGAGAAAAGAAAACTCGTTGGAAGGGGAGGTGGGTTGGTTGTTTGAAATAGCTATAGGAATCATTAGGTTTGTAGAAGTTGTTGATGGATAATGTCTCCTGATCTGGAGGTAGAGGGATCAAGAAAGATGATAGAGGTGTCGGAAATCGACCCAGTGAATTTGAGAGCATGGTGGAAGCTGGTACCGAAGTTGATGAGCGCCGTGATATTCCAGTACTCAAAGTTAATCAATGCTCTGAGTTCATCTGCCTTAACAGTCAAGACCCTTGACAATGTAACATATGTAACAGTAGAACCGGGGGAGGTTTTGGAAATTAAAACCTGCTGGGGCAGAAGCAAATATCCTGGCTACACCTTTGCAATGTATTTGCAAAAAAAAAACTACTGATGAATACAGATAGATTGTTTAAAAACATTAATTAAGATATGACTGGGACGTGGGGCTGCAGCCGAATTTCCCTCTAACGGTCACAGTTTTTCATCGTTTGTGTTTTGAAATCTGTTGCAGCGCAGTTCCCAGTTTGTCGACTGTCGGGGCCCGTAAAGCAGTTCGCGCATGCGGGTTGCGAGCGGTGAAGATGGACGTGAATCAGCCGAAGCAGGAGCATCTGCTCGCTCTGAAAGGTAATGGGTGACGCCGGGGCTGGGGCGATGAAAATAACGGCAGGAGCCTGGGGCTGGGGCTGGGGCTGGGGCAGGGTGTTCAAGCAGCGGCCAAGCGAGCCAGGCGAGCTTAGTATCGGCCATTCAGTAGCTTTGCCGAACCAATCTTTACTGTGATTTCTAATCAGCCGGTATCCGGGGTTGGGATCTGTTTCCCGGGCCGACCTGGGGATGGGAGCACAGCAACCAGACATGTTCGCAGGTAAACCCCGCGCACATTTCTTATGACTGGCTCAAGGCAGAAAACGGGTGGTTCAATTAATTTTCTTGCCAGTGTTCAAGTTCTTCCTAACTTCCGTTTAAGTGCCGAGTTCCTGTCAATTGTACTATGTATTAAATCTGAAATAAGATGCGTCAACGACCTTTGCCCTTCAATCCGAATAAACATCCATCCAGACCCGTGGACGTTTACTAACCTAATTCACGTGGATAGGGAAATCAGGTGATTTGTTTGGTAAGGGAAATTCACTCTGGCGAAGGATCCTGCCGGTAAACTTTGTTTCTGTTGATGGTTACGATTTAGCTACACTGTACTGTATTGAAAGTTCTGATTATTCATTAAATCGTACGTCATTCAGACGGGCTGTTTGGCTCAATTTGTTCGTGCTGATTGAGTGCCTGGTTAACGAATCCTATCTGCCTCCATTTGGCCCACTGTTCTTCAAACCCCTCTTATCTATGTACTTAACTAGATGGTTTTCAAATGTTGCTAGTGTGTGTACTTCAGTCACTATTTCTGGCAGCTCATTCCAAATGGGCATCAACATTTGTGTGAAGAATCTGACCCTGATGCCCTTTTGATCTTAAATCTGTGCCCTCTTGTTTTTGCACCACTTCCTGGGAAATAAGCCTATGCATTTCCATCCTGTCAATGTCAAATGTGAGCGTGGAAACTTCCACTAGGTCAACCTTCAATCTCCTATGTTCCAAGGAATAAAATCTTAGTCAATGCAACCTGCCCTTTTAACTGGGACTTGTAAAGTCCAGGCAACACCTTCATAAATATTTTATGTACTTATTATAATTTAATAACATAGAACCATAGAACATTACAGCACAGAAACAGGCCTTTTGGCCCTTCTTGGCTGTGCCAAGCCATTTTTCTGCTTCGTCCCACTGACCTGCATATACCCTCCATACACCTCTCGTCCATGTACCTGTCCAAGTTTTTCTTAAATGTTAAAAGTGAGCCCGCATTTACCACTTCATCTGACAGCTCATTCCACACTCCCACCACATCTTTCCTATAATGGGGCTGTGCATCTATGTGGCTGGACCAGGATGGGCTATTGGGATGTTCACTCCTACCAATTTGAAGCTCTCAACTCTTTCAATCTTTGTATCATTGATGTAAACAGGAGCATGTGCACAGATGCTTTTCCTGAAGTCAATGATCATCTCCTTTGTTAATATTGAGGGAAAGATTGTTTTCTTGATAACCATGTTATAGAGCTTTATTTACTACTTGTATTCCAATTCATTGTTATTTGAGATACAGCCCACAATGTTGGTATCTGCAAACTTGTTTACTTGGAGTTAGTGCAGAATCTAGCCACACAGTCTTCAGTGTATAGGGAGCAGATTAGGGAGCTGGGGATGCAATGTTGTGGGGCACTAGTGTTGAGAAAAATCATAGCAGAGGTATTGTTGGTTACCCTTAGTAATACTGTTAGAGGTATTAAACCCATTTTTCTAATATTCTTGTATATTTTAGCTGCATTTGTTGATGCATCATTCAGAATTTATAGAAAATGAAGTTTATTATTCATTAGAGTGATTATTTACCAAGTCTCCCACTCCCTTGCTTCACTTGCAACAAGACCACTGGGCCCGCAATATCTTCTTTCTGAAAGAAATTTGTCAACTTTTTTTGTTATTCTTGTTAACCACTACAAATTTCATTTTGCATAGTTTTGTTTGCAAGTGTTAATAGGTTTGTTATTCCATTGATCTCATAGTCCCCTGATTTTGTAAATAGCCTTTAGTTTTATTTCAAATTTTTTGGCTATGGTTTTTAGTTAGTCTGAGCATCTTTCCCCTTTTTGAAGTATGTAATCATCCTAAATTACTTTTGCAAGCAGTCTATCTTTCATTTGCAGTTATAATTAGTTCAGAGTCATGTTTGTTTTCTTATGTTTGAAAATAGTTATAACCAATGCTTATAAAATCTTCCTTTTTTCCCTCTCTCTTTAAACTCAAATTTACCATAAATTCTCTTATTGTGGGATTAGTAACTTTTTTTTACTCATTGCTAATAGGGCCTGGCCTCTCAGTTTTACAACATATTTCCCCAGAAATCAATCTTTAATCTATACAGGAAATTGAGTAAGTTGACTGTGCTACTATGACCCTCATTATGAAAAATAAAAGAACTTCTCTTTTACTCTCTGCATCTCTAATCTTCAAATAGTACAAATTGTCACTTCATTACTGCCATCGGTTCTGTGGATGATCCCAGTGTAATTTAACATTTTTATTGCTAACCATTAAAAGTTAATGCTGCTATTCTCTTTTTCTCTAGTAAAATGTTTTCTATAATGCTGTCCTTGTCCTCCCAAATTCCCTGTTCAAGTACTTGGAAAGGTTAGAATATTTACTTCCTTACCATGAACAGTTTTTAGCCTTGACTCTTTGTTGACTATTTGTTGCACTGAGAGCCATGGTGAGAATGAGTAAAGGCTTGTGGATATGGAGTTCTTTCCTTTTAGCGTCACTTTTTTTTACTCA
Organism: Hypanus sabinus; assembly: GCF_030144855.1. Taxonomy (NCBI): domain Eukaryota; kingdom Metazoa; phylum Chordata; class Chondrichthyes; order Myliobatiformes; family Dasyatidae; genus Hypanus; species Hypanus sabinus. The sequence goes on along the minus strand of NC_082719.1, from coordinate 62,705,380 downwards.
GTACAAGTGGCAACATTGAACCACGAATCTGCATCTACAAATAGCAGTATTTTTTTAAATTAATGACAGATTGATGCATAGCATATTGTTCTAATATTTATTCACAACAAAATTTAGAAGTATTTTAAACCAATGAATTACTTTAAAAATCTAGTCATGCTTGTTCTGCTGACAATGCAGCAGTGGGATGATTGGACAGTTGATCGTTTTGCCTTCTACCTTCCTACAAAAATATATTAAATAATATTGTACACGATCAGTGTCTAGTTACAAAGATCCAGAAGTCTAGAATTTGCAAGCATTTAGCATGAGATCATGATTGTGTGTGAGCCAAAATGTGCCATTTTTTTTGAAGAATATTTTGAAATTTGTTGGTTTTAGTTTAAACTTTGCTGACAAGATTCAAAGACCTTTATTTCTGCAGGGTAGCGCTTCCTGAAGGGGATTGACTGATGCATCTCAATTTTATACTTCCGCATGAAGCACCTTTATCTTCTAACCTGTGTTAGATATATGAAGGAATTGTGCTGTGATTTTAATGTTATGGAAACACAAGGAGAAAAATCTTCACAGGATGAAAATTCAACATGGGAAACTTAGTTGGCACCCAGAGTCGTCATTAATATGGAGTTAGTATTACATTATCGAACTAATCAAGACTGCTCAGAACTGTCACAGATTGCAGAAAGATTGCTGGAAGACTTCCCTCAGAGACCATTACCAAGATTCACACCGTGGTTTCCAAACAATTTACAAAGTTTACCATTGAAGCCTCAAAAATGTCCACCAATTGTTTCAAAAGAAGAGGCAAAGTTAAATGATAAATGTTTGGTTGAGAGAGAATTCATAGCAGAAGCTCAAAATTATGATTGTATGGATAGTCTTCTGGAGTTTTCCACAAATTTGCAAAGGGAAAGTCCTGTGATTGAGTTGGCTGCAGTGGAATTTTTTTCAGGAATTGGTTTGCAATGTGGAATTACAACTCATGAATACAGGTCCTGGAGTATTGCAACACACAGCAGACAATGGAAAAAGAATAATTCTACAATCAGTCAAAACTTTCAGATAATCAAGGAAAAGTACCAGTTGCACACTTTTCAAAGGGTAAAATGGGTCATTGGTCAATCCAATTGTGGTTCCCAGAAACTCGAGGAAGTCTGGGTAAAACTGAGCAGTGTTATTAAATATGGTCAGCTTCCTGGCTGCAATGCTAAAATACATGTACATCATTGTCAAATATGGACTTTCTGTGACTTTCTGTGCTGTGAATATGTTGGTAATCTGATTAAACAAGTATTAAATCTTACGGGAAAAATCAGTTTACTTGTACATAGACATGGTATTATTTATAGGTTATAGTTAAATGTTATTTTAAAAGCAAACTGCATTTGATATATATGAATTCCACAATACTGTCTGTGGGCTTTAAACCTAAACTTGCATATAATGCTGTAAATTCGTATGTAATACTGTAAATATGAATTTGCATGTAATGCTGATTAAATAATCAAACTGTCTTAATTTTGGAGAGATCATTATTTTGGGTGCCAGGTGTGCTCCTCTATCCTCAGAGAAAACAGTTGCTCAAATCACATTCCAGTGATTGGCCCAAGAGCAGTAGTAAGGGAAATTTTATTGTGATTGGAGTGATTTTATCTTCTAAGATATTAAACTATTCAATTAATGTAAAATATTCTGAAGCACTACAGAATGACAAATAATAAAATTTTGTCCAGTACTATAGCAATATTGAATCCTCAAGCAACATCACCAAAACCAGATAACAGGTGATTAGCAAATTGCAATTTGGATTGTGCTCTGTGCACATTGACCACTATTTCTTGCACCATTACAGTTTAAGATACTTAATTGGCTTTAAGTGGCCAAGGTTGTTCTGTCATGCCAAGAGTTATATAATTCTTTTTCTCTGTTTATTAAGGGGGCCTTTTTCCTGTTTTGCAGAATTCTGTGAGGCTAGTTGATTTTAAGTACAATTAGCTATTTTATAAAACTTCAACATTTTTAGAAGAGAAGTATGCTTATTAGTGATTGTATTTTATGTATGTGTTTTATTGAGGCTCTGCATTAAGTTATATTGTCAGTATAAAGCTGTGATTCTCAGGAATGGACGGTTAGACTTTGTTAGTAATGTGAAGTTGGACGTTTGAATCGGTATGGTGGTCATAGTGCCACAGTTGGCTTTATCCTCGGAGCAGAACTGAGGAAGAAAAGGCAAAAGCTTTTGTCCTCTGATTGTTTATCTTCTGATCTTTGCTGGGAGAGTGTTAGTTTGAGAACAAGATCAAGCTTGATTATAGTCGGTCTCCATAATTGATTTGATTGTTGATATTTGTGTACGCTCACTTTTGATCAGTTGGGAGTATTTGGATGACAATAGCCTTGCTGATGCTGTGTTAACATTCCAGCATAAGAGAAAAGATGTGGCACAGTGGAAGTAAGAGATATTGCAAACAATCTGAGTAAGTGTATATTGTCTTCACCTCATCAATGGAAAATATTCCAATTGTGATGCTGACATTACAATCAGGAGCTACAGCAGTGAAGATTCTATTTTATGTAGTGTTATCATTAAGGAATTACAAAAACGGGATTGAAGGAAAAGAATTTTGATCAGAAAATAACAGATTATTTTAACTCTGTCCTTTGTGGACCAGGCTATAATCTAATGGAATCTGTGGCTATTTTTAGCTAAAAATTGATTGCCCTATCAACTTGGCAAGTTTAATATGAATCTGAGATAGCCAAAGAAACAGTTTGCCCTTATGCTAGAAGCGAATTCTGGTGCTATGTCTTAATGAAAAATGTATTAGGCCAGCAATGTATTTCATTTCTTAGTACAACACTTTCAATTGAGAAGGAAGGGGCATAATTGTTAGAAATGAATTGAGACTGTAAAGCTGAATCTTGCATTTGTACAGAGCCCTGGTGAGACCACACCTGGAGTATAGTGTACAGTTTTGGTCTCCAGGGTTAAGGAAGGACATCCTGGCTGTAGAGGAAGTGCAGCGTAGATTCACGAGGTTAATTTCTGGGATGTCTGGACTGTCTTACGCAGAGAGGTTAGAGAGACTAGGCTTGTACACGCTGGAATTAAGGAGATTGATAGGGGATCTGATTGAAACATGTAAGATTATTAAGGGATTGGACAAGATAGAGGCAGGAAATATGTTCCAGATGCTGGGAGAGTCCAGTACCAGAGGGCATGGTTTGAGAATAAGGGGTAGGTCATTTAGGTCAGAGTTAAGGAGAAACTTCTTCTCCCAGAGAGTTGTGGGGGTCTGGAATGCACTGCCTTGGAGGGTAGTGGAGGCTAATTCTCTGGATGCTTTCGAGAAGGAGCTAGGTAGGTACCTTATGGATAGGGGAATCAAGGGATATGGGGACAAGGCAGGAACCGGGTATTGATAGTAGTTGATCAGCCATGATCTCAAAATGGCGGTGCACCTCGAAGGGCCGAATGGTCTACTTCTGCACCTATTGTCTATTGAATAAACCCATCCAACTCTTCTGCCGCTAAGAAAATGACATGAATAAAAGCTTGGTACTTGCCAATACAATGAAAATAAATATTTTAAAAAAATATATCACATTTGTCACTATTTTTCATATCAGTTTAATATTCATTGTTAAATTTCAAATGTGTTTTCAATCTCCACATTATTTCTGGAATCTACTGTATATTGTGTTACTTATCAATGCTTTATAGTATATGATTTACAATTTTGAGTCCACTTTGCATCCTTGAGATAAATGAGAGCATTTGTTATTAGGATTATGTATTAGGACTAAAAGAAGTTGCATTTTGAGTATTTGCACACAGCAAAACAACAGGCCTTATGCATTTGTTAATGGGAAAATTATTTGTTCTTTTTTAGAGTTGAATTATGTATAAAAATGACCATGGAGAAGGGCAATGAAATTTTCTCCTTTTCATCTAGGAACACCTCAGTGCATCCTGCCATGGTTTTAAAAAATGTTTTATTAGACTATAAGATATAGGAGTAGAATTAGGCCATTTCACCTTTTGAGTCTGCTTCATCATCCATTTTTCCCCTCGGCCCCAACCTCTTGCGTTCTTCATGTCCTGACCAATCAACAATCGATCAACCTCTATCTTAAATACCTTTAAAGACTTGGCCTCCACAGCCAAGTGAATTCCACAGATTTCTTTAGCCACCACTCTGGCTAAAGAAATATCTCATCATCTCCATTCTAAAAGGACACCTATCTATTTTGAGGTTGTGTCCTCTAGTCCTAGACTCTCCCACCATAGGAAATATCCTCTCCACATCCTTTCTATTGAGGCCTTTTAACATTTGATATGTTTCAATTAAGTCAGGCCTCATTCTTCTGAATACCAGGCCCAGAGCCATCAAACACTCTTCATATGACAATCCATTTAATCCTGTTACAATTTTTGTGAACCTCCTTTGAACCCTCTCCAGTTTCTGCACATCCTTTCTAAGATTGGGCCCAAAACAGCTCAGAATACTCTAAGTGAGATCCCACCAGTGCTTTCTAAAGACTCAACACTACATTCTTGTTTTTATGATGTAGTCCTCTTGAAGTTAATGTTAGCATTGCATTTGCCTTTATCACAATGAGTCATAATGAAAATGATTTGAAAATTATAACAAGCCTATTCAAATTTACACAATTTGGCTTTACAGGTTTAAGTGCGTAGCTCTCATGCAAAACCTTGTCTTCCTTATTTTGTGCTGCAATATGAAACCATGGCCCTGTCTTCTCCACCATCACCTTCAACCATCGCGTACTTTCCTCCAAACACCAAAGCTGCCCTTAAGTTCTGCAATAATGACTCTTGATTGAACAATATTGGCAGATTTACTTTCATTCTTAATTAAGTTTTAAATTACTTTCATTATTAATTTCAATAAATAAGAGATTTAGATTCTACATCAAATAGATCGGTTATTTGACCAATTTTGCCCATGTATCCAAGCTAATGTATGCAAAATAGGAAATTTAACGATCAGTTCTTGTTCCTTAATATATTCCAGATGATAATTGCTCGCTACTGTCTGAGTGATCTTTGTCACTATCCATTGAACCAGGATTAGTAGTGAGGAGCAAGTAGAGAATTTAACTTTAGGGATGATCTACATATTAATGAAAGTGAAAAGGGAGCTGAGCATTGTACATAAAATTTCCCAGAAAATGTTCATATGAACTGTGGCAAGACAGACAATATTTGGGTGATGCAGTAAATTAAGAAAAAAAAATCATGTTCTGTAACAAAACTAAGCAGTGCAAGGTAATGTCTTGTTAGTCATCAATCCCGGTCACTCATTTCCCAAACTGTGAAGGAAATAGTCAAGCTGCTTACTCTTAATTTCTGTCTTTTAGTAGCTACTCATTGGATTGATATCACAGCAGTCAATTTCTTAATATTTTCTCTTTTTAAGTTTCTAGTAAATTAATTTTGGTTTCAAATCATGACTCAGATGTGATGGAAAGGGTGGCTTCCTCTGTTACTCAGCTAAATTTGAGCAATTTTCTTTGTGTCAATATAAATTGCTCTTTGCATTTCATGAGTTATAATTTCTTTTTAACAGGTATTTTAGCTTTCTGTAATATTTTTCCTCATTTATTATAGTGATGAGATTAACGAAACCAACATTGTTTACCAACTTGCCAGTGACATGCGAAGATAGAGATCTTCCAGGTAAGTCAGACTAACTTGTGGTGATAGTGCTGTATCACTTTATATGCTTAAGAATGTACACTTGCCGTCAATAGGCATCATGTATATCTGAATGTAAGCTGTTGTCTAGTAAGAGATTACCTCTAGGTTTCTGGAGATAGATGCTATGAAATACATGTGTTCTGTGTGCACAAAATTCAACTGCCTCTGAGAACAAGTATCAAGATCATTGCTAGTCTAACCTAAATAAATTGACTTGGAGTTTCCGATTTCCAAGGTTATTAAAGTCTCCTTGTGCAAATGCTGATTTAAAAAAAATATGCAACATCACATTTTGTATCTATAACACTGAGAATATACCAAGCAGTGCTTGTAATATTTTCTATTTGGAGCATTTTGAACCTTTCTGTATGGAAAAGTGTGCAGTTAAAGTGCTGGAACTTGCTTCTATACTTTAGTATTGGAGCACAGTCATTCTTAGGTACTAAACTCTTATCAGCTTTCTAGTATGGGATAGCTGTGCAGTAATGTTTTTTTTTGCTACAGGGTACAGTTGTATTCAAAAGTTTGGGCACCCCTGGTCAAAATTTCTGTTATTGTGGATAGCTAAGTGAGTAAAAGATGACCTGATTTCCTAAAGGCATAAAGAATACACATTTCTTTAATATTTTAAGCAAGATTACTTTTTTATTTCCATCTTTTACAGTTTCAAAATAACAAAATAGAAAAAGGGCCCGAAACAAAAGTTTAGGCACCCTGCCTGGTCATTACTAAGTAACACCCACTTTGGCAAGTATCACAGCTTGTAAGCGCTTTCTGTAGCCAACAAAGAGTCTTTCAATGCTTGTTTGGGGAATTTTCGTCCATTCTTCCTTGCAAATGGCTTCTAATTCTTTGAGATTCTTGGGCCATCTTGCATGCACTGCTCTTTTGAGGTCCATCCACAGATTTTCAATGATGTTTAGGTCGGGAGACTGTGAGGGCCATGGCACAACCTTCAGCTTGTGCCTCTTAAGGTAGTTCATTGTGGATTTTAAGGTGTGTTTAGGATCATTATCTTGTAGAAGCCATCCTCTTTTCAACTTCAGCTTTTTTACAGATGGTGTGATGTTTGCTTCCAGAATTTGCTGGTATTGAATTCATTCTTCCCTCTACCAGTGAAATGTTCCCTGTGCCACTGGTTGCAACACAAGCCCAAAGCATGATCGATCCACCCCTGTGCTTAACAGTTGGAGAGGTGTTCTTTTCATGAAATTCTGCACCCTTTTTTTCCCCAAACATACCTTTACTCATTGCTTCATCAGTCCACAGGACTTGTTTCCAAAAGGCTTGTTTAGATGTTCCTTTGCAAACTTCTGACGCTGAATTTTGTAGTGAGGATACAGGAAAGGTTTTCTTCTGATGATTCTTCTGTGAAGGTCATATTTGTGCAGTGTGTCGCTGCACAGTAGAACAGTGCACCACCGCTCCAGAGTCTGCTAAATCTTCCTGAAGGTCTTTTGCAGTCAAACGGGGGGTTTGATTTGTCTTTCTAGCAATCCTACAAGCAGTTCTGTCGGAAAGTTTTCTTGGTCTTCCAGACCTCAACTTGACCTCCACTATTCCTGTTAGCTACCATTTCTTAATTACATTACGAACTGAGGAAACAGCTACGTGAAAACACTTTGCTATCTTCTTTTAGCCTTCTCCTGCTTTGTGGGCATCATTTATTTTAATTTTCAGAGCGCTAGGCAGCTGCTTAGAGTAGTCCATGGCTGCTGATTGTTGGAAAAAGGTTTGAGGAGTCAGGGTATTTCTAAAGCTTTGAAATTTGCATCACCTGGCCTTTCCTAATGATGACTGTGAACAAGCCATAGCCCTAACAAGCTAATTAAGGTCTGAGACCTGGGTAAAAGATATCTGAGAGCTCAAATCTCCTGGGGTGCCCAAACTTTTGCATGGTGCTCCTTTTTTCACTCTAAAATTGTACAAAACAAAAATAATACTCTTAATTTTGCTTAAAATGTTGAAAAGAATTTTTTATCTTCAACTTTATGACTTTTGGAGATCAGTTCATCTTCTACTCACTTAACTATTCACAGTAACAGAAATTTTGAACAGGGGTGCCCAAAGCTTTATTTCATTGTAATAAACCATCTTTAATATAAGAAGTTAGAGATTGTGATTATTTGACATTGGCAATAAATGGTAATAGAAATCCTAGAAGCAAACTTCATAATAAAGATAATTATCAACTAAACTCCATTGCTTCCTTCTGAAATAGACTCCTGTTTATGTAGGGAAAGAAGCAGCTATGGACAAACCATAGCATATTGACATAATCATTGCAGTTAGAATGCACTTGCTTGTAGGAGAATGTTACTCTTGGAAGTGTATATAATGCAGATCAGAGACATCATAATAAAGTGAATTAACTGCATATGCCCCTGAGTTTGAAGATCCAGAAAAAAATTAAATCTCTGCTGAAATGAGAAAGTCTGCAGATGCTGGAAATCCAAGCAACACACACAAAAAATGCTGGAGGAACTCAGCAGGCCAGGCAACATCTATGGAAAAGAGTAAACAATCTATATTTCAGCTAGACCCTTCATCAAGATTGAAACCTCTACTGATACTCTGCAAGGACAGCCCCATCCTTGGTCCCTTCTAACTGTGCAAAGCTTAAGCTATCCAGAATTAGTGGCACAAAATTGTTCTCAGAAGATTGTTTAAAAAATGTATGTTCCTAAACTGATTCATTCTGAGATTTAGCCAGCATTTCTGTTTACCATAGGAGCCATAATTTGGCCCATTATGTCCATATTTGAAAGAAGGGATGCTATAAAATAGGTACTGGTCTACTGTAGACAGTCAATTATTGATTGTACTATTGTTAACATCAGATGCTTTAAAACAAATTGACAATAAGTTTATTCTTAATGTTTATATTAATTCAGGAACAAGTTTTGTTTCATGTACGAAGGTTATAAATAGTAGAGTAGTGGGTTACACAGGGAAATACATTCTTATGTAGAAAAGAGAATGTTATTCCATGCAACCCAGTAAGTTAAAATCAAAAGTGGTCCCATTGGTAAATACTGAACAAACAGTGATCAAACACATGCATTAAACAATAAGGAATATTAAAGTTGTGATTTTGTTTTTCTTTATAGCTCTTTATAAGTGAAGAGCTAACTATTTATTACTAATGGTCCAATTTTTGCAACAGGGGATCTTTTTAGCCAATTAATGAAGGATGATCCTTCCACAGTTAAAGGAGCAGAGACTTTTATGTTGGGTGAAATGTTGACTCTTCCTCAGAACTTTGGGTAAGATTGCCTTAATTATGAATGCTGTCTGTTGTTAAGGTTTATACTTACATTTCTCTTTTTTTGTCTGGATCATTTACACCCCACATGCTAATTAAAAGAGAGCCAAAACAAGTATTGTGGAATTGTCCTTTTAGTACCTTGCATGTGCTTCACCATTTGAAAAGATCATAGCTGATTTTTATTTTAGCATCATTTCTCTTAAAATCCAAAAATCTATGAATATTCTCAGTGACTGAAGCATTTTGAGGGTTCCAAAAATTCTCCTCTCTCTGAAGATATTTCATTTGTCTTGCATGGCTAACCCACTCCCCTCTCCATTCTGAATTTCGCAAAACCTAAATAAGATTGCCGTTATTGTAGCTGTGTGGAAAGAGAGTGGACAGGGGGGTGGGGGGGCGGGTGGAGTGGTTGAAAAAAATAGTAAACCGATAAATTTTATGGACAAGCACAGGCAGAAGTAGTGGGCTTATCAAGGTGTTTCTATTTGTAGATTGTGAGAAGATCTATGTGATCACTATGAAGAGTTTTCTAACCAGTCTGAAATTTGAAATTTGTCCCTTTATCTTTTGCCACATTTTTATGTGAAGCAAAGTTCCATCCAATTTTGTAACAGTTAATACTTCCTGTCCATTTGTTTATTAGTGCTGTCTCAGTTGAAAAGCCTTTGCTTTTCCATTCTGGGTGTTGTAGATCAGTCTCTACAAATTTCATTTTATAATTGATTTGTCCTATTTGCTGTGAGAGGAATATATAACTTTTAAATAAAATACTTTTTTCCTAAAGCTGAAATAATAACTACTGTAAAGTATGTTTTAATGTAAATTGGTTTGCTGTCACTTTTATCATTGTGCAAAAATAATTTGGCATTGTTTTTTTTTTGTAGGAATATTTTTTTAGGAGAAACCTTTTCAAGCTATATCAGTGTACATAATGACAGTGTGCAAGTTGTTAAGGATATTTTAATTAAGGTGAGGAAATCAGCTGTATTCCCTATGTGATTTGCGTACGGACATGATTTAGCAACTTGGAGATCAATACGCACACTTCGGTTTTCCCATTAGATATATTGTGTGCTTGTTGATAAACACACTTATTTGACACTGAATGCTGGAAATCTTCGCAACACACAAAATGCTGCTGGAACTCAGCAGGTCAAGTAGTATCTGTAGAGGGAAATAAACAGTCGACGTTTCAAGCCGAGACTCCTCATGGGACTGGAAGTAACAGAGTCAGAAGCCGGAATAAGAAGGTGGGGAAGAGGGAGAGGAATGCAAATATTCAGGTACAAGTATAGTATGATTTGAGGAATATATTTGGATTACTTGAGAATTGCCTACATGAGATTTAGATGCAGTTGCAGAATGATGGACTTGCTGTTTTATTTTTGAAAAAGTGTCAGTCATTAATTGGAATTGGTTTATTGTCATATGTACTGAGGAACAGTGAAAAACTTGTGTATTGTTCATACAGATCAGTTAATTACACGATGCATTGAAATAGTACAAGATAAAACAATAACAATGCAGATTAAAGTGTTACAGCTACAGAGAAAGTGCAGGTAGACAATAAAATGTAAGGTCATAATGAGGCAGATTTTGAGGTCAAGAATCCATCTTATCATATTAAGGAATCATTCAATTGTCTGATTACAGTGGGGTATAAGCTGTCCTTGAGCTTTGCAAAATGTGCTTTCAGGCTTCTATATCTTCTGTCTGATGGTAGAGGGGAGATGAGAGGTTATCCAGAGTGGGCGAGGTCCTTGATTATGCTGGCTACTTTACTGAGGTAGTGAAAACTATAGACAGTGTCCACAGAGGGGAGGCTGGTTTCCATGATGTGCTCTCTGTAGTTTCTTGTGGTCACATGTGGAGCAGTTGTAATACCAAGCTGTGATGTATCCAGATAGGATGCTTTTTATGGTGCATTGTATACAAATTGGTAAGAGTCAATGGGAATACGCTAAACTTCTTTAGCCTCCTGAACTGTTAGTGAGCTTTCTTGCCTATGAAGTCAACATGATGGACTGGGACAGGTTATTGGTGATGTTCACTTCTAGGAACTTCAGTCTCTCAATCCTCTTGATCTTAGCACTGTTATAGGCAGGAGCACATGCATTGCTCCTCTTCTTGAGTCAATGATCTGCTCTTCGGTTTGCCCTTGAGAATGTGGTTGATGAGTGTCCTTTTTTTTTTAAAACCACTCCAAGTGATGTCTTGAAGAAAATAATGACTTCAAAGGTAAATTAATCTTCTGGCTTCTCTTGGTGTCCACTCATTGGAATGTCCATGGATTTGCTATCCTGAGTGCTGTTATTGGAGGAAAGCTGATTCATCCAGTGCATGAGTTGGTGTTAGTTAACTAGTAAAGCTCTTGCATGGGATCTAGAGGTAATGCCAATGACTTCCTCATGTTGTTTTCCGCTTCATTTGGCACTGTCCTGCAGTTAGTACAGGACATACTTGGGCAGTGATAGAAGAGTGGGTTTCTGGTTGAAAGGTATGATTCTATTAATCTATTGCACTACCCCAGATGCTTATGACTGGACTGGATAGGCCTTTGCCATATTCCGACGATAGCCTCTGCTGTTTGTTGTGATATGGTACAGCAGGGAGATTTACTAGGCCACTTTAGAGGGCAGTTCAGAGTCAATTACATTGTAGCAGAAATTAACCAGACCAGTTAAGAATCTATAGGCAGTATTTTAATTTCCCTTCTCTAAAAGATATTGGATCAATTCATGCTAGACTAGGCCTGCTGCTCAGTTTTAGCACCTCCTGGTCACTTTGACCCAAGTGTGGGGAAAATCTGGCTGCAAACCCATGTCTCCAATTCATGGTGGAAAAATGCTTTATAATTTCTGTTTCTGTGATGTTGCCATGAATATTTGGATGCCATTTTCTCAGATATTCTTGATTGTGGATTGATTTTACAGATCAAAAATACTGCTTTTTTTTGATTAAACAATACGTGTTCAATCTATCATTAAGCCATTTTTCTTTTAGGCTGACCTTCAGACTAGCTCTCAGCGTTTAAACCTGTCAGCCTCTAATGCTGCAGTGGCTGAGCTTAAGCCTGATCGTTGCATTGATGATGTAATTCATCATGAAGTAAAGGAAATTGGAACACACATGTAAGTTTTATTTTTTCATTTTAGTGAGGGTCTGAAGTATGTTTGTCTGAGAATAACAATGTAAAACTAGAGCCACAGAAAGACCCTGGTGATAGTAAAAGAACTGCAAAGTTATGCCAAACCTCTTAAATAAACAGCTACATCTGGTCCCAGAGCAGAAGGATGTTCCAGCGATTTGCAGTGTGTCATCATTTCAGAGTTTTGTATGCCATCAGCAATTAAAATTATTAATGTAGTCATGAGTTTTTAATCTCGTATTGCTATTTTATTAAGAGAGTACTTGTGATTAATTGTAATACTTTGGTCAAAAATTGTATTCTTTCCAAGCAAGTACAATTTTCATGTCAGAAATATATTACTGAAATGTTGGTTTGAAAAAAAAAAGATAGGGTTAAAAATTAAATATTAGAATTTTTTAAAATTTACTTAAATACACAAATTTTACAGTCTAACTGAATATTGAGACACAAATCTATAGCATAGGATTAATGCACAACTATTATGTCTTTGACCCAAGTTAAACTGTGTAGAAGGGGAAAATGTAGCATAAAAACTGGGCACATAAATATTTCAGGGGTGAGTTGAAGAAATCAGAACACATTATTCTCATTTCCCAGTAGCTGTCTGTAAGTTGTTTTATGCAGAGTAGTGAATGGCCATTTCCCATTTTACTCTATTTGCTCTGGAGCCAATAAAACTGGAGTAGGAGTTGAAATACATTGCTGCCTTTCAAAGCTTGTTTTCTCTCCCTTTGCTTGCATCTAAAAAAGGTTACAATGTTTAGACTGTGAGATTCATTAGGATAGAAATAAAATAATAGTTTCTTTAGTAACTAAAGAATTTAGAATTGGAGGTGAAGATTATCAGACTAAACACACATCACAATTCCCTTTGAGTTAGAAATCAATTTTTAAGAAATTTGATCCATGAAAGAATAATACATAGAATCTAAACTCATTGTTACTTTTTTTTCAGTTTATTATATAATTTACTAATTTTGCTGACCTAAGTAGTAAAATTGCAATATATGCTACTTAGAAATCTATTGGGCTGTCCCTTTTTCTGCTAATTTGTGTTGATGTGCATTTTTAAAACTTCAAATCCTCAGCATCTTAGTCTATTTGCCTAATTTGAGTTTGCTTCATGAGCCTTGTTCTTGAACTTAACCAGTGATATAGCAGGCATCTGCGTTATTTTAAAATGCTGACAGTATTTTAGTTTCTTGATGCACAGCTTATATGGAAATCTCAAGTTGCTGACAATGATTGAGCCCTCAATAGAATGCATTGATTGCTGATTTCAGCAGCATAATAGACAATAGACAATAGATGCAGAAGTAGACCATTTGGCCCCTCGAGTCTGCACCGCCATTCTGAGATCATGGCTGATCATTCACTATCAATACCCAGTCCCTGCCTTGTCCCCATATCCCTTGATTCCCCTATCCATCAGATATCTATCCAGCTCCTTCTTGAAAGCATCCAGAGAATTGGCCTCCACCGTCTTCCGAGGCAGTGCATTCCACACCTCCACAACTCTCTGGGAGAAGAAGCTCTTCCTCAACTCTGTTTTAAATAACTGACCTCTTAGTCTCAATCCATGCCCTCTGGTACTGGACTCTCCCAACATCTGGAACATATTTCCTGCCTCAATCCTATCAAATCCTTTAATTATCTTAAACGTTTCAATCAGATCCCCTCTCAATCTCCTCAATTCCAGCGTGTACAAGCCCAATCTCTCCAATCTCTCTGCGTAAGACAGCCCTGCCATCCCAGGAATCAACCTAGTGAATCTACGCTGCACTTCCTCAATTGCCAGAATGTCCTTCCTTAAACCTGGAGACCAAAACTGTACACAATATTCCAGGTGTGGTCTCACCAGGGCCCTGTACAAATGCAAAAGAACATCCTTGCTCTTGTATTCAATTCCCCTTGTAACAAAGGCCAACATTCCATTTGCCCTCTTCACTGCCTGTTGCACTTGCTCATTCACCTTCATTGACTGGTGAACTAGGACTCCTAGGTCTCTTTGCATTTCTCCCTTACCTAACTCGACACCGTTCAGACAATACTCTGCCCTCTTGTTCCAGCTTCCAAAGTGGATAACTTCACATTTATTCACATTGAATGACATCTGCCAAGTATCTGCCCACTCACTCAGCCTAACCAAGTCTCCCTGTATTCTCCTAACGTCCTCTTCGCATGTCACACTGCCACCCAGTTTAGTATCGTCAGCAAACTTGCTGATATAGTTTTCAATGCCCTCATCTAAATCATTGACATAAATCGTAAAGAGATGTGGTCCCAATACAGAGCCCTGTGGTACCCCACTAGTCACCTCCAGCCAGTCCGAGAAACACCCATTCACTGCTACCCTTTGCTTTCTATCTGCCAACCAGTTTTCTATCCATGTTGAAACCCTGCCCCCAATGCCATGAGCTCTGATTTTACTCACCAATCTCCTATGTGGCACCTTATCGAATGCCTTCTGAAAATCTAGGTACACAATATCCACTGGCTTACCCTCGTCTAACATCCTTGCTACACCCTCAAAAAACTCCAACAGATTAGTCAAGCATGATTTGCCCTTGGTAAATCCATGCTGGCACGGCCTAATCCTATTTCTGCCATCTAGATGTGCCACTATTTCGTCCTTAATAATGGACTCAAGCATCTTCCCCACGACTGACGTTAGGCTAACAGGGCGATAGTTCTCTGTTTTCTCCTTCCCTCCCTTCTTGAAAAGTGGGACAACATTAGCCACTCTCCAATCTTCAGGAACTGATCCTGAATCTAAGGAACATTGGAAAATGATTACCAATGCATCCGCAATTTCCTGAGCCACCTCTTTTAGAACCCTCGGATGCAGACCATCTGGACCCGGGGATTTATTAGCCTTCAGTCCTACCAGTCTACTCATCACAGTTTCTTTCCTAATGTCAATCTGTCTCAATTCCTCAGATATCTTATGACCCTGGCCCATCCATACATCTGGGAGATTGCTTGTGTGCTCCCTGGTGAAGACAGATCTAAAGTATGCATTAAATTCTGTTGCCATTTCCCTGTTTCCCATAACAATTTCTCCCAATTCATTCTTCAAGGGGCCAACATTGTTCTTAACTATCTTCTTTTTCTTCACATACCTAAAAAAGCTTTTGCTATCCCCTTTTATATTCCAGGCTAGACTGAGCTCATACCTGATTTTTTCTCTCCGTATTGCTTTTTTAGTTAAGATCTGCTGCTCCTTAAAACTTTCCCAATCATCTGTATTCCCACTCATCTTAGCCCTGTCATACTTCTTTTTCTTTAATGCTATACAATCTCTGACTTCCTTTGTCAACCACTGTGGCCCCTTCCCCCTCTTTGAATCCTTCCTTCTCATTGGAATGAACTGCATTTGCATCTTTTGTATTATGCCCAAGAATATCTGCCACTGCTAATCCACTGTCTTTCCTGCCAGGGCATCCGCCCATTTAACTTTGGCCAGCTCTTCCCTCATGGCTCCGTAGTCTCCTTTATTTAATTGCAACAGTGACACCTCTGATCTGCCCCTATCCCTCTCAAATTGTAGATAAAAACTTATCATGTTATGATCACTACTTCCTAATGGCTCCTTTACTTCAAGATCACTTATCAATTCCTGTTCATTACACATCACCAAGTCCAAAATAGCCTCGTTCCTGGTTGGCTCAAGCACAAGCTGTTCCAAAAATACATCCCGTAGACACTCCACAAACTCCCTATCCTGGGGTCCAGCACCTACCTGATTCTCCCAGTCCACCTGCATGTTGAAATCTCCCATAACGACTGCATTACCTTTAGCACATGCCAATGTTAACTCCCTAATCAACTTGTACCCAATATCCACGCTACTGTTTGGGGGCCTGTACACAACACCCATTAGGGTCTTTTTACCCTTACTGTTCCTCAGCTCAATCCACACAGACTCTACTTCCCCTGTTCCCAAGTCACCTCTTGCTAAGGACTGAATCTCATTCCTCACCAACATAATAAAAGAAAATAGTTTAGAATTGTATTAACTAAATTATTTGCAATCTAGTATCACTATGTAATGTCTGGAAAAAATCTTGTGGAAAGTTTTAATGTCTGAGTGTTGTTATTCATTTAAAAAAAAACACATATGCAACAATCCTAATGCCATCATAGAGTACCTTTTTTTGCAAATGTATATTAGTTTTCCTATTACAGTTTCATAATAAAAATATTTCAGTTTAAGGAATGTCTTAAAATTGCTTTCATAGTTAACCTTAATCTTTTAAATCTGTTTGAAACTATTTAAAGCTCTTTATAATATAATGGAATTTTTTACGCTTTCCTTTTCTTCCTGGACTGGTGTGATAATTTAATATGATTAGGCAGTTTGATTATTGATGGGTGGCATGGATCTTTTAAACTGACACATGACCTAATGGATGTGCTAAAGGGATTGCTAAGTTATTGTGGGAAGTACCTTTGAATTTAGTGGTTAGTTCAGTTATTTTGGAGCTAAATTATAGGTCTGTGCTAGTAAGCAAGAATATAAGAAAAGTCAAGATCTATAAACACGAGACTCTGCAGATGCTGGAAATCCAGATCAACACACAAAAAATGCTGGAGGAACTTAGCAGGCCAGGCAGCATCCATGGAAATGAAATAAACATTTGATGTTTTGGCTAAGATCCTTCATCAGGTCTCAATATAATTTATTTCCTTTTGCTCCCTAACTCTCACTATAGCAATTATTTTGAATATTAATCGGCTTTAGTGGTAAATTGCATTAATAATTTTACTCATTTTTAACTGAGCACTGAAATTTGATTTCAAACTTTACAGCAGGTTAAACATAAATTGGGGAGGGGTTAGAACAATGGCAAATGGAATTTAATCCCAACAACTGCAAGTTTTCCATTTTGGAAAATCAAATATGGTTAGGATTATAGTAACCAATGCTGAGGAACAGAAGGACCTTGGGATACAAGTCCACAGTTCTCTGAAGGTGGCAACAGGGTGGATAGTTGCATTCATCATAGAATATATTGCATTCATGAAAGACTTGGGATTTCACATTACAAGCTGACAATACATTTGTTAGGTTGCATTTGAAATATTGTGGCCTGTCTGATCACCACATATTAATGATTATGTTGGAAATGGTGCAGAGATTCAATGGGATGTTGCTTGGGTTGGAGAGTTTTATCTACAGGGTGATGTTGGATGTACTGCTTGTTTTCTCTGAAGTGAAGGAGGCCGAGGGTGACCTGATAGAGGAATATAAATTTGAGACACTCAAAATTATGTGAGGCATATATAGGGTAGATTTTAGGAATCTCATGATGGGGTTGTCTAAAATGAAAGTGTAGCTTACGGGGAGAGGGAGGTCGTTTAGAAAGGAGAAGAGGGAAGTTTATTTTCCACACACAGTGGCTGATGTCTGGAATATATTCCAAAGAAGTGGAGGAGGCAGAAACAATTATACCTTTAGAAGCATCAAGACTAACATTTAAGTAGCCAAGACCTAGAAACCTAATGTAGGGAAATAGAATTGGTATAGGTGGGCAAAGGTCAGTGTGGTTGTGGTGGGCTGAGCACTATTTTCTGTACAGGCTCTAAATTTACCTTGAGATACATTTACTAAGGTAATTTAATAGTTTTCCTGTTATTTTCTACAATTTTAAGATAATAAACCTTGTTTCCCTGATTAAACTATTAAACCAATTTGATTAATTGTATATTGTGTGGCATACATTTTATTAATTTTAATTTTTGACTTTTGCAGCTTAGTCTGTGCAGTTAGCTATACAACACAAGCTGGAGAGAAGATGTACTTTCGAAAGTTCTTCAAATTTCAGGTAGGAATTGGGATTGGAATTGTTTTGTTGGCTCACCTTACTCCTTAAGAATTCCGTGGATTCAGTCTGTGATGTTCCTAACACTGGCACCTGGGAGGCAATATACAGTATGCTGCCTCCCAGGTGGCAGGGTCAGGGACATTCCAGATTGAGTCCATGGCATTCCTAAGAGGGAGGGTGAGCAGCCAGAAGTCATGGTGCGCATTGGTACCAATGACATGGGTAGGAAAAAGGGTGATAACCTGAAAAGTGAATATAGGGAATTAGAAATAAAGCTGAAAAGCAGGAACTCAAGTGTCATAATCTTTGGTTTGCTGTCTGTGCCAAGCACCAATGAGGGTAATAATATGACATGGCAGATGAATGTGTGGCAGAAGAACTGGTGCAGGGAGCAGTGTTTCAGATTTGTGGATCATTGGGATTTTTTCTGGAAAAGTATGACCTGTATCAAAGGGGTACTTGTCACTTGAATATAAGAGGGACCAATGTTCTTGCAGGCAGTTCCCTAGAGCTGCTGGGGATGAGAACCAGAGTGTTAAGTCAGATAATTGGGCAGTTGGTGTAAAGTTAGATGCAATATATAGAGAGACTGAGGAAGGATAAATGTAGTCAGTTGGATGGATTGAAATGTGTTTACTTTGTGAGAACTCAGAGCATGGATCAGTGCTTTTAGATGCGATGTTATGGCCATTACAGAGGCTGGCTGTCACAAGGGCAGGAATGATTACTGGATGTTCTGGGGTTTAAATGTTTCAAAAAGGACAGGGAAGGAAGTAAAAGGGGTGGGGAAGTGGCATTGCTAATCAGGGACGCTATCTACTGAGTCAGTGCAGGTGGAAGTCAGAAACAGGAATAGAACAATCACTTTAATAGTATTCTATAGGCCACCAAATAGTAACAGGGACTCCTGAGGATCAGATTAGTAGGCATGTTTTGAAAGGTTGCAAAAATAACAGTTGTTGTAGGAGACTTCAACTTCCCTAATATTAATTGACACCTCCTTCGTGCAAGAAGTTTAGTTGGGGCAGAACTTATAAGGTGCATCCAAGAAGGATTTTATCCCGATTAAAATGTCTGAAGGGACCAACTAGAGGAGAGCTGTTGCTGGATCTCGTATAAGACAATGTGCCTGGTCAGGTAACAGATCTCTCAGGGTGGGCAACCATTTCAGTTATGCCTTTGTCTCTAAGCAGTTTGTACATCTTCCCGTGACAGTGCTTTTCCTCAGACATTTCAAAGATATATGGGTTAGGTTAATGGTCACATGGAAGTATTCGGTAGAATGGGCTCATTAGGCTGGAAAGTCCAGTTATGGTGCTGTATCTGTAAATAAAATAAAAATAAATGATATCCAATTGCATTATCATCACCAAGTTCCTCACTATCGACATCATCTGAGCCATTGCTATTCAGAAACCTACCTACTACAAGAGCAGGTCAGAAGCTGGGTATCTTGCAATGAGTAATTCCAACTCTTATCACTCCATCTTTCTACCAAGTACAAGATTCAAATGAAAAGTCATATGGAATTGTCTGTGGTTGCCTGGATGTGTGCTTCTGCATGAACTCTCAAAAAGTTGAAATTTAATGCAAAACAGTTGCCTACTGTTTGGCACCAACAAGCAGATTGTGGCTTTAGTGTGTACCATCCAGAAAATGCATTGCAATTACTTGCATGTGGTTTGGACAGCACTTCTTGTGCCTTCAAGAAGGGTAATGTCATTGGGTGCATATCATGCTTCTAATTGCACACAATTCTAAACTGGAATCGCATCATTCTTCCTCTGTCATTGCTGACACTAAATTCTGACACTCATGATCGCCTCCTGTGCAGTAGTTAAGAACGAGTAATAGATGGTGGTTTTGCAGTGATGCCTAAGTCCTAACAATAGATTTTAAAAAGCACGAGACCAAACCTCCGAATTCCAAAACCCTTGGTATTTGCTTATTTAGCATTTGGGAAAATGTTGTTTCTTTGTGGTAGTGTTTTGCTTGTATTTTAAAGCACTGTGAATGTATCAATAGTTTAATCGGAATTATCTATGGTACAACAGTAAGAGCTTTAATATAATTCATTATATCTGTATTTGTGTATTTCTTTTATCTCCATTTGTTGCTGAGAATAAATAGCGATTTGATGCAACTGTGGCCATACAGATAAGAGATTAGATAGCTTTAATGTTAGTGGGTAATGCTACTACAGTTTGTATTGCATGTTTGTTTTTTGTTGAGACTTTTAACACCTACAAATAATTATAGCCTAATGCAAAAAATATTTGGCATCTTCTGGTTAGAAACGGTTGTGAAGTTAGAAGGCTAGTGCAATATTTTGACGTGGAACACAGAAGACTAATTGGTGCACTGGCTATAAAACTTTTAAATCCCTAAGAATCTGTGTGGTGAATTTGTTTTTGAAGGCTTCAAGACCACATGATTCCTAACATTTTCTACAATGAATAGGTTTTTTGTGGCAAGTAATCTTTAATGTTTTATTTAATTGGTTTGTTGTATATTTTACTTTTTCTAACATTATTTAAAATAGAAGTCCAACTTTTTTGTCACAGAGTGACATCTTACATTGGTGTGATTTAGTCCACACCTAAATCTAAGACTTCTTTCTGATGGATGATCTACCAGTGAAATCAGTCTTCAGCTTGCCCACTCTGTTTACACAGGTTCTTAAACCACTTGATGTGAAGACCAAGTTCTACAATGCTGAAGTAAGTACGTGTAATTAATTTTACCACTAAAGGTTCTGAAGTTAATTTCTTATTTATTTGTTTGTTTTGAAGTCATACAAATCTCTTTGCTCATAGCTTTTAGCAAATATAACAACTACAGATTATTTGTTTTTCTAAAAAAAATGTATTGTTTAGAACATTTTTAACAGCATTGTCTGTTAGATACATATTTTTACTAGTGGACATTGTTTAATTTGTCGACAATTTTCTGTAGCTGGATGAGCTGGGATTACAATGTGAACAAGCCATCTGATTTTATTGAAGTAAAAGTAAAAAGCTTTAGCTGCACATTCAGTACTTGTTTCATATTAATTTTGCATGGTACATAATGGCTGACACATTTGGGATTTGTATCAGTGAACATTGTTTTGGGTGAATAACTCCAACAGTAATGTCGGCATTCCAGTCATAGTAAGATTTTAGATTTATACATACAATTAAGAAATATAATTGACAATGTACTTTTTTAATCAAATTTAACTTATTTACCATCATGTATGGCTTGAGAAATGAATAGACATAATCTTATGGCCATAACAATAAAAGCCATTCCCTCTCAGCTGCCTCCATTTACATTTACATTATGTCATATTTTCATCTCATTGTTCTCTGATTTTCAATATGGATGTTGTGCTTTCCACTGCTACACAACTGATTCCTGTGGAAAAATACCACTTCCTGCCACTGACTCTCCTACTTCCTTTGGCTCTTCCAATACCTCATATACTTACAGCTTCTTTTACCAACCATGTCTTCTCAGAGTAAGAGCATCACTGTCGTTATCCCATGTTGCCCAACAGGTATACTTCTTTTGTATGACTTGTAGATAACCTTGTAGGATCTTCAGTTAAAGGAGAAAGCAGGAGTGAACTAATCAGCCCCTCAGATGTAACTCAGACCCTTGGGTGTAACTCACCATTATGAAGTTACGTCCCTGGTTCAAAACAGCTCCAATTAGGAGAAGCATCCTGTCAGCATCCACCCTATCAATTCCCCTCAGGACCTAGTGTATTTTAATAATATCGCCCCTCATTTTTCTAAATTCCAATAATGGCATGTAGTTTGAAATTGCTGAACCTTTCCTTGTATTGCTTCCAACGCAAGTAGTCATTTTTGAATATGAAGAGCAAAACTATACATAGTATTCAAAATACATTGTCACCAGAGTTCTGCAAGGTTACATTAAAACCTCTTCTACTTTTATACTCATTGTCCCTTGCAATAAAGATCAGCATTCCCTGAATGTTCCTCCTTATTTTGTGTATTTAGAAGTTGTATCTTCCCCTCACACCAATGTTGTTGCACCACTGGTTTCAGCCCCTACACTTCTAGCCTTTTGTGCCTTAACAACTCTGGAATGTCCTCAAGCCAAGGTGTTGTTGCGTTATTTTAAAGTTAAGGTAGCTGACTACAGGTTAAAATTGTTGGTAACCTGCAATAGTCAATGTGTAAATGCTTACATCTGTACAAAATTCTATCATTCATATGATATCTGCAGGATCACTGATACAGGTTTTAACTGAAGGTTTGAGTTTTGTGCTTCAGCATTAGTTTTAAGTTCCTAACCTATTGGGGCCACTGCTAATGTGCTTGAAATGTACACCTTTCTGAATATCTACTTTAATTTTTTTTATCTAGATTCCACAGGAGCAGTAAAACATCTGAAATTCCCCTTTGGGGTGCTCCTCCACAGAAGGCCAAGCCAAGGGTGGCTCTGTGGTACATTGGGCCCAAGGGCCCTAGTCTGGGTGTTCTTGTTTTCAAACTTTATTGCATTTACTCAAATATTTCTTCATCACATGCTAATCCCCTCTCTCTAAAGAATCTGCAGATCTTCAGAAGTCATGTATACTTTTTCATTTTCATAAAATCTGAAGCTGATTTAAAATAAATTTAAGCTTGCCCATTAAGCTGCCAGTTTGCAGAACCTGGAAATTGTACCTTCTTGATTACAGGTGCTGTTACTTAGATTTTTTTAAAATTTGAGATTAATTCTGGCGCAAATGAGAAATACATTGTTTTATAAACCAATAAGATGTATTACGTTGGTGTAGTCATCATTACCAGAAAGTCTATTTTGTATGGACTGTAGATACTGTAATTTAAATAGTCTTTATTGCTTCAAAACAAAATCAGTTTCATATAGCTCTTATCTATGATTCATGACAAAATCTGCTATATTTAATTAAAATTAAATGTACATTTAATGTATGGCTCATGTGGGAGAATGAGGTGGTGATATGTAGGAGTTACAGGGGTAGTCACCCCTAAATTGCAGGAGGCAGATAGGTGGATGACTATCAGGAGAGAGAAAGGGAATATAAGTAGTGTGGAGTACCCCTGTGGCCATTCCCCTCAATAACAATATAACACTTTTGATGCTGTTGGTGGTGACCTGTCAGTGGAAACCCACATTGACCAGGTCTCTGGTACTGAGTCTAGTTCTGTGGCTCAAAAAAGAAGGGGGAGAAGAGGAGTGCTGTAGTGATAGGGGATTCCATCTTTGGAGGAGCAGGCACAAGATTCTGTGGACGTGAACGAGATACCCAGATGGTATGTTGCTTCCCAGATGCCAAAGTCATGGACGTCTCTGATCAGGTCCACAGCATTTGTGGGTGGGGGGTACTAAACAGTTGGGAGTCACGGTACATATTGCTACAAATAATTTCTTCCCCGCCGCCCCCCCCACCCTGAGCCTGTCCTGCTGCTTGTATCTGATTTATCTCCCTTTCATCTCGCCGCTACCATCGGGTACAAGGTGTAGGAGTCTTGACTGGCTGCACTCACCTCAGCACTGAATTGGTTGTGCAACTGTGGACTCACTTTCGGGGAGTCTGTGGTTCATGTTCTTTGTGTTATTTGTTGCTTTTTAGTATTGTTTGCACAATTTGTTCTTTTGTCCCCCCCTATGTTTGACAGTATGGGATTTTTTTAGGGATTCTATTGTGTTTCTTTATTTTGTGGTTGCCTGCAAGAAGATGTATCTCAAGGTTGTCTATGCTATACGTACTCTGATAATAAAATGTACTTTGAACTTTGAATGTTTTGAATGGCATGGGTAGGAAAAGAGGGGATATACTGAAGAGAGAATATAGGGAATTGGGTAAGAATTGGGTAGTAACCTCTGAACTGCTGCAGGTGCCACGCAACAGTGAGGGTAAAAAATAGAATGACTTGGTAATTGAATGTGTGATTGAGAAATTGGTGCAGGGAGCAAGATTTCGGATTTTTGGATCATTGGGATCTCATCCATGGAAGGTATGACCTGTACAACTGAACTTGAGGGGGACCAAAATTCTCACATGCAGGTTTGCTAGATTTGTTGGGGAGAATTTAAACTAATTTGGCAGTGGTTGAGAACCAGAGTGATAGGACTGATGTTGGGGCAGTTGGTATACAAGTAGATGCAGTGCGTAGTGAGACTGTGAGGAAGGATAGGCAAATGATAGGACAAAATTGCAGTCAGTGGGATGAGCTGAAGTGTAACATGGGGCAAAATTGAAAAGGGTGATGAACACAGATCTGAAGGTGTTATGTTTGAATGCACACAGTATACGGAATAAAAACAGTTAAAAATTGGCAGTAATGATGTTGTGGGCAGAACTGAGTCATAGCTGAAAGAACAGCTTGTGGTTGAGGCAATTCTGGATTTGGTGTTGTGTAATGAACCAGATTTGATTAGGAAGCTTAAGGTAAAGGAACTCATAAGCAGTGGTCATTATATGATAGAATTCAAACTGCAGTTTGAGAGGGAGAAGCTAAAGTCAGATGTATCAGTATTACAGTGGAGCGAAGAGGGTTACAGAGGCGTGAAAAAGGAGCTGGCCAAAGTCATTTGGAAAGGAACACTAGCGGAGATGATGGCTGGTGTTTCTAGGAGCAATACGAGTAGTTCAGGAGAGATACATCCCAAAGAACTATTTTAAAAGGAGGATGTGGCAACCATGGCTGACAAGGGAAGTTTAAAACAGTATAAAAACGAAAGAGAGAGCAAATAAAATGTCAAAAAATACTGTTTAAGTTAGAGGATTGGGATGTTTTTAAAAACCCAACAGAAAGCAACTGAAAGAGCAGTAAGGAGAGAAGATGAAATACAAAGGTAAGTTAGCTAATAATATAAAAGAGTACACCAGTTTTATAAAAAGATATTTAAAGGGTAAAAGACATGCGAGAGTAGATATCAGACTGCTGGAAAATGATACTGGAGATGTGATAACTGGGGATGAAAATGGCAGTCAAACTTATTCGGTATTTTACATCAGTCTTCACCATGGAAGACACCAGCAGTATGCCAGAAATTGAAGTGTAGGGCAGAGATGAGTGTAGCTGCTATTACTGAGGAGAAGGTGCTTGGGAGGCTGAAATGTTTGAAGGTAGGTAAGTCACCTGGACTAAATGGATAATTCCCCAGGATTCTGAAAGAGATAACTGAAGAGATTATGGAGGCATTAGTAGTAATCTTTCAATAATCACTCAATTCTGGAATAATTGTGTAAGACTGGAAAATTCCAATTGCCATTCCACTCTTTTAAGATTTGAGGGAGGTAATAAGACAGGAAAATATAGGTCAGTTAGGCTAATCTACAGTATTTGAAAAGATGTTCAAGTCCATTATTAAGGATGAGGCTTTGGAGTACTTGGAGAAACCTTAGAGCATGGTTGAATTTACTTTATTTCTTAGATCTTTCACATACACGAGGAGTAAAAATCTTTACACTAAACCTGCAATTATAGTAATTTATAATAAATAGAACAGTCGATGTAACATAGAAATGCACTCAAATCAATGTGAGTTAATCAGTCTGATGGCCTGGTAGAAGAAGCTGTCCCCGGAGCCTGTTGGTCCTGGCTTTTATGCTCTGATACTGTTTCCTGGATGGTAGCAGCTGGAACAGTTTGTGGTTGGGGTGACTCGGGTTCCCAACGATCCTTCAGGCCCTTTTTTCACACCTGTCTTTGTAAATGTCCAGAATAATGGGAAGTTCACAACTACAGATGTGCTGGGATGTCTGCACCACTCTCTGCAGAGTCCTATGATTAAGGGAGGTACAGTTCCCATACCAGGCAGTGATGCAGACAGTCAGGATACTCTCAGCTGTGCCGTTGTTGAAAGTTCTTTGGATTTGGGGGCTCATACCAAACTTCCTCAACCGTCTGAGATGAAAGAGGTGCTGTTTCCTTAAGGGAAACCTTTTCTGGCAAATCTATAGGAATTGTTTCAGGAAATAAGAGTTAGTGGATATTGCTTACTTTGATTTTCAGAAGACCTTTGATAAGGTGCTGCACATGAGACTGGTAAACAGGATATAAACCCTTGATATTCCAGGAAAGATACTAGCATGTATAGAAGATTGGCTGACTGCCAGGAGGCTTTTTCTGGTTGGCCGTGAGTAACTAATGTTCTGCAGGGATTGGTGTTGACATCTATTTACATTATTGTTCTAATGATTTCAGTGACGAAACTGATGGCTTTGTGACTATCTTTGCAGACAATACAAAGATAGGTGGAGGGGCAGGTAGTTTTAGGAGAATGGGCAAAGTGCCTGATGGAATATAGTGTAGGGAAGTGTATGGTCACACAGTTTGTTAGAAGGAATAAAGATTTTCTAAACGGAGAAAATTCAGAAATCAGAGGTGCAAAGGGACTTGGGAGTGCCATTGCGGAATTCCCGAAAGTTTAACTTGCAGTGTGAGGCAGTGGTAAGGAAAGCAAATGAAATGTTTACTTTCTTTTTGAAAGGATTAGAATATAATAGCAAGAATATAATGCTGAGGATTAATGGGGCATTGGTCAGACTGCACTTGGAGTATCGTGAACAGTTTTGGGTCCCTTATCTAAGAAGGGATGTGCTGCCATTGGAGATGGACCAGAGGATGTTCACAAGAATGTTCCTGGAAATGAAATGGTAAAGTTATGAGCAGCTTGCAATTGCTGGAGTTTAAAAGAATGAGGGGGATCTCATTGAAACCTATCAAATATGAAAGGGCCTTGTGAGATTGGATGTGGGGAGGATGTTTCCTATATAATTCCTGGGGGAATCTACGAGCAGGGGGCACAGCCTCTGAATACAATGATGTCCCTTTGGAACAGATGAGGGAGAATTTTTTCAACTTGATGGTTAAGAATCTGGAATTCATTGTCACAGACAGCTGTGGAGGCAATGTCATTGGATATATTTAAAGTGGAGATTGGTAGGTTCTTGATTAATAAGGGTGTCAAAGGTTACTGGGATAAGGTAGGAGAATTGGGGATTGAGAGGAGTAATAAATTAGTATAAGACCATAAGATATAGGAGCAGAAGTAGGCCATTCGGTCCATTGAGTCTGCTCCATCATTCAATCATGGGTTGATCCAATTCTTCCCCACTTCCCTGCCTTCTTCCCATATCCTTTGATGCCCTGGCTAATCAAGAACCTATCTATCTCTGCCTTAAATATACACATTTACCACCCTCTTACTAAAGTAAATTCTCCGCATCTCTGTTCTAAATAGACATCCTTCAATCCTGTAGTCATGCCTTCTTGTCCTAGACTCCCATACCTTGGGAAATAACTTTGCCATATTTAATCTCTTCAGGCCTTTTAGCATTTGGAATGTTTCTATGAGATTCCACCCTCCTCCCCCCCCCCCCCCCCCCCCCCAATTCTCCTGAACTCCAGAAAATGCAGCACAAGAGCTGCTAGATGTTCCTCATACGCCACCTTTTCATTCCTGGAATCATTCTCATGAATCTTCTATGAACCCTCTCCAATGTCAGTATATCCTTTCTAAAATAAGGCACTCAAAACTGCACACACTTGGTCTCACAAGTGCCTTATACAGCCTCAATATCAGACCCCTGCTCTTATATTCTAAACCTCCAGAAATGAATGCCAACATTGCATTTGGCTTCTGCACCACTGGCTCAACCTGGAGGTTAACCTTTAGGGTATCCTGCACAATGACTCCCAAATCCCTTTGCATCTCTGCATTTTGACTTCTCCCCCCATCTAACTAATATCCTGTATGTTCTTCCACCAAAGTGCATGTCCATACACTTTCTAACATTGTATTTCATTTGCTACTTATTTGTCCATTCCCCTAAACTATCTCAGTCTCTCTGCAGGCTCTCTGTTTCCTCAACACTACCTGCTCCTCCGCCTATCTTTGTATCATCACCCTCCATACCCTACCATCCATATACCTATCCAAACTTCTCTTAAATGTTGAAATTGAGGTCAGCATTTAAGAGAATGTTAAATGCATGCACCACTTGCGCTGGCAGTTCATTCCACATTCTCATGACACTCTGAGTGAAGTTTCTTCTCATGTTCCCTTTAAACTTCACCTTTCACTCTTAACCCATGACCCCTGGTTGTAGTACCACCCAACCTCAGTGGAAAAAGCCTGATTGCATTTACCCTATTATACCTCTCATAATTTTGTATACCTCTATCAAATGATTTATCAAATCATTTTGTTGTAAATATCTCTGTACAAGTTGTGTGGCTAGACCGTGAGGCCCAGCAAGGAAATAACAAGTTTATCTTCAAAGATATATGTTAAGTTATCTTTTTATGAACACAACTCTTGCATTTAGCAATATAGTCAGACCCTGCATAACGCTACCCCACATAGCGCTGATTCATTACAACATCATTATTCAATTCTTTATTGAAATTCTTTTAAATGACAAAAATTCATTGTAAACAGTACTTAAAACTACTCGAGTGGCTGCCCTTACAATAGCTGTTCAATTAGCCAACATGGACTCTGAGCCACTCACAGCCGATCACTTATTAGTTCGGGCTCTGCCTCCCTCAATGTGTGTAAACATTCTTACATGCTTGCCAACTTATTCTATTTTTTTCCACTCATAATGTCCGGAAAATAGCCTGCAACTTCCAGTGAGGGTAGTGCATCTAAGTTGTCTAGGAAAAACATTAGCACGGATGTAAAATTGCAAGTGATATAGTGTTTGGAAGCTGATGAGTGGGGTGTGGATGAAACTATGGACAGAAGCATGCGATGACATCCTCGGATTTCAGGCAGAACCAATCAACCAAAACATCATTGAACTCTCCAGTGAAGCGGGATTAGAGGATATTAATGATGGCGATGTTGAAGTGTTACCGCATTCTCATGGTGAGAGCCTTAATAACAAAGAAGTTCAAGAATTGGCAGAGCAACGCATCATGGGTGAATCTGAGGACATGGATGGAGAAAAAGAAACACCAGCAAGAAACCTCACCACAAAGTTCCTCAGCACTAGCATCAGCACGATCGCACAAATCAGGGACTAGCTTATCGATAATGGACTTGACTGGGAATGAAGCAATAAGGCAAAGAGAGGTGTTCTCAACATGATTTCTTGCTACCAAGAACTGCTTCATGAGAGGAAACTTAAGAAAAGGCAGTCAAATCTTGATGCCTACTTGAAGAAAAAGCCAGACTTAGAGGGCCCACGGCTTGGTCCCTCCTCTAAGATCTAACCACCAGCCGCTTCCCTCTGCTGTTGCTGACAACTGATGGACTGGTTAGGCCTTTTTGCATGTTTGTTACTCCATGAATTACTGTGTATACTTAAAGTAAATTTTCATATCCCAGGTTTTTTTTTAAAATGGCTCACACGTCCATTTATGTAATGTTATAACAAACCCGCATAGCGCTAGTTTACATTGCTTTCTATCTCCATGGAACACCTCCTCAGAGTTAAGCGAGGTCTGAGTGTACCTAATTTGATATTAATGTAACTTGTATTTTTACTAGTTATATTTTTAGAATTAAAAACTTTTAGTTTGGGATTGATTTATTATTGCCAGCTGTACCAAGATACAATGAAAAGTTTGTCTTATATTGTTCATACAAATCAAATCATTACATAGTGTATTGAGGTAGAATAAGATAAAATAATTACAATCCAAAGAAATGTGTTAAAACTATCGAGAAAGTGTAGTTTAGGTAAACAATAAAGCACAAGATTACCCTCTATTTTCTGATGTAGGTTCTGTAAGAAATCAGTTCACAGTTAAAGAATTTTCAGATAGCAAAGCAGAAATGAGAAAGTACACCTTTTGGTTATTATTTACTGCCCCATAGAAGGTTTTAAATTGGGATTAAAGCTTTAGATTTAAGTTTTTAGTGACTGTGTGCTTTAAAACCCATTATATATTGAAAACTTGCAATGGAATTCTACCTCTGATATGTTTGTTTGCCATTTAGGTGCTGTAAAGTTGAATAGTTTAGAGTAATGTACAGAAGATTAGTTTTTACTTAAGTTTTTGTCCAATTCAATGATTTTCCACCCACCACTTCCCAAATGTGATGGAGGAATCACTCCCATTTGTTGAGGAGTAGGAAATTATTTCTGGACGCTTCAGGATTTCCACAATGCTGCTGTTTTACTGTTGTTATTTCTGTAAAATCTGAGCCTGTATATTTGTATCCAGAGAATGCAGCTTGTCTTTGAGATTTTTGTTTCATTAAGTAGTTCTTTAATTCTAGAATTGAAAACAAGTGATTCACAGCTCAAGGGCTTCTACTTTTCTCATGCATCAGCAAGCATCAGATGTATGGAGATGGGTTTTTAAATTAATTTTTCTCTTTTGTTTAATTTCATCAGTGTAGCGAAGATTAATAACTGTAGAGAAGTAAAGTTATCCACTTCGAATCAGTGTAAGACAAAGAGAACATTTTAATAATGGTGAGCGGCTATAGTGATTTTGTGTAATCATACGCTCATCACTAAAGTAATGCTTGGATACAATCTAATCAAGAGAATCTAAAGGAATACAAATTAGACTTCAAAATGAAGTCATCTGTGAAGTTTAATATGTAATGCAGATAGTTTGGGAACAATCACTGTCAAACTAGAGAAAGCATATGTTGCAAATTTATCTGGATGATCAGCATGTTAATTTAAATCTTCATTTATGTCACTAGAACTGATTATCTGTCAATTAATGCATTACTTTTCATGGTAGCTTACTATGTACAAATTGTTCCTGCTTGTTTAACTGGCCATATTTTAGAGCCTGAAGATTATGAATCAGAATTGGGTTTATTATCACTGTCTTGTATAATGTGAAATTTGTTGCTTTGTGGCAGCGCAAAGACATATAATTCCTATCAATTTCAAATAGTGCAAAATATGAATAACAAGATAGTGGTCATAGTTCATGGATCTGATGACATTGTAGGGAAAACGAGTGCACCTGGGTGAATTTCCTGTTGGTGCAGGGAGGACATGCAAACGTCGTTTGAAGACATCGTTTGGAGATGAGGATTGAACCTAGCCCCAGGAGCAGCAGATTGTACCTGCTGTACCAGTTTGTGCTACTCTGTGTCTGAGTTATTTTACTTTTAGCATTGGCTATCAAATAATCAAAAACTGCTACTTTTAGTGTATATTTTCAGATATGTATGTTTCAGATTTCAAAAATTTTCTCAGTTAAATAGTGTTTTTTTAAAAAAATTCTAACAAATACATTTAGTAACAGTTCAAAAGCCATGACAGCAGCAAGCACTTGAAGGCTGTCAGGATGATCAGAACACGTGGCCTTGTAGTACACTGCCAAAGGTGGATTCAATCACTGATAAGGGTTCAATTCCTGCCACTGCTCGTACGGTGTGTGTGTGTGTTTTCCCTTGACCAATTTCCTTTTACATTCCAAAGACGAGGTTAGGGATAGTAAGTTGTAGGCATACTTTGTTGACACCAGCTATGTTGCAACACTTGCAGGTTGCCCAGCACAATCATCACTGATTTGATTTGAAGCAAACAATGTATTTCACTGTATGTTTCAATGTACACGTGACAAGGAAAGCTAGTCTTCTCATTGTTTCTTGGGGGAAATTGCAAGGGTCCTGACTAATGGGCTTTCACATTGTGATAAGGTGAGTGTCTACAGATGGGCATAGCAGGCAGCAAATCCAGATAGTAGGCATATCCAAGTCCAGATCCCATGTTTAAGAAATGGTGTTGTGGCGTTGGAGAGGGTCCAGAGGAAGTTTACAAGAATGATCATGGGAATGAAAGGGTTAACATATATGGAACATTTGATGTTTCAGGGCCTGTACTCGCTGGAGTTCAGAACAATGAAGGGGAGTCTCATTGAAACCTACTGAGTATTAAAAGGCCCAGGTAGAATGGATGTGGTGAGGATGCTTCCAACAGCAGGAGAGTATAGGACCAGCGGGCATAGCCTCAGAATACAAGGACATCCTTTTAGAATAGAGATGAGGAAGAATTTCTCTAGGCAGAGGTTGGTGAATCTATGGAATTCATTGTCATTGTATTTATTTAAAGTGGAGGTTGATGGGCCTTGTTTAGTAAAGGTATCAAAGGTTTTGGGAAGAAGGCAGGAGAATGGGGTTGAGAGGGATACTAAATCAACCAAATGGCGTAATTCTGCTCCTATGTCTTATGGTGTAAGCTGTTCTTAAAGCATTGAATGTGGGTTTTAAGGCTCTTGTATTGCTTCCCTGACAGAGAGCATGTCCCAGGTTGATGGATGCTGCTTTCTTGAGGCATCATCTCTTCAAGATATCATGGTTGTTCTATGTGTTATGATGAAACTGGTGCTCTATAACCCCATGCAGCCCCTTGTGATCTTGTGTTTTGGAGGCTTCATACCAAGCTGTGATGTAACTAGTCAGAATGCTCTATACCATTCATCTATAGAAATTTGCAAGAATCTTTGGTGACATACCATTTCTGCTCAAGCTTCTAATAGAGTAGAGCCATTGGCGTACCTTCTTCATGATTGCATCAAGGTTTTAGGGCATAAACACAACAGCACAAGCGGTATCTACAGAAATAAATAAACAGTCAACATTTTGGGTCCAGATCCTTCAGGGCTGGAAAGGAAGAGGGAAGAAGCCAGAATAAGGAGGTGAGGAGCAGAGCGAGAGGACAAGCTAGGTAATGGATGAAGCCAGGTAGGTGGTGGAGGGGAATGAAGTAAAAAGCTGGGACATGATAAGTAGAAAAGGCAAAGGGCTGGATTCTGATATCAAATATCTGAAAGGAGTGGAGAGAAAGGGAGGGAGGAGGGCCACTAGGAGGAGCTGATTGGTATGTAAGGAGGATGTAAGAGGCCAGAGGGTGGACAGAGGAAGGGGAAAATTAAAAAAAGTTGGAGAAATTGATGTTCATGCCATGAGTTTGGAGGCTACCTAGACAATATGAGGTGTTGCTCCTCCAACATGAGAGTGGCTTCATTGTGGCAGAAAAAAGGGAATGAAGATGGGAATTGAAATTGTTGGCCACCAGGAAATTCTGTTTTTTCTGGATGGAGCTGAGGGGCTCAACAAAGCGTTCCCCCAATCTATGTCGGGTCTCACCACGCTGGGAGCACTGGATACAGTAGTCAACTCCCAACAGATTTGCATGTAAAGTACCACTGCCTCACCTGAAGTGATAGTTTGGGGCACTGAAAAGAGGAGGAGGAGAATGTGAATAGGCAGGTTTAGCACTTTGGCCACTTTCAGGTAGATTAGTGGGGAGGGACAAATAGATAGAGGGAGTAGGGGGGAGGGAGCTAAATATGTCTTTGGTGGTATTGTCCCGTTGAAGATGACAGAAATTACGGAGAGTGCTGTGTTGGATGAAGAGGTTCATCGGGTAGTAAGTGAGGACAGGAGGAGCTCTACCCCTGTTGAGGTGACGGGGAGATGGGGTGAGCGCAGACGTCTGGGAAATGCAGGAGATGTGGGTGACGACAGCATCAACAGTGGAAGCAGGGAAACCTTGTTCTTTGAGGAAAGAGGATACCTCTGATGTCCTGGAAAGGGAAGCCTCATCCTGGGAACAGATATGGTGGAGACAAAGAAACTGAGAAAAAGGAATTGCATTTTTATAGGAGAGAGGATTGTAAGAGGTATAGTCAAGATAGCCGTGGGAATTGGTGAATTTATGAAAGATATCAGTAGAGTTTGCCTGCAGAGATGGAGACAGAGAGATCGAGAAAGGGGAGAGATGTGTCAGAAATGGACCAAGTGAATTTAAAGGCAGGGAGGAAGTTAGAGGCAAAGTTATTGAAATTGATGAGCTCAGCATGGGTGCATGAAGCAGCACCAATGCAATCGTCAGTGTAACACAGCAAGAGTTGAGCATTACTAGGGAAGGCTTGAAACGTGGACAGTTTCATGTAGCCAATGAAAGTGCAGGCATAGATGGGATCCATGCATGTGCCCATGTTTACACCTTGGGTTTGAAAAAAGTGGGAAGAGATGAGAGAGAAATTGTTGAGGGTGAGGAGCAGTTCTGCCAGAGGGAGGAGAGTGGTTGTGGAGGGGAACAGGTCAGGTCTGTTGTTAAGGAAGAGGTAGAGGGTTTTAAGGCCTTCTTAATGGGGGATGGAAGTATATAGGGACTGAACATTCATGATAAAAATGAGGTAATCAGGGCCAGGGACTTGAAAGTTGTTGAGGAGATCAAGAACATGTGAATGTTGTGGATATAAGTAGGATAGGACTGAACCAAGAGAGATAAAATGGAATCAAGTTGTGTGTATGCAAGTTCATTGGAGCAGGACCAGGCGGAAACAGTGATCCTACCTGGACAGTTAGATTTGTGAATCTTGGGTAAACGGTAGAAGTGTGCAGTGTGGGGTAAGGGAACTATAAAATTGGGGCTGTGGATGGCAAGTTTTCAGAGTTGATAATTTTGGTGATGGTGTAGGGGACAATTTTCTGATGGTCCTGAGTGGGGTCGTTTTCAAGGGGTAAGTAAGAGGAGGTATCTGAGAGTTGCCACCTGGTCTGAGCAAAGCAGAGGTCAGTCTGCCACACTACAACAGCACCCCCTTTGTCTGCGAGTTTGAAGATGAGGTTGGGATTAGTGCGGAGAGAGTGAAGGCCAGTGCGTTTGGAGTGGGTAAGGTTCGAAGTTGTGAGAGGAGAGCTGGAGTTAATCGAGTCAGTGTTTTGTTTGCATTTGGAGATGAAAAGATCCAGAGACTCCTCAGTGTGTGTGTTCTCCTAACTTTCCCTTCTGGAAGTCCAAAATCCTCTCCTTAATTTTGCTGACACTGAGTGCGAGGTTGTTGTTGCAGCACCATGAACCAGCTGAACTGTCTCATTCTTGTTGCCATCTTAAGATTATACTAACAATAGTGGTAAAATCTCACTTGGCACAAGTTTGCATTGTTATAAACTTGCTTGTGTTCCCATGAAGTTAGAAGTTTGAGGACTGACATCATGCAGGTATTAAAAATGATACAAAGGAGTCCAGAGAGTAGATAAAGTTTTATCTTTCCTCTTGTTAGGACATCCAAAACAAGAATCAATCTGGAATAAAATTACCAAGCTATATTTTTACACAAGGGGTTATGAAAATTTGGAATTTGTCCTCTTGATGGTCTGCAGATGTTGGGCTACTTAAAATTTTTTGAATTAGGAGATAGATTTTTGTTGGGCAAGGGTATTAAGAGGTGTGGATTTCCACTCTGGGAAATTTCTCATGAATGTCAGACCCAAATGCACAGTTCCTCTGCAATGTAGTACTGTTTTGTTCAAAAGTTCATGTGCAAAGAATTTCAGTAACAATTTAAATGCAATTGGAACTGAATGTTGTGAAATGTAGTAATGCTTACATGGTAGCATGTGTGTGCAAAATATTTTTCCTTGTTTCATTCCGGCAGAAAGATATGATTCATTAAAACTTTGCTCCTTGGAGAATAGAAAATATTCTTCCAACTTTTTATTTCACTCCGAGGGTATCTAAGTTTTACTGAACAAATTCTAGATTTTATTTCAGTTTTTAACCAAAACAAACTTTCAGTTGGCTTCATGTCCTCTTTAACGTGTTCTTCAGATTGGGTATTCTGAAAATGCTGGCCTCTTTAATGTACGTTTGTTTTATTTTGCCTCCTTTTTTGTGGGCACTTTACTTCGTCTTTCTTCCATACTGTTGATAGCATCTTGGAAATACAATAAAGAAAATAAACAGGCTTTTCATAAATCTTTGGGTAAAGTAGTTGTTCTTTTTAACATTTAACCCTTATTTCTCTAATGTTTGCTTTTTAATTTTTCCCCTATTAGAGTGACCTCAGTTCTGTGGTAATTTTTTATTTATTGCTACTTTGCACATTGATTTAATCGCAATATAATCACAATTGCTTTAATTAACATTAGCTAAATTTGTCGAAAAATACAGTACCTTGAAAAAGTATTCAGTTCCCAACCCATTGTTCACATAAGTGAGTATTACAACCAGGGATTTTGATCAATTTAACTGAGAATTTTTGTTTGTGAATCACTTGCTCCTTTTTTCACAGTAGGGCCCAAAAGAAAGAAAATTGTAAAGCATGAAATACTAAGAATTCAAAAACTGAATGTCAGTAGTACAAAAATATTCATCCCCTTTTGCTGAATACTTAGTTGAACCATCTCTCAGAGCTATTACAACCAGTTATCTTTTTGGATCAGTCTCTATGAGCTTTGCACAACATGATGGAACGAGATTTGCCCATTCCTCCTAGCAAACTTGCTCAAGCTGTGCCAGTTTAGTTGGGGAGCAGCGGTGGTCAGCAATCTTGAGGTTTTGCCAGAGATGTTGGATTGGATTATAGTGAACTCAAGGACATCAAGTTTCTTCATTTGAACCCACTCCATGGTTGTTCTGGTAGAGGCTAGCAGGTTTTTATCCTGGATCTCTCTTTATTTAGCAACATTCATCTTCTCATCAATCCTGACCAGATTTCCAGTCCCTGCTGCTGAAAAGTGTCACCCATAGCGTGATGTTACCTCCACCATACATTACAGTAGGAATTGTGTTACCTGGCTGATGTGCAGTATTAGATTTATGCCACACATATTGCTTAGCCAAGAAGTTCCACTTTAGTCTCATTGACCACAAGCCCTTCCACATCTTTACAGTACCTTCTAAGTGATGCTTTGCAAAGTCTTTATGGGCAAGTATCTGCTCTCTTTTTAGCCAGGATTTCTTCCTTGCCACTCTTCCATAAATATCCTTTTTGTGCAAGGTCCTAGAGATTGTGGAGCCATAGACTTCAACTCCAGTTCGGTCACTGACTCTGCAGCTTATTCAGTGACTCTTGGTATCACAGTAGTTTCTCTTACAAGTGCCATTCTTTGTCGACTAAGTTTAGAGGGGCAGCCTGACCCTAGGCAGTGGGGCGTTGGTTGTATTTTTTTTACGACAGACTTCACTGAGTTCCAAGGTATGTTCACTGCCTTTAAGGTGACCTTGTACCCTTCCCCAGATCTCTGCTTCCATTATTATCATTTCCTATACTTGTCTTGAATGCTCTTTTGTCTTCATTTTGGTTTGGTCTATTGAAAATCTACCATACTGCTGGATGTTACACAGAGAGATAGAGAGTAGTTATTCATGTGATTCTTCAATTTTCTGCATCATCAATTTGGGTGAGTTGGAAAGGAATATATATTATTGCACCTGAGGAAAGTTAGCATAGTAATTACAAAGGGGATGAATACTTTTTCAGCCTCACTATTTTGGTTTTTAATTTAAGTAAATTGTTGACGGATTTTAGAATTTTTCTTTTGATTTGACATGGTGCACAATATTTTGTAGATTAGTTCAAAAATCCTACTTTGTTATATTTAAAATTTTTTAAAATGAGACAGTGAAATGTGAAAATAGGTGTAGGGGCTGAATACTTTTTCAAGACATTGTAATGGAGAAGCATTGGTCCAATTTAAATTATTTTTAAATTCAGTTAGATATTCCATGAAATTATGACCACAAAATAAATAACTACAAAATTTGTTAATTTTTAAGAATCCAATTTTTCTGAATAATCTGCAATTTTATTTCAGTAAAGATTTGACGGAAAATTCAAAAATAATTTTGTAATGAGACTGAATTATAACAAACTTATGCTTTTCCATTATATCACTAATCTCATCATCCAAGCTTGCATAAAATTTCTGCTAAATGGCACACAAAATTAATTGAATCAAGGGGGTTTGAGCAATGGATTTGTGGGAACATGTTTTGTCAAAGATGGTATTTTAATAATTCCTTAATATTGATGATGGTTTTGAGATGTGAGCAGGTGAAAGTGTTTTTGATGATTTTAAAGTTTAAAAAGTTTGTAGGGCAGATCTAAAATAGAACATAGCTAATATTGAAATTCTAATGATGATTTGCCACTTTTCATAACTCGTTGGAACCTACCAGCAGATGCTGTCAACGGTGAGAATTTCTCTGCAATTTTATTTTTGAGGAAGTTTAATAAAACTGTGACGGCTTGAAACTTTAATGTTTCAGATCAATTAGATCAATAAGAGCTGCTCTCTAGCTGATTTTAAAAAGCAATTGCATCTGTGGAGTAAATTACATTTGTAATCAAAATCTTGTTATTATCAAATATTGAAGTAATTCGTTCATACTTGATTAAACTTGCTGTAAAACTGCAGAAAACTGTTCAACACATTAATGTTTATGTTAACTTTGAATAAAACTTTATAGGTCTAACTATTACATAAACATTCTTTATTCTGTCCTAATATGAATAATCCTAACCACAGAGTGGTTCTTGTTGTCCATGTGTATATATTTTTTTTGACAGCAAAGGTATTCTTTTGCTGACACTGATAATTCAAAGTGAATCATGCCAGTTTTTGTCGTTTTGTATTGTAAATGTATGTGCTGAGAGTTTGCAAACTCACTTCATACATACACCCTAAAGCAGATTTTAAAAACTTATTCCTTTAGGGCATGGTTATATACATAGTTGAATGCTGATGAAAAACAATACTAGTTATATGTTATCCAGACCCACATTTAAGCAATGCAAAACGCTGTTCTGTGGAAATGGGTATAGAATGTGATAAATAGTATGATTATTCCACTTAAATTTCAGAAACCTGTATTCTTTTTAGGCTTCCTTTTGTTTTTAATTAATGGCATGTGCCAATTGGAGAAAGGACAAACAATAAATTACTTCATAATTTTGCTCCTCACTGTATTCATACTAATTTTATTGGCTGCAGACAATTGTTGTTTAATTAAATCGGTTATGGTGAGAGTGATTCTGCTCTATGGCTGCTAATTATCTTAGTGAATGCAGAGCTAGAAATATATACCAATTATCAAGGCTTTTTAACAATAGGAATACATCTGACCTGTATTATAATTACTCTGTGCATCAGCTATTTTTATTTGTTAACCATATCGAACCTTGAATGCAAACTTGAACATGTTTCTACTGACACATTGCATATCTAATAGTAAAAAATTCTGAATTGCTGCTCAGTTTTAAACAGGGTATTCAGGAGTATTTTAGGTAACGAATGCTCATTAATAGCATAATCATTTAAATACCCTTGTACTTTATTAAATCTTAAAGAACTTTAATATTTAAGTTAATTTATAAGTTGCATTTTTAGGAATGTCTCATATACTCTACTGAAGCTACCATTTTTAATCATTTGTTTTTGTTTAAGATTTTGGTGTATTGTCAGAGGGGAAAGTAATGTTGTTTTCTAAATACTCATCGATGACTTAACTAATGTTTATACTCAACTGTTGTACTGTAGAAAATAAATGTGCATTTATCACAAATCCATTGCTGTAACTAAATTAATAAGCTAATGTTGAAGTAAGGTATAAATTATGCTTCTGCTTTCCTTTATTAATTACCTTCCCTGTTATTCCAAGGCATGAACTAATATTTAATTCACAGGAACTGGTATAATTTTATTAAGAAGGTTTTCTTTCTTACTTATTTTCACCCCTCAACCTACCCTTCTCCAATGCCTCCTCTCACCCCTGTAGACAGATGAAGTCTTTTTGGAAGCCCAGATACAAAATATTACAACTACCCCAATGTACATGGAAAAAGTTTCACTTGAACCATCCATGATGTATAATGTAACTGAACTGAACACAGTCAATACAGGAGAGAATGGGTAAGAAACTTTAAAGTCACGTTTGAATCAGTGCTACAGTATAATTCACCATGGCATATGTATTTCATAGATTGCATTTTGTAGAGAAAAATCAAATCAACTTCCCTATTCCATCTTTGCGTGACTTTTTCCTTCTCCGAAAACACTAAATTTCCACACCTTTTCTGTCCTGTTAAATGGAAGCTAATATGCATGAATTGTGTTTTCAACCAGAATGAAATGTTGGATCTTCATCTGGTAAAGGTTCTAGAATTTGCCTGAATTGAATGCTACTCAGTGAAACACATAGTATCAAATCTGATGTTACATGATTTTTTCTTTCCAAAATAATCTTCAGAGCTGGCAAGTTTAGGAAAGAGATGGCAGAAAAAGAATTGAAGATGTTTGTAAATGTAATATATAGTGCTTTAATGTTTCATTAAAATTGTTTTGAAATTAATTAAAACATCTTTTTTCGTGCAAGTTGTTCAGATCATATCACTGCACGTGTATGTGCTCATCCTGTTGGCCTCTTTTTAATTATATTCCCTATACCTTGTTTATTCACAAAAAAGTTTAAAAAAATCATTTTGGATAATTAGGTAATCAATGCTGTTAGTTTGTTTATATATTATAAGTGAAAGAGGTTTATGTCCAACTTATATTTGTCTTGAAAGTGTTACAAGAGGCTACTTTATTTTTAAGAAATGTTTAATTTCTCAAATTACAGCAAATTTAAACAAGTTGATAAAACAATGGTGTATTTTTCATCAGTGGTTATGCACTGTGCAGTTTGAATATTTAACATTGTGCTGTATGTTTGCATCTTTCATTGACAAGGGAAATTTATTAGTTTGAGATGGCCTTTTGCTTGGTTAGTTGGGTACACCAGAATGTAGTGTAATCATGCCTTTCTCTACTGGTAGATTAGATAGAATTGTGTAACTGTATCAAGTAGCTCTGATTATGGTATAATAGTTCGGGACATTCTGTGATGTTCAAGCAAATTGTATCAATTTCCAATTCTCTTACAATTTTACTTAGTAGGTGCAGGTATCAAAGGGGAAGTGATTTAGCTAGATGCAGTTCTAAGTCTACATGATTTCATCTTGATTCCATTTGGTTGCAAGTGGCTGTATGGTTTATCCATTGACCTTTGAATCTTCTCCACCACATTGTGATTGAATATTCATTTTCTGAATACCCACCTGAAAACTGCAATAAGAAAAAATAATTCAGATTCTTCAAGACTATTTTTGTTCTTGGAGAGCACAGATGCTTGGATTCAATTTGACTTATGACACTGAATTGCTTTAATCTAGTTGGATGTTTTCTTTTGATGGTAAGGTCGGTAGTAGGTTGCGTGTTTAAAGATCTGGCTCATTTATTTCCAACAGTGCAGAAACCATTCCAGACAAATGCAGTAATACAGTCCACATTTTTTCCTATGTTGTTGCCACCTGTTTTGTGTGGAAAGTTGGTTCTAGTATCCAAAGGTTTTTTCTCAGTATCATTGGTGAAAACTTTGTTTAACATGGAATCATTTGATATTGGTATTTTTTGGTTAGCACATTCTATAGGTTCATCAATCGGCTATTACGCCTCTTCCTGAAAGTTGCTGTTTTCTTTTCTCTAGTATTCATCCTACATGATAATGGTGTGCTCTGGTAATGTGCACTACATTGCCCTGCTAGGTCTGGAAATAGTTTGCAGCTTAGTACAGCACACAAACATCCTTGAAACTTGTTTTAAAAATTTCTGGGGTAAGCTAAAATTAATAACCTTGAAACCCAATAAATGGAAAGAGAAGAGCCAGTGTAATTCAAACTGAAGCAGAGAACATTCTATTCTGTTGCACCCTGATATTGTATATTTTAGCATCATCGTGTGCTGGGCCTGCTTTTTCTAGCCATTTTTCACCAGCTGTCTATTACAGGCAGGTATAAAATGTCACTGGGAAACCTCAGTCTATAACCTCGCTGCTGTACAACTTTTGTCAGAATTTGTACACATCATTTGGCTGGGTATATCAAATTATAGACAAATCATGAAGATATTTTCTTTCATTTTCAGGCCTGCTGTCCCAGCTATCCAAGCTGGGAAGAAACTGCAAATTAAAAACCCTGAAATGGTCTGATGGGGTAGGAGACTTAATTAGACTAGGAAGTATTAAAATTTATTCTGACTATTTACTTTGAGTTGGCTGGTGGCAATAGTAGAAGAACACTTCTGCTAAGTGCCACCAGCCAATTCAAATAAATAGTTCTCCTACTCCAATATTGGAAGGATGGAGTCAACCTTGATTTCCATTTTTGATGGCCATCCAAGGAATATACCTTTAGATATTGGCTGAAGATAGTCTTGGTTTTTGTAGGTGCACTTTAAAGATTGAATAAATACCACTAATCTCTGAAAAGTAGATTGTAACTCTCAAGTGGTCCAACACTTTCAGGAAAAATTGGTTAAAATATTAACCAGATTTAATTGTAGTTATACATACAACTTAACTCTATTCTACATATAGACTGTATTTTTAATCAATTAAAACAAGCTTAGAATTTGGGTGCCAGTATTCACAACTTAATTCTAGTGTGATTTTAATAAAATATGTGAAACAATAAAAGGGTTTCATCTCTTCGTTTATAGGAATTTTTTCAGTTCAAGAAAAAGATTTTAGCTAAAATTTCTGAAATACACTGGAACAAGTTTATGCCAGCTTGATACTTGGAAAAGTCTTGAAATATTATGCTTAACGAATGCGAATGTCAAACTGTTAAAATGTTTTAAACAACATTTCAAATTAAATAATTCATGCTGTGTTTTGAGATGCTGTTTAATATATTTTTATATCTTAAATAATGCCCAAAGATTACCTGCTTTACCTTTAAAGCAGGGAGAAAGGAAAAGAAGCACATACTTAAAGAGCAAGACAAAATAATTTGGGAAGTGTTGTATAAACATTGGCATTGCCTCGTTAAAGAGAAAGATGCATTTCTATGTCTTAGAATTTAATATAATTTCAACTTCTCTATCCAAGTAAGTGAATATTTTTTGTGCAGTTGAGTATTTATTGTCTTTACAGATTTTCCACGTTTGGGAAA
This sequence comes from Hypanus sabinus, assembly GCF_030144855.1. Lineage (NCBI taxonomy): Eukaryota > Metazoa > Chordata > Chondrichthyes > Myliobatiformes > Dasyatidae > Hypanus > Hypanus sabinus. The sequence continues at coordinate 62,662,701 of NC_082719.1, read as the reverse complement.
ATGACCTACTTGCAACCTATGGACACAAGGCAATATCTGTACTGTCTCAAACCTAAACCTGAATTTTCAGAGAAAGCTGGGGTCATCAAGGGAGTCACAGTTATTGGAAAATTGGACATAGTCTGGAAAACAAACTTGGGGGAAAGAGGACGGTTACAAACAAGTCAGTTGCAAAGAATGGTTAGTAAATGTTTGCTCAATGTAGGTACCTCCATATTGTACTTGTTAAAGCTTTTAATGGAATAAGGTTCTATCCTACTCGTATGTCCTCAAGTTTCATATTCAACAGTGGGATAATCACTGGAACAATTAAATTTTATTGAATGATAGAGCTTTTCAAGAAAGGCAAATTAAAAGTTTAATCATACTCGTTTAGTAATGAAGTGATTTTATTGTAAAATGTCTGTATTACATTTATTTTAAAGTTGACTTCTTTCATTCTGTCTCCTGAAGAAGGTAAGTTGTTTGCACATTGATTTTTTTTAAAAATGAGTAGCCTTGAACAGTGTTGAACTTTGCAGCTTTGGAACTGTCAGATTTCTCTGAATCTGTCCATGTTTCGATTTTATGCCAGGGTCATGAGAGTAATCTCAGGTTTTTTGCCCTTACCAGAACTTAGCTATACTTAGGCGGCATTAAATGTAATTTTTGTCTACACAGAGTGTGTCAGAAATCTTTAAGACTGGAATATTCCTTGGAGACATAGTAAAGTACAGCACAGGAACAGGCCCTTTGGCCCAAGTAGACCATGTCAACCCATTTAAACTTACTCCCATCGACCTGGACCAGGACCATAGACATCCATACCCCTAACATCCATGTACCTTTCCAAACTTCTCTTCAACATTGAAATCCAGCTTACACCACTTGTGCTGGTAGATCATTCCACACTCTCGTGACCCTCTGAGAGAAGAAGTTTCCCCTCATGATCCCCTTAAACTTTTCACCTTTCACCTTTAACCCATGACCTCTAGTTGTAGTTCCACCAAACCTCAGTGGAAAAAGCCTGCTTACAATTATCCTGTCTATACCCCTCATAATTTTGTATACTGTTATTAAATCTCTCCTTAACTATCTACATTCCAAGGAATGAAGTCCTAACCTATTAAATCCTTCCATATACCTCAAGTCCTCCAGTCCCGGCAACATCCTTTAAATTTTCTCTATAGCCTTTCAACCTTATTTACATCTTTCTTGTAGATAGGTGACCAAAACTGCATACAATACTCCAAGTTAGGCTTTAACAACATTTTATGCAACTTCAACATAGCATCCCACCTCCTCTACTCAATACTTTGACTTATGAAGGCCAATGTGCCAAAAGCTTTCTTTACGACTGTAACAACTTGTGATGCCACTTTCAATGAATTATAGGCCTGTTTCCCAGATCCCTTTGTTCTCCAGCTTTCCTCAGTGGTCTATTAATCACTGTGCAAGACAATTGGTCCTACCAAAATGCTATACCTTGCACTTGTCTGCATTGAATTCCATCTGCCATTATTCAGCCCATTTTCCAGCTGGTCCAGATCCTGCTGCAAGCTCTGATAGTCTTCCTCACTCTCCACTACACCCCAATCTTGGTGTCATCTGCAAATTTACTGATCTCATTAACCACGTTATCATCTAGATCATTGATATAAATGACAAACAACAATGGACTCGGCTTTGTTCCCTGTGGCATTTCACTAATCACGGACCTGCAGTCAGAGAGACAACCATCTACTACCACTCGCTGGCTTCTCCCACAATGCCAGTGTCTAATCCAGTTTACTACCTCATCTTGAATGTCAATGGACTGAACCTTCTTGATCAACTCCCATGCAGAACCTTGTCAAATGCCTTGCTTAAAGTCCATTCGAACAATATCCACTGTCTTGCTTTCATTGTTTCCTGGTAACTTCCTCAAAAAAAACTATAAAGTTAGTTAGACATGACCTACCATGCTCAAAGCCATGTCAACTATTCCTTATCAATCCACATCTTTCCAAATACTCGTATATCCTGTCCCTTAGAATACCTTCCAATAATTTTTCCACCACTGATGTCTGGCTCACCGGCCTATAATTTTCCGGTTTATTTTTAGAGCCTTTCTTAAACAGCGGAACAATGTTAGCTACCCTCTAATCCTCTGATACCTCATCTGTCACTAAGGATGATATAAATATCTCTGCTGGGGTGCCTGCAGTGTCTGCACTTGCCTCCCACAGGATCGAGGGAACGGTCAGGCTTTGAGGATTTATCCACCCTAATTTGCAACAAGACAGCAACAACTCCTCCTCCACTGTAGTCTGTATAGGGTCCCTGAAGTAGATGCTGTTTTGCCTCACTTCTATAGAGTCTGTCTGTCTCCTGAATAAATACAGATGCAACATAAATCATTTAAGATCTCCCTCATCACTTTTTGCTCTACACATTGATTACCATTCTGATCTTCCAGAGGACCAATTTTGTCTTCTGCAATCCTTTTGCTCTTAACTTATCTGCAGAATCCCTTAAGATTCTCCATCACCTTGTCTGCTAGGTCAACCTCATGCCTTCTTTTAGCCTTTTCGATTTCTTTCTTAAGTGTTCTCTTGCATTTCTCGTACTCCATAAATACATAATTTGTTCCTACCTGTCTATACCTGCTCTGCATCTTCTTTATTTTCTTAACCAGGACCTCAATATCTTTTGAAAACCGAGGTTCCTTAAACCTGTTATCTTTATCTTTTATTTTGACAGGCACATACAAGCTTTGTACTCTCAAAATTACACTTTTGAAGGCCTCTTACCAAGTACACCTTTGCCAGAAAACAGCCTGTCTCAATCCACAATTGTCAGATCCTTTATGAAACCATCAAAATGTGCCTTTCTCCAATTTAGAATCCAACCACAGGCGAGACCTATCTTTTTGCATGTTTACTTTGAAACTAATAGCATAGTGGACACTAGATGCAAAGTGTTTTCCAACACAAACATTTGTCACAGTCCTGCCTCATTTCCTAATAGGAGATAAAGTATCGCACACTTTCTCGTTGGGGCTTCCATTTACTGATGAAGGAAACTTTCCTGAGCACATTTGATAAATTCTATCCCATCTAGTCCTTTTACAGTATGGGAGTCTCAGTCAATATGTGGAAAGTTAAAATCACCTACTATAACAAGCTTATGTTTCTTGCAGCAGTCTGCAATCTCTTTATAGATTTGTTCTTCTAAATCCCTCAGACTGCTGGGTGTCTGTACTAAAGCCCCATTAATGTGGTTGTGTCTTTATTATTTCTCAGTTCCACTCCTAACGCCTCACTAGAAAAGTTCTCAAGTTTGTCCTGACTAAGAACTGCTGTGTTAATTTTCCCTGACTACATTTGGTCACATCTAAAATAACAGAATCCCGGAATAATGAGCTGCCATTCCTGCCCTTCCTGAAACTAAGTCTCAGTAATGGCTACAATATCATAATTCCATGTGTTGATGCATGTACTGAGCTCATCTTCCTTTCCTATGATGCTTCTTGTGTTGAAGTATGCACAGCTCAGGACATTAGTTGTACTATGTTCAATCTTTTGATTCCTGATTTTGTCTGAGATTTTACCAACATTTGTCTCCACAACCTCTCCACTAACTGTTCTGCACTCTGGTTTCCAACCCCCTGCAACTCTAGTTTAAGCCCACACGTGCAGCACTAGCAAACCTTCCCACTAGGATGTTAGTCCCCTTCCAGTTCAAGTGCAAACTGTCTCTTCTCTGCAGGTCCCACCTTCCCTGAAAGAGAGCCCAATGATCCAAAAATCTGACACCCTCCATCCTACACCAATTGCTTAGCCACGTGTTAAACTGTATAGTCTTCCTATTTCTGGCCTTGCAAGCACTGGCATGGGTAGCAATCCTGAGATCACAACCCTGGAGGTCCTGCCCTTTAACTTAGTACCTAATTCTCCGAATTCACTTTGTGGAAACTCGTTACTCTTTTTACCTATGTCCCTGGTGCCTACATGGATCATCCCACGTAAGAATGCTGCGGACTCAACCCAAGATATTCCAGGCCCTGGTTCCCAAGAGATTACCATTTGGGAATCTTGTACTTGTCCACAGAACCTCTTTTCTATTCGCCTGACTAATGAATCCCCTATCACCACAGCTTGCCTCCTCTTCTCCTTCCCTTCTGAGCCACAGAGCCAGACTCAGTCCCAGTGCCGCTGTGACTTCCCACTGCTATGTCAGTATCCAAAGTGGTATACTTGTTGACAACGATAGCCACATGGATACTCTGCGCAGTCTGTTTAACCACTTTCACCCTCCTGCCTGTCGCCAAGTTTCTTGTGTCCTGCACCTTGGGCGTAACTACCTCTCTGTATGTTCTATCATCCCCTCAGCCTCCTAAATGATCTGGAGTTCATCCAGTTCCTGCTCCAACTCCTTAATGTGGAGTGTTAGAAGTTGGACTGAATGTACTTCTCACAGGTGTAGTCGTCAGGGACACTGGAGGTTTCCCTGCCTTCCCATATCACGCAAGAGGAACATTCAGCTATCCTGCCCGGTGTCCCTAGTATTCTAACTGAGCAAACATGTAGAAGGAAAAACAATAAATAAACTGTGGGTGGGGGAAAATCTGCCTACATTTTTTCACCTTTTCTCATTGAAGCCTTGAGAGCTAAAGCCGCAAAATCCCCACTCTAATACTGTCCACTCCAGCAATGATTGCTCAGCTTGCCCCTGCCTTATGCGAGCCAGTCAATCCCGATCACTGATTGGCCACTGCTCAAAACACCAAACTGCTGTGAGTCGATGCCTTGTATACTCAATTAACGAACCTGACTGAGCTACATCTTCTCATGCTTCGGATTGGCAACTGCTCAAAGCCTTCCTTATGTGTATAGCTTGGAAGTTCTTCTTCTGAAAATTTGTAATTCTTGATATGGAGGCAACTAATTTTTTAATCTTTATGCCATGAAGTACTATAAAGCAGCTATCTTTTTCTGTTTGTAACTCAGTATTTCTTGCGATGCTTTGTTTTAGGCACCTGGATATGGTGATGTCAGACTTTCCTTGGAAGTGATTCCAGATACTGTAAATCTTGAGGAACCTTTTGAAGTTACATGTAAAATAACTAACTGCAGGTAATAGTAAGTGCCCTGTTGAAGCCAGACTGCAACTGTCTTTTTCAGCTATATTGTTAACTAAACCAAAAGCTCAAGTTAAATGTGAAACATATAATGGGCCCTCCCTTAACTTTATTTTACAGTTCCTGCAAAGATATCCTCATTCTGGTTTCAGCACATATTAGAGCATAAGTTCCCAACCTCTTTTTATGCCACGGACCCCTACCATTAACCAAGGGGGTCTGTGCAACACAAATTGGGAACCTTTGTCTTAGAGGAAGAATGTTTTTAAGAGTTTTGAAAGTTTTATGACTGACATTTGGCTCAGTATCTCCCAAAGAGTGGTGAACTTGTAAGAGAGCCAGGTCACTGAAAACAACAATTAAAGGGGAATAAAAACTGGCTGCAATGTAGCTATTCTTGCTCTTAATTCCCTTTTAATTTCGTAGGTCAATGTATTATGGGTCAGATGAAAGTCACACATTTTTCATGTAGATTAGAAATTACAGTAGGAGATAGAAAAGGCGTGTCAGAAGGGCAATGACATGATAATCGTTGGGGATTCCCCACTGTCAGCTCCAGGCGCCACCACCTCAATTCGGCCAGTACCTCGTCATGCCGCACCTTCAAGACTTCAGTTCACACTGCAATAATGCCAGGTCATATAGATGGTTCAAATACTCAACTCCAAATGGGAAGTTACAGGCTGTTGATTGCAGTGAACATATCCAAGGAAGAAGTGTGATTAATACAATAATTTATAGTTATGTTTGTTTTGTTTGCTACTAGCACCATCTTAACCAAAAACCAAGGTTTCCTAATTCAGTTATCCTTGCCTTTTATTCTGACAATAACATAATAACACTGTATTATCAAAATTTCACTTTTAAGGCCTTCCACTAACCAAGTGTTCCTTTGTCAGAAAAGAACCTGTCCCAATCCACACTTGTCAGACCCTTTCTAATACCATTAGAGTTGCCTTTTCTTCAATTTAGAATTCCAACCTGAGGATCAGACTTATCTTTTTGCATTTACTTTACTGTGAAACTAATGGCATTATGATCACTAGATGCAATGTGTTTTCCTGCTGAAGCTTCTGTCACCTGCCCTGCCTTATACCCTAATAGCAGATCAAGAATCGCACACACTCTCTTTGGGATTTATTTGTACTGATTAAGGAAACTTCCCTGAACATGTTTAACAAATCTATCCCGTCCAGCCCTTTTATAGTATGGTAACCCCAATCAATAAGTAGAAAGTTAAAATCACCCATTATCACAATATTGTGTTTCTTGCAACATTCTGTGATCTCTCTACAAATTTGCTCCTCTAATTCCTGTGGATTGTAATGTAGTCTGTAATGTAATCCAATTGACATGGTCATCTCTTTAATGTTCTTCAGTTCCACTCATTGCCTCAGTAATTGAGACTGCAGTGACATTCTAGCTGACTGAAAATGCCTCCCCTCCTCCTTTAATCCCTCCAACTGTAAAACAAAGGAACCCTGGAACCAAGGCTCACTAATGACTATGATATCATAATTCCACATATGATCCATGCCCTGAGCCTTTCCTACAGTACTCCTTGCATTGAAATATACACAAATTAGTCCCACATGCTCAACCTTTCAAATTCTGACTCTGAATGCAGGTTTACTAATATTTTTCCCCACAACCACTCTACTATCTACTCTGGTGCTTTGGTTCTGTCGCCCTGCAACTGAAATTTAAACCCCACCATATAGCACGAGCAAACCATCCTGCAAGGATATTAGTCCCCCTCCAGTTCAAGTGCAAACTGTCCTGTCTCTACATGTTCCACCTTTACTCAAAGAGAGCCCAATTATGTAAAAATTTGAAGCCCTCCCTCCTGCACCAGTTCCTTCATCACATGTTAAACTGTATGAACATCCTGTTCTGGCCTGACTAGCACGTAGCTTTGGTGGCAATCCTGAAGTCACAACTTTGGAAGTCCCATCCTTTAACCATTGAATTGCCTATCCTGATGCTTCTGTATCTCCCTCCTATCAAGCAGTGGGTCAGAAAGATTGTGGAGTGGCTGGTAAGGATCCTCAAAGATGCTTTTGGCCCTTTGTCTAAACATTCCCAGTAAATGTCACAAGTTGGGGGTGGATGACTCTGATAGCCCTCTTAGTAGCTTTTGCTGCCCTCTGTAGGGTCTTGCGGTCCAATGCGTTACAGCTTCTGTACCACATAATGATGAAGACAGAAAGGATACTGCTGATGGTGCTCCTGTAGAAAGTTATTCGAATAGGGGCAGGAGGTCTTGCATGCCTTAATCTCCTCAGAGAAAGTAAACATTGCTTGCCTTCTTGACTAGTGAGTAGGTGTTGTGGGTCCTGGTTGGATTGTTTGTTATGGGCACACTAAGGAACCTTGAAGGGAATAGAAACACTGGCTGCATATTACCTTTGCCCCTTCTGAAGGTTATCACATTACCTGTGTCCTGCACCTTGGATAATGACCTTCCTGAGTGTGGCTTCTACCTATGCTCTGTCTGCCAGAGAAAGCAGAATCTCCCAGTGGCCACACATTTTAATTCCACATCCCATTCCCATTCTGATATGTCTATCCATGGCCTCCTCTACTGTCGAGATGAAGCCACACTCAAGTTAGAGGAACAACACCTTATATTCCGTCTCGGTATCCTCTAACCTGATGGCATGACATTGACTTCTCTAACTTCCGTTAATGTCCCTCCTCCCCTTCTTACCCCATCCCTTATTTATTTACCCCCCCCCTTTTTTTCTCTCTCTGTCCCTCTCACAATCACTCTCCATCTCCCTCTGGTGCTCCCCTCCCCCTTTGTTTCTCCCTTGGCTTCCCGTCCCATGATACTGCAGCTCTGTAGCCCTTTTGCCAATCAACTTCCCAGCTCTTAGCTTCATCCCTCCCTCTCCTACCGTTTCAGATCTCCCCCTCCCCTCCCATTTTCAAATCTCTTACCATCTTTTCTTTCAGTTAGTCCTGATGAAGGGTCTCGGCCCAAAACATCAACTGTACTTCTTCCTATAGATGCTGCCTGGCCTGCTGTGTTCCACCAGCATTTTGTGTGTGTTGCTTTCTCCAAGGGAACTGCAGTGCTGAGGTTTCTATTGACTTTCTATTCCCACAACAGCCCTGTTGATTCACCCAGGAGATGGCATTTCTGGAATCGACATGGGTGCTGATATGAAAGTATCGAAGTCTGGTCACTCATCCAACTCCCTTTCCTTTGGATCAGCGTTCCTTATTGCAAATGAATTCATTGAAATAAATTTTGGAAGTGGTGAACAACTGGTAAATAAACAACAATGGCAGCTGTACATTTTTGTTTAATGTTACATGGATGGCTGATTTTTTGAAAATATTTAGTAACTATTTTGGATCCACTTGGATGAATACTGTGAAGAAGTCTGCAGCTGAATGGTTACAGCAGAACTTCAAGAACTGTTGGTTATCACATGTTGGCTGAAACCAGTAATGCAAACACCTTTCAATAAAATGCTTCTGATTTGGTTAGGCAGATACAATGCAGTGAATGACTGTTAGATTTATCATGTTTTTTTTTGTTGTACAGCATTGGCCATGCATAACCAATCTACCCACAGAGAACCATTTGGAAATTGATCTGAAACAGCACCTGTATTAAGTATTATTGTACCCAGTGCAGCTAATTATTTTTAATATCACATGGAAAAGCCTAGATTGTTATTGTGGAGATCTCCTTCGGAGGATCTCGTAGCTTATTTTGTTTTCCAGTCATGCTAGGTTCCTTCATGATTGGGGATAGGAGTGTCAGTGTTTTTTGCCTCTTTCATCTTTTTATTTCCTGATTGTCAGCCACCATTTTAACATTGTGGTAGAATTGTAATGAACAGTTAGGTGTGAGTGTGTTTAGCTCTGGCTGTCCCTTGATGTTTTTGAAGTGTGTGTTGCACAGGTAATATCAGAATTTCATTCCTCCGTATGCCTGAATTTGACACATTCCTGCACTTGATGAACAAGAAATAGAATTTCCATAGAGATATATCTGAGCAATCTTTGTTAGGTAAGGTTGTTTCAAACTATACTGTGTAATTATGCTGAGCCATCCATATCTTCATAACTTTTTCTTTCTCTAGCAGTGAGAGGACAATGGATCTGGTACTTGAAATGTGCAATACAAATGCAATCCACTGGTGTGGAATTTCAGGAAGACAGCTGGGAAAGTTGAGTCCAAATTCATCTTTACATCTTGCACTCAAGTTATTGGCTTCTGTTCAAGGTTTACAGGTAAATTCCAGGACAGTAAATAGAATAGGAGAATAACATTACTTTGTTATGCAGCCAGACTTCTTATTTTGAATATTAAAATTAGATTTGACTGTATATTAACACAGGAAAAATTTATAGGTTGTGGTTAGTTACCAGCCAGCCTTCCTCTCTTCATTCTTTCCAAAGAAATTATGGTAGTCTGGCAAGTTCATTTAAAGGAAATATCTGCTACAATGTATTAGCCAAAATATCAGACATTGTGGTATGGTAGAGAATGAGTTCCTGCCAGAAGTTTGAGATTTTGCTTTGGATGAATCTCAAATGTCATTTTGCTGTCCAGTACTATCGATAACTAAGATGGCAAAATGCTGTTACATGAAAAAGGTTCTTAAGTAACATTACGTTGTAATGTTATCATTATTGCTGGGCCGCAAAAGATTTTCATATGAGCATAAAAAAACTAAAGGCAGGTCAATCCCCAAGTCTGCTTGTCAAACCTGTCAGAGACTTTGCTTCTGAATGTTTCTAACTTACAGAAAATTTCAACTTAATGCATGGCCTTAGTACTGTGATGTAGTAATTGAGTTAATGCACAGACAGAGTTATGGATCATTAAACCAGAAACCTGTTTGAACCCTACCATGGCAGCTGAAGAATTTATATTCAAGTAATTAAATCTGAAAGCCAAAATAAATGTCTTTCTTTGTAGTAGTAATTATAGAACTATTAGATTATTTAAAATCTTGTCTGCTTCGGCAGGATAGATAGTGGTTGGCACAATGCTTTACTGTACCAGGGTTCGATTCCCGCAGCTGCCTGTAAGCAGATTGCACATTTTCCCTGTGTCTGCATCAGTTTCCTCAAGGTGCTCCAGTTTCCTCCCACAGTCCAAAAGACATATTGGGTTGGTAGGTTAATTGGTTATTGTAAATTGTCCCGTGATTGGGCTAGGGTTAAATCGGGGGTTTGTTTGGTGGCACAGCTCGAAGGGCCAAAATAGAGCCTATTCCATGCTGTGTCTCAATAAATAAATTCATCCTTCAGGGAAGGAAGTTTTTCTGTGACACAAAGTTGAGAGGTGGGGTTTATTGTAGGAAAATGTCATGTTATTCAAATAATGTAAACTACTTTTTACCATTACAATGACCAGGTAATATGATGAATTTGAAGCATTTGGATGTTAAATGCTGTACTCAACTGTGGAATGTGACTTCAGTTCCATCATTAGATCATAGATATAGGAGAAATAGGCCATTTAGCTTGTTAAGTCTGCTCCATCATTTCATCATGGGTGATCCATTTCCCTCTCAGTCTCAATTTCCTACCTTCTCCCAGTGACTTTTCATGCCCTGACTAATCAAGAATCTATCAACCTCTGCCTTAAATATACTCAAAAGACTTGGCCTCCACAGCCACCTGTTGCAATAGACAATAGGTGCAGAAGTAGACCATTCTGCACCGCCATTCTGAGATCATGGCTGATCATTCACTATCAATACCCAGTCCCTGCCTTGTCCCCATATCCCTTGATTCCCCTATCCATCAGATATCTATCTAGCTCCTTCTTGAAAGCATCCAGAGAATTGGCCTCCACCGTCTTCCGAGGTAGTGCATTCCACACCTGCACAACTCTCTGGGAGAAGAAGCTCTTCCTCAACTCTGTTTTAAATAACTGACCTCTTATTCTCAATCCATGCCCTCTGGTACTGGACTCTCCCAACATCTGGAACATATTTCCTGCCTCAATCCTATCAAATCCTTTAATTATCTTAAACGTTTCAATCAGATCCCCTCTCAATCTCCTCAATTCCAGCGTGTACAAGCCCAATCTCTCCAATCTCTCTGCGTAAGACAGCCCTGCCATCCCAGGAATCAACCTAGTGAATCTACGCTGCACTTCCTCAACTGCCAGAATGTCCTTCCTTAAACCTGGAGACCAAAACTGTACACAATATTCCAGGTGTGGTCTCACCAGGGCCCTGTACAAATGCAAAAGGTCATCCTTGCTCTTGTATTCAATTCCCCTTGTAACAAAGGCCAACATTCCATTTGCCCTCTTCACTGCCTGTTGCACTTGCTCATTCACCTTCATTGACTGGTGAACTAGGACTCCTAGGTCTCTTTGCATTTCTCCCTTACCTAACTCTACACCGTTCAGACAATACTCTGCCCTCTTGTTCCTGCTTCCAAAGTGGATAACTTCACATTTATTCACATTGAATGACATCTGCCAAGTATCTGCCCACTCACCCAGCCTATCCAAGTCTCCCTGTATTCTCCTAACGTGCTCTTCGCATGTCACACTGCCACCCAGTTTAGTATCGTCAGCAAACTTGCTGATATAGTTTACAATGCCCTCATCTAAATCATTGACATAAATCGTAAAGAGCTGTGGTCCCAATACAGAGCCCTGTGGTACCCCACTAGTCACCTCCAGCCAGTCCGAGAAACACCCATTCACTGCTACCCTTTGCTTTCTATCTGCCAACCAGTTTTCTATCCATGTTGAAACCCTGCCCCCAATGCCATGAGCTCTGATTTTACTCACCAATCTCCTATGTGGCACCTTATCGAATGCCTTCTGAAAATCTAGGTATACAACATCCACTGGCTTACCCTCGTCTAACATCCTTGTTACACCCTCAAAAAACTCCCAACAGATTAGTCAAGCATGATTTGCCCTTGGTAAATCCATGCTGGCTCGGCCTAATCCTATTTCTGCCATCTAGATGTGCCACTATTTCGTCCTTAATAATGGACTCAAGCATCTTCCCCACGACTGACGTTAGGGCGATAGTTCTCTGTTTTCTCCTTCCCTCCCTTCTTGAAAAGTGGGACAACATTATCCACTCTCCAACCTTCAGGAACTGATCCTGAATCTAAGGAACATTGGAAAATGATTACCAATGCATCCGCAATTTCCTGAGCCACCTCTTTTAGAACCCTCGGATGCAGACCATCTGGACCCGGGGATTTATTAGCCTTCAGTCCTACCAGTCTACTCATCACAGTTTCTTTCCTAATGTCAATCTGTCTCAATTCCTCTGATATCTTATGACCCTGGCCCATCCATACATCTGGGAGATTGCTTGTGTCCTCCCTGGTGAAGACAGATCTGAAGTACGCATTAAATTCTGTTGCCATTTCCCTGTTTCCCATAACAATTTCTCCCAATTCATTCTTCAAGGGGCCAACATTGTTCTTAACTATCTTCTTTTTCTTCACATAGCTAAAAAAGCTTTTGCTATCCCCTTTTATATTCCTGGCTAGACTGAGCTCATACCTGATTTTTTCTCTCCATATTGCTTTTTTAGTTAAGATCTGCTGTTCCTTAAAACTTTCCCAATCATCTGTATTCCCACTCATCTTCGCCCTGTCATACTTCTTTTTCTTTAATGCTATACAATCTCTGACTTCCTTTGTCAACTACTGTGGCCCCTTCCCCCTCTTTGAATCCTTCCTTCTCATTGGAATGAACTGCTTTTGCATCTTTTGTATTATGCCCAAGAATATCTGCCGCTGCTGATCCACTGTCTTTCCTGCCAGGGCATCCGCCCATTTAACTTTGGCCAACTCTTCCCTCATGGCTCCGTAGTCTCCTTTATTTAATTGCAACACTGACACCTCTGATCTGCCCTTATCCCTCTCAAATTGTAGATAAAAACTTATCATGTTATGATCACTACTTCCTAATGGCTCCTTTACTTCAAGATCACTTATCAATTCCTGTTCATTACACATCACCAAGTCCAAAATAGCCTCGTTCCTGGTTGGCTCAAGCACAAGCTGTTCCAAAAATACATCCCTTAGACACTCCACAAACTCCCTATCCTGGGGTCCAGCACCTACCTGATTCTCCCAGTTCACCTGCATGTTGAAATCTTCCATAACGACTACATTACCTTTAGCACATGCCAATGTTAACTCCCTAATCAACTTGTACCCAATATCCACGCTACTGTTTGGGGGCCTGTACACAACACCCATTAGGGTTTTTTTACCCTTGCTGTTCCTCGGCTCAATCCACACAGACTCTACTTCCCCTGTTCCCAAGTCACCCTTGCTAAGGACTGAATCTCATTCCTTACCAACAGGGCCACCCCACCCCCTCTTCCCATATTTCTGTCTCTACGATAGCACGTATACCCTGGTACACTCAATTCCCAGGCCTGATCCCCTTGCAGCCATGTCTCCGTTATCCCAACAATATCGTAGTTCCCCATTTTCATCTGAGCTTCAAGCTCATCTGCCTTATTTCTGACACTACGTGCATTCAAGTATAGAATTCTTAGCCCATTCCTCCTCTCTTTGCTTAAAAGACTGTCTACTGTACCTAACCCAGCTCCTTGAACTTCCATCGGGCTAATTGCACCCTGAATTTTGATGACCTTCTCAAGATTACCCAAACCCTCTTCACATTTAATCCCGTGCTCCTTCTGACCAACCCTCTGGATCTGGATCCCTGCCCCCTGCACATCTAGTTTAAATTCAGCATTGGCAAACACTCCTGCAAGAATGCTAGTACCCCTCCGGTTCAGATGTAGACCGTCCCTTCGAAACAGATCCCAATGTCCCTGGAACAAAGACCAATTATCCAAAAACCTGAACCCTTCCTTCCTGCACCATGCTCTCAGCCTCGTATTAATGTGCATAATCATTCTATTCTTCGCCTCACTCGCACGTGGCACAGGTAGCAATCCCGAGATTGTCACCCTGGAGGTCCTGACTTTCAGCTTCACTCCTAACTCCCTGAACTCTCTAAGCAGGACCCCCTCATTCACCTTACCTACATCGTTGGTCCCTACATGGACCACTACATCTGGGTTCATGCCCTCGTTCTCAAGAATAGCCTGCACCCGATCTGAGATGTCCCGGACCCTGGCACCAGGGAGGCAACATACCATCCGAGACTCCCGATCTGCCCCACAAAATCTCCTATCTGCCCCCCTAACTATAGAATCCCCTAAAACTATCGCTCTCTTCTCTTCCCTCCTCCCCTTTCTAGTTGAGGGTTCAACCTCTGTGCCAGAGGCAGGACCACTGCAACTCATTCCTGGTAGGTCATCCCCATCAACAGTATCCAGTACGGAGCTGCAGCTGGACGCACCTCTTGCAGGTGTGGTCATCAGGGACAACTGTGTTGACCTTGACCTCCCACATACTGCATACGGAGCACACCACTGCTCTGACTGTCTCCCCCATACCTGAACTGAATTAATAGAATGTCTAAAAAGCACCGAGCGACCTTACCTTCTTCCCCTCAGCGAGCAATCACACAGCCTTACCGAAGTCCCCTTACGCCGAAGCCCACTTAGCCAAAGCCCAGGACTCTGCTTCCACGGACTCCCACTTAGCCAAAGCCCAGGACTCTGCTTCCACAGACTCCGCTGCCCGCTCTGACAAGAAGTCCTGCCTTTTAAAGTGCGCGCTCAACAATGAATGCCACAGATTCATCACTCTGGCTAAAGAAATTCCTCCTCTTATCTGTTCTAAATGGACATCCCTCTATTCTAAGAAGGTATCTTTGGGTCCTAGACTCTTCCTCTATAGGAAAAATCCTCTCCACGTTTACTCTGTCGAGGCCTTTCAACATTCGATAGATTTCAATGAGATTTCCTCCTCATTCTTTCTGAATTCCAGTGCGTACAGCCCAGAGCCATCAAACACTCCTCATATGACAAGCCTTTCAGACCGGCATCATTTTCACGAACCTCCTTTGAACCCTCTTCAATGCCAGCACATCCTTTCTTAGATAAGAGGCCCAGAACTGCTCATAATGCCCCAAGTGAGGCCTCACCTGTGCCCTATAAAGCCTCAAGATTATACGCTTGCTGTTATATTCTAGTAATCTCGAAATTAATACTACTGTCACATTTGCCTTCCTCAGCACTGACTCAACCTGCAAATTAACCTTCAGAGAATCCCACACGAGAACTCTGAAATTTCTTTACACTTCAGATTTTTGAATTTTCTCTCCATTTAGAAAATTATACATGCTTCTATTTCTTCTACCAAAGTGCATGACCATACACTTCTTGACACTGTATGCCATCTGCCACTTCTTTGCCCATGCTCTTAGTTTGTCCAAGTCCTTTTGGAGTCTCTCTGCTTCTTCTACCTGCTCTTTCACCCATCTTCATATTGTCTGCAAACTTGGCCACAGAACTTCTTCAAAATCATTGACATATAATGTAAAAAGAAGTGGTCCCAATACAGACCCCTGTGGAACACCACTAGTCACCTGCAGCCAACCAGAAAAGGTTCCCTTTATTCACACCCTTTGCCTCCTTCCAATCAGCCACTGCTTTATCCATGCTAGAATCTTTTCTATAAGGCAATGGGCTGTTAACTTGTTAAGCAGCCTCATGTGTGGCAACTTGTCAAAGGCTTTCTGAAAATCCAAGCACACAGTATCCACCAATTCTTCTTTGTCTATCCTGCTTGTTATTTCTTCAAAGAATTCTAACAGATCTGTCAGGCAAGATTTTCCCTAAATAAACCACACTGAATATGGGCTATTTTATCATGTGCCTCCAAATACCCTGAAATCTTATCCTGAACAATAAGCTCCACATCTACACATCACTGAGGTCAGATTAACTGGTCTATATTTTCCTTTCTTCTGCCTCTCTCCTTTCTTGAAGAGTGGAGTGTCATTTACAACTTTCCAGTCCTCTGCAACTATGCCAGAATCTAGTGATTCTTGAAAGATTATTAGTAATACTCCCACAGTCTCTTCAGCCATCTTTTTCAGAATCCTGGGGTATAGGCCATCTGGTCCAGGTGACTTACCTATCTTCAGACCTTTCAGCTTCCCAGGCACCTTCTTCGTAGTAATGGCAACATCACTTACTTCTGCCCCCTGACACCCTCAAACTTTGGAATATGGCTAGTTTCTTCATTGTGAAGACTAATGCAAAATACTTACTCATTTCAGCCGCCAATTCCTCGCTCATTGGCTTTGACTTCACTTGCATCATCCTGCCTTTAGAATACTACTACTACTTTGGGATGTATATATCCTGCACCTTTCAAATTGCTTCCAGAAATTCCAGTCATTGTTGCTCTGCTGTCATACCTGCTAGTGCGCCCTTGCTATCAATTTTGGCCAACTCCTCTATCGTACCTCTGTAATTCTGCTATAATACTGATATATCTGACTTTAGCTCCTCAAATTGCAAGGTGATTTCTATCATATTATGATTACCCAAGGGTTCCTTTACCTTAATCTTTCCAATCAATTCTGGTTCATTGCACAACACCCAATCCAGAATAGTTCCATCTCCTGGTAAGTTCAACTACGAGCTGCTCTAAAAAGCCATCTTGTGGGCATTATACAAATTCCCCCCCTTTGGATCCATAGCAACCTGATTATCCCAATCTACCTGTATATTGAAATCCCCCATGACTTTCTTTACATTACCCTTTTGATATGCGTTTTCAACTTCCCGATGTATTTTGTAGACCGTATCTTTGCTACTGTTTGGGGGTCTGTATATAACTTCCACTGGGTTCTTTTTACCCTTGCAGTTTCTTAGCTCCACACGCAACAATTCTATGCCTTCCAACCCTATGTCACCTCTTTCTAATGATTAGATGTTATTTTTTGTTTTTACTAACAGAGCCACACCACCCCTTCTGCCTACCTTTCGGTCCTTTCAATACAATCTGTATCCTTGGATGTTAAGCTCACAGCCATAATCTTCCAGCCATGATTCAGTGATGGAATGTCATCCATGCCAGTCTGTAACTGCACTACAAGATCATCTACCTTGTGTGCATTCAAATATAACACCTTTTGTCCTATATTCGTAGCCCTTTTCAGATTTTGTCCCCCTTACACTGGATCTCAACTGTTGGTTGCAATTTTGCTTTATCATCAGCCTGTCCTTGTTAACAGTCTCATGACACTCTGCCTCTGTAAACCAACTACCCAATCCTCAGCACTATCACTTGGTTCCCATCCCCCTGCCAAATTAATGGGTCAAAGTGCCAATCAATCCACGGTTGAGAGCAAACAAATGAAAATATTTTAAGGAAACAAGTGCACAATGATACCTTTGAATATGTTCAATCTTTAACTCTTTTCAATTACTCATTGTTAAAGGGAGCCAGTGGAAAACAATTAATCTTTTGTTTTTTCGCTGATGATAGTCAAATCTTGGTCTCATTCAGTGATCTAAGAGGTATCAGTTTGTTCTTGACTGCAAACCTTAACACTGCCTTTTAAACAAATTTTGCCTTGCATTTATGCTTCTGATTATTTTAATTAATTTATCTTTCTCTTTACAGAGTATTTCAGGATTACGTTTGATGGATACATTTTTAAAAAGAACATATGAATATGATGATATTGCACAAGTATGTGTGGTCTTTTCGCACTGAAGCTAGAAAGCTAAAATTTTTCGTGATGGTATCTCCTTCTGTGGTTAACTGTGAACTTGTCATTCAGTTTTAATGATGTGGCCAGTTTTTTTCACCAGTAGAAAAAAATAGCTATCACCATGTTGATATAAACCAAATATGTAAACTTCTTAAATTAAGATTTTGAGCAGTTGATTGGATTAAAACACCATCTTGGATCCTAATTTCAAATCCAGTGTAGACTGATCAGATGGTATTAGTCTCTGTTTGTTGGATGTAAAGATTTTGCACATAAGTTTGATCAGTTGCAATCCATTACTTTATGGCAATGACCCACTACCTGAAGTTGTTGATAGATTAATGTTTGTGTTGCTTGACCTACTTCTTTTTCATGAAATTGGTGATCTCATGCAGTATGGCTTAGAGTAATCCTTTAGATTGTGGGAAAGTGAAACTAACAAGCAAAAGCACAGTGTATTTCTGAGATTAGAGCAGAAAGCAACTCTGGGTGTTTGGAGAGAATCCTTGTATCCATTTGTGTTGTACCTGTCCTGATACTGTTCATACTAACTGTATCCAAGCTGGTGTGTTGATTCCATTACACCTAAGCTCATGCTGAGTATAAAGTCTACAATTTTTTTTTACTGTTTGCACAAATGTGGTTTTAATAAAGCTTATTATTTGTTTAAAGAATACATTACTTTTGAAAACATTAGTGTTATATTATTTTCTATTAGTTTTGAAGGCAGTTTGTGTTCTAAAGTGATTGATTAAACTTTGTTTTAAAGTTGTGACAGATGTTATTGGATTTAGTGAGCAAATTTGAAGTGACTCATTGTCTCATTTACTATTGGGGATCATAGAAAAAAGGGTCCTTCTGGCCTGCCTGCCTGCCCATACTGAACTATCCAAGTATCTGTCTAAATGCCTTATAAACATTATAAATATATCTTCTACCACCTCTGGCAGTTCATTTTAGATACCCACTACTTTCTGTGTAGAAATGTACTACATGGATCTTCTTTAATCTGTGCCATCCAGTTCTTGACTCTACTGTCATGGAAAAAGACTGATTACCCTTTCTGTGTGCCTCAATTATGTAAACCATTCAGCCTGCTGTATCCTAGCCTACTAACTGCTCCTTATAATTTGAGGCTCTATTCTGAGCAATATCCTACGGAATATTTTATTTCATTTACATAAAGCGTGGAATAGGCCCTTTCAGCCCATTGAATCAGCCAGCCAGCAACCCACTTATTTAACACTAGCCTAATGACAGGAAAATTTACAATGACCAATTAACCCACTAACTGGTATGTCTTTGGACTGGGAGGAAACCTACATGGTCACAGGGAGAACATACAAACTCCTTTCAGACTGCACAGGAAATGAACCCAAAATTCAGTGCCCTGCGCTATAATAGCATCACACTAACCACTCCGCTACAATGGTGCCCTAAGCACTCTGCACTCTTGTTATCACATCCTTATGTGCCTTGACTATAGTTTTTCCACTCTACTTAGAAGAACTTAAGCCCATTCTTGGAGTTTCTGTCAATACTAATACCACTGTGCACTGCAGCCGTAGGTCTTCGTTTTTCCTCAGGCAAGAATTCCCCTTGACAGAGCCCTTGAGTTTTCCATTATCCTCTAATCTCACTCCTCCTCTCTTCCTTAACCAGAAAAATTTCTTCTTTTCCATATCTTTTGTGACATCAGCTTTTTGATTTGAAAGATCACCTGTTGCAACTCCCAACACCTGCCATGGGATGCCACCATAAAGGAGATCTTCCCCTCTTCTGTTCTTTAAGTATTCTGAAGGGAACATTCACTCTTCCATCTCCAATAGTGTCTACTATCAATAACCTTGACACACAGTGGAATTATAATTGCTATGTTCCCCATAAATAGCAATACTGGATGTCAGCAATGACCAGAAACTCAATTGAACCAGCCTTATAAGTGCTGTAGCTATAACAGCCGGTCTTAGTATCCTGCCAAGAGGAGCTTGTCTCCTGAAGTCAATATCTTGATCACAAATTCACCATCTTCCTGATGGAATGGATACACTTGCCCAGATGAGTGCACTTTTGAAATAAGCGGGACTTCCTAGCAGTCTCAGACAGTGATTAATGTGGTGCTGTAGGGAATGGTGCTTGGACTCCAACTATTCATAATGTACATTGATGATCTGAATGATGGAACCAAATGGCAACTACATACAATTGGGTGGGATTGTGGAAGGTGTGCTGCTATAATTATTACAAATGTAATGACAAAGAATAAAAATTTGACAGAAACATCTTTTTATGCATTATTCTCCTTGTAAAAGACTTTGAAAAAACTTGCTTCATTTGATCATGAATAGCTGTTTATGACCCCTAAAGCCAAGTTACAACTATTGTTGCGAGATTAACATTACTTATCACGTGTACATGGAAATTTGCAGTAAAACCTGCTGGTTGCATTAACAACAAACACAATCTAAGGATGTGCTGAGGTAGCCTGCAAATGTTGCCACACATTCCATCGCCAACAGAGCGTGCACACAACGTTCAGCTGAAGAAAAACAACAAAACAACAGCAAAACAAGCCCCTTCTCTCCCTCCCATCTACCCACCCACCCATGGATAGTCCTTTAATTTGATACTTCACCTCTATTCATAAACTCATATCTATGTCACTATCAACACACACAAAATGCTGGTGGAACGCAGCAGGCCAGGCAGCATCTATAAGAAGAAGCGCTGTCAACGTTTCGGACCGAAACCCTTCATCAGGATTAACTGAAAGGAAAGATAGCAAGAGATTTGAAAGTAGGAGGGGGAGGGGAAATGCAAAATGATAGGAGAAGACCAGAGGGTGTGGGGTGAAGCTGAGAGCCGGAAAGGTGATTGGGGAAAGGGATACAGAGCTAGAGAAGGGAAAGGATCATGGGATGGGACACCTGGGGAGAAAGAAAGGGGGAGGGGAGCACCAGAGGGAGATGGAGAACAGGCAGAGTGATGGGCAGAGAGAAAACAAACTAAAAATGTCAGGGATGGGGTAAGAAGGGGAGGGGCAAGTGGAACAAGTGCTACAGCTGCCCTTACATTTCCTCCCTCACCACCATTCAGGGCCCCGGACAGTCCTTCCTGGTGAGGCGACACTTCACCTGTGAGTCGGTTGGTGTGGTGTACTGCGTCCGGTGCTCCTGGTGTGGCCTTTTATATATTGGTGAGACCCGATGCAGACTGGGAGACCGTTTCGCTGAACACCTACGCTCTGCCAGAAAAAGCAGGATCTCCCGGTGGCCACACATTTTAATTCCACATCCCATTCCCATTCTGATATGTCTATCCATGGCCGCCTCTACTGTCAAGATGAAGCCACACTCAGGTTGGAGGAACAACACCTTATATACTGGCTGGGTAGCTTCCAACCTGATGGCATGAACATTGACTTCTCTAACTTCCGTTAATGCCCCTCCCCTTCTTACCCATCCCTGACATATTTAGTTTTTTTTCTCTCTCTGCCCATCACTCTGCCTGGTCTCCATCTCCCTCTGGTGCTCCCCTCCCCCTTTCTTTCTCCCTAGACATCCCGTCCCATGATCCTTTCCCTTCTCCAGCTCTGTATCCCTTTTGCCAATCACCTGTCTGGCTCGTCGTGGTTTCTCGTGCCCCACAAATGACCAGGAGATGCAGAAGATTCTTCAAGAAGGGTTAAACTTTAATTTGCAAATCAAAGCTGAGACAGTCATTGAGCTAGTCACTGATTGCCCACCGATCCTTGTACATAGCATGTTTTATAGCAATCTCCTGGTTTAGTTGTATTAGCATATCCAATCGGTCTATAGTTGCGTATCACACTATTGTTTCTACCCATTGACTTAATCATGTTCTAATCTACATCTCTTAGCTACCTCTCATTAACCCACCATTGTCTTCTACATTCTTAATATTTCATTCTCCTACTAAATTGGGTAGATGCATAGCAAATAGCAAACTCAGACTACATAATTTACATCTCTTAGCTTCCTCTTATTAACACACCATTGTCTTCTACATTCTTAGGATTTCATTCTCTAGCAAATAGCAAGTTGCAGCTTTTATACTCCAATACTCTCAGCTTCACCCCAACCCCTCCAGTCTTCTATCATTTTGCATTTCCCCCTCCCCCTCCCATTTTCAAATCTCTTAATATCTTTCCTTTCAGTTAGTCCTGACGAAGGGTTTCAGCCCAAAACGTCGACAGCACTTCTCCCTATAGATGCTGTCTGGCCTGCTGGATTTCACCAGCATTTTGTGTGTTGCTTGACTTACCAGCATTTGCAGATTTCCTCGTGTTTGCCTATGTCACTACCTTCATTTTGCTTTTTATATAGTAACTATAATATAAATTATATTCCTAATTTTCCCTGCTTTGCTCTCTGAGATTTTTTAGTATGATCTATTGAACAGCCTGACAGGAATACATTGTTTTTTAAAACCGTATATCTCCTGTAGGTGGCACCAAATTAAAGGTCACACCCGAAGAGAGGCCACTGATGACTGAGCTTGCTAAGTATCTGTGGGTTTTTGAAAATTAGCATAATCGAGGCCATTGTCTGAAAACTCCCAACCTCACTGAAAGTTCTATTTCACAACATGCCATTACTTAGAATCAGAAACAATGGAACTGTAAAAACAAGATTTGTTCAATCTTGAAGGTTTTAAAAAGAAAATACAACAAATTACTTTCTCAGTAATTTAAATGCAGTTGAAACACCGAGGTTCACATTCATCCACGTGAATAAAAATATTACTTATCAAAGTTTACAAACGTTGAGAACATTCAGCATGGTTGAAAATTAATATCTTTAATTGCATGATGTAAATGATGTCTGGATTGTAGTGGTCATCCAGTTTCTGCGTTAATTTGAGTAATTACAGAAAAATATAAACTAATGCAATGAGGACAATGGGACATGAAAAGAGAAGAAATGCAAGGACAGCAGACATGCCCAAGATGTCCTGCACTAAAGGAGAAAGAAATGCTGGGCCAATACTATAGCTGGATGAGTCATGCAGAAATGGTCTGGTCTGAGAAAGAGAGAGAAAACCAGTTAACCTGTGTTGTAAATCATTAAGAAGATGAGTTATTGCACTTCAAGGTTATATCAGACATCATTTTAACAGTGCAAGATGCCACAGAGAAGAGATCTGAATGCAGATGTTCTGCAAAGTAGTCACCCAGTATGCCTGACCTACAGACTCCAAGATGGAAACATTCACTAACAAATGGGTGCTTTTTTCCTTAAACAAACACTCATGATTTCCTTTCCTTTAGTCTGTTTCTTAATCATTCCCAGGGTTCACTACGATGTCTATAAGTTTCAATAAACCTTTGAAAACAAATTACTGAATTTAAAGCTCACTTGTATTGTCATTTCCTCTAAGAAGCTTAAGAGGTTATGCAAGCAGGGAGCTGCTCTTCTAAGTTAATTTTGATTACGATTGATGTGATAAGTGTTGTACAATTGCGCTGCACAGTAGGAAGAATCCACTCTATTTACTGCACCAAGGACCTTCACTGTTCAATAGGTCTCAATGAGGTCACCCTTCATTCTTTTGAATTCCTGTGAATACAGGCCCAGAGCCATCAAACACTTTATATGACAAGCCATTTAATTCTGGAATCATTTGTACCTCCTTTGAGTCCTCTCCAGTTTCAGCAGATCCTTGCTAAGATAAGAGGCTCAAAACTGCTCATAATACTCCAAGTGAGGCCTCACCAATGCTTCAAGAAGTCTGAACTTTACATCCTTGCTTCTATATTCTAGTCCTCTTGAAATGAATGCTAACATTGCATTTGACCATAAGACGTAGAAGTAGAATCAGGCCATTGGCCCATTGAGTCTGCTCTGCCATTCAATCATGGCTGATCCTTATTTTTCCCTTCCTCAACCCCAGTTCCTAGCCTTTTCCCCATAACCTGTGATGCCACGGCCAATCAAGAACTTAATCGATCTTCCTCTTAAATACATCCATCGACCCGGCCTCCACAACTGCCTGTTGTAACAAATTCCACAAATTCATCACCCTCTGGCTAAAGAAATTTCTCTGCATCATTGTTTTAAATAGATGCCCCTCTATCCTGAGGCTCTGTGTCCTAAGGCTGACTCCCCCACCACGAGCAACATCCTTTCCACATCTACTCTGTCTAGGCCTTTCTACATTTGAAAGGTTTCAATGACACCCTCCTTCATCCTTCTAAATTCCAGTGAGTACAGACCCAGAGCCATCAAACGTTCCTCATATGATTCCCTTTCATTCCCGGAATCATCCTTGTGAACCTCCTCTAAACCCTCTTCAATGCCAACACATCTTTTCTTAGATAAGGGCCCAAAACAGTTCACAATACTCAAGGTGAGGCCTCACCAGGGTCTTATAAAGCCTCAGCATCACATCCTTGCTCTTGAATTCTAGACCTCTTCAAATGAATGCTAATATTGCATTTGCCTTCCTCACCACCGACTCAACCTGCAAGTTAACCTTTAGGGTGTTGTGCTCAAGGACTCCCAAGACCCTTTGCATCTCTGATTTTAGAATTTTCTCCCCATTTAGAAAATAGTCCACAAATTTATTTCTTCTATCAAAGTTCATGACCATGCACTTCCTGACACTGTATTCCATCTGCCATTTATTTGCCCATTCTCTTAATCTAATCTAAGTCCTTCTATTAATGCAGTTTATATAAAGCTCTGTGACCAGACAAATATAATTCTGGTTTAATCATCAGCAGCCTTTGAACTCTGAAGTTTGGCCTTATGCAAATAGTTGCTGCAGAATCCAGATTTATTCAGTGATACCAACAATGTGCTTGCCTCAGCTGTATTAATAAAAAGTCAAAATAAAGTAAGTCAAAGCAAATTTATTATTAAAGTCCATTTATATCACCATAGACCTTGAGATTCATTTTCTTGCAGGTGTTCATGGTAAATACCAAGAAACACAATAGAATCAATGAAAAACTGCACACAACAAAAATAGACAATCAATGTGCAAAAGACAACAAACTGCAAATACAAAAAAGATTTTTGAAATTATAGTAAATAAGCAATACATATCAAGAACATGAATTGTAGAGTTCTGGTAACTGTTGATGAGTCCTGCACATTGGCTCAGGGGAATTTTAGGCCATTCCTCCTTACAGAACTGCTTCAACTCTGGGATGTTGGTGGGCTTCCTTCCCTGAACTGCTTGCTTCAGTTCCTTCCACAATACTTCCATAGGATTAAGGTCAGGATTTTGACTTGGCCATTCCAAAACATAAATTTTCTTCTTTTTAAACCATTCTTTTGTTAACTTACTCTTGTCTTTCAGATCATTTTCTTATTGCATTATCCAACTTCTATTAAGCTTCAGATGATGGACTGCAACCTTGACCTTCTCCTGTAAAATGTCTTGGGTACATTTTGAATTTGTTGTTCCCTCAAAATTTCAAACTGTCCAAGCCCTGAGGCAGCAAAGCAGCTACAAGCCATGATGCTCCTTCCACCATTCTTCACAGTTGAGGTAAGGTTTTGGTGTTTGTGTGCAGTGTCCTTTTTCCTCCAAACATAGCAATGTGCATTTCTGCCAAAAAATTCAACTTTTGTCTTATCTGTCCACAAAACATTGTCCCAGAAGTGTTGTGGAACATTTAGGTGGTCTTTTGCAAACTTGAGACCTGCAGAATTTTTTTTTTAAGAAAGCAGTGGTTTCCTCCATGGTGTCCTTCCATGAACACCATGCATTTTTCTTTTAGCTGTCACATGAACAGAATCTTTGGCAATTTCTAGAGATTTCTACAGGTCTTTTTCTGTTACCCTTTGGTTCTTTTTCACCTTCTTCAGCATTGCATGTTGTGCTCTTGGTGTGAGCTTTGCAGGATGCACACTCCTAGGGAGAGTAGAAACAGTACTGAGTTTCCTCATCTGTAGATAATTTCTCTTACTGTGGACTGATGAATACATAGGTCGTTAGAAATGCTTTTGTATCCTTTTCCAGCTTGATGTCTCTCTACAATTTTTCTAAGGTCCTCTGAAAGTTGTTTTGATCAAGGTATGGTACACATAAATGGTTCTTTGTTGAGAAGAGCAGGCTCTGTCAGTAACCTGACTGTGTGTCTTTTTTATAGGACAAGGCACCTCTACAACCCACACCTCCAATCTCATCTCATTGATTCGAACACCTGACTCCAAATAGCTTTTGTAGAAGTCATTACCCCAGAGGTTCACATACTTCTTCCAACGAATACATGTAATTATGGGTCATTTTTCTCAATATATAAGTGAACGAGTGTAATGATGTTTGTGTTATTTATTTTATTGAGTTCTCTTTACCTAGCTTTAGGACATATGAAGATCTGATCACATTTTAGGTCATATTTATGCAGAAATAGAGAAAATTCTGCAGGGTTCATAAATTTTCCACCACCACTTTACAGATGGAGAATAGTAAAACAGGCTTCTGCTTTTTGTATTACCAGAGGTATCAATGATATTTTAATCGGATGGTGCTACTATTGGGGTGCTGTGTTGGCTAAGGTAGAAAAAGAGCGTCACTGTGCAAGCACAGAGTTGAATCTTAGCAACAAACGATGGGCCAGTTATTGCTTTGGCTTGCTATCTGGTGCCCACTGCAGGAGAATGTTTGTCTGGCAATAGCTTGAAGAGGGTAACAATGGAATCTTCCCTCTGAGGCGCAGACACAGTAACTCAATGCTGCTATATGGGGCTCAAGGCTGTAGTCTGCTCAGTGCAGTGAGTGCAAGCATTCCTCGAGACTGGTAGCATCATCTCCATGTTCTGATTGACAACCCTGCCCACCCCTACCATCTCCAACAACCCTCCTCCCCTCCATCCAGATCCGATCTGCCTCCCCCTCTCATTGTTTGATTGCATGGAGATGTCTCTATGGCAACAAGTTCAATGACTGTCACTGGCCTTTCAGCTTGTGCAGCCAAATAAAGAGAGAGACAGACTGCAGTTTGCTTCACCTCCACAGTGATGCTAAAGCCCGTTAACAAATTGAGCTGGTAATGCCAGTCCACTGCAGTGGCCACACCCACTGTACCAGGCAGGGTGGTGAACAGACACAAGGGTCACTCCAGCTTGCCTAACACCAGCCCTTACAGGCAGATTCTCCACACCCAGCTAAGAGTAATTCATTGGGGCAGGAACACCAGCAAAGGGTAGGGAATCACATCAGGTTTCCAGAACAGCGGCAGGTGCTTAACATAAGAACATAAGAAATAGGAGCAGGAGTAGGCCATCCGGCCCATAGAGCCTACTCTGCCATTCAATAAGATCATGTCTGACCTGGCCATGGACTCATCTCCACCTACCTGCCTTTTCCCCAACACCCTTCATTCCCCTACGATGCAAAAATCTATCCATATATTTACAGTAAATATATTTAAGTATATTTACTGAGGTAGGCTCCACTGCTTCACTAGGCAGAGAATTCCACAGATTCACCCCTCTCTGGGAAAACCGATTCCTCCTCATCTCCATCCTCAATCTGCTTCCCTGAGTCTTGAGGCTAGGCCTATATCTTAATCAGATGTCTATAGCACTATAGCATATAGCAGCAATTTTAAGCCCGAATTTGCCCGACGGAGGCTGCTCTGTCATTTGATCATGAATAACTTACTTT
Organism: Hypanus sabinus; assembly: GCF_030144855.1. Classification (NCBI taxonomy): domain Eukaryota; kingdom Metazoa; phylum Chordata; class Chondrichthyes; order Myliobatiformes; family Dasyatidae; genus Hypanus; species Hypanus sabinus. Next base: position 62,635,342 of record NC_082719.1, on the reverse strand, counting down.
TCCTCTCAATCCCAGTTCCCCCATAATCTTTGATGCCATTAATAATTAAGACCTAGCAACCTTCACTTTAAATATGCCCAATGACTTGTCCTCCACAGCTATCTGTGGCAATGAATTCCACAGATCCATCACCCTCTGCCTAAAAAAATTACTCCTCATCTCTGCTGTAAAGGGATGTCCTATTCTGAGGCTGTGCCCTCTGATCCTAGACTCTCCCTCGATCTGAAACATCTCCATGTCCACACCAAGGGCCTTTCAATATTCAGGTAGTTTTCAATGATATTGCCTCTCATTGTTGCATCCCAGGCATGCACAGGCCCTGAGCCAACAAATGCTTCTTATTCATTGATATCCTCTGGACCTTCTCTAACACCAACAATCCTACCTTAAATATGGGAACCCAGAAGTGCTCACAATACTCCAAACGTGGCCTGACCAATGCCATAAAAATCTCAGCAATATATCTTAGTTTTTATATTCTAGTCCTCTTGAAGTTAATGTTAACATTGCATTTGCCTTCCTCACCACTGACTCAACCTGCAAGTTAACTTTTCAGAATCAGAATCAGATTTATTATCACTGGCATATGTCATGAAATTTGTTGACTTTACTGCAACAGTGCAAGGAAATACATGATAAATAAATATAGAGGAAAAAAATGAATTATAGTAAGTATATATGTACATTAAATAGTTAAGTTAAAATGAGTAGTGTAAAATAAGAGAAATAAATAAATTGTGGAGTAGTGTTCATGGGTTCAATGCTCATTTAGAAATCGGTTGGCAGAAGGGAAGAAGCTGTTCCTGAATCACTGAGTGAGTGCCTTCAGGCTTCTGTACCTCCTACCCAATGGTAGCCATGTGAAGAGGGCATGGCCTCGGTGGTGGGGATCCTTAATGATTGATGCTGCTTTCCCAAGGCATTGCTCTTTGAAGGTGTCTTGGATGCTACAGAGGCTGGTACCCATGATAGAGCTGACTAATTCTACAAATTTCTACAACTTATTTCGATCTTGTGCAGTAGCCCGCCCCCCCCACCCCCGCCCCCCACCATCGCATACCAGATGGTGATGCAGCCAGTCAGAATACTTTCCATGGTTTTTTAGTGTTTTATTTGACGAACAAATCTCCTCAAACTCCGAATAAAATATAGCCACTGTCTTGCCTTCTTTACAACTGCTTCAATATGTTGCATCCAGGTTACATTTTCGGAGATATTGACACCCAGGGACTTGAAATTGCTCACTCTCTCCACTTCTGATCCCTTTATGAGGATTGGTTTGTGTTTCCTTATCATACCCTTCCTGAAATCCACAACCAGCTCGTTGGTCTTGCTGACGTTGAGTACAAGTTTGCTGTTGCAACACCACCCAACAAACTGGTATATCTCACTTCTGTATTCCCTTTGTCACCATCTGAAATTCTGCCAACAGTGGTTGTATCATGAGCAAATTAATAGATGCTGTTTGAGTTATGCCTAGCCACACAATCATAGGTATAGAGAGAATAGAGCAGTGGGCCAAGCACACACCCCTGCGGGACATTAGTGTTAATTGTCAGCAAGGTGGAGATGTTATTTCCAATCCACGCAGATTGTGGTCTTCTGGTTAGGAAATCGAGGATCCACTTGCAGGGGGAGGTACTGCGGCCTAGGTCCTGTAGCTTTTTGGTCAGGACTGCAGGGATGATGGTGTTAAATGCAGAGCTGAAGTCAATAAGCAACATCCTGACTTAGCTGCAGTATTTGCATTGTCCAGGTGATCCAAGGCTGCATGGAGAGCCACTGAGATCGTGTCTGCTGTAGACCTATTGTGGCGATAGGCGAAGTGCATTGGGTCCAGCTCCTTCCTAAGACAGGTGTTGCTTCTAGCCATGACAAACCTCTCTAAACATTTCATCACTGCAGAAGTGAGCAGTACTGGACGATAGTCATTGAGGCAGCTCACACTGCTCTTCTTGGACAATTTAGAGAATACTACACTAGGATTCCTAAGTCCCTTTGCATCTCCCATTTCTGAATTTGCTCTTGTTTAGAAAATAGTATACGCCTTTATTCCCTCTGCCAAAGTGTACAACCATACACTTCCCTACACTGTATTCCATCTGAAACTTATTTGCCCATTCTCCCAGTCTATCCAAGTCCTTCTGCAGACTCCCTGCTTCCTCAACACCATCTCCCCCTCTGCCTATCTTTGTATCATCTGCAAACTTGGTCACAAAGCCATCAATTCCTTCATCCAAATCATTGACATATAATGTAAAAAGAAGTGGTCCCAACACTAACCCCTGCAGAACACCACTAGTCACTGGCAGCCAACCAGCAAAGGCTCCTTGCCTCCAGCCAGTCAGCCAATGGTCTATCATGCTAGTATCTTTCCTGTAATATCATGGGCTCTTACTTTGTTAAGCAGCACCATGTCCAAGGCCTTCTGAAAATCCAAGTACACAGTGTTCACCAATTCTGCTTGTCATTTCTTCAAATAATTCCAACAGGTTTGTCAGGCAAGATTTCCATTGAGGAAGCCATGCTGACTATGTCCTATTTTATCATGTGCCTCCACGGACCCCACAACCACATCCTTAACAACTGACTCCAACACCTTACCAACAATTGAGGTCAGACTAACTGGCTTACAATTTCCTTTCCTTTCACACACTTCTGCCCCCGATACTCTCGAACTTCCAGCATACTACTAGTGTTTTCCAAAGTGAAGGCTGATGCAAAATACCTATTCAGTTCACCTGCCATTTCCTTGTCCCCCATGACTACCTCTCCAGCATCATTTTCTAGCAGTCCGAAATCCACTCAGCTCTCTTTTTCATTTTATGTATCTGAAGAAACTCTTTGATATTATTGGCTAACTTACCTTTGTATTTCATTTTTTTCCTTCTTTATGACATTTTTAGTTGCTTTCTGTTGATTTTTAAAAGTTTCATTAACTTCCCACTAGTTTTTACTCTATAATATGCCCTCTCTTTGGGTTTTATGTTGGCATTGACTTCCCTTGTCAGCCATGGTTATGTCATCCTGCCTTTAGAATGTTTCTTCCTCTTTGGGATGTATATGTCCTGTGCCTTCCGAATTGTTTCCAGAAATTCCATCCATTATTGCTCTGCCGTCATCCCTGCTAGCGTTACCATGCCTCTGTAATTCTCTTTACTCCACTGTAATACTGATACATCTGACTTTATTTTCTCCTTCTCAAAGTGCAGGGTGAATTAGTTTTTACTACCTTTTGGAGGTCTGAATAAAACTCCCATCAGGGTCTTTTTATCCTTGCAGTTCCTTAGCTCTACCCACAATGATTCAACATATTCCAATCCTATTCACCTCTTTCTAATGATTTGATTTCATTTTTACCAACAGAGTCACATCACCGCCTCTGTCGACCTGCCTGTCCATTCAGTACAATGTGTAACCTTGAGCATTAAGTTTCCAGCTACAATCTTCTTTCAGCCATGATTCAGTGATGCCCTCAACATCATACTTGCCAATCTACAACTGTGCTACAATTTCATCCTTTATACCTTATTCTGTATACTGCACACATTCAGATAAAACATCTTCTATCTTATATTTGTAACCCTTTTTAACTTTGTCCCTCTTACATTACAACTCATCAGTTGACAGAAACTTTGCCCTATCATCAGCCTTTCCATGCTAGCAGTCTCACTGCACACTGCCGCTGTAAACCAAGTACATCATCCTTAGCACTATCACTACGGTTCCCATCTCCCTGCCAAATTAGTTTAAACCCACTTGAACAGCTCCGGCAGACCTATTCTAGCAATCACACTATGAAAATAAACTAATCTTTGTATATACAGCTGCACTCAATCAGTACTTTACATTGTGTTTTAGAAGTTTGCTTCTATATTTACTGTATATTTTTCAGTTTCTTTTGTATTTTATTGTGTTCTTTATGCTTATTCCATTTTTGTATGTACAGAGCTACAAACATTTTGTACTTTACACTTGTGTCCTGAAGAATGACAATAAACAGCCTAGAATCTGGTATCTTCAAAAGGTGGTGGAAACAAAGATTTTGAGTACTCCTACACACCTAGATTGATTCTTACTAGGCAAAGTGTTTAAAGGTTACTGCATGGAGATGGAAACATAGGGTTGAAATTAAAATGAAATCAGCCATGATATAATCAGATGGTAGAGCAGGTCAAAGGAGCCAAAAATAGGAAGGTTATCTCTCTATTATATTGGACACAGGTAAGACAATATGCAGAGTATTTTGTACAGCACTAGTTTCATTTAAGGAAGAAGCAAGGTTACTTAAGAGGAAAGTCTGGCCATGCTAAACTTGTGTTCACTGGCATTTGAAAGAGTGAAGTGAGGGTGGATGATTGATTCTTAGGGAAGTTGACTGGATGGATGTTTCCTCTTGTGGGAGAATGTAGAAGAAGGTCATCACTGAAAATAAAGTTGTAAAGAGAGCATTTGGCAAATTGCCCTTCATAAATCACAGTATTGAGTACAGGAGTTGGGAAGTTATGTTAAAGTTGTGTCAGATGTTGCTGAGACAGATTTGGAGTATTATTGCAATTCTGGTCACCTGCCTACAAGAAAGACATCAATAAAATTGAAAGGGTACCGAAAAAAAATTACGAAGATATTGCTTGGTCTTGAGGACTTGCGTTATAAGGACAGGTTGAATAGGTTAGGACTTTACTGCCTAGACCATAGGAGAATGAGGGTAGATTTGATAGAGATATACAAAATAATGAGGAATATAGACAGTGGTTGATGCAGATTTGATTGCAACATTTAAGAGAAGTTTGGATAAGTAAATGGATGGGAGGGTACAGAGGACTATGGTCCAGGTGTAGGTCAGTATAATAGTTTGGCAAAGACTAGATGGGCAAAAGGAACAGTTTCTGTGCTGTGCTGTGGTACTCTATGACTCTATGGCTTTTCAACTGGTTGTCCACTTAACACAGAGATGAAGTGCAATGCTTTCTCTCCAAGGATTATGAATCTTTTAAACATTTTTCATCAAAGGGCAGTGGAAACAGAATCCTTGGAGGTAGGTGGATTCTTGATAAGGAGGGCCATCTGGGGGCAAACAGGAAAGATCTGTTGAAATTATTGCCAATTAATCACAATCTTATTGAATGGCAGCGAAGGCTTGAAGGGCTGAACAGACTACTTCTGCTCATATGTTAATATCTGGAGTTCCTCAGAGGGGTGGAGAAAGGAATTCTTTTTGATGAATAACCTTGGTCTGTCACCAAAAGCTTTCACATACTTCGATAGATGCACAGTGGAGAGTATCCACAGTGGAGAGTATCCTGACTGGTGGTCTCTTAGCCTGGTATGGAAATATCAATGCCCAGAATGGAAAGGTCTACAGAAAGTGGAGTATACAGTCCAGTCCATCACAGACAAAGCCCTCCCTGACACTTACGTGGTATGTTGCCACAAGAAAGCAGCCCAGTTATCAAGGACACCCACAATTCAGGCCATGCATTCTTGTACTATTGGGCAGGAGGGACAGAAGCTTGAGATCTTACACCACCATTTTCAAGAACAGTTATTATCTTACAACTATCAGGCTTCTGAACTGACAATGAACTGATTCAACAACCTACAAATTTACTTTTAAGGACTCTTTACAACTCATGTTCTCAATATTATATTTATAAGCACAGCTTGTCTTCTACACATTGGTGATTGCCAGTCTTTGCCTCTTTATGTATTTTTTTGTAAAATTCTATTATATTTTTTCTTTTCCTGTAAATGGCTGCAAGAAAACAAATCTCAGGGTAGAATATAGTAACATATATGTACTTTGGTAATAGATTTACTTTGAACTTTGAACCTCACCTCTGTGGACATGTGGACACTCAAAGACAGTAGAAGCTAGTGATTTATCTTCTTTTCAAATAGGTAAGGATTTTGTTCAATCTTGCTGTTTGCTGTAATTGTCCTGTTATTTGCAGACATCCATTGCTTTGGAGCTGGCAACGTCTTGTGCCAGCAGTCACATCTACTGGGATTAATATGGATTGACCAAGTTCTGATCATGTGAGAATTAATCCACTTCTCCAGCAAACTCATTTTTGTATAGCAATTTGACTTTGTTATTTTAAAAAAGTACTAAAGCATAGACATTACCATCAGCTAAATCAGTGGCAAAAGTTAAGAAATGTATTTTACATGTGATTTTAATGCCAGCATGAACTGACAAAAACCTAAGAACAGACAGTACACGCCAGAATTTAGAATAGGGATGCCATGCGTTCTTACATGAAGTTCATCAATCAAAATTTCATTTTAGCAGATTTATAACATATTGTAAAGAAAGCACTGCAAAATCCTAACAGAGTATATCACCCCTGGTATACTATGTTGCTGTAATATTGAGAGGGACTTGATTTACCCTCCTGACAATCAGTAAAATTCAGTAAGCTAGGGAAAATGAAAGGTCTTGTGAAGAAAGAAAAGTTTGCCCGACCTCTGACTCTCTAAAGTGCATTCCTGATTACCCTGTAGCCTAGGTGGAGACTCTTTGGTTGACTTTTCCCAAAACAAAGGTTCAGCAGTGCCACGCAGACTTAATGCATGGCCTTTTCCAACCTGTTTAAACATCTGCTGTACATTGCAAACCTGTGTCATTGCACCCTTGTTACATTCGGGAGATGCAGACAAATACAATAATGTACACATACATCAATCTGTCAAACAGCATGGGGGATATTAGCCTGAATCAGGCAGAGGCATTGTGACTTTATTTAAACTAAAAGCAGAATCAATTTGTGATTCAGTAATTGATAACACTCAAAGCAATATGGAAGTTTGGAGATTTTTTAATGAAGATAGGTGAAACAGTGACTGGCAGTTGAGAGACAAGTCATTAAGAACTCTGGTGTTTGTTTTACTAAAATTGACACTATTTGTGATCAAATTAATCAATGCCTTTATTTTTCAATTTCTTCACCAATTAGGGCACATGCAGGGAGGAGGGAAGTGATGTGCATGGAGATTGTGATGATTTTTGGTTCCATGCATTGGGTATTAAAAGTTCAACTTTCAAAGATGCTTGAAAAATGGAGATAGAACCTATTTTTTGTTGTAAAGTTTTCACTAAGGAAAATCACAAATGTACTCAATCAAGACTCAGACTTGTTCTGGGACCAGTGTGTAAGTGCAATTACGAAGAAAGCACTGTAGCACCTCTACCTCCTTAGGAGTTTGTGAAGATTTGGCATGATGTTTAAAACTTTGACTATCTTCTATAGATGTGTGGTGGAGAGTATATTGACTGGCTGCATTAAAGACTGGTATGGAAACACCAATGCCCTTGAATAGAAAATCCTATAAAATTTAATGGATATGGCCCTGCCCATCACAGGGAAGGCCGTCTCCGCTAATGAGCAAATCCACATGAAAGGCTGTTGCAGGAAAGCAGCATCCATCATCAGGGACCCCCACCACACTTCTTGCTGTTGCCATTAGGAAAAAGGTACAGGAGTCTTAGGACTCACATGACCAGGTTCAGGAATAGTTATTACCCCTCAATCAACAGGCTCTTGAACCCAAAGGGGATAACTTCATTCAATATCACATGCCCCACCATTTAAATGTTCCAACAATCTAGTGAGTCTTTTCAAAGATTCTTCATCTCATGTTCTCAATATCTATTGCTTCTTCATTTATTATTATCTTTTCTCTTTGTATTTGCACAGTTCGTTGTCTTTTGCACACTGGTTGAATGTCCAAGTTGTTGTAGTCTTTCATTTGCTCTGTTATGGTTACTATTCTATGGATTTATTGAGTATGCCTGCAATAAACTGAATCTCAGGGTTTTATGTGGTGACATATATGCACTTTGCTAATAAATTTACTTTGAATGTTGAACCTAATGCAATGATGAGGAAAGAAAGATGGAATCATTTTGATAATTGAGGAGAAGCCAGTGTTCATGGGTTCATTCAGAAATCAGATGGCGGATGGCAGATTGTGCCTTGTTGTGAGTTTATTGGATTTTTAAATCCTTAAATAGATTTGGACAGATTATTTCCAAGGTCTCTGTCAGCAGCTGTAATTAAGAACAGAAAGTTGCTTGTTCTTCAAATAGCTTAAGGATATTGCTCTGATCTAAAGTGTGTGACGTGAAGTGTTTGATCTATTTTCTTTCCTCATCAGGTACATAATGCACTGCAAAAAAATTACAACATTCTGCAAAGGATCATATTTTGACACTTTGTGTTGTTTCTAATAGAAACACAGGAACCAGGAGAGAAAAATAAACCTCTCCAGTTTATTCCTCAAGTTAATGAGACAACTGCAAATCTGTTGCCAGTTCCCATATAGCTGCCTTTGCTGCACTATTTTTTTTAAATTTTAACATTTTTGGTTAACAGATAACTATAATCTTCAGACTTAAAATTAACAATTGCAATGGCAACAATTGGACAAAAGTAGATAAAGGTTCCTGATGTTCCAGAGTTAAAATGCTTCCTAATTTCACTGATTAAAGACCTATCTTTAGATTGCAAGTTATTACTTCTACTTCTCAACTCCCAGCCATTGGAAAGTTTTGTTTTAGCTACTTTGCATTCCCTTTACATATTGAAATTTTCAATTATATTTTTCTAAACCTTGAAAATAAGGAGGACCTTAATTTTTCTTCATAATTTAATCCAGAATTATGATCATTTTCTGATTGAATTCATTTTGCACTTCTTGAAGTCCAATATATCCTTTCTCTATAGACTGCAAAGAGCTACTTAATATACTCCATGTAATGTCTGAGTAGGAATGTGTAAAATTCTCTCCTCCAGGTAAAGCTAGAATCTCACTGTATTTAAAAGATTTTTGCTTCAGTTGACATAATCATTTATTGATCAATATGCATAGATGAAAAACATAATACTGTAAATACACAGCAGCTTTGGCAGCAATTGAGGACACAGGAGCAGTTATAGCTTTTCAGGTAGGTGGTCTTTATTAATTAAAAATGCCAGGGTGTCATTCTATTCTCATAAATGAATTCTTTTTGTCACAGTTTTTAACATTTAATTAGTTTTCATAATTCAATCTTTTGTCTGTATTGAATTCAGTGCAGTGCTGAGTGGTGATCCTTGAAGAACACATCCTGTTAAATTGGTGTATGAGTATTATGTCTCTTACTCTCATTCTCTCTCATTTTCTCTACTTTCTTTCCTGACAGTCAATTTCCTAACAAAATCAATAACGCAACTGATTCACAATTTCTATGTGTTTCACTTTAGGCTAAAAGTTCAAGTAAATAACACTGAAACCATGAACAATCATCTGAGTGTACGAATAATTGGGATTCACCTGTCCCTACATCTCCTGTTGCTGGTGAACGTCTACGCTCCTGTGCCACTGATGTTGATTCCTCTGCAGCACTCCTGTCCCCAGTACTTCATTGCTCTTCGAACAATTAAATCAAATTTATTAGGCATTACTTCTTCACAAATCCATGCTTGCTCACTTGATCAGCTAAAAGAAAAATTAAAGGTATTCATTCTCTCCGCACTTAATAATTAGTTCTGCTAATTTCACAACAATGATGTTAGGCCATCTGGTTTCTATTTCCTCATTTTCCCTCACAAGTTGAAGTGCATATAATTATAAGATTACATATAAAATTATAAATGCATAAAGTAGATAGAAAGGATATATTTCTCCTGGAAGAGCAGCTGATACAATAGATTTAATACAGAAAGTTGAAGGGTCAGATAGGAGAAATCAGAAAACGTTGACCCAGAGAATCTGGAATTCCCTTCCTGAAAAGATAGTAGAGGCAGCAACCAGCATCACATTCAAAAATGTTTTACTGTGCATGGATAGACTACAACCAGTAAGATTACAGACCTGCTGGATGTTGGGATTAAGCTGGGTACCTCTCTTTCCACTGACTCATTTTAAAAAAAAGTTTCATTCTGTGGTGATGATATTAGCAATAGTTTTACAACTGCCTAGCATGTTATCCATTGGAAAGCTTAATCATCGTGCCAAATAGTGTCTTGCTGCTACCTTTCTATATAACTTGGTTAATTGCCATTAAAAATAATGATATTAAATGATTATCTAAGCAATTTATCACAAATGTATCTCAATTTGCTTCACTAGCTTATTCAATAATTCAGTTAGACTATAATCAGTCTTATGTTAACTCCATCAGTCAGCCCAAGTTGTGTATCACTTCCCTGATAAAAATTTATAAATCTCAGCTTTGAAAATTTCAGTTGACTTCTCTGCACAATATTTTGGGGAGAGTTCCAGATTCAATTCACCATTTGTCTGACGAATTTTTCCTCATGTCCACTGTAAACTGTGTATCTCTAACCTTACTGTTTTGCATTTCTACTATGTGAGAAATAATTGCTTATTATTTGTAGTTGCATTCCCATTTTTAATATCTCAATTAAATTATCTCTTAATTTTTTTAGCAACATTGGATACACAATCCATCCTCATAAATTAGTCAAGAGCCTTGCTTTTCATTCTGCTGAACCTGCAGTTTAAGCTATGCATGGGCAGCATATCTGTGCTGCAGTGATACACAGAGCTGAACACACTGAGCCAGATTTTCCCAGATAAATGTCAACAGTTCCACTTCCTTACATAAATGCTCTAAATTCCAGATTTCCATGCCAGTAGTGTCCAAACTTTCTGACAACTGACATTTTATTAACTCCACTTTGACAATGGACTCTTCGTGATTCTGCAAAAGATAGTGGAAATTATCTGGCAGATGCTTAAACAACCTATGGCTGGATATGGCACAGGGCACATTCCTTCATTAATTTCAGTGGAAAAGAAAGGGATTACTTGAGCAATCATGCTTCTATTATTTTAACTGTTTGTTTATTTGAAGGGCTATAAGTGCTCTTTTTTTAAAAGATATTTTTAGATAACTTCAAACTTCATAAGTTTACAGACCTAATGCAGGTAAATGGGATTAGTGTAAGTAGGTACAATTGATAGCATGGGCCTGGAGGGCCAAAGTGCCTGTTTCTGTGCTGTATGACTCTGTAATGGTTTAAATAATATTTTAAAGCTTTTGCGTGGACATGCATGTCAATCAAGTAATCCTAGTGCACAAACATGAGCAAATCTGCAGACGCTGGAAATCCAAGGCAACATGTAGAAAATGCTGGAGAAACTCAGCAGGGAAGGCAGCATTTATGGAAATGAGTAAACAGTTGATGTTTCGGGTTGAGTCTCTACATAAAGATCTCGGCCTGAAATGCTGACTGTTTATTCACCTCCTTAGAAGCTGCAAATAACCCAAATGAAAAGGTTCTGCCGCTGTTAGTGATCTTGCTTCAGCAGTTCAGTGGTAGGGCTAGTAATGGAATTAATATGCATAGGGATTCTGTGTGGGGTCTCAGTGCTTAGAATCAGTCGCATTCCTTCAGAAAGTCCTGTTCGATGTTTAAACTGGAGTTCAGTGGCACGCATGGGGGCTTTGGCCAACTGCAAAATCTGAGTTGGTAACTGGTTAGGATTCAATCATAGCTTCATATAGAATGACGTCAATTAGCTTACATTGATGGTCAATGTTCGACTACTTCTTTGTTCTCTCCCACACATTTCTGACATCGTCTTTATGTAGATCCCTTAAGTCTCTCTGCTTATCCACAAATTAAGAGCTTCACAATATTTAGCAAATATTACGATCAACCTTTCCAGAGCCCAAAAAATCTTAACTTGTACTTATTAATATATTAAAAAATTGTCACAATTTGTCTAGTTAAACTAGTACAAGGGTCGGCAACGTTTACCACTGAAAGAGCCAATATGGACCCATTTCCCACAGAAAAGAAAACACTGGGAGCCACAAAACCCGTTTGACATTTAAAATGAAATAACACTGCATACAACGGGATTTTTTGCCTTTATGCTATGTATAAACAAACTATAATGTGTTGCATTTATGAAATTGATGGACTCCTGCAGAGAAAACGAAATTACATTTCTGCATGCAACAAAAACATTTTGAACTCCGAAAAAAAGACGTTGGGTTGAAGGTTACTCCATAGTTAGCCTACCTTGGATCGAAGAATTAAAAGAAAGCGCGCACTGGCGGGTGTCAGGCATTGGCAGTGGTGATGTATATTAATAGCGATAAAAAACACGTTGTAGCGGTGTGCTACACGCAGTGCTAAAATAAAGACTGCAGTCAAAGGTAACTTTATTCGAACTAAACAGCCTTGATTTAAAGCCTCCCTCAACCCGTCCCCGTGGGCGCGGATGCTCCAAAAGACACGTACTCACAAACCCCCGTAGGCTATCTCCCTTAGCCGGAACGGTGGCTAATTGTGAGCCGGTTCGGATGTGCCAGGAAATGGGGTCTCCACAAAGTTTTTAGATTGTACAAGATCACCATAATCTTCAAATTTTGAATTACATTTCAAAAGCTAACAAACCACGGGGAGCCGCATCGCAGAGATGAAAGAGCCGCATGTGGCTCCGGAGCCGCAGGTTGCTGACCTCTGAACTAGTATGTCCCTTTTCTCAAGGGAATAAGGAACTCCACTCACTACTTCAATGATAAAAAAGTGTAGTTTTAGCAAAAAATGGAACTGCTGTAGGATGTCAGCAGGTCAGGCAGCATCTGTGAAGGGGAATCAACAGTCGACATTTTAGGTCAAGAGTCTTCACCTGGACAGTCCTTTCACAGACGCTGCCTGTCCCACTAAGTTCCTTGCAGTTTTTGTTTTCTCTAGATACCAGCCTCTGCAGTTCCTTGTGTCCCCATAATGTTTTTTAAAAATCCTGTTGGGAGGTAGAGAGCATTTTAAAAAGCTGTATCACTGCATGGAATGGGACCTGTCCTGTGGTGGGCAGGAAGGCTCTACAGCAGGCAGTCAGAACTGCCCAATGCATCACTGGCACCAGCCTACCTGCCATCGAGGACATACTATATATACAGAAGGGAGCTGGATATCAGCCAGTAACATCATGAAGGACATTACTAGTCCTTTTCCGCCACCTGCTCATGGCTATGTAGTACTGTACATGGACACGCCAGAACCACCAGATTCAAAAACAGCTACTTTCTCCAAGCAGCAAGGATGATCAACACCGTCACCCACTAACCCACCCCACCACAACCCCAACCACCACTAATTTATCCTTCCTGTTAGTTACTTTATGAACATGCAGTTGATCTATGTAAATAAGCTATCTTATGTATTTATACTTACTGAGTTTTTTTATTATCATTGTGTTCTTTATCTTTTTTTTGCTGCAGTAACAATTATTTCATTCTAATTTTTCTGCTAAAAACCAAATCGAATAATTTGGTTCAGAATGCTGTTGTCTGGTCCATCTATTTATTTATTTACTTATTTATTTGTTTGTTTATTTATTAGTTTTGAAGATTTCTCTTGCATATTGAGTGGTGGTCTTTTATTTTTATTTTCATTCTTTTTACTTTAATTGGGTTCTTCCCGGTTTCTCGCTTTGTGGCTACCTGTGAGCAAACAAATCTGAAGGTTGTATAATTTATACATTCTTTGATAATAAATCTACGTGATACTTGATAATACTTATTAGGAATATAACATCTGGCTTTGAAATGAACAATCTATTGTTTTTGTTGGAATATAGTTATTTACAATAATACCTATCATTGACTTACATTTTTGTTAGCAGGGAATTTACAATCAGTGTTATTATGCAACACCTTCAAAGATATTTAAATAGCTTTTTCTGGGGTATTGTAGATATAAATAGATTGTTAAGTGATATGAACTTCTATGGCTATATGATTAAATTCTTGAATGCGCTTTTGTATATGAGGTGTGAAAATTGCATGTCCCCTGTGAATGATTACTCACAACTGTATCTGGTTACATAAAGTGCCTCATGAACTCCTGGTATTGCCAATTACCTTTTAAAGCATTCCGTTTACAAAGAAAGCTTATGGGCTGTGAAGAGAATTAACTGTGATTAAGGGAGTAAATGACAATGACAGCCTCATTCCCAAGACCTTGAGTGAGTTATTTGAAACATGGTATTAAATTACAGGAAGTATCAAAAGAAAGTTAAAAATGTGTTTACCTTGTTACGTACCCCGTAACTGGGTGTCTGACCAGCAGAGAAAGAAGAATCTGTTGGAGTCTGGTGGTACTATATTCAAAAGTGTTTATTAGTAAAATAAGCAAATCAATATCAATAATGCACATATATATAGATAACACAAGTTAGCAATAATAAACCTAAAAGTGTAGGAATAATAATAATCAATAATAAACAAGCTCTATCGATGTCTAGGGGTAAATGAATTGTAATAGAAAAGTGTAAAGTTCAGTTCAGTTCATGTGAGCTGAGGTAGATGTGGTTGTTGTGTTGTAATCGTTGGAGAGAGAGAGAAAGAGAGCGAGCGAACGAGAAGTAACAGCTACAGCAGTCAAACCTTCCTTTGCATTCTTGATCCGTCGTGTCGTTGTGGCCATTCAGTTATGACCCCTCTGTCCTTCAGCTAGACCGTTCTTCTGTGGTGGACTCGTCACTCTGGCATGAGTGGACACACACACAAGTCCCCACTGGCCCTGCTATAACACTGTGAGTTTTACTGACTGACCTCCTGGTTCAGTCTCCGAAGCCCTACACTTTCCCATGGGTTCCAACACTCAATCAGTGTCTCCTGGTGTGTCTGAAGGGTGTCTCTCCAGACCAGTCTTTTATCCCTACTCACGGGGTCTCAGCTATCAATCAATTTTGAGTGACTGTGTCCATCAAACCAGCCCACTCCGGCTGTCCACTGAGGAATGTTAATGAACAGAATGGTAGAAGATAAATAACCCTTACAGAAGTCATAATACAGTGAATCAACAAGTCTCTCTCCCCTCTCTTATCTGTAGCAGATGTTCTTGCATGTTTTCTTTTCCATCTCACTCTCTCATGAGCAGCAGAGCAACAGTAATGGTTTGTGATTCTCAGGGGGGGGGGAAATATGGGCAACTCTGCACCCTGTTGTCCATCCGAACTGTTCATCCTTCATAACACCCCCATCCTTCTGGGAATTTTCACCAAGGTGAAAATTAACGAATACAGCATATTACAGAATTACAGAGTTTAACAAAATACAGAAGTTGTCTTAACTACAAAAATACTACAGTTACATTTTCAACTTAACATCTAGATAAACAATCAGCAATTACATTGTCACTCCCTTTTACATGTTGTATTTTAATATCGAATTCCTGTAGCAACAGACTCCAACTTAGTAACCTCCTATTTTTATTTTTCATGTTACCCAAAAATACCAAAGGGTTGTGATCAGTGTAAACAATTAATGGTCTCTGTGCTGAACAAATGTAGACCTCAAAATGCTGCATCGCCAAGATAAGTGCTAACAATTCTTTTTCCACAGTGGAGTAATTTCTCTGATGCACATTGAACTTTCGAGAGAAATACGCCACTGGGTGTTCCACTCCATCCCCTGCTTGCTGCAATAGGATTGCCCCTGCAGCCTCATCACTTGCATCTGTCGCCAAGGAGAAAGGTTTCAAAAGGTCAGGCGCTTTTAACACAGGGTGATGGCGCAGTATGGTTTTCAACTTCTCAAAAGCTTCCTGACAAGAACTGCTCCACTCAAATTTTTCATCCTTCCGTAGGAGATTGGTAAGCGGGAGGGCAATATCCTCAAAGCTCTTACAAAATTTTCGATAGTACCCCACCATGCCCAAAAACCTTCTCAATGCCCTCTTATTTGTTGGTACAGGAACCTCGCAAATAGCCTGTACTTTAGCCTGCACAGGAGCCAACTGCCTCTGTCCTACCACATACCCCAAGTACGTGATCGCAGCATTACCAAACTCACTCTTTGCGAGTTTCACTGTGAGATGGGCTGCAGACATTCTTTTAAACTGCTTTTCTACAGCCTCAAGGTGCTCTTCCCATGTGTCACTCCAAACTACTATATTGTCAATATAAGCCTTTGTATTTGGTAACTCTCTCATCACTGAAATGTTGAGTGAAATGTCCCCGGGCATTTTTCATTCCAAACGGCACACATTGTATTCCTAGAACCCGGATGGGGTGACAAAGGCTGAAATTTCTCGAGCCCTGTCCGTTAAAGGAACGCACCAGTATCTCTTTAACAGGCCAATCTTAGTGATGTATCTCGCTTTACCCATTTTATCAATACAATCGTCCACCCTGGGGATAGGGTAAGCATCTGATTGTGTGATGGCATTCACCTTTCTGTAATCTGTACAGAACCTTATACTCCCGTCCGGCTTTGGTACGACCACGCATGGAGATGCCCATGCAGAAGCAGATTCACGAATGATACCAGCAGCTAGCATATGCTCAATTTCGTTTTCCACTAGCTTGCTCTTTTCCAAATTCATCCGATAAGGGGATTGTTTAATCGGCTGGGTTGAGGTAACAACAGCACCATGCTCTGTTCCTTTACACCGCCTTGAAACATCTGGACATAAATCTGCATGCCGTTTACTGAGCTGTGTCAGCTGCTCTCTTTGTTCAGGCTCTAAATGACTGACTTTAATAACAGAGTACTCTAGTCTGGTGGGTACCATGCTTATCTTTTCAAATTGCTCAGGCCCCTCCTTAACACTCCTTTCTGCCTCATCGGTTTTCGTGACCGCACCGACCACCGTGGGGGTCGATTCATGATAACCTTTCAGCATGTTTACGTGAACCAACCGTCTCGGCTTTCGTCTATCAGGTGTTTCGATCACATAATTCAGTGAGCCTATTTTCTTCATCACCTTGTACGATCCTTGAAACCGTGCCTGTAGGGGGTTGGTAACTACAGGGAACAGGACCAAAACCTTATCGCCCACGTAAAATTCTTGCTCTCGGGCTCGTTTATCATACCATTGTTTCATTTTAGTCTGCGAGTCTTTAAGATTTTGTTTTGCCAGGTCGCATACCTTATGGAGTCTTTCCCGGAATTTCAAAACGTAGTCAATCACATTGACTTGAACGTTCGGACTAGACCATTTCTCTTTAAGTAAGGTTAAAGGTCCTCTGGGCTTGTGACCAAAAACGAGCTCAAATGGACTGAACCCCAGAGATTCCTGCAAATAACAGAAGTGGTAATGCATTATCCCAGTCACGAGTGTTTTCCTGACAATAAGTTTTAATCATGGTCTTTAAAGTCGCGTGGAATCTTTCCAACGCTCCTTGAGATTCCGGATGGTATGCAGAGGCTAAGATTTGTTTAACTCCCATCTGTGTCAACATTTGCTGAAATGCACGGGACGTAAATGTACTTCCCTGATCTGACTGTATCTCTCTAGGTAACCCTACCGTGGTGAAAAATTTAATGAGGGCCTTTACCACCGCAGGAGTCCTAATGTTTCCCAGGGGCACAGCCTCTGGAAATCGAGTAGCAGCACACATCAGGGTCATAACGTACTGCCGCCCACTCGCAGGTCTGGGCAAAGGACCCACAATATCGACGATGATTCGGGAAAAAGGCTCCTCAAAAGCAGGTATCGGTCTGAGGGGTGCCTTAGGGATAACCTGATTTGGCTTTCCTACCACCTGACAAGTATGGCACCTTTTACAATAGTCAACAATATCCTTCCTCATATTTGGCCAATAAAAATCTTTCATAACCCTATCCACTGTCTTCCTTACTCCCAAATGTCCACCTAGAGGTCCCTTGTGAGCCAAGTTCAAAATCTTGTTCCGATAGACGGTCGGAACCACCACCTGATGTACCACCTCCCAGTCCTCATCAACTGGCACCGTGGTCGGCCTCTATTCCTCATTAACACTCCCTCCTTGAGATAGTATCCCTCTGGTTCTTTATCAATCTCTGTCTCAGAAAAAACTGACTCTCTCAAAGCCACAAGCTCCTCATCACGTCTCTGCTCCTTTATAAATTCTCTCCTTGCTAAGGGTAGGTCTACCTCCTCTCCTTTACTCTCTTTCACCTCACTATTCTCTGTTTTATCACTCTCTAACCCCTCTTGGTACAGGGTCGGTAAAAACGTCTCAGCCAAATCAACACTGGACTCATTTAAACTGTCCTCTTTCTCAGCCGCCTTTCTCGACATGCTGCGAGTGATTGCGCATGCGGGATAGATCTTAGACTCTATGGGCGGGTCCTCTGCACTCACAGGCTTGCTTGTTAATTTCACTGCTGAGCACACATCACCACCTGCCAAACCGTTACCAAGTAGGACGTCCACACCGTCCCTCGGTAGTTCCTACCGCACCCTTGTTTCGACTGGTCCAGATACCAGGTCACATTTTAAAATGATCCTGTGCAAAGGTACGGCTTCTGTCCCTTTCCCGATACCTCTTAACACAACTTCTCCAGTCGCAAGACCGAAATCCAGCATATGACTGAGCAGCCCCAGTACCCCTCCAGAGACGCACTGGAACTGGGGTTTCTCCTTCTTTCACAGACACCGTCCCTTCCGAAATAAACTTCTCACGCCCCTCTAGGGCTCTATCTACCATGGCCTTCCTCATCGATCTGCTGACCGACTGAACGCAACCTGTCGGGATCGCTGTTTTCCTTTTTCCTGTCTCCTTCGGAGCAAAGCATTTAGATGCGATACGACCAGCTTTCCCACAATTATAACAAGTAAAGCTCGGAACCTTCCTGCCAGCCTGCTTTTTCTCCACCTTTTCCACTAGCTCCCGGCTTAGTCTTAGACGGTGGGCTTTCTCTGCCGTCCCTACTACCTTTCTGGTAAATCTTATTTGAGGAAAACTTTGACTTGCGGTTTAAGGCGTACCCGTCTGCTAATTTGGCAGTCGCAGACAGTCTCCGTCTCCTTCTCATCCAACTACGTCTTCATACTCTCAAGGATACAACTTTTAAATTGCTCCATCAGTATTAACTGTAACAGTTTATCATAATCTCCGACAACCCCTTTTGAGGCGCACCAACGCTCACAACACATCTGCATCTCACGGGCAAACTCTAAATACGTGTGGTTCCACGGCTTTCTCAAGTTCCGGAACTTCTGCCGGTATGCCTCTGGCACCAACTCGTAACTCCTCAGTACAGCCCTTTTTACTTCATCATAGTCCCTAGCCTCATCCATAGACAATGCCGATTACCCTTGCTGAGCCTTCCCCCTAAGTACGCTCTGCAACAGAACAGCCCATTTTCTCTCAGGCCAGTTCTGATTCACAGCCACTTTCTCAAAATGAAGGAAGAACTTATCGATATCCGTCTCCTCGAATGGAGGTACCAACTGGATCTCCCGACCAATCTTGAACCCCTCACTTGAGTCTGCCGCCCGGTCTCTTCCCTGCTGCTTTAACCTCTCCATTTCCAGCACATGCTGCCTCTCTTTCTCCCTTTCCTCCATCTCCCTTTTCGCCTCCAACTCCTTTAGCTGGATCTTATACTCCATTTTCTCCTTCTCCCCAGCCAACCTTAATTTTTCCATCTCTAACTGAACCTCCCCCTCGGCTGGTTTCCTCTCAGGGAACAGGTCCAATACGTCAGACGTGAACACATCCTCGGATACATAATGCATGACTATTTCCCTCTGTATATCCAACTTTCTCATCGACGGTTTTACTGCCGAGAGATTTAGTTGTTTCGCAACGCTCACCAATTCTGCCTTCTTGGCACCCTCTAGCGCCCCCAAAGTCGGGCTTTCTAAAAATTTGTCAATTTCCATCTCTGCTGGTTTCCCGTCTGGTTATCCACGCAACCAGATCAGATAAGAGACTTATATCCCGATTCACTGGCCCCCCAATTTGGTAATCAAATCTCGGAAGACGAGGCCTCAATTTGTTACGTACCCCGTAACCAGGTGTCTGACCAGCAGAGAAAGAAGAATCCGTTGGAGTCTGGTGGTACTATATTCAAAAGTGTTTATTAGTAAAATAAGCAAATCAATATCAATAATGCACATATATATAGATAACACAAGTTAGCAATAATAAACCTAAAAGTGTAGGAATAATAATAATCAATAATAAACAAGCTCTACCGATGTCTAGGGGTAAATGAATTGTCATAGAAAAGTGTAAAGTTCAGTTCAGTTCATGTGAGCTGAGGTAGATGTGGTTGTTGTGTTGTAATCGTTGGAGAGAGAGAGAGAGAGAGAGCGAACGAGAAGTAACAGCTACAGCAGTCAAACCTTCCTTTTCGTTCTTGATCCGTCGTGTCGTTGTGGCCATTCAGTTATGACCCCTCTGTCCTTCAGCTAGACCATTCTTCTGTGGTGGACTCGTCACTCTGGCATGAGTGGACACACACACAAGTCCCCACTGGCCCTGCTATAACACTGTGAGTTTTACTGACTGACCTCCTGGTTCAGTCTCCGAAGCCCCACACTTTCCCATGGGTTCCAACACTCAATCAGTGTCCACTGGTGTGTCTGAAGGGTGTCTCTCCAGACCAGTCTTTTATCCCTACTCACGGGGTCTCAGCTATCAATCAGTTTTGAGTGACTGTGTCCATCAAACCAGCCCACTCCGGCTGTCCACTGAGGAATGTTAATGAACAGAATGGTAGAAGATAAATAACCCTTGCAGAAGTCATAATACAGTGAATCAACAAGTCTCTCTCCCCTCTCTTATCTGTAGCAGATGTTCTTGCATGTTTTCTTTTCCATCTCACTCTCTCATGAGCAGCAGAGCAACAGTAATGGTTTGTGATTCTCGGGGGGGGGGGGGGGGGGGGGGAATATGGGCAACTCTGCACCCTGTTGTCCATCCGAACTGTTCATCCTTCATAACAACCTGCATCAGAATGCAATTTTTGGAGAACCACAAGCATAGAGAAAACAAATGAGAATGGTGTGTTGTTGGTTCCCTTCACTGCAGAATTAGCATGCGGGATTGATAGGCACATGGCAAATTACTGATGCTTCATTAATAATCATTATCGTTCTGATAGTGTCAGTGTGGTAGAATCAGTAAATGTGTTAGTTGTTTAGCAAGATATCTTTAATATTTCAATCAAGTATGTAACAAAGAGAAATAAACAGAAAACAGTTGAATTCCAGATAGTCGCAGTAACAACAGGTTGAAGAGTCCAAATTAATTTACAAAAACTTTCAAGTCAACCTCTCATGCATGTCAAAATAATTGTGTGTAATCCGGGTGTAAAACAGAAACATAATGTAATTTCTGAAGCAGTATTTTAACATGTGAATACATAAAGACAAAAACTCAGAAGTACCCTGTGATGGGCCAGAGTTCAGGCAGAGGAACAATAGATCCGAGAATTATTAATTTTCCATACATGCAGAAAGTGATTGCAAATTCCTATTGGTAATAGTAAGGTGAAGCTAGTCACTTCTTATGTAGACTCCCTCTTATATCTTAATTTCTCTGTGGTTTCCCATTGGAACCATGACAGGTATGGTGTTACTCTACATTGACCATAGAAACAAATGAATCACTTAATTCACGGTCTGAGAATAAAGAAAATTGTTGTAGGTGACTGTGCCTATGACTCCTTGTGTATTGTGATGACGGCATTTAATTCATTCTAACGAGCCGGAACTCATCACTCTGCTTCTGCTGTAGGGTTCAATTTTTAGACTCATTCAAGAGCACTTGAAACATATTTAGCTTGCCCATCTTGATAAATAGCCAAGACAAGTCATTTCATTAACAGATAATTTACAAACTGTAGACCAAGTCAATCTGATGCCAACGATGTTCAAAGTGAAAGGGAGAACAGTGGCAAGGGATTGCATGAAGAACCCTTTGATGGTTGTTCATTATAAAATACTGTCCTTAAAATATCTTCCAAAATTTGCTAAATGTATGCTGACATGGTAAAATTTAGATGCATTATGGAAATAATTGTACGTTAAATTGTAGCATCATCTTTCTGGTTTTCCGAGTTACTTGCAGCCCATTTGCACTCATCGGAGAAGGTTTCATTTTTCCACTATTCTTAGTAAAATTGGGTAAAAAACCTTTCAGAAAGGATTCACACACAATTGAAGCTGCTAATATTGACACAGAGAAAAATTTAGGCTACTTTTGCACATATTCGCAAGTAACATTTGCACAGACAAGTACCAGAAATGTCCAGCTTCTGCAGGGTAGTCTAATCTTCTTCCATTGATATTCAGTAGCATTATTATCGCCAAATCCATGACTATTGACATCACAGAGGCCACTATGCAACAGAAACTTAACCAAAGCAGCCCCATAAATACTGTAACCACAAGAGCAGGTAAAAGGCAAGGAAAATAACTTGCTTTTTGATTCGACAAGGCCTTTCCACACACAAGATCAACGTTAAAGGTTGCATGGAGGCCAGCATCCTCTGACTAAACCTTTTAAGTAATGGGTGTAAACACTTACGACAACAGTTATATTCACTGTGATGTTCCAAGATGTTGTTGATCTGTTCCCTCCTATTGATGAGTAGGAAGAATAAACTCCTGACTCAAGAGAAGGATGAAAGGAAAAGGAGGCATGGAAGTGAAAGCTCCACTCAACTATGTCTCCCATTGATCCCCCTCAAGCATTAGCCAACATTCTGTTATTTTCTAATAGCTGACTTGCCCTGCACAATGGAGGGCTGTGTAGTCTTCTGATAGGGGCCAACATGAATGCAAAAGCCTTGACATCTTTGACTGGGAGTGTCTCAGAAGCTAGAGCCAGATATAGAAGCACCTTCTGTCTATCAAAAACCAGTCAGGGACATGGATGTAAATGATCACTTGTTCTTCTTTTTGTTATTACAGAGAATGTTCTGTCTGTGGAAGTTTTATAGGACAGGTTCTACTGCAATTCAAAAAAATTCGCTCACCAGCAGCTTGTCAAGGGGGCTTAGGAAAGGGCAATAAATGTTGGGTTTACCAAGGTGCCCACACACTGAAAAATTAAATGTAATTGTCCTCCAAAGAAACCAGAAAATTGGCAGTAAGCAATGAACCTTTAGCACTTTAGGGTCCTTAAAGCTAAATTGCTCCCTTGAAAAGTTGCTCAGTCCTACCTCTCAACTCAATGAAATAAAAATGGATTTACAGTAGATTGGGTTTGCCATTTGTAAATTCAATGATGTAGCATATTATCCTGGATAGGAGGAAGGCACATTAAATTTATCCATTGTGTTTCTGATAAGTAATCTTAACACCTGAGACCAGAAGTGAGAAACATTACTTCTTAAATAATTGTACTTATAGACATTTTATCTCTGTGTATGGGATATCACTAACCTCATGGGAATGAGGGTATTTTATTGGGATGGGCAAGAATGTGAGAATACTGAAAAATTCAAAATACTTGAGGAAATAAGGAGACCTCTAATTAGCACACTTCTGTATCTGCATAAATCTTTGACTTGTTGAGAGTAAAGTCACAATTTTTTAATATATTATTATTTTGTACAGTATTTGCAATATCTGTACCAGCATAGAGTTTTGAGAAGAATCCTGTACAGATAAGTAATTGCATTCTTACTTAATCTGCAATAAAAATATTTTGGAATCAGAATCTTGAAGAACAGGCAATGACTATTTACTAGTGTACCAACACTATGAAAGGTGCAGCCAGTTAGTCAAGCTCTCCTGCTCTTTTCCCACACCCTTTTAATATCAGGACTTACTAACTTTCACAAAAGTGACCAAAGCTGTCCTAAAATTAATCGTTGTCAGTGGAATCTTGCATCCCTTTACAATCACAAAGAATAAACAGCACTTAATTCTGCAATTCAAACAGTGGACATGCCTGTGGCATGATGCTGGAATTGCCAAGTAAAATTTATTAATGCCAAAATTTAAAATTCATTATCAAAGTACATATATGTCACCATATATAACTTTGAGATTTATTTTCTTGCAGGCATACTCAGTAAATCCAAGAGAGATAATAGAATATATGTAAGACCACTCTCAACAGGATAAACAAACAACCAATAAACAACAAATAACAAAGAAAAAAAAAGCAATATATATTGAGAACGTGAGATGAAGAGCCCTTCAAAGTGAGTCCATAGGTTGTAGGAACAGTTCACTGAAAAGATGAATGACGTTGAGTGAAGTCTGATGACAGATTTGGAATACATTACTTGACAGAACAAGTTCTTGCATGCATAGGAACAAAGGGTTTGTGACAGAGTGGTATTTTCTTGCTATCAGTTCATAATGAAAATGCAAAAAGCATGTGCTTTATGTGATCATTCCTTTAGGTCATCAAGAATGTTCCTGCTAGATTGACACCACCTTTTTTATATAACAATAACAAAGATAATCTTAGTTTAATTATTTTGCACAGATGCTATTGTAATCTTAATGTTTACATTATAAATCTTTTTATTTATCTTTGACTAACTAGATAGCTATTTAAACATGATTGTTTGATGCCATGGAATGGTTTAACTGTAAACCATTTTAATGTATATTTTAATTAACACCCAAGCCTAAGATCATCAATATAATACCATGACTGAAATGAGGAGAAACCTTCACAGAGCAGTGAACCTTAGGAAATCTGCATCCTGGAGAGCCGTGGAGGCTCAGCCATTGATTATATTTAAATCAATTACTGAAATACTTGGAAAATTTCAATCCATCTGACTATTTTAATCCTTAAATACCAAAGTATATTAAGCTAATGTTCAAAGTTCTGAAGACATTTCTGTCCAATTTATCTACTTGGACGGACGGACAGACAGATAGACAGACAACCATACTTTATTGATCCCAAGGGAAATTGAGTTTTGTTAGTGGCACCAGCCAAGAATAGTGTAGAAATATAGCAATATAAAACCATAAATAATTAAATAGTAATAAGTAAATAATGCCAAGTGGAAATAAGTCCAGGACCAGCCTATTGGCTCAGGGTGTCTGACACTCTGAGGGAGGAGTTGTAAAGTTTGATGGCCACAGGCAGGAATGACTTCCTATGATGCTCAGTGTTGCATCTCGGTGGAATGAGTCTCTGGCTGAATGTACTCCTGTGCCTAACCAGTACATTATGGAGTGGATGGGAGTCATTGTCCAAGACGGCATGCAACTTGGACGGCATCCTCTTTTCAGACACCACCGTCAGAGAGTCCAGTTCCACCCCCACAACATCACTGGTCTTATGAATGAGTTTGTTGATTCTGTTGGTGTCTCAATGAATTAATTCATATACGGCTTTAAATGGATACTTGCATTTATACAGTTTACACGGACAAGACACCTAGGTCAAATCATGAAGAAGGAGGTGTGGAATATAGTTTTAAAAGAAAATAAATATTATGGATCTAAACCTAAACAAACTTCATGCAAAATTATTTTACTTTTGGTAGTCTTTGCTCTTTGACCAATTAAAAGGGACAGCTAATGGGCAAGTGGCTATACAACAGCAAAGAATAAAATCCATTCTTGGGCTGATGCCTGGAAAGAGGGAAGGCAGGCCTTGATCTTAAGCTTTATGGCAGGATGGAAGGCCTTTGGCCTGATCGTTCACCTTCCCATGAATTCAATCCATTTTTTGGGTTACAATCTGCCCTGGGAGGATTACTGACAATATAAAGGCAAATTAAGTTTGCAAGCTATAGAAAGGACTTAAAAGGTGACCTATCCCTGAAGGAGAATCCCCTGTTATTCTGCTAGGTTTCATCTAAGGTTATAATTGGTTATATTATTGGTTGGGGGGGGCTCCCTGTTGAATCTTCTCTTTTAGTTTTATACCAAGGACCTTCCTTCGATTATCCAGGTATTGCTATTGATTTTGCTGATAGGAGAACTGGGAACCTGAGCCTTACCTAAACATCTGTATCTTCAGATACAGGTCCTGCAGATGCAGGATTTAGGGAACTGCAGTTCAGATACAATGTCTGGCTGATCTTCACTTCGCCTTTAACTGCTCATATATCCAATTTTATGCTAATTTACAGACACAAATCCAATCTTTGGTTTCAAAAATCCTATGCCTTGCTGAGGATATTAAAAAAGTCTATTACTTAGCAAGTATGTAGAGGTACAAGAACCTGCAGCAATTTTGAGAGGAAGGATTCCTTGTCTGGCCAGCAAGATCTTAAACAGTAGTTCAGCATTGTATCTCTAAATAAAATAACAAAATTAAATTGTGTCTGAAAATCAAGAAACAGCAGATGTTGGAAACCTGAAATAAGAATGTCCTTTTCTGGAAATGTTCAATATGCTGGGCAGCATTTGTTTAAGAACAGCAGAGTTAGTTTCTAATGGTCTCTTGATGAAGGGGCACTGACCTGAAATGCTTTTGATGCTACTCTCTTTTCACAGGATGCTGCCTGCTTTGATGAGTATTTCAGGCACTCTATTGCTTTTTAATTCTGTGCTATTGGAGCTAATTGGATAAGAGGAAGCGATAAGCTTTGTGCCTCCTTTGCAGATCTCTAGAGTCTGCTAAAAAGGTGAACTTAGATGAAGGCATTAGTGTAAAGTGAAAATGCAATAATGGTGAAAAATTACATTGACTTCAGGAAAAGCAGTAATACTCCATCATTGTGTAAAGAGTTCCACCATATGAGAACTGTGTAGTTTAATGTCCTATCAATATTGGAGTTCAGTTAGCATTTACAGAGGTTTCTGCCTTTGTCTTATGGAAGGGATACTTGCTTGTTTGCAAATGGCAATAATACAGGAAGGAAGAGAATGATGTTTTATATGGCAAATTTGGTCTAATTGACATGCCAACTCATGCCAAAGTCTGATCTGTAAAGACCAAAATTGTTTCTATGCACAAAGTACTTGTGTTCAACAAAGACTAATGGTTAACTAGCCAATTGGAATCTGGTGTAAGTGGGTGACCTGGCAGATATACAAGATAAGCTATAAGTATTTTCTTAAACTGGAGCAGTATAAGGGAAAATCAATTCCTAAGTCTATAAATATTTGGAAGTAGCTGTCCTATTTACAGAAGAAACTGTAGCAAAATATTCCTTGTTCTAAATCAGGAATTTAATATAGTGGATTTTAATTATCAGTTTTATTCAATAGGTCATCAAATGCCACTGAACTCTATATGAATAAAACAATCTCAGTTCAAAGCCTCAACCTTGGTCATGCAAGGAAAAGTAGTGTAATCATAGACACAAGACATTTTGTAGATTCTGGAAATCCAGGGTGACACACACAAAATGCTGGAGGAACTCAGCCGGTCAGGCCACATCTGTGGAAAGGATTAAACAGTTGACATTTTGGGCTGAGACCCTTCAGATGTTGACTCTTTATTCCTTTCCATAGATACTGCCTGACTTGTTGAGTTCCTCCAACATTTTGTGTGTTACAGTAGTGTAGTGTCCAGAAAGTAAACTCTCAAGTGTTGTTTGTTCCAGAAATTCTAAAGACTATCTATAATTCTATCTGTCCAATCTACAGGACCTCAGTTAAAGGAGAATACAAGTAATACAGCTTTTAAAATGGCTTATCTTTTTATAGGTGTTGTTTTGCTGGTGATGTCACCAGGATATGAAACTAAAAGCAG
Organism: Hypanus sabinus; assembly: GCF_030144855.1. Classification (NCBI taxonomy): domain Eukaryota; kingdom Metazoa; phylum Chordata; class Chondrichthyes; order Myliobatiformes; family Dasyatidae; genus Hypanus; species Hypanus sabinus. Next base: position 62,607,964 of record NC_082719.1, on the reverse strand, counting down.
GTTGGTGCATTTACAATCAAACTGCTAAATGAGGACTCCATAATTAAACGAAGCAAATTATTCCAGCTTCTATTCATTCATCTCATCTTCCATTGTGCCTTTTCTGTGCAGGTGATAGTACTCCTGTCTGAAATGAAATACCCTGAAAGATGAGCACTCGTTTAGAGGAACTCCCTCAGCTAAAGGTCACACTGTAAATCTCCATTGTGTTTTATTTAAAGCAGTTATTTCTGATGGACAGGCAGCAAGTGTTATACTTTTAGGGACATACCAAGGCCTGGAAATTGGAACATGAATTAATGCATAAATTACAGAGTCATTTGGTTTATGTTTTAATACAGTATTATATGGATGAGGAATGTTTTCTTCTGAAGGGCTGCAAATACATAGAAATACCTGTCCCAAAGTGTTGTGAATGCTGAGCCATTAGATGTGTTTAAGGGTGAGGTAGATTTTGTTCTGTAGAGAATTCAGAGTTTATAGGGATAGGGTATGAAAAATTTGGCAAGCACCATTAGCACAATGATTTGATGCTCTGTTGTTCTGATGCTAAAATGACTTAAACTTTGAAAACATCGCTGCTTCTTCACCAAGATACAGATGAGGTCAACTTTGTCTCATTCAGTGGAACACTCACCTGTGCCAAAGAATGTAGGTCAATTCACATTCTAAAGAGCTAACCACAAAAGCCTAGTTTGACATTTTGCTGTTATGCTGACAGATACTGTCCTCTTGGTTAAGACAACTTTCCAATGAAATGAAAAACTTAGGATAGCTTACTTCCAAGGTTGATGTAAAGATCTTTTGACACCATTTTGAAGTTAACCATTGGAATTATCTCTAATATCCAGACCAATATTTATCCTTTAACCAACATTTCTGAAGCAGGTACCATAACATAATGAATAACACAATGAATATAAAAGCATGTGTAGAACATTCAGCCCCTCAAGTGTTCCATCTTTCAAAAAGAACATGGCTGATCTCATAGCTTTGTGCGACTTATCTGCACAACCCAATTTCCCTTAAAAAAATTCTGCTTGCTCCTTGAGTAAATAACTTCAAAGGTTCACCGACTTTTCAGTGCGGACATTTCTTGTCATCTCAGTATGGAATGATTGACCCCCTTTGTTTGCAACTACAACCTCCTACTTCTAAATATCCAAACAGGGGAAATACCACCTTAATGTCTACCCTGTCAAATTTCATAAATGTTTTATTTGGTTCAATGACATCACCTCTTCTAATCTCAAAAGAGCATTAGTACAGTTTGCTTACTTCCAAATGCCCTATTACCACTTCCTTAGTAACAGGTTCTGGCATTTTCCCTACCATGACATTAGACTACCTGGTCTGTAGTTCATCATCTCTCTCTCTCCTTTTGTAAATAGTGTGACACGTTTTCTGCTTCCTATCTGTGAGAATCATTCTAATATCTAAGGAAAATTGGAATCCATATTTTCCTGCCCACCTCTTTCAAAACCTTGAGATGCAGCTCATCAGGATCTGGGATTTACCAGCCTTCAGTCCTATTAATTTCTCTAATACTGTTTTCTTGTGAATGTTAATTACTTATTGCTTCCCATTCACTCTGAACCAAGAAGAAAAGCACAAAATTAAGTTTCTCTGCTGTCTTTATTGGTCAGCAACCCTTAGAAATTTATGCTAATCTTTTAGTTAGAACATATCTGTAGAATCCTTTTAAGTCAGTGTCATTTGACTATTTTCATATTCCCTTTTCCCTTTCCTTATTAAAGTCATGGTCTTTTACTGAATTCTGAAATTATCCTAATCCTCTGGCTACAATTTTTCTCTGTCTTTTTGGCAGTATTATCAACCTTTTCTTTTGATTTGATATTATCTTTAAATTTAATTTTAGCCACAGCTGGGCCTCATTTCCTATTCAGATACATATGTATCTGTCTACTAATTGTCCTGGTGATATCCATTGTGTGTTTATTGCCAGACCTCTTGTGGTTTGCAACCTACCATGGCCAGTCTGTGCCTCATATTATAGCAGTCAGGATGTTTTTTTTTGAGTTTACCTACTTCCAGACTGAGTTATATGACTTCCAGTCTTTATGTGAAATCTACTACACTATGATTGCCGTGGTTACTTGAAATGACCAGGAGACGCAGACAATTCTTCGAGAAGTTTAAACCTTTATTTGCAAACAAGGCTGAGGCAATCAATGAACTTGTCACCGAAAGCCCACCGAGCTCCGGTGTACAGCATTCTTTATAGTAATTTCTTATCTCAGTTACATCTCGGTTTTATCAGCATACCCAATCAATTTTTAGTTGCATATCATCTATACATTAACTAATCAATCGCTCTTGCCTAGCTTTCGGTGCCCCACCAGTATCTCTTTCCAGTTCACATCTTGGGCCTCATTCCTGGCCAAGGCTGTTTCTCAGTCAGCCTCCTTAACCTCCCTCACATTACATCTTCTGCTGGTACCATCCTGTCCGCCACCGTTATCTCTAAATAAACAAAGGCTGAGTATAATACATGGAGTACATTTTAGCTAATTAGTGCTGCTAGCTAAACAGATGTTCTTTAACTGGCACAATATGTAGCTAAGAGAATACAATGTATCTAGTAAAACAATACATAGCAAAATGTGTCTAGTAAAATAATACATAGAAATATTCAGTACATAGGAGTGATTACATAGTATAGTAAATAGATAGTACATAGTGATTATATTTCAGGTATATATAGTGATTATGTCAGGTATATTTCTCAATATGATCACGCTTTCCTAAAGGCTTCTTAACAACTGGATTATTAATTAATCCTTTCTCATTACACAATACAACAGCTTGTTTCTTCAACAAACTGATCTAGGAAATTATCTCATATGCGCCGCGAATTAATCATCAATTTCATTACTATGTCATCTATTACATTATCTATGTATCGATTAATGTCACGTAAATTATTGCATTACTCCTGCTGTGTGTGCTCCTGAAACCCCAGTTTACATTATGTTCCGCGTTATTACCACTGTTTGGGAACCGGTGGAGAACTCCCACTCACGGGCAGTTTCACGACTCCACTCAAACTAATACTGAACTGCTTTTTGATGTGTTGAAGAAAGATCAATTTCTTTTGCTGTTTTAATCCCAACCTTCATGATCAGACCTTCTTTTCTAATAGCTGCTCTGGATATTTTATCCCCAATTTTGGGAACATTGAGATTACATCTTTGTAGTGGCAACCTGACCGCATGTCGTGAATTTTGTAGTTTTGTGGCAGCGGTATACCGCAAGCCATAAAAAAAAAGCTTCGTTACCAAACAAAAACTGAAATAAATAGTGCAGAGGTGGAATAGCGAGGTAGTTTACACGGGCTTGTGGATCTTGCGGGAGGGAAGAAGCTGTTCTTAAAACGCTACATGTGGCACTTCAGGCTCGTTTACCTCCTCCCGATTCTAGTCATGAGTCTGTGCCATTAATTTTTCCTTTTTGTAAGAAACAAGTAAAATAATCTTCAATTTTACTTTTTGACTATTTTCTCCTGCTGACTCTAACTGGAGATATTCTCACATGTCGGCATGCTCTGGTCTACTTGGTCATTATGACATAGCAGGTTGTGGCAGTTTACTGGGTCCAATCTAGCTGCTACATTTAAAACAAAGTGTGACTGGGCATTACATAGACTTCTTTTGGCAGGATGCATTTTGGAACAGCCCACGATCGTTAAAGCTCTTGATCACCATTTTGTTTATTTTTCAACTCTTGGCACAGAGATAAACGACAGCAAGCTGACTGGAAACAGCAGCAGCCCGAATTTTATAACCGGAAAGATGGATATAATTCAATTTTAAGCTAAATAGATATTCGCGCTTTTAAAATAGAGAAATCTGTTTCCACACATGGGATACAAGAGCCTCTCTTTAGTTATCGGCGCGGGACCAACCAGAAGTGAGGGTTTTGTTTCGCATAGCAACCTGTGCTGCTGTTGTCACCTGACAGACACATTAGCCAGCCAACTGTTTCTGATTAGCAATCTTTTGTTACTGGCCGCCGAAGATTTATTACTTTATGAACAAACGTGAGAGACTTCAGCTATTTCCTCGACCTGTGATTTATCTGTAATGGAAGTTTAACCCCGCAGAACTGTCCATCAAGACTGTTTTCTTAAACCTCTCCATGGGTACAGTGCGGCCTGTTGGCACAGACTCCAGTTTCGTTGAGCGGAAAAACTCGTCTCCACCGTCTCTTGGAACCTCAGTAAAATTAGTAAAGCAGATTGCCTAAGTAGCTTTCTTCCTCTCCCGCAACAAATTGGGAAGCCAGATTGTATTAAATTTCATCGAAACTCTCTGGGGTGTTCAGATCCACGAATCCGGAGCTGGTTGGTTTTAATTTATGTATATACATATATACTTTAAAATAATGAAGGTTGCAGTGCTAGACTTGGGAACTATCTTTGCAAAAATCTTCACCACTTCTGCTTCTCCTGTGGTGCCTCCGGTTGGTTCTTCAAGCAGCGGGTCCCCTGCCTCTCCTCGTGGACCGCCAGTGTCAGTATCTTCATCCAAAACGACGCCTTTCATTTCTTCCCTGTTCAATGTCTCAGGGAAAAGCTCCGTGCTGTCTGGAACAGCCCCTGGCCCAGAGTGCTCTGCCGCTCTGAAAGTCTGCAGCGCCTCTCCACTCCCCTCGGCCGGCCTGAGCACAGGGGCTCCAGCGAGACCGACGCCGAGCTGCAGCCCGGTTGGTCCCGGTGCAGCGAGAACCGCGCAAGCTCACGGTGAAGCCGCCGGTGTTGTGATGGGCAGCGCGGCGAGGTCTCCCTTGCACGTCGCGGAGAACGTTGGCTGGAACCCGCCCATCAAGCAGTACCCGTTCGCTTTGCCCGACATCGGCGAGGAGTGGCTGACAGATACCGAGCCGGTGGAGAATAACACCGAAAAGTAAGGGGGTTCTCCACTACTGGGGCCGCGGCATGGGGAGGCCGGGAGGGCGAGACTTGGCGTTGAAGTGCAGACTCGTTTTCTCCGGGAAACTGGTTTAATCGTGATTTGTTGGCTTTGATTCCAGGTCTGCCCGTGTTACGCAGTAACTTTTGTTATGTAGCATCTTTGGCGTTAGTAAAACTCTTGCTGAGACAGCCATTAAACAAAATTCGAAACTCAGCTTCGAAAAAGTTATTAGGATGTGTGACCAATAGCTTGGTCGAAGAGACTGATTTTAAGAGCGTCTTAAAAAGAAAAAGAACCCGATGTGGATCAGTTTAGGAATGGAATTCTGAAGTTTTGGAGCAGGCAGCTGAAGGTTTAGTTGCTAACATAGTGGAGTGACTGAAGAAACTAGAATCGGGGTGCAGGAATCTCAGAGTTTTGCAAAGTTAGCAGAGTTCCGGGGCAAGTACTGTATGGGCAAAACCATGGAGGAATCAAGGAGGGAATTTTAAAATTGAGCTGCCGCTTTATTGGAAGCCAGTGCTGGTTAACAAGCCCGAGGGAGGGATTCCTGCATGTAGACCAGTCATCAGAATGGTGTGTGTGTTTTCTCTACCGGGGATACTGTCTTCAGGATGACCCAGAAACTGGCTTCCGCTGCTCCACACGGATAGTTGATTGTTTGTTACGGGAACTTTTCACAGTCCCGGGACATGATTGCTTCCTTAATGGTGGACTTCAGCATTTTCCCAACGCCAGTTTGAACATGATGGAATAATGCTCTGATTTGCGATTGTTTATTTATTCCATCATGGTCAGGTCTTTAGGTTTCTGTCTGTAGCTCATCCGCCTTTCCTACGGTAGTTTTTGCCATTTAATTGCTGCAAGTATTGTAGGAAAGGGGGATGAGAGTGCAATTCTGCGTCTGTTTTTAAGATTATAAAGCAGGCTTATCAGTATTTCCATTTGTTTGCTTGGAGTATACCGTACGGTATTGCTCACCCTATTATAGGAAAGGCACTATCGAGCAGGAGAGGGTGCAGAAGAGATTTGAGGATGCTGCCTTACTGGATGGCGTGACTTATAGGCAGAGGTTGGCCATGAATGCTTAGAGTGTAGGGGAATGAGAAGTGGCCTAGGAGTTTCTGATATCCTGAGGAGTGTGGATGAGTGGATGGCCATGATCCTCAGTGTGAGAAATCCTGAGCTAGAGGACACAGGTGAAAGATAGAGGCGAGAGATTTAAAAGAGACCTGAGAGCTAACTTCCTTACACAGTGTGCAGTGAGTACCTGGACTGAGCTGGAGAGGAAGTGGGTGAAGCTGGCAGTATTGCAACATTGAAGAGGCATTGGATAGGTACATGGAGGAGAAGAGTTATAGGCCGACTGCAGGCAACTGGAACTGTCGTGGAGGCTGCAGATGGGCTGAATGGCCTGTTTTCATGCTTTATTATTCTTTGACTCTAGTACAGTAAAACTTGTTTAATTTGGTAGAATTAATGTTTTGGTGCTGAGCTGAACTGGCAGTTTTCCAAATTATTAAATGTTAGTCCAATTAATATTCCAATGTATTTCTCACTTTCATAGATGTTAAAGAGTACTATGATGTTTTCTGGCTAATTGGGTGAGTTTAGAGAGAATGCAGGAAGCCGGACCCCGGTGTATTAATGGGAGTTGGTGTCCATTGAGCCACATGCTGAACTGCTGGGATTTCCAAACAATCTAATAGTGGATTAATCAGAATTTTAGTATCACTTTTCTCTGGTGATAATCATTCTCAGTTTCACCGAGAGTTTTGCCTGGTTTTACCACAACTGTCATTTCAAATATTGTCATCCTGGGTTCCCTTAATGTCCTCTACTAGAAAGATGATTATAAGATTATTTATTTGTTCAGTCTCTGATTCTCTGCTTTTCCTGTAATTAATTCCTTAGCCTCAACCTCAACCTAGTATATGAGGGGTGATTGATAAGTTCGTGGCCTAAAGTAGAAGGAGTCAATTTTAGAACACATAGCACATTTATTTTTCACCCTCCCCTAGTGTTGCCACCATGTCCTCGTGGACCTCCTTGGGTGATAAGTTCTTGAGACCAAGGTAGTGGATGACTGCACGAAGGCTGAAGTTGTCCATTTTCTCAGACTGTGCTTACTTGCAATTTTCAATTATCTGAAACAGAAATACCACAAGAGTTGTTAACATCAAACTTTCTGCATAATCACTGAGTTCAACTGCACATGCATGTAATGAGAGCTGTATAACTCATCTACCTTAGGCCACGAACTGATCAATCACCCCTGCTGTGGACCACTTTGTGAAGGTCCAAGATGCCGACTTTTACAAAGAAGGGATCCGTATGCTCCATGACCACTGGACTAGTGTGTAAATGTAGGAGGGGACTATGTTGAAAAATAAATGTGCTAGGTTTTCTAAAATTGACTCCTTCCACCTTAGGCCATGAAGTTATCAATCACCCCTTGTATACTGGTATAATATGTATTTTGAAGCTGTCAGTATATGCTGTATATTTCTTGTTAATTTGCTGTTATTTATTTTCTACCCTTTTTTCCTGATTTTTTTTCCCAGTCCATTTGCTGAACACTAATACAACAACAAATGTCTTTTTCAATATTGTTCCATCCTCCTTTCATTAGCTGCTGATGGATTGCCCTTTTAGTAGACATTTAATTTCTCAGTCTAATTTCACAGGCTGGCAATATTCCCATAGATCCTATGAGGAATTGTTGGAACTGCAGAATCAGACTTGTGTATCTTGTGTTAAGTACCATTTCCCTTTCATCCCTGTGATTGCTGATGTGCTTTGAAACTCTTGTTTACTGAAATATTTTTTAAAAATTTCACCAGTTTTCAGATCCTTCTGTAACCTCTTCCTGCCCTACACAACTCTCCATTCCCTAATTCTGTGCATAGTTCAAGCATGAGTTTTATTACTCTATCATTGTCATCCATTGTTTGAACTGTCATCGTCCCAAGCTCTGCAGTTTGTTCCCTTCTCAGCCTCTTGATTTACTTCTCTTTTAAAATATATCATTAACAAGCTCTGGAAAATTTCTGCTGATGTCTGCTTCAATTGATTGGCATTTTAAAACTTTTTTTATTGTAGGGACTGTACAGTATATTCATCTAAGTTTGTGTTTGTTTTATTCAGATAATGTGCAGTTACTACTATTACATCATGGCATATTAATACCTCCTATTTCAACCTCTAGATGGTTTCCATCATCACTCTGATATGTTCACTGAACATCCACTTCTAGATATTAATGAGCTTTAATCTTTCAATTTGCTATCTAGAAATATATAAATTGAGACCCAGCTTATGATTTAGACAGGATTTCCATAACTTCACTTTGTATTCTATGCCCTATTTATAAAACAGGTTATTCTTTTTACCAGCTTTTATCATGCTGTTGTGAACAAGTTATGAAAATCGCATTTCTCTCTGCTTGCATCCTCTTTACACAAGTCAATTTGTGTTGTGTCCTCTCCCATTTATTTTAAGCTTGTAAATGAAAGTATATATTTAGGGAAGGACTAATCAATAGGTGGCTTATTTGTTGGAAAATTTGAATATGAACAGAATAGTAGGTAATAGGATGTTTAGAATATTCATTAATGGATGAATTGGGGTATATATAATATTCTGTTCAAGGGCTAAAAATTATTAGTTCCACTGGACATTTAGCACTAGGTAATTAATGCTCATTGAGTCTTTCCATTGGTTGGGGTCAACGATGAACATTGCATCCTAGCTGTCTACATGACAGGGAAGCCAGGGCAATATGATTTGGAAACAAGCTGTTGCTCGTGCAGCAGGCTTCCCCTTTCCGTGTAGTTAATGACTCCAAAGGAATGGCAGAGACTGATACAGTTTGGCACCAGCAGTGTCACAGGAGTTTCCAGTTAGCATTGAACTCAATGTAGGGCCTTAGGGACTCCAGCTGTGGATTTTTTCCTCTGGGGTTTATTCTGGAAGCCTTGCCCATGAGTGGTACAGCTACAAGGCAGTGGAGATTTAAGATTCAAGTTTTCCTTCTAGCTGAGCTACCAACCATGGCTGATGATTCCAAAGTGACTGGTTTTAAGTTGCCAGTAATCCTTCTGACACATCAGTGGAAACAGTTCCGCTGGTTTAGTAGTTAAATCACATGTGAAGGCCAGGAGCTGGACTTGGTTGTCAGAGGCTATTTAAGATGCACGTCATTGTGAGCATTTAATAGGTAGTCAGAGTTTATCACCACTACCTCCCCCAGCTATAACAACCTTAAACAACTAACACTCACTAAGTATGGCTTAATTTGTTACTAATGATTGATGATGTTCTGCAGCAGTAATTCAAGCATGTTGGATATCTGTGACTGCTTAACCATTGTGAGACTGAGTGCAAAGATGTATTAAAATCATTGGAATATGCTAATAAATTATTTGGCACATAAATATCGAGGAAGCATTGCATTTCCGAATAAATTAGCAGTGTTCTAAATGGATTGTCATAACAGTTTGTGTATTCCGTTTGGGGTGTCTTGAAATCCATAGTAGGGTATTATTTTTGCTTTAGTTATTTGTTGTTATTAACTTTGGAAAATTTTCAGGATTAAAATTGACATACTAGCATAGAAACCCATTTACATAGTTCATAGTGATGTTTAATAACACTGCTTTCTTTTCCCTTCAATGAAAAATAACATTGTATAATGTAAGATCACAAAGAATAGTTTGCTTGAAAGAAGATGAAGGGTCACTGCCCGAACATCGACTGTCTATCCTCTCTATGGATTTTGCCTGACTTGTTGAGTTCCGCTATAATTTCGTATGTGTTGCTGAATATGTTTGGTGTAACAATTGAGCAGGATAACTGTTTAGTTCATAAGATGAAATACTATAGATCATTACAAAATCTGTCAATTATGAGGTTGGCAGTGATACACTTACAGGATTTTCTTAACTCAGTAATTCTGCTGACCTTTACCTTTAACAGCTCAAGGTTGCTTTAAGGGTGTATAACCTATTTAGTGAAAATATCACAATGGGAAGATAGCTTGCAAGTTGAAAACTGCATTGATGTGAGACCACAGCAGTTGGGAAGAAATTTAATTAAAACAGCAAACCAAGCCAAACTTCACATAGTATAATATTTCTTCTTCACAATGAAATATCTAATAGCCTGCCATTCACAGACCTGAAAACTTGAGCTGAAGGTTTAAACTGAAGTTTTCAATATTTAATTGTCTCTGTCATAGTTAAGTTTAGAGTGCAAGTAACTAATTAAAAAAAAGTTAAAGAAAGAACGGTTAGGTGTAGGTTTCAATTCTGAATCTAGAAGATCTGGTTCCTCATTAGCATTAATATTTGTTGCTTATTTTTGTGTAAACATTATCTTAATTTTACTGTAGTGCAGAGAACTGATTGTCAATTAGTATGAATGAAATGCTCCAAATTGTGAAATTAAACATAACACTTGTAGAAGATGATTAATTTGTTTGTTATTGCATAAGAAAGGAACGGTTAGCTTATTTCATGAATATTCATTGGATTGTAGAAACAGAAGATGCTCCATGTGTAACTGGAGCATGAATTTTATCCCATAAGCCTTGGCTATTGAGGTCATCACACTGGTTTACGATCTTCGTGCTTTCAGTTTTAGTATTTAACAAGAGATCATTTTCTAGCTTCAGTCAATTGTCTCATTTACCAGGGACACCTCGAAGAAATTTAAGTTAATATTCTGACAATTTATTGAAATAAATGGAAGTAGGTGTGACCATCCATTTAAATTTCAGCATGTTCTTCTAAGGGAGTGCTCAAAAATTAATTATTTCCAGTGGCTGGATGTAAAGTTTAGTATTGAAGCAGAGCAGAGTAGATTTGAAGGTGAGCAAAGGGTAGGGGTTGTGACTGGGTAGCTGTATGGTGTTTACGTGCTTTTAAATTGGAACCATACAATAATTTACAATGCATCTTTGCATTCATGCTCCACCTAAGTGAAGATCAATGATGCCTTAAAGGCACAGATTTGTAACTAAATGTTCACAATTCAGATTCCATACAAGGTGCACTTATTCAATCAATGTCTCCTCCTCCAGGTGAGAGGATATTCCAGTTACCTTGCTGGTGCAGTCCAACGCAATCTGGATTTTACAGAGCATGCTTTTTTTTGTGATGAAGTCTTCTACTTTTACTAATGTACAGAGGTTCAGATGTGTGGTAAACTATGTATACCTGTTTGGACACCCCCACCACTGCTGACTGCTCCTGTGGCTCCTCCCACAGACCCCTGTTTTATGGCAATTAGGGATTGGTTCCTCCCTCAGTCTTCGATATGGTCGTGTTCCCTTTTTCATTGTAAATAAAAGCCTATCATTCACTTCCAGTCTCCTAGAGTTATTGATGGTGCATCAAGATGTCATTTCTTAACCAAGATAATTCAGTAAGAGCTGCACTTTTCCGCACCATCAGGAAAGCAAAATGTGATTATCCACAGAGAATGAACAGCCTTTTGCGACACCAGAGATACAAGGTGCACGTGACAGGGTATTCAGACTATAACCCTGTACATCGATGTCAGTAACACCTCTCTTACTGATAGGATACATGTCTTTTACATATGACTTGATGCACGGGGCAATGTGTCAGTGACACCCCCTCACCCCCTGAGGAGCAGGCCCTCAGGCTGGCCACAGCTAATATGAGGATGATCCTGTCAGAGTGAACCCACGTAAAGCTGAGAGAATATATATGGTCGGGTGCTCAGGGACTGTGCAGCCCAGCTAAGAGGTTCTGACAAGCAATTTCTACATTCCCCTGGAACAGTCCACTGTCCCTGCAGGCTTCAAAGCAGCCATCATCATCCTGGTGCCCAAGAGGGTGACTGTAACCTGCCTTAATGACTACTGTCTAGTGGCAATGACCTCAAAGCACAGCTGGTTATGGACTACACTAAATCCCATTTTCCTGCTCCATTGGACTTTTTCCAGTTCACTTATTGCTCCAATTTCAGCCTCTGTCCTGTCCCACCTGCAAAATGGTGCCTCATATGCCAGGATGCTGTTAATCAACTTCAGCTCAGTGTTTAATATGATCATCCCTTGGAAGTTGGTGGGCAAGATGTCCTTGTTGGGTCTCAACACCTCTCTGTAACTGGATGTTGGAGTTCTTGCCAGAAAGACAACAGTCTGTATTGGCTGGAGCATCTCTGGCTCCATTACGCTGTGCATTGTCACCCCCCCCCCCCCCCAAAACCCCAGGGCTGTGTGCTCAGCTTGCTGCTGTTCACGATGTTAATACGTGACTGTGTTGCTAGATCTAGTTCAAACCGAGTCATCGCTTGCTGATGACACAACAGTGGTTGGCGTCATCAACAATGGTGTTGCGATGGTGTACAGAGAGGGGGTAGAGCAACTGGTGGAATGGTGTGAGCACAGCAACTGGGAGTCTCAATGTGGGCAAGACTAAAGAGATAATAGTGGACTTTAGGAAGGTGCAGGCTGATCACTCCTCACTGCACATAAACTGCTTCTCCATGGAGAGAGTTAGAAGCACCAAGTTTTTGGGACAATCTCACCTGGTCCTACAACATCACCTCTTTAGCCCAGAAAGCACAACATCATTTCCCCACCCTCCACCAAATTCTAATCATTTTTTTTAGGAACATCTTTGGGAGTGCCATGATGAGTGCCTGGTATGGGAATGCTAGGCATCTGATCACGAGCCTACAGAGGATTCTGGGGACTGATGAGATCATTGGGGCCTCTCTTCCACCCATCCGAGATATTTAACAGGAGCACTGAGTATGCAGGGCCCTTAGCATCGTCAATAATTTTTCACATCTGTCCAACAATCTCTTTGACCAGCATCCCCCTCACCCCCCAGCTGTGAGACTGCTGAACTCCCCACTAGGCAGGTCTCATCACGTATGAAGCACCAGTAGTGTATACTATTTACTTTTTCATTAGTGTTGTAAATCTGATGCACTATCAATAACTCTCTGAGACGTGAGGCGAGATATTGGCTTTTATTGACTAGAAGAAGGAACAAGCAGTGGTTGACCACCATGCTACATCCTGGAGACTGAGAGACAGGGCTCAGGCCCCAATCGCCTTTATACCGGGGTCTGTGGGAGGAGCCACGGTCAGTGAGAGGAGCCACAGGAGCAGTCAGCGGGGGTGTGGGGGGTGCGTGTCCAGACAGGTATATGTAGTTCACCACATTCACCCTCCCTTTGTTTTAAAAGAGTCCCCATGGGGTGAAGTTTCTTACAAGTATATTTACAGGTTAAGTCTATCAGGTGGTTGAATCTGTCGCTGTGATCTACGTAGCACCGGCTGTGATTGCACAGGTGCCGGTGGTGATTGCACTGGAGGTGGTGGTTGTGCTGGTTCCGGCCTAACTGGAGGTGTCAGCCTACTAGGTGTCAGTGATCTCTCATGCGTGTGCAAGGCGCCTGGTATATGTGCGTGCGAGAAGCCCGGTATAGGAGTGTTGTGAGGAGTCTGTGTAGGGCTCGGTGTGCTCGGTGTCACTGCGGGTACAGGGTTCATAGTTACCGTGGAGTGTTCGGGGTAGTGGTCTGCTGCTCCTGCGGGCACCAGGTCGCAGACGGAGACTGTGTCCTCCCGCCCATCAGGTAAGACCACGTAGGCATACTGGGGGTTTGCACGTAGAAGGTGAACCCTCTCGACCAGTGGGGAGTATTTATTGCTCCTCACATGTTTCCGGAGCAGCACTGGCCCTGGGGATGTCAGCCAAGCCGGTAGGGTGGTCCCAGTGGCAGACGTCCTGGGAAAAGAGAATAGGCACTCTTGAGGGGTGGCATTGGTGGACGTACATAACAGGGAGCGGATAGACTGGAGTGCCTAGGGGAGGACCTCCTGCCATCGAGAGACTGGCAACCTTTTCGACTTGAGGTCTAAAAGTGTGGCCTTCTCCCTCTCCACCTGTCCATTTCCCCGGGGATTATAGCTCATGGTCCTACTAGTAGCAATGCCCCTAGCCAACAGGTACTGGCGCAGCTCGTCACTCATAAAGGAGGACCCTCTATCACTGTGGATATAGCAGGGATATCCGAACAGAGTGAAGAGCTGGTGCAGGGCTTTTATGACGGACGTGGCAGTGGTGTCGGGGCAGGGGATGGCAAAGGGGAACCGCGAGTACTCGTCGAGTCGCTGCTGCCATGTCGCTAAGCGATGTCTTGTTTAGACGGTGTTCACCGGCCGCAGGTACTGTCTTTTGAGGGCGTCCAGTGCCTCTTGGTAGGTCGGCAGGTCCCTGATAAGTGAGTAAACTTTCAGGGTGACCCTCGAGAGGAGAATTCTGTGCATAATAGCGGGCTCAGTCGCACGAACCTCCTCCAAGTATGGTTGGAAGCATGCAAGCGAGAGTTCAAAGGCAAGAGCTGCTTCTGGAGTTTGGGGGCCCAAATCCAATCTTTCTGGACATAAAATACTTTCCATGTTTTAAAACTTCCAGTCAATAAAATTGATGCACCATCAATAACTCACTGAGATGTGAGGTGAGATATCGGCTTTTATTGACTGGAAGAAAGAACAAGCAGCAATTGACCACCATGCTACATCCTGGAGACTGAGGGCAGGGCTCAGGCCTCAATCGCCTTTATCCAGGGGTCTGTGGGAGGAGCCACAGGAGCAGTCAGCAGGGGGGCGTGTCCAGTCAGGTTTATGTAATTCACCACAAAATCCACCTTATTATTTGTGGTAATATTACTTTGAACTTTTGAACTTTATATGTGTGTTGAGTTATATGAGCTATTTTGTACACTTTGGTCCAGAGGTGAATGAAAGCTACCTTTGACATCAGAATTCACACATGATAATCATATACTTGGAAATTTCTGCCTCTGGCCAATACCAAATTGCAATAAGACATTCCTTTGAAGAGTGTGCTTAGTAATTAAGCATTGATTGATTGATAAAGCCATAGTCCATTTGTGCTACTTTACAGGCTCGTTAGGCCTGGCTGCATTCCATCTGCTTCCAATATATTTTTCACCTCCTTGTATCTCTGCAGAGATTAATTGTTCCAGGAAAAATCCTGTAGGAACTATTAATCCAAGAAAAGATGTGTAATTACTTTTTCACATTCTTTTAGGCACCTTCTGTCCTGTGAGCAGCAGCTCCCAGTCCTTTGAAGTATGATTTAATTTCCAAATTGTCTGATTGAATATTAGTGCCTAGGGGACACAAGGAATGGTTTGCCCATGTCATTTATATGTAAAGGAAATAAGATCAGTTCACCAAATGAAAAACATTCTTTCTGGGAAATGGAAAACCTGAATAAAACTTATAATGCTTTGGATCACAGTGGCATTTTCAGTTTCTCATACCTATTATCTAATGACTTTTGGAAACAAAATTATGCATTTAATATGATAAACCTCTGAATGAGAACTAAAACACAGCCTCTGCTCGATTCTGCCCCTGAATTACGTTTAATGTGGAACATTACAAGACTTTATTTTCACACAAAAGAAAACACCATTGCATAAATTGAGTTTAATAGATCACACAGATGATCTGATCTGGAAGTGCAGGGTGCATTATTGTCAGCTTATTTTAGTTGTCACATCTCAATTTGAAGTTCAAGATTTCAAAGGTGGATAAGTATCAGATTTAATGCCCATTTCCAAGAGGGTAAACCAACATATGCTAGGATGAACTGGGGCTAGCCTGTAAGTGTTGCCACATATTCTGTCTCTAACTTGGGATGCTCCACATGTTCAGAAAAACTCAAACAGCAGCAGCAACAACAACAAAATGAAACAATGGCAATGCAAGCTCATATCTCATCCTCCCATCCATCCACCACCTCATGCCTACAGACAGGCCTCCAACCCCAGGGCAGGCCACCTCCAGGCCTTGGCCCTGGACTCTCAGACTCACAGACATCAGGCTTCTGATCTGTGGACAAGCTGGCCCAATGGCTTTGACCTTGAGCTCTTCCTCTGGACTTGGATGTTTGGCTTTGCTTTTCAGACATTGCTGACAGAGTCGTAGAAAAGTACAGCACAGAAACAGGCCCTTTGTCCATGTCAACCCAGCACCTACCAATCATAGATTTGACCTTCAGATCTCAACTTCCAAACTGATATGGACCTCTGACCCTAGTGAGCCCTTGTGACTCCCACCTTATGGATCTCTAGCCCAGGACTCGCCGTCTGGGTGGACCTTTGACCTGGAACTTGCCAACTTAGGGAATAATGTTCTCAGGATCTGCTGACCTGACCTCTGGGATTACTGGCTTTGACTATGGAGTGTTCCAACTTGGCCTGACTCTTAAACACAGACTCCTGCCCCTTACTCTTCATTTATTGTCTGTGACCTCCAGCTGTCCCTCATCCCCATTCTTAAACTCAACCTGAGCCCTAACTCTTCACTGAAACCTAAAAAAACAAAGAAGTAACATCGACTGGAGCTGCTCTCCAGGCATAAAAAAAAACTGTTGCTGATTAAACTAGAACAGTTTTAATGAGCTAGTAACTAATGATTTCTATGTGACTAATCTATTATGCAACGGTTATACGAAGATTTTGTTGAAAAATACTTTATTTTTCCAAACAGGTATTCATTTAATTTTTGCCAGACATGTCTTGTTATTGCTGTAATAAATAAATTTGCAGGCCACAGAAGCTGCATATTCCCACTTCCATCTATATTAAGAATTGACAGGAAGGAATCAAGTACATTTATGTCAACTACTTGCATTTTAAACAGTCTTGTTGACTTTTTAGTGTTCCAACAGTACAAAGTAAGTCCTGAACAAGGGTCTCAGCATGAAACATTGACTAACTATTCATTTCCATAGATGCTGCTTGACCTGCTGAGTTCCGCCAGCATTATGTCTGTGTTTGGATTTCCAGGACCTGCTCAATTGCTTGTGTAAATTAAAAAATAATGATCCAATTGGAAAGTGTCTGGTGTAGGATAGCTAATAGAACTGGTCATATTGGTTCCACCATCCATGACAGACTTGTCTGTTGAACAATCCAATTTCATCTGCTCCTCCTCTAGATTCAAAACAGAGGACGTTAAGAGAGAGGATTTATCAGAGTAATAGTTGCAGAGTTGTTTCTTTCCTTTCTGTCCCCAGAGTAAATTAGTTTTCAAAATGTATCTTTTAAAAACAAATTTTCTTTTGTCCGAGGAAATTGCATTGAATTGTGCGACTGTTATGTAAATTGAATTTTGTTTCCAGAGAATATTTACTATAATGAAAGATTAAGTCATTGACTTGAAAAATTATTATTCACTCGGGTACATTTATAAATGTGTTTATGTGAAGATTTCTGCAATTAAGACTTTAAATGGATATCAAATTATCAATGATAATGATTAAAATTCTAATGTGATGTAGCTTGTTCACTTTTAAAATGCTTAATGTTTTTAGGACATTTTATTTTTTATAACATTTTAGTAAAGTGAAAATAAATGGCGTACAGTGCTATCTAGCTTTTCAGATTAATCATATGAGGGCATTTAAAGGGATGTCTTTTTTTTTAAACTTAATGAAGGTCAACCACACATTTTCAACAGTTTTACAAGTGAATAGGATAAGACCATAAGATATGGGATCAGTATTAGGCCATTTGGCCCATTGAGTCTGCTCTGTCATTCCATCAAGGCTGATTTGTTATCCCTTTGCCTTCTCCCGGTAACCTTTGGCACCCTTACTAATCAAGACCTATCAAGCTCTGCTTTAAATATACACAATGACTTGGCCTGCACAGATTCAATACTCTCTGACTAACGAAGTTCCTCCTCACCTCTGTTGTAAATGGATATGTCACTATTATGAGGCTGTGCCCTATGGTCCTAGTCTCCCCCACTAAAGGGAACATCAAGTCCACATCAACTCTATCTAGGCAGGCCTTTCAATATTCAATAGGTTTCCCCCCACCCCCACTAATTCTTCCAAACTCCAGCAAGCACAAGCCTAGAGAGACCTTCTCCCTTTCAAATTGCAAGGTGAATTCTATCATGTTATGATCACTGTCTTTTAAGGGTTCCTTTGCCTTAAACTTTCTAATCATATCTGGTTCATTACACAACGCCCAGTCTAGAGTTGCCTTTTCTTTAGTGGCCTCAGTCACAAGCAACTCTTTAAAAACCCATCTCGTAGGCATTCTACAAATTCCCTCTCTTGAGATCCAGCACCAACTTGATTTTCCCAATCTAACTGCATATTGGAATCCTCCATGACCAGCATACCATTGCCCTTTTTGCATACCTGTTTTATCTCCCGTTGTAATTTGTACCCCACATCCTGGCTACTGTTCAGAGACCTGTATATTACCCCGTTAAGGTCTTTTTACCTTTGTGATTTCTTAACTCTACCCACAAGAATTCTACATTTTCTGTTCCTATGTCACCTCTTTCTGAGGGTTTGATTACAATTTTTTTAACCAATAGAACCAGCCAACCCTCTGCCCATCTGCCTGTCCTTCGATACGATTTGTATCCTTGGATGTTAAGGTTCCAACTATGACCTTCTTTCAGCATGACTCAGTGATGGCCACAACATCGTACCTGCCAATCTCTAACTGTGTTACAAGACCATCTACTTTATTCTGTATTCTGCATTCATTCATATATAGCCGTTCAGGCCTGTATTCATCACCCTTTTCGATTTTTGCCCCATGTTGCACTTCAACTCATCCCAGTGACTGTAACTTTGCCCTGTAAGCTGCTTGTCCTTTCTCGCTGTCTCGTTCCACACTCTATTTGCCCTGTATACCAACTGTCCCATCCTCAGCATGATGACGTAAATAAAAACTTATTCTCTTAATTCAAGTTTAGAAAGACAAAGTTGTACTTCACTGCTAATGGCTTAAGTAATCATCATTATGTGGCATGTCGGATGACATGAGGGATTATGATTTTCCATCTGTCTTTAATCTGAGAAGTTCTGATGAGAACTTCAAAACCTTTGTCTGTCTATCCCTTTTAACTCATGAATGTCATGTGCTGTTGACCATGACTTTTTCTTCCACCAGTTTTTCCCATCACTGCAAGGTACTCCAGCTTTTCTTTCCTCAGTACGTGCCCCAGAAAGTTCAACTACTATTTCCTGATTGATGATATCAGTTCTCTTCTTAGTCCAATCTTTCCCAGCACATTCTCATTTGTTACTCCGTCCTTCCACAATATTTTCACCATTCACTATAAAAACCATATTTCTGCAGCTTTGTGTCTTCCTTCATTTTGCTTTGATATTGTCCAACATTCGCATCCGTGTTAGTGTGGAAGGAACTGTAACACTTTAACACTCTAAGTTTCATAGAAACCAGGCAATATTTATTTGGGGATAGGATAGAAATTTTTAGTTTTTGGCACAACTTACAACAATTTTTCTTGGCTCTTTCTTGAAGGTGGATATTTCATTTAGTTCTTCAACCTTTCCTGACAGCTTTAAATCTTGTTTTGTTTCTACTTATATTGAGCATTTCCAGTGCTTTGCATACTAATTTGAATTGGTCTCTCAGCTTAGTTTATTTAACCTGTACACTTCCTTTGCAAAGTCCTCGGATCTATACATTTACTCTTTATGTCACCTAACTCTACTTGTTTTATCAGCCCTCTCCTTTAAGAGGGTGCTGCTCATCTTGTTGTTCATTGGCTGGCCTGACAGATCTCCTGTTCTTCTAAGATGGTAAATTATCAGTCACTGTTGGAATTTGACTGTCAAAGTATGGAGGAACCATCACAAACTCCCTCATCCCCCGATGATCCTGTGATTTCAGTCCCTGAAGCCAACAAGAGAGCATCCTTCAGGAGGATGGACCTAGGGAAAGCATCCAGCCAAGCTGGGGTACCTGACTGAGTACTAAAGGCACGTGCTTTTTAACTGGTTAGAGTGTTCACTGAGATCTTTAACCTCTCACTTCGGCAGTCTGAGGGCCCTCCAGCAAGCTTCAATTATGCTGGTGCTTAAGAACAATGTGGTAATCTGCCTCAATGACTGTCAATCAGTAGCACTTACATCCACTGTGATGAAGTGTTTTGAGAGGTTGGTGATGGAACATATCAACTCTTGACTGAGAAGCATACTGGCACAACAGGTCCACAGCAGACGTCAATTCATTGGCTCTTCATTCATGCCTGGAAAATCAGGATTGTGAAGATGCATACATCAGGATGTTCTTCATTGACTACAGCTCAGCATTCGATACTATTATCTACTCAAACCTAATTAATAAGCTTCAAGCCCTTGGCCTCAATACCTCCTTGTGCAATTAGATCCTCAATTTCTTCAGTTGCAGTTCCCAGTCATTTTGGATTGGCGACGACATCTCCACCATGATCTCCGTTAGCACAGGTGCACCACAAGACTGTGTGCTTAGCCCCCTGCTCTACTCACTTTACACTTATGACTGTATGGCTAAGCACAGCTCCAATGCCATATTTAAGTTTGCTGACAACACCACTGTTGTTGGCTGAATCAAAGGTGGTGATGAATCCGCATATAGGAAGGAGATTGAAAATCTGGCTGAGTGGTGCCACAACAACAACCTCTCACTCAATGTCTGCAAGACCAGGGAGCTGATTGTTGAGTTCAGGAGGAGGAAACCAGAGGTCCATGAGTCAGTTCTCATTGGGGGACCAGAGGTGAAGGAGTCAGCAATTTCAAATTCCTAGGTGTTATAATTTCGGAGGACCTGTCTTGGGCCCAGCACGTAGTGCAATTACAAAGAAAGCACAGCAACCTTATCCTAGGAATTTGCAAAGAATGGGTATGACGTCTAAAACTTCGACAAACTTCTGTAACTGTGTGGTGGAGAGTATGTTGATTGGCTGCATCATACCTGATTTGGAAACCCCAAAAAACTTGAATGGGGAAAATCCTACAAAAAGTAGTGGATATGGCCCTTTCAATCACAGGTAAAGCCCTGCCCACCATTGAGCACATCTACACGCAGAGCTATCGCAGGAAAGCAGCAACAGTCCTCAAAGACCCCAGGACCACCCACGTTATGCTTTCTTCTCGCTGCTGCCTTTACAAGGAAGGTACAAGAGCCTCAGGACTCATATCAGGTTCAGGAACAGTTATAACCCCTCAATCATAAGTCTCTTGAACCAGAGGGGATAACTTCACTCACCTTCAGTAGCTCAATCACTGAGCTGTTCCCACAGCCTATTTAATGTTTATTGGTTGGTTATTTATCTATTCATTGTTATTATTACTAATTATTTTTGAAAGATCTTTTTGTATTTGCTCAGTTTGTTGCCTCTTGCACACTGGTTGTCTGCCCTATTGGTGTGATCTTTCATTGATTCTATTATGGTTATTGGATTTATTGAGTATGCCTGCAAGAAAATGAATTTCATGGTTGTATATAGTGATATATTTGTACTTTGATAATAAATTTACGTTGAACTTTGAATTATGCTGGGAGTTGTTTGACCTCTGTTGGGTTTTATCAGTAGGGCTTGGGTTGTTCTGTGAATCTCCAGTAGAGGTCAGTACAAGAGTGGCAGAATATTGCGTTACTTGTTTTACCAGTAACTTTAGAGGATTTTGCAGAGAGCATCTGTGGCAAGTTGGTGACTTCTCCCATTTCAGCATTCAAGCCCTAGTTACTCTCATTTGCCAATGTTGGGCCATCCACATAGATTGCATGCTCGATATCTGACCCCAAAACAGATGTTGGAGTATGGGATATTGTGGGCAGAGTTTGCCAGGCAGACAGAATAGAAGAATCAAAGCTGTGCTCAGTGTCTTCTTGAAGCAGTGTAAATCATCATAGACCCCTGGCATCCAGTAGCCAATGTTCAGATAAAGTAGAGAAGGAACATTTGATATGCAGTTGAGAACCTCTGCCAACTCTGATGCAATGTAGTGGAGGGAGGAGTCTAGGAGAGATTTTGTAATAGGAGATTTCATAGTTAGGACAACAGACTGGAAACTCTGTAGTTGCGAAATAAACTTTAGGATGGTATGTTGACTCCCAGGTGCCAGAGTCAAGGAAGTCTCTGACCAGTTACTGAATGTTCTTCAGGGGGGAGGGTTATGAGGCAAGATGCTGCCAGTGACCATGATGACTGATGGTACCATCCTGCAGTTCATGAAAATATTTCTTCTTCTCCTAATTTTAAATATACTTCTACTACTAATCGGTGTGAAGTTGGAGACTGTAACTTACATTTTGATAATGTGTTTTTCGGCAGACTAAGCAATGTGGTGCTTTTACTGTCTCTGAGGGAATTGGCCATGGTTGAAAGCGAAGTTGAGAATGGAATGTATGGCCTAATGGTGGAGTGTGAACCCATGATTGGCTCCAATTCTTGACCAATCTGCAGATTAAAGCGTCAGGCAAGATTGAAATCAATGAGGACAAGAGGCGAGGGTGACCGGGTATTCAGAGCTGTCTGCCTGCATTTGACCGGACTCTCTCTTCCTCTCACACTTCAGTCTTGGGCAAGGTTTGATTAACACGGATATGTGGATTGGACTCCTCTTTAGAAGACTCTGTGGTTCTTGTGTATTTCTGTTTTCTGGTTTCTCCTATTTTTTTTAATTGTTATTTTGTGCAAATTTGATCGGGATGGACTGGCTTTGCGGCCAGCAGTTAATGATCAACCCAGAGCTCAATTAAACTGAACTAATCTAAACTAAACTGAACATTCCTAGACTGTTTAAAGAATTCTGCAGTTTGATGTTTAATATTCTGCATGTTGCTGCTCATTTTTTGCTGTTTGCAGGATTTTTTTCTTTTTGTGTGTGTGTCGGGTGTTTGATGTTTCTTTTGAATGGGTTCCATGGTGTTACTTTGTTTTGTGGCTGTTTGGGAAGACTAATCTCAGGGTTGTATACTGCATACGTACTTTGATGATAAATGTACTTTTGAATCTTTAAGCATCCAGAGTTTGTTTTACATATTCCTTTACATCAGTCCTTTAACATCTTTGGACTGTTTTTACTGTGCCCATGGTCTGTTTTTTTTAATCAATTACGCTATTGTTTGTACTGTTGTAACTATGTGGTTTTGTGCAGGTCTTGTAGCTTTAGTTTTTGGTCTTGTTTTGTCTGGTGGATTTGGAGCTCCTTTCCGGACGCTAAGACAATAGCGTGATATTAATATGCAGCAGCCTGTCCGGACTCTGGATCGGGGATTGCCAAACATTATGTGGATTTTCTGGTGTAGTCTGTTTTGTCATGTGCTTTTGTGATATCATTCTGGAGGAACGTTGTCTCATTTTTTAACTGCATTGCATTTGTGGTTTCTAAATGACAATAAACTTAATCTGAATATTCATAACCACGTAAGAAGAAAGATCTTGCAGAGTAAATACAGGGAGTTAGGCAGAAGGTTAAAAAAGCAGGATCTCAAGGGTAGTAATCTGAATGATTTCTGGTGTCATGTGGTAGTGAGGGTATGGATAGGAATATGAAGCATAGTTGATGAGCTGGTGTAGTTAGGGGCAATTCAGTTTCTAGCTCCTTCCCTACTCGAACCCTTCCCTCTTCCAGCTTCCCCTGTACAAGAGGGAAGGGTTCTATCTGAGCTGGAGATGCACACAAAATACAAATGTGAATGGAACCTACACAATTGAGTGGTTTCTATAGCATTTGCAATGGGTGGATACATTAACATTGTTTGTTAAGATGATTTGCACTATCATACGGCTATTTCAAATCACCTTCCCAATGCTTAATGTAGGAGAGAATTTAAAGTAATTAGGAGGACAGAATGAACTAAAAATGATCCTAGGTGGATAAGATAAAGGTGAAACCCAAGATGGATGGAGTATGTTGAGAAGCTGGAGCGTGTCAGAATTAAGAAGGCGGAAATTGTTACGTATGTGTGGAGCAATACGGAAACAGAGTAGTATGATTAAACATTTTTTACTGAATCATGTAGGTAACAGTGCATGTTGTGCAACCTAATGAGCGAGTTACAAACCAGGCCAGCTGAGATAAAAACAAACATGCCAAAAGAGAGCCCTCTGCGTGTAGGTGGTCCAGTTGATTTACTGTGCAATGAATCCCACGTGCACTTGCTATATTCTTACAATCTGATATGGTGCAGAGTTATTTGATGTAATAAGGGCTGATAAATCTCTGGGGCTGAATAAGGTGTTCTAGGATGCTATACAAAAATACTTTATTGGGAAAATAATTTGTTACAGCAGCAACATTTAAAAACAGACTTAGCAATAATACTAAATAACAAAGTGTATAATATTAATAATGAAGTATAGAATAATAATATATACACAATAATTTACCAATGTGCAATAATAATGTACGAAATAATAAAGCAGACTATTGTACTAAAACCGACTTGGATAGAATTTTTTGCATAAGTGAGATACCAGAAGTTTGTAGGGTAGTGAATGCTGTTTGGATACAGATTTTTGCATAAGTGAGATACCAGAAGTTTGTAGGGTAGTGAATGCCGTTTGGATAGAGATTTTTGCATAAGTGAGATATGAAAAGTTTGTAAAATAGTGAAGCTGTTTTCCTTTGAAAAGGGCAGCAGGGATAAGGCAGGTAACTACAAGTTGGCAAGCCTTGCATCAGTGTTAGGAAAATTATTGCAGGTTGGAAGATCTAATACTATTGGACAGGATTTATCTGCATTTGGAAAGGCAAAAGCTGATTAAAGATCAGTCCTCTCCGCTCTCCCTCTCTGCTTTCTGTAGGGATTGAACCCTCCACACTTCCCTTGTCCACATGTCCTTCCACACTAATCTCCTCCCAGCACTTATCCCTGTAAATGGCAGAAGTGCTACATCTTCCCATTCACCTCCTCCCTCATCTCCACTCAGGGCCCTGAACAGTCTTTCCAGGTGAGGCAACAGTTCACTTATGAATTTGTTGGGGTTGTCTATTGTATATGATGCTCCTGATGCAGCGTCCTCTACACTGGTGAGACCGGATATAGATTGACCCGGCTTTGTTGAGCACCTCCTGTCCATTTGTAAAAAGCGGAATTTCCCAGTGGCCATCTGTTCTAAATCCTATTTCCATTACAGTTCCAACATGTTGGTCCATGGCTGCCTCTTCTGCCAAGATGAGGCCACTCTCACGTTGGAGGAGCAACACCTCATATTCTGTCTGGTTAGCCTTCAACCTGATGGCATGAACATCGATTTCTCTGACTTCTGGTAATTTTTCCCTTCCTCCTTCCCTCCTCTTCATTTCCCCATTCTGGCTTCTTGTCCTCCCCCTGATGCCCCTCCTCCTCTTTCTCCCATGGTCCGCTCTTGTCTGCTATCAGATTCCTTCTTTTCCAGCCCTTTGCCTTTTTCATTTATCACCTCCTAGCTTCTTATTTCACCCCCCTCTATCCCATCCACCTGGCTTCAGTTATCACCCTCTAGCTTGTCCTTCTTCCTCTCACCATACCACCTTGTTCTGGCATCTTCCCCCTCCCTTTCCAGTTCTGATAAAGGGTCTTGGCTTGAAATATTTATTCATTTCAGTAGATTCTGCTTGACCTGCTGAGTTCCTCCAGCATTGCTCTGTTGCTCTGGATTTCCCGCATCTGTAGCATCTCTTGTGTAGCTGATTAAGGATGGCCATCATTGATTTTTGCAGGAGAAATCCTACCTTTCAAATTCAGTTTGAGTTTTTTTTGAGGACGTAACGAAGAGTATTGATAATTGCAGGGGAGTAGAGAAGGCATTGGACAAGATGGCGAGTCCAATGGTAGGCTAGTTAAAGTTGAGGCAAATAGGATCCAAATTAAGTTTGTGATAGAAGGCAGATGAAGAATATGGAATGATGCTTTTCCTATTGGATGTCTTTGAACACTTGTGTACTGCAGAAATAGGTGCTGAGATTCTGATTATTTTTTATACTTGTATTACAGATATATATGTAAATGTAGTTGGTATGATGAGTATACTCACAGGAGTAGAGTCATCTCAGGAGTTTATAAAATCATATGGGGTATGGATAAGGTTGGCAGACATAGTCTTTTTCCCAGGGTTGGAGAGCTCAAGAGCACAGATACAAGATAAGAGAGGAGCAGTTTAAGAGAGGTAACTTCTTTACATAGAGAATGAGCTACCAGAAGCATTGGTCAAGGTGGGTACAACTGCTACATTTAAGACGTTTACGTCTAATTTCTTACTGAGAAGGTTTGCAATCATACATGGAGTAGAAGGGTGCTTTTTTGTTTGGAGGCTTGTGTCAATATATGACAGCTTCACAGCTCACTTCAGCTCACATTGCATTTTGCTGGACAGAAACTATGAGCAAAAGACTCAGGCCTTTGTTTTTTTTTGCATCTATATCCCAAGGTTATGGGGGATAGTAACACTTTAAGTAGTGTTAAAGTAGTAACACCAAAATAGTTTAAGTAACACTTAAGCTGTTGTTCTGATTATAACGTACTGTACTGGCTCACCCAGGAGGATTCAAAATAGAAACCTTTTAAATTTGGTTTAGTACCACACTTAGCAGTGTACATAAATTAAAGTACTGTGAAAAGTTTCACAGCAAAGTACTTGAAGTATTGAATACCACATTTTAAGGAGTGCTATCTAGAAAACATTCCAGTTGTTCCATGCCCCAGGCCTCATGGCTAATGAATTAACTTCTATTCATGATACGATATTCAACACTCTGCTTCTCCCAGGTAAGTACTAAGAAGCTGAATACTTTTAATGCCGCAAAGTCTAGTTTTAAACTTAAAGGAATGTGGCTTTCATCTATACCAAAGGCATTTACAGGATTTTTTTTAAAAATCAGGGATTGTCTGAATCTAAAGTTGCCAGATCAAAGAAAGCTTTTTTCAAGTGGAAAGTTAATGGCAAGGTGAAATGGAAACATTATTCATAATTTCTTTTACAATACAAAAAAAATGAGCAGTGGTCCAAAGACTGTCAATAATTTTGCTAATATTAACAGCCAGTGAACATTTAGATGGTAAACGTAAACTAACAATAGAATTGCAGTACAGGGTTTGGCAGAAAGTTAGTGGTTTGATAATCTAGCAATGATCAAAGCCATTTTCTTTAAATAGAGGGGCAAATTAAACCAAAAGACATTAAAACACTTCCTGCTTGCACCTTTGTCTGCTAGTTGTGTTCAAAAAACAATATTAGTTGTCAATTTTCTTAAAGCACATGGAATCAGCTGATGGCCTTTCCTTGCTTCTCAGATTATGTATACTGCTGTTTAAGCACATTCAAAAGAGCTCAGAGCAGGAAGTACTTTTGTATAGTAACACAAACAAAATGCTGGAGGAACCCAGCAGCTCAGGCAGCATCCATGAGTAAATAGTTGATGTTTCGGCCGAGACCCTTCTTCAGGACTGAGGAGGAAGGGGGGAGATGGCAGAATTAAAAAGTTGGGGGGAGGGGAAAGAGTATAGGTGATAGGTGAAGCTGGGTGGGAGGGAAAGGTAAAGGGCTGGAGGAGAAAGAACCTGGTAGGAGAGGATCATAGGAGAATGGGAAGGAGGAGGGGGCCCATGGAGAAGTAACAGGAAGGTGAGAAGAAGTAAAGATGAGAGTGGGGAATAGAGGAAGTGGGGATGGGGCATGGAATTTGTTTACTGGAAGGAAAAATTGGTATTCATGCCATCAGGTTGGAGGCTACCCAGGCTGAATTGCTGTTGCTCTGAGGGCGGTCTCACCCTGGCAGAAAAGGAGGCCATGGATTGACATGTCAAAGCAGGAATGAGATTTGGAATTAAAATGTTTGGCCTCACTTGTGATGGAAGGTGTGGATGTACTCGACCAAGTGGTCCCACAATTTATGATGGGTCTCGCAAACGTAGACGAGGCTGATGAGCCCAGAAGATTCGAAGGTGAAGTGTTGCCTCATCAGACCAGGAAGGACTGTTTGGGGCCCTGAATGGAAGTGAGGGAGGTGGTGTATGGGCAGGTGTGGCACTTAGGCCACTCGCAGAGATAGGTGCCGGGAGGGAATCGCAGAGGGAGCCAACCTCTGGAAAGCGGGGAGAAGAGGGAGGTAAAGATATGTTTCGTGGTAGTGTCCCTTTGGAGATGGCAGAAGTTGTTGGAGGATGATACGTTGGATGCAGAGGCTGATGTGGTAGATAAGGAGAAGAAGGACTCCATCATTGTTAATGTGGTGGGAAGATGGGATGAGTGCAGATGTATGGAAAATGGTTTAGATGTGGGTGAAGGCAATATCAAAAGTGGAGGAATGGAAACCTCATCGTTTAAAGGAGGAGGCCTAGGACAGAAAGCCGTGTCCTTAGAACCGATACAGCAGAGATGAAGAAACTGAGAAAAGGGAATAGCATTTTTACAGGAGATAGTGTGGGACAGATACAGTCGAGATAACCATGGGAGTTAGTAGGTTTATAAAACTAGACATCTCTACTATGTCTCCAGAGATGGAGGCAGAGAGGTTGAGAAAGGGTAGGGACGTGTCAGAGATGGACCAGGTGAATTTAAGGCACAGTGGAAATATGAGGCAAAGTTGATCAAAATGAGAAGATCAGCATGGATATGTGAAGCACTGCCAATGTAGCAGAGGAAAAGTTGGGGAGAATAACCGGGGAAAGCTTCATACATCGATCCTTCTACATTGCCAATGAAGAGGTAGGCCTTGCTGGGGCCATTTTAGTGCCCATGGCTACCTCTTGAGTTTGGAGAAAGTGGGAGAAGCCAAAGGAAAAATTGTTCAGAGTGAGGACCAGTTCTGCCAGATGAAGGAGGGCGGTGGTGGAGGGGGATTGGTTGGCTCTTTTGTCAAGAAAGAAGCGGAGAGCTTTGAGGCCTTCTTCATGACAAATAGAAGTGTATAGTGACTGAACGTCCTTGGTGAAGATGAGGTGGTCAGGGCCAGGGAATTGAAATTTACTGAGGAGACTGAGGGCACGAGAAGTGTCAGGGATGTGGATGGGAAGGAACTGAACCAAGGGGGTTAGAATAGAATTGAGATATGAGGACACAAGTTCAGTAGGGGAGGAAAAGGCGGAGACAATAGGCCTAACTGGACAGTCTGGTTTGTGGATCTTCAGTAGGAGGTGGAAGCCAGGTAAGGGGAACTATAAGTTTGGTGGCACCGGTCAGGAGTTCTCCACAGTGGATAATGACAGTTATATTCCTGTAAGAAATAGGTTTTTCTTGCTACTGCTTATTTTGAAGTCTTTTTCTCCCCATCCCAATTATCACAGACTGTAATGTGATTTATTTCATGGCATGTGGCACAGATTAATCACTTTCATTTACTGGAGCAGATTCTAAGATCTGAATGGATCTTACCCTAATGCTCTTAACAAGTTCTCTGGATAAAAGATGCCTTTAGTTATTATTTGAGGCTAAGGTGTACATTCAGTGGCCACTTTATCAGGTACAGCTGCACACCTACTCGTTAATGCAAATAATCACGTGGTAATCACAGCTACACACTTACTCATTAATGCAGCCAATCACGTGGTAGCAACTCAATGCATAAATGCATGCTGACATGGTCAAGAGGATCAGTTGTTGTGCAGACCAAACATCAGAATGGGGAAGAAATGTGATCAAAGTGATTTTGACTGTGGAATGATTCTTGGTGCCAGACAGGATGGTTTGAGTGTCTTAGAAATGTCTGGATTTCTGGGATTTTCATGCACAACAATCTCTAGAGCTTACATAGAATGGTGTGGGGGCTAAAACATCCTGTGAGCAGCAGTTCTGTAGGTGAAAATGCCTTGCTAATGAGAAAGGTCAGAGGAGAATGGGCAGACTAGTACAAGGAAGGCAACAGTTACTCAAATAACCATGCATTACAACTGTGGTGCACGGAATGCAGAACACATTGAACTTTGAAGTGGATTGGCAACAGCAGTAGAAGACCACACTGGGTTCCACACCTGTATCTGCGTAAGTGACCACTGTGTGTAGTTGTCTTCAAATTAAGAGAAAAAAGGCAGCACAAATCAGGTATAGGCAGGTGGGAATAAATGAAGTGCTTATGAAATTAAGAAATGCAAGAGAACACGAAAGAAGGGAATCAGGAGGGCTAAAAGAAGGCATGAGGTTGCCCTAACAAACAACGTGAATGAGAATTCTAAGGGATTCTAGAGATTTGGTACGAGCAAATGGATTATAAGTGACAAAATTGGTCCTCTGGAAGATTAGAATGGGAATTCATATGTGGAGTCAAAAGGGATGGAGGGAGATCTTAAGTTTTTTAAAAATCTGTATTACTCAGGAGATGGGTAGGGTCTATGTAAGTGAGGCAAAACTATATTAACTTCTTGGACCCTATGTAGATTACAGTGGAGGAGATGTTAGCTGTCCTGAGGCAAATTGGGATGGATAAATCCCCAGGTCCTGACAAGGTGTTCCCTTGGACCTGCGGGAGGCAAGTGCAATGGGTGAAATACCAGAGGATTGGAGGATAGCCAATGCTGTTCTGCTCTTTAAGAAAAGTTTTAAAAATAAACCAGGAAGTTATAAGCTGGTGAGCCTGGCATCAGTTGTGGGAAAGTTATTGGATGGTATTCTTAGGGACCAGATATATTAATATTTGGATAGACATAGACTGATTAAGGATCATCATCAAGGATTTGTGCATGGTAGGTCATGTCTAACCAATATTATAAAGATTTTCAAGGAAGTCGCCAAGGAATTTGATGAAGGCCAAGTAGTGGATGTTGTCTGCATGGGCTTTAGAAAGGCACTTGACAAGGTCCCACATGGGGTAGTAAATTGAATTCGCCATTGGCTTTGTGGGAGAAGCCAGAGAATGGTAGTAGATGGTTGTCTCTTTGACAGGAGGCCCGTGACTAGTGGAGTGCTCAGGGATCGGTACTGGGTCCGTGTTGTTTTGTGACCTGTATTAACGATCTAAATGATAATATGGTTAACTGGATTAGCAAATTTGCAGATGACACCAAGATTGGGCTGTAGCGGACAATGAGGAAGGCTATCATGGCTTGCAGCACGATCTGGACTAGCGGAAGAATGAGCTGAAAAATGGCAGATGGAATTTAATGCTGACAGATGTTACACTTTGGTAGGACCAAGCAGGATAGTTCTTACACAGTGAATGGTAGGACTGGGGAGTGTGGTAGAACAAAGGGATTTGGGACTACAAGTCCATAATTAATTGAAGGTGGTGTAATAGGTAAATGTGATCATAAAGAAAGCTTTTGGCACATTGGCGTTCATAAATCAAAGTATTGAGTACAGGAAATGGGATGTTTTGAAGGCCTGATTTGAAGTATTGTGTGCAGTTTTGGTCACCTCCCTACAGGAAAGATGTAAATAAGATGGAAAGAGTAGAGAGAAAATCTACAAGGATGTTGTGGGTCTCAAGGACCTGAATTAAAAGGAAAGATTGAATATATTAAGCCTTTATTCCTTGGAACATAGAAGATTGAGTGGATATTTGATAGAGGTATACAAAATTATGAGAGGTATAGATATGGTAAATATGATAAGGCTTTTTCCACTGTGGTTGTGTGGGACTAACCAGAGGTCATGGGTTAAAGGTGAATGATGAAACATTTAAGCGAGCATACAGGGAAAATTCTTCACCTAGGAGATCATGAGTACGTGGAACGAGTTTCCAGCACAAGTTGTGCATGTGAGCTCACTTTCAAGGTTTAAGAAAAGTTTGGCGAGGTTCATGGATGGGCTAATCCACCCATCTCTTTATTTCTTTGTAGGTAAACTTTACTTAAACAAGCTTGCTTATTATTCCAAATGTAAGATGTTAAAATTGAATCTAAAGAATCAAAGTAGGTCTTAGGAATAAAAATAGGTAAGGCCTGAAAAAGATATAAAAATCTAGGAAGAATCTTCATTTTAATCGAATTAATTTGGCCAATTAGGGATAAAGAAAGAGGAGACCATTTAGAAAGCATCTTTTTCACATAATTCAATAAGGGGTTTAAGTTTTCTTTAAATAAATTCTTGAAGTTTTAGTAATTGTTACACCTAAATATGTAAATTGACTTGTAACAACTTGGAACGGAAATTTGGCATTTGGTGACATTAGGTCATTTAAAGAAATTAGCTCACTTTTATGTAAATTCAGCTTATATCCTGAAAAAGAACTAAACTGGGAAATTAAAGAAAGGACCGAAGGTAAAGAGGTTTCAGTGTTTGAGATAAGAAGTAAAATATTGTAGCGGTGTGCTACATGCAGTGCTAAAATTACGACTCGGAGTCGGTAACTGCAGTCGAAGAAAAACTTCATTCGAAATACCCAGCCTCGCTTTTAAGCCTCCCTCAACCTGCCCCACCCCGTGGCGCAGAGGCTCCAAAGCTCTGTGCTCGCAAACCCCCATAGGCTATCTCCCTTAGCCGGAAAGCTGGCTAATTGTGAGCCGGTTAGGATGTGCCAGGAAATGGGTCACCACATAACCCCCCCCCCCCAGAACCAGCGATACACCCCCCAATGTCCACAGTCTGGGCCGGACCCTGTTTGGGAGGTCAGCCTCTGCACTGCGGTGCCGGAAACTTGACCGGTTGCGCCAGGTCCACATGGGCCGGTTTGAGTCGGTCCACCGTGAAAACCTCCTCTCTCCCCCCAACGTCCAGCACGAACGTGGACCCATTGTTCCGGAGCACCGTAAACGGCCCCTCGTAGGGCCGCTGTAGCGGTGGCCAATGCCCGCCCCTTCGTACAAACACAAACTTACAGTTCTGCAGGTCTTTGGGTACGCAGGTCGGGTTCTGCCCATGCTGCGAAGTGGGTATGGGGGCCAGGTTACCGAGCTTCTCGCGTAGTCTGCCCAGGAATGCTGCGGGTTCTTCCTCTTGCCCCCTTGGGGCTGGTATGAACTCCCCAGGGACGACCAGTGGCGCGCCGTACACCAACTTGGCCAATGAGGCGTGCAGATCGTCTTTGGGCGCCGTGCAGATGCCGAGTAGGACCCAGGGAAGCTCGTCCACCCAGTTAGCTCCTCGCAGGCGGGCCATGAGAGCCGACTTCAGGTGACAGTGGAAACGCTCCACTAGCCCGTTCGACTGTGGGTGGTAGGCAGTTGTGTGGTGCAGCTGAGTCCCCAAAAGCCTGGCCATAGCTGACCACAGGCTGGAGGTGAACTGGGCGCCTCTGAACTGGGCCGGCACACCAAAGCGAGATATCCAGGTGGCGATCAGTGCCTGGGCGCAAGATTCGGAGGTGGTGTCGGTGAGCGGGATCACCTCCGGCCATCTTGTGAACCAGTCCACGATAGTCAGGAGGTGCTGCGCTCCTCGCGACACTGGCAGGGGCCCCACGATATCCACATGAATGTGGTCGAAACGCCGGTGGGCAGGGTGGAACTGCTGTGGTGGGGCTTTGGTGTGCTGGTGTGCCGCTGCACCTTGGCCGTCTGGCAGTGCATACACGTTTTGGCCCATTCACTGACCTGCTTGCGGAGTCCGTGCCAAACGAACCTGCTGGAAATTATCCGGACAGTTGTCCTGATGGAGGGATGCGCCAAGTTATGAATGGAGTCAAAAACGTGTCGCTGCCAAGGTGCCTGGATGACGGGACGAGGCTGGCCGTTGGCGATGTCACAGAGTAGGGTCCTCTCACCTGGGCCTATGGGGAGGTCCTGGAGCTGCAAACCGGAGACTGCGGTTCTGTAACTCGGAATCTCCTCACCTGCCTGCTGTCCCTCTGCCAGTGCTTCAAAGTCTACCCCTTGGGAAAGGGCATGAACAGTAGGGCGAGAGAGCGCATCCGCCATGACATTGTCCTTACCCGAGACTTGCCGGACATCCGTCGTGTATTCAGAGATGTAGGACAGGTGGCGTTGCTGGCGGGACGACCAGGGGTCGGACGCTTTCGTAAACGCAAAGGTAAGCGGTTTGTGGTCCGTGAACGCGGTGAAGGGCCGACCTTCTAGGAAGTACCTGAAATGCCGGATTGCCAGGTAGAGCGCCAACAGTTCCCGGTCGAAAGCACTGTACTTGAGCTCGGGTGGCCGCAGGTGTTTGCTGAAAAACGCCAGGGATTGCCAGCGACCTGTGATGAGTTGCTCCAGCACCCCACCGACTGCCGTGTTAGATGTGTCCACTGTGAGGGCGGTAGGGGCGTCCATTCTGGGATGTACTAGCATTGCGGCATTCGCCAAAGCTTCCTTCGTTTGAACGAAAGCGGCGGCGGACTCCTCGTCCCAGGTAATGTCCTTGCCTGGACCGGACAGCAGGGCGAACAGGGGGTGCATGATCCGGGCAGCTGAAGGGAGGAAATGGTGGTAGAAATTGACCATACCTACGAATTCCTGAAGGCCTTTGATCATGGTGGGTCGGGGGAAGTGGCGGACTGCATCTACCTTAGTGGGCAGAGGGGTTGCCCCATCTTTAGTAATCCTGTGGCCCAGGAAGTCAATGGTATCGAGTCCGAACTGGCATTTGGCGTGGTTGATTGTTAGACCGTACTCACTCAGTTAGGCGCAGAGTTGATGGAGGTGGGACAGATGCTCCTGATGACTGCTGCTGGCTATGAGGATGTCGTCCAAATAGATGAACGCGAAGTCCAGGTCCCGTCCCACCGCGTCCATTAACCGCTGGAACGTCTGTGCGGCATTCTTCAGGCCGAACGGCATGCGGAGGAACTCGAAAAGGCCAAACGGGGTGATGAGAGCCGTTTTGCGGATGTCGTCAGGATGCATCGGGATTTGATGGTACCCTCGGACGAGGTCTACCTTGGAGAAGATCCATGCGCCGTGCAGGTTTGCTGCAAAGTTCTGAATGTGCGGCACAGGGTAGCGGTCCGGTGTGGTAACCTCGTTCAGCCTGCGGTAGTCGCCGCACAGTCTCCAGCCTCCTGTCGCTTTGGGCACCATGTGCAGGGGGGAGGCCCATGGGTTGTCGGACCGCTGGATGATCCCCAATTCCTTCATTCTCTTGAACTCCTCCTTCGCCAGTTGGAGCTTGTCTGGGGGAAGCCGCTGAGCGTGGGCGTGGAGGGGTGGTCCCTGGGTCGGGATGTGGTGCTGTACGCCATGTCGGGGCATGGCCGCTGTGAACTGCGGTGCCAGAACCGATGGGAAATCCGCCAGGACCCTGGTGAAGTCGTTGTCGGACAGCGTGATGGAGCCGAGGTGAGGGGCTGGCAACTGGGCTGCATCCAGGGAGAATGTCTGAAAGGTCTCGGCGTGTACCAGTCTCTTCCTGGGCAGGTCGACCAGTAGGCTGTGAGCCCGCAAAAAATCCGCACCCAGAAGCGGTTGGGCTACAGCGGCCAGTGTGAAGTCCCACGTGAACTGGCTGGAGCTGAACTGTAGCTGCACCTGACGGGTGACATACGTCCTTACTGTGCTGCCGTTCACGGCCCTCAGGGGGGGACCCGGTGCCCTGCTGCGGGTGTCGTAACTCGTCGGAGGTAAAACGCTGATCTTGGCACCGGTGTCGACCAAAAACCGGCGTCCCAATCTTCTGTCCCACACATACAGGAGGCTATCCCGATGGCCAGCCGCCGTAGCCATCAGCGGCGGCTGGCCCTGGCGTTTCCCGGGAACTTGCAGGGCGGGCGACAACGGCGGGCTTCTGCGCCCCACCGCTGGTGGTAGAAGCACCAGTGTTCGTTGGGCCCCCCACCCCTGCTCCTGGGGTTGGCGGGCTCTGCGGCCGGGCCTGGACTGGTTTGCTGCTGGGAGCGTGGCTGGGTGATCTGTGCGATGGACGCCCCGCTCACCTTTTTGGCGTTCCACAGCAAGTCCGCCCGGGCTGCCACCTTCCGGGGGTCACTGAAATCCACATTGGACAGCAGCAGGCGTATGTCCTCGGGCAGCTGCTCCAGGAATGCCTGCTGAAACATGAGGCAGGGTGTGTGTCCGTCAGCCAGAGACAACATCTCATTCATTAAAGCCAATGGAGGTCTGTCTCCCAAGCCATCCAGGTGCAGTAAACGGGCAGCCCGCTCGCGCCGTGAGAGTCCGAAAGTCCTGAGGAGCAGGGCTTTGAATTCCGTGTACTTGCCGTCTGCCGGGGGCAACTGTACGAACTCCGCGACCTGGGCCGCTGTGTCCTGGTCGAGGGAGCTCACCACGTAGTAGTAGCGGGTGTCTTCTGAGGTGATCTGGCGATCGTGGAATTGGGCTTCAGCTTGCTGGAACCATAGGTGAGGTCGCTGTGTCCAGAAACCCGGCAGTTTCAACGAAACCACATGAACAGAGGCGTCGTCAGTCATTTCTGGTCCAAAAATCGTTTGGACCGTCGGGGTCACCAATTGTAGCGGTGTGCTACATGCAGCGCTAAAATTACGACACGGAGTCGGTAACTGCAGTCGAAGAAAAACTTTATTCGAAATACCCAGCCTTGCTTTTAAGCCTCCCTCAACCTGCCCCCCCGTGGTGCAGAGGCTCCAAAGCTCTGTGCTCGCAAACCCCCGTAGGCTATCTCCCTTAGCCGAAACGCTGGCTAATTGTGAGCCTGTTTGGATGTGCCAGGAAATGGGTCGCCACAATATCATCAGTGTATAATGAAATTTTATGAGTCATACTTTCCCTTAGTATACCAGAAATGTCCTTAGACTCTCGAAATGCTATTGCTAAGGGTTCTATAGCTAAAGCAAAAAGTAAAGGACTAAGAGGGCAACCTTGTCTAGTTCCCCGCTGTAATTTAAAGGGCTTAGAAATTTGAGAGTTAGTAATAACCTGAGCGGTAGGAGACAAGTAAATTAATTTAACCCAACAAATAAAATTAGGCCCAAAATTAAACTTTTCTAAGGTCTTAAAAAGATAATTCCACTCAATCCTATCAATGGCTTTTTCTGCATCTAATAAGCACTCTGATATTTTTTTGGATGGTGAATATATCACATTCAACAACCGACGTATATAAAAATGTGAGTAACGATTTGATCATTGCCGAATGTCCCTGTGGTGCTTCCCATTCCTGCCCTTCTCCATTCCCCTTTTCCCAACCATGATCCTCCTCTCCCTGCTTCCTTCCCATTCTCAGTCCACAATAGAGACCCATATCGGAATCAGGTTTACCATTACTCACGTGTCATGAAACTTTTTTTTTGTGTGGCAGCAGTACCTTGCAATACATAAAATTACTATTGTACTGTGCAAAAGTCTTAGGCACCCCATGTATATGTACCTGTGACTTTTGCACAGTACTCTATTTCACAGTATATTACCCTGAGATTCATTTTCAAGGTAAGTAAATGGTAATAAATATCTGAAAAATACATAGAGGAAATAAATAACTGAATGTAAAAGCAAAAACATGGAATTATGGAATCAGCCAAGTTAGCATTTTGAAGAAAGACAGGTTAAAATTCTTAATGGCATTCAATTCTTTGCAGGAAAGTAAACTTTTTTTTTCCAATTATGAAATGCATCTTTTATTCATTATCTGTGTTTTTGCTTCTGATTTTATTACATACATATAAATGGAGATTTTTGTCTTTAAACAACATTTGAATAGCAAACCATAAAAATTGAACCTAAACAGATATTGAAAATGTGTTCTTTATTTGTAGTAATTCTGACAAGCTATTAAGGAAAATGCAGTATTTTCATAATGTATAATAAAGTCACACTGAAAAGTAAAATAATCTTCTGTATTAGCTATGTATGTGTTAGTCATGTTTGGTGTTGATTTTTACCCCAATTATGGGACCTTTGTTCATGGTATTTTTAATTATACAAGCAGACAGTTCAATAAATAGCCTAACTTTTTAACTAGCTTCCACCTGTGATCAATCCTAGATATTATCTGGAACTCATTTTCCTCTTCGGAAGTCAATCTGGTCCAACACTGTTTAAACATTCAATTCTCATTTAGTCTCTGCTCTCTCAAATCTACAGTGAAAATGATTTCATGAGGAAAAGTACTTCATAAATGAGGGCCTTTAACAATTTTCATTTAATGGGTTCCAAATTGGCAACAATATGCATACACAAGTCACACAGACTGGCTCATTGACAGGAGCACCAGCTAATGCCAGCTGGAAGTAGGCAAGTCATTATATCAATTGTTGCTTTAACATTTGACAAATTGGACATCACAGCTTCAGTGCATACTCTTTCTTAATACTGTGTTGGTGAGCTTGTGTTCAAAACGGGGAACAATTCCTCAAGGACATGATCACTAATTGCAAATTAGTCTCTGAAGGATTGCTAACAACCATCGCTCCAGTTCCTCACACATTCTCAGTTTATAGAATTGTAGAACAAGGATTCATTATCACTGTAAATGGTGACTGGATTCATCATGTATCTGATGCGTCTCACAGTCCGCCACTCGCCCCCACAGCTGTATCGCCATCATCCTACTGCTGTTTCTAAGGAGTACATACGTTCTCCCCAAGATCGAGTTCAGATTTCCTCTTACAGTCCAAGGACTTGCTGGTTGTTAGGTTAATTGGTCATTGCAAATTGTCCCATGATTTGGCCAAGGTTAAACGGCGGGTTGCTGGGCTGTGACTCAGAGGGCTGGAAGGGCCTATTCCGCGCGATATCTCAATAAATAAATAAATTTCTTCAGACATAGTGCGCCATTCAAGAAAATGCAGAGCGTTCTAGCTGCAGCAGCTGTGAGTGCTTTCATTCTGTGATAGTCCATTTCCCCACCTGCAGTTGGGCTCCCAACACCCAAAACCGAACTGATCCCGCCAATTATGAACTCTCTTTCAAGGACTCTTCAGCTCATGTTCTTCATATTTATTACTTGCTTGTTTGTTCCCTCTCTTTGTATTTGCACAGTTTGTCTTTTCCACAGTTGTTGTTAGTCTGTCTTTGTGGTTTTTCATTGACTCTATTCAGTCTCTTCATTGTTGCCTTGAATGCTCACAAGGAAATGAATCTCAGGGTAGTATATGCTTAACATTATTGTACTTTGATAATAAGTTTACTTTGAACAGTAAATCAAAGGACAGCTACTACATGACATGAGCTCACTTTTGATGACATTGTTCTACAGTCTGGTATGCAATCCCATACATACATGCTGCTGATGTGTAAGGAATGTTATGCACCATAAAAGTTGAGGTGTGCTCAAATAATGATTCCACTGTATGGAGCATTCTACAGCAGCCAGTATTGTTTGACAGAAGATTCTCAAGGTTTATGGTCGATATGCCTTTTCCTCTAGAATCTCAGTGACGTGAACCACTGTTTGGTTCAAACAGTGAGTTTATATGTTTATCCCATTGATACTGCATCATTTGGATAAGATTGTATTTTGGCTTTAAAATAAGCATCGCCAGAGCATATGAAAAGTATAAATTGGTCAGTTATGTACTGTAAGTCATAATTAATAACAGGCAATAATTGAATAATTGCTCTCAGAAAAACGATTTGAAATTATCTTTGTTTCTTCAATTGCAATTGAAACAATTCAGATAATAGAGTGAAAATTTTGTGATTAGTTAATGTACATTCATGAGATACTCAAAGTATGGTGTAAATCAGAAGATGCATTGAGCTAAATAGAACATTTAAAATTGCTGTGGTTGGCAGTTTTTGGATAGAATAATATGGCAGTGAAAAAATAATAAAAGCTGATGTCAACAAAAGTAAAAACTGTTGGAGTATTCTGCAGTTAAGTGAATATAGCAGATACTAATTCAAACAGGAATCAGTCTTCAGTTCTAAATGTGGATAGTAAATTGCAAATAGTAAACTGAAATCAAAAGCCCACTGAGATATGATTTGCAAACCGCTAAGACAATGGGGTTGTGTTAATTGGCCTGCATCATACCAGGCAACATGGATAATTAATAGTTTTTTGTGTACCCAGGATATATGAGTACCTGGAGAGTCCTGACAACTTTAATTTTGGGTGTCTGGCTTTCTGAATTCTGTATTCAGAAGGTTTGGGTCTTTGATCATTCAGAGGTGTTTTCCACAGTAGGTATGTAATTCAAAGCCCAAAATATTGAAATAAATGATGTAATTGTAGTTATTGAAATTGTATTGAATCACCTGCTGTTATCTTTGACCTTAAGGCTATTAAAGTGTGAGGTATTCTTGGGTTTTGTGAGCCTGTGCCAAGAGGGTCTCGAGAATGTTGTCTGCTTGTTGTGATGAATAAAGACTTGTATATCTCCAGCTTCAGTGTCTTTCAGGTGACTTTGATCACAGTCACAACAAAACATTGAATTGAAGTTGTTCTATATGCAATAGAGCTGTTCTGCTTGAAAAGGTGAATTAATTACCATTCCAGTAGAGGTGGGGATTCCTGTGGTAGAATGTCATAAATCTAATGTTACTGTACTTACTGCACTGAAACATAATATCAGAGCTTTAGAATG
Source organism: Hypanus sabinus (assembly GCF_030144855.1). Classification (NCBI taxonomy): domain Eukaryota; kingdom Metazoa; phylum Chordata; class Chondrichthyes; order Myliobatiformes; family Dasyatidae; genus Hypanus; species Hypanus sabinus. The sequence goes on along the minus strand of NC_082719.1, from coordinate 62,567,889 downwards.
GTCCACAGACTTGTATGAAATTATTAAGGCATTGAAATAATATTAAAAAATTGTGTGTTTAGCTGTTGGGTTTACAAGCATGCTTTTTCTAGGTAAAGAAGAAATATTCTGAGACAATTACTGGATGTAGAATCGATCCCAACCAGGTAACTAACAACATGGGATAAGATTTCCTTTCTGTGGATTATGTAACAAAATCTACTGGCTGTTCAAAACAAATAACATACAAAAAAAGAAGCGTTTTTCCTACAATAATTTTTGGCTAATTTTAAGATCCTCTGTTATGCTGCGTGTTATTCACAAGGACATTGACTTAACATAATTTTCTTGACAATTGAGGTTACTGACATTCATTTAAATATACCGATGATGTAATATAAAAGATGCTAATTCTTTTTGTAACATGTTCACTTGTGTTAAGACCATAAGATATGGGGGCAGGATTAGACAATCAAATCTGCTTGCCATTTCATCATGGCTGCTCCATTTCCTTCTCAACTCCATTCTTCTGTCTTCTCCTTATCACCTTTCACACTTAATCTCTGTTTTAAATGGACATCCCTTTATTTTGAAGCTGTGCACTCTGTTCCTAGATTCCCTCACCAGAGGAAACATCCTATTCACTTTCATTCTATCCAGGCCTTTCAACATTCGATAGGTTTTTATGAGATTTCTGCCCCCCCCCCACCCCATCTTCTAAATTCAATTGAGAACAGGCCCAGAGTCTTGAAATGCTCATATGATAACTCTTTTATTCCACAGGTCATTCTTTTGAGTCTTCTCTAAACCTTCTCCAATGCCAGCACATTCCTCCTTAAACAAGGGGCCCAAAACTTCACACAATACTCCAAGTGAGGCCTCATCAGTGTCTTAGAAAGGTTCAGCATTACATCCTTGCTTTTATATTCTAGTCCTCTTGAAATGAATGAGAACATTGCATTTGTCTTCCTCACCACTGATTCAACCTGCAAATTAATTTTTTGGGAATCCTGCATGCGGGCTCCCAAAAATCTTTGTTATGTTTTGTAACTTCAAAGCATTAAACTAATTGAAGGGAAGACGTGGGAATCTGGGAATGCAGATCTAACTTTATGTTTACTTTAAGCAAGGTGCACACTTACCACATGATGGTCTGATTACGTATGCAATTCATATATTTGTACATATAATTCATGAATTATTTCAATGAACAAGAATGCTTAATCAACCAATTAATTACTCTAATATTAAATACACAACACTCCTCCCTACTTAACTATAAGTTCCAACTCAGTAGAGAATGCATCTCAACTATATACTCAATATACTACATAACACAACTACTATACTATACAGGCATCCACAGCATAGTAAATTTTAAATTGTCCCATTCTGGTCTAAAGATTTAATTGCTATGGAGGATATCTTACTCTTGTGGAATAATGTCTTTCCTGACAAAGAGGACCACTCTGTTTGGCAGGTGAAACTTGTGGCTGTGAAACAGTCTCAGGTTCTGGGGTCTCCTCTGTGGTGGTTGTAGAAGTTGATTCTAAGACTGCAAAAAGTGGTTCTGACAGTTCTGGATGCCTTTCTTCATCCTTTTTCTTCCTCTAGTTTGTTCATCTTGATCCTGGGAATATACAGTGCCTATAAAATGTATTCACCTTCTTGTAAGTTTTTGTGTTTTATTGAATCACGGTGGATTTAATTTGGCATTTTGACATGATCAACAGAAAAAGGCTCTTTTGTGTCAAAGTGAGAAGGGATCTCTACAAAGTGATTAAATTAATTACAAAATTGGATCGAGGTCTGTACTCTGAGTTGTCCACTCCAGGACATTATTTTGTTGTTTTTAAGCCAGTTTTGGCTTTATGCTTGGGATTATTTGCTTGCTGGAAAACAAATCTTCTCCCAAGTTGCAGTTCTCTTGCAGACTGCATCTAGTTTTCCTTTAGAATTTCCTTATATTTTGTTGCATTAATTTTACCCTTTACCTTCACAAGCCTTCCAGCACCTGCTACATGAAATATCTCCACAGCGTGGTGCAACGACCACCATGCTTCATGGTAGGGATGGTGTGTTTTTGATGATGTGTGGTGATTAGTTTGATGGCCAAAAAGATCAATTTTGGTTTCATCAGACTGTAGAACCTTCTAGCTGACTTCAGAGACTTCCAGCAAAGTCTAGCTGAGATTTCATGTGGGTTTTTCAACAGTGGTTTTCTCTTTGCCACTCTCCCTTAAAGCTGTGACTGGTGAAACACCTGGGTAACAGTTGTATGTGCGGTTTCTCCCATCTCAGCCACTGAAGCTTGTAACTGCTCTGGAGTTGGCATAGGTCTCTTGGTGGCCTCTCTTAATACACCCCTCCTTGCACGGTCTTTTTGAGGACGGCCTGCTCTAGGCATATTTACAGCTGTGCCATGTTCTTTCCATTTCTTGAGGATTGACCTAACTGTACTCCAAGGGATATTGAGTGATTTGGAAATTTTCTTGTATCCACCTCCTGACCTCTGCTTTTCAATAACCTTCTTGCGGAGTTGCTTGGAGTTTTCTTTTGTCTTCATATGTGGTTTTTTCCAGGATACTGACTCGCCAGCAGTTGGATGTTTAGATACAGGTGTATTTTTACTACCATCAATTGACTGTGCACTGTGATCTCCTTTTAACTAATTATATCTCTTCTAAAACCAATTGGCTGCAGCAGTGCTTATATGGTGTGTCATATTAAAGGGGTTGAATATTTAGGCAATCAATTACTGTATTTTTGTGTATTTGTAATAATTTAGATCACTTTGTAGAGATCTGTTTTCATTTTGACCCGAAATAATTTTTTTCTGTTGATCAGTATCAAAAAAAGGAAATTAAATCCACTATGATTCAATGTTATAAAACAATAAATCATGAAAATTTCCAAGGGGGGGGGTGAATATTTTTTTTATAGGTCTGTACATTTGGTTCAATGGAATCTTCTCTTATTATTCTTTCGATTTGCTCCCTTTACGATCTGATCTCTCCTTGGTTTCTTCATCCACAGCATCATTTGAAGAATTCTCTGTTTTTGTATCTCCATTGACTCCTTTCTTCTTAGCTCTTCATTCCCCCAGCTGGGCTTTGGTCTTTGCATCTACGTTTACAAGGAGCTGTTTGTCTCCCACTTGAAGTTCATGCAATAAGCCTAATGCATGCAGAGTAGACTCTGGTTCTTTATAGTCACAAAAAGCCAAATGCTTGCATCTTTCCTGAAGCTCCTTGAACTTTCTTCCTGCTTAAAAACAGGTCACATTTCACAAGTAACTGCCTGATTAACATATCAGAAGCTTTCTCGGATATGTTGCCTACAAAAACTCTTGTAGTCGAACTAATGCTTTTGTCACTTTCACAACTCCTCTGAGCAGCGTCGTCCTTCTTTGGTAAAAATGCTTTCCAACTGGATGCACAAAGGTTGGCACCAACACCTGTTTGTCCTCTGATGGGCAATGGTTCATGGTGGTTGGCATGGAGACAGTTGGGCCATCATCTAATACCTTTTCTTATTTTACATTCAGATAGCAAGGGGTGTGGCGTGCAAATTGTGGATGGATCTCCAGTCAAGTTGCAGTTTTCTAGCCAGTTACATTCCCACTTTGCTGGTCCTCCTCATCATCCAAATTGTTGACCTACAATGTGGCTGTTGGTAGTTGCATTTCACTATTACTATGCCATTCCCACAGGAGTTATCTTGTGTTCAGTATTAGTTCTTAGTTGGATACTTGGAAATGTAATATCAGTTTAATATCTTGGAAATGCTGTTCCAACTCATTTTGTAGAATTACTAAAATGGCTGAACCAGTGTCTTAATTTCATTTTAATTAATTTGCCGTTCACTTCTGGCGTAAGCCATATCGCTTGTCTATTATTAATTTTTGCACTGTAAATAGTAAGGTTGCACAGTCCTGTGTTTTTTTTCCCATCATTATCAAAGTTTTCATCAACAGCATGCTGGTCAGTGTCCTTTTGCAACTGCAACTTGACTTTTTAGCTGTCTTTTCTCTGCAGTCCACTTATTTTTGTCTGCCTGATATGCTCTTTGTATGTGTCCTACTTTGTTGCATTTTCTGCAAGTTTTGCCTTTAAACCTGCATTGGTATGCTGTATGTGAACCCCTGTCACAACGGTAGCATAATTTGTTCAGCCAGGCTAGTATCTGTTTAGATGTCTCAATTTTGTTCATGCTCAGTTTCATTCCTGACTGCAACTCAATTGGTTCTCTGTGTGTGGTTTCCATTGAAACAGTAATTTCAATGGCCTTCTTAAATGAAAGTCGTGCTTGAGTTAGGAGACATTTTTGAATATTTTCTTGTAACATTCCACAAACTAAACTATCAATCTCTCAACATCATTAAGTTGAATATGGAACTGATAATGCTCAGACAGCTTCTTTAATTCAGTGACGTATGCTGAAAAGGACTCCGTTCCTTTTGATTTTGCTTATTAAGTCTAAAGCATTCTACAATCAACAATGCCTTTGTTTCTAAATGTTTCTCCGTTACTTTCACAATATCATCAAAGCTCATTTCTGCTGGTTTGGTTGGAGCAGTTAAACTTTGAAGCAAAATTTAAGCAGCAAAATTGGTACTTGATTCTCATTGGGTATTTAATTTGCTTCAAAATATTGTTTAATTAGCTGATTATGCCTGTTCCAGTTATCTTTTGTGTGATCAAACTTATCAATCTTTCCAATGTAGCCAGCCATTTCTGCTTTTATTCATGATTATTATTACTCACTCTTTATGAACCTACAAATTCTTCAGTTTTCTTCTTTTATTTTAACTCAACAGTCTATGCAAATGCTGTGCTGTTCTTTTAGTTTGCATGTCTGGTTCTGCTTTAACAGGTCGGTAGACTCCTCATGTTTTTTAAAATTCCTCATCAGGAATGTTATGTCTTGTAATTTCAAAACATTAAACTAATTCAAAAGAAAACATGGGAGCTCAGGAATGTAGGTCTAACTTTGTGGTTACTTTAAGCCAGGCATGCACGTATCACGTCATAGCACGATGACTTCCCAACACTGCCTTCCATCTGCCACCCCTTTGTTCATTCTTCTAATCTGTATAAGTCCTTTTGCAGCCTCTCTGCTTCCTCAACACTATTTGCCCCTCCATCTATCTTTGTATTGTCTGCAAACTTGGCCACAAAGCCATTGATTTCATTATCCAAATCGTTGACCTACGATGTAAAAAAAGAAATGGACTCAAAACAGAATCCTGTGGGACACCAGTAGTCACTGGCAGTCAATCCCAAAAGAATCCCTTTTTCCCCAATCTTTGTCTCCTGCCAATCAACCAATGCACTGCCCATGCTGGTATCATTGCTGTAATACCATGGGCTCTTATCTTGTTTAACAGCCGCCAGTGTGGCACCTTGTAAAAGGCCTTCTGAAAATCGAAATACCCAACATCTACCAATTCTCCTTTGTCTATCCTGCTTGTTATTTCTTCAGAGAATTCCAACAGATTTGTCAAGCAAGACTTTCCCTTGAGGAAACCATGCTGACTTTGACCTAATTTATCATGTGTCTCCAAGTAGCCCAGAACCAGTCTCCAAGTAGCCCAGAACCACAATCTTAACAGTCAACTCCAACATCTTTCCACCCACTGAGGTCAGGCTAACTGGTCTATAATTTCTGTGCTCAATAATAATTGTCCTACTAGACTATTTGTGTCATTTGTGTCACAGTTGATTGATTGCTACTTTGATTTCAGAGGTCTTAACATGTGGGTTACCTCAAGAGGTCCTCTCTTATGTGTTTGTTCTTTTGAACCAAAACTAATGAGGTTTGGATCTGAGTTTGAAAATCTAGTTCAATGGTACCATAAAAACAACCTCTCAATGTCAGAGAAACCAAGGAACTGATTATTGCCTACAGGAGGAAGAAGCTGTTGATCCATGAGCCAGTCTTCATTAAGGGATTGGAAATGGGGAGGGTCAGGAACTTTGTTAAGTTTCTTGGTGTTACCATTATCAGAGGATCTGTCCTGGGAGTAGCATGTAAGTTCCATCATTTTAAAAAAAAAAGAATGACAGGCCTCTTCTTTCTTGGAAGTTGCATAGATTCAGCATGTCATCTGAAACTTTGACAAATTTCTATTGATGCATAGGGAAGAGTATCCTGACTGGTTGCATCATGGCCTGGTATGGAAACATCAATGCCCAGGAATGGGAAAGTCTAGAAAACATGGTGGATACAGCCCAGTCCATTACAGAAAGTCCTCCCCAATTCCTGAACACATTTACTAGGAACACTGCTGCAAGAAAGCAGCATCCACCATCAAGAACCCCCATCATCCAGGCCATACTCTGTTGTCACTACTACTGTCAGGCAGGAGGTACAGGAACCTTGGGATCCACACCACCAGGTTCAGGAACACTTATTGCCCTACAACTATCAGACTCCTGAACCAATTGGATAACTTCACTTACATCAATGCTAAACTGTCTCTACAACATATAGATTCACTTCCACAGACTCTACAACTCAGTATTATTTATTTACTTTAAAAAATTATTTATGTGATTTCTCTTTATTTGCACATTGCTGATGCAGTAACAGCTTCACATGAGTCTATTTCTGAAGGATGGGTGTTAGTAGCTGGAATGTTATTGCTGACCCATTTCTTCATGTATGGATAAATGGAATTAGCTGAACACCGGGACCATCGAGAACAGGGAGCCCAGGAGTCTGAAACACATCTGCTGAGCACTTTTTGATAGCAGTCTTGTGTTTTGCAGTATGCCGCTACCATTGACGATGGGGACATTCATAGAGCTTCCTAATGCTGCTTAATCTCTTGCACCATTCGTCCCTGGAAGAAATAGGTGTGCAGGCATTTTGTCTGATCCACTGGTTGTGGAAATTCTTGCCTCTTTCTATGCCATGCTGTTCCTGCTCTTTAACAAATGTGTAGTCTTGTGCCACGTTTTCATCAGTTTGGTCTCAGAGATTTCTGTTGCACATTGTGTCATTCTGCATGGATGAAATGGACTAATTCCTGTCTGGTTATGGACAGGAGGGGGAAGCCCAGGCTGGCAGCAGCTTGTGTTATTTTTGTGAAGCTTGATGTGGCACTCCCTCTGCTTTTTGCACCACAGATAATTTTGAAAATACCTGCTTAGTAATTTTTTAAGTGAGACTTTCTTAAGGAGGGTACATTTATATATTTATCATTACTCTGTGGTTAAGTTGTTCACAGCAGCAAATGCAAATTTTGACCACCAACGTAACGTAGAAGAATATTGTCCTCAGTGTCTTGGCCTTCACATGGCCGCTAATCGTAAAATAAGCTGGTAGAAAACTTCTAGTTTGAATTAATCTTTTAAGGGACAGTGCTTATTTTTCTAATATAAATTGTCAGCAGCTTGCTGCAATGCTGATGGTGCTTTGTGACTCTGTGTTAACAGTTTCATGGATGAACAATTCCATGCAGTTCTCAGCAGCTGCTGGTGCGGTTTGCTATTTGCCTGAGGCTGGTGGGAGGGGAGAGTCTCACGTAGAGAATAAATATCTCAATACTATATTGATGTAGCTGTGAGTCATAGAGAGGCTGTTACTGCAGAACATTCTGCTTCATGCAGCCTCAGTTGAATAAAATTCTAGTCATTGTATGTATGCGCACGCACACACACAAGTCTTTGAAGATTTTATTTATATTTGCATCTCTGGGATCGATGTCCATGCTCTCAGGAATTCAGCTAACGCATGGTGTGGAGAGTGTGTGGTGAGTCCGAAGATCTGATGCTGATGGTTGGGGCATTTGATGTTTGCAAATGTGAATGGATTGGAAAGCCTCATCTACACTTTGCAGTTTGCATGTAAACCTGGAGTTTGCCAGGATGAGAAGTGCTGCTTCTGATTGCACACTGTAGCAATATTTGCCTCTCTGTTAGCTCTTTGTGCTGCGAACTGAACTCAGAAACACTAATGCCTCTTTGATCTGAGGGATCAATGATTTAATGCTTGGACTGATGCCTGGTGCCAGTGCTGTTTTTCTTCCGAGTGCTACATGCCATTGCAGTAACAACCAACAACTGTATAGCTGCAACTATAATGAAAGTAAGCAGAACAGAAACCCGGGTCTTGTAGTAATAGGGTAAGTGCAAAATACTTTCAGTGAGTAATAAATTTTACTGGATCTTTGGAAAAGCTTTATGCATCTTACACAACAGGTATGCAAAATATTAATGGCCAAAGAGTCATTAACTGTTGATGTGCCATTTTAATACACTGTATTTGTTGCTCAAGTCAAATTGGGGAAGTATGTTCTTTAAGTGATTTGTTCTCTAATGTTTACAAGGGGCTATCTGTTATCTCCTAAAGCATGACTTTTGAAGATTTACTGAATAGGACTGTTCCATGTAAAAGATCTGCAAATTTCTCCTTTACTGTCTCTGGTAAAGTTCTCTCAATATTTCATAACTAATACACCTAAATGTTACTGTTTTTTTAAGTCTTTCACAATGTTGACTAGTTTTGAAAAACAGGAAAAAAAAGCACACAAGTGTATTATAATTTGACAAAGGACACAGTACCTCAAATGAAAAGCTCAGACTAGAAATTTCTTCACACAGGAAGGTGTGTGCCAAAATACTACAGTGCCATGTCAGTTTATCTGGATCTTCTGGGGAAATAAATTTTGAAAGAGCACAATTCTTTGGTCTTTAGCACTGCCATGCACAATGGTTGATCATTATGTCTTGAAAAATGCTGCTTACTTGTGGAGTGATCCATTCTGGTAGAAGTTGTGGTTCAGAGGGGAAATGTAGGGAAATGTTTTTTGAGTTACCTCCTACTAGGAATATGGAGTTGAACGCAAATCGGCACTTGACTGGATATCAGGCTGTAAAAGTTGGAATTGGAGCTGACAACTGATGGAAGGGATTGGTGTTGGGAGTTGACTTATTCCAACAATAGTAGAAGCTGTTGCCTGCGTTATACTGCTTGCATCTGATCCACTGGTGTATCAAAGAATCTATTGTTGCCTTTCATTGGCAGATGCTGTAAATGTGGATTAAGTAAGGGTTGTCTTTTAAAGGAAGTCACAGACAGGCTTTCATTCCATTAGTCATGCCCTGCTGCTAATAACATTATTAAATGTGCATTGCATGCAGATTGACCTAACTTCTTTATGCCCAATGAACTCAATGCATGGAAACACCCTTTGCACAAAAAGCACAATTCAGTATTCCACCACATGTACTTCGTGCTTGAGTTCAATCTGTATCATAGTAAGATAAAAATAATTTACTATATGTTTGAATCTATATAGATTGAACCCAAACTCGTATATTAAACTATTTTGAAGAACTGCACATCAATAACTGTTAACAGTTAATTGTAAACAAGGGAAAAATCTGCAGATGCTGGAAATCCAGGCAACACATGCAACATGCTGGAGGAACTCAGGAGGCCAAGCAGCATCTACAGAAAAGAGTAAGCCAAGACCCTTCATCAAGATTCATGAAGGGTTTTAGCCCGAAAAATTGACTATTTACTCTCTTCTATAGATGCTGCTTGCCCTGCTGTGTTCCCCCATTTTGTGTGTTTCTAACAATTAATTGTGTTTCCATTGTCAGTAGTTGTATGATGAATATAGAGATGAATTAATCAATACTTCATTGTAAAGCCATCATTTATTGAGTCATTCTGCAAAGAAACCTTTAGCACATCATGTCTGTGCCGATTGCTTTGCTTATGTATACAATCCCGTCTGCCCATATTAGCACATCTTGCCTATCCAAGTGCTTTGCAGTTATGGATTGGTTGACCTCTGGCCAAATTATGTTGAGAATAATAAATTACACCAATTTTGAAACCAAGTTAACAAATTGAAAACATTCTTTTAAACGGTGTGTTTTGAAACCATTTACACTTTCTGACTTTGACCAGTTAACATTAATCATTAACTTAATGACCTTGCTGTGACATTGGTGTATAGTAATTCAATGAACTGTGAATTGGCCATAGCTCACAGTTGTAAAACATTTATTAATATATGTATATCACTTAGGGTTCAAGCAGGAATGTGGCTTTTTCAAGCACCGCAGGGAGAATCAGTCTTAAACTTTCTTGCTGATGAATAGGATAGTTTGGGCAGTTTCAGGGCAAGTTTGTTGCCAGATAAGTCACTGGATGTCAAGCTTTTTTAAAAAAAGAATCTGAGTCATAAATGAAATAATGGCTTTGTCATCAACCTCAGCAAGAGTTGCCCATGAAGATCTAGCAATCCCTCTTTCAATAACTTCAAAATTTTTCATCCCTGTTGCTGTCAAGAACACCAGACCTCAACATCTGTCAATTGTGATATAATCAAGCTGGTTGAAAAACCAGTCTTGATAATTCTCACATACAACAAACCAGGAAGCAAAAATGTCAATTTTTAATGGTTGGAACACACACGCTTGATTAGCATGGAGAGTGAGATGGTAAACCATTTATAATAAAGGAAATAAATGATTTCCCTTAGTTTGAAATGTGCATCTGCATTACGGTATGCTTGAATCAAATCAGTTTTTCCTCTGGGCCGTATAGTTCATTATATTATTATACTTGTATAAACCTCAGTTATTTTAGTGGGGAATGTTGGTAGTTTAAGTTCAGAATAGTTTTAATTTTTTAATAATTTCTCCTGATTATAGTGGAGAATGCCGTGTATAAAAGAGTATTATATCACTGAAGTTGCCACCTATGGAATTCCTGCTCATCTTTGTTCAAAGCTGAAAGTAAATTTATTAAAGTATGAATATACTACCTAGACATTCATTTCCTTAGCAGGCATTTACAGAAAATAAAGAAAAACAATAGAATTTATGAGAAACTAGAAACTAAATGAGAACAGAAGAAATAACAGTGATGGTAGGCTATTTTGGTCTTTTGAGCCTACTATACCATTTATCAAGATCATGGCTGACTTTTTACACAGCTGAGCTCTTTATTCGTAAACTACTAACTGGTTAAGCTATAAAATAAAAACTATGACAGAGTATACAGACATTTTTTTTCTCAGACTTGAAATCTTCATATCAGAAGGCATGCATTTAAAGTGGAAGGGAGTAATTTCAAAGGAGATGTGAGGGAAAAGATTTTTTAACATGGCGAGTGATGGGAAGGTATCACCTGGGGTGGTGGCAGAGGCGGAAATGTTATGGATTTTTAAGAAACGTTTAGATAGACACATGACAGTGAGGAAAATGGAAGGATATATATTATGTAGGTAGAAGAGATTGGTTAACCATTTAATTGTTTTGACAAAACATTGTGGGCTGAAGGGCCTATTCCTGAGCTGTACTGTTCTATGTTCTAACAAAGACTGACAAACAACCAAAATAAGGCAAATTATGCAAATAAAAAATGTATCTAAATAGTACTGTGAACATGACTTTTAGGGACCTTGAAAATCAGACTAGTCAGTTCAGTTCTGAGGTGAGTGAACTTACCCATACTGGTTCAGGAGCCTGATGGTGTAAGGTACTAATTTTGGCTTGTAATGGGCATTATGACAGCCACTAAGTCCGAATTAATATTTCATTTATATTCCTTATCTTTTAAGTTTATTCTGAGCTCTTCCATCATCAGATTTCTGAAGTTTCCTGAACCTCTTTTGCAGTATACCATCCATCCCAGTCACCTCATTACTGCCCTTGATTAAGATGGTGATAGCTGTTTGTATTCATGATGTTGGATACTCAGCTGTAAAAAGGCATTGAGGTAGAAAGAGAGGATGATATTGATGAACGGTATAGCCGCCTCAAACAACCAAACAGTTTAACTGCTATTCGTAAACACAAAGTACACTGCAGATGCTGGGGTCAAAGCAACACACACAACACACTGGAGGAACTCAGCAGGTCAGGCAGCATCTGTGGAAGCGAATTATCAACATTTCGGGCTGAGACCCAAGTCCTAACAAAGCGTCTTGGCCCGAAACTTTGACTGTTCGTTTCCACGGATGTTGCCTGACCTGCTGAGTTCCTGCAGTGTGTTGTGCATGTTACTTACAGCTGCTATTATTTCTTCTGTTCTTATGATGATGAGAGCAGAATCCCCAGATGAGCTTGTCACTGGTTATTCCCCTGGCTCAGTAGTGTTAATTATGCGCAAACTTGATAAAGTCATAAAATGCTGGAAAACCTCAGTGGGTTAGGCAGCATCTTCTGACTTGTGAGGTTACAATCTTTTCAGTAAAGTGGTGACGTACATTGAAGTACAAAAGAAAAACATGATGCTATCATTTGATCCTGGTTAATGTACGAAGTAAATATTCTTTGAAAATCATGAAGGATATTCTTCAAAGTGGCTAGACTTGCTTGATTACAGTAATTTTTCACTCGTTTTCCAGTTTTCATAAAGCGATGCTGAACTGAGAATGTTCTCATGCACCTCTTGATAGGATCTGGTTCTCTTTCTTTTCACTCTGCATTATGCAACAAGTGTATGTATCTGAAATAGCAACCGGACATCACTGGGTTATTTTTGAGGAATACCTACGTGGTGATGTCTACACTTTAAAGTAGACAATTATAAAAAGCATTTGATAATGTGCAGTCTTGTAGAAGGCAAATCTTCATCTAAGCATTGGAATAATAGTTCCTTGAAGGGATTTGAGCAAGTGCCATCTTGCCATTAAAAATGCCTATGTTTAGGACTAATCTTCCATTTCCTCTCCTTTCTTTGTGGCTCGTATCAATTTACAACACAGAAAAAGACCATTCAACTCATCAAGTTGAGACAATCCTAACTGTTCCATTAACCACTTACTTTCCTGTAGACCCGCAATGGATTTTCATTCATGTACCCACTAACTTCTGCTTTTGTTTCTTTTGTCACTTACTTATATGAAAGAGTAATGTCTAGTGGCCTGGTTAATCTGCTGGAAGTGGAAGGAAACAGGTGCACCCAGAGGAAATCTGCACAGTAACAGGCAGAATGTTCAAACTCCACACAGTACCTATGGTCAGGAGTGGATTTGGGACCCTACAAGGCAACAACATTAACTACTGTGCTATCCTGTCCCTTTTACGTAGTTCAGTCTAGTTTTTGTACTGTGTCATGTAACACCATGGTCCTGAAAAAATGTTGTCTCATTTTTACTATTGTCTCATTTTGTACCAGCAGTTATGGTTGAAATGACAATAAAAGTGACTTGACTTGGTATTCTGGTGGTACTCTGTGACAAGTGTATTTTAATATTTTGTATATGGTGAGACTGTTTCCACTCATTGACATGCATTTGTATTTAGATAGACTCTTATTTATTATAATTGCAATTTCTATTATGCTATTTTTGTCAAGCTTTGTAAAGCTATTGTGCGTTCCGTCCAAATTGTTACTTGGAAGATCATGGGCTGCATTGTTTAATCATGGATTCCCCCTTCTTCAATTGCACGATTTTTCAAAGAAGTGTTGACAGGTGCACTCTGCTTTTGCCAGATCTATTTTTAGCACAATCCCTTGGAGGAGGACATCAGTATTGCTCTGATGTAAGCTTTTGTAGCAATTAGAATCAGTTCACCTGAAAGATAAAGAAAACATGAACTAAATGTGGTCTTTTCTTTTGGAACACTTTTTTTCACCAGTTTAAAGCTGGTTTGGTTGATATGTGTAAGTAGAAATTTGAGTGTGCCAAATCTTTTTGGGAATGCTTTTGGTATAGGATAAATTTCTCATTGAACAGTGATATATGAGGTTCTTTCTCCACCAGCACTTCCATCCCACCAAAGCTGGGCCTCAAGTCTCCTCCATGGGAGTTTCCATGTTGCATGTAGCCAGTCATTGAAGAAGAAAGAAACAGTAGGGGCTCAAAGCTTAATAGAGAAATTTTGTACCCATTTCTGGTTCCTTATACCCATCAAAAATTGTCCCTTTCATTTTTTAATGGGATTTTTGTTTTCTCTTGCACTTTATTCCGTCATCTTCTGCCCCCCAAAAACATGTCATCAATTGTGCAAGTCAAAAAATTACATTTAGTGCAAATTACTGCCTCATTACTTTGAAAAACATAAGTATTTTATTTCCAAAACAACCCACATTTATTGATCTTGTTTCTCCTCAATCTGGGATTTTAAACAGTCAATATTTTAACTGTATTCTTTGTCCTCATCAAAGTCTGTGTTCTTCAAGAACCACAAATTTGGTCTCGGATGAGCATTGACCCCTTGAGGTTGGAGGCAAGTTCACTCTCACCAGTTTTCACCTGAGGACTATTTTCAGGCTGTGACTGCTGATCTCTGCTATATTTCATAGTTCGCTGCATTTCTAATCTGGCAGGTCAAGAGAGCTGCTTCTCAAGAAGATACTTCAAATACTTTACTGTTGGCTTGCAAGAATGGATACTTGCATTCTTCCTGTTTGCAGACGGCACTAAAATGCAGGCATTCACAGACTACACTCATGCCTTCAGAGATCTCCCCGGGATATCATTGGTGTAGTCTGTGAATGCCAGCATTTCATGGAATTATTAGTACCTCGCTATACCAATAGTCACTTCCTTGGACAAAAATAGCCCTCTGATGACTTGACCAATTTCTTCTGATCCTAGTGATGCATTCTCTGATCTCTTTCCCATCATTACACCAGCCATTTATTGGTTAGTACTTCTCCCTATGGCTGGAAGAGTATTGTCTCTGTTGTGGGCTGTTCCTGTTAATAAAATCCATATATACAACTCTCCTTGCTAAGCATTGTAGCTCTTGTAACTCATCAGTGGGGAATGGGATTCTGAAATTAAAATTATAATTGTAACATTGAACTGTAGTGTAAACCTAATGAATAAAATTCTTGTTTGTCATTTAACTTTCTCTGTTGATTTTAGAGTTACCTTTGACACAATTTTGGCACTATGTAAATTGCATGGAACAAATTTTAGGCTGAGGTCTCTATATGTATAATAAATGTTAAATATCAATGCAAACATTCTGCGAGAATCTAAGCACTATTGGATTGAATGTTGTATTCGGGAGGGTGGGATTAACATAGATAGTCTAGTGTATAGTATATTGAAAGTCAGCATGAACATGATGGGCTGAAGGGCCTATTTCTGTGCTAAATGACACTGGTGCATAGTAACAACTTGTAATAATTATTAAATAGAATACTCAAGAATAAACTAAGCCGAGGAGCATGACAGTAGAAATTTTAGTTCAAAGCTTCTACTGTCATTCCCCATTGCTCAGTTTATTCTTGTAAATTTTATCATTCTCTTAAATATGATCTGCAAATTATTTAGGAACATCCCAATTGCAGAAGCCCACTTCAGTTGCTGAAGATAGTGCAGTACATTGAGCAGAAGTGAAATGTACCAAGTTAGTCTTACTGTCTTATTGCTATATGGGTATACATGCAGATTTCACAAGGAGATAGCTTCACGGTTAGATTCTAGTCTACCTTCATCCTGGATGAATTTTATTGAATTCCCACTAAACTCTGCTGACAGATTTCAGGACTAATAAATACTTTGTAACTATTTTGCTAAGAAGTAAGCAATATTTAATTATAAACTTTTTTTTATTACCAACAGGAAGGGGTTATTAAAAGGAACCAGCTGTCTTCCTGGGAAAGCAATTGATTCTCTTCCAACTAATTTTACAAAACATGTCCAAGGAGCAATTCATAGTTACAACAGGTAAAATGTTTTCATGCATTATTCAAGTGATAATTAGAGAGAAACTGTACAGTAATGAATGATTAATGTACACAGGATTAGTTTAATCGTGAAGTGAAGCCAGGTGTGATTGTTGAATATTGGTGCATTTGTACTGACTATGCACTTGCCTAGATATCACTGTCCTCTTTGAAGGTGTAAATACAAAGGCTGTAGGTTCATTTATTTGAAACAAATCTTCACCCTCTTTTCAAACTCTGGAATATGACACTTTTTTCCATTTTGTTTATTTAGTTGTCATTAAATTTTCTATTGATCTTGAGATAAACATTTTGGCTTTACAGGGATATTTATTATTATTTTGTCATTGAGTCTTGGAGGAATTGAGCCTGGAAATAGACCCTTTGAGCCACCCACCATTATGCACCCATACTTTACACTAATTCAAAGGTTTCAAGGGTACACTTAATGTCAGAGAATATACATATATGTCCTGAAATGCTTTTTCTTCGCAACCATCCACAAAAACAAAGGAGCGCCCCCAAAGAATCAATTAACTGTTAGAACCCCAAAGTACCCCCAGCTCCCCTCCCCCCCATGCGTAAGCGACAGCAAGCAATGTTCTCCCCTTCACCCACTGGCAAAACAAAAGCATCGGCAACCTCCACTGAGCACTCGAGCGTGAGCAAAGTAACAGCAAAGACACAGACTTGCAGTTACCCCAAGACTGCTTGCTCACCCGGTATTTGACATACTACAGGATTTCTCTCTCCCTAATAAGGGAGAAAGAGATGTCTCTGTTTCATAGTGAGTGGGGAAACATAACAAACAACTTGCTGGTTTAAAATGTTATAAGTAAGTTATGTTGCTTTTTCTCAGCTCTGTGCCCAAAGATCTTGGGTCTCTGGGCACACAGCCTTAGATCTTCCATCACCCATGACACACCAATCTCCCACCTGGACATCGACCTCCAATCCCCCTGTCTCCGGAGCCACAATATCTCAGCCCTCTGAAGGCGTGCGGAGCTCTTAGGCCGCACCTTTGGTGTGCCGACTAACGGTCAGTCATGAAACCCCGAGAGCAGGTCCCATTCCCACAGAGAACCGTAGTCAGCGCGTAACTCCTGGTCAGGGTCTTTAAAAGAACCCTAAAAGGGAAAAATAGAGATATTAAAGATGGAAATAGAGCTGTTTCTCAAGATGCAAGCAAAGGAGTTGCCGTTAGGCGCCATTGTTTCCTCTTATTCTACTCCAATATATTCTACCTGTTTCTATCAAATTCCCTTCAAATTCTGTCACTAATCTACATATTTTTGCATCTACCACCACTACTTCTGACATCATTATATAGAAATAGATTGATTATCTGTGAAATATGACATGAAAATTGTGATTCTGCAGCAGCGGTACAATGAAAAGGCATTAAAATCTATAAATTACCAAAGTAAATGGTGAAAACCTAAGGAATTTTAAGGTGTTAATAATATGGGTTCATGGACCATTCAGAAATCAGATGGTGGAGGAGCAAGTTGTTCCTAAATTGTCGAGTTTGGATCTTCAGGCTCCTGTATCTCCTCTCTGATGGTAGTATTGAGAAGCAGGCATATTGTGGATGGTGACAGCCCTTAATTCTGGATGCCACCTTTTTGAGGCATCACAACTTAAAGTTCCCAATGGCAGAGGATGTTGTGCCCATGGTGGAGTTAGCTGAATCTATAACACTCTGCAGCTTCTAGTGTTCCTGCACATTGCACACTCCATACCAGGCTATGATGCAACCAGTCAGAATGCTCTCCATTGTACATCTAAAGAAATTTGTAAAAGTTTTCAGTGCCACACGAAATCTCTTCGAACTCCTCATTATTTAGAGCAGCTAGCCTTTGTGATTGCATCGATGTGTTGGGACCAGAAGATTTCCTTTGAGACGTTAATGCCCAGAGAGTTGAAGCTGCTCGGCCTTTCCACTGCTGACTCCTCAGCGCGGAGTGGTGTGTGTTCTCGCAACTGCTCCTTCCTGAAGCTCGCGTTCAGCTCCTTGGTTTTGCTGATGCTGACTGTGAGGTTGTTGTTGATTATGGTATTTGAGTATGCTTAGTGCCACACAGTAGTGTAGAGAGAGTGTTCTAAGCATGCATCCTAGAGGTGTGTTGGTGTTGATTGTCAGCGAGGAGGAGATGTAATTACCGATCGGCACTGACTGTGGCTTTCTGATACAAACTCAAGAATTCAGTTGCAGAGAGAGATACAGAGGCCCAAGATTTGTTAGTACTCTGGGGATGATGGTATTGAACACTGAGCTGTATTTGATGAGCAGTATCCTGGTTCATGTCTTAGAAATAAAACATAGAAAACCTACAGCACAATACAGGCCTTTTGGTCCACAATGCTGTGCTGAATATGTACTTACTTTAGAAATTTCCCAGGGTTACCCATAGCCCTCTATTTTTCTAAGCTTCATGTACCTATCTAGGAGTCTCTTAAAAGACCCTATCGTATCCGCCTCCACCACCGTGGCTGGCAGCCCATTCCACGTACTCACCACTCTGAGTAAAAAAAAAACAACTTACCGCTGACATTTCTTCCAAGCACCTTAAAACTGTGCCCTCATGTGTTAGCCATTTCAGCCCTGGAAAAAAGCCTCTGACTATACACGATCAATGTCTCTCGTCATCTTATACACCACTATCAAGTCACCTCTCATCCTCTGTCACTCCAAAGGAAAAAAGGCAGAGTTCGCTCAACCTATTCTCATAAGGCATGCTCCCCAATCCAGATAACATCCTTGTAAGTCTCCTCTGCACCCTTTATATAGTTTCCACATCCTTCCTGTAGTGAGGTGACCAGAACCGAGCACAGTACTCCAAGTGGGATCTGACCAGGGTCCTATAAAGCTGTAAAATTACCTCTCGGCTCTTGAACTTGATCTCACGGTTGATGAGGGCCAATGTGCTATGTGCCTTCTTAACCACAGAGTCAACCTGTGCAGCAGCTTTGAGTGCCCTATGGACTTGGACCCCAAAATCCCTCTGATTCTCCACACTGACAAGAGTCTTACCATTAATACTATATTCTGCCATCATATTTGACCTACCAAAAAGAACCTCCTCACACTTATCTGGATTGAACTCCATCTGCCACTTCTCAGCCCAGTTTTGCATCCTATCAATGTCCCGATATAACCTCTGACAGCCCTCCACATTATCCCCAACACCGCCAGTCTTGTGGTTGCCTTGGTGCTCCAAAGCAGAGTAGTAAGCCAATGAAATTATATCCTCTGTAGACCTGTTATGGCAGTAGGTGACCTGCCATAGGCACAGATCCTTGTTCAGGCAGGAGTTAATTCCAGCCATAACCTCTTGAAGCACTTCATTACCGTAGATGTGAGAGCTACCAGACGGTGATCATTGAGGCAGCTCACCCTGCTCTTGAGCACTGGTATGACTGATGCCCTTTTTGAAGAAGGTGGGAACCTCTGACCACAGCAGTGAGAAGTTGATCGTGTCCTTGAGCATTCTAACCGGCTGCTTGCCATAATCACTACTTGCCATAATCACTACTTGCCATAATCACTACTTGCCATAAACAAGGGAAAATCTGCAGATGCTGGAAATCTGAGCAGCACACACAATGCTGGAGGAACTCAGCAGGCCAGCCAGCTTCTAGGAAAAGAGTACAGTCGACGTTTTGGGCCGAAACCCTACAGTGGGACTACTTGCCTATTCCTCTTTTGCATTACTTAATTATTTTTAATCCTAACTTGTGTAATTTGTCTTGCCTGTTGCCACAAAATGACAGATGTCATAACTTATATCAGTGACAATAAAGCTGACTCCAATTCAAACCAGTCCTCTCAGTGGTCTCTGCCTTCCACGACCATACCTTCACCGTCCTCACATTGGTACTGTGGTCCTTGGCCTCAGTCTTCATGCCAGGAGTAGAGTATAGCAGGTGATCAGATCTGCCAAAGTGTGGGCGTGGGATGGTACAGTAAACATCCCTGATGGTGTTGGAACCGAGATGGCGTGTCTGAGCTCCATTGATTCTGTGTTGTTAGTTGTTCAGAGACCTCTTCAGCTAGCCTGGTTGGATCTCCCTGTAATGATTGGGAAGTGATCACTGTGCTCAGCTCCTCAATGCCAGCCTAGTGTCTGCCAGGGGTGGAATGAACACCACTACCAGGCTGAAGATTGAGAATACCCCTGGCAGATAGAACAGATGACACTTGATTGCCAGATGCCCCAGGTGTGAGGAGTAAGTCATTGTAGAGGATTTAATCTGGAGATGCTTCTAAACTACTTTTGTAATTTAAAAGAACCCAAGACACTATTTCAAGATCTTGTACTTTCCCCTAACATCCAGTTAGTATTGATTGCTCAACCATTGCCAAAACCAGATGATTTGGTCATCATGTTGTTTGTGGGAATTGGCTACCATGATTTGAAAATTATAAACTGTCTAAAAAAAATTACTTAAGTTTCTTGTGAGGTGCTTTTAGAATCCTTGAGTTGTAAAATATATAAATTTAAGTCCTCCATCTCTATTTCAATGCCAAACGGGTGAAATCACAAATAGAATATGGAAGTTTGTTTCATTCTAGAATGAATGTATTCCATGTGACTTTAATTTTTTTTTAGTGGTGACTTCATTGTATCAGAATCATCCATTGGGCAGACGACTCCCACCGACCTTAACCATTCTTGGTCTGGAATCCAGAGCGATACAACATCTGAGTGTAGTTCAGTGTACTCCTGGAGAGATGATGTGAGTATTGTATGGGCATGGGGATTGTAGTGATTTCAGACAGAATGTAAATAATGCTGGGGCTTTTACTGGGTGAAGAAGATGAGGGGAGATACAGTATGAATGGAATAGAGTGGTATTGTAGTCGGTATAGAGAGTGGAATGGAAACTGGGAGCTTTGGACTGGGTGAAGAAGATGCAGTTCATCTGTTGCAGCATCTTCTCTTTTATTCGATTTCAGTCAATTAAATTTGGGAGCACAGTATGTACTTGGGTTGTCCTGCATTTCAGCACTCGTAACACAAATCAATGAAGACAAATCCCAAACACTAAAGTTCTACAATTACATTTTTTCTCCTGCGTGTGCTGCTCTCTCCATATTTCAAACTCTCAAGTTAGTAACGTACTACATCCTAAAATATTCCTTACAACTTCATTTTCACTATGATCCTGGGACAAGACCAGTATGCAGGGGCTACGTGAAGTCTACAATATAACCTCAGCACTGTCCAAACCATATCCCTCATTAAGGAGGTTAAAATTAGATTTGGATCTATTCATGTTGCAATTGTGTTTTGGAATGAATGCTCAAGTGCAAATTCTAGTTCTCATATCTGATGTTTTTGCCATATGGAATATTGCAGCTCAACCAGGTGAATTTGGATAACACCAGATAACATCAATTAACAGCATCAATTCACAGCTGATATCATTCTCATCCCATTCAGTCATATCAAGCTTGTGAGTTTATGATAAGGTAATACTGACTAATAATTCTCTGTGTGCGGATATTAGGAATTTGACAAAGCAAATACGCAGACAGTGCATCAACTTTTCTGGGAAATCGATGAGATGTTGTTTGAGGGAAAAGTGAGCTGTCGAACCAAAAGCATTGAAACCGAATGTCGAGAGTGGGTGGAACGTTCGCCCCAGCTCAGGTGAGTACTCAGCAACACAAAACATGATGATTTTTTTCAGCTAGCTGGTAGAGGCTTTACCAGCTAATGACTGCCAAAGACAAACGTGATGCATTTGTGCATGTGTTCAGCTAGAAACACCCACCATCACAAAAGTTGCTCTCTGGACAATTTAATGTGTTTCACAGGATATGAAATGCTGAGAACACTGGGTACAGCAAACGATAAGGACAGAGAACATTTAGGCTATAAAGAAAGGCGAGGTTTTAAATTTGCAGAAGGCTAATTTCAATGTCATAAGAAGGAACTTGGTAAACATAAACTGGGCCAACACACACAAAATGCTGGAAGAGCTCAGCAGGTCAGGCAGCATTAATGGAAATTAATAAACAGTTGATACTTGACAATACCCTCCTTCAGGACATCTGCCAAGTGGGAAACATTCAATAGTGAAACAATGAGAATTCAGGGCCAATATGTCCCTAGATGGGTGATAAAACATGAGCAAGATAAGAACAGAATGTCTGAGGCACCTTTGAATATCAAGAGCACAAAGAAGCAAATGATAGATGTAGAGAACAAGAAACAGGGAGGCCCTTCAGGAGTAATGATGTATAGGCACAGGGAGTACTTAAAATAGGAGGGCAAAAAGGTGGCACAAAATATCACTGGCTGACTACATTCATAAAAGAAAAGTAGCTAAGAAAAGATTGGGATCCATTAGGGATAAAAATAATAATCTGTGCATGGAGCCAGAGGACATAGGTGAGGTCTTCAAACCTCTGTTTTCACTCAGAAGATGGGCATTGTAATGGATGACTTAAGGAGGTGGGTGGTGAAGTTCCAGCATGTTATCATTAAGAAGGCAGTAGTAGATATTTCAGCAGGCTTACAGGTGGATAAAGCCCAATGATCGGATGAGATGTATCGTTGTGTGTAAGGAAGGTGACACCGATTTATTTTTTTTTTTTTACTGACAACAGGTGACGTGCCAGATAACTAGAGACTACAAATCAACAAATGTAGTACCTGTATTGAGGAAGGACAGTAGGAATAAGCAAATGAGTCTGTAGTAGGGAAATTATTGGGAAAAAATTCTGCAGACAGGATTGTACTTTGAAGGGCAGGTTAATCAACGATATTCAGCATTGTTTTTGAGAAAGATCCCATCTGACCAAGTTGAATGAATTTTCAAAGCATTCCTTATTGTTTACCAATCATTTTTCTTCCAGGTACCTAATATTTGAGTTTCTCTTCCGTAAGCCTCCTCAGCTCCCTTCTGTTTCTTTTAAAACTTTAAGGTCTATCTCCCTTATCAAGCTTCTGGTTCTCAGTCTTGTCATCTACCTCTGAGCTCATTTTCAAATTTTGTTTGTAAATTCTCCAGTGAAATTTTTAAGGATACCCATGTACACCAAATTCACTATATTAACACATTGCTGTTTATTCATTTACATATTTGACTGTATGAACTTTTAATCATTAAAATATTATTAGGTAAATGGTCTAACCTTGTTAAAGGAACACTAGTGGCGAGAAATGTAACTAAATGGTTTGGAATCTGCTGTTTCTTCTTGTGTGTGATGCAGGATATTGGGAACGCAGCTCTTGCAGCAAGATGATGGAGAAGGCATTCAACATTTCCAGAGCAGAGGAAAGAGCTCCATGGCAACTGGAGCTTTGCCTAGTTTCTGTGAAAGCACCAGCGATATGAAAGAGTAAGCTTCCATTTCATTATGTTCACAGGAGGACTATATAATCGAAGAATAAATTTGTACAATTTTCAATAAAAGACTTTTCAGTTTCACCTGTTAAATTAGCAGCATCTACTAAATTATGTTAAAATTTGTTCTGTTATTGGAAAATGTAGAAATTACTTTGAAAATTTTAGTGGTTGATGATTAACGTATTTGCATGATGTTTCTTTTATCTTTTTTAATGTATGAGCTAAGCTGCTTATTTAAATTGGTGCTCTTGATTAATAGCATAGCATATATCAATAGATTAACAGCTAAAATATACTGCAGATGATAACAACATGAAATGAAGATAGACAATGGTGGAAGGATTTGGCGGGTCTGAATTCATCTCTGGAGAGAGGTGTGGTTAATATTTCATTCTTTTAAAGCAGAGTTCCCTAATTAGTTCTCAACAAGGGCCAAATCATGTCAATCATGCCAAGCCAAGGGCCAAAACGTCCAGGTTTTTTTTTCCCATTACACCAGTAAGTTGTGTTGTGGGCAGATGTCGTTGCAATATTGCCATTATTATTATTAGTCATAATAGTAGTAGTAGTAATAATAATAATTTAGGCCTGGGATTCTCAAAGCCTGTGTTGTGGGTCACACAAGAAAAAAAAATGCACTCTTGAAACAAAACAAGTCCAAAACCAGCCATTTAATTATGGCTCTAGCTATCACAACTGTCAGCTGTCACATTGAGAACTCATCTGGGACTTAAAATACACACTCACACTCACTCAAAACGTGGTAGTCTTCACCACTTCTCTTCCACACAGAGTTTTAGTAGTACTGCCTTTTCTACAGTTTCTGTTCTCTCATTTAATCTATTTGTTCTTTTTAATTAAGCTCTGTAGCATTTGAAGCTATAGATGAAATTATTAGTATTATTGTTGTTGTAATATTATTACACCACAATAAGATACTAGAATATTGACAAATTGACAAAAATAAATTGATTCACTCACCGATTAGTGAGAGAAGTGTCAGCGACGGGATGAGGCAATCCTTCTGATGTCGGGCCTGTATTCTGTTGTGGCAATCCTGAGGCACTGGCCAAGATGTGCATTGCAGAGTCTGTTTCTGTCCTGGTTCTTGTTAGAGCTCATTGAAGAAAATGATGACTCACATATGTACGTGGAGGGGAACAGTGTGAGTAGGAGCATTGCAATAGCTTTTGTGTGTTTGAATTGAGCTTGGGGAACCACGTTGATCCAAAAGTCACTCACCCCAACATCCTTGTGTTGTGCTTTGAGCAAATCAGATGTTCCCATTTCCAAGCCCTCCATCTGAAGAGTTGCCTCATCTATGGAAAGCACCAGCCTTTTGGCCTCTGCAGTCTACTGGCCGTCAGCCGAAAAGGAGAACGGCTGTCTGAGGAAGAGGAGGATGACACCTGAGAGTTTAGGGGAGCTTTCAAATCGTTCCCTGAAGTTTCCTGCCAGGCTCGTCATGCAATCCTTCATCACTGGATCCTCCTGCATTTCGTTCTTCTCGCAATGCTCTCGCAGACGTGGAAAGTGCAACTTTCTCCCATGAATGTCTTTTTCCAAAAGGTTTAGCTTTGACCAGAAAGCGTAGGTTGGTCAAGTGTAGGGTGTGGAATGAGGTTAAAATAAATTAGAGCAGTGCGCGCTTTATTACATGTTATGACAGGTGCATTCACTTGAGTGCCAATGGGTCGGCATGGTCCAGACATTTGGTTCTCGCAGTCCGGACCTGGCCAGCGGTCCGCCCATTGGGTTTGTCGGTTTGTCTGTTTAGAGTATTTGCCAGAGCTGGAAGAAATCACAACTGAACAATTAATGTAAATGTGCACAAGGGTGTCTTTTTTTGTCACATTGGATCTTTTTCTGTTAGTTCCTTTTAAAAATGTTGTTCATCTTTGATTCATTACATTTCTGCTCAAAGCTAACATATCTATACTTCGAAATTCTGACTGATCAGCTGAGGGTTATTAACAGTTACTGTTGCTGAGACAGTGACATGTTATTTGTTTACTGAGAATGCCAACGTGATTTCTAGTCTTTAAAACTTCATTGTGTTTTCATTCTTTTATTTTCTTTTTAAAAAATACTCGCTAAACTGTCTAAAACTGATGTGTTGATGGCATTATGTGCAATTGTATAAATATGGGTTCAGAAACTTTCATGTAAGTAAATGGACACAGCAGCAGGTTACCAGTGGTCTCTGCTGCAAACTGGAAGCCTTGGGTGCAACTGTCTAGCTGTTTAGGCTTTGTAAAGATGTGTTTCAAAATGTCTTGCCTGGTCCTCTTTTCCAATGTTTTGGTGATTATGATGGCTCAACTTGTCCTGTAACGTACCTGGTGTCAGGGTTATGGGAGTTATGGATGTTTAGAAGGATGGGACAGCAGGACTTTGCACTGATGGTGGAATTGATTGATGAATCGTCTGATGTTGGGAAAGAAACATATTGGAGCCCAGCACTAATGAATGAGTGGTTTGTAGAAAGTGCATGAGATATTGGGACCTTGTATTGATGTTTGTGGGGAAGGGTAATAAGGGGATTGGGATCATAATTCTGCCATGATGATTGGATGCTTGACAGGACAGAGGCACACTAGGAAATTGAGACCAGGGGCTTGGGAATGGAGTAGGTTGAAGTTATGGGTTGAAGGATCAGAGGGTTGTGGCATGCCCTTTAAGGTGGAGAGGGAAGGTCCAGGACAAGGGAGTACTAGATGGAGTTTGGAATTTTGTTGATGGGGGGGGGGGGTGTTATAACTCATATTATACAATTGAATTTTTAGCCATATGCCTTAAATAAATTCTTCTTGAAGATATTTCCCTTCCTTTTGCAGACTTAGCCTTTTGGGAGTACGTCTCCTTCCTACACACTCTCCCTTCCATAGTTCAAACTTCACCATAAGTTCCCTCGACTCAGAGTGCTCCATTTTCTCATTCCTAGAGGAGGAGATTTATGATACGGATGGAAGTATTGAAGAGTATTTTGCATTTGACAGTAAAGAATGGTGAGTGTTCATATAATGAAATTTACAAAGATATTAACTTTTGTGAACAACATGTTGTACACAGACCTACTATAACTTACAGCACAAAGCCCAGCACATTTTACCCTCACCTCCATTTTGCAGTAACTTGCTCACATAAAGTGGCAAGATATACCAGATGGTGAGGAGATTGGGTTCAAGTGGAAAGTTAACTAGCGTGAAGGCACTGACAGAGACCAAAAGTATAGACCCTGTCATTCAGGAAGGGAACTTAGGAGTATTTCTCATAATAAAGGAAGGCTCATATGGGGCACCTAAACTTCCTTTGCAGGATCTGGAAGAGCCATTTGACAAATTAAAACGGATAATTTAAAATGCATTTAATTGGGTCCATTTAGTCCTTGCTGCTACAAACAACACTAATATCTCATGAGAAGTTATTGAGAAGGTAATATCTCAAGCTGTGGCCTTCAATTGCCACTATCAGTGTGCTAAAGGTACTCCCACAGAGTTAATTAGGAAGGTGTTGTAGGATCTTGAGCCATTGTTGGGGGTATATTTTTTAATCTGGAAAGTGTGTGGTGGTGATTTTATGTGCCTATGGTCCTCTTAGTTTGCATACGTGGTGTTTTGGGAGGTTCTGTTGAAGAGCAAGTTGATGTGATGCATCTTTTTCATTCTTACAAACGTGCAACCCTGCTTTTCCAAACGGACGAGAAGGACACTTGCAGGGAGCAATGAAGTTATTCACAATACAAATTACTCTTACATATCATTTTCATTCACTACATTTTTACCTCATGGCTTGAGTCAGTGCTGGTAAACATTGTGAAGTCATGAACCTGGTGCCAATCAATCCACCTAGGTTCTTTGTGATGGGGGTAGGGGGTTGTTGAGCTCTGAGAGTAGTTGGAATCGTACTCATCCAGATAAGCAGAGAGAATTCCATTGCATTTGTATGTGTTTTGCACCTGAAGGAAAGGTTTTGGTGAGTGAGGAGCCAAACCACTTGCTTCAGGAAGCCTGTCTATGTTTTGATCTGCGGCCACGTTGTTATCTGCTGGTCCAGTTCAGTTTCAGTAAATGTGATCCTGAGCTTCATCACAGTGATTTTCTCATTCATGCAGTAATGAACTTGGTCATGAGTCCTAATGGCATTTAAAATGAAGGAATTCACCACTCCCTGCTGGAGTCCATTTAGATGAACAGTGTTGTGCTACTTCAAAGATGAAAAAATCATTTTTTTTTATATTGGAGTTAGTTCATTCTTTATATTTATCGTATCACAGCACTCCTCTGTAGAAAACATAGATTGTATCTCTTGGCAGTGTGAACTTGTAATTAGAAAATAAAACATTAGTTAGACTATAATTAAGGAGCAGTTCTAGGAACATGAGTAAAAACAAAAACAAACAAAAAAAAATCACTATTTAAAGTTAGAAATTCCAGTGCTATATGTCAATGAAGTTAACTTTTCCTTCACATTTATTCCAGGAGCTAAATTGAGAGATAACAAACAGAGTGATTGGAACGTTTCAGGATTCCTCATTGCCCACGTTGATTTGGCTATAGCCTAGAGTTTTAATCTTTTAATCCACCTGATTTCAGCCTTAGAAATAAATGGAACCTGACTATTTTAATGTGTTTAAGTTTTTAGAACTTTTAAAATAGTACAAAGAAACATACGTACCCAGTTAACAAGAACTTCATACACCATATGTTACTTGTAACTCCAGTTTGTAGTAATAACTCTTATCTTTTTTCAATATTTTGTTATCCATTTTAGTGCTGCTTCAGTATAGGTAGCATTGAGCAGGATAAAATACTTGTAGAATATAGCGTTATGTATTTTGGTTTCCTTCCTGGCTTTTTTTCTGGTTGAGAATGCTATGTTCCTCAGGTGACACAAGTTTAAAAAAAATACATGAGACCAATGTAGTTAACAGTAAAATGGGCACATGAATCTTTATCCAATGGTAATTCTGCACTGCCGAATTGCCGGCATTTAGCCATTCACAATGAAATATGCCATGGATATGTGCTCAAAATCTGTGAGTCTATCACTTGTTGACAGCAGTAGATGCTGAATTCTGCCCCCATAGGGGATGGTCTACAAAATGCTTCCCATGGCATCCAAAAATGGACCCACTTTTGTTTGGAATACTCAACAATATATTGGGGAATAGTTTCTCATATCCATCATGCTTGCTTCAGGACCTGATTCTGCATTCAGCACTAGGCAAAGGGGAAAAGAGATTTTAAAAATTATTTTGCTTTAAATGGAAGTATTTCATTAATTAAATATTTTAAAAATGCATTCCAATCATCATCTTAGTTTAAAAATAGTACTTTAATTGATTACTTTAAGATATCTTAAATGTTTCTGAATGTCAGAAATCACAAAAAAAAAGAAAAATTAGAAGAAAAGGGTCTTTTTCAGTTTGGAGAAATGTAACTTGGGAGAACACCAAGGATTTGTTCTTGATCTTTTATTTATAAATATATTTATATACTGGATATGATCTGGAGGAGGGGGAAGAGGGTAAAACATTCAGCACCTAGCTCAATATGAATAAATGTGAACCAGCTACTAAAATTTGAAACATAAAGGAGACTGAAAATGCTGGAAATCTTAATCAACACACACAAAATGGTGGAGGAACTCAGCAAGTCAGGTGGCATCTGTGGAGGGAAATAAACAGTTGATGTTTCCATTTGCAACACTTCATCATGTCAGGAAAGGAAGGGGACGGAAGCCAGATAAAAGTGGGGGCAGGGGAAGGTGTACAAGTTGGCAGCTGGATGGGTGAGATCAGGTGAGGGAGAAGGTGGATGATGGGAGGTGGTACATGGAAGAGGTAAAGGGCTGAAGAAGAAGAACTCTAATAGGAGGAGTCTAAAATTTGAGTTAGTAACATTAATCCAAAAACTGCAAGATTGTCCCGAGTAAACTGGCCCAACTTAATAATGGGTGGTCTGCAACACAGTACACTGTAAAGGGCAAAATCCACAGGTTGATAGGGTGGTTAGGAAGGTAAGTGGCAAGCTTACCTTTATTAGTCAAGGCATTGAGTTCAGAAGTTAGGAAGAATGGTGCAGCTTTATGAAACACCAGTTAATCTGCATCTGGACTATTACATACAGTTCTGGTCAGTACGTTATATAGAAGAGGTTTACCAAAATGCTGCCTTGACTAGACGGCATGTACTATATCGAAGGGTTGGAGAAACTTTCTCTGGAGTGGTTGGGCTAAGGAGAGATCTGCTAGAGGTTTAGAAGATAATGAGAGGCAAATGTAAAGCAGTCTAACATCAGAGAGCATGCATTTAAGGTGAGGGGATAATTTCAAAGGAGATATGAGGACAAGTTTTTTTTTTACATAGAGTGCTGCCTGGGATGGTGGTAAAGGTAGAAACATTAGGGACTTTCAGGAGATGTTTAGATAGGCACATGAATGTGAGAAGAATAGAAGGATATGGATATTGTGTAGGCAGAAGAGATTAGTTAGCCATTTGATTGTTAATTTAATTAGTTGGCACAAAATTGTGGCTGAAGGATCTGTTCCTGTGCAGTACTGTTCTATGCTCTATGTTCACTTAATATGGTATAGAATCAGTTTCTATCTGATGAAGAGCAAGAGTTTTACTTTTCAAAGTAAGTCTTGGAATATAAAGAACAACCGGACAACAATGAAACCAAAATATGTAAGTGTTTGTCAGGAATAATGGAAATCATTTTACAAAATGGTGCTATTATGTTCATCGAAGGAGAGTTGTCAGGGGTAATGCTGGCCTCTCAAACTGACTTAACTATTCCAAGTGTAAGACAAAAACTTACTCATATTATACTAATAACAATAATAAAAGGGACTTTATTTCAATCTAAATTGTACAGTCTGCTTAGTAAATTGTACCACTAAATGTCTTTTTCCAGAGAAAGGAATCCATAGCCATGTTAATACTATTGTGCTTCAATTGCAGTATTAGTGAAGATGAGAGTTTAAGACTAAAGAATGTTCAAGTTGCTCAGAGGAGAAATAAAAGGGGCATTCCTCCCATTTCTCCCCATGCCTGCCTTCAAGATGCTGTTTCAGCGGAGATATTTAATGATATCTGGCGAGATGTGATTGATGTGTTGGAAGAGCTGATCAGGAAAAACTGGGAAAACAACCTTTCAGGTACTAGAGATCAAAGAAACCATTAAGCTGCTGTAACGTCAAGGAAACAATGCTGAGTTACTCTTTGGAAACTTGTAATTAAGTTAACTCATTTAATCCAAATGTTTTCTTAAATATATGGCTCAATTTATATTTACAGTCACCTGGGGTCTTTAGTGGGTATGCAATGTGTCCTAGGCATAGGTTACCCAATTCACTTTGTTTTTCCCAGCAATGTACTTTTTAATTTAATGTTATCAAAACTGTTCAAGATTAAAGATTGCTTAATCTCAATTCCTGTACGCAAGTGTAAGGAAAACAAAATAATCACTGGATCTGATGCAGCATTTAAAAAAAATCCCCCCCCCCACAAAATATAAAGAACACAGTAATAATGATAATATTAAAAATACAATGAATATAAATACATCAGGTAACTTGCATACAGACAACACACACAAAACGCTGGAGGAACTCAGCAGGCCAGGCAGCACGTACCCATCATACAATCTCTTCTCCCTTCTGCCGTCTGGGAAAAGGCTCCAAAGCATTTGGGCTCCCACGACCAGACTATGTAACAGTTTCTTCCTCCAAGTCATCAGACTCCTCAATACCCGAAGCCTGGACTGACACCTTGCCCTTTTGTCCTGTTTATTATTTATTGTAATGCCTGTACTGTTTTTGTGCACTTTACGCAGTCCTGTGTAGGTCTGTAGTCTAGTGTAGCTTTCTATGTTTTTTTTACATAGTTCAGTCTAGTTTTTGTACTGTGTCTTGAAAAACGTCGTCTCATTTTTACTGTGTACTGTACCAGCAGTTATGGTCGAAGTGACAAGAAAAGTGACTTGACTTGAGCATCTATGGAGCAGAGTATAGTTGACATTTTGGGCTGAGACTCTTAAAGACATTGATTGTATGCCCATAAAGTGATGCTAAACACAGAAGTATCTGTACATAAGGTGATTGATAAGAAATAATAAAGTAATAGTAGTTGGGTGGGTGGATTAGTGGGTGGGGGTGTTAATCAGCCTTATTCCTTGGGGAAAGTAACTGATTTTGAGTCTGGTGGTCCTGGTGTGGATTCTATGTAGCCTCCTCCCTGATAAGAGTTGGACAAATAGTCCATGAGCAGGTGGGATCCTTCATGATGTTATTGGCCCTTTTCTGGCACATTTGTGCATATATGTCCTTGATGGTAGGCAGGTTGGTGCCAATGATGCATTGGACAGTTTTGACTACTTTTCGTAGAGTCTTCAAAATGTATAGTTCAAAATGAAGCTATATAATTCCAGTATTATGAAGTAGATATGGACTAATTCTGCTGATTGTTAGTTATTGATAATTCAATCATTATTAGTTCATATTTACTTATTGTGTTGTCCTGGGCACAATGCTTTGCTCTGAAATAAGGTGGACAGAAGTTGCATTTTGCTGTCTTTCTCTCCAGTCAAATCTTTTTATTCCTATGAATCTCCTGTATTAGATCATAGACTAAACCAGCCACAGAAAGCAAAGCTCTCAATTTACACTCCCCGTTAATTAGCATGTCAGATCTTAATTATTGCTGCCCAACTGGCACAGAAAATAAATTTTCAACAATTCTGATGTCTTATTTGTTGCCAGTGATCATCTTAAACCATGAATTAGATTTTATTCTGAATTTTTAAGAATCCTTAATATGCTTAAGAATCACTTGATGTCATTAAAATGGGTGGTTAAGGTGGATTTTAAAGTGTTCTTGCAAAAAAATATTTATAGCTGTGACTATATACTATACTTCATACATTTGGATGGTAGTTTGTATTAACCTCATTTTAGAATGTCTTTTCCATAATTAAATTGAAGCTATAGTTGAAATTTAAAAGTTTGCCTTGCTGATGGTGTTATGCCTTGAATAATGGTTGCGTTTCTTCTTTCTTTGTACACTGGCTGCAGGAGAGGCAAAGCAAACAGCAAGCATGCAAAGTGCAAAAATGAGCAAAATGCCTCATATCAATGACTCACGAATCAATTTAAATTATAGTGTTCCACCATCGAGAGGCTCTGAAACACGATTCTTGGCCCTAGGCAGCTCCTCCTTCCACTCTCAGGTACATTGTAGAGCATATTATGATTCTCTTGTAGCTGTGTTCCTTGCATATTATTAAACTATCTTTTAAGTTGCATATAAATGATTGACAAATTTTTACTGGTAATAGGAATCACATATCTAATATTGGTTTTGCTGGCCTTGTAGCTTTGTGATTTGTCTTTGTGTGCCTCAGTTAGGAAAGCGAGTAATTGGTCGCCTTCTCACTCCTGATCCTAACTAAAGAAGCTTGCTTGACTGTTGATAAGTTACTAGCGGAGTACAAGAAGGACGTTTTGAGTCCCTCACTTGCTTACCATCAGAGCAGATATAATTCATCCAAGTCTGCTGAACGCACAGTCAGTGGAAAATAGAAGAGGATTTGAAGAGAATGGAAGGTTATTTTCTTTAGAGGTTGGGGGGGGGGGGGAGACAGAATTGCCCAATGTATGTATTGTATGCAGTTTGGATCTTTGTAGCCAAAGGATGATAGACAGAGGTACTGCAATAAAGTTTCGGAAGATTGATTCTTGGAATGAGGGCTTGTTCAATGAGGAGATTGTCAGGCCAGTAGTGATCAAATTTAGAAAAACAAGTTTCTGAGGAAGTTTGATAGGTTAGCAGTAGCTAATTATATTCTCTTTTTTAGAGAATCTAGGTGTAGTCACAGGATTGGGGTTAAAGTAATTTAAAAGTTATTTGAGAAACTGAAGGTTTATTACAGGTCTTTCTTGTTAAGTGGGCAATTTTTAAAAGTTGCGCACACCCTACATGTTTCCTTAAAGCTTGATCTAGAAATAAGTAGACTAATCTGTTTATCTGACTAGTATCTGTTTTTTAAAATGGGCAGTTTCAAACATCCGAATTGAAAACATTAACTTTTTTAAAAAGGGTAGATGTCCTATGAACCCATTTTATATTTACTAACAATGGCTTGGGCTGTTATTAAAATCTAATGAAATAATAACTAAGGATATAAAAACAGAAGTGGAACAACAGTGTTGCTAGGGTATTGAATGTCTATGTTTTAAAGCACTTTGAAAAGAAAGATATTAGAAGAAGAAAGCATTACTGCTAAGATATCTGTAAGTGTGCTTTCCAGTAACTGGAGATGTGTTTGTATGTATACACAAATGGGATTAAGACAAAAAATTGTTGAGGTTTTGCTTATTCAGAAACAAAGAGCAGAAGCATAATAACTGTAAGTACTGAAGGAAAGTGAAATAATGGAAACTGAAGTGGAATCATTTCCATTTCAAAGGCAATATTCTTTGATGGAAAGGTACTAAAATCACAATTAAAAATCAATGTGATTTAAGAGCATAAGAGAACTAAAGACAAATAAAATCTGGTCACCCTGCAAGATATAGTAGAAAGGATTGGTTTCTACCTTTAACAAAACAATTCAACCAACTAAGCATGATGTTAGGCAATATTCTGAAGATTTCTAAAATGGTTGAAACATAGATGAGGCAAATGTCTGATCCATGTATTCAGGCCAATGTTAACTGATTGACTCACTGCTTCAGTAATCAGCAGATCGTGGCAGAGAAGAGAGATAGTTTTGGGTGTGAAGGAAAGCAGGGAATGGTGAGGGATTAGCATACAACATTTTTATCAAAGACATTTAAAAAAAACAATTAAAAAGATATTTGACTTGAGCTGAATAAAGGCTATCAGAGCAGGCCAAGGTTAGCATCAGATGAGGCATGGTTTCTCCTTGTGATCTGCTGTGTTTGCAGGGACAGCCTTAGTAATAAAGAACTGGAGGGCATGTGGGCTTGTGGGGCAATGAAAAGTAAATGCAACCTTAGGACGATGGACTAGATCATTCTGTGTCCTCTCACTTCTAAGCTTGGATTTGATTTGATTTCTGTTAACTTAATATTCTCAGAAAACAATACAAAAACAAAGGAGGAAAACAACTTTCTTCTAAGTAGAACAAGAATTCTATTTTCTAAATGCTTAAGGAAAACAGCAGACAAAAAAAAATACAAAGAATAACAATAAACTGAATTACCAATTAAGGAACAGATGATGAATCATTCTAAAGTGATTCAATATTTTAAAGTGGATGATTAGCTACATTTTGTTATTACATTTAATATAATTTTTGACAACTGCAGTCCTGTTCTCCTGCTAAAATTGGGGTATTAATAAACTGATATGTAACTGGTAGTCACATTGACGTTAACTAGAAAATGTTGTCATGTCTTCGAGGCTCATCGCATGGCAAACACTTACCGTAATGATTTAAATGGTGTCATGACCATTCAAGCCAAACCACTTCAGCAGAGACATACAGGATTACCTGAAAAAGCACAGTAAGTTCAAAGTATATTTATTATCACAGTATGTATGCATTATACAAACCTTTGAGATTTGTTTCCTTAGTAGAGGAACAGGACAAAATGCTGGCAGAAGACTTTATTTGTGACATGAGATAGTATCATTGAGTAATTACTCTTTCTAAACCTTAATAAATATTTTTTACAGTTTATGCTGTTCCATGACTGAGAAGGCAGATTGTAAATCACTACCCTCATGATTCTTAAAAAAAAAATCCATAGTTTGAATCAGGAGATATGTGAATGGAAAGAAAGCAGCAATTTTGTCTTAATTTCTCTTACTTCCTGTATTTCTTCAACCTCTGAACTTTGCTCATCAGTGTACCTTACCTTAGAATCCATTCCATGTACCAATTTTCTAACAAACTTGTAAAAACAGACAGAGCAGAAAAGGTTTTTTTTTCTTGCTGGAGGTTTTGGCTAATTCTTCAAAAGAATCATGCAAAAATATGGGTCTTAACACATCATAATAGTGCTGCATGTTGATAAATTAGCAACCGGTTAATGGTTTAATTCTGAATGTAGGTGAGAGATTTAAAGGCTGGTGTTCAATGGAATGGAAAATGCTGTCCATCAGAAAAAACTAAGATATTAACTTCCATAAAAATCTTCAAGGAAACAACAGTCAGTTTGAAAATAAAAGTAAAATTAGTTTGCATATTTAACAATGTGCTTACAATAATTGGCTTCAGATTTCACAAAAAGGTGTAGATTATTAGTTCAAAATTAGTTTTGAAATAATAATTTGGATCTTGGAATTGTAATTCCTTCATTATTTTGTTAGATGCTTTATCACTTCCAAACACATAATTGAAATTATATTTAAGCATGAAGTTAACTAAAAGAAGTAATTAGAGGAGATCTATTCTTCATTCCTGGGGTGCAATGTGTGGGTCTTGGTGCAACAGTGTAGATTATTGGCAAGAGTAACTTAATATGAGACCTGAAATAATCCAAAGAAAGAATGTCAGAGGTAAATGAACGAAATGGAAAATTGAAATACTGTAGATGGGGAAAATTTAAATGGAAATGGCAAATACTGAAATCCACAACAATTCTGTTTGGAGGAAGGGGTAATGTTTTTGTACAAATGGGGTATTTCTGGATAATATAAATTTTAATTTCTCATAGTGATATTCTTGCCTTAATTTTTTTCCACACTTTTGATTTTCTTTAACATCCTCCTAGATACATACTTCAGGGTGCTGCTTTAGCTGGTCAATCTTTTCCCATGGCAGACGCTGAAATTACATTGTATTCAATAAAATTGCAATGTAGCCCTGTTTCCAGTGGTTTGCCAGAAGGACCAGCCATTTTAACTGATTGAAAAAATATCCAGCCCCTGTTAAATTCTGGATGCATTGTTGTGTGCATCCATTAAAAGAGCTGAGTTCCTTTCATTCATATACAGTTTATCAGATTCAAATAAAATAGCTAGTATGCACATTTCAATGTGGATGCAACTAAATGCACATTGCATTGAGCCCAATAATCAACTCTGTATGATAAATAAATCACACAAAATGCTGGAGGAACTCAGCAGAATAGGCAGCATCAGCCAGCATATGCAGATTTTCTCTTGTTTGTGATAAATAAATCATGTGGAGTGATGTTAATTAACATGAACTTTGTTATTCTGACTGACAATGTAACCCTGTCATGTTAATTTTTGCAGCATTTTTAAGATGATGCCACTCTGTTGAACGTAGGTTATAAGGATTGTAGTTTTAGTGAAAGGAGAATGTAGTTATTAAAGGCCATGGTGATAATGGAAACATCCTTGAATATCTATGCCACATTTTGCTAGTGGATTAAAATGAGAAAATCTTGCAAGCTAATAATTCAAGAAAAAGTCTTGAGAAATAGAACATAATATGGCACTGGGCAATGAAGAGTATTTGAGTCTTTCATAAACTTGAGAACAGAGATTAATTAAAGAAAGTATTTCCCATAGAATATGCCCGGGAGGTCTTTCAAAGAATCCTCAAGGAGCTTGTACAACAGCCAATGAAAATTAGTATGTAGGTGAAATAAACAAGGAACATGGATATTTATATCATAACTTTATTATGAGAGGCTTTGAATATAGGAATAAGGAAATCTTGTATCTGTGTGGAGCCTTGATTGAGTCCATGCCTGGAGTATTGTGTACTTGATGTATTTACCACGGGGGTTCCGTATAAAGGTTTCATGAAGATTGTTCCAGGGATGATGAGTTCACTAAATGATGAGAGACAGAGCAGACTGGGATTGAGTACTTTAGAGTTTAGAAGAATGAGAATGGATTTCATTAGAACTTACAGAATTTTAAAAGGGCTTGACTGAGTGGACACAGCGAGGATGTTCTCTCTGGCTGAGGAGACTGAAACCATGAGTGAATACCTAAGAATGAAGATTAGGCTGGTTGGAAGTGAGATGAGGAGAAATTCCTTCAGCCTCAGGTCTTTGGACTTCTCCATTTTGGTGGGTTGCAAAGACTCGGTCACAATGGAGAATGATAGATTTCCAGATGTTAAGAGAACCAAGGGATATAGAAATGGAGCTGAAGTAGGTCAGCCATGCTTTTGATGAATGGTGGAACAGGACTGACAGGTCAGATGGCTGCTGCTGCTCCTGTTTCATATGCTCCATGTTCTTTGTAATTTGGCCCGCAGGAGATGAATTAAATGATTCCATTCTCTTATTAATTAGATTTGTACCTGTCCAATAGCTTTAAATGATGTATGTAATTTGATTCCTGCTTCTCACCATTTCTGCTTTTTAGTAAATACTTCAATTTATCTTTCTAAAGTCTACAGTTGTCCATGTTAGATGCCCTCTGCTGTAATTTTACCTATTCAGTCTATCTGTATCGCTTTGCAATATCCTGATTTTTGTCTGCACTGTTCCTTCTTAAAATACTGCTGGGTTCAGGAGAGGCTGCAGAAAAGATAATAAGGTTCTTAAAGTGGTAAATTAGAAGGTGAAAAGGGGCAAAAATTCACCTGGATTGAAGGGATACACCTGATAGTTTCTTATTATGGATTTTCCTCTGAAGGGAGTTGACTAGGATCACATGTCAAACGTGATCTGCAATTTTTTTTTGTTTTCATTTAAAGGTGCGACCAAGATGAAAAGCAGCTAAGTACAGGCTCCAGTATTTTGTCTACCACACGAAATCGCATGGGACGGACAACAGAGCACAGCGTTCTCTCAGCATCTCGCATTATTCAGGCATCTTCAAGAAAGACAGTGACGCAACGAAAGCTACCATCACTCAGTTCAGAACTGCTGAAGCTGAGAGCCTCCAATGTCAACAGTGATGAGATTCTCAGGGGAACTAAATTGTGAGTGGCAGCTGGAGAATATCCTGGAAACTATGGGTGGTTGAGTTTATAGTGAGACAGAATTGATTACTATTTGTGGTGCTGTAGCGGTGTGCTACACACAGCACTGAAATAACGACACGCAATCGGTGAGTTGCAGTTGCAAAAGAGATTTATTCAAACTTTGTGGCCTCACTTTAAAGCCTTCCTGTTCCTGCCCTCCCCGGGCGGGAATGCTGTAGGGGGCGCGTATTCACAGTCCCGTCCTGCACGCGGGCTTTTCCCCTTGCTGGTGAAGCAGACTTGGTGCCCTTTTTGGGACCAGCCTCAATGCCAGCACGCGCCACTTTGTGAGCCGGTTCGAGTGCGCTGGGAAGTGGGTCACCACAGTGCCATGGTGGCATAGCGGTTAGCACAATGTTATTTCAGCTTAGGGCATTCTGGAGTTTGGAGTTCAATTCCAGCGCTGTTCTGTAAGGAGCCTCTGTATGTGGAATGTGTGGGTTTTCTCTGGCCCTCCAGTTTCCTTCCACAGTCCAAAGATGCTGGGTAGGTTAATTGGTCATTGTAAATTGTCCTGTGATTAGGTTAGGGTTAATTGGGTTTGTCAGGGGTTGCTAGCGCAGCATGCCTCGAAAGATCTGCTCTGTGCTCTATTACCAAATAAATAAAATACTATTAATTTCATATGCATAGAAAGAATATTTATTTACATAACATCACATCCCATTTATAAGGCTACATATAAGATATATTTTGGTAGCACTCAATGTGCACTCTGTTAGGTCTTGCATATCCTTGATAAATTATTCTGTAGAACTATGGTTCATGTTGAAATATTGGTCAGAGCATAAGGAAGCAGTTCATTTACTGGGCAGGCAGACTGAGCCTTGCCTTAACACGCCATGTGAATAATGGCACTCCTCAGATTTCTAGAAAACCAGCTATGAATATGTAATCAAGTTCTGCACCGGTTGATTTAAGCTCACTGCTCAACCAATTTCGCTTCCAAATCCACAATGTATTTGTAACTTTATAATTGTGTTAGTATCAATTCAATTAGTGATCTGAATTTTACAGATGGGGTTCTTACCAACAGAAAGTAATAGTGACAACTATCATCCACTCATGGAAAGTTAAACACGGAAGCCAGGAAGCTGCTGTCAGCTTCTTTAGAACATTGCAGTTCTTTACAAAAGGAATCAGAATAGATATCTTCTTTATTATGAACTTGTTCATTTCCCACTATCCCACTCTAATTACTAATGAGGGAAATACTAAGTAAGTACTATATACTGTAATTCTCATAAATATTGAAATTTAATGGAATACCAAGTCATAATTTAATGCTGAACAATCTCTCTTGCACTGAGAAACATTTTTTTCAGGAGTAGTGTCCTATCCCAGGTTATTTTAAAAATGGATGTTTATTTCAAAGTGTTTATTATTGATACAGCTTAATGTGGATAAAAATGGGATATTGACTTGGGTTCTAAAAACAGAAAGACAGATTATTGTTATCTGATTGGTGGTAGATTAGGGGCGGTGAGGGGAGATGGTGGGGAAGGAAGCTGCAGTGAGACCTAGATGCCCTGATACAAGTGTTCAGGTTGAGCAGGCTAAGAAATCGTATGGCGTGTTAATCATAAGATGATGAGAGGTGTTGACCGTGTGGATAGCCAGAGGCTTTTTCCAGGGCTGAAATGGCTAACACACAGAGTGGTGAGTGCGTGAAATGTACTGCCAGCGATGGTAGTAGAGGTGGCTGCAATAGGATCTTTTAAGAAACTCTTAGATAGGTACATGGAGCTTAGAAAAATAGAGGGCCATGCAGCAGGGAAATTCTCAGCAGTTTATAGAGTAATTTACATGGTTGGCACAACTTTGTAGGCTGAAGGGCCTGGACTGTGCTGTAGATTTCATTGTTCTGTGTTAACATCTAAAGGTGGCTGGAGTAAAGGTGAGACCCTACCTGGAATTTTGGTTTATTTATAAGAGGGGGGATGTTTACCTGATGGCAACAAAGCTTCACTAGATGGATTCCTGGGGTGGCAGAGCCAATGTGTGAGGAGATGCAGGGCAGATTAGGCCTATAATCACTGGAATTTAGAACAGTGAAAGGGAATATCAAGTCAAGTCAAGTTTATTGTCATTTCGACCATAAACTGCTGGTACAGTACACAGTAAAAACAAAACAATGTTCCTCCGGGACCCTGGTGCTACATGAAACAACACAAAAAACTAGACAATGTGAGACAGCACAAGGCTACATTAGATTATGTAAAACAACATAAAAAATGCCCTACACTACAGACCTGCAAAGGACTACATAAAGTGCACAAAACAGTGCAGGGCAGTACAATAATTAATAAACAAGACAATAGGCACAGTAGAGGACAAATTTCAATATAATAATAAATGATGTAGATGTCAGTGTAGACTCTGAGTATTGAGGAATCTGATGGCTTGGGGAAGAAACTGTTGCACAGTCTGGTCGTGAGAGCCCGAATGCTTCGGTACCTAATATCATACCTTTAAAATTCTAATAAGACTATGGAGACTAGCTACAGAGAGGATCTTTCTGATGTTTTGAGATACAGGGATTTTAGCTTTGAGATGCTTGGAATGCCATTCAAAACCAAGATGGAGTGAATATTTTTCAGCTTGGTGGTGTGGAATTCTCTACCACAGAAGGAACCAGAGGCTAAGTCATTAAATATATTCATGAAGAAGCTAGATACATTTTTTAATACCAAAGGGATCAAAGGGAAGATGTCAGCAGAGTACTGAAGTAGATGATCAGCCATGATTGTATTGAATGGTAGAGTGGGTCTGAAGGGCTGAATGGCCTACTTATTTTATATCTTTTCTAAGAAAGCACATTTGAAACAGCAATAGATCTGTGAGTGTGGTAAAGATAATTCAGATCTGTTCCACCAGAGTAAGTAAAATCCCTGTGGTTTTGTCTTCCAAATGACCAAAAAAAGTTTGAATGAGTTTTTCAGGGAGATTCATCAGCCATATTTGTCAACAAATGTTAAATTTACCTTTCTGTAACTTTAGAATTTTCCATAAAATGCCTCTCAGTCTATGACCTATCTGTTTGTTTGAAAATACCGTTATCAGCTGTAAAGTAGTATAGTGATGTGAAATTGTTAATTTAATCTCCTTTAGCATAGTGAAATTAACACAGAAACATCAAATTAGTGAAGAGCCACAAATATTCTAAAGTAAAGCTAAACTTTAACCATATAACTGAAATAAAATGTCAAATACTTCATATTTCACATCTCTTATCTTAATTAGTTATAATGTAATGAGTTATATTGGAGAAAGCAGTTTGAATACTTATGAATTTGATTCATAGGAAATGTTATACAAATATTCAGATAAATTTAATAATTATGGTAGTGACCAAAAGTTGGACACGTTGAAACTTACAAGTGCACAATCTCATGAAATTAACTTCCATTTCCCACTCAAAATCTCAGAACTGAAGGATATGACTCAGTGTCATAGTCCTCAGCACTCACTTCCTAAAACTGCTGATTATTATGCAAGAGCCACTGGGCATATTAATATATTTTTTCCACTTCCTCCACAGTACCAATGCTTCTACAATTTGTAAGAGTTCTCAGTATGTTGAAGAGATTGCAAAGGCGCACAGTGGAGCAAAACATCAGATATATCAGCATTTTACACTAAAGAGGTAAGAAAAAAATATCAGATTATACCTTTACTGAGTGCTTAATTTGATAAGCAGACCTTAGCTAAATTATCATCAATTAACATGCACCTTTGATGGAAAGATTTGGAAGAGGAGCTTGGTTTGAAGTAAAGAACAACTCGTCACTCTTTTGTCTATACAATACTATTTTCACTTTATGATTCCCCTTTTGTACTAAGCTACTGTAAAGTTCATCCACTGTGGGTAGTGTTGTGCACATTGTATTTCAGAGTACTATTTGATGAATTGTTGACCAGTATATGAATACATTTTAGATGCTGTATGTAAATGTAAGCATTTATTTAGTTTGGGGCTGACCAGTCCATAATAGCAGGGAAACACAAGTGGATGATACTAAACCTGTTTTGCTGTCACCTTTGAGATCTCCTTCAGTATGCACTTTAATCGGTGCAATATCTTTTTTTTAAAATAATGTGCTCCTTAGTTGTAATGTGCATGGTTTACTTTTATACAGTAGTAGTTTCTCGAAGTCCAAGGAAGACGGATGTGTTGCGCAGTCAACGTCTGTGGGCACGGATATGACTTCTGAGGCCGAAGTCCACCTCCTCCTGTTGGTTTGCTGCTCTCCCATCACCGTAGGACTTTTGAAGAGAGAAAGAAGACGAAGATGCACAACGCAAGGACCTGTGCGTGGAAGATATTATAGAGAAAAAGCCTATTCATGGAGACAGTCCCACTCTCTCGGCCTTGGAGGTCAGGATCCACTGGCACGAAGATCGTTACACATGGTGGCCTCTTCGGC
This sequence comes from Hypanus sabinus, assembly GCF_030144855.1. Classification (NCBI taxonomy): domain Eukaryota; kingdom Metazoa; phylum Chordata; class Chondrichthyes; order Myliobatiformes; family Dasyatidae; genus Hypanus; species Hypanus sabinus. The sequence goes on along the minus strand of NC_082719.1, from coordinate 62,525,537 downwards.
TGCAGGAGGTGCCGGACAATAGATTGATGAAATCCTCCCTTTTGACCGCCTACAGGGCTCAGGCTCCGGATTTCTTCTCAAGGTTTACTCCCGAAGCCTTTCCCATGATTGGGTGTGGCCACAAGGCAGCGGAGGTTTTAAAATCAGAGTTTTCCTTCTCCTAGGTGGGCAGTCAACCAGGACTAACGAGCCCCTCCTGCCCGAAGCATCTAGTTTTGAGGCGCCAGAGATCTGCCTTTGTTCCTTCTCTTGTTGGTAGGAACAGTTTCGCCACGTGAAGGCTGGGAGCTGGACTTGGTTGACAGAGCCTATTTGAGATGCAAGCCATGTGGAAGCACTTTATAGGTAGTGAGAGCTTATCCTCATTACCACCTCCGGCTATGTCAACCTTGGAATATACTTTCATATATTTAATTACAAATACCATAGTTCAACTTCTTCCAAATATTGTCCAGATTGATTGCAATTATTTTCTTTCCCCCTAACTTCAACACAATTGGCTCATAGCCCACACATCTATCCACCTGTGTTTCTTCTTCTTTAGGCTATCCCCCCTCCCCCTCTGCCAATGCTCTGTCTGCCCATCAAACCCCATCTAACATGGTTTCACCTATCACCAACCTGCTGATATCTTTACCTCTTTATACTGGCTATCTTCCCTCTGTACAGATGCTGCTTGGCCCACTGAGCACTTCCAACAGTTTTGCTTTTGTTCCCTTCCTCAGCTATTCCATATTGGTTTCAATTGTGAATTTGACAAATTGCATATTATTTGTAAATCCAGGCTATTTACCTGAACCATGATCTCAGCATCTTCCTTCCCAAGAGAAGGAATTTGTAGAATGCCACCAAATGGCTTTTTAGAGCATCTTGTAGTTGAGCCCACTAGGGAAAAGACAAGTCTTGATTGGGTGTTTAAAGAACCAGATTTAATTAGGGAGCTTAAGGCAAAGGAACCTTTAGAAGGTGGTCATCATAAAATGATAGAATTCAGATCTGAGAGGGAGAAGCTAAAATCAGAGGTATCAGTATTACAAAGGAGAAAAGGCAACTACAGACATGAGAGAGGAGCTGGTCGAAGTTGATTGGAAGCAGACACTATTGGGGATGACAGCAAATGAGCAATGTCTGAAGTTCTGGGAGCAATTTGGAAGGCACCGGATAAATTCACCCCAAAGAACAGCATGTATTGTAAAGGGAAGAAGAGCAGCCGTGGCTGACAAGGATAAAGACAGTATAAAACAAAAAGAGAGTGCATATAATAGAGCAAAAATTAGTTGGAAGCTAGTGGATTGTGAGGCTTTCAAAAAACGACAAAAGGCAGCTAAAAAGCAATGGGAGAAAAGATGAAATACAAAAATATTTTAGCCAATAATATAAAAGAAGATACCAAAATTTTTACAGATGTATAAAGAGTAAAAGAGATGCAAAAGTGGATATCAGACCACTAGAAAATGATGCTGGACAGGTATTAATGGGGGACAAAGAAATGGTGGATGAACCAAGTAAGTATTTTGTGTCATTCTTCACTGTGGAATACACTAGTAGTATGTCAGAAATTCAAGAGTGTCAGCAGGCAGAAATGAGTGTAGTTGCTATTACTAAGGAGAAGGTGTTTGGAAAGCTGAAGGGTCTGAAGGTAGATAAGTCACCTGGAGCAGATGGATTACACACCTGGGTTCTGGAAGAGGTAGATGAAGAGATTGTGGAGTGTTCTTTCAACAATAACTAGATTGTGGAATGGTTCCAGAGGACTGGAAATTTGCAAATGTCACTGCACTCTTTAAGAAGGGAGGCAGGCAGAAAATAGAAATTTATTGGCCAGCTAGTCTGACTTCAGAGGTTGTGAAGATGTTGGAGTTCATTAATAAGGATGAGGGTTCAGGGCACTTGGTGTCACATGATAAAATAGGCCGAAGTTAGCATGGTTTCCTTAAGGGGAAATCTTACCTGACAAATCTTTTGGAATTATTTGAAGAAATAATAGGATACAGGAGAGTCTGTGGATGTTGTTCACGTCTTTTCAGAAGACTTTTGACTGGACCTTTTAAGGTGCCAAGCATGAGGCAGTTAAACAAATTATGAGCATAAGGCATAGGAGCAGAATTAGGCCATTCAGCCCATCCATCATGGCTGATTTATTACCCCTCACCCCATTTTCCTGCCTTCTCTCTGTAACCTATGACACCCTGGTCAGTCAAGAGTCTATCAACTTCCACCTTAAATATACCTAATGATTTTTGTCTGCACAATGGTATTAAGAACCCATGATTTTACAGGTAAGATACTAACATGGATAGAAGATTAGCTGACTGTTAGGAGGCAAAGAATGGGAATAAAGGGGTCCTTTCTGGTTGGCTGCCAGGGACTAGTAGTATTCTGCATGGGTCTGCGTTGGGACTGCTTCTTTTCGTATCAATGATTTAGATGATGAATCGATGCCTTTGTGGCCAAGTTTGATGATGATACAAAGATAGGTGGAGGGGCAGGTAGTGTTGAGCAAGCATGGAGTTTGCAGAAGGACTTGGATAAATGGGAGAATGGATAAAGAAGTGGCAGAAGGAGTATAGTGTAGGGAAGTGAATGGTTATACACTTTTGTAGAAAAACTATTTCATAAATGGGAGCAAATTCAGAAATTAGTTGTGCAGTTTGCAGAAGATGTGTTTGTCTTTCAGAAGTGAGTTATTAATCTGCTTTGCTTGCAATATTTTAATTGTAAATATTCCAGGCTACAATCTTTTAATTGCAATTTAGGCATTTATTGCTGTACTTTTGATCATTGTAATAAGCTGCACAAAATTAGACTCCACTATGTGGCAATATACAATATAATTTGTATTGCAATTGGCTTTTTTCATTGTAGACATTTTTTTATTGCACTGCATTTGATTTGGCATTAACCAGTTTCATGAACCTGATTTTAATTGTTGCAGCATTTTTTATCAACAGAGATTTGCTAAAAAAGATTTCTGATTCTCATTTGTTAAGACACACTGGACTAGACCAACTCACCTCTCCATCACAAGCGACTCGTCATAACCAGCTGCCACCCATTAATTCTGAGTCAGCAGAAATGCACATTCCTCTGCCTGGATCAGTACCACAACTGGTAAGGTGGAAAGCTTCAATATTTTCATATTAATTAAACTTGATGGCTTGTTACCAATTACAAATACTGCTTTAAAGTGCCATAGAGTGTTTAAACTCTCATAACAAAAAGTAGCAAATATTGGAAACCTGAAACAAAAACAGAAATATTCAGGATGGGTAGCAACCATGGAGAGAGAAATGTGTTTGATGGGTATATTTTCTAAGTTTTGATGCAAGTCCATCAAACTGGAAAGTTGACAGTTATCTTCCCCAAAGATGCTGCAAGGAATGCTGAATATTTCCAGTATTTTCACATTAAGCTGTTGCTGGGAGCTTATAATTTAACTTAAGCTGCTGAGTGCAAGGTTAAGTTGGATAAAATTCCCCATTTTATCATGCTCATGACTCATCATCTCTCAAAGCACTGTTTTCTGTGATGCCTCTCAACAATTTATTTAGGCGTAGACGTAGTAAATTATCTTTAAGTTGGAATAGGTGGGTTATCTTGTGAGGAAAAGGTGCATGGGTGACGCTTCGAACCATTGGAGCTTGGAAGAAGTGAGTTGATTGACATATGTATGATCTTGCGGGGGCTTGACTGGACTATGGAAAGGATGTTTCCTTTTGTGGGGGAATCTAGAACAAGGAGTCAATGTTTAAAAATAAAGCTTTACCCGTTTAAGACAGGTAAGGCGGAAGTATTTATTTGTATTTGTATTATTTAGCGAGACAGTGCAGAGCAGACCCTTCTAAACCTTTGAGCCACACCACTCCAGCATCCTCCAACAACCTGATTAACCCTAACCCAATCATGGGACATTTACAATGACCAATTAACTTACCTGGTACGAATATGGACTGCGGGAAGAAACCGGAACCCCCAGGTAAAACCCATGTGGTCCGGGGTGGGGGTGGGGAAACATACAGGGACTCCTTACAGACAGAATTAAACTCTTGAGTTCCGATGCCCTGAGCTGTAATAGTGTCATGTCAACAGCTACGCCACTACCTGGGTACCCATTTTGTCAGAGGGTTGTGAGTCTTTGGAACATGCTTTCTCAAAGGTTGTTGGAAATGGGTGGATAGATTCCTAATTGATTTTTTAAAAAATGAATAGATTCAAATCAGAGAAGTTATATCAAATACATAATGCAAAAAACATACAAACAACAAAAGGGATATATACTGTCAAAGTTATATAAATGTAACATTAGGCTATAGTGTATAAACAAAGAACCACAACTCCTCTTGGCAATTCATACAAAAAAAAAGGTCTGGAAATTTTTATAATAAAGAGAAAAAAACCCCACTAAACTAACCTAAAACATAAAAAAAAAAGAGACTGCGCAGTCCATTTGAGGATTAAATTAGAAAAGAGAAAAAAGAAAACATCCTTCTGGTCAGCTCTGAACCTTTGCGGAGAAAGAGGGAAAAAAGAAAAAAAGATTTTACCAAAAAAAAATAAGGAAAGAGAAGAAGAAATTAAATCATATGAAAATATTGAATAAAAGGTCGCCAGGTTTGCTGAAAATTAAAAGATGTGTCAAATGTCCGGCTTCTAATTTTCTCCAAACTTAAACAGGACATGATGGAGGAAAGCCAAAGAAAAACAGTAGGTGGATTAGAATCTTTCCAGTGTAACAAAATAGCTCTCCTAGCCAATAAAGTTGAAAAGGCTATCACAAAAAATATTGAAAATAAAATGAGATTCCTAATAAGCAAAGGGTGAAAGGTTACTGGAGTTAGGCATGTTTGCAGTGGCAGTCAAATCAGCCATGATCTCAATGAATGTTGGAACAGGTTTGAGGGGACAAGTAGACTTTGGTTATTTCTAATTTTTATGTTTCATTACCAAGTAAATTCAGATCACTATATTTGTGAAGAATAATTAGTAAAGACTTTAATAATAACTTTATATTCTTTTCAAAGAACTTTAGAACCAACAAAGTAATATTGAATGAGCTATAACAATGTAGGAAATAAAGCAGCTAAAATTGTGCAAACAAACGTAAATAAGCTATTTTAAGTAGTCTTAAATGATGAATAATTATTGGCTAGGACATTGAATAATATCCTTTTAAAATTGATCTTCTGTGTCCTACTATGAGACCTCATGGGTCCCTGTTTTATTGTGTCATCCAAAAGATAGTAGTTCTGATAGTTGCACACCACTGGTATGGCACTGCATTCTGAATCTAGAATTTTGCGTCTAAGTCCCTTGAGCAGTACTTGAACCCCTTATTTTTAAGAATGATTGTAGACAATTATGTCATTCTCTACTCAAGCAATTGAAGTAATGATTGCCTCTGAATGTTTCTATTATTAAAATTTCTTAACCACCACCTATGGCCAGATTGTTTACTTCTACAAATGTTAGATAATTTTTGAAACTGGCTTTTAGAAAACTGCACAATAATTGTATTCTATCACAGAGAGGAAGATTTTTGCACAGCCGAGTGTCAAGCGCAGTTGGGGAAGGAACAGGACGGCGACCTCTCAGGGAACGACCATTTGCTTTGGATACCTCTTCAAGGCCGAACACAACTCACACATTTAGGGTATTGTTTTTAACAAGGAAATAAGTAGCCTACTAAGCTATCTAAGTTGCCATTGCATAATCGAGGATGAATATTTAATATAAGGTAAATAGATGTTAAATTGATCAAGGAGACTTGAAGATGGGGGAAATATAGTAAAGACAAGAAGAATGTCTTTTAACCAGTTTGCATATTGGAAAAATTGCAGTACTTTATACAAACCCATGCAATAAAGAAAGCCAAACTTGCATTTTATATCAACTTTTGTGGTCAACCTTTAAAAAGATGATCACTGTTATAACATAAGTAAAGTGCTATTCAAATTTCACATGTTAAGACAATATGATAACAAGCTGTTGTTAGTGATGTTAGTTAAGGGATAAGTATTTGCCAGGACACCAGAGTCCTCAAAATCGTGCTGCTGGGATTTTACTTCCATCTAAAAGGTTGCCTACAACACAGTCTTGGATTTAGAAGTATGAATTAGCCTGGTCAGCATAAATATATTTTACCAAGAGGATTAATTAAACTTGAACACACACCAAATGCTGGTAGAACACAGCAGGCCAGGCAGCATCTATGTGGAGAAGCGCTGTCAATGTTTCGGGCTGAGACCCTTCGTCAGGACTAACCGAAAGGAAAGATAGTAAGAGATTTGAAAGTAGTCAGGGGAGGGGGCAGTGCGAAATGATAGGAGAAGACTGGAGGGGGTGAGATGACGCTAAGAGCTGGAAAGGTGATTGGCGAAAGTGATACAGAGTTGGAGAAGGGAAAGGATCATGGGACGGGAGGCCTCAGGAGAAAGAAAGCGGGGGGGAGCACCAGAGGGAGATGGAGAACAGGCAAACAACTAAATATATCAGAGATAGGGTAAGAAGGGGAGGAGGGGCATTAACGGAAGTTAGAGAAGTCAATGTTCATGCCATCAGGTTGGAGGTTACCCAGCCGGTATATAAGGTGTTGTTCCTCCAACCTGAGTTTGGATTCATTTTGACAATAGAGGAGGCCATGGATAGACATATCAGAATGGGAATGGGACGTGGAATTAAAATGTGTGGCCACTGGGAGATCCTGCTTTTTCTGGCGGACCGAGCATAGGTGTTCAGTGAAACGGTCTCCCAGTCTGCGTCAGGTCTCACCAATATATAAAAGGCCACACCGGGAGCACCGGACGCAGTATACCACACCAGCCAACTCACAGGTGAAGTGTTGCCTCACCTGAAAGGACTGTCTGGGGCCCTGAACGGTGGTGAGGGAGGAAGTGTAAGGGCAGGTGTAGCACTTGTTCAGTTTACAAGGATAAGTGCCAGGAGGGAGATCAGTGGGAAGGGATGGGGGGGGGAATGAGTGGACAAGGGAGTCGCGTAGGGAGCGATCCCTGCGAAAAGCAGAAAGGGGGGGGGGGAGGGAAAGATGTGTTTGGTAGTGGGATCCCATTAAACATGGCGGAAGTTACGGAGAATTATATGTTGGACCTGGAGGCTGGTGGGGTGGTAGGTAAGGATGAGGGGAACTCTATCCCGAGTGGGGTGGTGGGTGGATTGGGTGAGGGCAGATGTGCAGGAAATGGGAGAGATGCATTTGAGAGCAGAGTTGATGGTGGATGAAGGGAAACCCCTTTGTTTAAAAAAGGAAGACATCTCCTTCGTCCTGGAATGAAAGCCTCATCCTGAGAGCAGATGCGGTGGAGACGGAGGAATTGTGAGAAGGGGACAGCATTTTTGCAAGAGACAGGGTGGGAAGAGGAATAGTCCAGGTAGCTGTGAGAGTCTGCAGGCTTATAGTAGATATCAGTAGATAGGCCGTCTCCAGAGATGGAGACAGAAAGATCAAGAAAGGGGAGGGAGGTGTCAGAAATGGACCAGGTAAATTTGAGGGCAGGGTGAAAGTTGGACCCAAAGTTAATGAAGTCGACGAGCTCAGCATGCGTGCAAGAGGCAGCGCCAATGCAGTCGTCGATGTAGCGAAGGAAAAGAGGGGGATGGATACCAGTATAGACTTGAAACATGGACTGTTCCACAAAGCCAACAAAAAGGCAGGCATAACTGGGACCCATACGGGTGCCCATGGCTACACCCTTGGTTTGGAGGAAGTGGGAGGAGCCAAAGGAAAAATTATTGAGAGTAAGAACTAATTCCACTAGACGGAGGAGAGTGGTGGTAGAGGGGAATTGGTTAGGTCTGGAATTCAAAATAAAGCGAAGAGCTTTGAGACCATCTCGGTGGGGGATGGAGGTATATAGGGACTAGATATCCATGGTGAAAATAAGACGGTGGGGACCAGGGAACTTAAAATCATTGAAAAAATTCAAAGCATGAGAAGTGTCATGAACATAGGTGGGAAGAGATTGAACAAGAGGGGATAAGACAGTGTCAAGGTATGCAGAAATGAGTTCAGTGGGGCAGGAGCAAGCTGAGACAATAGGTCTACCTGGACAGGCAGGTTTGTGGATCTTGGGTAGGAGATAGAAACGGGAAGTGCGGGGTGTGGGAATTATGAGGTTGGTGGCACTGGATGGGAGATCCCCAGAGCTGATAAGGTTGGTGATGGTATAGGAGACAATGGCCTGGTGCTCCTTAGTGGGCTCATGATCAAGGGGTAAATAAGAGGAGGTATCAGAGAGTTGTAGTTGTGCCTCGGCCAGGTAGAGGTCAGTACGCCAGACAACAACAGGTCCCCCCTTATCAGCAGGTTTTATAGTGAGGTTGGGATTGGTGCGGAGGGAGAGGAGAGCAGAGTGTTCGGAAGGAGTGAGGTTGGAATTGGAACAGGGTGTGGTGAAGTCAAGACGGTTGATGTCCCGTCGGCAATTAGCAATAAAGAGATCCAGAGCAGGTAGAAGACCAGAGCGGGGTGTCCATGAAGAGGAGGAGGGTCAAAGACGGGAGAAGGGGTCATTGGTGGGGGTAGGAGAATCCTTGCCAAAGAAGTAAGCTCGGAGACGGAGCCGGCGGAAGAAGAGTTCAGCGTCATGGTGTACACGGAACTCACTGAGGTGTGGGCAAAGGGGGACAACGGTGAGGTCCTTAATGAGGACAGAGCACTCTGCCGAAGGTCGGAGGGGATGGTAAAGACCCGGCACGGATGAGAGATGGGATCAGAGGGGGGAGGGAGGCTGGTAATGTCAGTGGAGAGGGAAGGGTTGGGGTGAGAGGAAGACGGAGCCTCTAAGAGCCCAGGAGCTGACGATGCGATCTGAGGGAGAGGGGATTGCAGAGTGGTGGTGGGGGAAGGGGAGACGGGAATCACAATCGCAGCATGTGAAGACCCGGCCTGGAGTTCAAGGTTGGAGTCGCAGTCGGTGGTTGCTCAATCGCTTTGAAGCTGTCCATGGTCGTTGGAACCCGCGTTGATGGTGCTGGAGTCCGGGTTTTCAATATGCCCGAGATCGATGGCTGAGGCCAATCCATGGCCTCCCGAGGCCTCCCGTCCCATGATCCTTTCCCTTCTCCAGCTCTGTATCACTTTCGCCAATCGCCTTTCCACTTCATCCCACCCCCTCCGGTCTTCTCCTGTCATTTTGCATTTCCCCCTCCCCCCACTACTTTCAAATCTCTTACTATCTTACCTTTCGGTCAGTCCTGACGAAGGGTCTCGGCCTGAAACGTCGACAGTGCTTCTTCCTATAGATGCTGCCTGGCCTGCTGTGTTCCACCAGCATTTTGTGTGTGTTGTTGTTTGAATTTCCAGCATCTGCAGATTTCCTTGTTTGTTAATTAAACTTGTATGTCTGCATCTCATAATGGTCACCAAGGTTAGATGTAAGAAATGATGATTATTTGTTGTACTTTAAGCACCCGTTATCAATATTGCTAATTGAAAAGTAAAAAGAAAAACTTCCAGTTTCTTTTATTTTCAAAGGATGGCTCAGATCTAGCAAAGTTCACTCTGTGAGTGATTTGATGTCAGCAGGATCCTCATTCTTCTTGAATAGGATTGGTGAAATGGTGCTGTGGAAACTGTCCAAAATTTCACTTTGCTTATGATGTGTGTAGTTGGAAAACAAGAAACTTTATGAATTTAGGTAAAATACAGAATATTTCTAATTGACATTATCACTATCAATAATCAAGGATCAGATTACAGGACCTCTTGACTTCAGAATTCAGTTTTGTTGTATCTGCTGTAAGGACTCAAGTGTGGATTTGCTTCTGTTTTGGAGTAAGATGGGTATGGAAGTGTATGTACTAATATATTCTGAAGACCTAAAGAATGCCTGCCCTTGCCTCCCTTGCCCTCATCAATGCTATTCAAAGGTTTGTAGGTTAATAGCAGTTTTATTTTTATAGAACTTTGCCTTGAGTAAGAAGAATTCCTTAGTAAGTCAAAGTAAATGTATTACCAAAGGCATATGTCACCATATACTACCCCGAGATTCATTTTCTTGTGGGCATTCACAATATATACAAAGAAACACAATGGAAGCAATGAAAAAACATATACAACAAAGATGGCCAAACAACGAATGTGTAAAAAGACAACAAATTGCACAAATACAAAAAAAAAATGATGATAATAATGATAAATAGATATTGAGACATGAGTTGACCTTAAAAGTGAGTGGACTGGTTGCCGAATCAGTTCAGTATTGGGGTAACTGAAATGATTCTCACTGGTTCAAGAGCCTGATGGTTGAGGAGTAATAACTATTCCTGAATCTGGTAATGTTGGATTTGAGGCTCCTGTACCTCCTTTCTGATGCAACAAAGAGAGGAGAGCATAGCCTGGCTGGTGTTTGAAGTTTGATGTTTCTGGACCATTGCAGGTTTACAGGGAATGATCTGCTCAGAGTTTGCATTGACCTTACAGTTTCTACTATACGTAGTGTAGATAGGTATGCCAGACCGAGGGGTCTGTTCCTCTGCTGTACAAGTCGAGCTGCTCTTAAGCTTGTGGCTGCAGTACAACAGAGGGTGCAGGGTAAAAGGCCCATTTAGAAGGTAGGGGAAATATGGAAGGAAATATGATCTGACTTCCCTTTAGAGTATTTTCTTACAGGGTATTTTGAAAACTTTTTTGTCTAGCCCAGTGAGGGAAAACGCAGGAGGCTACAAGTGTTAAGTGAGTGATAGTTTCACTTTTGTTCTACTCTGGTTCTCCCAAGTGGCTCTTTTATGTCACCCAAAGGGAGAAAATTACAAGGATATAGGATACCATTTCTTGTTTGTGATTCAGAAAGTGTGGGTTGAAGTTGACGAAGGATATGCAAAGGTGGTTTAGCCGTGAGAATGCTATCATATTTTGTCTATTCTTTGTTGTTAGGCATGATGCAAATTTTAAATGGCTCAAAAGAGAAGCAAAGCTTCCAGTGGGTTTTGTCTTTGGATGATGTGCATGTGTTGATCACTTAATTAATAGCGAGTATAGGCTTGAGATGTGGATGTGAAGCTATAATTAATGAAACTGCTGGCCAGAGATTGTAGGTAGTTGAGTGGTGCATTAATTTGTGTAGCAGGTCAGCGGTATATTTGGTTAGATATATCATTTGAAGGTCCGCTACTTTTTTTCGCACACTATCCAAGTTCTTGGGCTTGACTTGTGGAATCTATTTTCTCCTGAAGTTACAATTACCTCCAAAATGAACACTTACATTCATAGTGTTCCTTTATGAATTGTAGGCTAGCCTTAAGAACAGCAAGCAGGGTTAAACTAATACCAACCGCTCATGAAAGTAGATCATCTGTTATTGTGGTGAAACAAATGACAGTGCACTTAGTGCTGGTTGATTACTAAAATTGTATCACGAGATTGAAACAAATTTGGTATGCTAGGTCAGATGATTACCACACTGCTTGTTCTCATTGTCAGCAACTCCAGTATTCAAGAACAGGATAATTTGTCTGTCATTTTTCTAGTACTTTCAAAAGAATAGAATCAAAATTTTTTGATAATTAATGGGTGAAGGGTATTTCCTTCAAATTCACTATAATAGAATCTCTGATGCCTATAGATGAGAATTGTTGGCTTGAGCTGAAATAACTGAATACAGCTACTGTTAACTGTTGCAAAATACATTGTATTTCAGTCTGATACTCCTTTCAAAAGGTCGTTCACACCAATGGACTATGGTAGCCAAGCACGGTTAGGACGGGCTTCCTTTACAGGTAAACAAGCAGTGTTGTTATATTAAAATTGGAGAGAAGGAATTTGAATTTGGTCTCACTGTGAGTATCGAAATCTAACATGATATGTCTTCAGAATCAGGTTTATTATGCCTGACATATGCCATGAACTTTGTTGTTTTGTGGCAGCAGTGCAGTGTAAGACATAAAATTTATTATATTATAAAATAGCTAACTAGTGTAAAAGACAAATAGTGTTCATGAGTTCATGGATCAATCCGAAATCTGATGAGGAAGGGGAAGAAGCTGTTTGTAAAACATTGAGTGTTGGTCGTCAGGCTCCTGTGAGTGCAGGAGGGGGGATGAATTATGATCCTGGGAGGTGATGGGTGAAAAAGGCTGAAGAAGAAGAGATCTGACACGAGAGGACAGTAAACCATGGGAGAAAGGGAAAGAGGAGAGGCACCAAATGGAGGTGATGGGCAAGTGAAGAGAAGAAGGGGTAAGGGGGAAAGGGAGAAGGGAGGGGGGGAATGATTACAGGAAGTTAGAGAAGTCGATGTTCATGCCAATAGGTTGGAGGATACCTGGTCAGAATATGAAACTGAGTTTGGCCTCATTGAGGCAGTAGAGGAGGCCATTGCTAGATATGTCAGAATGGGATTGGGATGTCAAAATGATATTGGTATCCACTGGGAGATCTCCTATTACAAACTCACAGGGTAAGTGTCGTTTCACTTGTAAGGACAGTTTGGGGCCCTGAATGGTGGTGAGGGAGGAGGTGTAGCTCTAGTCACAGTTGCAGGCCTAGGTGCTAGGAGGGAGATCAGTGGGGAGAAATGAGTGGACAAGGGAGTCGTGTTGAGAGTGACCCCTATGGAAAGCAGAGGGGGTGAAAGTTAAAGATGAACTCTTTGGAAATATTGTAAGTTATGGAGTATGATGTGCTGGAGGCTAGTATGGAGTATGGAGGCTAGTGGGGTTGTAAGCAGGGACAAGGGGACCTCTGTGCCTATTGTGACGATGAGAGGATGGGGTGAGGGCGAAATGGAGGAGATGCTGGTGAGGGTAGTATCAAAATAGGTGGAAGAGAAACTATTGTTTGAAAAATCAGGACATCTCAGGTGTTCTAAAATGGAAATTTCCATCCTGAGAACAGATGTGGTGGAGATAGAGGAACTGAGAGAAGGGAATAGGATTTTAATAGGACTGGTTGGGAAAAAGTATAGGCAAGATAGCTGTGAGAGTCAGGTAAGTAAAAGATGCCAGTAGATTGTGGTTTGTGAGATGGAGATTGACAAAGAGGAGAGTGATTATGATTTACTTTAGTGCATCAGAGGTGGAGGTTGTTCTGGTGACTACACAAACACTTTATTTACGCCAGGCTCTGCTGCCATATGAACGTGTCCACAAGCAGGTTTCCTGAATAAACATGGGGGGGCTGGGGGGGTTTCAGAAGCTTATGCTCTACTGCTCGCCTGAGAACCAAACTGTTTGGAAGAATAACAAGCAGTTGCATTACTGAACTGCCACTTCCATAAGACAAAGGTGCAGAAGTCGACCATTTGGCCCGTCGAGTCTGCTTTGCCATTTCATCATGAGCTGATCCAATCTCCCCTTTAGTCCCACTCCCCCGCCTTCTCACCATAACCTTTGATGCCCTGACTACTCAGATACCTATCAATCTCTGCCTTAAATACAACCAATGACTTGGCCACCACTGCCGCCCATAGCAACAATTTCCATAGATTCACCACCCTCTGGCTAAAAAATTTTTCGCATCTCTGTTCTGAATGGGCGCCCTGCAATCCTCAAATCATGTCCTCTCGTACTAGACTCTCCCACCATGGGAAACAACTTTGCCACATCCATTCTGTCCATGTCTTTCAACATTCGAAATGTTTCTATGAGGTCCCCCCCCCCTCATTATTCTAAACTCCAAGGAGTACAGTCCAAGAGTGGTCCAATGTTCCTCATATGTTAAACCTCTCATTCCTGGAATCATTCTGGTGAATCTTCTCTGAGCCCTCTCCAATGTCAGCACCTCCTTTCTTAAATAAGGAGCCCAAAACTGCACACAGTATTCCAAGTGAGGTCTTACCAGTGCCTTATAGAGCCTCAACATCACATCCCTGCTCCTATACTCTATTCCTCTAGAAATGAATGCCAACATTGCATTCGCTGCCTTCACCACTGACTCAACCTGGAGGTTAACCTTAAGGGTATCCTGCACGAGGACTCCCAAGTCCCGTTGCATCTCAGAACTTTGAATTCTCTCCCCATTTAAATAATAGTCTGCCCGTTTATTTCTTCTACCAAAGTGCAAGATCATACACTTTCCAACATTGTAATTCATTTGTCACTTCTTTGCCCATTACCCCAATCTATCCAAGTCTCTCTGCAGACTCAGCACTACCGGCCCCTCCACCTATCTTTGTATCATCAGCAAACTTAGCCACAAAGCTGTCTATTCCATAATCCAAATGGTTGATATACAACATAAAAAAGAAGCAGCCCCAACATGGACCCCTGTGGAACACCACTGGTAACCAGCAGCCAACCAGAATGGGATCCCTTTATTCCCACTCTCTATTTCCTGCTAATCACCCAACACTCTATCCACGTAAGTAACTTTCCCGTAATTCCGTGGGCCCTTGCTTCGCAGCCTCATGTGCAGTACCTTGTCAAAGGCCTTCTGAAAATCCAAATACACAACATCCACTGCATCTCCCTTGTCTAGCCTACTTGTAATTTCCTCAAAAAAAATTGCACTAGGTTTGTCAGGCAGGATTTTCCTTTAAGGAAACCATGCTGAGTTCTGCCTATCTTGTCATATGCCTCCAGGTACTCTGTAACCTCATCCTTGACAATCAACTCCAACAACTTCCTAACCACCGATGTCAAGCTAACTGGTCTATAATTTCCTTTTTGCTTCCTTGTCCCCTTCTTAAATAGTGGAGTGACATTTGCAATCTTCCAATCCAACAGAACCAGGCCAGAATCTATCGACTTTTGAAAGGTCAATAGACAATAGCTGCAGGAGTAGGCCATTCGGCCCTTTGAGCCAACACTGCCATTCAATGTGATCATGGCTGATCATCCACAATCAGTACCCTGTTCCTGCCTTCTCCCCATATCCCTTAACTCCGCTATCTTTAAGAGCTCTGTCTAACTCTTTCTTGAAAGCATCCAGAGAATTGGCCTCCACTGCTTTCTGAGGCAGAGTATTTCATAGATCCACAACTCTCTAGGTGAAAAAGTTTTTCCTCAACTCTGTTCTAAATGGCCTACCCCTTGTTCTTAAACTGTGGCCTCTGGTTCTGGACTCCCCCAACATCAGGAACATTTTTCCTGCCTCTAGCGTGTCCAATCCCTTAATAATCTTATGTTTCAATCAGATCCCCTCTCATCCTTCTAAATTACAGTGTATACAAGCCCAGTCACTCCAATCTTTCAACATATGACAGTCCCACCATCCTGGGAATTAACCTTGTGAACCTATGCTGCACTCCCTCAATAGCAAGAATGTCTTTCCTCAAATTTGGAGACCAAAACTGCACACAGTACTCCAGGTGTGGTCTCACCAGGGCCCTGTACAACTGCAGAAGGACCTCTTTGCTCCTATACTCAACTCCCCTTGTTATGAAGGCCAACGTGCCATTAGCTTTCTTCACTGCCTGCTGTACCTGCATGCTTATTTTCAGTGACTGATGAACACCTAGATCTCTTTGTACTTCCCCTTTTCCTAACTTGACACCTTTCAGATAGTAATCTGCCTTCCTGTTCTTGCCACCAAAGTGGATAACCTCACATTTATCCACATTGAACTGCATCTGCCATGCAGCTGCCCACTCACCCAACCTGTCCAAGTCACCCTGCATTCTCCTAACATCCTCCTCATATTTCATACTACTACCCAGCTTTGTGTCATCTGCAAATTGGCTAATGTTACTTTTCTTCCCTTCATCTAAATCATTAATGTATATTGTAAACAGCTGCGGTCCCAACACCAAGCCTTGTGGTACCCCACTAGTCACTGCCTGCCATTCTGAAAAGGACCTGTTAATCCCTACTCTTTGTTTGTTGTCTGCCAACCAATTTTCTATCCATGTGAGTACCCTACCCCTAATACCATGTGCTTTAATTTTGCCTGCTAATCTCCTATGTGGGTCCTTATCAAAGGCTTTCTGAAAGTCCAGGTACACTACATACACTGGCTTTCCCTTGTCCATTTTTATAGTTACATCATCAAAAAATTCCAGAAGATTAATCAAGCATGATTTTCCCTTAGTAAATCCATGCTGACTCAGACCGATCTTGTTACTGCTATCCAAATGTGCCGTTATTTCATCTTTTATAATTGACTCCAGCATCTTCCCCACTACTGATGGTCTATAATTCCCTGTTTTCTCCCTCCCTCCTTTCTCAAAAAGTGGGATAACATTAGCTATCCTCCAATCCTCAGGAACTGATCCTGAATCTATAGAACATTGGAAAATGATTACCAATGCTTCCACGATTTCTGGAGCCACCTCCTTAAGTACCCTGGGATGCAGACCATCAGGCCCTGGGGATTTATAGGCCTTCAGTCCCACCAGTCTACCCAACACCATTTTCTGCCCAATGTGAATTTCTTTCAGTCCCTCCATTACCCTGAGTCCTCTGGCCAGTATTACATCTGGGAGATTGTCTGTGTCCTCCCTAGTGAAGACAGGTCCAAAGTACCTGTTCAACTCGTCTGCCATTTCCTTGTTCTCCATAATAAATTCACCCATTTCTGCCTTCAAGGGCCCAAGTTTGGTCATAAATAATTTTTTCCTCTTCACATACCTAAAGAAGCTTTTACTATCCTTTATATTCTTGGCTAGCTTACCTTCGTACCTCATCTTTTCTCCCCATATTGCCTTTTTAGTAATCTTCTGTTGCTCTTTAAAAGTTTCCCAATCCTCTGGCTTCCCGCTCATCTTTGCTATGTTATACTTCTCGTTTATTTTTATACTGTCCTTGACTTCCCCTACATCAGTGTTATCATAACACTGCCCTTCTGGCAAGCCTTTTGTAATTTGTAGTCCACATCACAGCAGCTGTTAGGAGGCCTGTAGATAACGGCCATCAGGGTCCTTTTAACCCTGCGATTTCTTAGCTCAACCCATAAAGATTCTCTACTTTCTGATCTTATGTCAACTCTTTCTAATGATTTAATATCATTTCTTACCATTAAAGTCACACCACCCCCTCTACCTACCTGCCTATCCTTCCGATACACTGTGTGTCCTTAGACGTTCAGCTCCCAGAGACGTGCATCTTTTAGCCACGTCTCAGTGATGGCCACAGTATCATACCTGCCAATCTGTAACTGTACAACAAGATCATCCAACTTATTCCTTATGCTGCGTGCATTTAAGTATAACACCTCAAGTCCAGTATTTGGTACTTTTTGCATTGATTCCACTGCAACTTTATTGCACTACAACTCATCCCAATGGCTGCAAATTTGCTCCATCACCTGCCTGTCCTTCCTGACATCCTTACTGCTCACTACCTTAGATCTATTTCTGTTTTCCCTCTCCTTCGCTCCATCATTCCGGTTCCCATCCCCCTGCCAAATTAGTTTAAACCCTCCCTAACAGTATCCCGCCAGGATATTGGATCCCTCGGATTCAAGTGTAACCCGTCCTTTTTGTACAGGTCACACCTGCTCCAAAAGAGGTCCCAATGATCCAGAAACTTGAATCTCTGTTCCCTGCTGCAATCCCTCAGCCACGCATTTATCCTCCACCTAATTCCATTCCTACTCTCACTGTCACGTGGCACAGGCAAAAATCCCGAGATTACCACCTTTGCGGTCCTTCTTCTCAACTGCCTTCCTAACTCCCTATATTCTCCTTTCAGGACCTCTTCCCTTTTCCTACTTCTGTCATTGGTACCTATATGTACCATGACCTCTGGCTCCTCACGATCCCACTTCAGGATATCTTGGACACGATCAGAAACTTCTTGGACCCTGGCACCAGGGAGGCAAACTATCATCCAGGTCTCTTGATTGCATCCACAGAATCACCTATCTGACCCCTTAACTATCTAGTCCCCTATTACTACTGCCTACCTCTTCCTTTCCCTACCCTCCTGAGCTACAAGGCCGGACTCTGTGCCAGAGGCACGGCCACTGTTGCTTCCCCCAGGCAGGCTGTCTCTTCCTCTCCCCCCCCCCCCCACCCCCGAACAGTACTCAAACAGGAGTACTTATTGTCAAAGGGTACAGCCACAGGGGTACTCTCTAGTACCTGACTCTTCCCCTTCCCCCTCCTTACTGTGACCCACTTTTCTGTCTCCCGTGACCCCGATGTGACCACCTGCCTGTAACTCCTCTCTATCAACTCCTCACTCTCCCTGACCAGACGAAGGTCATCGAGCTGCAGCTCCAGTTCCCTAACACGGTCCCTTAGGAGCTGCAGTTCGGTGCACCTGGTGCAGATGTGGACATCCGGGAGGTTAGGAGATTCCGGGACCTTCCACATCCGACACCGAGAACAATAAACTGCCCTCACACTCATACTTCCCTTTTCCTCAAATAACAGGAAAAACTGAAACCTAAAACTATCTTGCCTCACCCGCTTCCGCCAAAGCCCTTAAGCCTTCACTCTGCTCCTGGCCCACTCTGCTGCCCGCAAACGACGCTGCCTGCTGTATAAGGCTGTGTCCTTTTTAAATCTTCCCCGCTTCACTGCCCGATGTCACACGCCTGTGGAGTCTCACCTCTCTTAACTCCGATGAGAATTAGAAAAAATCAAAATGGCTTCCGCTGCACTCCAGTTCTGATCCTCCGACTTCCTTCCCAGCCAATTCTGATCCATATTCATCTAATTACAATATACTTAAATATGCATGAGTTAGCAAGAGTTGGTATGTTGTTGACAGCAGGAAATCAAAACATTTTGGAGGTATTTTCTGGTGGGGGGTGGAAGTTTGTAAATCCCTTAAATTTTCATCGAATCAGTATTTCTGTCATTTATTCTGGAGAATGCTGCAAACTGTGAAACTCTGGAAGGAACAGGGGTTCAATCGCAACTAGATGTAAACATTTAAGTGCTTGTATGTTCCAGATATTGCTGAAATTCAAGGTGTAATGAAGGTGAATGCTGATAGTTTAACTGATATTACAGCTGTAATATCTGGATTCTGATTCTGAGGTTCTTTTAAAAAAAATATTAAGAATACCAACTCAGCAAATGTGTAATTCTGACTGGAAACGTGGAAAGTTCTGACTTTTAGTGAATGTAGACACCAAGACATGTATAGACAGTATACTTCTGTATGTACCATTCATTTTCAGTTGTATGCAATGTTAGAGTAACTTTCATTGAAGAATGCCAGTTCTTTTATGTTGTTTAAGATCAAATAATGGGATATTTATACCAATGTTATATTTGCACATTATAAAGCAGCAGTCGTGCACTTTGAGAGATTTTCAAATTGGTGCATCATTTAGAAGTATGTAATGAGCAAAAATGTGTTTCATAATTTTGTTTCCCTCTTCCATGCGGCAATTCTTTCAGCTAAACAGGCAAAAACTTCTAAACAAAGTTGCTTTTCATTCACATCTCTATCTTTATCTATTACAGGTCCACAAGTTCATCTTCAGTCCAAAACATTCAACCGTTTTCCTGCAAATTCCAAGAAACGGTCCCAGGTGGTCCAGTAAGTCCAGAAACTGGAGAGTTGAAATTGGGAGGTAATGAGGATAACCTGCAGATGTCAGGTCAGAGTTCACTGGATTAAAGCAAAACAATATGAATACTCAAAGAGCTTGAAGTGCAAAGTCTTGCTTCAATGTGCCACAATGGTCTCAAGCACTGTCTTATCTGTCTTCCTTTCAATATATCTATAAATCAAACTATGCAATAAAATCATTTTCCACAGGAACTCTCCAACTTGTCAGACCCTCAGGAAGGTCACTCTGGGACTGTATCATTTGCAGGTATCATAAGTGGAGACAGACAGATTGATGTGAGAAGGTATCTGAGGTTTGTCAGTTCCCTGCCCACTCACGGGGCAAACCCCTGACATGAGAAGCTAGCTCCACCACTGCCTGACATCTTTATTCTGAATTTCTCATTAATTCCAATATGCTGTTAAAACCTCAATAAGCAACATACTGAAAGGCAGCTACTATTACCACGGCTTGCATTAACCAAGACTGGATAGTTATTCTTGAAAGTTTATGCTTGTTGTTGTGAGCAACCTGAAGGGAAATGTTTAGTTTGCAGCTAAACCACAGAAATGCATTTATTCCTTTTTACATGAATACAGAATGTTGTAGATTATGTAAAGACAAATACTAATGGCGTGCACTTGCTATTTCTCTCATTTTACTGAAGAGCAACATGAATTTTATTTTCTTATTTATTTTATTTATAAGACAAAATACAATTCTGAAGTGTTTTAATAATTTGGCAATACTCTATGCAATGACAACATGGAACTCTTAAACTCTGTAGGTCAATATTTTTCCCTCAAATTTGTTCAAATGTTATGCTGTTAGGATTGGATAATGGATTAAAATTTTAAGTCAGTTAATCATTCTTAATTTATTAGGCCAAGTCATATTGAAAAGGACATTGTTTTGAAAATCTACATGCTATTTAAGCCGCCATTTTCTATGGCAAGGTTAATTGACAAGTTATGGACGATCTGGCACATTCCTAAAAACAAAAGGACAATGCCAAGGATGTGATGCTATTTGTGTAAAGTAATATAAATCTATCAGCAAGATTTGGAAATGGGCAACTCACAGCATTTAATTTCCTTAACTTACTGGCTGATATCTGTGTTAATATTTGCACCAACTATGATCAAGTTTTAGTTTCTTGAAGAGTTTGGCCCATTATTTAATAGAGATAATGCTGAATTGAAGATTAACTACTTTTTGTAATTCTCTAAGATAATTTTTGACTGTCTTAAAGTGTGACAATGCCAAATTTCATGGTTCATAATATGTATGAGTAGATACAATGATTCAAAATGTACAGTTTGTGATATTGGTAGGTGAATATTTAATTCATTGATATGATGTTCATCTGTTGCACATTTTAGTTGAGGTATTGCTCAGTCGAAGCAGAAGAATGTCTTGTACAGAAAATAAGTGTTCACCTTTGCCATCATTGTAAACTCTAATTCTTTGGATTTTGTGATAAGACGTGAAATAAATGGTTTGTTTATACATCTTAAAAATTTTGTTATTTCAAAGTTTTGTTCAACGTTTTTGTGTAAATAAATGTTTCATGATCTAACAAGAATTAAAGTTCAAAGTAAATTTATTGTCAAAGTACATATATGTCACCATATATCCAATCCTGACATTCATTTTCATGCAGGCATACTCAATAAATCCACAATGGAATAATAACCATAATAGAATCAATAAAAGACTGCACTAGCTGGGGACAGGATCAGTATGGGAGGTGGTGTCTGGAATAGGTCAGCTCCCTGCTGACTCCCTGGACACAGCCTGAGCTAGTCTATACTGAGCTTCTAGACCAAAATTCATTCCTGTAACGTGAGAATCTAGGTGATTTTTTTTTCAGTGTTCAGTTCATCATGTGACCTAAGCTATAGTTTAATCCAGAGAGACTGCAGGATGAAATTTTAAACTTGTCCCCATTTCTCCATTGCACATTGAAGTAATTATCAAGCTGAAGCGGCTAAATTGCTGATATATTAAGTGTTAAACACAAGAGATAATGAAGATGCTGGAAATCCAGAGTAATACACACAAAATATTGTAGGAACTCAGCTGGTTAGGCAGTATCTATGGAAATTAATGAATAGTTGACCCTTCATCAGTACCTGAAAGAAAGGGGGAAGTTGCCAGATTAAGAAATGGGGGGAGGAGGGGAGAGGGGAAGGAGGACAAGTCAGAAAGTGATATGTGAAGCCGGGTGTGTGGGGAAAGGGGAATGAAGTTAGAAGTTGGGAAGTTATATTAGATGTTGTCAACTTGTCAACTGATTTGACATAATACTATATAGAAAATATTGGGAAGTAGACTGTTCAAAATTCAAAGTGCCTTTATTACAAAAATAAAGTATATATACATTATTCAACCTTGAGACCGCCTCTGTACAGGCAGCCATAAAACAAGAAACCCAAAAGAACCAATTTTTAAAAAAAAAGTCCAACAAACACCTGATGGGGGGGGGGGGGAGGGAGGAAAAAAGCGAATAATGCAAACAATAAAGCAAGCAGCAGCATTCAGAATGGAAGTGAATCCATAGTCACAAAGCCCAGAGCAGGCCTGTAGCTCCAGTACAACAAAGAGTGGAACAGTGAGCAGAGCCGGCCGGACCCTCGTCTGCAATCCAACACCCTGCCTTTATAATCCATCTGGCCTGGCGTTTAAATCGTACAAACTTTGGGTCATTCCTCACTCTAAGATCTGGGCCCTGTCACATCGATGTGCTCTGGGTTTGGACCGTACTGTCACTTTCCGGCCCGCACCAGACCTCTCGAAATTGGCCCAGCACTTAGTATCGACCCATACTCGCTCTGAGTTTGGGTGGACAGGCTCAAAAACTCATCTGCTCTGACATTTCTCTGCTTTGCATGCCCTGACTCCATCTTGAACATGCCTCAACCTTGCTCCGACCATTTCTCTTCAAACTTGCTTTGGTTGGAGAGGGTGCAGAGGAGATTTACCAGGATGTTGCCTGGTTTGGAGAACAAGTCATATGAAGCAAGATTAGCAGAGCTGGGACTTTTCTCTTTGGAGTGTAGAAGAATGAGAGGGGACTTGATAGAGGTCTACAAGATTATGAGAGGCATAGATAGGGTGGATAGTCAGTACCTGTTTCCCAGGGCACCAATAGCAAACACCAGAGGGCATAGGTACAAAATTAAGGGAGGGAAGTTTAGGGGAGACATCAGTTTTTTACACAGAGGGTTGTGAGTGCCTGGAATGACTTGCCAGGGATGGTGGTGGAGGCTAAAACATTAAGGGTATTTAAGAGCGTCTTGGACAGGCATATGGATGAAAGAAAAATAGAGGGTTATTTGGTAGTGTGGGTTTAGTACTTTTTTAAAGGATTATATGGGTCGGCATGACATGGAGGGCTGAAGGGCCTGTACTGTGCTGTAACGTTCTATGGTTCTATGCCTTGACCCTTGACTCATCCTTGTCTTCACTTGCTTCTTCATTGTCTGCAGTGGTGATCATTTACCAGTTTTTTTTTTGTAGAGAAAGTTTTATAAATGAAGTATTTGTTTGCATTTCTTGTTTTGAGGGCTGCCAGTAAGTTGTCACTTATCCTCAGTAGCTCCATCTTAAATTTGAACTGGTAAGTGTGAAAGTACAAACCCCATTTCCAGAAAAGTTAGGATATTTTCCAAAATGCAATAAAAACAAAAATCTGTGATATGTTAATTCACATGAACCTTTATTTAACTGACAAAAGAAGAAAGAAAAGATTTTCAATAGTTTTACTGACCAACTTAACTGTATTTTGTAAATATACACAAATTTAGAATTTGATGGCTGCAACACACTCAACAAAAGTTGGGACAGAGGCATGTTTACCATTGTGTTACATCACCTTTCCTTTTAATAACACTTTTTAATCATTTTGGAACTGAGGATACTAATTGTAGTAGATTTGCCAATGGACATTTTGTCCATTTTTGCTTGATATAAGACTTCAGCTGCTCAACAGTCCATGGTCTCTGTTGTCTGATTCTCCTCTTCATGTTGTGCCATACATTTTCAATAGGAGATGGATCTGGACTGGCAGCAGGCCAGTCAAGCACACGCACTCTGTGTCTACAAAGCCACGCTGTTGTAGCCTGTGCAGAATGTGGTCTGGCATTCTCCTGCTGAAATAAGCATGAACGTCCCGGGAAGAGACGTCGCCTTGATGGCAACATATGTCTCTCTAAAATCCTAATATATACCTCGGAGTCAATGGTACCTTCACATACATGCAACTCACAGATGCTGTGGGCACTGATGCTGGCTTTTGCACCTTTTGCTGATAACAATCAGGATGGTTGTTTTCATCTTTAGCACAGAAAACTCAACGCCTTTTTTTCCAAAAACTAGCTGAAATGTGGACTCATCTGACCTCAGCACATGGTTCCACAGTCTTTCGGTCCATCTGAGATGAGCTCGGGCCCAGAGAACTCACGGCGTTTCTGCATAGTTGATGTATGGCTTCCTCCTTGCATAATACAGTTTCAAGTTGCATTTCTGGATGCAGCAATGGACTGTGTTAAGTGACAATGGTTTTCCAAAGTCCTCCCAAGCCCAGGTGGCTATAATTGTCACAGTAGCATGACGGTTTCTTAGGCAGTGCCGCCTGAGGGCTCGGAGATCACGCGCATTCAACAGTGGTTTCCGACCTTGCCCTTTACACACTGTAATGTCTCTGAATTCTCTGAATCTTTTCACAATATTATGTACTGTAGATATTGAAAGACCTAAATTCTCTGCAATCTTGCATTGGAAAATATTACTTTTGAACTGACTAACAATTCTCTGACGAATTTTGGCACAAAGGGGTGAGCCACGACCCATCCTTGCTTGCAAAGACTGAGCCTTTCATGGACGCTATTTTTATACCCAGTCATGATACCTCACCTGCTACCAATTAGCCTGCTGAATGTGGAGTCTTCCAAATCGGTGTTACTTGAATATTCTGTGCACTTTTCAATCTTATTTTAACTCTGTCCCAACTTTTGTTGAGTGTGTTGCAGCCATTAAATTCTAAATTTGTGTATATTTACAAAATACAATCAAGTTGGTCAGTAAAACTATTGAAAATCTTTTCCTTGTACTTTTGTCAGTTAAATAAGGGTTCACGTGAATTAACATATCACAGATTTTTGCTTTTATTGCATTTTGGAAAATATCCCAACTTTTCTGGAAATGGGGTTTGTAAATGGAGAGGACTGATTCATACTGAAATCATTTCCAGAGTGCTGGAAAAGCTCAGCAGCTGTGAGTCCCATGTACCCGTGACCCACTCTGATTAGCGTGTGGTTTCCTGTACATACAGTATACAACATGATCCACGCAAGCCTGAGAAAAGGTCTCATGACCTTTTGAAAAACTTTGCAGCCTTCAGTGCTCAAGTTTGAATTCTCCAGATTCTGATTATTCACATTCTCTGTGTCAGGAGTGTTCAATTCGACTGTAAGACCGGTAAATGTGATAAGTGCTCAGTGTTTCGCTCTTCATTAGCATGGCTTGATGTACTGGCCATGTCCTAAGGTCCTATTGTTAGCTACATAAAACACGAACAAAGTATAATCACCATCTCACTGACCCCATTAGTCCACTTGACTTGACTTCCCTGTCCAGATACGATTTCTCTTATTCAACGTACCGACAACTTCTCTGTAAAAGTTGGCCAGTTTCTGTTCTTTCTCTTTTCGTAGCTGTTAACCTTCTGAATACTTCCAGTATTTTGTTTTTGTTTATTTTTGTTTTTGATTTTAGCGAGGGAAAGATGTGATGAGGGAGTTTTAAAAGGAATTTGAGGGAAAAGTTTTTCTTTACCACACTGGATACATGGGATTCGCTTACAGAGGAGGAGGTGGAGCCAGTTGGATGGATAATGGATGTAGATAGATTTTTTTTAAAAAAGGTCAGCACAGACATAGCGGGCCGAAGAATCTACGCCCGTGTTATACAACTTGTGCTTTAAGTTTATCAGAAACTAAAGCTCCGCCCCCAGCTTCGCCATCGACCGAAGGTTGGTTACCAGAGGTGTTCACACCTGGGTTCCGGCTCTGGAGCATAGGCACCCAGGTGAGGGTTCGTATCGGCGGCTGCCGCCGCTAACATCACGACTTTTGGTTTCGAAGACTGATTATAAATCCAAAGGTCTCGCTCACTAACATAAATTCCGTCTAAAAAGAATTATAATATTGCCCTTCAACCTCAATTAGTTACTTTCAGGGGAACCAGTTCGCGAAAGAGGAAGAGACGCAATAAACATCATGTGGCCGAAGCTGAATAAGGAACGCCTTAAGGCGGAGATTACCCTGTCGTTGGGAAACCTGTGGGCATTACTGCAGGAGTTTGAAAGTTCTAATTAGTGGAAACCAGTGACAACTTGACAAGAATGGAGTAGAAGGTCACACTGCTGGGCCCGGTCCTGTCTCCTGTACTCGCAGCTCCTCTCCCCCTCCGACCAACTCGCTTAGCGGCAGGATGGTGGTGGTTGTGTCCGGCGCTTTGTTAGGCGCCGCGCTCCTCACCCTCTTGGCTCTCGTCGTTTTCCACTTGCTCAGCAGTTACATCCGAACGTGGAACAAACTAAAATGCATCCCCGGGCTTAGCCCGACTTTGCCGTTACTGGGCAACGCTCTACTCTTTAAACCCGGTGGCGAAGGTAAGCAAGCACCTCAGCGTCGGGTATTGACGGCCTGCGGTTGAGTGTAAGTTCAATAGACTCATTCTCGGCCCACCGAGTTCCTCCAGCACAGTGTTTCTGTTTGCGCAAGATCCCAAGATCTGCATTTTCTTGTGTCTCCGACTTGCTTTTGATGTCTTAACGTGATTTGGTCTGTCACACTCCCGGATCTATGTGCAAACGCACTTTTTGAACTCTGTACAATTAATAAGTTTGCAGCATTTAACGTTCAGTGAAAAAATATAAGAATTGAATACTATACTTTGGGGAAAGTGGTGGTTCACTCCAAATATATGCTATCCTGACTGTTTTTATCTTTTTATTGGGGGGGGGGGAGAATAAACAGAAAAAATTGTTGCTTGTATTTTGGAAAATACAATATTTAATCATTCAGAACTAAAAGCATGTCATCCGGGCTTACTGATTACTCTTGGCTATCCGCAAGTGACACACGAGAAAGTGTGGACGCTGGAATCGGGAGCAACAAACTTCCTGCCACAGCGGCTGCTCCTCCCTCCCCGGTAAGTTGTACCCTCCCCAGTACGGAGCGTGTGCGATCCTGCGCATGTACGACATCGACCAGCTAACGCAGTCTCTGTTGCAGATAAATCATTGGCCGCAGTCAGTGCATTTTAATGAATCCAAACTGATTTTAAACAGTAGAACAGTGAAATTATTTAATCTCTATTGCGCTCCTAGCAAGAGACCAGAAGTTAAAGAAAAATGTTATTGAATCCGCTGTTGGTGAAGATCAGTTCATGCCGTTCAAAGTGCAGCATAGTTATTCTAGCCTGTATCTGCATTTAAATGGTTGAGGTAGAATCTGTTAAACAGAGATTTTAAATGTTTGGTAGATTTTCTGGTATATCCCGATCACAGTGTGCAATTCTGATGATAATGAATTTCCGAGATGCCCGTATTTTCAGAACTATTGTGAGTAAATTAGAATTGAAATTGTTTTATCGTTGTCATGTGTACCGAGGTGCAGTGAAAAGCTTCTGTGACATCGTGTTCATGCAGCTCAATTAATTTCACGGTGCATTTTGGTTGAACAAGATAGCAGTGGATTCTGATTAATTGGGACACATGGGGACTGGTACATTTTGGACCAAGTAAGGGGCTGAACAAATTAGCCGAAGTTTCATGGAAATAGTTTAAAAGTATAAAAAAGACAAACTACCAGTTAGCTGAGTACAGACTATTTATTTAAATTAAATATAAATTAGCACAGTAGCAATAATACTACAGCACTATAAAACTGTGTTAGTTCCTAATAGTTATTGTCAGAGAGATTCATGTTACCATGTTCTTTTGATTGACTGTAAATGAACAAAATCAGTGCAGACACCTAGTGCAGATAATGCCTTCACATAATGCTTTCAGAACATAGGGAAGTCCATTTAGAATGGAGATGAGGAATTTCTTTAGGCAGAGTTGGTCAATTTGTGGGATTTGTTGCTACAGGTAGCTGTGTATACTAGGTGTTTGAATGTATTTAAGATGGAGGTTGATTGTTGATTAATCAGGGTGTGAAAGGCTGTGACAGGGGTTCCTAACCTGGGTGCCCAAACCCTTTGCTTAATGATTTTGATCTGTGGCATAAAAAAGGCTGTGAACCCATGAACTATGGGTGGCAGGCAGGAGAATGGGGTTGAGAGGGAGATGGATCCGATATGATCAAATGGCGGAGCAGACCTGATGGGTCAAATGGCCTAATTCTGCTCCAGTCCTATAGCCTTAGATGTTCTGTCTTTGTGGTGAGTGGTGAAATGGTCAGGCTACAAAGGTGTGTCTGAAATGGTGGATGTGAGCCACTTTTCCATGAAGCAAGATACACAGCAGTCCCTGATGTCCCTCTGGTACTGCAATCCTGTTCTGAGGTCTTTAATTTCATTTTCCAGAGACTGTACATTCACCAGTGGAGGTCACAGTCCTCTACATTTCAGTCATCCCTGCAGTGCAGAATGTCATGCGCATTTGTTTTCTTAATGGAGAACTGAATCTGCTTTCCAGGTTCCACCGATTTTGAGGATCAGTAATTTTTAAACGTCTTAAACTGATGTTAGTTTCTGGAATACTCATGTCTGAGACAGTGGATGTCTGCAGTCCTAAACAGTAGTATTTCATGATTCTCATTGGAGCTGCATGCAAAGAGCTGCCAATTATTGGCGTCGACCCACCTAACCAATCTATTCTATTAAATTAAACGGTCTGTATTACGACACCATCAACGTGACTGCACCTTTCCTATTTTTGAGTTCTACCCATATAGACTCAGTGGATGAGCCTTTCGGTATGCCTGCTCCGAGTGCCCCTGTGATATTGTCCCTGATTAGTACTGCAACTCCCCCACCTCTTTTACCTCCCTCTCTATCTTTTCTAAAACATCAAAATGCTGGGACATTAAGCACCCATTCCTGTTCTTCTCTCATCCAAGTCTCTGTAATGGCCATAACGTCACAGTTCCATGTACTGTTCCAAGATCTAAGTTCATCACCTTTACCCACAATGCTCCTAGCATTAAATATACACATTGCAGACTACCCATCCCATTAAATCTTTCACTTTCACTTTCCTGCTGCCTGTTTTTACTGGCTCTAACATCTACCACCTTCTCCATCCATCCACTTTCTGACCTGGTGCTCTGGTTCCCATCTCAGCCAAACTAATTTAAACCTTCCTAAGTAGCACTAGTGAACCTCCCAGTTAGGATATTGGTTCCTCTTCAGTTTAGATGGAACCTATCTCTCTTGTGCAGGTCACCCTTGCCTCAGTAAAGTTTCTAATTAATCCAAGAATCTGAAACCCTGCCCCTTGCACCAGTCCCTCAGCCACTCATTCATCTGTTGTTATCATCATAGTCCTGTCCTGATCAGTGTATGACTCCTGGAGAAATCCAGAGATTACTACCTTTGCGGTCACGGGCCTACTTTTCAGCCTCTTTCCTAACTCTCTCTACACCGAGCAGGACCTCATTCCCCTTTCTACCTGTGTCATTGGTGTCAGTATGCACCATAACCTCTGGCTGCTCACCCTCCTCAAGAATATTCTGCAGCCTCTCAGAGACCTCCTGAACCCTAGTACCTGAGGGGCAACATACCATCCTGATGTCTCTTTTGCGGCCACAGAATCTCCTGTCTGTCCCCCTAACTGTCAAGTCATCTATCGTTATCATTCTGCCTGATTTTACTCTTCTTGGCTGAGCCTCAGATTGGCCAAAGTGCCACTGGTCTGGCTGCTGTGCCCTGATAGGTCTTCCACCCCCCAACCCCAAACAGTAACCAAAGGGGTATACTTGTTGCTGACAGTAATGGCTTCAGAGGGACCTGGCACCCATCTTACTCCCCTTACTTCTCCTGGTAGTCACCCATCTACTACCTGAAGCCTGTATTCTGGGTGTGACTACCTCAGTAAATGGTTTTCAGCCTCCTGGATTGTCCTGACTATGTCCAGCTCCATGTTCACTTCCTTGACCTTGATGGTCAGGAGCTGAAGCTAAGTGTACTTGCTGCAGATGTAGTCATCAGGGAGGCCATTAGGTAGCCTGCAATCCCACATCTTACAGGAGGAACATTCCATTACCTCAACTATCATCCTGCCTGCACATTATGCCTTTAACTTTAACTTGCTAAGCTTAAATTCTAAAATTAATTAAAGTATTCCAAAAGACTTGTCATCCTTAGCCTCTGTTTTTGCTGAAGACTTGAACTCTGACTCTAGAGCCTCCCACTCTAACCCTGGTCCTCTCCAACAATGGTTGCTCCATTTAAATCTTTCTTATTTGTATTAGCCTTTCCTATGTTACTAATAACCCAAGATATTCATGCTCCCCAGACAAGTCTTGACTGGCCCTGCTTGCTTTTTAAAACAGGGACATAAAGTCCACAAGGAACTGTCTCCAACTCGCTCAGTGATCTCCCACTCTGCAGAGTGGGAATTCTAGAATGATTGTCTTATTGAATGATATAGATTTAAGATCAAACCGGTTGGATTGTAATGTTATGCCTTAAAAATGCTCAATGAAAGTTTATTATGTATCTTTGTGTTTCACCTTTCCAACAACTTATTTTTTTTGTTGTTTAGACTTTTTTCTTCAACTGATAGAATTTACAACCCAATTTAGAGATCAACCATTAATGAAAATTTGGTTGGGAACACTACCATTCGTCGTGTTGTTTCATGCAGAGACCGTGGAGGTATGAAATATGTTAATGCTCTTTAGTTTTGAAGTTAATTTTTAAAAATATTATTTTTTAATTCATGAGATGAGGATGTTGATACTAAAGCCACAATTACTGCTTTCATTAAGGGGACAATTAACAGTTAAGTGGTTGCACCAATTAGTTTCTGATCAGTGGTAATAGTTGACTAATTAGGATAGTGTCACAGCTGCATAAAAGGTGGAAGTCGTAGAGTGATGGTTTGCTGAGTCAGTGTGGGTGGAAGTCAGAAACAGGAAAAGGACAATAACTCTGCTATGTGTTTTTATAGCTCCCAGTAGTAACAGGGATATTAAGGAGCAGATAGGGAGACAGATTCTGGAACGGTGAATAACAATAGGGTTGTTGTGATGGGAGATTTTAACTTTCCTAATATTGATTGGCATTTTGGGGGGTGGAGTTTCAAGATGGCGACGTAAGCATCTGCCTTTTAGGTGCTCTTCATTTTTTCAAATATAATCACCCTTTAATCAAATCTTTTCGAACCTAATCATATGAGTTGATACTTCTGATTAACTTTTTTTTTCCTCAAACAATATTTGATTTAACCTTGTCAAACTTAAAATGGCTGCAAGCAAGAAATTGTCTAAGGATCCTTTATCCATCGACGCTATTTCTCATCTTCTGGATGCTAAACTTGCAAGTTTGGAAAGCAGGCTAGAAAGTAAATTGGAAAGTAAACTGGCAAGTTTGGAAAATAAGCTTACCACGAAAATATCTGAACTTGAAGGAGTTGTTAGATCGCTTGATACTAAGCTTCAATCGCAGGCATCAGAAATTCAGCGGCATGAAGATAAGATCACGACTCTTGAAAAATCAATTTGTGAAAAGGTACGTACAATTGAAGCGCTGGAGAAGGTGGTACATTCAACTGTTAAAACATTAGATCAGTATGAGTTTAAAATTACTGATCTCGAAAACCGATCTCGCAGACAGAATTTGCGAATTATCGGGTTCCCCGAAAAAGTTGAGTCCGGTGATTTAACTGAATTTTTCTCTAAATTATTGTGGGAAATTTTCGGTGGTGAAGGGTTTGCATACTAAACCTGTTATCGACCGAACTCACAGAGTTGCGAGGTTTTCAGCTGCGAGTGGCAAACCATCAGTTGTGATTGTTCGCCTTCATTATCTTCGGGAGAAAGAGCTTTTAATTCGATTAGCTGGTAAAAAAGGTATGATTTCTCACAATAGCAACACATTTCGAATTGTTGAGGATTATTCTTTCGAAGTAATGAGAGCGACAATCGCTTTTAAACCAGTGATGGCAGAGATTCATTCGATTGGACTTAAACAAGCTTTAAGATTTCCAGCGAATCTTAGAATTACGTTGAACGACAACAGTCAGCAATTTTTTAATACTCCGGAAGAAGCGAAGAAATTCGTTGAAGAATATCGATCTTCTAGTGCAAGTTGAACTATGTGTTATGCTGAAGATTTTTTGGAGAGAAGATGCCATTTCATTTTAAGTTTTAACCTATGAAGCTGGGTTATAACTTCTTATCCTGATCTACGGGTCTGGTTTCTTTTTTTTTACTATCATCATCGTTTATAGATGCTCTTTTAATTTTTTATAATATCTTTTTTTTATTATTCTTTTTTCTGTTTTGGATATACACATTTATATTTTGTAATAAGGATTTACTTTTTTTAAGATGTCGTTTCTTCTTCCCATAAGACTTTGCTTTCTGTAAGCATTTATTTGTTTGCCTGCACTTGGAAATGGGACGAATGTTTTGGATTTTTTGGTCTTTTTTTTATTATATATTGTAGTGTCTATTAAATCTTTTTTAATCCTATTTTGATAACTTTTTTTATTAAATTTTTTAATAGATTGTTGAACTTACATTTATATTTTGTAATATGGCTTTTTCAAAATGTCATTTCTTCTTCCCATAAGTCTTTGCTTTTGAAACGTCATTTTTCTTGTATTTGAACATGGAATTTTTTTTAAAGGTATATTACACTTTCAAATTTTAATGTTTATACTTTTTTTATTAATGATCGTTTGTTTTATTATATTATTTTTTTTCATTCTGATCGATATACATTTTCTCTTTGCAACCCTATATTTAAGTCTGGGTGTTATATAGTTTTTAAAAATCTTTTTATGGAGCTGCCATCTTGAAATGGGGGTAATATTAGTGTTAGTTTATGCGCCTGCTGCTTGGCTTTCTTTCGAGGGTTGGGGGGAGGGGGTAGGGATCTTTTTTCACGCTTTTGCTTTTTATTTTTTTGCTTTTAGTTCATGGGCCGACTTCAAATTATTAATATTGGTGAGGTGTCATGTTCTCCGGTTGCTCCTGTACCATTTTTCCTTCTTCCTGAATTATGGGTTATGTGTTTTTTTTTAACCTTTCATGATATATACAATTAATATTAGCATGATGGATAAGTCTATTCATTTTATTTCTTGGAATACTAATGGTTTAAATCATCCGATTAAAAGTAAAAAAAATATTTAAAGTATTCCATAGACTAAATGCTAATATTATCTTCGTACAGGAGGGAGGATAATCAACGCTTTTTTCGGTTCTGGAAGGGTCAACAATTTCATTCGAATTGTACTGCTAAAATTAGGGGTGTGTCTATATTTATAGACCCCTCAATCTCGTTTATACATCATGAAATTATATCTGATCCACAGGGCAGATTTTTGTTGATTACTGGTTCACTTTTTAACCGAAAAGTGGCTTTAAATATTTACTGCCAAATTTTGACTGCCCTGATTTTTTTAAACGTTTATTTACTACCCTTCCTAATCTAAATGAATATATGTTGATAATGGGTGGAGATTTCAATTGTTGTTTGAATCCTTTGATGGATAGATCTAAACCTATTCGAACTCTTCGGAATAGATCAGCTTTACTTATTAACTCTTTTATGGTTGATTCGGGAATTACTGAAATATGGCGGTTTTTGAACCCTAAAGATAAAGAATTTTCATTTTTTTCACATGTATATCACAGTTATTCTAGAATTGATTATTTTCTTATTGATCATCGTTTATTAGCAGATGTTATTGATTGTAAATATGATTCTATTGCTATTTCGGATCATGCACCTTTGAAGTTTTCTATCAAGATTTCGGACTCTTTCATTAATACTAGATCTTGGAGACTCAACGCTACTTTGCTTCAAGATCCAGAATTTATTACCTGCATAAAACAGCAAATTGACTTTTTTTTTTCAACAAACTATACCGAAGAGATTGACAGAGGAATACTTTGGGACTCTTTTAAGGCTTTTATTCATGGACAAATTATCTCATATTCTGTTGGTAAAAGAAAACAAAGATATTTAGATATAGGTTTATTGGTGGATAAAATTAAAGAAATTGATAAGATTTATTCCGTTACTCCTACCAAGGAACTTTATAAGAAGAGAGTTGAACTGCAAATGGAACATAGCTTATTGTTATCTTCTTCAATTGAGAATCAATTAATTAAGACCAGGGCTCAATTTTATATCCATAGTGATCGAACTGGTAAATTGTTAGCTAATCAATTAAAAGCTATTTTGACTAAGCGACAAATTATTAAAATTCGTAAACAAGACAGTAATCTGACTACTGATCATAAAGAAATTAATAATACTTTCCAAGATTTTTATAAATCTTTATATCAGTCAGAATTTGATGGTGATCTGTCTATGATGGATAATTTTTTTAACAATTTGAATATTCCCAAATTGACAGATGAAGATTGAAGTTTATTTGATGCTCCTATTTCTATGGCTGAGGTAGGAGAGGCTATTTCATCGATGAATTCAGGGAAAGCTCCTGGCCCTGATGGTTATATTATAGAATTTTTAAAAACTTTTTCTTCTTTGCTTTCCCCTTGGCTATGTGAAATTTTTAATGATGCATTTATTAAGAAGAGACTACCCCAGTCCTTTTAAGAAGCTACTATCTCTTTAATTCTTAAAAAAGATAAAGACCCTACTTTATGTGCATCTTATCGCCCTATATCATTACTAAATGTAGACTCTAAGATTCTTACCAAAATTTTAGCTATTAGGTTAGAAAAGGTACTATCACAGATTATTTCAGGAGATCAAACTGGTTTCATTAGGAACCGATACTCCTTTTTTAATGTTAGAAAATTGATTAATATAATTCACACTTCCTCACCCACAACCCCAGAATGTGTTATTTCATTAGATGCTGAAAAAGCTTTTGATAGAGTTGAATGGACATACTTATTTAATGCCTTGAAGAATTTTAATTTTAGTTCTAATTTTATATCATGGATTAAATTAATATATTATAAACCTGTTGCTTCTGTTCTTACGAATAATTATAGATCCTCTTTTTTTCAATTATCTCGTGGTACGAGACAAGGTTGTCCCTTAAGTCCTTTATTATTTAATATTGCATTAGAACCTTTAGCCATTGCTATTCGTGAATCCCCTAATATTTCTGGTATTACCCGTAATGAGAAATTATACAAGTTATCGCTCTATGCTGATGACTTGTTGTTATATATTTCTGATCCTGATAATTCTATTCCTGCTATTCTATCCTTGTTGGTTCAATTTGGTAGTTTTTCTGGTTACAAATTAAATTTGGATAAGAGTGAACTCTTCCCTTTAAATGCACAAACTTTACTGAATGTCAGGATACCATTTAAAATTGTTACTGATAATTTTATTTATTTAGGTATAAAAATTACCAAGAAATATAAAGATTTATTCAGATTGAATTTTTTACCTATGCTTCATCAAATTCAACAACTTACTACTAGATGGTCTCCTTTATCCTTATCATTGGTTGGTCGGATCAATGCTGTTAAAATGATGATTTTACCGAAATTTTTATATTTATTTCAAGCCTTACCAATTTTTATTCCCAAGTCTTTTTTTGATAGCATTGATTCAAAAATTTCCTCATTTGTGTGGCAAAATAAAAACCCCAGATTAAGTAAAAGACAGTTACAGAAATCTAAAAAAGATGGTGGTTTAGCTTTACCCAATTTTAGATTTTACTATTGGGCGAATAATATTTGGAATTTATTATACTGGAAATTAGATTTAGATTTACCATTGTGCCCACAGTGGGTAAATTTAGAATGTAATGGTACACAAGGATATTCTTTATTTTCTGTTCTTGGCTCTTCTCTCCCTGTTGATTTAGTTAAACTTAATAAACAGATATCTAACCCTATTGTCAAACATACATTACGAATTTGGTTTCAATTTCGTAAATTTTTTACTCTAAAAAACTTCGTTCTTGATAGCCCTATCTTACTTAATTTTTTCTTTAAACCCTCTTTAACAGATCAAGCTTTTAGTATATGGAAAAGGAAAGATATAATATGTTTTCGCGATCTTTTTTCTGAAGGTAGTTTGATGTCTTTTGATCAACTTTCTAACAAATTTAAATTACCTAAATCTAATTTTTTTAGATATTTACAAATTAGAAACTTTTTGTATAAAGTTTTACCATCCTTTCCTAATTCAACTTTGATAGATTTTTCAGATACGATTTTTACTTTAAATCCCTGTCAGAAGGGATTAGTGGCTTTTATTTATAATATGATTATGAAGATACAACCAGAGGTATCAGGTAGAATTAAACAGGAATGGGAAAAAGAACTTCATTACAATATTTCAACGGAAAAATGGGAAAAATTTTTACAAATGGTTAATTCTTCTTCTATGTGTGCTAAACATGCTTTAATACAATTTAAGGTTGTACATAGAGCTCATATGTCTAAAGATAAGCTTGCTCGGTTTTATTCTTATGTTAATCCTCAATGTGACAGATGTCATTTAGATGTGGCTTCATTGACCCACATGTTTTGGTCATGTCCTACTTTACATAATTATTGGAAGGACATATTTGCTACCATTTCCTCAATTTGGAATATTGATTTACAACCTCATTTTATCACTGCAATTTTTGGTATACCAAATGAAGATGATAGTCGATTCTCCCCTTCAATTAGACGAATGATAGCCTTTGTAACATTAATGGCCAGGAGATCTATATTACAAAATTGGAAAGAAGTAAATCCTCCTACCACGTTTCAGTGGTTCTCTCAAACTATTTCTTGTTTAAGTTTAGAAAAAATTAGAAGTACTATTTTTGATTCATCAATTAAATTTGAAGAAACTTGGGGACCGTTCATTCGACACTTTCATATGAATTAATTTGACTTCTTCCAGACCTTTACTCTTATTATTCTTGTTCTGGTATGGAGTTCCGGAGTTTTTGACACCATCATATACATATAAACTATTATTATTGCCCATGTTAGTTTAGGTTTATTTTTTTTATTATTTCCTTAAATATACATTTTT
The DNA here is from genome assembly GCF_030144855.1 of Hypanus sabinus. Classification (NCBI taxonomy): domain Eukaryota; kingdom Metazoa; phylum Chordata; class Chondrichthyes; order Myliobatiformes; family Dasyatidae; genus Hypanus; species Hypanus sabinus. The sequence goes on along the minus strand of NC_082719.1, from coordinate 62,488,918 downwards.
TCTTATATTTTACATTTTTTTCTTTTGATGATTATTTTTAATCTTTTCATGTATAATCAATACAAATTAGATTGATATTGTATGATCCTTTTTCGCTGATAGTTTAATAAGATATTGTTATCTTGTTACCAACTTAATTTCAAATCTATTGTATGCATAACCTATTAATACAATATTATGTTATGTTTTTTTTAAAAAAACTAATAAAAAGATTGAAAAAGAAAAAAAATGATTGGCATTTCCTTAGCACAAGGGGGGTTTAGATGGGGTAGAGTTCGTTAGGTGTGCTCAGGAAGGTTTCCTAACACAATCTGTTGATAAGCCAACAAAAAGAAAGGCTGTGCTTGATCTGGTATTGGGAAATGAACCTGGTCAGGTGTCAGATCTCTCGGTGAGTGAGCATTTTGGAGATAGTGACCACAAATCTACCTCCTTCACCATAGTGCTGGAGAGGGATAGGAGCAGACAATTTGGGAAAACATTTAATTGTGGTGGGTGAAATATGATGCTATTAGGCAGGAACTTGGGAGCATAAATTGGGATCAGATGTTCTCAGGGAAATGAATGGCAGAAATGTGGCAAATGTCCAGGGAACATTTGCATAGATTTGTTCCATTGAGGTAGGAAAAGGATGGTAGAGTTAAAGAACCATTGTGTACAAAGTGTGTAGAAAATCTAGATAGGAAGAGAAGAAAAGCTTACGAAAGGTTCAAGAAACTAGATACTGTTAGAGCTCTAGAGAATTATGAAATTGCTAGGAAGGAACTTAAGAATGGAATAAGGAGAGCCAGAAGGGCCATGAGAAGGCTTTGGTGAGCAGGATTAAGGAAAAACCCCAAGGCATCTATAAGTATGTGAAGAGCAAAAGGATGACCTATGAGAAAACAGGACCAATCAGGTGCGATAGTGGAAATGTGCATGGAGTCAGAGGAGGTAGCAGAGGTACTTAATGAATACTTTGATTCAATATTCACCGGGGAAAAGTCCTTGGCAATTGTGGAGATGACTTTCAGTGGACTGAAGTGCTTGAGCATATAGGCATTAAGAAAGAGGCTGTGCTGGAGCTTTTGAAAGGCATTGTTAGATAAGTCACAAGGACCGGATGAGATATACTCTAGGCTACTGTGGGAAGCAAGCGAGGAGATTACTTGAGACTCTTGCAATGATCTTTGCATCATCAATTGGGAAGGGAGAAGTACAGGGAGATTGAAGGGTTACAAATGTTGTTCCCTTGTTCAAGAAAAGGAGTAGAGATAACCCAGAAAATTATAGACCAGTGAGTCTGACTTCAGTTGTGGGCAGGTTGTTGAAGATCCTGAGAGGCAGGATTTGGAGAGACTTAATCTGATTAGGGATAGTGAGCATGGCTTTGTCAAGGGCAGGTCATGTGTTATGAGCCTGATTGAATTCTTTGAGGATGTAACAAACCACACCGATGAAGATAGAGCAGTGGATGGAGTGTATATGGATTTCATTAAGGCATTTGATAAGGTTTCCCACGCAAGGCTCCTTCAGAGAGTAAGGAGGCGTAGGATGCAAGGAGACCTTGCTTTGTGGATCCAGAATTGGCTTGCCCACAGAAGGCAAAGAGTGATTGTAGATGGTTTGTATTCTACATGGAGGCCAGTGGTGTTCCACAGGGATCTGTTCTGGGACCCCTCCTCTTTGTAATTTTTATAAATGACCTGGACGAAGAAATAGAAGAGTGGGTTAGTAAGTTTGCTGATAACACAAAGGTTGGGGGTGTTGCGGATAGCCTGGAGGATTGTCCGAGTTTATAGCAGGTCATTGCTAGGATGCAGAACGGGACTTCAACCCAGGTAAGCGTGAAGTGGTTCATTTTGGTAGGTACAATTTGAAGACAGAGTTTTACATCATTAATTTATGCTCCCAGTTTGAGTGTCGATGGGACACTCAAACCTGCTGCACAGGTTCACAGCATTGTTAAGAATGCGTATGATGTGTTGTTATTCATCAACCGTGGGATTGAGTTCAAGAGCCGTGAGGTAATGTTACAGCTATATAAGACCTTGGTCAGACCCCACTCGGAGTACTGTGTTCAGTTCTGGTCACCTCACTACAGGAAGGATGTGGATACTAAAAAGAGTGCAGTGGAGATTTATAAAGATGTTGCCTGGATTGGAGGGTGTACCTTATGAGAATTGGTTGAGTGCACTTGACCATTTCTCCTTGGAGTGCCAGAGGATGAAAGATGACCTGATAGAGGTGTATAAGATGTTGAGGGGCATTGATCATGTGGGTAGACAGAGGCTTTTTCCCAGGGCTGAAATGGCTAACACAAGAGGGCACAGTTTTAAGGTGCTTGGAAGTAGGTACTGAGGGGATGTCAGGGGTAAATTTTTCACACAGAGCGAGATGGGTGCGTGAAATGGTCTGATGGAAGTGGATACAATAGGGTCATTTAAGAGCCTCTTAGATAGGTACATGAATGGAGCTTAGAAAGATAGAGGGCTATACGCTAGGGGAATTCTAGACAGTCTCTAGAGTAGGTTACATTGTTGGCACAACACTGTGGGCCGAAGGGCTTGTAATATGCTGTAAATTTCTATGCTCTATGTTGACTATGATAAAGAAAGTGAAATATTTGATAGTGGTAATATCTGTCAGTTTACTGTAAGTGTTGCAATCATCCCCAATTTTGTTCTTGTTATTAGAGAGGTCATTAGTGAAGCTGCCAGGATATGTTTGGGGTTATGATGTAGACCTGAAAATAATCTGCCACGGTATATTGGAGCAAAAGGTTGGTCTTGCACAGCCAAATATCTTTTTTTCTGGCAAGTTTAACTCTAGCCAGTGATTTTCACTGATTTTAAACTTGGTTTCATATTTATTCAGAGCTTCCTGGCTTTCAGTCTGGAACTCAGTCCTATTTGTTCATGCTATCGATTGTACGTGGGATTAATTAGATTGTAGATTGATTGCAGCATACAGTTCATCTCTGTCATTGTACTAGCTACTTATGAGGAATTTATGAAGATTTCTGCCTGAACATTTCCTTCAGACAGGATTGATGAAAAAGATCTTTCATCATAACTGAAGCATCGTTACTAACTAGAAAAGTTAACTGTTTTTCTTCCCTCAGATGCTGCTTGGCTTGTTGAGTGTTTCGACCACTATTCACCTTATTTAACTTCAGTCAAACTTCATCTCAAGTTAAAACTTTCTAAAAGCAAAATATTCATGATTCAGCAGCATATCTGAAAAATTGTTCATTTTCAAACTGGAGTTAGCAAACTGCAAAATTCATCCTGAGTTTAAACAAAGTGTGGAGTTTGTAAGGAGTACGTGTTGGCTAGTTTTGGAACCAGCCAGCCATTTAACGTGCATATTTTCAATCAAAGTCTAAACATTGAAGAATGCAAATTCCAGTAAAACAGCAGGTGCTGGAAATCCAAACAGAGAAATTTCAGGAAGCACTCAATATATCAGTCAGTATTGGTGGAAAGATAAACAGTTAATGTTAAAGGTCAGAAACCCTTCATCAGAAATGTTATCTAACTAGGTTCTATCTTGTAATTCTTCAGGTAATACTGAGCAGTTCCAAGCACCTTGATAAATCCTATTCGTACATATTTCTTCACCCATGGCTTGGTACTGGATTGCTAACAAGGTATTGTTCAGGCAACTATACATTTGCATTTCAAATTTTTTTTGTATTAAACCATAAAGCCTAAGAATATTTTAGATTAATTTTCAGGGGTGTTTTGAAGACAACAGAAAATTAATTTTTGATCCTTAGTATATTTGGCATACCGTCTCCATTTGGAAGTTACATTAGTTGAATTAGCAACTGAGCAAGGTTGTTACCACCTGTAGATCTTGTGCAATGTCAGTTAAGTGTTGTTTGCAGTAAATATTTAAGAACATGACAATTAAGGCCCCTTGAACTGCTTTGCTGTTCATTAGGAGTAAAACGGATCTGATCTAGGCCTCACACACAAAATGCTGGAGGAACTCAGCAGGTCAGGCAGCATCTATGGAAAGGAATAAAGAGCTAAGCCAGTGTTTCAGGCCATGGCCCTTCATCAGGTCTTATATGAAGGGTCTCAGTCCAAAATATCAACTCTTTTTTTCCCTTTCCATAGATGCTACCTGATGTGCTGAGTTCCTCCAACATTCTATGTGCGTTGCTCTGGATTATCAGCAACTGTAGAATCTGTTGTGTTTCTGATCTTGGCCTCATTACCATTTCCCTCTCTCACACTTCCTTTGATTCCAAACACGGGAAAAATCTGCAGAGGCTGGAAATTCGAGCAGCATACACAAAATGCTGGAGGAACTCACAGACCAGTTTTGTGTTTGTTCCTTTGCTTCCAATGTCTATCATTCTCTATCGTGAGCATATTCAGTAATTACCTCCACATTTCCCCGGGGTGGAGAATGAAATTATTGTAGTTTTTCACTCCGTAGCCATCCTTATCAACTCTGTCAAAACAGTATATGTTTCAATAAGATCACTTCTCATTCTTCTGAACTCAGTGGCTATCAGCTCAGCCTTCTCTCTTCTACAATATCAAACATTCATCCAGAGAATCATTGTAATTAACCTTCTCTGCACCATAGATACTGTCCAGAAAGCAACAAATACTGGACTGAAAGTGTTATATTTGAATGCACGCAGCATAAGAAATAAAATGGATGATCTTGAAATTCAGCTACAGATTGGCAAGTATGACGTTGTAGCCATCTCTAAAAACTTGGCTAAAAGATGGCTGCCATTGGGAACTGAATGTCCAAGGATACATAGTGTATCAGAAAGATAGGTTAGTGGCAAATGGGGTGGTGTGGCCCAGTGTATAAGAAATTAAATCGTTAGAAAGGGATGACATGGGATCGGAAGGTGTAGAGTCTCTCTGGGTTGAGTTAAGAATGGCAACGGTAAAAGGACCCTAATGACAGTTGTACACAGGCCTCCAAACAGCAGCGGAGATGTGGATTACAAATTACAGCAGAAGATAGAAAAGGCACGTCAGAAGGGCAATGTCATGATAATCGTTGGGGATTTTAATATGAAAGTGAATTGGGGAAACCAAGCCAGTACTGGATCTCAAGAGAAAGAATTTGTAGAATGTCTAAGGGATGGCTTTTTAAAACAGCTTGTTGTTGAGCCACTAAGGGATCGACTGTGCTGGATTGGGTGTTGTGCAATGATCCAGAGGTGACAAGAGAGCTTAAGGTTAAGGAACCCTTAGGGAACAGTGATCACAGTATGATCACGTTCACTTTGAAATTTGAGAAGGAGAGACTAAATACCAATGTGTCGATATCTCAGTGGAATAAAGGAAATTAAAATGGCATGAGAGGGGAACTGGTCAAGGTTGACTGGAAAAGGTCAGCAGAGCAGAAATTGCTGGAGTTTCTGTGAAAAATGAGGGAAGTGCAAGACAGATATATTCCAAATAAGAAATTTTAGAATGGAAGAAGGACACTACCATGGCTGACAAGTGAAGTCAAAGCCAAAGTAAAAGCAAAAGAGAGGGCATACAGTGAAGCCAAAGCTAGTGGCAAGATGGAGGATTGGGAAGCTTTTAAAAACTTGCGGAAGGAAACTCAGAAGGTCATTGTGAATGGATGCTGCTGACTAATAACAAAGAAGATATTTTTAAAGTATATAAACGGTAAAAGAGAGCTGAGGGTAGATACAGGACCAATAGAAAATGCCTCTGGAGATACTGTAATGAGAGACACAGAGATGGCGGAGGAACTGAATGCGTATTTTGCATCAGTCTTCACAGTGGAATGCATCTGCATTATACTGGATATTGAAGAGTGTCAGGGAAGTGAAGTATGTGCAGTGAAAATTATGACTCAGAAGGTGCTCAGGAAGCTTAATGGTCTGAGGGTGGATAAATCTCCTGGACCTGATGGAATGCACCCTTGGGTTCTGAAGGAAGTAACTGGAGAGATTGCGGCAGCATTAACAATGATCTTCAAGGAATCGATAGATTCTGGCATTGTACCAGATGACTGGAAAATTGCAAATGTTACTCTGCTATTTAAGAAGGGTGGGTGGCAGCAGAAAGGAACCTGTGAGCTTGACATCAGTGGTTGGGAAGTTGTCGGAATCGATTGTTAGGGAAGAGATTACAGAATACCTGGAAGCACATGACAAGAAAGGAAACCATTGCTGGCTTTGGCTTGAAAGGAAAATCCTGTCTGACTAACCTACTACAATTTTTTGAGGTAATTGCAAGCAGGGTAGATAAAAGAGATGCAGTAGATGTGGTGTACTTGGACTTTCAGAAGGCCTTTGAAAAGATGCCACACATGAAGCTGCTTAGCAAGATAAGAGCCCATGGAATTCCAAGGGAGTTACTAGCGTGGGTGGAGCATTGGCTGACCGACAGAAAACAGAGGGTGCGAATAAAGGGATCCTATTCTGGCTGGCTACTGATTACAGGTAGAGTTCCATTGGGGTCAGTGTTGGGACTGCTGCTTTTTACGATGTATGTCAGTGATTTGGACAATGGGATTAATGGATTTTTGGCTGAATTTGCTGATGATACAAAGATAGGCGGAGGAGTGGGTAGTGTTGAGGAAAAGAGAGCCTACAGAGAGTCTTAGATAGTTTAGGGGAATGGGCAAATAAGTGGCAAATGAAATACAATGTTGGAAAGTGTATGGTTATACACTTTGGTGGAAGAAATAAATGGGCAGACTACCATTTAGATGGAGAGAGAATTCAAAATGCAGCAATGCAAAGGGCCTTGGGAGTCTTTGTGCAGAATACCCTAAAGGTTAACCACCAGGTTGAGTCGGTGGTGAAGAAGGCGAATGCAATGTTGGCATTCATTTCTAGAGGTATAGAATATAAGAGCAGGGATGTGATGTTGAGGCTCTGTAAGACACTCGTGAGACTACACATGGAGTATTGTGTGCAGTTTTGGGCTCCTTATTTTAGAAAGGATATACTGACATTGGAGAGGGTTCAGAGAAGATTCACAAGAATAATTCCAGGAATGAAAGGGTTACTGTATGAGGAACGTCTGGCAGCTCTTGGGCTGTATTCCCTGGAGTTCAGGAGAATGAGGAGGTATCTCATAGAAACATTCTGAATGTTAAAAGGTCTGAACAGATTAGATATGGCAAGGTTATTTCCCATGGTGGTGAGTCTAGGACAAGAGGGCACGACTTCAGGATTGTTCTAAATGGATGTCCTTCAGAGATGCGGCAAACTTGCTTTAGTCAGGGTGGTAAATCTGTGAAATTTGTTGCCTCGAGCGGCAGTGGAGACCAAGTCATTGGTGTATTTAAGGCAGAGATAGACAAGCTTTTGATTAGCCAGGGCTTCAAAGATTATGGAGAGAAGGCAGGGAAGTTGGGATGACTGGAAGAATTGGATCAGTCGTGATTGAATGGCGAAGCAGACTTGATGGGCTGAATGGCCTATTTCTGATCCTGTACCTTATGGTCTTATAGGCCCTTTAGCTCATCTAGTCCATGCCATCTTGATCTTCTGCCTACTCCTATCTACCTTCACCCAGACTATATCTCTCTAAGCCCCTCCTATCCATGTATCTATACAAATCTCTCTTAAATGTTACAATTGAACCTCATCTACTACTTCTGCTGGCAGCTCTTTTCACATGTGCACCACCTTCTGAGTGAAAATAAAGAACTTACCCTTCAGGTACCCCTTAAATATTTCACCTTTCACCCTAAACCAATGACCTTTATGAAAGGAAAGAAGGATTTACTTACCGTAGAGATGTATATGACATCTTGAAGGCAAGCAATTCTTAAATCTACATCCTGTAAAGTCACATCAAAGCTTCCCTAATTTTAGTGTTCATGCACTATAACTCTCAGGTCATTTGGTATACAACATCTCCCACCTCCTCCTGTCTTAATAATGATCTGCTTTCTCATTCTTCCTTGCAGAGGGGAATAACCTTGTATGGTCACAGGGTGCACTTCATCTGCCAACTTCTTACCCACTTGCTTAAATCCCTTTGCAGGTTCCCTGTGTCCTGCTCACAACCTGCCTTCTGCAAATCCAAAATTTAGTTACAGTCCACTCAGTCTCTTCATCCAACTCATTAACATCAATTGTGAGTAGGTGAGGGCCCAGTAGTGATCATTTGTAGTTGATTGCCAATCCAAAAGTGATCCATTTTTTTATTGACTGTTATCTAGCAATTCAGGGCGGAGTTGGCCCTTACAGCCCATCCTGCCACGTTGGCCCAGCAACTCCCCACAAACCCAATTAACCCTAACCTAATCATGGGACAATTTACAATGACTAATTAACCTACCTGGCAGATCTTTGGACTATGGGAGGAAATCGGAGGACCAGAGAAATCTCGTGCTTTCCACGGGTAGGATGTACAGATACTCCTTGCAGTGCAGCAGCTCCGGAATTGAACTCTGAACTCCGGAACATCACCAGCTGCTTTGCTTCCTGTAAGCCTGACTCATGTTCATGCCAGTATATCACCCCCAGCACTGGGAATCCAGCCTCTTTTATGTGGTGACTTACCAGGAGGAAATCTAAATGCATTTAGTTTGTAACCACCCCGTTTGTTACAGAAAATTCTAGCAAGTTAGATAGAAGTTCCCATTTTCTATTTGATACTGACTGTTGAAAATCCCTTCATCCCTCATGACTTGATTCTTAGGATGTTTTCAGTGTTAACATCAAAGTCATAGTTGATTTTTATTGTTAATGAAATTTTTCCACATTGGCTAGCTAGGAAGAAGAGTTTATTTGAAATATATTTAAAAAAACTACATCTATTCGCCCTTAAAATTCATTGTGGCCACCTCCCTCCCCATCATGAAACTAAGCCTTCTCCGATTCCATTATATTATCCCTGTTCACCACCACCTCCCAGCCCCCCCCCCCCCCCCCCCCCCGCTGCTCATCAAAACTCTAGACTATGCTTCCGAGATCCTGCCTGAACCTGGGGCTCTCACTCAGTCTGAGCTGTCTCACCAGTCAGTGGTCTTTTTGCGTGAAAACCTCGACGCAGAGCCTGGGTTACTGTCGGAGGAAGAGTGCACACATCATCGTACAGGCTTTACAAATGCACTTTATAACAGCTTTTCAAAGACTGTGACTCTAATTTAACATCAAGGACCAAAGTGCCTTATCAATCTGCTCAAGACCCTGCAAACAACTGTCTACTATTCACCTTCAATGACACACTCTGGAGAGAGTAAGCTATTTCTCTTTATTGGATGGCCAGTGGTCTCTAACAGCAAACTGATGATGGATGCAGGGCAGAGTTCAGTGCACTCTGGTCCCCGTTTGCTTCAGAAAGGCCATATGATGAATAATTATTTTAGCTCCCTTTGTACCCCTTCTCTTCCCTCTGGTTCCCCTCCCTGTCTCCTATGCTCCATTCTCCTTGTCTATCAGATTCTTCTTCAATCCTTTGGCATTTCCACCTATCACCTCCCAACTTTCACCACATCCCCCCTTCCTCCATCCACGCACCTTCACCCCTCACCTGGTTTCACCTATCACCTGCTAGCTTTTGCTCTTACCCCCCCCCCCCACCCCACCATCCTATTCGGGCTTCTGCCCCCTTCCTTTCTAGGCCTGATGAGAGGTCTCAGTCTGAACAGGTGACTATTTATTCCTCTCCATAGATGTGGCCTGACTTGCTGAGTTCCTCCGGCATTTTGTATGTGTTACTCTAGTTATATAATCTTCACAAAACTTTGATACCTTTGGTAATCTTTAAATGGGAAGGTGGCTGCACTGTCTCTTGTGTTATCTGCAAGGACAAAAATAAGCAGCATTTCAGCTGCACCTGAATTGCATTGGACCCTTTGAATGGGTGCTTAATTCTTGATTTTCCAAACAATATCCCCAACTCAATCATGATCAGAGATTCCCCTGGCAGTGGAACGAAATGTTACAAAGATACAGTTGGACATTCTTCAGGAAAGTGGACATCACAAGTTGGGAAGGTGGGGCCACTGACTGATCTCAATAGCTCCAAAATCTTTATCCCACAAAAGTCTGCTTCAAAAAAATGGTTTCCTGGAAACTAATATCTTCAATTTCTGTGGATGCATCTTTGAGTCTTCTATCTAATTATTGAATCATCACATGATTGATCAGTGGGCCTTGGAATGTTGATTAGATTATCTGTTATTTCATGAATGCAGTCTGGTAGAAAGTATTTCTGTTAGTGGGTGGACTATTGATTAAGATACCCAAACTTGTAACCCAAAGACACAAATTCATTATTCTATTATGACAGTTGTTCTACATGAGTGAATCTGCAACAAAGAATAATATCCATAGGTTTCCATGGAGACTGCAATCGTACCAGATTGTCCATTTAATATCCTCCAGGAAAGGAAATCTTTTATTCTACCCAATCTAGCTTACACATAGCCCCAGATTTACAACAATGTGCTTGATATTAACTGTCCTCTGAAATGAAAGTTTAAAGACAGGCAATGTATTGATCTTATTTATTTTATTCAAATTAGAGTTACAACACAGTCACAGGCCCTTCTGGCCCGACAAACCCACGCTATCAAATTACACCCATGTGACCAATTAGCCTACTGACCTGTGACCTGTATATCTTTGGAATGTGGAAGCAAACCCACACGGTCATGGAGAGAATGTAAAGCTCCTTAAGGACAGCGATGGAAATGGACCCAGGTTGCTAGCTGTGTAATAGTGTTACACTTGATCTTAGTAATTTTGAAATTACTATCTTTAAAAAGAAATTTGGCAGTAAACTTCGAAGAATTATTCTCTAAGGTTGTTTAAAATGGTGAAAGGAGCAATCTACAATAACATTGCTGATTTTAGTTGATATTCAGGGTTATTCAATGGATGAATCCCTCATTATGAAGTTACATAAATATTAATTTTTAATGGAATTCTTTCTCAAACAATCATAAAGATCCTATTTAACATGCCATATTGGTCACTGCACAAGTTTACGCTGCAGATGGTGCTGGGAGAGTTGACCTCTTTATTAAAATTCCTGATACAAGTTGAAGTTGTGAGATTGATATTGACAAAATGAAAATACTGCAGCTGGAGGAGATCTGAAATAAAAACAAAAGCTGGTGGACATAATCAGCAGGTCTGGTATCATCTGCGAGTCAAGTAGCAAAGTTATTCTATAATATCAGTGTCCTGGCTTCAGATAGGTAATTCCCCCAAAACGTTATCTCTGTTTCTCTTTCCAGAGATGTTGCCTGAGTTGCTGAGTATTTCTCCATGTTCACTTTATATTTGGTGTAGTATTTCTTTCAAGTAACTGAATTGAAATGAATTACAGCATCATTTTGTTTTATCACTGTAGAAATAACTTCCTGAATCTGTTCTGTGTAGTACAGGAAATAAATGGCGCGCTAGGAGAAAGTTGGTAACTCCAGCATTTCATTTCGCGATTCTGACCGAGTTTGTTGAAGTTATGATCGAACAGACCAATATATTGCTGGGAAAACTGGAGAAGAAAGTGGGAAAGGGACCTTTTAATTGCTTCAATGACATTGCACTCTGTGCTTTGGACATAATCTGTGGTGAGTTTTTGCAGCCTGTTGGATCAAAAATGTAGGAAAATATAAGAATTTAAAGCATAGAAGGGGAGGGGTAAGTGGCCTGTTGTATATGCCTTACTGCTCACCAGTTTGTCTTAACCTACTTACATAATTATCTCTCCCTTTAAAAAGATACTATATTTGCTGGCCTTTGATAAGGTTAATTCTGGTTACTTTTGTAATTTGCTTACATTAGTTTGCTTTATGGTTTTAGCTTAAAATAATAAATTGCATTTTTAAATTTAAAGTTTTAAATATATTTGTATCCATTGAAACTTTCAGAGTATTGTAATCAATTAAATGCAGCTCAAATACTTTTGACAGTATCTGTTAAATATTCTAATCTGGACAATAGTTGGTATCCATTGCCTGAGGCAGAGTCTCCTCTCTGAGAAGGGCTGCAGAGTGGAGGTTTCCAGTGCAATGTATCCCATGGATTGATGCCTCAAGTATGAGTCACCATTGCATCAACATGGAAGCCAAGTATGGGCAGTGGATCAGATTGAAACCAAGTGCTCTCTGATTCTTTTTCACTATTCCTGTACCTTCCTCATTTGATTTACAAGGTGTTCTGCTGAATTCCAATTTGAATGTTGAATAAAAACGGAGAAGCGATATGGTGAGACACTGAAGCTTGACCTCAGCAGATAATGGTCAAGTGGATTACAGGCCGAAGTTGATGAGCCACTTGCTGAGCAGCATATGGCTAGCTTACTTAGCTAGGCTGTAAACTATTTCTTTATGCTGATGGATATTTGTGTAAGTGTTATGGTATTGATGGTGTTTTGGCCCCTACTTCATCAAGTACAGTAGAGCTTCTACATAGAGTGCTTGATGAAGGGTCCCAACTCAAAATGTTGCCAGTCTATTTTCCTCTATTGATGCTGACTGACCCGCTGAGTTTCTTTAGCTTTATGTGTGTTGTTTCAGATTTCACCATCTGCAGTCTCTTGTGTCTCACCCTTGAAATGATGGTGTTTTTGTGGTACAAGTATTCTCACAGTGCTGTTGGGCAGGGATTTCCAGAATTGTGTTCCAGTGACAGTGAAACACCAACAGTGTACTTCCAAATCAGATTCTTGTGTGACTTGGTGAGGAACATGCAGGTAGTGGTGTTCTCATGTGCTTACTTCCCTGTCTTCCTTGGTGCTAGAGATCATGCGGTTGGGCAGTGCTGTTAAAGAAGTTAGGTCAAGGTACTGCAGTGCATTTTATTTTAGACAGTTCACATTGTGTGCCTGTTGTAGGGAAGCAGTCATCTTCTGAGACATTCATACTCTTGATTCCTTTCTGGTTTAAATTGATTCTTAAATGTCTTTTTTTCACACTCTAGACTTTAATAGCTAGGAATTTTAGCTAAAGAAGTATTTCTGACATATATAAAACTTTGTAAAGTTAGGTTTATATAGAAGTAGAAGGTATAATTACAAGACACTGGATCACTGAAGACAAGTCCTAAGAATATGCAGAGGCTGTGCACAGTGACAAGTGAAAATGATGGTTTAACATGCTGACAAGTGTCCCATGTAATTTGTCTGAGATGCATGCTAGAAAAGTCACTGTATGAGTTATGGGGTTGAGGAGTTACAGCTAATGTCACAGCAGAACAGTGGTTAGTGTTGCTGCTCCACACTTCCAGAGATCCAGGTTCAATCCTGACCACGGGTGCTTTCTGTGGTAGAATTTGCACATTTCCCCTATGACCATGTGGATTTCAGACAGACAGACATACTTTATTGATCCTGAGGGAAATTGGGTTTTGTTACATTTGCACCAACCAAAAATAGAGTAGAAATATAGCAAGATAAAACCAGAAATAACTAAATGATAATAAGTTAATCATGCCAAGTGGAAATAAGTCCAGGACCAGCCTGTTGGCTCAGAATGTCTGACACACTGAGGGAGGAGTTGTAAGGTTTGATGGCCACAGGCAGGAATGACTTCCTATGATGCTCAGTGTTACATCTCGGTGGAACGAGATTCTGGCTGAATGTACTCCTGTGCCTAACCAGTACATTATCGAATGGATGGGCGATATTATCCAAGATGGCATGCAACTTGGACAGCATCCTCTTTTCAGACACCATCGTCAGAGAGTCCAGTTCCACCCCCACAACATCACTGGCCTTGCGAATTCCTCCAGGTGCCCTGCTTTTCTCCCATGTGCGCTGTTTATGTTTGGTTTAATGAGCCCCCAGTGTGCAGGTAGATGGCATAGGAAGGAGTTGATGGAACTCAGAGAATAAAGTGGGATTAGTGGATTAGTGTATATTGTGCTTGATAGTTTGATAATGGTGGGCCTGGTGCCTGCTTCTAAGCTCAGTGATAAAGGCTCACCAATATTTCCTTTGTTTTCTATTTGTTCTCAGCCATTCTGACTCACCAGTATGTGTAACTTCTAAGCTTACTTGGGTATTCCTAATTTTAAGACAGAAAAGTTTTGATGAGAACAATTCATTCACCAGAATGGGCTACTTAAAATATTTTTATATTGCTTTAGAAACTGCCATGGACAAGAAAGTCTATGCTCAGAGTAACAGTGACTCGGAATACATTAATGCAGTCTACAAGTAAGTAATTGGAACTATCTGAATGCTTTTTAACTATTTTTATTCATAGGATCTCTGATGTAAATTCCACTGTAAGAGTTTAAATGTTTAAAGTAACTACTTCTGAAGAATGGAATGGTAACAGGCTGGTCCATAGGTTTTTGCAATAATCATTATCTTTATAAGACAATATTTACAAAATATCTTCGAGTGGAATAGTTTAAGGAAATAAATTCCCTTATTATTGTGCTGAATAAGCAGTAAATTAAAGAACAACTGTGGCTCTGGTGATTGGCAGCTGTTTTCTAACAGTAAATAAACATAATTGTCCCAAATGCCTTTTCTTCGCTTTTAATTGAAAACAGGCAAAATTCCCGATTCTGGAGTGAATTTTAAATCTGTTTTTGTCAGGTAGATGGCAGTTAATTCTCCTAATGACATAGTGACTGAATTTTGCCTGACTTGCACCAACTCTGATTTTAATGCTTGAAGGTCATAGGTCAGATTCAGCAGCCAAACTGTACATCTTGATATCTAATGACATTGTTAAGTTCTAACTGCAATTCTATTTTGTAATTCAAATTTTTATTATTATTTATTCTTATTTTACAAAGCAGCACAGCATATCATGGAGCAGATACAGTACAATATATTTATACAGCCATCCCATGACAGGAAAATATATAAAACTAAGAAACAGAAAAAAAGCTTTTAATTTAAGTTTAAGTTAACACACAACCAAAATTGATCCCACATATCTTGCACTTTTCCCTCAATTTTAACCTGCTGGAGATGGATAACTGATTAGAGAATGCTTCAGGATGTAAATACTATGAAAACTTTTTCTAAAAGAAAACAACTTTTATTCATTTAAGGTAGGGTAGTCCTTTAGAATCACCTCCCATCCATCCCTACTGAGGCCTAGAAAGTTTAAGGGATTTTCCTACCCAGTTTCCTGAAAGAATTTCCAGAAACAATTTCCCTTGTCTCTGTCTGCGGCATTGTAAGGTGGCCCACTGGTTAAAAGCAAGGTCGCAGTTAACAACATAAGTTGCCAACATAATTCCTGGTGGAAGCTTTGGGAGCTAAAAAAGAACTACTGTTTCAGTTACAAACACAATAGATTATGCAGATACAGGCAGTCCCCGGGTTACGAATGAGTTCTGTTCCTGAGTCCGTCTTTAAGTCAGATTTGTATGTAAGGCGGAACAAAGACATCCAGTATTATTTAGCGTCAGTTAGTCAAACGTTTGTCTTAGTATATAGTATCTACTTTACCTTTCTATGCATGTAAAACACTTAAGAAATGTATGTATTCCAATAATTAAACCACTGCGTTCCTTAGTAATAATTGTAGCTTTCATCAGGGCAGGGCCTTTCACATGCTCCATTATTCTCAATTTATCCTTTAAAATTGTTCCAATTGTTGACCGACAGTAGCCTAACACTTTTCCAATGACTGATGACGTTTCACCTCTTTCCAAATGCTTTATTATTTCCACTTTATTTTCAATCGTGATCGCTTCCTGTCAACGGAACAGAAACACTGCGGGTGGCGGGTCCCGAACTTTGTCGGCTCCCGAGCTCCGCCAGGTCCTAAGTACCACCGCACTGAATTCCCTGGGTCCTAAAGTCCACCACATTGAGACAGGTTAAATGGGACAAGTGGGGGTTGTGCTGGGTTTGGGTATTTGATCCTCCACAATATTCCGCGTGGGAATTTAAACTGGAGGTGGTAGTGTTTTTTTATGAGGTCGAGTTATGAGCTCGACATCAACCTGGCACAGATGGAGAGCGTGCTCGGGAGCGATCTGTCACTGGATTGAACTCGGGACCCTCTGTTCTTGAGCCTGGCGCTGATTTCACTGTGTCACCAGCTGACTGGAGGGGGGGTGTGGGGTCAGTGTGAATCTTGCTAAGAAATATTTAAGTCAAATACAAAGTTACACACTCAACACATTGTCAATGGCAACGACTTAAAATGTCAGACAGTGTTGCGATCGAACTTAAAATGGCGGACGGCATAGCCATCCGACTTAAAATGGCGGATGATGTCCTCCTTTCTCAGTTTGCAAGTTGGATGTTCATAACTCGGGGACTACCTGTACTGGAAACCTTGACTAAAACACATGATGCTGGAGGAAGTCAGCAAGTTCCTCTTTTTTTAACAGGTTCTATTGGATTTCTTTGTTCCGTGGCTGCCTGTAAGGAGATAAATCTCAAGATTGTATAGAATATACATACTTTATTAATAAATATTCTTGGAACTTTGAAATGCTAGAGGGGGTTCAGCAAGTCAGGCAACATCAATGGAGCGGAATAAGTAGTCAATGCTTTGGGCCAAGGTCCTTCATCAGGACCTGAGCCTAAAACCATATAACAATTACAGCACGGAAACTGGCCATCTCGGCCCTTCTAGTCCATGCTGAATGCTTTTCATCACCTAGTCCCACTGACCCGCACTCAGCCCATAACCCTTCATTCTTTTCCTGTCTATATACCTATCCAATTTTACTTTAAATGACAATACTGCTTCTACCACTTCTACTGGAAGCTCGTTCCACACAGCTACCACTCTCTGAGTAAAGAAATTTCCCCTCGTGTTACCCTTAAATTTTTGCCTCCTAATTCTCAACTCATGTCCTCTTGTTTGAATCTCCCCTACTCTCAGTGGGAAAAGCCTATCCACGTCAACTCTATCTATCACCCTCATAATTTAAAATACCTCTATCAAGTTCCCCCTCAACCTTCTATGCTCCAAAGAATAAAGACCTAACTTGTTCAACCTTTCCCTGTAACTTAGGTGCTGAAACCCAGGTAACATTCTAGTAAATCTTCTCTGTACTTTCTCTATTTTGTTGACATCTTTCCTATAATTCGGTGACCAGAACTGTACACAAAAAACATCGACCATTTATTCCCCTCCCTGGATGCTGACTGACTTACTGTGTTCCTTAAGTATTTCAGTTATAACCTCATCTTAGAACATAGAACACTACTGGCCTCTTGGCCCATGATGCCGTGCTGACCTTTTTACATATTCCAAGTTCAATCTAATCCTTCCCTCCCACATATCCCTTTAATTTTCTTTCATCCATGTGCCTATCTTTTTCAATGTTTATCAGTATTTTTAAGTTTCATCTCCTTCTACCACAAATGTGCACATCTACAGAAGAAAGTTATGCCTGAAACACACTAACTGAACTAACAACACATGCAGTCGTAGACAATGTGGTTGACAATAGCTGAAATGCCATGGTGGTGCTGTATTATTTACGTGCACAGTGCCCACTTAATTAAGCACCTCCACCCCCTGTACCAAAAATAATGGCCACTGAGAGTATGTTTGTGGTCTTCTGCTGCTGTAGCCAGTCTACTTAAAGGTTCAATGTATTGTGTGTTCAGAGATGCTGTTCTGCACACCCTTGTTGTAATGTGTGGTTATTAGAGTTGCTGTCATCTTTCTGTCTGCCCATTCTTTTCAGACCTCTCTCTTTAACAAGGTGTTTTCGTCGACAGAACTGCCATTCATTGGATTTTGCTTTTTGTTTTTTTGCACCACTGAAGGGCCTTTGCTCAAAACGTTGACTGTTTATTTCTTTTCATAGATGCTAACCGACTTGCTGAGTTCCTTCAGTATTTCAGTCACAACCTCAGGTTAGAACATAGAACAGTACAGCACAGTATTCTGCAGAGAGTTGGGCATGAAAATCCAGGAGATCAGCAGTTTCTGAGGTAATCAAACCACCACGGCTGACACCAACAACCATTCTGTGGTCAAAATCACATGGATTACATTTCTTCCTCATTCTTGTTTGGTCATGACTTCCAGTCAAGATGGTGTCTGCGTACAATACTTTGGTCGACAACGTCTGGATAGGTCATGGATCGTTGATATGTTTCACTTCTTTTGTGTATTTTACGTTTGTTTTTCATCTTGAACATGGTTCTGGTACTATTGGAGCCTGTGATTTGAGGTTTGGAGATCGTTTGAGTGTTTCAGCGCTCTGCAGTCTCCGAGGGGATTCTGTGAGGCAGAGGCAGCGTGCGGGAACCTCATGGTGCGAAGGCTGCGAGCCAGTGTTCGACTCCATTTCACTGCTTAGAGCTTCCATTGCACACAGATTAAGGCCAAGAGGGCGATTACTGCCAGATGCCTGCCTTTTTATTGTTGGTGGGATCACTCTGCTACGGAGAGGGAGTCTGCCTTTTTATCGCTTGGCAATGGAGAGGGGCGACTGCCGTTTTAATCGCTGGTTAGATCGCTCTGCTACTGAGAGGGAGAATGTTGCCCAGATTTTCTGCATTTTGGATGTGGACTTGGACGGTGGACTTTTTTTCCAGTCTTATGGTTTTTTTTGTATTTAGTGTTTTTTGCCCAATCTCATATTTTTGTGCACAAGGGAGCAGGATTTGGGAGTTGACGTGCCTGTTCCTTTTTTGTTTGTCTTTTTTTCTGGTAGAGAGGAGGAATTTGGGGGTTGATGATCATGTTGCCTTTCTTCTCTTTCTTGGTTTCATGGATATCTGGAAAAGAAGAATTTCAGAGTTGGTGTACTTTGATAATAAATGAACCTTTTGAAGCTTTGGTCTGAACAACAACCGAACCTCTTGACCATGTCTATATGCTTTTATGCATTGAGCAGCTGCCATATTATTGCCTAATTAGATATTTCCATTAATGGGCAGGTGTACAGGTATATCTAATAAAGTAGCCGCGAATGTGCTCATGCAGGTGATGCATTTATTAAGCTTTCATTCAGGCTGGAGGTAGGATTCTTGAATTGACATTGCAATGATGACATTTCATCAAAGGTGTTAAAGTGGAGAATTCTGGATTTCTATTATATGACTCCAAGGTAATGGCAGTAGGTATTTGAGACAAATTGATCACTAACAGATGACTGTTTGTTTACAGATGTGAACCATTGGGAGAGTGAGGCTTGAGTGTGCTATAACGTAGGTAATTATTCCACCCTATTTAGGATGAGTGACTTGATACACCGCAGGCAGAAAATGCCATGGTTTTGGCCTGACTTTGCTTACAACGCATTCGGAGAAGGGAAGGAACATGAAAGGGTCCTCAAAATCCTACACACTTTCACAGATAAGGTAGGTTTATTATCAGATAAAGTAAAACATAAAGTATTAAAAGCATTTAGCAAGTGGGGCTGCAGCTCATTGAAAACCAGGAGATGGAACAGTTTGAGTGGAAGTTCCTTACCAAAACTGGAATGTTATTACAGCTCAGCAGGATTACAGCACAATTGAATACGTTCAAAATCATACTTAGTGTTGGTCTTCACTTTCTGCAGATGAATTCTTGACTGCATTTTTTATCGTTTGAGGTACCTAGTATCAGCAGGTTAATTTTTGTTCTTTTGATTAGCTTTCTTTTTTAAATGACCAATTGACTCTTGGAGATGAGCAAGGACATTAATAAAGCATCTTTTAAAATGTATTCATAGTAACATGGTCTTCAGATGTACTGAATAATTTATTGGTGTTAAATATCTGCTCTTGCAAATGACCTTTTTTGAGACAGTTATGGGTGGGATGTTAATGGCTACAATTCCATTCCATGTAAAAATAAGCCCTTCCACCTTTATACTTTTTTTTAAGCTTTTCATTAGGATTCAAGTGTGAATTCCTCCCTTTCTGATTTGCCATATAAAAGGACAGGGCACTGATTTTCTTACAACTTCCTCTTTTTCCTTGGTACTCCTTGGTATTTAGGGTCTGGTTCTTTATTGAAGTGGCACTTACAGGAAAGAGCACAGTCAATCAGTGCCTTGGGCTATGGAACTGAGATCAGCATTACCTTCAGTTTAGATAGATCAGGAACCCTCGGGCTCAGAACCCCAAGGCATTCTTCAGTTATGTGAAGAATGACAGGAGTGAAGGTAGGACCGATTAGAGATATAAGTGGGAAGATGTGCCTGGAGGCTGTGGAAGTGAGTGAGGTCCTCAATGAATACTACTTTGGTATTCACCACTGAGAGGGAACTTGATGACGGTGAGGACAATATGAGTGAGGTTGATGTTCTGGAGCACGTTGATATTAAGGGAGAGGAGGTGTTGGAGTTGTTAAAATACATTAGGACAGATAAGTCCCCAGGGCCTTACGGAATATTCCTCAGGCTGCTCCATGAGGCAAGGGAAGAGATTGCTGAACCTCTGTCTAGGATCTTTATGTCCTCGTTGTCCACGGGAATGGTGCTGGAGGATTGGAGGGAGGCGAATGTTGTCCCCTTGTTCAAAAAAGGTAGTAGGGATAGTCCAGGTAATTACAGACCAATGAGCCTTAGGTCTGTGGTGGGAAAGCTGTTGGAAAAGATTCTTAGAGACAGGATCTATGGGCATTTAGAGAATCATGGTCTGATCAGGGACAGCCAGCATGGCTTTGTGAAGGGCAGATCATGCCTAACAAGCCTGATAGAGTTCTCTGAGGGGGTGACCAGGCATAGATATGAGGGTATTGCAGTGGATGTGATCTACATGGATTTTAGTAAGGCATTTGACAAGGTTCTACATGGTAGGCTTATTCAGAAAGTCAGAAGGCATGGGATCCAGGGAAGTTTGGCCAGGTGGATTCAGAATTGGCTTGCCTGCAGAAGGCAAATGGTCGTGGTGGAGGGAGTACATTCAGATTGGAGGGTTGTGACTAGTGGTGTCCCACAAGGATTTGTTCTGGGACCTCTCCTTCTTGTGATTTTTATTAATGACCTGGGTGTTGGTGTAGAAGGGTGGGTTGGCAAGTTTGCAGACAACACAAAATTTGGTGGTGTTGTAGATAGTGTAGAGGATTGTTGAAGATTGCAGAGAGACATTGATAGGATGCAGAAGTGGGCTAAGAAGTAGCAGATGGAGTTCAACCTGGAGAAGTGTGAGGTGGTACACTTTGGAAGGGCAAACTCCAAGGCAGAGTACAAAGTAAATGGCAGGATACTTGGTAGTGTGGAGGAGCAGAGAGATCTGGGGGTACATGTCCACAGATCCCTGAAAGTTGCCTCACAGGTAGATAGGGTAATTAAGAAAGCTTATGGGGTGTTAGCTTTCATAAGTCGAGGGATAGAGTTTAACAGACACGATGTAATGATGCAGCTCTATAAAACTCTAGTTAGGCCACACTTCGAGTACAGTGTCCAGTTCTGGTCGCCTCACTATATGAAGGATGTAGTGTTATGTACCCCGTAACTGGGTCACTTACCAGCAAAGATAGAGAGGTCCGTTGAAGTTTGATGGTACTATTTTTAAAGGTATTTATTGATAAAAATACACAAAAATAATATCAATGCAACCATACAGATAATATGCGTCGTCAATACTAAATCTAAAAGCGCGGGTATAGTAATAATCAATAAGAAATAGCTCTATTGTTGTCTAGGGGATAATGTATTGTCCGATGGAAATATAAAAGTCACCTTAGTTCATTCAGGCTGCAGCCTTTGGTTGGAGAAAGACAGATTTTTAGAACTTGCCAGCTTTTCCTTTTTATGATGTCGATCCTTTGAAATTTCGTTGGTGGTGACTCTTCTTTAGCTAAGCTGTCTTCCGTGGTAAGGCCCCAATCCCGGGCAACGGGAAAGGACACACGTGGGCCCTCCACCGGCTGTCGCTATTAAATGCTGTCATGGGATTTCTAGCGTTTCTCCTGGTGTGTCTAAAGGGGTTGTTCCCCAGACCCTCTTTTATCCTTACTCACGGGGTCTCAGATGTCAATCAGGTAGGGATGGTGCCATCCCTCAACCCAGCCCACTTTGGTCATCCCTGAGGGCTTCTATGAAGTACAGTACTCAATACACAATTCTGTCTCCAAGAGACAATGGCCGTTTCCGTGGCTTTGTATCGCTGAGGGGCCAGGACATTCCAAACCCCTTGTGGATTCTGCGTGTCTTCCTCTCATTTCCTGGGTCTCCTGGCCTGAATTAATAGTGATCTTGTGATTCTCAAAAAGGAGGGGGCTACTTTGTACCCTTCAGCCCCTCAGAGTTGGGGCACAGGCGTAACAGTAGAAGCATTAGAAAGGGTACAGAGGAGATTTACCAGGATGCTGCCTGGTTTAGAGAGTATGGATTATGATCAGAGATTAAGGGAGCTAGGGCTTTACTCTTTGGAGAGAAGGAGGATGAGAGGAGGCATGATAGAGGTGTACAAGATATTAAGAGGAATAGACAGAGTGGACAGCCAGTGCCTCTTCCCCAGGGCACCACTGCTCAGTACAAGACATGGCTTTAAGTTAAGGGGAGGGAAGTTCAAGGGGGATATTAGAGGAAGGTTTTTCACTCAGAGTGATTGGTGCGTGGAATGCACTGCCTGAGTCAGTGATGGAGGCAGAGACACTAGTGAAATTTAAGAGACTACTAGACAGGTATATGGAGGAATTTAAGGTGGGGGGTTATATGGGAGGCAGGGTTTGAGGGTCGGCACAACATTGTGGGCCGAAGGGCCTGTAATGTGCTGTATGTTCTATGTTCAGTTAGGATAGGGAACAGTCGAGAGAGGATTTCTTGACCTTCTGGGGCAGGTAATCTTGATTGTGAGATTGGAGGCATTAGGAAAGTTAATCTCTCGGTCTGAGGACACATTTGAAAATGAACTGCTGACTATTTTGCACTCCGCAGACAGTGCCCAGTGTGCTCACTGTTTTCAGCTCTTTGATTTTACTTCACCTCTCTCACATCTATGTTCAGTATCTGCTTTTGGGGATGTTGGGATCTGATAGATGTTGGCTGGAAGTAGGGGAATGAAGATCTGTTACAATCCGTTCCAGAGTAATTCACTTGTGAGCCATTTCAGGTGATTGCTGAGAGATCTAAGATCGAGAATTCTGGAGAATTTCAGCGTCACGGTTCCGATTCAGACTCCGAATTACAGAGCAAGAAGAAGTGTAAGGCCTTTCTTGATGTGTTACTCAGTGCAACCTATGAAAATGGAGAAAAGCTGAGTCAGCAGGACATTAAAGAGGAAGTGAACACATTCATATTTGAGGTAAGGTGTCATGTGCAGAAGTAGCAAGTTGTTTTAATTGATGTGTGTGTAGGATCAAATAATAATACGAGGGTTGAGATTACTGAGAGTGGATAAACATTTATTATATAGTTAAATGATACTCTTTTGTTTATACTTAATAAGGTGTTAACATTTTAATTTCTCCCCACCACCTTATTCTGTTTTCTGTGCCCTTCCTTCCCAGTCCCAATGAAGGGTCTCAACCTGAAACGTTGACAAGTTACTCTCTTCTATAGAGCCTGCCTGATTTGCTCTGCATTTTCTGTCTGTGGCTCTAGATTTCCCACATCTTCAGAATTACTAGTGTTAAAGTTTAAATATTGTGCATCATAAAATAGGAAACAATTATTATCTGAAAATACTTTTTACAATGCATTTTCCAGGCTACTTCTGATATGTACATTATTTATAAGTATACTGAAAGCCTGATTACATCTCTTAATTTGTGAGTTAAGTTACAGACATAGGTCAGACAGACAGACAGACATACTTTATTGATCCCGAGGGAAGCTGGGTTTTGTTACAGCCGCACCAACCAAGAATGGTGTAGAAATATAGTAATATAAAGCCATAAATAATTAACTAATAATAAGTTAATCATGCCAAGTGGAAATACAAACCCCATTTCCAGAAAAGTTGGGATATTTTCCAAAATGCAATAAAAACAAAAATCTGTGATATAATAATTAACGTGAACCTTTATTTAACTGACAAAAGTACAAAGAAAAGATTTTCAATAGTTTTACTGACCAACTGAATTGTATTTTGTAAATATACACAAATTTAGAATTTGATGGCTGCAACACACTCAACAAAAGTTGGGACAGGGGCATGTTTACCATTGTGTTAAACATCACCTTTCCTTTTAATAACACTTTTTAATCGTTTTGGAATGGAGGATACTAATTGTAGTAGATTTGCAATTGGAAATTTTGTCCAATCTTGTTTGATATAAGAATTCAGCTGCTCAACAGTCCGTGGTCTCCGTTGTCTGATTCTTCTCTTCATGATGCGCCATACATTTTCAATAGGAGATAGATCTGGACTGGCAGCAGGCCAGTCAAGCACACGCACTCTGTGTCTACAAAGCCACGCTGTTGTAGCCCATGCAGAATGTAGTCTGACATTGTCCTGCTGAAATAAGCATGAACGTCCTGGGAAGAGATGTCGCCTTGATGGCAACATACGTCTCTCTAAAATCCTAATATACACCTCAGAATCAATGGTACCTTCACATACATGCAACTCACCCATGCCGTGGGCACTGATGCACCCCCATACCATCACAGATGCTGGCTTTTGCACCTTTTGCTGATAACAATCCGGATTGGTCGTTTTCATCTTTGGCACGGAGAACTCGACGCTTGTTTTTTCCGAAAAGTAGCTGAAATGTGGACTCATCTGACCACAGCACACGGTTCCACAGTCTTTCGGTCCAGCTGAGATGAGCTCGGGCCCAGAGAGCTCGCCGGCGTTTCTGCATAGAGTTGATGTATGGCTTCCTCCTTGCGTAATACAGTTTCAAGTTGCATTTCTGGATGCAGCGACAGACTGTGTTAAGTGACAATGGTTTTCCAAAGTACTCCCAAGCCCAGGGGGCTATAATTGTCACAGTAGCGTGACAGTTTCTTAGGCAGTGCCGCCTGAGGGCTTGAAGATCACGCGCATTCAACAGTGGTTTCCAACCTTGCCCTTTACGCACTGAGATGTCTCTGAATTCTCTGAATCTTTTCACAATATTATGTACTGTAGATGTTGAAAGACCTAAGATTCTCTGCAATCTTGAATTGGGAAATGTTCCCTTTGAACTGACTAACAATTCTCTCACAAATTTTGGCACAAAGGGGTGAGCCACGACCCATCCTTGTTTGCAAAGACTGAGCCTTTGATGGACTCTACTTTTATACCCAGTCATGATACCTCACCTGCTACCAATTAGCCTGCTTAATGTGGAGTCTTCCAAACCGGTGTTACTTGAATATTCTGTGCACTTTTCAATCTTATTTTAACTCTGTCCCAACTTTTGTTGAGTGTGTTGCAGCCATCAAATTCTAAATTTGTGTATATTTACAAAATACAGTTAAGTTGGTCAGTAAAACTATTGAAAATCTTTTCTTTGTACTTTTGCCAGTTAAATAAGGGTTCACGTGAATTAACATATCACAGATTTATGTTTTTATTGCATTTTGGAAAATACCCCAAATTTTCTGGAAATGGGGTTTGTAAGTCCAGGACCAGCCTATTGGCTTAGAGTGCCTGACACTCCGAGGGAGGAGTTGTAAAGTTTGATGGCCACAGGCAGGAATGGTTTCCTATGACACTCAGTGTTACATCTCGGTGGAATGAGTCTTTAGCTGAATGTACTCCTGTGCCTAACCAGTACATTATGGAGTGTATGGGAGTCATTGTCCCAGATGGCATGCAACTTGGACAGCATCCTCTTTTCAGACACCACCTTCAGAGAGTCCAGTTCCACCCCCACAACATCACTGGCCTTACGAATGAGTTTGTTGATTCTGTTGGTGTCTGCTACCCTCAGCCTGCTGCCCCAGCACACAACAGCAAACATGATAGCACTGGCCACCACAGGCTCGTAGAACATCCTCAGCATCGTCCGGCAGATGTTAAAGGATCTCAGTCTCCTCAGGAAACAGAGATGGCTCTGACCCTTCTTGTAGACAGCCTCAGTGTTCTTTCAGTTCTCAGTCCAGTTTATTGTCAATTCATATCCCCAGGTATTTGTAATCTCCACCATGTCCACACTGACCCCTTGGATGGAAACAGGGGTCACCGGTGCCTTAACCCTCCTCAGGTCCACCACCAGCTCCTTAGTCTTTTTCACATTAAGCTGCAGGTGATTCTGCTCGCACCATGTGACAAAGTTTCCCACCGTAGCCCTGTACTCAGCCTCATCTCCCTTGCTGGTGCATCCAACTATGGCAGAGTCATCAGAAAACTTCCGAAGATGGCAAGACTCTGTGCAGTAGTTGAAGTCCGAGGTGTAGATGGTGAAGAGAAAGGGAGACAGGACAGTCCCCTGTGGAGCCCCAGTGCTGCTGACCATTCTGTCTGACACAGTGTTGCAAGCGTACGTACTGTGGTCTGCCAGTCAGGTAATCAATAATCCATGACACCAGGGATCTAGGTCTGTTGACTGCTAGAGACAGAATGGTTTTGTGGATATCTGTTTGTACTTGTGCCATTCCAAGGAAAAGAGCACCTTTAGGAAAGTGCAGAAAAATCTGAGTGAATTTAGGAGATGATGATGCTGCTGCATCTCAGGCCCAGGGACTTGAGATAACTCTTACATTATGTGCTGTCCACGTGGAACTTGTATTATTTCACTTTGACTGCTCCACTTAGGGATCTTATTTCTTTTCGGGTCCCAAAGCATTGTCTGTAGGCTGATTGACTATAGTGAATTAGTCCTTATTGTAGATAAGAATGAAAGAGCCATTGATGCACAAGTGAGAGAGAAATAATTGCAGAACTACAGGAAAATAACAAGAGAGTGAGACCGATGGGCTCGCTGTGTTGGGCGCTAGTATACTCTTGATGGACTGCCGTGATAAAGACAACTTATTATGCAAGTGAGTAAAAGGAGCCAATATTGATGCTTTTTTTAAAAAAAAGTGAGGTTTGGGGCAGATGAGGTGTGTGATGAGAGAAGAAAAGAATGAAAGTGTACCTGGAACAAACTGATTGCTGTCAGGGAAGGAAATGGGGATAGCAAGAGAATTAGATCTTGAAAGCAGTATTGTAAATAGAAGAAGCTGTAAAAGCAGATTTTTGTATGTAATAGCCACCAAGTAAAAAATCCAAGGAGGAATTGATAATCTTGTAGGGGTTATTGGTCATTGTAAATAGTATTCTCTATAGAATATAAAAGATTATTGAAACACAGAAATAATTTGGTGTAAAAGTTTGTAGTAATTTTCTACTATAATGAATGTATTTTCTGTTCTTTAATTGCTATCTCAACATGTTAGATATCAGAAAAGTTTGGTTAATGGACCCTGGACCAGTGAGTGTTGAACAAATAAGAGTGATCAAAATTTAGAAAGTGTAGATTATGATGGATGATTTTTGTTTACATGGGTAGATAACTGTTAAACCCAATATTTTTAAGTAAAGATGCATGTCTTATCGTAATGGAAATAAAATCAAGATGTTTATATTTTCAGATTTTCTAATTCTAATGCAGATCATCTGTGATCTCCATACTCACATTGGCTGTGCCTTCAGCTTCCAAGGCCTTATGCTCTGAATTCCCTTACCACTTTCTTTAACTTCACTTAAGAACTGTCTAAAATCTAAACCTTTGACCGTGTTTTTTGTGATCTGCCTTAATGTGTGGCTTGGCTTCAGTTTACTTGAGAATGCATCTGGAAAGACCATTGGGGTGTTACTACATTCAATGTACCAGATGAATGGAAGCTATCATTATAAGAAGATAATTAGTCATTATGTAAACAGCTGAATTTAGTCATAATATGGTGAATAATGTCTTGATAAATAGAGAGGTCTTGGAATATTATTTTATAATGTTGCATTTTATGTAAGTGTTAAATTTAATACATTGAGGATATTGAGTCATAGAGCACTGCAGCACATAAAACAGGCCCTTCAGCCCATCTAGTCCATGCAAAGCTGTTATTTGTTTAGTCTCATTAACCCACACCTGGAAATAGCCCTTCATACCCCTCCCACTTAAGTAATTATTCAAACTTCTCTTAAAATGTTGCTATCAAACCCACATTCACAGCTTCTGATGGCTGTTCCATAAGACATAGGAGCAGAATTAAGCCACTTGGTCCATTGAATCTGCTCTGCTATTCCATCATGGCTGATTTATTATCCTTCTTAATCCCATTCTCTTGCCTTCTCCCCGTTACCTTTGACACCCTGACTAACAAAGAAACTATTAACCTCCTTTTTAAATATACTCTTAATGACTTTGCCTCCACAGCTGTCTGTGGTAATGAGTTCCACAGGTTCACAATGCTCTGACTAAAGAAATTCCTCTGCATCTGTGTCTTAAATGGGCATCTGTCTATTCTGAGGCTATGCCCTTTGGTCCTCCCACGAGAGGAAACATCTTCCCCACAAGGCACTCATTAAATGCATCAGAAATATTGCATTTGAAGTCAAAACATTTTTATTCAAGGAAGTCGAATTTCTTGTTTTCCTGTTAACGATAATTTGCATGACACTTTAAATCCTTCAGAAACAGCAAATTGACAATCTATAAGAATTAGCCAGAGTATCTGAGTTTAAGAAAAGATTTGTTAATTTTGGAAAATAAAATTTAATGAAAAATTGTATTAAAGAGTGAAATATTCTACTTAAATTATGAGTTAAAATAGTTGTCATTTTTATCAAATAAACATCCATTAATAAGACAGTTTAATTAAATTTTTAACTCTGTTGTTTAACCATGCTGATAACTATTTGTTAATACCCAATCTATAAAATATGGCTTTTTTTTTTGCCATGAATGAATTTCAGTGTACTTTATATTTTTAAAAGGGGTTACTTTATATTTCTTCCATCAGGGCCATGATACTACAGCTGCTGCAATAAACTGGGCTCTTCATCTCTTGGGGTCCCATCCTGATGTACTAAAGAAAGTTCAGGAAGAGTTGGGTGATGTTTTTGGTATGTTCCAATACTTACTTTATAAGTCATTATTATATCATTGCATATCATAGTAACTTAAAACATCTGAAATATTTTAATATATTGGGAGAACCTTTAATATACTAGGAACTGCATCTGAACAGTTGCTAAGTAGCTAAAGCCAACTGACAAATCAGTTTCAGTATCATATATATTTAGACGGCCCCCTTCTCTAGCTCACATCACTTCCCCTCTCCTCTGTCCTCCACTGTTTCTGAATTGTCAGATTGTTCCAAGAAAAGTTCAGTGTTTAACTTACTTTCCAACTCCATACCTCTCCCTAATAAACATTCACAACCAAATCAGTCTGCTTGCAAAATGAGTTTCTAGTCACACATCTATGCGTCACCAGGATTAGCAGTTTTCATCAAAAGTATTTCAGCTAACTTTCCCCGGCTCTGTTTAGTGGTGATGGGGGCAGATTTGAGAAGGAACAGGCCATACTTGAGATAAGTTGGAGTCTAGAAAGGGTGATATGTAGCCACATACTTAATGTGAGGGAGTAGAAGGTAGGACCGAATGGGGAGGAAGAGTTTGAGGGTATGTAGATCAGAAAGTAGAGAAAAGTTAAAGGTGGAAAGTATATAATAAAAGGAAAAGTGATTCAGGATGGAGGTTGAAATATTCTGATTTATAAATAAACATGCTGTATTTTACTGTTAATAGATCTTACTGTAGTAATGTCTGAGATCATAATAATAATGTATACACACAAACATGGTTTATTTCTTGCGTATCCTAATAGCTTGATGTTTGAGAATATGAAATTTCACCTTTTCTATCTGTTCTTTCTGTCAACTACTCCAGTCTCTTTCTCTCCCCAAATCCACCCCCAGCCCTTCCATTAATACCTGGCTTCTGTCTTGGCAATGTAGGAATACAACACAGATACAGGCTGTTCAGTCCCAGCAGGTCAATACCAATCACAATGCTCACCCTGCTAGTCCCAATTTCCTGCATTTGGCTCATGTCATTCTAAGCTGTACACCTCCATGTAGCTATTGAAATGATACCTATTGTACCTGCCTGAACCACCCCCCCGGCAGTTTGTTCCATGTGCTCCCCACCGTCCTCTGCATGATAAAATGGCATTCATCTGAAAATTAGTTTTGAAATTGATTATGTTATTATCAGGTAATTCAGATCACCCCCCTTCGATGGAAGATCTGAAGAATCTCCAGTACCTACAGTGCGTTATTAAGGAATCTCTGCGTTTGTTCCCTTCTGTTCCAATTTTTGGTCGTACTTTGCTTGAGGATTGCTATATTGGTAAGTTGGTGTGATATCGCTTCTCAGTCGAGGGCAAGTTGCATTATCTGTTTTCATTGTTTTGTGG
Source organism: Hypanus sabinus (assembly GCF_030144855.1). Taxonomy (NCBI): domain Eukaryota; kingdom Metazoa; phylum Chordata; class Chondrichthyes; order Myliobatiformes; family Dasyatidae; genus Hypanus; species Hypanus sabinus. The sequence continues at coordinate 62,458,801 of NC_082719.1, read as the reverse complement.
GATAACTCGAATCCTGTACTTCATAGGTGTCAAACTCAAGGCCCGCGGGCCATATCCGGCCCGGCGTACAAACTCAAGGCCCGCGAGATCATTTTAGATAGCTCTCTTATTTTAAGTATTAATAGCCCGGCGATATGAAGCCTATGATTGTAAGTTAATACCAATCATAAAAATAATGCTTGCTCAGCAGTCTTCTTCATAAGAAACGGAATTTGTGAAGTGAACCACTTTGTAGTCATAGCAGAGACTGAGACACATGAGAACAGGCTGAAAAAACGGAGGCAATAAAAGCTGCGTTCGCACGCGCCCGACTGATCCGGCCCGCATGAAGCTGCATTTTGCCCAATCCGGCCCGTGACCTAAAATGAGTTTGACACCCCTGCTGTACTTGATATAAAGCTTGCATTACAGTGCTTGATATAAATGGTTGAATTATTTAATTGAATGAGTTAATTAGGAAACATAAAAAGAGAGTAATTGCGCAAATAATTTGAGATGAACATTATGATTTTCTCTATTCTGCTATACAGCTGTGCTCTGAGTTTGCTTAAAAAGTGATATCCAGCCTTAAACATAGGATCAAGTGACATCACAGTTTTGTGTACCATGTCACCCAGTTTCTATGACAAAGAATTGTAAAGCAGTGAGAATAATGGTTGTGTGAGGTCTCTGATTTTCTGTCACAGCCCACCTGTATTTCAGGTGCACAGCTTCTCAGGCAGCCCGTTGGGATGGAGGATGCCTTACTCCCAGCCAGCTTCGGCAGGGACTGGGAATTCTGGCAATTGTGGGCTCTTCTAACTGATAGGGTAGGTGGCTGTTTGTGTAGTTCGTGGTGTGGTATGCTCCTTCTATCACCCACCCAAGGACCCTGTGCACTCATGATGTATGGTCCTGAGGTTTTCAATGCTGCTTCTGCATTTTGTGCAGTCAATTGTGAGGAGTCAATGGGAAGCTGCATTGCTGAATCTTATTTCCCTATCTGCCTTTAATCCTTGCCCTGACAAATCCTGCAATAGATAGTCCAGCATTGGACAAGCCATTTAGCTCACAATGTTGTGCTGATCATAGTCCTGATTTTTATACTAAATGGCTTCCCATTTAACATCCATGTCCCTCCATTTCTGTCATCCGTGTCGATCTAAAGCGCTTAAACTTCACTAAACTGCGTAATTCCACTCCTACCCCTGGTAACCCATTCCAAGCACCTAGCACTTCCTACATTTAAAAAAAAACAACTTGTTCCTCGCATCACCTTTAAATTTTCTCCTCCTAACCTTAAAACCATTATTTTGTGGAATAAAATTTTAAAATTTTCCACCCTGGAAAATGTATTTTAATTTGACTAGCCTAACTTTGAGTCTCATAAATTTAAAATATTTCTATCAGGTCTCCACTTGGCCTAAGGAGAACAATCCAGGGTTATCTAATCTGTTCATATACTTTAGCTCATACCCTCCTAGTCTCTAATGCAGACCCTCACCATGGTCTCCACATCCTTCTGATAATGTGGCAACTGGAAGTGCACTCTGTGTGGACTGGCTGTATTTTAAATAGCTTCAGCATGACTTCCTTATTCCCCCTTTACCAATGAAGGTAATAATTCCATATTCCTTTTATATGACTCTATTCATTTGAGTAGCCACTTTAAGTGAATTATAGGCCAGGATCCTATAATTCCTCCATACATCTATGCTATTAAGAAGTCTGACATTAACTGTATACCTTCTGCTTTCATTTGACCTCCAAAAGTGCAGCACCTCCCACTTGTCTGGATTAAACTCCATCTGCCACTTCCCTGCCCTTATCTGTAACTGATCTATAACCTTTCCCCACCTGGAAGGCCTCAGAGCTCTCCTTTTCTTTCTGGACACCAGACCCAACCAGTTCCCCTCCACCATCACTCTCCCTCCATCTGGTGGAACTGGTCCTCACTCTCAATAGTTTCTCCTTTGGCTTCTCCCACTTCCTTCAAACAAAATGTGTAGCTGTGGGCACTCACATGGGTCCCAGCTATGCTTGCTGTTTTCTGTCAGCTATATGGAGCAGTCTCTGTTCCAAGCCAGCACTGGTGTCATCCCCTCAACTCCTCCTATACTACATCGGCGACTGCATTGGCACTACTTCCTGCACCTGTGCTGAACTCATCAACTTAATCAAATTTACCTCCTACTTCTTCCCTGTCCTCAAATTTACCTGGCCTACTTCAGATGCCTCCCTCCCCTTTTTCAACCTCTATCCACTTTTTCAACCTCTCTCCATCTGTCTCTGGAGACAGTCTTTCTAATGATGTCTTTAATAAATCCACTGATTCTCACAGCTAGATGGACTATACCTCTTCCCACCCTGTTACTTGTAAAAATGCCACCCCCTTCTCTCAATACCTCCATGTCTGCTGCATTTGCTCACAGGATGAAGCTTTTCATTCTAGAACTAAGGAAATGTCCTCCTCCTTCAAAGAGAGGGGCTTCCCTTCCTCCACCATCAATGCTGCCCTCAACCGTGTTTCTTCCACTTCACGCACGTGTGTCTTCCTCCTACCCCACAGGGAGAGTATATCTCTTGTCTTCACCCACTAGCCTCTGTGTCCAGCACATAATTCCCTGTAACTTCCATCATCTTCAACAGGATTCCACCACCTACCCTACCCCACCCCACCCCCCCCCCCAGCTTTCCACAGGGATCACTTCCTACGTGACTCCCTGTCCATTTGTCCCACCTCACTGATTTCCCTCTTGGCACTTACCCATGCAAGTGGAACAAGTGCCATACCTGCCCTACACCACGTCCCTCACTAGCATTCAGGGCCCAAACAGTCCTTCCAGGTGAAGCGACACTTCACCTGTGAGTCTGCTGGGCTCATCTACTGTATCCGGTGCTCCCGGTGGGGCCTCCTGTGTATCAGTGATCCCCGACGTAGATTTGCCGAGCACCTACGCTCCGTCCGCCAGAAAAAGTGGGATCTCCCAGTGTCACCCATTTTAATTCTACTTCCCATTCCGACATGTCAGTTCATGGCCTCCTCTATTGCCACGATGAGGCCACCCTCAGATTGGGGGAACAACACCTGATATTCCGTCTGGGTAGCTTCCAACCTGAAGGCATGAACATCGATTTCTCTAACTTCTGGTCATAATTCCCCACCCCCCCCACCTTCACCACTCCCCATTCCTATTTCCCTCTCCTTTCCTGCCCATCACCTTCCTCTGGTGCTCCTTTGCCCCCTTTTCTTTCTTCCGTGGCCTCATGTCCTCTCTTGTCAGATTCCCACTTCCCCAGTCTTGTATCTCTTTCACCAGTCAATTTCCCAGCTCCTCATCCCTCCCCCTCTTTCAAATTCACCTATCACCTACTACCTGGTATTTCTTTCTCTCCTCCCCCCACCCTTATAGTTTGACTTCTCATCTTTTTTATCTGTAGTCCTGAGATGAAGGGTTTTGGTCTAAAATAGCGATTCTTGACTCTTTTCCATAGATGCTGCCTGAGCTCCTAAGTTCTTTCAGCATTTTGTGTGTGTTGCTTGGATTTCCAGCATCTGTAGATTTTCTCTTGTTTATAACCTGCTGTATTCTTTGATAGTCCTTTATACTGTCTAAAGTTCAACTAATATTGATGTCATCAACAAATTTGCTAATCTAGCCATCTGCATTTTCATCGAGGTCACTGATGTATATCGCAAACAACAGAAGTCCCAGTTCAGAAGCTTGCTGAACACCACCGTTTGTGGTGGTTCACCAGAATAACAACCTTTGTTTTCAGTGGGCATGTTAGTGCCGAATCAAGCTTGCAATTCAGCCTGGACCCCATGTAGCCCATGATGACTGATTTGTGAGTCTGACGTTGAATGTGGAGTTTGCTTTCTAAGAATTATCCAGGCCTACACATTGAGTCATTTAACACCATATTTTTTCTGTACAATGTAGTCAAGTTTTTGGGAAAAACAAAAATCAGTTGACAGTCAGGAAGTGTTCCAGTCGTACAAAGTCTATGTTAACTCTGATCATTGATCGGTGGCAAGCTCTGCCCTTTTGATTTCTAGCCCAGCCCCACTGATTTTCTGCCGGTTGATGTTCCCTGCCTAACCTGCAGTCTGTAGCTGTATCTGATTTGCTTCGCATGTTCCACTACAATAACACTTGTTTAGTCACTTTGTGCTCATTGGATTTCCTGGCAGAGGACCATGAACAAATTATTTGTTGGCCCCTTCCAAACTGTCACTCTCATGCACCTATCAATGCATCGTCTACTTTTCATGTAACTGCTAGTTTTAGTAAAAGTGTTGCTGCTTTACTGAATAGTCTTCATGTTACTGAATCAAATATTGACCACCTTTTGATAAGAGTATAGCAGAGCTTTATCTTGTAAGGACAATATTTGTTCTATTGAGCAATGCAAATAAACATTTTTCTTGCATTTAATGAGTGCCTTGATTTTGATATGTGGTTCTAGGTATTTGGGTTAAAATTATATTTTTGACATAGTTTCTTCTATTCTAGTGCATAAAAGTTTTATCATTCAACCAAAATTCTTATAAACCATAATGAGGGACTCACAAACCTTTCTCACACTTCATATTTTGAATGGGCAGTAGACGGGTATTTGTTACATTGGATTCCATTCACTTTAACAATGGGCTAAGTTTCCACTGTGATTTTAATAGACATAGAAGTACCTGGCCTGAGAATGCGTAGTCATTTTTGAAAGAGGCAATGTTGACCTATATATGTCATATGTCGCACTATATATAGTACTAACTAGTGATATCACATGTCACAATGCATCGTTCTAATCATGTTCCTTAACCAATGGCTCCAAGCCTGGCAAAGAATGATATCTGGAAACATGTCACTATGCAATGCAGGCAGTTCCCATTTTATACAGCACATGACAACGTATTTTGTTTGTTGTTTGGTGGAAATAAATGGGGTGCTGACATCGCCTTGGAAGCTTTATTGCCTCTGATAGCAAGCAGGCACCACAATATCACTGAAAGAATTTCTCCCGAGAGTTGCTAATGTTTATGCAAATATTATTGGAAAGCATTATGATATTGGCTAGATGATTTGAATTTTGCCTTGAGAGATGTGCTTGGTTCATGGGAGTTTAGAGGTTATTAGCAGTTATAATTTATCATTATATTACCATCAAATTAAGAGTTATCTATCTGAAGGTGCGATACAAAGGTGGATTACTGAAAGTGTTCAGTTGATATTAAGTGACAGAGTGTTCAATTGTTAGTGTCCAACCACCTGGTCAAAGGATTTCAGGTTTCAACATGATTCCTAGCGTTCAATTCAGGAGCTGCATCAAGGATGTAGATGAATGCCCTTGGATTCAGCTACGTCCCTAATGCTGGTAAATGTTTTATTTGACAGTGGGAACTCTTACAATTAAGTTAAAGTTCGGGTTCATTATAACATGTCTGTACATACATACATACATACATACATACATACATACATGCAACCAAACAAAACACAGTTCCTTTGGACTGTGGTGCACCCACAAAACTTGCCACACACAGTACATAAAGCAAAATATTACACAGGCAAGCTAATAAAATACAAGCCAATGTGCATGGAGTGTGCAGCACTGGTAAACTGTAAACGTCTCGTTGTCCTGGTGATGAGACCTCATGGTGGCAGGGTGTTCATTCGTCTCACAGCCTGAGGGAAGAAGCTGTTGTCCACAGTCAGGCAGTGCTGGTCCTGATGCTCCTAGATCTCCTTCCTGATGGAAATGGATCAGAGAGATAGTGAAATGGGTAGAGATCCTCAGGTACAGTTTGAGCCGTTCATGTACAATGCTCCTGGTAACTGTCACAAACAGGGGGAAGTGAGACACCAGTGATTCTCTTGGTGGTTCTTGCTATCCTCTGTAAGACGTTGCAGCTTCCGTACAACACAGTGATACAGCCAGATTGGACACTCTCAATGGTGCTCCTGTAGGATGTTGTTAGAACGGGAGCAGGGAGCCTTGCACACTCTAGTCTCCTCAGAAAATGTGGATTCTACTGTACCTTGAGTAATGAGGAGGTGCTGTAGGTCCAGGTTAGATTGTCTGTAGTGTGCACACCAAGAAATTTCGTACTCTTCACTCTCTCCATGGCAGAGCCATCGAGGTGCAATGAAAAGCTGTGGATCTGTGCCTTCCTGAATCCCACATTCTTGTCTTGTCCATGTCAAAACTCGGGTTGCTGTTCACACACCATTTGACATCAGTCTGTATGCCCACTCATCACTATTGCTGATGAGGCCAACCAGCAATGAACTTGATACAGTTTTAGTTGGATCCTGAGCGCACAGCCCTGGTGGAGGGGGCTGGGGTCACCAGTGCTCAGCGTGATGGAGTTTGAGACGTTGCTGCAAACCCAGACTGACTGGGGTCTTTCAGTCAAGAAGTCCAAGATTCAGCTACAGAGAGGGGTGTTGAGCCCCAACGAGGACAGTTTACCCATCAGCCTCTGAAGGATGATTGTGTTAAACGTTAAGCTGAAGTTGATGAACAACAGCCTTGTGTATGAGGCACTGTTTTCTAGGTGGGACAGGTTGGAGTGGAGGGCCAAGGCGATGGCATCATTAGTGTACAGGTTTGAGTGGGAGGTGAACAGGTCAAGTTCCAGTGTAGCAGGAAGCTGGGATTTTGTATAATACTTTACCAGCCAGTCAAAGCACTTCATGATTGTTGAGGTCAGTGTCACTGTGCGGTAATCATTTGGGCCTGTTACTGTCACTCTCTCGGGCACTGGAATGATGGTGGCTACTTTGAGGCCTACAGGGACAGTGGACTATTGCAAAGAGATATTAAATATGTCTGTTAAAATCTCTATTAGCTGGGCTGCACAATCCTTCATCATTGGACCGGGTATGTTGTCCGGCCCTGAAGCCTTGCATGGACTTACCCTGGCTAGGATTCTCCTTACCTTTGCTGTGGCCAGAGTGACCATTCTCAATGTCAGAATCAGTGTTGGGTGTAAAATCACCAACGTATGTCGTGAAATTTGTTAACATAGCAGCAACAGTACACATAATAATAGAGAAAAAACTGAACTACAGTATGAAAATACATTAAATATTTAAATTAAATAAGTAGTGTGAAAAATAGAAATAAAAAAGCAGTGAGTAGTGTTCATGGGTCCAAGGCTCATTCAGAAATCGGATGGTAGAGGGGAAGAAGCTGTTCCTGAATCGCTGTGTGTCTTCAGGCTTCTGTACCTCCTACCTGATGGTAACAATGAGAAGAGGGCATGCTCAGGATGATGGGGGTCCTTAATAATGGACGCCACCTTTTCAAGACATTGCTCCTTGAAGGTATCCTGTCACTACAGAAGCCAGTGCCCATGATGGAATTGACTAATTTTACATCTCTCTGCAGCTTACTTTGGTCCTGTGCAGTAGCCCCCTATCTCCCCCCACCCCCTCAAATTACCAGACGGTGATGCAGCCAGTTAGAATGTTCTCCTTAGTATATCTGTAGAAACTGTGAGTGTCTTTAGTGACGTACCAACCCTCCTCAAACTAGTGAAATATAGGTGCTGAAGTTGAGGATCCGGTTGCCGAGGGAGGTACAGAGGCTCAGAAAGTCACATCATTTCTTGTGTCAAATTGTGCATAGAAGGCATTCAGCCCATCAGGAAGGGAGGCAACACCGTCTGATGTGCAGGGTAGTCTTGTAATTTAGTATGGTTTGTATACTTGCTACATGTGCTGCGTGTCCCTGGTATCAGAAAGGTGTCTGTGAGTATTCTTGCTTTGCCTTCCTGACGGTCCATGTGAGCACAACTCTTGCTGACCTTAGACTCGTCCTACCCCTGATCTGAGAGCAGCGTCCTGATCCCGAAGCAGTGCACAAACCTCTCAGTCAGCCGTGGTTTCTGGTTTACCCTGACAGTGCAGTATTTAATCCGTTAATGTCCTCGATGTGTTTTGCTATGTAGCCGGTCATCAGTCTTGCATTAATCATCAATGTTGACATGATGATCATAGGTAGCAGCCTCGGTGAATCTGCTCCTGTCCGTCCTGTAGCACTGAGGTGGCACCCACTGGCCAGGTCCTGATCTCCCTGTAAACTGGTTTGACTCATTTAACCAGTGACTTGTCTGCAAGGGTTAGCAAAACAGATATGTGGTCTGAGTAACACACACAAAATGCTGGTGGAACACAGCAGACCAGGCAGCATCTATAGGGAGAAGCACTGTCAACGTTTCTGGCCGAGACCCTTCGTCAGGACTGAGTATCTGCGATGAGGGCAGCAAGCTTTGTAGACTTTGGCTGGACTGCTTTTAAGTTGACGTGATTGAAATCACCAGCAACAATGAAGCCAGTGAGTTGAGTGGCTTCGAGGTCCAACTGCAGTGAAGGGATGATCAGCCTTGGCTGCTGTAAAGATGGTTACAGCTTAGTGATGAACGTTAGAGATCATGTGGAGTGGTTTTAAATCGTCCTGTGAATCATTTTGTTCAAAGTTCTCCAAAGGAAATGTAGGAAAATATGAAAATCAAAAACTCACCTCATTGCTCAAGAATTTATCAATTTTCATACAGAATACTTATTATTACCCTCAAAAATTTACTTAACGGCCCAAGGCATTGCTTTTACATAATGTAAGATGTTACGCATATACACAATTACGTAATGACTTTTATGTCTCTACTTAATATTTGCTGAAGAACAGTTGACTGAATGAATGCCATTAAAACAATCAATGTTGTATCTTTAACTTCTGTTTTTCAGGAGGGTTTAACGTACCCAAAGGAGTCAATGCAATAATCATTCCTTATGCACTACACAGAGATCCGAAGTATTTTCCTGACCCTGAGGAGTTTAGGCCTGAGCGATTTCTGCCAGAGAATTCATGTAAAATGAATCCCTATTCCTTTATTCCATTCTCAGGTGGACCTAGAAACTGCATAGGTATGTATGCCTCAAAGAGTAGTATCTATAGCGTGTTTTGTGAACAGCTATTTACCAAGATTGTAACAGTACCATTCTGTTATCTTAATATAAAATTAGGTGGACATTGTGCACACTATGACACAGGGTGCAATATAACCTATTTTTCCAAAGACCAGTTACAACTTAAGATTTTGCTGGTATTAATTTACTTAAGCTTAGTCATAAAATTTTCTGTAAACCTGTGCAAATTGGCAGCGTATGTAGCAGAATATTGTTTTTTCCTCATTCACCAAAAGATAGGAATTGATCTGTTGAAAGTTTTGCAGTTTTAATAATAATAATTTTAATAATCAAGATGAAAATGGAGTTTATCACAAAAACTGCACTAAGGATTTCAATTAGTTAGCACTATATCCCAGTGGGCAACTAAGATTAAACAAGTTATTGCATATAAACTCGGGGCTGGAGAGTTCTTAAAGCCAGTAGGTAGGAAGTTAGGGATTTTGCAGAGGCTCAGAGATCTGTCCAAAAGGGGAGGGGAACTTGTGAATCTGTGAAAATTGGCATGCTGTCAGTTTGTAATGCGAGGCTGAGCAGAGAAAAATTGACTTCTTTATGAAGCAGGATCAAATCAAAAGTTGCTGGTAAAGAAGAAGTGGCATCTTTCTAGAGTCAGGAAGAATGAAAGTACTTCTCCAGGGTCACCTGTCCCTCCCGCAGGAGCGTCCCAAAGCACTCTCTACATTGCTTCCAAACGCCACTCCATCTGAGCAGTCTTCCACGGAAAGCTCCTCTCTCATAACATCACTACCCTCCAGCATAACAGTCCTCCACAGACAACAGCAGGTTAACATACTGGATTTAAAGTGGAAATAATATGAATATTACTTTCCTGCATGTGAGCTCCTGTGTCTCAAGAAAGCTTAACATGCACCGTATCCAGAGCTTTCCTTACTCATTCTTAATTGCCAGAGGCACATTAATAGATCTAGCTCTCCCCATAGTTGTCGTCTCCATTACTGGCAAGGGTTCAACTAAAAGTGCTTCTCAGAGCCACCTGAATTTGAGCTGAGCTGCAATCTCCTCTTTCTAGCCAAATCAAGTTCTTCTGTTTCCAATTTCATCATCTACATCTCTCTCAGCTCATTCCACCACGCTGAAATTCCCACTGCAACTGGCACTTGGCTACAAGATTCCAATTCTCCCCTGTTCCAATTTGTAACAGCAACATGTCCAAAACGATATCAGTCATATTCTAGTCTGCTTCAAATCTTTTATCACCTCTTTTGCTAATCTCTATTGCTTATGTGGCCAATAGTATTCAGCAATACAGATGTTGCTGCCTATTTTGGAAGTTTTCCTTTATAGCGTTACCTCTCTCCATCTCTAAGATCGTCTTTAGTTACATGTGTAAGTGCTTGCCTGTTTCTGTTCATGTCAAAGAATACTGCAAGGTTATGTGCACAGGAGGAGTCCAGTCAATCATTGTGTCCTGTCTGAATTTGAAAAAAGGCTATGTAAACTTTCTCACATCCTAGCACTTTGTTTCTGTTCATGAAGTACATCAGCTGGTTTTGAAATGCTTCATTATAGTAATGGCACTAAAATAGTGCAATTGAGGTTAGTTCTTGAAATTTAACTAATGTTTCATTCAATTTAGGTCAAAAATTTGCAGTACTTGAGGAAAAAGTAATTTTATCATCTATTCTTCGACGATTCCATGTAGAAGCAAAGCAAAGTTGTGAAGACCTTCACCTTGTGGGGGAATTAATTTTGCGTCCACGAGATGGTATCTGGATAGAACTTCAGCACAGAACAAAATAAATTTTGCCATAAGGAGCACACATAGCTATCACGATGCTGGTTTGACTGATGCAGAGAAATTTGTATAATTTTCTCCTTATTACAGAACATTAATTTTATAAATACAGAGATATTCCTTAGTGACTATATTTTTGCCTTAATCTTATTTTTTTTCCCAAGTTTGTTGCATTAAAGAGCATTATAAATTTAGAAACTCTTTTTTTTACTGTACATTGTTGCAAACTGCTTGGATGCTTGTGATGTGTAGTTTCTGCGTGAATGCTTTCTACAATCTTAGAAAAAAATGATAACACATTATATTGCAATGAGCATTGGATTATTAATCTCTGATCATAACTACAGGGCAAACAAATTGCACGAGTGGAGTTGAAGGGTATTTATTTCTTAATTGTAAATGCTCCTTGCAAAAACCTTAAGGTTATTTTATCTGTCTGTAAAGGTGATTTGTTTTTGTAATAACCCTATTGATTGAGGCTAACAATTGCTATTCACTACTTAGTAAAAATATAAATTGTAAATAATGCAGATGGAAAATTATAATATTTTTCCACATGATAAAATATAAAATTGAAGCCTCTTTTTCCAATAATAAAGTGCACTTTACAATTAAACTCAAAATAAAAGCATTATGAATACCGATCCAGAGACAATGAAGTAAATGAAGAAAGCTTTTGATGTGGATTTATTGCAATAAAAATAAATCAAAGAGAAAATTTTATTTCAAACCTTACTTTGAATTTTACTTTGAATGTTGAAATTTGAACTTTGGCCATTCACCAAAGGCTAGCAATAGTGAATTGGGAGCCTGTCTCACATCTTCTGTTTTTACCCATTGATGTCAAAGGAAATTTAGGCACAGTACAGCATGGATTTTCACTTTGCAATATCTATCCTGTGTCTCAGTCTAAATTTATACCCCCATGTATTTTCAAGATTTTGAATTTAACTTGAATGTTTAAGTATGCTGTAACAGTGAGTTAGATAACAAATAGAATGACTAAAGCAAACTGTTTATTCTGATAAACTGTTAAATCATATTACAAAATACAGAAGATTAGGTACAGATGAAGGAAGAAAGTATTCATAAATGAATATATGAGAGTGAGAGGGGAATTGATGTCTTTCAACTACTATGGTTTTCTGTATTATGGCTATCTGAAGAGAACATATCTCAGAGTTGTATACTGCATACATACTCTGATAATAAAATTAACCCTGATTACAATTAATGTGAAGTTGCTAAGTTAATTTAATCAATTTCTAGATCAGTAAGTGATGTAGTGAACATTTGAGGATTTATTTGCTACATTTCTTAATTTGACTACAACAAAAAAGTGGAATGCTAGAGTTTGCTGACATTTATTACATTTTAGTTGGGAAAACAGAGAGATAATCAAATTCATTATACTGACGGCAGTTGAATTGTTTTGAGAAGAATACAGTCCTGTTTAATTCAACGGGGCGAAGCGTTATTAGCAAACATCGATTCCTGATATACCAGGTGCAAAGTCCATAAAACTTCGACTGAAGAGTGTTTGTTTAGAATAACGTTTTTCTACTATTACTACTGCTTGCAGATTAAACTGGATTTTGACAAAAGTGAATTTTGTCTATATTAATCTTTTGAAATGATACTGGGCAAGAAGCATATAAGTTTAATTATTGTTCTACGTACTGTGAACATTCTATTTGAAGATAAAATCTGAGGACCAGATTAACTTTTCTGCATTTATATTGTGCTTTATTGTTTTACAGATCATGAATATTTTTACAGAAAATATGGATAAGAATAAACTGAATCATAATCTTTAAAGCAAATATGTTTGAATATCAAAATAAAAAAAACTGGAGATGTCAAAAGACAGAAAGCTGAAAGTACTCTGTAGGTCAGGCAGCATCTATGGGGAGAAACAGGTAATGCTACGCATTAGTGACTCTTCATCATTACCGAGAGAAAAAGTAAGACTGAATTACAGTCGGCCCTCCTTATCCGCGAGTTTCGCATGCACAAATTCAATCAACTGCGAGTTGAGAAAACCTGGAAACGCTCTTCTAGCACTTGTTCCAGCATGTACAGACTTTTTTCTTGTCATTATTCCCTAAGCAATGTAGTATAACAACTATTTACATTGTATTAGGTATTATATAGTACATCTGGTATTATTTAGCATCAGTTAGTCAAATGTTTGTCTTAGAAAATAGTATATATTTTACCTTTCTATACACTTAAGAAATGTATGTATTTCAATAATTAAACCACTGCATTGCTTAGTTATAATTGTAGCTTTCATCAGGGTAGGGCCTTTCTCACTTTATCTTTTAAAATTGTTCCAATCGTTGACCGACTGTAGCCTAACTCTTTTCCAATGACCGATGGCGTTTCATCTCTTTCCGATCGCTTTATTATTTCCACTTTATTTTCAATCGTGATTGTGATTATCTTCGTGAACAGAAACTCTGCGGATTCAGAGCTCCGCCGGGTCCTAAACAGCACTGCTTGGAGATGGGTTAAATACGGTCGGGAGTTCTGCTGGGTCCTAAAGTCCACCGCACTGAGGTTAAAGAAGGGACTTGAGCATCGGCGTTTTTTTGGTATCCGTGAGGGGTCCCGGAACCAATCTCTCGTGGATAAGGAGGGCCGACTGTATCTCCTCTCTTTCTCAGTTCTGATAAAGGACCTTCAACGTGTTACATTACTGACTGAACTGCGGAGTATTTCCATCATGTTCTGTTTTTGTAATGTTACGTTTAACTCTATTTCTAGCTTACCTAAAAATATCCGTAGAGCATTAACAAGTTGCTTTAACTGAACCAGAAACTGATCGAGCGATCTGAATGGAAAAAACAGGCAAAATCTCTTTAGACAAGAGGCGTAATAAATATTTAAATTAATTAGAAAAAATCAAATGGTGTACAAGTCAGTCCTTTGTTGTGGCAGGATGCTGTTCTGTGAACAATTTGTAACCTGAACAGTTCACAGTTTAGAAGTGTAGCCACAAACTGAGTTCCCAGGCAGGTGAAGATACCTACAGTACAGCCCCACAGCAGCTGAAAAATCTGTCACACTAGTTTCAAAATGCTCATTGGTATGTATGAGCTGTGTCATGTGAAACACCCTGCTTGCTGTGTCATTTGCTACTCTGTTACAAATTAATGCTGCAAAGTAACAACCAGTACATGGCATATGATTAAAGAAATTATATTTTTGAATCATAACTAAAGGGTTAGTAAAGAATAAAAAAAGAAAATGGCCCATTCTAATTAAACAGTTAAATGTGCACAAGTTGGAGCTCATCCTGAACTCCTCTGTCACTTGTGCGCTGGGCCCTTGGTCAACGTGAAAGCACACACCACCTTCCGCATGTTCGCTCACAATCCATCTAGAACAAATGGGTCTCCCACTGGATCATATGCTACGACTGGTTCTCCCCAGCATCTTCTCTCTAAATCTCTCAAACAAAAACTCCAGGCCCAACCTTAGTCTCCCTCACCAGAGAAACTTCCCCTTAATCTAACCATCCTAATTGGACAGCACACAATTTTCCTCTCTTTTATATACAACAGTAACCGAAACAAGCATGCAACACAGCACAACAGACTATGGTACTCTCACTGAGCTGCCAAAATGAAATACATACAGCAGAGCAGTAAAATATGAATCAGGTTATTACACATGGATATAAACCATTCAGCAATAGCAAGCTGCAAAAGTGAAATTATTTGAGGTTGGAGTGTTAATGAGGAATAATGATTAAAATAAAACAATTTACCGGTACATGCATGCAGGGCAGCCACCTGCCCGTTCTTGCAACATGGAAAACAGCTATATTTGGACACCTTGAACTAAGTTGGCAGGAGTGGCATGAAAAACTGCCCACATGGAAACAGATGGTAGGGATGAATATGCATTCTGTAAGTGACAGAAAGTCCTTTATAAATATAAAGTGCATATTACAAGCTTCATTGCTTATTGTCAGGTTTATTCACACATTTATTGCAAAGGGCATCCTGACATCAGTGCAAGTGACGGAAATATAGTCTGAGGTAGGGTTTTTCAAATCTGCTCAAAACCCCGAAGGCAGTGAAGAAGAGGCTGTTGCTGAACCTTGAGTTGTGGGTCTTCAGGCTCCTGTACCTCCTGCCTATTAGCTTTAGCTAAAAGAGGGAACGGGGTGGATGATGGAGGTCATTACTGGTGGACAACTCCTCCTCGATGGTCCCTCAGTGAAGAAGTCAAGAATCTAGTTGCAAGGGGAGGTTCAGAGGCTCAGTCTTGCAGCTTGACAAGAAGTTTTGAGGGCCTGATGGTATTGAACACTGAGTGGGAGTTGATCTGTAATGGACCTTGTGTTAAACGAGGGGAAATTTATGATTTGTAAAGTGGATTTCTGAGAGGCAATTTTAAAGGAGAGAGAACAACATATCATTGATAGTAGCAGGGTGCCTGCTCCTTGTCTTCTCAACATCCCAACAGCTGTATTTTCAAGCAGGTTTAAGCAAGATCACTGGATATCGGAGTGAATTGAAATGCTTAGAAATGAACAAACTCAAAGTTAATCCAATCACTTTTAAAATCTTCAGGCATGTATGGAAATCAGTTGCAAATATCAAGTCTTTGGTAAATGCAATCATTTCATTATAAGCACTAGTTAAAATTTAACAGCGTTCATTCAGTCACTGACCTTGGTCAAATGTACATATATTTTGCAGTAGTTTCCATTTTCCAGACTGCAAACAGCAAAACAATACAAACACAGTCTGGAAACTTTGCTGTATCAAACAAGAATCTCTTAAAATTTTGCCACAAGACAAAAACAGGTAATTATTTTTATATGACAAGATTATACTAAATGAATTTCCAAATTTTTTATTTGGAAAGATTATTATAAATGCATAAATGTGGCCATTTTAAGTTGGCCTGACCACACTTAGAATAGGAGTCTCTGAGTGATTATGGCATACTCAGAATTGCATTTCAAAAACATAGTGGAATAGGATGGTTTGAATATTCTCTAAAAAAAAGTCAGCAATGTGGAGCTACCTGCATTTCCCTTCATAACCGTGGGCAAGTTTGGAACTCTCGTGCAAGGATGCAAGCTATGAATGTCATCATGTCTGATTGCTGCTATCATTCTAACCGCTCTCTGTTGTTGGATTTGAGGAATGCAGCAGTGGACTGGGAAGTTCCTGTGATTCTTTCAGTAGTTAGACCTGGCACAGGTTTAGCAGTGTTACTTGTTTCAGTGGAGATGTTAGCAGCACTGTGGTGAGTTATACTGTGTTATGTATAACACCAACAATCTGGATTTGGTCCTGTCCTTGGGTGCTCTGTGTGTGCATATTACCCCTGTTATTTCCCTTCTGCTCCTAAAGACTTGCTGGTAGATTAATTGGCTGGTGTAGATATCACTCGTAGTTGGGTAGGAGGAGAATCAGGCTGAACTGATGGACATGAGAGAATACGCTACAGGAAAATTAGTGGGAGGAATGGATTGACAGACTTGCTTTGAGACCTGAGTTAATTTAATGGAATAATGGTCTTCCATATCATAAAATAGGAACTGCTGGGGTTGTGGGCAAGTTTCAAGAAATTTACTTTCTAAAGGCTTAATTGAATGAATTTAAATGCACAATTTTATTCATATTCCTGAAGAAATATTCCTATAGAAACAATATTTGAGTATATTAAATATTGAATGCTTGCTCTTGTTCAAATTTACATCACCATCTCTATTTTCATAGTAATTATCTGAAGGGATTAATCAGCATCGAGGAGCAGAGGAATGAAAAGTCTAATATATCTTCTTTACTTTATGGTGGGTTTACCTGAATTTCTTTCACAAGATACTGAAGGTAAGTCTTTTTATCCTTCATTTTGTTACAGTATGTGCAAAGGAAGAGTTGATTAATTAAAGTTTGACTTTTCTAGAAGCAAGATTATTCATTTATTTAGCAATACAATATGGAGTAGGCAGCACTGGACCTTCAAGCAAACGCCAACAAACCCAATTAACCCTAATCTAACCACAGGACAATTTCCAATGACAATTAACTGATCTGATATATCTTAGGACTGTTGGAGGAATCCAGAAGATCTGGAAAAAACTCACGCATTCCGTAGGGAGGACATACAGAGGCTCCTTACAAAAGGACACGGCAATTGAATACCGAGGTTGGGAATTCCCTGAGCGGTGACAGCGTTGCTCTAACCACTATGCTACCACAGTGCCCTAACCTTTTCATTAAATTTAATACGAATGTCTTTGAGAAAATGTCCTAATTTTACAGCGAGATTAGAAAAGCATAGAATTATATTGAGCAAACATGAGGAAATCTGCAGATGCTGTAAATTCAAACAACAACACACATAAAATGCTGGTAGAACACAACAGGCTAGGCAGCATCTATAGGGAGAAGCGCTGTCGACGTTTCGGGCCGAGACCCTTCGTCAGGAATTATATTGAGAATTACAATATGGAGGGAGCAAATTAAGCTATACCAACCCGTGCTGATGTTTATGAAGCAACATTTGGGCCTTGAAGATATTTCTATAAGCAGTTTGGAGTCTGTTACACTATCTTATGTAAAAAAAATTAAATCATTATTTTGTCTTGAACCTAACACTTAATTGGACAGCAACGCACACAAAATGCTGGATGAACTCAGCAGGTCATGCAGCCTCTATGAAAATGAGTAGACAGTTGATCTTTCAGGCTGAGGCACTTCTTCAGGACTGAGAAGGAAGGGGTTAAGACAGCAGAATAAAAGGGTGGGGGGAGGGGATGGCGACTAGCTGGAAGGTGAAAGGTAAGGCCAGGTGGGTGAGAAAGACCAAGGGCTGGAGAAGAAGGAATCTGATAAGAGAGGAGAATGGACCATCGGAGAAAGGGAAGGGGGAGTGGACCCAAGGAGAAGTGAGAAGAGGTAACAGGTCAGAGTGGGGGAATTGGGGGGGGGGGGGTGGGGAGATAGAAGATTGGAGGGTACCCAGATGGAATAAAAAGTGTTGCTTCTCCACCCTGGGATTGGCTTCATCTTGGCACAAGAGGAAGCCAAAAATCAGCAAGTCAGAACAGGACCGGGAATCAGAGTTAAAATATTTGGCCACTGGGAAGACCCACTTGTGGCGGATGGAGTGGAGGTACTTGATGAAGCAGACCCCCAATTTATGGCAGGTCTCACCAGTGTAGAGGAGGCCACACCGGGAGCACTGGATATGATAGATGATGCCAGCAGATTCACAGGTGAAAAGTTCCTGACCCTGAATGGAGGTGAGGTGGGAGGTGTCTGGGCAGGTGTAGCACTCAGGCCACTTGTAGAGATAAGTGTCGGGAGGGACGAATGGACAAGGGAATTGTGGAGCAAGCAACCTCTGCAGAAAGCAGAAAGGTAAAGATATGTTTAGTAGTGGGATCCCTTTAGAGATAGCGGAAGTAGTGGAGGATAATGTGTTGGATGTGGAGGCTGTTGGGGTGGCAGGTAAGGGTGATGAATCGTTCTTCTTTAGGATTGGCATATTTAATGATGTATGGGTATATAAAGGCTGATCATTAATGGGGTCACACAGCGGTGGAGAAGGCTGCGGACAGACAGGTTGCCATGGGAATGGGAAGAAGGGCTGAATGACGTACAACCAGAAGCCATTGTGCATGGACTGCACAAAATGGTTGTCTAGTCTGTGCTGGGCCTCGCCAATGTGAGGAAGTCACATTGAAAGCACTGAATGCTATAGACTGGGTTGGAAGAAGTGTAGAAGAATCCAGCCCTGCCTCAGCTGGAAGGGTTGTTTAGCTCTGTGGGTGGCAATGAGGGACGAGGGGTAGGGACAAGTGAGGCACCTCCTATGCTGCAAGGAAAGTGCCAGGGGAGCTGTGGGTGGGCAGAGATGAGTGGACACCAAGGAGTTCCAGAGAGGGTTTACCCTGCAGGCATCAGAAAGTAGGTGGAAAAGGGAGGCAAAGATATGGATATGGAGAACTCATATTATAAGTTTATGTCTATCATCTAAACTTAACCAAATTAAATTATTTTACACTTCATTATTAATTTTTAGTCAGTAATTAGTTTCACATTCTACTTTTTTTTTCAGCCTGTTATAAACAGATTTTTGATGGTCTGGACTTTCCGGGGAATGACTTCCATCAGTCTGTAGTCGAGGATGAACACAGTTGCCAGCGTAAATGTACCGAGGAGCCTCACTGTCAGTTTTTCACCTTTGTGAAAAAGGAATTTCACAATGAAGTACAGCGGTTAGTCAATTATTTGAATAATATTCTGTGTTGTAGTAATCACAGTTTTCAACAGAGGAATGTGTTCTTGGATCCTTCATATGTAATGATTTCCTGTCACTTCTTATTGTGTTTCTTCATGCTCAAAATGTCTGTTCAGCACAAACAAATAATGCCAATTAACAGCTTAGAAAGTTATTTTGTGTAGAGCAGTTAGCAAAGAAAACAAAATTTGCTTAGTGATCGTGAAGAATTCAAGATCTGTAATGACTCTGTGATTCATTTGTAGTTACATTTGTTACCTCAAAAACAATGAAAGAGGAACGCCATCAAGAATAACATTCCTTTTGGGAGTTATGTCAGGATTTTCTTTAAGAAAATGTGGGTTCAATTACACAGGTATGTCCAAAACACAGCATTTCCCTGTCTTGAGTCAAAAAGCAATGATTTTGAACTTAATGATACCAATTCCCTTCTTTCTTACTCCAGGTAACAAAGATAATTTATCCAGTGTGGCACATTGCAGCAAAATGACAAACACATGCATTGTGAATGATATCCAAAATTCTCAATCAAAACAACAATACGTTAAGTGTCTGCAAATTGTAAACCTTTGATAATAAACAGTTTTGCTGATTAATTATTCAGCAATCATACTGAAAAAATTGTACAAGTAACAAGTTCTGGACCTGAATTTAATCAGTCTTAAAATAATCTGAATTACATTGTATGGATTATGTGGGGCTGGAATGTGGAAACACGGCCGGCCCATTATCATCGTGGCCTCTCAGAGCACTTGAAAGATGAGCTGTCTATCCAGGAGATGCCCAGCCTCATCAGTCTGGGCCTCTGAACTGACAGCGTATTATGGAATGACTCTCCAGGTCACTATTGAGAACCCCAGTTCCACCAGTTCCATTCCTAGAACCATTTCACAATGCATGCCCTCATCAGCTCCCCTCCAGAACCCATGTTTTCTCCCTTAACCCCCTCTGCCCCCAAGAGCGTGAGTGTTGGCGGAGAAACAACTTGTGTGCTTACTACAGAGGAAGTCCACTGTGTCCGGGAAAACAACACCACCAGCTAGAGACGAAGGACACCTGTCATTCTAGTACCATTGCCCACTTACTATTTCTGTTCTCCGCCACATCCCAGCTGCTCTACATGCACAGGAGGCTCTGATAAACTCCGAAGCAGCAGGCAATCTTCTGGACCAGACTCCGTGCGTGCAAACTACCAAGCCTATCTGTTACCCATTCTTGCATCACGGACACTGATGGACATCTCTTGGGGTCTGGAGTGCACACAGCCTGTGCAAATGAGCACTGGAGAGCACCACGAGACTACCCAATTCCTCCTGATTGACTCACCCAACAGCCTTCTCATCTTGGGTTACCCTTGCTGCTCCACTCATGACTCCCACTGGATCATCTGGTTCACTGCTGAGTTGGGAATTCACCTGCCGGACCACCTGCCTGCAATCTCAGTTGACCACCCCTTGAATCCATGGGAATGGAGGGTACTCTCAATTTCACCGACTCTGACAGGAATACCGTGGCTTAGCCATTGCCTTCAGTAAAAGGGAAGCCAGCATCCTTCTGCCTCACAGACCAAACGACTACACGATTGACCTCTTTCCAGGCACCACCCCTCCTGAGATTGTCTGTTCTCCTTCTCCCATCTTGAGACCCAGGCCATGAGTGACTACATCGCTGAAGTACTACAGAATGGCTTCATTTGTCCTTCCAACTACCCAGCTGGTGCAGGTTTCCTCTTTGTCAAAAAGAAAGATGGAGGTCTTCTTCCCTGTATTGACTACTATGGATTCAACAAAATCTCCATTAAGTACTGCTACCACTCCCCCGATAGAAAGTGCACCTGAAACATTGGGCTGGGCCCAGACCTTCATGAAACTGGATCTGTGGACTGCATACAACCTGATCCACATCTGCCAGAGAAATGAGTGGAATAAAGCGTTCATAACATCTACTGGTTACTATGAGTAATTAGTGATGCCTTGCAGACTTTCCAATGGTCCAACCATTTTCCAAGCCTTAATCAATGAGATTCTCTGAGACATGCTAAACAGGAGTGTGCTTGTTTACCACAATGACATCCTCTTCTTCTCCAAAGACCCCTGAGACTATGACTATCATGTCCATTCAGTCCTTCAGCATCTCTTTGAAACCCAGCTGGATTGCAAGTTGGAGAAATGCCAGTTCCATACCCCTGTCATTTCCTTCCTGGGGTATGTCCTTTCACCCCATGGCATAACCATGGACCCCGAGAAAGTGTGTCCCGTTGTTGAATAGTCCTGGCGTGCTCCCACAAACAGCTGCATTGCTTTTTAGACTTTTCCAACTTCTATCACCAGTTCATCAGGAAAATGATGAAGCTAAATTGCCACTTCTTTTATCTCTCTCACCAAATCACTTACCTCATGGATAACCTAGTTTGCCTCCATGGATCACGCTTTCAAGGAGCTCAAGTGATTCTTCACCACTGCTCTGATTCTCCACCATCCAAACCCTCTGGAGCTTCTGTGGTAAAGATGGATCCATCTGATGTGGGTGCTGAGGTCATGCTCCTCCCAGCGAGGTCTGGATGGGAAGACACACTCTTGTGCCTTTTCCTTGTGCAAGTTCACCTCTACACTGCTGTTATGGAGGGGGAGACAGGGAGCTGCTCACTATTAAATGGGCCTTGGAGGAATGGTGACACTGGCTAATGGGAAATACCGAGCCCTTCCTGATCTGACCACTAGAACTTCATATCCATACAACAGGCCCACCAACTTAACCCACAACAGGCTCACGGGGCACTCTTCTCTGAGCAGTTCAAATCCACCATCTCCTACCAATCCAACTCCAAGAACACGAAAGTGGACAGCCTGTCATGACAATTCGACTCGGCTGAAATGGAGATCAACCGTCTGACATCATTCCATCCTGCAGATCCTCACTCCGATCATCTGGGATCTTGGGAACTTGATTTGCCAGGCCCTACAGCATGAGCTTGCTCTGGCTGACACATCTGACAACCGCATGTACGGTGAGGCCCATTCCTCACCCCTCTCTGGCCATCCAGGTTTATAATGGACCCCAGCTTTGAGTGACACTGTTCCTGGTGGCACACCATGATTGCAGATATATGTCAGTTCGTTGCTGCCTGCTCTCGATGTGTCCAGTCCAATTCCTCCAACCGGTGGTGGTCTGGACTCCTATTGCCTCTGCTGATCTACCAACACTCATGGTTCCACATCGCCATGGATTTCATTATGGGATTGCCACCTTCCATAGTGATCATGACAGTGGTGGACTGGTTCTCCATGGTGGCCCCCTTCATTGCCCTGCCAAGACATCTGTTAGCCTCTGAGACTTGGTTATGTAATTCACTGCCACAGTTTCCTTCAGGACAATGTGTTGGACAGGGACTCTTCTGGCAAGTGTACTGCTCCCTCCTCCACACCTCACCTCCTCCTCTGACCATCGTCTGTAGACTAGCAATGAGTCTGAAAGAGCCAATCAGCAACTGGAAATGTTTCTGTGATGCTTTGCTTCCTCTAACCTCTCCACATGAGGGACTATCTGCTCTGATGCTTGAAGTGCTCTGTGGCCATCAATTCCCATCGTTCCCACAGAGGAGCCAACGGTGGAGATTCCATCCACCAGGGCCTTGCTGGATTGCTTAGAGGAGGACACAGCCGACTGCTGCCAGGCTAACTGCTGGTTGTGTCCAGCCAGGCTCCACCAGCCTGGGGACCATGTCTGGCTGTCCACCCAAGACCTGCCCCTGTGCACCGATCCCTGCTCTATCTCAATGAAGTTCACTGGTGCCTTAAAGAGTACCCATCTCATCTATCCTGTTATTTACCATTTCCAGTTACTCAGGATCTCACCTACCTTCCATGTGTCCTGCCTCAAGCCGGTTGTCCATGGACCACTCAACTGACATGAGCCTGCAGCTCTGGATGGTGGAAGGTGTTCCAGTATACCTGGTTCACTGACTGAGGGATTCACATCATTGTGGGCGGGGTGTGCAGTACCTGGTTGACTGGGAAGGTTATAACCCAGAGGGGAGGTCTTGGGTGCTGCTCAATTTCATCTTGAATCCATCGCTCATCAAGGAGTTCCACCAGACCCATCCAGATCCCACTGAGCCATTGGGTGCCCCCTCTAGGAGTGGGGCGGATCCTATCAGCTCTCCACAGGCAGGCAACTCCTAGTCTCCACCCAGCCACTTCCAACTCATCACCTGTAGCTTATTTAAACCCAGCTCTCATCCACAATCCCTGCTCACCTCAATGAGCCAGTGAGTCTCAACCAGTTGGTTCTGACCTTCAGTTACCTTGTTGTCCTGTTGTGTTACATATATGTTCTCTCTTGTTTTGTTATACTGCAGTTTGTTATTAAAATTAATGCTCACCACAAAATTGTAACCACTGCTCTGCATTTGGGTCAAGCCCCGCTGCATTTCCTGACATGTGGAATCCAGGACCTGATGAAAATGTCTTCTACAATTCCATGCGAACAGTTCTTAATATCAAGTTTATATGTAAAAACATATTGAGAATGGCTAAAATAGCTGCTTTTACTGTTGGGATTAAATCTGCATTAGAAATTAATACACTGAAACCAAAATGAAACTCTTTAGTGAGTCAAAACATGAGATGATAAGACACTGTCTATACATTCTGCTCCTTGTGGACACGAGGTTGAACTGAGTCAAGAGCAACCCTTCACCTTCCTGGTGAAGCCAGGCTTCTATGGTTGTGATTGAGAGGATTTGTGATCAACTACCTCCGTGATGGTCAATGATGAGTGTAATTAACTGTACACTACAGCTGTTGGTCACATGGATATTGTTTTTTAGAAATTGGTTTTGAGATTTAATTATATACTTTTTCATTTTGAAATTGTTTTCAATGTAATAAACAGGCCCAAAAGTTATGTAAGTTAAAACTAGATTTTCATCCTGACCAGGTCATAAATAATTTTTTTCAGATAATTGATTCAAAAGAAATTAATATCATTTCATTGCAGGATGTGGACACGAGCTGGCTGTAAACATCGATTATCCTGGAAATGATATTGAGTCAGTTCTTGCCCCGGATGTCCACTACTGCCAAAAATTGTGCACTGAGCGCACGAATTGCCAGTTTTTTACCTATTTGACAAGGGATTGGAACACTGACCTACGAAGGTAAATCCATATCTTCATTCAGAACTTTCAGTGGAATGTGTAAAATTAATGCTGAGGCATCACATTGGCACTTGTAATCTGTATCACCAAGTCTTATACCATTGTGATCTGGAAATATTGAACCCAGTCCTTCATCCTTGCAGAATCTAAGTTACAGATCTCTCTGCCTATCAACGCTTACCACGAAACATGTGGTAGCTTAAAAAGCAGGTTCAGAAGCTTAGTGAGGAATGACTTATACATGTTAAGCTTGGCAATGTCTGTAATTAAGCTAACTCTTTGTAACGATGGTATTCAACTCAGCTACACCCTATCCTCGTTATATGCGGGGGATACGTTCCTTGCAGTTGACGCATAATGTGAATAATTATTTAAATGGAGAAAATAAGGATGCGTTCCAGAGGGCTTCCTGAACATGGTTTATCTGTAATTTATTCACGTTTTCATATCAATACGACACAAAAGCAGTATCACAAGGCGACATTTGTATTTCAAAATCGTCTGTTGCTTGCAGCATCTGAGAGATAGTTTGCCGTAAAAAAATACACATTGAATGTGGATCACACCTTGGTCGAGTGGCTGAATCAGCGATGTTGTGTTGTGCGGCAGGAAATGCACTGTTATGTTAGGAGGGATGCTGTCCAAATGTTTAGGATGGGCTGGCGCATTGTCAAGCAACAATGTCAAGCATTGTCTAGAACAGAGTGATCTAGGAATAATGGTGCGTAGTTCCTTGAAGGTGGAATCTCATGAGGATAGGGTGGTGAAGAAAGCTTTTGGTATGCTGGCCTTTATAAATCAGAGTATTGAGTATAGGAGTTGGGATGTAATGTTAAAATTGTACAAGGCATTGGTGAGGCCAAATTTGGAATATTGTGTACAGTTCAGATCACCGAATTATAGGAAAGATGTCAACAAAATAGAGGGAGTACAGAGGAGATTTACTAGAATGTTACCTGGGTTTCAGCACCTAAGTTACAGAGAAAGGTTGAACAAGTTAGGTCTTCATTCTTTGGAGCGTAGAAGGTTGAGGGGGGACTTGATAGAGGTATTTAAAATTATGAGGGGGATAGATAGAGTTGACATGGATAGGCTTTTTCCATTGAGAGTAGAGGAGATTCAAACAAGAGGACATGAGTTGAGAGTTGGGCAAAAGTTTAAAGGTAACACGAGGGGGAATTTCTTTACTCAGAGAGTGGTAGCTGTGTGGATCAAGCTTCCAGTAGAAGTGCTAGAGGCAGGTTCAATTAAGGCAGGTTTGTCATTAAAGAAAAATTGGATAGGTATATGGGCAGGAAAGGAATGGAGGGTTATGGGCAGAGTGCAGGTCGGTGGGACTAGGTGAGAGTAAGCGTTCGGCACGGACTAGAAGGGCCGAGATGGCCTGTTTCCGTGCTGTGATTGTTATATGGTTATATGGTTAACAAAAGAACTTTAAAGGCAAGTTTCTGTTCCTGGTAGGAGCATCCCAGAGTTGATGCCTCACTGTTTTTAATTTCCAACTTTTCTTCAAGTGTTAAAGTGGTCCTCTGCCGCTCGGCTGATGGCCTCGGACATGACATCGGATGCTTAGGAGGCATAGTTAAATATTTCAAGCACAAAATCACTGCCCTGTAGGTAAAACAAACAAAAGTTTAAGAGTGCAAGATTGCACATCCACACCTTGCCAAAACCAATATGAGACTGGCGGGAACGAATCTGTGAGGCGTGTGCATGTGACTTGTATTGGCAGGAAAGCGGCGCTCCTCTCATAACTTTTGGATGCATATAAGGAGATGTTGGTAGTGTTATGAATGTACCACAGCTCTGAGGGGCTGAAGGGGCAGGAGCAGCCCCCTCCTTCCGGAGAATCGCAAGATCACTATTAATTCGGGTCTCGGACCCAGGAAATGAGAGACAATGCAACGGTTTTGACCATTGTTCTTAGAGACACCTGTGTGAATTGCCTGTCCCTGCTACGTGACAGCTACCATGGATATGGACACCCTCGGGCAATGTGGGGGTGGGGATTGCATCACCCTACTTTGATGAACTCTGCCAGTCAAGATAAAAGGGGACTGCAGGAGGCGGTACCCTAGCGACGCACCAGAAGGACACCATCGCTCAGCGCTCCCGTAATTACTGGAAGCCATTCAAAGCCACGTGCGCTCCATTTCTCCTTTGTCCTTTGCCTGGGGAGCAGGTGGCTGATAACACCGAAAAGGACTTCGAACTAACAACGGGGGACCAACGCTCCCCTGATTCAACAGAGTTGCTTCATAAAGACCCAGGCAAGTTTTTTCCTTTTCTCACCAATCTCTCTAAAACACGTGAAGTTGAGGGATGATGTGGAATGTGTGCCATCCAATTAGAGGGAGTTTTTCTTGGTGAGGGACACTAAGGTTGGTCTTGGGCTTTTGGTTCGAGAGGAGATGAAGAGAGAAGATGCTGGGGAGAATTGGTCGTAGCATACGATCCAGTGGGAAACCTGTTTTTTTCGAGATGGATTGCGAACGATGTTCGGAGGATGGTGTGTGCACATTGAAGAGCAGAGAGGTCATGCTGCAACTGTACAGAGTACTGGTGAGGCTGCACCTGGAGTACTGTGTGCAGTTTTGGTCTCCGTACTTGAGGAAGGGTATACTGGCTTTGGAGACGTTGCAGAGGAGGTTCACCAGGTTGATTCCAGAGATGGGCTTAGACTATGAGGAGGGATTGAGTCGCCTGGGACTGTACTCACTGGAAATCAGAAGAATGAGAGGAGATCTTATAGAAATATATAAAATTATGAAAGGGATAGATAAGAGATGCAGGAAAGTTGTTTCTGTTGGTAGGTACGACTAGAACTAAGGGACATAGCCTCAAGATTTGGGGGAGTAGATTTAGGATAGAGATGAGTAGGAACTCATTTGGGGGTTATATGGGAGGCAGGGTTTGAGGGTCGGCACAACATTGTGGGCCGAAGGGCCTGTAATGCGCTGTACTATTCTATGTCCTATGTTTGAACTGCTTTTCCCAGAAAGTGGTGAATCTGTGGAATTCTCTGCCCAATGAAACAGTGGAGACTACCTCAGAAAATATATTTAAGACAAGGTTGGATAGATTTTGCATAGTAGGTGAATTAAGGGTTATAGGGAAAAGGCAGGTAGGTGGAGATGAGTCCATGGCCAGATCAGCCATGATCTTATTGAATGGCGGAGTAGTCTGAATGGGCCAGATGGCCTACTCCTGCTCCTCTTCCTTACGTTCTCATATTCTAGAAGAAGTCACGGTCATCCACTGCAACTAGGGAACACCCCAGATGTGATACCTACTCGTCCCACCTGACCTGGACATCTGGGGTCAAGAAAGTGGAAATCCCCCAGCGCAATGGCTTTTCCACTTCAACATGTAACTTGTTACTCAGTTAAATGGTAGTTTGACTTTTCTATAACTTTTTAACTATTTTTATGAATCTTCGGCTATTTGGGGCATCTGCTTATTGGGCCAAACTGTACTGGTCCTGATGTCTCCCAGTGAACTAGAATCCACTGTGAATAAAAAATTAAATAAAGGGGGCAAAAAGAGAGGAGAAATACTGTTCATTGGTTCATTTTTTATTCAGAAATCTGATGGCTGAGGGGAGGAAGCTGTTCCTGAAACGTTGAGTGTGTGTCTTCAGGCTCCGGTACTTCCTTCTTGATAATAGCAATGAGAAGAGGGCATGTCCTGGATGGTGGGGGTCCTTAATGATGGCATCACCTTTTGAAGGTGTCCTGGCTGTACAGACACCCAGGGTTTGGAACTTGTCGATTAGTACTGAGGGTGGAATATTGTTGAACACTGGACTGTAATCAATAAACAACTGTCTGACATAGGTATTACTGTTGTCTAGGTGATCCAAGGCTGAGTGGGGAGCCAGTGAGATTGCAAACATACTGTGGTGATGAGGCAAATTTCAGTGGTTCCAGATCCTTGCTTAGGCAGGAATTGATTCTAGTCATGACTAATCTCTCAGAGCATTAGATGTGAGTGCCACTGGGCGATAGTTGTTGAGGTACCCTGCTCTTCTTGGGCACTGGTATGATTGTTGCCCTTTTGAAGTAGGTGGGATTGAACATGTCCTGGAATGCTCCTGCCAGTTGGTTGGCACAGGTTTTCAGAGCTCTGCCAGGTACACCATCACAACCTGACACCCTGTGAGGGTTCACCTTTTAGAACGATGTTTTGTTGTTGGCCTCTGAGATGGAGATCATAGGGTCACCAGATGCTCCAGAGACTCACGCAGCTGTAGTTTTATTCTCCCTTTCAAAGTGTGCATAAAAGGCATTGAGCTCATCTGGGAGTGAAGCATCACAGCCATTCATCATGTTAGGCTTTAGCTTTGTGATGGCGCAAACCCTGCCAGAGCTGATGTGCATCAGACTCCATCTCTAGCTCAACTGGAATTGTTTTATCACTCTTAAAGTAGTTTTCTGTAGGTTGTAGCTGGACTTCTCATACAGTTCTGGATCACTGGTCTTGAATGCCACAAATCTAGCCTTTAGCGGACTATGAATCTCCTGGTTCATCACAGCTTTTGGTTTGGGTACGTTCTGTATGTTCTCGAAGGGACTCGTTCAATCACACAGGTCTTGATGAAGTCGGTGGTAACTGTGGCATATTTGTTCAGACCTGAAGATGAATCCCTGAATATTGTCCAGTCCACCAACCCAAAGCAATCGTGTGAGTGCTCCTCCACCTCACTTGATCGTACCTTCTTGGTCTTCACCAGTGGTATTGTGATCTTTAGTCTCTGCATATAGATCAGCCCATGCGAAGAAAATAGACTTGTTGCTTAACGAAGCCTGCCGAATAATCACGGGCACACTGCGCCCCACACCAGCTAACATCATTTACAGACTTGCAGGCATTGCTCCCCCAGAGATTCGAAGCCACATTACAACAAAAGTTGAAAAAGGTTAACAGAACTCGGATTCACGGCACCCACTACATCATCATGCGCTAGTTTCCAACCTCCTAAAATTGAGGAAAAGCTTTGCTACAGTGGAGGAACTACTGCACGGAACATCCACCCAAACGTACAGGATTGACCTCTGGCAGCAAACAGAAGCCAGAAGCCTACCAAACAATACAGGGCAAGACCCCACAGAAACCTTGCCAGACGGGGCCCTGCTTGCTGGACAGAAGTGATGCACTCTTAACAGAGCGAGAGTGGGAGTTTGTAGGATGGGAGACAATATGGTGAAGTGGGGTTAAAGACCAGCGAATCCTGTGAGTGTAGCGAAGGGGTGCAGAACATTGAACACGTTCTGCACAACTGCCTGCTCTTACCCGATTTAACTGACACTGACCTGCTCAGCGTTAACCAAACAACACTAGAGTGGCTGTCTGTCTGGTGTGACAAGCTATGATGATGCATATAGAAGTACAGTGTTATGTACTTGTGACACATGACAGTGGTACCCTTGTCACGTGACTGGGGTTGAAGCTGTACTGGACTTGAGGTAATGGTCTTGTGATGGTGGAGTGATGTCATTTTCCCACCAGTAGAGATCATGTGACAGGTTTTTTTTTACAGGTTATAAAAGGAAGACCCCACCCTGTGAGGGGGGGCAGTTCGTGGCTGGATTTGCCAAGTTGACTTCATGCCACTGCGTGATTTAATGTGATGATGCAGTTTAGTTGAAAGATGAAGTTTTATCTAATGCCTAAAGTTTAAAAGGTCATTGCCAGCAGTTTCTTTACAATACTGCTAGTTTGACAATCAGTGGAGAGTGAAGATCAGAGTTCGGGAGTTAAAGATTAAGGAGAATCGATTTACGATGGTGAAATGGGTTCGACCTTATTTAATCCTTATTTGGAAGGAATTTGTTGACTGTTCTCGTGTTAGTCTCTATGGGATAGCAGAAGATTGAGGACAGTGTGATAAAGGAAAGGTCAGTGCCTTTAAGCCGTTTCATTTCGTTTCGTAAATTCTTCGTGGGAAGTTCGACGTCGGGGATCGAAGCAAAACGAAGTGAAAGAGAATTTAAATCGTCTTATAAAGTCTCTCCTTTTTAAATGGACTGTGAGCATTTCAAACTTTTGGCAATACTACTTTAAAGAACTGTTTTTGCAACATTGTTTTAAGAACTGTTTGAGCTGCATCGCTTTAAGAACCGTTTAAGCTGCCGCACAGCAGCTGTTTCCAGTTACGTTAGTGTTTGTTTACTTTTGGGGGGGTTTGTTTTCAGTGTTTAATAAACGTGTTATTTGTTATATAAACCCTTGCCGAACTCATATATTTATTGTTGCCTGAATACGTAACATAAATATGGGGGCTGCGTCCGGATTGGATCGTTTGAGTTTAAGTGCTTGCTGACTTTTGGATCGGTGTTTTGGAAAAGGGGGATACTCGATTCTTTTGTTTGATTGGCTTGTGAGTGGTATTCGGCAACAATGAATATTGATGAGTTTCTGGTTTCGCCAGGCGCGGAGTTGTTGGCGAAGGCGAAAAAAACTGAGGTATCTGAGATAGCTAGTAGATTGCAACTTAAAGGTATTTTGCAGACTACATCAAAGGTTGTGATACAGAGAAAAATCGCGTTACACTATGTGGATTCGGGTGTTTTTGATGAATCGATTTTAGAGTCGTTTCCAATAAGTAATCTGGAGATGCAGTTGCAAATCGAACAAATGAAATTGGAGTGTTGTAAATTAGAGGCTGAACAAAAAAGGAGAGCTGATTTTAATGGAGGAATTTAAAAGAAGCATTCCTGTTGAAGTAAGGACCTACTTAAATGAGAGGGATACTGATAAATTGCAGGACTGTGCTAGATTAGCTGATGAGTATGTTTTAATCCATAAGAATAAATTTCCTCAGGGCAGAATTTTTAAGGGGAAAAATAACATGGAGACTCAAGGTAAATCAGAAATTAAATCAGAAGTTAATGAGAAAGGTAAGGAGGAAGGAAAACCTGTGAAGGAAAGACAGTTTGGTCCTATTTGTAACTATTGTAAGAAGCCTGGCCATGTAATAGCTAACTGCTTCAGATTGAAAAAGAAGAAGGAAGCAGTTCCAGATGCTTGTGTGCAACATACTGAAGCACCTGTAAAGTTACAGGGTTTGATAAACGCAAATGAGCCTTTGTTAGAGTCTGACCAAGTTAAAAAGGGATATGATCATTTTATAACTGAAGGGTTTGTATCTTTGAAAGAAGGATCTACTCTGGTGCCAATAAAAATCCTTAGGGATACTGGAGCTTCTCAATCACTGATGTTAGACAGTGTGTTGAAGTTTAATGGAGAGTCTGATACTGGTGAGGTAAATTACATAAGAGGTGTTGGGAGTGATTTTATGCCTGTACATTTACATAAAGTAAATTTAAAGTCAGGGTTAGTTACAGGATTTGTTAAAGTAGGATTACAGCATAGCTTACCTGTGAAGGGTATTTCTTTATTGTTAGGTAATGACTTGGCAGGTGGAAAAGTTTTTCCTGAAGTGCATTTGACAATGGAGTCAGAGGAACCAGAGTTGAAATCTAACACAGATTCTTCCTGTGTTGTGACTAGAGCTATGGCTAAAAAGATTGATGCGCAGAATGAGTTTGTTACTCATGACTGTTCAACTCAGGATTCGAGTTTTGAGGATGTGTCAGAGACTTTCTTATCTTCGTTGTTTGAACAAGATTCTTGGAGTAAGTCTGACTATAAAGATTTATCTCTGTCTCGGAAAGAGATGATAGCAGAGCAGAATAGAGACCCTGAGATTATAAAATTAAGAGAGCAAGCTTTACTAGGTAGTGAAATTGAGAAGGTGTCAGTAGGATATTACTTGGAAAAAGGAGTGTTGATGAGGAAATGTAGATCACCTACAATTCCTACAAGTGAGGATTGGAATGTTGTTTACCAGGTAGTTGTCCCTAAAGTTTATCGAAATGAGATTTTGACTTTAGCTCATAGTGTGCCTTTAGGTGGACATCAAGGGGTAAGGAAAACTGTGGACAAGATTTTAAAACATTTTTACTGGCCTGGTCTAAGAAAAGATGTGGCGATGTTTTGTAAATTGTGCCATACTTGTCAAATTGTGGGTAAACCAAATCAGGTTACACCAGTAGCTCCATTACAACCTATTCCAGCATTTGGTGAACCATTTTCTAAAGTTATTGTAGATTGTGTTGGTCCATTACCAAAGACAAAAACTGGTTATCAGTATTTGTTGACTAACATGTGTACTTCGTCTAGGTTTCCAGAGGCAGTACCACTTAGGAATATAAAAGCTAAAACTGTGACAAAGGCTCTTATAAAATTCTTTACTTATTTTGGATTACCTAAGGAGATACAAACTGATCAAGGCAGTAATTTTATGTCTGGATTGTTTCAACAGATAGTTTATAAATTGGGAGCTAAGCAAATCACTTCGTCTGCATACCATCCAGAATCGCAAGGTGCCTTGGAGAGGTTTCATTCTACCCTCAAGAATATGATTAGGACATATTGTGTGGAAAATGAAAGTGACTGGGATGAGGGTATAAACTTACTTTTATTTGCAGTAAGGGAATCGGTACAGGAACTTTAGGCTTTAGTCCATTTGAACTTGTGTTTGGGCATAGAGTTAGAGGACCTTTAGCTTTATTGAAAGAACAGTGGATTAGTAAGGAAGTAAACACTAATTTGTTGGACTATGTTTTGAAATTTAAGGACAGGTTACATAAAGCTTGTAGCTTAGCCAAGGAAAATTTAAAGTTGGCTCAGGAGAAAATGAAGACTTGGTATGATAAAGAAGCTAGGATGAAGATGTTTAAGCCTGGAGATCAGGTGTTGGTTCTTTTCCCAGTGCAGAAAAATCCTTTACAAGCTAGATTTCATGGTCCTTATGAAATTGTGTCTAAAATCAATGATGTGGATTATGTGATAAAAACTCCAGATCGTAGAAGGTCAACACAACTTTGCCATATAAATATGATAAAACCATATTTTGAGAAACAATCTGATACTGTGACTGTTGTGGTTAGTGAGAATGAGTTTGATTTAACTAGGAACATGATAGGTGATTCATCTGACTTTCATTCTCAATCCAACATTGTTTCTGTTAGGTTACCAAATTCAACCATTCTGGAAAATATTGATGAGAAATTAGCACATTTACAGCTAGAGCAGAAACAACAGATGAAAGAATTAATTTTTAAATATGAGGAGTTGCTTCCAGATGTTCCGAGAAGGACTACTATAGCTTCACATGATGTAGATGTTGGAGATGCCAAACTGATCAAACAACATCCATATTGGATGAACATAGGAAAATGTGAACTTGCTGAGAAAGAAATTGAATATATGTTAGAGAATAATATTATTAGACATTCTAACTCGAATTGGAGTTCACCATGTGTTATGGTGCCAAAACCAGATGGTAGTATTAGGTTTTGTATGGACTATAGGAAGTAACGAAAACACATGCATATCCAATTCCTAGAGTAGATGATTGTGTAGATAAAGTTGGAAAAGCAAAGTTCCTTACAAAGATTGATTTATTGAAAGGATATTGGTGTGTTCCATTAACAGACAGAGGTAGAGAGATTTCTGCATTTGTAACTCCATCTGGGTTATATGAGTATAATGTTCTTCCATTTGGGATGAAGAATGCCCCAGGTACTTTCCAGAGGATGATTAACTCTGTGATTCAGGGATTGAAAGATACTGATGCTTATATTGATGATTTAGTGACAGGAAATTATACTTGGGAAGCACACATTATTGCGGTGGAGAAATTGTTTGAAAGGCTTTCAAAAGCTAACTTAACTATTAATATAGCTAAGAGTGAATTTGGACATGCCACTGTGACTTACCTTGGTTATGTTGTGGGTCAAGGTAAGGTAGCTCCTGTTCAGGCAAAAGTTCAGGCAATTTTAGAGATTCCCACTCCAACGGGGAAAAAAACTCTCAGAAGATTTTTGGGAATGGTAGGATATTATCGAAAATTTTGTAAGAATTTTGCTAATGTTGCCCTTCCATTAACTAACCTTCTGCAAAAGAATGTGAAGTTTGTGTGGACAGTGGCTTGTCAAGAAGCATTTGAAAAATTGAAAACAATGATATTCAACAACCTGTGCTTAAGGCACCTGACTTTGAAAACCCTTTTTCATTGGCTGTGGATACTAGTGATGAGGCTGCAGGAGCAGTATTAATGCAAAGGAATGAGGGTGATGATGTTGATCATCCAGTAGCTTACTTTTCTAAGAAATTTAATAAGCATCAAAGAAACTATTTGACAGTAGAGAAAGAATTCTTATCTCTTGTTTTAGCTTTGGAATATTTTGAGGTATATGTTGGTACAACTCAAAAACCACTTATTGTTTACACTGATCATAATCTGTTAGTTTTTCTGAGTAAGATGAAAAACAAAAACAGAAGATTATTAAATTGGAGTTTGATGTTACAAGAGTGCAATATTGTGATAACTCATATTAAAGGTAAAGATAATGTGGTTGCTGATTGTCTATCTCGATGTTGAATGTACAATGCAATTTTTTTTGTGGAGCGTTTTTTTTCAATTGTAACACTCCTACTGTGTTGTGAGTTATAAGCTGTTATATGATGGTATTGTATATTTTGTATGTTATAAAATTTATACATTTGTTTTTCTTGTAAGCACTTGTTAAAAATTTTTGTTCTTGTCAGACCAAAAATGTTTTTTTGGAGGGAGGTGTTACAAACTCGTGACACATGGCAGTGGTACCCTTGTCACGTGACTGGGGTTGAAGCTGTACTGGACTTGAGGTGATGGTCTTGTGATGGTGGAGTGATGTCATTTTCCCGCCAGTAGAGATCACGTGACAGGTTTTTTTTCACAGGTTATAAAAGGAAGACCCCATCCTGTGAGGAGGGGCAGTTCATGGCTGGATTTGCCAAGTTGACATCATGCCACTGTGTGATTTAATGTGATGACACAGTTTAGTTGAAAGATGAAGTTTTATCTAATGCCTAAAGTTTAAAAGGTCATTGCCAGCAGTTTCTTTACAATACTGCTAGTTTGAGAATCAATGGAGAGTGAAGATCGGAGTACGGGAGTTAAAGATCAAGGAGAATCGATTTACGACGGTGAAATGGGTTCGACCTTGCTTAATCCTTATTTGGAAGGAATTCGTTGACTGTTCTCGTGTTAATCTCTGCGGGATAGCAGAAGATTGAGGACAGTGTGATAAAGGAAAGGTCAGTGCCTTTAAGCCGTTTCGTTTCGTAAATTCTTCATGGGAAGTTTGATGTTGGGGATCGAAGCAAAACAAAGTGAAAGAGAATTTAAATCGTCTTATAAAGTCTCTCCTTTTTAAATGGACTGTAAGCATTTCGAACTTTTGGCAATACTACTTTAAAGAACTGTTTTTGCAACATTGTTTTAAGAACTGTTTGAGCTGCATCGCTTTAAGAACTGTTTAAGCTGCCGCACAGCAGCTGTTTCCTGTTACGTTAGTGTTTGTTTACTTTTGGGGGGGATTTGTTTTCAGTGTTTAATAAACGTGTTATTTGTTATATAAACCCTTGCCGAACTCATATATTTATTGTTGCCTGAATACGTAACAACAGCCAGATGATACTTTCTAAAGTGTGGGCATGGGCTGGCACAGTAAGCATTCTTGATGGTGGTATAATACTGGTGAAGTGCATTGGCTGCTCTGAATCCACAGGTGATACGTTGCTGGTAGTGGTTCAGAGACTTCTTCAAGCTTGCCCGGTTGAAATTCCTTGCAATGATCGGGGAGGCATCAGGGGGCACAGTTTTGTGCTTGCTGAGTACATTGCTCAACTCTTCCGGTGCCTGTCTGATGTTAGCCTGAGGTGGAATGTACACCACTACCAGGATGATGGCGGAAAATGCCCTCGGCACTTAAAGTGGATGACACTTGATCACGAGGTTTTCCGGGTCAGGTGAGCAGGACTGAGACAGAACTGCTACATTTGTGCACCATGTTGAGTCAATCATAAACCATGTGCCACCTCCTCTGTCTATAAAAGACTGAGCTGTCTTGACTTTATGAAAAATGGTGAAGCTTTCAGGCTGCAGTGCGGCATCTGAAATTGCCTGTGTGAAGCATGTTTCCATAAAGCGGAGCACACAGCACACCCTGATGTCTCTCTGGTACAGCAATTCTGCTCTTAGATCTTCAGTTTTATTTTCCAGACACTGTGCATTCGCTGGCAGGATAGTCGCGAATGGAACTCTTAAGACCCACACATTTCAATTGTACCTGTATTCTGGCATGGTGTCCCCACTTCAGTTTTCTTAAAGGGGAACCGCACTCACAACCCTGGTTTGCCATCTGAGGTTTGTCAACTTTGAGTATCCACAGATCCTTCAAACTCTTATATCGATGCTGTTTAATGAAGTACCAATGGCCGTGATTGTGGATTTCAGCTGTAGTAGTCCTAAATATGAATATTTGATGATTCCCACCAGAGTTGCACACAAAGAGGAGCCATTTAATGGTGCTAACGTATGGGGATCTTACTATTACTTTTGTCAGCAAACATGGACACCCTCATCCAAATCATTGAATAGATGAATAACTGTTGCCTGCACTGATCTCTATGCCACTCATTGGTCACAGCCTCTAACCCTAATAAGAACCCATTTATTCTTTGGCTTATCTGAATGAACCAATTCTCATACTTCAAATGGATAAGGCCGCTCCTCTTTAATTTTGTTTAACAAACCGTTGTGTAACTCATCATTGAAAGTCTTTAAAGTCCAAATACACCAAATCAACCTGGTTGCTCTTAATCATTCTGCTGATTATAACCTCAAAACATTAATGGATTTGTCAAAGGTAACTTTCCTTTCATAAATCCACATTGATTCTCACTGATCCTATCTATTATTACATCCCAAGTGCATTGTTAACATTTCCTTACAACAGATTCCTGAAATTCCTCAGTTGCTGCAGATGTCATAGGACTGAGGCAAACTGATATGTTTTATCTCCCTTATTGGAATGGTTGCTTGTGGAGACAGGTTAGTTAAATTGCATTCTCCTGCATGCCTCAGAGAGTAAGCCCAGGACATAAGCTGAGCAATTGACTGGAAGAATTTCTTGAAGTGGAGCAGAATTTTCAAAATCAAGTGTAACAGTAAAGATGTCCTCATTATTGGCTCTATCCAGGGCACTAAGCTGAAAACAGGGCAAGGTGACTCCTGATCACCCTGGCTGCACCTTTCATGTGTTGGCTAATTATCCCCAAAGGAACAGGTGTAGTGGCTATGGGGCTTAATGAGGTTTGGTATTTCCCTAACGATGCTGGTGCCATTAGGCCTTTGGCTCCATGTTTGTCACTCAGGTGCTGCATGGCAACTCTGAAATACATTGCAATCAGCTGGGGTTGTATCCCTTGATATTTTGCTTTCATGTGATCAGATACAATAGACAATAGGTGCAGAAGTAGACCATTCGGCCCTTCGAGCCTGCACTGCCATTCTGAGAAACACCCATTCACCATTACCCTTTGCTTTCTATCTGCCAACCAGTTTTCTATCCATGTCAATGTCTTCCCCCCGATGCCCTGAGCTTTGATTTTACCCACCAATCTCCTATGTGGGACCTTATCAAATGCCTTCTGAAAATCGAGGTACACTAAGCATTTACTAAGCATTTTGCAGTCCGTGCTTGATATTGTGGCTGCAGTTATGACACATGACTTTTGTGATGCTCCTTTTTTCTTTTGTATTGCACCGAGAAGCCCTGCAGAGGCATCATGTGTCTGGTGGTCAACACGGTCACACACAGGTTGCATAGACGGAGCCATGAGAACGGTGGTACAGAGTATTACTTTGTTGTAGCGAAGACGCTGGCGCCTGTGCATCCTCAGGAGCTCTGTTGAACACAGCATGCAGTTAAGGATTCACAGTAATTTGCGCTATGCTGTAGCTGGTGGTTATCAGCAGGCAACTGCCAGGGGCAGCAGCTGAAAGCAAGCAGCAGGAGGGGGCAAAGGAGAATGTGAGGGGGCCATGTTCTGTCCATGAACAAGGCATTTGTTAAACACAATTCCCATTTTGTCAGTAATTCTATACTCCAGTTTCCTCCTGCTATTGATTATCATTCCATATGCCTGGTCAGAATGGGAAAAAAACAAAACAAATAAGCATCGTTTACAAATCAGAATGTTTGAAATGCTCACCAGAACTATGTGGCCTTGCCCAAAAGGCTTTAGCAGCTTCTAAAGAGGGAAATAAACTCTGCTGAGTTCCTTCAGGGTTTGGTGTGCATTGTTCAAGATTTACAGCATCTGCAAAAATCTCTTGGGTCATGTGACCTTGCCCCCGCTCTTTGAGGAGCAGTATCCTTTTCCCCAACTCGGCCCTGTGATCTACGTTTTGATCCATGTCGATTCCTCCTTGAAGTTACTGTTTAAATTATTGTATCTGAGCTGACAGAAAGCTGCAGTGTTGACTGATGCCATGGTGGCAACTAAGGTCAGCGAGGAATATGTGTGTGATGCCTTTCAGCTGTGCTAAGCTTATGACCATGCTATGCAAGAGATTTGAGTTCTTGTTCAGAGAACTGATTGACAATGGTTGTTGGTTTTGAGATGATTGAGATGTGATTAACTGAGAGGGGTGGTCAGGAGGTGAATCATTCTTTGAGCTTGGCCACTCATTTTCTTGACCTTCTTTGGCTCCAGGCATTGACTGCAGCCTAGACTTTCCAGCTACTTACCATATATTCCAGAGTATAAGCTGACCCAGAGTATAAGCCAACCTCCATTTTCAAGGTTAAAAAAGTGACTTTTTCATGTTACCTTTGTATAATCTGACCCCTTTTCTAGAGATTTTTGATTTAACCAGAAAAGATCGCAAGATCTCATGTGCCGGGACTCAGCTTTGCTGGATCCAGAACCTGGAAATTTTGTGAACCAGTACCTGCTAAGAAAACAGGCCTACATACAGGCTAATTCTTAATAAATAAATCAGGGAGAGAAATTTTGGATTAGGTTTCCAATGAAAAAGAATCCTCTAAAATGTAACCGCTGTGAAACCATTTAGCGCCTGTCGTAATCTTGTTAAAACATAACACGGGGTGGCGGGATCAGTTCGTGTACTCAGTATTGAGTTTGTGACCACCATGTACAAAAGATATGTGATATGGTGCTGGCTTCAAGCCGAAGGTTGTTGATTTTGCTAAAGAAACAAATAATTCTGCAGCTGCTAAGAAGTTTAGTGTAAACAAGAAACAAGTGAGAGAGTGGAGAAAGGCAAAGGACACACTGAGGGAAATGCCAAAAACGAAACGTGCAAACCACGGGAAAACATCCCAGTGGCCAGAACTGGAAGAATAAAGTTTAAGAATGGGTAAATCACCAGTGATCGTCTGGATACATTGTTACCAGAGAA
The DNA here is from genome assembly GCF_030144855.1 of Hypanus sabinus. Classification (NCBI taxonomy): domain Eukaryota; kingdom Metazoa; phylum Chordata; class Chondrichthyes; order Myliobatiformes; family Dasyatidae; genus Hypanus; species Hypanus sabinus. The sequence goes on along the minus strand of NC_082719.1, from coordinate 62,419,331 downwards.
ATGATTTGAGTTCAAGCGTTGAAATGGGACGAAAAACACTGTGAGGTCAGCGAAAATTTCAAAGCTACGTGAAATTGGTGCACCCGATTTATGAATAGACGTGATCTTGTGTTGAGACAAAAAGCAAAGATTGCTCAGAAAATCCCCGCGGGGTGGTGGTGTTTACTTTCAAGAACGCTGCTGGATGGATGAAGCGGGTTGCTTGAAGTGGGTTAAAGAGGTGTGGCATTGACGTCCCGAAGGTTTCAGGAAGGAAAAGTCGCTACTTGTCTGGGACATGTTCAAAGCGCACTTGTCAGGTGAGACAAAAGCAGCATTGAAAGCTGAAAATAAGGACGTTGCAGGCATCCCCGCTGGTTTGATCTCTGTGCTCCAGACACTAGATGTGAGTTTAAACAAATCATTCAAAGAATTCATGCTTCGACAGTGGAACGAATTTGACTCAAAAACAGCCAATAAATCTGACCTGTCTTCCCTGTATTCGTTTTTCCAAAGTTTGCACCCTCTGTATAAGCTGACCCCCTAATTTTAGGACCAAAATTTAGGGTTAAATTCTCGGCTTAAACACTGGAATCTATGGCATACAGCATGTTGCTAGAATTTCTTCTGGTTTCCTCAGTAAGTAGATAGTTCTTATATTCTGCACGTCCTTTGTCCAAGTGGAGATGGCCATTCCCATTTCATGGCTTTATTCAGGATTATCCAGATTGAGTTTCTGAAAGCATCAGGCAACTGCTTCTACCATATATACCTCCCGTTAACCACCATTGCCTATCTATACGAGCTGTTAGCCCCACATAAAGGCTTCTCTTTTCCACATGAGAAACTCATAACCACTTTGGATGGCCCTGGCTACACTGGGCAGTCAATACGGAGTTGGAATTCAGCCAGCATGCAGAGTACCGGTTGACGTTTAATTATGCCTCGGAGTAATGTTGCCCTGTCTGGCTGTATTCATGACTATTCATGTATGGCTGAATGTTAATTAAACTTGAACTTGAAAGTTTTGTGATCCTCGTGTCCTTTTTTTCAGGTTATCATTTCTTCCTCCTATGGCAACAAGCTTAAACTAAAATTAAAAATTAAAACCAGAAAGGTTTTTGAAATGTAGAGTCTGTTTCTCTTTCAAATGATTCTGCTTCGCCCAAGATATCCTTGCACTTTTTGTGTGTTTATTTCAGATTACCAGTTTTTAAAACATCAGTAAAAATGAAGATAAATAATTTAACAAAATGATCTCATATTTTCAGATTTTCTTGTTATCTTAAAAGTAACCTGGAAGGGGAACCAACCGTTAAAACAGAGTTACAGAATGTTATCTCGGGATATTCCCTGAAACAGTGCAAGGCGTATAACTGTAAGTCAAACATTGACACACTACCATTGTATTTGCTACTGATAAAAATACATTTACGTTGCAATGTAAGAGTAAATTGCGAGAGGTTTTCTTCACTGGAGTGTTCATACTTGGACTCAAGGTATGATGAAAACTTGCAAGTTCATTTAGCCCAACATGGATTAGTCTAGATGAGATTCAAAGAAATGATGTGATCGCCGCAGATGAAAGACGCAATATGTCTAGGTGAGCAAATACACGTAGTATGCCCCAGGAAATGTAACGGCTTGATTCAAAAGCAGAGCAGCAAAGCAAGTGAGAAATGATCTATAACTTTAATAATAGACTGCAAATATAACAAGCCATGAAGGGCTACAAAACAAGAGAGAACTGATACTAAACACCACAGACAGCGTGGTTAACCAAAGGCTAGGAGCAACTGGTTGATGCTGGCTGGTTCAGTGGGTGGACAAGGACTGTGGATGACTGCTGGGTTTAAATAGGCTGCAGGTGCTCAGTTGGAAATGAGTGACAGGTGACTCCCATTAGCTGGGTGGAGACTGGGAGGTGCCTTCCTGTGCAGACCTGACAGTATCACAAGAGGAAGTAACTCCAAATTTTTACTTACACATTGTTCTTTAGAAATGGCCTGCTTCAAAGGAATAATCAGTGTGCCCAAGGATCGGCGGGGGGGGGGGGGGGGGGGGTTAGTGGCGATTCAATGATGTAGAAACTGATGTCTTCCACATGATCCCCTATTCTCATCTGCAAAGCCAGTCTGTTACTGGATCTGCCTGGAACGTAGGAGGGGACCCTCCAAGACAATTCTGGGTATGAACTGACTCAACTCTCAAAGTGGTATGTTGAGCCAACAGGTGGTTCCTAAGTCCAGAAAATTACCCACTGCCCCAGAGTCCAGAAAAGCCTTCACCTAGCTCTAGTTCTTAACTCAGGTGGTCTCCATTTTCAACACAAAGCCAGACTGGGAGTTGTAGCTGTTACCATCATAGTCCTCCCCAGCACTGGACGGTCTTAGCAGTTCTCCAGGTGGCTGCAGCTTTGGACATTCAGCCCGCAGGTGACCTGCTTCCCCGCAGTAATAGCTGCAGCCTTGATACTGAAGCCGGGACCTTTCACTGGCAGAGAGCCTTGTGTAACCGATCTGCGTGGGCTCCACAGAGTCCTCAGTGGGAGGTGGGCTGATCATGGTCCGAGATCGGGGGGGGGGGTTGAAACCGCAATTGAGTAAGGCCAGGCTTGGGCTAGCCCTCTTCGGCCTCGTACTATAGTCCCTTTTACGCTCTGTCAAATAATTGTCAATGCAAATGGATTGCTCGATGACGACCTCTAAATTCTGTGCTGGCTCTCCCAAGGTGAGGCATCCTTTGGTTTGTCCCGGAGTCCGTGGTTTTACAGAGTAACCAAAGCTTCCCTATTCCAACCACCCTCTTGTGCCAGAGTTTGGAGTTCAATAGCACAGTCGGCTGCTGACCAACTTCTCTAATGCAGCTTCATCAGAACATCTGTTTGCGCTGGCGGGATGATAAAATATCTTTCTCACGGGGGCCATGAACTCTTCTGAATCCGACCTTTATTCCCAATGTTTGGTCGCCCATTGGAGGACTCTCCCCATCAGGAGAGAGATCATGAAGGCCACTTTTCCATGTTCCGAAGGACAGCTGGAATTTGAACGCCATTGAGTGAGGAAGCCATGGCAAGAATCTCCCTGGGATTGGAAAATGTGCCGGCTCCACAGAGTGACTGACAGCCTCACCTGAGCGACTCAGGCAGCCTCCTTGTGATAGCTGGTACACAGCAGGCAGGAGGTTGTGTATCTCCACGTTCTGGCTGGGCACAGCAGCCAAGACCCCACTGATACCCCACTGGATCCATGTTGGCTCTATCAGACTGTGATGAGAGACCTTGACGAGGATGGTTTGAATCCAAGTGCTGGAGTACTTGAGGCTAGAATCAAGACGCAGTATAAAGATGAAACGAGAACTGAGCAAAATAAATCCCTAGACCAGGGGTCGGCAACCCGCGGCTCTAGAGCCGCATGCGACTCTTTGATCTCTGTGCTGCGGCTCCCCGTGGTTTGTTAGTTTTTGAAATGTAATTCAAAATTTGAAGATAATGATGATCTTGTACAATCTAAATAAAACGTTGTGGCGACTCCATTTCCTGGCACATCCGAACCGGCTCACAATTAGCCACCGTTCCGGCTAAGGGAGATAGCCTACGGGGGTTTGTGAGTACGTGTCTTTTGGAGCATCCGCGCCCACGGGGGGTGGGTTGAGGGAGGCTTAAAAGCAAGGCTGTTTAGTTCGAATAAAGTTACCTTTGACTGCAGTGTCGTTATTTTAGCGCTGCGTGTAGCACACCGCTACAACATGTTTTTTAATCGCTAATAATATACGTCACAACTGCCAATGCCTGACACCCGCCAGTGCGCGATTTCTTTTAATTTTTCGATCCAAGGTAGGCTAACTATGGAGTAACCTTCAATCCAACGTCTTTTTTTCGTTCAAAATGTTTTTGTTGCATGCAGAAATGTAATTTCGTTTTCTCTGCAGGAGTTCATCAATTTCATAAATGCAACACATTATAGTTTGTTTATACATAGCATAAAGGCAAAAAAAACCCGTTGTATGCAGTGTTATTTCATTTTAAATGTCAAACGGGTTTTGTGGCTCCCAGTGTTTTCTTTTCTGTGGGAAATGGGTCCATATGGCTCTTTCAGTGGTAAAGGTTGCTGACTCCTGCCCTAGACGATATCTCTAGTTAAGATTGAGCACCAGACTTCTTCTTCATCATCTTCTGACTTAATGGTGATTGGCTGTCCAACTTAAAGGTGCATTATTGCCACCTACTGGACTAGAGTGTGGTGTAGAGAGTTGGGAAATAAAACCCATACTAGTTCTTTCTCAACTGAAAACTAAATTACCCCCAAAAGCCCTATACATTTTAAATAATGAAAGACAATATTGTGAATTAAAGTCACTTCCATAACATGGTAAAGTTTTAAAATGAAAGCTGTCAACCCCCAAAGCTAGTAGTGTAGCCTGCATTTGCTTTCTTTCAACATTGTATGCTTCACACTGTAAAATACTGTGTTCAACTGTTTCACAAGGCCAAAATCTACAAACCCCAGAGTGATGTTTTCCGACAAGATACAAGGAATTAAGCATAGTATGCCCAATTCTAAGTTGAGCCAACATAATTCCTTCCCTCCTTGTCTTACCCCTTCTCCCATCAATCGGACAGTTTTGTGTATTTTATAAAGGTCTCCCCCTTATGCCCATTATCCCACAGGTCTCACCATAATCCCCTAATTGTTAGCCCCACCAACCTTTTAGCTTCTGATTTACTAAGTGGAAGATCTAAATCCACAGATGGACTTTTAACAGCTTATTTGGCCAAACAATTAACCCACCCATTCCCCTCAACACCTCTATGTGCAGGGACCCGGAAGAAGAGGACATGTAGACCAATGCTTTGAATATGAAATAAAGTTTAAAGAGTTTCCAGCAGTAAATCAGACCTACTGCTAGATCAATCTGTTTTAAGACTAGTCAAAATGGAAGAAGAATCTGAACAAATTATAACTTTGCAAGGACAGATTTCCTCCACCCACTGTTTGCCCAAAATGATGGCAATCAGTTCTGCAGTGTACACTGATAAATAATTAGCAAGACGTTTCTTTATTGTTACCTGAAATTCAGGCACAAAAAAAGCCACACCAACATTTCCTGTTAAATTACCAGTAAAAATGGTTAACATATCACAGTAATTCTCCTTAACATACTGATGAACCGACAGACTCTTGGGCATTTCAGGATTTCATTAATTCGTGCAACCTGAAATCAACTAAAGCCATTGGAGAAAAAACCATGGTGGGGTTACTGATAAAACTACAGTGGAACAAATGACATAATCCAGCAAACCCATATTATGAGAACCGAGACACCCAAAGCTAAAAACACTCGTCTTGTGATGTTCCAGCACACTTTTAACAGGGTGATCATTCCTCTTCCCCCTCAAGTTGACCCAATATGCTAACAACAACTTCATCCTCCACAGCTGTAAGGGTAATTGTCTCATTTCAACCAGTAAAGCTGAAGCAGGAGATGACCTTACTAGAGATAACACAGTCTTAAAGCCTGAGCTTGTTTCACATCAAATTCACTTTAAATTTGAAGATAAAGCTGATCCATAAGCCCCACAGCCATAGTCAAATACCGATCTAATTAAACAAATATATAAAGTCAGAGATTTTTGTATAGCACCCCAGGAATACCCACATAGACACCCAAGGATATTTAATGCCACTTTACATTTGTCAATTGCCTTACTGATATGGTGCTTCCAAGTCAGCTTATTATCCAGCCACGTGCCAAGACATCTTATCACTGACACTTCAAGAGTTTGACTATACAGTATAATTTCAAATTAAGTGCAGATCTATTGATCCTCTTTGTAAAACATATATCTTGTGTTTTAGCAACTGAAAGCTTAAAACTTCATCTATTTCCCCACTGTTCAAACTTAATAATTGCTAATTGCTTCCTATATACAGTTAAATGGAATTTTTTCCCTCTGGCCAATGAAGCTCCAACATCTGCAAAAAGTGATTTACCCACCTCTGTGCCTATCTCAGAGAAAATATAATTAATCATAATATTAAACAATAAAGAGCTACAAATACTGCCTTGTGGGGTCCCATTCTCTATCTCATAGAAGTCCAAATATACCTTTCCTACCCTTCCCTGCATAGACCATCTAATTAAGAAACTCAAAAAATTATATAAACTTCCTCCCACTCCTAATTTCTATAATTTAATCAAAAGACCCTCCCTCCATAATATATCATATGCTTTTTCTACATCAAAGAATACTGCTGTTACAACTTCTTTATTTACCTGTGCATTCCTAACATCATCTTCCAAACAGAACTGAATCCAATGTCATTCTACTCTTATGAAATCTGCTCTGATAAAATGCTATATCACCTCATTTTTCCAAAATAAAATTCAACTGTTCTGATACCATACATTCCATAAGGTTACACAAATGGGACATTAATGATATTGGTCTATAGCTAGAAGGATCCTACAGGGGTTTCCCAGGTTTTAGAATAAGCACTATTACTGCCATTTTCCATGAAGAGGGAAAGTAGCCTAAATTCAAAATATGATTCAGAAATTTTAATACTATTTTGAGTTGTCACCCACGTTTAAACATACAATAACATATATCATCCTTTCCTGGAGCCGTCTGAGCTGTGCTATTAATAACTTCCATAAATTTGCAAAAAAACTCTACATCACTAATACTACCATTGCTACAGCTGGCTTCCAACACATCAGGGTATTCACTTAGAACCTTTTCCCTACATTGTTTAGATCTTCACTTAAGTTATCTAGATTTTGAATTGCAGCAAATGACTGAGCCTGTAACTCAACCTTCTCTGTTTCAGTAACAATCTTACTAACTTCCTTATTCGATACTAGAATGTTATTAGCCCTATGAATCCCCCCGCCCATTTTTTAAATAATTGCCCAAACATCTCCAAGTTTAATGCCTCTTCCAAAACTATGACAATATGACCTCTGGTAACTCTTTATCACGACTTTCACTACTTTTCTCACCACACCCTCTGCCCTTTCATAATTAATAAGTTCACTTGGAGAGAGTGATATTTCTTAATTTTCCTAAATGCCTTATTTCTCTCCATAACTGCGTCTGCGCACTACTCAGTCCACCATGGTACAGCCTTTTAATAGGAATCACTTCCACCATGGTTTGATGAATAATGTGACATTACCTTTCATTGCAGAAACCCACATCATCCTCAGCATTCAGCCCTGATAGATATCCATCACATAAGATCTTAAACCTCTCCCAATATGCTTTACCATAATTCCACCTCCTAAAAGTGTCCTCCTGTCCCCTATATAAATCCACACCCAAACTTGTAAATATAGGAAAATGATCACTTCCCAGTATTTCATCTCCCATGACATCCCACTCTCTCACTCCAGCCAGAATGTTTGAAACTAAAGGTAAATCTATAGCAGATTCAGAACTTATATGAACATTAATTCTCATGCCTCTCCCATCACTAAGACACACAAGATGTGAAATATCTAAAAACTCTTCTACAATCAACCATTACCATCATTCTGAGAGCAGCCCCACAGTGAACTATGTGCATTAAAATCCCCACACCATACAATCCTTAGTGAGCTAGAGCCACATGTGCTTTCGAACAAATCAATCAAAAGCTTTCCGCAAGGGTTAAAAAAATTTACTACTTTAATACCCCTACCTGTTGAATCAAATACTTCTACTTCAAATGCCTCATGTACTTCCACAACTTTATGTCCTATCCCTTTCCTTATAAAACTTGCAACTCAACTCCCTCTACCAACTAATCTATCATTCCCAGTTACAATATAATCCTGCAAAGAAAAACTTAAATGTGTTCACAACCAGGTTTCCCAAGTACAAATAACATCAGGTGGGTTTGATAAATCAGAAACAAACTTCTGAAAACAGGCTTCTCATGTTCCACTGCAATATTCGAATGCCCGTTAAGTACCTTCACAACAAGACTGAAACACAGACACCCCACCCATCAGAGCTTCGTTTACAGCTTCCCACATAGCACCTGTTATACCCAGATACTTCACCCCCTTCACAATCTTCATATTATGTTCTCCACCACACCTACTACATCTTAGTTTCCCCATAACATACTGCCGCAACATGCTTAAACCTTTGACACTTGTAACATTTAAGCAAGGTGGAATTTAAGCTCAAACATTATAACTAACATACCCCAAACTAACTTTATCAGGGAGCTTCACTTCATCAAAACATATCAATATAGATAAACAATCCATCCTTTCCCCATTTCTGACTACTTGCAATCTCTTTAACTCCTTAATCTTGTTTTACAAGAAATGAGATTTAACCTCTTCTATGGTAATCTCCACCAGAACACCTGATATATCAACCCCCTAACACCTCTATTTTCATTAGGCAAAATAGGTACTATCTTTTTGCCAAGTGAAGTCTTCAGCTGTAATGCTTTCTCGCACTGCTTTTAATCCTTGCACACAATTAACACCTTCCCTCTTTAAACGATATTCGCTATGGCCGCCTTTAGCTCTGCAGTTATTTAATGGGATTGATGGAGGGCAGCTGTTCCGGTTCAAATTTAAACAATACCTTGAAGACTTCTTCCCTTTATTTTAAAATATCCATCCTTTCCTCTCCATCACTCAACATTATACCAATGTTATGTTGCCTTTTCTGTTTTCCACCTCTGGATTCAACTTCTTTCCAACGTCCTCCACCCTCACCCGAACCCTCCATTTGCAGTTCCTTTTCCAGATTCTCCCCCTGCACAAACCTACACTATTTTCCAATCTCCCCACCATTCACAGCCAGAGCCACCCTCTGCCACTCCTGAGCCTGGCCAAGTCCCTTGAGCCTGGACTCAGCTGCCACTCAATTGAGCATCAAACTTCTTCATCTTGAGTTGTTTTATGGAGGTTGACAAACCGGCTTTAAGGTGCATTACTGCCACCTACAGGACTGGAGTGTGAATCATTTGATAAACAGGAGGAATGAAAAGAACTGCATTCCCTAAATTCTAAATAATAAACCTTTCAGATACTTCATGATATAGGTCTGTATTTCTCTTGAACTCCCACCTAAAATGTCTTCTATACCCACAGCAGTTTTTTTTGTTTATCTGAAGCGCTCCTATCATCTTCACTCTTTCTCTTTCATACTTCTTACATTTTATCAATACATATTCAACTGTTTCTGGTTGATTACAGTACTCGCACAACCCAGTTGGATGTTTCCCTATTTTATATAATGTGTAATTAAGACTTGTGTGTCCAATTTTTAAATGACTGATGATCACTTCTATCTTCCTATACCCACCTGATATTCTTTGGTATCTAACTTGCCTTTGTATTTTGTACAGTTGTCTCCCTGTTTCAATCTCATCCCAGAGTTGAGCACCAAATTTCAGTTCAGGTGCTCTTTAGAACCTCAATTCTTGGCCCCAAAACTTAATTGCCAATTAGTGAAATGGTCCTGAACCCTTAAAGGGGATGCACTAGCTATCCATGTCTGAAGAGTTGGGGCATCTGAATGCAGAAGCTGGCTCTGTTGGGTGGGTGTTGTAACAATTAGGTACCTAATGGTCAACATGGATGGAGTCAGCCAAAACAACTGTTGTATGTCATGTAAGCATCCTGAGTACTGGACTAATGAACAGAGATGTGGGTTTGAGCCCAACCTTGACAGCTAGTGAATTAAGGCCACGTCAGTGAGTTAAAGAGTGCATTCTGACCTCCAACCACCCCAGATTGAAAAAAAATCTTATTTTTATCCCCTTTAAAATTCTTACACATTATCTCAAATTGATGCAGCCATCTGGTGTAGCCATCTCTGCCTTAGGGGAAAACCTGCCGCTGTCTACCCTGTATATGCCCCTCACAATTTTACACCCAACCCCTCTCCATCACTTTGTTTAGTCAATTATCAGTGTTTTTGTTTAGATTGTGTTAAATATTTTCACCTTTTCTGCTATTTGCCCACATTTTATGTTCTGACACATGCAAGTGTGGTAACACTTGTGAGATATCTGCCTTACACCTTACATCCTCAGCAACAGCGGCTACCTGTACATTCACTATGGTTTGTGCTGAACTGTTCTGGTTCCTCCAGAGGCTCAAGATGACAGTATTTTGATTTCAGATTAATTTTTTGTTTTAAGTTTTCTATCCTAAATCTCCATTCAGTAGTTCAGTGTGTAGCAAGCATTTATGGTAAATTAGACACTATGCTTTGTTCCCATCTCAAGTACTAATTAGCATTCATTCAAAATGGTAACATGTCACCGTTGGATGAATATACCTGAATCTAGTTTTCTGAGTGGAGGAATAGCAACAAAATCTGCATTAAAATAAAAATAGATGATGTATTCTCATTTGAATGTAGGACATCTTGTTTTATTCCAAGCAGAATGGTACCATGACATGACAGAAGATATTTAATACAGAGTTGATTTTGTTTCCATTGCCTACAATAGAGATGAAGAACATGGTGGCGTTTTCATCTTTTAGTGTATTATTTTCCTGGGTTTAGCATGTTTTTTATTATGCTGTTTGAACAAGAAATCTAAGAACTTCGTTCCTGCTATTTCCCAGAAGTTGGTGGATAGGCCCCCTACTACTGATTCATATCGTGTATTACTAACTAAACAATACAATTAGAAACAAGGTGTTTCATGATTGGTGATTCTAAATCCAATAACAGGTTTGGTGTAAAAGCCCAAAAATGCAGAGATCCAGTAAAGTAACTGAATGATTTATTGCTCTGAATGGGAACAGCATTATGAATACTGTATTATGAACACTACTAAATCTGCTAATGGTTCTTAATTGATTGCTCTCTATTTGTTATTGTTTTCCAATTATTCATTAGTTTACATTCCTACATTTTTCAGCTTGTTTTAAAGACCTGTTTGTTGGCCTGGACTTCCTAGGAGATGACTTCCATCAGTTTGTAGTAGACGATGAACACAGCTGCCAAAGAGAATGTACAGAGAAGCCTGACTGTCAGTACTTCACCTTTGCAAATGGGTTATTTCGCAACGCTCGGCAGCGGTGAGTCAAACTCTCAAACAACCCAGGAACAAGGAGAAATAAAACTCAGTTTTGTGTAGAGGACGGCAGTCCTGGATCCTTCATCAATCCTATTCCTCCGGCAGTTTTTACCCATTTCCTTTAATGCTACAAACATGTTTACCAAGGGTTAAGATTACTCTGCAGTGTGCATGGCCAGTTAAAGAACTATGCTCACTTATTAGTGGCAGCCTCAGAGAAACTATGTGCAGAAATATTTGATGGTTTTGTGAATATTTCACGGCAAAATTCTGCAATAGTTTTGATTTCCTCACAATAGTGAAATATAGTTAGTGGTTTTGCAAATATTTCAAACAATGTAATTTTTATCTGATTTTTCTAGTTACATTTGCTACCTCAAAAAGAGTGAAGGAGGAACACCATCGAGGATAACAATTCTTGAGAACGTTGTATCTGGATTTCCTTTAAGAGAATGCCAGTTCAATAAGTCAGGTTTGTTCAAAATAATTTCAATCAGCGAAGAGTGAAATAGAAAATAATTATCAATATAAATTCTCTGCACTCTATTCTGTCTTTATTTTTTATATTAGTACTTAATGTATCCATGTAAGGAAGATAGAATGCATCATAGTCTAGCAGAGTAGCTAAGTTAAGGAATTCATGCAGGGTAATTCTCATCAATAGGTCTCAACTGTAGTATGCCAGTTTCATTGTTTGAATGTTGTGAGCCCCTTCTGTACAGTTCTTCAAGTTGAAATCATAACAGCAAAAACACTTCAGCCCACTGAATCTGTTCTGAGCATCAGGAAAGTGGACATGGATCCGTTACAAATCCTCTTTTGTTCTCCTGTATGCCAGCAACTCCAACCAAATGCTACCAGCGACACTCACATTTCGAGTTATTTACACAGCTCTATTAAACTAATAATCAGTAAGTCTTTAGGGTGTAGGAGGAAATGGAAGAAACTGGAGGAAACCCACACGATTCTCACAATGTGTGTGTGCCCTTAACTTCTGGTGGAGTCGTCAGGGCACTGTCATGACAAGCTTTTTGCACCGATCTTTTTGATGATTGCTCATTGTACGGGCATCTGAAACCTGGCAGTGCCCATCCTTCTCCAGGTTTTTGGAGTTGACTGGATTTGAACTTCGCTCTGAAATCCGGCACTGATGCCACTATGCCACCAGCCGGCACAATAAGAGAATGTACAAATTTTAAATGGACAAGACTGGAGATCAGAATTGTGTGTGGGTTGCTCATGCTGTGAGGTAACAGAGTGACTAGTTGTACCACTCTGTTGTCCTTACACAGGCATCTACGTTATACTAAGTGTTATGGATCTTAATTAAATCAGTGAGCAGAGTTGTTGAATGATAGGTTAGGTGTAACCTTAGACATGTGCTGCATAATAACCATTATCTCTTGCCCATGGTCTACATTTTCTCACAGCTAGTTTACACAATGTTTAAATAAGCTGACAATTCAGCGGGAAAATAGGTAGCAGCACAAAAGTGTAACTCTTAGTGTAATCGCTATCCTGCATCAGCCGTAAGATCAGGGTTTGATTCCCACTGTTCTCTGTAAGGAGTTCACATGGTCTCCCTGTGATCATGAGGGCTTGCTTTGGGTGCTCCATTCGGAAGGTGTGCAGTTAGTGAGTTATGGGCATTCTAGGTAGGTGCCTGAAGTGTGTGTGACACTTGCAGCCTGCCCAGCATAATCCTCGCTGATCTGATGTGATGCAAATGAGATTTACCACTGTTAGTTTTGATGAACATGCGACAAGTGACGCTAATCTAATTTCAATTTAGGGAGCGGTGACCATAACTCTTAAGTTTTAGGATAGCTATCAATAAAAATATGTATATACTTAGTGGTAAACTATTAAATTGGAGCAGGGGAATTATAAGAGTGTTAGGCAGGAACTAGGGAGAGTTAATTGGGAATTTCTGTTTTTGGGCAAGTCCGTATTTCACATACAGAGGATGTTTAAAGACCAACTGCACAGAATAAAGGACGGTTATGTTCTAGGATGAAGGATGGACAGGGACACCAAGTTAATGGAAGAACAAACATGAGGAAATCTGCAGATGCCGGAAATTCAAGCAACACACACAAAATGCTGGTGGAACGCAGCAGGCCAGGCAGCATCTATAGGGAGAAGTACAGTCGACGTTTTCGGCCAAGGGTCCTGACGAAGGGTCTCGGCCCGAAACGTCGACAGTGCTTCTTCCTATAGATGCTGCCTGGCCTGCTGTGTTCCACCAGCATTTTGTGTGTGTTGGTTACGTTAATGGAAGGTTGATTATCGAGAGTGGTGGTGAATTAAGTCAAGAAGGAAAAGGAGGTGCTTGCTAAGTTAAGGGAGTTAAACCCTGAGGATGATAAAGAAGCTAGAGAAGAGCTCAAGAAGGAAATTAAGAGTCAGGAAGGGCCATGAAATGTCATTGACAAGTAGTATTAAACAAAATCCATACATACATCAAAAGCAAAAGGATGACCAGGGTGTGGATAAAGGAGGGACTGTGTGCTTGGAGACAAAAGATATGGGTGAGGTCCTATTAGTAGTTTGTAACAGTACTTACCCAGGAAAAGGAAGTGGAGAGCAATGAGATCAGTGCTGAGAGTGCTAATATGCTAGGGTAAATAAGATAAAGAGTACTTCAGTACTTTGTAAGATTAAGAGTGCTGTTAAAGAACTTCAATGTGCATGAATTCCCACTGCACAATTGGTGCCAGGTTCTAACCAGATGAGTACCTCTTGTATGTAAAAGACCTTCTCTTCCAATTAATCTCCCTTCTTGGACAGCGACCAGCTACAATCCTTGGTTTCCCTTAAATCCTCCTATCCCATCCCATTCCAATCATCTCTTATCATTGCACATGGTGCTCAAACGAGTTCAGTCACTGGTACATTTGGGAAAATACAAGTTTATAGTGAATATAAATGCACTTACATTGACACAAAAGATGTCATTTGACTGAACTGATGACTGGAATGGGATGGGATAGGAGGGTTTAAGGAAGACCAAAGTTTGTGTATGGTAGTTGTCCTAAAAGGGAGATTAACCAAACTGAATCTATTCACGATAAATGGCAATGCTCCACACCATGTTGGCCAATCTACGTGTCCTGTTGTTTACTTTGGTGATATATTTACATTCCTGTTATTGTCTTCCTGTTATTTTTAAGAACATTTTGGAGTTACTATTTAATTATGTATTAGACTCTTTATAGAACATTAATCATACAAGTATCTTTGTAGATACATAGATATTGTGAATGTAATAATGGTGAAACTCTCTGGACCAGAGGTTAGAGAATTTATACTTCCCTGCTTCATTTCTTCATACACTTAGAAACTTTAAAAAGATCAAATTTGAAATTATAATTTAGTTTTGCTACTTTATGTTTCATTATTCTCTTTGGTTCTGATGTAATCTGACTCAATACTATTTATGTCCTTCTCCTGCATTCCTCTTTCTTATTTCTATTCTTGACGCTCATTAATTACATCTGCCTGCAGCTGCTTTTCACTAAAACCCACGGTATTTCATTACACTCACCTTGCTGTCATTAACTCACAATTGCAGCAAGTAGTGTTGCAAATGATTTTTGAGTTTTAAGTCCACAGGAGTAGTCATAATGGCAAATGCCACGAGATTGTTACTTTAGTAATTGAACACATTGTTTAAGGGATGCTTCCTTGCAGAAAATGCCAGTGTGGAAGCCACTGCCCAGAAATTCCTGCCAGTGAGCAACACTAAATAGGTGGCATAGTGACGTAATGGTGAGCATAACACTGTTACAATGCCAATGACCTGGTTTCTATTCCTGTCGCTGTCTGTAAGGAGTTTGTTCGTTGTCCTGGTGAACACGTAGGTTTCCTCTCTGTGCTTCAGTTTCCTCCTACATTCCAAAGACGTATGAGTTAATATGTTAATTAGTCACATAGGTGTAATGGCTATGCAGGCTCTTTGGGTCAGAAGGACATGTTACCATGTGGTATCTCTAAATAAATTAATACATGCACTATACAATAATATCAATATGTCACACTTTGTCTTCTCAATTCACTGCAGTGAATTCAACAGATCAAGAAATGTGATGCCAGCATTCTTTTCAAGAGGACTAGAATATAAAAGCAAGGATGTAATGTTGAGACTTTATAAAGCAATGGGGAGGCCTCGCTTGAAGTATTGTGAGCTTTTGGACCCCTTATCTTAGAAAAGATGTGCTGAAACTGGAAAGGGTTCATAGGTGGTTCAGGAAAATAATTCCAGGATTGAATGGCTTGTGATATGAAGAGAGTTTGATGGCTCTGGGCCTGTATTCACTAGAATTCAAAAGAATGAGGGATGACCACATTGAAACTTATTGAATGGTGAAAGGCCTTGACAGAGTGTATGTGGAGAGGATATTTCCTATGGTGGGAGAGTCTAAGACCAGAGGACACAACTTCAGAATCGAGGAGCATCCATTTAGAATGGAGATGAGGAGGAAATTCCTTAGCCTGAGAGTGGTGAATCTGTGGAATTCATTGCCGCAGGCAGCTGTGGAGGCCAAGTCTTTATGTGTATCTAAGACAAGAGATTGATAGATTCTTGATTGGTCAGGGCATGAAAGGACAAGGGGAGGAGGCAGGAGGTTGGGGTTGAGAGGAAAATTGGGTCAGTCATATCTCAATGGGTCAAATGGCCTAATTCTGCTCCTATGTCTTATGGTTTTCTGAATACTGGAGGAGGAATGCAATTGTGTGGTCGTTGATGTAAAGCACATTATCAACTTATAGTGAGTTTCTTGCCATGCGTGCTATCAGTGCAAACCTCAGCGGGGACCTCTTGTGGCAGCAGTTCAGCACTTTATTGGTTTGATGTTGAGCAGAATTATGGTTTAAACCATCATAACCTGTTGATTTTCTGTCTGAGATCCATGTACAGACACAGGCTCCACCACAATTATTTATAAACAAGAACACCTATATTCAAGTGTACATGTTGAGAAACAAGCACTGCTGCCAAAGTGGATTAGCTAGTGGATCTTGCTCTAGCAATCCAGGTTCAACATTGACCTGGGCTGCTGTGTGCATACAACTTGCATGTTCTGTTTGTAACCACACGTACCTCTTCTGCAAACTCTGCTCACCTCCAACGTACACTCGAAAGGTGAGCAGCTTACTAAGTTAATTGGCCCCTGTAAAATTTCCCTAGTGTGTAGGTGAACAAAATATGGGAGAAGTTGATTGTGGGGAGGATAAATAAAAAATAGGATTAATGTGGAATGAGCATAAACAAGTGGTTGATGTTCAGTGTGTCGATGCAGCGACTGAAAAGGCTGTATTTTGTGCTATATGACTCAGTGAACCAGTGACACTAAATTATGTAATGCAAAGTGGGTTCTTGGTTGGGCAGCAGGATTAATTTCAATAGAGGTGAGTATTGGCTGGACTGGGAATTAGGTCAGGAAGAACACTTTTGGAGCCATCTCCTTACCTACGTTTTCAGCCTAGTGTAGAAGCCATTTCGGTTTCTTCTCACAGGCCCTTGGCTGATTATATATATGACCCCAGTGATGGCTGCTGAATCTAGATAGTACCTTCAAAGAGGACATCTCTGACTTCTGGCTTTTGTGCTACAGATCTGCTAAAGTGAGTCAGTTCCCACCATGTTGGGCAAATCTGCAGCAAGATCTGTGGGTATGGGTTGTACAATATTAACCACCACCCGTTAGTTTATGGAAGTAAACTAAGTGGGTCGGGCAACATCTATTGAGGGAAATGAGCAGTTGACATTTGGGGGTTGGGTCATCTCAGATGGACTGAAAGAGAAGAGAGAGACAACCTGTCTATAGAGACAAGTTGAGGGTGTGTGATTGAGAGATGAAGGAGGAAGAGGGGAAAATGTGAAAGGAGGCTTGGTTGTGGAGGTCACACAGGGCTGAAAATAATGGAATCCGATATGAAAGGAAGATGGATGATGGACCCAAATAAGGAAGGTGGGTTGAGCAGATGGGAGCAGTGGGGGAATAGGACACAGTGGGAGGAGAGTTTGATGATGGGCAGATGGAGTAGGTGGAGGGAAGAAAGAAAGTGGTTTTTTGGTGGCTGGGCATTAGGTGTGCTTAGATGGAACTGGGTAGATCAGGAGGAAGGAGAAAGGCACAGAGGTGTTTGAGTGTTACCTGAAACAGGAGAATTCACTGATCATAGCCATGGGGTGCTGTTGCTATAGTTTGCTTTTTATAGTTTTAATCATAATTCTTACTTTGTTAAATTATATAATGTTTTGCTTAGTTTCAGAATGTAGAAGAGATCTTTCTGAAGATGTAGATTTTCCTGGAAATGATATCACCTGGGTCCTTGCACCTGATGTAAATGTCTGTCAACAACTGTGCACTAATCATCCCCAATGCTTATTCTTCACATTTGTGAAGAGAGAATGGAGCACAGACCACAGAAGGTATTATGGAAGCTGTATACATTCAGTAACATGTTTATACTGAAAGTTTTACATAGAAACATAGAAAACCTACAGCACAATACAGGCCCTTCAGCTCACGAAGCTGTACTGAAGATGTCCATCCCTTAGAACGACCTAGGATTTACCCGTAGCCCTCTATTTTTCTAAGCTCCATGTAGCCATTCAGTAGTTTCTTAAAAGACACTGTCGTTTCTGCTTCCACCACCACTGCCAGCAGCCCATTCCACGCATTCACCACTCTGTGCGTTTAAAAACTTACCAGTGACATCTCCTCTGTACCTACTTCCAAACACTTTAAAACTGTGCCCTCTTGTGCTAGCCATTTGAGCCCTGGGAAAAAGCCTCTGACTATCCACAATATTTCTTTATTAATGAGGAATGTCAAATCTGCAATGGAAATGCAGCATGGTATGAAGAAAGTGAACACATTTAGCCCAATTAGCCCTAAAGGTTAACCTCCAGGTTGAGTTGGTTGTGAAGAAGGTGAATGCAATGTTGGCATTCATTTCTAGAGTATAAGAGCAGGGATGTGATGTTGAGGCCCTCGTGAGACCACACTTGGAATATTGTGTGCAGTTTTGGACTCCTAATTTTAGAAAGGACATACTGACATTGGAGAGGGTTCAGAGAAGATTCACAAGAATGATTCCAGGAATGAAAGGGAATTTCATTGAGGAATGTCTGGCAGCTCTTGGTCTGTATTCCCTGGAGTTCAGGAGAATGAGGGGCATCTCAGAGAAACATTCTGAATGTTAAAAGGCCTGAACAGATTAGATATGGCAAAGTTATTTCCCATGGTAGGGAGTTTAGGACAAAAGGGCATGACTTCAGGATTGAAGAAAGTCCTTTTATAACTGAGATGTGGAGAAATTACTTTAGTCAGAGGGTGGTAAATCTGTGGAATTTGTTGCCACGTGTGGCTGTGGAGGCCAAGTCATTGGGTATATTTAAGGCAGAGATAGATAGGTTCTTGATTAGCCAGGGCATCAAAGGGTATGGGGTGAAAGCAGGGGAGTGGGGATGACTGGAAGAATTAGACCAGCCCATGATTGAATGGAGGAGCAGACTCGATGGGCCAGATAGCCTACTCTGCTCCTATATGTTATGGTCTTATATTCTTACTCTAGATCTTTGAAAGAATGGTCTGATTAATTCTACTCTTCAGTTACTTCATATCCCTTGTCACTATTTCTACTGTTTCTCATTTCTCTCTGTAATGAGTAGCCCAGTTTTGGATTCAGTACTTTTTGTATGGTTTTCATTATATTGTTTTCTTAAGTTGAATTGATATGTTTTTATCCATTCTCATGAGAATGGTTTATTATAGACATTATTCTATATTCCTTGAGACTTCTAGACCTGGGACTCAGCACTTCCCTTTGGAAATGGATCCTTGACTTCCTGACCAACAGAGCACAATCTATAAGGATAGGCAACCCCTCCTACACAATTATCTTCAGCATTCTCACACCACAATGGATCTACTCTACTCCCTATACACTCACAACTGCACGGCTAGATTCTGCTCTAATCACAGCTCCAGGTTGACAGATGACACCACTGTAATGGGGCAAATCTCAGATAGTATTGTCTCAGACAACAGGAGGAAATATAGAAAGCCTAGTGACATGGTGTTATGACAACAAAGCTTTTTCTCATTTTCAACAAAATAAAAGAGCTGGTTGTTGACTTTAGTAAGTGGGGTGGCACACACACTCCCGCTTACATAAATGGCGCTACGGGATGGTTGAGAGTTTCAGGTTTCTAGGACTGAACATAACCAATAACTCATCCTGGTCCAACTACATAGATGCCATGGCCAAGCAAGTCACTAGAGCCTCTATTTCATCGGGAGTCAAATGAAATTGGCATGTCCCCATTGATCCTCACTAAGGTTTAAGGATGTATGCTGATTTGGTAAGGCAGCTGATCTGCCCAAGACCACAAGAAACTGCAGAAGCTGTGGACACAGTTCAGCTTATCGTTGAGACCAGCCTCCTGTCCATGGACCTGTCTATACTTCTCACTGCCTCAGTAAAGCAGCAAACATAATCAGAGAGTTTACCCACCCTAGACATTCTCATTTTTCTACTCCTTCCCATCAGGCAGAAATTAAAACAAAACTGAAAGCATGTACCACCGGGCTCAAGGACAGGTTCAATCCCACTGTTATAAGACTACTGAGTGTTCCCCTGGTTTAATAAGAATAGACTCTTGCCCTCACAATCTACCTTGTTATGGATTTGCACCTTATTGTCTGGCTGCACTACACTTCCTCTGTAACGGTAACACTTCATTCTGTTATGGACTTCCCCTCTACTACCTTAATGCATTGATGTTCAAAGTCAAGGTTCAAAGTGCATTTATTATCAAAGTATATATATGTCACCATATGCTATACAACCCTGAGATTTGTTTTTTGTGGGCATGCTCAGTAAATCCACGAAACATAATAGAATCAATGAAAGACCGCACCCAACAGGTCAGAGAAATAACCAGTGTGCAAAAGACAACGAACTGTGCAAATTCAAAAGAAAAATATAAACAAATAAGCAGTACATATCAAGAACATGAGAGGAAGAGTCCTTGAAAATGCGTCTATAGGTTGTGGGAACAGTTTGGTGAATTTATCCCCACTGGTTTAAGAGCCTTGTGGTTGAAGAGTAATAACTGATCCTGAACCTGGTGGGGAGCGTCCAGAGGCTGGAGTACAGTCTTCCTGATGGCAGTCATGAGAAGAGAGCATCACTAGGGTGGTGGGGTTTCTTGATATCGCATGCTACTTTCCTGCGACAGCACTCCATGCGGATGTGCTCAGTGGTGGGAAGGGCTTTACCTGTGACGAACTGGACAGTGCTCTCTGTTCCTTGTAGGATTTTCTTTTCAAGGGCATTGGTGTTTCCATACGAGGCCATGATGCAACCAGGCAGGATACTCTCCATCACACATCTATAGAAATTTATTATAATTTTAGATGTCACACCAAACCTTTGCAAACTTCTAAAGCAGTTTGTCGTGCACTTCTGTGAAGGTGTGATGAACTGATCTGCATGGATGGCATCAAAGCACTTCTTTCTCTGTAGCTTGCTGCATATGATAACAATAAGGCAATTTGCAAAGTTGTCTTCTAACAGTTACCTGTATAAAAAGATGCATTCCACTTACTTAGAAATCTGACCAAATAACTACTTGTTCTCTCAGGGTCCTCTCCTTCAGATGGAAGAGAATAATTCCAAAGCAGATCAAAAAATGTGCAGAGGTTCTTTTCAATATCCTGTCTCATACCAGTTCATTCATTTACAACATTATGATAAATTATTTGGCCATCATCGCAATGATCTTTATAGGGTCTTGCTCCACAGGAGTTGGTACATTGTTTGATTGCAGCTGTGGTAATAAATTTAAAATATTGAAATGTAGTTGTATTGGTAAATTATCTTAGTGGCCCTGAAATATACGTATCAGTTATGTACCATATACGTATCAGCTTCTTCTAAAGACTGAAAAATGAAATTGTATTTGCATTTAGAAGATGATTAGCATTATAAAGGACTTCTCTGCATATATTTGGCTGACAGTGGATTAATTCACATTATAACTGGCTTTTTCCAGATTTTACTGTTATCTAAAGCAAACTGCAACTGGAAAAGTATCAAGAAAAACAAATTTACAAAATGTTGTAAGTGGGTTTTCCCTCAAATTGTGCAAGAATCTTGTCAGATGTAAGTAAATATAAAACAATCTTAATTTTGTTTTTCTGTAATTTTGTTTATTAACATAAATGAGCTCAGAGCTAATTTTAAATATGCATATTCAAGATGTAGTTATTCTTAGCAAATTCAAAATTTATTGACCATTCTTCATTGCTCATGAAAACATAAGTGGCTGCTTTCTTGAACTGTTGCAATGTTCCTGATGTGGAAATTCAGGGTTTAGATACAGTGAGGGTGAAGGACCTGCAATATTCTGCCAAAGGAGAATGCCCTATGATTGGAGGAGAATCCACAAGCAGAGATGTTGCTGGCTCCATTTTTTTTCTGTGTGGGATCAGCGCATAGAAAATTTATAATTCAAATCATCAATCTGCAGGCAAACAGTGGTGCTCACCCTGACATCCATAAGCAAAAACAAAACAAAATATTTTCTTTGACCTTTTTTCCGATTGGGATCATCCTGAATATTTAAAGCAGGATTTAAAGTCTCCTAAGCTGCTGAGGAATGAATCAGGAAGAGAGCTGCAACTCATAGAGTGTGCTGGATCACTGTCAGGAAATTCAGCACTTTCAGGTTAAACTGAGCAAGTGCAGAAATTGCTGTCCATTTCGCAACTTCGATCAATGCGGGTAAAATCCAAATCATAATTACTGTAAAATATTTTAAGTGAGAAGGAGAACTAGTATTCTGAGTAAATTTTAATCATCTAAACTATTTCTTAATTGATAAAAATTATTTCACACATTTTATTTATTTCCAGTCATTAATTTCACTTACTATTTTTTTCAGTTTGTAATGAAAAAATATTTGATGGTCTGGACTTTCCGGGGAATGACTTCCATCAGTCTGTAGTCGAGGATGAACACAGTTGCCAGCGTAAATGTACCGAGGAGCCTCACTGTCAGTTTTTCACCTTTGTGAAAAAGGAGTTTCACAATGAAGAACAGCGGTTAGTCAATCATTCAACCAATATTCTGCATAAAAATAATCACACTTTCAATTAGAGGAGTGTGTTCTCAGAGCTGTGATCGGTAATCAGTTACTGGCACCTCTTAAGCACTTCTTCATGTTCAATATTTTTGCTTGCCAAATACAAGTAACTCTACCTGTACATAGTTTAGAAAACTAATTCACTGAGTATCAGCAGCAAAGAAAAAAAGTGATGCTTAGTGATCTTGTAAGGAATTTAAACCATGTAATGAGTTTGTGATTCTTTGTAGCTACCTTTGTTATCTCAAAAACAATGGAAAGGGAACTCCATCAAGAATGACAGTTCTTTCAGGTGTTATGTCAGGATTTCCTTTAAGGAATTGTGAGTTCAATAACACAGGTATGTCTGAAATTTCTTCCATCTCTTTAGTCTGAAAGCAGTAATTTTGAAATTATAACTACCCTTCTTTCTTACTGCATTTAACACTGAAAATTTATCCAGGTATGGCTGAGATGATGTGATATACAGTGCAGCTAAATAATGAATCATGCATTGCGAATGATTTCCACAATTCTCAATAACATAATAAAAATGCCAGCATCTGCAAATTGCACGCCAATTGATAATGAACATATTAAATGATTAGTTACTTAGAGATCACACTGAAGAATTTGCTGTAACTAATAAATTCTGATCTGAATTAAATCTTTACATAAATGATTGTAATTAAAGGATTTTGTGTAATTCTACTGCTTGAAATGCCTGTTCTGCCATCTTCCTTCCCACTGCAATAACAGATGCCCCATTAAAGATCAGTTCACCTGTTGGAACAGATCTGTGATCACAAGTGCTGGTCTATGGTAATGTTTGATTTTATAGATGTATTTGTAAATTCACATTGTATAAAATATTATGGGATGAAATAATAGGTTTATTTAAAGAATTACTAATCCACTTTTCATTAATTAAAACATTTAAATTCAAAGAAAAGATATCTAACTAAACATTCCCTTTGAATTAAGTTCAAAGCTTTCCTTTAAAGATCGGGTTTAAAACTGAGGTGTATCTGGCTCTTTGGCTCATTGTGTCATTGGACACAACGACATTGAAGGACAGAGTGAGAAAACAAATGTGCTCACATCAGGTTACATTGATGGAAGGTAAAGCTGGGATGGAGCTTTGTTCTCTCGATGCTGTAACTGAACACAGAAGCTCAGGATGTACTGACAGGTCAATTGTAGCCAGCTAATAATTCTGAAGGGAAAGTCTGGTGGAAGTCAATTCTGTGACTATCATAAAGGAATTGGAGATATACATGAAGGGGCAATGCTTCAAGCCTATGGAAAAGAATAGAGAAGTGTAATGCACTCTAGAGCTCTGTCAATCAGTTAGCTCAATGAGACCAATTAGGAAAAGTTACAGAGCAATTAGAAAATGTTAATACTAAGCTGCTTTTACTGTTAGGAACAAATCTGTTTTGGAATTAAATAAACTCAAAACAAATTTAAGATGCCCCCTCCAAATGCCTTTAATGAATATGAACAATATTCATGATGATATTCAGGATGATATAATAAATATTGGACCTTTTCCATGGGGAGATGTGGTTAAACTGAAGTAAAGCAACGCTTCATCATCCTGGCAAACCCAGGCTTCTATAGCTGAGGTTCACTGCACTTGTGATCAATAACTTCACATTAGAAAATGATGAGTGTTAATTGTGCACTGCAGCCTGTTGTTGTTGGTCACATGAATGCAATGTGGATAATTCAGTTTAGGCTACACTGTAATTCCTGGAATACTTGATGAGATTTAAAAATGGGATATAGATTTAATCATATAGCTCATTACAATGAAATATATTGTAATGGAGTTAATTTTTTTAGATGAGTAAACCAAAAATGTTAATGGAAATCAAAATTGGATGTTCATCCTGACAAGCCCATAAATAAATATTTATTTTGCAGATAATTGATACAAAATTAATCCCATTTTATTTCAGGCTGTGTCTATGAACTGGCTGCGAACATTGATTTTCCTGGAAACGATATTGAGTCAGTTCTTACCCCTGATGTCCACTACTGTCAAAAATTGTGTACCGAGTATAAAAATTGTCAGTTTTTCACCTATTTGACAAGGGATTGGAACGCTGACCAACGAAGGTAAATTAACATCTTCATCCGAAACTTTCAGTGGAATGTGTAAAAATAATGTGAAGGCATCACATACTAAACTGTGATCTGGATTCCCACAAAAGACAAGGGAAACAGGCTAATGGAAACACCCATGCCTTCAGGATCCCCTCCAAGTTCTACACCGTTGTGATCTTGGAATATTGAACCCTTCACTTCTGTGAATCTAAGCTATGGATCTCCCAACCCATTTGTCACATTGAAAGCATTAAGTGCTGGAATGGCCTGCCTGGAAATTGGTGGAAGTATATAAGATAGTGCTGTTTAAAAGGCTGCTAAATCGACATATGAATACGTAGGGTATGAAGAAATATGGATTATGTGCAGGTGGAAGAGATTCAGTTTATTTAGGCACTGTGCTCAGTTTATTTGTTTGCTTGCTTTCAGACAACTTATTCCATCCCAGTCCAATGTGCTTATCAATGGCCTGAGTTTCTGTCATGCTTCTCACACTAAAAGAGATGTGATTTTGTTTGACAGGCCTTCCGTTTTCACTGTCCCGTCTAATGGACTTGCTTGTTTCTCCACTCTTTTGCCTGCTCTACATCACTTTGAGTGTCTCACACACACACACACACACACACACACACACACACACACACACACACACACACACACACACACACACACACACACACACACACAGACACACACACACAGACACACACACACACACACACACACACACACACACACACACACACACAGACTTTTGAGTAGCTGTACCAAATTCTCTGTCGTGATATATTTCTGCTTTGTTTTCTATCCATGACCCCACTCTCATTCTGCATCAGGATAAGGTAACTCCCCTTTAATTTTGTCTGATTATTTCTTGTCCAGCATATCATTGAAGACATTTAGAAAGTCTACATACATCACATCAACTGTTTTCTTCTTATTTATTTTGTCCTGACAACATCAAAACATTCAAAATGTTTTTCCTTACATAAATTCATGCTGATCCGATTATTATTTCTCAAGTGCCTTGTTACCACATCCCGAGATAGATTCTTTCAATTTCCCTATGGCTGATCTCAGACTAACTGATCCCTAGCTCCCTGTTTTCCCTCTCACTATTTGGTATGAATTCCCTATTAATTACTCATCCCACACCTTACCCCCCCCCCCGCTACTATTGAAGAGTAATAATTGCATTTTCCTTTCGCCTTGCCCTGGCTGCAGGAGATTCAAGACCTACATCTTAATATATGCAGGTCTATCCTATAAGTTAATGTGTAAACTCTGGTCACTGTCAGTACCTGAGCTGACACTGAGCTGCAAGTATTAGCTGGGCTGATGATATGGTCGAGCCTGCGAACACCAGTGTTGGTTTCCAGCTGTGCTGAGCTTCTGCTAACATGTGAATGCTAAGTCTGAGTACTGATTTACAGTTAATGTTGGTTTGAGATGACTGAGATGTGATGAATTGAGAAGAGTCCGAGGCTGGTCATTGGAGAGGTGATCAGGTGATAAATCATTCATTGACCTTGGCCACTTGTTGCCTTACCTAGTTTTTGGGTTTGACTTCAGGCTGCAGGACCTAACTTTGCCAACCTGTACAATATGTTTCTGGAAATCCTTCTCGTTCCCTCAGGAAACATGTAATTTCTAATTTGCTTGCCCTTTGTCCAGATCTCCAAGCACTGGAAAACTTTGGAGATAGTCACTGCCACTTAGAGGATTTATTCAGTATTATCCACATCAGAATCAAATCCCAGGGGCACTGGACATCTGCTGCTGCTACATAGTACTCATCTTTAACCATCACTGCCCATGTATGCCTGGGGTTGGGGCTGGTTCTGCATAATATTGTACTCTCCTCTAACATGAGAATCTTATGACCAGCATGGATGGCCCTGGCTGCACTGAGCCGACAATATGTTTGTATTCTGCCAGCATCCAAAATATTGGTTGAGGATTACTCATGCTTTGTGATCCTAGTGCCCATTATTAATGCAATCATTTTATCTTCCCAAATGAATGAGCTTAAAAGTTTAAAAACGAAAAAAGAGTAAACATTAAAAAAAAATTGCCTTTGAGCTTTCTCTGAAGCATTTCTGACATGCAGTGTAAACTTGATTTTTCTTTCAACAGAAAGACCTTGACCTGAGCTATAGAAGCATTTTTGTTTATATTTCAGATTTTCAATGTCTAAAGTTAAAAATGTTTTAATTTTTAAAAACTTAATACAGCATATAGAATTTAACAAAATGCCTCATATTATGTTTCAGATTTTATTGTTATCTTAAAGAGAACATGAAAGGGGAACCGACTATTAAAACAGAGTTGCAAAATGTTGTCTCAGGCTATTCCCTGAAAAAGTGCAAGAGCTATAACTGTAAGTCAAACGTTGACATGCTGTTGTTGAATTATGGGTGTACCTGCTACTTCTCTTACTTACGTGAGAAATAATACAATGCAATGTAGGAAACTGTGGCAGAAGTATTGGCGTATGATCAATTGGGTATAGAGGATGATGGGATAGAATCGGGTCTGAGCAACACGGTGTATTCTGACCTGGAAGAGAGGAGTGAGCGCAGAGGGTAAGTTATTCATTAGGAATTGTGAGAATGGGTGGCAGGGTGGGATGAGGAGTTGTTTGTATTAATACAAACAGGGTGGGATAGCTGTGGGAGCTGGTAGGCTTGTCATGTTAGCCTGTTTCCTGAGGTGGAGGCAGCGATCCAGAAAAGGGACTGGGCATGTGAAGCTGAGGGAAGGGGAAGATAGAAAAGAACATCAGGCTGGGACTACCAAACTTGGTAACAACTCTAAACAAGATAAATTCTGCAGCTGCTGGAAATTCAAGTAACACCCACAAAATGCTGGAGGAACTCAGCAGGCCAGGCAGCGTCTATGGAAAAGAGTACAGTTGATGTTTCGGTCTGAGACCCTTTAGCAGGACTGGGTAACAGCTTCTTCCCCCAGACTGTGAGACTAATGAATTCCCAGCCACCACCGAGGTCTCGTCACTTGGACAACAAGCTGTTTACTGTTTACCTGTGCTGCACAATTCACATGCATTTTGAAATATAGTTTACTTACTTATTTGTGGTACTATTTTGTTTTATGTGCAGTGTGTGTTATATGTTTTGTGGGTGCACCGTGGTCCGGAAGAACGTTGTTTCATTTGGTTGTACAGTATTATATGCAGAGTCAGATGACTTGAATTTGAAAAAGACAGCAGAAGTATTAAAATTATTGAGATCCGAATTTATTTTAGACAGGTATATGGAGGAATTTAAGGTGGGGGGTGCTATATGGGAGGCAGGGTTTGAGGGTCGGCACAACATTGTGGGCCGAAGGGCCTGTAATGTGCTGTACTATTCTATGTTCTATGAATGAGTGCAGGAGGCAGCACCAATGCAGTCACTGATGTACCAAAAGAAGTTGTAAGAATGGGCCCAACCTTTATGAATGTCCATCGCTGCAGCTTTGATTTGGAGAGTTTAGTGGAGTTGAAGGGGAAGTTGGTCAGTGTGGGTAGAAAGTGTGGCCAGGTGAATGAGTGCATTGGTGGAGAGGAATGGGTTGAGCCTCTTCTCAGGAAGAAGTGGAGGGCCTTCAGACCAGAGTGATGTGAGTTGGAGATGTAAAGAACAGATAGTTGTGTGGGGGTAAGAGCAGGCTGATTACTATAGCTGGCTACCTAATAGTTGGAGTAAACAGGGTGGAGCAAAATGCCTATTCTGTGCCCCAGGAGGATAGTTGGTGAATTGAAGAAACGACATGCATTCTAAACCCTAATCATTCTCTGAGCATAAGATTTCTTCTCTACATCTTTTTACTTTATACCTCAATCCTAAACCCTCTGGTGTAGACATCCCTGCCACGATTTACCTCTGTAACCTTATTTATCATTCTCATATTGTGCTGTCTTTACGACAGTTATTTAGTTTATAATATTTTCGCTTAGTAATTCATTCAATAGTATTTTCTAGTTAGAATTAGAAGTGTTTAAAGTATATTCATTGCATGTAAAATATATCGGCATGCGATGACGTCACATCCGGTTTCGCCGTGTCTTGTGGGAAAATACCGGTTTGAAATTAGCGTGAGGGTGGGGGCTCACCACGAGGCAGACCCGAGCAGAAGTTGTTTTGCAGGCATGAGAAATCACAGTGAGAGCAACGCTGTAAGTTAATAGATAATCGATATATTGAACTAAGATGTTAATGCCGATCCTGTTAGAAGTAACGACGGTAGATAATGTTTATGCTTTCGTTAGTTAAAGAGTCGCGGATAGTTTGCATGGAAGTGTATTTAAAGTAGTCAATGGAGCAGGTAAACTCTCCCTGTATACTGCACCTTAGTGTAATGTAGTTATAGTCACCTTTGCAAGTATTTACACTTGAAATGTGATATTAAGGAAGGAACAAATACTGTATCAATCTTGTATTGTTTTATCAACAGTTTTCACCATATGTTAATGTGAAGAGTGAACAGTAAATGGTTAATCTTACTGCGATCTGGTTCTTATTAACTGGTTTATCTCGACGTTAAATTCGGCGTTCGTGACACGCGAAGGAGAACGTTACAGTGAAAAAGCGGCATTATTAGGTGTTTCAAGTGCTGCAATGTCAGCTCGATCCAGCATCAAGTCGATGGCGCCCAGCGACAAGGGCGGTAAACCGACATCAAGTAAGTCCACCCAGGCAAGAGCCAAGGCAGAAGCCGCCAAGGTGCGACTGCGTTACGCCAGACAAAAGGCAGTTTTGAAAATGAAACTGACCATCAGAGAAGCCGAAATCCAGAAAGAACAGGCCATCAGAGAAGCCGAAATCCAGAAAGAACAGGCCATCAGAGAAGCCGAAATCCAGAAAGAAAAGGCTGCCAGAGAAGCTGAAGCGGCCGCCCGAGAAGCCGAAATCCAGTTGGAAATGGCAAAAATATCGACAGAGTTGCAAGTGCTGCAGCTAGAAAGAGAAGAAGAAGCTGCCATGGCGGAAGCAAAGTACATAGAAGAAGCTGAAGGGTCGCGTGATCTGACCGAAGTAAGATCTACTTTAGAAAGGACCAGACTGGAACGCACAAGCGACTATGTACAATCTCAAATAGACAGGCAGGCTCGTCTCCCCTCTCCATACGTATTCGATAACTTCCCCAGCTACGAGGAACCTCAGAGAGTCACGATTGCATCACATCCATACGAGGAAGGAAATTTACCCTCACGGCTCCGTGATGAAGTCAAGAATGAAAGAGCTGACAACCGATATTCTTTGACACCAAACTTACAAAGTTCGATGCGAAGAGACGCGGAGGTCGAATCCAGGATGGCAAATTCCATGAGAAACGTGCGTTCTCAGTCATATAGGCGCCAACGTACTTCTCCAGCCTGCATGCCGCTTACAGCCGATCCCACGCTGCAGTATTTAGCACGACGGGATCTCGTCACTTCGGGACTGTACCAGTTTGACGATAAACCCGAAAATTACCGTGCATGGCACTCCACATTCACCAATGTGATCGACGGGGTCCAGCTCAGTGCAACCCAAAGGTTGGACCTTATGGCGAAATGGCTGGGGAAAGAATCACGCGACCAGGTGAGACGCATGCGTTCAGTGTACATCAACAAACCCGAGCTAGCCTTAAGCGAAGCGTGGGAGAGACTTTGGGAGAGATATGGGGCCCCCGACATTATTGAAGCGGCGCTATATCGACGTCTGGAAAACTTTCCTAAGGTGTCAGCCAAGGATCACTTTAAGTTAAGAGAATTCGGAGATTTACTCATGGAGATCCAAGGCGCCAAAGAAGATGGCTATTCAGCTGGTCTAGTATACCTAGATACTCCATCCGGGATTAGACCAATCGTGGACAAACTTCCATTTGGGCTGCAGGACAAGTGGCTGACTGTTGCCTCAGAGTACAAGGAAGACCACGGTGGTCGATTTCCTCCCTTTAAGCACCTCACTGAGTTTGTGTGCAAGGAGGCGAAGAGGCGAAACGACCCTAGCCTCGTGGGTCCAGGAAGCAGTTCGATTTACACCAAGCCAGGTAGATCCTCTTCGAATGTTTTCAACATTGATAAACCCGTGTCAGTGCTCAAGACCGAAGCCCTTACAACTAACAACGACCCTGGCAAGTATTGTCCATTGCATAACAAACCTCACCCCCTGAAAGCATGCAGAATGTTTAGGGAAAAACCCCTTGAAGAGAGGACGGCTCTTCTCAAGGAGAAAAGAATATGTTTTAGATGCTGTTCCTCAACCTCTCACCTCGCCAGAGAGTGTACGATCGCCGTGAAGTGTCCGGAATGTGATAGCCCAGATCACGTCGGGGCCATACATCCCGACCTGTCACCGCAAACCGAGAGCGCTCCTTCACCCCCACAACAGGACGGCGGGGAGGGAGAGGCTCACTCTAGGTCAACAGCTGTCAGCACGAACTGTACAGAAGTTTGCGGTCAAGCTCAGTCAAGTCGTTCTTGTTCCAAGATCTGCCTCACTAAGGTGTACCCTAAAGGAGCCAAAGGCAAGGCCATCAAAGCCTACGTGATTCTGGACGATCAGAGCAATCGTTCACTAGTCAGTCCAGAGTTCTTTAAATTGTTCAACATTGAGAGTGAGCGGTTCCCATACTACCTCAAAACTTGCTCAGGCAACATGGAAACCCAAGGAAGGAAGGCAGAAGGCATCCAGATCGAGTCCCTGGATGGTAAAGTCGTCATCTGTCTCCCTCTGCTCTTAGAGTGCAATGAAATCATGAATAACCGCGCTGAGATCCCGACACCAAGTGCGGTGCTACACCAGCCACATCTCCACCACATCGCCAAACACATCCCAGAACTGGATCCGAAAGCGGAAATACTCCTGCTATTAGGAAGAGATGTTATCCAGGTACACAAGGTTAGGCAGCAGGTCAATGGACCACTCGACGCCCCCTTCGCGCAACGTCTGGATCTGGGCTGGGTGGTGATAGGAGAGGTGTGTCTTGGTGACGTACACAAACCGACGGTCGACACACTCAAGACCAATGTGCTAGAGAGTGGCCGCCATTCGATTTTTCAACCCTGCACAAGTTCCATGTATATCAAGGAAGCACAACAAGGCGTTAACAAGCGCGAGGCAAGCGAAGAGTCGCTGGGCCAGTCAGTCTTCGCTCTAACGAAGTATGACAATAAACTTGCACAATCAGCTCAAGATACCATTTCTTTAAAAACCAAAGACACCAAGGTCTTCAGAGATGAAGCAAATAATGGGGTTGCCCCATTGCCTTTCAGAGAACCATGCCAGCGCTCACCAGATAACAAAGAGCAGGCAGTCAAACGGTTCACGTCCTTACGGAAAACCCGGAAAAGGAAACCTGAGATGCAGCAACGCACCCGATTGGCCCACGAGGTACTGTGCACCCTAATGGCAGAGGTCACAGCCATTATAAACGCACAATCACTCCTACCTGTGTCTTCTGACCCAGAAAACCCCTTTATACTTTCGCCATCAACGCTCCTTACGCAGAAGGCAGGAGCACCTCCTCCACCAGGAGACTTCTCAGACAAGGATTTGTACACAAAGCAATGGAGACAAGTCCAGGCTCTGGCAAATCAGTTCTGGTCCCGCTGGAGACAGGAATATCTACCCTCGTTGCAACAGAGACGAAAGTGGACAGAACCCCGCAGGAATCTTCAAGTTGGAGACTTAGTCCTGCTCAGGGACAAGCAGATCACCCGCAACAGCTGGCCAATGGCCAGAATCACTGCTACATTCCCTAGCGGGGATGGACATGTCAGGAAGATCGAATTGAAGACTACCGACCAAGGCGATGTGAAAATTTACCAAAGGCCAGTTACAGAAGTTATTCTACTTCTACCCAATGACTGATTAAGAGACTAAGTTTTGTACTCTGCTCATTGTGACCTTACGAAGGTCAAGCGGGGAATGTGCTGTCTTTACGACAGTTATTTAGTTTATAATATTTTCGCTTAGTAATTCATTCAATAGTATTTTCTAGTTAGAATTAGAAGTGTTTAAAGTATATTCATTGCATGTAAAATATATCGGCATGCGATGACGTCACATCCGGTTTCGCCGCTTTTTGTGGGAAAATACCGGTTTGAAATTAGCGCGAGGGTGGGGGCTTACCACGAGGCTCACCTGAGCAGAAGTTGTTTTGCAGGCATGAGAAATCACAGTGAGAGCAACGCTGTAAGTTAATAGATAATCGATATATTGAACTAAGATGTTAATGCCGATCCTGTTAGAAGTAACGACGGTAGATAATGTTTATGCTTTCGTTAGTTAAAGAGTCGCGGATAGTTTGCATGGAAGTGTATTTAAAGTAGTCAATAGAGCAGGTAAACTCTCCCTGTATACTGCACCTTAGTGTAATGTAGTTATAGTCACCTTTGCAAGTATTTACACTTGAAATGTGATATTAAGGAAGGAACAAATACTGTATCAATCTTGTATTGTTTTATCAACAGTTTTCACCATATGTTAATGTGAAGAGTGAACAGTAAATGGTTAATCTTACTGCGATCTGGTTCTTATTAACTGGTTTATCTCGACGTTAAATTCGGCGTTTGTGACACGCGAAGGAGAACGTTACACATATATTTTACTGCTCTATCAGGCTCCCATTAAACAGTTTGTTTAGTAAATTATTGGTGCATATGGTGCATTGCATGAAATATTTCTATCTTTGTAGTCTTTTGCCCAAAATATTTATGTTCTAAAATATGTACATAAGATAATTGTGCCGACCAGATTTCAATTCAAACCCAATACCCCTCACAACTGTATCTACTGGTACATTCACTGTGGTTTGTATTGAAATGTTCTGGGTCTTCCAAAGGCACAATATCACCAAGCCTGAGGGGGCAGGACCTTCTTTGGATGGGGAATTAGCACAGGCAACCAGGATGGATCATCAGCCACATGAGTTTGGATGGTATTTTCTGTCTTTAGTGTGTTATTTCTTCCTTACATATTTTCCTATGCATAGTATTCATTTTATGGCACCCTATGACCCACCCAGAAATGTGAGAACTTCTGCCCTGAGATTTCCCAATACTTGGTAAATAGAATGTTCTCTATAGACCATAGCAACAGAATTAGGCCATTCAGCCCATTGGGTCTTTCTTCTCAGCCATCCCATCATGGCTGACATACTAACCCTCTAAATTAAGTGTTACAAGTCTTTTTACCATTAAGCAAGGGATTATGGATCCCTAGGTTGGGAAACCCTGCTCTGAACCCATTCACTTGCCTTCTCCCTGTAACCTTTGACACCCTTACTAATTAAGAACCTATCAATCTCTGTTTCAAATATACCCAAGTACTTGGCTTTCACAGCCATCTGTGGCACTGGATTCCATAAATTCTCCATCTTGCTTTTATATTGTAGTCTTCTTGAAATGAATGCTAACATTGTATTTGCCTTCTTTACCTCTGACTCAACCTGCAAGTTAACCTTTAGGGAATCCTGCACAAGGTCCCAAGCCTCTTTGCAACTCGAATTTTTAAATTTTCTCCTCATTTAGAAAATAGGCTATGCCTTTATTCCTTCTACCAACAGTGCATGACCAAACACTTACCTAGGCAGAGTCAGGGTCATAGAACTCTTATTTTGCCTAGTCCTATCAATCTGCACCTAGACCATAGCCCTCCATACCCCTCCCATCCACATACCTAATCAAACCTCTCTGAAATGTTGAAATTGATCCCACATCCGCAATTCCCTCAGGCAGCTTGTTCCACACTTGCTCCACCTCCTGAGTGAAGGAGCTTCTCCTCAGATACTCCTTAGGTATTTGAGGTCTCATCCTTCACCCATGACCTCTAGTTCTAGTTTTATCCAACCTCACTGGAAAAAGCCTGTTTTCATTAACTTTATCCATACCCTTCATGAAGTCTAACACACAAAAAAAACCTGAAGGAACTCAGCAGGTCAAGCAGCATCTATGGTCAATGTTTCTGGCTGAGACCCTTCATCAGTACTGTACCCCTCATAAATTTTTATACTTTTATCATATATCCTGTCATTTTCCTATGCTCCAGGGAATAGAGTCCTAACTCTACCGCTGATACATCTTACTTATTTTCTCCCACTGAAGAGAATAATTGGACGTAGGATGGGTTAGGATTTGAAATTCAGATATTCATCACTTCCCATTCCCATGTTTTTCAGCTTGTTTTAAAGACCTGTTTGTTGGCCTGGACTTCCCAGGAGATGACTTCCGTCAGTTTGTAGTAGACGATGAACACAGCTGCCAAAGAGAATGTACAGAGAAGCCTGACTGTCAGTACTTCACCTTTGCAAATGGGTTCTATCGCAACGCTCGGCAGCGGTGAGTCAAACTCTCAAACAACCCAGGAACAAGGAGCAAAAAAAAAATCTCAGTTTGTGTAGAGGATAGCTGACTTAGTTCCTTCATCAATCCTATTCCTCTGGCAATTCTCACCTATTTATTTTAACTCTACAGGAATGATTGCTGAGGATTAAAACTTCCTTGCAGTGGGCTCGGCCAGTTCAATGACTAAGTTCAGTTTTTAGTGACAGTCTGAGAGAAACTATGTGCTGAAATATTTCACCATTTTGTAAATATTTTATAGTAGGTCACTTTCTGCAATATTTTTGATGCTTCATGAAGTGCGACAGTTTGGTCTATGGTTTTATAAATATTTCAAACCTTGTAATGTTTTCCCTAATTTTTCTTAGTTACATTTGCTACCTCAAGAAGAGTGAACAAGGAACACCATCAAAGATAACAACTCTTGAGAATGTTGTATCTGGATTTCCTTTAAGGGAATGTGAGTTTGATAAGTCAGGTATGCCCAACGTTATTTTAACCAGTGAACGGTGAAATAGAAGATAGCCATCAATATAAAGTTCCATCAGGGCTCCGTATTTCATCTTCCTTATTTGCTTAATTTATACAAATAAGAAAGATAATCTAACAGAGCAGCTAAATTAATGAATTCTTTGCAGTATAATTCTTGTTCATAATGCTCAACAAGTTGTGAGCATCTTCCTTACAGTTTAGCAGGTTGTAGTCATAACAGCAATAGTCCCTTCTGTTCTGACCAGTAAGAAAACATGCACTGATCCTATACTAATTCCTTTCTATTCCCCTGCATTCCCATGAGCTGCCATCAAATATTACCAGTCACATTCCACTCTGAATAATTTAAAGTGGCCAACTAGCTTAGCAAATATGATGTCTTTATGGTGTGGTAGGAAACTGGAGGAAATGCACACAGTCACTGGGAGAATGTCAAAACACCATATTGACCATGTCATTGGCTATACTTAAAGTGGATGTTGATAGGTTCTTGATTGTTAAGGTATGAAAGGTTACTGGGGGAAGATGGGTTGAGAGGGGATAATAAATCAGTCATGATTGAAAGGTGGAGTATTCTCAATAGGCTGAATGGCCAAATTCTGTTCCTATTTCTTTTAGTCTAAAGGACAGCACATTTAAAATAAATCTGACCAAAGTTTGGCGGATGGAAGGAGACAGAGCGGAAGTAGAGGCAGAGGCTGGGAGGTTTTAGTTGGAGGCGTTAAAGTGCTGAAGGTAATGGAATCTAATATGAAGGAAAGGTTTAGAATGGAACCAGATAAGGAAAGGTGGGAACAGAGCAAGGATGGAACCCTAGTGGTAGAGTTTATGGGTGATGGGCAGATGGATTATTGGGGGGTGAGTGTGTATAGGAGGAACAGGGCAGACCAGGAGGAGAGAGAAACAGACAAGTAGGCATATATGTAACCTGAAATGGCCATTCAGACAGAATATGATGAGCTGTTCCTCTAATTTGGTTTGTAATTAACTTTAATTATGGTTCTTGCTTTAAGTCATGTGATACTTCGCTTAGTTTCAGAATGTAGAACAGATCTTTCCGAAGACATAGATTTTCCTGGAAATGATATCACCTGGGTCCTTGCACCTGATGTAAATGTCTGTCAACAACTGTGCACTGATCATCCCCAATGCTTATTCTTCACATTTGTGAAGAGAGAATGGAGCATAGACCACAGAAGGTATTATGGAAACTGTATGTGTTTCGTAATGTATTTAAACTGAGTGTTTTTTCAAAAAAAGATCACTTTCTTTATGGTAAATTTCCAGTCTGCAATTGAATTGCCACAGGGTATGAAGAAATTGAGCTCATTGGACCCAATTTTCTTGCTCCACGTCTTTGAGAGGAGGTCCAATTAATTCTACTCCACTCTAGTTACCTCGCATCTCTTGTCACTTTTTATGCTTATTTTATGCTCCAGCTTTTATGCTCCATGCTTATTCTTCACATGTATTGCATTTTATTTTCTTATATATTTTCGTTCTTAATCTTAATTGATCTATTTATATCTATTCTTATGAAGAATGGTTGATCATTGATACCTTTCTTCCAGTTACTTGTATTCAGCTTATTCAGAAAACTGGCCACAGGAACCCATGTACCATCAACAGCTATTAACAACTAATACATGTACAGGCATTCCCAAATGTGAGTTGACAAGCCAAGTGGGGGTCACGACATTGGCTGATGAAGTCATGATCTTCAGGCTGCAATCTATTGTCAACCCAGTATCTGCTGTTGGAAAACTGAACTGATAGCCCTGGCCCAATATTGTTGGATCCCTTTGAGGATGTTACAAAAATACTACCAGCATGTCTCCTTTCCCTCCAGGGACCTAAATATCCTTGACTCCTACACAACTATCAGTGATGCTGATTAAGCCACTCTTTACCCACACTTTGGAAAATCAGACCATCAGGCTGTGCTTATTCTCTCTGTGTTCAGTCAGAAGCTGACATGTGTCGATCCCGTGCAGAAAGCCGTTCAGGGCTGCTCAAAGAAAATAGATGAGTTTCTACAAGTCCTAGTGAAGGGTCTTGTCCTGAAACATCTACTGTTTACTCTTTTCCCATAGATTCTGCTTGACCTGCTGAGTTTCTCCAGTATTTTGTGTATGTTACTTGGATTTCTGCTATCTAAAAATTTTCTCTTGTTTGAGCTTTTATGGGACTGCTTTGAGTTGATAGACTGGTCTATATTCAAAGACTCAGTGGACAGCCTAGATGAGTACGTTACCCCCACCATGGATTTCGTCAGCAAATGTGTTGTGGACTGTGTGCCAAAGAGGACAATCTGGCTTTTTCCAAACCAAAAACCGTGGATAAGCCAGGAGATCCACTCCCTACTGATGTCTAATCAACAGCGTTCAAATCAAAGACTCGGACCTTTACAAGAAATCAAGATACAACTTCCATAAAGATATCAGGGAAGCTAAGAAACAATACCAGATCAGCTGTCAGTTATGGCAGGACTTGCATGCTGTAATGGGCCAGATGGTGAAGCTGGACAACATTACTGCCAACAGTGTATCACTTCCCAGTGAGCTTCATTTATTCTATATACATTTTGAACAGAAGGGGATTGAAATTGTCACCATCCTCCTTGACAGCTTCCAACACATTGTACACATAATCGCTATTGTGGATGTAAGATCAAGCTCTAGGGCGTGAACCCCTGGAAAACATCTGACCTGGATAGTGTCCTTGGCTATGTCCTTAAATCCTGAAGAGTCACCCTCTTTTCCAATTGGAAGATTCCATCCAACTCTTCTGACATCATTGGCTGCAGGGGATGGGATTTGTCATAGAGTTGTACCAGGTCCTTTGGCCCATTATGTCCAGAAGACATAATAGCAAAATTAGGCCATCTGGTGTATTACTCTGTTCTGCCATTCTATCATAGCTGATTTGTTATCCCTCTTAACTCCATTCTCTTGCCTTCTCCCCATTACTTCTGATACTCTTACTAATCAAAAAGCTACCAACCTCTGCTTTAAATACACCCAATGATGTGACCTCCACAACTATCTGTGGCAATGTATTCCACAGATTCTCATCCTTTGGCTATAGAAATTCCTCCTAATCTTTGTTCTAAAGAAACATTTTTCTATTCTGAGTCTGTGCCCTCTGGTCCTAGATAGACTTTCCCACTGTTGAAAACATTCTCTCAATATTCATTCTGTCTAGGCTTTCAATATTTGGTAGATTTCAATGAGATTCCCCCCCCCCCCCACATTCTTCTAAACTTAAATATTGCTTCTCAATTCGTGCTCATTCAAGTGAACCTGACAGGTTGTGAGTGGACCTGCTTCTATCAGCTCCTCAGGTATTGTGATCCACAGTCCACCCACTTAGTGGGTGAAATATACTTGTCTGAACTCTTGAATGATAGACACAGTTTGGAAGAGTGCAAGGGATGGGGAGAGGAGAAAAAGGAAGACGATTGCTGACTTCCCACAGCTACCTTGATTATACTTCTTCCCACCCTGTCACCCGTAACAAAAAACTGATTTCCCTTTCTTAGTTCCTTTGTCTCCTCCATATCTATCACCAAAATGTGGCTTTCCTTTCCAGAATATCAGAGATATCCTCCTTCTT
This sequence comes from Hypanus sabinus, assembly GCF_030144855.1. Taxonomy (NCBI): domain Eukaryota; kingdom Metazoa; phylum Chordata; class Chondrichthyes; order Myliobatiformes; family Dasyatidae; genus Hypanus; species Hypanus sabinus. The sequence continues at coordinate 62,380,612 of NC_082719.1, read as the reverse complement.
CATAGAACAAGGTTTCTGTTCCTTCACCATTGATCCTGCCCTTATCTACATCTTCACTATTTCCCAAATGTCTGCCTACGCCCATTTTCCTATTATCTTAACAGAGGCAGAGTTTCTCTTGTCCTTACCTATCACTCCATGAGCAATGTTCCCTCTGAAGTGTGAGTGTGCCACTGCCGCACAAAGCAATTTCAGCTGCGCACAAAAGCTTGGCACCTGCTTCCTCATTGGCATGTTAAGTATATTTCATGATTGTACATGATCACATTTCCTTTTCTAGCTTCTGATGCGGATGGTGTTGACAACGTGGACTTTGCGATGATTTGTCTGCAGAGTTTAAAACTGGTTTATTTATACTGTTTTTATTGAAGAAGTTATTCAGTGCGCACGTTGTTGTCACTGGCCGAAAAATTGCACAGCACAAAACTTCTGCGCACACTGGTCATTACAAATTAGAGGGAATGTTGCCCATGGGCCTCCACATTAAGCACATCCTCTGCAACATCTGCCATCTTCACCTGGATCCTACTAACGAACATATCTATACCTTCGTCCCAGCTCTCCGCTTTCCACAGGAATCCACTCGCTGTGATTCCCTTGTCCACTCATCCCACCACACCAATCACCGTGCTGGCACTTATACCTGCAAGTGGAAGGGAAGCTACACCTGCCCATTCACCTCTATTCCTGGCTCCAAACAGACCTTCCAGGTGAGGTAACACTTCACCTGTGAATCTGTTGGGGGGGTCTGTTGAATCCAGTGCTCCCGATTCGGCCTTCTCTACATCAGAGAAATCCAGTGTAGTTTGGGGGACTGTTTCATCATGAACCCTCTCTTCATCCCAGCAAGCAGAATATCCCATTGATTAATCATTTTAATTCTAATTCCCATTCCCATTCTGACATGTTGGTCCATGGCCTCTGCAACAATGAGGTTGCACTCAGGTTGGAAGAGGAGACAGGTCTTGGGAAGCCAAGACCTTATTCCATCTGGGAAGCCTCTAACCTGACGGCATAAACATCGATTCTCTAGCTCCTAGTAAGCTTTCCAACTTCCACTTCTCTGATCTTCCACTCTCCAGGCTGGCTCTTCTCTTATCATCACCTGCCTATCGCCTAGTGCTGGTGCCCCTCTTCCTTCCTTTTTCCCATGGTCCTCTCTCCTCTCGTATCAGATTCCGTTTTCTTCTGCAGCCCTTTACCTTTTTCACCTATCACCTCCCAGCTTCTCACTTTATCCCTCCTCCCCTCACCCACTTAGCTTTACGTATCCAATGCTGGAAGAACTCAGCAGGTCAGGCAGCATCTGTGAGAAAAGAGTAGCTAATGTTTCGGGCCAAGACCCTTCATCTCTTTATAAGTAAAGCTCTTTACTTATAAAACTCTTTACAAGAGCTACTTTATAAGTAGCTCTTGGCTACTCTTTTCTCACGGATGCTGCCTGACCTGCTGAGTTCTTCCAGCGTTGTGTATGTATTCTTTGATCCACAGCATCTGCAGTTGTATTTTTGTGTTTTGTAGCTTTATGTATCACCTTCTAGCTTGTGTTCCTTCCGCTGTCCTCATATTCTTATTTGGGTTTCTTCGCCATTCTTTTCCAATTCTGATGAAGGGTCCTGGCCTGAAACATCAACTGTTTATTCCTTTCCTTAGATACTGCCTGACTTGCTAATTACGTCCAGTATTTTGTGTGTGTGGCTCTGGATTTCCAGCATCTGCACAATCTCTTGTGTTTATGATTTGATGGCTTCCCATTTCTGGTGAGACCTGAGGTAGGAAGAGAGCAAGGAAACAGAGGAGGTTCATCCTTCTTAGCAGCTGCCATGTCCTCTCAGAGCCTTGGAAACTGAGTTTTCTCATAGGCCGGTATCTGTTGTCAGGGATTGTATTACTCAGGAATGAGCATATTCTCCCAAGCTGTGGGATCTGATCCCATTCTAGAGGCCTATGTGCACAATTCTAGATGGCACTTTGGTGGAGTACTGAGAAAGGCCACCCTTTAACCAACAGTGAGTCTTCCGCTTCAGATGGAAGAGAAAGATTCCAGAGCAGATTAACGAATATCCTGTCTAATATATTATCTGCAACACTATAATAAATTCTCTGGCCATCAATATAATGTTCTTTGCTGGATTTTGCTCCACTGCAGTTATTACATTGCTTGATGGATGTTTAGTATTTCTTGATTGCTGGGATCGTTAGAGGTTTAAAATGTTGCAATGTAGTTGTAATGGTACATTTAGAGGCTCTGAAACATCTGTTGCCTATTACCACCGAGGGAAGGGTATCTTCCAAAGACTGGGAAATGAAATTGTATTATGTTTAGAAGGTGAATAGAATTTCTTTGGACTTTGTTGATAATGGATTAATTAACATTTAACTGACCATTTTCCAGATTTTATTGTTACTTAAAGCAAACTTCAACTGGAAGAGTCTCAAGGAAAACAAGGTTACAAAACGTTGTAAGTGGGTTCTCCCTCAAATCGTGCAAGAATGTGACCAGTTGTAAGTAAATAAAAAAAAACTTTCATTTTGTTTTTTTTTCATTAAGAACTGAGCTCAGGCTAATTTTTAAATATACATTTTCAGCATTTAGTTATTTTCAGCAAGGCCCAAACACAGATGCAGAAGAAAACAAACCAAACAATGTTAGGATTCTCCAATGTAGAGGCGACTATATTGTGAACACTGAGTGCAACATATTAGACTGAAGAAGTGCAAGTGAATCACTACTTCACTTGGAAAGGTAGATCGGACCCTGGATGGTGGGAAGGAAAGTGGTGAGGAGGCAGGTGTTGCAATGCCTCCAATTGCAAGGCAAGGTGTAAAAAGGAGATATTTGGTGTGAGTAGAAGAGTGGGCCAGCTATGCACTTCCATGCTCCATCAGGAAGACCTTAAAGCTCTCCACTTCTTTCTGGAGAGCAAACCTAAGCATTTCATTTCCACTACGACCCTCCTCCATCTGGCAGGCAGTACTGGTTCTCAGCCTTAACAATTTCTTTTTTGACTCCTCGCACTGCCAATTCATCAGCTCTGTGGAATAATCCATGATACAAGCCCCCAGGTAATGCTTCCCCAACTTTTTCTCTGCTATACTGATGACTGCATTGTTGTTGCTTTCAGCACCCATTCTGAGCTTGTCAACTTCATCAACATTGCTTTCACCTTCCACTCTGCCTTCAAATTTACTTAGTCCATCTCTGACACTTTCCTTCCTTTTCTTAATCCCTCTGTCTCCATCCAATGTCTTCTTTTACAAACTTATTGACTTCCATAGATCTATACCTTTTCCCACCCTGTAACTTGTAAAAATGCTCTCTCCTTCTCTCAGTTACCTATCTCTGCTACATTTGTTCTCAGGATGAGACTTCCCATTCTAGAAGAGCAAAAGGATTGCAAGGCACAAAATTGGTCCTTTGGAATTTCAGAATGATAATCTATGCATGGAGCCAAAAGAGATGAGGGAGATCAAAATGGATTTTTTGCATATGTATTTATAACCATATAACAATTACAGCACAGAAACAGGCCATCTTGGCCCTTCTAGTCCATGCCAAACGCTTACTCTCACCTAGTCCCACTGGCCTGCACTCAGCCCATAACCCTCCATTCCTTTCCTGTCCATATATCTATCCAATTTTACTTTAAATGACAATACCAAACCTGCCTCCACCCCTTCTACTGGAAGCTTGTTCCACACAGCTATCACTCTCTGAGTAAAGAAATTCCCCCTTATGTTACCGTTAAACATATGCCACCTAACTCTCAACTTATGTCCTCTTGTTTGAATCTCCCCTACTCTTAATGGAAAAAGCCTATCCGTCAACTCTATCTATCCCCCTCATAATTTTAAATACCTCTATCAAGTCCCCCCTTAACCTTTTACGCTCCAAAGAATGAAGACCTAACTTGTTCAACCTTTCTCTGTAACTTAGGTGCTGAAACCCAGGTAACATTCTAGTAAATCTTCTCTGTACTCTCTCTATTTTGTTGACATCTTTCCTATAATTCGGTGACCCGAACTGTACACAATACTCCAAATTTGGCCTCGCCAATGCCTTGTACAATTTTAACATTACATCTCAACCCCTATACTCAATGTTCTGATTTATAAAGGCCAGCACACCAAAAGCTTTCTTCACCACCCTATCCACATGAGATTCCACCTTCAGGGAACTATGTACAATTATTCCTAGATCACTCTGTTCTACTGCATTCTTCAATGCCCTACCATTTACCATGTATGTCCTATTTGGATTATTCTGACCAAAATGTAGCACCTCACACTTATCAGCATTAAAGTCCATCTGCCATTGTTCAGCCCACTCTTCTAACTGGCCTAAATCTCTCTGCAAGCTTTGAAAACATACTTCATTATCCACAATGCCACCTATGACAAACAACATTGGACCCAGTACAGATCCCTGAGGCGCACCACTAGTCACCGGCCTCCAACCTGACAAACAGTTATCCACCACTACTCTCTGGCATCTCCCATCCAGCCACTGTTGAATCCATTTTACTACTTCAATATTAATACTTAACGACGGAACCTTCCTAACTAACCTTCCATGCGGAACCTTGTCAGAGGCCTTACTGGTCCATATAGACAACATCCACTGCTTTACCCTCATCAACTTCCCTCGTAACCTCTTCAAAAAATTCAATATTTGTCAAACATGACCTTCCACGCACAAATTCATGTTGACTGTTCCTAATCAGACCCTGTCTATCCAGATAATTATATATACCATCTCTAAGAATAATTTCCATTAATTTACCCACCACTGACGTCAAACTGGCAGGCCTATAATTGCTAGGTTTACTCTTAGAACCCTTCTTAAGCAAAGGAACCACATGAGCAATACACCAATCCTCCGGCACCATCCCCGTTTCAAATGACATTTGAAATATTTCTGTCAGAGCCCCTGCTATTTCCACACTAACTTCCCTCAAGATCCTAGGGAATATCCTGTCAGGTTCTGGAGATTTATCCACTTTTATATTCCTTAAAAGCGCCAGTACTTCCTCCTCTTTAATCGTCATAGTTTCCATAACTTTCCTACTTGTTTCCCTTACCTTACACAATTCAATATCCTTCTCCTTAGTGAATACCGAAGAAAAGAAATTGTTCAAAATCTCCCGCATCTCTTTTGGTTCCACACATAGCCGTCCACTCTGATTCTCTAAGGGACCAATTTTATCCCTCACTATCCTATTGCTATTAATATAACTGTAGAAACCCTTCATATTTATTTTCACCTTACTTGCCAAAGCAACCTCGTATCTTCTTTTAGCTTTTATAATTTCTTTCTTAAGATTCTTCTTACATTCTTTGTATTCCTTGAGCACCTCATTTACTCCATCCTGCCTAAACTTATTGTAGATATCTCTCTTTTTCGTAACCAAGTTTCCAATATCCCTTGAAAACTATGGCTCTCTCAAACTTTTAACCTTTCATTTCAACCTAACAGGAACATAAAGATTCTGTACCCTCAAAATTTCACCTTTAAATGATCTCCATTTCTCTATTACATCCTTCCCATAAAATAAATCGTCCCAATCCACTCCTTCCAAAGCCTTTCGCATCTCCTCAAAGTTAGCCTTTCTCCAATCAAAAATCTCAACCCTGGGTCCAGTCCTATCCTTCTCCATAATTATATTGAAGCTAATGGCATTGTGATCACTGGACCCGAAGTGCTCCCCAACACATACCTCCTTCACCTGACCCATTTCATTCCCTAACAGAAGATCCAACACTGCCCCTTCTCTAGTTGGTACCTCTATGTATTGCTGCAAAAACTACCCTGCACACATTTTACAAACTCCAAACCATCCAGTCTCAGTTGATGGATCCAGAATCATAGCAGTGAGGTCTGGACCTAGTACAGAGTGCAGAGGAGGAGGAGTTTACTGTCCTCAGGCAAATCAAGGTGGATAAATACCCAGAGCCTGAACAAAGTAGGAGGCAAGTGCAGAAATTGTAGGGGCCCTAGCAGAGATATTTTATCCATCCTTAGCGACATGTGAGGTACCAGAGGATTGGAGGATAGCTAATGTTGTTCTACTATTTAAGAATAAAAATAAACCATGAAATTATAGGCCATTGAGCTGCCATCTGCAGTTGGACAGTTATTGGAAAGTATTGTAAGGGACCACTATGAGTATTTGGATAGACGTGGGCTGATTAGGGATAGTCAGCATGTCTTTATGCATTGTAAGTTGTATCTGACCAATCTTAGGAAGTTTTTGAGGAAGTTACCGGGAAATTTGATAAAGGCAAGGTTATTGCGGTGTGCTACACGCAGCACTAAAATTACGACACGGAGTCGGTAACTGCAGTCGAAGGAAAAACTTTATTCGAAATCCTCAGCCTCACTTTTAAGCCTCTCTCGACCTGCCCCCCCCCCCCCATGGCGCAGAGGCTCCAAAGCTCTGTGCTCGCAAACCCCCGTAGGCTATCTAATTGTGAGCCGGTTCGGATGTGCCAGGAAATGGGTCGCCACAAGGTAACGGATGTTGTCAACATGGACATCAGCAGGGCCTTTGACAAGGTTCGCATGGGAGGTTGGTCAAGAAGGTTCAGTTGCTTGCCATTCAAAATGAGGTTGTAACTTGGATTAGGCATTGGCTTTGTGCGAGAAGCCAGAGAGTGGTAGTAGATGGTTGCCTCTCTGACTAGAGGCCCAGGAGTAGTGGAGTGCTGCAGAGATTGATGCTGTTCCATGATCTGAAAGATAATGTGATTAAATGGATCAGCACATTTATGAATGACACCGATTGGGGTGTAGTAGTCAGTAAGGAAGATGATCAAAGCTTGCAACAGGATCTGCACCAGCTGGAAAAATGTGCTGAACCTTGGCAGATGGAACTTAATGCAGACAAGTGTGGGGTTTTGCTCTTCAGTAGAACGAACCAGGGTAGATCTTACACAGTGAATGATATGCATTGAGGAGTACAGTAGATCAAAGGGATCTGGGAATATAGATTTATAATTCAAAGAAAGTGGCACCACAGGTAGATAGGGTTGTAATAAAAACTTTTGCAACATTGGCCTTCATAATCCAAAATGGTAAGTACAGGAGATGTTGAAATTGTATAAGATTGGTGAAGCCTAATTCAGAGCATTGTGTGTACCTTTGGTCACCTACCTATCAGAATCAGATTTACTATCACTGGCATATGCTGTGGTACAATGATAAATATAGAAAAAAACTGAATCACAGCAAGTATATAAATAGTTAAAATAAGTAGTGCAAAAACAGAAATTTAAATAAAGTAGTGAGGTAGTGTTCATGAGTTCAATGCCCATTCAGAAATCTGGTGGCAGAGGGGAAGAAGCTGTTCCTGAATTGTTGAGTGTGTGCCTTCAGGCTTCTGTACCTCTTTCTTGACATTACAATGAGAAGAGGGCATGTCCTTGATGGTGGGAGTCCTTAATAATGGTTGCTGACTCTCTGAGGCACTGCTCCTTGAAAATGTTCTGAATACTACAAAGACTAGTACCTAAGATGGAGCTGACTAATTTTACAACTTTCTGTAGCTTCTTTCAATCCTGGCAGTAGTGCTCCCTCATACCAGACAGTGATGCAGCCAGTCAGAATGCTTTCCATGGTACATCTGTAGAAGTTTTTGAGTGGCTTAGGTGATAAACCAAATCTCCTCTAACTTCTAATGAAATATAGGCTCTGTCTTTCCTTCTTTATAGCTGTTTCAATATGTTGGGACCAGGTTAGGTCAGAGATATTGACACCTAGAAATTTGGAATTGCCTACTCTCTCCACTTCTGATCCCTCTATGCAGATTAATATGTGTTCCCTCATCTTGCCCATTCTGAAGTCCAAATCAGCTCTTTGGTCTTACGAACGTTGAGTGCAAGGTTGTTGCTGTGACACCACTCAACTAATTGGTATATCTTGCTTCTGTATGCCCTCTTGTCACCATCTGAGATTCTGCCAACAATGATTGTATTATCAGCAAATTTATAGATGGCATTTGAGCTATCACATTGAGCACACAGTCATGCGTGTAGAGAGAGTAGAGCAGAAGGATAAGCACACATCCCTGGGGTGTGCCAGTGTTGATTGTCAGTAAGGTGGAAATTTTATTACCAATCCACACAGATTGTGGTCTTCCAGTTAGGAAGCTGAGAATCCAGGGAGGTACCGAAGCTCAGGTTCTGTAACATTTCAATCGGGACTGTAGGAGTAATAGTGTTAAATGCCGAGCTATAGTCAAAGAACAACATCCTGGCATACAGGAAAGATGTAAATAAGGTTGAAAGAGCAAATGGAAAATTTACAAAGATGTTGCCAGGCCTGGAGGACCTGAATTTAACGATGGATTGAGTAAGTTAGGACTTCATTCCCCAGAACGTGTAAGGCTGAGAAATATTCACGATTATTAGAGGTATGGGCTTTTTACACTGAGGTTGTGTGGAACTATAACTAGAGGTCATGGGAAAGTTGAAACGTTTAAGGGGAACATGAGGGGAAACTTCTTTACTTAGAGGGTGGTGAGAGTGTGGAACAAGTTGCCATTGCAAGTGGTGCATGTGAGCTCGATTTCAATGTTTAAGAGAAGTTTGATCAGTACTTGGATGGTAAGGGTGTGGAGGGCGATAGTCCTGGTGCAGATCAATGGGAGGAGGCATTTTAAAAGGTTCAGCACAGACTAGATAGGCCAAAGGGCCTGTTTCTTTGTTGTACTTTTCTAGACTCTATGACATCTGTAATGTCCTCTTTTTTTCAAAGAACAGCGTATCCCTTCCTCTACCATTGGTGCTGCTCTTACCCATATTTCCTACGTTTCATGCACATCTGATCTCACCCCATCTCCCTGCCATCATAGAAAAGATAGGGTGTCCCCTGAACTTAACTACTGTCCCACGAGATTCCGTAACTTTGCAATCTCCAACACAGAATTATCACTAAGCATGCATTTTTCAACCCTCCCCACCTCTCCAATTTCTGTAGGGATTGCTCTGGATGTGACTCCCTTGTCCACTTGTACCTCCCCACTGATCTCCCTCCTTGCACATGTTCCTAGAGTGGAACAAGTGCTACACCTCCTCCCAAACAGTCCCTCCAAGTGATGTGACACTTCACTGTGAGTCTATTGGAGTCACCTACTGTATCCGGTGTTCCTGGAACAGCATCCTCTACTTGAGTGAGACCTGATGTAGAGTTTGAGGACCACTTTGTTAAGCACCTTTACTCTGTCCATTGCAAAACACGGAATCTCCCGTGGGCAACTCATTTCAATTTGACCTCACATTCCCATTCTGACCTGTCTGTCCATGGACTGCTGTGCTGCCATGATGAGGCCAAACTCAGGTTGGAGGAGCAACCTCATATTCTGCCCTGGTACCCTTTAACCTGATGGTTTGAGCATCAATTTTGATAAATTCTAGTAATTCATCACCCTTTCCTCCTTTACCCTTTTTCTAGTCCTTATTCTTGTTATCCACTCATCCCTTCTTTTGTCCTTATCAGCCCGTTATTTCCCTTTGTTTCCCCTCATCCCTCTCTTTCTTTGTTGATCAACAGTCCTCTCCTATTGGATTCCTCCTTCTTCAGTCCTTTACTTCTTCTACCTATTCCTTCCCAGCTTCTTACTATATAATCTCTGTCTCACCTGGTCCCACCTATCACCTGAAAACTGCTTCCCCTCCTCTCATTTCCTTATTCTGGCTTCTCCCCCCCTTCGTTTCCAGTGCTGATGAAAGATCTTGGCCCGAAACATCAACTGTTTACTCATCTCCATAGATGGTGCCTGACTTGCTGAGTTCCTCCAGCATTTTGTGTGTGTTACTCAAGATTTCCACCACCCACTGTGCTCGTGAAGAGAGTAGATGTGTTTGGTGGTGGAAGCTCTTTGCAGGTGCTGGAAATGATGGTGAATGATTAATTAAAGTTGGAGGCTGGTGGGTCAGAAATCTGAGAACCTCTGCCCTGACATTTTCCAATACTTGGTGAATACAGTGCAGGTCCTCTGCTGCTGAATCATATCATTCACTTGTCTTGCTGCTTAACAGCAAAATCCACAGGATGGTAGAAGGTGATTGGTGATTTGAAATCGAAGAATGTATTTGGTGTAAAAAATCAAAAATGTGAATTAATTGAATGATTCAGTTCTTTTAATGGAAATGGGAGAATGCTATTATAAGCATATGCTAAATCTACTAGTGGTTTTTAATTGATTGCTCTCTATTTGTTACTGTTTTTCAATTATTCATCAGGTCACATTCCCATGTTTTTCAGCTTGTTTTAAAGACCTGTTTGTTGGCCTGGACTTCCCAGGAGATGACTTCCGTCAGTTTGTAGTAGCCGATGAACACAGCTGCCAAAGAGAATGTACAGAGGAGCCTGACTGTCAGTACTTCACCTTTGCAAATGGGTTCTATCGCAACGCTCGGCAGCGGTGAGTCAAACTCTCAAACAACCCAGGAACCAGGAGCAAAAAAAAAATCTCAGTTTTGTGTAGAGGATAGCTGACTTGGTTCCTTCATCAATCCTATTCCTCTGGCAATTTTTACCCATTTCTTTTAACTCGACAGGAACGTTTGAAAAGTATTAAAACTTCTTTGCAGTTTCCCTGGCCACTTTGGGAACCAGGTTCACCGATTAGTGGCAACCTCAGAGAAAGTATATGCTGAAATGTTTGATGGTTTTGTAAATATGTCAGGCAGGTCAATATTTTTGCAATATCTGCAATATTTTTGATGCCTCAAAAACTGTGACAGTATGTTTGGTGGTGTTGTAAATAATTCAAACTATGTAATTTTTTTCTCTGATTGTTCTTAGTTACATTTGTTACCTCAAGAAGAGCAAACAAGGAACTCCATCAAAGATAACAACTCTTAAGGACGTTGTATCTGGATTTCCTTTAAGGGAATGTGAGTTCAATAAGTCAGGTATGGCCAATGTGATTTTAACCAGTGAAGAGTGAAATAGAAGATAGCTATCTGTATAAATTACAGTGCTTAATTTATCCACATAAGGGCCATATCATGTGGTCTAACAAAGCAGCTAGATTAATAAATTCTTGCAGTATAACTCTCATCAATAACACTTAATGAGTTTTGAACCCATCACTGCGGTGTAACAGAATGTAGACATATAAACAACAGACCCTTCATTGAACTGAAGCTTTTCTGACCATCAAGAAAGTCTGTGCAATAATCTTATGCAATCCCCCTTTCCATTTGCTGCAGTTCTATCAACTCCCACCAATGAACATTAGTTGGACAAGGTATGTCCCTGTGGTTTCCCTTATTTGGTTATGGATCAGATTGGAATTTATGGAATTTATTGTGCAAGCTCTTTAATTTTTTTTCTGAATGAACGATCTCAGAATATGTGGGGTATTACTAAATTGCTAGGCCCAAGAATTCTCTTTTCATGGTGACTTTAAATAATTATTTAATTGTACTTATAGTTTCAGATTAATAAAGGAAATCCCTAACTATAGTTGGAAACAAACTTCTTGACAAAGTCGGTGGGTTAAATTGAATTGATTTATCTATTTGTACAAGGAATGAGTGACTAGAGATAATCTTCATCGAGTTAGTTTTATCTTAAAGTTGCATTTGATTTATTCATAAATCTGGCCCCAGTTTGGCACAGATGGAAGAGGGATGAGTGAAAATAGTGACAGAGGTTTGGAAGTTTCAGGTGGAAGAGTTAAATGCTGAAGATAGTGGAATCTAAAGTGAAGGGAAGATGTGGAATGGGACCAAATTAGGGAGGGTGGGGCAGCCAGGTGGAAAGAGTTAGTGGAGAGTGTGGGTAATGGACAGATGGAGTACCTGGAGCAGAGGAAAGAAAATAGGTTATTGGGGGCTGGGGGCTTAGATGTATGTAGGAAGAACTGGGTAGACCAGAAGAAGCGAGAACAGAACAGAGGGATTATGTGTTATTTGCTTATGATTATTCCAGCATCCAATAACCTCACCAACCAGGCCATGCCCTCTTTTCACTGCTCCTCTTGGGCTGGAAATAAAGAAGCCTTAGTTCCCACACCATTAAGTTGAGGAACAGTTATTCTACAACTATCAGCCTCCTAAACTGGCAAGGATACCTTCAGTTACCACCACTCTGAACTGATTCTACGACCTACTTTACAGAACTCTACTTTCACTTTCAAAAGGACTCTTTACAACATGTGTTCTCGGGATTAATTTTTATTTGCACAGTTTTTCTTATTTTGTACATTGATTGTACAAAATACAATCAATATAGTCTCTGTGTAGTTGTTTAGTAAAATTTATTGTATTTTTTAAAAATATGTAAATACCTGCAAGAAAATGAATCTCAGGGTTGCATATGGTGACATATTGTATCGGAACTTCGATAGTAAATTTACTTTGAATTTTGAAATTGGAAAATTCAGTGTCCATGGTATCTGATGTGGACTATCCATGTAGAATAGAAGGAGTTATTCCTCTAGTTTGCTTAGTAATTACTTTTAATTATTTGGGTAGCCTCTTGGGGACAACCAAAGGTGCTTTTTCCTTTGTAAAATTAGCTTTTTATGATCCAAAGACAATTCTACTTGAATCTTGGGTACTACAGGGCTACTCCATCAGAAAACTGCTCGTTGATCAGAATAGCTGGACCGTTGTCAGCGGAGAGCCGGCCAGTATCAGGGGATCCAGCTGTGAGGTTTGAGGAGCCAGCTGAGGTGTTAAAGGGGCTGGTCGGTGTATTGGAGGAGCCCGTTAGGACATTGGAATATAACTGTGGGAGATTGTGATCACAAGTCTCTGTTGAACAATGATAATGTAAGTTACGCTATTTGCCTTTGCCTGGTGGGTGGACAGGTGACATGGGAGCTGCATGGCCTTGGTTGTAGTAAGTACTAGGCCTCAAGCCTCAGGCTTGCCTGTTGCTGCAGACCAGGCGAAAGATGCAGAAGCAGTTACCATATAACCATATAACAATTACAGCACAGAAACAGGCCATCTCGGCCCTTCTAGTCCGTGCCAAACCCTTTCTCTCACCTAGTCCCACCGACCTGCACTCAGTCCATAACCATCCATTCCTTTCCTGTCCATATACCTATCCAATTTTACTTTAAATGACAATATCGAACCTGCCTCTACCACTTCTATTGGAAGCTCGTATCTGAGTAAAGAAATTCCCCCTCATATTACCCCTAAACTTTTGCCCCCTAACTCTCAACTCATGTCCTCTTGTTTGAATCTCCCCTACTCTCAATGGAAAAAGCCTATCCACGTCAACTCTATCTATCGCCCTCATAATTTTAAATACCTCTATCAAGTTCCCCCTCAACCTTCCATGCTCCAAAGAATAAAGACCTAACTTGTTCAACCTTTCCCTGTAACTTAGGTGCTGAAACCCAGGTAACATTCTAGTAAATCTTCTCTGTACTCTCTCTATTTTGTTAACATCTTTCCTATAATTTGGTGACCAGAACTGTACACAATTCTCCAAATTCGGCCTTAATATTCTAACATTACATCCCAACTCCTATACTCAATGCTTTGATTTATAAAGGCCAACATACCAAAAGCTTTCTTCACCACCCTATCCACATGAGATTCCACCTTCAGGGAACTATGCACCATTATTCCTAGATCACTCTGTTCTACTGCATTCTTCAATGTCCTACCATTTACCACGTATGTCCTATTTGGATTATTCCTACCAAAATATAGCACCTCACACTTATCAGCATTAAACTCCATCTGCATTCGTTCAGCCCACTCTTCTAACTGCCCTAAATCTCTCTCCAAGCTTTGAAAACATACTTCATTATCCACAATGCCACCTACCTTAGTATCATCTGCATACTTACTAATCCAATTTACCACCCCATCATCCAGATCATTAATGTATATGACAAACAACTTTGGACCTAGTACAGATCCCTGAGGCACACCACTAGTCACCGGCCTCCAACCAGACAAACAGTTATCCACCACTGCTCTCTGGCATCAGCCATCCCGCCACTGTTGAATCCATTTTAATACTTCAATATTAATATCTAATGATTGAAACTTCCTAACTAACCTTCCATGCGGAACCTTGTCAAAGGCCATATAGACAACATCCACTGCTTTACCCTTGTGAACTTTCCTCGTAACCTCTTCAAAAATTCAATAAGATTTGTCAAACATGACCTTCCACGCACAAATCCATGTCAACTGTTCCTAATCAGAGCCTGTCTATCCAGATAATTATATATACCATCTCTAAGAATACTTTCCATTAATTTACTCACCACTGACGTCAAACTGGCAGGCCTATAATTGCTAGGTTTACTCTTAGAACCCTTTTTAAACAATGGAACCGCATGAGCAATACACCAATCCTCCGGCACCATCCCTGTTTCTAATGACATTTCAAATAGTTCTGTCAGAGCCCATGCTATTTCTGCACTAACTTCCCTCAAGGTCCTAGGGAATATCCTGTCAGGTTCCAGAGATTTAGCCATTTTTATATTTCTTAAAAGCTCCAGTACTTCCTCCTCTTTAATTGTCATAGTTTCCATAACTTCCCTGCTTGTTTCCCTTCATATCGTCATCATATCATCTGAGCTCAGCTGCGGCCTGGCCTCCTCTGTTGGTGCTGCCCTCCTGTGTTTGAGCAGTGGAATGACAGGCTGGATTGTACATATGTACAATACATACTGCCCAGAGACTGTACCATCAATTGCCAGACATCTGGATCTCACTATATATGTTTTTTTGAGTGAAAATGGTTTTGTGCTTGTTACCTTGAAGCTTGCACTTTTGTCCCAGAGGAATGCTGTCTGAATGTTTTGAATGATAATCAAACTTGATTTGATTTCCTTTACTGTTCTTGCTTTGGAAATCATATCTTTTGTTTTAGTTTCAGAATGCAGAATTGACCTTTCTGAAAACATAGATTTTCCTGGAAATGATATCACTTGGGTTCTTGCACCTGATGCAAATGTCTGTCAACAAATCTGCACTGATGATACACAATGTTTATTCTTCACATTTCTGAAGAAGGAATGGACAACAGACCATAGAAGGTATGATGGAAGCTATGTGTGTTAGTAACATGTTTGAACAAAGTTTTCTCAAAATTTTCTCTTTCCTCATGGTGGAATTCAAGTCTGCAATATAATTGCAGTATGACATCAAGAAAAGCACTTCATATTCTTGCTCCATACCTTTGAATTAACTGTCCAACTAATTCCACTCCTCTTCATTTTCTTTCGCTTCATTTTTTTCTCTACTGTTTCTCATCTCTCTCTGTAATGAGTTGCCCAGTATGGTGTCAATTTTTAAGGACTGTATTTTTTTTCTTTCTTCCCATGAATGGTTTGTATGCATCCTTATGAGGAATGAACAATTACAGATGTGCTTCAACTTTGTTCATCAAGTTGCATTCAACCTGTTCAGGAATCTGCCAGAGAATCACTTATCAGTAAGCCACAGAGATATCGTACATGTTCAAGTCCAGACTTTCTAAAATGTGAGTTGATAATGACCACATTAGCTGATGGAGTCATGATCAATAGTCCTCATTCCAGATTTTCAGGTCCCAACCTCATCCCAACACATGCCAGCAGTAAACCTTTGAACTGCTGACCAGGTCCCAATACTGTTGCTTTCCCTCTTCTCCACACTTGCTGCCTCAATGACATGTCCACCCACCTCTTTTGATTACATTGGCTGCAGATGGTGGGACTTGTCACTGAGATATACAGCATTAAACAAGCTCTTCGTCTCACTGCGTCCGTGCGAACCATCAATAGCCCACCTACACTCTTCTTATTTACTTACACTTAGTTTGTTGTCTAGTATCATTTGGTGATTCAAGTGCTCATCCAGAGACATGTGAGTAGACCTGCCTCTATCATCTTCGCAGGTAGTGTGTTCCACAATCCAGCTACTGTATGAATGAAAACTACTCGTCTGAACTCTTGCTTGATGGACAAGAGTATTGTCGGTGTGCAAGAAAAAGAGGGAGCATGGGCTTTCCAATTACAGTGAAGCCTGAGGGAGGGAGTGAGCAAGGAGGCCATGAAAGAGCACACTTTGAGCAGCTGCCATCTCCTTCCACTGGCTTGGAAGCAGAATGTTTTGACAGAATGGTGTCCATTGTCAGGAATTGTACTATGCAGGGATATGTATGTTCCCCGGCTCATGATTTAGCACTCTGGTATCTGGAATGGGATCCAATCCCATTCCAGAGGCTGGAGTGCACACTTCCAAATGAAATCCCAGTTCAGTACTGAGGGACTGTACCTTTACACTAAGCTTGGTCCTCTATTTGGATGGAAGATCATAATCCCAAAGAGATCAAAGAATATCCAGGTGTTCTTTTTGATGTTTTGTGTGATATCAGCTAATTCATCTACAATGCCATCAAGGGTTTCCAACCTTTGTTATGCCATGAACCCCTGCCATTAACTGAGGAGTCCGTGGACCCCTTGTGTATAATAAATTATCTGGTCATCATCACAATATTCTTTGTAAGATCCTGCTCCACCGCAGTTGTTATATTGCTTGATGGCTTTTTAGTTTTGTTTGTCTGCTGGGATTATCAGAGACTTAATGAATTTGTAAATTAATTGCTGGCCCAGAACCTATTACCAGTGAGGAAGAAAGTTTCTTCCAAGGCAGGGGAAATGAAACCGTATTTCATTTTATAGGATCATTACAATCTCACTGGCATTCTCTATATTTGTTTGCTTGACTGTTGTTTAATTAATATCATAACTGACCATTTTTCAGATTTTACTGTTACCTAAAACAAACTGCAACTGGAACAGTCTCAAGGACAACAAAGTTATTAAACGTTGTCAGTGGGTTTTCCCTTAAACAGTGCAAGAATCGGAACAGTAGTAAGTAATGAAAAAAACTTTCAATTTTGTTTCTTCTTTTAGTTGCTTCTTAACATAAATGAGCTCAGGCCATTTTTAAGCTGGCATTTCAGGATCTAGTTATCATATCAAGGCCAGAATCTATTGTCCATCCCTCATTGCCCTTGAGGTCAGTGAGCTACTTTTTTGAACTGCTGTTTTCTGCTGTTGAAGAAGGTGAAGTCTCGGATTTAGACCTGTATGCAAGAAGGACCTGTAATAGTGTTGGTTTATTTATTTTTTATTCGGTGATACAGTGAGGCAGAGGCTCTTCGGGCCCTTTGAGCCACACCACCCAACAATCCCCGACCACGATTTAACCTTAAGCTAATCATGGGACAATTTACAATGACCAATTAACCTACTAACCTGTACATCTTGAGACTGTGATAGGAATCTGGAGCACTCTGAGAAAGCACACATTCCACGGGGAGGACAGACAGAGGATGCTGGGATTGACTGCTGAACTTAATAGCGTTCTGCTAGCCGCTGTGTTACCGTGGTACCCATGGGGATGCTGTATGATAGGAGGGAACCCGTAGATGATGATGTTCCTGTGCACCGATTTCTTTTGTTCTCCTTGGTGGTAGGAGTCATGAATTTGAGGGATGCTGTTGAAAGTACCAGGAAGGTCATGTTGTTGTTGCATTTGGTGATCTTGAAGTCAAGGTCATTTCCAGTGCTATAAAAAAAGGAACATTTGTGAGAACAATAAGAAACAAATCAAACAACAGTTTTTAGCGTTTGTAGGGAAGCAGTGGTGAACTTGAATGTAACACTTTGACATCCTCTGACAAGGCACTTCCCTTTCCTTGACCCTCTTTGCTATTAGGAAATCTCTGGAAGGTCACCTTCCTTATTGGCAGACCTTAATCAGTAAGGACTGTTTACAACATCTTCTCCTCACTCATCATCAACGTAGATGCACCTCAAGGCTCCCTGCTCCATTTTCTATACACAAATGATCGTGTGGCTAAGCGCGTTTCCAACAGCGTCTTCAAATTCAGTGACAACCCTACCACTGTTGCACAAATTGTGGGTGGCCAGGAGTAAGCTTCCTGGAATGAGCAAGGTCACCTACCTGGCTGGTTGGTGAGGGAGTTCGGATGGTCACCTAATACTAACAGACCTCCACAGGTGTACTGTTGGAAGTTTCCTTACTGGTTTGCATCCTGGCCTGGCATGGTAATGGGAATGCGTGGGAATGTAAGAAGCTGCATGGAGTAGTGGGCTCTGCCTAATACACCATGAATACATCCCTCCCCACCATTGAGAGTGCCTCAAGAAGAGAACATCTACTTTCTTGTGTATATTGGCTATACTTTATTTTAAATTTATGATTTCCTACTGAATGCTGCGTGTAAGATGCTATGTATCTGTGATACTGCTGCAATTAAGTTTTTCATTGCACCTGTGCAAGCTTGTAATGTGCTGATGACAATAAACTCAGCTTTGACTTTGAATATTCTCAAGATGTGAAGTCCACAAAGAAGCTGAGAAGTGAATCAGGCAGAGGGCCAAACAATCATAAAGTGTTCAGGAGTGTACAATCACTGTCAGAAAACTTGCTATTAACAAATGAAGCAAGTGCAGAAACTTCTCTCCATTTAACAATGGGGATCAATGTTGGTAAAATCCCAAACATCATCACTGTCTATCTAGACCAGTATTTTGAATGGGTATGGACAACTGGTGTTCTGAGGAAATGATTATTATCTAGACGTTTTCTAAATTAATCCAAAATAAACTCACCTTTATTAATTTCCAGTCACTCAGTAATTTAATTTCCTATTTTCTTCAGCTTGTTATAAGAAGATCTTTGATGGCCTCGACTTTCCGGGGAATGACTTCCATCAGTCTGTAGATGAGGATGAACACAGTTGCCAGCGTAAATGTACCGAGGAGCCTCACTGTCAGTTTTTCACCTTTGTGAAAAAGGAATTTCACGATGAAGTACAGCGGTTAGTCAATCAACCAATATTCTGGAATGCATAAATAATAAGAGCATTCAAATAGAAAAAATTATTCTCAGACCCTTGATCTATAATAATATTTTCTTACATCTTCATGCATTTTTTCATGCTGAAAATGTTTGTAACTCCACCCATAACTAAAGAGTTTAAAGGATTAATACACTCAGTCCCAGCATCAAAGAAAACAAAAAAATTGCTCAAGCTATATAATGATTTTCTGATTGTTTGTAGCTACATTTGTTACCTCAAAAACAATGAAAAAGGAACTCCATCAAGAATAACAGATCTCTCAGGTGTTATGTCAGGATTCTCTTTAAGGAGATGTGAGTTCAGTAACACAGGTATGTCTAGAACTACTTTCCTCTCTTTAGTGTGAAAGCAATGATTCTAAAGTATCTGAGTAGTCAGGGATTCAAAGTTATGGTGAGAAGGCAGGGTAATGGGACTAAAGGGGAGATTGGATCAGCTCATGATGAAATGGCAGAACAGACTCGATGGGCTGAATGGCTGACTTCTGCTCCTTAGTCTTATGGTCTAAAGTTAAAGATAAAAATTCCCTTCATAGAACATAGAATACAGCACAGGAACAGCCCTTAGGCCCTCAATGTTATGCCAAACCAATTAAATTAGTAATCAAATGGCCTACTAAACAAATCTCTTTTGACTACACAATGTCCATATCCTTCCCTTTCCCTCATATTCATGTGCCTATCTAAAAGTTGATAAAGTCCTTCTGCCACCACCTAGGCAGCATATTCCAGGCACCCACCATCACTCTGTGTAAAATAAAAAACAAAAAAACAACAACTTGACCCTCATATCTCCTTTGAAATTACCACCTCTCATTTTAAGTGCATGTCTTGTGGTATAAAACATTTCAACTCCGGGATAAAGATACTATCTGCCTACTTTATCTATGCCTCTCAACATCTCATAAACCTCTATCAGATCTCACCTCACCTTCCACTGCTCTGGTGAAAACAACTCAAGTTTGTCCACCCTCCCATTATAGCACATGCCCTCTAATCTTGGCAGCATCCTGGTTAAAGTTCTTCTGCACTCTTCCAAAGCCTTGACATCTCTCCTGTAATGGGGCAACCAGAACTGTATGCAATACCCCAGATGTGGCCTAACTTGAGTTTTATTCAAACTGCGACTTCCTGACTTTTCAACTCAATGCCTTGAGTAATAAAGTTCAAATTTGATTGTCATTCAACCATCCATATGGATACAGCCAAATGAAATAGCATATCTCTGGAGCCAAGGTTGAAAACACACTACCAACAGTCACGCACAGCACACAGCACGTAGAGCACTTATAATTATATTACTAAAATATATAAAATAACAATTTATTATTATTAATAAATAATTAGACCCTGAGTGTCATGGCCCATAAATTGATGGTGCATGGATGTTGTTCTGGAGCCATGTTTCTGCAGAACTAGCCCGCAGTTCCTCATTTTGTACAATTGCAACGCAGATGAGCAAAATCCAGCTTGACTTCCACTGAGCGAACACTGGAGAGCAGCACAGAAGGGAGATGTCAGTCCCTAACGCAGTGCGCCATCCAATGTCAAACAGACAGTTCCCGTGTCTCCCTCCCTGACAGCCGCAACAGGCAATCTTCAAGCGTGACGGCCTTTCTGTGCGACAACTGAGGCAATGCCTCTCCCCTGGTGTTGGTCTCGCCAGTGAACCAGTGAATTGGTCCTTCAGTGTTCCACATTACCAATGCCCTCTATGGCCTTGGAATTAGAACAACAACATCCAAGACAATCCCCCACACCATCTGTTGGATCGGGCTCTGCGCACAGCCTCTGATGTCTTCCTCTCCCGGTGATTGAAGCAGGCTGCAACATAGTGTGTGTAACAAGTCCAGCTCCACTGCTGTCAAGCAGCCGGCCAATGGGGTAGACTTGCAGTACTCGGTGTTCTTAATATCCAGCAATGTCTTGAACTTGTAAAAAATACATAAAAGACGAACGATTACTCCTTTGTTTGGACTCAGGAAGGCCACTGCATCCAAGTGTGCCACCATCTGGTCGGAATGACAAGCACGCCATTAGGCTTTTTAACCATTCTATCAACCTGTAAGATCTCTGCACTTTGCACTTTCAGCCAAGTCATTTATATAAATCACAGACAGCAAAGATCACAGTACAGATGCCTACAGATCACCACTAATCAAAGACTTCCTTCGACCACTACCAAGTCACCATGGATCCCATGCATCTTGATCTTGTGGATGAGCCTCCCATGACGGATGCTGTCAAATGCCTTACTAAAATCCATGTAGATAACACCCACAGCTCTCTCACCACCTTGTCAAAAAAACTCTATCAAGATAGTAAAACACATCTTTCCCTGCACAGAGCCACAATGGCTCACCCTAATTAGGCCATGGAATTCCAAATGCTCATAAATCCTATCCTTGAGAAGTATCTGCAGTAACTTCCCTATCACTGATAGGAGACTCACCAGTCTGTAGTTTCCAAGATTATCCCTGATTCTCTCCTTGAACAATGGAATGGCAGTTGTCAGTCCTCCGGGATCTCACCTTTGGCTGGAGGGGACATATCGATTTTGGTCAAAGCCCCAGCAATCTCTTCACTTGTCTCTCTCAAAGCCTGGGGTATATCTCTTCAGGCTCTGGGGGCTTATCTGCATTAATACTCTTTAAGAGACCCAATATTACCTATTTCTTTACTTCAAAATGTCCTAGCTTATTAGCTGATCTCCCTATCCTCCACATCCCTCTCCTTGTTAAATACTGATATAAAGTATTCATTAAGGATCTCATCCACATCCTCCACATTCAAGCAATGTTCTACCCTTGAATGGTCCTCTCCTCTCTCTAGTTAACATCTTGCTGTTGATAAGATTCTTATCAACAGCAAGACCCCCACTGTTGCTCTGCCTGATTTTACCCTTCCCTGCTGACACGCAGAATCAGCTATAGTGCCTGTGGCCTGGTTGCAGCTGCTGTGCCCTCATTGGTCACCCCCCCTTGCAGTATCCAAAGGAGTATACTTGTTGCTGAGGTGAATGACCACTGCACTGACTGCTTACTGCCCTAAATTCTCCTGGTCGTCACTCATCTGCTCTCTGAAGCTTGCACTCTGAGTGTGACCACCATAGTAAAAGTTTCATCTATGAGGTTTTCAACTTCCTGGATGATCCTGAGTACATCCAGCTCCAGCTTCAGTTCCTTGACATGGTCAGTTAGAAGCTGAGGTTGGGTGTACTTCCCACAGACATAGTCATCAAGGAGACTGTTAGGTATCCTGAAATCCCACATCTTACACTGCCTTAACTACCACCCTGCGCACACTGAATTAAGAACTAAGGATTGTTATGTAAACTAAACACTACACATATACTGAAGTGACCTTACCTGTCCTGACCTGCTACTCCCCTATGGCTCCAACTCTTCTTACCAAAGACTTTCGAACCGAAGCCTCAGTTTTCCACTCTAACAATGCCTACTCCAACAATGGCCGCCCTGTGTAAACTTCGCTGCTTTTTATTGGCTGAAGTAAAATTCACTCCCAATGAGTGTATTGTTTTTGAATGGCTCCAATTCTGCTCAGATCCCACTTTCTCATTCACTGCTTCTTACTCCACTGATGATTTATCAAAGCATGGCTGAGACAATGTGATAAACAATGGACCGAACTGATGAATTCATACATTGTGAATGATATCCACAGTTCTCAATTAAATAGTAAAAAAGTCAGCATTTGTATATTGATTTGTGCTTGATGATAAATAAGGTGGCCCAAAATGTCATTGGTGAGTAACTTCAGGAGATAATATTGGACTGCTCCATGGGAAGCTGTGCTGTAGCTGAAGCAGAAACCTTATGTTCCTTGTGAAGCCAGGCTTTTACAGTTGAGATTCACTGTATTGATGATCAATAAACTTCATGTTTTAAAATAATGGGTGTTGTTAACTGTGCATTGCAGCCCATTGTTGTTGGTCACATGGATACAATGTGAATGATCTAATTTGGAATATGCTATAGTTTCTGGGATATCTGATGGGATTTAAATATTGGTATTCAGTTTAATTAAGTAGCGTATTACTTCAAAATTAATTGTAATGAGCTCAAGAGTTTAGATGTGTAGGCCCAAGTGTTATGTAAATCAAAATTGGATAATCACCTGACAAGCCCATAAATAATAATTTTGTTACAGATAATTGATGCAAAATAAATTAATCTCATTTCATTGCAGGATGTGTACCCGAGTTGGCTGTAGACACTGATTTTCCTGGAAATGATATTGAGTCAGTTCTTGCCCCAGATGTCAAGTATTGTCGAAAATTGTGTACCGACCATAAAAATTGTCAGTTTTTCACCTATTTGACAAGTGATTGGACCACTGACAAACAAAGGTAAATCTATAACTTCATTCAGAAGCTTCAGTGGTTTATGAAAATGTAATACGAAGGTATCCCATCCTAAATTGAGACCTGTTTTGTCACAAAAGAAAATAAACATAGTTCAATCTCACAGAGCATTCTTATTCCCCGTCCTGTCCATGTCTGCCTTGTCCACTGGATTCCACTGATGATGTGGTGATTTCTAAGGGCTTCAGTGAGCATCTTTATGTTGGTTTACTGTTGTGCTATCCATATGTGTAAACTTATGCAAATATGTGAATGCTATGTCAGAGTACTAATTTATAATGAATATTGATTTTGAAATAATTGAAAAGTGCCTGAGACTAGTCACTGGATAGGTGATCTAGAGATTGATTGTCAAATGCATTCAGCAGAATTTCCTAAGTGCATAGAAGTCCCAGTGAGAGAGTTTGCAATACTTGATTTGCGATTAGGGAAAGAGTCAGGGCAGCTGACAGGAGTTTCTGGAGGGGAAAGTTTTGTATCTGGTGATTAAATATGGAAAGGATAGGTCTGTTGTGTGAGGTGAGATTCTGCTTTGGAGAAAACACAATTTTGATGGCATCAGAAAGGATCTGACAAGTGTGGATTGGGACAGGTGTTTTCTGGCAAAGGTGTGTTTGGTAAGTGGAAGGCCTTCAAAAGTGAAACTTCGGGAGTACAGTTTGTACGCTCCTGTCAGAATAAAAGGCAAGTATAACAGTTTTAGGGAATGTTGGTTTTCAAGAGATATTGAGGCCCTGGTTAAGAACAATAAAAGAAGTGCGTAGCTGATTGGAAAAAATGAGGTGCTTATGCAGTATAAGAAATGCAAGAGAACACTTAAGAAAGAAATCAGGAGGACTAAAAGAAGGCACGAGGCTACCCTAGCAGACAAGGTGAAGGAGAACCCTAAAAGATTCTACAGTATGTTAATAGCAAAAGGATTGCAAGGGAGAAAATTGGTCCTCTGGAAAACAGAATGCTAACCTATGCATGGAGTCAAAAGAGATGGGGGAGATCTTAAGTGGATTTTTTTTGGGGTTTTTTTAAAACTTCATCTGAAAGCTTTTGATAGGAAATTTAAACTCTATTTCTCTCACTAAAGATGTTGCTTGACCTGAGCTATATAAGCCTTTTTTGTTTTTATTTCAGATTTCCAGTGTCTGAAGTTTAGGCTTAATTTTCAGTAAAATTATTACATAGAGTTTAGCAAAATGATTCTCATATTATATTTCAGATTTTATTGTTATCTTAAAAACAACACAAAAGGGGAACCATCAATTGTAACAAAGTTGCAGAATGCTGTCTCAGGCTATTCCCTGAAAAAATGCAAGACATATGACTGTAAGTCAAACATTGACAAATTGTTGTACAATTCTAGTTTGTATTTGCTGCTTGACTTATTTCTATAAGAAATAATGTATTGCAATGTAGGTGTAAATTTTGAGAGGTATTTCCCTCTGCAATGTTCATACTGGGAGGCATAATTTTAAGGAGATTGGAGGGTAATATTTGTTACACAGACTAGTAGGTGCATGAGATAGACAGAGATACATTAGTGACGTTTATGAAAGTCTCAGTTTGACACATGGATGATGGAAGAATGGAGGGCTCTATGTGCGGGATGGGTTAAACTGATCTTCGAGTAGATTGTAAGGTTGGCACAATATTGTGGGCCAAAGGGCCTGTACTGTGCTCTAATGTTCTATATTATATGTTTTCTGCAATGCTTACACTTTAATCTTTAAACATGTTTACCCTTAGTCTTTAGGCAAGATAAGAACCTGCAAGTTCACATAGTCCCACATGGCCCAGTGTGAGTGGGCATCAAAGGAATGAGTCCATGACTATAAATAAGGAATATGTTAAGTCTTGTGTGTAGCATAATGAAGTATCCCAAGCATTTCAATCAAGGATATAATTTTACACATTGTTGCCTAGAGAAGGGCATGCATGTCCCAAGAGGATATCCAAGTTATGGATTTATTATCAAAGTATATTACAAAAGTAGCTGATTACATGAGGAAATTACGTTTGGTTAGAAGTTTGAAATTTTGGGATCTGCTTGTTGGGCACACCTTAATTGGGATCAGTAGTTTGGCACTTCCATCACTATATGTAGGGGATTAAGCTGTAAACAAGTGAATCTTTACTCGTGGACTCACAGGAACTGCCACCTCAGTTATCTCACAGCACTGCAGGGTTCGGGAGATGTTCAGTAATGGGAAACAAAGGCCTCTTTTCCTTGGAACGTCGGAAAACGAGGGGAGGTTTAATAGAGATATTCAAAATCATGAGGAGTATAGATAGGATAAAACAAGCAAGGTTTTTCCATTGAGGTTGAGTGAGACTAGAACAATAGACAATAGACAGTAGGTACAGGAGTAGGCCATTCGGCTCTTCGAGCCAGCACCGCCATTCACTGTGATCATGGCTGATCATCCACAATCAGTACCCTGTTCCTGCCTCTCCCCATATCCCTTGACTCCACTATCTTTAAGACCTCTGTCTAACTCTTTCTTAAAGGCATCCAGAGAATTGGCCTCCACTGCCAATTAACCTATAGGTCGTAGGTTAAGGGTGAAAGGCGAAATATTTAAAGGGGTAACTGAGGGGGAGCTTCTTCACTCAAAGAAGTGTGTGTGTGTGAAATGAATAGCCAGTGGAAATGATGGATGCAGGTTTAATTACAACATTTAAGCAAAGTTTGGATAAGTACATGGGTAGAAGATGTTTGGAGGGCTATGGTATAGGTGTGTGTCAACAGGACTAGCGAGAATAACCATTCAGCATGGACTAGATAGCCGAGGGGCCTGTTTCTGTGCTGTATGATTCCATGATGCATATCAAGAGCAAGTACCTGTAGATAACTAAGGTGAGGATAGAACCACTCAAAGATAAAGGAGGGACCATGTGCTTTGTGGTGGATGATGTAAGCGAGGACTTAACTGAGGTATTGATTAAAGAGAATGTTGTGGTGGATAGTAAGCATTTGGAAAATGACAGCCTAATTAGGAACAGTCAGCATGTTTGTATGTAGCCAGTCATGTCTTGCTAACTTGATTGAGGTTTTCAAAGAGGTGATGAAGGTAGAACTGTGTATGTAGTCTACATTGGATTTGGTCAGGTATTTGACAAGGTCCCTCTCAGTGGGTTCATCCAGAACATTAGGATTCACGGGATTTATGGTGACTTAAGTGTTTGGATGCAGAATTGGCTTGCCCATAGAAGGTAGGGAGTGGTAGTTATTCTGGCTGATGTCTGTGATAACAATGATCCATAGAGGTGAGAACTGGCACCTCTGCTGTTGGTGATATACATACAGTGTATAAAAAATCTTGGATAAAAATGTGGATAAGTTTCCAGATGATACAAATATTGGTGGTTTTGTGGATAGTGTCGAGGACAATCAGTGGAAAATAGATCAGTTGCTGATTTAGGCAGAGAAATGGCTGATGGAGTTTAATGCTGCCATATGTCATGTGTTATGAACCCCGTAATTGGGTCACTTACCAGCAGAGATAGAGAGGTCCGTTGAAGTCTGATGATACTATTTTTAACAGTATTTATTAGTAAAAATACACAAAAATAATATCAATGCAAATATACAGATAATATACGTCGTCAATACTAAATCTAAAAGTGCGGGTATAATAATAATCAATAAGAAATAAGCTCTATTGTTGTCTAGGGGATAATGTATTGTCCGATGGAAATATAAAGTTCACTCAGTTCAGGCAGGCTGCAGCCTTTGGGGACCGCTGGGTTGCAATGGTTGGAGAGAGAGAGAGATTTGGAGAGAAACTTGCCGATTTTACTTTTATGATTTTGATCTGTTGGAGTCTCATTGCCATGGCCGTTCACTTGTGGCCTCTCCTTTAGTAAGCCATTCTTCCATGGTGAGCCCGCCAATCCAGGCAAGGGAAGGACACACACGAGCCCCCACCAGCTGTCGCTATTAAACGCTGTCATGGGATTTCTAGCGTTTCTCCTGATGCGTCTAAAGGGGTTGTTCCCCAGACCCTCTTTTATCCTTACTCACGGGGTCTCAGATGTCAGTTAGGTTGGGATGATGCAATCCCTCAACCAGCCCACTCTGGTTGTCCCCTGAGGGGCTTCAATGAATAGTACAGTACTCAGTACACAATTCCGTCTCCAAGAGACAATAGCCGTTATCAATGGTTCCGTTTTTGCTGAGGCCAGGACACATTCCAAACCTTGTGGATTCTGTGTGTCTCTCTCTCATTTCCTGGGTCCCAGACCCGAATTAACAGCGATCTTGCAATTCTCAAACAGGAGGGGGGGGGCGACTTTGTACCCTTCGGCACCTCAGAGTTGCGGCCCATTCGTAACACATGGTGTTACACGCTGTAAAATCAAATGTAAAGGCCAGTACACAGTTAACAGCAGAACCTTTAACATTGTTGAGATACAAAGAGGTCTTGGGGTTCAAGTCCTTGAAAATGACTACATAAGTTGTTTTTATTAGTTGAGACATTGAGTTCAGGAGTCGGAAAGTTATCTTGCAGCTTCATAAAACTCTGGTTAGGCCACATCTGCTGAAATACATTCAGCTGTGCCCTTCCCATTAGAAGAAGGAAGTAGAGTCTTTGGAGAGAGTGCAGAAGAGGTTTACCAGGATGCCATCTGGATTCAAGAGCATGTGCTATAATGAGAGGTTGGATAAAATTTGTTTGTTTTCTCTGGAGTGGTGGAGGCTGAGGGGAGATCTGATGAAAGTTTATTAGATCATGAGGCACATAGGGGAGACGTCCCGTGTTGTATTCCCAGTGTCCAAATGTCTGATACTTGAAGGCATGTTGTTAAGATGAAAGGGCAAAGAGGGTGTGTGGGGAAGATTTTTTACACAATGTTGAGAGTCTGAGGTGGTGATGGAGCAAGCATGACAGAGAGACTTCAAAGACTCTTAGGCACAAGAATATGCAGAGAATGGAGGGGTATGCAGATAGTGTAGGCAGAAGAGATTAGCTTAGCTAGTTTGTACCATTATGAGCTGATGGTCCTCTTATTTTGTTATTTATCAGATCAGTTTCTATGTTTTTCAGCTTGTTTTAAAGATCTGTCTGTTGGCCTGGACTTCCCAGGAGATGACTTCCGTCAGTTTGTAGTAGACGATGAACACAGCTGCCAAAGAGAATGTACAGAGGAGCCTGACTGTCAGTACTTCACCTTTGCAAATGGGTTCTATCGCAACGCTCGGCAGCGGTGAGTCAAACTCTCAAACAACCCAGGAACAAGGAGAAATAAATCTCAGTTTTGTGTAGAGGACGGCAGTCCTGGATCCTTCATCAATCCTATTCCTCTGGCAATTTTTACCCATTTTTTTTAACTCGACAGGAATGATTGCCAAGGGTTAAATTTCTCTGGAGTGTGCATGACCAGTTCAAGAACTAAGTTCAGTTATTAGTGGCACTCTGAGAGAAACTATGTGCAGAAATATTTGATGGATTTGTAAATATTTCACGGCAGGTCACTTTCTGAAATAATTTTGATTCCTTAAAAAGAATGATAGTATGTTTAGTGATTTTGTAGCTATTTCAAATGATGCATTTTTCTTCTGATTGTTCATAGTTATATTTGCTACCTCAAAAAGAGTGAACGAGGAACACCATCAAAGATAACAACTCTGGAGAATGTTGTATCTGGATTTCCTTTAGGGGAATGTGCATTCAGTAAGTCAGGTATGGCCGGAATAATTTTACTTAATAAGGTGAAATAGAAGATTGCTGATTATCTTCATGGTGCTATATTCTATCTTCCTTATTTGTTTAAGTTATCCATGAAAAGATGATATTAATGGAGTATAAACGAGGAGCTAAATTAATGAATTCATGCCATATAATTCTTATCCATAATATTTAATCAATTGAGCTGTTTTGCTGTTTGGAATTGTAAAGGCAACAAACTCTTTGGCCCACTAAATGGGTTCTGTCTGTCAAGGAAGTTAATGCACTAATCTTATACTCTCCCACTTTCCTACCAGCTCCAATTAAATACTACCATTCAAATTCACATTTGGGGTAATTTTCAGTGGAAATTTAACCTAGCAACCAGCATTTCTTCAGGTCATAGTAGCAAAATGGAGAAGCTGAAGGAAACCCACATGATGTTTGGAAGAACGTGCAGACTTCAAATGGTCAGCACTGGAGATTAGGATTGAGTGAGAGTTACTGAAACTGTGAGGCAGTGAAGCTACCCACTGTACCACTGTATTGTCCTTACACAAGCGTTTATATTACACTAAGAGTTGTGAGCCTTGTTTAAGTAATTGTTAGGATTTGATAGATCAGGTGCATCCCTCATTTGTGTTCTCATTATTCCTTGACAATACCCCTGCATTTTCTTATAATTAGTATAGAAAAATATAAATAGGCAGTACAATACTTCTTAAGTTGACAAAGCCACATGACCAAAATCACATGGTTATGAAGTTACAAAGTAGAACCTAAAAGGGAATCACGGGCACTTTATTTTTTGCTTTATCTGTAGTCTTCCTGAGA
Source organism: Hypanus sabinus (assembly GCF_030144855.1). Taxonomy (NCBI): domain Eukaryota; kingdom Metazoa; phylum Chordata; class Chondrichthyes; order Myliobatiformes; family Dasyatidae; genus Hypanus; species Hypanus sabinus. The sequence continues at coordinate 62,350,864 of NC_082719.1, read as the reverse complement.
ATGTTATTTAGCTGCATAGAGCAGTAGATTTCTCGAATCCTTGATACCTCAATATAATGGATACTATTTTTGTTTGGGTCATTATGAATTTTGTTTCATGTTATCTGGTCTACTGAAGTTTTGTGGTTCGTTTCATTGATATTGGCACGGAATTGAATTGAGTTTAGTTCTCACATCCTTCTCATGAGGAGTAAAAATCTTTCTTGCGTCTCCGTCTAAATGTGCAATCATAGTAATTTAAAAACATAGAAACATAGAAAACCTACAGCACAATACAGGCCCTTCAGCCCACAATGCTGTGCCGAACATGTACTTACTTTAGAAATTACTTGGGGTTACCCATAGCCCTCTATTTTTCTAAGCTCCATGTACCTGTCCAGGAGTCTCTTAAAAGACCCTATCATATCCCCCTCCACCACCACTGTCACCAGCAGCCCATTTCATGCACTCACCACTCTGTGTAAAAAAAACTTACCCCTGATATCTCCTCTGTACCTGCTTCCATGCACCTTAAAACTGTGCCATCTCCTGTTAGCCATTTCAACCCTGGGGAAAAGCCTCTGACTATCCACATGATCAATTCCTCTCATCATCTTATACACCTCTTTCAGGTCACCTCTCATCCTCTGTTGCTCCAAGAAGAAAAGGCCAAGTTCACTCAACCAATTATAATAATTTATAATAAATAGAGCAGTCAATGTAACATAGAGATACACTCAGATCAGTGTGAGTTAATCAGTCTGATGGCCTGGTGGAAGAAGCTGTCCTGGAGCCTGTTGGTCCTGGCTTTTATGCTGTGGTGCTGTTTCCTGGATGGTAGCAGCTGGAATAGATTGCGGTTGGGGTGACTTGGGTCCTCAATGATCCTTTGGGCCCTTTTCTCACACCTTTTTTAAATGTCCTAAATCATGGGAAGTTCACAACTACAGGCGTACTGGTCTGTCTGCACCGTTCTCTGCAGTTCCCATACTAGGCAGTGATGCAGCCAGTCAGGATGCTCTCAATTGTGCTATTGTAGAAAGTTCCTAGGATTTGGGGGCCCATACCAAACTTCCTTAACCATCTGAGGTGGAAAAGGCACTGTTGTGCCTTTGTCACCACACAGCCGGTGTGAACAGACCACACGAGGTCCTCACGAGGAACTTAAAGCTGTTTACCCTCTTAACCCCAGATTCATTGGTGTCAATAGGGGTTATCCTGTCTCCATTCCACCTGTCATCCACAACCAGCTCCTTTGTTTTTGCAACGTTGAGGGACACTGCATGTAAAACATGCTTAATATAGCTGGAAATTGTTGCGTGTTAGCTTTATTGAGTTCAGAACTTCATCTTCATGTCATGTTTGATCATTTTGGAACTGACATTTCACAATACTTCTGTCATGGTCCCGATCGTTAATTTCCCAAATTGATTCCAAATCTCTTCAATAATGGCACGCCTGGTTTCCATCAAAGACTCAGTATAAGAACCACTAGTTGCCAGTTTGTTGGTCTTTTTTTCCTGTGAGTAAACTACTATTCCCAATCACTTAGAACTGTTTGTTCTATGCTTAGCTCCAGTTTCAAGGTTTACCTATGAGACTCCATTTCTCTGAGACAAGGCTGTGTGTCAAGTAAAAGCTCTGTGCCAAGGTTGCATATCAGGGCTCTATGTCAAGATCCCTCCTGCTTGCTGTTCGGCGTTTAGGCCCATGTGAACATCCGAACTCAATCTCCGTGCCTGTGTCCTGCAGTTGGGTTTGCTTCAGTCGCTCATTGCAGCAACTTCATTTGTAAAGCGAGAAACTTATCTCCCTCAGTTCTACGACTTTTGTAGCTCTGACCTTGTACTTCAATATTTTCTTCTGGTTTTATAATGCTCTCATATGTCTTCTTGCATGAGATGTAATATTTAAATGAGCTAAGCACAATTACTAAAAATAACAATCATGAGAAATCCTACAGTGGCTGGAAATCCAAAGCAACACACACACAATGCTGGAGGAACTCAGCAAGCCAGGCAGCTTCCAGGGAAATGAATAAACAGTCAATGTTTGAGGCCAGGACTTTTTTTCAGTACTGGAAAGGAAAGGGAAAATTAATGTTGTTACTAAAGAAACACAGCTGGGTCAAATTTTGTATATTATCTCTGATATTAAATTAATTGTCTAATTGTCTAATTGTATGGGCAACTTGATTTTCTTTCCACTAATTTCAATGAAAGCAAACTTGTTTATTTTGTGAGCAACACAATAAGCTATTTTGTAAAATTTTCTTTCTGCAGTGTGTCCAGTGATAGATATAGCCTGGGAAGTAAAATCACAAATCATATGGTTTGGAGAACATTGGCTCAGCAGTTCATGGGGGCCTTCGGGGTTGCCTGATGCATTTTGTTGTGAATTCACTGGTGGATAACTCATTGATTGCACAGGTATCACATGTCATAATGTGGAACAACAAAGGAAAATAGCAGGTAAATGTGGGGCCAGGCCTAGATTCACAGGTTTGCTGGGGAGACGTGCCTAGCCTTTCTGAGTTGGGTTGATAGAGCATTGTTCAGGGGAAAGACAATGGGAGTGGGGTCATACTGGAGAGGAGTTATATTAAGGATCAGGACCAGAGATTCTGTCATCCAGCAGTATATGGCTGGGGTGAAAGGAAGAGGTTTGGGACTATGAGGAGAGCAGAATAGTGATTTAGTGATCGTACTTAGTTTGTGTTCTGAGAACACGATGTGTCTTGTCGTGTGATAATGTAACCAATATAATTGCATTCTAATCCTAGAGAAGTCAACTTTCAAACACAGGTTTGAAAAAAATAAAGATGCCAAATATTTCTAATTTTAGTTTTTGCTTGTTAAATCATATGTTGTTTTAATTAGTTTCAGAATGTAGAAGAGATCTTTCCGAAGACATAGATTTCCCTGGAAATGATATCACCTGGGTCCTTGCACCTGATGTAAATGTCTGTCAACAACTGTGCACTGATCATCCCCAATGCTTATTCTTCACGTTTGTGAAGAGAGAATGGAGCACAGACCACAGAAGGTATTATGGAAGCTGTATGTTTTGTAATGTGTTGGTACTGAAAGATTTCTCAAAAAAATTCTCTTTATTGATAGTGAAATTCCAGTTTGCAATTGAATTCTAACATGATATGAAGAAATTGAGCTAATTTGGCCCAATATTCTGCTCAATGTCTTTCGGAGGAGATCCAATTAATCCTACTCCACTTCAGATACTCATATCTCTTGCCACTTTTTTTTTCTTCCCATTTTTCATTGCTCTCTGTAATATGTAGCCCTGTTTTGGATTTTCTGTCAGAAATGTATTTTTGTCAGAAATATGTTTTTTCTTTCTTATGTTGGATTAATTTACTTGTATTCATCCTTGGGAGGAATGGGAGGTATCCCTTATCCTTTTTCGTTTACTTGTAAGTTAAGTTGCTTTCAGCATCTTTAAGAATCTGACCACAGAAATACTTGTTCCATCAACAGCAAGCTATTGACAACATATACATGCACAGGCATTCCCAGATGTGAATTGACGAGCCAAGGGGGAGGGGGGAACACAACATTGGCTGATGAAGTTGTAGGCCTCATTCTGTCAGCAAAAGTTTCAAATCCCTGCCCTCAATTCAACACTTGCTATAACAAAACTATTGAACTGCCAACCCTATGCAAATGCTGTTGGTTTCCTCTTCTGTACTCTTGCTGTGTATGGTAAAGCTTGATCTAACTGCAGGTGATTTGGCTTGTCATGGTGTCATAGAGCAGAGTAACAGGCCCTTGGCCCAACTATGTCCATTCTGACTTTCAATTACCCTTTTATACTAATCCCATTTACCAACACTGCAATTGTACTCAAATATTGCTTGACAATTCAAGTGCTCATCCAGGTGCATAGACATATTGTGAGTGGACCTGCGTCCACCAGCCTCTGAGGCAGTGTGTACTACAATCCACCCACCGTGTGGGTGAAAAATCCCTGTCTGAATTCCCAAACTCTTGATAATAATTCTAGTACACGTAAGAGGCAGGGAGAGAAAGAGGGAGTACAAATCTTTTAGTTCTGATGGGTCCTGAGGTAAGGAGAGAGCAAGGAGGCAGTGCAAAATTATCTTCCTCAGCAGCTGCCATCTCCCTCCTACAGGATCTTCTAACAGGTTGATGTCCATTGTCAGGAATTGTACTATGTTGGGTTTGTATGCATTCCCCACTCATGGTTCCGCAGGCTCTGGGGTCCAATCCCACTCCTGACACACAAGTTCTATTGAAGCTCCATGTATCACCGAGGGAAGGCCATCTTTAAACAAGTGCCTAGTTTTTTTTATTCCAGTTGGAAAAAAATGACCCCATTTTTGAAGTCCTGTTTAATATCAACCCAATCATCTGCAACACGATAATAAATAATCTGTCCATCCTCACAATGCTATTTGTAGGATCTTGCTTCATAGTGGTTTGATGGCTCTTTAGCATTTGCTGATTGCTGGGTTTGTTAGGAATTTAAATGATGGAAATGTAGTTGCATTGGTAGCTTATTTTAGATGCTGTGAAATATTTGGTACCTAATACCTTTGAGGGAAAGATATCTTCCAAAGACTGGGAAATGAAATTGTATTGGTATTTGGAAAGTGATTAGAATTTCATTGGACTTTCCTACATTTATTTGGTTGACAGTGGATTAATCTTCATTACAACTGAATATTTTCCAGATTTTACTGTTACCTAAAGCAAACTGCAACTGGAGCAGTATCAAGGACAACAAAGTTACAAAACGTTGTAAGTGGATTTTCCCTCAAACAGTGCAAGAATCTGATCAGTCGTAAGTAAATATTAAAACATTTTTAAATTTGTTTTTTCCTTTAGGTGGTTTCTTCACATACTGATAATGAACTCAGGCCATATTTTAAATATTCATTTTCAGGACATAGTTATCATGAACAAGGCTATTCTCTTGTTGCCCTTGAGAAGGTCTGAGGGTATGTTACCACCAATCTGCATAGACTGTGGTCTTCCGGTTAGGATGTCAAGGATCCAATTGCAAAGGGAGGTGCAGAGGCCCAGGTTCTGCAACTTCTCAATCAGTATTGTGGGAATGATGGTGTTAAATGCTGAGCTATAGTCGATGAACAGCATCCTGACTTAGGTGTTTGTATTGTCTAGGTGGTCTAAAGCCATGTGGAGAGGCATTGAGATTGCGTCTGCCGTTGACCTATTGTCATGATAAGCAAATTGCAATGGGTTCAGGTCCTTGCTGAGGCAGGAGTTCATTCTGGTCATAACCAACCTCTCAAAGCATTTCATCACTGTGGATGTGAGTGCTACTGGGTGATAGTCATTAAGGCAGCTCACATTATTCTTCTTAGCCACTGGCATATTGTTGCCTTTTTGAAGCAAGTGGGAACTTTGCCCGTAGAAGTGAGAGGTTGAAAATATCCTTGAATACACCCGCTAGTTGGTTGGCACAGCTTTTCGGAGCCTTACCAGGACCTTCTGCTTTGTATGTGTTCAATTTCTTTAAAGACAGCCTAATGTCGGCCTTTGAGATGGAGATCACCGGGTCATCAGGTTCAGCAGGGATCTTCACAGCTGTAGTTGTGTTCTCCCTTTCAAAGCAGGCATAGAAGGCTTTGAGTTCATCTGGTAGTGAAGCATCACTGCCGTTCATGCTATTGGGTTTTGCTTTGTAGGAAGTAATGTCTTGCAGACTCTGGCAGAGTTGCCATGCATCTGATACTACTTCCAACCTTGACTGAAGTTGTCTCTTCACTCTTGAAATAGCCCTCTGCAAATCATACCTGGTTTTCTGGTACCAGCCTGGGTAGCCAGATTTGAATGCCACAGATGTAGCCTTCAGACGACGTACCTGCTGGCTCATTCACCGCTTTTGGTTTGGGAATGTACAGTAAGTCTTTGTAGGCACACACTCATCCACACAGGTTTTAATGAAGTCGGTAACAACTGCAGCATACTCATCCAAGTTTGAAGATGAATCCCTGAATACAGTCCAGTCCATCAGTTCAAAGCAGTCCTGTAGGTGCTCCTGTGCTTCCCTTGTCCAAACCTTCTTGGTCCTCACTGCTGGTGCTACAGTCTTCAGTCTCTGCCTATACGCAGGGAGTAGAAGTACAGCCAGATGATCAGACTTCCCAAAGTGAGGGTGTGGAATAGCACGGTAAGCATTCTTGATGGTGGTGTAGCAAGGGTCCAGTGTGTTGTTTCCTCTGGTATTGCAAGTGATCTGTTGATGGTAATTGCTTAGTGATTTTTTTCAGACTGGCCTTGTTAAAATCTCCCTAAACGATGTCATGAACAAGGCTATTCTCATGTTGCCCTTGAGAAGGTTTGTGGGCTGCTTTCTTGAACTGCTGTACTGCAGTGTTTTGATGAGGAACATGCAGTCCAGGATTTAGACCAAGTGTGGATAAAAGGCCTGTAATATTGTTCCAAGTGAAGACGCTGTAGGCTTGGAGGGCAACTTGTAGATGTTAATGTTTCCATGTGCCTGCATGATGGTAGAGGCCATGGAATTTGGCATTGTTGTCAAGAGTTTCCAAGACAATCAGGTTATTGGAGTAACTGTTAACTTTGAAGTCAAACGCACCTCCATTGACAAAAAAAATCTAGGACCTTCTTTGAATAACAACATTTATGAATCGAGTGCTATTCTTCATTCAGCGTTCTGCAGATAAACAGTGGTAACACCCTGACATCCTCTGGCAAGAACTTTCATTTTTTTGACCCCCTTTGTTATTTAGAAAACTTAAACATTTCCCTCAATGGTATCTGCAAGACCTGAAGTTTACAGAACAGCTGAGGAATGAATCAGGAAGGAGGCTGAAAAATCACAGGGCGTGCGAGAGGACTAGATCATTGTCAGGAAATATGGCACCTCCATGTTACACTTGGCAACTGCAGAAATTGCTGTGCATTTGAGAATAGTGATCAATGTGGGTAAAATCCCATACATCATTATAACCAAATCTAGGCTGATATGGGGAACTGTTATTATGAGCAAATGTCAATCATTTAAATTGTTTCTAAATAGATTAAAGTTATTTCATAACTTTTATTAATTTCCACTTGTCATTAATTTCTCCTCTTAATTTTTTACAGTTTGTTATGAAAAATTTTTTGATGGCATCGACTTTCCGGGGAATGATCTTCGTCATTCTGTAGTCGAGGATGAACACAGTTGCCAGCGTAAATGTACCGAGGAGCCTCACTGTCAGTTTTTCACCTTTGTGAAAAAGGAATTTCACGATGAAGTACAGCGGTTAGTCAATAAACCAATATTCTGCAATGCAATAAATAATGAGGGAATACAAATAGAAGTTAAGTATTCTCAGACCCTTAATCTATCATCATGCAGGTAGGCATGCAAGTACAGCAGGCGGTGAAAAAGGCAAATGGTATGTTGGCATTCATAGCAAAAGGATTTGAGTACAGGAGCAGAGAGGTTCTACTGCAGTTGTACAAGGCCTTGGTGAGACCACACCTAGAGTATTGTGTGCAGTTTTGGTCCCCTTATCTGAGGAAAGACATTCTTGCCATAGAAGGAGTACAAAGAAGGTTCACCAGATTGATTCTGGGGATGGCAGGACATTCATATGAAGAAAGACTGGATTGACTAGGCTTATACTCACTAGAATTTAGAAGATTGAGGGGGGATCTTATTGAAACGTATAACATTCTAAAGGGATTGGACAGGCTAAATGCAGGAAGATTGTTTCCGATGTTGGGGAAGTCCAGAACGAGGGGTCACAGTTTAAGGATAAAGGGGAAGCCTTTTAGGACCGAGATAAGGAAAAACTTCTTCACACAGAGAGTGGTGAATCTGTGGAATTCTCTACCACAGGAAACAGTTGGGGCGGGTTTAAGAGGAAGTTAGATATGGCCCTTGTGGCTAATGGGATCAGGGGGTATGGAGAGAAAGCAGGTACAGGGTTCTGAGTTGGATGATCAGCCATGATCATACTGAATGGCAGTGCAGGCTCGATGGGCCTAATGGCCTACTCCTGCACCTATTTTCTATGTTTCTATCATTTTCTCTCACATCTTTGTGCATTTCTACACACACACACACACACACACACCCCCCCCCCCACCCTTAGAGGACCAATTCACCTAGTACCGACAAGAAAGGAAATGAAATCTGCAGACTGATCTTGTGAAGAATTTAAGTCACACAGTGATTTTGTAATTCTTTCTAGCTGCACATGTTACCTCAGAAACAATGAAAAAGGAACTCCATCAAGAATAACAGTTCTATCGAATGTTATGTCAGGATTTCCTTCAAGGAATTGTGAGTTCAATAACACAGGTATGTCCAGAATTATTCCCATCTCTTTATTCTGAAAGCAATGTTTCTGAAATTAATGGCACAAATTCCTTTCTTTCTTTATCTATTTAGCACTGATAATTTATCCAAGTATAGCTGTGGTACTTTATCCAAGTATAGCCAGACTCTTATGGGGTTGAGATTCACTGTATCTTTAATCAATTTAATTCATATTAGAAAATGATGAATGTTGTTAACTATACATTATTTTTGGTCACATGGATGCAATGTTTCTAGAATATTTCATGTCATTTAATACTTGCTTTTAGCGTTATTATGTAGCAGATAACATTGATATATATTGTAGCGAGGTTCAGGCTTGCCCGTAAAGAAGCACTTCTTTACAAGTAATTGATGCTAAAAAAAAACTAATCTCATTTCATTGCAGGATGTGTACATGAGTTGGCTGTAAACACTGATTTTCCCGGAAATGATATTGAGTCAGTTCTTGTCCCAGATGTAAAGTATTGTCAAAAATTGTGTACCGACCATAAAAATTGTCAGTTTTTCACGTATTTGACAAGTGATTGGAACACTGACAAACGAAGGTAAATCATATCTTCATTCGGAACGTTCAGTGACACATGAAAAGTATTGATAACTGATCACATCCTAAATAGTGATTCTTATCACCAAGTAAGACAAGGGTAGTTCTCCACTAAGTATTATGCCATTGTGATTTGGAACTATTGAACCATTTTTAGATTCTAAGTCAAGGACTACCTTCATTATGAAACATGCGTTGTTGACTTATAAGATGGGTGACCAGTAGCTTCTGAAGCTCAGTTAGGAATGATTTATAATTGCGTATTTTCAATTCCATAAATTGAATAAAAATAACAATTATATTAATGTTTACCAATAAAAGACAACAATTACTAAAATTAGAGTCACCCCTCCCAATTATGGCATTGAAAATGTGTGCATCATCAGAATGGAGTTTAATGGACCAGCCAATACCTTTTTAAAATATAGCACAATACCATGAAGCCCACTTCACAACCATTGGAAGTAAAATATTTGATAGAGATCGTTAGCTACATGGACTTCAGTTAGTGCAACGTGACAAATCCTTGTAGAAATCAATGGCTGATGAGCTCATGGTAGACTGGTCCAGGAGATTAAGATGTGTAATGTGCACAGTGAATTGGTAGTTTGAAATCAGGATTAGTTTGCCAAGTTAGTGATGGAAAGTTGTTATTCTGTATGGAAGGCCATGACCGGCGGTGTTTGATAGGAATCAGTGTTGGGATCACTGATGCTTGTGATGTAAATAAATAGCCTGGATGAAAATGTAGATAGTTGATTTGTAAATCTGCCGATGACCCAGAGGTTGTTGAAGTTGTAGGTAGTGTTGAGGACTATCTACATAGTAACTTTCTATGATTCATATTCAAGGACACTATACACCAGCATCCTTCAATAATATACGTTTTAAAAATCCATCTGTTCTATTTTTTCTGCTCAAGTAGATGACCTCGTATGTTTCCACATCATATTCCATACTGGTCATATACTTGCCCATTCACATAGCCTATGTATTTCCTCTTGAAGTCTTCCTGCATTCTCCTCAAAGCCATACTACCACCAGCTATCGATCAACAGCAGACTTGGATATGCCATACGTGACCCTCTCATTGAAATAGATGGTGAATAATTGGTGTCCTGGCACTGATCCGTCTGTCTTTTGTACCTTTCTCCACATAAGAACCTCATGACCAGAAAGGATGGATCTGGCTGTACTGAGCAGGCAATGTTGTGTTGGTATTCTGACAGTATCCAAAATATTTAGTGAGGATTAATTGTGTTTTGCCATCCTTATGCCTATAATTGGGGCTATAGATTCCTGTTCCAAAGTCAATAAACTTAAAATAAAATAAAAAAAGACAGGAACACAAGAGGTTCTGTTGGAAATCTTGAGCGACACATTAAAAATGCTAGAGGAACACAGCAAATTGGGCATCCCACAGTTGACATTTTGGGTCAAGACCCTTCATCAGGACTAGAAAGGATGGGTCAGAACCCAGAATAATGTGGAAGGAGGGGAAGGAGTGCAGGCTGGCCTGTGATAGGTGTGATCTGGTTGATGAAAAGAGGTGTCTTCTTCTCCACTGCTGTCTATTGTCTCCCTTTGGTTCCTCCTTCCCATTCTTCCATGGTCACTGTCCTATTAGATTCCTTCTTCTTCAGCCTTTACCTTTCCCTTCAATTTCCTCCCAACTTCTTACTTTGTTCCCCTCCCCTATCCAACCACCTTCCCCCTTACCTGATCTCAACTATTAGTTGCCAGCTTGCTCTCCTTTCCTTCCCCTCACCTTTTTATTCTGGATTCTGCCCCCTTCCTTTCCAGTCCTCATGAAGCATCTTGGCCTGAAATGTTGACTCTTTCTTTTCTTCTCTTGAATCTTCCAGCAGTTTTTGGGTTGGACCCAAAAAACCAGATTGGACCTTTAGACCTTCATCTGAAATGTTTTTGACATGAAATGCAAATGCTTTTCCTCTTTCAATAGATCGTCTTTCACCTGAGCTATATAAACAAATTTTGTTTTTATTTCAGATTTATAAACTCGGTTTTGTTTTAATTTTTTAGTGAAAATCAATATTTAGGATTTAACAAAATGATTCTCATTACGTTTCAGATTTTATTGTTATCTTAAAAAGAACCTGGAAGGGGAACCAACCCTTAAAACAGACTTACAGAATGTTGTCTCGGGCTATTCTCTGAAACAGTGCAGGACATATAACTGTAAGTCAAACATTGAGAAGCAGTTGTTAAATTATGGTTTGGATCTGTTACTTATCTTGTTTCCATGGGAAATGATGTTTTGCAATGTAAATTGCAAATTGAATAAAACAAGTTATATTTATGTTGAGTAATAAAAGATAACAATTACTATAATTGTTGTTGCTCCTCCCAATTATGGCATTCAAAAATGCAATGTGGGAGTAATGTAGGAATTTCAATGAGAGATTGACATTTTGGGAACTGTATGTCTGACACAACTTGCTTTCCCTGATTTGTTATAATGTATATGCATTTCATCACCTAAATTTATTACCAAAATACATATATGTCACCATATGCTACCTTGATATTCACTTCTTGCAGTCATTTACAGGGAAATAAATAAATACAATAAAATTTGTGAAGAGCAACATAAACAGAGACTAACATGCATCCAACATGCAAACGAAGACAAATTGCATAAATCTAATAAAAATAAATAAGTGAGAACATCGAATCCCTTAAATTGAGTCTGTAGATTGTGGAATCAGTTCAAAGTTGAGGCAAGTGAAGTTATCCACACTGGTCAGTAGCTTGATGGATGCAGGGTAATAACTCCTCCTGACTCTGGTGGTGTGGGACCTAAGGGTTCTGTAGCTCTTGCCCAATGGTAGCAGCAAGATGAGAGCACGACCTGGATGGTGGGAGTTCTTCACGATAGATGCTGCTTTCTTGAAGCAGTGCTCCTTGTAGATGTGCTCAATGGTGGGAATGGTGTTTCCTGTTATGGGCTGGCCTGTATCCACCTCTTTCTGTAGGCTGTTCCACTTCTCGACATTGGTGCTTCCATACCAAGCTGAGATGCAAACAGTCAGGATACTGTGCATCTGTAAAAGTCTGTCAGATGATGTGCCGAATCTACGCAAACTTCTAAGGAAGTAGAAACACTGTTAAGCCTTTGTGATGGCACTTATGTGTTGGTCCAAGGACAGATCCTTTGATATGGTAATTTAAAGTTACTGACCGTCTCCACCTCTGATGCCTCAATGTGGACTGGCTCATGGAACTTCAGCATTTTCCTCTTTGGTTTTGCTGACGTTGAATGAGATCTCCCTCTTAAGTGCCGATTTGTCACCAGCTTTGATTCAGCCAAGAACAGTGCTGTCATCAGCAAACTTAAACCTGGCATTTGAGCTGTACTTGGCCACCCAGTCATAGGTATAAAGCAAGTAGAGCAGCATTTTGGTGCAACTGTACTTCTGGTGATTGTGGAGAAGAATCTGTTGTCAATTCGTACTGGAACTTGAGGATCCACTTGCGCAAAGAGGTATCAAAACCTAGATCTTGGAGCTTAACGATTAGTTTCAAGAGGATGATAGTGTTGAATGCTGAGTTGTAGTCAATGAAGAGCATCTTGTTGAAAACATCTTCAAAGTCCGGATATTCCAGAACTGAGTGAAGAGCCAATGAAATAGCATCTGCTGTTGATCTGTTGTGATGGTATGCATCTTAACAGAAAGTCTCACTGGCAGAGCAAATACGATGGAGACTGAGTAACTGAGTAAGGTGAGTGAGCTGCCCCAGAGTGGACATGACAAGTTCTTTCTCTGGAGGTGCTACCCCTCCCTGGGCACTCCATACATCTCAATTCACAGTAGAACAAAGAAATACAATGGAATCAATGAAAACTATACACTACAAACACTGACAAACAACTAAAGTGCTAAAAAAGACGAATTGACGAATTGTGCAAATATGAATAGTCATAGGGTATTTTCTGTTGTGCAGACCTTTTAACCTACTCCAACATCAATCTAATGCTTCTCTCCCACATTGTCATCCATTTTTCTTTCATCCATGAGCCTATCTAAGACTATCCGAAATGTCCCTAATGAATCCACCTCCACCATTACAGCTGGTAGCATGTTCCACCACTCTATGTAAAAAGCTACCCCTGATATCCCCCCTATATGTTCCTCTGATCACCTTAAAATTATACTCTCTCATATTATACAACTTTACCAAGTCACCTTTCTTCCTCCTTCACTCTAATGAGACAAGCGCTGGCTCATTCGACCATTCCTCATGAAACATGCTCTCTAATCCAGGCAGCATCCTGGCATCTCCCCTACCTCCTCTCTAAAGCCTTCACATTCTTCCTATAATGAGGAGACTAGAACTGAACACATTATCTATGAGCATTTGGAAACCACGGCCTAATGAGGAACAGTCTGCATGGCTTTATGTGGGGCAAGTCATGTCTTACTAACTTGATTAAATTTTTCAAAGAGGTGATAAAGGTGAGTGGTGAAGGTTGAGCTGTCGATGTTGTCTATATGTATTTTAGTAAGATGTTCAACATAAGATTAGATTAGATTCAACTTTATTGTCATTGTGTCGAGTACAGATACAAAGCCAAATGAAATGCAGTTAGCATCTAATGAGAAATACAAAGAATAGTGTTATTTACAGAATAACTGCGAATAAAAAGTAAGTGCTACAGCATACAAATATAAAAGTACTGAGACAGTACAATATGGGTGCAATACTGTTTAGCGCTGTGATGTGAGGTTCAGCGGGGTCACAGCCTCGGGAAAGAAGCTTTTCCTAAGTCTGTTGGTGCGGGAGCGGAGGCTCCTGTAGTGCCTACTGGATGGGAGGAGAGTAAAAAGTCCATGGTTAGGGTGAGATGCATCTTTGATAATACTTCTTGCTCTGTCCAAGCAGAGTTTATGGTAGATGTTCTCAATGGTGGGCAATTGGGTGCCGATAATCCGCTGGGCAGTTTTCCCCACCTGCTGGAGTGCTTTGCGGTCCTATATGGGACAATTGCTATACCACACTGAGATGTAGTTGGTGAGTGTGCTCTGAATGGTACAGCGGTAAAAGTCCGTCAGTATCCTGGGACAGAGGTGAGCTTTTTTGATGCTCCGCAGGAAATAAAAGCGCTGTTGTGCCTTTTTGATCAGGATGGAGGAGTTCAGGGACCAGGTGAGATCCTGGGAAATGTGGACACCAAGGAATTTGAAGCTTGATACATGCTCCTCTACAGCTCCATTGGTGTAGATGGGGACATGTGTGTGGCTCCTAGCATGCCCAAGACCACAATGGTCCCTCATCCGGAAGATGCATGGGATTTATGGTGACTTGGCAGTTTGCATTCAGAATTGGCTTGCACAGAGAAGACAGAGAATAATACTTATTCATTAATACTTATTAATAGACTTATTCTAGCTGGAGGTCTGTGACTAGCGGTAAGCTGCAGGGTTCCATAATGGAACCTCTGCAGTTTGTGTTATATGCTTGTAAATTATCTGTATGAAGATGTAGGTGGGTGGAATTTGCTGAAGATACATAAATTGTTGTCATTATAGGTAATATTGAAGAATACTGAAGGATATAGTGGGATATAAATCAATTAAGGTTATATGTCGAGAAATGGCATGTGGTGTTCAATCTGATCAAATGTGAGGTATTGCACCTTGCAAAATCAAATGTAAAAGGGCAGTACTTTGCTAATGGCAAGATTCTTAACCATATGGATATAGAGAGAGATTTCGGGGTTTAAGTCCCAAACTCCCTGGAAGTGGCTGCACAGGGTCATAGGCTGGTAAGGATGGCATTCAGCATGCTTGCATTTATTCATTTAAACATTCGGTTCAAGTGTTAGGATGGTTTGTGGCAGCTTTATGAACCTTTAGTTAGGCCCTGTCTGCTGTATTGAATTCAATTCTGATCCACTATGGAGAAGGTGCAGAAGAAGTTTACAAGATGCTGCCTTAGAGGCTCTTTAGTAGCACAGGAAAGTGCAGAGACTAGACACTAGAGGAATACAGTCATTGTATATTCAAAGGGCTTAGTTTACTTAGGCATTTATTTACCAGTTTAATTAGTTCCACACAATACAAGGAGCTGAGGGGCCTTTTCTCTTCGCCATCAGCTCACATTCCCATGTTTTTCAGCTTGTTTTAAAGACCTGTTTGTTGGCCTGGACTTCCCAGGAGATGACTTCCGTCAGTTTGTAGTAGCCGATGAACACAGCTGCCAAAGAGAATGTACAGAGGAGCCTGACTGTCAGTACTTCACCTTTGCAAATGGGTTATATCGCAACGCTCGGCAGCGGTGAGTCAAACTCTCAAACAACCCAGGAACAAGGAGAAATAAATCTCAGTTTTGTGTAGAGGACGGCAGTCCTGGATCCTTCATCAATCCTATTCCTCCGGCAGTTTTTACCCATTTCCTTTAACTCTACAAACATGTTTACAGCTTTGCAGTGACCATGGCCAGTTTGAGAACTAAGTTCACTTATTAGTCATGAGAGATTCTGCAGATGCTGGAAATCTGAGCAACACACACAAAATACTGGAGGAACTCAGCAGGCCAGGCACCATCTATGGAGTGGAACAGTCGATATTCAGACTGAAATGTTGACTGTCTATTCCTGTGCATCGATGCCGCATGATCTACTGAGTTCCTTTAGCATTTTGTGTGTATTGTCTGCTTATTAGTGTCAGCTGCGTATGTGCTGAAATGTTTGATGGTTTTGTCAATATCTCACAGCAGGCTGCTTATTGCCATGATTTTGATGCTGCAAAAAGAATAACAAAATGGTTGCTTATTTTGTCAGTATTTCAAACCAGGTATTGTTTCACTGATTACTCTTAGTTACATTTGCTACCTCAAAAAGAGTGAACGAGGAACACCATCAAAGATAACAACTCTTGAGAATGTTGTATCTGGATTTCCATTCAGAGAATGCAGGTTCAATAAGACAGGTATGGCCAAAATAACTTTAGTTAGTGAAAAGCAAAACTCAAGATTGCTGTCATTATTAATTATCTTCACAACACTGTATTCTATCTTATTTATTTATTTTTTTCAATATAAGGATGATATTGTGTAGTCTAACTTTGCAGCTAATGAATTCATACCATGTAATTCTCATCCATAATGCTTCTCCAGTTGAGAGTCCCTTTACAGTTTTGCCAGTTGGAATCATAACAGCTGCAGCGTTTTCAGCCCACTGTATGTGTTCCAACCGTCAAGAAAATACGTGCACTAATCTTGTACTAATCCCTTTTCATTCTCCTGCATGCCTATCAATTACAACCAAATTATTATCCTTTGCAATGCTCTGCAATTTCTCGTCATTAGTTAAAGCAATGTAAGAAAGGTAAACAGCACACGTTTGAAAAAGATACTTGAAACAAGGATATATAACTGTGTCGTTACAAAACAGAAACTAAAATGAATCAAAGCATTTTGAAATTGGTTTAGTATCTGTAATTAACCTGAGCGTGCCATTTCAGTTCTAGGAGTCCTGGATACATTAATCTAATAGATATTATTTTGAGTTTGGGTAATTATGTATTTAGTTCAATGTTACCTGCTCTAATGAAATACTGCCTACATGTAATTTCATTCATAGTGACACTGGAGAATTTAATGTTCATGGCTTGAGGTAAACCACCCAGGTGGAATTTGAGGTGCTATTCAAACTAGTTTGCTTTTTAATTAGCTGTAATTGTAGTTCCTGCTTTGTTAAATCATATAATGTTTTAATTAGTTTCAGAATGTAGAACAGCTCTTTCTGAAGACATAGATTTTCCTGGAAATGATATCACCTGGGTCCTTGCACCTGATGTAAATGTCTGTCAACAACTGTGCACTGATCATCCCCAATGCTTATTCTTCACATTTGTGAAGAGAGAATGGAGCACAGACCACAGAAGGTATGGTGTAAGCTGTATGTGTTCAAAAACATGTTTGTACTGAAAATCTTGATTGTTGGTGCCAGATGGGGTGCTTTGATTATCTCAAAAACTGTTGATCTCCTTGGGACTTTCATACACAACAGTCTCTAGACTTTACAGAGAATGGCACAAAAAGCAAAAGCCATTCAAGTGAGCGGTAATTCAGTGGAAAATGCCTTGTTAATGAGAGAGGTTGATGGAGAATGGCCGGACAAGCTGACAGAAAGGCACCAGTGTTACAACAGTGATCTCCAGAAGGGTATCTCTGAATGCACAACACATTTCTCCTTGAAGTGGATGAGAAAAAAACTTTTACTTTTGTTTTTTATTTGAGTTTTTTTCATTGAGATAGTTGAGTGTAGACCAATTTTTAATTACACATTTCAGGATTTGGTTATGATAGCAAGGCCAGAATCTATTGTCCACAAATACACACAAAACTTTATTACATACAATATGTGTTATCCGTCTCCAATTGAGGAAGAGGCTTTTTTTCAAAGCAGGAAAAATGAAATTGCATTTGTATCTAGAAGGTTATTAGAATTTCAGTGGCCTTTTCTGTGTTTATTTGGTTGACAGTGGATTAATTAACATTATAACTGACCATTTTTCAGATTTTACTGTTATCTAAAGCAAACTGCAACTGGAACAGTCTCAAGGACAACAAAGCTACTTAACGTTGTAAGTGGGTTTTCCCACAAACAGTGCAGGAATCTGAAGAGTTGTAAGTAAAGAAAAGAACTTTTACTTCTGTTTTTTATTTGAGTTTTTTTTCATTGAGATAGTTACGTGTAGACCGATTTTTAATTACACATTCCAGGATTTAGTTATCATAGCAAGGCTAGAATCTATTGTCCCTCACTCACTGGCCTTGAGAAGGTATGCGGACTGCTTTCTTAAACTGCTGTAGTGTGTCTGATGAGGAAAGTGAAGTCCAGGATTTAATCCCAGTGAAGATGAAAGGCCTGTGATGTTGTTCCCAGAGAGGATGATGAATGATTGCTGGGGAACTGATAGGTATTGATGCATCCTTTGTTTGCATTGGTGGTAGAGGGCATGGAATGAGAGGAGTTCACAGAGCTGCTGAGATGATTGTGTCATTGGAGCAATCTTTGAACTTGAAGTCAATAACATTTTTATTGCAAAACAATTCAATGACATATCAAGTCAAGTCAAGTCAAGCCACTTTTATTGTCATTTCAACCATAACTGCTGGTACAGTACATAGTAAAAATGTTTTTTCAGGACCATGGTGTTACATGACACAGTATAAAAACTAGACTGAACTACGTAAAAAACAACACAGAAAAAAATGACACTAGGCTTCAGACCTAGCCAGGACTGCATCAAGCGCACAAAACAGTGCAGGCATTACAATAAATGATAAACACGACAACAGGCTTTGGGTATTGAGGAGTCTGGTAGCTTGGGGGAAGAAACTATTACATGGTCTGGGCGTGAGAGCCCAAATGTTTCAGTGCCTTTTCCCAGATGGCAGGGAGGGAGAAGAGTTTGTATGAGGAGTGCATGGGGTCCTTCATAATGCCGTTTGCTTTGCAGATGCAGTGTGTAGTGTAAATGTCTGTAATGGTGGGAAGAGAGTCCCCGATGATCTTCTCAGCTGACCTCACTATCCACTGCAGGGTCTTGCGATCCGAGATGGTGCAATTTCTGAACCAGGCAATGACACAGCTGCTCAGGATGCTCTCAATACAGCCTCTGTAGAATGTGATGAGGATGGGGGGTGGGAGATGGACTTCCCTCAGCCTTTGCAGAAAGTAGAGATGCTGCTGGGCTTTCTTTGCTTTGGAGCTGGTGTTGAGGGACCAGGTGAGATTCCTCACCAGGTGAACAGCAAGAAATCTGGTGCTCTTAACCATAACAAAACAATAACAAAAAGAAAAGGTTATAATTCAATCACCAGTCTTCAGCTTTCAGCAGTAGTGATCACTGGTGACCCTGACGATACAGTACTGTGCAAAGGTGTTAGGAACATGTACATACTACAGCTAGGATGCCTAAAACGTTTGCACAGTACTCTAGTAGTTTTATGTATTGCACTGTACTGCTGATCCAAAATAAAAAAACAAACATCATGACCTGTGTGAGTGATGATAAACCTGTTTCTGATATGGGTCTCTATTGTGGACTGAGAATGGGAAGGGAGCAGAAAGAGGTGTATCATGACTGGGAAAAGTAGGAGGAAGAAGGGAGGGAGCAGGAAGAACCAGAGAGACATTCTGTAATGATCAGTAAACCAATAGTTTGGAAGCAAATGACTATCCCTGCTGTCTCAGGCCTGGGTGTGACTGCACCTGCACCACCCTCTGCCCTGGCACTCCTTCTCTGCCACCTGTTCCGCGCCCTTCCTGTGCTGCTGCACCCTCACCATTCCCAACATCGTTTGCTTCTGCCAGATTTACAGACTTGCTCTCCACTCCAAGTTGACAAATTCAGTACCGTGCGGAAGTCTTAGCAATCCCAGCTATATATATGTGCCTAAAACTTCTGCACAGTACTGTAACACTTTGACATTCTCTGGCAAGAGCTTTCCTTTTATTTTTATTTAGTTACTGAGATACAGCATGGAATAGGCCCTTCTGATCCTATGGCTGCACTATGCAGCAACCCCCGATTTAACCCCAACCTAAATGGTGGGACAATTGACAACGAACAAATCATCTTTCAACAAGTACACCTTTGGACTGTGGGAGGAAACCGGAGCACCAGGAGGAAACCCACGCAGTAACAGGGAGAATGCACAAATTCCTTACAGGCAGTGGCAGGAATTGAAACCGGGTTGCTGAATAGTACAGTGTTGTGCTAATCACTACGCCACTCTTCTACTATTTGGACAGCCCTAAACATCCACAAGATGTGAAGTCTACAAGACGCTGAAGAGCAAATCAACTGGAAGGCTGAAAACTCAGGATTTTCGGGGGGTAAGGGTGCAGGATCACTGTCTGGAAATTTTACACTTCCATGTTATACTAAGCAAGTGGAGAAATTGATGGGTGCTCATTTGACAATAGTGATCAATGTGTAAAATCCCAGATATCATTGCGGTCAGATTCAGCCTAATATTTTGAATGGGTATGCAGAACTGTTATTATGAGAAAATGTCATTCGTTTGAACTATTTCTTAATTGATTTCATTTATTTCATAACTTTAATTAATTTCAGGTCAATCATTAATTTCTCTTCATATCTTTTTTTCAGCTTGTTATGTTAAAATATTTGATGGTCTGGACTTTCCGGGGAATGACTTCCATCAGTCTGTAGTCGAGGATGAACACAGTTGCCGGCGTAAATGTACCGAGGAGCCTCACTGTCAGTTTTTCACCTTTGTGAAAAAGGAATTTCACAATGAAGTACAGCGGTTAGTCAATCAACCAATATTTGGCAATGCAATAAATAATCAGAGCATTCAAATAGAGGAGTGTTTTCTCAGATTCTTGATTTATTGTCATTTCTTCATGCTCAACAAGTATCTCCACTATAAGTAAACACCTTTCAGAACTAATTCACCTAGGTCAAAAACAAAATTGGCTTAGTGATCTTGTAAAGAATTCAAGCTATATAATGATTTTCTAATTGTTTGTAGTTACATTTGTTACCTCAAAAACAATGAAAAAGGAACTCCATCAAGAATAACAGTTCTTACGGATGTTATGTCAGGATTCTCTTTGAGGAGATGTGAGTTCAATAACACAGGTATGTCAGACTTACTTTCCTCTCTTTAGTGTGAAAACGGTGATTCTGAAATTAATGATACAAATTCTCTTTGTTACTCTGTTTAATTCTGATAATTTTTCAAATATGGCTGAGACAGTGTGGGAAGCAATGCAGTAAAATGATGAATAATGCATCATGTATAATTTCTGCAGTTAGTAATAAAATAAAATAGCCAGTGTCTGCAAACTAATAATAAACATTTTGACTCATTACTCAGAGAATGCACTGAAGAATTTGTCATAACTAATAAATTATGGATCTCAATTAAATCAATCAGACGATATCTTGAATTAAAATAGTATTTGTGATGCCATCCTTTGAGATTCTTATTCTGCCATTTTCAAACTTCAGTAACTAAAACAGCTCATCTGTTATTGCAGAATCAATGATGGCAAATGGTGACCGATAGTAATGTTTATTTTTAAGCATTTTAAACATATGAATATGTTTATAACTGACATTGTTTTCAATATTAAAATGAGTTAGTAGTTCTATTTAAAGAATATTAATCTATTTTTCATGAATGGAAAACATTCAAAGAAGAATAAACAAAAATCTAATTCATTACTCCTTTTGAATTCAGTTCAGTGTGTCCCTTTAAATGCTTGAATACTGAGGTATATAAAGCTCCTTGGCTCGCTAAGGTTTGTAGTATCTTCAGGCACAATGGGATTGAGTCAAGAGTGAGTGGATAAATGTGCTCTCATCAGATTTCTGCTTCTGCTTTGACAGAAGGTAAAGCTGGGATGGAACTTTACTCTCTTGCTGTGAGTGAACACAGAAGTTCAGGGTGTACTGAGATGTCAACTGTAGATAGCCAATAATTCTGTTGGGAATGACTAGTGTAAGTCAATTCAATGATAATCATAAAGGCATTGCAGAAGTTTGTGGCCTCTGGGGGAAGGACCCTGAGGAAGAAATACACTGGAGAGTTCTGACAATGAGCACAATGAGAATGGATTCCATCATTCCACGTGATCATCAAGGTTACATGTACAGGCTGATTGAGAAAGGCCATGCTAAGCTTCCTTTCCTGTAAGTACAAATCTGTTTTGGAAATAAATGGATTCAAAGTCAATTAAAATGGCCTCAAAATTTCTTCAGTGAGTAAAAACGTGAGATGAAATGACATTGGACCTGATCCATGTGGTTAACATAAAGCAAGAACAACCTTTCATCTTCTTGGTGAAGCCAAGACGCTATGACTGAGATTCACTGGATTTGTGATAAATTAACCTCAAGATAGAAAATGATGAGTGTTGTTAATTGTCAGCAGCATTCCAATGTTGTTTGTCACGACGATGCAATGTGGATGATCCAATATGGACCATGCTATAGTTTGGAATATTTGATGGCATTAAAATGGGTTTAGATTTTGGGTTATATTGAAATATATTGTAATGAGGTTAACTGTTCGGATGAATTTATGGAAATCAAAATTGGATGTTATTCCTTACTAGTCCAAATATGAACATTTATTTACAGATAATAAATACAAAATAAGTTCATCTTATTTTATTTCAGGATGTGTCCATGAACTGGCTGCGAACGTTGATTTTCCTGGAAATGATATTGAGTCAGTTCTTGCCCCAGATGTTAACTACTGCCAAAAATTGTGTACTGAGCATAAAAATTGTCAGTTTTTTACCTACTTGACAAGCGATTGGAACATGGACCAACGAAGGTAAATTCATAACTTCATTCTTAAATTTAAGCAAAATACAAAAAATCTATCTGAAATTTATGTGGTGGTGTTTGAGGGCACTAAAGAACATGCGTTCCGCTATGCTGAGGGTTATGAGTGAGATTCTGAAAACATTCTGTCCATTGTTGGTGAGAGAGAGCCTGTGCCATGTTGGGTAAATGATAGTTTTTGTTGACTGCAGAACATCGTCTGTCTTTGGGGGCTTTGCTGTTGCTTGGTGGGTGGTGAGTGTAGATGCTTTTTGCTGCAGTGGGTGGGTGGGGAGGAGGAGGTTATGCATTGGTGCTGCTGGTGCAGGGGAGGGGGAGAGGGGGCTTTGGGGTTCCAACATGTCTCTGTTGTTCATTCCTTTGGAATACTATTTTTCATGGGTGTCTGCGAAGACTAAGTATTTCATGTTGTATACTGTATACATTCTCTGGTAATAAATGGAACTTTTTGAATTTGAACACAGCTTGTTAGTGCTTTGGCTAATTGGGGCAGCTGCTTAATTGGGCTAAAACGTACTCGCCCTGATGTGTCCCAATGAACTAGAACCCACTGTATTTAGAACTTGGAGCATAGAACATTGAACAGCACTGAGCAATAAGGCCCTTCAGCCCACAATGCTGTGCCAACCTTTTAAACTACTTTAAGATCAATCTAACCCTTCTGTACCATATTGCCTTCCATTTTTCATCATCCATATGCCTATGTAAGAGGCGCTTAAATGTTTCTAATGTATCTGCCTCTATCACCATTGCAGGCAACACGTTCCATGCACCCACTACTCTCTGTAAACTGCTTACCTCTGACATCCTCCCTGTACTGATCAACAAACACCTTCAAATTATTTAACAAGCTGTTTCCCAAATTATGTTTCAGATTTTATTGCTATCTTAAAAGGAACGAGAAAGGGGACCCAACACTTAAAACACAGTTACAGAATGTTATCTCAGGGTATTCTTTGAAACTGTGCAACATGCATAACTGTAAGTAAAACATTGACATGTTGTATTGAGTTCTGGTTTTTATCTGCTACTTGTCTTACCTCCATGTAAAATAATGTATTGCAATGTAGGAATAAATTTTGAGAGGAGAGATCATTAGTCTCCAGCTAAGATAAGAATCTGCAAGTTAATTTAGTCCAACATGGATCAGCCTGAATGAGATTCAAAGAAATGAGTCTAAGGCCCCAAATAAAGAATGTATTATCTCTTGTATACTGTAGCGTATCATGAAATGCGAAATCCCAGACACTTCAATCAAGAGATACTGTTTTACACATTGTAGCTTTGAGAGGCTATCAATGCCCCAAAAGAATATTCAGCTTGGGGATTTATTGTCAAGACAGAAGCTGGTGATTAGAGGAGGAAGTTGTATTTGGTTGAAAGTTTGATATGTTGGGATCTGTATGTTTTCCCTGAGTGGGTTTAATGAATTTACGTTTTCATTGCTGTATGTAGAGTTTCACTTAAATAAGTGAAACTTTGTGGACTTACAGGAGATCCCGGGCTCAGTTGTTGGATGCCACAATCACTTCAGTCATGTCACATGTCACTTCAGTCATATACAGGCATATGACCATATACAGTGGTACAGGAGCAGAATTAAGCCATTCGGCTCATCAACTCTGCTCAACTATTAGATCATGGCTGATTTTCCTCTCAACCCCATTCTCTCGCCTTCTCCCCATAACTTTGACACATTTACAAATCAAGAACCTATCAACATGAAAACAAACACAATAACAGGGCCTCTGTATTTGCCTGTGGCAATGCATTCCATAGATTCACCACCCTCTGGCTGTGGGAATTCTCACTCATCTCGGTTCTGAAGGGACATCCTTGTATTCTGAGGATGTGCCCTCTGGTCCTACACTCCCAAGCTATATGAAACTTCCTCTCCTTGTCCACTCTATCTTGGCCTTGCAATCTTGCGTAGATTTAAATCTCCCTTTATCCTTTTAAAAACCAGTCAGTACAGGCCCAGAGTCATCAAATGCTGCTCATATGTTAACTCTTTAATTCCTGGGATCATGCTCTTGAACCATCTTTGGAACCTCTGCAATGCCAGCACATACTTTCTTCGATAAGGGGCTCAAAACTGCTCACAATGCTCCAGAACATGGTCTGACCAGTACCCTTCAAAGCCTCAGCATTACATCCTTGCTTTCATATTTTAGTCCTCTCAAAGCGAATGCTAATATTGCATTTGCCAGCCTACCACCGACTCAGCATGCAAGTTAACCTTTACAAGCTTACCATCCCAGCATGAGGATTCCCAAGGTCCTTTGCACCTCTGATCTCTGAATTTTCTCCCCATTTAGAAGATAGTCTGCACCTTTATTTCTTCTACCAAAGTGAATGATTATACACTTCCAAATACTATATTCCATCTGCAACTTTTTTGCCCATTCTCCCATTCTGTCTAAGTTCTTCTGAATCCTCCCTGCTTTCTCAACACCACCTGCCCCTTCACCTAACCTTGTATTGTCTGCAAACTTGGGCACAAACAGAAAGCCATCAATTCCGTCATCCAAATCATTGACATAGAACATGAAAAGAGGCGGTTGCAACACCAATTCCTGCGGAACACCACTAGACACTGGCAATCAACCAATAAACATAGAAACACAGAAACACAGAAAACATACAGCACAATGCAGGCCCTTCAAACCACGAAGCTGTGCTGAACATGGTCCTACCTTAGAACTACCTAGGCTTCACCCATAGCCCTCTATTTTTCTAAGCTCGATGTAGCCATCCAGGAATCCTATTGTTTCTGCCTCCACCACCACTGCCGCCAGCCCATTTTACGCAATCACCACTCTCTGCATAAAAAACTTACCCCTGACGTCTCCTCTGTACCTGCTTCCAAGCACCTTAAAACTGTGCCCTCTTGTGCTAGCCATTTCAGCCCTAGGGAAAAGCCTCTCACTATCCACACGATCAATACCTCTCATTATCTTGTCCACCTCTATCAGGTCACCTCTCATCCTCGGTCGCTCCAAGGAGAAAAGGCCGAGTTCACTCAACCTATTCTCATAAGGCATGCTCCCCAATCCAGGCAATATCTCTTCTGCACCCTTTCAATGGTTTCCACGTTCTTCCTGTAGTGAGGCAACTAAAATTGAGCATAGTACCTCAAGTAGGGTCTGATCAGGGTCCTATATAGCTGCAGCATTACCTCTTGGCTCTTAAACTCAATCCCATGATTGATGAAGGCCAATACACTATATGCTTTCTTAACCACAGAGTCAACCTGTGTAGCAGCTTTGGGTGTCCTATGGACCCAGCCCCCAAGATCCCTCTGATCCTCCACACTGCCAAGAGTCTTACCATTAATACTACGTTCTGCCATCATATTTGACCGACCAGAATGAACCACTTCACACTTATCTGGGTTGAACTCCATCTGCTACTTCTCAGCCCAGTTTTGCATCCTATCAATGTCCCGTAAAAGCCCCCTTTATTCCCACTATTTTCCTCCTGCCAATCTTCTATCCATGCGAGTATCTTTCCTAAAATGCCATGGGCTCTTAGCTGGTTCAGCAGTCTCATGTGCGGCACTTTGTCAAAAGCCTTTTGAAAATTCATGTAAACAGTGTTCACTGACGCTTCTTTGTCTATCCTGTCTGCTATTTCCTCAAAGAATTCCAACAGATTTGTCAGGCAAGATTCCCCTTTCAGGAAACCATGTCGACTTCGGCCAGTTTTATCATTTATCTCCAAATACTTGAAACCTCAACCTTAATAATAAACTCTAACACCTTTCTAATCATTGAAATCAGGCTAAGTGGCATATGATTGTCTGTCTTTTACTGCCCTTAAAGAGTGGAGTGATATTTGCAATTTACCAGCTGTTCAGGATTTAATAATCCTTGAAAGATCGCTACTAATGCCTCCACATTATCTTCAAATCTTCTGCTCTAAGATGGCACTGCTGAAGGGAAGTGATAACTTACTGCCAGTTCCCAAAACTAGAAATACAAGTAAGTATTTTATTAGTAACACTATTTCTGTTAAAAAAATTGTGGTAAAAAAACACTGCAAACAAGGAAGAGGCAAGCGAAAGTGAGCCTGACTCAAAGGTTGAAGTGTACAGGTGAGAGTGAGTCAAGGCACTTTGCAGACAGTGGGAGTGTGTGGAATGGAGGAAAGGAGGAGAGGTAGATTGGGAGCCTGTCAACCTAAACCGAGAGTGAGATTGAGTTGATCTAAGCGCCAGGCTGATTTTGGAAAGGTCGGGTATGAGCTGAAATGTGGCAGCGGGGTCCAGGTTCAGAGCGTATTGATGCTACAGGGCCTGGGTCCTAGTGTGAGGAATGACCCCACATTTGGACGATTTGAACTCCGAGCTGGATGGATTGAAAAGGCAGGCTGTTGGAACAAGAGGTTCTACTTGCTGCTCCATGACACTTACTGTGCCCTGCGCTGCACTGAGGGTGAGGCTGTGGGCCTGCACTGGCTGCTCCGGGCTCAGTAACTGATGCACCATCAATAACTCTTGGAGACGGGAGGCAAACAATAGACTTCTATTAGCTGCAAGAAACAACCACACAACATCCTGGAGACTGAGGGAGGAGCAGTGCCTCCAATCGCCTTCATACAGGGGTCTGTGGGAGGAGCCACAGGAGCAGTCAGCAGAGGGGCGTGTCCAGACAGGTATATGTAGTTCACCACATTCACCCCCCCCACTTTATTTCGAAAGAGAGTCCCTATGGGGCGAAGTTTCTTACAAGTATATTTACAGGTTAAGTCTATCAGGCTGTCGAATCTGTCGCTGTGATCTACGTAGCACCGGTGGTGATTACACCATTGCCGGTGGTGATTGCACCGGAGATGGAGGTTGTGCAGGTTCCGGCCTGACTTGAGATGTCAGCCCATTAGGCATCAGTAATCCCTCATGTGTGTGCGTGGCGCCGGCATGGGAGCGTCGTGAGGAGTCTGTGTAGGGTTTGGTGTGTGTGGTGTCTCGTAGGTATATACATCGGTGGGTACAGGGCTCATAGTCACTTCTGGAGTGTTCGGGATAGGGGTCTGCTGCTCCTGCGGGCGCCAGGTCGTGGATGGAGACCGTGTCCTCCCACCCATCAAGTAAGACCACGTGGGCATACTGGGGGTTCGCATGTAGAAGGTGAACCCTCTTGACCAGCGGGGAGTATTTATTGCTCCTCACATGTTTCCGGAGCAGCACTGGCCCTGGGGATGTCAGTCAAGCTGGTAGGGTGGTCCCAGTGGCAGACTTCCTGGGAAAAGAGAATAGGCGCTTGTGAGGGGTGGCATTGGTGGACGTACATAACAGGGAGCGGATGGAGTGGAGTGCCTCGAGGAGGATCTCCTGCCATCGAGGGACTGGCAATCCCTTTGACTTAAGGGCTAAGAGTGTGGCCTTCCACACTGTGGCATTCTCCCTCTCTACCTGTCCATTTCCCCGGGGATTATAACTCATGGTCCGACTAGTAGCAATACCCCTAGTCAGCAGGCACTAGCACAGCTCGTCACTCATAAAGGAGGACCCTCTATCACTGTGGATATAGCAGGGATATCCGAACAGAGTGAAGAGCTGGCGCAGGGCTTTTATGACGGATGTGGCATTGGTATCCGGGCAGGGGATGGCAAAGGGGAACCGCAAGTACTTGTCGATAATGTTGAGAAAGTAGACATTGTGGTCGGTGGAGGGAAGGGTGCCCTTAAAGTCGATACTCAGTCCCTCAAGGGGGTGGGTGGCCTTGATAAGTTGCGCCTTTTCAGGACGGTAGACGTGCGGTTTGCCCTCAGCGCAGACTTGGCAGCCCCTGGTCATCGTCCTGATGTCCTCAAGGGAGTATGGCAGGTTCCGGGCTTTCACGAAATGGTAAAATCGGGTGACCCCCGGGTGGCAAAGATCTGCATGGAGGGCGTATAGCTGGTTGAGCTGCACGCTGGCACACGCTCCCCGGGATAGGGCATCAGGGGGCTCATTGAGCCTTCCAGGCCGGTACAGGATGTCATTGCTGTAGGTGGAGAGTTCTATTCTCTACCGCAAAATTTTATCATTTTTGATTTTGCCCTGCTGTTGGTTGCTGAACATGAACGCAACTGAGCACTGGTTGGTCAGCAAGGTGAATCTTTTGCCGGCGAGATAGTGCCTCCAGTGCCTAATAGCTTCCACTATGGCCTGGGCTTCTTTCTGCAACGCGGAGTGCCGAATTTCAGGGACCTGAAGGGTACGAGAAAAGAATGCTACTGGCCTGCCTGCCTGATTGAGGGTAGCAGCCAGTGCGAAGTCGGAGGTGTCACTCTCTACTTGGAAGGGAATGGTCTCGTCCACCGCATGCATCGTTGCTTTGGCAATGTCCCCTTTAATGCAGCTGAAGGCCGCACGGGCCTCGGCTGAGAGGGGAAATGTGGTGGACTTGACCAGGGGGCGGGCCTTGTCTGTGTAATGGGGGACCCATTGGGCATAATAGGAAAAGAAGCCCAGGCACCGTCTGAGGGCTCTGAGAGTGGTGGGAAGAGGGAGTTCCAACAGGGGGCGCATACGGTCGGGATCAGGGCCAATGACTCCGTTCTCCACGACATACCCAAGGATAGCAAGTCGGGTGGTTCAGAACACACACTTGTTCCTGTTATAGGTAAGGTCAAGAGCTTTGGCTGCTTGGAAAAATCGTTGGAGGTTGGCATCGTGATCCTGCCAGTCGTGACCACAGATGGTGATGTTAGCCAGATATGGGAATGTGGCTTTCAGTTGGCACTGGTCCACCATCCGGTCAATTTCCTTCTGGAAGACAAAGACACCATTTGTGACACCGAAGGGGACATGCAGGAAGAGATAGAGCCTGCCGCCCACCTCGAAGGCGGTGTAGGGGCTGTCCTCCGGGTGGATGGTAAGCGGATTTCAGGTCTATGGTCGAGTACACCTTGTACTGAGCTATCTGGTTGACCATATCCACGATGCGGGGTAGGGGGTACGCATCAAGCTGTGTGAACCTATTGATGGTTTGACTATAGTCCATGACCATCCTATCTTTCTGCCCAGTCCAAACAACAACCACCTGGGCCCTCCAAGGACTTGTGCTTGGCTCAATGATCCCCTCCCTGAGCAGCCGCTGCACCTCTGACTGAATGAAGGCCCTGTCCCCCGCGCTGTACCTCCTGCTTTTAGTTGCCGCAGGTTTACATTTGGGGGTCAGGTTGGCGAACAGCAGTGGGGGAGGGATCTGGAGGGTGGAGAGGCTGCAAGTGGTGTCAGTAGCGCGGCTGTCGGCATGGTGCTGGGTGGGATGTGTGGGTCGGTGTGTGTGTGTGGTCAGTAGTGGGGTAAGTGACAAAGTCCCACAAAACTGAGGAGTTCTGACAGTGATTGGTGGGAGGGGCCCGTCATATGTCATAGTCACACTTTTCAGGTGGCTCTGGAAGTCGAGCCCCAATAGCACAGGGGCACACAGTTGAGGCATGACCAGTAACGTAAAGTCCCAATATTCTGTGCCCTGCACCACCAATGTCGCTCCACAACGCACCCCCCCCGGATGTCTGTGGAATGCGATCCAGAAGCCAAAGTGACCCTCTGGCTTACCGGCCATGTCACAAGTCCGCAGCGTTGCACTGTGTCCGGGTCAATAAAACTCTCAGTGCTGCCCGTGTCAAACAGGCAGCTAGTCCTGTGCCCCTCCACCAGGATGTCCACCATTGACCTTGCAAGCTGGTGTGGGGCGCTTTGGTCGAGGGTCACGGAGGCCAGGGTTGAACTGCCGTCTCGGTGGCCGGTAAGCACCCCTGGGTCGGAGGCGGGCAGGCAAGATGGCGGCGACCAAGATGGTGACCCCCATGCCTCGCAAGATGGCGGCGACCAAGATGGTGACCCCCATGCCTCGCACGTGGCGCTCCTCGACCCCGCTCGTGGTTTAGACTTCCAGGCCTTGGCGAAGTGGCCCTTCTTGCCGCAGCTGGAGCAGGTAGCTTCTCGGGCCGGGCAGCGTTTTTGGGGGTACTTTTGGAGTCCAAAGAAGTAACTCTGTGCGGACTTGTGACTGGCAGCAGCCGTGGTCGATTCACCGGAGGGTTGCGGGGAGTTCACAGACTCGCGAGTGGCAGCAGCCGAAGTCGATTCGCTGGTGGGTGGCGGGGTCTGTGGCGTCCATGGGGCCAGCAGGAGATCGCGCGGCTGGACAGCATCAGCGTTGTGCAGAGCAGCCTCCAGCATGTTGGCCAGCTCGATCGCCGACTGTAAGGTAAGATCGGCATGTTCCAGCAGCCGCTGGTGCACGTACACTGACCTGATCCCCGTAACGAAGGCGTCTCTCACTAGGAGCTCCGCATGCTGTTCTGCCGTCAGTCCCCAGCAGTCGCAGGCCCGCACGAGCGTCTGTAGGGCCCGAACAATCTCAGCGCTCGACTCTCTGGCCCGCTGCCGCCACGTCGCTAAGTGATGTCTTGCGTAGACGGTGTTCACCGGCCGCTTTTACTGCCCTTTCAGGGTGTCCAGTGCCCCTTGGTAGGTTGGCAGGTCTCTGATGAGGGAGTACAGCCACGGACTGACTCTGGAGAGGAGAACTCTGTGCATGACAGTAGGCTCAGTCACAGGAATCTCTTCCAGGTACGATTGGAAGCATGCAAGCCAGAGTTCAAAGGCAATAGCTGCTTCGGGACCTTGAGGATCAATGTCCAATTTATCCGGTCGTAACATGCTCTCCATGTCTTAAAAATTACAGCTAATAAAATTGATGCATCAATAACTCTCGGAGACGGGAAGCGAACGATAGGCTTTTATTAGCTGCAAGGAACGACCACACAACATCCTGGAGACTGAGGGAGGAGCAGTGCCTCCAATCGCCTTTATACCGGGGTCAGTGGGAGGAGCCACAGGAGCAGTCAGCAGAGGGGCGTTTCCAGACAGGTATATGTAGTTCACCACAATAACATTTACTGTGCCCTGTGCTGCACTGAGGGTGAGGCTGTGGGCCTGCCCTGGCTGCTCTGGGCTCAGTAACATTCTGGGCTTCATGTCTGAGGGTTCACTTTCATTCTATATGCAGTTTGCTTACTATTATTGTTTGCATGATTTTTTTTCCCCTTCTCTGCACATTGTGTGTTTGTCAGGTTTATAATGTGTTCACCTGGGTTTCTTGTTTTGTGACTGCCTGTAAGCAGACAAGTCATGTCAAGTTTATTGTCATTTAACTATATTCATGTATATAACATATATAATAATGGATATAGAAAGGAGTTGTTTCTCTGAACCAGGTTGTAAATCACAGTAGTACACATAACACACAAGTTATGAAAGTAAGGATAAATCTATAGAAGAGTCATGCATAAATAGCAAATGAAAATGCATGAACTAAATATTGTAAGGTACAGAACAGATTAACCAGTGACACTTCGAATATGATGCGGCCAAGATTTCAGAAGTCTAACAGCCTGATGGAAGAAACTGTTTATCATCTTGACTGTTCTTGTTTTTATGCATTGGACTCTCCTGTCTGATGGTAGAAAGTCAAAGAGGATGCTAGATGGATGAGTGAGATCCATAATAATACTAAGGGATGGTAAGGAGACCCCCATGATCCTCTCAGCTGTTCTCACTGTTCTTTGTAGGGACTTCAGGTTTGATGCTCGACCGCTCACATACCAGATGGAGATGCAACTTGTCAAGATGCTCTCAATGGTGCTCCTATAAAACACAGTTAAGATGGGTGGGGGGGGGGGAGAGATCCCTGCTTGCCTCAGTTTCCTTAGGAATTGGAGGCACTGCTGTGCCTTCTTGTTCAGAGAGCTGATATAAAGGGACCACGTGAGGTCATCTGTGATGTGATCTCCCAGGAACTTGGTGCACTTCACTCTCTCTATGGAGGAGCCATGTTTTCATGGAGGGGGATGGTTCATCTGCATCTTGCTGAAGTCCACAATGATTTCCTCGGACTTCTCCACATTCAGTCTCAGGTTTTATTCTCAGACCAGTCCAACGGCTGCTCCATTTCCTCTCAGTACTCTCGTTGCTGATGAGGCCAACCACTATTGTGTCATCTACAAACACGGTTTGAGCTGAATCCTGCGACATAGTCATGCATCAGCAGTGTGAGCAGCAGCAGGCTGAGCACACAGCCCTGGGGAGCACCATTGCTCAGCGCAATGGGACGAGAGATGTTGCCGACTGACTGTGGCCTTTCAGTTAAGGAGTCCAGTTTCTGGTTGCAGAGGGAGATGTTGAGACCCAGTGTGGACAGTTTTCCCACCAGTTTCAGGGGTATGATGGTGTCGAACACTGAACTATGAACAGCAGTCTGGCATATGAGACGACATTTTCCATGTGGGACAGGGCAGAGTGGAGGGCCGAGGCTATTGTATCGTCAGTGGATTAATTTGAGCAATAAGCAAACTGGGAAGTATGTATAAAGTATAATGGAGAGTATGTATAATGATCATAACTTGATAAATGTACTTGAACTACTGCTTTCAGAACCCTGGCATGTAATCCATCTAGTGCACGTGACTTATCTACCTTCAGACCTTTCAGTTTCCCAAGAACCTTCTCCTTAGTAACGGTGACTACACTTACTTCTGCTGAAAGACTCTTGAATTTCTGTCACACTGGTAGTGTCTTTTTCAGTTCATCCAACAATCATTTGTCCCCATTACTATCTCTCTAGCATCATTTTCAAGTTGTCTATGGAAAGGCAAACTATGCCATAAACACATGTGCTAAATCTATTAATTATTCTCATTCATTTCT
This sequence comes from Hypanus sabinus, assembly GCF_030144855.1. NCBI lineage: Eukaryota > Metazoa > Chordata > Chondrichthyes > Myliobatiformes > Dasyatidae > Hypanus > Hypanus sabinus. Next base: position 62,317,932 of record NC_082719.1, on the reverse strand, counting down.
AATTTGATTGTTGTCCATTTGCTGTAGCTTTTCAATTATTCATCAGCACCCATTCCCATGTTTTTCAGCTTGTTTTAAAGACCTGTCTGTTGGCCTGGATTTCCCAGGAGATGACTTCCGTCAATTTGTAGTAGCCGATGAACACAGCTGCCAAAGAGAATGTACAGAGGAGCCTGACTGTCAGTACTTCACCTTTGCAAATGGGTTCTATCGCAACGCTCGGCAGCGGTGAGTCAAACTCTCAAACAACCCAGGAACAAGGAACAAAAAAAAACTCAGTTTTGTGTAGAGGATAGCTGACTTGGATCCTTCATCAATCCTTTTCATATTTTGTAATTCCAAAGCATTAAAAGAATTGAATGGAAAACAAGGGAGCCAAGAGAAAACACGTCCAGTTTCATTTTTACTTTTAGCAAGGTGTGCACGTATGATGTGATGTGAAAACATACCACATTCACATAATTTACACTTAACCCATAATTAATTATTGAAGCAAGCAAGAATGTATGATCAAACAATATATTTACAATATTACTCAAATATTACTGAAATACTCAATACACAATGCTCCTCCCTGCTTAGCTATAAACTTCAACTCAGTATAGAATGCATCTCAACTATATACATAATATACTATATAATGCAGCTTGTATTTAGATGCCCACTGCATATAAATTTTAAATTGTCCCATTCAGGCATAAAAAATTAATCAGCGTGGAGGATTTCATATTCTTCTGGAATATGAAACTTACCTAACAAGGGAGGTCACTCTGCTTGGCAGAAGAGACTTCTGGCTGTAAAACTTTTTCAGGTTCTGGGGCCTTCTCCATGGTAGTTGTAGGGGCTGACACTACAACTGCAGGATGTAGTTCTGGCAGCTCTGGACACCGCCCTTCTGGATGTGTTGGTATCCCAAACAGTGCGTGGCAAGTTTCACTGGGTGATGTGGATCATAATGTGCGAGGCAGTACCCGGTGTCACCATTTCCTTTCTCTTTTGTAATACCACCTCACACTGCTTTGTCCTTTGCTATTTCTTCCTGCTCTGCAGTAATATGTTGAAGGGATGGAGCACAATTGCCAGGTTTGGCAGGAACCTGTTATAGTAATTGACAAATCTGAAAGACAACCACGACTCTAAAATGTCCTTTGGCTTGGACCGTTGCTTGAATTTTCTCAGCACACTTGTGAATCTTTGTGCATCAATTGTGTGACCACAGTAAGCGATCCTTGGTTTAAAAATACACACTTGTTGCGTCGTGCTCGGAGCCCATAATCTTTGAATCCTTTTAGCACTGTCTTGAGATTTTGGAGATATTCCTGGTCATCCTTACAGGAAATAATGATGTCATGAGGTGACACTGAGTGCCTGGTAGCCTTGCAACACCTGCTCCATAGCTTTCTGCAGGTGCAAATTCTACCCCCAAAATAAGTCCATTATGGTGACAAAAACATTTGTGAGTGTTTATGATGAGAAACACTTTGGACTCCTATTCCATCTCCAACTGTAGGTAGACCTCAGCTGAGTCCACTTCTTTGAAGAATTTCCCTCCAGAAAAGTTTGCAAAGATACGTATTTTCTATCCTGGGCAGAGGATGTTAGTGTACTTTCAATGCTGGGTTGATGGTGACATTCAAGCAACCACAGTTCCAGACAGACACATTCTTCTTGTCTACTGTGTCCACTGGCATTGTCCACCTAACCTTGGAAATAATTCCTTCAATTCTTCCGTTTTCTGCCTTTTTTAAAAAACTCAACCTTATTTGTCCTTTCCAAAGAAAACATTCTGCGTGTTTTTTTTACTCGACTGTTTCTCGCTGCGCTATTTAAAAACTCAAATGTCCCACTGCGGTTTAATAGTTAAGTAGTTGTCTCGTGTTCACTTTAACGGTACGCTCCTCATCACCGGTGTTATGTTTTGTAATTCCAAAGCATTGAACTAATTGAAAGGAAAAAAGGGAGCTGAGAGATAACATGTCTAGTTTTGTTTTTACTTCTACTGAAGCATGCCCGTGAGATCTGGTGATCTGATGGCATATGCCAGTCACATCATTTACATATTACCCATAATTAATTACTTAAATGAACAAGGATGCTTAATCAAACAATATATTTAGAATATTACTCAACTAATTCTGAATATTAAATGCACAACACTATTCCTCTAGCAATTTTTACCTATTTCTTTTACTCTACAGCAGTGTTTGTCGAGGATTACAACCTCACTGCCGCGTGTGGGACCAATTTGGGGAACTAAGCTTAGTTATTAGTAATAGCCAAGGAGAAACTATTTGCTGAAATATTTGCTGATGTCTTCCTTCTTTAAACAAAGGGGCTTCCCTTCCTCCACCATCAACTCTGTTCTCAAATGCATCTCTCCCATTTCTCGCACATCTGCCCTCACCCCATCCACACACCACCCCACTCGGGATAGGGTTCCCCTTGTACTTACCTACCACCCCACCAGCCTCCAGGTCCAATGTATAATTCTCCGTAACTTCTGCCACCTCCAACGGGATCCCACTACCAAGCACATCTTTCCCTCCCCCACTCTTTCTGCTTTCCACAGGGATCACTCCCTATGCGACTCCCTTGTCCACTCATCCCCCCCATCCCTTCCCACTGATCTCCCTCCTGGCACTTATCCTTGTAAGCAGAACAAGTGCTACACCTGCCCTTACACTTCCTCCCTCACCACCATTCAGGGCCCCAGACAGTCCTTCCAGGTGAGGCGACACTTCACCTGTGAGTCGGCTGGTGTGGTATACTGCGTCCAGTGCTCCCAGTGTGGCCTTTTATATATTGGTGAGACCCGACGCAGACTGGAAGACCGTTTCGCTGAACACCTATGCTCTGTCCACCAGAGAAAGCTGGATCTCCCAGTGGCCACACATTTTAATTCCACGCCCCATTCCCATTCTGATATGTCTATCCATGGCCTCCTCTACTATCAAGATGAAGCCACACTCAGGTTGGAGGAACAACACCTTATAGCCTCCAACCTGATGGCATGAACATTGACTTCCGTTAATGCCCCTCCTCCCCTTCTTACCCCATCCCTGATGTATTTAGTTTTTATCCCCCCTCCTCTTCCTTTTCACTCTCTCTCTGCCCAACACTCTGCCTGTTCTCCATCCCACTCTGGTGCTCCTGTGGTAAACCATGTATACCTGTCTGGACATGCCCCTCTGCTGACTGTTCCTGTGGCTCCTCCCACAGACCCCTGGATAAAGGCGATTGTGCCTCTGCTCCTCCCACAGTCATCCAGCATGGACGTAGATCCATTTTACTGCTAATAAAAGCCTTTCAGTACTTACTCTACTTCCAGACTTTTGGAGTTATTGATAGTGCATCAATTTTATTAGCAGTAATTTTAAGACATGGAGCACGTTTTGAGGCCCGACAAACTGGACATCGACCTGCAAACAGCTGAGGCTGGCAACGCTTTCAAACTCTGGCTAGCCTGCTTTGAATCATACCTGGAGGAGATTGAAGTGACCGAGTCGGCCGCGAAGTGCAGAGTTCTCCTCTCCAGGGTCAGTGCACATGTCTACTCCCTGATTAGAGACCAGCCGAGTTATGACGACACGATGAGCATCCTCAGAAGACAACACCTGCGGCCGGTAAACACCGTCTATGCAAGACATCGCTTAGCGACACGGCAGCAGTGGGCAGGAGAGTCGAGCGCTGGGTTTGTCCGGGCCCTACAGACACTCGTGCGGGCCTGCAATTGCCGGGGGCTGACTGCGGAACAGCATTCGGAGCTCCTAGTGAGAGATGCCTTCGTTACAGGGATCAGGTCAGTGTACGTGCGCCAACGACTGCTGGAACACGCCGATCTTACCTTACATTCGGCGATTTTGCTGGCCGACATGCTGGAGGCCGCTCTGCACAACTCTAATGCTCTCCAGGCACGCGATCTCCCGACGACCTCGTGGACGCCGCAGACCCCGCAACCCACCGGCGAATTGATCACGACTGCTGCCAGACGTGAGTCCGCAAAGTGTTACTTCTGTGGACTCAAGAAGCACCCCCAAAAATGCTGCCTGGCCCGAGAAGCTACCTTCTCCAGCTGCGGGAAGAAGGGCCACTTTGCAAAGGCCTGTAAGTCCAAACTGCGAGCGGGATTGAGCAGAGCTGCGTGCGAGGCATGGGGGTTGCCATCATGGTTGCTGCCATCTTGCCTGCCCACCGCCGCGTGCGAGGCATGGAAGTGGCCATCTTGGTCGATGCCACCTCGCACCGCCTGCGACCCACGGGTGCTTAACGGGCACCCCACTGCACCGGACCAAAACAGCGATTCAACTCTGGTCTCCGTGACCCTCGACCAAAGCGCTCCCCACAAGCTCGCAAGGTCAATGATGGACATCCTGGTGGAGGGGCGCAGGACTAGCTGCCGGTTTGACATGGGCAGCACTGAGAGTTTTATCCACCCGGACACGGTGCAATGCTGCGGACTCGTGACACGGCCGGTAAGCCAGAGGGTCATCATGGCTTCTGGGTCGCATTCCACAGACATCCGGGTGGGGATTGTGTAGCGACACTAGTGGTGCAGGGCACAGAATATCGAGACTTTACGTTACTGGTCATGCCTCAACTGTGTGCCCCTGTGCTATTGGGGCTCGACTTCCAGAGCCACCTGAAAAGTGTGACAATGGAGTATGATGGGCCCCTCCCACCAATCACTGTCAGAAATCCTCAGTTCTGTGGAACTTTGTCACTTACCCTGCTACTGACCACACACACACACCGACCCACACATCCCACCCAACACCATGCCAACAGCCGCACTACTGATACCACTTGCAGCCTCTCCACCCTCCAGATCCCTCTCCCACCGCTGTTCACCAACCTGACCCCCGACTGTAAACCTGTGGCAACTAAAAGCAGGAGGTACAGCGCAGGGGACAGGGCCTTCATTCAGTCGGAGGTGCAGCGGCTGCTCAGGGAGGGAATCATTGAGCCAAGCACAAGTCCTTGGAGGGCCCAGGTGGTCGTTGTTCGGACTGGGCAGAAAAATAGGATGATCGTGGACTTTAGCCAGACCATCAATAGGTTCACACAGCTTGACACGTACCCCCTACCCCGCATCGCGGATATGGTCAATCAGATAGCTCAGTACAAGGTGTACTCGACCATAGACCTGAAATCTGCTTACCATCAGCTCCCCATCCGACTGGAGGACCGCCCCTACACTGCCTTCGAGACAGGCGGCAGGCTCTATCACTTCCTGCGTGTCCCCTTCGGTGTCACGAATGGTGTCTCTGTCTTCCAGAGGGAAATGGACCGGATGGTGGACCAGTGCCAACTGAAAGCCACATTCCCATATCTGGATAACATCACCATCTGTGGTCACGACTGGCAGGATCACGACAACAACCTCCAAAAATTTTTCCAAGTGGCCAAAGCTTTTAACCTTACCTATAACAGGGACAAGAGTGTGTTCGGAGCCACCTGTCTTGCTATCCTTGGGTGTGTCGTGGAGAACAGAGTCATTGACCGTATGCGCCCCCTGTTGGAACTCCCTCTTCCCACCACCCTCAGAGCCCTCAGACAGTGCCTGGGCTTCTTTTCCTATTACATCCAATGGGTCCCTCACAACGCAGACAAGGCCCGCCCCCTGGTCAAGTCCACTGCATTTCCCCTCTGAGCCAAGGCCCATGCGGCCTTCAGCCACATTAAAGGGGACATTGTCAAAGCAACGATGCGTGTGGTGGACGAGACCATTCCCTTCCATGTAGAGAGTGACGCATCCGATTTCACGCTGGCTACTACCCTCAATCAGGCAGGAAGACCGGTGGCATTCTTCTCTCGTACCCTTCAGGTCCCTGAAATCCGGCACTCCGCGGTGGAGAAAGAAGCCCAGGCCATAGTGGAAGCTATTAGGCACTGGAGGCACTATCTCGCCTGCAAAAAGTTCACCTTGCTAACCGACCAGCACTCAGTTGTGTTCATGTTCAGCAACCAACAGTGTGGCAAAATCAAAATGATAAAATTTTGCAGTGGAAAATCAAACTCTCCACCTACAACTATGACATCACGTACAGGCCTGGAAAGCTCAATGAGCCCCCAGATGCCCTATCCCGGGGAACGTGTGCCAGCACGCAGATCAACCGGCTATATGCCCTACATGCAGATCTTTGCCACCCAGGGGTAACCCAGTTTTTCCACTTCGTGAAAGCCTGGAACCTGCCTTACTCCCTTGAGGACATCAGGACGATGACCAGGGACTGTCAAGTCTGCGCTGAGGGCAAACCACACTTCTACCGTCCTGAAAAGGCACAACTTATCAAGGCCACCCACCCCTTTGAGGGACTGAGAATCGACTTTAAGGGCCCCCTTCCCTCCACCGACCACAATGTCTACTTTCTCAACATTATCGACGAGTACTCGCGGTTCCCCTTTGCCATCCCCTGCCCCGATACCTCTACCACATCAGTTATAAAAGCCCTGAGCCAGCTTTTCACTCTGTTCGGATATCCCTGCTATATCCACAGTGCTAGAGGGTCCTCGTTTATGAGTGACGAGCTGCACCAATACCTGCTGGCTAGGGATATTGCAACTAGTAGGACCGCGAGCTATAATTCCTGGGGGAGTAGACAGGTGGAGAGGGAGAATGCCACGGTGTGGAAGGCCACACTCTTAGCCCTTAGGTCAAAGGGACTGCCGGTCTCTCACTGGCAGGAGGTCCTCCCCGAGGCACTCCACTCCATCCGCTCCCTGTAATGCGCGTCCACCAATGCCACCCCTCATGAGCGACTCTTTTCATTTCCCAGGAAGTCAACCACCGTGACCACCCTACTGGCTTGGCTGACATCCCCGGGGCCTGTGCTGCTCCGGAAACATGCGAGGAGCAATAAATACTCCCCGATGGTCGAGAGGGTTCACCTACTTCATGCGAACCCCCAGTATGCCTACGTGGTCTTACCCGATGGGCGGGAGGACACGGTCTCCATCCGTGACCTGGTGCCCACAGGAGCACCAGACCCCTACCCTCAACACTCCACGGTGACTATGAACCCCGTACACACCGATGTATATACCCACGAGTCACCGCGCACGCGAAGCCCTACACAGACACCTCACGACACTCCCATACCGGGCGCGACGCACACGCACGAGGGATTACTGATGCCTAATGGGCTGGCACCTCAAGTCAGGCCAGTGCCAGCACAACCACCGTCACCGGTGCAATCACCACCAGTGCTACATAGATCGCAGCGAGGGACTTGACCGCCTGATAGACTTAACCAGTAAATATACTTGTCTTAAATATTGTCAGTCACTTCACCCTGTGGGACTCTCTTTTGAAACACAGTGGGGGTGAATGTGGTAAACCATGTATACGTGTCTGGACACGCCCCTCTGCCGACTGCTCCTGTGGCTCCTCCCACAGACCCCTGTATAAAGGTGATTGTGTCACTGCTCCCCCCACAGTCCAGGGCAGTCATCCAGCATGGACATGGTCCAGTTTACTGCTAATAAAAGCCTTTCAGTATCTACTCTACTTCCAGTCTTTTGGAGTTATTGATAGTGCATCAGCTCCCCTCTCCCTTTCTTTCTCCCTAGGCCTCCCGAGCCATGATCCTTTCCCGTCTCCAGCTCTGTATCCCTTTTGCCAATCACCTTTCCGGCTCTCAGCTTCACCCCACCCCCTCCAGTCTTCTATTATTTCGCATTTTCCCCTCCCCCTCCTACTTTCTAATCTCTTACTATCTTTCTTTTCAGTTAGTCCTGACGAAGGGTCTCGGCCCGAAACATTGACAGCGCTTCTTCCTATAGATGATGCCTGGCCTGCTGTGTTCCACTGGCATTTTGTGTGTGTTGCTGAAATATTTGACAATTCTGTAAATATTTTACCGCGGATCACTTTCTGCAATATTTTTGATGATTCAAGAAGTGTGACAGTTTGGTTAATGGTTTAATAAATATGATTTTCTCTGATTGTTTTCAGTTATATTTGCTACCTCAAAAAGAGCAAGCAAGGAACACCATCAAGGATAACAACTCTTGAGAATGTTGTATCTGGATTTCCATTAAGAGAATGTGGATTCAATACTTTAGGTATGTCCATAGCAATTTTACTTAGTGATAATTGGAAGAAAAAGTAGCTGTCAATATAAAATGCCTTCACAGCACCATGTTCCTCCTTCCTCATTTCTCACAAAAGTACCTGATTTGTCCATGTAAGAAAGCATGTAAATTAATGAATTCATGAACAGAATTTCTCATTTCTAATGCCTGATGATGATACAAAGACAGTTGGAGGAACGGGCAGTGCTGAGGAAGCGGAGAGCCTGCAGAGAGACTTAGCTAGTTCAGAGGAATGGGCAAAGAAGTGGCAAATGAAATACAATGTTGGATAGTGTATGGTCATGCACTTTGAATGGAAGAAATAAACAGGCAGACTATTATTTAGTTGGGGAGAGAATCCAAAATGCAGAGATGCAAAGGGACTTGTGAGTCCTTGTGCAAGATACCTTAAAGGTTAACCTCCAGGTTGAGTCAGTTGTGGAGAAGACAAATGTTGGCATTCATTTCTAGAGGTATAGAATATAAGAGCAGGGGTGTGATGTTGAGGCTCTATAAGGCACTCATGAGACCACACTTGGAGTATTCTGAGCAGTTTTGGGCTCCTTATTTTAGAAAGGATATAATAACATTGGAGAGGGTTCAGAGAAGATTCACAAGAATGATTCCAGGAATGAAAGGGTTACCGTATGAGGAACATCCGGCAGCTCTTGGGCTGTATTCCCTGGACTTTAGGAGAATAAGGGTGGGGGGGGGGGATCTCATAGAAACATTCCAAATGTTAAAAGGCCTGAACAGATTAGATATGGCAAAGTTATTTGATAATTTTGATAGGGGATTCTAGGACAAGAGGGCACAATTTCAGGATTGAAGGACGTCCTTTTACATCTGAGATGCGGAGAATTTACTTTAGTTAGAGGGTGGTAAATCTGCAGAATTTGTTGCCACGAGCAGCTGTGGAGGCCAACTCATCAAGTGTATTTAAGGCAGAGATAGATAGGTTCTAGATTAGCCAGGGTATCAAAGGGTATGGGGTGAAAGGGGAGATGGGATGACTGGAAGAATTGGATCAGCCCATGATTGAATGGTGGAGCAGACTCGATAGGCTGAATGGCCTACTTCTGCTCCCATATCTTATGGTCTTATGATAGCCGCATGACAGTTCTTCAATTTGCAAGTGTGTGTCCCTTCTTTACAGTTTTGCAGTTTAGAATAATAGAAGTGTCAGGAAAAGTGCTTCATGGCCACCAACAAATAGTCTGCAGATGAGAGCCAGAGGACAGGCTCACTGAGGTACAGCGGAAGGAGCAGAAGGCTTGACAGAAGCAGGAGATGAATTGTGGGCCGCAGTGCAACACAGTGTTCTGAGGGAAAACCTGGTAGTGAACTACATGTTGGAGAACCAGGTCCACCATCTCAGCAGCTGACGGAAGTGTGGGGAGGGCAAGGAAGATGGCCACTTCACCCTGGCCCCAACGGAAAAAGGCAAACAAATCGTGGCAATGTAGGACCACAGGTGTTGAGGGTCTGTTGGGGTCGCGGGAGGGCTGCGGGATGGAGGAAATGGATGGGTACGTTGAGGCCAGTCAGCAATATCTGCAATCATGTTGGGCCCCCTGAACTGGTGTTGCATAAAGTCTGGCATCTGCTGTGTGCTTGGATGGCTGGAGAGGGGTGAGGATTGAACCTACTGGAGCGCCTTGGAGTGCACAGCCACCGGAATGTACGAGGTTGTCAGATGTGTCAGCCAGAGCAAGCTCGTGCTGTAAGGCCTGGAAGATCTGGGGTAGGTTTTTTACACAGAGAGTGGTGAGTGCCTGGAATGGGCTGCTTGCGGCGGGGGTGGAGGCGGAAATGATAGGGTCTTTTAAGACACTCCTGGATAGGTACATGGAGCTTAGAAAAATAGAGGGCTATGGGTAAGCCTAGGTAGGTCTAGGGTAAGGACATGTTTGGCACAGCTTTGTGGGCCGAAGGGCCTGTATTGTGCTGCAGGTTTTCTATGTTTCTATCTAGTTCTCAAGAATCCAGATGACTGGGCAAGGATGGAATGATGGGCTGAGGGTCGATCACCATTTCAGCTATGTCGAACTGTGATGAAAGGGCGTCTGCCTCAGTGTTCTTAGAGCCAGGTTGGTTGAATTACTTGAAGAAGAGAGCCCAGTGAGCCTGCTGTTGGTTGAGTTGGTGTGTCTTTTGAATGGATATGAGGTTCTTGTGGTCAGTCCAGATCAGGAAGGGCTCAGTGTTTCCCATCTGCCAATGTCCCAATTCCTCTAAGGCCCATTTGAAGGCAAGAATCTCCCTGTCAGCTTCTCTTTCTTTTCAAATCTTTTTATTATTATTATTATTATTATTATTATTATTATTATTATTATTCAAAAATAACACAGGTACATTGAAGTAACAACACTAACAATGTCTCAAAAAAAAAGAAATTATCTTAAAGACTGAAAATTTTTGTGAATAAAAAAAAACCCTACTAGGCAAGAAAAGTGAGGAAAAAAAAAGAAACCCATTGGGGGTACAACCCCGGAGCCATACATCATACAGAAAGCTTCTAAAGATAAACATCAAACTGCCAACAAGAAAGATATATCAAAAAAAATTACTCTTAGATCGTGGAGGAAATCTCAGTTAACTGAAATGATGATAACGAGCAAATGATCCCCATCTCTTCTCAAAATCAAATAAAGGTTCAAAGGTTCGACTTCTAATTTTCTCCAAGCTGAGACACGGCATCACTTGAGAGAACCATTGTGACAAAGTAGGAGCTGATCTCTCCTTCCACTTCAACAAGATGGCCCTCCTAGCTATCAATGTAACAAATGCAATAACATGTTGGTCAGACTCAGAAATACCATGGATATTTTGAGGAATTATTCCAAAAGGCACAGTCAATTTATTAGGTTGTAAGTTGATTCTGAGTGCTTCAGAAATTCTCAAAAAGACTGCCTTCCAAAACTGTTTTAATATAGAACATGACCAGAACATATGTGTCAGTGTAGCTATTTCAGTTTTACATCTATCACAATATTTGTCAACATTGGGAAATATTTTAGAAAGTCTCTCCTTCGTCAAATGGTAATGATGTACAATTTTAAATTGAAATCAATGAATGACTAGCTCAGATCGAAGAAGAGTTAACCAGCTTCAGAATCCGTGTCCAATTCTCCCATATAAAAGTCAAATTGAGTTCCTTTTCCCAATCCTGTTTAATCTTAAGTAAAGGACGCGATCCCATTGTAATAATAAATTATAAATTCTTCCAATAGAAACTTTTATTGAGGGGTTCATATTCATAATAGTATCTAACAAGTCAGCCTCTAATATGTAAGGAAAATTACTTAAATATTTTTGTAAAAAATGTCTAACTTGAAGGTATTGTAAAAAGTATGAATATGAGAGAGAATATTTATTGACTAATTGTTCAAAAGACATCAATCTGCCTTCTTTAAATAAATCCAAAAAAGAATTAATACCTTTATTTTTCCAAAGTAAAAAAATTGGATCACTCCAGGAAGGTTTAAAAAAGTAATTACGATAAATTATACTACAAAGTTTAAATTTTTTAAGATTAAAAAAATTGCGGAACTGGAGCCAAATTTGTAAAGAGTGTTTAACCACCGGATATGGGTTTAAAAGATCAACTTTAGCTAATTGTATAGGTAGAGCAACTTCTAATAATAAAGTTAAATAAAACTCTTTCACAGCTCTCAGTTCCAGGTCTACCCAAATTGGCCGATCATTCCTATCACCCAATATAACCAAAAGGACATATATCACAAATTAACAGCCCAATAATGCAATCTTAGATTAGGCAAAGCGAGACCTCCATCCTTTTTCAACTTTTGTAAATGACATTTACTAATTCTTGGTCTTTTATTATCCCAAATGAAAGATAGAATAATAGAATCAATCTGATCAAAAAACTTCTTAGTCAAAAAAACAGGAATATTCTGAAATAAATATAAAAATTTTGTTAAAATCATCATTTTAACTACATGAATACGACCAACAAGTGAAAATGTAAGTGGGCTCCATCTACTAAATGAGTACTTCATAGAGTCCACTAAAGGAGGAAAATTGACTTTATAAAGATCCTTAAATTTTTTAGTAATTATCTAAATATCTAAAAGAATCTGTAACTTTAAAAGGAATATTATCATATATAGAGACAGATTCATTTAAAGGAAGTAGTTCACTTTTACTAAAATTTATTTTATATCCTGAAAAATCTCCAGATTTGTCAAATAATTTTAGCAAAGCAGGAATATATTCTTCAGGCTTAGATATATAAACCAATAAGTCATCAGTGTAAAGAGAGATCTTGTGCATGGTCTCATTCACAACAACCCCATGAATATTTTTGGCTTCATGAAGAGCAATAGCAAGAGGTTCTAATATTAAGTTAAATAAGAAAGGACTTAATGGACAACCTTGTCTTGTCCCCCGTGATAGCTGACAAAAAGACCTACAGTTATTAGTGACAACAGTAGCAATAGGAGCTTTATATATCATTTTAATCCAATTATTAAAATTAATACCAAAACCAATTTTTTCTAAAACATTAAATATATATTTCCATTCGACTCGATCAAATGTTTTTTCAGCATCCAAAGATCCAATGCATTGTGGAGTTTTAGAAGAGCGCGAATATATAATGTTAAATAGTCTCTGAACATTTGAAAAAGAATAACGACCCTTTATAAAGCCTGCTTGACCTTTAAAAATGATTTTACCCAAAATACTCTCTAACTGATTGGCCATTGTCTTTGAAAGAATCTAAGCATCAACATTCAATAATGAAATAGGTCTGTATGAGGCACAATCAGTAGGATCTTTATCCTTTTTTAGAATTAAAGAAATAGAAGCCTCATAAAAAGTAGAGGGTAAATCACTTTTCACAAAAGAATCTTTAAACATCTCCAACATATATGGAGAAAGCAATTTTCCAAATTTTTTATAAAATTCTACAGGATAACCATCAAGTCCCGGGGCCTTACCAGACTGCATTGAAAAAATAGCTTTATGAATTTCGGATTCAGTAATTTGAGCATCAAGAGTTTTTTGATCCTCAACAGAAATTTTAGGAAAAGCAATCTTTTGTAAAAAAGCATTTATTTCAGAAGAATCTACTGGACATTGAGATTTATAAAGTTCAGTATAAATATCTGGAAAAATCTTATTAATTTCTTCATATTCCCAAGCCAGGGTACCATCCTTTCTACGAATTTTCGAAATTTGCCTTTTGGCTCCAGCCAATTTTAATTGAGATGCAAGTAGTTTGTTATTTTTATCTCCAAACATATAAAATTGGCTCTTTAACAAGTAGATAACCTTCAATCGGATGAGTTAATAATAGGTTATATTATGATTGAAGTTCCACCCTTTTTTAAATAAGTCAATATTAGGGGAAGTTGCATTGATATTATCTAAATCTTTAATTTGTTTTGAAATTTTATCTAATTCTGCTTCAGTCTGTTTTTTAAGTTTAGCTGAATAAGAAATAATCTGACCCTGTAAAAATGTTTTGAATGTGTCCCATATAATTAATTTGGACATACATCCTATATCGTTAAAAAGAAAAAATTATTTTATTTGGCTTTCAATAAAACTGATAAAATCAGAGATTTGCAATAAAGTCTGAGACATGCGCCATGGTGGACAGGCAAAAATGACATAATCAAATTCAAAGGCGCATGATCAGATATAGCATTAGCATCATATTCACAGTTTTTAACATTAGGCAAAAGATGGGGATCAACTATAATATAATCAGTACTCGAATATTTTTTATAGACATGCGAAAAGAAGGAATATTCTCTTTTACCAGGGTGCAAATGCCTCCATAATTTGATCAACCCGAAATCGATCAAAAAGGAGTTAATAACTGACGCAGAACGATTTGGAAGTCGCTGATTAGTTGAGCTCTTGTCAATCATAGGATTTAAACAACAGTTAAAATCCCCACCCATTATCAACATATATTCATTTAAATCCAGCAATAAAGCAAATGTTTTTTAAAAAAGGATCATCTAAATTAGGACCACACAAATTGACCAAAACAACTTTTCTATTCCAAAACATTCCTTTAACAATTAAAAATCTACCATTAGAATCTGATTCAATATCCTCTTGAGCAAATATATTAGATTTAATAAAGATAGATATACCTTTAGTTTTACTCTGAGAAGTAGCATGGAGCTGTATTCCATTCCACCATACAAAAAACCTTTTTTGATCTCCCGCCCTGATATGCATCTCCTGAGCAAAAATTATATCACGTTGGAATCGATTAATAATTTTAAAAGTCTTTTTTCATTTAATAGGATGATTCCAACCACGTACGTTCCAGTTTATTACATTAATCTGTTTAACTGCCATACTATAATTTTATTCTAATTTGCTTTATACATGCGCAGAACACATACCAATACGGGATTATCAAAAATGGCGGTGATGAAGAATACAACCATTTAAAAAACACGCAATGGGAAACATCTCCTAACTCTAGACCCACCCACCCTCCCAAAAGCCCGAAGAAAAGGCAAGCAAACTAAGATAGAATCAAAGCCATGGGCCATTCTGTCGGTCTCCTCTCTCCCACCCCCCCAGCCAGAACACACAAAAAATAAAATGACCTTGCAAGAAAGACAGTAACGTCTCAACAAAGGAAAGTGTTTACTTTCCATCATGTATTAAACAAAAAAAGAACCAAAATAATATAATCTCTTAGAGAGAAAAAAACAAGCGCCATCTTAAGTTTAGCTTTAAAACTCTAAGAAAACTTTAAATTCGGTTATAGGATGCTAAAATAAAACAGATAAAAACAGGTTAATAGTATATTTAACCAAACTAAATTTACAAACATGTTAATTAGTAATATCATAAGTAACTAAACTCTCCTGGATATATATATAAAAAAAAAGAAACCCTATTAGTAGGAAAAAAACTACCAATTAGTAAATTAAAAAACAACAAAAAGAAACATCAAACCAAATATTAGATAAAACGAACAAATCCTTTTATCCTCTTTTCTCAGTCAAATATCTAATTAGCCATTTAAACAGTCAAACTTGAACCGTAAATCTTCTTTCCAAAAAAAAAATCCAGTAGGATGCAATAATGAGCAGATTTTCTTATCTTCTTTTATTAATCTCTCAATGAAATATCCAAATAACCTTCATATATTATCTTTTCAAAATGTGAATAATATACAGATAATCAAACAGCTTTTCAGATAGTTCATTCGGTAGTAGCGTCAGTGATGGTGACAGGTATAGCCTGAACAAAATCCAGTGCGGCTTTTGGGTCAAAGAAAATGCATGGAGAAGAATTAGGAGGAAAAACTTTCATTCTTGTTGGGTAATTCAAAGAGGGAAATAGTTTCTTATCATGTGCTTGTTTCATTGCCAAAGCAAATCTTGATCTTTGTTCCATTACTTCTTTTGGATAATCTTCATGAAAACGGAGCTCAGAGTCATTGAATCTGAAAACTCTCTGTTTTCTTGCCTGTCACATTATTTGATCTTTAATTTTAAAGTGATGAAAACAAACCAGAATAAATCTTGGTCTGCTTGAATCCATAAATTTCAAAGTAAACACTCTATGTGCTCTTTCAATAGCAGGCGGCTGTGATAAAATAGTTGGAAATAGAATATGAAAGAGCTTACCAAAGTAAACCGTTAAGTCTCCATTTTCAGCTCTTCCTTGCAATCCAACAATTCATATATTGCTTCAGCGAGACCTAGTTTCCATGTCTATAATCTTATTTTGATATTTTTCCAAATGGGTTGTAGCTTCAGACAACTTTTGCTTAGTTAACTTCAATTCCTCTTCATGTAACTTGAGTTTTCGCATCTTTAAGTTTTTCCAGAAATAACTTCATTTCATTATTATTCTTTTCCAGTTGATCTTTAATTGCCCTATTCTGATCTTGAATTGAATTCAGAGTCCGAACGATATCTTCAGCCCATGATGGCATTTCATCAGATCTTTCCTTCGGCATCTTTCCTTTTCCATTACCTTTGTCAGTAGGTTCATGCAGATTCTTCCCACTTCTCGTAGGCATAGACAGATTACTCCCCTTCAAGAATCAGCAATTAAAAATTTTTAATTCAAAACTTAAATTGGGGGGAGAGAGAGAAAACTAAGAGCAGCACAAAATTACTGCTACTCCATCGACAGACAGAGGCGGTCTCTCCCCCGTCACCTACTCCATAACAGTGCAATGTAGATTTCAACTTGTGTGAGAAGAAGGCACAAGAGTATGTCTTCCTATCCTGTCCTCACTGGGAGAGGATGGCCTCAGTGATCATGTCAGATGTGTCCACCTCTAGATCCAGTTTGTTGAAGATCTGGGTCCGATGGAGTGTTTCAAATGCACTACCCATCAAGCAGAGAGGATAACGTTCTTACTGTTAATATTGTTGAATCCACAGTAGTTTATGAAGACATCCATCTTTCTTTTTGGCAGAGATGAATCCTGCAGCAGTTGGAGACTGGGATGGTCAAATGAAGCCATGCTGTGGTGCTTTGGTGATGTTGTCATTCATGGTTTAGGTGTCAGGATGGTAGAGGAAGAACAGACAATCTCCGAGAGGGGTGATGCCCAGTAGGAGTCGCTCGCACAGTTGTGAGGCAGCAGGATGCTGGCTTCCCTATTACTGGAGATGAAGGCAAAGTTGTGGTATTCTTGTGAAAGTTTGGTGACGTTGAGAGTATCCTCTGTCTCCTTGGATTTACGGGGCAAAGTCAGCTGACTTTGCAGCAAGTGGGTCCCCAACCCAGCAGTGATCAGTTGAGGTGAGATTCCTGAGTGGTAACCCAAGATGAGAGGAGTGTTGGGTGAGTCGAGAAGGAGAAATTGGTTGGACTCATGGTGCTCTTTGATGCTCATGACCTGCATGCTCTGCCCATCCCAGACCCCAAGGCCCGTCAATAGTCATGATGCAGAATGGGTGACAGATCAGCCTGGAAGGGAGTCCAAGTTGAACACACCGAGTCCAGTCCAGAAAGTTGCCTGCTATACCGGAATCCTTCAGAGCCATCTGTGGGCATAGAGCTATCGAGGTGTGAAGGAGGACAGAAAGAATGAGTCGGGGTCTGGTGCTTGAACAAAGGGCTGGGGTTAGCTAATCAGATAGAAGGCCACTCTCCTCTACCAGGTGGTGCCATTGCGGGGTTTTAATGCATGGATGATCCACTGAGCTGTAGTAAGCATACAGTTGTTTCTTCACCGATGCTGACGTTGTTGGGGCAGGGGTGATTAAGGGAGCTCTCTGATGAGGGTCCTGCAGCGTGACTTTGTAAAGCTAGCAACTATCTTCAATGTATTAAACATGTACAACTCCAGTGAAGTCAACGTATCTGAATATTGGAGAAGGAGCACAGGTATGTAATGTTGCTGTAAAGCATTTAATATTACCTACTGTAAGGAGTTTCTTTCTAGCTGTCCAAGTTCTCAGTACGAAACTCATTGGGGACCTCTTGTGGCAGCAGTCTAACATTTCATCAGATAACACTGAGTTGAAATGCCCTAAGCCAGGGGTGGCCAACCTTTTACATTCCATGCATCAGTTTTTTCATGCAAGAATTCAGGTGCGCCATACAACCCTTGTACCCCCATTCAATTCTTGTAAAAATATGTTAATATAGACATATTTGGCATTTTTACACGATATATTGATTTAATATAAAAACAAGATAAACATTACTTACCTTAGTGAGACTGTTAACAAATATATTTTGTCTTCTTTTGATTTCCTCCTTTTTCTTAATCACATATTCTTTCTGTAACTCAGACCCAAGTACTAGCTTCAGTTTTCCTTCTATTTCAGTCTGATGTTGTGTTTTATAGTGCCTATTAAGATCATGTCTTCTATTATGTGAGACGGACCTGCTATAAATAAGAATTCATTTTCTTATTGTTCATTGAATTCATGCTTACTATCACTTCCTGCTTTTCTTTTGCTCATTTTCTTTTGCACTGTGATGGGTAACTGAACGTAAAAGCAAGGTTTAATTTTTGAGAAAGTACAAAACTGCAAATGTTCACAAAGGACGAACAAAGCACAACTCCGTAGCGCACGGGTGTCAATTGTAAACTGACTGGCAAAAACCTGCGACACTGGCTCCTCAGGGTCAAACAAGTATCAAACATGTATTGAACAGTTTTGTTCGTCCTTAGTGAACATTTGCAGTTTTGTACTTTTTTAAGGTGCTTGGAAGTAGGTACAGAGGAGATGTCAGGGGTAAGTTTTTTTACGCAGAGAGTGGTGAGTGCATGGAATGGGCTGCCAGCGGTGGTGGTGGAGGGGGATACGATAGGGTCTTTTAAGAGACTCCTGGACAGGTACATGGAGCTTAGAAAAGTAGAGGACTATGGGTAACCCTAGGTAATTTCTAAAGTAAGTAAATGTTTGGCACAGCATTGTGGGCCGAAGGACCTGTATTGTGCTGTAGGTTTTCTATGTTTCTATGGAGCTATCTACTTCCAAGCACCTTAAAACTGTGCCCTGCCTGAATAGGGAGCAGTCTTGGTTGCAATGTAACTTCAGAACGGGTCGGTTCTTGTAAATATCAATGAGATTTGTTAACTTTTTATTTATCAATGTGCATACTAATGAAGAATATTGATGCTTTCAGAACATTATGGGGATCACTTACGCTCATAGGGAGCAGGGGGTTATTTACAAAGAAAACAACTTGTTTGCTGTTATTTACTGGAACTTATTGTCCATTCTCTCAAGGACTTAAGTTTACAATCCTTTATTTAACTCAGCATTTCAACAGAGGTGAACATTGGTATGATGGAGAACCGGGTCAGGGAGAAACTTTGTGGAGGCATCTCTTTGCTTGCATCTTTGGTCTAGTACAGAGGTCATTTGGTTTCTTTTCACATGCCGCTGGTTGAACCCCAATGACGGTTGGTGAATCTGGGTAGCGCATTTAAACGGCAAACCTCTCGCTTCTTATATTGTCCCACGGATTTGCTGAAATGAGCAGGATAACATCAGGTTTAGCAAGAATTCAGCAGAATTTATGAGCATAAATTGTGAAAGCCCTATTTTGTTTACAGAACTATATGTGCATTATTGTGCAAGTTCCTTAATGCTTTTTTTTTCAAATAGGTGAAGTATTACTAATATTGATCGGACCTTTAAAATTAGTTTTCCTTTCATGATTGTTTAAAATAATTATTTAATTACACTTTTAATTTCAGATCAATAAATGACTGCTCTTGCCTTGTAAAGTTGTACACCATTTTGCTTAGTTTCAGAATGTAGAGGTGATCTTTATGAAGACGTAGATTTCCCTGGAAATGATATCACCTGGGTCCTTGCACCTGACGTGAGCTTCTGTCAAAAAGTATGCACTTATCACCCACTTTGTTTGTTCTTCACATTTCTGAAGAGAGAATGGAGCACTGACCATAGGAGGTATCAATACAGCTTATATGATTTGTAATGTGTTTTGATTGAAAGTTTCCTCAAAGATTTCTATTTCTTCATTGTGAAGTTTCAGCTGCACTGGAATTGCACTATGATTTGAAGGAAAGGACCTCACTTGGCCCAGTGTTCTTGTGCCAGCTCTTTGAAAGAACTGTTCAATTAATCTCACTCTACGTTTATTTCCTCATTGATCTTGTCACTTTATTTCATTTGTTTGATGTTTATCTATTGATTGGTTGCCAAACATTGCATCAGTAGATTTACAGATCTTTTTCTTAAATCAAATTGATTTATCCAACTCATGAGGAATGAACTCATGAACTCATGAAGAGTTGTGGCCTGAAACATAGGCTGCTGATTTCCCACCATAAATGCTCCCTGACCTTCTGTGTTACCCCAACATTTTCTGTCTATTGCACAAAAAAAGATGAGGGTGAGGTGGCCTGCGTTAGAGTCACACAACACAGAAAAAAGGCTCTTTGGCCCACAATATCCATGCTGACTTTCAACTACCCATCTATTTAAATCCTTATTTGCCAGCACTTGGTGATAGCCTGCTGCCGCTTGGCCATTCAAGTGTTCATCCAGGTACATGTGACATTTTGTGATTGGGCTTGGCTCCACTACCTCTTCAGGCGGTGCGTGAGTGTTAAATTCTTGTCTGAACTCTTGCCCGAAAGACAAGAGTTTTGGGGCTGTGCGTGAAGTGTGGTGTCGTTGGAACAAAGAGAGCTAAAGAAGGAGTACAGGCCTCCAATTATTGATGAGCCCTGAGGAAGGAAGAGAGCAAGGAGACGGTGAATGAGCATACTTTTGTACAGCTATCACCTCCTAACACTGGCTGAGAAACTGGATCTTCCAAATTTTTGTTTGTTGTCAAGAATTACACTTTGAAGGGATAAGAAAGTATATCTTGCATATACTTGTACCATGGAGTCAGCAAATAGTGAGTTTGGATCCTTTTCCAGAAACCTAAGTGCACAATTCTAGGGGATACTCCAGTGCAGTTCTGAAGGACGGACATCTGTAAACCAAGGCCTGGTTCCTCTCCTTTACATGGATGAGAACAGTGTCATCTGCAACAACGTTATCTGGCTATCATCACCATGTTCTTTGTAGGATCTTGCTCCACAGCAGTTATTATATTGTTTGATGGCTGTTTAGTTTTGCCTGACTTCTGGAATTGTCAGACATTTAAAGTGTGACTTTAAATGTGGTTTTATCAATAAGTTATTTTACAGGCTCTGAGATACGATACGTTACCTATTATCAGCGAGGGAGATTTTCTTCCACAAACTGGAAGAAATTGTAATTCTGTGTGGACCTTAAGACCGTAAGATATCAGAGCAGAATAAAGGCATTTGACCCATTGTGTCTGCTTCACCATTAATTTATAGCTGATTTAATTTTTATCAATTCCATTCTTCCATTTTCTCTCCTTAACTCTTATCCTTCTCACCACACAAGAACGTATCAATCTCTGCCTTAAAATCACCCGACAGCTCAGCCTCCACAGCTTCCCATGACAATGAATTTCACTAGTTCACTATTCCTCAGCTGAAGAAATTGCTCCTCATCTCATTTCAGGGGGGATCTACTTTTATTCTAAGGTTGTGCCCTTGCATTCTAGACTCTCTTCTCTACACCTTCTCTACTCTATCCAGGCAGTTCAGTATTCACAAACACAAGAATTCAGTGTTCAGTAGGTTTCACTAAGTTGCAAACTTAACCTTCTGAACTCCATTAAGCACAGACTCGGAGGCAACAAGTGCTAAACCTTTCATTCCCAGTTTCATGCACTGGACTCCCTCCTTAGGTACGGGCTCATAATGTCCCAAAATGTTGTGTGACCAATGCAGTATAAAGCATCAGCAGTATATCCTTGATTTTATATTCCAGTTCTTTCAAAATAAATGCTGACAATAACATTTGCTTTCCTTATGTCCAACTCAGAAGGGTTAAGAGGTTATTTCAAAAGAGCCTAGAATTTCACTGCACTTCTCTTTATTTAATTTGTTAACAATTGGTTGTAATATATTAATTAACATTATAACTTAACATTTTCCAGATTTTATTGTTATTTAAAGGAGACTGCATCTGGAATACCATCAAGGATAACACCGTTACAAAACGTTGTTAGTGGGTATTCCCTCAAATGGTGCCAAAACCTGATGAGTTGTAAGTAAATATGTAATCACTTCTAGTTCTGTGTTTCTTTTCATTGTTATTATTGACACAAATGAACAGATGTAATTTTTAAAAATTTGGGAACTGAATTATCACTAGCAAGGTCAGAAATAGTTGTCTATTCCTAATTGCCCTTTAGAAGATCAGGGAGGGGAGTGGGGTGACTTTCTTGTGCTGCTGTTCTAAAATCCAGGATTTGTTCTTGGTGAAGTTGACAGGACCGCAATATTGTTTCAAGTCAGGATTTTGAAAGGAAACTGACAGTAGCTCTGATGCACCTGCTTGTTAGGTTCTCATTGCTGGTGGAGTCTATGGATTTGAGATGCTGTCAGAGTAGCCGTGGGTGAATAATTATGGTGTATTTTCTTGAGAGGGCCCCATGCAGAGACTGAGTGTTGATGGTGGAGAGAATGACTGGTTAGGATGGTTGATGAGGTACCAATAAAACAGGCTGCTTTGTTCTGGCTGGCTGGTTGGTGCTGCAGTTATCCAGGCAAGTAGAGGGCATTGCCTCATCCTCCTGTTGCACATCCTAGGTGCTGAAGGACGTTTGGATGTCACAAAGTGAGATTTTGACCTGGATATCCAACTCTCGTATTTATGTGGCAGATCTGTTTGAATTTCTGATCAATGCTCATCTCCAGTTCATTTATGCAGTTAGTTGATTGAAAGCATTTGGTATAGTATTCAATTAATGTGGGAGGGATTTCGGACAGGTGGCAGAGATGGAGTGTGGTGGTTGTCGGTGGGGACACAGCCAGCCCTGAGAAACCAGATAAGGTCATTTAATTCCCACAATTGGTCATTACAGAATGTCTCTACGGTGCTTCCTGCTCCCTCCCTCTCCCGTCTGCTTTCCCCAACCATGATTCCCCTCTCCCTGCCCCCTTCCCAATCTCAGTCTACAAAGAGACCCATATTACTATTAAGTTTATCATCACACACGTGTCATGAAAGTTTTCTATGAGGCAGCAGTAGTACAGTGCAATACGTAAAATGACTACAGTAGTGTGCAAAATTCTTGGGTTCCCTACCTAATTGTGAAAGGGTGAATGATAGATTCAATACCAGGGATGGCAAAACTTCTTTAGAGCATGTGTTCAAATTGACACCAATCTTCAGAAAGTCTTTTCTCATGTGCCATGGTAATTTTGAGCAGAGATTGTCATTGATCTATAAATTATTAACAATAATTATAGATTTTCTAAGGAAAAAGGATGACTCCAGGTTCTTATGTATGCATATTCATCGTTTTACTATTAATAACAGAAAGATTGAAATGAATAAAGCATTTTAGAAAACTTGTTCAGGAATTATTATTATTAATCTTTTTAAAAGACAATTGAAAGATAACATCATTTATAAATAGTATTGTCATTATAACTGTTCATTTATCTTGGGCAGCCGTACCATACATTCGACATCCCTGGGTTAGACTGTTTTGTTGGCCATGTTACTTCCCACTTTCAAATTCATGCTTGAATGTTGTCCAGTTTTAAATATATTTACTCTCATACAGGATTTTTTAAAAAAATGTGCATTTGGTTTAAACTCAAACAAGAACAGTGAAATGCGCTGAATGTAAACATAATTAAAATTATTAGTAAGTTTTAAGTAAATATCAAGGAGGGTGTGGGGTTTGATGTCACTTGTTCTGCAGCTTTACAAATTTCTTTTGTCTCCTTTTCATTTCTGATAGAGTCTCCAATTAGGAGCATTGACTGCTTCTCTTCTCACATATGCGCCCTGGCCTGTTTTTGTTTTATATTTGCAGCAGCTGTGGCTTTTCTTTGACTTTTGCTGGTTTCTTTCTGTTGTTAGTATAGCTTTTCTCCTGTATAAATGAACTGAGAGTTACAGAGCATATGTTTTCTATGACCTCACTTTAAACTTAATTTGCAACTTTTGTCTTCAATGTCTACGAAGGTTTACATTTTCCAGGACAGTTTTCCCTCTAAGGTGTGCGTGCATGTGCACACACATCTTTTGCTAGCACATGAAAGATTTTAAACTGCATAAAACGTTGTCACCCTCTACCTCATTGGCATGTTAAGTATATTTCACGATTGTACACAATCATATTTCCTTTTCCTTTTCCAGTTTCCAGGACAATTTAAACTTATTAGTAAGTTTTAAGAAAATATCAAGGAGGGTGTAGGGTTCGATGTCACTTGTTCTGCAGCTTTACAAATTTCTTTTGTCTCCTTTTCACTTCTGATAGAGTCTCCAATTGGGAGCGATGATTTTTCCACAGATTTTAGAACTGGCATATTTATACTGTATTTATTGAAGAAATTATTGATTCACCACAGTCAAATTCCAAAGAAGCAAAGGGCATGAAGTGCAAAAGTTGTGCTAGTTCATTTAAAGCAAAGTGTCTTAATGAAACAGTAGAAACTGCTACACCAATAGCTCATGAGGTCAGGAATGTGCAGCTATGAGAAATATTCATGTAGAGTACAGAAACAGTTGTTACCTGTGTGTTTTGTTGTGATGCAAAAATTGCTGGAGAATTTGGAAGTGGGAAGAAGTTGAGTAATATTTGGAATGCTGACTTTTTAAAGCATCATTTAGCAAACAATTCACATATGGATGGTGTACAAAAGCTCTAGTGAGAAAACCCTCATATTTGTCAAGGTCCCTGTCACTGGTGAATACAGAAGTAAATAATTCATTAAAGACCACCTCTACCTCCTCTGACTCCAACCACATGTTGCCCCTACTATCCCTGATCGGTCCTAACCTCACTCTAGTCCTGCTCCTTTTCTTCATGTCCATATAGAATGCCTTGACATTTTCCTTTAACTTTCTTGCAAAGGCCTTCTCATGTCCCCTTCTAGCTCTTCTAAATCCCTTCTTAAGCTCCCTCCTGGCTACCTTACAACTCTCAGAGCCCTGTCTGATCTTTGCTTCTTAAACTTTAAGTATGCTTTTTTCTTCCCCTTGACCAGATGTTCCACATCATTTGTCAGCATGGTTCCTCCAGCTACCTCAGTGAGACAAACCTGTGCAAAACCCCATGGAGGTGCTCCCTAAAAAATCACCATATTTTTGTTGTAAATTTCTGTGTCTAGCCTTTCCCAATTTATGCTCCCAAGTTCCTGCCTAATAATATCATATTTTGGCACTCTCAGTTATATGCTTTTCAATGCTGTCTGCTCCTAACCCTGTCCAAGGGCTATGGGTTAAGTCAGATTTTGGTCACTGTCTCCAAAATGCTCAGCCTCTGAGCGATGTGTCACAACCAGATTTATTGCCCAGTACCAGATCCAATATGATCTCTGCTCTAGTTGGCCTGTCTACATACAGTATCAATAATCCTTTCCAAACACACCAAATAAATTCCACTCCATCCTTTTAGCACTGAGGAGGTGCCAATCAATATTTGGGAATTTGAAGTTACCTATGACAACAACTCTGATACTTTTGCATCTCTCCAAAATCTACCACCTGATCTGCACCTCTGAATTTCTGTTCCTTTGGGTCTATAGAAAACTCCCAATAAAGTAATTGATCCAAAAATAGAACTTAGTCTTTTAACATCTTTGGGTTATTTTTTACTGTGCCCGTGGTCTGTTTTTTTTTTATCAATCATGGTATTGTCTGCACTGTTGTAACTATATGTTAACTATATATGTAACTATGTGGTTTTGTGTAGGTCTTGTAGCTTTAGTTTTTGGTTTGTCGGGTGGTAGAGTTGGTCTCTTGACTTGGTATGTCTGGCTAGTCTGGTTTTGTCTGGTGGGTTTCGAGATCCTTTCCGGGGAACGCAATGAGATGGTAGCACAATATTAATACACAGCAGCCTCTCCGGACTCTGGATTGGGGATTGCCAAACGTTATGTGGATTTTCTGGTGTAGTCTATTTTGTCATGTGCTTTTGTGATATCATTCTGGAGGAACATTGTCTCATTTTTTAACTGCTTTGTATTTGTGGTTTCTAAATGACAATAAACTGAAATTCAATTCAATAAAGTAATTGCTCCCTTCCTGTTTCTTTTCTTCCATCCACACCCTATCCCTCCAGGATGTCCCCCCTCCCTTTCTGCATATCTGATACTACTCCTGATTAGCCATGCAACTCCCCCACTTCGTTTATCTCTCCCTATCCCTTTAGAAACTTCTAAACCCAGGAACAACCAGCAGCCATTCCTGCCCTTGTGATAGCCAATTCTCTATAATTGCCACAATATCATAGTTTCATGTACTGACTCAAGCTCTAAGTTCATCACCTTTGTTTCTACTTCTTGCATTAAAATAGACACACTTTAACCATCCCATGGACTACAATTTTGTTTTATCAATTGCCTATCTTTTCCCATAAACTTAAAATAGGTTTTAAAAAGCTGTCTGCAGGGATATTGGCTGTCCTGAACTTCAGGTGTAACCCATCCTTTTTATACAGGTCATACCTTCCCCAGAAGAAGTTACAATGATCCAAAATTCTGAAACCTTGCCCCCCAACTCCAATTCCTCAGCTAAATATTAATCTGTCATATATCAAACATGAGAAAATCCATAGATGCTGGAAATCCAAGCCTCACGCACAAAATATGGAGCAGCTCAAGCAAGCCAGGTAGCATCTATGGAAAAGAGTAAACTGTCAACGTTTTGGGTTATTTCAGTCAACCTTTTTCAGGACTGGCATAACATACTGTTCTTACCTCCCTAGCATGTGGAATAGGCAGCAATATAGAGATTACCACCCTTGAGGTCCTGCTTTTCAGTTTCTTACCAATCTCCCTCTACTGTATTCTCTCTTTAGGACTTCATCCCTTTTCCTACCTATGTCATTAGTACCAATATGTACCACAACCCCTGGGTGCTCACCAGACTACAATGCTGTAGACCTGATCTGAGACATCCCTGAACCTGGCATCTAGGTCAGCATCACCCAAGCTTTATGAACTTAGTCCCATTTTCTTGCTCTTACCCCACAGACCTCCAAATTTATTCTTTTAAGGTAAGTATTGAATTGAATTTTAGCAGCTCAGAATAGAGAATCTATTTGGGAGTCTGGACCCTGGCATGTGAATGACTTGGCCTGCCCAGTCATCATGGCAGCTTTTCCAGCATGAAGGCCCAAACCATCATTTTATGCAGTTTTGTGGGCAAGTCAGAGCTGGGACTGTGC
The DNA here is from genome assembly GCF_030144855.1 of Hypanus sabinus. Lineage (NCBI taxonomy): Eukaryota > Metazoa > Chordata > Chondrichthyes > Myliobatiformes > Dasyatidae > Hypanus > Hypanus sabinus. Next base: position 62,291,124 of record NC_082719.1, on the reverse strand, counting down.
AAAAGGTTGGACTATGGTGCCCCTCGGTGTTTCACTTTTTCACCAATAATGAAAGAGATACAGGCACAATTCAAGATTGTTTAATGTCATTTCCAGTACACGGGTGTAAAGGAGAATGAAATAATTGTTACTCTGGATCCAATGCAGCACAAGCAAAACCTCAATAAGATAAAGAACATGATAATAAAAACACTCAAAAATATAAAACATAAGATAGCTTAGATTGATTGTATGCCCATAAAGTGAAACTAGCCCAGGAAATGATAAAGTAGTAGTGGTTGGGAGGGGTGGAGGGGTGGGTTAGTGGTGGAGGTGTTGAACAGCCTTACTGCTTTGGAAAGTGACTGCATTTTGAGTTTGATGGTCCTGGCATAGAAGGGACTGGTACAAACAGTCCATGAGCAGGGTGGGTGGGATCCTTCGTGGTGTTCCCTCATGATGGCCGTTTTTCCGACACTTTTCCATATGTCCTTGATGGCAGGTTAGCTGGTGCTGGTGATGGGTTGGGCACTTTTGTAGAGCCTTCCTGACTGCTGCAGTGCAGTTTCCGTACTAAGCAGTGATGCAACTTGTTAGGATTTTCTTCACAGTGCATTTGTAGAATGACATTAGTTTAAATGTGCATCACCCACCTCTCTTCAGCCTCTTCAGAAAGCAGCAGCATTGGTGAGCCGTCCTGTGTGTTCTGGAACTATGAGACTTTGTGCGAGATATGCACTCCCAGGAGGTTGCCAGAAATGCATAGATGAAACTGCGGCCAAAATATATATCTCCACCAAGATAAAATATCAGAGGCTAATTCCTTAGCTCTGGGAAGATTTTGTATTGATTGCTATCTTTTTACTGCAGTGTCTGCCTCCTCACTGAATATCTAAATATGAGAACTTGCATCTGTCCTCTTTCCTGTCCGCATGTTTGCTCAATTTCAGTGTACTTATTTTACAGCCTGTGAATCTGATGTTTATTATGACAGATCATTTGAAGGGAAAGTACTGCAAGTTAAACATGTTGAGAGTTATGGCCGCTGTCAGGAAAGTTGCACAGACCACAGACGTTGCCAATTTTTTACCCTTGAAGAAACCCACGATCAGAAAATGTACAAACATTTTATTTTACTCTTAGCTTTACAATTTTAAAACATTGAAAGCCTCTGCTAACACATTTTCCTTTGGTTTAGGCACAGTTGCTACTTACAAAGATCTAATAATGGAATACCATCCAGAATAGATGAATCTGTTGGAGCAATCTCTGGCTTTTCTTTGAGGTTATGTGCTTCGAACAGAAGTAAGTATATTTTCTGTAGAGTGAAAACTAAAGAGCATTAAACATGCTGTACAGAGGATTGTCAAAGTATTTGGATCATTTGTGCTTTTTTTTGAAGGGGAGTGAGTACCCTTAGTGACCTAGATGGTAACCATGATGAGTTCTGAAACAGGACACCATTCTGAAAAGGTGTCAGCATACACACTATGTGTGTGAAATCAGACACCATTTTGATAAAGGTTTTGGTTATATCTAGTTTATGACCATTGAAAAGTGTAAAGCAGAAGGATCATGGTATCAAACAGCTTGTAATCTGCAGGAGCACTGGCAGTTCATCATGTAGGGGTCAATGCAGGCTCCCACTGCAGCTCTGCTGTCTTCATTCTGATCAGTCTGATATGCAGATTGCATTTTAGCCACCACGGTAAATCAAAGCTGGTTACTGAAAAAACTGTTAGATGAAGATGTACCCGTGGTTTTGTGAAATACCCATGAAAATGTGGCTAGTTTGTGTACAATAAAAGTTACGCTGCACATGAAATATGAAAAGTAGATGACTGTTTGCTGAAGCAATGATTGTGATGCCCTGACTTCAGTGAGATCTCAGCATTGACAAGGGTAAGGCAGAGTGCCCATGATTTAGAATACATACTGCTGAGCAACCTCCAATGGGCAGAGACAAGCTGTAATAAAAGGTGGCCCAATCTGTTATTTTCTTCAATCTCTCATAGTCAGAGACATTTACATATGATTAAAATTGCTTTAAATAATTTAAAAAATGACAATGAAAGCATATTAAACTATCAAGAATTGATTAAAATATGAATGAAAAATTAACATCCTTTAGCATTATATCCTCCGCTGAGGTGAATGGAACTTTAACCTAAGCCATGTGTGGCTGCTGTAAGGTGGCAGTGTGATATTCCCCTGCATGTCCCTACAAAGACTCATTTTAAGTGTGGGATCTATGTATCTGGAAGTGGCTGCACACTGACGGTCCCCTTTGGGACAGCAAGCCATAGTTGGCACACTTTGACATAGTTAATCAATGAATGTCATTTTCGTGCACTGACAATTAATTTGTTTAATGGATTCATTCCAGCTTGTGGGCAAGTCAATGGACCTGGACCTGAACCCCATGCTTATGGTGGACGTGTTTCTCTTCCTGGGGAATGGCCATGGCAAATATCTCTCCACCTTAAACAAAAGGGTAAATTTAGACATTCATGTGGGGGATCCATTATATCTGATCATTGGATTATCACAGCTGCACACTGCTTTGAAAGGTATGACTATTTGCCTTTAGAAATAAGACATTTCTTGTTAGCTATAAATACTAGAATGGCTGGTCCAAGAGCAAATTAAACAGAATAGATTTTGCAGATGGTGGTGTTAGGTACCCCTAGGGTTCATGTTTTCTGTGGCCAATCACTTTAAAATGTTGGGAGAACGAGGTTGGCTTTTGGACACTGACACCCCCCCCCCCCCCACCCCCCATGAACTGATGCTGCTAATGAGAGAGAGACGAGGATTAAAATGGATGATTTAATATTATGGTTTCTTCGCTAATTGTTGATGCCAAGGACATTTGGCCTGTTGGTGTGGATCCCTGCTGAGACAGCAGAGTGACGCCAGGTGTCTGCTGAGACAGGAGGGAGTGGCCAGTTTGATGGACATGGACATGGTCAATTGATGGAAGGCTGATACCCCATCAGGGGAGATAAAAGACGGGTCTGTTGAGACACCGAGAGACATGCCTTGAGACACTGCAAGAGTGTTGTGCATCCACAGGAAGGTGGGGATTTGGAGGACCGAATCAGGAGATCGGTCACAAAACTCACAGTGTGACGGCAGGACTGTTGGGGGGGCTTGTGTGTGTATCCACTCACGCCAGAATGACGAGTCCACCACGGAAGAATGGTCTAGCGGAGAATGGGGGGGGGGGGTCTCTCTCTCTCTCTCTCTCTCTCACACACACACACACACACACTCTCTCTCTCTCTCACACACACACACACACACACACTCTCACACACACACACACCAGCTACTTAAATCTAAGCTAAACTGAACTGAACTTTCATAATCTCCAAAGACTATTCATTTGCCCCTAGACTTTGGAAGAGCTTGGTTTTTGATTCCTTTTACCACACTTCTGTATAAATACATATATATATATATATTTGCTAACCTGTAAGATATACATATTTGCATTTTATTTTTAATACTGTATAGCTTAGTGTACTAATAAACACCTTTAGTTGCAGTACCACCAGACTCCAACATATCAGTCCATTTCTGCTGGTTTGTTAACCCAGTTATGGGGTACGTAACAATGGAAATCCAGAGCAGCACACACAAAATGTTGGAGGAACTCTGCAGGTCAGGCAGAATGTATTAGTTGGCATTTAAAGAAGCTAGAAAGAAGGCAAGACAGTGGCTATATTTGATTAGAATTTTGAAGAGATTTGGTTTGTCACCTAAAGTACTCGAAAACTTCTACAGATGTACCATGGAGAGCATTCTGGCAGGCTGCATCACCTTCTGGTATGAGGGTGGGGGCTTCTGCACAGGACCAAAAGAAAGTGATAGAATTATTTAGCTCCATCTTAGGTACTAGCCTCTGTAGTATCCAAGACATCTTCAAGAAGCGGTGCCACAGAAAAGCGATGTCCATTATTAAGGACCCTACCCCCTCACTCAGGGCATGCCCTCTTTTCATTGTTACCATCAGCAAGGAGGTACAGAGGCCCAATTCAGGAACAGCTTCTTCCCTTTTGTCACCAGATTTCCAAATGGACATTGAACCCATGAACACTACCTCACTTTTTTGTTTTAATATAATTTCTGTTTTGCACTATTTTAATATATTTAATAGACATACCTGTGTATATATTTGATTCACTTATTTATTGCTTGTGTAAAGGAGGTTTCTTCTTTTTTCTTTGTTACTGTTGGGAAAGGGCTTCTTTTGTTTTGTTAAAAGCAGGAATGTTTCTTTGTTGCGAGAGAGTGCTGGGAGAATTGTATTCCTTTGTAAACCAAATGGGGATTAATGTTCTTTCTTCTGAGTATGTAAGCTTTTGTTGACGGGCTTTTGGGGAGATCGGCGCGAGGGGGTGAGAGAGAGAGGACGCAATGCTGTAAGCTGGGCGAGGAACGGACCCCAAGCAGGGGTCCGAGGCCAGGAGGTACACCGAGGAGGGGGTTGAAGCTAGATGTGCTTGGTTGACCACTCGGAGGGTCCTGAGCTGTGAGTCAAGGAGTTCGGAGGGGATCGAATGGTGGCCAGAAGACTTCAGTAATTGAGCTCCAACGGTTGTGCACGAAGTGGTTTGGACTGATAAGTTTGGCGCCTTTTCTTTATTGTTTCTCTTCATAAATACTGTATCGTTATTAATCACTTAGTTATAGTAACCTTTATAAATTGTACTTATTTAATCGCTTATGGTGTACTGTCTGTTTTTGGGCGAGGCGGGGACATCACACAGCATCCACACCAGCTGATTACCCAGTTTGGCGGGGCCAAAGGCTGATCCCCCTAGAGAACGAGCTGAGCGAGCCTGAGGTGACCCAGGGGGTTACATTGTGGGGGCTCGTCTGGGATTGATTTCTGTGGAAGCTGTGTGATCACCCTCTTTCATTTGTGTCTGCGGCGAAGAGCTGGTGTGCCTTTGTGGGTGTGCGATTGCTGATTATCACTGCGTGTGTGTTAGGTGGGGTGACTGCTGTTGGTAGCCTGGAGGTCGTTGTTCAAGTTCCGACTAGTGCTGACGAAATGGTGGTTGTCTGTGCTGTTTGGAGAGTGAGGAGTGACAGGTTGGGATGTTTCAGCAGTGGTGGGCTTCGCCCGGTTGTTGGAATAATATCCAGCCCTAAAGGGGCGGAGGCGTGGGCGGAGCGGACCTCTCAGTTGTTGGGTGAGTGACAGTGCTTGGCTGAGGGAAAGCGACAGGGACTGGTTGAAAGTTTGAGTAGGTGGGCTGGTGACGTTGTTAGAACTGTTGGGCGCAATTGTGACAGCTGCCAGTTCTGGGAGAGTGTGGGAAAATGTGTTTGGTTCGACTGGAATTAAAATGCCACAGCTGGGGGGCTTATCATATCCGTGACAGGAGATTGGTGGGAAGTTTTTAGGGTATCCCTTTTTGCCTAGGGGGGCAGATAAATTGCTTGCGGTGCCAAAGGGATCTGTCAAGGGGATCAGTTGTTCCGTTGATTCGAGAGGTGTCAGGAAACTTAGAGGAGGCCCAGTGGGGGAACGGCCTGGGGTCTCTGGGGGAGCACGTTCCCAGCAATGTACCAACGAACTCCCGAAAGGAGCAGACCCTATTCCTGAAGGCTTAGAGGGACCAAGTGCACAGGTGTTGTTACGGATGGATGGAAGTCAAGTTAAAGCCATCCTTGGCACCGGGGCGCCGGTTAAGTTGCTGTACAGTTTGTTTCATAACCGTTATTGGAAGCATTTACCCTTGATGACATTGAGGGCACTGGAGATTTGGGGTACCAGTGCCGGTGATTATCCAGACGACGGTTGTTGGTCAGTGAAAATGGAGTTCTTGGAGGCAAAAGTGGAGGTGACTGAGATGCATGAATTGTTAATGCTGATGTGTCCGGACCCTGTTGAGACGGGCAGCGTTTCTGTTTTAGAGAGAACCAATATCCTGCTGGTGTGCTTGGGGGCCTGCCCGGAGGAGGTGGGTGAGCGCTGTTTGGAGGCATTGTCGATGCACCCAGAGTTTCGAGCTGTTTGTGCGGACGTGTGTAGCAGCATTGGGCCGATACCGAATTCAAACAAGAGCCAGTGGTGGTACGGCCTGGGGGAAGTATCTGAGGGTGAGACCCTCTTAGTGGACGCTGCGAAATACCACGAGGGAGGGGAGTTGACTGCTGAAGACACCTCGGAGAGAGAGAGAGGTTGCGACGACTAGCCCCTGAAGCCGTGGAAGACGTAGGCAGCGTGTGTGTGGATTATATTGCGTTGAAGAGGCGCACTGTCAGTGACCAGAATATGGCCCTGAGGGCCGAAGAGGCGATGGCCTATCTGAGTGGTGCGATGTGGTTTAAGGTGCTGGATCTGAGGAGTGGATGTTGCCAGATCCCGATGAGTGGGGCCGACAAGGAGAAGACGGCTGTTATAAATTCCCTAGGAGCCTTCCGGTCTGAAAAGATGCCACAGGGCATATCCGGAGCCCTTGCAACCTTCCTGCGGGGCAGGTGGAAGACCATAGGGGATGTGGAGGCGTTTGGAGTTTTGGTGTATGTGGATGATCTATTGGTATTTGGATTTGCCTCAGGAGAATATGAAGTGAGGTCGTTGCAGGAGCAGCTGAGAACTACCGAGTTAAAGTGTTTTCTGGACATGTGCCAGGGCTGGCGAAGGTCGCAGCTCGTGAGTGACTGACTCTACGGAATCAAGTTTGAAATGAAGACGGAGAGACTGGAAAAAGTGATCTGGAACCATTCGGGAGACTTACAAGTTGGAGAGAATGAAGAAAGTTGTCTGACTGAGGGCAATAGCAAACTGAGAACCCGGAGAGGGGAGTTTGCGGAGGTGAAGAAATTATAGACAAATCTCAGAAGAGAGAAGCGGAAGCTTGAAGGGAACCTGAAGATGACCATCGACAGTTCAAATGAAGTGCAAAACCTGCAAGTTGATCTGGAAGAAGTCATGAGGAAGAAAAAGCTGGAGAGAAGTGCAGTAAATACTGAACAGGAGGCTGAAGAGACTACGGGAGCAGTGCAGGCCACGTGTTTCCGTTTGGAGAAGATCAAACAGCAGCTACCGATCACAGAAATGAGGAAGAATACAGATTCGATGGATGATGTGCTGGATGTGTGGTACATGCTGCCTTTTGCTGACTTTCCCTCGATTGAGGAAGAGACCTTTGGCCCTTCTCCCATTGAGTCAGGTGTAGCGGGGAGGGTTAGCTGTGTGCAGTGTGGGGCATGACTGAGAGGTTGAGAGAGGAGATGGTAGTGGGCCCAAGGTATCCCCAGTTGTGTCCGAGCCTGAAGGGTTTAGGTGAGGGGGTACGGAGGTCTCAGAAGGGTTAGGGAACTCCCAGATAGTTGGCCTAAGTAGCACCTGAGGAACAGGGCGTGAGGTTTACTGTGTGGGGAGGAGATGTCATTGTTTGTGCTTGGGTTATGGTGTGTTGGCAGGAAAGGTGGCGAGTTATTTAATAGTCATGAGGACATGACTTTTATTTGGTGGGGGGAGAGTGTAAAGGAGGTTTCTTCTTTTTTCTTTGTTACTGTTGGGAAAAGGCTTCTTTTGTTTTGTTAAAAGCAGGAATGTTTCTTTGTTGCGAGAGAGTGCTGGGAGAATTGTATTCCTTTGTAAACCAAATGGGGATTAATGTTCTTTCTTCTGAGTATGTAAGCTTTTGTTGACGTGCTTTTGGGGAGATTGGTGCGAGGGGGTGAGAGAGAGAGGACGCAATGCTGTAAGCTGGGCGAGGAACGGACCCCAAGCGGGGGTCCGAGGCCAGGAGGTACACCGAGGAGGGGGTTGAAGCTAGATGTGCTTGGTTGACCACTCGGAGGGTCCTGAGCTGTTTGGAGAGTCGAGGAGTTCGGAGGGTCCTGAGCTGCGAGTCGAGGAGTTCGGAGGGGATCGAATGGTGGCCAGAAGACTTCAGTAATTGAGCTCCAACGGTTGTGCACGAAGTGGTTTGGACTTTGATAAGTTTGGCGCCTTTTCTTTATTGTTTCTCTTCATATATACTGTATCATTATTAATCACTTAGTTATAGTAACCTTTATAAATTGTACTCATTTAATCGCTTATGGTGTACTGTCTGGTTTTGGGCGAGGCGGGGACATCACACAGCATCCATACCAGCTGATTACCCAGTTTGGCGGGGCCGAAGGCTGCTCCCCCTAGACGAGAACGAGCTGAGCGAGCCTGAGGTGACCCAGGGGGTTACACTTATTTTTCCTTCTTTCAATATTATCATGTATTGCATTATACTGCTGCTGCTAAGTTAACAAATTTCACGACTTTGCCAGTGATAATAAACCTGATTCTGAACTTGGACTGAGAGTCCTCTTCAGGACTGGAAAGGACGGAGATACAAGTGAGAACAGCATCAGTGGTAGAGGAAGGGAAACCCTGTGCTTTGAAGAATGTCTCAGATGTTCTGAAAAGGAAAGACTCCTCCTGTGAACAGATGCGGTGGAGTTGAAGGAACTGAGACATGGGAATGTCATTTTTACAGAGACAGGGTAGGAAGGGAAATAATCAAGATAGCCATGATTGTTGGTCAGTTTATAAAAGATATCCATAGTTAGCTTGTCTCCAGGGATGGAGACAAAGATCAAGAGAGAGGAGAGTGGAGTCAGAAATGGACCAAGTGAATTTAAGGGCAGCATGTAATTTGGAGCCAAAGTTGATGAAATTGATAAACTCAATGTGGGTGCAGACATCAATGTATTATAGAAATAGTTGGGGAGAATTACTAAGGAAGGCTTTGAACATGGATTGTTCCATACAGCTAACAAAAAGGCAGGCAGAACTGGGGTCCATTCAGGTTCCCATGACTACACATTGAGTTTGGAAAGTGGGAGGAACCAGAAGAGAAATTGCTGAGTGTGAGGACCAATTCCATCAGATGGAAGGTGGTAGCGGAGGGGAACTAAAGATTATCTTGAATACAAGAGATTCTGCATATGCTGGAAACCCAAAGCAACACCCAACACCTCAGCAGATCAGGTAGCATTTGTGGGGAGGAACACACAGTTGATGTTTCGAGTTGAGACCCTTGATCAGGAATGGAATGGAACTGGGAAGAAGCAAGAATAAGAAGGTGGAGGAGGAGAAGTACAAACTAGCAGGTGATAGGTGAGGGTGAAGGTAGGTGCGTGGTGTGGGTTATTGAAGTGAGAGGCTGGGTGGTTCAATGGAAACTTATGCTTACATAACAATGAATGGATGTCTTATTATTCCTAAGTATATTCTTACAACAGGTTAAGTCAATGTTAGCTACCTCTTACCAGATTTTTTGCTTTGGCGGTCTCTGCAAGTGTTCGGGCCCTGTATATCTGATCTCACTCGTCTGATGTGAAAGCCAGCTGTCTTTCAAGGAATGTAGCAGCTCTGCAGCCTTTGTCTCCTACATGTCAGCCACAGGGTGAATTGCTGGTGCCTAGAAGCTGTAGGAGGTGTACATCTTTCTTAGCTGTGCATGGCACATTGTTGAAATCTGCATTCAGCAGCCTGGTCCTGTCAGGAGATGCCCAGAACATGACTTAGCACATGATGTTGAAGAAAGACCAGCTCAACACTGCTACCAATGTCTTTTCGGCTTGCCTCTCAATTTTATTGCCTGGGAAACCAAATAGAGATTAGTACTATAAGCACTACTAGTTTAGCATCACCAAAAAAGGATGAAACCCTATTTTTAGGCAATTGCATTTTAAAACAAAACTCACTTCAATATTGGAAATGGCACATGATAATCTGTTAGTAACATAAAAGAAAGAATTAATCTTTGTAATATTTATCTATTGATATTGCCATTATACAAATATTCTAGTGTTTTTTTTCTGTTCCTTTAGCTTAGAATTATTCCCTTTAATTAGTATTGCAGGTGTTGTTATGATAGATTTGAAAATAATGTTTTAATCTTTTGCTAATTAAAATTTACATTTCAACAGAGCTGAGAAAAACAAAAAGTGGAGAATATATGCTGGTATAACAACTTTGTCTGATATTACAAATGAAACCACTTTCTACGAAATTGAAAAGATAATTATCCACGAAAATTTCAACAGTGACACAGAAGATTGCGACATTGCTCTCCTTAAACTCAAACAAGCCATTGTCTTTAATGGTAAGTGTAAGGCTGAAAATTTACACAATTCATAGATAGAAACATAGAAAATCTACGGCACAATAAAGGCCGTTCGCCCCCCAAAGTTGTGCCGAACATGTCCCTACCTTAGAAATTACTGGGCTTAACTATAGCCCTCTATTTTACTAAGCTCCGTGTACCTATCTAAAAGTCTCTTAAAAGACTCTATCGTATCCCCCTCCACCACCGTTACCAGCTGCCCATTCCACGCACTCACCACTCTCTGCGTAAAAAAAACTTAACCCGACATCTTCTCTGTACCTATTCCCCAGCACCTTAAACCTGTGCCCTCTTGTGGCAGCCATTTCAGCCCTGGGAAAAAGCCTCTGACTATCCACACAATCAATGCCTTTCATCATCTTATACACCTTTGTCAGGTCACCTCTCATCCTCCATCACTCCAAGGAGAAAAGGCTGAGTTCACTCAACCTATTCTCATAAGGCATGATCCCCAATCCAGGCAACATCCTTGTAAATCTCCTCTGCACCCTTCTTATAGCTTCCACATCCTTCCTGTAGTGAGGTGACCAGAACTGAGCACAGTACTCCAAGTGGGGACTGACCAGGGTCCTATATAGCTACAACATTACCTCTCAGCTCTTAAATTCAATTCCACGATTGATGAAGGCCAATACTCCGTATGCCTTCTTAACCACAGGGTCAATCTGCGCAGCTGCTTTGAGTGTCCTATGGACTCGGACCCCAAGATCCCTCTGATCCTCCACACTGCCAAGAGTCGTATCATTAATACTATATTCTGCCATCATATTTGACCTACCAAAATGAACCACCTCACACTTATCTGGGTTGAACTCCATCTGCCACTTCTTAGCCCAGTTTTGTATCCTACCAATGTCCTGTTGTAACCTCTGACAGCCTTCCACACTATCCACAACTCTTCCAACCTTTGTGTCATCAGCAAACTTACTAACTCATCCACTTCTTCATCCAGGTCATTTATAAAAATCACGAAGAGTAAGGGTCCCAGAACAGATCCATGTGGCACCCCACTGGTGACCGACCTCCATGTAGAATATGACCTGTCTACAACCACTCTTTGCCTTCTGTGGGCAAGCCAGTTCTGGATCCACAAAGCAATGTCCCCTTGGATCCAATGCCTCCTTACTTTCTCAATACGCCTTGCATGGGGTACCTTGTCAAAAGCCTTGCTGAAATCCATATACACTACATCTACTATTCTTCCTTCATCAACGTGTTTAGTCACATCCTCAAAAAATTCAGTCAGGCTTGTAAGGCACAACCTGCCCTTGCCAAAGCCATGCTGACTATTCCTAATCATATTATACCTCTCCAAATGTTCATAAATCCTGCCTCTCAGGATCTTCTCCATCAACTTACCAACGACTGAGGTAAGACTCACTGGTCTATAATTTCCTGGGCTATCTCTACTCCCTTTCATGAATAAGGGAACAACATCTGCAACCCTCCAGTCCTCTGGAAGCTCTCCTGTCCCCATTGATGATGCAAAGATCATTGCCAGAGGCTCAGCAATCTCCTTCCTCACCACCCACAGTAGCCTGGGGTACATCTCATCTGGTCCCAGTGACTTATCCAACTTGATGCTTTCCAAAAGCTCCAGCACATCCTCTTTCTTAATATCTACATGCTCAAGCTTTTCAGTCTGCTGCAAGTCATCACTACAATCACCAAGATCCTTTTCCATAGTGAACACTGAAGTAAAGTATTCATTAAGTACCTCTGCTACTTCCTCTGGTTCCATATACACTTTAACTGTCACACTTGATAGGTCCTATTCTTTCATGTCTTATCCTCTTGCTCTTCACATACTTGTAGAATGCCTTGGGGTTTTCCTTAATCCTGCCCACCAAGGCCTACTCATGGCCCCTTCTGGCTCTCCTAATTTCCTTCTTAAGCTCCTTCCTATTACCTTATAATCTTCTAGATCTCAAACATTACCTAGCTCTCTGAACCTTTTGTGGATATTTGACATTGATTCCCATAATATTACAAAGAAGATTCTAAATTTAATTCTAACCAATGCACATCATGTACATGTAACATAGTTTTATAAAAAAAATTGGACAGGCAAATTAATAATATTAAAAATGAAAATGTACAGTAGTATATTTATACTTAATGTATGCAGTTTTGATGGTACATTTAAAACCAGTGGGAAATATGTGTCAGGGTGATGGAGAAAAGTTTACTCAAAGATGTATTTTGTGTAGAGCCCTAAAGAAGGAAGTCACCATTATGCAATTTGTGACCATTGAGACTAACATTTTCAGTTGTGAGGTTCATAGGACAGTGTCGGATTTCTCCATGTAATGCCATGGTGGAGTTGATACTGTCACTTTCAGTGCAGTATCTCTTTCTGATGTGTCACAAATCGCCAGCATGATGCACAGCACTTGCAATCACTAGAGACAGTTGTTAAACGGACATGATCAAAGTACATTAAAGCTCATTTCAAAAAAATTGATCTTGTAGGAGGTCTGTGACACAAGCAATGCTGTATGATTATTGGCAATTTAAAATGCATGATTTCAAGGGCTAAAATTCTGATTATTCCTTGAGTAACTAAGAACTGTAACTTGGGTGAAATTTGAATTTTGGACCATTGATGACCTCATTTATTTGACATTTATTTTTGACTGAATGAACTCTGGCAAATGAAGGTCCTCCTGACCAAACGGGGCAAGTTCCACAATGTGTGCTGTGACACCCAGATTTTTTTCTCTTCTGGGTTGTCCTGATCTTTCAAGGGGCCTCAGAAATGCTTTAAGAAGCAATCACTTTGGTGTTTATGTCATAAGTTTAGTAGCTGTTGCTAATTTTGAAATCTTGATTGTGTTATTCACAATTATGTAATCTTATTATATTTACACAGATCATCAAATGCCAATATGCCTTCCAGCTTTAGAAAAGCAAGTGCCCTCCGGAAGCCAGTGCTGGGTAACAGGTTGGGGAGAAACAAAGGCAGGTGAGTTATACTGTAACTGATGAATCGCTGCCACTGGCAACACAAACTCTGGAATTACTATTATTCTTACGCCAGAGGCACAGTTTCCCAGCACCAAAATATGATAGTTTGCAGTAAGACAGCTTCTTTTCTCAACTGTGATTATGAGTCCCAGGTAGTCTGCTCCTTCTTCTCAGGATGAAGAACATCACCGATTGTAAAGGGCCAGTGAATGCAAAAGTTATAGTCTACTGTATTTGCAATCAATGCCACAGATCGAAATACAGTTTGACTGTTTAAGGAAACAAACTGCTGATGGAACTCAGTGGGTCAGGCAGAGTTTGTAGCTGAAAAGGGTCTGCTGATGCTTCAGGTCAAGATCCTTAATCAGGACTGAAAGTGCAGAGGGGAGACAGCTAGTATAAAGAAGTGAGGGGAGGGGGTAGAGCAAGAGTTGGCAAGCGATCGGTAGAGCAGTTGAGGAAGGATGAGAGGCAGATGGAGAAGGGAACTGTGAAAAGACCGATCAAGTCTGTGAGGTGATAGGTGGAGACGACAAAAGGCTGCAGATGGAATCCGATAGAAGGGAAGGTGGAGCATGGAATCAAATAAGGGAAGTTGAGTGGGTAGATGGGAGGAGGTGGCTCATTGGGAGGATTGTTTGGGTGAGGGACCAGGAACAAAGCAGGGTGATTGGGGACTGAGTGGAGGAGGAGCTGGATCAATTTGGAGAAGAGAGAGAAAAGGGACGGGGGGAGGTGGCTTCCTGAAATCAGAGAATTTAATGTATATGCGATTGTGTTATAGACTACCCAGGTGGAATATAAGGGTGCTGTTTCTGTAGTTTGTATTTGGCCTCATACTGGCAGTGAAGGACAACAAAAACAGACAGGTTGGTGTGAAATGGGGAGGGAAATTTCAATGGTTAGCAGTCAGGAGCTCCAAAAGATTATGGTGAATGGGGCAAAGTTGTTCAGCATAATCTGTGTTTTGACAAGGCCACATCAAAAGCACTGGCTTATTATTATTGTCACATGTGCCAAGAAATGTAGAGGTGGCTTGACCCGATAGATGAGCAGTGGAGATGATTCAATGATGAATGATAACTTTAATATAGACTGCAAATAAAAGCAATGAAAGGCCACAAAACAGGAATAGATCCCTAATAGGACAAGGCAACAAGGTAAATTAAGACTAGCAGCAACTGGTTGAGGCTAGCTACTTCAAAGGGTAAACAAGGACTACGGGTGTGAGCTGGGTTTAAATAGGCCGCAGGTGATGTTGGAAATGAGTGGAAGGTGACTCCTGTTAGCTTGGTGAAGAACAGGATGTGCCTGCTTGCACAGTCCTGGCAGAAAAGCTGGTTTTGCATACTGTTTATACAGATGAAATCATTACACGGTGCATTGAGCCAGAATTAGGTAAGATGCTAAAAATGCGGAAGAAAGTGCAAAAGTGCAGTGCAGATAAATGATAAAGTGCAAGATCATAACGAAGGCACTGTATACTGTGAGGCCAAGAGTCCAAATTATTGTATAAGATCCATTCCACAGTGGCAAAGAAGCTGTCTTTGTCCCTGATGTTACTTGCTTTCAGGCTTCTGTATGTTCTGTCCAATGAGAGTGAAGAAGAGAGACTGTCTGAGATGAACAGGGTCTGCTTTACTGAGACAGTGAGAAGAACTAACAGACTCTGACGAGGGATGCCAGTTCTTGTGATGTGATGAGTTGCGTTGACAGCTCTGCAGTTTCTTGCAGTCATGTGCAGAGCAGTTGCCACGCCAAGCCATTATATATCAAGAGAGCAAAGGAAAATCTGCAGATGCTGGATATTGCAGTCAACACACAAAATGTCAGAGGAACTCAGCAGGACATGCAGCATCTATGGGAAAGAATAAACAGGCGTTATTTTGGGCCGAGACCCTTCATCAGGACTGGGGGAGAAAAGATGTGGAGTTAGAGTTAGAAGGTGGGGGGAGGGGAGGAAGAAACACTAGGTGGTAGGTGAAGTATAGAGGGGGAGGGGTGAAGTAAAGAGCTGAGAAGTTGATTTGTGAAAGAGATACAGAGCTGGAGAAGGGGGAATCTTATAGGAGAGGACAGAAGGCTCTGGGAGAAAGAAAAGGGGGAGGAGCACCAGAGGGAGGTGATAGGCAGGTAAGAAGATCAGGTGAGAGAAGGAAAAGGGAATGGGGAATGGTGAAGGTGGGGGGCAGGTGTTGGGGGGTAATTACCGGAAGTTTGAGAAATCGATGTTCATACCTTCAGGTTGGAGGCTTCCCAGATGGAATATAAGGTGGTTGCTCCTCCAACCTGAGTGTCTGGCCTCGTCGCAACAGTGGAGGAAGCCATGGATTGACATGTCAGAATGGGAATGGGAAGAGGATTTAAAATGGATGGTCACTGGGAGATCCCGTTTTTTTCTGGTGGATGGTGCATCAATGCTCTACAAAGAGGTCTCCCAATCTATGTCAAGTCTCACTAATATACTCACTCTGGGAGCACCGGATGCGTATCTGATAGAACGCTTTCTCCAGTGCAGAATTGGGTATGTGTTGGTATGAACATGCTAAATTTCTGTAGTCTCCTGAGGAAGTAGAGGTGTTGGTCAGATGTCTTGGTTGTGACATCAACAAGGTTGGACCAGGACAAGCGATTAGTGATGTTTACACCTAAGGACTCGAATCTCTCAACTCTCTGGACTTCAATACTGTTAGAACATAAGAACATAAGGAATAGGAGCAGGAGTAGGCCATCTGGCCTGTTGAGCCTGCTCTGCCATTCAGTAAGACCATGGATGATCTTGCCATGGACTCATCTCCACCTTTTCTGCCTTTTCCCCCATAACCCTTGATTCTCCTACTATGCAAAAATCTTTTCAACTTTGTCCTAAATATATTCATTGAGGTAGCCTCCACTGTTTTGTCGGGCAGAGAATTCCTCAGATTTACCACCTCTCTGGGAAGAGCAGTTCCTGCCCATCTCTGTTTTAAATCTACTCCCCCAAATCTTGAGGCTATGTCAC
The DNA here is from genome assembly GCF_030144855.1 of Hypanus sabinus. Classification (NCBI taxonomy): domain Eukaryota; kingdom Metazoa; phylum Chordata; class Chondrichthyes; order Myliobatiformes; family Dasyatidae; genus Hypanus; species Hypanus sabinus. The sequence goes on along the minus strand of NC_082719.1, from coordinate 62,275,038 downwards.
CGAGTCTTACTCTCACCTACCAGTGAAAACAGCTTTCCTGCCTCTATCTTATCTATCCCTTTCATAACTTTATATGCTTCTATAAGATCTCCTTTCATTCTTCTGAATTCTAGTGAGTACAGTCCCAGGCGACTCAATCTCTCCTCACAGTCTAACCCCCTCATCTCTGGAATCAACCTGGTGAACCTCCTCTGCAACGTCTCCAAAGTCAGTATATCCTTCTTTAAGTAAGGAGACCAGAACTGAACGCGGTACTCCAGGATGTTAGTGTAGATTGGAGTATGCGACTTCCCCTTTCCGATGGGGGCACTGCCACCATCAGGCTCGTGAACCAGAGGGGATAACTTCGTTCAAATTCACTTGCCCCACTACTGAACTTCTCCCACAACCTACGGACTCACTTTCAAGGACTCTTTATCTCAGGTCCTAGATATTTATTGCTTATTTATCATTATTATTATTATTTTCTCTTTCGTATTTGCAGTTTGTTGTCTTTTGCACATTGGTTGTTTGCCCACCCTGCTGAGTGATTGATTCTATTACTGAGTATTCCTGCAAGAAAATGAATCTCAGGGTTGTATATACTGACATATGTGTACTTTGGTAGTACATTAACCGAACTTTCAAGTCAATGGCCAGCTCTTTTATTCTCTTTTGGCATGGAGGAAAATGTTGTTTTCATGACACCAAGTCATCTCTTTTCCTTTCTCTACTCTGACTCTGCATTATCTGAGGTATTTTTTTGTGTGCCATAGTCTGCCAGAGCGTTGGCGACCACTTTGTTTTTTCAAGTGTTTTTCTTGGAGGAAAGATTCTGTGAGAGTTCTCACAGCACAGTGTTTTTTTTTAATGAGGCTAAGTTGCGAGCTCGACGCTCAACTCAGCAGGGATGGAAAGTGTGTCTGGGAGCGGCCCGCTCGGATTTGAACTCTGGAACCTTCGCTCCGGAGTCTGGCGCCGGTGTTACTGTGCCACCAGCTGGCATCTGAGAAGTGATGCACTACAAATGTTAGGGCAGAGTGTGGACACGCAGTCTGGAGTGTACAGGTTGTCAGGTATCACTAAGTGCAATAAATAATATTGGAGAAACTGCATGCAAATCTTTGCCTCACCTGGAAGGACTGTTCAGGATGCAAGAGGATGGTGGAAGTGTGGAGACAGGTGTTACACCCCTTCTGGTTACAGGGGAAGGTGCCAGTGGAACGTGAGGGGTGAATGCATTCGAGAGTCACGGAGAGAGTGGTACTTCTGGAGATCGGAAAAAGGTATAGAGGAGAAGCTGTTACTTGTGGTGGTAGCACATTGTAGTATCAAAGTGTGAAATGTGTAGGGCGGTGGACTGAAACATACTGAGCAAGGAAACCCCATTCTTCTTCTGTCTGGGGGGAGATGGGATAAGAGCAGAAGTGCAGGAAATAGAGGAGGTGCTGCTGAGAGATCCTCCAATGACGGCGAATGAGGGGAAGGGTGGGGTGAGCTCCATTTCCTGAAAAATTAGGACATCTCAGTTGTCTGAGGAGGAAGGCCTCATCTCAAGAAGAGGTCTGGCGGAGACAGAGAAAGTGATGTTGTAAAAGACAGGTGGGAGGAGGTACAGTCCTGGATTCATAGAGCTGTACAGCATGAAAACAGGCTCTTCGTCTCAACTGGTCAAGCTGACCAAAATTCCCCATTTTGCTAGAATTTGACCCATAACCTTCTAAACCTATCCAATCTACCTACCTGCCCAGCTGTCTTTTAAAGGTTGTTAATGTACCTGCCTCAGCTACCTCACCTGGCAACTGAGTTCACATAGATATTACTCTCTGCGTAAAAATGCTTCCCCCTCAAGTTCCTCTTAAATCTTTCCGCTCCAGGTAGCAGTGGGTGAGTTTGCAGTAAACGTAGGTAGATAGTTTGTCTCCTGAGATCAAGACAAAAAGATCCAGAAAGGGGAGAGAGGTGTTCAAAATGGACCCAGTAAACTTGAGGAAATGGGGGAAATTGGTAGCAGAATTGCCGAGTAGCACATGGGTGCCTGTGACAGTACCAATGCAGCTATCAAAGAGCTGGGGAGTGAAGTCAGAGTAGGTTTGGACCAAAGACTGCTCCATGCAGCCAATGAGAAAGCAGGCGTAGCTAAGGCCCGTGCAAGTGCTCATGATTACACTTTTGAAAGTGGGAAGAATCAAAAGAGGGATTTTTCAGGGTAGCACAAGTTGTGCTAGATGGAGGAGAGTGATACTAGAGGGGAATGAATTGGATTTGTGTTTTAGAAAGAAACAAAGTTTTAGTACTAGGTTGAAAAGCAGGGTCCTGACCAATAACTTCTGTGTTGCTCTCAATGTCATTCAGTGAGGAAAATTATTACATGGTGAGATAGTTCAGAAGGGAGGGAGAGTTTACGATAGGGAGGGGCAGCCTTCAGCTGAACCAACTGGTAACCATAAACTTGTGGAGAGGGTGAAGTAATGTAGTGAAGAGATTAAAAATGCTGGGTTTGAAATAAACTGGTTATTTAGAATTAATTATTCTATTTGAAAAGAAACATAATTGTAAAAATGATTAGAATGGGGAAGAAACTGATGAACTGAAAGAGGGGGAAGAAAAGGAACATATTGTTCATATTTTAATAAATCAAAATCATTGTTGAGTTGTCTGTATTTGAACATCCAACACTCACAAACAAATCTAAGGAATTAGAAATATGAATAATTATGGTAGGAACAATTCAGAGAGAAAGGTAAAAAAGAACAGGGAAAATGTAATGGATTATTTAATTGCCCTTGAGAATACATCCAGTTCCATTTCTGACCTACTCTTCTAGTTGAACAGTGAAAGTACATTGATTTATTTAGGTTTTTGGAAATGAAACTGGACAAATAACAAAGAAATTGTCAAATAACAATGGAAATCTTGTTTGATTCAAAATGAGAATCATTGAGGACTGGATGAGAATAACGCAATGTTCAGAAATATAAAATGTACTTGGCCTAAGATTACTTGTGAGTTCTTCCCCTCCACCATCAGATGTCTGAATGGTCTCTGAACCTTTTTATTGTATTATTTGTCCTTGTATGTTATCATAATTTTTCTATCTTTACTCTGTACAGCGGCATTAAAACAACAAGTTTCACATCATAGAGTACAGCGGTGCTTGAAAGTTTGTGAACCCTGTAGAATTTTCTCTATTTCTGCATAAATATGAGCTAAAATGTGATCAGATTTTCATGCGTCCTAAAACTAGATAAAGAGAACCCAATTAGATAAATAACATAAAAACATTATACTTGTTCATTTGTTTATTGAGAAAAATGATCCAATGTTCAGATTCAGTTTATTGTCATTTAGAAACTACAAATGCAATGCAGTTTAAAAAATGAGACAATGTTCCTCCAGAATGATATCACAAAAGCACATGACAAAACAGACTACACCAGAAAATCTGCATAACGTTAGACAATCCCCAATCCAGAGTCCGGAGAGGCTGCTGTTTATTAATATCGCACTACTGTCTAGCGCGTTCCCCGGAAAGGAGCTCCAAATCCACCAGACAAAAACAAGACCAAAATCTAAAGCTACAAGACCTGCACAAAACCACATAGTTACAACATATAGTTACGACAGTGCAAACAATAGCATAATTGATTAAAAAAAACAGACCATTGGCACAGTAAAAATAGTCCAATGATGTTAAAAGTTCATAATCATATTATAAATAAGAGCCACTAATCCCTTCTGACAAGGATTCAAGGTAAAAATCATATCTGAAAAGTCTATCAAAGTTGAATTGGGGAAGGACGGTAGAACTTTATGTAAAAAATTTCTGATTTGTAAGTATCTAAAAAAATTAGATTTAGGTAACTTAAATTTGTTGGAAAGTTGGTCGAAAGACATCAAGCTACCTTCAAAAAAAAAGATCTTGAAAACATATTATACCTTTCCTTTTCCATATGCTAAAAGCTTGATCTGTCAAAGAAGGTTTAAAAAAGAAGTGAAGTAAGATAGGGCTATCTAGAACAAAGTTTTTCAGAGGAAAAAACTTATGAAATTGAAACCAAATTCGTAATGTGTGCTTGACAATAGGATTGGATAACTGTTTATTAAATTTAACTAAATCAGTAGGAAGAGAAGAACCAAGAACAGAGAATAGAGAATATCCTTGTGCATCATTGCATTCTAAATTTACCCACTGTGGGCACAATGGTGAATCCAAATCTAATTTCCAATATATTAAATTTTGAATATTATTCGCCCAGTAGTAAAATCTAAAGTTAGGTAAAGCTAAACCACCTTTTTTTTTAGATTTTTGTAACTGCCTTTTACTTAACCTGGGATTTTTATTTTGCCACACAAATGAGGAAATTTTAGAATCAATGTTATCAAAAAAAATTTAGGAATAAAAATTATGAAAATACAACCAGAAATATCAGGTAGAATTAAACAAGAATGGGAAAAAGAACTCCAATACAATATATCAACAGAAAAATGGGAAAAAATTTTACAAATGGTTAATTCTTCTTCTATATATGCTAAACATGCTTTAATACAATTTAAGGTTGTACATAGAGCCCATATGTCTAATGATAAACTTGCTCGATTCTATTCTCATATTAACCCTCAATGTGACAGATGTCATTTAGATGTGGCCTCATTGACCCACATGTTTTGGTCATGTCCCACTTTACATGATTATTGGAAGGACATATTTGCTATTATTTCCTCAATTTGGAATATTGATTTACAACCTCATTTTATTACTGCAATTTTTGGTATCCCAAATGAGGATGGTAACCGGTTTTCCCCTTCAATTAGACGAATGATCGCCTTTGCAACATTAATGGCCAGAAGGTCTATATTACAAAATTGGAAAGAAGTAAATCCTCCTACCACATTTCAGTGGTTCTCTCAAACTATTTCCTGTCTGAGCTTAGAAAAAATTAGTACTATTTTCGATTCATCAATTAAATTTGAAGAAACTTGGGGACCGTTCATTTGACACTTTCATATGAATTAATTTGATCTCTTTCAGATCTTTTCTCTTTTTATTCTTGTTCTGGTATGGAGTTCCGGAGTTTTTGATACTATCATATATATATATAAACTGTTACTATTGCCCATGTTAGTTTAGTTTAGGTTTTTTTTTCAATATATATATTTTTTTCTTGCATTTTTATAATTTTTTTTTCTTTTTTTGATGATTCTTGTTTTTTTTCATGTATAATTAATATAGGTTACATTGATTAATATACTGTTTTTTTTGCTGATATTTTAATAAGATATTGTTATTTTATTACTAATTTAACTAAGTCTAATGTACCCATAACCTATTCAATTTCACAATATGTTTTTTATTATATATAAAATTCAATAAAAAGATTGAAAAAGAAAGAAGAAAAGTTCAAAAGAAATCACCACACAGTTTCCACAAGTCCTCAAGGTCCCGACAGACTTGCCATCCCACGCCGGCGGCAGAAGGGAATACCCCCGCTATGGACTTCCACGGCACTGTCCAACTCAGCCTCGCAGACACAGCACACTATGAAAGCTCCGTCTTTATTACAGGTGTTTGTTGGAAGAAGTATGTGAACCTCTGGGGTAATATCTTCTACAGAAGCTATTTAGAGTCGAATGTTCTAATCAATGAGATGAGATTAGAAATGTAGAGGTGCCCTGTCGCATAAAAAAGACACACAGTCAGGTTATTGACAGAGCTTGCTCTTCTCAAGGAAGATCTGTTTATGTGCACCATGCCTCAAACTTTCAGAGGACCTTAGAAAAAGAGTAGTAGTGATGCATGAAGCTGGAAAAGGCTACCAAAGCATTTCTGAAGCCCTGAGTGTTCATCAGTCCACAGTAAGAGACATTGTCTACAAATGGAGGAAACTCAGTACTGTTGCTACTCTTTGTAGGAGTGGGCATCCTGCAAAGATCACACCAAGAGCACAACGTACAATGTTGAAGGAGGTGAAAAAGAGCCCAAGGGTAACAGCAAAAGACCTGCCAAAACTTGCTAAAGTCTCTGTTCATGTGATCAAGAAACACTGAACAAGAATGGTGTTTGTGGAAGGACACCATGGAGGGAACCACTGCTTTCTTTAAAAAAAAAGCATTGTTGCATGTCTCAAATTTGCAAAGGACCACCTGGATGTTTTACAATGCTTCTGGGGCAATGTTCTGTGGACAGCTGAGATAAAACTTGAACTTTTTGGCAGAAATGCACATCGTTATGTTTGGAGGAAAAAGGGCACGGCACACCAACACCAAAACCTCATCCCAACTGTGAAACATGGTGGAAGGAGCATTCTGCCTTGGGACTGTTTTGCTGTCTCAGGGCCTGGACAGCTTGCAATCATTGAGGGAACAATGAATTCAAAATTGTATCAGGATATTTTACAGGAGAATCTCAAGGTAGCAGTCCATCACCTGAAGCTTAATAGAAGTTGAATAAGGCAGAAAGACAATGATCCGAAAGGTGAGAGTAAATCAACAACGGAATGGTTTAAAAAGAAGAAAATTCATGTTTTGGAATAGCCAAGTCAAAGTCCTGACCTTAATCCTATAGAAATGCTGTGGAAGGATGTGAAACAAGCAGTTCATGCAAGGAAGCCCACCACCAGCCCAGAGCAGAAGTCGTTTTGTAAGGAAGAAAGGTTTAAAGTTCCTCCAAGCCGATGTATAGGTCTGATCAATAGTTACTGGAAATGTTTGGTTGAGGTTATTGCAGTACAAGGGGTCACACCAGTTCAAAGGGTCACATACTTTTTCCAACAAATACATGTAATATTGGATTATTTTTCTCACTAAATAAATGAACATGTATAATGTTTTTTGTATTATTTATTTAACTGGGTTCTCTTTATCTAGGTTTAGGACTTACGGTCATATTTATGCAGAAATAGAGTACACTTATAGGGTTCACAAACTTTCTAGCACTACTGTATATGTCAGTGATAACAAATCTGATTCTGATATCATATCCTCCTAAAATCCAATAAGTGTTGGTCAATTTTTCCATGGAGGGTCATTGCACTCCCAACAATTTTCCCTGCACTTCTATCGAACCAATTATATAATTTCTTATTACTGTGACAAGCCATCACAGTGTTACTGTTTCAGTCAATAACATTTTATCAAATTCCATTGGAGCCATCACCCTGTAAGGTTAACTTTGTTTCTCACAGGTTTTGCTTGACCTGCTGAGTAGTGGAAGTGTTTTCTGTTTAGTCATTGAAATGAATTCCTTTGATTTTATTCATTTCAATACCCTCTTGTTGAACATCCTAGGTAAAACATCTCAAATTCTTCTGAATGCAAATGTTCCTGTAATAGACAATGAGAGATGCCAAACATATTATTCAGGAAGCATTATAACGGAAAACATGGTGTGTGCTGGCAAAGGAGATGAAAAAGTTGATACATGCAAGGTAATACATATCATTGTGTACTTATAGTTAATGATCACAGTTAGCTGAACACTCTCACTGTTGTTCTATCACTACATATCCCAAGAAGGGGAGGAATTAAAGCAAGTCTGCATTTTCTGTGACTCCAAGCAAATGCAACTGCCTGTTTGGCCCTACGGTGAAAGAATGGTAATTGCACAGAACCGACATTTAACTCCTTCATCTAAGCAATTTACTACTTAAAGCAGGTTTGGCTAAGAATCGAAAAGCATCATTGTTGGACATTTGAGAGAGAGTAGGTTGCAGAGCTTAAAGGCAACAAGGGAAGGAGAATGGGGCTGATGGGAATATCCTGCTGGGAGTAGGCATACATTCAATGGGTTAAATTTTTATGCACAATTCCAATTATAGACTGCAGCTCTAATGCTTACCTCTGATGTGCAGAGGCATCAAGAATTTCCATTGTGCAAGAGAAGAGGAAATAACGTGTAAGGCAGAAAAATTACAAAATTCATATTTAGATATGCTAGCATAGATGAGGTGGATATTGAAAAATGCACCATGCCTTACGGTATAAGCTCTGCCCCAGTTGAGGACAGAGTGTTGTGTAAACTCAGATCTGCAATATAGGAAGATTTTTTTAATGCTAGAATCAACCATTCATAACTGAGGCCTGCACTTTCAAATTGGAATCATGACATAAGAAATTCTTGCTTAATATCTTCTCTCGCTGGATGTGAGGAGCTGAAAACATTAATATTATACCTACCAACCATGACTGAAATCAACTAGCTCAATCTTAAATCAAACTTGGACCCTTTTAAATCAATGGTTTAATTGTTATTGCATCTTGGATGTCCATATTTTGACTGCAGTTGAAAATTGCAACCTGCACCTCATGATGTGACTGATCTCCTCTTTCAAACAGAATGCTGTGATTTAATACTCAATATTTTATTAGCGTTCAATGCAGAAGGCTATCTTGTCCAGTTGGGTGCACAAGTGCCATCAATGTAAGACCATAAAACCATAAAACATAGCAGCATAATTAGGCCATCTGGCCCATCGAGTCAGCTCTGTCATTCAATCATTGCTGATCCTTTATTTTTCTTCTCCTCAAACCGAGTTCCCAGTCTTCTTCCCCGTCACCTTTGATGCCATGTCGAATCAAGAACCTATCAATCTCTGCCGTAAATACATCTATTAACCTGGCCTCCACAGCTGTATGTGGCAATGAATTCCATAAATTCACTGGCTCAAGAAATTTCTCCGCATCTCTGTTTTGAAAGGGCACCCCTCTGTCCTGAAGCTGTGACTTCTTGTCCTAGACTCTCCCACCATGGGAAACGTCCTTTCCACATCTACTCTGTCTAGGCCTTTCAATATTCGAAAGGTTTCAATGAGATCCCCCCTCACCCTTCTGAATTCCAGCGAGTACAGACCCAGAACCGTCAAATATCCCTCATATGATAAACCTTTCATTCCCTGGAATCATCCTTGTGAACCTCCTCTGGACCTTCTCCAATGCCAGTAAGATGAGGGGCCCAAAACGGTTCACAATACTCAAGATGAAGCCCCAGCATCACATCCCTGCTCTTGTATTCTAGACCTCTTGATATGAATGCTAACATTGCATTTGCTTTCCTCACCACTGACTCAACCTTCAAGTTAACCTTTAGGCTGTTCTGCACAAGGACTTCCAAGTCCCATTGCATCTCAGATTGCTGAATTTTCTCCCTGTTTAGAAAATAGTTCACACATTTTTTCTATTACCGAAGTGCATGATCATGCATTTTCCAACACTGTATTTCATTTGGCACTTTCTTGCCCATTCTCCCAATCAGTTTAAGTCCTTCTGCATCCTACCTGTTTCCTCAACACTATCTGCCCCTCTGCCAATCTTTGTATCATCTGCAAACTTGGCAAAAAAGTCATCCATTCCGTCATCTAAATCATTTTTACACAGCATAAAAAGAAGTTGTCTCAACACTGACCTGCGGAACACCACTAGTCACAGGCAGCTAACCAGAGAAGGATCCTTTTATTCCCTCTCGCTGCCTCCTACCAATCAGCCAATGCTTTAACCATGTTAGTAGCTTTCCTGTAATTAACTTGGCTCTTAACTTGGCAAGCTGCCTCATGTGTGGCACCTTGTCAAAGGCCTTCTGAAAGTCCAAATATACAACATCCATTGAATCCCCTTTATCTATCCTACTTGTAATCTCCTCAAAGAATTCGAGCAGGCTCATCAGGCAGGATTTTCCCTGAAGGAAACCATGCTGACTTTGTACTATTGTCAACCTGCCTCTCTACCCAGAGGCCTCTAGGTTCAGACCCTGGGAATACACCGCTTACTTAAAAGTACATACTGTTTATTAGCAAGCTTGCATTCTCAGTTGCCAACACAGAGTTTCTGCTTGCTGAGCTTGAGAAAATCTGCAGCCAAGTGAGCCCAGAATAGTGTGTGGAGCCACTGTTCTACATTGTTACCACATACAGATAAAAGTAGGCTGAGAAGCTTTCCCATGCAAAAAGACTTCTTTGTTCACAAATTATCCTCACAGAACGACTTGTCAAGCTGCCAATAAGTCAATTAAGTTCTGGCCTTTTAAATTCTGCATATAATTCCTCACTAGCTTGTCCTGTGTCACCAAGTACTCCATCATGGATGCCGAGGTTGCAGATAGTTTGGTTCTGGACTGAGAAACTAAACACTATCAGCAGCTAGGGAAGATCTTTTGGTGAAACCAAAGTCAGTGGCTTACTTTCTTGTCTGTAGCTTAGAAAGAGGTCATTTGGCTACTTTCTGCTACTTTCGCTAGTCAGCCCTGCTTAGACAAATTGAAGTGCAGAATCATATAGTATTTTGGTATATAAAAGTATTAATTTTTAAAAAATAAATAAAAATATAAAAGGTCACAGAGGCCATTGAGGCCACTAAGTCCACGCTGAGACCTCAAGGACACATCTGTACTAATCCGATATTATTCTCCCCATATAGCTATAATTTCCTTTTGATTCTATCACTTCCCTACACATTAAAGACAACTTGCGGTAGCCAGTAATTCTATCAACCGACTGACCTGTACATGTTTGGAAGAAGACCCATGTAATCACAGTGAGAACTTGCACACTCCATCAGGTAGTGCTGGTCAGGATTGAAACAAGGTTAATGGAGCTTTGAGGCAGCAGCTCTGTTAGCTATGGTACCTATTATAATCCCTTTTCTGTTCATGTAGCGGTTTTAGATGCAGCCTTACCATCAAAGCCCTTGACCACAAAGCAAATCAAGAAAAATGAACTTGATGTAGACCGCAGAATGTCAAAGTCTAGAAGGACATGTTTACCCGAGGAGTAAAAATATTTATGTTGGACAGAGACATAACGTAAAGGATTTTACTCCTCATGTATGTGAAAGATGGAAGAAATACGGTCAATTCATTCATTCATTCTGTGCTGTATCTCCAGGTTGATTCTAGCATTGAAAAAATCTTCCTATGTTGCGGATCTGAATTCACACGTTCTGCCCACAATTGGGGCAGAAATTATACTGTAAGGAATCTGTTAAGATCTGTTAAAATTTGCATCACTGCTTTAAAGTAAAAAGGTATATTTTTCTGTTAAAGCAGGAATTTACAGAGTGAAATAATATATTGATAGTTATTTGCCTTGGTCTTCTGCAGATAGGTTCCTACTATAGTTGCATTGTTTGAATATTGTAAAAAATCTCTTGGTCAGATTTTAATGTCCCTTTAAACTTGTCACCATTTTGTGAAGGTTAGAATAAAATCAGATGTAGCATTATGGTAGCATAACAGTTGGTGCGACACTGTTACATCTCAGAACCTAGGAGATTAGAGTTCAATTCCAGTGCAGTGTGTAAGGAATTTGTCATTTTCCCAGTGACCATGTGGGTTTCCTGCAGGTCCTTCAATTTCCTCCCACGGTCTAACGATATAATGGTTAGTGGGTTAATTGTAAATTGTCCTGTGACCAGGTGAGTGTTAAGTAGGTGGCACGGCTTGATGGGTTGGAAGGATATGTTCCGTGCTGTATCCTTAAATAAAATAATAAAAATTCTGATCATGACAGTAATTGAAGATTTTGTTTCCATTTACATGGACAGACTCACCTCCAACTCTCCACCTCTATCAAAGGTTAATGGGCATTAATGTTGGCATGGATTACCATGACTCATGTGACCAATCTTTAAAGTCTGACCTCCCAACTGAAAATGACATCTGCTGAGATTCTTGTCTCATATTGCAAATATCACTGGAAAAGAGAACCATTAATATAAAAATTAGTAATGGATTATTTGTGCAAGTGAATTTTAATGGATAAGAACGCTGAGAGACACACAAAACTGAAGAGGCCACATGGAGTCGATGTTCAGAATAGTGGACAGTTTATTGAAAAAAGTGCTGTACATCGGGAGACCAGCTAAAGCTGATCTACCTGAACATGAATTTGGTACAGCCTTTAAGTTCTTGGTTAATGAGAATACTAGTAAAGCTGCATTTTGACAGCAGAATGGTGCTTATAGAACAACGTAGTTGAGTAATAAACTAGTACTGATTAAAGAATAAAATGATTACCCACAGGGCTAACAGCAAATCCATTTTATACTACAAGAATGGGTGCGCACTATAATGAAGTTATTGAAACTTGGGTGCATTCCATGTCTCGACCTCGAGGCTTTGTGATTTACTGTTACAACATTAGCGCACTCCATATCTATCCCTGTGTACTAGTTGGCTTGTCATATGAAGAGTGTCTGATGGCTCTGGGCCTGCATTCACTAGAATTCAAAAGAATGAGGGGTGACCTCATTCACACCTATTGAGTGGTGGAAGGCCTTGATAGAGTGGATGTGAAGAGGATATTTCCTATGGTGGGAAAGTCTAAGGCAAGAGGACACAGCCTCAGAACAGAGGGGTGTCCTTTTAGAATGGAGATGAGAAGGAATTTCTTTAGCTGGAGTGTGGTGAATCTGTGGAATTCGTTGCCACAGTCAGCTGTGGAGGCCAAGTCTTTATATATATTTTAGGTAGAGATTGATAGCTTCTTAATTGGTCAGGGCATGAAGCAATAAAGGGAGAAGGCAGGAGATTGGGGCTGAGAGGAAAATTAGATGAGCAATGAGAAATGGCAAAGCAGACTCAATGGGCCAAATGGCCTAATTCTGCTCCTATATCTTTTGGTCTTATGGCCTTATTAGCCCTCATTATTCTTTCCCCTACAACACAGTGAAACATCTGATTGTTACCATTGGGGTTGCAAATAAACTAAATTAACTTTTACAATTCGGTGTATGTTGATCTAAGCAGGATACTGTACTTGATTCTTTTGAGGTCAGCAGGGTGAGAAAATATCAAACGTCAACAGAGAGGCAGGTTGGAGGAAGAAATATGAGTAATAGTCAGCCAAGAAACAATGGATAATACATTCAAATATCTATATATTAAGCATTCCATAGGGAAAATGAGGGTCAGAAGGAATGGACAGAGAAATAGAGAAGCAAAGATCAAATCAGCTATCAAATTATTGAACAGGTCAGCAGGCTTGAGGAGCTTGCTCGTCTACTTTAATTCTTAACTATGACTATTATGAAAGTCAAGATTTATTGGAAAGATTAGTTTTGTTTGTCATATGAACATTGAAACATATAGTGAAATGAATCATTCAGGCCAAGTCAAAGCAGTGAGCGTTATGCTGGCAGCCCATGTCACCATGGTTCCGGCTTATGGATTACTGGATATAGATAATTTTACTTCTTGTAATTTTTGTTCACTGTAGACCAAACTCCCAGGCAGGAGCTTGACCTCATATTTGACTCATTTAATATACTGGATGGAATTTTGAATTTGTTGTTGTTCTGCTGACAAATTCCATTACACCCTGATGAGATTGGGGAAGTTTATTTTGCTGTTCTATCAGGTAATAAATTAGGATAATAATTTATCATTTTGGAAATTTTAAGCAATAATGTCTAATGTATTTTGTTTAGAGAGATATAGGAGGTCCTTTAGCATGCAAACATAATGGAAAATGGTACTTGGTTGGAATTACAAGCTGGGGCCATGGATGTGGTGAGGAAGGAAGACCTGGAGTGTATACCCGTTTATCAAAATTGCGTGGTTGGGTGTACAAAAAAGTTTCAGAAGTAAGTTTCAAAAGTTTACATTCATTGCTGCCTTTTAATTTTTATTTGCAATTCTTCAGTTTTGGCAAAATAATTTTGTAAGTTTAAACGTGAGGAGATTTAATGTCTTTCTTTAAAATCCCAGCATCATCGATAGAAGGCTGAAAATCCCAGCTGGAAATCACCTGGAAATCTTGGGGAGAAACAATTTCCATTGGAGGAGTTGTGTATCATAAAACATGCTTTGTTTGTTGTATGCAAGGACAAAAAGACTTCCAAAATATATTGATGATCTGTTTTGTTATTCTGGAAATGATTGAAAGCTTTGAAATATAGCTTTTAAAAATTTTTCTGTAATGGTGAAGGGTGCCTTATAAAAAGTAGATTCATTTATTGCCTTTGAAGAAAAAAAACCTTCATAATATGATGATCTCAAAAAGTCTGAAAGCATTGACCAGTAGATTTATTATTTTTAATTGTCTGTAATGGCTAAGATATTAAAAAGCAAATGAGTGAAATTGCTAATCCAGTCATATAGTGTTTCCTTACTGGATGATCCAAAATTTTGGATTAAAAGTTATACTTTACAAAGCACTGAATTTTTTTATTGGAAATTTATATTTGAAGTAACATTATTCCTAAGTTCAGACAATCAAAAGATAAATACTAATGATGAAAGTAACTTGTCCCACTTCAGCACATCCACCAGAAGAAAAGGCTATCCTCTTACAGATGCCAAAAGAAAGATGCTTACAAAGATCACAGACAGCAACATTTCTGTACATTAATTCCTTGCTCAATACTACCCTGGAGAGGGAGTGCAGATTCATTATGAAGTTCTTGTCCCTGGTGTCTGAACACTGACCAGAATGCATATCACTGACCACTGTACTTCAGAAGTGATTTGTGCTCGGTCTGAGGATTGCAAACTGCACTGCCAGACCTGCTATGAACCCTTGTCCTATGTGCTGCATTCTTCTTCGGCAAAGAATCACCTGTGGCTTAGTGTTGTGTTTTTGGGCAAGCCAGGCTGAGCAGTACGGTTGCTCCGTGCTCTGGGCTGCACTCTGGCCAGCATGGTGAGTATGGCCATTACTGAGGATGAACGGTGGCGAGCAATGTTGATCCTACAGTCGCCCACATCATTTCCCGTTCGATGTGAATGAGGTTGCTGTCTCCTCTTCTCTGCAGAGCCCGACGTTCCTGTCTGGTGACATGTTCATTGGTGATAGAGGTGCTGCAGCAGACTAGATCCTGTTTTCTTATAGTGAAATTCCCCATGAACTTGACCTGTTCAGCTACTGATGGGGACTGCAGGCCTGATGGAACCTGGATCAAATTTTGACAGACTTCAATTTGAAGTGGACTTAATTTTCAATATAGTGGATCTACCTAGAATTCAGTTATTGTCTTGTGATGCTTGTCAGTATTTCACTAACAACATGAAGGAACCATTATTAGTTAATAATAATTAGTCCCAATATTATGCAATTTCTTAAATGTTACTTCATCACAAAGGAAGAAGGAAGTTCATTCCATTATATGGGGCATTCAAATGATTAGATAACAATCTAATGTCTGCTAACTTTTTTTGTAGGTGCTAGGATTCTATCAATCTCAGTCTTGAATGGATGTAGAGTAAGCAATCATAGTACACTTGGTAGATAATCCCAAAGATTCACAACACTCTCTGTAGAGAACATTCTTTGCATCTCATTTTTAAATTGCGGCTATTATATTAAGAGCATTGCTTCTAACTTTGTATTCTCTAACTAGAAGCTCCTTCAATTCCTTGAATAATCAATGAAATGCTTTCTCATTTGGCTAAATATAAGAGAGCATTGAGGTTTCTCAATTACTACACTCCAATGTCAGAAATCATTGTTAAAGCTCTCTAAAGCAAATATATTTTAATTCAGGCAAAGAGACCAGAATTAAAAAGAGACCATGCTTCAAATGTGACTTATGAAAACCATGAAAAACCTTAGGGGACCTCTCCTTCTTTAATCTAATCTCCCACCAAAAGCTTATACAATTCATCATCCCAATCGTTTGGCTGTAATTTGTGTTCAAGATAAAATAATTTCCCATATCAAAAAATCACTGATTTCACACAAAAATATTTTGCTGTGCTTTCCATCAAAAAATATCAGCCATAGACAATTATATTCCTTTTTAGGATTGGATATTTCCACAAAACAGGAAGGTAAAGATTAAACTCAATGTGTAAATAATGTTATCATAACTCAACTGGCTCATTGAAAAAAGGCGTGTAAGAAAAGTAATATTTCCTTTAATGTCAGCGTAAAAGGAAATAATGAAGAAACTACAAATTATATTACAAAGCCAGAAAAAGGAAGTTTGGAAGAATTTTAAGAAAGATCTGGAGATAATGAAGAAAAAGATAATTTTAGGAATATTCTGAAAGTAAAAAATGATTAGTAAGAGGATGATAAAATTGTAGAATGTGGAAATGAGGGCTGACATGAAACATGCACCTTCTGGCCGCAGATGGTCTGCATCCTGCACTGTAGATGTAAGCCAGAGAGGGATGTGGAGATTAGTGAGGACTAGTCTAAACATGTATGTGATGGTGGGGATAGACTCAGTGGGATGAAGAGCCGCTTTCCATGCCCCTATGATGCTCAGTTCACAGTGAGCCCGTAGTGAAACCTTTACAAGACTAATACCTCCTTCATGGCAAAGAATTTTCAAATATTTATTCCCAGGGCATGCCCTTTTCTCGCTGTTACCATCAGGTAGGAGATACAGAAGCCTGAATGCACACACTCAGCAATTCAGCAACATCTTCTTCCCCTCTGTCATCTGATTCCTGAATGGACTTTGAAACTTTGGACACTACCTCATTTTATTTTAATATACAGTATTTCTGTTTTTGCACATTTTAAAAATAATCTATTCAATACATGTAATTGATTTACTTGTTTATTTATTATTATGTTTTATTTTATTTATTCTTTTCTCTCTGCTAGATTATATATTGCATTGAACTGCTACTGCTAAGTTAACAAATTTCACATCACATGCCGATGATAATAAACTTGATTCTAATTCTGAATATACAAGATGAGGTCTTCCCAATTTGTCCTTTTACTTCTATTGGATTCCAATGTTTTGATCAAAGGTTCTCTTGGAAGTCAAGGAAGAGGCATAAAACTTGTTGCTTCACTTGATGATCATCTTAATAAGTACTAATAGAATAACGAAATTGGAAGTGTAGAGTTGCAATAGTCTAGTAGCTAAGAACAAAGAAAGTGAAAGACTGAAAAAGATGGTGAGGCAGTGTGGTCAGCTGTTTTTATACCATAGATAATAAACATTCCATAATAAGTCAACCAATCAGATAGTCCCTATTCAAATAACACAACACCAGAGAAGCTTCCAGAACTTTCCAAATGATATAAATAACTGTAACCACAAGGCATACACTGAACAACCACATTTACATACTGTGACCTCTAGGAAACATACTAAGCAGTTACAAGTATATGAGTGGTTATATAAAATACAAGCCAGCAAATGACTTTTCATTACCCCTCTTGACTCTCCTTGTTCTCTTCTTAAGTTCTTCACTTGCTTCCCAATTAACTCTCCCTAGTTCCTGGCTCGTATTCTCATAATTTACCCAACTTAATAATCTCTGGCAAGGCTTGTACTTATGCTTATCTATAGATATCATAAAACTGAAGTATTGATTACTGTTTCCTAGCTATTCTCCCACTTAAAGTTCTGTCACCTGGCCATACTCTATCCAACACCAGGTTCGGTATGGCCCCACTGTTTGATCTATCTATATATTGACTTAAGAAACTCTCCAGGATGCACCTACCAAATTATGCTCTGTTTAAACTTCTTGCAGTAAGGAGTCTATATTAGGGATGTTGAAATCACTCACAACAACAACCTTTCTGTTATTACACCAAATCTACCTGCAATTCTTTTCCTGAATGTCCTAGTGGTTACTGCAGGGTCTGTAGTATAATAGTATCAGAGTGACTGCACCTTACTTATTTTTGAGTTCTAGCCATGTAGACTCAGTGGATGAACCCTCTTGGGTGCAGCTGTGATATTGTCCCTGATTAATAGTGCAACTCACACCCCTCTTAACTCTTTTTCTATAATTTCTAAAATATTGAAATGGTAGAAAACAAAGCATTCATTCCTGTTCCACTCTCAACCAAGTCCTTGTTGAGGCCACAACATCATAGCTCCATGTACTGATCCATGCTCTAAGTTCACCACCTTCACCACAATACTTCAACCTTTCCTTCTGTGTTTTTTTAACCCTGCTTCTGCTTGATCTTATTGGTCATGACACCTAACTTCCTCTCAATCTCTTCAACTCTTCAACTCTGTGTCTTTGTTTTAATTAATGTTTTGGAGTTAGAAAACATAACCGTGGTGACAAGGTATTTTTAAAATGAACTTGAGATGGTACCTACCTGTTGAAATACGAGACATTTGAGTTTTAAAATAAGTGCAGCACTTGTCTCTTCAGAAAGGAGAGAACATGGTTGAGTTAAAAAAGGCAGAAAATGGACAAATCCACAGTTCATAGACAGAGAGTACCAGGAGATAATAATCACAAATAAACTAAAAAAAAGTAGAGATGGCTGGCTACATCAGAAAGATTGATACATTCCATTGCACAGAAGATAACAGAATTTTATATATTGAATGAACTAAGCAGTATTTTGAAGCAAATAAAATAGCCAATGAAAAACGAGGGTCATTTTTGCTTAGTGCATCAGATTTAAAGGCATACAGTTTGCTTAGAAGATTACCTGCTCCAACTAAACCAGCTGAAATGAGCTTTGCTGATATCATGGAAATAATGCAGGAACATTTAGAACCAAAGCTATTGTTGATAGCAGAACGCTTTTAGTTTCATAAGCAGAATCAAAAGGAATGGGAGTCCATTTCAGTGCACGTGGCTGAAATGAAGAAATTGAGCATTGGCATTGAGAAATTGAGTCCAGTGATGGGCTCAATGATGCACTGAGAGATTATTTAGTTTGTGGAATCTTACAAGGAATCATTCAAAGATGCTCCTAACTGAAGTATAATTTACATTTAAGAGTAGTTAAAATAGCTGTATCAATGGAAACAGCAGACAGAGATTCAATTGAGTTACTGTCAGGAATGAAAGGGAGTGTGAACAAAATTGCAATGTCTAAACAGAAAGTGCCTGGCCGAACAAATTGTGTTACTGTTGTGGCAGGGATTCACATACACCAGACCAATGCAGATTTAAAGGTGAATCTTGCAGAAAATGCCACAGAGTAGGACACGTACAAGGAGTATGTTGGGCAGACAAAAATAAGTGGACTGCACAGGGAAGAAATAAAGATAAAACATTAAGCTGCATTTTCAAAAAGAACATTAACCTGCATGGTGTTGATGAAAAATCTGATATTGATGAGAGTTACACAGGACTGTGCAGCCGTAAGATTTACAATGTGAAAAGTAACAATAAACAAGCAACATGGCTTACACCAGAAATGAATGGTAAATTAATTAAAATGGAATTAGGAACTGGCTCGGCTGTTTCAGTCATTCCTAAAATGAGTTTGAAAAGCATTTCAAAGATACTGTACTGAAGCCTGCAGATATCTAACTAAGAACTTATACTGGAGAGAAGATAACTTTTATGGGAATCGCATTCCTTATAGTTAAATACAACAGCCGAAAAGCCACATTGGGCTTGTATGTGGTAAAAACAGGAGGGCGAGGTTGTGAGTGGCTGAGACAACTACAATCTGATTGGAGATCCATCCACCATTTGCATGCCACAATCCTTGTAATAGAGTCAAAAGTAGAAAAATTATGGAAGGAACAAATGAGAAAATCTGCAGATGTTGGAAAATTAAGAGTGGTACTGAATGCTGCCATAGCAGCATTCAAGGATGGCGTTGGAAAACTCAAGCATATCAAGGGTAAAATTGAGTCAAATGAGAATGCTATGCACAAGTTTTTACAAAGTCCTTTTGATTCCTTACACCATCCAAGATAAAGCAGCTGGTGAGCAAGATCGCATTGAGGCTGAAGAAATTCTTTCCAAGATTGAGAGGCGCCCATGGGCAACAGTAGTGGGTCCTGTAGCCAAGGAGAATGGATCTGCCAGGATCTGTAATGATTTTAAGGATACCATTAATGCAGTACTGAAAGTTGATTAATACCCTCTGACTAGGATAGAGGATATCTTTGCAAATGTTTCTTATCTAACAATTATTTCTGCTCTCCTCAACAGTTTGATGTGTCATCTCCAGATGATATTAGAGGCAATCGCCACTGTGAAGAAGAGTGGTCCAGTTCTGTTCTTAATCTTTCTGAGTACCATCTTTTAATCACCACTTGAGTCATTTGCCTGGACTACTTGTCCAGGAGTGAAATATTGAAGCTCTTTGTTTGAAGAGCCCACACTTTTTCCTAGCTATTTGTTCTGCATATTCCACAACCAACAACTTACCAGCAATGCTGTTGCTGTGTTGTCGCTCGTGTTCATGTTTGGATCTCCTCAAACCCAATCTCAGTAGGAGTACGCAGGACAAACAGTTGAGACAAATTGAAGTCTCCTCAAACAAAAATGTTCACTGTTTCATCCCAGACAAACAGTCCTGGTGAAGGACAACAGAGGTGATCAAAAGTGGGTACTCATGTAGGTTTTCACAAATAAAATGGCATGAGTCATTTTATGTTTAATAAAATCCATAACAACTCATTTATTGTACTCCAAACACTAAAGACAAAGCTTGGGAAAAGAACTTTGCTTAATTACTACATACCCACCTCCTAACGTGAACCCCAACTCAATGTCAGTGGCTGTGAATTATGTTTTTCCACTAATTACATTAACCTACACACAGTAAAATTAAAGACAAAACTAGACCACTCTCCTACATCGTGGAGATTGCATTTGATATCATCTGGAAATGACACATCGATCAGTTGAGGAGAGCAAAGTCAATTGTTAGAGAAGAAAGTTGGCTACATCTGTCAGAATCACTTCATGCAGTCTCAGTTTCAACTCCTACCACCACCACGGAGGAGGTCCCAGGACCTGAGATTGTTTCACAGACACAAGTTTCACCTGCCAAGCAAAGAGATCTCCCTGGTCAGGAAAGACATTAACCCAGAAGAATAAGAAAGCCTCCTCAGCAATTAAATCTTTCAGCCTGAATTGGACAATATAAAATTTACTATGCTGTTGGTGTCTATATGGGGTTGTATCACTTGAAAATGGTCACTGATATGATTTCCTCTAGGCAAGGTCAATATAAAATATTGGAACTCAAGGCAAGCTCAAAGAAATCGCAAATGCTTTCTCAAGTGCCTTCCAAGCTCAAAGATTTGTGCCATTTATTAAAAAGGTGCACTGTCAAAGGAGGACGTGCAGACAAGATTTATGACTATGATATAAAAATACAAAGGCACACTTATCAAGATAGGGTGAACAGATTGGGTTTATTTCTTTTGAGAAAGCACCAACGAATGACTTAACACTGGTTCTAAAAATAATAGAACATTTATAGAGTAGATGCATGTGGAATGTTTAAATATAAATGGAATATAAATAGAAGTCATCATCATGACTAGTAAAACAAAATCCAATAAGAAATCCAGAAGAAACTTCTTTATACATGTGGGAATATGAAGATTATTATCACAGGGAATGATTGAAGCTAATAGTAGGACATATTAAAGGAAGGACTGGATAAGCATATGGAGAAGAGAATAGAGGCTAACATTGACTGGTTTATAGACACAGAGCAATACAGCATTGAAAGCAACCCTTCGGCCCATGATATCGGTGCTGACCATGATGCCATTCAAAACTAACCTGACCTGACTGTACCTGCTAAATATCCCTCCATTCCCTGCCTTTTCATGTGCCTGTCTCAATAGCTCTAGAAAGATCCTATTGTCTCTGCTTCCACCACTTCATCAGCAAAATGTTCCACATCCCTACCATTCTTTATGCAAAAAAAAAATCCTTCCAACTATTCTTTAAACCTTTCTTCCTTCGCTTTAGTGGTATGCCCTCCAGTATTGACATTTCCACCCTTGGGAAAAGATTCTGACTTTCTACTCCATTTATGCCCTTCATAATTTTCTGTACTTCTATTGGGTTATGCATCGGTGTCTGATGCTGCTGAGGAAACAAGACAGCTTTGTCCAACCTTTCCATATAGATAATACTTCCAAATCTAGACATCATCCACACAATGCTGGAGGAACTCAGCAGGTCAGGCAGCTTCCATGAAGAGGAGTAAACAACATTTTGTGTGTGTTACTCTGGATTTCAAATATCTGCAGAATTTCTTGTGTTCATCATCAGAATGAACAACTTCTTCACCCTCTCCAAGGCCTCCACATCCTCCCTCCAACAGGTGACCAAAACTGTACACAGGACTTCAAATGAGGCATAACCTACATTTTGTACAACTGTAACATGACTTCATGACTTTTATTCTCAGATACGAAAGGCATATGCAACAGATATAATGCATTTGGCCTAACCAACTGCTGCCAGCTGGTAGAAGCTCATTGGGCCAAATGTCCTACTTCTGTGGCATTTGGCCCACGTAATCCTGACAAAAACCTTGACCTAAAATCTCCAAATTCATTTGTGAGTGTCTGAAGTAAGAATCAGCTAATATTTCTGTGTTTATTTTACATAGAAATTGGTTTATTACTGTTTTTGTCTGTGATTTAATTGGAGGCAGCACAGATGTTGCTAATTAAATTGAAAATTAGCTACTATGCTGTTTAGTGTTAGAAAATTAACCAGATACATTTTTGGTGACAATGGTGACATTTTTGCTGCTGTATTGTCCTATTCAGCAATCAATAACCATGTTCCCTTAATGATTCATGTAGTGTTTGGGCCATTGCTTAGATTAGCATTTACTGCTCTTCATTAATTGTCCTGGGACTTCTCTGTCTCCTTCCAAGATTCATCCACATGATGGTTTCAATCTTCTAAAAAGCCCTTAGCAACCTTTCACCCACATTGTTTTAACAGTGGAATTACATTTGGTATCATCTATTTGAAGGGGATAATTTTGTATATATGTTATTTATATGTAGACAGAGAGAGAGAGAGCAAGAGATAAGAGAGAGAGAGATAAATTCTAATAGCCTTGAATATATGTGTAGTGTCTCCTATGTTTGTGGATACTTCTTGATACTGAATCAGAAAAGAACAAGGAATGAATTTTAAAATGTTTCATTACGCACTTGCACTGCTCTCACCCAATAAAAAGAATTCAAGTATAGGGATTTTCACATTACCTTTCTAGTTAGTTCGCTAGAAATTTTAGTATCAACTATATTAAACACAGTTCTTGGCAGGCAATTTCTTTGAATTGGATCTTAATGAATGGAAAAATAGTCTTGTTGGTGTTAAGTTGGGGGCACCCCTCTAACGTCTGTTAGAGGTGGTGTGTTAACACAGTAAAACGAAGAGGAGAGGTTGGACAAACTTGGTTACTTTTTTTCCTGGAACATTGGAGACTGAGGAGTGACCTGGTTAGAGAATATCAGGTTACTATGAAAAGCATAGATAGGATAAATAGAGCCTTTACCCAAGGTGTAAATTTTAAAAATCCTGAAGATAAGAGGGGCAAGGCTAAAGGTGATTTACAAGTCAAGAGAGTGATAAGTGCTAGGGGGAAGTGGTGGAAACAGATACAATAATAGTGTTGAAGAGACAAGCACGTGAACAGGTAGTGGTTTGAGAGATCCTGGGATTGGGAGACTGTGTGCATGGGTGGGTGGAAGGGAGGAAGGAAAGGGACTTACTTTGCCATTGTTTTGTTGATAGTAGTGCTCAGCATTGTTCTGCTAAGTATTGTGGGCATGCTAAATTGGCCTCAGATTGTGCGGTGACACTTGCTGGCTGCCCCTAACACATCTGCAGTTTGTGTTGGTTCTCAATACAAACAACATGTTCCACTATTATGTTTTGATGTTCATGTGATAAATGAATCTGAATTATTTTGGATTGGCATCATGGTTGGTGCTGACATCACTGGCTGAAGGATCTTTTACTGTGCTGTACTGCTCTATGTTATAGATCATTCAAATTAATCCTGCAAATACCTGGCAGAATTAGTAATCCGTGTACTGGCTGTTCAGGCAACAGCCTTTCCCACAGGTTATTAATAAAAGACAAGATGTGAAGCACATGACTGTGAAGAATGTGTCTCAAACTGACCAATAATTGCAGGCTGGGTTGGTGGTAAAGAAGACAAATGCTTTGTTAACATTCATTTTGAGAAGACTAGAATTTAACAGCAAGGATGTAATGCTAAGGCTTTATAAGGCATTTATCAGACCATACTTTGAGAATTGTGAGCAGTTTTGAGTCCCTTATTTAAGAAAAGATATACTGGTATTGGAGAAGGTCCAGAGAAGGTTCATGCACATGATTAGAGAATGACAGGATTAATGTATGAGGAGAATTTAATGTCTCTGGGCCTGTACTCACTAGGGTTTAGAAGAATAAGGGGAAATCTCATTGAATCCAATTGAACGTGAAAGGCCTAGAGAGAGTGGATGTGGAGAACATGTTTCCTAAATTATAAGAGTCTAGGGCCAGAGGTATAGCCTCAGAATAGATGCATGTCTGTTTAGAACAGAGATGAGAAGGAATTTCTTTAGTCCGAAGGTGGTAAATCTGTGGAATTCATAGTCACATATAGCCATGAAGGCCTAGTCATTGCGTATGTTTAAAGTGGAGATTGATAGGTTCTTAATTAGTAAGGGCATCAAACATTACGGGGGGAAGGCAGGAGAATGGGGTTGGGGGGATAATAAGTCAGCCAAAATGAAATGGTGTTATAGACTCAACTTGCCAAATGGCATAATTTTGCTCCTATGTCTTATGGGAAAATACATATTATAAGGTGCAGTAGTCCCAAAATTTAGAAATTCTGTGCGACCAATAATCTTCAGAACTACAGGCAGAGAGGCTTGTGGATTGATGCTGGTTTTCTGGATGAGAGCTGGCTCTTTAATAGGGTCACTGGAACACTACCACCTGCGGGCACGTGTGAGGCCAGGGCTTGGAGGATGCTCTATTTCTTACCCCTTTCTTCCTGGATCAGCTGGCTGCCTTGCAGTTCCCTTAGGCACAATAGCAGAAGCAACAGTGCAGACAAGCTGCCAGAAGATAAATTGCCTGGAAGCCTTGGGTAGAAGCTTGAGGCTCTAGAAAGCATCTTATCATAAATGTTGCAGATAATGTAGTTGGAAAGAAACACACAGTTTAAATTAACAAACCATACACTTGTCCACCTGAATGAGAGAGATTGCTTTAAATAGTGCTGCTGCAGCATCTCTTCTGAACAGTTCCTGCATGTGATGAGAGCTTCTTAAAGAGGCTGGAACTGCTGCTACAACAGTGTGAACTTATCAGTACTGTACAGAACCCAATATTGGTCCCTTACTTAATTTGATAGTTTTGATATATGCCAATTCTGAGTTGGCTGACACCATCTCAAAATGGAATTGACACATATCTGTCTAACATTGAGCATGCGTGTTTGGCTCCCAGTATACACAGATCTAGCATCCAGTTACCATTTGACCAAAACAATGTGGCCACCATGAATGAGTATTTCTCTTCAGAGAGTGATAAAACATAGAAAATAGCCATTCATTCCTTAAAATCCTTTATTTTAGGTAAGTTATTTTGTAGAGGACTTTTGTGTTTGAGAATTCCATATTTCAGTCACAAGCTGGCTAATGGTTATTACTTTTCAAGGCAGGCTGAATGGATACCTTTCATTTTTTTCTTTTTAATTTACTATCTCCTGTCTGTGTACACAATTTGGCAACTCAGTATTGTAGTGTACTGCCACTCACTTGTCACTGCTTACCCTTGCATGGATTGTTAATCCTGCAGTGGCTCATGTTACTTGCCAAGGAAACACGTGAAAATACAAACCAAAATTTAAAAAAAGCCCAGGCAGAGCATTATCTATCATTAAATTCCTTAAACAAAAGGATGCATTAACTTCAACTTTGAAGCTATCTGTTTTATGTGCCATGAAAACATTTCTTCATGTTTTTTTTTACTTTAAATGCCTATTTTGAATAATCTGTTGTTGTTAGAAATGTAACACACTTAAGTTTGCACAAGCAAAATGCTGGAGGAACTCAAAAGGCTGGGCAGCATTTATGGAAATGAATAGACAGTTGATGTTTCGGCCCAAGACCATTCTTTGGTACCGAGAAAGAAGGGGGAATATGCCAGAATAAAAGGGTGGGGGGAGGTGAAGGAGATCTGCTGGAAGATGATAGGTGAAGCCAGGTAGATGGGAAAGGTCAAGGGCAGGAGAAGAAGGAATTTGATAGAAGAGGAGAGTTTAAGGTGAACAGATTTCACGACACATGGTGATGATAATAAACCCAATTCTGATTCTGAAAAGTTGAAGGGGAAATGAGAGGAAACTTCTTTACTCAGAGGGCTGTGAAAGTGAGGAATGAGCTGCCAGCACAGATGATGAATGAGAGCTCAATTTCAATGTTCTATTGCACAGAACTGAAAGAAGCTACAGGAAGTTGTAAAATTATTCAGCTCCATCTTAGGCACTAGCCTCCCTGGTGTCGAAGACATCTTCAAGGTGTGGTGCCTCAAAAAGGCAACATCCATTATTAAGGACCCCATCACCCAGGACATGTTCTCTTCTCATTGTTACCATCAGGTAGGAGGTACAGAAGCCTGAAGACACACACTCAGTGATTCAGGAACAGTTTCTTCCCCTCTGCCATCCAATTTGTAAATGGACATTGACCTCATGAATACCACCTCACTTTTTAAAATATATAATATTTCTGTTTTTGCATTATTTTAATTTATTTAACATAAATACATATACAACTGTAATTTATTTACTTTATTTTTCCTTCTATAATAACATACTGCTGCTACTGAGTTAATAAATTTCATGACACCTGCCAGTGATAATAAACCTGATTCTGACTTTAATGATGGGCTCTGTTCTAAGGGGGTAAACTTTAACTTCCTGATGTATTGGAAGATGGGAGTAATCAGGATACGCAGATTATTTTGCTGCAATTTGGATAGAATGAGTTCAACTCAGTCAGTCCACTAGTGAACTTGATAAGATTTCCTGAGCTATTGAAAGACTGTGTGTGATAATAATAATTCCACCCAGAATTTGCAGGGACTTGATAGTTTGATATATTCTCCATACCCAACGTGAAGGTGGAAATGGACTGCAGGCAAAGTAGAGTTTACTTATTCCTTGCTGATGTCATGCTGGCAGCAGGAAGGACTCAGGGAAAGATTATCTTCCCTGGTGACATCACTTCATATTTTCCATATTCCGTCTTTGCAACTGTTGTGGTTCTGTTCTGCATCTGATTTGCAAAGATTTCCTTCAACACCTGCAGATGACACTGAGAATGGAAGTGGCTACAGGTATTGAGAGGAACGTACTCCATATACCTGGCTTCAAAGGCATAACCAGTTTAATCACCTCAGTAAATCAGAAAAGGTGAGCACAAAGAAACTTTATTTAGATTCTGAGCTGCATGTTACTTCAACACTTAACTCTACCCCCTTAACCCCATCATCTCACAGCAAAAGACAGTATTTACTAATCCCTGTCAAAATACATCTGCTCATATTGCTCATCTTCAGTCTCACCCTAACTGAAGGGCTTTACTCTGCCCTTCCTGCCAGTCATCTGTCTCTTCTTTCCTTCCTCATGATCTCCTAAAGCACTGGGAAGAAGCAAGGAGCTAGAAATAGTTCTCTGCAGAGTTGGTTTGTTCAAAATATGTGGCCTTTAAAGATGGGACAGACTCATAGTTACCCAGTGATACAATTCTAACATCCAAATATCTCGCATATAACACTGATTTAGTTGAACTAGATTATAACAAGCTTAAAGTGATTATATGTAATCCATGTAAACAAAGTTTTTGTGACCTACCTGATGCATTTGTTTATGACTTATTGGTAAAAACTTACCAATGGTTCCAAATGAAACCTGCAATAATACCAAAGCATTGCAATGAACACAGCATAAAATGTATCCATCAAATCCATGGTCAGGAAAGCAGCAAAGCTCTGCCACCACCTGATGAGACAGCCTGAATGTCCAAAGGCACTAATATTCAGACATACTGAGGAACAAAACTTCTCACTGTCGACACAGTGTGTGCAGGGTACAGCCTCCTGCCTGTAAGATGCACCTGGATCATGATTCATTGCAGATCCTAAGGCTCCTCTGATTGCCCAGGCACCGTCAGTCCAAGTGATGGTGGCAGGAGTTACACCAATGCTTAGGTGAGGAACTCTGCTCTCCTTACTCTGTCTGGCCACTGTCAGACTCATCCCCTGTGTTTGACTCTTGGCACCTCCAATGTGGCCTAACAAACCACTCCATTGTTGCATCTCACCACCGTCTTCTCAAGGGTAATTAGAGAAGGTCAATGGATATTAACCTGATTGGCAATGCCAAAATCTTGAAAATGATTCAATAGTGAAGATGTATGATCAGCAGTAAGAGTTTTCAATCCATAAATATAGACCATGTATAACAAGATTAGCAAAAGGACATCCAAATCTTTAATAGAGGGATTAATGGACTCCTTGTGAAAATTAATGTTTTGCAGGATTACTCAAGAAAGTGGTAGTGAGGCCATAGTGATTAGAGTAGATGGTCATCTCGCTTTCTCTGCTTCTGCCGGAGTGGGAGCTCCTGCCATTGTAGTCAGCTCAAGAATCATATGCATCCTGGATTAAGTATATCGTGAAAAACCGCAAGTCACTTTTAATAAGCAATTAATGTATTTAAAACATCAATCTGTTTTCCCCTGTGAAGATTTCCAAATTTCTGCAGTTTATGCTCCAATTCAAAAACAAGTCAGCATGTTCAGACTATTCTTCCCAATTTATCCTTCCACCTGCCATAAACCCACCCATTCAGAGGAGTTTAAAATGCCACCCACATCATGCCCACTTCCTGTGTGTGCCCCTGACTTCTGTTTTAAATTCAGGAGAGCATTTGTGAAACAAGACAAAGAAAATAAATGTTTTATTTGCAAGACCTTTTGAATGCTTGATTTCATGCCAAACAACAGAAGTGAATATTCTTGAACAGGGTTAAAAGGTCACAGTTCTATCTGAGGATATAATCTAATTTACCTGGGCCCCTGCTCCGCTTTCCACAGGGATCGCTCCCTCCACAATTCTTTTGTCCAGTCATTCCACCCCACGAACCTCATTCCCGGCACTTATCCCTGCAAATGGCCAAAGTGCTAAACCTCGCAAACACAAGGAAATCTGCAGATGCTGGAAATTCAAGCAACACACACAAAATGCTGATGGAACACAGCAGGCCAGGCAGCATCTATAGGAAGAATTACAGTCGACGTTTCAGGCCAAGACGCTTTGTCAGGGCTAACTGAAAGAAGAGATAGTAAAGGATTTGAAAGTGGGAGGGAGAGGGCGAGATCCGAAATGATAGGAGAAGTCAGGAAGGGGAGGGAGGAAGCTAAGAGCTGGAAAGTTGATTGGCAAGTGGGATACGCAGCTGGAGGAGGGAGACGTTCATGGGACGGGAGGCCTAGGGAGAAAGAAAGTGGGGGAGAGCACCAGAGGGAGATGGAGAGCAGGCAAGGAGTGGATTGTGAGAGGGGCAGAGAGAGAGAGGGAAAAGAAGAAAAATAATAAACAAACAAATAAATAGGGGATGGGTTAAGAAGGGGAGGGGGGCATTAACAGAAGTTAGAGAAGTCAATGTTCATGCCATCTGGTTGGAGGCTACCCAGCCCGGTATATAAGGTGTTGTTCCTTCAACCTGAGTGTGGCTTCATCTTGACAGTAGAGGAGGCCATGGATAGACATATCAGAATGGGAATGGGACGTGGAATTAAAATGTGTGGCCACTGGGAGATCCTGCTTTCTCTGGCAGACAGAACGTAGGTGTTCAGCGAAATGGTCTCCCAGTCTTCATTGGGTCTCACCAAAAGGCCACACTGGGATTCACCGGACACAGTATACCACACCAGCCGACTCACAGCTGGTGTCGCCTCACCTGGAAGGACTGTCTGGGGCCCTGAGTGGTAGTGAGGGAGGAAGTGTAAGTGCAGGTGTAGCACTTGTTCCGCTTGCAAGGATAAGTGCTGGGAGGGAGATCTGTGGGAAGGGATGGGATGTGGTGAATGGACAAGGGATTCACATAGGGAGCAATCCCTGTGGAAAGCAGAAAGGGGGGGGAGGGAAAGGTGTGCTTGGTGGTGGGATCCCATTGGAGGTTGCAGAAATTACTGAGAATTATATGTTCGACCTGGAGTCTGGTGGGGTGGTAGGTGAGAACGAGGATGATAGATTGCCCTATTCCTAGTGGGGTGGTGGGAGGATGGGGTGAGAGCAGATGTGCATGAAATGTAAAGTGCCAAATCTGCCCATACACCTCCTCCCTCACCTGCATTCAGTGCCCCAAACAGTCCTTCCAGATGAGGCAACACTTCACTTATAAATCTGCTGGAGTCATCACAATTGATGACTGGTGGCATGGTTATGAATGTTCTAATGGTGTTTTTGATCTGAGAGTTCAAATGCATAATCAAGGGAGTATTAGGAGGTTTATTGAGTTAAGAGTTGCCAAATATTAGTACTCGGAATGCACCAATCAAAGTTGCAAAGGGCTATATACATACTCAGCAATAACTTGGTGATAGATACAGAGTTTCCTTTTTCTAAAAAATGTGTTCAGTGCTACTTCAAGGAGGGTCGAACCTAAGAAATATTCACGGGAAAGAAAGTTAATCCCAAAAATGCTGGAGCTTAAGCAACAAGAGGCTTCTCAGAGGGAGAGTAAATTCATCAAGCTCTATGAAAACTGGAAAGAACAAGTTAGAGCTACACGTACCAAACTTAAGGATGAGTGCTCCAACTAAGACTTAGGTGACATGATGGATGCTGTTGAAGGGCTGGAGACACAAGTGAGAGATGTATGAAAACGTACAATCCCAATCGGCACCTACTGAGATTAGAAGAAAGGTAGATTCCTGCACAACAGTAACAGCAGATTTGATGGGGCTAATGAAAATACGTATGAGTGAAGCGGGGCAAGAGGATTTTGATGCTAAGGCAGAAAACGCAAGACTTCATATGTTGCTTGATAGAGAGTATGCCCAGTTGATATTTGGGACTGCAATCTCCAAATCCACTGTTTGTAGCCACCATTC
Organism: Hypanus sabinus; assembly: GCF_030144855.1. Classification (NCBI taxonomy): domain Eukaryota; kingdom Metazoa; phylum Chordata; class Chondrichthyes; order Myliobatiformes; family Dasyatidae; genus Hypanus; species Hypanus sabinus. The sequence continues at coordinate 62,244,252 of NC_082719.1, read as the reverse complement.
AAGCTGTATATCAGAACCTCAAAGCATTACAGCAAAAAGAGCAGAGAGTGCTGCACAGTTTGCTGCAAAGCAGGCCGAAATGGAAATGGAAGAGGCTATTGCTGCACAGAGGCAAGAACTTAAAAGACTGGAAAATCAGAGAGGTCTTCAAGTAATAGCCGCAAAGCTTAAGGTTTACTCTGAAGCTGACTCAGGTGAGGCCTTGTAGGAAAGTAGTTCGGCAAGCAGTGGGCTGGGCAATTGTCTTCCAATACCTTATAAAGACATTAAAGGGGGACAAACATGTAAGAACAATACCAATAAACGAACGAACAATACTAACAATGAAGCATCATTAGTACAAGCCCTACATTACACAATGGTTTTCACTAGACTTCCTACACCCCAGCCCTCAGGACTTCTCAGGGGACCCACTTAGGTTCATAGAGTGGAGCACAAGTTTTAAGGCATTGATAGAATGGTGATGCACAAATCCAGCTGACAGGTTGTCTATCTACAAAAATACATCAGTGGTGAGGCATGATCTGTATTGGAAGGAAGCTTCTACAGAAAGGACGATGAAGCCTAGGACCAGGCGTGGGAGGTTTTGAATGCTCGGTATGGCCACTCCTTCGTAATCCAGTGCGCATTTAGAGAAAAACTGAATAACTGGCCTGAGATTGGCTCAAGGGAGTCAGTTAAACTGAGACAATTCAGTGAATTTCTGACAGCCTGTAGCAATGCCATGCCACATATCAAAGGGCTTCAGGTGTTAAATGACTGTGAAGAGAATAAGAAACTCCGTGATTGGGTGACCTCTTGCTGGAATCACCACATCACAAAGCAGTTGCGACAAACGGAGGAATTCCCCGATTTCAAGGAGTTTGCTGATTTTGTGGCACAAGAAGCAGAAATCGCGTGCAATCCTGTAACATCCTTTCATGCCTTGAAGCCGACAGAAGAAAAGTCATCTAGAGACATGAAGTGCACAAAGGCTAATGCATTCATCACAAACGTGAAAGTGTTGGATAAATCAAACACAGTGATGGAAACATACAGTGCTGTGGAGAACACCTCAAAGGATTCAAACGGATCCAAGGAGGTAAACACTTCATTTTCATCGTCAAACCCAGTCACAGGCATGTGCTGTGGAGAAACCCACTCTATCCACAATCGCCAGAAGCTCTCTGATAAGACTGCGGAGGACAAGGGAAGGTCCATATTGGACAATAACCTGTGCTTTGGCTATCTTAGGAGAGGACACAATTCAAAGGACTGTTAGAGCAAAACTACTTGTGGCATATGTGAGAAGCATTATCCAACACCACTTCCTGAAGACCGTCCTTCTGCTGCAGCAGACACACCTTCCCATGTTATGCAAGCGGAAGCAAATACATCTTCCCTTTCTTGCTGCACAGACAGAGGCGATGGTGGGAGCACACCCATGAGAGTGCCTGTACGGATTTCTTCAATCACCACCCCTAAAACAGAGACCTCAGTGTACGCCTTACTGGATACACAGAGTAGCAACACTTTCGTAGACCAAGAAGTATGTGAGAAGATGGGGGCAGGATTAGAGCCAGTCAAGTTAAAGCTTACCACAACGATGGGAAAAGGTTCCATTGTTCAGAGTGGAAGAGTTAGTGGGCTTAGAGTTAGAGGGTTTTCCTCACAAAGTTTCATCAATTTGCCACCTGCCTATACCAGAGATTTTATCCCACTCGAACGTTCCCACATTCCTACACCTGAAATGGATAAAAGGTGGAAACATCTGAATGGAATAGCACAAGAAATACCAGAGCTGATGGATTGCGAGGTCAGACTCCTGATAGGCTACAACTGCACGAGAGCATTGGCACCACGACATGTCATCCCAGGAGGTGACGATGAGCCATATGCCACATCTAAACTGACCTGGGCTGGAGCTCACCACGGGTCGCAAAGTCAACAGAAGTGACAGGTCTGTGCCATCATGTATCTGTCAAGGAATTTCCACCATTGACACCAGCCACTGTCATTACAGCCCTTGACTCAGACTTCAGAGATACAAACCCTGGGGAAAAGAGCATATCACAAGTTGACCACAAGTCCCAGGTCAATGAGTCACAGTCTTCGGAAGTGCAATCCCTGGAGAACATGCTTACAGTTGAGAAAGGAGAGGTTCACAACTTGGGGCAAGTAAGACACTCACTGCCTGAGAAGCTTCAACAGTTAGAGTTTTGTCTCAGAGTGGAGACTTATGAAAAAGGTGAAATAATTATACAGCTTGAGCAGGAAACAAAAGCTTGACAGCAAGAGACTATAAACTTGAATGAAAAAGTCAAAATTTTAGAGGATGACAAATCTCTCTTCCAGGAAGAACTTGAAAATGCCCAGGAAATGTCCAAAGTCAAGATTGAAAGAGAGTACCTGGAGGCAGAATTACTAAAAAATGTCGACAAGATTGATCAATTAACTGAAGCTCTGAAACTACTTCATATGCAGAATAATTCACTTGTCAATGAATTAAATTGCTTCAGAGAAGAGAAATGTCATTTGATCAAAGAAAGAGAAGCCCAGGAAGTAAAATTGGTAAAAGAGGACAATTTTTTGGAGAGACTTAAACGGTTCTCAAAATGGCATATGGCATTGAATGTGGTTGCCCGGATCCAGCAACTAGCAAAAAGAGCCAAAACAGCAAGACCCATGAATGTCGAAGACAGAAGAAAGGCCAGTCTTGTGCTTGTAAAATTGGCGCAAAGGGATGCCTTCAAAGAGGAAATGCAAATACTGAGTCATGACAAACTGCCACACAACCATCCATTGTTCCAACTTGATCCAATATTGCAAGATGGTGTTCTCAGGGTGGGAGGGCAATTAAAGAAGGCTTCTTTACCTTTTGACTCGAAGCATCCGGTGATCCTACTAAGAGATGGTGTGGTCACACATCTGATCCTAGATTACCGCTATGGAAAAACTCAGCACCAAGGCAAAGGAAAAACCCTTAATGAACTGAGAGGAAATGGTTATTGGGTTGTTGGTGGCAGCAAAGTTGTGGCAAACTACATCAAACAATGTGTTATGTGCAGGAAAGCTCGCAGGCCAATAGAAATGCAAAAGATGGCAGATCTTCCTGCTAACCATGTTGATCCCTCGCCACCATTCTCATACTGTGGGATAGATTGTTTTGGACCATTTCACACTAAGCAAGGTTGTAAGGAGTTCAAGAGATACGGTCTCATATTCAACTATCTGTACTTGAAGGCAATTCACATAGAAATATTGGAAGATTTAACAACTGTTGCCTTCATAAATGCTTTACGGTGTTTTATAGCTATCCGTGGAGCTGTAAGACAAATCAGATCGGATCAAGGGACAAACTTTGTTGGGGCGAGAAATGAACTGACAAAAGGCTTAAATGAAGTGGACAAAGACAGATTGATGGCTTACCTGGCTGAAAAACAATGTGACTTCACCATGAACGTATGTGATGCCAGTCACATGGGAGGTGTTTGGGAAAGGCAGATCAGGACAGTTAGGAGTGTCCTAAGCTGAGTCCTCTCACGGAGTGCTGGAAGATTAGATGATGCTTCTTTGAGAACCTTCTTCTATGAGGCCTTGTCAATTATAAACAGCCGCCCATTCACCACTGACAGTATCAATGATCCCAAAGGCCTAGAACCTCTTACCCCAAACCATTTAGTTACCATGAAAACCTCTGGCCCGCTGCCTCCACCAGGAAAATTTATGGCAGAAGATCTGTATGCCAGGAAAAGGTGGTGCAGAGTGCAATATCTGACAGAGCAATTCAGGAGTAGATGGAAGGAGGAGTATCTAGCAAACATCACCCTCAGACAGCGCTGGCACTCTTCAAGACGAAATGTGACGACTGGAGATATTGTCATTGTTAAAGAGGAAGGGATTCCTCGCAGTGAGTGGAGACTTGGAAGAGTGCTTGATGTTTATGAAGAGGAAGATGGACTGGCATGAAGAGCCACAATACAATTAGGAAATAAAAGGCTAGGAAAAGAGGGTTAATGACTGATTAATCCATCCATTCTTGAACGTCCTATCCATAGATTAGTTGTCCTTGTAGAAAACAACTGTGTTTCAATGGAACTAATTTCTAAATTCCTACCGGTGTAGAGAGTTTAAAGTATCAGTTTGATCTCAGAATCTTTTACAAATACCAATTATTTGGTTCTGCAAGTTACTAGATTTATTCAAAATTTTGTATAAAGGTTATCATAAATCATAGTAATTTGGTGGGAGCGTAACTTTCTCAGAAACATTTTTCATTGCGATGTTTATTTTACATGTTTTTCACAAATTCATGATTATTTTATCATCTTAGAATATTTTATGTAAGGTTTTATTTAAGGACCAGAGTTTAATGGGTCACATGACCAGAGTTTAACAGATCACATGACCATAGTTTACTAAAAGCATGACTGTGGTATTATGGGTCAGAACCAACATGGAAGCAGAGGAAGACCCGTGGTCTTAAAGTAACTTTATTCTGTATGTGGTCCAAGTGGTGCACACAGTAATTGTTTATTGTTTTACATTGTGTATAATTATGTTGATGTGCCTTTATATGGACATTGTGATACGTTTTCAGTGATTTTATTTGATTTCAGTACACTTCTGTTGTGCTGATGTGTTTTGGCCGGACACTAGCTTGAGAGACTTTAAAAGACTGAGAGGTGTACATTTCAAACCTTTTATGTCTTTTATTTTCTTGTAGTTTTCACGGTGCTTACTGAAGAAAGAGAGGGAGAAATAAAATAAATCTTCAAGGACATTTGTACATTGCATGGCCGTTATTTCATTGGACCAGTGCAGTTACACCTCCCTCACCTGCATTCAGTGCCCCAAACAGTCCTTCCAGGTGAAGCAACACATCACTTATAAAGCTGCTGGAGTCATCACAATAGATGACTGGTGCAGCCTCCTTTACACTAGTGACACCCATTGTAAATTGGGGGCTACTTTCTCAAGCACCTTCACACCACCTGTCACAAGCAGTACTCCTCAGTGGCTAAACATTTTAATGCCCATTCCCATTCCAATGTGATGTGTAAGTTCATAGCTTCCTCTTCTGCCAAGATGATGCCACGCACAGCGTGGAGGAGCAACATCTTGTATTCCATCTAGGTAGCCTTGAACCCAATGGCATCAATATCAACTTCTCCTTCTAGTAAACAAATTTCATCCCCCTGCCCCCATACCAGATAGTGATGCAGCCTGTCAGAATGGTACATCTATAGATGCTTTTGAGTATTTTAGGTGGTGAAGCAAATCTCATCCTAATGAAATATAGCCGCAGGCTTTCCTTCTTTACAGCTGCATCGGTATGTTAGCTCCTTGGAGATCGTGACATCCAGAAACTTGAAATTGAAGTCTACTCTCAATGGTAAAAAAAGAACTCTAATCTCTAATGTTGTGTGAGGCTTTTTGGCAGAAGTTTCACTTTAAATCATCTCTGTGCTTACATGGAAAAACCTTATTGCAAAATGCAAAGAGCTTAACAGCTTCTGTAGATTTAGGATCTGGCCAATGTTTTCAAGCCGCTTTAGTAATCTAAAAGTTCTGTTATTGAAAAACTTAACATGCTTTTGAATTAATATGCCAGTACATTGAATTACAGCATTTCCTTAAAATAATGCAACATGAATTAACCAAAAAAACCTTCTCATTACGCTGTCTAAAAGTAGTGATTACCAATATATTGTGTTGTTATGTATTTTGAAAGCATCATTAATTACTACTAATATCACTTGTACTCTTTGAAAAGGCAAAAATTAAATCAGTATTTTCTTTCAAAAAATACCAAGAGGATTGTATATATATAATTCCTATAAATCATTTATTCAATGACACATAATAGAAAACTTCTTAAATGTTGATCTAATATACATTCACACCGAATTCTATATTAGAAATACATTTCTCAGATCTTATATTTGGGATTCTGGTGATGAACATACATGGAAAGTGAAATGACTGGGAATATTTCCATTCAACTACCTGGAATCTATTAGTTATAATTTTGTGTTCCTTTCATCTTTTATTTCCTTTGAACATTGGAATGAGTTCCAATTTTTATTTCAGTTAAGCACTTGTGTCTCTAAGCTTTTCTTAACAACTTTCTGATGTCTCATAATTGCATTCTTGCCTGTATAAGTTTAAATGGTTTCAAGTTGGGTATAAACCATGACTTGATAATATTTTCACCTCCAGTGTCTGAAAGTTAATGGGATCAAGGCCGACATTAAAGCATTGATCATATTTAGGTTGTCTTCAACATATCCTTGACTTTAAAATCTAATTAAAAAATAAGCGACTTAGCACCCTTATTGCTTAAGAATACACTGTGCTAAAATCCCATTGTGTATTTTGTCCAGTATTTTTAACTTACAAAATGTCTTCGACAAATAGTTTTTAAAGAAAGCATTACATGTGTAATTCAAGGTTGCCCCCACCTCCAAGCCACACCCCAGCCTGACCTGGAAGTAGATCACTGTTCCTTCATTGTAAATGGCTCAAAGTACTGGAACCCCTCCCCAGAAGCATTGTTGGTAAACCCAAACCAAACCTCAGGGGCTGTAGCAATTCATGATAACTCACCACAACCTTCTCAAGGGCAAGTTTTGATAGGCATTTAAATGTTGGTTCAGCCAAAAGGTTCTCATCCCTTGAATGGATAGAATAGAATGCCAGAATTGGCCAGAAGTCTCTGTTCAGTACTGAGGAAGAGCTTCATTCTTAAGCTCTTGCCTTTCAAATCTGTGACCAATGCTCGTGTGACTTGTCATATGGACATGAAAAGAAGCTGTATTCTTTCTTACTTCCTGTGCCGTATTTATCCCATAATTAATTCTAATGATTTGGTTATTATTCCATTAATGTTTTTAAAATCCACTGTGTAGAACAGCTGCTGTGGCTTTTTATAAAGGTAGCACTTGAAAAGTACATTACCTGTAAGATGCTCTTGAATGTTTAGAGGTCATAAAAATGCTTTATGAATTTTTTCTTCATTATTATTTCATTCTTTATGAACTTTTCAGGATATAATTATAGGTCAAAATGTACCTAGGTATATAAGTGCACAACAATAAGTTGGCCTGGAAATTTGGTTTTGTAATGCTCTTCCTTTTCTCTATTATGTAAAATTTGATTGGACACTTCCTGAATGATTCATCTTTATACATCCGTGTGATTTTGTTCCATTGCTGCATGAAGTGGCATCATTGTCTGTGTAAACCATTGTAGAACAAAATAAATTAATCAAATTGTTTTTCATATTGCTGGCACTTCTCTCTCTCCTCACGCTTGATGCACCATCAATAACTCACTCTGAGATGTAAAGGCGAGATATCGGCTTTCATTGACTGGAAGAAGGAACAAGCAGTGAGTGACCACCATACTACATCCTGGAGACTGAGAGGCCGGGCTCAGGCCTCAATTGCCTTTATACCGGGGTCTGTGGGAGGAGCCACAGGAGCAGTCAGCAGGGGGCGTGTCCAGGCGGGTTAGCGTAGTTCACCACATTCACCCCCCCTTTGTTTTAAAAAGAGTCCCCATGTGGCAAAGTTTCTTACAGGTTAAGTCTATCAGGTGGTCGAATCTGTCACTGCGATCTACGTAGCACCGGCTGTGAGTGCACAGATGCCGGTGGTGATTGCACAGGAGCCGGTGGTGGTGATTGCACAGATGCCGGTGGTGTTGATTGCACAGGAGCCGGTGGTGGTGATTGCACAGGTGCCGGTGGTGGTGATTGCACAGGTGCCGGTGGTGGTGATTGCACAGGGGCTGATGGTGGTGATTGCACAGATGCCGGTGGTGGTGATTGCACAGGAGCCAGTGGTGGTGATTGCACAGGTGCCGGTGGTGGTGATTGCACAGATGCCGGTGGTGGTGATTGCACAGGAGCCGGTGGTGGTGATTGCACAGGGGCTGGTGGTGGTGATTGCACAGATGCCGGTGGTGGTGATTGCACAGATGCCGGTGGTGGTGATTGCACAGATGCCGGTGGTGGTGATTGCACAGGAGCCGGTGGTGGTGATTGCACAGGGGCTGGTGGTGGTGATTGCACAGATGCCGGTGGTGGTGATTGCACAGGAGCCGGTGGTGGTGATTGCACAGGTGCCGGTGGTGGTGATTGCACAGATGCCGGTGGTGGTGATTGCACAGGAGCCGGTGGTGGTGATTGCACAGGAGCCGGTGGTGGTGATTGCACAGGTGCCGGTGGTGGTGATTGCACAGGAGCCGGTGGTGGTGATTGCACAGATGCCGGTGGTGGTGATTGCACAGGAGCCGGTGGTGGTGATTGCACAGGAGCCGGTGGTGGTGATTGCACAGGTGCCGGTGGTGTTGATTGCACAGATGCCGGTGGTGGTGATTGCACAGGGGCTGGTGGTGGTGATTGCACAGATGCCGGTGGTGGTGATTGCACAGATGCCGGTGGTGGTGATTGCACAGATGCCGGTGGTGGTGATTGCACAGGAGCCGGTGGTGGTGATTGCACAGGGGCTGGTGGTGGTGATTGCACAGATGCCGGTGGTGGTGATTGCACAGGAGCCGGTGGTGGTGATTGCACAGGTGCCGGTGGTGGTGATTGCACAGATGCCGGTGGTGGTGATTGCACAGGAGCCGGTGGTGGTGATTGCACAGGAGCCGGTGGTGGTGATTGCACAGGTGCCGGTGGTGGTGATTGCACAGGAGCCGGTGGTGGTGATTGCACAGATGCCGGTGGTGGTGATTGCACAGGAGCCGGTGGTGGTGATTGCACAGGAGCCGGTGGTGGTGATTGCACAGATGCCGGTGGTGGTGATTGCACAGGAGCCGGTGGTGGTGATTGCACAGGAGCCGGTGGTGGTGATTGCACAGGAGCCGGTGGTGGTGATTGCACAGATGCCAGTGGTGGTGATTGCACAGGTGCCGGTGGTGGTGATTGCACAGATGCCGGTGGTGGTGATTGCACAGATGCCGGTGGTGGTGATTGCACAGGAGCCGGTGGTGGTGATTGCACAGGTGCCGGTGGTGTTGATTGCACAGGAGCCGGTGGTGGTGATTGCACAGGAGCCGGTGGTGTTGATTGCACAGGTGCCGGTGGTGTTGATTGCACAGGAGCCGGTGGTGGTGATTGCACAGGAGCCGGTGGTGGTGATTGCACAGGTGCCGGTGGTGTTGATTGCACAGGAGCCGGTGGTGGTGATTGCACAGGAGCCGGTGGTGGTGATTGCACAGATGCCAGTGGTGGTGATTGCACAGGTGCTGGTGGTGGTGATTGCACAGGAGCCGGTGGTGCTTGCACCAGAGACGGAGGTTGTGCTGGTTCCGGCCTAACTGGAGGTGTCAGCCCACTAGGCGTCAGTGATCCCTCACGCATGTGCGAGGCACCTGGTATATACGCGTACGAAACGCCCGGTATAGGAGTGTCGTGAGGAGTCTGTGTAGGGCTCGGTGTACGCGGTGTCACCTCGGGTACAGGGTTCATAGTTACCGTGGAGTGTACGGGGTAGTGGTCTGCTGCTCTTGCAGGCACCAGGTCGCGGATGGAGACCGTGTCCTCCCGCCCATCAGGTAAGACCACGTAAGCATACTGGGAGTTCGCATGTAGAAGCTGAACCCTCTCGACCAGCAGGGAGTATTTATTACTCCTCACATGTTTCCAGAGCAGCACTGGCCCTGGGGATGTCAGCCAAACTGGTAGGATGGTCCCAGTGGCAGACATCCTGGGAAAAGAGAATAGGCATTTGTGAGGGGTGGAATTGGTGGACGTACATAACAGGGAGCGGATAGACTGGAGTGCCTCTGGGAGGACCTTCTGCCATCGAGAGACCGGCAACCCTTTTGACTTAAGGGCTAAAAGTGTGGCCTTCCACACTGTGGCATTCTCCCTCTCCACCTGCCCATTTCCCTGGGGATTATAACTCGTGGTCCGACTAGTAGCAATGCCCCTAGCCAGCAGGTACTGGCGCAGCTCGTCACTCATAAAGGAGGACCCTCTATCACTGTGGATATAGCAGGGATACCCGAACAGAGTGAAGAGCTGGTGCAGGGCTTTTATAACGGACGTGGTAGTGGTGTCGGGACAGGGAATGGCAAAGGGGAACCGCGAGTACTCGTCGATAATGTTGAGAAAATAGACATTGTGGTCGGTGGAGGGAAGGGGGCCCTTAAAGTCAACACTCAGTTGCTCAAAAGGGCGGGTGGCCTTGACAAGTTGCGCCGTTTCAGGACGGTAGAAGTGCGGTTTGCACTCAGCGCAGATTTGGCAGTCCCTGGTCATCGTCCTGATGTCCTCCAGGGAGTACGGCAGGTTCCGGGCTTTCACAAAATGGTAAAATTGTGTGACCCCCAGATGGCAAAGATGTGCATGAAGGGCGTATAGCTGGTCGAGCTGTGCGCTAGCACACGTTCCCCGGGATAGGGCATCAGGGGGCTCATTGAGTCTGCCAGGCCGGTACAGGATATCATAGTTGTAGGTGCCTAACAGCTTCCACTATGGCCTGGGCTTCTTTCTTCACCACGGAGTGCCAAATTTCAGAGCCCTGAAGGGTACGAGAAAAGAATGCTACTGGCCTGCCTTCCTGATTGAAGGTAGCAGCCAGTGCAAAATCTGAGGCGTCACTCTCTACTTGGAAGGGAATGGTCTCGTCCACCGCATGCATTGTTGCTTTGGCAATGTCCCCTTTAATGCAGTTGAAGGCCGCGCAGGCCTTAGCAGAGAGGGGAAAAGTGGTAAACTTGACCAGGGGTGGGCCTTGTCTGTGTAATGGGGGACCCATTGGGCGTAATAGGAAAAAAAACCCAGGCACTCTGAGGGCTTTGAGAGTGGTGGGAAGAGGGAGTTCTAACAGGGGGTGCATGCGGTCGGGATCAGGGCCAATGACCCCGTTTTCCACGACATACCCAAGGATAGCGAGTCGGATGGTTCTGAACACACACTTGTCCCTGTTATAAGTAAGGTTCAGAGCTTCCGCCACTTGGAAAAATCGTTGGAGGTTGGCGTCGTGATCCGACCAGTCGTGACCACAGATGGTGATATTATCCAGATAGGGAAATGTGGCCTTCAGTTGGCACTGGTCCACCATCCGGTTCATTTCCCTCTGGAAGACAGAGACACCATTTGTGACACTGAAGGGGATGCACAGGAAGTGATAGAGCCTGCCGCCCGCCTCGAAGGCGGTGTAGGGGCGGTCCTCTGGGCGGATGGGGAGCTGGTGATAAACGTATTTCAGATCTATTGTCGAGTACACCTTGTACTGAGCTATCTGGTTGACCATATCCGCGATGCGGGGTAGGGGGTACGCGTCAAGCTGCGTGAACCTATTGATGGTTTGACTATAGTCCACCACCATCCTATCTTTCTGCCCAGTCTGAACAACAACCACCTGGGACCGCCAAGGGCTTGTGCTTGGCTCGATGATCCCCTCCCCGAGCAGCCGCTGCACCTCCGACTGAATAAAGGCCCTGTCCCCCGCACGGTATCTCCTGCTTTTAGTTGCCACAGGTTTACAGTTGGGGGTCAGGTTGGCGAACAGCGATGGGGGAGGGATCTTGAGGGTGGAGAGACTGCAAGTGGTGTCGGTAGCGCAGCTGTCGGCATGGTGCTGGGTGGGACGTGTGGTTCGGTGTGTGTGTGTGGTCAGTAGCGGGGTATATGGCGAAATCCCACCAAACTGAGGATTCCTGACAGTGAGTGGTGGGAGGGGCCCGTCATATGCCATAGTCACACTTTCGAGGTGGCTCTGGAAGTCCAGCCCCAATAAAGAGGCATCATTGTCTGTGTAAACCATTGTAGAACAAAATAAATTAATCAAATTGTTTTTCATATTGCTGGCACTTCTCTCTCTCTCCTCACACTAACAATTTGTTACAACCAGAATGAGGTTCATCGCGGGCATGTTGTGTTGTAATTTGTTATCTTGTGGCAGCAGTACAGTATAAGACATAACATTTACTATAAGTTAGAAATAAATAAACAAATAACTAAACAGTGCAAATGAGGAATAGTGAGATGGTCTTCCTGGGTTCATGGACTATTCAGAAATCTGATGGCAGAAGGGAAGAATATGTTCCTAAAATTTTAGGTCATGGTCTTCAGGCTCCTGTGGCTATTGGTTCTTAATGCTTCTGACCCTTTGGCTTCAGGTCTGATTATCCCGACTTTACCACTGATTGTCCGTCCAGCCTCTCCAGTCTCTTGCTCGGTGGAGGATGATGATACTTTTTTGCTGGTTTGGATAGTGGGATCATGGCCTTGTTTCTGCTTGTGCATGATAGCGGGAGTTAGGAGGGGCTTGGGATTCTCTTGTTTTTACTGTCATTCACTCCTATGTTTTCAAGGATGAACGCAAACAAAAAGAATTTCAGGATGTATATTGTATACATTTCTTTGACATTAAATAATTCTACTGAAAACTATTGAAAAATTCACAGTCCACTTGACCTCTCCCTCCAGCTCAGGCATGGAAGCATTAGTGGAAGAATAAGCAACACACACAAAATGCTGGTGGAACGCAGCAGGCCAGGCAGGAGAAGGACTGTCGACATTTCGGGCTGAGACCCTACGTCAGGACTAACTGAAAGGAAAGATACTAAGAAATTTGAAAGTAGTGGGGGGAGGGGGAAATGCGAAATGATAGGAGAAGACCGGAGGGGGTGGGATGAAGCTAAGAGCTGGAAAGGTGATTGGCAAAAGCGAAACAGAGCTGGAGAAGGGAAAGGATCATGGGACGGGAGGCCTAGGGAGAAAGAAAGGGGGAGGGGAGCACCAGAGGGAGATGGAGAACAGGCAAAGTGATGGGCAGAAAGAGAGGAAACAAAAGGAGGGGGAAAAAAACTAAATATATCAGGGATGGGGTAAGAAGGGGAGCAGGGGCATTAATGGAAGTTAGACAAGTCAATGTTCATGCCATCAGGTTGGAGGTTACCCAGCCGGTATATAAGGTGTTGGTCCTCCAACCTGAGTGTGGCTTCACCTTGACAGTAGAGGAGGCCATGGATAGACATATCAGAATGGGAATTGGATGTGGAATTAAAATGTGTGGCCGCTGGGAGATCCTGCTTTCTCTGGCGGACAGAGCATAGGTGTTCAGCAAAATGGTCTCCCAGTCTGTGTTGTTATGAACCCCGTAACTGGGTCACTTACCAGCATAGATAGAGAGGTCCATTGAAGTCTGATGGTACTATTTTTAACAGTATTTATTGATAAAAATACACAAAATAATATCATTGCAACCATGCAGATGATATACGTCGTCAATACTAAATCTAAACTCGCGGGTATAATAATAATCAATAAGAAATAGCTCGATTGTTGTCTAGGGGATAATGTATTGTCCGATGGAAATATAAAAGTCACTGTTAGTTCGTTCACGCTGCAGCGTTTTGGTTTGAGAGAAAGACGGGTTTGAAACTTGCCCAATCCTTTCATGATGTTAATCCTTCGAGTCGTTGGGAGTTGGTTTCCCCGTTGTTAGCTAAAAGCCGTTTTTCCATGGTAAAGGGCACCGGTTCCGGGGCAAATGGAACCAAACGCACGTGGCCTCCCTCACCGGCTTCCGCTATTACGGGATCGCTAGCGTTTCTTCTGGTGCGTCTGAGGGGCTGTTCCCACAGACACTCTTTTATCCTGACTCACAGGGTCTCAGATGTCAGTCAGGTTGGGGTGATGCAATCCCTCCCTCAACCAGCCCACTTTGCCTGAGGGCTTCCACGTAGCACAGTATTGCAATACACAAGTTCGCCTTCAAGAGACAATGGCCGTTTCCTGTAGCTTTATATCGCCGGGGAACGAGACATTCCGCACGTCTCTCTCTCTCATTTCCTGGGTGTCCTGACCCAAATCAATAGTGATCTTGCGATTCTCACAAAGGAGGGGGATACCCCGCACCTTTTGGCCCCTCAGAGCTGTGGTACATTCATTACAGCATCGGGTCTCACCAATATATAAAAGGCCACACTGGGAGCACCGGAAGCAGTATACCACACCAACCGACTCACAGGTGAAGTGTTGCCTCACCTGGAAGGACTGTATGGGGCCCTGAATGATAGTGAGGGAGGAAGTGTAAGGGCAGGTGTAGCACTTGTTCTGCTTACAAAGATAAATGCCAGGAGGGAGATCGGTGGGAAAGGATGGGGGGGGGAATGAATGGACAAGGGAGTCAGGTAGCGAGTGATCCCTGCGGAAAGCAGGAAGAGTGGGGGAGGGAAAGATGAGCTTGGTAGTGGGATCCCGTTGGAGGTGGTGGAAGTTACTGAGAATTATACGTTGGACTTGGTTGCAGGTGGGGTGGTAGGTGAGGATAAGGGGAACCCTATCCTGAGTGGGATGGTAGACGGATGGGGTGAGGGCAGATGTGTGGGAAATGGGAGAGATGCATTTGAAAGCAGAGTTTGATGGTGGAAGAAGGGAAGCCCCTTTGTTTAAAAAAGGAAGACATCTCCTTCGTCCTGGAATGAAAAGCCTCATCCTGAGAGCAGATGCGGTGGAGGCGGAGGAATTGTGAGAAGGGGATAGCATTTTTGAAAGAGATAGGGTGGGAAGAGGAATAGTCCAGGTGTATATTGGTGAGACCCGACGCAGACTGGGAAACTGTTTCGCTGAACACCTACGCTCTGTCCGCCAGAGAAAGCAGGATCTCCCAGTAGCCACACATTTTAATTCCACGTCCCATTCCCATTCTGATATGTCTATCCATGGCCTCCTCTATTGTCAAGATGAAGCCACACTCAGGTTGGAGGAACAACACCTTATATACCGTTTGGGTAGCCTCCAACCTGATGGCATGAACATTGACTTCTCTAACTTTCGTTAATGCCACTCCTCCCCTTCTTACCCCTTCCCTGATATATTTAGTTTTTTCCCCCTCCTTTTTTTTCCTCTGTGTCTGCCCATCACTCTGCCTGTTCTCCATCTCCCTCTGGTGCTCCCCTCCCCCTTTCTTTCTCCCTAGGCCTCCCATCCCATGATCCTTTCTCTTCTCTAGCTCTGTATCCCTTTCGCCAATCACCTTTCTGGCTCTCAGCTTCACACCCCCCCCCCACCCTCCGGTCTTCTCCTATCATTTCGCATTTCCCCGTCCCCCTCCTACTTTCAAATCTCTTACTATCTTTCCTTTCAGTTGGTCCTGACGAAGGGTCTTGGCCCGAAACGTCGACAGTGCTTCTTATAGTTGCTGCCTGGCCTGCTGTGTTCCACCAGCATTTTGTGTGTGTTACTTGAATTTCCAGCATCTGCAGATTTTCTCGTGTTTGTAGTGGAAGAATAACCTTTGTTTGCAACGAGTGTGCAATGCCTGTCTGTTATCTACAAAGCCACGTGCTGCATCCATTTTAGAGCTTTGCTTCTGTGGGTCTCACACAAGGATGCTGTTGGTCCCTTCGCAGGAACACTTCATGCACTTCCTGAGGGCAACTGCTCATCTTTTATTTTTCACAATGTTTAATTGCTTATTAACAGAAAATTCCATTAAAGGCCAACACCTATTCAGAAAGATAAACTGAGTATTGAAATGTGGTGTGGGAAGAATCATAACTTTCCCAAATGTGAGTTTTGGTTTGTCTTATCTTTGATGGGAACCACTATGATGCTGATGGTGGAGTTGTTAACTCATTGCTACAGTGAGTGACCCAGGTTCAATACTGACCTTCAGTATTGTCTCTCTGAAACTCCATGGGGTTCCTCCGAGGGCTCTGATTTCATCCGAGTTCCCAAAGTCATGTGGGTTGATCAGGTAAGTGGCACTAACATGTATGTGAATTGTAAAATCTGTGGGGAGTTGATGGGAATGTGGATAAAAAAGGTGACAGAGGACAATAACAAGGAAACAGGATTGCTCTATAAACTGGCATAGGCCTAATGGATTGAACTGGTCTTCAGTTTTGTAAGGAAATATGACATATGAAATACTGTAGATGCGATGATGTCTGTTTAAAAATCAGCCAATATTCCCGTTAATAATAGTATTGCATTAGTTTGTGTTGTGAGACGTGTTTAATGCTCTGCAGTGATTGATCTTGGCTCTAATTTCCACAGCACAGTTGGCACTCACACTTCAGGTTTACACGTGATGAAAAGCTATTGCATGGCTCTGCAGTGACTCGATGGTTCCTGGGCAGGAACTCACTGAAATCTGAAATGCCAATCAGTGGCAGGGGAATAGGCAAGGAAAATTACACTTGCATTGCATTTTATTTGACAAATTGAGACTCTGAAAAATCGAGGTCATTTCAGCCACTTTGGAAACTTTATCCCTCATTTTATGGAAAACACATTGGAAAAATGGAAGGATGCTGAAATTTTAGTTTTGAAGCAAGACTAAAGAAACTGAGCAAACACGAGGAAATCTGCAGATGCTGGAAATTCAAACAACAACACACACAAAATGCTGGTGGAACACAGCAGGCCAGGCAGCATCTATAGGAAGAAACACTGTCAACGTTTCGGGCCAAGACCCTTCGTCAGGACTATGGGTCTCGGCTCGAAATGTCGACAGTGCTTCTCCTTATAGATGCTGCCTGGCCTGATGTGTTCCACCGGCATTTTGTTTGTGTTGTCTAAAGAAACTGAGATATTTTTCCAGTGAGATGGTACTTAGTTTTGTTTTAAACAAAGACTAAGATAACTACTTATTAAAGAGCTTGAGAATGCTGTGTTGGAGACAGTGATTAAAGAGGAAACAACAACAGTCTTTAAAATGAAAGTACAATAGATAAATACATATTTTTAAAAATAAATGATTTGGGGACGTCACGTGATGACGTAGGATCGAGACGCTGGAACTCAGCCCTCCCATAAAAAAGTTAATAAATTAATGTTTAAGTGAAGAAAAGTCAATCAATACTTTTTTAAGGTTACTTATAATCTACTCCGGATTGTTTTAAGCTATGCCTCATAAACAGAGGATGAAGAAAACTACTTCCGCGAAGATCGCTCAAGTTGGAACAGAATCAAGGCCTACTTCTACCGAAGAACCGCGGACTCAGGTACAACACACCACCGGTGAAACAGAAAAGGAGACCGCGGCAGCATCGGCCATTTCTAAAGGAAAAGATCAACGAGAACTGCGCAAGCGTAAAGGAACGAGCATGCGCAAACGAGTGTAACCAGAACTACAAAACCCAGCAACGACTGAAACCAACAGTAAAAGTGAGTCTGAGAGAGAGCCGGACTCTCTGGAAAAATCAAAAATAAATGATTTGGGCAAGGTGTGAAGGAACTAGGTATTTAAGTTTCTCAGAGAGCTGATAAAAAGTAGATGAAGAAGTGAGTCAAAAAAGAAAAGATAAAGGCTGAAAATGTGAAAGAAAACCAGAAGATGGTGAAAAGCACAGAGTAGGGTGAACTTGTGGAAAGAAAAGTAGTTTGAGAAACTTTATTAGAGCTACGTTTGTGAGTTGAGTGTCCCCCACTGTCATCCTGAGGCCATGTAACTACTGTGGCCCTAGAAGCAGATCCAAAGCCAGGTATCCTGTGATGAGTGACTCACCTTCTGACTTGATGAATTCTTTCCACCATCAATAAGGCACCTGAGGAGTTCGATGGAATACTCTTTATTTACCTGGATGAATGCAGCTTCAATCACTTTCAAGAAGCTTGACAATCTTGATTTGATTGAAATCCCAATCACCAACCAAATATTCAATCGCTTCTCCACTGGTACACAAGGCCTGTATTTATCTCATGTATCCAACTAATCACCTAGACCAACCTGACAGTATCCCTCAAACCTGCCATCTATTTCGGAGAAAAGGGTAAGGTTTTCTTGATCACACGAACGCCTTCTCCTGAAGATCCACAAACAAGAGGAAAATCTGCAGATGCCGGAAATACAAGCAACACACAAATGCTGGAAGAACTCAGCAGGTCAGGCAGCATCCGTGGAAACGAGCAGTCAATGTTTTGGGCCGAGACCCTTCATCAGGACTGAAGAGGGAGAGGGCAGGGGCCCTATAAAGAAGGTGGGGGGAGTGTGGGAAGGAGACGGCTGGTAGGTGCCAGGTGAAAAACCAGTAAGAGGAGAGATCAAGGGATGGGGGAGGGGAAGCAGGGAGGGGATAAGCAGGAGAGGTGAAGGAGTGTAAGGGAAAGCACTGTGTAGTAGAAGAAGGCAGAATCATGAGAGGTGAAAGGCAGCTGGAGGAGGAGGAGGCAGAGTGAATGTGGGATGGGTGAAGGGAGAGGGAGAGAAGTACCAGAAGTTGGAGAATTCAATGTTCATGCCAAACTCAAATAGACCGCAGCAGAGTAATTCCCTCCCCCTCCCTTCGGCCCAAAATGTTGACTGCTCATTTCCACGGATGCTGCTCCAGCTTGTTGTACGTGTTGTTATAGATGTATTGCTGTGGGCTAAGAGGATCTAGAAGTGGGAGTGAGGAGTCCTCAAACCAACTTGTTTGACCACATGTCTGTCATTATATCTACAAATGCCTATCTGCACCAATAGTCTTCTATGTCCTTAATAAATGTCAGACTTCTCTCCCATAAGCACACTTATGCACTCAGATCATTTATGCAACACTTATCATTACTGTCACTTATGGGTCTCATCTTTCACTTCATACAGGAGCAGCTAGTGATGTGGCATACAATGTGTACAATTAGTTCTGAGGACTAAGATATTATATCACTTGAATTTAATTTCTTTATGTAATGGATTGGTGAAGTGCTGCATACAGCTAACTGCAGTGTGAGCATATGCCACTGTTCAAATAATCAATTAACAGTCAATTTCTGTCGGTCTTTTGATCATTCACCAGCTCACTTTGAAAATATGCAGAGTTAACATGGAGCACAATAGCACATCGCACCTGACATCCTGGAAATTCCTGATGATTTATCCACTTGCAAGAGACAATGAAATTAATTAACTCTTTTAAAACAGAAATCATCATTGCTGTCTATAATCTAAATGGATAGTCAACTGTAAGTTATTGTTACTGTCTCAAGTTTCATTCTGGAATCAGCTGCAAAGAAGCTCCTGATGAAGGGTCTCAGCTTGAAACATCGACTGTTCACTCTTTTCCACAGATGCTGCCTGGCCTGCTGAGTTCCTCCAGTATTTTGTGTGTGTGGCTTGGATTTCCAGCATTTGCAGCTTTTATCTTCTCATTACCAAAGTTACCTTTATTGCTATTGGCAACTTGATCTTTGACCTCCTCTTGAGTTTGTACTTGAGGCTGCAGTGGTTTGTGAGTTTTAAGCATCCTTAGAGCATTGTGATCATTCATATTTAGCCAGTTATTAAGCCAGAGAGTTATGAATCCATGAATTCTTTGCCACAGGCTGTAGAGGCCAAGACTTTATGTACATTTAAGGTGGAGTTTGATAGATTCTTGATTGGCCAGGTCATGAAGCGACATGGGGGGGAGGGTGCGGCAGAAGATTGGGGCTGAGAGGAAAATTAAATCAGCCATGATGAAGTGGTGGAGCAGACTCGATAGGCCAAATGGCCTAATTCTGCTCCTATATCTTATGATCTTATATAAGTTATCTTTAAAGGTCAAAATGCTTTGATCTTACTTAGACCAAGTGAACAGTCCATTTCAAGTTTAGAATTTGAAGAAATATTTGGTCTGTAATTTAATGCAATGCAAACCAGGCACACACAAAATTTGCAATCAAGCCACATCAAGTCGCTCATGCAGATGACAAAAATGTGGAGAAGATTATTTGTAACTCAAGGTTTTAATTGGGGAGGTGGAGAGTTGCTAAGCAATGAATCATCTACTCAAGCCCATCCACACAATTTTAACTGACAAACTTCTGAATTCCTAGGCTAGATTTTACTTCTGGTTTAGCACCACGGACCAATGATTTAGGGAAATTGCAGAAAAAAGTTCCTTTGTTCTTAGCAGGAAAAGCCAGAAAGTGCTATTAGTTAACTGTTCTTGTGAATGGAGGCCTGGAACTGGTGGTGTGCTGGGTCTGTAGTTGTTTGTCATCTATATTAATGGCTTAGATGATAGGGTGGTAAAATGGATCAACAAATTTGCAGTGACTCCAAGGTTGTGGACATAGTGGACAGTGAGGAAGGTCCTCAAAACTTGCAGAATAATCTGGACGGCTTGAAAAAATGTTCTGAAAAATGGCAGAGGGAATTTAATGCAGGCAAGTGTTGGACTTTGGAAGGACAAACCACAGTAGAGCTTACAAGGTGAATGGAAGGGCATTGGAGAGCGGGTTAGAACAAATGGATCTGGAAACACAGATCCATAATCCCTTAAAGAGGCATCACAGGTAGACAGGGGTTTTGACATGTTGGCCATCATAAATCAGAACACTGTGCACGGGATTTGTGATGTGATGCTGAAGTCACGTAAGACTTCAGTGAGGCCAAAGTTACAGTATTATGAGCAGGTCTGGTTGCCTACTGACAGGGAAGATATCAATAAGCTTGGTAGAGTGTGCCGAAAATTTACACAGATGTTGTAACTAAGTTGCAGGGATAGGTTAAATAGGTTAGGACTTTATTCCCTGGAGCAAAGGAGAATGAGGGGAGATTTTATAGAGGTATACAAAATTAGATGGGGTAAATACACACAGTATTTTTCCCCTGAGATTGGCTGAGACCAGAACTAGAGGTCATAAGTTTAGCTGAAAGGTTAAATATTCAAAGGGAATCTGAGGGGGATCTTTTTCACTCCGAAGGTGGCGCCAATGTGGAATGAGATGCTAACCCAAGTAGTGGATATGGGTTCTATTGTAACATCTAAGAAAAGTACATGGATATCAGAAATATGGTGGTTTACGGTCTGGGAGAAGATTGATAGGACTAGGCAGAAAACCAGGCTGGCATGGACTAGAAGGGCCAGAAGGCCTCTTTCTGTATTGTGGTGCTGTATGACTCTATACTTACTACCTGTAATACCATGTGACCTACTGACACCATTGATTGAATGTTTGCTCTAACTAGTTATTAACTACAGATTTCAACCAAAAGATGGATTTAAAAAAAAAGAAAATCAGGACAGCAAGAGATTCTGAACCTGAATCAGGTTTATTATCACAGACATATGTTGTGAAATTTGTTGTTTTGTGGCTGCGGTACCGAGCATACGTAGAAAAACCAGAAATAAAAATATGAAAGAAAATTGTGCAAATAGAAAGCAAGATAGTGAGGTATTGTTCATGGACTGGTAAGAAATCTGATGGCAGAGGAGAAAATGCTTTTCCTAAAAAGCTCTCTGATGGCAATAATAGTGCATCAATTTACTTTAATAACCTATTTAATTTTTATGATAGAAAAGTTGCTTTTCTCTTCGCACTGTGCTGGTAGAAGAAATGTGAGGTTGTGCTCAGTGTGCCCAGAATATCAACCCGTGAGGTCCAAACCCCCACATGAGAACAAAGCATCAATCCAAGGAATTGATGAACTGCTGGAAGTGCCTCAGGAGTTAAAGAGAATCCTGCTTTGGGGTATGGTGGGTGGTTGGGGTTCTGTTTTGTGAGAAGAATTTTAATCTGCTGCTAAAGCAGTGATAAGAGTCTCCAGTTTTTGCTCATTGATAGCTTAGAGTAATAAGAAGCCATTGACGCCACAACCTCTTTATTCATAAAATCAAAAAAAATGCTCACATGCTGAGGAATCATTTCCTGAAAAAAGATCTGTTATTTAAAGCTCTATAAATGCTGAGTTTTAATATCTCTATCCTGTGCTCAAGTTGCCTTTAACGTAGTAGTAGTGCGATCACTCAAGTCGAGGATGATGTTCTCCTAAGGGGTTGTCCTCACATGGCTGCAGAGCCCAATCTGGGGTCACAATGTGGGCAAGAGTAAGTGGTGGCTGTGGTTATTGGCTGTGTCTAAAGTGAATCCAACCACTTTAATGTACATACCTAAAAGATCATGATAAAGCAAAATAACTTAAAGAAATTGTAAAGGTTGGTTTCCAGCCATCATCTTCAGTCCTGTGTCACTTATCACCTCCCAGCCATTCCCATTCTCCTCTCTTCCACTCAGCCTCATACCCCTACCCCCATCACCTGGACTTTCCTATTGCCTGCCAATCCTTGCTCCACCCCTTTCCTCCACCTTTATATTTGCCTTCCATCTTCCAGTTCAGATGAAAGGTCTTAACCCAAAATATTGACTGTCCTTTCCCTCCGTGGATACTGTCTGACCCATGGATGGCCTTCAGTGTTCTTTACATTGCTGTGAAGTAATTAGCTCCAGTACAATTTGCTTAAAGCTGAAACAAGTCTACAGCAGATGCCAATCACCTAGCCCTGCACTTATCTTTGGAACATCTTACTGTATATAACACTATTGTTTATTGACTACAGCTCCAATTTCTGTTTTATAATTCCAAGCAAACTCAACTCCAACCTCCTAGAATTGGGGCTCAACACTGAGCTTTGCAACCAGATCCTTGACTTCCTGACCAACAGACTGCAATCAGTAAGGATAGGCAGCAGCATCTCCACCACGATTATTCTCATCCTGTGAGGCTACATTTTCAGCCCCTGCTCAACACATTTCTACTCACCGCTGCATGGCCAGATTCTGTTCTAACTCCATCTACAGGTTTGTAGTGGGTTTTATCTCAAATATTGCCCACTTTGATGAGTCAGAGCAAATGAAGGAGATAAGGAGCCTAGTGTCATGACAACCTTTCCTTCAATGTCAGCAAAACAATGTCATCATGTTTGAGGAGTGAATAGACTGTCTGGGTTCCAAGCAAATCGATGCCAAGAAAGCTCAGCACTTCTCTTTCCTCAAGAGGCTAAAGAAATCTGTTGTATCCTCTTTAACCAACCAATTTTTATTGATGCATTTTATTGATGCTTCTGGATGCATCACAGCTTGGTATGCTGACTATTTTGCATCAGATCGCAAGATACTGCAGAGAGTTGTGGACGAGCTGGAAACTGGCCTCCCTTCGTGAACTCTGACAATATTTCACACTGTCTTGGTAAAGCAGCCAACACAGTAAAGGACCCAAACATTCTCTCTTCTCCCAGCTTAAATTGAACAGAAGATACAAAAAACTGAAAGCACACACCACCAGTCTCAAGGACACTTCCTATCCCACTGTTATAAGACTATATTTACATTCTGCATAATCCATAGGCTGGCTCTTTATCTCCGTATATCATGGAAGTTATCATTCCCCAGTTACTCTCACCTCCCCCAGTCGCTGCCTCACTTCCACTTTAAGAAGCAATATCTCTCTTCATCGCTGGCATTCCTGCTAATTGCCCATGTGTCATCCTGCAATCCTTGGGCCTTACATATCCCTCTAACAGTTTGCTTTTGCCACCATATGTTCATCTTTGCGGTGCATGTGGTGAATTTCAACCATTTCCTCGAGCTTGCACCAGAATTCTGCATTCCTGCAGGTGACCTTAAGTGAGGGAAGCTCTGACAGAAGCTTTAATTCTCCCGGGGTGGTGGGTGGGTGGGGGGGGGGGGATGAAATGCTTACGGATGTTTATAATCAAAGTCAAGGACTCACTTGGATCATCAGGGTTCTCAAGCTGACATTGCTTGACCTCAATTAATGCCATCCTGACAGATATATCTGGGTCATACCTCTTCCTGAAATATCTTCACATTAATTCCCATGCTACGCAAAATATAAATGATGGATACAAGTTAAACAGTGCACACTTAAAACTGCGGAGTATGTACCCTGCAAGATGCCACTTACGTGCATCTGAACTCCTGATGCCTGTTATATTCCTTTGCATCTAACTGTCACACCAAGGTTCACACACACTCTCAAACACGTTAGTCTAAATATAACCACCCTTCACAACTGGTAGACCCATCTCACCAAATTAACTTATAAAGTTTAGTCCCCCAATGTTTTCATGTGAACAGAGTCACTGGAGGGAATTAGAAAGTAGAAATGAAGCAGTCTGTTTACTTAACAAAATGAGACAGAGCAGGCATCATGTTGAGACCCTTTCAGAGAATGAGGCCTGCTTGACCCAATGCTAATGGCATTTTTTATGCTAAAGGTCAAAGGACAATTCCATATTTACAATGCATCCACAATGCTTCCTTTGAACTACACACAAACTTCACAATTCCTTCTTCACACCCACACTACAGACGCCCAAATGATATCAAATCAGCATTTTCTGGTCTTCCAATTAACTGCAGTTCATGGCTCTTAGGGGCCCATTGCTCAGAGCTACATTTTAAATTTAATCTACTGTCTATAATCAGATCTGAAGATTGGTGGCTGAAGTTAGTTGTTGAAGTTATTTGTTATATGTCCTAACCCCAAATATGACCTAATACCTAGTGTGATAAGGTGGACTTTTGACCTCACAACCTACCTTGTGACCTTACATCTTATTGTCTACTGACACTACACTTTCACTATGTTGTTACGCTTTATTCTGCACTCTATTATTGTTTTACTTAGTACGACCTCAAAGCATTGTTGTAATGAATTGGACAGTATACAAATCAAGTTTATCACCATATCATAGTACACAATCACCATAATAAAAGGATTTACCTATTTTCTGTACTAACTGTGCTGTTTTATTCTCCTTTTATCTAAAATCCATTGATTTCTCAGTTCTTTTCTTAATTCTCTTTATGCATGAACAGTGATATTATGTATCTTGTCTTCTGATACATAAGGAATATGAGGGAATCAAGGAAATGAAAACTAATGCATTCAGTTCTCTTTTCAATTTCACCTTTTAAAACCATTCAATCCAGGTAGTTTGCTTCATTTTTGTTCCATTTTTTTTATCCAGTACCTTTACTGTTATTACTCACCTTATGTTCCCCTTTCTGGTTAATCCCTCGGTTCACACAATTTCCTGGGCTCATTGTGTTCTATATTATGAAACAAATAGAATGGAAGTGTTTCTGAGCAAAAAGCATAAAAACTTGGAGGTGAACTTAAAACAGAAGTGAAAATAATTACCTTCTATTATGATATTTTCTAGAGGTGACAAGGGAAATAATAGAGATAAAACTGCACAATCATTGTCCTTGTTATTCAGTCTACATCATACCATTGATTGCCATGGCAATTTCCTTTTCCCCTTCAATTCAATTATAATGTCCTTAGGTACAATGTAGCAAGAAAAAAATCCTTACTAGATCACTCTTAAAACAGTTGGAACAGTGTTCAGCATCCCCCTTATTTAAGTGCTGTTGTTCAGGACATTGTGACCCCAGTTGTTCTGTGAGCTCAATCTTAAGTTGTTCAAAGAAAAGTATCGAACTCCTCACACCCAGAAAAACAAATCATGCAAACGGAAAAACCGTCAAACCCCAAACCCTAAACTCCTTCCCTAAAACCTAACAAATTGCAATAACTGTCAACAAGAAAGAATGGGTGAAAATACAGAATATGAAAAACATAAAACTGAAAGACTCCACAGACCAATTCATAAATCACAGAACTTCGGTAACATCTTCTGACAGCATTGAGGGTGGGAGAGAGAGAGAGACCATTCGAATGTAGAGGTCTTCGCTCAGGAGCAGCAAGCGATAGGCTGTCACACACAGACACCTTGTCCATCAGAGATCCGTAACAACAGTGAGCAAGAGGCAGGTAGTCAAAATTCCTTGAGTCCTTAATTGTGGAGAAATGGAGTTAATTATGGGCCTCGTCTCTAAGCTTCTTCAACTGCAGGCTGCTCACCTCCTGGAATTTTCTTGGAGACAGCAAAATGCTAGTTTACTCAACCAATCTCCAAACTGTAAACTGCAGGCTTTAACAGATCCAGAAACGCATTCAAGATAAAAAGAAAACATAGAAGAAGTGAAATAAACAGTTTTGTAGATTATCTGGAAGATGTCATCCGAGGAAGCATTGTTCATTGTTTGTAGTCCTGTTGCATACTCCAAAGTTTACCTTTTATGTTGGTATGCACACGAGTGTTATTGCATAGAGCTTACCATACTTCTTCCCTTTAATCCAAAGATGCATGCTATCGTAAAGAAATAAGATCAAAGAGGATAGCAACAATAAGAAGCAGGACCTCAAGGGTAGTAATCTCGGGATTACTGTGCCACATGACATTGAGTATAGGAATAGAGTGAGGTGGAGGATAAATGTGTGGCTGAGGGTTTGGAGCAGAGGGCAGAGATTCAGATTTCTGGATCATTGGGACCTCTTTTGGGGCAGGTGTGACCTGTACAAAAAGGACAGGTTGCTCTTGAATCTGAGGGGGACCGGTATTCTGGGAGGGAGGTTTGTAAAGGCTATTGGGGAAGAGTTTAAACTAGAATAGTTGGGGGGTGGGGACCGAACTGAAGAGCCGGAGGCAGTTGGCTCACAAATAGAGAAAGCTTGGAGGCAGTGTGAAAGGGAGGATAGGCAGGTGACAGCGAAGGTACGTACTCAGACGTTTTGAGATTTGTCTATTTTAATGCAAGGAGTATTATGAATAAAGTGGATGAGCTTAAAGCATGGATCAGCACTTGGAGCTATGATGTTGTGGCCATTACAGAGTCTTGGATGGCTCAGGGTCAGGAATGGTTACTTCAAGTGCCAGGCTTTAGATGATTCTGAAATGACAGGGAGGGAGGCAAAAGAGGTGGGAGCATGGCATTGTTGATAAGAGATAGTGTCATGGCTGCAGAAAAGAAGGAAGTCATGGAGGGATTGTCTACGGAGTCTCTATGGGTCGAAGTTAGGAATAGGAAGGGGTCAATAACTCTACTGGGTGTTTTTATAGACCACCCAATAGTAACAGGGACATTAAGGAGCAGATAGGGAGACAGATTTTGGAAAGGTGTAATAATAACAGGGTTGTTGTGGTGGAGAGTTTTATTTTCCTAAATATTGATTGACATTTCCCCAGAGTGAGGCATTTAGATGGGGTGGAGTTTGTTAGTTGTGTTCAGGAAGATTTCTTGACACAATATGTAGATAAGCCTACAAGAGGAGAGGCTGTGCTTGATCTGGTATTGGGAAATGAACCTGGTCAGGTGTCGGGTCGCTCAGTGGGAGAGGATTTTGGAGATAGTGATCACAATTCTATCTCCTTTACCATAGAACTGGAGAGGGATAGAACAGACAAGTTAGGGAAAAGTTTAATTGGAGTAAGGGGAAATATGAAGCTATCAGGGAGGAACTTGGAAGTATAGATTGGAAACAGATGTTCTCAGGGACATGTATGGAAGAAATGTGGCAAATGTTCAGGGGTTCTGCGTAGGTTCTGAGATAGGGAAAGGATGGTAGGGTACAGGAACTGTAGTGTACAAAGGCTGTTGTAAATCTGGTCAAGACAAAAAGAAGAGCTTACGAAAAGTTCTAAAAACTAGGTAATGATAGAGATCTAGAAGATTATAAGGTTAGCAGGAAGGAGTTTAAGAATGAAATTAGGAGAGCCAGAAGGGGCCATGAGAAGGCCTTGCAGACAGGATTAAGGAAAACCCCAAGGCATTCTACAAGTATGTGAAGAGCAAGAGGATAAGACATGAGAGAATAGGACCAATCAAGTGTGACAGTGGAAAATTGTGTATGGAACCGAAGAAGATTGCATAACTGGAGGATATAGCAGAGGTACTTAATGAATACTTTGCTTCAGTTTTCACTACGGAAAAGGATCTTGGTGGTTGTAGGGATGACTTGCAGCGGACTGAAAAGCTTGAGCATGTAGATATTAAGGAAAGGGATGTGCTGGAGCTTTTGGAAAGCATCAAGTTGGATAAGTCACCGGACCAAATGGGATGTACCCCAGGCTACTGTGGGAGCCGAGGGAGGAGACTGCTGAGACTCTGGCAATAATCTTTGCATCATCAATGAGGATGGGAGAGTTTCCAGAGCATTGGAGGGTTGCGGATGTGGTCCCCTTATTCAAGAAAGGGAGTAGGGATAGTCCAGGAAATTATAGACCAGTGAGACTTACTTCAGTGGTTGGTAAGTTGATGGAGAAGATCCTGAGAGGCAGGATTTATGAACATTTTGAGAGGCATAATATGGTTAGGAATAGTCAGCATGGCTATGTGAAAGGCAGGTCATGCCTTATGAGCCTGATTGAATTTTTTGAGGATGTGACTAAACACATTGATGAGGGTAGAGCCGTAGATGTAGTGTATATGGATTTTGGCAAGGCATTTGAAAAGTTACCCCATGCAAGGTTTATTGATAAAGTAAACAGACATGGGATCCAAGAAGACATTGCTTTGTGCATCCAGAACTGGCCTGCCCACAGATGGCAAAGAGTGGTTCTAGATGGGTCATATTCTGCATGGAGATCAATCACTAGTGGTGTGCCTCAGAGATCTGTTCTGGGAACCCTACTCTTAGTGATGTTTATAAGTGACCTGGATGAGGAAGTGAAGGGATGGGTTAGTAATTTTGCTGGTGATACAAAGATTGGAGATGTTGTGGATAGTGTGCAGGGCTGTCAGGGGTTACAACGGGACATCAATAGGATGCAAAACAAGGGTGAGAGGTGGCAGATGGAGTTCAACCCAGATAAGTGTGAGGTGGTTCATTTTGGTAGGTCAAGTATGATGGCAGAATATAGCATTAATGGCAAGATTCTCGGCAGTGTGGAGGATCAGAGGGATCTTGGGGTCCGAGTCCATAGGACACTCAAAGCTGCTCTGCAGGTTGACTCTGTGGTTAAGAAACCATAATGAAGTTTTGGCCTTCATCAATCGTGGGATTGAATTTAGGAGCCGAGAGGTAATGTTGCAGCTATATAGGACCCTGGTCAGACCCCACTTGGAGTACAGTGCTCAGTTCTGGTTACCTCACTACAGGAAGGATGTGGAAACCATAGAAAGGGTGCATAGGAGACTTACAAGGATTTTGCCTGGATTGGGGAGCATGCCTTTTGAGAATAGGTTGAATGAACTTGGCCTTTTCTCCTTGGATCGACAGAGGATGAGAGGTGACCTGATAGAGGTGTACAAGATAATGAGAGGCATTGATCGTGTGGATAGTCAGAGGCTTTTTCCCTGAGCTGAAATCACTAGCACGAGAGGACATAGTTTTAAGGTGCTTGGAAGTAGGTACAGCAGAGATGTCAGGGGTAAGTTTTTTATGCAGAGAGTGGTGAGTGCATGGAATGAGCTGCTGGCAATGGTGGTGGAGGAGGATATGATAGGGTCTTTTAAGAGACTCCTGGATGGATACATGGAGCTTGGAAAAATAGAGGGCTATGGGTAACCCTAGGTAAGGTAAGGACATGTTTGGCACAGCTTTGTGGGCTGAAGGGTCTGTATTGTGCTGTACGTTTTCTATGTTTCTATTATAGATGTAGCCATCATAATCTCAGATGTGGGTGACCCTTGTCTATTAATCATTATCAATCAGTAACAATTATCTGTCTTTATAATAAGTGCTTTCCATACTTGCACAAATGTAACTTATTTGCAAGTTTTCTCTTTCATTCAGAATGACACCGTTCTGGTGGTGCTTGAATTTCCCCAGTATATTGGTGGCATTTCCCTGTAAGGTTTGTCCCTCTTTGTAAGAAGACTTAGGTTCCAGTATCCACTCATCTTGTTGACCTGGTTGGTCACTGTTCCTTACAACGTGTGGGATCATCTTGATGGCACCCTGATACATGACTATCATCCAGGTAAGCCACGAGTGGGACTGCTGTCAGTATGTCTTGTTTGCTCTAATATCTGGTTGCTGCACAGTCTGTTTTGTTCTCTCTCTTCATTGTTTTGTATAATTTATGCATATTTCATATTCTGTTTGTTGCCTGTGATGCTGCTGCGGTCTGGGAAAATTATAAATTTCCTTGCCATTCTTGGGGAACATCTTTATAGACAGCAGCCAAATCTTACCCTTATTTTTTGTTCTGACTTGGAAGTTGACTGTGATGGCAAACCAGTTGGATTGGCATTTCCATGTTATGTTTCATTCTTTCTAGATATTCATGAATAACCTGAGAGGTACTATATATTCTAGGAATCAAAGGGAACAATAAATAAGGGTTATGAAGCTAAAATAAGACTAGGCCCTTGTAGAAAATAAAGACAGCAGGAAAGGCTATGAAATATCCTTGGTGAACAGGATCAAGGAGAATCCCAAGACATTTTACACTTGCATTAAAAAACAAAAAAGATAACTTCGGAGAGGGTAGGTTCACTGGATGATAAAGGAGGGAATTTGTGATTGGAATCAGAGCACTAATTGAGTACTTTGTGATGGTATTTGCTGAAGAAAAGGAATTCGCAGATAGTGAAAAAGGAATGGGTCATGATAAAGTGGCAGGCCATTTTGAGATTAAGGAGGTAGTAATGTAGGGTCTTCATCAAAGCATTAAGCTGGATAAGTTCCCAGGGCCTCATGGCATATATCCAAGAATATTGAAAGGAACAAGTGAGGAAATTACTGGGGCTTTATCAAAGATCTTTGTGTCCTCACTAGCAAAAGGCAAGGTCCTAGAGAACTGGGGAGTAGAAAGAAGGTTGTTTTAGAAGGGAAATAGGGATAATCCAGGTAATTATAGGCTGCTTGGTCTCACATCAGTGATGGAAAATCTGTTGCGCTGTGGAATGGAAATCATGAACTTTTGGAAAGGTATGCCCTGCTTAGGGTCAGGCATTTCGGAACAGTGAAGGGGCAGGTCACGTCTTACAAACATAACTGAGTTTTTTGAGGATGTGAAAAAGGACCTGGATGAGGATAAGTCATTGGCTGTTATCTACATGGACTTTAGTAAGGCAATTGATAAGGTACCCCAAGCTAAGTTGATTCAAGATTGAAGACTGGAGATTAAAGATTGTTTATTGCCATTCTTCAGTATACAAGTGTAAACGACATAGGAAGAGAATTTAGGCCATTCAGACCATTGAGTCAGTCCACTATTCCATCATAGCTGATTTATTATCCCTCTCAATCTCATTCTCCTACTTTCTCCTCGTAATCTTTGATGGCCTGACTTTTCACAAATCTATCAACCTCCATCTCAGCAATAACTCAGTCTTCACAATCTTTGCTCCGTCTTTGCTAACTGAAATTCTGCAGCATGTGGGATACCAGACAGTTCAGATGCGTTGTACAAATGAATCAAAAAGCACTCCATTGAACTATGAAACAACTTCTGAAATGGGACAGCCTAAGAATGGAGTAGAGACCTAGTGAGCTTGGCTCTGTAGTGTGTATTTTAAAGAGTTTAATAAGCTGCCATTTATTAATGGTCTATCCTTCAGGAAAAGGAAAATGGAGATGGTATAATGTCATGGATTTGCAATAGATCCTGCAATTCATAGGCTAGGAGCCAGGAATTTTTCCTATCTCACTTTTGGTATTGAAGCTGGAATTAAATAATATTAATACCTACTGTATACTATTGTATAGTATTAATTGGCTTTAGGGCCTCTTTAATAGCTCTTATTAGATTTAAGGGCATCTGCATGAATCACTGTATAGGAAAGCAGCATCCATCATCACAGATCCTAACCACCCACGCACACTCTTTTCTCACTGCTGCAATCAGGTAGCTGGTACAGGAGCCTCAGGACTCACACCACCAGGTTCAAGAACAGTTACTACCCCTCAACCAACAGCCACTTGAACAAAGGGGATAGCTACACTCACTTGCCCATTCATTGAGATGCTCCCACAGCCAATGATCTCACTATAAAAACTCTTTGTCTTGTTAGTTCATGTTCTTGTTATTTGTTGCTGTTCATTTATATTTGCATTTGCAGTTTGTCATCTTCTGCATTCTAGTTGAACTTTCTTTGATCCTGTTATAGTAATTGTTCTATAGATTTGTTGAGTTTGCCTGCAGGAGAATGAATCTCAGGGTTGCATATAGTGACATGTCTGTATAGTACTTTTATAATATAATTTACTTTGAACTTTGGATGGATGGTTCTGTTCTTCATATTAATGATTGGTCATGGAGAATTCACTGTGTCTTAGTTCTCAGCTCTTGATAGTCAAGTTGATTGTAAAACTGCTTCCAGTTTTTGTAGGGTAGGATTTAACATCTGCTTCCAGAGATACCACGTTCAGAATCTTTTCTTAGCATTTTAAGAATCAAGGTGAGCATTTCCATGGCGCTTATATTGACATCAGATCTGAAGTTCAAAGGCATATCATGTTGCTTCAACATATGAAAAAGGGTTCAGCAAACAGTTGAATTTTCTTCTTGGTCTTCTCAAAATAAAAGTATTATGAAACTTTCTTCTTTACCTGCTCCAAGACTAGTTAATTTTTGTTTTCAGTCCTTGTCCTACTGGCTGTCATTTCTTGTCAATTCTACTACTGCTGTCAACAGTGGAAGTAAACACCCCTCTCTGATTTCTAAGTATGATACAAGTTTATTTCCTTGGCTTTTTTGGGTGTCTACCATAGGGCAAGTTTTTCTGACTTCATCATACTGCTGATGTTCCCTCACTGTCATCAGGCTGGACATCTGTTGCTTTACTTCAATTTATTTATGTCATACATTCTACTGGAGAAAATTCACTCTGAGCATGTAGCTAACTCATTGTGTAACATGCATCAGAAATAGTTCTGAGATGCACGTAGAATTTTCTTAAGTAGAAGTTTATGGGGATTCAATATATTCACACATTTTAGATGTTTTGTTGACAGCATTTTGATTTGTTTTTATAGTGCCTTACATGTCAAGGGCATCCAAGATGTTTCTTAACAACATCTTTAATGTTGTCCTAAAAAGTGTGTATGTATTTTGCCATTAAAGTTAAGCATGTGTTTTACAGTTTGTATAAATCAGTCCTTGCCTGGTAATACAGACACATTTATAGAAAAGGAAGTAAAAAGTAAAATAAGCTACAGTAATTCAAATCCAATAGTTCTGGATTTAACCCAGACTTGTGTTTTTATGGTTTGCAAGAAGCACAAAGCATTGCAATTAATAATAATTCATTTAGGTCAAAATAATTATGTTTATTCTTTGAAAATAAGCAGAGAGGTACAATTTGCATCACTGTTTGGAAGACTCTTATAATCTAGTAATTCTCATCTTGTACATCTTGTAAAATTCAAAATGCTATTGATTCTAATATAAAATTTCAAGTATCATCTTGATTTTGCTTGTCAAAGCTGTTGCTGTTACCTTGGGGAGAATAGCAATATGGACAAGAACCTTTTCTATAGTTTCATTAAGTAAAATGTGCTACACATTGATGAATTGAAAGCTTCGAATTTTATTCATATTTGTTCACAGATTAGAGAGGCTCTCATGAATTATGAGCATTTGTAAAAGAAAATGAAGCTAACAAAATGCTCTTTCATTTCTTAATGATAACACAGCCTGT
The DNA here is from genome assembly GCF_030144855.1 of Hypanus sabinus. NCBI lineage: Eukaryota > Metazoa > Chordata > Chondrichthyes > Myliobatiformes > Dasyatidae > Hypanus > Hypanus sabinus. The sequence goes on along the minus strand of NC_082719.1, from coordinate 62,211,092 downwards.
GATTTAGTTTCGGTTATATAGAAGCCAACAAAAGCAAGGCAAATTTTACTAAGTGGAACAATTTAGTATTACCCAGCTGTAACAAAGATAACAGGCACCATAAATTGTGTCAGAAACTTAACCCATTTATACAACAACTGAATAATAACTTTAATCCACAATTTAGAATCACTAATAGTTTTTTTTTCACATTTCTATATTTAATATTTTCAACATTAAGTACTTACATCATAAAGAAGTATTCCCTATATGGTAAAGCTTCCAAGGGAGTCAGCATTTCATGTTAAAAATTTTTGATATTATAAAATGTTTAGCCTAGAGTAAAGAGGCAACACATCACCATTTAATACAAATAAAATACTTCAAAGAAACCTTCTAGCCCTTTTCCTATAAGCAAAAATGGATCCTCCTCTTACTTGTCACAGAACATATTTTCCATCGTTTGCTGTCATGACCCATGAGCAGATTTAAAAGCATACACAAAATGTTGGAAGTACTCAGCAGGTCAAGCAGCATCTTGGATGGGAGTAAATACTTGACATTTGGCCTGAGACCCTTCATCAGGGGCAGAAAGGAAGGGGGCAGAGGTCAGAATAAGAAGATGCTGTGAAGGGAAAGAGTACAAGCAAAAAGATGATGGGTGAAGTGAGGAAGAAGGATGGGTTGTGAAGCTGGGAGATAATAGGTGGAAAAGGGCTGAAGAAGAAGAAATCTGATAGGATAGGGGAGTGGACTATGGGAGAAAGAAAAGGAAGAGGGACACTGGAGGGAGGTGATTGGAAAGTGAGGAGAAAAGAAGGGGAGCCAGAATGGGGAATGGAGTAAGAAAGTAAGGAGAAGGGGTAAAATTACTGGAAGTTAGAGAAATTGATGCTCATGTTGTCAAGTTGAAGACCACCCAATTGGTATATGTGGTGTTGTTTTTCCAACCTGAGAGTGGCCTCATTGTGGTAGTAGAGGGAGCCATGGACTAACATGTCGGAATGGGAATGGGGAGTGGAATTAAAATGGTTGGCTACTAGGAAATTCTGCCTGTTGCAGATGGAGCGGACAGATTTAGAAACTCTCAATACCAAAGTGCATGTAAACAAAATGCTTTTATATCCGCATAAGATGCATTATTATCCACCTTGCTAATTTTGGCTTTGCTCTTGCCACTTAAATCATGTTGCTAAACAAAAGTTGCAAAATGCCTGTTTTTCTTTCAAATATCTATCTACTCTTGGCTTATCCACACAAACAAGTGAAGTAGTTGCCAGATGAAAATCACCTTCCTTTTGGCTGTTTTGTTGGTATTATTTTGTTTTATTTAAATGCCTTTAATATTGGAATGTAGGCAACAGAGCATCCCATTGATAGCACAGGCAAGAACTTTCAAGCATATAGCTCACAATCTTTAATCTTCCATAGATGTCGCCTAAGTACATACAACTAATATTGATCAACCCATGAAGAAAAGCTGGTGTACCATGATAGTAAAGATTAACCATGATTAAAGATTAATAAGTTATGAGTAAGGCTTAGCAATTATGAGGAACAACGTTTCCAATATCTCTGCCTCCATTTTCCCTTCTATGTTAGTCATCAGCTTGAATGTAATGTTGTGTAATTTGCTAATGGCAACTTCCAGGAATTATCACAGTGAGTGCAATCTTCTTTAGCAAAGCATCATGACCAATGAATGTAGTCTACCTGGTGTTGGTCAACATCTGAGAAAGGAACTCTTTTATCGTAAGCTTAAAGGCATTTCAGAAAGATTAAAGCCTGAAAATGATTTACATTATTTGGAATGCATTTATATATACAGTTTTTTTTAGGCTAGCATTTTTTTCTCGAAATTTGCAAGCAATCATATACCTATTCGGTGAACAGCAAATGATAGCCAGAAAACCAATGGGGAAAATATTCTCCAATCTGAAGAAAACAATGCAGTGATCCTTAGAATACTATCCTTGTAATGTCTAATCTGGCATAGGTTTAAATGAACTGCATCGTTGAAGAACAGTATTGAATGTTTCAGCTGAAAGGAAATCTGGAGGAGTTAAGAACGTTGTATTAATGACTTGATCTTTGTTTCTGTGCCCTGAGTCTCTCCTTTAAAGGTTTAAAACAAAAGGTCATAGAAGAAGTTACAGATAACATATCCATCTTTATTGATTACGTTCATGTTGATCTATTTTCCTGTTGATTATAAAGTAACATGACAATTAGCAAGAGTGGTGCTGTATGTTTGTCCATTCATTTCCAGCAGAGGGCTCTGTGAGAGTGGTCAATAGTCTATTGAGAATAATAAAACACTGCAATTGCTGGACATCAGAAATAATGTCAGAAATCGTTGGAAAGATTTAACACTTCAAGTAGAATCTGTGGCAACACTTTCAAGTTAAACAGCCTTCAACCGTATTGTCAAAAAAGTTCAGAGAAGACTGGAGAGGGATGGATAGGACAAAAGGAGGGCTAAAGTAGGGCTAAGTTTGCCATGGAGATGAGCTATCTCACCATCACCAGCATTACCTAGTTGTTCCTAATGTTTACTAAGTTGTCTGGTTAATAGATTGATGAGGGTAGTTCGAATAAGGGAGAACTAAGAAATTCAGAAAGGCTGTAAAAAGCAGCCTGTTACAGAGAACTGAAAGTAAAAAATGAGAGAAAATTATTATTGATGTTTTGTTTTGGGCTTGAATTGGAAAGTTTCACTGACAAAAATTTAATTACTTAATAACAGTCATGTTGAGAATCATCAGTAACACCATTGTTACAACGTTCATTCCATCTCAACCACATGTGCTCATGATGTTAAGGCTAAAGCCTTGCAGCTTCCAGGACAAAGGTTGGACATTGAATAGATCAGTTAAAGATCAACTACAATTTTGGCCACCTAATTCTGACCCACATAAGAATGGTCTGAAGGTGGGATGAAGCTGGTGGAATGGGATGGGGTGGTGCTAAGAGAGGTTCTGCTATTTCTCAAACCAAATCAGAATCACTAGTACATGCTCCTTGGCAATTGCTGTTGCCTTACTGGAGATAATGGATGGTGGAAATGTTATAATTAAAAAATAATCTGTACTTAATCTCTTCAGCTTGACACAAAACATTTTAAGGTAATCAGGTTTCCTGAGTATACTTACATTTGTCTTACAAGGTATTTTTAAAAAATTGGATAGGTATATGGACAGGAAAGGAATGGAGGATTGTGGGCTGAGTGCAGCTCAGTGGGACTAAGTGAGAGTAAGCATTCAGCACGGACTAGAAGGGCCGAGATGGCCTGCTTCCGTGCTGTAATTGTTATATGGTATCACTCTGGAAGTTGGGGCAATAATCTATTTTGTACTTATGCAGACACTGAGATCCCAGCTTCTTTGCTTTTTACCCAGTCTGTCATCCCATTTCACTATTCAGACAGTTCTTCGTTTATTTTAATTCTTTTAGCTGTTACAATAAATAAGAAGTCAACTAAGATTTTGTTCAAATGATAGGGAATAAAAATTAATCAAGGAAACCTTTGAATATAGCAACGATTTTTCGATTTGATTTAGTGCTCTATTAATAGTTCCATTTCACCATAATCATTTCTGGCCTGCAGCACATTATGGCTAAAAGCTGCTGAGGGTGAATTCAGAGATCAATGTATCCTTCAAGTACAAATACTGAAGCACTCTGAAGGTAAGATACAATGAATGCCTTCAAAGGTAGAAATCTCATGCAAAAACAGAGACTTCTCCAGTGACATTCCAAATGTTTAGCTTCTGCAAAGAGAAAGGGGAGGCTGCATTTTACACATGAGAAAAGATAAATAACTCATTTTGATTGCCTGACCTGTGATTGTTGTTTGACAGCACGTAGAATAAGTAAATTCAAAAAGCAACCTTTAAGTGGAACAGCAATTACAGCATCATAATTCCCTCAGAGTGAATATATTGAGAATTCAGGAGTTCTGATGTTAACAGCTCAAAGCCCAATGTTTCAGTTAACAGGAATGCTGCTTTTTTCATCTCTGTTGGTGATATTTTTTCCCTTAACTTGCTACCTGAAAGCATGATCTTCATGTTTTGTCTCGGTTCCATGATCAGCTCCTGTCTTCCATCAATGCTTCATGTGAACGTGTGTCACAGGTTAGGTTCACCCAGCAGGGAGATATGGATTGTAGAAACTCACATAATTTCTAGGCAGTTTGGTATTTAATATGCAAGTAGATAATAAAGATACAATTGTACTGGAAAGGATGCAGAGAACACTCAGCTGGATCTTGCCTGGGTTGGAATGCTTCAGTATTAACAAGAAATTAGACAAACTGGAAGATGAGAAAATCTGTAGATGCTGGAAATACAAGCAACACACACAAGATGCTGGAGGAGCTCAGCAGGACAGGCAGCGTCTATGTAAAAGAGTAAACAGTCAATGTTTTGGCCCGAGACCCTTCATTAGGAAGGAAACATCGAAGGTCTACTCTTCTCCATAGATGCTGCTGAATTCCTCCAGCATTCTGATGTGTGTTGACTAGATAAGCTGGGTTTGTTTTCCACAGTGCAAGAATTGAGTAGGAACCTGATTGAGGTATAACTACAAGAGATATAGTTTATATAGATTTTAAGTACTTCTTCCCATGGCAAAGGTGACTAAGACTACAGAGCATTGAATGTGAGGAATAAAAGGCTTAGAGGTGAAGACGTCTTTCACCCAGGGAATATTTGGAATCTTGAGTGTACTGTCTGAGAGCTGATGGAAGTAAAATGTTGGTAAATTAGTAAATTGGTTTATTATTGCCACATGCACCAAGGTGTAGTGAGAAACTTTGTTTAAATGCCATGCCAATAGATCATTCATTACAGTGCATTTGAAGTAGAACAAGGGACAGTAATAACAGAATGTAGAATAAAATATTTGTGGTAGCTTTGTGACCTACCACGTACTGTTCTGTGTGGTTTATTTGTGGTTTCTCTTTTTATGATAATAAATTAGGCTTGTTACTTTGTGCTTGTACAGTTATTACCACATCTCCTGGACACTCAATTAATTTGGGTCTGGTCAATGCAGTCCATTACAGGTGTGGTTAGTGAGCTGAGGGAATGCTATTTCAGTGTCAGAAACATGGATACACCCGTGGCCTGCTCAGTAAAATCCTCACTGACTTGATTTGCTGTAAATGATGCACTTCACTCAATGTTTTGATATTTTGATGTACCTGTGACAAAGAAAGCTAATCTTTAATTTTTTAATCTTCATTCTTTACTCCAATCAGCCTAATTGAGGTTTCAGTCTTCAATGTCTCCTGTTTCATGCAAGTATGGGCACTGCCTTTCACAGAATTAGTGAGCATTCCTTGTCCCCTGGGGTCTAAGTGGATCTTTGCTACACTCTGGTGAAAGAATTAGGCAAGTTTGAATAATAAAGGACAAGGACTACTTAGTGAAGGCACCGTGGCTGATTAGTGTTGACATTCACAGTCACATGTGGGAATGGTGTGGGTTCCTTACATTTACGTTACCCTGTTGATGTGAATTTCATGTACATGTTGAGGTACTTTCAGTGTTTCAGTTTCTGTCAACTGCCCCCTCTTGTTGGAGGAAACTAGTGATCCCATTGAAATCAACAGACCTCGCCCTTTGGCACATTGGAGACATGTCACAGGTGATGAAGTCAGAAGCTCAGTTTAAACTGACAGGCAAGACCTGCTGAATGCCAGTTCTTGCAGTGTTCTGGAGGATGCTGTGACCTGCTGAATATAGGCTCTCACAGAGCTTGGGTGAAGTTGTGGATGTCATTAGTCCCCGGCTCAAATGACTACCATGCATAAAATTTGAGGGCCACTGTGACCTTCATTAATACTGACAAGGCCCTGCGGGTGTTAGAACATGGCTAAAGGTCACCTTTTAACATTTCAGTAAGGCAGCTGATTGCCACTTTACTAGAGCAAGAGCCTCCTCAGTCACAGTTCCTCCGACATTATTTGGAAAGACAGCCTCTGCCCATAAACTCTCCAGGATAGGTAATGCTTCCTCCTGGCCAGCTCCTGGTACAGTGCTTGACTCTACATTTTTCTTCCTTGCATTGGCCTCCTAAGCTTTACAGTACATACATAAGCAGTTGGATGTCTAATTGAAAAGAAGATTGTACTTGTGTGGGTTTTCTGTCTGATAGGCCTCTTTAATCACTAGCAGGGCTGTTGATGTCAGACAAATGTGAAAAGGCTTGACATTCTGAACTTATAGATGTTTCTACAGAGACCCTATCTCCTTTAAAATCCAGGCCAATTAATGGTACAAAGACAACACCTATGTTTCTCTGTCAAGTATAATCATTGCATACACAGAGGCTTTACCACTGTCAATGAAAATCCAGGCCAGGAGATCAGCTTCCAGATGCTAATGTTGAAGAGCCAAATCTCGAGTTTGATACCCGCATTTAATCTTACATCAGCTAACCTCAAATAACCAACCTCAGTGAAGACAAATATTGTATTTACTCATTTCTCACCCTACAGATATTTTGCTAATTACATTGGTTTTGGCACAAAATCATTCAGAATCTTTTCCAACCAGATGTCGTGGCAATCCGCTGAAGGCCAGGAGAGAAGTGTTCAAGTCTGGTGACCAAGGAAGTTACAAGAGGTCCAGGTATGATCTCTGAAAATTATCTCACGGGTGAAGTGGCAATTCCATACTAAACTTGAATCAACGAAGGATGCTTGACAGTTGTTGCAGGTCTTGAATGCTATCACCACTTGTAAAGTAAAATCAAGTGACTTATGTGACAACAGGGCTTTGCTTCCAGATGAGCTCAATGACTTTAATGCTCACTTTGACCATCAAAACATGGAAGAACTATCACAAGTTCCCACATCACCCAGTGATAAAATGATTTCAGTCTCTGAGGCTGATGTGTGAGCAGCATTCAGGAAGGTGAACCCATGAAAAACAACTGGCCCAGACAAGGTTCCTGGCCAGGTACTAAAGACCTGGGCTGATCAACTGGCTAGAGTGTTCACTGAGATCTGAGATCAGTTCGGCAGTCTGATGTACCCACCTGCTTCTAACAGGCTTCACTTACACTGGTGCCTAGGAAGAACATGGTAATGTGCTTCAGTGGCTATTGTCCAGTAGCACTTACATCCACAATGGTGAAGTATTTTGAGAGGCTGGTGATAAAACAATTAGGATCCACTCTGAGAGAAATGATTCTTAAGGAGTCCATTTAGAATGTGCTGACACAGAAAGAACGTGCAAAGCAACTTGCAGGGCAACGTATAAACCAATTTGCAAAATCAGGATGAAACAATAGCTTGCTGATTAAAGAAGCGATACAGGTAACGGGAAGACATGCTTAACGGTTGAACAATAACGGTGTTAATGCGCTGAGGCTGATAAGTGGGCCAAAGGGTAGTCATATTTGTAATTTTGTAATGAGATTAAGGAAGAATGTCTGCACCTCACATGGGTGCAACTCACAAAGTCGTAAACAAGTAGGGTATAAAAAACTGTGCAAAGTGTAATTCGGCACTCAATCTAGCAGGAGCTGGTTGGGTCCGACTCTGCAGACTCGAAAAATAAAGTTTACCGTTCTGCAAATTGCTGAGACTCAGTGTGTTTCTGACAACGTGGGGGCTCGTCCGGGATCCACACTCCGGCCGCGGTGGACACGAGGAAGGACATCGGAGACGGTGCACCCCGCCGAGTTTGGCGGTCCCTGACTCCTTGCTCGTCGCTCCAACGCGGCTTGAGCGAGTGATATCCGGACAGCGCAGAGCGGTAAACGGGGAGAAGGGGACAGTACCTGGTACTGGAAGTCCCCAGGACGCACCGGGTAAGTGCCTACTATTATAGTAGAAGGGTGCGGGAATAAGTAAGGACGGAGAAGACCGGGATCGCTACCCGGGGGTCCTCCTGATAAAAGTCCTTGGGACGCACCGGGTAAAGTGCCTACTGTTGCAGTAGGAGGGTGCGGGATTAAGTAAGAGCGGAATAAGATGGGAGGGGGTGGCTCTAAAAAGAAAGAGGAGACGGAGAAGACCGGGACCATACCCGGGGGTTCCTCCTGATAGCCCCCTCGGTAGAATGTTTGAGAATTGGGGATGTGGAAGACTAAAAGGGAAACAAAAGAAAAAAATGATACAGTACTGTTTAATTTGGTCGAAACAGCCGATAGAAAAACCTGCGGTCTGGTGGCCGCGGCTTGGGTCTGAGGAGGATTGGGTACGACAAGCCTTAAACATTTACGTTAATTCAAAACCAAATGTAAAACCGGAAGAAATTGCTTATGCTTTTTGTTGGGCTCCCTGGCCAGGAGTAACAACAAAGAGTTTTAAATTGGGCATTAAAGGGGAGCGGAAGTGGGACCCACTCGATCATTTACCCCCTCCCTATGTCCAGCCTTCTGCGCCCCTTGCGGGAGCAGAGGGAGGACGTGAAGAAAGTGAAAAAACAGAAGAAATAGACCCGGAGAGGGATGTTAGGGAAAAAGCAAAAGCAAGGATCGAAACAAGGAGTGTGACAAGAGCAGATAAGAAAAAGAAAGACGAATTAAAAAAGGAAGAGGTACAGCTGTGTCCCCTTCGAGAGGTTCCAATGGGAGGAGAACGGAGAGGAACAGGATTTGTAAACGTCCCTCTGACAAGTACCGAAGTACGAGGATTTAAGAAAGATATGAAAACTTTATTAGAAGATCCAATGGGACTGGCAGAACAGTTGGATCAATTCTTAGGACCTAATGTTTACACTTGGGAAGAAATGCATGCGATTATGGGAACGCTATTTTCTGCACAAGAGAGGCAAATGATACGACAAGCTGCAATATCAATTTGGGGAAGGGAACAGCCGAATGAGTTACCGGGGGACCAGAAATTTCCAGTAAACGACCCACAGTGGGACAAACAAGCAGAAGAGAGAAGACGGCAATATCCCATTGCCATGGAAGGGAGGAGGGGATTACAACCTGTAATTGAGACATTAGTATCAGATGGACTCCTGGAAGAATGTATGTCACCCTTTAATACCCCCATCCTACCGGTCCGAAAGCCCGACGGCACGTATCGAATGGTTCAAGATCTGAGAGGCTTAAATGCGGTAGTCCAAACACGATACCCGGTAGTGCCTAACCCCTATACATTAATGAGCAAAATACCTTCTGAACATGAATGGTTCAGTGTGATAGATCTAAAAGATACCTTTTGGAGTTGCCGTTGGAGGAAGGTAGCCGAGATATGTTCGCATTTGAATGGGAAAATCCCTTCACTGGGCGGAAGAAGCAACTCCGGTGGACCGTCTTGCCCCAAGGGTTCACGGAGTCCCCAAACCTATTCGAACAGGTACTGGAGCAAGTATTGGCTGGATTCCATTGTACCGAAAAGAACCAACTATTACAGTATGTCGATGACCTACTACTATCGGGACCAGCAGAGGAGGTAGTGCGAGACGATACTATAAGACTCCTGAATTACCAAGGAGAAAAAGGATTGCGGGTGTCCAAGAAGAAACTGCAATTTGTCGAGAAGGAAATAACATATCTCGGACACAGAGTCAGTAAAGGGCACCGCCAAATAACCCCAGAAAGAATAGCGGGAATAACTAAAATACCGCTTCCCAGGACAAAGAAGGAAATAAGACAATTTCTGGGCTTAGTGGGCTATTGCCGGATTTGGATAGAGAATTATACCTCCCTGGTGAAGTTTATGTACGACAAATTGGCAAAGGAAGACCGGGGAATAATCAGCTGGACCGAAGAAGAAGAACAGAAGTTCAGGAAAATAAAAGGGCAACTAATTCGGGCCCCGGTATTAACACTGCCAGCACTGGAAAAGCCCTTTCAGCTGTATGCAACAAACAATGAAGGAACTGCGTTAGGAGTACTAACCCAAGAAAAAGGAGGAAAGCTGCAACCTGTGGCCTTTTTATCAAAAATGTTAGACCCGGTATCCCGGGGATGGCCGACGTGCATACAAGCCGTAGCGGCAGCAGCCGTACTAGTAGAAGAAGCACGGAAATTAACCTTTGGGGGAAGAATGACGGTGTATACCCAGCACTCCGTTAGCACCCTCTTAGCCCAAAAAGCTCAGCGGTGGTTGACGGACTCTCGCATACTGAAATACGAAACCATTCTGATGGTCGGGGATGATGTAAGCTTTGAAAGGAACAATAGTTGTAACCCGGCACAGTTCTTATACGGGGAATCAACAGGGGAGCCCGACAAACATCAGAAGGCGAGTGGAAGACCCCCGACGGACGGCAAGTACTGAATAAGGAAGTAACTCGTCATATACTGCAACAACTACACCAACAAAGCCATTGGGGAGTGCAAGCTATGTGCGACACTATCCTAAGGGACTATGTTTGTAAAGGGATATTCACACTAGCTCAACAGGAGATGTGGGGCTGTTACACCTGCCAAAAGGTAAACAAGAAAATGATGCGTGCCACCCATAAGGGGGGACAAACACTAGCCGTCCGACCGTTCCATCGGATCCAAATAGACTTTACGGAACTACCACAAGTTCAGAGATGGAAGTACCTGTTAGTAATTGTGGATCACTTCACTCGGTGGGTGGAAGCATTCCCAACCACTAAAGCGGACGCCCCTACAGTGGCACGGATCCTATTAGAAAATATAGTCCCAAGATATGGAATAATGGGGTCTATTGATTCAGATAGGGGAACACACTTTGCCTCAAAAACACACCAGCTAATCTGTGACGCCTTAGGAATCCAGTGGAAGCTGCACACCCCCTGGCACCCTCAGAGCTCAGGAAGAGTTGAGAGGATGAACAGTACTTTGAAGACGCAATTGACAAAACTAATGACGGAACCCAAGCTACCCTGGACCAAGTGTCTACCCCTGGCCCTACTAAGAATCCGCACGGCTCCTCGAAAAGATATAGGAGTATCCCCTTATGAAATGTTGTTTGGCCTTCCATATTGGAACAAGGTGGAGGGCTATCCTTCCCTGCAAGGGGGAGATGTCTTTGTAAGGGACTATTTACAGGCACTGTCTCGTTCTTGTGCAGAATTGCGCAGGAAGGGGTTACTCGCACAAACCCCACCTCTGGACTTCGCACTCCACCGAACTCAGCCTGGTGACTGGGTCCTGATTAAGACTTGGAAGCCAGAGAAGTTACAGCCGCAGTGGGAAGGCCCATTCCAGGTGCTACTGACCACCGAAGCCGCAGTAAGGACAAAAGAAAAAGGGTGGACCCACGCCGCGAGAATCAAGGGACCCGTAAAGCCCGAAGAAGGTGCAGAATGGACTTGCGTCCAGGGAGAAGACCCGATGGTGCTAAAGCTCAAAAGACGGACAGAATGAACTTTGGGACTGTAATGTATATACTGCTATTGTTGAGAAGCGCTGAAGGGGGATGTGATAAGTGCAGGACGACGGTAAGGGTGGGCATGACGGTTTTTCCAGGGTCCTTTGTATCACACTCGCATGTAAACGAGAAATGTTATGACTACAACAAAAAGGAGGAGTATGTGGAAAGTTTAATCTAACCAACTGCTGCTTAAAGATAGATGACAACGGAAAGGTGGTTCAAAAAATATCAGATAAAATAAGGAAACTGGCCCACGTGCCGGTACAAACCTGGAAGCCGCTGGGGTATTGGGACTGGCTGGACGGATGGTTGAAAGGAGGCTGGTGGCGAACCGCTTTAGGGGTTATAGGAGGGGGATTGATGGTCCTCCTTCTGCTACCATGTCTGATCCCCTGCTTGCGGGAGCTAGTAGCTAGGGTGGCAAGACAAGTCATGCAACCAGGGGCCCCAGCTGATCCTGTTCAGGTACTCCTACAAAGGGAAATAGAGCTAGAGGAAGAAGCCTATGTAAACCCGTGGCAAAAGCCCAACTGATAGCACATTCTAAAAAGAAAAAGGGTGGATTGAGAGAAATGATTCTTAAGGAGTCCATTTAGAATGTGCTGACACAGAAAGAACGTGCAAAGCAACTTGCAGGGCAACGTATAAACCAATTTGCAAAATCAGGATGAAACAATAGCTTGCTGATTAAAGAAGCGATACAGGTAACGGGAAGACATGCTTAACGGTTGAACAATAACGGTGTTAATGCGCTGAGGCTGATAAGTGGGCCAAAGGGTAGTCATATTTGTAATTTTGTAATGAGATTAAGGAAGAATGTCTGCACCTCACATGGGTGCAACTCACAAAGTCGTAAACAAGTAGGGTATAAAAAACTGTGCAAAGTGTAATTCGGCACTCAATCTAGCAGGAGCTGGTTGGGTCCGACTCTGCAGACTCGAAAAATAAAGTTTACCGTTCTGCAAATTGCTGAGACTCAGTGTGTTTCTGACACACTCCAATTTGCCTACCAGCACAAGAGGGCCACAGCAGATGTCATCTTATTGGCTCTTCACTCAACCCTGGAACATCAGGATAGCAAAGGTACATATATCAGGATATTGTTTATTGACTACAGCTTGGCATTCAATGCCATTATCATCTGAAAACTAATTAGTAAGCTTCAAGACCTTTGCCTCAATACCTCCCTGTGCAATTGGATCCTCAATTTCCTCACTTGCAGACTCCAATCAGTTAGGATTGCGCAACATCATCTCCTTCAGTACAGGTGCACCACAAGGCTGGGCACTTAGCTCTCTGCTCTACTTGCTTTACCCTCTTGACGGTGTAGCTAATCACAGTTCCAAAGCCATATTCAAGTTTGCAGATGACAACACTGCCATAGGCCAAACCAAAAGTGGTGATGAATCAGCATATAGGAGGGAGATTGAAAATTTAGCTGAGTAGTGCCACAACAATGACCTCTTACTCAATGTTAGCTAGACCAAGGAGCTGTTTATTGACCTCAGGAAGAGGAAACCAGAGGTCCATGAGCCAGTCCTCATTGGAGGATCAGATGTGGAGAGTGTCAGCAAATTTAAATTCCTTGGTGTTATCATTTTGAAGGCCCAGCACTTGAGTGCAATTATGAAGAAACCATGGTACCACCTACACTTCCTTAGGAGTTTGTGAAGATTTTGCATGTCATCTAAAACTTTGACAAGCTTCCATAGATGTGTAGTGGTGAGTATATTGACAGGCTGCATCACAGCCTGGTATGGAAACAACAATGCCCTTGAATGGAAAATCCTACAAAAAGTAATGGATACGACCCAGTCCATCATGGGTAAAGCCCTCCTCAGCACTGAGTATATTTAAATGGAACATTTCACCGGAAAAGTGGCATTCATCACCAGGGACCTTCACCACCTATGTCATGCTCTCTTCTCACTGCTGCCATCAGAAAGAAGGTACGGAAACCACAGGATTCACACCACCAGGTTCAGGAACTGTTAATACCCCTAAACCATCAGGCTCTTGAATTGAAGGGATAAATTTGCCGAACTTAACTCGCTCCATCACTGAAAATGTTCCCATAACCTATGGACTCACTTTCAAGGACTCTTCATCTCATATCCTTGATATTTATTGTTTATTTATTTCTTTGTATTCTTTCTTTTTTTAAATTTACATAATCTGGTGTCTGTACCACACTTTTTGAATGCCCAAGTGGGGGTGGTCTTTCAATGATTCTATTATGGTTATTAATATTCTATTCTGGATTTATTCAGTATACCTGCAATAGTATATGGAGGCACTTATGTACTTCAATAATAAATTTACTTCTAATTTTGAACTTTGAACTTTTGTCAAAGAAGCCTAAATGCCTGAACGTCCTTTCTCTGTATTTGAAAGCAGATGTAATCAGTTCAATTCTTATTAAGTATTCATCTTACTTTATAATACAATTGTTTGGCTTAAATTTAATTAATTAAAAAAATTCTATAATTCTTGCCAAGGGAAATGTTTTACAATACTTTTTCCATTGCACCTGATCATCATTTTTACTTACAGAATCAACATGGTACTTGATTTTGAGGATGCTGTGGTGTCCCACTGGTAAAGTTTGATGACCTGAAAGCTTATTTATTCCTACTCTGTTTTCTGTCTTTTAACCAATGTTCTATTCAACCTTATGAGCATTTATTTTATGTGACAACCTTCTTTCTGATATAATTTTAAATACTTCTATCAGACTTGTTGGTTACTTGCACAAGAAATTAACTAGACTTGCTGGATATAATGAAAGCAGAAAATGATGGAAACACTTGGCAAATCAGGTGGCACCTGTGGAAAGAAAAACAGTTCCTATTCGGGCCCTCTGTCCTTCTAGGAGGCCCCAATTTATGAATTAACTGTGTTATTCTTTCTACAGACATGCTCAGTATTTATAGTATATGTAAATTTATCTTTATTGTGGATTTTTAGCATCTGCAATATTTTGATTTTGATTTGCAGAGGTTTAAAAAATCAATGCTGATCATGGAAATAATTCCAAAGATGTGTAACTTGGGGGGTTGGTGTAGCTTGATGGTTAAGTTGCAATTTACTCGCAAATGTTTTATCATCATGCGAGGAGACATTGTCAGTGTGCTGATGTCTACTCCCATGGTGGTAAAACATTTGCAAATAAATTGCCATGAATGGAGAACAACTCAACCCAACCAATACTGATCATGTTAGGATTTCAAAGCAACTCTTTATCATGTCCTTAATTTAGCCTTTTATTGAAAACAGAGACGAAAATAATTGAAGCACAGGTGAACTATTTTCTCTGTCCTTCAACAGCAGTGTTATATTTGCTGGGAAACTATCAAACTCGGAAGAACTTTGTATTCATTTTATCTTTGCATCAACCTCTTTTTGAGCTGTGGTATACAGGCCATTAGATTTAATGTAATTGCCTGTTTTGTATTCTTTTAATGACTTTATATTTCTGACTGCCAATAAACCCCCAGTTTTACTCTTTCTATTATCCATTTCTGTAATGAAGGCAGGTGATAACTATTTGTTTAATTGATATACTAATTATATCTCCTTTCTTTGAACCCGCATTTATTTCTGTTTCTTGCCCTTTTTATGTTATTGTATATAATACTACTAATATGCATTTAAATACGTTTCCTCATTTCCCTTTTATGTATTTGTTTTGCCCATTTAATCTTACTAATATAATGAAAGAAGAATGAAATAATATAATGAAAGAATGTGTTTCTGTCCTGAACTATGGAGTTGAATTCCATTATTAACTTCTCAAAGCAGGAATCACTGCTCTGAGTCACCATCTTGAAAGTTATTTAGACATAAGAGGATGAGAGGCTCAAACATCAGTGTAGTAGGAGTGGGTTCCAGTTTGAAGGCTCTAGCATCCACTCTTAACAAAGTGGGGAATGTAAGATTGGGATGGTTCATGCCCGAATCATAGTAGAAACAGTCTTTTAACAAGATGTATAACTAGAGAGCTAGAGAGGATTTTAAACAAAGTAGTTGGGGGGTGGGGAGGTAACAATTAAAATTGTGAAGATGTGGTGAACGAAGTAGAGATGATGCTGAAAGAAAGAGATGAATGGATGAATATAAGAAATAATAAACAGACTGAAAGAGATAAAGACCATGTTCAAGAATAAACTAATGAATGAAGCTAGAAATTACAAATCTCATAAAAGGATGAATGTGTAATAATGTACAAACTAGGTGTGTATTAAAATAAGAAAACAGAAGAGCTGAGAGCACAAATAGAAACAAATAAGTATGATAGCTATCACAGAGTTTTGGCCCAGGATAACATATAATACTGCCTGAATATTGAAGTGTGTATGACATGTTGGAAATTCAGGAAGCTAGGAAAATGGAAGAAGTGGCTTTATTAATCAATGTGATCTTGGAGCAATGGAGTGGAATGATTTAAATTCAGGAAATAATAAAGCGAAGCATTATGAGTAGATGTCATAACGAATAAGGGCAAGTTGGGTGTATACATCTTCAATACAGTAGGAGAGAGTATTATGGGAGATGTTAATCTGTGTAAACATTAGGATAAACAGATAGGAAAAGGAAAAGGAATCAAAATGAAGAGTTAGGATAGACTTTCTGAATGAACTGCAATGACCTCCTTAATAATGAATTCCAGAATTTTCATAATGATAGATATTAGGCTGACTATAGCCTCCTTATTTAAACATTGAATGCAAAGCAATACAACACAGGTACAAGCCTTATGGCCTACTATGTCAGTGCTGACAATGTTGATAGTCTAAATTCATCCCATCTACATACACCACATCCTTACCTCTCTATTCCCTGCCTGTTCTTGTGTTTGGTTAAATACCTCTTGTATCTTGCTGTTATATCTGCTTCCACCACCTCCTCTCGCAAATCCAAAGAACAACTCTATTTAAATATTCCCTCTGTCACTTTCAAAATATGGTAAATGGACTCCTGACTAACTACTGCATCTATGCCCTTCAAAATTTTATGTATTTTTACCTATTGATACCTCTACCTCTGATGCCAAAAGCAATCCGAGTTTGTCCATTCTCTCCCTGGAGCTACTACACTCTCATCGAGCCAATATACTGGTGAATCCCTTCTGCACCCTTTCTGTTGCTTCCATATCATTCCTTCAGTGTGACACACAGTACTCTAAATGTGGCCTTATTGAAGTCATATAGTTGCATTTGCAGTTTTCTAACCTTGCATCTTTCACGATCTTAGTTCTTGTACTGTACTGTGACATGTGCTATAGAAAAAGAGGGACAAATGGATGTTTTGTACTTAGATTTTCAGAAGGTCTTGAATGAGGTGCCACATCATAGGACAATGTAGATAGTTAAACACATGATGCAGGAAGTAACAGATTGGATGGAATGTTAATTTGTTAACATGAAACAAGAATAGAAAGGTGTTGGTCCTCTTCAGGTTGAGAAGATATAATGTGTGGCGTTCCACAAGGATCAATGCTAGGGCCTCAGTATTTCACAGGTTATGCCTATGAAGTAAATGAAGGCAGTGAAAGTATGGTTGCTGACGACATAAGGATAAGTAGCAAGTGAGTCGTGAGGGGAACATAACACTACACAATGAGGAGTCAACTATCCAGCCAATTAAGTATAATGTGGGAAAAATGCAAGATTGCTCATTTTGGCAGGAAAGATAAAAATGAAGTGTATTATCTTGATAATGAAATATTCCAGAGTACCAGTGTTCTGAGATGCAGAAGGATCAAGGTGTACATGATTCACAAAAGGCTTGTGAGCACATATTGTGAATATTCGTAAAGTGAATAGAACATCACTGTTTATTACTGGAGAAACAAATACAAAGACAGGGAGATTATACTTGAGTTGTATAAGTGTTGATATGTAGTGTTGTGTGTATTTGTCAATGGATGAGGCAAAGAAATAATTCAGTCAGGGATGTGAATCTTCAGAGCTTTCTTCCTCATAGGGCAATGGAAGCAAAGTCTTTGGATATTTTTAAGGCACAGAAGACAGTTTCTTGACAACGATGGGGTGACAGATACTACAAATATTAGGGAATGTGGAGCTGAAATTACAGTTATATCAAACGTGATCTTACTAATTGGCATAGGATGATTGAGGGACTGAGTGACATACTCCCGCATTTAACGTGAGCTTATCTATTGGTGCAATTGGCAAATGAATAGATACTTGACTTTGTTAGTTTAACACAAGAGTATATTTTTTTCAATAGGTTAATAGATACATTTAAATGCCAACCTGAAGAATCTGATTTAAGCTTCAACTCCTTACTGACTAAAACTTCTAAGCTTTTTCCTCTTGCTGAAGGAAATTGTTCTTCTGTAATAACAGCAATGTTGCTTTGAAAATTTCTGCTATGAGTAGAGTAGACCACAAGATGCATTTCCTGATACATTATTCACCGCACCTCACATAATACAGATATTGAATTTTTGACAGGATGCTGCTAACTGTGATGTGTATAATAGTAATAATAATAATAATACTTACCAATGTGCCTCCCTGGTGTTGTAAATTATTTCCTTAACAGTTTCAAAGTAATCTTAAGTAATGTGCTTAAATGTTGTTTTTGAGCTAATTATTAGAGGATAAATTGAAAGAATATATTGCTTGTAAAGCTACTCAAGTGAAAGTGTTTAATCTTAAATGACACATCTCTGGCTGTTTTTGTTACCTACACACTTGAACATTCCACCTGCTTCTACCGAACATGGATGAGTAGGAGCTTTGTAGAAACAGCTGTCTATTGGGACCTAACACCATCAATTATGGGTTGGGTTCTCTGAATCATTGTGTTCCTGTGATTCCTTCAGGAAGTAGAAAATCTACTTTAATTCATTATGCTTTGACCTGCAGTACTGTGCAAAAGTGTTAGGTATCCTAGCTATATATATGTGCCTAAGCCATTTTTTACAGTACTGTATTGTTGTTCCATCATTTTGCCAGGTAGAAAATTAAATTGAAATATTTAAAATCTGTTTGATTGTTTGATCATTGCAAAGGAAATTTCCCTTGCTCCATTTGATTTATCTTCATGCTGAGATTCAGGCAAGAGAAAGTGAAGGGATTATTTCATGTCAGAGACTATTCCATGTGATTTGGCATACCTCTGCTTAATACTTTTAACATATCCAACTATCTGGTTGAGCTTTCATCATATTGATTTCTCTAGTAAATGCTCAAAGACATTTCTCTCAGGAGGGTTTGAGCTGGAGCAGGCCCAAAGCATTTATAGAAAGATTAATTATCTTGCTTGAGTTACTTTTCCTTTTGGATTTGCCATCAAATCACTTTTTATGCACTTGAAGCACTCATGTCCAATAACAGTGATGGCCTTGTGGCAGTCAAAGATGTGCTCTACATACCACATGAGAAATGGAATATATTCTTGACGTGTACTCATTGTGCACCTAAAGAAAAGAAAGATCAGCACCGAAGTCAAGCAGCAAGTTATTACAACTCCTATCAAAGCTTAGTTTTCATGTTTGCCAAATCATTTGGAGACTGGCTTCTGAAAGAAGTGTCTTCTGTGAACTAAAACATCACAAAGACCCCTTGGTTAACTAAAAAGACATGATAATGAGAGGCAGTAAAGCTTTCTTAAAATATTAAGAGAATATGGAGCCACATGTTTGCTTCCTGGTGGCACCTGAATGGATGTATGCATGTTAAGTAGTAACAAAGCTTTGTTCAATTAATGAGCAGCTGGAGAAACTAAGATATCATGGTTTCAGTAGAGTGCAAGCTCAGGATTGGTTTTCTACAAGTTTGATCCAGCCTTTTACATAATTAAGACACAAGAGACTGCAGATGGTAGAATCTGGAGCAAAAAAAAAACAAAATGTTAGAGGAATTAAGTAATGAATGCACATCAATATTTAGTGTATATAAACACTTTCCTATGCATCTTTCTTCGCCAACATTAACCAGTTACAGTTGCTGCATAACTTAAGTAGCAAAAACTTTAATGTAAACCATACATAGTTGTGAAGGTATGTGGCTGCAAAAATACTGATTTTATGATTGTGTTTACTTATTTTAATGCTCTGGCTATGTTTTTGATGACTGGACACAATATTGGAGTAATTATCCACCCTCCTTTAATGCTCTATTCCCCAATCTGACCTCCTGAAAAAGTTGGGAAATTAGCCAAAAACATATGGAGAATGCGTGGACGCCGTTGTTCCTGTTAGAACTGTTCGCTGCTATCCCAATAATAAGCCCTGGATCACTAGCCACATCAAAGGCCTAAACCAGAAGAAGAGGGCCTTTAAAGATGGCGATCAGTTGGAGCTTAAAAGAGTTCAGAAGGAACTCAGAGTACAGATCAGGGGGGCAAAGGAGCAGTATAGGAGGAAGCTAGAAGAAAAGCTGCAGAACAAAAGCATGAAGGAGGTGTGGGACGGGATGAAGATCATCACCGGATGCGGTGCAAAGTGGGGGCAAACATAAGTGGAGATGTGGAGAAAGCGAACCAGCTGAATAACTTCTTCAATAGGTTCGATAGCACAATCTCATCCTCACCGCAGAACTCCACACCAGGCTTGTCTCTCTACTCGTCCTCCCTCTCACTTCCCTCACAGGAAAATAGCCACTCACAGGAGACCTTACCCACGCCCAAGATTACGGCTGCACAGGTGAAAGGTCAACTGAGGAAGATCTGTACCAGCAAGGCGGCTGGACCGGATGGAGTATATCCACGATTACTGAGGGCCTGTGCGTCTGAGCTGGGAGAGCCCCTTCAGCGCATCTTCAACATGAGCCTGGAGCAGAGGAGGGTACCCAGACAGTGGAAAACATCCTGTATTGTCCCGGTACCGAAGAAACCACAACCAAGGGAGATGAATGACTTCAGACCTGTTGCTTTGACGTCGCACGTGATGAAGACCATGAAGCGGCTGATAATACAGAATCTGAGGCCACAAACCAGGCACGCCCGGGATCCTCTTCAGTTTGCGTATCAGGAGAAGGTGGGAGTGGAGGATGCTATCACGTACTTGCTGCACAAATCCCTCTCTCACCTGGACAGGGTCAGTGGTGCTGTGAGGATTACATTCCTGGTCTTCTCTAGTGCCTTTAACACCATCCAGCCCAGGATCTTAAGGCACAAACTAACGGAGATGGGGGTAGACTCACACATGGTGGTTTGGATAACTGACTACTTGACAGACAGACCTCAGTATGTGCGGTTGGAAGACTGTAGGTCTGACACGGTGGTCAGCAGCACAGGAGCGCCGCAGGGGACCGTGCTCTCTCCGGTCCTGTTCACCCTGTACACATCAGACTTCCAATATAACTCGGAGTCCTGCCATGTGCAGAAGTTCACTGATGACACGGCCATAGTGGGGTGTGTCAGGAATGGTCAGGAGGAAGAGTATAGGCAACTGATACAGGACTTTGTGATATGGTGCAACTCAAACTACCTGCGTCTCAATATCACCAAGACCAAGGAGATGGTGGTGGACTTTAGGAGGCCTAGGCCTCATATGGAGCCAGTGATCATTAATGGAGAATGTGTGGAGCAGGTTAAGACCATAGGTATCTGGGAGTGCAGTTAGACGAGAAGCTAGACTGGACTGCCAACACAGATGCCCTGTGCAGGAAAGCACAGAGCCGACTGTACTTCCTCAGAAGGCTGGCGTCATTCAATGTTTGTAGTGAGATGCTGAAGATGTTTTATCGGTCAGTTATGGAGAGCGCCCTCTTCTTTGTGGTGGCGTGCTGGGGAGGCAGCATTAAGAAGAGGGACACCTCACGTCTTAATAAGCTGGTAAGGAAGGTGGGCTCTGTCGTGGGCACAGAACTGGAGAGTATGACATCGGTGGCAGAGCAGGGGGCGCTGAGTAGGCTACGGTCAATCATGGAAAACCCTGAACATCCTCTGCGCAGCACCGTCCAGAGACAGAGAAGCAGCTTCAGCGGCAGGTTGCTGTCAATGCAATGCTCCTCAGACAGGATGAAGAGATCATTACTCCCCAACGCCATTCGGCTCTACAATTCAACCACCAGGGGCAAGACATGTTAAAGTGCCGGGGTTAGGACTGAGCTTAAGTTACCACTCAATGCACTTTAGTAAACTATTTAAGAACTTTTTAAAAGCTATTTATTAATGCTTTTTGGGAGGGTGAGTTTAGATGCATATCATATTTATACTGAGTTAAATACTGTATGTAATTAGTTTTGCTACAATAAGTGTATGGGACACTGGAAAAATGTTGAATTTCCCCTTGGGGATGAATAAAGTTTCTATCTATCTATCTATCTATCAATGGCACTTGGCACACAAACTCGTGCACTAAACTGGAACCTTGGTGGTTCCTGTTGGATCTCATGCTGTATCTTTGATGTGTTAATTCCTGGGAAGCGACTGAAGTCAAAGAATACACTCTCCATAACAGCCAAAGTACAAAGGCAGAAAAGGCTGCTATAAAGGTGAGATGTTTGGTGAGTGCAAGGAGGAATGGTGATGATGTAGGCTACATTGCATTCTCCATGGTATCTGGCTACCCCAGGATAGACTGAACAATACACAAAATGCTGGAGGAACTCAGCAGGCCAGGTAGCATTTATGGAAGAAAGTATAGTTGACATTTTGAATGGAAACCCTTCAGCAGGATTGGAGAAAAAATGCTGAGGAGGAGATAGGATGGACTGGCTTGGTTGACCCTTAATCCAGGAGTGGTTGCTTATCACTGGTGCTAACACATGGAGTGTGGTCATTGCATGTGGGTCACAACAGGTACTTTAAAAAGTCCCCGAACAATAAACAGAGCTCCAGTGTATTACCTAGTTCAATGCTGGCACAAGAAACTTGAGGTTGCGAGATAATACAGACCCTTTAATTGCAGCTTACTCCTGTTTAATGGGTTTATGAATTAACATCAATTGTCTTAGGCATCCCCTAAAAGTTCACGTTTCTGATATCAACAGTAGGCACAGTTTCTTCAGAACATCACTCACTGCATAACTGATGCTGGGAAGCGTCAGATGCACTACAATACATTTTGCTTAACTTTGCCTTGGGTAATTTTCCTGTAGAAGAATCCTAGTACAATTTAATACATGCAGGGTTATTTTATGCATAATCTGCATGCAGAGAAAATGTACAATATGCACATATAAATCTAATTTCAAGGCCATGAAGAGATACTTCAGATGTCCACAGTATGTGGTAGATCTAAACCCCATGTAGTTTTCAAATTTCAATGTCATTTAAAAATATGTACAAGCACCAAGATATAACTAATAAATGGAAGAAAAACTTGTAAACATTTTGTAGATATCTTTGTAAAAATTGCATTATTTTGTTAATATCATCTTGAAAAGGAAACATGTTGTTGTCAGATTTGTCTGTGGGAGACTTTCATTCATGGTACTCACCTCCTCTGTATGCCTGTTACAGGCAATGGAATTCTAAAATAAAGATGTATGTCCTCTTTAAAATTAAATTGAGATTTCATGTTTTCTATTGAATATTCCCTCATTTCCGACCAGAGAAGGTCAGTATGAATCCATAAAGGCAAGGCTAGACTTGACTGATTTTGTTCTTCATACACTTAGGGAAACGTATACATTACTTATACAACCTTCTCAAAAGCAATGGATTACACTCCCTCAAAAGAGGCTGTTAGCTAAGATTGAAACCTGCTGATGGTAATGATGCAGAAAGCCTTCAAAGGTGGAGGTGAGGATAGAGCAAAATGAAATGTCATTCAGCATGCATTTTGAAAAAATAGATTAAAGGAGTATGTTCTAAAAATACACAAAGTAGCTAAATACAATGGAACACTGAAGACCCTTGAGAGCAGATCCTGAATGTCCTTGCTCACAAATCATTTAAAGGTAGCATGCTGGAATAGCAAACAATAACAAAAGAACAGTTTGTTGGATCTATACAAGACCGTTAGAGTAAAGATTGCAATTCAGATTCAGAGTCAGATTCAGTTTATTGTCATTTAGAAACCACAAATGCAATGCAGTTAAAAAATGAAACAACGGTACAATACTCCAGTAATACTAATTTGGATTAGGTCTGTCCTCCCTAACTGAGGAAGGAATAGTTGTAATAAAGGGAGTGCGACAAAGATTTATTAGATTATTCTTGAGATGGAAATTGTTCTGTGAGAAGACTTTAAATGGATGAGCACTAATGCAAGACTAATGAACTATAGCACACTTGCCAAAGCTGGCATGTCCAAAATCTTTGTTGTCATGTGGTATACAGTGCTACCACTCAATTATTTAAAACCCATTGATAGTAAAAATATACCTAATGATTACCTTTACTGCCAAATGAATCAGCGATTTTTTTTACATCTGAAAAAGTGGTTGGTAAGTTATTGGAGAAGATCCTGAGAGGCAGGATTTATGAACATTTGGAGAGGCATAATATAATTAGGAATAGTCAGCATGGCTTTGTCAAAGGTAGGTCGTGCCTTAGGAGCCTGATTCTATTTTTTGAGGATGTGACTAAGCACATTGATGAAGGTAGAGCAGTAGATGTAGTGTATATGGATTTCAGCAAGACATTCGACAAGGTACCCCATACAAAGCTTATTGAGAAAGTAAGAAGGCATGGGCTGCAAGGGGACATTGCTTTGTGTATCCAGAACTGCCCACAGAAGGCAAAGAGTGGTTCTAGATGGGTCATATTCTGCATGGAGATCAATCACTAGTGGTGTGCCTCAGGGATCTGTTCTGGGAACCCTACTCTTTGTGATATTTATAAATGACCTGGATGAAGAAGTGGAGTGATGGAGTAGTAAATTTGCTGATGACTCAAAGGTTGGAGATGTTGAGGGACACCACGTGATGATGTTGGATCGAGCAGTGGAAATCCAGCTCTCCTGTAAAAAACCAGTAAAATAACGTTTAAGTGAAGATAAGTTAGTAAATATTTTTTAAAAATTACTTATAAACTACTCAGGATTGTCTTAAGATATGTCTCCTACAAAGAAGCAGAAAAAAACTACTACTTTGAAGACAACACAAGTTGGAAAAGAATCAAGGCCGGCCGCCATCAAAGAACCTCGGGCTCAAGTGCATTTTACCTCCGGCGATACAGAACAGGAAACTGCGGCAACATCAACCGTGTCCAAAAAAAAAGAGCAACAGGAATTGCGCATATGTGAAGGAAGGGGCATGCGCAAACACGAGCAACCCAAACTACAAATCCCAGCTATGAGCGGAACTGAAAGTGAAAGTGAATATGAGGTGGAATCAGATTCTCTGGAGAAATCAGACGAACTTGTAGAGACAAACAAAGAAGAGCAACAACAAGAGGTTGGAGATGATATTGGAGACATAAAAAATCTTTGGTGCAAATAATGCATGAATTAAAAGCATTAAATTAATAAAAAAGATATTAAAAATTTGAAGATTATGTTTGATAAAATGATGAAAAGACAGGACAAAATAGACAAGAAAATTAAAAACTTGGAAGAAACAATGGGAGACACCATTGATAGAGTAAATAAAATGGAAGATAATATTTCTGCCTGGACATCAGAAAGAAAACGGTTGTTGGAAAAAGTGGATGTACTTGAAAATTTTAGCAGAAAAAATAATATTAAGATTGTTGGACTTAAAGAAGGTATAGTGGGAGAGGATCCAATACATTTTTTTCAAAAATGGATTCCAGAAATTTTGGAAATGGAAGAAGGAACCCAGTTAATTGAAATTGAAAGGGCTCACAGAGCTTTAAGATCAAGACCTCAAGTTGATCAAAACCCACGATCAATTTTGATAAAATGCTTAAGATATCACGATAAAGAAAAGATTCTGAAGGCAGCTGCCCAACGTGCCAGAAAGAGAAACGGGCCATTGATGATAGAAGGGAAAACAGTTCTTTTCTATCCTGATATAAGTTATGACCTTTTGAAGAGAAAGAAGGAATTTAACCCAGCAAAAAAAGTTTTATGGGAAAAGGGTTATAAATTTATATTGTGCCACCCGGCAACCCTGATAATTTTTTTGGATGACGGAAAAAGAAGATTTTTTTTACTGATTATTGGGATGTAGAAGAATTTGCACAAGAACTCCCAAATATTCGCTAATCACAGCCAAAGATTTAAAAGTGAAACAGACTAAAGATGAAGACAGGGACAGTGAATGGAGTTGATGGATGTTTAAGGACAGAAGAATATTTAAATATATTCTTAATTATATGATACAGGGGGAGAAAGGTAAAAGTTTGAGAAATATTAATTGAGAGTAGTGATATTATTTTTTCTTCTCTTATATATACTTTTTTATGTTACGGGGAGCGGGGGGAACTTCGGATCGATTGCTATGGGATTCACATGTGTAATCATGGTGATTGCCATGACCCGTACAATGGAGGAGGGTAATGTGTTTTTTTTATTCACAACATTAGTAGGGGGTATTTTTTTTCTTTATAATCCAATTTTCATTAATCTTTCTTTCTTTGCCTGGACAATTGGGGGGGGGGGAATGGGTAGACACATAGCAACACGGAGAATTTTAAAAAGATTTCCCAAGGAACTACGAAAGTTGAAAAGTTAGGTATTACTATGGACTGGAGTAACCCTGTTAAAAATAATGACTAATATACTGAATTTTTAAAGTTTTAATGTTAATGGGCTTAATGGACCGGTGAAAAGGAAAAGAATTTTTAACATACATTAAGAAAATGAAAATAGATATTGCTTTTTTACAAGAAACACACTTAACAGAGATAGAACATCAGAAATTAAAGAGAGATTGGCTCAGAAATGTTATTGCTGCTTCATTTAATTCAAAGGCGAGGGGAGTTGCAATTTTGGTTAATAAAACTTTACCAATTAAAATACAAAATGTATTAATTGATTCTGTGGGGATATATGTAATTATACATTGTCAAATTTTTTCAGAACCCTTATGAATATTTATGCACCAAATGAAAATGATGTAAAATTTATACGAGGCCTTTTTGAATTTGGCTGATGCACATGACAAAATATTAATAGGTGGAGATTTTAATTTTTGTCTGGACCCAGTTTTAGATAGATCAACAAAGGTTGTTACAAAATCAAAAGAAGCAAAATTAACTTTATCATTGATGAAAGAGTTAAATTTGATTGATATATGGAGAAGAATTAATCCAAAAGAAAGAGATTACTCATTTTATTCAAATAGACATAAAACTTATTCAAGGATAGATTTTTTTCCTATTATCAACGAATAGTCAAGACAGAGTGAAAAATATGGAATATAAAGCAAGAATATTGTCAGATCATTTCCCCTTGACAATGACAATGATAATGATGGATAAACAGGAATCGATTTACAGATGGGAGATTTAATTCAATATTATTAAAACGTCAGGATTTTTATGATATCATGAAAAAGCAGATTCGGTTTTTTTAAAATACAAATTTACATTCAGATGATGATAAATTTATAGTATGGGAAGCATATTTGAGAGGCCAGATAATAAGTTATACTTCTAAAATTAAGAAAGAATATATGGTAGAAATAGATCAATTGGAAAAAGAGATTACAAAATTAGAAAAATAATCTCAAAGATATATGACAGAAGAAAAACGAAGACAACTTGTTAACAAGAAGTTGCAATATAATACACTTCAGACATACCGAACAGAAAAAGCAATTATGAGAACTAAACAGAGATATTACGAACTAGGTGAAAAATCACACAAGATTCTTGCTTGGCAGTTAAAAACAGACCAGATTTCCAAAACGATAAATGCAATTAGAACAAGTGTAAATAAAATTACTTATAAATCTTTAGAAATTAATGAAACTTTTAAGAATTTTTATCCTGAATTGTATCAATCAGAATCACAAAGTGATAATGTTAAGATAGAAAGGTTTTTATCACAAATAACTCTTCCAAAATTGAATTCGGAAGAACAGAAGGGATTAGATATGCCTTTTACATTAAAAGAGGTTGAAGGAGCTTTAGGATTGCTTCAGAGTAATAAATCCCCAGGAGAGGATGGTTTTCCACCCGAATTTTATAAAAAGTTTAAAGAACCTTTTTCGACAGCTATTTTAATAGTATTGCCAAAACAAATGCCAAAATCATATAGAGCTATTTCTTCGTTGAATACTAACTATAAAATAATGGCAAAAATTTTATCTAATAGATTATCTAAATACTTACCAAAATTAATGCATATGGATCAAACAGGATTTATCAAAAATAGACAATCGGCAGATAATGTAACTCGGTTACTTAGCATAATTCATTTGGCACAAAAGAAGGAGGAAATGAGTGTGGCAGTTGCCTTAGATGCAGAAAAAGCATTTGATAGATTGGAATGGGATTTTTTTATTTAAGGTATTGGAAAAATATGGATTAGGAGTATCTTTTATAAAATGTATTAAAACCTTAAATACTAATCCCAAAGCTAAAGTAGTGACAAATGGTCAAATTTCAACATCATTTCAGTTAACAACGTCAACTAGACAAGGTTGTCCATTGTCACCTGCTGTATTTGTGTTGGCGTTAGAACAATTAGCTGAATTAATTAGAACGGACCCAGATATTATGGGTTTCAGAGTTAACCAGGAGGAATATAAGATTAATTTATTTGCTGACGATGTTTTGCTTTATTTAACAAACCCATTGTATTTGCTGCGTAAATTATCTTGATTGGAAGAATATGGGAAAATATCAGGCTACAAAATAAATTGGGATAAAAGTGAAATTCTACCCCTTACTAAAGGAAATTATAGTCAACGTCGACTAATAACTCAATTTAGATGGCCAATAAATGGTGTAAAATATTTAGGTATAAGAGTTGATAATGATATAAAGAATTTATATAAATTAAATTATTTACCATTATTGAAAAAAATTCAAGAAGATCTTGATAAATGGATTACATTACCAATAACATTAGTAGGCAGAGTAAATGCTGTAAAAATGAATATATTCCCTAGATTACAATATTTATTCCAAACACTACCAATGCAATTACCGCAGAAGTTTTTTCAAGAGTTAAATAAATATGTGAGGAATTTCCTTTGGAAAGGCAAGATGTCAAGAATATTGTTGGAAAAATTGACATGGAAATTTGACCTAGGAGGGTTACAACTTTAAGAATTATTATAACTTTAAGAATTATTATAAAGCAAATCAACTTAGACTTATTGCATCTTTTTTTGATGAGGATAAACCAGCATGGATTAGAATAGAATTAGATAAAATAGGAGAAAATATACCAGAAGATTTTATACATAAGTGGGAATCTGAATGGATACGGGAAAAGAAAGAATCTCCTATATTAAGACGTTTGATTGATTTATGGGATAAGATAAATGTTGATTATGAGATAAAGAAATCTTTATTAACAAAGAGACCTTTAATTCAAATTAAACTTATTCCTTTTACAATGGATAACCAACTTTTATACAATTGGTTTCAAAAAGGGATTAGATATATAGGAGATTGTTTTGAAGGAGATATATTAATGTCATTTGATCAATTAAAGAATAAATACAACATATCAAACAACACTTTTTTGTTATTTCCAATTAAAGGCTTATTTAAGAGATAAATTGGGTCAAACAATGTTATTGCCGAAACCTAATGAAATAGAAACTTTAATTCAAAAAGGAAAAATTAAAAAAATTATTTCTTGTATGTATAGTTTGAGTCAAAAACAGGCAATTAAACAAGGAATTCATAAGTCAAGACAAAAATGGGAAAGTCATTTGACTATTAAAATTGAAGAAACAAGTTGGTCAAGACTATGTCTTGACAGTATGACAAATACAACAAATGTCCAGTTAAGATTAGTGCAATATAATTTTTTACATCAATTATATATTACACCACAAAAAATAAATAAATTAAACCCAAATTTATCTGATCAATGTTTTCAATGTAACCAAGAAATTGGTACATTTTTACATTCTACTTGGTCTTGTTTTAAAATTAAACCTTTTTGGACAAATTTAAGAGTTTTATTGGAGCAAATTATTGGAACAGAACTTCCACGTAATCCAACATTATTTTTACTAGGCAATATTGAAGGGATAAAACCGAAATCCAAACTGAATAAATATCAGAAAGAATTCATAACAATTGCATTGGCAGTAGCCAAAAAGGCTATTACAGTTACTTGGAAATTGGATTCATCATTGGAAGAATGAAATTTTCAGCTGAATTCCACTTGAAAAAATTACTTATAATTTAAGAGAAAAATATGAAATATTTCTGAAAATTTCACGCTCTTATTTACAAAAACCAGCATTAAATATATATGTGCTCTGAAGATAAAATAATCGGTTATTTGGGGAAAGAAATAAATATATATACTAAAGCTATTATGAACTCCGTGGAGCATGTGGGGATCTTCCGATATCCAGGCACTCTTTCTTTCTTTCTTCTGTTTTTTTTTCTCTTTCTACAGGGATAAGTTAGGGGGGAGGGGTTAAGGGGAGGGGGGAAGGGTTGATAATTTTTTTTCCTTCTGTAACTATTTGAAAATTCAATAAAAAAATTTATTAAAAAAAGGTTGGAGATGTTGTGGATAGTGTGGAGGGCTGTCAGAGGTTACAGTGGGAGATTGATAGGATGCAAAACTGGGCTGAGAAGTGGCAGATAGAGTTCAATCCAGATAAGTGTGAAGTGATTTAATTTGGTAGGTCAAATATGATGACAGAATATAGTATTAATGGTAAGACTCTTGGCAGTGTAGAGGATCAGAAAGATCTTGGGGTCCGAGTCCATAGGACACTCAAAGCTGCTGTGCAGATTGACTCTGTGGTTAAGAAAGCATACAGAGCATTGGCCTTCATCAATCGTGGAATTGAGTTTAAGAACTGAGAGGTAATGTTGGAGCTATATAGGACCCTGGTCAGACCCCACTTGGAGTACTGTGCTTAATTCTGGTTGCCTCATTACAGGAAGGACATGGAAACCATAGAAAGGGTGCAGAGGAGATTTACAAGGATGTTGCCTGGATTGAGGAGCATGCCTTATGAGTATAGGTTGAGGGAACTCGGCCTTTTTTTCGTTATTCAAATTTTTATTATTATTTATTCTTATTTTACAAAGCAGCACAGCATATCATAGAGCAAATACAGTACAGCATATTTACACAGTCATCCCATGACAAGAAAGCATATAAAACTAAGAAACAGAAACAAAATTCTAATTTAAGTTTAAATTAACATACAACCAAAATTGATCCCACGCATCTTGCATTTTTCCCTCACTGTTAATTCTTCCCAACATGTGTTCATCTTAAACATTTCCTCAGTGACGGAGGATGAGAGGTGACCTGATAGAGGTCTATAAGATGATGATAGGCATTGATCATGTGGATAGTCAAAGGCCTTTTCCCAGGGCTGAAATGGCTAGTACTAAGAGAGGACACAGTTTTAAGGTTCGTGGAAGTATGTACAGAGGGGATGTCAGGGCTAAATTTTTTACTCAGAGAGTGGTGAGTGCGCGGAATGGGCTGGCAGTGACAGTGATGGAGGTGGGTACAGTAGGGTATTTTAGGAGACTCCTGGATAGGTACATGGAGCTCTGAAGAAAAGAGGGCTATGGGTAACCCTAGGTAATTTCTAAAGTAATGTTTGGCACAGCTTTGTGGGCTGAAGGACCTGTATTGTTTTACAGTTTTCTATATTTCTATGTTTCAATGTTTCTAAAATCAGTGAGGTGTGTTCATAGGAAATGTTTTACGTCGGCTGAGCACCCAGCTGGATGGTTGTTAGAAAATGTGATGTTAGGTGATAAATTTGAAATATTTGCAGACCTTGTGTGTACCTCAGTACATGGATAATAAATGGTTACAATAACAATACTATTTATAAATTACATTATTTTCAATTGTTTTTAAAAGACTAATATTAATTTTTAATAGCTGATCTTGTACTAACTGAGTTTAGATCAGTTTATATTTACAAAAAAGTGTTTCACAATATAAGATGATTGTCAAAACTTTTTGCCGTCTAATTTTGTCCAGAACTCCGGCATTGAACTCACTGTCTGCAAATTAATCTTCTTCAAAACACAAGCAATTGCAGTTTAGAACTCTGATGGAATTTGATTGCTTATTTTAATCCCTACATATCAAGTTTCCTTGTTCATTCATACAGCAGATGGTTACATGTCCTACATCAAAGGTTAACAGTGGGAATGAGCAATAATTGAAAACAGCAATAAATAAATTCAATAACCTGAAATGAATGGAGGCAGAGCCTTCAATAAGCATAATATAATCTGATCTGGGAAGAAAAATCTTGCTGAAGGCAAGTTGGCTATACCAGCCGTGATAAAATATAACCAAGGGAAAATTCATAGTGCAACTGCAGTAATTTATTTAAGTTTCACTAAAAAATTAGCAACTTTTTTTCAATTACCTCAATTGTCATAGGACAGAGTTGCCCTGATGAACATACAATGCAAATAATTACTTAGCAGATTTATCTAAAATCCTTCTTCCTGCTGTATCAACCAAGGCATTAACCCATTTATTTTAAATAGGATAATGTCATCTAAAATGAGAGACTGGAATAAGTTAAGCATACATCATTCAAGAAAGAAATTTCCAGGCCAACAATGTTCTAACGCTGCAATGTCAGTTTTGCAAAATAAGTCTTAGATCTACTAGCAAAGGATTATTATATCATTAACTTTGTATTCACAGTAACTGAACTAACTATGAAACTAAAATGGGGTATGGGTGCTGATCAAATAAATTACCTCAAAAGCAATCAGGTTGCAATTTCATAGATGTAGGTGCTTTTCAAATGAATTCTGTGATCAGCTTAATATGTAAACAAAATTAGAAGTTAATGGAAATACTCAGCAGGTCAGGCAGCACCTGAAGAGAAATAAAGTTAACAATCTAGGTCCAAAACCCTTTGTCAGAACCGGGGAAGATAGAGAACATTAATCTTCAGTGAGAAAGAAGATGAGTGGAAGTGAAGTGGTGTAACAGAAAACCTCTGTTCAGGTG
Organism: Hypanus sabinus; assembly: GCF_030144855.1. Taxonomy (NCBI): domain Eukaryota; kingdom Metazoa; phylum Chordata; class Chondrichthyes; order Myliobatiformes; family Dasyatidae; genus Hypanus; species Hypanus sabinus. The sequence continues at coordinate 62,178,807 of NC_082719.1, read as the reverse complement.
AGACGAAGTAAGTAAATATATTAGTTAGAGGAGCAGCTGAAATCAAATTATTCTTCATTTTCTGTTGTTAATAGCGAGACCGTGCGATATGCCCAACAGGTCAAAATACAAAAAAAAACAAAATCTGATCCAAAACAATGACAGCCACAAGTACCCAGGTCTAAATGGGACTGAAAGAAATAGGCCCATTGTTAGGAATTTAATACTGAGTTCAGAAGGCTGCAACCTGTCCAAAGTGTAGATAAGCTTTTTCTTCTTCAGCTTCTGCTGTGTTTCCTTGTAACAGAGTAGGAGAATACTGTGAGAAAGGTTAGGGTGGGAGTGAGATATTGAATTAAAGTGGCAGGCAGCAGAAAGTTCAAGGTCACTCCAATAGACTGTATGCAAATATGCAGTAAAGCACTAGACTTTTTCAGTATTGAGGAGAACTCAGCAGGAACACTGATTGCAGCCCCGTAGGTTAGAAGAAGTGTAAACAAATTACTGCTTTACCTGGAAATATTGCTGGATCCTTGGATGGTGGGTTACCCCTCAAGTATCAGGCTCTTGAATTAGAGGGGATAACTTTACTCAACTTCACTTGCCCCATCACTGAATTGTTCCCCTGACCTATGGACTTACGTTCAAGGATTTTTCATCTCATATTCTTGATATTTATTGCTGCTTTACCTATTATTATTGTATTTTTATGTTTTTCTTATCTCAATCTGGTAAAACCTGAGATACAGGCATAGACAAGCACACTCATTTCTCAACTGCTAGGAATTTTCAGACAATTATAGTGGTGTTTAGTATGGTGGCTTTCAGGAGATTTACATAAATATTGCTGTGTCGGCATAATTGTTTATTGCTATGAATGTAGTGACTTTACAATGATTCCAGATGTAGATATTACTATGGCGACAAGGTATGCCCTATACATATTCCATAGTCTTTCAATTTCCTCTTTTAATTCAGCATATTTCTGTCGATTTTCACTTGCTAATATCTGTATGTTATGTGTGTTTGGAATGACTATATCTAGTAAGCAAGCTGTTCTTGTCCGTTTATCCTTACTATTATATCCAGACTGTTATTATGGATTGTCCTATCTGTAATAATGGATCAGTCATAATATGATTTGTAGGACTCTGACTCTAAAACAAGATCAGGCTTGTATTTATAGTAAGGTATGAGTTTGTATTTTAAAGCAAGATTTTGGTGAATAACATTTGCCACCTAATTGTGTCTGTGTAAGTAATCAGATTGAGTTAAACTTCTGCCGGATCCTGTCATGTGTTGGATTTTTTCTGGTTTCTCTTGGCGTTTTGTGCATTTATCATCTTGAATATGTAGGTTTTTAATGTATTTTTAATAATTTTTTTGTGTTAAGCACCTGGTCCTGTGTTGCCTCAAGAAACCCCTCTGTTTCTGGGAGGAGATCTCCAAATCTGAGCCAAGCATCTGACGCTTCCTTGTTGACATCTAGTCTGCTCAGACCATAGGGAGGTCTTCCATGGAGAGTCATACTCTTCCATTGGCTAACTTTTCCTTCAATAATGATAATTTCTTCATATTTCTGGGTTGTGCTTCCATTTAACTTTAGTGGTGTGAGCTTATCAGAATTCCATATGGTCGCATGGAGTGCTGAATCCTGTTTTTGTTGGTGAAAAATAAATAAGTTTGATCCAACTGTTGTGCATATTTTTTACGTCTATTATTCATCTTCCTCCTTCTCTCTTAGGTAGTGTTAATCTAAGTGTCTTTGAGTGTACATAGTGTTTTCTAAAATTTGTCATTTCAGTTCTTTTCTTTGTAAAATTTCCAGATCAGTTTCGGACCAAAGTATTAGGCAAAAAGAATATGGGCATAGTGAAAGCATTTGTTGCATTTGTTATATTTTTACTATTGAGCTCTGTTTGGCTGATTTTCTTAAGATTTGAAATAAATTCTGTTGATAGTTATCCCTTTATCAGACTATGGTCTATTTTCTTTGTTGATATCCCAGATACTTATATGTTTCATATTCATCCATTGGTTGTATTGTATTCTGCTGCTCTGTTTTCTATTCTACCAGTTCTATTGCATCTTTCTTTCTGTTTAATGTTCTACACTTATCTAGTCCAAAGTTCATGTTTATATCTTTAGAAAATAGTTCTACTATTTGAATTAATTGCTTTAGATTTACTGATGAAAGAATGTATATTTCAATTGTCCATGCATAGAGATGAAGAGAAGATGAACGAAATGGGGGTGAAGATATGAAAGATGAGCTAAGGAAGGAAAAAACCAAGATAGATGTGCAAGTGGATGATGCTCATATAGATTCAGGTGGCTAAGGGTGTAGTAACAGAGCATGAGAGAGAAGAGGCATGGAAAAGGTCAATGAAGGGAGAGAAATAGTAAGACCATAAGACAACAGAGCAGAAATAGGCCATTTGGCCCACTGAGTCTGCCCCATCATTCCATCATGGCTGATTATATTCTCTCTCTTTCTCAACACAATACTCTTGCCTTCCCCCACAACCTATGACGCCCTGACTAATCGCGAATGTATCATCTTTCACTTTAAATGTACCCAATGACTAGACCTCCACAGCTGTTTGTGGTAATGAATTTCACAAATTCATTGCCCTCTGGCTAAGTAAATTCCTCCTCATCCATTCTAAAGTAATGTCCTTCTATTCTGTGCTGTGCCCTCTGGTCCTAGACACACCCCACTATTGGAAACACACTCTCCACACCACTCTATCTAGGTGTTTCATATTCTGTTGGTTTCAATGAGGTCCCTCCTTCATATTTCTAAACTCCAGTCAGTAGAGGCCTAGAGCTATCAAATGCTCCTCATCCCTGTCATTCCTGGAATCGTTCTTGTGAAACATCTTTGGACCCTCTCCAATGCCAGCACATCTTTGCTTAGATAAGGGCCCAAAACATATCATATGGACATAAGAAATAGGAACAGGAGTAGCCCATCTGGCCCATTGTTCAATAAGGTCATGGCGGATCTGGCCATGGACTCATCTTCATCTATCTGCCTTTTCCCCATAATGTTAATTCCCTTACTATGCAAAATCTGTCCAACCTTGTCTTAAATATATTTACTGATGTTGCCTCCACTGCTTCATTGGATAGAGAATTCCACAGAGTTCCTCTCTGGGGAAAAGCAGTTCCTCCTCATCTCCATCCTAAAACTACTCCCCTGAATGTTGAGACTATATCTTCTAGTTTCACCCAGCAGTGGAAACAACTTTCCTGCCTTTATCTTATCTATCCATTTCATAATTTTCTAAGTTTCTTTTTTATAATTTATCTTTTTATTGAAGTTCATCATCAAACAAACATTTCCATAAGATGTATTTCAGACATTGTAGATATGTATCATATAATCATATATGTCACAAATCTACACATAGTATTTATCTGAGGTAAACACTTATAGAAAAGAGTGGAAAGAAAAAACAAGCAAAAGGAAGTAGGGAGTGATCTTTTTTTTACAACATACTCATTGATTTGTGAGAATAAAATCAGGCCTATGACCTATGAGGCATTATGTAGTTAAAACATTTTCCCAGTATGAATCAAATTGTTCCAGCTTATGATTAACAGATGCTGTTATCTTCTCCATTTTGTAAATGTCCATTGTAATTTTCATCCATGTATTTAAAGTTGAGCTCTCCTGTGATAACCATTTGTGATAACAAAATGGGAGAAGGAAGGAGGGGTAATTATATCTGAGGAAGAATGGACAACAATATGGAGATATCAATGGAAGTGTACCAGTTCACAGAAATGGAGGGAGTTTGGATGGAAAAACTTGATAAGATGTTTTATTACCCCCTCTCAGAAATCCCATTATGATAGTAACCTCCCTGTTTGCTGGAGAAATTGTGGAAATCAAAATGCAAATCATTATCATACTTTTTGGGACTGCCCTGTTATCAAAAACTATTGGAGGGGGATACACAATGCCCTACAAGACATCTTTAAATGTGAAATACCCTTAGAGAGTAAGACCATATATTTTGGATATATGCCTCAAGAATGGTTGAAAATGAATATACTGTTGGTGGCTGGTAAAAAGACTCTTACTAGGAAATTTTCTGTTTCTATAAGATCTCCTCCCATTCTTCTGAATTCCAGTGAGTGCAGTCTCAGGTGACTCAATCTCTCCTCATGGTCTAATCCTCACATCTCTGAAATCAACCTGGTGAGTATCCTCTGTGCTGCCTCCAAAGCCGGTATATCCTTCCTCAGGTAAGGAGACCAGAACTGCACGCAGTATTCCCGGTGCAGCCTCACCAGTACCCTGTATGTTTGCAGCATAACCTTCCTGCTCTTGGATTCAATCCCTCTAGCAATGAAGGCTAACTTGGCTAATTTGCCTGCTGCACCTGTAAACCAACGTTCTGTGACTCATGCACAAGTCCTTCTGCACAGCAGCATGCTGCAATTTTTTACCATTTGAATAAAAATCTAATCTTCCATTTTTCCTTCCAAAGTGGATGACCTTGCATTTACCAACATTGTACCCCTTCTGCCACTCAGTTAACCTATCTATATCTCTCTGCAGACAGTCAGTACCTTCTGCACAATTTGCTTTTCCACTCAATTTAGAATCTTCAGCAAACTTAGATACTCTACACTTGGTCCCACCTTCCAGATCATTAATGTATATTGTGAACATTAATGACCACTGTGGCACACCGTTCACCACTGATAGCCAACCAGAGTAGCACCCATGTATCCCAACTTTCTGCTTTCCTTTATCCATGCTAATACATCACTCCCAAGTCTATGCATCCTTATCTTGTGAATAAGTCCTTTATGCAGCACCTGATCGAATGCCTTCTGGAAATCCAAGCGAATAACATTCACCTGGTCCCCCCTGTTCACTGCACTTGTTATATCCTCAAAGAGCTTCCGTAAGTTTGTCAAGCAGGACCTGCCTTTGCTGAATCCATGCTATGTGCGCCTGATGGATCCATTTTTTTCAGATGCCTCGCTATTTCTTCTTTAATGATAGCTTCAAGCATTTTCCCAGCTACAGATGTTAAACTAACTGGCCTGTAGTTACCTGCCTTTTGCCTACATCTTTTTTTGAACAATAGCATTACATTCACCATCTTTCAATCCACTGGGACCTGCCCAGAGTCCAGAAATTGAGGTAAATTATCACCAAAGTTTCTACTATAACTTGTGCCATTTCTTTCAGTACCCTGGGATGTGTTCCATCAGGACCAGGGGACTTGTCTACCTTGAGGCGTAGGGGACTTGTCTATCTTCAGGCACACAAGTTAGCTCAGTACTACCCCTTTAGTGATAGGTATCGTATTGAAGTCCTCACTTCCCATCGCATCCATAAGATTTCAAAGGCACATTTAATGTCTGAGAAATGTGTACAATATACATCCTGAAATGCTTTTTCTTCACAACCATCCATAAAAACAGAGGAGTGCCCCCAATGAATGAATGACAGTTAAATGTTAAAACTTCAGAGTCCACCCCCCCAGATTCCCCCCCACACGTAAACAGCAGCAAACAACAATCCCCCATCTTCCCACTGGCAAAGAAAAGCATCGGCACCCATCACTAAGCACTCAAGCATGAGCAAGGCAACAGCAAAGACACAGACTTGCAGTTACCCCAAAGACTACATTGTTCACACAGCTTTTGTCATACCACTGGCCCTCTCTCTCCCTAATGAGGGAGAAAGAGATGTTTCTGTTTCACAGCGAGAGGGGAAACATAACGAACAATTCTCTTGTTTACGATGTTAAAAGTCCATTACGTCACTCTTTCCGAGCTCTGTGCCCAAAGATCTCAAGTCTCTGGGTACACAGCTTTAGACCTTCCATCTCCCCCAACACACCGGTCTTCTTTTCAGGCTCGACTTCTGATTCCCCGTCTCCAGAGCCACAAAAACTCGGTCCTCCAAAGGTGAGCGGAGCTCTTAGGCCAAGCTCTTGGCGTGCCGAACAATGGCCAGTTATGAAACCTCGAGAGGGGGTCCCATTCCCACAAAGAACCATAGCCAGTGTGTAACTCCAGGTCAGAGTCTTCAAAAGAACCCTGAAAGGGAAAAATAGAGATATTGAAGATGGAAATAGAACTGTTTCCAAAGCTGCAAGCGAAGGAGTTGCCGGTAGGTGCCATTAACCCTCCTAGGCTCTGCCATAACATCTCTCTTTGGGATGTTAGACATGTCCTCCACCATGAAGACCAAACACAAAATAGTAATTCAAAGCCTTGGCCATTTCTTCATTACCCAATATCAATTCCCCCTTCTCATCCAGCAAGGGACCTACGTTCTCTTTAGCCACCCTTTCCCACTTTATATAATTATAAAAAAACTCTTGCTATCCATTTTTATATTTGTGCTAGTTTATTTTCATAATCTAGCTTCCCTTTCTTTGTTGCTTGCTGGGAGGTACTTTGTTGCTTTTTAAAGTTTTCCTGATCTTCTAGTTTCCACTACTCTTGGTGACTTAGTTTGCACTAGCTTTTAGTTTGATGCCTTCTTTTATTTCCTAAGTTATCCAAGGCTGGATATCCCCACTCTTACTGTCCTTGCTATTAAGTGTAATACTGTACACTTTTGTTGAGTACCATGAAAAATCTCTTTGAAAATCTTCCACTGTTCCTCAACTGTCCCACCATATAACCTGTGTTCCCAGTCCACTCTAGCCAAATCCTCCCTCATCCCATTGTAGTCTCCATTGTTTAGGCATAATACACTGGTTTTAAATCAAACTATTACACCCTCCATTTGTATGAGAAACTCAATCATACTGTGATCACTCTTTCCAAGAGGATCCCCAACTACAGGATCACTAATTTCACCTGTCTCATTACACAGGACCAGATCTAAAATAATGTGCTCCCTTGCAGGTTCAGTAACATACTGTTCAAGAAAGCCATCATGGATGCATTCTATGAAGTCCTCCTGAAGACTGCCTCAACCAACTTGATTCACCCAATCTATGTGCAAGTTAAGGTCCCCCATGAGAACTGCTGTTCCATTTTTACAGCCTCAGATATTCCTCTGTTTATTGTCTGTGCCACTGTAATGTTATTTGGTGGCCAATAGACAACTCCCACCAGTGATTTTTTTTTCCCTTTACTATTCCTAATCTCTACCCAGATAGATTCAACATTCTACTCCTGAGATCTTATATCATCTCTCACTATCGCCCTGATCTCATCTTTAATTAAGACCATGATGCACCACCAATAACTCTCAGAGACGTGAGGTGAGGTATAGGCTTTTACTGTCTGGAAGAAAGAACAAGCAGCAATTGACCACCAGTCTACCTCCTGGAGACTGAGGCCGGGGCGGTGTCTCCAATCGCCTTTATACCAGGGTCTGTTGGAGGAGCCACAGTCAGTGGGTGGAGCCACAGGAGCAGTCAGTGGGGGGGGGGGGGGCGTGTCCAGACAGGTATATGTAGTTCACCACAGAACACTACCCCACCTCCCTTATCTTCCTGCCTATCCTTCCATGTTACCTGATGTCCTTGGATATTTAATTCCCAATACTGTCCACCCTGCAACCACATCTCTGTAATGGCCACTAAATTATACCCTTTTGTACTGATTTGTGCCACAAGTTCACTGACCTTGTTTTGAATACTATGGACATTCAAATGAAGTCCCCTTGGACTCATTGTGCTTTTAAAATCTTGCAATATTTTATTCTTTTGCACTTGACTTCTCTTCACACCACTCTTACTTTTCTCTTTTTTATCTTTTGCTTTTACTTTTTCTTTATCCACACTTTGGTATTTTATTTTATCCATACTTCTCCAATCTGTTGAACCCAACTGACTACTATTTAGTTTAAAACCCAACCCACAGCCCTGGTTATGCGATTCGCCAGGATCCAGGTCCCATCAAGGTTCAGGTGGAGCCCATCCCATTGGAACAGTTCCCTCCTTCCCAATACTAGTGCCAATTTCCCATGAATTCAAACCCACTTCTCCCATGCCAATCCTTGAGCCACACATTTAACTCTAATGTGATTCTGATTCTCGTTCTGATTCTGATTCTATCCCATCTCTCTATACTGTCCATTTCCCTCCAATCTCTCTGCATCTCGAATTACCTCTTGAACAGCAATATTCTGTCACTCTTACAACTACCCATGACAGTGCCTTCCAGGCACTACCACTCTCTGTGTATCAAGAACAAAAATTGCCCTGCACATCTCCTCTAAATTTTCGCTCTGTCACCTTGAATGTATGTCCCCTATTACTTGACATTTCTACCTGGGAAAATGACTGACTATCTACCCTATCTATGCCTCTTACAATTTTATAATAAGACCATAAGAGATAGGAGCAGAAGTAGGCCATTCATCCCATCAAGTCTGCTCCGCTATTCAATCATGGGCTGATCCAATTCTTCCAGTCATCTCCACTCTCCTGTCTTCTCCCCATACCCTTTGATGCCCTGGCTAATCAAGAATTAATCTCTCTGCCTTAAATGCACCCAATGACTTGGGCTCCACAGCCGCTCATGGCAACAAATTCCACAGAATTACCACCCTCTAACTAAAGTAATTTCTCCGCATCTCTGTTCTAAGTATTCGTCTTTCAATCCTGAAGTTGTTCCCTCTTGTCCTAGACTCTCTACCATGGGAAATAACTTTGCTATATCTAATCTTTTCAGGCCTTTTAACATTCGGAATGTTTCTATGAGATCCCCCCCCCCCCCCATTCTCCTGAACTCCAGGGAATACATCCCAAGAGCTGCCTAACTTTCCTCATACAGTAACCCTCTCATTCCTCGATTAATTCTCATGAACCTTCTCTGAAACTTCTTCATCCTTTCTAAAATAAGGAGCACAAAAGTGCACACAATACTCCAAGTGTGGTATCACAAGCGCCTTATAGAGCCTCAACATCACTCCCCTGCTCTTATATTCTATACCTCTAGAAATGAATGCCAACATTGCATTCGTCTTCTTCACCACTGACTCAACCTGGAAGTTAACCTTTAGGGTATTCTGCACAAAGACTCCCAAGGCCCTTTGCATCTCTGCATTTTGAATTCTCTCCCCATCTAAGTAATAGTCTGCCCATTTATTTCTTTCACCAAAGTGCATGACCATACAGTTTCCAAGATTGTATTTCATTTGCCACTTCTTTGCCCATTCCCCTAAACTATCTGAGTCTCTCTGCAGGCTCTCTGTTTCCACAACGCTACCTGCTCCACCACCTATCTTTGTATCATCGGCAAATTTTGCCACAATTCCATTAATCCCATTGTCCAAGTCATTGACATACAGTATTGTAAAAAACACAGCGGTCCCAACACTGACCCCTGTGTAACTCCACTAGTAACCGGCAGCCAGCCAGAATAGGATCCCTTTATTCCCACTCTCTGTTTCCTGCCGATCAGCCAATGCTACACCCATGCTAGTAACTCCCCTGTAATTCCATGGGCTCTTATCTTGCTAAATAGCCTCATGTGCGGTACCTTGTCAAAGGCCTAATGAAAATCCAAGTACACCACATCTACTGCATCTCCTTTGTCTACCTTGCTTGTAATTTCCTCAAAAAATTGCAGTAGGTTAGTCAGGCATGATTTTCCTTTCAAGAAACCATGCTGGCTTTGGCCTATCTTGTCATGTGCTTCCAGGTACTCCATAATCTCATCCCTAATAATCGATTCCAATAACTTCCCAACCACTGATGTCAGGCTAACAGGTCTTTTCCTTTCTGCTGCCTCCCACCCTTCTAAAATAGCAGAGTAACATTTGCAATTTTCCAGTCATCTGGTACAATGCCAGAATCTATTGATTCTTGAAAGATCATTGATAATGCCTCTGCAATCTCTCCAGTTATTTCCTTCAGAACCCAAGGGTGCATTCCATCATGTCCAGATTTATCCACCCTCAGACCATTAATTTTTCTAAGCACCTTCTCAGTTATAATTTTCACTGAACATACTTCACTTCCCTGACACTCATGAATGTCCGGATACTGCAGAGGTCTTCCACTGTGAAGACTGATGCAAAATACACATTCAGTTCCTCTGTCATCTCTGCATCTCTCATTACAATATCTCCAGCATCATTTTCTATTGGTCCTATATCTACCCTCAACTCTCTTTTACCTTTTATATACTTAAAAAGCTTTTAGTATCTTCTTTGATATTAGTCACCAGCTTCTTTTCGTAATTCATCTGTTCCTTCCCAATGACCTTCTTTGTTTCCTTCTGCAAGTTTTAAAAAGTTTCCCAATCCTTTATCTTCCCACTAGTTCTGGCTTCCTTGTATGCCCTCTCTTTTGCTTTTAGTTTGGCTCTGACTTCATTTGTCAGCTACAGTAGTTCCATCTTCTATTCAAAAATTTCTTCTTATATGGAATACATCTGTCTTGCACTTCCTTTGTATTTTGCAGAAACATCAGCTAATGCTGCTCTGCTATCATTCCTGCTAGTGTCCATTTCCAGTCTACTTTGGCCAGTACCCCTCTCATGCCATTGTAATTTCCTTTATTCCACTGAAATAGTAACACATTGGAATTTAGTTTCTGCTTCTCAAATTTCGAAGTGAACTCAGTCATATTGTGATCACTGTTCCCTAAGAGTTCCTAACCTTAAGCTCTCTTATCACCTCCCGATCATTGCACAACACCCAATCCAGCACAGCCAATCCCCTAGTGGGCTCAACAACAAGCTGTTCTAAAAAGCCATCCCTTAGGCTTTCTACTTCCCCAACAATTGTCATGACATTCCCTTCTGACATGACTTTTCTATCTCCTGCTGTAATTTGTAATCCACGTCCTGGCTGCTGTTTGAAGGCCTGTATACAACTGCCAGTAGGGTCCTTTTACCCTTGCCATTTCTTAATTCTACCCATAGAGACGCTACACCTTCCAATCCTATTTCACCCCTTGCTAATGATTTTATATTATTTCTTATACACAGCACCACACCACCCCTCTGCCTACTAAACTATCTTTCTGATACACTGTGTATCCTTGGACATTCAGCTCCCAATGGCAGGCATTCTTTAGCCAAGTTTCAGAGATGGCCACAACGTCATACTTGCCAATCTGTAGCTGAATTTCAAGATCGTCCATTTTATTTCTTATGCTGCATGCTTTCAAATATAGCACTTTCAGTCCAGTATTTGTTGCTTTCTGTTTTAACTGCACCACGCCTCTATTGCCTTGTAGATCATTACACCAGCTGTGATTATACCTCATCTCCTCCCTATCCTTTCTATCATCTCTGTTGCAGGCTATCTTTGATTTATTTCTGTTTTCCCCTTCCTCCGCCCTATCACTCTGGTTCCCATCCACCTGCCAAATTAGTTAAAACCCCCCTGAACAGCTCTCTTTAACCTGCATGCTAGGATATTGGATCCCTATGGGTTTAGGTGTAACCCGTCCTTTTTGTACAGGTCATACCTCCCCCAATGATTCAGAAACCCAAAGCCCTGTCCCCTACACCAGTCTCTCAGCCACGCATTAGTAAGCCTTATTATGCTATTCTTGCACTCGATAGCATGTGGCACAGGCAGCAATCCTGAAATTACTACCTTATTCAGGTGAATTCAGAGAAAGAATAAGGCAAATGAAGGACACAACTTGCTACATAAAGGTGGGCAGAATGTGCTGACTGGGCAGATCAAGGCATGAACAGATTTGAAGCTAATAGACTTGAGCTGATCCCTTTTGAACACAGGGAGTCAACAAACCTTGGCAAGGATTGGGGTGATGGATTTCTGTACCATTGTGCAGTGTTCTGAATAAGTTGACTGGGAAAGCTGCCAAAGGGATAATAGGATGAAATTTATCCTCGGAGCAACTGAAGCACACTTTAAGAAGTTCATCAGCAGAGGAGCTAAAATATAAATGAGGGCAGGAGATAAGCCTGGGACTGAAGAAGGTCAATTTGGTGATGGACTGGATGTATATTATGAATCTTGCTTTAGAGTTGAACAGAATACTAAAGTGAAGCATTAATGGATTCAGCCTGATAAAGCAAACAGAAAGCCAAAGATAAATGGTAAAATTGATCAAGCTGCCATCAATCCGACTAAAACTGAACCATGTTATGACTTATATAGGACTTGATTTTAGATGAGTTGTTAGTAGAGAAAGAGGCAAATGTAGTCAGCTTACAAACTAATGTTATTCCTTTGGTTAACAATTCTACAGATCAGTAGCATATGGATGCAGAATGGAGATGGATATATGATCACATGAAATAGATGGTGTTGTTGAATTGATTTTGTTTGTTGCAATGTTGTAAAAGCAAATTGTTGATATTCCGCAAACATTAGATGGCTTAGCTTTCTTATACTTCTACTAAACCCGTTGGAACAACATTTATTATTAAGTGTCTTCAAGCCTTTCATGTCAATGAACCCATGAACGCTACCTCATTATTTTTGTTTTTCTTTTTGCTCTCTTTTTGCACTACATCCATAACTTAATTTTTAATAAATATATTTTTATTTTAATTTTTCATTTTTAGTATGTATTGCAATGTACTGCTGACACAAAACAACATTATTTCACACATTTGCCTGTAATATTAAATCTGATTCAAATTCTTTTCCTGAAATGATCCTACAATGAACCATATACATCCTACCCTAATGTCTCCACTCCCATCACAACTTACCTTTGCAGGAATGCTCTGCATTAAGTATTCAATTTTCTCAATGTTCCCAGGCAACAATCCCCTCCTACTTCATTGACTATTTCAATGTCTTTCTCTATTGCTTTCAGAGAAGGCCAACATTAATGGTTTTAGATTCCCAGAAGTGCACATTTGCAGATGGCCAGGAGGCAAATGTAAAATTATGAATAAAATGTACATAAAAAATAGTTTGATGTTAAAATTTATTATCAAAGTATGCACACCAAATATAACCTTTGAGATTCATCTTCTTGCAGGCAGCCACAAAACAAAGAAACACAATAGAATCATTCTGGCCAAGGTGGCGACAGTGAACAGTGATTCCTTGGGCAACACCTCCCAGAGAGCAAATCTTTCCAATTATTTCACTTTTACGAAGTCTTCTGCTTGTTCTTGTTGTCTTGTTTGTGTCAGGGAAACTGTTGGAGCCTTTGACGTACAGTTGGAACTCGATTGAAGGATCAAGTGCTATGCAGTATCTGGAGGAGCTGCCTTGTGGAGATCAGAGACAGTGGGGGTGGTGGGCCAAAGAGGACCGAGAACACGAGCTGACTCGTGGAAAAGACCAGACAAGGCAATGGGTCTTGAATGACTCCACCTTGAAGCATCAAGGTGAATGTGGAAGGGTCAGCGATGGCTCCCAACAGAGACAGTCCGCAGCCCGATTGGCACGTTCGGACCTGCGTCAGTGCTGTTGGTCCATGGTCAGCGCACTCAGCTCTGGATTGGTACAATCGATCCCAGATTAGCAGGTTTAACCTAGATTGATGCATTCGATCCCAGATCGGCACTTTCAACCTGGATTGGTAGCGTTCGGATCCAGGTCGACAGTCACTTTTTATGGAAAGACTGAGTTCATGAAGCTGCTCTCCTCTTATGTAAATGAAAAGACCTTTCCCTTATTCTGAGATCTATGTGATTATTGGGCTGTACCTTACATTGGTTTCCTTCAGTTTTTTTGGTGTTTCTTGTGGATCATTGGTGTTTGGATGATCGGTTTGGGTTTGGGTTTGGGTATTTGATCCTCCGCAACATTCCGTGTGGGAATTTAAACTGGAGGTGGCAGTGTTTTTTTACAAGGTCAAGTTGCCAGCTCAACATCAACCCGGTAAGGATGGAGAGCGTGCTCGGGAGCGGTCTGTCACTGGATTGAACTCAGGAACCTCCGTTCTCGATCCCAACGCTGATCTCACTGCGCCACTAGCTGACCAGATGTTAATTCTGTGTGTAAGAGGAGGGGGTTTGGGGTTTGGTGCTACTGTCAATGTTCTTTTCTGCAAGTTAGGGGTCGAGGGTTGTTATGCGTAGGGGGTTGTCGATTGCTATTGTGGCTGTTTTTTGCTGTGAGCAGGGAGGGATTTGGGATCTGCAGGTTTTATTTCTTTGCTGTGCTGGTTGATGGGGGGCGGTGTAGTTGATGTCTTTTCCTTTATCAACTCCCATGGTCTTTCTGTATTTAATGGCTATCTGGAGCAGAAAAATATCAGTTGTATTACACATGCTTGCTTTGACACTAAAATGAACCTTTGAACCTTTGAGACTCCTTGATAAACCACACACAACAAAGAGCACCAAACATCTAGAACGTCCAGAATCAGAATCTGGTCTAACAACACCGGCATATCGTGTGACATGGGCTGCGGAGTCCCCGAAAGCCAACCCACTAGCCACAGAGTCAGTTCAGTGCCGAGCTGAGTGAAACCGGTCCAGGAGTACGATGGCTGCAGAGCAACAACTGCTCCCGGACTGGGCAGCTTGGGTCCCAAGACTCCAGCCCCTCCTGTGGGAGATGAGACAAATGCAGGCAGAGAGCATGGATACAGGAGGGGATCTTGGTTGGCACGGAGAAACACGCTGGTTCATTTTCTGTTCTGCTTTAATCTGGCTCGACACTTTAATTGGCAAGTAGTAGAGCAAGGCACAGGCTGCTGTTCCTCTCTCAGGTTTCAACACAGTACCCCTCCAAGCAATGGCCAACCTGGCGATAGCCATACCTGCATTCTCAAGACTCAGGTTTGTTCCATCCTTCCAGAGAAGTTCATTTCTCCTTGTGAAACAAACTTCTGCTTTTTCATTTCAATGTTTCAAAATTACATTTCTTAATGGGAAATTACAAGCTGCATAGCTTCTGAACAATGCAGTGATCATAGATCAGAAGAAGTCTATCTAGTAGCGATCTAGCAATTTTGTGAAGTATTTGCAAAATGCTGCCGTATGTCATCAGCACCATCTTGAAAGTGGGACAGGATGGAATTAGTAGCTCTTTCTGAATGTGATAGGCAGAATTGCTCTCTGTTTCATAAATTGCATATGATTCTGATATTGCACTCCCTTATGTTCCATGTGATTGATTGATTGACTGAAAATGTTATACTTACCTTTACTGGGTAATCAGTAAGCAGAGCTGACAACCTGGGTGAAGCAGTGTCACCATATTTTGATTCTATATCACTGTATCTGATTCTGATATAAATTTCAGTTGCTGTGAACTGCTTATTCTGCAGAAAACACACAACCAATTCAATGCTTTTAAATATTATCTGTATCGAACATGCACTTGCATTGATTATACAGAGGAAGCTGGAGAGGACTGTACAATTACAATATTTGAAATAAATTTGGACAGGTATATGGTTACAGGTAAAAGGTACTAACCCAGATGGACATTTTGGTTGGCATGGATGAGTTTGGTGAAAGCGCTTGTTTCTATGACTCGATAGCTTCATGAAGCTATTTCATACTTGTTTTCCCAGTACCACAGAATGTTGGAAAACTTGGGGTTTGATCCAAAATGTTGTGTTATTAACAGCACACATGCTACAGAAGAAATACAGAAAATGTACTTAGATTGTAGCTTTCATTTTCAGGCTAGTATCTGTAATTTACAATGCAGATAGTGGGCATTTATTTAGCTTTCTGAACTATTCATTTAGGGGAATATGAAAAAGAACTGGGTTCTTGAAAGGAATAAACATATTACTTACCTTGGGGTATTTTGCCCAGGAGAAGAGGATGCCTGTCCAAAATGAATGTACAAAGTGGATTTCATGGAATTATTTTATTTCAAACATAAAAATGGAAAAATAATTTGATGCTATGTTATTTACAAATGACTGCAATCTTCCAATAATTTTCTACTTTTTGTCAGTACAACATATTCCAGAATCTTATAATGGTTTTTGGAATAGGGATGAACCTTGTAAAGGACTGCCAGACATTAATTACAAATGAGTGATAAAATTGAAATCCAGAGTAATATTGAGAAGTTCTCTCCAGTATGGTATTTTATATAAAATGTTGTGGAACACATCTTTCAATACTAAGTGTAATATTTCCAAGGAGCAGTTGTATTAACATTCTTCTAGTAAAGAAGAATCTTAATTTTCTGGGGCTTTAGTGCACCATACAGTATATCAGTGCACACCACATAGTAAAGATATCACACAGGAAATTAGACTCTAATTTCGTATTTTATGCTCATATTAGTGCTAAATACTTCTCTTTTTTTCCAATCAGAAATTTTCAATTCACAGTTAACTGATTCTGTGCTGTACTTTTCTATGACTATGACACAATAAAATCTGAGAAAACCTGTAGTTGTGCAGATTTAAAAAAATCATTTCCCACCATAAGAGTGAAATACGAAACCTCTGTGGTTGAAAATATCCAAGTTAATCATATGTGTGCTTTACGATTTTCCTCTCATCATCTATAGGTTGTAGCGCTGTTGACGTTTCGGGCCAAGACCCTTCGTCAGGTCTCGGCCCGAAACGTTGACAGCGCTTCTCCCTATAGATGCTGCCTGGCCTGTTGTGTTCCACCAGCATTTTGTGTGTGTTGTTGTTTGAATTTCCCTCATCTGCAGATTTCCTCATGTTTGATCTATAGGTTGTTATGTTTTGTAGCTCCAAATTATAAATGTAATTGATAGAAAAACACACAGCTGGGAGATTGTGTATTAGTTTTGTTTTAATTTTAGCAAGGTGCATACTTATGACATAGTGGTGTAATGACAAATGCCATTCATGTGCTTTTACTTATAATGTATATAAACTATGAAAAGAATGCTTCACTAAGCAACTTACAATATTACTCAAATATTACTGAAATATTAAATATACTACACTCCTCCCTGCTTAGATATAAAGTCCAACTCAATATAGAAATAAATCTCAACTCAAGTATGTAAGGTTTTTCTCTCCAGTCATCATTCATATACACAGTATACTATATAATACAACTACTATATAGACATTGACAGCATAGTAAATTTTGTATCGTCCAACTCAGTCCTTAAGACATAATTGCAGCGGAGGATTTCTTACACCTGTGGGATAACGTCTTTCCTGACAAGAGGGGCTTACTCTACTTGGCAGGTGAGATTTGTTGCTGTGAAGCAATCTCAGGTTACGGGCCTCCTCTGTGGCGGTTGTAAAAGATGATGTTGAGCTTGCAGGAAGAGGTTCTGACAACTCTGGACACCTTACTTCTCTAGCAGTTAACTGATCAATATGTTGTTTCCAAGTACCCACGCTTGATCATCTCTGTAGTTCCTCGCAGGAACTGCTTGTCCAGGATTGAAAGCTCAAATGTTCTTGATTGAGGAGCTTTCAATTTGTCTCAGCTGTTTGTCCTCCATACTCCTCCTGTGATTTGGCTTAAAGAGATCTAAGTGTGAGTGCAAGGGATGACCCAGGAACAACATAACTGGTGTGGAGCATTCTGCATTGTGATAATGCAAGGAGGAAATTGATGAACTAATGATTCAGTGCAGTGTGTTTCGCTGATATTGATCTTTAGACTCTGCACAAACCATTCTGCCAAGTCATAGAGAGCTAGATGGTACGGCGCAGATATAATATGCATTATTCTATTCATTCTCAGGAATGACGAAATAGCTCTGCAACAAACTGGTCTATTGTCACTGACAAAGTGTTGTGGAACACCAGTCCTTGAGAAGAGGCTTCTCGGCACATCAACAGTGTGGGAGGCTGGAGTGGAGGCTATTGGGAACCCTTCTAGCCACTTTGTAGTGGTATCCACTACTACCAAGAAGTTTGTGCCCATGAATGGTTTTTAAAAAGCATGAATCCTGTGCCAGGGCAATATGGGCTATTCTCAGGGATGGAGACACACTGTTCTTGGCATCTTCTGGACATGTTGGCATCATGAACAGTGCATGGCAGGGCAACTTGCTCAGTCTGCTGTTGTATCCATGCCACCAGTCTGAGCTTTGAGCTAATGCTTTCAATTTGACCACACCTGGATGAATGGCACGTCGCTCCTCCAACACTTTAGCTGTCAGCTGGGATGGTACAATAAATCTCAATCCCCACGTAAGTTCATGGCAAGATCGTTCTGGTGCTGACAAAAATGGGGGAACTGGAATTCCTGCTGCACTTTCCAGCTAATTTGGATTGTCATGTCAACCTGAGACAGTGAGGTCTTTTCTGGTTTCCCTTTGAATCATCTTTGCCATAACAGGGAGAGTTTTGATTTGCATTAGGGAGAATATGTTGAGAGGAGTGCCCTCTTCTGCAAATTTTTTAGTGTCTGTACTATCTTGCAGAACCTGGTCCATCACTTTCTGCCAGCATGCAGCTGCAGATGCTACTCCAAAAGTAAGCCTATTATGTTGATAAAGCCCTTTGTGTGTTTTTATGTTGAGAAAAACTTCGGACTCTTCTTTCAACTCCATCTGTAGGCCTCCACTGTCTACTTTGCTGGTGTTTTCCTCCAGAAAGGTTTGCAAAGACGTCCTCTATCCTGGCAGAGGGTATTGATCTACTTTCAGTACTGAGAAGATGTTGACCTTAAACTCATTGCAGATCCTGAATAAATCCATTCTACTTGGCCACTGGGACTACTAGTGTTGCCAAGGGCTCCACTCAAACTTGGAAAGAATTCCTTTCCTTTCCAATTATCTAGCTCATTGGCTAGTTTATTATGAATGGTATAAGAAATGACATGGGCTTTGTAATACATAGGTGTGGAATTTTCATTTAACACTATTTTACCCTTGATATGTTTGAGTTATCCGATACAAGCTTGAACACTGCTGTGGCATCATTCAGTATCTTTCTTAATTTGCTTTTAGTTGACTCTTTTACAGGGGATATGGCATGCAAATGGTGGATAGATCTCCAGTCAAGTTGTAGTTATCTCAGCGAGTTCCAGTCCCACAATACTGGCCTTCCCGCTTTTACCACATACAAGCCCAATGTGGTAAATTATTTCACAGTTACAAATGTCATTCCCACAGAGTTAACAATTACCCAAAATAAGACTTATTTGGATATTTGCAGGCTTCAGTTCAGTATCTTTGAAATGCAATTCAAACTTATTTTGTGGAATCACTGAAACAGCTGGGTTAGAGTCTAATTCCATTTTAATTAATTTGTTATTCACTTCTGGTGTAAGCCATATTGCTTGTCTATTGTTAGTTTTGACATTGTAAATCCCAAGGCTACCCAGTCATGTGTACCTCTTATCATTGTCAGATTTTTCCTCAATAACAAATTGACTCCTTTTGAAACTGCAACTCCACTTTTTAGCTTTTTTGCTTCCTTCTGCAGTCCACATATATTTTTGTACTCTTTGTATGTGCCCTACTTTGCTGCATCTTCTGCAAGTTTTGTCTTTAAATTGACAACGGTCTGGTGTGTGTGAGCCCCTGCCACAGCAGTAACACAGTTTGTTTGGCCAGGCTGTTTTCTGTTTAAACTTTGCTATTTTGTTCATGCTCACTTTCATTCCTGACTGCAACTCTATGTTATCCCTGTCTGTTGTTTCCATTGATATAGCAACTTCAACTGTTCTTTTAAATGTCAGTTCGGAGCAGTTTTTGACTGCTTTCTTGTAAGATTCCACAGTCTAAATGATCTCAGTGCATTACTAATCCCATCACTGAATTGAAATGCTCAGACAATCTCTTCAATTCACCCACAGATGCTGAAATAGTCTCCCCTTCCTTTTGCAGAATCAAAAAATGAAACCTGAAGATTCTGCAGTCAATAATGGCTTTGGATCTAAATGCTCCAGCATTACTTTCACAATATCAGCAAAGCTCTTTTCAGCTGATTTGGTTGGAACAGCCAATCCTGCAAGTGAACTGTATGCTTTTCAACTCAATGCACTCAGGAAAAACTGGCACTCGCTTTTCATTGACTATTTCCTTTTCTTCAAAACTCTGCTCAATTTGCTCAGTATACATCAACCAATTATCTCTTGTGCAATCAAATGCATCTAAACTTTTCAATGTACCCAGCCATTCCTGCTTCTTTTTATTTATAATTATTATCACCCAGTACTCATTGTTTATGAACTCATGCACTTGTCTGTTTTCTTTTTTTTAACTCAACTATTTTACTTCTCTTGCAAAGAAAAAAAAACTTTGCTGTTTTAAAAAATTCAAATGCCTTTCTGTGCTTTGTTTTAAACTCAAACGCCTTACTGCAATTTTTTAAAACTCAGATGCTTTGCTGTGCTTCCCCAGGTAGGTAGACACCTTGGGTTTATTTAAAATTTCCTTGTTGCCACTTTTATGCTTTGTAACTCCAAATCTTAAAACGAAGTGAAAGAAAAACACGACTGGGAGATGTGTGTCTTTGGTTCATTTTATTTTTGCAAGGCACATATTTATGATGTAGAGTCATAATGATGTATGCTATTCACATTCTTTTACATACATCCCTCTGTGAACTATACAAATAACAAAGATTGCTTCACCAAACAACATATTTATGATATTACCCAAATATTACTAAAATATTAAATTCACAATGTAGGTATTATGTCCCAAATGGGTAAGCACACATCTAACTCTCTGCTCATCTGTGCTTCCCCCAGTAGCAATTATACAAACCAGGTTCAACATACTGGTTCCTGATCTGATGGACTGCTGAAGAGAGTTGGCCAACTAAGTCTGCATTCATTAGACTTTGGAAGAATGAGTGGATTAGAAAAGACAGATAAAGATTAGCTTTATTTGTTACATGAGCATTGAAACATGCAGTGAAATGCATCACTTGTGCTAAATCGAATCAGCGAGGAGTGTGCTGGGCAAGTGTTACCATGCTTCTGTATCCACAGGGCATGCCCACAAGTCACTAATACTAACTCTAATCTTTAGAATGTGGGAGGAAACCGAAGCACCTGGAGGACACTCATGTTGTCATGGGGAGAACACACAAACTCCTAGTAGACAGCAACGTGAATCTTATAGGCTGGTGCTGGAAAGCAATTGCACTAATGTCTATGCTACTGTCTTCACTACAGTGCTGCCCTTTACACTACCATGCCATTCTTTCAAAGAGGTGAACTCATTGAAATACAATTCTGATAGGAATTGACAGAGTGAATACAAGAGGATGCTTCTCCTGGTTTTGAAGTTCAAGTTTAATTATCATTCAACCATAGATGAACATAGCCAAATGAAATAGCATTCCTCTGGGGCCAAGGCGCAAAACACATAGTACATAAAGCACTTATTGTTACAATTTCAGAAAGACATAGTCACAAAGAAGAGAAAAAATTATATAGCCCAAATTCCTGAATGGCATGATTGTAGATTATCTTGGTCCATTTTGTTCTTCCATTGAGCAAACACTGCAGGGCAACACTGCGTGAACACAGGAGGACAGCACTGACAGGAGGGGCCAGCCTCCAACGAAGCATGATTCCAGCATCCCCAGAAGAAGCCATTTCTCTTTCCCCTGAGCTGCTGCAACAGGTCGTTGCATTCAAGGTGACCCCTTGGCCAAGGCTTAATTCCTATCACAACTGAAGCAACGCAGCTCCCCCACCATCGCTTGTTCCCAATGAACAGTTTTTACATTATTCTATTTTACCATTGTCCAACAGGGTCTTGTGATCTCAATAAAAATGTCCAAGTTAATCACTCATTCCATTTGTTGGATGATGCACCATCTTGGCATAATCCAGGTGATGCCACAAGTCCAGCTAACAACACAACAATAATACACATTAAGTCCACCTCCATCACTATCGAGCAACTCGCTGATGGTATAGACCTGTGATACTTGGTGTTCTTAGTATCCAGCATGGCTTGCGATCATAAAAAGACTTATAAGACAAAGAGATGCACCTTTTTTTGGACCATGAATGGCTGCTGCATCTGAGCATGCTGCCACCCTACTGGAAGTTAGATAGTTTACAAGAAGCTAGAAGGGTTAAAGATGAAAGGTTATCATCTCAGAATGTTGGCTAGGACACTGAGGACCAAAATGATGAGAAGTTTTTACCAATTAGAGGCTGAAGAATTTGTGGGATCCTCTACCACAGAAGTCCATAGAAGTCATATTTCAGAAGGAGATAAACACAATTTTAGACACAAAAGGCATCTGGGGTTACAGGAAGAGAATGGGAATAAGGTATTAAGATAGAGGATCAACCAGGATCACACTGAATAGGAGAGCAGACTTGAAGGTTAGAAAGAACTATTACTGCTCCAATATTTCTATGATTCTAGGTTTCTATGCCTGGGCTTTAAACACAACAATAAAAAAAATGACACTGATTATTAGTCATTTGGTTTTGAAACACTCATCTCTGATGTCTAAATTATTTACACCCTACTATTTATCATCCAAACAAAAGTGTCTGCAAACCAGTACATATGAAAACATCAATAATTGGATTAGTGTTCTTCCTCGCTTTATATGGTTCTTGAAAGTTTATAAATATCTAATATGTATTTTTCTATCCAAAGTAAAGCATCAGTTATTTAAAAATATACATTATTTTAATGGTGATTAAGAGTTCTTCATTAGCTGTTGCCTTGAAAAATTTTCAGTTGTCATCTAATTGCATTCCAGGAAAGCTTGCTGTACTGTTTTCCTTTTGTAGGTAGCCTATTGAAATGAATAAATTTATCCTGACAAAAGTGACACAGCCAGTCGCTTCATGCTGCTACCTGCACAAGTTTGAGTGATTTAGTTGCGTTAATATCAGATTCATTTTTTGGGCTGTATATGGTGACATATATGTACTTTGCTAATAAATTTACTTAGAAATTTTGAACTTTGATATAATGGAAAATAACACAACTCCTCTTCAAATTATATTGGCACTTAATTTATGACCACTTGCAGGTATTTAAAGTTATTGTTTTCTAAATGAAGTTTCAGATAATATAATTTGATGGGATGATAAGGTCTTTGGTGAAATTAATGTTCTGAAATTTGAGGATTCATTTTCAGATAATTGTTTTCTGAAGATTAGTGCAGTAGACCCAACAAACTTATTTAATGTCAATTGAATTTCCCTGGATATAATGGTCTCTCGCTCTTAGAACTGTATCTTCCTAATGAGTATATTAAAGTGGTTGAATTGGCAAACATTTCCCTATGCAGTCTAATCTATGTTCATTGTTAAAATTAACTTATTTAATTTGCAAAAGTAAGACTGTAACTCAAAATATTGTAATGTATTTCTATTATACACTAGTAGCTGTAAAGTTTTAATCTTCATTGTAACGTTACCAACCTAAAGAAACAAAACATATTCAGTAATAATTATATGAATATGACCTGCTTGATGGTTTATCTCATGGATATAGTTGAAAATGCAGAAGAGTTTGTGACAATAGGAATGAATCAAGATACAGTATGATTAATTGCAATCCATCTTGATTATAAAGTGCTTAGAATAGATATGGATGTGGCATTGGATCTCATGTAAGGTTGGGAATGACACTGGATGATAAAGGAGTGAATAGAAGCATAAGTCTGCATGGTGTACAACTTAGCCAGTTTGTCTCCTCAATCCTCACATCCACTGGAGCTAAAAACCTAAAATATGCACAAAAATATTTTGCCAGTCCTCAGCAGATGAAGTTATTCAAGAGTAACTGCAGTTTCAAAATTTGTCACTGTTCTAATGCAGCAAACCTTGGCAGACATTTTACAGAAAAATACTGTACCATATTAATCATTTATTTATTATGCAAGCTTGGAGGTATACAGTATGTTGGACAGAGAAAAGTCCCATCTTTAATTGATGCCTCCTGGTCAGTTAGATAAGGTCTTAGTTTAATGCATGTTTGGCTGCACAGCACTTTTCTCATCTGCATTGGTTAGTCAAACTAGATAATATGCTTAGCAAGACACCATTGGTCATAATTTGTATTTTCCATGAGGTAGTAAGCTGTAAGAAGAGAATGGATGTTGAGGATGAAAGGGTTCTTTTGTTTGGAAGGTTTGGAAGGTTTTGTTTGGCTACATTCATTTTAACTGTAAGGTAGTTTTGTGAGGACTGGGTATCGTTTGTTACATTCTTTTCTTGGGAAGGGTCTTACTTTTGACCCCTTCACCCTAAGTTCCACACCCTCCATGATGCTGAGTTCATTTCTGTCCCCTCTGTCTCTGAGTCCACTTCTGTGGTAAGAATTTTCAACCCTGCACCAATGACCACACGTCCCGTCTCCAACCCTCCTCCTCTTCTTGGACACCTCACTCTGCCTGCTCTGGATCTGTTCATTTCTAATTGCTGATGAGACATCAACTGGCACAATTTCAGCACTCTGTACTCTTCCTCGAACCTTATCCCCTCTGAACGCATTGCCCTCCACTCTTTCTGCACCAATCCCAACCTCACCATCAAACCCACAGACAAAGGATTGTTGCTGTGCGGTGGACTGACTTCCACCTTGCTGAGGCCAGGTGACAACTATTAGACACCTCTTGACAGTGTTCCCACTATGGACCATCAGAAAATTGTCCCCAACACCATCACTAACCTCAACTGTAGACAACTTCTGTCTACTACCGTAGTTCCCTTATCCCTCATTCCATGTTAGTACCACCCACCCAAGGTCCACAACCCGGACTCCCTGGGTAGCCCATTGTCTCGGCCTGCTCCTGCCTCACTGAACTCATGCCCACATACCTCAACTCCATTTTATCCCCTGTGGTTCAGTCCCTTCACACCTACATCTGCAATACTTCACATACTCTCGATCTGCACAACAATTTTCAATTCCTTGGCCCTGACCACCTTATTTTCACTTGTCCTTATACATTTCTATCCCACATCAAGACAGCGTTAAAGCTCCCTGTTTCTTTGCCAATGAAAGAACCAACTGGTTCCCCTCCACCATGACCCTCCTCTGTCTGACAGAACTAGTCGTCACCCTCAACAATTTTTCCTTCGGCTCCTCTCATTTTCTCCAGACTTGAGGAGTAGCCATGGGCATCCACATGAGCCCCAGCTATGCCTTCCTTTTTATTGGCTAGATAGAACAGTCCATGTTCCGAGCCTTCACTGGTAATGCTTGCCTACTCTTCCTGCACCACATTGATGATTGCATTGGTGCTGTTTCATGCACCCATGTTGAGATCAAATTCATCAGCTTTGCCTCCATCTTTTACCCTGCCTTGAAATTCATTTGGTCCATTTCTCCTTTCTTGATCCTTTCTTCGTTTTCATCTCTGGAGATAATCTCTCTGCTATCATCTTTCATAAGCCTACCAGTTACTGTTATCTTGCCTATACCTTTTCCCACCCTGTCTCCTGTAAAAATGCTATTCCCTTTTCTCAGGTCCTTTGTCTCTGCTGAATCTGTTCCCAAGATGAGGCTTTCCTTTCCAGGACATCAGAGATGTAGGTCCTTCTTCAAACAATGGGGCTTACCTTCCTCCAACATTGATGTTGCCCTCACCCGCATCTCCTCCATTTCCTGGACACCCCTGCTCATCCTATTTTCTTGCCGCCTTTACAAGAATTCCTCTTGTCCTCATCTACACCTCTTTCTCCAGAACTTCTGCCATCTTCAAGTGGATTCTACTGCCAAACATATCTTTATCTCCTCACCACCCTCCAATGTCTGCAGGGATTGGAATGGTCTTTGATTCTCTTGTCGATTCATCCTTCCCCACTAATCTCCCTCCTGACACAAATCTTTGCAAGGGACAGAAATGCTACACTTGCCCATTCACTTCCTCCCTTCAAGGTCCCAAACAGTCCTACCAGGTGAGGCAACACTTCACCTGTGAATCTGTTGGGGTCATCAATTGTATGCAGTGTTCCCAATGTGTCTTGCTCTACATCGATGAGACCTGTCCTAAATCTGGAGGCTGCTTTCTTGAGCACCTCTGCTCCACCTGCTAAAATCAGAGTTTTCAGTTGCCAATCATTTTAATTCTTATCCCCAAACCTGTTCCAACATGTATGTCTATAGCCTCCTCTTTTGCCACAATGAGGAGTAACTCCTCATATTCCATCTAAATAGCTTCCAGCCTGATGGCATAAACATTGACTTCTTCTTCTGCTAATTTTTTCCTTCTCCCTTCTCTTATTCCTACTCTAGCTTCTCACTTCTCCTCACCTGCCTATTACCTCCAACTGGTACCATCCTTCTTCCCTTTGATGCATGGCTCACTCTCCTCTCCTATCAGATTTCTTCTTTTATAGCCTTTTACCTTTCCTACCCACCTACCTTCACATATCACCTCTTAGTTAGTCCTCCTTCCCCTCCTTCCACTTTTTTCTGGAACTTTCACCCCTTCCTCTCCAGTCCTGAAGAAGGGTCATAGCATGGACCATTTATTCATTTCCATGGTTGCTGCCTGACCTTCTGAGTTCCTCCAACATGTTGTGTTTGTTGCTCTGGTTTTCCAGCATTTGAAGAATCTTTTATGCTTAGGATTCAGAAGCTCACTCACTTGAAAGCTGGCAGTGAAGTCAGAGCTGCCCATTTCTTTTACTTCAGAGATTCCTGCATGCAATCTAATTGAAGCCTGTCACACAAAATAACATTAGGCATACTTTCTGAGATGCTAACAGCTTAAGCATTCTATCAGATGAAGCACAAAATACTGAGAATAGAGTCTACAAAATACATCGAAGTTTATCATCAAGAATGCAGTTTCAATACATTCATGAATAATTTAATTTGAAAAATTGTTGGATTCATATTCAATAATTCGTATTCATATTCAAAATTCATATTCTGACGCTACTCAGAAACTTGGCCTAGGACCATACAGATAAAAATGGAGGAGAATATGATATGATAAGAACATCTCAGAGAAGAAAGAGGTAGAAAGGATGTGGACTTTCAGCTGCAAAGAGATCAAAAACATGTTCATGGAGGTGACAATTTGCCCCTACAGTTGGCTTCTCCGTTTAAAAATCTGCCTGGAACTACAGAAGTTGTGTACCTGGGATCCTAGATCTCTGTGATTCATGTACAAAGGCAACCAAAAATACTTCATTTACACGTGGCTTTAAAGATCTATTTGTGAGGAGCACCTGTTTGGAAACAAAGGAGCAGTATGTTTGGAAACGTTAACAAATAGTGACAAATCTTTCAATTACAGTCCAAAGTTAAAACTCAGAGTCAGATTGGTTCCAGAGTTTATTCTTCTCCCTAGATGCTACCTGATCTGCTGAATTCCTTCAACATTTCGTGTGTGTTGCTCTGGATTTCCAACATCTGCGTAACCTCTGCATTTGTGGAATAAAATACTTTAATCTGGATCCTAAATCTATTTACTTAGAAACTATTTGCTCTTAAGTAAGTATGGATCCATCAGGGTAGATGTAGAAAATGCATTTCCACTGGTCAAGGACTTAGAGAACAAAGAGAGTTTCTTTACCTTCATCTGAAATAAACTCATACGTGTTTCATTATTTTATTGGGCACTATGCCTTGACCCTGAAACAGTTTAAAAAAATACATAAAAACTGCTTTTTCCAAGATCTTTAAAAACCAAGATTTCATCCCTTTGAGAAGCATTAAAACTCACCATGCATGACTCAGCAGGAAGTTGCTGTAAGATTTGCAACCTGACACATGGGAAACAAGTCAGCCTGCCGAATGAGTTCTTTCTATGTAGATGCCAGGGGAAAATAGGAGAGGAGGGGGAGCTTCTCTTTGGAGTTGTGAGATCAGTGAAGGATTGAAGAAAATAGAGAAGAGGAAGAAAGGATGAGAGGGTATTTGGAGTGTGGGGTTCACCTCCCTGACACATGGAACACCCAAAGGCAGTGGAGGCCTCTGTGACCTGAAGATAGCAACACTGGAAGCATGCTGTAAGGAGTTAGTACGTTCTCCCTGTGACTGCATGGGTTTCCTCTGGGTGCTCCTGTTTTTTCCCACAGCCCAAAGATGCACCCATTGGTTGGTTTAATTGGACATTGTAAATAGTCCCATGATTAGGCTGGAACTAAATGGGGGGTTACTGGGCGGTGTGGCTCCAAGGGTCAGAAGGGCCTGCTCTGCGCTGTATCTTAATGAATAAGTGATGTCAAAATGCAACTACATCTTTGCTGTAGTGAAATGTGGCAGGAAGTGCTCAATCCCGTTTTTTTGATGAGTTCACAGAGAAAAGTAGGAGTGCTTTGGCCCAACTTGTTCATGCCAAAGAAGATGCCTCGTCCCATTTCCCAGCATTTAGCTCCTGCAGTGGCTACAACCACTGGTTCTTCCTGATAGTGACCATAATCTAACAAAATAGTTTGTTAGAATCTATACTGTGACTTTCAGGATGATTGAGCAGAGGCATATTTGCTTTGTTCCTGAAAACAAATAGTATCCTAGGTATATTCAAATAATTTTGGCTTTTATAAATCTTTTCAATCCATATACTTAGCCAACTGCCTTTTAAAGGTTGTTATTGTACTTGCCTTCAACCAGTTTCTCTGGCAGCTTATTCCACATACGTACAACCTTTTGGGTGAAAAAAATTGCTCCTCAAGTTGCTATTAGTTATTTCCCCTCTCATCTTAAACCCATGCTATCTTGTTCTTAATATCCCCAACACTGGGGAAAAGTCTGTTTGCATTTTCTCTATCAATGTCCTTTATGATTTTATACACCCCTATAATAGGAACAGGGTGCACATGTTTAAGAAGGGTGTATTGCCAAAATTTCAAGGCTAATTTATGAACTCTGACAGGTTTTCTGGAAATAGTTTCTTAGTCTTGTTTTATCTAACCATTCCCTTGATTGAGAAAACAATAAGGCAAAAATCAATGGGATGGAACCAGAACAATTTGATTTCATCCTACTTAGATTGTACATTGAGCCTGAATGTTGCGTTAGATCTTAATAGAAAATCAAAACAATAGACTTATGGAGTCTTATTTTAGGGAGCATTGAATAATGCATATTTTATTTATTTATCAGCTTCATTTCTATTTGATTTCCCCAAAGCTGAATAGTTTATTTACTACGGAAAAATAGGAACATGGTAGGAGGCACAATGGGAAGGTTTACTTTGGGACACAGCCAGGTAGAAAAGTGAAAGGAACAATCTAAAGTGTGAAAATGCTGTCACATTGTTGGACAGCTTAACATACTTTCCGTCAAATAAAGCACATTGACATATAAAGCTGAGAATGCATTAATCTCAATAGAAACTCTACTGCTTTGAAGCAATCTCAGGTTTACATTTAGTGCAGATTGATGATGATGAAAACAAATGAATGCTAAGGGAAGTAAAAATGTCAGGGCCACATGAGATCTGGTCAATCAATTGATGGTCATGTTGGCAGTAAACTAGGATATGTCTTCTTTTTATTTGATGGATTTACAATCCTTTTGTTTTGTAAATGTTTGATGGGTGAAAGAAATGTGTAGCTCTGTTGCTTGGCATTCATTGCTCTGTAGCCGAGTTATGTTCCCACTCAAATGGAATCTTATGAAAGAGCTCCTGCAGAGGCTACAACCACTGGTTCTTCCTGATAGTGACCATAATCTAACAAAATAGTTTGTTAGAATCTATACTGTGACTTTCAGGATGATTGAGCAGAGGCATATTTGTTTTGTTCCTGAAAACAAGTAGTTACTATCCTAGGCATATTCGAACAACTTTGGCTTTGCCATATTGAGCCTTGTGGAATTCCCGTGGACAGGAACAAGACAAACATTACATGTGCTGACTTAGCCATATAACAAATGAAAGAAAGCAATATTGCACTTTGTTTTCCGTGTTGCTTAAAGAAACAGAAAATGCCATACAACTAATTTTCTACGATTGTAAGTTTCATGGCAGGGTTCTCCCTGCATGTAATTTTATCTAAATTGTCAAATAAAGTGGCCATTGATAAGCATTCTACAATTGTTGGAAAGCGTAAGGCAAAGTGCAGTGATACCCTGGAGTATATCAATGATACCGTGCAGACCTACAGTAAACACAATAGTATGTTGGCCTGTCTTTGGAAAAGAAATCACCATACTTCAATGAACAAACGTTTGAAGATATGGTCTGTGTCTAATGCATTGCGCAATTCTAGCCTCTCCATCCAACTCCTCTACAACGTTACCTCCGATGCAAGCTGCAGAATTATGAGATTTAGATCTGCAGGACAGAATCAAAGATAACACACGTGCATGTGTAAAGTCCTGATCATGTTCAGTTGACCTGAACAGTGAATTAAATGTGATTATAATAATCCCCTTAAACATTCTTAAATTCATGTTGTATTGGTAATACAATGCTTTCAAGGTGCATCTGTGGAAGATTGCGAATGTCTTCGGTGATGTACCAAGTTTCCTCAAACTCCTAATGAAACATAGCCACTGTTGTGCTTTCTTTGTAATTGCATCAATATGTTAGGCTTCAGATAGATATTCAGAGATGAATACCCAGGAACTTAAAAATACTCATCCTTTCTAGCCTTGATTCCTTCATGAGGAATGGTGTGTGTTCCCTCAACTTTCCTTCCCTGAATCAAGTAGTAGGTTGGCACAGGTTTTCAGAGCCTTACCAACACTCCATCAGGTCTTGAAGCCTTGCGAGCAATCACCTTCACTTCAAGCATTCATGAGCTGATAATACAAGGATTTTGACAATGCTTTCCTGGATCAAGTATTAAATTTAGCAGTTAATTTAATCCATGCATCCCTTAGGCACAGTTGTGTGCATTCTGAATAGATATTGCTTGGAAGTTAGTGAGTTCATCAGAGAGTGCCGTGATACTGAGGAGTATATCAAATTTAAAAAAGAGGCCATGAAATTCTATGTGCTCAGCCACCACTGTTCACACTGTTGACACATGACTGCACTGCTAGATCCAGTTCAAAATGAATTATCAACTTCACTGATGACACAGCAATGTTGATCTCATCAACAATGATGACAAGACGCTGTACAGAGAGGAGATAGAGTGCTGATAGAATGGTGCCAGCACAACAACTTGCATCTTAATGTGGACAAGACCAAAGAAATGATTGTGGACTTCAGGAATGTGCAGGCTGATCACTCCTCACCGCACATAAATGGCTGACTTCTGGTCAAGATGGCACCAGCAGTCTCCCATATAGCAAATCTATCCAATTATTCCACTTTTCCTACATCTTCTGCTTGTTATTTTTGTTTTGCTTGTGTTATGGAGACTGTTGGAGCCTATGATATACAGTTTAAAGCCCGATCAAAGGGTCCAGTGCTATGCTTTATCCGGGGAACTGCCTCATAGAGATTAGAAACAAGAGCCTGAAAAGGACCGAGAACATGGCTGACTTGTGGAAAAGATCAAAGATGGTGAGGAAGATTGAAGCATTGAGATGAAAGCGGAGGGGATTGGTGATGGTTCCCAACAGAGGTGGTCCACAGCCAGATTGGTGGTGTTCAGATGCAGATCAGTGTGTGCAGCCCCAGATCAGTGGCATTAGGAACTGGGTCAGCAGTCACTCTTTCCGAGTTCGTGTGGCTGATCTCCTTGTATGAAAACAAAAAGATGTCTCCCATAATTTGAGATTTATGTGATAATTGGACATTTATTTATATTGATTTCCTTCATTTTTGTAAACATTTTCTTTCTTGTTGATGTTTGGCGTGTGGGTGATCTGTTAGTTTTTGAGTGTAAGAGGAGGGGGTTGGGGGCTGGGGGTTGGGGCTTTGGTGCTCCTGTTACTTTTTTTTTCTACAAGTGAGGGGGTTGGGGATTGCGCAGGGTGTTGATGATTGTTATTGTGCCTATTTCTTGCTGTTGGGGAGGGGGAGTTTTGGACTGTGCAAGTTTTGTTTTTTTTTTGTGCCGGGGAGGAGTTGACGTCTTCTCTTTCATCAGCTCCTATGGTCTTTTCGTATTTAATGGCTCTCTGGAGTAAACACATATCAGTGCTGTATTGTATATGGACACTTTAACAATAAACTAAACCTTTGGCCCTCTGTGGAGAGAATTAGGAACACCAAATTTCTGAGAGTGCACACCTGATCCCTCAACACCACCTCTTTGGTCAAGAAAGCACCACAGCATCTCCTCTTCCTGAGGGGTTTGAGGAAAGTGAGGCTCCTCCACCTGCCAACTCCATCCTCATTTTAACCAATTTTTACAGGAGCACCATCGAGAATGGCCTGCCCAGCTGCATCACCATCTGGTACAGGAATTGCAAGGCATCTGACCCCAAGTCCCTACAAAGGATTGTGAGGTCTGCTCAGTGTATCATCGGGGTCTCTCTT
This sequence comes from Hypanus sabinus, assembly GCF_030144855.1. Taxonomy (NCBI): domain Eukaryota; kingdom Metazoa; phylum Chordata; class Chondrichthyes; order Myliobatiformes; family Dasyatidae; genus Hypanus; species Hypanus sabinus. The sequence goes on along the minus strand of NC_082719.1, from coordinate 62,146,741 downwards.
CCCCCATCACAGATATTTAGCCAGATCGTGGCCCATGCAGGATCCTTAGCATTGCCAATGATTTCCTACCATCTTGTTGACCCTCTACCATCAGGTAGGAAGACGGCAGCATTAGGACACGAACCATTAGAATGGGAAGCATCTTCTCGCCTCAGGCCATAAGACTACTGAGCACCCTGCCACCACCCAGGTCACGTCATACATGAAGCATCAGTAACATTATATTGCTTACTTTTTAACTTATGTCGTACATACACCTTATTATTTGTTAACCAATTAGTGACAATGTTACTTTATAGAGTCATAGAAAAGAACAACACAGAAACAGGTGCTTCAGCCCATCTAGTCCATGCTGAACCAGTTAAACTGGCTACTCCCATTGACCTGCACTGAGACCATAGCCCTCCAAACCCCTACCATTCATGTACCTATCCAAACTTCTCTTAAACATTGATCTCTGAGTTAAGATGTTTCCTCTCATGTTCCCCTTAAACTTTTCACCTTTCACCCTTAACCAAAGTCCTCTAGTTGTAGTGCCTTCCGACGTCAGTGGAAAAAGCCCGCCTGCCCATTTACCCTATCTATACCCCTCATAATTTTGTATACCTCTATCAAATTTTCTCCTTTTCTTCTACATTCCAAGGAATAACGTCCTTTTCTGTTCAATCTTTCCACATAACTCAGGTCCTGCAGTCCTGTCAACATCCTTGTAAATCTTCCCTGTACTCTTTCAACATTATTTACAGCTTTCCTATAAGAAGGTGACCAAAACTGTACACAATACTACAAGTCAAGCCTCACCAATGTTATAAAACGTCAACATAAAAACCCATGCCCTATACTCAATAGTTTGATTCATGAAGGTCAATGTACCAAGGTTTTCTTTATGACCCTATCAACCTGTGATGCCACTATTTCCTACCTGCCTCTCGCTTCAATACATCTTTTAAAAAAAGACCAGGACATCATTATCTCTTGAAAACCGTGATACCCTACATCTGTCGTTTTTACACTCCCACTTTCCAAGTACACCTATGACAGAGAACAGCCAGTCACAATCCACACATGCCAGATCATTTCTGATACCAACAAAGTTGACTCTATGACTCTAACCTCTCCATTATCTGTTCAGGCACTCTGCTTCCCATTCCCCTGCAACTCTATTTTAACCCCCCCACCCCCACCGTGCAGCAGTAGGAAACCTTTCCACTAGGATATCAGTCTCCTTTCAGTTCAGGTGTAAAACGTCTCTTCTGTACAGGTCTTACCTTCCCTGGAAGAGACCCAATAATCCAGAAATGTCGATCCTACACCATCCCTTTAGCCACATGTTAAATTGCTTAATCTTCCTATTTCTGGCCTCACTGGCACATGGCCTGGGTAGCAATCCTGAGTTCATAACCCTGGAGGTCCTGTGCTTTAACTTAGTACCTAACTCCCTGAACTCACTTTGTAGAACCTCGTCACTCTTCCTACCTATGTCACTCTGACCCAGAAGCAACATACCATCTGCAAATCTCGTTCTCATCCACAGAACCTCCATTCTGTTCCCCTTATGCATCCCCAGACACCACAACTCGCCTCTTCTCCCTCCTTCCCTTCTGAGTCACAGAGCAAGACTCAGTCCCAGAGACTTGGCTGCTCTGACTTTCCTCCGCTAAGTGATCCCTCCCTAACAATATTCAAAGTGGTTTACCTGTTGTTGAGGGGGATGGCCAAAGGGGTTCTCTGTGCTGTCTGTTTAATCTCTTTCCCCTTTATGACTGTCACACAATTTCCTGTGTCTACACCTTGGATGTAACTAGTGTACCACTCTATAGGTCCTGTCTATCAACCCCTCAACCTCCTGAATGATCTGGAGTTCATCCAGATCCAGCATCAAATCCTTAACACAGAGTGTCAGAAGTTGCAGCTGGTTCCCCTTTTGCAGTTGTAGTTGTCAGGGATACTGGAGGTCTCCCTGCCTTCTCACATCCCGCAAGAGGAGCATTCCACTATCCTGGTTGACATCACTGCTGTCCTAGCTGAGCAAATATAAAAAAGGAAAAACAATAAATTTTGGGAGGAGAAACTATACCTACAGCTCTTTTTGCCTTCTCATACACAAGCCTCTCCTTACTGAAGCCTTGAAGAGCTGAATCCTCAAAAACTCCTCAAAAACTAAGTCTGACCATTTGCCCATGCCTTACTATAACTTGTCAATCTATCCTGAACGCTGATTGGCCACTGTCTCAATGGACCAAACTGCCGCAACTCTGTGCCTTTTCTGCTGAATCAGCAAACCTGAGTGAGCTCCATCTTCTCAGGCTTCTGATCTCCGAATGGCCGCTGCTCAAAACTCCAAACTGCCACGTGTCACTGCCTTTTTTACTCAATCGGCAGAAGTGATTGAAACAGATAAGATTATTAAGGGATTGGACACGCTAGAGGCAGGAAAAATGTTCCCGATGTTGGGGGAGTCCAGAACCAGAGGCCACAGTTTAAGAACAAGGGGTAGGCCATTTAGAACAGAGTTGAGGAAAATCTTTTTCACCCAGAGAGTGGTGGATATGTGGAATGCTCTGCCTCAGAAGGCAGTGGAGGCCAATTCTCTGGATGCTTTCAAGAAAGAATTAGATAGAGCTCTTAAAGATAGCAGAGTCAAGGGATATGGGGAGAGGACAGGAACGGGGTACTGATTGTGGATGATCAGCCATGATCACATCAAATGGTGGTGCTGGCTTGAAGGGCCGAATGGCCTACTCTTGCATGTATTGTCTATAAGTGAGTGAGCTACGTCTTCTCAGGCTTCCGATCTCTTAGTGGCCACTGTTCAATGTGTTGTGTGTGTGAGAATTATGTGTACTGTGCATAATGTAATGATACTTATAACTGTATATATGTGCTGATATGTTAGACAGTAATATAACAGCATTGTCCTGAGAAAAATTGTTTCCTTTGGTGGCCAATGTGTGTACGGTGAATAACAATAAACTGAACTTGAACTGGAAGTTCAAACTAATGCTGGATCTTTAAGACAGGCAACAGGGATGAGGCAGGACACAACAGAAAAGAGAGCGTTAAGTCAGTGGTGAGAAAGTTCCTGGAAGTAATTCAGAGAGGTGGGATTTATTTGTGTTTGGAAAGACAAAGACTTATTATGAATAGTCAGCATGGCTTTGTGCATGGGACATCATGTCTCACAAATTTGATTGAGATTATTGAACAGATGATGACAAAGGATTGATGAGAGAAGGGTGGCAGGCATTGAACTTTAGTAAAGCCTTTGATGATAGGCTTGACCTGAAGGAGAGACCATTTTGGATCTCGGGGGAGTTAGCCAAATGGATATAAAAATGACTTGGTGGTAGATCCAGAGGGTGGTCATGGATTGTTGTTTTTCAGGCAGATGGCCTGTGACCAATGGTTTGTCACAGGGATTGAAGCTGAGTCCATTGTTGTTTGTCAAATCTATTACTGGATTGGATGCAAATGGACCAGCTGGAAAAATGGCAGATGGAATTTAATGCAGGCAAGTGTAAGAGGACTCTGGTAAGATGGTGGCAGGTTTGATCGCATTAGGTTCTCCAATAATCAAAGATGTTATTGTACCTTGGCACCAGAGTAACGTTATTTCATTTGGCTGTATTTAAAGGTATTCATGCATGGTTGAAAGACAATTAAACTTGTTACTTTAGGAGGACAATCCAGGGAAGGATGTACACAATGAGGTATGCATTAGAACAAAGGAATAAGATCCGAAAGGAGAATGGGGATTTTACATCGGATCTCTTAGAAATCAATGACGTATTTAAAAATTTTTACTCTCGGCTTTATTCATCAATCTCTGAATGAGAATATTTCTGTTGATCTTTTCTTAAATAATCTGAATATTCCTTCGCTTTCATCTGATTTTAAAGCAAAACAATGAGCCTATATCGTCAGAAGAAATATCTTTTGCAATTTCTGCATTGTCTTCAGGAAAATCTCCTGGACCTGATGGGTTCCCCGTAGAATTTTATAAATCATTCTCTTCACTCCTTTCTCCTCAGTTACTCTCAGTACTATCTGACTCATTTAATTATGGTAAATTGCCACTCTCTTTTAATGAGGCATGTATTATTCTTTTATTAAAAAAGCGTAAAGACCCAACAGAGTGTTCCCTGTACAGGCCAATTTCTTTGCTTAATGTTGATGTTAAAATCTTGGCCAAAGTTTTGGCTCATAGATTAAAAACTGTTATTCCCTCTATTATTTCTGATGATCAAACTGGTTTTATTAAAAACCATCTTCCTTTTTTTTAACATTCGGCATTTATTTAACATTTTATATTCACCTTCAACTGGGATTCCTGAATGCATTATTTCTCTCGATGCGGAGAAAGCATTTGATCGTATAGAGTGGATCTACCTCTTTGCAGCTTTAGAAAAAATTGACTTTGGTCAAAGTTTTATCTCTTGGATCAAATTGCTGTATCTGTGTCCTACTGCCTCTGTTTTGACTAATTTTCAGCAATCCCAGCTATTTAACCTTAAACATGGCAACCTTCAAGGATGCCCGTTAAGTCCCTTTCTCTTTGATTTGGCTATAGAACCTCTGGCGATAGCATTCCGAAGCTGTCCTGAACTGACTGGGATTTGGGGGGGGGGGGTTCGTATTGAGCATAAGGTTTCTCTTTATGCTGATGGTCTATTACTTTTTCTTTCAAATCCATCCACATCCTTACCGCCAATGTTTTCACTTCTTGATCAATTTAGCCAGTTTTCTGGCTATAAACTTAATTTACATAAGAGTGAACTTTCCCCAATTAATAAAGAAGCACAAGTATTAGCATTTCGTGACCTTCCCTTTAATGTAGTTCATAATCAATTTACTTACCTTGGGATTACAGTCACAAGGAAGTTTAAAGATCTTTTTCGTGAAAATTTTGCCAATCTTTTATATACTACAAAACAGAGTCTGTCACAATGGTCACCTCTATCTATGTCCTTGGTAGGTTGTATTAATGTTGTTAAAATGTATGTTCTCCCTAAATTTTTATATTTATTTCAATCTATCCCAATTTTTATTCCTAAAACCTTTTTTGATTCCTTAGACTCTATTATTTTGTCATATCTGTGGAAGAATAAGTTCTAGAATTAATAAAGTTTATCTTCAAAAATCTAAAAAAGAGGGTGGCATGGCCTTACCTAACTTTCGTTTATACAACTGGGCAGCTAACATATGTTGCACTACCTTTCGGTCTTTTTTTCATAGCCAACCCGAGTGCCCTAATTGGGTGGCAATGGAGTTGAATTTCACTAAAGATTTATCTATTTCTGCACTTCTTGGCCTAGTAGTTTGTCTAGACTAATTGTTAATCCTCTTGTCAGACACACTTTGCGAATATGGGCCCAGTTTAGGAAATTTTATGGTTTTTATGGTTTTTCCCCTTCTAGTCCTATCTTACATAATCATCTTTTTTTACCTACTATGTATGATCCAACATTCTATGATTGGTATAGGAAAGGCATTAGACATTTTGAAGATCTTTTTATCGATAATCGCTTCGCATCCTTTCAACAGCTCTCAGCTAAGTTCAATCTGCCTAATCCCCATTTTTTTTTAGATATCTCCAAATTAGACACTTTATCAATCCTTTAATTCCTAACTTCCCTGAAATGCCTGAGACAAATGTTATGGATTTCTTTCTTTCTATTAATCCACTGGGTAAAGGTTTAATATCATTTATTCATGATAAATTAGCATCCTTACGGCGTGCCCCTGTGGATAAAATTAGAATGGCTTGGGAGCATGATTTAAATATCTCTTTATCTGATGAGATTTGGGACTCGATTCTCAAATCGGTTAATTCAACCTCTCTTTGTGCTCGCCATTGCCTTTTACAATTTAAGATTGTTCATAGAGCCCATATGTCCAAATCTATATTATCTCAATTTTACCCTAATATTAGTCCTCTTTGTGATAAATGCAAAAGGGGTGAGGCTTCTCTTAGTCATATGTACTGGTCCTGTCCTAGTTTAGAGAAATTTTGGAAAGATGTTTTTATAACTTTATCCTGTATTCTGAATCACCACTTAGAACTTAACCCTTTAATTGCTCTGTTTGGTTTTTTGGGTCAGGCAGATATACGTTTGAGTTCGACTAAGTGTTGAATATTTTATCTTTTGCTTCTCTCCTGGCTAGACGTCTAATCCTCCTTAGATGGAGAGATGTTGCCTCGCCCATGCATGCTCATTGATATTATGTCCTGTTTAGACCTTGAAAAAATCCATTATTCAATTCTTAATTCAGATATAAAGTTTCATAAGGTCTGGGGACCTTTTATTGAGTACTTTCATAACTTCCTCTTAATTAGGTTTTTTTTTCAGTCCCTTACTTTCAGCTCTTCTTTTTTTTTGGTAGTAGGCATTATTATCTTCTGTTTTCAAGTGTATTTACAGTTTTGGGGGTTTGAATGTCCTGATTTATATTCTCTACATTTTGCCATAGTTGGTCTGGAGTTTTTTTTTGTTGTGGGGCTTGGGGAGGATACTAACTTTACATGACTTCACTTTGGGTGCTTTCTCAATTATCTTTTTTGTATTATAATATTATTGTATGTTTATTTTGCACTGTATTAATTTTCTATTTTGGTCTGGGTTTTTTTTATTTGTAGTGTTGTAGAAAATGCATTAAAAATCAATAAACTTTTGTTTTAAAAAGAACAAAGAAATCTCGGAAAACAGATCCATAATTCCTTGAAAATGGCATCACAAGTAGATAAAGATAGATTTTGGTGCATTGGCCTTCATAAATCAAAGTAATGAGTCCATGAATTGGGATGTTATGTTGAAGTTATATGAGACATTTGTGAGGCCAAATTTGGAGCTTTGTGTGCAGTGCAGGTCACCTACCTGAAAGATATCAATAAGATTGAAAGAGTACAGAGAAAAATTACAAGAATCTTGAGGACCTGAGTTATAGGGAAAGATTAGATAGGTTAGGACATTGTTCCCCAGAGTGTAGGAGAATGAGAGGAGATTTCAGCAAGGTATAGAAAATTATGAGGAGTATAAATGGAATAAATACTACCAGGCTTTCTCCACTGAGGTTGGGTGAGACTAGAACTAGAGATCATAGATTAAGGGTGAGGGGTCAAATATTTATGGGAACTTTAGAAGAAACTTCTTCACTTGAAAGCTGGTGTGAGTGTTGAATTAACTGCCAGTGGAAATAATGGATGCAGGGTCAATTCCCAGATATAAGAGAAGCTTGGAAAAGTACGTGGATGGGTGAGGCATGAACGGTTATATTCCAGGTGCAGTTTGATGGGACTAGGTAGAATAACCATTTGTCATGGACTAGATAGGCTGAAGGACCTGCTTCTGTGTTTTAGTGCTCTATGGTTCTTGGACCCCATGATTCATCTCTTAAATGTAAGATTCTCCTGCAAGAGGAAGCATTCTTTCCACATCAACTCTGTCAAAACCCCTCAAGATCCTATATATTTCAGTCAAATTGTTTCTTACTCATCTAAACAGCAGCAAGAATAACCCTAGCTTGTCCAACCTTTCCTGATGAGACACATTGGCCATTCTAGGTATTAGTTTAGTAACTCTTTTTTTGAACTAATTCTAATGTATTAACATTGTTTATTAAATAAGGAGACAAATACTGTGCACAGTTTCCAGATATGATCTCCCTCATGCTCTCTATAACTGAAGTGTAAGCCCCTAACTCTTGTATTCAATTCCCCTGGCAATAGACATCACCATTCAGTTAGCTTTATTACCCCTTTATTACTCATTACCCCAGCACAATAGCCTTTTGTGAATAAGCTAGATTCTTTTGTACCTAGAACCTTCAACATTTAGATGATATATTTTTCATATTTCCCCACATGATACTCTACTTTGCCAAATCTTCATCCACTTACTTAATCTATTACTTAATTACTTAATTAATCACTTACTTAATTCTCTATTCTCCATATGTCCTCTTCAGAATTTACCTTCCTCCCAATCTTTATATAGTCAACAAAATTAGCTGCTAGAACTTAAGTGCTTTCATCTAATACATCCAAACACCAAGTAAGAATTCATGGAAAAGGAAGAGTAAACTTTTCCATTGCATAGTTTGCACATATTTCTTCAGGGGAGTAACATCTGTTAATAGGCACTCCCCATTATCCATTTAAAATGGAGATGAGGAGGAGTTTCTTTAGCCAGAGAGTGGTGAATCTGTGGAATTCATTACCACAGGTGACTGTGGAGGCCAAGTCACTGGGTATCTTTAAGGCAGAGGTTGATAGGTTCTTGATTAGTCAGGGCATGAAGGTTTAGAGGAAGAAGACAGGAGATTGGGCATGAGAGAGAAATGGATTACCACGATGAAATGGCAGAGCAGACTTGATGGGCCAAAGTGCCAAATTCTGCTCCTATGTCTTATGGTCTTATTATGGAATCAAACTGAATAACTTAATGTGCCCAATTTGAAAGCTGAAATTGAAGGATTTCTGATGGCTTTCTGATGTCTCCTAATTTTGTCAACATTAAAATCCTCATGCGTACCCATACATACGGAGTCCATTGTGTTTTAGTATATCACTTGGGTGCTCAAAATACCTGATGAATGATGGCACTGATGCCTGATTCCCTCTAAAAAAAAAATAAAAACATAAATACTCATGTTCATGATGAGAATAAAGAGTTTATCCTTGTAAGTATATTAGAATATATTATGAAAGTTCACCTGTCAGCTGGTGGCGCAGTGACATCAGCGCCAGACCCCAGAACGGAGGTTCCCGGGTTTGAATCCAGTCGGGCCGATCCCGAGTACACTTTCCATCCGTGCCAGGTTGAGTGTTGAGCTCACAACTCGACCTCGTAAAAGAAAGGAAAAAAATACTGCAAAATTTCTGTGTGAGGAGTGGCGCGTCACACAGTCTTTCGTTCCATGCCTTGTAAGGCATGAAAATGCCCAACGCTGGCCTTTCAGGCCTGAGTTGACATCATCATCACCTAACAAAACATCTAGGAAGAAAAATACAATCAAAAATAGCTAGCATGGATCTCTAAATAGAAAATTGTGTTCAATGAATTATAATAAATTAATTAATAAAGAACAAAAAATAAAGAGCAAAAGAATGCCATCTTTCAGACACATTGTCCGTAAGAGCCACAGAAAAAAACGTGGAGGTAGGGCTTACATAACAGAATTGATTGAAATATTATTGCAGTAATTTTTTAAGAAGTTAAGCCATGAATTTTTCAAATTCATTAGACTCTCTTAGCGGAGACCTTTCAAAAAGCCTGAAGCACAAGTGTGAGTTAATGGATTTAATATAGATAGCGAAAAGATAATTGGCATGGACATGGTGGGCCAAAAGGTTGCTTTCTGTGCTGTATGTGCCTACAATCCACAAAAGCTGGAAATGGCATGGGTTGCCCGATTAATATTTCGATCCCGTCCATCCTATCCTGCTGGGCATCATTTCTTTAAGGTCACTGGTCACTGTTGAGGACAGAGGTTTAGAAGAAGTGTTAAATAATTACAAGGGGAAAATAAAGATAAATAACTATAAACAAGAGAAAATCTACAGATGCTACAAATACAACAATGCACACAAAATGCTGGAGGAAGTCAGCAGGTCAGACAGTATCTATGGAAAAGAGTACAGTTGACATTTTGGGTCAGGACCCTTCATCAGAACTTAACTAAAATAAATTAATTGTGCTATATTTGGAATCATTGATGTATTTATCTCAGGGTACTGCTGCGCTCTTCACAGCATCATTGATATCAAAATGGAGACTGTTATAGAAACAGAGGAACACAGAAAAGTCATTAGGTAACATGTTTCAGAGACATTGGCACATTCAACAGGGCAAGGAAGCTCAATAAAAGTTGTATTTTTACCCACAGTGAATTCAAGTGCGTATTTATGAGGGGTGATTATGATAATATTACGTTGTTGCATTTTAATTTTCTTTATATCGTTGCAAATACATCCTAAAGGTAATGGAAGTCCAACAACTTTATACTTTGAAGCACTACTATGTAATCCAAATATTACACAAAATATCTTAACTTAAATTTTGTTCTTCCTTACCAACTTTGATTAATTTTTTGACTGCTCAGGGATAAATGTGTCAAAAATACCTCAATCTCTATATTTAGATTTTGTGAGTCATATGTATTTACTGATATTACAGCTGCTTAGCGATGATGAGTTTAAAATGCTTTTGCACTGGTTATTAATTAATTTTATTTGTTGGTCCCTTGCAGGTATTCAATGAGAGGTTGGCCTAATACTTGTTATGACATGCACCCAACTGTTTAGATGCTCTAATTCGCTAGAATATGGATAGCTGGCATGACCCCTTGCTCATTGGCAATCATGTTTTGGGTGCCAAGAATTGAGTACTTAAAGAGCTCCTGAACTGAGGTTTGATGCTCAATTGTAAGCCGAACCAGAGGTACTGTTCAGCATTTTGTTTTTGTTCCAGCTTTATATCTGTTTGGAAATCGATCAGCGTGTTCGCAAGGCCCAGGCACAGGTGGAGTCTCCGAAGGAGGCCATACTTAGTGTTCCTGTGGCTGAAAACCCTGTCTGATGCTGCAATGAGAAATGGTCAGGGGGGGATTTTGTTAGCCTCTATCCAGAAGCCTGAAATAAATGCTAACTGCAAGAGAAGGCAGGGACAAGTTTTGCAACCAGGGCAATGGGTCTGGCTGTCAACACAGGATTTGCCTCTCTGGGTATAGTCTAGGAAACTTGTGCCCAAGTTCATTGGACCCTTCAAGGTTCTTAAAGAAGTGCATTTGGCAGCTCCCAAGACCTTCAAGATCGATCCCACTTTCCCTATTTCCCATTGAAACCTGTGAGTACCAGCTGTTTAGCTACACCCCCATCAAACCCACAGCCAATCAGATTTGTTGATGAGGAACAACTTTTCCCAGTAAAAAGAATTCTGGATTTGAGAACGGTTCAGGGTACTCGGCAGATCCTCATGGACCTGGGAGGAATTTGGAATCGAGGAATGGTGCGGGTTCCTGAAAGGGACATCTTGGATCCAGATCTAATCTATGACTACCATCATTGTCCCTCTGAGCAGCCAGTGTGTAGGGGAGGGGTCCTGTTATGGCAAGCATCCATCTGTACCAGTTTTCAGAGTTTATAAGCTCTAACTCTTCAGAATATAGAAAGCTGGTGCGTCCCCTGAAACAGTTCAGGACCATCCTGCTAATTGGCAATCGTGTTGTGGGTGCCAAGAATTGAATATTTTAAGAGCACCTGAAATGAGCTATGATGGTTAATCAAAAGCCTAACTAGAGATATCATCCAGCATTTTGTTTTGGCTCTGTTATCATTCCAGCTTTATACCATGCCTCGAGCCAAGCCTTGGATACTCAAGCACTTGGGTCTGAACCATCCTCGTCCAGGTTTGTAATCACAGTACGACAATGTATATCTCCTGTCACTGTTATAATATGCACCTTTGTTCACCTGTATTATTTGACTTCTTTGTTCTTTATGTAGAGTCAAACGGTATCTGCTGTTTTCTCCAGCTCAATTAGTGGCAGAATAAAGGTATATAGGACCATAAGACACAGGAGTAGGATTAGGCCATCTGACCCATTGAGTCTGCTCCACCATTCGATCATGGCTGATTCTTTTTTTTCTGCTCCTCAACCCCAGTTCCCAGCCTTCTCCCCATAACCATTGAAGCCATGTCCAATCAAAAAGTTATCAATCTCTGTCTTAAATACACCCAATGACCAGGCCTCCACAGCTGCATGTGGCAACAAATTCCACAAATTCACCACCCTTTGGCTGAAGAAATTTCTCTGCATCTCTGTTTTGAAAGAGTGCCCCTCTAACCTGAGGCTGTGCCCTCTTGTCCAAGACTCTCCCACCATGGGAAACATCCTTTCCACATCTACTCTGTCTAGGCCTTTCAACATTTGAAAGGTTTCAATGAGATCCCCCCTCATCCTTCTGAATTCCAGTGAGTACAGACCCAGAGCCATCAAACGTTCCTTGCATGATAACCCTTTCATTTCTGGAATCATCCTTGTGAACCTCTTCTGGACCCTCTCCAATGCCGCACATCTTTTCTATGATGAGATGCCCAAAAATGTTCACAATACTCAAGGTGAGGCCTCACCAGTGCCTTAAAAAGCCTCAGGATCAGATCCTTGCTCATGTATTCTAGACCTCTTGAAATGAATGCTAACATGGCATATGCCTTCCTCACCGCCGACTCAACCTGCAAGTTAATCTTTAGGGTATTCTGCACAAGGGCTCCCAAATCTCTTTGTATCCCAGATTTTTGGATTTTATCCTAATTTAGAAAATAGTCTGCACATTTATTTCTACTGCCAAAGTGCATGACCATGCATTTTCCAACATTGTATTTCATTTGCCAATTTCTTGCCCATTCTCCTATTCTGTCTAAGTCCTTCTGCATCCTACCTGTTTGCACAACAGTACTTGCCCCTCCACCAATCTTTGTATCATCTTCAAACTTGGCAACAAAGCCATCTATTCCATCATCTAAATCATTTATATACAGTATAAAAAGAAGTGGTTCCAACACCGACCCCTGCAGAAAACCACTACTCACTGGCAGCCAAACAGAAAATGATCTTTTTATTCCCACTCACTGCCTCCTACCAATCAGTCAATGCTCTAACCATGTTAGTAACTTTCCTGTAATACCATGGGCTCTTAACTTGGTAAGCAGCCTCCTGTGTGGCACCTTGTCAAAGGCCTTCTGAATATCCACTGAATCCCTTTTATCTATCTTACTTGTAATCTCCTCAAAGAATTGCAACAGGTTCGTCAGGCAGCATTTTCTCCAAATGAAACCATGCTGACTTTGAAACCATGCAGACTAGAAGACTGTTTTGCCGAACACCAGTGCTCAGTCCTCCTGCAGTGGCGGGATCTCCCAATGGCCACACACTTCAATTCCACAGACCACTCCCACTCCGATCTGTCTGTCCATGGCCTCCTCTACCGTCAAGATGAGGCCACACGCAGGTTGATGAAGCAATACCTTATCTCCCGCTTAGGTAATCTACCTGCCGGCATGTACATTCAACTCACATACCTCTGTTGATACCCCTGCCCCCACCTTACCCCACCCCTATCTATAGTTTTAGTCTGGATCTCTTTTTCTCTCTTTTTCCCCCCTCACTATAATCTCCCCCCAGCCCTACCTTTCTTTCTCTTTTATTTCCCATAATTCTCCACCTTCCCCCTAGCCCATTTCCCTCCAGCCTATCACTTCCCAGCTCTCTACTTTATCCCTTCCCCCACTTCTTATCCCCCCTCGACCATCCCATGTTACTTCACTCCTGATGAAGGGTTTCGGCCCAAAAAGTCGTCACTACCTCCTCCCATAGATGCTGTCTGGCCTGCAGAGTTCTGCCAGAATTTTGTGTTTTTTATTTATTTCCAGCATCTGCAGATTCACTCATGTTGACTTTGTACTTCTTGTCCTGTGCCACCAAGTACTCCATCACCTTATCCTTAAAAATTGACTCTAGCATCTTCCCAACCACTGAGGTCAGGCTAAATGTTCTATAATTTCCTTTCTTAAAGAGTGGAGTGCCATTTGCAGTTTTCCAGTCCTCTGGCACCATGCCAGTGTCCAATAATTTTTGAAAGATCATCTCTAATGCCACCACAATCTCTAACGCTACCTCTTTCAGAACCCAGGGTGCAGTTCATCTGGTTATGTACCTTTAGGTCTTTCTGCTTTTTGAGCACCTTCTCTCTGGTAATAGTAACTGCACCCACTTCTCTTCCTTCACCCACTATAACATCAAGCATACTGCTAGTCTCTTCCTCAGTGAAGACTGATGCAAAATACTCTGATGAAGAAGGTATGTCAGCAATTTTACTTTTTTGGGAGGTTGAGAAGATGTATTATGTCACTGAAGACCTTCAACAAATTTCTACAGATTTCTACAGTGGAGTACATTATGACTGGTTGCCTCACAGCCTTGTGTGAAGGTTCCAATGCACCGATTTGCAAAGGCTGCAGAGGGCTGTAGACTCAGCCAGTTCCACATCATTTACACCTCCCCACCACTGAGGACATCTTCAAGAGGTGCTGCCTTAAGATAGCAGCACTCATTACCAAGGATCCCTAGCATCTGGGAAGTGCCCTCTTTTCATTTCTACCATCAGGGAGGAGGTACAGGAGCCTGAAGACCCACACTCAACAATTCAGAAATAGCATTTCCCCCCTCTTTCATCAGATTTCTGAATGCTCTATGAATCCATGAACCCTACCAAGTTATTCAATTTTCTGCACGCTTTTATTCTTGTACTTTATAATAGTTTTGTGACTTTGTACTGTACTACTGTCACAAAGCAATAAATCTCACATCACCCAGTTCAATGATAATAAATCTGATTCTGATTCAGATTCTTGACAGAAGATTGGCAAAGAGCATTCTCGGCAATAATCTCTCAATGTTGCCTCTGAAAGTCGTGTATTTGACCTTTAGATTATATTGATACTATCATTCTTTAGTTAATGAATGCAGCTCTACTAAAGCCATTAGTTTTCAAATAAATTAACTTGTTGGATTATAAGATTTGATGGTTCCTATTTTTGGGAAATTGAAACGAGTTGAAATCCTACCATTGGCACTCATCATATTGACGTTTATGTTGAGACTGGTAGGTTTTTGATTCCTCATGGAATCATGTGAAATGAGGATACAGTGGGAAAATTCAACTGATGCAAAGGATCAGCATAATCTTACTGTCAAATGGAACTCAGTTGAAGACATTGATAATTTTCACTTTGAACTTGTTTTCTTCTTAATAGACCATGGTTTTACTGACAATCAGATTACATCACCAGAATTTATTTGTTGCTAATTCAAAGAGTAAACTCTGCTACCTTAAACTATTATGCAATTACTATATGATTAATGATCTACTGTATGCTAAATTATACTGGGAATAATATGCAGTGAAATGTTAACTAGAAGTCAAAGTTAAGGTTATCACCACAACAACAAAAGGTTAGGGCTAGCTAAATGTACATATTTACACAGAAACTTTGGTAAAAGCTGTCGATGTTAGCTTTAACAGGAAAGTGAATAAATATGCAGAAATGAATAATTTAACAATCTCCCTCTATGTTGCAGAACACAATGTGCACAATGCGGCTACTCAAAGAAACACATACAGTGCATCAAAATCCCTAGGCTATCCTTATGACTATGTGGCTGTAACTCACTTAATTATATTATACTTTCCTCACCAGTGAACCGTGCACTTCCCAAATTCCAAACTGCCTTCTGATCATGGTGCCCTAATCCTCCTTTACCCAGTGATCTGTGCTATTCATCTTAACTACTCATCCATGTTGCTTCAAACCCCATAGGTTTTTGCATTGCTGGCCAAGCAACACCAATAAGCCTGATAATTTTGCTTGAATCCTCATAAGTTGCATTACCCACTGTGAACTGATAAATCACATTTCTTAATTTTCAAAGTAATACAAATTATTATTTTCCAGCTCTGTTGGGTTCTCATTACCCCACCGAAACAGCCAATCCTGAAGAAGGGTATCAGCCCAATCCTTTGACTGTTCATTACATAGATGCTGCTTGACCTGCTGAGTTCTTCCATCAGCTTGTGTACGTTGCTTTGGATTTCCAACATCTGCAGAATTTCTTGTGTTTATAAATAGTCATTTTGCCAGATTAAACTTACTTTATAGTTATTTATCAGTGGTATGTAAGAGAAATTTTACTTGTTGCCAGTAAAGTCCATGAGATGCCCTAAGTTAACTAGCAGAACACAAAATTGATCACTTTGAAACAATGATAGTATGAAATGTGAAATGAATGTATATTAATTATATAAACTGCAATCTCATTTTATCATTAAAATGTATTTTGAAATATGTTTTATATTTTAGATGAGTTTATAAATAGAGTCATAAGTGGGTATTTATTTCTCACTGCAATTAAAAATATATACATGATTGGAAGTGACTGTGGAGGGTGCTTCAAGAAGGCAGCATCCGTCACGAAAGACCCTCATCATCCATGATGCGCCCTCTTCGCTTACTTCTATCAGAGAGGAGTTACAGGAGCCTGAAGATGCACACACCAGCTTCTTTCACTCCGTCATCATGTGTCTGAGGTCCATGAACCCATGAACACTACCTCATTATTTGTCTTTTGCATTACTTATTTAGTTTGGCAACATAGTAATTCGATGTATCACACTGCAATGTTGCCGTAAGAAAACAAATTCAATGACTTAACGGCAATTCAAATAAACCTGATTTGGGTTGAATTTAGAGACATGCAATATTCCTTAACTTTGGAAAGCTAAACAAATTCTTTTTTTAATTTATGAAAAAGTTAGGAGAAACACAAACACTCGTGCTAATTTTAGATACCTCCAATGCAAGCAACACAAGAGACAGAGTAATGGATTAAATGACATCTTGTGCACACTGTGTGATTAAAACAGGAATACATTGAAACAGAATTAAAATCCTTAACCTCCAGACATCCTGATTCCTGTAGAATTCAAAAGGTCACCCTAGAATATGTTTAATAACAGCGTATGAGCAGAATTGTAATCCAGAAATCAAAGGCTTTCATCAGACTATCATGTCTTACCAACCCCTCACAAAGTTTGCAGAGATCAGCCCATCTTTCTTAATTTGCCACTTCTTCAATCATCAGCCAATCAAAATGCATGACACTCACTGACCCACCTCCCCTCTTAAATGTGATAGAGAGAAAACAACAGTGAATTAATTTGCAGTAAAATAAAAAAAGTAACTAAATTAAAGCAAAGAATATATGTAACACATTGGAAATGAAGAAGGTGTGTTTGCTATGGCTTCCTTAAAGAACAGAACAAGATTAATGTGCCAGTGAGCTATTTAAGTTGGTTTGATGTGCCTTTGAACACAAGATGAGTAAACACGTGAAAAAGAGTTTTTTTTTAGCTACACTGTTCTGTAGAGATGTGTTTGGCTTCTTCATTACAAGCAGGAAATGAAAATTGCAAATCTGATTGAAGGATTACATCTTCCATTTGGATGCCATCCCATTTCAAGATTTCTTTCATACTAATTTGTTGGAGATTTAGCAATCCGTTTCTCTTCAGTGCATGTTATAATGAAATGTCAACTGATGATGCTGACTATTTACTCAACAGATATGCACTGTTTATGAGAATTTCATTGACGTATCTCTGATACTGTTAGCTTGCACTCCTTTCCCTTCTCCTGACCTTCTCATTCTTCCTTCTACCCTTTTCCTTTCTTGTCATGAAGATGTGTCTTGGCACGAAACATTAATGATATATTTCCCCCAGTAGATGCTGCCTGACTTCATCCTCCAGCATTTGTGTGCCTTGTGTGTCTATGCTTTTGCATCTAAATCCACATCTTAGGTTCCTTTAGTTGCAGGATTGCTCCTGATGTGATAACAGCTAAAATTAATTTTTCATAATTGCTGTAAGACTGTGTTCAGGATTAACAGAGACTGCATTAGCATGACACAAAGTCCACATTTGCCATTTTAGCTACTTCTCAGGCCTCTGCCTATCATGGCAAACACAAACAATCCTATGTTATGGTGATCAGCATACCTAGATTCAACTCCCTGGGCATAAAGATGAAACTGTCTCTTGTATATTTCCCGAAAAATGTCCTTTCGAAAATTTCAGGGGCACCACTTGGACAGTACTACCAGGCCCACACATGCTGTGGTGGAGGTTAGCTTCAACTCCCACTTACAAGATGCCTCTGCATTTGCTAAGACTGATCCTCTTCCTTCAATGGAAAGAATGGAAGCAGAAAACTCCTGGATTAAGTTGTTTGTGCCGAGCTGTCATTTTCCTTATAAAGGAGAGGAAAGTGTCATAATAACAAGGCAGGAGGAAATTTCCAGAAATGGTGGAAATCTAGTGTAAGTTGACAACTTTTGTTTCTTCTTGGTCCCCAGATCCAAGAAGTACTTTTTCCTGAGTTACCAACTTCTACCCTGTCAGAATTCATAATTAATTGTCCTTTCCATGGGATAGTAGGTGAGTAAAAGTAATCGACAAGTTTGTACTGTTTCCATTCACTGGACATTTCAAAAGAATCTGTTCAGCTGGAACTGTTTGGGAAAATCTGACAGCTTGTGCCAAACTGCAGTTTAAGTGCAGTCCTGTTTAAGTGCTATTCAGTTTCTGGTTTCAATAAAACAGCACAAATTTTAAATCTGTTGTGAATTCTTTGCCAGCAGCCCATTGATTTTACTCTTTTATTGAATGCTATGTAGAGTCTATTGGCAGAGAAATTCTCCAGCCATTGTGCTAGGTGAACCTCCACGAGACTGGCAGAAAATAGGCTGCTGGAGGAACTCAGAGGATCGGGCATAGTGCATCATATGTTGTGGCCATGCTATGTTGGCACTGGAAGCACAGTAACACGTGTGGACTGTCTCCAGCACAATCCTCATTCAGAGTTGGTTGTTGATGCAAACAGCATATCTCACTGTATGTTTTGATGTTTCGATGTGACAATTAAAGTCATTCTTTTCTAAGGAGGGAATTGACAATTGATGTATTGTGTTGAAAGCCTCCATTTGCCAATTTTCCTCCACAGAGGCTGCCTGGCTTGCTGAGAACTTCCAGCTGTTTGTTTTGACTCCAGATTCCAACACATACGAGCATTCTCTTATGTCTCCACTTTGATAAGCCTGGCACAGAAATTATAAATCAGCTCACTTCATGCAGCAGAGTTCCTGAGACTGGAAGTACCAAATAAGTTTACTTTTTGAAGAACTGGGCACCAAATTTAACATTTTGAATCAAGCATCCTTGATACCTAGTGCTATAATATTTTTACCATAAATATGCTTAGTAGAGTTTTTAATTGTTTCTGCTTTTAATAGTTTTTGTATGATTTTAAGCATACACAGCCAAGGCATCTAAATTCTCTGATTGATTTGCACTAGGTCTCTATATACAAGAGATGCAACATCTATATATGAGAGACATCTTGTATATCTTGTATACAAGAGATGTTTCTATATACAAGAGACATCACACAGCAGAGAAACTTCTGCATCCTTGAACTTGATGTCAGCCAACCACAGGCCCATGACAGCTATCCCAAAAGCCTGTACCTCTGGGCTGGTAGTTTGGTCAGCTGCCATACCGGCATAATCAACCTCAATATGTATGGTATCAACAGCAGGCCATGAGAGACAATCAGACGCAGCGTTATTTTTCCCTGTGTGTCAGTTGTGATTTCTGAGATGTGGGCCACGCGGTGTTGTTGCCATGCAGACCAAGAGTCTGTTGCTTTGGCCATGAGGGAGTTGTGGTCCCTGAATGGCGTGAAATTGCCGTGAAAAAGAATAGAGCTTTCACCAGAGGCCTATCAGGGAACATCGGAAGTTTGGAGAGGAGGGAACTTCAATCAGGTCCACTGCCTGAGAAGAAAAGGCAGCAGTGGTTCATGGCAGTGTAATAGAGTTGCAACTCGTGCCCAATTAAAGGAAGGCAAGGGCTGGCATAACAGCCATCGTCTAAGTAGACATAATCAGAGTTGTGATCTTAAGGCTTTAGCTCTTCATGGCTTCAGCAAGGAAAGGCTTCGCTCAGACAAAGCAAAGAAAAGGAAAGCTCAAGTATTTTTTCTTTGTCTTCTTTATATCTGTTCTGCGAGGTAGAGATGGCAGGCAGGATAGTACAATGCTCCTCTTGTGAGGTGTGGGAAGGCAGGGAGACCTCAAGTACCCCTGACCACTACAACTGCAAGAAGTGCATCCAGCTGCAGCTTCTAACAAACTACGCTAAGGGTTTGGAGCTGTATGCTCATTCAGGAGGCTGAGGGGGTGATATAGAGAGGTAGTTACACCCAAGGAGCAGGACACAGGAAACTGGGTGACAGTCAGGAAGGGGAGAGGGGTTAAGGAGCCAGTGCAGAGAACCCCTGCGATCATCCCCTCAACAACAGGTATATCACTTTGGATACTGCCTGGGGTATGAGCTAACAGACAAAAGTCACAGTGGTGAGGTCTCTGGCACTGAGTCTACCTCTGTGACACAGACAGGAAGGGGGAACAAGAGACAGGCTGTGGTGATAGGGGATTTGTTAGTCTGGGGAATGGACAGGAGGTTCTGTGGGCGAGAACAAGTTTCCCAGATGGTATGTTGCTTCCTGTGTGCCAGGCTCCGGGATATGTCAGACTGAATCCTCAGCATTCTTAAGTGGGAGGGTGAACAGCCAGAAGTCATGGTTCATGTAGGTACCAATGACATGGGTAGGATGAGTGACGAGGTTCTGCATAATGAGTGCAGGGATCTCCATGGTTGTAATCTCAGGATTCCTACCATACCACATGCAAGTGAGGTCAGAACAAGGAAGATTATTAAGTTTAATACATGATTAAAAAGTTGGTGTAGGAGGAAGGGAATAAGATTTCTGAGAATGTAGGACTGCCTTAGGAACTCTAGCTCCAGATTTTTCTTCAGGTTTTACTTCTGAAGCCTTGAACGGCTGGAGGTTTCAGATCAAAGATTCCCTTCTAGATGAGCTGCCGACCCAGCCTGACGAGCCCCAACTGCCCGGAGCGATTAGTTTTAAAGTGCCAGCAACAGATCTTTGCCCGTTTTCCTGTCAGAAGTGGTTCTGAGGGCTGCAGTAGCTGAGACACAAGTGAAAACCAGGAGCTGGACTTGGTTGTTAGAGATACACACCATTGAGAGCATTTAATTGGGCCTCTGACGGTCAGATGTGACCATGGATATTACGTCCTAGCGAGCCTGGGCAGTACGATATGGAGAGCAAACTGTTGCCCATGCAGCAAGCTTCCCCTCCCCACCCACCTGATGATCCCAAAGGAACGGCAGAGATCGATACAGTTTGGTACTAGCAGTGTTACAGGAGTTGCCAGTCAGCATTGAACTCAATGTAGGACTACTTTAAACACTCCAGCTCCAGATTTTTCCCTCGGGGTTTACTCCTGAAGCCTTCCGTGTGAGTGGGTATAGCCACAAGGCAGCAGAGGTTTGTGATCAGATAGTTCCTTCTTCTGGATATGCTGCCAACCACGGCTGATGAAACCCATCTGCCTGAAGCAATTGGTTCTAAGGCGCCAGTCTCCTGCCTTTACCCTCTTCCTGTCAGTAGATACAGTTCCGCTGGGCTTCATACCTAAATCACACACCTAGGCCAGGGGTTGGACTTGGTTGTCAGAGGCAATTTGAGTTGCACGCCATTGAGAGCATTTAATAGGTAGTGGGAGTTTGGGACCCCGGCAATAACAACCTTAAGGAACCAGATTACTAGATAACTGAAAACCCAGGTGTAAAGTGAGAATAAGCTTCAGGCTATAAAGTAGATACTGTACATTTTACATAGAAATAGTTATCAGATGGAAAGAGGGACTGAGAAAGGACTGAGACAAGGTTGTTTTAAAGTCCAGACAGCATTCGGTGCCAAAGTTCTTTTGATCCTAAACTATCTTGTGATCTTGTAATCACAAGTCATTAGTCCCAGATTAAACTCACAGCATCATTATAATGGGGATTAACTCTTTTAAACATGATTTGTTTAGAACTTTAGCTTCAATAAAAACGTGAATTGGTCATATTGCCAGTCTGTGCTTACCCAATGAGCAATTTTAACTATTCAACACTGGGAACTCCATGTGAAATCTTGTGGTCAGCAATTTGCTTCAGCCATTTAAATCACGCTGTCAGAAAAATAAATTTCACATTCATATTCACATTTACAATGAACAAATGCTCTTGTAGTCTCAACTGTGACACAATATAGTTCAAGAGTGGAAATTCAGAACAGTTCCAATAATGAATAAAAAAATTGAATCAGATTTGAGATTGTGCAGATTATACACTATGATTGTAAGATTTCTTTTTGATTTCCTGTGAAAACAAATTGATAAATTTGATGTCCTCTTCTGTGAGATGAAGTCAATGAATGATGGCAGGTTTGGGCCTCTGACATTCCCATTGAGCAGACAAGATGAACTATATCCCCAGGATATTCCAGGAAGTGCAGGGAAATGTGATCAAGGACTTGTAGTCACTGATCATGTATGAAAGCACCAACAGATGAAAATAAGTCATTTATGCTGTCCAGTGGATCATGTGAGGACATTTAGGGGTTGAAACATGAAGCAGAAATACAGAATCATAGATGCATTATTGCATTAAAAGAGACTTTTGGCCCATTAAACCCATGCTGGCAATACATATAGTTTCATTTCTTAGCAATATATTCATTTTTCTCTGCAAATATTTACTCAATTTCATTCGAAAAGCTATGTAATGTATCTGCTTTTACTGCCCTATCAGGCAGTACATTTCAGATCCTAACTATATACTACAATCAAAGGTGTCTCCTCAATTTGCTTTTGCTCTTTTTGTCAATTACATTTAACCTGCGTTCGCTGACTCTCGTTTCTCTTGTCTGTTGGAACATTTTCTTTTATTTACTTTATCTAGACTCGTCACAATAAAGAACAATTACAGCAAAGCCTTTAATCTTTTCTGTTATGAGGAGAACCACCAAAGCATTTACAGTTTGTTTATGTAACTGGTCACTTATCTCTCAAAACATTCTAAAATCCTTTTGGATGTTTTTTCTCTTGACAGTATTTAACTGATGATCAGCCAGACATAATTTCTTACCAATCGTCCTCATGTTGCAATGGGACTAAATTCCAGAGCGATAGACCCCTCTAACAAGGAGACAGGCACGTTGACCCTTCAAATCCATTAACTATCCATTTAAAATCAAACTTACATTAAACCCATTTTATATTCTCCCCACATTCTCTTCAATTTCCCTAGACTCAACCACTCATCTACACATCTTTGGGAGATGAGAGGAAACCAGAGCACCTGGAGAAAACACACATGGTCACAGGGTGAACATGCAGACTCCAAGTAGAAAGTAATTGAGGTCAGGTTTGTATCCAGCTCTACTGTGCGATGAGGCGATGGATCTACTAGCTGTGCTATGGTGCCACTGTGTCCATCAGCGTTCACCAAGATACCTTTTTCAGATGGCAGTAGCAGTCAAGGAGGAAAGGGCAAGGGCCAAATTCTCTTCACTGCCATTACAACAAGTTAGATAATAGCAGGATAATACTTCTTTGGTTAAAGAAGAGCCAGGTAATAGATGTTACCTTATCCTTTGAAGATGGTATTTTATTTTGAATATGTTAGCTTTAGCCTCTACTGTTGCCTAGATGTTTCTTTCATAATCACCCATCTACTCGCTTCATGCGATAGTCACGCCTTCCCTGAAGGGGATCATTGGACATCATTGTGGTATCACTATTCTGGTATTAGTTGAGGTGACAGTGCTTATTTTTGTAACTGTTTACTTTTAGCAAGCATCATAATAAAGTAATGAATTGCTCTAAAAGAGAAAAGTAAGCAAGACAGCATTCTTCCAAGATATCTTAATAAACTGAAGGCAGTTAAAATATACATAAACCAACAAAGATATTACAGAAGCAATTTTTCCTCAGGACAAGAACAATGAATATGCCTAAAAGATTAACTTTTCTTGGAAAGAAATAACAGAAATCAAGACCACTCCATCTGGCTACAGAAAGTATACAACCCAAGGGGAGACATGACTCAACATTTTAAATCATGAAGGCAGTCAGCGAGATGGGTTGGTTTCCAGGGAGAAAATAATTTTCAGCATCGTTCTGAGCTAAGGAAATAGCAAAATGGATTTCACTTTTTGTCGTGCTTTCTGCTGCTTGTTGATTCTCTAAAAGAGGGAACAACAACCAGGGGAATCAGGTTATAACATCTGCAATATCATAATGTCACTGTGTCTATTTATGAGGGCAAAGAAGGTGGAATAATAACCAGTCTTTGCTGGTTTGCTAAATTAATGGTTGTAGTGGCTGCAGTTTGATGTAGTGGTGTTCGCCAAGCCTGGCAATTGGCCTGCAGATGTTTTGTCACCAGTCGAGGTGCCATCTTCAGTGTGAAGTTGGTTGGCAGTGTTTCTCTCTGTGAGTATTTGCATTTGTATAGCCACCTCATTCACTTGCTTTGGTCCTGATTGGAAAACCCTTCAATTAACCTTCTTCTGGTTCGTGTTTCTTTGGTTTGTAGGGCTCCGTAGGTAGTGTCTATTTCCATATGTTTGTTATCAGAGTTATCAGAAGAGAATTATGCTTCTAAAACTTCTTGTGCCTGCTCTGTGTTTGCCTGTGCCAGATCCTCCACAGTGTCCCAGTTAAAGTGATGCCGTTCTTGGTGTTCATGTACTCAGATCAGCCACAGTGGATCAAGTCTCAGTACAGTGGATCAAGTCTCTGTACAGTGGATCATGGCTCTGCAAAGTGGATTGTGTCTCTGCATAGCGGATCATGTCTCTGTACAGTGGATTGTTTCTCTGTACAGTGCATTGTGTCTCTGTACAGTGGATCAAGTCCCTGTACAATGGATCATGTCTTCGTATAGTGGATCATGTCTTTGTACAGTGGATCATGTCTCTACACTGGATCAATCCTCTGTACAGTGGATCATGTCTCCGTACGGTGGATTAACTCTCTGTACAGGGGATCATGTCTCTGTACAGAGTATCATGGCTCTGCACAGTGGATCATATCTCTACACTGGATTAATCCTCTGTACAGTGGATCAAGTCCCTGTACAATGGATCATGTCTCCGTACAGTGGATCATGTCTCCGTACAGTGGATCATCTCTCTGTAAGTGGATCTTGACTCTGTACAGTGGATCATGGCTCTGTAGAGTGGATCATGTCTCTGTACAGTGGATCAAGTCCCTGTACAATGGATCATGTCCTCGTATAGTGGATCATGTCTCTGTACAGTGGATCATGTCTCTACACTGGATCAATCCTCTGTACAGTGGATCATGTCTCCGTACGGCGGATTAACTATCTGTACAGGGGATCATGTCTCTGTACAGAGTATCATGGCTCTGCACAGTGGATCATGTCTCTACACTGGATTAATCCTCTGTACAGTGGATCAAGTCCCTGTACAATGGATCATGTCTCCATACAGTGGATCATCTGTACAGTGGATTGTTTCTCTGTACAGTGCATTGTGTCTCTGTACAGTGGATCAAGTCCCTGTACAATGGATCATGTCCTCGTATAGTGGATCTTGACTCTGTACAGTGGATCATGTCTCCGTACAGTGGATCATCTCTCTGTACAGTGGATCTTGACTCTGTACAGTGGATCATGGCTCCGTACAGTGGATCATCTCTCTGTACAGTGGATTGTGTCTCTGTACAGTGGATTGTGTTTCCATACAGTGGATCAAGTCTCCGTACAGTGTATCATGGCTCCGTACAGTGGATCATCTCTTTGTACAGTGGATAATGGCTCCTTAAAGTGAATTATGGTCCCATCACTCTGCCAACAGTGCACAACAATTCTTAGACAAGATAAAAGGCACAAAAGATTGAAGATAAAATCATATTTATTTTTTCAATGTCACTGTACTGTTTACCTCAATTAACCTGGACCTGGCAAGAGAAATCATGTATGAACTGCTAATGGAAGCCGAACATAGAGTGTAGACACTGAAACCTTGCAGTATAGGTGAAGTACTTTACCTCTGTCTGTCAACACATTTCAAGTTCAATAGTTGGGCAGATTTATAA
This sequence comes from Hypanus sabinus, assembly GCF_030144855.1. NCBI lineage: Eukaryota > Metazoa > Chordata > Chondrichthyes > Myliobatiformes > Dasyatidae > Hypanus > Hypanus sabinus. The sequence goes on along the minus strand of NC_082719.1, from coordinate 62,121,085 downwards.
ACAACTCAAAGGAACACCAAAGGGATCAAAGATATCAGGTTTTACTGCCAAGGCTGCTATGCAAAAGCTAGAAAAGATTGCACTTTTGGTCTTCGAGCCCAAATCCCGGGTAACTTACATTAATGATTCCTTTGTCATACTCAAATGAAATGAAATAGAAGACATCTTCTCTACTTTGAATGGTCATAGGCCAGATATTCCTGAAATCAATTGATTTCCTCAAAAGGGCTTGAATCTCAATTCATAACGAGTTGCTGTGGCTTCAGTGCCTGACATTCAAAGCTTCCTTGCTAGAGATTTGCCTGGGGATGCCCAGCTTGTTCATCTCATTTAAGTGAGGCCCATGAATTAGTAATAGATGTGCCTTGAGCCAATTTGTTCAAGCACAAGGTTTGCACCCCTACTGCCTCCTCACCAGGCCAGTTCACATTATCTGCTAGCCTGCAATCGCTTGCTTTGAATTTAGAACAAATAAACAACTTTTTTATTTGTATGTTTTTCATTAGTTGCTACTGTTTATTTCATCATTCCATTCGATTGCTCTGAATTTGTGATTTCAAGCGAGACTTCTTCACGGATTTTAATGACTTCAGGTTATGAGTACATGTCTACTCTGATATTGTTATTCTGTAGTCCAGTCAGAACTGAGTGATACTCTGAGTTGAGGAGGTGTCATATAGACTTGGGGGGCCTTCTTGTGAAGTAAACACCTGCAGAAGAGTGCGAATATAACTCATACCCTTCCAGGTGATCCTGATCGTCTGGCGATCCATTGATCCGTTTCTTTCTGCCCTTCGTCAGCTTTGTCAATGCCACTCATTATTTTGTGGTTCACACTTGTGAGCCCAGAAATTCAATTGCTTATCACACACTTTTTAAGCATCACATGATGAATTTGTAGTGTAAAATCTATTGGGATAGATGACTGCTTTCAGTTCACAGCCAGACTTCTAGTCATAATCTTTTACTAATATATGCTCAGACATCCCCCACCTCTCCCGGAAGTTCCAGCAGTCTCCCACACATCTGTAGTGGCTCCCTGACGCCCGCAAGTTATATACAATATCCCGGAAATTGGCTTTTTTGAGACAGAGAGGGAGAGGGAGAGGAAGAGCGAGAGCGAGAGGGAGCATCCTGATTGGTCTCTCTTCGTGCTAAGTAGACCTATCAGTTTTCTCTGTGGGCGGGCTTTACAGTCGACCTCAAAAATAATAGATAGATAGATAGATAGATAGATAGATACTTTATTCATCCCCAAGGGGAAATTCAACATTTTTCCAGTGTCCCATACACTTATTGTAGCAAAACTAATTACATAAGTATTTAACTCAATATAAATATGATATGCATCTAAAATCACCCTCCCAAAAAGCATTAATAAATAGCTTTTAAAAAGTTCTTAAATAGTTACTAAAGTGCATTGAGTGGTAACTTAAGCTCAGTCCTAACCCCGGCACTTTAACATGTCTTGCCCCTGGTGGTTGAATTGTAGAGCCGAATGGCATTGGGGAGTAATGATCTCTTCATCCTGTCTGAGGACAGTGTTGCTCACTGCACTGTTTGCAACTGTGACTTTTCTATTGCCCATGGTGGGTTAAATGACTGTAAAAGACAAGTTGAGGTGAGTTTAACAGGTGTCATTCGTTCATTAGCATAGCTAACGTTATTTAAACTAGCTGGCTAGCTGCTAAGGAGCTACACAATTGGTGTCCTACATGATGAGGCCAAACTCCCTGTAGACTTGCTTAAAATTGCAATAAAATAAAGTCGACTCCATGATAATATAATATAAGTACATATTTTAATGTCACATTTTCTGCATATACCCAGCTTGGTTTATAGATTAGACAAAATCACGAAACAAAGCATTACATATGGCTTTGGAGGGGGAAGGGGTGCTACCTCCGTGAAATGAGTTTTTGCAGGGTGGGGTGTCTGTATGCTCACTTCCCACTGCATAAAAGCCACGATGGAAGTTCTGAACACAAGGAGAGAGAAAATGACCTCATGACCTTCACCAGAAAAAAAAAGTTATGCTGATTTGTCAAGTTTGTAGGATCCCTGAAGATTCAGGGAGGTAGAGATTGTCATCCTTGGTTCAGTCCTTCCCCACCTACATCCGTGTAATTTCACTCGTTCTTGAGCACTTCAATCACTTAAAGTCTCCTGCCCCTGATCACCTCAGTTTCACTATGAAATTCCAGTCCCTACTCACTTCTATCTGTACTGGGACCTCTGCTGTTTGTGTTACATGTACATGACCTGAATGAAAGTATCGTGGTGAGCATTTGGTCCATAATGACAGACGACAAAGTTAGTTGAACTCAACAACCGTTTTATTGTGATAAACACACAGACTGGATACTGTGACCTGGAGGGTCATCCTCACCAGTCTCAATCAGATGGGAGAGGTGACCATCACACACCCCAGTGATCCACAAATACACAAGCTGTATAACCCAAGCTAAATTGTACCAGTAAATGAACTAGAACTTTCCACCGTAATCCCACAAAAGCATTTTAACACAAGAATAATAAACAGAAATGCAGGGGCAGGCTGTCGACCATGCCTCCCTGGAGCATCACTCTTCCCCCATCCGAGGAGTCAGCCATCCCCGGCAACCCCAGAGACCATAACAAAGTCCAAAAGTCCTGATGGGCGTTGACACTGCCACCTGTCTGTGTGAGGCAAGAGGCAGGGCACTCAGAGTGTTCCTTCCTTCAGCCTCGCTGGGTCAGTGGTGGCCAAGGCCTGACACAGTGCCAGTCGGTCTCAGTGCAGCACCACTGCCTGATATACCACATCAGAGGTGCGGTCAAGCACCTACCTCAGCCCCTTCCAGCGGCTTCCAAGCCTGGGAGATAGTCCCTCCGTGCGGGAGGGGCAGTAGGTTTATACTGGGGCCCCAACCGGGCACCGTTGCATTGGCACCCCAGACTGGCGGGCCAGCACCTTCTGGGACTTGCAAGCTTCGCAGCAGTGCACAAACATCTCCACGTCTGGCCTGTTCCCAGGCATTCATGCAGCCTGCCCAACGTCTTTGCAACTCCGAGATGGCTGGCCCTCAGCAGCCCATGCACTAATCGCAGCACCATGGTGCGGAGCCCCCAAGGGACCACTAGCTGCAAGAGATGTCTGTTACCATCGGACAACTGCCGCCACTGGAACACCAACCCATCACACACCTCCAGCGTTCCCCACTGCGAGCATAGGGCTCCGGTCTCTGAGTCCAGGGCAGAGACCCATGATCAGCCATTCCCTTACCCGGACCAGCACAGAATCGCTCACCTGCTCGCAGTGCAGCTGCTCCTGGTCCATAGTGGGGAGGTTGCCGCAGGCTGTCACTGTCGCTTGCCTGTGGTTCAACTGAGCTGCACCGGGCTTCTGCCAGGTGTGCTGCAGTGCCGTGGGCTGCTGTGAATCCGGTGGTGGTTGTTGCCCCTGCTGCATCCACTTCCTGGAGCTGCCCTGCTGGAGAACCAGTACTTCAGCACCGAGGTAGAGTGTTGTCCCTGACACATCCACACGGGCCCTCCAGCGGGACAGCAGGTCCCAGCTAATGACGCAGGACTCTCGGATGTCGGCGAGCCACACCTTGTGCTCCACTGCGTTTCCCTTGCTGCTACGCACAGCCTCCTCTTCCCTCTCATTGCCGCACAGTCACCACTGTCTCGGAGGGGCTCCATCTATTGTGCCATGAGGCAAGTTTGACTTGCGCCAGGTGTGGCTTCAAGCGGCTGGTACCGTTGTATCTGGGGAGGTTCAGGATAGACCTTGAGGCTCAGATCATCAAGGCCCCTTGACCTTCGTCTTGCTCCAGCAGCATCTGCCATGGTGCCCATCCTCCCATGGCTAAGGCATCTTGGGTTCCCCGGTGTGCATCACAGTGAAGGTGTGTGTTGCTCTCCGCTCCTTTAATCTGACTTGCCAAGGAATTTTCATGACCCTTTCTGGTATGCCTAATTTATTTCTTGAGCTCTTTTCTGGTTCTTCGATAATCTTCCAGGGCTCTGTTTGATTCTAGCCTCCGAAGTTTTACATGCTTTTACGTTTTCCTCTTGACTAAATTCCTCACCTCCCTTGACATCCAAGGTTCTCTTATTTTGCAGTCCTTGACCTTCCTCCTTACTGGAACATACATGTGCTGTGCTGTGTGTAGTTGGCTTCTAAGCACCCTTCACATGTCAGATGAAGACTTGCTGAAAAATAGCTACTACCATTTAACTATCCCCAATTCCTGCCTGATCCTCTTGTGATTTGACCTGCTCCAATTCAGTACTCTCCTGCAAAGTACATACTTATCCTTATCTATAGTTATCTTAAAACTTACAGTGAGGTTCACTGTTTCGAATTGTTTACCCACCGAATGTTTGGTGACCTGGCCAGACTCATTGTCCAACACTAGGCCCAGAACAGCCCCTCCTCTCATTGGACTTTCTACATATTGATTTAAGAAACCCTCCTGGATGCACCCAACGAATTCTGCCCCAGCTAAACCACTTGCACTAAGAAAGCTTTGGTTTATGTTAGGGAAGTTGAAGTCCCTATAGCAGCAACACCTTAACTTAACCTGCCTGCATATCTGGCTCTCAATGTCCGAGTAGGTATTGGGTGGCCTGTAGCACAATCCCATCAGTGTGATTGCACCATCCCTATTTAGAATTGTATCCATGTAGACTCAGTGGACTGGCCCTCCATTATGTCCCCTCTTAATGCAGCTGTAAAAGTGTCCCTGATTTAGTAGTGTAACTCTCCCATCTCTTTTACATCCTTCTCTACCTTTTCTGAAACATTAAGACCCTGGAATATTAAGCACTCATTCCTGGCCCTCTCTCAGCCAAGTCTCTGGAATGACCACAACATCATAGTTCTATGTACTGTTCCATGCTGTTAAGTGCATCTCCTTAATCTGTAATACTTATAGTACTAAAATATATGCATTTCAAACTATTTTTCCTATCACATCTATTACTTTGATCCTGTCTCTATTTACTGGCTTTGACATCTACCTTCCTCTCCATCCCTCCATCTTCTGACCTGGTGCTCTGGTTCGTGTCCCCCTGCCAAACTTGCTTAAACCCTCCCAAATAACTCTAGTGAACTTCCAAGCTATGATACTGGTCCAACCTGTCCCTCTTGTACAGGTCACACCTGCCCCCTAACAGATTTCAATTATCCAAGGACCTGAAACCCTGCCCTTTGCTCTAATTCTTCAATTACTCATACATCTGTACTATCATCCTATTCCTGCCCTAACTAGCATGTGGCTCTGGTAGTAATCCAGATTGGAGGTCCTATACTTTCAGCCTCTTCTCTCACTCCCTATACTTCCCCCTGTCTACCTATGTCTTTGGTGCTAATAAGCACCATGTCCTCTGGCAGCTGACCCTGTATTCTCCAGCTGCTCTAGCACCAGGAAGGCAAAACACTACCCTGGTGTCTCTTTCGTGGCAACAGAATCTCTTGTCCATCCCCCTAACTACTGAGTTTTCTATTACTTTCACCCTACCTGCCTTAACCCTTCTCTGCTAAGCCTCAGAGCTGGCCACAGGTCCACTGGTCTGGTAGGTTATGCTCCCCAGCAGTATTCAAAAGAGTATACTTTTTGTGAGGGAATGGCCACAGGGGAACCGTGCTCTAACTTATAGTAATCCTTATATCCTGAAATTCTTTTTCTTTGCAACCATCCACTAAAACAGAGGAATGCCCCAAAAAATGAATGACAATTAAATGGTAAAACCCCAGCTCCCCCCACCCAGGCTTAAGCAGGAGTAAAACAATGACCCCCACTCCCCCACCAGCAAAAAAAGCATCGGTGCCCCCCAGCGAACACTCAAGCGTGCTGAAAGGCATCAATAAGGACACAGGCCTGCAGTACCCCAAAGACTACTCATTCACCCAGTATTTCGACATACCACAGGCTCTCTCTCCCTAATTAGGGAAAAAGAGGTGTCTCTGTTGCACAGCGAGAGGGGAGACTTAACATCGTAAATAAGCGAGTTGTTTGTTATAAGTCTGTTGCGTCACCTTTTCCAAGCTCTGTGCCCAAAGAACTCAGATTTCTGGGCACACAGCCAGCAGCTACTTTGCTGCTTTTGATCTTCCATCTCCCCCAACACACTAATTTCCTGTGGAGGCACCGATCTCGAGTTCGTCCATCTCCAGAGCCACGAAATCCCCGAACCCTGAAGGCGCACTCCTCTTCTAGGCCACATCCTTGGTATATCAAACAACAGCCTGTCGTGAGACCCCGAGAATGGGTCCTATTCCTGCAAAGAATCAAAGTCAGCATGTAACTCTAGGTCAGGGTCTTCAAAAGAACCCTGAAAGGAAAAATTAGGGATATTAAAGATAGAAATGGAGCTGTTCCTGAAGATGTAAGCAAAGAAGTCGCTGTTACGCACTATCGTCCTCTTAAAGTGAAAAGTACATTGGCCCATTCCAACAACGGCCACTCCATTTACAACACAGTTCTCTTTATTGCTAAGTTACTAATAAACCAAGCAATCTCCCATTCCATAGACAAGTCCTGACAGGAACCAGTTGCTTTTTAAACCTGAAATTTAAAGTCCAACTTTTCAAGTTCAATTGAAGCAAAACCCTCTCCCAGCAGAGGAATTTTAATTTAACAGTCTACTCCACTTAAATGATTTTCCTCAGGAAATCATTTACATTTATTATAGGCACCAAATGTACAAATGAGGATAATTAAAAGTTCTAAGTTCAAAAGCAAATTTATTATCAAAGTACATATATGTCACGATATAAAACCCTGAGATTCATTTTCTTGTGACCAGACTCAGTAAATCCAAGTGTTATGAATCCCGTAACTGGGGAACTTACCAGCAAAGATAGAGAGGTCCGTTGAAGTCTGATGTCACTATTTTCAAACGTTTTATTCATAAAGGGACACAAAAGTAAGGTTAATACAAACATTCAGATAGTGCACATTGTCAACACTCAATCTAAAGCGCGGGTATATTAATAATCATCATTAAGGAGTGAGCTCTGCTGATGTCTAGGGGTTAATAGATTGTCCGTTGGAAATATAAAAGTCACTCAGAAGGCTGCAGGCCTCAGCCCTTTGAAAATCGCTGGGTTTCACGTGGGGCGACCGAGAGAGAGAGATTGGGGGAGAAGAGAAAGAACTTGCCGAGTCTTGATGAATCCTCCGTGAAATCGGGGGAGCGTTGGTTTCCTCTCCCCGATGTTCGTTAAAAGTGGTTTTCTGTGATTCCAGCCACAAATTCCAATCCCGGAATCTAACGCACATGGCTTCCTTCAGAATGGCTTCCCGCTGCTGCGGGATCACTCTCTCGTGTCTTCTTGGTGCGTCTGAGGGGGCTGTCCCCCTGAGACTCTCCTTTATACTTCCTCACGGGGTCGCAGGTGTCAATCAGGTTGGGATGATGCAATCTCTCTGTCAACCAGCCCACCTTGCCCGAGGGCTTTTCACGTGGTCTCCATGAGACAATAGTCGCTGTTGTCTTATTCTCCATCCCGGGTGGGACGTGCAATTCGGCACATTTCTCTCTCTCTCTCCAACTGGGTCTACTGACCCCCCCCCCCCCTTTCGATGGGTGCTCTTGCGATTCTCACAAAGAAGGGGGCTGGGATCATAACACAAGAACCATAATACAATCAATGAAAGACTGAGGGTGGACAACAAACTGTGCAAATACAATTGAAAAAAAAGTCAAAACTAAGCAATAAATATCAAAAAATATGAAGAGTCCTTGAAAGTGAGTCCATACATTGCAGGAACAGTTCAGTGTTGGGGCAAGTGAAGTTCAATGAAGTTCAAGAGCCCAATGGCTGAGGGGTAATGACTGTTCCTCAGCCTGGTGGTGTGAGTCCTGAGGCTCCTGTACCTTCTTCCTGATGGCAGCAGTGAGAAGAGACCATGACTTGGGTGGCGGGGGCCTCTGATGATGGATGCTGCTCAATGTGGGGAGGGCTTTACCTGTGATGAACTGGGTCACATCCACGACATTTTGTAGAATTTTCCATTCAAGGGCTGGGATACAACCAGTCAATATTCTCTCCATCACACATCTATAGTAGTTTATCAAAGTTTTAGATATCATGCTGAATCTTAACAAACTTCTAAAGAAGAAGAGGTGCTGCCATGTTTTCTTTGTAATAGCACTTGCGAGCTGGGCCCAGGACAGGTCCTCTGAAAGGATAACACTGAGGAATTTAAAGTTGCTGATCCTCTCCGCCTCTGATTCCTTGATAAGGACTGGCATGTGGACCTCTGGTTTTCTCCTTCTGAAGTCAATAATCTGGTCTTGCTGACATTGAATAAGAGGTTTTTGCTTGGGCACCATTCTTCCAGACTTTTAATCTCCCTCCTTCATGCTGATTCGTCATCACCTTTGATGCAGCCTATGACAGTGGTGTCATCAGGAAACTTAAATATGGTCTTGAAGCTGTACTTCGTCACACGGTCATAAGTGTAAAGCAAGTAGAGCAGGAGGCTCTACAGCCACAGGAGTAGAGGCTCCTGTGCTGATGAAGATTGTGAGGGAGATGTTGTCAATCCAAATTGATAGGTATCTGCAAGTGAGGAAATCAAAAATCCAATTGCACTGTGAGGTAAAGGACCTCCTATTCACACTCCAACATTTCACACTAAGTCTCCTCTACTGTCACTCTACAATAAGGCCATTCTCAGGTTGGAGGAACAGCACCTCATATTCCTTCGGGATAGCCTCCAACCTGACGGCATGTACATCAGTTTCTCCAGCTTTTGGCTGTCGTAGTCAGGAGAAGCCGATTTATCACATTTACCAATCAACTTATGTGCTGTAAAAGAACATCGGTGACTATCCATACATTGAACTTCTCCTGCATCTTGTTCACTTTCTCCAGATCAGAAGTGTAGCTATGGGTGCTCACACAGATTGAAATTACCTTGTATTTCTATAGGATACATATAGCAGTCATTGTTCCAGTCCCACTCACCCTGTTGTTTCTCTAGTTTGTGGACAACCGCATTGATACATTTCCCACCCTCATACAGAACTCAAAAATGTCTTCACTGTTGCTGCATATTCCACTCAGCTATATCTCCGGCACTTCCTTTAAGAGATTTAGAAAGGCACAAGGATGGATGAAGATGGAGGGCTATGCGGTAGGAAGGGTTAAATTGTTCTTTTACTGAATGGGCTGTACTGTGCTGTACCTTTCAATATTGCATTGTCTATGTGTTTCCAGTCTAGTGTACTGTATTAGGTGGTCATAATGCAGACTGAGTGCTTGCTTTGTAGTGCCCTAGTATTCAGTCTGCAAAAATGACCATGAATTCTCTTTCCTGTCACTTTAATTACTGTTCCACTCCCACGCTGACTTTCTGTTTGTAGGCTCCTGTAGTGTTACAACACAGCACAGTAAGCCTAATGCATTATGCTTTATTTTCTGTCCAGGTACATTGCAACCTTCATGAAAGAATATCTAATTCTTTATGTTTAGGTAACAAATTCTCTCTTTCTGTTTGTATTAGAACTGGCTATTTCTGCATGTAATCTCTATAGTCAGTTTTTCCTTTCTTTTGTATGCTTGTGTGGTGAACTACATATACCTGTCTGGACATGCCCCCTGCTGACTGCTCCTGTGGCTCTTCCCACAGACCCCGGTATAAAGGCGATTGAGGCCTGAGCCCGACCCTCAGTCTCCAGGATGTAGTATGGTGGTCAACTACTGCTTGTTCTTTCTTCCAGTCAATAAAAGCCGATATCTTGCCTTCACGTCTCGGAGAGAGTTATTGATGGTGCATCAGCTTGTCCCACCTTACCACAAGCAGCATATCAGACAGAAAAATAAGTTTAATTTTATCTTCCTCTCCTCTGCTATCAGATTCCATTATCTTCAGCTGCTACTTGCTTCCACCTATTGCCTCCCAGCTTCTAGCACTATTCATACTCTCCCTTCACTCTTCTGCCTATCACCTTTCCTCACTGGGATCTACGACTCGCCTGCCAGATTTTGCTCCACCACTTCCCTCCACCTTTCTATACTGCCTGCCTGCCTACCTTTCAGTCCTGATGAAGGGTCTCAACCTGAAACATCAACTCTCGATTTTCCTCCATAGCTACTGCCTGTCCTGCTGAGTTCCTCCTGCATCTTGTGTGTTGCCCCAGATTCCAGCATCTGCAGCTTCTTGTGTCTCACTTAAATCTAATTTTAACTGCTATATTCAGTCATCTAATCTAACTCTATCGGAGATTCCCTTTGTTTGAAATATCTTCCCCCCAGACTTCTCTGAGAATGAAACCTGTTTCCCTATGTTCCCAGTTCTGATGAAGAGTTCTGGACCTGAAACATTAACTATTCTACTTTCCACAAATGCTGCCAAACCAAAAGCTTGGACAATACCAATCAACTTCCTTGACATTGTTACACTTATTTATTTTCAAACAAACAAATGTGGATTCAGAGATTGTTACTCTCTGAGTGTCTTTGTTTACTTACTCATAAATAAGATTTCACATAAGTTAGACTAGACGTCAAAGCAACTTTCAGTTAATTACATCTCTTTAATTAATAATAAATTCCTGGGTCATTATTTGTATGGAAATAGTAAATCTTTTAGCATAAATCAATCAATGCCTGCATAAAATGTGAACATTCAATGAAATATGGAAGCATTTGATTTTAAGATGATTATTTGGTTTCCAGATATTTGGCTGCATCATCATCTCGTATGATGAAATTACAGACCAGACAGCCTGACATCAGTAGTGAGAAAGTTAATGGAAAGTATTCGAAGGGACCTGAATTTGGATCGACACTGAATAATTAAGAATAGTCAGCTTGGCTTTGTGCATGGTAGGTCATGTCTAACCAAACTTACAGAGTTCCTTGAGGAAGTTACCAGGAAAGTTGATGAAGGCAAGGCAGTGGATGTTGTCTACATGGATTTGAGCAAGGCATTTGACAAGGTCCCCCATAGGAATTTAGTCAAGAAGGTTGAGTCGCTCGGCATTCAGGATGAGGTAGTAAATAGGATTAGACACTGTCTTTGAGGGAGAAGCCAGAGAGTGATAGTAGATGGCTGCCTCTCTGACTGGAGCCTGTGACTAGTGGAATGCCGCAGGGTTCGGTGTTACTCTTTATCATTTATATCAACAATCTGGATTATAATGTGGTTAATTGGATCAACAAATTTGTGGGTGACATCAAGATTAGGGGTGTAGTGGACAGCGAGGAAGGCTATCATGGCTTGCAGTGGGATCTGGACCAGCTGGAAAATGGGCTAAAAAGTGGCAGATGGAGTTTATTGCAGACAAGTGCAAGGTGTTGTTAGGACCAACCAGGGTAAGTCTTACACAGTGAACAGTGGGGCACTGAGGAGTGCAGTAGGACAAAGGGATCTGGGAATACAGGTTCTTAATTCTTTGAAAGTAGTGTCATGTGTAGATAGGGTTGTAAAGAAAGCTTTTGACATATTGGCCTTCAAAAATCAAAATATTAAGCACAGGAGAAGGGATATATGTTGAAGTTGTTTGAGACACTGGTGAGGCCTAATTTTGTGTGCAATTTTAGTCACCTATCTATAGGAAAGATGTAAATAAGGTTGAAAGAGTACTGAGACAAGAATGTTGCTGGGTCAGGAGGACCAGTGTTTAAGGAAAGATTGAGTAGATTGGGACTTTATTTATTGGAACGTAGAAGACTGAGGGGAGATTTGATGGAGGTATACAAAATTATGACGAGTATATGTAGGGTAAATGTAAAATGGCTTTTTCTGCTGAGCTTGGGTGGGACTACAACTAGAGGTCATGGGTTAAGGGTGAAAGGTGAAAGGTTTAAGGGGAACGAGGGGAAGTTTCTTCACTCAGAAGGTAGTGGGAGTGTGGAATGAGCTTCCAGCCCAAGTGGTGCATGTGAGCTTGATTTCAACATTTAAGAGAATTTTTGGATCAGTACATGGATGGCTGTGGTCTCAGTGCACGTCGATGGGAGGAGGCAGTTTAAATGGTTCAGCTTAGATTAGGTGGGCCAAAGAGCCTGTTTCTGTGCTATGACTTTATATTTCTATATCTATTTTGTATGTCAGTGAAAATTTAAAAGTTGTGTAATGACAAGATGCAGGAAGCAATTAATTGCCTGCACATTCCATTGTCAACTCCATCTTGTATCTCAACCAAAAGAGATTTCACACTTCACACCCTTTCACATCCATTAGGGTCTCCAACTGGGTTAATGGCAGAATCCTAGCTAGAGTAGCAATGCTTTCATTCAGGCACACAAAGGGAATGATGCTACACAAGGAATGTGATAGAGCAGGCCACTGACATCATCTAACATTGTTTTCTCGGCCTAGATGACTCAGCGGTGCTCAGCAGAAAGCGTGGCGAGATTGATGAAGGTCTGCCGGATGCTGCACATATAAAAGCACTGACCTGTCATGGGCAACACATGGAGGAGGAGCACGTGAAGAGCTAGACAGATAATGGAGGATGAAAGAAGAGGCAGCAATATTATCTCAGAATCAGGGATTGTAGCCATTAGATTAGAAAAGTTTCAAAATAGGGAGACTTTTCTTCCTGCAAAGGATTATATACATTTCAACTTCGGAATCCCACAGGGCTGTGGATGATTAGTCATTGAGTATCTTCAGAAAGGACAGTGATGGATATTTGAATAGAGAGAAACAAGGAATTGGAAACTGAAGGAAGAGTTCAGGCATAAAATTGAATGACTGAGCCGGATCAGAAGTTTCTATGGTCCACCGCTCTTATTTCATAAGTAAGTTGAAAATCTATCCATGTGAGTAAAATTATAACTGCATTGCATCAACACAAATGCATTTTAAAATCCTTTTTAGGGATATCAGCTCAGTCAACATCCATCTCCACGTGCTCTGAAAGAGTTCCTGTTGAAACATTGTTTGAACTATTTTCTGAAGTGGTTTGTTTAATTAGCAAGTTAGCCCTTGTTGGAATGCAGTGGGCCATCAATCACACTGGTGTGGGTCCGTAACAAATCCAGAATAACTTAGCACAGAAGTTACGGGGACCCTAGGGAAAGGAACAGGTATAACTGCCCCTTGGGCCTGTTCTACCTTCCAATAGTGGGTTCTTAGAAAAGATTCTGCTGAACCATAGGGCTCATTACAACTTTTTACAAAACATTAATAAAACACATGAAATCTTAAGGTGATAGTGATTACATTCACATCAGCATAGAGTGTAACCTTCAGGAACTCAGGTAAAACTGGGGTCAATACAAAGTAGGAAGAAAGGTCTCTATTGGTTGATGTCACACATAGCATCTAGCTCAATGATTGTTGTTGTTTACAGCCATTTATCTCAATCCCAGGACATCATTCAGTTTTGGTGGACTGACCTAGCTTGACACAACCAGCTACCTCATTAATGTATTCCCACCATCATGATGTATGAAAAAGGGCTGCACTATCTATGAGGTGGGAAGGATGCCTATGCCCTTGCCTGCTCCTCCCCATAGCTCCCGTTTTCTATTGAGAGAGATACGCGGCTATTAGACAAGAACTTTTTAAAATTCAGTGTTCAACCTTTTCTTGACTTAAGAATTTAAACCAATACCTGCTGAAGTTTAACAATTATGCTCTTTATGTTTATTGGCCTTTGGTTGGCAAGCTGGAATACGTATGTCAGTTGGAATTAGAATTTCCATATGTGCTAACTAGACAAGAGTAAGTTTTAATGCTCAAAGCTACAAATGTGACTTTTTTTTTACTCTACATAAGACGATAAAACTGACTTTAGCATGAGGCAATGCCGACAGTAAGGTAATTTCTGTCATAGTGGTGCACTCCTGAGCTGTGGCCTTTTCCTTACGGTCCCTTGTCTAGAGACGTTTGCCCTTTAAGTACAGGGACAATATTATATCAATTTTGACTCTATTGATATATTATCACATGATACCCATTCTAACCTACATTGAATCATTACTTTTATAAATACTAACGTATGAGACAACCGCATTACAAATAAAGGTATATTTTTTGAACTTGATAAACATACTGTACTAATAGGTCAATGTTAAACTATTGTTTTATTACTAAACAAGTTACCATAGGGGAAATTTCCTTCGATCTGCACCTTGGTGCAGCGAATCACGCATGATTCACCCAGACAGAATTACAGATGCTTGCAACTGATGGTGACATCCACCGTCATGAAGTTCTTAAGGGGATGCTCATAGCAAGTGTGACCTCTAGCCTCCCAGGCATCCTTCAGCCATTGCAACTTGCTTACACAGAAACAGATCCATGGCATCTGCCTTTCCTTTGACCATACACTCATCCCTGGAATATGTGGATAGTGAAGACGCCTATTTCAGGTAATATTTACTGATTACCCTCTCCATCTTCAATGCTATTATTTCAATCTAACTCATCTCCAGTTTCCTAGCCTCAGATAATAATAGATTTTCTTATCTGTTTGAATTCATGAATGTGTTGATAGGATAAAACTCAACTCCTCCCTTTACAACCTGATCTTTGACTTCTTGACCAACAGTCAGTAATCGGGAAGGATAGGCAGAAATTCCTCCACAAGGTTGTGTCTCCAGCCCCTCACTCTACTCCGTATACATTCACAATTGTTTTACCCATATTACCTACAAATATGCAGATGACACCACCTAAGTATGCCACATCTCAAATTACAATAAATCCAAGTACAGGAACAAGACAGAGAGCCTAATGGCAGAGTGTCATGACACATCCTTACTCTCAATATCAGCAAGACAAAAGAGCTTCAGAAAGGGTGGCATTGCACAAACCACTGTTTACATTAATGGTGCTCAGGTCAAAAGGTTGAGAGCTTCAAGTTCCTGGAAGTGAAGATAACCAATAATTTGTCCTGGTCCAACTATGTAGCCATGGCCAGGAAAATACACCAGTATTTCGACTTCCTTAGTAGCCTAAAGAAGTATGACTTATCCCTGTGACTCTCATCACTTTGTATACATCATAGAAAGTATTCTTTCTGAGTACAGAATAGCTGCTATGGCAACTGCCTCAAATAAAAACGTAAGAAACTCCAGAGAGTTGTGGATGCAGCTCAGCACATCATGGAAAACAAGTTCCCTACATTGACTGTCTACATTTCTCACTGCCTCATTAAACCAGCTAGCATAATCAAAGACGTCAACTACCCTGGACATTCTCTCTTTTCCTCTCTTCCATTGGGTAGTAGATACAAGAACTTGAAAGACTGTTACAAGACTACTGAATGGCCCCTTTGTTAAATAAGATCTACATCATGGCCTTGTACCTAATTGTCTGTCTGCTCTGTACTTCCTCTGTAAATATAACACCTTATTCAGTATTCTGTAATTGTTTTTCCCTTGTATTACCTCAGTGCACGGATGTGCCGAGATAATCTGCATGGGTAGCATGGTAAGCAAAGTTTTTCACTGTACCTCAGTAGAAGTGACAATAATAAACCAATTTACCAATTTTCCTGACTGAGGAACCCATCAGATCCGCACTACACCGAAGGGAATGAAATTACAAATGGAATCTATCATTCCAGTCACTCTCGAATACAAGGGCACAAGTCCCAGAAAAATCGCTTCTTCTGTCAGATTACAACATGGAACAAATTCAGCCGAGCTTTTCCCTTTGCATTCTGCATGACACTCAGATAATGAATGGAATTTAACCAATTAGATCTAATTAATATGTAGTTAGTACACCATTGGCTTTACCCCAAACTGAAGTTAATGAAGCAACACAATTTCACTGTGATTATAACATGCATTAACACACCATGCATATGGAGATCAGCCTGTCCAAATGTGAGGAGATTATTATTTCTTTTTATGTTTTTGTCAAACCACTATTGTCACTTTTATGCACAAAGCTTGGCATGTGAATTTGTAAATCAGCAGAAAACAATTCAGTCTCCCTTTGTGTAGCAGACATTATCGTTGGAGATTTGTAAAAACAATTGCCGGTTTTTTGTCTTTCCTAAAAGGTTATTATTTTCTCAGGGAGTTTATGAAGAATATGCGTTTAGCAACATTTTCAAAGCAATTATACCTGACAAAAATATTTGTAAGCCCTTCTTTTATATCTGTACATTGCCCTCTCTTAGACAATGGCCAGGATGCACTGAACTATTGTGTTCTGCCTGACACTGGACTTGAAGATAAGGTTAGCTTTTGGTTCTTGTTCCCTAACCCAATGGCTACTGCCACACATCCCTCTAATTCCTACTTGTCACAACCACGTTTCAGTCCAGTTTCCCTCTCATCCCAATGCATTTGACCCTCTTCAGCTTTCGCTTATCTTTTACTTACCTAAATGGGTGGAGGGGTGGAGATATTCCTCTACCAAAGGAGGTGTAAGGTGATCCTTCCCTCCACTAGCCTGCACATCACCCTTGGGTAAGGTGTAGCACCTGCTTAGCTCTCCCGATCAGGGTCATGAGAAACCATGGAAGCGGGTGGTGGATGGTTTGGACTAAAGGCCCGAGATGGCCTGTTTCCATGCTGTAATTGTTAATTGTCTTATGGTTGTATGAGCATCTGGTGCACATCACAAGTCCTATTTATGCAACTATTGATGCAAGGGGGGCCAATCTCAGAAGAGTATTGATAATGACCACAGTCACTGGTCTTGTAAAAGCACTGCCCAGAAGAATTTAATGGCAAACCACTTCTGTAGAAAAATTTAGCAAGATTAATCATGGTCATGGGACCATGATCACCCACATCCTATGACAGGGCACATAATGATGATGATGACCTACTTAATGTTTCCTGGCACAAGGCATAAAAACTGGTGTACATTTGGCCTTGATGTCTGGCTCCTAGGACTAATCTATGACTAAATCTGAGGGTCTAAAGATGGCTAAACCATGATTTTCCAGCCATGCAGGACTGTCTAATGAGTAGGACTATATATTGTGTGATCAAAACTGGAAATAGAACATAGAACAAAGGACAGGAATAGGCCCTACAGGCCACAGTGAAAGTTGTGCTGAACTAATTAAACTAGTAATTAAATGGCTAACCAAACTAAATGCTTTTGCCTGCTGTATGATCACATATTCTGTATTCTCTGCATATTCATGTGCCTATATAAAAGCCTTTTAGATAAAGCCTTTTACTACCCCCCTCTCCGCACATTCCAGCCAGTGTAAAAACACTTGCCCATTCATCCCCTCATGTCTTATTGCATGCTTGCTAGTATTTTGACCCTGAGGAAAAGATACTGTCTGCCTACTCTTATGCCTCTATGATCTTATAAATATTGACCAAGTCTCCCCTCAGCCTCCACAGCTCCTGTGAAAATAATGTGTTTGTCCCTCTAATCCAGGCGGTATCCTGGTAAACCTCATCTGCACCTTCCCCAAAGCTTCCACATCCTTCCAATAAAGAGGTGAACAGAACTGGATGCAAAATTCTAGGTTTGAAAAAATTAAATCCAATGTTATTTTTAAAAAGAGAAATAAATCGTAAATATCAACCCATGTAATTAAGTACGAAAAGATTTGATTAAAGGGTGATTATAGCTTAAAAAATGAAGAGCGCCTAAAAGGCAGATGTCTACGTCGCCATCTTGAAACTCCACCCCCCGATGCAAAATTCTAGGCGCAGCCGAACTAGAGTTCTGTAAAGGTGCAATGTAACTGCCCAGATCTTGAGTTCAATGCCTTGACTAATAGTCAAGCACGTCATACACCTTCCTTACCATCCTATCAACCTGTGCAGCCACTTTCTGTGAACTATGGACAAGGACATCGTGCTTCTTTTGTAAGTCAACACTTTTAAGAATCCTGCAATTAACTGTGTACTGTCCTTTTTATATTTGATCTCCCAAAGTGCAAATCGCGCATTTAGCTGAACTAAGCTTCATTTGTCCTTTCTCTACCCGTATCTTCAACTGATTTTCCTTTTTTTTTTAGCAATATTCTAGACTGTCCAGAGTTTTCGGATTTGATCTCTGTGGAGCACTGCTTGTCATACCAGTTGTTTAAATCTTACATCCATCCCACAACATGAGGGAGTAAAAATCTTTGTGTTATGACTCCATTGCAATGTACAGGCATGTGAATTTATAAGCCTAATGGCTTGCAGAAAGAAGCTGTGTTGTAGCCTGTTGGTCCTGGCTTTAACATTGCGGTACCATTTGCTGGATGAAAGCAGTTGAAAGGGTTTATGGTTTGTGTGACTGGTGTCCTCGA
Source organism: Hypanus sabinus (assembly GCF_030144855.1). Lineage (NCBI taxonomy): Eukaryota > Metazoa > Chordata > Chondrichthyes > Myliobatiformes > Dasyatidae > Hypanus > Hypanus sabinus. The sequence continues at coordinate 62,102,896 of NC_082719.1, read as the reverse complement.
TGATCTTCCAGGCCTTCTTTCTGCACCTGCTACTGTAAATGTCCTCACTGGAGGGAGGGTGCTGGGCTGCTGTACCACTCTCTATAGTGCCCGGCGATCAAGTTTGGTGCAGTTCCCATACTGGGCAGTGATAAAGCTAGTCAGGATGTTCTCAATGGTGCATCTGCAGAAGGCCTTGAGGATTTGGGTGCTCATAATGAACTTTTTCTCTTGTTTGTAGATGTTATGTTTACCAATATTAGAAGTTCCTGATAATTTAGTGTAAGAAGTGCATCTTACATTTCAAATTAAACCCTGACTCTAGCAGAAGTGGCATAAATTCTGTACTAAGTCAGCTAAGGAACACTTTTTGAAACAGAACTTCTAATTTAAAAACACTGTCATCAAATGCACTTAGACTTACGAACATAGAATCAAATGGATGCCTTTCATGCAGAAGGCAAGTCTTAAAGTTCAACATTTCAGTTTCTGCTAGAAGAAGTTCAAAATAAGCTTTAATAATAACGTCCAAAATAGCATTTATTTGTGACAGATTGCAGCACTTCTAATTTGATGATATAAGAGAATTAGATCTAAATACTAAAATTCAAACTTCAAGTAATTTTCTATTAGGTTAATAGGAAGTTTTATAGTGTAGACAAATATCGAGTTTAACTTTCACGGTTTAATTGTGTCTCATATATTTTCTTCTGCACAATTTTATTTTGGATACTGTGGTGAACCACACATACCTGTCTGGACATGCCCCCTGCTGACTGCTCCTGTGGCTCCTCCCACAGACCCCTGTACAAAGGCGATTGAGGCCTGAGCCCGGCCTCTCAGTCTCCAGGACGTAGTATGGTGGTCACTCACTGCTTGTTCCTTCTTCCAGTCAATAAAAGCCGATATCTCGCCTTTACATCTCAGAGTGAGTTATTGATGGTGCATCAATTTTATTGACTGGAAGTTTTAAAACATGGAAACCGTTTTACGTCCGGAAAGATTGGATTTGGACCCCCAAGACCCTGAAGCAGCTCTTGCCTTTGAACTCTGGCTTGTATGCTTCCAATCATACTTGGAGGAGGTTTGTGCAACTGAACCCGCCGTTATGCACAGAATTCTCCTCTCGAGAGTCGCCCCAAAAGTTTATTCATTTATCAGAGACCTGCCGACCTATGAAGGGGCACTGGACGCCCTCAAAAGACAGTACCTGTGGCCGGTGAACACCGTCTACTCAAGACATCGTTTAGCTACCCGGCGACAGCAGCCTGCAGAGTCATGTGCCCAGTTTCTCCGAGCTCTACAGATGCTCGTCCGAACTTGTGACTGCAAAACACTCACGGCGGAGCAACATGCGGAGCTGCTAGTACGAGATGCCTTTGTGACAGGAATTCGGTCAGTGTACGTGCGCCAGCGGCTGCTGGAAAATGCAGATCTTACCTTTCGCTCGGCGATCGAGATGGCCGACATGCTGGAGACTGCTCTACTCTATGCTAACGCTGTCCAGCCGCGCGATTCCCCGCCGGTTCCGTGGATGCCTCAGACCCTGCCGCCGCCGGTTCCCGTGAACGAATTCACCAACGTCGCTGCCAGTCGTGATTCCACGAACTCCCCGAACCCGACCACAGTGGCGGCTAGGTGAAAGCCCGAGCTGTGTTATTTCTGCGGACTCGAAAAGCACCCCCGAAAACGCTGCCCGGCCCGAGAAGCGACCTGTTCCAGCTGCGGGAAGAAGGGCCATTACGCCAAGGTCTGTAAGTCTAAACCATGAGCGGGGTCGGGCAGCACTGCGTGTGAGACGTTGCATGCCCGGATGTGGGCGGCCATCTTTGTCGGCATCAACATGCCCCAGCCCCAACCCACCGAAGCTCATGGGGTACCAGGACGGCAGTTCAACTCTGGCCACCATAACCCTCGACTAAAGCGCCCCACACCAGCTTGCAAGGTCAATGATGGACATCCTGGTGGAGGGGCACAGGACTAGCTGCCTGTTTGACACGGGCAGCACTGAGAGTTTTATTGACCCGGACACAGTGCAACGCTGCGGACTCGTGACACGGCCGTTAAGCCAGAGGGTCACCATGGCTTCTGGGTCATATTCCACAGACATCCGGGTGGGTTGTGTAGCGACATTGGTGGTGCAGGGCACAGAATATTGGAACTTTGCGCTACTGGTCATGCCTGAACTGTGTGCACCTATGCTATTGGGGCTCGACTTCTAGAGCCACCTCGAAAGTGTGACTATGGCATATGACGGGCCCCTCCCACCACCCACTGTCAGGAATCCTCAGTTTGGTGGGACTTCGCCATATACCCCGTTATTGCACACACACACACACGGGCCCAAACGTCCCACCCAACGCCATGCCAACAGCTGCGCTACTGACACCACTTGCAGCCTCTCCACCTTCAAGATCCCTCCCCCATCGCTGTTCGCCAACCTGACCCCCAACTGTAAACCTGTGGCAACTAAAAGCAGGAGGTACAGCGTGGGGGACAGGGCCTTCATTCAGTCGGAGGTGCAGCGGCTGCTCAGGGAGGGGATCATTGAGCCAAGCACAAGTCCTTGGAGGGCCCAGGTGGTTGTTGTTCGGACTGGGCAGAAAGATAAGATGGTCGTGGACTATAGCCAGACCATCAATAGGTTCACGCAGCTTGACGCGTACCCCCTACCCCGCATCGCAGATATGGTCAACCAGATAGCTCAGTACAAGGTGTTCTCGACAATAGATCTGAAATCCACTTATCACCAACTCCCCATCCGCCCAGAGGACCGCCCCTACACCTCCTTTGAGGCGGGCGGCAGGCTCTATCACTTCCTGCGCGTCCCTTTCGGTGTCACGAATGGTGTCTCTGTCTTCCAGAGGGAAATGAACCGGATGGTGGACCAGTACCGACTGAAGGCCATATTTCCCTATCTGGATAACATCACCATCTGCGGTCACGACTGGTCGGATCATGACGCCAACCTCCAACGATTTTTCCAAGTGGCCGAAGCTCTGAACCTTACATAACAGGGACAAGTGAGTGTTCGGAACCACCTGACTCACTATCCTTGGGTATGTTGTGGAAAAGAGGGTCATTGGCCCTGATCCCGACCGTGTGCAGGCCCTGTTAGAAATCCCTCTTCCCACCACTCTCAAAGCCCTCAGACGGTGCCTGGTTTTTTTTTCCGATTACGCCCAATGGGTCCCCCATTACGCAGACAAGGCCCGCCCCCTGGTCAAGTCTACCGCTTTTCCCCTCGCTGCTGAGGCCTGCGTGGTCTTCAGCTGCATTAAAGGGGACATTGCTAAAGCAATGATGCATGCGGTGGACGAGACCATTCCCTTCGAAGTAGAGAGTGACACCTCCGACTTCGCACTTGCTGCTACCCTCAATCAGGCAGGCAGGCCAGTAGCATTCTTTTCTCGTACCCTTCAAGTCTCTGAAATTCAGCACTCCGCAGTGGAGAAAGAAGCCCAGGCCATAGTGGAAGCTATTAGGCACTGGAGGCACTATCTCGCCAGCAAAAGGTTCACCTTGGTGACCGACCAGCGCTTGGTTGCGTTCATGTTCAGCAACCAACAGCGGGGCAAAATCAAAAATGATAAAATTTTGCAGTGGAGAATAGAACTCTCCACCTACAACTATGATATCCTGTACTGGCCTGGAAGGCTCAATGAGCCCCCTGATGCCCTATCCTGGGGAGCATGTGCCAGCGCACAGCTCAACCAGCTATACGCCCTCCATGCAGATCTTTGCCACCCGGGGGTCACCCGATTTTACTATTTCGTGAAAGCCCGGAACCTGTTGTACTCCCTGGGGGACATCAGGACGATGACCAGGGACTGCCAAATCTGCGCTGAGTGCAAACCGCACTTCTACCGTCCTGAAATGGCGCAACTTGTCAAGGCCACCCTCCCTTTTGAGTGACTGAGTGTTGACTTTAAGGGCCCCCTTCCCTCCACTGAACACAATGTCTATTTTCTCAATATTATCAACGAGTACTCGCGGTTCCCCTTTGCCATTCCCTGCCCCGACACCACTACCACGTCCATCATAAAAGCCCTGCGCCAGCTCTTCACTCTGTTCAGATATCCCTGCTATATCCACTGTGATAGAGGGTCGTCCTTTATGAGAGACGAGCTGCGCCGGTACCTGCTAGCTAGGGGCATTGCTACTAGTCGGACCACGAGTTATAATCCCCGGGGAAATGGACAGGTGGAGAGGGAGAATGCCACAGTGTGGAAGGCCACACTTTTAGCCCTTAAGTCAAAAGGCTTGCCGGTCTCTCAAGGGCAGGAGATCCTCCCTGAGGCACTCCATTCTATCCGCTCCCTGGTATGTACGTCCACCAATGCCACCCCTCACGAACGCCTATTCTGTTTTCCCAGGAAGTCTGTCACTGGGACCACCCTACTAGTTTGGTTGACATCCCTGGGGCCAGTGCTGCTCCGGAGACATGTGAGGAGTAATAAATACTCCCCGCTGGTCGAGAGGGTTCACCTTCTACGTGCGAACCCCCAGTATGCCTACGTGGTCTTACCTGATGGGCGGGAGGACACAGTCTCCATCCGCGACCTGGCGCCTGCAGGAGCAGCAGACCACTACCCCGAACACTCCCCGGTAACTATGAACCCTGTACCCGAGGTGACACCGCGTACACCAGGCCCTACACAGACTCCTCACGACACTCCTATACCGGGCGTTTCGTACGCGTATATACCAGGCGCCTCGCACATGCGTGAGGGATCACTGACGCCTAGTGGGCTGACACCTCCAGTTAGGCCGGAACCAGCACAACCTCCATCTCTGGTACAAGCACCACCGGCACCTGTGCAATCACCACCACCGGCTCCTGTGCAATCACCACCACTGGCTCCTGTGCAATCAACACCACCGGCATCTGTGCAATCACCACCACCGGCACCTGTGCAATCAACACCACCGGCATCTGTGCAATCAACACCACCGGCACCTGTGCAATCACAGCCGGTGCTACGTGCAATCACCACCTCCGGCACCTGTGCAATCACCACCACCGGCTCCTGTGCAATCACCACCACCGGCTCCTGTGCAATCACCACCACCGGCACCTGTGCAATCACCACCTCCGGCACCTGTGCAATCACCACCACCGGCTCCTGTGCAATCACCACCACCGGCATCTGTGCAATCACCACCACCAGCACCTGTGCAATCACAGCCGGTGCTACGTAGATCGCAGCGACAGATTCAACCACCTGATAGACTTAACCTGTAAATATACGTCAGAAACTTCACCCCATGGGGACTCTCTTTTAAAACAAAGGGAGTGGGGTGAATGTGGTGAACTACATATACCTGTCTGGACATGCCTCCTGCTGACTGCTCCTGTGGCCCCTCCCACAGACCCCGGTATAAAGGCAATTGAGGCCTGAACCCGGCCTCTCAGTCTCCAGGATGTAGTATGGTGGTCACTCACTGCTTGTTCCTTCTTCCAGTCAATAAAAACCGATATCTCGCCTTTACGTCTCAGAGAGAGTTATTGATGGTGCATCAGATACTTAAATTTTTAAATAAACATGTTTATACCTGATTTAAATTAGCAAGGAATCCCTTGGCAAATGATGAATTAGTGCACTGTCTGATGGATAGTGCACCATTCAATATATTCTGATGCACTTTTGGGAACAACAGGAGCCACAAATCCTGTGAAAAACAAGGACATAATGAATTCTGGAGCCAAGAGGTCTCAGCAAAACTGACACTGAGCATCATTGAATCGATTATTTGTGAATGAATGATATTATTGTTGGTAGGTTCATCCATCTCTCATAAGTCCCAAGAGCAGTCTTCATTTTCATTAACTTTATAAGTTGAAATTTTGCTCCAAATGCATGATTCCCTATAATCCTGAAATTAAAAAAAAATCTTGGAACACAACAACCCAGAAGTTGCTTCATAAATGCAAAATATCTAGCAAGTGCTGGAAATCTAGAGCAACATACACAAAATGATGGCCGAATTCAGCAAGTCAGGCAGCATCTATGGAAATTAATAAACATTTGCTATTTTTGGCTGAGACCCTTCATCATGACTGGAAAGGAGAAATAAGTGAAAATAAGAAGATGGGGGGAGGGGGAGGCGGAGGAGGTCAAGCTAGAAGGTGATAAGTGTTAAAGGCAAAGGGTAGTAGAAGAAGGAATCTGATAGGAGAGGAGAGTGGATCATGCAAGAAAGGGAAAGATGAGTGGTACTGGGTTAGATGATAGACAAGTGAGGAGAAGAGCTAAGAGACCAGAGTGGGGAAATGAAAAGAAGGGAAGGGGAGGAGGAAAATTACCAGAAATTGGAGAACTCAATATTCATGTTATCTGGTTGGAGGTTAGCCAGAGAGAATATGAGGTGTTGCTCCTCCAACTTGAGAATGGCCTCATTGTCGCAGAAGAGAAAGCCATGGATGACACATTGGAACGTGAATGAGGATAAGAATTGGGAAATTCTGCTTTTTGTGGATGGAGTACCTCAGTAGGTGACCCCAATAGATCCGCATCTGAAGTGTTGTCTCCTGTGGAAGGACTGCTTAAGGTCATGATTGGAGGTGAAGGTGGAAGTGGATGGGCTAGCTGTAGCATTTCTCCTGCTTGCAGAGAGATTATGGAGGAGGGACCAATGGACAAGGGAATCTTGGAGGTAGCGATTTTTGAAGAAGGTGGAGAGAGGGGTGGAGGCAAAGATGTGTTCGGTTGGTGGTAGGGTCCTGTTGGAGATGGCAGAAGTTGCAGGGAATGATGTGTTGGATGCAGAGGCTCAGGTGATGGCAGGTGAGGACATCTGAGTTAAGGTAGTGGGAAGTTGGGGTGAGCACAGATGTCTGGGAAATGGAGGAGATGCAAGTGAGGGCATCATCAATGGTGAAGAAAGGAAAACCCTGTTCATTGAAGAAGGGGGACTTCTCTGATATCCTGGAAAGGAAAGTCTCATTTTGGGAGCAGAAGCAACAGATTCAAAAGAACCAGGAAAGGGAATGGTATTTTTTACAGGATGGGAAGAGGTATAGTCAAGATAGCTTTGGGAAAAAGATATTGGTAGATAATTTGTCTCCAGAGATGAAGACAGAGAGATCAAGAAAGAGGAGGGAGGTGTCAGAAGTGAACCAAATGAATTTAAGGGCAGGGTGGAACTGGAGTTGATGAAATTGACAAGCTCAGTATGAGTCATCAATGTAGCTTAGAAAGAGTTGGGGAGCATTACCAGGGAAGGCTTGGAACATGGACTGTTCTATGTAGCCAGTGAAATGGCAGGCATAGCTGAGGCTCATGCAGGTGCCTTGAATTTGAATTTGAATCTGAATAATTATTGATCAGATACAACTTTAGTGGTGGACAGGTTTTTGGAATCTTTATAAATTAAGGGTAAAACTCCATATTGAAAGACATAGTCTTTCAATGATGCATGGACTTGCTGATGCATGGACTTCTTAAGTGAATATTATGTTGGATAAACTTGATTACATTTTCTGTGATAGTAACATGACAACACCAGACAATTATGAAAAAGAAAACTGAGCCAAGATGATTACAGATGAAAACAGTCACCTCTAATACAGAGAAAACAGAAGAATGTGTTACCTAAAGTTGGAGTATTCAGTATTGAGTCTAGAAGGCTGCCAAGTGCTCTGAGAGACGATGACTTTATTTTTACCTCAACACATGTTGGGTCATGTTGTAATAGTGAAGGAGGCTATGTACAAAAATTTAAAGTGAGAGTGAGTTGGCTGCTGTGTAAAGTGATAGACAAGCATTAAACACAGGGTCACCCTGGAAACTGAATGCTGATTCTCCTCAATCTGATCTGTATTTTGTTTCTCCATTGTAGAGAAGACTAATTGTGAATAGTAAATAGAATGCACTTGATTGGAGGGAGAGCAAGTGAACTGATGTTTCCCCTGGATGCTGGGAAGGGAAGAGGTGGAAGACAGCTGTGGCATTTCTTTCAGTTGCCTAGGAAAGTGAGATATGATGAGGAATATTTGGTAGGGGCAGAAGATCATACCAGAGGAACACACAAACACATAGATAATGCTGGAGGAACTCAGCAGGTTAGGCAGCATCTATGGAGTGGAATAAAGAGTTGATATTTCAGGCCAAGACCCTTGATCAGTCCCAAAACCTGTAGTTTTTTTCCTCAACGTGGAAGCTGCCTGACCTGCTGAGTTTTTCCAGCGTTTTGTGTGAGTTACTCTGGATTTTCACCAAGTGCAGAATCTCTTGTACTCATCATACCAGAGGATTTTGAAGGGAATCATGCTTTTAAAATTCTGAAAGGAGAGTGGAGGCGAATATGTTAGTGATGGTAGAATCTTATTGGAATTGGTGGAGATTGCAGAAGGTGATCCATTGAACACAAAGGTTGCAAGATGAGGACCTGTTCTTCCTCTGGGAAGAGGAAGTCGAGATGAGAGAGGGAGATAGGTGAGATGGGGACAACGGTTCTGCCCATTATGGTAGAAGGGGAACTACAGTTCGGATAGAAGGAAGATATTTCAGAATTACCTGTGCAGAGCACCTTATTATTGGTGCAAATGTGATGAAGACAGAAGTACTGGGAGAATGTAAAAGACTAAGCGTTTAGTTTGGTGACTTTCACCAGAACAGGCCAGGCCTCTTTGAAAATGGCAAGGCTGAAAGATGGTCAAACAAAAGAGCTTTCATTTCTGGAAGGTTCAAAGGTCTGGGCAGAGATAAAGTGCTTCCATTTGTAATGAAGGGGAAATGAAAGATAGCCAATCTGACAAATATAGAAGCTTCATTGAGTGTGAGTGATGCACCATCAATAACTCTCCGAGACGTGAGGCGAGATATAGGCTTTTATTGGCTGGAAGAAAGAACAAGCAGCAATTGACCACCACACTACGTCCAGGAGACTGAGACCAGGGCTCAGGCTCCAATTGCCTTTATACCGGGGTCCGTGGGAGGAACCACGGTCAGTGGGAGGAGCCACAGGAGCAGTCAGCGGGGGGGGGGGGGGGGGTGTCCAGACAGGTATATGTAGTTCACCACATTCACCCCCCCCCCCTTTGTTTTAAAAGAGAGTCCCCATGGGGTGAAGTTTCTGACAAGTATATTTACAGGTTAAGTCTATCAGGTGGTTGAATCTGTCGCTGCGATCTACGTAGCACCGGCTGTGATTGCACAGGTGCCGGTGGTGATTGTACCGGAGATGGTGGTTGTGCTGGTTCCGGCCTAACTGGAGGTGTCAGCCCACTAGGCGTCAGTGATCCCTCATGCGTGTGCGTGGCGCCTGGTATATGCGCGTGCGAGGCGCCTGGTATAGGAGTGTCGTGAGGAGTCTGTGTAGGGCTCCATGTGCACAGTGTCACCTTGGGTACAGGGTTCATAGTTACCGGGGAGTGTTCGGGGTAGTGGTCTGCTGCTCCTGTGGGCGCCAGGTCGCGGATGGAGACCGTCCTCCCGCCCATCAGGTAAGACCACGTAAGCATACTGGGGGTTTGCATGTAGAAGATGAAATCCTCTCGACCAGCGGGGAGTATTTATTGCTCCTCACATGTTTCCAGAGCAGCGCTGGCCCTGGGGATGTCAGCCAAGCCGGTAGGGTGGTCCCAGTGGCAGACCTCCTGGGAAAAGAGAATAGGCGTCCGTGAGGGGTGGCATTGGTGGACGTACATAACAGGGAGTGGATAGAGTGGAGTGCCTCGGGGAGGACCTCCTGCCAGCGAGAGACCGGCAACCCTTTTGACTTAAGGGCTAAAAGTGTGGCCTTCCACACAGTGGCATTCTCCCGCTCCACCTGTCCATTTCCCCGGGGATTATAACTCGTGGTCCTACTAGTAGCAATACCCCTAGCCAGCAGGTACTGGCGCAGCTCGTCACTCATAAAGGAGGACCCTCTATCACTGTGGATATAGCAGGGATATCCGAACAGAGTGAAGAGCTGGCGCAGGGCTTTTATGACGGACGTGGCAGTGGTATCGGGGCAGGGGATGGCAAAGGGGAACTGTGAGTACTCGTCGATAATGTTCAGAAAGTATACATTGCGGTCGGAGGAGGGAAGGGGACCCTTAAAGTCAACACTCAGTCGCTCAAAGGGGTGGGTGACCTTGATAAGTTGCGCCTTTTCAGGACGGTAGAAGTGCGGTTTGCACTCAGCACAGACTTGGCAGTCCCTGGTCATCGTCCTGACGTCCTCAAGGGAGTACCGCAGGTTCCGGGCTTTCACGAAATGGTAAAATCGGGTGACCCCCGGGTGGCAAAGATCTGTGTGGAGGGCGTATAGCTGGTCGAGCTGCGCGCTGGCACACGTTCCCCGGGATAGGGCATCGGGGGGCTCATTGAGCCTTCCAGGCCGGTACAGGATGCCATAGTTGTAGGTGGAGAGTTCTATTCTCCACCGCAAAATTTTATCATTTTTGATTTTGCCCCGCTGCTGGTTGCTGAACATGAACGCAACTGAGCGCTGGTCGGTCACCAAGGTGAAACTTTTGCTAGTGAGATAGTCCCTCCAGTGCCTAATAGCTTCCACTATGGCCTGGACTTCTTTCTCCACTGTGGAGTGCTGAATTACAGGGCTTTGAAGGATACAAGAAAAGAATGCTACTGGCCTGCCTTCCTGATTGAGGGTAGCGGCCAGTGCGAAGTCGGAGGTGTCACTCTCTACTTGGAAGGGAATGGTCTCGTCCACCGCATGCATCGTTGCTTTGACAATGTCCCCTTTAATGCAGCTGAAGGCCGTGCAGGCCTCGCAGAGAGGGGAAAAGTGGTAGACTTGACCAGGGGGCGGGCCTTGTCTGTGTAATGGGGGACCCATTGGGCGTAATAGGAAAAGAAGCCCAGGCACCGTCTGAGGGCTTTGAGAGTGGTGGGAAGAGGGAGTTCTAACAGGGGGCGCATACAGTCAGGATCAGGGCCAATGACCCCATTTTCCACGACATACCCAAGGATAGCGAGTCGGGTGGTTCCGAACACACACTTGTCCCTGTTATAAGTAAGGTTCAGGGCTATGGCCACTTGGAAAAATCATTGGAAGTTGGCGTTGTGATCCGACCAGTCGTGACCACAGTTGGTGATATTATCCAGATAGGGAAATGTGGCCTTCAGTTGGCACTGGTCCACCATCTGGTCCATTTCCCTCTGGAAGACAGAGACACCATTTGTGACACTGAAGGAGATGCGCAGGAAGTGATAGAGCCTGCCGCCCATCTCAAAGGCGGTGTAGGGGCGGTCCTCTGGGCGGATGGGAAGCTGGTGATAAGCGGATTTCAGATCTATTGTCGAGTACACCTTGTACTGAGCTATCTGGTTGACCATATCTGCGAAGCAGGGTGGGGGGTTCGCGTCAAGCTGCGTGAACCTATTGATGGTCTGGCTATAGTCCACAACCATCCTATCTTTCTGCCCGGTCCGAACAACAACCACCTGGGCCCTCCAAGGACTTGTGCTTGGCTCAATGATCCCCTCCCTGAGCAGCCGCTGCATCTCCGACTTAATGAAGGCTCTGTCCCCCGCGCAGTACTATCTGCTTTTAGTTGCCACAGGTTTACAGTCGGGGGTCAGGTTGGCGCACAACGGTGGGGGAGGGATCTTGAGGGTGGAGAGGCTGCAAGTGGTGTCAGTAGCGCAGCTGTTGGCATGGTGTTGGGTGGGATGTGTGGGTCGGTGTGTGTGTGTGGTCAGTAGCGGGGTATATCAAGAAGTCCCACAAAACTGAGGATTTCTGACAGTGAGTGGAGGGAGGGGCCCGTCATATGCCATAGTCACACTTTCAAGGTGGCTCTGGAAGTCCAGCCCCAATAGTACAGGCGCACACAGTTGATGCATGACCAGTAGTGCAAAGTTCTGATATTCTGTGCTCTGCGCCACCAATGTCGCTACACAACCCCCCCGGATGTCTGTGGAATGTGACCCAGAAACCATGGTGACCATCTGGCTTACCGGCTGAGTCACGAGTCCGCAGCGTTGCACTGTGTCCGGGTCAATAAAACTCTCAGTGCTGCCCATGTCAAACAGGCAGCTATTCCTGTGCCCCTCCACCAGGATGTCCATCATTAACCTTGCAAGCTGGTTTGGGGCACTTTGGTCGAGGGTTACGGAGGCCAGAGTTGAACTGCCGTCTTGGTGCCCAGTAAGCACCGGTGGGTCGGGGGTGGGGCGAGTTGGTGCCGACAAAGATGGCCACCCCATGTCTCGCACGAGGTGGGCAGGCAAGATGGTGGCCCCCATGCCTCACATTCAGTGCTGCCCGACCCCGCTCGTGGTTCAGACTTACAGACCTTGGCGAAATGGCCCTTCTTCCTGCAGCTGGAGCAGGTCGCTTCTCAGGCCGGGCAGCATTTTTGGGGGTGCTTTTCGAGTCTGCAGAAGTAACACTGAATGGACTTGTGACTGGCAGCAGCTGTGGTCGGTTTCGGGGAGTTCGTGGACTCGCGACTGGCAGCGGCAGTGGTGAATTCTGGCAGGGGATTGCGTGGTTGGACAGCGTCAGCGTTGTGCAGAGCAGCCTCCAGTGTGTCGGCTGTCTCGATTGCTGAGTGTAAGGTAAGATCGGCATTTTCCAGCAGCCGCTGGCGCACGTACACTGACCTGATCCCCGTAACGAAGGCGTCTCGTACTAGCAGCTCCGCATGTTGCTCTGCCATCAGTCCTTTGCAGTCGCAAGTTCGCACGAGTGTCTGTAGGGCTCGGAGAAACTCGGCGCTCGACTCGCTGGGTCGCTGTCGCTGCGTCGCTAAGCGATGTCTTGCGTAGACGGTGTTCACCGGACGCAGGTACTGTCCAGTGCCCCTTGGTAGGTCGGCAGATCTCTGGTAAGGGAGAATACTTTCGGACTTACTCTAGATAGTAATATCTTGTACCTTGTGGCAGGCTCAGTCACTGGAATCTGTTCCAAGTATGATTGGAAGCATGCAAGCCAGAGTTCAAAGGCCAGACCTGCTTCTGGGGCTTGGGGGTCCAAATCTAATTTTTCCAGACGTAAAGTACTTTTCATGTTTTAAAACTTCCAGCCAATAAAATTGATGCACCATCAATAACTCTCCAAGACGTGAGGCGAGATATAGGCTTTTATTGGCTGGAAGAAAGAACAAGCAGCAATTGACAACCATGCTACATCCTGGAGACTGAGACCAGGGCTCAGGCCTCAATCGCCTTTATACTGGGGTCTGTGGGAGGAGCCACAGGAGCAGTCAGCGGGGGGGGGGGGTGCGTGTCCAGACAGGTATATGTAGTTCACCACAGTGAGTCATTGAGGTGTAATTGCAGTTTGTAAACAAGTAACAAAGCTGGCTGGTGGCACAGTGGCCTGACTCCGGAGCGAAGGACTGGGTTTGAAAGGACCGGGTTTGAACCCAGTCAGTCCACCCCCCCCCCCCCCCCCCGGGCACGCTTTCCATCCGTGCCGGGTTGAGCGTCGAGCTAGCCACTCGGCCTCATAAAAAACAAGGGTTGAGTGAGGATCGTTCATATTGTGACCCGGTTAATCCGAAAGGAGACCAATCCTGACAACACGTGCCAGTCAAGAATGGCTGACGTCTGGTGTGACAAGCTGTGAAATGGTGACAAGTAACAAAGCAAGGAAATTAGTTCAGGTTGCCAGTCTGGCTACATATCAAATAAAGTCATTCATTCTTTGAAGAGAAAGTCACTGATCAAGAGGAAGAACAGAAACAAGGAATTCAAACCCCCAGAACATGCTTTCTTATTGCTGCTGCCATCAGGAAGAAGGTACAGGAGCCTTGGGACTTACACTACCAGGTTCAGGAACAGTTATTACCCCTCAATCATCAGGATCTTGAACCCAAGGGTTTAGATTCACTCAACTCACTCATCCCATCACTGAAACTACAGACTCACTTTAATGCATTCTTCACCTCATGTTCTCAGTATTTATTGCTTGCTTGCTTGCTTATCTATCTATCTACCTATTTATTTATCTATCTATTTATTTAGTAATTTATTTTTGTATATGGCGATATATTCGTATTTTGATTATTTATTTACTTTAAACTTTGAACACACACCCATATAGCAAAGAGATATATGACCATTAACAAGTGATATGCGTACGTTTCTCTATGAGCATAGTCATGATATCCCTTACATGTCCCAGTCTTAGCACACCCTGTCTCAGTTATCTAAAGGATGTCACTTCTAATGCAATGTTGTACTGAGTACCAACCCAGATTATGCAGTCAAACCTTGTTTTAAATTTAAACATTTTTGTGTAACTCGTCAGCAGTATTGCAATCATTGAGGTGGCCTAATGCATAAAGTTAAAACAAATACTTAATTAGTGGGTGCTAAATAGCATAAACATATATGAAACTTTAAAAATACGAAGCTGCAGTCATGCTGATATCATGAGGAGTGATATTGTAAAATTGCACTCTCTGTACAAAGCCTTACACAACCAGAGCATAAATTAGAAATGTGTTCATAACTTCCCCATCATTTTCATCCTTAACAGATTATCAGTCTATATTATTGCTCTTAAATAATAGAGGAAGTATTACTTCGTTTGTAGCAATTCCACCTCAACAGTTGCGCTAGTAAAACCACCAAAGGATCAAATAGAGAAGGGCTGTAACATGAATCAAATCCTTTGTGTTAGGATTCAGCATCCCATGGACAAATGATTAATTACTGCATCAACTTGATGTAATTGATTTTTGTTCTGTGACAATACACTATTGACTTTATAAGGTATTAATAAGTTTACGACAAAAATCTGCCCATACATGTTTGTAATGGAAAATTGAAAAATTCTCTTGTACTTCATTTTTCCAGCTTAATGTAGTACAGTGTAGGTACTCATAGACCAAATTAGAAATAGAAAATGAAGACATGAGAGATGTAGATGTTGGAATTTAGAGCAAAAACAAATTTCTGGATGAACTCAGCAGGTCAAGCAGGATCTGTGGAGGCAAAGGGATAATCAAAGATTTGGTTAAGACAATACATCAGGATCCTAACACAAAACATCAGGTGCCCCTGTGGCTCCCCAGATTGTGCTTGTCTTGCTGAGTTCCTCCAGCAGTTTGGTTTCTGGCTTTAAAAAAATGCCAATCAGATCAGGCAGAGTTTATAGAAAGAAAAGCACAGTTACGCTTCAGTTCAAAGACCTTGTATAGAATGGAGAAAGTGTGAAACAAGTAAGTTATTCCCTCAGTTTTTGAAAATTAACTTATTTACTGAGTATTTCTAGCACATTCTCTTTTTATTTCAGACTGCCAGCAGCTTTGCAGCTCCTAAATCAACTGTGTCTTCAAGACTTGAATATTTGTGGTAAATTTAATGAAGAAAAAGCTTCTCAGTTGATATCTAGCTGCCTATTGAACAAAGGCCAAACTTTGCATTTAGTTAGACAGTGGCTTGAACATTTTAATTAATTCTTGAAATTATAGATCTAGATTTGAAAATGTGAATATGCGGGAAGGTTCATGAAGAGGCTTGCTGTATATTTACAGATATCCAGAATAATTTCTGTTATTCACGATCTTATGTTGTTTAGAAAGATCAATAAAATGTAATTTATTTAAAGACCTTTCAGTCCATTACGAGTTTCAGCTCCATGTACTCCTTTCCTAAGATTCCTTGATAATTATGATATACATTACAAATATTTTGCATGCATTCTGGTCAAAGTGGAGGTGATCAATTTTTGTCCTCTGAAAAAACATTAGCAAAGCAGATAGGATTACAGTCACAATCCTGACATACCATGGTCACTGTTACTGATGCATTCTATATCCTTTTAAATTAACATCCTTCTACATCCTTTTAGTTACACTTGGTGAATGTCTTCTTAGATGCTGCAAGTCCTTGTGATGAAGGCAGTTCCATCATTCTCTTGGGTAGGGATTTCCAGGAATTAGACCCAGGGTAATCAAAAGTATATTATTCCTAAAGCAGAATTTCGGGAAATTTATAGGGGAATGTGTTCCTATGTGGTTGCTTCCTTTGTCCTTCTTGTTACTGGTTTGGGAAAGGCGTCTGGGGTTTACTGAGCTAGTGCATTTTGTAGATAGCATACTTAGTATTCACAGAGCCCCAGACGTTTAGGAAATGAATATTTTAGGGTGGTGGATGATGTGACAATTAATTAGCTTTTGCGTCCTGAATGGTGTCAAGATGCAAATACTTCTTACATTCTCTAATGACATGAGAGGCTGCTTGGCCGATCAAGTCTATGTTAGCTCCAGCAACCCTAAGTTATCTTGAACCTTTCATGTCCATCAACTTCTCCCATCTTCCTGACCCCTGCCTACACTCGGGTTAGTGTACAGTAAGGAGCTTATCCTTCAGATGCGGGAGAAATGAGATCACCTTGTGAAAACCCACACGTGGTCACAGGTCGAACATGCAAAATCCTTATAGATTACACTCATTGCAAGAGTATCAAAAACAAGAATGTATAAGCTGAAGGAAAGCTTTATTCATCTCATATATTGGGATTGATATCTGGAATACACTGCCTGGGGAGATGGAGGATCCAGTACAATCACTGTTTAACAGACCTTTTGACAGGCAGTTGAATAGGTGATTCCTAAGGTTGTCATGGCCACGGGCAGTGGTGAGAGTAAACTCCCACTACCTATGAAGTGCTCAGAATGGCGTGCATCTCTAACAGCCTGTTACGACCAAGGCCTTCATGTATGACTTAGCTATAAGGCCTGGCAGAATTGTTACTACTGTCAAGAGAAGGGGCAAAGGCAGATCACTGGTGCCTCAAAACCAGCTGTTTTGAGCTGGTGGGGCCCGTCAGCCTCGGATGGCAGCCCGCCTGGGAGAAGGAAAACTGATTTTAGACCTCTGCTGCCTCGAGTAAACCCCAAGGAAGAAATCTGGAGCTGGAGTCCCTAAGGCAGTTTGATGCTGTTTACAGTCTCACTCTGGCAACCTCTGCGATGACACTGGTGCCAAGCTGTATCGGCACTTGCCCTTCCCTTGGACTACATCAGTGACGTGGAGAGGGGGAACCCGCTGCATGGGCAACAGCCGGCTCTTCAAATCTTCCCATCCAGGCTTGCACCCTGGAGAGGACACAGTCCGCCAGAGGCACAAACCTATGATCCCCTGGGATCGACAGCTGCCTACTACTGAATAGGGTAAGGCACAGAGGATAATGTGAGTAAATGGGATTAGAGTAGATGTACAAATAGGTTGGTATTAATGTGATGGTCTTAAGGGCCTACTCCTGTGCCTTATGACCTAGGGTTGCTGGAGCAGTTGAAGCTGCAATCAGTGAGGCGAGCAAAGTATTTCATCACATTCCTAGCTTGGGCAAATGATGGTGCACATGTTCTGGGGATTCAGGAGATCGGGCACTGACTTCAGCATATCCTTCTATGACCTGCTCTTCAAACCCTTATGGTCCATGGGAGTTTCTGCTCAGTAGTGACCCAGCCCACCCAGGATGCTTTGGCATGAGAAAGAGCGATGGAAATCCCACTGAATATCAAAAGTAAGTGATCAGCCGCTGTAATGAGAATTACTTTAAAATTTTCCTTTCTGTGTTCTTTTCTCATTCAGCACAGGGTATTTGCATATGCATTCACAAACAAAGGAGAAGCTGCACATGGCTGACTGTGTCTCGGTTCTCGCTGCATGCAAGCATGGCTGGTTCATTTGCTAAAGAGTTGAGGACAGAATTAAAAATTGTGCAATCATCAGCAAACATTCCCACTTCTGAACAGACTGTATGTTAACAAGGGCACCCACAAGCAGCTAAAGATGATTGGAATTAGGATAGTGCCTGGGGGAACTCCAGCAGTGATGGCATGCGACCGTGATGGTAACCTTCCAATTATCACAATCTTCTTCCTTTGGGCAACATCAGATTCCAACCACTGCAGGATTCTCCCCTAGATGCTCATCAACTTCAATTTTACCAGGACTTCTTGATGTTACCGTAGCAGATTTCCTTGAGGGCTCAAATGAACAGAGCTGAATGCCATCCAAGACAACCTATCGGTTTGATTGGCACTGCAGCCACATCCCTCAGCTTTCATTCCCTCCATTACTGGCCTACAGAAATGCACCATTGTTACTCACAATATTACATTGATGCTATCTCTTAACCCATGATCTCTGCAACAAAGAAGGACAAAATTAACATGGGAAAATCTTCATTTCCAGGCAACCCTCCAAGTTGCACATCATTCTAATATCATCAATTATTATCACTGCTAATCAAATTCCTGGAACTCCCTCCCAACAGTGATGTGGGACATTGGGTATAACTTTATCCTAAAGATTGGAGCAATTCAAGAAGTTAGCTTTCCATCACCTTCTGTATGTAATTTTGGATAAGTAATAACTCCTGGCCTTGGAGTAACGTCTACGTTGGGAAAAGTGAATAAATAGGAAGAAAACTGCAATTCTAGCTATTGAGCTACATGATAAATCCTCCCCCTGTGAAAGTGCAGGCTGCAATATTTCTTTATTCTAGTTCATGCTGATGTTGATGCTGAAATCTGTCATGTTTTTAAGTTCACAGAACACTACTTTACTGGGACATGGTAAATCTTATGAATTATTCCTTATATACAGCTGGTGAGAAGTAGATAGACATATTTGATTTTTAAAACAATATTTGTGATACTGGTCTGAATTGTGCTTGATCCAGCCTCCAATCCGCACACACCCCATTTCTTTCCAAGATTAATTGGCTTGGTCTGGCAGCCGTTACTGTACTGCAATGTAGAGTGAGTCACGTGTACCATTGGGAACTTTGGCTTTGGATCCTGAGGACCTGACTCAATGCTCCTTTGACAGCTTGTCACATTGATAAAATAAGGAAAATGTGAAATTCATCCATAGAGGAATTTGACTGTGCTCAATCAGTGAGAAGGAGCAACAAATTCATTTAGATTCTCAGCTAAAGCTTAAAAAAGGCAGTGCTTCGCAGTAGGATTTGGAATTGGACTGTGCCTAATTAATGAGCATGAGCAGCAAATTCTGTTAGGTCTGAGGCTGAAGTTTTAAAAAGAAACCTCCTCACGGCAGATTTCGGAGTTGGACTGTGGTCAATCAGTGATGGAAGCATGAGAAGGTCTGGTCTAAGATGGCGCTGCTGAAGTCCAGTGACTACTTACTGGTGGCTAAAAAAAAACAAAGTATACAACTAAATACTTTATTAATCACTTTTTCTGTAAAATTTATGCTAAATAATCACCGCAGACAATGAAGAGGTGAAAGAGGGTGAGGCTGAGTTGAGGGTACAGGTGCGAGGTGAAGTTGGGGTCAGTGGAGTGAAGTAAAGTCAGAGTGGAGAATGAGGCTGATCTGTGGCCCATCAACCTAAACTGAGATCAGGTTTGATTGATCTGAGTGCCATGCCAATTTAGGAAGATCAGGTAGGAGACCAAAACATGACGGCAGGGTCGAGGATGACAGAGTATAGATGTGACAGGGTCTTAGAGTGAACAGCGACCAAGTACTTGGATGATTTTAATGTTGGACCAGATGGATTGAAATGGCAGGGTGTCAGGACCGGAAGCAAGGGTTGGGCCAGTGTCCACGGTATCCGAATGTTTACTCCGCTCTGCACTGAACTGAGGCTGTGGGCTGTTCAGGGCTTCAAGTCTGATGACCCACTTTCATCCTCAATACAATTTGCTTACTTTTATTGTGTGCATTGTTTGCTTTTTCTCTCTCTGCACATTGTGCGATTGTCGGTCTTTTTTAATGGGTTCTTTGGGTTTCTTTGTTTTGTGACTGTCTGTAAGGAGACAACTATCAAGGCTGTATAATGCGTACATACTTTGATAATAAATGCACTTTGACTTTGAACTCAGAAGTTTAAAAAAAGCAGCACTTTGTGGTGGTTTTCAGAGTAGGACTGTACCCAATCAATGAGCGGTTGCATGAGAAGAAGCAGCCATTTCATTTAGGCGTGTGGCTGCAGTTTAACAAAAACAGCAGTTTTTGGAG
This sequence comes from Hypanus sabinus, assembly GCF_030144855.1. Taxonomy (NCBI): domain Eukaryota; kingdom Metazoa; phylum Chordata; class Chondrichthyes; order Myliobatiformes; family Dasyatidae; genus Hypanus; species Hypanus sabinus. The sequence continues at coordinate 62,083,004 of NC_082719.1, read as the reverse complement.
TTGGACTGTGCACAGTCAGTGAACAGGATTCATCAGAAGGGCATAGGCAAGTGGAACGGCCATTGTTGGAGCAGACATTGTGTGCGCGGGCCAGTGTTGGAGTGGCTTTGGCTCACTAGACTTCAGCGAAATTAGATGACACGACCGTGGTGGGTCTCATCAGCAAGAATGGCGAGTCAGCATACAGAAAGGAGGTGCAGCGGCTAATGGACTGTTGTCGAGCCAACAACCTGTCTCTGAATGTGAACAAAAGAGATGGTTGTTGACTTCAGGAGGGCAGAGTGACCACTCCCCGCTGAACATCGATGGTTCCTCGTTAGAGATCGTTAAGAGCACCAAGTTTCTTGGTGTTCACCCGGCAGAGAATCTCACCTGGTCCCTCAACAGTAGCTCCATAGCAAAGAAAGCCCAGCAGTGTCTCTACTTTCTGCGAAGGCTGAGGAAAGTCCATCTCCCACCCTCCCATCCTCATCACATTCTACAGGGGTTGTATTGAGAACATCCTGAGCAGCTGCATCACTGTCTGGTTCGGAAATTGCACTATCTCGGATTGCAAGACCCTGCAGCGGATAGTGAGGTCAGCTGAGAAGATCACTGGGGTCTCTCTTCCCACCATCACAGACGTTTACACTACATGCTGCATCTGCAAAGGAAACAGCATTATGAAGGACCCCACACACCCCTCATACAATCTCTTCTCCCTCCTGTCGTCTGGGAAAAGGCTCCGAAGCATTCGGGCTGTTACGACCAGACTATGTAACTGTTTCTTCCCCCAAGCTATCAGACTCCTCAATACCCAGAGCCTGGACTGACACCAACTTACTGCCCACTACTGTGCCTATTGTCTTGTTTATTATTTATTATAATGTCTGCACTATTTTGTTCACTTTATGCAGCCCTGGGTAGGTCTGTAGTCTAGTGTAGTTTTTGTGTTGTTTTACGTAGTTCACTGTGGTTTTTGCATTGTTTCATGTAGCACCAGGGTCCCGGAGGAACGTTGTTTTGTTTTTACTGTGTACTGTACCAGCAGTTTATGGTCGAAATGACAATAAAAAGTGACTTGACTTGACTTGAATATGAAGGTAAGCTAGCCAATTATATTAAAGAGGATACAAAAAATTTCATCAGAAATATGAAGTGTATAAGAGAGGTGAGAGTAGATATTGGACCACTGGAAAATCATGCTGGAGATGTAGAAATGGGGGACAAGGAAATGGCAGATGAAGTGAATAAGTATTGTGTGTCATGCTGCGCTGTGGAAGACACTAACAGTAGGCTGGAAGTTCGTGAGTGTCAGGGGGCAGAAGTGTATGAAGTTGCCATTAACAGGGAAAATGTGCATGGGAAACTGAATGCTCAGAAGTTAGTTAAGTCACCTGGACAGATGGTCTACACCACAGGATTCTAAAAGAGGTAGAGGAAAAGATTTGGAGGCATTGGTAATGATCTTTCAAGAACCATGGTTCCAAAGAACTGGAATGTTGCAAATGTCACTTCACTCTTCAAGAATGGTGAGGGGCAGATGAAAGAAAATCACAGATAGTTAGTTTGACTTCAGTGGTTGGGAAGATGCTGGAGTCAATTGCTGAAGATGTGGTTTTGGGGTACTTGGAGGCAAATGATAAAATAGGTTTCCTTAAGGGAAAATCTTGTCTGACAAATCTGTTAGAATTATTTGACGAAATAACAAATGGGACAAACAAAGGAGAACTGAATCAGTGTATACACAAAGTACACTGCAGATGCTGTGGTCAAATCAACATGTACAAACAAGCAGTCAATGTTTTGGGCCGCGACCCTTCACCAGGACTGATGAAGGGTCTCGGCCCGAAACATTGTCTGCTCATTTCCACGGATGCTGCCCCACCTGCTGTGTTCATCCAGCTTGTTTGGACATGTTGAATCAGTTAATGTTGTGTATTTGGATTTTCAGAAGGTCTTGGACAAAGTGCCAGGCATGAGGTTGCTTAGCAAGAGCCCTTGATATTACAGGAAAGGTACAAGCATTGGCAGTGCATTGGCTGATCGGTGGGAGGCAAAGAGTGGGAATAGAGGGAACCTTTTCTGGTTGGCTGCCTATGACTAGTGGTGATCCACAGGGGTTTGTGTTGGGTCCACTTCTTTTTACATTATATGTCAATGATTTGGAAGATGGAATTGATGGCTTTGTGGTCAGGTTTGTGGACAATATGAAAATACATGGAGGAATAGGTAGTTTTAAGGAAACTGAGGCTGCAGAAGGACTTGGACAGATTAGGAGAATGGGCAGAGAAATAATAAATGGAATACAATGTTGGAAAGAGTGTGATCATGCACCTTGGTAGAAGAAGTAAAAGCACAAACTATTTTCTAAATGGAGAAAAAATTGAAAAATCTGAGGTATAAAATGACTTGGGGGTCCTCTTGTGGGATTCCCCAAAGGTTAATTTGCAGGTGGTGAAGAAGGCAAATGCGATGTTAGCACTCATTTCAAGAGGACTAGAATATAAGTGCAACGATGCAGTGCTGTGGTTTTATAAGGCATTGGTCAGACTAATACTTGGAGTATTGAGAGCAGGTATGGCCCCTTACCTAAGAAAGTATGTGGTGACATTGGAGATGGTTCAAAAAAGGTTCACAAAAGTGATTTTGGGATTGAAAATGAGGACTGTATGAGGACTGTTTGATGACCCTGGGCCTCAACTTACCAGATTTCAGAAGAATGAAGGGGAACCTCGTGTAAACTTATCAAATTTTGAAAGACCTCTATAGAGTGCATATGGAGAGGATGTTTGCTAGATTGGGGAAGCTTAACAGAGGAGTTAGAAATGGTTTGGATGACCATCAGCCCATCCCACCAGCAGTGAGCACACAGAGCACACACCCTCAGAATAGAGGGACGTCCACTTAGAATAGAGATCAGGAGGAATTTCTTTTGCTAAAAAATGGTGTATCTGTGGAATTCATTGCCATAGGTGGTCGTGGAGGCTGTTTTTAGGTATATTTAAGGCAGAGGTCGCTAGAGTCTTGATTACTCATGGTATGAATGGATATGGGAAGAAGGCAGGGGATTGGAGCTGAGAGGGAAATGAAGCAGCCATGATGAAATAGCAGAACAGAGTCAAGGGGCCAAATGGCCTAGTTCTGTTCCTATACCTTATGGTCTTATAGTTGTATGGTCTTCAGATTAGTTTAGTTTTGTCTCTCTGCTGGTAGGAAGAGCTGACTGTCATCCAAGCCATTTCTAACTCCTCTGTTACATGTACTGGCCTCAAATTGGGCATGCCCTTGTCAACCCTTACCAATTTTCATTAACGCATTGGGGAATATTCTGTCTGGATATATAATAACTTGGTATGGCAACTGCTCTGCACAAGACCGCAAGAAATGCAGAGAGTGTGGACAAATTGTGGACAGTCATCGACATATTATACAGTGCAATATAACAATCTAAATTCTATATTCAATGCCCACGATTCCTTCTTCACCTTCCTGCAACACCACTTTTTAGGAACCATATATTGTACTACTCTGTTGTACCACACTCCGCAGAGCCCTACCATTGACTGTGAATGTCCTGCCCTGATCTGTCCTCCCAAAACACAACACTTTCCTGAATTAAGCTCATTTTGTCACCCTTCAGTACACCTTCCAGTGCTGATCAAGATCCTTCTGTAAGTCCTGATAATGATCTTCACTGTCAACACCACTCATTTTAGTGCCGTTGTTTAAGTGGTTTTTGACAAAACTGATGCTGGAACATTGAAAATAGAACAGTACAACACAGAAACTGGCACTTCAGCACATAACATCTGTGTTGTACATAATGCTCAGTTAAACTAAGTGTCCAACACAAGTGATTCTGCAGAGGCTGGAAATCCAGAGCAATGCACAAGAAATGCTGATGAAACTTAGCAGGGAAGGCAGCATCTATGGAGTGGAATCCACAGTCAATGTTTCAGGACAAGGACGTTCATCAGGACTGATGAACCAGTTGACACCCTGAAAAAGGCTCTCAGCCCAAACCAATAATTGTTTATTCCTCTCCATAGATGTTGCCTGATCTGTAAAGTTTCTTCAGCTTTTTGTGTGTGTTTAACTAAATCTCTTCTGCCTGAACATGATTCATATTCCTCGCTCCATATTCATATGTTTTTCTTTCTGGAGATAATCATACTAAATTCTATGACATAATTGAAGCAATATGCATATCCCAGAAAAAAAAGTCAGTGTTCCCATATTGGGTGAATACTGTATATTTTCCAAAGCTGAAGTTAATGTGCCTCATGAGGTTTATATTTGGATTTGTTTCTCTGTGATCATTATGAAGTTGATGCATGAAGGATCATTGCCCAGAGCTCCAATTGACACCAGTTCAAGCTAGCTCAGACTGGCTGGGATTAACTGGATTGAACTCTAAGCAGAGAATCTTCATAATATCAATATATCCTCAGCTGCTTTTGAATGCCAAAGCATCAGTCAGTCATTTTTTGAGTACTTAAACTGAAATGATTGAATGAAGAAAAACAATTATTTGGCATGTTATCAATGCTAGGTTTGTTTTTACAAATGCAACAATTGCTTCAGTAATGTATGATTGGTAATGATTTGCAGTATGTTAAATTTCTTTCAAAAATAGCCTCCAGGTTTCATGTTAGTACACTGTAAATTTATTGAACCACAGCATGAAGCTTTGCACATTCATCTATGTGGACATTTTCAACAGATTATTAACTTTCAACTGACATATAACTGAAAGCATCACAAAAAGACAGGCTGCGGACATTTTGTTGTCATTTTCTGAAAAGGTTTAACGCACAGATAATCATAGATTCTGTTTGCCATAAAATGTCCGTTGCCAGTGGCATTTAAACATCCCAGACAATTATTATTCTGTCACTTAATATGATTTTACGCTTAAAGAATACATAGATGATTTTCACATTGTATGGAAGCTGATAATTGGATTTGTTGATCATGAGACCCTTTGTGGTACAGATCGACCATGGATGATGCGTCCTAGCTGTTGATGTGATATGCAAGCCAGGGCAGTACAACATGGAGAGCAAGCTATTACCCATCAAGACGTACAAAAAGGCTGGATGAACTCAGCAGGTCAGGCAGCATCTGTTGAAATCAGCAATCAACGTTTCGGGCCGAGACCCTTCATCAGGACTAAAGAAGGAGGGGGCAGGGGCCCTATAAAGAAGGTGGGGGGAGGGTGGAATGTGCCAGGTGAAAAACCAAATCAGAGTAAAGATCAAGGGGTGGGGGAGGGGAAGCAGGGAGGGGATAGGCAGGAGAGGTAAAGAGGGAATCTAAGGGGAAAGCACTATGGGTAGTAGAAGAAGGCAGAGTCATGAGAGGTGATAGGCAGCTAGAAGAGGAGACAGAGTGAAGGTGGGATGGGAGAAGGGAGAGGGAGGGAATTACCGGAAGTTGGAGAATTCGATGTTCATACCAAGGAGCTGGAGACTACCCAGACGGTATATGGTTGCTCTCATATATGAAGTGCTCTCATACATGAAGTGCATCCAGCTGCTGGTTCTAACTCTGCATTGTTGGAGTTGGAGCTGGAAGTGGATGAGGGGGTGATAGACAGAACGTATATAGGGTAGTTACACCCAACGTGCATGACACAGGAGACTGGGTGACAGTCAGGAAGGGGAAAGGGGTTAAATAGCCAGTACAGAGAAATCCTGTGGCCATCCCTCTCAACAACAGGTATATCACTTTGGATGCTGCTGGAGGGATGACCTAACAGAGGAAATTCACAGCAGTCAGGTCTCCAGCACTGAGACTGGCTCTGTGACTCAGAGATGATTGGACTACCTTATAAGTAGCTGATAGGAGGTGTCGCACCTATCAGTTATTAACAATGCAGTCCTAACATCTCTACCCCAGCGTCTCCACAACAGTTCACACTTCCACTCATGCAAAGATAAGACTAGTGTCCCTCTTGTTACCTCTACTACTCTTAAAGACCCTCATGTGATTGCTACACCTTTAAAAAGCTACTGAGTTTATAAACCGGAAAACTGCTCACCATGGACTAGAATTGAAAAAAACCTGTTGGATTAATGGCAAAGTGTCTTCCAGGTAACACAACAAGTCCAGTTGCTTTGATTTACTGCTGCTTGAGATAGTCAGCATGTCTAATCAATCTTATAGAGTTTTTTGAGGAAGTTACCAAGAACTTGGATGAAGACAAGACAGTGGATGTTGTCTATGTGGAGTTGAGCAAGGCATTTGACAAGGTCCCACATGAGACGTTGGTCAAGAAGGCTCAGTTTCTTGGTATTCAGGATAAGGTAGTAAATGGATTTGATATTAGGTAATTGGATAATGCCCCTCCTCCCTGTCTTACTCCATCCCTGATATATTTAGCTTTTACCCCCTCCTCTTTTTTTTCTCTCTCTCTGCCCATCACTCCTTGCCTGTTCTCCATCTCTCTCTGGTGCTCCCCTCCCCCTTTCTTTCTCCCTAGACCTCCTGTCCCATGATCCTTTCCCTTCTCCAGCTCTGTATTCCTTTAGCCAATCAACTTTCCAGCTCTCAGCTTCATCCCACCCCCTCCGGTCTTCTCCTATCATTTTGCATTTCCCCCTCCCCCTCCTACTTTCAAATCTCTTGGTGTCTTTCCTTTCAGTTAGTCCTGATGAAGGGTCTCAGCCCGAAACGTCGACAGTGCTTCTCCCTATAGATGCTGCCTGGCCTGCTGTGTTCCACCTGCATTTTGTGTGTGTTGCTTGACATTGGCTTTGTGGGAGAAGCCAGAGAGTGGTGGTAGAGGGTTGTATCTCTGACTGGAGGCCTGTGACTAGTGGAGTGTTGCAGAGATTAGTGCTGGGTACATTGTTGTTTGCCATCCAGAGGACTGGAGTGCTGTGAATGTTGTTCCTTTATTCAAGAAAGGGAGTAGAAATAGCCCAGGAAATTATAGACCAATGAGTCTTACTTCAGTGATTGGTAAGTTGATGGAGAAGATCCTGAGAGGCAGGATTTATGAACATTTGGAGAGGCTTAATATGATTAGGAATAGTCAGCATGGCTTTGTCAAGGGCAGGTCATGCCTTACGAGCCTGATTGAATTTTTTGAGGATGTGACTAAACACATTGATGAAGGAAGAGCAGTAGATGTAGTGTATATGGATTTCAACAAGGCATTTGATAAGGTACCTCATGCAAGGCTTATTGAGAAAATAAGGTGGCATGGGATCCAAGGGGTCATTGCTTTGTGGATCCAGAACTGGCTTGCCCGCAGAAGTGGTTGTTGATGGGTAATATTCTGCTTGGAGGTCGGTCACCAGTGGAGTGCTTCAGGGATCTGTTCTGGGACTCTTACTTACTCTTTATGTTTTTTATAAATGACCTGGATGAGGAAGTGGAGGGATGGGTTAGTAAGTTTGCTGATGACACAAAGGTTGGAGATGTTATGGATAGTGTGGAGGGCTGACAGAGGTTACAGCAAGACATTGATAGGGGGCAAAACTGGGCTGAGAAGTGGCAGATGGCGTTCAACTCAGATAAGTGTGAAGTGGTTCATTTTGGTAGGTCAAATATGATGGCAGAATATAGTATTAATGGTAAGTATTTTGGCAGTGTGGAGGGTCAGAGGGATCTTGGGGTCCAAGACCATAGGACGCTCAAAGCAGCTGCGCAGGTTGACTCTGTGGTTAAGAAGGCATACGGTGTATTGGCCTTCATCAATTGTGGAATTGAATTTAGCAGCTGAGAGGTAATATTGCAGCTATATAGGACCCTGGTCAGACCCCACTTGGAGTATTGTGCTCAGTTCTGGTCGCCTCACTACAGGAAGGATGTGGAAGCCATAGAAAGGGTGCAGAGGAGGTTTACAAGGATGTTGACTGGATTGGGGAGCATGCCTTATGAAAACAGGTTGAGTGAACTCGGCCTTTTTTCCTTGGAGTGACAGAGGATGAGGGGTGACCTGATAGAGGTGTATAAGACGATGAGAGGCATTGGTCGCGTGGATAGTTGAAGGCTTTTTCCCAGGGCTGAAATGGTTGCTACAAGAGGACACAGGCTTAAGGTGCTGGGGAGTAGGTACAGAGGAGATGTCAGGGGTAATATTTTTACGCAGAGAGTGGTGAGTGCGTGGAATGGGCTGCTAGCAACGGTGGTGGAGACAGATATGATAGGGTCTTTTAAGAGACTTTTGGATAGGTACATGGTGCTTAGAAAAATAGAGGGCTATGGGTAAACCTAGTAATTTCTAAGGTAGGGACATGTTTGGCACAACATTGTGGGCCGAAGGGCCTGTATTGTGCTGAAGGTTTTCTATGTTTCTATCTATATCAATGGGCTGGGTGATAATGTGGTTAACTTGATCAACAAATTTGTAAATAACACCACGATTGGGGATGTAATGGACAGCAAAGAAGTCTATCATGGCTTATGCAGGATCTGGACCAGCTGGAAAAGCGGTCTGAAAAATGGCAAATGGAACTTAATGCAAATAAAGGAGAGGTTTTGCACTTTGGTAGGACCAACCAGTGTAGGTCTTACACAGTGAATGTTAGGGCACTGAGGAGTGTGGTAGAACAAAGGGATCTGGGAATACAGGTGTATAATTCATTGAAAGTTGTGTTAAGGTTATAAAGAAGTCTTTCGGCACATTGGCCTTCATAAATCAAAATATTAGGTACAGGAGATGGGATGTTATGTTGAAGTTGTATAAGATATTGGTGAAGCCTTATTTAGAGTATTGTGTGCAGTTCTGGTTGTGGGAAAGATGTAAATATAGTTGAAGGAGTGCAGAGAAAATTCACAAGGATGTGGCAGGATCTGGAGTTCCGAAGTTATAAGGAAAGATTGAATTGGTTAGGACTGTATTCTTTGGAATGTAGAAAATTGAGAGGAAATTTGATAAAGGTATAGAAAATTATGAGGGGTGTAGATAGGGTAAATGCAAGCAGGCTTTTCCCACTGGGGTTGAGTGGGGCTATACCCAGAAGTCATGGGTTAAGGGTGAAAGGTGAAAAGTTTAAGGGGAACTTGAGGGGTAACTTCTTCACTCAGAGGATGGTGACAATGTGGTATAAGCCGCCAGCACAAGTGGTGTATGCAAACTCAATTTCAACATTTAAGAGATGTTTGGATAGGTACATGGATTGTAAGGGTATGGAGGGCTATGGTCATGATACAGGTAGATGAGAGTAGGCAGTTTAAATGTTTTTGACATGGACTAGGTGGGCTGGAGGACCTGTTTCTGTGCTGTACTTCTCCATGACTCTGTATTCTAGTTCTCGAAATGAATGTTAACATTGCATTTGCCTTCCTCACCACCGACTCAACCTGAACTGAATTTATTTCTTACATCCTTCACATACATGAGGAGTAAAAATCTTTATGTTATGTCTCAGTCTGAATGTGCAATGTGCAATCATAGTTATTTATAATAAATAGAACAGTCAGTGTAACATAGAAATACACTCAAATCAGCGTGAGTTCATCAGTCTGATGGCCTGGTGGAAGAAGCTGCCCTGGAGCCTGTTGGTCCTGGCATTTATGCTGCAGTACCATTTCCCGGATGGTAGCTGCTGGAATAGATTGTGGTTGGGGTGACTTGGGTCCCCAATGATCCTTTGGGCTCTTTTTACACACCTGTCTTTCTAAATATCCTAAATCATGAGAAGTTCACAACTACAGACATGCTGGGCTGTCCGCACCACTCTCTGCAGAATCCTGTGATTGAGGGAGGTACAGTTCCCATATCAGGCAGTGATACAGCCAGACAGGATGCTCTCAAATGTGCCCTGTAGAAAGTTGTTAGGATCTGGGGGCCCACATCAAACTTCCTCAATTGTTTGATGTGAAAGAGGTGCTGTTGCACCTTTTTCACTGCACAGCTGGTGTTTACAGACCACGTGAGGTCCTTGGTGATGTGGATGCTGAGGCAGTTAAAGCTGTTTACCCTCTCAAACCCAGCTCAATTGAGGTCAATAGGGGTTAGCCCATTTCCATTCCTCCTGTAATCCACAACCAGCTCCTTTGTTTTTGTAACATTGAGGGAGAGGTTGTTTTCTTGACACTGTTGTGTCAGAGAGATGACACAGTGCAAATTAACCTTGAGGGAATCCTTTAAGGGGTCTCTCAAGTCCCTTTGCACTCCAGATCTCTGCTTCTGTGCTGTACTTGTCTGTAACTCTAAGACTTTCAGCAGCAGGCTCCCCCTCTCCATGCAGCTGATAAATCAATTGAAATGGCACAGACTGATACCGCCTGTTATCAGCCATGTCACCTGTCAGTGTTGAACTCAGCATATGATTGCCTTAGAGATTCCAGCTCCAGATCTTTCCTCAGGGCTTATTCCCAAAGCCTTCCCTAAAGAGTTTTCCTTCTAGATGAGCTGCCAACCACTTCTGGCAAGCCCCATCTGCCCAAAGCAACTGGTTTTAAGGTGCCATTAACATGTGTTTGTCCAATTTCATGTCAGTTGGAACAGTTCCATTAGGCTTAGTAGCTAAGCCACACATGAAGGCAGGAGCTGGACTTGGTTTTCAGAGGCTGCTGAGACGCATGCCATTGAGTGTTTTTAATGGATAGTGGAAGCTTATCCCCATGGCCTAAAGGAACCCCTTGTTGATTAGTTGCCTGTAACATATCACAAAGAAAATTTGGCTGTGCTGGCTTTCATTAGTTTGGGGTCGAGTTCAATAGCCATGCACTTGTATTGCATCTCTATAAAACTGACTTGATGTATTGTGTTCAGTTCTGGCTACCTCATTATAGGCTAAATATTCTCCACCTATTACAACCTCTGCCTTCTGTGGGCGTGCCAATCCAGAATCCACCCAGCACTCCATATGCATTCTTAAACACCCTATCAGTTGGCCTGGAATCCTTGAGGGCTCTATGGACATGGGCCTCAATATCCCTCTGTTCCTCCATTCTGCTAAGAATCTGCCATTGACCTTGTCCTCTGTTTGCAAGTTCATCTTTCAAAGTGTTTGTCTCACACTTTTCTGAATTGAACTCCATCTGCCACTTCTCTGCTCAACTCTGCATCATGTCCATATCCTTTTGTATCCTGCGACAATAATTCTCACACACCGTATGTGTCAGCTGCAAACCAACTAAGCTACCCTTTCAATTCCTCACCCAAGTTATTTATAAAAATCACGAAGAGCAAGAGCCCCAGAATAGATCCCTGTGGTCATCACTAGTAACCAACCTCCAATCAGAATACTCTCCATCTTCTATGCCTTTTGTAGGCATGTCAGTTCTGAATCCACACAGTCAAGTATCCCTGGATCTCATGTTTGAGACTTTCTGAATGTACCTTCCATAGGAACCTTATCAAATGCCTTACTAACTTCCATATACATAACATGCACTGATCTACCTATTGTATATCAATTTTTTTCTACTGCTTAGATAATTCATTTCAGCTTATGAGGCACCTCACAAAGGTCACCTCACATCTCACCTTGACTATCCCTATTAAGACTATGCTGCTCCAAATGATCATAAATCCTATCCCTAAGAATCCTCTCCAATAGTTTGCCTACCACTGATGTAAGACTCACTGGTCTATAACTCCCAGGATTATCTCTATCAACTCTCTTGAACAACAGAACAACACTTGTCATGCTTCCATTGTCTGGTACCACTCCTATAGCCGGGGGGTTGCAAATACCATTGGCAACATCCCAGCAATCTCTTCTCTTGGTTCCTGTAATAACCCAAGATATACCTCTTCCAGCTCCAGTAACTTACCTACCTTAACGTTTTTCAAAGGCACCATCACCACCTCTTTCCCAACCTCAACATGCTTCAGCACATTAACCTGCTCTACACTGACCTCTTCAGTTCCCTCTCTCTGGTGAACACTGAAGCAAAGTATTCATTGAGGACCTCTTGTACCTCTTCTGGCCCAAGGCTCATGCTTCCTACCTTCACTCGAGTCATCCTCCCATTCATGACTTACATGCAGAACACCTTGGGGCTTTACTTAATCCCATTTGCCAAGGCCATCACCTGTCCCTTTATAGCTCACCTGAGCACTTTCTTATGCTCCTACTAAGCTGCTTTATAATTCTCAAGAGACTGACCTGATTTTTTGCTTCCTAAATCTTCAGTATGCTTCTCTCTTCTCTTGACTAAATGTTCCTCCTCTCTTGTTAATCATGGCTCCTTCATCCTACTATCCATTGTCACAATGGGGCAAACCTATCTAGAAGCCCATTCAAGTGATCCCTAAATAACCTCGGCATTTCTGCAGTATATTTCCCAGAGTTTACCCATTCACAAATTATAGTCCCAGGTTCCAGCAGAGATAGCCCTCTTTCAATTAAATGGATTCTCACATTGTTTGCTCCAATCCTTGTCCATGCAATGCTAAAGGTCAGGGAGTTGTGGTCTCTATCTCTGAAATGCTCACCCACCAATATGGCCTCTCCTCTTGTCAGCTTTTCCACATGTTGTGACAGGAATCCTTGCTGGACACATGTAACAAATTCCATCGGATCTAAACCTTTTGCACTAAAGAGATGCCATAGTACTGGGAAGCTGAAGTTACCCATGACAATAACCTTGTTATTTTTGTACCTTTCCAAAATCCACCTAGTTACCTCCCCCCCCCCCTTTGTTAAACCATGATGTTCGAGCTGGGTTTGAAATATGTTTTTTAATGACCATAGGCTGCTCTGGTGCACTCTGACACCAGTGGTGGTTACATCATCACTGTCTGGTTTTGATGGAAGTTGCTTCATGAGAAATAGGAAACAGCCCATTCGTTCCAGGTTCCCATTAAGGATCTGAATTATCTGGGACAGTGCAGTTCTGGAGGGGCAGAGCATCTAGGTTTTGCAGAAGCTCAGTGCAAATTCCATTTTCTTGAATGTTTCTGTGAATGAATTAACTCTAATTTGAAGTTTCATTTTCCTGCTGTAGCAGAGTGATTAAAGTTGGAGAGACTTGGTCTAGAGTGAAGGCAATATAGGTTGAATTGTTTCTGATGTGATCTGTAGACTAGCTTCACTCTACTGTGAAGTCCAAATCAAAGTCACATTTATTGTCCAATGCGCAAACATTCATGCAAAGGTACAATTGAAAGCTTACTTGCAGCGTCATCACAAGCACACGGCATCAGATAAGCAACATTCACAAGCAAAACACTAATTAAGCATAATTAACCAGAATGTTCACAAGAAACACCATTAAAAATGTCTATCTTCATGCAAAATGATCAAATGGCTGTAATATTGCTATACTGAAGTGATTAATGTTATGCAGATTGGTTTAGTTAGCATAGATTCCTCAAGGAAAATCATTGAAGAAATAACGAGCAGGATAGAGAAAGGAGAGTCAGTTGATGCTGTGTACCTAGATTTCAGATGGCATTTGACAAGGTGCCACGTATGACCTACTGAACAAGCTATGAGAACATGGTATTACAGGAACGATTCCAGCATAGATAAGACAGTGGCTGATTGGCAGGAGGCAAATTGGGAAGAAAGGGAGTCTTTTCTGATTGACTAGTGGTGTTCCATTGGGTCTGTGTTGGGACTGTCTCATATAACTTTATATGTTAATGATTTGATGATGGAATTGATAGCTTTGTTGCAAAGTTTGCAGGTGATATGAAGATAGATGGAGGGGCATGTAGTTTTGAGAAAGGAGAGAGGCTACAGAAGGACTTGGGCAGATTAGGAGAGTGGGCAAAGAAATGGCAGATGGAATACCATGTTGTGAAGTGTATGGTCGTGCACTTTGGTAGAAGAGATGAAAGAATTGACTATTTTCTAAATGGAGAGAAAATACAAAAATCTGCAAAGGGACTTGGGAGTCCTTGTACAGGATACGTTAAAAGTTAATTTTCAGGTTGAGTCTGTGGTGAGGAAAGCAAGTGCGACATTGGCATTTATTTCAAGAGGATTAGAAAATAAAAAAATCAAGGATGTAATGTTATGACTTTATAGAGCACAGATGAGGCCTCATTGGAGTGTTGTGAGCATTTTTGGACCCAGAATCTTAGAAAGGATGTGCTGAAAATGGATAGGGTTCAAAGGAGCCTCACAAAAAATGATTTCTGGATTGAGCAGTTGTCATATGAAGAGTGTTTGATGGCTCTGGGCCTGTATTCACTGGAATTCAGAAGAATGAGGGGTGACCTATTGGAAACCTATCCAAGATGAAAGGCCTTGATAGAGTGACTGTGGAGAGGATGTTCCCTATGGTGGGAGAGCCTAAAACCAGAGGACAGAGCCTCAGAATAGAGTGGCATCCTTTTAGAATGGAGGTGAGGAGGAATTTCTTTAGTTACAGTGTAGTGAATCAGTGGAATTTATTGCCAGAGGCAGATGTGGAGGCCAAGTCTTTTTGTATATTTAGGAACGATGCAGATAGGTTCTTGATTGGTCAGGGCAGAAAGGGATGGGGGAGGGGGAGAGAGAAGGCAGGAGATTGGGGCTGAGAGGAAAAATGGTTATCATGATGAAATGGCAAAGCAGACTTGATAGGCCAAGTGGCCTAATTCTGCTCCTATATCTTAAGCTCTTATGATTCAAAAGCAGAACAGTTGAAAGGAAGTCACTATTTTTAACCTAGTGGTGTAGGACTTCAGGCTTCTATATCTCCTGCCTGACGGTAGATGCAAGAAAATGAATGGCCCAGATCGTGAAGTTTTTTTGGAGATGAGTTTGCATTGCAATAAGAAAGATTAAGGAATGTTTTGGGAAATGAGGTATTCAGTCTGCAATAATACTCATTTTAAATTGGGCCTGATGACTACGGTAAGTCTTTGCTTTAAGATGAAACCAAATGCCGATGTGGACCTTAAGAATGATACTTCATAGTCCCTTGCAACTGATGGGGGTCAAAGCTTTTTTAAAATAAAAGAACTATACCATGGTTGCAAGGAAGGATCCTGTGACAAGAGGTTTTGAGGAACAAGGTGACCTTGGTTCCATGGAGAGGGCAGACCACATATGCAAACATAGACAATGTTCATCCTTCATATCATCACACGTATCCGTGCTGAAAATCCTGGGAAACCTGACCCTATGAATTAATTGCTGAATGGATGGCCTCAGTAAGATGTGGTAACCCTGAATAATCTCAGAGTGGACTCAATAACTGATGGATATCTATTTGCTTCTGACCCTAAAGTCTCAGACCTAAGCCAAATGGCCAGGTATTACCAAAAGAATACAACCAGTAATGGAATACATTGGGTAGAGTCACTACTGAGAAGCTATTGAATGAGTACCTCAGGTGCTAAGTGCTTATAAAAAACACTGCCAAGAATGTTGACCATACTCTGTCAATGCTTAAAGATATTGAACTGTGTGGTCTCCTGATGTCAGAAACATCCTTCAAAATCAACATCAAAGCAAGCAAGTACGTTTGTAGATTCTGGTTATACTGTGAGTATTCAACAAATACTATAGGTTTCTGCCAAAAGCCCCATTTCAAGTCAATAGGTAAGAGAGTGGCCATTGTTCATCCAGTGATATCCTTAGGTAGTTTTCCATGCTGTAAAAATGTCTGAAACATGAAGTGCACACCTACACTCTGTCCACTTCATTTGGTACGCTTGTACACCTGCTCATTGATGCAAATATTTGATCAGCCAATCACGTGGCAGCAACTCAACGCATAAAAGAATGCAGAAATGGTCAAGATGTTCAGTTGCTCAGATCAAACATGGGAATGGAGAGGAAAGTGATCTAAGTGACCTTGATCGTGAAATGAATTTTGGTGCCCGTTAGGGTAGATTCAGTTTCTCAGAAGCTGCTGATCTCCTGGCGCATTCTCTAGAGTTTAAGAGAATAGTGCAAAAAATTTTAAAAAATGTCTAGTGAGCAGCACTTCTGCAAAGGAAAATTTCTTGTTAATGAGAGAGGTCAGCGGAGATGTCCTGACTGCTTCAAGCTGATAGGAAGGTGACAGTACCACATGTTACAACAGCAGAGTGTGGAAGGACATCTCTGAACCTTGAAGTGAATGGGCTGGAGCAGAAGACCATGAGCATACAATCAGTGGCCACTGAGTGTAAGCCCATGGTCCAGTTTCCCAATGGGCACTTTTTCACCCTGTAATGTTGCTAGGATGACCTCACTTTTTTATGTATTAAAATAAAATAGAACTAATTGATACACCTTCATGGGTAGAGGATTTTCCAGACTAGGGGGAGCCCATCATGCCTGAGAGGGCAGATGAATTAACCTCATTCACTTGCCATTTCCACAAAGTCTACGGTGTTCAAAAATTTTCTTGCTAACATAGTCTAAATGTAACAAAGTCCAGGTAAGGCCATCTGCAGGGAGACAGGTATCTAGTAACGGTATGCAGAAATCAAATGTTTATTAGTGGTAAACGCAGAGCCAATCATTAGTAACGTATTTAGACCAATCAGAACCTCAGCTTTATTTTCCTACTACTTTATGTGAGATTGGACCAAAGATCTGGATGTCTGATGGAAGATAGTCATATGTAACAGTAATACCAATAAAAATTGGTTTTACAATTTAAAAAAATTAAATAAAAGTTTAATTAAAATTTTAATTTAAATAAAAATTAATGATGATCTATTTTTGTTGGTGGTACAGTTGGGTTAAATGTGGAATGTTTTGGAAGCAAAGTTTACCAGCATATCGATGCACACATGGTACCAACTCCTCAATGTAAAGAGAAACAATTCAAACAAAGGGCATTTAAGAAGCTTTCAAACTCTGTAGAAATATTAAATTCCAATTTATTTTTGAATCAATAAACTTACAGTAAGTGTAAGCTATTATGACAACTGGATTAAACATGTAGATGTTATTAGATGTTTCTCAGTTAGTAGAGGATTTACATCTTTTTCCAATTCATTCTTATTTGAACATCTTTTATCAGAAAAAACACACAATGAAGTGCTGATTATTTCAGAAAATGGCAGTAACTTGCATGTGTGGTAATAAATTAGCAATCCATTTTACACCCTTCATCATTTTCATTTCCATTGAGCAACTCTAAAACAGGACGCTGACTCACTACGTTCCAATTTGTGTTTCTACAGCAGACTAATTTCACTGTTGTTTCCAGATAAGACAAAATTCTTAAGGAGTAATTAAATGATATAGAGAAAAGTACAGTATGCAGGCCCCAGTGGATAGTCACTGAAGGTAAACGATGCACAGATTCAGAGGATTGTGTTTCAGTTTAATTAGAATGATTCCATGCTCATGTTCAGCCAGGCTTATCTATATTGTTCTCTGCCTTATCACTACATCAAGAGTTGCAGTTTCATAAATACTTACGACCACGTTAAGCTAACCTACATTACTTAATCCAAGGAGTGCACTATGTCTTCAGCAAGTGCAGTCGGATTCTCTGGAATTGAAGGTGATTTTGGAGACAATAATGGAACCACATGGGTGAGGGGAAATTCCAAAGCTCCAGTGGAGGGTTTGCAGTGAAAGTTGGCCCTGCGTTAGAGATAAACTGCCATTGCTTATGGCTGACAAGAGAAAATCTGCTGCTGCTGGAAATCCAAGCAACACACGCAAAATGCTGGAGAAACTCAGCAGGCTAGGCAGCATCTATGGAAAAGAGTACAGTTGACACTTCGGACCGAGACCCTTCGGTAGGTGGATGCAGATGCAGGTTCAGCAGCAGACGATAACAGCTCTAGTAGACAATGCCAGTTACCGTGGCCAGAGTACCTGACTGCAGTGCTACAAGAAGTCAATGATTCTACTTAAACGATCAAGGTGTATGAAAGCAGTGCAAATGTCATAACCCTTCAGCAGCACCAGACGTTTCAATGGGCCATGCCTGCATCATGTGTTCCACTGCGGGATCATGTTAGAGATTGGAACAGTACAGTTCCACTGCCACTCCTGATCCTCCTCACGGTTCATGGAAATCTGGTTATAAACAGCTAACTTTATTCTACATCTACCCTAGGTATAATGGCAGATGTCACACAAGCAATATGGAAATCAGTGCCCGGAGATGACTGTGGGAGAGAGGTGGCAGGGGGAGGAGAGGAGAATGGGGTGTTACCATCAGATGAAAAGATCTGCTTTCCACCAGATTACAGGGCACCACCCTGAGGTCAAGTTTGTTGCCTGCTCTCTAAACCATAATACTTGTGATCGCAAGTCTGCTGTCACCTGCTCAGCTTGCCGTCTTACCATGAAAATTCCAGTTATGCCTCATTGAAGTAGCCCTGCTCAACATCTTGCTCAAACACCACTTACAGTTTCCATTAAAGATCAGCAGTCTCCCCCAACCTACAACAGTCACTTTGCATAGGAGCAAGCTGGCGGGACTAGGGAAATGAGCAAGGATAAGAAGTGGATATTTTTCTGGCATTTTAGCTGTGTCATTGAAGCTTTAGAATGCTTAACTTGGACTAGCTTTTATTTGGGAAAGTGACAAAATGAACATGGTGACCAATGGAATTAAGACTTTGTTGAGCTGGGATTTTGAATAGCAAGCTCAGAAAAGTGATACTTAGATTTGCATCAGTTCTTCCTCTGCTTCTTATTCTTTTTGTATTCTTCCTCCACTTTTTCTACTATAGTTGTTCATATAGCTGTTGACCAGAGCTGAGTCTTCAGCGAGGCTAGTTTACGATGTGGGATTTGGAGAGACAAGGAGATGTAGGGCAGGCAGTGGAGTTCATTTCTGAACACAGTGATGGACCACCTTATCATATTTTGTATGACACCCTCGGGGGGGGGGGGGTGTGCGCGCGCGCGTGCACGCTGCGTCTCAGAGTCAGTTGTTGTGTCTTCAGCATGTAGCATTGTTTAGCAGTAGAAAGCATCAGGTTTGACTTAGTGGCTCAGATGCAGTTGTCACAATGCACTACGTGGGCTAAAGACATTGGGCAATAACTTACATGGATCTCTCTGCAAGGTCATAAACCAATTAGACATTGAGTAATGTCCTGGCTGTCCTTTTACCCAACTGTCTGTGTGGTGCCCAAAAATAACTTATGAACAATTAAAGTCTTTGCATATTGTGGGAAAGCCCACTGTTCTTGTAAATCTGCATACTGATTTCAAGTGCATTCAGTATGAAATTCAAAGTCTAGTTTGTTCCCATATGCACAAGCATATGAATGAGAAGTACAATGAAAATTTAATTGCAGTGACTTCAGGTAATTGGATAAGCAGAATTCATAAGAAAAACATAAACTAAACTAAACAAATTATATACAACTCCTACAAGATAAAGCAGCTAAAAAACCAAGCCTATTGTACAAAGTGGTCATAATGTTGCTATACTGAGGTAAAGATTAGGGTAGTCCCAGCTGGTTCAAGAACAGAGTGATCTAAGGGAAGTAATTATTGAAACTAGTGGTGTGGAACTTCAAGCTTCTCCATTTCCTGCCTGATTGTGCCTTTGAGAAGATTGCATGGCTTGGACGCTGGGAATCCCTGATGGTAGATGTTGGCTATTTAAGGCAGAACCTCACTTAGATGCTACCATTGGTGGTGAGAGATGTTCCCCTGATGTATTGGGCTGAGGCCACTAGTATGTGCAGCTATTTATGTTCCTTTGCATCTAATTGCTGTACCAGATCAGGATACTTTCAACAGTATGTCACTGGAGGTTTATTAGCATGTTTGGTGAATGACAGAATGCGTTCATCTCTCTGAGAAAGGAATGTAGTGTTAACTTTGCTAATGGGAAATCTTGCAACAATATAAATACTATATACAAAGTAACCCAGATGTACTTATGCTTCCACACATGAAGTAATCCAACATATTAAAATTCATGACCACTGTCACAAATCAAGATGTGAAAAAACTGCTCCTTGCCTTTGTCTGGGCTGGAGGTGTGGCTGGAGCAGACAACCATATTCCAGTATCTGTGCTGACCAGCATACACATCACACATTGTACTTGGACCAAAATAAACTACAGGTGCTGGGAACCCAAGCATCTATCACCTTATTCCTTGCAAGAATGTTTGGAAGAATGGTGGAGGAGGGATAGGAACCTCATTGAAATCTACTGAATCCTGCAAGGCCTAGATAGAATGGATATGGAGAACATGTTTCCAGTAGTGGTGGAGTCTGTACCGGAGAACACAGCCCCAGACTCCCCTTTAGAATGGAGATGGGGAGGATTTTCTTCAGCCACACAGTGCTGAATCTGTGGAATCCATTGCCACAGATAGCTGTGCAGGCCAAATTATTGGGAATATTTCAAGCTAAGGTTGAAAGTTTCTTGATTAGTAAACAGGTAAAAAGTTACAGTACACATAGAAGGCAGGAGACTGGTGTTCTGAGGGAAAATAAATTAGCCCTGACAGAATGGTGGAGCAGACTCGATGGGTTGAATTGCATATTTTGCTCCTACAGTACTGATAAAATGCAAAGGCTCCTATACGTAGCTAAGGTGCCAAAGACTTTATGCATTGTACTGTACTGCTGTTCAAAAAAAGCAAAGTTCAGGACATCTGTGAATGAGAATAAACCTGATTCTGATATAGTTCTCTATTGAGAGTGGGAATAGTGCTGGGAGAGGGAATTAAGGATTCATAAAAGATGAATGGAGAGGAGAGGGAGCTGGAAGACCAGAATGTCATTCTGTAATGCTTGATAAACCAATTGCTTGGAATCAAATGACCTTGCCTGGTGTCTCAGAGCTGGGTGTGTCTGCAACTGTGCCACCAACCCTCCCCCTCACCCCTGGAACTCTTTCTGTCACCTGTCCCACACCCCTCTCATAGCACTCCACCCTCACCATTCCCAACATCCTTTGCTCCCACCAAATTTACAAACTCTCTCACTGCTCCATGTTAACAAATACAATACTGTGCAAAAATCTTAGGCACTGGAGCCATATATATGTGCCTAAGACTTTTGCCCAGTCCTGTATGTCTTAAGGTCACGTGGTCTTATGGACATTCAGAATGGAGAATAACTCCATGAAGACAGACTTTTCCTGGAGATCTTTTCTCTTGCCTGTCCTTTCTTCTTTGTCTCTTACTGAATGAAGTTTGCCATGCATTGTACTCCCATTCTTCAGTGATTCTGCTATGCTATACTCCAAAGGGCATGACTACTAAGGTACCCTGCCTGGGAGCAATTAGTTGTACCAGCCCTTGAAGTCAAAGCAGTCTTCAGCACCTCAAGCATTGCTTCTTGGAACATTACTCTCTCTCTCTCTGTCTTGTTTTACAGCGGTTGGCACCCAGCTTAATGGTGCATTACCGCCACCTTCCACTCTGGAGTATGCGATGGACTCACATTCTAAATCCCTTCACCCAATCGCACACATACACATACCCTAACCTACACTTTATCCTCACCATCCTAGTACCCTATTTCTGTTTATCCATCATATCCTATAAAAACCCCCTGTACCCCTTAAGAAAGCTAAAAATACCCTAACCTGTGTTCTCTCACCCATGCCTAGCAACCCTTTTAATGTGAATTCCTGCACCCCCAATTCCCTTAGATTAATTCTCATCATCTCTCTCTATATCCCATACTTCCTGCAACTCAGAACTACATGTTCTACTGACTCCTCTTCCTGACATTCCACACACAATCCTGTCTGGTGTTTCCCGATCAATTTCAATGTTTGGTTTAGTGCACAGTGCCCCAGTCTTAACCTAGTCCACACGATTTCTTCTCTTCTGTATCTACTTCCTACCCTAGTACCTGCAACACTTTTTCGTATTTGATATAAATGCCTCCCTTTCCCCTCCCTGTCCCATCTTTCTTGCCACATTTGGTTAATTTTTTCCCAGATTACACACTTAACCTCTACTTTACTGATACTAATGTGCATTTCTATATTTTCTTTCTTTATTGCCCTTTTTGCCAACTCATCCACCCTTTCATTGCCCTTCACCCCTACATGAGCTGGAACCCATAGAAATGTAACCTGACCTCCCTGATTTGCAACTCTTGTGACTGACTGAAGGACTTCATGAAGTACATCTTGCCGGCTGTTTGAGTGAGAAGACCTTAAACTTGCCAGTACTGAAGATGAATCTGAGCATATCAACGCTGTGACCAGTCTAGTTTTCTCCACCCAACGCAACTCAACCAACACTGCCATCATCTCCACTGTATACACCGCTAACTTATCAGATGTTCTTCTGCTGATTGCAATTGCTTTGGCTGGTATAGCCACCCCAAACCCTGTCACTCCTGTCTCAGGTTCCTTAGCACCATCTGTATAGACCTGAGTATAATCACTATACTTTTCCATCACTTGACAGTTAAATGCACTTACCAAATCAGTTTTATACTTTCCTTTCCTTTTTACCTCTAACAAATGCCAGTCTACACCAGCTTCCATGGAGCTACAACCGGATAAACTACTGAAGAACTTATCCTTAGATCAAACACTCCACATGATCTAGCAATATCATTCCCTACCCGACTAAAGTTTGCCATCTGAACACTCCCATTTTCCCAGGACTCCTGCAACACTCCTTTTGCAGGGTGAGAATCATTGTGTCCCTGCAAATTAACCCAGTAGTTTACCATCAATTGCATCCTTCTTAATTCAAAAGGCATTATTCCCATTTCTACCTGATACTGGTTTGGATCATTACTAGAATACATCAATGCACGTAAAGACATAGCAACAGCCAGTAGAAATTAATCATTTCTAATCAGCAGGTAATTATTGATCCTTTTAAATGTCACAGGTGGAAGGTGTTTCCTGCTGCTGAACAGTTGCAATAAAGTTGAACAAGGGATCTTGCTGGAATGTTGAGCTTTAATTTAGCATTGTTACATCATTGATGCTGTGACGTGCATAGATTGCACACCTATTACTTGTTCATTTCTTGATACTTTATCAATTCCTTCAGCTGTGAATTGTTAGACAAATGAATTCCTTCAGCTCTCAGATGTTTCTTCAGTAAGCTCTTTCATCTCTGGGTAATGGATTTGTGATTTCCTCCTGTTGTTGAACTGTTACCATCCTGTGCAATAAACAGAAAAAAAAACTTAGAGGCAGCTCACAAAACTACTGGATATGCTTCATCTGAACTATGATCAATGCAATCCACAGCCTTTAATTTCCCTTTAAGGAACAAACATTTGAACTGTCTAAATGAACTAGGGATTTCATGATCTCCTGAAGGATTTGGTGAACTTGATTCCCAGGAGTGCAGGTAAAGCAGATGAAGGTTGGTCATTGCCAGAAGAGAAAGCGTAGGAGTGGACTTCATGCCAGATTAAGGCATCAATGCTCGAGAGCTGAAATGAACCAGAGTTCAGCCCCATGACTCTGTGCCAGCCAAGATCCCCCACCTGGCTCTGCTCTGTTGGCTTGCATTTGACTCATCTCCCTCTCTTCTCGCTGCTACCATTGGGCGGGAGTTGCAGGAATCATGAGTCTCATGCCACCAGGTTCAAAAACAGTTATTGCCTGGCAACATCAGGCTCCTGGACTGGTGTGTATGGTTTCACTAGCCTCAGCACTGAACTGATTCCACAGCCTGTAGACCCACCTTTAGAGACTCTGCCTTTGTTACTTATGTTTTCTCATGGATTTTATTAAATTTCTTTATTTTCCTGTGGGGGCCTGCAAGAAAAAGAATGCAAGTTTGTATATGGTATACATACTTCTATAATAACTCTACTTTGAAATCATGCTGTGTGATGTGTTCATTTCCTTGGTGTTTGCTAGTGAGGTGCTGGGCTTTTGAGTGCATCCATCTGTTGAATAAACAGTCTGCAAGTTCTCTAGCTGTGATGTATTAGACTGGTTTGCTCCTCCAGCTCTAGGGATTGGGCTTGTGAATTTCTCCTGCTGGTGGATGTTAGACTGAATTGAATTGTGCAGTTGAATGTTTATCTGTGACGTTTTGTGTTGGTGAGTTCTGCCAGCTCTGGCTATCCAGCTTTTAAAGTTTTTCTGTCCCATTGTCGTCTTTTTTGGCAACTGTATCACTCAGACAGTCGTCACGAAGAAGTCGTATATTACAGTCACAGTAGATCCTTTTTAAATTGATTATATTTTACTCTGAGATACTCATGTTGAACTTAAAATTGCAATTTGAGTGTTTAGTGTTGGTGAAGTAAAGGGGAATAGCATGCAGATATCTGACTGAATTCGCCAGATACTAACAGTGAAGTGATTTGAAAGGTACTTTAAGAAGAATCTATTGATGCAGGGAAAATCACACTTAGGAATGTTCCTGTTGGCATTGTTTTATTTACACTTTCTGCACATGAGTAGTGCAACACGTCCATGGCTCCAAGTCTGAACACATCCATTAAATTGGCCATGACAAACTGATCAGGCTCTAGACGTGATCTTTGATTTTTTTTTCCCTTTGATGGGGAAATTATTTACAGTCGACATTTAGAGCTTCACTTCAATTCCCTTAATCAATGATTCAACAATGATCAGCCAGAACTCTTATCACCCTTTAGTGATTCCAATTAGAAATACAGACATGTGAATGCCAAATAATGACTGGAACTGACCCAGTTGTCATTTCTATCCTGAAAAAGCTCCAGATATCTCAAAAAACATTTGTGTGTGTGTAATATTCAAATGAAAACTTACCCTCTACTGCCCTGTTATATTAACCCCAATCAAAAGTATAAAAGTCAGGTCCTCCAAGTAATTTTTATTGTCCATTGGCTCTTCAGTAAGACAACTAATAAGGGTAGAGCTGCACATTAATACTGTTGATAATCAAAATGGAACTAATGCCAATGATTGATGCTTTACCTTATCTTAGGCAGCCATGCTACTCATGAGCAGAAAATGTAAACAAAACATTTGAAAACAACGGTGATGATATGATCTTTCCAGATTCTTTTATAGCTGTCCTAGCTGGAACTTTCTCCTCTCATGAACATTGTCATGAGTACAGCACCTCTGTGGTTCCCTGCTCTGTCTTTCTCTTCCCACATGTGAATGATGCGATTGTGGATTTGAGACTGAAGCTCTTCCCAACAAGTTTTTAGAACATCAGCAGAAGGGATGATTCTTTTTAGCTGAGATTGGACTTTTTCCACCTGCTTGCCAGTCAGGAGTGCTATCATGGCTCAACCAAGCAACAATATATGAGAAATTATGTCACATGACGCATATAATTGGCGGGCAGGGCTCAGTAGTGTAGTGGTTGGCATACTTTGCAGTAGAGATGAGTTGGGTTCAATTCACACCATTGCCTGTAAGGAGCTTGCACGTTCTCCCCGTGATTGCGTGGGTTTCCTCTGAGAGCTCTAGTTTCCTCCCAAAGTCCAAAGACGTACTGGTTTGTATGTTAATTGGTCATTGTAATTTTCCTGTGATTAGGTTCAGAATAAATAGAGAGATTGCTGGGCAGCATGGCTCAAAGGGCCAGAAGGGTCTATTGCATGCTATTTCACAATAAGTAAATTATTTCTTAAAGATTCATCACAACTACGCCCTTTTGTCTTCAAAAGGAAGTAACACACCCGTACTATTTGAAACCATCTCTATATTTTAATTTTATTACAGTTCACATAGCTTCTTGATGAAGGGTCCCAGCCTAAAACATCAACTGTTTATTAATTTCCATGGATGCTACCTGACCTGCCGAGTTCCACTGGCATTTTGTGTGTTATTGTTCACATTGTCTTGCCTCAGTCTGAACACATGGGGGCACCAGAGTCCATCAGGTGCAAATGCTCCTCCTCCCTGATTATTAGTTGATTATTTTCACATGTGTCTTGTTTTAGTTATCAGTGCACCTGCGTGATTTGTTTTGTTTCTCTATTTAAGTTCACCCTACTTTGCTCAGTCTTGAGTTTACCTTCTCTGTGTTGTTTCTCCAATCCTAGCATATGTTGTCTACTAACTAATCTGCAAGTAATGATTCTTTGTTCAATTCCATCCTCATCTCTAGTCTCCTCTGCATGTGGGTCTAACTGGTCTAAGTCTTTCCTGGTAGTCCACTGGTTAAAGATACAGAACTTCACTATGACATCCATGTTTCAAACCCAACCTGGCAACCACCTCTGTTACTCAAGATTGAGCCACTTATGGACCCAGTAGAGTATGAGCATCTCCAATCAGTGCTGGTTGACCAGGAAATCACAGTGAGTAGACTTGAGCACATGCTCCAGCAGATCTTATTTACCCTGCAGTGACTCACCAAGGTCATCCTGCTAAGGAGATTTGGTATGTCACCAAAGACTCCTCTATCTCTCCACTCACTGTGAATTCAAACTATCCATCTATCTACTAGTTTCTTATACACCACTATATTTTTAATTCCACTGTAATAAAGAGTTACAATTACAGAGAATGTATTATTGGTAGATAAATAAAGTGCAAAGATCATGGTGATGTAGACTGAGAGATCAAGAATTCTTTATCATATAAGAGATTCATTCAAGAGTTATAACAGTGGAATAGATTATGTTGAGCCTGGTAATATATACTCTCAAGTTTCAGTATACTCTGCTTGGTGGGACCCTGTCTACAGATCCAATTGTCATACTACTGTAAAGTTACTATAGTACTAAATAGACATGGTGCCAAAGGTCTAGTCACAAATGAGAGAAAATCTGCAGATGTTGGAAATCCAGGCAACACGCAAAAAATGCTGGAGGAAATCAGCAGGGCAGCAGCAGCAGCTATGGAAAAGAGTGAACAGTTGATGTTTTGGGCCGAGACCCTTTAACAGTCTTGATGAAGTCCATAGATGCTGCCTGGCCTGCTGATTACCTTCAATGTTTTGTGTGTTGCATGGTGCAGTGGAAGTTTACAGGAATGCCGGTCAAAGATGGGGAATTACAATCAAAAGGAGACCTGGGGTCCATGGACTCCTTAATTAATTGTAGGGGTACAAGGCATAAAAAAGGTTGGCAACCCTTGTCTTGGAGCCTGAAGAAATTTAGTTCTGAGCTTGCCCTTGTTTGTTGAAACAGAATAATCATAGGAGAAATTTAATCAAGCTGTTTAAAATCACGAAAGTCAAACATTAGTTGTCTGGGAAGGCTTGGTGCGTAGAGTTATGGTGAGTGAAAGAAGATGAAAAAACATTGAGGACTTCTTCCTAGTCAGTGAGTTTGAGGAGTTGGGATGATTTGTTCTTAAGTCCCTGTCTGTAAGTGTGATGAGGGCAGAAACTCTATTTGCACCAACCAAGAGCTGTGAATTGGTTTAAGACTAGAGTGCACTTCATCAGCATGCATTGATTTGAAGGCATAGACACAATGGCTATCTTATCTCATCCTGTAAATTTCTATGATCTGTTTGGGCTGTAAACATTTATTTGGAATGGCTTAGTGTAAATCATTTACTTTTGTACTCCATTCATTTGCATATGCAAAACTCCATCTGTTTGTTCTGTTACGCCTGCAGCCCCCTCCTTTGTGAGAATCGCAAGATCACTGGTCAGGAGACCCAGGAAATGAGAGAGAGACGTGCTGAATGTCTCGTTCCCCGGCAATATAAAGCTATGGGACACGGCCATTGTCTCTTGAAGACGAACTTGTGGATTGGGGACTATGCTACGTGGAAGCCCTCAGGCAAAGTGGGCTGGTTGAGGGAGGGATTGTATCACCCCAACCTGATTGACATCTGAGACCCTGTGAGTCAGGATAAAAGAGGGTCTGTGGGAACAGCCCCTCAGACGCACCAGAAGAAACGCTAGTGATCCCGTAATAGCGGAAGCCAGTAGGGAGGAGGCCACGTGTGTTCGGTTCCATTTGCCCCGGAACCGGTGGCTCTTATCACGGGAGACTGGCTTTTAGCTAATAACGGGGAGACCAACTCCAAAAAGACTCGAAGGATTGGCATCATCAAAGAACTGGGCAAGTTTAACCCGTCACTCTCTCAAACCCAAAACGCTGCAGCTTGAACGAACTAACAGTGACTTTCATAGTTCCATCGGACAATACTTTATCCCCTAGACAATGATAGAGCTATTTCTTATTGATTATTATTATACCCGCGCTTTTAGATTTAGTATTGATGACGTATATTATCTGTATATTTGCATTGATCTTATTTTTGTGCCTCTTTACCAATAAATACTGTTAAAAATAGTACCATCAGACTTCAACGGACCTCTCTATCTTTGCTGGTAAGTGACCCAGTTACGGGGTTTCGTAACAGTTCCTTTAAAGAAGTTTGATTGTATAGAATAAGACTGAAGTGTTACTTCACCACTTTCCCTTTGTGCTTAGACAATACCTCATCAAAAAGTTTATGGAACTGTTAGAATCATCAACATCTTCTTTCACCAGAACAATATAGGTTTCCCTTTTTCACAGATTGCTGCATTTCTGTGTCTTCTGCCCAGACCTCGAAGGTATTGTTTATCTTCAATACAGAGAAGAAATATCACTTGTCACCCTCAAACTTCAGGAGATTTTCAACTCATTCACTCTCACCATCAGTGGTATTTTACTTAGAAGCCCCATACTCCATCACTGTTCCACTACCCTTTGAAGCAATATCCTAATTTCAATGCCAATACGTTTTCTGGGGTTTTCAATTATGCTGTTGCTTACATAATGAAATAGACTGATGTAAACCTATAAATAAAATATTCCTTATTCAAGGCAGTAGCTCTCACCTGAACGGTTTGAAGTAGAACAATGTGAAACCCCGTTTTACCAGGCGTCTTGAGAGATGCAGCTTGTTAGCCCCTCATTAACAGCGACTGGACTCAGTGGTGAGAAAACCACCTTTTACAGACTCCATACATCCAGGGTCGATATGACTTGGGTCTCACCAAACCCATGAGGTCAGGATGTCTCACCCACAGTATCTGTGTAAATACTGTGTAACTTACTGCCCCGATGCAATTGCCCATTGACAAGGACTAACAGATAGTACACTGCATACATTATAAAGAAAATATTTTTGTGAATGTAAACTTAACCAAACATTAAAGAAAAAAGAATGAGCTCATCGTAATTAAATAGTCAAATATGCACAAATTGGAGTTCAAATCTTCCAAAAGCTGATGTGTCCGATGATCTCACTGCATCAACTCTTATGCACTGATTCCTGGTAGAAATCCCCTTCTTGGGCTCGCTAAATCCTATGGCTGGTTCTCTTGAGCTCCTTCTCTCTCTATCTCTTGCTGAAAAAGACCTCAACTCACCCCAGTGTCCGTCCCAAAACCTGTCCCCCAGCATTCCTTAGAACCTTCTCGCAGTTCCACCATCCTGATTGGATGACACCACATTCTTAATTACCCCTTATCTTTAACGGTAACCCAAACACTACCAGCAGAACACACTGCTACAGAAAAACCGTTATATGAAGTATCCTACATCATTAGCAGTAAATTCTTTCCAAGGCATTGCAAATGTTTTGGATTAAAATCTCCTAATTTATAAAGGTATCCCACAATCACTTTGATAATAGAGACACACAGTAGGTTTTTCTTTAAAGGCTGAGTTAAGGTAATACAATTGTAGGGGAATGGCAAGTGACTTTATGTGGTGAACTATGTGTGCCTGTCTGGACACGCCCCCTGCTGACTGCTTCTGTGGCTCCTCCACAGACCCCTGTATAAAGGCAATTGAGGCCTGAGCCCGGCCTCTCAGTCTCCAGGATGTAGTATGGTGGTCACTCACTGCTGGTTCCTTCTTTCAGTCAATAAAAGCCGATATCTTGCCTTTACGTCTCAGAGTGAGTTATTGATGGTGCATCACTTTAGGAACACAAAGTGCGCTATATAATTCAGATGTCATTTACTGAGAGAAAATAACTTACTAAAAACAGACGGAAGAAGAACATAAGTTAATAATTTTGATTTTCACTGTTAATTACTTCTTTTCAAAGAGATAAAATAAGGAATTAGCTTTTAGCAGTAAAGATTAGCTTCATTTGTCACATGTACATCAAAACATACAGTGAAATGTGTCATTTTGCATCAAATCAAATATCAAGTGTTACTTGGCTTCTGGCACATAATAGCATGCCCACAACTCCCTGATCCGAACTGTATGTCTTTGGACTGTGGGAGGAATCTGGAGAACCGGGAGAAACCCATGTGACCATGGGGAGAGTGTGCATACTCCTCACTGATAGGTGCAGGAATTGAACCCTGATCTTACAACTAGCACTGTAAAGTGTTGTGCATACTGCCACGCTACCATCCGTGTTTATTCACAGGACTATATCTGTTTCTTGTCCTTCAGTAAAATCAAATTTAAGGAAGTATTGCTAACTTGCAGTAGCTGCATATGAAGGCCTTTGTTTCAGAGCGAGGGATCAGCTGAAAAATGAGAGTGAGAAGCTCCCTTGAAGAACAGGGGCAACAATTCTTTAAATGAGACTGGTAATCCCTCTGTTAGATTCTGACTTCAGCATGCAGTACATGTTATATGCAGATCTTAGCAAAATACTCATTATTAGAATATCGATGCCTGGTGTGAGTCAATAAAACAGGCCCTTCTGGCTAAAATGTTATATTAAAAGCCATTATATAACATATTAGTATTCTATATTGAACTTAGTAACATAAAATATGAACACATAATAACACAAAAATATTAAACATTTAATTTGCAAATGAGTTAGCTGTTGAAAACTAAGATAACAAGCTTATATCAAAATTAGGTGGATTCACTAATTATACAATGATAACATACTCTGACAACTTAACAGCTTAAAACAAAATGTTCATGGATGCATTTGAATGTTGATGTTTTCCATGATGTTAGTTGATAATATAATGACACAATATGATATAATGATTCTCTGGTTATTGAGATATAGAATTATACAACACAGAAACAGAGTATGCAGCAAACCATATTCATGTTGACCATGAAGTAGAATCATAGAAACTGGAAACAGGATGTTCTGTACCCTTCCATATTAATGCCACTTCCAGTACTTGGTCCATTGCCCTCCATGCCTAAAAGATGCAAGTGTTCAGAATCAGAATCAGGTTTAATATCACTGGCATATGTCGTGTAATTTGTTATGTGGCAGCAGTACATTGTAATACATAATAAAAAGTGGGAATTAGAGTAAAAAGTAGATATATATATAAAAAGCTAAATTAAATACATAGTGCTAAAAAAGGGGAAAAAAAAGTATTGAGGTACAGTTTATGGGTTCAATGTCCATTCAGAAATTGGATGGGAGAGGGGAAGAAGCTGTTCCTGAATTGTTGTGTGCATGCCCTCAGGCTTCTGTACCTCCTTCCTGGTGGCAGCAACAATAAGAGAGCATTTTCTGGGTGATGGGGGTTCCTTTGTAATGGATGCCATATTTTTGAGGCATCGCTTCTTAAAGATATCCTGGATGCTGGGGAGGCTAGTGTCCAGTTTATCAGCACCCAGCCTTCTCTGCTTGGGGCTTCGAATGCTCATTATGAAGTTCTTAATTGTTGTGAAGTGTACCTGCTTCAAATACACCCTGGCTGGTGTTGTTTATTCTTAACAATTAGTTGCAATCAATTCATCTACAACAAACCTAGAACTGAAATGAGGAAAATTCTGGCAGTAGAAATCTGTGGAGACATGGGTGGAATGATTAATATAATATTCACAGACCCTTGAGTAGGTTAAGTTCACGAGTGAGTAGTTTATGAATTTTAATAACCACACTAATTATTAAAAAGAATATCTAAATCATTGATGCAATTCCAAAATCTTTCAGCCCTCAATAACGGTGGAACAATGAACAAAAAAATCATATAATTTCAGTCTCCTAAAATAATTTTTTTGTTAGTTATACTGTATTTGCAAATAAAGAAGGAAAGAAATGGTTGTTTCAGGAGTCTTTTTTGTTATGAATGCAGATTTTCATTCTGTTATGATATTCATGGAATAAGTTTTTAATTTTTTGATTAAAATAATTATAATTATTGTTAAATCTTGTTCCATAAGGAAGGAATGTTAACAATTTGATGTTATTTTGTTCGTAACATGAGGCAATGCCTGAACTGCTTGCAGAATGCAGATATTTGCTGCAATTTGCATTCTAAATTATAAATTTGGATAGATCTAATTATTTATAACCAATAGCCTGGAGGTTTCTTCAATTGAGTTGCTAACCTTGCAGGAAAACAAAGCCGATTGACCCTATTAGCAAGGATCTGAAAGCACAGGGCTCTCCAATCACAAATCCCAAAAAAAGGTTTTTACAGTTAGT
Source organism: Hypanus sabinus (assembly GCF_030144855.1). Lineage (NCBI taxonomy): Eukaryota > Metazoa > Chordata > Chondrichthyes > Myliobatiformes > Dasyatidae > Hypanus > Hypanus sabinus. Next base: position 62,050,965 of record NC_082719.1, on the reverse strand, counting down.
TAAACCACACCTCGAGCTGTTAAAACTGTTCAAGGGTCCTAATGTTTTGTGGACATATCTGGACTGGGTGGACACACTTTTGGGGGAGGCTGAATGTAGCCGAGATCAGACACTAATGGTTTTTTTAAAGAATGTAAAATGAAATTGAATCACGTATCCTTAACGGTGTAGAATCCATCAGGCATGGTGTTAAAGATCAGAAATGAACACATTCTGCGCCTCCTGGTCAGAATTTTCAACTCCATTATTCTTAATTAAACTTAAGATTAAAAAATACAAATGTGCTTGAAATTACATAGTACAATAAATACAGATAAATCATTAATAGGCTTGCATATAATTTCTCAGTTTGATGTATGTCAAAGTATGAAACCACTTAATTGAAAATTAAACAGCAAGAACTGTATGTTTTAGAAACATGATATAATTGTCCTTTTTTATGTTAATAGGAAATAATCCAGATGATTTTATTAAATTGAAACATACATTGGGCAAACTGGTTCTAATTTTACCTTAAGATAACACTTCGTTTTTCTCATGGAGCATTTTTCTCAGTAAAAAAAACTGTTTTGACCTTAAAATGACAGCAATTTTAAAACTGCAAAGCCCTTCTCTTGAATGACAGAATTATGGAGAAATGCAGACAGGTTTGAATGAAAAAGATTATCTTCTATTATTTGGCTGACCTCTTTAATGAATCTATAATAGTCGCAGAGTTTGAGATTATAGCAGGGGGATTACTTTAGCAATAAAGAGCACACTTCAGATTAAAAGAAGCTGATGTCATGGACAAGCGTTTCTGCTTTTCATTTCGTGCTTCAGCTTCGGTTTCCTTTCCATCCATTTTTTTATCTTTTTACCGATTTTTACAATTTTTCCATCCTGGATGATTTATGATATCCAATTACCATTTTTGGCTCAGTTTATTTTATAGGTAGATGGAGCATCCATATCTGATAACAATAAAAAATATAGGAAATGGAAGCAGGTGTGGGCCTGACAATCCCTGAGCCCATTTCGTCATTCAAGAATAACATTGACTTCAATACATGTGTCTGATCCTCAAAGCCCCCGAGTGCTTTCAGACAAAAATCTCTCCACATCAGCCTTGAATATACTTAATAATAATTTTTCTAAATATTTCAATTTGAATAAAATTGCCTCAATAGGTACATTTTCCATCAAACAAATTCTAAACATTGTTGTCATGCGGTATACAGGTAGTCCCTGAGTTACGAATGTCCGACTTACAGACAACTCGTACATATAAACCGAGGAAGGAGAACACTGTCCACCATTTTAAGTCGGATCGCGACGCTGTCCGCCATGTTGAGTTGTTGCCGTTGACACTGTGTTGAGTGTGTAACTTTGTATTTAGCTTAAATTTTTCTTAGCAAGATTCACCCTGACCCCAGCCTCCCCCCGTTCCAGTTGGCTGGTGATGCAGTGAGATCAGCGCCGGGCTTGAGAAGGCAGTTTACCAAAGTTCGATCCAGTGACAGACCGCTCCCGTGCTGGGTTGATGTCGATCCAATGAATCCTGTACCATCTGTGCCGGGTTGATGTTGAGCGCGCAACTCGACCACGTAAAAAAAACACTGTCACCTCCAGTTTAAATTCCCACACGGAATATTGTGGAGGATCAAATACCCAAAACCATCACAGCCCCCACTTATCCTATTTATCTTGTCTCAGTGCGGTGGAATTTAGGACCAGGGGCATTCAGTGCGGTGTCCTTAGGACCCAGCGGAGCTCGGGAGCCGGCAGAGCTCAGGACCCACCGCCCACAGTGTTTCTGTTCCGTTGATGGGAAGTGATCGCGATTGAAAATAAAGTGAAAGTAATAAAGTGTTTGGAAAGAGTTGAAACACCATCGGTCATTGGAAAAGTGTTAGGCTACAGTCAGTCAATGATCGGAACAATTTTAAAGGATAAAGTGAGAATAATGGAGCATGTGAAAGGCCCTGTCCGGATGAAAGCTACAATTATTACTAAGCAATGCAGTGGTTTAATTATTGGAATACATACATTTCTTAAGTGTTTTATATGCATAGAAAGGTAAAATATATACTAAATACTAAGACAAACGTTTGACTAACTGACGCTAAATAATACCAGATGTACTTGTTCCGACTTGCGTACAAATCTGACTTAAAGACGGACTCAGGAAAGGAAACTCATACGTAACCCAGGGACTGCCTGTATACAATGCCTATAAAAATTATTCAACCCCCCCCCCCAAAAAAAGTTTTAGTGTTTTATTGTTTGATAACATTGAATCACTGAAGTGTCTCAGCCCGAAACGTCGACAGTGCTTCTCCCTATCGATGCTGCCTGGCCTGCTGTGTTCCACCAGCATTTTGTGTGTGTTGTTGTTTGAATTTCCAGCATCTGCAGATTTCCTCGTGTTGGGATTTAATTTGTTTTTGAGATTGGTCAACACACAAAGCCTCTCGTTGTCAAAGTGAATACAGATCTCTACAAAGCCATCTAATTATAAATACAAAATAACTGATTGCATAAATTGTTACTTTTTTTCCTGTAGAAATGAAAGAAAACATCCGAAGTTACTCCCCTGACTCTGCTTTTGGATGTTTGGGTAGATAGAACAGGCCTTAAATTTTTACAGTTCTCCAGGAGCCTGTTGCTGAGCCGTGGTCTTCTGGCTGTGCAGAGTTGGTATCTCCACATCTACATCTGTCACATCTGTATCCCTCAAAATTTTGTGTACCTCTATCAAATCTCCCTTTACTCTTCTACATTCTAGGGAATAAGGCTCTATTCTATTCTACCGTTCCCTGTAACTCAGGCCCTAGCAATATCCTTGTAAATTTTCTCTGATTTCTTCCAATCTTTTTTACATCTTTCCTGTAGGTAGGTGACCAAAACTGCACTCAATAATCCTAATTAGGCCTCACCAATGTCTTACACAATTTCAGCCTTACATCTTAATTCTTTTTCTCAATACTTTGATTTATGAAGGCCAATTTTCCAAAAGCTTTCTTTATGACCATTTCTACCTGTGAAGCCTCTTTCAAGGATTTACGGGTCTGAATTCCCAGATACCTTGGCTACATTGCACTACTCAGTGCCCTACTGCTCACCGTGTACGGTTACTCTCGTCGGCTCTGCAAAGCTCCAACACTTCACGTTTGTCTGCATTGTATTCTATCTGCCACTTTCAGCTCATTTTTCCACTTAGTTCAGTCCCCACTGCAAGATTTGATCATCTTCCTCGCTGCCCATTGCGTTCCCAATCTTGTTGTTATCCCCAAATTTGCTGATTCAGTTTACCACCATATTATCATCCAGATCCTTGACATAGATGACAAACAACAATGGATTTAGCACTGATCCCTGTAGCACACCAATAGTTACAGGTCTCCATTTGGAGACGTAACCATCTACTGCCACTCTCTGGCTTTCGTCACAATGCCAATGTCTCAAACTTATCTTGACTGCTAAGCGACTGAGCCTTCTTGACCAACATTCCACACAGGACCTTGTCAAATGCCTTGCTAAAGTCCATGTCGACAAAATCCACTGTCTTGTCTTCATGGATGTTCTTAGTAATTGCTTTGAAAATCTCTATAAGATTGGTTAGACATGATGTGCCATGCACAACCTACAATTTCATGGCTTATTTTAACACCATCTATAAATTTGATTATGACAAAACTGTTGTTGGTAGAATCCCAGTTGAAGATAAGGAGGTGTATCGGATTGAGATAGACTGGCTGGTTGTGTGGTGTTCTAACAACAGCCTTGCTCTAAATGTCAGTAAGACCTAGGAAATGATTGTGGACTGGATTGAAGGGGACGTCAAGAGAACACACACAAAGTCTTCATTGAGAGGTCGGCAATGGGAAGTATGATCAGCTTGAAATTCCTTGGTGTCAACATCTCTGAAGATCTATCCTGGACCCAACATTCTGATGCAACTACAAAGGAGGCATGCCAGCGACTATATTTCATTAGGAGTTTGAGGAGATTTGGTATGCTACCAAAGATTCTGGGAAATTTCTACAGATTTGCCATGGAGAGAATTCTGACTGGTTACATCACCTTCTGTATATTGGTGCCAATGTACAGAATCAGAAAATGCTGCAGAAAGTTATAAACTCAGCCAGATCCATCATGGGCACTCGGCTCCCCACCAACAAAGACATCTTCAAAAAGCTGATGCTTAAAAATGCGGCATCCATCAATTAGGAGACTCACCACCTGGGATGTCCTCTTTGCATTACCATCATCGAGGAGAAGGTAGAGAAACCTAAAGACATGCACTCATTGTTTTAGGAACCGCTTCTTCTACTCTGTCAACAGATTTTTCAACAGTCAATGAACATAATAACTATTTTGTTCTGTTTTTGCACTTCTTATTTACTTTTCAACATTTCTTATTATAACTTGTGGTACTTTTTTATGTATTGCACTTTATAGATATCACAAAACAAGTCACTTCACAGCATACTTAAGTGACAATAGACCTTTATGATACAAGCTGTTGGTCACAGGTCTCCAATCTGAGAACAACCCTTCACTATCATCCTCTGGTTCCTTCCACCTAGTCAAGTACTTTTTCAATTGATTGGTTTACCCTGAATCCTATTGATTTTAACTCTAGACCAGTCTACCTTGCTGGAACTTGTCAAAGGCCTTTCTGACGTCCATATTTCTGGCAAGTAGGAGTTTTTTTTACTTGTGTGTGGGATGTGGGAAGTGTAGGCAAGACCAGCATTTGTTCCTCAACCTTATAATTTTGTTGTACATGGGGATTATTCATCAGTCTGGAGAATATGGAAGCACAACTTTCTCAAGCTCTAATGTACACTCTGACCTGATTACATGCCAAGAATGAATTGGAATGGGGCATTTTCGCATCAACTGGGAAGATCAAGAGTCAATGTTGCTAAATTATGGAAATATATATGGGAAAACAAAAATAACCACACAGCTAAACTTGAAGCATTGACCCCTGAATTTCCTATTTATTTTTCAGGAAATTCTCCATCCATTTGAGTAATCAAATGAAATTAGAAGATTAATGTAAATGTTAAACATGAGAAATTCTGCAGATTCTGAAAATCCTAAGCAACACACAGAAAATGCTAGAGGAACTCAGCAGATCAGTTAGCATCTATGGAAATGAATAAACAGTTAATATTTCAGACTGAGATATTTCTTCAGGACTGGAAAGGAAGGGGAAGACATCAGTATAAAAACGTGGTGAGAGAAGGAGGAGGATAGGTGAAGCCAGCTATGTAGGAAAGATGAAGCACTTGAGAGGAAGGAATCTGATACGAAAGGAGAGTGGACCATAGGAGAAAGAGAAGGCAGAATGGACCCGTAGGAGGCAATAGCACTTGAGAAGAGGAAAGAGGCCAGGGTGGGGAATAGAAGAAAGAGGGGAGATAGGAAAGTATTTTTTTAAACTGGAAGGAGAAATCGATGTTCATGCCACCAGGTTGGAGGCCACCCAGACAGAATATAAGGTGTTGCTCCTTCACGCTGAGAAGGTCATGGACTGACATGTCAGAATGGAAATGGGAATCAGAATTAAAATGTTTTTCCACCAGGAAGTTCTGGTTTTGGCAGATGCATTGGAGGTGCTTGACAAAGTGGTACCCAATTTGTGACAGGTCTTACCTGGACACAATAGAGGGAGCCATATCAGGAGCACTTGTCACAATAGATGAACCTAACAGATTCGCAGTTGAAGTATTGCCTCATCTGGATTGGTGGTTTGGTGCCCTGAATGGAAGTGAAGGCGGAGGGAAATGGGCAGGTGTAGCACTTTGGATGCGAGGATAAATGCTGGGAGTGAGATTAGTGGGGATGGATAAATGAACAATGGAATCACGGTGACAGTGATCCATTCGGACAGTGGAAAGCAGGAGTTAGGTAAAGGTACATATGGAGCCAGTGATCATTAATGGAGAATGTGTGGAGCAGGTTAAGACCTACAAGTATCTGGGAGTGCAGTTAGACGAGAAGCTAGACTGCACTGCCAACACAGATGCCCTGTGCAGGAAAGCACAGAGTCGACTGTACTTCCTCAGAAGGCTGGCATCATTCAATGTTTGTAGTGAGATGCTGAAGATGTTCTATCGGTCAGTTGTGGAGACCGCCCTCTTCTTTGTGGTGGCGTGCTGGGGAGGCAGCATTAAGAAGAGGGACGCCTCACGTCTTAATAAGCTGGTAAGGAAGGCGGGCTCTGTTGTGGGCACAGAACTGGAGAGCATGACCTCGGTGGCAGAGCGGAGGGCGCTGAGTAGGCTACGGTCAATCATAGAAAACCCTGAACATCCTCTGCACAGCACCATCCGGAGACAGAGAAGCAGCTTCAGCGGCAGGTTGCTGTCAATGCAATGCTCCTCAGACAGGATGAAGAGATCATTACTCCCCAATGCCATTCGGATCTACAATTCAACCACTAGGGGCAAGACATGTTAAAGTGCCAGGGTTAGGACTGAGCTTAAGTTACCACTCAATGCACTTTAGTAAACTATTTAAGAACTTTTTAAAAGCTATTTATTAATGCTTTTTGGGAGGGTGATTTTAGACGCATATCATATTTATACTGAGTTAAATACTGTATGTAATTAGTTTTGCTACAATAAGTGTATGAGACTGGAAAAATGTTGAATTTCCCCTTGGGGATGAATAAAGTATCTATCTATCTATCTATCTATCTATCTATCTATCTATCTATCTATCTATATGTTTGGTGGTGGGATCCCTTTGGAGATGGTGGAAGGTGTGTTGGATGCGGGTCTCATAGGGTGGTAATAAGAAAAAGAGGAACTCTATTACTGTTAAGTCAGCAGGAAGATGGGGTGAGTCCAAATGGTCAGAAAATGGAGGAGAAGTGGGTACAGGGAGCTTCAATGGTGGAGGAAGGAAAATCAAATTCTTTGAAGAAGGAGGACATCTCCAATGTCCTGAAAAGAAAAGCCACATCCTGGGAACAGATGCAATGGAGATGAAGGAACTGAGGAAAGGGAATAGCATTTTTATAGGGCTTGGAGTGGGAAGAGGTATAGTCAAGATAACCTTGGAAATTGGTAGGTTTGTAAAAGATGTTGGTTAACAGTTTGTCTCCAGAGATGGGGACAGAGAGATTGAGAAAAAGGAGGGAGGTGTCAGAAATGGATCAAGAGAATTTAAGGGCAGGATGGAAGTTAGAGACAAAGTTGATGTAATTAATGAGCTCAGCATGCAGGTGCACCAATGCAGTTGTCAATGTAGTGGAGCAGAGGAAGGATTGGAGAGTGTTACTGGGAAAGGTTTGGAATATTGACTGTTGTACATAACCAACAAAGAGGCAGGCAAAGCTGGAGCCCATGTGGGCACACATGGCTATCCTTTGAGTCTGGAGAAAGAGGGAGGAGCTGAAGCAAAAATTCTTGAGGGTGAGGACCAGGTCTGCCAGATGGAGGAGGGTGGTGATGGAGGGGAACTGGTTGGTCCTTTTATTGAGAAAAAAGGGAAGATCTTTAAGGCCTTCTTGAAGGGGGATAGAAGTGTATATGGACTGGGCATCCAGGGTAAAAATGAGACAGTCATGGCCAGAGAATTGAAAGTTACTGAGGAGATCAAAAGCATGAAATGTATCATAGGAAGGGAATGGAGTTGATGTATGAGGGCATGAGTTCAATGGGGCAGGAGCAGTGTATGTGCAAATTTATTGGACTGGTTGGACTTATCCAGGACCCTTGAGACACAAATACATTTGTTAAAAATAACACTGGGTGGTTGGACAGGTATAAACTTAGAATATTTTAATGAAGTATGTATCCATTAAAAATGCATAGATCATTAAATTAGTAAAGTTGGACTTGATATAGACAATCTGTGTACAAAAGACAACAAACTGTGCAAATACAAAAGAAAAACAGAAATAATAATGATAATAATAGTAATTTACAAAGAAAAATAAGAACTGAAATGACACATTTTAAAAAATGGTATGTACACTAGAACACACAGATTATAACAGCCTAGGAAAGAAGGATAATGAGAAATAACAGGCATTTAAAAAATTACACAACAGTCAGATAAAACTTCTAAGGATATACTTCCACCAATGAAAACTGGATTGAGCACTCCATGTGAGCATATGTAATTCTGGTAAGAAGAACACATCATTGAACTGAAATGAAAGCACAACCCAGAAAAATAAAGAAATTATAACTTGTAGAAGAAAAAGTTAACCAATGGAAGAGCATGACACTCCATGGAAGACATCCCCATGATTTGAGCAGAATAGATGTTGTCAAAGAAGCATTGAACACCTGGCTCAGAGTTGGAGACCTCTTCCCAGAAATGAAGGGGTACCTTGTTGCAGATAGGACCTAGAGGCTAACACAAAAAATCACTAATACATAGTAAAAGACCAACAAATTCAAGATGATAAATGTAGAACATGCCAAGAGAAACCAGAAACAATCCAACACACTATAGGATCCTGCCACAGTTTAACTCAATCTGATTACTTACACAGGCACAATCAAGTGGCAGACGTCATTCAAAAAATCTTGCTTTAAATTACAAACTCATAAAATACACCAAAAACTTTACTATAAATATAAGCCTGATCCAGTTTTAGAGACAGAGCCCTACAAATTATATTACAACCGATCAATTATTACAGATAGGACAATCTATAATAACCATCTGGATATAATAATACAGGATAAACAAGCAAGTACAACTTAATAAATATAGCCATTCCAAACACAAACATAACATACAAAAATCAGTAAGTTGAAAAAATTGAGAAAGATGCTGAATTAGAAGAGGAGATTGAAAGAGTATGGACATGAACATTGTCCCAATAGAAAATATCCTCATGGTATCATCAGAAAGTCACTGCACAATAGCATTAAACAATTAGGCCTACACAGCAATATTTATGTACATTTCCAGAAAGCCACAATACTAAACCACAATACTAAATACTAGAATAGTCTGAAAGTTCCCAGCATTTGAGTCATGAGTGTACTTGGCTATGCCTGTACCTTTGGTTTCACTGGCCTGAGCAGAGATAAAATATAAGTACAGCAATAATAATAATAATAATAATAATAATAATAATAATAATAAATAAACAATGAATGTCAAGAATCTGAGATGAAGAGTCGTTGAAAGAGAGTCCATAAATTGTGGGAATAATTCAGTGATGGGGCAAGTGAATTTGAGTGAAATGATCCCTTTTGGTTCAAGAACTTGATGATTGTAGGGTAATAAATGCTCCTGAATCTGGCGGTGTGAGTCCTGAGGCACCTGTACCTTCCTGTGGCAGCAGTGAAAAGACACAATGACCCCGGTGGTGGGGTTTCCTGATAATGGATGCAGCTTTCCTGCAAAAATGCTCCATGTAAATGTGTACAATGCTGGGGAGGGCTTTATCTGTGATGGCGGCCTAATCCATTCAAGGACGTTGGTGTACCCATACCAGACCATGATGCAACCAGGCAGTATACTCTCTAGCACACATCTGTTGAAGTTTGTCAAAGTTTTACAAGTCATGCCGAATCTTTGCAAACTCCCAATGAAGTACAGGTGCTGCCATGCTTTCTTTGTAATTGAGCTTATGTGCTGGGCTCAGGCTAGGTCCTCTGAAATGATAATCAGCTCCTTGGTCTCGCTAATGTTGAGTGAGAGTTGTTGTTGTGGCACCACTTAGGCAGATTTTCAACTTCCCTCCTGTATTCTGATTCATCCATGACAGTGGTGTCGTCAGCAAACTGAGATATGGCATTGGATCCATACTTAGCCAACTAGTCATGAGTGTAAAGCAAGTCGAGCAGGGGACTAAGCACACAGCCTTGTGGTACACTTGTGTTTATGGAAATTGTGGAAGAGATGTTCTTGCCAATCCGAACTGACTGGAGTCTGTTGAGCATCCTTCATTGATTCAACTTTAATCCAGAATTGCTACTTTTCCAGTCAGATGGCTTTCTGGAGATCATACCTGGATCTCTTATAACTTTCGTGGTCATCAGCTTCAGTGCCTCTGATCTGGCCCCTAGCAGTTTGTGCATCTTATGTTTCATCCAGGGCTTCTGTTTTGGGAAGACTTTGAATGTTTTTTGGGGGCACACCCATCTTTGACTTTTTTTAAATATAAAGTCTGTGGCAATTGTGGTATATTCATTCAGAAGCATAGAGGAGTCCTTGAACATGGCCCAGTCCACAGACTCGAAGCAATCCCGTAACTGCGTCTCTGCCTCTCATGATCACCTCTTTGTTGTCCTAATCTTTAGAACCTTGCTTTTTAGTTTGTCTCAGTATGCAGGTAGGAGAAGGACAGCCAAGTGGTCAGATTTCTCAAAATATTGTCTGGGCATGCAACTGTAGCCATTCCTTATCTTAGTATAGCAGTGGTCTAGTGTGTTTGGACCTCTGGTGCTACAGGTTAAATGTTCATGGTAATTGGGCAGGGATTATCTGCACTTGCATTGTAATCTTAGCAGTTCACTTGCTTGTCTAGGTGTTTCTTAACTGTTGTGAAGGTTTCTGACTCCACCACCCCTCCTAGTAGTGCATTCCAAACTCTACAACTATCTCTGGAGGAGCAAAATGTTCTTTAGATCATCTTTGGTCCTCTTACCCCTTACTTTAATCCTGTGCCATCTGCTTTTAGACACCTGTGGGCCAAGCACAAGCAGATGAAGCTTGTTTGTTGGGCACCATGATCAACATGGAAGTGTTGGGCTGAAGAGCCTGTTTTGATGCTGTATGACAGTATGACTTGATGACTCCTAGACCTTTGTAATGGTAACTTGCTTTAGACTTTCACCAACACCACCCCACTTCTTGAATTCTCCAACTACAACATTCTTAACTTCAGTGAATGTGGATGAGAAGAGTTAATTTATTTGACTTCACATACAGTGAGAAACTTTGGTACATTAACAAAGCAACCTTTTTACTGGTTACTCTTTTGCCCTCATTATCCTGAGAACATAAGATATAGGACATACAGACTTTTTGGTCTACGATGTTGTGTTAACTCTTTAATCTATTCCAAGATCAATCTAATCCTGTCCCAAATAGTCTTCCATTTTACTTTCATCCGTGTTGCTTTCCAAGAGTTTCTTATGTCCCTAATGTACCACCATCCCTGGCAATGTGTACCAGGCGCCTACCACATTACCTCTCACATCCCCCCTATATTTTCCTCCAAGCACCTTGAAGTGTTGCCCCTTTGTTTTAACCAATTTTCTAGCTGTGGACTCCATCTATGCCTCGTATCATCTCTTTCACGTCTCCTCTCATCCCCTTGCTCTCCAACGAGAAAACAGAAAAGTCATAGCTCGCTCAAGCGTCCGGTCAAGATGGTGCAGAGCTATGGTCTCTGTTGAGATCATGACTCAGACTCAGTTGCTTTTTAAGTTTGTAATGATGGTCTTGGGGGCAGAGAGGGGAGGTAGGTAGCAGTTAGTTTATGGTTTAGGGACAGGGATGTGGATCAGGCTGGAGTCTAGTCCTCCTTTCCACACTTCACATTCAAAAGCCAGTGATGTGGACAGGTGACAAAGGACAGCTGGAGTTGGATGTCAAGCTGGCAGACCAGCGAGGACGAAAGCTGGTGACACCCCAGGTCTGAGAGTTCTGGCATCAGAGTGCTGTGGGAGTAGGAAGTGGAAGGGCCTTTGGGTGCATGAGTTGGCAAGATTGGAGTTTGAGGCCTAGTCTAAGACCAAAGGACATAGATTCAGAATACAAGAAGCTTCCTTTCTAACAGAGATGAGGAGGAATGTCTGTCCTCACTCTATCCTCCCGCTATCCCACCAGATATAGGGTTCCTCTTGTCCTCACCTGCCACCCTACCAGTCTCTCATCCTGTTCATAATTCTCTGGAACTTCTACCATCTCCAACGGGATCCCACCAGCAAACACAGCTTTCCCTTCCTCCCCCCTCCCCCCTACTTTCTTCCTTTCATGGGGATTGTTCCCTATGTGACTCCCTTGTCCATTCATCCCTCACCACTGATCTCACTCCTGGCACTTACCCTTGCAAGCAGCATAAGTGCTACACCTGCCTCTACACCTCCTCCCTCATTACTACTCAGGGCCCCAAACAGTCCTTCCAGGTGAGGCGACATCCTATTGTATCCGGTGCTCCAGGTGTGGCCTCTTGTATATCGGTGACGCTCAACATAGATTGGGAGACTGCTTCACTGAGCACCTATGCTCCTTCCACAAGAAAAAGCCGCCTATTTTAACTCCACTTTCCACTCTCATTCCAACATGTCCTTCCATGACCTCCTCCACTGTCGGCATGAAGCCACACTCAGGTTAGAGGATCAACGCCTTATTCCATCTGGGTAGCCTCCAACCTGATGGCATGAACATCGATTTCTCAAACTTTCAGTGCTCTCTCCCTACCCCCTTTCTTTATTCCCCATCCTCTTTTCTCTCTCTCACCTTATCCCCTTGCCTGCCAATCTTTTCCCTCTGGTGCTCCTCTCCCTTTTTCTTTCTTTCATGGCCTTCTGTCCTCTCCTATTAGATTCCCCCTTCTGCAGCCCTGTATCCCTGTCACCAATCAACTTTCCAATTCTTTACTTCACCCCTGCACCTCACCCAGTTCCTATCACTTTGTGTTTCTCCCTCCCCTCCCCACCCTCTAATCCTGACTCCTCATCTTTTTTTTCGCCAGTCCTGATAAAGGGTCTCAGCCCAAAATGTCAGCTGTACTCCTTTCCATAGTTGCTGAGTTCCTCCAGCATTCTGTGTGTGTTATGAGGAGGAATTTCTTTAGCTTGAGGGTAGTGATTCTGTGGAATTCATTGCCACAGGAGGCTGTGGAGGCCAAGTCATTGAGTGTAATTAAAGAGGAAGTTGATAAGTTAATAAGAGTGTCAAAGGTTATGGGGTGAAGATGGTAAGATGGGGTTGAGTGGGATAATAAACCAGTAATAATTGAATGGTGGATCAGATTTGATGGGCTGAATGGACTAATTCTGCTCCACTGTCTTATGGAGCCTAGAGTTAGGCTGGAGTTCAGGGTCCTTATCCAGCGTCCTAATCCATCATCATCAGTGAATCTTGAGGTCAAAGCCCGACAATTGATTGGAAGTTCAGAATTTGAGACCTGATGGTTGAAGCCCAGGGGCTGCGAGTATGTGAATCCTTTGGGCAAGCCAAAAGCCCAGAGTCTGTGAGTCCATGGAGGCTGGAGACTGGAAGTCTGGAGACGGCCTGTACTGGATTTAGAGGACTGTCTCTGTGCATGCAGGGGTCAGTGGGTGGATGGGAGGGAGGTAAGGGGCTTGTTTCTCTGTCGTTCTTTTGTCATTCTGCAAACAAGATGGGCATCCTTTGTTGTTGCCAGAATGTGCAGTGACGCTTAACGGCTGCCCGCAGCACATCCTTAGGTTATGTTGGTTGCTAACACAATTGACACATTTCACTGTATGTTTCCATGCACGTATGATAAATAAATGAACCTGAATCTGAATCTGGACCTATCCTCATAAGACATGCCCTCTGATCCAGGTAGTATGCTGATAAATCTCCACTATACCCTCTCTCATGTTTCCACATCCTTCCTCGAGGCAACCAGAACGGAACAAAATACTTCAAGTGTGGTCTATCCAGAGATACATATTGCTGGAACATTATCTTGTGCTCTTGAACTCAGTCCAGCAACTAATGAAGGCTGACACACCATATGCCTTCTTAATCACCCCCATCTCCTTGCATTGAAACTTTGAGGGATCAATAGATGTGAACCCCAAGATCCCTCTGTTGCTCTACGCTGATAGGAAACCTATCATTAATCCTGTATTCTGCCCTCAAGTTCGAATTTCCAAAATGAATAACTTCACCGTATTCTGGATTGAACTCTATATGCAATTTCTCACCCCTCTTTGCATCCTATCAACGTTCCTTTTCACTATCCACAACACAACCAACCTTTGTGTAATTTGCATACTTAGTAACTCACCCTTCCATTTCCTCATCCAAGGAAAAACCAGTAAAAACCTCTAAGAGCAAGGGTCCCTGAACACATTGCTGTGGCACACTATTCATCTCCAAAATCCATGCAGAGTAAACTCCTACAATCATCCTCTGCTTCTGTGGGCAAGCTAGTACTGAATTCACATAGCCAGGTTAGCTAGATCCCATGCCTCCCGCACACGGAGACCAACATCCAGTGTTGCTGGCAGATCATCAACTCGGTGAAAGACACTCTTTGGTCAGCCCGAAACTTGATGGTCTACCAGCACACGAAGATGTCCGTGGGGGAATGCTGCTGACTGGCACATTTTCGGCTGCAGGAGTACGTGCTGAGGGACGCACCCAAACTTGGTGCAGCCACTGCAAAGGCCCAGTGGGGAAGGACCACAGTCTAGGGTTCTTCTCCTGCGGGAGTTGAGGGGTAGGGGGTGGGGTGTACACCCCTCAACAAGGGAATGTAAATATGGAATAACAGAGTGCCACATGGGTGGTGAAAAGTGTGGAAATGTAAAGACAGCAATGGAAACAGTTGTAAAGGATTGAGAGTCATTGAATGGTTTATTGTATATAATTTTATTTTTGAATGAAGTATATTTTGTTGAAAAAAATAAGCTAGTTGTCACCAAATTCATCAAGACCTATATTGATGAGTGTTTGCCTTCGAGAACTTACCAGATATACTCAAATCGAAAGCTATGAATGAACCAGGAGATTAGTAGCCTGCTGAGGGTAGATCCATGGAATTCAAGACTTACACAAAAACCCCAGGAGCAACCTACAAATTGCTATTTCGAAGGCAAAAAAACCCCAATTCTGATTAAGGACAGAGACAGTATTGGATGCACGTCAGTTCTGGCGATGTTTACAGATCATTTCTTCCTACAAAGCAAAACCTAATGTGAACGGCTGTGTTACTTCACTCCCAGATGAGCTCAACATGTTTTATGTACACTTTGAAAGGCAGAATAAAACTACACCTGAGTGAATTTCTGCAGCATCTTGTGATCTCTGTCTCAGAGGCAAATATCAAAACATCTTTCAAGAGGGTGAAACTTCATAAGGTGTTATTCTGATGGGGTACCTGGTGGGACTCTGAAAACGTGCCAGCCAACTGGCTGGAGTGTTTAAGGACATTTTCAATATCTTACTGCTAAAGATGGAGGTTCCCACCTGCTTCAAGAGGGCATCAATCAGACCAGTGCCCAAGAGAGCAGCCGCAATGACTATCACCCAGTGGTACTCACATCTACTGTGTAGTACTTTGAGTAGTTAGTTGTGGTTAGAATCAACTCTTGCCTAAGCAAGTATCTGGACCTGCTGCAATTTGCCTATCGCCACAATAGGTCTACAGCGGATGTAGTCTTATTGGCTCTGCGCTCAGCCTTGGATCACTGGACAAAAGTGATACCTATGTCCGGCTGCTGTCTATTGTCTACAGCTCAACGTTCAGCACAATCATACCCTCAGTTTTAATCAACAGGCTCCAAAACTTAGGCCTCTGACCATCCCACTGCAATTAGAATCTTGACCTCTTCACTGGATCAGATATAACAGCTCCTCCTCCCTAAGAACCAACATTGGTGCAACTCAAGAACTCAAGGATCTGTGTTTAGCCCACTGTTCTGCTTTCACTACACCCACAACTCTGTGGTTAGGTACATCACAAACACCACCTATTGTTGACAGAATTTCAGAAGGTGACAAGGAGGCATACAGAGCGAGATAAAACAGCTGGTTGAGTATGTTGCAGCAACAACTTTTCACTCAACATCAGTTAGACCAAGGAATTAATTGTGGACTTCCGGATGGAAAAGTTGAGGGAATCCCTCATCGAGGGATCAAAAATGGAAAGGGTGAGCAGTTTAAAGTTTGCTGGGTGTCAATATATCTAAGGATCTATCTGGCACAATATGTTGAAAAAATTATAAAGAGAGCATGACAGTGGCTGTATTTCATTAGGAGTTTAAGAATTGGAATGTCACCAAAGACATTTGCAAAATTCTACAGTTGTGCCGTGGAGAGCATCACCAACTGGTATGGAGAGGCCATTGCACCAGGCCAGAAAAAATTGCAGTAAGTTGGAAACTCTGCCACCTTCAAAAGGCAATGCTTCAAGAAGATGGCGTTCATCATCAAGAACCTACATCACCCAGGGTATTCTTTCTTCTCATTGCTACCATCAAGGAGGAGGTACAGGATCCTAAAAACACACACTTTGTATTTCAGGAACAGCTTCTACCCCTCCACCATCAGAGATTCTGAATGGCCAATGAGTCCATGAATACTACCTCAGTAATTTTTTTACTCTCTTTTTGCACTACTTATTTAATTTTCATTTTTGTATATACTTCTTGAAGTATACTTCTTATACTTCTTGAATTATACAAAGTATATGTCGTACAAATAGCATGGCATATACCATTTGTCATGTTTTAAACCTGAATTTGATTCTGATTCTGAAATATTAGGCCACTTACTTGGAGAAAATGTTAGAAATTTATTCACTTGTCTTAAGATAATGATTAGCTTTATTTGACATAGATGTATTGAAACATGAAAACATAGAGTGAAATGTTTTGTTTTACGTCAATGTCTAACATATCCAAGGATGTGCTAAGGACAGACCATGCTTCCAGTACCAACATAGCAGGTCCACAACTTGCTAACCCTAACCTATACACCTTTGGATTTCTGCCTCCAGTGAACAAATTTTACTTCCCCCTTTCCTAGATTCCCCTCTCTGACTGTTTACATGTTCTCAACTATTACTTCCCTCTGGATCCCCTTCCTCCTTTCCTTTGTCTTATCAGATTTCTTCTTCTCCAGCCCTTGACCTTTTTCACCTATCACCCTCCAGCTAGCCACCTTCCCCCTCCCTCACTTCTTTATTTAGGCATCTCCCCCCTTCCTGCTCAGTCCTGAAGAAGGGGTTTGCCCCAAAATGTCAATTGTTTATTCATTTCCATTGGTGCTGGCTGTCCCGCTGAGTTCCTCCAGTGTTTTGTGAGTGTTGCCTTGGATTTCCAGCATCTGCAGAATTTCCCATGGTTGTGTTTGGAATGTGAGAGGAAATCAGAGCACCTGAGGATATCCACATGGGGGGGGGAATGCACAGACCGCTGCGGTAATTAAATACCAGTCGATGTTTTCCAGCTGCTGCACTGAAGCATTGCAGTGTCTGCTGTGTTACCTGAGCCACTCCCTCTGTGGAGTGGTACCCTGACAGACCCAATGCAAGGAGATAAACAAATAGATTGTAGATTGATATGAATTTCTTATTTCCTTTCTTGAGTAGCCAATCCCTTATTGGAGACTGTGATCCTAGTTCTAAACACCCTAACTGTGGGAAACATCATCCCACATCTACCTGGTCAAACCTCTCAGAACCTTATAATTTCTGATGAAATCAGGAGAGTATTAACCTAACTTTTACTAATATTACATGTCCGTACTTCCTGCTCACCCCCACAGCATATGCTCTTTACCTTGCTAACGATCATAAGAATCAAACCGTTTAATATTTTTGGCTGACGTCTGTTTCCTTCCAAATTTATACTGCTCTTACTCAGAATAATGCAAATGTATTAAAAATGTTGCATTATAATATGAAAACAAATGGCACAATTTAGTAAGAACAGAATCTGAATCAGAATCAGGTTTATTATCACCAGCATGTGATGTGAAATTTGTTAACTTAGCAGCAGCATTATATAGAAGAGAAAAAATAATAAATAAAATAAAAAATAATAATAAATAAATAATAAAATCAATTACATAGGGCCAAAGTTGCAGAAAGTAAGTTATAAGTGCCATGCTGTAATTAATATTTGAATAAAACTTATAAAAAAGTGATTAACAACAGGAACTAAGCCAGAAGAAATTTCAATGATCACATCCTTGCTGACGCTCCACATGATAATTATTATTCAAACTACTAATTCAAGCTATCATTTATAATCAGAAGTCAAATTGTGACTTTAATTAGATCGCTTAAAATTAAGATGAAAGAAGGAAAATGTTACCTAAAATATATGTCAGAAATTGTTCTAGCATAGAAGCCACTTGGTATGAGTGCTTGTTTGTTAATTAGTCAGATTATCTCTGTGGCAAGTTTTCAAAATGTATTTCTGTCAAGTAAGTATCTGCAGGTGTAATGTCTTTCTGTTTTAAAGCCATACAAAATTGAAAGGCCTGCGTTCTTCTTGTTGTACAAACCAAGCAGACTGTCAATTTATCATATATTTCAGTTTGTTTGCATCCATTTACAATGCTATTCCATTTCCATTTTCCAATTCCAATCCATTCCATTCCATTCCAGACATTTCCCTTTCCAATCTCATTTTGCCTTTTGCAAAACAAGCCTGTAATCTAATTCTTCTGAACTCTCTGTGCTTCATGTAGACTTTATAAATATGTAATGTATTGTGTTACTTTTGTGGTACTGGGAAGCCATGAATAACACGCATAAGAGATGGAGAGGTGAGGAACGAACATGCAGCTGAGAGACTTCCCTTAATTCTGAAGCTCTGTCCCCAAATCTTGGATGCTCCTACTAATGGAAACATCCACTCTATCCAGGTCTTTCAATATTTGGTAGATTTTAATGAGATCCCCATAACATCCTTCTACACTTAATTCAGTACAAACTCAGACATATCAAACAATCATATGTTAAGTCTTTCATTCCTGGAATCATTGTTGTGAACCTCCTCTGGACCTTCCCCAGGCCCAGTGCATCTTTCTTTATTACAAAATTGTTCACAATATTCCAAATGCAGCCTGACCAACACCTTAAAAAGTCTCAGGAGTACTTCCTTATTTTGTATATTCTGGTCCTCTCAAAATTAGAGCTAATATTGCATTTTCCTTTCTTACTACTGACTCAACCTGCCAGTTAATCCTTAGGCAATTCAAAACTGGGACTTCCAAGTGTATTTGTTCCCCTAATTTCTGAATTTTCTCCCTCTTTAGAAAACAGTTTGTGCCTTTATTCTTCCTATCAAAATGTCTAATCCCACATTTCCCTATGGCATATTCCATCTGCCACATCTTTGTCCACTCTGCCAACCTGTCCAAGACCTTCTGCAGACTTATCGACTGCCAGACATTTCAGATCCATCCCATTCCCCTCACACTCACTGTTCAAAATCATATCTACAGTACTATTTCTGTGATTCTAGTCCCAACATGATTCAGGGGGAGCCTGCCCCATTGGAACATCTCTCTCCTTTCCCAGTACTGGTGCCATTATCCTATGAATTCAAACTCACTTCTCCCAAACCAATCTCTGAGATTTATATTTACCACTTTAACCTCATTGACTCTGTTTAACTTAGCAAGTGGGTCAGGTAATAATCCGGAGACAAGTATGTTTTTGGTTTTGATTTTAATTTAATCCTTGTTGCTCAGATTCCTTCAGCAGAACTTCTTTCCTTGTTTGACCTCCATCACTGGTGCCACATGGACCATGACAACTGGGTCTTTCCCCTTCCACTTCTCAGTCCTCTGCAGGTCAGATGAGGTGACCTTATCCCAGGCAACACAGTTGTAACCCTCAATACAGGTGACAGATAGCAGTCACCATAGTCTATTCCCCCGACTATACTAACAATTGCAATTACATTTCTTTTTGCTCACCCATCTTGAAAGGCTCCTTGAACCAAAATGCCAGGGTCTCATCCATACAGAGAGCTCAGAACTTTGAACTTGAGCTGGAGTTCATCAAGTAACCAACACTTGCTGCAGACATGGTCAACTGGAGCAACAACGGAGTCAGTATTGAGCAGCTGCAACACACCACCTGGCCCCAAACCTCTACTTTGCTGAGTTTTAATCTATTATTTTTAACATGTATATCAGAATACCTCTTGATACCATTTGCTAAATACTATTTTGGCACCAGACTCAGTCTGCGAAGATTATTACAGGAAGGATAAAGGCATTTGGTCCTCCTTTTCCTTCATTTTGCATCATCTCAAAACTCCTTTTCCACTGTTGCTCCAGCTGTCATGGAAACTGCTTTTTTAAGGCTCCAACTTGCTTCCCACAGAAATAAGCAACAAAGATGACACAAATGCAATCACTTGTCGCCCACTGCGATCAAAAGATAAACAGCTTGTTTTCAAATACAGCAACCAGGATAAAATTGTTCCGACAATTTTTTTGTTACAAATAAATTTCCCAAGTTTTACTATACTTTGTGGATCACGGGCCTTGGGCATCCACATACCCTCCCAGGAGAAGAGTGTAATTCAATTTTTAAATAATTATGCATTACTATATATAAAAGAGTGGCTCAGTTAAATTGGCAAAATATTCTTGGGTGGAAAAATCCCTATAACTAGTCTACTTGCTGCAGCCTTCTTCTGCAAAAATCTCAAAGACACAGTATTACTCTTCAGTGCCTGATGAGCAACACATTGCAAATGATCAGCAGACTTCCTCAGATGGAATCAGAGAGGCACACTCCAACCAATCAAAACTTTCTCAATCAGCCAACTAGGCATGTTTCAGAGAACCCACAGGATCTCGTTAATTGCATCAATATGACACCATTCATATATAATGATGATTGACACTACTAGTAATAATTCAATAAATGTGGGCATTACAGTGCTGCCTTAATTTCATCCACAATACTAATAGCTCTAAGGGGAAGCAAAATGGCTTCAAATTCTTTGTCCTCTCTTCGTTCCTTCCAAAACCTTCCTAAATTTATCACATTAATCGCACATTTGCTAACTTATCCACTGATCCAGCAGCATATTCCAGCACTTAATTTGTTTGTCATACTGAAACTGAGACCAAGAAAATATCTTTCTGATTGAGAAGATATGAAAATGTAATGGAGTAAGTCACTCGACCCTTTGAATCTGCTCTGCCATTGTCTTGTTACATCTATATTAACAAACTTGTTCACAAAGTAGAAAATTTACACCTATTGGATGTGCAATTAATAAGAACTGGAGCTTGACTAAAGCTTTCCTGCCTTTAACCAGACCTCCAAGCTGTTTGTTGTGAGTTGGCCCATGTACCATGTTTTTCATAATAATGTTGAGGTTAAGTTATCCTAATATGTAGTAGTGTTTATTTCATCATTTTAGTAGAGATCATGAAGGTAAATATATATTTCTAAGGGAAAAGAATTCACAACTTGCTAATGCTGGGACCACATAGACAACAAAAAGTGTAACAGCATTCTGAAATCCTACTTTGACATTTCTCTTTGTTGATATGATGAGCTGTCATTTTGCAGACAAAATCAAAAGATAATATGCATTAAGTAATGATTCATCAGGATTATATAGAAGAATGTTGCACATACTTTGTTCCATTTTATCTGTACTAATGTCAGAAATACTGGAGGATAATCCTAAGGCAGTGGAAAAAAATACTTCAAAACTAACTGTAAATAATGAAGCTGACAAGCATCACTTTTACACTGCAGAAATTCACTATCTGTGGAGTGCCAGGTCTAAGAAATAAGGCAAAGTGCGAGCAGAATCAGAATCATAAAATGAAACAGAACAATATTAGCTACACACACTTCTCTGCAGGAACTCAGCAGGCCAGCAGCATCTATGGAAAAGAGTAAACAGCTGACACTTTGGACAAAGGCCTTTCATCAGGACCGGAAGATTTAAACTTCTTCAGGGTAGGCATCCCTGGAAGAGAATTCACGGTGTAGCAATCAATTACAAACCAGAGGAAATCTGCAGTTGCTGGAAATCCAAGCAACACACTCAAAATGCCGGAGGAACTCAGCAGGCCAAGAAGCATCTATAGAAAAGAGTAAACAATCGAAGTTTCAGGCCAAGGCCCTTCATCAGAACAATATTAGATTGCTCAAGCCTCGTGCCTGTGCTGGTTCTTTAGTGAAAGTTCCAGATGAATGGGCGTGACCTGAGATATTAACAGTTTATTTCCATCCACAGAAGCTGCCTGATTCATGGAATTTCTCCACTAGTTTGCTAATTTCCTAGATTCCAGCATCTGCAATCTTCTGTGCCTCCAATTATACTTTCCCCTCTGTTCACCACTTTTAACCCTGTAAATGGACATTGAACCCATGAACACTACTTCACTGTCTTTTTTTTAACTTTCTGTTTTTGCACTACTTACCTTAATTTATCCATTTAATATTCATATACTGTATATATTTACTGTTATTCGGGTTTTTTTCTATATTTATGAATGTATTGCATTATACTGCTGCTGCAAAGTTAACAAATTTCACAACATAATGTCTGTGATATCAAACCTGATTCAGATTTTGCTATAGACCATTGCAGATTATCCTGTTATATTCTCATCCCTGGTTTTCCCCTGTTTCTTTTTATCTATGATCCCCAGTGATCCATTTCCTCTTCAATTTCACTCACTATTTTATCCTGTGAAGAGCATAGTTTGGCTGGAGATCTTGAAAATCAGAATTGAAATCAATCTGCCAGAAATGCTCAGTCTCTCAGGATTACCTGAGGAGAAAGAAATCCAGTAAATATTAAATGATGAACAACTGACAATCAAATATGCTTTAAGTTTTGTTCACTCAACCATTCTCCTGTTTTTGCAAGATAATACATGCTTCTAACTTTTCCTAGTTCTGACGAAAGGTCATTGACCTAAGATATTAGCTCTGTTTCTTGCTCAGAGATTATGCCTAACCTTGAGAATATATTTAGCATTGTCTGTGTTTATTTTAGATTTCCAGCATGAACAAGGTTTTGATTTCCACTTGCTCTTTTACTGTCACTTCTCTTCTAGGTATGTCTATTGAAGCGGTATTTTCAGTCTGGCTTATATCTGCCCCAGATGCACAATTATGGATGACTTCTTCAGCTTCTTCAGTTTAGGAGTGACTAAACCTGTGTAGGAAATACCTGCATTGCCAAGAATGCCAACACCATGTGAAAAAATCTTCATTAGAAGATTTGGTGTATTCCCAAAAATTCCAGAAAATTTCTACAGATGTGCTGTAGAGAGCATTCTTGCTGGTTGCGTCACCGTCTGATATGGAAGCACCAACACGCAGGCTCACAAGAGACTTCAGGAGTTGTAGACTCAGCCAGCTCCATCATGGGCACAAGCCTCCCCACCACCGAGGATACCCTGGAGATGATGGCATCCATCATTAATGATCCTCACCATCTGGGACATGTCCTCTTCTCATTACTGCCATCAGTGAGAAGGTTCAGGGGCCCGAAGACCAATAAGACTGAAGACCAAAAGATATCAGAGCAGAATTAGGCCCTTCAACATTCGAGTCTGCTCTGCCATTTCATCATGGCCGACCCATTTCTCACTCAGCCCTATTTCCTGCCTTTCATGATCTGACTAATCAAGACTCCATCAAGCTCTGCTTTATCCAGTGACTAGGCCTCCACCACAGCCTGTAACAATGAATTCCATAGATTCATTACTCTCTGGCTAGAGAAATTCTTCTCACCTCCATTCAAAATGAACACCCCTCTGGTCCTAGACTCACCCACCATAGAAAACATTCTCTCTACATCCATTTTATCAAGGCCTTTTAACGCTTGATAGATTTCAGTGAGGTCCCCCTTCATTCTTTTGAATTCCAGTGAGCATCAGCACAGAGCCATCAATCAGTCTTCATACGGTAACTTTTCATTCCCAGAAACATTTTAGTGAACCTCCTCTGAACCCTCTCTAATACCAGCTCATCTTTTCTTAGACAGGGCTCCCAAAATTGATCACGATACTCCAAGTGAGGCCTTACCAGTGCCTTATAGAGCCTCAAAATTACATCCTTGCTTTTATATTTTTTGGAGCTTTGACCAGCGACCAATCGGGAGATCAGAAGCTTGGGAGGACAGAATTCACTCAGGTTCACTGATGGATTAGAAAACGCAGCAACCCGCAGCAGGTTTTTGGAGCTTTGACCATTTGGGAGATAAGAAGCTTGGGAGGACAGACTTCTCCCAGGTTCGCTGGCCGAGTATAAGAGGCAGCAACTCGCAGCAGTTTTTTTTGCAGCTTTGACCAGCAACCAATCAGCATTTGTGATTGATTAGCAAGAACAAATTAAAGGAAGGTAGGTGCAAGCGGAGCAGCCATTGTTGCAGAGGCCAGCTCTTCGAGGCTTCAGCAAGATGAGTCTTCAGTCTGACAAGGCAAAAAAGAAAAGTTTTAGGAAGAGCTTCTTTCCCCCTACTTTTACATTTGTTCAGTTAGAACAGTAGGGATGCCAGGCAGGATAGTGGAATGCTCCTCTTGCAGGATGTGGTAAGGCTGTGAGATGTACATCTACTGCAGCTTCTAACAATCCGTGTTCAGGAGCTGGAGCTGGAACTGAATGAACTCCAGATCATTCGGGAGGCTGAAGAGGTGATAGATAGGATATATAGAGAGGTAGTTACACCCAAGGTGCAGGAACAGGAGACTGGGTGACAGTCAGGAAGGGGGAAGAAGGAGATAAGGAGCCAATGCAGAGTACTCCTGTGGCCATCCCCCTCAACAATAGGTATATTGTGTTGGATACTGTTGGGAAGGATAACCTAGCAGAGGAAGTCACGGCGGTAGGGTCTCCCTGCACTGTGACACAGAAAGGAAGAGGGGAGAAGAGGTGTTGTAGTGATAGAAGATTTGTTAGGAGAACAGAAGTGAGATTCTGTGGGTGAGAATGAGATTCCTGGCTGTTATGTTGCCTCCCAGGTGCCAGGGTCCAGAATGTCTCAAAATGAGTCCTCAGCATTCCTAAGAGGGAGGGTGAAGAGCCAGAGGTCATGGTCAGAGCTAAAGGAATGTACCAATATTATGGGTAGGATGAGTGATGAGGTTCTGCAAAAGAAATTCAAGGAGTTAGGTACTAAGTTAAAGGGCAGGACCTTCAGTGTTGTGATCTCAGGATTGCTATCCATGCCATGTGCTAGTGATGTCAGAACTAGGAAGATTATACAGTTTAACACATGGCTAAGGAGTTGGTGTAGGAGGGAGGGTATCAGATTTGTGGATCACTGGGCTCTCTTCCAGGGAAGGTGGGACCTGTACAGAAGAGATGGTTTGCACTTGAACTGGAGAAGGAGTGATAACATAGTGAGAAGATTTCCTAATGCTTCTCAGTGGGATTGGAACTGGACCTGCAGAGGGATGAGAACCAGATTACTAGAAAAGTCAGTGGAGAGGTTGTGGAGGCAGATGTTAGCAAAACCTCAGACAAACTCAGGAATCAAAACGTTGGGCATTGTGCGACTAGTGACCTGAGCTATGTATATTTCAATGCAAGAATTATTGTAGGAAAGTCAGGTGAGCTCAGGGTGTGGATCAACACCTGGAATTATGACATTGTAGCCATGAATGAGACTTGGTTGCAGGAGGACCAGGCCTGGCAGTCCAATATTCTGGGGTTCTGCTGTTTTGAACCTGACAGAGCAGGAGCAATTAAAGGAGAAGGGGTGGCATGACTAGTTAGGGAAAATGTCACGGCAGTGCTCAGTCAGGACAGACAGGAGAATATGTCTAATGAGGCATAATGAGTGAGAAATAAGAAAGATATGACCACATTAATGTGGATATATTACAGACCACCTAACAATCTGAGGGATTTAGAGGAACAAGTTTTCAGAGAGATAGCAGACTATTGCAAGAAACATAAGGTTGTTATAGTAGGTGATTTTATTTTTCCACATATTGACTTGGAATCCCATACAGTAAAAGGATTAGATGGGAAAGAGTATGTCAAGTGTGTTCAGGAATGTTTCCATCATCAGTATGTAGAAGTCCCAAGGAAAGAGTGTGCAATACTGGATCTGGTATTGGGGAAAGAGACAGGCCAGGTGACAGAATTTTGTATAGGGGAACACTTTGCATCTAGTGACCACAATGCTATTAGATTCAAAGTAAATTTGCGAAAAGATAGGTCTGATCTTTGGGTTGAGATTCTAAATTGGAGAGAGGCCAGTTTTGGAGCTATCAGAAATGATCTAGCAAATTGGGACTGGTGGTTTTCTGACAAAGGTGTATTTGGTAAGTGGGAGGCTTTCAAAAATAAAATTTTGAGAGTACAAAGCTTGTATGTGCCTGTCGGGGAAAAAAAAATTAAAGATAACATATGTAGGAAGTCTTGGGTTTCAAGAGATATTGAGGCCCTAGTTAAGAGAATACAGGAGATGCATAGTGGGAATAGGCAAATTGGAACAAATGAGGTGCTTCTGGAGTACAAGAAATAGAAGAGAACATTTAAGAAATAAATCATGAGGTCTAAAGAAAGTATGAGGTAGCTCTAGCAGACAAGATGAAGGAGAATCTGAAGGGATTCTACAAGTATGTTAAGAGCAAAAGGATTGCAAGGTACAAAATTGGTCTTCTGGAAGATCAGAATGGTGATCCATGTATAGAGCCAAAGCAGATGAGGGAGATGTTTAAGTATTTTTTTTTCATTTGTATTTACTCGGGAGGTGGATGCAGAGTCTATATAAGTGAGGCAAAGTGGCATTTAATGAAGATAAGTGTGAGGTGTTGCACTTCAGTAGGACCAATCAGCGTAGATCTTACACAGTGAGTAGTGAAACAAAGGTCTATAATTCCTTGAAAGTGGTGCCACAGGTAGTAGGCCTCCGTTAGTCTCGATAGACCACGGATTGCACCTTGGAAAGTTTCCAGGGCGCAAGCCTGGGCAAGGTTTTTTTTTTAAATGGAAGACCAGCAGTTGCCCAAGTTGCAAGTCTCCCCTCTCCATGCCACTGATGTTGTCCAAGGGAAGGTCCAGAGGTAGATAGGTTCATAAAGAAAGCTTTTGGCACATTGGCCTTCATAAAACAACGTACTGAGTATAGGAGATGGAATTATATGTTGAAGTTTTACAAGATGTTTGTGATACCTAATTTGGTGTATTGTGTGCAGTTTTGGTCACCTACCTATAGGAAAGATGTAAATAAGGTTGTAAAAGTTCAGAGCCAATTTGCAAGGATATTACCTGGTCTGGAGGAGCTAGGTTCTAAGGAAAGTTTGAATAGCTTAGGACTGTAGTCCATAGAATGTAGAAGAATGAGAGGAGATTTGATAGAGCTATACAAATTTATGAGGGATATAGATGGGGTAAACGCAAGCAGGCTTTTTCCTCTGAAATTGGGTGGTACAACACCCAGAAGTCATGGTTTGAGAGTGAAGTTGAAAAGGTTAAGGGGAACATGAGGGGAACTTCTTCACTAAGAGGGTTGTGAGAGTATGGAATGACTTTCCAGCACAAGTGGTGCATGTGAGCTTGATTTCAAAGTTTAAGGGAAGTTTGGCTAAGTACATGGATTAGTAGGGGTATAGTGGGCTATAGTCACAGTGCAGGTCGATGAAAAGTAGGCAGCCTAAATGGTTTTGGCATGGACTAGATGGGCTGAACAGTCAGTTTCTGTGCTGTACTTCTCTATTACTCTGTATTCTAGTCCTCTCA
Organism: Hypanus sabinus; assembly: GCF_030144855.1. Classification (NCBI taxonomy): domain Eukaryota; kingdom Metazoa; phylum Chordata; class Chondrichthyes; order Myliobatiformes; family Dasyatidae; genus Hypanus; species Hypanus sabinus. The sequence goes on along the minus strand of NC_082719.1, from coordinate 62,023,583 downwards.
AAATGAATGCTAACATTGCATTTGCCTTCCTCACCACCATCTCAACCTGCAAATTAACCTTGAGTGAATCCTTTACATGGACTCCCAAGTCTCTTTGCAGATTTTTGAATATTCTAACCATTAAGAAAATAGTTTACGCTTTTATTTCTTCTACCAAAATGCATGACCATCCACTTCCTGTCATTGTATACCACCTGACTCTTCTTTGCCCCTTTTCCTAGTCTGTCTCAGTCCTTTTGCAGCCTCCCTGTTCCCTCCACGTATAGCAGGCACTGGTAAGCATTTTGCTAACCTGAAAACTAGTACAGAAATTTAGGCTGATGAACTCTGTAATGCCTCTCAATAAGTTACAACTTAATACATGGCTTGGTCCTCAAGTGGAAGTAATGATCCTCTGGTTCAGTATGCAGATATTTATGCCCTTCAATCAATACAATTTTCCTTAAAAGGACAGATAAATGGGTCATCCCATTGCTTTTTGTGTGAGCTTGTTGCATACAAGTGTATAGGCTGCCTTATTTCCCAAGTTACTGTCAGATGAGTTTATTTACTGTGGTAATGTGTTTCGGGGTATCCTGATGTTATGAAAAGTATTCACACTCCATGCACTTCAACTGCTACTATGGGATGTTGACAGCTGAACTATAGTGGAGTCACTGATCATTCATACTGACATGTTCCGACTGACAAACTGCCTCTTGGTCAGATTCCTGTGATTTGAGAAATGAGTATGATAAACTTGGGATAAATAGAAGTTACATTCTGAGGAAATTGAAGAATTTCACTTTTTGGATTATGAAAACGGTATTAAAATGTTTGAAAAATAAGTTATATTAACCTTAGTTTGATAATAGACCATTTAAAATACAGCATACCATACAGTATATTTTAAAATAAGAAATGGAATGTTTACCTCTTAGTTCTTTTCTAATGGGCATTGTATGACTGTTTGAAGGAAAACTATTTAATATTGAGCTAGAGATATGCATAATTTACACTACAGAATGTGTAAGTCAGCAGACATGTTCCATGAAATATGCTTTGTTGCGAATAGGAGGTTAATTTCAACGGACCTTCCGTTTAGATTGTAAATTGTATGTAAATCCCAAGGACTGATTGGCTATGACTTCATTGAATTATGAAGCATGATTGAAGGACCATGTGGCCTACTCCTGCACTTGTGTTCTAAGCACTCAACATTTCAGCAACAGCTTCTTCCTCTGTGACATCAGAGTTCTGGTTGGTCTATGAACCCATGAAAACTACATCGCTATTCCTCTTGTGCTCTATTTATATATTTATTCTTTCATGGTAACTTATAATAATTTATTATGGCTGCCTGTACTGCTGCCAGAAAACATCAAATTTATGACTGTTGTCAGTGACAATATACCTGATTCTGAAACAATAGAGAAAGGTGTGGCCAATCATTTCTGGTTCAGCCAGTACTAGTGTCAATCCTACTCTGCTTTATATTGTTAGCAAGAATACTCCAGATCTCTTCCACTTCCAAAGAGTATAATTAAATCAAGGAGCGGAGATATAATGGAAAGCATTATGTGAAAGGAAGAGCAATAACAATCTGGAGAAGTGAGAGATTGCAGATGGGGAACTTAACAGGTCAGGCAGAAACAACGGGGAGAAATGGACTGTCGATATATTGGGTAGAGCACATTCATCTGGTCTGATGTGGTGTACATTCAGCATCTTCGTAATTAAAGGAACCTTGATACAAAGTGTAGCTTCTAAACAAAATACCCTCAATATTTGTCTCATAGTTTGACTGAAAAAAAGCAAGACCACAAAATCCAAACCTGATACTTGCTATTAAAACAATAATGATTCAGTCAATAGTTAGAGTTAACTTCCTTTTCCAAGAGGTCATTTATTCTTTTGAGACAGCTCTGCTCTAAGAATTCATTTAGCTGGGAATGGACAAATTTTGTCCTCATATTAGTATCTCTTGTTCAGATAGCCCAAATTGTTCTGTCAAAAATATCATAAAAAGAAGATAAATAATCTTTAATTGAGAAAAAAGACCTGTCGCAAAACCAAAACCCCAGATATCATTTAGACACTTATGAGAATAAGGCTGTAGTCCTCAAATATTTTTGCAAATTGTTGTTTTTATGATCAAAAAAATCTAGACCATTCTAGTTTTACAAAACTAAGTTAATTTCCAGAAACTTTGGAAACATTTTCAATGAGGTTTTCTTCATGTTAAGCTTTAATTGTTATAGTAACAAGCTAGTTTTAATTTTTCTGCATTCTGACCTATTTCGTTCCCAGGAAATTTGTTTTCTTTTTTTTAATTATTCATGGGATGTTTGCTTTAAAAGTCAGCATGTATTTCTCATTCCAAACTGTGATAAAGTCTCATAGCACAGAAACAGGCCTTTCATTCTACCATGTCACACAAACTATCATGTGCCCATCTACACAAATCCCATTTACCAGAACTTAGTCCTTAACCAACGGTGCCTTGATAATTCAAGTGTTCATCCTGATACTTTTCAAATACAACCTTCTTAGGCAGAGTGTTCCAGATTGCAACTAACTTCTGAGTGAAACAATTCTTCCTCAGATTCCCTCTAAATCAAGGGTTCAAACCTGGGATCCACAGATCCCTTGCTTAATGGTATTGGTCCATGGGATAAAAAAGATTGGGAGCCCCTGCTCTAAATCCTTTTTCTCTTCAGTGTAAGCCTTCATCAGCTAGACTATACACCTCTGCCCATGTTTCTTACTATCTGCCCCATCTCTGAGAAGGTGGTGATGAGCATCTTTCCTGAACACTTCAAGCCTAGGACACTGTCAGGAGGGAAGCCTGTAGTGACAGACTGGGATTGAAATGATTGGCCTGTAACAACCACAGTCATCTTTTCTGTTGGAAAGTTTAAAATGATTCTCCTTGACTTCAATTTTACCACGGGGTTTTGACCTCACATTCTTTTAACTTATTAAACAAAATCGTTATGCATAATAAAAATTGTATACAAGAATAAAGCATTCAATGTTTTTTCATTCTTTGATCTCTGATTCAGTCAAATGCTGCCTTGATATCAATGACAGTCACTCTCATTATATTACTGGAGTTCATCTATACTTTATGAGGTTCTCAATACAATACTGGTGAGTAATTGTTGATGAATGATGGAAGTGTCAGCAACACCTTCTGTTATTTTTGATGTTGATTGAGAATCAGCAAACAGGCTGGTAATGGCTGGATTAAACTTGTCTTGTATTCTTTGCAGACAGGGTGTACCTTGGCAAACTGTGTGACCAATGTCGGCAAGAAGCTTGTACATTCTCCCTGTGAACCGTGTGAGATTTCCTCCCATAGTGCCAAGTCTAGTAGTTAAATTGAGGCTTGCTGGGCAGCACCGCTTGAAGGCCTATTCCATCCTGTATCTCAATAAATAAATAAATCAGATAGATGCCAGTGTTGTAGCTGTACTGCAACAGCTTGGTTGGAACAAATTTGGCCGTGGGTCTCCATAGCCAGGATGTTTTTAGTTACACATGCACTTTTCAGTGCCTTCAGTTACCTCTTGATATTATGTGTAGTGTTTCAGACTGGTAAAAGGCAGGCTTCTCGAGGTTGGGAGTTTCAGTCACATCTTGAGATCTATCACTTGCTTAATACTTCTGATTAAAAATGGTTGCAAATTTTCCAGCCTCCTCTTGTGCACTTGAATGCTAGACAGAATCCCGTCGCTGAGTGTGTCCATCCACTTTCCTCTTCTCAATAGTTGTTTAACTACTCTTTTCTATCCATTCACATCTGGTTGTGGTATGTCATCTGTTATCCACTAAGCTGTTGAAATAGAATGTTGGCAATAAAAGGCCTACATTTAACTCCAGTCACATGACAGGAAGAAGCAGTCATTAATTCCTGACTGCACTCACAACGTGTTCCTGTCGACGACATTTATCTGCACTCTTTTGAATGTGAATCTGCACTCTTTTTGAAAGCAGCTTCATTAATATGTAAAAGTCATGATCCTAACTCCCTTAGAAAATGAGTAGTGTTCGATCTTTAGCCTTGCAGGCGACACACTTTGCTGCATTTTCTAAAGCTATCATAAGGAAGTGTCTCATGGATATTGACTATTTTAATTCCTGTTGCCTAGTGGATCCAGAGGCAGCAGTCCCAATACGGATCCCTAAGGAACACCACTAGTCACTGGCAGCCAACTCTTTTATCCCCACTCACTGCCTCCTGTCTGTCAGCCATTCCGTTATCCATGCCAGTATCTTACCTGTAATGCCATAGGATTTTATTTTGTTAAGCAGGCTCAGGTGTGGCACTTTTCAAGTGCCTTCTGAAAATCCAAGTAAATGACATCCACTGCCTCTCCTTTGTCCACCCTGCTTGTTACTTCCTCAAAGAACTCTAACAGATTTGTCAAGCAATATTTCCCTTAACAGAAACCACACTGACTTTGAGTTATTTTATCATTAGTCTCCAAGTACCTCGAAGCGTCATCCTTAATAATAGACTCCAACCCTTTCCCAACCACTGAGATTGGACTAACTGGCCTATAATTTCCTTTCTTTTGCCTTCCCACCTTCTTAAAGAGTGGAGTGACATTTGCAATTTTCCAGTCCTCTGAGGCCATGTCAAAATTAAGTGATTCTTGAAAGATCATGACCAATGCATCCATTATCTCTTCAGCAACCTCTCTCGGGATTTTGGGATATAGTCCATCTGGCCCAAGTGACATCCACCTTAAGAACTTTTAGTTTGCCTCACAATTTTTCCTTTGTAGTAGCCATGGCACTCACTCCTGCTCCCTGACACTCACAGACCTCTAGCACACTGCTAGTGTCTTCCACAGTAAAGACAGGTGAAAAGTACCCACCAAGTTCATCTGCCACTTCTTTGTTCCCCCATTAATACATCACCATATCACCTTACAGTGGTCCAATATCAATTCTCACCTCCCATTTACTCTTTATATAATTAAGAAAAACTTTTGGTATCCTTCTTAATAATATTGACTAGCCTGCCCTCATATTTAATCTTTTCCCTTCTTATAGCTTTTTTAGTTGTCTTTTGTTGGATTTTAAAAGCTTCCCAATCATACAACTTCCCACTTACTTTTGCTACCTTAAATGTCCTTTCCTTGACTTTTATGCAGGCCTTAACTTCCTTTGTCAGCCACGGTTGCCTCCTTCTGCCATTTGAGAACTTCTTTCTCTGTGGGACATATCTATCCTGTGCCTTGTGAACCATCACCTTAAACTTCAGCCATCTCTGCTCTGCTGTCATCCCCACCAGTATCCTCCTCCAATCCACCGGTGGAAGCTCCTCTCTCAATGCCTCTGTAATTCCCTTTATTCCATTGTGATACAGATACATTGTGAGTTATTCTTCTCTCTCTGAAATTGCAGTATGAATTCAATCATATTATGATCACTGCCTATTAAGGGTTCCTTTATGTTAAGCTCCCTAATAAAATCTGGGTTATTACACAACATCCAAGCTAAGATACCCTTTCCCCGAGTAGACTCAAGCACAAGCTGCTGTAAAAAGCCATCTCGTAGGCATTCAACAAATACCCTCTTTGATCTGACACCAACCTGATTTTCCCAATCCCCTTGCATATTGAAGTCCTCCATTACAACTGCATCATTACCTTTATTACATGCCTTCTCCAGCTCCCTTTGCAATCTCAACCCCACATCTTGGCTGCTATTTGGAACCTATATGTGATTCCCATAATGGTTTTTTCACCTGTGCAATTTCTTAATTGAACAATGTTGCACAAGTTAGGTCTTTATTCTTTGGAGGGTGGAAGGTTGAGGGGGGATGATAGAGGTATTTAAAATTATGAGGGGGATAGATAGAGTTGACATGGATAGGCTTTTTCCATTGAGAGTAGGGGAGATTCAAACAAGAGAACATGAGTTTAGGGGCAAAAGTTTAGGGGTAACATGAGGGGGAACTTCTTTACTCAGAGAGTGGTAGCTGTGCGGAATGAGCTTCCAGTAGAAGTGGTAGAGGCAGGTTCTATATTGTCTTTAAAAAAAAAAATTGGATAGGTATATGGACAGGAAAAGAATGGAGGGTTATGGGCTGAGTGCAGGTAGATGGGACTAGGTGAGAGTAAGTGCTCGGCACGGACTAGAAGGGCTGCGATGGCCTGTTTCCATGCTGTAATTGTTATATTGTTAACTCCACCCACAAAGATTCGACATTGTCGTACCCTATGTCACCTCTTTCTAAAAAATATCTTACCATCTCTTACCAATAGAGCCACATCACTGCCTATGCCTTCCTGCCAGACCTTTTGATACAACATATACTATAGGTGCACATACATGAATATTGGAAGAGAAGTAGAAAGAATAAAAAAAAAAGTTACCTCAAACAGTCTAACAGGAGAGGGTCATGACTTCTCCAGGTATAGGTTGACTCATTATAGAGCCTGGTGGCCGAGAGTAAGAATGACCTCGTATCGTGCTCTCTGGAGCAGCGCAGTTGTCTTAGTCTTTTGCTAAAAGTGCTCCTCTACTCAGCCAAGATGGAATGCACAGGGTGAGAAACATTGTCCTGAATTGACAGGAATTTCTGTAGGGTTCTTCATTATACCACAGTCTCCAGTGTGTCCAGTTTGACTCCCAAAACAGAGCCAGCCTTTCTAATCAGTTTATTGGCTGCTTGCTTCACCCATTTTGATGCCATTGCTCCAGCACACCACTACATAAAAGATTGTAAGATTGTACTGGCAACAATAGATTGGTAGAACATGTGAAGGAGAAGCCTGCATATTCCAAAGGACCGCTGACTCCCCAGGAAGTAGAGGCAACTCTGGCCCTTCTTGTACACAGTCTGTGTGCTGGTGCTCCGCTCAAGTCTGTCATCCAGATGCATCCCCAGGTATTGTAGGTCCTCAACATCAATAGTAACAGGGAGCGATGCAGGCTTTGTCTTCCTAAAGTCTATCTCCATCTCCTTTGTCTTACTGACATTGAGCTGAAGATGGCCACAACCTGTCTTAACACATAATTAAAAACATATCTCTGCCACTCAATGCACAGGCTAAGATAAGACTGTCATGTCACTTAATATTCTGGTTAGTTGTGTTACGAGCCCCGTAACTGGGTCACTTACCAGCAAAGATAGGGACGTCCGTTGAAGTCTGATGGTACTACTTTTAACAGTATTTATTAGTAAAAATAATATCAATGCAAATATATAGATAATATACATCATCAATATTAAACCTAAAAGTGTGGATATCATAATAATCAATAAGAAATAAGCTGTATCGTTGTCTAGGGGATAATGAATTGTCCGATGGCAATATAAAGTTCATTTCAGTTCACACAGGCTACAGCCTTTTGTTGATCGCTGGTGAGATGGTTGGAGAGAGAGAAAGATTTTTAGAAAAGAAACTTGCCGACTTTCCTTTATGATTTAGTTCCGTCGGAGTCTCGTTGGCGTGGTCATTCACTTGTGGCCTCTTCTTTAGCTAAGCCGTTCTCCTGTGGAGAGCCTGCCAATCCCAGGCAAGGGAGGGACGCGGTCACAAGCCCCCACTGGCTTTTGCTATTAAACGCTGTGGCGGGATCTCTAGCATTTCTCCTGGTGCGTCTAAAGGGGCTGTTCCCCAGACCCTCTTTTATCCTTCCTCACGGGGTCTCAGATGTCAGTCAGGTTGGGATGATGCAATCTCTCAATCAGCCCACTCTGGTCGTCCCCTGAGGGCTTCAATGAATAGTACAATACTCAATACACAATTCCATCTCCAAGAGACAATGGCAGTAATCAATGGTTCCGTCCTGCTTTTGTTAGGAGGCATTCCCCCTACCTTGTGTATTCTGCATTGTCTATGGCAACTGCCGGGGCTGTGATCCGGCATCTCGCTCTCTCTCATTATTGCCATGATGTGTATCTCTCTCACTTCCTGGGTCCCAGACCCGAATTAACAGCGATCTTGCGATTCTCAAAAAGGAGGGGGTGACTTTGTACCCTTCGGCCCCTCAGAGTTGCGGCACATTCGTAACAGTTGCATATTCAATACAATAATAAAAGGGGTTTACTTTGGATGCTTGGGGCTTATGCTCAGTGGATCTCAGACCAGCCAACATTATATGAATATTTAAAGTGATTCTGCTATTTGGGATGTGTTCCCATTGCAAATATGTTATTCTGCGAATTTACCTATCTACATTTAAATGTTAAAGTTAAAATGGTAAATATAGCCATTGAAACTTTTCCTGATCATTGTGTGAGGACAGGAGGAATAGTTTCTCCAAAAGATCCAGTACAGAGGAAGGATCTCCACCTGAAACTGTCCATTTCCTTCCATAGATGCTGTCTGTCTTGCTGACTTCTTCCAAGTTCAAGTTTAATTAATTTAATCATACATGAATACCATTGAATACAGCCAAATGAAACATCATTACTCTGGGGTCAAGGTTCAAAACACTATACGAACAGTCATATGCTATGGCACATATAAGAGAGCAGTAAAATGTAGTCTCACAAAAAAATAGTCCAACTCCCTGAGTCCGGGGAAGTTGCAGCAGTCTGCAGCCAAATGAAATAGAGCTTATCTCCTGCAGAGGGCAATACCAGTGCTTGTGGCTGTCCTGGACGGCTGCAGACAGGCAGCACCGTGGCATGAGGCCTAGTGCTCACTACAACCGGGGCCATGCAGGTCCCCCACCATCCTCACTCACAGTTCGCCAGTAAACCATTGAACTGGACTTGCAGCATCCCACACTACCAATATCCAATAGGGTCTTGTGAAAAAAGGAAAGCAACAAAGACAATCATTTGCTGTTCGACTGCACACTGCCACCGCACACCATCTCCAAGGCCAGCACACCAAGTTCAGCCGCTTCAGGTTTTCCACCAACGAGCTGCTCGCTGATGGGGTAGAGCTACACTACTTTAAGTTCTTAATGTCCAGCAAAGTCTTGTGACTGTAAAACGTAGATTTAAAATAGTCAATAACATCTTTGGCTGGCCGCGTAGAAGCCTCTATGTCTGAACTTGCTGCTTTATATGGTTTCTCTTGAAGATTAAGGTTGTGCTGAGTAAAGACCTTTTATATCTCCCAGCAGTCGTAAAAGGCACTCCTATCAAGTTGGAGAAGTTGATCCCTCATAATCTCTCATATTCCATCTCGATAGTCTCCAATCTGATTAAGAACATTGATTTCAAATTCAAAATTGGATTTATATCATTAGTATATGCTGTGAAATTTGTTGTTTTGCAGCAGCAGTACATTACAATTCATAATGTTTTAAAAAACTATAAATTACAATATGAAATATATCTAATTTTATATATATAATAAATCAAATAAGTTTTGCAAAAAGAGATCAAAAATATAAAGAGGTAGTGTTCTCGTTTTCATTGTTCTTTCAGAAATCTGTTGGAAGAGGGGAAGGAGTTGTTTCTGTAAATATTGAGTGTGTGTCTTCACGCTTTCGTACCTCCTCTTTGATGTTAGCTTTGAGAAGAGGGCAAGTCCTGGCTCATGGGTGTCCTTAATAATGGATGCTGCCTTCTTGAAGTATCGCCCTTTGAAAGTGTTCTGGAGCTGGGGAGGTAAGAGTTCATAATGGAGCTTACTAAGTTTCCACCTAAGTTGACGCCTAGGAACTTGAAAATGGTCATCCTTTCCACTGCTGATCCCTCATTAAGGCCTGGTACATGGTCCCTTAACTTCCTCTTCCTGAATCTACAATCAATTCTTTGTTCTCATTAATGTTGAGTGCAAGGTTGTTGTTGCAATGCCAAACAACCAATCTGATCTATCTCACTCTTGTAAACCTTCTGTTTGTCAGCCAAAATTCTGCCAACAATAGTTGTGTCATCAGCAAATTTATAGTTGGTGTTTGAGATGTGCCTACCCAATGGGTAAAGAGTGAGTTGAGGTATGGGCTAAGTTGATTTTCCATGAGAAGGCAATGCTATTTCCAATCTGTATTGACTGTTGTCTCCTAGTGAGGAAGTCAAAGATGCAGAGTGAAGTGTGGAGGCCCAGAATTTGAAGCTTGTTGATTAGAAATGAGAGTATGTTTGCGCTGAATGCTGAGCTGTAAGCAATAAACAGCAAAATGACAATGGTATTGCAGTTACAAACAAGAGAAAATCTGCAGAATCTAGAAATCCAAGCAACACACACAAAGCGCTGGAGGAACTCAGCAGTCCAGGCAACACTTTTGGGAAATAGTGCAGTTGACTGAACTCTTTTCCATAGATGCTGCCTGGCTTGTTGAGTTCCTCCAGCATTTTGTGTGCATTGCTAAGTACTGCTGGTGTTCAGGAGATCCAAGGCCAAGTGGAGAGCCAGTGAGATAACATCTGTGGTAGACCTATAGTGGCGACAGGCAAACTGCAATGGGTCCAGGTCCTTAAGCAAGAGCTGATACTGGCTATGGCTAATCTCTCAAAGCATTTCATCACAGTTAACGTGAGTGCAACTGGGCAATAGTTTCTGAGGCAGCTCACCCTGCATTTCTTGGACACTGGTATGATTGTTGCACTTTTGACATGGGTGGGGCTGCAACAGTCAGAGATTGAAGATGCCCTTGAACACTCCCACCAGTTAGTTGGCACAAGCTTTTAGAGAGCTCCACCAGGTACTCCATTAGGGCTTGACGCCTTGTGAGGATTAATCTTCTGAAATGATGTTCTGACATCAGCCTCCAAGACTGAGATCACTGGGTCACGGGATGCTGCAGGCTAGTTTTATTCTCTCTATCAAAGTGTGTATTAAAGACTTAGTGTATCACAGCCATTCATGATGTTTGGTTTTGCCTGGTAGGAAATGATAGTCTGCAAACTCTTCCAGAACTGATGTGCATCCAATTCCATCTCCAATGTCATTTGGAATTGTATTTTTGTCCTTAAAATAGCCTTTGTAGGTAGTATCCAGATGTCTTGTATAGTTCTGGATCACCAGTCTTGAATGTCACAGATCTAACTCCCAGCAGACTATGAATCTCCTGGTTCAGCCATGGCTTGCTTTTGGTTTGGGTATGTCTGGTATGTTTTATAAGGCACACACTCATTCAGACAATTCTTGATGAAGTTGATGATAACGGTGGTGTATTCATTCAGATTTGAAGATGAGTCCATGAATATTGTCCAGTCCACTGACACAAAGCATTCCTGTAAGTGCTCTCCCACCTCTCTTGTCTATACCTTCTTGATCCTTACCACTGGTGCTGCTGTCTTTAGACTCTGCCTATGCACCGGAAGTAGAATGACAACCAGTTGATCAGGCTTTCTAAAGTGTGAGTGTGAGATGGCATAGTAAGTGTTTTTGATGGTGGTCAAGTGTGTTGGCTCCTCCAGTTCCACAGGTGATATATTGGTGGTAGTTGTTCAGAGACTACTTCAAGCTGGCCTGGTTGAAATCCCCCGCAATGATAGGGAAAGCATCAGTGTACGGTGTTTCATGTCTACCGATTACAGTGCTCAGCTCCTCCAGAGCCTGTCTAATATTGGCCTGAGGTGGAAAGTACACCGCTACTTGGATGATATAGAAAATTCCTTTTACAGATAAAATGACCAGTAGATATTCCAGGTTGGGTGTGCAGGTTTGAGACAGAATTGCCATGTCTGTGCATCATTATAAGTTAATCAAAAAGCATACTCCGCTTCAGCTATCTTTAAAAGACTGAGCTATCCTAACTTTGAGCAGAATGGTGAGCCATTGGGTTGCAGTGGGATGTCCAAAATGGTGGGTGTGAGCCATGTTTCTGTAAAGCAAAGTATACAGCAGACTCTGATTTCCCTCTGGTTTTGCAGTCTTGCTCCAGGGTCTTCAATTTTATTTTCCAGAGGCTGTACATTTGCCAGCAGTATAGTCGAGGGTTAGGGTCAAAAGCTTCTACATTTCAATCATACCTGTAAACTAGCGTGCCATCCTTGCTTCCATTTTCTTAAAGGAGAAAATGTGACTTGTGACCTGAGTCTGCAGTCTGATGATGTCACTACATTTGAGTATTGATAGATTTTTATTCATCATAAAACAATGTTGCTTACTAAAGTACCCATGGCTGTGTCTGTGGGTTTGAGCCATGGTAGTCCTAGATGGGAATATTTGATGATTCCCATCAGAGTAACACGCAAAGAGTCACCACTTATCACTAACTGGTTGCACTTGCACTAACGGCACTTGGTGCATTACTGTGATATTCTGGTGCTGCTGCAACTTATTTTCTGCTACTTATCTATTTAATACTGTTTTTCTTTTACTGTCTTGTTTTTATCTACCGCTTTATTTAATTACCTGCGAGGAAGCCAAACAGAGTTTCATTGTATTTATGTATGACAATAAAGATCATTCATTCGTTCATTCGTTCATTCATTCGTTCATTACCAGCGCCACCTTTACTCCAGCTTTTCTGATTTCTCCAACTTCCATTATTTTCTTCCCCTTCCCTCTTCTCTTTTTCCATGCCACATTCTGGTTCCCCTCTCACTCCTTTTCTCTTCACTAGAGCCCTCTCCTTCCCTTTCTTCAATGGTCCACTGTCATCTCCTATGAAATTTCTTCTTCTCCAGTTCTTTACCTCTTCCACCTATCCCCTTCCAGCCTTTAACTTCATACCCCCTGTCCAAATTACCTACCTCCACCTCTCAAAGTCTCACCTATGATTTGGCAGCTTATACACATTCCCCTCTCTCTAATTTCCTGTTCTGGCTTCGGCCCCCTTCCTTTCCAGTCCTGATGAAGGTTCTCAGCCCAAAACATTGACTATTTTTTCCCCTCTTGACTTGCTGAATTCTTCCAGAATTTTGTGTGTGCATCTTTGATTTAGATCAAGATCAACCAGTTATTCTTATTTTGTTCAGTCAGAGTTGTCAGATGTTTGATTACCCTTCCACAAGTGTCATTATATGTAACTTGCTGAACCTATTTAAAGGCTAAATGATTTTGTTCTAATTTTTATCTGATGAGTAGAATACATTTAGATTTTCCTTCAAGCACTATTACATCTTCACTAAATCTTTAAACATATTAATAGCTTAGAATAGATAGATATAGTTATGCTTTGGAGAAATTCATTATTTGATTACTATTTCTAGAGTTCATTGGCCCCCAACTATTGAGCTGAGGTTTAAAAAACAAGTCTGGGTCACCTCTCCATATTAAGATTGGTTGGTATTGAGCCAGTGAACTCACTGCAATGTATGTGTTGTATGAAGGATAGGGACGTTGTTCTGGATAGAAGCCTTCACTTTGAGGTCTGGAGCTTGAAGGATATTCTAGAAACTCAATGCTGTCCTGGACAATGCAGCCTGCTTGACTGGTACCAAGTTCCAACATCCTAAATATTCTTTATTCCAGACCCACAAGATTGTCTGAGTTTTAATTACATTCGGTTTAGGATATGGGCACTTCTAGCATTCATTGCCTCTATTTCATTGGCTTTGTAAAGATGTTAGGAGGATTGTTTAACCACAGTAGTCCAAATCCTGAAGTTATTTCACCCATCTTGTTGAATAGGGAGATCCAGGATTTAATCACAGAGATGGTGAAGAACTTGGATGGAAAACTGCAGATAATAGTTTTCCAATGCACCTACTGCCCTCGTCCTTCCAGGTGGTAGAAACCATAGCTTTGGGAGAAGCAGTATGAGCAACCTAGATGAGGAGCTACAGTGCACTTTGTAACAAACAAAATACTGAAGAAACTCAGGGGGTCATACAGCATCTGAAGGATGAAAGAAATTGTCAACAATTCAGGCCAAAACAGTCTGACACAAATGGCCAAGACATGTTACCTGTACCAATTATTATCACCTTCCTCCTCAGACATTACCCTCAGTCTCTTTGTTTTTGCAAGTTATTGAGCTATTTCCAACTCTGCATAGTATCAGATTTGCTGTTATACAAAGATCCAAAAAATTTCTTCCTGTAACTCCATTGCTGATTCTCGTTTCTCATGATCATATCTCTAATACCACACAGAAACAACCATAATCAGATCCATGAAATACTCCTTCTGTAATGTTCCTCTAATGTCCTTGTTCTTTTCATCTTCTTTGCAGCAACTGACATGGATACCACACCATCTTACTCTAATGATTTGCTTCTAATTGCAATGGCTCTCACTTCATTCCATTTCTGTGCAGACAAATCTATCATGCTGTATTTATTACCTACAAAGCTAGTGCCCCTTTCTCCCGGCTATCACACTGAAGTGGAAGCATTTTTAAATAAGACCACAGGACATAGGAGCAGAATTAGGCCACCTGGTCCATTGAGTCTGCTCTACCATTCCATTGTGGTTAATTTATTATCCTTCTCAACCCCATTCTCCTGCCTCCTGCCCACAGCCTTTGAAGCCCTGACTAGCCAAGAAATCTGCTTTAAATGTACTCGGTAACTTGGCTTCCACAGATGTCTGTGGCAATGAATTCCACAGATTCACCACCCCCTGGCTGAGGAAATTCCTTCTCATCTAAGTGGACATCCTTCTATTCTGAATCTGTGCCCCCTGGTCCTAGACTCACCCACAATAGGAAACATCTTCTCCATGTCCACTGTATCTAGGCCTTTCAATATTTGATAGGTTTCAATGAGATTTCCATTTAATTTTCAAACCCATAGTGAATACAGGCCCTGAGACGTCAAATGATTCTCATATGTTAACCCTGTCATTACCAGATTCATTCTTGTGAATTTCCTCTGAACCATCTCCAGTGCCAACATATTATTTTTTAGAAAAGGGGCCTAAAACTGCTCGCAATACTCCAAGTATGCTCTGGTCAATGCCTTATAAAGTCTCAGCATTACATCCTTGCATTTATATTCTAGTCCTCTTGAAATGAATGCCATTGCTTTCTTTACCACTGACTGAACCTGCAAGTTAACCTTGAGGGAATCCTACATGAGGATCCCCAAGCCCCTTTGTACCTCTGATTTTTGAATTTTCTCCCCATTTAGAAAACAGTCTATGCCTTTTTTCTTTCTTCCAAAATGTACAACCATACACTTCCTAACACTATATTCCATCTGCCACGTCTTTGCCCATTCTCCTAATTTGTCCATGTGCTTCATCAGCCTCCCTACTTCCTCAACACCATCTGCCCCGTCTCCAATCTTTGTATCATCTGCAAACCTGGCCATAAAGCCATCAGTTCCGTCACCCAAATCATTAACATATAACATGAAAAGAAACGGTGTCAATACTGATCCCTGTGGAACACAACTAGTCACCATCATCCTTTATTCTAATTCTTTTCACTCTGCCATACTACCATGTTCACATTATACCCTGCTACCATGGAAATGAGACCATGTTTACATCCCATCCTGGATTCAGGTACATTGTATGGACAAGGTTGTGTATAGAGCATCTAAGAGAAAAGTGGACATATTTGCTTTTGGTTTTGGTTTCTTGAGGCCCTCCGTCAGTCAAGGTCAACCATAGATGTTGTCAGGGCTGGATTAAGCTAGTGCTGGGCCTGTAGCATATGTTATAAAGGGGCCCTAAATTTTAAAAATGCACATAAGTATTAAAACATAAATTACTTACTGGCATAGTAAAGTAATTCAATGTTTTCATTTGCTATACAGCCAGATAATACGACAAATGTCTGACACCTCAGTAATAGTATTACGTACATGTAGGTATCAATTTCAAATGTCAAAAGTAACAAAACTACAACTTAAAAGTTACATTTTCTAGATATAGCATGAGCAAATTTGTTGATGATACTGGAAATGACTATTTCACGCAGAAGTTCATGTTCAATGCTCATTAGAGTGAGATTGATCAATCTGTTTTGATCCATGGTGCTCCTTAGTTCATTTTAAAAATATTCTGTCAGCCTACGTGCTTTTGATATCACAAGTTGGTCTCTTCTTTCTTTGTCTTCCTTCGCTTTATGTTTTGCACTTCAAGAAACATAATGACGTCCAATATCTCTGGCTCTATAGCTCATTGCTATCTGCAATGGAAAAAAAATTAATGAAATACGCATTTAAAAACAAATATTTTATGTTACAAAAGCTAAGTGGTGGTATCAACAAAGACTAGTGATCAATAACAAATTTATGTGACTCTTGTGGCTATGAGCGTGTGTGGATCATAGGGACTCAACAGCCAACTAGGAATAGTGTTCTGAAAATTATCTGTTTAGTTGCTCATTGAAACTCATTTCATTTGGGAAATACAGGTTGAAACTCACAATCTAATCCGATTTGTATGTTCCTGAGCTGGTTCGTACTACCTAAAATCAGGGAAAAAATGAGGAATCATGAACTGGGTCACATAAAACTGTTGAGTCGCACATCCATTGTCACTGCGGCAGCACACCCTCCAGCTGTGTAACAGCACACCCTGCAGCGGCTTGGGAGCGTGGGAGATAGCACGACGGTCACCATGACATAGCAAGGAGCCAATACACACACACCACTCAGCATGTAGCTCCCCTGGATATGGAAACAACAGCATTGCCTGATCGTTGTGAGAACACAGTGAGATGCCGATTTCACCAGTCTGCAGCTTGCAAGCATTTAGTGCGGGGCCCTCGAAAATGCAGGGCCCGTAGCATCTGCTACTTTCACTACTAGGTTAATCCGGCACTGGACGTTGTGACCCAGCAGCCTACATGATACACAAGCCAGGGCAGTACGATATAGGGATCAACACACACAAAATGCTGGAAGAATTTAGCAGGTCAGACAGCACCTATGGAAATGAATAGATATTCGGCGTTTCAGGCTGAGACCTTCTTGTTGCCCCTGTAGCAGGCTCCCCCTCTCCACACAGCTGATGAATCCAAAGGAACAGCAGAGACCGATACAGTTTGGCACCAGCGACATGGCAGGAATTACCAGTCAGCGTTCACCTCAACGAAGGACTGCCTTAGAGACTCCAGCTCCAGCATTTTCCTCTGTGTTTACTCATGAAGACTTCCCCATGAGTAGGTAAAAGGCAGATTATTCTGTGGTTCAAATCAATAGGTAATTGACAAATTAAAATTTGCTGTGCATTATTCTTCAGTCATGAAACCAGGGTTGTTAGTCCAAGGTTAATGGCAAATGAATGCTGAGAATATGCAGTATTGGAACCCTTTATGGACATCATTGCTCATGCTGACATGTTGTGTGCAGACTGATTGAGCAGGCTCCTGGCTATTATATTTCAAGATTAGTAACTGCAAGATTAGTAACCTTGTAAGAAGTCACATTTCTACACATATTACTGCATAGTTCAGCAAACATTTCTCTTCTTTATTGCTGTCATTGCATATTTCCTACACATTATGCTGCAAAGAATCACATGGACTGCCAGAAGCAGCCTTTCAAATGCTTGGATTGTAGAAACTTCTACAATTATTTCATAACCAATTTCTTACTGAAGCAGTCTGAAACTCTGGTACACTTGAATCATTATCCCATGCTGTATGTCCCCAATATAGCGAGACATATCTCCAAAAACTTAAGTTGGGTTTCAAGCAATCACCCAAATTGAAGCTTCCCCGATTCTCAAAAAGTACAATCAATGTTTCAGGTCGTAACCCTTTGGCAGGACTCCAAGGGTTTTGGCCCGAAAAATCACTGCACTTTTTTTCCATAGATGCTGCCTGGCCTGCTGAGTTCCTCCAGCATTTTGTGTGTGTTGCTTGAATTTCCATCATCTGCAGATTTTCTCTTGTTTGTATTTTGACAATAGTTTACTTATCAGTTTCTCAATAATAAATTAGTCCTGGATATAAATAATGCAGAACATCCTGGGAAAATACTGGCCTGGGTCAATATGAATGGTGTGTCTGGATCTCAAACACAATTAACATATACAGTTCCTCTGGGCACCATGTGAAGATTGATTATAAGTGTCTGTGAAGGTGCAATGTTAGTGGAGGGCCTGCAGGGTTCAGGTACAGTTGACAGCTTAAAAACAATAAAATGATTAAATGGTCAGAGTGGAGCTTGTATTGATGTTGACAATATGGACTTTTGTGGCCTGGAGGTACTTGGAAGTTAATCATTGAAAGACAGTGTTGAACAATCCAGATTAAATATTGCTCATAGTAGAAAGATTTGTTTGTGATGTTCACATTTGTTTCTAATTAAAGCTTTCTTTGCTGCTGTAATGATACAGTGAACCCCCGTGCTATGGCAGTTCTGTTTTATTGTTGTTTTGGAAGAACCAAGTAGTGCCTGGAGCAGCATATTTTGATGATCAGAGACTGCAGGGTTTTGTTGCAGGCTGTGGAATGATGAAAACTATGCATGAAGAAATATATCAATTAAATTTAGACCAAAGGCATCAACAGCAGAGTTTAACACAGGAAGGCAGTTGGCAAACCTGAATGCAGTGAATGAAAGGAAGTGGTTGAGAGGATACTAGTACTTCTATTAAACACAACTATTGGGCTTGGTAGCTTGGAGGTTAAGTTCATATACTATTATCTAGAAGACTGGTCTGTTGATCTGTTGATCTAGAGATGTGCTTGAATCCTACCACGATAGAATGAATCTAGTATATATAGTATGATATACTATATATATATGATAAATAAACGTGATACTAACATTTGTATCAGTATTGGTTACAACAAAATTACAAGAGTATTGTGAAAAGAAAGAATTTATTTGATGAAAAATAATTCCGAATTGACATTCTCCAGCCTGAATGCAGAATGAGAGGAAGTAACTGTCCAGAGAAATAGCCAAGGAGGCCTTTGTAGTTAAGGGGCAATTAAAAATAGAGAATAAATGGTGTCCTTGCCAGCAGGAGCTTGTGAGCAAAATGAAACTTGGACCAAATTTTACTGGGCCTGCCCTGAAACTCATGGTCACCTCCTGCATTAGCACTATAACTGCAATAGTCTGATTTCCATTAACCTTAAGGCCTTACTCCAAGCAACAGTTCATGAGTTCAAACTAGGCTACAGGTACGCAACTCAGCACCCCAACCGTAGACCACTCAGGTGATCAGAGCCTTTATAAAAGAGTCCTCTCAGTGATGAGTCCAGAAGTTGCTGAAACATCCACCTCAATTGACCCATGGCCCAGGTGATCAACTTCCAGCATCATGTAACCCACTTCTGCAGTGAACAACTGTGTGCAGGAAGGTAAATGATATAGGTTATTTCTAAAAGCTTTATTCTTTATACTTTCAGTAATGTGATTTACAATGTTAAAAATAAATTAATCCTCACATTGACACTGGGAACTAAATGAGGACATTCTTCATGAATATTTTCTTGACATTACATACCACCTAGTTATTGAGGGAATAGAAACTATTGCCTAAGAACATAAAAACTAGGAATCTGAATAGACTCTTTAGCATCTTGTATCAACTTCATCATTTAATAAGTTCAGAGCTAACCTTTTAAATCAGTGCCATATCTTCTTAGTATCTAAACATCTATCCGTCTAATTCTGAAGTGACTGAACCACCATGGCCCTTCTGGGTAGATGATTCCGCTTGATGAAGAAATTTCTTTTCATCCCTGTACTGAACAGACAATCCTTTATTTTGAAACCGTGACCCCTGATTCTATATACCAGGCCAGGGAGACATCAACTCTGCACCTACCCTATAAAAAAAATGTTGGATGTTTCTAAGAGATTACCTTTCATTCTTCTAAATTCTTAAGAGACTATAGACTGAGTATGCTTAATCTCTCTTTACTGAATGAAATCCCATCCCAGGGATTAATCTGATAAGTATTTGCTTTTGTCCTTCTATAACAAAACTCCTATGCTGGGAAGGACAACCTAACCTGTGCAGAGTATTGGAGGTGCAGCAAAACAAAACTGGAGCAAAATCTCTCTATTCTTGAACTCAAATACTGTTGCAGCAAGGGCAAGCATACCACTTGCCCTCCTGATTGCTAACTACATCTGCTAATCTGGTAATATTAACTTTGATTCATGGCCTTTGGCATGCAGGGCCTTCTGAATATAACACCTTACCTCTCTCATCATTTCAATGATGTTTTCCTCCATAATGCATGGATAATCTAACATATTTCACATCAATTCTAACATTTTTCAACATCTGACACTTTCTTATCATTTATTTAAGCTGGTTTTATTCCACTGAATCTTCACTACATCATTCTGTGCCTCATGCTTCCACATAGCTTTGCATCATCAGAAAACTTGATTCCTCTTCTAGTTAAGTAATGAAAATCGACAAGAATGCTGTGTTCAATAACATGCCCTCAATTTATCTATATGAAGATCCCCACACCCCCAGTAATGAAGGAAAGAAGTACGATGTTACATCTGCAACACTACAAACATCACCTTGACCTTCACTTAGGAAATAAAGCTGAGCAGATGGTGGAAATGTTGACTTTGGGAACAGTGATCATAATTCTGTAATTTTCACAATGGTTATGAAAGGGAAAATGTTGGTCCTTAAGGTTTTGAATTGAAGAGAAATTAGTTTCAATTGCATTAATCATGACTTGACAAAATTAAATTTGAAACAGACGTTTAGTGGTAACATGACAAGTGGAATATTTTGAAAGTCAGAGTTATTGGCCAGCACTTCTGATAAGAGTGAAAGGCAAAGACAGCAAATCCAGAGATCCTTGGATCCTTGGTTTCATCAGGAACAAAACATGAACCAAATGGCAAATATGATAAATCAAGAGAGTCTCTTGAGGAATATAGAGTATATAAGAGAAAAATTAGTAAGGAGGGCAAAGGGGATCCATGAAAAATGCTTGGCAAATAAGATAAAATCACAACGCATTCAATAAGTATATCCAGAGCAAGAAGAGAGTCAGGAAAAGAATGGGTCACCTAATGGACCAAAATGAGGTCCTAAGGGAATTCTCCTCATCTGCATCCACCAAAGAGAAGGGCACGTCAGATAATGAGTTCAGTGATAAAAACATGGATAATCTGGAGTATATCAGCATTAAGAAGGAGAAGTTTTTAAATTTTATGGGTTGCATACAAGTTGAGAATTTTCCAGTGCTGGATGTGATCTCTCTCAGGTTGTTATTGGAAATACTGGAGGGGATAGCTGGGGCCCTGACAGAGAATTTTAGTTAAAAGTTCAAAGTAGGTTAATTACCAAAGTACATACTGTACTTACATACCAACCCTGAGATTGACTATTCTGCAGGCAATCACAATAAATACAAAAAACACAGTAGAATCAATGAAAGATCACACCCCAAAGGACAGACAAACAACCAATGTGCAAAAACACTAAATTACGCAAATCAAAGAGAAAGAGAAATAATCTTATGTTCTATAGTTGTACCATGGAGAGCATTCTGACAGGCTGCATCACTGTCTGATATGGAGGGGCTACTGCACGGGGCCGAAAGAAGCTCCAGAAGTTTGTAAATCTAGTCAGTACCACCTTGGGCACTAGCCTACAAAGTACCCAGGACATCTGCAAGGAGCAATGTCTCAGAAAGGCAGCGTCCATTATTAAGGACCTCCAGCACCCAGGGCATTCCCTTTTCTCACTGTTACCATCAGGTAGGAGGTACAGAAGCCTGAAGGCACACACTCAGTGATTCAGGAACAGCTTCTTCCCCTCTGCCATCCGATTCCTAAATGGACATTGAAGCTTTGGATACTACCTCACTTTTTTTAATATACAGTATTTCTGTTTTTGCACATTATTTGAAATCTATTCAATATATGTAATTGATTTACTAATTTATTCATTATTATTTTTATTTTATTTATTATTATTTTCCTCTCTCTGCTAGATTATGTATTGCATTGAACTGCTGCTGCTAAGTTAACAAACTTCACATCACATGCTGGTAATAAACCTGATTCTAATTCTGATTTTGATATGAAGATCCTTGAAAGTGAGTCCATAGGTTGTGGAAACATAGGTTGAGTGAAGTTATCCCCTCTTGTTCAAGAGCCTGAATGCTGGAGGGCAATAACTGTTCCTAAACCTGGTGCTGTGAGTCCTGAGGCTACTGTGCTTTCTTCCTGATGGGAGCAGTGAGAAGAGAGCATGACCTGGATGGTGGGATCCTTGAAGATGAATGCTGCTTTCTAACGACAGCGCTCCATGTAGATATGCTCAGTTGTGTAGAGCACCTTATCTGTGATGGACTGGTCTATATCCACCACATTTTGTAGGCTTTTTTGTACAAGGGCATTGGTGTTTCCACACCAGGTTGTGATGCAACCCATTCAATACTTGGATGAGACTGCGACCAATCATGGGAGTACGTGAAAAGAGCTACTTTTCCAATCAGGTCCACAATCAAGTTTATAAAGGCAGAACTTTGCGGCAGCTTCTCAGATTTGGACAGTGACCCATCACCATGGGATACATTAGAAAGGGTGAATAAAGTGTAAGTGGGAGGACCAATCTTTTGAGTGGGCCAGTGTTTAGAGTGGCTTTGGCTCATTAGTCTTGGGCAAGATAAAGTACCTGATAAGTTTCTCCCTTTTATTCAAAATTCTTATTTCCTTGCATAGTAGTGTAATGAGAATGCCTCGTATGTTAGGGCATAGTAGTATAGTGAGAAAGTCTTCAGGGGCAGTGTTTTGTACTGTGAGTGAGATGTGGGAGGTCTGGGGTATCTCCAGTCTCCCGGATAAACACATTTGCCCCAGGTGCACCGAGCTGCAGCTCCTCAGAGAACGTATTAAGGAACTGGAGATATGACTTGATGACCTCCAGCTCATACCAGAGAATGAGGAGGTAGTCACCACTAGGCTGCAAAAGACAGATAACCATGTGACTGTCAGGAGAAGGAAGGGAAATGCATAGTTTATGCAGAATACCCCTGTGGTTGTTTCCTCTCACTAATATATATACGACTTTAGATACTATTGAGGGGGATAACATACTGGGGGGACTCTGGTGCTGTGACTCAGATGAGAAGACAGATGAAGAGGACTGTGATGGTGATAGGAGATTCCATACAGAAATGGAGACCAGATTCTGTGGGCATGATGGAGACACTTGGATGGAATGTTGCCTCCCAGGTGCCAGGATCAGGGATGTCTTTGATCAGGTACATGGCATTCTCACGAGTGAGGGTGAGCAGCCTGAAGCCTTGGTCCATATTGGCACCAATGACATAGAGAGAAAAGGGAGATGATCCTGAAGAGGGATTTTAGGGAACTAGGTAGAAAGTTGAAAAACAGGACCTCTGGGGGTAATAATGTCTGGATTGCTACCCTTTACCACATGCTAGTGGGAGTAAGAATAAGATGATTTAGCAGGTGAATGTGTGGCAGAGGAACTGGTGTAGGTGAGAGGGGCTCAGATTTATGGATCATTGGGATCTCTTCTGGTGAAGGTCTGATAAGTGATGGATTATATCTGCATCCGAGCAGGATCAGTGTCCTTGCAGGAAGGTTTGCTAGAGCTATTTGGGAGGGTTTAAACTCATTAGGCAGGGGATGAGAACCAGAGTGATAGTGCTAAGGATGAGACAGTTGGTTTTCAAACAGAAGCAATGTGTAGTGAGACAAGGAGAGGCTGATGACAGGGCAAAATTGCAGTCAACAGGATGAGTTGTAATGTAAAAGGTGGACAAACTTGAAAAGGGTGAATACAGAAATGTTACATTTGAATGTGCACAGTATATGGAATAAGGTAGATGAACGTAGCACAGTTACAGATTGGCATGTATGATGTTATGGGCATCATTGAATCATGGCTGAAAGAAGAAATTTATTTGGGAGCTTTATGTCCCTTCATGTCCTGACTAATCAAGAATCCATTACCTCCGCTTTAAATATACCTGTTTACTTCGCATTCACAGCTGAGTGTGGATGTCCTTTCTTAGATAAGAGGCCCAAAACTGTTCACAATACTCAGCAATCCTTTTAAAGCCTCAACATTACATCCTTGCTTTTATATTCTAGTCCTGTTGAGATGGATGCTAACATCACATTTGCCAACCTCACCATTGACTCAACCTGAAAATAAACCCCTAGGGAATCCCACATGATGACTCCCTAGTCCTTTGTCTCTCCATTTTGAAAATAATTTAACCTTTTATTTTTGCAACCAAATTGCATAATCATACACTTCCCAGCACTATTCCATCAATTCCTTCTTTGCCCATTCTTCTAATTGGTCTAAGTCCTTCTGTAAGCTCTCTACTTCCTCAAAACTACATACCCTTCCACCTAGCTTTGTATAGTTCACAATAAAGCTATCAATTCCATCGTCCAAGTCGTTATCACTCCCGTTCCCATCTCCCTGCCATACTGGTCTAAGCCTGCATGAACAATTCCAGCAAATTCTAACAAACACTAGGAAACTCTAGCAGGAGTTGATATGTTTCATTACCAACCTCTCAAAGCACTTCATCACAATGAATGCAAGTGCTACTGATTGATCATCATTAAGGCAGGTCACCATATTCACCAATAATTGAATCCTGCTTGAAGCAACTGAGTACCCCAGACTTCCGAAGCGAGGCGTTAAAATTATTGGTGAACAGTCCAGCCAAGTTGATTAGCACCATTTTCCTACCATTTTTTTCCACAGTCAAAGAGAGCAGAAAAGGCATTAAGCTCATTTGGGAGCAAAGCCTTGTTATCAGTATTTTGTTGAAGCTGTTGAGCATTTTCAATGATTCAAGTTTGCTCTGGAATTACCACTTCACATGAAAGATGACTTTACAGAGATCATACCAGGATCTCTGGTATTTAACTTGGTTGCCAGACTTGAATGTCACTGATCTGGTCCTCAACAGTTTGGGGATCTCATGGTTCATCCAGGTCTTCTGCATAGGGAAGACTGAATGATTTTGTGGGAAAACACTCATCTGCAACTGTTTTTATGAAGTTCTTTTCAACTGTTGTGTATTCGTTCAGATCCTCTGTTGTGTCCTTGAACTTGGCCCAGTCCATCAACTCAAAGCAGTCCTGTAGCTGAGCCTCTGCCTCCCATGACCACCAATTTGTTCTCCTGCTCCCTGGAGATTTTCTCTTTAACCTTTATTTAGGTAGGAGGAGGACAGATTTCATGAAGTGAGGTCTAGGCATTTCCAATCATAGTGTAACTGTTGTTGATTGTGTTGGGACCCCTACATAGGTGAAAAAGTGTCTCCAAAGACAAACTGAAAATGAAGGTGACATATGGGGACCAAATACTGCAGTTAGAGCTTTATGTATTGAAAAATGGAGGGCCAGCACTTTTCTTACATGAATGGTTGAGAAAAATCCAACTAGACTAGCACTCAATCAAAGTTCTCAGTGTGAAATCAACAGGGAATGGCAGCAAATGATAGCACTAACTAGAGATTGGCACAGTTACTTAACGTTAATGAGAAGGTGTTTGAGAAGGGGATTGGTAAACTCAAAACATAAAGGCCAGAACTGAAGTGGATGAAGCAGCAACTCCAAGATTCTATAAAGCATGCCCAGTGACTTAAGCACCACATCCTAAGGTGGATGCTGAACTACAATAGAATGGAAGACATTTTTGCACCTTTGGCAGGTGAGATGAGGTTTTAAAAGATTGGCTTGTCACAAGCCTATCTGCAAATAGAGATTGAGGAGTCAAGAAGGAAGTTTCTCATGATCAACACTCAAAATGGAAGTTCCAACCACTAACTTTACAGACAAAATTTTATGCCTGTGACAGATCGTCAGCCCCTTATGTCTATTTTCAATCCCAGGAAGGGAATTCCAGTGACGTTTGCTACCCTGTTACAATGTTGGGCATTGTTCTTAGGAACCCACTCTGATGACGTAGAGTTCAAGAGTACCAAACAACACAGCAACGCTGATGGCTTGTCATGTATTCCACTTTTGGCAACTGAGGAAGTAAAGTCTTCTTACTGTGACCCAATAGAAATGATCTACACAGCATTGGTGGACCAGTTGGCTGTAACAAATTCACAAATACAAAGAGAAACAAGGAATGACCCGACATTGTCAAAAATCTATGACATCACCATGCTCATGGTAAACCTATGTTTCTAGAGTTCTCAACAGGCCAGGACAAACTGTCAGTATGTCAAAGAACGCTGATGTGTGGATCTTGTGTTGGGGTTCCCTCTAAACTGTGCACCAGTGTTAGACAATCTGCATGAAGGACACCTGGGTACAGTCAAGATGAAGAGTCTCATCCAGAGCTACAAGTAGTGGCCCGGAATAGATAAACACATTGAAGTCTTGGCCAAAATGTTCAAAATGCACTCCCACAGTCTCTGTTACACCTGTTGGAGTGGCTATCATCATCATGGCAAAGAGTACATATCGACTTTGCTGGCCATTCATGGACTCCATGTTTCTGATTGCTGTGGATGCACATTTGAAGTGGTCAGAGGTTATACCAATGGAGTCAGCAAAGACTGTCGTTTACCTAAGGACTATCTTTGCAACAAATGGCTTACCCGAACAAACTGTGAGTGAAATGGACCACAATACATGTCAGAAGAATTCCAACTGTTCATGAAGGAAAATGGAATGTTATTGTAAGCATGTTTATGTCAACAGGGTTTGTGAAAAGGAAATTGAATGTCTTGTACACATACAGTTTTATATTACATTAATCTAAAGGGGGAGGAAGTGTAAGGTCTGGATCCATTTCTTTCAGTGTCATGACCCCGTGAGCACTACATGTTGATCTGTTGTCTGCACATCTGCATTGTCCCTCTCGCTTCAATGTGAACACACCAGTTAAAGCCATCTCCTGCATGGGTGCTTTTACTTAATTAATATATAGTTTCAAAGATACCACAGGATACAGAAGAAAGGAAACTATAGGCCAGTTAGCCTGATCTCACTGGATCGAAGGATGTTGGAATCCATTATTAAGGATAACATTTTGAAGTACTTGGGGGCACATAATAAAGTAGGCCAAAATCAGTGTGGTTTCCTTAAGGGGAAATCCTGCCTGACTAACCTATTGGAATTCTTTGAGGAAATAACAGGCAGGATAGACAAAGGAGAGTGAGTTAATGTTGTTTATACTGGATTTTCAGAAGGCAGTTGACAAGGAGCAACACATGAGGCTGCTTAACAAAGTAAGAGCTCATGGTATTAAAGGAAAGTTTCTAGCATGGATAGAAGATTGGCTGACTGGCAGGATACAAATAGTGGGAATAAAGGGGGCCTATTCTGGTTGGCTGCCATTGACACAGTGGTGTTCTGCTGGGGTTGGTATTGGGACCTCTTCTTTTCACATTATATCTCAATGAGCAACATGTTGGAACTGATCATTCTGTGGCCAAGTTTGAGGACAATATGAAAATTAGTAGAGGGTAAGCAGAGAGTCTGCCGAAGTACATAGATAGATTAGAAGTATGGGCAAAGAAGTGGCAGATGGAATATAGTGTGGGCCAATTCTGGTTGGCTGCCAGTGACCAACGATGTTCAACTGGGGTTGGTACTGGGACTGCTTCTTTTCACATTATAGAGTATGTCAATGAGTTGGATGATGGAGTTGATGGTTTTGTGGCCAAGTTTGAAGACAATACAAAAATATGTGGCAGAGCAAAACATATGTTGAAAGACTTAGATAGATTGGGAGAAGGGACAAAGAAGTGGCAGATAGAATGTGTTTGTCGACGGTTGTTTCTGACGATAATGTAACGTGTGGGTAGAATTTTATAGTGAGAAAACCATTGCACTGGGGCAGTTCCACTTCTCTAGCCTCAAAAATCTTGGTCCAATGGTACAAAAAATTGTCATGACTGAAGACTTTGTCTGCTGCAATGGATAACCATGATGCCTTCTGTGCCTAAACTTGCACTTCATTCTCCATGAAGCATTGCAGCATCGCCTTATTGGTGTTAGGTATTGTAGTTGATCTCATCCACCCAGACCACCAGAACTGTATTTTCAAGCTGGGGTAGGCATATCTCTATCTCACCAGGGTTGGAGATTGCTGGCTAACCTCACCTGGTGTAGCTTGCCTGTCAAAGTGCTGTACTGGGGTGTGGCTACTGTCGCATATGAACAGCTACTTGGAACCACAGGTGAGAGCCGAGTGGCAGGTGAGGATCAAAGGTGGATGAGCTGCCCCTGGGCAGAGCATGAAAAACTCACCACCAGAGTGTTACCCCTCCCTGTTACATCCCGCACAAACCAACAGCAGGTAGAACATAGTGAAGGGAATTGTATGGTCATGCAGTTTGGTGGAAGGAATAAAGGTGCTGACTATTTTCTAAACGGGGAGAAAATTCATAAAATCAGTGGTGCAAAGGATCTTGGGAGATCTTGTGCAGGATTCCTGAAGGTTAGCTTTTCAGGTTGAGTCTATGGTGAGGAAGGCAAAAGCAATGTTAGCATTCATTTCAAGAACACTAGAATATAAGGGCTATGATGTAATGCTGACGCTTTAAAAGACATTGGTCAGGACACACTTGGAGTTTTGCAAGCAGTTTTGGGCTCCTTATCTAAGAAATGATGTGCTAGGATTGGAGGGGGGGGGGGTCTAGAGGAGGTTCACAAGAATCACTCTGGGAATGAAAGAGTTAATATATATGGTGTATTTGATGGTTCTGGGTCTGTTCTTGCTGGACTTTAGAAGAATGAGGGGGCGGGAATCTCATTCAAACCTATTAAATATTGAAAGGCCTAGATAGAGTGGATGTGGAGAGGATGTTTCCTTGTGTGAGTGAGTCTAGAACCAGAGAGCATGGCATCAGAATAGAATGATGGCCCTTTAGAACAGAGATGCGGAGGAATTTCTTTAGGCAGAGAGTGGTGAATCTGTGGAATTCATTGCCGCCACAGTCAGTCATTGAGGGTACTTAAGATGGAGGTTGATAGGTTCATGATTTGCCAGCGAGTCAAGGGTTACGGTGAGATGAGAGGGGAGTGGGATTGAGAGGGATAATAAATCATGGTGGAGCAGACTCGATGGGTCGAAAGGCCTAATTCTGATCTTATGTCATATTAAATTATGGTGGTATGTTTCTATCTACCACAGAACTCCTTTCCATCCTACTACCAGCAACCCTGTGCTGATAAAACATAGCATAGACTCGTGATTATACAGTCCCCCTTGTAACTGTCTCATAACATTGTCTTTCCCCTGTAAATGTTGGAAATCAAATCTTTTTCAGGACAGCTTGTAGTGGCCCAACCTTGCTACATTGTCTGTGCTCCACAGGCCAAAATGTTGCTTAGATGTTACATTGAAAATTGTATCCATAATGACCTCATCAAAAGCAAAAGACAGCAGGCAGGTAGAAAAACGGTAAACCACCACACAAGATCAAAAGCAGAACCTGGATCTACGAGATTAAAATCAATGATGAAATCTTAAGCCCAATAGCTATTATGCTTGACTGTTCTTTATTGCTTTATTTGCAATCGAAGGATGATGAGTAATTTAAGCTACCAGCTATTACTATTACATTTGAAGAAAACATTCTGATCATATTGGCATGCTGTTGATATATGACATTAAAGAATCTAAATAGGAAAAGTCATATTTACAGCTTAGTGGATGGTAGCAAATATTTCCCAAAGGCCAAATACTTACTTTACAGTTGAATAATTAAATTGCTGACCTGATTAGTTATCTATGAGTGCCAGAGATAATAAACATATTTTGCTTCTCTTAATATAAAACTATACATTGATTGAGTTGTTTGTTTTGTATTTTCAACATAAAAATTGTAAAAGTTGGTTTATTTAACCTTCTACATGTTTCCATTTTGAAAATATAAGGTATAACAACTAGAAATGTACAAACTATGTTTATTTTCTTGAATTGCTTTTTAATATAGAAAGTATGGCAATGGACAGGGCATTTGGCTCACGATATTGTGACGATCTTGATGCCAATTCAAACTGAATATCCTCTTCCTGAGCTTCATTCATATCTCTTCATTTCCTTCATGTTCTTGTGTCTAACCAAAAGTCTCTTAACCTTCATCAAACTTCTTGACAATACTACTGCCACTGGTAACCCATTCTAGGCATTTACCTCTCTCTGAGTAAGAAACTTACCCTTCAAGTCACTTATAAGTACCCTTCCACTCAACTTTTAAAGCACATGCCCTGGTGTTTGGTATTTCTTATCTGGGATTCTGATTAACTTACCTGTAACCCAGGTTAGTTAAACCCAAAGTTGTAATGTTAGAAATCTCAACCTGCGGACGGTTGAAAACGAGGTTTACCGATTTAAAAAAAAGAGGATTTGAGAAAAACACTACGTGAGGGTGGAGCAGGGCTGAACACTGGATGGACAAGGAGAGAAACACGGCAACAATTAGAAGCTGAAGACATGAACTGTTAAGAGTGGAATTAGTAGTGAGTGTCTTTACCCTACTAACTTGAAACCCTCAGAGTGAAACCCCTGGAGGAGAGACAATAGCGATAAAAGATTTATTGAAGCTACAGTTATAGCATGCTGCAGCTTTAACGAGACCAATATCGGCAGAGGCCTGTGTCCAAAATCCCTACCGTGTAGTTGGGAATTAGTTCTGCAAAATCATTCCAAGGCACTTGGTCATGTTTTTGTATGAGTTTATGAAGTGAGTTTCTCTGGATGATAAACTATTTCATTCCAATGAATCAAGAGACAAGATGGCAAGCCACCCAAGATGAAGAACCAGCGCAGGAAGGAAAAGTGTAATCACGCAAAGGATTTAATACGGTTGGATTTACAAATTTATTTCCATTCAAAGAATCCAAATTTGATTTTCTGCAAAGACTTTGATATGTTACTGAATGAGATTTACTATGTCTAAAAGTTGTGATGCTGGAGAATTGTCATGAAAGGAGTTAAACTCCGTATATATATTTTTTAAAATTTGAATTTAAACTTGTAGATATACTTCCTGGAACTGAAACTGAAGTTAACTATAGTACTTGAGAATAGGAATTATATTTGGTTTTCTAACTAACTAGGGATAAGTAAAAAGGAAAGTTTAGTCTGTAAACTTTTAAATAGGGAATAACACTAGATCTCATTAGTTAGAGACTTTAGAGTAATAAAGGAATCTCACTGATTATAATTAAAAAGGAATTTGTTTTGGCTTGATAGCTAAGACTTGGAACCTAAACAGAATGTTAGAATTTTGAATTATTCTTGCTCATGTAAATATTTTGTACATATTGTTTTTTCCCCTTATGAACAAACCTTATTCCCAGAAGTGTGTGGTTTCTGTTCACTGCCTCCTTCGGATACTTGGGTTCTTCGGATGGCCCACTAGAACCTAGTGCAATTTGATTTTCTCAAAGAGTGAGGTGACTAGTCACAATGGTAAGACCAGTGCTACAGAGGTGTTACATATCTGTGCCTCTCACAATTTTAAGACATTAATCAGGTGTCTCCCCTGCCTCTGATGCTCTAAAGAACATGACCAACTGGTACTTATAGATCATGTCCTGTGATCCAGAAAGCATCCTGGAAAACAACTGTACTTTTTCCACAATGCCCACATCCTTCTTTTCATGGGCAAACAGAATTGCACACAATACTCCACATGCTGTCTGACTAAAGACTTCTGACTGTTCATCTCAGATGGTTTTAGGGAATGTTGTCTTTCATGCTACATTGAATATACAAACAGAAGGGAGAGAAAAATGTGATTGCTTCCATTATGGAAGAGGATGCAAATTGTTTACTCTGCTATCAGAGAACTGTAATGATTCTTTAAGGACCCAAGAACAAACTGGGAGAAATTTTATTTGCATTTTTCATAAATATACATGGAATGAACAACTGCAAACATTTGTTCTTGAAAGGAATGCATTGCTGTGAATTTTCTGGCCCTGTGTTGCTTTACAGTAACACAATTTCAGATTATCATTATTATATGGACCTGTTTGCTTTCCAAACCAAATGTTACCATCACATTAGCTGAATAGAGCCTGTTACGTTTGTATATACCAACTGCTTAAAGCAATGTCAAGATCACTAACAGTTTGGTGCCAGCAGTTATTCTGACAGCTGAAGCATGAACTAAAACTGTCACACAAAATCAGCTTAATGTGGACAAATTACTGCTGTCGTTAACTACTTGTGGACAGAGACTAAATCACATCTACTGCACAAATCTGGATGAGTGCTAAATGTGACACTTCAGAATTACGTTTTCAAACTGTTATCTATCACATACAATAGCAGTAACATGCTAATATTTTCATTTTCTTTTTAGCAATGAGCTGATGAATATTCTGTAATTGGAATATGATACAGTCATTCTCTGCATAATGAGTATTTCAAACGAAGAAGTGAAATTTACTTTAAAGAAGTTGGTTCATTGTGTATTTTTTTTCACTTTTTCAGTAGTTAAGTTTTCATATTGAACTAACTAAAATTTTATGCTGCCATCATCACCATCTGTAGATAACTGAAATCTGAGGATCCTGATGTCATCTGCTTGCAGTATCCAGGGGAAACAAGGCTGAGTTGCTTTCACAATTTTTATGATTTGGAAGGGACTGCATGTTTCTGCTGATAGAAAGCTCACTATAATAACAATTATTTCCTTGCTGTTAACCGCTCAACAAATGACAGGTTTTGTGCTAAAAAGTGGCTGGAACTGCCAAAATGGTTATGGCACCAAAACTTACAGGCTTGAAATTTTCTCAGTGTTTATTATATTCTGCTGTTTCCTTTCCACATGAACTATGGCAAGACCCTTGGTTTGGTTACAAAGTAATTTGGCAGCGTATGTGAAAATATTCTGTATGTCTTCCTGCCATAGTTATCTAGCATTTCAAATTGTATTTTAGTTGGATTCTTAAACATGTCTGCCATGTTTCTCTTATACTTTCCATCTGGAATCTACTTTTTCAACTACCTCAGTGTTTTATTTTATCTTATAATGTTGAGTTGGTACCAGACCACTGGAAATGACACTGGACAGTTAGTAATGGAAAAGAAATGGCAGACGAACTTAATAAGTATTTTACATCAGTCTTCACTGTGGAAGACACCATTAGTGTGGAAGAAATTCAAGATGTCAGGGGAAAATATGAGTGTAGTTGTGTAGTTGTTGTTGTGTTTGAGAAGAAGAAAGCTCTGAAGGTAGATAAGTCACTTGGGCCAGATGGACTACACCCCAGTGTACTAAGAGGTAGCTGAAGAGATTGTGGAATCATTAGTAATGTCTTTCAAGACTTAATAGATTCTGGAATGTTTTAGAGGACAGGAAATTGCAAATATCACTCCACTCTTTAAGAAGGAAGGGAGGCAGAAGGAAGAAAATTATAAGCCAGTTAGCCTGACATCAGTGGTTGGGATGAGGTTGGATCCATTATTAAGGATGACATTTTGGGGTACGTGGAGGCACATGATAAAGTAGGCCAATGTCAACATGCTTTCCTTAAGGGGAAGTCTTGCTTGATAATTCTTTTGGAATTCTTTGAGGAAATAACAGGCAGGATAGATGAAGGAGTGTGGGTTAATGTTGTTTACATGGATTTTCAGAAGGCCTTTAACAAGGTGCCATATATGTGGCTGCTTAACAAGGTAAGATCTCGTGGTATTACGGGAAAGATTCTAGCATGGATAGAAGATTTGCTGACTGGCAGGAGACAAATAGTGGGAATAAAGAGGGCCTATTCTAGTTGGCTGCCAGTGACAGAGTGGTGTTCTGCTGGGGTTGGTATTGGGACCTCTTCTTTTCACATTATATCTCAGTGAGCTACATGATGGAAGTGATGGCTTTGAGGCCAAGTTTGAAGACAATATGAAAATTAGT
This sequence comes from Hypanus sabinus, assembly GCF_030144855.1. Classification (NCBI taxonomy): domain Eukaryota; kingdom Metazoa; phylum Chordata; class Chondrichthyes; order Myliobatiformes; family Dasyatidae; genus Hypanus; species Hypanus sabinus. Next base: position 61,989,995 of record NC_082719.1, on the reverse strand, counting down.
AGAGGGTAAGCAGGGAGTCTGCCAAAGTACTTAGATAGATTAGAAGTATGGGCAAAGAAGCGGCAGATGGAATATAGTGTGGAGAAATGTACTTCGGTAAAAGGAATAAAGGCACAGACTGTTTTCTAAATGGGGAGAGAATTCAAAAATCAGAGGTACAAGAGGACTTGTGAGTCCTTGTGCAGGATTCCCTAAAGGTTAGCTTTTCAGGTTCAGTCAATGGCAAGGAAGGCAAATGCAACGTTAGCATTCATTTCGAGAGGTCTGGAATATAGAGCAATGATGTAATGTTGAGGCTTTATCAGGCATTGGTCAGACCACACTTGGAGTTCGTGAGCAGTTTTGGGCCACTCGTCAAAGAGAAGATATGCTGGCACTGGAGAGGATCCAGAGAAGGTTCAGAAGAATGATTCTGGGAATGAAAGCGTTAATGTATTTGATGCAATTGTTGGCTCTGGGTCTGTACTTGCTAGAGTTTAGAAGAATGAGGGGAGAAACTCATTGAAAACTATTGAATATCGACAGGCCTAGATGGACTGGATGTGGAGAGGATGTTTCCTTTTGTGGGTGAGTCTAGAACTAGAGAGCATGGCATCAGGATAGAATGATGGCCTTCTAGAACAGAGATGAGGAGGAATTTCTTTATCCTGAGAGTGGTCAGTCTGTGGAATTTATTGCCACGATCAGTCATTGATTGTATTTAAGATGGGGTTTGATTGATTTTTGATTCGCTAGCGCACAAAAGTTACGGTGAGATGAGAGGAGAATGGGGTTGAGAGGGATAATAAATCATGGTGGAGCAGACTCGATGGGTTGAAAGGCCTAATTCTGATCTTATGTCATATTGAATTATGGTGGTATGTTTCTATCCACCACAGAACTCCCTTTCCAACCTACTACCAGCAACCCTGTGTGCTGATAAAACATAGCATAGACTCGTGATTATACAGTCCCCCTTGTAACTGTCTCATAACATTGTCTTTCCCCTGTAAATGTTGGAAATCAAATCTTTTTCAGGACAGCTTGTAGTGGCCCAACCTTGCTACACTGTCTGTGCTCCACAGGCCAAAATGTTGCTTAGATGTTACATTGAAAATTGTATCCATAATGACCTCATCAAAAGCAAAAGACAGCAGGCAGGTAGAAAAACGGTAAACCACCACACAAGATCAAAAGCAGAACCTGGATCTACGAGATTAAAATCAATGATGAAATCTTAAGCCCAATAGCTATTATGCTTGACTGTTCTTTATTCCTTTATTTGCAATAGAAGGGTGATGAGTAATTTAAACTACCAGCTATTACTATTACATTTGAAGAAAACATTCTGATCATATTGGCATGCTGTTGATATATGACATTAAAGAATCTAAATAGGAAAAGTCATATTTACAGCTTAGTGGATGGTAGCAAATATTTCCCAAAGGCCAAATGCTTACTTTACAGTTGAATAATTAAATTGCTGACCTAATTAGTTATCTATGAGTGCCAGAAATAATACATATATTTTACTTCTCTTAAGATAAAACTATACATGGATTGAGTTGTTTATTTTTGTATTTTCAACATAGAAAATTGTAAAAGTTGGTTTATTTAACCACCTTTTACAATTTTCCATTTTGAAAATACAAGGTATAACAGCTGGAAATGTACAAATTATATTTATTTTCTTGAATTGTTTTTTAATATAGAAGGTACGACAATGGACAGGGCATTTGGCGCATGATGTTATGACAATCTTGATGCCAATTCAAATTAAATATCCTCTTCCTGAGCTTTATTCATATCTTTTCATTTCCTTCATGTTCTTGTGTCTAACCAAAATACTCAAGCTTCATCAAACTTTCTGATAACATTACTGCCTCTGGTAACCCATTCTAAGCATTTACCTCTCTCTGAGTAAGAAACTTACCCTTCAGGCCACCTATAAATTCCCCCCACTCAACTTTTAAAGCACATTCCCTGGTGTTAGCCATTTTTTCCTGGGAGAGCAGATTCTGATTACCTTAACTGTTTTACACGCTACACTGAATATACAAACAGAAGAGAGAGAAAAATGTGATTGCTGTCATTAAGGAAAATGATGCAAATTGTTGACTCTCTTTGTCAGAAAATTGCAATGATTCTTTCAAGAACAGAATCAGAGGAATTTTATTTGCATTTTTCAGAAACATACATGGAATGCACAAATGCAAGCCACTTGGTCTTGAAAGGAATGCAGTGATATGTATTTCATGGTCCTGTCTTGCTTTTCAAGCTGGGGTAGGCATATCTCTATCTCACCAGGGTTGGAGATTGCTGGCTAACCTCACCTGGTGTAGCTTGCCTGTCAAAGTGCTGTACCGGGGTGTGGCCACTGTCGCATATGAACAGCTACTTGGAACCACAGGTGAGAGCCGAGTGGCAGGTGAGGATCAAAGGTGGATGAGCTGCCCCTGGGCAGAGCATGAAAGACCCACCACCAGAGGTGTTACCCCTCCCTGTTACATCCCACACAAACCAACAAACCAACAGCAGATAGAACATAGTGAAGGAAATTGTCTGGTCATGCAGTTTGGTGGAAGGAATAAAGGTGCTGACTATTTTCTAAACGGGGAGAAAATTCATACAATCAGTGGTGCATGGTCCTGTCTTGCTTTTCAGTAACACAATTTCATTTTTATCACTATTACGTGAACCACCTAACTTCAATGAGTTACTCTTCTGTCTCTGGGATATATGCTAAATTCTGTGGTGAAGTCAGATATGATGGAAAGTGATCTTTGAAACATCTCAGACTTTTGCATTTGACCAAGCATGTTCAAAAGAATGAGACAAGCAGAAATACAAATGGCTGATAACTGGCAGATAACTTTCACTTTTAAGGAGGAAAGCTCAAATAAATTCGCCCAATTTTCTGACTGAAGAGTTAAGATTCAGATTACCACAGTTGTAGTTATCAGGAGTTTGAATGCAACATTATGTGCTTTCCTACATTATGGAAATTCATTTGTTTTGGTTTTGGTTATTACTATTGTCGCATGTACCAAGATTCAGTGACAAGCTTGCCTTGTATAGTGTTCATACAGATCAAATTATTGCACAGTGCATTGAGGTAGAATAAAGTAAACAATGACAATACAGAATAATGTGTAGGAGCTGAAGGAAGCGCAGTGCAGGTAAACCAAAAAGTACAGGATCAGAAAGGTCAAAATTTTATCTTATCACACAAGAGAAATATTGAAGTGCCTGTTAATAGTGGGAAAGAAGCTGTTCTTAAGCCTGGCGGTATGTGATTTCAGGCTTTTATGTCACCAATGGTCCCAAAAATCAGAACAAATTATCAAAAATGGTGATATTATTTTCACTATTCATATACTTCTTTAGATGGAGCAGACTCGAAAGAACAATCACTGCAACCAATCAGTTATTTGTGCTGAGGCTTGTTTGAGAAAATCTCTGCTCAATTATCTTCAGCATGAGACAACTGCTATACTAAAAAAGGAATGCCTACCATTCTGTGCCCAGACTGCATTTCCGGAGATCCAATCAGTTGGCTGTTCTTCTCTTACCTGCATACAGGCAGCGGCCAAGGAGGAAGGGTCCAAAGATTAGAACAAAAAGATGGTCACAGGAGGCAGAGGAGTGGCTGAGCGATTGCTTTGAGTCAATGGACTGGGCTGTGTTCAAGGACTCACATATGCATTTGAATGAATACACCACAGCTGTCACAGACTTTACAGAAACAGTCATGGATGAGTGAATCCCAACAAAATCATTGTCTTCCCTAAGACCTGCATGAAACATGAGATCCGCAAACTACTGGTCAGATCAGAGGTGTTGAACTCTGGCAACCAGAAGAGTTATAAGAAGTCCAGGTGTGATCTTTGGAAAACCATCTTATGGGTGAAATGGCAATTCTGGACTAAACTTGCATAAAAGAAGGGTGACAACATCTGTGACAGGGCTTGCATGTTATCACCTTTTACAAAATGAAATCGTGACAACAGGGCTTTGCTACAGGTGAGCTCAATGCCTTTCATGCTTGCTTTGACCATCAAAACATGGAGGAACCATCATGAACTCCTACAGTCCCTGATGATCCTGTGGTTTCAGTCTTTGAGTTCGATGTGAGAGTATCATTCAGGAGGATGAACCCTTGAAAAACATACGGCCCAGATGGGATACCTGGTCAAGTTCTACATACCTGTGCTGATCAACTGGCTGGAGTGTTCACTGGGTTCTTTAACCTCTTACATCAGCAGTCTGAGGTACCCACCTGCTTCAAGCAGGCTTCAATTATGCTGGCACCTAAGAAGAACATAGTAATTTGCCTCAATGTCTATCATCCAGTAGCATTTAAATCCACTGTGATGAATTGCTTTGAGGGGTTGGTGATGAAACATATCCACTCCTGCCTGAGAAGCAACTTGGGTCTGCTCCAATTTGCCTACTGTCACAGCAGATGTCATTTCATTGGCTCTTCACCGAACCCTGGAACATCTGGACAACAAAAATGCTAACATCAGGATGCACGTTATCGACTACAGCTCAGCATTCAATATATCAACCCCTCAAAACAAATCAATAAGCTTCAAGAACTTGGCCTCAATACCTCCTTGTGCAATTAGATCCCCAATTCCCTCACCTGCAGACACCAGAAAGTTCAGATTGGCAACAACATCTTCTCCACTATCTCCATCAGCACGGGCGAACTACAAACTTGTGTGCTTAGCCCCTGCTCTACTCATTTTACACTTATGACTGTGTGGCTAAGCTTGGTTCCAATGCTGTCTTTAAGTTTGCTTAAGCCTCCACTCTCATAGACTGAATCAAAGGTGGTGACGAATCAGCATGTTGGTGGAGATTGAAAATCTGGCTGAGTGGTGCCACAACAGCAAGCTCTCACTCAATGACAGCAAGAGCAAGAAGCTGATTTTAACCTCAGAATAAGCACCCGGAGACCCATGAGCCAGTTCTCATCGGAGGATCAGAGCTAGAGAGGGTTAGCAGCTTTAAATTCCTTGTGTTATCATTTCAGAGGATATGTCCTGGGCCAGCAGTTAAATGAAATTTTGAAGAAAGCACGGCAATGTTTTACTTCCATAGAAATTTGCAAAGGTTCAGTATTACATCTAAAACTTTGGCAAACTTCTATAGATATTTGGTGGAGAGTATATTGACTGGTTACATCACAGACTAGTATGGAAACATTAATGCCCTTCAACAAAAAATCCTACAAAAAGTAGTGGATACAGCCCATTCCATCATGGATAAAGCCCTCCGTACCACCGAGCACATCTACATGGAGCATTGTCACAGGAAAGCAGCATCCATCATCAAAGACCTTACCACCCAGATCATGCTCTCTTCTCAATGTTGACATCAAGAAGAAGGTACAGGAGCCTCAGGACTCACACCATCAGGTTCAGGAACAATTATTACTCTGCAACCATCAGGCTCTTGAACCAGAGAGGACGACTTCACTCAACTTCACGCCCCATCATTGAGCTGTTCTCATAACCTATGGACATACTTTCAAGAACTCTTCATCTCAGGTTCTTGATATATATTGCTTATTTATTTATTGATTGTTGTTATTATTTGTTTTTTTCTTTCTTTTTGTATTTGCAGTGTGATGTATTTGCACATTGGTTGCCTGCCCCTTTGGTGTGGATTTTCATTGATCCTTTTATGGTTATTGGATTTATTGATTATGCCCACAAGAAAATGAATCTCAAGTTTGTATATGTTGACGTATATATACTTTGATAATAAATTTACTTTTGAACTTTGAACTTTTAAATTACATTACATTAGGTACCTGTAATAAATGTGAATGATTCCCTGAGGGGAATCAATTAAGTGGAGTAGACTGTTGAATTGAAATTCCTCTGCTGGGGAGGGATTTGCTTCAATTAATCATTTATCACTTATCATTTAGACAATCAGATGAAAGTCATCATCATTGTATTAATTAAGGTTAGTTAAAATTAAAATCTGACGCAAGCATTACAGGCTCATTTTATACCAGTTTCTGTGGCGTGAAGTGACTGAGAGTATGAGATCCCCCCCCACCACCTGATAGTACGCCAGCCTATTGCAAGGTTAACTCCCAGCATTTTCTCCCAGCATTTTACCAGCACCCATTTTCAGCTGGATGGACTGGAGCATTGTGTGGTTAAGTGCCTTGCTCAAGGACACAACACATTGCCTTGGCTGGGGCTCGAACTCACAACATTCAGATCGCTAGTCCAATGCATTAACCACTTGGCCATGCTCCAGACAATTAAGGTAATGATCCAGAATTTTGAAATCATTTCCCAATTCATTGCGCATTTCATGCCTCGAGGAAGCTTCTTTGTACAAATTTGTAAACATATTTTCATCATTATACTAGTAACAAAACTTTAATAGAGTAAATTAACTGTAAAAGTCTTTTAGACATTATGAGATTATGTAAAATGTTGTATAAATGCAGGAATTCTTGTTTACAAACATATTTGGCTCCATAGTTGAGCATTCAGCTTTGCAATTGCTATACTCTTCATAGATTGAAAAAAAATCAGGGAAATAAAATGGAAATCTACAAACATAAGTTCATAAACCCACTTTTAATTTAGTGGTCAGTTATTTATAACTATAATGTGCATATGAGCTGTGATGTTGCAGTAGTACACAATGCCAGAAAATTTTATGGACAGACTTTCAAGTCATCTTCCCTGATGATAAAAGATAACCAAAGTTAGTTTTAAAAAGCATGGCCTAGAAATTTTAAAATAAAACTCTGTTTCCCTCTCTTCGGGTGTTTTCTGGCCTACTTAGCATCTCCAATACTTCCCATTTTATTTTTAGATTTCCAGCATCTGCAGAATTTTGTCTTTCAGTTTTAAAACAGTTATGAAAAAAGATAGAACAGGAATAGAGGTTAAAGTTCTTAACTAGAGCATGTTCAATTTTGAGGGCATTAGGCAGGATCTGACTGGGGTCAATTGGATGACTCTATTTAAAGGTAAAGAAACAGCTGAAAGGTGGGAGGCTTTTAAAAGGGTCATAACAAGAGTCCAGGAACAACATATTCCTGCATGGACATACCAAGTTCAGGAAACTTTGGCTGATAAGAGATATGAAAGAGAGATGTCTGATAGAATTAAACAACAATGGGAAAAAGAACTTCGATACAATATACCAACAGATAAATGGGAAAAAATTTTACAAATGGTTAATTCTTCTTCTATATGTGCTAAACATGCTTTAATACAATTTAAAATTGTACATAGAGCTTATATGTCTAAAGATAAACTTGCTCGATTTTATTCTCATATTAACCCTCAATGTGACAGATGTCATTCAGAAGTGGCTTCACTGACCCACATGTTTTGGTCATGTCCCACTTTACATAACTATTGGAATGTCATATTCGTTACCATTTCCTCAATTTGGAACATCGATTTACAACCTAACTTTATTACTGCAATCTTTGGTATACCAAATGAGGATGGTAATCAGTTTTCTCCTTCAATCAGATGAATGATTGCTTTTGTAACATTAATGGCCAGAAGGTCTATATTACAAAATTGGAAAGAAGTAAACCCTCCTACCACGTCTCAGTGGCTTTTTCAAACTATTTCTTATCTGAGTTTGGAAAAAATTAGAAGCACTATTTTTGACTCGTCAATTAAGTTTGAAGAAACTTGGGGACCGTTCATTCGACATTTTCATATGAATTAATTTGGCCTTTCCCAGACCTTCTCTCTGTTTATTCTTGTTCAGGTATGGAGTTCCAGAGTTCTTTGACACTATCATATACTTATAAACTGTTATTATTGCCCATGTTAGTTTTAGTTTAGTGTTTGTTTCATATATATATTTTCTTTCACACATCTCTAATTTTTTTTTCCTTTTTCTTTTGATGATTATTTTTGTTTTTTTTTCATATATAATTATATAGACTCGATTGATTAATGTACTTTTTTGTTGTTGATGTTTAATAGGATATTATTATCCTATTATCAATGTAATCTTAAGTCTACTGTATTCATAACCTATTCATTATTATGTTATGTTTTTTTTATATTTATATGAAACTCAATAAAAAGATTGAAAAAGAAAGAAAGAAAGTTTGGTAAGAGAAAAGAAGGAAACATTCATTGCATTTCTGTAGCTGGGTAGAAATGAATCCCTCAATTAATATAAAAAGTTTAAGAGTAGGCTTAATACAGAAATTTAGTAGCACAAAAAAGGGTATGAGATGGATCTGGCAGGTATGGTTAAAGATAATCTCAATATATTCTCTTCAGTTATATTAACAGTAAAAGAGTGACTAGGAAGAAACTAGGATGACTTGAAGTTCCAAGACTAGAGGGTGGCTAATTTATCCTATTGTTCAAGAAAGGTAGCCTCTAAACTGTTAGCATGAACATCAATTTATCTAACTTCTGGTAGTTTCGTCCTTCCTCCTCACATTTTCCATTCCCCATTTAATTCCCCTCTCATCCCTTCTTCCCATTGCCATCACCTCCATCTGATGCCCCTCTTCCTTCCTTTCCATCATCCCCTGTCTGCTCCTATCAGATTCCTCCTCCTTCAGCCCTGTACCTATCCCATCTTTTCCCTATCACTTCTGAGAATCTTACCCCCTTCCCTACCCTCTCACTTGGTTTCATCTATCACCTGCCAAGACGTACTCCCTCCCCTCTTCCCATCTTCTTCCCCATTCCTTTCCAGTCCTGATGAAGGGTCGCGGTAGGAAATGTCGACTTGTATTCTGCTCCATAAACATTGGCTGACTTGCTGAGATCCTCCAGTGTACTGTGTGTGTGTTAACCGTGATCTTATTAAATGGTAGAACAAGTTTGTGAGACCAGGTGCCGTATTTCTGTCCCTAATTCATATATTTGTATATTTATGATGGCTTTGTTAAACATGATTTTTTTCATAAATTTATGCTTATTCCATTCAGTTATCTTATGACTTGCTGGAATGTGTTACTTATTTCTTATTATTAGATTCTGATATATTTATCCACTACAAGAGTCTGTAGTTTCCTGTTTTCTCTTTCTTTTCTTAAGACCAGTGCTACAGTACATTTACTACCTTCCACAACAAGCCAGGGAATATTGGAGTATCAGAATTTTGGCAATATCATCTTATATGGTTTTTCAAAAGCTTAGGTTACAAAACAACAGGTCCAGGGATTGTGTTCAAGTTTAGTGCCAGTAATGTTATCACTACATTTTCATAGCAGCAATAAATAATTATTTTGACAATACTGTATCATTTAAGATTCCTATTCTGGATGCAATGTTTCCCAGAAGTGTGTTGCAGCATCTGGATATGAGCCAGAAGATGAAATCTATTCAAAATTAAGATCCCTCACTTCCAAACAAAGAACGATTGAGCAGACATTATAAATAGGTGTTTTATAATTTTCAATCAATGGTGCCGAAATATCAGACTCCCTGTGCAGAGATATAAATGTCCTGATGCATGATTCAAAGAAGGTTAGCTTGTAGGTGAAGCAAGTAATTAGGACAGCTAACAATATTGTTTATTGCAATGGGAATTGAATACAAATTAGGGGAGGTTATGCTTCAGATATATTAAGCACACAACAACTTTCCCATGATCTAACAGTATATTATTATTTTTTTATTTGTGAAACAACATAAATTAGTTGGAAGCAGTTCAGACAAGATTTACTGAACTAATTTCTAGAATGGAGAAGTTACCCTATGAGAAAAGTTAGCACTGACTAGGCTTGAATGTTTTGAAATTTAGAAGAGTGAGAGGGAACTTGATTGAAATTGAAATGATTCTTTCGGGTTTTAAAGAGATTGATGTGAAGAGGACGTTTCTTCATCTGGCAGAATCAAGAACCAGTGTTATACTTTAAACCAAGAGATAATTCAGTTGGCACATGTTGGCACTTGGCCTAGTGGGCAAGGCATCAGACTAGTAACCTGAAGGTCACTGGTTCGAGCCTCAGCTGAGGCAATGTGTTTGTGTCCTTGAGCAAGGCACTTAACAACACACTGCTCTGCGACAACACCGGTGCCAAGCTGCATGGGTCCTAGTGCCCTTCCCTTGGACAACATCGGTGGCGTGGAGAGGGGAAGGCCTGCAGCTTGGGCAACTGCCGGTCTCCCATACAACCCTGCCCAGGCCTGCACCCTGGGAACTCCAGGCGCAGATCCATGGTCTCTCGAGACCGACGGATGCCACACACACACAAATTCATTTAAGGAAAATAAAAGATGAATTTTACTTCACTCTCTTTGGTGATTATTTGTCTTTTGAACTCTCTTGGTCATTTTAAGGTATAGCAGATAACTTGAAGTAAAAAAAGACAGCAGATGATGGACATCTGGAATGAAAACAGAAAATTAGGCAGTGAATGTTTTCTGCATGGACTTTAGTAAGGCATTTAATAAGGTTAGCATGGGAGGTTGGTCAAGAAGTTTCAGTTGCTCAGCTTTCAGGATGAGGTAGTAAATAGGATTAGATACTGGTTTTCTGGGGGAGACCAGAGAGTGGTAGTAGATTGTTACCTCTCTGGTTGGAGACCAGTGACTAGTGGTGCGCCACAGAAATTGGTGTTGGTCTATTGTAGTTTTCATTTATATCAATGATCTGGATGATGTAGTTAACTGGATTAGCAAACTTGAAGATGATACAAAAACTGGGATGTAAGTGGACAGCAAGCAAGGCTATCATGGCTTGCAGAGGGATCTGCATCAGCAGGGAAATGGGCTGATAAATGGCAGATGGAGTTTAATGCAGGCGAGTGTGATGTTTTACACTTTGGTGAGACAAATCAGTGTTGGTCTTACACAGTGAATGGTAGGGCACTGAAGAGTGTGGTAGAACAAAGAGATCTGTGAATACTGGGCCATAATTCATTGAAAGTGGTGTCATAGGTAGATAGGGTCATTAAGAAAGCTTTTGGCCTTCATGAATCGAAGCATTGGATATAGAGGGGATGTTATGTTGAATGTATAGGACGTTGGTAAGGCCTAATTTTGGAGTACCACATGCAGTTTTGGTCACGTACCTGCAGGAAAGATGTAAACATGGTTGAAAGAGTACAGAGAAAATTTGCAAGGATATTGCCAAGTCAGGAGGATCTGAGTTTATAAAGAAAGATTGAATAGGTTAGGACTGTATTTCTTGAAATGTAGAAGATTTAGGGAAGATTTGATAGAGGTATTGTGACAAGAGTCCTTGACAAAGATGGTTTGTGCCTAAATGCTGGAGTACCCGAAGCTAAGATCGAGACACAGAATAAAAAGGGTTGAGCACTGACCACAAAACAAAATGCTCGATGATATCTTTGGTTGAGCTTACAATAGAGTACTGAGGCTCTGTTCAGGTGCTCTTTAAAAACTCAATTCTTGGTGCCCAAAACATGATTGCCAATTAGCAGGACAGTCCTGAATCTTTAAATGGGCTGATCCAGCTGTCCATGTTCCAGAGAGTTAGAGCATCTAAACACTGGAAGTTGGCACAGTTGGGTGCATTTTGTAACAACACCCCTCCTCCACGGCCAGCTCCTGATGACTCTTGAGTCGACTTCCAGACCTGTTGCCCAGGTCGCAAAACTCATGCTTGTCTTCTCTTGTGGTTAGCCTTTTTTTCAGCGTTCTGGGTAGAAGCCAACAAAATCTCCCTTGCCCTAGTCTGTCTCTCCTTGCGGTGTCAGACGAGATCCCTCCTTTATGTGAACTAGGTTGTGCGGACTCTGCAATTCTAGCTTTGAGAATACACTTGCCCCTTGGAGAATCTCAAAAGCATGTGTTCAGAGTGGAAGAGGGAACCAATTCTTTTTATTTTATTTTTTTATTTTTTTTAAATCTACAACCAAAATCAAAAATCATTTTTTTAAGATTTCATAAGATACAGTAAATTTGCATTAGATTTATAAAAACACACTATTAATTGTTTGAACAATGCAGAGATCTAGAGTGATGAGGTAAAAATAGCAATAGAAAATGTAGCTTTAGGGAAAAGGACAGTGCTTCTTGTGTGGAACATGCAGTTCTGGTTGTTGAGCTTCACCAGTGACAGGTCACATTTCACTTAGTGAAAAACTTTGAGAGTCTAATGTAGTTACGCTCCATGAGCCCCAGAGACTCGACGAAGTTCTTCAGCCCTGCCTCACCATCTTGTTGGTGTACTGACTTCAACTTTTCAAGACTAACCCCCTGCATTGCAAGTTTATCAGCAAGTTAAAAGAAAATTATTTTTTCTTTGAGCAGGGGCTGCAGAGACACTTGGCACTCAAGCTGAGAGATAGAAAACTGACTACTTTTCTTCTGTTCTGGAGTAAATTTAAGGACAGAATACAGCTCCTGCAAACTCTGCATCTTCTACAGCATTATGAGCTTTATAACCTTTTGAGAAATACTTGCACTAATTCAGTTTGCATATAGCTTTTAACCTCTGACCTGGGAACAGCATTCCTGGCGAGCCAGAGGGTGTCCAGGAATCCACTTATACAACTGGCAAACTGATCTTTCATGGAGAGCTCTTCCAAGACTCGTAATAGGATAGGGGCAACAAACTTCCAGATGTTGTGACCTATTAGCAAAGGGGTGCCCAGAGCCTTCAGGAAGTGCAGGAAAGCTTCCATTGTTTCCTGGAGGCTGCTGGTGGATTGAGGCTCCCCATACAGGTACAGGACCCCATCCATGACCTGAAATCCATTAATAGCCGATGCACCTTCTGAGATGGACTTGATGGGCAGCACGTACTTGTCAAAGATCTTCTTACTGCTTACTGCTGACAGCTGTACCATATCACAATTACTTTCTAGTCCTGTGGTTTCCAGGTCAAAGAACACCAGGGTCTCTTCTTTGTTCCCTGGAGGGCCATTCTCTTCAACGACTGTCTCACCAGCAGCCTCCATCTGCACTGCCTCTCCAGGTCCAGCACCTGCAGCCACATGGTCCGCCATGTATTTGCTGCTCTGCCCAAACTTGCTGCAGGACCCGGTCGCTTGCTTTTCTGCGGGAGACCTGCCCACTCAGGGAACCAATTCTTGATCGTTATGCGATTCAGTCCTCTATAATTAATTCTTGTCCTTTTCCTGTACAAAGAAGAAGCCAGCACCAGCTGGAGAGGTGATCCTAGGGCAAAAGCCTTCTTTATATACTCCTCCATAGTGCTTCCCTCCAGTAGGCAGGTAAGGAGATAAGGTGAAAGGTGAAAATGGGAATGGCAAATGATGAAGGAGGAGGGTGGTGGCCATTACCAGAAGCCCCTCTGGTGATCCTCCCCGTTCCTTTTCTTCCATGGCCTTCTATCCTCTCCTATCAAATTCCCCCTTCTCCAGTCAATTATCTCTTTCACCAGTCGATTTCCCAGCTCTTTACTTCACCTCTCTCCCTCTCCCGGTTGCCCCAATCACCTACTACCTTGTACCATTCTCTCCTCCCCCCACTTTCTTACTCTGACTTATCTCTTTTTTCCAGTCCTGATGAAGGGTCTCTGCCTGAAACATCGACTGTTCACTCCTTTGATTTCCCAGTATCTCCTGATTTTCTCTTCTTTGTGAGTCCCTCAGAAAGTGTCACGTCCTATTATTTTCAATGCTTCATTAGTCCCTTCCATCACGAGGTCAAGGGTAAAGTTATCTGCTGATGACAGAACAATGTTCAATTCCACTCAAAAATATTCAGAAAACAAAACAGTCTATGCCTGCAAACATCAGGACCTAGACAAAATGCAGGCTCAGGCTGATAATTGGTTGAAATACATAATGGTCAGACAATAAACTGCTGCTGTAAAGCAGAGAGTAAACACGTACCTTTGGTACTGAATGGCATTTTACTTTGTGTAGGTCACATTTGGGGTATGGTGTACAGTTCTTGTTGCCACGTTACAGCAAAAATTGACATGGAAGCTTTGAGGAAGGCTCAAAGAAATTCACCAACATGTTACCTGGATAAGAGAGAAAGGAGAGGTTAGACAACATGAACTTTTTGTTCTAGAGTATTGAGTCGCGGTGTGCAGATATGAGTTCAATGGGGCAGGAACAAGCTGAAACAATGGGACTACCTGGACAAACAGGACCATCCATACCTCGACTCTGTTTTATTCCCTCCGCTTCAGTCCCTTCCTACATACATCTGTGACACCTCACAATCTTTTGATCTTTTCAAGAATTTTGGGTTCCAGTCCCCATACACCTACACCCCCCATCAGGAAGACCTCAAAGCTCTCCATATTTTTCTGGACACCAGACCCAACCAGTTCTCCTCCACCACCACTCTCCTCCATCTATTAGAACTTGTCCTCACTCTAAATAATTTCTCCTTTGGGTCCTCCCACCTCCAAGTTCCAAGCCTACATTGGTGACCGTCCCACACTTTTCCTATGCTACATCGATGACTGCTTTGGTGCTGCTTCCTGCACCCATGCTAAACTCACCAATTTCATTCACTTTGCCTTCAACTTCCATCCTGCCCTCAAATTCACCTGGTCCAATTCTGACACTTCCCTTCCCTTTCTATATCTTACTGTCTCTATCTCCGGAGACAGCTTATCCACAGATGTCTATTATAAACCAGCAGACTCTCACAGATACCTGGACTATACCTCGTACCACCCTGCTACTTATAAAAATGCCATCCCCATCTCTCAATTCCTACATCTCCACCGCATCTGCGCTCAGGATGAAGGAAGAGCGAACGAAGGAGGTGTCCTCCTTTTCCAAAGAAAGGGGCTTCCCTTCCTCCACCGTCAATGCTGCCCTCAATTGCATCTCTTCCATTTCACGCACGTCTTCTCTTACCCCATCCTCCCGCCACTCCACTAGGGATAGGGTTCCCCTTGTCCTCACCTACCACCGCACCAGCCTGCGCATCCAGCACATGATTCTCTGCCACCTCCAGCTGGTCCCACCACCAAACACATCTTTCCCTCCCCTCCACTTTCTGCTTTCCGCAGAGATCATTCCCTAAGTGACTCCCTTGTTCATTCGCCCCTCCTCACTGATCTCCCTCCTGGCACTTATCCTTGCAAGCGGAACAAGTGCTACATCTGCCCCTACACCTCCTCCCTCACTACCACTCAGGGCCCTAAACAGTCCTTCCAGGTGAGGCTACACTTTACCTGTGAGTCTGTTTGGGGCCATATATTGTGTTCGCTGCTCTTGGTGTGCCCTCTTGTGTATCAGTGACACCTGACGTAGATTGGGAGACAACTTCGCCGAGCATCTACACTCTATCAAGTAAAACAAGCCGGATCTCCCAGAGGCCACCTATTTTAATTGCACTTCCCATTCCCATTCCAATATGTCCATCCATGGCCCCCTCCACTGTCAGGATAAGGCCACACTTGGGTTGGAGGAACAACACCTTGTATTCCATTTGAGTAGCCTCAAACCTGATGGCATGAACATCAATTTCTCAAACTTTCAGTAATGCCTTTCCCCTTTTCAACATTTCCCATCTCCTAGTCCCTCTCTCATCTTATCTTGCTCCTCCCCCTTTTCTTTCTTCCATGGACTTCTGTCTCTTTCACCAATCAACTTCCCATCTCTTTGCTTCATCCCTCCCCCTCCAAGTTTCACCCATTACCTGGTGGTTCTTTCTCCCCTCCACCACCTTTCAAATCTACTCCTCAGCTTTTTTTTTCTCTCCAGTCCTGCCGAAGGGTTTCAGCCCAAAATGCCAACTGCACTTATGTCCATAGATGCTGCCTGGCCTGCTGAATTCCTCAAGGAGACTTGTTATGTATATTCCTTCTTCAGTGATAAATGCTTGGATTACGCTGCCATGGAAGTGGTGGAAGTAGATATGATTGCAACATTAAAAGGCATCTAAAGAGACACATGAACAGGAATGGAGTAGGAGCAGATAGACAGACCATATGTATGTATGTATTTGTATATATGTATATATATATATATTTGTATATATGTATATGTATGTGTATATCTATATATATATATAGATATATAGATATATATATATATATATATATATATATATATATATATATATATATATATATACATATTGTATATGTATATATGTGTTTGTATGGCAAACACAGACAGAGTGGGTGAGACAGCCTTTTCCTGTGCTGTGTTCTTATTTGTTCTATGTGTCACAGAGACCTTCACCAGGAGTTGCATATTCTGTAAGTCACCTCCACGTATCTCCATACCAAATTCCACAGATCCACAGGAGGATGCAACACTTACTAATTACTTTGATGAATGCAGATCAAATACATTTATGAAGCTTGACTTTATTCAAGATTAAGCCATTCACTAGATACCCAGTGTACTATCCTCAGTTATTCCTTTCACTATGAGCATGCCATGTCTTTGGCATACACCAACTACATATGTCAGTGATCCTCCACTGGGTGGCACAGTTTTGTAGTTCGGAGGCAGCTGTCTCACAGCTTGAGCGACCTTGATGCTAACCTGCAGAGCCATCCGTGTGGAGTTTGCACATACTCACGACTGATGCTCTGGGTGCTCCGGTCTCCTCTGATATTCCAGAAAATGTGGCTTGCTAGGTTAAGTGGTCATGGTAAACTATCCCAGGTATGGAGGTGAGTGGTAAAATCTGGAAGGAGCTGATGGGAACATGGGGAGAAAGAAATGGGATTTGTGCAGGATGATTCTGAACAGATGCTTTATGGTTGACACAGACTCAGTGAGCCAAAGAACATTTTCAGTATTGTAAGATTATAACTCTGTCTTCATATCATCTACAAGATTTACTTACCTTGGTCATCCGAACAGCATCTCCCATACTCATGAACTTTACCACCAATAAAAACAAAGGGAATTTAAGGATAGGGACAAAACCAAATGCAGACTTTCCTCCAAATCATAGATAGTCCTGACTTGGAAATAAACCACTAGGTTTTCAACAATGGTCAAAATCCTGAATTCCCCTTCCAACAATTCTTTGAAAGCATCTTCACCAGAGGGCTAGCCATGATTCAAAAAGGTGGTTTACTAACAAGGCCAATTAGGAATGGGAAACAAATGTTATCCTTGGCAAAGTTACCCAATTCCACCACAAAGAAAAGTCCAGACAACGTACTATCCAGTGACCAATCAAAATTAATTGTTGGGGACAAAAAAGACTTCTGAACAGTGGTGAAAGGGAAAATAAAACAGCATCAGATAAATGCATAATCATCTGATGACCTAGGGGGTTAATATTTTTAAATTACAAAGGGTGATGTTTAATATAAATCTAAAGAATCTTGCAGGAGAGAAGGAGCACAGTTGGGTGAAGCTCTGGGGTAGAAGCTGTTCCTCAGTCTATTTGGTCTGGCTTTTAGTGTCCTGAACCTTTTGTTGGGTGGCAGCGGGTCATACCAGGAGTGGCCACAGGGTGTGTGGTATCTCTGGTTATGCTGATTGCTTTCCTCCTGAGTCTGATGGAATAGATGGTGTCCAGTCCTGGGAGCTCCATCCTGACAATTTGCTGGGCCCCCTTCACTACGTGATGCAGGTCTTGTCGTTCAGTGGCTGTGCAACTGGCATACCACACTGTTGCGCTGTTGGTCAGGATGGTTTCAATTGTGCTTCTGTACAAGTTAAGCAACAGCTTTTGTGGGAATTTGGCCTGTTTCAGCTTTCTGAGGAAGAAGAGTCTTTGCTGTTTCTTTTTTACAAGCAGCGAGGTGTTGGTGGTCCATGTCCGCTATTTTGACAAAATAGTCCAAGGAACTTTAGGTTTTCCTCACCTTCCACTATCTTTCCATGTATATGGAGAGGGGTGTGTACTCTGTCCTTTGATCTCCTGAAGTCAACGATCATCTCTTTTGTTTTAGAAGTGTTAAGGACCAGGTCGTTTTCCTTACCACTCCGTCAGATGATCCACCTCAAGCCTGTAGGCTGTTTCATCCTCGTCTGAGATCAGGCCCACCACTGTGGAATCACCTGCAAATTTAATTATGGAGTTGGAGGTGTAGATGGGGGTGCAGTCATGTGTGAAGAGTGTGTAGAGCATAGGGCTCAGCACACAGCCCTGCAAGGTACCTGTTTTTAAGATGAGGTTTTCAACAATGGTCAAAATCCTGAACTCCCCATCCAACAGTTCTTTGAAAGCATCTTCACCAGAGGGCTAGCCATGATTCAAACATCATGGTACAGCAGTTAATGCTGCCCAAATTCAGACCTTCATTAAATTGGGTTGATTCTGGGCTAGGATATTTTCTTTGTAGTGTCTGAATATTCTGCAAATTATCATGAGATGGGTTGCCTGTCCCACACCTCAAAGATGTGCTTAAGTTAATTGGCTACTCTAAATAGCCCCTTCCTGCTGGTAAGTGGCAAAAGAGCCAAAATAGAACTGTTGGGCATGTGACCAAGATTAAAATTTATGACCACAGGTATGAAAAAGATTGGGATTTGTGCAGGATGACTATGAATGGATGATTGATGGTTGACACAGACTCAGAGGACCAAACTAATTTCTCAGTGCTTGAAAATTATGACTCTGTTTTCATATCATCTATAAAAATTACTTTCCTTGGCCATTCCAATAGCCACAAGGACAAAGGAGATTGTGTTGCCAGGAACTGGAATGGACCTGATAAGTTGAATCATCTCCTTCTTTATTCAAGTATCTTAGTGACTTAGAAAAAAGACGATCAATTATTTCCATTTTCCTGCTTTTTTTCCACAACACTATATTTTTACTATTTCAAACATACATCCAATTATTTGCTTTTATTTAAGAAAGTACAGAGTTAAATCTATTTCTGTCTCCTTTTTAAATTATGCATTCACTGTGGAAAGAGTTTTCTCATTACCTTCACCTTTGTTATCAAGTCTACAGTAATTCTGCTGGTTTCCAACCATTACCCACTGAAGTATCTCTAACAACAAAAGTTCTGCATACAACTCTCCCTGTTTGGCAGAAAATAACCAATTTTTTTTAAAATTCATGACACAACCATTTTAATAATTACATGACTCATCTTAGTTAATCTTTTTCAGCACTTTGCATGACCTTGACAAACTTTCAACTATTTGATGCATATAAATGACACAAGGATAAGTTGGTAATCTTTCATTTTGTACTCTATCCATGCCTCATGATGAAACGGTGGAGAAGACTTGATGGAGACTGAGAAGCCAGGAGATTTGGGCTGAGAGGGAAAATGGATCACCCATGATGAAATGGCGAAGATGAGTCGATGGGCTAAGTAGCCTAATTCTGCTCCTAATTCTTACGGTCTTATAGTCATATGGTCCAAGTTGAAAAGGAATTTCTTCATTCACAGAGACATGTCATTCTGGAATTCTCTACCACTGAGATCTGGAAGCTGTCAATATGCGATATTCAGAGTAGACGTAGGTATTTATTCCATAAGAGAGTCAAGCATTAAAAGGAATATGAAGAAAAATGGAGATGCAACTCAGATCAAATAAACCATAATCCAATGAATGACATAGCAAGTTAAAGGGTAGTATGCCCTAATTATACTCACTTTGTTATGTCCATAAGACCATAAGTTCTAGGTGAAAAATTAGGCCATTTGGCCTATCGAGTCTGCTCTGCCATTTCATCATAGCTACTCTCAGCCACACTCTCTTGCCTTCTCCCCTTGTCCCTTCATTCCCTGACCAATCAAGAATCTATCAACCATAAATATACATAAAGACCTGGCATCCACAGCTGCCTTTGGCAAATAGTTCCACAGATTCACACTCTCTAGCTAAAGAAATTCCTCCTCATCTCCATTCTAAAAGGACACCTGTCTATTCTGATGCTATGTCTGTTCTGAGACTCTCCCACCATAGGAGATATCCTCTTCACATCTACTCTAGCAAGGCCTTTCTCCATTTGATAGGTTTTAATGAGGTCACCCTTCATTCTTCTGAATTCCAGTGAATACAGGCCCAAAGCCATCAAACACTCTTCATATGACAAGCAGTTTAATTATGGAATCATTTTTGTGAACCTCCTTTGCACCATCTTCAGTTTCAGCAAATCCTGCATGAAGACTCACAAATCCCTTTGCACCTTTTTGTATTATCTCTCTGTTTAGAAAATAGTCAATCCTTTAATTTCTTCTACCAAAGTGCATGATCATACAGTTCTCAACACTGCATTCCATCTGCCATTTCTTTGTCTATTCTCCTCATCTGTCTAATTCCTTCTGTAGCCTCTCTACTTTCTCAAAACTACCTGCCTCTCCACCTATCTTCATATTCTCTGCATACTTTACAACAAAACTATCAATTTGGTCATTAACGTAAAAAGAATCGGCCCCAACACAGGCCCCTGTGGAACACCACTAGTCACTAAAAGCCAATCAGAAAAGGTTCCCTTTATTCCCACTTTTTGCATCCTGCTAATCAGCAATGGCTTTATCCATCCTAGACTCTTTCCTGTAATACCATGGGCTCATAGCTTGTTAAGCAGATGCATGTGTGGCACCTTGTCAAAGGCCATCTGAAAATCCAAGTACACAATGTCAACCAATTCTCCTTTGTGGATTCTGCTTGTTATTTCTTCAAGGAAACAAAGGTTTATGTCATCATGTACCTCTAAGTACCCTAAGACCTCATCCTTAATAATTGACTCCAACACCTTCCCAACCACTGAGGTCTGACTAATTGGCCTATAGTTTACTTTTCTCTGCCTCTCTCATAAAAACATTTGCAGTTTTCCAGTCTTCCGTCACCATTCCAGACTCTAGTGATTCTTAAAAAATCATTACTAATGCTACCACAATCTCTTCAGCCATCTATTTCAGAACCTTGAGTTGACACCATTTGATCGAGGTGACTTATCTACCTTCAGATCTTTCAGTTTCTCAAGAACCATTTCCCAGTAATAGTAACCACACACTTCATGACCTCTGACACTAGGAACTTCCACCATACAGCTAGTGCCTTGCACAGTGAAGACTGATGCAAAATTCTTACTCAGTTGGCTTCAATTTCCATGACCCCCATTACTACCTCTCTAGCTTCATTTTCCAGTGGTTTGATATCGACTTTTACCTCTCTTACATTATATGTATCAGAATAAACTTTTGATATCCTCCTTAATATTATTGACTAGCTTACTTTCATATTCCATCTTAAAAGCTTCCCAATTCTATAACTTCCCAATAATTTTTATTCAATTATATACTTTTATGTTGGCATTGACTTCTCTTGTCAGCCATGGTTGTGGCATCCTGCTTTTAGAATACTTCTACTTTGGCATGTATCTATCCTATACCTTCTGAATTGCTCCCAGAAATTCTAGCCGTTGCCTTTTGGCCAGCTCCTCTCTCATGCATTTGAACTTCCCTTTACTCCACTATAATAATGACACACCTGACTCTAGCCTCTCCTTCTCAAATTCCAGGGTGAATTCAATCACAATATGTTGCCCTCAGGTGTTCTTTTATCTTAAGCTTTCTAGTCAATTCCGGTTCATTGCACAACACCCAATCCAGAATAGCTGACCCACTAGTGGGCTCAACCACAAGCTGCTTTAAAAAGCCTTTTCATAAATATTCTAGAAATTCCCCCTCTTGGAATCCCACACCACCTTGATTTTCCCAATCTACCAGTATACTGAAATCCCCCATGTCTATTATAACATTGCCCTTTTGGCATGCATTTTCTATCTCCCATTGTCATTTGTAGACTACATCCTTACTGCTGTTTGGAGGTCTGTATATAACCCATCAGGGTTTTTTTTTACCCTTGCAGTTTCTTAGCTCTTCCGTCCCTATGCCAGCTCTTTCTACTGATTTAATTTCAGTTTTTACCAACAGAGCCAGAGCCAGTAGCTCCACCACCCCCCCCCCCACCTTCCTGCCAATACTTTTGATACAATGTGTATCCTTGGACATTAAGCTTCCAGCTATAATTCCCTTTCAGCCATGAGTCAGCGTACTTACCAATCGGTAACCGTGCTTCAAGGTCATTGACCTTATTCTGTATACTGTGTGCATTCAACTATAGCGCCTTCAGTCATATATTCACCCTTTTAGATTTTGTCCGCCTTTTACGTTGCAACTCATCCTATTGACTGCAAATTTGCCCTGTCAGCAGCCTCTCCTTGCTAGGAGACTCTCTGCATGTTGCCTCTGTTTGTAAACCATCTACCTCATCTTCAGCACTCCAACTCCCCACCCTCTGAAAAATTAGTTTAAACCCACCCAAACAACTCTAGTCAACCTGCCTGCAAGGATATTGGACACCACCCCCCCCCCCGGTTCAGGTGTAACCTGTCCCTTATGCATTGGTTATACTTCCCCAGAAGAGATCCCAGTGATTCATAAATCTGAACACCTACCAGCCATGCATTCAACTACCACATCATCCTATTTTAACCTCACTGGCAAGTCCTTATATTTTTAGTAGAGATCTAACACAGAACAGGTCCTCAAACCCAGTGAGCTCATCCTGCCCAATTAAACCTGCATGACTAACTAACTACTAACTACCTTGTGGAAATTACTGAATGTTGTAAACAATTCAGAAAATATGGGGAAAATAGGAGATGAGGAAGAATAAATAAATGAACTTTCAAAAATGATAAACCACTACAGAATAGCTTAATGAATAGGGTCAGAGAATGCAGAGTTACCAGTTGGTTTCAAGGCAGAAAGCAAAGCCAGGGAGTAAAAAGTTACAATTCCCCATGGTAGAATCGTGGGCTAGGGTTTTAAAAATGCTCAATGTTGGACCCTCCAGTTTTCACAATTTACATTCATGATTTAGGCTAGAGCAGGCATGGGCAAACTACGGCCCGCGGGCCATATGCGGCCCGTTAAGCTTTTTAATCCGGCCCGCAGAACTTGATGAAATTATATTAATAAACCTTGTTAACGTTTTTTCCCCGCAATTCTGGCGTTTTCCCAATAGATGACGCACTCTATATACATTTGTGGCGACTCATTTCCTGGCACATCCGAACCGGCTCACAATTAGCCAGCGTTCCGGCTAAGGGAGATAGCCTGCAGGGATTTGCGAGCACAGAGCTTTGGAGCCTCTGCGCAGGGGGGCAGGTTGAGGGAGGCTTAAAAGTGAGGCTGGGGATTTCGAACAAAGTTTTTTTCTTCGACTCCGTGTCGTAATTTTAGCGCTGCATGTAGCACACCGCTACACATTGACCTTTGTTGAGGTGCAGCGTATTACTCCACATTTGCGCTTTACTCTTTGTTTGGCTCGACCTATCTGTGTGAACAGGTGTTCAGCGTCATGAACATCAACAAAGCCAGCCACAGATCCAAGTTAACTGACCAACACCTCAGATCCATCCTGAGAATCGCCGCAACAAAATTAAATCCAGACTTTGATGCACTGGCTAAAAAGGGAGACCAACAACACTGTTCCCACTGAAATTAAAAATAAGTTTCTTCGTTGTGTTATGTAAAAAATGCATTTGAAAATATTTTTATCAATAAGCCTTACATGTTACATGTCATTTCTGTTAAGTGATGGACATGAGTAGTGCGCAGGTGCACGTACATTCTCAAAATAAAAAATGCGCTCCAGATCAAATAATGCGCTCCGCATACTGGCCACTGTTCTGTCTTTGTGCTGGTTGTTGTTGAGTTTTGGCACAGGGGACAATTGAATAAGAAGGAGCAGGACAAGTAACAAATGGTTAATTCTTCTTCTATATGTGCTAAACATGCTTTAATACAATTTAAAATTGTACATAGAGCTCATATGTCTAAAGATAAGCTTGCTCGATTCTATTCTCATATTAACCCTCAATGTGACAGATGTCATTCAGATGTGGCTTCACTGACCCACATGTTTTGGTCATGTCCCACTTTACATAACTATTGGAAGGACATATTTGCTACCATTTCCTCAATTTGGAATATTGATTTACAACCTCATTTTATTACTGCAATTTTTGGTATACCAAATGAAGATGGTAACCGGTTTTCCCCTTCAATTAGATGAATGATTGCTTTTGTAACATTAATGGCCAGAAGGTCTATATTACAAAATTGGAAAGAAGTAAACCCTCCTACCACTTTTCAGTGGTTCTCTCAAACTATTTCTTATCTGAGCTTAGAAAAAATTAGAAGCACTATTTTTGACTCATCAATTAAATTTGAAGAAACTTGGGGACCGTTCATTCGACATTTTCATATGAATTAATTTGGCCTCTTCCAGACCTTCTCTCTGTTTATTCTTGTTCTGGTATGGAGTTCCGGAGTTTTTGACACTATCATATACATATAAACTGTTATTATTGCCCATGTTAGTTTAGTTTAGTGTTTTTTTTTCCAATATATATTTTTTTCTTGTATTTTTTAATTTTTTTTTCTTTTGATGATTATTCTTACTTTTTTTTCATGTATAATTATTATAGGCTTGATTGATTAATGTACAATTTTTTTTGTTGATATTTTAATAGGATATTATCTTATTATTAATTCAATTTCAAGTCTAGTGCACTTATAACCTATTCATTATTATGTTATGTTTTTTTTAATATATGAAATTCAATAAAAAGATTGAAAAAGAAAAGGACAAGTAGACCTGCATCTCCTACCGTTTTTGAAATAAAGACAGTCAGGAGGAGAGTGATGATGATAATATCTTGAAGGATAACGGAATTTTCAGTGCTTTAAAATAATAACTGTTACTATTAAAAAAAAGCTGTATTTTATTCATTTAATTTTCAGTGTTTTAAAAGTCATTTCAATAAATAGCTAAATACCATGGGACTTCAAAGACAGATATTTTGTTGTAATGCATTTGTTCATTTTCAATTGAAATTAAAGCACTTGTTTTCTACATATCCCATGATATTTTATTTTCTCTTATGAGGTGTATTACCAAAACACTCCGTCCATCTGCTCCTGGTCCAGCCCCCCTGTCAAATTTTAGAACCCTTTGTGGCCCACAAGTCAAAAAGTTTGCCCACCCCTGGGCTAGAGTCAAGAGCTGAATTTCAAAGTTTGCAGATGATAGCAAGCTTAGGGAATAGTGAATATACAGAAGGATTTCAACAAATTCCAAGAGAATGTTAATAAACCAGTAAAATGGGCAAATATTTCACAAATGAAGTTCTGCACAGATAAATACAAGGAAATCCATTTTGGTAGGATGTGTGGAGATGTTACTAATTGGTTGTAAGATACAATCTTGGTGGTCATTAAATATAAATGCACCAATTACTAAAAATTGCACAACAGTACAGCAAACCCTTGAACCAAGCACTGGTTTATTCCTAGAGGACACAACTGAAAAAACTGTTGAACTGGAATCTCACCATGAGATGATTTTTCTTCATGAATTTCCTTGCACCAAATGAAATAGGTTGCTGACTAGTGAATAGCATCTTAAGAAATTAGTCTACAGTACACTTAAGGGGTATGAAAATTGACAACAGGGCATAAGAGCAGTGAACATGGTATATGGCTTTAGTGGATGTAAAAAAACCTAAGAGACTGTTTCTACTCACAGGGACATCAGCTCTGAGCAGAATCATTGCAGTGTTAAATTTAACCCCAAATTAATAAAGCACAGGTTTATCCGCACTCCACACGTTTACAGGCTTCAGATTTAAAGCTGTTTGTCATAATGCCAAATATTTTTAATTATTTGACTGAACAAAAATGACGAGATTATCACAATGGCCCTAAATGGAGCTTAGGAGGACAATGGCTCCAAACGGTGACTCCTTTGCTTGCAACTTTGGGAACAGCTCTACTTCTATCTTTAATTTCTCTGTTTTTCCCTTTCAGGGTTCTTTTGAAGACCCTGACTTGGAGTTACATGCTGACTTCTGTTTTTTGCAGAAAAGGGACCCGATCTCGGGGTCTCACATGTGCCAAGGACGTGGCCTAGAAGACTAACGCACCTTCAGGGTGTCAGAGTTTCGTGGCTCCGGAGGTGGGCGGATTCGAAGTTGGTGCCGTTGCAGAAAACCGGTGTGTTGTGGGAGACGGAAGATCAAAAGCTGGGTGTGAGCCCAGAGACCCGAGTTCTTTTGGGCACAGAGCTCAGAGGCAGTGATGAAACATCGTAAATCAGCGAATTGTTTTGTTCTGTTTCCCCTCTCACTGTGAAATGGGCACACGTCTTTTTCCCTTATGAGGGAGAGAGGGAGCTTGTGGTATGTCGAATACTGGGTGAACAAGTCATCTTTGAGGTACTGCAAGTTTGTGTCTTTACTGATGCTTTGCTGCATGCTTGAGAGCTCGGGGTGGGGGGGGGTGCTGATGCTCTTTTACTGGTGGGAGAGGGGGAGTTGTTGCTTTGCTGCTGCTTATGTGCAGCGAGAGGACGGTGGGTGTTCTAACATTTAACTGTCATTCATTCTTTGGGGCACTCTGTCTTTGTGGACGTTTGTGAAGAAAAAGAATTTCAGGAAGTATATTGTATACGTTTCTCTGATATTAAGTGTACCTATTGAAACCTTTTGATTATTTTGTTTGGTTTAGAAATATAATTATGGCATTTAGAATTCTTTACAATATTTAACTGAATAGATAATATCCTGAAGCTGAAGTAATTTGGCTTTACTTCTCATATTTGTCCAAAATTACATTTCCAACAGTATTTAATAACTTCATTTTAATGCATTTAATTAATTTATGCATTTACTAATTAAACAACTTAGCTTGTTTAAGCTATTTATTGGACACCAGTAATAGAGAGCAGAAAACAAATTTGCATGTTTCCCTCATTTGCACTGAGAGAGAAAATGGAAGCCTGGGCAAGTGAACTGAAGAATGTTGAGCGTGTTTAAATTAATGGCTTGTAAACGCTGGTTGGTGGCCGGGGTGGCGGGCAACATTCTGTTGTGTGATCTTTTTTGTCTTTGCTTCATTTATGAATTCTTTCCAAGCACATAATATGCAACTAAGTCTTTGAGTATAAAATATTCATTAGAGCCCTGCACAAGAGAAGAGATAAAACCACATAATCACTACTAGACACAAGAGATTCTGCAGATACTGGGAATTTTAAGCAACACACACAAAATGCTGGAGAAACTCAGCAAGGCAGACAGGATTTATGGGAGTGGATGAGGTGGGGGACGGTGTGGCGTTTTGGGCGAGATCCTTCATCGGGTCTGGAAAGGGAGGGGCCAGAAGTTGAGGAGGGGGAGCTGGCAGGTGATAGGTGAGAACGGATGAGGGGGAATGTGGGTGGGTGGGTGAGAGTGGATCAAGTAAGAAGCTGGAAGGAGGTAGGTGGAAAAGATAGAGGGCTGAAGAGAAAAGAATCCGATAGTGCAGCATGAAAGAAAGGGAAGGAGGAAGGGGAATAAGAGGGAGGTGATGAGCAGGTGAGAGGAATAGAAGGGATGAGGGTAACCTGAATGGGGAATGAGAAAAAGAAAGAAGGAAGGAAGAGGAGAAATCAACATTCATGCCATCAGGTTAAAGGCTATCCAGATGTAACATGAGCTGTTGCTCTTCCAGTCTGAGTTTGGCTTCATTGTGGCAGTAGTGGAGACCATGAACTGACATGTCAGAAGGGGATTAGGAAGTCAAATTGAAATGGCTGGCCACAGGAAGATCCTGTCTTTTGCAGCAGATAGGGAGTAGGTGTTTGGCAATGGAGACCCCACTCTGCGCCCAGTCTCACTATTGCAGAGGAGGCCATACCTGGAGCACTATGTACAGTAGACAACCCTGACAGAATTGCAGGTTAGGTGTTGCCTCATGTGAAAGGACTGATGGAAGTCCTGAATAGTGGTGAGGGAGGAGGTGTAGTGATTGACATGCTCACTGGGATAAGGGCCAGGAGGGAGATCACTGGAGACAGGTCCGTGGACAAAGGAGCACGTAGAGAGCAATCCCTATGGAAAGTGGACAAGTGGGGAGCGTGAAGTGGTAGGATCCTGTTGCCGATGGCAAAATTACAGTTCATGTTGTGCTGGATACGGAGACTCGTGGGATGGCAGGTAAGGACAATGGGATCCCTATCCCTCTTACGATGGCAAGAGGGTGGGGTGATGGCAGATGTGAGGGAAATGGAGGAGATGTGGGGAGGGCAGCATCGATGATGGTGGAAGCGAAAACCGATCCTTGGAGATAAGCGGTTATCTCCGATGTTCCAGATTGGAAAGCCTCATCCTAAAAACAGATGTGATGGAGATGTGAATTGAGAGAAGGGAATAGCAATTTGACAAGAGACAGGGTGCCAAGAGGTAAAGTCAAGATTACAGTGAGAGTCAGTAGGTTTATAAGAAATGACAGTGGATAATTTGTCTCCAGAATTGAGACAGATCAGCAAAGTGGAAAGAAGTGTCAGAGATAGACCGAGTAAATTTGAGGGCGGGGGAAAATTGGAGACGAAGTTGATGAAGTTGACAAGTTCAGCATTTTTGCAGGAAGTAGCTCCGGTACAACTATTAATTTTGGGAGCGTAATCAGTATAAGCTCGGAACATGGACTGAAAGTCAAGCATTGCTAGGGCCCATCTCTGTGCCCATGGCTACACATCTAGTTTTGAGAAAGTGGGAGGAGCCAGAAGGTTGAGGTTGCATCCTAATGGGGGATGAAAGTGTACATGGACTGAGTGTCCATATTGAAAATAAGGTCATGCAGGCCAGGAAACTGTAAGTTATTGAAGTGATGGAGAGCATTGAAGTGTCATGGATGTAGGTAGGAAGGGCCTAAGCCAATGGAGACAAAACTGAATGGAGCTATACTGACACAATTTTAACGTAGCCTGAGCAGGCAGAAACAAT
This sequence comes from Hypanus sabinus, assembly GCF_030144855.1. Taxonomy (NCBI): domain Eukaryota; kingdom Metazoa; phylum Chordata; class Chondrichthyes; order Myliobatiformes; family Dasyatidae; genus Hypanus; species Hypanus sabinus. Next base: position 61,961,349 of record NC_082719.1, on the reverse strand, counting down.
AGGCCTACCGGGATGATTAGGTTTATGAATCTTAAGGTGGAAGTAGAAGTGAGAAGAGCACGGTACAGGAATGATGAGGTTGGCCATGGATGGGTAGTCACTAGACTCAATAAGTTAGCTGACAGTGCAAAAGACAATAGACTGGTGCTCCTTAGACATTTACCAAGATTCTGCCTGCCTCTGGTTATTTCTGGAATTTTCTCCTTTGATTTCAGATTTCCAGCATCTGCAGTCTTCTAGATCTCAATTGCCTATCTCCATTTTGGCTCCTTTTCATGATGGAGTTGCTTTTTCACCTTCCGCTTTCTTAAGGTTTTGCCAGCCTGCAGGGGGTGATCTAATGTTGAAGTAATTTTACTTTAATTTGAAAAATTGTCTCAAGGAATGAAAAAAATTGACTGGATTAACAAAGATGTTCCACACAGAGCTGCAGAAGCTGTTAGAAAAAAAAGGAGGAAGAAGCAGGGAAAGGATTCTTTGCAAGAAACTCTAGCTTCAGAGAGCATTTGTCTTAACTGAACTTTTGTGCCAACTGCAGGAATGAACCTTGTTTTTGCTTCAGAATGGAATTTGTCACTACTCATTATCTTCTGAAGCCGCAATTACAACAGGAAAGCAGGGTGAGAACTATATTGGAAAGAGAATGACAGTGATTCTGGAAAAAACAATTTTATAGCTCACTCCTCCCACCCTGTGTGTGGGGACATTAACCACATCCTACATTGTGTATTAAACTACTGTATAAATGAGGTAATTGAGGATCTCCTGAAGCTGAAAAAATATTTTCTTGTCTTGTCTCCTGCCAGTGCAGATAGAATGAACATAAGGGATACTGTTTTCCTGACACTAACTGAATATAATTTATTTTGCCAGATGTGAACCCTCCCGTCTTTACTAGCACCAGATAATATTCAATGGCATTATTATTGTTGATTCACCTGCCATCAAGATCCTGGAAGCAAGCACTGACTCAACTTGATTAACTACCTAAATACCAAAGGCCCTCAAGCATCAAAATCACAAACAGAGGAAGAGCTTTTATCATGGCAGGATTTATATATTTCATTCAGCAGCAGTCCTTTGTGTTACCAGCATTTAATGCACTCTGGCAAGTCAAAGGCTGACACTGATCACCAAGGCTCCTCAGCCAATGCATGCCTCATGATGTTGGGCACACACACACACACACTCTCTCTCTCTCTTACATTATGTGCTTGCAAACAGAATTACAGGGTTACAGTATATTCACACAGAAGACATTACTGTATAGAGACAGACGAAATTGAAACCTTAAGCAGTGCTTTGGGTGTCCAGTTTGGATTTGACCTGGGCCACTCTTCTTCAGACTTCACCACAGTTTGACCTAAACCTGGACCAAAAGGCTGACATCATATGTTGAGGTGAAAGTAACTTTAATTGACATCATGGCAGCATTTCTCTGAAGTCAGGGATCCTTGGTGAGAATAAACCCAAAAAGCATCAAAGGGAAAGCACAGCACAGACAGGAGTCTGAGGAAGTGCTGAGAATGTAACATTGCAATGGGGCACTGCACTGGTTCCTTGGGCCTGTGTCCCAGGCCAAACCATCTTCCTTCTACTTTACGGCCAGAAGTGGGGATTTTCACTAATGATTACACAATTTCCAATTTCATTCACAACCCGTCAAAATGCAGCAGCTCATGCCTGTGTGTATAAAGTCGTGGCCAGCATTAAGTCATGGTCTGTTGGTAGTAATAACTTGAAAAATGAACAAATTAATGAAATTAACCTCAACTACAACTTTCTCTTCATCCTACTGTTCTTTACTCCTTGTTCTTCCCATTCATTGATCAACACCTCAGCCGTTTTTCACAACAGCAAGTGCACATTCAATCCAATCTTATAAATATTTCAATCCACGTAACATGTAAACTACATTAATCTACATTAACCAACTTCCTGCTCCAAAAAAATCATCAAATTTCATGGCATCTAAATCAATGAAAATAAACCTGATTCTGATCTTGATTGACAACGTACCATTCCAAGTAACAAAGTTCAAAGTAGATTTATTATAGAAGTATATTTTCGTCACCATATACAACCTTGAGATTCATTTTCTTGCAGACCTAGTCAATAAATCCAACAAGCATAACAGAATCAATGGCCTTATAATCAGAGTGCAAAAGATAACAAACTGCAAATAGAAAAAGAAAGAAGAAATAATATTCATAATAATAATGATAAAGGTTTGTATATGACATTGAAAGTAAATTTGAAGCACCAAAATGTCACCAATCTCAGCACAGAATTACCAACAAATACAAAAATAATGAACTTTTGATCTAATATCTGGTCAAACAGGGTGACACACAATAAAGAAGCAAGCTGAATTAGGGAGGAAAAAGAATGCACACATGATTGAGGAAATGCAAATAAATGGAGTTACAATGGATATGTTGAAAGAGTTTATAAAAATAACCACAATGGTAAAACTACTGGAAGTGATAATATTCATAATTACTAGTATAAAAAACCAAGTTGCCTTCATCTGTACCTATTAATGCATGTTAATTTTCTTAAAAATCCTGAAAAATTGCCTAAATTTTTTGACAGAAGGTAAAACATATCGTTTACCTAAAGGGAAAATCGCAAAAGAAATGAACACCTGGCTCAAATTTGGAGACCTCTTCCCAGAAACAGAGGGGTTCCTTGTGGCAATATAGGACCAGGTAGTTAAACACAAAAAAAAATCAAAAATACATATTAAAAGACTAACAAATTCAAGATGATAAATGTAGAAAATGCCAAGAGAAACCAGAAACAATCCAATACAATACAGGATCCTGCAGCAATTTAACACAATCTGATTACTTGCATGGGCACAATCCAGTGGCAAACATCATTCATCAAAAGCTTGCTTTAAAATACGAACTCAAATAAAATCACACCTTATTATTAATATAGGCCTGATCCAGTTTTAGAATTAGAATACTACAGATTATATTATATTACAGCTAAGACAATCCATAATAACTATCCAGATATAATAATACAGGATAAACAAGCAAGAACACTTTCCTTAACATATACAGTCGGCCCTCCTTACTCGCGGGGGATTGGTTCCGGGACCCCCCGTGGATACCAAAAAACACAGATGCTCAAGTTCCTTATTTAACCTGTCTCAGTGCAGTGAACTTTAGGACCCGGTGGAGCTCGGGACCCGCTGCCCACAGTGTTTCTGTTCCATTGACGTAAAACGATCACGATTGAAAATAAAGTGGAAATAATAAAGCGATTCGAAAGAGGTGAAATGCCATCAGTCATTGGAAAAGCGTTAGGCTACAGTCAGTCAACAATCAGAATAATTTTGAAGGATAAAGTGAGCATGTGAAGGCCCTGCCCCAAAGAAAGCTACAATTATTACTAAACAATACAGTAGTTTAATTATTGAAATACATATGTTTCTTAAGTGTTTTATATGCATAGAATGGTAAAATACATACTATATACTAAGACAAATGTTGACTTAGAGAACTTCGGTTTTTTTTTCGATTCCTGATCCGTGGTAACCTATGCACATCCTCTCGTATACTTTAAATCATCTCTAGATTACTTATAATACCTAATACAATGTAAATGCTATGTAAATACTTGTTATACTGTGTTAACTAGGGAATAATGACAAGAAAAAAAAGTCTGTACATGCTCAAACGACAAGTGCTGGAGAGAGAACTTCCAGGTGTTCCTGATCTGCAGCTGGTTAAATCCGCGCATGTGGAACCCGCAGATAAGACTGCATAGCCATTTCGAACGTACATCTATTACAGAATTCAATAAGCAAAAAACACCGGGAACATGCTGAATTAAAAGAGGAAATTGAAAAACTGTTATACAAGTTTTCACTATCCCAATCTACAATTGGTGTAATCCCAAAGGTACTACACAATAGTATTAAACAATTAGGGCACCACATTAATATCTATGTAGATCTTCAGAAAACCACAATACTAAACATCTCTAGAATAGTCCCAAAGTTCCCAGCAATTGACAGATGTGCATGCCTGATTATTCCTGTACCTCAGGTTTTACCAGTTTGAGCTGATAAAAAATAAAAATAATAAATTGATACATGCATACATTAATAAATAGATAGATAAATAAATAAACAAGCAATAAGTATCAAGAACATAAGAGGAAGAGTCTTGAAAGTGAATCCATAGTTTGTGAGAAGATTTCAGTGATTGGGCATTTGAAGTTGAATGAAGTTATCCCCTTTGGTTCAAGTGCCTAATGGTTGAGGGATAATAACTGTTACTGAAACTGGTGATATGAGTCTTGAGGCTCCTCAATTTTCTTTCTGATGGCAGCCGCAAAATGAGAGCATAACCTAGGTGGTGGGGGTCCTTGATGACAGATGCTGCTTTCCTGTGCCAATGCTTCATATACATGTGCTCAACAGTGGGGAGGGCTTCACCCAGATGGACCGAGCTACATCCATTTCTTTTTGTTGGATTTTCAGTTCAAGGGCATTGGTGTTTCTGTAGCAGGCTGTGATGCAGCCAGTCAATACATTCCCTGCAACACGTCTATAGAAGTTTGTTAAAGGTTTAGATGCAATGCAAGTATCCAAAAACTCCTAAGGAGGTAGAAGTGCTATCATGCTTTCTTTGTAATAGCACTTAAGTGTTGGGCTCAGGATGTTTCCTCTGAATTATAACACTGAAGAATTTAAAGTTGTTGACCCTCTCCAATTCTGATACTCCAATGAGGACTGGTTCATGGACCTCTGATTGACTCCTACTGAAGTCAATAATTAGCTCCTTGTTTGTGCTAAAATTGAATAATAGCTTATTGTTATGGCACCACTCAGATGGATTTTCATTCATCACCATCTTTGATTCGGCCTATGACATTGGTGTTAGCAGCAAACTTGAATATGGCATCAGAGCTGTGCTTAGTCTCACAGTCGAGAGCATAACGCAAGTAGAGCAGGGGGAAAAGCACACAGCCTTGTGGTGCGCCTGAGCTGATGAAGATTGTGGAGGAGATGTTTTTGCCAATCTGAAATGACTGGGGTCAGCAGGTGAGGAAATCGAGGATCCAATTGTAAAAGGAGGTATTGAGACCAAGTTTTTGAAGGTTATTGATTTGTTTTGGCGTGTTGATATCAGTATTGAATGCTGAGCTGTATTTGATAAAGAGCATACTGATGTTAGCATCTTTGCTGTCCATATGTTCTGGGGTTGAGTGAAGAGCTAATGAAATGGCATCTGCTGTGGACATGTTATGCCAGTAGGCCCATTGGAGAGGATCCAAGTTGCCTTTCAAGCAAGAGTTGATGTTTCATCACCAAAATTCAAAACAGTTCATTGCTATGGATTTAAGTGCTACTGTATGATAGTCATTGAGGGAGGTTACCATGCTCTTCATTGGCACCAGTATAATTAAAGCCTGCTTGAAGATGGTGGATACCGCAGATTGCTGAAGCGCGAAGTTAAAGAACTCAGTGAACACTCCAGCCAGTTGATCAGCACAGGTATGTAGAACTTGACCAGGTATCCCATCTGGGCTGTATGTTTTTCAAGGGTTCATCCTCCTGAATGATACTCTCACATCGAACTCAAAGACTGAAACCACAGGATCATCAGGGACTGTAGGAGTTCATGATGGTTCCTCCATGTTTTGATGGTCAAAGCAAGCATGAAAGGCATTGAGCTCACCTGTAGCAAAGCCCTGTTGTCACGATTTCATTTTGTAAAAGGTGATAACAAGCAAGCCCTGTCACAGATGTTGTCACCCTTCTTTTATGCAAGTTTAGTCCAGAATTGCCATTTCACCCATAAGATGGTTTTCCAAAGATCACACCTGGACTTCTTATAACTCTTCTGGTTGCCAGAGTTCAACACCTCTGATCTGACCAGTAGTTTGCGGATCTCATGTTTCATGCAGGTCTTAGGGAAGACAATGATTTTGTTGGGATTCACTCATCCATGACTGTTTCTGTAAAGTCTGTGACAGCTGTGGTGTATTCATTCAAATGCATATGCGAGTCCTTGAACGCAGCCCAGTCCATTGACTCAAAACAATCGCTCAGCCACTCCTCTGCCTCCTGTGACCATCTTTTCGTTCTAATCTTTGGACCCTTCCTCCTTGGCCGCTGCCTGTATGCAGGTAAGAGAAGAACAGCCAACTGATTGGATCTCCGGAAATGCAGTCTGGGCACGGAATGGTAGGCATTCCTTTTTTAGTATAGCAGTTGTCTCATGCTGAAGATAATTGAGCAGAGATTTTCTCAAACAAGCCTCAGCACAAGTAACTGATTGGTTGCAGTGATTGTTCTTTCGAGTCTGCTCCATCTAAAAAAGTATATGAATAGTGAAAATAATATCACCATTTTTGATTATTTGTTCTGATTTTTGGGACCATTGGTGACATAAAAGCCAGAAATCACATACCGCCAGGCTTAAGAACAGCTTCTTTCCCACTATTAACAGGCACTTCAATATTTCTCTTGAGTGATAAGATTAAATTTTGACCTTTCTGATCCTGTACTTTTTGGTTTACCTGCACTGCGCTTCCTTCAGCTCCTACACATTATTCTGTATTGTCATTGTTTACTTTATTCTACCTCAATGCACTGTGCAATAATTTGATCTGTATGAACACTATACAAGGCAAGCTTGTCACTGAATCTTGGTACATGCGACAATAGTAATAACCAAAACCAAAACAAATGAATTTCCATAATGTAGGAAAGCACATAATGTTGCATTCAAACTCCTGATAACTACAACTGTGGTAATCTGAATCTTAACTCTTCAGTCAGAAAATTGGGTGAATTTATTTGAATTTTCCTCCTTAAAATTGATACCTCAGATTGCTGAAGTGCAAAGTTAAAGAACTCAGTGAACACTCCAGCCAGTTGATCAGCACGGATCTTTAGAACCTGGCCCAGTAGCCCATCTGGACTGAATGCTTTCCATGGGTTCACCCTCCTGAATTATACTCTCCCACTGACCTCGAAGACTGCAATCACAGGATTGTCGGGAACAATGGGAGTTTGTGATGATGCCTGCATGTTTTGACTATCAAAGTGAACACAGAAGAAGGCATTGAGCTCATCTGTAAGTGAAGCCCTGTTGTCACCTCTGTTGCTTGATTTTACTTTATAGTAGGTGATAGCATTCAAGCCATGCCCAAATTGTGAAGCATCCTTCATTGATTCCAGTTTCATTTGGAACTGCCGCTTTGCCAGTGAGTTGGTTTTCCAGAGAATGTTTTTGGACCTCTTGTAACTTTCTTAGTCACCAGACTTGAATGCCTCTTGAATCTCAGCAGATTGCAGATATCATGGTTCATTGAAGACATAAGACCATAAGACATAGGAACAAAATTAGGCCATTCAGCCCATTGAATCTGTTCCACCATTCCATCATGGCTGATCCCAGATCTCACTCAACCCCATGTACCTGCCTTCTCACCATATCCTTTGATACCTGTACCAATAAGGAAACTATTATCTTCTGCCTTAAATATACACACATACTTAGCCTCCACCACAGTCTGTGGCAGAGCATTCCAAAAATTCACTACCCTTTGGCTAAAGAAATTTCTCCCTAGGTGTTCTAAAAGGCCGTCCCTCAAATTTGAGGCTATGCCGTCTAGTTCTGGGTACCCTTACCAGAGGAAACGTCCTCTCCAAATCGACCTTACCTAATCCTTTCAACATTCGGTAGGTTTCTTTGAGATCTCCCCACATTCTAATATGTTAACCCTTTAATTCCCAGAATTAACCTCATGACCCTCCTCTGGACTGTCTCCAATGACAACACATCTTTTCTGGGATAAATGTGCCAAACCTACTGATAATACGTTACCTGACTAGTGTCTTATAAAAGATCAACATTATCTCCTTGCTTTTATATTCTATTCCCCTTGAAATAAATGTCAACATTGCATTTGTCTTCTTTACCACAGACTCAACCTGTAAATTAACCATCTGGGGGTCTTACATGAGGATTCCTAAGTCCCTCTGCACCTCTGATATTTGAATTTTCTCCTCATTTAGACAATGGTTTGCACTACTGTTTTTATCAAAATTCATTATCACACATTTCCCAACACTGTATTCCATCTGCCACCTTTTTGGCCCATTCTTCCAATTTGTCTGAGTCCTGCTGCAATCGCATTGCTTCCTCAGCACTACCTACCCTTCCACCTATTTTCATATCATCCGCAAACTTTGCAAAAAAGCCATCAATTCCATTATTCAAATCATTGCCAAACAATGTGAAAAGTAGTGTTCCCATACTGACCCCTGTGGAACACCACTAGTCACTGGCAGCCAACCAGAAAAAGGCCCCTTTTATTCCCACCCGCTGCCTCTTGCCTGTCAGCCATTCCTCTATCCACACCAGTATATTTTCTGTAACACCATAGGATTTTATCTTATCGAATGTTTTCTGAAAATCCAAGTAAATGACATCCACTGCCTCTCCTTTGTCCACTCTGTGTGTTACTTCCTCAAAGAACTCTTAACAGAATTATCAGGGAAAATTTCCCCTTACAGAAACAATGCTGACTTTGACTTATTTTATCATTAGTCTCCAAATACCTTGAAACCTCGTCCTTAATAATAGACATGCTCCCAACCACTGTTAGGCTAACGGGCATATAATTTCCTTTTTTTGCCTTCCTCCCTTCTTAAAGAGAGGGGTGATTTTCCAGTCCCCTGGACCATGCCAGAACCAGATGGTGACACCTGTACCATCTGTTATCTCTTCAGCAACCTCTTTCAGGACTCTGGGATGTAGTCCATCTGGTCCAGGTGACTTATCGACTTTAAGACCTTTTGAGTTTGCCTGGCACTTTTTCCTTTGTAATAGCAATGGTACTCACTCCTGCTCTCTGACACTCATGAGCCTCTGACACACTGCTAGTGTCTTCTACAGTGAAGACAGTTGCAAAGTACCCATTAAGTTCATCGGCCCTTTCTTTGTCCCTGGTTGGGGAAGACTCTGAATTACTTTGTGGGGAGACCCTTGTCTACAACAGTTTTGTTAAGGTTCTGCAACAGGACTACTGCAAATTACAACCTGCACTATCTATATTGCCTCTTCACTACCATATCACAGAGTCCTCTGCATCTGTGTTCAGTGTGGTGATAATGCCAGCATGTAAAGATGCAGTGGGTGGTTACCCCTGTACTCATGGCTGTCAGTGTAAGAGTGTGTGATTACATCTTTTAACTCTGCCAGCTCCTTTTCTTCTTCCTACACTGTGTACCTGAAATGTGAAAAGAACAAAAGCTATCTTCTGATGAGGAGCAGAGGGAGAAAAAAATTCACTTTTATACTAAAGAGCTGTCAGAGGAAAGTGGAAGTGGAATCCTAGATGAAAGGAAATAAACAGGTATTCTTATTATCAATTTCCCCTGCTCCGCAGTGACGATGTGCTCAGTGATCTCCTTATGTTGGCCAGCAACTTCTAACCTTACATCTAGTCACTTCTTAGCACATTAGTACTTTGCCACTGGCTCCTGGTATACACAACCTTCTCTTACCAGAAAGATGAAAGAGTGCCCAAAAGCATTGTGTAATATACTCCATTGCCACTTTATTAGGCACACCTGCTCATTAATGCAAATATCTAATTAGCCAATCATATGGCAGCAAATCAGTGCATGAAAACATGTAGACATGATCAAGAGGTTCAGTTGTTGCTCAGACTAAATATCAAAATGGGAAAGAAATGTGATCTAAGTGAATTTGAGCATGGAATGATTGTTGATGCCAGTCTGGGTGGTTTGAGCATCTTGGAAACTACTGATCTCCTGGGATTTCACACACAAGGGTTCCTTGGGTTTACAGAGAATGGTGTGATGAAGTGGCAGATCTGTGAGCGAAAATGTGATGTTAATAAGGCAGATTATAATGGCCAGACTGGTTTACACTGACAGGAAGGTGACAGCAACTCAGATAACCATGTGTTATAACAGTGGTGTGCAGGGGAGCATCTCTGAACACACATGTCAAATTTTGAAGTGGATAGGCAAAGAAAATGATGAACATATACTCAGTGGCCTTTTTATTATTTACTGGTGGTTCCTAATAAAGTGGCCTACTTGTGTATGTTGGAATAGGGCAACGGTCAATATTGATTAGCTGTTAGTGTATGTGTGTCATTACTTTTAGATCAAAACGTGTGAAGGATGGGACAGAGCATGTGAATTGAGGTTCACTACTGACAGATAGAAAGTGTGTGTGTGTGTGTGTGTGTGTGTGTGTGTGTGTGTGGTACATTTAATCAGATATATCACCCATAGAAGAACTCGTTGACCATTACAATGTTAGATTGCTATATTTCATCTTGCACAGCCTCCACTCTTGGAGGAACAATTCTTTTATTATTTGTTGAAGATGCTTCTGAGGTAGTGTCTGGAGGGGCATATTGCAGGTGCAAAATGCCTCTCCTGCTTTCCATATCTGGTATCATGACCTCCAAAGAATGATCAGGATTGCCAGTTTTCTCATAAGTACAGCCAATTCGCTTTTCAGAGTTGTCATGATGTACGCTGCAATGTCATAACAGCTCATTACAGTAACCCCACCCCCCATGGCCGGCGCACGATGGCCGAGCAAGACCTAGGGAACTCGAGAGGAAACGAGGAACCCTTGAGAGAACTAGAAATCTCATGAGAGATCTGGAAACTCTAAGAGAGACCTGGGAACCTCGAGGCAGACTTGGGAACCTTGAGGCAGACCTGAGAATTGCCAATCAGACTTGGGAACCTCAAGAGACAAAGAACACCGAGTAGATCTTGAATAAACCTTGGAAAGCTGCCATAAATCTCAGAAACCTGGAGGACCATGGGAAACCTGGAAAACTTTGACGACCTTGAGAACCTTGGACACTTAGACCTGGAAAAGGCCTTGAATGGAGTCTAGTGAAGCTTGGAACATGGAATGTGGACTTACAAAATTTGGAACATTCACAAGAAGAGTTCAGAACATGGACTTGATAAATTGGAATGTAGACTCTGAATGAGGATTTGAGAAACTCGGAACGAAGACTAGAGACACTCAGAACATGGACTCAGAATACCGCCGACCAATGTCAAAACAACACGGTTCAGCCTCCTCTGAGTCCATTACTTGGAGGGGTCTTTCTGACACAATGTGTGCTGGCAATGTGGAAACCCAAGTGTACAGGAAAGACAGAGTCCAATGTAAAGATGGCAACCAGAGTTTATTTACAAGAACTGAACAGAACATTGGTGGCTCAGCTGAGTGACACCATGGGTTGTAACATTCTCAAAACCAGGTCCCTGTGATTCTCACTAATCAGACATCCATGAGTCCCCAAGCCTATCAAAATAAACTTAACAAGTTTACACCAAAAGCACCAGGAGACCACATTATAAAGAGTGAGTGTCTTGAGAAAAACACAAGGGACTCTAAACAATTAACGACTTTTGTTAAATAAAAAGTAACCAATTCATTTGCTCTAAAAACCTCAGAGCACAGTGCTCCCTAGCCCCCCACACAGGCCTAAGGAGCTCATTACAAGAATATTCCCACATTTCAGCAGTCTTAGTGCAGTCCCTCTAAGAGTGCATATTGCCATTAATTAACACGGAGACCATGGTGGGATGACTAATTGGAACCAAAACTGACTTGGTTCTTGGTGGCAATGTGTGGTGGTGTATGGCTGCTTTCCTGATTGGAAATCTGGGATGGCAGTGTACCGTAGGGATTCATGCTGGGATCTCTACTTTGATGGTGATATACATTAAAAACTGGGATGTGGATGTAAGGGAAATGATTAATACAATTGCAGATGATGTGAAAATTGGTATTGTAAACAATGAGGAAGGATGTCAGCAGCATATAGCTAGATTGAAAATTTTGCACAACACTGGCAGATGGAATTTAATGCTGACAAGTGTGAAGTGATGCATTTGGAAAATCAAATACAGTAAATGATGGGCTCAAAGGAATGTTGATAAACAGAGTGATCTTGGGGTCCAAGTGCCAACGCAGATAAATAGAGTAGTAAAGAAGGCATACATATGATTGCCTGCATACACTGTGGCATGGAAATAAGAGCTGGGCATTATGATGCAACTTTACAAAGAACTGACACAGAATATTATATGCAGTTCTGATCGTCACACCATAGGAAGTATATAATTGCTTGGCTAGAATGCAGAGGATATTTCCTCGATCGGCGGACATTTGTTATGCGAGGAGATTGGACGGTCTGTGCCATAAAGAAAGCTGAGGAGCGACATAATGGATGTAAGTTTATAGGAGGCACGGATAGGTTATAAGATAGATGGGAGCGTCAAAAAATGCAGGTTGTAGTTTTAAGATGAGAGATAGGTTTAAAGAAGGTTTGTGGTTTGAAGGTTTGAACTTGCTGGCAGAGAAAGTGGTGGATTCAGGTATAATTAGTGTGTTTAAAAGGATTTATACAAATAGGCAAAGTGTATCTGAAAATGGGTTCATTGCAGGTGTATGAAAACAGTGTAGTTGGATTCAAAGGCTGTCATGGAGTTGGTGGGTTAAAGGCCCGTTTCTAGAACTCTAAATTTCAATGACTAGATATATAAGGCATCAGTAATCTATGTCCCCCTGTTTATGTGGGCATCTTACATTCAGTGCATGCAGAGCTGACAGCACAAATGAATCATTTGGAACAACAGATGGCACCAATCTAACATGCTGCCAACAAAGCAATCAACAGGATGCCCATTTATAAGCGCAAGCCAAATTAACCCTCATATACTTCTGAATTAACGGAGTGAAATGTAGTGTATTTTGTGGTATCAACATGAAAAATGGAATGAGTAATTAATTTTTAAAAACGTTGCTAAATCTGATATATCCAGACATTTTGCTTTTGGAGAAAAGTACAAGTTGCTAGAGGAAACCAGCAGGTCAAGCAGAGAGATGATCGATGTTTCGGATGCAGCAGCATACAAACTCTGTACTGCATGTTCTTTTATGAAATTATTGTGAAGAGCCAGCAGTAACCAGACTGTTCATTTACCATACAGTTCAGCAGGGACCCGTGTAGTGATTTGCTGGCCTTGGAGTGATTCAGTACGAGTTGTAATGAAAAGGTAACAAGGGTAAGATAACACTGCTGGAGAATGTTTATTGGACCCTTAAAAATAGCTACATCATTGAACTTAGTAATCACGAAATAACAAGTTGTTATAAAGATATTGCAATTATAGCACATTTTCATTTTGATATAGACTGGTCAAAGTACACTGGAAAGGACAGTCATAGTCCATGAAATGCAGAAGAGAGTTTTCTAAAGAAAAATATCATGGAATTGAGTAGAGAACAAGCCATTTCAAATAATGGGGCATTGAAACAAGGTTACTTAATCATATCTTAATATATTAGATTGTATTAGATAGTGTTAGATTGAAGAGGCATAATTTCTAAGTGAGTTTAATAATGACATTGTTAAATTCAAAAATAATTGGTATGAGAGGCTGGAGTGGATTGGAAAATTAGATTAAAAGATAATAATTTGAACAATATTATGCTTGACAAAATGTTTTTAAATTCTCAGAATTGCACTGCAGTGAAAGAGCCTTCACATAATGTTAAGGATATTATAACATTAAAAAATGCATAATTCGGTGAAGATGAATAGATAGTCACAGTATGGGAGGACTTGAAAAGGTCTATAAAAGCCAACAGGATATTAGTAAAAATGCAAAAAAAAATCAATTCAAAAGTGCAGTGGGAAGAACGACATATAAGGCTATTGTTAGGACATCCATTGATACATATGTGAAAAAGGAAGACATTAATAGTTAGCTGGGTCCTTTAGAGTCTGAAACCATGTCAGTCATGAAAGGAATAAAGAAGGGACAGCATTTTACATTTGGCCTCACAGTATGGAAAGGAAAAACATTTTGGGCATAAGAAACTGAAAAGAGTGAGGTATTTAAAATAGCATGAGCAAACAAAGTAAAAGATATGAAATGTTTTAGACCTGATGGACTTCATCATTGGATTTAAACGTTGCTGCATTGTGTAAATTGACAAATTTGTTGTGATAATTACAACCTTTTCTTGATTCCAGATTGTTTATGTGGTAATGTTGAGGCAAGGCAATGCAGAGCTGTCTCCAGCTCCTGATTCATGCTCTCAGTCTGGCCGTTAGATTGAGAGTGGTAACCTGATGACATTTTGGCTGTGGCTCCCAAAAGAGAACAGAAAGCCTGCCAGATACAGAACGTGAACTGTCATCCTCAATCAGATACTATACCCGGAGAGAAGCTGTGCAGCCTGAACTCAGCTGAATCATGGGTCACCCAGTCTCAGGAGCGGATTGGAGCTTGGGGAGAGCAACGAGGCACGCTGCTTTAGAGAACCTGTCCACCACTACCAGAATGGTAGTGTTCGCATCTGACGGAGACTGACCAGTGATGAAATGCACCAAAACATTAAAGCAGGGACTATGGGGCATGGGCAGTGGGTGGAGCAGACAGCAAGGTACTAACATGACTTCTTGTTCCAGGCACAAGTGGGTCAGGTAGAGCCAAAGTCATGGACATCGTGGGATATAGACGGCCACCAAAATCATCTCTTTATGAATTCCAGTAAATGTTGAATTCCAGCGTGGCCAAGCAGATGGGAAGAGTGACCCAACTCCAACACCCTGGAGGCCAATTGGCAGGGACAAACAGCTGGTTGGGAAACTCCCCACCTGAGCCTTACTCTGACTGTTGGGCAGCCTGCAGCTCTGTTTCTAGTCCCCAGATCTCCAGCACAGCTATGGATGTGTGGGGAAGGATGGGCTCTGGATTGACATTGTCCTCAGGGATGTCAAAATTGTAGCAGAGAGCATCTGCCATGGTATTCTTGCTTTTGGGATAGTAGGCAAGAGTAAAATTAAACTGGATGAGAAGGAAGTCCAATGGGCTTGCCAGGAGTTAAGTCTGTTGGCATTATGAATGTAGGAGAGGCTTCTGAGATCTGCCGTACCAGAAAGGGGTGCTCTCCTCCCTGTAGCCAGTGTCACCATGCTTCCAGGGCCTCACTGTTAGGTAAAAGTTCTTGGTTCTCGACATTATTGTTACATTCTGCAGGAGTCAAGTAACAAGAAAGAAAAGCACAAAGTTGTAGCTGATAATCTACTGAAGAGCACTGTGAGAGTACAGCTCCAAAACCGACATCAGATGCATCAACCTCGATGATGAATGGATGGGATGGGTTTGGGTGTCGTAGCACTGGGACAGAGGCAAAGCATCACTTTAGCTCTGAGAATGGTTGGTCTGCTTTACTTGTCCGTTGGAACCCTGCATACGTCTAGTTGGTGAGTGCAGATATGGGAGCCGCAATGGAACCAAAGTTTCTGATGAAGCAGAGATAAAAATTTGAGAGCCCCATGAAACACCTCCTGTGATTGACTGTAGATGGTTTCGGCCACCCTGTGACTATCTGAACTTTACATGAGTCCGTTGAACACTGGAAGAATGTAGCCCAAGAACGATACATGCTCTTTGTGCAATTCACTCTTCTATGGCTTGATATAAAGGTTGTTCTTGTGGAGCTGTCTTAGAATCTTCTAAATATATTGGATGTGGTCCTGGTGAGAGTGGTAATACGTAGATAAGAATATCATCCAAATATACAGAAACAAACTGATTCAATATGTCTCGGAGCAAATATTTGACCAGGGCCTGAAAATTAGCAGGCATGTTAGCCAGACCAAATGGCATCACAAAATAGAAGCCACCCCTGCTGATGGGGTGGATGGATAGATAAGGCCAGTGCCTCCTTGGCCATGGCCACTGTTTCAGGATGAGAGAGGCAAAAAAAAAGCAGGTCCCAAGTTTCGAGTCAATTGTTAATGATGAAGTGATGGAGTACTTGGTGACACAGGACAATATAGTACAAAGTCTGCATGGTTTCCTTCAGGGAAAATCCCACCTGATGAACCTGTTGGAATTCTTTGAGAAGATTACAAATAGGATAGATAAAGGGGATGCAGTGGATGTTATATATTTGGACCTTCAGAAGGCCTTTGACAAGGTGCCACACATGAGGCTGTTTAACAAGTTAAAATCCCATGGTATTACAAGAAAGTTACTAACATGATTAGAGTATTGACTGATTGGTAGGAGGCAGCAAGTGGGAATAAAAAGATCCTTTTCTGATTGGCTGCCAGTGACTAGTGGAGTTCCGCAGGGGTTGGTGTTGGGACCACTTTTTTTATGCTGTATATAAATAATTTAGATGATGGAATAGATGGCTTTGTTGCCAAGTTTGCAGGTGATATGAAGATTGGTGGAGGGGCAGATAATGTTGAGGAAACAGGTAGGATGCAGAATGACATAGATTAGGAGAAGGGGCAAAAAAACAGCAAATGAAATACAATGTTGGAAAATGCATGGTCATGCACTTTGGTAGTAGAAATAAATATGCTGACTATTTTCTAAATGGGGAGAGAATCCAGGAATCTGAGGTGCAGAAGAACTTGGGAGTCCTTGAGAATACCCTGAAGGTTAACTTGCAGGTTGAATTGGTGGTGAGGAAGGCAAATGTCATGTTAGCATTCATTTCAAGAGGTCTGGAATACTAGAGCAAGGATGTGATGCTGAGGCTTTATCAGGCACTGGTGAGGCCTCACCTTGCATATTGTGAACAGTTTTGGACCCCTCATCTTAGAATAGATGTGCTGGCATTGGAGAAGGTTCAGACCAGGTTCACAAGGATGATTCCAGGAATGAAAGGGTTATCATACAAGGAATATTTGATGCCTCCAAGTCTGTTCTTGCTGGAATTCAGAAGGATGAGGGGAGATCTCACTGAAACCTTTCGAATGTTGAAAGGTCTAGACAGAGTAGATGTGGAAAGGATGTTTCCCATGGTGGGAGAATCTAGGACAAGAGGGCACAGCCTCAGGATGGACAGGCGCCCTATCAAAACAGAGATGCAGAGAGATTTCTTTAGCCGGATGGTGGTGAACGCATGGAATTTGTTGCCATAGGCAGCTATGGCGGCCAGGTCGTTGGGTGTATTTAAGGCAGAGATTGATAGGTTCTTGATTGGACATGGTATCAAAGGTTACAGGGAGAAGGCCAGGAACTGGGGTTGAGGAGGAGATAGAAAAAAGGATCAGCCATGATTGAATGGTGGAGCAGACTCGATGGGCCAGATGGCCTGATTCTGCTCCTATGTCTTATGGTCACATGGTCTGAGGAAAGCTAGGACCAGGTAAGATGTAAATGGCACAGTCATATGGCTGGTGTGGAGACAGGGAGGTGGCCTTCTTCTTATGTAATACCTCAAGAAGGTCAGCACATTCACCTAGAACATCAGATAGGTCTACACTAGCAATTGGGATATATTGACAGAGGTTTGAGCTGGACCCAGACAGGCAGGTCAATTCCCATTCTTGGAGTGCCTTTAGGAACAGATTAATCTGTGGGTTGTATCGAGAGAGCCAGGGAAGGCCAAGCACCAGTGACAGTTTGGGTGAATCAGTCAGGTGGAAGGAGAGCTGTCTGGCACAAGTTGGAGGGATGCAGAAAGAAAGAATTTTCTAGTGTCCAGAGGCCAACCATCCAGAGTCTTGATATCAATATTCTATCTCAATTGTTGAATGGGAACTCCCCATGTTTGTGCCTGAGTGATATCCATGAGGTTCTTGGCTGCCCTGGAGTCAATAAATGCCAGAGGCTCATGGATCTGGGACCCATGACAGGGAAACTGGGAGATTACTCAATTGTAGAGGATCGACCCATTAGAATTCCCCTTCTTAATGACGGGTCTCCCCTTTTACTGGGTGCCTGGGACGTGATGCCTGGAACTGTTGTGGAGAGCCACAGTGGAACAGCAACCCGTTCTCCTGAGATAGGAGCAACCACCCCTCCCCCAGCCCACATAGGATCCTCCATAGACTGTGTACTGGGTGATCAGAGAGGGGGTGAAGACAGGCAGTGATTTTATGAGGAGGCGGCTCAGGGCCTTCTCTCTCTCTGCGCCACTCAGCTGCCTGATTGTCCAATCAAATGGCCAGATTTATCATGTCATCCCGGCATTCTTGTTCATGATGCACTGTTACCTCACGCTGGACCTCTGTGCTCAGCCCACACTGGAAAGGGGTAATGAGTGATCACAAGGAAATCTGAAGATGCTGGAAATTCAAACAACACACACAAAATGCTGGTGGAACACAGCAGATGAAAGGTTCTGTCCTGACGAAGAGTCTCGGCCCGAAATGTCGACAGTGCTTCTCCTTATAGATGCTGCCTGGCCTGCTGTGTTCCACCAGCATTTTGTGCGTGTTGTTTGGTAATGAGTGATCCCTCCTTTTACCCTGTCTCAACCCCAAGTGTGCAGAACTTCACTGTGTAGTGTCTCACTGAACCTTTCCGTTGGTGCAGCTCCAAGAGTTGGTAGGGAGCTTGAACAAGTGGGGGCCTGTCTGAGTTTCACTATGTCAGCCAATTTACTTGCATCATCACTGAACAGATCTGTCTGGGGTTGGACAGTCAGCTCACACTGGGTAATAAAGTTTCTGCAGCCATCGCGGTCACTGAAGAATCTGCCTGGTGGAGAAATGCACAGTTCAGTTCCGCAAGCAGCCCAGGGACCTGGGGCGTTGGAGGCCGAGGCTGTTGAAGTGTGCTGGTCCTGGCAACAAGCTGCCGAACAGCCTCAGTGAGAGCAGTAATGACCATCTGTTTTGATTTGCTGAATCATTGTTGCAAGTGCTTACACCTATTCTTTTAGCTTGGACTGCACTTGCCATCATTAAAGTGGCTGTCACTCTGCAGGAGCCATTTCTGCCAATCCAGCCTCTGTAGACTTCAACTTCTCTCCCAGCTGACTGATGAAATGCAGAGCCAATTTCAACTGTTCTCTCTCTGCTGGATCCACTTTGATGGCCAAGTCTTGCTGACAGGAGTTCCGTTACACAGAACTCCCAAGCGCAGAGGGAGAGACACAGGTACAGAATGAACGGGTCACTGAACTTTAATAAGAACTGTTCAGGACAAAGGAAAATAATAAGTGCCGGCCAACAAGGCCGCTAACTAACAATTCTCAAACTAACTAAAAACTAACGCCATCACTGCGGTTCAAAAGCAGTAACCTAATACCAGTCCTTTAATAGAGTCTTTCTAAATCATTAGCCATCTTTTCTGGAACGTGGACTAACCCTAGCAGGGAGCATTGTTGCCCCTTGGTTTTGATCAAGACTTGACAAGGTTGAAGCAACAGTAAGAAGGTTATTTACAATTACAAAGAAACCCTAATTGGTTGGAATGTGTGCATTCTCAAGTGTGTGATTGCCATCAACTTCCAGCTGCTCGGCCTGAGAGAGCACGCGGAGTCCGCGGCAGTCAATGTTGCCTCTAGGGTGTGCACATTTGTGCACACACACATCTTTTGCTACTATCGCACAAAGGAACTTAAACTGCACTCAAATGATTCTCTCCTGCTACCTCATTGGCATGGAGAGTATATTTCATGATCATACACAATCTCATCTCCTTTTCCGGTTGCTGATATGGACAGTGTTGACAAGGTGGAGTATGCAATGATTTGTCTGCAGATTTCAGAATTGGCTTATTTATATTGTTTTTATTGAAGAAATTATTCAGTGCACACTTGTGACTGGGCAGAAAATTGAACAGCACAAGATTTTTGCACACACTGGTCTTTACCAATTAGAGGGAACATTGGTGGCAGTGTCTGCATTTGTGACCATATTAACTGAGATCGATGATGGATGAACAGAACAAAGACAGAGTAAGAACAAACAGGCTAAGTTTAGGGTTGTCACTGTGCAACTTCGGGTACTAAGGATCTGTGGTATTTCTTTCACTTATGGGTTATGAATTTTTGAAATTCCAGCGTACTACAGATACCCAGTTCATGAGGTTATTCAAGAGGTTTAGAATGAAGCGTTATAGTGATTAGGTAGAAAGGGAATTCTGAGAACCAACATCTCATGGAATGGCAGAACAGACTTACTTCTGCTCCTTTTTCAGAAAGCAGAAAATTAAATCCCAAAACATGAATCTCCATGTTTTGCTGAATTTTTCAAGGATCCTGCAGCAGAATCCAGGCAATATTATTTTGTTCATACCTACAGGTAGTCTTTTAGTGGTTGCACAGGGGCTGCAAATCGATGCCTTAGATCCTTCAGTATTTCAAATGCTAACCCTCTTGGCAGACTGTTCAACTGAGACGTAATTAAAGGTGCAATAAATATAATGGCATACTGACAAAGAAAGCACCACATGCCTCCGCATGGAGCCAGCTGTGGCATCTGCAGATCTCTCTCGAAAACCAATGTCTGAAGCAAGAAGGGTCGGGGTATTTATAACCTTGACAGCTACAGGTGAAACATGGACACCAGTCTTTATATATTAAATGTGATTCCAACATGTTGTAGAAGACTTGCCACTGCCCAGCTTACACACCAAACACCCTGACAACGCTAACACTTTGAGGAGGTTGAGTTTGACCTCTGGAGAGTTGCTCTGCTCTGATGGAGCTCAAGCTCTGTCACCCCAGGCTATTACTGGTTCAGCTGCTAGTTATTAGATTACAGACCTCAGGCATTATAAGAGTGAGAAAGGAATACCCACTTTGATCTGATGCATTTGAGCTCCAAGGACGAGAACTGTTTTCATGATGAAACCTTCAGAAACAAATGGAAACAACATAAAAGGGTGGCATTTGGAATTATTTAGGCTACAGTGGTCCTCTGCAGTGAACCTTATTTTCAATTCCTACCCTTAGTGTTTCCAGTTACTTCAAGTACTGTTCCCTTTTGAAAACTACAGTTAAGTCTGTCTTAACAATCCTGACCTGAAATAACAACATTCATTTTCCTTCCAGAGCTGCTGCTTGATCTGCTGAATTCTTTCAGCTATCTAGATTCCAGCAACTTCCATGTGCATCCACCACCCTCTCAGGCAATACGCTTGAATTGCTGACTACTTGATGCTAGGAAAACTTTGCTCCTGTTACTTTTGGTTCTTTTGTACTCACCTTAGTGAAATGCAAACAAATCTTTTGTCATCAGGTGCCAAGAAAGTGGCTGCAGATGATTGATTCAGCTCCTCTAGTGTTCTCAGCTCCTTCCTGTAGATCACTTTGTAGAGATCTTTTTTCAATTTGACATGAAAGAGTTTTTTTCTGTTGATCAGTGTCAAAAAAAAAGCCAAATTAAATCCACTATGATTTAATGTTGTAAGACAATAAAACATAAAATCTTCTGAGCAGGCATGAGGGAGTGGTGAATACTTTTTATAAGCACTGTATAACCAGACTATTCTGCGTCTAGAGAATATCTCTAGAACTGTGATTAAATGGAGAGCAGGATTTGTTTCATTGAACATTTGTTCTCATTGATTGGGGTCCAAGTCCATAGCTCCCTAAAATTGGCCATACTCATTATTAGGGTGGTTAAGAAGGTATACCAACTTTACCTTTATTAGTTGAGGAACTGATTTCAAGTGCTTTGTAAATCTTTGGTTTGGCTGCATTTACACCTCCATGTAACGACACACACCCAGCCATGCCAGCTTCTGGGTTTACACGCTCTCGCTCTCTGGAACATGGTTAGCTGGCATAACCCCTTTAAAGATCCAGGACTGTCCTACTAATTTGAAATCATGCTTTGGGCGCCAAGAATCGAGGTTCGGTGCTCAATTGATATTGCCTAATGTTTGTTTTATGCTCAGTTCTCAGTCCAGTTTGATACCGTGTCTCGATCTTTGCTTCGGATACTCCAGTATTTGGGTCCAAACCATTGTTGTCAAGGACTGTCATCACACTATATCTCTCTCCACCCAGTAACCCATCCCACCACCACTACTTTATCATTTCTTGTCAGAATCACGTTACGTACAGATACTCTTATAGCTAGTGTAACTTTATGCACATAAAGTCATTTTATTTATATATTTAATAATTTGTATTTATTGTGTTCTTTATGCTTACTGTGTCTTTTTTATGCTACATCGGGTCGGGAGTAACAATCATTTTGTTCTCCTTTACACTTGTGATTTGACAAATGATAATAAACAGAATCTCGAATCACGCGTGTTGTATTCATTTCTGGTTGTCCCATCTTATGAAGGATGTGGACACTTTGGAGAGGGAGCAGAAGAGCTTTGCCAAGATACTGCATGGACACGAGGGTTTGTGCTATAATGAGAGATTGATCAAAATAGAGCAGCAAGGGCTGTAGGAAAATTGAACAAGTTTATAAATTAATGAGAGACATAGATAGATTGGATAGCCAAGGCCATTTTCCCAGGGTCACACTATCTATTAATGTATTTAAGGTGAGAGGGGTAAAATTCACAGACAAGTTTGTTATAGAAGGAGAGGTGGGTGCCTGGGATTGCACTGCGAGGGGTAGTGGTGGGAGCAAATATGATAGAGGCATTTAAAGGAATAGAGACACAACTATACAGAGAATAAAGGGATTATGGAACATGTGCAGACAGAAAGGATTAGTTTAATTAAGCAAAACTAGATTAATTTTTGGTTCACTATCATGGGCAAAGGGCCTGTTCCTGTAGTTCTTTGTACTGGACGATTGGCCCATCTCCTCTGCTGAAGGGATTGCATACCTGGAGACTCACACCTTCTGTTACTTCAAAATTGATAGGTTAGGGTCAACTTCCCATTCAGGACTTTTTTCCGTACCTTTACCTATTATCTGCTTCAAGTTAAAAATCCTCTCCAAAATGTTTGTGGAACTTAATGATTAAAAATGGTGCTTGGTTACACATTAAATAAACATTAGTAATGACATGTAAAGTGACTTATGTTGTAAGCACATTCATATTTGATTAAGTGAAGGGAGTTGAATGCTGAACTAAGAAATTCTAGTCCTCATGACATCTCATGGACAACTCGAAGTGATAAGCAAATAAAAGCTCAGAAACAAAACAGAACAGGAATAAACAAGTGTTCCATCTCAAGCAGGCAATATTTTACTACATTGTAGCATGATATTTTTTCTGCTATGAACTCCTTATTATTCAAGGTGCAGGACAGCAAGATCACTGTTAGCAAATTAACCAACAACAAATTCCCTTTCCTTTATGAATCAAATGCATTACTTTGCATTTATTGTATAAACATTCAGTAGAACTATGCTATTGTGCTCATATAAAACATCAAGATAATTTGAGCAATAGTTTTCTGAAACAAATTCACTGACTGGATCAGATCAAACTCTATCGACAAAATTAGTGCAATGTAGTTCAGTTTTTAAAATTTCTGCTTCCTTTTCAATTTCCTTCATATAACCATTTATCCTCTGCTTTTAGCACCTATTTGTGTTTTAACATCAACAATATGAAATTAAACAGCTGTTAAATAACTATTTTGAATAACTATTAATAGATCATTTGAAAATACGTACATGGTACATTCCTCCCACACATACATTGAATTAATTTTTGAGTAAGTCATATTTGCCCTCACAGTTAGCTATGAAGAAGTTCTTGTCAAGAATAGTCCTTGGCTCACATATTACAAATTATCTTCTGCTGTATTTCCTGGTCTAACTGTTTTGATGTCAATTGTCATGGAAAATAATAAGAAAGTATAACGTTGCCCTGTTATTAACAAGACCCTTGGCGGAAAGAAGAAGGCAAAATAGATATTAAATAGATGAAGCACTAACACGATCAGTCAGTTTAAAAGAACAGGTGTAGCATACAATTTTAGTCCTAATTACTGATTGCTGTGAATTGAACATTCATTGCCTGCAGATGTCAAACCAGAAATCTGTAGGTCTCAGACTCAAAGTGCTGATTAGGATAATATTCCTAGAGCAGAATATGTCAGCTTCTCTCCTCCTGTGCGGGTGTTGAGTGGTTGGCTGGTATACTGTGGCAGTTTGTAAGATGCAGAAGGGGACACTGACGTTCTTATATGGAACACTGATGAACCAGCTGGAAGAGAGATGTTTACAGTCTTCAGCGAGGAAGATGGCTTCCCACATCCTTTGCGCTCCTGTTCCTCTGACCTGCAACATACTGCATGTTGCTTGGTCTCATGATTTCCCATAGTTCCTTCTTCGATGTGAAAGAAAACTGCTAGTGAGATACCAGTTCACGTATTCAGATGACTCAAAGAAGGAAAAAACTTAAAGATTCTCCCTTACTTAGGGAATCCTTGGGATGTGGACAATCAAAATGGGGGCCAACTGGAAAGGCATTCATTACCTTGAATGCCTATGGCAGGAACATGCAAAAGCCACACGCCAACTGTGGAAGCAGCTCAAAACTTAACAAAACGCCCACTTGTCTGTCCTGTCAGACTCTGTCTGTTTCATTGTGGAGGACTCCATGGTTCCCATGTTGCTCACATCAGTCACTTCAGTGGCTACAAAACTGGAATGGAAGCAAATCACTTTTGATCCAGTTTGAAAAATTCTCATTTAAGTTTCTACTTTTCAAGCACTAACATCACACTAGGAACAGTAGCAATTATTCTCATTATTATTCCCATTAACCTACACCTGGACCATAGCCCTCCATTATCCTCCTGTCCAGGTACTTATTCAAATTTCTCTTGCATGTTGAGATTGAATCTGAAGCCTTTACTTCCTCTGGTAGCTCATTCTACACTTGCACCTCTGTCTGAGAGAAGTTCCCCCTTGGGTTCCTCTTAAATATTTCATCTTTCAAGTCAAGTCAAATCTATTGTCATTTAACTATATATAGGTACACCATCAAATGAGTCAACGTTTCTCCAAACCAGAGTATAAAGCACAGAATGACACATAACACACAATAACTTATGAAAGTATGGATAAAATTTAAAGATGAATTGTGCATAAATAAGCAAACTAAAACGCACAGATTAAATATTGTCAGGTACAGTACAGATTAACCTGCATTTCTGGTTTGGACCTTGCCTTCATTATGTCACCTTAAAGCATCTGTTTTTTTTTGTTTTATATTTGAAGTTCTATAACCAGAAACTTCCACAGGAGGATGACACCATGATTAGAGAGATAGTGGACAGTGTGGAAGGCTGTCAAAACTTGCAGTGAGATCCAGGCCAGCTTGAAAAATGGGCTGAAAAATGGCAGATGGAATGTAATACAGACATGTGTAGAGAGTTTCACTTTGTGGGGACAAACCTCCACAGTGAATGGAAGGATATTGAGGAATGCAGTAGAACAGAGGGATTTGGGAATACAGGCATTTAACACCATCATACCCTCGAAACTGGTGGGGTAACTGTTGCCACTGGGCCTCAACACCTCCCTCTGCAACTGAATCCTGGGCTTCTTAACAGAAAGACTACAGGCAGCCCATATGGGCAGCAACATCTCTAGTCCTATCACGCTGAGAACTGGCGCTCCCTGGGGCTGTGTGCTCAGCCTGTTGTGGAGTGGAGCGCCTGGCGAATTGGTGTGAGAAGTACAACTTAAGTCTGAATATGGAGAAGACCAAGAAAATCATTATGGACTTCAAGAAGGTGCAGATGGACCATTTCCTTCTGTGAATACATGGCTCTTCCATAGAAAGAGTTAAGTGCACCAAGTTCCTGGGAGTTCACATCACAGATGATCTCACCTGGTTCCTTAATATCACTTCCATGAGCAAGAAGGCACAGCAGCACCTCCACTTTCTAAGGAGATTGAGGCAAGCGAGGCTTCCCCCACCTTCATCTTAACTGAATTTTATAGGAGCACCATTGAGAGTGCCCTGACAAGTTGCATCTCCATCTGGTATGGGAGTAGTCAAGCATCAGACTGGAAGTCTCTACAGTAGGACTGAGTCAATCGTAGGTTGATTCCGGGCACATTTATCAGGAGCATGGCATTATACAGGGCCCTCAGTATTATTAAGGATCCCACCCATCCATCCAGCATCCTCTTTGACTTCCTACCATCAGACAGGAGACTACAATACATAAAAACAAGAACGGTCAGGATGAGAAACAGTTTCCTCCCTCAGGCCATTAGGCTTCTGAAATCTCTGCCGCATCACATTCAAAGTGTCACAGGTTAATCTGTTCTGTACCTGACAATATTTAATTTGTACACTTTAGTTTGCCTATTTATGTACAATTCATCTTTAGATTTTCATCTTTGATCTTCCTTTTATAGACAATAGACAATGGGTGCAGAAGTAGACCATTCGGCCCTTCGAGCCTGCACCACCATTTTGAGATCATGGCTAATCATCCACTATCAATACCCGGTTCCTGCTTTGTCCCCGTATCCCTTGATTCCCATATCCATAAGATACCTATCTAGCTCCTTCTTGAATGCATCCAGAGAAATGGCCTCCACTGCCTTCCGAGGCAGTGCATTCCAGACCCCCAAAACTCTCTGGGAGAAGTTTTTCCTTAACTCTGTCCTAAATGACCTACCCCTTATTCTCAAACCATGCCCTCTGGTACTGGACTCTCCCAGCATCTGGAACATATTTCCTGCCTCTATCTTGTCCAATCCCTTAATAATCTTATATGTTGCAATCAGATCCCCTCTCAATCTCCTTAATTCCAGCATGTATAAGCCCAGTCTCCTTAACCTCTCTGCATAAGACAGTCCAGACATCCCAGGAATTAACCTTGTGAATCTACACTGCACTTCCTCTACAGACAGGATGTCCTTCCTTAACCCTGGAGACCTAAACTGTACACAATACTCCAGGTGTGGTCTCACCAGGGTCCTGTACAAATGCAAGAGGATTTCCTTGCTCTTGTACTCAATTCCCTTTGTAATAAAGGCCAACATTCCATTAGCCTTCTTCATTGTCTGCTACACTTGCTCATTCACCTTCAGTGACTGATGAACAAGGGCTCCTAGATCTCTTTGTATTTCTCCCTTACCTAACTCTACACCGTTCAGATAATAATCTGCCTTCCTGTTCTTACTCCCAAAGTGGATAACCTCACATTTATTCACATTAAACACCATCTGCCAAGTATCTGCCCACTCACCCAGCCTATCCAAGTCACCCTGAATTCTCCTAACATCCTCATCACATGTCACACCGCCACCCAGCTTAGCATCATCAACAAACTTGACTCTATCTCTATCTCCCTTTCCCAGTTCTAATAAAAGACCTCTGACCTAAACATGAAATCCACTTCTTTTTCTACAGATGCTGACTGTGCTGCTTAGTGTTTCCCATATTTACTGTTTTCACTTCATTTTGGGCCTGCTAAAATATCTGGCTCCTGTTTCTGCCAGCAAAGATAGGCTCTGCTGTAGAATGGACCATTACATGGGTGAATTAGGCTCTATTTCACAGTCTGAATCTTAAGAAAAAGTGAAGTCAGACCAATCAGTGGCAGGGTTTTTGCTGATTTCTAACCTTTTCTATCTTCATCTTCAAAGTCCTTCCTAAGGTCTGCCTTTCTTTAGTATTGTTTGCAGTCATCCAATCAATCAATCCAATTATCAATTCCAAAATCTGATCAAAAATGCAGTATCCCACTCTGCCTTGATTGAACCAAGACTGTGGACTATAGAAACTGACACAGAGTGATGGAAAAAAAAGAGAAAAAAAAGATGATAGAGAGCAAGAAAGGGAGAGAAACAGGTTTGACCTCTTGTGGCTTTTACATTGACATAAAGGCTTGATGTCTGAATGCTGTCCAAAGAAGCTTTTAGACTTATTGACATCTTGGAGATGACTGCTTGACATGCAATTAGTTTGGCTCAGCAACAGAGAGTGAGTTTTGGGAAGTTATTAAGGTACTTTATTTTCCTTGCAAAAATGTACCTTGAGTGACCAAGAGATAATGTTGCAGCTATATAGAACCCTGGTCAGACCCCACTTGGAGTACTGTGCTCAATTCAGGTTGCCTCACTACAGGAAGAATGCGGAAGCCATAGAAAGGGTGCAGAGGAAATTTACAAGGATGCTGCCTGGATTGGGGAGCATGCTTTATGAAAACAGGTCGAGTGAACTTGGCCTTTTCTCCTTGGAGCGATGGAGGATAAGAGGTGTACAAGCGTGTGGATAGTCAGAGGCTTTTTTCCAGGGCTGAAATGGTTGCCACAAGAGGACACAGGTCTAAGGTGCTAGGGAGTAGGTACAGAGGATATGTCAGGGATAAGTTTTTTACTCAGAGAGTGGAGAGTGCGTGGAATGGGCTGATACGATAGGATCTTTTAAGAAACTTTTGGATAGGTACATGGAACTTAGAAAAATAGGGGACTATTGGTAAGCCTAGTAATTTCTAAGGTAGGGACATGTTCGGCACAAATTTGTTGGCTGAAGGGCCTGTATTGTGCTGTAGGTTTTCTATGTTTCTATGGCACACGCATAATGCTGGTTGAACTCAACAGGTCAGACAGAATCTGTGGAGGAAATTCAATAGCTGACATTTTGAACTGAGGCCCTTCAACAGGCCTCAGGTATATTATTCTGAATAATTTTTTTCATGTATCTGTGTTAAATCCAAGAGCTACTGAGAATGAAATTGTGTTTAATCATTTGGATTGCGATGCAACATTATGGCTTTCTAATATTAAAGATTGTATCAAACAGTTGACACAGGAAAGGAAAGAAAACTGAAATACTTTCTCTCAGGTTAGGTGAGGAAAAGAAGGTTACTGCATGGAAATTACTGTAATCTCTCAACCTCAGCTAAGGAATTGTAAATTCTTTAGTCATTTACTAAAAATTCCCTAGCCAAGCTACAGCACATCTGATAGGAATTCAATTTCAGGCCCATTATAAATGTGGATAGGCAAGGGAAGACATTCAAGCCTCGAGTTTTGAGTCCAGTGAGATCTTTGGTTTCTTGAACTTTGTGGACCTTCTTAGCCCTTTTGCTTGACCGTTCACTTGTTAACAACAGGCAGAGAGTGGTGGTGGTGTTACAGGCTGTTAAATTAAAACAAAACAGACCAATAAGGAGTTAGCCTATGCTCTATTTTCACCTGTTTGTTCAGCTTTGAGTGTAATAATATACTAAAAGAGTTCTATTGCAGTATAAAGTAAGGTGAATATTCAATTAACCTATTTCTTTTTTTTTCCTGATTAAGAGTGATTTTCATCTAGGAATACATGTAAATATGATATCATGGGCCCATTATTCTTCCTAAAATGGCTTTAGTATGAGTGCAATGAAAATATTTGCCATTCCAGCTATATTACAGGAAATGGATCATTTTAATCAAATTCTCACAAAGATTTTCATTTATACACTGCCTTTCATGACATTGTGATGTCCTAATTCACCTTGCAGTGAATATGTTCCTGTGGAAAACATGCAGGGAAATCCCTTAGTTTTCATTAGCAACCGTGTTAATCATTATATGCCTTATTTACTGATAATGATTGGTGACGAGGGTGTCAGAGAATGCTGGGTTGGACATCAGGCTCAAAACCCTATTCCTCATCAAACTACAGGATATATTTACAACCACCCTAGAAACACAAAAACTCTTAGTTTATCTGAAAGGAAGATATATTGTACCAAACTCAAGGAACTTTATATTCCTGCTGCAATGTTTATGAAATGTTAACAATCCCTAGATCAAATAGTTTAGAATAAACTGTTAATTTGTAATTGTTCTAAGAAAACACATGGAGACAGGAAAAGGATTCATCTTGGTTTGAGTGTGGCTAATCTGTAGCTCACTCTATTTGTTTGTGTCTGGTAATTGGTCATTATAATTGGTTTATTCTTGTCACATGTACTGGAATACAGTGGAAAGCGTTTTTTTGCATGCCATCAAGGCACATCATTCCAAACGTAAACACACCGAGTATAAATTACATAAGTTTTATGAGTACAAATGGAAAAGCAGTAACATAATGCAGAACATAATGTTGCAGTTACAGAAAAATGCAATGAAGGTAGATAAATAAGCTGCAAAGGCCATAACAAGGTAGACTGAGAAAACAAGAGTTCACCTTCGTCATAAGAGGTCCATTCAAGGAGCCTCATTCATGCCTCTTTAATAAATCTCTTTCAGCCTGAAGGTCATCTGTAGTTACATACTGCATCCTACCTCAGTTTAGGATGAATTTTTAAAAAAAGCATCTCATTTCCTGAGTATTTCATATTTGAGAATTCACTAATGCTCTAGAGAACATTTCTCCATGATGTGGTTCTAAACTGTGGGCAAGGTCATTGATGGAGTTGGTCAGTGTTAGAGATCAGGCTTTGGGTTGACAGGCTTAAGTGAGCACAGTTGGAGGCTAAGGATGCTGAATTGTTTGGTATCATTTGTTTTTGATTGTCAAACTTGGGCTTGAGAAGTTGGAACCAAAGGTATAGCAAGCTCAGTGAGAAGAGCCTGGGTAGGTGATCTAGGTTAGTGTAAAACTCAAAGATTTCAGAGAGAGGCACAGGTAAGAACAGGTAAGCTTGTTTTATGGCCTGTAAATCCTTAGCCTTTAGATTAGTGTAGGCATAATGGTTAAGGTGGTAGAATGTTCCTCCTGTGAGATGTTGGATTTCAGAGTACCTGACAGTCTCCCTGATGGCAACCAGAGGAAGTGCACCCAACTTCAGTTCCTGACTGCCAAGGCCAAGGAATGGGAGATGGAGCTGGATGTATTCAGAACCAACTGGATGGCTGAAAACCTCATAGACAAAACTTTTTTTGAGGTGGTCACACTCAGAATTCAGGCTTCAAATAGTAGATGGATGACCACTGGAAGTAAGGGTTGCAAGGAATCAGTGCAGGGTTGCCCTCTGGCAGTTTCCCTCAACACAATTATAGTCTTTTGAATACTGCTGGGGGAAGGGGGTGACCTATCAGGGCAGAGTAGCAGAAGCCAGGCCAATGGCACTGTTGTCAGCTCTGAGCCTCAGCAGGAACGGGCAGAGCAATAATGATAGGAAACTCAACAGTTAGGGAGAGATTCTGTGACTGACAAAATGACGCCATAATGATGTGTTAGCTCCAAGATGCTAGGGCCCGTGATGTCTCAGAGTGGCTACAAAATATTCTCAAGAGGGAGGGTGAGCAGCCAGAAATTGTGGTGCACATTAGCATTAATGACATGGGTAGAATGAGGGAAGAGGAAAGGGCGTTAGGAAAGAAGCCAAAATGCAGAACCACCAAGGTAGCAATAGCTGGATTTTTCCCAATGCCACATGATAGTCAGGGCAGGAATAGGATGATAATACAGATGAATGAGTTGCTGAGGGAATGGTGCAGGGGGACAGAGTTTCAATTACTTGGATAATTGGAATCTTTTCTGGGCCATGGTGACCTGCACAAGGGGGACGGGTTGCACCTAAACTGGAGGAGAACTAATATCCTGGCTGGGAGGTTCACTGATGCCACTCAGGAGGGTTTAAACTAGTTTGGCAAGGGGATGGGAACTAGAACCCAGATCATAAAGTGGAGGGATGCAGAGGAAGGTAGATGCCAGGGTCAGTTAAAACAGGCAGGAGAAAAGTAATAAATATGAGTATTGTTGGTAATGCTGATGAACTTAGAGCATGGATCAATACATGGATCTCTGATATTGTGGCCATTACAGAGACTTGGTTGAGAAAGGAACAGGAATGGGTGTTTAGTGTGTCATGGTTTCTCTATCTTTTAGAAAAGATAGAGAAGAAGATAAAAGAGGTGGGGGAGTTACACTACTAATCAGAGACAATATCACAGTTGACTTAAGAGGAGACATAATGGAAGCTTCGTTCACTGAGTCTATATGTGTTGAACTTAAAAGTAGGTTGGGTGCAATCACTCTGATGGGGTTGTACTACAGATCCCAATAGCCACAGGGACATTGAGGAAGAGATATGCAGGCAGGTTAAGGAAAAAGTGTAAAAACAATTGTTGTCATGGCAGATTTCAACCTCCCTAAAATAAACTGGGACCTTCTTAGAACAAACGGCTTAGAGGGAGCAGAATTTTTTAGGTGCATCTAGAAGGGTTTCTTAAATCAGTATCTAGAAAGTCCAACAAGAGGAGGAAGTCAGAAAAGAACTCAAAAAGGAAATTAGGAAAGCCAAGAGGGGTAAAGAAAGGTCCTTGATAAGTAGGATTAAAGAGAACCCCAAAGCATTCTATACATGCATGAGCAGCGAGAGGATAACTAGGGAGAACGTGGGACCACTCAAAGAGAAAGGGGGGAACACTTATTTAGATGTGAAAGATGAGGGGTGGGAGACATCCATGATGGGAATCTTACATCAGTATTTACCAAGGAGAAAGAGGTAGAGGATAGGGAGATCAGTGCTGAAAGTATTAATATGCCAAGGCATTTTCGAAGTAAAGGAGGAGGTAGCATTGGGTCTCTTAAAGAACATCACTCTGGGGATCTTGATATCTTGGGGATATCAAGGTGGATATCCCCAAGGCCAGATGGTATATAGCCCAGGATATTGAGAGAGGGAAGTGAAGGGATTACTGGGGCCTTGACCAATATCCTTGTGCCCTCCCTAGCCACAGGTGAGGTCCCACAGGATTGGTGAGAAGCCAGTGTTGTTCCACTGTTCAAGAAGGGAACAAGGGATAATCCTGGAAACTATAGATTGGTGAGTGGTTGGGCTGTTACTGAAGAGAATTCTTAGGGATAGGATTTATGAGTATTTCAAAAACCATGGCCCAATTAGGGAGAACCATCATGACTATGAGCCGGGCAAGTCATGACTTACTAACTGGATTGAGTCATTTTGACGAGGTGATGAGGGTGATTGATGAAGGTAGAGCTGTGGATATTTCCATATGGAGTTTAGTAAGGTGCTTGACAAGGTCCCTCGTGGAAGGCTTACCCAGAAGATTAAGATGCATGGGATCAACAGTGAATTAGCTCCTTGGATTCTGAACTGGCCTGGCCATAGTAGATAGAGTTGAAGGGACTTATTCGAGCTGGATGCATGTGATTAGTGATGTTCTGCAGGCATCTGTACTGGGACCTCTGCTGTTCTATTTGTATATAAATGACCTGGATGAAAATATACCGCAGATGGATGGGTCAGTAATTTTGCAGGTGATATGAAGATTGGTGATGCAGATGGTGTAAATGGCTGGCAAAGAAAACAGCGGGATATGGATCAGTTGCAGAAATGGGCTGAGAAATGTCTGGGGAAGTGGTGGAGGCAGATCAATTAGGGACTTTAAAGAGATAGGCACATAAATTTTGCTCCCTAACATAAGAGTTAGGGGGCAAAAGTTTAAGGGTAACAAGAAGGGAAATTTCTTTACACAGAGAGTGGTAGCTGTGTGGAATGAGGTTCCAGTAGAAATGGTCGAGGCAGGTTCGGTATTGTCATTTAACGTAAAATTGGATAGGTATATGGACAGGAAAGGAATGGAGGGTTATGGGCTGAGTGCAGGTCGGTGGGACTAGGTGAGTGCAAGTGTTGGCATGGACTAGAAGGGCCGAGATGGCCTGTTTCCATGCTGTAATTGTTATATATTATATGGTAAGTGTGAGTAAAATGGAAGGATATAGACATTGTGTGAGCATAAGGGATTAGCTTAGTAGGCCATTCGATTCGGCACAGTTTGAAGGGCCTGTTCCAGTGCTGTACTGTTCTATGTTCTAAACTATTGAGTGAAGGAAACGGAAAGATTAAACGGTTAGAATGTACTTAAAATTGTTTGCACGAAAGATTGGAATGAGGGAGCCTAGAGCCACCAAGAACAGCTTATGGAACTCTAGGCTAGGTTATCCTTTCATGTGCTGCATATTGACTCCAGAACATTGTAGCTCAACATAAAAATCTCAGAACATTTTTGCCGAGAAGTAGATTGTACAACTTAAGTTTGTCCAGCATCAAGTAATTAAAAATAACTTCAGTCTGAGGTGAAGCAAATGTACAAGGATTTACCAATCAAATCACATCAAACGTGAAACATTACTAGGCATCTTCCTGCTGTGTGACCCATTGTGAGTTTGATATACAGGATGCATATGACAACCTGATTTCCACTCAACTTTCTCTTAGAGGCTTTACAGGGGAATGTAGACCATGCTAATTTGCCTATCAGAAGATACTCACCAGAGAATGTATTCTAAAATCCTGGGAGGCTTGCTGGAGAGGAAGATACTTACTGGAACCCTGAGACCCCTAATTTTCTGCCCTCTCCCTCCTGTCAATATACAATTCTGACCCTCACCAGCAACCTTGCCTCATACATAAAATGCTCCATCTCCAAAACCTTCCACAAGGGATATGCCATTTCAGTCCTCCCTCCATACCTCCTGCCTGATGGCAAATATTTCCCTCTCCCAACCTTAAGCGCAGCCTCAGATGACTGACTGAAACACTGAAGGCTAAGGCACCAGCACCTCATCCTGCTCTAGTACAACCTCACCTCTCCCCATTCTTGTTGTGGGAGAAGAATAGTGGTAGACAGATTATTGATCATGAAAATGCTAAAATCTAGTTGGTTGCGACCGATTGGTTTAGTAGGTTAACCAGGATAGTTGCTCTTCTAGCACGTTATCATCTTTAAGGTGTATTGGGATTTCCAGATAATTGTGTTATAAGACCATAAGACAGGGGTTCCCAACCTGGGGTGCAAGATGGAATTTCAGGGGGTGCAACAAAGAGTGGCTTGTGTCCTTGAGTGACGAGTCATGAGTCATCACTCTGCCAGCTGCCAGTGTGCCTTGAGAAGTGGTAGTAACGTTTGTCGCAAGCACACTCCAGTCTCCTGCTGCCTGAGTCGAGAGAGACGTAAACTCACTCTAGTCTCCCGCTACCCAAGTCAGCGTTGAGGATTCTCATCAGTGTTACCTGGGAAGTTACTCCTCAGAGTCGAGGAGTCTCATCAATGTTAGCTAGAAGGTTACATCTCAGAGTTAAAAATCATCTCATAATGCCAAAATCTTTATATATCCCGAATCAACCATCGAGTTATGACTTCGCGTTAAAACCAAACCCGCAGACTGGTAAATTATTCAATTATAATATTTTAAAAAGTGACATTTTGATTAAAAAGCAGCTGCAGTCATTCATTCGTATTTGTCTCAATGCATTACAAAAGTTTTTGAATTTCAAAGGTTTTTTCCCTCTTAAAAGGCTTTTTCTTGAATTGTTGATAATTTTGAATTGTGTTCGTTGAGGAGGTATCATGGTTAGCACTGAGGACTTTGAATCATATGATGGGAGTTCATATCTCCCGTAATCATCAGAAATAGGTGTGTAAATTCAATAGAGAGTAGCCTAATAATTCGCGTCATGTCCCCGTAGCATTTCCACCTGACAATTTATCTTGGTTTAACCGCAGATAATATCGTAATATAATATTTGAAAGTGTATTTCTCGTGATACTTTGTTATAGGCGTGTCTGGTTGAGTAAAGCAGTCATCCCTGACTTAGTCAGATAGTTTTTCTCATATTAGCTCATATTTTTCCCTTCATTAACCATTCATCACGTCAAAAAGAAGGAAATGGAATGATGACTATGTGTACTTTGGTTTCACTTGCACAACAGGAAATGATGGCTTGCAAAAAACCCAGTGCATTCTTTGTAGTGTTGTGTTTTCCAACTCAAATCTGAAGCCATCCATCCTTCAAGAGCACTTCAAAACAAGCATTGCGGAGCTGATGTTGAAGGACGTGATGGGGGGGTCATTGAAAATCAAAAGAGCTTGTTTTGATTCACAAGGAACTCTTCCAAAATTAGGTTTTGTTTCTGTTGAAAAACTACTACTTCTTGCTTCATACCAAGTGGCATATAAAGTTGGCCAAATCTAAGAAGGCCCATACAATTGTGGAAGATCTCATCAAGCCATGTGTACTGGAAATGGCAACAATTATCCTGGGCAAAGAAGCAAGAAAAAAATTTGAACAGGTGCCCCTATCAAGTAATGTCATTCACAACCGAATCAGTGATTTGAGTGAAGATATTTTGGACCAAGTCATCTCAGATGTCAGAGCTAGTCATCTTAAAATCTCGATTCAGTTGGATGAGTCAACTGATGTCTCCAGTTGTAGTCAACTCATCACATTAGTGAGGTATGTCAATGATGGTGCTGTGAAGGAAAATTTCCTGTTTTGTAAAGATCTGAAAACAAACACAATTGCAAAGGATGTGATGCAGCTGGTGAAAGACGTCTTTGTCAAACATGATTTAGATATCACAGTCATTGGTTCTGTGTGCATTGACGGGGCACCTGCAATGCTTGGAAATAAATCTGGCTTTTCTGCATTGATGAGAAAGGAGATTCCAGACTTGCAAGTTACCCATTGTTTTCTTCATCGGCATGATTTGGGATCAAAAACATTGCCTCCAAATTTGAAGAAAGTCGTTGATACTTGTGTGAAGATCATCAACTGGATCAGGGGGCGTGCTTTGAACCATCACATCTTCAAATCATTTTGTGAGGATCTGGGAAGTGAGCATTCAGTTTTGCTTTTCCACACAGAAGTCCGTTGGTTGTCACGAGGACAAGCTTTACACCTGCTTCTCTGAATTGTGGGAAGAAATCAAAGTTTTTCTGGAGGAGCGTGAATGTGATCTGGTTGGGGCAATGTAATCACAGGAATTCGCCCAAATGCTGGCTTACTTAGTTGACATTTTCACTCATATGAATGACCTGAGTGTTTCTCTTCAAGGAAAAGGGATAAACAAATTGAAGGCTTGTGAAAAGTTGAATGCCTTCAAAGAAAAGTTACGCCTTTGGTGTCAAAAGATGGAAAGAGGCAGTCTCTCAAATTTTCCTTCACTAGAAGAGATGGTTGATGATGCTGGATCCATAACTCCTACTGTGTGTGAAGAAATTGAGGCTCATTTGGAAATGCTGTCAGAATCGTTTGATGGATATTTTGTTGCTGGAGACCTGAAGATTTCAGAAGAATGGATCATGAATCCATATTCCTACAATTTGGAGAAAATGTCAGATGATGATGAGCTGAAGGAAGATCTTATTGATTTGTGGACAAATCGAGCTCTTGAAATGCAATTTGAAAGTAAGTCTTTGGAGGAGTTTTGGTGTGCAGCACTGGGTATGTTCCCAAGACTTGGTGGAAAAGCACTCCATGTTCTCACTCCATTTGCAACAACATACTTGCATGAATCTGGATTCAGTTCTCTTTTGTCAATCAAGACAAAATCTAGGAATCACCTGAATCCGCAGGCAGGCCTGCGGATCGCAGTCAGCAAGAAAGTTCCACGTTTTGACAAAATCATGAATGAGAAGCAGGAGCAAAGAAGTCATTGTATTTTATGTTCACAATTGGGATTGATTTTACTGTTTACAATTTTTTCTGAATAAATTCGAATCTAATTGCTCGGTTTATATTTGCATTTTATGCACTGAGTTAAAAGCTTATTTTTTTTAATTCAATTTGTTCACCCGCAGTATCGTATGTGGTTCAATTAGTGGTACAAAAATTAGAAATTAGACTTCATCTTCAAATGTGATACTACTTTTGTAGGGGGTGCGAACATTAATCAAACATTTCCTAGGGGTGTGGAGCATAGAAAAGGTTGGGAACCACTGCCATAAGATATCGATTTAGACCTCTCATGGTACTGAGTCTGCTCGAGCATTCAATCATTCAATTATTTTATTTCAAGTTACTCTCTTACCTTTGCTCTGTAAACTATAACCCCTTTACTAAACAAGAACCTATCAATCTTTTGCCTCAAAAACTTCAATGACTTGGCCTCCACAGCCCTATGTGGCAATAATTCCATTGATTCACCACACGCTAGCTAAACAAATTCCTCCTCATATAGTTATATTGTTGATGGTCTCAAGATAAGACCAATACAACTGAGTTCTCTCTAAACTTCTTAAAAGTTACAAAAAAAAAAGAGAAGTTTAAAAACTGATGTAATTAAGAGTCCTTTATAGAAGCAATACTGGAATCCACATTCTTATTTATCACATTTTTATTAGAGTCTCATTTGAAATGTAAGATGATTAAATTAACATTTGTGCTTCTCCTTTCATGTTAATTACATCTATTACAGATATGATCCTTGCAGTGTAGTATAGAAAGGGTGCAATGATAATAATACTTAATTAAAACCAAAACATTTTTATATACAAAGTTGTATCTTATCCCTAAGAAGCTCAGCAGGTCAACCAGCATCTGATGAAAGAGGTAATTAGATCTTCAGACCAATTACTTTTTCCAGAGTAATATGAATTTCTGTTAAATGGTTAGTGATACTAAATACTAACCTTTGCTATCTCTCATCAGATGCCGCCTCATTTTCAGAGTTGCTCCCAGATTTTCTAATTTTGGTTCACATCTCCAGTGTCTGATTGATTTTGATTTTGTGTTACACATAGCTTTTGCTACAAGTCATGATAAAAATGTATTTTAAAAGTGAACTTTATGAAAATAACTAGCTGCCAAAACACTTTCATTTCAATTTCTTCGTCCTGTTTGAAAATTCTGTCCTGAAATGACAAATAAATCTGCTCTATGCTTTTATGCTGCAGTCGTTTGTGTTGGATTTCTAAATGTGTTTTTCAAATTCCTTTGTTCCTTTCAGATCTTTATATACTTCCTTGATTCATTTGTTGATGCAAATTAGAACAAAGCAGCAGTATTTTAACTGATTTTAGATTATGGTGGATTGTCTGAAATTTTATTCCCTTGACGGTATGAAGAGATATAAACCTTCACTTCAGCTAAGTGTAAGTTTACGGATATAAAATAATTACTTATATAAGACCTCCACAGCTTCGAACGAGTTTTAAACTAACACATATCTAGCCATATATGATAGTTCCTTGGGCTGGTTCACTGACCTGTTTTGATATGAATCTTAAAGTAAAACTGTTATTAGAGATCATGGTGAAGTTGGCGCAGCTTTTATGTAGTCTTTTTTTTAAATATAACCATTCAGTCATATACTTGCCATAATTCCAATGGCTGCATCAATGCATGTTATATAAATGTTGGGATAGGGAACGGAGGATGTCAAAAGTGGTAAAGTATTCAGGTGCTGGAAATGGACGAATCACTAATACCTAGATCTTGACATTCACCAATTAAGTTCAATTAAATTGGTTTAATATTGTCACCTGTACTGAGATATGGTGAAAAGCTGCTTTGGATGCCTCAGTATAGGGCGTTGCATCACATCAGTACATTGATGTAGTATAAGGGAAAAGCAATAACAGAATGCAGAACAACACACACACACAAAATGCTGGAGCAACTCAGCAGGTCAGGCAGCACGAGACCATAAGACATAGGAGCAGAATTAGCCCATTCTGCCCATCAAGTCTGCTCCACCATTGCACCATGGCTGATTCCGGATTCCATTCAAACCTATGCACCTGCTCTCTCACCATATCCCCTGCATCTATGGAATCCTTATCTCCAGCATCTATGGAAATGTGTAAATATTCATGATCCAGGCTGAGACCCTTCTTCTGAGAAGGAAGGGGCAAGATACCAGAATAAAAAGGTGGGGGAGGGAAGAAGAGGCTCACTGGAAGGTGATACATGAAGTCTGGTGGGTGGGAAAGGGCAAAGGCTGGAGAATAAAATATCTGATAGGAGAGTTGAATTCTAAGGGATTCTACAGATACGCTAAGAGCAAAAGGATTGCAAAGGACTAAACTGGCCCTCTGGAAAACCAGAATGGTAATCCACTTGCATAACCAAAATAAATGGGGGAGATATTAAATGAGTTCTTTGCATCTGTATTTACTCAGGCAGAGGCCTGTGGCTAACAGTGTACTGCAGGGTAGAGTGCTGGGTCCTTTGTTGTTTGTCCTCTATATCAAAGATCTGGATGGTAACGTGGTTGACTGGATCAGCAAATTTGCAGATGACATGTAGAAACGTAGACTGAGGTTGTAGCGGACAATGAGGAAAGCTATCATGGCTTTCAGGGGGATTTGTAATGGCTGGAAAAAAGGCAGATGGAATTTGTGTGGGGTTTTGCACTTTGGTTGGACAAACCAGTGAATAGTAGGGCAGTGAGGAGTGTGGTAGAACAAAGAGATACTTGAATAAAGGTCCATAATTCATTGAAAGTGGTGTCACAGGTTGATAGGGTCGTAAAGAAAGCCTTTTGTACGTTGGCCTTCATAAATTAATGTACTGAGTACAGGAGTTGAGATGTTATGTTGAAGTAGCTTTAAGACATTGGGGAGGCCTAATTTGGAGTTTTGGCCACCTAATTACAGGAAAGATATAAATAAGGTTGGAAGAAGTCAAAGAAAATTTACAAGGTTGTTGCTGAGACTGTAGGACCTGAAATATAAGGGAAGATTGAATAATTTAGGACTGTATTCTTTAGAGTGTAGAAGATTGAGAGGAGATTTGACAGATGTATACAAAATTATGAGGCGTATAGACAGGGTAAATGCAAGCAGGCTTTTACCACTGAGGTTGGGTGGGACTACAGCTAGAGGTCATGGATTAAGTGTGAAAGGTGAAAAGTTGAAGGGTTACATGAATGGAAACTTTTTCACTTAGAAGGTCAGGAGAGTGTGCAATGAGCTGCCAGCACAAGTGGTACATGTGAGCTCGATTTCAGCATTTAAGAGAGGTCGGGATAGGTACATAGATAGTAGGGATATGGTCCTGGTGCTAGATGATGGGAGTAGTCAGTTTAAATGGTTTTGGCATGGGCTAGATGGGCTAAAAGATCTGTTTCTGTGCTGTACTTCTCCATCACCCTATGAGAGTGGACCATAGGAGAAAGGGACAGAGGAAGGGATCCTAGTGGAAGTGATAGAAAATCATGAAGCTAGTGGAAGTGGTGAAAAGAAGTTAAGGTCAGAGTGGGGAATAGAGGAAAGAGGGGGGAGAATTTGACTACCAGGAGGAGGAGTCGGTATTTGT
The DNA here is from genome assembly GCF_030144855.1 of Hypanus sabinus. Taxonomy (NCBI): domain Eukaryota; kingdom Metazoa; phylum Chordata; class Chondrichthyes; order Myliobatiformes; family Dasyatidae; genus Hypanus; species Hypanus sabinus. Next base: position 61,920,628 of record NC_082719.1, on the reverse strand, counting down.
GCCAGCAGGCTGAAGGTTACCCAGGCGGAATATGTGTTGCTTCTCCACCCTGAGGGTGGCTTCACCTTGGCACAAGAGAAGGCTAAGGACCGACATGTCGGACAGGAATGGGAATTGGAATTATCACATTTAGCCACCGGGAAGTCCTGCTTATGCAGATGCTCGACAAAGCGGTTCCCCCAATTTACGAGTAGTCTTACCAAAGTAGAGGAGGCTGGATCAGGAGTACTGGACACAATAGACAACCCCAGCAGGTTCACAGATGAAGTTTTGCCTTATCTGGAAGGACTTTATGGATCCCTGAACAGAGGTGAGGGAGGAGCTGTATGGGAAGGCGTAGCACTTAGGCCACTTGCAGGGATAATTGCCGAATAAGTGCAGAATGCAGAATAAGGTGCTACAATTAGAGAAAATTGCAGTCCAGGCAGACAATAAGGCACAAGGCCATGACGAAGTAGAGTAGATAAGTTAACAATCCTTTTCATCTTCTTAGCACACAAAGGGAGCATTCTATAGACTTATAACATGGAGATAGTGGGATAGAAGGTGTCCTTGACACAAAATACACTGCAGATGCTATGGTCAAATCAACATGTACAAAAAAGCTGGATGAACTCAGCAGGTTGGACAGCATCCATTGAAATGAGCAGTCAACGGATGCTGCCTGACCTGCTGAGTTCATCCAGCTTGTTTGTACGTGTGGAAGGTGTCCTTGAGACTGATGTTATGTGCTTTCAAGCTTTTGTACCTGCTGCCTCATAGGAGGGTGAGAAGTGAGAATTCCCAGTATGGGTGGGTCTTTGATTACATTGGCTGCTTTACTAAGGAAGCAGGAAATGTAGACAGAGTCTATGAAGAAGAGGCTAGTTTTGGTGATGTGCTTTGCTGTGTCATTAATTTCTTGCCGTCTTGGCTGGAGCAATTGCCACACTGAGCTGTGATACATCCAGATGGTGTGCACTCTGTAAATCTCTTCACAATTTGTTTCTATTTACTGTTCAGAAGAAATCTCAAAGATTCCTTTTGGTTCTTAATCTAACAGGCAGTGACATGATTGAAATATGAGAATGAGTTATGTTAAGGGTATATATTTGATATTTCAATAATACTTGAATAATCTCACATATACAGTAATTTGATTAAGCATTCTTGTTCATTTAAATAATTAATTCTGGGTTATAATTAAAAATCTATTCATATGTCATCATGCTACCACATGATACGTGTGCGTCTCGCCTAAAGACGAAGCTGGACCTGCATTCCTGAACTCCTGTGTATTTTTTTTAATTAATTTAATGTTCTGAAGTCATAAAAGATAACATTAGTGATGAGGTCATTTTAAAGCAATCCCAAGACCACTATCGTCCTGTTAAAGCAGAGCAAGACGTTCAAAGCAAAAAAAATCACAGAAGAAAGTCACGTTTTAAAAAAAGCAGTCCAGCAAATGGAGATGGTCAAGTTTTAAGCAGAAAGTGTCAAGCTTGATTACAGAACAGGTAATTGGCTCGTGTACACTGAGCTCTTGGAACAGTATTTTGAAGCATATGAAAGAGCATTGACAGATGAATGCCAATTTTGCTAAGTGCATTGGGGTTAAAGGCATCCAGTTTCCTTTGAAGTTTGACTTCTCCATCCAAGCTAGCTAAAATGAGCTTTGCTGATATTGTCCAAGTGATGCAGGAACCCTTGGAACCGAAGCCATTGTTCATTGTAGAATGCTTTAGGTTTCATAAGTGGACTCAAAAGGAAAGGGAGTCCATTTCAGTATGTATGGCTGATTTGAAGTGATTGCCCAAGTATTGTCAGTTTGGTAATGGGCTTAGTGTTAGACCAAGAGATTGTTTAGTTTGTGGAATCTTAAAATAAAGCATTCAAAAACAGCTCCTAACTGAAGCATAATTTATATTCAAACAAGTAATGGAAATCACTGTTTCAATGGAAACCACAGATCGAGATGCAACTGAGTTGTAGTCAGGAATGAAAGTGAGAGTAAACAAAATTACAACATCTAAATAGAAAATGGCCTGTCTGAACAAATAGTGTTACTTTTGTGGCAGGGGCTTACATACACAAAATAACTATAGGTTTAAAGGTAAAAGTTGCAGAAAATGCATCAAAGCAGGAAACATACAAAGAGCGTGTTGGCAAGGTAAAAATAAATGAACTACTCAGGAAAGAGAGAAAGCTAAAATGTCATTGCAGTTTCAAAAAGAGCACCAACCTGCCTGCAGTTAATGAAAAACCTGATCATTATGAGAGTGACACAGACAGGAGAAAATCTGCAGATTCTGTAAGTCCAAGCAACACACACAAAATGTTGGAGGATCTCAGCAAGCGAGGAAACATCTATGGAAAAGAGTAATCAGCCAATGTTTTGGGCCAAGACTATTTCACTGGAGAAAGCAGATGAGGAGTCAGAGTAAGAAGGTTGGGGAGGGGAGGAAGAAATACAAGGTAGCAGGTGATAGGTGAAACTGGGAGGCAGAGGCGTGTAGTACAGAGCAGAGAAGTCAATTGGTGAAAGAGATAAAGGCTGGAGAAGTGTGAATCTGATAGGAGAGGACAGCTGGCCATGGGAGAAAGGGAGGTGATGGGCAGGTAGGGAGATAAGCTGCTGGGAAATAGGAAGGGGGAATGGTGAAGGAGAGGGGGAGCGATTACCAGAAGTTTGAGAAATCAGTGCTCATGTCATCAGGTTGGAGGCTACCCAGACAGAATATAAGGCGTTGCTCCTTCAACCTGAGCATGCATTCATTGCAGCAGTAGAGGAGTCCTTGGACTGACATGTTTGAATGGAATGGGAAGTAGAATTAAAATAGGTAGCCACTGGGGGATCCCGCTTTTTCTGGCAGATGTAGTGTAGTTGCTCGGCAAAGTGGTCTCCCAATCTATGTTGAGTCTCAGCAATGTACAGGAGGCCACACCGGGAGCACCACATACAATAGATTACCCCTACAGAATCAAAGGTGAAGTGTTGCCTCTCCTGGAAGGTGTGCTGTTTGGGGCCCTGAATGGTAGTGAGGTAGGAGGAGCAGGGGCAGGTTCCACTTGCTAGGATAAGTGCCAGGAGGGAGATCCATGGACAGGGCTGAGTGGACTGGGAGTGATCCCAGTGCAAAGCAGAAAGAGGTGGGGTAGGGAAAGATGTGCATGGTGGTGAGATCCCATTGGAGATGGGGGAAGGGATGGAGAAATATGTGCTGGGCGTGGAGGCAGGTGGGGTGTTTGGGGAGGACAAGAAGAATGCTATCCCTGGTGGAGTGGTGGGAGAATGGAGTAAACATGTGAAATTGAAGAGATCTGGGTGAGGGCAGCATTGACAGTGGAGGAAGGGAGGCCTCTTTCTTTGAAGAAGGCGACTATCTCCTTCTTTCTGGAATGAAAAGCCTCATCCAAAGTGTAGATGTGGCAGAGATGGAGGAACTGAGAAAAGGGGATGTCATTCTTACAAGTAACAGGATGGGAAGAGGTATAGTCCAGGTAGCTGTGAGAATCAGTGGGTTTATAACAGTTATCAGGAGATGAGCTGTCCCCAGAGATGGAGACAGAGAGATCCAGAAAGGTGAGGGAGGTGTCAGAAATGGACCAGGTAAATTTAAGGGCAAGGTGGAAGCTGGAGGCAAAATTGATGAAATTGATGAGCTCATCCAGGATGCAGGAAGTAGCACCAATGCAGTTGTCAATGTGCCGTAGGAAAAGTTCGGAGGCATAAATTGGACCTATGTGAGTGCCCATGGCTACATCTTTTGTTTAAGGGAAGAGGGAGGAACTAAAGAAGAAATAATTGAGCGTGAGGACTAGTTCTGTCAGATAGAGGAGTGGTGGTGAAAGGGAACTGGTTGGTTCTGGTGTCCAGAAAGAAACAGAGAGCTTTGAAGCCTTCCTGATGGAGGATGTAACACAGATTTGTGTAGCCTTGAGTTTTACAGTATGAAAATGAACAACAGGCATGGAGCATGAGGTTGAGTGGGATCCGGCATCAGCCATGATGGAATGGCAAAACAAACTCAATGGGCTGAATGGCCTACTTCTGCTCCTACATCTTATGGCTTATGCCAGAAGTGAATGGCAAATTAATTAAATGGAATTAGACACAGCTTCAGCTGTTTCTGCCATTCCACAATATGAATTTGAGAGGCATTTCAGAGATATTAAAATGAAGCTTACAGATATCCAACTTTTACTGGAGAAAAAATAATTCCTGTGGGATTGACATCCACAATTGTGAAACAGAACAACCAACAAACCAAATTGACCTTGTTTGTGGTGAAAATAGAAGGGCAAGCATTGCAGGGATGTGATTGGCTACAACTTGTTTGGTGATCCATCCACCATTTGCATACTACACCCCCTGCAAAGAAGCCGTATGAAAGTGAATTAAGAAATGTACTGGATGATGAACAACTGCCTCCATGCTGAACATCATGAACTGTTAACCCACAGAGGACAAACAGGTGTTGGTGCCAACCTCTGTGCCTTTGGTTGGAAAGCTTATTGGACCGAGGAAGGACCATGCTGCTCAAAAGAAACATGAAAGTGATGAAAGTAGTGGTCCAACTGCAATAATTCTGAGGCAAGATATCTGAGAAAGCTTCTGATATGTTAGTTAGCTGGTTACTTGTGAAATGTGGCTTGTTTTAAGCTGGAAAAGAATTCAAGGAGTTTCAAGAAAGTTGCAAGCATTTGGCTTTTGTGAGTATAAAGAACCAGAATGTACTCTCCGTGCATTAAGATTACTGCATGAATTTCAAGTTGGAGTCAAAAAAACAGCTTGTAAAATTAGATGCAAAGACCGATTGGCCTAATCTCAAATAATAATGAGACAGCCTACAGAGAAGAAGTCATCACCCTGACACAGTGGTGTCAAAAAAACAACCTCTCCCTCAATGTTGCAAAAACAAGGAGCTGGTTGTGGACTACAGGAGGAATGGAGACAGGCTAACCCCTATTGACATCAGTGGATCTGGGGTTGAGAGGGTGAACAGCTTTAAGTTCATCAGCATAAACATCACCAAGGATCTCACGTGGTCTGTACATACTGGCTGTGTGGTGAAAGAAGCACAACAGCGCCTCTTTCACCTCAGACGGTGGAAGAAACTTGGCATGAGTCCCAAATCCTAAGGACTTCCTACAGAGGCAGATTTGAGAGCATCCTGACTGGCTGCATCACTGCCTGGTATGGGAACTGCACTTTCCTCAATCGCAGGACTCTGCAGAGAGTGGTGTGGACAGCCCAGCGCATCTGCAGGTGTGACCTTCCAACTATTCAGGACATTTATAGAGACAGTGCGTAGAATGGGCCTGAAGGATCATTGGGGAGCCGAGTCATCCCAACTGCAAACTGTTCCAGCTGCTACCATCCAGGAAATGGTACTACAGCATTAAAGCCAGGACCAACAAGCTCCAAGACAGATTCCTCCACCAGGCCATCAGACTGATTAATTCACACCGATACAATTGTATTTCTATGTTATATTGACTGTCCTGTCATACGTACTATTTATTACAAGTTACTATAAATGGCAAATTGCACATTTAGACGAAGATGTAAAATAAAGATTTTTACTGCTCATGTGTTTGAAGGATGTAAGAAATAAAATCAATTCAATTCAATGATTTCCCTGCCACTTACCCACGTTAAGGATATTTTACACTAAGCTGCACTGAGGTGTTAAAAGAAACAAAACCAGCTGAGGGGGAACCCACACAGGCATGGGGAGAAGATGCAAATGTCCACACAGGTAACACCGGATCAAACTCGGGTCATAAGAGCAGCAGAACTGGGACACCCAGTGAATCATGGAGGTGTTACTAGGATTATCCTTGTGGATTGGCTTCCAAATGAGGTGGATAAGGAGCACCGAAGAATTCCACACTTATCACCAAGTGGGCTTAGCCATTTGCTTTGCTGTCTTTATGAACAACTTCACAAGCAATGTCAACAAAACCAAGGAAGTAGTCATTAATTGTAGCAAGGGAAAATTGGGAGACCACATATGCTTTTACAGTGATGAATAGAGGTGAGAGATTCAGCATCTTCAAATTCCTCGCTGTTCTGACCAACACAAGAAATGTGCATGTGCTTAGAAACTTAAAGAGATTTGCCACACCCACCAAATACTCCAAAAAACTTTTACATAAGCACCGTAGAAAGTATCCTGTGCAGTTCCATCACGGCCATAATTCCAATACACAGAAATGCAAGAGGCTGCCAAGAATAGTGTACTAGTCACGGCCTTCCACTATTGAAAGCAATTAGATAAGGTGCTGCCTCAAGAAGGCAGCATCTATCATCAAAGATTCACATTATACAGGCCATATCCACTTCTAGCTGCTACTGTTTGGCAAGAGGTACAGAAGCCTGAGGTCCCACAACTCCAGTGGCTATTGTCCTACAATCATCAGGCATCTACCTCAGAAACAGAACACTTCCAACCACCTCTTGTACTACCATAGGTTTATCTCTAATTAATAGACACAACAGGTTCTGCAGATGAACACACACAAAATGCTGGAGGAACTCAGCAGATCAGGCAGTATATATAAAAGAGTCAATGTTTTGAGCTAAGTCCTTTCATCAAGAGTCCTGATGAAGGGTATTGGCTCAAGATGTTAGCTCCATTCCTCTCCAAAGATTCAGGAATAACTTCTTCCCTTATCTTCAGATCTCTGAATGAACATTGAACCTATGAACACTGAATCACTACTTTTTTTCCTCTTACTCCACTACATATTTTAGTGAATGTTTCAAATAGATATATACTTACTGTAATTTAGAGTTTATATGTATTACGATGTACTGCTCCCACATATGCCAGTGATATCAAATCTGATTCTCATTGTCTCTAATGTTTATTCTGCACTGGTGCTTTGTTTGGCATTGCCTTTTTCTTTAGAGTTTTTTTTATAATTGATGTACAACTTTCATTATGTGTATTGTCTGAATATATGTGACTCTGGCCTGTGATGTTGCTGTAAACAAGTTTTTCATTGTACCCAATGCCTCTTTGTAGTTATACATCTGACTATTGTTTTGATCAGGGAATTGCAAAAGGAGGCCAAGGAGAAAAGACAGAAGCAAGCCCAGCAGTACATGAGTCGTCAGAAATGAAGTTTATATCTGAACATTCAAAGAGAGCAGAGTGAATAGTTGCAGCATTTCAACAGGAGGGCTACTAATTTATCCATGCCTCCTGTTGTAGTGAGAATTGAAAGCCATTCACAGCACATATTACGTTGCCAGCAACAATGAAAGCCTCAGAACTTCAGAACCTAATCTCTTTTAAGCAGCCCCTCATCAGTCCCAGTCTGCGTGTTGTGCATAAAATGATCTAGCAGGTTGTTGATGCACTGTTGCTAAAGTAACGATAGTTTAATTGCTTCGCAACACAGGATGACAAGCAAGACTAGGTATAAGGGTAGGTCTGGTATTTTCCTGCATTACTGGAGATCTAAAGAGACAGGGCACCAATATCTGCATTCTCATATTGCTATGTGCTCCCCTGTATAGCATCAACTCCCATTTTAGTTAGAGAGGGTTTTCATTTTCTTGTCCATGCTATTAGCAATCACAAACAAAAATACATGTGAGCTGACAGTAACGTTAATGCTTTTGTACAGAAACAGTGCTCAACACTCATTTCACTACACTCATAGCATTCTTTTGCAGTTTAACCACTATTTTTATATTATTTCTGTTTTGCACTATTTTAATCTATTTCATATATATACACTTAAATTGATTTTTTTTCTTTCTATATTATTCTGTATTGCATTGAACTGCTGCTGCTAAGTTCACAAACGTCTCAAGACATGTTGGTGATACTAAACCTGATTCTGATTCTGATTCTGATACTAATTGAGCCAAGCCACTGAAGCAATGATTCTGCTCTGTGAACAGCCAGAGAACAGCCCTTCAGTACAGCCCAAGGAGAATGTCATGAACCATTATCATTAGCTATACGGGTCACACTGTACTGTACAATGAAGGTTTCCTTGGAGATCCATGGGAAGTTGAAGGGAGCAATGGGATGAAATGGTAATGAACAGAGGAAGAGAGTAGTCCAGCAGGGTAGTGAGCTAGCAGGATGTGTAAGACAGCAACTGAGTGGGGAGGGTTCATCCCTTCTGGACCATCACCATTTCCTCCTCCTACTTAAACAAGTCCAAGTACCCATGGGTGCAAGACCATTTTGTGCACTCCAAGCTGACTGAAGCAGATGAAATCATGAGAAGCGAGTTGGAAGAGTGTAAGTATTGAAGCTCTGAGGCTTTCATTGCCACTGATAAAGCACTATGTGCTATGAATGGTTTCCAATTCTCACTATAACGTGCTGTATGGATAAATAAGTACCTCTCTTGCTGAAATGTGTCCTGCTTGGTGGTGCAATAATATCAGCGCCGGACTCCGGAGCGAAGGTTCCCGAGTTTGAATCCAAGTCGGGTTGAGTGTCGAGATAGTAACTCGGCCTTGTAAAAACAAGAATAGCTCGCTACGGAAACACCATCATGATGGTGCCCTGATAACTCCACTGCCTAGTTAAGGGCGATTCTTCTTCCTCTTTTGCTGAAATGCAGCTACCATTCACAATGTCCCCCTTGAATGTTCAGATATACAGTAAATTCAGTTTTTGACTACTCAAATAGTCAAACATCAGCGTTTATTTGTATAATTATAAATACAGGTTTCCCCCGCTATTCAAAGGTAGAGTGATCCAATGAAATGGTTCGTAAGCCGGAATGGTGTAAAGTGAAGAAGCAATTACCATTTATTTATATGGGGAAAATATGTAAGCGTTCACAGACCCAAAAAAAACCTACTAAATCATGCCAAATAACACATAAAACCTAAAATAACAGTAACATATAGTAAAAGCAGGAATGATCTGATAAATACACAGCCTATATAAAGTAGAAATAATGTGTGTACAGTGTGGTTTCACTTACCGGGATCAGGAAGAGAGTGAGCACACTGATGATGGTGTGTCAGGCTGCGTGGTCGGAGGTTGGGTGGTGGGAGGTAGAGGAGACTGGGGTGTCATCTCATCGTCGTCTGTTCCCATCAGGACAGGCAGGTCACCTTCTTCTATGTCTGCCTGCCTCAATATTGAAGGTCAAGGTTCATTGTTTGCTGTGGCTGATGTGGAAGGCTTGGAAAATGACAGTATGCTTGACTGCTTAGCCTCGCGCATTTTTCTATCATACAGCTCTTTGTAAGCACTCAAACCATCCTACAAATATGCCCTAAACCTAGGAACCCTTTCAGAATTAAAGTCATACTTTTCTACAATCATTGCAGCGTTGTCAATCGCAGCGAAAGTCTCACGCAATCACTTCACGTTCAGTTCCTGGACAACTTCACTTTCGGGCCATTCGCTACTGCTTTCAGTTTCAATTGTTATCCTTTCCTCTTCATTAGCTCTTCATCTGTCAGTTCTTGGTCATGGGATGCCAAAACCTCTTCAACATCATCTTCAGCAACTTCCACAAACCCTTACCCAAACTCACTATGTCCTTACATTGTTCACCACGATCGAAATGCTTAATTATGTCTAGTTTTACGCTAAGTGTGACACCCTTACGAGCACATTTAGACTTTTCCGATGCCTTAGAACTCATCTTGCTAACTGATGCACAAAATAAATCGACATCAAGCACAGATGCTTACAGGCACGTGTTTAAGCAATGGCGGCTACAATGCAGTTCCGGGGGAGGAGCTTGGCCGTTGGGTGCACACACGCTGCCTTTTTCCGCATGCTGCCTTTTATCGTGACAGTGAAAACACCTTCTGTTAGCAAAAGCAGGTAACTAATATAGGTTTTTTGTAACAGCGAGGTGTTGTAAAGTGAACTTTTGAAAAACAGGGGACATCTGTACCCAAAGTTGTATCAAATCAAAATACTATTCTTGTTCCATTAGATTTTATTCTTCATTTGAAAACTCAGTGCAGAACTAATATGTATCCATAAATCACACTCGAGCCAGAAGAATCAACTACTTTGCGGTCTCTTGTAACAGATCTTGAGTGGGTGACGAGGTGGGGACAAGTCTCTACCAAAGGAGATGTCTGTGCACCTTCCCTCCACTATCCTGCAGGTCGCTCTTGGGCAAGGCGTAGCACCTGTTTAGCCCCACCTCAATCAGTGTCACGTGAAGCCATGGGAGCAGGTGATGGATGGCCGTATGTGCAGCTGGTGCCTATCGCAAGCCCTGGTTATGCGACCAATGACACCTAGCAGACAATCTCTGTAGAGTATTGATAATGGCTGGGGTCATCCATCTTGTAGAGATACTGCCTAGAAGAAAGCACTGGCAAACCACTTCTCTTGAAAGATTTGCCAAGAAAAAATCATGGTCATGGTCACCAATGTCATATGACATGCAACGTAACAAATGAACGAGTGCTCTTACCAAACAGTTCCCTTATGGTGAAAGCTTAGCTAGTTTGTTTAAGTTGAATTGAATATTTTTTAAATTGAATTGAATTGACCTTATTTCTTACATCCTTCACATACATGAGGAGTAAACATTTTTACATTACGCCTCTGTCTAAACATGCGATGTGTAATCATAGCATTTTATAATAAATGGAATGGTCAATGTAACAAAGAAATGCACTCAGATCAGTGTGAGTTAATCAGTCTGATGGCCTGGTGGAAGGAGCTGTCCCAGAGCCTGTTGGTCCTGGCATTTATGCTGTGGTACCGTTTCCGGGGATGGTAGCTGCTGGAATAGATTGTGGTTGGAGTGACTCGGATCCCCAATGATCCTTCGGGCCCCTTTCTCACACTTATTAAATGTCCTGAATCATGGGAAGTTCACAACTACAGATGTGCTGGGCTGTCCAAACCACTCTCTGCAGAATCTTGCAATTAAGGGAGGTACAGCTCACATACCAGGCACTGATGCAGCCAGTCAGGATGCTCTCAATTGTGCCCCTGTAGAAGGATTTTAGTTTTGCAGAGGACTGTATTAAATGACAATTCTTTAAGTTAGTTTTCATCGAGTATTACCTGCAAATTAGAAAAAGATCAAGAATTGCAATGGATCTAACACCGACGGGAGGAACATTACATACTTTTAGCCCATTTCTCGTAACACACAATAAAAAGCCTCAACCATTAAAGCTTACACTTGGCCCACTTTCCTGGACTTCACATGTGCAAGTAAATTGGCATTAGTCATGTAATATTCAGAAGCACTAGGTGAAATTCTTTGAAATGCGCAATATGTGCAAGACAAGATGTAATGAACCACTAATGAATGTTCAGTCACAAAAGGTCAAAGTCGTCACATCACATACAAGATAAACCCAGTGAAGATCTATTACCATTGTTTAGTGTACATTTCCTACTGGAGTCCTGGGGTTTAACAACCAACAAATGGTAAAGGATGTAGAAAATGGGATTCAAGCCAATAACCATTAAAAACTTAGAAACACGGATATAATGTAGTAGCAAAATGCAACTTGAACAATTTTATGTATGGGAACATTTTGCATATTAACTTCAATGTTGCTGTACCCATCATGAAGCATACCAATGACTAAATGGCTTGTATTTTGTATCAGTTCTGTATGCATTTATGTGAGCATCTATCAACATTAATAATAATAAATATTTTTGCTAACAGGTCTCAATATATTGGTACGAATGCTGATGTCCCAAACTTATTTTAGGTTCCAATTTTCAGCTGCACTCTGCTGTTTAACTTGGTATACATCCTAAACTGAATAAGAATTCCTTTGCATTTGGGGTAGAGAAGCTGCTTTTGGATCCTGCTTTGGAAGCTGCTTAGTCTGAGTAAAGGCTTAAATCAGCCCATTCACGCAAAGGGGAACTGCAGGCTGCACAGTGGGAAAAAAATGTTATATTTACATTAATTATATCATGTGTCTAACTATCTGAAATTTTGAAATGTTTAAATTAATTTTAGTTTGTAAGTTTATTTTTGAAAAATATAGTTGTTTCAGTTGGTTTTGATAGTTTTAAAAAAGTTTTGATTATGAAAGATTTTAAGGAACATTGAAAACTCTTGACAACTTTTTCAGACGGTGACGCTGAGGGTGGAACTTTGCCTTCAGTAAGACTTTTATAAGGCTTCTTTGGGCAGAGCTCGATCTTGCCCATTCATGGAACCCAAGAATTTCACTGGAGGATATGCTACTAATCACAGCATAACTCATGGGCCATCTTGGGCAGTAAGAAAGACCTTACTGATTCAGAGAAGGTGAATTTAGTTGCATGGAAAGCACGAGTTCCGGGCTTACTCTCAGCCTGGGCATTGTCTGTTTTAACGGAAATTACTTGCTTTTATCAGAAAACATTAATGACTGATGTTTATTATGTGAGCTGGCCACTGTGTACTGGTGGATTGGCAGTCTTAGTGCTGACCCATTTCCAACCTGGATGTCAGCCAGTACTGCTGTCAATTTAATCAGTCACAGCCTTTCTATGAGTGTATTGCCATCAGGGAACCCAGGAAATATATTTCAGTACTATTTCTCACACCAAATCGTACATAAATTACCTTTAGAGATGCAAGAGATGTGATAATAGTTTACTAATACGTGGCCTTTGTGGATTCATTCTACATTGGAACACCAGTTCTCTCTCTTCTTTTGATGACATCCATCTGCCCCCATTTCTCATTCACTCTATAATGTTTGATGTCAGTAGGACAGAAGGGATACCATATCATTAGGAATTAGAAATTTGGTACATGAATTTCAAACATAGAATCATAGATTCATAGAAAAATACACCACAGAAACAGTCCCTTTGGCCCATCTAGTCATTGCCAAAGCATGTAAACTTTCTACTCCCAGTGACCTTAATTGGAACCACAGCCCACCATACCCCTACCATCCATGTATCTACCCAAACTTCTTTTAAACATTGAAATTGAACTTGCACGCTCCACATGCACTGGCAGCTTGTTCCATGCTCTCACAACACTCTGAGTGAAAAAGTTTCCCTTCTGTTCCACTTAAAATTTTTATCTTTCACCTTTAACTGATGACCTCTAGTTGTACTCTCACCCAACCTCAGTGGAAAAACCCTGCTTGCATTTTCCCTATCTATGTTCATAATTTTGCATACCTCTATCAAATCTCCTCTCTATCTTCTATGTTCTAAGGAATAAACTCTTTACCTATTCAATCCTTCCTTATAACTCTGGTCCTTCAGACCCAATAACATCCTTGTAAATTTTCACTGTACTATTTCAAACCTATTTACATCTTTCCTGTTCGTAGGTGACCAAAATTGCACACAGTACTCCAAATTTAAGCCTCACCAATGTCTTATACAACTTTAATGTAACATCCCACCTCCTGAACTCAATATTTTGGTTTATGAAGGCCAACATGCAAAAAGCTTTCCTTACCACCCTATCAACCCATTACAACACTTTCAATGAATTATGGACCTGTATTCACAGGTCTCTTTGCTCTACCACACTCCTTAGTGCCCTACCATTCACTGTGCAAGACCAACTCTGTTTTGTCCCACTGAAATGCAAAACCCCTCACTTGTCTGCATTAAATTCCATCTGCCATTTTTCAGCCTGTTTTTCCAGCTGGTCCAGATCTCATTGCAAGCTCTGATAGCCTTCCTCACTGTCCACTACACCTCCAATCTTGGTGTCATTCAGAAATTTGCTGATCCAGTTAACCACATGATACACCATCAATAGCTCTCTCTGAGACGTGAAGTCGAGATATCGGCTTTTATTGACTGGAAGAAAGAACAAGCAGTAGTTGACCACCATACCTCATCCTGGAGACTGAGAGGCCGGGCTCAGGCCTCAATCGCCTTTATACCGGGGTCTGTGGGAGGAGCCACAGGAGCAGTCAGCAGGGGGCGTGTCCAGACAGGTATATGTAGTTCACCACACCACATTATCATCCAGATCATTGATATAGATGACAAACAACAACAGCTCCAGCACTCCACTAGTCACAGGCCTCCAGTCAGAGAGACAAGCATCTATTACCACTCTGCTTTCTCCCACAAAGCCACTTTCTAATCCAATTTACCATCTCATCTTGAATGCTGAGCGACTGAACCTTCTTGACCAACCTTCCAAGCAGGAGCTTGTCAACTGTCTTATTGAAGTCCATGCAGACAACATTGATTGCATTGCCTTCATCCAATTTTGCGGTAACTTCCTTGGAAAAACCCCAAGATTGGTTCGATGTGACCTACCACACATAAAGCCATACTACCTACTAGAGCTTATAATGAAAGTCCTTGCCTACCAGATTAATTAGGCAAACAATCCTAATTATTTCTAAACGTTTTCCTTTTGAGTGGTGTGATTGAGATGTCAGCTGCTTTCTCAAATGTCCTTCATGCTGTGACCTGAGATGGCTTCAAATTTATCTTGTTTCTTTGGTTGATAGGTGTTGCTGCTTATCAACAAGCTCACCTCATTCAAAGATAGCAGCTGGTATACTCCGACAAACAGCAACATCCACTTTGTCTGCTCCAAGAATGTCCCTGAAGGACTGCTTGCCTGATATTCTGCATGGCAATACATCTGCATAGCATCAAAGCCGTCATAGATTCAGAAAGTCAGAGAACACTGCAGCACAGAAACTAAACCCTTCCAAGTCCATGCCAAATTAATAATCTGCCTTGTCTCATCTACCTGGACCTGAACCATTGTCCTCCATACCTATCCCGTCCCATGTACCTATCCAAGTTCCTCTTAAAAGTTGAAATTGACCCTGCATCCATCGCTGAAAGGCTATAATACCCCAGAGCAGAATTAGGCTATTCAGTCCATCGAGTCTGCTCCAACATTCTATCATTGCTGATTTATCAGCACTCTCAACCTGATTTTCCTGCCTTCTCCCTGTAACCTCTGATGCCTTGATTAATTAAGAACCTAACAACCTCTGCCTCAAGTATATCCAATGACTTGGCCTACACAGCATCTGCAGCAAAGAATAGGCAGCATGGTAGCATAACAATGAGCACAAAGCTTTACAGCACTAGTGACCCAGGTTCAATTGCCACCACTGTCTGTAAGGAGCTTGTACATTCTCCCAGTGACCATGCGTGTTTCCTTCAATGCTCCAGTTTCTCCTCACAATCCAACGATGTACCGGTAGGTAGATTAATTGATCCTTGTAAGTTGATTTGTAATTAGGCTAGGGTTGAACTAGGGTTTGCTGGGCAGCACAGCAAGGCTCTAAGGCCAGGAGGGCCTATTCTACACTCTATCTCAATAAGTAAATAAAACATTTCCACAGATTCACCATTATCTGGCTAAACAAATGTTTCCTCAATTCTGAGACAGTGCTCTCTCATCCTAGATCCTAGATCCCCCCGCTATAGGAAACATTCTCTCTGCATCCATTCTAGCTAGGCCTTTCAATGTCTGATAGGTTTCACTGAGATCCCCCTTCAGTCTTCTAAACTCCAGCGAGTACAGGCCCAGAGCCATTAAAAGCTGCTCATATGTTAACCCTTTCATTCCTGCGATCATTCTGGATTCTCTCCAATGCCAGTACATCCTGTTGTGTATATAATATTTCAGTAATATTTATTACTGGTATATTTTGGTCTATTCAATATACATATACTGTAATTGATTTACTTATTTATTTACTTGTTATAATTAGTTTTTTCCCTCTTCTATATTATGTATTGCATTGACCTGCTGCTGCTAAGTTAAAAAATTTCACGACACATGCTGGTGATAATAAACCGATTCTGAATCTGACCAAAGCCTGATAAAGCCTCAACATTACATCCTTACTTTTGTATTCTAGTCCTCTTGAAATGAATTTGCCTGGTATTTGCCTTCCTCACCACTGACTCAACCTGCAAATTGACCTTTAGGGAATCTAGTACAAAGACTCCCAAATCCCTCTGAATCTCTGATTTTTGAATTCTCTCCCCGTTTACAAAATAGTCCACGTTTTTATTATTTCTGCCAAAGTGCATGACAATACTGAGTTCCTCCAGCATTTTGTGTGGACTGAACCTTTTTCCAATAGGTGCTGGCTGACCTGCTGAATTCTGTCGGCATTTTGTGCGTGTTGCTCAGATTTCCAGCATCTACAGATTTTCTCGTTTGTGATTTGACAAAGCACTTCCCAACATTATCTTCCATCTGCCACTTCTTTGCCCATTCCCACAATCTGTCTTCTGCAAACTCCCTGCTTCCTCAACACTACCTGCACCACCACCTATCTTCCTATAGTCCACAAACTAGACCATAAAGCCATCTATTCCAGTGGCCTACAATGTGAAAGGAAGTGGTTACAACACTGACCCCTGTGGCACACTATTAGCCAATTCCCCTCTCTTTGCCTCCTGCCAGTCAGCCAGTCTTGTATCTTTCCCTAATACCATGGGTTCTTATTTTGTTAAGCAGTCACATGTATGGCACCTTGTTAAAGGTATTCTGATAATCTAAATAAACAACATCCACTGACTCTCCTTTGTCTATCCTGGCTGTTATTTCCCCAAAGAATTCTGGATTTGTCAGGCAAGATTTCCTCTTTAGAAAACCATGCCAACTTTGGCCTATATTAGCCTGTGCCTCCTGAAACCCCATCCTTATAATAGACTCCCACATCTTTCCAACCACTGAAATCAAGATAACTGGCCTATAACTTCCTATTGCTTGCCACCCTCTCTTCTTGAAGAGTGGAATGACATTTGCAATTTTCCAGTTCTCCAGAACCATTCCAGGATCTAGTGATTCTTGAAAGATCATTAATAATGCCTCCACAATCTCTTCAGCTACCTCTTTCAGAAACTGAGGGTGTAGTCCTTTTGGTTCAGAATTTTCAGCTTCCTAAGCACCTTCTCCTTACAATGGCACTCACTTCTGCCTGACACCTTTGTCTGGCATTTAGCTAGTCTTTCATAGTGAAGACGAATGCATAATACATTCCTCCACCATTTCTTTGTCCCCCATTACTACCTCTCTAGGCTCATATTCCAGGGGTCTGATATCCTCTCTTGTCTCTCTTACTCCTCTATATATCTCAAAAACAACTTTCTGTATTCCTTTTTATATTAGATGCTATCTTACCTTCTGATGCACCATCAATAACTCTCGGAGACATGAGGTGAGAGATAGGCTTTTATTAGCTGGAAGAGAGTACTATCAGCAGCAAGAGACCATCACACAACATCCTGGAGATTGAGGGAAGAGCAGTGCCTCCAATCGCCTTTATACAGGGGTCAGTGGGAGGAGCCACAGGAGCAGTCAGCAGAGGGGCGTGTCCAGACAGGTATATGTAGTTCACCACACCTTCATATTTCATCTATTCTCTCTTTATGGTTTTTTAGTTGTCTACTGTTGGTTTTTAAAAGCTTCCATATCCTCTGATTTCCTACTAATTTTTGCTATAGTATCTGGTCTCTTTCTTGCCTTTAACCTTTGACTTCACTTGACAGCCACGGCTGCCTAATCCTCCCTCAAGAATACTTTTCTTCTTTGGCATGTATCCCCAGACACACCAACCATTGTTTTTCTGTCATCAGCTCCACTAGTATCCCCTTCGAATTAACTTTGGCCTGCTCCTCTCACATGTTGGTGAAATTCCCACTACTCCATCTTCCTCAAACTACAGGGTGAATTCTATCATATAATGATCATAGCTTCTTTAGGATTCCTTGACCTTAAACTTCCAAATACATAAATACAAACTGCATAACTGCAATCCAGAATTGCCATTCCCCTAGTGGGTTCAACCACAGGCTGCTTTAAAAGCCACCGTGTAGGCATTCTACAGACCTACATTCTCTTGGGATTCAGCACCAACCATAATTTCCCAATCCACCTGTATATTGAAATCCCCCATGATCATCGCAGCATTGCCCTTCTTACATGCTTTTTCTATCTCCTGTTGTAATTTGCAGCCCACATTGCCGCTACTGTTCAGAGGCCTGTATTTAACTCTCATCAGAGTCTTTTTACCCTTGCTGTTTCTACCCATAAGGGTTTTAATTTTCTGATCCACTATCACCTCCTTCTAAGGACTTGATTTCATTTTTCACCAATTCAGCCCCTCAGTCCCTCTGCCTACCTACCTGTCCTTTCATTACAGTTTGTATCCTTGAATGTTAAGCTACCAACTATGATCTTCTTTCAGCCACAACACGAGATGCCCACAACGTCATACCTGCCAATCTCTAACTGCGCTACAAGATCATCTACCTTATTCCATATACAGCATAAATTCAAATATAACAACTTCAGTCCTATATTAATTACCCTTTTTTGTTTTGGCCCCCTGTTGCACTTTAACTCATCCCTTTGACTGCAATTGTGCCCCATCATCTGCCTGTCCTTCCACTGAGTCTCACTACATACCAACTGACCCATTCTCAGCACTATCACTCCAGTTCCCACACCCCAATCAAATTAGTTTAAACCCTCCCTGCAGGCTTTTGTACAGCTCATACTTTTTTCCAGAATAGATCCCAATGATCTAGAAATCTGAACCCCTGTCTCCCTGCACCAGTTCTTCAGCCACACCTTCATCAGCCAAATCATCCTATTCTTACCCTTAATGGCACATCTCCAAACAGCAACCCAGAGATTACTACCTTGAAGGTCCTGCTTTTCAGCTTTCTACCTAACAGCCTTTCTTCTCTCTTCAGCTCCTCCTCCCTTTTCTGATATATGTAATCGGTACCAATATGTACCATGATTTCTGGCTATTTTGGAATGCTGAGACATCTCTGACCCAGACAATATACCTTCTGTGTGTCTCTTTCACATCCACAGAATCTGCTTTCTACTCTCCCAATTATGGATCCCCCATCACTACTGCACTCCTCTACTCCTGTCTTCCTTTCTGAGTCACAGAACCAGACTCCGCGCGGGAGACTTGGTTACTGCAGCTTTTCCTGGTAGGTCATCCCCCTCCGATAGATGGATTATGGGGAGAAGGCAGGAGACTGAGACAGAGAGGGAAAATCGATCAGCCATGATGAAACGGCAGAGCAATTTCAATGGGCTAAATGGCCTAATTCTGCTCCTTTATCTTGTGGTCTTAATTCATAAAGTCATAACCCAACCTCAGTGGAAAAAGCCTGCTTGAATTTACCTTATCTATATCCCTCATAATTTTGCATACCTCTATCGTCTTCCCTCAAACTTCTTCATTCTAGGGAATAAAGTCCTAACTATTCAAACTTTCCCTCAAGACCCAGCAACATTCTTGTAAATTTTCTCTGAACTTTTTAAATCTTATTTACATTTTTCCTGTAGGTAGATGATCAATACTGCACAGAATACTTCAAAGTAGACCTCACCAATGTCTTAAACAATTTCAACATAACATTCCAACTCCTGTGCCAAAAGATTCCTTTGTGACCCTACTTATCAGTGATGCCATTTTCAAGAAATTATGGATCTGTATACTCAGATCTCTCTGTTCTACCACACCCCTCCGTGCTCTATCATTCATCATGCAAGTCCTACCCTAGTTGGTCCTCCCAAAGTGCGTCACCTCACAATTGTCTGCATTTTTCGAACCACTCCAGATCCCACTGCAAGCTTTGATAGTCTTCCTCCCTTTCCACTGCACCCCCAATCTCGGTGTCATCCACAAATTTGCTGATCCAGTTGACCACATTATAATCCAGATTATTGATAGATGACAAACAGACCCAGTACCGATCCCTGCAGCACACCACTAGTCACAGGCATGCAATCAGAGAGATAACCATCTACTACCACTCCATGGCTTCTCCCGCAAAGCCAATGTCTCATCCAATTTACTACCCCATCTTGAATGCTGAGTGACTGGACTTTCTTGACAAGGGGTTCCCAACCTTTTTATGCTATGGACCAATACCATTAAGCAAGGGATCCCCAGAGCATGTATTGGGGACCACTGATCTTGACCAGCCTCCCATGGAGGCTTGTCAAAGGCCTTGCTAAGGTCAATGTAGACAACATCCATTGCCTGCCTTCATCAACTGTCCTGGCAACTTCCTTGAAACTTCCTTGAAAAACTCTCTGATTGATTAGATGAAATTTAAACACGTGCATAAAGCCACGTGGACTATCCCTAATCAGTCCCTGTCTATCCAAATACTTATATATCCAGTCCATTAGTAATAGTACTATCTCTTCTTTCAGTTAGTCCTGATGAAGGGTCTCAGCTCAAAACATCAACTGTACATCTTCCTATAGGTGCTGCCTGGCCTGCTGTGTTCCACAAACATTTTGTGTGTTGCTTGAATTTCCAGCATCTGCATATTTCCTCATGTTTGCATTTTTAAATACCATCTGGGAATCTCGTTTGCATTCACAAACCTCCTTTCTGTTCCCCTAACCAAGAAATCTCCTATAATTGCATCTCACCTCTTCTTCTTCCATCCTCGCTCCTGAGCCACTGAGCCAGAGATCTGACTGCTGTGGCTTTCCTCCCCCACCTCCCCCCAACAGTATCCAAAGTAATACACCCTTTGTTGAGGAGGATGGCCATGGGGGTACTCTGCACTGGCTGCCTTCCCCTCTCCTGACAGTCACCCAGTTTCCTATGTCAGGCACCTTGTGTGTAACTACCTCCCTGTATGTCCTATCTATCAAGCCTTCAACCTCATGAATGATCTGGAGTTCATCCCAGTCCAGCTCCATCTCCTCAACATGGTTTGTTATCTGCAGTTCAATGCACTTCTAACAGGTGTAGACATCAGGAGTACTGGATGTCTCTCTGCCTTCCCACATCCCACAAGAGGAACATTCCACTATCCTGCCTCCCTACTGATCTAAATGTAAATAGAAAATAAAGAAAGAATAAATAATGAAAAATATCTATCTACATCATATCCTCTCCTAAGTCTCAAAGACCCAAAGCCCTGACTCCTGACTCCCCACTCTAACACTGCCCACTGCCCACTGCCCACTGCCCACTGCCCACTGCCCACTGCCCTCATCATACAATGGACTCTCCTACAATGGCTGCTCTGCATAAACCTAACTTCTTTTTATTGGCCCTTGCTAAGTGCCAATTATCCACAATCCAATAACTCCTCAGGAACTGTGGCATGCATAATATGCTGACTGCCTGCCTGCCTCTCACTTCTTTGAAACTCTCTCTCCCTCTATGCAATCCAATGTCTCCTCCTTTTGTCTCAGACTTGTTTCCATCAATTCCATTTCATACAGAAATCAGGCATGGATGTCACAAAATGGATATTGAGAGTCTCCATTCATTCAAAAGAAATACTCACAAGACTGCAAATGTCTCTGGATTTACCAAGCATCCTGTGGTGGAATGGCATTAAAACAAGTGTTTATGAATAATTCAGTTGTTTGAGTGAAGAGTCACATTTTGATAGATTTTATAGGCACTTTTGCACTCACTCTTAAGTGACTAAATAAAATATTCATATACAAATTGCAACTTTGCTTCCTGTACTAGCTTTGTGACACCACAGGATTCTGTTAAAATGGGCAGTCAAGAGCTGAGCCTTTAGACAGCAGATGCCAGCTCCACCTCATATTCCAGCCACTATCTTCTGAAACAGACCATCCACATTGCCCCATCGTGGGTCTAAATGTGCTGCTGGTGATAGACAGTCACTGAAGGCATTGAAGAAACGTGAGCAAACATGGACCAGCAAATTTACCCTGAGGCTGATCAGGCAATGATTATATATTGGCAGTGGTAACAAAGAAGTGAAGACTTTACTCTTTAAAGTTTAATATAACACTTTGTGCAATGGCAGCTCTTTGATAACGTCCTCGAGAGTTAGATCTCATTTGGTGAGCCTGTTCTAAATTGGAGTTTGCCATGAACATTAAGTTAGAATTTAAATTAAACAGAGAGTTTATTAAAAGTAGTTAAGAGAAATTTGTGATGCACAACTAGAGCTAACCCACCAAGTGTGTTTCAAGAAGGCCCTCAGCATGTACCTAGTACTGGCTGAATTCATGCCACTGATCAATAAAGTTATTTGTTAGTTCTACTTCAAACTTACCTGCAGCTCTGAACAGAAAGATAGATTGGTGTTCTGTATTTAATATTTCAGTGATATTTGTGTAATATTGTAAATATATCATTTGATTAATCATTCTTTGTTTAAATAATTCATTACAGGTTATGTGTAATAGTAAGTGAATGACATATGTAATCACACTGCGTGTCATAAGTGCATGCCTTGCTTAAAGTAAAATCAAAGTCAGACTCATATTCCTGGCTCCCCTGTTTTCCTTTCAATTAGCTCTATGTTTTGGAGTTATAAAATGTAACGTTGGTGCTGAGGAAGCTTTGAAATAAACATCAAAAAGCTACCTGTCTGCTGAAGTACAAAGAGACATTTGAGTTATAAAAAAGCACAGCGAGATAGTCAAGTTAAAAGAAAGCATCGTGCAACATTTGAGTTTAAAAAAGACAAAAAATGGAAGAATTCACAGGTTCATAAACAGAGAGTATCAAATGATAATAAATATAAATTTTTAAATAAACTGAAATGGCTGGCTACATCAGAAAGATGGAACAAATCAAGCAATATATTGAAGCAAATGAAATAGCCAATGGAAAATGAGTGTCAGTCTTGCTGAATATATTGGGTTAAAAGGCATACAGTTTGTTTAGAGGTTTGACTGGGTCAACCAAACCAGCCAAGGTGAGCTTTGTTGATATTGTGAAAGTAATTTTTGATTGATTCTTACCATTGATTAATAATTAAGCCAATATTGATTGCAAAAAGCTTCAGGTTTCACATGAAAAATCAAAAAGAAGTGGAGTCAATTTCAATGTACAAGGCTGAATTGAAGAAGTTGTCTGAGCATTGTCAATTTAATAATGGGCTTAATAATTCACTAAAAAAATTTTATAATTTGTGGAAGCTTACAAGAAAGTATTCAAAAAACAGTTCCTAACTGAAACACCATTTAAATTTAAAAGGGAAATTGAAATAACTGTTTCAATGAAAACAGCAGAAAGAGATGGCATTGAGTTGCAGTCAGGAATGGAAGTGAATGGGAACAAATTTGAAATGTCTAAACAGAAACAGAAACTGGCCAGAAACAAATTGTGTAAGTATTGTAGCATTGGCTTACATACACCTGACCAATGCAGATTTAAAGGCAAAATCTGCAGAAAATGCAGTAAAGTTGAACACATACTAAGAGAATCTCAGGCAGATAAAAATTGACTCCACAGGGAAGAGAAATAGACAAACAGTCAAGTTGCAGTTTCAGAAAGAGCATTAATCTGCATGCTATTAATGAAAAAATCTGATAATGATGAGGGTGACACAAGACTGAGTTGCCTTAAGAATTACTAAGTGAAAACTAACAATAGACAAGCAATATGCCTTACACCAGAAGTGAACAGCAAATTAATTAAAATGGAATTGGACACTGGCTCAGCTGTTTCAGTCATTCCACCAAATGAG
Source organism: Hypanus sabinus (assembly GCF_030144855.1). NCBI lineage: Eukaryota > Metazoa > Chordata > Chondrichthyes > Myliobatiformes > Dasyatidae > Hypanus > Hypanus sabinus. Next base: position 61,897,238 of record NC_082719.1, on the reverse strand, counting down.
TTTGAAAAGCATTTCAAAGATACTGAACTGAAGCCTGCAGATATCTAATTAAGAACTTATACTGGAGAAAAGACAACCCCTGTGAGAATGACATTTGTAACAATGAAATGTAATAACCAACAAGCCACATTAGGTCTGTTTTTGATAAAAGCAGGTGGTCCAGCTTGTGGGGACGTGAGTGGCTGAGACAACTACAACTTGACTGAAGACCCATCCACCATTTGCATGCAATAGAGTCAACCAAAAGTGAATTGAGAAAAGTACTGGATGATGCCACAGCAGCGTTCAAGGATGGCATTGGAAAACTCAAACATATCAAGGATAAATTATTGTTAAATGAAGATGCCACAACCAAGTTTTACAAAACCTGTCCAGTTCCTTATACCATTAGTGGTAAAGTAACCAGTGAGTTAAAGGCTAAAGGAATTCTTTCCAAAGCTGAGTGAAGCCCAGGAGCAACACCAGATATCCCAGTATCAAGAAGAATGAAGCTGTCAAGATCTGTGGAGATTTTAAGGTCACCATCAACCCAATACTGAAAATATATCAATGACCTCTACCCAGGATAGAGAAAGGCAGCGTCCATTATTAAGGACCTCCAGCACCCAGGCCATGCCCTTCTCTCACTTGTTACCATCAGGTAGGAGATATAGAAGCCTGAAGGCACACACTCAGCAATTTAGGAACAGCTTCTTCCCCTCTGCTATCTGATTCCTAAATGGACATTGAAGCTTTGGACACTACCTCACTTTTTTTTAATATATGGTATTTCTGTTTTTGTACATTTTAAAAAATCTATTCAATATACGTAACTGATTTACTTGTTTATTTATTATTGTTTTATTTCATTTATTTTTTTTCTCTCTCTTAGATTATATGTTGCATTGAACTGCTGCTGCTATATTAACAAGTTTCACTTCACATGCTGGTGATAATAAACCTGGTTCTGATATCTTTGCAAACCTTTCTGGAGGCAAATGCTTCAGCAAAGTGGAGTCAGCTGAGACCTATCTATAGATGGAGAAGGAAGAAGAATTGGAAGTGTTTCTCACTATAAACACTCACAATGGGCACCTGCACTCTGGCAGAAAGCTATGGACCAGATGCTACAAGGCAGCCCAGGAACTCCGTGTTATCTGGATGACATCATTGTTACTAAGGATGACCAGGAACATCTTCAAAATCTCAAAACAGTGTTCAAAAGATAAGGCACATTCTGAAGCACAAGGATTATACAAATGTGCTTGTATTTCAGGCAGTGGTGTATGCCCTAAGGCCAAGGGATGTGTCATAGTTGCAGTCATTTGTAGGATTTGTCAATTACTATAACAAGTTCCTGCCAAACCTGGCTTTTGTGCTTCACCCTTTCAACTCATGACTACAGACTGGGAAGAAATGGCAATGGACAAAGCAATGTGGGTTGACTTTCCAAAAGGTAAAGAGTGACATCAGACACTGTGCTCACACATTATGATCCACATTGTCCAGTGAAGTTTGCCACGCAGTGCTTGGGATGATAGCACTTCCAGAAGAAAGGTGTCCAGAGCTGTCAGAATCACTTCCGACAGTCCCAGAGTCAACTGCTACAACCACCATAGCTGAGGCCCCAAAACCTGAGACTGCTCCTTGTCAGCAAAGTTGACATCCCACAAGAGCAAGAAATCCTCCGCAGCAATTAAATCTTTAGGCCTGAGAGAGACAATATAAAATTTACTGTGCTGTGAAAGTGTATATTGTTTACACTTCCGGTCTTGACTTCTGGTCAAGATGGCATCTGATTAAATGGATAGATGATGAAACCATATATTTCACTTCTTTTATGTCTCTTATGTTTGTTTTTCAACTTGAATGTGATTCTGGAACTGTTGGATCCTCTGATTTGCAGTTTGGAGATAGCTTGGGTGTTTCAGCGCTCTGCAGCCTCTGAGGGGATTCCGAGGCACAGGCAATCTCGTGGTGAGGAGGCTGTAAGCTGATGTTAGACTCCATTTTGCCAATTAAAGTGTCCATTGTTCACCAATTAAAGCGACAAAGGAGATTGAAATGCTGGCTGCCTAACTGTTTATCACTGGTGAGATCGCTTTGCTATGGAGTAGAGAAATTGCCTTTTTAATTACTGATGAGATTGTTCTGCACGGAGAGGGAAAACTGCTTTTTAAATCACTGGTGAAATTGCTCTGCACAGAGAAGAAAATTGTCTTTTTATCACTGGTGAGATTGCTCTGCATGGAGAGGGAAGACTGCCTTTTTATCACTGGTGATATATATATATTATTGCTGGCCCTTTAAGTAACATGGTTTAGTGAAAATGGTTAGTCAAGTCTATCCTGTGAATAAAAGGGAAACAAATTTGAATTTTATGTCTTGTATAGTTGTATATTATTTATGGTTTTCTTACAACCATTATGTATTTAATGCTACGAGGGATGATTGATAAGTTAGTGGCCTAAGGTAGAAGGAGTCAATTTTAGAAAACCTAGCACATTTATTTTTCAACATAGTCCCCTCCTACATTTACACACTTAGTCCAGCGGTCATGGAGCATACAGATCCCTTCTTTGTAGAAGTGGTCCACAGCAGGGGTGATTGATAAGTCCGTGACCTAAGGAAGTAGGTGATGAGTTATACAGCTCTCGTTACTTGCACATGTAATTCAACTCTGAGTGATTATGCAGAAAGTTTGAAGTTATTAACTCATCTCCTTCTATCTTAGGCCATGAACTTATCAATCACTCCTGCTGTGGACCACATCTGGAGGTCCAAGATGCCAACTTCTACAAAGAAGGGATCCGCATGCTCCACGACCACTGGACTAAGTGTGTAAATGTAGGAAAAATAAATGTGCTAGGTTTTCTAAAAATTGACTCCTTCTACCTTAGGCCACGAACTTATCAATCACCCTTCCTATGTGCTTGTGATACTGATGCAAGTTAGTTTTTCATTGCAGCTGTGAATCCATGTATTTATGCAGGTGACAACTCGATTTTGTGAATTTCATTATTGTTAACATTACTTGGGCAAATTTCATGCGGCAAACAAAGAAACTGCTGACAAGTTAGAGGACAGTTATCTTCATGATGGTAACATACCCAAAGGTTATGCATTATTGTTCTACTTCAGCTTAAACATATTTATGACTGAAAGGCATCAGCCTTCTTAAAGTTGTGGAGAGGAATTTAGTGACACAGAAGTCTTCTTGAGTCTGCTCGCTCAAGTTTCATTTGATAATGGTTTGCACTCAGGTATGATGCATGAAACGCAAATCACAATAACAAATCATACCGGGAATCATCAGCCAATAGCAAGTTTCTGGTTTGTTGTGATGGCTGACTTATAACCAGCCGAGCAAACTGCCTTGGAATGAAGCCAAAATGGTAACTGCCAGGATGCACTAGGCACAGACTTGCAAGATCACATGAACAGAACTAGATCCATTTCTTCATTCAAGGGGTGGTGCTTCAGGATGCCTGCTGAACACGATCAACTTCCAGACAATGAATCTATATCCAAAGGGTACAAATATGAAATTGTTGGAATAGAGCCAGAAACAAAATGGAGAATCTTTTCTTTGACATTGAGCTCTTCTGATCTGATATTTGAAAGCATAATGGAAATAAATTCATTTGTAACTTTAAAAAATGAATGAAAAAAGCACATGAAGATGACTTGTTATAAATCTAGGAGGAAAGACCTGTGGGTACATTAATTGGATAATGCTACCCAGAACTCGTTTTGGCAGGCTTAATGACCTCCTGTCATTCATAATTCTATGATTCTATGAAATGTTTAATTTGTCCAGCTGTAATTGCTGCTATTGAGGGACATATTATTTAAAGAGTTCAGTGCTTTTGGGTCCAGAATAGATCAGTAGTCATACTTCATTAAAATAAAAACATGTATTGTAAGAAGAAGAATGTTGACTGGTAGATTGCTTGAGGCATGAGGTGTCAACAAGATTGCTCCTGCATTTTGTAGTTTCCCAAACCTCAACACTAGCAATTTGTTCAATGACATGGAAATTGTACTCTTGTTTGAAAAGGTGCATTTGGCTTGCTGTTCTCTTTTATTTTCAGATCCTGAGGAGCAGCCTCAGTAAAATGATCAAGTGCAGTTTCTTTATTTTTCTTTGCATGGCAATCAACACAGGTGAGGATAATTTTATTGGCAACTGTTAATCATTGTCAGAGCAGGGGTGATTTCATATTGAAGTTTTCTGGAAGTGTATATCCCAAATTGGTGGTAGGAATGGGATTCTGTGATACCGAACTGGGGATACCTGTCAAAATAATGGGTAACATACAAGCAATTGTACACCCAAGACATATCTACTTTCGAACGCTGCACCTGAGGTTGCAAGGGATGGGGGTTTTAGAGAAATAAATTAGTGCGTTACTGCAGCCACAGACATTGCGGGATAGACAGATGAGACCAGTAGTTTTGAAGGGAAGGCACAATGGGAAGAGGTGCGGATGGAGAAAGGTAAGGTCAACAGCCACCCCGAATGGGCAGTCTTTTGAGTTTTCCATAACACTCCCAAGCTGGTCTTCTTTCACATTATAACCCTGCCTCTCTCACTTTCCACCTCCGACGTTTACGCCACCCTGAGCAGGGTGAATGCACGGAAGGCAGCTGGTCCGGATGGAACACCTGGCCGTGTGCTCAGAGTCTGTGCAGGGCATTTGGCTGGGGTCTTCACGGACATTTTCAATCTGTCCCTGGCCCAGGCAGTTGTCCCCACAAGCTTCAAGATCGCTATCATCGTGCCAGTGCTGAAGCATTCCACTGCCACGGGCCTGAATGACTTCCGCCCAGTTGCACTCACCCTCATCATTGCAAAGTGCTTTGAGAGAGTGCTTCTATCACATCTGAAATCCTGTCTGCCACTACCCTGGACCCCCATCAATTTGCCTATCGCACCAAAAGGTCAACAGAGGACGCTATCTCCACGGCATTTCACTCTGCCCTGACCCACCTGGACAGCCCCAAATCTTATGTCAGAATGCTGTTCATTGACTTTAGTTCAGCATTCAATACTGTGATCCCCTCCAAGCTGATCGCCAAACTTCACCAGCTTGTTATCAGCTCATCCCTCCGTAATTGAACCTTGGACTTTCTGACTAACAGACCCCAGTCTGTTAAGTTAGACAACCTCTCCTCCACCCTGAATATTGGCATGCCTCAAGGCTGTGTTCTGAGCCCTCTTCTGTACTCCCTTTTCACCTATGACTGCGTTCCTGTACATGGTTCTAACTCCATAATCAAGTTCGCAGATGTCACCATGGTAGTTGGCCTGATCAGAGGGGATGATGAGACGGCCTACAGGGACAAGGTCCAGCACCTGGCCACGTGGTGTGCCGACAACAACCTGGCACTTAACACCCAGAAGACCAATGAGATTATTGTGGACTTCAGGCATGCTAGGAGCCACACTGATGTCCCCATCTACATTAACGGATCTGTAGTGGAGTGTGTATCAAGCCTCAAATTCCTTGGTGTCCACATTTCCGATGATCTCACCTGGTCCTTGGACTCCTCCATCCTGATCAAAAAGACGCAACAGCACCTTTATTTCCTGAGGACCATCAAGAAAGCTCACCTCTGTCCCAGGATACTGATGGACTTTTACCACTGTACCATTGAGAGCACACTCACCAACTGTATCTCAGTGTTGGACCGCAAAGCACTCCAGCAGGTGGTGAAAACTGCCCAGTGGATTATTGGCACCCAATTGCCCACCATTGAGAACATCTACCATGAACACTACCTGGGCAGGGCGAAAAGCATTATCAAGGATGCATCTCACCCTAACCATGGACTTTTTACTCTCCTCCCATCTGGTAGGCGCTACAGGAGCCTCCACTCCCGCACCAGCAGGCACAGGAAGAGCTTCTTCCCTGAGGCTGTGACCCTGCTGAACTTCATATCACAGCGCTAAACAGTACTGCACCCATATTGTACTGTCTCAGTACATTTATATTTGTATGCTGTAGCACTTACTTTTTGTTTGCAGTTATTTTGTAAATAATACTATTCTTTTGCACTTTTGGTTAGATGCTAATTACATTTCATTGGCTTTGCATCTGTACTAGGCACAATGACAATAAGGTTAAATCTAATTTAATCTAATCTAATAAATCAATGGAATTGCAAATGACATGAGCCTATTAATTTTCAACTAATGCATAGTGGTCAGTTACCTGGCCTGTATAAGCTTTGTTCATTTCAGTCTATACCAATATATTATCCTCTGCCTTTGTGAGCTTTGTCTGTGTACAGGACTACATTTGGAATCACACCAAAATATAGTTTTTGAGCGATGGCAATATTATAGTAGGTGATATGGAGATAACAATGGGCAATAAATGCTGGCCATGCTAATGATATACTGATTTTACAAAATAAATACAAAAGCAAATACATAAATCTGTTTAGCTGTGGCTAGTTTAAAGCAAGTTCTAATGGTCCCTGTAAGAACAGTTAAGAACAACATTTGTCCCAAGGAGTCCATGCAACAAGCAACACTCAGCTATTGCAGTATGTATTCTGCATTGGTGATAAAGATCTCTTCCTGTTGACAGGGTGATGTTGGATAAAGATAATCGGGAAAGGAGTATTAGATGAGAGGGTAAGGGCAGTGGCCTTGTAACAATCTCGACTACTTGAGAACTGCCCACATGGGATCTCACCATTGTTCAGCCGAGCATTTTGCCAAATTGAAGATATAGCTCAGTAATTAAAATAAAAAAATCTAATTTTTGGGAATGAGCATGAGAGTTCCAACATTTCTCAATTCCTTAGGACATTGATTCAATAGAAGGGACATAAAATGGAAATTTGGTGATTAACATAAACTAAGACAAATCATGAGACATCACCTTTGGTACACACCTTCCATTAACCTTTGACTCCAAACAACTATAAACCATATTGTTTTTAATCTTGGCATAACATTTAACATTAAGGTACCACAACTATAGACTCTGTTGCAGGGTCAATGCGACCTCATAGGCAATCTGCGCAGCAGATTCAGCAATTACACTTGTGAATGCAATGTCAGCTAATTACTATTTCAATATTATGATATTTAACTCCCTTCTTTTTGTTGTAGCACTTGTCGAGCAATGTTATGCTGCCTGTTTACATTCAGCCTTGCCTGATGCTGGAGACTAGCGGTATTCATTTTATACTTGATATTCCTTTCAGCCGTAGTGCTAGTTTTCTTTTTGAAAGTTTAGTTAACAGCCTTGTTTGTCCACAATTTGTTGTTTACCTCCCCTTAAAATCCTGTTGGCATTAAAAGTCTATGAACTATTGATCCACTTCCATGTGTCTCTCTCTGCACCCTGGCCAGTTCTGAATGGTGTGTCAGCAGAAACTGCAGACACTTGACATTGATTGTTTGTGGTGAGCTGCTGAATCGTTGCTGCGAGGGATGATACCTGTTTCTCCAGATGAGACCGGGCTTGTCACCACGAGATTATCTGCCTCATTGCTTCAATAACTTCACCCAGAACAGAATCAATCACCTGTAGCTTGTCCCCTGCCTGACCAATGATACTCAAGGCCAAGGTCAGCTGTTCTCTCTCTGCTGGGTCCATCTTTGTGTGGTGAAGATTTGCTGCCAGAGTTCGGATATGGCCCAAGTGTGGAGACTGAGATACTGAAGCAGGTTTAATGCAAACGGAAAGAAAAACATTAAACACTGGGTCAAACAGGGCCATTAACTAAATCTCTCAAGTGGAAAACTAGATGCCAAAACTGTGGCTGAAAGGAATAATTAAGTATCAAATGAATACCACTAGCCTCCAGTGTCAGTCAACTTAATAATCCACTTTCTCAGGCAAGGCCAAATGCAAGCAGGCAGCCCAACGTCGCTGTGCAATGCTCAAGTTTCAATAAGCGTTACAACAAAAAGGAGTTAAATACCACCATAATGAAATGGTAATTAGCTGACATGTGCATATTCACAAGTGCAATTGCTGAATCTGAATCTCCACTCACTCTCTCTCTCTCACACACACACACACACACACACACAACCTCCTGGTAAGACAGGGTGGTATGATGAAGGGGATACTTGATCAGTACTGATCATGTGACCTGGATTCATTAAAGTGGAAGTTAATAGATAGAAGTTGACGTGAAATGGTATGCATTAATAGTCAGAATCAAATCAGAATCAGGTTTAATATCTGTGGTAAACTATGTATACCTGTCTGGACACGCCCCTCTGCTGACTGCTCCTGTAACAGGAGCAGTTACCTTACCTCTAACAGGGACAAGTGTGTGTTTGGAGCCACCCGACTTGCTATCCTTAGGTGTGTCGTGGAAAACAGAGTCATTGGCCCTGACCCCGACCGTACGCGATCCCTGTTAGAACTCCCTCTTCCCACCACCCTCAGAGCCCTCAAACGGTGCCTGGGCTTCTTTTCCTATTACGCCCAATTGGTCCCTCACTACGCAGACAAGGCCCGCCCCCTGGTCAAGTCCACTGCATTTCCCCTCTCAGCTGAGGCCTGCGCGGCCTTCAGCCGTATTAAAGGGGACATTGCCAAAGCAACGATGCATGCGGTGGACGAGACCATTCCCTTCCAAGTAGAGAGTGACGCCTCCGACTTCGTGCTGGCTGCTACCCTCAATCAGGCAAGCAGGCCAGTAACATTCTTTTCTCGTACCCTTCAAGGCTCTGAAATTCAGCACTCCGCGGTGGAGAAAGAAGTCCAGGCCATAGTGGAAGCTATTAGGCACTGGAGGCACTATCTCACTGGCAAAAGGTTCACTTTGCTGACCGAACAGCACTCAATTGCGTTCATGTTTAGCAACCAACAGCGGGGCAAAATCAAAAATGATAAAATTTTGAGGTGGAGAATAGAACTCTCCACCTACAACTATGATATCCTGTACCAGCCTGGAAGGCTCAATGAGCCCACTGATGCCCTATCCTGGGGAACGTGTGCCAGCCCGCAGCTCGACCAGCTATATGCCCTCCATGCAGATCTTTGCCACTCGGGGGTCACCCGACTTTACCATTTTGTGAAAGCCCAGAGCCTGCCTTACTCCCTTGAGGAAATCAGGACAATGACCAAGGACTGTCAAGTCTGCGCTGAGTGCAAACCGCACTTCTACCGTTCTGAAAAGGTGCAACTTATCAAGGCCACCCTCCGCTTTGAGCGACTGAGTGTTGACTTTAAGGGCCCGCTTCCCTCCACCAACCGCAATGTCTACTTTCTCAACATTATCGACGAGTACTCACGGTTCCCCTTTGCCATCCCCTGCCCCGATACCACTGCCACGTCCGTCATAAAAGCCCTGCGCCAGCTCTTCACTCTGTTCGGATATCCCTGCTATATCCACAGTGATAGAGGGTCCTCGGCTGCGCCGGTACCTGCTAGCTAGGGGTATTGCTACTAGTAGGACCACAAGCTATAATCCCCGGAGGAATGGACAGGTGGAGAGGGAGAATGCCACTGCGTAGAAGGCCACACTCTTAGCCCTTAAGTCAAAGGGATTGCCAGTCTCTCAATGGCAGGAGGTCCTCCCCGAGGCACTCCACTCCATCCGCTCCCTGTTATGTACATCCACCAATGCCACCCCTCATGAGCGACTCTTTTCTTTTCCCAGGAATTCTGTCACTGGGACCACCCTACCGGCTTGGCTGACGTCCCCAGGGCCAGTGCTGCTCCAGAAACATGCGAGGAGCAATAAATACTCTCCGATGGTCGAGAGGGTTCACCTACTTCATGCGAACCCCCAGTATGCTTACGTGGTCTTACCTGATGGGCGGGAGGACACGGTCTATGTCTGCGACCTGGCGCCCACAGGAGAACCAGACCCCTACCCCGAACACTCCACAGTGACTATGAATCCCATACCCACCGATGTATATACCCATGAGACACCGCACATGCCAAGCCCTACACAGACTCCTCACGACACTCCCATACTGAGCGCCATGCACACGCATGAGGGATTACTGACACCTAACGGGCTGGCACCTCAAGTCAGGCCAGAGCCAGCACAACCATCATCACCAGTGCAATTACCACCGGCACTGGTGTAATCACCACCGGTGCTACGTAAATCGCAGCGACAGACTCGACTGCCTGATAGACTTAACCTATAAATATACTTGTAAGAAACTTCGCCCCTTGGGGACTCTCTTTTGAAGCACAGTGGGGGTGAATATGGTAAACTATGTATACCTGTCTGGACACGCCCCTCTGCTGACTGCTCCTGTGGCGCCTCCCACAGACCCCTGCATAAAGGCGATTGGAGGCATTGCTCCTCCCTCAGTCTCTGAGATGCCGTGCTCCCTTTTGCTGTTAATAAAAGCCTATTGTTCAACTCCCATCTCCGAGAGTTATTGATGGTGCATCAATATCACAGGCATATGTTGTGAAATATTGCTGTTTTACAGCAGTACAGTGCAATACATAATAAAAAAAACTGTACATTACAATAAAAACCATATAAAAATAGATGTACTAAGTATGTAGCGCAAAAAAGAAAAAAAAAGAGTAGTGAGGTACGTTACGTGGGTTCATTGTCCATTTGGAAATCTGAAGGTGAGGAGAGAAGCTGTACCTAAAATGTTGCGTGTGAGTCTTCAGGCTCCTGTATTTCCTTCTCGATGGTAGTAATGAGCAGAGGACATGGCCTAGGTGATGGGGTTCCTTAACGATAGATGTCACCTTTTGAATGTGCCCTCAGTGCTAAGGAGGCTCATGCTCGTGACCTAGCTTCCTGAGTTGGCAACTTTCTCCAGCTATTTCCAATTGTGTGCAGTAGCCCCTCTATACCAGATGGTGATGAAGCCCATTAGAATGCTCGCCATGGTACATTTGCAGAAACTTGGTGATATACCAAGTCTCTCAAATTCCTAATGAAATATAGGCACTGGCGTGCTTTCTTTCTGATTGCATCAATATGTTGGGTCCAGGATGGATCTTTAGAGATGCTAACACCCAGAAGCTTTGAACTGAGCAACATTTCCACTGCTGACCCATCGAAGAGGACTGGTGTGAGTTCCCTTCACTTTCCATTCCTGAAGTCCATAATCAATTTCTTGGTCTTACTGACCTCGAGTGCGATGTTGCATTTCATAACAAGATGTTCCCAAACGATTTTTAGCTAGTGGTAGTGAACTGGAAATTAATGCAGTCCTTGCCCCTCTAAGTCTGAAGAGGCGACAGAGGATGTGATGCGTCAGATCATGAAGATTGGAGATACTCTACTATAGAGCTACTTAGTCCTAGCAAAATTCGTGTGCGGAGCCACAACACATCTCTCTGTACAACAGATTCTGGAAGCAGCGCTACCTCAACAGGACAGACTGTCTCCAGTAATCAAAGACATCCTGTGAATTGTTATTAAGTAAGTAGAAGAGAAAGGAAATTATAATGGAATCTGCCATATATCCATCCTGAAATCTGAATGCACTTCGATAATCCTACAGTCATTGAAATATAACACAGAGGTAAACTATAAAGGAACACAAAACTGATCAATCTAAAAACATACATAAAGATGCAGTATTTATTTTAAGCTTCACACTTCCTTCCAGCCAGGCAATAAACATTTTCCACCCCCAAGTCAGGAAGCCGAACACAGTTCCTCCATGCCCATCCTTAATGGCCATTGTAATTTGCAACAATTGCTTTGTCTAGAAATGCTTCATGTGTATGAGCTTGACTCCATCAAGAGTCAAATCTGGGAAGGAGGCCAATGACTGCAAAAATAATTCACAGAATCTTCCAGGTATGTATTTATACTGATAGGTTAAAATTGCAGTTATTGTCAGCAAGAGACCTATACCATACCTCTCTGATATATATATATATCCTCATGTTATAGAGTAATAGATCAGAGCCATCTGTAACTGATTCTGTTATGGTGTAACAGAACCATGCTTACTAATAAATAGTAACAGTGTGTGTGTGTGTGTCTATAAGTACTGTTCCCATCAGTACTGTCAGTACTGTATTGAGTGGTACACAATGACAGACCTGTGAAGAGCAGTACTGTACCTCTGGATTAACGGTTCTGTACCCCAGTCGGATACAGTGGCAGACCTGCTATACCCAGTCTTATACTGTGACAGAACTGAACTGCAATTACCTCTCCTGTATCCCAGAGTTATAGTGTCAAATCTCAACAAACAACCCTGCCTGTGTTTTAAACATGGGCCAGTGTCTATCTGTACATTGCACTTGTGTCCAGAATTGGACATAGATGTAGCTTTGGAGTTGGGACCAGAGAATCACACCAGTCCCAGCAAGCTTTCTGGATCTTTGGCTCCACACCCAATCTGATTCTGGTTCTTGCTTTTTCTACAGAACTTCTCTAGTGCTTCCATCTTCCCAATGATATCACCTTTTAAAGGAATTATTCAACAATAATAATGCATGATGTGTTTTCAAATGACTACTGTTGTAGGAAATTCAGCAGACAGTTAAGAAGAAGTTTGTTCTATCATGTAATAAGATCATGGGTTTATTTCTGATTTCCCTGTGCAGAAATATCCATGGTAATTAATATGTCACTCTTTTGTTGAATAAAAATCTGTCTAACCTGCTTCAAAAATTCTTAAAGACTCTGCTTCCATTGCCCTTTGGGAAGGGGAGTTTAAAAAGAAATCACATTCCTTTGCCTTAACTTTATCTTAAAAGATGACCTCCTATTTTTAAGCAATAAGCTCTAGATCTTGATTTTCCACATCCTCCATAACCATCCTGTCAAGATCCCCCAGAATCTCTTCTTCTTAAACCATATCCAGAAGAACTGACACCAGGAAACAATGCTACCAAAGGCAACATCCTTGAGAGAGATCACAAAGCAATTCTTTTCATTTCTTTTACATCTTTTTATCTCAATATGGCTCTGCTACTGTTAGAGTCTGCAATCTACATTCTGCTGGGGTGATTTCGGGCAGATTGGGTGATCTGCCACTTTGCTGTCTTCAAGAATGTTCTGCGGGGCTGCGACCAAGGCTAGAAATTTAGTATCTCGCTGATTAAAGCGCTAAGGAAGATTGAAATTATTGAGGCAAGCAACATCCAGCACCATCTACTAGCCTCTCGCTCATTGCTGCCCGAGGAAGCAGTCTCCCACTAGCTGCTCCTGAGAGAAGGTCCTTACACTCGAATTCTCTCCTTCTCCCAGGATAATGTCAGCGGATGAGGCCAGAGCAAGGTTCAGTTGACGTGGATTGTAGATTTGAAATCCAATTCGGGTTTATGATGTGTTCTGATTTCTAGTTCTAGTCACCCTTTTTTGTTACTACTTTTGGTCAACTTTTGACTAGGGTGACCTGCAGATAATGAACACTGAGCTGTACTGTTCTGAAATATACCTTTTGGTTTTGTGTTTTTATATTCTCTGCTTTTGATCCTTTTTTTGTATGGAAGGATTGTTCTAGACAGAGTGAAGAAGAGATTCACCAGAGTATTCCCTGGACTGGAGAGCTTCAATTATGGGGAGAGGTTGGATAGACTGGGTTTGTTTTCTTCATAGCATCCTTACGTCCTCTTCATAGCTCATTACCTTTACTTAGATTTAGTTGTATTTTCAGAAAATTAAATAATCACATCTTGAGTACCTCCATCCAAGACATTATCTAGGTTCTTGTCCTGATGAAGGTCCTCAGCCCAAAATGTTGACTGTTTGTTCATCTCTATAGATACTACCTAACCTGCTGGTGTGTGTGTGTGTGTGTGTGTGTGTGTGTGTGTGTGTGTGTGTGTGTGTGTGTGTGTGTGTGTGTGTGTGTGTGTGTGCGTGTGTGTGTGTGTGCGTGCGCGTGCGCGTGCGTGTGTGTGTGTGTGTGTGTGTGTGCGCATGTGCGCGCCCCTGGCAGGTATGTTTCTGTTTATAATTTTCATCCATATTGGACATTTTCCTACATAAAATCCATTTGCCAGATCTTTTCCCACTTCTAACAAATTCCTATTACTTAGTAGCATCTTTCTGTCCTCTTTATAACTTATTTTCTTTTCCTTCTTTTTGCTGTGTTATTAGAAAATTAAATAATCAGATCCTCCATACCTTCAGCCAACTCCTAACCTGGTCCTTGTTAACAAATTTGTATTCCCATCCATTAGTCAATTCATCTGTCTATCCAGTTGTCAAACAAGACTCACTTCAGGGCATCTCCTGTTGCTCTGATAAAAGCTCCTTCATTGTCTGAAATTTAATGAATTTGTCACCTCAAACTCGATTCCCAACCATCTGTTCTCCAGCTCCCTATAATGACTGAGACCCAGCTAAAAGACCTGCTTCAGTGAAACAGTGGAGATGTCAGAATGGAGTGACTCAGCCCAGGCTGCCATTTAGGTACTGAATACTGATGACATCTAACAGAGTATTATGTTGGAAGAGATGGGAAGATTCAGTATGCCCTGGCCAGGATTTATCACTCAGACTATATCAAAGAACTTTGTAAGCTGGCTGCTTATTTCATTTTGGTTTATGGAAGATTGATCAACACACATTGGCTGCCTTGATAACAGGATTTATACCAGAAATACTTCAATACCTGTTAAAAGCAATTTGGATTGGAGAAGGTATGACAGAAAAGTTAGATAATTGCCTCTCTCCTATTATTGTTCTGTCAACAGTATTCTGGGGATCTTCAAAGCAACACTTGTTAATCCTCTTCATCAAAGGAAAAATGTATTCAGAGTGAACCAGGACAGATAACACAGGAATGCACAAGAAAGTAAATGAAGAGCATCTGCCTCTCAAGCATGCTGACCATCTGGTATAATCACAGTTGATTTTCCCTGGCTCTCTCCACATCTTTTGCTTCAGTTCTTAATATCACAATCTTTCAAAAAATATCTACCTTCACTTTAAATACCTCTACTTAGTTACCACTATGCTCTGAAAGAGAAACTTCCAGAGATTAACTACATTTTGAGAGAAGAAATTTCTGCATACCAGTCTTAAATGATTTTTCCCTTTTCTTGAACCTATGACTTTTAATTGAAGGTACCTCAACTAGTTCAAAGTACAAAGTAATTTTATTATTGAAGTACATATAAAACCCTGAGGTTCATTTTCTTGGGGGCACTTACAGTAAATCCAAGAAGCACAACAAAACCAGTGAAAGACCGCACTCAATAGGACAGTCAAACAACCAATGTGCAAGTGACAACAAACTGTACAAATACAAAAAATTATATAGATAAATAAACAAACAATAAATATCGATTAACATGGGATGAAGTGTCCTTGGAAGTGAGTCCATAGGTTGTGGTAACAGTTAGGCGATGGGGCTAGTGAAGTTGAGTGCAGCTATCCCCTCAAGAGCCTGAGTTTGAGGGATAATAAATGTTCCTGAAACTGATGGTGTTGGTCCTGAGGGCCCTGTACCTTATTCCTGATGGCAGCAGTGAGAGAAAAGCGTGGCTTGGGTGCTGGGGTCCTTGATGATGGATACTGCATTCCTGTGACAGTGCTCCATATAGATGTGCTCAGTGGTGGAGGGGGCTTTACCTATGGTGGAATGGGCAGTCTCCATTGCTTGTTGTAGGATTTTCCATTCAAAGGCAATTGTGTTTCTACATCAGGCTGTGATGCAACTGGTTAGTATACACTCCACCACAAATCTGACCCAGAAGTTTGTCAAGGTTTTAAATGTCATTCTGTGCTTTCTTCATAATTGCACTTATATACTGGGCCCAGGACAGATCCTCTGAAATGATAACACTGAGCAATTTAAATTTACTGATCCTTTCCACCGGTGATTTCCCTGATGAGGACTGGCTCATGGACCTCTTGTTTCACCCTCCTTAAGTCAATAATCAGCTCCTTGGTCTTGCTGATATTGAATGAGAGGTTATTAGAAACAGAAACAAAGAAAACCTCCAGCACAATACACTACAAAGCTGTGCTGAACATGTCCTTACCTTAGTAATTCCCTAAGGTTACCCATAGCCCTCTATTTTTCTAAGCTCCATGTACTTATCCAGGAGTCCCTTAAAAGACCCTGTTGTATCCGCTTACAACACCATCATTGGTAGCCCATTCCACGCACTCACCACTCTCTGCATAAAAAACTTACCCCTGACTACTTCGCTGTACCTACTTCCAAGCACTTAAAACTGTGCCCTCTCATGCTAGTCACTTCAGCCCTGGAAAAAAGCCTCTGATTACCCACATGACCAATGCCTCTCATCATCTTATACATATATATTGCTGTGGCACCACTCAGCTAGTTTTTCAATTTGGTTCCTATATGCTGATTCGTCACTACTTTTGATTTGGCTGATGACAGTGGTGTCATCAGCAAACTTGAATAAAGCCTTAGAGCTGTGCTTAACCCACAGCTGTAAATGTAAATTGAGTAGAGCTGGGGGCTAAACACATAGCCTCTGGAGCCCCTGTGCTGATGGAAATTGTGGAGAAGATGTTGTTGCCAATCTGAACTGAATGGGGTCTGCATGTGAGGAAATCAAGGATCCAATTGCACAAGGAGATATTGAGGCCAAGGTCTTGAGGCTTATTTGATTAATCTTGAAGGAATGGTGGTATTGAATGTTGAGCTGCTGTCAATAGAGATCATACTTATGTATGCACCTTTGCTGTCCAGTTATCCCAGGGTGGACAGAAGAACTAATGAAAACATCTTGATATGTAATCTGTAAAGCCCCTTTAGGATTTATTTAGTTCAACAAGATCACCCATCATTCCTTTAAAATTTCAAGAAATCAAAGGTTTGCAGCTTCTTTAAAGTTCTCCCACTGTATATTTGCTAATCACAGGAAGCTAGAACATGGATCCCGGCAGTGTAATTGGAAGGAAATTCCAAGAATCATAGATGGTGATGAACAATTGTTGTTGAGGTATTTTAAAGGAAGAGTGAATAAGCTTGCAGGTCATTTGTGAGTCCAAGTGAGAGAAGAGAGTAGATGGGTAGTGGTCAGGGGGAAATGATGTGAGAAGCTAGGAGGTGATAGGTGAAGAAACAAAGAGCTGAAGAACAATTCTGATAGGAGAGAACAGCAGGACAAAGGGCTAAAGAAGGAATCCCTCCTCCCCCAAACCCTACCCACCTGCCTTCCCCCTCTCACCTAGACTCACCTATTACATGCCAACTTGTCACCTCACCTTCACCCTACCCTTTTATTATGGCTTCTAGGCCTTCCCTTTCAAGTCCCGATGAAGGGACTCCGACAGAAACGTCAACTCCAACTTCCCTCCAAAAGATGGACCAAAGGGCCTATTTCTGTTCTGCAATGTCCCGTGGCTCTGTCTTTCCTCACTTGCTTAGTTCTTCCAGCATTTTTTGTGTTTTGCTCAATGTATTCAGTATCTGCAGAATCTATTGTACCTCAATTTATAAATCGAAAGTGCTGGCTGAGGTCAACTTACCTACAAATCCATTGGAAGAGGTGTTCTCAGTATATTAACATTCTGTTTGAAGGTACAAACCGTTAAGAAGTGAGAAAGATTTGGCTCATTCTCTTGACTCTCAGCTATCATGTTTCATCAACACGAGTCCACCACCATTTACAAATGTCTTTCACAGGGTAGTTGGGTCACAGTGACATTTACATTGTGAGGCACAGTGCTGGGTGACCATGACATCAAGCCTGCCAGAAATATCTGGCATGCCACTGGGGATAGGTGACATTGACAATGAGTGTCAGAAATTCCAGCCCACAGTACTGTAGCTGTGTGCTGTAGGAAATTTCATGTTTATTTTTCCAGTTGGCAAGCTAAGCATTCATTGATCATTCCTAAAAAATAAATTTTACAATTCTAACTAATGCCTGAAAAGAGTGACTTTTTGATAGTCAATCACATCAGTAACCTGCAATCATATATAACCCAGACCGGATAAGGACAGTGAGCTTCCTTGTCTGACAGACAAAGTTTAAAATTTAAAGTTTAAAGTAAATTTTTCAAAGTACATATATGTCACCATATACAATTCTGAGATTCATTTTCTTGCAGGCATTTACTGTAAGAACAAAGAAACACAATAGTATCGATGTAAACTGCACACAAGATGGACAAACCAGTGTGCAAAAGACAATAAGCTGTGCAAATATAAAAAGGACATGGATGTTTCCATAACAACCAGACGATAATGCAATCAGTCAGTGCTGAGGCCCAGGTCTTGAGCTTATTGATTAGTTTTGAGGGGATGATAGTATTAAATGCAAAGCTGTAGTCAACCAAGAAGTCCTGATGATGCATCTTCATCATCCAGATGGTGCAGGGTTGAGTGAAGAGCCAGTGAATTGGCATCTGCTGTTGATTGTGACAGAGGCAAAATGGAGCAGATACAAATCACTCCTTAGGCAGGAGTTGATATGCTTCATCATTAACCTCCCAATAGATGTAAATGCCACTGGATGACTGTCATTGAGGCAGGTTACCAAGCTCTCAATAGGCACCTGTACAATCGAAACCTGTTTGAAGCAGGTTGGTGCCTCAGGCTGCTGAAAAGAGAGGTTAACGTTATCAGTGAACACTCCAGCCAAGTTGATCAGCACAGGTCTTTAGTACTCAGCCAGGTAACCCATCTGGGCGGGATCATTTCCGAGGTTTCACCATCCTAAAAGACACTGTCACATCGGCCTCAGAGACTGAAATTGCACAGTCATCGGGGGCTGTGGCAGTTCATGAAGATGCCTCTATGTTTTATTGGTCAAAGCAAACATAAAGGGCATTGAGCTCATCTGGCAGTGAATCTTGTTGTTACATATGTTGCTTGGTTTTACTTTGTGGGAGGTGAGAGCATTCAAGCCCTGTCACCAAAGCCGAGCGTTTTTATGTGAGTCCAGTTTGGTCTGGATTTGCCACTTTGCCTCTGAGATGACTGTCTGAAGGTCACACCTCGATCTCTTGTACTTTACTTGGTCGCTAGACCTTAACGCCACTGATGTCACCCTCAGCAGATTGTCGATCTCTTGGTTCATCTAGGGTTTCTGTTTGGGGAAGACTAAATGATGTTGTGGGGACCCATTTGTTCACGACTGGCTTTATGAAGTCTGTGACAACTGGAACCTATTCGTCAGACCCTCTTGGCGAGTCCTTGCATGTGGCCCAGTCCACTGACTCAAAGCATTCCTGTAGCCGCTCCATTTCCTCCCCTGAGCACCTTTTTATTGTTCTTGCTTCTGGAGCCTTACAGTTAGCCTCTATGCAGGCAGAAGGAGGTCAGCCAGATGGGCAGATTTCCTGAAATGCCCTCTGGGGGTGGACAGTAGGCTTTCCGAATTCTACCATAACAGTGATCATGTGTGTTGGAACCTCTTGTGCTGCAGGTGATATGTTGATGATAATTGGGAAGAGATTTCTTCAAGCAAGCCTGATTGAAGTCCCCAGCAATGATTTGAAAGGTGGAGTAGGCTGTTTTTGGTCTCCTTATCGCTGCACAATACCTTGAGTGCCTGCTTAACATTGGCCATTGGCGATATGTAAACTGCAGTCAGGATCACAGAGGAGAACTCTCTTGGCAAGTAGAATGGGTACCACTTAGTCATTCCAGTTTGGGGAACAGAAGTGCAACAAGATCATTACATCTAAGCACCACCGGGATTTTCTCATCAAAGTGAGATCCCCCATCTTTTGTCCTCCTCGAATCGGCAGCCCAATCAATCTGGTGTATCAAGGAGGCCTCAGGTTTTACCAATGTATCTCAGTATCCAAAATGAGGCATGTCTTCATGAAATACAGAACACAGCAATCTTCCCTCTAGATCCTTTGCCCTTTTGTCCAGTGATGGTACATTTTCTAACAGATACTGGGTAGAGGAAGTTTTACAACTTGCCATTTTAGTCTGCTTGGAATCTCCTCTCCTCCCATTCTTCTGGCCATGGCAATATACAGTACCTTATCTGTATTCCTGAGTGTCAATTCCAACAAGTCATTTAGGATACAGTAAAATTGCTAGTTTGTTAATTCAGTTTAAAAGTATGTAACTTAAAGGGAAAATACTGGCTGCAGATTGCAGTGATAGTAGCTCAAAAGAGGTATATCGAGAAGTTTTACTTGGAGCCCACAAAATGTCACTGTGTCACCAGTGCCATCTTGACATGTAAGAATGAGGTAATTTTTTTTCCCCGGAATTAGTTAATTGCTGATTTTAAATGCAACCTTGGTCTCTATCATGTTCTGCCAGTTACCAGGTCTCCTAGACCTCCAACTTAACACAAGATGTAAGGCTTCAGAAACACCACCGGGCAACATCCTTGGTCATTGAGTGTCAGCTGGGTGCTGTTTGTAAGGAGTACTTCTGCCACCTCACATGGATTACCTCAACCAACTGGACAACAGGGCAAAGGATCTAGAGGGAAGATTGCTGTATTGGGGGGATATGAGAGATTGCTGTGTTCTGTATTTCATATATGGCATAAGAGAAATACAGATATATGGTAAATCTAAGGAAAATTGACCGGGACATTTGGTGAAATGTTTGGTGACAGTTTGGTGAAACACTTTGAAATGATAGAATTTTACCAGAAACATGGTGATAAACATAATCTGGTACTTTGTGCATGATACACTTCTGTAAGTTACCTATAATGTTTCCTTTCTGAGTGCGTGTATATATATATATATATACACACACACATACACATACACATATATGGATATATACAATATATATAAAAAATATAAATATATAAATCTATATATTGATACATCCTGGCCCAATTAAGCAGCTGTCCCAATTAGCTAATGTTTCATGGAAATAGTTTAAAAATTTTAAAAAATGACATGAGTAACAAATACAGAACCAATTAGACACTACTAATACTATTACAGTACTTTTAAAATGATAGTTATTGATGGAGCAATTCATCGAGTATACGCAATGAACAAAATCAGCACAGACACAGTGCAGATAATGGACTGCCTTCGTACAATGCTATTGACAATTGGATCCTCCAAATCATCACTTTCTTTGTAACATTCAAATTGATTGTCAACATCTACAAATTATTCATAGTTCCTAACCTGTAGAAAGAAAGACATCGTTTTATTTTCATTCACAGCATTTTTGGCATCTCCAATGCTTGAAACCACAGTGAGAAAAGCAGTTTTGAATTGTCTTATTGGTTATTTTTTGTCAGCTATCAATGACATAAATCACTGCTCTTTATACACACACACACACACACACACACACACACACACACACACACACACACACACACACACTATATGTAATTTACAGAAGTAAAATGTATTTCTATTTCTTAACAGAGCTTGCCAGGCAAACACATCTATAAAATTGTTAAGTATTTGAGTAAATTCTTTTTGCTGTTGATACTGACCTCACTGCAGAGACACATCTTGACTAAAGGATTAGACCTGTTGTCTTCATTATTTAGAATCTACTACTGTCTTGGTTAGAACATAGAAAATGGAACAATGTAGCATATTATGAGCCATTTGGCCCACAGCATTATGCCAGCCTTTTCATTCACTCCAAGATTAATCTAACTCTTCCCTCTTACATAGTCCATAACTCTCCTTTTTACTTTCATTTATAAAAATGTTCCTGATGCTCTAGCCTCTACCACCATCTCCCAACAGTGTATTCCAGGCAAATATCACTTGCTGTGTTAAAACCTACTTCTGACGTTTCTCTAAACTTTCCTCCACTCTTCTTGAATGTACGTCCCTTGGTAATAGCCATTGCTGGTCTGGGAAAAAGGAGAGCTATGTTTCTCTACCTCTCATGATCTTGTACACCTCCTCTATCAATTAAGATTTTACTTTCTATTCACATTTCAAACATAAGCTCACAGCTTCACTATCCTCACACGTTGTACCCCCACTCATGTGTGTTCATGCCCTTCCAATAGTTCCCATGGCTTTAGAATTTCACTTCACAGTACACAACATAAGATTCTTCTCTATGGAATCCCTTAAATCCATTCAATCTCCTTTCCCTTCAATCATCTCCCAGGCTCAATTCACATCAACTTGACTGAATAGGTCTTATGACAGGGCTGAAAAATCATTGTGACCAATTGAATTGGAGGGTGGGAGGTTAAAATAATTGAAAGGATGAAATTTGTCGTTGAGTTGCCAGTGCTATCGTTATGTGTGGGAGGATATCAATTAGATGGACTCAGCAGCATAAGTTTGGTTCCAGTGAGAGTTTATGATTTTGCACACATCCAAGATGGGGCTGCAGCAGAACTCAAGATCTTGTCTCTTTCTGACTGCCGATTCTACATCAGCACTCACTAAGTAAAACAGTGGAATGAGCTACAGAATGAATTGGTGGACAGGCATGTGAAGTAGAGAATCAGACAGCTTCCCCCCCCCCCGCCCCCCCCCCTCCCCCAGGTTACTGTGCAGAGAACAGCAGCTTTTATAACGAAGGGTAAAATCAAAGTGTCAGGTTTAAAAGAAATCTTGGATATACAGTGTTTGTGAGCTCTTTCAGATCCAACTGGTGGGTGGTACATACAGATATTACAATTAGTGCTGTTAATTCTGGTCTTCATTGTGGCAAGTTCTGTGCTATTTTAATGCAGGTATTAACACAGATTAATTTGTACAACAAGCCAACATCAATGGGGTGTTTTTCTTTAATATTCCAGGAAAGAGCCCAAATTTTAATAAACTTGGCCTGATCATATTGCCAAATGTGTACAGATACAGAAGGGAACTTAACTCTCCTCATGTTGGATTTAATTCTGAGCAGTTAAAGGTATTATGTAAACAGAGGTTTTGTAACACTGTTGTACCTGGTGGTTTCAGCCTGAAGGGTATCAAAGTAAACAGGGGGCACATTACCAATTATGAAAACTGACAGGCCTAAGAATTGCAGTCTACTGTGAACAACGTGCTGGGATGACAATGGAATCGAATAGTGGAACTGTCATTTTCGATATTGTGTTTGACTCATCAAAATTCGTCTGTAACTGCCTCGCCCATTGGCCATTTAGTACTGACAATTAATGAAGCAGGTAACTGAAGTGGAGCATTTACTGTTCTTATAAAAAGTATTCACCTCTCTTGGAAGTCTTCATGTTTTATTGTTTTACCACATTGAATCACAGTGAAGCAAAGTTAAGATGGCACTAAACAGCAACTCCTTTGCTTGCATCTTTGGAAACAGCTCTATTTCCATCTTTAATCTGTATTTTTCCCTTTTAGGGTTCTTCTGAAAACCCTGACTGGGAATTACATACTGACTTTGGTTCTTTGCAGGAATAGGACCCATTCTTGGGGTTTCAGGACTGGCCGTTGCTTGGCACTCCAAAGGTTCAGCCTAAGGTTCCAGCTCGGATTTGGAAGCCTAAGATCTCGGGGCTCTGGAGGCGGGTGGATCAAGGGTCAGTGTCATGGCAGGAGACGTGTGTGTCGTCGGGGAAGTTGGAAAATCTACTGCTGTATGCCTGAAGACCTGGGATCTTTATGATCTTCCAGCACAGAGCTCGAAAAAAGCAACATAATGGACTTTCTAACATCATAAACCAACAAGTTGTTTGTTATGTCTCCCCTCTCGCTGGGAAAATGGAGTCACCTCCTTCTCCCTTATTAGGGAGAGAGAGAACCTGTGGTATGTCGAATGCTGGGTGAAACGCGAATTCTTTAGGGTAACTGCAAGTAGGTGTCTTTGCTATTGCTTTGCTCACTCTTGAGTGCTTGGTGGCGGGTGCCGATGCTTTTTTTGCCAGTGGGGGCAGGGACAATTGTTGCTCAATGCCGCTTACACATGGGAGGGAGGGGAGCTGGGGGGACTTTGGGGTTCTTATGTTTAATTTTTGTTCATTATTTGGATCACTTCTCTGTTTTCGTGGATGTTTGCGAAGAAAAAGCATTTCAGGATATATATTGTATACATTTCTCTGATATTAAATTGAACCTTTGAACCGTGGACTTAATTTGGCGTTTTTCATACTGATCGACAGTAAAGACATGTCAAAGTGAAAACAAATTATTATAAATAGGTCTAAATTTATTACAGTTATTAAACTCAAGATAATTGATTGTATAATTACTCACCCCATTCAAGTCAGTATTTGGTAGATGCACCTTTGGCAGCAATTACAGCCCTGAGTCTGTGTGGATAGGTCTCTATCAGCTTTGCACATCTGTACACTGCAATTTCTCCCCTTTCTTCTTTACAAAACTGCTTAAGTGCTGTCAGATTACATGGGAATTGTGAGTGAACAGCCCTTTTCAAGTCCAGCTACAAATTCTCAATTGGATTGAGCTCTGGACTCTGACAGCCACTCCAGGACATTAACTTTGTTGTTTTTAAGCCATTCCTGTGCAGCTTTGTCCTTATGCTTGGGGTCATTGTCTTGCTGAAAAATAAATCTTCTCCCTAGTCATCGTTCTCTTAAGACTGCATCAGATTTTCCTCCAGGATTTCCCTGTATTTTGCTGCATTCATTTTACCCTCTGCCTTCACAGCCACCACCATTGCTTCACAGAAGGGATGGTGTGTTTTTGATGATGTACAGTATTTGGCTTATGCCAAACATAGCATTTATTTTGATGGCCTAAAAGTTCAATTTTGTTTTCATCAGACCATAGAACTTTCTTCCAGTTGACTTCAAAGTCTCCCACTAGGTTTTTCAAAAGTGGCTTTCTCTTTTGGGCAATCTCCTATAAAGCTGTGACTGGTGAAGCACCTGGGCAACTGTTGTTGCATGCGCAGTTGCTCCCATCTCAGCCACTGAAGCTTGTAACTCCTTCAGAGTTGTCATAGGTCTCCTGGTTGCCTCTCTCACTAGTCCCCTTCTCGCACGGTCACTCAATTTTTGAATATGGCCTGCTCTGAGCAGACTTACAGCTGTGCCATATGTTTTCCATTTCTTGAAGATTGAATTAACTGTACTCCAAGGAATAATCAGTGACTTGGAATTTTTCTTGTATCCATCTCCTAATTTGTGCTTTTCAATAACCTTTTCATGGAGTTGCTTGGAGTGTTCTTTTGTCTTCATGGCGTTGTTTTTGCCAGAATACTGACTCACCAGCAGTTGGACCTTCCAGATACAGGTGTATTTTTACTACAATCATTTGAAACACCTTGACTGCACACAGGTCTCCAAAAACAGATCTCCATTTAATTAATTATGTGACTTCTAAAACCAATTAGCTGCACCACTGATCATTTGGTGTATCATATTAAAGGGGGCAAATATTTATGCCATCAATTATTTTGTGTTTTATACTTGTAATTAATTTAGATCACTTTGTAGAGATCTGTTTTCACTTTAACATGAAAGAGTCTTTTTCAGCTGATCGGTATCAAAAACAGCCAAATCCAGTGTAATTCAATGTTGTAAAACAATAAAACATTAAAACATCCAAGGCTGAATACTTTTTATAGGCACTGTAACTAAACATCCTCTATTGAAGGCAGTCATGTCCCAACTATCAACTGTGGTCTTCATATCAATAGACCAACCATAATTTTATATGCTATTTAATTTTTAATAGCAGCAATAACACATTGAAATAAAATTTAGAATTAATTGTTGTATAATTGGGGTTATTAGCAAAGCCATTACTTGTTGTCTGTCCCTAATTGTCACTAAGAAGGTAGTCATGCGTCACCATCTTGAACTGCTATGGCCCTTTCATATCAAGGGGCTCCCACAGTACCGTAGTGCAGGAATACCCAACAATTAACTGCATCTTTTTAACGTAACACTATTATAGTACCAGCCACCCAAGTTCATTTCTACTGCAGTTTGTGGGGAGTTGGTGCTTTCTCCATGTGACTGCATGGATTTCCAACTGGTGCTCCGGTTTCCACTCACATTCCAAAGATGTATGGTTTAGTAGGTGAATTGGTCACATGGGTGTAACTGGATGATGTGGGCTCATTGAATGGCCTGTTACTCTAACTAAAATAGCTATAAATAAAAACAACATTGGAGGGCCACTGATACATTTCCAAGTCAGGGTAGTGTGGAGGGCAACCTGCAGGTGGTGCTGTTTCATTGCCCCCAGTTTTTTTAAAATATTGAATCGAATTGACTTTATTTCTTATGTCCTTCACATACACAAGTAAAAATCCTTATGTTACATCTCCATCTAAATGTGCCATTTGCAATCATAGTAATTTATAATGATTTATAATAAATAGAACAGTCAATGTAATGTAGAATACACTCAAGTCAGCGTGAGTTCATCAGTCTGATGGCCTGGTAGAAGAAGCTGTCCCGGAGCCTGTTGGTCCTGACTTTTATGCTGTGGTACTGTTTCCCAGAAGGTAGCTGCTGGAATAGGTTGTGGTTGGGTTGACTTGGGTCCCCAATGATCCTACGGGCCCTTTTTACGTACCTGTCCTTGTAAATGTCCTGAATCATGGGAAGTTCACAACTACAGACGTGCTGGGCTGTCCACACCACTCTCTGCAGAATCCTGCAATTTAGGGAGGTACAGTTCCCAAACCAGGCACTGATGGAGCCAGTCAGGATGTTCTTAATTGTGCCCCTGTAGAAAGTTCTTAAGATTTAGGGGCCCATACCAAACTTCCTCAACTGTCTGAGGTGAAAGAGGTGTTGTTGTGCCTTCTTCACCACACAGCTGGTGTGTACAGATCACGTGAGGTCCTTGGTGATGTGGATGCTGAGGAACTTGAAGCTGTTTACCCTCTCAACCCCAGATCTATTGATGTCAATAGGGGTTAGCCCATCTCCATTCCTCCTGTAGTCCACAACCAGCTCCTTTGTTTTTGTGATGTTGAGCGAGAGGTTGTTTTCATGACACTACTATGTCAAAGAGATGACTTCTTCCCTGTGGGCCACCTCGTTATTGTTTGAGATAAGGCCAATCAAAGTAGTGTTTTCGGCAAATTTAATTAGCAGGTGGAAGCTGTGGGTGGCGATAGAGTCATGGGTATACGGGGAGTAAAGGAGGGGAGCCCTGAGGCGCTCCTGTATTGAGATTCAGAGTGTTGGAGGTGAAGAAGCCCACACTTACAACCTGCTGGCAGTGTGCAGGAAGTCCAGGATCCAGCTGCACAAGGCAGGGTGAAGGCCGAGGTCTCTGAGCTCCAGGTGTCCTCCATGTGGCAGAGGTGGCGGGTTGGAAGGTGCTTTTGAAGTAACCTGGGCAAGTGACTGCAGCTCACTTTGTGGATGATTACACTACAGCAACTGTGGAGCCATTTAGGAGCATTGCATTGTCCTGCATGGTGCCAAGGTATTTGAGAATTTTTACTGTTATAAGTATGCAGGCAAGTGAAGGGTATTCCACCATGCATCTAACTTGCACCATGTGAAAAGGCCTTGGACTATCAGGAAGTGAGTCACTTGCTGCAGAATTTTCAGCCTCTGACCTGCACACGTAGCCATAATATTTATGAGGCCAGTCCAGTTAGGCTAACGATCAATCATGCTCCTCAAGATATTGATGATGGTAGTCTCAGGGATAGAAATGCCATTAAGTGACAAAGGTACACAGTTAGAAGTTCTCTTGCTGGTGATGGTCACTACCTTAGTTTTGCAAATGGTACTTGCTGTTCATCTGCCAAGGCTTGAATGCTATCAAGTTCTTACTACATGCGAGTGGCTTCATTTGCAGAGGAAGTGAACAGTGCACATTCGTCAGCGGACATCCCTATTTCTGACCATAAGATGGAAAGAAGGTCACCAGTGAAGCAGCTGAAGCTGGTTGCTCCCAGGAAGTTGCTCTGAAGACTCCTCTATTGTTATAGCTTAGCATGTTTGCCCTCTTAAAACTACAACTACATTACCTTTGTAAGACTCCAACCAATGGAGGGCTTTCACTGTGATGCCCATTGACTTGAGTTTTACTAGAGCTTCTTGCTAAAATGCTTGGTCAAACACTACCCTGGTGGCACTCTGGATTTCAACTCCTTAGTGTACGTTTGGACTTAGGCTATGATGAGACATGGAGCCAAGAGGGTCTGCAAACTCTCACCAGGCATTAATGGACAGAGACCATTACCTTTGACTTGAAGGCACTGTCTGCAACATCTTCCATTATTTTGCTAGTGATTTAGGGCAGTCTGTTTGGATGATAACTGGTTAAGGTGTATTAGCCCAACTTTTGTTTACACAACTTACTGGAAATTTTCCACTTGTTGGGTAGCTGTCACTGTCATTGCTCTACAGTAACAGCATGGCTGATGGCACGGTTAGTTCTGAAGAACAGTCTTCAATACATCAGCACCCTGCTTAAGCAATACTTCAGGAGGTCATCCTAGTGCTCTTGATCACAAAGAATGAACAACTAATCCAAAACCCTCCCCTCCGCAGATGTCGAGAGGCTACCTGTGTGGGTAGGAATGAATGGAGTAGCTGTTCATCACTGCAATATATATGTATCTCACACTAGAACATTTTCTTTACAAGAATGGCATTTATTTGTTCAAGCGTCATAACAGTTTGGTGACAGGGCCAGGCTGTCCTTTCACACAGTTAAATAAAGTGTGATTGAGGAACAAGTATAATTTTCAAGATTCCATTGAATCAATGATGGTGTCATCCTCTCCAATTTCTCCCAGCTCCTCCAGCTGGATGTGATGAATCTGCTATCTCTTCCTCTCTATGCTTGGCTACTCAACTTTTCCTAACCCAGGGATTCTATTTCAGTGGTCACAAGCTCAAATGAGAGGGGAAACAGTTCCGTTCCCCTGTGTCAAACGGCTGCACTGCAGAATGCTTCCTCATCAGGCCTCCCATGCAACTTTTCCATAACATAAGATCATAAGATATAAGAGCAGAAGCAGGCCATTTGGCCCATCAAGTCTGCTCCACCATTCAATCATGGGCTGATCCAATTCTTTCAGTCATCCCCACTCCCCTGCTTTCACCCCATACCCTTTGATGTCTTGACTAATCAAGAACCTATTTATCTCTGCCTTAAATAGACCCAATGACTTGGCCTCCACGGCGGCCCGTGGCAACAAATTCCACAGGTCTAGCACCCTCTGACTAAAGTAATTTCTCTGCATCTCAGTTATAAATGGAAATCCTTCAATCCTGAAGTTGTGCCCTCTTGTCTTATAACCCTCTACCATGGGAAATAACTTTGCCATACCAAATCTGTTCAGGCCTTTTAACATTCAGCATGTTTCTATGAGATCCCCCTCATTCTCCTGAACTCCAGGGAATACAGCCCAAGAGCTGTCACACATTCCTCATATGGTAACCCTTTCATTCCTGGATTCATTCTTGTGAATCTTCTCTGAACCCTCTCCAATGTCAGTATATTCTTTCTAAAATAAGGAGCCTAAAACTGCACACAATACTCCAAGTGTGATCTCACGTGCCTTATAGAGCCTCAACATCACACCCCTGCTCTCATATTTGAGACCTTGAGAAATGAATGCCAACATTGCATTTAGCTGGAGGCTAACCTGTAGGGCATCCTGCACAAGGAGTCACAAGTCCTTTTGCATCACTGCTATTTGAATTCTTCTCCAGCTAAATAATAGTCTGCCTGTTTATTTCTTCCACCAAAATTCATGACCATACATTGTCCAACATTGTATTTCATTTGCTACCTCTTTGCCCATTCCCCAAAACAATCTGAGTTTCTCTACAGGCTCTCTGTTTCAACATTACCTGCTTATCCACCTACCTTTGTATCATCGGCAAACTTAGCCACAAATCTATTAATCCCATAGTCCAAATCATTGACTTGCATCGGAAAAAGCAGTGGTCCCAACACCAAACTCTGTAACCAGCAGCCAGCCAAAATAGAATCCCTTTATTCCCACTCTGCTTTCAACTGACCAGCCAATACTCCACCCACACTAGTAACTTCCCTGTAATTCCATGGGCTCTTATCTTGCTAAGCAGCCTCATGTGCGGCACCTTGTCAAAGGCCTTCTGAAAATTCAAGTCCACTGCGTTTACAGGATCTCCTTTGTGTACACTGCTTGTAACTTCCTCAAAGATTGCAGTAGGTTTGTCAGGCAGGATTTTCGTTTCAGGAAACCATGCTGGCTTTGGCCTGTCTTGTTATGTGCCTCCAGGTACTCCATAATCTCATCCCTAACAATCAATTCCAACAACTTCCCAACCACTGATGTCAGGCTATCAGGTCTATAGTTTCCTCTCTGCTGCCTCCCACCCTTCTTAAATAACGGAGTAACATTTGCAATTTTCCAGTCATCCAGTACAATGCCAGAATCTTTTGAAAGATCATCATTAATGCCTCCACAATCTCTCCAGCTACATCCTTCAGAACCCGAGGGTGCATTCCATTAGGGCCAGGAGATTTATCCATCCTCAGACCATTAAGCTTCCTGAACACTTTCTCAGTCTTAATTTTCACTGTACATACTTCACTTCCCTGACACTCTTGAATATCTGGTATATTGCAGATGCCTTCTACTGTGAAGACTGATGCAAAATACACATTCAGATATTGTTCCTATATCTACCCTCGACTCTCTTTTACTCTTTATTTATACTTTTAAAAGCTTTTAGTATCTTCTTTGATATTAGATACCAACTTCAACTCATAATTCATCTTTTTCTTCTGAATGACCTTCTTAGTTTCCTTCTGCAAGTTTTTCAAAGTTCCCCAGTCCTCTGTCTTCCCACTAGTTCTGGCTTCCTTGCATGCCCTCTCGTTTGCTTTTACTTTGGCTCTGACTTCACTTGTCAGCCGCGGTAGTGTCCTTCTTCGCTTTGAAAATTTCTTCCTATTTGGAATATATCTCTCTTGCGCTTCCCTCACTTTTTGCAGAAACTCCAGCCATTGCTGCTCTGCTGTCCTTCCTGCAAATGTCCCTCTCCAATCAACTTTGACCTGTTCCCCTCTCATGCCATTGTAATTTCTTTTATTCCATTGAAATACTGACATACTGGATTTTATTTTTTCTCTCTCAAATTTCAAAGTGAACTCGATCATATTGTGATCACTGTTCCCCAAGGGTTCCTTAACCTTAAGCTCCCTTATCACTTCCAGATCATTTCACAACACCCAACCCAGCACAGCCAATTCCCTAGTAGGTTCAACAATGAGCTGTTCTAAAACACTATTCCTTAGGCATTCTACTCTCTCTCTTGAGGTCCAGTACTGACCTGGTTTTCCTGATCCACTTTCATGTTAAAATCCCCAACAATTATCATGACATTGCCCTTCTGACATGCCTTTTCTGTCTCCTGCTGTAATTTGTAATCCACATCCCATCTGCTGTTTGGAGGCCTGTATACAACTGCCATTAGGGTCCTTTTACCCTTGCCATTTCTTAACTCAGCCCATAGAGACTCGACACCTTCCAATCCTATGTCTCTCTTTCTAATGATTTAATATTATTACTTATACACAGAGCCCACCACCCCCTCTGTCTACTAACCTATCTTTCTGATATACCTTATATCCTTGGACTTTCAACTCCCAATTGCAGCCGACCTTTAGCCAAATTTGAGAGATAGCCACAGTCATATTTGCCAATCTGTAGCTGAATTTCAAGATCACCCATTTTATTCCTTATGCTGTGATCTTTCAAATACAGCACTCTCAGTCCAGTATTTGTTGCTTTCTGTTTTAACTGCATCACACCTCTATTGCCCTGTAACTCATACCGCTGGCTTTGATCAAGCCTCATCTCCTGCCTGTTCTTTCTATAATCGCTGTTGCTTGCTATCTTTGATTTACTTATGTTTTCCCCTTCCTCAGCCCTATCATTCCAGTTCCCATCCCCCTGCCAAATTAACTTAAACCCTCCCTAACAGCTCTATTAAATGTGCCCGCTAGGATATTAGACCCCTTTGGGTTCAGGTGTAACCCATGCTTTTTGTATAGGTCGTACCTCCTCCAGAAGAGGCCCCAGTGATCCAGGAATCTGAAGCCCTTCCCCCTGCACCAGTCTCTCAGCCACACGTTAATGCACCTGATCATGCTATTTTTGCACCCGCTAGCATGCGGTGCAGGCAGCAATTCTGAGATTACTACCAAAGAGGTCCTGCTTTTCAGCTTCCTACCTAACTCCCTGAATTCTCTCTTCGGGACCTCTTCCCTTTTTCTACCTATGTCATTGGTACCAACATGTACCAAGACTTCTGGCTGCTCACCCTCTCCCTTCGGAATACTCTGCACCTGATCTGAGACATCCTGTACCCTGGCACCTGGGAGGCAACACACCACACAGGTATCTCTGTCAAGCTGACAGAACCTCCTATCTGTTCTCCTCACTATGAAATTCCCTATGACTACTGCATTCCTCATCTTCCTCTTCCCCTTCTGCTCCACAGAACCAGGCTCAGTGCCAGAGACTCGATGACTGTGGTCGTCCTCTGTCAGGTCATCCCTTGAACAAGTCATGTGTGATCTTGTTTTTACCAGGTCTCAGCATAGCAAAGCTGTTGACATCCTAGATCTCTCTATAAAATTTTCCAAAAATCCTGATAAGTGTCTATTCCATTTGGATTCCTGTTCCTGGGAATAGACCCTCAACACTAAGCACATTACTAGTGTGCACAGCTGGGATGTCATCTCATCCCATAGCCTCGATTGTAGCCACTTTTTCATATTTTATGGAGTGAGTCAATTTTGGTGACGGTGGGGATGTCAGGAGGAAGTTGATCCTTCTGACTGTGGTTGGAAACATTTCAGCCTTTTCTTTCTCATTCTTATGCTGGGCCCTGTCATCACTGAGCATGGAATGGCCTTTGAGCCCCCTCCTCTTATTAGATGTTTAATAGTCCACCAGTATTCACTACTAGATGTGGCAGGACTGGAGTGCTTCATTCTGACCTATTGGTTGTGAGATCACTCAGCTCTGTGCACTGCATGCTGTTTTTGTTGTTTGGTGCTCATGTAGTGCAGTGCTGTAGTTTTACCAGACTAGCACCTCTTTGCTTGTAGATATTGGTCATGGTCATGGGGCTGTTCAGTGTAGAAACTGGCTCTTTAGCCTCTGTCTATCTGAACCATCTACACTAATCCCACTTTTCATCGCACTACACCCTACTCATTCATGTACCTGTCCAGGTGCCTGTTAAGTGTTGTTTCTGTCTGCCTCCACTAAGTTCTCTAGCAGCTCATTCCATGACATCATTATCGGCTTGTAAAGACAAGTCTAAGTTTATCCCTTGTGTCAATTTGCTTGCTACTTGCCACAGACACCGTGGTCAGGTAACTATGTCCTTAAAGGATTTGGCGAACTTGGTCATGGTGCAACTAAGCCCTCTTTTGAAGAAATTTTATTCTGCACACCACTGTTGTAACACACAGTTACTTGAGCTGCCGTCAGCTTGAGCTGATCCAGCTGTTCCCCTTTGACCTCTCTCATTAACAAGGCTCATAGAACTGCATCTCCATTGTTTTTTCTTTGTTTATCACACCATTCTCTGAAAATTCTAAAAACTATTATGCACGAAAATCTCAGGAGATCAGCAGTTACTGAGATACCCAACCACCTCATCTGGCATCAACCAGCAGTTCATGTTCCAAGTCACTTAGACCACACTTCTTCCCCATTTTGATATTTGGTTTGAACGACAAGTAAATCTCCTTTTGCATGTTTTTGTGCAATGAGTTGCTGCCACATGATTGGCTAATAGGTATTTGCATTAATGCGCAGATGTACCTAATAAAGTGGCCATTGACTCTATATAAAGTAATGAGAAACACTGACAGAGTAGACTGTCATGGACTTTTATCCTGGAGGGAAGCTGTCAAGTAATGGAGTTTAAAGATTTGCTAGGAATTTGATTACATACAAAAGTGGTAGGTGTCTAGAATATCCTGCCAGGAGATAGCCTACAGGGGTTTGTGAGTATGTGCCTTTTGGAGCATCCGCGCCCACGGGGACGGGTTGAGGGAGGCTTTAAAGCAAGGCTGTTTAGTTCGAATAAAGTTACCTTGACTGCAGTGTCTTTATTTTAGCGCTGCGTGTAGCACATCGCTACAACGTGATTTTTATCGCTATTAATATACATCACCACTGCCACTGCCTGACACCCGCCAGTGCGCGCTTTCTTTTAATTCTTCGATCCAAGATAGGCTAACTATGGAGTAACCTTCAACCCAACGTCTTTTTTTCGGAGTTCAAAATGTTTTTGTTGCATGCAGAAATGTAATTTTGTTTTCTCTGCAGAAGTTCATCAATTTCATAAATGCAACACATTATAGTTTGTTTATACATGGCATAAAGGCAAAAAAAACCGTTGTATGCAGTGTTATTTCATTTTAAATGTCAAACGGGTTTCTTTGCTCCCAGTGTTTTCTTTTCTGTGGGAAATGGGTCCATATTGGCTCTTTCAGTGGTAAACGTTACCGACCCCTGGTCTGGACTCTCTCATTATAGGAAACATCTTCTCCACATCCACTCTATCTATGCCTTTCAATATTCAATACAAATTATTGACTATAATGTGAAAGAACACTAATAGTCACTATCAGCCAACCAGAAAAGTCCCCCTTTATTCCCACTCATTGCCTCCTGGCTGTCAGCCAACCTTCCATCCATACTAGTATGTTTCTTGTAATACCATGGGCTCTATCTTGCTAAGCAGCCTCATGTGTAACACCTTGTCAAAGGCTTTGTGAAAATCCATGTAAACAACATCCACTGACTACCCGTATCCATCTTGCTTGTTATTTCCTCAAAGGATTCCAACAGATTTCTCATGCAAGATTCCCCCTAAAGGAAACCATACTGACTGGCCTATTTTATCATGTGCCTCCAGGTACCCCAAAACCTCATCCTTAATATTGGATTTCAACATTTTCCCAACCAGTGAAATCAGGCTAATCCTATCTTCTGCCTCCCTCCCTTTCTAAAGAATGGAGTGACATTTGCAATTTTCCAGTACTCTAAAACCATTCCAGAATCCAGTGATTCTTGAAAAATCATTACTAATGCCTCCATAATCTCTTCAGCTACCTCTTTCAGAACCCTGGACTGCATTCCTTCTGGCCCAGGTAACTTATCTACCTTCAACCCTTTCACTTTCCCAAGCACTTTCTCCTTAGTAATAGCAACTACTCTCACTTCTGCCCCCTGAGACCTGCAAATGTCTGGCGTAGTGTTGGTGTCTTCTACAGTGAAGACAGATGCAAAATTCCTATTAAGTTCATCTGCTATTTCTTTGTCCCCCATTACTACCTCTCCAGCATCATTTACCAGTGATCCAATATCCACTCTTGCCTCTCTCTTTCTCTTTATATAGCTGGAAAAAAGCTTTGGAATTCTCTTTTATATTATTAACTAGCTTACCTTCATATTTCATCTTTTCTCTTCTTACAGCTTTTTTAGTTGCCTTCTGTTGGTTTTTAAAAGCTTCCCAATCTATTAACTTCTCACTAATTTTTGCCACATTATATGTCTCATATTTCCTTTAGAGTATTTCTTCTTTGGGATATATCTATCCTGCGCCTTTTGAATTGCCCCCAGAAACTCCAGCCATTGCTGTTCTGCCATCATCCTTGATAGTATGCCTTTCCAATCAACCTTGGCCATCTCCCTTCTCATACCTCTAATTCCCTTTACTCCACTGTAATATTGATACACCTGCCTTCATCTTCTCCCTCTCCAACTGCAAGGTGAATCCTATCATATTATGATCACTGTCTCCAAAAGGGCTTCTGTACCTTAAGCTCCATAATCAAATCTGTTTCATTAAAAAACACCCAACTCCTAGTTAGTTCAACCATACACTCTAAAAAGTCATCTCATAGCTATTCTACAAATTCCCTCTCTTGGGATCCAGCACCAACCTACCATATCCACATACGTAATGAAATCCTCCATGACTATTGTAACATTGCCTTTTCTATTTCCCCATAATATTCATTGACTACTGTTCAGAGGTCTGTATATAACTCCCATCAGAGTCTTTCGCCATGTAATTTCTTAACAGTACCCACAGGGATTCTATACCTCCCGATCTGATGTCACCTCTTTCTAAGGATTTGATTTAATTTTTTACCTACAGGGCCACCCCACCCTCAATGCCTACCTGCCTGCCATTTTCATACAATGTGTATCCCTGTATGTTAAGCTCCCAGCTATGATCTTCCTTCATCCACGACACAGTGATACCTGCAACATCATACCTGCTAATTGCATTACAAGATCATCAACTTTATTCTAAATATTGTGTGCATTCAAATATAACACCTCAGTCCTATATTCATCACCCTTTTCAATTTTGCCCCCACTTTGCACTTCATCTTATCCCACTGACTGCAATTTTGCCCTCAAATTTGCATCTCCTTTCTCGCAGTCCCATTACACAATGCATCGGCTTGTAAAGCAACTACCCTGTCCTCAGTCCTAATACTCTGGTTCCCATCCCCCTAAGTAGTTCAAACTCTCCCCAACAGTTCTAACAAACCTGCCCATTGGTCCCCATTGGGTTCAGTTGTAACCCATCCTTTTTGTACAGGTCATAACTTCCCCAGAGGAGATCCCAATGATCCAGAAATCTGAAACCTTTACCCCTGCACCAGTTCCACAGCCACTCATTCATCTGTACTATTATTCTATTCCTGCCCTGAATATCATGCGGTGCTGGGAGTAATCCAGAAATTGTTGTCTTGGATGTCCTGCTCTTCAGCCTCTTTCATGACCCCTACACCCATCGTGTAGGATCTGTTCCTGCTTTCTGTTTATATAATTGGTGCCAAAGAGCACTACAACCTCTGGCTGTTCACCACCACGCCTTGCCCCACCCCACGAGAATCTTCTGTAGCTTTGGGATATATCTATCCTGCGCTTTCTCAATTTACCCCAGAAAATTTAGCACCCTAGCACCTGTGAGACAACACACCATCCTGGTATCTTTTTCACAACCGCATAATCTCTTGTTCATTCATGTAACTATGGAGTTTCACTCTACCTGACTTTACTCTTCCCCGCTGAACCTTAGAACTGGTAACAGTGCCACTGGCCTGGCTGCTACTGCTGTGCCCCGATAGGTCATCACATCCCCACCCTGCCAGCAAAATCCAAAGGGGTATACTTGTTGCTATGGGGAACTTTACACTGACTATATCTCCCTCTAATTGTCCTGGTTGTCACCCATCTACCATCTGAAGCCTGCACTTTGGGTGTGACCACCTCCATAAAAGTCTCATCTATGATGTTTTCTGCCTCATGAGTGGTCATGAGTACATTCATCTCCAGCTTTATTTCCTTGACTTGTCAGTTGGATGCACTTCCTGCAGATGTAGTCAAGGGAGACTGTCAGGTATTCTGAAATCCTACATCTTACAGGAGGAGCATTCCATTGCCTGAACTACCATCCTGTCTATACTTGTTATGCTGTACATCTAACTTCTCAAGCTTAACATTATCTCTCTGTTCTTGAACTCAATCCCACGGTTGATGAAGGCCAATATATCGTATGCCTTTTTAACCACACAGTCAAGCTGTGCAGCAGCTTTGAGTATCCTATGGACTCAGATCCCAAAATCCCTCTGATCCTCCACACTGCCAAGAGTCTTACAATTAATACTAAATTCTGCCATCATATCTGACCTACCAAAATGAACCACTTCACACTTATCTGGGTTGAACTCCATCTGCCACTTCTCAGCCCAGTTTTGCATCCTATCAATGTCCCACTGTAACCTCTGACAGCCCTCCACACTATCCACAACACCTCCAACCTTTGTGTCATCAGCAAATTTACTAACCCATCCCTTCACTTCCTCATCCAGGTCATTTATAAAAATCAAGAGGGAAGAATCTAGAACAGATCCCTGAGGCACTCCACTGGTCACCGACCTGGGTGAGGTTGATCCCGTGCTGTATTGTTCTATGTTTTATGAACTGTGGGAAGGTAATAGTTAATGATGAAGAAGAGGTGTCCTTGTCCATGATTGACCTGATGCCATGATTATTTAATAGGAACTAGATTCAAGATTGAGGGACTGTATGGCTTAACTTTCTGTTTGCGTAACACTGTGCCTTCTGCCTCTAGTACCTCTTGGTATGACAAAATGGAACTAGGAGTATGATGGAGGATCTGGCATGCTGTCTGTCAGGTATGTATTTGCAAGTACATCAGTCTATTGCTTGACTGATCAGTGGGGCAATTCTCTCACTTTATGCAGTATACACCAATGGCCAGATATTTATGATGAAGATAGTGCTGGTTTGGCTAGGCAGAAGCAACCTTATAACATTGTCAAGTTTGAATTTGGAGCTTAGGTTAATCCCTGGTTGTTCATCAAGTCTTGTTCTTTGTGCATGGTGATGATGGAACAATAGAGTGGTTCCCTAGCCACATTGTAGAACTATAGGTATAGGTAGAAGCAGGCCTTTTGGCCCATCTAGTCCATGCTGAAAAGTCAATCAGAAGGGATGGTCTAGAATCACAATAAGCCAGAGCAGATAAAGAAGAGATTTCCATTTTTGAAGGCTATTGTTGATCACCTTTAATGCAATTTGGTAATATAGGAGCAGAATTAGGCCATTCAACCCATCAAGTCTGCTCTGTGATTTCATTATGGCTGATTCATTTTCCTTTCAACCCCATTCTCTTGCCTTCTCCTTTTCACTCCCTGACTAATTAAGAACCTAACAACCTCCACCTTAAATACACCCAATCACATGGCTTCAATAGCCACCAGTGGCAACAATTTCCACAGGTTCACCACCTCTGGTTAAAGGAATTCCTCCTCATCTCCATTCTAAATGTAAGTCCCTCTATTCTGAGGTTGTGCCCTCTGGTCCTAGACTCACCCTCAATCCACTCTACCTAGGCCTTTCAACATTTGATAGGTTTCACTGATAGGTGTGATATCTCCTCCTCAGTCTTCTAAGTTCCAGCGAGTAAGATTCCTAATGGAAAGGATTCTTAAGGATAGGATCTACAAGCATTTGGAGAAGTACAGTCTACTCATGAATAATCAACATGGCTTTGTGAAGGGAAGATCGTACCTCACGAGCCTGATTGAGTTTTTTGAAGAGGTAACACAAGAAATTGATGAGGGTAGGGCAGTGGATGTGGTCTACATGGACTTTAGCAAAGCATTTGACGAAGTCCCTCATGAGAGACTCATCCAGAAAGTCATGAGATAAGTGGATCCTTGGCTGTTTGGATAAAAAATTGGCTTAAAGGAAGAAAGCAAAGGGTCGTTGTGGAAGGTAAGTATTCTGCCTGGAGGTCAGTGACTAGTGGAGTGCCGCAGGGATCTATCCTGGGACCCCTGCTATTTGTGATTTTTATAAATGACCTGGATGTAGAGGTGGAAGGATGGGTGAGTAAATTTGCAGATGACACGAAGATTGGAGGAGTTGTGGATGGAGCTGTAGGTGGTCGAAAGCTACAAGAGGAAATAGACAGGCTGCAGAGTTGGGCAGAAAAATGGCAGATGGAGTTCAATCCGATCTGGACAAGTGTGAGGTGATGCATTTTGGAAGGACAAACCAGAAGACTGACTACAGGATTAATAGTCAGTTACTTAACAGTGTTGATGAACAAAGGGACCTTGGGGTTCAAATCCATACATCCCTCAAGGTCGCTGCACAGGTTGATAGGGTA
This sequence comes from Hypanus sabinus, assembly GCF_030144855.1. Lineage (NCBI taxonomy): Eukaryota > Metazoa > Chordata > Chondrichthyes > Myliobatiformes > Dasyatidae > Hypanus > Hypanus sabinus. Next base: position 61,857,816 of record NC_082719.1, on the reverse strand, counting down.
GTTAAGACGTCCTATGGGATGCTATGCTTCATTAGCAGGGGGATTGAGTTCAAGAGTAGAGAGGTCATATTGCAACTCTACAAATCTCTGGTGAGACCGCACTTAGAGTATTGTGTTCAATTCTGGTCACCTCATTATAGGAAGGATGTGGAAGCTATGGAGAGGGTGCAGAGGAGATTTACCAGGATGTTGCCTGGAATGGAGAACAAGTCAAATGAAGCAAGGTTAGCAGAGCTGGGACTTTTCTCTTTGGAGCGTAGAAGAATGAGAGGGGACTTGATAGAGATCTACAAGATTATGAGAGGCATAGATAGGGTGGATAGTCATTACCTGTTTCCCAGGGCACCAATAGCAAACACCAGAGGGCACATGTACAAAATTAAGGGAGGGAAGTTTAGGAGAGTCATCAGTGGTAAGCTTTTTTTACACAGAGGGTTGTGAGTGCCTGGAATGACTTGCCAGGGATGGTAGTAGAGGCTAAAAACATTAGGGGTATTTAAGAGCCTCTTGGACAGGCACATGGATGAAAGAAAAATGGAGGGTTATGGGATAGTGTGGGTTTAGTACTTTTTTAAGGATTATATGGGTCAGCACAACATGGAGGGCTGAAGGGCCTGTACTGTGCCGTAGCGTTCTATGGTTCTATAGTACAGGCCAGAGCTGTCAAATGCTCATCAAACGATAACACATTACTTCCCAGAATAATTCTTGTGAACTTCTCGAGAGGCAGCACATCCTTTCATAGATAAGGGGCCCAAAGCTGCTCACAATACTCCAAGTGAGGCTTCACCAGCACTTTATAAATCCTCAGCATTACATCCTCAGTTTTTCTGAAACTAGCTGTTTTTCCTCCACAGTTCTAGATAGTTAGCTGAACTTATATTTCACAATTGCTGTGATGGGATTTGATTTCAGTCTTGGGTTACTAATCCAATAATTTTGGCACTGCACTACCCTACTACATGGACTCTAAGAAGTGATGGGCCCATGGAAACCATCACTTATATAGATTAAATTATATTATCAGTTTTCTTTTATTTACTGTATCTAACTAACACACAATTACGTCTTTTCAAGTAAAAATTCCATCCTATGCTTTAAACTTAACATCTCTACAGAATCCGCTGCAATTGCTAATACTTACCAGGATTTTCTTCTACAAATACATTTCATATACATCTAGTTCTATATATTCTATACCACACTTCTTATTTCAACATAATTGTTGCAATAACTCTACATAATTCAAATGCATCAAAATCAATTCATCTCTAAATTTCAACTGTAAATGATAGACTTAATACAGGCTCATGGTTTCCCCTTCATTGGGATTAAGGATGACTCATTTGCACTCTGGTTCTGTGAGATTTAAGTGACTGACGAGGAACTCAGGATCTGTGGGAACTGCAGACTCTTCCACAGACAGGGAGAAATCCAAAGGTTGAATCAGTGGGTGGTTTAGACAATAGACAATAGACAGTAGGTGCAGGAGTAGGCCATTTGGCCCTTCTAGCCAGCACCGCCATTTACTGTGATCATGGCTGATCATACACAATCAGTACCCCGTTCATGCCCTCTCCCCATATCACTTGACTCGCTATCTATAAGAGCTCTATCTAACTCTCTCTTGAATGCATCCAGAGACTTGGCCTCCACTGCCTTATGGGGGAGAGCATTCCACATATCCACCATCCTCTTGGTGAAAAAGTTTTTCCACATCTCTGTTTTAAATGACCTACCCTTTATTCTCAAACTGTGCTCTAGTTCTGCACTCACCCATCAGCGGGAACATGCTTCCTGCCTCCAGTGTGTCCAATTCCTTAATAATCTTATATGTTTCAATCAGAGCCCCTCTCATCCTTCTAAATTCCAGTGTATACAAGCCCAGTCGTTCCAATCGTTCAACATATGACAGTCCCGGGAATTAACCTTGTGAACCTACGCTGCACTCCCTCAATAGCAAGAATGTCCTTCCTCAAATTTGGAGACCAAAACTGCACACAATATTCCAGGTGTGGTCTCACCAGGGTCCTGTACAGCTGCAGAAGGACCTCTTTACTCCTATACTCAATTCCTCTTGTTATAAATGCCAGCATGCCATTAGCTTTCTTCACTGCCTGCTGTACCTGCATGCTTGCTTTCATTGACTGATGTACAAGAACACCTAGATCTCGTTGTACTTCCCCTTTTCCTAACTTGACTCCATTTAGATAGTAATCTGCCTTCCTGTTCTTGCCACCGAAGTGGATAACCTCACATTTATCCACATTAAACTACATCTGCCATACATTTGCCCACTCACCCAACCTGTCCAAGTCACCCTGCATTCTCATAACTTCCTCCTGACATTTCACACTGCCACCCAGCTTTGTGTCAAATTTGCTAATGTTACTTTTAATCCCTTCATCTAAATCATTAATGTGTATTGTAAACAGCTTTGGTCCCAGCACTGAACCTTGCGGTACCCCGCTAGTCACAGCCTGCCATTCTGAAAGGGACCTGTTAATCACTACTCTTTGTTTCCTGTCAGCCAGCCAATTTTCAATCCATGTCAGTATTCTGCCCCCAATACCATGTGCCCTAATTTTGCCCACTAATCTCCTATGTGGGACTTTATCAAAGGCTTTCTGGAAGTCCAGATACACTACATCCACTGGCTCTCCCTTGTCCATTTTCATAGTTACATCCTCAAAAAATTGCAGAAGGTTAGTCAAGCATTTCCTTTGTAAATCCATGCCGACTCGGACTGATCCTTCTACTGCTATCCAAATGTGTTGTAATTTCCTCTTTTATAATTGACTCCAGCATCTTTCCCACCACTGACATCAGGCTAACCGGACTATAATTCCCTGTTTTGTCTCTCCCTCCTTTCTTGAAAAGTGGGACAACATTAGCCACCCTCCGCAGGAACTGATCCTGAATCTATAGAACATTGGAAAATGATTACCAATGCATCCACGATTTCTAGAGACACCTCCTTAAGTACCCTGGGATGCAGACCATCAGGTCCCAGGGACTTATCAGCCTTCAGACCCAACAGTCTATCCAACACTGTTTCTTGCCTAATATAAATTTCCTTCAGTTCATCCTTTACCCTAGTTCCTTTGGCCACTATTACATCTGGGAGATTGTTTGTGTCTTCCCTTGTGCAGACAGATCCAAAGTACCTGTTCAACTCATCTGCCATTTCCTTGTTCACCATAATAAATTCACCCATTTCTGTCTTCAGTGGCCCAATTTTGGTCTTAACTATTTTTTTTTTCTTTTCACATACCTAAAGAAGCTTTTACTATCTCTTCCCACCTATGTTCGTGACACTTCTCACGCTTTGAATTTTTTCAATGATTTTAAGTTCCCTGGCCCCACCGCCTTATTTTCACCATGGACTTGCAGTCCCTATATCAAAGCTCTTTGCTTCTTTTTGGATTCCAGACCTAATCAATTCCCCTCTACCACCACTCTCCTCCATCTAGTGGAATTCATTCTTACTCTCAATAATTTCTCCTTTGGCTTCTCCCAATTCCTCCAAACCAAGGGTGTAGCCATGGGCACCCGTATGGGTCCCAGTTATGCCTGCCTTTTTGTTGGCTTTGTGGAACAGTCCATGTTCCAAGTCTATACGGGTATCCGTCCCCCTCTTTTCCTTCGCTACATTGACATCTGCATTGGCGCTGCCTCCTGCACACATGCTGAGCTTGTTTACTTCATTAACTTTGCCTCCAACTTCCACCCTGCCCTCAAATTTACCTGGTCCATTTCTGACACCTCCCTCCCCTTTCTTGATCTTTCTGTCTCCATCTCTGGAGACGGCTTATCTACTGATATCTACTATAAGCCTACAGACTCTCACAGCTACCTGGACTATTCCTCTTCCCACCCTGTCTCTTGCAAAAATGCTATCCCCTTCTCACAATTCTTCTGTCTCTGCCGCATCTGCTCTCAGGATGAGGCTTTTCATTCCAGGATGAAGGAGATGTCTTCCTTTTTTAAGCAAAGGGGCTTCCCTTCTTCCACCATCAACTCTGCTCTCAAACGCATCTCTCCCATTTCCTGCACATCTGCCCTCACCCCATCCGCCCGCCACCCCACTCGGGATAGGGTTCCCCTTGTCCTCACCTACCACCCCACCAGCCTCCATGTCCAACGTATAATTCTTCGTAACTTCCGCCACCTCCAACAGGATCCCATTACAAAGCACATCTTTCCCTCCCCCCTTCTGCTTTCCACAGGGATCACTCCCTATGCGACTCCCTTGTCCACTCGTCCCCCCCCATCCCTTCCCACCAATCTCCCTCCTGGCACTTATCCTTGTAAAGGGAACAAGTGCTACATCTGCCCTTACACTTCCTCCATCACCACCATTCACGGCCCCAGACAGTCCTTTCAGGTGAGGCGACACTTCACCTGTGAGTCGGCTGGTGTGGTATACTGCGTCCGGTGCTCCCGGTGTGGTCTTTTATATATTGGTGAGATGCAACGCAGACTGGGAGACCGTTTCGCTGAACACCTACGCTCGGTCCGCCAGAGAAAGCAGGATCTCCTGGTGGCCACACATTTTAATTCTGCGTCCCATTCCCATTCTGATATGTCTATCCATGGTCTCCTCTACTGTCAAAATGAATCCAAACTCAGGTTGGAGGAACAACACCTTATATACCGGCTGGGTAGCCTCCAACCTGATGGCATGAACATTGACTTCTCTAACTTCTGTTAATGCCCCTCCTCCCCTTATTACCCTATCCCTGACATATTTAGTTGTTTGCCTGTTCTCCATCTCCCTCTGTTGCTCCCCCCCCCCCTTTCTTTCTCCTGAGGCCTCCCGTCCCATGATCCTTTCCCTTCTCCAGCTCTGTATCACTTCCACCAATCACCTTTCCAGCTCTTAACTTCATCCCACCCCCTCTGGTCTTCCCCTATCATTTTGCATTTCCCCCTCCCCCCACTACTTTCAAATCTCTTACTATCTTTCCTTTCAGTTAGTCCTGACGAAGGGTCTCAGACCAAAACGTCGACTGTGATTTTCCTTATAGATGCTGCCTGGCCTGCTGTGATCCACCAGCATTTTGTGTGTGTTGCTTGAATTTCTAGCATATGCAGATTTCCTCGTGTTTGAAGCTTTTACTATCCTCCTTTATATTCTTGGCTAGTTTACCTTCGCACCTCATTTTTCTCTCCGCGTATTGCCTTTTTTGTTATCTTCTGTTGCTCTTTAAATGCTTCCTAGTCCTCTGGCTTCCCACTCACCTTTGCTATGTTATACTGCTCTTTTATTTTTATATACTGTCCTTTACTTCCCTCGTCAGCCATGACCGCCCCTTACTCCCCTTAGGATCTGGGAGGTTTCTGGGATGGTGAGCTCTTTAAACTATGAACACAAGGCTTCCGTGTGTTCTAAATGCATGGCTACAAGGCTTTCAATACCATCTAGAATGCTGTTTCTCTATTTTGTGTTGTCATGCACTGGTGATTCTCTGGAATCAATGAGAATGTTGCATGGTTTCAACACTGGCTTTAAACAGTCCTCAACTCTTTTGAGTTGTCTGCCTGGTCTTGCCTTCCTCTGACAGGGCCTGTAGACTGGAGTTTCTCTTTCAAGAGTCTAGTGTCACACAGAAGGACAATAGAGCAATGACTGTACTAGGGATAGCAGGTAGGAGAGATTGCTGATGTTGGTTTAATTTTATTCCTGTGAAGTTGAAGGATTTTGCAGGGATGTTATGGGAGAAAGACTGATAACTTTTAAGTTCTTTGAAGTACATGTTGGAGGGAGTTCAGGCCTCATTTATCAAAGTGGGAAATACTTGCTAATTTGGACACCAGTAAGTTGAACAAGAACTTGAGAAGAAAAAAGCAGAATCAAGTTGCTTGTCCCCTCATGCCGGCCCGGTCATTCAGTATAATCCTAGCTGATCTTCACCAGGTCTTACTTCCTCATCTGTGTCAATTCATTATCATAAGGTGGGCCTTGAGAGCAGATTCAAATGCAAGACACAAACACTGAAGTACTAGGAACAGGACTAGGTGTGTCAAGAAAGCAAGGGAAGTAGGGAAGAAACAACACGGGACAAGACTAGGATACAGGGCCTGGGCTAGAACTAGACTAGGAAAGCAGGACCTGGACGAGGAACTAGGAACCTGGACAAGGACTCTGAGTCAGAGACTGGACAGGGACACGGAACCTGGATCTTGACTCGGGCTCGGGCTCCGGATCTAGGTGAGGACAAATGTGGCAAGGCAACAGGACTGTGTGTGGGGGCAGGATGCGGGACTCCTGGGCTGGATGAGGACATGAAGCTCAGACGTTGTCTTGGGAGGCAGGGATCGCGGAACACTGAGCCGTGGTCTTGGGAGGCAGGGATCGTGGAACACGGAGCCCTGGTCTTGGGAGGCAGGGATCGCGGAACACGCAGCCCTGGTCTTGGGAGGCAGGGATCGCGGAACACGCAGCCCTGGTCTTGGGAGGCAGGGATCGCGGAACACGGAGCCCTGGTCTTGGGAGGCAGGGATCGCGGAACACGGAGCCCTGGTCTTGGGAGGCAGGGATCGCGGAACACGGAGCCCTGGTCTTGGGAGGCAGGGATCGCGGAACACGGAGCCCTGGTCTTGGGAGGCAGGGATCGCGGAACACGGAGCCCTGGTCTTGGGAGGCAGGGATCGCGGAACACGGAGCCCTGGTCTTGGGAGGCAGGGATCGCGGAACACGGAGCCCTGGTCTTGGGAGGCAGGGATCGCGGAACACGGAGCCCTGGTCTTGGGAGGCAGGGATCGCGGAACACGGAGCCCTGGTCTTGGGAGGCAGGGATCGCGGAACACGGAGCCCTGGTCTTGGGAGGCAGGGATCGCGGAACACGGAGCCCTGGTCTTGGGAGGCAGGGATCGCGGAACACGGAGCCCTGGTCTTGGGAGGCAGGGATCGCGGAACACGGAGCCCTGGTCTTGGGAGGCAGGGATCGCGGAACACGGAGCCCTGGTCTTGGGAGGCAGGGATCGCGGAACACGGAGCCCTGGTCTTGGGAGGCAGGGATCGCGGAACACGGAGCCCTGGTCTTGGGAGGCAGGGATCGCGGAACACGGAGCCCTGGTCTTGGGAGGCAGGCATCGCAGAACAGTCAGACCTACCTAGCAAAGGCAAGGACACAAAGAGACAGTTCCAAACAACAAAAGACAGTTTCTTATCTGGACACAGCAAGGCTCCAGTCTTGCTCCACCAGTAGAACTTGACAGCAAGAATAGGCAATGCCCCAGGCAAAAGGAAGCAGGCAAGGGCTACAAAAAGAAGGGGAAGGGGAGGGAACAGTCCACCCCAAGGGTAACAGCAAAGACAGCCTGACTTACCCAATGGAGACAAGGACAGGAAGGGACAGGTCCAACCACAGGGTAACAGCAAAGACAGCAAAGACAGCCTGGCTTACCCCACAGAGGCAGGGACAGATCCAACCACAGGGTAACAGCAAAGACAGCCTGGTTTACCCCACAGAGGCAAGGACAGGAAGGGACAGATCCAACCACAGGGTAACAGCAAAGACAGCCTGGCTTACCCCACAGAGGCAAGGACAGGATACTGACAAGACAAACCAGCACCTACACTCAAATCCAGGGCCAATTATATTTCCAGCCCCAAGACGAGCATCAGGTGCCTATGATCAAGCTCAATTGAAATAAGGGACAGCCAGAAGACCCGTAGTCTGGAATCCATGGACCGGACTGTGAACTGGAACACAGACTTTACAGACCAGACCAGACCAGATCAGACCAGACCAGACCATGACATTCATAATAGATTCAATTCCTCGTTCCTTCAAAAATCTATCAACTTTTGGATTAAATACCCTCAATGACACAGCCTCCACAATGTTCTAGGGTAGACAATTCCAGAGATTCAGCACCTACTCCAAATAGAAGCTTTAAATGACCAGCTGCTAATCTTATCCCATGTCTCCTTGTTTGAGATTCTTTCACAGGTAGAAATGTCTTGACATCTATCCTGTCATCTTATATATGTCAATGACATCATCACTCATCTTGCTCAGTGGTCAAGGTGGTGCAGTAAATTGGATTGGACATTGATTTTGTGGAAGGAGCCAGATATTGGTAGTAGATCACTGTCTCTCTGACTGGAGGCCTGTGACTTGTGGTGTGCTGCAGGGATCAGTGCTGGATCATGTGTTGTTTGTCATCTATACCAATGATCTAGATGATAATGTGGTTAACTAAATCAGCAAATTTGCAGATGACACCAAGATTGGGAGTGCAGTTGAGAACAAGGAAGACTATCATGGCTTGCAGAGGAATCTGGTCCAGCTGGGAAAATGGGCTGGAAAAAAAGGCAGAAGGATTTTAATGCAGATAACTGCAAGGTGTTGTACTTCAGTAAGACAAACCAGGGTAGGTGTTACACAATGAGAAGTGTTCTGGAACAAAAGGATCTCAGAATAACAGATCCATAATTCATTGCAAATGATGTCACAAGTTGGGTCATAAAGAAAGCTTTTGACAGATTGGCCTTCATAAATAAAAGTATTGGGTGCAGGAGATGGGATGTTATGTTGAAGTTGTATAAGACACTGGAAAAGACACTTGGAGTCTTGTGCTGTTTTGGTTACCCGCCTACAGGAAAGATGTAAATAACGTTGAAAGAGAACAGAGAAAATGTCGAAGGATGTTGCCAGGTCTAGGGGGCCAGAGTTATAAGGAAAAATTGAATAGGTTAGGATTTATTCCTTGCAATGTAGAAGATTGAGGGAGATTCAACAGAGGTAAGCAAAATTATGAGCGGTATAGATAGGGTAACTGCAGGCAGGCTTTTTCCAAAGTTTGGGTGGGATTACAACTAAAGTCATGGGTTAAGGGTGATAGGTGAAAAGTTTGAGGTGAACATGGGAGGAAACTTTTTTACTCAAGAGTGTTGTGAGTATAGAACCAGCTGTCAGCACAAGCGGTGCATGTGAGTTCGATTTTAATGTTTAAGAGAACTTTGGATAGGTACATGGATAGTAAGGGTATGGATGACTATGATGCTGGTGCAAATCAATGGGAAAGGCAGTTTAAATTGGAATGGATGAGGTGAAGGGCCTGTTGCTGTGCTGTACTTTTCTATGACTCTATGTTTCTAAACACTAAAGAATGTAGATTTCATCTCTTTAGCCACTTGTGATGGCTCAATACTCTCATCCCAGCAATTAGCCTTGTGAAACTTTCTCAGACTGTTCCTAATCCCCACACATTTTGTAAATAAAGGAACCAAATCTGTGCACAGCATTCCAGGTGTGTCCTGCCCTGTTCCTGTACAATTGCAAATTCCAGTCATCTTGCAATAAAAGTGAAAATGGCATTTGAATTCTTAACCTTTCATTGTATCACCATGCTAACTTTTTTGATGCATGCAGAAGAAAAGAAAGATCCCATGTAACGTATCTGTAGGCACCCTTTTCCCTTGTAGATACTATACTCAATTCCTCTTGCTGAAGTGCATGACTTCACACTTTCCCAAATTAAACTCCACTTACCATGTTCTCAGCACTGTTCAAATCTATCTATGTCAAGTTGCACAATCCTAATATTTTCGTTATTTGTGTCTCAAGATCTTATTCATGCACTGACATATTTGGTGCTGATTGTCTCTTGAAACAAAACAACATAAAACATTCGAAGTTCCTCTCTATTATTCCCCTCTATCTCTGCTTGTTATGTTCTTAAAGCATTGTAGCAAACAGGCCTGTAGTTACCTTGTTTTGTCTGGCCTCCCTTTTTGAAGACTCATTGGAAGTTTTGCAATCTGTTTGCACCTTCCAGGAACTCCAGGAGGTTTGAAAAATCCTCAAGCAATTATTCTACTGTTTCTGCAAACACTTTCTTTACAAGACTCAGATGCTGGTCATGAGGACAAGGCAGCTGGCCTATCTTTACTCTCAGTAGATTTTTCTGTACCTTCACCCCACAATTGTGATAGCTACATATATGTATAGTATTGTGTACCATGAGACAGACACTAAGTGCTGATTGACTTATCTGCCAGGCATTTCATGTTATTAATAGCTCTTTCGGGCTACACACACTCCCTTTAGCTACCTTCTTCCTTTTGTTGTATTCATGGAAGCTGTTCCTAATTGCTTTGACATTGCTAGTTTATGTTCATAATCAATCCCCTCCTTTATGTCTATTTCTGCTAGTTCTTGTAGAATTTCTATTCCTCTATTCCTTTGATCTACCAGTAGCTCTTCAAATGTCCTCTGCAATTTATTGTCCTTTCCTTTGGAAGCAAACATTTCAATGTTGAGTTGAGGAACAGCATCACACATTCCATCTTAGTTGGTTCCAATCTGACAGCATCAACATCAGTTTCTCTAACTTCAGGTAATCACTTCCCTCTGTTCTTCCCCAACTCCCTTTTGTTTTCTTTTATCTTTCTAATCCCTTTTGCCTTTGTCTTTCCTCTCTCCTATAACCATATATAACCATATAACAATCACAGCACGGAAACAGGCCATCTTGGCCCTCCTAGTCCGTGCCAAACCCTTAATCTCACCTAGTCCCACCTACCCGCACTCAGCCCATAACCCTCCACTCCTTTCCTGTCCATATACCTATCCAATTTTACCTTAAATGACACAACTGAACTGGCCTCTACTACTTCTACAGGAAGCTCATTCCACACAGCTATCACTCTTTGAGTAAAGAAATACCCCCTCGTGTTTCCCTTAAACTTCTGCCCCCTAACTCTCAAATCATGTCCTCTAGTTTGAATCTCCCCTACTCTCAATGGAAACAGCCTGTTCACGTCAACTCTATCTATCCCTCTCAAAATTTTAAATACCTCGATCAAATCCCCCCTCAACCTTCTATGCTCCAATGAATAGAGACCTAACTTGTTCAAACTTTCTTTGTAACTTAATTGCTGAAACCCAGGTAACATCCTAGTAAATCGTCTCTGCACTCTCTCTAATTTATTGATATCTTTCCTATAATTCGGTGACCAGAACTGCACACAATATTCCAAATTTGGCCTTACCAATGCCTTGTACAACTTTAACTTTAGCATTACATCCCTGCCCTGCTCTCCTGCCCTCACAAAATACCCATCACCCACACCTTCCTCTTCTGGTTCCCCACATCCTTACTTTTCTTCATTTTCAACTCCCCTTTCCTTTCAGAATCCAACTTTGCCTTTTCTACCTATCTACCTCACAACTTCTCACATCATTCCCATTTCCTCCTCCTGCCACTTGAATTCACTCATGACCCTCCAACTCATGCTCCTCTCCTTCACCTCATCCTTTTATTCTGGATCTATCCTCTTTCTTTCCAGTCCAGATGGAGAGTCAACATGAAACATTGACTGTTCATTTCTCTCCGTAGATAATATTTGATCTGCTGAGTTCCTCCACCATTTTTTGTTTGTTGTTCCAGATTTCCAGCATCTGCAGTCTCTCTTGTCTCCAATGTGCTATGCTGCTTCTATGAGCTTGCATTATCCTGAAGACTTTGTGGATTGATGAAAGATTAAGCAACAGGTTTATGGAAAGTATAACATGAGTCATGATATGCAGTTATCAAAGGCAAACAGAAAGGCTTGCCATTTAAGGCTTCTTTGTCATCATATACATAATTATCTGCATAAGCTGAAAGTATTAGGATACATTCATTAAATTATTAACATTTTATTGTAATGTTTCATATACATTCAAAAGGTGACATGTTTTAGCCAGGTATGTACAGTATTTACAGATTCTGTAGATTTATCAATTCTTAAACATTATATAACTACACATGTTAATCTGTAGCTTCCATTTTACTACATTGGCAGTTTTCTTGACAGTATCAGAACCTTGATGTTTGTCTCGCTGCAGAAAAAACTTTCCCTCAATTAAATTACATCTAATATAACACATTGGAAAATCGTTCTATTTTTGCAAAAAGAATGATAGCTAAAAATCTCTGGTAGTTCATGTTTATTAAGAATAATAGAAAGTAGGCTTAATCCATGGTTTATACAATTTAAATTCAGCAGAGCAAGAAATCAAGAAAAATATTACTTTTATGCTACACTGATTTATTTTTCACAATCAAACAAGTGCAAGCATATATTCTTGAGAAAAAATATAATACATTCAATTGAAACTCTTTATTTCCTCAGAAAAATAAGTATGTGCAGGAGGGGGAACAGGCCATAAAGTAAATAGTCAAGGCAGGTATAAAATATAATATGAACTGTTAACTTCTTATGAAAGTTCATTGATCTAAAATGTTAACTTATCGATTATTGAATATTTCATATTTTCCAGCATCCTCAGTAACTCTGTAAACCATTGATTCTCTATAATCTCTTTTAAGATACCATTGGAAATAAGTTTTTTTTGTCATGGATATGTGCTTTTTAGTTACTAAATTGTATGATTGATCACCATACTTGTGGAGATATGGTTCATTGCGATGAAGAGAAAACTATGTTTTGCCATGTATAAAGCTATGATGTGAAAACATTGGCATTCCTATTGTAATGCACTGTAAGGTTTCACTGCTAGTGTAATGGTTTCTCTGTCGCAGCAATGTTTGGGTTATGACTAGTGATAATGGGACTTTGGATCTATGCAATGAGAAGGATGTTGTTCTTTATTATGTGTCTGGGAGCAGGGATTTCATGTTCTTTTGCCGGGGAGAGATGAGGAGAGAAGACACGAATGAGAGAGTTGGTAGACTGCAGGACGGAGTGGACTTGGTATGACAGTCCAAGGGTCAGCTATGCTCAGAGGAGGTCTGTGGACTGAACTGAACTGTGAGCTCCATCGTTGTGCATTAAACTGTTTCATGTAAATGGGCCCTGTTCTTTTTTTGTTTCTTTACTAACCATATAGTCAAATTAAGAATTATAAAGCTCAATTGTTTAATTGCATATTGTGTACTGTTTGTTATTTCTTGGTACTGATTTGTAACAAGGGACACATTGTGCAGCATACATCTAAACAAGATTTTTTAAGTTTGGCTGGGCCAAGGGCTGTCTTCCCCTAGATTAATCGGCTAGCCAAACCGGGAGTTACACTATCAGTCTTTACCCTTAAAGCCTTTAGTAACATCTCAGCATATTCTGTAGATATCTACAGGAACCCACAAAATATAAAGGATGAATTAGAAATTCAAAAATTAAAAGCTTCTCTCTTGAAAGAAAACAACCTGCTCTGCTTCACATCCAATTATTCCAGCATTAAAGTTATTTTACAATGTAGCTTTAAAAAAACAAATTATCTGAGGCTTATTGATTGCAAAACTACACATTCACTTAAGTAAATTATGAACTCTTGTTTGAAAAGGGCAATATCAGGAATGCTAGATCAATACATGCAAAATGTAGGAAGTCAGCAGTCAGTCAAGCAGTATCTATGGAGGAGAATGAGCAGTCAACGTTTTGGGCTGAGACCCTTCATTAGGATGGGTTTTGGCCTGAAATGTTGACTGTCTGTTCCCCCAGCCTTTTTAATGTGTTCCCCCAGATTTTGAGCATCTATATTCTCCTTTATGTACTAAGAATGCTAAATGGTTTACAGTTATTAGTCACATTTCATCAAAATTTATAAATACTTTGTCTGAATATTGTCGTTATGTTTTACCAGTGTTTTGCTTTAAGCTAAGACATTGTGAAATGAAGCAGCTCAAGCTTGGTTTTAATCAAAAGTGGGAACTGATGTTGAGGCAGGAGGACCCTTTGGCTTATTTGGGAGAATCTGATTCCTGAGACTTCATTGTGATGCTGTGTACTGATTTACAGCCTTTCAGAGTGAATAAAGACAATGCCAAATGACTTAACCAGGTTTTCATGGAGTGAAGTCCAGCTGACAACAGGAAAGCTGAGAAATAGTGCCTAGTTTGCTAAATAGTGAGAAGAGTGATTTCTTAGATTTATGATTAAGGGAAACATGGGGACGTAGAATGCAGGATTTCCTGGATGTTTGTATCACAAGGTACGAAAAACTTCTAATAAAATTAAAAATTGGAGATTGCTGAGCCTCCTTTGATGATGTGTGCTACCTTTCTGCAAGTGTAAGCCTAAAACTAAGCTCTATGAGCTGGATGATCATGTTGCAGTGCACATCTTGTGCATATTTAAGCTCGGTGTGTACCATGCGGAATGGATTTTGATGCACTGTTATAGCAACCGCTGTTGTTAGTTGAATGCTGTTTGTCCTCATAAAGCATGTTTAATACAAAGGTGTATCCTTTTTACTTGTCCTTCTTGGAAAAAACTTACAAAGTGTGCATTGGCAGTAAGTTTAGGATGTTGCTGTTGGGAAAGTAGTAGGGAAGTAGTCAAGGGTGAGAGAAAAAAGGACAGGGCTTCTCAGCCAGAGCATTGGGGATGGACAAGAAGCATATGCTGGTAACATGCAACAGTATGAGAGGCCACAGCAATTTACTCCGTACAAGAATGTGGTGGAGAGGCTCTGAGAGCAAACAATAATGTTGGAGTCCTGATGAAAATCTGAGGACAGAAGAATTCATTCATACACGAGAAGAGGAATGCAAAATGATTATTTATAGTAGAGACAGGGATGTAAAATAAAGCATATGGATTTATGAATATCAAGAATCGCAGAAAAGATCTATCATGAGGATTTGGTTAAATTCTTTAGAGGACATTTTAATTCAAATCTTTCTGTTACACATTTAGCATCTTCAACCAAGACCAGAAAAAAAGTCAATGGGTATGATTCTAGATAAGAGACATTGATTGAAAGGTGCAACTTTTAGTCCTGTTGGATAATTGAATAGGCAGAGTGCAGGATAATGCAGGCCCCTGAAGAAGGCTACTGTCGGACAGTTGGTTTTGATCACATCAAGTGAAGAAGGCATGGAGAAAGGAAACGGCTGTGGAGATAACTTCCGTGCATTGAAATCAGAGAGCAAAGTGATGGAATGTTAAATTGGATTTACTGTCCTATGATTATTGTCAGTAGTTTAACAGTCTCCTTATTCAGCATACACATTGATACTGCTGCAAACCAGTCGTTATTATGCAGGATGTGTAACACAGTTACCTCAAGCACTTCTCTTTGCGGTGGATTCAGATGGATGTTGAGGAACAATGCAGGAAGGATTTCCAGATTAAGGGAGTGATGAATTGCTGGGTTACCAGTGCCAACAGATGGGTCTAGTTGTCTTTTCTTCAAGCACCAAAAGCAGGCACTTGCAATAATTGGCATCCATTGCACTGAGTCACATTGAAAGAGTGTGTCACAAAGAGCTGCTTATTTGCGCACACGTTGGGAACAGGAATAGAGCATATTGCATTTGAATTTGCTGCAAAATCACAGCTAATCTGATGATTTTGATGAAAACGGAGATGAATGTGTTAGTTAGTTTCCAGATGATACAAAGATTGGTTATGTTGTAGATAATGTAAAAGATTATCAAAGAATATAGCTGAATTGCATATTTGGGCAGAAAATGGCAGAAAGAGTTTAATCCAACCAAGTGTGAGGTGTGGCACTTCAGGATATCAAATGTAAAGGGCTTATGCACAGTTAATGGCAGAACCCTGAACAGTATTGATGTACAAAGGGATCTTGGGACCAAGTGCATTAGTTTCTGAAAGTGGCCAGTATGTAAGGCATATGGCATGCCTGCTTTTGTTAGTTGAGGCATTGAGATCATGAAACTAACATTGAAGCTTTCTAAAGCACTACCTAAGTTGTATCTGGAGTATTGCCTTCATTTCTGGTCATCCAGTTATTGGAAGAATGTAGAGGCTTTGGAGAGGATGCAGAAGGGGTCTGTGTGATGCTGCCTAGAATAGAGGCCATGTGCTACAATAGGAGGTTGCACAAACTTGGGTTGTTTTCTCTGGAATGCAACGACTGAAGGGAATCTTGATAGAGATTATACAATAATGAGAGGCATAGAATGACTAGGTCTTCAGTATCTTTACCCCAAGCTTAAAATATCTAATACCAGTGGCATACATTTAAGATGAGAATGAGAAAGCTTGAAATATATGTGGAGCAAGTTCTTTTATACAGAGAGTGGAATTTCTGCCAGGAGTGCTGGTGGAGGCAAATACAATAAAGGCATTTGAAATGGGCACATGAATATGCAGAGAATTGAGGGAGATTGGTATTTTGTAGACAGAGGAAATTAGTTTAGTTAGGCATTTAATTACTAGTTGAATTAATTTGGCACAACATCCTGTAGGGTGTACAGGTCCCACCCAAAAAGACCACTTATCAGGTGGATAACAGACACAGAAAAGTCTGGAACTCATGGGCACAGCTACACTGAGAGCAATGACAATAAGATAATTTAATAAAACAAAAATTTTCCAGCTACTTTTTCACCTATCAGCTATCAGCCTTCACAGCAGCTGCAGGACCTGCTGAGATCTTCCAGTATTCTGTTTGTTGATTTGTGGTATCTTTTATCTGTGGGAAGTCATGCACCTATCTTTCGCAAAGAACCAGAACTTGTATATTGAAAGCATATGGACCTGAAAGACCCAGATGTAGCTTATGGTATAAACTTAATATCTTGTTGCGTCAGCCTCTATGGTTAGTTGAGTATATTTCACCTTCAAAGAAGGATGTTGCTCAGAAGCTATTTTCTTGATAATCCCCTTTCTTGACAGTGATATGATGCCAAAGGGTGCCATACGTCCACTGTCCTCTTTCAGGTAAATGACGATGTTCAGAAGGGTTTGGCTGGGGATTGGATAGAATAGTGGAGGCTGTTAGGGGCTTGCTGCCTACCACTTCCAACCAAATTTCACAGCAAGAATGTAAAACAGGTATAAGCTCCATTCTTTGCATTTTAAAATGTACAATTATCTGCTTTGTATGTTGGAAAAGGGCACTAAATCACTATGGTATAGGGTGTAGTGTACTGAGCCCCAAATATTTGCCTCTAACATAGCATTAAGGAAATATGTTACATGGTATAGATAAAAGGACAATAATTAAAGCAATTTATTTATTTATCCATCAAAGAACACCAGAATTAAAAGTCTGGATGCATTCATGGATGTAAAAATCTGATTCATTTAGAAAAAAAAGCATATTCATATTTTCATGTTCATTTCAAATTCAATGTGTTGTTCACAGAATAAACTCATCTGCCAAATGTTCCAAAGCATGTGCTGTAACACTGTACAGAAGTCAAATTACTACATATGTCTGGAGGACATCAGTTTTTCCTTCGTCAGCAAGATGATATATTCACATAACATCAGTTCCAAAGATTCACAGTCCATCAGAGGGTGGAGAAGCACCCACAGCAAAAGTATTTTCATTTGCTTCCAAACTCCTTCTGCAGCAAGGTCACTGGGACGACAAACTGAATCTGGTTTTTCATCATACAAATATATACAAATGCAAAAATGATTAAATACAAAAACTCTGTAATCATATTGGACGCATGCTTCTTTGAGAGGACAAAGCACTCTTTCTGGTGGTTTAGGGATAGAACTTTTGACAGCATTAGAGGCTGACGTCAGAAAGGGCTTGGAAATAATTGTGGCTGGTGTGTTTAGTTTCTGAATGATAAAAAGGAGAAGGAGTTAATGTACACAACAAAAAAACTGCAGATGCTTGAAATCTGAGTTAAAGACTAATTGTCCTGGAAACGTAACAGATATCTGTGGAGAGAAAAATAAGAGTAATATTTTGGTCTAATGACCTTTCTACAGGGCTTTTATTTTCCAAGTCATCATCCCAAACAATACCTGTTTGCCAAAAATATGGACTGGTGTACTGAGTATACAAACGGTTTTACTAGGCAGCTCATTATGTCTTCCTTTCTAATTAATAAGAACTCTTAAATGGGAATCTTTTAAATGGGAACTTGACACCTACTTGGAAACAAAGACTATGAAATGCCAGAGCACAAGATCACACAATATTAGTGTAATAGATTGTCAAACCATCCTTTAAATGACTGGTCATATTTTGACTGAAACCGTCTATGCCTGTATGAGATGGAACATTGACATTTTTATTGTCATTTTTGTTTGTTTAAGATGGGTCTCTGCTGAACTCCAGTAGGCACAAGTGGCGACATGGTGGCTTTTCAAAAGACTTGCACTTGATATTTAAAGAACACTCAAAAGTCTTTACATTTGAAGGTCTGGGAAGAGTAGGAAGTCTCCCCGTTGATGGATAGGGGAAAGAAAACAACAAGCTGCTGTATCAGAGTCACATTCCAGCTCCACTGAGGCTCAGCTAGTTTCCCGTCTCTCAGACTGCACTGTCAAATGACTTGATAGCGCTGCCTCCCAAATAATGTGGCTTCAGAGAAATGAGCAAATATTGTCTTATAAAACAAAAATAATGAATTCAGAACATATTAAATGGCCCACATGGCAACTTACCTTTACCAAAATGAGCAATTTAAAAATTCTCCACATTATATTCCTATTTGATGGTGTGATGGAAAATGGGAAATGTTCGGCAAACCAAGTAGCATCTGTGGAAGAGGAAGCTGGCCTAGTACTTTGGGAAAAGAATATTAAGTTCTGATGAGGGATCTCAGACATAAAATAGAGCCTTTTTTATTTTTTGCGCAGATGCTGTCTGACTAGCTAAGTAAGCCCAGCATTTTCTGTTAACGTTTCAAACCCCCAACCTTATTACCCATACTTGTTATCCTCCCCCACTTGTTTCTATCTGCATATCACCCACAAACCTATCCACCTGGGCTTTTCCCTTGGCTTACCTTCCCTATCTATCCTCAGCCTGATCCATCATCCCTTCCTTATCTCATTTCATTCATTGCACCTTTGTCCCTCCTCACCACCCATCTGAAGAACAATTTTTTTTTACTTTATCTGCTCCCACCTGTCACCTAGCAGTCTCTGTGGTTCCTTACCTCCTCCTCCTTCACCTGGCTTCATCTGTTCGGTATCCCTACCCTTTGCCTGGTTCCACCTAATACCTACCGGTTCCTCTCTCAACCCCCCTTCTCATTTCTTAATGCTAGCTATTTCCTGGCTGCACTCTCAACCCTAATGCAGAGCCTCAACCTGAAACGCTTACTGTCTCTTTAACTGTAAAGGTGCTGCTTGACCTTCTGAATTCCTCCAGCAGAGTTTCAGTTTGCCCTGGATTCCAGAATCTGTTATGTCTCTGCCTTCTGTTACTCTCTCAGGTTTCCAGCATCTGTAGTTTCTGTTGATTTTTATTTATGTTGAGGGGTGTTACTGACAGTATAAATAGCTTAGTATATTCTGATTTTTACAAGGCAAGGTTTTGCACTGTTTTTTTTTTTGCATATTTGGGGATCACAGGATGAGAGCAGAGATAACAGGATGGTTTGATCATTGGTTAAAGAACAGAACGGAAGAAAAAAACAAATGCATCATTTCCTGATGGCAGATCAGAAGGGAACTATCCTGCAATGATCAGTGTTTGGGCTTCAGTTATTTATAAGGGAAGGGCTTGTGCTATAAATTCAAGTTGATCAAGAAACGAATATGAAAGTAAAAATCAGCTGTCGATCAGACCTGTATAAAAAGGATGGGTTCCACCTGAACTCTGGGGGGACCAATATCCTCGCTAGAGCTTTTAGGAGGGTTTAAACTAATTTGGCAGGAGGAGGGGAACTGGAATGATAGAGCTGAGGATGGAGTAGTTGACATACAAGTAGGTGCAGTGTGTAGTGAGACTGTGAGGTAGGACAGGCTGATGATAGGGCAAAATTACAGTCAGTGAGATGGATTGAAGAGTACCTTTAAACTAAGTAGTACATTCAACAGTTCACCAATTTGGAAAAGTGAGGACAAAGTAAAAGAGAATGGAAGTGAAGGAAAGATTATGGAAGTCTTCAGGATGAATAAAAAGACAAAAAATTTAGGAAGGGATAAGACAGGGGCAAATTGAAGAGGGTGATGAATACAGGACTGAAGGTGTTATATTTGAAAGCATGTGGTTTACAGAATAAGGTAAATGAGCTTGTAGTGGAGTTAGAGACTAGCCGGTATGACGTTGAGGGTATCACTAAGTCGTGGCTGAAAGGAGATCACCGTTGGGATCTGAACATCCAAGGCTACATATTGTATCAAAATATGTGGGTAGGCAGAGGGACAAACACCAGAAAATCTGTAGATACTGGAAATCCAAGCAACACGCACAAAATGCTAGAGCAACTCAGTAGGCCGGGCAGCATCTATGGAAAAGAGTAACCAGTTGACATTACGGGCCGAGACTTATCAGTTAGGGTGGATAGGGTAGATTTGTTGGTAAAAATTAAAATCAAATCCTTAGAAAGAAGATGACATAAGATCAGAAGATGTTGAATCCTTGTGGATTGAGTTAAAAAGCTACAAGGGTAAAAATATCCTGATGGGAGTTATATACAGACCTTTAAAATAGTAGCCTGGATGTGGAATATAAGATACAATGGGAGACAAAAAAGGCATGTAAAAAGGGCATTATTATGATAGTAATGAGAGATTTCAATAAGCAGATAGATTTGGAAAATTAAATTGGTGCAGGATCCCAAGAGAGGAAGTTTGTAGAATGCCTGTGAGATGGTGTTTAGAGCAACTTATGGCTGAGGCCAATCGGGAAAAAGCAATTCTGGAGCAGGTGTTGTGTAATGAACCAAATTTGATTAGGCAGCTTAAGGTAAAGTAACACTTAGGAGTTAGTCATCATAATAGGAGGGAGAAGATGCAGTTGGATGTATCAGTATTACAGTGAAGTAAAAGGAATTTACTGAGAGGCCTGAGAGAAGAACTGGCCAAAATTGATTGAAAGGGGCACTAGCTGGGATGATGCCAGAAGAGCAATGACTGGAGTAGCTGGGTATAATTTGGAAGGCACAGGATAGATATATCAAGAAGAAAATGTAGTATTCTAAAGAGAAGATGAGGCAACTATGGCTGACAAAAATTAGTGTGAAACTGAAGGATTAGGAAGCTTTTCAAAACCAACAGAAGGCAACTAGATCTTTCAGACAGATAAAGAGTAAAAGAACGGTGAGGGTGGATATCGGACTGATTCTGGAGGACTGGAAAATTGCAAATGTCACTCCACTCTTTAAAAAGGCAGAAAGGCAGAATAATTATAGGTCTGTTCACCTGGGTTCTGTGGTTGGTAAGGCGTTGGAGTCCATTATTAAGGCTGAGGATTCGGGTTATATAATAAAATAGGAAAAAGTCAGCATGTGGAAATCTTGCAAATCTGTTGGAATTCTTTGAGGATATAACCAGCAGAGTAGGCAAAGGGGAGCCAGTGGATGTTGTGTATTTGGATTTTCAGAAGGCATTTGACAAGGTGCCACACACAAGGATGCTAAACTAGAGCCCCTAGTATTGCAGGAAAGATACTACCATCAATAGATGATTGGCTGATGGGCAGGAAGCAAGTAAATTTCTCAAAAAGGGTGCAGGAAAGGCTCAGGATAATTCCTGGGATGAAGTAGTTGTTCTAAGACTCACAGAACTGTATTGTCATGAGAGATGTTGTTATTGAAACAATTGAAATTTTTGCAGGAAATTATGGTTATTTGGTAAAAGGCTTTCCCTGGCCTAAGTGCCTAAAGCTTGGAGTCATAATCTCAAGATGACACTGAAAACATACAAATGAATATGGACAGAACCTCTTCATTTAGAAAGGTGTGAATATTTGGAGTTCCTTAACCAAGTAGGTGCTTGGTCATTGAGTTTGTTCCTTGTTGGGAGAGATACATTTTCAGGTACTAAGGGTCTTAAAGCATATACAATGGGGCAGTGTGTGGAGCTGAAGAGGAGCACCATTAATGACCCGCTTGAATGGCAGAGAGAGCTCGAGGGATAGCTTGGTCTTCTGTTCCTTTTCCTCATATCCTTATGTATTGGCTGCTATGATTGGCAGTGCCACTGGCGAATGAGATTGTTCTTCCTAACTAGTAAAATAAGATAAAACCAAATGCCAACAACTTGCAGGAACCGCTTTGGAATTTAACAGATGGGGGAAAATTATTTTTGAGCATGAAGGTCATATTTATAATTATTGCAGCAGAAAGGACACTGAAATTGAAATAGATTTGGGGGCAGATATTCCTTGGGGCATTTCTACATTTCTGTACACAGTGTATAAAATGTGTTAGACATTCATGTTCATGAACTCTTGACTTTCAGAATAAATTGCACTGTGCAAACAATACTGAACTTTGCTTATGATTGCACAAAAGCCAAACATATCATGTCAAATGCTGCTAAAGCATGATCAGTTAAATTAAATACATCTTTGAATTTAAGAAAATCATACAATCTATCCAAAATCTGCACAAAATTTGTGCAATTGCCTACTTTTTAAAAAATATACTAGTTATTCTTCTGACGCAGTTTTACGTCAACCCAAAGGAAGTTGAGGCAGATAACAAAGGTTGGAGTAAATGGTGGAATCCTCTTTAGATTTATTTTCAATCCATCTCCCCAGGCATCTTATCCATTTAATAAAACAGGAGACATGTCAGTTGCTTTGTTGGGATCTATTGAACTTCATATCTGACACTCTAACAGATTGCTGTTCATTTTGTTCACATGACTCCTGACCTGAATTAAAATAGTGGCAATTAGCCCCATGCCAGAGGCAAACTTGGTTTCACCTCATACCAATGCCTTTCTGTGAAAAGTGAAAAAGAATATGTGCTGAATGTTTGGAGACAGAGTTCACTTGTGAATTCATCAACATATACTTAAAACAAGATAAAAAATGGCTGGCCACTTAGTTGAAACCTACAACTTAGCATATTTTTAGGTCAACCTTACTATTCATAAATTAACAAATCATAATATCTCCCTTTTAATAATTGAATGGATAAGAAAGACACAATCCCATATGTACTGAGCCACTTATTCTAGAAACATAGGTGTATACTGCACAGTAAATATAATCCTAATGATGTGTAATTGGATATTTGTTTACCCAGTGTAAAGTAAATAATGAGTATCATGGGTACACAAGATACCAATGAAAACAACTACAATTTTAGTCACAATGCGCCTGGTTGAAAACAATGCACACAAGACTATCTGTCCTCCAATGAGGGAAACAAAGTTGTTTTACCTGAGAAGAAAATTGGACAATGCTACTTATCTCTAGTGGGTTTTATGATGCCACTTGATGATAACAACTTGAACAAAAATGTTAGTGTGATATGCATAATTAAGGCAATGTGTACTGCATTTAATATTATCCAAGTTCAGTGAGTAAATAACTTTAAAATATGAAAACCATTTGTGTAATATTATTTCAAATGCAAATAAATCACTAGGGATGCTGGAATTCTGAAACAAAATCAAAAAAGAAATTCTGGTCATGCTGAGGTGTTTTGGTAGCAACTGTATGTAATATTTCTGGTCAAAATGCTTTGATCACAACAAATCATCCTGAATCAATTCAAACCGCTGAACTCTGTTTTTGTTTCCGCAGATGCTACCTGTTGCACATAGTATATTCAGCTTTATATGATCTTATTATAGTGTAATTTTACTTTTTCTGTAACAGCGTTATTTCTATTGATAATTCTAAATAAATGACATTGGTTTGTAAAAGTAAGACATGACAAATGCCCCGTAATTTGTCCTATGGATACACAATGCTGATTTTAAAGCATTGGACTCTAAGCATGACTAAATCACTTTTTAGATTTATAAATGGAAGAAAAAATTGTTCTGGCGCAGTGCAGATCTGTGTCCTACTGGGTGACTTTGGAGCACTTGCATAGAATCAGTTTTCATCTTTATTCTACTCCTTAGTTGTAAGTTTGGCTATAATGAAATACTTAATAGGCATGTCTAGAGGTACAGCCAAACCATTGTAGAATTAACTGCTTAGGAAACAAAACCAGAGCTCTCATCGAGGAAAAGTTCCTGCCTGTGCTAATGAGCTTCCAATCCGACATGAAGTGAATCACTTTACACTGCTAGACTTTCAGTTCTTATTGGAGTTGAAGATCTATGGATGCACGTTTCCCTTCTGACTGGAAGAAACCTCAGAATTTTAACTTACTCTTTAGAGTAAGAGTAGTTATTTATCTAATAGAGAAGCCTCAGATCCACCTTCAAGGTCGTGGTTATAATTCACACCTGCTGATGCAGCAATTCTTCAATATGGGAGAGGGCAGCTACCTTACAATGTGATAAACTTCAAAGAGAACACTGCTGATTTTTTATCCTGCACGTTTCTAATTAAATGAAGAACAGTTAATCTCTTTGTGACAATGTTTGTGGTTTGACAAGTTTGACAAGCAGATTAGTTGAAAATAATTTGACATAATTACCATAAGTACTGGTAAAATATCATTAAGCAAAGTGATATATTCAGGATGATTCACACATAAAAAGCAAAGTTCTAATCTTGCACAACATAGACACAAATTCTGCCAATCATTCAATTATCCATATAATTAACTTCTGAATTAAATGCCTTAGCTCAATTGTTACACATGGGATAAGTTGATCTGTAAACATTCACATTCATAAACTCTTGATTTTCAAAATCAATAGCATTATGCAAATTGTAGGACTTCACATACCTTTACATTGAAATGAAAGCTGCCATACCAAGCACCGTGAAAGCACTGTTAGAAAAATAATTTTGAATTTGTATATAAGGAGAGCATGCACCCTATCTAAGATAATGTATAGTCCACCCTATGTGCTAGGGCTAAGCAATTTACCTTTTCAAGTTTCTTTAAGGATACTGTATACTTTGCCAGTAAAATATTACCTCATTTTCATTTTTAAAATTAGTAAATTGTCAAATGTCATATTTCAAGTTCCATTACATGCAGGCTAAGCCTGTTTAAGGATTTGTTAGTTATTAAAACTAATTTTTCTCCTTATATACAGTATTTCTGTAGGAATAGGACTATAGTCAAATGAAGACTTTCTCTTGAATATTAGTTATGTGTATAAATGAATTGTTTTCTTCATACTTTAACATGCTTGATAAACACAATCCTATGTTTAGCAACTTTGAATATACATTTTATATGTTCCATCGATTCTATATAATGTGCTTTTCTCTGTAGCTTCTTTGACTGGCACATAGAGTGAATGCAAAAACCATTCAGACAGAATCTACTTTCACTTGATTATTGTTTGTCATTAAAGGAGAAGGTTTACTTTTAATTCTGTCAGGAGCATCATTGGAACTCTCAAGGAAGAAAATCCGTGCTGTGCACACTGAGATAATAATCCTCTTGTACTCTCTCCTGAAATTCTGATTCAAAAGTCCATAGATAATCGCGTTAAGGCAGCTGTTGAAATATGCCATGAAATAACTGGCAACAAATAGCCATTCTGGAATTCTTGGGGCAATTGTATCTGGATTCACGGCAACTGCAAGACCAATAATATTAAGCGGTGCCCAACAGACAGCAAAGAGCACAAAAACCACAAACATTGTCACAAAATTTCGCAAATCATGAGGCTTCAGTTTTGGTCTCATGTCCGGCTTCACTCGTCTTCTAACCTGGATGACGAGGACCCATATTCTCAGGTAGCAAAAGGTGACAATAGAGATGGGAAGAATGAAGTGAAAGAACACCACTGACACAGTATAGGCAGAGCTCACAGATTGCACAAAAGTGCAAGAGTAGACTCTCGGGTCATATTGTAAAGATTCCACAAATAGATTTGGGACGATAGCTATAAACGTCAGGGCCCAGATGAGGATTACAAAGCACAAAGAATTCTTATCACTGTAGAGCTTGTCGTACTTCAGGCTGTGACAAATGTAGCAATATCGATTGATGGCAATGCCGGTGATGTTAAAAATTGATCCAATCACACTTAAACCCATCAGGAAACCACTGATTTGGCAATGCAGATAGCCCAGGTTCCAGCCGTTATGAAATATTGATGTCAAGACCATGGGATATGGATAAATTGCCACTACAAGATCTGCAATGGCCAGGCTGACAACAAATATATTTCCTGTTTAAACAAAGAAAGAGATTTATGTAAGGATGTAAACAGTTATTCATTTGATAGTTCTACGTACTGTTAGAATATCACAAATTAATTAACTAAATGAAATACCAAAGTTGTGGGAGATACACAGCATGTCAGATAGCAACTTAAAAGTGAGAAACTGATAAACAATTTTGATAAAAGGTCATCACTCCAAAACTTCTGTCTTGTTCCCCGGAGGCTAAATAGTTCCACTGTTTTTACTTTACTGACATCCACTGTATTTTGCGTTTATATTAAACCAAAGCAGATTTGATGAACATTTCTTTTTTTTTATTAAACTTTTTTATTGAGTTTTCAAATAATTACAGAAATAAAAGAAAATATATGAGAAAAAAATATATATGTATATACCCTACCCCCCTCCCCTTAACATCCCTATATAAAAAAGAAAGAAAGAAAGGAAAAAAAAGAAAGAAAGAATGCCTGGATATCGGAAGATCCCCACATGCTCCATGGAGTTCATAATAGCTTTAGTATATATATTTATTTCTTTCCCCAAATAACCAATTATTTCATCTTCTTAGACATTTCTTAAAAAATGTCTATGATTGATTTTATATGATTAAACACAAATGAATGAGAAATATTTTTATTTTGCATCCCAATAAACTTTACAGCCAATAAAATCCATTTTTAAACTCTAATCACTGTTATAATCTTGAAAACACAGCAGGCAATGGCAATTTACAAACAGAAAGTTCCACACGTAGCAAAGTGATAATGTCCAGTTAATCTTATTATTGATATTGATTCAGGCTTAAATACTCAATGGATACTAGAGAATACTCTATTTGGAATAAAATCTTAGAACCAAGTTCTAATGGGGTTATTAAACCAGATGTCAATCAATTTTTCTCTTTCAGTTGATGATCAATATTCTATGCATTTCAAATATTAAACTGTCAGAAATTGCAATTTACAACAACAGAAGGTGAAAATAGAATGGGTTAGACAATCCATTTAGAGCTTGTATTTTAAACCTCCATATTGGGTCAAACATCACACAGACCAAGTGAAAACAGTATCCTTGCATGGCTTCCTAAAATCTTACTGAC
Organism: Hypanus sabinus; assembly: GCF_030144855.1. Taxonomy (NCBI): domain Eukaryota; kingdom Metazoa; phylum Chordata; class Chondrichthyes; order Myliobatiformes; family Dasyatidae; genus Hypanus; species Hypanus sabinus. Next base: position 61,830,819 of record NC_082719.1, on the reverse strand, counting down.
ACTTGCCTGTCCCGGCTACAAACGACCATGCAGTGCTCCTTTCCCACCCTCCCCGTGAAATTCTATCATGTATTTCTCCCAAATGAAAGGTCAGGAACTATTCACAGGCCCTGAATTTGCAATGGATCCCGAGCTACCCGTGTGATGGAGTTCACATTCATTTAATGCAGTTCTCAAGCTGAAGCTGCTTGAAGCAAACTTGATTCTGTTTCGAAGACATTGACACTGTCTTCCCCAAAATTGCTGGGGGCAGAGCAATTCATGCCTGCAGGAAGCTGAAAGGAAGTCACTACTTTTTCAGATCTTCAGAAACATTTATTAAAAGGATAAAACTAAGCTATTGAAACAGTTGAGACAATTAAAACATTCAGATTTATATTAAACTCATGGTTGAAATGAATGGTAACCTCTTGGACCTGGTGTAAGTTGTTTGTGTAGATTCCCCATTGTACGTGTTTATGAATTATTACAGCTCCTGTTCCATTGATGGATGCTATGAGGAACCCAATGTTGGAGTAGAGTTGGGAACAAGTAACAACTGTCTGTAACTTCAAAACTGTTCATAAAGATTGTTGTTGTTGCTAAATGTTAGAGGTTGCTGACATCTCCCTGCCAATGTTAAGGCAATATACTCACATTAAATGAATCATTGTACCTGCCTTGAGGAGTCAGGCACAAGAGATTTTGGATGCATGGGCACGGTGGTGTAGCAGCAACTAGTTTCAGAACTAGTTAAAGGATATGTGGTAACCTTGATTTAATATCGGTGCTGTGATAGGTTCATGTTTGGTCCCTCTACATGACCAAGAACAAGAAAGGACCCCAGGGAGGGTAGACTGGCCAAAGGGTTCAAAAGGGAAGAGAATTGCTCCTTTCCTGAAAACCTAGTCTACCAATAGGATTCCAGGGTATTACAATCCAGATTATGATGGAGAGCACTCTTTACTCACACGCACAAAAACATTGCCCCGTCATTCTGCTGTCATTGTGGTGAGTGGACAAACTTCAATGTCTTCCCCGATATATTCTCATAATTAAGCCACTGTTTTCACCCCGCTCCCCAACCCCACTGCACTGCTACATACATTCAGAGTCAGACACCAAAGTTTAGTTTGATTTCATTCTTAATTTGTCCCTGAGCTCTCTGCTCTTTCATGCTATGGAATCCTGGCAGTTTTGTGGCTATCGCTGGGTCCTAGACTGAGCTAATGTGCTCAGGTTGGTTTTAAGGTGCCTTTCTTGCCATACTTGGTGGAATATTCCTTTTCTTTAGTGATGGGGATCTGTAAATGCACATATGTTGTTTGTATACTGTATTTAATGTAGATACTTCTTTTTATTTTGTTATAGGATTATAATTATATTGTAGGCGCACCATATTCTATTTCATGTTAAGTCTTGTTAACTTTGTTGCTAATTAAAAATGGTATGACCTAATGTCTATAAAAGCATCTCAGTATGAAGGAGAGATAGGGGCTGTGAAGAGTTCTCACTGGACAAGAATAGGTACAGTGCTATAGTAGATACCATATATAACCTGTAGATACCATATATAACCATATAACAATTACAGCATGGAAACAGGCCATCTCGGCCCTTATAGTCCATGCCCAGCGCTGACTCTCACCTAGTCCCACCGACCCACACTCAGCCCATAACCCTCCATTCCTTTCCTGTCCATATACCTATCCAATTTTACTTTAAATGACGATATCAAACCTGCTTCTACCACCTGTACTGGAAGCTCATTCCACACAGCTACCACTCTCTGAGTAAAGAAGTTTCCCCTCATGTTACCCCTAAAATTTTGCCCCCTAACTCTCAACACATGAACTCTTGTTTGATTCTCCCCTACTTTCAATGGAAAAGCCCTATCCACGTCAATTCTATCTATCACCCTCATAATTTTAAATACCTCTATCAAGTCCCCCCTCAACCTTCTACGCTCCAAAGAAAAAGACCGAACTTTTCCAACCTTTCTCTCTAACTTAGGTGCTGAAACTCAGGTAACATTCTAGTAAATCCTCTTTATACTCTCTCTATTTTGTTGACATTCTTTCTATAACTTGGTGACCAAAACTGTACACAATACTCCAAATTTGGCCTTACCAATGCCTTGTACAATTTTAACATTACATCCCAACTCTTATACTCAATACTCTGATTTATAAAGGCCAGCATACCAAACGCTTTCATCACCACCCTATCCACATGAGATTCTACCTTCAGGGAACTATGCATCATTATTCCTAGATCACTCTGTTCTACTGCATTCTTCAATGCCCTACCATTTACCATGTATGTCCTATTTTGATTAGTCCTACCAAAATGTAGCACCTCACACTTATCAGCATTAAACTCCATCTGTCATTGCTCAGCCCACTCTTATAACTGGTCTAAATCTCTCTGCAAATTTTGAAAACCTACTTCATTATCCACAACACCACCTACCTTAGTATCATCTGCATACTTACTAATCCAATTTACCACCCCATCCTCCAGATCATTAATAACAAACAACATTGGACGCAGTACAGATCCCGGAGGCACACCACTAGTCACTGACCTCCAACCTCACAAACAGTTATCCGCCACTACTCTCTGGCATCTCCCATCCAGCCACTGTTGAATTCATTTCACTACTTCAATATTAATAACTAACGATTGAATCTTGCTAACTAACCTTCTGTGTGGAACCTTGTCAAAGGTCTTACTGAAGTCCATATAGACAACATCCACTGCTTTACCCTCGTCAACTTTCCTCATAACCTCTTCAAAAAATTCAATAAGATTTGTCAAACATGACCTTTCATGCACAAATCCATGCTGACTGTTCCCAATCAGATTCTGTCAATCCAGATAATTATATATACCATCTCTAAGAATACTTTCCATTAATTTACCCACCACTGACATTAAACTTACAGGCCTATAAATGTTAGGTTTACTCTTAGAACCCTTTTTAAACAATGGAACCATATGAGCAATACGCCAATCCTCCCTGTTTCTAATGACATTTGAAATATTTCTGTCAGAGCCCCTGCTATTTCTAGACTAACTTCCCTCAAGGCCCTAGGGAATATCCTGTCAGGATCCGGAGATTTATCCACTTTCATATTCCTTTAAAGTGCCAATACTTCCTCCACTTTAATCATCATAGTTTCCATAGCTCCCTACTTGTTTCCCTTACCTTACAAAATTCAATATCCTTCTCCTTAGTGAATACCGAAGAAAATAAATGGTTCAAAATCTCCCCCATCTCTTTTGGTTCCACACATAGCCGTCCACTCTGATTCTCTAAGGGACCAATTTTATCCTTCACTATCCTTTTGCTATTAATATAACTGTAGAAACCCTTCGGATTTATTTTCACTTTACTTGCCAAAGCAACCTCGTATCTTCTTTTAGCTTTTCTAATTTCTTTCGTAAGATTCTTTTTACATTCTTTATATTCGTCCAGCACCTCATTTACTCCATGCTGCCTATATTTATTGCAGATATCGCTCTTTTCCCGAACCAAGTTTCCAATATCCCTTGAAAACCATGGCTCTCACAAACTTTTAACTTTTCCTTTCAACCTAACAGGAACATAAAGATTCTGTACCCTCAAAATTTCACCTTTAAGTGACCTCCATTTCTCTATTAAATCCTTCCCATAAAACAAATTGTCCCAATCCACTCATTCTAAATCCTTTTGCATCTCCTCAAAGTTAACCTTTCTCCAATCAAAAATCTCAACCCTGGGTCCAGTCCTATCTTTCTCCATAATTATATTGAAACTAATGGCATTGTGATCACTGGACCCGAAGTGCTCCCCAACACATACCTCCGTCACCTGACCTATTTCATTCCCTAATAGAAGATCCAACACTGTCCCTTCACTAGTTGGTACCTCTATGTATTGCTGCAAAAAATATCCTGCATACATTTTACAAACTCCAAACCATCCAGCCCTTTTACAGTATCATCTTCCCAGTCTATGTGTGGAAAATTAAAATCTCCCATTATCACAATCCCGTGCTTACTACAAATATCTGCTATCTCCTTACAAATTTGCTCCTCCAATTCTCGCTCCCCATTAGGTGGTCTATAATACACCCCTATAACTGTTACTAAACCATTCTCTTTCCTCAGTTCCACCCAAATAGTCCCCCTGGATGAGCCCTCTAATCTATCCTGCCAGAGCACCGCTGCAATATTTCTTCTGACAAGCAATGCAACACCTCCCCCTCCTGTCCCTCTGATTATATCACACCTGAAGCAACGAAATCCAGGAATATTTAGTTGCAAATCACACCCCTCCTGCAACCATGTTTCACTAATTGCTACAATATCATATTTCCAGGTATCAATCCTTGCTCTAAGCTCATCCACCTTTCTTACAATGTTCCTAGCATTAAAATAAAGGCATTTAAGAAATTTTCCACCTCGTACTCTCTGTTTATCACCAACGGTGCAAACAACTTTACTGACTTCTTTTACCTCCTTTTCCCATACATCTGTTCCTACAGTCTGGTTCCCCTCCCCCCTTGTATCTGGTTTAAATTCACTGGAGCCTGTCTAGCAAAACTACCTGCAAGAATATTTACCATTTTGTAAATGTTGCCATTTTTTCACTATTTTCACAAATTTTTGTAAGTTTGATTTCTGACACATCTATTAAACACCCTAGTATGAAAGAGCTAAGTAACTGCAGCCAATTTTTTTGGTAAAATTAAAGGTCATAACCCACCTTTTTAACATCTGGTGGCAGCAGTGAGATGGCCAATTGCAAAGGGGTGCATTCAATATGAGGAAGAGTGGGATTGAAATCCCAAGTCAGGAAACCTCCCAGGCTAAAAGTGAAGCAGAATTTTCATCCTGCCGGTCCCATCCTCAATCTACAAAACTATGAGTAGGCAAAAAAGGGAAACCAAATATCTTGGCTACATGGACGTGGAGAGGTTTGAGCACAGCTGGACAAAGTGGAAGTGATCCGCAACAGTCCTCGAACTCAAAGCAAGAAGGAAGTGAAGTGCTTCCTGGGTCTGGTAGGTTGGTGTCACAGGCTCATTCCCCAATTCACCACTCTGGCCACACCTTTGACAAACCTTACTGGGAAGCTTGTAAGCAGCCCAGTGACATGGAGAAGAGAATGTGACAGGGTTTTTCAAGCCCTGAAAGCCCACATGTGTTCTTCACCTGTCCTTCCAAGCCAGACTTGTCTGGGCTTGCCAAGCCAGACTTGTCTGGGCGGATGCTCAGGAGCAGGTACTGGAGCAGTGCTGGCCCAAGGAGAACATGGAGTTGAGGTCCTGTCCTTTACCTGAGCTAAACACTCCTCCCAAGGGAAATCTGGTATTCCACTATTGAAAGGGAGTGTCTGGACACTAAATGGGGTTTTGACAGCCTCCCATAATATCTCATTGGCAGGGAGTTTTAACCTTTATACCAACCGCTGACGCTGACATACAATGAAGGACTATAATGCCAAAGTGACACAGTGGTACCAGGAGCTCCAGCCTTCAAATACCATGTCCAGCTAAAAAGCAGAAATGTCATTACAGACTGTTACTATGTCTTGGCTGTTGAACATGATCACCACATGAGAGGAAGGTGGTAATGTGACCGAGAGCACTTGGTAAAAGCACTCTTTATTCACACACATTTTCTCTCTCTCTCTCTCTCTCTCTCACACACACACACACACACACACACAATTGCGGGGAGTGGATGCATTTCAATGTCTTCCCTGGTGTATTCATAATTAACCTACTGTTTTCACTCTACATTGCTACTTACATTCAGTCAAACACCAAAGTTTATTTTAATTTCATTCTATATTTGTACTTAACTGTAAGTTAAACAATTGTGTTGAGCATTCTGCTGTTTCATGCAATTCCGTGACATTTGCTTGGTCTAAAACTGAGCTAATGCACTCGGGATGCTCTGTGGTACCTCTCCCACGGTATATGGCACAATATTCCATTTCTTTAGTAATGGGGATATGTAAGTGTGCATATATTGTTTTGTATATTATATTTAATGTAGACATGAGATTGTAATTATATTGTGGGGGGCATCATATTCTAAATCATGTGCAAAGTTAACTTTTATGGTAACTAAAGACAATTTGCGCTAGTGCCTATAAAAGGATCTCATCACCCTCAGTGACGGAGAGACATAGGGGCTATCAGGAGTTCACACTGGGCAAGAAAAGTACAGAGCTATTACTGTGTTTCTTGTAGAAAACCTTTTGTAAATATTGGCATTTTTTCATTATTTCTGCTAATTTTTGTAAGTTTGATTTCTGATAAACACTAATGAACACTCTTGTACTAAAGTTCTAAGCATCTCCAGCAATTTCTTTTTCTTTGGTTAAATTAAAGTTCATAGCCCACATTTTTAGCAATTTTCCTGCTCTCCAAGAAACAACATAGCCAGAGCTTAATACTTCCATTGTCCTCTGAAAGCAGAATTCCCAAGACTCATGATCCACTAAGTGATAATAATTTCACCTTTTCTCTGACCATCCTACTGAAGTCCTTCTGTTCATCTTTTTGTGTGACGAGAGTACTTAAGGTCCTCACAAGATTTATGCCATGAGTTAGTCTTCTTAATCCAGCCTGCATCAAAGTCAAATCTATTTCTCTACTAATCCAATCTGAATGTTAGCAGTAGAAATCCCGTGTATTTGCTTCAGTGAACTCTCAGCTCAAATGCAATTCATTTCGTTGGTCTGAAACTTGCCAACATCCTGTTAATAATATCCACAGAAATGTCCGCAGCACAGAATTCAGGAGCTTGCTGGAGGTTAGATAACACTGTTGGTCTCTGGCACTCATCATTTGGTCTACGGATGTTCCTAACTGAGAGAATGGATTTGCCTTGTATCAGAACCTTCAGCTTTACCAAAGTCATAGATGGTACAATAATGCAGCCTCATCAAATTGACTATCACCAACGTTCAAGGTAAGAGGTCAAAGGTTACAGAGAAGGTCCGAATAAGTCAGTCATGATTGAATGGTGGACAGTCTCAGTGCACCAGATTTCTCTAGTTCCCCTATGTCATATGGCTGAATTCAGCTTTCCTTAATTTCACTTTTTGTTTTTGTTTTTCAATTAATTTGCAGAGGTTTTATGTGCTTTTATGTAAGTGTATCATTTAAAAGTTATTTTTCAATATCTCTGATGACCAGAGACATATAGAACCAGTGAAAAGACCTGGAATGGCACAGTCAGTTAGAAGGTCAGCACAAGGTAGACGTGGCCTTTATTTCTGCTGCGTGAATCCAGGCTGTCGCTTGCTACCTGCTGAACCTCACCGAAGGGTCACAGCAGCTCTGCAGCTCTGCGCTTAAAGCCATGTGGTCACACAACTTCAGCATGACAGTGGGGCTAATAGGGAGAGGACCATAAGGCAGAGCCAGGGTCAGGGCATTGACGTCAATGTAATGAGCATTAAAGGGAGTGTATAATGCAGAAATGCAACAACATAGAGCTTTCAACGCTATCAATGGAGGTTGAATTTGTAGGCAGATTTGACTTTACTCCCTGCTTGTGCATTTTTGAACCTTATAGCTGCTATAGAAGTCCAGACACAATTTTTTGCTCTCGTGTTAAATATTTCTAAAATTCTATATTTACAAGTATTTTTGTCTGCTGGTCCCTTTTATTCTCCCTCAACAATGATGCCATTTTATCGTCAAATCTATCATACATAGGAATACAAGAAAATAGGAGCAGGACTAGACCACTCAGCTGGTCAAGTCTGCATCACTATGAATTATGATTATGAGTGATCTGCCCCAAACCTCATATCCTCTTTGGTGCTAATTACACATTGTCTCAATTCATTCATCTTTCAAAACTTGATCTACTTCCTTCTTAAATGCGCTCAATGGTCTAGGCTTTACAATTCTCTAGGATAGAGAATTCCAGAGATTTATCATCTTCTGTGAGATGTTCCTGCAAGCCTCATTTTAAATGACCACCCTCTAATTTGTGATCATGTCTCCTCGTTCATGACTCTCCCAATGGTGGAAACAGCTTGACATCAACCCTATCATGCCCCATCTGGATCTTACATGTTTCAATGAGATCACCCCTCATTCCTTTTTAATTCCAAAGAATATAGATCTAATTTCCTTGGCCACTTATGATTGGACTACAAGTACATTGGTAACAGTAATGCTTAGTTAGAAAGCTGTAAGTAGTACATCTCAGAATGCATTGCTTTCTTCAGGAATAATTTAAATTTAGTGCTTTTGTTACCTAGATATTTCTTATTTTTCTTTCAAAATTTAATTATATTGGATTACATAGTAGGATTGAAGGAAACCAACCAGCCCATATTGTGTTTATGCTTCACCCAAGTCTCCTTCCACTTGAATCTATCGGCATAAACCTCTAATCTATTCTCCCTCATGTGCTTGACAGTGTGCTGTTATGTGCTGTTATGTCCCATTCAGTATTATTTTCACAAAAGACTTGCCTTTTGATATTTTCCTGAAGAGCATAATTCACATTTCTTAAAATTATCCCTGTACTCTGTACTTTGTAGTTAACTCTTTATCTGCAGTGCCTGGAGTATAAATTTTACTTCCCCTTTGTTTGCTTTAGATTGATTATTAATGTAATCTTTATTTTACTTGCCTTTCCATCCCATTAAGTCACGGTGTGTCCTAATGCCCATGAGATTTTCATTTTTTTAAATAATTTATTTTCAGGACTGTTATGTTGCAAGCAAGGGCAAATATATCGACATACCTAATTGCCCTTGAGAAGGTGGTAATAAATCTCAATCAGATCCAAACCTCTGCAATTATTGTGGTGAAGAACCATTGGATTGGGAGCTCCAGGATTTAGATGCAGTGATGATGAAAGAAACAAATTTCTAAGTCAAAATAATATGAGACTTGAATAGGCTGTAAGTGGTAATGTTCCAATAGTTTTTTTGCCCTTGTCCTTCTTGGTGGTAAAGTGTGTGGACTTGAGATGTGCTGTGGGAATAGCAGCATATTTCATAAATGGTACATACAGCAGCCATTCCACAAGAATGGCATTTCCATTTTAGCTATTGAAATAATGAGACCAGAAGGGGTTATGCTGATATTCTAGGGTATGTTGATACCAAGAAAGAGATGTTGGATCTCTTGAAGAACATTAAAATGGACCAATTCCCAGCCACTGATGGAATCTATCCCAGCTTAATGAAAGAGGCAAAAGAAGAGATTAGACAGTGGCCACAGATGAATTCCAGAGGACTGGAGAATAGCTGATGTTGCTTCTCCGTGTAAAAAGGGCAATAGAGGCAAACCAAGAAATTATAAGCCAGTAAGTCTTACATCTATAGTAGGGAAGTTATTGGAGATGATTTGACTCATATTTCAATAGATTTATTACATAGTCAACCTGGAACTGTGCAGGAAAGGTCATGTCCTACAAAATTGTTTGAGTTTTTGAAAAGGTGACCAGGATGATGAAATAAGGCACTGGAAATTGTAAATACAAACTTTAGTAAAGCTTTTGCCAGGTCCTTCATGGTAGGCTAATCCAGAAAATTCAATATATTGAACCCATGGTGACAATAGATGTGATTCAATAACTAGTTTGGTCATAGAAGACAGGGGCTAGCAGTGGAGGGGCATTATTCTCTTGGAAGATCTGTGACCAGTGGTTCTGGGATTTCTGTTGCTTGTGATATAACTTAGATAAAAATGCAGGTATGGTATTTGTAAGTTTTCAGATGACAGAACTATTTGTGGAATTGTGTAGAGAAAAGGTAGAGGCAGTTTAAGCAGAATAAGTGAAAGGTCTTGAACTTCAGGAGATCAAATGCATGACAAAACTATACAAAAAGGCAGAATTCTTAGAAACACTGACATATAGAGGGATCTTGCAGTACAAATCCAGGGCTTCCTTCAATAGATGGAATATTGAGTCTAAAAGATGGCATGTTGCAGCTGTATAAAATTTTGGTTAGGTGACATTTGCAGTACTGTATGGAGTTCTAGTTGCAACTTCACATGAAGAATGTTATGGTTTTGGAGAAGTTACAGAAGAGGTTCACCAGCATGTTGCCTGGATGAGAGAGTATTCACAATAAGGAGAGTTTGAACAAAATTGGATTATGTTTTCGGAGGCTCCAGATGCTAGAGAAAATCTTAGAAGATTTATGAGGCATTTATGAGTATTTATATTTTCTTTTTCTTTGACAGAGAATGGCACAGCCAGTGAATGTGTTAGATGCAGTTACAATAGCAACATTTAAAAGGCATTTAGAAAGATGCCTGGACAGCCAGGGAATAGAAGAATGTAGACCATTCGTTCCCTTAACAACTTTGCTGAAAGGTTTTCCTGAGAATCCATCTCTTTGACCAAGCTTTTGATGAGGCCTCCTAATTTTGCAGTTTTTTTTGTCTGCTCAATGCAGTATACCAACATGAAGTATTTGGACTTGTTATTAGAATTCAATGCATGGTCCACTGAATACAATTTCTAAAGACCCTATGCAAAATGAATTACTACAGTCTTTGCATCCTTATGGCACACAATTTTCCCAGGGACTAAAGATAATCATTAAAGGGAAATTAAATAATGCTCCACCAATGCATTAAGATCAGGGTAAAAGGGAAATCAATTTCTTCCAGATTTCATTGAGCATCACCAGAGATGTGAAGTTCGAGTTATGTGTTGAGTGACATATGCAACAAAATATCCCTTTCACAGCTATCTATCCAGAGAAAAGTATTTGACTCTGTTTGAACATCATGTACATTATGGCTTTTTATATTTAAAGCTCTGGATTATTTATGTGACAACAGGAGAACTGATGGATTGGCTCTATTCTGGGTCCTTTCTGTAGAAACCTTTGGGCTTTGTTGTACTCTGGTCAGCACAGATATCACAGTCACAACAGCACATAACTCTTCCCACCAGATGCATTACTCAGCAAGGCCCACACCAGACATGGACTGCAAGTGCTTCTTATTGAGGTATTACTTTCTCACATTGACTTCCCCTTACTTGAAATAAGAGGTAAAAAATAGTAGAATTAATACTTTATAATGAGTTGGGTGGATTGCGTTCCTGGGAAGGGTGCTGATAACAAGGAGAGAAGGGAGTTAATGAGTTGCCTTAAGAGACTGTATTTGCTGTTGAATAGGGAACATTAGTGGGAAAAGAGGTGAGATTGTGAGTTGAGGCGGTTCAATTCAGAAGAGGAAGTCTGATCCTCAGTCCCTGAGAGATAAGGTAACAGTGTGGTAATATAGCTGGAACTGGGTGGTGTTGTAAAGTGATCTTTGAATGCCAAGGAATGTTTAGGAGTTAGGTTAAAGCACTCTTGCTCCTCTAGTTCATGTATTGCCTTAAAGGTGTTTACCCTTTCCCAAGAGTGGGCCCAGGAAGCCTAGCCAATCAGGGTTATATCTGTACAAGGCAGGCAGGGTTAGGAATGCCGTTTCATCATATTATTTAAATAGCCAATTACTGTAGGGGTGACTAGATCTTAAACTGACCCACACCCATTAATACTCATGTGATTTCAAACTTTGAAAAGACAAATTGTTGAAGGAGAGGACATTTTCAAAATCACCTACAATAGTCTACCTGTAAGCCAGCTTCTTTTATTCAATGTAAATCTGGCAGTGATGGAGAAAGTACAGGGAAGAGGACATCAAGAGAAATGCAAAGACGTTCTTTCCGAATTGATCGTGTGGAGCACCATTTAACGTAAAATGCTGTGTAAGCGGGATATCTCGGACTGAAAGCAATGACTAAACAAAAATAAGATGAAAACAATTTATCCGTAAATTACGTGGTCCATGACTTTCATAAATTCTTTTAAAAAGAGCGAAGTCATTCTTATCAGTAACAGAAGAAATTTACTAAAGGAGGTATGTATCAAAGTAATGGAAATGGGCCAAGATCAATCTCAAAGAAGACAACTATGAATAAATTGATTAATATAAAGCAAAGCCTAGGTAATTAGCAAGAGAAAATGAAAATTCTGGGATTACGCGACATCAGGCTGCACCTGCAGAGTGTGAGGCAGAGCTAAGTGTTCAGGTTGATGACTTTGCACCAGAATTAGGGGACAATAGAAAGTTTCGATGCGATGTTGAGTTGCAGCAGGGGCTGGGGTCATGCGGGAATGGGTTTTTGGAGAGAACAAAGAGAATATCTGTGACATAACTATTTAATAGACATATGTATATTTAAAGAAACTCAGTTTTTTTCTCTATTTATTTATCCATTGTAAGACCAAGAAGAAAATACCTGATACATGTGGCAATATGTAAGTGTGTGAAGATTTATTAATTATTAATGATCGGACTGGAGGAGATAAAAACAGATAAAAATGACTGACAACAAAAGAAAGAAAATTTTTGAAAATGCTGTGACAGAATAACGGAAAACAGCACAATTGCTAGAAATCTGAAATATAAATAAGTGCTGGAGATATTCAACAGTTCATGAAGAATCTGTGGAGAGAGTGAAGTGATTGTTGATCTGCTGTCTGTAACGGTTGGCGGTACTGGAAAAGCTGCTTATCTGAAATCGCTGAATTCAATAGAGGAACATGAGGACTGAGATGATGAAAATTCTGAGTAAATTTATTATCAAAGTACAGACATGTCACCATAGACAGCCCTGGGATTCATTTTCTTGTGGGCATACTCAATAAGTCCATAGAATAATAACAATAAAAGAATCAGTCAAAAAGCACAACAACTTGGGTGTTCAACCAGTGTGCAAAATATAACAAAATGTGCAAATATAAAAGAAAGGAATTATAATAATGAATTATTAAGCAATAACGATCAAGAACATGAGATGAAGAGACCTTGAAAGTAAATCTATAGGTTGTGGGAACATTTCAATGATAGGGCAAGTGAAATTGAGTGAAGCTATCCCCTTTGGCTCAAGAGCCTGATGGCTGAGGGGTCATAACTACTCCTGAACCTGGTGTCGTCAGTCCTGAGGCTCCTGTACCTTCTTGCCCATGGCAGCAGTGAGAAGAAAACATGTCCTGGGTGGTGGGGGTCTCTGATGATGGATGCTGCTTTCCTGAGGCAGCATTTCGCATAGATATTCTCAATGGTGGGGAGGGCTTTACCCAAGATAACTGGAGCTGTATCTGCTACATTTTGGAGAAATTCCCATTCAAGGGCATTGGTGTTTCCATAGCAGGGTGCGATGCAGCCTGTCAATATACTCACCATTACGCATCTATAGAAGTCTGCCAAAGTGTTAGATGTCATGCTGAACCTTTGCAACTCCTAAGGAAGTAGGGGTACTGCTGTGCTTTCTTCGTAATTGCACTTATGTGTTGGGCCCAGCACAGGTTCTCCAAAATGATAACATCAAGGAATTTAAAGTTGCTGACCTTCTCCACCTTTGATGAGAACTGGCTCATGGACCTCTGGTTTCCTTCTCCTAAAGTCAATAATCAGCTCTCTGGTTTTGCGGACATTGAGTGAGAGGTCGTTGCTGTGGCACCACTCAGCCAGATTGTCAATCTCTCTCCTACCTGCTGATTTATCACCACCTTTGATTCAGCCTATGACAGTGGTGGCATCAGCAAATCTGAACATGGTATTGGAGGAGATGGTGATGAGGAGACTGAAGAAAATGATGAGGAAAAGGAGTAGCGTAGAGAAGCCGAGGCTGGTAGGTGATAGGTGGAAACGGGAAAATGAGTAATGTTGGGCAGATCAAACAAGAGGGGGAAGAGAATAGGAAAGGTAGTTCAGATAGGAGGAAACCCTGTTGGATATGTATATGGGTGATGGTGATGTGAAACCAGATGAATGACAGTAATGAGTGTTGTTAACGAGGTTGGGGGATGGATGATAGATGTGACTTGTGAATTCGGCTGGACTGATGGAAGTGGGAAAAACACAGAGAACCTGACTTATCTGAAACTGGAAATCACAATGGTTACACCATGGCTTGTAGGCTACCCATGTGCAGCAGCTATCAGGAATAAATTGAAATATTTGAACAAAGAAAATCCATTTTCTGGATCTTCAATTTAAACAAACTTGAATAAATATTTTACTAATTTTTTTTCTTAAATAATGTTTGTCTAAAAGAGTCATGCTAGAAAAGTTTGAAACTGTGGGAATTAATGTCAAAACACATTCATCGCAAATAAGGTTAGCGGTGGCACCAGGCGTATGTCAATTCTGATAGGATTTTCAGGCCATTACCTTGTTCAAAGCAAAATCTACCATCATGAATGGAAGCAATGCTTCACTACCAGACAAGTTCAATGCCTTCTATGCTCACTTTGAAAGGGAGAATAAAACCACAGCTATGCGGTTCCCTGCAGCATCTGTTGACCCTGTGATCTGTCTTGGAAGCTGACATCAAATTGTCTCTTAAGAGGGTGAACCCTTGCAAGGCTGCAAGCCCCAATGAAGTACCTGGTAAGGCTCTGAAAACCTGTGCCAACCAACTGGCAGGAGTATTCAAGGACATTTTTAACCTCTCACTGCTATAGTCAGAAGATCCCACCAGCTACAAAAAGGCAATTATACTAGTGCCCAAGATCAGCATGAGCTGCCTCGATGAATAATGTCCAGTAGTACTCACATCGACAGTGATAAAATGCTTTGAGAGGTTTGTCATGGCTAGAATCAACAGCTGTCTTAGGAAGAAACTGGACACATTGCAATTTGCCTATCACCACAATAGGTCTACAGCAGACACGACATCAGTGGCTCTCCATGCAGTCTTGGATCACCAGTTATGTCAGGATGCTGTTTATTAACTATAGCTCAGCATTGAACACAGTCTTTCTTACAGTCCTGATCAAAAAACTACAAAATCTGGGTTCTGTACCTCCAAGCAATTTGATCCTCAACTTCCTAACTGGAGGACCACAATCTGTGTGGATTGGAAATAACATCTCCACCTCTCTGGCAATCGGCAGCATCCCTGGTGCTCACAGGGGTGTGTGCTTAGTCTACTGCACTACTCTCTCTACACCCATAACACTGTGGCTAGGTATAGCTCAAACAGCATCTATAAATTTGCTGATGATACAACTACTCTTGGCAGAATTTCAGATGGTGACAAGTGGGAATACACGAGTGAGATATACCAATTAGTTGAGTGGTGTCGCAGCAACAACCTTACACTCAACATCAGCAAGACCAACAAGCTGATTACGAACTCCAGAAAGGGTAGGATGAAGGAACAGAAACCAATCCTCAGAGGGATCAGAAGTGGAGAAAGTGAGCAATTTCAAGTTCCTGGGTGTCAGTATCTCTGAGGATCTAACCTGATGCAACATATTGATGAGGCTATAAAGAAGGCAAGGCAGTGGCTATATTTCACTCAGGGTTTGAGGAGATTTGGTATTTCAACTAAGACCCTCTAAGAAAACTTCTATAAATTTACCATGGAGAGCATTCTGCTTGGCTATATTCTCATCTGGTATGAGGTGGGGGGGGGGAGGGGGTGGTTTGCTACTACACAAGATTGAAATAAGTTGAATAAACTTGTAAAATTAGCCAACTCTATCATGGGTATCAGCTTCCGTTGTATCAAACATCCTCAAGGAGTAGTGCCTCAGAAAGGCACTGTTCATTATCGAGAACGTCCAACACCCAGGCCATGCCCTCTTCATGCTGCTACCACACACACACACACACACACACACACACTTTTTGCTATATTTATTTATCATGTATTTCAGTGTACTGCTTCCATAAAGTTACCAAGTTTCATGACATATGTCAGTGATATTAAATCAGATTCTGATAGTTTAAATAATATTTATTCTTTAGGTAACTTAAGTGTAACCCTTAGGTTTGGCCAGCATGCTTTTGTCTCAGGTAAAACAGCCTCTGGCCCAGCTAAACTGAGGAATCTTCTTCGTGTGGATGCTGCATGATGTGTTGCCGGGATACAAATCCGAACCACAAAATATCACCGTATGCCATTAAACGACTGAACTTTATAAATCTTAATCTAACTATAGGGTTAGTAGAGAAAATAAAAAGTCAAAGGGCCCATTTTAATGAAACAGTCTAATTTGCACGTCAGAGCTCACAGATTCATCCATTCATTCCCCATCAACCTCCTCCAAGCGTTGCTGACCGTCAAACCCTCACTCCAAGTCCACTCCATCTGCCGGCCTACCAACTCTTTCCATTTGCATTTTCTCTTTTCATCTCTTGCTGACAAATCCCTGCTCCCAACCCCACAAGAAAGAACATGTCTCTCGTTGGATAGCATACATTCCAAAGGCCCCCTTATCTCTAGTCAAAACCCAAACGTTGCTGCTACAGAGAAACCGTTACCTTAGCGGTGAAACCTTACAGCGTATTACACTCTAAACCCACCAAATTTAGTCATGTCCTCATGATGTTGAGATAATTTACCAACCCTTCCTGAAAAACACAAAGTCCAACCCAGGTGTAAAAGAAAGTGACAGAGCTTCCCAAAACAGTAGGGGTCACATTTTGCTCCCCTGGTGCTACGTAGGCTAGCCTATCTGATGGTCTCCTAATTCTCCACAGACCTCTGTACCCCCTCACCTAATATTTCAGGTCTACCTGGTGATGCCTCCCCTGACCTCTCACTCATGTCCACCTGCAACTCAGACCCCCCTGTCACATGGCCAAGCCCCGCTTCATCCCTTGCAGGGTCCTGCTGCAACCCAGGCTGTCCCCCCCATTTCACCTGACTCAGCGGGTGAAGAGCGGGAAGCCTCTTCCTAAATCAATGGGAAGTTAGCAAAAGGCAGCATATACCACTCATCCAGGTCCTCATCCTCTAAATCGGTAACCCTCTAAAGGCTGAGGGTTAGCCCGGCCTGTCCCGCTGTGGGCCCTTCAGTCGCCCCACATTTTCGAAGAGTCCTCTTGCTAGTTGTAGGCTCAAAGTTGGGCGCTGGGCCTACCTGCACCTCTCGTCCAGGGGCAGCAGGTGGTTCCGATGGAGAATCTTGACAGGCCCTTTCCCATCCTTTGATTTCACCCAGAAAACTGGTAGGTTTGGCATTTGTCTCTCCACCACATAGGGCTTAGCTGCCCAACGGTTCACCAACTTATGTTTCCCAGGTAGCCCCAGATTCTTTGAGGATCCGGTCTCCTGGCAGGAGTTGGGAAAATCATTCCTCCTCTCTGTGACCCCAGCTAATTCATAAGCCCTTTTCAGCTCTCTTCTCATGTTGGACACATACTTCAGATAAGTCTTCAGTGGTAGGTCATCCTCGTCAGTCCCAAAACAAAAGTAAATGGGAAACTTCGCCTCGAGCTCAAACATCAGATAATATGGTGAGTACCCAGTAGCATCATTTTGAGTACAGCAGTAACTATGAACCAAATGTCCAAAATGTTGACTCCACCCGCTCTTCTTGCTGATCTCCAGGGTCCTGAGCATGTCTAGTAGGGTCCAATTAATCCTCTCGGGCTGGAGATCACTCTGCAGATGATAGGGCATGGTCCTCGTCTTCTCAACTCCAAGCATATCCAGTAACTCACAGTTGAGTCTGCTCTTGAAATCCCGCCCCTGGTCACTATATATCTGCCTGGGAAGGCCATAATAAATGAAACACTTGTCCCATAACACTTTGGCCACTGTGGACACCCTCTGGTCCTTGGCATATCTGGTGTAGAGGTCCGTGATGACTAAGATATTTGCCGAGTTGCTGGCATTGGGTACTATTGACAGGAAATCCATGTCCAGAGGCCCTGCACTCTGAAGGTAGAACAAGGGAGCTGCCCGGATCTTCCACCGGATGCATCAAATGCATGACTTGCAGTATTCTTCGACCTCCGACTTCATTTGGGGCCAACAAAACCAGCCTCTGAGCAATCCATAGGTCTTTTTCATCCCTAAATATCCAGAATCATCATGAAGTGACTTGTACTTCTCCGGCAGAACCAGCTGGCGACGCTGAGGTCAGTCTGGGGTTGACATGACCCAGTATAAGATCTGGTTCCACAACTCAACTGTGGCCATTCTTTCAGTAATGGAGGCACCGACACACGTTTCATCTTCTCTGCCTGAGCCATGTCTCCCTTTTGGACTGCTGACCAAATCATACGATGCCCAGATCATCTCGCTGAGCAACTGCTTTTTCCCCAGGACTCAATTCTGGCAGCTGATTTGTCTTCAGAGCAGTCAGGTAAACTTGGGGGATGGCGTCATCAGAAGTTCCCACTTGATCCACCGCTTGATCCTGCCCCTCCTTTCCTCCTGCCCTCACGGTGATGGCAAACTGACACATGACCTTCACCCCCAGGGCAGGAACATTCTCCCATTCCTCATTCCTGACCAGTCCCTCATCAGGACAAAGCATCAAGTCAAGTTTATTGTCATTTCAACCATAAGCTGCTGGTACAGTACACAGTAAAAACAAAACAACGTTCCTCCGGGACCCTGGTGCTACATGAAACACAAAACTACATTAGACTATGTGAGACAGCACAATGCTACACTAGACTATATAAGTCAACATAAAAACTGCACTAGACTACATAAGGTGCACAAAACAATGCAGGTCAGTACAATATTAATAAACAAGACAATAGGCACAATAGAGGACAAATTACAATATAATAATAATAATAATGATGATGTAGCTGTCAGTCTAGACTCTTGAGTATTGAGGAGTCTGATGGAAGGGGGAAGAAACTGTTACATAATCTGGTTGTGAGAGCCTGAATGCTTCGTTACCTTTTGCCATATGGCAGGAGGGAGAAGAGTTTGTGTGAGGGGTGTGTGGGGTCCTTCACAATACTGTTAGCTTTGTGGGTGCAGCGTGTGGTGTAAATGTCTGAAGTAGTGGGAAGAGAGACCCCGATGATCTTCGCAGCTATTTCCCTTTTTTCAATTGTTTCGTGGTACTAGGCAAGGCTGTATTCTTAGTCCTTTATTATTTGACATTGCTTTGGAACCTTTAGCTATTGCAATTCATAATTCACCCAACATTTCTGGTATTACCCGTGGAATGGGACATACAAGTTATCATTATATGCAGTTGATTTGTTACTATACATTTCCAATCCTGAGAAATCCATTCCTGCAATTTTTTCTCTGCTTGCTCAGTTTAGTAGCTTTTCTGGCTACAAACTGAATCTTATTAAGAGTCAACTACTCCCATTAAATATGCAAGTTCCAATTTATAAATATTTAACATTCAAATTGGTCACAGACAATTTTACTGATTTAGGTGTTAAAATTACTAAGAAGCATAAGGACTTATTTAAGGTTAATTTTTTACCTTTAGTTGATCAGGTTAAACAATTGCTTACTAAATCGTGCCCATTGTCTTTATCACTGATTGGTCAAATCAATGTTATTAAGATGATAATTTTACCTAAATTTTTATACTTATTTCAAGCGCTACCAATTTTTATTTCTAAATCCTTTTTTGATATTGTTGACTCTTAAAATTTCTTCATATATATGGCAGAATAAAAATCCTAGGTTAAGTCAAAAATATTTACAGAATTCTAAAAAGGATGATGGTTTGGCATTGCCAAATTTAAGATTTTATTGCTGAGCAATTAATATTTGATAGTTAATATTTTGGACACAGGACTCAGATGTAAGTCAAAGCCCACAATGGATAAACCTTGAATGTAAATCTGTACAAAGGTTTTCATTGGTTTCTATCTTAGGGACCTTGCTTCTCTTTGTTCTTTCTAAATTGAATAAATAAATGATTAATCCAATAATTAAATATACATTACAAATATGGTTTCAATTTTGTAAATTTTTTGGCTTGAATGTTTATTCTATCAAGCCCTATTGTATCTAATTTCTTTTTTCAACCCTCTATTATGGACCAAGCCTTTTTGATATGGAAAATGAAGGATATAACTTGTTTTTGTGACTTATTTTTGGATAACTGTTTCATGTCTATTGAAGAGTTGTCTAATAAATATAATTTACCTGGGTCCCATTTTTAGATAGTTATAAATTAGAAATTTTCTGAATAATATGTTACAGACTTTTCCTAATTCATACCCAACTGATATCACAGAAAATTTTTTAGGTTTAAATCCTTATCAGAAGGGTTTAATAGCAACTATTTATGATATGATTATGAAAATACAGCCAAGTATATCAGATAAAATTAAGAATGAATGGGAAAAAGAACTTCAATTTTCCTTACCTACAGAGAAATAGGAGAAATGTTTTCAATTAGTTAACTCCTCCTTTATATGTGCTAAACATGCACTGATACAATTCAAGGTGGTGCATAGGGCCCACATGTCTAAAGACCAGCTTGCTTGTTTTTACTCCCACATAAATCCTATCTGTGATAGATGTCATTTGGAAGATAGCCTCTTTGACTCATATGTTCTGGTCTTGACCTTTTTTTGGATAAATATTGGAAAGGTAGTTTTGATGTTATTTCAACAGTTTTGACTATTGATTTACATCCTCATCCTAGGACTGCAGTTTTTGGCTTACCAATGGTGGAAAGTAGTTAATTATTCCTTTCAGCTCATCAGATGATTGCATTTGTTACAATGGCCAGAAGATCCATTCTATTGAACTGGAAAGAGATTAATCGTCCAATTACGTTCCAATGGTTTTCCCAAACTATATCTTGTTTAAATTTAGAAAAAATCATAAGTGTCATTTTTGACGCTTTGGTTAAATTCAAGGAAACCTGGAGACCATTTATTCAGCACTTGCATACGAGGTAACTCGACCTTTTCCGATTCCTTTTTATTACTCTTAAATATTTGGATAGAGGAGTGGAGTTAGTTACATTACTGATAATATCAGTTGTAATACAATAGCCCAGCTTTGTTTAGTTTAGTTTAGTTTTTTTTATTTCTAATATGTGGGGTTTTTTTGGTCTGTTTTTTTTCTATCATATTAAATACATCATGAGTTTGGGAGGTTTAGTACATTTGTGTTGTCTACAGCTTATACTTGTATATGCTGTTTATTAACTAAGTATTCCCAATCTCTCTGTATTACTTTTGTTATTATGCCTAAGCTTGAAAATTAATAAGAAGATCTAAAGAGAAAGAAAGATCTTTGCAGCTGACCTCACTATCTGCTGCAGGGTCTTGCGATCTGAGACGGTGCAATTCCTGAACCAGGCAGTGATGCAGCTGCTCAGGATGCTCTCCATACCTCCTCTGTAGAATGTGGTGAGGATGGGGAGAGGGAGATGGACTTTCCTCAGCCTTCACAGAAAGTAGAGATGCTGCTGGGCTTTCTTTGCTATGGAGCTGGTGTTGAGGGACCAGGTGAGATCCTCTGCCAGGTGAACTCCAAGAAATTCAGTGCTCTTAATAACCTCGACAGAGGAACCATCAATGTTCAGCAGAGAGTGGTTGCTCCATACTCTCCTGAAGTCAACAACCATCTCTTTTGTTTTGTTCTTATTCAGAGACAGGTTATTGGCTCTACACCAGTCCGTTAGCCTTCTCTCTGTATGCTGACTCATCATTCTTGCTGATGAGACCCACCACGGTCATCAACGTTTCTGCTTCCCAGCCAGTACTTCAGGCTGAAATTGTAGGCAGACAATGCCATTAACCACCAATGACCTGTTGCATCCAGTTTCGTTGATGTCAGGATATAAGATCAGGGATTGTTTTCCGTCCTCACCTTAAACTTGGCCCCTTAGAGGTGGTCACTCAGTTTATCCACCACCGCCCATTTCAATGCCAGGGATTCCAACTTGTGCATGGGATAGTTTTTCTCAGAGGGCAACAGACTCCAGTTGACAAACACAATGGGTCTCAACCCAGTGCCCTGACCCCGATACAGGATGCCCCCCTAGGCCCTCTCGACTGGCGTCTGTGTGCAGTACACAAGGCAATCGGGGGTCCGCAAAAGCTAGCACCGGCGCCTGGGTCAGCAACTCCTTCAGCAACTGAAAGACCTCTTCACATTTTGCATCCACGTTGGTCCAAATTGCTCCTACAGGCCAAGATACTTTTCACCTCCTGCCCGTTTCTCCCCCAAGGGAGGATAACCACACAGAAGCTGATTCAACGGGTGACTCACAGGAACCTCCAATAGTAACCATAAAACCCAAAGAACAAGCACAGAGCACACACAGTCTGGTGTCTTAGCCAAGTGGTCACTGCCTCTATCTTAATCAGATCTGTAACTACTCCAACCATGAGACTATGTGCCCAACGTAACTAACAGATGTTTTGCAGACCTGGCACTTGTCTGGGGAAAGGTTTAACCCTTCAGCTTTCAGGTGACTGAGCACCTTCAGTAGCCTCACTTCATGTTCTTCCAAGGTGAATCCAAATGCTATGAGGTCATCCAGATATGCCAATACCTCAAGCAAGTTCATATCTCCCACTGTCTTCTCCATAACCCACTGGAAGGTTGTGGGAGCTCCCAATATGCTCTGGGGTGTCCTTTCTAGCTGGAAGAATCATATAAATGCCATCTTCTCTTGATCGGCCTCACTCATGGGGATCTGGTAATATCCACTCCTCAAGTCCAGCACACTGAACCACTCAGACAGGCCAGCACGTCTTTGATCCTCGGGACCATACACTGGTCAGGGACGGTGCACCTGTTCAGAGTCCTATAGTCCACACACATCTGTATCTTCCCATTCTTCTTCCTGGCCACCACTATTGGGGAGGCATAGGGGCTTCAGGACTTGGTGATGATCCCAGCTTCCTTCAACTTACACAAATGCTGCCAAACATCTTCCACGTCTGCAGAGGCCAGTCGCTGCAACCTCTCTCATCCAGATAGTGTGACGAGTGCTCTTGGAACAACCCACATCAAACTCGTCAATGGAAAAGACACCTTCCAGCTTAAACGTCTTCTCTACCAACCTCCTCTTGCAACTTGCAGGAACCGGGGAGTCCGTGAAGTTGAATGACTCAGCAGTCAACTTTCCCCCTTTTTCTAATAGTTTCTCTTCGGCTTGTCTCAGAGGGACACTAAACATTACCGTCACCGGGAACAGATGCGACAGGGCATCCCTCATTTGAAGCAGGCCCCCCCTCTTTGTAGTGTTCCTGACAATCACTCTCATCCTGCTCGCCTGTACAACCAAGGGCTTCTGCAGTTCAGACCTCACCAGTACCCCAGCAGGAAATCCCGACTGCCCCTTATGGTCTTCCAGTGAGTCCACTAAGAGGGCCTTGTCCTCAGGCACTCTGGGAAACTTGGGGGTCCCCATCATTCTTGCTACTTCCCCAGCCCATACCATATTGACTTCGAATGGGTGAACCACATAGTCCCTAGTCTAAATTCAGTTTCTGACCCGGTGCAGCCACACTCTTCCTCAAAAGAAGCTCAAAACACTGGATGCATGGACAATGTTCCCAAAAAGCTCTCAACAGCCTTCTCCTTACAGGCCCCCATGAGCCTTCTCAAGAGGAGTGTTGGTCCCCACCAGTATTGAAATGCAGCCCTTCTCTGTGGGGTCTGGACAAACCAGCACTAACGTCTCAAGAACCTCAGACACTCCCAACATTGGCCTCCGAGAACTCCAGTTTCACTGACAAATAACCATCGTATGGATAATCACCGGCACTGAGACCCCAGATCTCCAGTGCATTGAATGGTGTCAATGGTAAATGCTTCAGATACTGGTTGTAAAACAAACAGTACAACAACATGACCTGTGACCCTGTGTCGAGTATGGCTTTAGCATAAGTGCCCTCTATCTGTAGCGACACAGTGGAGCATGGTCCCACTAGGCCTTCAGGAATAGGGTCTTTCACTTTTGGGAGTTCCTTGGTGTATTGCTGGGAACGTTTTTCCCCAGAGATACCAGGTCATTCCCTCACTGGGCCTCCTCTAGGTTTTCCCAACGACTCTCTCTGCTGAGGTACCCAGGGATTCACTCTCCTCGCGTGACACTGGCTGCTAGCAGCCCTCCACATTGTTTGTCCCTTTGGGGGATCCGCACACCCATCAGCTTCATCGTATGGGGGTCACACCCGCTGATAACAGCCGACATATTTCTGTTCTCAACTCTGCCACAATCCCCTCTACCGCTCCCTGGGGTAGGCTATCCGTAGTCACTTCACCGCAGGGGGACCACTACAGAGAGCTCTACCCTGCTGACAGAACCCTCCCGCACCTCCAACGTGTTCTCCTCCTCCCGTTCCTCTCTGATCAGCTTAACAATAGAAGGAGGGCAGCGCGTCTTACAAGACCCCAAGCGATCAGGTCCTGGGACTGGGCACCCTTTGCTATCTGGCCCATTCTTAACTGATCTTCCTCAGCCGCCTGAATGACCCCTCTGCGCTGCAAGCAATTTAGCTGCCTCTCTAGCCGAAAAATGTAAGCAGAAAACTTCTCCCCTTCTCCTGATGCATATTCTGAAACCCCATCATGAGCTCCATTGGGCTCCCTGTCGTACCGAAGGCTCTCTCTAATGTGCCCAGATGATTGGCAAGGTTAGCTAAAGGCTTTCACTGCTCTCACCACACCAGCGGCCTGCCCACTCAAACTCTCAACCAATCTGTGTCGCTTTACATCAAAGCACTGCCACTCATCTAACAACTAAGAGGTCTGCTCTGCCCAAGTGTCATACTCCTTTTCCCTTTTATGGGTGGCTGTTATTTCAAAGAATAGGTGGAGCCTACCACAGCAGAGACTTTGAACCTGGGCATTTTTTCCATTTATTTGCCAGAGAGGTAAGGGTAAATACTACCCCAGAATTCTCACTCTTCACTGGGGAATATGGACTAATTAAACATTTCAAATCCGACCACTCCTTCCTCAGAAACAATAGAACCCTGTCTTTGAAGTCTCTGCCCCCAGCTACGGGAAATTTGACTTCTGACTCAGCCCGTTCCACTATATTCCCCTCCTCCCTGAGAGTATGGACAGCCCATGGCTCTGCCTCACCTGGAGAACTGATAGACGCTGGCAGTTCCACTACCATTACGTCAGCACTAATATGAACTAAAACAAGGTCTGAGCCTGCCATTTTATCAAACCTCTGGGCTACAACTGCAGCTTTGCCAACAGCTTTAACAGTACTCAAAAATCGAATTAACAAGTCATCTGAGATACAAATATCCACCCCACTCGACACATACACATAAGTTACTGGTAACCCAATGGAGGCACACCACCACTCCACCCAGCAGCATTCATACCAGCATAGATTTAAACACACAACCCTCTGGTTCAATACTCAGGGCGATCACACAGCATCCATTGGAATTGATCCCGGACAAGCCCCCACAATTGTAACCTTCAGGTTCACCCAGCATGCATTTGTCTAGGGTAAGACAGCCTCTGGCCCAGCCAGACTGAGAAATCTCTTTGTGTGGATGCTGTGTGATGTGTTGCCTGGTTACAAATCCGAACAACAAAATATCAGACAGTACACCCTAAGCAATTAAATGATTGAACTTTATTAATCTTAATCTGACTATAGGGTTAGTAAAGAAAAGAAAAAGAAAAAGGGCCCATTTTAATGAAACAATCTAATGTGCACATTGCAGCTCAGATTTGTCCACTCATTCCCCATCGTCCTCCGAGTATCGCTGACCGTTGGACCCTTGCTCCGAGTCCACTTCATCCACCAGTCTACCAACTCTTTCCATTCGTGTCTCCTCTCTTCATCTCTCATCAACAAAAGACCACCAAATTCCTGCTCCCAGCCCCACAAGAGAGAACAACATGACTCTCATTGGTTAGCATACATTCCAAAGCCACTGTTATCTCTAGTTATAACCCAAACATTGTTGCTATAGAGAAACCATTACCTTAGCAGTGAAACATTACAGAGAGGCCATTATGTTAGCTGTGAAACCTTACAGCACATTACATAAGTTATACTCAAAATTGAGATGGCGTCCAGAGGAGAAGGTGCAAGGGAAATGGTCGACCATTACGTGAGTGCGACACTCAGGAACCATTCTGGTTTCCACAAAAACACTCAAGAAACTAGCCATCCTCCATAACAAAGCAGCCAATTTGACTGGCACCCAATGCTAAACCCTGAAACAATCATTTTCTCCACAATTGTCACTGTATGTACCTGTTACAACTCGTACTGATTTACCTGCTCATGTCAGTTCAACAGAGTCTCAACCAACACCATAAAGTTGTTTTTACACATAAGTTACTGCCTTCTCCCATTTCCTCCCAGTCACGTTACATCCTTAATTAGAAATATATCACCAGTCCTTCACCAGATGAAATCAACTACCCTGCCAGCACAATGGGAGCAGATTCATCAGAAGAGTTACAATAGTTCAAGGAAGTAGTACATCACTATCTTCTTCCACTAAATATAATGGAAAGTAAAAACTGACTGTGTATATTCCACAAGGCTGTTGACATGCTTGGAGATAAAAGGAGAAATCAAACAATTCTGATGGGTTCAATTATGTAATCTTTGCTCTAGTTGAATGATATTGAATTGATTGCCATATTTCATCTATTTTTTCCCTTTTCTGGTGATTTCCATAAGACCATAAGACATAGGAACAGAATTAGGCCATTCAGCCCATTGAGTCTGCTCTTCCATTTGATCACAGCTGATTTATTTTTCTTCTCCACTCCATTTTCCTAGCTTCTCCCTGTAACCTGTGACACCTTTAAAAATAAAACCATAATACCATAATTCATAGGAGCTGAATTAGGCTATTTGGCCTATCAAGTCTGCTCTGACATTTCATAATGGCTGATTTATTATCCAAATCAAATTCTTCTGCCTTCTCCCCACAACCTTTGACCACCTGACTAATCAAAAAGCTTTTGACTTCTGCTTTAAGTATACTCAATGACTTGGACCCACAGCCACCTGTGGTAATGAATTCCAGAGATGCACAACTGTCTGATTAATTCCTCCTCATCTCAGTACCACAGGAATATCCTATTCTGAGGCTGTGCCCTTTGATTCAAGCCTCTCCCACTGCTGGAAACATCCTCTGCAAGTCCACTAATCTACGCCTTTCACTGTTTGTTAAGTTTCAAATACATATCCTCTCATTCTTCTAAATTCTTGTCAGTACAAGTCCAGAGCCATCAAATGCTCCTCATATGTTAACCCTTTTTATGCCCAGCATTATTTTCATAATTTCCCTCTGGACCCTCTCCAATACCAGCAAATTATTTCTTAGATATGGGGCCCAACCTGCTCATAATATTCCAAAGATGGTCTAACCAAAGCCTTAAGCCCTCAGCATTAGATAGATCCCACTCATTCTTCTAAACTTCAGCATGTACAGTCTCAGAGCCATCAAACGCTCCTCATACATTAACCCTTACATTCCCAGCATTATCTGTGTAATCGTTCACTGGACCCTCTCCAATACCAGTATATTCTTTCTTAGATATGGGGCCCAAAATTTCTAAGCCCTTACCATTATGTCCTTGCTTTCATATTCTCATCCTCTTGAAATGAATACTAACATTGCATTTGACTTCCTTATTGCCAGCTCAACCTGCAAGTTAACCTTTAGGGAATACTGCGTCTTGATTCCCAAGTCCCTTTGCACATCCAATTTCTGAATTAATTCCCCAATTAGAAAATACTCTACACTTTTATTCCTTCTACCGAAGTGCACAACAATACTTCCCTACACTAAGGAAGAACAATATACCATAGAACAACTCCGTGAATTTGGATCTAAGGACTTCATTTGGTGCAGGATGCTGCTGTTTTTGCATGCTTATATTGCTTGCATGATTTGTGTTAATTTTTCTCTATCTCTGTGTGCATCGGGGCTGGTCTTTTTTTAAAAAAATTGGATTCTTTCAGGTTTCTTGCTTTGTGGCTGTCTGTAAGCAAACCAATCTCAAGGTTGCATAATTTATACACTCTTTGATAATAAATGTAGTTTCAGTCTTTAAATCTGGCAGCTATCTACATTGATGATGCATATTACACTCCATTGTAAACGACACCCCTTGAAAGTTCAATAGCAAGATACTGCCAGACTAGAATCATTGACATTAACAGTACAGCTGGTCTCTGTTCAGTTTTGTATGTCTGTGTCAGCAAAGAAATACAGACCAGCCGAGAGCACTGAGCTCTGACTCCTTGTCGAGTAATTCACAGGACTTCAAATGCGTGTCCAAGTACTTTGCAATTGTAGGGCACGTTTCTGTCTCTACTGGTCTTCCAGACAATGAATTCCACTCACTTTGTCCTTTCTTTCAGTGAAATGTTTCTCTTGGGTTCCTGATAATTGTTGTGCCCATGACCTTGCAGTAAATCTGTTCTCCCTAGTTACTAACTTAACTATGAAAGGTTAATCACTGAATCCATGCCCTCATAAATTAATATTCCTTTGTTAAGCCTTACCCTAACTTCTTCAGCTTCAAGTAAAACATCCCTTGCCTTCCAAAGCATTGTCACAATTAACATTTTCTAATCCTTATAATATCTTTGCAAATCCCCTTCGATTTCTCTCTTGTGCAGTTACAACTTTCTTGTAATGAGTAGATTTAAACACTTATTATTCTCTCCGCAAATGGACTGGGGATTGAGAAGAGGTATAGATTAACAAGCAAACTTTAAAAAAATGCAGATGGTGAAAAACTTAAGTAAAAATAAAAATGCTGGAACTCTCAGCTGGACAGGCAGTGCCCAAGAAACTCTTGATATTTCAGGTTCAAAAGCCTTCATATTAACACTGGGACTAAACTTTGGAACTGTCACCCCAGCAGCTCTATAGGAGTACGCTTGCAGATGCACAAGAGATGGGACCTTGAGAACTGGTGCAGTTCTGCTCATCATACTATAGGAAGAATATGACTTAGCTAGAGAGGATGCAGAGATGATACAGAAGGTTGTTGCTGGGCCAGGAGACTGAGTTGTAAGGGGAAACTGGGTTCTCATTCCCCAGGAATGAAGGAGGCTGAGGGGTGAACTCACAGAGGCTGATAAAATGATGAGAAGCAAAGATAAAATGGATGGTCACTGTCATTTTCATAGGGTAGGGCAGCCTAAAACTAGAGAACAAAGGTTTCAGATGAGAGAGGAATAGTTTAAAAATGGCCTGAGGGAAAGGTTTTCTATACAGTAGGTTGTGGGTAATTGCCAAGGGAAGTGTTTGGACAGGTACAATTATGACACTTAAAAGTCACTTAGACATAGGTACAGGGATAGGGAAGATTTAGAGGGGTGTGGGCCAAATGCCGGCAAATGGGACTAGACTGTATGGAGGCTGAGGGAATTCTTTCCAAGGTTGAGTAGAGCCAATGTGCAATGCCAGTGGTCCCAGTAACCAAGAAGGATGGGGTTGTCAGGATCTGTGTTGATTTTAAGGTCACCATGAACCCAGTTCTGAGAGTAGATCAATACTCTCTGCCCATCCCGGGCAGAGATATCTTCTATCTGGGATATCTTCTATCCCAGAAGCTATCTTTGCAACCCTTTCTGCAGGGAAAGATGTCAGTGATGTGTACTTAGCTGAGACCTACCTACAGAAGAGTCCAAAGTGCTTTTTTTAAAAAAAAAAAACCACAAATACTCACACTATAACAGGCTTATTTTTGGAGTTGCTTTCTGGCAGAAAGTTATGGACCCGGTGCTCAGGCACTCAGTATTACCTGGATGACATAATTGTTACCGTGTCAATGACAAAGAATTTCTTCAAAATCTTAAAACAGTGTTGAAAAGATTAGAAGATTATGGGCTCAGAGCACAATGTGATTAAGTGTGAATTATTTAAATCAAGCATCGCTTACTGTGGTCACACCATTGACACTCAAGAATTACACAAGTGTGCTGAGAAAATTCAAGGAGTGGTGGATGCCCCTAGCCCAAAGGACATGTCCTTTTTAGGATTTGTCTATTATTATAACAGGCTCCTGCCACCCCTTGAACTCAGTACTTCAGACTGGGAAGAAATGGCAATGAAAAAGCATTGAGATGTGGCTTTATAAAAGGTAAGGAAAATGGTGACATCAGACACTGTACACTCACATTATGATCCATATCATCCAGTGAAGCTTGCCTGTGATTTATTGCATATGTGCAGTCATGTCTCATGTTATGAGTAATGGAAGTGAATCCCCCATAGCCTTTGCGCCATGTTCCCTTACCACTGCAGAGAAAAATTATGCACAGGTTGACAGGAAGGGCTTGAGCCTGGTTTGAAGTGTAAAACGCTTCAACCAGTACCTGTGTGGGAGAGAGTTTACCCTCATTACTGATCATCAACCTCTGGTATCCATTTTCAATGCACAGAAGGGTATTCCACTAATAGCAGGAGGATGAATACAAAGATGGGCTCTATTTCTTGGAGGACACAATTACAAGATTGAATTCAAAACAGCAACTAATCATGGAAGTGCTGATGGATTATTGCAACAACCCTTGGAAAAAGAAATAACTGAAAACTTCAAAGGTGGACACTCCTCTTAATCTATTCTCCATAATGCAACTTGAAAGTCTCCCTATTATGGCAAAGATAATCCAAAGGGAACCCAGAAAAGATACCACACTATCTCAGGTCCACATGGCAACACAAAATGACTGGAATGTGCAGCAGTAATTCCAGTTCCCCCATTTATACCAGCACTGAGATGAAATTGCCCTTGTGGTGGCCTTATGTGGGGATTGAGAGTTGTTGTATTATCCAAGCTGAGAGTTAAAGTGTCGAAGGAGCTATATGTTGGTCATCTGTTAGGCATGTTCAAGATGAAAGCATTAGCTTGAAGCTTTGTATAGTGGCCTGGCTTCGGTTAGCAGATTGAGCAGCCAGCCCTGGCAAGAGCAGTGCCTCTCCATCTTTAGGAATGGCCTGCGTTGACTTGGCAGAGGATTCACATAGACTTTGCTGGACTCCTTATGGGCACAAATTTCTTGATGGTAGTGGATGTAGCTGCACAGTGCCCAGAAGTGCTCCCGATAGCCTTCACTACAGCCTCGGATATTCCTGATGCGTTGAGAAGCCTCTTCTCAAGGACTGGTTTTCCAGAACACCTAGTCAGTGACAATGGACCACCGTTTGTTACAGAACATTTTCAGTTATGCCTGAAAATGAATAGGATGAAACATTTTCCATCTGCACTGTACCATCCTACTGCAAATGGTTTGGTGACAAGCTTTGTCCAGAGTTTGAAGGATCTACTGTGAGCAATGTCAGCAGAACACACTACAGTGGATCAGAAGCTTGCCAATTTCCTTTCTGCATTTCACAACGAAACACACTGCACAACCAACAACTCACCAGCTATGTTGTTCCTGGGTCATCCCTTGTGCTCCTGCTTGGATCTCCTGAAACCCAATATCAGGACAAACAGCCGAGACAAATTGAGGGCTCCTCAAACAAGGAGGTTTGATGTTTCACTCCTGGACAAGCAGTCCCTGCGAGGCACTACAGAGATGATCAAAAGTGGGTACTTGGTAAGATTAAGGACAGAACTGGACCACTTTCCTACACAGTGGAGATTGCATCTGATGTCACCTGTAGACAACACATCGATCAGTTGAGGAGAGCAGAGTCAATACTTGGAAAGAAAGGTGGCCAGAGCTGTCAGAACCACTTCCCGCAGTCCCAGACTTCTTGAATTTCCAGTAATGCCCCCCCCCCCACATTTCCCAATTCCCATTCTCTTTTCCCTCTCTCATCTCATCTCCTTACCTGCCCATCACCTCCCACTGGTGCTCCTCCCCTTTTTCATTCTTCCATTGCCTTATGTCCTCTAATATCAGATTCCTCCTTCTCCAGCCCCATGGCCTTTCACCAGTCAACTTTCCAGCTCTTTACTTCACCCCTCCTCTCTTCCCAGTTCCACCTATCGCTTTGCATCTCTTCCTCCCCTCCCCCACCTTCTAACTCTGACTCCTCTTCTTATTTTCCTCCAGTCCTGATAAAGGGTCTCAGCCCAAGAAGTCCTCTATACTCTTTTCCATAGATGCTGCCTGTTCTTTGTGTGTTGCTTAGACAAGTTTATCCTAGCTGCTGTGTTTTTCTTTCATTTAATTTCTGGAAGTAAAAAAAAATGTCTTCGTACTTAAAATATTTTGTTTGATCCTGAGACTCCTATTCCATCTTTGGACAATGAAAATAATCAAGGTTCTATCGTGGGAGTGCTATCTTTTTGCTGCATCAGAAGAAGCTTTCTCAGTGTCGGGGAAAGTGCTTCGGTCGACTGACAGCTGTTTTACAATTTGCTAAGATTTCTAAGTGCTTTCAAAATACAGATGACATAGCTTTCACTGGGAGACGGACTTCTTATGCTCTATTTAACAACTTCCTGCATTTATCGAAGATCTACCAATCACGGGAGCAGTGTAAGTCATTCTGCCCTACAAACCACCATCAGTCAGATAGTGATTGATCAATACTTGGGTATTTAATTGTGCTTGCACCATAGGGACCTTGCTGGATAGAAATTTATGATTCTAAACCTTGAATGCTTTCCCATCAATAACAATGTATTGGTGGAAATAATTTTAAAATTCTATTATGATTTTTATGACAAAACACTTTCTGATTTCCCATCTAAATCAAAGTTCAAAGTAAATTTATTATGACAGCACATACACTACCTTGAGATTCATTTTCTTGAAGGAATTTATCGGATAGAATTCAATAGTTTTTAATGAAAACTATTAAAAACTTCTTGAATTTCAGAATAAAAACTATACAAAAACAGACAAAAGCTAGCAAACAAGCATTGTGCAAAAGAAGATAATCTGTGCAAATAAAAATAATACTGATAACATAAGATTAAAAAATCCTCGAAAGTGAGTAGGCAAGTGAATGAAGCTATCCATACCGGTTCAGGAGTCTGATGGTTGCAGGGTAGTAACTGTTCCTGAATCTGGTGATGTGGAAGATAATGGCTTCTGAATCTATTGCTCAATGGTAGCAGCAAGAAGAGGGCATGGCTTGGATTGTGGTGGTCTTTTGTGATAGATGCTGTTTATATAGTATTCCATGTAAATGTACTCAGTGGTGGGGAGGGCTTTGCCTGTGATGGACTAAGCTGTGTCCTGTACTTTCTGTAGCCTTTTCTGTTCCCAGCTATTGGTGTTTCCATACCAGGCTGTGATGTTAACCAGTTAGGATATTCTTCACTGTGCACCTATAGGAGCTTGTCAAAATTTCTGGTGACATGCTGAATCTACACAAACTTCCAAGAAAATAAAGGTTCTCTTGTGCCTTCTTTGTGATGACACTTACGTGCCAGTCCTAGGACAAATCCTTTGGAATGCTAACGCCATGGAATTTAAAACTAAGGACCCTCTCCACCTTCATTCCCATAATCTGCTAAATCTAAATGTCCTAGTTCCCATTTTATTAAGTTCCCTCATTTTTGTTCCCCCCTGAGAATAAGCACTTTCCTTATATCTACCTTAATAGTTTGATATTTAATCAGTATTAACAAAAAAAAACAAAAAGGTTTCTTTATTGATAATGCTTATGGTACAAGAAACTTGCCAACATTGTTTGTATAAGCATTCATAGTGGACCACTATTTAACTTCTTTGTATGACATTGCTCATAGCAATTGCTCATAGCTATTTGAAGTGAATTAATACTAAACTGAAATAATAAACAAGTAATGTTAGTTAATGATTAAATTATTCAACCATTAGTGCAGATGAAGTAGTTTCTCGGTTATGATCTAGAAAGAAGAACTCAAGCAGAATGTTCAGTCATTATTTAATTTGGAAACAATTCAGAAGTTTCCAGTTGATGAAATCAAAATATGGCTTATAACAAAATTTCAATGTGAGGATTCACTTTCCATTGAGAACTGATGGCACATGAAGTGCTCTTCAAATCATTGTGAAATATAAATTATTCAATCTAAGTACATCAAGCACATAATAAATATAACATGGTTAGCACATGCAGCTGTTGAATAGATGAGTGTGTGCAGTGACTTAAGGTGACAGAATACTCAGTCAACATTTCAGCTGGAAGGGATTCAACTGGGGAAAGGGAAATGGGAGAATCAATAATTTGAACATAAACAAATACTCTAAATGGTTGAAAGCTGAGGCTTGGAGATGCAAGGGCATTGATCATTGAAGTGTCATGGACAAGTCAAGAGAACAATAAAAATATAAATAGACTTGAAATTTTTGAAAAGCTAAAATAGTAGAACTTTAATATCAACTTCCTAATCAACAGACTGCAATCCTTAAGGATAGGCAGCAACATCTTCACCAAAATTATTCTAAAGCCAGTGCTTCTCAAGGCTGCATCTTCAGTCCCGAACTCTGATCCCTGTGAACTCATGACTGTGTGGTCAGATTCCGCTCTATCACCATTTACGTAATTGCAGATGGTATCACCGTAATGGTGGAAATCCCAAATAACAATGAATTTGTGTGCAGAAAGGAAGAGACCTTAGTCTCATGGTGTCATGATGAGAATGTTTCCCTCAAGGGCAGCAAAGCAAAAGAGCTGGTTGCTGACTCCAGGAAGTGGAGGCAGTGCGCACCCTCCTGTCTACAACAACGTTGCTGAGGTTGGGAGATTCCAGTTCTTGAGTGCGAACCTCACCAATAGTCTGTCAGCCCAACCACACTGATGTCACAACCATGCAAGCCTCTATTTCTTCAGGCGGCAAAA
This sequence comes from Hypanus sabinus, assembly GCF_030144855.1. Lineage (NCBI taxonomy): Eukaryota > Metazoa > Chordata > Chondrichthyes > Myliobatiformes > Dasyatidae > Hypanus > Hypanus sabinus. The sequence continues at coordinate 61,796,344 of NC_082719.1, read as the reverse complement.
GAAACTTGGCATGTCCCCCTTGACTCTTACCAATTTTTATCAATATACCGTAGAAAGCATTCTGTCTGGATGCAAAATGGTTTAGTATAGCAACTCTTCTGGAAATGAACAAAAGAAACTGCAGAGTGCTGTGAACACAGAAAACATCCTCCCCTCCACGGACTCTTTCTATGCTTCTCACTGCCTCAGTAGGGTAGCCAGCATAATCAATGACTCCACCCTCGCTGGATACTCTCTCTGAGAGTGCGTACCAGCAGGCGCAAGAACAGCTTCTATGCCACTGTTATAAGACAAACAGGTACTCGATGGGCTTTTGACATCACAATCTACCATGTTATGATCTTACCTTAAATTTTATCTATATTGCACTTTCTAGCTGTTACACTTTCTTCTGTATTCTGTTATTGTTTTACCTTCTTCTGTCTCAACACATTGCTTAATAATTGAATCTGTATGAACAGTAGGCAAGGCAAGCTTTTAACTGTGATAATACAACATGTGACAACAGTAATAAAAATGAACCAAAAAATAAAAAGTTGAGAGCATGATATCAACAGAGGTTATGATAATTATGCAACAAGCAAAGGGAAGAGAGCAAGTTAATAGTTTGAATTAATTATTTAATTACTATAATTAATAGGGATCAGAAGTGAAGAGAGTGAGCAATTTCAAGCACCTGGGTGTCTTCTGGTATGGGGGAAGAGGTGAGTTAGTGGGAGGAGTCTACTGCATAGGATTGAAGTAAACTGCAGAGAGTGGTAAAATTAGTCAGCTCTATCATATGTACTAGCCTTCGTAGTATCCAAGATATTTTCAAGGAGTGGTGCGTCCTTAAGGATGTACACCACCCAGGACATAACCTCTTCTTATTGTTGCTGTCAGGAAGGAGATAGGTAGATACTTTATTGATCCCAAAGGAAATTACAGTGTCATGGTAGAATTACAAGTGCACAGATATACAAATATTAGAAAAGAAGAAAGAAAGAATTTAAAAAAATGTTACCTCAAACAGTCTAACAGGAGGGGGGCCATCACTTCCTTGGCTATAGCTTGACTCATTATAGAGCCTAATGGCTGACGGTAAGAATGGCCTCTATAGCATTCCTTGGAGCAGAGCAGTTGTCTTAGTCTATCACTGAAAGTACTCTTCTGTCCAGCCATGGTGGCATGCAGAGGGTGAGAAAATATACTAACCTACCATTAAATTTTAAGGAGAGAACTCACAGACGAGGATTACAGTCCCTGAATAATGGTGCTGTTTGAACTTTAAGATATTAAGGGAATTGTCAGGATAAATATAAATCAGATGGAGGATGGTCTAATAATTAGGTCAAGGCTTCAGAAAGTGAGGTTAGCTAGTGTTCTTAAACATACAGGCCAACTCAATGCCTTGCAGCCAGAAGTGTGAACCATCAGCACATAGCCCAGCAATTCCAGTGACTGCTCAGCCAGTAAAATACCTTGAATGTAACTTTATCAGCTATCAGGAAGTTACTGTAACCCAAACAGCTAGAATTAATCAAAGATAATCAATGAAACACCATGCATCAATTGGTAATAATTCATTTTCCCATAAAATTGCACAACATAAGACCATAAGATACAGGAGCAGAATTAGGCCATTTCACCATAGCTGACCCAATTTTCCTTTAGTCCCTATCTCCTGCCTTCTCCTTGTATCCTGTTATGGCCTGACCCATCAAGAATCTATCAACTTCTGCCTTAAATATACACTCACTTGTGGCAAAGAATTACAGATTCACCATGCTCTGGCTAAAGAAGTTACTCCTCATCTCCACTCTAAAAGCCCCTCTATTCTGAGCTTATGTCCTCGGGTCTTAGACTCTCCCACCATTGGAAACGTCCTCTCCACATCCACTCTATCGAGGTCTTTCACCAATCCACAGATTTTTATGAGGAATTCTTCTGAATTCCAGTGAATACAGGCCCAGTGCTATCAAACGGTCTTTATACGAGAAGCCATTCAATCCTGGAATCATTTTCAGGAACCTTCTCCAGTTTCAGCACATCCAATATACTTGGATACAATATGGACTTTTAGGAGCCTCTTAGATAGATACTGGGAGCTTAGAAAATTAGAGGGCTATGTGCCAGGGAAATTCTAGGCAGTCTCTGAAGTAAATTACATGGTTGGCACAACATTGTGGGTTGAAGGGCCTGTAATGTGCTGTAAATTTCTATATTCTATGTTCTATCCTTTCTAAAATAAGGGGCCCAAAACTGCTCACAATACTCCAAGCGAGGCCTCACCAGTGCTTTATATTGTCTCAACATTAGATCCTTGCTTTTATATTCTAGTACTCTTGAAATGAATGCTGGCATCACATTCACCTTCCTCACCACAGACTCAACCTTCAAATTAACTTTAGGGAATCCTGCACAAGAACTCCCAAGTCCCTTTGCACCTCAGTTTTTTTATATATTTTTTCTCCATTCAGAAAATAGTCAACTCATTCATTTCCTCTACCAACGTGTATGACCATACACTTCCCAACACTGTATTCCATCTACCACTTCGTTGCCATTCTCCTAATCTGTCCAAGTCCTTCTGCAGCTTTGCTACTTCCTCATAACTAACTTCCCCTTCATATTATCTGCAAACTTACAAAAAAAAAATAAATTCTATCATTCAAACTATAGATATATAATGTAAAAAAATTGGTTCCAACACAAACCCCTGTGGATCACCCCTAGTCACTGGTAGTCAACCAGAAAAAGCTCTTTTTATTCCTTCTCTTTGCTTCCCGCCAATCACCCCCTACTTTATCCTTCCTAGAATATTTGCTGTAATGCTATGGAATCATAGTTTGTTAAGCAACCTCATGTGTGGCATCTTGTCAAAGATCTTCTGAAAATCTAAGTACGCAACATCAATTGATTCCTTTGTCTATGCTGCTTGTTATTTTTTCAAAAAATTCAGATCTGTCAGGCAAGATTTTCCCTTGAGGAAACCATGCTGACTACAGCCTATTTTATCAGGTGCCTCCAAGTACCCTGAGACCTTATACTTGATAATCAACTCCAACGTATTCCCAACCACAGTCTAACTGGCCTATAGTTTTCTTTCTTCAGCTCCTCTCCTTTCTTGAAGAGTGGAGTGACATCTGCAATTTTCCAGTCTTCTGGAAACATTTCAGAATTTAGTACTTCTTGAAAAAGCATTACTAATGCCTTAAATCTCTTCAGCCACCTCTTTTGGAACCCTGGAGTGTACACCACCTGATCCAGGTGACTTATAGATCTTCACACCTTTCAGTTTCCCAAGAACCGTCTCCCTAGTAATGGTAACTTCAGTAGAGCTACTAGGACATGATGCTTCAATCCCAATGATAAAGTCGGCACTCTTGATGTTGGCAGTAGGCTTGGAGTGGTGACGAGGAGGGTAACTACGTCATCGGGGTCATCAGGTGGGCACCCTCCTTTGATGTTTTGTTGATAAGCCATGACGTCTCCAGAGGGCTCAACGGTGCTACCTGGTGTCCCAGATACACCCCCCTCAGTTCCGTACCCTCCTGTCTTCATCTTGCAGCGCAATTGTTGTCTTTCCTTTTAATCCAAATCCAGTCGCTGCTTTCTTCTGCTGTATTTGACAAGGACTTGACTGCTTGTTGGAGGGAGACACCCCTCACCCCCACATTCTTCAATAGACTGGTTGTAGATGTAGCAACAAATCCCTTGCATCCCACTTCTACAAGAAAAATCTTGGTCTTCCAGACATTCTGAGCAGTTTCAGTTGCCAGTTCAGAGTACTTGGTCTTTTCCCTCTCATAAGCTTCTTCAACACCATCTTCCCATGGTACTGTTAATTCCACAACACATGCCAGCTTGGCTGTTGTGGACCACAGGACTATGTCTGGCCAGAGTGTTGTAGCCGCAATAGATAATAGACAGTAGGTGCAGGTGAAGGCCATTCGGCCCTTCTAGCCAGCACCGCCATTCATTGTGATCATGGCTGATCATACACAATCAGTACCCCGTTCCTGCACTCTCCCCATATCACAATCAGTACCCCACTATCTATAAGAGCTCTATCTAACTCTCTCTTGAAAGCATCCAGAGACTTGGCCTCCACTGCCTTCTGGGGCAGAGCATTCCACATATCCACCACTCTCTGGGTGAAAAAGTTTTTCCGCATCTTTGTTCTAAATGGCCTACCCCTTATTCTTAAGCTGTGGCCACTAGTTCTGGACTTCAGCGGGAACATGCTTCCTGCCTCCAGTGTGTCCAATCCCTTAATAATCTTATATATTTCAATCAGATCCCCTCTCATCCTTCTAAATTCCAGTGTATACAAGCCCAGTCGCTCCAATCTTTCAACATATGACAGTCCCGCCATTCCGGGAATTAACCTTGTGAACCTACGCTGCACTCCCGCAATAGCAAGAATGTCCTTCCTCAAATTTGGAGACCAAAACTGCGCACAATACTCCAGGTGGGGTCTCACCAGGGCCCGGTACAGCTGCAGAAGGACCTCTTTACTCCTATACTCAATTCCTCTTGTTATAAAAGCCAGCATGCCTTTAGCTTTCTTCACTGCCTGCTGTACCTGCATGCTTGCTTTCATTGACTGATGTACAAGAACACCTAGATCTCGTTGTACTTCCCCTTTTCCTAACTTGACTCCACTTAGATAGTAATCTGCCTTCCTGTTCTTGCCACTGAAGTGGATAACCTCACATTTATCTACATTAAACTGGATCTGCCATATATTTGCCCACTCACCCAACCTGTCCAAGTCACCCTGCATTCTCATAACATCCACCTGACATTTCACACTGCCACCCAGCTTTGTGTCATCAGCAAATTTGCCAATGTTATTTTTAATCCCTTCATCTAAATCATTAATGTACATTGTAAACAATTGTGGTCCCTGCCATTCCAAAAGGGACCCATTAATCACAACTCTTTGTTTCCTGTCAGCCAGCCAATTTTCAATCCATGTCAGCACTCTGCCCCCAATACCATATGCCCTAATTTTGCCCACTAATCTCCTATGCGGACTTTATCAAAAGCTTTCTGGAAGTCCAGGTACACTACATCCACTGGCTCTCCCTTGTCCATTTTCATAGTTACATCCCCAAAAAACTCCAGAAGATTAGTCAAGCACGATTTTCCCTTCATAAATCTATGCTGACTCGGACTGACCCTTCTACTGCTATCCAAATGTGTCATCATTTCCTCTTTTATAATTGATTCTAGCATCTTTCCCACCACTGATGTCAGGCTAACCAGTCTATAATTCCCTGTTTTCTTTCTCCCTCCTTTCTTGAAAAGTGGGACAACATTAGCCACCCTCCAATCAGCATGAACTGTTCCTGAATCTATAGAACATTGGAAAATGATTACCAATGTGTCCATAATTTCTAGAGCCACCTCTTTAAGTACCCTGGGATGCAGACCATCAGGTCCCGGGGAATTATCAGCCTTCAGACTCAACAGTCTATCCAACACCATTTCTTGCCTAATACAAATTTCCTTCAGTTCATCCTCTACCCTAGTTCCTTTGGCCACTATTACATCTGGGAGATTGTTTGTGTCTTCCCTAGTGAAGACAGATCCAAAGTACCTGTTCAACTCATCTGCCATTTCCTTGTTCCCCATAATAAATTCACCTATTTCTGTCCTTAATGGGCCAATTTTGGTCTTAACTATTTTTTTGCTATTCACATACCTAAAGAAGCTTTTACTATCCTCCTTTATATTCTTGGCTAGTTTACCTTCGTACCTCATTTCTTCTTGGTGTATTGCCTTTTTTGTTATCTTCTGTTGCTCCTTAAAAGCTTCTCAGTCCTCCGGTTTCCCGCTCATCTTTGCAATGTTATACCTCTTCTCTTTTATTTTTATACTGCCCTTTACTTCCCTCATCAGCCATGGCCACCCCTTACTCCCCTTAGGATCTTTCTTCCTCTTTGGAATGAAGCGATCCTGCACCTTCTGCACTATTCCCAGAAATACCTGCCATTTTTGTTCCACTGTCTTCCCTGCTAGGGTATTGTTCCATTGAACTTTGGCCAGCTCCTCCCTCATAGCTCCATACAGTTTGTTCAACTGTAATACTGACACATCCGATTTTCTCTTCTCCTTCTCAAATTGTAGGTTAAAACATATCATATTATGGTCACTACCTCCTAATGGTTCCTTTACCTCGAGGTCCCTGATCTAATCTGGTTCATTGCACAACACTAAATCTAGAATTACCTTCTCCCTGGTAGGCTCCAGTACAAGCTGTTCTAAGAATCCATCTCGGAGGCACTCCACAAACTCCCTTTCTTGGGGTCCAGTACCATTCTGATTCTCCCAGTCTACCTGCATGTTGAAATCCCCCATGACAACTGTATCATTACCTTTGCCACATGCCAATTTTAACTCTTCATACACCCTGCATCCAGACTGCAGTTTGAGGGCCTGTAGATAACTCCCATTAGAGTCTTTCTACCCTTAGAATTTCTCAGTTCTATCCATACTGACTCTACATCCCCTGATTCTATGTCCCCCCTCGCAAGGGACTGAATATCATTCCTCACCAACAGAGCCACCCCACCCCTTCTGCCAGTCAGTCTGTCCTTTCGGTAAGATGTATATCCTTGAACATTCATTTCCCAGTCCCTGTCCGCTTGAAGCCATGTCTCTGTTATTTCCACAACATCGTACTTGCCAATTTCCAACTGAGCCTCAAGCTCATCTACTTTATTCCTTCGTGCATTCACATATAATACTTTTAATTCAGTACTCCCCTCTCCTTTCATAACAATTTCTATTTCACTTGGCCATACTGTATGATCTCTTCTTGAGCTTTCTACTCCATTGATTCTGTTGTCCTTTTTAACTTCACTTTCCCTTTAACTCCGTCCTTATATTTCCAGTTCATCACCTCCCCCCACCCCCCCACTACTTAGTTTAAACACATCCCTGTTGCAGTAGCAAACCTGTCTGCCAGAATGCTGGTCCCCCACCTATTAATGTGCAACAATGTCTGGGGGAAACACAAGCTTTTTTCTCCAAGTCCACGTCCATTTTCCAATCCCGAGCAGCATGCAGAATGCTTATATCCTTTGATGTTACTTGGTGCTCTGGAGGTTGGCCTGCTGGTACAAATCGTGTAATGTGGATACTTCCTGCCGATGTTTGTGGGAGAGCGTTTATGGTGGTTTGCCTCTGTTCCAAGATTGATGCCAGCTGTCTGAGAACTTGGTTATGGCGCCAAGTATACCGCCCCCGGCTAAGGTTCATGTTGCACCCTGTTAAAATGTACTTTAGTGATCCAGGTGCTTGACAAAGAGAGCAAGTGGGGTCTTCTCTCCACCACTGGGTCAGGATTTGAGGTGTTAATAGGAGGTCATAAGTGGCTCTGATGACAAAACGTAGCCGAGATCCCTCCATCTCCCACATGTCATGCCAACTGAGCTTCCTCTTTTCCAGGCTCTCCCAATTAGCCCATTGGCCCTGCTTGGCCATTGAAACAGCTCTGGCGTGTCGCTCTGCCTCCTCCTGTCTCCTCACCTCCTCCACCACGAGCCGTCTCTTCTGCACTGCTATTGCCTTGTACCATTGAGGAGCCTTTGGGATGAGCCCGAGACCGGCTCTCCCATGTTGGACTTGGCCAACCACATCCCTGAAGTGAAGAGCAGACTTAGCACTCTGAACGGCTTCAGATGGGGTCCACTTCCTCCCCATTGCCACATCGGGGGCCGCTGTTCGAATAACAGTATCTTCCAATTCAGTGAGGGTAATGATCAACCTTGCTTTGGTGCATTTGTATTCTTTCACGAGACCTGTAATTGGTAATTTCAATTTGCCGTTCCCGTACAGTCCAACAGGACTTAAGCATCGTGGAAGTCCAAGCCACTGTTTCGCGTGTGTGCTGATCACTCTTTCGAGCTTTTCCACCTTTTTGATGGGGATTTCATACACTGTTAAAGGCCACATGAGTCTTGGGAGTATGCCGAACTGGAAACACCACAGCTTGAGTTTTCCTTGCAGCCAGGTCTTGTTGATGCGAGCTATGTACGTGATGATATCCTTTTTGAGTTGTTTAAACTGCTCGGTGTCCTTGAGCTTAGCATCGACCCAAGCTCTTCACCTGCATCTCTGACACAGTTGGGACAGGTGTTCTGTCAGTATGAAATCTTTGATCTGTGACTTGGCCTTTGGCAATGGAGATGCTTCTGCACTTGCTGGGCTTGATCTTCATCCTCGCCTATGTGATGTTTTGATGAAGCTTTTGCAAAAGTCTCTTGATGCAGGGGACAGTTGTCGTCAGTATTGTTATATCGTCCATATAGGCTCGTATCGGTGGTAATCAGTGACCAAACTGTAGCCGTTTTCCTCCTGCAACCCATTTTGAGGCTCTGATAATGAGTTCCATTGCCACAGTGAAGGCCAATGGGGAGATGGTCCACCCCACCATGATGCCTACTTCCAGTGGTTGCCAAGCTGTGGTGAAGTCTGATCTTGTGAGACAAACTTGCAGATCCTGGAAGTAGTGTTTTACCAGATTTGTTATTGTTGCAGGCACCTGAAAGAATTCAAAAGCAGTTGATGCACCATCAATAACTCACTCTGAGACGTAAAGGCGAGATATCGGCTTTTATTGACTGGAGGAAGGAACAAGCAGTGAGTTACCACCATACTATATCCTGGAGACTGAGAGGCCGGGCTCAGGCCTTGATCGCCTTTGTACAGGGGTCTGTGGGAGGAGCCACAGGAGCAGTCATCAGGGGGCATGTCCAGATAGGTATATGTAGTTCACCACAGGAGTGCACAGCAGGGAATGAGGAACTGATCCGTAGGCATTGGCCAGGTCGAGGAACAAGACATGCAAATCTTTTCCTTCTTTCTTTGCTGTCTGGATTTGATACCGTAAGATGCTGGTATGTTCAAGGCATCCCGAGAAACCTACTATGCCAGCCTTTTGGATTGATGTATCAATGAAATGGTTTTGGTAAGTCTTTGTGCCAACATGCTGAAAAAGATCTTGCCTTCTATGTTCAGAAGGTTTATTTGGCGAAACTGTTCAATGGTGGACGAATTCTTTTCTTTTGGGATCAGAACTCCCCCTGCTCTTCTCCAGGCTTTGAGATAACTTGCTTTTCCCACGCAACCCTCATGTTTCTCCAGAGGAATCTCAGAACATCCGGGGTGTTCTTGTAGACACAATACAGAACACCGTTAGGGCCAGGTGCTGATGCTGATCTTGCCTTCTTCACCTCACTCAGCTGGGGAGGGCTGATGTTAAATAGATGTTGTGGGGGTGAGATTGGTGGCATGTCGGCTGGGACATTTCAGAAACATTTCAGAATTTAGTACTTCTTGAAAAAGCATTACTAATACCTTTAATCCCTTCAGCCACCTCTTTTGGAACCCCAGGGTGTACACCATCTGGTCCAGGTGACTAATAGATCTTCACACCTTTTAGTTTCCCAAGAACTGTCTCCCTAGTAATGGTAACTTCACACATTAAGTGACTCCTGCCACCTGGACCTTCCACCATACTCCCAGCGTCTTCTACAGTGAACACTGATGCAAAATACTTATTCAGTTCATCCACCATTTCCTTGTCCCCCATTACTACCTCTCCTGCATTCTTTTCCTGTGGTCCAATAGCTACCTTTGCCTCTCTTTTACACATTATGTATCTGAAGAAACTTATGGCATCCTCTTTTATATTATTGGCCAGCTTACTTTCATATTCCATCATTTCATTCTTAATGACTTTTTTAGTTGCCTTTTGTTGGTTTTTAAAAGCTTCCCAATCCTCTAACTTCCCACTAATTTCTGTTCTATTATATGCCCTCTCCTTGGCTTTTATGTTGGCTTTGACTTCTATTGTTAGCCACAGTTGTGTCTTCTTGCCTTTAGTATACTTCTTCCTCTTTGGGATGTGTATATCCTGTGCCTTCTGAATTAATTTTAGAAATTCCAGCCATTGTCACTCTGATGTCACCCCCACCAGTGTTCTTTTCCAGTCAATTCTGACCAGCTCTTCTCTCATGCCTCTGTAATTCCCCTTACCCCACTGTAATACTGATACATCTGACTAGCTTCTCCTTCTCAAATTTCAGGGTGAATTTGATCATATTATGATCACTTGACCCTGAGAGTTCTTTTAGCTTAAGCTCTCTAATCAATTCTGATTCATTGCTCAACACCCAATCTGGAATAGCTGATCCCCTAGTGGGCTCAATCACGAGCTGCTCTAAAAAGCCATCACATAGGCATTTTAGAAATTCTCCCTCCTGGAATCCAGCACCAACCTGATCTTCCTAATCTACCTGCATCTTGAAGTCCCCCATGACTATTGTAACATTGCCCTTTTGGCATGCATTCTCTATCTCCTGTTGTAATTTGTAGGCCACATCCTTCCTACTGTTTGGGGGTCTGTATACAACTCCCATCAGGGAGATTTTACTCTTGCATTTCATTTGCTCTATCTACAATGTTTCAGCACTTTCTGACCCTATGTCACCTCTTTCTAATGATCTGATTTAATTTTTTTCCAACCGAGCCAAGCCACTCCCTCTGCCTATCCTTTCATTGCAATGTGTATCCTTGGACATTAAGCTCCAAGCTATAATCTTTTAGCCATGATTCAGTGTTGCATACAGCATCAGACCTGCCCATCTGTAACTGTACTACAAGTTCATCTACCTTATTCTATATACTGTGCACATTCAGATACAACACCTTTAGTCCTGTGTTCACTCTTTTCGATTTTGCCCACCTTTTACTTTGCAACTTATCCTTTTGATCTCAATTTTCCGCTATCAACAGCCTCTCATCACTACACATTGACTCTGTTTGTAAACAAGGTACCTCATCTTCACCACGATCACTCCAATTCCCATTTCCCTGTCAAATTAGTTTAAACCCACCCAAACAACTCTAGCCAACCCACCCGCAAGGATTGGATATTGTATATTTATTATTGAGGGTAATGGCCACAGGTGTACTCTGCACTGGGTGTGCATTTCCCCTCCTTCTCCTGACAGTCACCTAGTTACCAATCTCCTACAAGTTAGGGTGTAATCAATCCCTTTTGTTCAGCTGATATCTTCCCCAGAAGAGATCCCAGTGATCCATAAATCTGAACCTGTTTCCTGCACCAGTTCCTCAGCTATGTATTCACCTGGCAAATCATCCTATTCCTACCCTCTGGGGCATGTTGGCACAGGCAACAATCCAGAGATTACTACCTGAGGTCCTGTTTCTCAGCTTTCTACCTAGTTTCCTAAAATCTCTCTTTAGGACGTCTTCACCTTTTCTACCTATGTTATTGGTGCCAACATGCATCAAGACATCTGGCAGATCACCCTCCCTCTTGAGAATGCAAGACATCCTGATCCTGGCACTAAGGAGAAACATACCATACGACTGTCTCTATTACACCCTCATAACTTTGTCTCTGTTCCTCCTGCTAGGGAATCTTCTATCAGCCAACACTGCAGTCCTCTTCACCTCTCTGTTCCTCTGCACCATTGCTCCAGTCTCAATGCCAAAGACCTAGTGTCTGTGACTGTCTCCTGATAGGTCGTGTCCCTCAATGGCATCCAAAGTTGAATCATTATTATTGAGAGCATTGGTCACAGGTTTACTCTGCACTGGCTGTGTATTTCTCCTCCTTATCTTAACAGTCACCTAATTCCCTAGATTGTAGGAGACAGGTGTGACTACCTCCCTGTAGCTCCTGTCTATCACCTTTTCATTCTCCCGTATGAGTCAAAGGTCCAGTTCCTGAATTCGTTCTCTCAGGAGCTGCAGCTTGGTGCACCTGGTGCAGGTGTGCTCATCTGGGAGACTGGACATACGACATTCCACTCACAGTACAAAACTGCCTCTGGACCATTCTCACTAGAGTACTACACCCTAACAGATAATGATGAACAAATAAGAATAGAAAGAGAGAAACCTACCTCACCAAAGCCTGATGAGCCAAGGCCTGCTCCACTTGCACTTGTGCTATTTTTATTGGCCCTTTCTAATGAATCCTACTCATTGATTGGTTGCTGTTCAGCTCAGTAAAACTGCCGGGATGCTCTGCCTTTAAAATCTCGATCACTGCCCTGATCAAAAGCAAGCTCTTTTTATGCACTTCCTGATATCGATTTTCCAACTCAATCTGCCTCGATGCTCTGCTTATTAAACCTTGAGTGTGGACCTGACTGAAAGGCAGCTCTTTTTATGCACTACTTCCTGCTGATTGGTTGCTCCTCAACTCAGAGAAACTGCTGTGATGCTCTGCCTTTAAAATCTCAGTCATCCTCCTGATCGAAAGCAAGCTCTTTTTACGCACTCCCTGGTGTCGACTGTCCAACCTGGAGATATCTGCCACAAAGCTCTGTTTCTTCTGCTTGCAAGCCAGAGGTCCATGAGCCAGTAATCTTTGGAGGATCAGAGGCGGAGAGGGTCTGTAACTTTAAATTGCTGGGTGTCACTATCTCAGAGGACCTGTCCTGGACCCATCATATAAATATAATTGTGAAGAAAGCACAACAGCACCTCAGGAGTCTGTGGAGATTCAGCAAACATCTGCTTCTCCATGTTAATATTTCAAATTGTAGAATATTTCTCAGAAAAGGGACAGAGGTCGAAAAGAGTGATAGTTTTAAGTTGGTGAGAAGGCTGAATAGGAAAAAAAGAGCATCTATGATAGGGTAAGACCGAGGCTACCATAGTGATGAATCGCATTGATCACCCAATCAAATGGATTAATAGTGGCAGATAGAAAGTGATAAAACCAAAAATCATAATGTGTTGCTATTGAGGAACATGCCAACAGATCAGGTATTAATGGAGAGAGTAAAACTGAGTCAATGATACAGATGTATGAGTCAGAGCAGAAAAGGAGCAGGTCTGACACAGACAGAGAAAGCGATTTAACTGAATTTGGAAATGGCTGCAGTATACCCAGACAATAGATGAGTTATTGTTCCCTTGGCCTGCATGGAAGCCAGGTCACAGGGTATATTTAAGGCAGAGATTGAATGGTTCTTGATTGGTGAGAGGAATAGGAGTAATGGGGAGAAGGCAGGAGAACAGAGTTAATTAAAGAAAAGCCATAATTGAATGGTTGTGCAGATCTGGGTAGAATTGCCTCATCCTGCTCCTGTATCCTCTGGTCTCATGGGCCACATTGTAAAGAACCCGCACTCGATCCACAGCAACGACCCTGCATGTCCAGGTGCCTGCCACTTTGATACACCAACCAAATCTTACTCCGAACTGCCTGCCTGTGGCCTCTTCCACTGTAACAGTAAGGGCAAACCAAAGTTCAAGAGTGGCAACTCACTTACCGTCTGGTCACATTACGAGCTGTATCAGAACTGTCCATTCCTGCTATGTCTTCCATCGGTGATATTGACTCGGTTTTTCATGTCCATTATCATAGAATGATTTGCTAGGTATGTCCCACCTCCTACTCCCATGAACCCAATGACCAAACAGTCCTTATAGCTTGTCTCTCTACAACAGTGATCTGATACTATCACTGCTTAATTACCTAATTCAATAACACATATCAACCCCCATCCCATCTCTCAGTTCACTGTGTCCCACTTCCATCCCACAATGCTAATCGTGAAGTAAATTTTCTTGATATTGACGGTAAATCTCTCATTTTCATGCAGGAACTCATTGTGGGAATAACACATATTCCTTTGACTAGTTACTGTGCCGCTTATTCTGGCTTTAAGGATGAGATGGGTACATTTTTTGGACTATAACAAAAGCAATCTTTGGAGGGATTAAGAAGGAAGTCAAGGGAGCCAACCTTATGATCAGTTGTGATATTGGTTGGTTGGTGGGGTTGCTGTTGGCAAAATCTTGCTCCTAATTCTCACATTCTTTCAAGCTGACATTTAAATAGCTCAGTTTTCATTTATTGAGGATCAGTCTTGTAAACCGCCTTTGCTGTCTTAGTCTTGAACCTTTGCCTTTTAAATAGTGTACTTTGCTTATGTTTCAGAAATAGTTATATTCTGCAGCACTGAGAAAATATTTATCCAACCAAAGAGACACAACATCCAAGATATTTTAATATCTCATCTGCATTTATTTAGTGCAAGATATCCTAAGATATTCTTGCAAAGCTCTGGCATTTCACCAGGATTTGTTAGCCCTTCCGAGTGTAATTAGTACTCATTCTAAGATTGACAGTCCAATCTCATCATCAGGATTATTTCTGGCTGCTGAAGTTGCACTTGTTATCACATGCTATAATGTGACTCGTAATGACCTATCACTTGGAGAAGATATCAGAGGGTATCTTATGAACAGTAATATGAAACATTACATTCAGTAGAGGCAGAAAAGTTTGGGAAGGAAGAATATGGCATTAATTTCCATAGGGAAATCTTCTGTACCCTTGACAAAAGAATAGCAGAAACCATGGCTGAATGGATTAAATCAAAAAGAAGCTTTTAGCTTGTTCTTTTAAATTACAACAGATAAGCAGAAAAATCCACATGGAAGTTTACCTGCTGAGTTTAAATACAGATGCATGAACAATTATTCCCAGAATGGCATGACTAGGAAACTGGAGAAACTGCAGATTAGACGAGCAATTATGAACATTGCTGATGAAGTACTGGAGGGCACAATGTCATATTGTGCCAGCAATGGTTCTGTCTGCTTCTGTGACTAAAGGTTGTGAATTCAAGTCCCAGACCAAAAAGCAGTGCAGAAAAATCTAGACTGATAGAGTGCAGCATTGAATAAGCATATTAATGGAAACGCGATCGTAATCTTTGTGCTTTCTCAGGTGGATGTAAATGATCCCAGGGTTCTAACTCAAAGAAAAGCAGGAGAAGTATCTACAGTATCCAGCAAATGTTTATTCCTCGTTCAATATCGCACAGATGTTTTATCTGCTCATTATCATTAAGCTAGGAATTTGCTTTGTGCAATTCAGCTACTGATGTTCCATCACAACAGTATTATGCCCCAAAAGATCTTCACTGGGTGTACATTGCATTGGAATAACCCAAGGTGATAAAAGACATTGTATATATGCAAATTCTTGCTCTTTGTGATTAAAGTAGTCTCTCTAACATTGCAGCTCTGAGGAATCCAATATCTGCAGTAATACTTCCAAAGTATTTGTCTGTTCTTACAGTGAAAATTTCTTTCCAAGATAGTTCAGAAGGCCCTTGGACCCCAAGAGAGGTAGAGCTCCATTGTGGATGACATGTACAAAATATAATTCAGTTACTCCTCTTGCCTAGTCTAACTGCATATTTCAACCCACCAAGAAGGGCAGCAGGCATATGGGATACCACCATGTGCTGGTTAGCCTTGAAGTTAATAATAATGATAACAAAATAAATTATTGTTCCTCTCTTGGTGGTCTGTGTAAATCCTGGAACAGCCTGCCCACTGTGGAACGATGATCACCAAAAGATACAGCAGTTCAAGAAGAAAGTTCATCACTTTATAAGGAGTAAGTGGGAATAGACAAGAAATGATGGTCTTACCAGCAACGCCTGTACATCATAAATAAATTAAGAAAGGGTTTTTGTATCAGAACTTTCAGTGTGTTCATTTATCCCAAAGTTAAGAATTTGCATTTTTATAGCAAACAAGACCTCATCTGAGTCACTACCATCACCTGTGCTTCCTTCTTCATGTGTTCTTGCTGAGTGTCCTCCCACTATTTACTGTACCATCAGCCACCAAATTTATTTCTCCTCTTTACTTAGGTGTCCCAAGCAACCTTAATTTTATGATGATTTAGCCTTCTGTCAACATTCCCAATGGCATTTTCTGATGCAAACACAAAAATGTTCAGTTTCGTAATATACAGAACAAATCCACGACCGTTGGGATGTTGTCCTCCTTTACAGGGTGGTCAGCCTCGTCTCAGGTGATTGTGTTGCGAAGTAGCTCTTTCCTGTCTCTGAGCATGATACTGAACTTTGGATCATTGTGATTCTCTGTCCTATTCTGAATTTGATCTGCCTACATCTGGATTTCACTGCTAATCAAATTATGTGAAATTCAAGCTTCAGAAAATATCCATGAACTTTTTCCAATAACGTCCTAATGCCTTCTAGCATTATCAATAACAAACAGGCCTGAATTAAAGATTCCATTTTCTCTCTCTGGAAATAGTTTTTGAAATGCAGACTGGAGGTGCTGACATTTCCAGGTCAGTGCTTGGAAAGAGGAACTTGCATTGTATGCTTTTGAAGTTTCTCCTTAGCTTTATCAAGCTTTTATGCTCCCCTTCAACTTATCAGTTTTCAAATGCTTAAGTTGTTTAAAAATTCTGGTTCATAATTTCTTTTTTTCCTTTTTTAAGTCTTGTTAGCTCATATTTACATTATGTCTGTTCTGTAACACCACACTCAAGCATATAGCAAATATTCTATTCTTAACCTGCCTTTTGTTTGTCCTTTTCCTTCCCTCATGTTCTACTTTTAAGATGGTGTATGTGTTAGGATTATTGTTTGTTCAGTTTTGAAGTTGAGTGCTCAGATACAGTATATTGCCAGTTGCCTCCACAGATGCTGCCTAAACTGGCAATCATTTCCAGGGTTATTCACCTTTGTTTCCAGAACAAATTATTTTATACTGCAGCAGTACTGGGC
Organism: Hypanus sabinus; assembly: GCF_030144855.1. Taxonomy (NCBI): domain Eukaryota; kingdom Metazoa; phylum Chordata; class Chondrichthyes; order Myliobatiformes; family Dasyatidae; genus Hypanus; species Hypanus sabinus. The sequence continues at coordinate 61,779,740 of NC_082719.1, read as the reverse complement.
TCAAGTCACCGTGCATCACTTCAAATGATGCCATGGTCGCCAAATGTGTGCAGAAGCTCAGAACTCACTGCCTTACTCAAAGCAATGTTTGCATACTTTCCCTGAGGTATTTCCTTAAACAGCTCTCACACCAACAACATTTTCAATCTGTTGTTTGTCCAATTATTGAAAATAAATGTCAAGTTATCCACTGGAGCTTAATAGTTCATGCTGTGGATATCTTTTTGGATTCGATTAACTTTGTGCATTTCCACCATCGCAAGAAAATAAATTACTTTAAGGCCTGATGAAGGGTCTCAGCCTGAAATCTTGACTGTTCATTCCGTCCGTAGATGCTGCCTGATTTGCTGAGATTGTGAAACATTTAGTGTGCTTTGCACAAGCATCAGCAGAATCTCTTGTGTTTAATATTTTATCCAGTCCTTCCAGACCACCCCTACTCTAGAGAGCTAGAAGTGAAAGAAAGATATTCTAACCAGTTTTCCCTTATATGCTTTCATTCCCCAAGACATGTTCAGAATGTTCATTTTATGTAATCAGACATCAGGAGTTACTAGAGAATCAGGCAGATTTTCTCTGGCATAACAATTTTATCCTGAAGTACCTTTACTCATGTTCACGTTAAGCATTTTAAATTATATATACTTCTCCATCCAATTTTCACAGACTAAAATACCCTAGAATAATATCTCAAAAACACCTGCAGGAGTTATCTTTTTCTTCAGCTCTCCATTGATTGTGCTGAAAGTTTAGTCTCTGCAGGCATGTTTATGGGCCACACACAACATCCAGAAACTCTGCTCCAACACGGCTTGCACAGTAGTAAGACAGACGATGTCATGCCCCCACCATACAGTCTCTCTGGGCTTCCAAATCTGATGGTAAGTAGTACACAGGAGTGTAACAGAACTAGCGGATAAGGAAGCTGCCCCGCAGTGACAACTAGCAATCAAAGTGACCAGCACTCCGGTTCCTCCGCATGCCACCAAGGTGGCTGTACCATTGACCCTTTGCAGGAGGTATGGTGTGTGAGGAACATTGCTTATGTTTGGTACACAATAAGGAAAATAACATGACTTTATTGCATTGAGCTTATGATGATCTATGGTTGTTATCCTGGAGAATAGAAGGCTGCTTGTAAAAACACCAAAAAAATTGTGGCTAATTGAAGGTATACAATAGCAACCTGATAATTCCACATGATAAATAGGACTCAAAATAGGACCAAAGAGAGCTGAGATGGAAGAGCAATGGCAAAACTCAATGTCAATAAATGCATGGTGGCCAGTCAGTCATTATGTGCTGTGTCTTTTGATGTGGGTGATCACGGTCTTCCATCTGTCTTTAATCTGAAAAGTTCTAATAAGCTCTTCAAACTTCTGCCTGTCCATCCCTTAATGTAACTCATGAATGCCATGTGCTGTTGACCGCGACTTATTCTTCCATCAGTTTTTCCCATCACCGCATGATGTTTGTGATTCCCTCTCCTCAGTACATGCCCCAGAAATTCCAGCTGCCATTTCCTGATTGATGATATCAGCCCTCTTCCTCATTTTTTACTCTGTCCTTCCACAACATTTTCATCATTCTTTTCAAAAACAACATTTTGGCAGCTTTGTGTCTTCCCTCATTTTGCTTTGATATTGTCCAACATTCGCTTCCATATGTTAGTGTGGAATGAACATAGCACCACATCTCTCTGAGTCTTCTACCCTTAGAAATTATGTTATACTTTGGTATCTTGTTCAAAAAGTTCAAATGTGCGTGTTGCATGAGGGTATGTTATTTTATTAAAAATAGTGTTTAACAAGAAGAATAATATTGTAAAATAACTGAAAATTTGGCTTCTAATTCATATGAAGTACTGTTGGGGTTCTCATAATTCTCTGGAGTTTCAGAAAATCAGAACTTCCTCACATCGCTGCTAAGCAATTAAGATGAGTTGCTTCTATAACGTACCTTACCATAATAATTTACGTTGAAGTAAGGAAAGATTAAGTGGAACAGCATACAGAAATACTGGTTTTGTGTCGTCAGGGCAGAGATTTAGCTTTGTTCCAAAGAGCTGTACATCTGCTGGAGACCAAAGTGAAATGAGTTTCAATGCACTTTTGTTTCTGACATCAAGTCTAGTAGAGTACTAACAGCTCAGGAAGGCTAGTGGAGAAAATGAGATAGTAAATATTCTACAGAGTTTGATAGCAGACTGAAGAGACTACATAGAAATTACAGCACGGAAGCAAATTATTTAAATACACTATCATGGTTAGTGTTTGATGCTTATCCTTCATCAAGTAACCTGAACACTATGAGCTACTCTGTTTCCAAATCTTTTTATTTTCTTTGCTTTCAGCTAGCTGCCTTAAATTATTGTTTTTTTTTATGGTAACAAGCTTCAATCAATTGAGGTGGTCATGTACTTCAGAGCCTTGTGACATATTTGCTCTGGTATCCTGAAGCTTAGGAAAATTTTAAGCAGCCTTAAATAACAGTAGCTTAAGAAATATAATTATCAATTTAGTCAACAAAAATTGATTGCATATCCATTTTTTAAAAGTGTAACATTCACTTTCATGCAGAGTTTCCTTTTCAGTCATGCTAACTCAACATGTTACCAGGCCCTTCTGCTTTGATCCATATTTGTACACCCGACCTGTTCCTGGTGGGTCAGACATGCACTGAGTAATATTGTGGCTTAGTCCACCCCTGCCATATACAGTACATCATAAATTGGAGGCTAAATTCCACACTATGATTGCCATCAATTCACTCACAACTATTAGGAACACATAGTTCTAGTTTTTTGCTTTTTAAATCTCAGTCTGCTGATAGCTAGAGACTCAGGGAAATATTGCAACAAGTATTTTCTCCACGATTTACTGCTGAGATACTCCTCAATAATGACTCTGCCGGTTCATTGCATTACTGGAAATGATGTTATGAATTTGAAGGGATGGACCCTGGCTTTGACCTCCTCATCTTACACCACAGCTGCCAAGCAGAAATACAATGAGATCAAGGAGCCCAATCATGGTAGAAAATGTCTTTGGTCTCTTTAAAATAAGACTTCATTGTCTGCATCATTCTGGAGGTGCCTACCTAGCAGGTGACAAGACTTTAACTTTCACGTTGCATGTCCAGACAGTGGTTAGTGCCATGCAAGGGCCACATGCAGATCCTGAGCTTGAGGGTTATACAGCACTGCATGAAGGCTTCAGCGGCAGAAGGATGAGCGAAACCCAGCTGACTATCCACAGGCTAATTTCTGTACAAAGTGAAGGAGCAGGGGAAACCTCCGCAAGGGCTACGAGAGAGACAATTTTCATCAGGAACCTACTGAATCATCCTATAAGCAGCATACTCGGGTAGTGAAAGTATCCCAGAGGAAAAAAACAGAATTTCCTCTACATTTTGCTGTGTAGTCCAACTGTTCAGAATATACACAGCATTGAATTATTTTCCAATCTTTTAATTTAAATGGCTTGTTACAAGATCCCTTTCTTCCCTAATGAGTGCAACTAGTTGCAGTATTCTGGTGGCCACTTAGAATACAGATTTCACATCAGTTCCACTCTGGTTGGCCAAAAGACTTTGAATGGCTTGGGATGCTGCTCAATATCAATTATAACCAGCCTCTATTTCAGCTACAAAGCAGGCAGGAATACACATAAAAATATTGATTGAATTGTTGTTAAATGAACAAAGATGCTTGAGGGACTAACATTAAGGAAATTAAGTTCATAATCATTCAACCTTGTAAAATACCTCATGAGACATTTATTGAGATCCATTTTAAACCATTGCAGTAACTGACTATTTCAAGGTTTTCAATGGGCCATAACTAATGAAGGCTCAGAAGTAGCAGTGGCAATTTTCACTCAACTTATAACACATAGATAGGTTGATGTTGCATTCTCTATTCTTTCAGAAGCAATTATCTTTCCCCTATTTCTGTTGCTTTCAGCTTCTTGTGCAATAAATGCTCTGAGAGAAAGGCAACATAGAGCAGAAATCCTACCTCATTCTCAACCTCCATCATAAATATAACCCATCTCAGAAATACCATGGTAAGAGGCCAGCATAACTCTAAGCAAAACATCTGGTGGACGAGAGCCCAGACGTACAAATGAACTTTACACTCAATCAGGACAAGATGAATATTGCAGCAAAGGAATTAGTCAAATTAATGCACAATTGTGGTCTTAGGGATAGTACTTATGCAGGTAGCATCATTCTGTTTAGTGACACTGAAAGATTATTTAATTACACTAGCCTGACATACATGACATGAGCACCATTCCAGGCAAAACCGAGTAGGGTCTGCAACAATGACAGCAGCTGCCCCACACTGGTGCAACTTATCCTTCACAATATAACTATTTGCCCCAAAGGAAAATGCACTTGAAAGAGCTTGTAATTGGATTTTATTTTTATAACAAAGCAATATGAAGTAATACATTAATTGTAAATCATATCCCTAGAATTTCACACCCTGATGAACTAGTACTAGATTCTCTGTGTAGCTGCTATCTGGCTGCTAGAAAGCTGCTCCTTTTGTCTTCTGAGTCCAAGGACAGTAGATGTCTCTTTCGTCAGATATGATAGCTTAAGGAGGCTGCTAGGAGCAACTTGCAGTACAAAAATCTCAATTCTGCAATGGTCCCGTTAGGCTTTATTTAAAAACAAAACCAGGGTGACAACTCTGTCTTCTGCTACAGTTGTCACAGAGTGTAGTATTTTGATACACAGAGACAAGAAAAAATCTAATTAAATTTCTCATGAGTTGCAATATGTTTCTCCCTTCTCCAGCCCTTTATCCGTTTCACCAATCGACCTCCCAACTCTTTACTTAACCCCTTCCCCTTCCCCTATCACCTACCACCTTGCACTTCTTCCTCCCCCTCCACCCCTCCACATTCTTACTGTGACTTCCCATCTTCTTTCTCCAGTCCTGATGAAGGGTCTCGGCCTGAAAAGTCAACTGTTTACTCTTTTCCATAGATGCTGCCTGGCTTGCTGAGTTCCTCCAGCATTTCGTGTGCGTTACTTGTTTCATATCGGACTGCGTTTACTGCAGCATTGACTAACAAACTTCCATTAGAGTTGCTGGATGCAAAGGAATATATATTAAAGAAAACACAGTAGTTGTCAAAGCAATGACAATACAATCATATGCGATACAGTCACATACAGAAAAATAACCAAATGAACTCTGACAATAAGCTATATTCCCACCATTGCCAGAGTATATAGCCAACTGAATTTTAAAAATTGATATAACATGCTATTATAATTCTTTAAGATTATCCTAACAAATGACCAAAACGAGTAGGATTTTACAATGGGAACAGTTTGTGATTATCACTTGTGAGATTGGGGTGGTCAGTTATAAAAATCCATTGCACGAGAGTCAAATGTGTAAAATCTGAAGTCCCACTCTAATAATCTCAACAGGCCACAGTATAATTGAACCTTTCTAATGGTCTTGACATTGTAATACATGTAACAGCATTGAGTTACAGTACTGACATACTGGTTACCCATTTATGAAATGAGAAAATGGTTTATTTAATGTGTGATATTTTTAACCTTTACATCTATATTACTGTTACATTAAAATGTGGTTTAACTATTGTTGCAGATTAATATTCAAAGAACATGGAATTTCATCCTAAATTTCTTTCTGTCTGTGTCTTGTAAACCCATTTCTTATGTTTCTCTCTATATTGATTTAAATATTCCAATTTCCATTTCTTTTTTGGTATAGATTCATCTTTGAATTACTAAAAATGTCATATATAGTGAGATCAGTGGAAATAAATTTCAGAAGCAAAGTACAAAATATGTACAGTACTTTTTCTTTATTATTCAATCTGCACATCTGCCTGAGATTGAATGTCTGTTCATTATATATTTTCAAATCAGACTGATTGGGAAAAAATGTCTTGTCATGTATGGACACACACACACACACACACACACACCCTGAGCAACCGTGAACTGTTGCTTGAAAGACTGGGCAATTCCATGCAAGATAAATAAACTCTCAGTGCCCATCACAGGCTGGTGAATCTGTGGAATTCATTGCCACAGACAGCTGTGGAGACTAAGTCATTGGGTATATTTAAAATCAAAGTTGATAGGTTCTTGATTAGTAAGGGTGCTCAGATTATGAGAAGAGGCAGGAGAATGGGGTTGAGAGGGATAATAGATCAGCCAAGATGGAATGGCAGAGCAGACTCGATGGTCCGAAATCCTAATTCTGCTTCTATGTCTTATGGTCTATAAAATAGGATGATCACCTGGAATGTGCATGGGTAGTAATATTTTTGCTATGTTTTCTTCCCCAGATCTAGTTCATTCTAAAATTATATTGTTATATATTGTAAGCAAAATGCTTTGCTAAAAGAGATTTGTTGAGTAAGACCTGGCTGAGATGTATATCTGATACTTCCTGAATTGGTACTTAATAGATAAACAGATTGATCTGAAGGAAACTAGCTGAAAAAGTAACTTACAACTGCAAAAATCAAGGTGCCTTACTTTAAGGAGCTTTTAAAAGAAGTGTTAATCCATTAGAATGAATTATTTTAATCATAAACACAAGGAAATCTGCAGATGCTGGAAATCCAAAGGAAAACACATGAATTGTTGAAGGAACTCAGCAGGTCAGGCAATATCTATGAAAAAGAGTGCATTCGACTTTTCGGGCCGAGACCCTTCATCAGGCTGATATATGGTCTCGCCTTGAGGCATTGACTGTTCCCTCTTTTCCATACAGGTTGCCTGACCTGTTGAGTTCCCCCACATCATTTTAAAGTTCTGCAACACATCATACTTAATTTTGTGGATTTCAATGGGCACAGTAAGAAAACATGTACTAAACAGGAAAAATAAATTTCATGTTAGTTTTCATATCTGCAAGGTATTCTGAAGTGTTTTATAAATGGAGAAGTGCATTTTGATGTTGTAAAATAGAATGAAGAATCAAAATTTAATATAGCAATGACTCACAAACAACAAGGTGATAATAACCTGTTCTACTATTTACTTTTAATAATGTTGTTGGAGGGATAAATATTGGCTAGGGTGCTGAAGTGAACTCTCCCTGCTGTCTATTAAAATAGTGTTACGATTCTTTTACGTCTTCCTGAAAAACTGGATGGAGCCTTTGTTTAACAACTTTGCTAACTCATATCAACTCCCAATAGTCATAAGAATGATTGACATTAACCATATTGTGTTTGATATTAATACAGAATCTTAGAATAATAATCTAGAGATGTGGGTCTATATTCCATCACTGGATGTTGGGAGTTCATTAAATGTGAAATGCAGAACAAACACCTATATATTCTTATGGAGATAAAAATTAAGGAGATCTGGTGCCCTTATCCAGCAATGTGGGTGTTGCATTAATGTCCTGTGGCCCAGAAAATCACACAGTTCAAAGGAAATAGAAAAGGCAATAAATGCCAGCAATCAGTTTGTTACTAAGAAAACAGGAAAAGTACATGAAATATTCTTTGAAATTCTTTTCAATACCATCTGTCAAAGGAAGCAGAAAAGAAAAATGTGAACTGTTATATTTACATTTCAGTTTAACAGCTTACTTGATTATACTAACAATACTGATACCCTTTGGATGAATTTTGTTTTGTAAAATAAGTGGAATCAGAACTATTACGTTGATTGTCGATACAACATGTGTAAGAAAAAAGTCAAATTGCCCATGTTTTCAAATACAATATTCTATAAGCACAGCAAGATAATCTGGTAAATATTAAATGCATTAATTAATAGGATTTACATTTAGCAAACTTCTTTTGAAATGCCATTGACAGCATTATTAAAGAAAGTCTGCAAAGCAATCAAGAATCTGATAAGGTATTTTGACAACCCTGGATGCTTAAATATTAAGTCCTGACGAAGGGTCTTGGCCCGAAACGTCGACAGCGCTTCTCCCTATAGATGCTGCCTAGCCGGTTGTGTTCTACCAGCACTTTGTGTGTGTTGATGCTTATATTAATCTCTTTTTTTATGAATTCTTCCAAGGACAACATTGTATTTTGTATATTAAATTTGCTGTTAAACTACAATTACAGCATTGTCTTGAAGATACAAGAATTTTGAATAAAAGCCATAGAACTAAATTCAGTGAACTCACTTTGTTCGATTTCCTGGATACTTATCCTGAGACTTAATAGAAAGCCTCTTAAAATTATTCAGATGAAATTAATACTGCCTTTTGCCATCTGCAGATATTAAAAAATAGTCTCTTGCTGTGATGGAAATTCGCTTTCCAGGGCCTGAGAGGCTTATTGCTAACCTCAGCTTTCTGAATGACCTTTCCAAAGGGTCAGAATTGTTTGTGACAAAGTTAAACTTCTTGTCGTAAATAAGAATCAGTCTTCAGTACTAACGTAACTCTAAATTGTAAACAGAAATCTGTTTGAGGTTAAAAGGACACCTGGGCTAGCTGCTAAGAGATGCGGCTTACTGTGTCATATTAACATTCGTAAAACATTGGTTGAATGTCTGGAGGATAAAATGACAATTTAGCTCTTTCTGTTCTTGCTGCATGTGGGGTCTGTTAGTGGGTAATGTTTGTGAAGTGTCTGTACAAGGTAAACACAGTAGTGTAGCGATGTGCTACACACAGCGCTGAAATAACGACATGCAGTTGGTAAGTCATTTGGAGCCTAGTTTATTCAAACTTCGCAGCGCTGGCATTTAATCCCTAGCGTCCGCCCTCTCCGGGCGGAAATAACATCAGAGGTTCATTACCAAAGTCTCCCCCGTGTGCTGGCTATTTGTGAGCCAGTTCGCCTGCGCAGAAAGTGGGTCACCACATAAACCCCTCCCCCCCCACCCACAGAACCAGCGACACATCCCCCAATGTCCACAGTCTGGATCAGCCTCTGTATGGGAGGTCTGCCTCTGCACCACAGCGTCTGAAGCTCGACCAGCTGCGCCAAGTCCACATGGGCTGGTTTGAGTTGGTCCACCGTGAAAACCTCCTCTCCCCCCCCAATGTCCAGAACGTACATGGACCCGTTGTTGTTGATCACCTTGAATGGCCCCTCGTACGGCCACTGTAGCGGTGCCCGGTGTCCGTACAAACCCAAACTTACAGTCCTGCAGGTCTTTGGGTACATGGGTCGGGGTCCGTCTGTGCTGTGAAGTTGGTACGGGGGCCAGGTTGCCGAGCCTTTCACATAGCCTGTCCAGGACTGCTGCGGGTTCTTCCTCTTTCCCCCTTGGGGCTGGTATGAACTCTCCCAGGACAGCCGGGGTGCACCGTACACCAACTCGGCTGACGAGGCGTGTAGATCCTCTTTGGGCGCTGTGCGGATTCCAAGCAGGACCCAGGGAAGCTCGTCCACCCAGTTAGGTCCTCTCAGGCAGGCTATGAGAACCGACTTCAAGTGATGGTGGAAGCATTCCACTAGTCTGTTCGACTCTGGGTGGTAGGCAGTAGTGTGGTGTAGCTGCATTCCCAACAGGCTGGCCACAGCCAACCACAGGCTGGAGGTGAACAGGGTGCCTCTGTCGGAGGTAATGTGGGCCGGTACCCCAGGTTGTGATCAGTGCTCGGGCGCATGAATCGGATGATGTGTCAGTGAGCATCTGGCCACCTTGTGAACCGGTCTACCATAGTTAGGAGGTACCGCGCTCCTCAGGACACCGGTAGGGGACCCACGATATCCACATGAATGTGGTCGAACCTCCATTGGGTGGGTTCGAACTGCTGTGGCGGGGCTTTAGTGTGCCGCTGCGCCTTGGCTGTTTGGCACTGCTTGCGCATTCTGGCCCATTCACTGACCTGCTTGCGAAGTCCGTGCCACGCGAACTTGCTGGAGACTAGCCAGACGGTTGTCCTGATAGAAGGGTGCGCCAAACCATGTATGGAGTTGAAAACTCACCGCCCCCAGGCTGCTGGAACGATGGGGCGAGGTTGGCCGGTAGCCACGTTGCACAGGAGGGTCCTCTCAACTGGGCCTACGAGAAAGTCCTGCAGCTGCAAACCCGAGACTGTGGTCCTGCAGCTGGGCATCTCGTCGTCTGCCTGCTGCACCTCCACCAGTGCTGCATAGTCCACCCCCAGGGACAGGGCCTGGACAGCTGGTCTGGAGAATGCGTCCGCCACAACATTGACTTTACCCAAGACATACTGGATGTCCGTCATGTACTCCGAGATGTAGGACAGATGTCGCTGCTGGCGAGCCGACCAGGGATTGGACACCTTCGTGAACGCAATGGTCAACGGTTTGTGGTCCGTGAACGTGGTGAACAGCCTGCCTTCTAAGAAGTACCTGAAATGCCGGATTGCCAGATACAGTGCCAACAGCTCCCGGTCGAAGGCACTGTACTTGAGTTCAGGTGGTCGTAGGTGCTTGCTGAAGAATGCCAAGGTTGCCAGCGCCTCTCGATGAGCTGCTCCAGCACCCCACCGACTGCTGTGTCAGATGCGTCCACCGTGAGGGCGGTCGGAACGTCCGTTCCGGGGTGCACCAGCATCGCGGCATCTGCCAAGGCTTCCTTGGCTTTAACGAAAGCGGACATGGCCTCCTCGTCCCAAGTAATGTCCTTCCCTTTACCCGACATCAGGGTGTACGAAGGGCACATGATACGAGCTGCTGAGGGGAGGAAACGGTGGTAGAAGTTCACCATACCAACGAACTCCTGCAGGCCTCTGACCGTGTTGGGCCGGGCAATGTGACAGATCACATCTACCTTGGCGGGCAGAGGCATTGCCCTGTCTTTGGTAATCCTGTGGCCCAGGAAGTCGATGGTATCGAGACTGAACTGGCATTTGGCCAGGTTGATCATGAAGCCAAAATCACTCAGGCGGGAGTAGAACTGGCGGAGGTGGGACAGATGCTCCTGATGACTGCTGCTGGCTATAAGGATGTCGTCCAAATAGATGAACTCGAAGTCCAGGTCGCGTCCCACCACGTCCATTAGCCGCTGGAACGTCTGTGCGGCATTCTTCAGGCCGAACGGCATTCAGAGGAACTCGAACAGGCCGAATGGGGTGATGAGTGCTGTTTTGGGAATGTCTTCAGGGTGCACCGGGATTTGATAGTATCCCCAGACGAGGTCTACTTTGAAAAAGATTCTTGCCCCGTGCAGGTTTGCTGCAAAGTCCTGTATGTGTGGCAAGGGATAGCAGTCTGGAATCGTAGCCTCGTTCAGTCTACGGTAGTCGCCACATGGTCTCCAACCCCCGGCTGCTTTGGGCACCATGTGCAGGGGGGAGGCCCATGGGCTGTTGGACCTCCGTATGATCCCCAATTCCTCCATCCTCTTGAACTCCTCCTTCGCCAGGCGGAGCTTTTCCAGGGGGCGCCTTCGTGTGCGGGCGTGGAGGGGTTATCCCTGGGTCGGAATGTGGTGCTGTACCCCGTGTCTAGGCATGGCTGCTGTGAACTGCGGTGCCAGATTCGATGGAAAGTCCGCCAGGATTCTGGTGAATTCATTGTCCAACAGTGTGATGGAGTCCAGGTGTGGGGCCGGCAACTTGGCTTCACCCAGAGAGAACATCTGGAAAGTCTCGGCATGTACCAGTCTTTTCCCTTGCAAGTCGACCAGCAGGCTGTGAGCTCGCAAGAAGTCTGCCCCCAGGAGTGGTTGGGCCACGGCGGCCAGTGTGAAGTCCCACGTGAACCAGCCGGCGCCAAACTGCAGCTGCACTGTGCGGGTGCTGTAGGTCTGTATCGTGCTGCTGTTTGCGGCCCTCAGGATGGGTCCTGGCTTCCTGTTGCGGGTGTCGTACCCCGTCAGGGGCAAGATGCTGATCTCCGCTCCGGTGTCGACCAAGAAGCGGCGTCCCGACTGTTTTTCCCAGATGCACAAGAGGATATCCTGGTGGCCAGCCGCCATTGTCATTAGCGGCAGTTGGCCCTTGCAGGGCGGGTGACAATGGCAGGCTTTTGTGCCCCACCGCTGGTGGTAGAAACACCACTGTTCACTGGCCTCCTCACTCCTGCCCCTGTTTTGTGTGCGCCCCCCGCCGGGCCTGGTCTGGTCTGCTGTTGGGCGCGTGGCTTGGTAATCTGATCGACGGATGCCACACTCTCCCTCTTGGCTTTCCACAGCACGTCTGCCCAGGCCACCACCTTCCGGGGGTCACTGAAATCTGCATCGGCCAGCAGCAGATGTATGTCCTCGGGCAGTCGCTCTAGGAACGCTTGCTCGAACATAAGGCAGGGCTTGTGTCCGTCAGCCAGGGACAGCATCTCGTTCATCAATGCTGACGGCAGTCTGTCTCCCAAACCGTCCAGGTGAAGCAGGCGGGCACCCCACTCACGCCGTGAGAGGCCAAAGGTCCCAATGAGCAGGGCTTTGAATGCTTCATATTTGCCTTCTTCCAGGGGCAACTGTATGAAATCTGCAACCTGGGCGACCGTCTCCTGGTCAAGGGCGCTCACCACATGGTAATAACACGTGGAATCAGAGGATATCTGCCGAATCTGGAACTGGGCTTCTGCTTGGCTAAACCACACGCGTGGTCGCAGCGTCCAGAAAGTCGGCAGTTTTAGCGAAACTGCGTGAACAGATGAAGAGTCAGTCATCTTTGGTTCAAATCCCATTTGGACCGTCGGGGTCACCAATGTAGCGATGTGCTACACACAGCGCTGAAATAACGACACGCAGTCGGTAAGTCGTTTCGAGACTAGTTTACTCAAACTTTGCGGGACTGGCATTTAATCCCTAGCACCCACCCTCTCTGGGTGGAAGTGACATCAGAGGTGCATTACCAAAGTCTCTCCCCACATGCTGGCTATCTGTGAGCCAGTTCGCCTGCGCAGAAAGTGGGTCGCCACAGTAGGTCCATTATTGTCCATCTGTAAATAACTGTCTGTTGGTCACTTTGAGAGCTGGGTTAATGGATTCTTTCTTAGTGTCTGCATTTGAACTTATTTTTTATGTGTGTAGATGTTAATGTCCTTTTATAAGTGCAAAGCAATGCTGTGTTCTGGCGGACAATGTGTAATTGATTCATGAGGGTATGCTGAACACTGTCTTAATGGACATGGGATGTATTTGAAAAAGTACAGGCTGTATTGGGACAAAAGATCAAAGTGTTTGCCTGTTCCATGGGTGCTCTGTGCTTGACAAACTTGTATTTATTAGGGTGCCTTTCCTGGTTTCACCTGCCTTCAACCAACAAAAGACACACTTGTGGTTTCACAGTGAGTCAGAATTCTGAGTCCCCCCAACAACAGCGACAATCAAACGGTGACTAAGAATCGTGAGTTTTGAAATCTTTGTGACTTGCTATGTGAGTGGTTTATTATTTTACAGATGTGAGCTTCCTACGGTAGATTAGTATTAATATGAATATTTGCATTGATACAAAATGTGTTTTTGATCTTGCAAAGGATCACATTCATTTATAAAGTTTTATCATTTAATTATGTGAAAAGTACAAAATTACAGGAAGCTGCTCTACAGGCAGATTTACAGATATTTTTATCCTTGCTTATTTGAAATCTCATCTGTCTAGCCTGTTGCTGGGCAGATGACAATTATAGTGATAGCTGAAATTGGAGCTCATTCACCAAAAGGTGAAGATACATAATTAAAATTCTCTCCCTCACTTTGAAACAATCATTCATAATAGTAGATGCTATCCAATTTGGAAAACAAATGAAAACATCCTTTTTCACTAATCCATCTTAAAGAGGGGACACTTAGTTCAAATAATCAAGAAATACTATCACAAAGAAAGATCATTTCAAAACAGGATACGGAGTGCATTGAGGTGTTTTTTATTGTGATATAATACAAAGAAAGCTTCTTAGAAGCTGGAGAGGTCTAAAGTTCAGGGTAAATTTATCATCCAAGTACATATATGTCACTATAATCAACCCTCAGATTCATTTTCTTGCAGGCATACTTAATAAGTCCTGGATAGAATAATAACCATAACAGAATCAGTGAAAAATCACACCATCTTGGGAGTTCTACAAGCTTGCAAAAGAAAACAAACTGTGCGAGTACAAAAAGAAAGAAACAATAATAATAAATAAATAAGCAATAAATATTGAGAACATGAAATGAGAAGTTCTTGAATGTGAGTCAGTAGGTTGTGGAAACATTGCAATGATGGAGCAAGTGATGTAGAGTGACATTATCCCCTTTGGATCAAGATTCTGATTGTTGAGTGGCAGGTAATACCTGGTGGTGTAAGTCCTGAGGCTCCTGTACCTTCTTCCTATTGGCAGCAGTGAGAAGAGAGCGTGTCCTGGATAATGGGTGTCCCTGATGATGGATGCTACTTTCCTGCGACAATACTTTACGTAGATGTTATGGCACCACTCAGCCAGATTTTCAATCTCCTTTCTATATGCTGATTCATCACCACCTTTGATTTGGCCCATGACAGTAGCATTGTCAGCAAGCTGGAATATGGCACTGGAGCTGTGCTTGCCCACACAGTCACTAGTGTAAAGTGAGTAGAGCAGGGGACTAAGCACACAGCCTTGTGGTACATCTGTGCTGATGAAGACCATGGAGGAGATGTTGTTGTAAATCCAAATGGACTGGGGTCTACAAGTGAGGAAATTGAGGATCCAATTGCAGAAGGATATATAGACACAAAAGGTCTTGAAGTTTATTGATCAGTTTTAAGGGGATGATGGTATTGAATGGCAAGTTGTGTTCAGTAAAGAGGATCCTAGTGTATGCATCTTTGTGACCCAGGTCTTCCAGGACTGAATGATGAGCCAATGAGATGACATCTGTTGTGGACCTGTTGCTCCGGTAGGCAAATTGGAGCAAGTGCAAGTTGCTCCTTGGGTAGGAGTGGTATGTTTCATCACCAACCTCTCAAAATGCTTTATCACTGTGGATGTAAGTGCTACTGGTCATTGAAGAAAGTTACTAAGTTCTTCTTCGGCATCAGTATAATTGGAGCCTACTTGAAGCGGCTGGGTACCTCAGACTGATGAAGCATGAGGTTAAAGATCTTAGTGAACACTCTAGCAGGGGTCTTCAATACTTGGCCAAAAACCCTGTGGGCTCACCCTCCTCCTGTAGGCTGCTCGCACGTTGGTCTCAGAGACTGAAATCACAGGAACATCAGAGGGTGCGGGAGTTTTCGTGACGGTTCCTCCATATTTTGATGGTCAAAGCGAGCATAGAAGGCATTCAGCTCATCTGGAAGTGAAGCCCTGTTGTTGCCCATGTCACTTGATTTTACTGCATAAGAAGTGATAATATTCAAGCCCAGCCACAACTGTTGACCATCATTCACTGATTCAAGTTCAGTTGTGGAATTGCCACTTCACCCATGACAGGACTTTCTGAAGACTGAACCTGGATCTCTTGTAACTTTAACACCTCTGATTGTGGATCTCATGGTTCATCCAGGGCTTCAGTTTGGGGAAGACTGAATGATTTTGTGAGACACACTCAACTACAACTGTTTTAACGTTACATGACAACCATGGTGCATTCATATAGATTCACAGAGGAGTCCTTGAACACGGCCCAGCCCACCAACTTGAAGCAATCCCATAGCTGCTCATCGGCCTCCCATTACCACACCTTTGTTGTCCTAATTTCTAGCACTTTGCTTTTTAGCCTCTGCCTGTATGCAGATAGAAGGACCGCCAAGTGATCAGGTCCATGTATCAGAAAGTTGCTTGAACTTCTGTTCTTTCATCATGGGATGCATTGTTTTTTTTTTGGCTTCACTGTATCTTCCACATAGACTTCAGAATTCCCTACTTTGCTGGGCTTATTGTGTATGGTCATGCACTTTGGTGGAAGAAATAAATGAGCAGACTATTTTTTAGATGGGGAGAGAATTAAAAATGCAAAGATGCAAGGGGACTTGGCACTCCTTGCGAAGGATACCCTAAAGGTTAACCTCCAGGTTGAGTCAGTGGTGAAAAAGGCAAATGCAATGTTGGTATTCATTTCTAGAGGTATAGAGTATAAGAGCAGGGATGTGATATTGAGGCTTATAAGGCACTCATGAGACCACACTTGGAGTTTTGTGTACAGTTTTGGGCTCCTTATTTCAGAAAGGATATACTGACATTGGAGAGGGTTCAGAGAAGATTCACAAAAATGATTCCTGGAGTGAAAGGGTTATCATATGAGGAACGTCTGACAACTCTTGGGCTGTATTCTCTGGAGCTCAAGAGAATGAGGGGGGATCTCATAGAAACGTTCTGAATGTTAAAAGGCCTGAACAGATTAGATATGACAGTTATTTCCCATGGTAGGGGTTTCTAGGCCAAGAAGGCACAACGTCAGGATTAAAGGATGTCCGTTTAGAACTGAGATGTGGAGAAATTACTTTAGTCAGAAGGTGATAAATCTGTGGAATTTGTTGCCACAACTGGTTGTGGAGGCCAAATCATTGGGTGTACTTAAGGCAGAGATAGATAGGTTCTTGATGAGCCAGGGCACCAAAGGGTGTGGGGTGAAGGCAGGGGAGTGGGGATGACTGGAAGAATTGGAACAGCCCATGATTGAATGGCAGAGCAGACTCGATGGGCTAAATTGCTCACTTCTGCTCCTATATTTTATGGTCTTATGGTCTATTCTTCCAGTCATTGTTCTTTGCCACATTACTTTGAAGGTGTTTGAACCCTGAGAGGTGATTTATGTGAAGCTTTCAAACTGATGAACTGAATACAACAGTTATGGGTGGTTATCCAATTACAAAGGATATGATACTTGTATTCTAATTCAGAATCAGAATCAGGTTTAATATCACCAGCATGCTACATCTTGTGAAATGTGATATCTTAGCAGCAGCAGTACAATGCACTACAGGATAAACATAGAAAAAATAAATAAATGCATTATAGTAAGTATGTATTTGTATAATAAATAGTTAAAAATAGAAGTGAAAAAGCAGAATAAAAAAAAGTGAGGTAGTGTTCACGGGTTCAAAGTCCATTTAGAAATCAGATGGCAGAGAGGAAGAAGCTGCTCCTGAATCACTGAGTGTGTGCCCCCAGGCTTCTGTACCTCCTATCTGATGGTAGCAATGAGAAGAGGGCATCTCCTAGGTGATGGGAGTCCTTAATAGTGGACACCACCTTTCTAAGGCATTGCTCCCTTGAAGATGTCTTGGATATTATGGAGAATAGCACCCATGGTGGAGCTGACTAAGTTTACAACTTTCTGTTGCTTCTTTTGATCCTGTGCAGTCGCCTCCCAACACTCTCCCCACTGCCACTTAATAAAGTAGCCACTGAGTGAGGTAGTGAAATAGTATAATTGCATCTCTTTCAATTAAAGATTCTAATCAGATAGATTATTTCCTTGATTGTTCCCCAGTACTGTAACATTCTCCTTAATCTACAATGCCTTTCACACTGCGTACTCCCTTTCTCAACCCTCCCTGGACAAATTGCATCCATTACTATTTTATATAACTTGTCATCCCCATTTTTAGCTGGTTGCTATTATTACACCTTCTTAATACCATTTGGTCAATTCCATTTGCAGCTTACCAACCTAGTTTAGTATGCTTCCCACATTTACCTGCATGCACAGTAAGCACACCCTATACTGCCTTGTACTCTTTACTCAGTTCAGCCCTATCCAAAAACTTCCTGCTTTGTCTTTGGGTGTTAGTTATCTCTCCTGATGATTGTTTGCAGTATTTTTCTCCTTTTCAGTTCTACTTTCTTCTGTCCATTTCCCTGGCAAATTTGCCTAAATCTCCCTCCTTTGCACTACAAGCCTCACCCTCAACAACTCTATTTCTAAAATCACTGGTGCTTGGCACAATGAGTAATCTGGATATTGCTATGTTTGAGATGCTGATTTTTTAATCATTTTCATAATTCCATAAAATCTACTTGCAGGGTAGGTTTCGTTATCTACTCTTGTCATTTGTGGTGATGTAGACCATGATTTTTGGCTGCTCATCCTTCCTCCACTGCCCACCAAAGATTTTCCCTAATGACTCTGTGATATCCTTAACCATGTTACCAGGCAAGGAACATAACAAAGTTTAAAGTTCCCATTTCAAAGTAAATTTATTACCAAAGTGCATAAATGTCACCATATACTAACCTGAGATTCATTTTTTACATACTATCCCAGTAAGTACAAAGAAACAGAATAAAATCAATGAAAAACCATATGCAACTAGATGGACAAATGACCAATGTGGAATAGACAACAAACTAAGAAAATGTAAAGATAATAAAAAACAAACAAAATAATAATAACAAATAAACAGCAATAAATATCAAGGACATGAAATGGAGAGTTCTTGAAAGTAAGTTCTTAGGTTGTGGGATTGGCGCAATGTTAACATGATTGAATTTATCCCCTCTGGTTCAAGAGCCTTATGGTTGAAGCATAATAGCCATGCCAGGATTATTTCTGCAGCCACAGAAACACTTATGTGTTCCATTTACTATACTACCCTCTGTATCCATCAATCTCTTGACCCTTTTCTCTTCCATTCATGCCAAGGATTTAATATATGATGCCCTCAGAAGTCTCCAGGAGTACCGGCCCGTCCTTTCTTTTTTAATCTTTCTGGGGATTAACCGTTATTTCTCCATCTGCATTCACTTGAGCTGTGGCAGGAATATCTCTTATAAAGCTCCATCTATGAAAGATTCTGCATCAAAGGTAAACAGTGCTAATGTCACCTGGCATCTAAACTCCTCTAGGTGCTTAAACTTGTCCAGAACACAGAATGCTTTCAAAGTCAAGGCAGGCATTCCCCTGATATGATATGCTCTGCTACACCTCTGATTACTGGATGAGCTCAAGCAGGATATAGAATATACTTCAAATAATAATATTGGTCGTTTACTTAGTTCTTTTCCATGCCTTCATGAACTTTTCAATCTCCTGGGTCTCTGATTAAATCTTACACTTGTTTCTCATCATTCTTTCAAATTCATGAAGAGTTTTCAAAGCTCCTTTCAAATGCACATTATATTAAACATTAATGTCCAATCTATGGATAGTTATTCCTTGCATTAACAAAAAAATGTATCTCATTTTTATTGTATACTTTGAAGTACCCATAGGAAAATTAAAATGAAATCTATATTCATAGCTTGCTCAAATATATCTGTGAATTTAATTATCAATTAATTGCCTTTACTATAACTTTAAAGGAAATATTAATTTTTTAAAAAAATTGCCTTTTTCTTTACAGTATTAACGTTTGACATTTTAACTGCACTTCCAAAGCCTGTGAATATTTCTCTTTCATAAGTTGCTTAGAGAACTCTATGGTAAGCCACGTTCTTGAGTTAATTGGTTTGGTTTAGCAGTGAATTTGGAAAATTCATCAGACATTTTTATTACAAATATATTAAATTAGAAGAATTCTAATTCTTAAAATTAGATCGTTCTGGGGATGTTTAATAACTTCCTGACATCATACTTTGCCCATCAAGATATTCATACTACTCAGAGGGAAGAATTGTGAAATGATGCTCACATACTGTATTTGGAAATGCCTTCAAGAAGCTTACGGATTCATCTTGGTCAAGCTTAGACTCTTCTGACATCCTTCATTTGATTACCCTTTTTACTGGATAATTTGCAGAAATAAATCCCCATCCCTTCAAACGAATAATTGTATAAAAATTGAAGTGTCAGGGCTAATCCAGATGTATTTCATGTCCTTATATTGTACAGCTTAATATCTTAGAGGTACTTGTTTACTAATTGTACCAAAAATTGAATTAAAGACAGCATTGGGTGCAGACTACAGCATTTACAAGAAACGGTCGGCTGAAATAAGCCAGAGGCAGTGCTCCTTAACAGCAGTATTGTTTTTACCGATGAATTCTTTACAAACTTCACTAAGGATTAGCATCACCACAGGGAAGAATTTTATTCAAGAAATATTTATAGCTGCACTGAAAAAGTAAAAATAGTACCATCAACATTCATTATCTGTGAATAAAAACGGAACAGTTATAGATGTGGATAAACCCGCAAAAACTTTGCAAGGCTGCGGGAAGACACGCTGCTTGTGATGCTCCCTGAGCAAACTGTGGATCCGGGGAGAACGGCTCATTAAACTTTTCTGCCGTAGGATTCCGAAATATGTGCGCTAATTTTCTTTAAATTTCCCACAAATTGTTCTAATGAAAACGATAACACGGTGAGAGAAATATATTAGTATCGCTTCCAACCGGATCCAAAGCTGACTGTGCACTCTAACAGTTTTTTCTCTTTAGGAAGTGCAGGAGATATAAGGGCAGCAGAACATCACTCATACCATCCCGAACATCTCACTCTCAAACTCGTCCTTGATGCTAGCATGGGCATTAACACAACCCTCTACTATTGATACCTTCTTCCTGTTCCATCAATGCAAACACTTCTGTCATGGGATTAACTGAAATCAACTGTTCTCGTCAGCATCAACAGGTGTTTCATTCACCTGGAGCCGAACCGCGGCACTACACACCACGTCCGGTGTACTGTTGTGTGCTTAACACGGTGAAACGACAGGTCTCATTCATCATTTATCAGGCAGTGCTAAAAGTCTGCGCTACTATGCCTTGACTGACTGGGGTGTAAAGGTGCAAAGTCAGGCTCAGCTGCAACCTCAACTTTAAGATCAATCTAATCGCCTCTAAAAAAAAAGGGGGGGGGGATATTATGGAGAAGGGAGCAACTCCAGGGCTGCCATCTAATGCAATCACTACCCTAACCTTTCTATTTCACTCTCACAGATAGATAGTTAGATGGAAAGATAGATAAATAGATAGAAAGAGAGCGAGGGAGGGAGTGGTTCAATAGCCCCTCACACAGGAAGTTTGGAATGAAAGGGTCACTTTAAAAACGGACGACATCTGAAATATCCCGCTCGAAAACATGGTGGAAATCGACTCTCATAACTTTCAAGAGGATAAGGAGGGGAGGGGAGAATTCCAGAGAATTGGTGGTACCGGCACCAGTTGCTTCTTTCTGTGCATGTTTCCCTGATATCTGAGTGGGTCAGCGGGATAATCCTTCCTATGCCGTTTCACTGCATGTTTCCCTGATGTCGGAATGGGTCAGCGGGATGATCCGCTCACCAAGCTGTTACATCAGTTGGCTGCTACCATTTCTGTAATGGTCTGTGGTATTTCAATGTATAAAACACTGCTTCCGTTCCCAGTACCTGGGGACACGCGCACTTCAAGCATCAACCCCAACTATCTACACCCACTTCCCCGTCCAAAAAAGCCTGCACAGTTTTGATCAAACAACATACGGGGCTCTTTTAAAATAGAAATTAAAACTTAAAATAGAAAACGCATTAATAACTTTCGGACTCACCGGCGTTCCTCAGTTTTTTGTTCCTGTAAACTGACAAAATGACGAGTAGGTTCCCCAAGATATCAATCACGATGGTAAATATGAGCAGTCCGGCTAGAGTGTTCGCCACCCAGGCAGGGCGATCGAAATTGAACGCATCGGGTCCCGAGCCAGAACTGTTAAAACGGCTTATGTTCCGATTCATTTTGGTTGGATTCTGACTTGGCACGACGATTTCAGATTCTAGGAGGAAAATGATCAACCATGCAATCTGAAGCCTGTCCGGCTCAGATTCACAATTGGTCACCAGCACTGAAATTGATCAAGGTAACCTCCATCTGTTTCTATTATGATTCATCTTCACATTTTTTCATTGAAAAACTAGAGCTATCTAACTTTTTTTGTGGAAGTGTCTAATCTTTAAGACGCTGGACTTTTATATCACTCGGTCTCCCCATTACAATGTTAGTTAGTGGAATTTCGCGTTTGCTGCCCGCTCTGTCATCCCGTGACGCGTTCTTGCGGCGAGGCGGTGTGGAAGGCCGCCTCTTGGTGGTGGAGGGAAGGAGCAGCTTCGATTTATGGTCACATTGCACGATTCACAGATCACAGCCCGGCGCTTCCCCAGCCTGCAGCCTTCGTTATTCATTCATTTCACTTGCTGTTCATTCATACATGTACATACATATAAAAATGCCTTTGTTCCATTGCCACTCATTTAATCTTTTCATTCATCTCTGCCGATTTATCGAGGCAATAATATAACACAAACACAAGAAATTCCGAAGAAATCTTGAGCAACACAAAAAATATCGGAGGGACATCAGCAAGTCAAACAACATCTCTCTGGACGCTTTAGATAAGGTTCTAACATCAGAGGTGCAGGGGGACTTAGGAGTCCTTGTGCAAGACTCCCAGAAGTTTAATTTACAGGTTGAGTCTGTGGGCAAAAAAAGAGCAAATGCAATGTTGCCATTTATTTCAAGGGGAATAGAATATAAAAGCAAAGAGATAATGCTGAGCCTTGAGAAGACACTAGTCAGGCCACACTGGGCGAATTGTCAACAGTTTTGGGCTCTATATCTCGGAAAGGATGTATTGTCATTGGAGAGAGTCCAGAGGAGGTTCACGAGGATGATTCTGGGAATGAAGGGGTTAACATATGAGGAACGTTTGACGGCCTTGGGCCTTTACTCTCTAGAATTCAGAAGAATACGTGGGGATCTCATTGAAACACACCGAATATTGAAAGGACTAGACAGGGTGGATGTGAAGAGTATGTTTCCTTTGGTGAAGGTATCCAGAACTAGAGGCACAGCCTCAAAATTGAAGGGCAAACTTTTAGAGCAGAGATGAGGAAGATTTTGTTTTGGCCAGAGAGCAGTGAATCTGTTCAATGCTCTGCCACAGACTGCGGTAGAGGCCAGGTCCATGAATATATCTAAAGCGGAAATTGATCGTTTCCTGATCAGTCAGGGCATCAAAGGATATGGTGAGAACGTAGGTGTATGGGGTTGAGTGTGATCCGGAATTGCCGTGATGGAATGGAGGAGCAGACTTGATGGGCTGAATGGCCTAATTCTGATCCAATGTCTTATGATCTGGTGGTCTTCATCGGGACCTTTCGTATTAATTTAGTTTATTTGACTATTCATTCGGATCTGCACTAATTTTGAACAAGTCATTTCATGCAGATTTATTTTGGTAAAGATCCTATTTTAACTGGAGTCACTGAATCATAAAATAAAGATACCAAATAAACAGTTTGTTTCCCCCCAGGAAATCCAGATAAAAGCTTTCTTTGAAACTATTGTGCGGGAGATTTGTGTACAAGTTGCTTGGTTAAGTCTTATGTTCAATTTGTATGATTCTTAAGTTCTTCTTTATCTGTCCATGTACACATCTTCCCCCAACCCCCCCCCCCCACGCACACACACATACACACTTAATAAATGGGCTATGTCCTTGCAGCAATGCGCAGCAGCAGATAGAGTGAATCATCGACCTTCGCAGAGGATACTAGCTGCGGTAGTGGTGAGTCTGTCAGAGACATCAATTGCATCCGTTACTTCTGGAGCAGGTTCATCGACATCGGTGCAGATTGGGGAACCCCTTTGCTGAGCACCTTCACATTGACTGCCGCAAAACACAGGATCTCCTGTTGTCCACCAATTTCAGTGAGACATCCCATTCCCATTCTGACATTGCCACGAAGTGGCTACCCTCAAGTTGGAGGAGCAACACCTCATTTTTCTGTCTGGGTAGTCTTTAAACTAATGGAATGCACACTGATTTCTCTAACTTGCAGTAATTTCTACCTCCCCCCACACACACACACTTTTCCCTTTTACCATTACTCATTTTGGTTACCATCTTTGCCTCACCTGCCAATCGTTCCCAAACAAGAGAAAATCTGCAGATGCTGGAAATCCAAGCAACACACACAAAGGAGCTCAGCAGGCCAGGCAGCATCTATGGAAAAAAGTAGAGTCGACGTTTCGGGCCGAGACCCATCATTCCCCTTGGATTACCTTCTGCCCTTTCTTCCACTGCCCTCTACAAGCAGATTACTCCTTCGGCCCTTTCCCTGGTGCGCCTATGCTCTCCCAGCTTCTCACTTCATAGCCCCTTTCTCACCGACTTTTCCCCTCACCTGGTCTCATTCATCATCTGGCAGCCTGTGCTCCACCCCCTCACCCCTGCCTTATTCTTCTGCCTCTTTCCCCTCCCCGCACCCTAGTTTCCAGTCCTGATGGGTGTCCCAGGCTGAAGCATCGATAGTGTTTATTCCCCTTCATAGATGTCTGGCATAGAACCATGGAGACATAGAACAGTGGAGCATCGAAGCAAACCTTTGAGCCCATATATTTCCTGCCAAATTTTCATTCTGCCTAGTCCCATTGACCTTCCCCTGGAATATCGCCCTCCATTACTGTCCCTTCCATGTACCTATCCAAATTTTTCTTAAATGCTCATTCCACACTCTGACTATCCTCTAAATGAAGAAGTTCCCCTTCATGTTTCCCTTAAACATTTCACCTTGTATCCTTAACCCACAACCTAGTTCTAGTATCACCCTTCCTCAGTGGTAAAAGCCTGTTAACATTTATTTTATCTATACCTCTCATAATTGTATATACCTTTATCAAATCTCCCCTCATTCTACTACAGTCCTGGGAATAAAGTCTTAACCTATTTAAACTTTCCCTATAACTCAGGTACTCAAACCCAGCAACATCCTTGTAAATTTTCTGTGCACCATTTCATTTTTATTGATATCTTTTCCGTAGGTAGGTGACCAGAACTATACACAATACTGCAAATTAGGCCAAACCAATGCCTTAAACAACTCAACATAACAGCCCAACTTTTGTATTAATATTTTGATTTAGGAAGGTCAATGTGCCAAAAGCTCTCATTATGACCCTATCTACCTGAGACACTATTTTCAAGGAATTATGGATCTGTATTCCCAGATCCCTCCATTCTACCGCACTCCTCAGTTCACTGTGTAAGTCCTAGCTTTGTCCCCCAAAGTGCAACTCCTCACATTTGTCTGCATTAAATCCCACATGCCATTTTTAGCCTAATTTTCCAGCTAGTCCAGATCCTGATACTAGCCTTCTTCGCTGTCTAGTATGCCCCCGAATTTGGTGTCATCTGTAAAATTTTCTGATGGGCAGTTTACCACATTATTACCCAGACCTTTGCCATTGATAACAACAGCTCCGATCCCTGTGGCACACCACCATTCATGGGCCTCCATCCAGGCCTGCATAGATGACCAGGCAGATCTTCAAAAGGACTGATATTTGTCCTTTGCTATCCTTTCGCTCTTAATACATGTGAAGAAGCTGCTGGGATTCTCCTTTACCTTGTCATGTCTTCTTTTAGCTCTCCAGATGTCCCTTAAGTGCTCTCCTGCTGAGTTCCATCAGGTTTTGTGTTTGTTGTTCAGAAGCTGGTTAGTTTCCTCACAGTCAGGACACAGAAAATTAAATCCAAACTGCTATTTTGACAAGCGGTAACATATCTTTATTCGCGACCCCTCGCTGTCAGATGAAACAGCACAGGTGCTCAAGGGAATTTTGTTTCCATTTTAAACAGTATTCTAATTTAACAACTCATTCCTATTGACGCTACCTTAAAAGAGGTCCATGTACACTATCTCTCTATTCCTCTTTTGAACTATCTATTTATTAATGTTCTGTGGCGACCCATTTCCTGGCGTATCTGAACCGACTCACAATTAGATAGCCTACAGGGGTTTGCGAGCACAGAGCTTTGGAGCCTCTGCGCCATGGGGGGCCGGTTGACAGAGGCTTAAAAGTGAGGCTGAAGTTTTCGAATAAAGTTTTTTCCTTCGACTGCAGTTACCGACTCCGTGTCGTAATTTTAGCGCTGCGTGTAGCACACCGCTACAGTTCTGTAATTTAGGGTATTTTTTTATGACTGTTGCTATGCGTTAAAAGATAAGTTAGTACTACCGAAAATGTTGTCCATAAGTGTAAAGGCTTTGCTCTGTTTATTCTTTGTAGGCATTTATTAATATGAATAAAGTTTATTTTGAAATATAAAGGTTTCTAAATACAAAATAACCCATGATCCCACATTAGGTTGAAGCTTCCAGCCTCCCTGTCTCCTACAGAAATGCAGTTCACTCACATATGCAGTTAGATTTGACCTATTTCTGTTGCATTGTTTTGTGCAGTACCGACATTAAATAGGGCTCCCGTCAAAAAACGAACACAACTGGTCCGTCAAGTGATGGGTTATTTGCATCCAGAAAGAAAGAGTAGCCTTGGTATCTACAGAGTTCCTGAGCTAACCAGCTTCAAGTGAGCACAGCTGCCCGCACTTTACTGTGCAATCATCAGGGAAATGTGTGTGTCATCTCTTAAAGGCACACTGCCCATGGCAATCAGACAGCTGCAAGACTCCTTTTTGGTGGAGAGAACTCCAAAAAAGGCTCTGCAAAGTCTAGGTGCATGAAACACACACCAGGAGGGAGAAAGTGGCCTTAGTCGGGCAGAAGACTAAGAGTATAGCTGGAGCTGCTCCTGCAGCAGTGGGAACTCCAGTGCTATGGAGCAACGTCAAATGTTTTACTACAAGATACTGCACCTTACACATTTGTCCAGATGCACAAACACAGACACGTTTCCTCACTCAGGTGAATGGTTAACCACAAAACCCTTTACTCCATTCACGACCCCCGATTCCTACACCACCAGCTACAGAGAGTCACAGAGCCATGACAGTACATAAATAGGGCATTTGGTCCAACTCATACCATGCCATCTAGGATACCCATCTATGCTAGTACCACTTGCCCATGTTTGACCCATATCTCCCTAAACTTTTCTTGTCCAAGTACCCCCTTTCCTATCCATGCACCCACTTCAACCCACTAATGTCGGTCTACCCTTCCACTCTCACACAAAGGTCAAGCCTCTGACAGCCTACCTCTGCTCCTATTTTGTGTGTCTGATCAAAACGTTGTGACGTGCTGCTGTCTTGCCACTGTCGGTGCTGAGCAGCATTCCAGATTACAATGAACTTACACCATTTGAAGGTAGAGCATCTGAGGAAAGCGTCTTTTGTGCTGAGGTCATACTTGTTTAAGCCAAGTATCACTAACCAAAAAGTGGAAATTGGATCAAACTATCTACATTCTAGAGTTGGGTACAGTACATTTAATGGTTGGCCTATGCAATAGGGTATGAGGAGATTTTGCACATAGAACATAGTATATAGTACTGTACAGGCCCTTCAGCACATGATATCATGCTGACCTTTTAATTTTCTCCAAGACCAATCTTACCTTGCCCTCACACATTGCCCTCCATATTTCCATAGATATTCCACACCGGACAAGCAGAGTTGCATTTGGTGAAGGGGGATCTTGCAGAGGCTTCACTGGCTGTCTGCTGCCCAAAATGCACTCTTCTTCTCGTGTATTCCAGCAGGCCATCTAGTGCAGGAGCTCAGGCCTCAGCATAGCAACGACATGCAGGCTATTACAGGGCAGTCTGATACATTTAAATGCAGAGAATAGAGAATTCCCTGGATTGCAGCTGGTTTTTGTATAAAGTTCCAGAAAGCAGTCCAGGAAGAGTCCTTGGACAAATACACACTCCCCGTGTGAGCTCAGCCTATGAGATGTGCATCAGTCTGTTATGCTCCAATGTAGACATTGTCACACAGGTTATAGCATTTGTGCTTCTGGAGTCTGAAGGAATGGTCCCAGATTTCTCACCTCTCTGGCTGGGAGTTCTAGATCGGTTCTGCTGCCTTATTGGTGGAAGTTAACTACCAGGTAAAAAGCAAGTAAAGGATTTCATTTGATCTGATATAAGGAAAGCTTTTGTTAGAATGTTTTGAAATATGTTTGTATGTTTAAACCTTATTTAATGTTGATATTATCTTGAACCTTTGGCAGGTCCTGAGTGATTGTGGCAGTCCAAGACGCTCACAATTTCCTTAGATGACAGGTGAGCTTGGTGGGAGGGGGATGGGTGTGGTTGGAATAGGTTAGGGAATTGGGGGATGTGATGGGATTGGTGCGGGCCAACACATCACTACTCTCAGGACCCATCTTCCTTCTGCATCCAGAGAACAGATAGGCCAACCTATCTCATCCCCGTGGAGATTGCCTACGTAAGAACACATATGTTACAGATCTCAGAAAGTCTGTCCCACGTTTTAGATACTCAATAAGTAATGAGGTTGCAGAATCACTAAATTAAGCCTGTGAAAAAGAAGCTTTTGTCGATAAAGCAAGCAGTTCAAGCTTTCCGCACTGTGCCCTTATTCTGTGAAGTGTGATCATGTGCATCCCACGTACCTTTTAAGAGGAATCTTTCTCCTAGGGGTCTGAAAATATATCCAGCACTGGAATTCACAAGACACTTGCAATTCAGCAGTTTGTAGATAAGTAGAAGCAACAGAGTGAATCCTCAGTCCCTCCGAGATGAGGAAATTTTGCTTTCCCTCTAATTCACAGGCAAATGGGACAGCTTAGATGGGAACCTTGGTCAGCATGAAGCAGTTGGGTGAATGGCCTGTTTTTGTGCTGTATGACTATGACTCGATGTCAATGACGCTCCAGCCTTTTCCATTTTTGTTTTATTTTTCCAGCTTCTGAATATAATTTTTCAAATTTTCCTTGATTACGAGTTTTGAGGTGTGGAGCCAGCAAACTCGGACACAGGTGGGTAGACGGGGCTCCATGTAGCAGGTGCTCCTTCCACTGCTGCCTTGGTTTCTGTGTGATAGCACCAAGTGCACCTGTGGTTCTCTGTGCTATCCTGAATGGCCCTTCACTGTTCTTAGCAGTCATGGGCCTGTGATTTCTATGAGTCAGCGGAGATATTACACTTCTTAAGTCTTCTTGGAAAATATCCACTTATCTTTTTCTTTGTGGATAATCATTGAGTACTGCAGGATGTGCATTTAATGTGAGGGTGAGAAAGTTTAAAGGAAATATACAGGACAAGTTTTTTACGTAGAGTGGTAGCTGTCTGGAACAGGCTGTCAGGGGTAGTGGCAGAAGCAGATTTGATAGTGGCATTTAAGAGGCTGTTAGACACATGGATTTGCAGGGCATGAAAAGATAAGGATCATGAGCTAGCAGAAGAGATTTAGCTTAATTTGGTATCATGTTCAACGCAGACATCATAGGCTGAAGGAACTATTTCTGTACAGTACTGTTCTATGTTCTATATATCCTGTTTACAAGGGTACTAAAATGTATGTCACTAGTGATTTATGCAATTGCAACAGTACTTCCCTGTTTCTAAACTCTAAACACTTTGCAATGAAGGCTAATAACCCATTTGCCTTCCTAGTTACTTGCTGCATCTGCCTGCTAACTTTCTGTAGCCTGTGTATAAGAATGCCTTTGCACTTTGCTCATTTACAAACTTTCTCCATTGAGATAATTGCTTGTGTATAGATTTTTCTGAATAAAATAGATGGTCCTACATTAAACTCCATTTGCCTAGTTTGCACCTGCTCACTTACTCTTTCTGTTACCCTTTGTAGTGTTGATGCTCCCTCATCACAGCATTTGTGCTGATCCTTTCCATGCCTTCTGGTGCATCGGGTGGCAACTGTGCTATTTCTTTACGTTTTGTTTGGTTTTTTTTTTAACAAGGCTGAGTCGTGAGCTTGATTCTCAACCTAGCACGGATGGAAAGTGTGCAAGGTGTTGGCCAGGATCGAACCTGGGACCACTTGCCTCAGAGTCTGGTGTGGATGCAGCATCACAGCATGTGCCCTGACCTGTTTCCATCATAAAGGCAAACTTGGATACCTTACACTTTGCATCATCCTCCAGATCATTGATATAAATCATGAAGTGAAGACTGGTTATCATATGGAGGTCAGAGAGTTGGAATAATTGGGTATTTTTTACAGGCTGGACAGACATAATGAACAGTGTGTCTCAAGGATCAGTTACTTTTTATCTGTATCCAGTTGGAGGAACATGCAGAGCGTAAAATATCCAAAATTTACTGATGTGGGTGCAAGAGCATGCTGCAACGAGGGTTTGTGTACTTTTCCATCAGGAAACAGCTCAAGCAACACACACAAAAAACTAGAGGAACTCAGCAGGCCAGGCAGTATCTGTGGAAAAGAGCTTAATTGACATTTCGGGCTGAGACCCTTCATCAGGACTGGAGAAAAAAAGATGAGCAGCCAGAGGTAGAAGGTGGGGGGAGAGGAAGAAGAAACACAACGTGATGGGTGAAACCAGGAAGGGGGGGAGAGGTGAAGTAAAGAGCTGAGAAGTTGATTGGTAAAAGAGATACAGGGCTGGAGAATCCCATTCCAACATGTCAGTCCATGGCCTCCTCTACTGTCGCGATGAGGCCACACTCAGGAGGAGGAGCAACACCTTATATTCCATCTGGGTAGCCTCCAGCCTGATGGCATGATCACTGATTTCTCAAACTTCCAGTTATGTCCTTTGCCTCACCATTCCCCATTCCTTTTTCCCTCTCCAACCTTATCTCCTTACCTGCCTATCACCTCCCTCTGGTGCTCCTCCCTTTTCTTTCTTCCATGGCCTTCTGTCCTCTCCTATCAGATATTCACTTCTCCAGTCCTGTATCCATTTCACCAGTCAAATTCCCAGCTCTTTATTTCACTCGTCTCCGCTCTCCCCAATCCTGGTTTCACCTATCACCTCATGTTTCTTCCTCCCCTTGTGTTGCTTGGCATTCCAGCAGATTTCTACTTACTTGTGAGGGAACAGCTCAGTTGAGTGAGTGAGTCAGTAAGTGAAAGCTTGACAAATGAAGTTTAATGTAGGAATGAATGATGCACTTCTGTGGGTGGAATCAAGAGAAAGACTGAAAATGAGTGGAGATCAGTGATCTTGGTGTCTTTGTGAATGGAAAATAAATATCTGGAATACATACACAGATAATTAAGTAGGAAAATTGTACGTTGGCCTCTGTTGTTAGGATGTTGCAATTATACTGTAAATAAGTATTGTAATACGGTAACTTACAATTTGGCTGTACCCGAAGGACTCGATATTTTTCTGGTAGTCTTGTTTATGAAATAATATACTGAGGTTGGAGACTATCCAGAAGAGATTCATTTGATTAATACCAGGAATGAAATGATTGGCCTATCTTGAATGGCTAAAAGGTTAGGATATTGGAGTTTAGAAGTTTAATCTTGTTAAAACATATGATGCTAAGGGAGCATGACAAACTAGAGATGGAGATGTTTCCACTAGTGGGAGAATCTTGAACAAGGGGAGGTGGATTCAAGCTAAGGGAGCAGTCATTTAAAACTGAGACACATAGGAACAGATTCTTGCAGAGGGTGGGGAATTCTCTACTCTACAGTAGAGGCAAGATCACTGGAAGGATTTAAAAAGGCATATGTACATTTTTGAGGGTTATGTGCAACTGACACTGAAGGGAATTTGAGGCCTTTGGCAGAGCAGCTAAGATCATTGTGTTTGGAGGGTTAGATTTAGAGGGCTAGGATATCTACACCTGCCCCTAAGATATCTACTCCTTCTCCTAGTATATCTATATCTGCTCCTAGTGTAACTACACCTGCTCCTAGTGTATCTACACCTGTCCCTAGGATATCTACATCAGCCCCTAGGATATCTACACCTGCCCCTAGGATATCTACACTTGCCCCTAGGATATCTAACACAAAGTACACTGCAGATGCTGGGGTCAAACCAACACGTATAACAAGCTAGAGGAACTCAGCAGGTCGGATAGCATCTGTGGAACCGAGCAGTCAATATTTCGGGTCCTAACGAAGGGTCTCGGCCCGAAACGTTGACTGCTCATTTCCACGGATGCTGCCCAACCTGTTGAGTTCCTAGTATATCTACCCCTGCCCCTAGGATATCTACTCTTTCTCCTAGTATATCTATACCTGCCCCTATTCCCTTGGGGATGCTCTTGCTAATTTTAAGGAAATGCACGTTAGTAACAATGTTAATTACAACAAGTTCAGATAATTAACATATCAATTACATTCTTTCACATTTCTAGCTCACAGTTTCTTCTGGGTAACTTCAAAATTCTTTTTCCTTCCCATTTATACTTTTCCAGACCAATGTCCCACTTTTATGACTTTTCCTATTGTTGTCTCTTCTACCTTGATTTATTATCCGTTCTAACATTACCCCCTCCTGCGTCTCATCACATCAGACTAAGAATGACTTTTGAAAGGTCTAGATATTTGGAAGGGAGCACAGGAACCAAGGCCCTGTAGAGTCAGAATACAGCGGGGAACCAGGGCCACAATCAGTTAGAAGGGAGTGCAGCCAACGTCACCTGTTGAGCCAAATGTTAAACCACTGGGATTTCCAAGTAGTTGGATATAGGTTATTTAAGTTATTTTGTTTTGTATTTACAGCTGGCACTCAAAGTATTAGAGGAATATCTCTAATAATCTTTTCTACAAACCATGCAAACCAATTTCGATTATCAAGATAAGTAAACCATTGCCAGCATCCTCTCCAATGCTAACATCTCCAAAATCGTGTCAGTCAGTTCGTTTGACCAAACCATGTTGTCTTGGGCAACAGTGCGATATAGATCAAATGGAAAGTTGAATGGACAAATGGTAAGTGCAATTTAATTTTTTTAAAATGAGGCGTGAATTTTGGGAAGCCATGCAGTGATAGAACATACAAATAAAGTGGTAAGGCCCTAATGAGGATTGATGAGTGGAAGGGCTGTGAGGTAAACCCCACAGATCTCTGACAGCACTGGTGGATAAGGTGGTGAGGAAGTTATACGGGATGTGGCCCTTCAGTGTCCATTGGCATAGAGCTGCAATATCATGCCACAACTTTATAAACAAACATTTTGTTAGGCCACACTTGGACTATTGTGTGTGGTTCTGGCCTTCATCTTTTGTGATGTGTTATGCTGTGATTGTGCTGCAGAGGGTGAAGGTAAGCTTCACAAGAATGTTACCTGGGTTGGAGATTTCAATATAAGGACATATTGATAGGCTGGGCTTGTTTTCCCTGAAGCAGAGGGGTAATCTGATAAAATTATAAAGTGGATGGATAATTAGATAGGAAAAATCTTTTTTTACTCTTATGAGGCTGTCTGCCATACCGGATGCAACAATTCAAATAGACGGGTTCACAATACACCATCAAGAGTGTCTCAAAATTCGAGCTGGGGTTGTATGCCTCATGATCAGCTCCTCAAGGTGTACTAATGAGTCGGTGACATCCCAATATTGCTGAGCAGAATACCTCGCAATTAAGTACTGGTCATTTTACCTGCCGCAGGAGATTTCAGCGATTGTTTTAGTAGCAGTGCATATTCCACCTCAGGCCAATGTCAAGCAGGCTCTAAACAGACGGAGAGATGTAATCAACAGGCATGGAACAGCACATCCTGATGCCTTCACCATCATTCTGGAGGATTTTACCTTTGAATGGGTAGTCTGGACAGTATTCAGGGAGTCATCTTCAAGTCTGAATGAAGATGTGGACTGTTGTGTCACTGACTTCAATAAAACCTAACAAGAGGAAATTTGCAGATGCTGGAAATTCAAACAACAACACACACAAAATGCTGGTAGAATACAGCAGGCCAGGCAGCATCTATAGGAGAAGCACTGTCAACGTTTCGGGCTGAGACCCTTCGTCAGGACTAACAGAAAGGAAAGATAGTAAGAGATTTGAAAGTAGTGGGGGGAGGTGGAAATGTGAAATGATAGGAGAAGACCGGAGGGGGTGGGATGAAGCTGAGAGCTGGAAAGGTGATTGGCGAAAGTGATACAGAGCTGGAGAAGGGAAATTATCATGGGACGAGAGGCCTCAGGAGAAAGAAAGTGGGGCGGAGCACCAGAGGGAGATGGAGAACAGGCAAACAACTAAATATGTCAGGGATGGGGTAAGAAGGGGAGGAGGGGCATTAGCAGAAGTTAGAGAAGTCAATGTTCATGCCATCAGGTTGGAGGCTACCCAGACGGTATATAAGGTGTTGTTCCTTCAACCTGAGTTTGGATTCATTTTGACAATAGAGGAGGCCATGGATAGACATATCAGAATGGGAATGGGACGTGGAATTAAAATGTGTGGCCACTGGGAGATCCTGCTTTCTCTGGCGGACAGAGCGTGGGTGTTCAGCGAAACGGTCTGCCAGTCTGTGTCGGGTCTCACCAATATATAAAAGGCCACACTGGGAGTACCAGACGCAGTATACCACACCAGCCGACTCACAGGTGAAGTGTCACCTCACCTGGAAGGACTGTCTGGGGCCCTGAATGGTGGTGAGGGAGGAAGTGTAAGGGCAGATGTAGCACTTGTTCCCTTTACAAGGATAAGTGCCAGGAGGGAGATTGGTGGGAAGGGATGGGGGGGACGAGTGGACAAGGGAGTCGCATAGGGAGCGATCCCTGCGGAAAGCAGAAAGGTTGGGGGGGAGGGAATGATGTGTTTGGTAGTGGGATCCCATTAGAGGTGGCTGAAGTTACGGAGAATTATACATTGGACCTGGAGGCTGGTGGGGTGGTAGGTAAGGACAAGGGGAACCCTATCCCGAGGGGGGTGGCGGGTGGATGGGGTGAGGGCAGATGTGCGGGAAATGGGAGAGATGCGTTTGAGAGCAGAGTTGATGTTGGACGAAGGGAAGCCCCTTTGTTTAAAAAAGGAAGACATTTCCTTTGTCCTGGAATGAAAAGCCTCATCCTGGGAGCAGGATCTCCCAGTGGCCACACATTTTAATTCCACGCCCCATTCCCATTCTGATATGTCTGTCCATGGCCTCCTCTACTGTCAAGATGAAGCCACACTCAGGTTGGAGGAACAACACCTTATATACCAGCTGGGTAGCCTCCAACCTGATGGCATGAACATTGACTTCTCTAACTTCCGTTAATGCCCCCCCCCCTTCTTATCCCATCCCTGACATATTTAGTTGTTTGCCTGTTCTTCATCTCCCTCTGGTGCTCCCACCCCTCTTTCTTTCTCCTGAGGCCTCCCGTCCCATGATCCTTTCACTTCTCCAGTGCTGTATCACTTTCGCCAATCACCTTTCCAGCTCTCAGCTTCATCCCACCCCCTCCGGTCTTCTCCTATCATTTTGCATTTCCCCCTCCCCCCACTACTTTCAAATCGCTTACTGTCTTTCCTTTCGGTTAGTCCTGACGAAGGGTCTCGGCCCGAAACATCGACAGCGCTTCTCCCTATAGATGCTGCCTGGCCTGCTGTGTTCCACCAGCATTTTGTGTGTGTTATTATTCAATAAAACCTGTATGGATGAGTGTGTGCCCACAAAAGCTTACTGTAAATTCCCAAACCAAAAGCCATGGATGAACCAGGAGTTTGATGAGGGCTATATCTGTGGCATTTCAGCCTGGTGACCCAGGTCTGCACAAAAAAGCCAAGTATGACTTGTGATGGGCTATTTCAAAAGCCAAGAAACAAGTCCAAGAGTATTTGGAGGCAATCGTGGATGTACGACATCTCTGGCAGGGTTTGCAGGCTATGACTTCCTACAAAGCAGAACCCAGCATCGTCAATGGCAGCGATGCTTCACTACCAGATGAGCTCACTGCCTTTTATGCTCACTTTAAAAAGGAGAATAAAACCACAGCTATGAGGATCCCTGCAGCATTTGGTGACCCTGCGATCTCTGACTCGGAGGTCAACGCCAGTCTGTCTTCCAAGAGGTTGAACTCTCGTAGGGTGGCAAGGCTCTATGGAGTACCTGGTAAGGCTCTGAAAACCTGTTCCAACCAAATGACGGAGATATTTAAAGATACTTCATTCTCTCATTGCTGAGGTTAGAAGTTCCCACTTTGTTTCAAAGGGGCAGCAATTATGCCAGTGCCCAAGAAGAGCAGCATGAGCTGCCCCAATGACCATCACCGGGTAGCACTCACATATACGGTGGTGAAATGCTTTGAGAGTCATTGGTCATGGCTAGAATCAACACCTATCTTAGGAAGGAGCTGGACCCACTGCAATTTGCCTATCGCCACAATAGGTCTACAGCAGACGCAATCCCAATGGCTCTCCGCACAGCCTTGGATCACTTGTACAATACAAATACCTATGTCAGGATGCTGTTTATTGACTGTAGCTCAGCATTAACACCATCTTTCCTACAGTCCTGATGGAAAAATTACAAAGCCTAGACCTCTGTACCTCTCTCTGCAACTGGATCCTCAACTTCCTAACCAGACCACAATCTGTGCAGATTGGAAATAACATCTCTACCTCGCTGACAGTCGACACTGACTTACAACAAAGATGTGTGCTTAGCCCACTGCTCTACTCTCTCCACACCTGTGATTGTGTGACTAAGCGTAGCTGTTGATACAACCATTGTTGGCAGAATTTTAGATGGTAATGTAAGGGTGTACAGGAGTGAGATATATCAGTTAGCTGAGTGGTGTCATAGCAACAAGCTTGCACTCAACATCAGTAAGGCTAAAGAGCTGATTGTGGACTTCAGAAGGGGTAAGACGAGGGGACACAATCCAATCCTCATAGAGGGATCAGAAGTGGAGAGATTGAGCAATTTCAAGTTCCTGGATGTCAATATCTCTGAGAATCTAACCTGGACACAACATATTGATGCAGTTATAATGAAGGAAAGACAGTGGCTATATATCATTAGGAGTTTAAGGAGATTTGGTTTGTCAACTAAAACACCCAAGAACTCCAAAAACCCCAAATACCAAGGGAGAGCATTCTGACTGGCTGCATCACCGTTTGCTATGGGGGGGGGGGGGGGGGGGGAGGGGCTACTGCAGAAGATCAAAGTAAGTTGCAGAAACTTGTAAAATCAGTCAGCTCCATCATGGATACTAGCCTCCGTACTATCCAAGACATCTTCAAGGAGCAGTGCGTTAGGAAGGTGGTGTTCATCTTTCAGGATCTCCACCACCCAGCACATACCCTCTTCTCATTATTACCATTGGGAAGGAGGTACAGACACCTAAAGGCACACACTCAGTGATTTAGTAACAGCTTCTTCCCTTCTGCCATCAGATTTCTAAATGGACATCGAATCCATGAATATTACCTCACTACTTTTTAAATTTCTATACTTTTTGCACTACTTATTTTATTTATTTATTGACATACAGTGCAGAGTAGGCCTTTCTGGTCCTTTGAACTGTGGCATCCAGCAATCCCCCTATTTTATCTTAGTCTAATCACAGAACAATTTACAATGACCAGTTAACCGTACCGAAGACGAATCACAGAACAACTTACAATGACCAGTTAACCTACCAACTGGTACATCTCTGGACTGTGGGAGGAAACTGGAGCACCCAGAGGAAACCCATACAGACACAGGGAGAACATACAATCTCCTTACAGGCAGTGGTGGGAATTGTACCCAGGTCACTGGTACCGTAAAGAGTTGCGTTGACCACTACACTACCATGCCACCATACAGTTGTATGAACATATGAATTAGTAATAGGATTGGGCCAATCTGCTTCATAATTTCACTTTATTCCCTGAAACATAGGAGATGGAGGGGTGACCTGACAGAGGTACTGTATATAAGATCATGAGTGGCATAGACTGGGTGAAAGTATATAGTTTCCCCACGCTCCATCCCCACCCCAGGAAGGTTACTAAAACAAAGGATATAGGTTTAAGATCAGATACGAAGGATTTAAATCAGACTTAAGAGGCAGCTTCTTCCAGCAAAGCGTGATGTGTACTTGTAATGAACTTCTACAATTTCTGATGGTAGTGATCACAATAGTAGCATTAAAAAGCTATTGAGATAAGTAGATTATATGAAAGGGTTAGTCGACTATGGGCCAAACATGGGTGTACACTATTGACATGGGTGATTGTGCTGAAGGACCTGCTCTGTGTTGCATGACTCTGTGATTTAGTGAGAAATAAAATGTTTTATCTTTAATCGTAAATGTTCTATATTTTTATGAGGAAAGAGAATCTTTAGTTCTAGATTCTCCCTAAAGGGAAAGCATCTTCTCCACATCCACCCTGCCAATACCCCTGAGGATATTATGAGCTTCAATTGTCCCCTTTCACTCTGTTAAAGTTCAAATGGTAAAGCCCAATCTTACCTCACAGAGTCATGAAATACAGATTTATGGGCACAGAAACATGCCTTCTGGCCTAACTGATCTTTATCAACCAAGTTTCCTAACGGAGCTATTCCCATTTGTCAGCATTTGGCACATATCACTCCAAGCCATTCCTAATCATGTAACTGTTTAAATATCCTTTAAGTATTGTAATTGTACTCACTTCAGTGAGCTCATTCCATATATTCACCAGTTTAATGACATTTTCCTATAACATGGCATTCAGAAATGTATGCAATACTACACATGTAACCTAGGCATACAATTGTCCTGAGCCAACCCAACTCCTGTATTCAACATTCTGTCTGATGAAGCCAAGCATGTCAAAATGTCTTCTTCACTCTCTGTTTATCTGTGTTGCCACTTTCGTGGAAATATGAAACTGCTTCCTGGTCTCTCGGCTCTACAACATGGCCTAAGGCCCTACTATTTACTGCTTAAGTTCTGCCTTGGTTTGTACTTTGACATTGCAACACTGTGCATTGAATGGAATTGAATGGTCTGCAGACCATTGGCTCAGTTGATAAAGGTCCTGTTGTAATCTTAGCTAACTTTCTTTACTGTCCACTATACCACCTAGTTCAGTGTCATTGGCAAACTTACTGAGCACACGACCTTCATCCTCCTCAGAATCATTGATATAAACGATGAACTACAGTGGAGCCACCATCAATTGCAATGGTCACAGGCCTCCAGTTAGGAACAACCCTCAGCCCTCAGCCCTCTGTCTCCTACCATCAAGCCAATTTTGTGAACTCACCCTGGGATCCCATGTGGCCCAATTTTCTGTACTGGCCTTGTCGCCTTACCAAACTCTTTGCAAGAGTCCACGTAGGCAATGTCTACTACACTTTTCTTACCTACCTTCTTGGTCACCTCATCCAAATAACAAACTCAACCAGATTCACAAGACATGATTTCACATGCAAAAAGCATGTTGACTATCCCTAATCAGTCATTGCTTTTCCAAATATATGTAGATCCTATCTTTCAGAACTCTCTCCAGTAACTCAGCCTCTCTGATGTTAGGCTCACTGATCTGTAGTTTCCAGGCTTTTTTTCTTGCAGCCTTTCCTAATAGAAAACACATTTCTACAGATATACCACATTCTCACTGGTTG
Source organism: Hypanus sabinus (assembly GCF_030144855.1). Lineage (NCBI taxonomy): Eukaryota > Metazoa > Chordata > Chondrichthyes > Myliobatiformes > Dasyatidae > Hypanus > Hypanus sabinus. Next base: position 61,740,753 of record NC_082719.1, on the reverse strand, counting down.
CACCATCACCTGGTATGGGAGGGGTCACTGCACAGGAGCAGAGTAAGCTGCAGAAAGAGGTAAGTCCTATCACCACCATCATGGGCACAATCCTCCCCAGCATCCAGGACACCTTCAAAAGGTGATGCCTCAAAACAATGGCATCCATCATTTAGGAATACCATCACCCAGGGCATGTCCTCTTTTCATTGCTACCGTAAAGGAGGAGGCACGGGAGCCTGAAGACATACATTCTACATTTCAGGAACAGCTTCTTCCCTTCAGCCATCGTATCTCTGAATGGACAATGAACCCATGACCATCATCCCTGATGAAAAAGATGAAGATTGTCATCAAAACATTGATTATAATCAATACTTGTACCAGCTGGAAACCCGAGAAGAGTTTATTCATCATATATACCGGGAAAACAATAGATCCCTTTTCACTTCCTCAGTACTTTTCCCTCTTTGTTTCCACCACTTATTTAATTTATTTTTTTAATATTTACTGATTGTAATTGATAGTTTTTATTATTATGTATTACAATGTACTGCTGCTGCAAAACAACAAATTTCACCACATACAAAATGCCGGCGATATTAATCCTGACTCTGATTCTGATTCTGAACATTAGCCACTCCTCTGTCTCCCGGCACCTCACCCAAGGCTATCAGTGATATAAATATCTCTGCAAGGGGTCCCACAATTCCTTTCCCAGCCTCTCACAATGTTTGAGAATACATTCGCTCAGGCCTCATGACAGAATCTACCCATTCCAAGTAATTACTGGACTGGCCTGTTCATATTAGCAGAGACTGCCCAAGTCTGTGTAAACAATGTTTACTACACTTCTTTGAATTGTTTCCATCAGATTAACATTCTTCCTTAAATAAACAGACAGATACTGTACATACTATTCCAGATACGGTCTTGTAATATCCTATACAACTAAAGCATAACATCCATACTTTTATATTCACTTCCTCTCGCAATAAACTATTACATCCTGATATTTGCTTTACCTGCGTGCTAGTTTTGTGTGGACCATGCATTCAAGCACAAGTATCCCACTTAATTTCTGAACTGTGTAATCTCTCACCATTTTGATAAAATACTTTATTATATTTCCCATCAAAATGCACAATCCTATTTACCTACAATATAATTGCATAGTTCCCTGAAGATGGAATCTCATGTGGATTGGGTGGTGAAGAAAGCATTTGGTATGCTGGCCTTTATAAATCAGAGCATTGAGTATAGGAGTTGGGATGTAACGTTAAAATCGTACAAGGCATTGGTGAGGCCAAATTTGGAGTATTGTGTACAGTACTGGTCACCAAATTATAGGAAAGATGTCAACAAAATATAGAGAGTACAGAAGAGATTTACTAGAATGTTACCTGGGTTTGAGCACCTAAGTTACAGAGAAAGGTTGAACAAGTTGGGTCTTTATTCTTTCGAGCATAGAAGGTTGAGGGGGTACTTGACAGAAGTATTTAAAATTATGAGGGGGATAGATAGAGTTGATGTGGATAGGCTTTTTCCATTGAGAGTAGGGGAGATTCAAACAAGAGGACATGAATTGAGAGTTAAAGAGCAGAAGTTTAGGGGTAACATGAGGGGGAACTTCTTTACTCAGAGAATAACGTGCTTCCGGTAGAAGTGGTAGAGGTAGGTTCAGTATTGTCATTTAAAGTAAAATTGGATAGGTATATGGACAGGAAAGGAATGGAGGGTTATGGACCGAGTGCAGGTCGATGGGACTAGGTGAGAGTAAGTGTTTGGCACACACTAGAAGGGCCAAGATGGCCTGTTTCTGTGCTGTAATTGTCATATGGTTATATGATTATAATTCAAGAGCCTGATAACAGCAGGACAGAAACTGTCCTTGTCCCTAGTGTTACATGCTTTCAGACTTTTGAATCTTCTGTCCAATGAGAGAGGAGAGAAAAAAGAATGTCCAGGGTGGATGAGGTCTTTGATTATCCTGGCTGCTTTATTGAGGCAGCGTGAAGTATAGGCAGGGTCTACAAAGGTTCCCGTGATGTGCGGAGCTGTGTCCACAACTCTTTGCAATATCTTGTGATCACGTGCAGAGCAGCTGCCATACCAAGCTGTTATGCATCCAGGTAGGATGCTTTCTGTGGTGCGTCAATAAAAATTGTTAAGTGTCAATGGGGAAATATCAATTTCTTCAGACTCCTTTGGAAGTAGAAGCATTGGTGAGCTCTCTTGAGCCGATCTTCTATCAATGCAAATATGTTCCCTGGAGATGAACTGTAAGAGACTGCAGATGCTGGAATCTGGAGCAACAAACAATGTGCTGGAGGAACTCAGCAGATTGAACAGCATCTGTAGGGGGAAAGAATGTTCAAGATTTTGGGTTGAAACCCTGCAGCAGAACTGGTGTCAGTTCCCAAACTGAAATATGAACAATTATTTTCTCCCCATGGATGCTGCTTGACCTACAGAGTTCTCACAGCTGAGCACTTGTTGCTCTAAATATGTTAATACCGACACCAGTAGCACATCCATTTTACGTACATCCTGGAATCCATTGCCTGCAATTTGAGAGCCAGTTTTAATAGAAGCAAGCTCAGATGGAGCTTTAACATACTTATGAAGACTACTTTCTGTTTTATTTATTTTCCCTATCTGTTTTAGATACCTTGTCAGCGAAAAGAAATACTCTTGCTTTCACTTCATTATTCACCAATGAAAACAAAATTGTTTCTAGTACTGAAGATACATTACCATTATTTTAGAAAATATATTTTAATATTAATTTCTCAAAAAATATCCCATAAACTGTCTTCTATTTTCATCAATTTGGTTTCTTTTGTTATATTATATGCCCTAAGAATAAAGTTCAGTTGCAGGCATCAGTCAAGCTTTGTCTATTGTATCCCTCATTAGATCATTAATATATGATCCATGCAAACCATATCCATATAAATAGACTGATTCAAAACGTAGCAAAATTTCAATAACGGTAATTAAATGAAGTAACAGACAAATGGAAAACTCATTTTTTGAATTTTATTTCATTTTTGGGAGGTGAACAACACTGTCCAAGCTTATAAGAATTCTTCACTTAGAGTTGCCCTTCAGTAAGTGTTGAAACAATTAAGTGTTTTGTTGACTAACAGTAAATTGAAAGAACAAAATATAATAATATTCTGTCAAATGAGAACTGACTAATACTTGATATAAATGTACAGGTTTTGAGCCAGCATTTAGATTGGAAGCAGAGTTGGGCAGAAAACAATTGACAAAAGGATTAATATAGAAGAAAAAGGAATACGTGATAAGGCTGGCCACTGAGTATATACTTGCAACAGAGTTACAACGAAAGAAAAGTTAGCAAAGTACTTTGGTGTTGATCCTACCAAAAGCAAGTCTGGGGAATTAATGATTGGAAAACAAGGAGAAGGCAGCTGAATTCACAGGTATTTTACATCAGTCATCACCGTAGAATATATGATTGACATCCTAGAAATCGTGCTAAATTGGGAGAAGCTGGGGAATATTATGAACTCCGGAGAAGTAACACTGAGTAAATTGTGCAATGACAATTTTTTGGGCCCCAGTGGAATTCATCCCAATGCTTCAAAAAAAAAATGGCTACCGTGAGAATTCCAATTTTCTAAAACTCTCTAGATTTGGGGAATGTTCCATTAGGATGGAAATAACTGCATGCAACTCAGTCAAGAAAAGGAGGTTTCATTATAAAGGGAACAGTGGGACAATTAATGTAGCTTCTTTCACAGGGAAACATGATAAGCTATTGTAAATTTTAGAGGGCCATACAAAAATTCAAGGTAATTAGGTAAAATTGTGATGGATTTGTGAAAGGGAAGAAAAAATGGATAAGAATTCTAAGCATTTTGCTTGTATTATGGACTGATACTGGGTCTTGACCCAAAATTTCAGCAATTTTTCTCCCCCAACAAATGCTGTTTGACCTGCTGAGTCTCTCCAGCAGTTTGATTTTTTTAAGGCAGAACGCTGGCAGGTGAGGTTCAGTTCACATCTGTTCCCCTAACTAATGAATCCCCTTTCATCGCAGATATAGGAGCAGAATTAGGCTATTTGGTCCATTGAGTCTACTCCACCATTTCACCATGGCTGATCCAATTTTCCTCTCAGTTCCAATCTCCTGCCTTCTCCTCATATCTTTCATGCCCTGACCAATCAGGATTCTATCAACATCTGCCTTAAATATTTGGGAAGACTTAGCTTCCACAGCTGCCCATGGCAAAGAATTCCACAGATTTACCACTTTCTGTCTAAAGAAATTCCTCCTAATCTCTATTTAGAGGCTGTGTCCTCTGACCTTCGACTCTCCCACCATAGGAAACATCCTCTCTACATCCACTCTATCAAGGCCCTTCACCATTCAATAGGTTTCAATGAGGTCACTCCTCATTCTTCTGAATTCCAGCAAATACCAAAGCCATCAAATGCTCTTCATATGACAAGCCTTTCAATCCTGGAACCTTCTTTGTGAACCTTCTTTGAACCCTCTCTAGTTTCAGCTCATCCTTTCTAAGATGAGGGACCCAAAACTGCTCACAATACTTCAAGTGAGGCCTCACCAGAGTTTTATAAAGTCTCAACATTACATTCTGTTCTATTCTAGTCCTCTTGAATGAATGCTAACATTGCATTTGCTTTCCTCACCACAGACGTAACCTGCAAATGAACCTTTAAGGAATCCTGCGCAATGATTCCCAAGACTTTTTGCATCTCAGTTCTTTTGTATTTTCTTTCCATTTAGAAAATAGTCAACCTTTTAATTTCTATTCCCAATCTGCATGACCCTACACTTCCTTACAATGTATTCCATTGGCCCTTTCTTTGCCCATTCTCATAACCTGTCTACGCCCTCTGTTTTCATGGAGAAAAAGCATTTCAGGATGTATATTGTATACATTTCTCTGACATTAAGTGTACCTTTCAAACCTTTGAAGTCCTTCCGAAGCGTCTTTATTTCCTCAAACCTACTTGCCCCTCCACCTATCGTAGTATCATCTTCAAACTTTGCAACAAAGCCATCAATTCCATCTTCCAAATCATTGACATATGACGTAAGAAGAACTGGTCCGAACAGAGGCCCCTGTGGAACACCACAGGTACTGGAGCCAAACAGGAAAGGCTCTCTTTAATCCCACTTTTTTGCTTCCTGCCAATCAGCCACTGCTTTATCCATGCAAGAATCTTTCCTGCGGTACCATGGACTCGTGGCCTGTTAAGCAGCCTCATGTGTAGCACCTTGTCAAAAGCCTTCTGAAAGTACACATCGTTAACCGACTCTCCTTTGTCTACCCTGCTTGTTATTTCTTCAAAGAATTCCAACAGATTTGTCAAGCAAAATGTTCCCTCAAGAAAACCATGCTGATTCCAGCCTAATATATCATGTAACTCCAAGTACCCTGAGATCTCAACATTGATAATCAACTCCAACATCTTCCCAACCACTGAGATCAGACTAACTGGCCTGTAAATTTCTTTCTTCTGCCTCTCTCCTTCTTGAAAAGTGGAGTGACATCTGCAATTTTGTAGTCTTCTGGAACCATTCCAGAATCTAGTGATTCTTGAAAGATCATTACTAATGGTTCCACAATCTCTTCAGCCATGTCTTTCAGATCTCTGGTGTACACCATCTGATCCAGGTGACTAATCTGCCTTCAGACTTTTCAGTTTCTCAAGAGTCTTCTCTCTAGTTATGCTAACTTCACTCACTTCATTTCCTGTGATGCTTGGAACTTCCACCATACTGCTAATGTCTCCCACCATGAAGTCTGATGCAAAATACTTATTCAGTTTGTCCACCATTTCATTGTCCTCCATAACTACCTCTCCAACATAATTTTCCAGTGAGCCAATATCCACTCTCACCTCTCTTTTACACTTTATGTATCTGAAGAAACCTTTAGTATCTTCTTTAATACTATTGGCTAGCTTACTAAAGTATTCTATCTTTACGTTCTTAATGTCTTTTTAGTTGCCTTCTGTTGGTTTTTAAAAGCTTCTCAACCCTCTAACTTCACATTAATGTTTGCTCTATTGTATGCCCTCTCTCATGATCACTTTTCCTAAGGGTTCTTTTACCTCAAGCTCTCTATTCAATTGGGATTCATTGCACAACAACCAATCCAGTTTTGCTGTTCCGTTAGTGGTCTCAAGCACAAACTGCTCTAAAAGCTATCTTGTAGGAATTCCAGAAATTCCACCTCTTGGAATCCAACACCAACATGATTTTCTCAATCTATCCACTTATTGCATCCCCCATGACTATTGTAACATTGCGCTTTTGGCATGCATTTTCTACCTCCCATTGTAATTTGTAGGCCACATTCATATGTGTGTCTGTATACAACTACCAGAGTCTTTTTATCCTCACAGTTCCTTAGCTCTACTCACAATGATTCCAACCCCACATCACCACTTTCTAAAGATTTGATTTCATTTTTTACCAACAGAACAACACTGCCCACTCTCCCTTCCTGGCTGTCTTTTTGATACAATGTGTATCCTTGAACATTAAGCTCCCAGCTATAATCTTCTTTCAGATGTGATTCAGCGATGCCTACAACATCATTCCTGCCAATCTGCAACAGTGCTGCAAATTTATTTACCTTATTTCATATATTTCACACCTTCAGTCCTGTGTTCACCCTTTTTGATTTTGTATATCCTCTATGTTGCAACTCATCCTGTTGAGAGCAATATTACTCTGTCAACAGCCTCTCCACACTACACATTGCCTCTGCTTGTAAACCAACTACCTCATCTTCAGCACTATCATCTGTCTTTCCAATGATACTTCTTGCATTGAAATATAGGCAGCTCAGAACACTAGTTGTACCATGCTCAAGCTTTTGATTCTTAACTTTTGATGCCAACATCTGCCCTCACAACCTCTTCACTAACTGCTCGGGCACTCTGGTTCCCATCCCCCTGAAACTCTAGTTTAAACCTGACTGTGCAGCATTAACAAACCTTCCCGCTAGGATATTAGTTGCCCTCCAGTTCAGGTGCAAACTGTCTCTTCTGTACAGGTCCCAATTTCCCTGGAGGAAAGCCCAATGATCCAAAAATCTTTATGTCCTCCCTCATACACCAATTCTTTAGCCACATACTAAACTGTATGATCTTCTTAGTTCTGGTCTCACTGGCACATGGCATGAATAGCAATCCTGAGATCACACCCTGAAGATTCTGCCCTTTAACTTAGCACCTAACTCCCTATGCAGACCTTCATCACTTGTCCTAACCATATCATTGGTACTCACATGGACCGCAGCTTCTGGCTGTTCATCTTCCACTTAAGAATGCTGAGGACTTGATCTGAGATATCCCCAACCGTGGCACCTGAGAGGCAACATAACATCTGGAAATCTTGTTTCTCGCCCACAGAACCTCCTGTCTGTTCTCCTAACTAATGAATCCCCTATCACCATAGTGTGCCTCTTTTCCCCTCATTCCTTCTGAGACATAGAGGCAGACTCAGTGCCAGAGACCTAACCACGATGATTTTCCTCTGTTTGGTCATCCTCCAGAACAGTATCCATAGTGATATACCAGTTGTTGAGGGGATGGCCACTGGAGAATTCTGCACTGGCTCCTTAACCCCTTTCCCCTTCCTGACTGTTACCCAGTTTCCTGTGTCCTGCACTTTGGGTGTAACTATCTCTCCAAGTAGCCTATCTATCACCCCTCAGCCTCCTGAATGATCGGAAGTTCATCCAGTTCCAGCTCCGACTCCTGAATGCTGATTGTTAGAAGCTGCAGCTGGTTGCACTTCTCACAGTTGCAGTCATCGAGGATAGTGGAGGTCTCCTCGCCTTCCCACATCCTGCAAGAGGAGCATTTAACCGTCCTGCTTATCATCCCTACTGTTCTAGCTGAGCAAATGTAAAGAGAATGAAACAACTTGAGCTTTACTTTCCATTTGTCTCTCTGCTGAAGCCTCAAAGAGCTAAAGCCTCAGGATCACCATTTTGACAAAGTCCACTCAGACAACAGCCACTGTGCTTGTCCCTGCCTTCCATTAATTTGCTCCTGCTAATCAATCCCAAATACTGATTGGTTGCTGGTCAAAGCTCTCTTCCGTTGTACTGTCTTGCTGTGGCGGTGGACTTGACTGAAGTCCCCTCTGCTCAAAACTTCTGATGTCCAGATTGGCCGTTGGTCAAAGCTTAATTACTTACTTAAGCCCATCACCCCTACTGGGGCATAAATTGCCAACAGTAGCTTGTAAAGTGCACTGTCCCAGGGTTGAGGTCTTTGGAGCTTCTGTTGGCATTTCTGTCGCACTGGGTTTTTATGAGATAGGGTTGCTAGCCCCATGCCCAGCCCACCTCCTTTCACAATTGGACCTGGGACTATCCATGGTGGAGTTATGTTTCATGTGCAACTCCTGAAATTGTGTAGTTAATGTGAAAAGGTGCATGTAGGACCCATTAACCATGCCTTGTAGGTGCACAGTAGGTGCATGGACACACTAGGTGCATGAAAATCACACTCCAGTGCTACTGGATGAAAACTCTGTGTTCCTAGTCAGGCATCCATTTTGACCAAGTGGAGTTACAAGAGCCTGTCCTATTAGTTTGCCTCAGAACTTTTGAAGAGGAAGCCAATTTTTCTGTAGAATTGCAAAAATGTTTTCTTAGAATTGATGGAAGAGTTTGAAGAGCATAACAATAACTTATAAAAAATGAAAGAAAACAAAAGAATAAAGCATTGGTTTTGTACAAATTGAACAATTTAAATAAAATGAACAGGAAACTTATTTGTGTTAAAATATTGTCAGATCACTCAGAGAACTAAGCACATAATGTCAATACCAGTTCTGTATAATACCAAAGGGAATTACAGAAGTGCTAACAGAGATATTTCAGAATCAGAACCAGGTTTAATATCACCAGCATACTTCACGAAGTTTGTTAACTTTGCGACAGCAGTATACTGCAATACATGATAAATATAAGAAAATGAATTACAGTAATTATACATGTATATTAAATAGTTAAGTTAAGAGAAGTAGTGCAAAAATAGAAATAAAAAAATTATTGAAGTAGTGTTCAAGGATTCAATGTTCATTGAGAAATCAGATGGCAGAGGAGAAGAGGCTGTTTCTGAATCGCTGAGCGTGTGCCTTCAATTTCCTATACCTCCTTCCCAGCAATGGCAACAATAGTAAGAGGGCTTGTCCTGGAATGTGGGTCCTTGATGATGGACACTGCCAAGTGGGATGGGAGGTGTGGACAAGATGAACTTAATTCCTGGTGGAGTGGAAGGTAGATGTGGTAAGGGCAGGCGTTCGCAAAATGGAAGAGATGCAGATAAGGGAAGTTGTGATGGTGGAGGAAGGGAGGCCCCTTTCTTTGAAGAAGGACATCTCCTTCATACTGGGATGAAAAGCCTCATCCTGAGAGCAGATGTGGTGGAGACAGTGGAACTGAGAGAAGGGATGGCACTTTTACAAGTGACAGGGTGGGAAGAGGTATAGTCCAGGTAGCTGTGAGAGTTCAGTGGGGTGAGAGACAGTAGATAAACCGTCTCCAGGAGACAGAGACAGAGAAAGGGGAAGACGGCGTCGGAAATGGACCAGGTAAATTTGAGGGCAGAGTTCAAGTTGGAGTCAAAGTTGATGAAGTCGATGGGCTCCACATGGGTGCAGGAAGCACCACCAATGCAGTCATTGGTTTAGCGTAGGAAAAGTTGGGGAGTGATACCTGTGTAGGTTTGGAACACAGACTGTTCCACATAGCCAACAAACTGGCAGGCATAGCTGGGACCCATGCAAGTGCCTATGACTACCCCTTTTGTTTGAAGGAAGTGGGAGAGGCCAAGGAAGAAATTATTGAGAATGAAGACAAGTTCCACCAGACGGAGGAGAGTGGTGGTGACAGTGAATAGGTTGGGTCTGTATCCAGAAAAAAAATGGAGAGCTTTAAAGCCCTCCTGACAAGGAATGGAGGTGTAGAAGGACTGGACATCCATGACCGAGGCCAGGGAACCTGAACTCATTGAAAAGATCAGGAGCATGTGAAGTGTCACAGATGGAGATAGGAAGGGACTGAACCAGGTGGATAAAACAGAGTCAAGGTATGCAGATAAACTTTTGTTGGGGCAGAAACAAGCAGAAACGATGGGTCTACCTGGACAGACAGGTTCATGGATGTTGGGTAGGAGGTAGAAATGGGAGGTGCGGGTGTGGGAACTATGAGGTTGGTGGCAGTGGATGGGAGATCCCCAGAGCTGATAAGGTCAGTGATTGTGTGAGTGAAAATGGCCTGGTGCTCATAGTGGGGTTCTGTTTGAGGGGTAAGTAAGAGGAGGTATCTGACAGTCGTCAGCTGGCCTCAGCAAGGTAGGGGATAGTCCGCCAGACTACTGCAGCACCCCCTTATCTGTGTGTTTGATAGTGTGGTTAGGATTAGTGCAGAGGGAGTGGAGAGCAGTGTGTTCAGAAAGAGTGAGGGTAGAATTGGAGAGAGGAGTGGTAAAGTCCTCAGACTACAATGTCTCGTCGGCAGTTAGCAATGAAAAGATCCAGGGCAGGCAGAAGACCAGAGCGGGGTGTCCAGCAACAGGAGGAGCGAGAGGGCATCACTGCAGGGTGGAGATTCCTTGCCAAAGAAGTAGGCACAGAGGCAGAGGTGACAGAGGAAGAGCTCTGCGTCATGGTGAACGCATAAACTTACTGAGGAGTGGGTGCAAAGATGAGGTCCGTACTGAAGATCGAATGTTCTGCCTCAGAGAGAAAAGATCAGAGGGAATGGTGAAAACACGGCATGGATGCCAGCTAGGATCAGAGTGGGGGAAGAGGGTTGGTAGTATCTGAGAAGACAGGAGGGTTAGATTTTTAGAAAAGGTTCTTAGGAGTCTCTAAGGATGCAAGAGCTGATGGCGGGACCTGAGAGAGATGGGATTGCAGAGTGGTGGTGGGGGAAGGGGGGACAGGGGTTCCAGCAGCATTGTGTAAATTCCTGGCCTGGAGGTGCAGGCTGGAGTTGGAGTTGAAGATTGCACAAAAGACACTTTGAAGGTGATTGGGGTCATTAGAACCTGCAATGATGATGGTGAATTCCAGGTTCTGAATCTGTTCAGAATAGTTGGGACCATTGAGTTTGGCAGCAGAGATTGCAGTCTGGGGACGTCCATGGCTGCTGGCATTGGAGATGGCAGATTCTGTAGTCTGTAGACAACAGACATTAACTTTTCCCAATTAAATCTCATTTAGTAAGGCTAATCTCTCTTACTTGTGTGTTATCTTGAGCCCTATGTTGAATTCATCAGGACAGTTTTCTTTTGGTAACTTATCTAACTGATTCCTTGTGCTCTTCACCTAACAATATGGTTGAGGGGAGCCAGGATTTTCACCAAGAACTGGGTAAAGCATACAGCCAGGCTGAAACAGAAAACGGAAGACACTTCTTTCTCCCTTATTGGGGGGAGAGAGAGAACCTGCGGTATGTTGAATATGGGGTGAAACGGGAAGTCTATGGGGTAACTGCAAGTCTGTGTCTTTGCTATTGCTTTGCTCATGCTTGAGCGCTCGGTGGCAGTGCCGGTGCCTGGTTTTTTTTGCTGGTGTGGGGAGGGGGCTTGTTGCTCGCTGCTCTTACATGCGGGGGGGGGGGGGAGGCTTGGGGGGGACTTCAGGGTTCTAACATTTAACTATTGTTCATCCTTTGGGGCACTACTCGGTTTTTGTGGGTAGTTGTAAAGAAAAGCATTTCAGGATGTACATACAGTATACATATCTCTGACATTAAATTGCACCTTTGAACATCTGAACCTTTGAAAATGGAATTCTGACAACTATACTCCCTCAACATTACAGAAAGAACCTGATATTCAGCTTTGAGGTGCCATTGGATTTGTTGGAAATGGCACAGGTATGAGCTACATCCAACTCTTGTGCAGTGGCAATCATTTTTCTTTTCCTTTTTATCTGGATGTTGATAGCGAATAGTACTCTCAAAGATATAATGAACAAGTGACTAGAGAAAAAGAGTAAAATATAGCTAACGTAGCTCTCAAACTGAAGTTGCCTCTGTGTGATGTTCCACCAAGCTGTGCATAGACCCTAGGTACACAAGCACCAACCAACACCACGTATCTGTCCCCCTGTGAAGGATGGAAGGATGGATGATTCTGATCATGACATTGCACACACTGAGATGCTGGGCACAGCAGATGCTACAAAGCTGAAACAAAAGAAATGCTGGAAACACTGAGCAGGTCAGCTAGCAACCGTAGAGGGAGAACAACCAAATCAGCACTAAAATTTCAACAGGTTCTGTTGTTCCTTTTCTCTCTCTGTGGTGAACTACATATACCTGTCTGGACACGCCCCCCCCCCCCCCACTGACTGCTCCTGTGGCTCCTCCCATAGACCCCGGTATAAAGACGATTGAGGCCTGAGCCCTGCTCAGTCTCCAGGATGTAGTATGGTGGTCAACTACTGCTTGTTCTTTCTTCCAGTCAATAAAACCCGATACCTCACCTCACGTCTCAGAGAGTTATTAATGGTGCATCACTCTCTAAATGCTTTCATTCATATACTTGCTAGGTGACATCAAAACCAATGGTGTAACAAGGTCTCCACCCATCTCAGACATTCCCCATGTTCTCTCCACCTCTCCCCATCATTAAAGTTTATGAAGATTCTCGTGTGCTGTCTCTGCCTGTTGTGAATAGCAGTGATTAACTTTATTTGTCTTTGCGCGGATCTTGTCTAATCTGCTCAGTGTTTCTGACACATTGGTTTTTGCAGCATCTGTTGGTTACTTTGAGATCTGAAGAAAAGCAAAGAGAAAGTCCACTGAAAATTCACTATTTTGGATTTCATCTGTATCTAAATACTGTGTCAGGAAAGCTTGCATTACAGGTTTCTCTTGTTGACTGTTCTCTTCTGAAGAGTTCTAATTAGGGCAATATCAGTTTTCAGCTATTTGTCAAGTTACAGAACATCATTAACACTCCTATTAAATACCAGGTATAAACAGAGGTTATGTTTTCTGCAATAATACTGTCTACTCTAATTGTTTCATTGTGTCTCGGTTATGAATTTCAATTATATTTATATTATTCTGGATTATTTCAACACAATTACATTTTTGCTTCAAGCCCTACATGCTAAATTATTTATAAAATTTGCTCTGCAATATGCATACTTCCTCTTCAAAATGGACTGCTGGAGACGTCAATAAATTATATTGAATCAAAAGCCTAAAGTAATATTTTAAATTGGATTTTTCTCCTTGCGTTCAGTAGTGTGTGCCCATTTCTCAGTGCCTTCACACCACATAGAACCTTCCAATTAGGTGTTAACCTCACCCACATATCATAGCACTTTTAAAATTGCAAATCACCGGCGTAATTGTGGACAACATTTCTCTACTATGAGATTAAAGAAAATCAAAATAACTAAGATTGTCTGGGATACTTTTTTCTTATTGGCACTAAAACGCAAATAGGATTTTAATTTTAATACACATCCTCATTAGTTTTAAAGTGTTCATTCCAAACAGAGCATTGCCATTGCATTACATTCCGTTGCAACTGTGGGCAGTGTGAAATCCAAAGAGAAGTTGTCAATATGTCACACAATTATAATATGTGCCTGAAGTTCTTTAACTAGTTGTTTGATTTAAAGTCATGGAGTGATTGTGATACAGCACAGAAACCAGCCCAGCCCCATTTGCCCATGTTTCACCAAACTCCCTAAACCCTTCCTAACCACAGAACTGCCTAAGTGTCTTTTAAATGTCGTTATGTACGTTCCTCAAGAAATTTCTCTGGCAGCCTGTGTCATTCATTCATCTGTGAAGAGGTTGTCCCTCAGGCACCTTTTTTAAAAACACAAATTATATAGACTTCCGCTTCGCTGTTAGCTCTGAGGGTACATGATTTTACTTGTTTCCTGTTTTGAATACATTTTAGAGTCATGCAGTCACTCAGCTTGGGAACAGAGCCTGCAGCCCCTCTTGTCCATGCAGACTGCGTTGCCCAGCATGCTAACCCCACAGCCCTCGGGTTCTCCTATCCATGTACTTATCTTGATGGCTTTTAAACGTTGCTCGTGTGTCCACTTCAACCACTGTTTCTGGCAACTCATTCTAAATACTCTCCACCCTTTGTGCGAAGAACTGCCCTGATACCCATCTTAAGTCTTTTGCCTCTGATTTTAAACACACACCCTGTTGCTTTTAACTAACTCTCTCTGGGAAAAAATAGAGTATGTGCTTCCACCCTATCTATCCCCTCATGATCTTCTATGCCTCTATCAGGTCATCCCTCAATCCCCGGCATTCCAGGGAATAAAGTCCTTGTCTACTGAAGTGGTCCTTGTAACTCAGGCCCCTAGGTGTAGGCAACATCCAGGTAAGTCTTTCCTGCATTTGTTCTACAAACGTTTGTAGTTTAATATCATCTTTCCTATAATGGGGTGTCCAAAGCTGTACACAATACTCCATCTGCAACCTAATTAACCTCATATAACTATAACATAACTTCCCAGCACCTATCACAAACAAGAGAAAATCTGCAGATGCTGGAAATCCAAGCAACACACGCAAAATGCTGGAGGAACTCAGCAGGTCAGGCAGCACCTATGGTAAATAGTACAGTCGACATTTCGGGCCGCAACCCTTCATCAGCACTGGAAGGAAAGTTGGGGTCAGAGCAAGAAGGTGGGGGAGGAGAAGGAGTAGTAGGTGATAGGTGAAACAGGAAGAGGGGAAGGGGTGAAGTAAAGAGCTGGGACATTGATTGGTGAAAGAGATAAAGGTCTGAAGATCTGATGGAGAAGGTGGAAGACCATGGGAGAAAGGGAAGGGAGAGGAGCACCAGAGGGAGGTGCTGGGCTGGTAAGGGGATAAGGTGAGAGGGAGAAACGGAAATGGGGCAATGGTGAAGGGGAGCAATTATTGGACGTTTGAGAAATCGATGTTCATGCCTTCAGATTGGAGGCTACCTAGACGGAATTGAAATGGGTGGCTGTGGGGAACTACATATACCTGTCTGGACACAACCCCTGCTGACTGCTCCTGTGACTCCTCCCACAGACCCCGGTATAAAGGCAATCAAGGCCTGAGCCCAGCCTCTCAGTCTCCAGGATATAGTATGGTGGTCACTCACTGCTTGTTCCTTCTTCCAGTCAATAAAAGCCGATATCTCGCCTTACGTCTCAGAGTGAGTTATTGATGGTGCATCAGTGGCTACAGGGGGATCCCGCTTTTTCTGGCAGATGGAGCATGGGTGCTCAGTGAAGTTGTCTCCCAATCTACGTCGGGTATCACCGATATACAGGAGGCCCCACCAGGAGCACCAGATACAGTAGATGACCCCAACAGACTCACAGGTAAAGTGTCGCCTCAGTTGGAAGGACTGTTTGGGGCCCTGAATGGTAACGAGGGAGGAGGTGTAGGGACAGGTGTAGCATTTGTTCTGCTTGCCAGGATAAGGGCAAGAAGGGAGATCAGTGGAGGGGAATGAATGGACAAAGGAGTCTTCTAGGGAGCGATCCCTGCGGAAAGCTGAAAGTGGAGTGGTGGAAAGATGTGCTTGGAGGTGGGATCCCACTGGAGATGGCGGACGTTACGGAGAATTATGTGCTGGGCACAGATGCTGGTGTGGTGGTAGGTGAGGAAAAGAGGAACCCCATCCCTGGTAGAGTGACAGAGAACCACCAGCTCCTATGGTCAGTGTTCTGATGAAGTTCAGCATGTCAAGCACCTACTCCCTTCTCTGCAATGCCTCTTTCACCGAACCATGCACTTCCTCTCCTCGGTCTCTCTGGTTCATAACACTCGCCAGGCTCCTACCATTCACTGTATAAACCCTACCTTGTATTGATCTTCTAGGATGTAATTCCTGTCTGGATTGAAAGTCCGTTGCCAATCCTCAGCCCAGTTTTCATACCCTTCTACATGATTTACAACACCAACTGCATTATCATCCACAAATGTACTAATCATGCCTTGTCCATTTGCCACCAAATAGCTTATGAACAACAAAGATCCCAGCACCAACCCATGTGTTACCCAGCTAGAAAAAGGCTGAGAAATAACCATTGATCCTCATTCTTCCCAATGGGCCAATTATGAATCCAATCTGCAACCTCACCCTGGATCCCATGCAAGCCAACCTTCGAGACCACCCTGGCTTGAGGTACCTTTGTCTATACAAAGCAAAAGTTTTACTTAGTATTCTAAACACCATGCAGAGGGCTCAATAAAGTTAATGGAACCACGTTAAAATATTGCTCATTTTTTTTAGAAAATAGATCGATTTTGTTAAAATGTTTCACATGTTTAAATATACATAAGAGGTACTTACTCTTCACAATGATAAAATTAATTTCTACAGGTAAAGTGATGAGGATTTCTCTTCCACCATTCTTTACTCTGAATGCCAGGTAAGAGAGAGAACAGTTCTTCGGGGATTTCATTGGCATCATGATTTTTATTCTGACTGAACTTATTTAAATTCACTGATAAGAGATAAACACATTTTAGACACTGTGCGAGTGAATGATTGAAAACATTTTGGGGAGTTTTTGCATTTTAGCACCTTTTTTTCCCTGACCACAATTTTAAAAAAAGATTAGCACACACATGATAACTTCCTAAGACAGAGCACAAAGGTATTTTCTGATGATAGATCCTGAGATGGAATTATAGAAGCCACAATATTTTTACTTCTTTTATTAACAAATAATGAAATCTGTTCTCCATTCAGCCAGTTTATCAGTACTGGTATATATCGTCACTGTAAGTTTCTAACTGACAGAGTGAGATGTGCTTGAATTATTTTTGGCATCCACTACTGATTTTGTGCTTTTTCAAGGTATGAAGTCTCCACAAAGATTTTAATCACCACTTCTCTCCAATATGCCATCAGAATACAATGCTCTCAGAATTGGGCAGGAAGTGACTGGGGTCTGTGGAAAATTCACACCCACCAAGTTGTGGCCACCCACCAACTTGCTGTAGAAATTAAGTAGGAAGCTACTGTCTGAGTTACAGGAAACATGTTATTTGTTATGGGGGATTACTGAGGAATGCGTTATTGTTAAAAGACAACACACTCAAATAAAGCAAGGCCCTGTTTATTATTCTGACCTTCTAAAGGTTAAAGCATCCTTCGCACCATCTCCAAAAACAACAACGCATTTGAAAGTTCTGTTTTTAGAAAGATTTGCCATACTCCTTGGGACCAGCCTGCACTCTCGATGCATACTGTGACAACCGCTGTTTAGGTCATTGCCATTTCAAAAATAATGTGAATGAAACTGTCCATTTGAAATGAAAAATAAGAGGGGAATGAATAGTTCCAGTGAGCCCGCTTGTGGGAAATGAATCTACACAACAGATGTTGAATGTGGTTTCATTCAAATCAGAGATTGATCATTTCATGACATTAAGGGATATGGTGCCATTACTGGAAAACGGTACATTTAGAGGATCTTAATGATAGATGGAGGGCTTACACGTGTCCTCTCTCCTACCTTCTCTCGATAGTCATATAGCTGGACCACTGAGATGGATCTCGCTCACCTTCCTTTCATGGTGTTTACGAGGACACCTCATCATAAGATAGGATTTTAGAGGCTAAATTACTGAAATCAAAATTTTCTTAAAAGATGGAAAGAGATGGGCATTTTCATTCAGTCTAGAAATTAGTGTCATTTTGAAAAATTTCTGTTTGTCTGGAATTACTTCTACTTAGGCAGTATGGAAAAACAAGAACAAAGTTTGTACTGTGTTAGTTCCAACTCATTCACTGAAGTATGTGAGGAATGGGCCATAAACTTACATCTGCAAGGCCCTCGATCAACCTGTCCCTGCTCTGCAGTGAATTCAGAATTGCAAAGGGACTTGGAAGTCCTAGTGCAGGGACTAGGCTAATGGCTAAAAGCAAATGGCATGTTGGCCTTCATAACAGGGGAGTTGAGTATAGGAGCAAAGAGGTCCTTCTGCAATTGTACAGGGCCTGGTCAGGCCACACCTGGAGTATTGTGTTCAGCTTTGGTCTCCAAATTTGAGGGAGGACATTCTTGCTATTGAGGGAGTACAACATAGGTTCACGAGGTTTATTCCCAGGATGGTGGGACTGTCATATGTTGAAAGATTGGAGCGACTGGGCTTGTATACACTGGAATTTAGAAGGATGAGAGGGGATCTGATTGAAACATATAAGATTATTAAGGGATTGGACACGCTAGAGGCAGGAAACATGTTCCCGGTGTTGGGCAAGTTCAAAACCACAGGCCACAGTTTAAGAATAAGGGGTAAGCCATTTAGAACAGAGTTGAGGAAAAACTTTTTCACCCAGAGAGTTGTGGATCTGTGGAATGCTCTGCCTCAGAAGGCAGTGGAGGCCAATTCTCTGGATGCTTTCAAGAGAGAGTTAGATAGAGCTCTTAAAGATAGCGGTGTCGAGGGATATGGAGAGAAGGCAGGAACGGGGTACTGATTGTGGATGATCAGCCATGATCACATTGAATGGCGGTGCTGCCTCGAAGAGCCAATTGGCCTTCTCCTGCACCTATTGCAGGATTCCCTAAAGATTAACTTGCAGGTTGGATCCCTGGTAAGGAAGACAAATACAATAACCATATAACAATTACAGCATGGAAACAGGCCATCTCGGCCCTCCTAGTCCGTGCCGAACTCTTAATCTCACCTAGTCCCACCTACCCGCACTCAGCCCATAACCCTCCACTCCTTTCCTGTCCATATACCTATCCAATTTTACCTTAAGTGACACAACTGAACTGGCCTCTACTACTTCTACACGAAGCTCATTCCACACAGCTATCACTCTCTGAGTAAAGAAATACCCCCTCGTGTTTCCCTTAAACTTCTGCCCCCTAACTCTCAAATCATGTCCTCTAGTTTGAATCTCCCCTACTCTCAATGGAAACAGCCTGTTCACGTCAACTCTATCTATCCCTCTCAAAATTTTAAATACCTCGATCAAATCTCCCCTCAACCTTCTACGCTCCAATGAATAGAGATCTAATGAATGTTACCATTAATTTCTAGACGGCTAAAATATAAAATAAAGCATGTAATGATTAGGTTTTATAGGCCACTGGTCAGACTGCATTTGGAGAACTGTGAGCAGTTTGTGGGGCCCATTTCTAAGAAAGGGTGTGCTGGCATTGCGGAAGGTCCAGAGGAGGTTCATGAGAACGACCCTGAGTATGAAAGGGTAAACGTAGGAGGATCGTTTGATGGCTCTGGATCTGCACTCACTGAAACTTAGAGGAATAAGAAGTGATATCATTGAAACCTACCAAATATTGGAAAGCTTAGATAGAGTGAATGTGGAGGATGTTTTAAATAGTGTAAAAATATGGGACCACAGGGCACAGCCTCAGAATAGAAGGGCATCTCCTTAGCACAGAGCTGAGAACAAATTTCATGGCTGTGGAGACTAAGTTATTGGGTATATTTAAAGCAGCGGTTGATAGGTTCTTGATTATTAAGGGAATCAAAGGTTACAGGGAGAAGGTAGGAGAATGCAGACCTTAGTTCAAAACAGAGAGTGTGCATAGGGACAGGGCTGACTTTGAGTCCATGCATGAGGAGCACAATGAAGCTCAACGTATGTAAATGTTGGAAGGAACATGTCACATCCCAAGGTATTAATTCACTTTCTCTGTTGCATATTTTCTTTAACATGGGTAGTGTAAGTAGTTATGTAAATATTGATTTCTTCACATAACACTTAGCAGAAAATCAGATTGTCTTATGGGTAAGCACATCAATAAAGCAGGTGCTAACATTGACCTCCCTTGCAAATTCATAACCAGAGTAGAGACAAATCGATTATTTCAAGGGACTGACATTGTGCTTTGATATCTGGTAAACATTGGTTTAAAATATTGCCAGGATGGTAGTGGCAGTGTTGGTGAACTTGGATGAAGAAGAAACTTTCCTTGGAGTGTGAATCAAAAATCTAGAGGCAAATTATCTTGTTTCACTCTCACAATGTATTGGAAACAAGTTAAGAGAAAATGCCTTCATTGACTTTGATCCCAGAAATAGTGCAGGGGCAAAGTAAAGTGATGGAATGTGACACCCATCATCAGAACTGTCAAGTGGCATTTCTCAATATCCCATTCACTGACATGTTGATAAGGGAGGGTTATTTGCCTCAGATGTGATCGGAGACTTTGTCTAAATTTGGAACAAAAAGCTGAATTTGAGAGCTGAGGTGAGAGTAACTGTCCCTGACATCAGGCTGTACTTGACTGAGTGTGGTATCAAGGTGTTCTGCTAGACCGAAGTCAGTAGGCATTAAATAGAAAAGGGTTAAATTGATGGAGCTGTACCTTGTACACAAGAAGATAGTTGTGATCAATCAATCAGTTCCAAAGCAACACTGCAGGAGCTTTTAAGGCAATGTTCCAGACTCAACTGTCTCCAGCTGTTTCATTGGTGCCTGGCAATAAGGATACTTGCTGATGACTGCACACTGTTATTCCTTTCAGAGCTCATTAGTAGATGAAGCTGCCAATTGCTACATGTTGTAAGACTTAGAAAACATTTAGACATGGGCTGATACATGTGTAACATGCAGTGAGGTCTCACTGCTAAGGCTAATGGAATGGCTTCTAGGTAATGTTTCACTGCTAATGTAATGGTTTCTCTGTAGCAGCAGTGTTTGGGTTCTGACTAGAGATAACGGGGCTTTGGAATGTATGTTATCCAATGGGAGAAATGTTGTTCTTTCATGTATGTCTGTGAGCAGGGTTTATCATGGTCTTTTGTCAGGGAGTGAAGGAGAGAGAGGACACAAATGGAGAGAGTCGGAAGACAACTGGACGGAGTGGAATGAGGAGTGAGGGTCCAAGGGCTGGCTACACTCGAGGTTGACGGGATCAAATGAGTGAACAGTGAGCTCTAATGATGTGCAATTGATGTTTTTCCTTAAAATGGGCCCATTTCCTCTTTATTTTCTTTACTAACCCTATAGTCAAATTAAGAATTATAAAGGTCAATTGTTTAATCACATATTATGTCCTGTCTGATATTTTGCGGTTGGGATTTGTAACCAGGCAACACATCACACAGCATCCACACAAACGAGATTTCTCAGTCTGGCTGGGCCACAAGTTGTTTTCCCCTCGGCACACATGTGCTGGCCGAGCCTGAGGGTTACACATGGAAAAAAAACATCCACGTCACGGTTTTAATGTTTAGTTCCAAGCAATAACTACATCCAACAGAGAATTAAATCACTTACCCTTAACATTCCTAAGCTCTTTCATCGCTGTTCCCTTATCATCAATATCCCAAGGGTTATTATTGGTCAGACACTCATCTGGACCACCTAATAAATTTTAATTGTTACAAGAGCAATTCAGAAGCTGAGCAGCAGGTAGTTTCCTTTTTGATATCCCCAGGACTTTCCACTACCTGTGAGGCACAGATAGTGAATATTATGGAGTATGATCAGTGCATTTCCTATGAGGTCCAGGACACCTCATACCAACCAAAGTAAAGGAGCTCCTTTGACTAGCATATAATCAACTATTTGAAACATTATTCTCTTCAGCAACGTTTCACAGTGGTCACAATAGTTACCGTCTACAAATGTACTGCAGGTTCCCAGAATCAGAATCAGGTTTATTATCACCAGAATGTGGCATGAAATTTGTTAACTTAACAGCAGCAGTTCAATGCAATACATAACAGAGAAGAAAAAAATAATAACAACAAATAAATAAATCTTATTCAGTATACATTATACGGTACACATATATTGAATAGATTAAAAATAGTGCAAAAGACAGAAATACTATACATTGAAAAAAAGTGAGGTAGTGTCCGAGGGTTCAATATCCATTTAGGAATGGGGTGGTAGAGGGGAAGAAGCTGTTCCTGAGTCACTGAGTGTGAGTTGCTCAAGCTACTTGAAAAGTACCTTCCAAACTTGTGACTTCTACTTCAGGTTGCTCTCCCAAGTTGCACACCAGCCTGAATTAGATATATATATTCAGTGGCCACTTTATTAGATACACCTGTATGTTAGTAGCTATCTGCTGCTGTAGCCCATCTGCTTCAACTTTCAAAATGTTGTACATTCAGAGATGTTCTTCTGCATACTCCCTCTCCCAAAGCACTGTGGGAGCACCTTTACTAGAAAGACTAGAACATTTCAAGAATGCAGCTAATCATCACTTTTTAATGTGAAATATGGATGGACAATAAGTGTCCTTCAAAATGGTACATAGATGTCCCCCAAAAGAAGTTAAAAAAATTGAAATAACCTTGAAAAACTTTAATGAATCAACATTTGGACTCAACGTTTCTACACTTCTTTCCAGTCTTGCTGAGGGGTCTTGGCTGTTCATTTTTCTCCATAGCCGCTACCTGACTTGCTGAGTTTCCTCCAGCATTTTGAGTCTATTGAACAAAATTTGAGTCAACATATTTATTCTCATCATGATGCCATGCTGACATCTTGTGGCAAGTTTTTGCAGGTGAACACAGTTCTGTGTAATTCAAGAGATAACTATTGCTGCACAGTATTACAATCAAGTGTGGTTCTCAAACTCTTCCAGATGCAATCATTTGTCCTTTTGAATGCTGAAACAACCTGATGATATCTTGCCATAGACGAGGAAGCTGACAAGAAAGCCACTGAAGGAACTGAAGCAGAATTATTACAACACAGAATGAGGCTATTTAGCCTATTAAATCCATGCCAGCTCTCGGAGAAATCCAATCACTCCTAGCCCCTGTTTTTCTCTGTGGACTGTAGGTTACTTATCCATCTTATTCCATTGTAGAATCGTTGATTACCTTTGCCTCTGTCAGCATCACAGCCAGTGGATTCTCAATCATAACAATATTCTGTAAATAAGCTTTCCCTCACAGCCCATCATTTTAGATCTGTATTTCCAGCCATTGAACTACCAGGAGGAATAGCTTCTCTCTGTTTACCCTATCTAACCTCATAATAAGCTTGTATAAGCTTATTATGCTCCATTGAATCTCCTCTCAAAACCTCATTGGGAAAATCTCCTACAACTCCTGTCGAGCCATGGGTTTAAGAGGGAGTTAGGGTAATATCTTTGATATCTTGTGAGGTGTATAGAGCCAAACCACTTTCACTGGTTTCAAGACAAATGGAATAAATAAATCTCATTGCAATAACAAACAATTCAGATTAATATCAAATTTAACTTACAGAGAAACCAATGAGCTTCAAACAAGGTGTTAAGCGTGTAATGTCCATTCACAGTAGAAGCTGGCTTTTTGTAGGCAGTCCCTTGGAATGGAGGATGACTTATTCAGAGGTGGCTTCTGAGGGCACTGTGAGGCTAAACAGATTCTTTCACAAATGGGGCAGCAGATGTGTCTGGGATAACAAACAACCACACTGAGGAGCTCAGTGAGTCAAGCAGCATCTGTGGGAAGCGGGGTGGTCTGGAGGGGAGAAGACTGTTGATATTTTGAGTTGAAACCCTGCATCAAGATTGAAAATGAAGAGGAGTAATGGCTAGTATAAGGAGCAGAGGGGGAGTGTTGAGGCAGGAGTCTGAGGTGAGTGGTAGACTGAGGAAGGGACAAAAGGTGTCAGATCAGTTGAGTCAGGTCAGAGGAGGAACAGGGCTGAGGCATGATAAACGAAAGAGAAGCCACTACTTCCTGAAAAATTACTTTTCTGAAGACCTGGACCGGAGAGAGCACAAAGATGGAAAAAATGGGAGAAATCGAGAGACAGGGTATGAATTTGAAGTCGATGCATCTGTGCTGAGCTTTCACATGCTTGATAGATTCATACTGTTGTATGGCACAGAAAGAGACCCACTGTGGCACCTGTTTACCTAATCCCTTTTACTGCCTTTCTTTCTCTGTGTCTTTCTCTGGCTTGTTGGAAGGACCCATGATTCTTATTTCTGGTGTAATTACTTCTTTCATATTTTAAGTTGACAAAAGCCTGGGTTTCCCTGAGTCAGAGGGGACATTAGATTGGAAAAAATAGGCTATAGGAGCATTTTTGAATCATTTTCTCTCTCTCCTTTATATTACCTCTCTGCGAGGGAGCTTGTAGCGGAATGCTGCGGAAGTCTGACGTCACACACATTGAGCAGTGGTCAGCGTAGTTGCGCCAACCAGCTGTGATTCAGGCCTCAGTGCTGGGCATGTGGGCCTGGGAGAGAGAGGATGCTGTGTTGGTTCACTTATCCAGATAAGGAATGCAGAAGATTCAGTGGCTGTCGTGGCAACTCGAACAAATGAGAGGCGCTGCTGGCAACCTCCCATGGGGAGTTATCCTTGTGTGACATGCCCTCTGATCAACCCAATAGTAATGTTTGAAAAAGATGAAGAAATGTTTCCAGTCCTTTAAAAGCAACTAGCAAAACATACAATCTTGAAGCGAGGAAACTTATTAAACTAAAACTAGCAATATTAAACGTAATTAAGCAGCCAACAAAAGATGGTCCCCAGCTCTAAAAATGCCCAGAACAAAGCATTAATATGTAACTAAACCCTTTGCATTTACTACACTTTACCTACATGCCTGGCTACCATGATAACCATGCAACAGAAGACCGTGCAGATAGAAAACAGACGCATGGTTCTGACAGTGGCTATTGAGGTGCCTACTGTATGCTCACTAAAGGACAGAGATCACTTCCACATAGTAACCTGTGAACATTGTGCCGTGTCTGAGGTCTTTAATGTCTGATGGTCAAACGCATTACTTGAAAGACCAATATGGAAGACCAATCATACTCTGCAGAGCCCCATTGTCAGAGGGCAGTATTACTTCAGTGGTGGAAGTTGGATAGAGGGTTTAGCAGCTATTTACAAGGGGTGATTGATAAGTTTGTGGCCTAAGGTAGAAAGCGTCAATTTTAGAAAACATAGCACATTTATTTTTCTACGTGGTCCCCTCCTACATTTACACACTTAGTCCAGCAGTCGTGGAGCATACGGATCTTAGACCTCCAGAAAATGTCCACAGCAGGGGAGTTTGTGGCCTAAGGTAGAAGGAGATGAGTTATACAGCTCTCGTTACATGCACATGCAGTTTAACTCTTCGAGTGATTATGCAGAAAGTTTGAAGTTAATAATTCATCAGTTAATAACTCATCAGAGGTGATTGATAGGTTTGTGGCCTAAGGTAGAAGGAGATGTTACTAACTTCAAAGAGAGGAATGTAGAAGGACAGAGATCATTTCACCATCCTAATAATTATGAGCTTAGAACCTGTAATCAGAGGACAGCAAGTGATTAACACAACTCTTACCATTCCTCTGACCAACCTGTCACAGCATTGCAACTGTAGTGTATGTTTTTAATTGCATTCTATGAAATAAGTTACTGTAAAAGGATTATTGCCACACAATGTCAGCAGAGCATCCTTAGATCTGTTCTATCGTGAGCTCAGATCCTCAACCTCATGCAGAGGTAAACAGAGGAGTGGAAGCTATTTGAGTGTGACTTTATTTTCCTATGGAATAGCTGTTGCATATTGAGCTCCGCAGGGCGTTAACAGAGTAAAGCTTTGGTCCAGTGACACAGAAGTACAACTTGATCTCAGACTGTAATACATGTACACATGTGGATGCATGAGTAGATGCCTTTCCACAGGTATGCACTCACACCCTCTCTGACTCACTCATGTACACCCACACACAACATGCACCAGCAGGCTCAAGCGGAGATGCACCGGGCTATTGCTCCACTTCCATCCTTAACTACTCTCTTCTCCTCGATCCTCTGTCACCGAATCTTTTCTCCTTCAGCACCCTTCTCAACTCCCAGTTCTCCTGTCCCTCATCACTCCCTCTCTCTCATTTGCAACCAGCTGCTTGGCCTTGGTTAAGCCTGCCTCACAGTCTTCACCTCCACTTTCTCATTTCTCTCCTGCTCTCTGTGCCCTGCATCTTCCCTCCTTCTACCTCACCACCCCACTCCCACGTCCTCTGCACAGTGCCCCCATTGGCACTAAAAACTAATGCACTAACAGTGAACAGCATTTCGCCAGCAGTAGGTTTATTGGTCACAAGAGCTCAATGGTCTTCAGCCAGAGGGGCCTGTTACTGTGCTGTAGTGATAGATAGATAGACAGACAGACAGATAGATACATACATACCCTCTCTTTGCATTTAATGAAGTGCTGTGGTTCTATCAGGTCATGGAACTGGCACTTACTGAAGTGTCAATCAATTGCTAATGGAAACTCCAGCTCTCCTTAGGTTATTATGAATATTATGTTTCAGAAAATGTTGAATTTTATTTCAAATTCCAGATACTTGAAATGCTTTACTGTCTGTTCAGATTGGAATGTGATCTATTATTCACTGTCATGTCTTCTTTTTCTTAATGTCATTTAACTTGCCGACGCCAAGCCTCATTTCAGTCAGAGATAATGTTTTTTGATTAGAATATGTTTGTCAGTGCTGTGTTGTCCTTTTCTTCACAAATTCAATGTCCTTATCTCCTTGCGAAAATGAAGCTGAACCTGCAACCTTTCTTCTTCCGATCTCATCACAGTTTTGCCTAGAATCAGGTAATTACCTGCCTGACAGAATCTCATTCTGAATCCATCAGTCTTCAGAAGTATACCATACCAAATCAGAGCTCCATCATCCAATCGATTCCCTCTGTCACTATTGTTATCAAAAAACAGTGATCTCAATTATGGGATAATATCACAAACTGAAAGGATTGGGAAAAATAAGAAAATCAAAAAGCAAATTCCTTCTTTACAACCAGTGTAATCTTGCATTGCTCATTACTACAAAACCTTCCGCAGTGAGGAATATAATAGAATCTCCAGGAAGTTATTCATTATTGCAAAATACGATGATGAATGTAAATAAATTGAAAAGTGCGAATACAAAACTGAAGGTGCTATATTTGAAAGCGTGCAATATATGGACTAAAGTAGATGAACTTGTAGCACAGATACAGATTGGTATGTATGATGTTGTAGGCATCGCTGAATCATGGCTGGAAGAAGATTATAGCTGGGAGCTTAATCTCCAAGGATACACAAGTGTAAAAGAGAGGTGAGAGTGGGTATTGGACCACTGGAAAATAATGCTGGAGAGGTAGTAATGGGTGTCAAGAAAATGGCAGATGAACTGAATAAGTATTTTGCATCAGTCTTCACTGTGGAAGAGATGAACAGTATGGTGGAAGTTCCAGGTGTCAGGGGTTGTGAAGCATGTGAAGTTGCCATAACTAGAGAGAAGGTACTTGGGAAACCAAAAGTTCTGAAGGTACATAAGTCACCTGGACCAGATGGTGTACAACCCAGGATTTTGAAAGAGGTGGCTGAAGAGGTTGTGGAGGCATTAGTAATGAACTTTCAAGAATCACTAGATTCTGAAATAGTTCCAGAAGACTGGAAAATTGCAAATGTCATCCCACTTTTCAAAAAGGGAGAGAGGCAAAAGAAAGTTAATCTGACTTCAGTGGTTAGGAACATATTGAAGTTGATTCTCAAGGATGAGGTCTCAGGGTACTTGGAGGCACATGATAAAATAGGCTTTAGTCTGTTGTTACCCATTCTAACAGTCTTTTTTCTTATACCGTGGTACCTGCTGCCTGATGGTAGGCAATTCTGGGACAGATGAAAGGGGCCTTTGGCAATGCTGAAGCCTCTGTGAATGCAGCATTTCTGGTGTACGTCCTGGGTGGGTCGGGGGCAGGGGGAGAAGAGTGACCCCAATGATTCTTTCAACATTTCTCACAATCCATTTCAGCATCTTGCGATCAGATTCCATCAGTGAAATTCCATCCATCATTGCTCTGTCCAATATCAGACTTGTAAGATTTAACTATATTCCATAAAAGCAAGAATAAACAGTTCAAAAATGTTAACAAGCGGTAGTAGATGATGAAATAGTTCCAAACCGGCTAAAGTTCATATTAGAGATACTATTTGCAAACACCGTCTCCGATGAAGAATGCTCTTGTTAGGGAATAAACTTGTAACTATAGGAAAAGGAATATTCTAAAGTTTTTTGAGAAATGATTAAATTCTGAATTAGGATGGTGGCCATAAGGTAATGTCTTTACATTGATAAACCATGAGTGATATGACCTGTTTATGTTGTGAATTAAGTTTGTCATCAAAAACTTTGTAAATTCTACCACTTAAACCACCAGATGGAGCTCTTGCACAGATGATCTTGTTCCTTTCATTGTAATTATTCCTCCTCCTCTTAATGCTCCCAAACTATTTGCTATTTCTTGCATCCCTGTTTAACAATATTTTTTTTTCTGATTTCCTCCTATTGACTTGAAGCAATCAATTCTATCTCGAAATTCAAGTTCTAAAGTGCAAACTTAAGCATAGAAATAAATAAAATTATGCCTTAATAGAGATCTTTGGTGATGATAAGTAACACTGCATAGTTTAGTTTAGAATATTTGGAGATAGAATTGATTGTTATTCAAAGACTAATATAAGGCAGATGGTTCAGAGTTGAATATACTTCAAAGATGCTGCCCTGCAGTCTCAATGTCTCTAGAACAGTGATACATTCTTCAATAATCCCTTACCCAATCTAAAGAAAACAAGGAACACATTAGAAATGGGGGGAAACTCCTAGGCAGGATATGGAATTGGAGACTGCTAACCTATTGGACTGCTAAGTTCCTGTGAACTTCTCTTCCATTGATATCTTAAATAGATTGGCATTCCTCCATCACCCATTTTGCACCAACAAATATCACCCCATAAACTCCTGTTTTACTTTCCAATCTATTGCCTCCACTGACCTAATATTTTTACATAACAAATCACTATCTGAAAGTTAATACCATAGTTCATTTGCATTAGAATAAATTTTTGATACTGTTCCTCAAAGTTTTTTTTAAATGATTTTTAACTATTTCCCAGTCTTCTGTTAATGCTGTTTCTGCAAATATGAAGTTCTGATGGTTGTAGGCATGTGCCCAATAAACTCTCTGGTCTCAATTTGAGCTCCCATTCACACCTCCACAGGATCACATTATAGCATTGTAATCCAGGAATCCTGAATCATTTATCTTTTCAGCAGTTTAGGGATTCCAGCACTACATTAGTCTCCCAGTGAAACTGGTTTCACTAATCTAGGGGAAAATCTTGTGCATAGCAGTAATCAATAGATGAGAAAGTATCTCCATAAGTAACCTTGCACCCATCACAAATGTAACCAGTAAAAAAAATCAGTACAAGATGTTCCTCACTCGTTTACCAGATCAATATATTCCTTTTTAAGATGTTAACGGAAGAAAAATTCACAGAACTGTACAATAGATTAGGGAC
This sequence comes from Hypanus sabinus, assembly GCF_030144855.1. Classification (NCBI taxonomy): domain Eukaryota; kingdom Metazoa; phylum Chordata; class Chondrichthyes; order Myliobatiformes; family Dasyatidae; genus Hypanus; species Hypanus sabinus. The sequence goes on along the minus strand of NC_082719.1, from coordinate 61,711,455 downwards.
TCATCTTAGACTGTAACCTCTTCCAGACCATTGAGAACCTGTTGCATTGGAATTAGCGGCTATAAAATTGCCTTTTTATCATGCCTCAACTGACATTAAATTTGTAAATTGCCATTATCTGTGGATCAAAACACCCTGGTCTGAAAATGGCAGTAATCTCTGCAGAGATAATGGTGGAATTTGCCAACACATGCAGATTAAAAATAAATTCATCATTACTTTTCAAACTTTGCAATGATACATAGACAGGAGAGGAATAAAAAGCAATGGTTTGGGAGCAGACAAGGGCTTGCTTACTGATATGTCAATCTAGGTTGATAGGTCAAGATCCAATGGGATATCTATTCATTTCACAACCAACAAGACCCTCAAAGAGCTCAGGCTCCAGTTGAGCAACACCTAGTTCACATGCATGGTTCTGGGAAGGGGTTGGATGTCAATGCTGCAATATGCTGGTGCATAAAGATGTGTATTTTTTATTCCTGCAAATCACACCACAAATCAACCACAGGAACCCATTGTTTTAGCTGTTAAAGTCAAAAACCTGCTTTGAGAGAAAAGAACTAAAAGTTCCAGGTGGTAAGACAACTTCTCCAATTATGGTCAAGGAGCCCCAGTAATTTTTATAAATTCTCTGACTTTCCTGGGTGATTACCTGCAGCAGTCAGTGAGTACTTACTATCTATCAGCTTGTCAGGGGCTGTTCTGGCTTGAAGATAGAAAACCAGCAAATGACCATTCAATTGTCCAGCCTTTTATGATGGTAATGATTTACTTGAGCCTGCATTGCTATTTGACAGTGGGTTACCAAGTTTTCATTCAGCTGGGGGGTGAATCCTGTGTGGCTGAACATGAAATTGATAGCTCTAAAAACAAAAGGGAATTGTAGGAGAAAATTACAAATTTGAGAACTGTGAAACCACTCTCTGAATCAACTGGTGGGAAACAATTACAGCAAACAGCTTTGTCAGTAAAGGTGTTCAAAAAACAGTAGCACAGCCGTTATGTGATGTTATAGTTTGGGGTGTCAGAATTCGGAGTTCAATCCCAGCATCATCTGGAATGTGTGGGTTTTCTCTGGTGTCCTCTCACAGTCCAAAGACACTCCAGGTAGGTTAATTGGTCATTAGAAGTTGCCCCATGATTAGGTTAGGGTAAAATCGTTTTGTCAGGGGATACTGGATGCTGCAACTTGAAGAGCCAGAAGGGCATTTTCTGCTCTGCATCTCTAAATAAAATAAAACTAGTGTGTCAGATGGAAGTGCACGCATTCCAGAAAAGCTTGCAGAATTTGCTTATGCCATGGCTGACAAAGTGGATGTTTAGGGGGAGCTTTAGACCATATGAGATAGGAGCAGAATTAGGCCATTCAGCCCATTGAGTTTGCTCTGCCTTTCCTTCATAGCTGCTTTGTTATCTCTCTCAAAGCCAAACTCCTTTGATGCCCTTACTAATTAAGAGCCTATCAACTTCCACTTTAAATATATATTCGATGGCTTTGCCTTCACAGCCATCTGTGGCAATGTATTCCCCAGATTCACCACCCTCTGGTTGAAAAAATTCCTCCTTATTTCTTCTCCAAAGAGATGTCCTTATATTCTGAGGTTGTTCCCTCTAGTCCTAGGCTCCCCACAATCCACTATTTAGGCTTTCAATATTCAACAGGTTTCAAGGTTCCACACCCCCTTCCCCATGCCTCCAATTCTTCCAAACTCCACTCAGTGGAGCAAGAGAAGGTGTGCTCACCCTTCTAAATAAATCACAGGGGGAGCTTTGTAACCTAATGCCTAAAAGAAGAAATGACGAAGATTTACATTCCACCTAGGAAAGATTATACCGACTGAAGAATATGGAGAGTACAGCTTCCCTTCTATTAGATAATAGTAAGTGAACAAATCTGTGCTCTCCATTTGCCCTGGATGAGCTGGCTAATGTCTTTGGGACACCCAGAGAGCGAAAAAAAAAACAACAAATAGTTCATTGAATTGTACTTGAACTGTGTCTTGTTTTGGAGCTGGGGACATGTCATTTTTATTTACTAACAGGAATGGGAAGCAACAGAAATTGGAAACTGACAGTTCACATCACTTGCTTAATGCGGATTATGAGATAATTCAGTCAGATCTGCTCCAGAGCTGATGGTTCACCCAGATCAGATCTGCACTTCTGGACGCAAAGTGCAGATCTGACCTTGCACTGCTTGGACACGATCCCCAATACATGGGACAAGAAGTGGACACTTACCTAGTCAATTTAGATTTGTAAAATGTTATAGTACAAACAGTGAAGGATGTGTTCTCCGATATGGGTTTAGGGAGGGAATCTGCAGTTGTGTATGACTACACCACTGAATCATCAGAAGCATTGAACCTACTCATTGGTGGGAATCTAGCAGCTTCCCAATCATATTTGGAGTTTGGAAAAGCCACTATCTCCCATATCATTTATATTGTATCAAGCCTTTTGTCAAATTCATTTCAAAAGATGCAGCCACAAGAATGGTGATGATCCGAGTCAGTGAAGACACTATGATCAAAGCCTCCACATACATGGACATTGCTGACATCTGTGACCAGTTCTGGACTCAGAGACAAGAATGAATTGCTGCATAAAGGAAGCCAGGTCAGGGATCCAGCCAGTTCCTTGTTTCCTTCACCATCAATTCCACTTGCCCAGAAGTGCTGGAAAGAGCCAGGTCCTGCGTCTTTTATTTCATTTGGAGAATGAAACTAAATTGTATCTGCAGGAACATGATATACAAGTCTCATGAGAGGAGGGTAAAGTATAACTAACATTAACTAGTTTTGTTTGTACTGTAGCTGCATCAGATTAAGACTAGGTTCCAAGCATGCAACATTGAGTATATTCCATGCAGGGGTTGTACTGTCACTGCTGTGGTAAAGGAGGTTTCTGGCCAAGAAACTTTGTACTCAGTTGGACTGTAGTCCAGCTCTTGAAGGAAAGTTTGTGAAGAACACCCTTGACCACAAGACACTCATTCAGAGTGGCCTGAATGGAATGCCTATGAAGGTTTCCATGAAGAAAGGCTGGGTCCTGTCAAATGGTTTCATGGGAAAACTGCCAAAGTTAATTGGCAGTAGGGAACATAAATGACTTTCAAACAAGCACCAAGACTATACCTGGCTGCTGATGAGACGGGTGCTCCGAGTCAGCTCCATCATGTACAGCTGGAATCACCGTGCCAATGCACAGACATTGAGTAGGCTGGTGAGAATGTAGCCATCATTAATTTCCTATTGGAACACGTATTTGCTGAAGAATGGTTTAGCTACTGCAAAAACTTTGCCTGGATTAAGACCTTTCTGTTATTGTTCATGGATGGGCTGGAAACTTTGTAATTACTTCTTTGATACTGTTCATGGAATTAACGTAAAAGGAGAAGTCATGGAATAATGTCAATTTGGAAGCAAGTGGTAGGATGTACTTTGTGAGTGGCGACATTTGCAAAAACTTTGTATTAATTGCATGGGTCATGCAAGTCTACAATAGACAACAAGGTAGGGTCACAGACGGTGGCCAGTGTATAGTTTGAAGTCTTCACACATAAGGATAGAAGACTGGCTGAGTAGCTGGAGGCAAAAATTGGGATAAAGGGACCTTGCCTGGTTGGCTACCAGTGACTAGTGGTGTACCAGATAGTTCGGTGTTGGGGCAACTTCTTGTCAGGACATATGTCAATGATTTGGATGATGGGATTATAAAAGCTTTGTGGTCAAATTTGTGAATGATACAAGGATAGGTGGAAGGGCAGGTTGTGTGGAGAAAGGAGGGAGTCTGCAGGACTTGTACAGATTAGGAGAATGGAAAAAGTGGCAGATGGAATACAGTGTAGAGGGGTGTTTGGTCATGCACTTTGGTAGAAGGAATAAGGACATAGACTATTTTCTACTTGGAGAACAAATTCAGAAATCAGAAATGCAAAAGGTCTTGGGAGTCCTTGTGCATTATTACCTAAAGGATAACTTGCAGGTTGAGTCAATGTAAAGAAAGCAAAATTGATGTTAGCATTCATTTTGAGAGGACTGGAGTATAAAATCAAGGGTGTAATGCTGTCTTTAAAAGGCATTGGTCAAATTGCACTTGAGTATTGTGAGCAGTTGTGGGTCCTTTATCTAAGAAAGGATGGGCTGGCTTTGGAGAGTGCTCAGAGGAGGTTCATGAAGATGATCCAGGGTTAACATACGAGGAGCATTTGAAGGCTCTGGACCTGTACTTGCTGGAGTTTAGAAAGAGGAGGCAGGATCTCATTGAAACCTACCGAATATTTATAAGTTTAGATAGAGTGGACATGGAAAGGATGGCTCCTATAGTGGGGGGCCAACTAGGATCAGAGGGCAGAGCCTCAGAAAATAAGAACTTTTCCTCTACAACAGAGATAAGGAAGAATTTATTTAGCCAGAGGGTAATGAATCTGTGGAACTCATTGCCACAGAGAGCTGTGGAGTTATATTTAGAGCAGAGTTTGATAAGTTCTTGATTTTAAGGGTGTTAAAGGTTTCAGTTAAAATGTTGAATGAGGTTGAGAGGGATAATAAATCAGCCATGATGAAATGGTGGAGTAGACTCGATAGTCTGAATGGCCTAATTCTGCTTCTATGTATGTCTAATGGATTTAAGATCTTAAGGTTCAATTACGGCATATAAAAGCAAGACTGTTCTAAATTGGGATCCCAGTTATCATGTAGCTTCAACTGGTTCCCCTTCAAATTTAATAATCAGAAAAGAAAGAAGAATTCATACACTGAGAATGTTTCCAGGTTCACACGATGAGGACTGTTGCAAGAGAAAGAAAAACAAAATACAGCTAAGATTGCAAAAGACTTGGTGAATGAGGCAGATTTAACATGAAATCACTGAACAACACCTCATGAAAAAGGAAAAATTAGCAATAGGTAGCTGCTAATATTGGTAAAAATTCCCAAACAGCTGTTGCTCATATTTGTAGCCTCTCCATAATTGATCAGTCTCATTCTCCCTCAATGTTGCAAAAACAAAGGAGCTGGTTGTGGATTACAGGAGGAATGGAGACGGGCTAACCCCTATTGACATCAATGGATCTGGGGTTGAGAGGGTGAACAGCTTTAAGTTCCTCGGCATACACATCACCGAGGATCTCACGTGGTACATCTCTGCGATGAAAAAGGCACAACTGTGCCTCTTTCACCTCAGAAATTTGAGGAAATTTGGTATGGGTACCAAGCAGCTGCAATATGAAAATTGACTTGCAGGTTAATTGGAGAACTGATGAATTGACTTTATTTCTTACATCCTTCACATTTAGGAGGAGATGGAGATTTCTTCAATGAAAGGGGCTTCTCTTCCTCCACCATCAACGCTGCCCTCAACTGCATCTCTTCCATTTCGTGCATGCCTGCCGTCATCCCATCTATCCACCACCCCACCAGGAGATAGAGTCCCTCTTGTCCTCACCTACCACATGAACAGCCTCCACATCCTGCACATAATTCTCTGTAACTTACACCATCTCCAACAGGATATCACCACCAAGCAGATCTTTCACCCCCCCCCCCCACTTTCTGCAGGGATCGCTCCCTCTGCGACTCCCTTGAACACTTGTCCCTCCCCACTGAGCTCCCTCATGGTACCAGTCTTTGCAAGTGGAACAAGTGTCACTCCTGCCCCTACACCTTCTCCCTCACTACCATACAGGGCTCCAAACATTCCTTCCAGGTGAGGCGACAGTTCCTAAGTGAGTCCGTTGGGGACATATACTGTGTTCTGTGCCTCCTATATATCGGTGAGATCCAACGTAGATTGGGAGACCGCTTCACCAAGCACCTACGCTCTATCAATCAGAAAAAGCAGGAACTCCCAGTGGCATTCCATTTTAATTCCACTTTCCATTTATCAGTCCATGGCCTCCTCTACTGCCGCGAATAGGCCACACTCAGGCTGGAGGAGCAACACTTAATATTCCTTCTGTTATTCTCCAACCTGATGGCATAAACATCGATTTCTCAAATGTCTGGTAATTGCCCCTGCCCTTCACCACTGCCATTTTCCTCTTACCTTATCTCCTTACCTACCCATCACCTCCTTCTAGTGCTCCTCCCCTTTCACTTTCTTCCATGGCCTTCTGTCCTCTCAGATCAAATACCTTTATCTCCAGACCTTTATTTCTTTCACCAATCAACTTCCCAGCTCTTTACTTCACCAATCACCTACTAACCTGTACTTCTTCCTCCCCTTCCCCCACCTTCTTAATCTGACCAATTTTCTTTCTCCAGTTCTAATGAAGGTTCTCAGCCCAAAATGTCAACCGTTCACTCTTTTCCAAAGGTGCTGCCTGGACTGTTGAGTTCCTTGTGGAGCTTGGAAATGTCACATTAGCATTTCATTATTATAACTCTTCATTTAGTCAACAAACTGATCTACAGATCTACATTACAAATTTAAAATTATTTCAGACAAGAGTTCACTTACACATTTTCAAATTTTGAACTGCAAGTCAACCAAGTCCTTTAAACCCAAAGGTTCATGTTTCCTTTTTTAAAATGAATATACAAGCAAAATGAAGAGGCATCTAACTAGAACATTCATATTTCTATAAATAAAGGAACCACAATTACCATACTGAGCGGTTCATCATGACAAACCACATAATCTAGTTGAAATAAAATATTGGAGCATTCACTTGCCATTCGTTTTCTTTCATTTTTCCTTTTCAGTAGGAGGGTGGGAAGACGAAACAAGAAAATCTTCTCAGAAGACAACATAGAAGCAGGTATTTGCCCTGTCTAGTCCATGCTGAACTATTATTCTATCTGTACGCTTAAACATTTTGCATTAACGTTATCCAGATCATTGACAATCAACAACTGACCCAGCACCGATCCCTGAGGCACATCACTGGATACAAGTCTCCAGCCAGAGAGGCAACCACAACGAATAAGGGAAACATTTTGGAAAATCCACAAGATGCATGTGGTTGGACTCTTCATCTGTTATGGTAGAAGAAATAACCAGCTAAGTCAAAGCTTTTTTTCTTGAGTCAAGCTGAGACACTGAAGAATAAAAAACATTACAAGCCACAAAATAAATTTAAATCTGCAATTCTGAAATGTAATCTAAGTATTTACATTTATTTGACTTTAAATATATGCATTAGAGAAAAATAATACTTTATTTGATAGCAATTGAGTGAATCAAGCAATCCCTTAAGAAATTATACTCCAAAAAATTTTATATTAGGTTTTCTCCTTCATAAGATTTTGACAAATGGATTTTCCATTTCACAGTACAAATGCAGACATGAAAAAGCTTACAGAAAATAACATTGTGGGAGGTATGTTTCCGATGCATTTTTTAAAAACGTATCTAAAGAAGTCCTTGATTTCCATTGGGGTTTACTCTGATCTACCACCAAAACCATGGTGAGATTGGGAAAAACCCTGTGGACACTTAAGGCCGCATTACCTGATAATTATTATTTTGGTGATACATTCCTGATTTACTTTCTGGCAAAGTTCAACTCAATTTGAATTCATAAAGACACACCACAGCACAAGGCAATTAATTTTCCACAATTTATTACCAATGAGAAAGTAAGTGAATGCTAATGGAAGTTTCATTAAAAAAAAACAGGACCATTGCACCACAGAGAGCTTTTAGAAAGTCATTGTCATGTTATGCAAAGTTTTGGTTCTAAAAATTCAGTAGGTCCCCTTTTACTGAAAAAAAAATCCACACAATTTACAATTAAAAAATGCATTCATTCACTGTTAAGACATTTTCATGTTTCAGACCCAAACATAGCAAAATAAACCCACTCATTCTTATCAACTTGGCATTTTGGTACATTTGGTAAAAATGTTTATGATGAATGTTTAAATTGACTGGAAATAATAAAGTTAAGAGTAGAACCCCAATCACTGGTTTGTACACAACTATCAGGGTATGCCACTGTTAAAGCAAATGATGAACACACTTGAACAGCACTAAAATTCTGGAAACAATTCCACATATCTACAAAATCCTAGTTTAGACTATTTAATCAGAACTGTACATTAAATTTACAAAGAAAAACTGCAGGACAAGAAAAATTCTTTTAAAAAATTAATCTCTGTATTATTAGAACTACATAAATACAGACCAATACCACAATGAAAGGATGTTGTGAAATATATTGCCAAATATCAAAATCCTTCTATACTTTGCATGTTTGTACTGATACAAAACCACATTCTGAAATGGCACAGCCAATGAAAATGTAATTTGTTAAATTCAGTTCCAGTAGTTCAGGAGAAAGAAACCAGTGATGTGTAGAAACATGCTGCATGATCCTCTGCAGCCATGCTGGAATTAGCTGACCGACAATGCTTGCAAACCAATATGCAAAATAACATAGAATACTTGTCAATATAGAAGCTGTTGCATGGTGCTGTCCGGTTAAAGCCCAGGCACTTTAGAATTGTCAGACTTCCGTGTGTTGCTGGAAGTCCAGTGGTGGAATAGTTACATCATCAAAGTGGCCTTCATCCCCACTTTCATAGTCACTCATCATGACTTCAGATTCTTCCATCTCACAGCACGCTGAGACATCAGAGCAAGAGGCGGTGGTAGATGTGTACACAGACATAGACATGTTATCCATACTGGGTGCGTCAAAGTCATCATTATACGTTAGGGAGTAGGAAGGGTAGGTACCCCGATAGTTGCTTCCCGCAGGGACTGCATTCTGCCGTTCTGAGAGGTCCGCTGAATAGTGGTGGTGGGGTAGACACTGGTTCATGTTAAAATGCTGTCTATTTTGTGACATTGAATTCAGACTTCCAGCAACGGGCATGTCCCGCGGAGGCTGTATGGAATCAAATTCATTGTATTCCGGGGGCAATGGCTGCAGTTCATCGTGAATTGGGAAATCATCTGGAGGTGGCGGGAAATCACTCTCAATGTCATACCCTCCAGGATAGTAGTCTGTGTCAATGGCATTAGGGTCAGAATAAAGCGGGGCTGGGTGTTCATTTACCTCATATTGTGGATATTCCTGGATGCCAGGTAGCTGAACATTCGGCATCCAATCAGATGTGTCCCAGTGATATGCTTTTTTAAAGGAGAAGAAAAGGAAATTAATTAGAATGTTTTATTTTGAATTGCACTATTAGCTTTAACAAAAGTCAAGAACACAACAAACAACAATTCGTATGCAAGAAGAAATTATTGTTAGTGTTGCTCAAGTTCACCAAGGTGTAATAGGACATGGGTGGGGTGGGCACCAGATCTCTCATATCCTTTTACCTGCATATTTTAAAAATATGCCAATTGACAGCTGCATGTAGTCATTTAAATGTACAGAGTCTTAAACCAGTGAGTAATGTTATTCTGGTTATATTACAATGCCGTGGCTAATTTGCGAGAATAGAAACAGGTGGGGTAGGATTGAAAATACAAACCTTCTATATTGTCTACCAACCACACTTATAACCGATATTGAGCACATGAACAATGGATTAACATATCATCTTGCAACTACACAGATTACCGTGCAGTGGATGTTAAAGTGAAAGATGCACAGCTTTAGTGAGTATGGTGGGGGGGGGGGGGGGGGGGGAGGAAAAGGCATGCAGACAAAAGTCACCTCTTGGATTCTTGAGGTCATGACCCACAAGAGTTTCTTTAGATGGCCAAGAGAAGAAAGGGAGGAAGAAAACATGAAATATTAAAGCATCAGGATATTAAAGAAATCTCTATACTAACATTCCATGTGCTTGCTTGCAACAAACAATTTAAATACCCACTTACGTACACTTTAAAGAGCAGTTAAGTGCTGTTTACCAGAATAAGTGGTTTAAAAGGCTCTTTATAATACAGAAGAATGGCTGTCCAAGAATTTCCCATTGCACTAATTAGAAAATAAATTGAGGCATTAATGATTCTGGGAGGAACTGAAAGAAGAAATATGACTAAATTGTTTACTCCATCTTGTTTGATTAGGGTGTAGAATTGGTATTTTTGTAGCATTTTCCACGCAGTGCAACTTTCCTATGCTTGCTTTTAATTTTTATATAATCACCTATATATGTGTAATCATTCAGTAAATTGTCCATTAATTGTAGTATTGTTCATTCTGCATTTTTTCTAGAAACTTCTCAGTTTTCTGCAGCAGGTGTCAAGCTTATTGAATCTGGCCGTTCAGTAGGTTAATTGTTATCACTGGACTGGTGTTTATCTTTAGTCTCTGAATGAGATGGCCACAACTTCTTTATCTTCATCTTCATTTCTTTGTTCTTGTAACACCTAATGAAATTACCATAACTACCAAGTTTTAGGCCTCATCCTAGCCTTCTGAAGAAACTCTGGATCAATATCGCTAGATACAACTGGATTATTTTGAACCAGATTACCCTGAGACTTCTCTTAACACGCCATCCAGTTTGCACTGAGCTAAGTATTTATGAAGACGAAAATTTATGAACATTTTGAATTCTTTACCTCTGACATGCAGAGATCCAGTTGCCAAGTGTATTCAGGGCTAGAATTAACAGATATTTTGACATCAGAGGCCTACACCTGCTCTCTTTTGTTATTACATACTTAATGACATTTTCCCTATTTCAACATTCTAACATTAAAAAGATGACCCTCATTAGTGGTAAACTTTTAAATATTTCAACAAACAAGATTTGTAACTTCAATAAGATAACTTCAAACATGAAGATACATAAACTGGGGTCTACTAATTCATGGCAAAACACTGCCCAATGATTCAAAAAGAGGCCATACAATAATCTAACACTTAAGTACTCATTTAACAATACCTCTAACACTAAAGTAGTGATTTTTACCTGTTGGCATATCTGATAACCTAACAGATTATATCATTTTAAGGCCAGATATTTTAATTTCAGTTTAAGCCCCCAGTATTGCCACTTCCCTAATGCCAAGGCTGAAATGATCCAATCAGGGTATACATTACCAAAGTTGAATGGATAACAGTTCCTGTTGATGACTGGCTTTCCACATATTTTAAGGCCCCACTTCCTGTATTAGTCACATTCAGTAACACTAGACCTGCACTTTACACTGTGAGACTCAGGATTGTTGTGGTCAGAATTAGCTGTATTTTGCTGATAGATTTTGGGAAGAAGAGATGGAAACTTAGAAGAACCACAACCAAACTGAAATTCTGGTTTGAGACTTTAATTTGCATTCCCCTCCTGGTTCGGAAATGTGTCCATAACATTTTCTTTTAAGAGCAAAGTAAGGTTACTTAATCCTGAAAAAATAACATTTTATTCATAAAGTGGAACATTGATCATTTTGAATTATGTAATTTTCAATAAACTTCAGCTTCAAGGACTTATCCTAGATTATCTTTGAGTTTACCTTTTCTAGATGAAAAGCAAATTGGGCCAAAGTATTTGATTCAAATTTGCAGAGCTCTCAGTTAGATACATTCAAAGGCTTATCGTAGAGTCTTAACTGTCACAGAAGACAGTCATTTCTAATCTACTGTTTCTTATCTGCTGCCACTGATTCTATTCACTGTTCACTTTGTTTTTAAGTGATTATTATATTTAATACTTTCTCAAAGAATTTTGGTACTTATTTTTACAGCCACGTCTATGACTCAGAGGAAAGAGAACAAACGAGAAACACAAAGACCAATGGTACATCATAAATGTACAAATGCATCTTCAATACGTTCATGAATATGCAAAACAAAGAAATCAAAAAAGGATGAAAATAGCTTTACTGCCTTCAAACAATTTGTAACCATATTATTTTGCTTGTTGAAAGAAAAGAGTGTTAGAGGAAAGAAGCTCCAGTCATAATCTGGAACCAGTAGTTCGGAGCATGAATTGAAAAAATATATTTTTTAAAATACCAATGGTCAGGACTTATTTTGGAAACGTGAACAGAATTGTTTTTCAGATTAATAATATTGACGACTACTGCTAAATGGATAAACAGCACTCTCACTGCAAGTACATGACAGTGTTATAGACTTACGACATAGAACCACAATACACTTATAACTGAGCTTTGTAAAAAAAGATATACCTTCTTTTTCTACCGAGTCAACAACTGCATTGACAAGGTGTATTACAGTCACTATGGAAGCTTGGAGGAGAATAGGGAAGGAGTAGATTAAAATAAATTTACAATTAGTACATAAACTTAAGACATTCATTAATATTTATCCTAGCTCTGCTGTTATTTAAAATACAACTTAAAACACACAGTATGAAGTGTCAGCAGCAACAAAAATATTTCATTAGCCAACAGAATGACTTCACTGTCATCAATGTGAATTACCCAAGGAATCCATCTCAGGTGATCAGCATTTGACAACTAGTTTTCTATCTGTAGTCATCAATGCATATCCAGCCACGTCTTGCTTAACTTATTTTAAATATGTAAATATATTGGGATGCTTTGTGGGCTTTTCAGAAACTTCAGAGAAAAGGGAAGGAAAAATATCATCTCAAACTCAATGGTCCTTATCACCTCAGTAAAAGATGAGCTAACTTGAGGAAGTTAAATTGTCTGCTACGATTGGAGCTCTCGCTTCTTAGGGTAGGGTTTTGCATGGGTTCTCTTCAGTTGCTTTCTTTTGGGTACAGAACCTCATGCAAGCTGAAGCTAAAACAAAACTGCAAACAGAAATTCCATTAAAATGATGGTGGAGTGGAAGTTTTTATACTGGAATGACAAAATGCTTCAGCTCCACCTTACACACTGGTGAATTTAAATGAGAGATATTGCACCTGTAAACAATTAATCACATGGATTCCTGCATTTTCTACTTACAAAGCCCATGCCAGCAGATTCAGATACACAACTGGAAATCTTGATGATTGTAAGTAACTACCTTCACAATCATTTTTATTTCTTCAGTCTATACTACTGGATTTATCAAGATAAACCAACGAATTCCAATAGAACAGGAAAACAACCAAATGTACTATTCATTTTCCTTTAAACATAATTCCTACAAGATTACTATCTGAATTTGTTAGTAAAGTTACAGAACACACCCAGAAATTCTAACAGGATCTTCCATTAAACAAAGCTATCCACATGAAGAGCAAATGCAAATATTAAAGTCTGTTGTCAGTAAAGAAATATATAACACGTCTTTATACTCTGATGCCATAAAAAATTCCCATAATTTGTATGAGATGTTTTAATTTATTCCTGAAAGCTCCTAAAAATTTATATACATAAACAGCACGAATAACAAGAAATTATTTCCGTTAATATCCTGTGCCAGAGACAACCTGGAGATCGCCGTGATACATGTGCAGAGGTTATTTTGCTGCCCAATAGCTTAGTTGCTTTTTTTTAAAGTAAGTGGGTGCCTTCTGTCCAGCTTTCCCAGCTCTGGTCAGAATAACTCATCACATTTATTCAGATTTGCAACTCCAGCATTAGCTTTTAACTTCTGCTTTGATGATTACGGAGCAAAAATGGATGTGATAGATATGGCCCTTCCCTGCAGTATTATAATTAGTTTGAAAAAGCCTTTCACTTATGAAAAACCCTCCATGGTCTCAGAATGTGCCTTAATGCTTTGTAGTAAACTAAAGTGCAGTTGGAGCTGTAATAATGTCCATGGTTTTTGCTGCATAGCCAAGGATCAGCTGGATGCCTCATTAACATATACACAATGAAAGTATTGATATGTACAGGACTCCAAGTCTAGAAAGACTACACGGAAAATGGTAAAGTCTGTGGTAAAGAAGGCAAATGCAATGTTGGCATTTATTTCAAGGGGAATAGAATATAAAAGCAAGGAGATAATGCTGAGGCTTTATAAGACACTAGTCAGGCCGCACTGGGAGTATTGTCAACAGTTTTGGGCTCATTGGAAAGGGACAGAAGAAGTTCACAAGGGTGATTCTGGGAATGAAGGGGTTAACATATAAGCAGGGTTTTCTCAGCTTTGGGCCTGTCCTCACTGTAATTTAGAAGAATGTGTGGGGATCTCATTGAAACCTACCAATAGTTGAAAGGACGAGATAGGGTGGATGTGTAGAGGATGTTTCCTTTGGTGAGGGCACAGCCTCAAAATTGAGAGGTGACATTTTAGAATGGAGGTAAGAAGGACCTTTTTTTTTAGTCACAGTGAGAGCAGTGAATCTATGGAATGCTCTGCCACAGACTGCAGTGGAGACCAAGTCTGTGGGTACATTTAAGGTGGAAGTTGATCATTTCCTGATCAGACAGGGCATCAAAGGATTGATGGCAGGTGCATGGGGTTGAGTGGGATCTGGGATGAGCCATGATGGAATGGCAGAGCAGGCTCGATGGGCTGAATGGCCTAATTCTACACCTATGTCTTATGATCTTTTAAAATACATAAGATCATAAGATAATCCCTTCCACCCCCATCCCTTCAAATCTGTCTTTCTATCTCTGACCTTCGATTTGTCCCATTCATTGGTAGTCACATTATTATCAAACATTGTAGATATCTCCATCTTACTTCCTCCTCCTCTGCAATTTTGTTACCTTCCCACTCACTCTGAGGTAATGTCAATTATTCCACCTTGCACAATTGAACATCCTTAGAAAATCTTCTCAACAGCCTCAAAATTCTACACTTTTTCTGTAAGAGTTGTGTTTTAAAGTAAAACTTTCTTAATCCTAAACAGTCTATAGCATCAAATTGTCTATTAGTTTTAAATTCAAGGAAATCTTATTTTAGATGGCAGATGCAGTAAATGTACAAAATGGCTGTCTGTCAGAGCACGGGAACCACTTCTAAAGTGAGAGCAAACACGGCTTTGATTCCATCTTCTCAACGGGGAAATATTAGCTGCTGAAACAGGTGCGTGAAATGCAAAAAAAAAATTATACATTACAGAGAAAAATAAAGTGCTGATATTAGGCATCTGGCACAACTAATCAAGGATATTTTAAACATTTCATTACATTACAATTTTCACCATGGGGGAGGCAAAGGAAAGTCGAAGTAAAGCCAGAATGTAGGGTCTGGGAAAGGGAGTTCATTGGAGAGGGTAGTGGAAAGGACTGAAGATACAGCGAGCCTTGGAATGCAGAACACTGCACTGTCATGCTGGGTCCTTACCATTAGAACTCTAGAGGAATGGAAGGGTATTGGAGATCTGTAAGAGATGAGCTCTTTTGGAGTAAGTGTGAAATTATTGTAAATTTTGTCAATTAATTGTTCTATCTGTTGGGACTGGCAAAGCCAGTGTTTATGGCTCATCTTTAACAAGGTGGTAATGTTTCTTAAAGGAACTTTTCCAATGTCGTTGAGGAGAGTTCTTGAACTTAGACCCAGAACTGGTGACATATTTCTGAATCAGGATGGTGTACAACTTAGGGAGAGGAAATTGCAGGCGCTGCCCTTGTTCCCTTTGGCGCTAGAGACTGTGTGCTTGCGAGGTGATGTCAGGGTAGCTTGTCTGTGAATCAGCAAAGCATTTTATAGAAGGTAGAAGGTACACACTCCAACCTCTGTGCAAAGGTAGAATAAACCGGAATAAACACTTGGAATAGTTGCATGGGTCCCACTATATGCAGTTTAGACCTGGATAGCACCGAGCTATCGCTGTACTCATCCAGGAATACCATCATGCTCCTGACTTATACCTTGTTGATAATAGAAAGGGTGATCTGACTTGCACGTGTAGCCATGTTATTTGGTTGGCCAGTCTGGAGGATCAAAAGTGAACTACAGAATGTTGATGGTAGGGGACTCCGTTTTAGCTAGGTTACTGAACGACAGGTGTCGATGGGTTAGACTTTCACTTGCGTAGTAATTCTGCAGTGCAATTATGACTTGCCATTTACTAGCCTAAGACAGATTGCAGTTTCTGTCTTGCTGCATGGGCTGCTTCATTTCTAGAGAATTTGCAAATGTATATGAACACAGTACAAGCATCATCAGTGTGTTCTCAATCACCTTACAGACAGCAATATACAGAACATTGCAATGGGACTACCATTTTGTATTTAGTACATTTATTTTGATGAATAATTTCTATGAGTTTATACAATGTATATCCATCTATACAATATATATGCATCATTAACCTTTTCTCTCCTCTTTGGAAGATGCTGACATGCCAAGTGTAAAGAGACAGTGTACCGCTAATAGCGAGACCCTTAACAACATGATGAGGAGAGACCATAACTCCCTGAAAGGGGATACACATATTAATAGGGAGATAAAGAAGGCATTTAGCATTCTTGCCTTTATTCGTTGAGAAATCATGTTATAAAGCTCTATTTAAGCCAACTCTGGGGCACTGTATTCATTTCTGATCTCCCCATCATAGGAAGTACAGAGGCCTTGGCAAGAGGGCAGAAGTGCTAACTGGATTTGAGGGCACGTGCTGTAAGGAAAGGATGGACGAGATTGGGTTGTTTTCTTTGGGATGGCAGAGGCAAAAAGATCCCATAAAGGTTTAAAAGAATACAAGAGGGAGAGATATAGTAGACAGCCAGCATCTTTTTCCTAGGGTTGAACCGTCTAATACCAGAGGGCATGTATTCAGGTTAGAGGGGAAAGATCAGGTGAGATGTCTGGGCAAGTTTCTTGTTAATACACATGAAATGGTGTGGTGGTGGTGGAGGCAACTCTGATAGGGGTGCTCAGAGCCTCTTGGACTGGCACAAGAACATGCAGGAAATGGAATGATTTGGACATTGTGTAGGCAGAAGTGATTCGTTTAATTGTAATTTAATTAGTTCTTCACAACATAGTTTCATCTTGCTGTTCTATTCTATGTCCCTGGACTATGATCCCTCCCCGCCCGCCCCCCCCCCATGACTTCCCGTCTCTACTACTCAGGTACGAGGCAATGGATTGATTAAATGAGCTCAAACAACGGCTGGCGACAGGCAATCCAACTTCAGTGGATGACACAGGTGAGCACAGCCTGAACCAGTCCCTGTTTGCTAACCACACACACATATCCCTCGGTAAATTTAGAAATCAATCACTTCGTTAAGCACTGGGAACGATTGCTCAGAATTTTTCAGTGAACGACTACTAAATAAAAGACAAGCATTTTGAAGCAATGAACAATACGCTGGAGGAACTCAGCGGGTCACGAATCTGTGGGGCAGAAAAGAATTGTCGATCCAAAACGTCAACAATTCCTTTCCTCTCCACAGATGCTGACTGACCCACTTAAGTCCTCTAGTAGATTGCCTGCTGCTCCAGATAATAGCGTCCACAGTCTCTCCTTTCTCAAGCATTTTAACACGCTTAACTAAGAAAAATCTTGCAGAGGAGATAGACAACCTGACTTCAGACTCTATGGTTGTCTCCAGGCTTTCTTCCTTTGTATTCTGCCCCAATGATCTTTCATAGTCTGTGAGGCAAACAACTGGAAAATCAATACTTGTATCATGCCTGTGAAAGTTTGAGTAGCATCAATGGGCACCACACAAAATAGTGGGCCAATCTCAGTCCTCTTTGTCGAAAACCAAAAAAATTGGAGAAGTTACTTCAATTATTCAACTGCACCACAATAATTGCTAAACATGGGGATTAAGCAATCTCTGGACAAATGGCAAATTACTGTAGAAGGTGGCTAAACCCAACAAAAAGTTAGACTGCCTTCATAATTACATACAATCCTAAAAATAAATTAACACCAGTTATATTCCAAGTGTGTACAGTACTGTGCAAAAGTCAAAACATGTATATTGCTGGGGTGCTTAAGACTTTTGCATAGTACTGTAGTAATTTTATATATTGCAAGAAATTGCTTCCAGAAAAAAACAAATTTCATGACTTGCGTGTGATGATAAACCAGATTATGAAATGGGTCTCTTTTGGGAACTGAGAGTGGGAAGAGGGAAGGAGAGGAAAATGATGGTTGGGAAAGGGAGAAGGAAGAGGGAAAGGAGCTGAAAGCACCAGAGAGATATCAATAATCAATGATGATAATAAATAAACCAATTGGAGTCAAGTAATCTTGCCCGGAGTCTCAGGGCTGGGTGAGTCTGCACCCGTGTTACCCATCGCCCCGGCAGTGTTTCTGTCTGCTGTCCCACACCCATTCTACAGTGCTCCACCTTCACCATTCCCAACATACTTTGCTCCCACCAAACTCACTCTCTGCTCCACATTGACAAATGCAGTACTGTACAAAAGTCTTAGGCTCCCTAGCTATATACATGTGCCCAACGACCTTTCCACAGTACTGTACACTTGACAGCTAATTTACTAAAATCTGTTACATATGACTGTCAAAGACTAAATTAAATGCCTTAAACCTTGAGACTTACATGGTGGTCAAATAAAAATATTACCGCTTAACTGTGTCCTTTGTATATACATCATCAAGAGAATGATCTTGAAATAAATGCACTGCTACAGATGCATCATCAGCTTAATAGTCTGGTGTACACCACTCCACTGATTAATGAGGCCATCACTTTGATATTCCAGCACTCTCTTAATGCAAGAGAGTGTTCTACAAAATGATACAATAGTTCCTGAAATGGCATTTAAAATATCACATGAGGCATTGTAGGTTAGTCCAAATTTAATTAATGGAGCTTGCAGTAGTAACTGCTGGCTTTGTTCTAAAGATCATTGTGGGAACTCCACTTCCCTTCATCACATGAACATTCCTGTACTATTAATTTCTATCACAGTGACACAATTAAGTCTAATTACTGCCGGACTGTCCTGGGGTAAATTGCTAGATCTCAGTGCAGACCTCTTGATTCTAATTTAATTTTTGGACAGTGTTCAATACACAGCTCATCAGCACTTTATTACATTGATTTATTTGTAAGCATTTTTTTAAAACTGAAACTAGCAGTCAGGAACATCCACTCCTAACAGTTCATCTATAGCTCATCAGTGCATCTTTTTCTCTAATAAAGAACCGGTGTTCATTAACAATCAATACCAACTGAGAAACTACCAATCAATATGAAGGAATCCCATTTTGCTCAAGAACTACCTCTATTTACAGCAGTAATTGACCCTGTAACTGAATACTTGTTAAATCCTGTTCTCACTTATCAGCAACTAAAACAGATGGACACTAAAACCAAAGAAAAATAAAATTTAGAAAGTAACTCGTAGAAGATTTGAAGAATAAGAAAAGTTGGAGTCACTTACGTAATATAATGATTTCTTCAGTGTGCAGTATTTGGAGTTTTAGTGGATTTAGTGTTAGGAATAATGGAACAGCCAATGAAATGTCAGCTATTAATACAGGAATTTTGTCTTTCAATAGCTGCTTTGGAAGATTTTAATAAATTATATGCATTGAACTTCAATAAGCATCTAGTGTCCTCGAAGAGAGACAAATTAGTATTGTACATGACAATATAGGTTTTGGTGGGTGAAGTTCTTACCATTGTCATCACATGACTCGGACTGGAAAGAACTCAGAGACTGGACTTCTGAAATGCTTCCCTGGGTGTTAAAAGGATGGCAAGCACTATCCTCAAGAGGCTTTTTTGATGGACAGGGTTCGAGATCCACCACCTTTGCTGTAAGTTAACAAAATGAACATGAATTCTTTTAATCTCTGAAAGCCCGACGACACTTGTTAAAGGAACCATTGGTCAGTATGGATACTGCGGGTCTCATTCTGTCTTGTTCTAATCTACATTAAGTGCATTTAAAACACATGAAATCAGAAACCCAGATTTAAAACAGTAGTAAAACAGCAAACATAAATTTGCATTAAATGGTTTCAAGGCAGCATTTTTCATGCAAGAACTACTATTGCAGAAAGGCAGAAACAACATTGCAGTCAGATTTTGATTTCACTAATTGAAAAGCAAATGCTGAATGTGTAAAATGGGGAAGTTTGGTAGCATGGGACTTTCCCATGTACATGCAAAATCTGTTCTTTCACTTCATTCCTTTCCACTATTTAAGGGCCAAATAGTTCTCTCAGTCAAGCAATGTTTTATTTGCACTTCTTCCAATCTAGTGCACTGCATTCAGTATGTATAATGTGGCATCCTCTATATGGAGAAACCAAACACAGATGTGGAGTGACTGTTTTGTGGAACGTCTTCATTCAGACCACAGGGGCAGCCCTCACCTCCAGTGCCTACCACGAACTCTTGATTTTCTACACTGACCTGTCTGCCTCCATTGCTCCACTTCTCTATTTTTAACTGCTAAATACTTTCTAAATGCTACTGGCTTCATGAGTGACAAAGTAAAAGCTGCCTGCATCTCTCATGCAACTTATTAATGACTGTGAAAGAAATGCAAGGTGCAAATCTAAGTAACGTGGATTCCTCTCAGACTTTGACTCGCAGTTTGTCATATATTTAATATTATGGATTTGTTTTTGTAAGTAATTCTAGTGTACTAATTGGATCAAAAAAGATTCCTTAATACTTCAGGGCATTTTCTATAGCAGTTAGTTAATAAATTACACACAGCCGTTAATTGTGAATTTGCCGGACACCTGGAAACGTCCAATGATGGCAATGAAAAATCTAAACACAGCAAATTCTGTAAATTGACTTTGACTGCAAATTGACTAACCACTAAAAGTCTCATCTGGTTACCTGCAAAATCTCCATTGTCAGTAAAAACAGTTTATGCTGTCTGAAGCAGAATTACCTTAATCAGTATACAAGCAGTGGAAATGCATCATTAAATGCTGAAAAGGCTATAAGGCATGGTAGCAAGCTACCTGCTTGGCAGGAAATGGAGTGCGGCTGAGCTTAGGGCGTGACAGAGAAGAAGGAAGCAAACAGTAGACTTACAGTCTGTAGTAGGGACAATAAGATATTTACCATCATAATCATAGTCCCAGCTGGGTTTTTGTATGGAGTCACAGTCGGATGGAGAGTTGGATGGAGGAGGAGGAGGTAGGTTTGGAGCAACGCTGCAAACAGCCACAGTTTTCCGGTGTCCGTGCATAGAGTCTGGATTGAAAGTACTGAACTCTGGATGCTCTGGTATAGCAGATCCTTCAAAAGAATTTCGGTCCAGGTTGTTTCGGGAGTCACTTGGAATACTTGGAGTGTAAGAGATTGGACGAACAGGCACCTGAGGTGGAATGTCTGAATAGATTGTTTTACTCATTTTAGAATCAAAATAGTTCTTCTGCAAGAAAGAAGTGGTAGCTCCAACGCGTTTTTCACTGCTCTCGTTATGCTGCTTCTTTTTACAAATCTTCTTACGGAAGAAGACGAACAACAAAACCAGAATGAATATGGTTGCAACGAAGGCTATAATTCCAATAACTTCTTCTAAAGCAATATTCCAGGGTGTGGATATGTATTTGTTAACCACAGTATCATCACAAAGCTTTCCAACAAAGCCTTGACTGCAATTACAGTTGAAGGAGCCATATGTGTTTTCACATCTGCCTTTGTTAAGACAAGGGCTATCACGACATTCGTCAATATCAGCCAAGCATCTAGGGAAGTAAACAAAAATAAAGTGATTTTCTGGGGGAAAGGACTAAAAAGGTAGTATGTGTATTTGAAGTTTAAGTTATCTCAAATACAAACCTTTCTCCACGATAACCTGCTTCACACTCACAAACGGGGCCATCGAGACTATCGATACATTTGCCATTATTTTTGCAAGGATTATCTTTGCAGTATGGACCCACTTGACACCTAAAATAAATGCAGATTAAATTATTGTAATGGAAGTTTCTAGCATCACAGAAAAAACAGAGCTGTGCCACTGTGTACAATGTTTAGAAAGCATGAATTATTTTTTAAATATAAAAAAATCCTTCTATGAATCCTAAGCATTTTGTTAAAATAGGAAATGCACAACACTTCTACCACATTCATCCAATATTACTGGAAATTATAGACAATAAGGTATAATTTCAAAGCCTATGATTAAACAAATTGAAACAATTCTTGGCAGAGCCTGCCAATTTGTAGTGCAAAGCATTAGAGACAACATGAAGCAGGCTTGCTCGTCACTGCCTTGCATCAAACTGGCTTTTGTCCAAAGCCATCAATCATGACGTTTAAATAATTATGTCCATCGCTATCGCTGGATCAAAGGTTATTTGCAGCAATAATTAAAACATTGGTATTGACCAACAACAAAAAGATTTAATATTGGCTTGCTGGGAAGAGAAGAAATGTACAAAAAACACCTAGATGTTCCATATATTACCTGGATTCAACAAGAGAATGCAGACCCATTTCAACACAGCAATGCCAAAATGTTCCTGAACCTTACCAAAAATTCTGTTATTGTTGTTTTTCCAACAAATGTAAATCACAATGAAAATTTAGGTACAGTCTCCAAAGATATAAATAACCTGTATTTTCAAACAAAGTACTATACTTTAAACATGCGTATTGAGTAAATGCTAAGAAACGATGGCAACAGCTTCTCCATTTTTGTTTGACTAGCTGTCTTTTTCTAAAAAAAATTAAAATTCCATTAAAATTCAATCTGAGATTTAATAAGAAAAGGAAACTAACCTTAGTCCTGTATATTGTCCTCTACACTGACAGATGTAATCATCGTTCACTGGAATGCATGTTCCACCATACAGACATGGGTTCGAATCACAAGGGCTGACACCAATCTCACAATGAGTACCCGTAAACAGAGAAGTACATTTACAAAAGTAGCCTGTAGAGAATGAACATTTCCATAAAGTGAGAATTATTAGCAAATAAGAAAAAACTGAAACTACAATTAAAAAAAACACGAAGAGATTAGAAATCAGAATACATTTTGTATCTATCATCATCTCAAATAAAAATTAATTACCATTATTACCAGCCCTGAAGTGGCCATGTATCTTTGCCAGCAAAGGTAGCTACTCCAATTGGTCCCATTTGCCAGCTCTTAGATTTGTAGCCTTACAGCTGAGAGTACATCAAGTGCTGACTGCAATACTTTATTTTAAATATGTAATGAGGATCGCTAACTCAAACATGGCAAGTGTATGACCTCAATCTCCTCATCGTGCCACCTCTACTTAATTACTTCTTCACTATTCCTCACTTCTGAGTTTCTCAATTATATATGACTAATTGTCCATTTGTTTCTAAGGCATCAACTGTGCTCAATTGTGTCTTCATGATGATAATTCTCTGGTCAGGAAAAATCCTCATAAATCAATTCTGGATAGCCTTCTCGTAATGAAGTGAATAGACTTGTATACAGTTTTCTATCTCTTTATACGGTTAGAGCTTCATTCCACTTGTATTCTACAACTTGGTTAATAATGGGAACTATCCTATTTGTCTTCATAGCAACCTCATTGACCTGTCTTGTTAAATCTGAGATCTGAGAACATACATTTCAAGATCCCAATTTTCCACATTTCTCAGTATCCTACCATTTATTGTTAGTTCCCTACTGTGGCCTATCCTACCCAAAAATGTAAACTTGCATTTTCTCCACACCAATCTGCATTTGCTCTGCCAGTTGGCTCACCGTCTTTTCTATAGTATACAACTTTCCAACTTGCTATCAAACTAACAGCTTATGTACTATCTGTGACCTTATAATGCTCGATATTTAAGTCTGATTTAGCGATACATAATACATTGAATCGGCGGCAAAGTGCCTTGCAGAACACAGGGGCCAGCAGTTTTTACCAATGCTGACTAATACTTTTTGCTTCCAGAGGCTGAGAGCTTTTTGGATGTGACACCACTTTCACTTGGATCCCACTGACCTTCACAATTTGATCACGTGTAGAATTTGGCCCTCAAAAATTACAAGTTCTCGGCTACGTTTTTCCCTGAGCAAATTCATTGCTGACAGTCCTCAATTTAACTGTGCTCTTTAAATGATGATTTAGATTGGTATATGTATTTTCCCCAATAACTTACGCACTAGTGCAAGGTGACTGTGCAGTAACACCTTAGTATATCCCTTTCCATAGTCATAAACAATAAGGCCTCGATGGCAGCCCCTTGTTTTTTTTTGATATTCTGCTTGTAACCAGAGAAGCCAATATTATGATGGTAGAATCTCTGCTATCCTTTCCTTTATTTCAGAATCGGGTTTAATAACATTGGCATATGACTTGAAATTTGCTAAATTAGCAACAGCAGTACAAAGCAATACAGGATAATATTGAAAGAAGTAAATAAATCAATTAAACTATAGATGTGTATATTAAATAGTTAAATTTAAAATAGTGCAAAAAAAAACAGAAGTAATAAAAAAGTGAGGTACTGTTCATGGGTTCAATTTCCATTTAGGAACTGGATCGCAGAGGGGTAAAAGCTGTTGCTGAATCGCTGAGTGCGTTCCTAATCAGTGGATTGCGTCATGCTTTGCCTCAATGAAAGCCGTATTAATACTAGCATCACATGCCATGAGTGGAACCATCATTGATGAATGAATCACTATGATTTTGGATATTACCAAGTTAATGTTACCTCTGCTTTACAAGCAGTGGTCAAAAGATAAGTTACTTTAATGATTTGCCAGATGGAAAGTAAACACAGAAGTCTCAGGTATTATTATATTAAACAATTTCACCATTACAATTGAATATTAACAGTGCAGGCCTCCTTGTTTTATTAGTGGGTCATTGTGCAGAATGGTATGCCTGAGAATGTTTTCCTTTACAATGTTAAAATGTAAATTACTTCTGAGAAGCCTTTAATAAGCCATAATAAAATCTGAAAGGAATATGATGGCTGCTTGTCTTGTGATTGTTCTGAATATATTAACATACATTGTGTGTGTAGAATGTAAATTTGGATTATTTGTGATGAAGTGGATTTGTGTTACAACTCAAGTGTTATCAGTGGTTTAAGAAATCACATATCACATATAAAGAGACTCGCAATTTACTGAATAAAATACATCAGTTAAAATCTTTGTACAGTCTACAATGCAAGGCTTCAGAATTGAATAAAATTTTAAGTTTATGGCTGCTTTTTTAGAAAGGAACTGCAATAACCTGAGGGGAAGGCAGTCCCACAAAATGCCAAGGATTTCTCGTTCTGTACAAATTAAAAATGAATATTGCAATGGACCACTCCCCACAATGAATACAAAAACATAATCTTCAACAAAACCTTCTGTAAGGTAGATGCTGCAAAGTAGCATGGTTGGATCATACCAGATCCAGGGGAATCTATCCAAACGACAGTGCGAGACAGAGAATGGTGGTGGGGTGTTATTTTTCAGACCAGGGCTGTGACCAGTGGTATGCTGCAGGGATTGGTGCTGGGTCCACTGCTATTTGTCATTTATTTTAATGATTTGGATGGGAATGTGGGTGGAATGGTTACTAAGTTTGTGGATGACATTAAAATTACTGGTAGAGTGGCGGTGAAGAAGGTTATCTGACATCACAATAGGATCTCGATCAACTGGGCCACTGAGGAAAGGCAGATGGAATTTAATTCAGATAAATGTGTTGGGCTGCATTTTGGTAAGACAAACCAAGGCAGGATTTGCACAGGATAGGAGTCTGGGGAGTTCCGTAGAACAAAGATCTAGGGTACATAGATTCATGGAAGTGGCAACATAGGAGACAGGGTGAAGGTGTTTAGCATACTTGTCTTCATTGGTCGGGATGGAAATTGAGGCGTATTGTTAAAAGTGTACAAGATTTAGTTGCTTTGCTATAGGAAAGATGACATTAAGCTGAAAATAGTACAAAAAGGCTTTACAAGCAGATGATACCAGGACTGGATGGACTGAGTAATAAGGAAAGACTGTGTACACTAGAACTTTTTCCCTGAAGCACAGGGTTTAAAGTGAGAGGGGAATATTTAAAAGGGACCTTACAGGTAACTTTTTCATCCAGAGAGTAATATGCATATTGAACAAGCTGACAGAGGAAACAGTAGAGGTGGGTACAGGCAGTCCCCGGGTTACGTATGAGTTCTGTTTTTGTGTCCGTCTTTAAGTCTGATTTGTACGCAAGTCGGAACAAGTACATCCAGTATTATTTAGCGTCAGTTAGTCAAACGTTTGTCTTAGTATATAGTATATATTTTACCTATCTATGCATATAAGCATATAAAACACTTAAGAAACGTATGTATTCCAATAATTAAACTACTGCGTTGCTTAGTAATAATTGTAGCTTTCATCGGGGCAGGGCCTTTCGCATGCTCCATTATTCTCACTTTATCCATTATCCTTTAAAATTGTTCCGATCGTTGACCAACTGTAGCCTAATGCTTTATCAATGACTGATGGCATTTCATCTCTTTCCAAACGCTTTAATATTTCCACTTTATTTTCAATTGTGATCGCTTCCCATCAATGGAACAGAAACACTGTGGGCGGTTGATCCCGAGCTCCACTGGGTCCTAAGGACCAGCGCACTGAAACAGGCTAAATGGGACAAGTGGGGGCTGTGCTGGGTTTGGGTATTTGATCCTCCACAATATGCCACATGGGAATTTAAACTGGAGGTGACAGTGCTTTTTTTTAAATGAGGTCGAGTTGCGAGCTCGACACCAACCCAGCACAGATAGTATGGGAGTCACTGGATTGACATCAACCCGGCACGAGAGCGGTCTGTCACTAGATTGAACTCGGAAACCTCTGTTCTCGAGCCCAGCCAGAACGGGGGGGTGGGGGAGGGGGTGTTAGGGTAAATCTTACTAAGAAAAATTTAAGCCAAATACAAAGTTAAACACTCAATACAGTGTCAACGGCAACTATTTAAAATGGAGGATGGTGTCGTGACCCGACTTTAAATGACGGTCCACTTCCTTGGTTCGTAAGTACGAGTTGTCCATAAATTGGACGTTCGTAACTCGGGGACTACCTATATAAGAATGACATCTATAAGTCATTTGGACAGGAAAAAGATTTAGGACAATGTGAGCCAAATGCAGACATATGGGTCTAGTTCAGTTGGACAACACGCTTGGTTTGGACAAGTTGGACCGAAGGCCCCATTTTCCATTATGCATAGCTCTACGCATCTAATCCAGGACTGCTTGGTCTCTCAAATTTTGTACACCTGGATTGAAATTAGGGGCTTAGAGGCTCCATTTAAATCAGAAACAAACTCACTTAGGACTATGAATGAAATAAGACTACAAGAAGATTCAAGGTAAGACTATCATATCCCTGACAATGGGTGCAGATTAGAGTAGTCATAGCAACGTAAGCTCTTGGGGGTATATTTGCACAAGTATTTGAGAAACTTTAATTCTATAGTTTAATGGACAAAGTACAAGAGATGATGAAGATACACTTAGACTTCAGGAGAAAAACTAAGCATGGAAATAGATATATTGATATTTGCTCAAAATCAAAACATTTTTGCTCCGCACAGCTTTTGCTCATATGAATAAATGCTTGCAGCAGACTTTATATTAGATTGGATATTCAATAGACTGCATGACAGCTTCATATTCTTAACATTCTTAAATTATTGAACACTTATATGAAGCTCTGGATGAACAATTCTTGCTCAGATTTTATTCGGTTCATGGTTAATTCATTAATCAAAGTGCAGCAAAAAGCCATTATATGAAAATTATTTTTGATGATCCTATATGTAATATTGCTAAATAATAAATTTAACTCATTGGTCACTGGAACCATTAATTGAGCCACTCACCTCCATGGGGCAGTGAAGAACATATGCCACTGTTGAGGCATGGACTGCTTGAACATCCTTCTGCAAGCATTAATGAACAACCAGAAGATATTTCAACAGATTCCTCCATGACTGCATAGCCTCTCTGCTTACTGCTCAAAGGGAGCTTCTGCCCATTTAGCATCATTGTCTCCAAGCACCCTCTAAAGCCACTGCTGACCTGCAGGTTTCTGCCATGTTTTGTGCGCTGCTGTCGGACATAGCCACCAAAGTACAAAAAATTGTCTAAGTTTAGTGTCCTCAGGGTGCCTGGAGCAGTACCAGCTGCTGTATGGACTTTATCGAGAACTAGTCTTGCGTAATTTCCATCAACTTCCAATGAAACAGAATGCCATTCACCATCATTGACCTGAATGCTCTGTACAGATACAGTTCCTGGACCACTGCCACAGTCAAACTTATATTGCAATCTTCCATTGTTAATCTGCAAAACAGCATTGTGAGTTATCAGTTAATCTACTTTTACATCAAAATACTGATGCTGCTAATAGTCACCAGAATTATATTCAAATAACGATCAGGTCTGTGACCTCACCCTACAGCATGGCAGTCATCATTAGATCAGTCCAAAGAACATAATGAAAACTAGCCATCTGAAGTGTTTTAGACTGACTTTTATGGGTAGGAAGTATTTTATGTGGCATACTATAAATTAATTGTATAATAAAAAGATAATGTATAAGGTAAGAGCTTAGTGCATTGGGTGAAGTGTTAATATGGATTGAAGCACACAGAAGACATTGTGACAATTAATAAATCTCTTTAAGACTGGACAGGTGTAACTAATGGAATCCCCCACTAATCCTCAGAACTGAATTATTGTTCTCTATATTGATATGGGCACTAAGTACAAGGTATTTAAGTTTGCTGATTAACATGAAAATTACTGAGAGAGCATGTTGTGTTGCAGATACCAGGACTCATAACAGGTTAGGTAGATAAAGGGTGGGCAAAAGCTTAGCAAATAGGGTTTAATGTTGCAAAGTAAGAGGAATCAAAAAGCAGACTATTATTAAAATAGAAGAAGGTTGATATTGATTGGAGTACAAAATGATCTCGATGTTCTTATGTGTAAAATAAAATGTTATGGTTCTACATTAATGTCATTTTACTTTCCTACACTCATTAATTTTCCCTTGATACTACCTCTCACTCATACACTATGGAGAGGGTAGGAAAGCTGAACTGGGGTATACCCATGGGTGAAGGGTGTGGGGACTAGATTTTAAAAGGGAAAGTAGAATATGGTTGAAAATTTGGAGATTGGTTGCTTCATGGAACTGGCACAGAACTGCAAGTAAGGCATGGTAATATTGAGTGTCAGGGCAGGTTTAAGTGGACAAGTAGCCCCCTCAAACCCCTATTTTCCCATGTATCAGAATGTGGATTTTCATCACAAAATTCAGTTTGTTTGTATACCAAATGCACCAAGCATTCTGATAACAGAATCTTGCAACTTCTGTAACAAAAATGAAGGTTCACTTTATGAACGTGAGCCATTCAGTTTTCTTTCACGGAACAGAAATCACTTAGCATCTCTAAGTTAAGAAGGCCATGTCAAGATCTTTAGTTTTAACTGGTTTGTCAATGACTTAAATTAATCAAATGCAAGGAGTAGCACTGAGTAAATTTTTGCCCATTTCTGCGAGCTGCACTTACTTCTAGAATGCTGTAATCTGTTCCTCTAGCATACATGACAACCGCATGTGGATGGTAAGTCCGTAAGCGCAGAGAAAGTTTCATTTCCTCTTTATTTTCATTTTCCAGGAGTCGATATTTCACATAGCTATTGCCATTGAATGTCAGAGAGGAGTCACCTATAAATGCAAATCAAGGATGTGAAACGCAGACCCAGATCTACTAGAAATAGAGACATTAATTAAATATGCAATATGAAATGAAAGCTATCAATAGCATAATAAAGCTCATGAAAAATTAAATTTTAAATAAGCCTTCAACTTAGATTGTAGAGAAAATCCTTACCAGAACACTGGCCCTGATTCCCATTTTTACATAAGCATGTATATCGTTCCTCTTTTGCATCAGGTACACATTCAGTATCAGCAGGACAGAGATTAGCCTCACAAAGTTTATGCACAGTGGGGCATTTGCTGTCTAGAAGCAAAATAAATTAGATAAAATATAATAAACATTTCATTAATTGATGACACCTCAACAATTAAAAATCTACAGCTTTAAGTACAATTTAATGAAATAAATTAGTATTGTATGTTATTTTCTTTGATATTTAAAATTTGCAAACTCAAATTATAAGATCTATATTATAGTTCTGGTTGTATTACATAGCAATGACTCAGAGTGAATACAAGGTATCCTTACCTTTACAAAGACAGACAGCTTCTCTATGGTGTCTTGGTGTGACAAAACTCAGCCTCGCTGTGCTGTGTGTTGACATGGTATTACTGTCTAAAGTGATCTTCTCTTCACAAAATCTAGTTGGGCAATCCAGACCAGCGCAAAGTTTGTGAAAGACTTTTAATATTCGTACACCCATCATTTCCTCTATGTCCACCACAGAGGTATTCAACTTATAGAACAGAATCTCAGGGAGATGGAAAGAGTTTCCTGCTTTATTGACTGTCAGAAGTACATCCAAATTCGAAGGTGGTTCGGAAGGTTGCAGGCTAACAACATGCACATCGTGCCTTCTGATGCCGAGAATATTTCTTAATGCCCTTTGGAAGTTACGCCAATAATCTCCTATAAACTCTTCGGGTGTAATATTTGCAAATTGTATGGCAATAGAATGGTTGACCTGGCTTTCTGTCACTTGCTTAACGTGCACAGTTACATCAGCAGCTGTTGTGAACCGACCATCAGTGACGGTGACATTAAGAACGTATTGTCCAATGTCCAAAGACTTATGTGCAATCATTTTGCCATCAGTGCTGGAAACTTCAAATGAGTTTCCCATGTCAGAAGCAAGGCTATATCTGAGAGCATCATAAATATCCTGATCTGTTGCATGAATCTTTCCAATAACCCCTCCTGTATACTCATCTCCAACAGTAGTTATGTGGATTTCGAGGGGAAGGATTGCTGGAGGATAAATACTTTCTTCAATAACTTTAAGCTTTATGAATGTTGATGAGGATAATGGAGGTCGCCCATTATCAGTTACCTAGAAAAAAAAACAGCAAATGTAACTGACATTACAGACTAACCTACTTCTTATACCCTTCAATTCATATTAAAGTATTTGCCTTGTTGCAGATTTTCTTTTGCAGTCTTTACACAATGTACATTAGAAAATTCAGAATATAGTTTCAAATTACTTTAGGCAAAGCTTTAGTAATAATGTCCTTCACTCTTGAACTCTTGAAAGGATTCATATCTTTATTCTAATTCACCCCCTCCTATATACAAGGGTAATTCTGCATTAAATCTTAGACAATTATCTGTAGCCTTGTGCACATCAATTTCAGCAAAGCAGATCTGCTTCCATGACAACACAAAAATTCCCATTGGCTTTGTTGTTCCAAATTATTGATGGCTACACTATATTTACAGCACATTCTCACATACAATGCTAGTATAACATGTTCTCAGAACAGTGTACAATTTCAATACAAGTACATCATCAGTCCCATTCGTCCAATGCAGAGTGAGGTGGCCGCAAAACAGTCTGACAGATCACATTCTTTAAAATGTAAATCTACTCTACTGCTCATCATACTGAAACATCTAGAGAAATTTCTATTAAAAATCTGTAAATAAAAAGTCAATCAAAGTCACAATCAGAATCAAATAAATCAAATTCTCTAGCTGGCATATCCATTCGAATTTTAGTTGCACTGAAGTATGATTTACTATTTTCACCTTCAAGGTATAATCACTAACTGGTTCACTGGAAATCCTGAACCACTTCCAGGTGGTCCTGCCCAGTCTTCAGCAACTCATGGGCAACATATGAAATCCGGAGAATGAGAAGACACTATCTCTACCAGTAAATTGAATCGTCAGTCAGCAATAAAGAGAAAGAAATAGATAGTATGCTTTACCATGAAAAGTCATTGTGCTCTTGGCCTCATGTTACTAGTTGTGACAGCCACTGTTTGGTATGAAGTGTGTGCAAAATGTGCAGTGCTCATTCCATTTAAATGTACATAAAATTCCCACATATGACTTAACAATGTTCATGTAGCCTAGGAAAGCCCATAGAAGTGTCCCAATTGCTTCCATCTGAAGGGCTCCATGAAAAGCAGATCAGATGAATGTCAGGTATTCAGGAATGAACACTACCTTTTCATCTGCCACACATTAGACGGGCAGCTGGCATTTGAATGTCATTCCAGTCATTTCATCTGTTTACCCTATTTTTAATATTAAAAAAGGCTCTAAATTTAACTGATCTGTTTGAACTTTTATACAAAAAGCCCTGCAGTTAAGATTGTTGAGCAATTGGTGCTGAATAATTATTCCAAATGACAAAATAAGACATTAAGACATAGGAGCAAAATTAGGCCGTTCTCCCCATTGAGACTGTTCTGCCAACTGATCATGGCTGATCCATTTCTTTCTGAATCCCATTCTCCTGCCTTCTCTCTGTAGCCTATCATACCCCAACTTATCAATCTCTGCCTTAACTACACACAATGACCTAGCCTCCACCTGTGACAACAAATTCCACAGATTCTGGCCAAGGAAATTCCTCCTAATCTCCATTCTAAATGGACGTCCCTCTATTCTGAGATTGTGCCCTCTGTCCTAGACTCATCCACCATAAGAAACATCCTCTCCACATCCTTTCTATTTAGGCCTTTCAACATTCTATAGGTTTCAATGAGATTTCCCCCTCTTACTTCTAAATTCCAACAAGTACAAGCTGAGTGCCATCAAAAGCTTCTCATATAATAAGCCTTTCATTTTTGAAATCAGTTTTGTGAACCTCCTTCGAAACTTCCCCAATGTCAGCACAACATTTCTTAGATAAGGGGCCCGAAACTGCTCACAATACTCCAAGTGAGGGCTCACCAGCTCCCTATAAAGCCTCAGTATTGCAACCTTGTTTTTATATTCTAGTCCTCTCGAAATGAACGTTAATATTGCATTTGCTTTCCTCACCGACTCAACCTGCAAGTTTACCTTTAGGGGCTAGTGCAGAACAGTGCAGAGCACTGAAGTTATGCAGTTTGGCATTTGGGGATTTAACAAGATTCAGCATCACATTACATAATTGCCTGTAATTGACGAAAGCCAAAGTTTCAAAAAAAAAAAATCGTTTCAAATTCTTTCTTCTGAAGAGGAAATATCAGTGGTTAAGCTGCTTTTCAAACCTCAGTTAAATATGGGCCAATTCCTTGATTTGGCAAAACATCTTCTTTCTTAATAGTTGTGAATCTTGGGGCAAAGAAGTGCCGAACATCCACAAGTGGTGGACATGCTTGAATATCTTGCTCAAGTGTGTGGCTGCTCTGTGACAGCTGACAGACTTCTTACTCATTGGGAAGTGGATGAGGGTTGTAGGGAGGAACTGAAATAACAAGTGGTAGAAATCATTCCTGCTAGAGTCTCTAGTTAGGAGTCACAAGCTGTGGAGATTGCCAATAGGGAATCTAAGAAAGTCGGCTGTGTGCCTCGGCATTCCAATTGTGTGATCACTTACCAAAAAGAAATCAAAGTCACATGTTAAGTTTATTATCAAAATATGTATACCATATACAACCTTGAGAATCATCTTCTTGCAGGCAGACAAAAAGCAAAGAAATAAAATGTAATCCACAAAAATCCTCTCACAACCAAGACCGACATTCAATGTACGAGAAAAGAACAGATTGCACAAACAATAAAAAAGTTAAGAAAAACCAATAAACAGAATGTCGACTAACCCTGCCCCCCCCCCACCAACAGGTTTACCAGCAACTTGTATACAACCCTTAAGTAAAACAATTCTAAATAAAAGTTATTCCTAGATTCAAATCAACTCCATTCTGTACCACCCAAGAAAAAAATCTTATTCAATGCACAAGACTGGGTATTTTACCTGCACCTGCAGCTGATAGGCATCTCTGATCTTGTGGTCAAGTTGAGATGATGATAAGAGCAGACCTTGTGGATTTAACTGAAATTCATTCCCGTCATTTCCCCTAATAAACGTAAAGATGAACGGAGGGCCGTTGTGTGAGGAATCCCTGTCGATCACCTGAAGCTGCAGCACACTGGATCCGATCGGCTTGTTTTCCTATATAAAAAAAGGTACAAGTCATACATTGGAAGGAAGTGGATTCTCTGTATCTTGTTATATCAGTCTAGACATTCTACACAGTGAGGATATACAGTGGATTCTGGTTAATTCTAACACATCGGGACCAGTACATTTTGGCCCAATTAGGCGGCTGCCCCAATTAGCCAAAATACTTAAAAGGTAACTGAGTAACACTTTTTGTATTTAAATAAAATACAGAATTAGAACACTACCTAATATTTATTGATGAAGGAACCCATCTGCTCTGTTCTTATGATTTCTTCAAGAGACTACAGCTTTGTTGTGGTTTGAAGGCTTATGTGCCATGATAATCTTGAGAGTTATGTTGGCTGGAATCAAGGCTTTATACTTTGACTCTTGGTAGTGTCACCCACACCAAGCAGGTCAAAGGGTAGAGGCTAAACTATGAGTGGTCCACTGGTCCTCTAGGTCCAGGGGTTCAACTCAATGTAACAACCTTGACTAGGAAAACTAAATTCTTATGGAAACAACAATGAAGAATCCTTCTACATCTGAAAGTGAATGGGGCCCCTCATCTTAGAAAAGATGTGTTGGCAATGGAGAGGGTCCACAGAATGAAAGGGTTATCATAAGAGGAACGTTTGATGGTTCTGGGTCTGTACTTGCTGGAATTCAGAGGGATGGGGGGGACGGGATCTCACTGAAAACTTTTGAATGTTGAAAGGCCTAGACAGAGTAGATGTGGAAAGGATGCTTCCCATGTGGGAGAGTCTAGGACAAGAGGACACAGCCTCAGGACAGAAGGGCGCCATTTCAAAACAGTATTGCAGAGAAACTTCTTTAGCCAAAGGATGGTGAATTTGTTGCCACATGCAGCTGTGGAGGTCAGGTCATCGGGTGTATTTAAGGCAGAGATTGATAGGTTCTTGACTGGACATGGCATCAAAGGATACAGGGAGAAGGCCAGGAACTGGGGTTTAAGAGGAGATAGAAAAAAGAATCAGCCGTGATGGAATGGCAGAGCAGACTCGATGGGCCAGATGGCCTAATTCTGCTCCTATGTCTTATGGTCTTATGACTGCCAATATTTTCAATTTCTTTGTAATTCCTAACTTGAAGTAGTGAAATCATTTCATTTTCAGTCCCAGCCATTTCCAGCATCTAAGTGTCAGTGCTTGAAGCCATGTTGAGCAAAACAGCTCTGAATTGTCTTACTACCTATTTCTTGCCAACTATCAGTGGCAAAAGTCACTGCTTTTTGAAGGTAAACACACGCAGCTGATGCTATTTAGAAACTGATCACTCAAAGCACTGTGTAGTGACTAACAGCCATGTAAGCACACATGACTTATGCTAATTAGAGACTGTTCAGCAACACACTTCTACCCCGATTAAGTGGCATAGTGCAAATGAATGAAGGAATCCCGGTTAATTTACTCAATTTAGTTTTTGTTCTTTAGAGCTGTCCCAATTGAATGGCTCCCCTGATTAACCGGAATCTGCTGTACTGAATTCACAATGAAAGGCTAGATTGTATGGTGACCTAAACTTGACCTCCAGAAGCTAGGAAGAGAAGTTCTGCGACAATATTGGTGGAGTGACAACAGGGTGGCGTAAATGTTGCAAATGGTAACTGGTAGCCTCGCCATATTATTGGCTAAAGTAAAGAGGGATATGTAGAACACGTTCAATACAACATATCAGAGGGAATAAAGATTACAAGACTGCAGTAAGACAGTTACGATGTTTATGATTCAGGATAAGGATTTTCAGGCATAATGTAATTTAAAAACAAGGCTGAGGGCTAGCTGGTTTTGGTGTGGGACAGATTACACGCTGATCATTCTTTGAATGAAAATGCATAAAAGGACAGTAAACTAAAGTGCTAAACAGACCTATCTGGGATATAAAGTTCACCTATTCAGAATAAGTTTGATGAATGATCCAATTGCTGGTACTTAATACTTTAAAAAAATTAAAAGCAAAATGCTGTGTATATAGATTTTAGTATGGCATTTGTTAAGGTTTCCCTTTGGCGGTTTATTCAGAAAGTCAGGATGCATGGTATCTAGGACAACGTGGGTGTATGGATACAGAATTGGCTTGCCCATATAAAGCATAGGGTGGCAGTAGATGGAGCGTATTCTGCCTGGAGGTTGGTAACCAGTGCTGTTTTGCAGGGATCTGTTCTAGGACCCCTATTCCTTGTCATTTTTATATATATGACTTAGATAAGGAAATGTAAGTTTACTGATGGCAAGAAGTTTGATGGAATTACGGATAGCGCAGAGGGTTGTTGTATTTCGTGGTGGGACGTTGATAAGATGCAGTGCTGGGTGGAGAAGCAGCGGACAGAATTCAACCCAGAAAACTGGCAAGTAATTCACTTTGGAAGGTTGAATTTGAAGCTGGTACACAAAGACAATTGCAGGATCTTAACAGGGTGGAGGAACAGGGGGATTGGGGTCCACATCCACAGAACCCTCAAAGTTGCCACACAAGTTGATGAGATTGATAAGAAGGTGTACGTTGTGTTGGCCTTCACTAGTCATGGAATTTGAGTTCAAAAACTGGGAAGTTATACTGCAGCTCAATAGAACCCTGGTTAGATCACACTTGGAGTATTGTCTTCA
This sequence comes from Hypanus sabinus, assembly GCF_030144855.1. NCBI lineage: Eukaryota > Metazoa > Chordata > Chondrichthyes > Myliobatiformes > Dasyatidae > Hypanus > Hypanus sabinus. Next base: position 61,675,087 of record NC_082719.1, on the reverse strand, counting down.
GACTGGTCATTTCATTCGAAGAAGCATGTGGAAGCTTTATAGAGGTTCCACAGGAGATTTACTGGGATGCTGCCTGGACTAGTGAACATGTCAACATGTCTTATGAAGATAGGTTGAGCGAGCTAAGAATATTTCTCTTTGGACTGAAGGAGGATGAGTAGTGACTTTATAGATGTATACAAGATGATGAGGTATAGATGAGTGGATAGCCAGATGTTTTCCTAGGGTGCAAATGGCTAATACAGGAGGCATAATTTTCAAGTGATTGGAGGAAAGTACTGGGGGGGGGGGGGGGTGGCGGGTGTCAGAGATAAGTTCTTTACACGGAGAGTGGCAGGTGTGTAGACACCCTGTCAAGGGTGTGGGAGAGACAGATACATTAGGAGGAATTTAAGAAATTCTTAGATCAGCATATGGATGATGACAGAATGGAGGGCTATGTAGGAGGGAAGGGTTACATTGATCTTAGAATAGGTTAAATTCTGGCACGACATTGTGGGCCAAGGGACCTGTATGGTGCTGTAATTTTCTGTGCTCGAAATGCTATTGAGACTACCATAAACTTTTGTTGTTCTTACCTGAATGATGACACTATAGTTTGCCTGCAAGAACATGGGAGGATTATCATTGACATCAGCTACATCAATATTAACAGTGGTTGTGTTGAACCGAGGAGGAGTGCCATTGTCTGAAGCTTGGACTGTCAGGGTATAGCCAGAAATCTAAGCCAGGAGAACAAAATGATCAAAAATGCACTGGATCTACACATGATGAACAATGACACACAAAGTAAGCATTTATCTTCCCTAATCCTTGATGTACAGGAACACACACACACACACACACACACACAATTTATAAGATAACATAATCACATTCAAACTCAAAAGAACTTTTGCTTCTAATATATTTTCTATTTAATTTCTAATAATAATTTCTATCAAGAAAAAAGTTTACAATTTAATGAACTTTTTTTTGTATCTTAAATAATTCTGTAGGAAAAATATTGACCATGCAAGATTAAATCAGGCAATGTACTCACTTTTTCTCTATCCAAATGTTGTGCTACTTTTATCTGCCCCTTGGTATTATCAATGGTGAATGGGCTTCCTTGATTGCCATTAATTATAGAATAGCGGATCTGGCTGTTTGATGGCCCATCTGAATCGTCTGCAATAACCTACAAGAAATGATATGCCCATTAGGATCACATTAATAAAACACTTACAATATTTTTTTGCTTGTAATCTAATTTGTTATCTCTTTTACCCAAGGCTGACAAAAGGTCAGAGCAGAGGTGTTCTCCACAAATACTGCCTATACAGCCTATTCCGTTTTTTAAAAAGTTTTTATTTCTAACTTCCAGAACCAATTTTTTTTTTTGATTTTCACATTAGCTATAATCTTTCATTATAAACTAACAAGACATGCCTAAGCAGGCCCCTTTTTGAAGGCTTCCTGTTATTAAATAATAATATAACGGGAACGTTCATACATTTAACAATTTCTAAAAAGGATAACTGTATACAGAGAAAATTATACTTTGGCTCAAATGAAACAAAATTAAAACCTGCACCATAAGAGTCACAGAAACACTCAACTTCATATTTTCAATTTGATTAATTGGTGCAATAAAGCATGAAATAAGTCTGAATTAATTGGCATTTTATAACAGTATTTGTTTGTTTGTTTTGAATTAAAGTCAACAAAAGGGAAACAAGATGTTTACAATATTAATTAAATTCAAGTAGTCATATAAACAAGCTAATTATTGATTTTAAATAGCTGAGGGAAATTCTACTCACAGAACTGTAATAATGTTCAACAATTTTTTACCCCTTAATTAGGACATAACTTGATTACTCATTTAAAAATGAGAAAATCTCACGTCTATAGGCCTGATTTCAGATCAGAAGATGGGGAAACCACAACAGCGCCTCTTTCACCTCAAATAGTTTAGGAAGTTTGGTATGGGCCCCCAAATCCTAAGAACTTTCTACAGGGGCACAATTGAGAGCATCCTGACTGGCTGCATCACTCCCTGGTATGGGAACTGTACTTCCTCAATCACAGGACTCTGCTGAGAGTGGTGTGGACAGCCCAGTGCATCTGTAGATGTGAACTTCCCACTATTCAGGACATTTATAAAGACAGGTGTGTAAAAAGGGCCCGAAGGATCATTGGGGACCAGAGTCACCCCAACCACAAAGTGTTCCAGCTGCTACCATCCAGGAAATGGTACCACAGCATAAAAGCCAGGACCAACAGGCCCTGGGACAGCTTCTTCCAGCAGGCCATCAGACTGATTAATTGATGCTGATACAATTGTATTTCTATGCTATATTGACTGTCCTGTTGTTACTATAAATTGCACATTGCACATTTATGAGGGGTTTGATCAGTTCATGGCCTAAGGTAGGAGGAGTCAATTTTGGAAAACCTAACACATTTGTTTCAACATAGTCCCCTCCGACATTTACACACTCAGTCCAGCGGTCGTGGAGCATATGGATCTTGGACGTCCAGGAAGTGTCCACAGCAGGGGTGATTGATAAGTTCATGGCCTAATGTAGAAGGAGGTGAGTTATACAGCTCTCTTTACATGCACATGCAGTTCAACTCTGATTATGCAAAAAGTTTGAAGTTAATAACTCATCATTGATAAGTTCATGGCCCACAGTAGAAGGAGGTATTAACTTCAAACTTTCTGCATAATCACTCAAAGAGTTGACCTGCATGTGCATGTAACGAGAGCTGTATAACTCATCTCCTCCTCCCTTAAGCCACAAACTTATTAATCACTCAATCTGTTGACACTTTCTGGAGGTCCAAGATCCCTATGCTCCATGGCTACTGGACGAAGTGTGTAAATGTAGGACGGGACTATGTTAAAAAATAAATGTGCTAGGCTTTCTATAATTGACTCCTTCTACCTTTGGCCATTAACATATCAATCACCCCTCATTTATAAATCACTATAAATTGCATATTTATACGGAGACGTAGCATAAAGATTCCCCGTCTTCCCCAATGTATATGAAGGATGTCAATTCAACCAGCCTGTAGAAAGCACGCAAAGGAGCTGGAGTAACCCAGCAGGACCAGCTGCCTCTATGGAGGGAAGTGGACAGTCAACATTTCTGGTTGAAATTGTTCATCAGGTCTGGAGAGAAAGAGGGGAGAGAGCCAGTAAAAAGGTAAGCTTGAGGAGGAGGGGTAGTGTTGATCGTTGCGTATTGGGAGGGGAGGAGCTTGCTGTACCGACTCACAAGAGGGACACCTGATTAGATCAGAGAATGCTCTGGGAATGATGAGTTTGCTGAAGTCGGGGGTGGGGGGGGTAGATTTAGCTGACAAATGGGGTTTCCAATGCTAACCCAAAATCTGCTCAAGGAGCTCCCCATGCTGATGCAGACTTCGCAGGGAAGCTGAAAGTAGGGTCTCTGGCTCAGACCACTGAGAAGTCGCAGGAGGGAGCCAGATTTGCATCAGTGGAAACCACTGTACGATGTAGGAAGTTTGAGCATTTGGATTGGGGCAAAAACTGGAAACTGTTATTCCACAATGTCCCAATATTTACAAAGAAAATGGATTACATAGCAAAACAAATTAATTGCTGAACACATTTGTTTGAAATATGGTGCAACTCCACTCAAAGTCTGCATGTACAGTACACAAAAAAAAAATTCCTCCAGTGCTGTCTCTCATAATCAAGTGATCTATTAAAATATTTCTGGCCTTAGTATCGCTGGCTACCACATGAAATAGATCATAAACAGCTGTTCAAATACAGCTAATATATTTAAAATTATTTAACTATGCCATTAATACAGTTAATGATAAACATGATTGGCACTTGATATATAATTTTCCAGCAACATCGTTTTTTCATTGTTCAAAACAAATAACCAACTTTGTTAATTAAAAATGAAAGAAATAATCAATATCCAACAGCTCTCTATTCATCCTCAATTTCATCTTTTTCTACTTGGATCAGTTTGGCCTTTTTCCCTCAATTTTCTCCGAGTAATGGACTCAGGAATAGTAAAAAAAATCAACTCACCTTACAGAAATATCTGACTCTCTTAAAATCATGGATTATACTTAGTGACATAATTGTGGTAACCACTACACTAGGACCATGGAAATCACTGGGAAATTGGGCTTAAATTATGCAGGACCCTGTGCTGGAAATACTATGTTTCACAAAAACAGCAACCAATAATTACAGTCCTTCGTATCAAAAATAGAAAAGTTAAATAATTCAAAGTGCACTGAACTTAGACAGAAATTATTTGCATTATTTAATTGAAGCTTATGTATTTTGGAATATAAATTTATCTATCAGGAACAGTTAGGCAATTAAGCCTGCTCTACCCACAATTCACGATTAATTAAGTTATAATGAATTATCCTCCTCTGCCACCTGCTCCACTGGTTGATACAAACCTATGTTAGATAGGTGATTGAAAATGCTGCTGCGTGTTTCTCTAACCTCAATTTATTTCCTAATCACTATCAATGCAATTTGAAAGTGCCCAGTGACAGCAAAAGCCTAATTCCCCATTGCCTGCTTCACATAGCGAATATTAGATCAAAAGTCCTTCATTGTTTAAAACCGTGCCTTGCTTAATATTTCTGAATTACTGATTGCCTCTCTGATCATGTCTTCCAACTGTTACGTTTTGCCTCATTCTGCAATGCATCTTCCTCAGTCTTCTCTGAAAATAAAACATTTCATTTGAGATACTTAGTGTAAATAACTCTGGTTACTCTCATCTGTATCCTTCCTGTTACATTAATCTTCTTATTTTCCTCAATAATTGATTACTACCATTTATGCTGAGCAGGCAGCAGATAGCAAAGAATAGTGATAAATGCAATATATATCTGCAGCTAACCAGAATTTCAAATACTTAGAATAAATAATGCAGCAGAGGTAGTTTGCAAAGTTAATTAGCAGAGGTTATATGGAATCAATGGTAATATGTAGTTTAGTTTGTGCTAAAATAAAATCCATCAAAGTCTGCGTTCTTGTTCTTTTTAAGCTATTAAAGTATTTCTATGTTTAAATGAAGAAGAATTATCTGGTAAGTGTTTGAACTTACTGTAACAACCAGCTGTCCCAAAGGAGCATCTTCACTTATCACTGCCATGTATACGTCGTGACTAAATTTAGGAGTGTTGTCATTGATGTCTGTCACATTAATATTCACTGTTGCCACATCATTAAGTGCAGGTGTTCCACCATCCGTGACTTCAACTGTCAAATAATATTCATGCGAGGTCTCAAAGTCCAGACTTGAGAGCACAAAAATAGCACCTAATGGAAATCAAATGGCAAATTAATAGAAAGGGGAAAAAACTCCATTAACAGCCTTACAGAAATTAACTTTGAAAACGCTGTGTAACTTTCCATGTACTATTGCTGAGCAAATTATTCTCAATGTATCCGCAATAATCATATAGGCAAAACGATACCTGTGTTTGGATCAATGCTGAATTTCCCATGTTCGTTGCCACTGATGATGGAATAGGTAATGTCTGCATTGGCCTCAGCATCTTTACTGGCTGCAAATACCTGAAGCACTTCAGTTCCCAAAGGAGTATTCTCAGGAAGTGTAGCTAGGTACTCCCTATACTCAAATACAGGTGGGTTGTCATTGATGTCCAGCACAGAAACCAGCACAGTACTTAAGGATGACAGCTTTTTCAGAGCTCCCTGATCAGTGGCCTTCACGGTAAGAACGTATGAAGCTTGGAGCTCTCGATCTAATGGTTTCTCCAAACTAATAATTCCAGACAACTCATCAATGGAGAAATGATCGTTTGCAGAATCCGAAAGTGAATAAAGCACCTTACGATTCAAACCTATGTATTAAAATTTAGAAAGAAATAGGGTTTTATCAATTTCATTACTAAGACAGTATGTTTCATGCTTGTAATTGTATTGTCTCAGTGAAAATAAAGTCAATACATTTAACGAACAGAAGTGGGAAACTTGCATTGGCTTAACACTTCAAAATTTATAATGTACTACTTGACTTTTATATTGTACATTATATACATAAGGCAGTACACAATGCTTAGCTTCCGTTTACTCCTAAATGTAGAAATCCACAAAAACACATGCAGTTTTAACAAACAATCAAATTAGTGGAAGTGCAATGAAATTTGCAAAGTATTTTTTAATTTACCTGTGCACTTTGAGAAAATGCCCCAAAAATTTTAACACTCAGTTTGAGTATCTAAAATTTTATTTCATTTTTAAAGAAGAGTATCTTGTTTTCAGAATGAAAACCAAGTGCACACATATTTGTGAACACAATTCCTTTCTGTAGTGATTCATTAGACTGGAAGTAGTTTTAAGACTCTGAACAGGCTGTCACTATTCTATCTTTCTCATCAAGGTTATTAGTTATTCCATGCTAGATATACCTACTTAAAGTGGCTCAATGCTTTATACATGCAGCCTCAGTACATCTATACGTGCAGATAGCTTAAATGTAATTTGGGCAAATCAGAATTTGGTAAATTAGGTTTAGTGACACCAAATTTGGCAATGGTTTTTACAGAATTTATTTTTCACCTTTATTTTTGTTCTATAAACTGTAACACTTTACAGTATAGATAATGCCTCTAGCTGGTATGCAAATTTCAATGTCTATGGATGGTTATGGTAAGAGTTTAACCTCATTTTGAAGATATGCCAGTGAACTAGACACAATTATAAATTGCTGGGATGACATCCAGTATATTGTATATATGTATGTATTTATGAGAAAGCTAGCTATAGAATTCCAATGTTGTTTTAATGTGCAATATTTTATTTTTTTATTTTATTTGGAGATACAGCATGGGATAGGCCCTTCTGCCCAACAAACTGCACCACCCAGGAAACCATCTATTTAACCCTCGCCTAATCACAGCACGATTTACAATAACAAATGAACTTAATAACTGGTAAGTCACTGCACTGGGCAGGAAAATGGAGCACCAGGAGGAAACCCATGCATTCCACAGGAAGGGTATAAAAACTCCTTGCAAAATACATCAGATTTGGTCTCAGAACTCTTGACACCATGAGCGGTAATAGTGTTATGCTACTATAGTGGTTACTTTCATTTTTCAGTTTTAATAAACTAATGATACTTTTTTAAAAAAAACTTCACTGTTAAAGCTACTCCAAAATTAAGACTTTTTTTTATTGGTGACCCCAAGACTATATTTCATTATCAAATAAATTGTAAACATACCAGACTTATCCTGCTTATGCTAGAAGATGCATTATTTGACTGAAATATATTGAGGGACTCTTTGATGTATAATTCATCAACTGGTATCAAAATTTTGAACAGCTTAATTTGCACATTTAAAGAATAACTACTGCTGGAATAATTTTACATTTACTGAAAGAACTAGGAAATTAACATATGCATAAAATCAGTGCTGAATCTGCACGATCAGCAATTTATTGGATTTATGCAAATATTGTTGAGGCTCATGGTTCCTCCAGAATGCAGTTTGTTTCATGCGCAGGATTGTATCAACATCACGTAAGATACAAATACATCGATAATTACAATCAGCAAATCTGGCTAACAATTATCATTCCTGGTAAGCTTTCACTTGCAAAATTTACCTGGGTTAACTCCTAAGCTTCTGATTCCACTACATTTTAACAGCCTTTCAGTGACAAACTCCGGTGCTGACAAGAACTCGGATTTAATCTGAGATATCACCAGAATTATTACTGTGGGTGATCGCGCTGGATGTTCCTCGTTGTGATCACAAGGCTGTGTTGGTCACTGATAATGTAAGATGCCACAGGCCTGTTTCCCTTGTTTGGTGGAACGACAGGCGATGTGGGAGCTGCCTAGCCTCAGCCGCACTGAGGACCAGGTCTCAGGCCGCGGCCTTGCCTGCAGCTGCAGTCTGGGAGAGGAGACACCAGAGCTGGTACAGCATGGCATCCATGCATCTCCCATTGGCGCTGCTCTCTAGTGTCTGATCGGTAGAGTGATAAGCTGAATTGTAGTGCTCGGAACTATACCCATCAATTTGTGGGACATGTCACTCAGGGTCTTGGGCTATATAATTGGCTTTTTTTTGCATAACTATTTTTTTTTTGTTTGTTATTTTTAATGTGCTGTGTATACTTTGCACCTTGGACACAGGGGGATGATGTTTTGTTTGACTGTATCCATGTACGGTTGAATGAAAATTAAACTTGATTTGATTATTCATGTTTGTATTTTACCATCATATCCATTCCATTCACAATAATTCTTTTAAAGATACAGCTAAAATGAAGTAGAAGAATAAAGTAATCCCAGGCACTATTATTTGCTTGGAGTATTATGTACTTGACTAGGATTATGACAGCATTCCCTTTTCCAAGCAGAGATATAACAAAAGATCAAGTATGAGTGTGTCACCTATAGTCACTTAAAGATAATTCAATAAAGTTTGAACAGTGCTCTGTTCAGATCTTCAATTCATTCTACCGTTCAATGACATCATGACCCATCAGTACCACAATGCCTTTGATCCGTATCGTAATAGTCCTAATACAATGGGCAAGTTAGCATATCTACAACCAAATTATGAATACATCTACTCATGTCCCTCTTATTTGGTTTAATTCGAAGATCGTGATTTTCTGTTCTGAAATTCTCTGCAAATTACTTCCTGGTATCAAAGTCCTTCAATTTCTCTCACATTACTTCGAATACATCAATGATAGCTCCTTGGCCCTCAAACAGAAGTCAAATATATGCACCCCATTCTCACTGTGATGTTTTTGACCTTAAACTACCTCTGTTGCTGCTACCTAAAAACAGGATTTGCTTTTCTGAGGTGTGGTGTCTAAAATTGAACAAAAAATTCAAGATCATATCTAACCAAGTGAGCCATGACAAGATCAAAGGCCCACTTCCTCTGAGTTGCAAAATTTTTAACATAAATGGTATATTCCATTGGCACTCCTGCAATGTGAAAATTTGCTTAATACATATGTTATTCACAACCAACAAGAAACACTATATTAATATAACTGATATGTGTATACACATACACACATATACATTTCTAGATGATTCTTCATTGTAAAGTAACCTGGTAACAATGTAAAAAATGTCTTAGTCTCTGGTAAATGTGCTGTACAATACTGGTAATTTAGTCGCACTGGACTTGACCATACCTGCATCTGGATCAGTAGCTTGAACTCTTGTCAGCAATGTTTTATTGGCTGTGTTTTCAAAAACAGATACAGTGTATGGATCAGATGAAAAGACTGGTGCATTATCATTCACATCCTCCAGTGTAATAACAATATCAGTCTGGCAGGAACGGCCACCTCCATCAGTAGCTTTCACCAGAAGATTATAAACCGCTTGCTCCTCACGATCAAGTGGAGCAAATGTTTTTAATTCACCTAATATTTAAGCAGAATACAAGTTAATTACAGAAGTAGCTACTGGAAGAAAAATGTTCATGTTTGACATCTAGCCTCTCAATTAATTTTAGCACTCAAATAATTGTTTGGTTGAATAATCTCCCATTATTTAATGATGCCATGTGATTTATTAAAAGTATTATATACCTTTACCTAAACAGATAATATCCACTCGGTAAATTAACAATTAATTAGACTAATGATATTTCCAGCAAAAATGATGATACTACTGTGAAAAAAAAGAGGGCTCATAGCAGATCATCATGGAATGTTAAGGATCCAAAACAAACAAAAGCATCCTTTCTCTCTAAAACTGAACCGCGCATTTTCTCTCACCAGTGACAGAATCTAATCTGAATTTCTCTGCTCCGGTTCCGTGGAGTGTGTAAGTGATTTCTCCATTTGAACGTATATCTGCATCTTTAGCCAAAACCACCAGGATTAATTTGGCAGAAGGAACATCCTCCGCTATGGTCTCAGCATACAAAGTCTAAAAAGAAAATAAATTTCATTTATATCTAAGTGACTGCCTCACCTGCCAAAATACCTCATAACAACAGATATGAAGAAGTACTTCTAAATATCTTGATCTTTACAGAGCCATCATTAACAGTGAATTTTAAGAGTCTACTAAATTAAATTTATTTTGTTATTTTTCTTTCCTTATTTTTCCCAGTCAGCCTTAATTTTGGTTTCACACGTCTTTACACATAGAGCTAACTGCCATTGATATGATGGTGTAAAGCCATATGTTATGGAAGATCTTACTGTGATTATCAAAATATTTAAACCAGGTTACCCAATATTTTAAAACCATGTTATTGTACATTGTATGTGAAATCAGAAAGCCTGCCTAAGAATTGTGTCAACTAAGAATGAAGAATGGGGAACAACCTGATACACTTAAAGATTAGCGTTATTTGCCAAATATACATCGAAACACTGAAATGTTTTGTTTGCCTCATTTCAAATCAGCAAGGATGTGCTGGGATGGCCACAAGTGTCACCTTGCATCTGGTGCCACTGTAGCTTGCCCACAATTTAATAATCCTAACCCATACACATCTGGAATGTTGCAGAAACTCAAGGCACCTGGACGAATCTCAGGCAGTCAAGGGCAGGACATACAAACTGCTTAGTGGCAGGAATCAAATCCCATCTTACTGCTGGCAATGCCAAGTGTTGTGCTAACTGTAAACCTTGAAGTTAAAAGTTCATTTTAAAGTTATAGACTTTTAAAGTTAATCGACTTTAATTAACTTGTATGAACTTTTAGCGGAGGCTGATTGAGAAAACTTGACGAGTCATATTTGATCCCCGGGCAGTAAATGAAACTATGTTGTGCAGCTGCTGAGAAAGTAAATTACTTTTTAGAAATTTATTTAGTGCTTACGGCATTCCAATTCAAATGTGAGCACTGTAATTCATTGTGGAATATCTAGAAGTGGATGCAGCTATAAGATTAGCACATATGCGTCCATTAATTAATATAATTTGACGCATGAAAATTTTACACAGCAAGAAGCATAAATTTCTGGTCACATATTTTAAGCATATATACTAGTGAGCAGACAGATCTTTAATATGGATCAATGAAAGGGTAAAATACAGATTGAACAGAAAATTTTAAATGTGTGAATTATGTTTCTTGTTGACCTTGATGAAATACAAGTCTGACTTCAACAAGGTTAAGCACTGTACCTCACAAAATTGTTTGTAAACTGAAGCATACTATTTCTATCCTGGTATGTATGTATCATTTCTGGAACATTTGGCTACCAACCCTCCAAAACACACAATGAATTAAAATGAGATCAGACTACAGGATGATTATTAGACAATCCTTCAGATTATAACTGATTTATTTACTTTGAAGATCTTCAAAGATCTTCTTGATCTTCAAAGTGAGAATTGCTAATAACGAAGAATGCAACTGCACTACATGCAAGTGACATGGCATATTTTTGTATGCAGATATATAATTGAGCAGCCTTGTGAAACTAATGAGAACGTTCTGCAAAAAACTGAACCCTACATAAATTAGGGATTTAACACAGTAAGTCTTCTTAAGAAAAAATGATAATTGACACCTATTAACATAAAATAATTAGGGCAAATGACTGAAAGCTTACCATTGTGTTTTAGAAGTAAAGTAGATTCTGACTATCTGGGCTGTTGGTTAATTGGGGCAGTCGCTATTTGGAGCTCTTAAAGAGCAAAATCTAATTGAGTAGCTAGCCAGGATTCCCTTCATCTGTTGGGAACACTATGGTGCTTAATTAGGACAGCTTCAGTCATGTGCACTTGCATGGGTATTAGAAAGGACACTGAGCTTAGAGTGAACAGTATTTAAATAGCAGCAGTTGGGGCTGTTTGTGTTCAAAAAGTAGTGATTTTTTTGCCACTGATATTTGGCACGAAATAAGCAGTAACACAATTCACAACTGTTCGCTCACTGTAGTTTCAAACATTTAGGCAAAAAGATGCAAGAAATGGCTGGGAGTAAAAATGAAACAAATGAGGAAATACGAAGAATTTAACAATCATCTTGAATGTTACAGGGCAGTCCATTACCTGCACTAGGTGTTTATGCTGATTTTGCTTATCTACAGCCAATCTAAAGAACACGGTGGAGTACACTTGCTCCTTTGATAATGATTAGGGACTAACACACAGAGTTATAGTACTGTGTTAATATCAGTAGTACCCTAACTCGTTCTGTGTTTAATTTGAGAACAGAATTTGTCACTCGGTAAAATGGTAGTTTGTCTTTTTAACAATTTATAGAAACTCTAGCTAATTAGAGCAGCCGAGGTACGTCAATGGAAAAACATTCTGGGAACAAATTCAGAGATTAAAGCCTTTGTGGAACAATTAAAATTAATGGTATATAGGTCAGATTTGAAAAGTTGCAAGGTTGCAATCGGGAAGGTTTCAGGAACGGTAAAGTTTCCGTTTACCGGGTTGGGAGGTCCAAGACCACAGAACTGAACCAAGTTCGAAGCCTCCAGTAAATGCAAACCAGCTAAGAAACAGAGAAGATGGGCGATTCCAAGATCATGGGTGTTTTAATTTGGTCAGAGAGAGTATCCAGGGGAAGAAGTGGAAGCTGGGGAACAAGAGCTCATTTGTGCTTCTGCAAAATTACAGCCTCAGAATGGTTGGAGGAAATTTCTACTAAACAAGTGATTCAACAAGCAGTCAGACAATACAAAAATAGGATGGACATGAAGAAAAGTGAGGCTGAGTGGATGCCAACACACATCTGGAAACCAATAAATGATTGAATTAAATTTTGTCAAGGACCAGCAAACAGGTTAGAAAACAGCAGGGCCTAAGTTCGATCCTTTCGGCAGATCAGAAGTCATTTTAATAATTCATTTACACCCTTAAGGACAAGTTGATGATACAGATTAAACAGTGATAGGACTTATTTTCTAGCATGAAGCTTTTTTAATTCTGAGACATGCAATAATATCTCCTTGAAGCATAAGACTGATTAATAATCACAACAATGGGATAATAATAGAACACAGCATGATTTTTTTTTCCTCTTTCAGCCAAAGAAAATTTCAATGCATGACCGTGTGAAGTGAATTTAAAAGAGCGTGAGATTTGATGTAATTTTGCCCGAAGTGGCTGTGAACAGCTATCTGCCTTTACCTATCAGAGAAAAGGACACAAATATACACTTGGCATTTGGGGCTCCATCATTTTCAATATGCCAAATACTGTCAAAGCTGAGGTCCTGTGCAACATAATGTCATCACACTAAAGGTTAGGAACAATTTGATCCTCATGCCTGTTCTTTGAGCTTGACTTGAAGGATCCAGCTCACTACTTGACTGCAGTTCACACGATACCTTTGGACACCCTGAGGAATCCAGTGCTGCAGTATAATTGGGGAAGAGCGCCAGCCAGTTTAGGTCTATCTTACTTGTGTAGAATTCAAGTAAGAAATGTGTAGAATTGTGTAGAGACAATTGGGAATGTGCCCTGGCTATTAATCTACTGCATAAACGTGAAAAATTTACCGCAGAAAACGTCACTCTAGTACCCAAACATTTCCAAAATGATCAGCAGAGGACACTACACCACCAGAAAAAGCTAAATTTATTGTTGAGCTTGATTTAATGATCACCAATGATCTCAGGGAGCATGGACATGCATCACAGCAAACGGGTGGGCAAAGTGGGTCTGAGTGTGGGAGCAGGGACTTCTCAGCTCTATGCCTCATGTTAAGAGCACACTATAATTGCTTTGTGGGCTCTAAAAGTGCCATTATTCCTTCTCCTCTACCTCCTCTAAACTCCAAACCGTAAACCTATGCACATTTTGAAGCATCTCTGGCTGTCAGCTTAACATTTCAACTGTTGCAGGACTGTAGGTTTCATCTTTAACAATTTGTTTCAGCCCTGAATAACTGGAAGTCACCTGAGACAGCACAGTGCTCATTTCACCTTCACCACACAACAAACACAACAGTTTGCAATAAACCTGGCTCACTGCAAGTTTTTGTAAAATCACATAGCCCTGAATCTTACTTCTCCTTTCATCTCAGAAATAGATTAATATCCAGCACTAAATGTAAAAAATGCACCTTTAGCAAGATAAAACAAAAATTTTCACCTAAAGTATTTCTTTCTTGGTTAAGACTAATTCAGAATAAAAATGTAAGGCTGCGAGGCTGTGCTCGGGAAGTCAATGAAGACAAATCAAAAGATTTAATACAAATTGTGAGAATAATATTGGAATGTAACATTTAATTGGGAAAACAACAGCAGTTAATCAGGAGCTGGGACTCAAACTGCAGAGAAACCAAAGAGAAGAAATCATGCAGCTGTCAATATGCAACAATGAGATTCTTGAAAATGTGCTGTGGTATAACAAGACTATTACTAAGAAAACAAAATGGTTCTTCGTCACAAAAGCTTTTAACCCTCTATGAATCCTATCCAGCATATCACTCACAGTAGTATTGTTCTCAGTTGAGTAATATCATCTGCTTGATACATCTTATGTTTGTCCCTGAATCAGATTTGATGCTTCATCTAAGGTTTAAAATGCTGAATTGTCCTTCAGTACAATTTCGAGAACGATTGAAATCTACAAAATAACAAAGCTAACTCTTACTACGATTGTAAGATTTCATGTTTAAAATAAAAGTTAACTGGTACAGCAAATTCAAAATCAAGATTTTTTTCTTACTGTAAAATGCATTTCATGTGTGCATAGAACTCCCTGCCAGAGGTGGTGATAGATACTGATTGATAAGGGACACATGGATGATAGAAGAATGGAGAGCTATGTCATAGGAAAGGGTCAGAATGATCTTAGAGTAGGTTAAAATGTCAGCAGAATATCAAGGCCGTAGAGCCTGTATTTATTGTACTGTGCTGTGCTGCTATTTTCTACGTCACTACCAATGATATAGGCAAGGAAAATATAGACAAGTGCATGCCGAGAAAGGAATACATGCTCTTAAATACAATACTCCAAAAACCTTCAAGAAATAAGAATTCTGTAAAGACTTAAGTATGCTTACATGAGTATTTGACTCTGCTCTTTTTGCTGTATAATTATGAGAAGGGAATTTTATGCACATTACACATTTATTAAATTGCTGACACCAATAAAGGTAAATACTTACCTTTTCACAAGTTGGACTGTTATCATTTGCATCAAGGACTTTAACTTCAACAACTGCTTTGGCTACTAAAGTACCATCCGTAGCTGTAATGGTTAACAGATAATGATCCTTCTTCTCCCTATCCAAAGGCTTTCTGACATAAACTTTCCATTCGTTCTGAATGTGCTCAATGCCAAACTGTCCCAGAGGATCACCGGCTGAAAATTAATTTCAAATTGCCATTAGAGATCACCGATGTAGTACCTTGTTTATAAACAAAGTGCGCAGCAGAGCCACTGATTAATCATCAACAGCTGTTAGTAATTTGATCTGATCTGATAAAAATCAAAGGAGAAATTTTGAAGCATATTGGAAACATTTGTGCAGCAGCTGCTGTTGCATAAATTTGTGAGCAGCTAATCTGGTAAGATACCATGGAAGTTTCAGAAATTTCAGAGCAACTGAGCCTAATAAATGAATGTTATTCTGAGAAAGTTTCAGATGGTGAAGCCATGATGAAATAACACAATGGGCCAGGTGGTCTAATTCTGCCTCCATATCTTATAGTCTTGAGGTCATCCAGCAAGCCCAGATGCGAAATTTCAGCAAGTTATCTGACTATGAAGAGACTCACTGGCTACTCTAACTTCATGGCCAAGCATAAACACACCATGATTAGGCTGTGGTGTATGAGGAAACACTGGTAGTTAAGAGTCGTGCTTCACCTTCTTTTACCTAACTCAAATGCAGTAAGGACACTGTCATCTCATTACAAAGCAAAGACTGGGTCACCTGGTATACACAGCCAAATGGTATATATGGTTTTAGTTTTACATATTCGCACTCAGTAAAGTCCCAGAAAGGAAAAACTTGATAAATTCCATTGCCTCACTGCACAAAATGTACTTTAGTGAACCAGCGGTGAAATTAAAGCAATAAATTCTTCATAGTATCTCCACACACTTCTAATTTAACATGGAATAAAGCTGGTGGCGAGCACGTTCCCAATTTTAAATTCCAACTACATCACTACAGAGGACACAAGCTAAATTTGTCCTGTAACGTTCACTTGAGATCAGAACAAGGTGAAGAGTTATGTAAGATTGCTTAAACCTGGGGATGAACCATGGATAAAGATACTAAATTAAATAATTTTAATTGGCCATGTGCCTTGCAGATAAGTGTGACAGTTAATAAAGTAACTACAACCATAATACTGCCTGCACAAATGAACTTCACTTCCCATTAAAAATCCTCTGTACAAATCAATTATAATTCATCAGTAACACTATATACACTTTATATCCATCTCAGTAATGTATTCTATTGGAAATGTTCCAATAAGCAACATTTAATAAGTAATCAGAAAAGCCTAACAGGCTGACCATCACATGATCAATCCAATTTAGCTGTGCCTTCATTGGATAAATATTGATTTCAGTAAAATGCAAATCTAGAATGTAATTACATCAAAATGAGACCAGAACAAAAATAATTTTGTAAAACAGAATCAATAGTTAAGTTAACATGATACCCTTCCAAACTAGTCATGGGGTCAATGGGCCCAAAGTTAAGTACTCCCATGACCATCTGTCCATGCATGATTTTGGCAGTAATTTATGAGAATGTCTAACATATATTGCAGGAACAAATTACTCCATATTTTCAACACAAATGTTTATTGTTAATCTAAAAGCAGAGTAAAAAAAATTAAGCAATAAGAAAAAAGGTCAGTGGAAAAACAAGCGCTGAGGGGGCATGGGAAGATGAAACAGGAATTCATTAGTTCTGAAAAATTTCAGTTTTGTTTTAAACTGGTCTAAAGTTTCAAAAAAGCTATTCTAGCATTTATATTTTGTTTTTTTTTAACTAACAGATATGACACTTGAGGGCTTGGAATTTTCTGTAATGACACTGCTAGGATGAACATTGAAAGCATACAGATTTGTTTGCAATGATACCACCTTAATGAAGTGATACCATAACTAACTGGCCAAGTAATTTCAACATACCAGAATATGCTCAGTGTCAGGAGCAGTACAGAAATGGCTAAAAATAACAACTCTAAGGAATTTGATGCAATTTGGACCAGGAAGTGTTTAAAACTGAAATGCATGAGTTGAGCTGAGAATGACTACACCCAGCCCACCATCACTGAAGATGCGCAGCACAAAAACCAGATCATTTTAGTTTCAATGCCTCTGACGATCATAATCCCAGAGCGGTGTAGGATTTATTATTTGGTTACTAATAAAATATACATATATACTTTATGATTACAAAACCACAATTACAAAACGCTAATTTCATACAATTTAGACTGCATTTTAAGATGGGGAGCCAACAATATGCTTCAGTCTGAGATAATTAACTTCAGCTGCCCCACACTGGGCAAACCACCTAAAACATTATTGTACAATCGACTAATTTTTCAAACAGACTGTTCTGGCAACACAATTATTTCTCAATTTAAGTTATTAACTACAATTCCTGTGATTGAATGATATGCTTCAACTGATATAAACATAGAGAGTGAACTAAGGAAACAATTTCTTGACCGATTTTAAATACGGAAAAGAAACATGGACAGTATCTCAGCTGTTAATGAGGATCACTGCATACTGCTGAATTCCAGAAAATTACAGAATGCCCTAAATCTCACATCCTGGAATTTCTGTACCATATAATCCGTCAAATTCTTACAGATTAAACTAAATGAAAATGTTTCCGAGTTTTGTATAACTGAAGTTGTCAACTTTCATGCAATTATCCTGTTCTTTTGGGAAAAGAGATTTAAATCTATGAATTTTGATTACCCTGTCTGATTATGGCAATTTTCTTCTATAAGAAAGCTACAATTAGTTTACACATATATTCTTAAAACAAGAGCTAACACCCCATATTGGCACAATACAATCTAGCATAGTTCTCACCTGTAATGTAACAAGTAACTTGTCTATTTACAGCTTCAGTATCAGCATCTGTAGTACTCAGTATAGCAATCACTCCGCCGGGAGGGTCATCTTCACTCAGAGTTCCTTTGTACAGCTCAGCAGTAAAGCGCGGGGGATTGTCATTTACGTCAGTGACGGTGAGGTCCACTACCGTCGTGGATGACAACTGGACCTGCTCTCCCTGATCAGATGCCACCACGACGATTCGATACTTTGTCTGCTTCTCATGGTCCAACTCTTTGAGGGTTGTTATCCACCCAGTTTCACTATTAATGGTGAAAAGATCGAGCACATGATCCAGTTCCTGAGATTGAGCTAAGCTGTAGGTCACCTGGCCATTCACTCCAGAATCCAGGTCTGAAGCTTTTACTTGAATTACTGTGGTTCCTTCAGGCATATTTTCCACAACAAAAGCTTCGTAAGGATTTGAATCAAAAATGGGCTTATTGTCATTCTCATCTTTCACTTGAATGCTCACATCCACAGAAGAAATAACCTCATATCCCTCAAAAGGATATTGTGCCAGCACAGTAATCTGGTACCATTTGGTTATTTCATGATCAAGAGATTTTTCAGTCTTTAATTTCCCGGTATCATGTTCTATAGCAAATATTTCATCCATGTTACTTTCAGGAGTATTTCCCTTCACAAGACTGTAGAACAATGGCTGATCACTTTCTGCTCTGATCAAATCAATCACGGTTCCAACATTTATTTCCTCAGAGATGGCAAATGTGTAGAAAGGTTCTGTAAATACTGGAAGGGGAATTTCTGGGAGAAGTATTCTCACATAGACAGGAACAACAGAATCTAGCTGTGGAATTCCACCATCTTTAACTCTGACAACAAAAGTATAAAAATTATTTTCTAATCCAACTAAGCTTTCTTTGGTGCTGATGACCCCAGTAAATGAATTAATTTGAAAGTTTTCCTCAACATTGTCAGAAGCAGCTTCAATGGCGTAGACGATATCTGCATTGCTACCTTCATCTGCATCAGAAGCTATAATTCTAATGACTGAAGATCCCTTTGGAGCATATGAACCAATGTTTACTTTATATTTTTCAGCTCGGAACTGAGGTACATTATCATTTTCATCGGTGAGTATCACATTAACATTGCAGAAAGCCACTTTGCCGCCACCATCTTTCGCCATGACACTGACAGTGATCACCTTCTCCACTGGGTTTTCACGATCCAATTTCTCCGAGGTGAAAATCCTTCCTTTCTGATCAACAGAAAATCTGTCTCTTGCAAAGTCATTAACAATTGAATAAGTTAAGTTCCCATATATACCAGAATCTTTATCTGTTGCCTTTACTTCAATCAAAAGTGTCCCAATTTCTGAATTTTCAGCCAATTCTACTTCATAATCACTCTGAACAAAAACCGGATTGTGAAAATTAGCAGTCAGAATGTTTACTAGAACTTTTGCTGAGCTTCTGAAAACACCATCAGATACACTTACAGTAAGATTATAAACTGCCTCCAAATTCTGCTTGGGTAGGCTTGAAATAGTAATGATTCCCAACTTGCTATCTATGGCAAAGTTCACCTGATCGTTGCCTGACACAATTGAGTACCGAAGCTTGTCCACATCAGAAGGATCTGCATCAGTGGCCTGCACATGTGTTACAAAGTGTCCCCGCATTATGGGCTCACTTACTGATGCCTGGTACAGCAGCTCATTGAACAATGGAGGGTTATCATTCAAATCAGTGACATGCAGAGTCACAATGACATCACTACTAAGTTGGGGCTTTCCATTATCCAAGGCTCGAACAAGGAGATCATACTTCTGAACATGTTCGTAATCCAGCATCCGTGCGGTTAAAATGAGGCCACTGGAGCTATCAATGTGAAAGTATTCAAAGCTTTTGGCCTCGTCTTCTACTAATTGGTAGTAGAGGACTTTATTTATTCCAGAATCTGAATCCGTGGCAGTGACCTGAGCCACTGACGTGCCCACCACCGAAGCCTCGGACAGAGTGGCCGTGTACTTCCTCTCTGCAAACACTGGAGGATTATCATTAACATCCTCCACCACAATATCAACGAACACCTCAGAGTATGATCCCGTCAGTGAGTCTGTCGCTCTTATGGTTAGTTTGTAAGCAGGATGTGTTTCAAAGTCTAATGCGCTGATGACATTTATAACTCCGGTGTTGAAGTTGATTGTGAACTGATTGAAAGGGTCTCCATCTGCAATACTGTATATGACACGGGGACCTTCTGGACTGTTAGCCTGTACATAGGCAACTGGAGCGTGCAGCTGAATATTCTCAGGTATCTCGATACTGTAGAATGGTTTCTCAAATACAGGCATGGCTTTGTTTATAACCGTGATGGGCACTTCAACTTCTGCGGAAAGTGACACCTCCCCTCCATCCTTCACAACAACAACAACAACATACTCCATATTTGACAGGTTGGGCTCAAAATTCTTCTTTAGGGATATTTCTCCTGATGGTCCTATCTGAAAATGGTCATGATGTTTTTTAAGATAATAACAAACTTCTCCATTTTTACCAATATCCTTATCTATAGCAGTGACCTGGCGAATAACATGGCCTACTTCAGCATCCATTTGGACAACGGCATAATAAGGCAGGTTGACAAAGATTGGAGCATTGTCATTAACGTCTTCAACAGTAACTTTCACAACCACATGCGCCACTCTTGATGGATTTTTTTCTTCACTAACTTCAACCACCACATCAAACACTTCTTGCTCTTCACGATCAAACGGGATTCCGGTAGTTGCAAGAACACCCGACGTGCGGCTTATTTTAAACTTTCTATCAGGATTATGGATGTGGTAAAATAATGGCTCATTCATTTCATTACCCACTGTAGTAATAATGGCTATAGTTTTAACCTCCGTGGTGTTTTCCTTTACAACAGCAGAATATGAACTTTGGGTGAATTTTAGGTTGCTTTCTTTGCTTTCTTTTATATTTATTCGCACTGAAGTTGTACTGGAAAACCTGCCATCACTTGCTCTAACTGTAAGTTCATACCGACTCCTCAAGTGGATTGTGTTCTGCACTGAAATAAGTGCTGTCTTTGCATCTATGGAGAACTTCTCACCTATGTTACCATCGATTATGGAATAAATTAGATCGGCATTTGAATTCGAATCAGCATCAGTGGCGTCTACAACAGTCACCTTCACACCTTTGTATGTTGGCACAAGAAGGGAGACATCATACAAATCCTGAGCAAAGATGGGAGGGCAATCGTTTACATCAATCACATGAATGGTGACATTTGCGGCATGCTCTGCAAACAATTGTGGATTTCCACTATCGTGCACTTGCACGGTGAAATTAAAAATATTCATCTGCTCATAGTCTAGTTTCTGCACTGCACGAATGGCGCCCGTCCGGGAATCAATAGCAAAATATTTCCGGGCAGATGGCTCGGCAATTTGATAAAACAGGAGGGCATTGGATCCTTCGTCAGCATCTGTGGCTTGAATTACCAGTGGAGTACTCTGCTTATTCAGAACAACACTGTTGACATGGGCAGATTCACTAATGATTCCGACATACTCCGATTCAATGAAAACGGGCACGTTGTCGTTTTCATCTCGCAGCTGTATTAAAACGGTGGTGTTAGTAGATAACCCAGCCATATTTGTAGCTTGAATTGTCAGTCGGTATAAAGCCAGTCCCTCGTTGTCAAGTGCCTTCTGGGTAACAATGACTCCTGAGTTAGGGTTGATGTTAAATGCGCCGTTTACATTTCCATCTTTTATTTCATAAACTATAGACGACTGGCTGGATGCAGTTATCAGGATAACAAAACTCCCAATGCTGGCTCCTTCACCTATCTCTGCATAGTACTCCCTTACTGCAAACTTGGGTGCTGCGTTATCAGAAATGGTCACAATGATGCGAACAGCAGTAACAGCACTCATTGGAGCACTTCCTCCATCAGTCGCTTTGACTATCAGTTCATATTGCCTCCAGGTACTGCGATCCAAGCCTTTTGCAACCGTAATAGTACCCAGCACTGGATCAATGGCAAAGCTGTTGCCAACATTTCCTGCAAAAAGCAAATAACAGCTTCGTTAAACATATGGGTATAGAATATTAAGGACCTATTATTATCATTAATTCAACAGCATAATAAATTGAGCTGTGGTCTTAATGGCATATTCAGTAGAGCATTATTCTCCAACCCTAGTATATTTGTTGTTAGAAATTCGTCCAAGTCAGTGGAGTCATGATCAGCAGTGTCAGCACACTAACACACTCGGCTCTGCCTCCAAAACGTTCCACACGTTTAACTGGAACAAACTTCACAGCAGAATGTAATGCACTATCTCTGCTCTACAGCTTGGTTGGTGTTACAGCTGCAGGGTGTTTTGTTCTTCTCTACTATTACAGTTCTATTTGCTGTTTGTTGTCTTTTGCAGATTGACTTTGCCTATCCTGCTGGGCACGGACTTTCATGGAATCTATTGGGTTTCTTAGATTTACTGTGTAGGCCCACAAGAAAATGAATTGCAGGGCTGGCTAAGGTGACATATATGTACTTGATTATAAATTTACTTTGAACTTTTAAATGTTGATGACTCATTGACTCAGATATCAGGCATTCAGCAGACTGGGTCCCGTGCCAGCTATTGAGAGACTTGACAATCTTTCCACTCCTCCTTCGTACCCATCCGAACTATTCTAAATCCTTCAGTTGCCTGAGAAGCCTGGCAGGCAGAGTAGGGGAGAATGGTTAGTGGTGTAGAAATTTCTCTAAAAGCCCCACAATTAAGGTCATTGATAACTAATAAAAACCATTTCCCAAGGGACATCTTGCAAAAGCTTTAAGAATTACTTACATGGTGGCAAAACTCCAAGAAGAAACTCTTAGCAATAGATATACTGTCCTAACTAAAAATGGAATTTTGGAGAGGGTCTGAAACACTTACATAAAGTTTAACGGCCAGTTGCAGACAAGTAGTTGGATGTACACAACAAATACACAGAGAGTATAATTCCTCACACACTGCTTGCCACAATGCACTTTTAATGGTTGTAAATAGACAGCTCACAATCCAATTTCAAAGGCCTATGCATTTATCACTATCTAGGTGCATGTATCACTATCTAGATACCTCTTTTTTAGTAAACTACAGTCTCTATCTTTAAAAATAAACTTCTGACACTGCATTTGAAAGTCATCAAACGTAATTTGCAGCAGACAGGCCAAACTCTTCTCAGCTTCAAAGCTCATAACTCTATACAGCTGATAGACTATCATATTCTTAAAAATATTTTTCTTCTTACTCTACTAGACATATCAAAGTCATTCATAATTTTTCATTCCTTGTTTTAAAATATACAGTTTGAATTCTGATTTAATACTTCACTATTTGGTAGAAGTTTTCATTTACTGCGAATAGTTTTGTTTTTCCCATAAAATAAAGATCATGCAGAATTCAAAACACTCTAGACATCTAAGGAATGTGTTTACAATATGTTGAGATCAGCATTCACCATATTTTCCCACCCCCAGTATACTGTCTCTTGTATAAAGTACAATGCTGGGAAAATAGAAAAAATACCTCTATAGGTTAATAATGTGTCAATGAGAAACACTATGAAACAATCTCATTGTTTCTATGGGTCTTGCTGTTCTGTTCCTAATGGAACCAAGTGTAAACTCACTACACAAAGTCTAGAAGTTAAAGGGAAGTAGCTATCAAGAATCACAGCCCACTATAAAATCAAAACAAGAAAATTCTTGTATCCTGACATCACCATGGGAAGGAGGAAGCCTGTCAGGGGGCTGGTAGCTGAGATGAAAAGGAATGCCTGGCCTACTCTGGACTGTAACTGAAATCTCTGCAAACGTTGTTTCCACTCCAATCTCGCATACATGTTTCTGGTCATTGATACGCTTAAGGTTTAACCTTCTTCCATTTTAAGCATTTCTTCCCTAATGATTTTACCTTTCCCAGCAGCTCTCCATTGAATTGCAAAGATTATTCACGCCCACTAAATTTCTTTCATTGATTGTTTACTTTCCTCTCCTTTCTATAGATCTGCAGTTTTTGTTTATCCTGTTAGTTTTGCACCTGAAGTACTAGCCTGCCTTTGTCTTTTGCTGATGCCAAATGAAACAAACATGTCTTGTTTTATGCAGATATCAATAGATTAAAGTGACAAGTTAAGGCTAATCATTACCTGACTCAATAGTGTATGTAATTTCTGCATTTTGCCCCTTATCTTTATCCAATGCTGTAACCTGAAGTACTGCTGAGTCAACTGCAGCAGACTCAAACACACGACCGGTGTAGGAAGAGCTGGTAAACCACGGTGCGTGGTCATTGGTATCTTCAATATTAACAGTAACTCTCACATAATTACGCTTGACAGGAACATCTTGATCTCGAACCTTGAAGAAACAAAAACATAAGAATTCAATATGCAAGCAATCATTTAACCACCTCTTAACACTTACACTTAAAATCAAAATAGGGTTAAAAATTGTGGTATTAATCAACAGTCTTTTGTTTCCATGATCTTATTTTCCAGTCAATTGTAAAGAAAATCAGGTGAAAAAATGAAATGACAATTCTCCATTTTGTGTGTTTATCAATTTCACCTCAAATCTGAACCACTGCAGCAAAGACTCTCAAGTGTTAATATACATACAAAACCGGGAAAAAAAACAAATGGCAACATTATTATACAAAAGCAGGATAAATGGAAACGTATGGGACACAAACCCTGCAGGGTTTTTCTGCCCGAGAAATATGCACAAAGATGCGAGGAAGGAATTTCAATTAAAAAGTGAGGTTATGCAAATCCTGGAAGTTGCATCCTGATTAGAGGGGAAATCCTGCTGCAAATGATTCAGGGGTCTAAATAATATTCTTAATCTGTTCTCCTATTTTCAAGAGAAAAAAAAGGATCAAAGAAAACTGGAATGTGAAGCCTAAGATATTAATTTTGGGGAGGGGATGTGGAAGTTGGAAGAAACGTAGAAATTGGTGCTATGACAACAGCAACTAAGCATATAACTCATTAAATGCATTATGAGCCATCTATGAACCAGTTTAATGAACACCAACAGATCAGTGCTTACGGATTCTGCATTAGTACTCAAAAATAACACATATCTTCTTCAACTCAGGTAGTCCTTCGAGACTGAGGAAGGCTCAGCTGTACTAGTATGTTCTGCAGTGACTGATGAGATCAGGCTCTTCCGCAGATTGGACAAGAGGTGCTTGATAGAGCAGGCAGTTTCTGAGTTGTGTGCTCTATCTGCCAAGTACACAGGGCTTCTGGATACAGGGATTCCCATGATCCAGTGGAGATGTTGCATTTCTCCCAAGGAAGCTTAGATTAGATTCTTGAATCTACATGGATTTCCTTAAATATACATGCACTGACAGTACAGTAACTGAATTGACTATGCATTGGCAACTTCCATATTATTACATCCTCTCCTCACAAGACAAGGTGAATCACCAGTTGTGTGCAAAATACACCATGTGAGTGCATCAGTCAGTGTTACCATAATCAATGGAGAACACTGGGGGCAACTCAATAGTCCTCAGCAACACATTATCACACTCACAGGCCAAATGTGTTAATTGCTACCACTACAGAAACTTTTTTATAATCTGAACGTTGCTAGGAAAGTAATTAATACTGGATGAATAAATCTATCATTAAATGTATTGATGACTGACTACCAGTAGAGCTGGATCAACACTATGGTCTGCTGCTTAGTGTCTGTGCGTACTTCACTCACGTTAGAAACTGCATCAGTATATCGTAAAGTGCTGTTTTAACACATTAGGCAAGCTGTTACAGGTAACCATGGAGGTGGAACTGCAGAACCATAAATCACTGGTGAAGTAAAATGAGTTCCAGACATGGAAAAATATTCCAGTCTCTGGTACTTTGATCCTTCACCCGAATGAGAACCAAGTCCGTCCTTCATTCTGATGACTGCAGTCAAACATAATTGATGAAAAGATGAAAAAGGTGCAATGGATATGCTGGAAAAATGTTTACAGAGCATTAGCAGGTATAAAAACTAAAATACAGCCGGACCACATTTAAAGCACATCAAACTCACCATAATAGTAAGAACATGCTGATGTTTGGTCTCATGGTCCAGTTTTTCTGCTGTGAAGAGAACACCAGTAGCAGGATCCAGCCTGAACTTTTTCAGACTTCTTGGATCAGTGCTGCCTTGAAGAGTATAAATCAACTTGTTCTTCTCATCCCTATCACTGGCACTAACTTGCAGAATTACCGTTTCAGGAATTGTGTCTTCCGGAATACTAACTTCATATTCAGATTTGGAAAACTCAGGTCGATGATCATTTGTATCAATAACTTTAATGTATACCTGAAAGGAAGTAGAATTTGATCACTTTAGAATTACTATATTCTTCAATATCTCAAGAAAACCTCACAATCTAATACCAGTTTCATCATTCAAAGCTTTAACACTCATCACTGTAATGCAGCAAGAGTACAGAATAATTTTATGTTAAAAATGGATAATTGCCACTTGGGTTAAGTATTACAGGCTGAAATGATTACTGAAATTACCAAGTTAGAACAGTGTGTTAAAGCAACAAATCTGTCTTTGAAGCAAAATATTAATAATTTTCAAAACTATCTGTGCTGATAATGCAGATTATTTTCAATGATGATCCTCAAAGGTTGCAGTCTTGCTCATCTTTGCAATCATTCAACTAACTCCTACTTTCAAGAGTAGTTTTGGAGTTGACTGCAATTTGCTTCTTGTCCACCCACTGAAAAGAGCAATGGAAATTACATCTCTCTCAAAATTGCAAAAATCTTATAGAAGACCAATTCTGAATTAATTTATTA
The DNA here is from genome assembly GCF_030144855.1 of Hypanus sabinus. Taxonomy (NCBI): domain Eukaryota; kingdom Metazoa; phylum Chordata; class Chondrichthyes; order Myliobatiformes; family Dasyatidae; genus Hypanus; species Hypanus sabinus. The sequence goes on along the minus strand of NC_082719.1, from coordinate 61,648,183 downwards.
AGTGCACATGAAGTGCTTAATTTTGCTGACAAAACTACGTATTTTCTCAATTCCTCATTGAAAAGATGGCAAGGTAATAAAATGGGCAGAGCTTTAATAACACTTCAGCATTGGAGATTAGTGAGATCTTATGTACGTACCACAGGCTAAAGAATACAAGAACATCATATGATGAAGGGTATAGAATAAGCAGTGGGGGTAAAGGGTTGAAAGATTTGGCATCACTGGAGTGGATCCCTATGAATTAAAGGGCAGAGAAGTTTACCAGCAGCAATGTATGGACATTTGTTTTAGTGAACACAGGCGCTAAAGAGTTGGTGTAGGAGGGAGGGTGTAACATTTTTGGATCATTGGGCTCTCTTATAGGGAAGCTGGGACCTGTACAGAAGGAATCATTTGCAGCTGAACTGGAGGGGGACTAATATCCTAGCTGGAAGGTTTGTAAATGCTGCACTGTGGAGTTTAAACTAGCGCTACAGAGGACTGTGAAGCAGGGCATCAGAACAGTTCATGGAGAGGATGTGGAGGCAGATGTCGGTAAGATCTCTGACAAAGTTTGGAATCAAAAGGTTGAGCATGGTACAACTAGTGTCCTGAGCTGCATATATTGCAATGCAAGAAGCATCATAGGAAAGGTGGATGATATTGCTGAAGATGAGGTAGTTGGTTTACGTAAAGAGGCAATGTGTATTGAGGAGAGGTTGCTGATAGGGCAGAATTGCAGCCAACAGGATGAGTTGCAAAGTAAAAGGTGGACAAAAATCGAAAAGGGGTGAATACAGGGCTGAAGGCATTATATATGAATGCGTGCAGTATATGGAATAAGGTAAATGAACATGCAGAACGGTTGCAGATTGGCAGGTATGCATCACTGAATCGTGATTGAAAGATTATAGCTGGGAGCTTAATGACCCAGGATACACATTGTATCGAAAGGCGCAGGAAGGCAGAAATTGCACTGTTGGTAAAATATTAAATCAAATCATTAGAAAGAGGTGACATGGGGTTGGAAGGTGTTGAATTATTGTGGATAGAGCTCAGGAACTGCAAGAGTAAGAAGACTCTAATGGGAGTTACAGATCCCCAGACAGTAGTGGGATGCGGTCCACATGTTGTAACAGATGATAGAAAGTGCTCGCAAACTGACAATGTTACTATAGTCATGGGGCAATTTCATAACACAGGTAGATTGGGAAAATCAGGTTGGTGCTAGATTCCGGGAGGGGGACTATCTCTAGTGCCTACAAGATGGCTTTTTAGAGGAGATCATGGCTGAGCCCACTGGGGGAGGATCAGCTATTCTGGATTGGGTGTTGTGCCCTGAAACAGAATTGATTAGAGAGCCTAAAGTGAAAGAACCCTTAGTGGCAAGTTATCATAATATGTCCAAATTCACCCTGAAATTTGAGAAGGAGAAGCCAGATGCATCAGTATTACAGTGGAGTCCAGGGAATTACAGACGTATGAGAAATGAGTTGGTCAGAATTGATTGGAAAAGAACACCAGCAGGGATGATGGCAGAGCAGCAATGGCTGGAATTTCTGGAAACAATTCGGAAGGCTCAGGATATATACATCCCAAAGAGGAAGAAGTATTCTAAAGGAAAGGGAAAGAAGTCAGCCAATAGTATTAAAGAGTAACCGGAAGTTTCTTCAGATACATAAAGTGTAAAAGAGAGGTGAGAGTGGATATTGGACCAATGGAAAATTATGCTAGCGAGGTAGTCGTGGGGGACAAGGAAGTGGCAGATGAATTGAATAAGTATTTTGCATCTGTCTTCACTGTGGAAGAGACTAGCAGTATGACAGAAGTTTCAGGTGTCAGGGGTCAGGAAGTGTGTGAAGGTACCATTACTAAAGAGAAAGTACTTGGGGAACTGAAAGATCTGAAGTAGGTAAGCCACTTGGACCAGATGGTGTACACCCCAGGATTCTGAAAGTGGTGGCGGAAGAAATTGTAAAGGCATTAGTAAAGATCTTTCAAAAGATCTTTCTGGAAAATTGCAAATGTCATTTCACTCTTCAAGAAGGGACAGAGGCAGAAGAAAGGAAACTGTAGGCTAATTAATCTGACCTCAGTGGTCCTGAAAATGTTGGAATTGATTATTAAGGATGAAGTCTCAGGGTACTTTGGAATTCTTTGCAGAAATAACAAGCAAGATAAACAAAGGAAGATCAGTTGATGTTGTGCACTTTGATTTTCAGAAGTAATATGACAAGGTGCCACGCATGAGGCTGCTTAACAAGCCACAAGACCATGGTATAACAGGAAAGATTCTAGCATGGATAAAGCAGTGGCTGATTGGCAGGAGGCAAAGAGTAGGAATAAAGGCAGCTTTTTCTAGTTGGCTGCCAGCAACTAGTGGTGTTCCACAAGGGGCTGTGTTGGGACCGATTCCTTTTATGTTATATGTCAACGATCTAGATGATGGAATTGATGACTTTGGTGCAAAGTTTGCAGACAATATGAAGTTAAGTAGAGGGGCAGGTAGTTTTGAGGAAGTAGAATGGACAATGAAATTGCAGATGGAATACGGTGTCAGGAAGTGTATGGTTATGCACTTTAGCCAGAGTAGTGAATCTGTGGAATTCTTACCCTCAGGCAGCTGGGGGGGGGGTCAAGCCTTTATGTATATTTAAGGCAGAGGTTGATAAGATTCTTGATTGCTCAGGACATGAAGGGATATGAGGAGAAGGCAGGAGATCAGGGCCGAGGAGGAAAATTGATGAAATGACAGAGTAGACTCAATGGGCCAAATGGCCTAATTCTGCTCCTATATCTTCATGGTATTATGTTCTTTTTTTGTGTGAAAGGCTTACCACAGGAGTGAGCTATGGAGGAAATGGCTTCAGAAAACTTGATCCTTCCCCTGAGGTGGCTTTGATCAGGGGCAAGTACCCTGGAGATTCTGCTCTTTTGCCTGGGCTTTCAGTCTCAACACAACAAAGATTCTGTTATTTGCTTCTGATGCGACATTCTGAGTGATTTTACTGAGTAATTTGGTGCATATTTCCTCAAGATGCATTTTACTCTAGTATTGCTTTTTCTGATCTGTTTACACCACCACCATATGACCACTTCACTGGTAACCATAGAGATGGCTGACACACAATATCCTCATATTCTCCTTTCAAATGTCCCCAACACCTACTTAAATAATAAGTTCAGTATCCTTTCTAATCTATCTTCGACTCCCTCACCATTAAAGATCTTTCATGAAAGCAAACTATTGTTGTCATGTAAATGTTATGCACAAGTCACTTAATTTGAAGTCACTTTCATTGACATCTTCCTAACTTTTTATCATGGCCTCGCCTGTAGATCAATCATCAGTTCTCTAATTTCCCTTAATATTCTGCTGACATTGTGCAAGGAGTTTATGGAATATCCAGAAAAATTCTAACTAGCTTCATACATAGAACAGATCTATTTATTGCTTTTAAAAGGCTCACATGATTTACCATTCCCAATCCAACGATTCATTTACACTTTGCATCTCTTTCCCATCCTCCCAAGAACCCTGCCATGTTACCAGGAGATTTACCAGGAGGCTGCCTGGATTTGACAGCATGTCATTGAGTGGTTGAGCAAGCTGGGCCTTTTCAATGGAGGATAAGCGATGAACTGAAAGAGGTAAACACAAGGAAATCTGCAGATGCTGGAAATTCAAGCAACACACACAAAATGCTGGTGGAATGCAGCAGGCCAGGCAGCATCTATAGGAAGAAGCATAGTCGACATTTTGGGCCAAGACCGTTCGTCAGGACCCGAAACGTCGACTGGGCCAATTGAAAGAGGTGTCCAGGATGATAAACAGGCATAGATTGAGTGGATAGCCAGAGACTTTTTTCCCAGGCAGAAATGGCTAATACAAGAGTGGATGATTTTAAAGGGAGAAAGGGAGTGGGGTGGGGGGGGGGGGGGGGGGCTCAGAGGTATGTGAGACTGCTAATGTACTAAATGACATCATCAGTTGAAATGTACAGAGTGTTCACTGTTTTCCCATTGCTTCGTTGCTGCAGGAACCCACTGGTAGCCTTTCAATGTGTTATTTTCAGTGCAAGTTTTATTGAGAACTTTTCATCTGACTCATACTCATTTCACAGCTGTAAAATATATATGTAACTCAAATTATTTCAATTTTCCCCGTCCAAAATAATTAGTCCTAATTCAGTCAAGTAGTAAAAATCCTCCAGTGACCTTTCTGGCTTTAAGGACATAAATAAATTCTCAAAAGTGTGGAATTATTCTATTTAGGGAAAAATAAATAATCTTCCAATCTACCATCTGGGAATTTCAACTTGCTTATGATTTCAATGATAGATCTTAAGAGTTTCAATTTATGGTAGAACTGAAATTGGATTCTAGTGCTGTAGACTTTTCACATCGCAACTAATAATTTCTTTCCCATGTTTGAACCTGAATAACTTACTTGCCAAGTTTTTTTTAATTTTTATTACATTTTTATTAAAATGCAATGCTGCAACAGAAATTAATGAATTGAAGCTTTTTTTTAAAAAATTGTACTGCCAATATGCAGCTTGCAAAACTTCCCCAGCAAAAGACAACAAAAACCTTGTGCAATTCAGCACGGTGACTAAACCTACACATCTAATTTTATTGTAAAAAAAACAATTATAGCTTTGATACAATTTCAGAACATGTTAAAGAGAAAAAAAATCGTACTTCGGTTATTCAAAATTACAAAATCAGCAGTCTGATGACAATAGAGAAGCTACTAATAAAATTCAAACAGCATGTTGCAAATAAATAGAAAAATACAGTTAATATTACACCAAAAATTAATCTGATGATTAAAATATTATATAACTATAAATTAACTACATGTCTCAAGAGAACCAAAGCAAATGTTCTTTTAAGAATCAGAATCCTTTAACAGAAATTCAATTACCTGAGTGCTGATGGACATTGTCCCATCTGTTGCCTCCACTGTCAAATTGTAATTCGATTTCTGTTCTGCATCAAGTGGTCTAGCAACAATGATGGTTCCACTACCTTTGTCCACATCAAATCGACTGTCATAGTTGCCACCTGGATTTAAACATTTGAAAAGGTAGAAATATAAACCACCGATTTTGCTCAACTTTCAAGTTATCCATAAATTAAAAAACTGAACTCATTTCACTCAGCAGGCAAAAGCTGAATGTCATCAAATATAACTACTGCAAAACAAAAGGAAACTGATACAAAAGAAGTTCCATTTGCCATTCTTTCCCAATCATTTTGCTAATATTAATTTTGATTCCATAAGACATAGGGAGTAGAAATAGGCCATCTGGCCCATTGTGTCTGCTCCGCCATTCAATCATGGTTAATCCTTTCTTACCTCCTCCTCAACTCAAGTTCCCGGCCTTCTCCCCGTAAACTCTGATGCCATGTCCAATCAAGAACCTACTAATCTCTGCCTTTTGTTCAATTAAATGGAAGGGTGTATATTTTGACAAGTACCTTTCAAATGTCAGAACTACACTCACTACAAAAAGAACAGGAAAGTTGACATCACACTGAAAGAGGAAAACAGAGGTATTCTTGGGTTTTTTTTGAAGCTGGTATGGGAGAAGGGGATCACAACTAGATTTAGGGAATGACACAGGTTCCTGGAGCCGGGCAACATCCACTGTACCGCATCAATATCTCTGAATATTGTAACTGGCATTCTGATTATAACCATTAATAAATTACAGATTATTTTAAATCAGTTGATTCATTCATTGACTATGAAAAGGTTGGGACATCATAATAGACTTCACCATACAAAGCATTTACATATAGATTTCATTATAAATATTGATGTTAGTGGCTTCAATGTTAAATTAGGAGATCAAAACCATAATTCATGAATTCAAATTTGTACACATGAAAACCTCTTAGCATACAAAAGTATAACATTTTCTTCTCATCTTCAGGAATTCAGAGCCATGAAATATGCCCAGAAGTGCTATTTCTCCTTTAACCATCATGATTACAAATGATTTAACAATTAGTTGAGATTTCATTCTGTCTTTGTACGTGACTACAGACCACTCAATGTAATTGACAGACTGCCACTGTTTGGCAGACTAAATCAATTCTGAAATGCCAGAAACTGAACACACAAAAATTAAGTTCATTCTTAGCTAATTGTTTCCTGCTCATTAAAACTTTAGATAAAATATTTGCAGAACACCAGTGAAGACCCCAGTGAAGTCCATGAGAAAAACATATCTTTAGGATTTTTGGAGATCACTGTCCTCAAGAGTATTTTGTTAAGTTATGCATTATAAAATTATGCAACAATCCCGAGAATCGCTATGCAACATTAAATTACATGGAATAAATTGGGACTTCTACCATTCGGTTAGATCTTGGCTTACAGGGGCTTCAGCTCTAGGCACACATCTTTGCTGTATATCTCTTAATACCCTTAAGTAATAAAGAGCCAGGAATCCCAATATCAAAAATTTACTTGACTCAAGATACACTATATTTTAAGTCAGTGAGCCTTACCATGTGAAAATGTGCTTCCTGATTTCCCTACTTAATTTCCTCAGTATTTAGACATCTTCCAGAGAAAGTTTTATTGCATATACCCCAGTAAATACTATGAATTTCAACAGTTCAATTAGACTAGCCAACTAAACTTGAGAGTTTAGCATTTTCCAATATCCATAGAAAAATACACAAATTAACTTTATTAATCACAAGGAGAGATATATCAACATACATTTCTTTAAGTTACAATGCTAAATAACATCATAGCGAAGTATCTGCACATCATCTAAATATTGCACTGGTGATTTGCATAACTAGTACTTTAACTTTTTTTAAGATGACCAAGAATAAAGATTGTAGATGTGAAGATCCAACTCGGATTATTTTCAGAATAATGCACACAAAATTCTGGAAGAACTCTGTAGGTCACGCAACATCTTGAGGGTCAACATCTCAAGCTAAATATCAACTATTTAATCATATCCATAGATGTTGCCTGACCTGATGAGGTCTTCCAGCATTTTGTGCATTACTCTTTGGATTTCTGGTATCTGCAGAGTCCTTTGTTGTTTGGAATTATTTTCATGTCACATCTGGAGATAAGTTTGATGACTTGTAGGTGGGACCTCATAAATACCGTGGTATTTTAATTACTTGCTGCCAAGTACACCAGACGGTTTCTCGTTGCCTCAGAACATAGTTAATATAACCACTCAGCCCACAAAAAGAAATCAGTAAAACTGAACAGAGGATTTCTCTGATTTGTTGATTTATGCTGAATACTTTGTTTCTAAAATCTCCAATGTTAATAGCAGTTTTTGCAATTCCAATGACTGAATCCAGTTTTGAACACTCTAACCACTATTTTTATAAAAGGGAATTTTGTTTGAAGCATTAGCTAATTACCTTTATACAATGCATAGGTATATACTTAGAGGTCTGTAAGTCACTAAAAGTCATTAATATAAGCAATTAGTATGGAACTATATCACATAAAGGCAAAATCTTGAACACTCTCTTAACTTAAGTTATTTTCTAATCAGAAATCAAATAGCTTAAATATCTGATTGGTCTAATGTAATTTTAGATCCTAATAGAACTTGGATTTGCTTGTGGTTATTAATTATTCCCTCTTGTCATTAATGCAAAACAGCAAATGTTTATAGAACTGAATGAAATAAATATTGTCTGTCATAAAGCTGTTACTTCATCCAACATTTGCAATTTTCAAATATATGCCACACCACTATGTCACATATGGAAAGTCATGACCAATAGTAATTTTTCAGATAAAGCTTGGTTTTAATATAGGAATAACATAACCATAAACCATTCACAGTATTTTAAGTTACTCATGTAGCCAATATATCATTTTTAAATTTCTGCATCCACGTTTATAATAGTTTGCCTGTGCATTTATTTCAATCATTCCCTACTACCTATTCTGGCGCTCTAGCACTTTAAGAAGGAGGTTTATGGAAGCTCTTTATTTAAAACATTAAAAAATGGTGCATGCAAGTGTAAGACTTAATATACAGTGACAGTTATACACAAAGAATGAACAAATCTATTGAATTAGACAGCGAATCAACAGTTTATGCAATCAATTACATCATAAATAGTGCTAGAATTGCTAATTTTCAGACAAAAGTATAAATTATTTGGACATTTTTTCTTAGCTTATGAACAGTAAACAGCAAATGTAAATGTTCAAATACTAATCTATTTAATAGATTGCATAATGTAGTACCAAAGTATAATTATGAGATGGCAGAAGATACCTTCTGCTGTACAGTTCAGGTCACAAGCCATCTGAAAGATATAAAACATTTCTCTAGTTTGATTGTCACCTTGCAGAGCCAGAAATATAGTCGAAGACAGAAAAGGCAGCAAGGATAGAAAAGAAAAGAAATGAGATTAGTTAACAGGAATCTGGATAAAGAGGTACATAGCAAGAGGAAAAATAATAAAAAGTACAATAAAAGTTATTTCTATAATCCTGTGCTCCTGATGGAAAACAGCATTCATGGAGGATATGCTTCATGATTTTTTTGTCTGTGAGGATTAGTAAGGAGAAACTTCAAGGCCAAGCCTCTGTGACCTAGATGCACTCACTTTTTGAGTGCTGTTCCCCATCAGGAGTGTGGGTGAAATAATCACAACTCATTTCCCAGTCTTTAAGCAAACTGCACTGTAAACATAATAGCATGCACATGCTTGCATTCAACACTATCAGCCGAAGGAAAATAGAGAACCATCACCAAATAGACTTAGATCTTATATTCAATGCAAAAATTACTGATCTAATGTAATACTATAGTTGGTCTTATTTTAACTTAAGAAAATAAACAAATATGAATAATTTTGTTGTACTGTTATAATCTCATTTTTCAAAAAGGATTTCTAATTTATATCTAAACAGTAGATAGCATGTCCATTCTGAAAATTACCTCCAATTTGCAGTTTGGCATTTATGATTCACTTATTTATTATCTTTCACTCATTTATTCATGCATTTCTATATGTAGAATACATTAATAATCAAGTGGTTCAAGTAAAAAAAAACAGTAAGTGCACCTTAATTTTAAAAAATGTGATAATGGTCTTTATATAATGGCACAGCCAAGAAGGCATTAAGATTTCCTCAGTAAACACTAGGTCACTGTCATAATCCATTCTGACTTTTACTGGCAGTAAAACCAACCAGGGATTAGGAATCTGATTGCTTTCTATCAAATACTGTGGCAATTTCCACATAGACATAGGACTGGGCTCAGTTTTCATCTCCTAACTGTAAAGGAGGGATGGGTATTTGACTGTCAAATTTTAGTTATTGGGAAATGGACCACTGAAGAAAATGTCTTTTTTTTTCATACTTCCATGGCTTGTGGGCTCAGCTGAAGTTGCACAATCTAATAATTCCTTGAGACACAGGAGCAGAAATAGGCTTTTCGGCCAATCGAGTCTTCTCCGCCATAACATCATGGCTGATTTTTTTTTATCCCTCTCAACCCCATTCTCCTGCCTTCTCCTTGTAACCTTTGACACTCTTACTAATCAAGAATCAATCAACACCCAATTTAAGTATACCCAATGACTTGGCCTGATATGATGCAAGTTGTGATCATCTCCTAGATTCATTATCTAGGAAGGAGGTAAGCTCTTTTGCCCTATTGGAAAGTGTACCAAATTCAAAAATAGATGGGCCAAAAAAAAAAGAGAAAAAAATATCCAAAAACAAAATCTGCATTCAAATTGACTATTAATGTAAAGTAGGCAATTTGGGAAAAACATGTTTTTTATATGGAAAAAGACTGAAATCCAGTTGAGTAAAGACCATCATATTCCTTACCGGTGATATCAAACCAGAGGGTAGTGCCAACTGGTTCCACAGCAATGACTCCGACCATATGAGTAACTGGATCATTCTCCATGACACTAAAGGAAAATGAAGGTTCTTCAAAGTTCCATGGTTCAGAAGGCGGCTCAGGTTTCATGATCCACTCAACATGCAGCCGAGCTATAGTTGATTTCTGAGGACGTCCATTATCCACTACTTTTATCTGTCAAAGATACAAATATTACTCAAATGTGTAATATGTACCACTTAAGAGCAGATGAGGACTATACAGAAACCTTGGTGAATTCCCCCACAAAGGTCTGTTCATCTCAAACTGTGTAACGCATTATGAAAGTTCGAGCTGCGCTGGAGGTTTGATACCGGTGGATTTACCCACTTAACCACCTGACTCAGCATGAGGCATGAAGCACAAATATACAAGCTGACAGCAACCCAATTCCCATCCCGTCCCTTGACTTATCATCTGGAAGTGTTGACTGAATTGGTAAGCCTGAATGTGGTGTATTTTATTTTAAAATGTTTAATTTATCTACTTATATCTAAGTTTGCTGTTTTTAAGTTCCTTAATTATCAAAAGACATTTTACAATGGCTAGCTGGGCAGACTGGTGACAGGGCATCAATATTCGTCATATGAGGCACATAAACCCAAGAACACTGTGACTACACACACACACACGTTTTTTGATATTTTAACTTAAAAGTATATTACTTATTCATTTCACTGTTGCCACAAAACAATAAATTTACAGACATATGCCAGTGATAATAAACCTGATTCTGAGATCCAGTCACTACTTGCAGGACGGCTGCTGCATTTAGAAGAGCTGATACCTACAGTTCAACTGGTCCCAAAGGGCTTTTAAATGTCAGCTATAGCTAAGTCAGGAATGGAAGCACGCTGGATTAAACGCAACCCAACCTTGAGATCCTCAAGCAGTACAAAGGTGAAGACAACTGAACGATTGCCTCCCTTTTCTTCCTTTTATTTGTTGCTATGTATTTCAGATAAGGATATCAAAATGAACCAAATGCAAAGATGTGTAAATACAGAACATGAAGTTAGTCTCCAAAGAGAGTCGCTAGCAGAGGATTAATACAGTTCTTACTAAACAGATTAAATATTAAGGATTCCATAAGGGAATGAACATTATAAACAATGAAAATAACTAGTACTTAATCCAAATCAGCATTGCATTTAGGAAATGACTTGAAGAGGCAAGTCTTCCAGGTGATAGCTACAAAGGCACACCCTAACACAATATTGCATAAAAATAAGAATATCCTCGACCAACTGTGAAACAAGTATTGACAGCAGATGTAGTACGTGCAAATAAGCAACTCACTGACACTTTCTAAGATACCCCAAGAGAGTCAGAGTCAGACCCAAGGGGAAAAGAGCCTATTTTATTGCTGGAAATAAAAACATGTTGTGAGGAAATAAAGGAATGGATAGGCATTACTTTTTCTTAGAATCACCACAGTAACTGCTACCCTACCCACCAACTCTATGCTCATGACCGATGTTCCCTCTAATTTTTAGTAGCCATAACCAGTGTGTGCAGAAATCTTAAATTGTGCAAATTTTTTCCTGTGACAGAAGTATGTGTGCGCACTGAATGCACACATGGCACAGTTTATGTAGGTTTACAAAATATTTGACATAAAACTGTTCAGATTAACAACAAAGTAACATACATATTTAAGTCACTCAGTTATTTTTTCTCTCTCCTGTCTTTGGCATTTACCCATTCTTTGTAAACCCTATCTAGACTAATAGAACTTCCATCCATTGACAGCTTTTGATTCTCATTAACATAGCCAAATGACATTCACCTAAACGGTTTCTCAGCTTGTTTTTCAGTTGATTCATTAGGCTAAAACCTCGCTCACAGTCCACACTAGATGCAAGAAAGGTTCCCCCAATGTCCATCAACTGTGCAAGTTCGCAAAACTGTTCATTTTATAGTATAAATGCCACTATTTGAGCAAAGTTTGAAATCAGTTTTGATTTAATTTTTCTTGCACGGAAAATTTGAAATCATTAAACTGTCTAACTATCACAGTATTTTCAGCTAGAAAATCATGATATTTTAGACATAAGGCATTAACTTGTTCATCGCCAAATGAGAAGTCACAATCTGCAATTGCGGAGAATCAAAAGCTGACCATTCTTGTATCTCGTCTTTAGGAAACCTTTCTTCTAAATGAACACAAAGACTATTTATAAAAGTCAACAACAAACTTGTATCAACTGTGACGTTTTTGGTGTAGCAGTTTCTACTATTTTGTTAAGCCATTCAACTTTAAACAAATTTACAGTTCTTTTGTGCTTCACACCCTTCACTTCTTTTGAATTCGACATAGTGAATCAATTTTTTTCAATAAAAACTTAATAAGCTATCTACAGGATCTAAAACAGATCTTTGTAAACTTTATGATATGAACACTGTCCGCCAAAGATGGCTGCCGCCGTGACGCAGCTGTACAAACTGGGACAGGAAAGGTGAAGTGAAGTAAATTAGTGATGTACATTGGGGTATTTGAAAACCGACTAACTAGTTAGCAGAAACATTTAGCTAAAAGATTATTATCAGTAAGTATAATTATTAGTTACTACATTACTTTAGGTAACAAACCTTCTGTGCGCACATTAATTCCCTTCGTGTGCTGGTTGAAAAACGTGTGCGCGCGCACACGCGTACAGTTTAAGGGAACATAGCTCATGACTGCACCTGGGTTGTTCCCAATCCTCATCATGAAATCTAATATCCATTATGACATGGAAAGGATCTCAAACTCACAGCCTACTTTCCTTTTTCCCCTATATATGAATGGTTGATGCAGTATTCAGGAGTCAACAACTGAACTGTCCAGTCAAGGGAAGACATGAACACCTCTGCTTGCTTATAAATAGAAACACTCGAATTTCTGAGCTTGTACATATGAAGACAAGATACATATAGCACAAAGAAAATTGAAGATAAACTCACTGTGAGAATATCATATTCGCCCGCTGCAGAAAACTTCTTGGATGAGACAACGCCAGTTTTGGGCTCAATGAAAAACTTGCCCTGTTCATCTCCCTCTTCGATGCTGTATGATAATTCAGCATTCGGGCCTTCATCCTTATCAGCAGCAACAACTCTAAAGATGGGTTCCCGCTTAATGGATTTCTCCCGATCTGGTTTTATTCGGTCTGGAAGCTTAACTTTATAAAACTTCTGCAAGAACTGAGGCTTATTGTCATTTTCATCCAAAACTTTCACTATGACTCTGGCAACAGTAGATTTTGGGTTGCTGTCATTGTCAGTAATTGTCACCTGTTGAAAGAGCCGAAGAAACAATATTGTTTATAACACTTAATTTACATATTCTGCAATATACCCAAATATATGCCATTTAAAATAATTTTAAAAATAAAAATGGTTACTCCCAGATGAGGGACAACAGTCTTACTTTACTAAAATCAATTTGAAACCACTGCACTGTGGCAATAATAATTGGTACTTTGGAAACATCTTTGACAAGAGGAAAGGAAATCCATCCATTATAGTTTACAAGGCATGCAGACTTGGATTTCATTTTTTTAAATGATGCTCAGAGCAACTGCAATGACTTAAGTAAGCCAACAATGGAACTAAATGAGGCCCTTCAATCTCTTTTCCTTTGAGTTTCCAGCAGGATCCTAAACAAGCTGATGGAATCAATACTTAACCAGGTTCTAAAATAAAATGTTTCAGCACTTTCTTTGAACTATGCTACAGGCAACCACGCTTGCCACAAAATCTAATTGATGAAACTCTCGGGGGGGGGGGGGGGGGCGGGGGGGGGGGGGAGGCAAGGTGGCTTGTGCAAGGGACAATGATCCCCTCTGGTGAAGTAAAGGGGCGAGAGTCTGAAAGTGACCTTTGTTGGGGTGGAAATCTTGCTGCTGATGTGAGATAATATATTAATAAGTGGTTCATGATATCATAATAACAAATGAAATAAACTTAATTCACAAATATACTCTCAAACAGCAATAATTTTTAAAAACAATCTGCTAGAGGAACTCAAATAAAGCAGGTACTGGTGAAGGAATTGCAGATATTTTGGCTTGAAACATTGCACCATTTTTGCCAAAAACATAATTTTGGATGTGCTTAATACCTATTTTCCTCTGACTAAAAATGAGTGACCATTATAAGCACTTAAAGCATGTGCAGAAAGCAACATTATGGGCCCAACTACAAATGGTTTGTCTCTCTCCCTGGCGTCAAGCGTCGAGTGTTTTGTCTAGTGCCTGCCTATCGTTCACCATGTGAAAATCCTCAATTTATCAACTCCAGCTGAGAGAGGAAAATTTTGCTCTTGGTATATTTAGTGGAGGAAAAATGATTAAATGTTACTCCATGTTACATGATTTTTCCTTTAGTGAGATTAGCAAAAGACTGAATTTCTTGTATCAAAACATAGCTGCACTGGGTGTCTGCCAGAAATTTTGACCAGAAAATAAGTGTATGGAATATTATTGTAAATGGATTGACATCAGTAAACTTGTCATATAAATGACTAATAATTAAATGACAGTGCAAGTGTTTTAAGACAAACCCTTGCACTGAAAGTTATGTCTGCAAATGAAACTATAGAAATAAACAGTGATGTTCTCCATCACATAATTTTGGTCAAATCAGCCATCATTTTGAATAAGCAAGCTGAAAATAGAAAGAATAAAGAAAAGCTACTAGCATCAAAGCTTGATACAAAATGATCTAACAGCAGCTGAAAGACAAACATTTTGAACAGAACCTCCTTGCTGGATGAAAAATCTCCACCCAAAACATCTACTCTTTTAAGATACAGACAGTTGAGTACTCCTTATTTTCACTGAAAGCAACAATAACTTCAGATATTGTTTTAAGTTGTGAATTTTTTTGATCAGTTTAGTTGAACATTTTCAATACCGCATATTTAATCTATCAACAGCTTCTGTGGTGTCCACACTGTAAAATACTCTGAAGCTCCAATTGCTCTTTCATTCCCAGACACAAAGGCATCTAAATTGCACTGAAAGGACTTTAATTGTTCCTGTACTGTAATCTTTCCGATATCCCCACAATCTACATACTCCATTTGTTTTTACCAAACAGGTGAACAACAAAAAAAAAGATGCATGAGCACATTATAAAGCAATCACAATCAAGAAAAGTACTACCCATTACTCTGCATCTTTTCACTATTGTACCAGTTACATGCATGCAAAGTTGCTTGGCTTTCATCCCTATCAATTGAGTTCTAACCATTGAATCACTAGAAATAGCTTCTTTTCCTCCTCGGCCCCAAACTACTAGGCCAGGATATATGTATATCTCTCCTTAATCTGTTGCTTTTCCTCAGCTATCCTTAGCAACCCTCAGCAACATAATCTAGAAAAATAGCATCAATGTCTTTCGGTGTGATGATATATGAATCTACCACAGCATCGCTTCTCTGATCACCTCCACTGCTTCTAAAGTGCCCAATCGTTTGTTAAAACACCTATTAAAAGATAAAAAGCTTCCACCAAGGGAAGACTAAAACCACTGCCATTGAGTGCGTATGTCACCAACTCAACCCCCTCCAGCAACTAAACCAGATTGAACCTGCCCCATCCATTTTAAAATCATCCATGACACCCATAAGTTTTGAAACACACATCTTTCCCATCAATTAGATAGTCTACTCTCACCAGAGTCTGGTTAGTACCCATGAAATCTGCACATCCACTGCTGAAACTCACTCACACTTTCGTTATCCTGAGACTGTCTAGTTTAAAGGTCATTGCTTTAACAAGGAACTAGTTCACCTGAAACACACACAAAATGCTGGAGGAACCCAGCAGGTCAGGCAGCATCTATCAAAGGAATAAGCAGCTGATGCTTCGGGCCGAGACCTTTCATCAGGGCTTGTGCCTGACCTGCTGAGTTCCTCCAGCATTTTGTGAGTGTTGCTCTGAACTTACAGCATCAGCAGTATCTTGTGATTTTGGTTCATCTGACACACATTCTAGTTTTAAAGGTTGGCATCATTTTGTATATCATAAGCCTTCAATGAAGCAGCTTGGAATTCTTCACTATATTAAAGGTACTCAAAAAATGGAATTTATTCTAAGCCACTACAGTCCATAATTGTTTACTTATTAAATAAAGGCAAATGATTATACACACACAAACAAACAAAAAAAAATGCTGGAGGAACTCATCAGTTTAGTCAGCATCTATGGAAACGAATAAACAATGAACGGTTTGGGCCAAGAACCTTCTTCAGGTCGGGAGAGGAAGGGGGAGATGCCAGAATAAAAAAGGCAGAGGGAGGAGGAGGATTATCCAGAAGGTGAGAGATGAGGCCAAGTGGGTACGAAAGGTAAAGGGCTGAAGAAAAAGGAATCTGATAGGTGAGGAGAGTGGATCATGGGAGAACGGGAAAGAGGGGCACCAGAAGGAGATGGTAGGCAGGTGAGGAAAAGAGGTAAGAGTCCAGAGTGGGAAATAGAAGGAAAGGGGGAGGGAAAAAAATTACTGGAAGGAGAAATCTATGTTCATGCCATCAGGTTGGAAGCTAACTAAAAGGAATACGAGATGTTGCTCATCCACTCTGAGAGTCCCTTCACTGTGTCAAAACAGGAGGCGATGGACAAATGTGTTGGAACAGGAATGGCAAAAGAAATTAAAATGGTTGGCCACTGAGAAAATGCTCTTTAGCAGATGTAACGGAGGTGCTTGACAAAGTGGTCCCCTGATTTATGTCAGATGTCACCATCGTAGAGCAGGCTATACCAGTTACAATAGATGAGATTCGCAGCTGAGATGATTCCTCACCTAGAAGGACTGTCTGGTGCTCTGAATGGAGGTAAGAGGGTAGGTGAGTGAGCAGATGGAGCATTTCTGTCACTTGCAGGGACATGTGCCAGGAGGGCGACTGGTGGAGAAGGATGAATGGACAAGGGAACCACGGAGACAGTGATCCCTGCAGAAAGCAGAGAGTTGGGGGAGTTAATGATGTGTTTGGTGTAGGATCCCTTTGAAAATAGGGTGTCTGTTACTCTAGATTTCCAACATCTGTAGTATCTCTTGCATAAATTGTCAATCCACATTTCAATATGCTTCTTACTTTATCACTCTACTTACTAATTATGAACCATCTTTCTGCTAAATGACACAAAGCTGGGTGGCAGTGTCAAATGTGAGGAGGATGTTATGAGAATGCAGGATGACTTGGACAGGTTGGGTGAGTGGGCAAATGCAGTTTAATGTAGATAAATGTGAGGTTATCCACTTTGGTGGCAAGAACAGGAAGGCAGATTACTATCTAAATGGAGGCAAGTTAGGAAAAGGGGAAGTACAACGAGATCTAGGTGTTCATCAGTCACTGAAAGTAAGCATGCAGGTACAGCAGGCAGTGAAGAAAGCTAATGGCATGTTGGCCTTTATAACAAGGGGAGTTGAGTATAGGAGCAAAGAGGTCCACCTACAGTTGTACAGGGCCTGGTGAGACCACACTTGGAATATTGTGTGCAGTTTTGGTCTCCAAATTTGAGGAAGAACATTCTTGCTATTGAGGGAGTGCAGCACAGGTTCATATGGTTGATTCCTGGGATGGCGGGACTGTCATATGTTGAAAGATTGGAGCGACTGGGCTTGTATACACTGGAATTTAGAAGGATGAGAGGGGATCTGATTGAAACATAAGATTATTAAGGCATTGGACACGCTAGAGGCAGGAAACATGTTCCCAATGTTGGGGGAGACCAGAACCAGAGGCCACAGTTTAAGAATAAGGGGTAGGCCATTTAGAACAGAGTTGAGGGAAAACTTTTTCACCCAGAGAGTTATGGATCTGTGAAATGCTCTGCCTCAGAAGGCGGTGGAGGCCAATTCTCTGGATGCTGTCAAGAAAGAGGTAGATAGAGCTCTTAAAGACAGCAGAGTCAAGAGATATGGGGAGAGGGCAGGAACGGGGTACTGATTGTGGATGATGAGCCATGATCACAATGAATGGCGGTGCTGGCTCGAAGGGCCGAATGGCCTACTCCTGTACCTATTGTCTATTGTTTAAAATGTAACATTTCAAATACAATTCCAGTACTCTGTAACATTATTCTCTTAATCGTCCAGTAATGCTCCTGGTGAAAGGTTCTACCAGGTTAAAAAGTAACAATGTACAGTGTTGACTATATACACTGGATTTTGCTTAATTGGGACACATCGGGACCAACACATTCTGGCCCAATTAGGCAGCTACCCCAATTAGCCAAAATTTCATGGAAATAGTTTTTAAAAGGTATAAAAAGACAAACTACTGTTTAACTGAGTACCAAATGAAATACAGTACAAATTAGAACACTACCAAAATCACTAGTGTAAAACTGTGTATTAGTTCCTAGCAGTTATTGACAGAAGAATTCATCCAGTGTATGCTGATGTGTTCTTTTGATTGAATGAACTCAGTGCAGAGGCTTCATGCAGATAGTACACTACCTTCAATGACTGTATCCTCCAAATATTCATTTAAATGTAACATTCAAGATGATTGCCGATGCCTTCAATTTCCTTGTAGTTCCTAACTTGTAAATGTAGTGAAACCATTTTATTTTTTTACTCCTGGCTGCGACTGGCATCTCAGACCTGAATGCTTGAAACTGCAGTGAGCAAAACGGTTCTGAGTTGTCTTACTGTTTATTATTCGCCAACTATTAGTGACAAAAATCAATGCCCTTTGAACACATTCAAGTGCTGCTTGCTGTGAGCATGGCGCAGTGTCTAAGTCACATGACACGTGTATAACTGACATTAGTTACAAAATGCTAGGCAACAGTCTCCTTCCCCAGTTAAGACCATAAGACATAGGAGAATTAGACCATTCAGCCCAATGAAACTGCTCCATCATCCCATTACAGCTGATCCCAGATGTTACTCAACCCATGCACCTGCCTTCTCGCTATATCCTTTGATGTCCCGACCGATCGGAAAATTATAAACTTCTACCTTAAATATACCCACAGACGTGGCCTCCACCGCAGTCTATGGCAGAGCATTCCACAGATTCACTGCTCTCTGGGTAAAAATTCCACTTTTCTTCTGATCTGAAAGGTTGTCCCTCAATCTTGAGGCTGTGCCCTCTAGTTCCAGATACTCCCACCACAGGAAACATCCTCCCCACATCGACCCTAACTAGTCCTTTCAACATTTGGTAAGTATCAATAAGATTCCCCCCCCCACCCAAATTATTCTAATTGCCAGTGAATACAGGCCTAAAGCTGCTAAACACTCCTCATATGCTAACTCCTTCATTCCTAGAATCATCTTTGTCAACCTCTCCTGAACTCTCTCCAATGACAATAGATCCTTTCTGAGATATGGTGCCCAAAACTGTTGACAATACTCCAAGTGCAGCCTGAGTCAGCATTATCTCATTACTTTCATATTCTATTCCCTTGAAATAAGTGCCAACGTCGCAATAAGCAGCATATTATCTATCCCAAAATAAACAAAGGGAATCCCAGCTATTTTCTCAATTTGTTTTTGTTTTTTTTAAAAAGAGTTGCCCCAAATTAGCAGCTGCCCTGATTAACTAATGGCCTAATTAACCAGAATCCACTGCATTAGCCCATTTCTTTGTGAAATTATGGGATCAAGTAAAAGGGATTGCAGTGGGAAAGGTAGCAAAATGCAACAAAAACATTGCTCCCAATGTGGTGTCCATATGTGAATAAGAAGGCCTCAAAATACAAAGGAAACAATTCAACTCCATGCCAAATAATAGCAGATAATTAAAATACCAGCCACAATCTCCAGCCAGGTAAGAAGAAACTGAACAAAGCAGCCAGTCAGGGTATACCAAAAAGACAAATGGGTGCATTTAAAGCAACCGTAATTTGAGCCTGGTTAGTTATCTACGAAATCCATTGAAAGCAAAGAAGATTAAGAGGATGGTGGGAACAATGACACAACCTTGTCCGACCCCTGACTGTACTGGGATTGGGTCTGTGGCTAAAATCACAGGTTGAATACTATCACAAAATTAACAAAATGGGTAACCGATTTTTAACATTTGCCAAACTGTAAAAGATTTTCTTCAGTGATTCTGATGTGACTTAGTAGAAGGCTTAATAAGATTGAGAAAGGCAATATACAGACACTGCTGTTACTTCCTACATTTTTCTTCAAAGTGTCACTCGATGAAAATCATCCCGAGAGGTAGATCCCACTTTGTCACTGAGTACAGCACTTCAGCCAATGGGAAACAATAGCTTCAAAAGATTCTGACAAGAACTCTTCCCAGGAAGATATATCTTATTATCATATTCAGATTTGATTCTTCTCTTGAAAATGGCTAGGTTTGCAGTGCCTCAGATGTCCAGACATCGGACAAGGGCAAGAGAGGTATTTATGTCAGAAATACCTCTCTGACATGCTTTAAAACTTCAGCAGGGACATGTGTCAGGTGTCCAAGTTGTTTTTTTAGCTGGGAAATGGCCTTTTCAATCTCTTGTCAGGCTGACCCAGCACTAAAATTGCAGTGGATAACATGCAGTGAGAAGACTTCAAAGATACACATGTTGAAGACAAGAATTTTGGTTGAGACTTCTGAAGTGCTCCTTTCAGTGGGGGCTCACTGCCTCTCAGTCTTTTACAAACTTTTCTCTGCCATCTAGCTGCTTGGAACACACTTGGTCTTGAAGAGTTACAATTTATTGCTAGTTGTATCGCCTGCACAGTTTCCAGCCACAGTATGCTCAAGGTTCTTTAGTGAACTGTAGGATTGAACTTAAGATATCTTTCTACCTCAGTTTTTCTTTCTCCCTTGAGATTTGATGGTGTTTTCAGTTCTGCCATCTATGATTAGTTAGATGCTGACATTGTCCCTTTCATTTAGCCAGAAACCAACCAAACACTGATCTTTGCTAATTGTAGTAGACTTTAAAACACTGTGGACTTCACAGCATATGTGGTTTTGTTATAAAGAAAGACCACATTTTTAACATTTGTTTTATTAAAAAAAGTTTACATATTCACAATGCATTCATTCATCAAAATATCAAATAATATTCAAAATGCAAATTTAAATTACAACATGATCATCCTTGCCCAGGATGCACTGCAGCACCTGTGGCACCCACCACTCCCAAAGTACCAGTGGACAGCAGACATGAACTCAGGTGAACCTTCAGAAGAGGGAAAAACTGTTGGAAAAAGGGTCGTCCTTGAAACTTGTACTAAATTTTTTGAATTAGGCTTCTCTGATTGGTGTCATCAATCACAACTTTCAATTCTAACACTGACGCCACCACAGAGAACTAGCATTTCCTCTCTCTGGGATTCAGAACAGGGGTTACTCCATGCCAAAACAGAACTCCTCCACAGACCCTTCGTCAAGGCAATGCTATTCTACCTGAACTGGAATGTCATGAGGCTATCTCATTTATAGTGGCAAAATGGTACATATCTCCCAACTTGCCCTTTCAGAAATAGCACCTTCATACTGACTTGATCTTCTCCAGGCCAGTAACTCTCCACAATGAATGGCAATATATTAAAGTAGCCAAGTTTTCAGGCAATGATAATAAACTTGGTGCCTGTTCCCAAAGGTCATGAGGAACAGAAAACATTTCTGTACAATATCCTTTCAATATGAGGCAGTTGCATACCCATGACTCATCAGGCAAGGCTCAGTAAGGGTTTTTAGCCCTGCAGCAATGAGATCCAAGATAATGGAGCAAAATCTGTTCTCTGTAGCCAGCATATACATTTCATGATTATGTACTTAATGCTTATACAAATTCTATGCACGAGCACAACGTTCCCTCTCCCTCTCTCATATACAAATGTTTTGAATGTCTGCGTGACCTATACATTGCAAAGTAAGGAGACTTAAAACCAATATTCTAATCTATCACTCCTAACTCAGGAATCTGTATACTGTGCTAATGTAATAAATAACCTTAATTAATTCTCATGGATGGAAGCTTGGCCATTCAAAGCCAAAGAAGAGGTGTTCTATGTAAGTAAACTAATTCATCGTCTCATCATGTACATGTTTATGTTGCCCCAAGTTCACTCCCAGAGCAATGAAATAGATAAATACAGGAATACAAACACTGAAGGTTTTCCTTTCAGTGTTATAGATATTTGTCTGAAGCACCGAAGCACAAATCAAACGTGAAACCTGGTAAGAATCGGATTAAGTCTATGTGTACCCAAACCGCTGTAATTAACTCTACTGCTCAGAAATAACAGAATTGCTTGCTGCGTGAAGTAGGGTCTTTAACAAAAACACAGCTCCCTCGACATACAACAGACGAGAAACAAAACATTTTAATATTTACAAACAAGACCAGCTTTCTCTATTACAGCGCCTCTTAAAAAAATACAAGTAGTAAAATTTCAGCAAAAGTCTTGTCACAATATGACCCCATTACCAAAATACAATGATACTGCTTTTTATTCAGTGGACTAATTTCAGGCAGGCACCTACAAGGCTGCAACAATTGATTGTTCCACTGTGTCAGTGTGACAATTCATCCAGTTTGTGAGCTAGAGCTCATTTTGTAAGACCAGTGAGCTGTTGGCAGAAAACTAATTCCTACCGCCACCCCCCCCCCCCACACACACCCCCAACTTGGCCTGAGGCAGAACACAGTTAAGGAAAATTTAAGATGTAAGATTGAGGGAGTAGTGAGCGGTAAGAGAGACAGTACACAAATACGGGTGCAGAATCTGTGTGGACATTGCCAGATTAAGTGCATGCAGCCCTGACGCTGCTCCAGATCTCTAAAAGGAATATTCCCTGGTGTTCTTCTGGTGGGAAGACTGCTTAAAGCTAACAGTCATTCACTGAGATATCATGGCAATACAAACTCTAAATGAGTTACTGGACTCCTACCAGCAAATTTAAAAGAACATAATGCTTTACTCTAGTGAGCCATTTAAAGCACCCCTGATAAGATAGCATCAGCTACAGTGTCACTAGAGATATATTAAGCCATATCTGCCAACTGCAAACAGAATAGGGATAGTTAGCCAAGTCCCAAAAAAATTGCACAAGGCCACTTTGACAAAAATATGTTCATTGCCCTGACTACAAATTGTATTCTTCACCTATTCACTAAAAGCAACGAATCAAAATTCCAAACCATTAACCTTTCCTCTTCAAAGGCCACAACTGAGAATCGATCCCAGAAACAAAAGAGGTTCCTTTGCATCCTGCAGCATGTTCAATTATCTTTGGCTCTATTTTACCCTATCACTGTCAATACCACTGTTGACTAGATGCTTATCCATCTTTTACCGGAGTTAACTGACAAAGTATCAACTGTTCTTCCTTCATAATCTGTTTCTTACATCCATTGCTCTACTGGGCTACCTTTTTAAGCCTCAAACTTCTTTCACTTTCGTTCATTTTATCCTTTTGTGTTCAGTTCTCAGCCTGATAAATAGCCTGCATATAGAAACACAGCAGTTGGTAGGTTAATTAGTCATTGTAAATTGTCCCATGATTAGGCTAGTGTTAAAATCAGGGGACTAATGGATGGCATGGCTGGGAGGGCCTATTCCGGACTGTATCTCAACAAATAAAACAAACACAAACCTCCTGTTTCCCTACCCATCCCCCAACCACAAAGATCACTGCTAGGTATATATTCATCCCCACCTCCATCTTCTGCTTCTTTGTTTATATGTGCCCACCTTTGTGAGCCCAAGTTTAAATAGAATCATAGGATATGTGTGTCAAACAGGAGATCTGGTACTCAATCTTCTACCTGAGCCATCTCTCCATTAGACCAGGACACACAGGAGCAGAATTAGGCCATTCAGCCCATTGAGTCTGCTCCACCATTCCATCATGGCTGACCCTGAATCCCACTCAACCCCTTCTCACCATCCTTCTGATGCCCTGGCTGATCAAGAAACCATCAACTTCTGCCTTAGGTACACCCATGCACTTGGCCTCCACCGCAGTCTGTGGCAGAGCATTTACAAATTCACTGCTCTCTGGCTAAAAAAAATGCCTGTTTACCTCTGTTCTAAAGAGTCGCCCCTCAATTTTGGGACAGAGCTCTCTAGTTCTGGATATCCCCACCATCTCTCATCCTTCCTCATCACACTCTATCAGCTTAGTGGCACAACTTGTAATAACTAGGATCTGCATTTATAATCTGGATTTCTATTGTTCCTATACAGTATCTAGATTTGCAGCTGCTCTTCCCATCAAAATGCATGGCAGCGTAATCCCATTTATCCCAAATAACACAAGAGATTGTATCCAGGGAGAACACACACACACACTCACTCTAACAGACACATCTTAATGGCATGAAATATATCGCACAATGCTTGCTTACGTTGTCTAAGCAATATGATCAAGGGAATTTCTCAACCTGTAATAATAGATAGTCCACTAAGGAAAATATCCTGCAGAAAGAATGAAAGGGTCATGTCCAGGCTAATAGGGCTTATGCAGGTTTGAGGTGGCAAAAGCTATCCAATGCTCTCCAAACCAAATAAACCACTGCCCTATGAATGATAGACAACATTTCTTTTATCTTCAGACCATATGAAGACAAATGGGAATACATTAAATTGGCATCAAGGCTGGCAAGTAACTGCTAACAATACACCAATGTTTTGTAAAGGTGCAAATTAATGCCACAACTCTTACATTCCAGTAGGGCCTCCATTGGTTTGTGTATCACATATATTAAACTATTGGTCAACAATTCCCAGACTATCCTACAATGGCCAATATCCTGAATGGGGAAGGTGAGCAGCCAGAAGTCGTGGTACATATTAGTATCAATGACATAGGTAGGGAAAAAAGAGGAGGTCCTTAAAACAGAATACCTGAAGATAGGAAGGAAGCCGAGAAGCAGGACCACAAGGTTAGTAATTTCGGGATTGCTGCCTCTGCCACGCAACAGTGAAGATAGGAATAGAATAAGGTGGCAGATAAATGCGTGGTTGAAGGATCAGAGCAGGGGGAAGGGATTCAGATTTCTTGATAATTGAGACCTCTTCTGGGGCAAGTGGGACCTGTACAAAAGGGACAGGTTTTACACTTGAATCGAAGGGGGAACAATATTCTTGTGGGCAGATTTACTAGAGCTGTTGGGAGTGGTTTAAACTAAATGGCAGGAGGATGGGAACCAGTATGACAGAGCTGAGGATGAGCCAGCAGGTTTACAAGTAGATGATGGGTGTAACGTGAATGTAAGGAAGGACAAGCCAATGACTGTGTGCAAATGCAGACAGAGCTAAGAGTTAAATTGCACCATTGATGCAAAATTCAAATAGGCGAAGAATGCAGGACTAAAGGTGTTGTATTTACATGCACAGAGCATTCACAATAAAGTGGACAAATTTGTGATGCAATTAGAGATATGGGTGGTATGCGTTGTGGGCATCACTGAGTTATGGCTGAAAGAAGGCCACAGTTGGGAGGATGGGCAGGAAGGCATGGGCAATGGTGTGGCTGTGACTGCAAGTGATGTAATTACATCTTTAGAAAAAGGTGACATAGGGTCAGAAAAAGTTGCAGCTTTGTGGATGGAGTTTAGACACTGCAAGGGTGAAAAAATACATTATGTGAATCATATATAGGCCTCCAAATAGTAGCCAAGATGTGGGGTTGAAATTGCAAAGGGAGATGGAAAAGGCATGCAAGAAGGGTAATGCCACAATTGTAATGGGGGACTTCAAAATGCAAGGGGATTGGGGAAATCAGGTTGGTGTTGGATCACAAGACAGGGAATGTGTTGAATGCCTATGCAATGGCTTTTTAGAACAGCTTGTACTTGAGCGCACTCAGGGAAAGCTATCTTAGATTGGGTGTTGTGCAACAAACCAGATCTTATCAGGTACCCTACTGTAGAGAAACACTTAGGAGCTAGTGATCATAATATGATTGAATTCATACTGCAATTTAAAAGGGAGAAGCATAACTTACATGTATCAGTATCACAAAGCAATAAGGGAATTTCAAAGGCATGAGAGAGAAACTTTCCCAGGTAGATTGGAGGAGGATACTGGCAGGGATGACAGCAGAGCAGAGGTGGCTGAAGTTCACGAGGCGCAGGATAGATATGCTCCATCAAAGTTGTTCTCAAGTGGTAGGGGTAGGCAGCTACGGCTAATCAACTGTAACTAAGGGAAATTAAGTGTACAATGTACTGTGTATGTTAATCAAAATGGCTTCTTTGGTTTGCTAGAGTAGGAATGCTTTTATGTTTGATAAGTGTTTTCTCTTGCAGCTGTTTAGCTTTGGACTTGCTGATATGGGGATTGTATTCATTTGTTGACCAATGAGGAATGTTATTTTGTCTTGAGGCTGGGAGCTAGGGGGTTTCGCGGTTTCTTCAGGGGAGGCGGGAAGGAGACGCCGAGGAAGGTGGACGTGCGCTGCACTGCTCAGTCGACCACCAGGGTGGTCCCAGGTGCGAGGACGTGGAGGTTGGAGGAAAGTGACGAGGGGTCGAATGGTTCGATGGTTGAGCTCCAACGATGTGCACTAAACTGACTGAACTTTGATAAGTTGGCGCCTTTTACTTAATTTTCTTTTCCTTCATATATACTGTATTGCATAGTACTCTTATAGTTTTAGTAAAATCTTTAAAGTGTATTCCATAATGGTATCTGGTGTGAGGTTGATATTGTGTGTGTACGCGCAGCATAAACTCGATTCTCACAGCACCTGCGTGTACAGGAAGTGGGGTTGGTGAGTGGCTGGATCTCCTTTTCCCCAAGACATATACCAGCCTGTTGGGTAAGTGTTACATAAGGAAAGGGCACATAATGTAGCAGAGATGAGTGGGAAGTTGGATGATTGGGAAAGCTTTTAAAATCCAACAAAAGGCAACTAAAAATGCTATTAAGGGAAAAGATTAAACATGAGGGCAAACTAGCCAATAATATAAAGTAGGATACTAAAAGATTTTTCATTTATGTAAAGAGTAAAAGGGAGGAGAGAACTGATATTGAACCACTGGAAAATGATTTGGGTGAGATAGTAATGGGGGACAAAGAAATGGCAGATGAACTTAATAAATACCTTGCATCAATCATTACTGTGGAAGACACTAGCAGTGTGCCAGAGATCCATGACTGTTGTAGGGCAGGAGTGAGGGCTGTTACAAAGGAAAAAGTGCTAGGCAAACTCAATGGTCTTCAGGTGGTTAGGTCACCTGGATCAGATGGCTACATCCCAGAGTCCTGAGAGAGCTTGCTGAAGAGTTAATGGATGCATTGAGTGAGATGGTTCAAGAATCATTTGATTCTGGCATGGTCCCAGAGGACTGGAAGTTTACAAATATCACTCCACTCTTTCAGAAGGGAGGAAAGCAACAGAAAGGAAATTATAGACTAGTTAGCCTAAAGTCAGTGATTGGGAAAGTGTTGGAGTCTAATATTAAGGATGAGGTTTCACGGTACTTGGAGATTAATGACAAAATAAGTCAGAGTCAGCATGGTTTCTGTAAAGGGAAATCTTGCCTGACAAATCTTCGAGGAAGTAATAAGCAGGGTGGACAAAGGAGAGGCAGTGCATATTATTTACAGACTTCCCCTGCTATCCAAAGGTAGAGTGTTCCTATGAAATGGTTCATAAGCCGGAATGTCGTAAAGTGAAGAAGCAATTACCATTTATTTATATGGGAAAAATTTGTGAGCGTTCGCAGACCCAAAAATAACCTACTAAATCATGCCAAATAAGACATAAAACCTAAAATAACAGTAACATGTAGTAAAAGCAGGAATGATCTGATAAATACACAGCCTATATAAAGTAGGAGTATATTTCTGCAATTATTGCCACACTGTCCACCGCAGCGAGTATCTCACGCAAGTGCTCTCGGCAGCACTCGCAGCAAAAACACTCGGCACAAGCACTCTTGGCAGAAGCACTCTTTCCAGTAACCCTTAAACTGTGAAGCTGCCAAATAACACTTAAAAATACACAGCCTATATAAAGTAGAAATAATGTGTGTACAGTGTGGTTTCACTTGCCGGGATCAGGAAGAGAGTGAGCACACTGATGATGGTGTGTCAGGCTGAGTCGTCGGAGGTTGAGGTGGTGGGAGGTAGAGGAGACTGGGGTGTCATCTCATCACCGTCTGTTCCCATCAGGACAGGCAGGTCACCTTCTTCTATGTCTGCCGGCCTCGATGTCGAAGGTTGAGGTTCATCGTCTGCTGTGGCTGATGTGGAAGGCTTGAAAGCGACAGTATGCTTGACTGCTTAGCCTCGTGCATTTTTCTATCATACAGCTCTTTGTAAGCACTCAAACCATCCTGCAAATATGCCCTAAACCTAAGTACCCTTTCAAAATTAGAGTCATACTTTTCTGCAATCATTGCAGCGTTGTCAATCGCAGCGAAAATTTCACGCAATTGCTTCACGTTCAGTTCCTGGACAACTTCACTTTCAGGCCGTTCGCTACTGCATTTGGTTTCAATTGTTATCCTTTCCTCTTCATCAGCTCTTCATCTGTCAGTTCTTGGTCATGGGATGCAAAAACCTCTTCAACATCATCTTCATCAACTTCCACAAACCCTTAGCCAAACTCAGTATGTCCTTACCTTGTTCACCGCGATCAAAACGCTTAATTATGTCTAGTTTTACGCTAAATGGAACAACCTTACTCACTCTTTTAGGCTTTTCCAATACCTTAGAACTCATCTTGCTGACGGATGCACAAAATAAATCAACATAAAGCACAGATGCTCACAGGCACGTGTTTAAGCCATGCCGGCTAGAATGCAGTTCCGGGGAAGAACTTGGCTGGTCAGCGCACACTGCCTTTTTTCGCAACAGTGAAAACACCTTCTGTTAGCGAAAACAGGTAACTAATGTAGGTCTTTCATAACAGCGAGTTGACGTAAAGCGAACGTTCGAAAAACGGGGGACACAAGTACTTGGATTTTCTGAAGATGTTTGATAAGGTGCCATGAGGCTGCTAAACAAGATAAAATCCTATGGCGTTACATGAAAGATACTGGCATGGATAGAGGAATGGCTGACAGGCAGGAGGCTGTGAATAAGAATAAATGGGGCCTTTACTGGTTGGCTGCCAGTAACTAGTGGTGTTCATAAGGGGTTAGGATTGGGACCGCAGCTTTTCACATAGTTTATTAATGATTTACATAGCAGAATTGATGGCTTTGTGACAAAGATTGCAGACGATACGAAGATAGATGGAGGGGTAGATAGTGCTAAGGAAACAGTGCAATTGTAGCTAGGCTTAGACAAATCAGAAGAATGGGCAAAAATGTGGCAGATGGAATACAGTGCTGGAAAATGTATGATAATGCATTTTGATAAAAGGAACATTATCTAAATGGGAATAATACCAAAACATCAGAGGTCCAGAGGGAGTTAGGAGTCCTCGTGCAAGACTCCCAGAAGGTTAATTTCCAGATTGAGTCTGTGGTAAAGGAGGCAAATGCAATGTTACCACTTATTTCAAGGGGAATAGAATATAAAAACAAGGAGATAATGCTGTGCCTTTATAAGACACTAGTCAGGCCACACTTGGAGTACTGTTAACAGTTTTGAGCCCCATATCTCAGAAAGGATGTGTTGTCATTGGAGAGAGTCCAGAGGTGGTTCCCGAGGATGATTCTGTGACTGAAAGGGTTAACACTGAGGAGTATTTGGCAGCTTTGCACCTGTACTCACTGGAATTTAGAAGAATGTAGGGGGGAATTGCACTGAAACCTATCAAATGTTGAAAGGACTAGATAATGTAGACGTGGAGAGGGAGTATCCAGAACTAGAGGGCTCAGCCTCAAAATTGAGGGGTAAACTTTTTAAATAGAGGCAAGTAGAATTTTTTTAAGTCTCAATGCAGTGAATTTGTGGAATGCTCTGACTTAAATATACCCATCGACTGCGGTAAAGACCAAGTCCATGGGTATATTTAAGGCATAAGTTGATCACTTCCTGATTGGCCAAGGCATCAAAGGATATGGTGAGACAGCAGGTATATGGGGGTTGAGTGGGATCTGGGATCAGCCAAGATGGACTGGTGGAGCAGACTCGATGGGTCTAATTCTGCTCCCATGCCCTATGGCAGTTCTTTCTTTTTTAATGATGCATGAAAAATACTAATTTTATTCTCCTTGAAAATTTAGTTTCAGTTGCTTCTTGCCAAACTAGTTTTTTAAAAACTTTTTCACTGATCCTTTCATATTCTCTTTCATGCATTTTTTAAAAACAGAGCATGACAACCAACTTTAATCTTACCCTGACTAATGACCACATAAAAGTAATGTGAAGAATGAACTAATAATTAAGCAACAAGAAAGAAAATATGATGATTTCTTCCTAATAATCAAAGGATTAATGAACTCAAACTGTGCCCTAGCTCAGATAACTCAAGGGAAACTATGAAATAATGCATTCGGCAAGGTTTAGTGCAACATCACGCCAAACTTTCAAACAATAACCTGCTGGGGCGTATTGAACCTGCTGGGCTGGGGCGTACAATATTTATGCAAAACTGCTGAGCATGAAGTCTGAGATAGTTCTCTTTCTTGGACCTTAGATTCTGAGGCTGTAAAATAGAAGCCAGTGTGGTGTATTTCCTCCCAGCAGCTAGGGTCCAGGATATCTCACAGTGGCTGCAGAAGATTCACAGGAGGAAGGGCGAGCAGCCAGAGGTTGTGGTGCACATTTGTACTAATGACGTAGGTATGAAGGGGGCTGAGGTCCGGTGCAGTGAGTAAAGGAAGTTAGGGACAAGGCTGAAAACCAAGTCCTCCAAGGTAGTATGGATTACTCCCAGTACCACATGCTATTCAGCTTAGGAATAGGATGATAGTACAGATGAATGAGTGGCTGAGGAACCGGTACAGAGGCTGAGTTTCAGATTTCTGGATCACTGGGATCCCTTCTGGGGAAGATTTGA
Organism: Hypanus sabinus; assembly: GCF_030144855.1. NCBI lineage: Eukaryota > Metazoa > Chordata > Chondrichthyes > Myliobatiformes > Dasyatidae > Hypanus > Hypanus sabinus. Next base: position 61,617,412 of record NC_082719.1, on the reverse strand, counting down.
CCTGTACAAGAAGGACAGGTTACACCAGAACCTGAGAATGATCAATATCCTTGTAAACAGGTTTGCTCGAGCTGTTGGGAAGGTTTTAGTTGGCAGGAGTATGGGAATGGGAGTGATAAGGCCAAGGTTGGGGCAGTTGTACACAAGTCGACGGAGTGTGAGTGTGACTGTGAGGAAGGACAGGCAGATGATAAGCAAGATTGCAGTCAGTGGGATGAGGTGAAATGTAACGTCAGGTGAAATCAAAAAGGGTGATGTATACAGGACTGAATAGGTTAGACTTAAATACATGAAGGTAAATATTCTTGTAGCCCAGTTAGAAATTGACAGGTATGATGTTGTGGGCGTCACGGAGACGTGGCTGAAAGATGATCAGAACTGAGAGCTTAACATCCAAGGATATACCTTATATTAAAAGGACAGGCAGGCAAGACAGATGTAGTGGGATGGCTCTGTTAGTAAAAAATAAAATAAAATCCTTAGCAAGAGGTGACAGAGGATCAAAATATAAATTCCCAAGGATAGAATCAAGAAATTGTAAGAGCAAAAAGATACTGATGAGGGTTATATATAGGCCCCCCAAACAGTAGCCAAGATGTGCGATATAAATTACAACAGGAAATAGAAAAGGTATAGATAATAAGTGCAATGTTAAGATAGCCATGGGGGAATTCAATATCAAGTCAAGTCAAGTCACTTTTTATTGTCATTTCGACCATAACTGCTGGTACAGTACACAGTAAAAACGAGACAACGTTTTTCAGGACCATGGTGCTACATGAAACAGTACAAAAACTATACTGAACTACGTAAAAACAACACAGAAAAGAACTACACTAGACTACAGACCTACCCAGGACTACATAAAGTGCACAAAACAGTGCAGGCATTACAATAAATAATAAACAAGACAACAGGGCAGTAAGGTTTCAGTCCAGGCTCTGGGTATTGAGGAGTCTGATAGCTTGGGGAAAGAAACTGTTACATAGTCTGGTCGTGAGAGCCCGAATGCTTTGGTGCCTTTTCCCAGATGGCAAGAGGGAGAAGAGATTGTATGAGGGGTGCATGGGGTCCTCCATAATGCTGTTTCCTTTGCGGATGCAGCGTGTAGTGTAAATGTCTGCGATAGCAGGAAGAGAGACCCCGATGATCTTCTCAGCTGACCTCACTATCGCTGCAGGGTCTTGCGACCCGAGATGGTGCAATTTTGGAACCAGACAGTGATGCAGCTGCTCAGGATGCTCTCAATACAACCTCTGTAGAATGTGGTGAGGATGGGGGGTGGGAGATGGAGTTTCCTCAGCCTTTGCAGAAAGTAGAGACGCTGCTGGGCTTTCTTTGCTATAGAGCTGGTGTTGAGGGACCAGGTGAGATTCTCCGCCAGGTGAACACCAAGAAACTTGATGATCTTAACAATCTCTACTGAGGAGCTGTCAATGTTCAGCAGAGAGTGGTCACTCTGCCCTCTTGAAGTCAACAAGCATCTCTTTTGTTCACATTCAGAGACAGGTTGTTGGCTCTAACCAAGTTGGTATTGGATCCCAAGAGAGGGAATATATCGAATGCCTATAAGATGGCTTTTAGAGCAACTTATAGCTGAGCCTATTAGGGTAAAAGAAATTGTGGAGCAGGTGTTGTGTAATGAACCAAATTTTATTAGTGAATGATATTATGATTACTGCAGTTTATAACTCACCTTGTAGTTTGAAAGGAAGATGATAAAGTCAAATGTATCAGTATTATAGTGGAGTAAAGAGAGTTACAGAGGTATGAGAGGGGAGCTGTCAAAGTTGATTCAAAGGGGACACTAACGGGGATGATGGCAGAGGAGCAATGGCTGGAGTTTCTGGGGACAATTTGGAACGCAGAGGATAGATAAATCCCAAAGATGAAAAAACATACTAAAGGGAGAATGAGGCAACCATGGCTGATGAGGGAAGTCAAAAACAGCAAAAAAGCAAAAGAGAGGTCATACAATATAGCAAAAATATAGTGTGAAGTTGGAGGACTTGGATGCTTTTTTAAAAAAAAACTGAAGGTAATTAGGAAAACCAGAAGCAGAGAAAAGATGATAAATGATGGTAAGCTGGCCAAAAATATCAAAGATGATATCTAGTGTTTCGATATATTAAGCGTAAAAGAGAGGCAAGAGTGGACATTAGATCACTAGAAAATGACGCTGGAAAGATAGTAATGGGGGCAAAGAAATAGCAAAATAATTTAAATATTTTGTGTCAGTCTTCACCATAGAAGATACTAGCAGTATGCCAGAAATTCGAGAGTGTCAGGGGGCAGAAGGGAGTGTAATTGCTATTACTAAAAAGGTAATTGGGAAGCTGAAAGGTCTGAAGGTAGATAAGTCATCTGGACCATATTGACTACATACCAGTGTTTTGAAAGAGGCAGGTGAAGAGATTGTGGGGGCATTAGTAATGATCTTTCAAGAATCACTAGATTCTGGAATGGTTCTGGAGGGGTGGAGAATTGCAAATGTCACTCCACTCTTTAAGATGGGAAGGAGTCAGTAGAAAGGAAATTAGCCTAACTTTAGTGGTGGGGAAGATGATGGAGTCCATTATTATTGGTGAGGTTTTGGGGTACTCGGGTGCATATGATAAAAAATGTCAAAGTCAGCATGGTTTCCTTAAAGGGAAATGTTTCCTGACAAATCTGCTGGAACTCTGAGGAAATAACAGGAGAGTCAGTGGATGTTGTTTACTTGGATTTTCAGGAGGTTTTTGGCAAGGTGCCACACGAGGGTGCTTAATAAGACTCCATGGTATTTCATAAAAGATACTGGCGTGGATGGAAGATTGACCAACTGGCAGGTGGCAAAGGGTCAGAACAAAGGGGGCCAATTCCGGTTGGCTGCCATTGACAAATGGTGCTCTGCAGGGGTTGGTCTTACGACTTCTGTGTTTCATGTTATATGTCAACAATTTTGATAATGGAATTGCGGCCAAGCTTGAGGATGAAACATGAATAGGTGCAGGGGCCGGTAGTGTTGAGGAAGCAGGGAGTCTATAGATCAATTTGCACCAATTGGGAGAAAGGGCGTTGAAGTGGCAATTTGAATACAGTGTAAGGAAGTGTATAATTATGCACTTTGGTAGCAGGAATAAAAATGTTGCTGAGGTTATATAAGACATTGGTCAGTTTTGAGACCCTTATCTAGGCTAAGAAAAGATGAGCTGACATTGGAAAGGGTTCAGGAGGTTCACAAGAATGATTCTGGAATGAAAGGTTAAACATGAGGAGAGGTTACTGGCTCTCAGCTTGTACTTGCTAGAGTTTACAAGAATAAGCGGGGATCTCACTGAAACCTACTGAAAATTGAAAGGCCTAGGCAGAATGGATGATGAGGGGATGTTTCATATAGTGGGTGAGTCTAGGCCCAGAGGCTATGGCCTCAAAGTAGAGGGACATCCATTTAGAACAGGGATGAGGAGGAACTTCTTTAGCCAGACGGTGGGGAATCTATGGAATTCATTGCCACGGACGGCTCTTGAGGCCAAGACATTGGGTATACTTAAAGCAGAGGTTGATGGGTTCCTGATTAGTTAGGGCATCAAAGCTTACGGAGAGGAGGAAAGAGAATGGGGTTGAGAGGGATAATAAATTATCTATGATGGAATGACGGAGCAGACTTGATGGGACGGGAGGTCTAATTCTGCCCCCATGTCTGATGGTCTTATACTCGGCTTAGATTTATTGAATGAATGGAAGGCGGCAAGCAATGCCCTTCTGCGCTGCAATAAACTTAGAATAATCCAGTCTATAGCTCCCAGCTTTGCAATCAGCTATCTCCATTCTCGTTTGTTGGGAACCTCTAGCAATCTTTCCGAGCAGCACCTAAACAAAGTTTCCCCAAATTCAGCTGGCCCGCGCTGGCTGCATTTTTGCAGTCCTGTTTTGTGAAAGGCTCATCAAGTAGGTGGATATGGCCTAATAATTAACAAAATACTCTGTTATGGTATGGTATGAGGATGCCTTGTTTCGGTCTTCATCGACTTTTATGCTTAGCTGAATTTAAAATAAGAAATAGGCTCCATGTCCTGCCATGTCCATGCCAACCTCTTTCCCATCTACAATAAGCCCATTTCCCACATTAGATTTCTATTTTACTATGCCTTGCCTATTTAAGTGCTGACTAAATGTCTTCCAAACACAGTGATTGTATCTGACTCCACAACCGCCTTTGGATGCATATTCTAGAAATGAACCACTCTGTGTGAATAAAACATTCACACAAGTCTCCTTTGAGACTCTTCCCTCTCAAATTAAATCTATCCCTGGTGTTTTTGATACCTCAACTATGAACGATGATTCTGCCTATATATCCTACCCATGCGTTATAAAATGTATCTCCATCAGCTAGTGTCTCAGCCTCCTTTGCTGCATGGAAATAAACTCAGCCTTTCCAGCGTCTCCCCATAACTAAAATTTCCAGGCAACATCCTGGTAAATTGCCTCTGCACTCGCTCCAGTGCAACTACATCATTCTTTATTGTATGGCAACCACGGCATTCCAAATGTACAGTAATCAATATCCCAACTTTAATATTCTGTCTTGAACCATGAAGGCAAACACAAGTCAAGACTTCTTCACCACACTATCCAATTACATTGCCACTTTCATGGAACTATAAAACTATAGCTAATGTCCCCCTGCCCATTAATGTTCCATAACTAGTCACTTACCATATATGTACTACGCCTACTTGATTTCCCAAATCACATCACTTTGCATTTTTGTAATTAAATTCCATCTGCCAACACTCTGCCTAACATTCCACCTGATCTAGTCCCCACTGCAGCCTTAGACAGCATCTTTGCTACCAACACCACCAACTTCTAAGTTATTTGCAAACATGAATCATTCCTCCTACATTCACATCCAAGCTGCTAATATATATCATAAATAACAAGGGCCCCAGCACTCATCACAGCAGTACACTACTGCTCGCAGTATTCCAAACACCTGCCTTCCAGTTACCTTCAACCTCCTATCACCAAGCCAATTTTGGATCCAATTAGCTATCTCTACTTGATTCTCATGCAACTTAACATTCTGAACCAACCTACTTAGTCAAATACATTCCTGACGTCCACGGAAACAACATCTACTGCCTTATCTTTCATCTTTTAGTTATCTGGGCAATTATGTCATCAACAACTTTACACAGGAAGTTTATGAAACAATCAAACTGATACCACCCTTTGTAATCATTGTGATTTTCAAACGCAATTCTCAACGTTCCAACAAATATGAAGCTTCTTTCCTCAGAGGCAGGCAAGTCTTTGGAAATATCGCACCTGGAATGCCGCTGATTCCCATTCAGAGCTGATATTTATAAAGACAACACTGCTTTAACCATATGAGTTCATTATTAGAAAATGACAAAAAAAATCGTACTCAATTATTCTCGTCAAGTAAGCACCTCAGCATGCACAAAGCCAGTAAATTACTCGCTGCTTAAATAAATGTTTCATTGAAAGAACTATCAGATCATCTAACGCCATACATGACATTATAGGATTATAGATCATTATGAAACATTCACAGAAACATGTACCTGAAGGACATTAAGCATCACTCCCCACCACATTCTTAATAATCAATATACTTTTGAAATGGAAGAAAAAGGCAACACTGCCTCCCGTTTCCTTTTCTCCAACGTACTCCCACCTTCATTTAATTTTTGTCCAATGCCTTCTTCTATTTGCTTTCTTAAAGAGTTTCAACATTTTCACTCTGAACGTTCGAACACTTATAATTTCAGAGTAACCTGGGAAACACATTTCTTCATCAGATAGAGGCAGAACTAACCCTACCTCACCATAGTACCTCTTCCACCTGGCCAGATATGTTCTCACATTGAAATCTTCTTTGCATTCCTATCACTTTAGGTATCTGATGCTATAGATGATTGTAGCAAAGGCCCACCTGACCAATTCAAGGATAACAGAATTGTCAAAGGAAGAGAGATTGTGGCATTTAGACCAATGTTTAGAAAAGTGAGAAGAGCTCTCATTGAAGCATGCAAAATTCTGACAGGGCTAGAAAAACTGGATGAGGTTCAATGATCCCACTTGTTGTGTGTCCAGATTGAAGGGCCACACCTTCATGATATAGGTAAAACATCCAGGACTGAGATGCAGAAAAAGTTGGTAAACTTGTGGAATTTTCTACCACAGAAGGTTGTGGGGATTGAGTATTCTTATGGTAGTTGATAGATTTCTAAATTCAAAACTGTCAAGGATATGTGGAGGAAGTAACAAAATAGTATTGAGGCAAAAGACCAGTCTTGATCATATTAAATGGTGAAACGACTCCTGCCCCTGTTTTTTACCGTGTGCTTGGATTAATCTCTTGTCTTCCTCCCAACAGAAAACATCTGTTCTGTTCTCTTTTCCACTGAGAACTTCAGCAATGCCTAAAGAGTGTGGCCTGGGTGCTACTGAATTGCAATAAATTATAATTTCTCTTTTGTCAAAATGCAAAAAACACAAATCATGGCAAGTCTATATGAAAGCACAATACCAGAGACTCAACAATACATTGCTGTTCACTGCTAAACAGCCAATAAGATAGAAATGAACATGGCCCTTTGAATGTTCTCCACCATTTCATCACATCACAGCTAATTTGAATGCAACTTCAACACCCATCTCTCCTTTACCTACCAACACTCTATCTAACTCTGATATGAACGTATTCGAAGACTCTGGAACTGTATACTTCAAAAGCATTAGAAGCAACGATTTCTGACACTCAGAAATAATTGTCACATCTGTCTTAGATTGGTAATCTCTTATTTCTAAAGTAAATCATATTTATAGATTTCTCACAAAAAGTAAATCTCATTACATCCACTTACCAAGTCCTCTAAATGTTTCAGTCAAAAAGTCCCTTTTTTCATTTTTTTTAAACTCACTCAGATTTTAGCCTGGTCTGTCCAATCTCTCCTCTCAAAACCACCCACCCATTCCAGATATCGGACTAGAAAACATTGTCTAAACTTCTGTCTTTTAATCATCGTACTTAAATAAAGAGACAAATGCAGTGCACTGTACGCCCATTGTAGTCTCAGTAGTACCTCATATACTACTGAGGATGGAGGTAGATGGAGCTCATCAGCCTGGGAAGGCAGACCATCTAAGAGAGGGAAAACTCTGATTTCAAACCTCCGCTGCCTTGTGGCCATACCCATTCATGGGAAAGGCTTCGGGAGTAAACCATGAGGACAAATCCAGAGCTGGAGTCCCTAACACAGTCCAAAGTTGTCTTCAACCTTGTTCTAGCAACTCATGTGACGACACTGGTGCCAAGTTGTATTGGCCCTTGCCCTTCCCTTGAAGAACATCAGTGGCATGGACAGGGGAAACTTGCTGCATGGGGCATGCAACAGCTATTCTTCCATACAACGTTGCCCAGGCCTGCACCCTGGAGAAGACTTTCCAGGTGCAGATCCATGTCCTTGCGAGACTATTGGATGCCTTACATGCCTCATATAATTGCAGAAGAATACCAATATAGGATTCTGTTCACTTTTCCTATTTACCTGCTATACCTGCATGTCATCCTTTTGTGAATTTTTCTTCCAATTCTCACAGCTTTATAACATCTCAACATCTAGTTAATATGCTTCCTTTTATTTAATCTTTCTTTCCCTCCTCTCATTATTTCAGACAAAGAACAGTCAGGACTATTTCTGCTTTGTGCTAGTTCTAAACAATCTGGGCCAAGGCATGTTCTAAGAAATGATGTAAATAATCAAGATTCATTGAGAATATTAGTGTTTTCTCAACATTAACAAATGTTGTAACTTTTGAATAGAAAATGAAATTCAGTTAAATAGCAATTTTAAAATGTGCATGAAAATTATGTAAAATTTCAACTACACCTTGAATACTACTAATGACAGAACCATTAATGAGGCTTTTCAGCCAGTCTCTCACATTACATGTCATCCATAACCCATAATAATTACAATAGTCAAACTCTACACTAAGGCAATCATCAGAGGAGTTGGAAGGCAGAGAAAAGGCAAGATGAATAAAAATATTACACAAGTTAACTTTTGTTAAAATATTTTCCTCGGATCTCCACTGAAACTATATATCTGACATTTGCCCCACATTGAAATTTTAGATGAAATTTCCTATGAGGGCTCTTTATACAACTTATTTTTAATATCTCCATCTGAAACAAATATTCTGCAAAAAAAATCAAGAGGATTTCACATCTTCATGCCAAGAATGGGACCTACATGCATGCTCCTTTCAGAAACATGTTTGTATCTGATTTGTTGTCAGCACTGTCTAATGATGCTAAACAGCGGCACATACTGCTGACACAGAACTCTGGATCCACATGCAATAAAAAGTGTTCAACAACATAGAGCACATCCACATTAACATCAGATTTAGCCACAAGAATATCCAAAGGTATTTTGTTTTACTTTGAATAAGACTGATAATAAACATTATAATTTGAAAATCATTAATGAAATTAACTCAGCTGACCTCAAGGATGTGTTCTGCTTGTTGTTCCCGGTCTAGTTTTCGTGATGTTGTTGTAATCAGTCCTGCAAATCCAAACAGACCCATTACAGAATCTCTGCAAAATTTTTAAGAAAATGTTATTGTAAGAATAATAAATTATTTCAGATTAATTTAATTTAAATGTTAGAAATTCCTATTAAAATGAATTCAACAATAGAGCAATATTGGGCAAATTGAGCTATTATTAAGACATAAACATCAATATTCAGCAGAAAAAAACTCTCATTTGCAAGATGCTTCAGTATATACAGCATGCACTCCTCTCACATAACCATTCAGTTCACACAGCAGTTTGTTACAAACACCTCTAGAATATTGTCTAGCTTCATGCTAGCATGAAATAAGAAGCAATGCACTCATTGCATTTTTGGTGGTCAAGGATACCTCCCAGGAGCATCATGCTGAGAGCGTTGTTGAAATTCACACTTTTAGCATTAATGAATCTACCCAATGTTGAGATAGAACACAACCTGGTGAAGTTGCTGCAACAGCACCAAGTGGCCTGGACTACTGATTCGGAGCCACAAGGATTTAAATTCAAGTAATGAAATGAAACCTTAAATTTCATAATGACACCCACAAAACTGCTGCATTGTACTTGAAACCCAATAACCTAAAAACCAAATGTTCTCCAAGCAAGTTTGTCATTTGTATATTATCTGGCCAATATGTGCTTTAGAGCTATAGTAAAGTGGTTAACTCAAGTGCCCTCAGACCTAGCATAATGATCTCCTCAGCTCGGGCAATTAAAAGTGGACACTAAATACTGCCTTTGCCTAATCCATCATATTCTGTGTATATTGATTAACGAAAGGGAATTAAAAAATAATACACTTCCAAACTGAGATGGGGCTATATTTATCCAGAAGTGTTTTGAGGAGCAGGTCATCACTCTTACGATCAGCTTCTTTTGTGATATATTAAATGCTAATTTTAAGCAATTTACTTGCATGTTAGTCCTCAGATCTGTCTGAGAATAACTAACACGTTTGGAGTCCAAGTTCTCTTCACCAGCATCATATTCGGTGTGTTGTTATTTTACTATGAGATTAAACATTCAGAAATTCATCAAGTCTATGGAGCAGCTTATTGTTGTATCGCTGCATAACATGGCTTACTAAGACTTTAATATCAATAGCAAACAAAAATTAACTTCTATAAGTTTTTTAAAGGCTAAAAATACAAGACCATTAAACTATATGTCTAGCTTCATTACTTGTGAATTCATGAACATTGTAATAATGCTGCATGAAAGACACTGGCACTTGTTAGCAACTAGAAACCTATGGTTTCACATTCCACAGATGCAAATCAAAATATTTGCAAATTGAAGCATATTAGGAGCATACATTGGGGACTATAAGCAATAAAAATTTGTTTACAATAGAAAATTCCTGGTACAACACCAAAACAAAGTTTTAAAGTATACAGAAAGATGCACCTTTGAATGATGTTTCCAAAGTTATGACTGCTCTGAAGACTACTGAAAATAATAGCAGTTTCTGAAAATGAATTGAATGTTGGTTGAAATAAGCACATATTAAAAATAATTCTTCCCCACTTGTTAGGTTTCAAGGATAAAATTAATATTTGTTTCTCCACGATTTCATCACAATGGTATGCAGCAAATTTGTATTTATTCAGGCTAAGAGTTTTATATATTTATATTGCTCCAAAATCAGCCAGGGGTATTTCACATATTTCAGAAAATAAATGATTTTTAAGTTTCCCCAATAAGCAATATTTCATTAAATAAACCAGCTAATAAAGCATAAGTGGTGAAACACAAGTATTATGCAAAGATCTGTAGTTCTGGTGTCAAGTATACAGTAGACTGCCGCAAGCTCTCTACCTCCTGAAATGCACGGGTATTAGAGGATTGCCAAGATTGAGGTACACAATGGTAGACTGCCATTCTCAAGTGTACCTACGCACAATTGGCCCTGTGAGTGACAATTCCAGAAATCAGTGAAAACTACAGTAATCACAGAGGATGTACACATACAGTGGAAAATTAAGTTTTACACAGATGTCATTAAAAGATTTTGGAAGGATTTAATCAAGATATGAAATTGGAAAGACAAAAAGGAAATTAATACAATATAGTTTACATTTGCCAATATTAAGTTCAAACAAAACAAGAATAGCATGGTGAAAAAGCTCTAAGCAAAATTGGACTAACTACTTTCATTGCCAAGCTGATACTGGGAAATAGTTATTAAAAAAAAGTTGAGTCGACTGCCAGAAAACTGAAGTATTAACTTCACAAATGTAACACTAAGGAATTATATAACACTGGCAGACTAGTTTTAAAGGATTGCATCTCAATTTTGGTCACTGCACTTCAAAAGGTATCGAAAAGGATGTACAGGAAAGCAAAAAGAATGGAGCAAAGGAATGAGGTATAAGGGATATTGAGAGAAGATACTAACGATTGTGTGGGTGTCCAGAACTATTCTAAAAGAAACCCAATGTCTCTTAAACAGGTGGGACAAGCTTGACAGAAGAAGCCAAGTTTCTTGCTTCCCAGTCAAATTGTTACGTATTCAGGCAACAATAAATATATGAGTTAGGCAAGGGTTTTTGTAACAAACAACACGTTTATTAAACACTGAAAACAAACCCCCCAAAAGTAAACAAACACTAACGTAACCAGAAATCAGCTGCTGCGCGACAGCTTAAACAGCTCTTAAAGCAATGTTGCAAAAACAGTTCTTTTAAGTAGGATTGCCACAAGTTCAAAATGCTCACGGTTCATTTAAGGGAGAGACTTTTTAAGACGATTTAAATTCTCTTTCACGTCGTTTTGCTTCGATCCCCGGCGTCAAACTTTTCCCACGAAGAACTTACGAAACGAAACGGCTTAAAGGCACTGACCTTTCCTTTATCACACTGTCCTCAATCTTCTGCTATCCCGCAGAGATTAACACGAGAACAGTCAAAGAATTCCTTCCGAATAAGGGTTAAACAAGGTCAAACCCGTTTCACCGTCAAAATAGATTCTCCTCGATCTTTAACTCCCGAACTCCGATCTTCACTCTCCACTGATTCTCAAACCAGCAGTATTATAAAGAAACTGCTGGCAATGACCTTTTAAACTTTAGGCATTAGATAAAACTTCATCTTTCAACTAAACTGCGTCATCACATTAAATCACGCAGTGGCATGAAGTCAACTTGGCAAATCCAGCCACGAACTGCCCCCCCTCACAGGGTGGGGTCTTCCTTTTATAACCTGTAAAAAAAACCTGTCACATGATCTCTACTGGCGGGAAATTGACATCACTCCACCATCAAGTCCAGTACAGCTTCAACCCCAGTCACGTGACAAGGATACCACTGTCGTGTCACGAGTACTTGACAAAATGGTGTTTCCCATTGAAATGTTCCTTGTCCCTTAATAAAATATTAATTATGTGGTTTAGATCTATTTTCTCCAATACGAGCTGGAACAACTGAGGGCACTTTCAGTTCCGTTATCCTTCCAAATTACAAACAGTGTCAATACATATCTTAAGATGCTAAATTAAGAGGAACTAAAAATTGTTAATGTAATTATACTGCTAACAGTCTGTCACTTTTCCCTTAATATTTTCCCATCTGATAATCAGAAGGCAGCTTGAAGGATAGAAGTGACTTCAGAACCCAAACCTCCCTTGTTTGGCTGTTACTGCTTCAGTTAGTCCAAGGTAAGTCAGAACTACTTAAACTTGGTTGCTAGGGAAAATATTACAAGCAACTGTCAGAAGTATTATTAGGTGATGTAAATAAACCAAGTTCAAAATATGACTTCATGGTAAGCAATGCTACTTGCATCAGGAGCAGAAAAATTACATTGTTTTCATTTGCTTCATACTTAATCCCCTAAATTATATTCAACTAGGTCAAAGGAATAATCCAATATGTAAAATATCAAAAATATCAGATAATATTTAAAATGCCAATTGAATTTAAATCTGGCAGGATAGGATTCCTGTGGGAGAACTCTCCAAGCAACACACACGAGATGCTGGAGGAACTCAGCAGGGCAAGCAGCGTCTATGGAAAAATGTAAACCATCAACATTTCAGGCCGAAACCCTTCAGCAGGACTCTCAGCCCGAGAAGTCGATTGTACTCTTTTCCATAGATACTGCCTGGCCTGCTGAGTTCCTCCAGCATTTTGTGTCTGTTGTTTGGATTTCCAGCATCTGCAGATTGTCTTTTGCTTGTGATTGGAGAACTCTCCATATCTTTTTCACCTTATGGACTGTGGAACAGAAGCAAGACTGAGGCCTTACGTTGGATGGGATCCACCATGAATGCTTATCTATGTTTCAAGCCAGGGCAGTACAATAGGGGGCGGAAGCTGGTGCTCACGTAGTAGGCTCCCCTTTCCATGCAGCTGATGAATGCAAAGCAATGGCAGAGACCAATACAGTTTGGCACAAGTGATATTACAGCCAGTGTTGAACTCACTGTAGGACTGCCTGAAGGACTCCAGCTCCACATTTTCCTTGAGACTTACTCCCAAAACATCATCATGACTGGGTTTAGTCACAAGGCAGTGGAGGTTTGAGATCAGAGTATTCCTTCTCCTAGATGAGCTGTCAACCACAGCTGACGAACGCCATTTGACAGTAACCCACCTTTGCCCCTTCTCCTGTTGTTAGAAACAGTTCCACTGGGCTTAGTAGCTAAGCCACACGTGAAGACCCAGAGCTGGACTTGGTTGTCAAAGGTTACTTGAGATGCAAGCCACTGGGATAATTTATTAGGTAGTGGGAACTTAGGATACATTTATCAGCTTATTGGAAGAATATCCATAACATCAGGTGAAATAATGGTCAGCTAAGAGATAGAAATCTCTGCCATGGACAGTCCCAAGCCTGGCTGCAAAAGGAGGAGAGTTTAGCATGGGACTAGCAAACCCATCCTAACAAAAGCCCAGAGCTACAAAAACTCGAAACTTCATCCCTGGGAGAGGAAGGATCTGCTGTTGCCGGTCTTTGCTCAGTAGGACTGATGGGTTTAAACAAGAGGTAGAACCAGCAGCGGTTAATGGTTTGTCAGTGTACTGAACCAAAATAAAATACAAAAACAGCTCTTTTAAATTCAGATTAAAGGATTCAATCAAAAAAGATCAATAGTTCAAAGAGCAAGTTTGTTCACAGGATGTCTAGAGCAGTTAAGGCTTAAAAAAATACAGACCTTTTCAGAAAAGGTGATCTATAGTATAAACATATCCAAAACAAAGTGACATACACTCAATCCCAATTTCTCGCTGAAACAATTAGGAAGAGAAAAAGTAGAGGTGCTGAAAGTCTGAAATAATACAGATCACACTCAGCAAGTCAAGCAATGTTAGTGGGAGAGATAGAGAGTCAATATTGCAGGTCCATTAAGAGTTTTCCTGTCCAATGGGACCGCCTGACCTGCTGAATGCTGAACGCTTCCATTACATTCCAATTGGTCACTAGCTTATGGTTATGCAAAACTGGAAACTTCCTGCGTCTATGTCAATGTAAGCAGCAACGTTATAAAAGTAGGCACTGAATCCAACAAACTGCTACATCTACAGCTGTCTGCAATTAGTATTGTAGCTAATCAATCAGCCATTTATTTACATAAAGCTTCAATGCTATCACTGAGAGGTAGAAATAATGATGTTTTATTATGGCCATCTGTTAAACGAGGTTTACCCATCAACATAACAACATACATAACCCAGAAGCCCCGTCTAAGCAAATTACTCAATAAAGCAGTAGCAGAAAAAATGGTTAGATTAGCAAAGCAATACTGAAGCGAAAACCAAAATCAACCATCTGGAATTGCTCTATCGGCATTTTGTACTAGCAATGAAGAGACAATTCCTCAACAACGCAAACAATCAAATTTACACAAATGCAAATGTACTACTTACTGACAAATACATCATTCTAACACATCTTCACTGAAATTCAAAGTACTCTCTCCAACTAAAACCACTGTAGTCTCCCTGGTTATATTTGATCTTGGCTAACTGAAAAATTTTCATTGCTGTCTGCCTTTAAATTGCTACTTGTAGTTGCATCTTTTAAGAACATTATGTCTCTTTACAAATTCCAAAATATCGTGGGCTGAAGAACCAATGAAAAGGTAGCTGTACTCTAACCTACCAGGAATTTCAAGTGGCTGTTTCATTCAGGCTTTCTACTGAGACCCCCATAATTAGCCTACAGCTAATTTGAATCACTCCACATAATATGAAGAATGGCAAATAACACTGGTTGTGCACTCTGGATATACTTCTGAAGACCTGCGTGCTAGAAGCAGCTGAACTTTGACCCAAGCTGTTGCAATACAGTTTCAATACTGGTAACCACCCAACAAAATGGAAAACTATCCTGTTCACAAGAGTGAAGACAAATCTAATCCAGCTAACAACCAACCAATTTATCTACTCTCAATCATCCACAGTAATGCCGACTGTCACTGTGACATTTACACAATTTTTATTTTGAATTTCACCAGAGTACTCAGCTTCATCATACTTTTGGTCCAAATGTGAATCAAAGAATTGAACACGTGTTGAGAGAAAACGGCTTTTCACAAGTGTGGCAGCATGCATTCCTTGCAAATTTGCAGACATGGACATTCAGAGGGAAACACAAATATGGCTGCCATTTAGCCTTGTAGAAGATGGTTGCAGCTGTTGAAGGTCAATGTAACACGTCTGTATCCTCCTCAGGCCAAACCTTTTCCCACTGTCTCATCAATGACCTTCCTTCCATAAAATAGGATGTTAATTGCGCCACACACACAACATCCTGAAGGATTTCAATATACTCAAAACTTCCAGCATCAGCAGAATCGTTTATGGTTCTGCTAATTACACAATATTAAATTAAAAAATCCTCAAGAAATGAAGCAGTACATGAAGCAATACATAAGGCAGGTTGCATTCATGACCAAGAACTGTATAATGACCATAATATCTCACCCTACATTGGCGGACACAGCTGAGGAAATGCCTTCACCTACATTTAACTGTGTTCACTCTAGACTTTTAGTGCATCAGAATAATGTAACTAGGCATTCATACAAAAAAAATGTGTTTGGCTCTTCTAAACATTGCTGGTTCTTGCTACTTGAAAATTGAAAAGCTAAACACTCATTTGCAACAATGCTGTTTGTAGAACTGAATTAAATGCTTTACAGCAAATCAATAAGCAATTATAATCATTTAAACTCTGTGCACCCCATAAGGAAGTAAATTACTAATTAATGCACTATTTTAGCCATCAGGAAAGAAAGAAGTCGTACCCCAATCAATTTTGACTTCATTATTTTAGTCAACCTTGATCTATTTGTTCTCCAGGATTTTATGAATGAAGTCAATCATCTTTATAATGCTTTATCCCAGACATAATATAGATTTTACCCTGACTTTCAGTTCAAACTAGGAAAAGATTGCCAAAATAGAAAAGTATTTTGTGGATTCTGCAAACCAAAATAGTATTCTGATTTGCATAGATGAAGTTTTTTGTTGGAAAGGATTTGAAGTATAATGACTCTAGCTTAATGCTTTAGCAGGTCATTAAAAATATAACTGCCCTGTGGAAGGAATCTTGTTTATTTTATTATCTGGAAAAAGAAAACATGGGTTTCTTTATAGCATTCGATAAGCCTGTAATGTTGTTATGGTGCAGCCAGTAGCCACAGCAACTAAATGCTGGCAAAACGTTCAAAAGATACCAGGCACTGGCTTTAAATAGAATGTGTATTCATGTTAAAATATTTTTTTCTCCTAACATCTGTTCTGCATTTACAGAAGTAACTTAGCTGCATCTGATTTGCCACAATATTGACAGCAACAGCAGATTCTGGGACAGCCAAATATACAGATTTTTATCATGTGTTTCCCCGAAGCACAAATATTTTCAGGGGCATTCAAACAATTCAGTTTAAAAACAATAATAATATACTAGGGTTTCATATTTCATTTTGTAAGCAGCTAAAACTAATACACAAAATAGTCATTAAAAGGTAAAATGAGCAACAAACAAAAATATAATAGAAACTATTATTTATTTATTATCTTGCCCACTTAGATTGTTTTGAACAAATAATCTGTAGGCATATGACAAAGCCAAGGAAATGTTAGATAAAGGTAACCAAAATCAAATTACTAGATTGTACACCTTGATGTACTGAAAGAAGCTGCATATTTGAAAACATGAACCAACCACTTACTTGACAGTTTTTAAGTACCAAAGCAGCCCCACACAGATATTTATTTCAAAATTTATCAATAAGCACTACAAGCTCGGCCTAGCCTTAAATGCTAAGATGGAACCTGTCATCTCACATTAATTCCTGAAGGAAAAGGTACAGTAAATGCTGCAGGAATGACTAACCCAGAAATAAATTAGTAGGGAACCAGTAAAAGTGATTGTGACCTAAACAGCTTTTTGATTTGCATATTCTAACTTAAGGAAAAACTAAAGCAAGTGTACAGAGAGTGCTATCATCGCTGCCTTGCATCTTCTGTCTGTCATCTGTCCACCTGCACTCACTTCCTGCCCTCAGCTACACAAGTCAATTTGCTGGAGATGCAGAGACAACAGGGCGCTCTACACCTCTCCATGTCTTCAAAGTCTAGGTGATTGTCATAAGCCCAGGTGCAATGAAAGACTTATTGCAGCATCATATGCTCACAGCATCCTACACAGAACATTCACAAGCAAAACATAAATTATCATAAATTATGCACCATTTTTACAAGGAAAAGCAAAGACACACAAGGCTAATACTGTAAGGACATATATGATACTCTTCAATAGGCACATGGATGAAAGAGAAATGGAGGGTTATGGGCGATGTAGGAGGGAAAGGCAAGACTGACCATGGAGTAGGTTAAAAGGTCGGCACAACATTGTGCACTGAAGGGCCCATCCTGTGCTGTTCTCTCCTCAAGACTCCGGTTCTCCTTTCACTTTCAGTGTTCCTGACTCCGCCTTTAATCATCCCTTTTAACTTCACCCATTTTCCACACCCTTTCTTCTTTGTGACATATCTCAGAACATTCTTAAGTCAGTAATATTACATATTGCTGCTGCAATATTGTTACTACACTTGGACATTGTAGGTCACAGAAGAATTTTAGAACGATCCCTTACTTCAGCTAAACTCCCTTCAAATGGTACCCACTGAATGTTAAATCCACTAACATATAAAATTTTGAACATTTACATTGCTTCATTAAGGGTTAATGTCAAGAGTTTACATTGTATGCATTATGTTAAGTCTATTATGAATTTCAGTAAAGTTAAATATTTCAGGTGCTATAATCAACTGATTTGACTTTTAGGTAACAGGATGGCTACAAACTATGTGTGAATTTTAAGACTTCTTTTTGTGACCTCTCCATCGAGTGCTCATTGGCTGAAATTTCTGTAGAACTTCACAGCCTGTTTCTGGTCATGGTGTTTGGTACTATTGCCTCCGATGATCATCAACACATTGCAGATGTAGATGGGGTTGCTGACAATATCAAAAACCTTCTGCACTGTCAATAAACGCAGCTGCATTATTACCTTCTCTGCTATATTTCTGGGATTTTGAAATGTTGAATGTTAGACATAAGAAATATCTTCTCAGAATGGGCTCCTGTTGCCTACAGATATACTTTATAACGCCGTGATGAATTAATCACCGCAATCTCAAAGGGCTCCTTATGACAGGGATTGTGCCCATTATTGGCACTGAAGGAGACTATAATATAAATTCCAATTAACATATATTACAATAATGGCACATTTCCATGTTCTGGAATGTTCTGAGGACAAGCTGAAATCTAACATGCAAGCTTGTACTGTCATCATCTTCACCATTATTCTCTTTTCTTAAGATCTCTTCAATAAGTGAAAGAAATTACACAAAAAATTTCTTGAGAAACAGGGCTTGCAATATTTTCTAATCAATGCATTGTCCTGTATTAGTACAAGGGGGAATATAACATATACAATAAATGCCTCCTTTACTTCTTTTACTAAAGGGATATAAATTTTCCTAAAACTCGAAATATATTGCTTATGTGACATTTAATTCTAGAAACTCCAAAAAGTACTCACTCTGCCTGGAAAACTTAAAGGTGGTTTTTCAGTTCGGCCTGAGTTATTATTGTTATCAGTTGCTGGACTTTATACTCATAGTGTGTTGTTAACATTATGAGTTTGTATTGTTGGCATAGTGTTTTACTTACCAAGAGCATGTAGTGGGAAATCAGGCATGGATGTCAGTGAGCCTAATAGGATTTTCCATGCATTTACTTTAGTTCATGAGAACGCCTGCAGGGCTAGCTACTGAGACAGCAAATCCTGCAGTGCTGACTGACCTCGATGCTCACAATACCTATTCACAGCAACTAAGCTCCATGCCAGAAGTACAATTTCATGAAATGTACTGAACGGGGCAGTAACATGCTCTAGAACTGCGAGTCATCATCAAACCATATAGCCAGAAGTGAATGGGTTAACCAAAAAAAGATCAAATTCAGCCAAACTAAGACAAATATTTCTGCAGCTGTATAGCAACGTTTTTCTATGTAATAACAGTATACAGCAGTTTATCACCTAACCAATCAACCTGATACTATTATGTTGGTCTCAACCTCAGTTTCCTTATTGCCTGCATTTCCTTCTACTACAGGAAGCCAGGGAAGTTGTTGGGGAGTTGAAACCATTTCCTGAACAATTTACTGAGCAATCTGCAGATTTCAAATCATTGTTGTAAACAAAAAGAGCACAGAAGAAAGCTGAACAGAGGATGTGAAGTGACTGACTGGCCGTTATAGCCTATAGCTACATTAATCATGGTTCTCTGAGGAATCATTGAAAGCAATAAAAGTGTTAGCAAAGTGACAATAAAACCATGGACCATATGTAGAGAGCTGGAAGCTCAAAGTAAAAAGCGAAGTAATTCTGATTTTTTTAACTTATTAACATGGGGGGGGGGGGAGGTCGTTGCTTTGCTGATGCTTGTGTGTGGGAGGGGGAGCTGGGGGTGTACTTTGGGGTTCTAACGTTTAACTGTCATTCATTCTTTGGGGCACTCCTCTGTTTTCATGGATGTTTGCAAGAGACAGAATTTCAGAATGTACATTCTATACATTTCTCTGACATTAAGTGTATCAATTGAACCTACCGAGCATCATTTTTGTAAATTTTCTCGTGAAATGTTACTTCAAAATAGATTTTAAGTATTTTATTATTGATGCAAGATTTCCTTCTAGCATCTCTAATAACCTATCGTTGACTTTTTGAACATTTGTTGTTTGTCTGTCCTATTGGGTGTAGCCTTTACTGTGATTGCACAATAGAAAATGAATCTTCTCAGGGTTGCATTTGGTGACATAAGACCATAAGGTATCGGAGCAGATTTAGGCCATTTGGCCCATCAAGCCTGCTCCACCATTTCATCATAGCCACTCTAAATTTCCCGTCAGCACCAATCTCAAACCTTCTCCCCATATCCATTCATGCCCTGACCAATCAGGAATCTCTGCCTGAAATTACACATAAAGACTTGGCATCCCCAGCTGTGGCAATGAATTCCACAGATTCACACTCTCTGGCTAAAGAAATTCTTCATCTCTGCTCTAAAAGGACACATCTCTATTCTGAGGCTAAATCCTCTGGTCGTAAGACTCTTCCACCATAACAAGCATCCTCTCCATATCCATTCTATCAAGGCCTTTCACCATTTGATAGATTTCAATGAGGTCACCCTTGATTTTTTTGAATTGCAGCAAATACAGGCCCAGAGCCATCAAACGGTCTTCATATGATAAGCCATTCAATCCTGGAATCATTTTTGTGAACCTCCTTTAAACTCTCTACAGCTTTAGCACATCCTTTCTAAGATAAGGGGTCCAAACCTGCCCACGATACTCCAATGTTGAAGCTTTTTATAAAGTTTCAACATTGCATCCTTGTTTTTAAATTCTAGACATCTTGAAATGAATGTCAACATTGCATTTGCCTTCCTCACCATATGCTCAACCTTCAAATTAACGTTTACAAAATCCTGCACAAAGAATCCCAAGTCCCTTTGCACCTCAGTATTTTTTGTATTTTTTCTCTATTTAGAAAACAGACCACACCACTTCATTTCTTCTACCAATGTGCATGAAAGGGTACACTTCCTGACACTGTATTCCATCTGCCACTTTGTTGCCCATTCTCCTAATCCAAGTCCTTCTGTAGCCTCTCTCCTTCCTCAAAACTACTAGCCGCTCCACCTATCTTCATATCATCTGCAAACTTTGCAACAAAACTATGAATTCTGTCATCCAAACCATTGACATATAATGTAAAAATAATTGGTCCCACACAGACCCCTGTGGAATGACACTAGTCACTGGCAGTCACCCAGAAAAGGTTCCCTTTGTTCCCACTCTTTCCCACCTGCCAATCAGCCACTGCTTTATCCATACTATAATCTTCCCTGTAATACCATGGGCTCATAGGCTGTTAAAAACAGCCTCAGGTGTGGCACATTGTCAACGGCCTTCTAAGAATCCAAATACACTACGTCAACTCATTCTCCTTTGTCAATTCAGCTTGTTATTTCTTCATTGAATTCCAACAGATTTGTCAAGCAAGATTATCCTTTGTGGAAGCCACACTGACTACAGCCTATTTTATCGCATGCCTACAAGTACTCTGAGATCTCATCCTTAATAACTGACTCCAATATCTTCCTAACCACTGAGGTTAGATGAACTGGCCTGTAGTTTCCTTTCTTTTGCCTCTCTTCCTTCTTTTTCTAGTCTTCCGGAACCACTCCAGAAACTAGTGATTCTTGAAAGATCATTACTAATGCCTTCACTATCTCTTCAGTAACCTCTTTCAGAACCTTGGAAGGTAACCCATCTGGTCCAGGTGACTTATCTGCCTTCAGATCTTTCAGTTTCCCAAGAACCTTCTCTCTAGTTATGGTAACTTCACACACTTCATGACCTCCTGACACCTGGAACCTCCACCATACTACTACTGTCTTCCACAGTGCAGACTGATGCAAAATACTAATTCAGATTGTCCGTCATTTCAATGGCCCCATTACTAACTCTCCCACATAGTTTTCCAGTAGTTCGATAGCCACCCTAACTGCTCTTTCACACTTTATATATCAGAAGAAACTTCTGGAATCCCCTTTAATATTATTACCTTTGTATTCCATCTTTACATTTTTAAATGACTTTTTTCATTGCCTTCTGTTAATTTTTAAAAGCTTCTCAATTCTCTAACTCCCACTAATTTTTGCTCTATTATACACCCTCCCTTTGTCTTTTGTGGTGGCTTTGACTTCTCTTGCTAGTTACAGTTGTGTCCTGCTTCCAGAAATTCCTGCCACTGCTGCTCTGCCATCAGCCCTGGCCAATTCCTCTCTCATTCCCTTTACTCCACTGTAATATTGATACTTCTGGACTCTAGACTCCTCTTTGCAAATTTCAGGGTGAATTTGATCTTACTATGATTACATACCCCTAAGTGTTATTTTACCTTAGGCTCTCTAATCAATTTTGGTTCATATATAACACCTAGTGCAGAATAGCTGATCCCCTAGTGGGCTCAACCCATGAGCTGTTTTAAAAAGCACCAATCTGTTCTCATTCTACCTACACATTGAATTTCCCCATGACTACTGTAGCTTTTAGCATTCATTTCTATCTCCCATTGTAATTTGTAGACCACATCCTTACCACTGTTTGGGAGTCTGTATACAGCTCCCATCAGGGTCTTTTAACCCTGCAGTTCCTTAGCTCTACCCACAATGATTCACCATCTTCCAGCCCTATGTTTCCTCTTTGATCCATTTTTACAGAGCAATGCCACCCCTTCTGCCCTCCTGCCTGCCCTTTCGATTAACATGCACTTTGATAATAAATTTACTTTGAACTGGAAAGACAGACATTGATAAGGAAATTCACTATCATCTAGCACAGCTTTGACAGGTTAACAGAAATGCATTTGAAGATGAAGGCCTCAGATCTGAAACAAAGTTCATAATGTACCAGGCAACTGTGATCTTCTCCTCGTATCAGCTTCTCAGACTCGCGATAAACATTCCACTGCAGCGGAAATATATCATCAGTGTAGTTTATACAAAAATCCTCCAGTTACGCTCAGCCAGTTACACAGAGAAGGTCATATCATTTGCACACCTGATACCAGACTACCAAAACCAAGGCTTTATTCTAAAGTCTATGGTGGGACTAAGTTACCTGTTAAAAGAGGGAAAAAAATTCAAGAATGTGCTCAAAACTAGCTGGAGCACGTGCAACATTCCCACTTACAAAACCTCTGGCCCCGGGTTAATCAAAGTGGAGGAGCAACGTTAAGGGCAGCTTTGAGAACCTTAAGTCCATGCAGGAAAAAATACTAAAGGAGTCTTAAATCAATGACAGAAAGAGTGAAACACTTCTCAAACTACCCAGCTGCCAGCACAATCTGACAGTTATTGCCTCATCTGAGGAAAGGCCAGTTCGGAACTCATAAACAGAGTGAGAGCACATCATCTGCAATCCAGGGGGACTTTCTACCGTAAGAGGAGTGTCCTTACTTCTCACAATTACACCAAGGAGCACTATGATCTACAGCACAGGTCACAGGCCAATATCATTTAATGACAGAAAGGCTGGCAGGGAAGAAAGAAGTCCTCCCTGCCAAGAAGTTCTTAACCACTCAAACCAAAACTGGGACTGTCTTTAGTGTGGCACCGGGTGGGATTGTTAATATCAAGATTTCTGCCTCTTTTACATGATGTATGACAGTTCTCTTTTTAGAAGATAATTTCCATTTTCCCACAAAGTACATCAAAGTAACTGAGTACCCTCGGACAAGAAATTATCTTGGCCCTTAGACTTCCAATTAGGTCCAACACCAAAGCTTGCAGCTCATTAATCCTTAATACTGATACATGGGCAAGAGAAGTAAACATGAGATCAAAAGAAGCCCCCACAGGTTCTGAACTTCCAACATCAATTTTTATCAAACTGGATTCAAATACTGTCAGAGCAACTCGAGGATCAAGTATTTAAATTCTTTGGTTGTTTTTCATAAATCAGGACATGAGAGGGTGTTTGACCCTAATGATCCTTTCCAAAGGCATACTACATGAATTACAAAATGAACATTAAAGAAGTTGAAAGTGTTTGAAGCCTAAGTCAGATGGCAGCTCAGGAAAGAGAACAAGTAGTACTGTATATCAGGTCATGGTCTCTTTCATAGAACTGAGAGAGAAACAAAACAAGCTAGTTTTCAGCAGCAGAGGAAGCAGAAGAGGAATGGATTGAATGAAGGAAATGCTTCTTGTAGGTTGAGACCAGATTATTTAACATTTTTGATGGAAGCTTATCATGCTTCTTTATCTGGATAATGTGCAATTATTCACGAGACTGTGGGACATGCCGACTATTCAATGGAAACAGCAAAAGTGAGCCATAATGGTGACTAGCATACTCTTGCTAACACACAATACAGAGAAAGGAGCAAAATGGGCTTCCAGCTGTTGCAATGACATGTTTTGTCTCAGATATTCCCTTCTCTGCTACAGAAACTAACTTGCTTTACTCATTTTCTCAAGTTCTGGCAAAAAGGTCCAGGTGCCGAAACATTTATTCTTTCCCTTTCCATAAATGCTTCCTGATTTACTAAGTGATTCTAGTGATTTCATTTTTACAACTTGAACAGTACCTTCCAATTCAGCTGATAACCAGGGCCACTGCACTAGTGCTGTACAGAACTGTAAAGTATCTTTGGAAACAGTTACCAGGGCATGTAATACTGAGGTCCCCCTTACACAGGGGTACAATGTAAGGGAGGGGGGGTCTACTGGTTCAGATGTTATTAATCATGTTTTTCCCCAATCAAAAAGGACAAATATAGATTCTAGAAATTAAACAGATACCCTGAATTCAAAAGTGAAAGGGGACCATGGATTGGTGAAAGGATTAGAAAAAAAAATGGAGGGCTACATAGGAGGGAAGCATTAGACTGATCTTAAGAGTAGGTTAAAGGATCAGCAGAACATGATGGGCTGAAGGGCCTGCACTATACTGCAATGTTTTATGGCCTATGGAAATTGCCCATGGTATTTCTCCATACCATGAAAAATGAACCAAGACTTCTGTAGTCTCTTTCCAATGGGAAAAAAATATACCATATCAAGCTTGTAGCCAGCTTTCAAAGTGGAACAAACACTAATCAATGTTATGAGACCAGTGGCTCCACAGTACTACCAACAATAAAACCAGATGCTGTCATCAATATTTAATAAACCAAAGTCAGTCCAAACCAGAACTATCAAAGTAGTCTTTACAAACAAGGAAAAATTAAATTAAACTTAAAGGTAGTTAATAAAATTTCAGAAGGCATTTCACTCCACAACAATGAGTCTCTTGAATTTGACTCCTTTCCCTCTGGCAGGCTGATCCCCAGTGATTTTAATACGTTGGGTCCCAAATCTACCACTTCCTCCACGCACAGGCAGAGAGTGAGGAGAGGGTGTTGCTCAGGACCAATTACCACCAACAATATAATATGTTGTGCACTTTTATTTCCTTGCTAGCTAGAATCTTCCTCCAGTACTAAAAAGAATATACGGGACCACCCAAGCCTTATTTCTTTTCTCCTCCACATTTTATACGTATTACACTCATAGAGGTCCGCTTCCTTGTCCTTAAAAATATTTCTAACATAAGGATTTTAGTGAAATATCCTACAACTAGAAACATAGCAACCCAGTACGATGATTTCAAGGTATTGCAGAAAATAATTTCCATTTCATTCAATGTCAAGAAATGTCAAGAATAGCTGTCAAGATTAATTCAGGCCTGCAGTTTTTCTAACACCTCCAGTTCACAATGTAATTTCACCCATGGTTATTTAAAAATATACTAAATTATCCATCAAGTAGTCATCACATTTAAAAGCTTGATTTCTACAAACAAATGAGAAAAAGTGAAGAAGCTTCTTTGCTACTTAAGAGAACATACCTTACACTTTATTTGTAATGAACATAATAAAGAAATATGGTTGGTTATGTTCTGGATGGCTTCGCCTTCTTCCAGTTTGCTCCTGTACTAATACTTCCTGTCCAAGAAGAGCACAGAATTAGAACTGTCTTCTTGGTGTACTAGGCGTACTGTCAACAGGTACCTGACAATCTCTACAGCACAATTTGTAGAGCATTTGTAACAAATAGATCTGCAGGGACCAGCTTCCGACAAGTCGCCCATTTCTGGCACCATTTTGGTCTGAGCTTCTGCACTACGTCCATCTGCAAGTCTGCAGGTGATAGTGAGCTGCATCGCAAATAATGACGTCATAGTACAGGAAGGCAATCGAGAGCTTCGTGAGGTCATGACAACATCCTTTCTCTCAATCTCACAAAAGGAACTGGTCACTGACTTCAAAAAGGAGGGGGGTATACCTGCTTCTGTCTACATCAATGATGTGAGGTTCAGCGCTTCAAGTTCCTAGGTGTGAACATCAACAAAAGCCTATACTGATCCATTCATGTTGGTATCACAGCCAAGAAACCTCTCCAATGCCTTACCTCCTCCTCAGAAGAAAGAAATCTGAGATGCCCCTGTTGATTCTTACAATTTTTTATCGATGCACCATCAAAAGCATTGTCTCAATGCTTAGTAATGGCAACTGCATTGCACCTGACTACACAAAATTGTCCAGAGTTCTGGACACATCTCAGCACATTATAGGAACCAGCTTCCCCTCTATAAACTGTCTATACTTCTCGCTGTCTTGGTAAATCAGGCAACATAATTAAAGATCCCACCTATCCTAGACATGATCTTTTATCCCTTTTCCTATTGGGCAAAAGATTTTTAAAAAGTGTGGAAGTACGTACCAGCAGGGTCAAGAAACAGCTTCCATCCCACAGTTATCGCTCTTGAACAGACTTCTTATCTGACAAAATGGATTCTTGACCTCACAATCTACCTTGTTATGATTTGCACTTTACTTAACTGCACTGACTCTGACACTTTATTCTGCATTGTTATTGTTTTACAGTACCTTATTTTAGATCAATGCACTGTATAATGATTTGATCTGAATAAATGGCATGCAAGAGAAGCTTTACACTGTATTGTGCTACCAGTGACAATAAGAAGGCAATACCAACCAATGCCAGTTTATTGATTTGGAAGTCAGATGACTGATTCTAATAAACTAAGGTGATCAAGATGTTCTAATTCAAAAATGATCAAGACCCATCCAGGTTTGCATAGTGGAATGAATCCTCTCAGCTTTTCTCCTGGTAATGTCACAGGGGAAGGATTGTAGAAGATCCAAGGTTTTATAAAGCCACCTGTCGACACTCGTGCCAAAATGTTTGGAGCATAATACATGTGAAATTAAGCACAGTGCAAGGTAGTGGGATACCAATACCTACTACACTCACCCTAAAGAGGATAAGTACCACACCCACTGCCCCTGCTTTTGACATTGAATTGGAAAATCTAGGAATTTACTGCTTCTTTACATGTTGACAGGCTTCTTTTGAATAGCAAAATAAATTACTAGTCTGCAAGGTCATGAGAAAATCCCAGAAAATGCAGCAACCCAGTTCAAACAAGCCCAGATATAATTTGCAGCCTTCTTTTCATTTATTAAAAGGTCATGAAATTCATGCCAGGATGAATACTTGATCCCTGTTGTTTGAAGTTGCAGCTCTGTAAACATAAAACAGCAAGCAAACATAAAAATATAGCAAATACTGATCAATCTGGGCCATAAATAATTACTGGTAAGGAAGAATGATATTGAGAGGCTGAGCGATCTAACTTACTGTACTTAGCAGCATAGAGTTATTTTACAAAAATTAGTTCCCTATTTATAATCAAAGAATAACGAAATCAGGCAGACCAAATTCTAAGTCAGACTATCTGTTAGTATTGACTGAGTTCATCACAATCCCAAAGGTTCAATAGTGTCCAGGGTAAGGGCTGGAACACTGAAAAGTACCATTCCCTGTTCAGCATCAAGAAACCTCTGCAAAAACGTGCAAAGATAGCAAGAAATGATAACTTTCTCATACTCAGCTTATCCCAAAGAGCTCTGTCAAGTACCTCACTATAAAGAGGTCCAGTCACAGTTGTTACAAGACAGTTATTTTCTATTCAGAGTTGTCTCATGAACAGTAGTGTCATGAATTAAAACTTTGTGGAGAGTTAACTATCATGGAAAATTGTCCAGCTTTATCTGCACTGAGTGATTTGTCATTATCTGAAGGGCCGGTGCAACATCAGTTTAACCCTTCCTCTTGCAAGCCCTGTGATGGAAATCACACCATCCTGACTCAACATGAGGGCAAGTGTATCACTGGACAATAATGACATTATTGTATTAGATTAAAACAGTACATTAAGTCATTCCAATAGTGTCTACTTATGGAAAATCTGCAACAAATTGCCAGTGAGGTGAGATATTCGACATCAATGTAATTGGAAAACTCATTTCCAGAGGAAAAGGGAAGGGTCTTTGCAAGAAAAGAGATCAAGATCTGCAGGATCAGTTAAAAGACAAATATTCAGCCTGTAGATTAAGAATGGTTGTTAAAATCTTGTGTAAATTTTCATGACAGTAAACAGAATTAAGCCAATAATTTTTTATTGGAGTAAGATTTCATTCAATTTAGCAGAAAATGGCACATAAATGCGACCAGGCAGCATATTTGGAGGCAAAAGAATAGCCAATGCTTTGTTTTGAAACCCTGCAACATGCTCTCAAGATTATGATACATGGTTTTATTTTGCTCCAGATTACAATACCTGAACCTAATGAATCCAATTTTGTGTCCCAATCATTTATAAAAAACAAAATAACTAAGTAAAAAAATTGATCCAAGCAAAATTAATATATTACATACAAGTTAAAGCAAACACTTATCATTCAACATTGATGAAAAACAAAAGATGCAACTTAGGAAAAAAATTCATTATAAAAGCATATTTTCTCAAAACTTCAAAACAAAGCAACGAATCCCATCTTTTATGAGCACATTCCTATCAGCCAACCTGCATAAATATTCTGATGTCCATGCTTGCATACTTGAGTTTTTAAAATGTATCATTACATAGTTGGTGAAATGATGGGCATAAAGATCACTCCATATAACTGAAATATAAAAGGTCTTCCTGGGTGCCTTTGGGAGACCTCAGACTGCCCAGTCAAATCTGTATCTGTGGAACAGCTGGACAAATCTAGTCTCCTCTCCGCTGAACCTATCGTTCAATTTTAGCTCTACCCTCATTCCAACTATTTCAGTCCATCGGTCACTGAAATGTTCAGCTATGCTTTTGTGATGCTTAGCGTAACTGGTCTAATCCTCTCCCAGCAAGCTCCCGTCCTCCAACAATTAATCTATTATTAATCTGCCCTTTCCTGTGCTAAACAGTTCCACTGGCCAATCTTCATCATCTCAATGACCTGCAATTGCTCCTGGTCCCTCAATTACAGACCTACAGTACTATCATTTCTTCCATCTCTATTACTCTTCCTCGATTTTAGCCACTCTTAAAAATATCCCACTCTCTTCGATGGATCACTTGGCCATTGACATACACTATTAGTCATTTCCCGAACACACCTGGACTCCGTGCTTCATTAAACCCTTCTGGCTCTCAGCCTACTGTCACTTCTTAAAGTGCACCTCTGACCAATCAAACTCCTGATTTTGCACTTGCTCAGTGACCAATAATTCCTTAGTATCTGAGAGGTACCTTGGGATTGTTTTCTTCATTCTTCAATAAACTGAGTATGATCTACCATGCTGTTATTCTGTCTTTTCACCCTAAATCTATACTCCAATGAAGCCAGACTGCTTTCCTCAGCTGAACATAAGGCCTCAGAAGCAAATGAGTTTGGCAACAGCACGCAGTTCCCAGGAGAACAGGCTGCCAGCTTAATCTGTGTCAGCACTGCTATGCAAATGGTGCTCAACTATCACTCACTTCACAATTCCACAGAAATGGCTGATGTGGAAAGGAAAGGGTTTCATAATGAAGTAGTAGTAGCAGTTTTTAAAGGCTCAGTCAAATCAAATTTCATAGTCAGCATCATTGTGCATCATACAACTGGAGTCTACTTTCAGAACAATTAACATTCAGTTACATTTCAAGATAATAACATACTGATCTCATTAAATCACCATTCCAACCCACAAATAAACAAAAACAGAAATGCATTTCTTTTTCACTTGTAGTTTCACCCACTTTTGCAGAAAAAGAGGAAATTGCAGAACTTTCTGAAACACAGTCGAGTACTTCCTTGACAAACTGATAATGAATGATTGGGGACTACACCAAATAGGGGCCTGTGCACAGTGAAGTTAACTATATGAGCAGCAAATTAAGCAGAATTCACGTCAGCCAGAATTGAGTCAAGGAACAATCCAGATAAAGGGCTCCAAGTATTCTGCATTAGAAAGGCCAAATCCTGTAACTTGATAAAATCTGAAAGCCACTTTGATTTCACTTGATCCCACAATACCCTAACACTATGGCTGAGAACTCCACCATGAACACTATAGATGGCTCGACCCAAAGCAGAGTTTAAAATAATCTGACACTGGAGAGAGGCAGAAATTTCATACACACTTTTCATTTCTTTTAAAATAAGGCTGCAGCAATTCTATGAAGTGGATACTTCCAAAAGATGAAAAAGAATGCCCAGCAAATTAATTACAGCTCTGCAGCTCTTCTTTAATCCTAAAGGATTCAAACGCTGTATATAATACTTTCTTATACGAAACAACAGCTGCTACTCACATTACTGAAATACAAGGCTGTTCCTCAGGCTAATTAAGGCCTAAAATTTTCTTTGGTTTATTCAGTCTTCTAATTGTGCTATTTTTCTATCATCCTACAACCACTAAGTATAGTTTTTGGGAAAAAGAAATGATAAATCAGAGCCATCTATAAAACAGTGATGCATTGGACCTGACTGTGCTTGATCCAACCTTGTGCTCACTAACCCCCTTGATGATCTCCATGGCAACATTAACCTTTTCACAACCCCTGGTTCAATTGATCCAAAACCCTCACGGCTAAAGCTGCCCTGTGAAGTATAATGGTCCATATGTGCCAACTAGGCCTCGGGGGCGAACCACAAGCTCCCCACCCACGATTGCCCTGAATGCCTTGTAACTTTACCACCAAAGGTCTTTTCCAACTGCTGTTACATGATGTTGAAAGTACACTGACAGTGAAAGATGGATAATTAAATATAAAAACATAATCAGTATTAATTAAAACAATTAAGATTTCTGAATGGAAAATGAATCCATTACCTGACCTTTTTTGTGCTCTTCTGCATTATTAATCTAATTTATATGTATGTATGTATGTAATTGTAATTTAGAGTTAATATATTGCACTGTATTACTGCTGCTGCATAATAACAACAATGCTTTGTTTTATGTTCTGCTTCATGAATGACTAGGTGATTAAATTAAAATGCTGACCATTATTATAAATGAATAACCTTGCAATTCTTTCCAAACTTGTTTGTGAATGCTATAGCACAAAAGGTAGAAATAATTTCTCAAAGAATTTTTATTGCGTTACTACAGTATGTTCACAACAGTAGTCTTATTTCATCTGAACCTGCCTCAGTTAACAGCATTAAGTAATTGACAGTGAAAAACCATTAAGTGCACTAAATATTCATATATTCACATTTTATTTACAGTTTCTAAGTTTCTTTTGTACAACTTTTGTTCAAAGATCTGAAGTTTTAATCTGAAGAATATTTATAGAGATTAGCAGTGAGTTCAATTCTCAAGAATGCAAACCACCCAATCAAGAAAGAATTGTTAAAAACATCTGCTTTGATGGTCCCAATACATGGTAGCTGCACCCATTGGGAAAACAGACACCACATCTGATGACTGTCCTTAACATCAACATATGAAAATTCATGGACTAGAAGTTAATTTTCCTATTTAAATTCCCAGCATCTGGAACACCAAGAGGTAATCCACTGTCCCAGCAAAGGCAGTGTTGTGTGCTGTCGGGCCAGTTGAGTACAAAATTTCTAGGTTTAATCCTCAGTTAGTTTTGAGTGAACTGAGCTTGGCAGAAGGATACTGAAAAGTATAAACCTGACGCTAATCCCCTGTTCAGTATAGTGATTCCAACTGGATTGAATGTGTGGATGATGAGTGACACCGTTGACATCAAGTCAGAGTGACAAGCTCTGAAAAGTTCAATATTGCATTAATTCACAGGACTTTTCTTGCACCTAGGGATAGATTTATATATCAGCAAATATCAGATCTGTTTAAAAAGAAACCAAAAAAACAAAAAATGAACAGAAGATTTTGTTTGGAGTACCTTGAAATAGCCATCTGCAATTGATGCTATTGTTCCTCTAATTCCCACGATCTTGGCTTCCCAAAAAAAAGACATAAATTTACCAGAAGCATCAAAGAAACCAAAATGAACAGACAGAATTTGCAAATTCTTTTTTTTTAATTGAAAGGAAAAGAAAGCCAATAATGTTTTGGAGGCCACCCACATTCTGTTTTCTCCCTAGATTTATAAACAGTTAAGTTCTGTTTTCAATAAGTTCTCAATAAAGTCAGACCAGTCAAGTCCACATGGCTGAGAAATTTATGTCTTCAAACAAAAACAGGGCTTAAAAAGCTGGATTGCATATGATGAGTCCAGAAGTGGTTTTATGATCTTAATTAACAATATAACCAGTGGAAATGAAAAATACCAAGTAACTTCATGCTTTTAGGCAACCAATATTAACATAAATATTTATCTAACCAAATATTTGAATATACTTTTGATGCTTTACATCTATAAAACATACTTATTATATACAAGTTTATTTTTATTTCATAGATACAGTGGAGAATAGATCTTTCTAGCCCAACAAGCCATACCACCCAGCAACCCAAGTATTTTAACACTAGCCTAATCATGGGACAATTTTCCTGGCCTACCAACTGGTACGTTTTTGGACTGTGGGAGGAAACCCAAGCACCTGGAGGAAACGCGTGCAGTTCACAGGGAGAACATACAAGCTCCTTACAGACAATGCCAAAATTGCACTCTAAACTCCAGAACGCTCTGAGATGTAACAGTATCATGCTAACCACTACACTACCATGGCACCCTTATAATGTGCATCTCTGTTGAGAAGTGGGGATGGGATTATGAGTGGATTGAAGAATATCCATGTAATTAGTGGATAGCAACAACATGCACACAAAATTGCATTAGAAACAGAAAGCAGGTGATGTTAACAGGCTCCTGAGTGCCTATAGGAAAATTATTTCTCTTCTTGAAGTACAAAAATGATGGAGACTTCAGAGAAATAAAATTATCAAAATTTACAGTCGCCAAAAAACTCTGAAGTCTAACATTGAATAGATTACTAACTTAGTTCCAAAGTAAAACAGGCAGAAGAAAGTATCCGTAAACTTTCACTATTTGCACTAGAATTATATTAATGAAATCAAGCTTATGGATTTCCTCCAAGTGCTCTGAATCCTCCCTAAGAAGTGAGATTTAGAAGACAAAGTGGCCGCTATTAAAATTGCCTTGTGCGTTGGTTGAGTGGTAGAGGCTGGGAATGTGGGGTGAGCAAAATGGGATTAGCGTAGGCTTACAGTAAATTCATAAACATGATGCGCCATAGTGTCTAGGCTATGTGGCTCTATGATCTTAAAAAAATGTCATCCCTTTTCCTGTCTGGGGTGGTTAAGTACCTATACATCAATGAGGAAGAAACTTCACAAAAAACAAACAGAAGAATTTTCACAACAGTTCAGAAGAGGTTACGGCATTGAGATAAATGGTTAAATCAAAAAGATGAAAAATCATCTCTTGACTAGTTAGTGCAGGTTTCTAATATTTATCCAACTTAGTTAATTTCATAAACATTAAAATGTTATTTAAAGCTCCACTGACTATAATATCAGGCCAGCCAAAACAATAATTATAATTAATATGCTTCATTCCAAACACACGTTTCCACAAACAGAAAATTTAAAAGTTTTTTTTTGTAATTCAAATGTTTATTATTATTTATTCTTATTTTACAAAGCTATTGCAGAATCTAGTTAAAATTTCAAAGCGTTAATTTAATTTTCAAATGCCAAAATCAATTTCAAACATAACACACAAGCCTTAGAAATGCATATTGAGTAAGGTTACCAGACAAAGCAGAGCATATCAATTGTGGAGGAAAACAAATTGGCAGAATACCTTACGGAATCAAGCAATTTCATATTTTGAAATTAATTCAGACTTATAGGCATCACTGGCTAACATTTACTGCCAAAAACTTAACTGCACTTTAAAAGTCATTCTTAAACTACACCTCTCATAGTAAATATTTATTTGCAGGATGTGCTCAGCGAGGGCCTCTACGACGTGTGATATATGTGTGGGGTGTGTGACACTGGGGGGATCTCTGGAACAGAGGTGATTTCAAGTGCCTACTTGTTCCCATGGTAAAAGTAGCGGTTTTAGTAGATACTTTAGAAGAGCCCTTGGAAAGTTGCTTGAGTCACGGCAAACAGTACCTCTACCCCTAAAAGTACTCACCACCTTGAAGGTTTTCATGCTGTATTGATTTATAACATCGAATCACAGTGGATTTAATTTGACAGAGTTGATGACAACTTTCATTACCTTACTGCAAACTGTCGAGACACTGATCAGTTTGATTGGATTTGAATTCCTTTTTGTGAACAGGATGGTTTTTACACAAGACCGGACAGATGCCAGTGATATAAATGTACTGGAACCGTTAATCAAGCTTGTTGTGCACCACAGCTTAGTGTCCTCCAACTCACTGTGGAGTGATTTCAATAGGCTGCAGGGATCTCTTCTGTGATGCCAGGGATCGAAGAAATCTACTCTGCACTCCTATCTGAAGGCAATTCCAAATATTTCACCATCGCGTTTGTTCTGAATTGCCAAATATCATCTCCAGGTAAAAAATGTTTTCCTTCTGTTCAATGGTTCACCAACATTCTTGTTTGGACACAGTAAGATTGTGGACCTTTGATCAGATTCATGAGTTAACAGCTCATTAAAGTGTAACAACAGCTTACCATTCCTACAGGATGCTACCCAGATATAGTCATATTTACAAATCTACACCAGCTTTATGCACATCCTGTGCTAATCCAGACCGGTATTGTCGCATTCATCATTAAATCAGGGTCGGACTCTTGCTGATGTTGTGGCTTGTTTGGACATGGTGTAAAGACTGTGCTGCTATTGATTTTCCAAACTGACGGTGATCCAATTCTTCCCATTAGATACATCCCGTTCTATCCATCAGAGTACGACGGTAGTTCTACCTTGCAAAGTCATCTTCACTGACCACTGGGGATTGTATGTACTATTGTTATTATATGTGCTGAGTGTGACTGTATGTTCTGTGTTAATGTACCATGGCTCTGGAAGAATGCTGTTTCATTTAGCTGTATACACGTAGTTGGTTGAATGACAATTAAACTTAAACTTGGACTTCAACTTGAAACTACCTGTGCAAATCATCACTCCAAGACATTTCACAACAATCTACAATCTCAGTGCCTATTCCACGTGACATTAAAAATGAGGTAGCTGCATTACATCAAATGAGACAGGCTTGTAGGAAGTTAATCAGCTCTTTACTTGCTCATTTACCTCTTGATGGCATCACACTTCTACACTTCAAGGATGTCTGGCACCAATGTTGAGGCCACACCTTCTCAACTGTGTTCTAAAATCTTATCACTCAAACGCATGTACACGTATCCTGCAGGTGAGAGATAGGCCCAGGAACAGTAATGGAGGGACCTAGGATACCTGCTTAAAGGTAACCTGAGGGCATAATCAATGTTGTAGCAAGGCTTCAACAACATCTCTCACATTATCAGAACATACACAGACATTAACAAAAAGGACTCTGCTAAATTGATATAACTGAATGCATTTTAGCAAATCTGGTGATAAAGCTGAATGTAGCTTTATACTCATTTAAATTGCAGAACTCCTTCAACTAAGTGGCAATTAAGATGCAGTCACATTGCTATGGTCAGTTCACGTTTAGACTCGAGTTGGCAAGAACAGTCCCTTTCTACTGTGCTTCATCAAACCAATTGTATGTTCAGAACTTATATTTTTAAATGTCATCACCATTTGTCGTCCACTTTTTAAATTTTCTTATTTAATTAACTCCTGGTGTCTTAAATTACTAGTCTAACAATGCGACCACTGTACCATAATGCCCCAAGAGCAGTATTGAAGAGTTGCTGGTAAGCTAGTTAGGGAGATAGTTACTCCATAACAGGAAAAAGAACATGGGAGAAAGAATCCAGAACCCAAAGCAAAAATAATCAGTTTCATATTAATAAGCAACCCAAAAAAAATCTCCTGTGGAAAGGATCGTATAAACTATGTGCCGTATCTCTCCCTCTCTCATACACAAAACTAATTTACTACACAAGTGTTGATAGTTTTTGCTAAAGCTAGAAAACTGAAGAAATTATTTTGTCTTTTATTTGTATCAGCGAGGAAGTACAGGAGCATTAAGAGTCACAATCAATGTTTCAGGAAGAGCTGCTTCCCTTCGGCCATCTGATTCCTGAACAGTCCAAGAACCCACGAACACGGCCTCACTATTTTGTTCCCTTTGTTAACCATTTATTTTTATATATTCTTAATGTCATTTATAGTAAATTTTAAGTATTACACTGCACTGCTGTTGCATATCAATTGATTTCACAACATGTCAATGATAATAAACCTGATTCAGATTTTATACTGAATTTATTACATACTGCAAAAGATTTTCTTAAGATTTTTTTTGATTTATTCATTCATAGGATGTGCACTTGCTGTCAAAGCTGGTGTTTATTGCCCTTGTCTAATTGTTTCTGAACTGATGAATAAGTTGAGAGGCAATCATGGTAGTGATCTGGAATCAAATACCGCCACAGCAATTGAGGCTGAAGCTCTTGGTCACTCTTACCTAGATACAGTGGTGCCAGAAAATTTGTGAACACTGTCGAATTTTCTCTATTTCTACATAAATATGACCTGAAATGTGATCAGATCTTCACACAAGTCCTAAAACTAAATAAAGAGAACCCCCAATTAAATAAATAACACAAAAACATTATACTTGTTCTTTATTTATTGAGAAAAATGATCCAATATTACATGTACTTGTTGGGAAAAGTATGTGAAACTCTTGGGTAATGCCTTCTACAAAAGCTATTTGGAGTTAGGCATTCCAAACAATAAGATGAGATTGGAAGTGTGGGTTGTGGAAGTGCCCTACCCTATAAAAATGACACATAAAGTCAGGTACTGACAGACCCTGCTCTTCTCAAGAAAGATCTGTTTATGTGCACTATGCCTTGATCTTATACATCACTGAGGATCTCGCATGGTCTGTACATACTGGCTGTGTGGTGGAAAAGGCACAACAGCACCTCTTTCACCTCAGATGGTTGAAGAAGTTTGGTATGGCCCCCAAAATCCTAAGAACTTTCTATAAGGGCACGATTGAGAGCATCCTGACAAGCTGCATCGATCTCTGGTATGGGAACTGCACTTCCTTCAATCGCAGGACTTTGCAGAGAGTGGAGTGGACAACCCAATGCATCTGTTGATGTGAACTTCCCATTATTCAGGACATTTACAAAGACAGGTGTGTAAAAAGGGCCCGAAGGATCATTGGGGACTCGAGTCATCGCAACCACAAACTGTTCTAACTGCTACCATCCAGGAAATGCTATCGCAGCATAAAAGCCAGGACCAACAGGCTCCGGGATAGCTTCTTCCACCAGGCCATCAGGCTGCTTAACTCAAGTTGACACAACTGCATTTCTATGTTATATTGACTAACATGTCGTACATATTATTTATTATAAATTACTATAAATTGCACATTTAGATGGAGACGTAACAAAGATTTTTACTCCTCACGTATGTGAAGGAAGGAAGTAATAAAGTCAATTCAATTCAAAACATCTTTCCGAGTACCTCAGAAGAAGAACTGTAGAGATACATGAAGCTGGAAATGGCTATAAAAGCATGACCTGAGTGCTCATCAATCCACAGTTAGAGAAATTGTCTCCAAATGGAGGAAACTCAGTACTGTTGCTACTCCCCCTAGGAGTGGGCATCCTGCAAAGTTCACACCAACAGCAATGCTGAAGGAGGTGAACAAGAACTCAAGCAAAAAAACCTGCAGAAATCTCTAGAACTTGCCGAGGTTTCTGTTCATAGGTCCACCATAAGAAAAACACCAAACAAGAATGGTGTTCATGTAAGGACACTCTGAAGGAAACCATTGTTCTCTAAAAAAAATTCCTACACACCTCAAGTTTGCAGAAGACCACCTAAATGTTCTACAACGCTGCTGGGACATTGTTCTGTGGAAAGTTGAGACAAATGGTGAACTTTCTGGCAGAAATGCACATTGCTATGTTTGGTGGAAAAAGGGAACTGCAGACCAACAGCAAAACCTCATACCACAAACATCATAGTTTGCGGCTGCTTTACTGCCTCAGGGCATGGGCAGCTTGCAAGCGTTGAAGGAACAATGAATTCAAAATTGTACCAAGACATTTTATCGGAGAATATCAGTGTAGCAGTCTGTCACCAGGAATTTAATTAGAAGATGGGTAATGCCTCAAGATAATGATCCAAAAGACAACAGTAAATCAATAACAGAATGGTTTAAAAAGAAGAAAATTCATGATTTGGAATGGCAGAGTCAAAGTCCTGATCTTAATTCTATAGAAATATTGTGCAAGGACCTGAATAAGCAAGGAACCCCACCAACATCACTTTTGTAAGGAGGAATGGCCTAAAAGACCTCCAAGTTGATGTGTAGGTCTGATCAACAGTTACCAGAAATGCTTGGCTGAGGCTATTGCTGTACAAGGGGGTCACACCAATTATTGAAAGCAAAGGTTCATATGATTTCCAACAAATACATGTAAAATTTTGTATCAATTTTTCAATAATTAACAAGTATACATTATTGTGGTATTTATTTAATTGGGTTCTCTTTATCTAGTTTTAGGACTTGCGTGAAGATCTGATCACGTTTGAGGTCATATTTATGCAGAAATAGAGAAAATTCTACAGGGTTTACAAACTTCCTAGCACCACTATAAACCTGAATTGCAGACTTACTTTGATACCTGTATTTAAATTCCCCAGATGTTATGGTAAAATCTGAACACGCTCCTGAACAAGGACTTGGGTTAATCTTCTAATTTATTGACTTAACAAGTGGTGCTACTATACCTATCCACCATCTTAATTTCAGATACCACACTTGAAGGCCACTGACATCCTCAGGTTTAAAAGGCAAAAGGCAGAGGGGAAGGAAAACTTAAGCTTCGACTCCAAATGACTTACATTAATGCCTGTGGCAAATTGGAATGAGGCTGGGTGGTCACAATATGTTCCATTTAACTGATCCAGTGGAAACTGTAAAGTACTGAATTGAGGATGTTGCCATGGAAGAGGATGATCAATTAATCTGGTGACCTTGAAGCAGTGGAAAATATATATATTTTTTGTATCATGGCCGTAATCTGCAAAGCCCTCTTTTTGATCATTTAGAGGGGCGAGGAGCTCTGCAATTATGGGGAATATGAAAGGATAGTTTAATTTTACATAATGCCATGGAACTGAAACCACAATCGAATGGAAAACGTTTTATATGTGGTGAATAAAGAAAACTAAAGAAAACTAAAGAAAACTAAAGAAAACTATGAACCAGGAAGCTTAAACACTTCAAAAGAAGGAAAAAGGTTCATGAAGCAGACTCCGTAACTTGCTATTCACAAAAAAAACTTACCAATTTTCTTCAGGTACATTGCTTCCATTGTTTCTTCACTTTCCCATCTATTTCTAACACATTCGCCAGATTAACACACTTGCTATCATCTAGCATGACAGCACTATCCAATATTAACACTTACCAGTCTCCTGATTTATGGTGAAAAAACCTTGCGGATTGCCACTGGTAATTTTATAGCTCAGCCTGTCACTTGATCTGGAATCTGGGTCAGACGCTTCGATCTGTACAACGGACACATCTTTGGGAGAGTTCTCCATGACTTCAGGGTAATAAACTGGCCGAGATGTCTGTGGAGCATTATCATTAACATCCTCAATTTCAATATACACTTCGATGAAGGAGAAGAGAGGTACAACTCCAAGATCAGTGGCATACACTGTGAGCCAGTAATATGAAGCAGTTTCGTGGTCCAGAAGATCTGCTGTCCTAATTATACCTGCACAGGGAACAGAAAAAGTAATGACGCATTTAATGTACTGAGGAACGCTAGGCTGATAACAATACTTCTAAGGAATATAGTAAAGCTTTTATCTGTTTAATTACACAGCTTTTATACTGATATTTTGCTAAAGTTTGACAATTATTTGTAGATTCTTCCCTAGTTTAGAATCCACATTATTAAGAAATCAGTAAAAATCTGCATTTAATAGTTGTTCAGCCTTCTTGGCCTCACATAAAAAGATAATTTAAATATTTTTCACATATCTTTCCCCTGAAATAGATCCAAGTTAATTAAAGTGAGATTTTCTGAGATCAAAGGAAAATTGAAGGTCATCTGCTGCTCGGATAACAAACAAGCCAAAGTGCAGCCGAGAAAGATAAGCATATTGCACCTGAAAACAAGATTGATGGATGGCGGGCAAGTACCAGGTGATGGAGGGGTGAAGATGAGAAAGTGTTGGGAAGAGAGTCACGAAGAAAGATCTGAACCCAGACAATATTCCACATTCAAAAGTGTTGGAAAAGGCAAATGATAAATTTAATATTAAATCAACCTGTCAGTTGAAAGGAGATATTCTCCAAAGAAATCACCCAATACACAGTTGGTTTCTCCAAATCAGAAGAAACCACAGTAAGAGCACCAAATGGAACATACTAAATTAGCTTTCCAAAACAAACTGTTGTTCACGCTCAAAGATACAGGACTATATGCTGAGGAGCGGACTGAAGCTCTACAAAGTCACAGTTGGTTACATGAAGGAGGTTGGACTTAAGGCCTAAACACAAGTTGTTCTGCAGATTCAGGAAATCCAAAGCAACACACACAAAATGCTGAAGGAACTCAGCGTCTCAGGCAGCATCTGTGGAAATGACCCCGAGTTTCAAATTGCCATCAACTTAACTGCTTATTTCAGTCCCATTCCAACAATCCCCAAAGCAAGCTCAAGGAACAGCCAGTGATATAGCTGGAGTGGAACAAATAATCAAGCTTGTTATGGACCACAGCTCAGTCACCTCCAATCCACTGTGGATCGATCTAAATTGGCTACAGGAATGACTTCTGTGAGGCCAGGTATCTAAGAAATCTACTCTGCACTCCTGTCTGAAGACAGTTCCAAATGTTTCACTCGTGTGTTTTGTTCTCAATTGCCGGATTTCACCCCCATTGAAAAATCTCTTCCTCTGCTCAACGGTCCACCAAAATGCTTGTTTGGATAAAGCAGCTTTGTGGACCTTTGGTCAGATTCATGAGTTAACAGCTCACATAGCTTAACACTCCCACAGGATGCCACCCAGATTAAGTCATATTTACAAATCGACACCAGTTTTAAACACATCCTGCACTACACCAGACATGTATTGTTACAGTCACAAAGTGGAACCTCTGAACACTAATATTTTCAGGTTGTATATTTTTGTTTTAATTTTCTTTCTTCCCATGCAGTTCACTCCCATGTTTTAGGTCAATTGCTCCCTTGTTTGCTTTGACCCAACTCCGCCAAGGATGACCCAAGGCCCAACAACAAGAGGAACCGGGTCGGGCATGGGGCTAGCAACCCCATCGCATAAAAACCCAGTGCTACAGAAGCTCCGGAGACCTCATCCCTGGGAGAGGAGGGATCTTCAAGGACGGCCTACACCTCGGAACACTTAAGGGACTGGTCCAGCAGCGAGGACCCTAGCAAGCTGCTGTCGGTGGACTATGCCTCAACGGTGGTAATGAGTTTATGTCAATAAGTTGCTTTCATCTGTAACCACTCCCTATGTTCCCTTCACTTCACTGCAAAATGAAGCACACTCGTTTTCTCACTTTCCTAGTTGTGAAGGGTTCTTCCCCCCCAACAGAACTGTTAATTTTTTTTTGATCCGCAGTATCTATAGCTTTACTGCTCTAACTATGAGGATTGTTTGAAAATGCATCACTCACACTATTAAAAGGTTAATCTGCATCACTTTAACATAAAAATCCTGTAATGCAAAAACAGGATTTTGCATTAGGATCTCAGCAGGCAGTAAAAATACGCTTTTCACTTTGCAGTTATCATGCAGCTGTTTTGAATATTTTTCAGGGAAAGGCAAGAAAAATTACTTTAATACATCAGTTATAATTCAGTGTATTGTCAGCTTATATAATTATTTAGTTGTCTTGCAACTACTGTGTTTTATCTGCAGAAGTCGAGGTGTATTTTCATGCAGATTGAAACTGGCCCAAACTAATTATTTTAGGAAACAATTCTATTGGGGAATTGTTGGGGAGCATTAGCCAAGCTACTGTTGTAATGTAAATAAACAAGAATTACATTAGAACTTCAGCATTTGAATGCAGAGGGGTTTTTATTTTGTCCTTGGGGCATACAGAATACTTTCAAGAAAGTATTTTGCTCTCCGGAGAGAATGAGGGCTCAGCTGTGGAGATGCATTGGAATTAAATATACTCCAGACTAGGTAGACAGCAGACCAGTCCTCCCGAGAACATTAGGAAACTAGTGGAATTTTATCATTATCTTCATGCTTATTTCCAGATAGATGATCAATCATGATCTTATTGAATAGTAGAGCAATTTTGAAGGGCTGAATTAATTAACCCTCTTCTATGCATCATTTTTTAAGCATGCCACAATCATCAATTTTACTGACTTTCAAGTCATGACAGAATGAATTGTGGGATGAAACTCAAAGTGGTTTGCAGCTAATTTGATGACATACAGCCTGCAAGGAAGTAGTGGGTACCGCACAGTCCAGCACCAGTAAAGCTCACCACAGCACTGAGCACTACATGGATCATTGTCACTGCTGAAAATTGATGGCTCCTCCATTGAGATCGTTAAGAGCACCAAATTTCCTGGTGTTCACTTGGCGGAGAATCTGACCTGGTCCCTCAACACCAGCTCTATTGCCAAGGAAGCCCTGCAGCATCTCTACTTTCTGCGAAGGCTGAGGAAAGTCCATCTCCCACCCCCCATCCTCATCACATTCTACAGAGGATGTATCCAGAGCATCCTGAGCAGCTGCATCACTGCCTGGTTCTGGAATCACACCATCTCGGATCGCAAGACCCTGCAGTGGATCCTGAGGTCAGCTGAGAAGATCATCGGGGTCTCTACAGACATTTACACCACACACGAATAGAAAACTGGTTGGCAGATAGAAAGCAAAGGGTAGCGGTGAATGGGTGTTTCTCGGAATGGCAGGTGGTGACTAGTGGGATGCCACAGGGCTCGGTATTGGAACCACAGCTGTTTACCATTTACGTTAACGATTTGGATGAAGGCATTGAAAATAACATCAGCAAGTCTGCTGATGATGCTAAGCTGGGTGGCGGTGTGACATGTGATGAGGATGTTAGGAGAATTCAGGGTGACTTGGATAGGCTGGGTGAGTGGGCAGATACTTGGCAGATGATGTTTAATGTGAATAAGTGTGAGGTTATCCACTTTGGGAGTAAGAACAGGACGGCAGATTATTATCTGAACAGTGTAGAGTTAGGTAAGGGAGAAATACAAAGAGATCTAGGAGTACTTGTTCATCAATCACTGAAGGTGAATGAGCAAGTGCAGCAGGCAGTGAAGAAGGCTAATAGAATGTTGGCCTTTATTACAAAGGGAATTGAGTACAAAAGCAAGGAAATCCTCTTGCATTTGTACAGGGCCCTGGTGAGACCACACCTGGAGTATTGTGTACAGTTTTGGTCTCCAGGGTTAAGGAAGGACACCCTGGCTGTAGAGGAAGTGCAGCGTAGATTCACAAGGTTAATTCCTGGGATGTCAGGACTGTCTTACGCAGAGAGGTTAGAGAGACTGGGCTTGTACACACTGGAATTAAGGAGATTGAGAGGGGATCTGATTGCAACATATAAGATCATTAAGGGATTGGACAAGATAGAGGCAGGAAATATGTTCCAGCTGCTGGGAGAGTCCAGTACCAGAGGGCATGGTTTGAGAATAAGGGATAGGTCATTTAGGACAGAGTTAAGGAAAAACTTCTTCTCCTAGAGAGTTGTGGGGGTCTGGAATGCACTGCCTTGGAAGGCAGTGGAGGCCAATTCTCTGGATGCTTTCAAGAAGGAGCTAGATAGGTATCTTATGGATAGGGGAATCAAGGGATATGGGGACAAGGCAGGAACCGGGTATTGATAGTAGATGATCAGCCATGATCTCAAAATGGCAGTGCAGGCTCAAAGGGCCGAATAGTCTACTTCTGCA
Organism: Hypanus sabinus; assembly: GCF_030144855.1. Lineage (NCBI taxonomy): Eukaryota > Metazoa > Chordata > Chondrichthyes > Myliobatiformes > Dasyatidae > Hypanus > Hypanus sabinus. The sequence goes on along the minus strand of NC_082719.1, from coordinate 61,573,313 downwards.
CCTATTGTCTATTGTCACACTGAACCCGCAAAACTAACAGTATTGTGAAGGACCCCACACACCCCTCATACAAACTCTTCTCCCTTCTTCCATCTGGCAAAAGGTACCGAAGTATTCAGGCTCTCACAACCAGACTATATAACAGTTTCTTCACCCAAGCCATCAGACTCCTCAATACTCAGAGTCTAGACTGACATCTACATCATTTATTATTATATTGCAATTTGTCCTCTACTGTGTCTATTGTCTTGTTTATTAATTATTGTACTGCCCTGCACTGTTTTGTGCACTTTATGTAGTGTTGTGCAGGTCTGTAATCCAGTGCAATTTTTATGTTGTTTTACGTAGTCTAGTGTAGCCTTGTGATGTCTCACATAGTCTAGTGTAGTTTTGTGTTGTTTCATGGGTCCTGGAGGAACGTTGTTTCGTTTTTAGTGTGTACTGTAGCAGCAGTTTATGGTCAAAATGACAATGAACTTGACTTGAAAGCAGTATCCATCATCAAAGACCCCCACCACCCAGGCCATGCTTGCTTCTTGCTGCTGTCATTAAGAAGGTGGAAAAAGGAGCCTCAGGACCTACATCACCAGGTTCAAGAACAGTGATTTCCTCTGAACTAGCAGGCTCTTAAAACCAGAGGGGATAAGTTCATGCTCCTATCACTGAACTGGAATCACTTTCAAGGACATTTCACCTTATTTGTTTATGACTATTACTTTTCTTCCCTCTTTCTCTTGTATTTGCATTTTTTTGTTTTGCTTTCACATTGACTGTTATCTATACGTTTGGTTGAAAGGTTTATTTTATTATCAAAGTATGTATGCAGAATACAACTCTGAGAATTGTTTCCTCCAGATAGCCACGAAACAAAAAAAACCATGGAGGTCATTGAAAGAAAAGACATCACCCCCCCCCCGCCCCCAACACATGAACAAAAACGGAACAGAAAAATTAAACTCACAAACCCCAAACCCCAACCCCCCCCACAAAAAAACTAACATATCAGCCACATGGGGAAAAAAACAGCAAGAGTAATATCAAACCCACAAACCCCTCTCTCACACACACAAAAATCTAACAGACCACCTGTGCTGAAAAACACCAACAGGAACATCAAATCCCAACCCCTCACTTGCACAAAAAAACTAATGTTATCACCCCACCGGGAAAATGGAAACAAAGACATCAAATCCCAACCCCCAACATGCCAATCGGCAACAAGAAAGAAAACACAGAAAACTTAAAGAGTTGGATGTGGCCCTTCATTAGTCTTGTCGTGTTTCTTGTATTTACTGCAATTGCCTGTAAGAAAATTAATTTCAGGATTGTACCTATCTATATACAGTATATACACACCCACACACAAGAAAAAACATTTTAAACTATAAAACATTTTTCATATTAAAAATAACCATGGCATTAAATTGAGCCTGTGAAGTGCTCTACTTCAGTCACTATAGCTAATTTCCTTTAATATACTGTACATCCTGTGGTAAGGTGGAGTTCATTGCTACAATCCAGGAATGTGATTAGTTTGGTTTGCAGTCTAAAACAGAAACAGGCAAGTCTGCAGTCTGAGCAACAAGTCCCAGAAATAGCTTGAGGCCCTGAGAGTGGATCAGGCAATTTAGCTGCTGCAGTAGATATCCAATATTGCAGAATCCACAATGTGACCATATAAACAGGACCTTAGCTTTGAAGGAATTTAAAAGAGATATTGTCCAGATTACTAATCATTTGGTTTCATAATATTTCTATGACTTAAAATGTTATGACATAACTGTCTCTTTTCCTTTATTGTAAGACAAGTTAAACACAGTTCATTGGATGTTTAAAGTAATTAATTAGAATGAAAATAGAGAAAGCAAATAAATATTAATTTACAAATATTTAAATATAATGAAAAAGTAGATGTATGATAGATGCTATAGCTAGGGCTGATTCACTCCTTTTTATTACCCAATGGTGTAAATGAATCCCTCATCATCCACACTTACTGCTAGCTACATTTAACAGCAGCTCCCCCAGCTCCACCTAGTTAAGCACATTTCTCCCTGGCTCGACTAATCACTTCTGGAGTTATTGGTCCTTTCAAATTTATCTAATTGCCTTCGTGACCACTGGAGCCAAATAATGTTTGGAATCTGATTTCAGCAGCAACAGTAGTCTAAAATTTATAAATAATATATCATGCCAAGATCCAAGAGTACATGCTTGTGCCAAAACTACCGAACCACAGCTCCACTCTGGGTAACAGTAAAATGTAAAGGTTGACATACAACTCCAAAACATCTTCACTTGGTTAAAAATCCTAGTTCCTAAATAATTATAAGCCAAAGGAAAACAGTCAAATAAATATAACCAGAAGCTCCACAGAGTCATTGTATCAAATTGTCAGTCTCAATAGCAGACCTTGTTCCAATTTTAGGTACAAACAGGCTCAAGGACAGCTTTTACCCCAATGTTATTAAAACTATTAAATGATTCCCTAGTATGATAAAATGGACAGTTGGTCTCACAATCTACCGTGTTATGATCTTGCATCATATTGTTTACCTGCAGTGCATGTTTTCCATAGCTGTTACACTTTATTTTGCATTCAATAATTGGTTTACCTTGCACAACCTGAATGCACTGCGTAATAATTTGATCTACATGAATAGTACGCAAGACCAGCTTTTCACTATAGCTCAGCCTATAGTGGCAATAATAAACTAATTCCATTCCAAGGTGCTTAAATTCTACCTATGGTCCAATTTTAGGGTAATAAATGGAATCTTGAAAATGCAATATTAAGCAACTTACTAGATAGTCTCTGAGGTAAAATATAAATGAATGGCCATTTTTTATATTATGTGAAAAGAACCAAGGCTACAAAATTAACGGTTACATAATACTAGCTTACATTGCAAGGTAATAAAGATCTTAATTCACTCTTTCCACAGCTCTGTGACCCCCTCACCCCATCCACTGAACTGCGAATGTTGAGATGTACTAAGGCAGCCTAAATCACCCTGTTTCCATGATATGGTGGTCATCTTGGGACAACTGGATAAACATATTAATTTTTTTTTAAATAAGCAATCTGAATTTGTACAAGTGCATTGTTTGTGAAAGTATATTTTTAAGTCATTTTAATTAATTCCCAGGACAAGAAAAACAATTCTGAGCTGATCAGGATACAGTAGCCTGAGTCTGTTATATTTATTTTATTTTCAATTATCAAAGACTTCAGATACATGTCAGCAAGAAATTGTGACTTATGATTTAAAGCAGAGTGAAAAGTTAAACTCCCATTGGATCAATTACGTTTGATTCAGCTATTAACAAGAATTGTCTTGACTTTTTCCAAAAACCACTACCTTGTGAACAGCCAAGCATTTTAACCTTCCTGGTTACAGGTTCAATGTTCAATGGAAAAAATGCATTATAAACCAGGCATGAGCTGTATAGGTTTCGGAGGAGAGTAGCCATTTTCTGACATGTGTTACAAGCATGTTGCTCAGTCTTCTGCTTATGATATGTTTTGCTGGTTAGTAACCTTTCAGATATTTCTGCTTTAATTTTAGCTGGCAAATTATAGTGTTCTCTGAACTTCATGAGCCTCTGTATTTTTGACACTGGAAAATGTATGAAGTGAAAGATTCCTTTGTCGTCACGTGACACGTGCTGCACAACAAATCCAAGTAAAACTTCAATCCACTTCTCAAACATTAACAAAAGAAATTAAGTTACAACTTAAAAGCCTAATTGCAGACTATGTATAGAAAATACAACTTTTCAGTTATCTTAAAACTGAATAAATTTCCATCACTAGATATACGGCTTTTACCGTGACAAAACTAATGCTGTTGAAAGATATAACTATCTTCCCCTCTGTCAAGCTTTCTTTACTGTGTAACGAAGACTAAAAATACTGTTTTGCCCCGCTGTATTCACTAAGGAGTAATCACAATCAGACTTCACAATATTGTATTGGTTTTATGGCAAGTCCTTCACTATCATCTCTCTATGTTCTGCATTTCAAACACTAATCCAATTTAAAAGTTCAAAGTAAGTTTATTATCAAAGAACATATGTCACCATAAACAACGCCAAGATTCAATTTCTTGCGGGCTTACTAATCCAATAACTATAATAGAATCAATTAGGACAGACAACTAGAGTGCAAAAGATAAACTGTGCACATACGAAAAGAAAGAAAAAAAACATAATTAATAATTTTTGAGAACAGGAGATGAAGAGTCCTTGAAAGCAAGTCCATAGATTGTGGGAACAGTTCAATAATGGGGCAAGTGAAGTTATCCCCTCTGGTTCAGGAGCCCGATGGATGGGGGGCAATGACTATTCCTGAACCTGGACATGTGAGTCATGTGACTCTTGTAACATCTTCCTGATGGCTGCAGCGGTAAGAGGGCATGACCTGGGTGGTGGTGGAGAAAGTCTCACAGCAAGATGACTGCATATCCACAGCCACATTCCTTGTATTAGATGAAGGTTCAGTGGAAGAGACTCCTCGAGGTATGTATCATTTGCAGCTTACTTTCGAGTTTCAGTATTTTTGCCAACATTTGGAGCAAGGCTGAGAGGTCAAGGACAAATAGTCTTTCATCCATTAACTGGCTAACATTTCTAGTTTAATAAGTTTGCTTTTCTGCACAAGTTTGAAATATTAGTTTTGCATTTCTATTTCACCCCCGACCACTTTAATATTATTTTTCCTTGTGTTTTCAAGCAATGTTGCTATCCATCTGCCTTAAATCCTTTTATATCATATATTCGCTCAACAATTCAATAATGCTGAACCTCATCGTACTATTTATAAGAACATACGTTCTTTGCTTCCTTTGATAATTCACTTAAATCAATCAATCATGGTAACTATACCAGATCAGTTCCGCTGTTAACTCAGACGTTTTTTTTTATAAATCCTCAGCTTTATAATTTAGCTTTGTGATCACAAACCATAATTTTTTTGACTTACTGCATGGCAAATGTGGTTTGAAGGATATAAACAGATGGATAAACCTGGACACAAACTGAAATTACCTGTAGTTAAAATATTCCCTTCCTTGTTGCTATGTGTTGAAAACTCATTATATTCAAAGCAGAAATACTCCCATGTAACATATTATTCATAACCTCAAACTGAAAAGAATTGTAGCTCTCAGCTACAACTTGCTTTACCCTTAACTAATAGTTCACATAGAAAGCTCAGTTGATTTGACTGCAGTGAACCAACATAAATAATGAATTGTGAGACCATTTATGCTCATATTTCAGGTATTTGCATACCACTTAATTAAAATCACCATTTCCTAATTAAACTCTGATGTCAAGCATGGGACTCACTTCCTATTAATTCCAAGTAGCTGAGGAGACATCCAAAAGTTCTCCCCAATGCATTTCCCTAGCGTGATGTAAATTACCACATTAACAGGATTACACGGGATCAGATTCTGGCTCCAAGCTTTTGCAGGGTAGCGGAAGACAGCTTGATGTGTCATGGTTTGAAGCAACATTGCAGCATAGCAAACAAGCAATTCATTGGCAGAGTAAACAGCGGACACACTAAAATATGAATAGCAAGCTCAATTTGTTATTAAGGAAGATCCATACATAAGGTAGAAATAGTTGGGCTGACAAGGCGTTAGTGGCCATCATATATGGTTTCATTTGTTGACTAGCAATGAAATGGCGTATCATGGAAGGCAAGGAGCTGAAAATAGCATGGAGCATAAAATAAAAGCCAGGTTACAGGCTGGCAGCAATCCTCAGTTCTTTTATGAAGTTAGTTGACGCTGTTCTGTTCCTCCTTAAATTACATTTTTTTTTAAAAATAGATCAAAAGGTTTGCTGATTCTCGCCCCCCCCCCCCCCAAATTTATTACAGGATATTGTATCTGGAAACAAGTCCCGGGAACTGATTTTCTTTTAACCTGGATATTTGGCAGTAGAAAAACCAATTTGTTCTCTTTGGAAAGGTGAATTTACACAATATATCTCAATTTTGTGCAGATGTAGAATGGATAACGATCTGGCAATCTATTGAACGTGCTTTCCGCTGCACAAAATCATTATCCAGCCTATAACAAAGACATGACAGCAGTGTTGGTTTTACAATTACAGTGAACATAAACTGAGTGCCTGCGTTCAAATTAACTGTGAAGTGCAGCAAAGAAACATGCCAGGTTCCAGCAAGTTTCACTACGTTGACCACTCAGTAACAGGCTCTCATTTCATTCACCTTATTGCTACAGTATCACTACGAGCTGAAAAGTATGTGCTATGTATTTTTGAATAATATTCCCCTTACACTTCTAAATACAACTTGGTAATAGTTAATTTGTTTGTTGTTGTCACGCACACTGAGATACAGTGAAAACTTCATTTTGCATGCCTTCCATATAGATAATTCCAACATATAAGCACGTTGAGTAGGATAAAGGAAAAAGCAATAACAGAGGCAGAATATAGCGAGTTACAGGGAAAGTGTATTGCAGGTAGACAATGAAGTAGAAAAGCCACAACTTTTTGTAAGGAAAAGTCTTATAACAACAAAAGATGTCCTCAAGGATAGTGGTGCAAGACATCAAGCTTTTATATCTTCTGCCAGATAAAAGAAAGAAGACAGAATAATCTGAATGGGAAGAGTTTTTGATTACGTTGGTTGCTTTGCCAGAGCAGCAGGAAGAGTAGACAGAGTCCGTGGGAGGGAGGGTGATTTTCACGATGGAAGTAGCTGTGTCTACTACTCTCTGCAATTCTTTGTAGAGTAGATGTATCAAGCTAGCATGCTTCCCTATAGTGCATCTATAAGATTTGGGGAGGGTTAATGGGGACAAGTCAAGTTTCCTTAGCCTTTTGAGTAAGTAGAGGCACTTTGCATGTAAATTGTTGCATTGCTTTGATTTTTCGCTTCTCAGGCCACTTTGTTCAGTGCTCTTCCAAACTCAAAGAATATGCTGTATATTTGACAAACCAGAGTGAGCAATCCATGCTTTTACACTGGGACTGTAAAGAATGGGTGCATCCCTCATAGCATGCCTTCGTGGTGCTCTTGTAAATGATACTCAGCCAACAGAAGTGCACGTAACTCCAAATCTGCCCTTTCTTCACATCCATAGAGGATGCTTTCATGCTCATTCTGCCAGGCCTACCTGACGAAAGAGTTGGTTTTGTGAAAAAGAAAGTGACTCGTGTGACTCATTTGAATCACTGCACACAAAGTTTAGAACACACACATGTGCACGTTTACTGTGGCTAACCACCAGGCACTCAATATGGATCCAAGCCAAAACTGGGGAACCTGCTCATCCGCCAGCAATGTCTCACAGCTAATAGTCAATGGCAGTCCATTGTTCCTCCTTGGTTCTCAGTAGTGTTGACAGTTATTGCCTGAAGCTAGAATACCAAGCTACAGAATACAGAACAAAAGCAGATTTTACTTCTCCTTTTGGAAATTGAATAGATGTTAACTCTCTCCTCCAAAGTGATATGTCTGCTGACCAACAGAGGGTAAATGAAGCCAATGAAAAAGGTTTGCATTTAATTAGCCAAATTAAAACATTAGGTGAGATGGAGAGGACTAAGTGTTCATCTACTGTAAATAATGAATGTTACCTAACATGTCACACAAAATGCTGGTAGAACACAGCAGGCCAGGCAGCATCTACAGGAAGAAGCACTGTCGACGTTTTGGGCCGAGACAGTACTTCTTCCTATAGATGCTGCCTGGCCTGCTGTGTTCCACCAGCATTTTGTGTGTGTTGTTTGAATTTCCAGCATCTGCAGATTTCCTCGTGTTGTCACCTCACATGTATTCAAATACATAGAAAATTAAAATGAGTTCAGTCTTGCACAACTGTCAGGTTTCAGTAAACTACCTTAGATAAATTGAAGCAAATTATTTGATAATAATTGTGTCTGCATGCAAGAGTTACTGAAAGCCAACTACAAAGTTGCAGTTCTCAGCAGAATACAAACCTTAACTACCTGTAAGTTGCAAGCTATCAGTATTTATCGGAAAGGTTTTGATATTAAAATTTCAAATTAGATAATGACCACCCCCACCCAAAAAAAATGTTGATTTTTGCTTTACAATTAACTTTAATCACTAGCTAGAAGCATTGGTCAAATGTTTGGGACTACAAACTGGTTTTCCATCAAAAGCCCCTAAATATACTGTATGTTCTTTGGTCAATTCCATCTAAAACAAATATTAGTGCCAATTTGCTTTTTAATCTGTGCATGAGAACTACATGTTGATATTGATCACTGTTTTAAACCAAAAGCACCTTAAAAAACGATGTAGACAATAGAGTAGTTTGGAAAATAAACTACAAAGAACACTTGGGCCGAGTGCTCGAATGGCATAGACAGTTGAGAAATTAAGTTCAAGAACTACGTATCAGTGAATAAAAACTAATGGCTTTATTTCTGTCTTCTACAACTATCATAAAGATTATCCTGTACAGGAGGGTGAAGTGACTACTTGTAATATCTTGTCCATCAGTAACACAATTCCAATCATAATGATCTGATCTGATGAGGTTTACTCCTCCGGGGTTTCAGATCCAAAATCCATGTTATTTCCCCTTTCGAGAAAAATAAAACTTCACCTTTGTTGGAAGCACTTGCATTATCTGGCTTCTGTTGCCTGAACCAGATGTTGCACATCATGCCTCTAATTAGTCAGATTCTGTAGCAACATTTTAGATAATAGGTTAAAGCTGTGGGAACCATGAGACACAGCAGCATCCTTTTGATTTCAGATCATGTTGCTAGGCAATGTTTCTTAGTTTTATGACTTTGTTACAGGTTGTCTGGTTTTGAACAGAGGAAGTAAAGGTTTTCAATGCAAGATAACTTCAGCATACAGAGGGCCCTCCTTATCCGTGGGGGATTGGTTCCAGGACAACTCGCGGATACCAAAAAACTCAGCTGCTCAAGTCCCTTATTTAACCTGTCTCAGGTGGACTTTAGGACCTGGTGGAGCTCGGGACCCGCCGCCCGCAGTGTTTCTGTTCCATCAAAAACAATCACAATTAAAAATAAAGTGGAAATAATAAAGCGATCCGAAAGAGGTGAAACCTTATCAGTCATTGGGAAAACGTTAGGCTACAGTCGGTCAATGATCAGAACAATTTTAAAGGATAAAGTGAGAATAATGGAGCATGTAAAAGGCCCTGCCCCGATGAAAGCTACAATTATTACTAAGCAACGCTGTTTAATTATAGAAATACATATGTTTCTTAAGTGTTTTATATGCATAGAAAAGTAAAATATATACTATATAATAAGACAAACATTTGACTAACTGATGCTAAATAATACCAGATGTACCTGTTCCAATTTAGAGAACCTCCTCTTTTTTTCGATTCCCGATCCGCGGTAACCTATGCACATCCTCCCGAATACTTTTAAGTCATCTCTAGATTACTTATAATAACTAATACAATGTAAATGCTATGTAAATAGTTGTTACACTGTATTGTTTAGGGAATAATGACAAGAAAAAAGTCTGTACATGCTCAAACAACAAGTGCTTGTTTGAGAAGACAGAACTTCCAGGTTTTCCCGATCCACAGTTGGTTGAATCTGCGCATGCGGAACCCGCAGATAAGGAGGGCCGACTGTACAAGTATTCTGTTGTGATGGCCTGGTCACAAGTGCCTTAAGCTGTATGATACTACTTTAACTAAAGGCTAAGAAACACAGCTCCTTTAATACTTTTGATCAGCGACCCCAAACATGCTTCAGTGGTTCAGACAAACCAAAGCCACAATAGAGCTGGTAAAAGGTACAGAGTGTGATGCTTTTCTTAGACCAACTTGTATATAGCCAATTAAGTAGAATAAAAATACCAATTCCATTAATTCCAGCAAGTTTGTATCAATTACAACAAGCTATCTTTCCAATTCTATAACATTACAACATACTATTTACATTTTTGCAATTTATCTGTAATCCATGCTCTTAATTTGATTCTTTAATGTTGGGATTAAAGCCGCATTTCTCTGAAGCAATGAATAAACTAGAAGTTCCATACAGGTTTGAAACAATGTTGTAGAGTGCAAAGGAGTGAGTGAATGAGGTAAAATAAGTACATGGATGGGATGACCAAGGGGGACTATGGTCCAGGTGGGAGTAGGCAGAATAATAGTTCAGCATAAACTTGATGGGCTGAATGAGCTCTGTCTGTGCTGTAGTGCTCTATGACTATAAATCCAAGAATGAAAATTAACTAAGTTGAAATAGGTATACATGTGTGAGAAAAAAAAGTGAAAACATTACTGAAATCTACTGAAGAAAATTCAAGAGGCCAATAAAGATGCCTTCAACTGTTTTCAATTGTGTGCTTCCAAGACCTAAGACTCAGAGATGTCCCACTTGAACAATGACAGGACTAAAATAGAACATTAGGTACAACCCAGCTCAGAAGCAGAGGGGGAAAATCTCAAATTTACTTAGATCTCATCATTCAAAAGCTCAATGCCCTCCAGTGTATTCACAGTAATCTGAAAACAAACCAATTGAGATAAAGAATGGATAAAACAAAGGAAAGTTTAAAAACAAAGAGCAGGAATCACTGGTATCTCCTGCAGCTCAGATGATTAATTTTCCTTTGCTAGCAATAATGTTATACAGCAGTGAAATACTATACTTTAACTGTTTCCACATAGTTAGAATAGGAAAACTCAGAGAGAACGAGCCCAACATTTTAGCCCTTATAGCTCAAGTGCACCCAAGTTGGGCAGTAGCTCATTCAATAGCACAAAGTAACTCACTGTCTACATTAGTGAACTCTACATTGTGGCAAAAAAAAATTCTAACTCTATCAAGGATTTATTGTTAGAAGGCTGCAAGGCATAAATTAATACTCAAAACTGGTTTTGTATTATGTATGATCCGAAGTTCAATTTCTGTGCAAGCAAAAATGAGGAAACAAAGCAAAATATTGTTAATACTGGAAGTGAGAAATTTGTTTCTTCCTCCACAAATGCCAAGTAGTTTTAATACTTTTTCTTCATGGAAGGATGTAAAAGACAGCTGAAGAAATGAGGGTCTGGAATTGCAACTAAAATAGAGCCATGAAAATTAAATAAAACAAAATAGAAAATGAGGAGCACAAAATAACATTATTAGTCAAATACTAATCTTGCTTGTTTCAATAAGGATATCAAATGATAACATTAAAAGATAACTAAATGCAAAAGGAAGCAGTTCTTTTTAAAGCAGGTAGTGTTGCACACTCAGGTTTGAATATTATTCAAATCTGCAGGCGATTACTCTAGTAAATCTAAACCCAGCTATCCTTAGCACTGCATTTCTAGATCTTTTTGTTCCATCAACCTACATCTCAAAATATTCCAGTGCTGAGCCGGCTATTCTCTGTGCTGGTACTTGCCCTTGCTTATAAATGATTCTGATTAAGTTGCAACTTTTAAAAAGAAGAAAAAATAGAATGCATAGAACTTCTCTTTATATTCTTGTGTTAATGCCACAAAAATACAAGAATTACAGGAATTAATTGTTTAACTAATACAGAAAATAAAAATGAATAAGTGAGCACATAAAATATTGAAAATGCTCGAGTTCTGCTAAATCAGGGGTCGGCAACGTTTACCACTGAAAGAGCCACTTGGACCCGTTTCCCACAGAAAAGAAAACACTGGGAGCCACAAAACCCGTTTGACATTTAAAATGAAATAACACTGCATACAACGGTTTTTTTTGCCTTTATGCTATGTATAAACAAACTATAATGTGTTGCATTTATGAAATTGATGAACTCCTGCAGAGAAAACAAAATTACATTTCTGCATGCAACAAAAACATTTTGAACTCCGAAAAAAAGACGTTGGGTTGAAGGTTACTCCATAGTTAGCCTACCTTGGATCGAAGAATTAAAAGAAAGCGCGCACTGGCGGGTGTCAGGCATTGGCAGTGGTGATGTATATTAATAGCGATAAAAAACACGTTGTAGCGGTGTAGCGCTACACGCAGCGCTAAAATAAAGACACTGCAGTCAAAGGTAACTTTATTCGAACTAAACAGCCTTGATTTAAAGCCTCCCTCAACTCGTCCCCGTGGGCGCGGATGCTCCAAAAGACACGTACTCACAAACCCCCGTAGGCTATCTCCCTTAGCCGGAACGGTGGCTAATTGTGAGCCGGTTCGGATGTGCCAGGAAATGGGGTCTCCACAACATTTTTAGATTGTACAAGATCACCATAATCTTCAAATTTCGAATTACATTTCAAAAACTAACAAACTACGGGGAGCCACAGCACAGAGATCACATGCGGCTCCGGAGCCGCGGGTTGCCGACCCTTGTGCTAAATGGACAGTGGGCCCTGTGAAGAGTTTGTAAGCAAGCCACAGTCCCCATGTCAGGTACGGAAAACAATTGCTGGATTTAATATCATAAAAGTCAGTCGCATTGAATTTTAAAAAAATGATGTAATCAAAGATAAACAACAGGATTGCTACTGAATTCCACCAATTACTTCCAGACCAGCAGTTCTTTTGAAAGGTGGCCAGACTGAAGCTATTGTTGCCCATTTTCAAGCTATTATTGCAGCTCCAGTCTGTCCCCTGGCCACAGCACATTCCCAGCAAAAAAATAACAAGCTGCACATTGTTTTGTTCAGTCTAGCTAAATAAGTTATACTTTTTGCATTCTGAATAGAATTTATGAATTCAAATATTTATTATTTTGAATAAAATGAATGTCACATACAAAAATAACACATTTTTCCACATGTCCAAATGGACTAAGAGCAAAGACTCTGGTCTCCATTCAAATTCACAGAAACTTCTCTGGAAGTTTCACAATGGTCAAATACCCATTGACATGACTAAATTGAGAATGGCTCTTGACACTTCCAGTATCACAATGTTTAGTCACAGTCTGCCCTTTTTAAACTAAAGGAAATGAGGCAATGTGATAACTCCAGTTTAATAGTAAGCTTCATATGCAAACTGAACAAAGAGCAAACATGTCTAAGTTACAAAGACTTTGGACCTCATGGAACTACACTTACCAACGTGGTCAGATTTTACAGGTCACCCTGGCAGATGCTCCATCCTGCAGTTACATAATGAACATGAGATATTCCTGACTCTGTAAAGACTTAAAAGACTTCTATGCAAATCTGGAAAGCACCTCCCTTATTTAAAATACTAAAATGACCAGGCAAAGAATGTGAGTAGTAGATAAATCACTGATGTGAAACTTCCATTTTGCTTGATTTCTATTGCCCAATGTTATAGGTGCCTATAAAGTTCAAAGTAAAAATATTTTATCAAAGTGCATTTTGTTCCTCTGAGATTTATTTTCTTATGGGTAAACTCAAAAAATCTATAAAATAATAACCATAACAAAATCAATGAAAGACTACCCAACTTGGGCATTCAAGTAGAGTGCAGAAGGCAACAAACTGTGCAAATATAAAAAGAAAGAAATAATAAGTAAGCAATAAGTATCGAGAACATGAGATAAAGAGTCCTTGAAAGTAAGTCCATTGGTTGTAGGACAATAATGGTTTCAATGATGGGTCAAGTGAGCCCCTCTGGTTCAAGAGCCTGATGGTTGTGGGGTAATAACTGTTCCTGAATTTGGTGGTGTGAGTTGTGATGCTCCTATACCCTCTTCTGGATGGCAGCAGTGAGAAGGGAGCGTGTCCTGGAAGACGGGGGTCTCTGATGATGGATGCTGCTTTCCTGCAACAATGCTGTGTGTGGTTATTATGGCACCACTCATTCAGGTTTTACAATCTCCCTCCTAGTTGCTGATTCATCACCACTGTTGATTCCGCCTACAACAGTGATGTCATCAAACTGGAATATGGCATTGGAGCTGTGCTTAGCCACGGAGTCATTAGTGTAAAGAACGTAGAGCAGGGGACTAAGCACGCAGCCCTGTGGTGCACCTATGCTAATGGAGATCATGGAGGAGATGTCGTTAGCAATCTGAAATGACTTGGGTCCACCAGTGAGGAAACCTAGAATCCAATTACACAAGGAATTATTGAGGCCAAGGTCTGAGCTTACTGATTATTTTTGACGGGATGATTGTATTGGATGCTAAATATTAATACTATGGAGATTTTTCCACCCCACTGTTACTTCTCTTTACTCAGCTCTTCAACCTCCCCCCACCCGTACTTGGGACGGATGATACTTTTCTGCACCTATCCAAATGCTTGCCGGTTTCTTCTTCCTGATGCTGCTAATCACCGTGTCCAAGATACTTCCTCATCAGCACACTGTGCATTTACAGCAAAGCCTCTGGAAGCTTTGACTTCCTTCTTTTTAAATCACTATTAATGTCCAGAAAATGTGGAGAAACAAGGAGCCAAACTCCTTACTGCAGTGGTGATATTTACAGCTCTATTCACCGTATATGGATGATGCAAGTATTGCTTGCAAAAAAATACAATGATTTCAGTGATTTAAAAATTTAATATGATGTGACTATTTGATCATATTTTCTGCAACAATCTTTAATGATAGCAAATTGAAGAGCACAGAGCTTCATAGCGATTTTCCAGTTCTGCAACTGTGGCATGATGCCAAACTTACCAACAAATAAATGTTTGAAGATCACAGGCACACTACCTAGTGTTGGCAGCAGACAAGGTATTGTAATTTGTCTCAGTTATTGATCTGGTAAACTTATTTGGTTTCAATAACCAACTTACTAATACAGATCGAGCATAATTGTGGTCTAAATAAAACACAATTAGCATCTTGGCCAATCTAACACTTCAAAACTAAATTGTATGAACTGGCACTGCTTTGGAAAAGCATTATCTACCGACGGTGCTTTTCAAAGTTTCTGGGGCATTAGATAATTATCTAATCACTAAAATAGTCCACAGAAATTTAGACACAGCCCATGACCAAATTTCTGCTGAATGATTTTTCAAACCATGTTTGAAAATTATCACCTCTTCAGGTGATTCCCTATTTTGTCCCCCAAAAACTATCTGATTTTGAAATGTTCTTGCAACTTTAGGAACAATTGGATTTGTTCATAATATTCTCATCTATAAAGCTGAAATCCCCATGACAGAACTTCTGTCAACGAGTATTCAGTACCTGCCTATTCTGGTGGATTTAAAAAATGCAAAGTAAAAATCTAGCTCCTCCTTCAATATCTGGGCCAACATCCTTCACTGTCATAATTAGTGCGAGCTTCACGCTAAGTACAGCAAAGAAGTAGCTTTTACACAGCTTGCACAGCAGCTGCATAAACATTCAAAGTTCAAAAGGGGGAAAATGTTATTGATCACCCTGAATATCAAAGTCAACTTTATTCACCACATACATTCACATGTATTGGGAATGTGCTGTGGTGTGTTGGCACAACATGCAACAAAAATCAGGACTCAAAAATTATAAAGAATAAAGAATTACATTAAAATAGAGGCTGAAGCACCCTGATGGAAAAAATTGAACATAAATACCAGCATGTATTTAAAATGTAAACAGTGTTGTAAAAAAGTGGTTTAAAAGTATTAAGAGTGCAGTGCTGTTACAGGAATATTGGATAAACGAAGCTGCAGAGGTAACTAGAGTAGTTGATCAGATTGACTGCCTATGGGAAGAAGCTTTTAAGCTTTTGTTTTAATAGCACTTTTGGAAAGGGTAGTTTCGCTATTCACCTACTCCAACAATGGGTACAAACTGTACAGCAACAACGCTCTCAAACTTTGAAAATACTTTCATCCTCAGACCTGCTCACACAACACTGATGCACAAACATTGTTGCCTCTTATACTTCTTATTCAAGTCAAGTTTATTGTCATTTAACTATTGACATGTACATAACGTAAATAACCATATAATATATATAGAAATGAGACATTTCTTTGAACCAGGGTGTAAAGCACAGTAGTACACACGATAACTTTTGAAGGTAAAGATGAAATCAACAGATGAATCACACAAAAATAACAAAATATAGTGCATTAATATTAAATATTGTAAGGTACAGAACTGGTTAACCAGTGCCACTTTGAATACAATTTGGCCGTGAGTTCAAAAGCCTGGGAGAAGAAACTGTTTCTCATCCTGACTGTTCTTGATTTTTTGCATTATGACTCCTGTCTGATGGTAGAAAGTCAAAGAGGACGCTGGATGGATGGGCAGGATCCTTAATAATACTGAGGACCCTACGTATGCAGCGCTCCTGATAAATGTCCCCGATAGATGATAGGGAGACCCCTATGATCCTCTCAGCTGTTCTCGCAGTCCTTTGTAGGGACTTGTAATCTGATGCTTGACTGCTCCCATACCAGATGGAGATGCAACTTGTCAGGAAGCTCTCAATGGTGCTCCTGAAAAATTCATTTAAGATTGGAAGGGGGAGGGGAAATCTCTCACCAACCTCAGAAATTTTTACCTTTCAAACATTCTCTAAACCAAACCAAGGAACTACTTAACTGACCGCACAGTGAGACTACCTCTCAGACACAGACTGCCATAGTTAAAGGCAGCTGCAGGCCGCATTCTCATTGGAAATTCCAAAAGGATGTCAAATGTTGTTCTTGGCAGAATACTTTATTGTACAGGAGAATTTTAAAAAACACTTCACAACTAGAGTCCTGTTAAAGCTCCAAGCAAATGCTTCCACCAAAATAAAAACCCTTTCACAAGGAATCCACCTCCACAAGTATTATTGATCCCAGCCCTTATTCCATTAAAGAAGTCAACTGTCTCAACTTCAGCAGAGACACACAGGAGAGGAAAGAGTAAAACTGAACAATATGTTTAATATACAGCTTATACACTAATATATTTTACATATTCTTGTCAAAATTGGGATTTCCATCAAAATACTCGATGCTTCCTTGAACAACCTCCAATCCATCATCTGCACATTCTGAACCCTGCTTCTCAAATGCTTCCCTACCCTCCTGGTAGTTCGGCCCCACTCACCCTTCCCTTCTAACTCAGAAATCTAAATGACTCAGCATCTGGTTCCCAGGAAATGATTCCTGCTCGCCCCTGAAATGCACTGGGGCACCCCTTCCAGTGTGTCCTTTAAGCTTACAGCCTTTAATGGAAAATTTATTGTATTATAAATTTATTATAATACATATCCTATGAATATATCATCCAGAAGTCCAGAAAATTTGCCAGTGTGGCTCTAAAGAGCCACATGTACCATATTTTACTATACATTCAACTTAAAACACAAATTGCTGCCTTGAAATCTCAACAATACCAGTGAGTCACCGGTATTTCCCTTCCTTAGACTACATGGACATGCATATCATCTGCATAAATCCCAAAACTTTTCATCTTATATACAATTCCTACTCTTATCCCTACCTCCTTCTCTATTTCAGTACCTCTGCCTCCCCAGGGCCACTTCTGATTCAAATATTACTTTTCTTCACACTATTATGACCAAGGTTATTAGACCCTATTATTAGAAGTGTACAGAAGTCACTGTACCCAGAATTTGATCAAAAATTATTTTGCAGAGCAGTAAAATGAAACTTCAATTAAGACTCACCAGGGATTTTAAAATACAAAACTACCAAAAATAAACAGCAAAGCAGAAGTAATATCATGAATCCCTCAGAGTCTTGCTTTCACCAAAGTTTTATTTCAAAAATGCAAAATAATGAAGAACAAGAAGATCAGAAGGATCGGAAAGAGGACATTTCCTCTCAAACTCAGATAAAACTTTTGACATAAATATTGAAATTGCAACATTAACAAATTCATGTGACACGTGACACCACTCAAGACAAGGATAAATTGGCCTCAAATTTTTTTTTAAATTCCTAAGTGCAAACACAGAAAAGACTGCAGGTGTTGGAACTAAACAACACACAAAATGGAAAGGAAGATCTAAAGCGGGTCAAGCAGCATCTATGGAGGGAAATGAGAAGTCAACGTTTTGAGCTAAAATCCTTCATCCAGACTGAAAAGAAAAAGGGCAGAAGCCAGAATAAAGAGGAGGGGTGACACACAAGCTGGCAGGTAAGTTATAATGATGGCGGGGGTGGGGGGGGGTTGAAATGGGCAGCGTTGTGTCTGTGCACAACCACATTTGGATTAAATAAAAGCATGCACAACAGAGTTGGCTTTAATTTGTGTCTATACACATGGGAGTGGACAATAATGCGCGTGCCACGTGCAGACAACATATCAATACATACTACTGGGGAATGGGGGGGGGGGGTCATTGCTCTAAAAGAAATAGATCCATACATTACAGTTAGGTGGGGGTATATGAAGTGGAGATAATATAAGAAGCTAGGAGGTGATAGGCGAAAGGGGGAAGGAACTGCAAAAGATGAAATTTGATAAAGTCAGGATGATGAATAAAGCCAGGTTCCCATTTACTGGATTCCATTATGTTAATTACCTCACAGGAGTTGGTTATCAGTGTTTGATATACACTTAGATATTGCATGGTGCCAATTCATTACAACATGGTTATTCAATTCTTTATTTAAATTTATAAAAGTGACAAAATTTCATTCTAAGCAACTCCTGAAACTTCTCAAGAGGGGCAGCCACCATTACAGTAAGCATTCAATCAGCCATTGGCTCTGAGCCACACACAGCCAATCATGTATCAGTTTATGCTCTGCCTCCCCTGTGTGCGTAAACATTCTTATTCCTTCGCCAATTTATTCCATTTTCTCCCCCTAACCATGATGTCTGGAAAATGGCCTGCAACTTCTAGTGAGGGTGGTACATCTAAGGTGGCTGGGAAAAGCATTAGCATGGATGTGAAACTACAAGTGATATGGCGTGAGGATGCCAGTGATAGTAATGCTGAAGAGTTACTGCATTCTCAGGGTGAGAGCCTCAAAAACAAAGAGCTTCGAGAATCGGCAGAGCAACATATCTTGGGAGAATCTGAGGACATGGATGGAGAAGAGGAAACACCAGCAAGATACATCACCACAAGATTCCTCAGCACGAGCATCACTACGATCACACAAATCATGGAGCAGTTCATCAATAAGGACCCTGACTGGAATGGAAGCAGTAAGGCAGAGAGAGGTGCTCCTGACATGATTTCCTGCTACCGAGAGCTGCTTCACGAGAGGAAATTTAAGAAAAGGCAGTCAAATCTTGACTCCTACTTTAGAGGAGAGCCAAAGTTAGAATTAGACTCACAGCCTGGTTCCCCCTCTAAGACATAACCACCTCCCACTCCCCTCCACTGCTGCATGGGTTAGGCCTAATTGCGTGTTTTTTACTCCATGAATTACTGTGTCATAATTACTTTATCCAAAATAAAATTTCATATATTTGTTTTATTTAAATGAGACACACATGTGTATTTACATAATGTAATAATGACCCCGCACAGCACTGACTTATACAGCACTCCGCCTCCGAAGAATGCATCCTCCGCGTTAAGCGGAGTCTGAGTGTCTTTCTATTTTCTAGCAACAGTCCTTAATGCAAAGCTTGTTCCACAAGGGTAAATGTTCTTTGGGTTTACATTTCTTCAAAGCATTTCTGTTTAGAGGAGAGTAATCTTGCAGCCACATGTGGTAGTTCACACCCAGCTCTTCCAAATCCCCTTCAATGACTTGGCCCCAGGCACTTCTGTAATCAACAAATGAGGCTGTGACCCCATGAACTTAGTTGAGCAAAACACTATTTTTGCATTTAAAAGATGAAGCGATTGGTGGGGGTGGGGAGAGGGAGATGGGAAAGGAGGAATCACTGCTACATACAAGCAGTCCCCGCCCGGGTTACGTACAAGTTCCGTTCCTGAGTCCATCTTTAAGTCGGATTTGTACGGAAGTTGGAACGTACATCCAGTATTATTTAGTGTCAGTCAAACGTTTGTCTTAGTATATAGTATATACTTTACCTTTCTATGCATATAAAACACTTAAGAAACGTATGTATTCCAATAATTAAACCACTGCATTGCTTAGTAACAATTGTAGCTTTCATCGGGGCATTGTCTTTCAAATGCTCCATTATTCTCCCTTTATCCGTTATCCTTTAAAATTGTTCCAATTGTTGACTGACTGTAGCCTAACGCTTTTCCAATGACTGATGACGTTTCACCTCTTTCCAAACGCTTTATTATTTCTACTTTATTTTCGATCGTGATCGCTTCCCATCACTGGAACAGAGACGCTGTGGGCAGCAGCTCCCGAGCTTTGCCGGCTCCCGAGGTCCGCTGGGTCCTAAAGACCACTGCACTGAGACAGGCTAAATGGGACAAGTGGCGGCTGTGCTAGATTTGGGTGTTTGATCATCCACAATTTTCCGCGTGGGAATTTAAACTGGAGGTGGCAGTGTTTGTATTTACGAAGTCCAGTTGTGAGCTCAACATCAACCCAGCACGGATGGTACGGGAGTCTCTGGATCGACATCAACCTGGCACCGGAATGGTCTATCACTGGATCGAACTCGGGAAACTCCGTTCTCCAGCCGAGCGCTGATCTCACTGCGCCACCAGCCGAATGGAACGGGGGGGGCGGGGGGCAGGTCAAGGTGAATCTTACTAAGAAATATTTAAGCCAAATATTAAGTTAAACACCCAACACTGTCAACGGCAACGACTTAAAATGGCGGATGGTGTTCCCCTTCCTCAGTTCGTAAGTACGAGTTGTCCGTAAGTTGGACGTTCGTAACTCGGGGACTACCTGTACTTGCTTCAGAAATATTTTGACTATGGGGTTACTTAAGAGTACTAAAGCATCTAGCATAGCTTACATACTGTAACATTCAAAAAAAGTTAATTGCATATTTTTCCATATATGAAAAACAAACCCAGCTCTTTTTCTTCATTTCCAACTAAATAATTAAAACAATCCCAAAGTTCACTTTAAGTTTTCTATCCCTTACTAACAACCTGCATGCTTACAGTTAGCCGCAAGTTCAACCTTAAAGAACAAAAATGCCTTTCCATTCATTCTATAATAGCTTTCTATGTCCAGCCTCAACAACAGAGGCAGAAGACTCAGCTTGATTTAGTGGGGAAAGGAAATCTTGTACCTAACTGCTGCCAGAAGCCCAAATAAAAATGTAGAAGGGAAGGGATGAGCTAACTTAATTACCTCTCACCTCCTTACAGCTACAGCACAGTGACGTCCAATGCAAGGTTCACACAAATGGCTGACGATATAAGGGCAACTAAACTTTGTGAAAATATTTGAAATCAAAATGCAAATCACTTTAAAAGAAAAACACTAATCTTTGACTGGGATCATCCAACACCAAAACTCAGGTCTACAGGTCCAAGAATTATCCCCCTTTCTAGTTTCAACAGATGATTGGCAGCATTTAAAACTTGATGCTGCCATTATGGAATAACTTCAAAATTTATGCAAGTTCTATTCCAAAAAGAAAAATGGATTTTAAATATTCACTTCTCAATGGCAAGATCTATATTAAAATACAAAACACTCTGATAACATTCAAACGTGTCAGATACTTTTGTCTCAATGAAGAAACGGTCTTCCAACCATGAGGTTGAAAATTCAAAATCTATTTGCTTTAGTTCTAAGTTGAGGTGTGAGGCCAAACTGTACATTGGCAGTAATACATAGTATTTTCTGTCTGCATTTACATGATGCCACAATTCTCAAATAAAGCAGTTCTCAAATAACTTAGAATGAATAATAAAAGATACCTTATCATTTTACATCAAGTCAAAATGTTTTACTGACCTAAACTATGACCTTCTACATTCTATTACTAATGATGAAAGAGTCACAACAATTGATTTGTTACTCATAAAACAGCTGGTACATTCGAAGTAGACCGGGATATGAAAAGTAAACAGATGGCTTAGACTGTGAGAAGATCTGAGCATGCTCGTCTTACCATAAGGGACTAATTAGAAAGCAGAATGTCACCTCAAGAACAACTTTTCAGACATATGTTTATTTTTATCTGTGATTATGTCTTAATTACATAGTTAAGACATCTTCTTTTATTTATACAATGCTGATTACAGTCACAATGATGTGACTGAATTCTAACTGGTTGTTTGATATAAAAAATAAGGAGTAACTCCTGCTGGCTGGATTAGCTCCAAAGCATGCCATTAGCAATGCACTGACAGAGAACCTACTTGATTTGAAATTTATTGACTGAGGCAGAGGCTTGCTTAAAAGCAATGGGAAGATCCTTGCCATCAGGAGATTTCTGGCAACAGAAGGAATGCTGCCCATCCATCTGGATTCATGCCAAGGAGGGACAATCTCCACTCTACATGCACAGCAGGTTCCAGGCGGCACTGGACAAGGCCCAAAAATCTGAATGATGTTTCTACAGGTGTGGAATTGCACGTGTGACAAGGACCTTCGTGGCAATTAAATAAAATTACCTAGCTGTCAGCAACGATCCTTCTGAAAACCTCAGCTACAGTACACACTTACAGGGCCAGCAAGGCCGCTATGAAACCTTTGCCCATAAAGAGGCCAGGTCCTCCACAAAGCCATAACTCAGTCGATTATACAGGAGCACCCAGAAGTGTGCACATCGTCTCTCAGATTTGTGAGCACATTTACTTTAGGCAGAATTGCAAAAGTTGCTCAGTAATACTTGTGAATAATTGATTTCTTATTGTCGGGTCATTCTAGTGCCTCACAGTCAAAAAATGTCTTCTGAAATACAAGGTTTAGAAAGCGCCAACTAACTCGTGGTTAAAATGGCAATGGGTCACAATGTATTTAGTACACAGAACATAGTGGGATAAACCAACACTATTTTAACTAACTTCACACCCCACCTCCTATTGGTTATAAACAGCAGGCAAGTTCCAAAGCCACTTTTACACTGGTTCTCCAGAATATTGAACAAACTGTACAGGCCTGCTTCACAGTCTGTGGTATCACAGCTTCAAGTCGCTCATTATGTGACTTCCTTCAGGCTAGACAACAAACTAGTCACAATAAAACTGCTACCAGTAAGTAGTTAAAATTTTCAAATTTGATTCAGGAAATTTTAATAACCCCACATCAAGTTATGTTTGTGGTAATATACAATACTAGTATTTATTATTCTAAAGAATTCAAAGTACTCAATTCCGCAATGTCACTAAAGTCAGCAACTGTAATAATCCCTTACTCAAGCAATAAACCTATGGGCCTGCAGTCTATGCTCTGCCCGCTAGGTGGCTCCGAATCAATTTGGATGCTGAAAAACTCCATGGACTTGAAGGCAAGAAGCAAGTATGTTTATTTATTAACAAAAGAAAATCCACAGATACTGGAAATACAAGCAACACACCACAAAATGCTGGAGGAACTCAGCAGACCAGGCAGCATCTATGGAAAAGAGTTTTCTTTGCCATAGATGCTGCCTGGTCTGCTGAGATCCTCCAGCATTTTGTCTATATTTATTTATTTAGAGATAAACACAGAGAAGCTCCTTCCAGCCCTCCCAGACACACCATCCCAGCAACCGTAATTCAACCCCAGCCTAATCACAGAACAATTTACCACGGCCAATTAATCTACTAACTGGCACGCCTTTGGACTACGGAAGGAAACCAGCACTCCCAGAGAAAATCCATGCACTCTACAGGCTCCTTTCAGAGTTGAACTCTGAACTCTGGCATCCCAAGCCACAATGGTGTTGGGTTAGCTGCTACAGCACCTCGCTGCTCCATATTCACACACACATCCATCATCTTTGCCCTCTTCATCCTTCTCTGAAACCCAAAATATCTTTCACTGTTGGGGTGAAAGGTCAAAGACCGAAAACATCACCTCTCCACAAATGCTGGCTGACCTGTGGACTAACGAGAGAGATACAGCACAGCAACAGGTGCTTTCACTCAGCCAGTCTGCACCAAAAATCAATCACCCATTACACCAATCCAATATTTTAATCTCTGCAACCCATCCCATCCCACCATTCTCAAACGCCATTCATCTACAGACAGTTGGGATAGTTTGCTGTGGGCAATTAACCTACCAACCTGCTCGTCTTTACAGTGCAGGAGGAAACTGCACCAGCCAGGGAAAATTCCTGCCATCACTGTCAGGATGTACACACACTACATAAGCGAGGCCCTGAGGTCCCAGCACTGTGAAGCAGGGGTTCTACTAGATATGCCACTGTGTTGCCTTAATTCTAACATTTTGTGTTTCTGCTACAGATTTGCTTTCAACACATGAAACATAGTTTAAAATATTTATACTATGGACACATGACAATCTTGCAGACATTCGTTCACTGATTAGAAACTGAGATTACCTCGTCCAGAATCCCCCAGCCTTATTCAATCAGAAACCTGCATTTAGTCTTGACTTTCAATGAGCAACAACTCTGGGTGAGAGTTGGATTTTTTTTTATGTATTTAAATTGGGCACTCACCACCATTATAAGCCCACAGAACTATTTCCAGATGGAAATTTTACTCTTAGTCCTGAGTAGAGGTCTGTGCATATACATACCCCTGCAGATCCAAAAGCAATGGGGAACTAGCAGAGTAACTGATTCTGAAGCAGATGATGGTGCCATGTTGCATTCTAAGTGATTACAGCATATCCATTCTTCATACAATTTTAAACACATCCATTTCAAGCAAATTGCTTCTCGGAATTTCACATTCATTCAC
Organism: Hypanus sabinus; assembly: GCF_030144855.1. Taxonomy (NCBI): domain Eukaryota; kingdom Metazoa; phylum Chordata; class Chondrichthyes; order Myliobatiformes; family Dasyatidae; genus Hypanus; species Hypanus sabinus. The sequence goes on along the minus strand of NC_082719.1, from coordinate 61,548,730 downwards.
CAATATTTCATCGTCTAATGCTGAGTTTAAACAATGTGACCTGCTAACTTCCCACATTAGTAAAAGAAATATCAATTGTATTCCTGGTATCAACATGTTTCCAGGTGAAACTATGCAGAAAGGTAATTACAATATTCAATATAACAAAATTCCCTAATCTTTAACAGTTTAAGCAAGCAATTTTACTCTGAAAAAATATTTGCTAACGAATTCCTAAATGCATTTAAAGACTGTGTCTGGGTTATGAAGACCTAATCTTTGGAACCCTTACAAATAATTCATAAATTATTAAATTCAAAAAACTGAAGTATGCACATATGTTCATTGCTATTAATAGTAGAACTCTCTCCCTCTCTCCACTTTCAGTAAATGTTCTTTCTTATCAGTCTTATGGTTTTGATCCCATTCATTACAATACCGTGGACAGGTGGATCTCAAACTGGGCAATGTCTGTGCATTGTACAACTTACGGACAAAACTGATTAATAGACATCTGTAAAAACCTAGCCCATTTATTACCTGGGGATGGCTATGCAATTCTGCAGCACTCAGTGGTTCAATGTTACTGTTTAGATTCAAGGTAATTGCTGTACTTACTTTTATCTGAATATTGATATCTTACAGAAACAATTTATTCCTGATTCAGACATACCCCAAGGATGAAGGATGGGTTGTGAGATGACTGACAAAGCCATTGTGAATCCACTGATTCTTTTACAGATGGAGCAGTCAGTGTCAAATGAGGAGGGCAGGTGGCTAGTTTGTCCAATCCTTCTGCCATTTACACTGGCTTTATCTTTGTTCCCAGTACATGGATTAGAGATCCTCAATGCCATCTGATTACAATTTCTCCACGGTTTGCAGTCATGAATCAGGGATGCCATTAATTTGCAATATGTTACATTTAAAAAAGGAGGTTTTAAGAGCACTCTTAAATGTTTGTTTTTCATCCACTTGATAATCTCTTCCTATGCTAGAACTTGAATACAATGCTTATAATTTATTACCATTTCATTCAAACGCATGCACATTACAGTTCCTTGTCAATTTACAGAGATGGTCTGATTAACAGCTTCCACACCACAAAATTTCTTCGAGAGGTCATGCTTTTACTGCAAACCCTTGGATCTGCCTCACAGTTCACAATTCACTGCAGTTATCATCTTAGATTACTTATTAAGCTTGCAGAAGACAACACTTGTTGAAAAGTATCACAGGGACAAAGGCCGCATTTTTCTACAAACAGTAACAGAAATGAGGCGTGCATTTTTAAATACCAGCTGGATATTTACAGGCACTACAGCAGAAATAATGAAGAGACCACAAATCTTCAGCGGTAGTTCAATTAGTTTTTAACAAGCATTTACTGTCATTTGTATGCGAGAAGAAATCACTCAATATTTCTTATTAACCTACAAGGTGCATTTTAACATTCACTATCATGTAAACATGATTCATGTCACTTCAATGAACCATATTACCATAAACCTTGACAGTCCATTCAGTGCACTGTGTCTGAGCTGATTACTTGTAAGTTGATGAAAAGGTAATGCTATTTTCCTGTCCCATTTGCCTCTGCTTTGCTTTAATTCAATGGGCTACATTTTCCAGTCTGCAACAAAATGCTTTTAAGTGACAGACACATATAAACGTGAAGGATTTCCATTTTCCTGGGGGTCAACAGCAAGAACCTAGTGTGCTGCAAGTGATGTCATCAAAATGGCTGAACGGCTAATCAGAATCAGGAACAGAAAGCAAACCAGAAAGAACAAGGCAGAATTTTAAGGTAATATTAAATAAAAATTTGCATGGCTTTCAGCATACAGCTACATATAATAGAAAGTAACATAGCCAATATCGAGAAATAAATAACATTTCGGAACTACAGAGTTTTTAAAAACATTTATTGGACTAAACTAGAAATTTACACTATATTTGCCAGATTTTGCAATAATCAGTACTCCATTCAAAATTCACTTTCTCAAAATGGAATAAAATGTATCATTTTTAGAGTACTTTACGATGAGAATAATTCTAAACTATCTGAGCATTTACAATACATCAAGTTATCCAGGTTATAATGAAGACTGAAAAACAGGGGAATCCAATGAGGGGAGATAATGGCACAAACATCTAGGCCTAACATCAAACTCCACAGATTGTGGAATCACACAGATGCTATACATTTCAAGGCATATAATACTAAATGCTCATGCTTTGACCAATCATTACAACTGCAAAATATGAGCTAATGATCTGTATCTCAGCTCCCTGCAAATATTTCATATTTCAGCTTCTGCAAAGGTAAACGTCTTCCAACCTCACATGCAAGTCTCAGCTTGATCACGTTCTTTCCCCTAAAAAGCAGAACTCCATTTCCTACTGAAAATATTCATTCAGCATATTTCACAATATCAACAATTAAACTGCCTTTTAACCTTCTAAACTTCAGTGAAAAATCACCCCATGATCAATAAACTAGATTTTCGACCTTTGTACATCATGACAAATATAGCCTTCCAAAGTTACAGTAGCTGTCCTCCAATGGAATGTTCAAACTTACACTGATTATTAATCATATCATACATTTAAAATGACCACATTCTTTTACTTACACTCTATGCACCTTTTATAACATCTAAATTATCACTCAATTATGTGTTCATAAAAAAATCTTTTAGCTGACAGCCGTCATCAGACCCAATGGTGCAGAAGGCCCAATTTCCCTATCCACCAAAACAAATTTCCTTTGTGGTTCTCCTTATGCTACACCCAATTTTATTTTGTATGAATACTCTACTCTTGTATAAAAGTCCAGGCTGGTCCTGGACTTATTTCCACTTGGCATAATTCACCTATTATTATTTAATTATTTATGGTTTTATATTGCTATATTTCTGCACTATTCTTGGTTGGTGCGACTGTAACAAAACGCAATTTCCCTCGGGATCAATAAAGTATGTCTGTCTATAAAGTAGCTTATGAAAATCCATGTGCACTTTTTTAATTATGTTATTTTATCTCGAAGATCTGTCATTAAATGTTGATGCAAGGTTTTTGCAACCATTTCATGACTATTCAGAAATCAGTGGCACAGCAGCTCAAGCCATACACAACCCCATTAGCAACCTCCAAGACCCCTTGTTGCTGGTGTTTTCTCTGGCCCCTACACAGCCTACGCACTGGTTAGTTGTTCACACGATACATAAGGCTTATCTTCTCATCAGTAAGGCCTCCACACATTCATAAGCAATGTATTATCTGGTTAGTGCCATACCTAACCCATCCTTGTAGGCGAAGGACAGATTTTCTATTGGTAAGTTCATACAAAGATACTAACATCCACCCAGCCGAAAAGGCTCAGGTTGTAGTTACTAATCTATACGTATATTAAAAGATTGAAATCAACTTTTTTCTTAGTAAGGCAATCAAAGTTTTGAGTAATAAATGCTGTCTATGTTGGGTCTTATTTTGCCTGTTTACTATGATTCACCTCTCTATTCCTAAACCACCCCACCACCCCCCCAAATCAGGAGTTACTGATAGACATCATAAACGTGAAGCCAGCCACCTTTCCCTAGTCCAGATAAATTGAGATCAATTACAATGCGCTATGTTTACCAAACATCAGCCAGTTCACTTTGCCGGTTTGATGTATAAAGAACAATTCCAACATACGGAATCGCAGGAATATCATTGCCAACCCTCACCGAGTGGAGTAGCCTGTATGGTTAAAACTGCATTCCTACACTCAGGAGGTCTGCATCAATAACTGAACACCCTATCAATACAGGATAGAAATCTGGCAACAACATCCACATTTACCGCAGCCCCACGCACCACTGCCACCACCAATCCGACTTCCAGAAGAACAGTTTTTCCCTTGGGGGTAGAAAATAGTCCATTTATTGCAACAGTCATCCATTAAATATAATAAAGGGACCATTTCCTGAAGAAGCTAATTATGACAATCCACATTATCAGTTAATAAAATATTCAGCTTGATAGATTTAGCAAATTCCCTAAAGCTTTTAAAATCAATAGAGTACCAACTGGTCGGTAACTTTTAGTTCCATAAAACAGAAACTAACAAAATATTTAAAAATTGGCCATTTAGCATTGTTGTAAATAAAGTTGTTATTTACAATGTTACTTCAAAAATGCTCAAAAGTCCTAGTATTCTAACAATCTTTGGGATATAATCAATTTGAAATTTTATTCTTCTATCCAGCTATCCATCATAAAGACTGAAATCCTTGAAAGTGCAAAATTAAACCTATTGATGCTGTAGGTCAGACATAAAAGCATAAAATGCAGACACACTTTGGATTGTCAGCACCTGGAAACTCTTAGCAGCTTTGATAAATCTGCTCTACCATAAACACTGCCTTCTATTTTTTTCTATTTTAAATAACTGGACAGCACAGGAGAAGCTTCTTCACAAAGACTTGTGAGATTGTAGAATATATGACCAAATTTAGTGACACTAGCTCAATATTTTAATATGAGATTAGTTAGACTGTATGAAGGAATATACAAATAGGTCACACTTAAGAGTTGAACTACTTATTTGGATTGAAATTGCAAGACTTGTTGCTTTAGCTAGTTTGTGATAATACTTTTACTGCCAATTTAATTCAATACAAATCGAGGCCAAGCCGTCAACATTCAACCATGCCAATTCCTATTGGACTTAAGCTTCTCACAATCTTCCAATTCCATTTTAAGCACTTTTCCTACTTTAAAACGTGGCTATGCACTGTCCACTACAACTTTATCAAATCCATTTTCAGATATTATTCATAACACTATATTGTAATTTTGTTTTTGTTCCCTAACCTAAAGAGTGCTGTCAATACTTTTCTACTTTTAATTCGCTAATCCAACAGCAAGTCTGATGGGAGCTGAGAGATGGACAAATTTACTGGAATCCAGACCTGGGTTCCAGTTCTGCTCATCCTTTAGTCCACTGCCATATTCAAACCACCATATAATTTCGGAACCATCTTGCACAGGTCTGGACTTTACTTCAATACAGTGATGTGCGCAGTTAAATAGATTAAAGAAACATTTGCAAAGAAAAATACAGACACCAATGTATTTTTAATTTAAGTCCTAAAAAGTAAAGGAGGAATGAGATTTCTATCATATCTATCACAACCTAGTGACATCCCAAGGCATTGTACAACCACTGAAATACTTTTTATTGCTGTTACTGATGACCTGTTGAAAGCATTCAAGTGATTTGCATATTCTCAGAAAAAGGAATATGCTAATAATAAGGTAATTAGTTTGAGGAATGTTGGTTGATAAATATTGGCCAGAACACCAGGGATACCTCTGTTGCATGGTTTGGAAATAGTACCAGAGGATCTTGTATATAAAAGATTTCACAGTTGGTATAATCACTACAGCAGACAAAAGATGACACCCCTGGCAGTCCAAACTGAAAGCAATGAAATCACAGCGAGATTTTTGAACCCCAGCCTCAAAGTGACTTGAACTTTCAACCTTTTGTATCAAAAGTGCTAACAATTGGGCTATGGTTGACTGCCAACAACTGAACTGAGACTAATGCAAGCAAGCCACCTTTTAACATTTATCAACATAGACTTGTCTGAATTATCACACAAAAAGTTAAAATACATAGAGAATCAATTTCACCATATACATAATATCTATGCTTCATGTTAGAAAGTCAATGCCAAAACCTTGCTTCATGTTACTCTCTCTCTCTTAAACCTACTTACTCTTTTCACTTCTTCTAACCATTCATGTCAAATTGAATACTTTCCATTTAAAACATCAGCATATTTTTCAAATTTGAGACAGTGGAAAGGAGTGAAATGGGGTAAAATATTGGGATTAGACAAAAAAAGCAAAAAATCTAATTTTCCAAGATTCAGTATCATCTTACCTTTTTCTTCATCAATTGTGAAGACTCCAAGTCCCGATCCATCCCTTATGGAGTACCTAACTTCTCCATCTCTGCCATTGTCATTATCATTAGCTGTTACAGTCATTACTGATGTACCAATCGGAACATCTTCACTGACAGATCCATTAGCCACAAAGAAAGGAAACACAGGAGCATATAAATTCTCATTTACATCCACCACTTCTACTTCAATGTAGCAGGTTGAAGATAGAGAAACGGGTCGTCCTTTATCCTTCGCACGAGCAGTCAAATTATAGAACTGCTTCTTCTCAAAATCTACTTTGCGCATAATGCGAAGAGCTCCACTTAATTTATCCACATCAAAATACCCTTCTCCACTGTCTATCAGACTGTAACGTACTTGACTGCTTTGCCCAACATCAGGATCATAGGCTTCCAACCACATAGCAACTGTTCCTTCCGGTAAGTCTTCTCGAATTTTAATGTGATAGTTTCGCGGAATAAATTCAGGCGCATTATCATTGACATCTTCCAAAGTCACTTTCAGCAGAACCGTTGAAAATAGCTGGGGCTCCTCCTTAGCTTGATCCCTAGCTTCGACTTTCAGTAAATAAACAGGTTCTTTTTCTCTGTCTAGTAATCCTATAACCTTCACAATTCCAGTCACACTGTCAATTGCAAATGCATCTGTGTCTGTCAGAATGGAATATCTGACTTCTCCATTGGCACCCAGATCTCGATCTGTTGCTTCAAGCTGAATAATCATGCTTCCCACTTCTTTGTTTTCACTCACTACTTCAGAATACACATCCTGCAGAAATGCTGGCCTATTATCATTTGCATCTAGTATGTTTACATCTAGCAGACGCCAAGCAGACTTCTGAGGTATCCCAAGATCATACACAGTTATATTAAGGGTATAATGATCATTTTTTTCCCTGTCAAGAGGAGCAACTACTTTTAACCAGCCCGTTTCCATATCAATAATGAACTTGCTGTCGCTATCACCTCCAGAAATTACATAAACCAATCTTCCATTGAAGCCATTATCAAAATCTGTAGCATTTATCAACAATAGTTTAGTTCCAACTGGATTGTCTTCTTTAACTTGAATTACACCTGGAAAAGAACTGTCAAACTGGGGTGCATGCCGATTAATTGAATGATTATCAGAAAACAAGTCCTCAGAATCTCCATGATTGTGGATCTTATTTGCCTGGAGAAGCTTTTCTGCTAAGAATTTAGCCACTCCAGTTTCCGTGCAGTGCAAATTAACTTGTTTCCAACTGGTTGCAACAGTGATGTTGATGTACATTGAAGTAGCAAAGTTCTCTCCATCTGTAGCTGTAATCTGTAGACAATGAAAAGAGCCTGTGACTCCAGCTCCATCGGTAAGAGGCCGCTTCAACACAAGGACACCAGAGTTAGGGTTCAAGTCAAACAAGTCTAGTTCATTCCCTGTTACTATCTGATATCTTACCAGCTGCATCTCATCTGCATCAATAGCAGACACAGTAGTAATCTGTTCACCAATATTTAGATCCCTTGGAATTGTACCTATACAATTCACCTTCTCAAACAACGGCTTATTGTCATTTACATTGCTTAAGAAAATAGTCACAAGTGCTTCAACTTCACGACGATAAGGTGAGCCCCAATCAGATGCACGGACTCGCAAGTTATAGATTCTTGGCATTAATTCATAATCCAACTCCTGGGAAGTCCTGATGACACCACTGAAATAGTCTACTTCAAAAGGTGGGGGGTTCAAGTTGGCAATACTGTATGTCACGTATCCATTCTCACCTGCGTCAACATCTGTGGCACTTACAGTCAAGACACTAGTGCCAACCGGCACATTTTCACTGACAGTGGACCTATACGATGACTGCTTGAATTCAGGAGCATTGTCATTCATATCTATCACATGCACAATTACTTTTGTTGATGCCTGTCTGTCAACAATTATAACTTCAAGTTGATAGGAGGAAGCTTCTTGTGCTTTAATAAAGCCATTAGTAGTGATGAGACCAGTGTCAGGGTTAATACGAAACTTATCCACGTGATATCTGAAGGCAAACTTAATCTGTGGATACACTGGATTCACTTTCACCATCACAACCGGAGAATTCAGGGGAGCAAACTCACTCAATCTGACTTCATATAGATCTTTCTCAAATCTACAGGGCACTGATTTTGATTGAGGAGGTGTTACATGGATAACTTTCACAGAGGAAAACTGAGGTGGTGTACCTTTGTCCTTCGCTTGAAGTGTGAGATTATATCCAGAAGACTGGCTTTCCCAGTCAATTTGGTCAATAGCTCTAATATGGTATTCTTTGCTACCAGGACTTGACCTCGTGACCCTGAACTGATGCAGAGGATCTCCTGCCACAATATTTAAGGATGCTATTTCTCCACTGACTCCTGGGTCTTCATCTTCCACTGTTATAATTGCATATATTGGATCTTTATCCATGTCTGATGGGACAAGGGTAACAGCTGTGATGAGTGGTGCATTTTCATTTCCCTGTTCCACATGAATAGTAAGCTTTGCCAAACTGCTTGTTCCACTGCTGCCATATAATTTCTTGCCACGATCAGCAGCAAGGATCTCCAAATCATACTGTTTCTTCTCAGAGTAGTCCAGCCTCCCAGTTAGGGTAACTACACCATTGGTGGGATGAATGGCAAATGCATCTGTCCAATCCTTGAAGCTGTAATAAAACTCTCCATTAGTGCCGATGTCTGCATCAGTGGCCCTGACTCTGGCCACACTGGTTCTTAGAGGGGTGCTTTCTGCCAAAGATGCACTGTACGATGTTGGTGAAAACAGGGGCCGAAGGTCATTTGTGTCTAAAACATGAACTTTAACTTTTGTCTGTGCTTCAGCATTCGTTTTTTTCTCAACTGCCTTAACATTCAGCAAATAATGGTCTTTCACCTCCCTATTTAAGACTGCAGAATTCCCTCCCTTAGTCCTAATACGCAAGAAACAGAAATCCCCAAGGTTGTAGTCTTCAGCTTTAAACAAGTTTTCGTGATCACCAGAAATTATTTTATATCGAAACTCTGATGATGGATGTGTGATGTATATGCCCATTTTTGGATGAGTTTCTAAATAGGTCTTGGCAGCAGAATTCTCATAAATATAAGCATTATAAAGGTGTTGTGTGAACTGAATTGATGACGTGGCTTCATTCTTCCTATTTCCTTCACAGCTATTGAAAAGCTGAAAAAGCAGCAAAGAAACCAGTAGTGCAGTTGATCTCATCGTGATGGCACTTGAGAAATCACCAAGCGACCTGAAAGAAAATAAAGACAGTGTTAATATTTCCAAAGGAGCATGTTTAAACAGCACAAATAAGTTCCTACCTTGTAATAACTAAGCAATCACATCCACAAACCAAAAAAACTACAGAAAATCCATAAAGATGTCCTATAAAATATGATGCAATAACTGAAGTACAAGTATTAGCTTAATTTTCTATATTTTTTATCCCCTCTGCACATAAAAGAATTATTTTACAGTATATGACTGTTGTTCACTAAGAGCATCAACCAACTTCAAATCAGATAACTGAATGCATACAATATGAACTACAACATTAGAATTCAGGCAAACCTGGCCAATGTGCACCTAACTGATGAAATAAACACTCTTACCACAATCCCACTTATCATTTGCACTTTTAAATATGCAGAGTCTTCCTACTGAGGCTGCTTGACCCTGAGGGAAACCCCTCAATCCTGATTCAAAATTATTTAATGTCATTTCCTATATACAAGTGTAAGGAGCATGAAATAATTATTATTTCATATCTGATGCAGCACAAAAAAAGATAAAGGACATACTAATAATAGACACAATAAACATAAATACAGATTCATTCCCTCGCTATCTGAAAGTAAAGCACTCCTATGAAACCTTTCGTAAGCCGAAATGGCATAAAGCGAAGAAGCAATTACCATTAATTTATATGGGAAAAATTTTTGAGCGTTCCCAGACCCAAAAGATAACCTACCAGATCATACCAAATAGCACATAAAGTAAAAGCAGGAATGATGCCGACTAAAAGAGACTACTTTGCTACTAGCAGAACCAATAGTAACATCTGTAGCTTTCAAGATTTTTTCTCTCTGCATGTAAATAGTACGAATGGTGAGCGCAGGCAAGTTCAATGCACGCACAATGTCTTTATTCCATTCACCATGATCGACCGCTTAATTATGTCCAGTTTTACGCTAAGCCTAACACCCTTACTCTTAGGCTTTTCTGATACCTTAGGACATATCTTGCTAACGGATGCACAAAATAAATCGAGATAAAGCGCAGATGCTCACAGACACAGTTCAAAGCCATGGTGGCTTCATGCTGAGTGTAGTTCCCGGCGAAGGAGCTTGGCGGCGCCACTCTCACTGTTTGGGGTGCGCACTGCCTCTGTAACGGCTCGCTGCAAAACAAACGCTGAATGCTATTTTCGCTTTTCGCCTTTTTTTGTAAAGGAGAAAATCCTCTATGGATTTCTTTTGGTTAGCGAAAACAGGTACTAAAGTAGGTCTTAATAAAAGTGAAGGGGCAGGAAGCGTAAAGCAGGGGGTACCTATATTTAAGATAGCTACATACACAGATTGATTGTATGTCCATAAATTGACACTAGGCTGTACAAAAGGTGACCGACTTGAAATCATAGATAGTGACTGGAGGCGCTGAACAGCCTTGCTGCTTGGGGAAAATAAATGTTTCTGCGTCTGGTGGTCCTGGCATGATTGCCCTGAGAGGAGTGGGACAAATGGTCCATGAGCAGTGTGGGTGGGATCCTTCATATTACTGGCCCTTTTCTGTTTATATGATGAAGCAAATATAAAACCATATTAATGAATCTGAGTAGTTTTATAACTGGTATGTACCACATATATTTGGAGAGAGAGCAGGTGGTATTGGCACAACATAAAGCCATTTTTCTTCATAATTGGAAGCCTGTTTTCCATTTCTTCCACCATATGGTCCATAACCCAAAGAAATGCCAGGCATAATGGGAATTCGGTCAAAAACCAGAAATTTAGTTAGAACATAGAATGTAGAAATCTACAGCACATTACAGGCCCTTCGGCCCACAATTTTATGCCGAAGATGTAACCTACTCTAGAAAATGCCTAGAATTTCCCAACTGCATAGCCCTCTATTTTTCTAAGCTCCATGTACATATCTAAGAGGCTCTTAAAAGACCCTATTGTATCCACTTCCACCACTGACACTGGCGGTACATTCCACGCACCCACTACTGACTGTGTGAAAAACTTACCCCTGACATCCCCTCGGTACCTATTTCCAAGCACCTTAAAACTATGCCCCCACTTGTTAGCTACTTCAACCCTGGGGAAAAGCCTCTCATTATCCACACAATCAATGCCCCTCATCATCTTATACACTTTTCTCCAATTTTCTCACCAACTTACATGAAAACAATATATTCTTGCTGGAATGCGTTTTACAGACATTAGTAGCGCTCTTGAACATCATTCACAAGGAGTCATTATAGAGAAGCTTTACAGTAACTGCGGATAGACTATTTAATCATGGGAAATCTTCCAGAATCAACAAAATTTCTGAAGAACTGAATACCCATAGAAAAGTCGTCTCACACAGGCATGTGAAAACATTTTATTCTCCCTTACTGAATGCTCTAGAATACTTTGGTATGGGCTAAATGGGTCAACTGATATAAATTTATCAATTGTTTGTTTTAATACAAAATTCAACAAAATATTGGTACAATTAAGTCGACAAGCTCAGAAACTGTAAATATTATTTAATTTTTAATCTTGTTTTGCTGCAACGCAGACAAGAACTAAATCATATAATAAGCAGGGGTCATTTTAAAATGCTTTTTTCATGGTATAATATCTGATATGTGGTGCAGTATATCCTTTTCCTCTTGAGGGCTTACAAACAATAGAAATTATGTAAAAACAAAATCTGCCTCAATGCTGAAAAATTTCTAAACTTATAAAACATGAATTAAAAGATCACTGGTAGACATCACAACATTAAATCGCCATGACAATGGATTATCCTGCTGCACAATCTAATTGAATTTTATTCTTAAAATATTACAGTCTGGTTTACTTAATCTTATGGCTGTATTGCTGCCTTCAAAAAGCCACACAGTATAGTTGAAACCACAATGCATCTATTATAAGCACTAGTTTTGCTTGTGTTTGCTGTAAATTCCACTGGATAGTAATACCAGCTCACTATTTTCTTGCATGTTAGCTGGCTGCCCAGAAGCTAATTTACTCCAGGAAGACTTTTTACTATATTTTAGGACTCAATAGATGGTTCCATAACGGGTGGTTTTCATGTAAAGACAAGGAATCAATTTCTATTTTAGCACATTCTTAAAATAACTTCACCCTGAATTTATTAACTGGAAAGGTTTACAATAAAATATGCATGTTCCTTCTTCAAAAATAACATCAGATGCTTATTATATCACTACCAAACCCTACACTTTGTACAGCTAGGTCATTAGTCTGTTTTTTCTTATTTAGAAAACGAAATCAAAAGGTCCCTAGTGCATGATAAAGCCTGTCAAATAATGTGAAGAGTTTCACTTTTAAGATCATAGGAAACAGTTAGTCATATGGAGTAAATTATGAAATGAGTCTCACTCCAACTGGGTTGAAATATAAAAAGAAGAAAGGGTGTGTAGGACAATTTTTTATTGAAGCATTCAATATGAAAAATTGGAACTGCTACTCAGAATAAGAAGAAGAACTGCCATGGAAAGGAGCAAAATGCAATAAGAGAAAGAAGACTCATAGAAAATTGTAAGACTGCATATATTCTGTCCAAATCTGAATAAAGTTCTTCAAAAGCTACCTAGCAACGAAACGGTATAAATCTTGAACATAATTATTCATTATCAGTATGGGAAAGAAATAAGAAAATTGAGCTATTTGAAGGTGGTAACGCAGAAGTTCCAACAATTCCAAGACAGCTTTGAAGGGAATAGGATAACTGACAGAGAACTAGGAGTAACCTATTACTGCATAAAGGTGGTGAGGAACACTATTTTAAGACAATTTTATTAATTTGGCAAATCTGGACAACACATTGGCCATTTGAGGAGAAAGTAGACTTTTAAGTCATATATCATCACAAACTTGATCAGAATGTGGAGTTGGCACCTCATGATAACAAAGCATTTTTTTTATTTTGTCTAATTCATTACAAAATCAGGAGGACTGCAATCACAGCAAATGAGAATGAATCTGGAAATGTAAATGTGAGAAATGTAAGTGGGGGGGAGATGGGGGGAAAATAAATCCATAAATATTTTATGTAAGGCAAAGAATTAAAAATGTCATTAATAGAAAGAAATGAAAGGCAGAGAAGCTGGAATCTGGAGACCCATGAACAAATGGTAAAGAGGGTGAACCACAGCAAAAAGACTAAGCTGGGGAAATTAATAAGAAGTTGTTTTTAAAATAAAAACTTTACCTCATACTCTCGTAGACATAGGTAACCATATTTTTAAATAACCACAATTACATTACTTGTTTTTTTTTTGAAGATAGTCTATATAAGGCTGAATATATTCAATTTCTACTTTCAGATTAGCTGACATTTCCCCCACCATCCAATTATAGTAACACTATTGATTAGCAGAATGAAATCAGGTACTTTGGTTATTAAAGAATTATTAGACGAATTTATAAATTATTGGTAACTTTTCAACTGAATTGCTAAATATAGCAATATCTGCAAAGCTGTACTTTGCTGTGCATGTTTTCACTAACTTTTTTTAACTACTACCAAACCCTCTTCAAGTTAACCTGCAGAATCTAATGTACAGGTAGTGGTCACTTTATTAGGTACACCTGCTCATTAATGCAAATATCTTTATCAGCCAATTGTGGCAGCAAGTCAATGCATAAAACATGTAAACCTGGTCAAGAGGTTTAGACCAAACATCAGAAAGGGGAAGAAACGTGATCTAAGTGACTTTAACTGTGGAATGATTGTTGGTGCCATGTGGGGTGATTTGAGTATTTTAGAAATTGCTAATGTCCTGCAATTTTCACGTTTAACAGTCTACAGAGTTAACAGAAAGTGGTGCAAATAACAAAAAGAAATCTAAACATCCAGAGTTCTAAAACCCCTTTTAATGAGAGAGGTGAGAGGAGAAAAGACAGACTGATTCAAACTGACAGAAAGGTGACAGCAACACTGGTGTCCCTAAGAGCATCTATGAATACAAAACACGTTGACCCATGAAGTGGATAGGCTACAGCAGCAGAAATCCATGAGCATACACTCAGTGGCCACTTCATTAGGTACAAGAGATACCTAATAATGTGGGTAGTGAGTGAACAGTACTGTGCAAAAGTCTTAGGCACCCCGATACATATATATATTTTGCACAGCTCTGCGTTTATTCCATTATAGAACTAGAAAGAAATATTAAGGAGTATTAGTCTATACACAATACCCATGTCTGGTAAATAGAATTCCTAAAGAATAAGATATATTGCCAACAGAATGCCAACAACTTAAAATTAAAACAAGCTCTCTGAATAGGTTCACATGGGTATTTATAGTTATAATTTTAACCAAATAACTGGTAGGATACATATTATGAAGTACCTTCCTCTTAGTGCGGATCAGAGAACCACACATATCTACTTTTCAAATGATCTAATGGAATCCTGAAAAAAAAAATCACCATGAATCTTAACCACCAGCTCTTCATCTAATTTTGACTTCTAAATGAAGCTTCATACCGAACTTGACTTCATAAAATGTGAAGTTCTCAACAAGTCTGAAGCACCAACAATTAGAAAAGGGAGCTGCAATGTTATCCATACATGTCCAAACATGCCCAGAAGCCTTCAGACTGTTATCCACCATCGATAACTCCAACATTTTTTAGCTCTAATTTTGACATAAAGTGACACTAACACATGTAGTCTGGCCAAAAGCAAAGGACACCAAGTTACCTGTTTCAATCATTTGTGATGGACAAAGGCAGATTCTATTACTGAGCAGCAAGGTTTACTGGGATTCTAGACACCCAAGATTGCATATGCCAGATTCCAAAGCAAAGAGAAACAAGCTTATGAAACCAAGTAACTCTAGGAGCGGTTCCTCCAGTAGTTTTAGAGTTGACCACTGATTTATCAATATCAACAGTAAACCAACCTACTCTCCACATTCAACTTCAACACTGATTAACTGACACGGGTTATTTTCTTTCTGGGGAAACCTACCTGTACTATTACACAGTTACTATTACCACCCAGGTTTACCTCCATCTGTACTGCCTGAAAACCTCAAAGACACTTTTTATTTGTAGAAACAAAAACTCATGATGGTTTTACTCAAACCTTCAGTGTGTGAATTAACTGATACGATCACAAAACAATGATCATCATCTTGTCCTGAATGATGACCATTTCTTAAATTAATATTTCAATGCTGATTTACATGTTCTATACCATCAATAGTTTTATATCGTACATTTAACTATTTGGTGGTATACATTTAAGGTACTTCACAAACAACCCTCCCACCAGCAAATAAAAAAACAATGCATCACCACCTTCCTACCCTTCCACGCTGCCTCTCCCCCAAACTATCACACATATACACACCTCATGAGTCAGTCTACTTGACCTGAATAGTCAAACAACAAAACTGCTGATTCCCAAACGCCCTCGACAATAAAGCACCTCGTCTAGAAACTGTGGCAATCCAGAGAGCTGAAATTAATTAAAAGTTCTAATCTATGGTACAAAAGATTATTGTGAAATACAACAAACACTTTAAAACAAATAAAAACACGGTAAGAGTTTGCAATCGGGAGTCCAGTGATCGTATGCCCTATAACCCTAAAATAAATTTGGAAGGGATTTTAGAGAACACCAAAAGAAAAATCACAGCTTTATCAGCAACTGGGTAATTCATAATGGGAACAGTCCATTAGAGGGAGAGAAAAAAAAATCATCGATTGGAGAGTTCTTAGACTCGTGTATTCTCGTTCCCAACTACATATCTATTTCCAGAGCAAATACAAAGTTAGAAACATATGTTCAACAAAGAGCACTTTTTCTCTTCTACACATAACCTATCCACTCCAGTGCTGCCTTTAGTTCTTCATCCCCTCCACGCACACTGTTACAACATAAGACGTTTTTTCATGCCATCCAAATTAACATCAATGAAAAAAAATACAAACGGCCGCAATCCATGCTACCATGACGAGATGCAGGGTAATGGGTTTACCCGCCGTACCTGACCAGCACCAAACTACGCGATGGGGCTTCTACGGTGGCAAAGCGACCCATTACCGATCACTGAAACTAGTCCCTGCAGCAACCGTCATTAGCAATGACACGAGTTAAAATCAACTCACCGAATACCACTATCGAAGAGAGCACTTGAGCGAGCTCTGGGACAAGCCTTTACTATCCCGTTGAAAACACTCCAGTTTTTCTTTTGATTCGGTCATTAAACAGGAACAGGAGTTATTCTTACCACGTGTGCCTGCATGCCCTAGAGCAAAGTAAAACCGCTTCCCAGAGGGATCGGGGCTAACTGGTATGAATAAAGTGCCAAGTTGGTTACAATATGCGTCGTTTAAATTTAAAGATACAGGTTCCGATCGGACAGAAGGCACCAAGCTCCCTGGAATCGCTCTCATTTTCAACACCGAACCTCGGTACTGACTACAATTTAACATACCTGCTTTCCCACATGCATAAATACATATAACATTGCTTTGCTCAGGTCAGTCCTGCCTGCTGCTTGGAGATCGATCAGAAGCCACATTATAAAAGGCTCCAATTCCTTCCACCCGGTGAGATGGAACAGCGTCAGAGAACGTGAACAGCTTTCTGCTGTCTTGGAAACTGCACGATCCCGTCGCGGCTTTAGTAAAGTTTTGCTTTCCATTGAGATCTCGGCGAGGAGCCGCAGCGAAACAAAATAGTAAATCACCAAAGAATCAAAGTTTTATCGGTAAAACCCGGCGGCAAGTTACCAGCCCCCATTGCTGGACCTACCTGCACAGAGCCCGGCTCCAACCCCCCCCCCCCCTCCAACCCACTGCCTCACCGACTAGCCTCCCACCACACCACCCCACCACCCCACCCCCGCCCCTCTTGCCGGAGTCCCGAGACTGTGTGGGCAGCAACGCCCGATCCAAACTCAGCAGCAAACTTTCTAAAGGAGCTCTACACTCGGGCAAGAGATACCGTATATATATATTTTTTAAGACTCAGAAATGCCCCAATGTGTAAAACCAACGTGGTAAACTCACTGTGTCTGGCGCTCCACGGTCCGGTGCCGAGCTGCCGCCCAATGTGTGCCACTGCCACAAAGCCCCCCGCCCGGGCTCCGGGGCCCCGCAGTCACTCCAACAACAGCCCGCAAACTTTCCCGGGGCGGTGCTCTCCTCTCTCCCTCCAGCCCAAGCTGCCGGAGGCATTAACTCGGGCAGGGGGCAGCTAGTGGCTTTGTCCGGGCTAAACGCTGCATGATCGAAGTACCTCACTCACTCACTCACTCACTCTCCTCTCCCATCGCCGGTCCGGCCGCAGCTGGCGGCGAGCATGCGCTGTGCCCGGCACTACCTTCCCTTGGCATGCAGCAGCTCCGGCTACCTTCTGCTCCACACACACTCCCCGACCTTCCCCCACCCCCTCACTTTCTCTCCGCTAACTCCTGAATTCATTCCGCCAATATTCCCCCATTCAGTGAACAGTGTGCGCCTTTTGATCAACATTAAAGCAACCGCAGAGCTGTTACATTTTAACTTCATGCAAACTACTTTTAATTGGATTGAGCTAAAATTCAATATAAAGGCATCCGACGCTCGTAAGTTTCTCAACTTTAACTTACACATTCTACTCCAACCCGTTCCCATACATCCCTGTTCCGGCACGATACAGTACTGTAGGGCAGCGAAAGGTATACATTCCAAAAACTGGACATTTTATTTTGTCTATAAGTATCTTCCGATGAAACTCAGTTTCTATGAAACGTCTTACATTATTTCAAAGAGCCTAACATGATACAAAAGGCTGTGCAAACGAACAAAGGTCTAACCAGTCATAACAGATCCCTCCCCATCCAAAAGCCGCTGTAACCGCGAGAGAGCTGAGAACTACAAAAGAGATGCGCTACGCAGGCGAGTACGTTCACTGCTGGCGCGAATTATCCAGCATTCGCAAAGTTAGTAGCAACATTACAAATAGATTAGAATTGAAACACTATATATAATGTAGAGTGCGGATGGCTCCGTGCACGAACTTGAAATGAGAGAACAGCAACCATTTCATTTTCATAGCAAGCAGGACTATTCTAAACCTTTAACTATTATTAACTGGAGAGTCAGAAAAACAACATAGCCTCTATTTTGAGATTTTTTATTGAATTTACAAAATGCTTTATCTAGAAGACGGCAAATTAAAAGAGCATTGCCACTCCCCCCATTAAAAGCAATGAGTCGCATTCAAAAATTGCATGGCACAGCATTATTTGCTAATCGCCAAATCTTCCAAGATCCAAAAGTGAAAATTAATGTGCCCTGGGTAAAGTTCTTGCATTATCTAATCTTGCGAGCGAGACAATGGATTGATTTGCAAACTGACTGCCGCCAACATACACCTCGAGGATGAGGTACAGTTGTTACCGACTTCCTGTTCAAGTAATCTGGTCATGAATTTCATACTTAGAAATGAAGGACTCAACGACTGAGCAATAAAGGGTCAAATGAAATTAGCTCAAGAGAATTATTCAAGTACAGGCATTGTAGCCAAAATATATGCAAAATATGATATTTTATTTGCAGTGCTTTCTAATCTCGCGCACTAGTCAAACTTTATTGAAACTACTTACTATCTGAAAAGGCTTTCATACAAAGGTCGGGATGTTGAAAACCCAGGGCCGAAATCAAATAGAACCGGGCGAAAGTCTCACCCGAACTTTGAAAAGAATTGCAGTTAGAACAATTATCATATGCAGAACAACAAAACGTATTAATCATGGCAATAGAGATCTCCATCCCGGTTCCGGGTAAAAAGGTCATATTGATCAATCATTGTTGTGGATTTTAAAGGTATCTATTGCGTGTACCAGGCAACCTGACTGACAAGTCGACTTGGCTTGAAATATCTAAACATTGCACGTTTTATTGGATTACTTCTGCAAAATCACTTTTTCGTTTTTGCATCTTTCAGGTATTCAGACAACAATCCCATTGTATCCTAAGAAAGGCAATTACAGACTTGCAAAAAGAATATTAAGTTAAACAAGAGCCTTTTCTGAACCGTGCCCTAATTGTGTATTCATCAACAGACGGGGTTTGCTGTTTGAACTTTGTTCGGTGCCTTCTGTGCCGTAAACGCACAGAGGCGCTCTTTTACAATATTGCCGCAGAAGATTATTTAGATCGTGTGATGACGATCGTCGTTGCAGCAGAAGTCAAGGCTGCAAACTTATTGTAATACAATTTCAGTGAAAAAAAATCCTTTAAATAGACTTTTGTGGTGTGCATTCTTCACTGTTGCAGCCACAAAATTGTTTTAGAAACAACTTGATGTGTTTTGAAAATAGTGCCGTTTATTCTAACAAATCGAGTTTCCATAGCTTTCTTTTATGTTTACTTTGAGAAACTGCACATCAGAAAATTAAAATTATTATATCGAGGTCAGGTACATTGTCTCCGATATCATTTGTTTCAATGTCAGTGCCAAATTAAACGAAATTACAAGGCCTCGCTTGAAATAGCATCATTCTGAAATCACCATTGCAAAGACTTACCACATCAGATGGATTCGACAGTTCCGAGCAGATAAGATTCCGGGGATTACCAGACAAAAAGAGAACGCTATTCCTACTTTTTAATTCACTCCACCAGAGAGCGGGATCGAAGGTAATATTCTTCGGAATCATCACATTTCCAGCGATTCGAAACAAGTTTGTAATGATGTGAGTAAAGTGAAAGAGTCATGTGAAAGCGTTTCCAAACTCAGCCACCAACACAATTCCTGGTGGGATGTCTACAAATTACAGGCAATGACGTCAGTGACTCTCTCCTCCCCTCCCCTCTCCTCCTTTGCTGTCTCCCATGCCTGGGAATGCACTAAAAGTTTCCCAAGTTTAAAACAAATTCCGAAGTATTTCACAAGATAAAAATAACTATTGAATTCACGCGCTTATTCTGTATATTTTCTTGTGAGTAGAAAATACAGCATTCCATATGCCGTTGTTTATCTCTAATTCCCATAGTATTGTTTTTTGGTTAACCAGCCTAAAATATAATTTGGTAGTTATTTAATTCTAATCACTTCAAAATTCAAACATGGGCATTGTCAATATATCGGTGTAATTAATTTCCATTTTTATAAATATTATTAATAATTTCAATCATTCGACAATCTTAATTCTGGTGTGGGAATGACTGCGTTACCTTAAACATTGTCGATAATTTAAAAAATCAATAGATCTTTCAGAATATTTGACACCTGATTTATGGCTGCTTTAGTAGTGTTTCCATTGACAACAATAACATTGCGACTTCTTTTATGAAATGCCAAAATCATGTAGCTTAGTTTGGATGGATAAAGAAAATCCTATGTTATAATTATATTTGTAAATTCAATGTATCAATTAACTGATAAGGAATCAATTAAACAACTGCAGAATCTATTGGTTTAACGCTTGGATAATTTCCGAAGCTTTGTTACTGAATCTTTGCCACTGAACTGAATTCGACTATGGAAAGGAATGGGCAGATGTGCTCTGCAAATTCTGATATCAGAAAGAAACATCAGCACAGGCAGTGGCCACTGGATGAATCTTTAGACCGTGGATCGTGGGACACCAGACCATTACGTCTTATGGTCTTATGGTTTTTAAATTATTTGTTGGTATATGATTCCATCATGATCATGAGCTTAATACCATGAAGTAGTGCTTCTTTTTTAAGACTGCCCAATCTCCCGCATGACATTGGCAAAACGTGGCATTCAACTGATACACATGAATGGAAGGGAGAATTGAACTCAGGGAGGGTAAGGGAAAGTGAGAGGAGGACAAGTTGAGAGTGGAGCAAAGACAGACAACCATCTCACAAGGATAAGGTGATGAGAAAGATCACTCGAACAAGGAAGCTTGAATTTCAACAAGTCCATCTGATTCAGAGATGGGTGTGCAACACAGTTCATCTTCCCTCCTGCGGATATTTGCTTTTCTGGTTGGATTGATGGTTTGTTTGAGCTTCATTTTGCATCTGGCAAGAAATTAGTTTCTTTCCGAGAACCCTGCAAGCTGTGGTACCTTCCTGGGGGCTGAACATCTGTTTAATTGTTGAAGCTACTGCCCACCAGAATGCCAACTTGCTTACAGTTTCACACTGGAAATAGCTTGGAGCAAAATGCTTGATGAAGAAGTCATTGCCTGCACTGCTACACCAACCCATCTGTCCTCAGCCTTTCCCATTGTTGCAGAAAGGCCAAAAGCAAATTGGAAGACAAGCATCTCTTGTTGCACTCGGGTTGTTTCGTGTTGTCACCAAATTTGCCAATCTCAGGTAACCCATATCTATGGTGTTCCCCTAACACACACGGACACTTCTCTGTCCATCTAGTTTTCTTCGCCCTTTGTTCACCTTTCCCAGCTCCTCATCACAGATGGTTCTATCTGGCTATCACCCCCTCCCCCCCCACTCAGCTCCCGGTCTTTGTCCGACCCAGCCACTCTCTCCCTCCTACTGCCATCTACGAGTAACATACACACTCATTCATGCTGAAACATTGACCTTTTGACCAGAGCTGGTACTCTACCTGCTGGATTCTTCCAGTGTTCCGGTAGTATTCCATTCAATGGGGACGTCATTTTCCTTTGTTCTACCTGTCGCACAGTGCCCCCCCCCACACACACACACCACCTTCTCTGCTACATGGAATAACTTGTTTTCTCTCTTTTTCAGTCCTGATGAAGGCTCTGCAGCCTGAAACATTAACTGTTTTTCCATCCGCAGATGTTCCAGCATTTCTTTTTTTTCTTCACATTCACCTGTAGTTTTATTCATTTTTCAGCAGATACATCTTGCTTTCTTGTCCTCTATAAGCTTTCCTTCACAACTCTCTTGTACACTCATCCATCTCTACTAAGCATGTTTTTTTTCCCCGTGCAGCCACAGGAGATGTAGTTCCTATTCTTTTACCTCATCCTTTCGCACCATCCGGGGACCCATACAGTCTCTCTCTATGAAGCAGCATGCCAACTCTACTGCTACCAGCCTGGTGAGTTACATTCCATGTGCTGACACTGTGATTCTGAGGAAAACTAATGCAAATTTTGTAGGAAATTTTCATTCTGTATTTAGAAGTGATATTACCCTTCCAGTTCAAAGTAAATTTATTACCAAAGTTAGTATATGTCACCTTAAGCGACCATAAAATTCATTTTCTTACAGGCATTTATAGTAGAACAAAGAAATATAATAGAATCAACTACACAAAAAGAGCCACTAGCAACCAAAGTGCAAAATAAGACAAACTGTGTAAATACAAATAATAATAAATAAGTGAACAAATAATGCAAAGTACAAAAGTACAAAATGAATTTATTATTGAAGTACATATATGTCACTGTATACTATACTGTACAAAAGTCAGGCATGTATATATATCTAGATGCCTAAGACTTTTGCATAGTATTGTATTTATCAATATAGAGTGGAGAAAGAGTTTGTAAATCTGGCGGTAGCTAAGAATGCTGGGAATGGCAAGGGTGGAGCACCATGGGAGGGATATGGAACAGATGGTAGACAAGAGTGCTAGGGGTGGGGTGTGTCGCAGATTTAGACACAGCCAGCCCTGAGAGATCAGGCAAGGATATTTGATTCCAAACAATTGGTTTATTGATCATTACAGAATCTCCCTCCCCTTTTCCCAATCATGATTCACCTCTTCCTGCCACCTTCTCACTCTGTCCACTGCAGAGACCCTTATCAGATTCAGGTTTATCATCCCTCATATATGTCAAGAAATTTGTTTGTTTTTGTGGCAGCAGCACAGTGCAATACATTAAATTACTGCAATACTGCACGTACAACCCTAAAATTCAAATAAACCCTTTTTGGGCTTTCAACTGGGTACAGATATCGATTATAACTAATGTTTTGATGTCAAACTCTGCCAACTTGATCAGGGATGATGCCTGGGCATGTCTAGCATAGTGATATTTATACCCCCGTAGTTCGTCCCTCCTGATTGGTTAGTCCTCATCCAATCAGGTAGCCACTCTCCTGTCTTAGTTACAATCAAGTTCCAGTTTTTACTTAGAGCAAGACCTTCATCTTTATTAAACTTCTTTTCCTCTAGTTTTATTTCAATGGGTTCCTTCACCAAGTGGACCAAAAGCCATTGGTGTGCCATAGTAGTTTTGTGCCGTCAAAATCAATCCTGTGGCCATTGTGAATGCACTGTTCTGCTACTGCAAACTTCTCCAGGTAACCTAAGTGAATATACCTCCTTTTTCCTCCTCTGGCCAATGGGACTTGGGGTGGAAACCTGCATCAAGGAACACAGGAGATGTATCCATTTGGGTCACTGGGATGGGACAAAGCTACTGTGCCTGGCCAATGGCTTTAGGGACAGCCTGGTGAAGGAAGCCATTGAAGTAAAACTAGAGGAAAAGAATTTTAACAAAGGCAAAGGTTTTGCTCTAAATAAGAACTGGAATTCGATAGTAAACAAGGCAGGAGAGCAGAAACCTGGACGGATGAGGATTAACCAATCAGGAGGAATGGAAAACAGGGGTATAAATACTACTGGACTAGACATGCCCAGGCATCGTCCCTTATGAAGATGGCAGAATTTGTCATTGAAACATCAGTTATAATTGATACCTGTACTCGGCTGGAAGCCCAAGAACAGTTTATTCGGCATATATGCCGTGAAAGCACCAGATCCTTTCTTAACCCTGAAATCTGTTCTCTTACAGGACTACACAGTAAATCCAAGAAACACCACAGGATCAATGAAATACCACACTCTGTAGGATGGACTAATGTGCAAAAGACGACAAAAATGTGCAAACACAAAGAAAAAAATGTAATAATAATCAAATAAGAAATAAATATCAAGAAGCATGAGATGAAGAATCTTTGAAGTTGAGTCCGTAGCTTGTGGGAACTGTTCAGTAATGAGGCAAGTGAAGTTAAGCGAAGTTGTCCCTTCTGGTTCAAGAGCCTGATGGTTGAGGGGTAATAACAATTCCTGAATTGGGTGGTGCAGGTCCTGCTGTTCCTGTACCTTCTTCCCAATGGCAGCATGGAGAAGAGAGCATGAGAGCATGATGATGGTTTCTGCTTTGCCGCAACAGTACTCCATGTAGATGTGTACAATGGTGAGGAGGATGTTATCGGTGATTGACAGGCCATATACACTACTTTTTTGTAGAACCTTACATCGAAGGGAATTGGTATTTCTGTACCAGGCCGTGATAGAACCAGTCAATATACTCTGCACCACACTTCTACAGCAGTTTGTAAAAGTCTTAGATGTCATGCTGAAACGTCACAATGTTCTAAGGAAGTAGAGGCACTGCTGTGCTTTCTTTGTAATGACACTTAAATGCTGGGCCCGGTACAGATCCTCTGAAATGATAACATCATGAAACTTAAAGTTGCTGACCCTCTCCACCTCTGATCCCTGATGAGGACTGAATCACAGACCTCCAGTGTCCTTCTCCTGAAGTTAATAATCAGCTCCTTGGTTTTGTTGACATTTAATGAGAGGTTGCTGTGGCACCACTCAGCCAGATTTTCAATCTCCCCCTTACCTGTTGCTTCACCATCTTTAATTCAGCTAACAACAGTGCTGTTGTCTGCAAACCTGAATATGGCATTGGAGCTGTGCTTTGCCTCACAGTGAGTAGAGCAGGTGGCTAAGCATATAGCCTTGAGGTGCACTTGTGCTGTTGAAGATTGTGGAGTAGAAGTTTTTGCCAATCTGAACTGACTGTGAGGAGATTGAGGATCCAGTTGCATGAGGAGGTATTGAGGCCAAAGTTATGAAGCTGATTGATTTGATTAGAAGGGATAATAGTATTGAATGCCGAGTTGTAGCCAGTAAAGAGCATCCCGATGTATGAATCTTTGCTGTCCAGATGTTCCAGGGTTGAGTGAAGACCCAATGAAATGTCATCTGCTGTGGACCAGTAGGTAAATTGGAATGGATAACTAAGTCACTTCTCAGGCAGAATTTCATATGTTTCATCACCAATCTCTCAAAACACTTCATCACAGTTGATGTCAAAGTAAATGTATTATCAAAGTGCACCGAGTGTACTGTATGTCACTACAAACAATCCTGAGATTCATTTTCTTGCGGTCATACTCAATAAATCTAATACTGTAACCATAATTGAATCAATGAAAGACCACAACAACAGTGTGGACAGCCAGTGGGCAAAAGACAACAAACTGTGCACATACAGAATAAAGAATGAATAAATAAAAATAAAACAAACAAATAACTAAATAAACAAATAATAGACTAATTGAAATCATACACTCCTTCATTAGTAAAGCAAAAGTAATTAAATCAAATAGAACTAATTTCGAAAGATATAAGCATGATCTTTAGACTAGAAAAGTGCAGAACATTAAACATAAGGAAAGGTGCAATAGAACCAGCAGAATACAAAACAGAGGCAGCAGGATACAATACAACCGATGGATGAATATGAAACAGACAAGTATCTGGGATTTCAACAAGCAAAGAAAATAAATTACAGTGCAATAAAGGAACAACTTTTGACAGAGTTTCCTTCAAGTCTTAAGAAAATCTGCCGAACAGAGCTCAACAGTAACAATATAACGAACACAATAAACACTTTCAATATACCTATATTAACATATTTTTTGGCGTAATATCTTGGTCTGAAAATCATCTTTAAAAATTACAAAGAAAAATAAGAACCAAAATGACAAATTTCAGGAAACGCTCGAACACACTTAGATTAACACTACATAGGACAGAAGGAAGAAGTGGAATAGCAGACATTAAAAACTTAATAGCAGTCAGATTTAACTTCTAAGAACATATTTGGATTAGCGAAAACAGATTCAGCACTACACTTCAGCATATGCAAATCTGAAAAGAAGTATACACCACTAAATTTAAATGAGAGCACAACCCACGAAAAATGAAGATATTATCAATATTGAAGAAAAGTTTAACCGATGAAAGAGTATGACTCTCCATGGAAGACATCCCCATGATCTGAGCAGACTAGATGTCAACAAGGAAGCGTCAAATGCCTGGCTCAGATTTGGAGATCTCTTCCCAGAAACAGAGGGGTTCCTTATGGCAATAGAGGACCAGGTGTTTAACACTAAAAATGATCAAAGATAGTTAATAAAAGACCAACAAATTCAAGATAATAAATGCAGAAAATGCTGAGAAAAAGGAACAGAAACAATCCAGCACATTACAGGATCCTGTAGCAATTTAACTGAATCTGATTACTTAGACAGGCAGAATCAAATGGCAAACATCATTCAACAAAATCGTGCTTTAAAATACCTTACCATAAATACAGTTCTGATCCAGTTTTAGAGTCAGAGTCCCATAAGTTACATTATGACCGATCTGTTATTACAGATAGGACAATCCATAATAACCATACGGATGTAATAATACATGATAAACAACTTACCTACAGTCATTCCAAACACACATGACCTACAGAAATCAATGTGAAAAACACCAGAAAAATGCTGAATTAAGAGAGGGAATTGAAAGGCTATAGAACATGAATGGGGTATACATTGTCCCAATAATGGTGTCTACAGCTGGTATCACCTCAAAGGCACTACACAATAGCATTAACAATTAGGGCTATGCAGTAATATCCATGTAAATCTTCAGAAAGCCATACCACTAGAATAGTCCAAGAGTTCCTAGCAATTGACAAATGACTGTGCTTGGCTATGCCTGTACCTCTGGCTTTACCAGTTTGAGCTGAGAAAAAAATAATAAACAAATAAATAAGCAATAAATATCGAGAACACGAGATGAAGAGTCCGAGAAAGTGAATCTGTAGGTTGTATTCAGTGATCAGTTCAGTTGAGGTGAGAGAAGCTATCCACTCTGGTTCAGGAGCCTGATGTTTGAAGGGTAATAACTATTTTTGAACCTGGTTCTGTACCTCCTTCATGATGGCAGCAATAAGGAGAGCATAGCCTGGATAGTGGGGATCCTTGATAATGGATGCTGCTTTCTTGTGACGGTACTCCTTGTAGATATGCTTAGTGGTTGGGTGTGCTTTATCCTCTGTCGTTTAAACTCCCCATCCCACTTCCAATCTGGCCAGTCTGTCGACCTCCCTGCACTGTTCTAATGAAGCTCAATGTGAACTTGAGCCTGGCCACATTGTAAACTTAGGGACTAAATCTCAAATACAACAATTTCAGATAACCTGCTTTCTCTGTAACAAAGCTGGGTAATTCTGCTGAAGGTTATCCATCTGTGATATTAACTCCGTTTTTTTCTCCTTCAGTTGAGACTGCCCAACAGGTTGGATAGTTCCTGCAGTTCATTGTTTTTATTTGGTTCTTTAGTTTATCTCTGGTCTGCTGCCCACACCAATCAGTCAGATAGCTTCATTAACAATTTATCACAGTGCCAGTCCTTGTTAGTGTTATTCCCTTTCTCCAGTTCATCCTTCCCCCAACTCTCTGTAGAACTCTTAAAAAAATATTTTCTCCCTTTACAGTTTTGATGAAGGTTTCTGGTACTGAAGCACTCTCCTTCCACAGTTGCTGCCTTATCTGCAGCGTGTATTCAGATTTCTCTATTTTTAGTAGTATAGTATTATCATAGGTTGAATGAATAGTTTTTAAATTAATTATCTTTTAGTTAAAAAGGAAGAAGTGGCTGGGAAAACTCAACAGCATCTGTGGGAAGAAAAGAATGCTCGAGATTTCAGGTTAAAGTCTGAATATAGAGCTTTCTTTGGAGAATTAAGATTTGCATTGTTTTGAAGCAGAAACTACAAATCAAAGTTCAAAGTAAATGTATTATCAAAGTACATATATATCATCATGTACTCCTTACAGTAGACTTTTCTATTCAAGAGCATTGATATTTCCATACAGGCCGTGATGTGACCTGTCTGTATACTCTCCATCATGCATCTGTAGAAGTTTGTCAAAGTTTAGATGACATGCCAAATCTTCGCAAGCGTCTAAGAAAGTAGAGGTACTACTGTGCCTTCTTTGTAATGGGACCCAGGACAGATCCTCTGAAATGATACTGCCAAGGAATTTAACGTTGCTGACCCTCTCCACCTCCAATCCCCTGTTGAGGACTGGCTCATAGACCTCCAGTTTCCTCCTTAGTAATCAGTTCTTTGGTTTTGCTGACATGGCTATTGTTGCACCATTCAGCCAGGTTTTCGATCCCCAACCCATATGCTGATTATCCTGATCTTATTCCTTTATACTGATTACAATATATACAAATGGGAAATATCATCATTACAGTCACTCATGTGTTGGGAATACAATTACCAGCCTTTATCTGATTTCTGACCTGTTGTTACCATGACAGATTGTATAATGTCGTATAATTGTATAATACAATCACTGGCTAGCTAGAAGTGAAAATGGTGACACATTTTACTATTGACAAACTTACAATGGATTTTGCTATAAATGCAGCCTAAGATATGAGTTTTCAAAATAGAATGTAGTAGCCCATGGAGCATCTTCATATATACAGCAGAGAGCAGTCACACAGAATCAAAACTGAAATGTAAAATTGATGAGCGTGGTGAAAATACATCAAGCAGTTATACACTGCACGTATCTGAAGTAAACTAACTGATATCTAAACAGAGCCAAATACTCATCACTAATACACTTCTGTATTTGTTTTGCCCAGTGAAGGAAAGAATGAATTGAAATTATATAGCAACCTTCAATCGCAAAACTTCACACAAAGCTTTTTAAATTAAATGAGATACTTTTGAAATTACGTTACTATTGAAATGTAGGAATGTTTTAATACACATTTATGTAGTTTATAATTAGCTTTTCCTTTTATAATATAAACAGTATATTTACAGTACATACTGTCTTTATTGTAGCAAAATGTTCTTATCTGGTCGATGGAATGTTACTGAAAAAAAACACCCAGATACATTTATAGATGTTAAGGAACGGATCATGAACTTGGTCATCCAGATAGAATTAAGGCATCTTAAAGCAGTTAAGCAAACTAGTAAGACAGAGAGATTTATAAATGAATCACAAGAAATTTTGCAGATGCTGGAAATCTTGAGAAATACATACAAAGTGCTAGAGGAACTTAACAGGTCAGGCAGCATCTATAAAGGGAAATGAACAGTCAAGATTTCAGGCTGGGAACCTTCATCAGGACTGGTAAGGAAGCGGACAGACACCAGAACAAAAAGGCAGGAGGAAGGGTCGGGTCACAAGATGGCAGAAAATGCCAGATGAGTGAAAAAGTAGGTAAGTGGGGGAAAGAGGATGAAAGAAAACAATATGAGAAGCTAGTAGGTGATAGGTGGAAGAGATAAATGGCTGAAGAAGAAGGAATCTGATAGGAGAAGGCAGTGGATCATGCAACAAAGGGAAAGAGGTGGGGAACCAGAGGGAGGTGTGGACAGGTCATGGGGACGGGGGAGAAGAGTGGAGAGGAGCGTGAGGACCACTGGAATAAGTGAAAGCAAAAGGGAGGCGTGAGGATAAGCCTTGGAAAATGGAGGGGAGTGGTTATCATAAATTTAAAAAATAATGTTGATGCTGTCAGGCTGGAGACTACCAAAATGGAATATGAGGACAATAAATATATTTAATTTAAACATAAGAAATCCTGCAGGTGCTGTAAATCCAAAGCAACACACACAAAATACTGGAGGAATGCAGCAGGTCAGGCAGCATCTATGGAATTGAATAAACAGTCAATGTTTTGGGCCAAAACTGTTCTTCAGTACAGATTTAATCTGAACCTAGTTTCTGGCTAAAAAAGTGTAGTGGAAGTGGGACACAAATACCAAATGGTAAAAAGCAAGCACAACATGGTTAAAACTAAAGCTCTTGAATATAAGACTATAAGTTAGAGGAGTAGAATAGGCCATTTGGCCCATCATGTCTACTCTGTCATTTGATCATGGCTGATTTATTTTCCCTCTCAACCCATTCTCCTGCCTTCACCCCATAAACTTTGATACACTTTGATACCCTTACTAATGAAAACCTCTCACACTGCATTTTAAATCTAACCAATAACTCATCCTCCATAGCCATCTGTGGCACAGAATTCCAAAAATCCACCACACACTGGCTGAAGAAATTCCTCCTCATCTCTGTTCTAAATGGATACCTCTCGGATACCCCTCTATGATGAGGCTGTGCCACCTGGTCCTAGATTCTCCCACAATAGGAAACATCTATCTAGACCTTCCGGTGTTCAGTAGATTTCAATGAGATCCCTCCCTCATACATTAACCCCTTTATTCCCGGGATCCTTCTTGTAAACCTCCTCTGGATTCTCTCAAATGCTAGCACCCACCTTTCATAGATATGGGGCCTCAAACCATACAGAAAATGGGCTTCAGCATTACGTCACTTTAATATTCCAGTCCTCTCAAAATGAATGCTAACATTGCGTTTGCTTTCCTCACTAGCAACTCAATCTGCATGTTAACCTTTAGGGAATCCTGCACCAGGACTCACGAATCCCTTTGAACCTCTGAATTCTGAACTCATTCCCTGTCTAGAAAATAGCTTACACCTTTATTCCTTCTACCAAGTGCATGACCATGCATTTCCTTATACTGTATTCCATCTGCCACTTTGTTGCCCAGTCTCCTCATCTGTCCAAGTCTTCCTGTAGACACCCTGCTTCCTCAACACTATCTTCCCCTCCACCTATCCTTGTGTCATTCCCAAACTTATCCGCAGATGGTTAGTAATGGACCTAACATCTACCCTGTGGAACACCACTAGTCACTGCCTCCAATCAGAAAAGGCCCCCTTTATTCCCACTGATAGCCTTTTGCTAAACAGTCAACCACAGCCAATCTTTTGTCCATCCTTGTATCTTACCTATAGCATCTCGTGCTCTTATCTTGTTTAGTAGCCTCCTGTGTGGTACCTTGTCAAAGGCTTTCTGAAAATCGAAGTAAACAAAATCCATTGGCTCTTTTTTGTTTAACCTGTTATTTCTTACAAGAATTCCAACAAATTTGTTAGGCAAGATTTCCCCTTAAGAAAACCATGCTGACTTTGACAACGTTATCATGTGCCTCCAAGTACCCTGAAAGCGCATCCTTATATTGTGAACAATTAATATTTAGGATGACTCTCTACTTAGCATAGAAGTCAAAATTACCCTAGAGTCCAAGAACTGGGCAGATTGGTACAGGCCATAGATTCTATCAACTTTACTTCTCTTGGTGATTTGATCTTAATTCATAGCAAGCATAAATTTTTCATCCATTCCTCACTTTTTTCACTAGCTTCCACCTTCCATCAAGTGTCAACTTCAACTTCTCTTACTTCATGCTGTCCAATTTGATCCTTCCTCTGTTACCAGCGCCAGTTCTGTGGCTCATGTGGTATTTGACAGGATATTTGTGAAATACTGTCTGAGAAGAGCTGCCACTGCAAGGTTCTTGAGAACTTCAAAAATAATTTTCTAACAACAGTGTATCTACCAGTTTGGATCCACAATGATGGTAGTATTGAGCACATTAGCCAGCAGGCAAACCAAATGTTAGCAGTGTCTGTTGTGACACAGGTAATATGAATATTTTTGTCATCCTTTGCTAAAATGATGATATAATCGGACAGGTGCCAGTGCATAGAGACCGAGTTGATATGATATCTTGTACTTGTCCCTCTGATGAAATTATGACGAGCATCCACTTCAAAGATTTAAGTCTATGATTCAAAGATTTTGTCAAGATAAGGAAGCTGTCTTGCCAGAAGGTTGAGTCCTGCCCACGCTGGCACTGAAGTCATCCAGCTGGATCAGTTTATCAAACAAGGTCTATTTCAAAGCTGGAGCAGAAGTACATCTTGGAATTATCTAAGGCTTCTGGGATTAGGTGGAAAGAGTTGATGACTGTTGCATGTTGATTCCAAGTTAGAGTAAGTGTAAGGGTCATTGGCATTTGCTAATTCCACAGGAGGCCTTCTTGGTGGCAAAGCTCACTCCATGGAGGGAGTGTCCCTTTCCAGAAGGTGTGTCCATGGTTTTGACCTTTTAACCAGCCATCACCTCCTTACTTTGATTTGAATCTTGTCACACTGAATGAGGCATACCCCACAGAAGATGATTGTTTGTAAGAACTATCTAATTAGTCAGGCTTCCTTCTTCTGTTTGAGTTACCTGTTCTAAGAAGGGAAAATTGGATGCAAAATGAGCAGTAATTTTTATTCTTTGTCATGTTTCTATCAACAATAATTTTCCACAAGCCAGATCTTTGTTTCTTATAAAGATGCAAGAAACAAAGTGCGATGAAGCAAGTTTATTCTTTAACTAATGGCAGAATTACTAATTTCTCATAATCACTGCAAGTTCATCAATGGCAAATATATTGGAGCAGTAGCCTTTCTACATTGATCAGAATTAAGGAATTATATTCAAAATGTGCTTGGAATGACACGAGATAGGGTACAGTTGAAGCTTCTGCAACAGTGGTATTGGATGTAATTCACCTGTGTTTAAAGTTCCCAGATCTTTTTCTCCAGCGTGATAGATTCTGCTAGATCTGGTCACAGAACTAATACGAACTTTAATTCATATTCTCAAAATGCACTTAAGTATACGATGTTAAACACATGCTGTTTCTTGTGTAATATTAATATCAATAAACTGCTTTCTGGTAAATTGTTCAATAAAATTAAAATGTAATATTTTTATAAACATTATAATTATTAGATATAATGATTTTTAAGGAGTGTAAAGGAGACATACTGTGTTCATAATTCTGAATAATACCTTTCACTATCAACATCTGCTTTACTCATGCACAATATTTTTCACAATCTTTTAGCAGTAAATGAGCAGACTATAATATGGTTTCCTATTATCTATCTTCAGTGAAGGTAATCTGTGCAGATGCTGGAAATCCAGTGTAACATACTCAAAATACTTTAGGACCTCAGCAGATCTGGCAGCATCTATGGAGAGGAGTAAAGAGTCGATGTTTCAGGAAAGGACTGAATTTTTTCAGCATTTCTGTGATGGTGTGTAGATTAAAAATAAAGTTCCAAAAAATTAATATTGAAATGTGACAAAGTCAAATGTCTATTAAAATGGATATAGAGAAAATAGGTAAACATTTAATTGTTATACATTATTTTCCAGAATGTATCTCTCATGTAATTGATCATTTGTTTTTTAATGAAAATTGACAAGTCATGCAGTTAACAAATTATACATTCCCCTAATGTCAAAGTGGGGAGGTGATGACTAGGTGAACAACTGTAATTCTTTCCAGCAATGTTCCATTTCTGCAGTTGGCAACAATTTCAGGATCATTGTCTGTGGACCAATTATTGAATTTAATCTCTGTGTCCTTGCCAATCATTGAGTCAGATTTAAAGGTTGAAAGCAGATATAGAGGTATACTTATTAAATCTGCTTTTTCTTCACTAACTTTTGTTGAAACCGGGAGAAATAATTTCGAATACATAGACGCTTATTGATTGTATGGCATTTAAAGACATCTTGAGATTCAACCTAATATGTTTCTTTATGAATTCAGTAATCATTATTTTATTTAAATCAATAGAAATAAAAATGTGCCCCAGCCCATTAAAAGTTAGCTGGCGCCTTTCCTTTATTTTCCTGGAGTAAACCTCAGTTCCCAGCAGCAATGCAGAGAGCTGAAAGGGGACAACGTGAACCAGTGCAATGCATCACAGTCATTAGCGAATGGTGTAGGCCAGGGTCATTTCAGAGCTGTTCAGGGGAACCTCATTTGCACTAATTTTTAGGATTTTCCTAAAGGGGAAGTTTACTGAAATTAAAGTAAATGCCATAAAATTAGTGTCTCATGTGGCTCCTCATTTCCTGTGTCAAAGCCTTCATCTGTTTTTTTTTGGCTCTGCTGTAAACATTATTCCATAAAATGTATAAAATATCAAATAGTACAGCATAGGAACAGATCCGTTGGCCCACAATATCTATGCCAAACACATGCCAAGTTAAACTAATTTGATTCCGTCTGTACAATACATATCTTGCATATTCATGGATCTGTTTAAAAGCCATTGCCATATCTGCTTCCACCACCAACCCTGGCATTCTCTTCCAGGCACCTATCCTGGGTTTCTCAGGATCTCGACTACATTGCGAGTCCCCAGCTCCATGTTCACATTTTCCTGCTCTGTGAGCTGACCTACAAAAGCTGCTCACAGGCTCAGAATCAGAATTAGGTTTAATATCATTGGCACATGTCGTCAAATTTGCTGTTTTTATGGCAACAGTACATTGCAATACATAAATAAAGATTATAATTACAATAAGAAATATTGTCACAGTATATATTATTCCTCTCAAAATGCCCAATCTGCAAGTTCTTTAGGAAATCCTGCAGAAGGACTACCAAGTCCCCTTGTACCTCTGATATCTGAATTTTCTCCCTATTTAGAAAATTGCCTACACCCTTTATTCCTTCTACCAAAGTTCATGGCCATACATTTCCCCTAGACTATATTCCATCTGTCAATTCTTTGCCAATTCTCCCAGTTTCTCTAAGTTTTTCTTCAGATTCCTTGCTTTCTCAACACTCCTTGCTCCTCCACCTATCTTTGTTTGCAACCTTGGCCACAAAACCATCAATTCCATCATTCAAATCATCGATATGTTAAGTGAAAGGAAGTGGTCCCACTACTTACTGGCAGCCAATCAGAATAGGTCACCTTTATTCCCACTGTTTGCTTCCTACCAGTCACCCAAACTTAGAACCATGCTGGTATCTTTCCTATATTACCTATGGGATCTTATTTTGCTAAGCAGCCTCATGTGTGGCACCTTATCAAAGGCCTTCTGAAAATCCAAGTAAACAACATCCACTGATTTTCCTCTGTCTATCCTGTTTGTTATTTCTTCAAAGAATTCCAACAGATTTGTCAAGCCAGATTTATCATTAAAGAAACCATGCTGACTTTAGTTTATTTAATCACGTGACTCCAAGTACACAAAACCTCTTCCTTAATAATGGGTTCCAACATTGTTCCATGCACTGAAGTCAGGCTCATTGCCCTATAATTTCCTTTCTTCTGCCTCCTTTCTTTCTCAATGTCTGCAATCTTTCAGTTCTCTGGAATCATTCCAGAACCTAGTGATTCTTGAAAGATCATCACCAATAGCTTCACAATCTCTTCAGCTGTCTCTTTCCAAACCCTGAGGTGTAGTCTATCTGGTCCACCTGACATCTACCTTCAGACCTTTCAGCTTCCCAATTACCATCTCCTTAGTAATGGCAACTACACTCACTTCCGCCCCCGACACTCAAATTTCTGGCATATTGCTGGCGTCTTCCACAATGATGACTAACACAAAATACTTATTAATTTTGTTCACAATTTCTTTGACCCCAATTATCACTTCTCCAGAATCATTTTCCAGCAGTCCAATATCCTTTCTTGCCTCTCTTTTACTCTTTATGTATCTGGGAAAAAACTTTTGCTATCCTTTTTTATATTATTGGTTAGCTTACCTTCATATTTCATCTTTTCTCTCTTTATGGTTTATTTAGGCTGAATGCTGAAAATAACCCAGTCTACTGACTCTAAGCAGTTGCATGGGAGTTCATCTGTTTCCTCAGACCAGCACCGTACAACCTTCTGTACCGAATCCTCAATTGTTAGCTTCTGTTTGTATCCATAGAGAAGGACCACTGATTTACCAAAGTGTGGGAGAGAAGAATGGTTGGTGGTGGTGATGATGATTGGCTTGAAAGGTATGTAGTAATGGTCAAGTGTGTTTGGGTCCCTGGTGGGACAAAGAATTATATATTGTGTATGGTGTTGTTATTCTTATCTGAAACAAGATATGCTTTTCATAGAGGCCGTGCAGAGAAGATTAATTGGGCTGGTTTGCTGGTGGTAAGTGGCTGAGTAGACGATGTGTATTCTACAGAGTTTAGATGAACAAGAGCAGATATCATCAGTGTGTGAGTCCAGTGAAAGATCAGATAGGCCAGTAACAGACCTTCCAACATAATTGGTACTTCTTTCTGCAATGTTATTAACTCGCCTTGTCTGAAGCAAGGCATAGCCAGTGGCAGGTACGATTCAGCCGATCATTCTCCATTTTATTATGCCTTTCGGTTGGGCACGTTATACTCTCAGCACATTGGTGGCAAACTCTTTAAGTCTGAAATTCTGTTTCCAAAGAACACCTACACAATTATCCCTGATCATTGCTTCAGATGCTGCCTGATTTGCTGAGTTCCTCCAGCGTTGTGTACATATTCTTTGATCCACAGCATCTGCAGTTGTATTTTTGTGTTTTGACACCTACACAATTATCCTTGATCATTGCTTTAGATGCTGCCTGATTTGCTGAGTTCCTCCAGCATTTTGTGTGTCTTGCTCACTGTTTGTTTCACCTCTTTGACCAAACCTTTATTTCCCTTTCCTCACAAAAGCACAGCACCTCTTCCTTTCTTTTACTGTGAATTAATACACTTAAAGCAGCATTTAGATGCAAATGATTTTCCTTACAATTGAATGAGTTTCCAAATTGGCTCTTTTGAACGTAAGAATGCTCAACCTTGCATAGTACTCAGGAAGAAAAGTGTGATTTTTTTTTGCATATGCAACAACATCACCACAGGTGGACAGTGTCAATGAATCCAGTAGCTCATGAATATCACATGTTTGTAATTTTCAGTAAAACTGATGGCCTTGGACATGTGGCAAGCAAATGAATGTTTTGATCCTACTGAAGTTATGATTTATTCTCTGTAATGATATGCTTAATAATTAAGTGAGCAAGAATTAATGAAGTGCAGTTTTCATAAATTAAGTGCAGAAGAATGGCTTAACAGAGGAAGGTTTTCCGGTCCTCAGGAAGGGTCTCGGCCTGAAAAATTGGCTATTATTCCTCTCAATAGATGCTGCCTTCTTTTTAAACTGTTCTTTTATTGATTTACTCTTGTCTTTTGGATCATTGTCTTGTTGCATTATCTATTAAGCTTCAGGTGACAGACTGCTACCTTGACATTCTCTTGTAAAATGTCTTAATACAATTCTGAATTCATTGTTCCATCAATGATTGAAAGTTGTCCAGACCCTACAGCAGCAAAGCAGCTCCAAGCCATGATGCTCCTTCCACCAAGCTTCACAGTTGGGATGAGGTTATGGTGTTGGTGTGCAGTGCCCTTTTCTCTCCAAACATAACAATGTATGTTTCTGCGAAAAAGTTCAACTTTTGTCTCATCTGTCGTCAGAACATTGTCCCAGAAGTGTTGTGGAACATCCAGGTGGTCTTTTACAAACTTGAGATGTGCAGCAATGCTTTTTTTTTGGAGAGCAGTGCTTTCCTCTGTGGTGTCCCTCCATGAACACCATTCTTGTTCAGTGTTTTCTTATAGTGAACACATGAACACATGAACACATTGCAAGTGCTAGAGATTTCTGCAGGTCTTTTGCTGTTACTCTTGAGTTCTCTTTCACCTCCTTCAGCATTGCATGTTGTACTCTTGGTGTGATCCTTGCAGGATGCCCATTCCTAGAGAGAGTAGTAACAGTACTGAGTTTCCTCTATTTGTAGACAATTTCTCTTACTATGGCCTGATGAAAACCTAGTTCTTTAGAAATGCTTTTTGTGCCTTTTCCAGCTTCATGTTTCTTTACAATTCTTCCTGTAAGGTCCTCTGAATGTTGTTTTGATTGAGGCATGGTGCACATAAACAGCTCCTTCTTGAGGAAAGCAAGCTCTGTTAGTGTCTTTTTTAAAGGGCAGGGCCCCTCACAACCCACATGTCTAATCTCATCTTATTGATTGGAACACCTGACTCCAAATAGCTTCTGCAGAAGGCATTACCCCAGAGGTTTGCATACTTTTTCCAGCAAATGCATGTGGTATTGGATCATTTACTCTCAATAAATAAATAAATGAATAAGTCTAATGATGTTCGTGTGATTTATTTTATTGGGTCCTCTTTATTTAATTTTAGGATTTACATGAAGATTTGGTCACATTGTAGTTTATATTTATGCAGTATTGGAGAAAATTCTACAGGATTCACAAAACTTCTAGCACCACAGTATGTGTACAAATTTTTATATTCCTCTGCACATGGCTGCTCTGAGCCTTAATTCCATCCACCCAATTAGATTACAGTATGCATCCCTTGTCTAATAAAGATAGAGTTGGATTCAGGTAACTATCTTGTGGAAGAAAGCTTTATAAATTGTCATTACTACCAACAGACCCGGTTACCTGCTGCAGTGCAGATTTCATCTGAAAGCTTCATGATATTGCTTTGGAGAGGGCCCAGAGGAGATTTATGAATGATCCTGGGAATGCAAGGGTTAACGTATGAGGAATGTTTGCTAACTCTGGACCTGTATTCACTGGAGTTTAGATGAATGAGGGGGTATCTCATTGAAGCCTATTTAATATTGAAAGGCCTAGATGGAGTGGATTTGTAAAGGATCTTTCCTACAGTGTGTGAGTCTCAGGCTAGAGGAAAGAGGCTCAGAATAGAGAGGGACTTTAGAACAGAGATGAGGAGGAATTTCTTTAGGCAGAGGGCTGGAGAATCTGTGGAATTCATTGCCACAGACAGCTATGGGAGCTAAGTCATTGGGTATATTTAAAGCGGAGCTTGATTAGTCAGGATATCAAAGGTTATGGGAGAAGGCAGGAGAATGGGGTTGAGAGGGATAATAAATCAGTCATGATGGAATGATAGAGAAAACTCAATGGGCTGAATGACCTAATTCTGCTTCTATGTCTTACAGTCTTATAGAGGTCATAGGGATCATCAGCGCAGACAGTGGGGAGTTGGGCTGCAATGTTCAGGCAGGTGACTAGCGAGGTGACACAGGTTTGTCAGGGGAGATGAGCTGAGAATCGAGCCATCAAGTGGTGGAAATGTTGTAAGCGTCAAAGGTGGAAAGGTAAAGAAAGCATTTAACTGGCTGCCTTCGATTCTCTGCAATGGCACAGGTAGGATAGAGCCCTAAACTGACATAATAACAGACTCCAACTCGCAGCTCTAGATTTGTTTGAATGTGCTCTTTGGGCACATATACACGGCAGAATTGTTCTCCACATTTGATGCCAATGGCCAGAATTCTGCTACATACATTTGGCATGGCAAATGTGCAGTGACAAGCCCAGTGATGCTGTATAAAAATGTTTCCTGTGAACAGAAGTACTAGCACCAGTTTCGGCCTCTGGGTTTCTGCTTTGACGTGAAAATAGCCCTCTACGTACAAGAATTTGATAACCTAAACATAGATAGTTCTCTGTGTTCCTGTTATTATTAGTCCCACAGTGCAGGCACAGCTTGTTTTAAGCAAAAAAATATAAAATAACAACAGTTCCAGTTAATTATCTCATACTGATTACAAGTACACAACAATTTGGCTAATTACGACTGGCAGTGTTGAGAACTTCATAATAACAGCATAAATGGGAAATAATGTAAGACTGTCCAGCATTAGCAGCTCTATACAATCTGATTCAGTCAAAAAGTGCATCACCCCTCCCTCTCACTTATATTTACAGACTTTCTTCCCTGTACCCAGGACAAAATGGATGATGGAATGTACAGTTGCATCAAGACGGAAAGATTAGCTTTTTTTAAACTTAGCACACGTTTCAATAAAGCTAATCCTCCGTCTTGATGCAGAGTCTCTACTGTAAGTTCAACCACCCATTTGCCTCCACAATTGCTGCTCGGCCTGTTGAATTTCTCCCACCAACATCAATTTTGCTCATGCTCCTAGAATGCTTCCTTGTCATCACAACAGTCTCAATTTATCAAAGAATGCTTCTCTTTTGACCATGTTTTGTCTAAAGCTGTAGTGAGACCTAGAGATGAGTAGTGTTGGTCAAATGCATTAAAGACACAAGTTATTAATGAGAGGGATCGACCTAATAACATTGTCAATGATATTCTATCAATCTTCTAGTAATCAAGAGTAGGTCAATACTTGGATGATTTGCTGGATTGTTTCCTGCTTTTTCTGGAAAGGTCTAATTTGGGCACTTTGTACTTTGACAACAGATGCCAGTGCTATAGTTGGGTTAGAATGCTCTCATAAAAGCTGCAGATAGTTCTGGATCAAGCCTTCATGATTTTGAATCTCACAGTAAGAATGCAGTATTATGCAATAAATTAAATAAGCCATGTCAGACATCAAGCAATGAAAACTTCATCAGTATTCTAGCTAACTACTCTCCACCTCCTAAAACTCAAAAAAAAAATTGTCCAACTGAAACCAGTTTTCTTCCCGGAATGACTGCCACGGGTTCTATAATTAAAAAGACAAGCCATGTTTTGATGTAGGTACCATCCTTTTGGCACATCAACAATTTGATAAAATATTAAATTTCATTAAATATTAATTGTCACTTGAAGCTTACACTTAAGTAAAATGTAAAACTGTTGTCGGAAGAAGACACTGAAGACAAAATAAGACATCTTCACTGTTCCGTTAATACTACAGGTGCATGTATGGGAATGATTTAGAAAGTCATGAGCCGAACATAGGTTAACAGGAGCTGCTTGGATGGGCATGTTGGCTGGCAGACCAATCGGGCCAAAGGGTTCACTTCCATGCCCTTTGGGTCTTTATAAATAAAGGACTGCCTTCTAATTATTATTCCCCCTCCCTCGACGCACTTTGTCATAGAATACTTCGTGAATGAGAAGACTGACATCTCTTCTAATATCATCAACAACAACATGTTAATTCTCAAGAATGCATTAGGTTTGATTGGCTGCTCCACCTTCGAACTGCACAGCTCAGTTCCCTTGGCATCATTCCTGGGGGCACACTTGGCAGTTCTAGTGCTGTGGGTAATCATAATCAGATCAATTTCCATCCCCCCCCCCACACACAACTTTCCAAGCTGCCATCTCAGATGTCTTTTTACATATAGTTCTTTTTTCTCATTAGAATAGGACGAATACGTCTCATTTAATAAATCATGAGCCATTTGCTCTGTCCTGGCTAAGTGAATCAAATAGTCCTTGTAATTAATTTGTTGTCATGTTAAAAGAATAAACTTGCTTTAGACAAGCATTTTTCTTGACCAAGGAAGCTCTAACTGACTTAGAAACCACTGAAATATTTAGAAATTAGACTGCTGAAAATGTGACAAACATAGGTTTATAACTTAGATTATTACCAGTTTGTGTGTAGCATATTCTCAAACATGGTAATGAGATAAGTGATCAGCTGATTTGTTTTTAAGGTTTTAATTCAGGAATAATTTCTGTCTAAAATTCCAAGAGTAATCCCCTCATGTTACCGAATCAGTATCAGGACAGCTTGAGCATGGGATCGGAGTGCTGTGTGAAATGCTTCACTGGGGAAGTGCAGCACGTCTGATGGTGCAGCACTCAGTACAATGCTGAAATACTGCTTTTATTAAAAAGGAGTCAAATAGTTCACAGTTTGCAATGTAATACAGCGTAAATGGGATTGTCATAGTCAATGGGAACGTGAATGACAAAGGAAATTATGAATTTTCTTTCGTATTTTGGAAGGAGGAAGAAGATTCAGACCCGCTTTCAGAAATCCAGAAATGATTTGTATGAATAAAATAGATCAATGGTAATGAAGGAGCCCATTGCTTTAATAACTCAGGAACCTGTCCGGAAACAGGCTTAGCACATTATTATCACTTTTCTACCTTAATACAGTTAGGTAAATTATTCACTCCAAGGTCAATTTATATTTTGACCTCTATTTAAGAGAAGTTAAGTAGGAGAGGAAAATAATTTTGATAGCCCCTTAGAAAAAAATAGATGCTCTTTGGATAGTAAAATTTATTGCAATTAATCTTAATCTAATTAACATTCTTTTTATAATCTAAAAACAAACTGTTTTGGAAATTAGTCAATAAAATATTATTAACTTTTAGCTCACAAACACGAGGAAACCTGCAGATGCTGGAAATTCAAGCAACACGCACAGCAGGCCAGGCAGCATCTATAGGAAGAAGCACTGTCGACGTTTCGGGTCGACATTTCAGGCTGAGACCCTTCATCAGGATGAGTGTCCTGACGAAGGGTCTCAGCCTGAAATGTCAACAGTGTGTTTCTTCCTATAGCTGCTGCATTCCACCAGCATTTTGTGCGTGTTGCATTAATTTTTAGCTTTCTGATTTAGTTAGTAAATACATCAAGGATGGAAATGAATGGCACAATGCAAGTCTTTCCTTGTAATGTTTAATTAATCATGGAGTGTTTAATTATAAATATCTTAAAGTAAAAAAAAATGAGGAGAGGTAGAAAAGCTGTGATGGTTTATCTCTAAACCAGCAGAGGTTAGGGTAAGGTTTATTAGAGTTGTTCAAATACATGACAAATTTTAAGAAATATGGAACAATCATTTTCTGTTGGGTAGTAGTAAGGAAGCAGAAGGTATCAATCAAGGTAATTGATAAGGGAACCCAGAAGGGAGATGGGAACTTTATTTTCATGTAGTAGGCACCAGAAATCAGATTCTGGAAACTGATTTAAAAGTAAACTTCAAAAAGAATTGAGGCAATTCTTTTAAGAGTCCTAGAGAAAGTTAATCTATCGTCTTCTCATTAGGATTCATATTACTTCAGTCTAAATTGATTTGCTTTCAGGAATTGCCACTTACAGTTCCTGTCTGCCTGGGGTAGATGTGAAGGGCTAAACAAGCTGACCCTCAACAGCTGAGAGGCACCCCAGGAGGCATGGGCAGAGTAGATGGAAACACAAAAGGGTTTGCCAATATGGCAAAGAAAATGAAGATTGTGTCAAAGAATCAGAATCAGGTTTAATATCACTGGCAAATGTGAAATTTTATGGCAGTAGTACATTGCCGTACATAGTAATAAAAATATACAATAATATATATATAAAATAAGTAGTGCAAAAAAGGAGGGACAAATACTAAGGAAAAGTTTGTGGGTTCATCATCCATTCAGAAATCTGATAGAACATAGAACATAGAAACATAGAAAATCTACAGCACATTACTGGCCCTTCAGTCCACACTGTTGTGCTGATCATGTAACCTGCTCTCGAGCTGCCTAGAATTTCCCTAGTGCATAGCCCTCTATTTTCTAAGCTCATGTACTTATCTAAGAGGCTCTTAAAAGGCCCTATTGAATCTGCTTCGACCACCGTCACCGGCATTGCACCCACCACTCTCTGTGTGAAAAACTTACCCCTAAACATCCCCTCAGTACCTATTGTATGTATTTCCAAGCACCTTAACCTATGTCCCCTTGTGTTAGCCATTTCAGCCCTGGGAAAAAGTCTCTCCTATCCACATGATCAAGGCCCCTCATCGTCTTATACACTGATAGAGGGGAAGAAGCTGTTCCTGAAACATTGAGCGTGGGTCTTCAGGCTCCTGTTCCTCCTGCTTGATGGCAGCAATGAGGAGTGAGGTAAGAAATAACCAAGGTCATGCCTAAGTGTAATTATTTTTATTACAAATTTTGATTACATTGTGCTTTCTTGAGACAAAAAAGTTGATGAACCTTTAGACCAATCTCTTTTTTAAGACATTCAAGATAACTAATTTAGTCAAGCATTTAATAAAAACTGAAAGAATACCCCAAAAAATGATAAAGGATTCATGTCCTGATTCAAAAAACTTCAGCGAAGAAATTGTAACAGAAATTGATGAACTTGAACCAACATTTCTTTTCAG
This sequence comes from Hypanus sabinus, assembly GCF_030144855.1. Lineage (NCBI taxonomy): Eukaryota > Metazoa > Chordata > Chondrichthyes > Myliobatiformes > Dasyatidae > Hypanus > Hypanus sabinus. The sequence goes on along the minus strand of NC_082719.1, from coordinate 61,504,876 downwards.
CTGTGTCAGTTTACCTGATGCTCTTGGTGAACTTTTCCTAGTTTTCTATGCAGCAAATTCTTTGCACTGACTTTAGCTTCTCAGCCATACAAGCTGATTCTTGGAACATTGCACAATTACACTGTGCATCCAGGACAATGTCAGAGGTTTGCTTCAGTAGTTTGTTCTTCCACCTATCTGGATTCCGTCTACTCCCATAGCTTCCAAATGCAGATGTACAGTATGTGAGGCCCTCCTTTGTCCGGGTCAGCTATGGATATTGCGTCCTAGCTGTCTGCGTGATATGCAAGCTGGGTCAGTACAATACTGAGAGTGAGATGTTGCCCAAGCAGCTGGCTCCCCCTTTCTATGCAGCTGATGAATCTAAGGGAATAACACTTTGGTTCCAGAGGTGCTGCAGGACCTACCACTCTACGTTGCACTGCTTTAGGGACTTCAGCTCCTTGGGGTTTACTCCCAAACCTTTCCCCATGTGGTGATCTATGTGCCTGTCTGGACACATCTCCTGCTGACTGCTCCTGTGGCTCCTCCCACAGACCCCGGTATAAAGGCGATTTTAGCCTGGGCCCGGCCTCTCAGTCTCCAGGATGTAGTATGGTGGTCACTCACTGCTGGTTCCTTCTTCCAGTCAATAAAAGCCGATATCTCACCTTTACGTCTCAGAGTGAGTTATTGATGGTGCATCACCCCATGAGTGGGTATAGCTGCAAGGCAGCAGAAGTTTGATATCAGAGTTTTCCTTCTCATAGCTGAGCTCCCAACCACGGCTGATGAGGCCCATCTGCCCAAAGTGACTGGTTTTAAGGCTCCAGTAACCGGCCTTTGCCCCTTCACCTGTCAATAGAAATGTTTCCGCTGGGCTTAGTACCCACACGTGAAGGCCAGGAGCTGCACTTGGTTGTCAGAGTATTTTTCAGACGCATGCCTTTGAGAACATTTAATAAGTAGTGGGAGCTTGTCCCCACTACCTCCTGCACTTATGACATCCTCAAGGAACAAATATATACAAATATATTGGCAGTCATTCAAATTCTGTAAATACATTAAAAACTATTTTGCTTAATTTTTGCACAGTTCTCTGTAAAGGTCAGTGTGTTACAGAGCAATGACGTTATTGCCATTGTCTCATATTGCTGTATTCCTGGGTTAAGCTCTGAGGTATGCCCAGCATTTGTTGTAAAGCAGGAACAGTTTTCCAAAAGCACTGAGGTAGCAATTTAATTGTATCCTTCAGGTATTGAATTATGAAAATTACCAATAATTCCATACATTCAAACCCATTCAAGTATTTAGAAAATGTATAACTGTTGCACAACTTGTGAAACAAGCTCAACAGTGCTGGGATAGAGAATTTATCTATTATCTGTAATATGACAAATCGTTTTGCTACAAAAAGTAAAAGTCCACGGAATTTAATGAAGTCTACATAGGGAGAAACAATATAAATTGAAATTACTTTTTCATAGGGGCTTGTTACATTAACTAGTAATGAACCAGTGACCAAAGACATTCACAAAATGAATCAAAAAATTATTTGAGTGAAGCAGGAGGGATTATAGTGTCACCACCAAAACCACTCTGTTAATATGCACATTGCCTGTTCAATTGCATTGTATATTACACTGAATATATCACTTCTGGATAATATGTTGTATCATATTGCACTCTTATTATAATGGCTATATATAATAAAGTGAAATAAAATATTAAACCGTATGCAGCATTCAAAATGAAACATAACAGAATGATTTTAAAGCATTTATCTATTAATGATTCCTAGCATACCACATTTCAGAAGCACCAAGTGTATAAACTCAGAAGACAGTGATGGATGGAGTTTATCTCCATCTTATTCACTCTTTTGTACCACTGACTAACGTGTGCTTTTGTCTGCATTGCTCTGTTCCGGGTGTTCGGTGATCAGACTGAAAAGTTGCGAGGGGAATGCTCTCACAGAAACATAGTTACCTATAACTATTCCTGTTGCATAGAAAGTCTTGTGAATATTGATAAGCAAGTCAAGGAAGAGCAGGTAAGTGCTGTATTCTGTTTGATCAGCTTCACACAGGCTGTCACTAAACTGAAAGTTCCTGCTCTACAGTTTCAGAAGCAGAGGCAGAAGGCTGATGGTAGGTCCAGTATTTACAGGAGTAGTTTAATAGTCATGTAGTAACAAAAGTAACAAATCTGAGTTCACTTCAAAGAGACTTGTGCTATTTTGGAAGTTATGGCTTTGCTTTCAACAATTGTGGTAAGACTTGAAAGTCTGATCCAATAATAGAGGAGGGTACAACTAGACTGTACTTTCAAAGAAAACTATGGTTTTGTGGCAAATGACCTCTATCTTGACAATGAAGGTAATGCTCCCTGACCATATTTACAAAAAGAGAAAAAAGTTAACAAAGAAGGTGTCTGGATCATGTAATCCCCCCAGTCAACAATTTACACTTCCTTTTCCTGGATGTGAGTAGTTGGACTAGATCGGGGGTCGGCAACCCGCGGCTCCGGAGCCGCATGTGGCTCTTTTACGTCTGTGCTGCGGCTCCCTGTTGCTTTGGGAAATAATTGGTTGTGGCGACCCTTTTCCTGGCACATCCGAACCGACTCACAATTAGATAGCCTACGGGGGTTTGCGAGCACAGAGCTTTGGAGCCTCTGCGCCATGGGGGGCAGGTTGAGGGAGGCTTAAAAGTGAGGCTGAAGATTTCGAATAAAGTTTTTTCCTTCGACTGCAGTTACCGACTCCGTGTCGTAATTTTAGCGCTGCGTGTAGCACACCGCTACATGGTCAGTATTTAATTAAAATGTATTTTATGTTAGTTTGTTAGTTTTTGAAATGTAAATCTAAATTTGAAGATTATGGTGATCTTGTACAATCTAAATAAGACTTTGTGGCGACCCATTTCCTGACACATCCGAACCGGCTCACAATTAGCCAGCGTTCAGGCTAAGGGAGATAGCCTACGGGGGTTTGTGAGTACGTGTCTTTTGCAGCATCCGCGCCCATGGGGGGCGGGTTGAGGGAGGCTTAAAAGCAAGGCTGTTTAGTTCGAATAAAGCTATCTTTGACTGCAGTTTACTGACTGCGTGTAGCACACCGCTACAACGTGTTTTTATCGCTAGCTGTCCAGAGGGGAGGTGCTGAAACGCTTTGTCGCGTGTCTGGAAGAAGTGAAAACTTTCCTGGGCAGCAAAGGGCTCACCTTTCCTGAGCTGGAACAGCCAGAGTGGCTGGCAAAGCTACACGTCATGGTAGACATAACAGCGCACCTGAACACGCTGAACACAGCTCTTCAACGGGGTAAAGACGTACAGCCCTGCACATGTCGGAGGATGTTTTGGCATTCGAGCGCAAGTTGACGTTGCTTGCCAGAGATTTACAGAAAGGCACATTGTCTCACTTCCCCAATTTGAGAGAGTTCAGAAAAGGTCACGACATGATAAATTCGGTGTATTTACATTGGGCAATCATCGCAATGCAAACATCATTTGGGAAACGCTTCTGTGAGTTCAGAGAGGAAAAAAAACACATTATCCTTCCTGGTCACTCCCCTAAGCATCGATCCATCCCTACTGAATACGACTGCATTGTCAGGTGTGAGTCAACCTGAACAAGGATGATAAATATTTTAATTGCCTATTATTTTACGTATATTCATATGCTTTCATTGTTCAGTGAAATAGTCCTTTTATTTTTCAGGTTGACAGCTGGCTGACGTTATTTTTGGTTTGCTGCTGGCGGCAAATTTAAGTTTGGCGTTTTTCATAAATACAAGAAGGACTCAAATAGACGTTGAGTATTTTACTTAAAAGTAACCTTCAACCCAACGTCTTTTTTTCGGAGGTCAACATGTTTTTGTTGCATGCAGAAATGTAATTTCGTTTTCTCTGCAGGAGTTCATCAATTTCATAAATGCAACACATTATAGTTTGTTTATACATAGCATAAAGGCAAAACAAAACGTTGTATGCAGTGTTATTTCATTTTAAATGTCAAACGGGTTTTGCGGCTCCCAGTGTTTTCTTTTCTGTGGGAAACGGGTCCAAGTGGCTCTTTCAGTGGTAAAGGTTGCTGACCCCTGGACTAGATAATCTCATGCACCCAAAAGTGGTCGGGCAAGAGGAGAGAACCCCAACTGCTAGCTTGGTGGAAAGCTAACATCCTGAGGACCTGCTCCAAGAATGCTCCATTAGACTATTAACAGAAATATTTAGAATCTGCTAAAATTAAATTAAATTATTAAAAATAAACAAATAAAATTTAAATAAAATTAAGATGCATTAAGAAAAGCACAGGAAACCCAAACAAATATTGAAAACCATTTACAGTAAATACAAGGAAGTCCATTTCCTCCCTATTTCTCTATCCACAGAATCTCTCAGACCTATTGAGCGCTTCCTATATTTTTTGATGTCATTTCAGATTTTCAATGTCTGCGGTTTCTTTTTGATTTTCATTAAGCAAAGCACTTAGCCCTTCTCATCACTGGGAGGTAGTAACCTGTTACCTAATCACACTGGAATAAGTACAAGTAGAATGTGAGAAGAGAAATTACACATGAAGTCATCTCCTACCACTTCAGCTCCACTGGTAGTATGACTGCTCCAGCGATGGCCAACATTGTCTGTCCATTGGGATTTCTTCTCAGCATACGCTGCGCATAAGATCGTAGTACGGAAACAGGCCCTTTCAACCAACTCAGTGCGTGATGGCTACTATGCCTATACTTACTTATCTATTTGGCCTCATTAGGCCCACATAACTCTAGACTATTCCTATCCAAGTACTTGTTCAAATGACTTTGAAAATTTGTAATTGTATCTGGCTCCATCATTTGCTTTGACAGTTTGTTCCAGCTATCCACCACCTTCTGAATGAAAACTCATCCCTCAGATTCCCTTTAAGGTTCTCCCATCTCCTCTTTAACCTGTTCCCACTTGTTATTGACTCCCCTCCTCTGGGAAAATGCCTGTGCTTAAATGTTTTTGACCTTCAAAAACATTTAAAAATCATTAGAAGTTTATATAATAGAAGCATTGAACTGTGGAAGGCTACAATTAGTTAAAAGGCTATTAGTTGAGGGGTCGTGGATGATCGGCAATGAGCAGGAAAAATGAAGCTGAACCTAAGATCGGATCACTCTTGATCCTGTCGAACGGTGGAACCAGCCCGAGAAGCTGAATTGTCTGCTGCTCCTCCTATTCTTTAGTTTCTGGGCTTGACAAAGCGAGTGTGGAACAGCTTTCATTGAAATGGATGAATACTGTCAGTTTTACTCCGATTCACATGAATTTATCAGAAAGTGCCTGGCCATTATTTTTCATGACAGAGTATTGCTTCTTTCTGACATTGCAATCATTAATCCACAGATTCAATCAGTTATTTTGTAAACTGCTATAGTCTTATTCTCTTCAGAAACTTCCAAATAGACATGAAAAGAACATACAACCCATATGACAATACATTGGTCTACTGTAATTTAACCCTCTTAAGATCCCTGAATACTACATTGCAGATAAAGTTAATGGCATGTAACACGTAATTCATATGATTTGCTTGCCTGAATGACGATTAAAATCTGGATCGTGCTGCCAGAGTGTGGTAGAGGAAGGTACCCTTAGAACTTTGAAAAGCATCTGAATGAGTACCTGGATCACAAAGGCATAGTAGGCTGAGGATTAATTACTGTAATGGGAAACAGGATTAAAATGGAGAGGTTTTTATGGTCAATAAGGATATGGCATTTCACCTCCCCCCATTTGCTGCATCGCCAATGTGGCAGATGTTCACCCTTCAATCTAGAGCAGCAGCTATTTATCCAGACTCTGCGGCAAAATAAAAACTTTATTTTCAGTCAATATTTTGCAATTCTGTGATTGGATATGTAGGGATAAGGGAATTCTTAGGCAGGAAGGTAACCTTCAGTGATGATTTGCTTGTTGTATTAACCTTCATGGGTTATGTTATCAATATATTTTCAGAAGTTCTTTTTAATCTATATCGATATGTACAGAATCCTTGTGAAACAAAATCTAAAGTACTTCTGTTGTAAGAAAGAATATATGGATATTAGTGCATTTGGTTGTACTCTTACTCAGCTCACAACATGACAGTTTAACGTGATATGATGCCGTCATTAATCTGGTAAGCTCTACTGTCAATGCTAGATGTTATCCTGTATTTCTCTCCTCTTTTAGTGGGACTTGGAATGACTGTAAAAACATTAATAATATATGCCATCACAATCTTAACCAAATCAATCATTAACAATTAGCTCCCAACCTGATTTTAGTGGTGAATAATATGTGAAAATTCACTGGGCAGACTCACATAGCATAGATGACTAGGGGAAGTATTAACAGCAAGGCCAATTCCTTCTCGACTGTATAAATATATATATTTTTTTCAAAAACAGTACTTTTGTGCAGCAATAATGTAATGTATTTGACAGTTTAACCTCATAACCATAAATGCTGCTGGACCTGCTGAGTTCCTCCAGCAATTTGTGTGTTTTGCTTTCGATTTCCATCATCTGCAGATTTTCTTGTGTCTATAACCTCATAATCTACAGGTTATATTCTTGCATCTTACTCTCTACCTGCACAGCCCTTGGCCCATAGCTGTTGTACACTATTCTGTTATAATTTTACCTTTTACTACCTCAAAGGAATGTGCTATGATTTGATCTGTATCTTCAGTACAATTCCAATAATGAACCAATTTCAATTCCTCCTCTATATTTTGGGAGTTCCCAAAACATGCTGGAGAGAATGAGTGTTGTAATACATGACATTGTCATTCTGTAGCCAGCAATAAAGGATGTGGTTACGATAAGTTCTTAAGCATGGTTTCAAAAGTCTGTACCCTTTTTGGTCCAGAATTGAATTGAATTGAATTATCTTTATTACTTACATCCTTCACATACATGAGGGGTAAGAATCTTTATGTTACTTCTCTCTGAATGCGCAATGTGCAATTTAGGGTTATTTGTAATAAGTAGTATGTACAACAGGAGAGTCAATATATCATAGAAATACAATTGTTTCAGTGTGAATTAATCAGTCTGATGGCCTGGTGGAAGAAGCTGTCCTGGAGCCTATTGGTCCTGCCTTTTCCAGGTTCCCATTTCCTGGTACTGTTTCCCAGGTCACTCGTCTGAGTGCTACTGGTACCATGTGGCCCAGTACTACCCGTCCCATGGTTGGGTGGTCAGCGACTAAACCGACTCCCCCACCAAACTTGCCTGGTGAGGAGGGGGGGCTAGACACCCTGCAAGATGAAAAACAAGACCTGTCAAAGGGTGATGAACCCTCTCGTAGGGTCAACGGCCAACTAGTAAACACTTGCCGTGAAGCGTGGAAAGGGTATCCCTTGCATCGAAGCTTGATCTGGCCATTCACTGCAACAGAATTTTCCCTAGCCATCTTGGACCCCACCATGCCGCTGGATCTAGAAGGGGATGTCACGAGGCAGGGTCTGGACCTGTGCAACCCCGTACTCATCTAAAATCTATTCATGCACACGCTGTTCCTTTCCACTGAAAGGAAGCATCATCATCCTATGGGATGGATAGCCAGAGAGAGAGAGAGGGAGACCGTTTCCCAGATGGTAGCAGCTGGAACAATTTGTGGGTGGGGTGACTTGGGTCCCCAGTGATCTTTCAGACCCTTTTTACACACCTATCTCTGTAAATGTCCTAAATAGTAGGAAGTTCACATCTACAGCTGCACTGGGCTGTCAGCACCACTCTCTGCAGAGTCCTGTGATTGAGGGAATTACAGTTCCCATACCAAGTAGTAATACAGCCAGTCAATTGTACCCCTGTAGAAAGTCCTTAGGATTTGGGGACTCATGACAAACTTCTTCAACCATCTGAGCTGAAAGAGGCGCAGTTGTGTCTTTTTCACCACACAGCCAGTATGTATAGATCACGTGAGGTCCTCGGTGATGTGTATGCTGAGGAACTTAAAGCTGTTCACCCTCTCAACCCCAGATCCATTGACATCTCCATTCCTCCTATAATCCACAACCAGCTCCTTTGTTTTTGTGACATTGAGGGAGAGGTTGTTTTCTCAACACCACTGTGTCAGGGTGATGATTTCCTCTTTGTAGGCTGCCTCATTATTATTTGAGATTAGGCCAATCGGTATAGTGTCCTCAGCAAATTTAATTAGCAGATTGGAGCTGTGGGTGGTGACACAGTCATGGGTATACAGAGAGTAAAACAGGGGGCTTAGTACACAGACCTGAAGGGCACTTGTGTTGAGGGTCAGAGGGTTGAAGGTGAGGGAGCCCACTCTTACCAGCTGCCAGCGATCTGACAGGAAGTCCATGATCCAGCTACACAAGGCAGGGTGAAGGCTGAGGTCTCTGAGCTTCTTGTTGAGCCTGGATAGAATTATGGTGTTGAATGCTGAACCATAGTCCAAGAACAGCATTAACACATAAGCACCCTTCTTCTCCAGATGTGTAAGGATGGTGTGTAGAGCAGTGGCTATTGCATCATCTGTCGATCGGTTGTGTCGGTAGGTGAATTGTAGGGGATCCAGTTTGGGTGGTAACATGCTGCAGATGTAATCCTTGACCAGTCTCTCAGAGCATTTGCTTATTATTGAGGTGAGTGTGACAGGGCGCCAATTGTTCAGACATGTTACCTTGGTCTTTTTTAGGTACAGGGACAATGGTGGATATTGTGAAACAGGAGGGCACTCTACACTGGGAGAGGGAGAGATTAAAAATGTCTGTAAACACACCTGCCAGCTGTGCCGTGCACATCCCGAGTACCCGCCCTGGGACGCCGTCCGTTCCCACAGACGTGCCACTGTCCAGTCCTTGGTAACACCTGCGTAATTTGATGGCTCTCCTTGGGGGCTCAGTGTTAGTGATATCGAACCGAACATAAAAAAGATTGAGCTCATCTGCAAGAGTGGCAGCGATGCTGGCAGCACCACTGTGCTTAGCTTTGAAGTCTGCGACGGTGCGTAGACCTTGCCGTAAGCTGCGTGTGTTGTTGGTGGAGAAGGTACTTGCAAAGGGCACTCAAATCATTGAGAGCTGAGAAAGATTTTGTACACCAAGGTTAGGTAAAGGTTTTGGGTCCGGACAGTAAAAAGGAGTTGAGACCAGAGCCCCAATCAACTGCAGACCTACTGAATGATGAAGCAGGTGTATGTGGCCTGGTCTTGCCATTGCCTTTCACAGTCCTATCTTCTTCGGTTGCTTACCTCAGAGCTCATCGATCAGTTGGTGAGCTGAGTTGCTGCAGGTAATAAGATTAGCTGTATGATTGGAAATGAGAAAATACAGTGGAACTCATGATGACATTGTCTCTGCACACTTATGACCCATTGAGGCCTAATGGAGCTGATATCAGGTGGAAGCAATGCCACATTGAACACCATTATCACAGCCACAGTGTGGGACTGGAGTCACATGCAAACCACTGAGGTAATGGTGGAAAACTGGCTTAAAGGACTGTTGTTGTTTTTTTCAAGGCATTCCTGGAGACCCCTGACATTTTTGTAATCCTCACAGACTGCAACATGCAATAATAATAACGTATAGAAAAAAAACCAAATACAGTGTATGTTGAGAAGAAAAGAAAAGATTAATGATGGAAATCCACAGCAGGTAAGGTGATAGAGAAACAGCTATTGTTTCAGGTCACTGACTTTTCAACAGAAGTAGCTAACAGGTTCTTTCCAGTTCGAATGTAAAACTATTAAATGGAAATATGAAGTCAAATAGACTTTCCATTGCAGAAACTCTTACCTGTATCCCTATGCTACACTATGCTATTTTTCCAGGAAGTAAATGAATAAGTGATTGAAAGACTGAAATGGGAAGAGAAAAGGTTACCGAAGTTACCCACAAGTTCTGCTGTTTCATGAGAGTCTGCATTCCTGTATTAGTGGAAGCCAGCAGATCTGACCAAACATTTGACATGTAAATTTTTGAATTGTACCCAAGCAAGTGTACATTCCAGAAGCAAATTGCAGATAGAAATGTTTTTAAGAGTACTCTACTCATCCAACATCCAACTGGAAATTGAAGTGGAAGAGGTAAATAGACTTTTATAATGCAAATGAAAATTATTTCAAGGTATTTTCCCATATATAACTTTGCTGAATAATGAAAAATTATTCCCAAAATGCTTTGAGATCTTCTGTTACTCCCTGTCATCATTTCACCAGAAATATGCAGAAGCTTTGAGTCATGGTGACTGTGCTTAAACACTGAGTGCCGTTGTCAATGAGGAAATCAATGTGCTAGTATAGACATTTCTAGGTTTGGGCGTGTTTGGTAACTCCAGAGAGAGCTAACGAATTTTGTATAAAACACTTCTATTTCACACCAAAAACATTTCACTCATACTCTTCTGTTATCTCTAACAAATTATTTAATTTTCACTTTAATTTTCATCAAAAATTGTAATAAGTTAAGACAGGAATGTCACAGCAAATGTATCTATTTAACACAAATATTGATAATAGAATGACAATCAACCTATGACACAGAAAGGAAAAAAAAGTCTTTCATGCAAAAGTGAATTATTTAGAATGACAAATTTTAATTGTTTCTAACTTACAGCACGCGATTTTTTCTCTCACAAATTTTCCTTTCACTCTTTTGATTTCTCTTTCTAAAGCAGATTAGTGAAATGCTGCATTGAAGCAAGGCAGTCTTTTTCCTTTATCTGTAGTTATGCAGCTCATTACTCCATGTTTGGTCATAGGCTGTGATGAACTCTGAAACCCAGAGGTGTTGACGAAATCTGCCATGGGTCCTGGCAATGAGGTGTTGCTTACTTTGTGACATCATACGGAAGGTCCCAAATTGGCAGTTGACTGACTTCTGTGTTGCTGTGAACCTCAGAAAGAGTTGAGATGGAACATATGTCGAATACCTCTGGGTGCATGGAGCTGCAAATGCTTTGGCACTTGCGTGCCTGACCTGCTATTGATGAGCTCCTCTCCTTGTTCATTAATTATCCACACTTGTTCATGATTAGATAGGGAAGACGACAGAGCGTTGATCTAAGCTATTGGTTGTAAAATTGTTTAGACCTATCAGTTACATGCTGTTTTTTTCTGCTTAGCATGCATGACGTCCAGTGTTGCTTCATTACCAGGTTGGCTCTTGCTTTTTGTTGTACTTATGCAGTCCTAATATGGCTCCTATACACCTTTATGAAAACAAGGTTTATCATGTGGCTCTGTCGTAAATTGAGTGATAGGCTAGCCCATAATTGTGGGGTATGTATCTTTGCTGCTTCTGATTCTCAACAGCATCGCATGGATGCCTAATTTGGAGCTTCCAATATGTTCCAATACTCTATCCTATTTAGCAGCTTATGGTGCCACACAATGCGACATAGATGGCCTGCAGTGTAAAACCTGTTGTGGCTTGTCAATCTCACTTATCACAGTAAGATGAATACATTGCAACTGAAAAATAGCAATATATTAATGCATTATCACCACTGCCTCCTCCAAGAGGCTTTCAAACATCTGCATTACACCAGGGTAATGGTCCATTCACCAATGCTCCATGAAATTCACTCAGTCTGAACCTTTCCAACAAAACCTTGATGACAAGAGTGAGAGTCCAGTGTGAGAAGACAATGAGCCAAAGAAACACATTGTAAATCCTTGACTTGAGAGTTGCAATTTGAGGGACTGAAGCAAATACTTAGTTGAGAGTTATCAAAAGGTTATCAAATCCTAGCACTGCACTATAAGCTGCACTTTTTCTACTGTTGTTTGCCATATTCATACTATAATGAAGAATTATAGTATTTTTTGAGGAAATTACAAGTAGGCTAGACAAGGGAGATTGAGTGGACGTTGTGTATTTGGATTTTCAGAAGGCCTTTGACAAGGTGCCGCACATGAGGCTGCTAAACAAGATAAGAGTCCATAGAATTACGGGAAAGTTACATACGTGGATAGAGTGTTGGTTGATTGGCAGGAAACAGAGAGTGGGAACAAAGGGATCCCATTCTGGTTGGCTGCCGGTTACCAGTGGTTTTCCACAGGGGTCTGTGTTGGGGCCAATTCTTTTTACGTTGTATATCAACGATTTGGATTATGGAATAGATATATTTGTAGCTAAGTTTGCTGATGATACAAAGGTAGGTGGAGTGGCCGGTAGTGCTGAGGAAATAGAGAGTCTGCAGAGAGACTTGGATAGATTGGAGGAATGGGCAAAGAAGTGGCAAATAAATTACAATGTCGGAAACTGTACGGTCATGCACTTTGGTAGAAGAAATAAATGGGCAGACTATTATTTAAATGGGGAGAGAATTCAAAGTTCTGAGCTGCAACGGGACTTGGGAGTCCTCCTGCAGGATACCTTTAAGGTTAACCTCCAGGTTGAGTCGGTGGTGAAGAAGGCAAATGCAATGTTGGCATTCATTTCTAAAAGAATAGAGTATAGGAGCAGAGATGTGATGTGAGGCTCTATAAGACACTGGTAAGACCTCACTTGGAATACTGTGGCTATCAATCTCTGCCTTAAATACAACCAATGACTTAGAGATTGATAGGTATCTGAGTAGTCAGGGCATCAAAGGTTATGGTGAGAAGGCGGGGGAATGGGACTAAAGGGGAGATTGGATCAGCTCATGATGAAATGGTGGAGCAGACTTGATGGGCCAAATGGCCGACTTCTGCTCCTTTGTCTTATGGTCTTGTGGTCTAATAAATATCGTAACCCATCCTATGGCAGATGAGAAATTATACAGGCAACATACAGCTAACATATATTAGGTTTATCTATTTTGTTTAACGCATTGTTGCCCAGAAGTTAAACAAATCTTTGATACTTGAGTTAATAAAGTCTCTAATATCAATTATCTAGTTGTAATATTGTAATAAATAAAATCTAGTTAGTGCCTGACTTGGCCTGGCTATCTGCACATACCGCACACACTGGCTGGATGTGGAGGGCTGACCTTGCTGACTTTGGCAACGTGCAGGAAGTCCCAGATGGCAAGTAGACCTAAGGAGGCATATATTAGACCCAAGGCAGAGCTGGGAACAGAGCTTTGTCTTTTATCAAAACTATTGTTGAACTTAAGGCCTTTTTAAAATGACTGACAGTCAGAGGCAGTTAAGAACAATTAAAATTAAAGAATGTAATTAAAAGTATAAAAATTGCTAACTTTTTCAAACATAGTCAGAATCAAAAATATAAAAAAACTTAGAAATAATTGGAAAAATAAATGAAATAATATCATTAAGAAAACATTAATGAACTTTGCTTTTGTCTTCCCATACACATTTACAGAAACTCTGAATTAATTTCATACTCATTGTCTGAGTCATAGAGATGGTGCTACTGTACAAAGATACAATCCTTGGTTCCTGCACTGATTCCCACCAATGGAGTCCATGGAGAGACAGATGCACGGCAGACAATCTCCTGAATCTGTAAACAAGGCCTCACTCACAGTGCAGGACTTATTAAATTTGAATGGCTGAATGTTGGCAGCTCCCCTCAGGGCCACAGCTTAATAGATGAAAACATAAGAGAACTGGGTAAATATTCTGGCAGTAGCCATTGTCTGAGTCAGAGCCTCTATTCCTTACAGACCCATTTATGCTTTTAGCACATTACAATTCATGTAATAAATGTATTAGGGCATATCACAATGACTCCCTTAATTATGTAACATCTAGAAATGAAATGGACAATTCATGTAGACTCCCAATGCAAAATTGCTGGCACCATTCCCTGTAACTGCACATACAACTATTGCCATGACCAACACCTGGGGTGTGTGATTGTAGACGTATACAAAGCGTGTCTGCTACTATTCATATGAGATGATATTTCTTAGTTTCTTTGAAGGATAGATAATCATTTCAGCTCTATTTAATTATTCCACTAAATGAATATTTTCCTTCTTGTGCAAAGATTTCATAGAAAATATATTCACCCCGCTCCTGGCTATACCTGATCTATTTGTTGAAGCCATTTCCATTGCACATTTAACCAGTTTGATAAATTAATCGATGTTTGAAAATAAATTATACATTTTGGAGCAAGTTTCCCATAAAGAGCATGGGAAGGCAATCCATTGGAATAGGGATCCTTGAAATCTTCAAGTTCAATCTGATTGCAATTTGCATAAAAGGAACATCGACTCCATAGTTACTTCTACCACTCATGATGATACTTGAGATAAGTACTGTCATACATCATTGCAAAGTATTTCTCAATTGGAAAGGGCAAAGCCAAATACAATTGAGTACTGAAAAAATAAAATTCATTTTTTCCTGAAATCAGATGAGAAATGGTTACAGAGTCACAGACAAATGCATCTTATGTAAGTGAGTATTACCTTTATACGCTCAATGGCCATTTTATGAGGAGCCTCCTTTACCTAACAAAGTGGCCATTGAGTGTACGTTAATAGTCTTCTGCTACTGTAGCCCATCTACTTCAAGGTTCAATGCGCTGTGCATTCAGAGATGCTCTTTTGCAAAGCGCTATTGTAATACATGGTGATTAGAGTTACTGTCATCTTCCTGTCAGCCTGAACCAGCCTTGTCATTCTCCTCTGATCTCTCTCATCAGCAAGGCATTTTCACTCACAAAACTGCTGCCCACTGGATGTTTTTCTGTTTTTTGCACCATTCTCTACAAAGTCTAGAGATTGTTCACATGATAATCCCAGGAGATCAGCGGTTTCTGAGATATTCAAACCACCTGCTCAGGATACAGGGCAGGTATGTTCCAGTGAGAAGGAATGACAAGGATAGCGAGGTAAGGAAATTTTGAATGTTAGGAGAGGTGATAAATTTACTCAAGAAGAAAGATGAAATGTTTATAAGATCTAGGGAGCTTAAATCAAAAGGAATTTTTGTGGATTATATATAAAAAACAGAAAATAACTCAAGAAGGGAACTAGGAAAGTAGGAGGGACTACAATAAAAGTCCTTGGTAAATAGGATTAAATAGAATTCCAAGGGATTCTATATATACCAAGACACCTAGGGATGAGTCCCACTTAAGGATAAAGGTGGGAACACTTGTTTGGAGTTGGAGAATATGGGTGAAGTCCTAAATGAGTACTTTGCTTCAGTATTTACCAAGGAGAAGAATGGGAGATCAAAGTAGTTCATGATAATTTTCCAGGGCATTTCAAAGATATAGAAAGAGGTAGTATTGGGTCACTTAAAGAAACATTATGAGGAAAAGTCCACAGGAGCTTATGGGATATACCAGAGGTTATCAAGAGTGGCAAGAGATGAGATTGCTAGGGTCTTGACCTGTGTCCTCTCTAGCCAGAGGTGAGATCCTAGAGAACTAGTGAGTAGTTAATGTTCCATTAGTCAAGAAGGGTCACAGGGATAATCTTAGAAATGTTAGATCAGCAAGTCTCATGTCAGGGAAGTTAGAGGGAGGATCTTTAGAGATAGGATTTATGAGCTTTTGGAAAACCATGGCCTAGTTAGGATTAATGGGCATCTGGCATAAGGAGAGGTTGGACAAACTTGGGTTATTTTTCTTGGAGCAGTGGAAGATGAGGGAAGACTTGATAGAAGTTTATAAAATTATGAGAGGCAATGATAGAGTAGAGAGCCAGTATCTTTTTGTTCGGGTTAAAACCAGAAGCCATACATTAAAGGTGAGATAGGGTAAGTTCATAAGACATGTGTGAGTCAGGTTTTTTCAGAGAGTGTGGATACCTGGAATGTACTGCCTAGGATGCGGGTGGAGGCAAAGATGATAGGGACATTGAAGAAGCTCCTAGATAGCCACATGAATGTAGAGGAAATGAAAGAAAATGGATGTTGTGCAAGCAGAAGGGATTAATTTAGGGATTAATTTGATTATTAATTTAATTCGCTTGGCAGAACATTGTGGACCAAAGGACTGTTCCTATGCTGTACTGATTTATGTTCTATATTCAATTTCAAATAGTTCCAATTAATTAAAATGAAAAAGAATGCGGTGTACTTATACATTTATCAATAATTAAGAAATACTGAGTTGTTTTGGGCTGATATTTTGAGTTCATTAAATGAACAATCTGTGGATAAATATATGATTTTGTTAAGGCCAAATCAACACTTGAAAATAACTGTAATCCAGCATAGCAATCCACTTGCAATCATCCAATCTAGAAATTGTATTCAATGTTCTCATACAGGAGAATCCAAGTGCACAACAGGTGACTGCTCTGTTGTGCACCTGCACGCAGAATTTCTTGTGATCTGTCACTTTAATATTCCAGCTCATGTCCCCGCTAATCAATTGCTCTGTGGCCCCCTACACCATTACAAATGAGGCCCAGAGTAAGGAACAGCACCTTATCTTTGGTCTTGGCATGTTGCAAGCTCCTGAACTCAGTATCAAATTCCACAGCTTCAAGCAATTCACTTTCTCAGACTGCATCAGAATTAGTCATGTCTGCTGTAAGTAATCCAGTGGCGATGCTAGCTCAGGTGTTCTCTCACTATGAGCACCATCTGAACTGCTGGGCATATTCTACATTTGTGACCGTGTGTGCTTAGTTCATAGCTTTTGTTCAGAGCTTTTCTTTGTAATTGCCTTAATGAACCCATCAGTCAAACAACCTCAACAATCAATCTTCACACAACCTCACCCTATGACAAATACTCAATTTATTCATATTCCCTGTTTTATCTGTCCTTCCTCACCCTCTCTATCAATTAAACCACCCCGTGTTCTTTCTTTCCCAATTTTGTAAAAGAAAATCCTTGATCTGAAACATTAACTTATTTTCTCTTTCCAATGTTGTTGCCTCACCTCCTGAGTATTTCTAATATTTTTTTGTTTTTATTTTAGTAATCCTGGACAGTTGCTTGGTTATACCACTGTATGTGGTAGATGAGGGAATCTCTGGAGGTGAATCTTCTGCTTATTCCAGAAGAATATTGTTAGTGGAAACAATCATTACTCACATCCAGTATGAAATCAAAGAGCAATACAGCATAGGTACAGGCCTTTGGCCCAATGAGTCCATACTGACCTTGGTTCTCACCCATCCAGTCCCAATCTCCTGCATTTAGCCTCTATCCCTCCAGGCCCTCCCCTCTACGTACCTATCCAATTGCTTCCTAAATTGTTCTATGGACCTTGTCCCAACTACTTCCTCTGACAGCTCTTTACATACTGTATACTCACCACCCTCTGCATGAAAATGTTTTTGTTAGGGAGTTCCTCTATAATCAACTGAATATAAGTTTAACTTTCTTGTCAAATATAAACACACGATAACAACTTTCATTTCTTACTTCTGTTACTATAGAGTGGACAACAGAAGTACCCAAAGTAAAACTTTTCCATTACTTTCTTTGAAAACTACTGATATAGAAACTTGAGTATTACCCTGCCACAGAACAATGGACACATGAACTCCAAATACCTGTCGTAAGCAGAAGTAGCCCAAGTTCAAACAAAATGACTCAAGGCCACAGAACATAGCATTGGGTTTAATCAGAAAAGCTGATCCCATGTGACAGATACTTTGAGCTGCTTACCATATTGTTCAAATATACTCTTGAATGCCTTATCAACCTTGTGTACACAGAATGATTCATAAAGCTTTTGATCTCTGGCCTGGACATAGTGACATGAATGTTTACTCCAAAAATTTATAAAAATGTATCACAGAGTATTTAGAAAAAGACAAGAATTATCTATGTAATTCATTTGGAAAATACTAACGTCAAATATTATTCTTGGTACCAGTGTTCTACATTTTAACTATGATCATTATGACCAGTGTTCTATATTATGACGATGGTATGGACTCCTTAAGTAATGTCAGTTCATCGGAATGAACTCAAAGGTTTCTTGGTCTAATACCTGGAAAGGGTGGGTTGTCTTATGAAGAAAAGTTGTTCAGGCTGGGCATTCATCTACTAGAGCTTATAAGATTGTGAAAGGATTAGACTGAAAATATAGGATCCTGTGGATTCTTAACAACACTCTCTTGATGAAAGAATCTAGAACTAAGGAGCCATTGTTTAAGAATGAATAGTCAACCATTAAGACCAAAATAGGGAGAATTTTCCTTCCTCTCTTCTCCTCAAAGCATGGTGAAAGCAGAGACCTTTAATATTTTAAAGGCAGAAGAAGCTAGATTCTCTGCTGCAGCCAGAGTAAAGTGCAAAGATAAGGAAACAGTCAGGTCAGTTGTCATCTAGTTAAATGGAGCAGCAGCTTTCAGGATAAAGTAATTTGCATAATAAAGTAATTTCCTAATTTGCATGTTTGTATATTTGATTGAGTCTCTTCTCTGTCTCGCTAGGTGGATGTAATGGATAATATGGTACTAAAAAAAAAATCCCTCACGGTTGCTTTTGTCTAACCCCGAGTGGGTTCAGTTGTCAGATACTTGAGGAGAAGTTCTGAGGAGATACAGCATTCATGTGAAGGGAGATCCAATGTTTAGAATGGAGTTAGTGGACAAGTGACGAAGACGAGCAGGCAATAATATTTGACGAGCAGACTTTCCTATTGTTGCTAGAATCTTGAGCACCTACATTTTCCTACAAATTCTGATCATACATGAACTAACAGTATACAAGTTGGCTGCTGTGACTGAACAATCACAAAAGTCACCGCACTTGCAAAACCAGTTACATAGTCCAATTACCTCCTCCCAGTCTCTATCATATTCTCCCTTCCAGATTTGGTATGAAATCTGGATTAGTTCCTCTCTCCATTATGATGACACAATCAATGCAGGACTGCAGGACCTTTGGAAGGAAACTTATTAGCCAGTCTTTCAAAGTATCTGATCATAGGGAATAAAGGCCACTTCACCAGCACTGACCCATCATGTGGTGCTTCACATGCAGACCATAACAACAACATTATTGAAAGGGTTGTGCTGCCAGACCTGCACTTGTCACCCAATGCCAACAAGTTCAAAAACATTCCTCTGTGAAAAATACACATTTACAGTCAATAACTGAGGAGCAGATCAGATGATGTCCACCCACTTGGAAAGTTTGAGGTTTTATGATTAAATTGTACTGTTGTCAAAAAAAGCTTTTGGAAGTATCCTGGCACTAACCTATCAGAGACTCAAATATATGTTAATAAAAGAAGGGATAACTTACACCCTTGTCATTGAGAAGGCAGATGACTAGACAAGCAAAAGTTATGTCCTGATTTTAATTGGATTTTTCCTTGAAGGACTGTGTTTGAGAGTGATTCTTGGATCATTTCAGCTGTACTTAGAAACCATGCCTTCCTGCAGTATTTTTTCTTATGTCTCCTTGAAACACCATGTTGTGTTCATCTCCAGGACTGGAAATGCTGGTGAGGACATTGCCATCATTATTTCTGCACATTCATTGCTCTCCAGTTGCAGCCATGTTTCAAAAGACTCCATTTTAAGATTACTTAGAGATACAGCACAGCTACAAGCCCTTGTTGCCCCAGTGAGCAGGTATCATCCAATTATACCTATGTGACCAATTAGCCTTGGTACTATCTGTCTTCACTGGCCAGTGGAGTCGTGGCATCAGCACTGGACCTCAATGTGAATGGTTCCGGGTTCGAATCTGGCTAGCCCCTTGCATGCTTTCCATTTGTGCTTGGTTGAGCATCGAACCAAAAAAAAAGACAGACAAATGCTCAGGAAACTAATGTGCCACAAGGCACAAAAACAAACAACAGCAGAAGATGTTTGTCTTTGGAATATGGGAGGAAAGACACATACTCCTAGGGAGAATGTACAAACTCTTACAGGCAGTGACGGAATTGAACCTGGATCACAGGTACTGTAACAATGTTATGCTACGTTGCTGCCTCCTTTATGAAAGCTGGTTGAACTTTTTTTTTGCCATGAGCTGTAAATGAATAAACAATCTCAGGAATATATACCAGGTCAATTAGTATTTACAATGCAAGGTGAAAGTTTTCAAAAAAGTAATTCTCAGGAATACAGGAATCTGAGATTTCTTATTATTTCCTGTCTCCCCAGAAAAAAATGATAGTAGCTTATCTTGAAAGGTAGTTTATCTGATTTTGGTAATGAAATCAAGGATTCAGGTGAAGCAACAGTGAGAGATTAATTTACGGAAAGTGTTGAGAACTTGCAGAGATTACCTTTCCATAATTTGGACGGGGTTGCTTTAAACATGGTTCTGGCAAATTCACCCTGTAAATAATTCTCTAGCTGCAAAAGTGCAAGAGGCTGCTATTGTATTCAGTAAGAAGATCAGCAATAAAGTCGACTGTGCTATTGTAAATGGAGTGTTTTCTTGATTTGAACTTTGTCGGTGGTAGCGAAGTTTTGAAGGATCAGGAATAAGATTTGCATTTTAGAACATGTCTAAAACCCTGCCTTGTTGTTGTGCTTTTGTACTATTAATTAGCTGTTAAACAGGGACCTCCACCTTCACTTGATTAGGATTTAATGTGTGAAGAACTGGCCAAGTGAGATGGTGTTGTTGAT
Organism: Hypanus sabinus; assembly: GCF_030144855.1. Taxonomy (NCBI): domain Eukaryota; kingdom Metazoa; phylum Chordata; class Chondrichthyes; order Myliobatiformes; family Dasyatidae; genus Hypanus; species Hypanus sabinus. The sequence goes on along the minus strand of NC_082719.1, from coordinate 61,484,426 downwards.
GATAATGAAATAAAAGGCTTTCGGCTTTTTGTGTTGCCATCATCATCAATCAGCATTGATGTGCTACTAATATTATCTATTACCTGTCAGTCTAAAGCCGGTTGCTACTCCATATCTTAGATTACCTACTCCAGGCTTAGATTTGTGTGGAGCTGGGCACTGAAATTGGATAGGAAACAGTTCCATTTCTGAGGAAGGGAAGATTATCGATGAGGTAGCAGAGGGCAGTTGACAGAGGTGACTGCCCTAAGAAATTTAGATCATGCTGTTTGTAGAGTAATGATTTAAACCTTAAAAACATTCCATATCTTTATTGTTTCTCAGCAATACTTTTTTTTATATGAAAACTATGATGGCTCTAAATCTGGAGGACTCCTCCTAAGCAATACCATAAATTGCCCTATAGTAGGAGCTTTCCTGTTCCTTCATGTCTGGCTTTAACATCCCTTAGATCTCCCTATTCAGAGTCTAAATTATCCTCAGTTCTGATGTAAGATCTTTAAACTGAAATGTTAACTGCTTCTTTCTCCTTAGATCCTGCCTTGCCAGCTTAGAGTTTACCAACATTTCCTGTTTTAATTCCAAATTTTACATGTCATGTAGGTACATCTGCAGATGTCCACCCTAGATTGAATCACTGAAGCAGCTCTTGTGCAAGGAGACAAACATGTTATTTACTTTGAGCAGTTCGCCTTCTGCACCAGGTCATATATGCAATACAGAATTAACTGATAATTCAGCAGAATGGCCCTGAGGTTTGAAGTTCTCAGTATATATGTTTTTTTTTCAGAGCAGCCATTATGATTTCTTTTGTGGCGTCTTGTACGTCTTATTGCTATGATGTTATAAATTTAGCACAGTTTCTTGAAGAACTTGAGATTATACATAATAGATCTTTGAGAAAGAGCCAGAAAAGATTCCAGAATAATTTACATCAAAGGTAAATGATACACTGGTCTTCACAAAAATAAAGAGATTAATAGCTCATCAAAAGAAAATATACATAATAATGAGTAAATTCTAAAATAAAAATAAAAGGCATATGAACAAACTTGCTTTGTAACTATGTGTTCTAAATGTAAATTTTACAAAGCTGTTACAATGACAAAGCTGTATCCAACACCACATTTGTTATATTACTGTAATGGGGGATAATTATTTAGTCACAGAGTTTTGGTATTGAGTTGTGTGAAAGTGGTTGTTTGGGATAATTAGGATTGGATAATGCCACAGAAACATGAAAGAAAGGCTTTACCCAGTATAACTATATACACTGATTAGTTATTACCACATTTTTTCTGAATGGTAATTAAATCCATTGTTCTTGCTTTATTTACACTCATTAAAAGCTCAGCATGTACTATATCACTGTTTGTTACTGCAAGGAAATGAACAGAAATTTTTGTTTTCAGCAGATTTTGTCATAGTTAAATCACCAAGAGTTGCATCTCTTTATTCACAAATACCATGTCTTGCACCTACAAGCATAACTTCCCATTTCTTATCCAGAGACAATTTAACCACTTAATAAAGATTTGTTAGCTTTTTTATTAGAGATTGTAAATCCCTGAATTCATTATGAATCACTGAACTGAGCATCACTATTTAGATATTTCTGCTAATTGATAACTGAATTTTATTTTCACAGGTCCATGCTGTTATCAATGGTACTCTTTAGATTTTCATTATCATTATTCTGTTAACTTGCACATTTGAGTGAAGGAAAGTATAATGTTAACTAGTTTTTTTTCAATACTGCTATTTTGTTTCATCTGTGTCCATTAATAACCTGAACTGCTTCACAATTTGACAGAATGGTGCAAATGAAAAGGTGCGTTTGGCACGTGACAGCAGATTCATTAGTGGAATACTAAATTGTCATTTGCTTCAATGTTTTGATAATTTCAAAGGCATTTAAAAGTTCATCCTTGCTTTTAGAGCGTCAGGTGGAGTAATATTAGTCTTCGGATTTTTCTGCAGTCTAAGAGATAGCAAAGCAGCAGCTGGCATCTGAACACTAGCTTTACCACTAAATGTCAGTCATGCAACATCGGAATTCACAATAACTTAGATATCATTGAACTTTTTACAAATTAACATGTTATTTTGATTGAGAAGAATAATGCATGTTTCTTCACTTCAAGGCTCATTATTGCAAAATAAGCTTCAAATCCATGTAGCTTACAGGCTGAGTGGAGAAAAAGTCAATACAAGGCAGAATCAGAAAGTAGGCATGACTCTCAGTAGCTTCTTTTCACCCTTCTAACTTTATCCAACCAGAGCTCTGAGGCTCTGGTTAAGTCATGAACAGTAACAAGGAATGCAGTGAATTACTTACGGAGGACTGAGACGTTTCAGGTAATTAATCATTATTTGGGATGCAGTTCAAGAGGCTTGTTCAAGGCTCAAGATATTCAAATATATCATAGACACTAAGCAAAAATGACACACGAGTAAATTCTGATTACTGTGACAACAAGAATGCCAATGCCATGCACGCAGAATGTACATTATCCTGCTTACATTAATGGTGCCACTCAAAATCTACTGGTGGTGAAATACTTCCTGACAAGAAATAGCAGGTGGCTTTATTGTTTAGCACACTAAGCTGCACTTAACTGAGATGGTTATCACCCAGCCTGTGATCCCCCTGATTACACGTTACCGATGAGCTTAAAATATTTGAGTTATTAGAGAATCAAAGATAATTTATTCCCTCACAGGTTTGAGAGTACCTGGCAAGGAAGAACTCCAGTTAGTCATTATTCCCACATGAATTCCTCTTTCTCCCACAGATGAATCTGTCTCAGAGGGATAGTTGTCATGAAATTTGAAAACAAGTGTGATCAGGGACAGTGCAACAATTAATTGGACATCTCATGTCAAAGGAATACTGGGTAGATCTTTGCTAGACTTAATCCTGAAGAATCTGTGGTAAACTATGTATACCGGTCTGGACACGCCCCTCTGCTGACTGCTCCTGTGGCTCCTCCCACTGACCCCTGTATAATGGAGATTGGAGGCACTGCTCCTCCCTCAGTCTCCAGGATGTTGTATGGTCTCTTGCTGCTGATAGTGCTCTCTCTTCCAGCTAATAAAAGCCTATCTCTTGCCTCACGTCTCCGAGAGTTATTGATGGTGCATCAATTTTGTTCGCTGGAATTTTAAAACATGGAAAGTATTTTACATCTGGAAAAATTGGACATTGATCCCCAAGCTCCAGAAGCAGCTATTGCCTTTGAACTCTGGCTTGCATGCTTCCAATCGTACCTGGAAGAGATTCCTGTGACTGAGCCTGCTATCATGCACAAAATCCTCCTCTCCAAGGTCAGTCCGAGGGTATTCTCCCTCATCAGAGACCTACCGACCTACCAAGGGGCACTGGACGCCCTCAAAAGACGGTACCTGTGGCCGGTGAACACTGTCTACGCGAGACATTACTTAGCGATGCGACGGCAGTGGGCCAGAGAGTTGAGAGCTGAGTTTGTCCGGGCCCTACAGACACTCATGTGGGCCTGCGACTGCAGGGGACTGATGGCGGAACAGCATGCGGAGCTCCTGGTACGAGATACCTTCGTTACGGGGATCAGGTCCGTGTACATGTGCCAGTGTCTGCTGGAAAACGCCAATCTTACCTTACGCTCGGCGATCGAGCTGGCCAACACGCTGGAGGCTGCTCTGCACAATGCTGATGCTGTCCAGCCGCGCGATTTCCCGCCGGCCCTGTGGATGCCGCAGACCCCGCCACCCGGCCAATCGACCTCAGCTGCTGCCACTCGCGAGTCTGTGAACTCCCCGCAACCCTCCGGCCAATCGACCTCAGCTGTTACCACTCACAAGTCTGTGAACTCCCCGCAACCCTCCGGCCAATTGACCACGGCTGCTGCCAGTTGCAGGTCCGCGCAGTGTTACTTCTGTGGACTCGAAAAGCACCCCCGAAAACGCTGCCCGGCCCGAGAAGCTACCTGCTCCAGCTGCGGAAAGAAGGGCCATTTCACCAAGGTCTGTAAGTCTAAACCATGAGCGGGGTCGAGCAGTGCCGCATGCAAGGCATGAGAGTTGCCATCTTGGTTGCAGCCATCTTGCCCACCCGCCTTGTGCGAGGCATGGGGGTCACCACCTTTGTCGGCACCACCTTGCCCCGCCTCTGACCCACAGGTGCTTACTGGGCACCAAGACGGCAGTTCAACTCTGGCCTCCGTAACCCTCGACCAAAGCGCCCCACACCAGCTTGCAAGGTCAATGATGGACATCCTGGTGGAGGGGCACAGGACTAGCTGCCTGTTGGACACGGGCAGCACTGAGAGTTTTATTCACCTGGACACGGTGCAACGCTGTGGACTCGTGACATGGCCGGTAAGCCAGAGGGTCACCATGGCTTCTGGGTCACATTCCACAGACGTCCGGAGGGGTTGTGTAGTGACATTGGTGGTGCAGGGCACAGAATATCGGGACTTTGCGCTACTAGTCATGCATCAACTGTGCGTGCGTGTGCTATTGGAGCTGGACTTCCAGAGCCACCTAAAAAGTGTGACTATGACATATGATGGGCCCCTCCCACCACTCACTGTCAGGAATCCTCACTTCTGTGGGACTTCGTCACATACCCCGCTACTGACCACACACACACACCGATCCGCACATCCCACCCAACATCATGCCGACAGCTGCGCTACTGACACCACTTGCAGTCTCTCCACCCTCAAGATCCCTCCCCCACCGCTGTTTGCCAACCTGACCCCCGACTGTAAACCTGTGGCAACTAAAAGCAGGAGGTACAGCGCGGGGGACAGGGCCTTCATTCAGTCGGAGGTGCAGCGGCTGCTCAGGGAGGGGATCATTGAGCCAAGCACAAGTCCTTGGAGGGCCCAGGTGGTTGTTGTTCTGACTGGGCAGAAAAATAGGATGGTGGTGGACTATAGCCAGACCATCAATAGGTTCACGCAGCTTGACGCGTATCCCCTACTCCGCATCGTGGATATGGTCAACCAGATAGCTCAGTACAAGGTGTACTCGACAATAGATCTGAAATCTGCTTACCACCAGCTCCCCATCCGCCCAGAGGACCGCCCCTACACCGCCTTTGAGGTGGGCGGCAGGCTCTATCACTTCCTGTGTGTCCCCTTCGGTGTCACCAATGGTATCTCTGCTTCCAGAGGGAAATGGACTGGATGGTGGACCAGTGCCAACTGAAGGCCACGTTCCCATATCTGGATAACATCACCATCTGCGGTCACGAATGGCAGGATCATGACGCCAACCTCAAATGATTTTTCTAAGTAGCCGAAGCCCTGAACCTTACCTATAACAGGGACAAGTGTGTGTTCGGAACCACCTGACTCGCTATCCTTGGGTATGTATTGGAGAACGGGATCATTGGCCCTGATCCCGACCGTATGCGACCCCTGTTAGAACTCCCTCTTCCCACTACCCTCAGAGCCCTCAGACGGTGCCTGGGCTTCTTTTCCTATTACGCCCCATGGTCAAGTCTACCACATTTCCCCTCTCAGCTGAGGCCCGCGCGGCCTTCAGCCGCATTAAAGGGGACATTGCCAAAGCAACGATGCATGCGGTGGACGAGACCATTCCCTTCCAAGTAGAGAGTGACACCTCCGACTTCGTGCTGGCTGCTACCCTCAATCAGGCAGGCAGGCCAGTAGCATTCTTTTCTCGTACCCTTCAAGGCTCTGAAATTCCGCACTCCGTGGTGGAGAAAGAAGCCCAGGCCATAGTGGAAGCTATTAGGCACTGGAGGCACTATCTCGCCGGCAAAAGGTTCACCTTGCTGACCGACCAGCGCTCGGTTGCGTTCATGTTCAGCAACCAACAGTGTGGCAAAATCAAAAATGATAAAATTTTGCGGTGGAGAATAGAACTCTCTACCTACTACTAGGATATCCTGTACCGGCCTGGAAGGCTCAATGAGCCCCCTGATGCCCTATCCCGGGGAACATGTGCCAGCACACAGCTCGACCATCTATACACCCTCCATGCAGATCTTTGCCACCCGAGGGTCACTCGATTTTACCATTTCGTGAAAGCCCGGAACCTGCCTTACTCCCTTGAGAACATCAGGACGATGACCAGAGACTGCCAAGTCTGTGCTGAGTGCAAACCGCACTTCTACCATCCTGAAAATGCGCAACTTATCAAGGCCAACCGCCCCTTTGAGCAACTGAGTGTTGACTTTAAAGGCCCCCTTCCCTCCACCGACCGCAATGTCTACTTTCTCAACATTATCGACGAGTACTCGCGGTTCCCCTTTGCCATCCACTGCCCCGACACCACTACCACGTCCGTCATAAAAGCCCTGTGCCAGCTCTTCAGTCTGTTCGGATATCCCTGCTATATCCACAGTGATAGAGGGTCCTCCTTTATGAGTGATGAGCTGTGCCAGTACCTGCTGACTAGGGGTATTGCTACTAGACGGACCACGAGTTATAATCCCCGGGGAAATGGACAGGTGGTGAGGGAGAATGCCACAGTGTGGAAGGCCACAATTTTAGCCCTTAAGTCAAAAGGGTTGCCGGTCTCTCGACGGCAGGAGGTCCTACCTGAGGCACTCCACTCTATCCACTCCCTGTTATGTACGTCCACCAATGCCACCCCTCACGAGCGCCTATTCTCTTTTCCCAGGAAGTCTGCCACTGGGACCACCCTACCGGCTTGGATGACGTCCCCAGGGCCAGTGCTGCTCCGGAAACATGTGAGGAGCAATAAATACTCCCCGCTGGTCGAGAGGGTTCACCTACTACATGTGAACCCCAAGTATGCCTACGTGGTCTTACCTGATGGGCGGGAGGACACGGTCTCCGTCCACAACCTGGCGCCCGCAGGAGCAGCAGACCCCTACCCTCAACACTCCACGGTAACTATGAAACCCACACCTACAGAGGTGTATACCCACCTGACACCACACGCACCAAGCCCTACACAGACTCCTCACGACACTCCCATACCGGCGCCACGCACACACATGAAGGATCACTGACGCCTAATGGGCCAACACCTCAAGTCAAGCCGGAACCAGCACAACCACTGTCTCCGGTGCAATCACCACTGGCACTGGTGCAATCACCACTGGTGCTATGCAGATTGCAGCGACAGATTCGACAGCTTGATAGACTTAACTTGTAAATATACTTGTAAGAAACTTCGCCCCATGGGGACTCTCTTTTAAAACAAAGTGGTGGGGGGGTGAATGTGGTGAGCTACATATACCTGTCCGGACACGCCCCCCCTCCCCCCACTGTCTGCTCCTGTTCCTCCTCCCACAGACCCCTGTATAAAGGCGATTGGAGGCACTGCTCTTCCCTCAGTCTCCAGGATGTTGTGTGATGGTCTCTTGCTGCTGATAGTGCTCTCTCTTCCAGCTAATAAAATCCTATCTCTCACCTCATGTGTCCGAGAGTTATTGATGGTGCATCAGAATCATCCCACGTAGCTGACACAATGTGACTTAATGCGGGAAGAACCGCAGTAAACAGGACCTTTTCGATACACCAGGCCCAAGGAAAATTAAATGAACTGCTCAACCTTCGACACTGTGAAATGGTCACTCTCATTTGTACCATTTGAGACAACATACAAGGCATCAATCACTTTGACAGCTTCACAGCTGACATTTTGAAGCTGAAAGAATGAGATGGAACTAGTCTGTGTTTTGAGCACTACACCGCTTGGCATCTTCTCTGTGGACATGAACAATTCAGATGGAAAGCAAGGACAAAAGTACAGTAATGAATTGGAGAACTCTCAAAATGTCAGCGCTACACTCATCGCCTGGCTAGATCAAATACAGTCGGTCATGGTTCAACTTTCGCACATCTGCCTCACAATAAGTGTCAAGAGAAACATACCTGTGGGGCAAGACATTTTGACTCCACCTAAGATCAACCTCAATAACACTCTGCTGACCTGTTCTATCATTCTAGTCAATGCAGCAGTTTTTGAAAGCAATAAAATAGAAATGCTGAAAATATTCAGGTAGTCAGGCAGCACCTGAGCGAAGAGAAACAAGAGATAATGTTTCAGTTCTAAGGCTCTTCTTCAGTTCAGAAAGGCTGAATACATTGTCTACCACAACAAGTGTGGAATTCAAATTCAGCTAATAATCAGGAATTCAGAATGTATCTATCACTAGTGACAATCACCATGCAAAAATTGCCAGGTACTTGTTAAAAGCTGATTTCAGTCACTAATATTCTTTGGGAAAGGAAATCTATCAACTTTTTCTGATCTAAGTAAAAATTATGAATTCTTTGATTGTGGAGTAGGTTTCAACTGTCTGGGAAATCAAGAGCTAGAGATTACCATCCCAAAGTACGGGAGAAATGATGAAAAGTCTCTTTACTCTGAATTCTCCACTCTAAGCCAGTGGAGATCAATGGGACATAGAATGGAACAGCTCGGCACCGGAACAGGCCCTTCAGCCCACTATGTCCATGCTGACCATGATTCCATTCTAATTAGATGAAACAATAATATCACCTTAAGGTAGAAGATCAGTCATGGCCGGAAACATACTAACACATCTGAAACATGGCTACTGGTTTCTCTGGCAAGAGAAATGGATCCAGCTGAACTCCATCGCCATCAAAAAAAACCTTTGTTCCCTGTAAAATGTGAAGTCCATTGAGGATCATGTCCCACAGAACATTTTCATGATCTTGTTGTGGGGATGCTTCACAAAGAGGCACACACCTGAAACATGGCGAATGGCTTCCTAGGTCACAGCAAATGATGAGGTTGTCTCTCTGCTCCAATGGCTCAGGTTCGATAGGAATTACTTTTGAAGTACTGTGGGTTGATACTGGATGATATGATTTGTATTTTGGTGCTAATCAAAGTGGTGATAAATTTGATAAACGCATGTTAATTTTTAAAGCAGTCAGATGGAAGACAATAGACAATAGATACACGAGTAAGCCATTTGGCCCTTCGAACCAGCACTGCCATTCAATGTGATCATGGCTGATCATCCACAATCAGTACCCTGTTCCTGCCTCTCCCTATATCCCTTGACTCTGCTATCTTTAAGAGCTCTATCTAACTCTCTCTTGAAAGCATCCAGAGAATTGGCCTCCATGCTGAACATCATGCACCGTTGCTCAATAGAAGAGAAACAGGGGGGTAGGTGCAAACCTCGGCGCCTCTGTTTGGAAAGTATATTGGACCAAGGAAAGGCCATGCTACTCCGAGGAAGCATGAAAGCAACAAAAGTTGTGGTGCAAAAACAGTTTCTGTAGGCAACATATCTGAGAAAGATCCTGATATGCTAATCTGGCAGTTACTTGCAAAATACGGCTTGGTTTTAAGTTGGGAAAGAGTTCCAGTAGCTTCAGGAAAGTTTCAAGCTTTCAGTTTTTGGAAATATAAAGAACTAGAATCTACTTTGCGTGCATTAAAGCTATTGCATGAACTTGAAATGGGAGACAAAAAGCTGCTTGTAGAAGTAGATGTAAAGACCAAAGCCCAGCTGGATGAATAGAAGGCCAAAAGGAACGGAGTCAATGGACGTATGAAAACAGGATTTACCAGATGGTGTTGTGAACAAGGAAACCAAGAGGAGAGATCAGATTGTAAAGGGAACAATAGAAGGATCAATAAGAGAATAAGCCAGTGAACTAAATGGACAGACCCAAGATCAAGATGCACAAACTAGAAGAAGAAAAAGGAAGAAGAAATGTATCCAGAGCTGTCAGAGCCACTTCCTGCAGTTCGAGAATCAACTCCTACAACTACCAGGAAGGAGGCCCCAAAGCCTGAGATTGTTTCACAGCCACAAGTCTCTCCTGCCAAGCAGAGTGATTGCTCTTGTCAGGAAAGATGTTATCCCACAAGAGTAAGCAATCCTCCACAACGATTATACCTTTAGGACTGAATGGGACAATTTAAGAATTTATTATGCTGTGGATGTCTGTATATGATAGTTGCAATACATAATATACTGTGTATTGAGATCCATTCTATGTTGAGTTGGAAGTTATAGCTAAGCAGGGAGAAGTGTTGTATATTTAATATTTCAATAACATTTGAGTAATCTTGTATATATGTTGATTGATTAAGAATTCTTGTTCATTTAAATAATCCTTTATAAATACATGAAATGCATATGTCATTACGCTACCACATGATGTGTGTGTGCCTCGCTTGAAGTAGACGTGAAGATAGACCCGCATTCCCAGAGTCCCAGTCTTTCTTTGAATTAGTTGGATGCTTTGAACTAACACCGATCACATAATGCGCAAGCAACAGTCATTCACCCACCACTGGTAGGGGCGTTAGGGGTTCACAACTTCACTGGCATCTGCAAAGACATCTAAAAATATTGCAGCCCATCAGAGTAATGAGCATTTTACTGTGAGCCCACCACTTGGAAGGGCAACCATACCAGAGGCCCAAGCACTGGTCCCTCTAAGCTGCGCAGGTGCATGGCTGCACATGACCAGAAATGCTCCTGCAATATAGCCACTGTTGCCAACCAGCTGGTAAATTATTAATATACAGTAATGTTAATATAATTTCAAAATCATATCTATGTTAATTGTGAAATAACTTATGTGTTAAATGAATATAATCCATAAATGTTCTAAATAATAAATGTCCCACAACTTTTACTTTGAATCATTTTAGAGCTTCAACGTCAGTGTCGGTGTTTCGAGTTCTAACACTGTAACAACTTGTACCAATAAACACAGAATGGAAGTCTGTAGCTCATTGTCAATAAGCTGCTGGCCTGCTAAACACTGATGCCAACCAGACAAAATATTTTATTTTTGCCATTATATCCTTCAATTAATCAATGAAATCAAAGGTATGTGATTTTTCAATTGTCATTCTAAATATTCATTGCAACTATGTTGCAACAAGTTCTGCACAATTTTCAGTCCACGTACAAATTTCCTGCTCCAAGCAATGGTTTGTCTGTGCAACTCTTAACAGAAATTAAAGGGAAACAAGGGCTCAAGGCACTGAGTCAGCTTTATACAAGCTAAGGTCATTATGTTATGTACCACACCGATGTGTAAAGGATGTGGACTCCAGCTGGATCCTGAGCATCATAGGCTGGCAAGGACTTTGGTTGAGGAAGAATATCATAAAATTGAAGTCAAGCGGATGGTTGGCTGCTGGCAACCTGTACCACTGAAAATCTACTGCTGGAGTGCTTTGTGCAATCTGACTTATAGGCAAGTGTCCTTTGCATATATACATATGATTCAGATGATTTGTAATTCTTGACTTTGTTTATTCAGGTTTATTTTATTACTTCAAAACAATTTCATAAATGGTCTTCATTTCCTGAAAAGTTTCAGGTAACATCAGGTCAGTTTCTAATGAACTTGTGCCAGGTTTCAGATAATTTCCACACTGTCCTGAAGCAGTGAATAAAAAAGAGAACAAGCTTTGATTCAATAAGTCAGGTCAATCTCAAACTTCCTTCCTAGTTTTGATACAAAACAAAGTACAGCATATTGGCAGAGAAGAAAATAATAATCATTGAGCACTTGGCAAGATAAATATAAGTTATCACAATTGATTTTCAATTTAATTGGACCTATCAATCATTGATATATTGGGCAAACTTATATGATTCATGCTTTTAAAAAGTGACATACGTAAACAAATTAGAATCTAAAACCTTATTCATTATAGTGAGCTAGTCAAAGTCTTGGAAGGTAATTGCATGAAATTTTTAATGTAATTATTTAGTGGTAAAAGGATTATTTTTTTAGCTAAATATCCACCTAAACTATCAGATTGTCACAACTCTATTTAGCTTTATTGAAATGCCCTTTTCGTTACTCGGACTAATATAGTAGTGTGGCGACCCATTTCCTGGCACATCCGAACCGACTCACAATTAGATAGCCTACGGGGGTTTGCGAGCACAGAGCTTTGGAGCCTCTGCGCCACGGGGGGGCAGGTTGAGGGAGGCTTCAAAGTGAGGCTGAAGATTTCGAATAAAGTTTTTTCCTTTGACTGCAGTTACCGACTCAGTGTCGTAATTTTAGCACTGCATGTAGCACACCGCTACAGTAGGAGCTCATTTGTCAGAAGTCTGAAAGACAGCTAACTTCAATAATGAACCACCAGTAACAATGATGAATGTGTGGAACTTTTAGTACTGTGGATATATTTTATGTTCTCCTTATGTACCCATGCAGTTCAATTAATGGTTGATATTGGGTTAGAAAAACATTGATTGCAAGACTGTTGATGTTAACAATAAGTTCCTGAACAATCATAACTCAGGGTGGAGTGCTGCCCTTAAGTTCAGTGCTGGTTTATACAAACATGTGTAAACAAAATGGTTTCTAACACAATTATTTTTATCTATATCAATTACAGATGCTCTTGGAAAGATAAAGGTCAGTATTTTGTCATTCCTGAAAATATTGTGATATGTCTTCTTTCTCAATGGGATTATTATTCTTTGACTTTTTTTATGTTTCTCTGGAAGCAGTTTGAAAAAAAACAAAAGGAAAATACAAAAAAAATTCCAAGTAAATTTCATGCTGAAAGGTAACTTATTTCTCATTACTTCAAATTCCTTGCCTGGAACTTGTGGAAATCATTCATGATAGAATCACTGAGAAGGTGAATAATGCACATATCAATGATGTGAGGTGGGGAGATCAGGAAAATCCATAGAAATTCAGGGCCCATTCTTAAAACCAGGCCTATGTGTTAACAAATTGCATTCATGTGATGTCCTTAATGCAGACAAAACTCTGCAAGAGTTTAAAGTGTTAGGAAGAACTGAGAACTTAGTAAAAGCAAGACATATTAAGAAAATACAAAGGGAAGGATGGTCCCCAAGCAGAGCAGAAGGGAGAGTTCACAATCACAGGTGAAAGAAAGAAAAAAAGCAGAAAATAAAGTAACACACACAAAATGCTGGTGGAACGCAACAGGCCAGGCACCATCTATAGGAAAAAGTACAGTCAACGTTTCGGGCCGAGACCCTTCGTCAGGACTAACTGAAAGAAGAGATAGTAAGAGATTTGAAAGTGGGAGGGGGAGTGGGTGATCTGAAATGATAGAAGACAGGAGCGGGAGGGATGAAGCAAAGAGCTGGAAAGTTGATTGGCAAAAGGGATACAGAGCTGGAGAAGGGAGAGAGTCATGGGACGGGAGGTCTAGGGAGAAAGAAAGGGGGAGGGGAGCACCAGAGGAAGATCATGACCCCACTAAGGAGCACCTGACCTCTGTCTTCCACACCATCACTAACCTTATCAGCTCCAGCGATCTCCCATCCACTGCCACCAACCTCATAGTTCCCACACCCCGCACTTCCCGTTTCTACCTCCTATCCAAGATCCACAAACCTGCCTGTCCAGGTAGACCCATTGTCTCAGCTTGCTCCTGCCCCACCGAACTTATTTCTGCATACCTCGACACTGTTTTATCCGCCCTTGTTCAATCCCTTCCCACCTATGTTTGTGACACTTCTCATGCTCTGAATTTTTTCAATGATTTAATGCTCCCTGGTCCCCACCACCTTATTTTCACATTGGATGTCCAGTTCCTATATACCTCCATCCCCCCACCAGGAAGGTCTCAAAGCTCTCTGCTTCTTTTTGGATTCCAGACCTAACTAGTTCCCCTCTATCACCACTGTCCTCCATCTGGTGGAATTAATCTTCACTCTTAATAATTTCTCCTTTGGCTCCATCCACTTCCTCCAAACAAAAGGTGTAGTCATGGGGTCCCGTATGGGTCCAGTTATGCCTGCCTTTTTGTTGGCTTTGTGAAACAGTCCATGTTCCAAGCCTATACTAGTATCCTTCCTCCTCTTTTCCTTCGCTACATCGACGACTGCATTGGTGCTGCCTCCTGCACGCATGCTGAGCTCGTTGACTTCATTAACTTTGCCTCCAACTTTCACCCTGTCCTCAAATTTACCTGGTCCATTTCCAACACCACCTTCTCCTTTCCTGATCTTTTTGTCTCTGTCTCTTGAGACAGCTTATCTACTGATGTCTATTATAAACCCACAGACTCTCACAGCTACCTGGACTATTCCTCTTCCCAACCTGTGTCTTGCAAAAATGCTACCCCCTTCTCACAATTCCTCCATCTCAGCCGCATCTGCTCTCAGGATGAGGCTTTTCATTCCAGGACAAAGGAGATGTCTTCCTTTTTTAAAAAAAGGGGCTTTCCTTCCTCCACCTTCAACTCTGTTCTCAAACGCACCTCTCCTATTTCACGCACATCTGCTCTCACCCCATCCTCCCACCACCTCACTTGGGATAGGGTCCCCCTTGTCCTCACCTACCACCCCACCAGCCTTCGGGTCCAACGTATAATTCTCTGTAACTTTCGCCACCTCTAACGGGATCCCACCACCAAGCACATCTTTCCCTTCCCCCCCCCCCCTTTCTGCTTTCCGCAGGGATCACTCCCTAAGCGAATCCCTTGTCCATTCATCTCCCCCATCCCTTCCCAATGATCTCCCTCCTGGCACTTATCCTTGTAAGCGGAACAAGTGTTACACCTGCCCTTACACTTCCTCCCTCACCACCATTCAGGGCCCAAACAGTCCTTCCAGGTGAGGCAACACTTCACCTGTGAGTTGACTGGTGTGGTATACTGCATCTGGTGCTCCTGGTGCGGCCATTTATATATTGGTGAGACCCAACACAGACTGGGAGACCGTTTTGCTGAACACCTACGCTCAGTCCGCCAGAGAAAGCAGGATCTCCCAGTGGCTACACATTTTAATTCCACGTCCCATTCCCATCTGATATGTCTATCCATGGCCTTCTCTGCTGTCAACATGAAGCCACACTCAGGTTGGAGGAACAACACCTTATATACTGTTTGGGTAGCCTCCAACCTGATGGCATGGACATTGATTTCTCTAACTTCCATTAATGCCCCTCCTCCCCTTCTTACCCCATCCCTTATTTATCTATCTCTCTATCTATCTATCTAAACACAAAAATACAAATGCAGATGCTGTGGATCAAAGAATACGTACACAACGCTGGAAGAACTCATCTTTTCTCACTGATGCTGCCTGATGTGCTAAGTTCTTCCAGCATTGTGTATGTATTCTATCTATTTAGTTATTTCTTTTTCTCTTTTTTTCTTTTTGTTCTCTGTCTGTCCCTCTCACAATCACTCTTTGCTTGTTCTCCATCTCCCTCTGGTTTTCCCCTTCCCCTTTCTTTCTCCCTAAGCCTCCCATCCCATGATCCTCTCCCTTCTCCAGCTCTGTATCCCTTTTGCCAATCACCTTTCCAGCTCTTAGCTTCATCCCTCCCCCTCCTGTCTTCTCCTATCATTTCAGATCTCCCTCTCCCCCTCCCATTTTCAAATCTCTTATTATTTCTTCTTTCAGTTCGTTCTGACAAAGGGTCTCAACCCAAAACATTGACTGTGCTTCTCCCTATAGATGCTACCTGGCCTACTGTGTTCCACCAGCATTTTGTGTGTGTTGCTTGAATTTCCAGCATCTGCAGATTTCCTTGGGTTTGCGAGAAAATAAAGTTGTTCAAATCCACCCTCAGGATTATAATGAGAGAAAGGAAAGGCTGGTCATTATGTAAATTATGTAGAAACAATAGGTGACTTGGAAAGTATGAAACTATTGATCATGAAGAGTTTGGTCTGTGTACATTAATATTGCTTTGAGGTAGCTTTCAACGTTGACTTTTTTGAAATGGGAAATATACAGTTACATGGACTATTGAACCATTAATGTCAAATTTAATTCATTACCACAACAGGAAGTCAAAATTTGAACAAAAGCATTTTACTTGGAACCTTGCTTCAAGAACAATAAAATGGATAAAGGATTTTATTTTGTTTTTGACATTCCGATGGAGAAACCAATTAGCTATGATTCCAAGGTTCATTCCAACAAATTAATAATTGACTAAAGTTGGTGAACTATCATCTGCAGTCAAAAGTGACGTTAAAACCAAATGACTCTATTGATAGGCCAGGAGTGCTGCCAGTGTTAAATGGTGGCCTAGTGTATAATGTATCTCATGTAAGATAAAAGGAGGATGTATTGAGGGGAACATACAGTTTCATTGATATACAGTCAGGGGCCACTTTATTAATTATTGCATGTTGAAAGATGCTTTTCTGAGCACCGCTGTTGTACCGTGTGGTTATTTGAGTTACTGTCACCTTTCTATCAGCTGGAGTCAGCCTGGCCATACTCCTCTGACCTCTCTCATTAACAAGGCATTTTTTTCACAGAACTGTCACTCATTGCATGTTTTTTTTGTTTTATGTACCATTTTCTGTAAACTCTAGAGACTGGTGTGTGAAAATCTCAGGAGATCAGCTGTTTCTCACATACTGGAAACATCACATCTGCTACCAACAATCATTCCACAGTCAAAGTCTCTAAGATTACATTTCTGCCCCATTCTGATGTTTGGTTTGAGCAACAGCTGAACCTACTGAGCATGTCTGCATGCTTTTATACATTGAGTTGCTGCCACATGATTGGGTGATTAGGTATTTGTATTAATGAGCAGGTGTACAGATGTACCTGTTAAAGTGGCCACTAAATGCACATTCATTATTTCAATCTCTTGCTATAATGAATTTTGCTTCTTTTAGCTAGCATTTGCCTTGTCCATAGGGTTGGTGCAATGCTTACAGAATCTGCTGTAAGTTCTGGGTTCAATTCTGGCCACTGTCTGTAAGGAGTTTGAATGTCCTCTTCATGACCATGTAGGCTTCTTCTGGGTGCTCAAGTTTCCTCCCACATTCAAAGAAATTATGGTTAGTTTTAGTGAACCGTGCGCATGCTATGTTGACACTAGGAGAGTGGTGATACCTACTCAGCACAATACTCCCTGATTTGATTTGACACAAAATGACACAATTAACTCCATGTTTCAAAGTGATGTGACAAATAAAGCTAATCTGTAATCTTTAGTGTGTAACCTATTGGCCTAGCTTGGAAAAACACAATTCTTAAAGCTAGGATGACTGAAATCTCATTGCCTTCAAAATTATTTTCAGTTAGTATTGTAGCTGCTGTGATGAATAGCACCTGGTCTGTACAACCACTGGTAAAGAAGAGAGTGTGTCTGGGGTTGGGCTCAGCGCTAGTACGACCATGCTCCTGATAGGTTCATGGAATGGGGGTCTTGGATACAGAGGCGAGAATCGACACTGATATCTATCTAGGTTCAGAAGCACATGACAGATGTGCAGATTTTATTTTCTAAAAGTTCATTTATTATCAAAGCGTGTGCATACTATACAACCTCGAGATCTGCCTCCTTGTAGGTAGCCAGAAAACAAAGAAACCTCAAAAAAAAAACCCCCAAAAAATAAAAGACTGTCAAACAGCCAATGCGCAGGAAGTGAGAGAGAGAGAGAGAAATAAATTACACAACAACAAAATCAAGCAAATAGCATTCAGAACTGGATTTTGACAAAAGACACGAAGCCAGGCATCTCTGCAGCTGGAGCAGATAGATGAGCTCAATTGCTTTTACGCTCAGTTCGATGTCGCTAACTCTGATCCTCCGAGGAAAGACACCGCTACAACCTGCAACCTGGTCATCTGAGGCTGAGCTATGCAGATGTTTCCAATGAGTGGACAGTCACAAGGCTTCGGGACCAGAGGTCATCCCAGGACGAGTACTTAGGATGTGCACAGCACAAATGGCAGGTGTGTTTACAGCCATTTTTATTCTCTCCATCTCCCAGTGTAGAGAGCCCTCCTGCTTCAAATTATCCAGCATTGTCCTTGTACCAAAAAGACCAAGGTAACGTGCCTGAATGACTGGCGTCCTGTCACACTCACCTCAATAATAAGCAAATGCTTTGAGAGGCTGGTTAAGGATTACATCTGCAGCATGCCACCACCCACACTGGACCCCGTACAGTTCACCTACTGACACAACCGATCGACAGATGACGCAACAGCCACTGCTCTACATACCGTCCTTACACATCTGGAGAAGAAGGATGCTTATGTGAGAAAGCTGTTTTTGGACTACAGTTCAGCATTCAGCACCATGGTTCCATCCAGGTTCGACAAGAAGATCAGAGACATTCCCCTTGATCCTGCCTTGTGCAGCTGGATCCTGTACTTCCTGTCAGATCACCAGCAGGTTGTAAGAATGGGCTCTCTCACCTCTGCCCCTATGACTCTCAACACAGGATCCCCTCAGTGCTGTGTACTAAGTACCCTCCTTTACTCCCTGTATACCCATGACTGTATCACCACCCACAGCTCCAATCTACTAAATAAATTTGCTGACAACACTACATTGATTGGACTTATCTCAAACGATAATGAAGTCACCTATAGGGAAGAATTCATCTCTCTGACACAGTGGTGTCAAGAAAACAACCTCTCCCTCAATGTCACAAAAACAAAGGAGCTGGTTGTGGATTACAGGAGGAATGGAGACATGCTAACCCCTATTGACATCAATAGATCTGGGGTTGAGAGGGTGAACAGCTTCAAGTTCCTCGGCATACACATCACTGAGGATCTCATGTGGTCTGTACATACTGGCTGTGTGGTGAAAAAAGGCACAACAGTGCCTCTTTCAGCTCAGACGGTTAAGGAAGTTTGGTATGGGCCCCCAAATCCTAAGAACTTTCTACAGGGGCACAATTAAGAGCATCCTGACTGGCTGCATCATTCTCTGCCACGGGAACTGCACCTGCTATCATCACAGGACTCTGCAGAGAGTGATGCTCAGCGCATCTGTAGTTGTGAACATCCCATGATTCAGGACATTTCCAAGGACAGGTGTGCAAAAAGGGCCAGTAGGATCATTGGGGATCCAAGTCATCCCAACCAAAATCTATTCCAGCTGCTACCATCTGGGAAAGAGTACCACAGCATAAATGCCAGGACAGACTCCGGGACAGCTTCTTCCACCAAACCATTGACTGATGAACTCAAGCTGACTTGAGTGTACTCTATATTACATTGACTGTTCTATTTATTATAAATTATAATAAATTACTAGGATTGCAAATTGCACATTTAGATGGAGAAGTAATGTAAAGATTTTTACTCCTCATGTATGTGAAGGATGTAAGAAATAAAATTAATTCAATTCAGTTCAACCACAGTCCGAGTCAACACTGCGAGACCACAGACGCAAAGCCAGGCATTGCCGAAACTGGCACTGCAGTCCAGCGTAGAGCTGAGAAATGTCACAGAGCATCGAGCAGCATCGGCCTGTCCCTTGCCTCTGGTACTGACACCCTGACCCTGTCACTCTGGCCCAGCACTTAACTCATCCAAATATCAGGTATTCTTAGCTTATGGACTGCACTGCGGCCACCGCCATAATTCAGCCCGTACACGGCTTTTCCAATTTGATCAATTTAAATCAATCAGACATTGGGAATTGTCCTGCCCTCAGGGACGCCACCACTCTGCCTCGAACCCAACTTCGCTTGCCATGACCAAGGACTGCCTGAGCCTGCATCTCCGTCACTGCCTCAACCCACCCTTGGCTCTCCTCTACATTTTTTGTGTGATTCTTATTAATATGGTATATAGTAGTCTCCTTTGTTTTGTTTTTTCCTGCCTGTATGAAGTCTCTGGGCACCACCAGTACCATCTTAAGCCAGAATTCAAATCTTAATGTGATAAAATAGGAGTAGAACAGTACTGAGGGCTTAGCTCTGAGGAAGTTTCTCCTCTTATAGTGTTGGCATAGATGTCTGGGGCAAGTGCTGGGCGCAGCCTGTCCTCGGAGTAGGTGTGGGCTCTTCACAGGCCCTCAGCCTCCAGAAAGATCAGCCTTTATGCACGTAGGGGAAGACTGTGTAAAGGCATAGCTTGATCACCCACCAGCTGGTCCATGGAATTCCAGAGCTAGATGGAATGACTGCACTTGGAATTTTTTTGGTAAATAACTGCTCTTCAACAGGAGTCAAACCTGTGTTAATAGTTTCTTTGGCTCAAGATAAAGTGTCCCAGTATGTCTAAGCTTGCAATGGACAAACGCATGTTGAGTTTATTGTTCTTGTCCTATACTGACCTTATTAATGGACCATAAAAAGCTACCTCTTATGATACTTTGTCATATATCTTTTTGCTGTGATCCTTTTAGACAGCAGAGCCATGTGATGTGCCTGCTTCACAAACAATGCAATAGTTTTACAGAAAATCAATTTTGGACCAACAACACAGTGATTCAGCATATCAACAACACATGTGCCATCCTGTAAATCTCTACACTTCACAATACTTTGCTGTGTCTTATCCTTCTCAAAAGTTTTGAATAATAATGAACAATCGAATCAAACTCAAAAACTATTAAGGAAATCAGAATAAATGGATTTAAGAATAATATTACAAGGTAAAATTAAATAAGTGACTCATTATTTAGTTTTTCCATAGTTTTTGTACAACAATACACTCTTCAAAGGTATTATGTTATACTGTGGGTCAAATGCATTCAGTAGGCACAGCCATTGAGATCTGCAGTATTGAGTAGCTATTGCTTTGTACCACAGTTCTATTATATAAGTTTCTTATTTGCATGACCCAACATGTGAATAATGTTTGCTTGTAATATCATCAGGTGAACCTTAAAGAAACCTGTCAACATAACTAATTTTTTCACCCCTGGTCTAGTGATTCATAATTTTTGTTTGTACTTATCAGGGTATCTTTACAAGACTCTTCTGGAATAAGCATGTGCGTTATATCACATTGTTGTAGTTGCAGCTGGAGATGTTGCATCATGCCATTAAGAACCTGATGACCACCACAAAGGGTTCCAGTGAAAGAACATGTTCAGACAAGCATTAAAGTACAACTGAACGCTTACTGCACAGGGGAACCTGACCTTTCAAAACTGCACCTATATGCCTGTAACAAAGGTTATTGAATGAATGAGCAGGCATGGGGTCACGCCCACTCTTCATTCTTTTTCTGATTTAATTATGAAAACTCTAGATCACTAAATCAAGTGTTAACATAAGCCTCAGCACAATTCAGTTGAGACGGCAAAGCAACTGATATCGGTGAGCGGAAGCTGCATGGGGCTTCGTGATAACGAGCTTCAGAACAAAGCATTTCAGAGCAAAATGTGCAAAAAGGATTTGCACAAATCCATGTAGAATGTTACAATAACCTCAATTTAGAATTCCAACCCACACACTTATTTTGAAAATGTCATGCCAATTCCTGAAAGTCACTCATTGACAATATTTCATATAATAGTCACTCCAGGTTTTATGAAAAAAAATCTTTTGAAGGCCTAACAATGGCTTGGTCTTTTTAATGTATTCGGCCATATCATAGAATTTAAGTATTTCACAGACATTATTTTTCCTAAAATTAAAAACAAAATCATTCCTAATCCATGCCAGCAGAAGACTTACAAAACAGCCATAATCACCGCTAACTTTGAATACATCCAGAAAGATGAAGTAAGCCTTATTATGAGGTTTTCCTCTTTTCTGATACAACATGCAGACTGCCCAGAATCTGCAACTAACAGCAAATCAAGAAGTAAAAAGTATGCTTGAACATAAATCTTTAAACATTTAAAAGAGCACAAAATAAAGGTTTGACATATGCAAGAGGTCAGAGGAGAAGCTGAAGGTCACAAACCTAGGAAGGAATTAATTGTCATTAATTTTAAAATTTTGTTTTCTTAAAGATTACCAATTCTCACATATAAAATCAGTTTTTCAGCATTAGGGAAGTTTGTTAGGAAAATTTGTCTTTGAATGCTGTTTCATGCCTATATCACACTCAAGGAGGTGCAAAATTTTATTTTTTTGCAACTTGAATTACCAGTAAAAAAGTTGGTTTTTGTTAAATAATTGATTCTATATTGATTGCATTTTGAACATTCCAACCACACATCCTGTTGAGGAGCAATGAATTGGTGATAACAATTTATGGATTTTGCATCTAATTGTCCTTGCAGGATCTGAACAGTTGCTGTTAGATTTATGACATAATGATGGCAGATGCTGGAGGGTTTGTTGAGAAGTGTCACCTCCCTTCAACAACTACTGTTAAACAAGATACTGTAGCGGTGTGCTACACGCAGCGCTGAAATAATGACATGGAGTCGGTAAACTGCAGTTAAAGAAGATTTTATTCGAACTTCGTGGCTTCACTTTAAAACTTCCCTGATTCCGCCCTCCCCGGGCACGGATGCTGTAGGAGGCACGTATTCACGGTCCTGCATGAGCTTTTCCCTTTGTTAGTGAACCAGACCTGGTGCCCTTTTGGGACTGGCCTTTATCCCGGCGCACTGGCTATTTGTGAGCCGGTTCGAGTGTGCTAGGAAGTGGGTTGCCTCAATACCACCACTCACCTTGTGATTGCACCAGCATTAGATTTTTGCATACTAAAAAAATCAAATGCATTCACTAGTCAGTATTCTACAAATTAAATTTATATCTGCCAATGAATTTCCCTCTATGTTCCGTTGTAATTGTGCAAAAGCAAAGGAATTCCATTACTGGAGACCATGATCTGATTTTGCACAATTATCATATGCTGTCCTTGGAGGAGTTGCATTCCCGAACTCCAATGTCTCACACCTTTGATAAGTACAAACAAGAATTACGAATCACAAGACCAGGGATGAAGAAATTAATTGTGTTGACAAGTTTCTTTAAGGATTATCAGATGATATTAAAAAAACAAACATTATTTGCGTGGTGTGTTCATGTAACGCTACATGCCCAATGAAAATAGGTTGAGTGAGCTTGAGCTTTTCTCTTTGGAGTGAAAGAGGACAAGAAGTGACTTGATAGAGGTGTACAAAATGATAAGAGGCACCGATTGAGTGTATAGCCAGAGATTTTTTTCCCAGGGCAGAAATGGCTAATACACAGGACATCATTTTATGGTACGTGCACAACGCTGTAAGAACTCAGCAGGTCAGGCAGCATCCGTGAGAAAAGAGAAGCCAAGGTTTTGGGCCGTGGGGCCATTCCTGATGAAGGGTCTAGGCCCGAAACATTGGCTATTCTTTTCTCACGGATGCTGCCTGACCTGCTGAGTTCTTACAGCGTTGTGCATGTATTCTTTGATCCACAGCATCTGCAGTTGTATTTTTGTGTTATCATTTTATGGTGATTGCAGGAAAGTTTAGGGGGAATGTTAGAGGTAAGTACTTTACACTGAGAGTCCCTGCTGGCTAGGTGGCAGAGGCAGATACACGAAAGGCATTTAAGAAACTCTTAGATAGACATATGGATTAAAGAAAAATGGAGGGCTATGTAAGAGGGAAGGGTTGAAATAATTTTAGAGTAAGTTAAAAGGTTGGCAGAACATTGTGGGCCAAAGGGCTTGTACTATTCGATGTTCTAAACCTTGAAATGATATCACAGATCTATGGCGCAAAATAATGATTGCTCAACAGTGCTGATCTTGATGGCTGCTGCTGCTGAATACAATTAACCTATAACTTAATGCCAGGTAGGCTTAATTAAGCCTATTAATACTTCAGATTCTGCGAAAAAGTTGCTAAATCTCTCAAAAGACTATTACTTATATAAGCACCCGCTCAGGAGTTGCTTTTGCTCAGAACACGGACCAGGACTACAAAATTGTGGCTGTGTTCCAAATTGTAGCAACAGTTCAGAAAGTCATTGGAGCAAGTCAGAGGCAAAGTTTCAAAACTTATTTAATTTGTGGATTCCTGTTCTTTGTCTACTCTGGTTCAATGCACCGTGAAGATTAACTTCCTAAATTGGCCTTGTTGTTTGGCAACAGGAACATTTCTGCTTGAAACTCCAGATCCAGTTGTGTTACTTAGCAGCTATGTAGCTCAGGAAATGGAAACACATGAAAGGTGTCTTGTTCCAATCAAAGGTTGCTGAAATCCTCAACTTCCACAACCACACCAGCACTTGAGTCTTCTCATGCTGAACTACATATTCACAATACAGAATATATGTGGTTAGAACATTTAAGAATAATACATTAGTTTTCATTCAATGGTTAATTTTATCCCAATCTATAATCTACACTTTCATTGATGTCACTGAGAAAATTATCTTGAATATTTACATAATGTAGAGATGTGTTTTTATCACCTTTAATGGAATGGAATGATGTCCTGCTAAATAGCTACATTGGTACTTAATAAAAATATCAACTGAGAAGCAGAAACATGATAATTTATTCAGTTCTTATGATCACTTGATCAGTCTTGGCACAGATATAAATTTTAAGTTTTAACTATTTCTATCAGCGCACTAGTAGGGTCTCAGCTTTTAGGATTCCTTTTGTCCTGTTCCACGAGTATTAGTGAAGTAGAAAGAACCATTGAATTGCATAGGCCAGAGAAAGGACATTCATCAGACTGCTCTCACATTCCCTCGCCTTTACTTAATACCTTTAGTATTTCTTCTTTATGAAATATGATACACTTTTTAACAAGTCATTATTGATTTTGCTCCCACCATTGTTTCTAATAAGACATTCTATAGCCCAACATTAGAAGAAAAATATATGTTACTACCTTTATTATCAGTGGAATTTTTCAGCTTATGGCTAATTCTCAGAGCTGTAAATTGCTTATTTTTAGGGAAACTAAGCTTAATGATTGGGTCGTATGTTTTTCATCAGCCATTATTACAAGGTATGAATCTCATTTTAAAAATTCCCATGGATTACCAATATTTTGCATTTAAAAAAATTCAGATTTTGAAAGATTGTGTTTTTTACCTTAATGAAAAAAATCAATATTGGCTGCACTCAAAAACTTCTATAGATTTACCGTGGCGAGCATTCTGACAGGTTGCATTACTGTCTGGTATGGGGGGGGGGGGTTCTACTGCACAGGACTGAAAGAAGGGTTGTAAATCTAGTCAGCTCCATTTTGGGTACTAGCCTGCGAAGTACTCAGGACATCTTCAAGGAACAGTGTCTCAGAAAGGTGGCGTCCATTATTAAGGACCTGCAGCACCAAGGCACTGCCCTTTTCTCACTGTTACCATCAGGTAGGAGGTACAGACGCCTGAAGGCACACACTCAGCAATTCAGGAACAGCTTCTTCCCCTCTGCCATCTGATTCCTAAATGGACATTGAACACTCGCTTTTTAAAATATATAGTATTTCTGGTTATTTTTTCCACGATTTTAACCAATTCAGTCTACATATACTATATAAAGTATACTGAATACGATTTACTTATTTATTTCTTCTTCTTCTTCTATATTATGTATTGCATTGAACTGCTGCTACTAAGTTAACAAATTTCACGTCACATACTGGTGATAATAAACTGGTGATATTGAAACGTATAAAACTCTAAAGGGATTGGCCAGGCTAGATGCAGGAAGATTGTTTCCGATGTTGGGGAAGTCCAGAACGAGGGGTCACAGTTTAAGGATAAAGGGGAAGCCTTTTAGGACCGAGATGAGGAAAAACTTCTTCACGTAGAGAGTGGTGAATCTGTGGAATTCTCTGCCACAGGAAACAGTTGAGTCTGGTTCATTGGCTATATTTAAGAGGAAGTTAGATATGGCCCTTGTGGCTAAAGGGATCAGGGGGTATGGAGAGAAAGCAGGTACAGGGTTCTGAGTTGGATGATCAGCCATGATCATACTGAATGGTGGAGCAGGCTCGAAGGGCCAAATGGCCTACTCCTGCACCTATTTTCTATGTTTCTATGTTTCTAAACCCGACTCGGACACTGAAAATGCTGAAGGAACTCAACAGGTCAGGCACCTGGCTTCACCTATCACTAGCTTATTCCCCTCCTTCTCCTCCCCGTCATCTTATTCTGGCATTCCCCACTTTCCTTTCCAGTTCCATTGAAGGGTCCCCCACAGTTGCTGCCTGACCTGATGAGTTCCTCCAGTGGGTGTTGCTCTGGATGTCCAGCATCTGCAGAAACTCTTGCGTTGTAATGTTAGTGGCACTCAACTTCTAACATTTATTTGTCAAGTCCCAGTGACAAAATATGATCAATAGGCAGCAGCTGTGGGGATAGAAATGGAGTTAATTTAAATTCAGAAACAAAATAATCATGAGGTACGTTAAAAAACAAAAGGTCAGCCTGCAAGAGATGTTGTTGGGATGTGAGGAAGTATTATTTGAAGTTATGAATAGAAAACACTGAGAACTGTCAGAAAATGTAGAGGAGGCTTGACCAAAAGCAGAACAATTGGACGATTCAATAAATGAACTATCACTTTAATAATAGATGGCAAAATTAACTAGCCATGAAGGACCACAGACCAAGAAAGAAGAGATACTAAACACCATGGGCAACAAGGAAACTGAAGGCTAGGAGTAACTGGCTGAGGCTGGATGGGTCAATGGGGGAGCAAGGAACTGTGAATGAAAGCTGGGTTTAAATTGGCTGCAGGTGATGAGTTGGAAACCAAATGGCAAATGACTCCTGTTAGCTGGGTGGGGACTGGGAGGTGCCTACCTGGTTGATAGCTATATGGCCCTCATGCCCTCTTCCAAGTATTTTAGTAGCAGAGAACCAGAGCTGGTGGACAGGACCTCCACAGATGGTTCTTCTGCAGGGAACAAAGGGGGTTGGTAGCCATGAAGCACTTCCAAGGGTGACATATCCATGCCGGGTAACGTGTGTAGTTTGTTCTGTCCAGCGCAGACATGTCTTCCATGTGCAAGGGTTATAGGTTGAGAAGCATGGGGAGAAACATCTCTACTTGCTGACTGGCTCTGTCTGACTGACCACAGGTACGTGGATGATAGCCAGAGGACAAATTCACTGAAGCATGAAGAAGGGAGCAGAAGGCTCACAGAAGTAGGGGACAGATTGTGGATCTTGGTCTAGCACAGTGTCCTGAGGGAAATTGTGGAGGTGAACTACACATTGGAGAAGCAGGTCTGCCATCTCAGCAGCTGACAGAAGATTGGGAGGACAATGACGTTGGCCGCCTTGGAGAACTGGTCCACCACAGTCATGATCACCGTGGCCCCATTGGAAGGTGGCAAACATGTAATGAAATTCATGAATATGTGGGACCATGGGCATTGGAGCACCGATAGGGGACACAGGAGACCAGAGGGCCACTGGTTACAGGAATTAAAGTGGGCACATTCAGGCCAAGCAATGACGAACTGATGTATGTCTGCAATCATGGTGAGCCCCCAGAATCAGTGTCACAGAGAGGGGTGAGCAGTGGCAGTGCCTCAATGTGCACGGCCACTGGCGCATACATGCAGTGGTCAGGTGTGTTTTCAGGAGCAGACTCGTGTAATAAGGCTTGGCGGTCAGGAGCCCAGAAGATCACGTTGAGGATCTGCAAGGATGGAATGATGGGCTGAAGGTCAATCTCCATTTCAAATTGGTTGGACTGTTGTGACTGGGTGCCAGCCTTAGTGGTCTTAGAGCTGGTGAAGTTGAATTGCTTGAAGAAGAGGGCCACCATACCTGATGTGGGTTGGAGTTGACAGGTCTGTTGTATGGATATGAGGTTCTGGTGGTTGGTC
Organism: Hypanus sabinus; assembly: GCF_030144855.1. Classification (NCBI taxonomy): domain Eukaryota; kingdom Metazoa; phylum Chordata; class Chondrichthyes; order Myliobatiformes; family Dasyatidae; genus Hypanus; species Hypanus sabinus. Next base: position 61,457,013 of record NC_082719.1, on the reverse strand, counting down.
CAGATCAGGAAGGGTTCGGTGTTTCCCATCAGCTAGTGTCTCCAGTCCTCCAAGATGAGGATGTTGTTGAGGTAGACAAACTCATACCTGTGTAACATGTCTCATTGGATGTTGTTAATGAAGGCTTGGAAGATGGCTGGACCATTGAAAAGTCAACAAGGCTTCACTTATTACTCAGAGTGGCCAGTTATGAACGTCATCTCAAATCATCCCTTTGGTGGACGTGGATCAGGCTGCACATGCTCCATCGATCCAGTTTGGTGAAGATCTGGGCCCCACAGAGTGCTTTGAATGCTCTAACATCAAGGGAAGGGGGTTCTTTATGATGGTATTGATGAGTCCATGGTTGGCGAAGCAGGGACAGAAACACTCATATTTCTTTCTGACAAAGAAGAATCCTGCACCGACTGATGACTGATATGTAGTGATTCATGGCTTGGCTCTCAGGAGGGGAGAGGGAGAACAGATGAATTTGTGAGGGGAGGTGCCTGGGAGAAGGTCGACCATGCAGTTGTGTTGTCTGTGCGGTGACAAGGTGCTGGCTTCCCTTTTATGCAAGGCCTTGGCTGAGTTGATATTCTTGTGGGAGTTTGGTGAGGTTGGGGTTTTTATCTATCTCCATGGATTTACGGGGTGAAATCAACTGAGGTTGCAAGCGAGTAGGATCCCAATTCAGCCGTGAGCGGATGATCAGTGGAAGTGAGGGTCATGAGTGGAGAGCCAGGCACTTCAGGAAGATGAACATGAATCATTCCCTTCTGCAAGTACAAGCCTCCTCCACTGCGAAAGTTAAGTGCACCAAGTTCCTGGGAGTTCACATCACAGATGATCTCACCAAGTTCCTTAATATCACCTCCCTGAACAAGAAGGTGCAACAGCACCTCCACTTCTGAAGGAGATTGAGGAAGATCTACCCTCCCCCCATCCTGACCTCATCTTAACTGTTTTTTTACAGGAGCACCATTGAGAGGGTCCTGACAAGCTGCATCTCCATCTTCACCTGGTATGGGAACAACTGAGCATTGGACTGGAAGTCCCTGCAAAGGACTGTGAGAACAGCTGAGAGGATTATAGGGGTCTCTCGACCATCCATCGAAGACATTTATCAGGAATGTTGTGTATGCAGGGTCCTTAGTATTATTAAGGATTCCACTCATCCATCCAGCAACCTCTTTGACTTTCTACCACCAGGCAGGAGATTATGATGCATAAAAACAAGAACAGCCAAGATGAGAAACAGTTTCTTCCCCCAGACCATTAGATTCTGAACTCCCTGCCACATCGCATTTGAAGTGTCACTGGTTAATCTGTGATCCATACCTTACAATATTTAATTTATGCACTTTAGTTTGTTATTTATGGGTGATTTATCTATAGATTTTATCCTTAACCTTCATAAGTTATTGTGTGTTATGTGTATTGTGTGTACTACTGTGCTTTACAACCTGGTTCAGAGAAATGTTGTTTCATTTCTATCAACGTTATATGGTTATATACATGAATACAGTTAAATAACAATTAACTTGACTTTACTTGACTTGAAGGGAGATGAGAGGTCTGTTAGGTGCATCGATCAGGAGGAATTAGGTGGACTCATGGTGCTCTCTGATGCTCATGTGCACAGGCACAAGGAATGTCATCAGAGTCCAGATTGCTGAAGTTCCTTGAGGTTTAGGCACAGAAGGGAGTCCGAGCTGCACACATGGAGTCCAGACCAGAAAGTTACCTAAACTTTCCTTGGGGTATGGTGTGAGTCAGCCTATGGTGCTGGAATGAGGGGTCAGGGGTAGCTGACCAGGTAGAAGCCTCTTGTCTCTAACAGGCAGTGCCTTTTCCTGGATGCAGTACACATTTGGTTATTGGCTGCTCTCCAATAAGCTCACAAATTGTTTCTCCATCAATGCTCACACTCTTGAAGATTTAGTGAAGGTCTCTCTAATTGCATGGGTTTTGTTGCTGTAGCTGCATCCTGAAATGGTTCTGCAAATGGAACTGGGGTTCTGGCCGATGATTTGGAAGATCGTTCCATAAGACACCTTTCAATATGGATGCCCAGAGTGATGAAGACTTTGAGGTTGGTGGGCATTTCCTGGGTAGACAGCTCATCTTTCAAACACTCCAGCACTTCTGCCACGGGGGTCTGAATCCCACCATGTGATCCAGAACCAAGCATGATCCTTGATGCAGGTGAAGTATCTGGTCCACTGCCTCCTTCCACTTCCCAGGTAATGCACCTCATCCGTGAATTTCTCATTTATTGAAAATGTTGACTTTATTGTCCCAGTTAGTCAAAGCCTTGGTCAGAGTTTGCCCAATTAAGAGAAAGATGACAAAAGCAATCTTGGCTCAGAAAGCGGAATAAAGAGAAGGTTGGAGCTTGAAGTGTCAGATGCACACCAGGCAACGAAGTAACTGAATGCTGGGAGCAACTGGTCAAGGCAGGCTGGCTCGAAGGGTGAACAAGGTTTTTGAAGAGAGCTGGGTTTAAATAGGCTGCAGGTGAGGAATCGGAAACTAGTTGCAGGTGACTCCTGTTGGCTAGGTGGAGACTGCCTGTGCAAGCTGACAGAGAACCACAAAGAGAAAACGCTGATTTCTTAAAATGCCATGTTTATTTAGTATTCAGAAGGGTGTGACATACTGAGTTGAAAAATGATGTACTATTGAGTTTCATTGAAACTTTTCAGAAGCCAACAACTGTGATCAGATTGGAACTGCTTTATAAACAGGCTGTTCTCACTAGACCATGGCTGCCTGTCAAATTTACTGATTAACCAGGAGTTGAATAATTCACTTCCAGCTAATTAACCAGAGTATAATTTTATTTACCATGTATTTACTGAAGACATCAATCAATTCTCATTCATTTAATACAGCACTTTTTCCACTGGCTTTTACCCAAAATCTATGTTATGTGACTTCATAATAAGTATATCTGCTCTAAATACATTCTTCAGATTAAATTTTATGTTAACTAAATAGCAATAATTAAACTGCTGATACATTGGTATCTCACTCACCCTGTGGCACTAAGTGCTGACTTGTGCTAACACTTTCAGTGTCTGATCAAAATGATCAAAGGTGTACTTTAGGAAAAGATAACTGCTCAGGCTGTGAACTGTTATGCTGAGTGTGTCTCAGAACCCTGCCCTCCTGCTTGTGCTCCCCCCCCGCCCATGGCAAATCACCCAGAGATCCTTGTGGAGGTGCTTCCTGTGTTGATGGATGGTCTAGGGCAAGTGGGCAGCCGCTCAGTGTGGAGACATGGAGCTCAGGAATGCTCCCTCGTCTGCACAGTGAGGGTAGCCACCATTAGGGATTGGTAGTGGCTGCTTCATGTGCTGACGGACAGCACAGATTCTATGGCCCCTCTGATCACCTGCACTTGGACGTGATGGAAGCTGCTGCTTTCCTCCTCTTCTTGCTTGTTTGCAAACTCCCTCCCCAGTCCCGAGATTTCATTATAGTTATAAGCCGAATGGTGGTCATTGGCTGTTGAGAAATCTCCAGTTATGGAGAGTTGTGCAGTCCAATAGGAGAGAGGACAGTCAAAACATGGAGGAAATGCAGCTAGTCTCCAATTAAAGCCTGTGCTAATCACACCTTCTGGGTTAAAAGCCCTGAATCCTATTTTGCCACATTGAGTGGCGGCACTATTCACTCCAGCCCCACCATCACCACCCTCACAACCAACTTCTCCATGTTGTGCCATACTGCAAGTTTTTAGTGGGTTCACACTAAGACCCCAGCACATCAATGCTGTGAGTGTCCATCTCTGTGTACATGATCCCTTATAGTAGACACTCCACGAGTGTTCTCATTCCTGAAGATGCATCCTACACACTGAGATGCCCATTGACATATTCATAACAAATGGAGACACAAACAGATATTAGAATCTAGTGCAACAAGCAACTCACAGGAAGAACCCGGTGGGTCAAGTAGCATCTGTGGACAAAAAGAACTGTTGACTTTTCAGATTAAAGTTCTGCATCAGAAAACTGTATTAGGAAGCATTAACAATTCCTTTCCTTACACAGATGCTATTCAACCCATTGTATTTCTTCAGCAGATTGCTCGTCGCTTCGTTACATGCTCATGGACATAATTTCCTTTTTAATTTCCATTGTTATCCAGTTTGACTTTCAAAGATATTGAACATAATTCATTGGGCTAATTTCATCATCACTTTTTTTTAGGGAAATGTAACAAGCTGTTCCTTCATCCACCATCCCAATGGCATATGATGAATGATTAAGTATGAACGATTTAAGTCTCAAAGTTAGCTCTAATTACTGCAAAATAAAACTCCTGAATTTATGGAGCATTTATGTTTGGTAGGATAGCACAGCTAAGAGGAGACATGGAGTCACAGAGCTCAGAAACAGCTCCTTTGGCACAACAGATCAATGCCAACCAACCTCCCCTTTCCAAACTAGTCCCATAACCTTCTAAGCCTTTCCAATCCATGGAGGTTTCTAACTCACTTTCAAAGGTTGATAGTGTACCTGCCTGAACTATTTCACGATATTTCACGATATTTCACAAGCTAATTCACGATAGATAAGCTCCTCTTAAACCTTCGCCTCTCACCTTATATCGATGCCCTTTAGTTCTTGATAACCCAACTCTGGGAAACAGGCTGAGTACATCGGACTTAGAGAGATGGAGTGACACGTAAGGGCAGAGCTGTTCCCTCACATCACCCAGGTTCAGTCCCAATCTGCATGAAGTTTCGTGTTCCCCCTTGGACTACGTGGGTGTTCCCCAGGTAGTCTTGTTTTCTCTTTCATCTCAATGAGGTGCAGATTGGTATGTTAATTATCACTGCAAATTGCTTCTAGCATTTAGGTGAATGATTGAATGTGGAGAGAAAAAAGATGGGACCAGTGTAAGATTGGTGCAAGTAGCTGCTTGAGGGTTGGCATGGTCTTGGAAGTCTGAAGGCCCTGTTTCTGTGTAGTACATAGAGCATAGAACATAGAAATCTACAGCACAATACAGGCTCTTTGGCCCATGATGTTGTGCCAACCATGTAACTTACTCTAGAAACTGCCTAGAATTACCCTACTGCATTGCCATCCATTTTTCTAAGCTCCATGTACCTACCTAAGAACCTCTTAAAAGACCCTATTGTATCCACCTCCACCACATTTGCTGGCAGTGCATTCCACACTCCCACCACTCTCTGTGTGGAAAAACATACCCCAGATATCCCCTCTGTACCTACTTCCAAGCACCTTAAAACTATGCCCCCTTGTGTTAGCCATTTCAGTCCTGGGAAAAAGCCTCTGGCTCCCACAGGATCAATGCCCCTCATCATCTTATACACCTTTATCAGATCACCTCTCATCCTCTGTCGCTCCAACCTATTCTCATAAGGCACACTCTCCACTTCAGGCAACGTCCTTGTAGATCTCCTCTGCAGACTTTCTATAGTATCCACATCCTTCCTGTAGTGAGGTGGCCAGAAAGGAACATGGTACTCCAAGGTCTTATATAACTGTAACATTACTCCATGGATCTTGACTTCTGTCCCACGGTTGATGAATGCCACCACACCATACGCCTTCTTAACAACACTCTCAACCGGCACAGCAGCTTTGAGTGTCCCGTGGACGCAGACAAGATCTCTCTAACCCTCCCCACTGCTAAGAGTTTTACCATTAATACTATATTCTCCCATTATGCTTGACCTCCCAAAATGAACCAATTCACACTTATCTGGGTTGCAGTCCATCTGCCACTTCTTAGCCCAGTTCTGCATCTTATCAATATCCCACTGTAACCTCGGTCAAGCCTCCAGACTGTCCGCAACACCCCCAACTTACTGTCATCAACAGACTTACTAACTCCCCCTTCTACTTCTTCATCCAGGTCATTTATAAAAATCACAAAGAGGAGGGGTCCCAGAACAGATCCCTGCGGAACAGTTTAGCCCTACATTTCTGTATCCTCAGCTCTGCAATAAATTAATCAAGTCATCCTTATGTGAACTATTGCAGCAATTAGAGCACCACAAAATGTAGAAAAGGCCTATGTTTTATTTCACATGCTGTTTGTCAGCAGAAGAATATCAAGAAAACTTCCTACCAAATGATATTTTATGTGGATTAGTGGCTGGATAGGCATTAGCATTCACGTCTCACAGGGAAAAAAGCATCTCTGACCTTGCAGAATTCTTCAGTCCTGCATTTTAATGTTACACGCTTAATTCCACAGCAGAACATAAGCTTTTTGACTCAGGATAAAATGACCTCAGTAAGTGATGCACCATCAATAACTCACTCTGAGACGTTAAGGCGAGATATCGGCTTTTATTGACTGGAAGAAGGAACAAGCAGTGAGTGACCACCATACTACATCCTGGAGACTGAGAGGCCGGGCTCAGGCCTCAATTGCCTTTATACAGGGGTCTGTGGGAGGGGCCACAGGAGCAGTCAGCAGGGGGCGTGTCCAGACAGGTATATGTAGTTCACCACATTCACCCCCTCTTTGTTTTAAAAAGAGTCCCCATGTGGCGAAGTTTCTTACAGATTAAGTCTATCAGGTGGTCGAATCTGTCGCAGCGATCTACGTAGCACCGGCTGTGATTGCACAGGAGCCAGTGGTGATGATTGCACAGGTGCCGGTGGTGCTTGCACTGGAGACGGAGGTTGTGCTGGTTCCGGCCTAACTGGAGGTGTCAGCCCACTAGGCGTCAGTGATCCCTCACGCATGTGCGAGGCGCCTGGTATATACGCGTACGAAACGCCCGGTATTTGAGTGTCGTGAGGAGTCTGTGTAGGGCCTGGTGTGCACGGTGTCACCTCGGGTAAAGGGTTCATAGTTACCGGGGAGTGTTCGGGGTAGTGGTCTGCTGCTCCTGCGGGCGCCAGGTCGCGGACGGAGACCGTGTCCTCCTGCCCATCAGGTAAGACCACGTAGGCACACTGGGGGTTCGCATGGAGAAGGTGAACCCTCTCGACCAGCGGGGAGTATTTATTACTCCTCACATGTCTCCAGAGCAGCACTGGCCCTGGGGACGTCAACCAAACTGGTAGGGTGGTCCCAGTGGCAGACCTCCTGGGAAAAGAGAATAGGTGTTCGTGAGGGGTGGCATTGGTGGACGTACATAACAGGGAGCGGATAGAGTGGAGTGCCTCAGAGAGGACCTCCTGCCATCGAGAGACCGGCAACCCTTTTGACTTAAGGGCTAAAAGTGTGGCCTTTCACACTGTGGCATTCTCCCTCTCCACCTGTCCATTTCCCCGGGGATTATAACTCGTGGTCCGACTAGTAGCAATGCCCCTAGCTAGTAGGTACCGGCGCAGCTCGTCACTCATAAAGGAGGACCTTCTATCACTGTGGATATGGCAGGGATATCCGAACAGAGTGAAGAGCTGGCGCAGGGCTTTTATGACGGTCGTGGTAGTGGTGTCGGGGCAGGGAATGGCAAAGGAGAACCGCGAGTACTTGTTGATAACATTGAGAAAATAGACATTGCGGTCGGTGGAGGGAAGGGGGCCCTTAAAGTCAACACTCAGTTGCTCAAAAGGGCGGGTGGCCTTGACAAGTTTCGTCGTTTCAGGACGGTAGAAGTGCGGTTTGCACTCAGCGCAGATTTGGCAGTCCCTGGTTATCGTCCTGATGTCTTCAAGGGAGTACGGCAGGTTCCGGGCTTTCATGAAATGGTAAAATTGGGTCACCCCCGGATGGCAAAGATGTGCATGAAGGGCGTATAGCTGGACGAGCTGTGCGCTAGCACACGTACCCTGGGATAGGGCATCAGGGGGCTCATTGAGTCTGTCAGGCCGGTACAGGATATCATAGTTGTAGGTGGAGAGTTCTATTCTCCACCTCAAAATTTTATTATTTTTGACTTTGCCCCGCTGTTGGTTGCTGAACATGAACGCAACTGAGCGCTGGTCGGTCAGCAAGGTGTTCCTTTTGCCAGTGAGATAGTGCCTCCAGTGCCTAATAGCTTCCACTATGGCCTGGGCTTCTTTCTCCACCATGGAGTGCTGAAGTTCAGAGACTTGAAGGGTACGAGAAAAGAATGCTACTGGCCTGCCTGCCTGATTGAGGGTAGCAGCCAGTGCGAAATCAGAGGCATCACTCTCTACTTGGAAGGGAATGGTCTCGTCCACCGTATACATTGTTGCTTTGGTAATGTCCCCTTTAATACAGCTGAAGGCCGCACAGGCCTTAGCAGAGAGGGGAAAAGTGGTAGACTTGACTAGGGGGTGGGCCTTGTCTGCGTAATGGGGGACCCATTGGGCGTAATCGGAAAAAAAAACCCAGGCACCGTCTGAGGGCCTTGAGAGTGGTGGGAAGAGGGAGTTCTAACAGGGGGCACATACGGTCGGGATCAGGGCCAATGACCCCGTTTTCCACGACATACCCAAGGATAACGAGTCAGGTGGTTCTGAACACACACTTGTCCCTGTTATAGGTAAGGTTCAGAGCTTTGGCCACTTGGAAAAGTTGTTGGAGATTGGCGTTGTGATCCGACCAGTCGTGACCACAGATGGTGATATTATCCAGATAGGGAAATGTGGCCTTCAGTTGGCACTGGTCCACCATCTGGTCCATTTCCCTCTGGAAGACAGAAACACCATTTGTGACACCGAAGGGGACGCGCAGAAAGTGATAGAGCCTGCCGCCCGCCTCGAAGGCGGTGTATGGGCGGTCCTCTGGGCGGATGGGGAGCTGGTGATGTGAATTTCAGATCTATTATCGAGTACACCTTGTACAGAGCTATCTGGTTGACCATATCCACGATGCGGGGTAGGGGGGTACGCGTCAAGCTGTGTGAACCTATTGATGGTTTGACTATAGTCCATGACCATCCTATCTTTCTGCCCAGTCCAAACAACAACCACCTGGGCCCTCCAAGGACTTGTGCTTGGCTCAATGATACCCTCCCTGAGCAGCCGTTGCACCTCTGACTTAATGAAGGCCCTGTCCCCCGCGCTGTACCTCCTGCTTTTAGTTGCCACCAGTTTACAGTCGGGGGTCAGGTTTGCGAACAGCGATGGGGGAGGAATCTTGAGGGTGGGGAGACTGCAAGTGGTGTCGGTAGCGCGGCTGTCGGCATGGAGCAGGGTGGGATGTGTGGGTCGGTGTGTGTGTGTGGTCAGAAGTGGGGTATATGGTGAGTTCCCACAAAACTGAGGATTCCTGACAGTGAGTGGTGGGAGGGGCCCATCATATGCAATAATCACAGTTTCGAGATGGCTCTGAAGTCCAGCCCCAATAGCACAGGTGCGCACAGTTTAGGCATGACCAGTAGCGCAAAGTTCCGATATTCTGTGCCCTGCACCACCAATGTCGCTACACAACCCACCTGGATGTCTGTGGAATGCGACCCAGAAGCCAAAGTGATCCTCTGACTTACTGGCCGTGTCATGAGTCCACAGTGTTGCACCCTGTCCGGGTGAATAAAACTCTCAGTGCTGCCCATGTCAAACAGGCAGCTATTCCTGTGCCCCTCCACCAGGATGTTCATCATTGACCTTGCAAGCTGGTGTGGGGCGCTTTGGTCAAGGGTTACGGTGCCCAGAGTTGAGCCGTCCTGGTGCCCGGTAAACACCGGTGGGTCGGGGGCGGGGCATATTGATGCTGACAAAGATGGCCGCCCACATCCGGGCATGCAAGATGGCGGCTCCCATGTCTCACCCGCAGCGCTGCCCGACCCCACTCATAGTTTAGACTTACAGACCTTGGCGAAATGGCCCTGCTTCCCGCAGCTGGAGCAGGTTGCTTCTCACGCCGGGCAGCGTTTTCGGGGGTGCTTTTCGACTCCGCAGAAATAACACAGCTCAGGCTTTCACCTGGCCGCAGCCGTGGTCAGGTTTGGGGAGTTCGTGGAATCGCGACTGGCAGCGGCGTTGGCGAATTTGCTCGCAGGAACCGGCAGGGAATCGAGCGACTGGACGGCATCAGCGTTGTGCAGAGCAGTCTCCAGTGTGTCGGCTGTCTCGATTGCCGAGCGTAAGGTAAGATCGGCTTTTTCCTGCAACCTCTGACGCACGTACACTGACCTCAGTCCTGTAACGAAGGTGTCTCTTACCAGGAGCTCCGCATGCTGTTCCGAAGTGAGCGTTTTGCAGTCACAAGTTTGGTCGAGTGTCTGTAGCGCTTGGAGAAACTCGGCGCTTGACTCTCCAGGCCGCTGTCGTCGCGTAGCTAAGCGATGTCTTGCATAGATGGTGTTCACCGGCCACAGGTACTGTCTTTTGAGGGCGTCCAGTGCCCCTTCGTAGGTTGACAGGTCCCTGATAAATGAATAAACTTTTGGGATGACCCTCGAGAGGAGAATTCTGTGCATAACGGCGGGGTCAGTTGCACGAACCTCCTCCAAGTATGATTTGAAGCATGCAAGCCAGAGTTCAAAGGCGAGAGCTGCTTCAGGGGCTTGGGGGTCCAAATCCAATCTTTCCGGACGCAAAACGGTTTCCATGTTTTAAAACTTCCAGTCAATAAAATTGATGCACCATCAATAACACACTCTGAGATATAAAGTCGAGATATCGGCTTTTATTGACTGGAAGAAGGAACAAGCAGTGAGTGACCACCATACTACATCCTGGAGACAGAGAGGCTGGGCTCAGGCCTCAATCGCCTTTATACAGGGGTCTGTGGGAGGAGCCACAGGAGCAGTCAGCAGGGGGCGTGTCCAGACAGGTATATGTAGTTCACCACAGTAAGATACGTAAGGAAGTCATGAGCATTTTGGGAAGAGTTTGCTGCTGGATGAAATAACTAGCACTGGGTACATTAGTTGCCGAACAATTAACAGAAAGTCAAGATGAATTAACTGAAAGACAATTAAGATAATTTTTCAAATCAGTACTTTGTTAATTATGTGGTAATGGAGACATACAGCACAAAAGCATGTGCTTTAGCCACAAACATGGGGAAATCTGCAGATGCTGGAAATCTAAGCTGCACACACAAAGTGCTTATTCCTTATTCTTATGAATGATTCAGGACAGAGGCTGCCGTTCACTCAAAGTTCAAAGTTTAAAATGAATTTATTTTCGAAGTACGTACAGCTCATCATCGACCCGCCACTGATCAGGGTTCTCCATGGATGTTGCATCCTAGCTGTCTTTGCAAACCAGTACACAAGCCAGTACGAAATGGAGAGAAAGCTGTTGCCTATGCAGCAGGCTCCCTCTCTCCACCCAGCTGGTGAATACAAAAGAACGGCAGACAGTGATACAGTTTGGCACCAGCAATGTTGCAGGAGTTTCCAGTCAGCGTTGAACTCAATGTAGGACTGCCTTAGGGGCTTCAACTCCAGATTTTTCCTTAGGGTTTAATCCTAAATCCTTCCCCATGCGTGTGTACAGCTGCAAGGTAGCAGAGATCTGAGATCAGTTTTCCTTCTCCTAGATGAGCTGCAAACCATGGCTGATGAGCCCATCAGCCCAGAGAGATTGGTTTTAAGGCAACAGTAACCCACCTTTGCCCCTTCTCCTGTCAGTAGAAATGTTTCTGCTAGGCTTAGTAGCTAAGCCATATGTGAAGGCCAGGATCTGGTCTTGGTTATCAGAGACTATCTGAGATACACAGCATTTAATAGGTAGTGGGAGCTTATCCCCACTACTCAAACCAGCTGTGACAGACTTAAGGAACCAGGTCTTCATATATAACTTAAGATTCACTTCCTTGCATGCATCACAGTAGAACAAAGAAATACAACAGAATCAATGAAAAACCACTTGTAAAGACTGAGTAATAATCATATCCAAAAGAAGATAAATTGTGCAAATACAAAAAAAACCCAAAATACTAAGTAAATAAGTAAATAAATAATACAGTGACATAAGTTGTAGAGACCTTGAAGTGAGTCTATAGGTTGTGGAATCATTCAGCTTTAAGATCCATGAAGGTATGCAGTTTCAGGAGCTGGATGGTTGAAGGATAATAATTGTTCCTGAACTTGATGGTGGGAGACCAGAGGCTCATGTAACTCCTTCCTGATGGCAGCAGTGAGAAGAGGTATGGCCTGGTTAATGGGGGTCCGTGATGATGGATGCTGCTTTCTTGTGGCAATGCTGCTTGTAAGTAAACTCAGTGGTGAGGAGGGTTTTTCTTGTGATGGACTGAGCTGCATCTGCCACTTTCTGTATGCGTTTCCGTTTTTGGATATTCAACGCCGATTACGCTACTGCTCACCTTTGATAGGGAAAATCGTTGTCCAACCCAGATAGATCCTAGATCGGATAGTGGACAGGACTCCTGCCAGCAGTAATGTAAAACATGAGGTCCAGTCCAACCTTCCTGGCTTTCCATGTAAGCAAGGAGAAAAGGAGAAGCACATCACAGAATTTTGGTCAGGGACTGCAGACTTTTTTGAGTTAAGTGGACCACAGTACATCAACATGCATAGAATGTTGGAGGAACTCAGCAGGTTAGGCAGTTTCTATGGAGGAACATTAGCAGCTGATGATTCAGGCTGAGAACTTTTATCAGGGCTCATCATCACGGCCCAAAATATCAACTGTTCATTTTCCTCCATAGATGCTGCCTGACCTGTCAAGTTCCTCCAGCACTTTGAATGTTGATCCAGATTTCCAGCATCTGTATTCTCTCCTGTGTTTCCCAGATGCAGTTCATGTCTGACTTTTTGATACACTCAATATTATATAAGGGTCAATATTACAAACTGAGTTTTGTCGAGGCAAAAGCCCTCTGCTTGTGAGTGCCTTTATAAAGCTGGCTATATTGGACTATTATCAATATTCTGGCATGCCCACCAGCTCTGTTATCTCAATTCCATTAAGGTACTTTTAACTTAGTTTTCCTTGACTGAAATCATTTATGACAGACTGTTATTGAGTTTGCACTTATATACTGTGTTTCAAGATTTTTGACAACTTTTTTTGTCATGTATTTCAAATGTTCTATTTATATAGTCTATTTTAAATGAAAGTGGGTTTGCATCAATTTAAAATTTCTTCTTATAGCCATATGCTGTAGCAGCTGAGGAATTATATACTAATGCATAAGACATTGAAAATGTCTTGTACAGTGACCAGGAACAATAATTAGCTTGTTATCTCATTTCAAACTTCCTACAAATGTCCACATCTATTATCTATGAGATGGCACTTTCATTTAAACTCAAATACTAGGCTGTTTAGTCATAAGTGTTCTCAAAAATAAACTAGATGTTACACTGATGCCATTTCATCACAGTGTTTCTCATTTCTGCACATAAGAAGACTGGAGAAGTCAGACAAAAGACACAGTGGGAGAGGATTGGTGGCGATGGTAGGGCAAGGAGAAGAGAATTCTTTCTGTAATGGAAAAATAAAATGCACATTTATATAGCAGCCTTCATGTACTCAGGATGTTCCCAAGCTCTTTAGGATTAATTGAGTCATTGAGTAATTTTGAAATGTAGCTAGGCAGGAAATACACAGTCTATTTTAAAAAACAGAGAACTTCCAAATAAAGAGAAATGTTCTGAGTGTGTGAATCCACATATAATATAGTCATGCCTCATGTTCTTCTTTTTCAAAATTTGACAACCAAGAGTGAATTTCCAGACAAAGCTGCTTTTGTGCTGTTCCTGAGTGTTAAATTATAGCCAATGAAATGGTGGGAATTCCCGTGCCCTTCTTATAACATTGTCATAGAATCCCGTCAGGTCCAGCGGAAAGTGCCGTTGATTTAACATTTTATAAATATTGATAATGGTCCAATATAGCCAGCTTTACATGAGTGGCAAAAGTACTCCCAACCAAGCCCATGTGATCAAGTCTCTGAATGGGCAGGCTTTGACAGGTCAGGAGTGAAGCTCCCTTCTACTCTGCTCCTCTGTGATGGTAATCCCATTGATGGCTGGGAGAGAGTTGCCTATCTTTTTCTGCTTGACAGGTCCCTGGCACTCTGACATGTGAAGTTATGTATTGTTCTCATTAGTTCTTGTTCAGAACAATGTGAAATAAAAGAAGAACATACTGGAAATACTTATACAATCAAGCAGCATATGTGAAAAGAGAAACAAATAAAGTTAACATTTCTAATCAATTACTTTCATCAGAAATGATCGGTTAAATTAATTTTAATTTGCAGCATCCAGAATAGTTTATTTTCATATTAGGTTTATTATGCAGAGAAATAGTTTTACAGTTGACCTAATTACACATCCACTCTTCAGAATGAGGGACTTTATCCCCTTTGATTAGATCCACTGGAAGCTCCCTATAATTGCCGACATAGTAGCAGTTAAAGGGAGGTGCAGATTGTCTTCAGGCCCAGATAGCTGAAGCAACATTTGGCTATTTGTAGCATTTTTCTGAGCATGTATAAATAACTCAGTACACTGAGGGACTCAAAAGGGTGGAATTGTCACTGGAACGGAAATAGTTGAGGACAGTTTTTATAAATACATCAACATTGGAAAGGCTTTGAAAGAGTGACTTTGGAGAAACTCTTTCCAGAAATCAAGGGAGAACAAATTTAAAGTAAATGCTGAACGAGCTTGAGAGGTTAAGATGGAGGTTAAGATACAATTCACAGTGAGTGCTTGCGATCCAGAACACATCAGCTCAAAGTTTTATGGAAGAAAATTTAATAAGGTATGTATATTTGAAAAACAGGAAAGTATCAGGGCCATAATAAGGAGCAAGGAACTGGAGATAATTTGAAAGCCCCTTCAGGGAGATGGGACAGGCAAAATGGGCACAGCATTCTCTTTCTGTGGTTTGACAGGGAGGCTGGTTCTTGCTACCCCTTTCAGAAGCAGAGGATGGAGACTAGATGGGCTCTGATAGCAGCGAACCAAGTCAAAGCACTTACTTGACATCACACCTGCCCTGAGGACAATGGAATTGTCAGACTGCTATGCCCACTAATAGTTGTGTGGTGAGCATGTGCATTTTACAGTGTTCAACATCCTCCAGGGATAGAAAGCTTTTATTTCTAAAAATACATCATGTAAATTAAACCATAATATTTTCCAGGCAGCGAGTACTGAAATACTGTGGTAAAAATGCTGGGAAAAATGTAAACAATATTAAACTTGTTGCTAACATCAGAAACACCAACTATGGATGTCATAATATTACAATACACAATTTAGAACATTCAAAACTTCATTTCACTCTCTCACAATAGAGCAGACATTGTTGACAATATTAAGCTACTTGAATTCATTAGTACAAGTGTTCCTTTTAAGAATTTGCCATTGCAAACTTGCACTGTCTTGGTATGAGAGGGGAAAGGTCCAGTTGTTTTTGTCCACATAGATTGGACTCTAAAGTGGACTGGTAGACTATTTGGCTACAATATATTGCCTCTATTGTGTAGGTGTGTGGTGGAAAATTCTGGAAAAGTGATGGGATTGTGAAGAAAATAAAAAAAGGTATTAGATTAATGCAAGATAAGTGCAAATAACAGTTGCCATGGACACTGAAGGGCTGAAGGGCCTGTTTTGAAGATATATTTTTCTATGACTCTAAGTTCCAGCTGACGGAGCATGAATATGAAAAAGTACAACAAAAGTAATAATTCCTGGATTATTGCCTGAGTCATGCCCATATCGGCAAAGGATCAATATAATCAAAGAGTTGAATAGGTCTTTCAAAGTTGGATGTGGGAGAAGCAGGATTCAATTAACTGGGCAGTGGCATAATTGCTGAGAAAAGAACAATCTTTTTCCTTCACTTGAACTGAGCTGGACAGGTATCGTGATGAATTGAATAAATAGGACTGAAGTTAGGGATTTAAATTAAGCAATGATGGGGGAGGGATTTCAGAACCTGAGAAATTTAATATGCTAAGAAGAATGGAGAAGGCAATACTGCAGGTTAGTCAAGCGAGTAATGATAACCAGGGTATGACAGGAAGAGACAGAGTATACAAACATTACAAAGCTGCATTAGCAACATGATAGATGAAGTGATGTATAAATAGACATGAAAGAGTATGATATGATACTGAGACTGCATTGCAAGGTGACTAGACAACATTCAGAGTACTTGATATTTCAGTAGGATAGGCAGAAAGGGAAACTATGCATTGTTTATAATCTTTCTAAATTCCCTAGCTGCTGGAAAAGTCCCACATAATTGGACACCCACAGATGTACCATCACTTGCCAAGGAAGGAGGGGAGAGAAATTAGGAAACACTTAGTCAGTTAGTCTGACAATTTTTATTGGGAAAATGCTGGAATCTATTATATATTTAGAAAGTAATGACCCGATTAAGCAGAATCAACATAGTTTTATTTGAAGGAAACCATGGTTGACAAATTTAACAGAACCCTTTGTAGGCAAAAGGAAACTAGTTGATGGAGTGCAGTTGGATTGACAGAAGAATCAAGACAGTACCAAATGCAGGAAAACTCTGATATCGCAAAACACTCAGGATATTGGTGGTTTTCTGGCCTGTAGGGTGTTAGTCCTATTACCAAGCCTGTTATTATAAATGACTTTTATTAGATGTTGCATAGAATTAAAATAACTTTTCCAGTGGCTCAATAAGTTCAGTTGTATGTGGGAATTTGGTTCAATGAGCTTAAAGGAATCTGGGTGAGCTGAAAACGAGTGGAGAATATGGGTACTAGTAGGCTCAAGTGGACCATGAGAACCAGGACACCAATGAACTGATGAAGAGCACGGGACCAGGGCTTGTTGAGATGTATGGGGCAGTTGTAACTGGAATGCCAGTCTGCTGAAGGGGAGAGTGGAAACTAGGACATCATTGAGCAGAAGGGGAACAAGTGCATCAGGTTAGTAGTGAGCTGAAGAGCAGCTTGGGGACAAGGCCCCCAGTCAGACAACGGGGAGTGTGGGATCTGAACGCCAGTGAGCTGAAGGTGAGGGCAGCAAACATTTCCTGGCATGCCAGATGTTCAACAGGTGGCATTTCCGATTAGTCAAATAGTAGGTTATCAGAGTGGTAACTATTGGTAGAGTATTGTCATGGGGTTAAATATTAACACAAATTCAGAACTGGTTAACTCAAAGAAAACAGAGTTAGGATAAATGGATTACTAGTAGGTTGCCACAGGATAAGTGTTGGGACTATAGCTCTTCATAAACCATATCAATGGTGTAAACGATTTAGTGTTGTAGTCAGATCTGTTGATGACACAGAGAAGATATTAATGCATATGGATATGGATCAGCTAGATGAATGGGTAACTAATGGTGGGAAATATGACCCAATCTTCTTTGTTGGGAGGAACCAGAAAGCAAAGTCAAAATAAAGTTTATTGTCATACATGTACAGGTGCAATAAAAAACTTACCTACAGCAGCATTACAGGCACACAATGTCATATACACTGTATCATTCAAGAAAATATAAATTAAACATAAATGATTCATAATTTTTATAAGAAAACCTAAATAGAACATAATACATTTTAGTATAAATACAAAATGTTTGAAGTACTCATACCATAAGGGTTACTGTTTATAGAGCATCTGAGTCAGAGGATGTGTCCTCAGCCTAACGTACTGATGCAACCATGAAGAAGGTAGATCAGTATCTCTACTTTTTTAGGTGTTTGTGGAGATTTAGTATGTCATCAAAGACTCTTGCAAATTTCTGTAGATGTATCCTGGAGGACATTCTGACTGGTTGCATCACACCCTAGTATGAAGGCTGTAATGTATAGGATTGAAAGAGATTGCGAAGCATTGTAGATGCAGCCAGCTCCAGCATGAGCACTACCCTGCAAAACATTAAGGACCTCTTCAGGAGGCAGTGCTTCAAGAAAGCAGCATCCGTCATTAGGGATCCTCACTATCCTGTACACTGTATATCCTCTTTGGGTTACTACCATCAGGGAGAAGACTCAGATTCAATGATTCAGGAACAACTTCTACCCCTCTGTCAAATGGAGTTTTGATTAGTCCATGAACCTATGAACACTATCTCATTTTTCCATTTATTGCTCTATTAATTTAATTTTTAGCAGTTTTATGACTGTGCAATGCTACTGCTGCAAAACAACATATTTGATGTCATATTAAATTTTACAGTGATAATAAGCTTGATCTGATTCTGATTCTGACAGTGTTGCTAAACTGATGTGATTAGGGTTTAACCAGTTGGTTCAAGAATCAAATAACATTGGATCTCTGTTATTTGAGCTATCTGTTAATTGGGGAAGTCACTTATTTGCAACAATGTTCAAAGAACAAAAACTAAATTGAGAAAGTAGTCAGGATTCCCTTCATTTATCTGGGACACTAAGCCACTTAATTGGGGACTGGAGACAGTTGCTGAACTGTTCCTAACTAGAGGCAATCATTGAATTGAATTGAATAGACTTTATTACTTACATCCTTCACATATATGAGTAAAATTCTTTATGTTACACCTCCATCTAAATGTGCAATGTGCAATTTATAGTAATTTGTGATAAATAGTATGTACAACAGGACAGTCAATATAACATAGAAATACAATTATTACAATTATATCAGTGTGAATTATTCAGTCTGATGGCCTGGTGGAAGAAGCCTGTTGGTCCTGGCTTTTATACTGCCGTGCCATTTTCTGGATGGTAGCAGCTGGAACAGCTTGTGGTCGGGATGACTCAGGACCCCAATGATCCTTCCAGCCCATCTTACACACCTGTCTTTGTAAATATCCTGAATAGTGAGAAGTTCACATCTACAGATGCACTGTGCAGAGCCCTGTGACTGAAGGAAGTATAGTTTCCGTACCAGGCAGTGATGCTGCCAATGGGGATGCTGTCATTGTGCCCCTGTAGGATTTGCGGGCCCATACCAAACTTCGTCTGTCATCTGAAATGAGAGATGTGGTTGTGCCTTTTTCACCACATAGATGGTGTGTACAGACCACATGAGATCCTCGGTGATGTGTATGCTGAGGAACTTAAAGCTGTTCACCCTCTCAACCCCAGATCCATTGATGTCAATAGGGGTTAGCCTGTCTCCATTCCTCCTGTAGTCCACAGCCAGCTCCTTGTTTTTGCGACATTGAGGGAGAGGTTGTTTTCTTGACACCACTATGTCAGGGTGATGACTTCTTGTCTGTAGGCTCCCTCATTATTATTTGAGATTAGGCCAATCAGTGTCGTGTCGTCAACAAATTTAATTAGCAGATTGGAGCTGTGGGTGGTGACACAGTCTTGGGTATACTGAGGATAAAGGAGGGGGCTTAGGACACAGCCCTGAGGGGCACCTGTGTTGAGGGTCAGAGGGGCAGAGGTGAGGGAGCCCACTCGTACTACCAGCCCGCAATCTGACAGGAATTCCAGGATCCAGCTGCACAAGGCAGGGTGAAGGCTGAGTTCTCTGAGCTTCTTGTCGAGCCTGGATGGAATTATGGTGTTGAATGCTGAACTGTAGTCCAAGAACAGCATTCTCACATAAGCATCCCTCTTCTCCATATGTGCATGTGCGCTAGTGTGGCTGTTAGACACTACACCAAGCTTGGAGCTAACAGTTTTTAGACAGCATCAGGTGCATGTGTTTGTGTTCAATAAGCAGCAATTCTTGTCACTGACAGTTGGCAAGAAATAAGTGGTAAGTCAGTTCAGAACTCTTCTCACTGTGGTTTCGGGATTGGAAATGCCAGTAAGAGCCAGAGTGAAAATGAAATGATTTCACTACTTTGTCAATTTAGAAACCATGAATAATTTGAAGGTATTAACAATCATCTTGAACGTTACTATTAAAATGAAGATTTGGAGAATGATATCATCAACAGCCTTGTATGAAGGCTGTGCATTATGTGACGGGATCCTGAATTACCCCAATGAACAGTGCTTTGGAAAAGAGAGAGGGAGTTGTTGTTTAACACCAGACACCTTGTTATTAAGAGAGAGACAGAGAGAGAGAGAGAGGAAGACTGCTCGGAGGTGGTGTTATGGTTCCTCTGCAAGCACATTTACACTTTTGCAAGGACACTGTCATCTTCTGTACTCTTTCAGAGAGATGGGAGGAGCTGCTTGATGGACAACTGATGTTCAGCACGGTGAGGTAAATAGAAGGTTAGCTGATAGACTTACAGACACATGGTTTTGGACACTGAATGAGCTTTGTTGTGCCCACAGAAAAGGTGGGTCTTGGAGGATCGATCAGGCGGATTGATCAGTGGCTCTTGCAGTGTGAAAGGGTGTGACCGGTGGGGAGCTATTTGTGTGTCCAACCCTCACCTGGATTGATAATTCCACCACAGAAGAACGGTCCTCTTTTATTGTGGTCACTGTCGATGACTTCTAAAGGATTTCGGAGGACAACGGGAAGATCGATGGCATCTGCTCACCTGAAGGACTAAACATCTCTCTCCCTCCATCACGACTCAATTCCATACCACAAACTGAACTGAACTTTTCCCATCACCGTAAAGCTGTATCTATTCAGCCCAGGCTTGAAGAAGCTTGGTTTTCATAAATTTCCACACTTATCTATATATAATCATTGCTAACCTGTTTAATATATCTGAATTTATATTACTGTATTGCGTAGTTACTAATAAATACCATTAGTTAGTAGCAATACCGGACTCCCAAGTGTTCTCTCTTTCTGCAGGTTCTTAAACCTGTCATGGGGTACGTGACAATTACCTGCACTAGATGTTTGCCTTGATTTTGTTCATTTACAGTCAAAAGAATGCAATGCAAATGAATTCCTCCATCAATAAGTACTAGGAACAGTTTTATAGTACTGTAGTAGTATTTGTAGAGTTCTAATTTGTTCTGTACTTTATTTAAATACATAATTTGTTAATCAGTTTGTCTTTTTTATATATTTTTAACTTTTTCCAAGAAACTTCAACTAATTGGGGCAGCTGCTTAATTGGGCTAAAATGTACTGGGCCCAATGTGTCCCAATTACCGTAACCAGAATCCACTGTAGTTAAAGGGAAGTTGAACCTGATGGTGTGTGACTTCAGGCATCTGTACCTCCTACCTGATGGTGGCAGGTCCAGGTGATGAGGATCTTTGGTGATAAATGTTGCCTTCTTGAGGCAGCACCTCCTGTGGTCCTATCAATGTATGTGCCCATGATGTATTGGCACTTGTTGCACAGATGAATCTGGATGTCCTCAAACAAGAAGCACAGAAAGTTATGCTGGAACATAAAATAACTGGGAAAGTACAAGAAATGTTGGTTTATTTAAGAAATATATAATTCAATCCATTAATTTAATTGAACCAATACATGTAGGTAGCTTAATGGAATGCAACTAATTATTATTTTTCTTTTGGATAAAAGCAAATAACTTCTGAGCATTACACAGTTGCAGTTTGATGAAAATAATCAAAAAGGAGATATGAACAAAGATGATTAATGTCTAGTCTATCACATATGAGTAATTTAATTTTAAAAGCTGCTCAGAAACTTTTATTTGTTTGTAAACACTGGACAACTTTAACTTTAGTATCTTTTAAGTGTGCTTACAAGTGCATTAATGAAAGGAACTACAAAAAAACCTTAGTAATCTGCGGTGACCCCAAAGCCTTGCCTATTATCGTAGTCGGGGAACACCGCGGTTTCATCCTTTTGACAAAGCCTGCAGTCAGTTTAGTGGGTGGGATGAATTACGGCATGTTTCTTTTTTAAACTATCTTTCATGATTACAGGAACTCTATTTATTCTGGGCATCATTTACTGTACACTTTAAATTCCTCAATCTGATTTGTTTGATTTTAGGCAATTTGCACTGGAACCAGCACAAAGCAAAGGAAACCCTTGTCTGTAGTCTCTACATTACGTAATCTCTAAAGAATTCTGAAAACACAATCACTGCATCTCCTTAAGTAACAAACAGTATCTCCACTTGTACTTTTGAACTCATTCAAATTGTTATAAAAATACACTGCGAGGTAAAGTTAAAGTAAGTTCTTCTGGCAGTGAAAATACAGAAATAGGATGACAGAACTCAGAGTCAAAGCTTGTTAGAGACAAGTTGCATGAAAGTGTTTTTTATTCAGTTTGTGGGATGTGATTATCCCTAGGCTGGTATTTATTGCCCATCACGAAATGCCCAGAGAGGCTCTTGGCAAATTATCTTTCTGAACTGCTGCACTCCATCTGGTGAAAGTGCTCTCATTGTGCTGAGAGGTAGGGGTGTAGTCCATTCAGCTCTGCTGTGCTTACATAGGCAAACCAAAGAAAGAATGAGCTATAAGCAAAACAAGCTTTAATGAAGGCAGTAAAATAAAGTTAATTGCCTTCAGTTAAATTTCAGTGTCTGGTTACAACATCCTACAAAGAATAATAATGTGTGTTCAAACATTTTACATCTCCTTTGACAAAAAATAGATATTTAAGATTTGCTTCAAATCCAGTTTGATGGGTTCCAAATATAAGAACTTAAGAAATAGGAGCAGAGTTTGCACATCCAACTCTTTGAGGTGATGGAGTAGATGTTCAACCTGATCTTCTACCTTTACACCACTTCCCTGCATTATTATCAAATTCCTATTCCCTTAATCTCCAGAAATCCAACTCTCTGTTTTGAAGGAACATTATGAATGAGACACTGGATAGAGAATTTCACATCTTCACCATATTATGAATGAAGATGTTTCTCCTCATCTCAGTCCTCAACAGCCTATCCCTTAGTCTAAAACTGTGTGCCTGGTCCTGGAATCCTAAACATAGGGAAATACCCTCACTGTAACCAGCCTGTCAAACTCTTAAGGGTTTTTAATGATTCAGTGCGTACCACAGTCAACAAGGTAACTGAAGGCTGGCTGGTTCTGTGGGTCATAAAGAACTGTGGATGACAGCTTGGTTTAAATTGGCTGCAGGTGATGAGTTGGGAGCAGGTGACAGGAGACTCCTGTTAGCTGGATGGAGACTGGGACATGCTTGCCTGTGCAGGCCTGACAATATCCTTGACAAGTAGTTCCTTTCTTAAGTAGGGACACTAAAACTGTGCATAGTGATCCAGGTTTTGTCCCACCCAGGTTGATGAGACGGCTGTTCAGGCCAAAGAGGGAACCAATAATTTACCATGGCGAGAGCAGGAAGAGTTCTCAACACCAAACAGTATTCTGAAACAAATTGAGTCCTTAGATCCAAATCCCCAGAGCAGGCATAGGCCCAAAACCTTGATATTCAGTTCATCCTTTTAGTGGGGCAAATCATTGTTTGGTTCACAGACATGAAGCACAGCAGCCAAGGGCAGTTTCAGAGCCTCAGTGTTGTGGAGAGAGGAGCCCCTAGTCTATCTGTGCCAATGTCTAAATTCTCCGAATTGTGGATCATACCTCGCACTTGTACCTGTGCTGCTCTGCAGCGTAATGCTCTAGGCCCAGGACACATCACCCAATGGTTCACTTAGGGCCTGGATTTCACTACCAAAGAAGTCGTTTTCAACTTCTCCAAATCAGCTCGGCACTTAGAGTGATCCAACCTCGCCTGACTCTCAACACCCTGCCTTTTCACTCTATCTGGGCTGGCGTTTAAATTACCTCAAATTTGGACCTGAGCTCTGCTGCGGCGAATCATTCTGGGCCTAGAACATGCCTATATCAATGATCTGGATTATTATCCAGATCATTGCTATATTGGACGCAGCACTGATCCCTGTAGCACACTGCTCATCGCAGGCCTTTTATCAGAGAGGCAACCATCTACTACCATTTTCTTTGTGCCACCACTACCATTTATGACACCTTTTTAGTTGCTTACATGGCGGGGATTCAGTAGGTATGTTACATTTTATCCAGGAAGCTTTGAGTACATCCTTGAATATTCTTTCCTCTGCCCACCTTCACACATTGGTTGTCGTATTTGGGAGTCTGGTATTGGGCAGGTAAACAATGTGATATGCCACATGTTACTGACTAAAATGGACAAGGGAGAGCCAGTGGATGTAGTGTACCTGGACTTCCAGAAAGCTTTTGATAAAGTCCCACATAGGAGATTAGTGGGCAAAATTTGGGCACATGGTATTGTGGGCAGAGTACTGACATGGATTGAAAATTGGCTGGCTGACAGGAAACAAAGAGTAGCGATTAACGGGTCCCTTTCGGAATGTCAGGCTGTGACCAGTGGGGTACCGCAAGGTTCGGTGCTGGGACCACAGCTGTTTACAATATACATTAATGATTTAGATGAAGAGATTAAAAGTAACATTAGCACATTTGCCGATGACACAAAGCTGGGTGGCAGTGTGAAATGTCAGGAGGATGTTATGAGAATGCAGGGTGACTTGGACAGGTTGGGTGAGTGGGCAAATGTATGGCAGATGCAATTTAATGTGGATAAATGTGAGGTTATCCACTTTGGTGGCAAGAACAGGAAGGCAGATTACTATCTAAATGGAGTCAAGTTAGGAAAAGGGGAAGTACATCGAGATCTAGGTGTTCTTGTTCATCAGTCAATGAAAGCAAGCATGCAGGTACAGCAGGCAGTGAAGAAAGCTAATGGCATGCTGGCCTTTATAACACGAGGAATTGAGTATAGGAGTAAAGAGGTCTTTCTGCAGCTGTACAGGGCCTTGGTGAGACTCCACCTGGAGTATTGTGTGCAGTTTTGGTCTCCAAATTTGAGGAAGGACATTCTTGCTATTGAGGGAGTGCAGCATCGGTTCACAAAGTTAATTCCGGTAATGGCTGGACTGTCATATGTTGAAAGATTGGAGTGACTGGGCTTGTATACACTGGAATTTAGAAGGATGAGAGGGGATCTGATTGAAACATGTAAGATTATTAAGGGATTGGACATGCTGGAGGCAGGAAGCATGTTCCTGCTGATGGGTGAGTCCAGAACTAGAGGCCACAGTTTAAGAATAAGGAGTAGGCCATTTAGAACAGAGATGTGGAAAAACTTTTTCACCCAATGAGTGGTGGATATGTGGAATGCTCTGCCCCAGAAGGCAGTGGAGGCCAAGTCTCTGGATGCATTCAAGAGAGAGTTAGATAGAGCTCTTATAGATAGCGGGGTCAAGGGATATGGGGAGAGGGCAGGAACAGGGTACTGATTGTGTATGATCAGCCATGATCACAGTGAATGGTGGTACTGGCTAGAAGAGCTGAATGGCCTACTCCTGCACCTACTGTCTATTGTCTATTGACTCAGTAACCACTGATGTTAGTCTTTGAAAGGACATAAATGTTGGTTTGCTCTCCACTCTAGAGGAGTTTGAAGGACTGGATTTTGTGGAGATGATATTGCAGGTGTTTTACAAAGGTCCTGTCTGTCTGCTGTCGGTAATCCAAGATTCAGAAACACAGAACGGCAATGTTAACTACTGACCCAATAACCCACGATTTTTACGCCAGGTCTGCAGTCTTTATCTTCAAATTGTTGTCTTTGGCTTCTGTGAATTGTCTGTTTTCTGCAGCAAAGGCAACCTGGTTTCTGCGATGTCGTCCCATGGTTTGATAATTTTCTCATTAGTTCTGATAGTGACCTCATTCTGATGGTAAGTTTGATGGTGAAGAGCAGCGTTGCAGAAAGAAAGTTTGAAAAAATCTTTCCAGGCAATGACGCAGCCTTGTTTGCTAGTGGTCCTTACTGCGATTGGATCAATTGTAAAGCTAGTGTTAGTTTGCTTTCTGAACTGCTGTGTGTGTTCGCTCTGCAAGCAGTACAGTGACAATGGTCCTCACCATAAGGATAGTCACTCTCAACCTACCTCAGGAATTCACGTCTTTATTTTGTGATAAGATACGGAGAGTTGGCCCACACAATATGCAAATGATGTACGGGTGAACAAATTATTGCCAAGTGATGGCTGTTTTAAACTGTCAATAACACTTTCCATCTCTGACATACAAATATAATTGTGAAGAAAGCACAACATCACCTCTACTTCCTCAGGAGTCTGTGGAGATTTAGCATGTCATCAAAAACCTTGGCAAACTTCTATAGATGCATGGTGGACAGTGTGCTGACTGGCTACATGACAGCCTGGTATGGGAACACCAACACCTTTGAGTGGAAAATCCAACAAAAGGTAGTGGATTTAGCCTAGTACATTGCAGGTAAAACCTTCCCAACCATTGAGAAACTCTACATGGAGCATTGCCTTAGAAAAGAAGCATTCTTCATCAAAGATCCTCACCACCCAGGCCATGCCCTTTTCTCACTGCTGCCATCAGGTAGAAGGTACTGGAGCCTCAGGACTCTACTACCCCTCAGCCATCAGGCTCTTGAACAAAAAGGGGTAACTACACTCACTTAAGGTCTCAATTATCTTGTTATTTCATGCACATTATTTATTGCAATTTATTTATGTCTGCACTTGCATAGTTATGTCCATTGTTTACAGTTACTGTTCTATAGATTTGCTAGGTATGCCCGCAGAAAAAGAATCTCGGGGTTGTATATGGTGACATGTACGTACTCTGATAATAAATTTTACTTTGCATTGAACTTTGGTGACCGAGAATTAGCCGGTTTTCAATTCCTGTTCTCGGAACCATCAATAGATATGGTGACTTCTGCAGTTAAAAAGAAGTTAAATTATGCCCACTGGCAAGACAGCAGGGAGCATGATGGTTTATAGTAAGCAGGAGAAGTTTTAAAATAAAGATTTATGATTTTTGTTTTGTGGCTTTTGGTCATCCAGAGAGGGTATAACATTGCTAACAATAGTTGAGTCATTGAAAGATAAAACTCCGGAAACATAGAAACTGTAAAAAGAAAGAGAAAATGGGGAAATATGGAATGAGTAATATCCATAATGTGTAGAAATCAATGTGGTTTTGGGATCAGTAAAAGAAAGCAGTTTTCAAATAACTAGTCCAATGTGCACTCCAAATAAAATGTTCAGCATTTTCGTGGTTTATGCTTGCATTTGGAATATTATTCCTTTTTCTAAATAATTTCAGGTACAGATTTTCCACATTGAATATGACTTTTTCTCATTGCATAAAATTAATAGGCCTACCATATTTCATTTTATGGGGGATGAATAGATATAAGTGTTGGGGCATAATACATCTGCTATAAACTCACTTAAAATATTTATAAAGCAATTCTATTCTGTGTATTATTCTGTAAGTAACTCTTTCAAAACTAATTATTTTGAAGTACCAAGACAAGTAGAAAGTCCATTCAATTATGAGCTTCAAGGTTCAGAGTGAAACAATGAGCATGTAGATGCATTATTTAACTTTCAAATGTCTGACAAGACAATGATAGTATTTGCATTATTCATTCATTTTAGCAAAAATAAATGCATTTTCCATTCTGGTTCACTACTGAAAACATTGATAATATGAACGCCTGATTTTTATAATAATATCTTATGGCTTTTACATCTGAGATGTTATACTCTTAGTTCCGCTTGATGGATTAAGTGAAATACACCAGTTACTCAAGTTTGTAAATGCATGCATATCTGAAGAAGCTTTGGAAAATAATTCCATGTTAATATTCAGTTTTGTTGTGCTGTTTGTTGACTGCATGAAGCTTAGACAAATTGTTGAACTATATGAACAACTTTGTTGAAATAGTAAGATACTTTTCATCAATTGTATTTTCCATCAAAATAACAAAATGAGACCAAGTTGCTGCTTGAAATATAAATCAGAAGAAATCCTTCATCAGATTTTGGTTCATTTTTGTTATACTTCCAAGGTTTACTTTGGAATGAAACTGCTTTGATTTGCTGCTAAACAGCAGCGAAAGAAAACACTCCATCTTGCACTGAACTACCTACTGTACATTAATGCTATTTGTAATAAGACCAATGCGAAAGAAATGGACTCCGTGGCATACTATTGAGTTTGAAGTATTTATGGCCTCAAAGGCCCTGAATCCAGGTTTATTCCATATTCCACATTGGTTATCATAACTCAAAATGGACCCATGAATTACTCAGAACTTGGGCAACAGGGATCGATATACTTTAACGCACACAATATGCTGGGGGAGCTCAGCAGGCCAGGCAGCATCTATGGGAAAAGGTACAGTCGATGTTTCGGGCTGAAACCCTTTGGCAGGACTGGAGAAAAAAAAACTGAGGAGTAGATTTGAAAGGTGGGGGGAGGTGAGAGAAAAACGCCAAGTGGTAGTTGAAACTTGGAGGGGGAGTGATGCACCATCAATAACTCTTGAAGATGTGAGGCGAGATATAGGCTTTTATTAGCTGGAAGAAAGAACAAGCAGCAATTGACCACCACACTGCATCCTGGAGACTGAGGCCGGGGTGGTGTCTACAATCGCCTTTATACCGGGGTCTGTGGGAGGAGCCACAGGAGCAGTCAGCGGTGGGTGGGGGGGGCATGTCCAGACAGGTATATGTAGTTCACCACAGGGAGGGATGAAGCAAAGAGCTAGGAAGTTGATTGATGAACGAGACAGAAGGCCATGGAGAAAGAAAAAAAGGGCGGGTGGGATGGAGCACCAGAGAGAGGCACAAGGGGATGGGAAATAGTGAAGGAGGATGGGGAAGGCATTACTGGAAGTTTCAGAAATCATTGTTCATGCCATCAGGTTGGAGGCTACCCAAATGGAATATAAGGTGTTGTTCCTCCAACCTAAGTGTGGCCTTATTCTGACAGTGGAGGAGGCCATGGAAGGATGTATCGGAATGGGAATGGGAAGTGGAATTAAAATGGCTAGCCACAGTTAGGCTGGAGGATTTTCTTTTGTTTGTGATCGATATACTGTAACTTCTTTAAGAGCAGATTAAGTTAAGGAGATGATCTCAGATGATTAGCAAGTTGCACTGTATTGTAATTAAGTATAAAAGCCAAATTCAAGGGGCACAGCACTAAGTTTCACAGACGTTGGAGCAAATCCCTCCAGTCTCTCAGGCTACATCCGTATTAGACTGGATAATTTTGAAAATGCTGGTTTCGTGTAAAAATGATAGGCATCCACACTATGTGTTTTTGAAAATATCTCTATCCACATTGAAATGGAGATTTCGGCGAATCTCCTCCTACTGGGCATACTCAAGACACATCTAAAGAAAACAAGCGACATGTTTGGTGTCAAATTTCGCTGTAAAAGCGCACGTTTGTGTAGTTACAGACTTGAAAAACTTAAAACTACAGACAGATGTTGGCTGTCACGCAGGAGAACTTAAAACTAAAAAAAAGCAAATACTGGAGCGTACGGAGGCAACCGACAGGGAGTTCACGGACAGTATGACCCGGCTGACAACGAACATTGGAAAACTGACTAACTCTGTTGCATTAATAAAGCACCTTGTTAAATGTATAAAACATGTCTGCATCAGTGTTATCTTGTATTTCCATACAATGTTACATCAGGCTGTTACACATCTATTGTCAGAGAGGTACTTGCATAAATAGGTAAACCACCTTCATATGAGCAAGGACAGAAAACAGGGCAAAGTGAGTACAGTATATTTACTTATTCAGTGAGTTATGGGTCAAAGTATTTGGTGAGTACATTTCTAACTCTACTGACTTCAGTCTCTTTGCTGTCTGTTCTGAAATTGTTAGGTTGCGTTCAAGAAAACAATGAAATAGTGCTCTGCCGTCTGATAGCATTTTCAGAAGCCTCCGGTTACCCCGTCCACACTGATCTGCCCCAGCAGCGTTTTCAAAAATACCCACCCTGGACAGCGTTTCTGAAAATCTCCATTTTCAGGGAACAAAAACACCGTTTTAGTGTGGACGGAGGGTAAAAACAAAGAGAAAAGGCTTCGGTTACGTATTTATCCTGTGCAGTTTGGATGTAGCCTCAGAATATTGGTTCTATGCAGCCAATGTAAAATGCAATTACAACTGGTTGCATGTAGTAACATGTAATTACATAGAGTGTGTGATAGTCAAGTTCTGTCTGCAACAGAAATAAAGGCTGTCGGTTAATCATTATAAGCCCCACACACTTTACTGGGCTATCTAAGTTAGCCCTCTTTAATTGGAAAGCCATCAGCACTGAATGCAGCATTTCTCTTTAGCCTTCTGTTTAACTATCAATCTATGAATTGTTATTTTAGGCAATTTTTCCTTCAAAATAACTATATCCAAGCACTGATGATTGTTACCTTTCAGATTCAGATTAGTCAATTGAGATCAAAAACCACATTATGCCCACATTTGCAACACAATGCTGCAGTTTATGCAGATGGAGTAGAGTTCTAAATGTACATGTATAGTAGCAGTTGTGCACTGAACTCCTTGTTCGATATTCAGTTTTATTGAGGGCAATGGAATTTTGAAGCAGAGGTTCTGCCATTACTATTCAAGCACTTCCGCAGAAGGGTTTGAGCTGAATTTCTATCCATAAAATTTGCAAACTTCTGCAATACCACAAGGTTTCACAGGATTAATTTCTTGCAAACAAACCAGGAAAAATACATAAAGTTACTTTAACAACTTGCCTTTGGTCTGAACAATTTTATTTAATATTTATCAAGATATTGGAAATGGGAAAAGGGTTTGCTTGACTGAGCAGCATGGTGGAAGATGGAAAGTTATGAAACAATATATCTAGAAATAAACTCTCCTAGTGTTAGCAATTTCTCTTCAGTCTCAGAGTGCAGCAAGTAAAACCACATGCAGGTTGCTGTGTGATTTATAAGCATTGGGTTTTCTCTTGAATGAGAGACATGAATTAAAGGTTCAATGAGACAGTTAGCCTAACACTACCTTTAAGAAGGAATGGAATTTAAAGCCTTACATATAGCTAATCTGTAGGCGATTTAATTTGCCTTTATATTGTCTTCTTTCTATATTTCATTGGGCATGCTCTCTTCCCACTTACCATCAGGAAGAAGATGCAGGAGCCCCAGGACTCACAGCACCAGGTTCAGGAGCAGTTATTCTCCTTCAGCCAACCGGCTCTTGAACCAGAGGGGATGACTTCACTCAACTTCACTACTCCATCATTGAACCGTCCCCACAACATACGGACTCACTTTCACTGACTCCATAACTCATTTTCTTGATATTTATTGCTCATTTATTTATTATCATTATTTTGTTTTTTTCTCATTTTGTACTTGCACGGCTTATTGTCTTCTGCCCACTGACATCGCCCATCCTATTGGGGGTGGTCTTTCATTGATTCTATTGCGTCTCTTGAATTTATTGTGAATGCCTGCAAGCTTAAGAATCTCAGGATGAATACGGTGACATATATGTACTTTGATAATAAATTTACTTTGAAATTTGAACTTCAAGGATTTGCTCACTTTTACTGCTCTGCTTTTTTATTTTCTATTTTCAAATCCATTTCACATCCTTTTTTCAAGTATTATGATAACTTATTGGATACATTGCCGTTAAGCAGACAAAACTGCTCAACATCCTCACAGTACATGGTTCATATTTTTCTGGTGTCAGAAGCTACCTTGAAACACAGCAGAGTACACTGGTTATTCTCACTCTCTTACTGTCCTTCCTATTTTTCTTGGTAGATAACCTCAAACTGACCCTGTGTAATTGCCTCTACTGCCTGCTTCATCTTGTGGGCATTAGTGGCAAGTCACTGTAAAGGACACTTCATCATGCTCCGATAGCATCGTCTATGAAACACAGAAGATGAATTTTATTTTTGCCTTATGCTTTCTTCAGTTTCCCTTCATTTCTCACAGAAATTGCTATCTTCACAGTTGGGCCACGAGTCACTATCTACACTGGGTGAATTGTACTTAAAAAACTAAGCAGAGTTCTGCAAGGTGTTTGATTGCATACTTACTTATGCATTAGATTTAAAGCGTCCTGGTTCACTTCAGCCTTCAGATTGTACGGTCTAGCGCTGTGCTTTCCAGCGTCTATGAAAATGGTAATTCCTATAAAGCACTGAAGTGCTGCTGAAAGGTTGTAAACAGAGACTGATTGTATGTTGTACTCTCTCAAAAGGCAGGCCTGTTTGGCTTTCCCTTCCAATCCAAGTTGCTAATTATTATCATTTGAAAGTGTCGGGATATGTTAAACAAAATGTCTGGAGGGTAATATAGTTAATGGAGTTGAAAGTGAGTGTACAGATCACATGATTGCTTGACCAAAACGTATTGGACCCAATGCAGACTTAATCTCCCCCTACGTTATCTGGTTTATATATTTACTGAGTTTTGTTTTTGCATTCTTTATGCTTGTTGTGATTGTTTTTATGGTGAATCAGATCCAGAGACAGAATAATTGTGTTCCCATTTAAACTCACATAATTGTGTTCTCATTGAAACTCATGTAATTATGTTCTCATTTACATTCATGTAATTGTGTTCCCATTTGCACTCATGTAATTGTGTTCTCATTTACACTCATATACTGAACAATGACAATGAACAGTTTTGAATCTTGAATTTTGGTGCCACAGGCTAGCCCTTCATGGAGCTGGGGAGAGGGCAGCAAATTGCTGCCCATATTACGTCTTGTTCATCTGAGCCTCTGGGATGCACATCATGTGGTTGCACATCAGCAGGATTTAAATGGAGTCAGAACCAGCCATGGATTCAGAAGAGCTGGCCTCAAATCAAAGCTATATAGTATTAATTCCATGAACTGCCTGCTCCGCATATGTTCACCCCGGGCCTTTCAGTGCCTGCAACAAGGTATATGAATTATACACACCTACTGGGGGAATGAATCTACTCTCAGTATTCACATAGTCAAAATGCAGGCACAAACAGTCCCAATTTCTTGCCCAAAAGGATTAGTACTTGTGCCAATTGAATGAATGGGATTTGTACTCCAATTACCAGGGTATGATCCCATTACCCTTTAGTTTTATACATTCTGCTGTTCCATTTAAAGAGCTATCAAGTATCATTGTAACTTTCTCTTGAGTCCAATGGTTTCCCCGTTCTCATTACTTTCCCCATATTGAATGTGATCGTTCAATTGTTTCTTTAAGTTGAAAATATGTTGCATAAGTACTATTCATTTTTTAAAAATAAATGGTTGTTTATGGAGGTTAAAGTAAATTGTGTAAAGAAGCACACTTTAGCTAGTTTTACACCCAGGTGTTGAATAGCATTACTGTCCTGCCAGGGCATGGGAGATTGCTCACTCATGTGCTAGCATTTGCAGTGGGTTAAGGGAAGATCATCTTGGCAGCTGGTTTAAAAAGAGTTTAGCATTTACAAGTCTTCAAAGTTTAATAACAGATGTAATTCTACTTGTCTCCCGCACAAAACAGCTGTGTGTGGTGGAGACAGAATAAAACTCAAAAACGTCTTTGTGACCAGCATACTCTTTTGGCTATTTAACTGGCAAGAATTAACAGGCGCTGATGGTATTCTAAACATTTTATAGTGTGTGAAATAGAATATTGGTGTAGGATGATAGCTTTTTAAAAGGATGATTTAAATGTCAAGAGCCTTTAAAATTTTTGGAAAGCTGCTATTGAACTCATGTTGTGTTGCTCATGTGAAACTGGATACTGACCCTGAATTTTCACCAGGGTTCTCTCAATTTCCCACTATAATTTTGTAAGATCTTAGTGTTATCCCCAGAGTCCTGACTATTTCTGTATCTTCTGTTGTTTTATTTGAGAGTTCTGTCAGTCTCCAGCCACAGGTTGAGATAATCACTGTAAAGGTTCAGCGGCTTTGTTATTTCGAGCAGGGATATTAAGCACGCACTAGGCAAGTCTTATTCTGTTGTTCAGATATAATTACTTTAGTTGATATCATTTATTTAAAGACACAATGACAGGTTGCTGAAAATTTTATGTTTCTTAATGGTTAATTATTATGGCTGAGGTTAAGTCTGCAGAGTGAAGATGCAAAAAAAAGAAAACATGAGCTTTTACAATTTTTTAAATTATTTTTGTCATTCCAATGTCTGAGCACTAGCAACTTTTTTTTATATACATTCAGTAAATTTTCAGTGGTGTTGGCCTTCACAGGTCAGTTACTACATTTTCTTATGAAAGTATATGTACCATATATTAGAATTGTTCTGTTGTATGTAAGGTTTCTGTAAAAGCCCCTCAAAGCAAAATTAGTTTAGCAAACCCAGGCACTGGGGAAGATAATTTTCAATGGATGCTGGATGCTGACCTTCTACAGATACTTCATTGGGGGAGCAATAGAAACTAATTTGATATCATAGGCAGACATTTTCTTCTTAGAAGGTGCCAGTGACTTTTAGCCATAGTTACAGCAATAACTTAGCACAATGGTAATTGCAGATGTGGTTTCTTCAGGCTTCAAATTGCAACCATAAATTTCCTTTTCTTTCTTCGGTTTTGATTTGTAAAGTCACATAGACATAAAGAAATTCTGGCTCCTGTGTGAAATGACGATTAAATTTAAATGCTCAATTCATTCTGAGATTGCAGACATTTTACTTCCTGCTTTAAATGACTGCCTTTGTTGCATTAGGGCTCATGGGGGCAGGTGGAGTAACATATTAATGTGGTAGAGGTTGGATGAAGGGCAGAAAACAGAGACTGGGTGTTATTGGGCCATTTTCAGATTGCTAGACTATAACTAACTGGATGCTAGAGGAATCAGTATTGTCCCCTCAGCACTTCACAATTTATATGATGGATGTGATGAAAAGACAGATTATTACACATCCAAATGTACTGCAGATACAAAGCTGTGTTGGAAAGTAAGCTGTGAGGAAGATGAAAATTGTCAGCAAAGCGATTCGAATAGCCCAGTCATTGGGCAAAGTGGTGGCAGTTCTGGGAAAAACAGAAAAAAACCAGAATATTTTTGGTAAATGGAAGGATCTTGGACAAGTTCATGAGACAGAAAGTAAACACTCAAATTAATCAAAGAGTAAGATAGATGGGAGGATGTTTATTCAACAGGGTTAGAGTATAACTCTGTGAAGCCTCATTGAGAACATACTGGGCTTTGATAAGACCTTATTTGGAGTACTGTGTGCTGCTTTTATTTCTGTATCTAAAGGAATCATTGCAGAACAGATCCACGTGATTGGTTCTTGGGGTTTGGAGGTTTTCCATAAAGACAAATTAAATGAAATCAGCCTACACTCATTGAAATTTAGAGAGATGAGAGGAGGTCTTATTGAAAGATAAAAGGTTCTGATTGATAGGATAGAGACTGAGGGATTTGATAAAACTCCATGATCTATTCTCAGCACAACATGTTTCTCTTTCAGGATTCTAAAGAAAAGAACTTTCCTCATATAAAGAATTGTACAGCTTTGGAAATTGTATCTTACGGAGCTGTGCATGTTCAGTCATTAAGCTGAGATCAGTGGACTTTTAGGTAATGAGAAGATATGGAGAATGGGCAATAAAATGGAGTTGAAGCATAAGATCAACCATTATCTTACTAAATAGTGGAAATCACTTGAGGTTGCATGATCTATTCCCAATTCTGCAATGATATTTTTTATTTTATAAGCATAACACAGAATTGGTAGGATAATGGCAGCAAAAGAAAAGAACAATTGATGTGAAATGTTCCTTGACTATACTAATTTTACTTTATAGATGAATTTGGATAAGATTCTAATGGAAGTTCATCTGCTTTTTCAGATACCACCATGCAGTGAGGATTCCGGCCCTGAGTTGTGAGGGAATACCACTGTTTCAAAGGTGAAGGTACAGCACCAATTTCAGGAGATCTATTAAAAATGCTAAAAATAATCTAATAGACATTGATGATTCTGCTTATCCAGTTACTGTGATCAAACACACTTTATTTAAAATAGAAAATGCAAAAGACATACCCAAATTGGATTGTCAATATTATAGGCAGATCATGCTATTAACACAGCTTAGTGACTGAATTTTAGAACTGAAAATTAGTCCATCGGCATTCGATTAGTGAGTAAATAGCTTGACCTCTGCTATTCTTGATGTGTCATATAATGCACTTATAAGAGGAGCGATGACTTATATAAAAGTTACGTGAAGCACAACCAGCTGGAGTTATGTACTGCAGTGGCTGAACCACACCAGGAGAGAGATGATTAACCCTACGTTCATTCATGGGCAATACCAGTACTTATGCCCATCACTGACTGCTCTTGAAATCAGAAAGAGATTTCTGAAACAGCGCTTGTGCAGTGAGCTTTGTAGATGTTGGTGAACTTTATATTATATGTACTGTAAAAGGTAGAGAGTGCATATCATTCTTCAGTTGCTTTTGTGAGTTGTTTTCTTTTGCATATTAGCTGTTTGTCAGCCTTTGTTTTTGTGTAGTTTTTCATAAATTCTATTGTATTTATTTTCCTGTAAATGCCTGCAAGAAAATGAATTGCAAGGAAGTATGTGGTGACATGATAAATTTCACTTCGACTTTGAGTAAATTGGCTTCAGACAATGTGAGGCATTGAAAGAAGGAATTCAAGCCACCTTGCATGATTATGATCCCACAAATGATGGGACTGCCACAGCTGGGGTTTCAAAAGGGATGCTATGGAAAGAGGAACTACGAAAACAAAACTAACAAGGAAAATCAAAGAAAATACAAAATATGTTGGATACACATGAAGGCTAGAAGCATTAATAAAGATAAAGCAGGGCTTATTTGGAGCTAAAAGAAGGTAACCTGTGTAGAGGCAGAAGACGTGGAGAAGGTTCATGTTGTATGTTTTGTGATTTTCTTTGTTTATTTGGATGAGAGCTTTGTCCTACTACAAGAAGCAATAGTAATTGGATATGTTATTCCATTGAGTTTAGAAGAAAGAGGGGTGATCTTATTGAAACATCTAAGATCTTGATGGTGCGCAACAGGACGGATGTTGAGATGTTTCCACTAGTGGGAGTGATGGCAGATGCTGGGATTTGGAGATCGGTGGGTCAGGCAACACCTATAGGTTGTCTGTGTTTCAGGTAAAGATCCTTCATCTGCCTTGTGGAAATATCTAACTTCTATCTATCATAAGATGTTGTGTAAAATTTCCTAGACATTAGAAAGGAGAAAACTGTGTTGTTGTGGACACCATTTTTCAATCACTCTGATTACACGAGTGGTTCTGGTGGACTGGATGATTACTCAAGATATACCTTTGCTTGGGAAGAGTGGAAGTGGTAAACTTAGAATCCAATTGGTTTAACTTCTTTGGCAGATACATTATTTGAATCAGGTCTGAGGGATCATGCAATTCTTCATTTAGTAAGGTGCATCAATCACAAACAGTCAAGTTGGATTTGTTAAAGGGAGACTTTGGCTGATGAGCCACTAAATTTCTTCAGAAGAAAACAAAGAGTTGATGAAGTGAGGTTGTTTCTGGATGGACTTCAGAAAGGCTTAAGACAAAGTTCCACTGTGCAGGCTAATCAATAAAAATAAAAGCTCATGGAATACAAGGAGAAGTGACAAATTATTTCCCTGTCAGAAATCAAGGTGTAACAGTTGAAGGGTGTTTTGAGGATTGGAAGTCTATTATCAATGGAGTTCAACCTTGCTCAGTCTTCAGTCCTTTCCATTTTTAAAATGTATAATGACAGACTTAAATGATGGAGACTGTTATTTTTAATCTGGAGGGTTTGTTGCGGGAAATTTTAGACTGCTGGGCAGAAAGTGGCAAGTGGAGTCCAAACCAGTGAAGTGTGAGCTAATGTACTTGGGAAAGTGCAACAAGGCAAGGGAATGCAGAATGAGGAACCAGAGTGGTGTAGAGGAATATCGGGATGCTGGAGCACATATGCAGAGATTTTCAAAAGTAGCACAAAGTGATTACAAAAGTATATGAGATGTTGTCCTTCTTTAGCTGAGGCACAGAATGTCAGAGCAGAGGTATATCCTAGAACAGTACATAATACTAGTTAGGCTGCAGCTTGTGTGTTGCATGCAATTTGCTAACCACAGTACTAGAAATATGCAATTGCACTGGAAAGAGGGCAGAAGAGATTTGCAAAAGTGTTTCCAGAACTGGAAAACTGCAATAATGAAGAAAGATTAAACAGGATGGATGTGATTTCTTTGGAATAGAGGCTGACAGAAGACTTAAATGAGGTTTTTAACATAATAAGGGATATAGATGAAGTAAAGAGAGAGGAACTACTTTGCTTAGCAGAAGGGTCAAAAAGCAAGGGCATGGATCTAAAGCAATTGGTAGAAGTATTATATGGAAAATGAGGACAAATCGTTTCACTAGAAGGTATTTCAGAATCAGATTTAATTTTACTGGCATATGTCATGAAATTTATCATTTTGCAGCAGCAGCATATATAACAATTAAAAAAACTATAAAATACAATATATATGAAAGATAAATAAATAAGTAGTGTAAAAGGGAGCTAAATAAAAATAGTGAAGTAATGTTCCTGTGTTCACTGTCTATTTAGAAACCTGATGGCAAAGGGGAAGAAAATGTTACTGAAACATTGAGTGTGTACCTCCTCCATGATAGTAGAAATAAGAAAAGGGCTTATCCTAGATGATAGGAGTCTTTAATGATGGATTCTGTCTTTTTGAAGCCATTTGAAAGTGTCCTCATTGCTGGGGAGGTTAGTGCCCATGATGGAGCTGGAAGAGTTTACAACTTTCTGCAGATATTTAGTGGACCTTCCATACCAGATGGCAATGCAGTTAGGATGCTCTCCACGGTTCATCTGTAGAAATTTGTGAGATTTTGGTGACATACTGTCTCCTCAAATGCCTAACAAAATATATTGCTGTGGTGCTTCCTTGTAATTGCATCTAAATGTTGGACCCAGAGTAAACCTTCAGAGATTTTGACACCCAGGAACTTGAAACTGCTCACCCTTTCCAAAGCTGATCCCTCGAAGAGAATTGCTGAGTACTCCCTTAACTTCCCCTTCCTGAAGTCCTCAATCAATTCCTCGGTCTTACTGATGTTGAGTGCAAGGTTGCTGTTGTGACACCACTCAACTAACTGATTTGCCTTGCTGCTGTACGCCTCCGCATCACCATCAGAAATTCTGTCAACTATAGATGTGTCATCAGCAAATTCGTAGATGGCTTTTACACTCTGTCTAGACAAGCAGTTGTGGATGAGACAGAGTAGAGCAGTGGTTAAAGCTCGCATCCATGAGGTGTGCCAGTGTTGTTTGCCAGCGAGGAAGATATGTTATTTCTGATCTGCATAAATTGTCGACTGCCAGTGAGAAAATTGAGGATCCGTTTTTAAAGAGGGGTATGGAGGCCTAAGTTTTGGAGCTTGTTGATTAGAACTCAGGGTATAATTGTGTTGAACGCTGAGCTGTAATCAAACAACAACAGTCTGACGTATGTTTTGCTGTTGTCCAGTTGATCCATGGCTGAGCGGAGAGCCAGTGAGATTGTAGACCTGTTGTGGCGATAGGAAAGTTACTGCAGGTTCAGGTCTATGCTTAGGCAGGAGTTGATTCTGGCCATGACCAACCTCTCAAAGCACTTCTTCCAGTGGACGTAACATCCTCTAACATTCTAACAGTCTAACAACTGCTATTTTTGATCTGGAACATGCTAGCAGCAAGAGTGATGGAGGCAGAAACTCTCATCATATGCAAAAAGTAATTCGGCACATTACTGAAGAGTTATGACTTGCAGAGCTATAGTCCAAGTAATGGGAATTGAAATCAAACTATGTAGTTCTTTTGAAGACACAGACAAGATGGGCCAAATGGCCTATTTCTTCACAGTGACTTTCCTCTGTTTTTATGAGATGGTATTGGTGAATTTTTAACTTCAGCTTTTCCAGGCCATGTACTTCCACAGTCCTCAGTTGCTCTTTTCTGAGTTGTGCACATCTGGGAGTTGCAAGTGACATAAAATAATGAGAGTGTTCTGGAGAGGAGAATTCCAACACTTAAATATCAATTGAGCTTAATTAATATTTGGACACATGGATGACTTGGGGATCCAATGAAAATGTGGGCTCTGTTCTGCATGATCCTTGAGTTCCCATGATCTTATAGTCAACTTCTGGATGTTAGTAATGGGAATTTGATAATGACAATATTATGGAATGATCGCAGAAGGTGTTCAAAGTTTCTTTAGTTGCAAAAGGTTACTGTCTGACACTTGTGTGGCCTGGTTGTTACTTGCCATTGTCAGCCCAGTCTTGTTTTGATCTACTCTGGTAACTATGTCTCTTAGTATTTGGTATCTATGAAGATCCAATTTTTCCATAAGGATCCTCTGAAACTTCTACAGGTGTGGTATAGAAAGTATCCTGTTGGGTTACACTTCATCCTGGTACTGAACCTGCTTTGCCCTGGCCCGATAGCAGCTACAGAGAGTGGTAAACACAGCCCAGTTCACCGCAGGCTACGCACTTCCTTCCATCCAGTCATTTTCATGGTGAATTGCTTCAGGATGGATCACGAATGCCCACCACCTGGCCATTCCATATTATCCTCCTGCCGTCTAGCAGACGATACAGGAGCCTGAAAACCAATGTGCTACCAGAGATGCTGGAAGATGCAG
Source organism: Hypanus sabinus (assembly GCF_030144855.1). Classification (NCBI taxonomy): domain Eukaryota; kingdom Metazoa; phylum Chordata; class Chondrichthyes; order Myliobatiformes; family Dasyatidae; genus Hypanus; species Hypanus sabinus. The sequence goes on along the minus strand of NC_082719.1, from coordinate 61,416,830 downwards.
ATATGATAGTAATGAGGCACTTAGACATTCATAGGCAATTACAAATGGGGGGTGGGGGGGTTAGGGGATATAACCCTTGTGCAGGCAGATGGGATTGATTTAATTTGACATTATGGTTGACATGCATTTGGGCTGAAGGGCCTGTTCCTGTGCTGTACTGTGACACCCAAATCATTACGGCAATCACTTCTGGAACTAGCTTTTAAATTCCAGATATATTTCATTAACAGTATACATTTTGCAAACAGAGTTGTGAGATTTAATCCAGGTCCCTTGGAATACTAATATAACTGTTATTCTGCCATTTAGAGTCTCTGCTGCCATATCAATAGTTTGCTATTCAATTCCTGACATGAAGTATTCTGAAACAACATGTCACCTGTGTTTCTAGCAATGCATGCTCTTCTCTGAGCAACTCCCAGCAGTTGATATGAAATGTCAACTAGCTCGATGTCCACTGACCTTGGATGTGGTAAACATCTAAATTAACTCTCAAAACTTGCCCAAAAGCCCTCATTGAACACTGGTTCATAATTAATGAGAAGCTGTTGAGAGACCTCGGGAAATTTTGCACTTGGAAGCACAATCCTTCTGAGCTAGTATTTTATATTTGACACTTTGAGGTTATTTTAACTCATCCTGGCCTGTCAGGAATAGTTCAGATAAAGTTGACTCTGAAAACTTGACCATGTCAATCCTACTCAGTACCAACTGAACCAAGCCCTTGCATTAGGGAATTAAGATGGCCAAATTTTTCCTGCAAAAAGCTCATATATAGTATAAATAATGTTCCACAATAACAATAGGACCTCAAAGTCATTATAACTGCTGATTTTGTTTTTATTTATTCATTTATAGATGTGGGCATCGCCAGTGTTTATCCCCAGATGCCCTTAGGCAGCATGTTGGCTGTTATCATCTCAATTGGTGACATACACTCTGTGGTCACCTTATTAGTACCTCGTGTATCTAATAAAATGCTATTAAGTGCATAATGATGGTCCTCTTCTGCTGTAGGCAATCCACTTCAAGATTTGATAAGTTGTGCATTCAAAGATGCTCTTCTGCACACCACTGTGGTAATGCATGGTTATCTGAGTTACTGTCAGCTTGAACCAGTCTGACCTCTTTCATTAACAGGTTGTCTTTGCCCACAGAACTGCTGCTCACTGCAAGTTTTTTTGTTTGTCGCACTATTCTCAGTACACTCTAGAAACAGCTGGGCGAGAAATCCCAGGAGATCAGCGGTTTCTCAGATACTCAAACCATCCTGCCTGGCACCAATGATCATTTTAGGTTGGAAGTCTCTTGATTGCACTTTTTCTTGATTCTGGTGTTTGGTCTGAACAACAACTGAATGTCTTGCCCATGTCTGCATGATTTTATGCATTGAGCTGCTGCCACATGATTGGCTGAATAGATATTTGCAAACAAGCAGGTATACAAGAGTACTTAATAATGTGGCCGCTGACTGTAGGGTTTGCAGGAAGAAGAGCTTATGAATAAGGCGTAGGTATTTTTTGTTAGGTCAGGAGAAATGAGAGCTCCTATGAGTACCATTAGGAAAGTCTGGGCCCTGGAATTTCCTGTTTCACACTACTGAGATCTTGTTGAAAACCTGTTTCCTTCAATGCCTTATCCAGGTTTCCTGGCTATCAGCCGCCCATTTTCTTCACCTGCTTCATGTGGTCAGTGAGCCAACGGAACGTGAATGACTCTGATGAAATGTTAAAATAGTTCGGGCTTTAAATTTATGATTTGGGTGTGCAAAAGCTTTGGGCTGCTTTCACATTCCCTCCCATCTCATTCTGTTAAATACACATTGATAAAATGGTTTCCCATTATTGGCCATTCTGTTGATTCAATTGCTAAATTGTCCTTTGTATTAAGTGGATGTTTAATTATCAAATATGAAACTTCTAACACAGTCCCATTATGTTACCGAATATAAGCAGACAAGGGCTAGAACTTCTCTTGCATATATCAATACAACATTCCCTATATACATCGGATGTTAAGGTTAGTCTCAGGATAATTTCTGAATGATAAATAATATGTAAATTTGAGCAAGATTTTGTAAATGGTGGTGTGTAATTTAGTCAGTTACTAAAAATGAAACCAGCTCTCCCTCAGGTAGGCTTTGATTCCAATGAAAATTCTTCAGGGGTAGAAGCTGACTTAAGTTGAAGAATGTCGATCAACTTCCAGCATTTGCAATGAATCTTCTACGCATGTTATGAAAATAATTTCTGCACATCTGTTGAAAATATCCTGGACATGTATAGTAACCTAGATATAAGATATGTACCAAAATCCAAAATGGAACATTTATCTTTCTCGCTTATTCTTGGCTGTTGGAGAATCTTTTCAGAAAAGAATATTTCTCTCTGTTATTTTGTCAACTTACGACAATGAATTAAGAGCAACATGATCTGACGAGGTCACTTCCTTTATCTATACAAGTGATTACTGCTCTAGCATGTCTATTAAATTAGTAAGCTTGTTTTAACAAATTCTGGCTGGCTGCCATAGAATCTCCAGAATATCTCCAACTCCTTATTAATTTGACTAACTGGTCTGTCTTTAGTCTCTTCATTATTCTTACTTCAAATCTGTAATTAAAAGGATAATTTGTTGAATGGAGCACCCTAGGCTTGAAGGAAATCCATCCAGTAGACATTCTGCACTTTAAAAGCTATGGATCAAGTTTTTCATATATGCTCTCTCAAAAATTCAATACTTTGACTTTGCTATCTGGATTGGAACCTTGGCAGAAGGTCCTAAAATAGCTTTGCATTCAATCTTCATTAAATTGGGTAGAAATATTTATATGAGGAAAAACTCATCCCTGGTCATGTGCACTACTTGTTCAATGCAACTGAATTTTAGAAGTGTCATACGACTATGATGCAAACATCATACCGTCTGTAAAAAAGCTGAAGATGAAAAGAAGATGGCTTCTACAACCGGAAAATGATCCTAAACACACCTCACAATCCACTATGAACTACCTCAAGAGGCACAAGCTGAAGGTTTTGCCATGACCCTCACAGTCCCCCTACCGAAACATCATCAGAAATCTGTGGATAGAACTAGAAGCCTTTTGCAAGGAAGAATGGGTGAAAATCCCCCAAACAAGAATTGAAAGACTCTTTGCTGGCTACAGAAAGCATTTACAAGCAGTGATACTTGCCAAAGGGGGTGTTACTAAGTACTGACCATGCACGGCGCCCAAACTTTTGCTTCAGGCCCTTTTCCTTTTTTGTTATTTTGAAACTGTAAAAGATGGAAATAAAAAAAAGTAATCTTACCTAAAATATTAAAGAAATGTGTCATCTTTAACTTTATGCCTTTTGGAAATCAGGTCATCTTTTACTCGCTTAGCTATTCACAGTAACAGAAATTTTGACAAGGGGTGCCCAAACTTTTGCATCCCACTGTATAGCATACTTGCTATAATTAGACTGTATATCATGTACAAAAACAAGGACATTATGTTGCAACTTTATAAAATATCGATCAGTCTTGTTTGCAACTCTAGGAATCAAGGATGTGATAGTGTTGGAGAGCTGCAGAGAAGGTTCATAGGATATTGCTGGGATGGAGCACTTTGTTTATGAGGAGGGACTGGAGAGGATAGGTATGTTTTCCCCAGAGTGGAGAAGGTTAGCTGATAACATAACTGTCGTATATAAAATTATGTGGGGTACAGACAGAATAGATTGCAAGCAACACATCCTCTTATCGGAAGTGAATTAGAGGACGTGGATCCAGGGTGAAGGCTGAAAATTTAAGGGGAACTGAGGGAGATCTTCTTCACTCCAAGAGTTCTGGGCCTTTAGAATTCTTTGCCAGAGAGAGAGTGATGAATGCAGAGTCACTGGCAGCATTCAGGAATGTCTAGATTAGCATTGAAAGCAATGGGACTAGAAGTTGGGATTCATACAGATGGGTGCCCATTGATGTATAGATGGTGTGTGAAGAGGGAGGGCCAAATGGCCTACTTATTGCAAGATTTTATAACTCTATAAAATATTTATGATAAAGTCGTGAAGAAGATGAACAGACACCAGTTTTTGTATTTCAGCAAATTGCCATAACCTGTGATACATTCCCTATAATGAGGTGGAGACAAAATCAATAATTAATTTCAAAAAGAAACTGGACAACTATTTGAAACAGGAAAATATCATGGTCATGACAAAAGAGGAACTTGGACAATGTGGTAATTCCTGATTCTAGCACAAGCATGATAGACTGAATTTTACATGCTCCTTTGCACTTCCCAATTCCATAAATATGAGTTTGTTTCTGTGAGTCTGTGTGCTATACTGAAGGCATACTGAATTGTTTGCAATCAGTTGTTACCACAACAAAGAACTTACAAAAATAATTTATCAACTGTGGTGGACTAATTGCATTGATACTTCCTAACAGTGTGGGATAGTGGACTGGGAAATATTAACATACGTATCAAGATCAAATTGATCTTTCAGCGATCAGTAGTTCAAAAAATGGGGGTTTGTTGCTTTTCAAAGTTTATTGAAGATTCTTTGGCCGTGTTGCAAAAGAATGATTGGGTGATCTTTTTTCATTTTTTTCCGTTCTGCTCGAGTTACTGGAGAAATCCCATTTAGAGGGAAATGTTATTTTGTGGCTCGGACTCTGCTGCAAAGTGATCAGAGTGGAGTGCTCTGAAGAGTCAGTGTCTTGCTGCAGGGGAGGAATTCCATCGAGGTTGGAGGAATTAACCTTTATCATTGTTCTTGTTCATCATCCAGTCATAAAGGGTAGTGAGCTGTATTATGATTGGAACTATGGAAACAGGAACATATATCATGCTTATCTTACAAAGAAAAATGCGAGCAGAATACAACGTAATATTTCATTACAGTGTCCTGATCACTGATGCTTTTTAAAAGGTTAAAGATGATTTACTTACATATCTAAAATAGGGCAAACGGACTTGTAGCTTTGGGAATTTGAAGTTGAAACATGGCCTAAAGTTAATCGCTAAAATCAGATTTATTTATCTAGGATAATAATGGAGGTGAAGCAGGTCTTTCAGATCTCAGTCCAGCTCTGCATTTCATGAATATGGGACTTGAAGTGAGAAGAAGTGTGATTATTTTTCTCATAAGGGGAAGGTTCGGAGAAATAACCAAGTTATCTTGCTGTCCCCATTGAAATCTAGGTAACCGAGCAACCACTGAGATGGGCAACAGCAAAATGAATAGGAAGAACCTAAGTATATCAGAGCACCTGACACACCTAATTTTTACATTTAAAACATGAATTTTTAAAAAAAAAATTGTGCAATTTGGAAAGTTTAGGTTCTTGACAAACCTATTCTTTCACAGATTATGTCATATCCAAATGGAGAACAGTAATAAATCTCTCACTGTCTTGGTTCTGTAATGAGTATTTCAAATTGAACAAGTTCCACAGATGTACAGGGGAAAACATTCAGACTAATGGCATCATGGCCTGGCATGGAAACTCCAATGCATAAAAATGTAAGAGACTACAGAGGATAATGGAATCAGCCAGTTCCATCACAGGTAACTCTCTCCCCACCATTGACAATGAGAAACAATGTCTCAGAAAGGAGACAGAACATTATTAGGGATTCCTGCCATTTGAGCCATGCCCTCTACTCAATGCAGGCAGGAGGTACAAGAGGCCAAAGGCATCTTCTTCACTGTCATCAAGTTCTGCAACCAACCTGAATGTTGTTATGTCAACACCCTATCATCTCTCTGACACAATAGTGTCGAAACAACCTCTCCATTAATGTTGCTAGACCAGCTAGCAGATGTACTCAATGACATCTTCAACACCTCCCTGAGCAGTGCCATCGTTCCAATGTGCTTCAAGGCCGCCACCATTGTCCCCGTGCCGAAGGAGTCTTCAGTGTCATGCCTCAATGACTACTGTCCCGTTGCACTTACATCCATAATCATGAAGTGTTTCAAGAGGCTCATCATGAGGCACATCAATATCCTGCTGCCCTCCTCACTGGACCCCCTGCAGTTTGTGCACCGTCCCAACCATTCAACAGATGACTCCATTGCGATCACCCTCCACCTGGCCCTAACCCACCTGGACAAAAAAGACACGTACGTTTGAATGCTGTTCATAGACTTCAGTCCAGTATTCAATACGATCATTCCTCAGAAACTGATTGGAAAGCTGAGCCTACTGGGCCTGAACACCTCTCTCTGCAACTGGATCCTAGACTTCCTGATTGGGAGACCTCAGTCAGTCCGGATCGGGAGCAACATCTCCAACACCATCACACTGAGAACAGGGGCCCCCCAGGGTTGCGTGCTCAGTCCACTGCTGTTCACTCTGCTGACCCATGACTGTGCTACAACACACAGCTCGAACCACATCATCAAGTTCGCCAATGACACGACCGTGGTGGGTCTCATCTGCAAGAACGACAAGTCAGCATACAGAGAGGAGGTGCAGCGGCTAACAGACTGGTGCAGAGCCAACAACCTGTCTCTGAATGTGAACAAAATAAAAGAGATGGATGTTGACTTCAGGAGGGCACAGAGCGACCACACCCCACTGAACATCGACGGCTCCTCGGTAGAGATCGTTAAAAGCATCAAATTTCTTGGTGTTCACCTGGCGGAGGTCTCACCTGGTCCCTCAACACCAGCTCCATAGCAAAGAAAGCCCAGCAGCATCTCTACTTGCTGTGAAGGCTGAGGAAAGTCCATCTCCCACCACCACCCCCATCCTCATCACATTCTACAGGGGTTGTATTGAGAGCGTCCTGAGCAGCTGCATCACGCCTGGTTTGGAAATTGCACCCTCTTGGATCGCAAGACCCTGCAGCAGATAGTGAGGTCAGATGAGAAGATCATCGGGGTCTCTCTTCCTGCCAACACGGACATTTACAGTACAAGCTGCATCTGAAAAGCAAACAGCATTATGAAGGACCCCATGCACCCCTCATACAATCTCTTCTCCCTCCTGCTGTCTGGGAAAAGGCTCCAAAGCATTCAGGCTCTCACAACCAGACTATGTAACAGTTTCTTTCCCCCAAGCTATCAGACTCCACAATACCCAGACTGACACCAACTTACTGCCCTCTACTGTGCCTTTTGTCTTGTTTATTATTTATTATAATGTTTGCACTGTTTTGTGCACTTTATGGAGTCCTGGGTAGGTCTGTGGTCTAGTGTAGTTTTTTTTCTGTGTTGTTATTACATAGTTCAGTGTAGTTTTTGTACTGTTTCATGTAGCACCATGATCCTGAAAAACATCGTCTTGTTTTTACAGTGTACTGTACCAGCAGTTATGGTCGAAATGACAATAAAAAGTGACTTGACTTGACTTGAAAAACAAAGGCCCTGCTTGTGGACTACAGGAGGAATGGAGACAAGCTAACCCCTATAGAAATCAATGGAGCTGGGATTGAGAGGGTGAACAGCTTTAAGTTTCTTGGCATACACATCACTGAGGATCTCATGTGGTCTGTGCATACTGGGTGTGTGGTGAAAAAGGCACAACAGCACCTCTTTCACCTCAGACAGTTGAAGAAGTTTGGTAAGGCCCCCTATATTCTAAAAACTTTCTATAGGGACACGATTGAGAGCATCCTGACTAGCTGCTTCAATGTCTGGCATGGGAACTAAACTTCCCTCAATCGCAGGACTCTGCAGAGAGTGGTGTGGACAGCCAAACACATCTGTAGATGTGTACTTCCCACTATTTAGGTCGTTTACAAAGACAGGTGTGTAAAAAGGGCCTGAAGGATTATTGGGGACCCGAGTCACCCCAACCACAAACTGTTGCAGCTGTTGCCGTCCGGGAAATGGTACCACAGCATAAAAGCCAGGACCAACAGCTCCGGGACAGCTTCAGAGACTGATTAAATCATGCTGATTCAGCTGTATTTCTATGTTATATTGACTATCCTGTTGTACATAATATTTATTATAAAATACTATAATTGTACGTTGCACATTTGAATGGAAACATAATGTAAAGACTTTTACTCATTTATTTGAAGGATGTAAGTAATAAAGTCAATTCCATTCAACTCGATGTTTGTTTTATCATGTATGTTACATATAATTTAAGTTACTTTATGTTTGTCATATCTGTAATGTACTGTGCTGCTCTAAAAAGACTAATTCTTATGACACTTATACATTGGGTATATGACCATAAGCTTGAACTTGAAATTTGCTCTACTGATGTAACAACAGAGAAGTTTCACAAATTTATATGTTTTGGACTTGTTCAAGTCTTGAAAAATAATGGAAGGAAGTATTCCAAACTTCTTTGGTGCTTTTTAAAGTAAAGTTTAAACCTAATCCTTTGACTGCCTTATTTGGTATTGTTGGAGGAAATGATATTATTTTGGAGACACATGATTTACATATTTTGGCCTTTATTTCTCTTATAGCCAGGAGGGCATTGTTGCTTAAGGATGCCACTCCGCCTACTCATACTCATTGGTTAAATGATTTTATGTTATGTTTAAATTTAGAGAAGATTCACTGTTCAATTTCTGAACCTAGACAAGATTTTTTAACATTGTGGGGACCTTTTTTGAATTATTTTCAAGAGCTTTGATGTGCTATTAAGTACAGATGTTAGCTAATAACATGTTTTACTATATGATAAGAGTTTTTTCCCTTTTCTTTGTTTTAACCAAACAGCTGGGTTTTTTTTCTGGTTGTTGTTTGAATTTTTTTGTATAATAAAATTATCTTTTTTCAGTATTATGTTTAAATTTAAGTTACATGGATATGGGGATAATAAGACTATATTTGTGATTCCAATATATTGTGTTATGTCCGCAGCCCCCTCCTTTGTGAGAATCGCAAAAGCACTAGTTGGGGGGGGGGGGGTCAGTAGACCCAGGAAATGGGAGAGAGACGTGCCGAATGCCTCGCTCCCCAGCGATGCAAAATAACGTGACATTGACCATTGTCTCCTGGAGACCACGGTTGTGGATTGGGGACTATGCTACGTGCAAGCCCTCGGGCAAAGTGGGCTGGTTGAGAGAGAGATTGCATCATCCCAACCTGATTGACATCTGAGATCCCATGAGGAAGTATAAAAGAGGGTCTGGGGGAACAACCCCTTCAGATGCACCAGAAGAAATGCTAACGATCCCGTAGTAGCGGGAAGCCATTTGAAGGAAGCCACGTGCGTTCAATTCCGTGGCTGGAATCGGTGGCTGGAACCACAGAAACCAGCTTTTAGCTAACAACGGGGAAGCCTGCTCCCCTGATTCAATGAATTTGCTTCATAAAAGACCCGGGCAAGTTTCTTTTCTCACCAATCTCTCTCTCTCTCTCCAACAAGTGAAAACCCAGCGGTCCCCAAAGGCTGAAGCCTGCAGGAACTGAGTGACTTTTATATTTCCATCAGACAATATATTATCGCCTAGACAAATGATCGAGCTGTTTCTTATTGATGGTTATTATTAGATCCGTGCTTTTAGATTGAGTAGTGATGACATATATTATCTGAATGTTTGTATTAATCTTATTTTTGTGCCTCTTTATAAATAGAGACTTTTAAAAATACTACCATCAGACTTCAACGGACCTCTCCCTATCTTTGCTGGTAAGTGATCCAGTTACAGGATTTCGTAACATTTGTAATCAATATATATTATATATCCTACTGTACTCTGTATTCTTTTATGTAAGAAATCAATAAAAATATTGAAAAAAGAAAAAGAAAAGAAATTTTCTCTACTGATGATAGTGTTTGCAAGCATGCCTGATGTTGCTAAAAAGCCTTGGTGCAATGTTGTGGATTGTAAATGTCCAAAATCAGTCCATTGATGGTGAAAAGTACGAATTCTTGGGGTGGAGGATGGTGCCAATCTTTTTCTTTGGCCTTTGCAGCATTGAGCTTCTTGAATGTGACATATCTCTCAACAATATCTATCGATAAGATTCTGGCTCACAGTACCATACCTGAAAGCAAGGCAGGGGTGTGACCAGCAGCATAGCCATCCGACATGGGCTGGGATTGGAATTCCCAAAGTGGATATCGAGGGTGGGTGGGATGAGAGTGGGGGGGGGGAGAATTAGATGGGGAGGGAGGAGGCAGTGGAGTGCAGAGGGCTAGAGAAGAGAGGTGGGAGGCCCAGTGCAGGAACAGAGGGAGGGGATTAAGAGCAGAGTGTGAAGGAGAGGATAGGGTCTGAGTGAGGGTGGGAGGAGGTTATGATGGCATGAGGCAAAGAAGGAGAGAAGAGTCGAGTGTGGGAGGGCTCTAATGGATGGTGAGTTGAAGGGGAGGACAGTTGGTGGGTGATGCACCATCAATAACTCTTGGAGACGTGAGGCGAGATATAGGCTTTTATTGGCTGGAAGAAAGAACAAGCAGCAATTGACCACCACGCTACATCCTGGAGACTGAGGCCGGGGCGGTGTCTCCAATCGCCTTTGTACCGGGGTCCGTGGGAGGAGCCACGGTCAGTGGGTGGAGCCACAGGAGCAGTCAACGGGGGTGGGGGGCGCGTTTCCAGACAGGTATATGTAGTTCACCACAGTGGGAAGTGGGGAAGATTCACTGGGCAAGAACAGCAATGCCTGAGCCTACCCATGTACATACAGGTGACAAGCACCTACATTTCTGTTCTCTAGTGTACGTGAATTAATGTCCATTGGGCAGGATCTGCTCTGCAGTTGCCTTGCACCCTCTTGCAGAGCAGGAAAACTTTGCTCCAAAAAAATCCACATGCTTGGTGTCGTGGTTTCCCTATATTAAAATAAATCACACTCAGTAAACTTCTCTTCTGCAAGTCACCCCACTCCCAGAAATGAGAGAGGCAGAAAAGGGAGAAAAAATTGATCTGAGGACAAAGATGGTGGACAGCTCATCAATGGTAGTGCTGTTGAAAATTACAGTCAGGCTCTCTGTTGTCAATGATAATCTTTTGGCACAGGTATTACTTATCACTTACTAGCCCTCATCCAAACGTTGATAGCAGTCAATTAAGCATTACATTGGGAAAACAGGCAGGAGGATTTAAACTGCAGTTTAGGAAAGATGGTTTTAGAGGCAATTGCAAGAAAGGAGGTTTAAAGTACTTTGTGGGGCTAATGGTGTCCAGATGTTTCCTTTGAGAAGAAGGTGTGGCACTGGTAGTTTTTGAAAGGAATCGAGCACCAATTGAAGAGCTAGACCATTAAGAATACCTTAAGACATAGGAACACAATCAGGACATTTGGCGCATCATGTCTGCTCCGCCATTTCATCATGGCTGATCTATTATCCTTCTTTTTATGTATTCACATATATTTTGACCTTTACGGGTTGCTGTCAAGTTTCTGTGTGTTACATCTTGAACATAATGTGATAGGGTATTCTGGGTAGATGACGTACAAGCAAAATATACAATTGCACATTTGTTCCTCACCTCTCTGCCTCTTGTGTGTGTTTATTCATGGCATCCAGCTTCCCAGCACCACAAATTCAACAATTGGCATTGAGGTGACAAGCCTACAGATGATATTTATTGCTTTATTCCCTTCAGCAAGCAAAGTCTGTGTGCAGCGCTGGTAGTGTACCACGGTGTAATATGGGTGAGCGAAAATAAAATGCCACATGCCACAAGAAAATGGCTGCAGGAAGCATGGTGAATGAAGAATCCAAGGGGAGAGAACAAGAACGGGACAGTTCCATAAAACAAATAAAAGAGGTAGAGAGACAGATTGCACTAGTTAACTTTTCTGGAACATGACTGTTTACAAATGGGAACAATGTTTGGAAGTATGAGGCTGTATGACAAAACGATGGAAGAATGGAGTACATATACTGAAAGGTTTGAATATTTTGCACTGGTAAATCAAATATCAGATGATATATCACATTCTAACTTTTCTGACTATGATAGGTGCAAAAACATTTAATTTAGTAGTCCAGTGCAACCTGCTAAACCTGGTGATAAGCCTTACAAGGAGACAGTTAAAGTCTTAAAGGATCACTATTCACTTAATGTTTGATTATTGCTGAGATTTTAGATTTCATAAAAGGAATCACGAGGAAGGTGAGTCTATTTCACAAATCATGGCGGTGCTGAAGCAATTATCTGAACAATGTGATTTTGAGCAGTTGCTGAATGACATGTTATGTCATGGTCTCATTTGTAGTCTACGTAATGCGGCAATTCAGAAACATTTGCTTGCTGAAGACAGACTAACATTACAGAAGGTAATTGAGATCAATATATCTATGGAGATGGCAGCTAAAGAAGCAAAGCTATTAAGCACACCTTCCCAAGTTCATAATGTTTCTACTTGTTTAAGAATAAAACACCTATTTGCAGTCAGTGTTACTGTTTACAAAAACTGGGCATTCAGCAATAGAATGCTGGTAAGCTGTGGCAAAAAGGGGCACATTTACGCACCTGTAAAAGTAGAAAGTTACTGTCAACCAAAAACACTGTAATAAAGAAAAATGACTTTTGGAAAGGCTAGCTGGTGGCGCAATGGCATTAGTGCTGGATTCCGGAGTGAAGGCTCCCGATTTCGAATCCAAGTCGGGCCATTCCCCAGCACGCTTTCCATCCGTGCCGGGTTGAGTGTTGAGCTAGCCACTCGGCCTCATAAAAATAAATTGTGGCAGCTCCATCATCATAGAATGTTAGTCAATAAACATCTTTCTCAGGACTACTAACATATGTGCAATGTTTGTTCCTAATCTAGGTAGCATGCTGAAACTACTTCATGAGATTTTAAATAAATCAACGTATTGGCAGTCGACATATTGCTGCAAAAAAAGGTCAAAACAGCTTTGGCACAATCTGAAGCACTCACACACTTCAGCCTGTCATTACCCATACAGTTGGCCTCAGACACATTACCTATGGTGTGGGGGCAGTCATCTCACATATCCCGAAGAGCATTCAATCATTTTCAAATCAAATACGTTAAGCAAAGCTGAAAGCCATGATGCCTAGATTGAGTGGAAAGCAATTGCCATCATCTTTGCAGTTAAGAAATTCCATCAATTCCTTTTTGGTCAATGATTTCCACGACTAACAGATCATCATCCATTGATGTCAATTTTTCCACATGTGGGAATTCCTTCCCTGGCTGTTAGTTGACTGCAACATTGGGCTCTGTTACTGTCTGCACATCAGTGCAATATAGAGCACAGAAGGTCCGTGCACCATCCAAATGCTGATAGACTATCCAGACTTCCCTTACCTATTACAGCTCTAGAGGCATTCCTGTAAGAGATCTTTTATGTCAAGGAAGAACCTATAGCTCCGGTAACTGCCAATAAAGATGAAATATGAGGGCAGACAAGCCAATAATATGAAGCAGGATACCAGACCTTTTTTTCAGCTTTATAAAGAGTAAAAAGGTGAGAGTTGATACTGGACCACTGGAAAATGAAGCTGGTGAGGTAGTAATGGGGGACGAAGAAATGGCAGATGAACTTAATGGGTACCTTGCATTGTCTTCACTGTGGAAGACACTAGCAGTGTGCCAGAGATCTGTGAGTGTCATTGCTGTTACAAAGGAAGAAGTGTTATGCAAACCCATAGGTCTTAAGGTGGAAAGTCACCTGGGCCAGATGGACTGCATCCCACAGACCTGAGAGAGGTTGCTGAAGAGAGAACAGATGCATTGGTCATGATCTTTCAAGAATCACTTGATTATGGCATGGTCTCAGAGGACTGGAAGATTGCAAATGTCACTCCACTCTTTAAGAAGAAAGGAAGGCAAAAGAAAGGAAATTATAGGCCAGTTAGCCTAAACTCAGTGGTTGGGAAAGTGTTGGAGTCTATTATTAAGGATGAGGTTTTGGAGTACTTGGAGACATGATAAAATATGTCAAAGTCAGCATGGTTTTTGTAAAGGGAAATCTTGCCTGACAAATCTGTTAAAGTTCTTCAAGGAAGTAACAAGCAGGGTGGACAAAGGAGAGGCAGTGGATGCCATTTACTTGGATTTTCAGAAGGCATTTGATAAGGTGCCACACATGAGGCTGCTTAACAAGACAAAATCCTCTGGCGTTACAGGAAAGATATTGGCATGGATAGCAGAATGGCTGACAGGCAGGAGGCTGTGAGTAGGATTTAAAGAGGCCTTTACTGGCTGGCTGCCAAAGACTAGTGGTGTTCCTCAGGGGTCAGCATTAAGATTGCTACTTTTCACCTTGTTTGTCTAAGATTTGGATGACAGAATTGATGGCTTTGGGGCAAAGTCTGCTGATGATACGAAAATTGGTGGAGGGGTAGGTAGTTCTGAAGAAGCAATGCGAATGCAGCAGGATTTAGACAAAGTGGAAGAATGGGTGAAAAAATGGCAAATGCAATACAGTCTTGAGAAATGTATGGTAATTCATTTTGGTAATGTATCAAGCTTCAAATTCCTTGGTGTTCGCATTTCCGAGGATCTCACCTGGTCCATCCTGATCAAAAAGGCACATGCAACCACTTCTGGTGGCCAGGACCAGATGTAAATATTGAGGAAAAGGCCATAGCATGCCTATATGATCAGCAAGTGAGTAAGTTCCTCAATGTTCTCCTTTGCTTCCATGGGAATGGACTGCGTTGATTTTGTGTGATTTATAGAAGGCCACACATCTTGGCCATAGTGGACACACACAGCAAATGGACCAAGGTTGCCATCCAGAGAAAGCATGTTGATTAGCTGTTGCCCACTTCAGTGACTACTGAACAACACAAACTGACCAATCAAGATCCAATTGAAATGGGACTGGATTTTGAGACAACTGCATAACCACCATTAAGATCAAATGACAAGCCAGTGCTCCCCCATCACCTGTGCTTTCTGAGGTGCCCCCTATGGACAATGTGGTACCTAAGCCAAAATCTATACATACAGCACCAAGAAATAAAATGACATTGGCATTGTTCCCAGGTCATTGGTACCCTCACAGGACCAGTCCCCACCAGATAGCTTGAATCTCTAGTTTAGTGACTAACTCTTAGCACACAGGGAACAATAATCCCCAGGGTTATAGCTGCAAATAGAGGCAGTCTGCACTCTTTCCGTAGATTAGAAAAACATGTGTTTCATTGCTGGTTCAATATAATAATTATTCCATTGAATGTTAATATTTTAACAGCTGGTCTGTGTATGAGAATGGGAGAAATCTTTCAAATAAGTGGGGAGAGATATTGCAGTGCCAGTATTTCCTGCGGAGCGTCAGGAAAGCTCACTTCTGTCCCAGGATACTGACGGACTTTTACCTCTGTGCCATTGAGAGCACACTCACCAACTGTATCTCAGTGTGGCATAGCAATTGTCCCATATCAGACCGCAAAACACTCCAGCATGTGGTGAAAACTGCCCGGCGGATTATCAGCACCCAATTTCCCACCATTGAGAACATCCACCATAAACGCTCCCTGGGCAGGGTGAAAAGCATTATCAAGGATGCCTCTCACCCTAACCATGGACTTTTTACTCTCCTCCCATCTGGTAGCTGCTACAGGAGCCTCCACTCCCGCACCAGCAGGCACAGGAAGAGCTTCTTCCCTGAGGCTGTGACCCTGCTGAATCTCACATCACAGCGCTAAGCAGTATTGCACCCATATTGTACTGTCTCAGTACTTTTATATTTGTATGCTGTAGCACTTACTTTTATTCATAGTTATTTTGTAAATAATACTATTCTTTGCATTTCTGGTTAGATGCTAACTGCATTTCATTGGCTTTGTATCTGTACTCGGCACCATGACAATAAAGTTGAATCTAATCTAATCTAATCTGAGTATTTTGACCCTTACAGATTGCTATCAAGCTTCCCTGTGTATCACTTACTAAATGAATGTGAGAGGGCATTCTCGGTAGATGAATTACAAGTAAAATAAAACAGTTTCACTTTTGTTCCTCACCTCTCTTGTCTCTCAAGTGTGTTATTCACGGCTACCTGGCTTCCCAGTACCATAAGTATGACACTTCTCAACCCCATTCGCTTACCAGTCTGTGCTCTCTTGTCTTTCTCCGTAGCACTGTACTTTGACATTTCGGATTTGCCTTTTTGTCCTTCTCCAAACAGTCTTCAGTACGAGAATTTGCCAAAGTTCACAATTTGCAGCTTCACTGAGAACTGTAATTGCTTGATTACTGTTTTCCTGCCTTGTATTCTGCTGTTTGAGCTATGGAGCTTAATATTCTGACTGCTCTGTTGTTTGCTATTCTGTGATGTCTTCACATGTTTACCAATAAGTCTCCTTCAGATTTGTCCTTGACTATCAACGTTATCTGTAGAACAGATAGTGGGGAGATAGTCAAGGACAAAGCTAAAGGAAACCTATTGGTAAATATTTGCAACCCACGCAGCAGTTCACTCTTACAGACAACATTTTATCCCACCTTTTGCATTATCTTCAGCTTGCTCTGGAACCTCTGCTGCTCACAGACTGGTACCCTGCACATATTTGGCAAGTGCCAAGTTCCTGAATCCAAGTTATTTGTATACACTGGCATGCTAACACACCCATTTCCCTTGGGATCAATAAAGTCTGTCTGTCTGTCTGTTATGGATCTCTTCTCCCACCTCGGCCTGTATTTGTCCAACAAATTTGAAAATGGATGCCTATTAGTCAATTTCCTTTACATTCCCATTATTTTCACTGGATCTCTACAGATTTGAGTTTAGATGTGAGATTTTGCCAAATGGCTTTGCAAGGTTGGGCAAAACTCTTTCTTACATTTTCCATTTTGTACCCTTACATCAGGATCATAAGAATTATAACTCACCACTTTATATAGGAATGTCAATGGTGATTCAGCCATACCTGCTATGAGCCTACCGTGATAGAGCTGGTGCATATCTGAGCAAAGTTGACTAGTCAGATAGCATTATTCCCTACTGAATCCTTAAAGAGTTGTTGCATAGATTATTCTGATATTAATAATCCTATGTTCAAATCTCAGCACAAAACTGCAACTCTGCAGGTGCAATGACTGTTTTCATTTTTCAAACAGTCAGTACTTACAGATTTATTATATAATGACAAAAATTCTGGCTTCACGCTGCTGAAAAAAGTCCATAGAAGTAATTAATTTGAAACTACATTTTTGCTTGAGCACCTTGATTCATACCAATATTGTCAACAATGAAAATAATTAATGGCTACTTGGGGTAGTTTTCTAAAGAATACTAACAAAGTTGGTTCATCAAAGTCAAGGCTCCTTTCTAAACCTGTGCTGGTGGGTTAAAGAGATACAAACATCAACGAGAGAATGTGTTGTATCATTGAATCATAGCAGAATCAAGTTGGACCTTCAACTCTCCACATAGGAACAAATGAGGTAATTGAGGAGTATAAGAAATGCAAGGGAAAACTTAAGAGGGAAATCAGGACGGCTAAAAGATAGCATGAAGTTGCTCTAGCAGACAAGGTGTAGGAGAATCCTAAGGGATTCGACTAATATGTTAAGAGCAAAAGGATAGCACAGGACAAAATTGTTCCTTTGGAAAATCAGAATGGTAATTATGCATGGAGCCAAAAGAGATGGGGGAGATCAAAATGGATTTTTTGCATTCATATTGACTTGCAAAATGGAAAAAGAGTCTATAGAAATGAGGAAAAACAGCAGCAATTTCATGGACCCTCTTCAGATTACAGAGGAGGAGGTGTCTTGAGGCAAATTAGGGTGGAAAAATCAGCAGGGCCTATCAAGGTGTTCACTCAGACCCTGTGGGAGGCAAATGTCGAAAAAGCAGGGGCCCTAGCAGAAATATTTAAATCATCCTTAGTGATAGGTGAGGTATCAGAGGATTGGAGGATAGCTAATGTTGTTCTGTTGCTTAAGAAAACTCTAAGAATAAGCTAGGAATTATAAGCTGGCAAATCTGACATCAGTAGTTGGAATGTTATTGGAAGGTATTCTAAGAGACAGGACATATGAGTATTTGAATATATTGGGACTGATTAGGGATAGGCAACATGACTTTGTGCATGGTAAGTCATGTCTAACCAATCCTATAGTGTTTTTCAAAGGAAGTTACCAGGAAAGTTGATGAAGGCAAGAGAGTGGATATGGTCTGCATAGACCTCAGCAAGGTATTTGATAAGGTCCCATATTGGAGGCTGGTCAAGAAGTTTCAGTTGCTTGGCATTCAAGAAGAGGTCATAAATTGGATATGGCATTAGCTTTGTGGGAGAAGCCACAGAGTGGTAGAGGATGGTTGCTTCTCTGACTGAAAGCCAGTGACTAGTGGTGTGCTGCAGGGATCAATGTTGAGTCCTTTGTTGTTTGTCATCTAGATCAATGATTTGGATGATAATGTAACTAACTGGATCAGCAAATTTGCGGATGACGCCAAGACTGTGGGTGTACCAGACAATGAGGAAGACTATCAAAGCTTGCAGTGGAATCTGGATCAGCTGGAAAAAGAGCTTAAAAATGGCAGATGGAATTTAAAGCAAACAAGTGTGAGGTATTGCACTTTGGGAGGACCAGCCAGAGTAGGTCTTACATGGTGAGTGGTACGGCACTGAGGAGTCCAGTAGAACATAAGGTTCTGAGAATACAGGTCCATAATTTATTGATTGTGGAGTCACAGGTAGTGGTAAGGCACTAGGAGTCCAGTAGAACACAAGGTTCTGAGAATACAGGTCCATAATTTATTGATTGTGGAGTCACAGGGTAGATAGGGTCGTATTCTGGCACATGAGCCTTCAGAGATCAAGTTATTGAACACCGGAGTTGGCATGTTATGTTGAAGTTGTCTGAGACATTGGTGAGGCCTAATTTGGAATATTATGTTCAGTTTTGGTTACCTACCTCCAGGAAAGATGTAAATAAGATTGAAAGAGTACAGAGGAAATTTACAAGGATGTAATTTACAAGGGACTGGAGGAGCTGAGTTATAAGGATAGATTGACTAAGTTTATTGCCTAGAACATGGAAGATTGAGGTGAAATTTGATAAAGGTATACAAAATTATGAGGAGCAATAGAGAGGGTTAAAATGCAAGCAGGCTTTTCCCACTGAGGTTAGGTGAGGTTATAACTATAGGTCATGGGTTAAGGGTGAAAGGTGAAATGCTTAAGGGGAACATGAGGGTAATGTCTTCACTCAGAGGGTGGGGAGCGTGTGGAATGAACTGCCAACCCAAGTGGTGTATGAGATTTTGATTTCAGTATATAAGGTAATTTTGGATAGGCACGTGGACGGGAGGGGTAGGGAGGGGTATGGAGGGCTGTGGAGCAAGTGCAGATTAACAGCACTATGCCATTTAAATGTTTCAGCATCAACTAGATGGGCCAAAGGGCCTGTTTATGTGCTGTAGTTTTCTATGACTCTATGAGGTGTTCTGGAACTCCTCCATAATTTCAGTTCTATTCAATGTTCAATAAAAAAAGCATACAGTTCAGCTTTACTAGTTTAACAAAACACATAAATTGCAGGAGGGACTCAGAAGGTCAGCCAACATCTATGGAAAAGAATAAAGAGTTGACATTTCCAGATGAGACCCGTCATTAGGATTGAAAATGAAGTTTGTAGAAGCCTGAATAAGAGATGGGTGGAGGGGAAGGTGGAAGGTGATAGGTGAAGCCAGGCGAGTGAGAAAGCAGGTAGGTGAGTAGGCTATTTATACTCCACTACGGTCTTCTCATAGTCTACTTAAGCAT
Source organism: Hypanus sabinus (assembly GCF_030144855.1). Taxonomy (NCBI): domain Eukaryota; kingdom Metazoa; phylum Chordata; class Chondrichthyes; order Myliobatiformes; family Dasyatidae; genus Hypanus; species Hypanus sabinus. The sequence continues at coordinate 61,397,209 of NC_082719.1, read as the reverse complement.
TTCAGTTTTTCTACATCTTTTGCAGTAGAAATATTTGCAAGTTTCCTCATGAAAGCAGCTAAACAATCTGAAGGCATCAGCTCTTCTCCATTCTTTCCTTATCTGTTCCCAGTAGATCACTGGCATCCATCCTTTCAGATACAAAATGTGTAATTTCTGGAATTCCCTAATCATCGTTGCCTCCTTGCCTTTAAATCTCTTATGTGATATTGTTTTAAATTTTGATTGTATTCACTTCTACTGCTTCTACTGAGGCTTCACAAAGTTGCTTTTCAAAAATGATATTCTTGCAATGATCTTATAGGGTTCCACCGAAATAGCATAACCAAAAAATTATTTCACCAGAGCACTTTCTCCCATTGAAATGTATTACTTTAAATCAATCATATCTTTTCTGAAAATTATTATATTATGCTTTTGTTAAATTTTGAATACTATTCACTTTGAACAGAAAACAAATACAGGTGCATGGAAAAACCAATGTCCTGGGAGCTGCAAGAAGTATTTTTTTTGATCAAAGATTCTTCTTATTTGTTAATTTCAGCCTCCACCCTTTCTAATGGAGAGGCAAGTAGCAGGGTTGTGGAGAGGTTATGCTGCATTTTGCACTGCATTTTCCAAGTCAAATTTTAAACAGTTATCAAAGATGTAAAACAAACAAGAAGCAAATGAATGGTGAAAAAGTCTAATGTAAGAACTATCACCTCCATTCCTTTTCACCAACTACATATTTGCTTCAAGCTAAAATTATGCTTTCTATTTGCACCAATTAGGACTGAAAATACTCTTGTCAAATGGATTAGGAAACCATAGCATGAAATCTATCTGGAAAAGCATTCATGTAAATTAATCTCACATTATATTTTTTGAATAATGTATTCACCTCATTTGAACATGACCTTACAAAGTCTAGACCATATTATACAAAATAATTCCTTTTGACATGATTTTTGGTACTGTGCCTCTCTTGAGATTAGTCACGATTGGGAGTGTTATAAATTCATTAGTGATTTATCATAATAATTATTGTTAAATCCATGGATTTCACAGTCATATACACAAGGCAAAACATCAATAAAATCTTTAATTGTTTAAAAAATATCACTCAATACAAAATAAGATTAGATGAAATGCACAGGAATCAGATCAATGCTAAAATGGCTCTGTTAAAATGATCTCTTTGGCTGAATAGAGATCCTTCTTAACTGTTAACTTCACTCCTATTCAATTCAGTTAGTCTGGTTAATTGTGTTCACTTTATAAAGTAACAGCAAATATTTACAGAACATCTTGAATCTTGGTCCAAGCCAATGTTTATGCTTCACGCAGTTCTTCATCTTATTCCATCTGTGTATTCTGTACAGTTCCCCCTTCTGTATTTATCCAACTTCTCCTGGAATGCATCAGCAATATAGAGAACCCAGATAGTTTAGGAACAGACCCTTCTACCCACAATGCTGTGCTGAACTAATTAAATCAGCAATCTAATTCCCAACTAAAGTAATCCCTTCTTCCGACACAATGTCAATATGCTTTCATTTCCTGCATATTCCTGTGCCTATTTAAGAACCTCTGGAACCACTTAATTGCATTGAAATGCCTTGCAAAATTCTTGGCAGTGCATTGAAGGCACCCATCACTTTCTGTGTAAAAAAATGTGACATGCATAACTCTTTTGAATTTACCCCGATCTCATCCTAACTGTATGCCCCCTAGTATTAGGCATATCAACACTGGAAAAAGGACACGGGTTGTCTACACTGACTATGCCGCTCATAATCTTATAAACATCTATCAACTCTCCCTTCAGTCTTCACCCCTCTGGAGTAAACAACTCGAGTTTGTCCAACCTCTCCTTATAGCATGCGGCCTCTAATCCAGGAAACAGCATGGTGAACTTCTTCTGCCTCAACACCTTCCTATAATGAGGTGACCGGAACTGTATGCAATACTCCAGATATGGCCTAACTAGAGTTTTCTAAACTGTAACAGAACTTCCTGACTCTTGAACTCAGTTTCTCAACTGGTAAAAGCAAGCATGCCATATCCCTTATTAACCACCCTATCAATCTATGTACCCACTTTCATGGAGCTAGGGAATTGGACTGCAAGATCCTTCTGTTCATCAACACTGTTAAAATCAACACTTGATTTTAACTGCTATTCCTTTGCATTTGATCTCCCAAAGTGCAACATTTTCTACTTGGCTGGGTTAAACTCTATATATCTGAACTGATCTAAATAGCCTGCTGTATCCTTTGGCAGCTTCCTTTGCTAGTCACAACACCACCATTTTTTTTTTCATCTGCAAACTGACTACCACATGCATACACATTTTAATCCAGGTCGTTTATATCTCTGAATGGATTTCTGCAGAACATTTCTAGTCACTGAACTCCAGCCAGAATAAATCCTAAGGTGCATTGTCCTTTGTGTTCTATGGGTAAGCCAATTCTGAAACCTAAAAGGCAACACATCTTGGATCCCATGCATTCTTCATTTTTTGGATTAACGTCCCCAGGAAGGACTTTTGTCAAATGCCTTACAAAATTCCATGTAGGCAACATTCATTGATTATCTTTGCCACCTTCTTGAAAAATTCAATCAAGTTAGCATAACTTGCCCCAAAAGAAGCCATTCTATTTTCCCTAATAAGGCCATGGTTTTTAAAAAAATGCCTATAAGTCTTACCACGAAGAACTTGCTCCAGTATATTTTCTACCACCGATAGACTCACTGGTCCATAGTTTCCAGGATTATCCCTATTTCCCTTCTTGTATAATACACAAATATACAAAGGAAGATCTTTGCTTTCACTCTGCTGACACCCCTTAATACCTTCACTGCTTTCTATAATTGTTTTAAGTGGCTTGGTATTTTCAGATAAATACTTCAACCATTTAACAATACAAAAGCAACCAAAGAGATGAGGGCTGTTATTGTACTCTTTCCCTATTCTGTAGGTCCTTTGAAACTCAAATTTGGATATTCATGGCAGAATTATTTTTGTGTAATCAATATTAGTTTCTAATAGAAGGTGGAAAGAGGCCATTCAGCATTATGTACTGTATATGTATTTCTCCTTCCTGAACATTCCAAAATGGATACTCCTGTCTTCTTATATAACCCAGTTATACTGCACTTGGAGTATTGTGAGCAGTTTTAGGCCCCTTGCCTAAGGAAGGATTGGAGAGAGTCAAAAAGAGGTTTATGAGAATGATCTGGGAAATGAAAGGGATAATGTACGTATGAAGAGTGTTTGATGGCACTGGGCCTGTACTCACTGGATCTTAGAAGAATGGGGGAAATCTCATTGAAACACATTGAATATTCAAAGATCTAGATAGAGTGGATGTGGAGTGGCTGTTTCCTGTAGTGGGGGAGTCTAGGATCAGAATGCATAGCTTCAGAGTAGAAAGATGCCCTTTTAGAACAGAAATAAGAAGGAATTTTTTTAGTCATAGAGTGCTGAATCTGTGGAATTCCTTGCCATAGATGGCCGTGGAAGTCAAGTCATTTGTTATATTTAAAGCAGAGGTTGATAAGTTCTTGATTAATATGGTTGTCAAAGGTGACAGACAGAAGGCAGGAATGTGGTGCATAGAACATAGAACGTAGAATAGTACAGCACAGTACAGGCCCTTCGGGCCACAATGTTGTGCCCACCCTTAAACCCTGCCTCCCATATAACCCCCCCACCTTAAATTCCTCCATATACCTGTCCAGTAGTCTCTTAAACTTCACTAGTGTCTCTGCCTCCACCACTGACTCAGGCAGTGCATTTCACGCACCAACCACTCTCTGAATAAAAAAACCTTCCTCTAATATCCCCTTGAACTTTCCACCCCTTACCTTAAAGCCATGCCCTCTTGTACTGAGCAGTGGTGTCCTGGGGAAGAGGCGCTGGCTGTCCACTCTATCTATTCCTCTTAAAATCTTGTACACCTCTATCATGTCTCCTCTCATCCTCTGTCTCTCCAAAGAGTAAAGCCCTAGCTCCCTTAATCTATGATCATAATGCATACTCTCTAAACCAGGCAGCATCCTGGTAAATCTCCTCTGTACCCTTTCCAATGCTTCCACATCCTTCCTATAGTGAGGCGACCAGAACTGGACACAGTACTCCAAGTGTGGCCTAACCAGAGTTTTATAGAGCTGCATCATTACCTCGCAACTCTTAAACTCTATCCCTCGACTTATGAAAGCTAACACCCCATAAGATTTCTTAACTACCCTATCTAGCTGTGAGGCAACTTTCAGGGATCTGTGGACGTGTACCCCCAGATCCCTCTGCTCCTTCACACTACCAAGTATCCTGCAATTTACTTTGTATTCTGCCTTGGAGTTTGTCCTTCCAAAGTGTACTGCCTTACACTTCTCCGGGTTGGTCCATCTGCCACTTCTCAGCCCACTTCTGCATCCTAGCAATGTCTCTCTGCAATCTTCTACACTATCCACAACACCACCAACCTTTGTGTCATCTGTAAACTTGCCAACCCACCCTTCTACCCCCACATCCAGATCGTTAATAAAAATCACAAAAAGTAGAGGTCCCAGAACCGATCCTTGTGGGACACCACTAGTCACAACCCTCCAATCTGAATGTACTCCCTCCACCATGACCCTCTGCTTTCTGCAGGCAAGCCAATTTTGAATCCACCTGGCCAAACTTCCCTGGATCCCATACCTTCTGACTTTCTGAATAAGCCTACTGTGTGGGACTGTGTGGTGTTGAGACGGATAATACATCAGTCATGCTGGAATGGTGGAGCAGACTTGATGGGCTGAATGGCCTATTTCTGCTGGTGTATCTTATGGTTTAATGGTCTTACTGTCAGTTAGTGTCACAGTTTTTAATATATAATTGGAAAATTGAAAAAATAAACCCTACAATCCCAATCCCTGCTCCAAAAAACATAGATTTTAAGTCTCCAGTGAAGTTGAAAAAGACCATGTAGAGTAATGCATCTATCTCCTACATATTTCTTGGAGTTGTCACATGATCCACAATGCGATTTGGGAGTAGATCCTTGGGAACGGGAGCATTGGCTACGTAAAACCCTTTAGTTGATTTATCCTGTGACAGACAATAAGAAGATCCATCTGCTTTGTCACAGTTGGACTTGTCCCCTTTCTTGAATATGGTCATGATTATGGCATGTTTGACATCCCTTATATATTATACTCTTTCCAGATGTGGACAGTGACAGCTTGGTCTTGTGACTGAAGCCCCTTACCACTTAGTTTTAGAACTTTATCGGACTTGTTACTTTTAAGATGAGATACACTTTTCTGACTTTAATATAGTTATTATAAGTTTGGAAGAATTATCCTTGCATTGAAAAGAGCCTGGATTAAATGTGCTGTAACACATGTGAAGATGCTCTGAATTTTCTGCCGTAAATTTCAATTTTCAAATATTTTGGACGTTTATATTTAAACAGCATCTCGTACGTCCTTTCCAGAGCATTGCCGAAACCCATCTTTTGCACTTATGAATTATGATCATTCTGGTCGTGAAGGAAACACAGCAGCTAATTTATGGACAGTAAGTTCCCCAAATATCAGTGTGATAATTACTAGATTATCATTTCTGGAATGTTAGTTGAGAGAGAAATATGCTCCAAATCACTCAGTATAACTCTCCAGCTCTTTGAAGTAGTATCATGGGATCGTTTGCATCTACCCAAGAAACCTGACAGGCTCTGAATTTTTTGTCACATCCTACATACAGCAACTTCAAAGAGCAGAGTTCTCAGTCAGTAGCAGACTAGAGTGTCAGCTTAATTTTTGTGCTTGGGTCTCTGGAGTAGGACTTGAATGTAAAACATTCTGAGTCAGAGACAACATTCGACCAATTGAACTATTGCTGACACTGAGTACAGTAATTGTTCACATGCATTCTGGCTGTTGATCAGAAGCTCAAAGAGCTACACTGTCAACTCTCAGCAACTATAAAAATAATTTGGATCTCCTGCCCCTCCCCTTTTAGCCTGACAGCTAGCAATTAGTCTAAGTTTTTTTTCCCTAGAAAAACAAAAAATTGTTTATGTAGAAACCAGGGTTGCTTGCATTAGAATTGGAGAGGTAACCAGCAACAAGTGTCAGCTTTGGCTCAGTGCCATTAAGTCACAAAGTTGTTCAAGTCCCTTACCATGGAATTGAGTTCATAATGCAGTCTGACATTCCAGACCAGTACCAACAGAGTGTCATGTGGTTAAAAGTACCTATTGGGATGAGTTGCTTAAACAATGTTCCAGTTGCTTGCTCAGATGGATGTGAAGGATTTTATTCAGTATTAATTTCATGACCTTTTGATCAACTTTGTTATTCTCATATTGAATGCTATACTTCCAACAGTCCTTTAATGAAATATTCTGGGATATTGAGGTCAGTAAAATAGTATGCAAGCTTTTAAATTACTTTTGCTTATTCATAAACAAATTCCTTTGGAACAAGAAGTGAGGGGTATTTGTGATGAAGAGGATCTATAGAAACCAGTGTTGTTTCAATTAAAGTTAAAGAGGTGACCAGCAACAATAGGAATGTAATTAAATTGCTGGATCACAATTCTAAAAAGCTGCATTAATGACGTGGAAACATACTGTATATTGTTTAAGGCAGCCAGACAGTTTTAACTTGTTAATAAAATTGTCAATTGTTATTAAAAATAGAATGCCTCCATTATATTGTAAATATAATCAGTTCTACCATCAAAGGATTTAATTCTATCTTTTAAAATAAGTTCTGCCCCTTACTTGTCCAGCCTATCTTGTGACTCCCAGCCCAATAGGACGTGGTTGACTCTGAAATGACCCAGCAAGCATCCCAGCTGGGAAAGAGATGTTGGAGTATAATGATTATGTTATGGGACGAGGCCTGATTAATGATCTGGGGACATACATTTAAGTCCTTCCATGCAGCTGGGAAATATAATTTTTCAAATTAGATAAATACTGGGATTGAAAAATCGCTACAGTAAGTGCAATTTTTGAATTGAATTCTGTTGCCCTTCTCTCAGGAGGGTAGGAAATCTACTATAGTTCCTTTGGCAGGCCTGTCACTGACATCCAACCAGCACAAAATTGGTTGACTGTGAACAGCCTCTGATGCCTGATGCCTATATTCTGCAAAGAAACTGAACAACAGGAATTGTCATCTGCAGTGCTCCTTAAAATCTTTTTTCCATAATGTTAACTGTAACAGTACCATTACTCTGGCCAGAGTAGGAAAATTTTCAAAGGTTTACTAAAGAAATTCAGCTCTCCTCATATTGTCATCCCCATCTCCAATTCATTCCAGGACTTATTTGTATCCTACCTTGATTTATCTGCCACTAACTCTTACAATGATCATGGTTGCATTACCTTCTATTCTGCTTCTAATAAGAACACTTCTATTTTCTCCATTCCTCTGTCTCTGCTGCATCTGTACACATCCTGTAATTTTTCCAGTGATTTTTAAAGGTCCTCTTTTCATTGCATCTGCTGATCTTTTTCCACGTGTTGATTTTGCCTTGTTTGTAAAAAAAACTGTTCTCAAAATTTCTATTCCCAATCCTTACCGTCCCTCTTGTAATCCGCAAAAGGTCTAACCTGTCCTCATTTTCACCCCTAACTTCATTTATTTTTAATATTTTCAACTTTATTATTTCTGCCACTTTTAGCCTGAATCCATTGCCCATCACATCCCCTCCTTTCAGCATTCCAAATGGGTTATATCGTTCCACATTCCCATTGCTACCCTTCCATATTCCCAATGTACTCACACTTCCTAAAGATATCTCTGTGCAAGGGTCTATCAAGTTCAGAACATTTATCCACCCTCAGACCATTAAGCTTCCTGAGCACCTTCTCAGTTGTAATTTTCACTGCACAAACTTCACTTCCCTGACACTCTTGAATGCCCAATATACTGCAGATGTCTTCCACTGTGAAGACTGATGCAAAATATGCATTCAGTTCCTCTGCCACCACTATATCTCTCATTACAATATCCCTAGCATAATTTTGTATTAGTCCTATATCTACCCTCAACTCTTTTTTTACCCTTTATATACTTAAAAAAGCTTTTAGTATGTTCTTTGATATTAGTTGCCAGCTTCCTTTCATAATTCATCTTTTCCTTCCCAATAACCTTCTGAGTTTCCTTCTACAAATTTTTAAAAGCTTCCCAATCCTCTATCTTCCCACTAGTTCTGGCTTCCTTGTATGCCTTCTCTTTTGCTTTTACTTTGGCTCTGACTTCACTTGTCAGCCACAGTAGTGTCATTCTTCCCTTTAAAAATTTCTTCTTATTTGGAATATATTTGTCTTGCACTTCCCTCATTTTTTTGCAGAAACTCCAGCCATTGCTGATCTGCTGTCTTCCTGCAAGTGTCCTTCTCCAGTCAACTTCGGCCCCTTCCCCTCTCATGCCATTGTAATTTCCTTTATTCCACTGAAATACCAACACATTGGATGTTATTTTTTCCCTCTCAAATTTCAATGTGAACTAGATCATATTGCGATCACCGTTCCCTATGGGTTCCTTAACCTTAAGCTCTCTTATCACCTCCGGATCATCGCACAACACCCAATACAGCACAGTCAATCCCCTAGTGGGCTCAACAATAAGCTGTTCTAAAAATCCATCAATTGGACATTCTTCAAATTCTCTCTCTTGAGGTCCATTTATTTTCCCAGAATGGAAATGTCAAATATTTGTGAGCAGGAAGCTATAAAGGAGATTTGTAATGCTATTTTCTTTTGCACAGAGAGTAGGATGTTCCTGAAATGAAAGTGGATACAATAATGACATTTAAGAGGCTTTTGGTAGGCATATGAACTGGACGGGTGTGGCAGGATGTAGATCACATGCAGGCTGATATGATTATTTTACGTTGGCATCATGGTTGGCATAGACATCACAGGCTGAAAGGGTTGTTCCTGTGTTGGACTGTTCTAGGTTACAACAATCTAAACCTGCAAAGTTTCAATATTTTTTTCCTGCAATTTTTGCAGCAGGTAACCCCAATAAGTGTGACCCTTCTTCAAGTTCTAGCCTTTACCCTCCTCACCGCCTGGAGGGATGCTGAAAGGGGTCATGATTACATTTAAGTGCAAACAGATATGACTATTTTTTTCTGTCGAAATGTTTACACAGAAGTTAATTATGCTATCCCCTTTATATTTATCTTTATCAGTGGGATTTCCATTAATGCAAGGAAATAGGAAACCACATGAGGTTTTAAAAAGTAATACGATGTGGAGAGTCATGGGACAGCTTCCTCTAATTCTCTCAATTGTTAACTTCATATCAGTTCTTATCAGGTACAGCTAATCATTATAATTACCCAATTATTTTCTTATAATCCTTTGTTGTTTTATAACATGAAATGGAATTGCAGTTTGCACTAGATTCATCTGTGTTGCCTGATACTTTAATCTCATGCCTGCTATTTAATTTTTTTCTTAATTTTCCTGCACAAACAACAAACAGAAACCCCCAAGGTGGCTCATAAAAAGGCCAGAAGGCTGCACTCTATTCTAAGTAAACACTAAGCAGAAGAAATGTTTTGCTGCAATGAGTTCATGCCTGAGGAGGTTTTCCCATTTTCATTATTAAAGATACCAAGAGTGAAAAGGGAAAAGTGGGGGAAATCAAACGGATTTTTTAAAAAAATTGTTAATAGCAATAAAATATTGTCACAATCTTCCTGTGAATCATTTATGCTCATAATGAACTGAAGTTCTGTGGCAGATTGTTTTCTATGGATCCAGTAGTCACAACCACCCAACTGTGAATTCCCATAGCTTTACTATTTAATGTCAAATGACCTTTCAATCCTCAAAGAAATACTTGATTTCAAACATTGTATTAAAATGTCTTATACAAACATTTCTTAAAAAAACCCTTAAAACCAAGCATTGCTGTATCCGCAAGTAATTTCAGACTTAGATGCAAGGCCACTGATTCAGAATTTTGGTCTACTGCTTGGCTTGTTGAAGATTGGTTTTTAAGATCTTAAACTTTTCACAAGGTAATGGAGCTTATCAAAATGCATTCAATATGGAAGGATGGCAAAGGACTTGGGGACATCATGAGCGGAGTTGAAGGGGAATGTTGCAGGAATCTGGGAATACTGAAGTCTGATTTTTCATGCAAGAAGTTAAAAATTACTAATAAGGTTAGCCCTTTCAAAAGTACTTGGATTAAGGTCAGGCGGATTTTAAAGTAAAGCAATCTTCTCACAGGACATTGGCTGCTTGAAAATATTTTTTGAGCTTTATTGTAATATTTTATAGCCATGGTGTCAGGGTTCCTCAATGCTAAGGAAATGTGACAGAAAAAAGAGATGAAAAGCTCTAGATCCATAAGTAAGAAGCTTCACAGCACTGATCATGAGTCAAGAGCAGCTGAAGGATTTCCTCTCAGCACAGCTAGTTGGCCAGTAAATCAACAGGACTTCAATCAGCTAGAAAGATGGGAAAAGCAATGACCAATGGAATTTAATTTGAGTGAATATAGGATGAGTCAAATAGCGAAGGGCATTGGGGAATGCTGATGAACAGAAGAATCTTGGGTACAACAACATGGATCCCTGGAAGTGGTAACACAGGTGGATAAAGTGGTGACAAAAGTAAATGTTCCAATCACAAACAAGCGGTGCTCTGCTGATGCAGGAAATCCAAGCAATGCACAAATGCTGAAGGAAGTCAGAAGGCCAGGCAGCATCTAAGTGACGAGTACAGTCAATATTTTGGGCTGCTGAAGGGTTTCAGCCCAAAACATTGACTGTATTCTTTCCTAGATGCTGCCTGGCCTGCTGAGCTCCTCCAGTATTTTGTGTGTGCTGCACAATGGTATATGGGACATTTTCTTTCCTTGGCCCTGGTGTAAAATTTAATGTCAGGGCTATTGTTTTGCAATGTTTTAAATATTGCATAGAGTGCAGTTCTGGTCACGATGCTGTTTTAAGGATGTGATTGCATAGGTGAGGGGGCAGAATGAATTCACCAGGAAATTGCCTGGGCTGGAGCATTTCAGTTATAAGAGATTGGACAGGCTTGTTATTTTTTTTTTCCCTTGGAATGAAGGAGCCTGAGTTGTATATAAAATTATTAGGGGGACAATTGGGGTGGATAGTAAGAATATTTATCGAGGGTAGCGTGAGTCTAGAAAGGGTTGCATGAAGAGATGGCAGAGGCTGATACTTTCATCAGACTTAAGCTCTGGACAAGAACTTGAATCACCAAAGCAGGGAATGTTACACTCCCAAGGTGGATAAACATAGCCAGCCACATTGGGTAGCAAGGATGTGTTTCAGTGTGTGCAACTTGATTCTCTCTGACTTACTGTTTGTCTCTCTGTCTTGCTTTTTTTCTGCTAACCTACAATCATATGCACGTGGTAGATACAATGACCTGATAGACAGCCAGCAATTAACCTGCAAATCAGGTGGGTTGTTAAGTAGAAAATCAGAAGAAATACTCAAAAGCACTCCTGTGGTCAACAGAATTGTCTCCTTTCAGGTTTTTTATCCAAACCTCCTCTGACCCAAACCAAGAGCATAGTGCTGGGAATATTGGGCTAAATTATATTTGTTAATGAATTTGTTCATTGGTCTTGTCATTTAATTCCAATAAAGCACCACTTGTACTAGATGAAGCTGTATTAGGATAATTGTGAAGCACAGATGTGTTGCTATATTAAAGACAGCCTATGCAATTAGTGCCAGTTGGAAAACATGAAAAGTACCTGCTGTTTCAACTTTGTTGTTTTAAATTAAGAGATCACCCACCAAATACAAAATAATTTCCGGAAGTGCATTCTCCCTTTGGGGAAAATATATTTCATAACACAACTTCTGTTAATGTAATATCTGCACTGCTACTCCCTGTGGCCAGTTTGTTTGCTTTTACCTTAATTAATACGAAAGTTTGAACTCCCTTGATGTGTGAGTTTAGAATTGATATGGAATGGAATGGTGAAAATATGACTCCTGAGCCCAGCTTTCACTTGTCAGACAATTTCCATTGATGAATTAAGATTCTGTAACAAAATGGAGTGTAACAAAATTCAGTGGCCAGAATCTAAAAGACGACATCCATCTGATGTTACGACGTGTAGCTGACTGCTCCAGAGTTAGATGCTGTAACGCGCCAGAATATGGATAGCTGCCCTGGCCCCTTTAAAGTTCCAGGCCCACCCCACTAATTGGCGGCCGTGTTTTGGCATCAAGAGATTTATATTTGAAGAACACCTGAAGTGAGTTTCCGTGCTCAGTCGTCAGCTGAGCCTTGTCTCACATTGAGTTTAGAACCCTGTCTTTGTTTCATTCTCGCTTCATGTCTCAGATACTCCAGCCTTTGTCCTGCCTGGGTTTCTCATCGCAGTGCAATTGAGCCTAAGATGGACTCAATGGTGCATCAGAGCCTCTTATCAGCAATTGCTAGCCACAGCAAGAAGATTTCCAGTCAGAACCGCCCATACCTGACCTCCAGTTTGCTATGCGCCAACTATCACAAATAAGATGTCAGAGCCACTTGACCCAGGAGAGATTCAGCGATGTCTTGGACTCTTGAAGCAGCTTCCACACTCAGTGTTCACTGGTGTTTGAACTCCAGCCGTCTGGTTCCCTATGGAGCATGGAAAGGTGGTCTTTGTGATTTCCCTCCTGACTGAGAGACCCTGGGCTTGGGCCACCATGCATGGGGAGCAGAGGCTGAAGACTTGTTCAGATTCAGAGGAATTCATGGACGCCATGAGAAGGCTGTTCCATCATCCCACTGGAACAAACAGAGCTGAAGACCGTCTGATGAAGGTGCATCAGGGTAGCGGGTCAGCAGCCGATGACACTATTGAGGTTTGGATCTTGGGCGAGAAGAGTAGCTGGAACAGGGAGGTTTTTGCTATTCTGTATTGCCACTGACTCCAAGGTGAACTAAGGATACCCTTGCCTTGGGTGAGCTGACAGATGGTGCAGGCTCTGATTAACCAGTCCATCTGCCTAGATAATCACCTGGTGGAGTGAGAGAGGGGCTACCTCAAGAGTCAAAGAGGGCTAGCCTGAGCCTAAGCCTGGCCTTAATGCATTGCAGTTCCACTTCCTGATGTCAGACAATGACCAGCCCTTTTCCTGCTCAGGACCCTGTCAATCCCATGCAAATCAGCCGATAAGAGGTCCTGGCGTCAGAGTCAAAGTTGCTGCTATTACTGCAGAGAAGTAGGCCACCTCTGGGCTGTCTGTCCGAAGCTCCAGCTGTCAGGAGGACTGCTAAGAATGTCCCATGTCGGGAGGGGGGAGGATTGCGACAGTAGCAGCCATGACTCCCACCCCTACTGACTCTGATGTCACACTGACGCTGGAGATCTCCTGGACAAGAACGGATAAGTGAAAGCCTTTGTGGACTCTGAAGCAGCCGGAATTTCCTGGACTTATCACCCTCAACATACCTCTGCAAGAGTTGAGCCAAACCATAGCAACAACTCGCTTGGATAGTCACCCTCCTGGTTCTGGGCAGATCCCGCAGCAGACATCAGTTTTGTAGATGAGGATATAGGAACATGTGGAGGAGATTTGCTTCTATATCATAGAATCCCCTCACATACCCCTGATCCTTGGGCACTCTTGGCTGTCCCAGCATGAACTGGAAGGAAGGGAGAGGATCATTGGCTGGTCCAGTCATTGCAAGAGGATATGCTTTCAGCTTAGTATTCTCCCGAAACCAGCAGCCGATGAGGAGGCAGACTTTTGTTTGGGGTACCTGGAGCCTTCGGAGGATGTAGTCCAGCCCCAAAGACAGAGAAGCTAGTTCCAACCGAGACTACCGTGCCAGTCCTGACCTCGTCTAGTTGGGGGTGCACTGGAACTAGAGAGAGAAGGCGTGTAGATCAGGAGCAAGCTAAAGAGATGCCCGAGCAGTCTGGAGGTCTAGCAGCCAGCCCGAAGGGATCTAGATGCCAGCTCCTGATTAAGGGAAAGGCTCCTAAACATAGAGCCTAGGCACAGAAGCACAAAAAACATTTGTAGTGGCTCTCTGCTATTGTCTGAGGATACGGATGAGGAATTAAACTCTGATTTTGTCTCTGTTTCAACTAAAGACTCTAGTGGACCTTTGGAGGAGTCTTTGAGGTCTCAGGAGTCACAGGAGTCATTTTTGGAGGGAGGTTCGGGGGTAGGTGCAAGAACCAAATTGGTTGGAATCCCTTTTATCTACAAGGATTTGGAAGAGGTCTTCTAACCGATGAAATATGGCAGCCCATTCTTTGTCTTTTTTGTTTCTTTTTTAGTTTAGTTTTTCTTAGTTTAGGGCTTTTTTTTCTCTCTTTTTATAAATATCTTTTTCATGGTTAATTACTAAGAGATTGGGAGGTTAAACTCCATTTGCTATTTGAAGTATGTGTTTTTACATGTTAACCATTATTAATGTAATCCCGATCTCTATGTACCATTATCAATATTGCTATGTTTATTAATTTGAAATTTAATAAAAAGATTGAAAAAGAAAGGATTTGGAAGAGGTCTTCAGAAAAGGAAAGGCTTTGACTCTTCCACTGCCTGATCCTGCATCTGTGCTATAGACCAGCTGCCTGGGACTTGTCTTCTGCAGGACTGATTATATGTGCTCTCAGGGCCAGAGAGAAGTGCGATGGAGGAGGACATAAAGGAAGTTCTTGCCATGGGATTCATTAGGCCCTCCACCTCACCAGCTGGTGCATGCTTCTCTTTTATACTTAAAGGGGATTGATCCAGTGGCTACACATTGATTATAGAAGGCTGAATTGAAAAACAGAGGAAAATCATTATCCCCTTCTGCTCATGAACACTGCCTTCAAGTTCCTCCAAGGGCAAGAGTATTCTCGAAGCTAGACCTGTGGAGTGTATCCAATCTGGTCCACATAAAGGAGGGCAATGAATGGAAAACTGCATTCAACACACTGACAGGGAACTATGAGTACCTGGACAAGCCCTTCGGCCTTATAAATGTACCAGCAGTTTTCTAGGTTTTTACATATAGCAGGATGATCTCCATATGTATGCCTTCATCTACTTGGATGACATCCTAACCTTCTCGATGAAGGAGCACAATGCGCACATCAGAGATAGCTTAAAGAGGCTTCTAAATCATGGACTTTATGGTCAAGATGGAGAAAAGTGAATTTCATGTAAATCACCATTTCATTAATGAACTTCATCATCTCGAATGGCAGTGTCACGGCTACTAAGACACAGGCAGTCAGAGACTGATCACAACTACCCATTAAGAAAAAAGTCCAATGATTCTTGGGATTTGCCAACTTTACAGAAAGCTCATCAGGAACTTCAGTTCAGTGGCAGCTTTGCTGATAGCACTATCTAAGAGATCCATTGGCCCATTTGTTTAGACTGCCAAAGCTGAGGCTGCTTTTGAAGAGCTCAAACAACGGATCACAACTGCTCCCATTCTGCTGTCACCTAACCTGGACCTTCGCATCATTGTGGAGGTGGAGGCCTCGGACATCAGAGTGGGTGCAGAGTTGTCTCAATGGACATCTTCAGGTATAGACTGCTCCTATGTGCGTTCTTCTCCAGGCAGCTAACTCCAGCAGAGAATTGGCGGATGAGCAGGTTAACTCTGGATGAATGGTGCCACTGTCTTGAGGGGGCCAAGAACCCTTTTATTATATGGACAGATGACAAGAATGTGGCTTATATTCAGGGGGAGAAAAGTCTGAATTCCTGACAGGCCAGAAGGTCTCTTTTCTTTAGCTGTTTCAATTTCATTCTGACTTGTCGACTGGGGTCAAAGAATCAGAAACTGGATGCCTTGTCTCGGTAGTCTGACGAATCTGAAAGCGAAGAGCAGCCTACTACCATGTTGCCCAAGCCAAGATGACAGCACCAATTCATTAGCGAATCGACGGACTTGTTCACAAGGACCAGATGCAAAGGGGAGATTCCCAAGAACAGCCCTCAGGGTCACTTGTTCATCCCAAATTCTGTCAGATCTCAGGTACTTCATTGGGAACACGCATCAAGAATGACAGCTCACCCAAGGATTGCCTGGATCCTCAAGTTCATCAAGAGAAGATACTGGTGGCCTGGAATAGTGAGAGAGGTCTGACAATACATGCAGGTATGTGAGGCATGCACCCACATTAAGGAGTCCTCCACTCAACCTCAAGGGCCCCTTCACCCTCTACCTGTTCCAAACAGACCAGGGGCGCACATCTCCATGGACTTTGTCATGGGTCTTCCACCTTCCAAGGTGAAGATCATCATCATGGTAAATGTAGATAGTTTTACGAAGGCATGCAAATTCATTGCCTTGGATAAACTACCATCTATGGCAGAGATGACTGAAATTGTTCTGCATCAGGTCTTCAGGATCCATTGATTTCTGGTGAACGTTTTGACAGATCACAGTCCTCAAGTTGCGTTATGTTTTTGGAGGGCATTCTGTACACTGATTGGGGCAACAGCAGGTCTTCTGGGTTTCACCTACAGTCCAAAGGCCAGACGGAGTGCATGAGCCAGGTTTATGGAATGATGCCTGGCCTCTGAGAAACCAGATGTGGGGTGTGACCATTTGGTGTGGGCAAGGGGCCCCCGCAGCACTTTACAGCACTCTGTACATGGGATGTCCTCATTTGAATGTCAATTTACGTATTCTCCACTACTCTTCCCTGAGCAGGAAGCTAAAGATTTTGTCTGACACCTTAAAGATAAATTGATGAGGGTAAGGGAAATTTTGTTGGCCTCTACATGGAAGACTAATTGCAGGAGAAGACAGGGAGCAGCTTTACAGCCTGCGCAACAGGTCTGGCAGTCTGCTCAGGATTTGCCTCTCCTGATGGAAGTTGGTTCCCATGTTCTTTGGACCCCTCAAGATTCTCAACAAAGTAAACTCAGTGGCTTCTACCTCGCAGATCCCCAAGACCCTCAAGGTCAATCCAAATGTACACATTTCCAATTTAAAATCTATAAACACCAGTCCTTTAGCCCCACCACCATCAGTCCTGCTACCACCCAGGTTTGTCGATGGGGAGCGGGTCTTCGCCGTAAAAAGAATTCTGAGTTCACAAATTGTTTGGAGGTTCCTCATGGACTGTGAGGGATTTGGACCTGAGGAACGGTGCTGGATTGCAGAACGGGACATCTTGGATCCGGCTCTGATCTATGATTACCACCATCATCTCTCTGAGCAGCCAGGGCCGTCAGGAGTTGGCTGTGGGTGTGGCGGGGGAGGGGGGGAGGTGCAGGAATCCTGCTACGACACACGCCGGGCTGCACCAGCCCCCGGGATTTAGACGCTCTAACTCTCTGGAATATGGACTGCTGGCACAGCCCCTTTAAAGATTCAGGTCCACCCGCTAACTGGCGGCCATGATTTGGCACCAAGATTTTAATACTTAAAAAGCACTCAAACAGAAGTTCGGTGCTCAATTGTCAGCTGAGCTTTGAATTCTCATCTAATATAGAACCCTGTCATCATTTCAGTTTTGTATCATGTCTTGATTCAAATGTCAGATACTCCAGCACTTGGGTCTTAACAATCCTCGCCTAGGTCTCGTCACAATTGACTTTGGAGTGTGACTTTGGCAGGAAGTGGTTTGAAATTTTACAGCCTAGTAGTCCCTTCCCAAGAGCAGGTTTTTGTGGGATTAATTTTTTGGAGTTTGGCGTTTGAGGGAGCTTGCTTGTGCAAAGTAACTGCTGAATTTGCTGTATTTCCTGTAAGACAACAGTAACTGCCTTGTAAAAACATTTCATTGATGGTAAAGCACTTTGTGGTATCCTGAAAAGGAAGAACTGAGTGATGCATAAATGCACATATTTCTTTTCTAGACACAATAGAAGTTTAAAATAGCAATGGCTATACCATGTACTTAAATCTCTGGTCCTAAGTTACTGTGCTGGTCCTCCTGCAAATTTGCTGTGGCTTCTTTTTCTTCCCTTCAGAATGTGGGCATAGTTGATCAGTCCAACAATTATCGTCCACCCTTAATGAGCTTTGAGCAGCTGCAGCTTCCACAACCTTTCTAGTGACGGTACTCCTACAGTACTGATGGGAAGGGAATTGCAGATGGAAAAAAAAATCAACTATGATTTTATTAAAAGCCAGAGCAGACATGAAGAGCCAAATGGTCTTCTCCTTATGTCCTTATTTCTTAAAAATGGATGTAGGTGAGAGGTGTCACAATACTGAATTTCATGACTTTGGCAAGTAATTAATCTCAAGGATAAAACAGAAAGAATTTAATGAGTACAGATCTCTTTCAGGGTTATTGAGCTGCAGAACAAGATAGCAACAGAGAAGAGAAGATAACAGAGGGATTTCAACTCAAGGCTGTAAATATTGAAATCAAGTTGTTTCTTAAGCAGGAGATGCTCAGTAAGTTCAAAGGTAATGGAAGAGATTTAAAAAAAAACTTTAAGTGCAATATACCACACCCCCCCACCACCCCGCCTGGGAATCTCTGGCCTGTGACTTCTCAGAATGGAAAAGGAGCACTTGAGATGGTGTTGTGAACATCGAGTACTTGTCTTGGGAGGACACAAAGGCTCTGTGTGAGTGCAGAAAGGGACATTCTACCTTACAAACCATCCATCAGCCTGAACACTCATTAGAAAGTCTGCTGTTCTTGAATTGGCTTCCTTGGCCACCACAGAAAGCACAAAGATAAAGTGCAAACAGATCTGAGAAGAAGGAAGTGAACGGGTAAATGGATTTGCAGAGGTAGTTTGAGCAATGCAAATCAGGATAGTGATGCTGCAGTCAAATTTGACACATCAAAGGCATTGATGAGGGTTTGAGTAGCTTTTCATCTTGACTGGGATAGAGTCAGGCCATTACTGAACTGAACAATCCCAGTGATTGTAAGTTTACATGCTCTGCAGCCTAACGGTGTGGGGGGTGGTGGTGGGGGGGGGGAGGTGTGGTTCAATAAGTTACTGTGAACAGTTTGATTCGATTTCAAACAATTACTAAAGAGAGAAATGATTTGGTAACTATTAAACAGTTTTTTATGAGGAGTGCCTCTTGAGGGGAATGGAACTCAACCAGGAATGCTCTTAGGCAAAAGGAAACAAATCGATCTTTTCCTTTACCTCATTTCAGTTGCTATTTCTGAGTTGACAATATTTCATTAATTTGGCTCTGCCAACACCAGTGTTTTACAGCAATCATAGCTGAGATCTGAACATCAAAGATCACTACAGTTTATCTGCATTTATGTTCTTAAGCAGATAAAAAAATCAAAAGTAACTATTAGAATTATATAAATATAAAAATCTAATCAAGGAAAAATTTGCAGCATTAAGTTTAGGCAGAAATGTTTGATAAACATGATGAAATGAACTATCCTCTCTTTGACACTGTCATTTACAATGAACATTCCTCATACAAGATGATGGAGTTATGAGCCATCTGCTACGTGTTTGAGTCTCGGTGTAGTAACATAAATTTTATTCATAATGTTTATTTTAGTGAAAATATACTCACATAAAGAATTGCTCCATTGTCTAGCATGGCACCTGCCACTGCTATCAATATGTAAATATCAAAACTGGTACTTTGTTAAAAGTCAAATATTAGATGAATTCAAGCTTCACCCTATCCAGAACAAATGAATCCATAGCAATGCTTTTAATCTGCTATATCAACATTGTGAAGCCAAAATGTGTGCAGAATAAAAAATAGCTAACCAGGAAGATTGTAAGCAGTGATGATATTATTTAGAAAATAAAGAATACATTAGCAACCACCTCCCCGGGCCTCCCACTCCCAATACAGCCAGGAGGAGATAAAAAGCAAATACACCTTGTAGAAGTGCAAAAACAATAGTATCGGAGTGGTGGAGGTTTATAACCACATTAATACGAAATGGAAGAAACAAGTGACTGAGGGAACTGAGCTCTAAATGCACACTCATGAAAATGTTTATCTTTTATCAGCAGGAAGCCAAACAACAGTGGAGAGGGGAATTTTAGGTTTAAATGTTCAGAAACGCAGCTGTATTAGGAAAGGAAGGAATTTCAGTAACAGTGCAGTTTAGTGGCAGTGAGCATCATTCAGAGATGTTCTGTGTAGAGTATTTCTATATATGGGAACACCATTATTGAACAACTGATATAATCACTCAGCCGTAGACAGTCTGGAGTGAGAGATTATTGTACATAGAGTGAGTATTGAACATTCAACCTTGTTAATAAAACACAATAATTCTTTAAAAATATCAGATTGTGCCAATTTGTGTATGTTAGCATGACATTACAGAAGACATAACAACATGATAGATCAATTTGCAAGAGAAGAAAATGCTTTATTATTATGAAAACACTTGCATGTTACACGAAACACCAAGACCGATCTCAGGTGGGTCTGAAGCTCAGCCTTATAGAAGCAGTCACAGTAAACTTCACTCTATGTAGGGTGTTGCAAGGGCATTGGCACTTGCTGGCCAAGGAGCTGTGAGAAATGCAGCACTGACAGCAGTGGCTTGCAATAGTCTGCAGGTTTCCCATGGGTTGAGGTAATGCAAGAGTCCCTTTCAGTAAATGCTATGTTAATGGCGTAGTAGGTCAAATATTGCGGCTACTGAATTTGCATCTATCTCTTATGTTTTTACATATTGAAGACAGTTTAATTTGCTTGTTCAGGGAATTAAAGCACATGGGCTTAATATACATAAGTGACTCATGTAAAATGTCTGCCATAATTTTATTGAATGGTGGAAAAGGAGAGAAGGGCCAAATGACCTCAAGCTGCTTCCAATTCTACACTGATGTGGGAGAAAGATTCCTATGTTTCCAGGTGACAGTTTCACTGTTAGTACCAGGAGATCAGATGATGAGATGGCCATTTTCTTTCTTTATACTGAAAAACTAGAATCTATGATCTATGCTGTCAAATACTGATAGATGATTAAAGCCGATGGTATCCTAGATAAATATGCTGAAAATAATAAAGTACTAATCAAAGCCAATTCAAGAGAAAGAAATTATCCTTTTCACAAAGCAGAGATTTAAAACACAATGGCCTATTTGCTAACAACTCAAAAAGTAAAGGTTATTTCTTATGCAGATGTGGTGTGCAGGTGTGCAAAAGAAACTGTAGGAGAACTTCCACTCTTTAATTTTACAAATGACAGAACGCTACAAATTCTGGACCTAAAATCAAAAGTACTGTGAGTGTGTGTGTGTGTGAGTGAGAGTGATTACGCATATTATGGCATTGAGGAAAATCTCATTACATTGCAGCTTTGCTGACTATCTTAACAAGGCCTGAAGAGATAGGTTGATTCGTGGATTGAAGGATGAAAGGATCCAATTAGAGCTACTTAGTAGGCCTGGACCTACTTTTGAGGAAACCTGTCAGATAATAACTTCAACGAAGATGTCAGCTGTAAATGTATTAATCTCAAAACAGTTAATGTTGTACATTGTCATAGAGCAATAGGCTAGATCACAGCATCTCACTAGAGTTAGGGACAAGAATCTCAAGATAATTTTGTGTGGGAATGCAATTGCAGACACTCAGATCAGTAATGCAATTTCAAATCAGTAATATTTTATAGATGCCAACTGAAGTAGTTTATAGGACACAGACCAAACGGAGATCTGGTATGATGATCCTAACCAACCCCAATGCATGGAAATTTATGAGAATTTTGAATAAACTAGCTTATTGTATGCACACACACACACCTACCAAATTCAAGATGTAAAAAACAGGTTTGATCAGAAGAAGCACATTGAGATGAAGATGAGGACTTTGATGGCTTTTCTATTCAGGCATTTGACTGTAGTTTTTCAGAAGAACACTTCCAAGGAAATGTGCAGTGTAATTGATGGTGCATTCTGAGGAGATCTTTCCAAGTATCAGGGCAAATGGAATGTTTAATGAGATTCAATGACCAATGCGCCTCACTTCTTATTATACTATTTCCTATGTTTTTATTGCAGAATGTGGCATTTAACAAAATGTTCAGCAATTATCTCTTTAAATGTTAGAGAAGATGTAAGGAGTAAAATGACCTACTCCTGCTCCTGGTTTGTATGCAGCAGCAAAATATTGTAATAGACAGGAGCAGATGGGGTAGGATTAGCTATAATTTTCAGCCAAGTCACGGTTTGAAGCTGGCAAAATTGTATCAAGATAACCTATGAGGAAATGATTCCAACAAGAGGATGAAAGACCGTAAGATGCATATCAGCAATGAATCTGCAGTTTCCTAATTGCATTCCATTAGGAGCCAGGCCATCCCTGGATCCATCTGTCTTAAGGTTAGGAGAGGATTTATGTTGTTCTCTCTAAAACATCTTCCTGAATGTTTTTGACAGAAGAACCTCATGACTTAACCACGAAATAACTAAAGACAGCAAGCATATGCCAGTTTACTGTCATATATACATGGTTTTCAGCCTACAAAAGGGAATGCACCAACTTTAATCAAGAGTCTAAAACCTGAGAATGTATCTGAACTGTGACTGTTTTCTGAATTGCTTATCACTTTCATTGGCTTTGACAACAATGTCAATGTCCAAATGATGCAAACTTAACTTGTCCGAACTTTTCTTTTAGGTGACCTACCCACTCCAGTTTCTGGTCCAGTCTTCTCAGAGCTGTTTCCAAGGCATTCAAGTTGTTCACCAGAGTACCCAATTCACTCTATATCTCCCAGATGTGCAATTTCCCAACATTCTATCATGTGTTTCTTCTATACTTTCTCAGCGAAAATGGAAAATTTCACATTTTCTCCATTTGTTCTTCAATTGCAATTATTACCTCTGGTGCATTCATCCAAGTAATTTATCTAATAGGATTGATGCTAGAGTGTCAACCTCGAGAGTTTACCTAAATTCTGTACAATTGTAGCTCCAGCATCATCCTGTTGGCACACAGCTCATTGCATCTTACCAATTAGAAAACCAAGCAAGTTTATTGAAAACACAGATAACTATATATTTTTTTCTTCAAATGAGTACTCTTATTTAGTGAGAGAGCAATATGCTATGCCTAATTTGCAACATGGTAATCATAGCTCTCTCTTGAAATTCATGGTGCCATTGAATGTTAGCACCACCTAAGGTAAGGTCACTTTCACTGGCTGTGATATGATTTAGAAAGCATCATATTTAGATTCATATTCATTTATTTATCATACAGTGAAATGTGTCATTTTCATTAACAATCAACACAACCGAAGGATGCAAGTGTTGCCATATATTCTGTCACTGACACAGCACATGTGCTATTTTCGCAGAACAGCACAAAAACAGCAAAAGAAGCTCTGTTCTCCCCTTGCCCCACCCACTGTCCTCCAACCCACTCAACCTTCATACACACTGTCCTCCAACCCCTCTCAGGGCTTTTGCAGCCTCTGGCCTCCAGCGAATTTGCAGATATTATGTCTTGAATGCAAACAGTTGAAGGTAAAGTTGTGTTGAGGTGGTACAATGGATTTCAGAACAGGATTTATGTTGAAACTAAATACAATATACTCTCATCAAGAAAAAGTTGAATTTTCCCAAATTCCTGAAGAATGTCAAAAGATACTCACAGTAGAGTTACTTAAAAGAAGGAAGCTTATGTCAGGTATCAAGTGCATTTAGGATATCCCCCGACAAACCCTCGCCCCAAAAAAATGAACATTGAATCAGATTGAGGTTTTCCTAAAATTAACATAACTAAAATAATTGAGATGATGAAATATTGGAATTAAGGGAAAATAAATCTGGTGAGTACCATTTAAGCTCATTACTAACTGTCCTTGGGAACATAATGATGTCACTGAGAATTTTGCATTTTCCCCAAAATACTGGACAATTTCCCAATGTTCTTTTAATCAAGGAAACATTAAATTGGAAAGCTGCAGGACAATGCCCTCAAAGCTACTGCTTAAAAATGAATGCACAATCAGACCACACAGGCAGTTGCTGGAAAATAATATTACAGTTTTATATGTATGAATCTAGCAGGACATATTCAGGAGAGTCTAATTTTGACAACTACTGTTCCACTTACTGCTCCAGAATGGTGTCTCTGATCCATGTGTCCATGGCAGCTGTCTGGGTTACATTGGTTATGTTGGCGAGGATGTTAAGTTACACAATTAATATTTGCTGGGAGTAGGCAGGACAGACAGATCATGATATCAGTAATGTACCCCACTGCCATTTTGCAGGATAACACGCCAACCAGTATCCTCTCTTATCCATCACATCACTTAACAATGGGATAGAACCTCTGCCAAGTGATTATTAATTATTTAGAAGATTCATTTATCTTTATAGCTCTTTGTGCAATTGGACAAGTGACAGTTGTTTTCTGCATCGCTCGAGGTTTCAGAAACTTGCAATGAAAGCTTTGTCAGGTGCCAAATGGTAATGGCATACCCTCCAGACAGGGCTTTGATTAGGTCATGATTGGGCAGAAGGTGTGCAGAACAAGACAAGTTGCTAGGGAAAAAAGGAAGAAGGGCCCTTAGCAGAACAGCAGTTGGACAAATTGTTCAGGAGCAGTTTTACCTTAGCAAGGGACAAGAAATTAACAAACATCTCCATTGTATTCTGCTGCTCATTCCAGTCATGAGAGACACTACAAAACAGGATGAAGACCACCTTGAAAGCATCTGTTAAAGAAATCATGGCAATGACCTTGTGTGCATCTAATCCCTGCCTGAGCGAAGATGGAAACACCCAGTAGCTTGTCACCCATTGTGGTCTAAGAGACATCACTAAGACTCTCCATTCAAGAGAACCAACTACATTTCATTTTCTTTTGCCAAGGACATACAAGAGAAGAGTTTGTGCAGGTTGTTAGGGCTGATGATTTTCCCAAGGGCCTGGATGCATGAACACTGTTTGTCAGGAGCAGCATTTCAATACTGCCCTTGACTGCAACTTCCAGATGCAGATTGTTTAAGTCATGCGGGTCAGACCCCAAAAGTCACTAGACAGTCCCAGCACTCTCAAAGTGCAACTATCATCAATGCTAGCAATATTTCAGCTAGCATGACAATGGAAGTGTGGCTTATATGAGATGCTGTTTAAAAGAAAAAGAGTGTCTTAGTTGAAACATACTTGTACAGGATCTTGAGCTGTCTTCACTGTCTGAATGAGGAGTGGATGATTCCTGTTGAAGTGGAGCTTAAACTGAATGTCACTGTTTAAAAATAACGAGCGTGAAGCAATTAAAAACAGGTATGAGGCATTTTTTTTCTCTTGGGTCATTAGTCTTTGGAACACTCTTCCTAAGAGAAAATTGGAGGTAAGCTCTTCATTATGCAAATACTAGATCCTTGACAAGTGATGAAAGGTTACTGCTGGCAAATGGAAGTGTGGATTTGGGGCTACCATCAGATCAGCCACGGGAATGAAATTCCAAGGTGAGTGGCCTACTCTTGCTTCTCATTTGTATATTCTTACAGCTTCTGGGCAACAGAGACTGTTTGTCCGTAGCATGGCTGCTGTTCCTGATGTCTGGCCCAAGACATTGCATAGAATGAAAGCCATGATGTCACAATAAGTATGAGTCCATTTGCATTTGAAATATGAGCTAATCTACTGGATTGCTGTAGAGGAATACTGCAGCACTGAACAAAATGTGTTGCAACAATCTCCTGTTCGATGTACACCTTCACCCTCATGAGGGGACACTCCTTGGCCTCAGATACAATAGGCTGCTGGTGAGGGAGAGAATGAGGATGAGGAGAACAGGAAGGTGGAGGCAACCAGCCCAACTCTTTGTTTAATTAAATTTTGTGTTAAAATATTAGTGTTATAATAATAAGGCAGCAAGACCTACCAGGATAAAGACTTTCCTCAAGCTCTTTCGCTTCAGCATGATAGCATAGGGAAGAATTGAAAAAAGAATTTTAATGGCTAGCCCAGATTTCAGCACAGTCTGTATATTATTTATTTCAGGGTTTATAAAGAATTTGTCTCATTCAAATTGATTCGGCAGCAATGAATCCTTATGCTAACATACAAATGAAGTGCCTTGTGTTAAATGCAAATGTTACTACTGGAAATTAAAATGATGGTTACTTCATTCAAAAATTAATGAATCAAGGGTAAAATGAATAAAGCTTTTTGAAAGCATGCATAATGTTCACCCATTTGTAATGTCAAAATTCACTTAGCAGTTACAGAAAGCACACTTAGCACCAGGCATTGAATGGGAATGAAAATGAGGTCTGGTGACACAATCAATCTGTGATGGATAACATTCAATGGAAATTTATGTAACCATTCTGGCAAAATGGACAGTTAATTGGTGATAGACAGGCTGAATCCTTTACAAAGATGATAACATCACAGGTTTAGGGATAGTCCTGCCAGTTCTAGTATGAAATTAACAACCTTTGCAGCAGTACGCCCATTAACATTAGTGACATGATCACTACCACAAAGAAACAAATATATTTTGACTATGTGAAGCCTATTACAAACATTAGCAATAAGAATCAAAATATATAAGTTTACACACAAACTGAAATCAGCAGTTTAACCAAAAGCAGCAAGTTAAAGTAACTACAGCACAAGAATCCATTGACACAAGCCTTGAATTAAAAGTATCTGATCATCTAATTATAAGAATTAGGACAGCAAGATGGTGACATAATACCAAGTGTAAAGCAAAAAGGATGTTTTAAAACACATACATACACGAACTGGAGTTTTCAGCTTTGATCTGTATCCTGTACTAACATTTCATTACTGTGACTGGTTCTATATTATTAAAGAAAGTCAGCACTGAAGAAATGGGTTCAAACACAATTACTAATCAAACAATATTGGAAAACTGAAAATGTACAGAGGGGTCTGAGATATCTTTCACTCTTTTAGAGAGGAATATTTCCTCGTACATTTTTTTTCATATTTCACCTCTGCCAATCAAAATGATGGCTGGTAACCATTTCCTTACCAAAGTAATGATGACATTTGAATCTGACAAGGGTGATAACAGAAAGCTACTAAATTATAATCAGCTCATAAAAGGATAATTTGATTTTAAGCAAGTCAGTTACTTATTCATTTCAATCTGGCAGGAAACAGAAGAGGAAAACAATTGTCTGGCTAGCTGTTGAAATTTTGGATTTGCTTCTGAAAATGTTGATTTTTTTTAGTGAATCAGACTGTAGCAAAAAGAAGCTTTTTTTGGGGGCTTGGCAGACAGCCAAATGCTATACACTGGTACTCTCCACTGTGTCATAAATTAGGTGAACCTGCGTTACAGCCAATAGGCCTGGGAGGAAATGAGTAAAAGAGTGTTGAGTAAGAAAATGACTGTCTCCAATTTTAACATGCAGAACCACAAAAATAAACCTCATTGTGTAACTGTAGGAATGACAATATTTTGTACGACTACCAGTACAGATAAAATAGGTACTTGGAATTGATTCATTGCTGCTGTCTGTGGAAAATTATTATTTTTAAAAAAATGTTAGATCACTCCTGCTCAATGTTGAAATGGTAAATAATTAAATAAAAATGCCTGGTTATTAGTTTCTTGACATATTAACAAATATCAATTTATTGAAAAGCACATATAATATTCAATATATATTTACTGTATATATAAACTAGTATACTAGAATTCTCCATAAGAGGTGAACAAGGACTATACAAAGGCTATTCAAGCCAATGGTAAATCCCAACGTCCATGCACCATATGAACTTCCTCCTATCTGTTTCAGAATAATGCTCAATTCTGCTCTCCCTCATAGGTTTATCTGGCTTCTCCCTCTGTTAATCCATGCTATTTGCCCGAACTGCTTATTTTGATAGGGAGTTCCATATTCTAATCACTAACTGGTTAGAATATTTTGCCTTGAATTTCCTGTTTTATGCTCCTAACTTCAGTCCCGCCTATTAGCAGAATGTCTTTCGCTTGAAGCCTTTACATAATCTGAAAGCCCCTCCACCAGACCATCTTGCAACCTCCTCTTTTCTATGGAATGCGTTACCATCCTATTCTAATTTCTCCAGTAGGTGTTATCTCAGAGGTCTGGTATCATATTGATAAATACAGCTATTGCTTGTTCTTCAGTTCCTCATTGTTCAGCTTATAGTAGGGCTCCAAAGCAATGCATTGTTCTTCTAAATAGCTTGGAAAATATCCTGTTTTGTATACTTCAATTCACCACATAGGATAAATGTACAAAAATACCAAGGAAATCACAAAACAATATTGCAAAATTTAAAAGATTGCGATCTGACTATAACATCCCCAACATGTTTTCTTTCCAAGAGAGAAAACACAATAAGCTGCAAAAGCCAGTGGCTCAGATGTCAACACTTGCATGCATCATACGTACATTGGTCTTAGGTCTGGAACAGTAGCAGATGGATTTTCTGTATCAGTTCCAAACAGCTTCATTCTTCTGTTGATGGGCCCGAGCTGAAAGAGTACTTGACAATGTAAAATGTCACAACACGTAGTCTTAAGCATTTATGTCAGATCAAAAAGACTGCACCAGGGGCGTGTTCCACTTGATTTTTGACCAAATTTTGTGCTGGAGGAAGAAACATTGTCCATCTTCATCAAGTTTTCATTCACTGAACTAAAATGAGATTGTAAGTGGCAATGGAAAGTCCATTTATTTTATCAGAAAAATTAAAAGAAATGTCAATATTATTACATAATAATTTGTTTGAAATTAGTCACTGATACATTAGAAATTTTTTCATTCCAGGAAAATGATGTACATTTTTTTATAATGTAGATTTGGAGGCAGAGGTTTGAACAAAGTAATTCATAGGATGTTGAAATCAAGCTTCCATCTGTGGAACTCTTCCATTCCAAACTGTTACTCTACTAGTGTTCAAGTTAATAACGTGCTCAAATTCTTCCTGTGCCAGGGAGTGAACAAAGTGACTTATTTTAAATTTGCAAAAGCAGATGAAACAGGGAAGTTGTACCCACCCACCTGGCTTCACCTATCACCTTCTAGCCAGTCCTCCTTCCCCTTTGCACCCCCCGCTTTATTATTCTGGCTTCTTCTCCCTTCCTTCTCAGTCTTTTAGAAGGTATTGGCCAGCAACATGACTGTTTGTTCATTTCCACAGATGCTGTCTGACCTGCTGAGTTCCTCCAGCATTTTGTGTCTTGAGCTATACTTAGGTGTTCATTGACAACCTACACCACAAGGGGCAAGAGATCAAACGGGTCTAATTCAATCGTGCACGACAATGAACGCAAGTAGTTTCGAGTAGAGTGTTTGACCTACTTGGTACCTACCACTGAATGACTGAGTTTCAATTGACATCTACACTTCTTGATTTTGGCTGAATCTGTCTTCAGTTTGTTTTATGATTATGGTAATATGTTTTTTATAGTTTACTGAAATATTCTTGTTGGCATGGCATTCTGGCTATTCTAGGTGCAATTCTAAATACCATAAAACCTAAAAAAAAGCAAAAAGATATCCAACATCATTGTGAAAAAATATAAAATCTATAATTTTATCCTGGGTTGGCAGTGCTGAATCTATACATTGTGGCCTTGTTTGACTGTCCCTCATTGAGATTGCTGCCATATAGTTACTGAATTTTAAATCATCTGGTAAAGGGTCTTGGTTTGAAACATTGAATATTTACCTCTTTCCATAGATGTTGCCTGATCTGCTTAGTTCCTGCAGCATTTATTGTTGATTTCTTGCATCTGCGGAATCTCTTGTGTTTATGAACTTTAAGCAATAATCCTAACCACGTTAGTAACTAGAAGAGCTCACTCTTGGTAATAATGGTGAAATAACCTTCATGATTCTTATTTAACACTGCACAGAAACAGGCTCTACAGCCTATAATAACGTCCCAAACTAATTACACTGATCCAATCAACCTGCACAGTGTCCACAATGCTCCATTCTCTGCACATTCATGGCCCCATCTAAGAACCTTTTAAATGCTTCCAGTACCATGTCTGGCACCCAGCACTCCCTGGGTAAAATACCAGCTCTGATTTAGAAAGAGTGCAGGAAAGGTTTACTGTAGTGTATTCAATATTTCTGTAATTTTTGAGTATTCTGTATATATATTGTTCGAGTGAGCATTTTTGTTTGTTTACGTAATTCATTATGTAAGAAGTACATGAGTGGCATATGTCAATATGCCTCCTTGTCATGTGTGAATGACTAAAAAAAGCAAAAGAAAAACGAAGTAGACAAATTTAAGATGGTGCTGGTGAAACACGGTGATGACCTATTGGCAGCAAACAAAACTTAACTACTTTATTAGTCACCCTTTTTATGGGAAATGATCACTTCAATCAATAGCCTACAACTTCTCATTTGGAGTTGAGCTTTTGAACCTCCTGAGGCCTACCTTCAGATGGAAATGGAAAAACAGTTCAAGGTGCTTGTCACGTTAAACATTCAAAGGCTTTTATCATGTTAGTAGGCTGGTTTTTGGAGTAGCATCTGCACCTGCACTATGGCAGAAAGCTATGGACCAAGTGCTGCAAAGTTGTCTGGGCACACTGTTTTACCTGGTGACAGCATTGTTAGTGGTTAGAATGACAAGGAACATCTCCAAAATCTTAAGACAGTGCTAACAAAATTAGAACATTATGGGCTCAGAGCATGACACAGCAAGTGTAAATTATTTAAACCAAGCATCACTTACTGTGATCATACCATTGATGCACAAGCATTACACAAATGCGCTGAGAAATTTCAAACAGTGGCGAATGCCCCAATGCTCCAAGTTGTGGTCCTTTTTAGGATTTATCAATCAGTATACCAGGTTCCAGCAGAACCTGGCTACTGTGCTCCACCCATTGAACTGATTAGTACAGATTGGAAAGAAATGGAAATGGGCAAAGCTGTGTGAGGTGGCTTTCCAGAAGGTAAAGAAAATGGTGATGTCAGACACTGCACTGAACATAATGATGCACATTGTCCAGTGAAGCTTGCCAGTGATGCCTCTCCCTATGGTACAAAGTGTAGTCATGTCACACCTTATGAGTGATGGAAATGAACACTCATAGTCCTTGCATCTTAGTCCTTTCTGCTGCAGAGAAAAATTATGCACAGATTGATGAAGAGGTCTTGAGTTTGGTTTGTGATGTAAAACATTTCAACCATTATTTTTATGGGAGAAAGTTTACCCTCAGTACAGATCATCAACCACTGGTGGCCATTTGCAATTCACAGAAGGAGTTCCACTGACAGCAGCAGCATGAATTCAGAGATGTGCTCTGTTTCTTGCAGGACAGCATTATAAGATCAAATTCAAAATGCCAACTAATCATGGAAAAGCTGATGGATTTTTCTGGTTACCCACAGGAAAGAAAATACCTGTAAAATTTGCAAAAAAGGATTTTCTGCTTGACATATTCCCCCATTACAAATCAAAAGTCTTCATATTACAGCAGAACTGATCCAAAGAGAAAACTGGAAAAGACCCCAAAATAGCTGGAATGTGCATTGGAAATTCAAGTTCTTTCATTTTTGCTATTCCCAGAATAAACTTGCCCTTGATAGTGGTTGCCTTATGGTTGTTATACCATCTAACCTGAGTTCTAATGTGTTGGAGGAGCTACCAGCCTATCATCTAGGTATAGTCACAATGAAGGCATTGGCTTAAAGCTTTGTGTGGTGGCCTGGGATATATCAGCAGATCAAGCAGTTTGACGTACACACTTCAGGATGCCAACACTTCTAGAAGATGCCAAGTGCAGTGCCTGTCCATCCCTGGAAATGGCCTCCATTGTCCTGGAAGAGGATTCATGTGGATTTTGCTGGATCATTCTTAGGGACAAATTTCTTGGTAGTAGTGGATGGAGCTACAAAGTGGCCAGAAGTGTTTCCAATAGTCTCTGCGACAGACTCGCACACTATTGATGAGTTTGAGAATTGAAGGACTGGTGTTACAGAACATTTAAACAGTGACAATGGACCACAGTCTGTTGTGGAATGGTTTCAATCATGCCTGAAAATGAGTGGTATAAGACACATTACATCTGCACCATAGTAGCCAGCTACAAGTGGTTTGGCAGAAAGGTTTGTCCAAGTCTAAAGAAAGCACTGTGAGCAATTTCAAAAGAAGACACTACACTGAACAGGAAGCTCACCAATTTCCTCTTTGCATATCGCAGTGCAGGATACTCTACAGCTCACCAGGTATGCTGTAGCTAGTTGATCCCTTGCGTTCAGACTTGCATCTCCTCAAACCCAACCTTAGAAGGAGCATGGAAAACAAACAGTTAAGATAGAATGTAAGCTCCTCAAATGAGAGGGTTCAATGTTTCACTCCTGATCAAGCAGCCCTGCTGATGGTCAAATGAAGGGACTTGGAAAGATTAAGGACAGAACTAGACCACTCTCCTACACAGTGGAGATTGTGTCTGATGTTATCTGGCGAGGACACAGTGATCGGTTGAGGAGAGCAGAAACAATAGTTAAAGAAGGAAGGTGTCCAGGCAAAACCTCTTTCTGCGTCCCAGTGTCAACTCCTAGAAACACCGTGGAGGAGCCCCCAGAACTTGAGACTGTTCACAGCCACAAGGATTTCCTGCTAAACTGCCAAGCCGATTGACACCCCTTGTCAGGAAAGACGTTATCCCACAAGAAGAAGAAAGCCTACACAACGATTAAGTTTTTAGGCCTGTATGGGTCAATTTTTACTGTGCTTTGAATATCAATATAGCAGTTATATATGTTTATATGCATGTGTGTATTTTATATATAACACACACACAATGGATATATAAGATGACTAGAGAGCAATAGGTTACATATTTAAGGTGAGATGCATTATATATTGAGTTGGAGTTCATAGCTGAGCAGGGAGGAGTGTAGCATATTCAATATTTCATTATTCAAAATTAAGTAATTTTTTTCTGTTTTTTTAAATACTTTACTATGGGTTATATGTAAGAAATACGTGAGTGGCATTTGTCATTACGCCACCATGTCATACGTGAGCAACTACTGAAAAAAATGGAAAGAAAAAGTAAGAAAAGTATCCTGGCTCCTGTGTTTTTCTTTCAATTAGTTTCGTGAGTTGCAAAACAAAGACGAGAGGCCCTTTGAACTTACCCTGCTCATTTTGAATGCATCCCCTCAAGCATTAGTTAAGGTCTGATGCTGTTCCTGTTGACTATGTGAAGAATCAAATGTTTTGGACATCAGGCAGAAAAATAAGTTGGAGCCATAGATGAAATCAGCGAGGATCTGATTAAAAGCCAGATCAGATTCAATAGACTGACGCATTTCTGCTCTTATTTTTTCATGTTCTTTTGGAAAATAAAAATGCCTGGATTGTTCCAGGCAAAAGCTAATGCTAAATATTTAACAGATTACTTAACTGCTGATTGCTGAAGTAATTGATAATGAACTTGACAACGAATTTCATCTCAAAGCAAACTTGTGAAGCTCATAATATGGGTATCTGAAGGAGAATGTTCATAAATCTGGGAGTGAAAAATTCAAAAAAACTACAGGTACAAGAAACATAGCACAAATCAACATGGATACAGGCCCTTCGGCCCAAACTATCCCTGCTGACTCTCTCCCATGCAAAGGCTATATAACGTTCACTTCCATTACTCATAAGATTTGACATGACCATACTTATACCATAAGACGAGAGGTCAGAGGCAAGCTTCACTGGACAGTGTGGATCATAATGTGTGAGTATAGTGCCTTACATCACCATTTCCTTTACCTTTTGGAAGTCCACCTCACACTGCTTTGTCCATTGCTATTTCTTCCCCATCTGTAGTAATCAGTACAAGAGGTGGTGCACAGTAGCCAGGTTTGGCTGGAACCTGTTATACCAATTGATAAATCCTAAAAAGGACCACAACTGTGACACATCCATTGACCTTGGCGCTTCCTCCACTGCTTGATTTTTCTTAGCACACTTGTGTAATGTATGTGCATTGATGCCGTGACAACAGTAAGTGATACTTGGTTTAAATAATTAACACTAGCTGGGTCGTGCTCTGAGACCATAACTTTCTAATCTTGTTAGCACTGTCTTTAAGATTTTGGAGATGTTCCTTGTCATCCTATCCAGTAACAATGTTGTCATCCAGGTTACACTGAGTGCCTGGACAACCTATGCAGCACCTGGTCCATAGCTTTTGGCCAGAGTGCAGAAGCAGATGCTACTCCAAAAATCAGCCAATTATAGCGATAAAGCCCTTTGTGAGTGCTTATGGTGAGAAACACTTTGGACTCTTCTTTCATCTCCATTTGAAGGTAGGCCTCAGCTGAGTCCAGTTTGCTGAAGAGTTTTTCTCCAGAAAGGTTTGCAAAGCTATCTTCTATCCTGGGCAGAGTATATTGATTTACTTTCATCACTAGGTTGATGGTGACCTTAAAAGCACGACAGATCCTGACAGAACCATTCTTCTTGGCTACTGAGAACATTTCCCATTCAACCTTGGAAATAATTTCTTCAGCCTGCAAACAATCTAGTACCTTATCACAGATGGTATAAGGAACTGGAATGGCTTTGTAAAAATTAGGGGTGGCATTTTCATTAAACACTATTTTACCTTTGATATGTTTGAGTTTTCCAGTGCCATCCTTGAACACTGCTGTAGCATTATTCAGTATCTTTCTTAATTTGCTTTCAGTTGACTCTATTGCGAGAGGTGTAGCATGCAAATTGAGGATGGATCTTCGGCTGAGTTGTAGTTATCTCAGCCAATCATGACTCTACACTGTAAGCTTTCCTATTTTTACCTCATGCAGTGGCATGCAAAAGTTTGGGCACCACTGGTCAAAACTTCTGTTACTGTGAATAGCTAAGCGAGTAAAAGATGACCTGATTTCCAAAAGGCATAAAGTTAAAGATGACACATTTCTTTAATACTTTAAGCAAGATTACTTTTTCATTTCCATCGTTTACAGTTTCAAAATAACAAAAAAGGAAAAGGACCCGAAGCAAAAGTTTGGGCACGCTGCATGGTCAGTACTTAGTCACACCCCCTTTGGCAAGTATCACAGCTTGTAAACGCTTTCTGTAGCCAGCTAAGAGAATTTCAATTCTTGTTTGGGGGAGTTTCACCCATTCTTCCTTGCAGAAGGCTTCTAGTTCTATCCACAGATTTTTGATGATGTTTGGATGGGGGGACTGTGAGGGTCATGGCAAAACCTTCAGCTTGTGCCTCTTGAGGTAGTTCATTGTGGATTTTGAGGTGTGTTTAGGATCATTATCCTGTTGTAGAAGCCATCCTCTTTTCATCTTCAGCATTTTACAGATGGTGTGATGTTTGCTTCCAGAATTTGCAGGTATTTAATTGAATTAATTCTTCCTTCTACCAGTGAAATGTTCCCTGTGCCACTGGCTGCAACACAAGCCCAAAGCATGATCAATCTACCCCTGTGCTTAACAGTTGAAGAGGAGTTCTTTTCATGAAATTCTGCACCCTTTTTCTCCAAACATACCTTTGCTCACTGCAGCTAAAAAGTTCTATTTTAACTTCATCAGTCCACAGGACTTGTTTCCAAAATGAATCAGGCTTGTTTAGACATTCCTTTGCAGACTTCTGAAGCTGAATTTTGTGGTGACAACGCAGGAAAGGTTTTCTTCTGATGACTCTTCCATGAAGGTCATACTTGCACAGGTGTTGCTGCACAATAGAACAGTGCACCACCACTCCCGAGTCTGCTAAATCTTCCTGAAGGTCTTTTGCAGACAAATGGGGGTTTTGATTTGCCTTTCTAGCAATCCTGCGAGCAGTTCTCTTGGAAAGTTTTCTTAGTCGTCCAGACCTCAACATGACCTCCACTGTTCCTGTTAACTGTTATTTCTTAATTACATTACGAACTGAGGAAACAGCTACCTGAAAACGCTTTGTTATCTTCTTATAGCCTTCTGCTGCTTTTTGGTAATCATTTATTTTAATTTTCAGTGTGCCAGGTAGCTGCTTAGAGGAGCCCATGGCTGCTGATTGTTGGGACAAGGTTTGAGGAGTCAGGGTAGTTATAAAGCTTTGAAATTTGCATCACCTGACCTTTCCTAATGATGACTGTGAACAAGCCATAGCTCTAACAAGCTAATTAAGGTCTGAGAACTTGGTAAAAGTTATCTGAGAGCTCAAATCTCTTGGGGTGCCCAAACTTTTGCATGGTGCTCCTTTCCTTCTTTTCACTCTAAAATCATGCAGAACAAAAATAATACACTAATCTTGCTTAAAATATTGAGAAGGATGTTTGATCTTTAACTTTATGACTTTTAGAGATCAGTTCATCTTCTACTCACTTAACTATTCACAGTAACAGAAATTTTGACCAAGTGTGCCCAAACTTTTGCATGCCGCTGTACAAGCCTATTGCGGCTTGTTGTTTACTGTATTTCACTGTTAGAAGTGTCATTACCAGGGTAGTTATCTTTTCTCCAGAATAAGTTCCTAGTTGGATATCTGCAGGCATCAGTTCACTATCTTTGAAATGCCATACAAACTCATTTTGTATTTTGTGAAATAGTTGAGTCAGGATCAAATTCCATTTTAATTAATTTACTATTCAGTTCTGGTGTAAGCCGTATTGCTTGTCTCCTGTTAGTTTTCACATTTTAAATCTTAATGCTGCCCAATCTTGTGTCATTAGATTTTTCATTAGCAGCTTGCAAGGTAGTGCTCTTCTCAAAACTGTGACTTGCCTTTTTTCTTTATCTCTTTCCTGTACAGACCATTTGTTTTTGTCTGTCTGACATGTTCTTTGTATAGGTCCAACTTTGTTGCATTTTATGTAAGTTTTGGCTTTAATCCTGCATTGGTCTGTGTATCTGAGTCTCTGCCACAACAATAACACAATCTGTACGGCCAGGACTGTGTCTACTTAGATGTTACAATTTTGTTCACACTCACTTTCATCCTGACTGCAATTCAATTGTTACAGTGATTTCAACTGATCTTTTAAATGTGAGTTTTGCCTCAGTTTGTAGCCATTTTTGAATGCTTTCTTGTAAGATTCCACAAACTAAACAACCTGTTAGTGTATCATTACTCCCATTGCTGAACTGACAAGCTCTGACAATCTCATCAATGGCTGAAATCGATTCCCCTTCCTTTTGATTCTGCCTATGAAACTCAAGGCATTCTACAATCAACAATGGTTTTGACTCTAAATGTTCCTGCATTACTTTCATGATCTCAGCAAAGCTCATTTTAGCTGGCTTGGTTGGAGCAGTCAAACTTCTATGCAAACTGTATGCTTTTCCATCTAATCCACTCAGCAAAACTTGTACTTGTTTCTCAATAGTTATTCTATTTGCTTTAAGGTACTGTTTAATCCACAGTGTAGATATTCCAGTTATGTCTTCAGCAATTGAACCTGCCTATCTTTCTGATGTAGCCAGCTATTTCTCTTTTTGTGTTATTTATGATTTTTATCAGCCAGTGCTCACTGCTTATGGACCCTCGAATTTGTCCGTTTTCTGCATATCTTTATTTTGAGCATCTTGTTTTGTAAAACCAATCAGAAGGAAAACAAGGGAATCCAGAAAGCGAGTCTAACTCATTTTTACTTTAAGTGAGGCACGCATGTATGGTGTAGTGGCATGATGATGTATGCCATTACTTTTACATATACCCTGCAATGCACTATGTAAACAATACAGAATACTTAATCAAACAATATATTTGCAAAATTACTTAAATTTTACTGAAATATGAAATACACAATATATATGCTCAATTGTGGGGAGGGCTTTACCTATGATGTACTGGGCAATTACTTTTTGTAGGATTTTCCTTTCCAGGCCAATATGATCCAATGAATATACTCTCCACCACATACCTGCAGAAGTTTGTCAAAGCTTTAGATGTTATGCTGAATCTTGGCAAACCTATAAGGATGTAGAGACACTGTGTAATGACATTTAAGTGCTACACCCAGGTTTGCTCATATCTGTGTCAATCATTTACCTATCAAAGAGTTTCTTAGCTTGTACTAATGTCCCTACTTCAAGCAATGTTCCCTCTAAGGTGTGTCCGTGTACAAAGTGCATGTGCACAAAGGGAATTTAAAATGCGCACAAAAGGTCATCACCTTCTACCTTGTTAGCACATTAAGTATATTTCATGATTGTACACAATCTCATTTCCTTTTCCAGTTTCTGATGCGGACAGTGTTGACAATGTGGAGTTTGTGAAGATTTGTCTGCAGATTTTAGGACTGGCTTATTTATACTGTTTTGATTGAAGAAATCTTTGATTCACTATGTCGAATTCCAAAGGAGCAAAGAGCATGAATCCCAAAAGAACTGCTAGTACATTTAAAGCAAAATGGTCTAATGACCATTTCAACAAACTTTAATAACGTGAAAAGATTGAAATTATTACATGCTGTCATATAGTATATGAGAACTAAGACCCATTAGACCATCATACATAGGTGAAGAGTTAGGCCATTCAATCCTGGATCCCACTCAGCCCCATAGATCTACCTTCTTGCCATAACCTTCGATGCCCTGACCAATCAGGAAACTATCAACTTTTGCATTAAGTATACCCATGTTCTTGGCTTCCACAGCTGTCTGTCGTAGAGCAGATTCACTACTCTCTCGCTAAAAAAATCCCCCTTAACTCTGTTCTATAGCATCGGCCCTCAATTTTGAGGCTGTTTACTTCTAGTTCTGGACACCCTCACCATAGGAAACATCCTCTCTACATCCATCTTATCTAGTCCTTTCAACATTCAGTAGTTTTCAATGAGGATCCCCAACTTTCTTATAAATTCCAAACGCTTCTCATATGTTAACTCCTTCATTCCCAGAATCAACTTCATGAATCTCCTCTGGACTCTCTCCAATATCACCACGTTTTCTGAGATATGGAGCCAAAACTGTTGACAATACTCCAAGTGTGGCTTGGTTAGTGTCTTATAAAGTGTCAGGGTTATTTCCTTACTTTTATATTCTATTCCCCTTGAAATAAATGGCAACATTGCATTTGCCTTCTTTACTAGACTCAACTTGTAAATTAACATTCTGGGAGTCTTGCACGAGGACTCCCAAGTCCCTCTGTACCTCTGATGATTGAATTTTCTCCCCATTTAGATAACAATCTGCACTATTGTTCCTTTTACCAAAATACATTACCATACATTTTCCAATGCTGTATTTCATCTGCCAATTTTTTGCCCCTTCTTTCAATTTTTAAGTCCTTCCTCAATCGCATTGCTTCCTCAGCACTACCTACCCCTTCACCTACCTTTGTATCATCTACAAACTTTGTCACAAAGCCATCAACTCCACTATCCAAATCATTGACAAACAATGTGAAAAGTAGCGGTCCCAATATTGACTCCTGAGGAACACTACTAGTCAATAGTAGCCAACCAGAAAAGGCCCCTTTTATTTCCACTCTCTGCCTCCTGATTGTGAGACATTTCTCTAGCCGTGCCAGCATCTTTCTTGTAATGCATGAGATTTTATCTCATTAAGCAGCTACATGTGTGGCACCTTATCAAATGTCTTTTGAAAATCCAAGTAAATGACATCCAATGCCTCTCCTTTGTCCATAAGACCATAACCATAAGATGTATAGGCAGAATTACGC
Source organism: Hypanus sabinus (assembly GCF_030144855.1). Taxonomy (NCBI): domain Eukaryota; kingdom Metazoa; phylum Chordata; class Chondrichthyes; order Myliobatiformes; family Dasyatidae; genus Hypanus; species Hypanus sabinus. The sequence continues at coordinate 61,357,715 of NC_082719.1, read as the reverse complement.
CATTTAGCTCTTTGAGTCTACTCTGCCATTTCATCATGGCTGCTCCTGGATCCCATTCAATCCCATCCACCTGCCTTGTCACCATATCCTTTGATGCCCTGAGTAATCAGGAATCTATCAACTTCAGCTTTGAATAAAACCACGGACACGGCCACTACCATAGTCAACAGCAAAGAGTTCCATAGATTCACCTCTCTTTGGCTAAAAAAAATCTTCCTTACCTTTGTTCTAAAAAGGTTCCTTCTAGTTCTGGATATCCCAACCAGAGGAATCATCCATTCTGCATCCACCTTACCTATTCCTTTCAACATTCCGTAGGTTCCAATGAGAACCTCATGCATTCTTCTAAATTCCATTGAGTAGAGGCCCTACGGTCCCAAATGCTCCTCACATGTTAACCCCTTCATTCCTGGAATCATCCTCATGAACCTCCTCTGGACTCTTTGCAATGACAATACATCCTTTCTGAGATAAGGGGCCCAAAGCTTTTGACAATATTCCAAGTGCGGTCTGACTAGTGTCTTATAAAGCTTCAGCATTATCTCCTTGGTTTTATATTCTAATCCCCTTGAAATAAATGGCAACATTGCACTTGCCTTCTTTACCACAGACTCAACCTGTGAATTAGCCATCAGGTAGTCTTTCACAAGAACTCCTAAGTCCCTTTGCACTTCTGACGTTTAAATTTTCTCCCAATTTAGACAATAGCCTGCATTATGTCTACCCTGCTTGCTACCTCCTCAAAGATCTCTAACAGATTTGTCAGGCAAGATTTGCCTTTATAGAAACCATACTGACTTTGGTTTATTTTATCATTAGTCTCATCCTTAATAATAGACTCCAACACATTCCCAAACACTGAGTTTAGGTTAACTGGCCTATAATTTCATTTATTTTGCTGTACTCCCTTCTTAAAAAGTGGAGTGACATTTGCAATATTCCAGTGTGATGCACCATCAATAACTCTCGGAGATGTGAGGCGAGATATAGGCGAGATATAGGCTTTTATTGGCTGGAAGAAAGAACAAACAGCAATTGACCACCACACTACATCCCAGAGACTGAGGCCGAGGCTGTGTCTCCAATTGCCTTTAATCTGGGGTCAGAGGGAGGAGCCACAGGAGCCGTCAGTGGTGGGGGGGGGGGCATGTCCAGACAGGTATATGTAGTTCACCACATAGTGCGCCGGAACCATGTCAGAATCAAGTGATTCTTGAAAGATAATAACCATTGAATCAGCAATCTTTTCATTTGCTATCTCTATTAATGTGTGATATTTCATTTCTTTTCAACAATGAATGTTAAATAGGACGGTAGTTTTTTATCCTTGGAATAACTTCAGATTTACTTCCACTTAAAAAATCAGTGTGCACATGTTGTAGTCACTGGGCAAAGAATTGCACAGCAAAAGGTTTTGGTGCACATTGGTCATTATAAATGAGAGGGAGCATTGACCTCAGGCACTTCCTCTGCCAGCTCATTTCATATATTTTCCATCCTTTGTGTGAAAACATTTCCCATCAAATCCTTTTTAAGATTTCCCCTCTCACCCTAAATTCATAATCCCTATGTTTGGACTCCTGTACCTTGGGAAAAAAGACTTGCCATCCACATTAGCTGTTACTCATAATTTAAAACTCTCATTCTCCTATATACCAAAGGATAAAGGCATAGCGTGACCAATCTCCGCCGATGATACAGGCTGTCTGGTCCCAGCAATGTTCTCATAAATCCACCCTTTCCAGTTTAACCACATCTCTCCTGTAAAAGTTTGACTTGAACTCAAATTACTCCAAGTGTGACCAAGCCAATGGCTTTTACAATGTAATAGCCTAACTCCTGTGCTCAGAGACTCGACTGATGAAAGCCACTATGCTAAATGCTTTTCTCGCCACTCTCTCTACCTGTGATGCCACTTCCAGCAAACTATGGACTTGTTCACCTAGGTTCCTCTGTTTCCATTCATGCCATATTTCCCTACCATTAAAAGTCAAAGCTGTTTTGACTTTCCAAAAAGTATCATATCACCCTTATATGTATTGAAATTAATTTGCCACTTCTTGGTGCACTTCCCTAACTGATTAAGATCAGCTGGAAGTCTGAAATAAGAACTTGCAGTGTTACACTGGAAAGCCTTTGTTTCATTCTTACTTGGGCCCTTCCCTTAACTTCATTCCCCTGTACATTGATGTAGGTGCTGCTTCATGAACTCAAACAGATTTCAGAAGTTTGGTTACATTTGCTGCTAATTTCCACCAGGCTCTGAATTTGAAATGTCTCATCTTTTATTCTTTTCTTTCTTTGCTGATCTCTGTCTCCATCTTTGTGGTTAGATACGTGATAAACATAGCCTCCCATAGTTACATGGAATATGGTGCACAAGAACAGGCTCTTCAGCCCACAATATTGTGATGAATTCGGTAAGCTAGCAACAGCTAATTAACCTAATCCCTTCTCATTGCACATGTTCCATATGTCTATTTTCCAGTTGAGAGCATCTTAAGCACCTCTGTCACTTCTGCCTCCCCCATTATCTGTCACTCTCGGTGTTTAAAAACATTTGTCCTGTACATCTCCTTTGAACCTTTCCTCTCTCACATTAAATGCTTGACTCCGGGTTTTGGACATATCAACACTAGGAGAAAGATACTAGCCATCTACTCTGTTGTATCTTTCATAATTTTATTAACTTCTGTCAAGTCTCCCCTTAGCCTCTTCTGCCCAATGAAAACAACCTCAGATTGTTCAATCTCTTCTTATAGCTTATACCTTCTAATCCAGGCAGCATCCTGGTAAACCTCTTCTGCATGTTCTCCAAAGCTGCAACATCCTTCCTATAATGGGACAACCGGAAATGAATGCAGTTTTCCATAAGTGGCCTGACCAGAGTTTTAAAAACTGTAACAAAATGTGCTGCTCCCATCCTGTCCCTATCAAGATGCAATTTCTTTCTCCCACTTCTTTTGTGTCTCCTTCATCCACTGATATTTAGACTCTCTACACAGGTGTGTTTTGGTTGTTTTCCTTCTTTCTGAAACAAGAGTTCCCCTTCACTAGTAGACAGAGACTTTGACTGCATCTCATATGTTTTATGCAGACAATAGACGATCTCTCATCCCTTTTCCTCTTAGGCAAAGCAAGAACATGCTTCCCCTTGTTCTTCCTCTCTATACTATCAGTCTTCACATTCAATGAATTTTAGAAAACCTACAACACAATACAGGCCCTTCAGCCCACAAAGCTGTGTTGAACATGTCCCTACCTTAGAAGTGCCTAGGGTTTACCCATGGCCCTCTACTTTTCTAAGCTCCATGTACCTATCCAGGAGTCTCATAAAAGACCCTATTGTTTCCAGCTCAACCATCACCGCCGGCAGCCCATTCCATGCACTCACCACTCTCTGCGTAAAAAATTACCCCTGACATCTCCTCTGTACCTCCTTCCAAGCACTTTAAACCTATGCCCTCTCGTGCTAGCCGCTTCAGCTCTGGGGAAAAGCCTCTGACTATCCACACAATCAATGCCTCTCATTAACTTGAACACCTCTATCAGGTCACCTCTCATCCTCTGTCACTTCAAGGAGAAAAGGCTGAGTCCATTCAACCTGTTCTCATATGGCATGCACCCAATCCAGGCAAGATCCTTGTAAATCTCCTCTGCACCCTTTTCTTTCACAATATCGGCCAGCTTCAATGAGATTTCATCACTGAACATATCTCTCCACTTTCAGTATTCCGAAGAGTCTGTAGCCTTTTCATTTCCCTAATCTGCTCTTCTAGCATCACCAATAGCTCCCTTTCTCACACAGACCCATGTGATCCAAGTCCTGTTTTTACACTTCTTCCCTCCCCAGCATCTGGGGACCCAAGCAGTCTTTCAGGGTGAAACAGTGGTTTGCCTGCCCCTCTTCCGATCTACCATAATACAATTGGTGTTCCCAAAGTGGCTTCCTCCGCATCAGAGAAAAGGAATGTAGATTGAATGAGCATTTTGCAAAGCACCTGCACTCAATCTGCAGGCCCGATCCTGCTTCTGTAGTCTGTCATTTTAGTTCTTCATCCTACTTTCACTCAGTACATGCGCTGTTAGAATAAGGCCCAACATAAACTTGAGGAACATCTCATTTTCCTTTTGGGAAGATGGCATTTTTAGGACCACAGTATCTAATTGAATAGATGCTGCTAACTGTTTTTCTCTGTTTGAAGAACTGGACAGTCCTACTGCAGGTTTACCATGTGTGACTTTGGCTCAGAGTTCCTGTCCCCAACAGTATGCATTTCCAACTCCACGCGTTTCCAACTCCACATCTCACAACATCTACATTCCTTTGTGTTTTCCCTTTTCTTCCTATCAACCAGATCAGCTTTGCAAAAGCTGATCAGCATGACAACTTTTAATATGTTCCCTATCCTATCCATTATTCTCCCTTTTTCTCCGCAACTTAAAGCTCACTTGTTTTTTCCCTGTTCTGTTAGAGTATCTTTGGCCTGAAATGTTACCCCTGTTTTCCTTCCACAGTCGTTGCCTGACATGCTGTTTCCATATCACCTGTTACTATTTTATATTTCTCAAAATTTAATTAAGTTTGCAATTTAATATGGGCATATTGCACTTCCTATAAAATGGAAGTTATTTATTATAAACACCATTGGACAACTTAGAAACAATTATTGACAAGCTACTTGTTGAGTATTCTTCATAAATTTTGCTCACATCTCTGATTTTTATAACAGGAAAACACTAGAATGTTGCTCAATTGGTATTCACTATGCTAAACTTGCACTTCGGCTGTGTGAGACATCACAATTCAGTCTAAATGTGTTCTTGGTTGCTTTGAGATCAGCTTGGGGAAACAATAGCTGATTGTACCCAGTCCTCATCACCACTTGAATCACAGACCAGCCACTGTGGCCCAAATGTTACCACGGTTTCACATCCTACAAGCTATTCAGATTACCTATGTCTTGTTAATAATATACTGACATTTCACTAACAGTGCAGAGCAGAAGCCAGTTGTGTACAATTAGTGTGCTATCATTTTGTGGAGAAGGTGAGCAGTGGAGATGATAATGATGTAAACAATTTTAAACAGCAGCAGCAGAATCCAAGTGAATTAATGGCTATATGGAAGGTTTATAACAATCACTTCAATAATGCTGATGATCTTAAGCAAAAAAAATAGTGCCACTTAAGCTGCTCATTGGAAGAGTCTGGCAGAGCTGATGTTTAATGCAATGTCACATCATATGACTGACAGATTTTTGACATTAAGCACTTCTGGCTTGCACTGCAAGTAATCCTAATGGTGTGTTTTCTTTTAACAGAAATACATCAGTTCCCTTTTAATGTGACCAAATGTTTAAAATGCTCTTTTCCCTGGTAAATATTTTCTTGAATGTCCTGAATTTTTATCTGCAAGCTTATTATGAGGACAGTGTGCAATATGCGTTGTATGAACAATTACACTGTTACATTCATTCTCATTCACTTTTGCCAGGCAAAAATATTCCCTTAGGTCTTAAATATTCAGCAAATATATAGCAGTGAAGTGAAAAATAAATTGACGAATACTTATTACTTTCTCTGATTACACAGGAAAATAATCTCTTGATATTTGAAGTCAAATAGAGACATTTCTTTAAATAGCTCGTTACTATAACCACTTGGACCCATGAAGTAAGCTGGCCACAGATATAACTGCCAGTTATTAAAACAGTGTTGAAATATCAGTTTAAGTGCATGATGTACTGTATTTCTTATTCTGTTTGACTCGGAATCAGACACAGGTATATTATCACTGTCTTATACAAAGTAAAATCTGTTGTTTTGCAGCAGCAGTACAGTGCAGTCAATTACAAGTTACAAAATAAATAATTTGTCCAAAAAATAATGAGATAGTGTTTAAGGGTTTGTGGACAATTTAGAAATTTAGAACAAGCTATTCATGAACTGTTGGGGATAGTTCTCCTTCCTGATGGTAGTAATGAGAAGAGGTATGTCCTTGAAGACGAGGGTCCTCAATAATGGAAGCCATGTTCTTGAGGCCCCAGTTCTTGAAGGTGTCCTTGATGGTTGGGAAGGTTGTGCCCATGATGAAGTTGGCTGAGTTTTCAACTCTCTGCAGTCCTCTGTAATCCTGAGCATTAAAAACTCCATATCAAACTGTGATGCAACCAGTCAGAATGCTCTTCACTGCACATCAAAATAAACTTGCAAGAGGTTTTGGTGACATATCAAATCCCCTCAAACTCAAAATGAAGTAGAGTCACTGCATTCTTCATAATAGGATCAATGCTTCTTACCTATGACAGATCTTCAGAGACACTGATACTCCAAATCTTAAGGCTGCTGGTGTGATCTTAAAGGTCATTGTGCAGAGTTAAAATCCATGATGTAGAGGTTATCATATTGACATAGATAGAATATTGATTGGCTAGTAGGAAATAGAGGGTATGTATAAATTGATCCTTTTGCCGTTGGCAATGTGTAAGAAAGGGCGCAATGGGTTTCTACTTTTAATAATTTATATAAATGATTTGAATGAGGACACCAAGGATATAGATGCTAAATTTGCTACTGACACATGATAGATGCAAAAGGAGGTTGTGAGAAGGACAGAAGGATACTGCAAAAGGATACAGATAAAGTGAATGGTGAAAGATTTGACATGTGGAGTATAATGAGGGAAATATGAACCTGCTGGGAGGAGGTTCCTTAAGGTTGTTATAGCCAGGAGTGGTAGTGGGAGCTCCTCTACCTATTAAACGTTCCCAATGGCATGCGTCTCAAATAGCCTCTGAAAGCCAAGTCAGAGCAGCCAATCAGCTTAGCTACAATTTCCAGTGGAGCCATTTCTACTGACAGGATAATGGACAAAGGCGGATCGCTGATGCCTTAAAAGCAGTCGCTTCGGGCAGATGTGGCTCATCAGCCATGGTTGGCAGCTCACCTAGGAGAAACAAACTCTGATCTCAAACCTCCGCTGCCTTGTGGCTGGATCTTCTACCGGGGAAGGCCTAATGGGAAAAATGGAGCTGAGGTCCTAAGGCAGTCCAACATTGAGTCCAATGCTGACTAGCAACTCCTGCGGTACTGCTGGTGCCAAACTGTATCAGTCTCTGCCACTCCTTTGAGTTCATCAGCTACATGGAGAGAGGGAGCCTGCTGCATTGGCAACAGCTTGCTCTCCGTATTGTGCTACCCTGTCTCACCTACCAGCTTGGATACAATGAAGATAGCCAGGACACAATATTTGTGGTTGACCCTGACTAATGGAGGGCCTCATGGTGGGAGGTATGGAAAAACAGCAGGTTTTTAGCATTATAGCAAGAATCATGGTACATAATTTCGCAAAAAGCTAAATATGGAAGTATAGCAAGGACAGAACATTATCATTTATTGTGAGGGGGATTGAATGAGAATGTAGGGAGTCATGCTTCAGTTATAAAGGACAGTGGTGAGAGATCATTTGGAGTAATGAACACAGTCTTGGTTCATTTTTCGAGGAAGGACGTTAAAGGTTGGAAGCAGCTCAGAGAAAGTTATTGACTGTGGTGGCTATTTTTCTTAAACTTAAGACATCTAGATGCACGATGCTCAAGCTGCTGGGAATAGGTTAACTGAAATCCATTGGTCGTCTCAGCAATAAGTGTGTGGGGGGCGGTTTGGGAGGGTCAGCTCACACAAAATTGAGTTTCAGGTCTTAGATCTCAATTAATCAGGAAAGGATTTCCGACATCATTCTTTCAGCTGGTTTTAATTTCTTCATATCATTTGGCTGTCTGGGATTTCTATAAAATTGTCTAGATTAATTTTGAAGTTGCTTAAGCATCCTTAGACAATGCTATACCCTTCTCTCAGTTCCTCTGTCTCCACTGCATTTGCTCTCAGGATGGGGCTTTCCATTCCAGAACTAACGGGATGTCCTTCTTCTTCGAAAAAAGGGGCTTTCCATAGAACCATAGAATATTACAGTACAAAAACAGGCCTTTTGGCCCTTCTTGGCTGTGCTGAACCATTTTTCTGCCTAGTCCCACTGACATGCACCTGGCCCATATCCCTCCATACACCTCTCATCCATGTACCTGTCCAAGTTTTTCTTAAATGTTAAAAGTGAGCCCGCATTTACCACTTCCTCTGGCAGCTCATTCCACACTCCCACCACTCTCTGTGTGAAGAAGCCCCCCCTAATGTTTCCTTTAAACTTTTTCCCCTTCACCCTTAACCCATGTCCTCTGTTTTTTTTTCTCCCCTAGCCTCAGTGGAAAAAGCCTGCTTGCATTCACTTTATCTACACCCATCATAATTTTATATAACTCTATTAAGTCTCCCCTCATTCTTCTCCGCTCCAGGGAATAAAGTCCTAACCTGTTCAACCTTTCTCTGTAAATCAGTTTCTCAAGTCCTGGCAACATCCTTGTAAACCTTCTCTGCACTCTTTCAACCTTATCAATATTCTTCCTGTAATTCGGTGACCAAAACTGCACACAATACTCCAAATTCGGCCTCCAATGCCTTATACTTAATACTTTGATTTATAAAGGCCAATGTAACAAAAGCTCTCTTTACTACCCTATCTACTTGTGATGCCACTTTTAGGGAACTTTGTATCTGTATTCCTGGATCCCTCTGTTCTATCGCCCTCCTCAGTGTCCTACCATTTACCTTGTATGTTCTACCTTGGTTTGTCCTTCTAAAGTGCAATACCTCATACTTGTCTGTATTAAACTCCATCTGCCATTTCTCAGCCCATTTTTCCAGCTGTTCCAGATCCCTCTGCAAGCTTTGAAAACCTTCCTCACTGTCCACTACACCTCCAATTTTTATATCATCAGCAAATTTGCTGATCTAATTTATCACATTATCATCCAGATCATTGATATAGATGACAAATAACAATGGAACCAGCACTGATCCCTGTGGCACATTAGTCACAGGCCTCCACTCAGTGAAGCAATCCTCCACTACCACTCTCTGGCTTCTCCCATTGAGCCAGTGTCTTATCCAATTTACTACCTCACCATGTACACCTAGCGACTGAATCTTCCTAACTAACCTCCCATGCAGGACCTTGTCAAAGGCCTTACTGAATGAAGTCCATGTAGAGAACATCCACTGCCTTCCCTTCATCCACTTTCCTTATAACCTCCTCAAAAATCTCTAATAGACTTGTTAAACATGACCTTCCATGCATAAGGCCATGTTCACTGTCCCTAATAATTCCCTGTCTATCTAAATACTTGTAGATCCTATCTCTTAGTACTCCTTCCAATAATTTACCTACTACCAACGTCAAACTTATCGGCCTATAATTTCCCAGATTACATTTAGAGCTTTTTTTAAACAACAGAATAACATGAACTACCCTCCAATCCTCCAGCACCTCACCCGTAGATATCGAAATTTTAAATATATCTGCCAGGGCCCCTGTAATTTCAACACTAGTCTCCTTCAAGGTCTGAGGGAATACCTTGTCAGGTCCTGGGGATTTATCTACTCTGTTTTGCCTCAAGATAGCAAGAACCTCCTCCTCTTCAATCTGTATAGGTTCCATGACCTCACTACCTGTTTGCTTTACTTCCTTTGACTCCATGCCAGTTTTGTTAGTAAATACAGATGCAAAAAAACCATTTCAGATCTCCCCCATTTCCTTTGGTTCCATACATAGCTGACCATTCTGATCTTCAAGAGGAACAACTTTATCCCTTACTATTCTTTTGCTCTTAATATACCTGTAGAAGCTGTTTGGATTATCCTTCACCTTGACTACTAAAGCTACCTCATGTCTTCTTTTAGCCCTCCTGATTTATTTCTTAAGTATTTTTTGCACCTTTAATACTTCTCAAGTACCTTATTTGCTCCACATTTTCTATACATGACATACATCTCTCTCTTCTTCTTTATCAGAGTTTCAATATCCCTAGAGAACCAAGGTTCCTTATCCTTATTCATTTTGCCTTTAATCCTGACAGGAACATACAGACTCTGCACTCTCAAAATTTCTCCTTTGAAGGCCTTCCACTTACCAACGGCATCCTTGCCAGTGAACAACCTGTCCCAATCCACGCTTTTTAGGTCCTTTCTCATTTCTTCAAATTTAGCCTTTTTCCAGTTTAGAACCTCAACCCAAGGACCAGATCTATCTTTATCCATGATCAAGTTGAAACTAATGGTGTTATGATCACTGGAACCAAAGTGTTCCCCTACAAACACTTCCGTCACCTGTCCGAACTCGTTTCCTAATAGGAGACCTAATATTGCATCCTCTCTAGTCAGTACCTCTATATATTGATTTGGAAAACTTTCCTGGATGCATTTTACAAACTCTAACCTGATTAGACCTTTAACAGTATGGGAGTCCCAATCAATACGTGGAAAATAAAAATCCCCTACTATCACAACTTTAAGTTTTCCGCAGTTGTCTGCTATCTCTCTGCAGATTTGCTCCTCCAATTCTTGCTGACTATTGGGTGGTCTATAATACAACCCCATTAATGTGGTCATACCTTTCCTGTTTCTCAGCTCCACCCATATAGCCTCGGTAGACAAGCTCTCTAATCTGTCCTGCCTGAGCACGGCTGTAGCATTTTCCCTGACTAGCAATGCCACCCACCCCCCACCCTTCATCCCTCTGCCTCTATCACGTCTGAAACAGTGGAACCCTGGAACATTAAGCTGCCAGTCCTGCCCCTCCTGTAGCCAAGTTTCAGTAATGGCAACAATGTTATAATTCCACATGTCAATCCACACCCTCCCCACAATACTCCTTGCATTGAAATAGACACAGCTCAGAAGATTATTACCACCACACACAACCCTTCTATTTGTGACTTTGCATGAACCTTTAACATCATTTATTTTCACCCCCACTCCACTATCTACTCTGACACACTGGTTCCCATCTGCCTGCAAATCTTGTTTAACCTCCCCCCCCCCCCCCAATAGCACTAACAAACCTCCCTGCAAGGATATTGGTCCCCCTGTGGTTCGGGTGTAACCTGTCTCTCTCGTACAGGTCCCTCCTGCCCCAGAAGAGGTCCCAATGATCCTGAAATCTGAAACTCTGCCCACTACATAAGTTCCTCAGCCATGTTTTCATCCTCCAGAACATCCTATTCTTAGCCACACTGGAACATGGCACAGGTAGCAATCCTGAGATTACCACCATTGAGGTCCTGCTTTTTAACTTCCTACCAAGTTCCCTGTACTCACTTTTCGGGACCTCCTCACTCTTTCTTCCTACGTCACTGGTACCGATGTGTACCATGACATCTGGCTGCTCACCCTCCCATTTCAGAATGCTGTGCACACGATCAGAGACATCCCTGTCCCTGGCACCCAGGAGGCAACAAACCATCCGGGAGTCTCTGTCATGACCATAGAACCTCCTGAATGTACCTCTAACTATCGAGTCCCCTATCACTACTCTCCTCTTCTTCCACCCTCCCTTCTGCACTGCAGAACCAGACTCAGTGCCAGAGATCCAGCTGCCGTAGCTTGTCCCAGAATCAGTGCTACCCTCACCTGGATCTCTTCCATTTCACCCACATCTGCACTCACCCCATCCTCCCACCAGGGATAGGGTTTCTCTTGTCCTCAGCTACCACCCCACTAGCCTCTGCACCCAACATATACTTCTCTATAACTTCAGTCATCTTCACCAGGATCGCACCGCCAAGCATATCTTTCCCTCCCCCCTCCCCCCTCCCGTTAACTGCTAGGATCGCTCCAAAGGCAAACCCCGCCCCCTCTTCTCCATTCGTCCCTCCCCACTGATCTCCCGCCTGGTACTTATCCTTGCAAGCAGAACAAGTACCACACCTGTCCATACACCTCCTTGCTCACTACCATTCAGGGCCACAAATAGTCCTTCCAGGTGAGGCAATACTTCACCTGTGAGTCTGTTAGGGTTATCTACTGTATCCGATGCTCCCGGTGTGGCCTCCTGTACATTGGTGAGACCCGATGTAGATTGGGAGACTGTTTCACTGAGCACTTGCACTCCATCTGCCAGAAAACGTCAGGTGTCCCAGCAGCCACCCATTTTAATTCTACTTCCCATTCCCATTCTGACATGTCAGTCCATGGCCTCCTCTGCTGCTGCAATGAGGCCACACTCGGGCTGGAGGAGCAACACTTTATTTTCCTTTTGGATAGCCTCCAACCTGATGACATGAACATTGATTTCTCAAGCTTCTGATAATTTTTTACCTGCCCATCACCTCCCTCTGGTGCTCTTCCCCTTAACTTACTTCCATAGTATTCTACCCTTTCCTATCAGATTCCCCCTTCTTTAGCCTTTTTCATCTCTTTCACCCATCAAATTCCCAGCTGCTTACTTCACCCCTCCCCAGGTCTCACCTACCACCTACCACCACGTACATCTCCTCCCTCCCCCATTCCTGATCTTTTTTACCCAATCCTGATGAAGGGTCTCATCCCAAAATGTTGATTGTTTACTATTATCCAGTGATGCTGCCTGGCCTGCTGAGTTCCTCAGCATTTTGTGTTTGTTGCTTGGATTTCCAGCATCTACAGGTTTTCTTGAGTTTATGATCCATAGGCCGTGTGGTGGTGTTGCAAACATACCAAGGCAGAAAATCAGTGAATCTCATAAAATAGTTAAGAATCTGATTGTGGGAGCTCTGTTGTAGGTTAGGGCCCACACTTGCATAAGCAAAAAGCCTCGGAACTGAATGGGACATGAGATTCGAGAGAGTCAATTAGTATTGATCGGTTGGTCAGACTGCCAAAGGGAGAGATTAAAGATCTCAGTAAACAATCCCGTCTGTTGATCGGCACAGGTCCTCAGAAATTGGCTGGGAATCCTGTCTGCAGAATGAAAGAACAGTAGGGTGGGGATGGAGCAAAGAACAGAGTTCAACTGCAAATTAATTTAAAACTCTTAATCCAAAGGTGATAAAAAAAACTCAGAGCAAAGGCCCAAGTACAGAATAGGAAGTATATTGCCTATTTAACAGAATTAGTCAATAGGAAATGTAAAATTAGCTCAAGGGTCAGATATTTGCAAGCTGGGCAGAAATTCTTCAGGTACATTCATGTTGCTGGAGAGTGAAAAGCAGGGAGAATGGGACAAGCACCAACATTGCTGGAAACAATCTTGCAACATGCAGACCTGCTAGCGTGACTGGGACTTGAAGAAACAGCAAGAAACTCCATGCAAAATTGTAGGATTTGGCAGTAACAATAAGCAGAGCAGGTATACACAATTATAAGGGTATAGATAGATGCAGGAAGATTGTTTCTGATGTTGGGGAAGTCCAGAACGAGGGGACACTGTTTAAGGATAAAGGGGAAGCCTTTTAGGACCGAGATGAGGAAAAACTTCTTCACACAGAGTGGTGAATCTGTGGAATGCTCTGCCGCAGGAAACAGTTGAGGCTGGTTCATTGGCTATATTTAAGAGGAAGTTAGATATGGCCCTTGTGGCTAAAGAAATCGGGGTATGGAGAAAAAGCAGGTACAGGGTGCTGAGCTGGATGATCAGCCATGATCATACTGAATGGCGGTGCAGGCTCGAAGGACCGAATGGCCTACTTCGGCACCTATATTCTATGTTTCTATGTAAATGCAAGCAGGCTTTCTCCACTGAAGTTGGGTAAAGGGTGAAAGGTGAAAAGTTTAAAGGAAACATGAGGGGAAACTTCTTCACTCAGAGGGCTGTGAGATGTGAAATGAGCTGCAGCACAAGTGTTGCATGCAAGCTCAACTTCAACATTTAAGCAAAGTTTGGATAGGTACATGGATGGTAGGGCTATGGTTCCAGTGCAGGTCGATGGAAGTAGGCAGTTTAAATGGTTTGGCACAGACTAGATGGGCTGAAGGCCTGTTTCTGTGCTGTACTTCTGTATTACTCTATGGCGCTATAACTATGAAATCAGGAGCATAGAACTAGTGGTAATCACAGCATATCGGGTTACCTGCTTTAAGACTGAGCAGAGGAACAATTTCTCATTTGTATTGTTCTGCATCTTCACAGCTTTTTTTTCATATCAGTATCAATATATCAGGTTTCAATACTTGACCAGCAGTTCCCCATGAAACACTAAAAAATAAGTGAAATTTTAAAGATAAAAATTAATTTAGAATTGTGGTGTATCATTCTTTCAGAATTTATTTAATGCTGGTTTTAAATTTTATTTTTATTTTTTTTAAAATATAAATAAAACACTTAGTTGCTTTTCATTTATCTCTTGCTTTTTTCTCAATTCCATCTTTCCTATTATTTATTTTGATCTTTGTAAACTATTTGCCATTGAATAAATAGCTATAGTTCCTGGTTTAATTTCTGCATGTGTCAGTAAGGATTGCTAAATCAGGTTGTGTGAAGAGTCATACCATGCTTTGGCTTGTCTAATTACACATGTGAAGAGTAACATACTGGAGAAATGTTTAGGAATTTGACAAGAAAAGTTTGATCTTATCTGATAATATTAAGCAGGATGATATCATTGGCAATACGTTTGTTACCCCTTCTGATTTTTGATTGCATTAGTTTATTTTTCATAGGCAGGTCCTCAAAATTGAAGGTGACTTGTTACCTCTCTGGTTTTGTAGGTTCCAGGGTGGCTAAAGAGGCCAATGTGGGAATAACCAATGTAATGAGATGAGAAGACCTTGGCAGGGTGGACAGGTAGGCAGATTTCAAGGTGGTGGACTCTTTCTGTTGCATGCACAGGGTTTCAATGTACTCCTAATACATGGATTTAAGGTTCCCTGTGCCATCCCAAGTGGCCACCTCTACCTGGATTAGTCATGGGCTGTAGTCATGGGAGTGAGTGGTAATATTGCACCTCTTTAACAAACATTTCAGTGCATCTTGGATTTTTTTTCTATCTCCACAGGGCTTGAAAAGGAGTACCTTTGTGAGTCCAATATCAAGATTATGAAGATAAAAATAAAGATTAGCTTTATTTGTCATATGTACATCAAAGCATTGAAACCCACCATGAAGTATGTTGTTTGTGTCAAAACCAATCAGCAAGGATTGTGCTGCGGACAGCCTACAAGTTTTGCCACGCTTCCAGCGCAGGAATCACATGCCTGCCACTCATTGACCCTCATTGGAAGCCTTTGAAATGTGGGAAGAAACCAGAGCACCTTCAGGAAACAGTCACAGTCAGGGGGAAAATATACAAACTCCTTGTGGACAATCAGTGATTGCTAGTGTTGTAACGCAATCACACTAACTGCTACACTACCCTGCATACGAAACTGTTTGGCAGTAACTAAGGACTCCGTGATTGGACTATTGACCGGTGAAGTGAGCACTGATTGGTTCGCATATCCTTTCAGAGCACTTGGAGGATCTTGTGGAGATAGGATTGGTGGTATATTTACAGGATGTTTAGATGCCTGCTGGAGTTAGTCCAGCTCTCAGAATACTTCAGTTTCCTGTTTATCTATAGGATGCAATAAAGTTGAAATTACCCACAATTAATGCAATAAAAATAAAGATCAGCTGGTCTTATTCCAGGCTGTGTACTGTGCAGAACATTTACCTATCAAGTGACAAGTTGGAAATAAATGAAGAACTGAGCCCAGATGGAAGCTTGTCCATTATGCTATGAATTTACCAAAGAGAAAGCAGACATACTGTAATTTCCTCTTTATTCCCTTATGAATATGATTACTGCTGTTCAGAAGCATAGCATCATTCCCGCAGAGACATCATTCAGACACATGAGAACCTTTAATCCTAAAATAGCCAACAATCTTGAATCAGGAAAAGGTACCAAAATATTTAAATAATTGGTCACTGAACTTACAATACAGCTTCTGAATCTTAATAAACATGGGATTACACAGCTTTAAATCAAAGAGAGTTTATGGCACATTATTTTATGGATCTCTACTGCTTCATTTTGGTAATTAAACAACAGTAAAGCAAAAGTGATGCTGGGTAATGTATATTGGACAGTAATTTGAAGATGCTTCCCATAGAATTGCTGCTGTTACCTATCTCAGCTGTAGAAGTCACAAGCCAAGGAAGCATAGATTAGCAGTACAGGTATTAGAACTGCTTCCTTACCACTCGAGTGACTTGGGTTCAATTCCATCCTCCAGCATTGTGTGTGTGGAGTTTGCAAGTGACCTCTTGGGTTTCCTCTGGATGTCCGAGGTTTCTTTCCATATCCTAAAGACACTGGTGAGTTCACTGTAATATGCCCCTAGTGCAGGGGTGGCAAACCTTTTTCAGACTGTGTGGCCAAATTGTTCAAAGTCTTCTAAAAAATTCTCTCATGTGCCATGGTAATTTTGCGCAGAGATTATCATTGATTAATGAATTAGTATAACAGAAACAGATTGAAATAAATGAAGCATTTTAGAAAGCCTGTTAAAATCATTAATATTAATCTTTTCAAAAGACCATTACATTATTTCTGAACAGTATTGTTATTGTAACCATTTACTATCCAAGTACTGATGTGCACACCAGGTCTGTAAGGAGTTCAAACTGCTCATCCAACGTCACACATGCTTGCTTCTCAGACCAGTCTGAGAAGTTTCCTGTGAAAATATTTCACTCTTCTTATGTTGTAGAAAAATAATTCCCTACTTCATTTGATAGTAACGGTAATCATTATGTATCCTCTTATTGTGGGGTTCAGAGATATTAGGAGTTGCATCGCATGCCGCATGCAAAAAGAATTCTTGCGGGTGCCTTAGGCATGCGTACAATAGGCTTCATTCATCACCCCTATGTGTAGTTGATTAGTGGATTATGGGGAATATTGATAGGGATGGTGAAAATGAAATTGGATACTTAGAACATGGAACAGTACAGCACAGTGTAGGCCTTTCAACCATGATGTTGTGCCAACCTTTTAACCCACTCCATAATCCATCTAATTCTTCCTTCCTACATAGCACATAACTCACCATTTTTCTTTCCTCCCTGTGCCTATCTATGAGTCTCTAAAATATCCCTAATATATCAGCCTCAACCACCATTACTGGCAATGTGTCCTAGGCACTTCCCACTCTATGTGTAAAAGTCACTCTCCAATATCTCCCTTAAACCTTCCTTCACTCGCCTTAAAAGGATGTCCATTGCCACTGTTACCTTGGGAAAAAGGCACTGGGTAACAATTCCATCTATGCTTCTTATATACACTACCAAGAGTCCTCTCATACTCCTTCACCCCTAAGAGAAAAGCTCTTGCTCAATCAATTTCCTCATAAGACATGTTCTCTAATTCTGGCAGCATCCTGGTGGGTTTCCTCAGCTCCCTCTAATGCTCCACATACTTCCTACAATGAGGTAACCAGATCTGAACAAAATACTCCAAATGTGGTCTAACCAGAGTTTGATAGAGGTGTAACATTATATTATGGCTCTTGAACTCAATCCCCTGGCTAATGAAGCCAACACACCTTATGCCTTCTTAACCATACTCTCAATTTGCATGGCAACTTTGAGGGATTGATGTATTTGGACCCCAAGATCCCTTTGTTCCTCCAGAGTGCTATGGATTCTGCCATAAACCTTATATTTGCCTTCAAGTCCAACCTTTGAAAGTGTAGCACTTCATTCTTTCCAGATTAAACTCAATAATCCAATTCTCAGCCCAGCTCTGCATATGGTTTATGTCCTGTTGAAACCTAAGACAATCTTCTACATTAGTCACAACATTTCAGCTTTGGTGTCATCTTCAAACTTACTAACTCACCTTTCAACTTCCTCATCCAAGTCATTTATAAAAATGACGGGGAGTAGGGGTCCTGGAACAGATCCCTGCAGAACACCACCAGTCACTGACCTCCAGGCAGAATGTGCTCCATCTACTACTACCAGCATCTGTCTTCTATGGGCCTACCAATTCTGAATCCTGTGCCTCTGGACTTCCTGGATGATCTTTCCTTGGGGAGCCTTGTCAAATGCCTTAATGAAATCCATGTCCTTAATGCTCTACCTTCATCAATTTGCTTTATTACTTCCTTGAGAACTTCTATCAGGCTTGTGAAATGCAACCTGCCTCTCACATAGCCATGCTGACAATCCTTATTAAGACCATGCCTCTCCAAATATTGCCACAGTAGGTCAATGGCAGATACATTCTCAATGGCTCTCCACATGGCTTTTGACCACCTGGACAACACAAACACCTATTTCAGGATGCTGTGCATCGACTAAAGCTCAGCATTTAACACCATCATTCCCACAATCCTGATCGAGAAGTTGCAGAACCTGGGCCTCTATACCTTCATCTGCAATTGGATCCTTGACTTCCTAATCAGAAGACCACGCAATCTGTGCAGATTGGTGATAACACATATTCCTCATTGATGATCAATACTGGCGTACCTCAGGGGTGTGTGCTTAGCCCACTGCTCTACTCTCTATATACACTTGACTGTGTGGCTAGGCATACCTCAGATACCATATATAAATCTGCTGCTGATACAACCATTTTTGGTAAAATCTCAGGTGGTGACGAGAGGGTGTACAGGAATGAGATATGCCAACTAGAGTGGTGCCGCAGCAACAACCTGGCTCTCAATGTCAGTAAGATGAAAGAGCTGACTGTGGACTTCAGGAAGGGCAAGATGAAGAAACACATACCAATCCTCATAGAGGGGTCAGAACTGGAGAGAGTGAGCAGTTTCAAGTTCCTGGGCATCAAGATCTCTGAAGATTTAATCTGGTCCCAACATATCGATGTAGTTATAAAGAATGCAAGACAGCGGCTATACTTTATTCAGAGTTTGAAGAGATTTGGCATATCAACAAATACACTCAAAAACTCCAATAGATGTACTGTGGAGAACATTCTGACAGGCTGCATCACTGTCTGGTATGGGGGGGGGGGTGCTACTGCACAGGACTGTAAGAAGTGCAGAGGGTTGTAAATTCAGTCAGCTCTGTCTTGGGTATTATCCTATAAAGTACCCAGGACATCTTCAGCGAGTGGTGTCTCAGAAAGGCAGCATCTTTATTAAGGACCTCCAGTGCCCAGGGCATGCCCTTTTTTCTCACTGTTACCATCAGGTAGGAGGTACAGAAACTTGAAGGCACACACTCAGCGATTCAGTAACAGCTTCTTCCCTTCTGCTATCTGACTCCAAAATGGGCATTGAACCCTTGGACATGACCTCATTTTTGTTAATATACAGTGTTTCTGGTTTTTTTTGCATGTTTTTAATCTATTCTATATATGCATACTATAATTGATTTACTTAATTTTTTTCTCTCTCTGCTATATTATGTATTGCATTGAACTGCTGCTGCTAAGTTAACAAAATTTCACATCACATGCCAGTGATAATAAACCTGATTCTGATTCAAGTGCTTGTAAATCCTGTTCCTATGAATCCTCTCCATTAGTTTGCCCACCACTGTAGAAAGACCTATTGGTCTGTAATTCTCTGAATATTTCAGTGTTTGACTCAAAATGCCAGTAATTCCTTTCTTCTTACAGATGCTGCTCAACCCATTGAGTTCTTCCAACAGATAGTTCATCATTCCAGATTCCAGTATTTGAGATCTCTTACATCTCCATTGTGAATGGGTGCTTGATGGTCAGCATGAGCTCAATGGGCTGATGCATCTGTTTCTGTGTTGTGTGACTGTTCCTCTACACTAACAGTTGTGGAAGCATTGATAAACACAGGTTAAATTATGAGGTACAAATTCTATCACTTAGTAGAATAACTTTTGTCAGTGGACAATGTGCTGGCAAAGTCCGTTCTGATTTGTGATAAGTATCCTTAGTTGAAGGAGAAGAAAAGGTATTGAGGAATCAGGGGCATGCACCTGCTTGCTGGTGAGTTTTCAATTGTTCATCATTACTCAAAGGTGTTGCTTCTATCTGATTGATTGTGACATCAATCTTCCTCCAAAATTTCATTACAATGCTTCCTCCTGTTATTCCCATCCTGGTTGTCATTCTCAGACCAGCCTTTTCCCCCCATCATCTCCCTTACTCCTGATCTGCTCTTCAACTCATACCTTCCACTGTCACCCCATCCACACCTATCTCCTGAACATTTCCACAAGCCTCTGGCTCCTCCCTCCTCTTTCCATTGTCTCTTGTCTTATTCCCTAATTTCTACACGAGAGGTTGGCAACCTTTTTGCCTATGTGGGCTGGATCGTGTATTAATGAGCCAGATAAATGCCATAAAAAACTTGAAATATGGGAATTATCTATATTTATATTCAAATTCATCTAGTTATGTTTTGCCTCAAATTAATGAATAATGCATGCTAGAAAATTTTTTGTGCTTAAGGTTGCCTACCCCTGTTCTACACTATAATCTTGTCCAGCTTCACCTCCCCCCACATCTCATTTTGCAGTCTTTCCACCATCTTCTCTCCTACCTTTGATCTATTGTCAAAAATACTTCCTCCAGGATCTTTAATATTTCCAATTCAGGCTATGATGGAAGAATTACCACTGTGCACATGTGCATCTCTGGTGCTTGTTCCACCATGAAAAGCTGACCCCTTTTAAACGATGGAACCCATTCAAGAGTGGAACAAGTAACAGCTCTTGTATCTTGATGAGATATCCAATAACAAATGTAAGAGATTTTGGACAGTAAGCAACAAGTGAGTTCAGGACTGTGGAATTCAATACAAGGATTAGTGTTTGTGTTAGAAGTATCATTAACATTCAAGGTTAGATTGAAAGAGAAAGGAATAATAAACACGAAATAAGGTGGTTTGTTCAATTTCTGTTATACTTGTGGATGCAGAGTTAACCAGGTGGACTGAGTGGCTTGTCAATGTCCTGTCAAATTTAGCTTTTTCTGTGAAATGTGGGACGCCATGATCTACTGTTCTCATTCATTTCCAATGACAAGGGTATTCATTTGATATCAAATGTCATTCAAAGAGTGTTACACATCACATTATTCTTAAGGTCATAATGTCATAAGTAATCTCATGATTGTACACTTCAAAAAATTGTACAAGTTGGCATGGAACACAAATGCATATTTCTGTAATGAATCAAATAATCCAGGTAACTTTTGAAGCAGCATTTCTGTAAGTTTTCCTATATAATTTTTTTCCCAGCATTGTGACATCAGTACTAAGATACAACAGATTCGCAGAACAGATGTTACAGTATCTTGCATTAACATTAACACAACATAATCATATTCCTCAAAGCCATTGGGTTTTGAGGATGGAATATCCCCAATGCTCATACTGCAACACTTTACAAGTTGACTTTCCAAGACATGGATGAAGATGGACCTCTAGCAAAAATTCACAACTTCTCATTCATAGTCATAAAGCACAAGCCCTTCAGCCCATCCTCTTTGTTCTGAGTTGCTAGTCATTGACTTGAACCTGGAATGAGGCCCCGCCCCACATCCCACCCATTGCGGTGAATATCCCAACTTCTTTTAAATGTTGAAATTGAACCTGCATCCACCACTTCCTCTGGTAGCTCATTCCCCACTTGCACCACCCTGTGAGTGAAGAAATTCCCCCTCAGCTTCCACTTAAAACATTTTGCCTTTCACCACTCCATAATGTACTGGTTAGGCACAGGAGTACGTTCAGCCAGAGACTCATTCCACCGAGATGTAACACTGAGCATCATAGCAAGTCATTCCTGCCTGTGGCCATCAAACTTTACAACTCCTCCCTCAGAGTGTCAGACACGCTGAGCCAATAGGCTGGTCCTGGACTTATTTCCACTTGGAATAATTTACTTATCATTATTTAATTATTTATGGTTTTATATTGCTATATTTCTACATTATTCTTGATTGGTGCAACCGTAACGAAACCCAGTTTCCCTCGGGATCAATAAGGTATGTTTGATTCTGATTCAACCTATGACTTCCAGTACTAGCTTCACCCAGCTTGCTTGCACTAGGCCAGGGTTTCCCAACGTTTTTTGTGCCATGGACCCCTATCATTAACCAAGAGATCTATGGATGTCAGTTTGAGAATCCCTGCACTATCCCCATCTATACCCCTCATAATTTTGTACACCTCTAACAAATCTCCATCATTTTCCTATACTCCAGAACATTAAATCCTAACCTATTGAACATTTCCATATAATTCAGATCCTCAAATTCCTCCAACATCCTGGTTAATTTTCTCCATACTCTTTCAATCTTATTGACATCTTACCAGTAGGTAGGTGACCAAACCATAGACAGTACTCATAATTAGGCCTCACCAACATAGCATCCCAACTTCTGCACTGGATATTTGATTTATGAAGGTTGATGTGCCAAAAGCACTCTTTATGACCCTATCTATCCAGGACACCACATTCAAGGAATTTGGATCTATATTCCCAGATTCCTCTGTTCTATGGCACTCCTAGAGACACTGAAGTAATGTCCATCTTCTTGAAAGGAGACAAATTCATTGAGTTCCAGGACAGAGATGATATACTCTCTATTCTGTTATGAAGCTCTAAGTCATTGGCTTGTTCATTGTAGAATATAAAACACCAGATATCTATAAGGCAACAATCTTCTAACAGTTTTTCTTAGGTGTTCAACACAAACCCTGTCATAAAAATCCATGATAATATCTTGCATTCCAATCTTGGGCATTACCCCCAGCACAAACAGTTATCACTGATGAAGCTATCCATTGCCTTCAATGGGTAGCAAAGTGTTTGGCTAAGGAAAATAATCTTCAAAGATCAGTGCAAACTTCATGATAACTCAGACAGCCATGATCCCCGTGCTCCCAGATATGTAAAGTGAATGGTTTACTGACAGTGAGCACCTGGAAGCACTGGAGAAGTAGCAACAAAACCCTCTGGGGAAAAAAAAAACATCCTGTTGTGCGTACCACATTCAGTGCCTTTTTCCAGCCCAGCATCTTCTGATTTGATGCTCAGACCGCAGCTCACACTCAACCTACTCCAGTAGGTGGGACAAATACCCCCTGATATAAACACACCATTCCAAGGCCATTCATGACAAATGATTTCCAAGCAGATGGAAAATTTGATACTTCTTACTACAAGCATCTATTTAGTGTGTATTTTGAACTTTTGGACAAAATCATATCACAGAACTTTGGAAGGCTGGTTTATTGTGCTTTAAGTTTGTAGGTCCATGTATTATAATATCACTGTGTAGGTGGAATTCTCTGACTGTTCTCATTTTTAAAAAAAGATAGTATAGTTGCAACAAAGGTTTTCTGATTTATATTCATAATGACTTTCTTAGGAGCATGTTGGTCAAGGAGAATGTCAGATTTTCAGTTTTTAAGAGTTTGGTCTTGTGTTTTGCTCTGCCTTCACACTGCAATATTATAGTTTGCTGATTTATTTCAAATTTATAGACTGAATACTTCAACAAGAAGCATCTATGATTTTAGCAGGATAACAGCTGAAACTTCTAGAGAAACATGTCAAAGAACAGAGAGAAGGTAAACTAACAATCATGAATTTTCCCTTGATTTATGACACCCCACAAGCAATCCTTAACATAGGGAAGAAGTCACTTTGTATTTAGTCTCCTACTTCAGAGTTAATAATTTAGTAAAGACCCTCATTAAATATATGCCACTATTGATTACATAATATTAGTTATCATAATTCAAATATCCTTAGCTTAAGGACACAGTATGGTGTTACTAAAATGCATTTCTTTTTACTTCTCATTTCCCTGCCTACGCATTCTTAAAACTCTGTCACTGTTAATCTGTAACTGTTCCAGGTGAACCTGCTCTACAATTCTTCCTCTCCCCCCTACTAAATCAATAAAGGAGAATGTACTTTGCTTTCTTACAGTCGATTGAATAACAGGAACTTATATTATCTGTGTACTTATTTCTGAATATCATAACCATATATTGTTAAAAATCCTCAGGAAAATTGTGTGCTGCTAACATTATAAATTATTAACTTTTAATTAATGTCAAGAGTTAATCTTATTACCTGACTTATTTTTAAGAAACAGTTCAAAATAAATGTATTATCAAAGTACATTGACGTCGTCATATACAAACCTGAGATCCATTTTTGTGAGGGCATATTCAATAAATCCATAATAGAATAAGAACCATAATATAATCAATGGAAGACTGCATGAACTTGGGATTCCAATCAGTGTTCACAGGCAACAAACTGTGCAAATGCAAAAAAATAAAATAAATAATAAACAATATCAAAAAACATGAAATGAAGAGTTCTTGAAGGTGAATTAATAGGATGTGGGAACATTTCACTGATGAGGCAAGTGAAGTTGAGTGAATTGATCCTCAAGAGCCTGATGGTTGAGGGGTAAAATTCAGCCCTAAACCTGGAAGTGAGAGTTGTGTGGCTCCTTTAACTTCTTCCTGATGGCAGTAGTGAGAAGAAATCATGACCTGGGTGTTGGAGATTTTTGATGATGGATACTGCTTTCCTCTGACAACACTCTATGAGATGTGCTCAGTGGTAGGAAAGGCTTTACCCATGATTGGCAGGGCTGTATCCACTAGTTTTTTTTTAAATAGGATTTACCATTCATGGGCATTGTTGTTTCCATACTAGGCTGTGATACAGCTGATCAATATACTCTCCATTAAATATCTATAGAAGGTTGTCAATGTTTTAAATGTCATGCTAAAGCTTTGAAAACTCCTATGGAAGTAAAGACGCTGCCGTGCTTTCTTTGTAATTGTGTTTACGTGCTGGACCCAGGACAAGTAACCTGAAATGATAAGACTGAGGAGTTTAAAGTTGCTAAGCCTTTCCACACATGGTTTTCCAGTTTCCTCCTCTTAAAGTCAATAATCAGCTCCTTGGTCTTGCTGACATTGAGTAAGAGATTGTTGTTATGGCACCACTCAGCTAGATTTTCAGTCTCCCTCCTACATGCTGATTCATCACCAGCTTAGATTCAGTCTATGAGAGTGGTGTTATCAACAAACTTGAACATGACATTGAAGTTCTGCATAGTCATAAATGTAAAACGAGTAAAGTAGGGCCTTGTGCACACAGCCTTGTGGTGCACCTGTGCTGATAGAGATGTGGAGTAGGAAATAGCAATCAATAATGTATTTTGCGTCAACATTTACTTATGTTGAACATCTACAAAAATAGTATGTAACTGCTGTGCAATTGATGGGAAATACAAGTAACTGGTTATAAAAGCTTACTTACAATCCTTAGTACGAAAAAAATCAACTATTTTTATTGCACAATTTAATTAATGCACCATGAACAATAGATTTCAAGCTGAGAGTAACAAGTGTGAGGTAGCAAGCAGTTGCTTACTTTCTTCTGGCTTGAGGTCCTTCCTGCTGCTGAATGTGCATCAGCTGCAAGGGGTGAAGAGGGGGTGAAGAGGGAGTGAGCGTTGACTGAAGCAGTTAGTCAAAAAAGGCAGTACTGACCTCAAATGAATGTTGCCTTTTGATCTGTTATGCGCAATTCTCATGTAAGAATATCCATGTTTTGTATTCCACGAGCTACCAAGATGTGAAGGGACGTGGATGCCATTTTTGTGCAACTTGTTGTCCAGAGGAGGTTTGTGAGGATGATCGCAGAAATGAAAACATTAATGCATGAGGAGTGTTTGATGGTTCTGTAGTCACTGAAGTTTAGAAGAATGAGGGGAGATCCCATTGAACCCCATTGAATTTTGAAAAGGCTTCAAAGAGTAGAAATGGAGAAAATGTTTCCAATATTGGGAGAGTCTAGGGCCAGCGGGAACAACCTCAAAAAGTGATCTTGCAATCTGTAAGAAGTCAAGGAATACGTGCAACACCATGCCCTGTGCAATTTCTTTCAGAACAGAGATAAGGCTGAACTTCTTTAGCCAGAGGGTGATGAATCTGAGGAGTACATTGCCACTGAAGTCTGTGAAGGCCAAGTCGTTGGGTATATTTGAAGTGAAGGCGGATACATTCTTGATTATTAAGGGTGTCAGAGATTTTAGGGAGAAAGCGGAATGGGGTTGAGACAGAAATAAAATTGGCCATGATTGACTGGCAGAACAGAATTGATGGGCTGAATGGCCTAATTCCACTCCTGTTTTATGGCTTATACACAGTAATTGGTCATGAGAATTGTTCAGAACAGATCAATCATAAGACCAATTAGAAGGCAACATTCATTTGATGTCGGAGCAGCCTTTTGCAAATTAATGCTTTAGTCAATGCTCCCTCTTCACCATTGCAATCAGCACACATACAAGAATAGAAAGGATCCCCAGCCAGAGAAAAAATAAACTGATTTTTACTCTGTTTGCTGCTCCAATTCTAAGTGGTTTCTGGGCTCTTCATAGGTGTTCCATGTTTCAAAATTGCACAGGCCATGGTGTTGCAAGTATTCCTTGATTTCTTACAGATTGCAAGATCACTTAACTAATTTTTTTTTCAGTTATAGGATAGTTGTTATGAATCCTCCTTAAAATGCTACATGGCTAAAGACCACATGGAGCAAGATAGACTTCTGGAAGAAGGAATGGAGAGGAAAGGGCCCAGGAACCCCAGAAAGAACATCATCTCAATAAGAATGTCATCAATGAAATCTGATTCTGGTTTAAGACAAAATCATGTTCTCAGATTTGGGCAATGATCGCATTATCTGAGGCTGTCAAGTTGACGATGATGATGAATCTCAGAGTTTGGCTCCAACTGGAAAGGTGGTGGAGATATTTGCAATGTTTTATAGTTTGTTGCCACTTTTCAGAACTGCCTTTTCAACTCATTCTTGTTTGTCAGTGGCAGTCTTCCACACCAACTCTATACCCATTCTGGTTGGTTAGTACACGTCAATTCTGTAATATACTGGAAACAGTAGTAATCTTACTAGGGCTGGCATACAGCCAAAGACAGTAACTTATATTGATCTCTGCTTAGCACCGTGGCAACCATCATGATTTCTCCATTCTGCTGCTGTCCCCTACTTCAGTTGTATATCAATCCATACAGCAGTCAGAAAAGGGACCTACTGATTAATAGGTTATCCACTGATATAACTATATAACAATCATAGCACGGAAACAGGCCATCTCGGCCCTCCTAGTCCGCGCCGAACTCTTACTCTCACCTACCCGCACTCAGCCCATAACCCTCCACTCCTTTCCTGTCCATATACCTATCCAATTTTACCTTAAATGACAACTGAACTGGCCTCTACTACTTCTACAGGAAGCTCATTCCACACAGCTATCATTCCGAGTAAAGAAATACCCCCTCGTGTTTCCCTTAACCTTCTGCCCCCCTAACTCTCAAATCATGTCCCCTCGTTTGAATCTCCCCTACTCTCAATGGAAACAGCCTATTCATGTCAAATCTATCCCTCAAAATTTTAAATACCTCGATCAAATCCCCCCTCAACCTTCTACGCTCCAATGAATAGAGACCTAACTTGTTCAACCTTTCTCTGTAACTTAAGTGCTGAAACCCAGGTAACATCCTAGTAAATCGTCTCTGCACTCTCTCTAATTTATTGAGATCTTTCCTATAATTCGGTGACCAGAACTGTACACAATATTCCAAATTTGGCCTTACCAATGCCTTGTACAATTTTAACATTACATTCTGATAGTCTGATTTGTAATTACAACTCGTGAATGTGTGCAACATAATGAAAACCTTACAGCTAAGTTTAGACTCCTTAACCATGGAAAACTTCTCAGCAGAATTGTTGTGCAGAAGAACCTCTCTAAACACTGAACATGTTGAACCTTGAGGGGATGGAATGTAGCAGCAGAAGACCACAAACATGCACTGAGTAGCACTTCATCAGTTAGAGAACATGCATAATAACGTGGCCACTGAATATGTTTCAGTGAAATCCTGGTGGCCCAGCGGTACAGCCAGTGAAACAGAGCTAGAATCAGAGCTTCCCTCCCAACCCTCAGTGCTGTCTGTATGGAGTCTGCATGTTCTCCTTGTGAACTCAGAGTGTGCTCCACTTTCCTCTCTTCCTCCAAAAGCATGCAGGTTAACTGGCCACTGTACATCACCCTAGCTGTGTTGACAAGTGGTAAAATCTAGGGAGAAATAGATGGAATGTGAGGAAGATAATAAATAGAAGTAACAACACGAGGTAATGGAATAATAACATTAGTCCCATTGTGTGGTTAATATCAATGGATGGTTGACATTGTGGGGTGGGGGGGGAGTTTGGTCAAAGAATCCGTGTCCATGATGATCTGTTCTACCCACTGATCAAAGGAGGCCTCAAATAATCAAATTCTGAGCACAGTTGAGGAATGGTAACACAGCACAGATGTACTGGATGAAAATCTTTTAGATGTTGCAGATAGACAGCACAGAAGTAAGCCTTTCAACTCAACTGCTCCATTACGACTATAATGCTTCATCCAAACTAGTTCTATTTGTCTGAGCTTAACCCTTAACCTTGTTAACCTTTCCAATGCAACCAGTCCAACAGTCTTTTAAAACTTGTTATTGTACCTGACTCAGCTATTTTCTTCAGTTGCTCGTTCTACATTGGTATCATCCTTTGCGTAAGAAGTTAGCCCTTAAGTTTCCTTTAAACCTTTCTCTTCTCACCATAAACCTACCACCACTTGATTTCCCAACCCTGGGAAAAAGAGTGAGTACATTCACCCTATCAATGCCCCGCATGATTTTTTTTTTTTTTTTTTTTTTTTTTAAACACCTCTAAGGTCACATCTTCATCTGTTCAGAGGAATAAAGTTTAGTTTATCCAAACTGTGTCTATAGCCAAGTCTCTCCAGTCCTGGTAACATCCTTTTCTACACTTTTTCCAATTTAAAAGCATCTTTCATTCAGCAGGGTGGCCAAAACTGGACAAGTTCTTCAAGTATAGCAGCATCAGCATCCTTCTGTTCTCCCACACTCCCCAGGGAGTGAAATATAATTATAAATACTGCAACACTTGCAAGCTCAAGCAGAATCTATGGAAAGAGAAGCCATTAATGTTGCAGGTCAAAGCTCCTTCGTCAGAACTTGAAGGAAGGGTACCAAACATTATCACTGTGGTCTGCCATCTGCCCAATTTATGTTTGTCTTCCATTGCTAACCGCTCATTTAAATTTGCCTTTTTCTCATGTGTGCTTCTTTCAACTGAACTCAGTTTCTCTATTTTTGGAACAAACTTTTAAGCAAATAAATTAAGTGAATAACCTTGAGATATTTTAATGTAAAACTTGGTAATTTATCCCAATTACATTGGTATTTGTTGTATATGCTTCCCAATTGTAAACTTTCTACATGTATAGTTGCATGTTTTAGTGTTACTCATTCTGGCTTGTAACTGACCCATGTTGTCTTTGCACAATGCATTCCAAAGTACACCAACACAAGCTTCTCACACAATCATACACCACTATAACAACTCATTTTGGCCTACCTCATATGTGCCATTCATGATGCCTATCAATGCTAACTGTGTTTGCCTGCATTACAGCCTAATCCGTCCATGCCTTTCCTAAGAAGGCAACCAAATGCTTCTTGAATGTTGAAGGTTGTATTTCCATCTACCACCTCCTCTGTCATCTTCTTAGGAGGTAATCAATCACCTTCTGCCACTCAGATTTCCTTTAAATTTATCCCCTCGCTTTAAATCTGTGCCATCTAGTTCTAAACTGCCCTGTGTAAAAGACTATCAGTCATCCCTATGCCCCATATTTTATGACATTATTATGTACAAGAACACCCTCAGTCTCTTAAATTCCAGTGAGAATAAACACAGTCTTTTCAATCTCTCCTTTTAACTACAGCTCTTTCTAACCAATATCCTAGAAAATCTCTTCTGTATTCTCTCTAGATCAGAGGTGAGGAGGAATTTTGTTAACCTGATGGTAGTGAATTAGTGAAATTCATTGTCACAGCTGGCTGTGGAGGACAAGGCATTTAATACATTTAAAGCAGAAGTTGATTGGCTCTTGATTGGTATGGGTGTCAAAGGTGACAAGAGGGTGGCAGGAGAATTGGGTTGAGGGGGAAAGTAAATCACCAATGATTAAGTGACAGAGTGGACTGGATGGGCCAAATAACCAAATTCTGCCCCCAAGTTTTATGACCTTATTGCTATCACATCTTTCTTTAAGTGAGGCAATTAGAACTGGACACCTACTACTTCCTTTCTTTATGTTGGGCTTAACTCTTAGTACGGTACAGTTGACTGACTGTTATCATCCACTAATATAAGACTATATTTCCATTAGATTTATCACAGGAAGGATCTGATAATTCGTTTGACATCTGTTGCTAAGATTTAATGTTATTTAGCAGCATCAGATAAAGAAAAAAATTATTCATCTTTAATGGCTTTCATGGTGGGAAAGGGCAGTTAAAAATCAAAAGAACAATCCAGCTGCAAACTAAGAAAGAGAGGGTTAAATTGAAAGAAATTGCTTCATATATATTCAAGGAAGACTGGATTCTGGTTTCTCACTGTTTATTATGCATCATTTCAAAAAGCAATTGTGGGGTAATTTATGAGAGATATGAATACTATTGCAACTCCGGTCTTAAAATACCCATGACAAATGTTACAGGGATGGGTAAAAATGTATATATATTTATTTTATACACACACACACACACATACATATACTTGATATGAGGAGGAGGTTACAGCTGATTTTGGTTGGTGGTCTGCATGTTGGTGTGGAGGGGAGAAAGAAATTCTGCAGAATGAAGCAGAAGAATACATTGCAGGATAACCTTGATTAAATCATTCATATTAACAACAAATTGACACAGTCCATGCAAGTGGGAGCACTAGATAATCACAACACACCTTTGGTTGTGGTCCCTCTATTAAAAAACCAGCAGTATCCTTGTAGATGCTCGGGTAGATGGAGCTGGAAAGGCAGTCCATCTAAGAGAGGGGAAACTCTGGTTTCAAATCTCCGCTGCCTTGCGGCCATACCCACTCATGGGAAAGGCTTCAGGAGTAAACCCCGAGGACAAATCCAGCGCTGGAGTCCCTGAGGCAGTCCAATATTGCCTTCAACCTCACTCTGGCAGCTCCTGCAATGACTGGTCCCAAGCTGTATTGGCCCTTGTCCTTCCCTTGGAGAACTTTCCAGTATCTGGAGAGGGGAGACTCACTGTTTGGGCCGGTCTTCCATACCACCTTGCCCTGGCCTGCGCCCTGGAGGGGACACTCCAGCATCACCTGCAAGACTTTCCGGTCCCAGATCCACGGTCTTGCAAGACTAACAGATGCCTATCCATGTGTTGCAAGAAGGACTGGGGTCAGACAGGTGAGTGGGTGAAGTAACCGGACCTGGGTGGGGTTGGTGGGAGTGAGTGGAGGTAGAGTGCCACATAGATGGGGCCCGAAGATGGTTGTAGAGAAAGGAGACCAGGAGAGGTTGAGGACATAGAAAGATTTGGATGGGAGACAGGCTTACAGACAGATAAATGTACACAGG
Organism: Hypanus sabinus; assembly: GCF_030144855.1. Taxonomy (NCBI): domain Eukaryota; kingdom Metazoa; phylum Chordata; class Chondrichthyes; order Myliobatiformes; family Dasyatidae; genus Hypanus; species Hypanus sabinus. Next base: position 61,326,387 of record NC_082719.1, on the reverse strand, counting down.
GATTTGTATCAGGAGGATCTGAGAGAGGTGGGATTTTGATAGAGTACAAAAATTGGGCACGGAGAGGCAGATATGTGCAGGAAGAAAGTTCAGAACAAGGAGAGCTCATCAAAAGGACAGTCAGGGTGTGGTTCTTGTGGGCTTCTAGGAGACAGCAGTAAAATCAAATGCAGGGTTAGTGTTTGTGGATAGATGGTCAGGACATCAGAACAATCAAAGTATGAAGGTAATTCTACAGGCCGTTTCAGTCCAGCACCATGTTACTGAAACCTACTGTAGTGGTCACAAGGTGATTCATTAGAAGTCTGCCTTAAATTCTCCTTAAAGCTGCAAAAGGAATATGGCCTGGAGGTTGTTATCATCCCTTATACAGCTGACACAGTAACTACACCTGCTCTGCAATGATTACTCACTATGGGAAGTGGCCTGTTGAGTTTCTAGAATGAAATGAAATGACCTGACAATTACATTTTCTTCTGGATTAGGATAATTTTCCATCACCTGTTGAAAAATAGTGTTTCAAAAATGCATTTCCAGCCCCACTTACTTTCAACAGAATAATATCACTTTGCTTTGAATAAAATATAAAAGCTGAATTCTAATTCTGAAGAAAAATTATCTCCAATATTCCATTCAGTTGTGCAGAGAGTGATATTGAACTGCAGCTAAGTAAGACATTTACACTGACTGAAGTGTGACTTATAGCCGAGTTAGAAAAAAAACACTTTAAGGGCCCGCCACCAGTAGCAGAAGATTTTTGGTGAATTTTTGGATCCTTGCTTTTGAAGCCAAGTTGAGGACAAAAATCAGATTTCTAAACCAGAGAAAAACATAGCTTATTTTGTAATCAGTTCCAAACTTTTTCCATTATCATCCTTCAGCAGAGTGGGCTTTTTCATCACATTAATTTTTACATTGTCTTACCCTTCAGCAAAGCAGTTCTCTAATACAACTTGTATAAGCTCTTTTTTGACTACTGCAGTTTCTAAATCCCTAAATGCTTTTTGGTGATTAGAATACTGCTCACATATCTGAATAGGACTTTTGTTAATCTTTCCCTTGCATTCCTAAGCTGATCACCTGGTACAGTCTTCACCCAGACAAATCAGTTAGATTCCTCTTCCACAGTTATAACCTTCTCTGCATTTCTGTTGCATCAACATCCTAAAGGTCACTAGTCTTTTGAATTTTCCCATTTTTTCCTTTCATCTGCTAACTGATCCTTCCCTTGCTCTGACTGAGTCCTTCATCTGGGTTATCTAATACATAAATCAGATTAAGTTTTTTTTCCTCACACCAAAAGATGAAGGTAGAGAGGCAAATAAAGTATCTTTTGAAATGACATGGAAAATTGTTCAATTTCCCAGCCTTTGAGACCTTCACAGTTCTAATAGCTCATAACATTTTCTAAATTTCAAGCACTACTTATCAGTTGCCCATTGAAACTAATAGTTTAAAGACATTCCCCCCCCCCCCCAAAGGATGCTGTTAATACTTTTTAGCTGTTGAATAATGCTAGAGTTAAACCACATCATCTTAAATTTACAGTACCAAATTTATCATGATAGAAAAGTGGGGGACTATCTAGGAGGGAAGGATAGATTGATTTTAGAGTAGGCTAAAAAGTAAGCACAACTTTTTGGGCTGAAGGGCCTGTAATGTGCCGTAATATTCTGTTCTATTTTCTATTTCAAAAATTACAACTTTGCTTATAGAAATAGTTTTCAAATAGCATTCTCCTTGTTTAGATCAACTTAGATTCAATGATTAGTTCATTCAATTGTTATTTGACTGTACTTGTTTTCATTTGAAGCCACATACTTGCAGGTCCAGTAGGAATCTGATGTGGAAGGAACTCTGACAAGAAGAGTGTGAAAAATGGCTGTAAACTACTGCTTACACCAATCTTCTGCTGAAGTGAAAAATTAAAAGTATGCCTCCCTTAAGGTGATACATTCCTTACCCCATATCTTTACCAAGAAGAATTTTCTCATCTTGAATATTTTGACTTCTTCCTGGAACTCTCAGTAATGGAACAGAGTCAAGCACTTGTCTCTGAAACCTGTTTACCTCCTGCTGAAATTATGCACCCAGCACTGCACCATGCTATGCAGTGAATCTTATTGATATGGCATAATTTGGGAGGAAAATTTAAGGAGTCATCTATTTGTAGAGCAGCAGTAGACTACTGTCATAAATGATCACCTGGACTAGAGACTGCATCAGCACAGTTGCTATTTGATAGATGGTGCTGGTGATAAACTAGTTGAATAAAATGGACATACACTTTCACCATATCCCAAACTGATGCTGATTTTAACACTATTATTATTATTCCACATTGATCTTCCCCACTAGGGAAACTTACTTTGGCAAGATATTTGCTTCCATCTTCTTTAACAGCAGGGGTTTAATAACCTCATCCAAAACTAGTGTGCCCTCTTCCTGCTGATAGATGTGGTTACTCCAGAGAATTCAGCACATTTTATTTATCTATGATTTAACTTTAAATCAGAATCTTGCTCATGGAATTACTAGCTTGGTTTAGTAGTGTAGTCTGTGGCATGGGTTTCCTGTGTGGAGAGTTTCCTTTCTTCAGTAAGTGAAAATGTAAATCTGTTGTATTAAGAACTTAACAACATTTAGCAGGTTCTAAAACATTGCCATGTTGCAGCTCTGTGGCAGTCATGTTGGGTTTATTTCATTAATTAAGAGGATGAATATGAATTCAAGTCCAAGCTGAATCAACCTGACAAGGAGGTATCACAGGCAGGAAACATGAATGTTATGGAACAAAAGGAGAACTTGCGTTTACTGGAATGGGAGAGGCAGTATCAATGGGCAGAAATTGGACTTCCTTGTTTGGTTTCATATCATACCTAAAAATGAACAGTGGGAGTTTTTCCAAGAGAAGAATGTTTCTTCCTTGGCATCTGTGCAAAAAGTAGAGTTTCAGCTTAACTGGATTCTTTAGCATTGCCCGAAAACATTTTTAAGCCATATGGTTAGTTCAGAGAAAACAAAAATCTTACTATCTTTTTGTTCCACAAATTAAGCCATGTTATTGTAGTGGGGACTCTGTTGGGATTCTGTGTAATCAATAATGGAATTCAAAATCTAATCTCTCTGGGAAAGAATGGCAATACAGGACAATTCCAAAAACAAGTAAAGCACAAGCAAATTGGAATTAGGGTTCTGTTAACATTACTGATCAGAATTAAAGTAGATGCAGAAGTGCTGAAAAACACTTCATTAAGAATAAGTAAATAGAATTATTGCATTCATAATAATGGATCAAGTTGTGTGGAAAATATGAGATTGCTCTGAGATGCTGTGATGAAAAGCAGGAATCCATCAATCCTCACAGAATGCTGGTGGAACACAGCAGGCCAGGCAGCATCTATAAGGAGAAGCACTGTCAACGTCCTGACGAAGGGTCTCGGCCTGAAACGTCGACAGTGCTTCTCCTTATAGATGCTGCCAGGCCTGCTGTGTTCCACCAGCATTTTGTGTGTGTTGTCTTAATTTCCAGCATCTGCAGATTTCCTCATGTGAGCCCATCAATCCTGCTACTTTTTGTTTTGAAAAACAACTGACAAGCATATCAAATATGAAAACTGGACAGTTTTTAAATGAGGCAATTGAATCTATTCAGCACAAAAGACAAGATAGCACATTTCAAGAATGCGGAGAAGTAAATGCGAAGGAGCTCCCTCAGACCATCTGACGATTGCTACCAGCCACAAATGGTGATTGTGGGACACCTGTGACCCAACAATCACATGAAAAAAGCTGTTGAAGAATTTACAGAATGGTAAATCCTCAGTCAATCCTTCTTGTGCATTAAGGCTCATGCTACAGCCACTAGAATTGCAAGGTTGATTCATGCAGCAGCAATGAGTGGAAATATTTGTGGACTGTTAGTCCTATAGAAATAAATCTAATACTACATGTACTTCGCACACTGCTGTCTTCACCAGCTGAACTCGATGCCTCTGCAGCTTAGTGCATGGAGAAAAAAAATGGAAGGTTTTCCCCATTTCCTTTCTTATATCTTGCTGGTAACAGAAAATAAATTTTAAAACAGAAGCACTTGAAACTCTGCAGATACTGGAAATCTATTACAAATATCCTGATGAAAGATTTTGGCCCAAAACAGTGACTACTATTTCCATCCATAGATGCTGCCTGACCTGCTGAGTTCCCCCAGCATTTTTGTGTTGCTGTAAACACTTAGTGGGCAGGCAGCTATTATAAGAGTTAATGTTTCAGATTGAAGATCCATTCCATCATAACCAGAAAGGGAAATGAAAAAAATGACAGTATTAAGTTACAGGGAAAGTGAGGGAAAGATAGATCAGACAAAGGATATCTCTGATAGAGTGAAGTCAGGGTGGATTTGGGGATAAGCTGTAGGCAAGGTCAGCAGGACAAGGAAGGAACCAATCCTTGTCTGGTTTGTCCAATAAGGAGATGACCATATAGTTTCATATAAGCAATATATTGGTTGGAAAAAAAAGTGATTTGCTTTTTCACCTGGAAAGATTGGATCCCTGAATGGTTGGAAGGAAAGCAGTAAACGAACAATGTTCCTGTGCAGTTGCTTGGAAAAGTGCTATAAGACAGGGAATGGTTGGCTGATGGGATGAAGAGTCAGAAAAGGACTGGTCCCTGTAGAGTGATGAAAGAGAAAACAGCAGGAAGTTGTTTTTCATGGTGGAATCTCAATGAATGTAATGGGATCTCAGTGGATGTTACATTAAATGTGGAGGCTGGTGATGTTGGAGGTGTGACAAATCTGTCCTTTCCATGCATGTGAGAGGATAGGAGGGGAGAACAGAGATAGAGAAATAAATGAGATGTGAGCAAGAGCTTGCTTAATTATGTCAAAGGGAAGAAAATTGCCTTTTTTTTTGCCTGTATGGGAATGGGTAGACAGTTTTTCCTCCCACCATCATTACAGCCTGGTCATTTCTGCAGCCATGCATTTCCCAACCATTACATTCTTTATCTGAATGTTTTACACTATCTGCTGTTATGAAAGAGGATCATGTTCTCTTCCTAATTGCCCCATTACCCCACTGACCAGACAACATTACTTAGAACACAACTCTAGACCTCATCCGATCAGAGATAATCCCTTTGACCAATCAATCCTCTCCACAAATTCATATTACCTTATTTTCACTCCTTCCCTGTCGACAAAGTACCTTCTTTGAAATATTGAAGAAGTTGCCTAACATGCTGTGTCCACATCTTCTGTTTTTATTTCAGATTGCCAGCATCTACAGTCTTTCCAAGTTTGCAAAACATTCCAAAACCTAGCTGACTTGATTTGTTTATTTATTTTTTTTTAAAAAAGACGATGTTATAGAGGATTTTGATACTCCAAGAAATTACTAGAAAACAGTTGGAAAAGTTGTGTGACAAAGTCATTCAAGCCTATGGTCTTTCAACCAATTGTCTGAACCTGATTTTTTGCATTGCATGGTGTTTGTTGCTGACATGTTTTATAGATCCTGCAGAATCAAGGCATTGGCACAATTGGACTGCATAATCCAATAATTAACTTCAATCTAAATGAGCAGCAAATTAGTGATACATTGATATATATGCAGCTGCAAATACAGAAAAGGAACCAGTTTGAAAATGAGGGTGAATAATCACTGAAGTTAAAACCTGCATGAAATTCTTCCAATTTTCATAACAACTTCAACCATTTTTAATAGTGTTCAGGGGCCCAGTCACAGTGTCCAGAGTTAGAAAACTCGAGTTTGGGGTCCTCATCTAAAATCCTCATTCATCATTGAATCCTGGAGTTGATACTGAAGATCAGAACATCAAGATTGATCAGAAACCAAGATGAGGTCTAATTGCCATCTGTCTGTGAGTCAGCTAGTCCACTGGGAGGATGAAGGTCCAGAGGTGGCTTGTCCCAAGCTTAGAGAACCGTCTGTGAGCGAGTATGAATGGGTGGGTAGGAGGGAGGAATGGGGCTTGTTTTGCTGTTGTTCTGTTGCTATTGTTCAGTGGTTGTTCTTGCTTGTGTTTCTCTGAACATGCTATGTTGGCACCAAAATCTGTGGCGTCACTCGTGGGCTGCCCCCAGTACATGCTTGGGTTGCAAATTTCACTGTGTTTCAATGTGCATGTGATAATTAAATGAATCTGAACTTCAGTGACAGCTCCCAAATCTTAGAAGACCCTGGCAATTCTGAAGAGTCTGAACAGAAATAAAAATTTGCAAGACAGATTAAAGACCTTGCCACGATCTCCATTAAAAATCAGTTGATACAGACAATGGTATAGAACAAAGAAATCTACAACACATTACAGGCCCTTTGGCCCACAATGTTGTGCCGACCATGTAACCTGCTCTAGAAACTGCCTGGAATTACCCTACTGCATAGACCTCTATTTTTCCAAGCTCCATGTACTTATCCAAGAGTCTCCTCAAAGACTCTATTGCATCCACCTCCATCAGTCACCAGCAGTACATTCCATGTACCCAACACTGCATGGAAAAACTTACCTCTGATATCCCCTTGGTAACTACATCCAGGCACCTTAAAAAAACGTCCTCTCATGTTAGCCATTTCAGCCTTGGGGAAAAGGCCTCTGGCCATCCACATGATCATTGCCTCCCATCGTCTTATGCACCTCTATCAGGTCACCTCTCATCCACCATCACTCCGAGGAGAAAAGGCCAAGTACACTCAACCTATTCTCATAATACTGTATTCTGTATGTAATTAGTTTTGCTACAATAAGTGTATGGGACACTGGAAAAATGTTGAATTTCCCCTTGGGGATGAATAATCTATCTATCTAAGGCATGCTCCCCAATCCAGGCAACATCCTTGTAACTCTCCTCTGAACTCTTTCTATAGTATCCACATCCTTCCTGTAGTGAGGTGACCAGAACTGTACACAGTACTCCAAGTGGAGTCTAACTAAGGTCTTATATAGCTGTAACAATACAGGTCTTAAACTCAATCCCATGGTTGATGAAGGCCAACACGCCACACGCCTTCTTAACACTGTCAACCTGCACACCAGTTTTGAGTTTCCTATGGACTCGTACCCCAAGATCTCTCAGATCCTCTACACAGCTGAGAGTCTTACCATTAATACTATATTCTACCATCATATTTGACCTACCAAAATGAACCACTTCACACTTATCTGGGTGGAACTCCATCTGCCATTTCTCAGCCCAGTTCTGCATTGTATCAATGTCCCGCTGTAACATCTGACAACCCTCCACATTATCCACAACACTCACCTCCTTTGTCTCATCAGCAAACTTAATAACCCACCCTTCTACTTCTTCATCCAGGTCATTTACAAAAAAAATTACAAAAAAAATTACAAAGAGGAAGGGTCCCAGAACCGATCCCTATGAAACACCACTGATCACCAGCCTCCATGCAGAATACAAATCATCTAAACCACCCTTTGCCTTCTGTGGGCAAGCCAATTCTGGAACAAACCAAGGTCTCATTGGATCCCATGCCTCCTTACTTTCTCAATGAGCTTTGTATGGGGAAAACTTATCAAATGCCTTGCTGAAATCCATATCCGCTGCTCTACCTTCAATGTGTTTTGTTGTATCATCAGATAATTCAATCGGGCTCAAAAGGCACCAACTGCCCTTGACAAAGCCATGCTGACCATCCGTAATCAGATTATGTCTCTCCAAATGCTCATCAATCCTGCCTCCCAGGATCTTCTCCAATACTGAAGACAGACTCACTGGTCTATAATTATCTCTACTCACCATCTTGAACTAGGGACCAACCTTTACAACCCTCCAATCCTCCGGTACATCTTCTGTCCCTATTGACGATGCAAAGATAATCACCAGAGACTCAGCAATCTCATCCCCCACTTCCCACAGTAGCCTGGGGTATATCGCATCTGGTCCCGGTGACTTATCTAACAATACTTTTCAAAAGCTCCAGCACATCCCCTTTCTTAATGTCTATTTGTTCAAGTACTTCAGTCTGTTGCAAGTCATTCCCTCAATTGCCAAAGTTTTCTCCCCCTGGTGAATACTGAAGCAAAGTATTCATGAAGTACCTCTGCTACCTCCTCCAACTCCATGCACATTTCCACTATGGCACCTGACTGCTCCTGTTCTCACATGGTTCATCCTCTTGCTCTTCACATACTTGTAGAATGCCTCGGGGTTACCCTTAATCCTACTAGTTTAGGCCTTCTCATGGCCCCTTCTGGCTCTCCTAACTTCATTCTTAAACTCCTTCCTTGCAACCTTGTAATTTATTTATTTATTTTTTTAAAAGAAAATTTTCATTGAAAATTTAATTGAAGAACACCTGCATGTAAACTTCATACTTGAATAACAGATCAAAATTGTTGAAAGCATTACTAGTGAAGATCTCGCCATTTTGAAAACAGTAAACTGAACTAGCACAACAGTAAGTGCTGGGACTCAGCCCAATATCATAACTGTAACAAAGTAAAGATGAAACTCTGCAATCACTGTATTTTCTATTGAAGGCAATTAGGATTGATAATTAGACAACACATACAATATATAAATGAAAATAAATGTAGCCTTTAACATTACCACAATACTAGAGGAAATGTTTTAATTCATTCAGACTTCTGAATGGCCCATTCTTTCTTATAGCTCTTTCGAGTGCTGGAGTGATCAAAATTAAGTGACTGTCAATTCAGGAAGAAAATAAGATGGTATTCAACAAAAGTAACATCTGCTAAGGTTTACTTTAGTCAAATGGTGCTACATTCTGCAACTAGGTCGCGTTTGCTTTCCCTTGCATATGAGTGTTTTGTGAAATGACCAGCTGAAGCTGGAATCCACCACAGATATTTGGAGGGAAAGCAACGGAATGTTTTGCTTCCATATCCACCAAGACAGGATAATGCTTCAACACTGGAAAGAAGTTTTTGATGTGCATCAGCTGCAGCTTATTGACTGACACAGTGATCTGTTTCCAATAATGATCATTAAAATGCATTCAGTTTGAATGTGCCATCCAAAGTAATACATACAGTGTTTAATTTCACTTCAACTGAAAATCTGGCCAATTGTCTAAGAATGTGTCTTCAAGTCAAGGAATTGGTTAGCAATAACAGTAATAATGTTCATGCTCTTAACAATTTTCATTATTGGACGCCACCAAATTAAATAGATAAAAATTTAAGTTGAACTGATTGTTTTAGTTGTTAATAGTTTTTGAATGTTTCTAGATCTCAGAAACAAGTAAATTAAACAACTAATCCAAGAACTGTAGCTTATCCAGCTGGAAAAAGCTTTTAACTTGCTTTCAGGCAATGCAAGTTATGGTCACCTCCCTTTCCACTCCTTTAATAGAGTGCAATACACTTCATGGAAGACAGCACATGGCCTTAATGCTTTCGTTAGACCTTTTCCCCTTGCTAGAGAAAACAGGTGAGATAAACTTGCACTTACATTTGTGCTGACCAAAAAAGTGTGCAATACTGCAGATGGCAGAGGTTCTTGAAGCAATGAAAGTAAAGATGAGAATAAATTATGCACAAATGGGGGAGGGGGAATGCAATATTTGTTCGGATAATGATTAGAGACTGAAAGGGGTTTTGTGTAATTATGTGCATAAATAAAGATCTTCAGCTTCCAGTGCTAATGCAGATAGTTCACCCTGAACCTGTACTGATGCTGGTGAGCTATTTCACGTGCTCAGGTTGTACTGAAGCTATTCTGTAAATAAATGTTAGTTTTTACTCACACTGTTTGTCATTCATCATCAACATACATAACATGCTGTCAGAAGTCAGTGTGTGTGATGCACCATCAATAACTCTCGGAGACGGGAGGTGAACGATAGACTTTTATTAGCTGCAAGAGACCACGATTAGCAGCAAGAGACCACCACACAACATCCTGGAGACTGAGGGAGGAGCAGTGCCTCCAATCGCCTTCATACAGGGGTCCGTGGGAGGAGCCACAGGAGCAGTCAGCAGAGGGGCGTGTCCAGACAGGTATATGTAGTTCACCACAGTGTGGTCTAAACACAGAGCATAAGTGAATACCATGAGCTACTAAGAAAGAGATGCAAGTTCCAATGGGGATAAAGAAATAAGACTGTTCTAGAAGTAAATGAAGTTGGTAGCCAATGTGGTGACAGAGCAATTGTATCCAAAAGTTCAGAAAATTAAGGTGAGAGATGCTGAACATTCCCCTAATGAATAAACCAAGTCCTACTGCATCAATGCAGTTTACTGGCAATCTATACGACAACTGGAAGCACTTCAAACACCAATTCAATATACATTTAGCAGCGAGCAGAGCTGGAGGGGCAGAGGAAAATTTGAAAGCATCTACTTTTCTATGTGTAATTGGCGATGATGCTTGGACATCTACAAGAGCTTTCAAGTTGATTAGACAGCCTGATGACAAAATTTCAGAAGTATTTTGTCCCATGTAAAAGCATCATGCCTGAAAGATACAAGTTCTTTTGCTGCAACCAGAAACAAGGCATTAGCTTTAACCAATACATAGCTGAGCTTCACACACCGAACAAGCCCTGAGAGTTTAGAGATTTGAGAGAGACTCACTGGGTAGAGACAAAGTCTCAGAGAAAGATTACAACACAAAAATGATTTGACACTGGAAAAGGCTGTGGATATGTATGGGGCAATAGAGACCACATGAGCAAAGGCAGAAACAACAGTGGAGGCTGTAGAATGGAGGGGCACAGCGCAAGACAGTTACCAAAGCAACAGCAAAGCAGAGAGGTAGCTCAAAAGCAAAAGTACAGCAAATGTGGAGGTAAACACTTCACAAAGGTGTCCTGCTTATGGGAAGCTCTGCAATAAGTGCAGTAAGAGGAATCACAAGATAAAGTAGGCCATTTGGCCCATTGAGTCTTCTCTGCCATTCAATCATGAACACGGTAGGCTTATCCAGAAAGCATCAGATCTAGTGAAGTTTAGCCAGGTGGATTCAGAATTGGCTTGCCTGCAGAAAGCAGAGGGTCATGGTGGAGGGAGTACATTCGGATTGGAGGGTTGGGACTAGTGGTGTCCCACGAGTGTCAGTTCTTTGACACCTACTTTTCATGATTTTTATTAACGACCTGGATGTGGGAGTAGAAGGGTGGGTTGGCAAGTTTGCAGATGACTCAAAGGTTGGTGGTGTTGTGGATAGTGTAGAGGATTGTTGAAGATTGCAGAGAGACATTGATAGGATGCAAAGGTGGCAGATGGAGTTCAACCCGGAGAAGTGCAAGGCAGTACACTTTGAAAGGACAAACTCAAAGGCAGAGTACAAGGTAAACAGCAGAATACTTGGTAGTGTGGAGGAGCAGAGGGAGCTCGGGGTACATGTCCACAGATTCCTGAAAGTTACCTCACAGGTAGATAGGGTGGTTAAGAAAGCTTGTGGGGTGTTAGCTTTCATAAGTTGAGGGATAGAATTTAAGAGTCACGAGGTAATGATGCAGCTCTATAAACCTCTGGTTAGGCTACATTTGGAGTACTGTGTCCAGTTCTGGTTGTCTCACTAGAGGAAGGATGTGGGAGCATCGGAAAGGACACAGAGGAGATTTATCAGGATGCTGCGTGGTTTAGAGAGTAAGCATTATGATCAGCGATTAAGGGAGCTGGGGCTTTACTCTTTGGAGAGGAGGATGAGAGGAGACATGATAGATGTATACAAGATATTAAGAGGAATAGATAGAGTGGACAGCCAGCACCTCTTCCCCAGGGCACCACTGCTTGATACAAGAGGATATGGCTTTAAGGTAAAAGGGTGGGAAGTTCAAGGGGGATTTTAGAGGAAGTTTAAAAAAAAAAACTCAGAGTAGCTGGTGCGTGGAATGTACTGCCTGAATCTGTGGTGGAGGCAGATACACTAGTGAAATTTAATAGACTACTAGAAAGGTATATGGAGGAATTTAAGGTAGGGGTTTATATGGGAGGCAGGGTTTAAGGGTTAGCACAACATTGTGGGCCAAAGGGCCTGTACTGTGCTGTACTATTCTACACTATGATCCAATTCTTCCAGTCATCCCCAGTCCCATTTCACTCCATACCCTTTGATGCCCCGGCTAATCAAGAACCTATCTATCTTTGCCTTAAATGCACCCAATGACTTGGCCTCCACAGCCACTTGTGGCAACAAATTCCACAGATTTACCAACCTCTAAAGTAATTTCTCCACATCTCAGTTCTAAAAGGACGTCCTTCAATCCTGAAGTTGTGCCCTCTTGTCCTAGAAGCCCCTATCGTGGGAAATAACTTGACCATATCTAATCTGTTCAGGCCTTTTAAAATTCGGAGTGTTTCTACGAGATCTTCCTCATTCTCCTGTATTCCAGGGAATACAGCCTAAGAACTACCAGACATTTCTCATGTGGCAACTGTTTCATTCCTGGAATCATTCTTGTGAATCTTCTCTGAACCCTCCCCAATGTCAATATATCATTTCTGAAATAAGGAACCCAAAACTGCATACAATACTCCAAGTGTGGTCTCACAAGTGCCTTACAGAGCCTCAACATCACATCCCTGCTCTTATATTCGATACCGCTAGAAACGAATGCCAACATTGCATTTGTCTTCTTCACAACCAACTCAACCTGGAGGTTAACCTTTAGGGCATCTTGCACAAGGATTCCCAAGGCCCTTTGCACCTCTGCATTTTGAACTCTCTCCCCAACCAAATTATAATCTGCCTGTTTATTTCTTGCACGAAAGTGCATGACCATACACTATCCAACGCTATTTCACTTGCCACTTCTTTTCAAAAAATCATTTTGCAAAATGCTGCAAAGCTGGGGTTACAAGAGAAAGGTGCAAATGGTTGCTGAAGAAATGGGGGAAGCCTTTGTAGATTCTCCACAGACTGCTGGTGCTGGGAAGACAGAACAGATTATTCCAGTGACTCTGAATGAGACAATAATTCCATTCTAGCTGGACACTGGAGCACAGGTGAAACTGTTGTCTATCAATAATTTCAAGACTCTCAAAGTGAAGAGCAAGTTTTACCCAGTGAAATTAAGTGGCAATATATACTGGAACATCCTCTCCAGTATAGGGTGCTGTATGATGACCTTCAAGCACAAGGGACAGCACTTAAAGGCACAGCTACTGATCATGGAAAAGCAAGTGCATTCAATATTAGGTGAACTCCTCAACCTAGTGAAAAGAGTTTTCGTAATGGCTTCACAGACCATTGATGACCACACTTCACGTGTGAAAGAACATGCAGATGTCTTTGAGGGGCTCAGGTGCTTACCATATTATAAATTGAGAAACTCATAACTGCATCCATTAAGCTCCCGAGAGGTCATACAAGAGAAGCACAAGAACTCCACCTTCCATAGACACCAGCATGACAGTCAGGATGCCAGTGCTAAACAGAATGATCATGATGAAGTAGTCACCATTTTTGCTTCCACATCATGCAGCTTTCATTCAAAAATCTCTCTCATCGACTTCCAATTAAAGTCTTGAAATTAAAAATATCTCCACGATCCTCTCTGAAATTCAAGAGTAAAAATAAAAAGGATATGGGGGAGACCACACAAACCCAAAGGTCAGAACATATGCAACAGTTTAACTCTAACCAATTGGAGGAGTTGCTATCTATGATATGTAGTCAACAGAGGGAGCTTTGTGAATGGAGACAGAATCAGTTGGAACTCATGCAAAGACTCAATGACGTGGATGTAGTCCAGTGCTCCATGAGACATGTGGATGGAACTATGGTCACACAGCAAGAACAAGAACAGATGAACAGAAGGCAAACAAGGAAATCTGCAGATGCTGGAAATACAAACACACAAAATTTTTGTGTCAGATGAACAGATAGGCTCTTAGTAGAAGGATGTGAAAGAAGAAACATGTTGATTAGAGTTCTCAAAAAGATACTAATATTAACATAGGAGGTAAAAGAAATGCATTTATGGAGACAAATAGCAGACCCAAATGGATTATAAAGCCACCTCCAAGACCGATTGAGAGTTGATGAATGAATAAGGGACTGTATTTGCTCAATACAATTGAAGTTAATGTAAAAATCTTGGTTGGAAAGTGTTATTATTTCTTGCAGGTTTATGGCACCATAGTATTGGGTTTGTTTTTCCCTTAAGAGGAAGGAGTGTTATTATGTGTCTGCATAGTAAAGAATTTCAGTTGCCAGTGTGCCTTGCTGGAACCGGAAGTGATATATGTGAGCTTGTGCACATAATCAGGTTGAGCTAAAACCAAGAACTGGTCACACAGAGCAAGTGCCATCTTGTAAATAAATGTGTTAGGTGTTACAAAAGCTGTTTGTCTTTCATCAAGAAAATATAACAGCTTTAACTGTTATTAATAAGAATTATATAGATCCTCTACAGGGAAGAAGTTATTTTGATTTCCTGCCACTGACTACAATTTATTGACCCTTCTGAAAAGGACATGCACAGAGATACAAATTAAACAAATTTTGTTTCACTGTGGGACTTTAAGATGCCATTGCTGTTGTCACATATAATGTAATTTTAACCCTGCCTGAGGCAGTTCAGTTGGAATTACTGGCAGGATTTTCCTGTAGGAATTCATCAGCTATCCTGCAATCTATGATTTTAACCTATTCTTCTGAAATGGCAAAAAGGATACTAATGGAAACTGGCAGAGTCTTTAAATATTTAGAAAGGCTCAAGGTGACTCAAAAGGGGTTTCCACTGATTAAACTGACTACATCTGCAATCAAACCCATTTCCAAATTCAGAAGAGAGGCCAGAGAGGCTAAAAAAAAAAAGGGGGGAACAAAACTTTATATTTTCCTTCTGAGAGAGGAGGAACCAAAGTGAAACCTGATGGACATTCCAGAGAGGATCAACTGCAATTTAGAAGAATGAGAGGAGACTTAATTAAAACATAACTTTGAAGAATCCTGACAGGGTGTGTGATGAGAGGGTGTTTGCTTCTATGGGACAATCTGGAATTTCGGGTCACTGTTTAGAAGGGATAGCCTGAGGTGGTGGCATGCTTTCTCTCAAAATCTTGAGGGCCATTTGAACTCTTTTAGAATACCTTTTGAGGCAGAAATACATGAATTATCAATAAAAGTGGGGAAAAGTTTGCTGCAGGTTGTGGAGAATGTGACTAATGCTGGGGCGGAAGACCTCAGTGGCTTACTCCTGTTCCTAATTCATATACGTATTTATATGTTCATTCCTCTGACCAGGGAAGCAGGGGATGACAGAATGGATTTAAAATCTTCCCATATCTATCCTGCAAAGGTCAGAAGGATTGTTACTTATTCAAAGAGCCACCAGCTTGACTCCCGTCTGTGGTAAGAAGGAGATAAGCAAGAACGGCATTCTTGCACACTGAGTCCTTCTTATCGGCAAGTGATAGGGATACAGGCTTCCTGTGAATAATAAAAATGTGCATACTATTAATGGCAATGACACAGTCCAAAATGACATATAGCAGTAGAAACCTCTATGGATTCGCAACTTCTATAAGTTTCAGTTTGTATGCTTCACCTTGTCAGAACAATTATGGTTTGCTTTTGATGTATTGCAGCCTTACAGGAAAGAGATTGACGAGCTTCTGATTTTTGTCAACACAGCTGAAGGCTAATGGCTACTGTAGAGCTACCAGCACTACTGATGCTGTTTTTGGCTCTGGCTTCAGCTGCATACGTAGAACATAGAATAGTGCAGCGCAGGAACCGCCTCTTTGACCCATTATATTGTGCCAAACTACTAAACTAGTAATTGAAAGTTTACTAAATTAGTTCCAACTCCCTGCACAAACCCATGTCCCTCCATTCCCTGCATATACATTTGCCGAAGAGCTTAAATGACTCTTTCAGATTTGCCTCAACTATCACCACTAGCAGTGCATGCCAATCCCCTACCACGTGACATTAAAATAAAACACTTTCCATATACCAGTGTTCATTTTCACACAGTGTACAAGGGGTTTGTGTGTTCCCCATCACATACGAATTTCCTCCAGGAGCTGTGGTTTCCTCCCATAATCCAAAAACGCAAGGGTTAGGAGGTTAACTGGTCACATTGGCATAATTGGACAGCCTGCTCTCTCGTAATAGAGTTAAACATTAGACTGAAGGTCTACTCGTATTTCAGGATTTGCAACCTCTTCTCCTCCACCATTACCCCATTCCTGTTTCCCTCTCTCACCTTCTCCTTACCTGCCCATCACTTCCCTCTGGTGGTGCTCCTCCTTCCCCTTCTTCCATGGTCTTCTATCCTCCCCTATCAATTTCTCCTCCTCCAGCTCTTTATCTCTTTCACCAATCATTTGCCAGCTCTTTACTTTAACCCCTCCCTGTTTCACCAATCACCTGCTTTTACTTCTTACCGACTTCTCCCCTTCCTTTCCAGTCCTGAAGAAGGGGCCTAAAATGTCAACTGTTTATTTTCCATTTCCATGGATGCTGCCTGGCCTACTAAGCTCTTCCAGCATTGTGTGCGTTTCTTTGGATGACCTATATCTGCAGATTTTTTTTGTGTTTGCAACTTCAATCTCAACTCCTGCCCACATCCACCCCACACTCCAAACCCCTGCCCTCAATACCAGCCAACTACTAATGTAGCTGTTCATTCTGTTACTAAATCACAGTCAATTACAGAACTTGGGAAGTCACACAGTAGCAATAGCATGCAAGGAAGGTAGAATTTGACATATTTATGAAGACCAAATGCGGTAACTAACACAAAGCAGCGTACAGCTGCACATTGAGCACTGAGAATTCATATCTTGCAGTACAGGACATCAAATGCCATCCATCTTTTAACAAATAGGATTTGGTAGGCAACATAGGAGAGGACTCTGGAGGGGCTCCCAGTAACGCAGGGTTGACCTCATGACCTCTCAGATAGTAAGTCAGCAGATAACATAAACAAGGTGTACAAAGCTTTTTATGAACTCAGAAGGCCAATTAAATACTTGTGTCAAGTAACAAGAAAGGTGGTGAACACACATCAATATAATGATGACCATTTAAACTTCTTGGGTGGATTTCATTAAGGGATAATTATTGACAAAAACTATAGCAAAAATCCTTTCTATCACTTTGAAAGCTGCATCATGAGGCCTTAGTTAGATTTTGTATTCAAGTGCTATTGTAAAACTGAATCCACACTCTATTGAATTAGAATGCAATGCAGAGCTGCAGATGGCATTAGGATCAGACCTCACTTCGATGTGGTCACTTCGAAATGGATGGTCATTTCTGAAAGGGAACTGCCAGCAGAAGTAACAACAAATCTGAAGAAAAAATTGAGATGAGGTTGAGACAAGTAGATGCATGATCAAGGACTTGTTGTGGTAATTAATACTAGCCTGCTATCATAATAGTCATGACTATTGGATTTGCTAGGGATCAACTGTAAAGTACTTTCTGAACAAGTATATTTCTGAGGAGAGGAAGGAAATCAATGTCACTCACAAAATAATGTTATTGCAAATATCATAAATATATAATGTTATTGCACACAAATGTTTTAATACATTGGTCTATACTGATTCACATTAAATGCAAGCTGTTCAGTATTGTACATCTCATATCAAACTTTTTTTTGTGCCTTGTGTTCCTTTCTACATATGCATATAGTTGCAGAAACGTCATACAAGACCTACTGGTGGAGGCAAGATTGCAATGCATTGAATCAGTGGTATCAATGGGGTCAACCAAAGGAGCTATTGTCTTTAAAAAAAATGTATTTGTTATGATCACAAGACCCGGCTGGTTATCAAGAACTTAAAGTACTGCAGGTTTACCCCATCAGTGAATTGCTCATTGATGGAGAAAGTGAAGAAGCTGGACTTCGTGCTGATCATGCTGCTTGCACCAGATGGGCTTGGTGTGTGAAGGCAGTTTATAGTCTACAGTAAGTAGACATCTTTGTTGCTTTTCTTGGGATTACAGGACTATGTTGGATATTGGTGGATCACAGGGGTGGATGGCGGGGGAGCTGTGTGTCCTCGGTTAGAACGAGGGATAGCCCTCAAACCGTGCTGTCACCCAGGAGAGAGGCATCCGAGTCTGTGCACTCCACCAGGGATGGTGTGATGTGGCCTCCAGGCTGGAGACCGTGCTGCCCCCAAGTGTTCACTCAGAAGACAAACTGTATTCTTTTTGTCTGTAGAATCCGGCAATACTCATGGACCCAGGATCCTGGACTGTTTTTTCGTGTGACTGTATTTTATACGTGCTTGCTATCATGTGTGCCGTGTGTATATGATTGTTGGTAATGTGTTTTGCATCTTGGTCCTGGAATAATACTATGGTTTGGCTGTATTCATGGGTATTCATGTAGAGTTGAATGACAATTGTACTTAAAGTCGAAGCAAGAGTCGGCTGTAAGGCTGAAGCCTGCTCTCCCATTTAATAAAATCATGGATTTGATCTTTCTTTCAACTCACCTCTCCACAGGACATTTGCCTTTAATTACAGCTTTGAAATCCTATGCACTTGTGGGATTTCCTGCTTCATCTTGGGCAGTCGTCAGGATTTTTGTCTCATCTATACTGAGAGTAAGCTTCATCATTCTGATGTGTTCTGTGGGAGGATTAAAGGCTTGGAACTGAGCCTCTGAGCACACACGGAGAATTCACGTGCTACACCTCAGTGACTGAGGTTTCAGTAAACTTGCTTCCAGGGTGCAATCAGTATAGGTTCAATGGCTTTCCATTAACTCTACAGATTAGCTTCAATCTAGCAGAAAGCTCATCAGAAGAAAGTGCAACATTATGGCAAGAAAACTTGAAGTTTGGGGCAGTGGCATTACTCTATGACTGCAAGAAATTGCAAAGTTGTAAACACAGCTCAGTTGACCACACAAACCAACCTCCCATCTAATGACTTCAACCACAGTCCTTACTGCCTCACCCCAGTTATTCTCCCTTTTCCTCCCTTGCATTGAGCAGAGGGTACAAAAGCATGAGTGCACGCATCGCCAGACAAAACTATTTCAATCCCATTGCCATCAGACTCTTGAATGGTTCACTCATACAATAAAAGACGAACTTGATCTCTCGTCTACTTCATTTGTCTGTCTGCACTGCACTTTCCCTCTAACTGCATTATATTCTGCACTTTGTTTTAATTTTATTACCTCAATATAATTAAGTATAATACAACTTGCCTGGATGGTACAGAAAATAAAATTTATGCATCTTGATAAATGTGGCAATAACAAACCACAGATGTGAAATGGAGATAAATTTCTGCGGGCAGCTGAATACCAGAAGGATGTTTCATAGCCTATCCTGAATGATAGGGTCAAATGCTATGGTGAGGTCATAAAAAGCCATGTCTAGTGACTGGTGCTGTCCCTTGCATTTTAATCAGACAGTGGAGATATCAACTGTGCCTCTGCATGGACAAAATCTCCACAGTGTTTCAGTTGGTTCAGATGCGAAGCAAGCACAAAGATCACCACATAGCTGAATGATGGCCTCCCCATCTTGCTCCCACATGTGGTACATCATCTGCTTTTGTTAGTCAGATGCAGCACACCAGTAAGGTCCTAAAATGATAATAGGGAATTGGCCTGCAAAGGATGGGCTTGCGACTCTGCACAAAGATGCGAGTGACTGCAAATTCGCTAGTGGACATCTCAGATGTTGTTAGGATAACCCAGGAGTGCTCTCAGCAGCTCCATTATGTGCTCATCAGCTTTCCTCTATGGACTCTCCTTTTGTACGCCCTATCTGTGCGCTCTGGGGTGACACTGATAAGTAACCTTGCCCTGTGCAAAGCTGACCTATCCACTAGTATTATTGAAGTTCATGTTCAATAAATCAAGATCAATGGTGCTGGGTCTAATCTACTGTGTACGCAAGGGAAGTTCCAGGATCCGAGCTAGTGAATGTAACCTTGTTTATTTTATTCCATTTGACCCTTGTGGTCTGGCCAGATGGCATTTCCCGAGCATCTGAAATGGGAAATGTGTATAGGAATGCTCAAGTTAAGGGAGAAGTCAGGTACATCGAAACCACCAGTGAAACGCCTCACTAATGTCAACGACTGACACAGTCTGAAAGTGTTGGAGGCAGCATGTAAATATTGGGACACCAGCTTTCCAGTGCCAGTGTAGTATGCCCACAACTTAGTAACCCTGACCACACACTCAGTGACTACTTCTAGGTACACCTGCCAATTAATGTGAATGTCGAATCAGCCAAACACATTGTACCAACTCAATGCATAAATGCATGCAGACAGGGTCAAGAGGTTCAGTTGTTGTTTAGACCAAACATCAGAATGGAGAAGAAATGCAGCCTACAGTAAGTGACTTTGAGTGTGCATTGATTGTTGGTGCCCGGAGTGGTTTGAGTATCACAGAAACTGCTGATTTCCTGGCATTTTCACAAGACAGTTTCTAGAGAATGGCGTGTTAAAAAAAAAACAAACAAAAATATTCGGCAAGTGACAGCTCCGAGGGTGAAAATGCCTTTTTAATGAGAGGTCAGAGGAGAATGCCAGACTGGTTCAAGCTGATAGTAAGGCAACAATAACTCAAATAACCACACATTAAAAAGTAACTTCAGGAAGAGCATCTCTGAATGCACAACACTTTGTAGCTTGAAGTGCATGGACTACAGCAACAGAAGACCATGAGCATACAATCAGTGGCCGCTTTATTAGGTAGAGGAGGTACTTGAGTGGCCACTGAGTGCATTTCTTTAGAACGTTGGAGGAAAACTGAAGCTCCTGGTAGAGACCCACATGATCACGGGGAGAACTCCTTCCAGACAGCAGTTGGAATCGAACCCCAATCACTGACCACTGGTGCTGTAATAGTGTCATGCTAACCACCATGCTACTGTGCCATCCATAAGTGATAATGGGCGAGGAAAGGAAATTTAAGGAGATGACCCTGTGTGATCTGCTATCCACCAGTGGACTTTGATTCTGATGCAGCAGAAGCCATGACCACCACCCTCTTCCCTTTGGATGCCCGATCCAGTGGCCTGCTCAGGCTTTAGTCACATCCAACCTTCTTACGCAGGAGGGAGGAAGTATCACCATGCATGTGACAGTGTGTGTGCTTGGTGTGGCTTCCATGGATGAATAACTAAGGGCATTGACAACGTGCTAGGTGTACTCGTGTGAGTGTTGTAATAGTGATAGAAGTTGAATGCATGACTGGGTGGATGAGGTTTATTGTTGCTTCTCCAAACCTTGCCCAGTTGTTTTCTGTCAACACTTCCCTTGCAGCTCTTCTGACATCATTTCCCAAGTATTATCTATCTGGCTACTTTTTCCTCTATGGTTTTTCCCTGTGCTTCCTACTTTGTGTGCAGAACCCCCGTCTAGACCCAGGTATGCACAAGCAGGTGCCCATTACAATGGCAGTGCTGCTCCTCAGGCTGAATGTTGACTTCCAGCCACAACCAGCTGAGGAACTGAAGACAGGGCATCAGCCAGCACCAATTCTTTCCAGAAATGATATTATCCAAGGTCTATCTTCACTAATACATTTCATGAGCATCTCCTAAAATGCGTTCCTGGCTGTGGGGTATTCTGCCGAGAGTCACCTAATGCAATGCTGGTATCTTACCACATTGACATATTGTTGTGAGCCTTCATATCCCCAACCCATGCGTCTTTACAGAAATTGTAACAAGTATAAACTACATGCATCTTGTTGATGGCACAACTGTATTAATTTATCTTTCAAATGTGTTGCCTCAGAACATTCTGTTTGAAATAATTCCAGCATGTGTCAGGGAATAAATAGTAATATGGGGACAAAGAAATTACAGGCCACATGAAGTACTTGCAGCAGGAAATTCTTGCAAACAAGTAAATCATTCTGGTTGAAAGAGATGGAGCTATTTCTTAGATGGCCTATCTTACACATCCGAAGGATTTAAAAAAATCTGTTTTTCAGATTTTTAAATAAAGAGCATCAATCTAGTTAACATCACCTTTTTTGTTCAAAATGGATTTGGTTCGCACTGATCCAGAATAATTTTTTCTTCATGAAATTTCACTCCTATTAAATCCGAAATTCTTCTTTCTGTGAAATAATGCTGCAGCCAGTAGGGTGGAGTCAGTCAGACAAAAAAAGGTTTTTATTTGCGATGAGTCATGTCAATTTTCGTGCAAGGCACAGAGTTGCAGCACTGAGGAGAAACACAACTCTGTACAACAGATTTACTTAGATGTTGCTTTGTCATAACATGCTGAGGACTCCAAAAGAAAGAACAGTATGCAGTTCTATATAGAGGCTTGCTTTCTTGGAGTTGATGAATATCTTTGTTTTGTTCATGCTTTGATACTTCAGAAGTGTAGCTTAGGGAAGCTGACAAAGAAGAGAAAACTCTTGTTCAGAAAATCGAATGCAGAATAGACTACAGAGCTTGATTGTCTAGACTGCTTGATAGCTTTGGGTTTATCATTGGAATACAGTTTGTTGCACCTCATCTTTTATGCTCATAAATAAATGAATGCTTGTATTCTCCAAGTCACTTGAATCCTGATTGTTATTCCAGTCAGCTCTATTGGCATGAGTGACAATCGTTGTTATTCCCTTGTTCAGGGCAAGATAAGCTGAACAATCACAGGACTGTCAGTTTGACCTCAGTGCTAGGAAAGCGTTAAGATATATTGATCCAGGACAGTACTAACAATCACCTGGAGGAAAGGTCAATTAAGACAAGTCAAATTGGATTTGTTAGGGACAAAGCACATTTAACCAATTTGATAGAACTTTCTGGATGAGGCAATAAATAAGAGTTGAAGAGGATAACCCAGCTGATTTCTATTCTAAACAGGCTAATTAAGGACAGCTTTTTTAAAAAAATGCACCATACCAAATAGAGTCCTGGAGTCATAGAAATTACAGTACAAAAACAAGCCCTTCAGCCCATGTGGTCTATGCCAAACCATTGACCTACACCAAGACCATAACCCTCCATATGCCTACCATCCATGTATCTATCCAAACTTCGCTTAAACGTTGAAATTGAGCTCACATGCACCAAGTTCTGGCAGCTTGTTCCACACTCTCATGACCCTCCGAGTGAAAAAGTTTCCCTTCATGTTCTGCTTAAACTTCTTTCCTTTCAGACTTAACCCATGACCTCTGGTTATCTTCCCACTCAACCTCAGTAGAAAAAGGCTGCTTGCATTTACCCCATCTATAACCCTCAATTTTTTTATATAGCTTTATCAAATCTCCTCAGTCTTTTACATTACAAGGAATAAAAACCCAATCTATTCAAACTTCCCTTAACTCAGGTCCTCCAGTCCTGGCAACATTCTTGTAAATTCTCTGTGCTACTCAATGTTATTTACATCTTTCCTGTAGCAAGGTGACCCAAACTGCACTCAACACTCCAAATTAGGCCTCATCAACATCTTAAACAACTTCAACATAACATCCCATCTCCTGTACTCAATATTTATTGATATCTGAAGGTCAATATGCCAAAAGCTGTCTTTATGACCCTATCTACCTATGCAGCCATTTTCAATGAATTATAGACCTATATTCCAAAGTCTCTTTGTGCTTTGTACTCCTCAGTATACACATTCTACTGTATTCTTCAGTGTTCAATTGTTCTATGCAAGACCTACCCTAGCTGGTCCTGCCAAAATGCAACACTTTATACTTGTCTGCATCAAATTCCCTCTGTTATTTTTCAGCCCATATTTCCAGCTGGTCCCGATCCTGCTGCAAGCTCTGATGGTTTTCCTCACTGTCCAATACACCCCAATCTTGGTGTCATCTTCAAATTTGCTGATCCAGTTAACAACATTATCATACAGATTGTTAATATACATGATAAACAACAATAGCCCCAGCACCGATCCCTGCGGCACTCCACTAGTGACAAGCCTCCAGTCAGAGGGGCAACCATCTACTACCACTGTCTGGCTTCTTCCACAAAACCAGTTCTAGTCCAGTTTGCAACCTCATCTTGAATTCTAAGCAACCATCCTTCCATTCAGATCGGTGTCAAATGCCTTGCTGAAGTCTATGTAGACAACATCCACTGCCTTGCCTTCATCAACTGTCAGGGTAACTTCCTCAAAAAACTATATGATTGGTTAGACGTGTACTACCACGTTTGAAGTCATGCTGACTATCCCTGATCAGTCAATGTCTTACCAAATACTCATATCTGGTCTCTTAGAATACCTTCCAATAAATCTCCCAGGACTGAAGGCAAGCTCACCAGCCTATAGTTCTTAAAAATAAACCAAGAAACCTTTTAAGCAGCAGGATAACATTAGCTATCCTCCAGTACATCATCTGTTGCTAGGACGATAAGTATCTTTGCTAGGGCCCCAACTATTTCTGCACTGCCTCACACACAGAGTCTGAGTGAACACCTTGTCAGGCTTTGTAGATTTATCCAACTTGACTTGCCTCAAGCCAATAAACATCTTCTCCTCTGTAATCTGTATAGGTCCATGAAGTCCATGCTGCTTTGTCCCATTCTACAGACTGCGTCCGTTTGAGTAAATACAGATGCACAAAACACCCATCTCTTTTGGCTCGATGCATGGATTCCATTCTGATTTGCCAGAGGGCCTATTTTGTCTCTTGAATCCTTTTACACTTAACTTATCCGTAGAATCCCTTGGGATTC
Source organism: Hypanus sabinus (assembly GCF_030144855.1). NCBI lineage: Eukaryota > Metazoa > Chordata > Chondrichthyes > Myliobatiformes > Dasyatidae > Hypanus > Hypanus sabinus. The sequence continues at coordinate 61,301,781 of NC_082719.1, read as the reverse complement.
TCCTTCACTTTTTGCTAGGGCGACTTTGTGCCTTTTTTTTAAAGCTCTTTAAGTGTTTCCTTGGATTTCTTATAGGTCACAAGTATCTCATTTGTTACCGCCTGCCTATATCCACGACACACCTTTTCTTCCCCTCTTAACCAGAGTCTCAATATCTCATTATCTTGGTTTATTTTATCTTGTTATCTTTACCTTTTATTCTGTCAGGCACATACAAGCTTTGTCCTCTCAACATCTCTTGTTTGAAGGCCTCCCATTTACCAAGTACACTGTTGCCAGAAAACAGCCTGTCCCAATGCGCACTTGCAAGATCCTTTCTGATACCTTAAAAATTGCTTTTCTCCAATTTAGAACCTTGGCTCAAGGACTAGACCTATCCTTTTCCATAATTACCTTGAAACTAATGGAATTATGATCACTAGTGTTCCACACAAAATTTTGTCAACTGTGCCTTCTTATACCCCAACAGCAGATCAACTATTGCACCCTCTCATTGAGACTTCTGCATGCTGATTATGGAAACTTTCCTGAACACATTTGACAAACTCTTTCCCATCTAGTCCTTTCAGAATATGGGAGTCCAGTCAATATGTAAAGAGTTAAAAATCACCTATATCATTCTTATATTTCTTGCAACAGTCTGCAATCTCTCTACAAATAGGTTCCTCTAAATCCCATGGATTATTGAGTTATCTGTAATATAGCCCCATTAATATGGTCATACTTTACATTCCTGATCTCCATCAATAATGCCTCACTAGACAATTTCTCCAGTCTGTCCTGACTGAGCACTGCTGTGATATTTTCACTGCTAGTAATGCCACACCCCCTTCTTTAATTCCTCCTGCTCTCAGGTCTTAAACAATGGAACTCCAGAACATTGATCTGCCAGTCCTGTTCTTCCTGCAACCACATCTCACTATCGACTACAATATCACAATTCCAGGTGTTGATCCATGCCGAGCTCATCTGTCTTTCCAATGATATCTCTTATATTTAAATATATGCAGCCTAGGACTTTAGTCACACAATGCTCAAAATTTTGATTCCCGACTGTCTGATGTCTTACTAACATCTGTCTCAACAATCTCTCCACTCTGGCACTCTGATTCCCTTCCACCCCCTCACCAGAGCACCATTAGCAAACCTTTTGGCTAGGATATTAGTCCCCCTCCAGTTCGGGTGTAAACTGTCTCTTCTGTACAAGCCCTGGAAGAGAGCCTAATTCTCCAAAGATCTGATCCCTTCCCTCCTACACCAATTCTTTAGCCATATTTTCAGCTGTTATCTTCCCATTTCTGACCTTCCTATTTGTGGCATGACAGCAATCCTGAGATCACAACCCTGGTGGTCCTGCCCTTTAACTTAGCACCCAACTCCCTAATCTCACTTTGCATACCAAGTCACTCTTCTTACTATATCATAGGTACCTACATGGACCATGACATCTGATTGTTCAACCTCCCATTTAATACATGCCAAGGACTCAATCTGAGAAGTCCTGAACCCTGGCACCCAGGAGGCAACATATCTGAAAATCTCATTCTTGTCCACAGAACTACTCTTCTGTTCCCCTAACAAATCCTTCATCACCATAGCTTGCCTCTTCTCCCCCTTCCCTCTGCATCACAGAGCCAGGCTCAAGAGATCTGATCTATGACTTTCCTTGCTTGGTCATCGCCCCCAACAGTATCTAAAGTGATATACCTCTTGTTGAGGGGATGACCACAAGGGTACTCTCCCTGGCTGTTTAACCCCTTTGCTTTTGTGTCTGTCACCTAGTGTCCTGAACCGTGGCTGTAACTACCTCTCTATATGTCCTATCATTCCCTCAGCCTCCTAAATGATCTGGAGTTCATCCAGTTCCAACTCCTTAATGTGGATTGTTTGAAGCTGCAGCTGGGTGCACTTCTTGCAAGTGTAGTCATCAGACACTGGAGGTCTCCCCGCCTTCCCACATCCGGAGAGGAGAGCATTCAACTATCCTGCCTAGCCACTTTACTTTCCCAAATGAGCAAATAAACTGTCAGAAAAAAAGATCTTCCTACAGCTTTGATTTTTTTCACTCAAGCCTCTCCTCACTGAAGTTTCAAAGAGCTAAAGCCTCAAAATCCTCACTCTAACATTGCCCACCCAAATGATGGTCACTCCAACAAGAGTACTCCACCTGCCCGTCTTACTCTAATCTGTTCTTGCCAATCAATTCCAATCACAGATTCTTGTGAATGTATTATGAAACATTTCTCAAAAGCTCAATAAACAATTCAAAATCATAGAGCACAATGTACATACATTATATATAGCTGCAATTTCACATTTAAGTTTGCTGATGACACTGCTGTTGGCTGGTTGAAAGGCAGTGACAGTTCAACATATAGGAGGGAGGCGAAAATCTGGCTAAATGGTGTCATGACACCAGCCTCTCATTCAATGTCAGCAAAACCAAAAATGCTGATTATTGACAACAGGAGAAGGAAACTGGGAGGTCTTTGCGCCAGTCCACCTCAGGAGATCAGAGGTGGAGAGGGTCAGCAATTTTAATTTCCTCTATGGTACCATTTCAGCAAGCCTCTACTTCCTTAGAAGTTTGTGAAGATTCAGCATGACATTGAAAACTTCGACAAATTTCTATAGATGTGTGGTGGAGAGTATATTGACTGGCTGCATCATGACTGGTATGGAAAAAATGTCCAAGAATGAAGAAGCCCATCCATCAGAGATAAAGCCCTCCCCCCAGTTGATTACACCTACAAGGAGCAATATCACAAGAAAGCATCAAGGACCACAACCATCCAAGCAAGGCACCCCTCTCGCTGTTGCTATCAAGACAGTGGTACAGGAGCCTTAAGTTCCACATTACAAGTTCAGGAACAGATATTACCCCACAATTATCAGGCTCTTGAACCAGAGGGGATAACTAGACACACCCCAATAATGAACTGATTCCACAAGCTATGGACTCACTTTTAAGAACTCATTTTGTCTATATTTATTGCTTATTTATTATTATTTTCAGTTTTGTATTTGCATAATTTGTTATCTTTTGCACATTGGTTGTTTGTCTTTGTGCGTAGCTTTTCATCGATTCTATTGTGTTTCTTTGTATTTGCTGTGAATGCCCACAAGAAAATGACTTTAGGTTCTATATGGTGACATATGTTGTCTGTACTTCGATAATTAATCTACTTTGATTTTGCTTGTATTGTTGTAAAAAGAATTGCTTAGAGCAACCAGTTCCCACAAGAGCAAAAGCTACATATATCAAATCCAAGAAACCAAAGTTCAGGGATGTAAAAGACAAGATAAGTATAAAAAAGGAAATTACTGACAAGTATAGAGAGCTGAAAATAGGGAAAGGCCTTAAGTACAGAAAGTAAAGATGTTGTGAAAAGAAATTAGAAAGGCAAGGAGGGAGAACAAAATATCAACAGTAGACAAGATTACAGAAAATATAAAAATGTTTATAATGGCAAATTGTTATATTATTGCCACATGTACTGAGGTATGGTAAAAAAAATCTTTGTTTTGAATGCATACAAATGATAAATTCATCATATCAGAACATTGAGGTAGGACAAGGGAGAACAAAAACCAGAATGCAGAATAAGGTATTCTATTTTCAGAGAACGCAGTGCAGGCAGACATGATGACATAGAATTTATGGTCAAGATTCTATGGTATCATATGAAACCCGCCCCCCCCACCTCCCTTTTACTAGGCGCCTAGTGAGGGGTTGACAAGACGCATCTCTAACAGCCATTGGATTCCATGGTGAGTAAGCCACCTTTTTCCAGCCTCCGTATGTAGATACGACCTTGGACCCACCAAACCCCTGAGGTTGGAATGTCTTGCTCACACAAACTGATTTATGTGAATGCTGTATAACTTACTGCTCCCATACAACTGCCTATCAGCAAGAAATAAGAGTACACTGCATATTATAAAGTATATTAAAGAATTTTAACTTAAGAGGAAGAAAATAAAAGGGCCCATCATAATTGAGCTGTCAAATGTGCACACAAGTTGGAGCTCATCTTGAGGTTGTCTTTAACTCAAGCACTTAATGCTCAGTCTGCATGAAGGAACACATTACCTTCCGAAATTTATGTTGAACAAGCAGGCTCCCACATGGGAATATTGATCGTTCCTCCCTGAAGCCATTCATCTGCTCAAAGCACCTGAGCAACAGGGATGGTGTTGACAGCTATCTTTCCTCCTATATTCTCCCAGCTCCAGCCAAAAAAGACCTTGACCCACACCAGCAAATATCACAAAAACCTCTCTGCCCAGCATTCTCTAGAACCTTCTCCCAATTCCACCATCCTGATTGGCTGACACTACATTCATAAGCTGAACAACAAAGCCCCTTATTTTAGCTCCAACCCAAAGAGGCTGAAAACAAAACAAATTGTGCTTACAGAACTACTAAAATGAAATACCTACAGCATTATAGTAAAAAACTTAACCAAGGTATTACACATATGAGGAGACTGTTCAATAACTGAATCAGTTGCCAGAGAAAGTGGCCCAGGTGGGTACAATTGCAATGTTTAAGAGACAGTCAACAATTCAGGTACAGCTTCTTCCCCTCTGCCATTTGATTCCTAAATGGACATTGAACCCTTGGACAATACCTCACTTTAAAAAATATATTTCTGGTTTTGCACTGTTTTAAAATTTAACAATTTAATGTACATATACAGTGCCTATAAAAAGTATTCACCCCCTTGAAGTTTTCATGTTTTATTGTTTTAAAACATTGAATTACAATAAATTTACTTTGACACTGATCAACAGAACAGACTCATGTCAAAGTGAAGATAAATTTCTAAAAATGGGTCTAAATTATTAAACACAAAATAATTGATTGCATAATTACTCACCCCTTTTAAGTCAGTGTTTAGTAAATACACCTTTGGCAGCAATTACAGTCTTGAGTCTGTGTAGATAGGTCTCTATCAGCTTTGCACTTCTAGACACTGAAAATTTTCCCCATTCTTCCTTATAAAGCAGCTCAAGTTGTGTCAGATGGGGTTTGTGAGTGAAGAGCCCTTTTCAAGTCAAGCCACAAATATCTCAGTTGGATTGAGGTTTGGTCTCTGACTTTGCCACTTCAGGACTTTAACTTTGTTGTTTTTATGCTCAGAGTCATCATCTTGCTGGAAAATAAACCTTCTCTCAAATCACAGTTCTTCTGCAGACTACATCAGGTTTTTGCTACAATCAATTGAAGTATCTTAACTGCACACAGGTGATGTCCATTTAACTAATTATTTAACTTCTAAAACCAATTGGCCACACCAGTGATGATTTGGTGTGTTATATTAAAGAAGGTGAACACTTACACAATCAATTATTTTGTGTTTTATATTTGTAATTCATTTAGATCGCTTTGTAGAGATATCTTTTTACTTTGACGTGAAAGAGCATCTTTTTGTTAATCAGTGTCAAAAAAAGCCAAATTAAATCCACTGTGATTCAATGTTGCTAAACAATAAAACCTGAAAGATTCCAAGGGGATGAATACTTTTTATAGACATTTTTAAAGTATTGATTTACTTTACTTATTTTTATTTTTGTATTATCATGTAATGCATTTTACTGCTGCTACTAAATTAACAAATTTCATGATATGTGTCAGAGATAATAAACTTGATTCTGATTCAGGTACATGCAGGGGAAGTGCTCAGAGGGTTATGCACCAAATGTGGGCAACGGGGGCCAGCAGTAAGGATGCTGTGGTCAGCATAGATCATAGATTAGGGCTTGTTTCTGTGCAGTATTAGTCTATGACTAATAACAATCTGTCCTTGAACCTGGGGTTATGTGCTGTCAGGTGTTTAGAGTGCTGTTCTGCTTGATAGGAGAGGGAGAAACACGGGTGTCTGAGGTGGCTTGTGATTTTGATTATATATTCCAATTCTAGATTTAAAGAATATATTTGGTCAAGAGGGTAACCTGAAAAACACTTGGATAATTTTGATATGGAACACAGTGACCACAGCATACTGTTACCTATCAAAAAAATCAATACAGAATTTATTCTATCATAACCTTACTGGCTGCCCTTAAATTCTTGAAGTTATGTAAATTACAAAAATAAAATGAACATTTTACCAATTAATACTTTAAGGGAAGAGAAAAGCTTCAGAAGAACAGTAGGGTGGCTGCAAGCCTTGAACATTGCATACATTACTTTCATGTTTTGACTGACTAATGAAATATGACAATTATTAGGCACAAAGGGAAGCTTGGAATTTGGAAGAGTTTTCAGATTTTATTTCAGTACTTTATTTAAATGCCCAGTGTAGAAGCTACTCAGACAGTGTGATTCTCCCTTTGGCAAGTCACAAGGATTAAACTCAGGAGTTGGCCTTGCAGGAAGTGTCGCCTGCTCACTCATAAGGCAGATAAATCAGGAAGACAGGCATTAAAATGTATGCAATATCTAGTCCGAAAAGAATAATAATAACATCCAGCTGAGATCTTTATTTAAAGAGAGGTTGCAGAAATGCAGTTGAGTTTGTGTCTGGATTTAATTAGCTTTTTAAGTATTGTAACCGTAATAGTATTTGAGAGAGGAACTAAACAATAAGCACAATAAATTACACCAATCTTCTAATGTTATTAAAATTTTCATGATATAATAAAGCTCCTGAAGTTAATTTAATCCCTTCTCATTTTAATCAAGTCAGTTTCCCATTTTGGTAATTGAAAGCCAATAGTTGTAGAATCTAGAGGTTATCGTCAAGACAACATACACTGTCATTATAATGAGACTGTCCATATTCACCTATTTAAATGTACCCCTGCCTCAGCTCATCTGCCAATGACACAACCTTGTTAATTCTGGACATTGTTCTCTTAACTAGCCTCTCCTGTGTAACTTTGAGGACACCAAGAAGCTTGTTGCTCACATCCTAGTTGTCACCAAATGCCACTCACTGATCAATCATGTGCAACATCTCAGTGAAATATCCTTATCCTTGATTTCATCCAAAAACATCTGCATAAAATTTAGTGAAACAGGGAGGAGCTCTAACTGTAACCTCTGAGCTTTGTGTCTCCCTTGCACATGGTATCCCCTGTACAGCAGCACTAATACCATATGGTGTGCAAAACATATCTTGACATCACTTGCATAAGACTGATGTTCTATACTCAGATACCACACACAGAAGTCAAGTCAACTTTTATTGTCATTTCAACCATAACTGTTGGTACAGCGCATAGTAAAAATGAGACAACATTTTTCAGGACCATGGTTTACATGACACAGTACAAAAAAACTAGATTGAACTACGTAATTAAAAAAACACAGAGAAAGATATACTAGACTACAAACCTACACAGGACTGCATAAAGTGCACAAAAACAGTGCAGGCATTACAATAAATAATAAACAGGACAATAGAGCAAGGTGTCAGCCAGGCTTCGGGTATTGAGGAGTCTGATAGCTTGGGGGAAGAAACTATTACATAGTCTGATCGTAACAGCCCGAATGCTTCGGAGCCTTTTCCCAGACGGCAGGAGGGAGAAGAGATTGTATGACGGGTGCATGGGGTCCTTCATAATGCTGTTTCCTTTGCGGATGCAGTGCGTAGTGTAAATGTCCGTGATGGCTGGAAAAGAGACCCCGATGATCTTCTCAGCTGACCTCACTATCCGCTGCAGGGTCTTGCGATCCGAGATGGTGCAATTTCTGAACCAGGCAGTGGTGCAGCTGCTCAGGATGCTCTCAATAGAATGTGATGAGGATGGGGTGGGGGGGGGGGGAATGGACTTTTCTCAGCCTTTGCAAATGCAAGTGTTGACAGGAAGATTGAAGTTCACTTTCACTTAGGGCCAACACCTATTAGGGGTTCTGCTGAGGATTTTGTGCTTGTCGTGGTAATTATTTCAACCTTGCTTTTGTTGTCAAAGTCCCAGCGACCACCTAATCCTGCATCATGCCTTCTCTGAACACTGCCCCAACCTCTTCCCAAACCACTTCACCTTGTTCTCTTCGTGGCAACTGACCCCTGGTTTCCTCTCAACTGGCTGTCTGTCACCTGGACCATATCTCCAACTCTCTTTTCATCTCCTACCCTCTCACAACTAAATGACTATTCCTGGTTTGCCTAGAGATCACCATTTCTGACATGCCAGCATCTGCCATCTTGATGATCATCTGACCCTCTGAACTCTCTAAGTCCCCAAATCCCCAATGACCTTGGTTCCAGAGGGCTCCATGTATTTCCTTCAATGTGGCCTTGCAACCCTTCAGTTTGTACAATAAACCTCTGACCTTTCCCAGTTGAGATCCAAGTCACTTCATTCCCCCATGGTCACCTATTCCTTGACTACCAACTCTAGTGCAACCCCGGACTGGCACGAGCCCTGAAGAGATTCAACAGCTGTTAGTAGTGCCAGCAGTTCTACTGTATATCTTACTTGAAACTAAAGATTCCATTGGCATGTTATGATGGTGGCCAAGTAATCTTAAAGTGGGTGAATGCCCTACCCTGTCTACAATGATCTAGTTCATTTCATAGAATGCACTAGGATTTCTGCTGGGAATTAAGTGATTGTTAGTACTAGAGGCTGCTTATTTTGCATGTTATGAAAGTGCGGTGTGAATTTTGATCTCTTTTCCTTGCATATCTGACTGAAAGTGAGATTTACTGCATGACAGAATAGATTTTGGTCAGATTCTTTGGGAAGAATAGATACCCTTATCATAAAATGACGAAGACGCTGGTCACAAATTTTCCATCTATTGAACTGAAGGGAAGGTAAGTAATGAGTAATTGTGCCAAATTTTATAATGAAGTTTTTCCATCACACCATGCTCCAATACTGCAGAAAATAGAACTGCAACTCAGATTTAATCAATAGAATATCATATTCACCTCAGTTACACTGATAATGTGGAAGACATTCCTTGCACATATCTAACAAATTTTTAAGAAACAATTTGAACTCTTGGACTAAATTCTCAAGGTAGGACAAAAGAATTTTTGTAGGAGGTTATTCATACACAACTAGTACATATCTATATGCCAATAAATGCACCTCACATACAATGAAATAATGCTATAATGCCCTTTTAATTATAATGTGAGTAGCATATTAAAAATCAAAATTCCATTAGTAAATTCCAGTAGGTACATTTCTTTTCAGATAGAACTAGTGTTCAGGATTAGAATTAGACTATTGGAAATCAATTCTAGTGATCCAGTTAAATTATATTGTGTAAGTAACCGAACAGAAATCATTCATAGAAATACAAGAAATTGGTCTGGACTCATCACCCTCTGTTCTATTGTACTACCTGGTCCCCATAACCCTTTATTCACCTGTAATCACTGAAGTAAACCAATAGGTAAATAAGTGACATGTAAATACAGATACTGATATTTAATTAAACGGGTATATTGATGATAGGCTTTTAGGCTGTTCTTCACCTCTGGGATACAGCTTTGGGTTCAATAAACAGTATTTCTTTGATTCACTTTTTTGAATATGTTTTAGGCTCCTATTAAAAATAAAATTGGACCACTATAATGAAGTCCAAGGAACTGCACACAGTAATTGGCAGAGGGTTATAAACCAGAGCACAGCTTAGAAAGTGGAAGGGTTGAAATAAAGGTAGACATCATGATCAATATAAACAGGCAGGAACAAAGAAACAGACAAAATGGGTCAGACAGGTTTAATTGTGTGTATTTTAATGCTAGGAGTATTATGAGTAAGGGTGATAAACTTTGAGCATTGATCAGTATTTGGAACTGTGATGTTGGTTGAGAGAATAGTTATTTCATGTCCTGGGGTTTCAGTAGCTCAGAAAAGATAAAGGTAGAGGTAAAATGGTGCGTGCGCGTGTACTTGCACTATTAATTGGGACAACATCACACCTGCACTCAGGTGGGATAGTTTGAAGAGCTCTTCACCTGAGTCTACATGGGCAGCACTGAAAAATTTGAAAGGTGCAGTTGCTTTGATGGGATTATTTGACAGGCCCTCTGATAGTCACCGATATTGCTTTGAAGATATGTAGGCAAATTAGTGAAAGGTGTAAAAACAAAGAGGGTTGTCAATGTGGGAACTTCAATTCCCCAATGTCACTGGCAGCAAAGTTACTGGAGAAGATTCTTAGGCATAGGATTCATGAATAATTGGAAGAAAATGGTGTAATTAGGGACAGGCAGCATGGTTCTGTGTGGTGCATCTGCTCTGAATGGAGGTGACAAAGGTGATTGATGAAGGTCAGGCTATGAACATTGCCTACGTGGATTTTGCTAAGATGTTTGACAAGGTCCCTCACGGGAGGCCTTTCCGAAAGTGGCTTCACAAGTTGATAAGGTGATAAAAATGTCACAGAGCATGTTTGCTTTGTCGACAAATTGAGTTCAAAGATCAGGAAATTATTTTGCAACTGTTGGCCAGAAAGAACTACAGTCTGCAAATCAGTGATTTCAAATGAATCAAGGGCAGTGGAAGCAGATAAACCAATTGCCTTTGTTCTTACCATGAGAAAGTGGGAGAGCTGAAGGAGAAGTTGTTGAGGGTGAGCACTATTTCTTCCAGATGGAGAATGGTGGTGGCGAAGGGGAAAAGGTTGTTTTTTTTTATTGAGAAAGAACCTGGGATCTTGTATAGGGACAGGACATCCATGGTGAAAATGAGACAGTTGTAAGTTTCCTGGCCCTGACTAGAGGGCATGCAGTTAGACTGCCGTGTGAGTTGAATGTGTTAACTGTGGATGTTGTGGAGGCAAACATAATAGGGGCATTTTCGATGTTTTTAGCTTGGCACATGAATATGCATGAAGTGTAAACATATCATCATTGTGTGGGCAGAAGGGATTAGTTTAGTGGGCATCTAATTAGTTCAGCACAACATTGCAGGCTGCTGTGTACAAACATCTACTGATGCCTCTGGACACATCTTCAGTGATATTCCTGGAATCATCGGGTGTTTTGGGTCTTTCAACATCATACACCCTTCTCCAGGTGACCCAGCCTGGGCTGATCAGACCCCAGCTTGTGTCAATGGCTAGCAACTTCTGACTCTATGGCTCCCCTCTCTTGAGCCACAGCCACCTTGAGGCCCTCTCAGCCGCATTGGTGATACTATGGATGGCTCTCCTTTTCCTCTTTCCCTTGATGGCCAACTTGCTGAAGGCTCTGGCTAAGGAATGGGCTGCGAATCCCCTACATTCAACCTCCACAGGGGACACCTCGCTCTCCATCCAGCCTGATGACAGTTGCTGACCACTCCTGCGTACTTGGAGAGCTTCCTTTCGAAGGCCTCTTCCAAGCGATCTTCCCTTGGGACTGTCAGCTCCAGCAGCACCACCTGCTTGGTAGACTCAGACAATTTCTGGTCGCAGGCTCCTGGCTGCGATATGGTTGGGGAAGCTGCCGTTTGAGGTCCACCAACAACTGCCAGTCCCTTGCAGAGGTCAGGATGCCTGCAGATGTTCTTTTGGAGGGTATTGGCTGCTCCCCAGCTCTGACAAAAGCAATGGTCTGCTTGGAGGGTCAGGACCACTTCGCCCATTCCACTCCTGTGCTGATGGCTTCAGCGATGGTCTTCAGGACCTGATGATGCCTCCATCGGTACCGTCCCTCACCAAGTGCCCTTGTGCAGCCGCTGAGGATGTGCTCCAGGGTTCCTCGCTTGGAGCACAGTGGGCACACTGATGACTCTGCTTTGCCCCATGTGTGCAGGGTTGATGGGCTTGGAAGCACATCGTACACTGCCTGGATGCGGTGTGGCTCAGCTTTCCAAAGCTCAGCCCAGGTCACTTTCCTCCCCACTGCATTTTCCCATCTTGTCCGAGCTCCCTGTTGCTTCGTTCCCACCACCTTGCAGGTTCTCCTCTCCTCCACTGCTGCTCTCACCTCCTCCCGAACTCGGCGGCGCCTTTCCTTCCCTCTGATGGTGTCCATTTGGGGAGTTGGAAAGGATCCTAGCCCAGCTCGGCCTCGTGTGACCACTCCCACCAGCCTCCTGTGATGCAGCCTTTCCTCTGCTTCCTGAACAGCTTCCTCTGCCCTCCACTTCCTGCCAGTCCTCACTTGGATCCCCGCTCTAGCCACCTCGGATCACTTGAGTCCCTGTACTGTACCACTTCTCTGACTCTTGTAACTTTGAATTCCTCCTCCAGGGATTTACAGGGCAGTTATAGTTTGTTGTGTCCATAGAGTGCGATGCTGCTCCGGCTCCTTGGCAGCCTCAGCCATCTCCTGACCCTCCCTCTAAGATTTCGACTGTTGAGATCAGATCTGCATAGATGAGGAGGGGCCACAGGATTCTGTAATGTAATGGTCTATGCTCTAGTTTAAAACTCTACAGTGATTAACAAGGTAAATATTCTCATCTGAAGAAATGAGATGGATACACTATAAATGTTTTGATGAAGAACATTTAGCAACCTGCCATTTATTTATTGTCACTAACTAGATTGCACCATTTTTGCTGTAGGTTTTGTTTTGTTGAAGGCTTCTAAATTTCACAGCTTTTTACGACTCTAACTACACTGTTGAACAAGGACAGGTGGGGTGAGGGAGGTGGTTGGGAGCATGTTGGTGAGTTGTGCTGTTAGTGTCTGGGAATCTGTTTTAGGTGTAAATTCAAGAAGTGTCATGCCATGGATTTATTGGCCCAAGTGTTCTCTTTTGTTGCATATAAGCTCTATAAATATTACAAGGTTGCGTGGAGGAAAAAAAACATGGCCATTGCTACACTGAGAACTTTAAGTGGAAACAACAGCACTGTTATTACATTTGAGGTGCAAAGCTATGATGGGTTTCCTATAAGAAATAATAAGAGCAATATTGGCACTGTATACCGTTAAGCAATCGAGAGCAATGTAGTGATTCAGTATTTACCATTTAGCTAGAGTGGAACTGTGCTTCAATGATCCCAAATGACCAATAAGTTGGAATGTTTGAGCACAATTAATTATTTGCTAATACATTTATAATTAATTAATCAATTGATGTTTAGAAATTCAGATAAAACAAGATGCAAAAATACACTGTTTACTATTTTCTTGGCAAGAAGCTGCTGAAATATTAATAATAATCATTGATATTTCCAGGGAATTTGCAAAACCTTATCACTTATGTCTTATTACAGAGATGATTGCCAGACACAGTGAGAATGAAGGAACAGTGGGAGGGCAAAACCTTGCAGAAATTACTGAAAAACATATTTATGAAGCAGAACAGTATTTTTAAAATGTTGACTAATGGTTATGGACCGTGAGTGCAATCTGGAAAATAAATTGGTAAATTGATTTATTATTATCTCATGTGCCGAGATACAATGAAAAATTTGTCTTATGTACCTTTCATACAGATCAATCCATTACAACAGTGTGATGAGCTAGGCAAAGTTAAAACAGTTAACAGTCCAGAATGAAGTGCTACAGTTATGGAGGAAGTGCAATGCAGGTAGATGTTATGCTGCGAGGGCAATGCGAGTGCACAGAGTCAAAGAACTGTCGACACTTGGAATCTGAATGAACTTTGTAAATACTCAGCTGGGTGAGTAGTGGTGCTAGCAGTACCGGTTGGAATATTGGTGACGGTTGGTGTTCCGCATAAGTCGGTGTTGCAACTGCTTTGACGTTTTAACGTTTCTGTCATTCATTCTTTGTTTTTTTTTCTCTGTTTTGTGGATGTCTGCAAAGGGTAAGAATTTCAGGTTGTCTATTGTATAGATTCTCCGATAACTAAATAGAACTGTTTGCTTCTTCTCATGATATATGTCAATGATCTAGATGATGGAAGATCTATGAAGGTCTGTCAACAGCTCTGAAGATCTATCCTGTACTCAGCATATTGATGTAATTATGATGAAGGCATGCCAAGAACTACATTTCGTTAGGAGTTTGAGGAGATTTTGTATGTCACCAAAACACTAGCAAATTTCTACAGATGTGTGTGGAGAATATTCTGATTGGTTGCTTCACAATCTGGTATGTGGGGGGCACTGCACAGGATCTTAAAAAGCTGCAGAGGGAGTAAACTCAGCCATCTCTCTCATGGGCACCAGCCTTCCCACCATTAAGGACATCTTCAAAGAGCAAAGCCTCAAAAAGGCAGCTTCCATCATTAAGGACCCCAGCACCCAGGACATGTCCTTTTACCATTACTACCATCAGAGAGGAGGTACAGCAGCCTGAAGGCACAAACTCAATACTGAGGAACAGCTTCTTCCATTCAGCCGTCAGATTTCTGAGCAGTTCTTGAACACATTAATGCCACCTCACTATTTGCTATTTTTCACTAGTTATTGATTTTTAAAACTTTTCTTATGGTAACACAATGTAAATTGCACTGTATTGCAGCTGCAAAACAACAAATTTCATGATATCTGTCACTGATATTATACCTGATTCTGATTCTGTGCAGATTTGCAACCAGAGCCAGTGTCCAGAATGCCTCAAAACAAATCAAATCATGTTTAATTATCTTTCAGACTATGTATGGATATAGTTGAATGAGACAGCATTCCTATGCTATATACAATCAAAATAGTGAGAGAAAGAAAAAAAAACACACATCATTACAAAAGAAAACGTATGCATAGCCCAAGTCCTTTAGTAACATGCGCATTGATGGTACAGCTCCTAGCAATCCAGCCTATCCTTCCGCTGGTCGAACACTGGAGAGTAGCACAGCTGGGAGAGGCCAGCTCCCAACCAAGCACAGCCTCCGTGCTACACCGCCTCCAGCATCGTCTCACCTGGATTGAAGCAGCAGGCAAGCTCATTTGAGGCCTTGTCCTCACAACGACCGAGGCTATGCTGCTGCCTCGTCACCGGTCTCACCACCAAACGAGGAGACAGGCCTGCTGCATCTTACATCAGTAGTGTCCAACAGGGTCTTGTGATCGCAAGAGAAACATCCAAGACAATCACGCATGGTTACACTGCATGTTGCTCTTGGGTACCCACTCCGATGTCTTCGAGTAGCAGGCAGCAGCATGGTCCGCACCCAGGTCAGCTCCTCTGTACATTCTCTGGCCTGTCTGTCGGCTTCTCCTTCTCCTGGCTGAGTGTCGGGAGAATGTGCTTGTACATTTCTCATGTCTTTTAAACTTATTGGAAAATCTACTGTATCACTAGCATGAAAAAATGTGAAATGGAAGTATGTTTAGATAATAATATTATTGAATAATATCCAATAGTCTGGAAGTTGTTAGACTAGCATCATCGAGGTCCTGAGGGTGCTGCATTATCAGGAATTTACAGCACTGTCTCAATGGGATGCCTGGGAAAGGATGAAGTTTCGCAAGATATCTGGCAACCAACATAATTCACACTTGATCTATCAATGTCAATGCTTTGACCAGACTGTCCAGGATGAAGTGCTGATCTAGAGAAACCTTTTTCTTGTTACCATTCGATATTAAAATCTGCTATGCTTTACAACATGGGGTCAGTATATGAGTGGAAGATGGCCCCATGTTTTTACCTGTTAGATAACTAATAATTTGTCAGTTGTCACATAAGACATTCTTTCTATCACTATTTTTATGTACTCAGAGCAACTACAGTCAAGTAACCAGTATTGTTATAGTTTCAAGTAAAATAGACCCTAGGAGTCTTCAATAATTTCTAGACCTGGAGAATATTGTTCCAAAAAAGTAATTTTGAGCATGTATACTACAAAGCACAAATTCCACGTTTTTTTATCTGTGAGAGCAGAGGGTATGTACAAATGTTGATGGGGTTATACTGTAGGTCTCTCAATAGCCCGCAGAGAGATAGAGAACCAGATAGATCGTCAAATCTTTAAGGTAAAAGGAGGAGAGTTTAAAGGAAATTTACAAGGCAGTTTTGTTTTTTACACGGAGAGTGTTCAGTGCCTGGTGGAAGCAGGTGTGAGGGTAACGTTTAAGAGGCATGACCAGGGAATAGAGATTGACATGGACATGTGCAGCAGGTGGGATTAGTTAACATTTGCATCATTGTCAGCACAGATGTTGTGGGCAGAAAAGATGATTCCTCTGCTGCACTTCATGAGGCTCTGTGTTTGATTTAGCCTTGGTTTTGACTTCATTATCACCTTTATGTAATTTATGTCCCAAATCTATGAGTAAACCTCAATTATTATTTTCATAATTGCACTTTAAAATGAATTTCAACCTCTCATACAGAAATGACCTGTTGTAATAAAAGTATTAAATATAAATGGGCATGTCACAAGAGCAGCAATGGTAATGTACAGTGAGAGTAAAGAATCAATTAAAATTCCCAAAATTAGCATTCATATTGAGTAGAACAAGACTTTTTATAATGTGGTGAAAGCCAATCACTCTATTGATTTTGACTCTACAAATCTCCCCTACAGAATTTGGATTTCTGAAGCATTGGACAGTGTGTGGATTTTCAAACTGAGACTTAAATTTGAGCATAGCCAAGACTAATGTGATAAAAATCTACAACAATCAAATGTTTAAAATTAAATACTAATTGTCATTCTCACCCAGACAGACCATGGTGAAATCTGACACTTAACACTGTAATTGTAAAACAACTCTCACTGGTGAACCACTCTTCTAAAGTTTGAATCTCTGCAACTGGATATAGCAAGGTAAAGAACATGAGCTGGTTTGGAAGTGCTTGACAATGACATCTGGGAGTCCAATAAAATCAGAAATTCACTCTTTCCAAGCATGAACCTGATTTCATTATGCATCCAATATGGTTTGTACAAATACAAAATACTTTCCCAGGTGAGAAAAACAGAATGAAAAATCACCAAGATATAGCAATGAGTGAATAATTTGCATATTTATACATTTATGAAGTCTACATTAATTTTGCTCATATGTCCTTGCTTCAGCTTTATCTCCTTACATTTTTTTTGACAGGATACAGGTTGTCAGGCAGTCAGACATTGTAGTCTGCTGGTTAGCTTTGCTTATTCATATTAGGGTGGTAAATGCCTCATTGCTCTTAGTCAGACTGACAGTCTATTTACATATCCATTAAAAATTCATTGTTGTTTGATGGCAGGCGAAGATGTGTATGGTGTCCAGAACAGCTATTTTAAACATGCAGGACCAACTCCAGATGAAAGAGGCTCTTCAGATCCAGTTAATTGTCTTCCTTCAAATATGTCCAGAAAAATTTATTTACCTGTAATTCAGCTTGCACAAATCATGTACAGTTTACAAGTAACCAACTATGTTTAATTGCCTACATTATTAGAATGCAGATTGCAGACAGGCAGGGAAAAGTGTGGTCTCACGATAAACATTTCATAACCTCTGAATAGTCCACATCAGTTAGCAGCTAATAAAGTATTTTGGATTTCAATGTTGTAATGTAACAGTGCATGTGCCAGGATACATAAATATCAATGGCCCAGGATCTGTAGTCAATGCCAAGTGGCCCACATTCCAGACTAATTTCAGAAAACATACCACAGAGAAAACATGTCCCAGCATTCCCAGCATCAGCCAGGTTCTCAGTGGAGGGGTCCTGCACAATGATAAGTGCTTCCTCATAACAGTGTTACTCCATAGGTGAGTGTGGGTTGTGGGGGGGGGGGGGCATGGTTTAAGGTGCAGAATAAGCCCTGCTCAGGAAAGCACTGACGAATAGATACACAAGAGACTAAAGATGCTGGAATCTGGAGCAAGAAAACAAATCACTGGAGGAGCTCAGAGGGTCAAGGACGTAAAAGGGATGGCTGATATTTCAAGTTGAGAATCCACTGTAGTTAACCGTTCGTTCCCTGGCACAAGGACAGAAGAAATCTTTGTCACATATCCAAACTCTGTCTCAGTCAAAGTTGCCCAAAATTTTGAACGTTTTTCCATTCAGAAACCTGCATACACATAAATTATTAATTTTGAATCAGTCATTCAACAAAATTTAAGAAAAGATTGAAATAATGACATTTTAGAAGATTTAGAAACAATAAAATAAGATCAAGTAACTATCTATCTACAATATTAATCCCTTAAGCTCACTGTACATTTCTCCTCTATTGAAATGAAGTTGGAGATCAAAACTCAAAGACATTTGGGGAAGTAGTTATGATCAACTGCCAACAAATTTGGATCTTTCTTATGTATCATAGAATGTTGCAAGGTGGAAACAGAACCTTTGCCTCACTGAGTCCTTGCCAAATGTCAAACAGCATCTATGTACACTTATCCTATCATCATTACATTTCTCTCCATGTGGCCTGCAACTCTCACTTGACCAGTTTTGGCATGTTACCGAGCACTCTAACCAACTTCCACAGATGTACCCTGACCTGATGCATCATGGTCTAATGTGGCTATAAGGATGCCCCGTAATGTAGGAGGCTGCAGAGAGTAATAGTCTCAGCTGAGTATATCATTGGCACATCTCTCCCCACCACTTGTAATATCTACATAAGGTGCTGACTCCTTAGAGAAGGCATTATCTATCATCAGTGAACACCACTATCTAGACCATGCCATCTTTTGATAGCTACCTTTGGACAGAAGGTACAGAACCCGGAACTCCTACACCACCAGGTTCAAGAAATGTTAACTACTCAGCTTTTGAACTTACCTGCTCAATCCTAATCTCTACCTCAGTATACCAAAACCATGATCACTTAGACCACTTAGTAACTCAATAGACTTCATTTATTTGTTCTAATTGGATAACTTCTTGTATAATTTTATATAATTTACACTTAATTTATGCTTATCTTGTAAATGTGGTGTATCAGTTGCTATGTGCTTGTGATGGTGCTGCAAGCAAGCTTTATTTCTGTGCATACAACAAAAATTTCAACTATGCTTTGACATTAGATGCAATTTGCAGTGACTAATTAACCAACCAACCTTCAAGTGCTTATGATGGTGGGAGCAAAGAAATACACCCAAAGGAATCCAAAGCACAAGAGGTCATGACTGAATCTGGCTTGTGTGGCAGAACTTAAATGCTATAACAGGTTACACAATGAAGTCAGGCAGTATCACTGACAGCAGAGCATCCTTTTACTGATGAGCTTAATGCAGTTTATGCATGCAAAGCATCTGGCTTAGACTGTTTCCCTTAGATCCTGTGCAGATTAGCAGACATTTTTAATTTCTTCAGTCTGAGGTTCATGTCTGCTTCGAGAAGACCATTATCATCCTGATCCTGTTATGTCCTTTCATCCCAAGGCATATCCATGGACCCAGAAAATGTGCATGCTGTCATTGAATGGACCTGACCGTGTTCCCTCAAAGACCTACAGCGCTTTTTGGGCTTCTCCAATTTCCGCCACCTACCTCACGGATAACCTGATCTGCTGACATGGACCACACTTTTGAGGAGCTCAAGAGATGCTTGAACAATCCTATTTTCAGCCATCCAAGTCCCTCTGGACCTTTTGTGGTAGAGGTGGATACATCTGACCTGGATGCTAGGGCCAACCTCTCCCAGCAAGGACTGAACGCAAAGGAGACACACTCTGTGCCTTGTTGTGCAAGCTCAACTCAACATAGCACCATAGTAGGAGACAGGGACCTGCTCACCATTAAAACAGCCTTGGAGAAATGGAAACGGGCTGATCGGTAAATACCGAGCACTTCCAGATCTGAACTGACCACCAGGACCTCCTATCCATACAACAGACCCACCATCTCGACTCATATTGGAGCAATTCAGCTTCATCATCCCCTGGTGACCCAGGTTCAGGAACACTACAGTTGACCCAGTTGAAAAGAAGACTGACCCTCAACCTATCCTCACTCTAATTGTTTGGGATCTTGAGAATCAGATCCACTAGGCCTGACTAACCTGAAAACCGTTAGTACCTGCCAGCTACTGTGTGCTCTGAGGCATCACTGGACCCAATCCTCATCCCTCCTCACTCCTCTCTGGCATGACAGACTCGGAACTTTCAGCAATGCTGGTGCTGGTGGCCCACTATGATCACAGGTATACATCATTTCTTCAGTGTCTGCTCTTGATGTGCCCAGTCAATTTCCTCCCCCCAACGACTCTCTGGGCTGTTGCTGCCCCTAACAGTACCCTGGTGTCATGGTCCCACATGCCATGAATTTCATCACGGTTTCCTACCTTCTGATGGGGGCAACAGTGATCATGACAGTGGTGGACCAGTTCTCGAAGGAAGCCCACTTCGTTGCTCTCTCCAAACTTTAGTCAGTCATTGAGATGATGGACCTGGTTCCTCAACATTTAGCTCACCTCCATGGTTTCCCTCAATTCACTGTGTTAGACTGGGGCCCACAATTTGTCTCCTGCTTCTGGCAAGCCACCTACTCCATCCTCTGCACCTCAGTGAATTTGTCCTCTGGCTATCATCTCCACATCACTCCTCAATCAGAAACAGTAAATCAATCAAGAGAAGTTTGAGATGCTTCTCTGCCTCTAACCCTTCCAAATGGAAGAATCATCTGCTCTGGGCCAAATTATCCCACAATCTACACACTTCCTCTGCCATGGGTATGTTGTCACCCTTCAAAGTGCTTTATGACTACCATCTCCCCATTGTTCCTCTCGGAGGAGTCAACGGTTGTGGTCCTGTCCACCAGGGCTCTAGCTCACTGATGCCAGAATTCAAGGAAGAGAGCACGGAAGGCCATTCTGGTTGCCAACTGCACCAACAGCTGACAGACTAACTACCAACTATGCCCAGCTACACAATTCTGGCCTGAGTACAGTGTCGGGCTGTTCTCCAGAGATTTGCCCCAGTGCACTGAGTCTCAAGCTCTCACCACAGTTCACTGCTCCTTTTAAGATTACCCATCACACCAACCCAGTCACTTACTGTCTTCAGATGTCCCTCAGGGTCACACCTACCTTCCACATGTCCTGCCTCAAGCCAATTGCCCATGAGCCAGTCAACCCACCTAAACTTGCATCTCGGGAACCAAGGGTGGTGGTAGGTGATCCAATGTACACAGTTTCCATTTGGTGGATTCATCTCATCATGGGAAGAATACAGCCTGGAGGAGAAGACCTGGATTCATCACTCCAATGGACCCATCCCGATTGTGCTCCATCGGATGCCGGTTGAAGTGGGTTGGGGCCTGTCAGGTCTGCACAGGCAGGCATCTCCCAGTCCTCCCACCCACCCCCCCCCACTAACTGGAATCACCTGTCACTCATTTCTAGCACGTCATCTGCAGCCTATTTAAACCCAACTCTCATCCCCAGACCTTGTTCACTCATCAAACCAGCCAGCCTCAACTAGCTACTTCCAGACTCTTGTTACCTTGTTGCCTCGTTGTGTTAAGTATCTGTTCTCTCTTGTTTTGTGGCTCTTTTTGCAGTTTATTAGTAAAATATAGTTTGTTGCTAATTCATCTCTATTGCTCTGCTTTTGGGTCAAGCCTCCTCTACATTTCCTGACATGTATAAGGTGCTGCATTCAAAGTTAATGCAGAAGATGGGAATGTATTGTACATAGGATAATGTACAGCCAAAGAGAGATACAGCATAGGAAAAAACTCCTTGGTCCACTGTCTTGGCTGAATACTCATTTATGTTAGTATGGAGAGACTATTAGCTGATTAACAGAAGACAGAGAATTGGAATTAAGGCATACTTTTCAGGTTGTTACATTGTAATTTATGGGGTGCCTTATGAATCAATGGTAGAATCTCAATAACTTGTAGCCTACATTATTGGCTTAGAATATTGGAAAATGAAGATTATAGGCAAATTTTATGATGACGAAAGGTAGGTGAGAAAACAAATTTTGAGGAGACAGAACAATTCTGCAATGATATATAGATAGGTTAATAAGTGACCAATTTGATGATGCATAATTTTGTAGGTAAAGTTTTGGAGAAGTTGAAGTCAAAGACTATGGGAAACAGAGATAAAAATAGAGGCGATGCTAAGATCAGAACAACCAAAATTTAAATGAATAGCAAAGCAGGCTGGAAGGACCACATAGTCAACTTACTATTCCTTTCCCTTAATGTTCAGAAACTTCAGCTCAATATAATGATTAGGACATATTTTCACAGAACTTTTCCTTTTCAATGCTAATGAAATGAATTCATCTCATGCAGAATAATGTAAAAGGAAAGTTTAAATTAGCTTTATTTAGCTGTGTAATGTGTGTAGGGGGTTGGCAAATGGTAGCAACTGCATAGACATAATATCATTTCATCACCCTACATTATATAAACTGAATCCTGGAGCTAGCTCTCAGTAATTTACATCTCTTTGATCTGAATTATTTTCCTTCTCTGCAAATACAGGAATGGAATGATGTTCGTAGTCATCTTTTGGTAATCTGTTTTGCACAGAACTGTGATGAATTATTCCAAAGACATCTGAATTCAACAAATTGTTCCAAATGCAGGCATCAGCAAAAAAAAAACCTGCCGTCAGTGATTTCAGACAATAACTCCTCCGTAAATAACACTTGTTTACTAAGTGATTTCACTATCTACACATATGTATAGAAAGGGGAGACATTTCTTCTAAATTACCTGCCAGGTGCAGTTTTTGATCCATTAGTATGTATTTGTTCAATAATGGATCAAAACAGAAAATGCACAGCATAACAATGTCTTACATTTCATTGTGTATTAGAAATTTTTATGGCTCTGCAGTATATTTCCAATGTAAATTGTATACTAAATTGATTGACTCTGGACATACCTTTCACTTTTCTGTCACTGTATCTAACAGAACAGCAGTCTAGAAATTACTCAGCTGACAATTGTAGGCAGACAGTTGATATAACAGTGTGAAATCAATTAATGGAAGTTCAGATTTACGTGAAATATTTTGCTTAACATTGCTTGAAGTAACAGTCAAAGAAATGCCAAACTAAGATGTTATGAACAGATATGCCTTTCATATCAAGGATAATTTCTAAGTTCCTATACACATCCTGTTAGGACCAAATTGTGTTGGAAATAGTCAATTCAAGAACAGTCAGAGACCACAACAATGCAGGCTTGCAGGATATAACACAAATTTGTATTATTATAGCAGCTTTAAAGTATAAAAATGTCTCAAGCTGTTTTACAGATTTGGAATTAGACAAAAATAGGCACATTGGAAAAGGAAGGTGGGTGTAAAATTACATAAGGGAGTGGTGCATGTAAAGTTATACAACAAATCAGTTACGCTGGCAAAAATCAAGCAGTTAACAGAAGATAATTATGATTTATCCAATAAATGACATTGCATGAGCAGCCTGTCAACACAAAGTGGAAGGGTTGATGGAGGCTCAGAGCTTGGTGTTATCATTATGCACTTAAAGGTTAACTCTGTGTCAGCAGATGATGCTGTGGAATATAAGAATGTGCATCAAATGGAGAACTGGGGCAGATCCTCTGGAGGAACTGGAGAAATAACAGTGTAAGGGTGGAGTGAGAAGTCCTTGCTGGAAAGGTCAGCAATATTGCTGTGATTGCTGTCAGAGTGAAGCACAGTTCATGGAGTTCCTTCATTGATTCTACAACTCTTATTCTCAGTAGTATTTATTTATTGTTATATTTATTTTTGTATTTGCAGTTTGTCTTTATTTCCACATTTGTAGTTTATCAGTCTTTGTGCGTAGTTTTTAGACCTTAAAATTATAAGATATAGGAGCAGAATTAGACCATTTGGCCCAACTTGAGTGCTCCACCATACTATTATTGCTGAATTATTATCCCTCTCAACCCCACTCTCCTGCCTTTCCCCCATAACCTTTGGTGTGACAATTAATCAAGGATCTATCAACCTGCTCCTTAAATATACCCAATGACTTGGCCTGCTCAGCCATCTATGACAATGAATTTCACAGATTCACTCACACTGGCTAAAATATTGTCTCACCTCTGTTCTAAATAGATGTTCCTCCATTCTGAGACTACGCCCTCTAGTCCTAGACTCCCCCACTGTAGGAAACATCCTTTCTACATCCACTCTATCTAGGCCTTACATTAGGTTTCAATGAGCTTCCCCCCACACCCAATTCTTCTAAACTCCAGCAAGTACAAGCCTCGAACCACCAAATATTCCTTGCATGTTAACCCTTTCATTCATGTGATCATTCTCATGAACCTCTGCCGGATCCTCTCCATTACATTTGCCATTTACCACCAACTCATCCAGCAAGTTCACCTTTGGGGAATCCTGCACAACAACTCCTAAGTCCCTTTGCTCTTCTAACTTTTGAGTTTTCTGTCCTTTTAGAAGTCCATATCCTTTTTTTTTATAACCAAACCCCACACTATACTCCGTCTGTTACTTTTTGCCAATTATCCCAATCTATCTAAATCCTCTGCAGACACCCTGCATCCTCAACACTACCTGCCCTTCCACCCATCTTTGTATCATCCTCAAATTTGGCCACAAAGCGATCAAATCCTTCATCCAAATCAAAGACATATAATGTGTATAGAAGCAGCCCCAAAACCAATCCCTGTAGCACACCATTTGTTGCTGGCAGCCAACCAGAAGAGGCCCATTTTATTCTTTTATTCTGATTTTTTCCTTCCTGCCCATCAGCGAATCATCCATCCATGCTAGTATCTTTCCTGTAATACCATGGGCTTTTATCTTGTTAAGCAGCCTCATGTGTGGCACATTGTCAAAGGCCTTCTGAAAATCCAAGTAAACAACAGCCACTGACTTGCCTTCGTCTATTTCCTCAAAAAAAATTCCAATAGATCTGTCAGGCAAGATATCCCCTTAAGGAAACCATGCTAACTTGACCCTATTTTGTCATGTGGCACCAAATGCCCTGAAACCACAGTCAAACTTTTGTAACCACTGAAGTCAAGCTCACTGGTTTATAATTTCCTTTCTTCTGCCCCCTTCCCTTTTTAAACAGTGGACTGACATTTGCAATTTTTGAGTGCTCCAGAACCATTCCAGAATCTGATGATACTTGAAAGATCTTTACTAATGTCTCACAATCTCTTCAGCCAGCTCTTTCAGAACCCTGGGGTGTAGTCCATCTGGTCCAGATGACTAACCTACCTTCAGACCTTTCAGCTTCCCATGTACCTAAACCTGAGTAATAGCAATGGCTGTCACTTCTGCCCCTTGATGCTCTCACAATTCTGACATTGTTATAGTGTCTTCCATAGTGAAGACTGTTGCCAACTATTTACCTTCTCTGCCATTTCTTGTCCCCCAATACTACCTCTACAGTATAATTTTTCAGCAATCCACTATCCACCTTTATCTCTCTTTTACTCTTTATATAAATGAAATAACTTTTTGTGTTCTTTTATATTATTGGCTGGCTTGTCTTCATATATTTTCCCTTTTTATGGGTTTTTTCATTTCCTTCTGTTGGTTTTTAAAGTTTCCCAATTCTATACTTCCCCACTAATTTTTGCTCCATTATATGCTGTCTCTTTTGCGTGTTTGGCTTGTTTGCTCCCTTTGAATTCTCTTGTCAGCTACAGTTGCTTCATCCTCTCTTTAGAATATATCTTCATCTGTGGGATCTATCTTTCCTGCATCTTTTGAATTTTTCCCAGAATCTGCAGTCATTGCTGTTCTGCTGTCATCCCTATTAATGTCCCCTTCCAATCAACTTTGACCAGCTCTTCTCTCATGCCTCTGTAATTCCCTTTACTCCACTGTAGTAATAATCATACATCCAATTTTAGCTTCTCCATCTCACACTGCAGGGTGAATTAAATCATGTCATGATCATTGCCTCCTAAGTTCCTTAACCTTAACATTCCTAGTCAAATCTAGGTCATTGCATAACACCGTATTCAGAATTGCCTTTCCCCTTGTGGACCCAACCAAAAACTGCTCTAAAATGGAATTTATAGAATGCCTTTTTGGGATGCAGTACCAGCCTGATTTTCTCAATCCACCTGCATCCCACATGACTAGCGCAACATTACCATTTCTACATACCTTTTCAATCTCCCATTGTAATTTGTAGCCCATGTATTGGTTGGTCTTAGGAGGCCTGTATGAAATTCCGATCACAGTATTTTCACCCTTTGAGTTTTTTAACTCTACCCACAAGAATTCTACATTTTCTGATCTTATGTCACCTCTTTCAAAGGATTCGATTACATTTTTTACGAACAGAGCCACCCCACTGCCTCTGCCTACATGACTGTCCTTTTGATATGTGCTTCCTTGGATCTAAGCTCCAAACCATGATCTACTTTTCCTCCACTCGTTGGAGATGCCTGCAACATCATACCCACCAATCTCTCACTTCACGACAAGGTCATATGCCTTATATTTTGGGCATTCAAATTGAATATCTTCAGTCCTGCATTCATCACCCTTTTTGATCTTGTCCCCATGTTACATTGCAACTCATCCAACTGACTGCAATTTTTCCCTGTGGTCTGCCTGTCCTTCCTCACAGTCTCACTACACACAGCATCTAGTTGTATGCTAGTCTCTCCATCCACAGCCCTAGCATTCTGGTTCCCACCACCCTGCCCTTCACAGCAGTTTTAACAAACCTGATTGGTCCCCCTTGGGTTCAGATATAAGCCGTCCTTTTCATCCTTTTTGTTTCCTGTTGTGGGGTTATCCAGAACTAAAGGGCACAGCCTCAGAATTGAGGGGCAACCTTTTAGAACAGAGATGAGGAGGAAATGTTTTAACCACAGAGTAGTGAATCTGTGGAATGCTCTGCCACAGACTGCGGTGGAGGCCAAGTCTGTGGGCATATTTAAAGCAGAAGTTGATAGTTTCCTGATTGGTCAGAGCATCAAAGGATGTGGCGAGAAAGCAGGTGTATGGGGTTGAGTGGGAACTGGGATTAGCCATGATGGAATGGTGGAGCTGACTCGATGGGCTGAATGGCCCAATTCTGCTCCTATAGTTTATGGTTTTATGGTCTTACGCTACAGGTCATACCTTCACCAGAAAAGATCCTAATGATACAGAAGCCTGAAACCCTGCTCCCTGGACCAATTCTTCAACCATGAACTCACTTGCAAAATTACCCTATTGTTCCCCTCACTGGCACATTGCACAGGCAGCTATCAGAGCTATCTTAGAAGTCCTGCTTTTCAACTTTCTACATCACTCCCTATATTCTCTCTTAGGATCCCTTCCCCTTTCCTATGTTGTTGGTACCAATACTTGGATGTGCCATGATTTCTGTTTGTTCATCCTCCTCCTTTACAATGCTATGGACCCAGTCGGAGACATCTCTGACCCTGGGACCTGGGAAGCACCATACCATCTGTGTGTCTCTTTCACAGCCACAGAATCTTAGAATGTTGTTTATTCCCCTATCACCACTGCTCTCCTCTGCTTCCCCTTCCCTTCTGAGCCCCAGAGCCAGTCAACAGCCCTCCCCTACCCAACAGTGCTCAAAGCAGCATACTTATTATTGAGGGATATATCCACAGGGATACTCAGTGCTGGCTGGTTATTTTTCATTGATTCTATTGTATTTTGTTGTTCTACGGTGAATGTGAGGAGAAGAACCTCAAGCTAGTATATAGTGACAGATACCTATTTTTTTAAAGACAAATGATGAAAATATCATTAATATGGATTACAAAGAAAAGAAAATTATGGTTGAGGACAACGCAACATATTATCCAGGTTGTGCACCTCTTATCTGATATGCTTGGGGCTGGAAGTGTTTTGGATTTTCGATTTTGTAAAATTCGTATTGAGATACTCCAGAGATGGAATATGTCTAATCATAAAATCAGTTCACATTACCTATACAGCTTATACATACATACACTGAAGGTACAGGTAATTTTTATATAATTTTAATAATTTTGTTCATGAATCAATAATGTATACGTTGAACTGTCAGAAGAGGTGAGCTATGTACTACCTTGCCCAACCAGGTATCCAGGCAATGGCTGTTTGGCATCACCAACATTCCCAACTCTGAATTTATTTGCTATTGTAAACAGTCTTTGCCTTGTACTTGTTCATCACACATATGTACAGATGCAGCCATTCAGTGTGTAAAATTTCCATCATCAATGATCTTGGTGAAATTCTCTGTTACTTTGTGATTAGCAGATGCTTTATCACCACAGACCTTTAAAAATTTAATGCTGTGCCTTTTTCTTAAACTTGCAACCAGCCTGTTGAATATTCACAGTTACCTTCAATAATCATGTTGGATCTTTGCTTGTTTCATGATCGGCATTCCATAAAGTGGCATACGTTCATTCTGCCAATGAATCCATGCTTTCAATATACATTGAGATCTTCATCTTTTGCTTTATGCAGTGCTTTCTGTTTTTCATTAGCTTCTGTTCATTACATATGAGATCACTTCTCAGAACTGTCTGTCGTGCAGAGAGACCTTCTCATTGCCAGAGTACCTTCCCAGCACCTTGTGAAATTTTCCATTTGGGGCGTCATGTCAGTGTTAAAATAAAATGTTGGATTTCAGCGGTTTTTTGATTTTGGAATTTCAGATAAGGGGTTCTGTATCATGGCTGACAACAGATAAAACTGTTTTGTACTCCTTTAAAGTGATTGAAATCTGATTGGCTGTTAAAACAATTCAGTGTATTTACAATTGGAAGACCTTGCTCAATAAGGAAAGATGATTGGTGTTTAAATGTGAATTATGGGTTGCTGAGTGTCAAGTGCAGGTAGTTCATCATTCCCAGGATATTTCTCGTTAAAGTGAGATGATCATCTCGGCTCATTACAGCAAGAAATTTCCTCAGTGCTGAGTTGCCAACCCACCGAGTCGCCTGCAGTGCTGAGCAGCGTTCCTTGGAGACGAGGGTTTTCCAATTGTAAATCCCACGGAAAAGCTTTGACAGCCTATTTCACCATACTTCTGAAGTTAATCCAGATATTAAACAATGAAATAATTGAATGCCTCTGATTTTCACAAACATGCTAAGTCATTGAAAATATTAAAATCTTAATATAGTTTTGTAAAATTGAAAAAGTTGCAACAAGATTAAATATAGAATCCTTTAAACACCAAAAAGTCTTAAAGAAACCAAAACTTTAATAAAACCTTTGAACTTATACTTCTCTCTCACAACTATTCATTTCCATTACAATAAACAGAGCCACTTAATGCATGACAGTTCAAATTGCCTGATGTCACTGTCTGAAAACTATGGTCAGTTTACATTTTTTGCCTCTGTTCTACTCCAGAGAACCACCAGAATGACAGTGGTGTTCAACTGTACATATACTTGTGATTTTTATATTAATAAATACGTGTGGGAGCTCCAAACACCTTCATAATTTGCAAAAGTAAAAGCAACAGATCAGTACTGAATTGACACCGTTTTTTACAAACATTTTAGGCCCTGACAGTGAACTTTAAACTGAACTAAACCAAATAAGGCCTGTCTTTTTCCATGGACTACTTCATTTGTATGTCAGTGATGAGCTTCAGCTGTAAGGAGAGGAATTAAGATAGTCCACTACCCATGGTGCAATAAAAAATCTTTCTGCAGTGCAAAAGCAAATGGACGAGTTATAGAGCTTTTATACTTGTTTTTATTATTGTTTACCTTGTGTGTAGACATGCTTAAAGAAAATCACATCCTTTGTAATGTTTTTCCCACCCGTTGGCATTTGAAACACAATGAATGGCAATACTGGTGATGTGTGATGAAAATGACAGCAAATTCAAGACTTCTTTTTGCAACTTTAGTTTTTTCCCCCAACTACCATTTTGTGCAGATAAAAAGAAAAAAATACTTCTTAAAAACTAAAATCTGAAAGGTTTTCCTGTGGCACAGAGAATGTATTAATACTAATCTACCTTTCTGAGATTTAGACTATTCCACACAACATTTCCAGCTTCTTAACATTCTTCCTTTCAGCTCAAATATGCACCTAGCTTGAAAATGTTCAGATCAAACAGTTTGATCTGAAGATTTGAACCAAAAATGAGAAGTGAAATGGATGTAACCACTTCATTAGCAGGATGATGTGGAAGGGAATTGAAATACCACTAACCTAGATTACAGGCCAGGAAAATGCCCAGAAATGTCATTAGATATCAACTGAGAACTTTCATTTTTATTGCACCATCAATAAAATATATTGATCATAAAGTTATCTGAAGTATAACAGACCAGAGACACAGCTGCAGTTCTGGACTTCAATGAAAATTTTGCTTTTTGCAATTTTTATCTACCTTTGAAAATTAGCTCTGAGCTCTGGGTACATACTTTCAAAGGGTTGTGAACAGAATGGTGTGTTTAAAAGTTTATGTTTGTGCCACCACTGCGGGTCAACTGGCATTTCTTCTCCTTATCTTGGCATCTGTGTATCTGTGCTCAGAGTCTCACTTCAACAATTTAGAGTTCATTGATCTTGCTCGCTACCACACACCCTAATGTCCACACCCAACTCAAAGGAAGATTAGCAAGGCCAAATTTAGAGTGCTACATACAGTTCTGGTTGCCCTGCTTAGGAAGGATGTCATTAAATTGGAAAGGGAGCAATAAGAGTGATGAGTGTCTTGTGGTCCTTTGTCTGTATGTATACATTGCTATGTTTTTACGTGCTTCTGTTAGTATGTGTTTTTATAAATTTGTCTGTGCCAGTACATCACTGAACGTTTCTTTGTCTTTAAGTGTTTCCATATGTAAATATGTTTCCATATATCTGTAGCTTTTTTTGTGTGTACTTCCACATTACAAATCATAGAATTATAGAATTATTATGATAGGAAGGAAGGTCTTTCAGCCCATTGAGCTTGTATCAGTCCCACAGCCCAGCACCTGACCCTTCAGCCCATCAATTACACACAGACCAGCCAAGTACCCATTTAATCTAATCACACTTTACTCCATTTCATATCCCTATTAAATCCCCTTATTCCTCTTTAAAGTGAACAATCAATCTACCAACTAGCATGGCATTGGCTGATGGGAAGAGACCAGAACACCCAGGAAAAACATACAATCAAAGTGAGAAGATACAAGAACAATGCATGCAGCACCCAGAGCGAGATTGAACCACATCTCTGGAGTTATGAGGCAGCAACACCAACCGCTGAACCAACAATATTTCCCAGCATGCACTTCTATATTTTGGTGTTTGAATTTGTGTGTTCATTTCCGTGTCTAACAGAAAGGTAGGTGCAGAAGAAGAAATATTCAGAATGAAAGGAAAAAAAACAGAAAGTGTTCAGCAGATCTCATAGGATCTCTAGAGAGAGAAACAGAGTACTTTTCTTTTAGGTTGGTAACTTTGTCCCAGAACTATAGGTCTCTTTAACAGGTGTCTCAACATGGGGTCCACGGACTTCTCAGTTAATGGTAAGTTGCCATGGAATAAAAACAGGTTGGGAACCCCTGCTCTAGAATTATGCCCATCCTCAAACTCTGCCTGATCTTCTGGGACATATTAGCATTTTATTTCAGATTTTCAGCATCTGAAGTGTTTTGCTTTTCAAAATTAATTAAGCAGCAGGTTTTTATGATTTCTTCAGGGTTCTGAACATGGCCCTGTGATGTTCTGAATTGTGAATGGTGAAACCCATGTGGGATGTGTGAGTGTTTTGAAAATACCTCTGAACACAAAGTGTCTGACGATTTTCTCAGACTGAAAATGTTAACTGGTTTTCATTCCACAAATGTTGTCAGACTTGCTGAGGGTTTTCAGTTTATCTATGACCTCTTGTTCCATACAGGCCTCCCTTTTCCAGTCATGTGGTGCTGATGAAAACACTTGATACACTTATCAGTCAGGGATACGAGTGCAGGGTATGGTATGTCATATTACAGCTGTACAAGCCATTAGCAAGGCCAAATTTAGAGTGCTACATACAGTTCTGGTTGCCCTGCTTAGGAAGGATGTCATTAAATTGGAAAGGGAGCAATAAGAGTGATGAGTGTAATACCAGGATTGGAGATTTTGTGTTATAAGGAGAGACTGGGTAAGCTGGGATTGTTTTCCCCTGGAGTTAGGGAGGCAGTGGGGCAATCTTTTAAATGATTAAAGACACAATCCTCTCCATAATTGAGGACATCTTCAAGAGGTTGTGTCTCAAGAAGGTGGTGTCCATTATTAAGGACTCCTGCCATCTGGGCAGACATTCTCATCATGGCCATCAGAGAGGAGGTACATGAGCCCGAAAAACACATTCAACAATTCAGAAACTGTTTTCATCCTTCCACTATGAGATTTCTGAATGGTTCATGAACGCTGCCTCATTATCTCAAGTATGCTTATTTGATTCTGCGATTTATAGTTTTATGTCTTTGCACTGTCTTGCTGCTACAAAATAATGAACTTCACAGCATAAAATACAGTGATGATAAAACTGATTCTGATTCTAAAGTAGAAAAGGAAGGTTGATCAGGGACTTTTTTTCCCCACAGAGGATGATGCTTATATGGAATGAGTTACCAGAGGAAATGGTAGTTGTAGGTACTGATGCACCATCAATAACTCTCGGAGATGTGAGGCGAGATATAGGCTCTTATTGGCTGGAAGAAAGAACAAGCAGCAAGTGACCACCACACTACATCCTGGAGACTGAGGCCGGGGCGGTGTCCCCAAGCGCCTTTATACTTGGGTCCGTGGGAGGAGCCACAGGAGCAGTCAGCGGGGGGGGGGGGGGGGGGCGTGTCCAGATGGGTATATGTAGTTCACCACAGGTACAATATGAACATTTAAAATGTATTTGCACAGGTACACGGATAAGAAGACTTTAGAGCCACAGTAGCCAAATGCAGGTAAGTGGGACTAGCTCAATTAGGCAACTTGGTCAGCTATGCTGAGTTGGGCTGTAAGGCTGTTTCTGTTCTGTGTAGCTCTCTGACTTGATGTCCAATTAACTTATAGTATTTGTTGATAAGCATGTTTTTCTGTGATGGTTTGTGCTGAAGGAGCATGTTATAAAGCACTGATTTCTATAAGCACAAACCCCTCCACATCTTAAGTAGTTTGATTTGTGTATATTTTAATACTAGGAGTATTATGGGTAGAGCATGGATCGGAGCATGGAACTATGGTATGGTGGCCATTACTGAAACTTGATTGAGAGAGGGGCAGGAATGGGTGTTTAATGTGCTAGGTTTTCAAAGATTTAGAAAAGATAGAGTAAGAAGTAAAAGAGGTTGGGAGGGGTAGGTGTATTATGAAGCAGAGATAATATCACAGCTGCATTCAGGGCAGACATAATGGAGGGTTCAGGCACTCAGTATATTTGGGTAGAACTCAGAAATAGGAAGGATGCAATCACACTGATGGGAATGTACTACTGATTCCCCCCCCCCCCCAATAGTCACCAGGACATTGAGAAACAGATAGGTAATCAGATTACCGAACTGTGTAAAAATAATAGGGTTGCTGTCATGGGGGATTTCAACTTCCTGAATATAAAGTGGGACCTTCTTAGTGTAAGGGGTTTAGACCATAAGACCACAGAAGCAGAATTAGACCACTTGGCCCATCAGGTCTGCTCTACCATTTCATCATAGTTTATCCATTTTTCCTCTCAGCCTTAATCTCCTGTCTTTTCCCTATACCCTTCATGCCCAGACCAATCAAGAATCTATCAACCATTACCTTAAATATACATGCAGACTTGGCCTCTGCAGCTGCCTGTGGTTAACAATTCCAGAGATTCACTACTATCTGGCTAAAGACATTCCTCTTTATCTCTGTTCTAAAAGGACACCCCTTTATTCTGAGCTGTGTCCTCTAATCTTAGACTCTTCCACCATAGGAAACATCCTCTCCACATCCACTCAATTGAGGTCTTTCTCCACTTGATAGGTTTCAATGAGATCACGCCTCATTGTTCTGAACTTCAGTGAATACAGGTCCAGAGCCATCAGATGCTCTTCATATAACAAGCTATTCAATCCTGGAATCATTTTTGTGAACTTCCTTTGAACCCTCTCCAGTTTCAGCACATCCTTTCTAAGATAAGGGGCCCAAGCCTACTCACAATACTCCAGGTGAGGCCTCACCAGTGCTTTATAAAGTCTCAAAAATATATCCTTGCTTTTATATTCTAGTCCACATGGAATGAATGCTAACATTACATCTGCCTTTCTCATCACACACTCAATATGCAAATTGACATTTAGGGAATCTTGCACAATGACTCCCAGTTCCCTTTGCACTTCCGTTTTTTTTTGTATTTTCTCTTCATTTAGAAAATAGTCAACACTTTCATTTCATCAACCAAAGTGCATGACAATTCACTTGTCAGTACTGCGTTCCACCTGGCACTTCTTTGCCCATTCTCCTAATCTGTCTAGGTCCTTCTGTTGCCTCTCTACTTCCTCAAAACTACCTGCCCCTCTACATATCGTTGTATCATTTGCAAACTTTGCAACAAATCCACCAACTCTATCATCCAAATCATTAACATATGAAAACTCCTCATCAGTCTCATATGAAAACTTTGCTCGATAACTACCTTTGCTAACAGCCATGTGACTCAGTGGTGAGAAGTCCACCTTTCACAAAAAATATACGTCTAGGGCCAATGTGATTTGGGGTTCAACCTAACAGAAACGTTGTGATGTTTCAATTAAAGAAACACAAATTTGAGTGAATGCTGTGTAAATAATGCTTATTCACAATTATTGGACAGCAAGAAAAAAAAGATTGTACACCACATAAAATTATAAAGAAACTATATTTATGAATTTCAGCTATCAATCAGTTTTTGAGAGAAAGAAAAGAGAAAATAAAATGGCCCATTACCGTTAAACCAGTCTAAGTATGCACTTAACCATTGGAGCTTGTCTCTTCCAAAGCCGGCGAGAACCGTTACTCAAGGCACCAGACCTCACCACCCTGATTGGCAGACACAACAATCCTAAGCTGAACAACAGGGCTTCTTATTTTAGCCAAACCGAAACATTCTACCAGCAGGATATTCTGCTTTTTCAGATAATGCTAAAATGAAATACCTACAGCATAGCAGCAGAAATCTTAACAGGGTATTACACAAATAACTTAAAAAGAATTGGTCCCAACTTAGACTCCTGTGCAATACTACTATTAACCAGCATCCAACCAGAAATAGCACCCTTTATTCCCATTCTTAGCTGCCTGCCAGTCAGTCACTGCTTTATCCATGTTAGAATCTTTCTTCTATAGGGTCATAGATTGTTAAGAAGCCTTACATGTTGCACCTTGTCATAGGCCTTCTGAAAATCCAAATAACCAACATCACCCAATTCTCCTTTGTCTATCCTGCTTCTGATTTCTTCAAAGAATTCCAACAGATTTGTTAGGCAAGATTTTCCCTTGAGGAAACCATGTGCCTCCAAGTACCTTGAAGCCATATCCTTAACAATTGATTCCAACATCATTCCAACCATTGAGGTCAGACTAACTGGCCTATAGTTTCCTTTCCTCTGCCGCTCTCCCTTCTTGAAGAATGGAGTGACATTTGCAATTTTTCATCCTCCAGAATGATTCCAGAATCTAGTGATTTTTGAAAGATAATTACTAATGCCTCCAAAATCTTTTCAGCCTCCTCTTTCAGAACTCTGGGGTGTAGTCCATCGGGTTATCTACCTTCAGACTTTACAGTTTCCCAAGAACCTACTCATGTCTTCCACAGTGAAGATTGATGCAAAACACTTATTCAGTTCATCTGCCATTTCATTGTCCCCTATTACTACATCTCCCGCATAATTTTCCAGTGGTCTGATATCCAATTTTGCCTCTCTTTTACACTTTATGAATCTGAAGAAACTTTTGGTATCCTCTTTAATATGAGCTTACTTTCATGTTCCATCTTTTCCTTCTTAATGATTTTTTAGTTGCCTCCTATTGGTATTTGAAAATTTCCCAATCCTCTAACTTCTCACTAATTTTTAGTTCATTATATGCCCTCTCTTTGGGTTTTATGTTGGCTTTAATGGGGCAGAATTTGTTCAGTGTATCCAGGAGGGTTTCATAAAACTATATGTGGATGGTCAAATGAGAGGAGGGACTGTACTGGACCTGGCGTTGGGTAATAAGCCTGGCCAGGTGACTGATCTTTCAGTGGGTGAGCAGTAAGGGAACAGTGAAAATAACTCCTTAACTTTCAGGATAGCTATAGTTAAGGACAGATATGGTCCTTATGGGAAACTATGAGGGCATTGAGCTGGAGCTCAGAAGAGTTAATTGGGTACAACTTTTTTTTCTGGCAAGTCCACATCACACATGTGGAGGATGTTTAAATAGGGTACAGGAAAGGTATGTTCCTGTTAGAAGAACAGGGATGAAAAGATAAGAGAACTTTGGCTGTCCAGGGAGGTGATGAGTTAACTCAAGAAGAAAAAGGAAAAGTATGTAAAATTTTGGAAGTTAGGATCAAACGAAGCACACGAGGAGTATAAAAAAGTCAGAAAAGAACTAAAGGAGGGAACTCGGAAAGCCAAGAGAGGCCAGGAAGAGTCCTTGGTAAATAGGTTTAAGGTGAATTCTAAGGCAGTCTATACATCCATCAAGATCAAGAGGATAATTATGGAAAGGGTAGACCACTCAAGAACAAAGAGGGGAACATTTGCTCGGATGTGGATAATGTGACTGAGGTACTTAATGAGTACTTTGCTTCAGCATTTACCACAGAAAAGCATATGGAGGACCAGGAGATTGGTGTTGAGTGTATAAATATGTTAGGGCACTTACAAGTCAAGAAGAAGGAAGAGTTGACCCTCCTAGTGAGTACTAAGGTGGATAAGTCCCCAGGGCCTGATCAGATTTACCCCAGGTAATTGAAAGATGCAAAAGACAAGATTGCTGGGACCTTGACCATTATCTTCGTGTCCTCTCTAGACACAGGTGAGGTCCCGGAAGACTGGTGAGTGGCTGATGTTGTACCTCTATTTAAGAAGGGAATGTGGGAAAATCCTAGGTACGATAGATCTGAGAGTCTCATGTCAGTTGCCAGAGAAAATTCTTAGGGATAGGATATATATACATTTGGAAAACCATGGCCTAATTAGAGAAAGCCAGCACGGCTTTGTGTGGGGTAACCGTACCTTACCAACTTCACTGAGCTTTTTTTTTGACAAGATGATGAGGAAGATTGATGAGAGTAGTGTAGTAGATGTTCTCTACATGGATTTTAGTGAGGCGTCTGACAAACTCCCTCTTGGGAGGCTAATCCTGATGATTAAGATGCATGGGATCAGCGGTGAATTGGCTATTTGGATTCAGAACAGGCTTGACAAGAGAAGACAGAGAGTAGTGGTTGAAGGGACTTACTCAATCTGGAGGACTGCAATTAATGGAGTTCCACAGGAATCTGTGGTGAGACCACTGCTGCTTGTGATGTATATAAATGACCTGGATGAAAATATAATTGGTTGGGTTAGTAAGTCTGTGGATTAAACCAAGATTGGTGGAGTTGTGGATGGTGTAGAAGACTGGCAAAGAATAGAACAGTTGCAGATATTGGTTGAGAAATGGCAGGTGGAGTTTAACCCAGATAGATGTGAGTGTTGCACCTTGGTAGGGAAAATACAAGAAGACCATACACTGTCAAGGGCCAAATTGTTAACAGTGTTGTTGAGCAGAGTAATCTTGGGATCCAAGTCCATTGCTCCTTGAAAGTGGCTACACAGGTTAATAAGATGGTTAACAAGGCTAATGGAATACTTGCCTTTATTAGTCAAGGCACTGAGTTCAAAGTCAACTCTGGTTAGGCCACATCTAGTGTATTGTATACAGTTCTGATTGCCCCACTATAGGAAGGATGTTGAGGCTTTGGAGAGGGTGTGAAGAGGTTTACCAGGATACAGCTTAGTTTAGAGGGCATGTGATATTATGAGGGGCTGAATCAAGTCGGGTTGTTTTCTATGGAGTGGCGGAGGCTGAGGGGAGATCTGATAGAGGTTCATAAGATTACGAGAAGCATAGATAGACGACACAGGGAGTATCTGTTTCCCAGGACTGAAATTTCTAATACCAGAGGGCATGTATTGAAGGTGAGAGAGGGTAGGTTCAAAAAGGATATGAGGGGAGAGAGTTATAGATAACGGGAATATGTGCCTGGTGTATAATAGAGGCAAATATACTAGAAGCTTTTAAGGAACTTTTAGATATGCACATGAATACGAGGAATATGGAAGGAAACGGACATTGTGTAAGTAGGAGGGATTAGTGTTTGGGTGTTTTTGATTTGCTTTTTAGCTGGTATGGCACAATATATTGTGGGCTGAAGGGCCTGTTCCTGTGCTGTACTGCTCTATGCTCTAAACAAGTCAATTTAACCTCTTTCTACATATGAAGCAATATGAGAAGAGTAGAGAAGGCGTAACTATTCTCCCCATGTCAAAGGAGGTTAGTCTTCAACAATGGCACTGTGAGGAGATTTGGAAGTCTTTTCTCTCACATGGGCACCTGGAGGCATACAGTACATTTAAGATTATTGGCAAAATAATTCGAGGGAAATTTGTAGTCTTTTACATTCCACCAAGAATTACTGTAGATGGGAAGGATTGGAAAGTGGCACATGAATGGGTTGAATAAGAATTTTTAAAAGCCATTTTGGTTTGTATAGGGAGATGAACAGTTCCCGGGGCTATGAGGAAAATACGTGGGATTTGGGTCTTGTGTAGAACATCTCTTTCAAAGAGTCACCAGAGGGGTGAAGGTCCCAATGGCCACAATCTGTGCTGTGTCTTAACTGAACATCTGAATGTATTAAATCAGATGGAAAGCAGACTCTGTAGCCGTTTCCTTTCACAAGAGCCAAAAAGATCCACAGGAATCTGATATGGATCACTAAAAATATTCAGTACATAAACATATAAAAGCCTGAAAATTTATAAGTATGTAGAAAACTTTCTACATTATGTGTCACTGAATGCAGTCAATTGAATATAATAAGAGGGATTGCAACTTTGGCTGATTATTTACGAAGGTTGTTTGTCATCTGAAAAATTCTTCTTTGAGAGGCTGATTTTGAGCTTACAAAGTTAGAATTGCACAGTTTGCTGTTGGTATAGTTCTAACACTACAAATTCCAGACCAAACAAGTACATCTAGAATTAGGTCACCCTGTTGAAGAATGGCCAGCCCATCATGGGCAAGTCACCAATGAGGAAAAATTAGCAGTTGCACTAAAGTGTGGCAGTGAATGTTGGCTTCCATACTTCAGTAAGGCAAAAAACAAAGATGCAAAATAATTATAAGTAATTAAAACTTTTTTCTTTAAAAATGCTGCCTGACCAAGATTTTCAACATTTTCTGCTTCATTTCAGTTTGTAGCATCTGCACTGTGTGAAAGACTCTTTGTATTGAAATTAATGCATTTAGCTGAAACAGTGTGGTTGTCATCACAACAGGAGCTCTTCACTGTTTTTAATTGTGCAATTCAGAAATAAAAGTTTACTTCTTAATTGTTCAGGGTTTAAAATATATATTTTATATATAAAATTCAGCAGATGTGATGGGCACATTCAAGTTATAATTGTATGTTTTAACTGCTAAATCACAGTGGAACAAAATATCTTCCAGAACAATGTTAATTGCTCAACCAAGGCTTACATTTATATCACAAGTGAAAGCATGCCAGAACTTTCAACAAAGACACATTCAGGAGAACAGGTGAACAATAGATTCAGTGTTATGTCCAAGTCTGAAAAATATAATTCATTAGACAAGATCAGCTCAATACCTCAACTGCTTTTCCCTGATCTTGATGGTGGCGTTATATTCCTGGAAGTTCTGGTATTCCTTTAAATTTAGACCAAGATCTTTTGTAAGTGAAATCAATGGCACATGAATGTCTCTTTAAAAAGAGGTATCTTTTCAAAAGCAAAGCACACAAAATGCTAGAGGTACAGTACTCATCAGGTCCAAAAGCATCTATGGTGAGGATTAAATAGTAGACCTTTTGGGCTGAGAATCTTCATCAAGAATAGAAAGGGGTGGGGGGCGGACAGTATAAAATGGTGGGGAGAGGAGGAGAACAAACTAGCTGATGATTGGTAAAACTAGGTGAGGGGAAGGTGGTGGTTGGGGTAGGGTGAATGAAGTAAGAAACTAGCAAGTGAAAAGTGGAAGAAGTAAAGGGCTAAAAATAAAGTGATCTGATAGGAGAGGAGAATGGACAGAGGGAAAAGGGGAATGAAAAGGGGCACCAGAGGGAGTTGATGGGAAGGTGAGAAGAAACGGCATTAGAGGGGAGCCAGAATGGGAAATGGAAAAAGAGAGAAGGGGGAGGGGGAGAAATTACTGGAAGTTAGAGAAATTGATATGCATGCCTTCAGGTTGAAGGTTACCCAGACAGAATATGAGAGATTACAACCCGAGAGTGGCATTTTTGTGACCATAGAGGAGGCCATGGACTGACATATTGTATTGGGAATGAGAAATAGAATTAAAATGAGTGGCCAGCAAGAAATCTCATGGTGGATGGAGCGAAGGTGCACAATGAAGTGGTTCCCCCAGTCATGATCAGGTTTCACCAATGTACAGGAGGCTGCACCAGAAGTACCAGATACATTAGATGGCAGGTGAAGTGTCGCCTCACCTGGACGGACAGTTTGAGGTTCTGAATGGTGGTGAGAAAGGAGGTGAAGAGCCAGGTGTGGCACTTATCCCGTACGGAGGGATGTGCCAGGAGGGAGATCAGAAGGAAGGGATGAGTGGGCAATTGAAGCACATAGAGAGCAATCCCTGTGAAAAGTGGAGAGTGGTTTTGCTTCCTGAATACCTTTATGTGTATCTTATGGCTTTTGGGCTGCTGATCATGAATATCTTCATGAAATTTCCCTATCATGCACCATTTTTGCAACCTGCCTGTATTTATTATTCATTTCATAATTCAAGTCAATTAAAATGTTGCCCACAATGTAAGCTGAAAAGTTTTCTATCTTGTCCAGGCACACCTTGGCATGCTTAGGCAGGGTAGATGCTACGTGGCAGGACAGATTTTAGAAAGGCTATAAAATTCCAAGAAGGATTTTGATATCTGAGTTAAGGGTTTCCCAGAATAACTGATGTCAAGGTTATGGTGTTTGCTGGTCCACAAATCATAAAGTTCATCAATGACAGGCAACTTGAAGAACTTCTAAAGGGACCAGAGAAAATTGCATGGAAAACATTGAAGAATGTTGCTGAAATTTTTCTTGGCAACTATAGTGCACCGAACTATGTGCAGCTGGTTGGACATCATGCTTTGAGCATACAAAACCATGAAGTGCAACATGTCACTAAAGATTCTTTTCTACTTTCCCATTTGGACTTCTTCCCTGCAAATCTTGGTGCCACCAGTGATGAGCATGGTGAAAGGTTTCACCAGGACGTTAAACCAATTGAGAAACAGTATCAGGACAACTGAAATCCATCAATGCCGGATGATTATTGTTGGACAGTTCAGCAAGAAGCCTCAGACATGGAATACAAACAAAATTTATCAACAAAACATTTTTAGTTTAGTTGAACTTAAGCAAAGCTTCAGCACCATCACGTTATTAAACATATATTATTCAA
This sequence comes from Hypanus sabinus, assembly GCF_030144855.1. Lineage (NCBI taxonomy): Eukaryota > Metazoa > Chordata > Chondrichthyes > Myliobatiformes > Dasyatidae > Hypanus > Hypanus sabinus. Next base: position 61,260,452 of record NC_082719.1, on the reverse strand, counting down.
TAAAAGTTAATTTCTTGTTTCTCCAAGTTTCTACACCAATAGAAGTAGTCTGAAATTATATTTGTGTTCAGTTTCAAGTGGTCTATCATAAACAAAAAAATAACTTTCTGAGGAAGCAAAACTTTAAAAAAAAATGTTGTCCAGTGTTATAGTACCTATTGATTTTGACATACTGTACATGACAAGAACAATTGCCAGCAACACATAAATGCCGTTCATCTTGGGATATCATTCTGGTTCTCTCTGCGCAATTCAATGTCCATAAATTTCAGGGAGAAGCTCAGATAATTTTTATTCTCATATGTCATTTAAAATCCACCAGAATTAGCATCAACATCAATGGTTTTGAAATTTCTGGTTCCTTCTGATGGAAGAAGCAATGAATGTACATGTGCGAATGTATCTTAAATGTATCTGAAGCATATAAGGAACCTAATCTACAGACAATGAACTTTCTCTCTGCAGCTCTGCAGCAAGTGAGGAAAATTGCACCGTGACTTAATAGAAGGGTAATATTTCAGGCTGAGATAGCTGCAAGGATATGTAAAAGACAGCTGCAATGGCAGCAATATATCATTGAGAAAGTAAACTCTGTCAAAAAGCTGAATGAAAGACCTGTTGCATGGGCTATGAGTCATACACTTTCTACGTGCCAGACACATTTCTACCTCTGCGTCTGCAATGGCTACTGGAGCCTTGATTGTCCTGTTCTATCTTAATTATGCTTTTGCCAAGTCTTCTCTCTGTAGTCCCTACAGCAAAATAATTTCAGATTGGATTGTCTAGTTGCAGAATGCTGCATCAGTTTGTTTTTTAAGTGCTTTTTAAATAAACAAATATCGTAGTTTTTACTTAGGTCTGGGAAGGAAATTTGGGAACAGAATTTTCAGAATAGCAGGAAGAAAGAGTAGTTTGTTGGTGATATGTGCTCCTGTCATAGCATCTGGGTTATTTGCAATTGTCTTTCTGCAAAACTAACAGTGCTTAAAAAGATGTCAAAATACGTCATAAATCTTAATTCATCGCTAAACAGCAGGACACTGAGAAATGGTGACAAATTCAGAAACACAAAAGAAAAATGAGCCAATTCCATGACACAGTAGCAGAATGCACCCTGGAGGATTTGGGCATTCAGGTGGCAAATAACCCGGCCAAGATTCTGAGGTATTGTTGCTGCCTTGCTGCCTCACCAATAGGGTGAACACTTTGCCCCCAGTATGGTTATTCATTCAATGCAATGGTGCTTAATTTAGATGGATGCGGTGTCACAATGGTTTCACGTCACCTCCTATTTGTCTATAAATCTGGGTGATCCCAAAAGCAGGAGAATTTCATTTGAGCATTTTACTTTGTGAAACTGATTAAATGAATGCCAGTTTTGTTTGCAATATTTCATGTAGAAAGAACCGAAGAGTTGGATTAATAAGGACGTTACTTTAAATACAAATATTTCTGTCCAATGAGACTTCTTGGCCATGGTGTTAATTCAATGGTAAGTTCAACGCACATGCTATTGCCATTCAATAGCACACGGGAAATTTTTCAGGAACTTCGGCATTCCTTCTGAAGGTGTTCCTATGCAGGAGCATCATTATAACTTTAGTTCGTGGTTTGGCCTTGACATGGCACAGACCTATTCAGTGCAGTCTCATTTCCAGTGCTCCAGAGTTATTCCAAGGATGGAACGTGGACGAGATGTAGAGCAGATGGTTAACATTCAAGGAATGAGCTCCGTGGCTTTACCAAACATTCCATGAAATGCTGCTGGATGCACTGAACAGCAGTGAGGGAGATACCTGTTGCCACTACAAGGAAGATGTGTCTGAGAGTTCAGCAGTAACAACATACTGTTGGATTCAATACCTAAGGCACTGAATTTAGCTTAACTAAATCAGGAAATTACACATTCAGTTAGAAAATGAGCTAGCATTGTCATACAGCTCTGAAACAGCCCCTTTTGGCCCACTGTATACTGTTCTATTCTTCCTGAATTCCACTCAATTCCTCCAGATTCTAACACTCACCTAAATGCTTGGGGCAAGTTACCAAGGCAAGTTACCAAGGCCAATTAACCAATCAACCCACACGCCATTGGAATGTGCAATGAAACTGGAGCACTTGGAGGCAAACCCATACAGTTATAGGGAGAACATACAAACTTTACACAGTTAGTACCAGGGGTCTGGATTGATTTGTTGGAGCTGTACTGGATGTGCTATTGTACCTACCCTTCTTCTAAGCTTCTCAGTAAACCCTCCCTTTCTCTCCATCTACCAGAGAGTCTTCTGTGTCTTGACGCCTCTCTTTGATTATTCCCTTCACCAAATGCTCAGGATTTGACACTCGAATAAACTCCATCACTACCTGATATATCTGTATCACAGAAGGGGGAATCACCAGGGAAAAGTGAAGGCTAAGAGTTGAACCTTTATACATTACAGTGCAGATGAAAAACTTTTGAAATTAGTTATATCCTAAGCTAAATGCAAAATGCTGGAGGAACTCAGCAGGTCAGCGGCAAATTGTACCCTAAGTTGGTGAAGTTGTATCCCAATTTCACTGACTGTGGGAATGGGACACCCCCAACAGCTGATGACTCAGATTGATCTCATCCATTGCCACAGCAAGACTGATTCTCCAGCAGTGAAATGTGATAATCTCTGGAGCAGAAATGTGTTGCCTCCGAATTCATATTCATCTGTACAGCATGGCCTTTGTCTGAGCAATGGCATTGACATATTGATTCCACATTTGTATGGATTTCTGCTGAGATTCAAGCCTGCCAGGCCCTGCACAGAATTTTGCACCTTGCTCCTCCTCTCTCTCTCTCTCTCCCTCTCTCTCTGTGTGTCTCTCTCCCTCTATGTCTCTCTCTCTCCCTCTCACCCTCCCTCCCTCCCTCCCTCTCTTTCCCTCTCCCTGATTGTCATCTGCAGCCTGTTCTAAGGCAATCACAATGCCACTCATCATGCTCTCAGAATTAATTTCTCTAAAATGAGGAAATTAACCCCAGGGAATGCTCATTCAGTCCTTTCTCAGTAATCAGCATCAGACCACGAAGACCGTTAGACATAGAAGCAGAATTAGGCCATTCAGCCCATTGAGTCTGCTCCGCCAGTCCATTGTGTTCCATCCGTTTCCTTCTTAATCCTGTTCCCCTGCCCTCACCCCATAGCCTTTCACATCCTGACTAATCAAGAACCTATCAGCCCCTGTCTTAAACACACTCAATGACCAGCAACATTATCTGCCTGGCCAGGCTAGCTTGCCCTCCACAGCTGCCTGTAGCAATTAATTCCACAGATTCACCTCCCTCTGGCTGAAGAAATTCCTCCTCACCTCTTTTCTAAATGGTCATCCCTCTATTTTGTGGTTGTGCTCTCTGGTCCTAGACACACACTCCCCCCCCCCCCCCACCTCCGGCTATAGAAAACATCCTCTCTATGTCCACTCTTTTAACCCCTCAAATGCGAGGAAATCTGCAGATGCTGAAAATTCAAGCAACACACACAAAATGCTGGTGGACAAGTCAGAAGGGTCTCGGCCCAAAATGTCAACTGTACTTCTTCCAATAGATGCTGCCTGGCCTGCTGTGTTCCACCAGCATTTTGTGTGTGTTGCTTACAACACCTGATAGGTTTCAATGATCTCATAAGAGCATGAGACGAATAATTGATCCTTGGTTTTCAGAGATGATCTGATAAGAGCGTCTATGATTGCTAAGGATCAATTGTTAGATTTGGCAGGCTTTTGAGGATTCTCCTGTTAACCACTGTATTTTCCCCTTTGATTCAGGAAGGGTGTGATATGTGATTTTATGGTTGAATATAAGTTACAGTATTACTGGAATTGATTGAATGACAAAAGTTAAACTGCTAGCTCTCCTTTGCATCCTTTAAACCAAGGAGGCTAAAGACACACTCTCAATGTTTTAGGAACAGCTTCTTCGCATCCAACATCAGGTTTCTGAATGGACACTGAACCAATCCAGGAATACTACCTCACTATTTTTGCCTCATTTTTGCACTCATTTAAATTAATTTAATATACATAAACTCAGTGGAAACTTTACTTTATTAGGTATACCTGTACACTTGCTCGCTAATGCAAGTATCTGATCAGCCAATCATGTGGCAGACCAAACATCAGAATGGTGAAGAAATATGATCTAAGTGACTTTGACCTTGTAATTAGTGTTTCTGTCAGACAGGTTGGTTTGAGTATCCCATAAACTGCTCACCTCTTGGGATTTTCATACACATCATAGAGAACGGTGAAAGAAACAAAGAAGTCCAGTTAATGAGAAAGGTTGGAGGAGAATGGCCAGACTGGTTCAAGCTGACAGAAAGCAGATGGTGACTGAAATAACCACACAGTAAAACAGTGGCGTGCAGAAGAGCACAACACTTCAAATCTTGAGGCAGATGGGCTACAGACTGTGAAATATATATATATTTCTTAATGTAATTTATAGTTTTTATATGTATTGCACTGTTCTTCTGTGGCTAAACAATCCATTTCACAATATACTGTATGCCAGTGAGTCTGAACCTGGTTCCGATTCTGATTCTGAGTTGTATATTGGAGTTGCCTTGGTTTCATTCAAGCTCACAACCACAACAACATCAAAACCTAATATAAGAAGAAAATCTAGACACTTTTTGCAATAATTCATTTATCAAACGTATTAAATCAATATTAAAGCTACCTTTTCTTGTTGTTTTGTAAGGGTTGTCATACAGCAAGGTGATACACTACCACTACGCCTCAGCCCAATGGACACAGCTCCTTACTCAGACCATTACAATGTATAATCTCCATTCTCTTCATAAGGGTGTGAGATTGGGAATATGTACTGTTATTTGATTGGTACCTCTTTTTGCTACCATTGTCCCTGCTGGACCAACATTTCAGTCCCTGGGCTGTCTGACATCCTTTAGTCTGTGGTTAAGAAAGCTGTAAGTCTCTTCCTGCTACTGCCACTTTAGAAATAAAGGATTTAATTCTCTCTTAACCTTGTCGAACAATGACTCACTGATTAAACAAGTACACATTGTCATAGCCTACACACAACCTTGAAATTTAAATAAACACAGATCATGTTTCAAACAAAACAAAACAGTTAGTACTTACTTAAAGCATTCCTCTATACAAAGCCATTCTTGTTTAAAACATCCTTGAATCAGAAGTATTATTTTCTCCTCTTCCTGTTTTCGATTATTTCCTTTAGCAATCTCATTACTCCTGTTGTAACTATCTGATTTACCTGTCTGAATATAAAGTTAGTTATTGTTCTGTTACATGCAGAAGGCAGAAGGCAGAAGGATTGATATCCTCTACTACCATTGCTCAGTAAAGAGAGAAGACAAATTACACACCACCAGAAGTTTGGAAATGCTCCTGTACAATAAGCCACAAAGAGACATGAGAAATTAAATGGATTGACTTGTGGAAGAGTTCATTGTGGAAGAGGTAGAAGAAGCCATCCATTGAAAAATACATGGACTCAACTTGTCAATGATGTAAAATATTATAGAATATTAGGCCCCCAACATACAATCTCTTTAATTTAATCCATTACTTCTTCAGTTCTGGTAACCATCTTATGGATTGGTGGGGCATTCTTCCACTTTACAGAGTGCTGAAGTGTAGATCAGAGTTAGGGTTTGAGGTTAACGCAGGAGGGAAACAAAATGACTTTTATCATTTACTCTACAAATAAAGCCTGTGTTGTTCAAATCAGGTGTCAAGTCGTTTCCTGACTCCAGATTTACACTTCAATCTCCAAACATTTGTGCAAACCTGTACTACTGGCCAGTGGCAATTGAAGGCCAAATTTAACTTTTAATTAATCAAACATTACAGGTCCAGCTACAGTTCTGTCCTTTGTTAAACGTGGCTGTATGTACAGAAAAGTGCTCCACTGCTGCTACCCACCGTGGCCTCAGCAGCAGAAACCATCATCACCATTAGAATTGCAAGTCCTTTCACCAATCTATCTTTTCACAGTTACCTTTGGGTGGTAGGTATAGGAGCCTAAATTGTAACACAAACAAATTCAAGGACAGCCACATCCCTTCAACCATTCAGTTCTTCAACCAACCAGCACAGCCTTAATCACTCCTAGTAAAGGAAAATGGTGAGCCCTTTAATCACTTTGCACTACAAAGGACCTTGTCTTTGATTGTTTTAACTATGTCCTTTCTTATAAAATCATGTATATGTTAATCTATGTTTTTTGTATGAATGCTCCCTGTCTGATGCTATATGTCTGTGATCTTGCTTATAAGCGTGTTTTTCATTGCATCAGATGTACTTATGCATATGAGAATAAACTTGACTTTGGTTTCAAATTTGAAGGGTATAACATGCCCAGGTGGAAAGTGAATTGCAGTTCCAAAAGGTGATGTTGGGCTTCATTGGAACAACGATGGAGGTCACAGACAGATAGGTCAGAGTGTGAGTGGGATGGAGAGTAAAGTTTCAGACAAATGGAAGTTGTAAGATGTTACTGAAAAATCTGTTGGCTGCATCTGCCGTTATCAGTTTTTACATTGTCAACATGTTCAGTGATGTTTTCAAACAGGAGTTTCAGAGGATTCTTGAAAAGTAGGAAGTAATGTGAAGAAAGATGAGACAACCTTCAGTGAAGATGTGGATCATCCTGCTCATTTGAGCCAAGCAGAAAGAGAGCTTATTTTGGCTTTTTCTTCCAACTTAATCTGCTCAGAAGAACAGATTAAAAATCATTGTGTGCAGTACTGAGGCCTACGTAGCTTTCACTAAGATATAATAATGACAGTATATAAAGTCAGAGAAATACTGTCTGCTTCAGACGCTTTTTAAAACAGCATCACTGCAGGAGTAATTTGAACGATCCTAATTTACGTCACTGCAACGGGAAAACCAATTTCCTATTGCTGTGTAAGTGGACCTATAATTTTCCAAGAGAGCTGAGTAAACACAAGTATTTCCAACCTAACTTTTTATCATTGCTGTTTTGCATTTGAGCAAATATATTGACATGCTTTGATTGTCAATTGGACATTACAATTCACTTACTCCTACAAATGCCATTTTTATTATTACAGTAGAAAAGAAGCCAAGAGTAGAATAAGAACAGTAGAATACTGCTAAGTGTAATATCTGCTAGTGCTAACTAATGTAATATTCGATTTCCCTACCAAATTAAAACCTTAAACATTTACAGAGCTTAATTTAATGGTGCATTAGTATCATAATAAAATTGTCTGATTACACTCATTAATATAGTACTGAACCTAAATCCATAAAAGTTAATAAAAATCAATTTAACTAAATCTGAGTTAAAATCTGGTAAGGACATTAAAATAAATATAAAAGGGTATTGAGCTGTTTATCTTATTCCATTGTTTAGATTCCTTTTCAAATCCTCCTCAAATCATTGTATCTGTCTAATTTTCCAGGGTGATATGTGATGCTTTCTACTGCAGGAACCTTTCTTTGAAGCATATAGATTTACATTAACTGCTTTTTGTTTTGCTTTGTAAAGAACTTTTTTACTAAGTAGATTGAATCATTAAATGGATACTGAAGGCTGAGACATGATCAATGGAGATATACAAATATATGATGAGTTTCAATTGGGTAAGGAGAAATTTTCCCAGTAGCACGCTTTTCAGACTGGGTTCACAGACCAAGTGATGGACAAATGGCACAAAGCAGGAATTAGGATAAACATTGTTATAAAGATTGAGGAAGTCATCTGAATATCATCACCTCTAGGAGAGCAGAGTGTATCAGAATTTTCCAGAAGGGAATTTTATAGTCATGGCAGGGAGATTTTTGTAGGCTCTGGGTAAAGATTAGTGAAATTGGGCTGAATAGAATGCTGTATAAGGAGCCAATTGGTCTCAGTGCACCAAATAGCTGTAATAATTCTGTAATTGCTGGACGATGATTATTAACAGTGTCAACTTATTTCTATTAAAACAGAACATTAAAGAGTTAAAATTCTGTTGTTTCAGCAAAACCTCTGGCAGAATGGGCCAGTTGAAGCCCCATGGAACCTTAGCCTTCAGTATGTTTACATCATCTGTTTGACATCTCCATTACTTTAAACGAACAGATCCAGAATTATTCATTCTTCTTGCACTTGCTTTTAAAGGCAGTTATCCAATATTCTCCTGAAAAAAAAAGCACTGAATAAAACAACTCATAATTAGGTTGAGCTTCTTATATGGTTACACCCCGAGACTGCTTACTTTGAGAAATCTATCATTTTTAGTGACTTGGTGACCTTTGGTATTTCCAAGGAGACAGCAATTCCATATAAATTTTAAAATCAGAGTTCAGTAAGGGGGCTAGATTTGCAGTTAGTACTTCAGAGGTTTTTTCGATTGTAATTTCTGTGGCTTTTGTTTTTAATTATTCCTTCCTCTGTCGTTATATCTGATGCTGAACTGCATCCATTCCTATTTCATTTTACTTCCCTCTTTTCCTTGAATTCACAGAATGCAGAGTTCTTTAACGCTGCCCACCTGAGTGAGCATCTCACAATTAACAGCCTTATCAAGTACCCCGCAGACACCCGCAGAAAGACCTATCTCTGGCAGCACATTCTGTCTGAGGAAAACCTGATGGTTTATAAGCACCCCTGGGTGATCTGGAGTCACCTGAGACCTGAGCAGCATCTCATCCTGACTGGTATCATTACAGGAAAAGCTGGCATAATTGCCACCCTTGGCAACAACTCTAATCCTCCTCCTCCTCCTCATGTATTTGCTTTCGACTGGCCTGAGCTCCAGCAAATGTTTCCAGCACAAGCAAAAAGGGTAATGATGACTCCTGCATCCACGGCCCAGGTTCAACTGGCAACTGCTCTTGCTCTAGCAAGCTGCAAATGTCCACTAGACACGACATCCTCTAACACTGGTAGCTCAACATGTTGATTGAATGATACTCTGTCTGTGCCCCCTGTGTTTTCAATATGACCTTCTGCACAGTAGATCTCTGTCCCCTTTGAGCCACAGGACTGTAACCATTGGCCTATTGCTGCTGTTTCTGCCACCACATTTATCACACTGGTCCACGTACAATATCCAGAATCAGTGATCACCAGCCGCTCACATTCTCCTCTGGCAGATATGGACTCAAAACTGCTGAGAAGTCGCCCAACCTCAGTTTCCGCTGCTTGTCTGAATGTAAGCTGTGCTTCAGTTAGGACCTGTTTTTGAATGCTTTCTTGTTAGATTCCACAGAGTAAACAATCTCTCAGTGCCTCATTAATCCCACCACTGGAGTGTCAATGCTCAGACAATCTCTTCAATTCAGCTATGTAAGCTGAAAGGGGCTTCCCTTCCTTTTTATTCTGCTTATAAAAACAAAAGAACATAAGAAATAGGAGCAGGAGTAGGCCATCCGGCCCATCGAGCCCGCCCCGCCATTCAATAAGATCATGGCCGATCTGTCCATAAACTCAGCTCCATCTACCTGCCTTTTCCCCATGACCATTAATTCCCCGACTATTTAAAAATCTATCTATCTTATGAAACCTAAAGCATTCTGCAGTCAACAATAGTTTCAGTCCTAAACACTGCTGCATTACTTCCACGATATCAGCAATGCTTACTTCAACTGGTTTAGTTGGAGCCATCAAACTTCTAAGCAAACTTTATGCTTTCCTATATATTACACTTCAGTAAAACTGCTATTTGTTTCTCATTGGCTATTACACTTGCTTTAAAATATTACTCAATTTGCTCAGTATACAATATCTAGTTATCCATGTCCAATTGAATGTGTCTATTATTCCAATGTAGCCAGTCATTTCAGCTTATTTTTATTTATGGTTAGTTATCATTACCCAGTACTCACTGTTTAGGGTGGTGGGGTAGAGATGCATTTCTACCAAAGGAGGTGTAAGGTGCTCCTTCCCTTCGCTTGCCTGTAGGTCACCTTGGACAGGGTATAGCACCTGCTGAGCCCCCTGATCAGGGTCATGTGAAGCCATGGGAACAGCTGATGGACGGCCGTCTGGGAAGTTGGTGCATATCAGAGTTCTGGTTATGTGGCCACTGACACCCAGGCACACAATTTTTGAAGAGTATTGATAATGGCGGGGGTTACCTGATTTTTAAAGGCACAATCCAGAAGAAGGCAATGGCAAACAACTTGTGTAGAAAAGATTGCTAAGAACAATCATGGTCACAGAAAGACCACAATCGCCTATGTCATACCACATGGCATTTAAAGAACCAACTAACTGTTTAGGCACCTGTGAATTTCAAACATTTTCTGCTTCTTTTTTAAACCTCAACTATCTTTCTCTACTTTAATGAGAAAACAATGCATGCTGCAATTTTTTTTGACTTGAACATCTTTTTAACTGGAATGTCTCACTGTGCTTTTTTTTAAAACTCAAATGTCTTGAATCGCTTCACCAGGTAGCTAGTAAATTTGGGTTTGTTTAAAACTGTCACCACTGTTATGTTTTTAACTCCAAAACATAATACTAATTGAAAGGAAAACACGGAGCCGAGAGATAATATGACATGGTGGCGTGCTGATGTATGCTCTTCATGTACTTTGAAATATAACCTGTAGTGAATTACTTAAATAAGCAAAGAATGCTTAATCACACAATATATTTGCAATATTACTCAAATACTACTGAAGTATTAAATATACAACAACCACACCCAACCAATGTGCAAATGACAACAAACTGTGCAAACAGAAAAGAAAAAAAGATAATAAATACAAACAGTAAATAAGCTATAAAAATTGAGAACGTGAGATGAATAGTCCTTGAAAATGAATCTATAAGTTGTGAAACAGTTTAATGATGGGGCGAGTGAAGTTGAATGAAGTTATCCCCTTTGGTTTAAGAGCCTGATGGTTGAGGGTTAAAGGAACTACAGTCTACAAATCAGTGAATTCAAATGAATCAAGGACAGTGGAAGTAGACAAACCAATGATCTCTGTTCTTGCCACAAGCTTGAAGGAATGGAGGCTGCCATTTTGTGAAGTTGCTCTGTATCTTCCATTTTGTGAATTTGTTTTGCTCAGCTGAATCAATGTTGTAAAGTAGAGTCAATAATGCTCCAGATAATCTGCTGGACTAGGGATCATTTCCAAATAAGTGACGTGTTCCTTGGTGTGATATAACATGCAGGTTTGTGAGTGGTCGAGTCTGAGTGATTCAAGCTGCTTACTGGATTAGTAACTGATTTAGAAGAAAGAGCCATAAATTATCAGTTGTCACATGTCGAAGAGGATAATAAATGGTTGCTACCTTGGAACAGAGCCAAGAAGGTGACACTGGTCAAGCTATTGAGATTGAAAACAAATAAGAGAACAACTTGCTACTTGTACTATAACTCGTCCCACACTACTATTTGTAAAAATGCCATCCCCTTCTCTCAATTCCTCTGTCTCCACCGCATGTGCTGACAGGATGAGGCTTTTCATTCTAGAATGAAGGAGATGTCCTGCTTTTTCAAAGAAAAGGGCTTCTCTTCCTCCACCATCAGCGCTGCCCTCAACCGCTCCTTTTCCATTTAACACACATCTGCTGTTACCCCCATCTTCCTGCCACCCTACCAGGGATAGGGTTCCTCTTGTCTTCATCTACCACCTCACAGCGTTCGCATACAGCATATAATTCTTCAAAACATCCACCACCTCCAACAGGATCCCATCACCAAACACATCTTTCCCTTCCCCCCCTCTTTCTGCTTTCTGCAGTGTCCACTCCTTACACAACTCCCTTGTCCATTCATCTCTCCCCACTGATCTCCCTCCCAGTACTTATCCTTGCAAACGGAACAAGTGCTACATCTGCCCCGAGACCTCCTCCCTCCCTACCATTCAGGGCCCTAAACAGTCCTTCCAGGTGAGGCAACACTTCACCTGTGAGTCTGCTGGTGTGATATACTGTGTCCGGTGCTCATGGTGTGGCCTCCTGTATATTGGAGTGACCCGACGTAGATTGGGAGACCTCTTCACCAAGCACCTACACTCCATCCACCAGAACAGGCAGGATCTCCCAGTGGCCACACATTTTAATTCCACTTCCCATTCCCACTCCGATATGTCCAACCATGGCCTCTTCCACTGTCATGATGAGGCCATACTTAGATTGGAGGAACAACACCTTATATTCTGTTTGGGTAGCCTCCAACTTGACGGCTTGGACATTGATTTCTCAAACTTCCAGTACTGGCCCTCACCCCTCCCCCCATTCCTCTTCCACCAGCTCCCATCCTTTTTTCCCTCTCTCACCTTATCTCCTTGCCCACCCATTGCCTCCCTCTGGTACTCCTCCCCCCTTTTTCTTTCTTCCATGGTCTTCTTTCTCTTTCACCCATCAACTTCCCAGCTCTTTACTTTATCCTTCTCTCTCCAGGTTTCACCCATAAGCTGGTGTTTGTCTCTCCTCTCCACCCATCCTTTAAATCTACTTCTCAGCCTTTTTTTGCCAGTCTGGCTGAAGGGTTTCGGCCTGAAACATTGACTATACTTTTTCCATAGATGTTGCCTGGCCTGGTGAGTTCCTCCATCATTTTATGTTGTTGCTGAGATGGAATGCAATATTTGAACTGATAATGAAAGTGTATAACATGAGAAGTCTTGAATGCGAAGCAGCAACAGCTCTGGAGAATAACCCTGGCAGATACGGGTGTGACTGACTCCACATTGGACATGTGGAGATTAGATCCAGACTACAAGGAATGCTTGGCCAGTGTAGTCTTCTTTGCCTGAGTATTACCTTTTCTATTCTTTGACTATTCAGGAGAGTCAGGGAATTCTCGTGTATATGCATACATGTGCTTAGTTTATGAATTTATGTTAGTTGAGACAAAAAGGTATTTTTCAATAAATATAGATTCTTTCTGTGCCCTGGTTATTGTCACTTAACCCTTGTTAACAGCCCAGGGGCTCCTATATCTCTTCTTGAAGGCAGCAGTGAGAAGAGGACATGGCCTGGATGATGGATGCTGTTGTCCTGTGACAGCTCTCCATGTAGGTGTGCTCAATGGTGGGGAGGGCTTTCCCTGTGTTAGGTTTTTTGTTGTATTTTCCATTCAAGAGCATTGGTGTTTCCACACCAGTCAATATACACATCGATAGAAGATCACCAATTTTAGATGTAATGTTGAATCTTTGCAACTTCCAAGGAAGAATAAGCTCGCTATGGCTGTTACGTGCTGGCCCAGGACAAACCCTCTGAAATGATAACACTGAGGAATTTAAAGTTGCTGACCCTCTTCACTTTCAAAGTGTGTAAAACACCTCTTTATCACAAGTACCACAAGCAAACTGTTTCCCATAAAGAGATAATTTAGCACCTCCGAGTAAGAACTTAAGAAAGAGCTATAGGAACAAACCATGCTGCTTCCTTGTGCCTTCTCTGGCATTCAGTAATACTTGTCAACAGTGATAAACCTAATGCAGGAAGTAACCAAGAGGTTAACAGTTTCATTATTGAGAAACAATAATAAGGTGATATTGTAACACTGCTTGACATAGAACATGAAACAGTATAGCACAGTGCTGGTCCTTTAGCCCTTGATGTTACACTAACCTTAAACCTAATCAGACCCTTCGCTCCCACATAACCCTCTATTTTGTTTTCACAGGTGCCATCGAATCATTAGCTATAGCCACTTACTTTACAATATTGACATAAAACCTGTGCTTCTTCAGTGGCTGAGATAGAAGAGAAAATCCAGTTGCAATTATGGAGGGATTAGAGTGGTAATTCTTCGGGCATCCCTGGTGAATGTAAGGCCCATTGATGTTAGTTAACTGAAGGTTTTCTGTACATTATTGGTGACACCAGAGTAAAATGGCCATTGGGGTTTCTCTAAACAAGAGCCTTTGAATGGGGCAGGTATTGCTGAGAAAGCAGGGAGTCTGCCGAAGGACTTGGACAGATTGGGCGAATGGGCAAAGAAGTGGCAGATGAATACAGGTGGTCCCTGAGTTACCAACGTCTGATTTACAAACAACTCGTACTTACGAACTGAGGAAGGAGAATGCCATTTAAGTCGGATCGCGACACCATCCTCCATTTTAAGTTGGATTACGACGCTGTCTGCCATTTTAAGTAATTCCCGTTGACACTGTGTTGAGTATGTAAATTAGTATTTGGCTTAAATTTTTTTAGCAAGGTTCACCCTGAACCTACCCTCCCCTTTTCTGGTTGGCCGGTGGCGCAGTGAAATCAGCGCCGGGCTCGAGAACGGAGGTACCCAAGTTCGATCCAGTGACAGACTGCTTCCGAGTGCGCTCTCCATCCGTGCCGGGTTGATGTCGACCTCGTAAAAAAAAAAACACTGCCATGTCCAGTTTAAATTCCCACGCGGAATATTGTGGAGGATCAAATACCCAAACCCAGCACAGCCCCCACTTGTCCCACTTAACCTGTCTCAGTGTGGTGGACTTTAGGACCCAGGGAATTTAGAGCGGTGGTCATTAGGACCCAGTGGAGCTTGCGATCCGCCACAACGTTCCGTTGACGGGAAGCCATCGTGATTGCAAATAAAGTGGAAATAATAAAGCGTTTGGAAAGAGTTGAAACATCATTGGTTATTGGAAAAGCATTTGGCTACAGTCGGTCAATGATCAGAACAATATTAAAGGATAAAGTGAGAATAATGGAGCATGTGAAAGGCCCTGCCCTGATGAGAGCTACAATTATTACTAAGCAATGCAGTGGTTTAATTATTGGAATACATACATTTCTTAAGTGTTTTATATACATAGAAAGGTAAAATATATACTATATACTAAGACAAACGTTTGACTAATTGACGCTAAATAATGCCGGATGTACTTGTTCCGATTTATGTAAAAATCTGACTTAAAGATAGACTCAGGAACTGAACTCGTTCGTAACCCAGGGACTGTCTGTATAGTGGCGGGAAGTATATGGTCATGCACTTTGGTAGAAGAGTTAAAAGCCTAGACTATTTCATAAGTGGGGAGAAAATTCAGAAGTTAAAGGTGTAAAGGGACTTCAGCGTCTAAGTAAATGATTTCCTAAAGGTTAAACTGCAGGTTGAGTCAGAAGTAGCGAAGGCAAATGTGATGTTAGCATTCATTTTGAGAGGACTACAATATAAAAGCAAGGATGTAATGTTAAGTCTTTATAAAACACTGATGAGGTCTCATTTGGAGTATTGTGAGCAGTTTTGGGCCCTTTATCTAAGAAAAGATGTACTGACATTGGAGAGGGTCTAGTGGAGGTCCACAAGAATGATTCCAAGAACAAAAAGGTTAACATATGAGGAGAGTTTAATGGCTCTGGGCCTGTGCTCACTGGAGTTTAGAAGAATGAAGTGGATCACATTGAAACCTATTGAAAACTAAAATGCCTAGATTGAGTGGATGTGGAGAACATATTTCCTATGGTAGGTGAGTCTAAGACCAGAGGACACTGTTTCAAAATAGAGGGATATCCATTTAAAACAGGAAGGAATTTCTTTCGCCAGAGGGTGGTGAATCTGTGCAATACATTGCTACAGATGATTGTGAAGGTCAAGTCATCGAGTATATTTAAAGCAGAATTTGAAAGATTCCTGGTTAGTGTGGGCCTCAAAGCATATTGGGAGAAGGCAGGCGGATGGGATTGAGAGGGATAATAAATCAGCCATGCTGGAATGGTGGAGCAGAGTCAACGGGCCAAGTGGTCCATTGTTTTATGGTCTCATGGAAACAATACATAGGTCAACTTACTTCCCAAAGTCAATTCTGTGGACCAAAGATCTCAGTTTTTCCCTCATGTGTCCAGGTTCTACGTTTCAAAATTCAAGTATATTTAATGTGTACCTCAAAACATATAGTGAAATGCATCATTTGTGTTAATAACCAACACACCAAGGGTGTGCTGGGTAGAGCCGACATGTATTGCCACACATTCCAGTCCATATTAGTATCTCTCTAATGCCTGCTCCAATTTGGAAACACGTGACGAGTGTTGGGTCTTGGCAATATTGCAAATCAGAGAAGAGTGAACTGGCAGTCATTTTGCTCATACAGCATCCAATTCACCCTTATCCTCATCAACACCTTCCAGTCTCTATGAAGCATGACTATCTGGATCCACAGATTCATCTCCTCACTCACTCGCCAGACTCCAGAACAGCATACATTCTCAAATAGCCTCCTTTCATCATAGGCAACACTCAATGTTCATGGAGTCGAAATACAGGCTTTTTTTTCAACCCAAAGTCTTTGTCAGTTGCAGCAAACTGATTTCTAGAAAAAAACATTTATTTTAAATCTCATTCTGAACAGCAATTCTCTGACAAAGAAGAGTTTACCTTCTGCACATTAAATTAACTCAGCTTAACGGATGGGTAAAAGCGGAGGTTTCTGTGAAAGAACATTAACATGAGGCATATTTTCAATAAAAAATAATTTCCTTAACTATGGGCAGAGAATGGCTCGTTCACTCAATTTCACTCGCCGCATTACTGAACTGTTCCTACAACCAATGGACTTACTTTCAATGACTCTTCATCTCATGTTCTTGATATTTATTGCTTATTTATTATTATTATTCATTTAGGGACCTCCCTATGCCCAGGCTATGCTCTATTCTCTGTGCTGCCATCAGGAAGAAGATATAGGAGCCTCAGGACTCACACCGTCATGTTCAGGAACAGTCATTACCCCTCAACTATCAGGCTCTTGAACCAGAGGGGTTAACTTCACCTGTCTATCACTGCTCTTCTCTACAGCCTATAGACTCACTTTCAAGGACTCTTTATCTCATTTCCCAATATTTATTGTTTTTGTTTATTATTATTGTTATTATTATTTCTTTTTTATGTTTTTGTATTTTTACAGTTTGTTGTCTTTTGCACGTTGAGTTTGTCTCAAATAAAAAAGAAGTAGATTTAGCATATTTTTCTTTACTGTGCACTTCAATGAGTTCCTCTTGCTATCATCTGCAGCTATTGGACAGCCAGAAAGAGCCAATCAGCATGAGAAGTTTCTGTGATGCTTTGCTACTTCCACATGGAAGAAGTATCTGCTCTGGGCTGAGCTGTCCCACAATCCACACACCTCCTCTGGCACGAACTATATCGCTGCCCAAACAATACAAGAGTAATCAAATGGCATACAGTGTAATGGCACATTTTCCACCATTACCCATTGCATTGAGTAAGAGAAACAGACCTCTAACCCACAGGAAGATGCCAATTTCAATTAATTGCTGTTTCAGAAATGCACAGTGGATTTAAAAGTCAGAAGTTCTCATTGGGTCTGGGCTATATTCCCGTAGATGATTCAGTGAATCCATTTATTTATCAGACTTCTGCTCCAAGGAGTAAGATTCTTCTAATCCTCAACTATTATACGACCAGCCACCACATCGAACAATTATATAAGAGTACAGTCGGCCCTCCTTATCCGTGGATTCTGTAAGGGCGGATTCAAGCAACCGCGTATCAGGAACACCTGGCAGTTCTCTCTCTGCTGCTCATTGCTTGAGCATGTACAGACTATTTCTTCTTGTCATTATTCCCTAAACAATACAGTATAACAACTATTTACATAGCATTTACATTGTATTAGGTATTATAAGTAAGCTCGAAATGACTTTAAAGTACAGGCAGTCCCTGGGTCATGAATGAGTTCCATTCCTGAGTCCATCTTTAAGTCGGATTTGAAGTCGGAACAGGTACATCCGGTATTCTTTAGCATCAGTTAGTTAAACATTTTTCTTAGTATTTAGTACATATTTTACCTTTCTATGCATATAAAACACTTAAGAAACATGCATATTTTGATAATTTAACCACTGCGTTGCTTAGTAGTAATTGTAGCTTTCATCAGGGCAGTGCCTTTCACATTCTCCATTAAAATTGTTCCGATCATTGACCGACTGTAGCCTAATACTTTTCCAATGACCGATGACGTTTCACCTCTTTCCAATCGCATTATTACTTCCACCTTATTTTCAATCGCGATTGTGATTATTTTCGTGAACACAAACACTGCGGATTCAGAGCTGTGCCGCCAGGTCCCAATGTCCGCTACACAGAGACACGTTAAATAAAGTCCAGGGTTCTGCTGGGTCCTAAAGACCACCGCACTGACACATGTTAAATAAGGGACTAGAGCATCCATGAATTTTGGTGTCCGCGGGGTGTCCCAGAACCAATCCCCCATGGATAAGGAGGGCCGACTGTATGTCAGGTTTGCACATGCAGCCTCCTCCCAGACTCCATCCAGCTGACCGGTGTAACCTATCACTCGTTTAAACTTCATCACCTACAGCCTATTTAAACCCAGCTCTCATCCACAATCCTTTTTCACTCATATAAACCAGCC
Organism: Hypanus sabinus; assembly: GCF_030144855.1. Taxonomy (NCBI): domain Eukaryota; kingdom Metazoa; phylum Chordata; class Chondrichthyes; order Myliobatiformes; family Dasyatidae; genus Hypanus; species Hypanus sabinus. Next base: position 61,242,122 of record NC_082719.1, on the reverse strand, counting down.
AGCTTTGACCAGTGGCTCTTAGCCTTTAGTTATCGTTGTTGCCTTGACATGTTTAGTATCTGTTCCCTCTTATCTTGTGGCTTGTTATTTTGCAGGTTATTGTTAAGGTTAATGCCCACTACTAAATAGTGTCCACTGCTCTGCATTAGAGTCAAGCCTCTGCTATGTTTCCTGACTCAGTAAGTTTGCCATTTAGCCCACACAGGCAGATTGAGCCAGAGAGTGGCAAAGGTGGACTTGGAAGTTGGAGTCACCTGCTTCTGTCTCCCAGCTCCATGCCTCATCATCTATACAAGGGTCAATCTTCCTGTCATCCTTACCTCAGACTAACAGTCACCCACGGACACCTGTGCCACCACTCCTCTCCTCGTTATACTGGCTACTACTACTACCCACTACTCTCAGTCCTAATGCATTTTCAATAAAGAACCAACAATAGCTTTTCCCCTCACAAATGTGGATCAACTCACTGTTTCTTCCAGCAGACTGTAGTTTCACATTGCTTTGCACTTGGGTAACCCCTTATCCAACTTCAGCCTAGTGCTCATAGATTGCAAAAGACTTCATAACTGTTCGGATCTATTCACATGGCTGAGAAACTGGCAGATATAAGGTGTTAATGTCATCTTGCAGTCATGAATTCTTTGGTTATCTTACCCCACCTGAGATCTCCTACCATTAAACATTAAACTTTATCCAAATAATTTTATTGTGTCTGTAAATGCACATTAAATTGGAGGTAAAGAACTGCCCAAACAAAGTATTTTATTTAAGAGCCAAAATACTCTTGTGATTAAGGCCCAAGGTAGGGGCTGTGTTGGAAGATTGGTTTGTGGGCAGATGTATCTCTAGAGAGTAGCCAGATCATCAAGCATATGTACTCCGGGTAGGAGGGATAGTTTGCATCTGCTTTTGAGGAATGGTATGGGTTGTGCTGGAGATTAGTGGTGGGGTGTGTTGGATCAGGTGCTGAGATACTGGAGAGGCGGACTGACACTAGACAAATGTGGATAGGAGGACTGGGGTCAGGGCGTAGAGTACATTTGCAAGAGTTAAGCATTTTGCTTTATAACTTGCCTGAAATGGATACCAGCATTGCATGCATTGGCCTGGGACTTGCTCAGATAGAATCATTCTAAATTGCCATGTTTTGAATTGAGTGGCCTGTGCTGTTCTGGATGATCAAATCTAAGAAATGGTATCCAGATGTACACAACACACCACAGGATGCCACTGCACACCTATACTCCTCCAGGCATTAGTATGCCAGATGCTCTGAGGGCTGGGCTGATAACTTGGTTCAATATTTTCCTTTGCAATTGGTAGTTTTAAAAACCTGTGCTGACTGTTATAAAAGGTGAGAATCAAACACAGTTTTTCTAATTATAAAGAACATTTTCTTGCTCTTCTAATTAAATCAGTTCATGGGGTATGCCAAAGATGACAGTGCAACATTTAAAATACTGGCATCATTTCAGAGAGATGGTTTGAGCCAGCAAAAGTTAGTTCTATAACTTCCAGCTGTAACGGGCACAGAACCAATTAGCATTTAGCAAGAAAACATACAGTAACTTTGTAATTGTTTAACCACTGAGGTACGGGAAATTATCCACAAACTACACGTCTGAACTCTGCCCATGCCATGATTCTTGGGTGTACATCTCTGAGCTTCTTAGTCAGCTGAAGAGCTCTGCACAATGAATTCCTATGCAGTAGCTTTTGAGAAAGAACTGTAAATTTAGTCCGGGAACATGGCCAGGAAAGAATTCATGCTCTAACATTAGACTGGGATCTCTTGAGGAAGTTCTCAGCTTGCATTGTTTAGGGTTAAGTGTTCTTGTTCAACAGCAAATAGAAGAGAGAAAAAAAGAAATCCGCTGCAAATGTATTTGTTACAGCTTTCTGCGAATCCAGAACATGGTGGCAGATAATCCCCTGCTTGCTTTATATGTTGAAATGAAAATTAAACGGAAAATTTAATTCAAGAGGGCTGTTTTAAGCTTTGAGCTTTTCTTGCTTTTCATCTTGCACCATTGAAAGTTATGGATAAGATTGTGTATTGTCACCCCTGCCGTTTCTTTGGGGGGGGTGGGGGTGAGGACAGCGCTAACGTTTGTGAACGTTTCAGGATCCCGTCACTGAATGTTAGATTTTGTTCCACAGTTTTGGTTTTCAAAGTTGCCAGCAGTTCTCGAAGGAGCTCTGTGGCACTGGGCCCTGAGAAACTGTCATATTATAATGATTTATATCCAGACAGAATCATGCGCTGTCGAAGGCAATGACTGCTTACAATTTAGTTTAAAGGAAAAGGTCATGTTTCAACACTTGACAAAGAATTTTTGCCAGTCCTTGCTTCAGCTCCCTATCACAATGCTTATTCCATAAAAACACGCATTTGATGGAGATTTATATGCAACAATTCAATCCCCTGTTTAATTAAAAAGTAAAGCATTTGACCAGTTTATGGCATTAGATTAGAAGGGTAGTTATCTGCTTGTTTCCATTACATCATCTTACCAGGAGCCACCATAATGTGAAAAGGTGCACTGAGCTTGACAATTGATTTTGCTTTAACTGGAAAATTCAATCAGGTTTAAGGATTTTAAAAAACTCTATAAAACTTGGGCAGAACTCCAGCATTCTGAGAAGTGGTGACGGTTGGTGCTGCTGCTAAGTAAGGCAAATAATAAGTACAGCAATCAAAAACACAGCCTTTATTGAAGATTATCAACATTTAGTTTACTGCAGGGGCTGGCACAACAATTTATCAAAAGTCACACCTCACGCTATACTTGGTTTCTTTATGTACATATAAACATTATACTGCTGCCCTTAAATATAATCTATACACATTGTTGAAATGTATAGAACAATTCAATTAATCGGCTGTCAATTCATTTGACCTGCTGTTCTAGATCTTCAAGATAGCCCAGCTGCAAAAGTGCCTTTGTCCTAGATACCTTCATTCTGTCTCCTTCCCTAGCCAGTAGCATGGGGTCAGTCATGTTGTTTAGAATCGGAGGAGCTCACCTGGCTGCAGACTGTGTTAGGAACATTGTTGCTGGTGCAGTTTAGTCATATGGGAGACTGTGTAGGACATTTCACTTGTGATTGCACGATTCTGTTGGACAGTTATCATAGGCCTGTAACCTTATGTCAGGCGGAAGGACAGTCAACATGGGAGTTTTGTAGTCTCAGTTGTAGTGGGAACTAGGCCTCAAGCCTCGGGCTTGCTTACTGCATCAAGCAGCGACAGATTTGACCACCTGATAGACTTGACTTGTAAGAAACTTCGCCACATGGGGACTCTTTTAAACAAAGTGGGGGTGAATGTGGTGAACTACGTGTGCCTGTCTGGACATGCACACATAGTTCACCACACTGCTGCAAACCAGATGAGAGATGCAGAAGTGTTTGTAGTGTGGCGTCCGAGCTCCGCTAGGGCCTGGCCTCTCCCATTGGTACTGCACTGTCATGTTCAAGCGTGGAATGACAGACTGGACTGCATCTATCTGTATACTGCAGGCAATCTGTATCATTGATTGCCAGACATTGTTGCGCAGGGTCTTGGGCTATATATAGGGTTTTTTTCCAAGTGAATATGCTTCTTTGCTTACTATCTTAAATTTTGTTACTCATTGTTTTTGAATATTTGCTTGCTATTGTGAATGCTTTGCGCCTTGGTCCAAGAGGAATCTTGTCTTGTTCAGCTATTTCTATGTATAATTTGAATGATAATTAAACTTGATTTGATTTGTACAGAGGGCCCCATTGACCAGTCTGCTCATTGGATGCTGTGTGATTGGTGATAATATCTCCTCCTCGCTGACAATCAATGCTGGCACGCCTCAGGGGTGTGTGCTTAGCCCACTGCTCTACTCTCTCTATACCCATGACCGTGTGGCTAGACATAGCTCAAGTACCATCAATAAATTTGCTGACGATACAAGCATTCTTGGTAGAATCTCAGGTGGTGATGAGAGAGCATACAGGAGTGAGATATGCCAACTATTGGAGTGGTGCCACAGCAACAACCTGGCACTCAGTGTCAGTAAGATGAAAGAGCTGTTTGTGAACTTCAGGAAGGGTAAGTCGAAGGAACACATACCAATCCTCATAGAAGGATCAGAAATGGAGAGAGTGAGCAGTTTCAAGTTCCTGGGTGTCAAGACTCTGAGGATCCAACCTGTTTCCCAACATATTAATGCAGTTATAAAGAAGGCTATACTTTATTAAGAGCTTTAAGAGATTTGGTATGTCAACAATTACACTCAAACTTCTATAGATGTACTGTGGGGGAACACTCTGACAGGCTACATCACTGTCTGGTATGGGGGTGGGGGGAGCTACTGCACAGGACTGAAAGAAGCTGCAGAAGGTTGTAAATCTAGTCAGTTCCATCTTGGGTACTAGCCTACAAATCTTCAAGAAGTGGTATCTCAGAAAGGCAGTGTCCATTACTAAGGACTTCAGCACCCAGGGCATGTCCTTTTCTCACTGTTGCCATCAGGTAGGAGATACAGAAGCCTGAAGACACACACTCAGCAACTCAGGAACAGCTTCTTCACCTCTGCCATTCGATTCCTAAATGGATATTGAATCCTTGGACACTACCTCAAATTTTAAAATATATAGTATTCCTGTTTTTGAACAATTTTTAATCTATTCAATATACATATATTGTATAAAGTATACTGAATAAGATCTATTTATTAATTTTTCTTCTATATTATGAACTGCTATTGAACTGCTGCTAAGTTAACAGATTTCACATCGCATGCCAGTGATAATAAACCTGATTCTGATTCTGTGATGTGGATCTTAAGCTATGGTGGACTCCATTAGAGTAGGTGAGTGTGCCATCTTGAGCTGTGGACTGAGATTCTCTCTGAGGACCCAGCTCTTCAAGCAGACTTAGTGCTGTTAAAAAAAATCTAATCGGCATCCCTACGGACTGTTTATGGAGCTAGATAACTGGAGTGGCAACATTCCAGCTATTTGTCTGGTTATCAGCCAGCAGAAAACAGCAATTAATTTTCAATAAAAGAAATTAGTCTGCACATGCCAATAGAGGCAAATGCCCCTGCACATTTGAAAGAGGTGTGAATAGCTGTACTGTGCAGTTCTGACACCATGAGCAGGACTTCAGCAGATCAGCAGACCAGGGATTCATGTGTGCCTCACCCACTGCTTCTGTTTGGCTGAGGATGGGCATCATTCCTTGTAATACCATTGGAATCAAGTTGATCTTCAAGTTTGACTATTGACATAGGCATGCATACGCAGGGTATGAATGCCATAAGCATCAGCTTTTGTTCCTGCTGCAGCACAGTATACTATAAACGTGACAAACATTAACATAAATATCCTATGGCCTCACTACAAGCAACCTTCACTCACTGGCTGCCCATACCATCTTCTCTAGTTTGATATTTTCATGTTTCTGAGCAAGGCGATTTCTTTTTAAATTTATTCATTTATGGGATGTGGGTGTTGCCAGCTAAGCCAGCGTTTATTGCCCGTCCCTAGTTGCCCTTGAGAAGGTGGTGATGAGCTGCCTTCTTGAACCGCTGCAGTCCCTGAGGTGTGGGTCCACCCACAGTGCTGTTAGGGAGGGAATTCCATCAATGAGGGAATATTGATATGTTTCCAAGTCAGGATGGTGAGTGACATGGAGGGGGATTTCCAAGTGATGGTGTCCCCAGGCATCTGTTCTTGTCAATCTAGTTGGTAGTGGTCATGGGTCCAGAAGGTGCTGCCTTAGGAAATCTGGCGTGTGTTGCAGGGTATCTTGTAGATTGTAGATTGAAGGCAATTGTCCTCAGAAGGCCCTCTGACAGTCCTGATGGAAAGATTCAACTTGAAATTTTGACAATTAATTTCCCCCCTCAGATGCTGCTTGGCACATTGAGATCCCCCAGCAGCTTGTTTGTTGCTTTGTAGTTGACAAAAGTAGAAAAACTATGGTCAGTTGCACAGAGACCACACTGAGAGTACTATTGTACAATACTAGGCTCCTTATCCCGAAGATAAGAAAGGATATTAAAGCTTAGTTCAGAGAGCTATTTTAGACTGAGACCTGAAATGAGCAGGGCTAGCTTTTGTATTAGCTAGAATGTTGGAATAAAAAGGGACTTGATTGAAGCATACAGGATCTTGTCTGATTGATGGGGAATGGATGCTTCTTCTAGTAAGAACATCTGGCATGACCATTTATTGGTTAGAATAAGGGTCACTCTTTACGGCAGAAATTAAGTGAACATTGTTTCCTCTCAGAACATTCTGAGTCATTGGAAGTCTCTTCTCTCAAAGAGTATTGTAAGCAGAATCATTAAGTATCTTTAAGGCAGATGTAGGTATATGCAGCATTGAATTCTACAACTTCATGTAACTTGATTTCTGGGGCAACACACACAAAATGATGGAGTGACACTGCAGGTCAGACAGCATCTATGGAAAGGAATATACAGTTGATGTTTTGAAGTGAGACCTTTCATCAGGACTGGAAATAAAGGGCGATGAAGCCAGAATAAGAAAGAGGGTGAGGGAAAGCTAGAAAGTGATTGATGAAACCATGTGAGGGGGAAGGCAGGTGGATGGGGGAGGGTGATAATATGAGGAGCTGGGAGGAGACATGTGGAAAAGCTAAAGAGATGAAGAAGAAGGAATCTGATAGGAGAGGAGAGTGAACCATGGGAGAGAGGGAAGGAAGGAGGAGGGACATCAGGGGGAGGTGACAGGAAGGTAAGAAGAGAAGAGGTGATAGAGGAGCCAGATGTGGAATGGAAAAAGAGAGAAGAGAAAGGGAGGAGAAATTACCGGAAATTAGAGGTATTGGTGTTTATGCCATCAGATTAGGAGCTGCCCAGATGGAGTATGATGATGCTACTCCCCCCACCTGAGAGTTGTCTTATTGTGGTGGTAGAGGAGGCTGTAGTGTGTTCATAACTTGATTTCTCTCTCTCTGTCTGTGATATTGGCTCAGCTTGTTTGTTTCCTCTTCTTTTTTAAAGATCTGGGAGAGGAGAATAACACAGTCTGAGCTGCTCAGTATTCCTCAACTCCTACAGTATTTTGTCTATAACCGCTGTAACTGCTCACATTCACTCACTGGCCTGGTAACTTTGTTTACAGCTTATTCCCGTTACCATCACGGCTTTACCTGATCAGAGGCATCTTCATCCTTCCTGCAGCTTAACAATCTTCCTTTGTTTCATTCCCAGTTGTGATGAAGGGTCTTTGACTGAAATTAACACTGCTTCTCTTCCCGCCACATATTGCTTGACCTGTCAAGTATTTCCAATGTTTTCTATTTTATTATTAGAGGTACATAAAATCTAATGAGTAAGTGAGCGAAATTTTATCAGGAGTAAAGTGGAATGCAGAGTTCAAATTATAGACAGGTCATCCCGTGTTTTATTAAGGGTTTGTTAGCCAAAGGAACTACAGCCTACAAATCTGAATTCAAATGATTCCAGGACAATGGAAGCTGACAGATCAGTTGTACTTGTTATTGCCATGTGGATGAAGGAATGGAGGCTGCCATTTTATAAAATGGCCCTGTCTTCCATTTCATGAACTTAAGTTGCTTGGTTGATCTGTGTTTTGAAATCAACACAATGATGCTTCAGGTAATCTACTGGACTAGAGATAATTTCCAGATTAGAAGTTATTTGTGAACTTTTCTTCAATATAATATAGCATGCACATTTGTGGCTGTTGGGGTCTGTATCTTCCCTACGTGATTCGAGCTGGTTACTGAGGAGAACAAAGATCCGTAAGTTACCAGTTGTCACTTGTGGAAAATAGGGCAACAAATGGATGCTGGCTTGGATCAGAGCCAATAAGAAGTTGGTAAAGGTCAGTCACATCACCCATAGCCAATAACACTGAAATGAAACATTTGAATTGGTAAGGAATGAACACAAAAGCAGATGCTTCAGCTGTGCTGGCAGCGCTGACACTCTAGTTAGAGGCCCACCATCATGGATGTGAAATGGCATCCAGGTGTGGAGATTCAAAACGGGACTACGAGAAATACATGGCCAGCAGGGACTCCATTTTACACTCCTCTTTATTCTACACTGTCCCAAGGAAAATAGCCTATTTTCTCCAAACATTAAGAACAACCAAATTCATTCAACACTAAAGCTTTTCTGGTAAATCTCTTCAAAGTTCCAAGTTCAAAATAAATTTATTATCACAATATATGTATGTCACCATATACAACCCTGACATTCATTTTCTTGTGGGCATACTCCAGTAATCCATAATAGAATAATAACCATAACAGAATTAAGGAAAGACCACACCAACTTGAGTGTTCAACCAGTGTGCAAAGGACAACAAACTGTGCAAACACAAAAAGAAATGATAATAAATAAGTAAGAAATCAATATTTAGAACATGATGTGAAGATTGAGGGGGGGGATCTTATTGAAACGTATAAAATTCTAAAGGGATTAGACAGGCTAGATGCAGGAAGATTGTTCCCGATGTTGGGGAAGCCCAGAACGAGGGGTCACAGTTTAAGGATAAAGGGGAAGCCTTCTAGGACCGAGATGAGGAAAAACTTCTTCACACAGAGAGTGGTGAATCTGTGGAATTCTCTGCCACAGGAAACAGTTGAGGCTGGTTCATTGGCTATATTTAAGAGGAAGTTAGATATGGCCCTTGTGGCTAAAGGAATCGGGGGTATGGAGAGAAAGCAGGTACAGGGTTCCGAGTTGGATGATCAGCCATGATCATACTGAATGGCGGTGCAGGCTCGAAGGGCCGAATGGCCTACTCCTGCACCTATTTTCTATGTTTCTATGTTTTCTAAGACTCATTGTAAGTGAGTCCATAGGTTGTGGAAACATTTCAATGATGGGGCAAATGAAGTTGAGTGAGGTTCAAGAGCCTGATGATTGAGGTATAATCACTGTTCCTGAACCTGGTGGTGTGAGCCTTGAGGCTCCTGTTACTTCTTCCTGATGGCAGCAATGAGAAGAGAGCATGACCTGGGTAGTGGGTATCCCTGACGGTGGATGCTGCTTTCCTGCAACAACACTCTGTGTAGATATGCTCAATGGTGGGAAGGTCTTTACCCATGATATTCTGGGCTGCGTTCACTATTTTTTGTAGGATTTTCCATTGAAGGGCAGTCAACAGCCAGTCAACATATACTCCATCACACATGTATAAAAGTTTGTCAAAGTTGTAGATGTCATGTTGAACCTTTGCAAACTCTTAAGGAAGTAGAGGTGCTGCGTGCTTTCTTCATAATTACACTTGCGCGCTGGACCTCAGAAATGGTAACTCTGAGGAATTTAAAGTAACTGACCTTCGCCACCTCTGATCTCCCAAAGCTCACGGGCCTCCAGTTTCCTCCTCCTGAAGTTAATAATCAGGTTTTGCTGACATTGTGTAGGAGGTTGCTGTTGTGGCACCACTCAGCAGACTTTCAATCTCCCTCATACGTGCTGATTCATCACCACCTTTGATTCAGCCTAGGACAGTGATTTTGTCAGCAAACTTAAATATGGCATTGCTTAGCCATACGGTCATAAGTGCGAATCAAATAGAGCAATGGGTAAACATGCAGCCTTGTGCTAGATCTACGGTGATGGAAGTTGTGGAGGAGGTCTTAACAACTTTTCTAAATGTATTGTCTAGAATTGGATGATCTACACCAGTTGAAACTAATTAGTTCTTTATTACTTGTTTTTGTGGCCTATGCCTCTATTTATTAAAACCAGTTGTGCAAGTTTTTTTTATCAACTTTCACAATCTACCCTGCCAACATCAAAGATTTGTGAAACTTCAAATGTTTGTCTTTATATACAGCCAAGTCTCTCTCTGCTGGACTTCCTTTAGAACTGAACACCTTATGTTATATAGCCATTCTAAAAGATATCATTTTGCAACAGCCATGTTCAATAATTCCTGCAAAGTGTTTATAATTTCTAAGTCTGTGACAATCCTTCTCACTAGCTACTGCATTTCGAAGTTTAATATTTTTTGAAATGGTGTCCTGTAAACCCAAGTTTAATTCATTAGCGTTGGTATTAATGGACCTGCAAATCGTTGAGGTACACAACTGCACACGCTGTTAATGTGACAACGATGACCTTCTGTATCCTCTCCCAGAACTAACTTTGACCCGTATTAGCAGTACAATTTTTTTTAAATCATTATTTTGCTGATAAAATTACTATCCAGCATTTTACCAAAACTCCTTTAAAATGCTTGTACATCAAAGGGAGAGAGTATTCCTCTTGGAACTGCCCTTGTCTAATCATACAGAGAAACTCGTTTGAGGTTTTCAGCTGTGCTTTTAACTGGTGCAAAGGATTTGCAAAATAAGAGTTTGGGTTCCTTTGTGTAAAATACCCAGGCTTTGAAGTGCTCTTGCAGTCACTGTGATTCAATGCCAAGTTCAGGTCAGGTTCTGGTCATCAGCTATTGCCATTGGGAGCTGGACAATTGGAGCAACACTGAATGCCAGTGGGTAACTGTCAGACTCTGGTCTGGTGCTATGGTAACTTTCCATTTATCCTCTCAGTTGTGATAGTTAGCATAGTCTGGAAAAATGCATTAATCATTGTCCAACCTCTCTCTCAGACAATCCATAAGAACTGAATAATAGCTGTGAGGCTCCTCCTAATTTCTGCCTGCCTTCTTCTCCTTAGTTCATATGTGGAACAGGAGACATGAGCTGTGTTCTGCATTGTGACTGGATTGTAAACAATAAAACTGGTGATGATTAGTGCACTGATTTGAGAAATCCTAGCACTAAAGTCATGCTTTAGGACCCCAATTGCTGTTCCTACAATGTTCCTAGTGGTCTCATAGTATCTGTACTTACAGCAGTGTGCAGAAGAATGAGGAACCCAGGATTCAAGTTAGAGCTCTTGTCCTCAAAGAGTCATACTTAATTATGACAAAATGTCAAAAAAATATACTAGCAGTACAGTGGATAGCCTCAGAATGAATGCACCATCCTCCCTGGATGTATGGTGATGTACACTGGTATCACAAACTATTCACTTGTACAAGGAATGGTCACAGTTTGTCACACATGTGAAAATGATCATAACCTGGATCTTTGGGAAGCCCATTATTTGGGAGAAACTATATAGCTATGCTTGCTGGCCCATTCCCATCTTCTACTGTCTCTATTATGTGTACTAGAAGCTAAAAATTTACTTTCAGAATGAACTATCCACAGACTTAACAGATCGGATCCACTTCCCACCCACGGCACAAGGTGGCCAAACAAGGACACGTCACTGGAAACCTGCAGACAGCAGACCTCAGTCACACTTCCTTAGGAAAAATTATATTCTGTAGATGCATTGTTCCTTAAATTTATGGAGAAATACATTTTGTTTCTTGTGAATATTTTGGCGAAATATATTGGCCAGAACCTTCCCTTTCTTCTTTGGCTTCATGTTTGGCAGCCCTCATTCCACTCCAGGCCATGGTGCAGACCCACAGGATGAACACTATTTTAAAAGAAAACAAGTACTCCAATTCAGTAATGAAAGTAAAACTTGGCAACTCAAATGCTGAACCTCATAGTAGACAATAGACAATAGACAGTAGGTGCAGGAGTAAGCCATTTGGCCCTGCTAGCCAGCACCGCCATTCACTGTGATCATGGCTGATCATATACAATCAGTACCCTGTTCCTGCCCTCTCCCCATATCCCTTGACCCCGCTATCTATGAGCTCTATCTAACTCTCTCTTGAATGCATCCAGAGACTTGGCCTCCACTGCCTTCTGGGGCAGAGCATTCCACATATCCACCACCCTCTTGGTGAAAAAGTTTTTCTGCATCTCTGTTCCAAATGGCCTACCCCTTATACTTAAACTGTGGCCTCTAGTTCTGGACTCACCCATCAGCGGGAACATGCTTCCTGCCTCCAGCGTGTCCAATCCCTTAATAATCTTATATGTTTCAATCAGATCCCCTCTCGTCCTTCTAAATTCCAGTGTATAAAAGCCCAGTCACTCCAATCTTTCAATATATGACAGTCCTGCCATTCCGGGAATTAACCTTGTGAACCTACACTGTGTTCCCTTAGTAGCAAGAATGTCCTTTCTCAAATTTGGAGACCAAAACTGCACACAATACTCCAGGTGTGGTCTCACCAGGGCCCTGTACAGCTGCAGAAGGACCTCTTTACTCCTATACTTGATTCCTCTTGTTATAAATGCCAGCATGCCATTAGCTTTCTTTTATAAAAGCCAGCATGCCATTAGCTTTCTTAGTGTTCAATGAATTCTCCTCTAATATTGCAATAAATGTGCAAGCAATTAAAGATTCCTTTAAGTAGTGCTGGTGTCCTGCTGCTGTTAAGGCTTGGTGTACACTGCATGTTACAAACGTATATGGGGCCCTTTCTTGCAGTACCAGAAATAAGTGGACATTGCAAGAGGACTGATACTGCCACTGCGTGCTCTGCAAATGTCCACTGACCTTGTGATTCCATATTAAAAGTTGAATTAGACTTTATATAATGTGGTGATTGAAAACTGTAATAAAAGTGACGACTCATTGTACACCATGGTCTTTTATACCATTTTGTAATTCTAACCTTGCATGGCTTTGAAATTTTGGGGGATTGGGATAACTGTGTATGTTATGTATATCTATCTCATGTAGTGTCAGGAAGCCCTCTAGGCTGGTCAAAGAAAGCTATGATGAGATTGCTATTCTCACACCAATCTTAACACCCTTACCTCTCCATCCCCACTACAATTCACTTCAGTATCAGCTGGGTGGTGTCTGGGATTGTATTTCTAATGGATAGGATGACAAGCAGACCTAAAGATGGAAGGTGTTTCTCATTTTAGATGTTCAAAGGTGCACAAAGCACCACTGTTCAATTCACTGCGTACACCACAATGTGCTTTCACTGCTATCTTAGAAATCCAAATGGCTTCAATGGGGCTGAAGTTCTGAGACAGAATTCAACCTGCGGCCACTGCTACATTGTGTATTTTATGCTTCTTACTGGGAATGAATTTCTAGGCAACCAGTGAATCCAAATTAATCTTCAGTTACCTTACTAGCAGAAATATGATGCTTTTGAATACTATAATTGTGCACATGAAACATTATACAAGTGTAATTGAACATTTACAATCAAAATAGCAGGAAGCAAGGATTTTAATTCATGCTGGAGATCAGCCGACCAGGCCAGTCCAAAGTAAACTGATCTTTGTTTCAGATGATTCCCCTTATGTAAAGTTCAAGTTAGTTTAATATAGTATGGTGAAAACTGTGCTATACAATTGTTCCATTACAAATTTGTTAATTAAGTATTGATTTGTAACTGATTCCAATCTAGCTTTTTATTATTTTGCAATGAGGTCTCATTGTAACAAAGTATATATTAAAAACCTGACAATCAGATGTAATTAAAAACTGAACTCAATGCATTATCTTCGGACCCTTGCTTCTCCTTTAGGGCAGGCAAGTTCCAAACTATTATTTGGGAACAATTCTGAATTATGTAAGGTTTAACATACTAATGAAATTGAATGAGAATGAACAAATAACCTCCTAAAGAATCGAAGGCTGATTCAACCATCCTAACTTTCTATCGCTTCTTCCAGGTCAGTGATAAACTGCATAAATCTGGTGAAATACCAAGTTTCGTCTCACCAATACTCAAAAACTTTACAGCTTTCCTGAAGCAGAAGCAGGTAACGTATTCCCATGTTTAGCCAGGCAGATTTTCATAGTTTTTATATTGTTTTCTAAACTTTAGTTGTATATCCAGTGAGAAATACACAGTGGGCATTCTAAGATGCAGAAATTGATAATATTTGTATCTAGCTTGGACGTGTCTCTCATACTTAACATGACAGGCACTGCATATTCAAGCACTGATCTTAGAATTATGTATATTGGTGGAAGAAGGTAGATCCAGTCCACTGCAATTCACTTCTATCAATGAAGAATAATAATTAAGTTACTCAGTATTTCTGCATCTTTAGAAAGTTCACTGTAAATGACTGTAAATACAGCATCTTCAGGCATAAAGATGTGGTTTTGCCTTTGAGCAATAATGCAAGTGGACAATGCAATCAAATTCAGTCACAATCTTGTTGGAAGTGCCGCTAGATATCTGAATTGCAATTTAATGATTTTTTTCCCTATCTGGCGATTTGATTGCTCATAACTTACACAAAGAAATCCATGGAATCTAGATCAATTATTTCCCCATCTCAGTGGCAGAATGCTGTTTCTGGAATACAGATTGATTTACTCATCGCAATGTGCCTCAGAGTTTAATGAGCTCAGATATTGAAATCCAAAGTGCACGATGAGCTCATCATCAGGAGAGGTGTGGAACAGTAACCGTGAAATTAGTCGTGCGATATATACTCTGTCATGAGCATAATGGAGTTAGAGTCTTTGAAAAGCTTGCTGAGGTTATATAATAAAGACATTAAAGGTATCTGGATATATGCTCACTTGACTGAAACATCTTCCCCTACTCACTTCAGGACACATGTTTCAGCTCTATAGAGTAAATGAAGCAAAATACTGGTTGAACTCAGCTTCATTCCATATTCTGTCTGAATTCTGACTTGATCTGTGCTTGGATCCTACTAGAATCAAGGGCCCCAAGGGTTAAAATATATTTACACTTAAATGTATGAAAAGCTGGTTTCTTAAGGTTGTCATAGCCCAAGGAGGGGGCAGTGGGGATTAGCTCCCACTACCTATTAAATGCTCCCAATGGAAAGCTTCTAAAATAAGCTCTGACAACCAAGTCCGGCTCCTGGCCTTCACATGTGGCTTAGCTACTAAGACTGGCAGGACCATTTCAACTGAAGGAGAAGGGGAAAAGGCGGGTTCCAGGTGCTTTAAAACCAGCTGCTTCAGGCAGATGGGGCTCATCAGCCAGGGTTGGCTGCTCATCCAGCAGAAGGAAAACTCTGATCTCACTCCTCTGCTGCCTCGCAGGAATACCGACTCATGGGGAAGGATTTTTGGGAGTAAGCTGTGAGGAAAAAATGGAGCTGAAGTCCCTAAGGAGTCCTATACTGAGTTCACCGCTGAGTGGCATCTCCTACAATGCTGCTGGTGCCGAACTGCATTGGTCTCTGCCATTGCTTTGGATTCATCAGCCACATGGAGAGGGAGAGACTGCTGGTTGGGCAACGGCTTGCTCTCCATATCTACTGCCCTGGCTTGCGTATTGACAGTTAGAACACAGCATCTGTGGTTGACCCCAACCTGTGGAGGGCCTCCAGTGAAAAGCTCTGATTATGATAAATACTTTTTCTCCTATTTTCTGGGCTCCTCTGACTATTCTCGATATTTCTTCAGTCTGAGCACAGATTCATATAGACATACAGCACAGAACTAGGCCCTTCGGCCCATCTTGTCTATGCTGATCGAAGTGCCATTAGCTGTGTTTGGCCCATATCTCTATAAACCTTTCCCATCCATGTACCTGTGCAAGTGTATTTTAAATAACAGCTTACAAAACCATAACCTCTCCATCATTATTCGACTATTGCTAGTTTCTTATTTTGTAATTTATAGTAATTGTGCACCTTGTATTGTACTGCTATCACAAAACAATAATTTTTAAGACATATGTCAGTAATAATAAACCTGATTCTGATTCTAGTCTAGTCTTATTTTAGTGTAGAACAGATTTTGCTTTAACCATCAACTCTGAAAGTAAATTACACATCCCTGTTTTGCCATATCATATATAAGATTTTGCTAATGGATCTGTTACAGAAACCAGGAAGCAGCTGCTTTGGCAATTGAATTAGTTAATAAAAAGTCCAGCTACTAAATCAGTAGATCAGCATGCCAAGAGAAACCAATTAATTACTTGCTTATGATTTTCATTAGTGAAAATTAGTGAAAAATCAATGTCAGGTATTTAATAAAATGTAGAATCTGAATTGACATTTACAAGATTATTATCTGAGGTATTCTTTATAAAGAAGATATTAGCAATTTACCTTTATCTAAAGGCATTTGAATTAAAGGTATCATTGCTTTCTTAGGCCATTATAAATTCCATGTGAAATTATAAACTCATGATTTTTGTTTCTTTTCCATATTATCAGAATGCATCTCTCCCTCAATTTAATTTTTATTATCAGTGCTGACATATGATGATTTCATTTGATTAAATGATTAACAACACACTTAAAATAAATGGTGTATCAATATCTTAGATGATTGCATCATCCCAATTAGTTTCAAGTTACTTTATAATTTTCGTTTCTGAGGTGAGGAGATTACAACCCAAATGATATCAACTTGATGTATGTAACAACCTTAAATATGTAACCCATCATAATTCTCACATATATGTTGTAACTCTCAAGGATCGCATTAGATACTAGTTGCGTCCATTCCTCTGTCCAGTCTCACAGTTCAAGGTCTGCATTCTAATCTCAAACCATGTAGTCCAGACATTAGTCAAAATTCACTCCAGTATTTGTGATGAAAAGTAGGTATTGTGGTGGGAACAGGTGCAGCCCAACTTAAAGGTTACATTATATATCATGAAGCTTTCCAAATTTGACAGGAATTAAAATGTGACTTGTTTGTCAAGCAAAACAGGATTTGACGACAATATTTATTTAGCCCTGAATTTTGTTACTGTGAAAAAGTGTTGAAAAAATACTATTGCAGTGGGAAAATCCAGACAACCATCTATTTTGAGTAAGTAACCACAGAAGTCATTCTCTTGCTTGTCCTGCATTGCCTGATTTTAAAATAGTGAGTACAAGTATAATTGGCTTAGGTAGGAAAATTATAACCATCTGTGAGCACTTGTCCTTTAAATTTGCTCTATTTTTATTAGTTTTGTAGCAAGTGTATATTTTATCTTGCAAAATTCTCAATGAATTTGCCCTTCAGGGTGGTGAGTCAGAAGAGGTAGCTCAGCTGGTCCAATCTGGATGGTGTCGATATATTTCTTTGGGACTCTTACTCAGTTGAATAGATTTTCCACCAGGTGAGACACTATCACTCAACAGAAGATTTGCTATTTTGTAGATCTATGCAGTAGCAGCTGCAATTCTATCATCAATGTCAATATGCATAATCTTTCAAACACGCACACTAATAATACAAGTGTAAGTGTGCATATGGGCTTAGGTATGGATTCATGGGTGGTCCCAGCCCAGAATATGCTTTATCTTGGGATACATTCAGAAGTGACTTGTAGACACGAGCCACTTATTCTGAAGGAGAAATACATTCAGAAAACACAGAAGAAATATCTCACTTTGATAACAGATCCTCCTTTTGAAAATCAGCAACATTACAAACTAATTGATAATATAAAGCAGGATACTAAAAGTTTTTTCAGTTATCTAAAGAGTAAAATGGAGGTGAGAGTTGATATTGGACCACTGGAAAATTATGCCAGTGAGGTAGTAATGGGGAACAAAGAAATGGCAGATGAACTTAATAAGTACCTTGCGTCAGTCTTTACTGTAGAAGAGACTATAAAAGAGGAAATTATGGCACATTTGGATAGCAGTAGAAGGATCAGTCCAAGTCAGCATGGATTTATGAAAGGAAAAATCATGCTTGACTAATCTTCTGGAGTTTTCTGAGGATGTAACTATGAAAACAGACAAGGGAGAGCCAGTGGATGTAGTGTAACTGGACTTCCAGAAAGCTTTTGATAAGTCCCACATAGGAGATTAGTGGGCAAAATTAGGGCACATGGTATTGGGGGCAGAGTACTGACGTGGATTGAAAATTGGCTGGCTGACAGGAAACAAAGAGTTGTGATTAACGGGTCCCTTTTGGAATGGCAGGCTGTGACCAGTGGGGTACTGCAAGGTTTGGTGCTGGGACCACAGCTGTTTACAATATACATTAATGATTTAGATGAAGGGATTAAAAGTAACATTAGCAAATTTGCTGATGACACAAAGCTGTTTGGCAGTGTGAAATGTCAGGAGGATGTTATGAGAATGCAGGGTGACTTGGACAGGTTGGGTTAGTGGGCAAATGTATGGCAGATGCAGTTTATGGTGGATAAATATGAGATTATCCACTTCGGTGGCAAGAACAAGAAGGCAGATTACTATCTAAATGGAGTCAAGTTAGGAAAAGGCGAAGTACAACGAGATCTAGGTGTTCTTGTACATCAGTCAATGAAAGCAAGCATGCAGGTACAGCAGGCAGTGAAGAAAGGTAATGGTATGTTGGCCTTTATAACAAGAGGAATCAAGTATAGGAGTAAAGAGGTCCTTCTGCAGCTGTACAGGGCCCTGGTGAGACCCCTCCTGGAGTATTGTGTGCAGCTTTGGTCTCCAAATTTGAGGAAGGACATTCTTGCTTTTGAGTGAGTGCAACGTAGATTCACTAGGTTAATTCCGAATGACGGGACTGTCATATATTGAAAGATTGGAGCGACTGGACTTGTATACACTGGCATTTAGAAGGATGAGAGGCAATCTGATTGAAACATAAAAGATTATTAAGGGATTGGACACACTGGAGGCAGGAAGCATGTTCCCGCTGATGGGTGAGTCCAGAACTAGAGGCCACAGTTTAAGAATAAGGGGTAGGCCATTTAGAACAGAGATGCGGAAAAACTTTTTCACCCAGAGAGTGGTGGATATGTGGAATGCTCTGCCCCAGAAGGCAGTGGAGGCCAAGTCTCTGGATGCATTCAAGAGAGAGTTAGATAGAGCTTTTATAGATAGCAGGGTCAAGGGATATGGGGAGCGGGCAGGAACGGGGTACTTATTGTGTATGATCAGCTATGATCACAGTGAATGGCGGTGCAGGCTAGTAGGGCTGAATGGCCTACTCCTGCACCTACTGTATATTGTCTATTGACATTAGCTATATGCTAGAGTCTGTGAGTATCAGGGAGCAGGAGTGAGTGCCATTGCTATTACAAAGGAAAAAATGCTAGGCATACTGAAAGGCATTAAGGTGGATAAGTCACCTGGACCAGATGGACCACATCCCAGTGTTCTGAACAAGTTTTCTGAAGAGATAACAGATGTATTGGTCATGATCTTTCAAGAATCACTTGATTCTGGCATGGTCCCATAGGACTGGAAGACGGCCAATGTCACTCCACTCTTTAAGAAGGGAAGAAGACAAAGGAGAGCAAAGTATAGGCTAGTTAGTCTAACCTCAATGGTTGGGAAAGTGTTGGTGTCCATTATTTAGGATACGATTTCAAGGTACTTGGAGACTAATGATAAAATAAGTTAAAGTTAGCATGGTTCCTGTAAAAGGAAATTTTGTCTGACAAATCTGTTAGAGTTCTCCGAGGAAGTAACAAGCAGGGTGGACAAAGGAGAAGCAGTGAATTTCATTTACATGGAAGTTCAGAAGGCATTTGATAACGTGCCTCACATGAGGATGCTTAACGTGATAAAATCCTACGGTGTTACAGGAAAGATACTGGCATGGACAGAGGAATGGCTGACAGGTGGGAGGCAGTGAGTGGGAATAAAGGTGGGCTTTTCTGGTTGGCTGCCAGTGAGTAGTTGTGTTCTTCAGTGGTCAGTATTGGGTCTGCTACTTTTCACATTGTTTGTCAGTAATTTAGGTAATGGAATTGATGGCTTCGAGGCAAAGTCTGCGGATGATATGAGAATTGGTAGAGGGGTAGGTAGTGCTGCAGCAGGACTTAGGCAAAATGGAAGAATGGGTGAAAAAGCGCCAGATGGAATACAATTTTGAGAAATGTACAATAATGCATTCTGGTAAAAGGCACAAAAGGGCAGACTATTATCTAAATGGGGAGAAAATTCAAACATCAGAGGTGCAGAGGGATTTAGGAGTCCTCTTGCAAAACTCCCAGAATGTTAATTTACAGGCTGAATCTGTGGTAAAGAAGGCAACTGCAATGTTGGTATTTATTTCAAGGGGAATAGAATATAAAAACAGGGAGATAATACTGAAGCGACACACACAAAATGCTGGTGGAACGCAGCAAACCAGGCAACATCTATAGGGAGAAGCACTGTCGACGTTTCGAGCCAAAACCCTTCGTCGGGACTAACTGAAAGGAAAGATAGTAACTTTCCTTTCAATTAGTCCTGACGAAGGGTTTTGGCTCGAAACGTTGACAGCGCTTCTTCCTATAGATGTTGCCTGGCCTGCTGCGTTCCACCAGCATTTTGTGTGTGTTGCTTGAATTTCCAGCATCTGCAGGTTTCCTCGTGTTTGCCTTTTAGATAATGCTGAAGCTTTATAAGAGGCTAGTCAACCACACAGAATATTGTCAACAGTTTTGGGGCTCTTTATCACAGAAAGGATGTGTTATCATTGGAAAGAGTCCAGAAGAGATTCATCAGGATGATCCTAGGAATGAAGGGGTTAACATATGAGGAACATTTGGCAGCTTTGGGCCTGTACTCACTAGAATTTAGAAGAAAGCTTGGGGATTTCATTGAAACCTACTGAATGTTGAAAGGACGAGATAGGGTGGATGTGGAGGGGATGTTTCCTCTGCTGGGGTATCCAGAACCGAAGGGCACAGCCTCAAAATTGAGAGGTGATCTTTTTGAACAGAAGGAAGGTGGAATTTTTTTTTAGCCAAAAAATGATAAATCTGTGAAATGCCCTGCCACAGACTGTGGTGGAGGTCAAGTCCATGAGTATATTCAAAGTGGAAGTTGGTAGACTCCTGATTGGTCAGGGCATCAAGGGATATGGTGAGAGGGCTGGTGTATGACGTTGAATGGTATCCCGGATCAGCCAAGGTGAAATGGCAGAGCAGACCTGATGGGCTGAATGGCCTAATTCTGCTCCTATGTCTTATGGTCTTATATGCAAAAAAAATTAGAATGGATAAAGATAATTTGAAAACTGACATAGAAGCCCTATTATTTCAGTGATGATCTAATAATTGAGTACAAAAAGTCAAGTGCTAGATTTCATGTTAAAAGTATTGTATCTTGATATTGAAAATAAACTATCAAGCATTCCATATTTCTTAACCAGCAATATGAAATGAAACCATAACTCATGCTTGCTGATCTACATTTGTACCAGGATAAGCTTTGCTCTCTTTGCGCTATTCATACCTTTGTTTTCAAATTTCCCCTGCTATGTCTGCAAGATCTTCCAAGCCCATCATCCTCTGAGATATCATCGCTCTACTTGCTCTGGCCTTTTCTTTAATGTGAAGGGGGTAGTTCCATTATTGAAGGCTTCGCCAATTGTTGCTGAGGTCCTTTTCAATTGAATTTGTTCCCCAAACCTCTCCACTTTATCTTTTTCTTCCTTTAAGATTCTCCAAAAAATCTCTCTGTAGCCAAGCTATTGAATCATGCAGCATGTAATCAGGCCACTCGACAGACCATGTTCATGCAGACCACTGGGCACTCATCCATATTACTTCCATCTTGCACTTGGCCCATAGCTCTCTATGCATATTTGATTCAAATGCACATCCATGCAGTTCTTAAATATGTCGGCAACTTTACTCCTTTCATTTCTCCGCCAGTGAATTCCAGGTATTGACCACTCTCTGAGTGAGAAGGATCCCCTTCTGATCCCCACTGGATCTCCTACCCCTTCACCTAAATCTTCACCCTGGCATTTTATTCACCTCTAACTAGGGCAAAGATTTCTGCAGTCACCCTCACTACACCCCTCATGATTTTATATACCTCAGTCTTATTCTCTCTTAAATTTTTCCGCTTCAGGAAAGAAGAACTAACCTCCTCAATCTCTCCTCATGATTAAAATACTTGATCCCTGTTGACTCTGGACACTGTATTCCCACAGAGGTCTGACTAATGTTTTGTAAAGTTATGACATAAATTCCCTTCTTTTGCATTCAATGCTCCAACTAATGAAGGCCAATATTCCCTAAGTCTTCTTAACCACTGATTTAAGACAAGATTGGATAGATTTTTGCATAGTAGGGGAATTAATGGTTATGGGGAAAAGGCAGGTAGGTGGAGATGAGCCCATGGCCAGATCAGTCATGATCTAATTGAATGGCGGAGCAGATTCGATAGGCCTAATCCTGCTCCTATTTCTTATGTTTCTTATGATCTATTTGTGCAGCCACCTTTAAGGATCTTTGAATTGCACACTAAATTTCCTCTATTTCTCAGGACTCACTATGACTTACCAATTATTACTCCCAAAATGCATCACCTCACATTGATCAGGAATAAACATCCTCCACCATTTCTCAGCTTACTCCTCCAAGATATTGATATCCTATAGCTTAAGACTATTTTCCAAACTGCCAAAATCTCCACCAACCGTAGTGTCACCTGCAACCTTACTGATTATGGCATCTACTGTATATTTGCATCCAAACATAGAGACCCAGAACAAATCACAGTGCAGCACTACTAGTCAAAGGCAACCAATATAAAACAGCTCCCTACCACCATGCACTTTCTCCAATTGCCAAGCCAATTTTAGATTCAACATGTGAGCTTGCCCTAGATCTCATGAGCCCTAACCTTTTGGACAATCTCTCATGTGGAACCTTGTCAAAGGCCTGACTTTAACTTTAAACATTGTTTATTGTGAGATAGATTTTGTGACTGCCCAAGATAAAAAAAAAACGCAGAAAGTTGTGAATTCAGCCATATCCATCAATGGCACTAGACTCCTGAGCATCGAGGACATCTTCAGAAGGTGATGCCTCAAAATCACATCATCCATCATTCAGGACACTTACCAGCCAGGACATTCCCTCTTCTCATTGCTGCCATCAAGGAAGAGGTACATGAGTTCAAAGACAGACACTCAATGCTTCAGAAACAGCTTCTTCCCCTATGTTGTCAGATTTCTGAATGGACAATGAACCCAATGTACACTCCCTCAATGATTTTTTTTGCTCTCTTTTTGCATTACTTATGTAATTGAACTTTAAAATATATATTTCTTGTAATTTTATAGTTATTTTATAATTTTGTATTGCAATGTACTTCCGCCACAAAACAACAAATATCATGACATATGCCAGTGATATTAAACCTGATTCTGATCTTCTTGAAAAAATTCAATCAGATAGGGCAGATATGATTTGCACTTGACAAAGCCATGCTGGCTTACATTGACTAATAAACTTTTCCAATACCTCATTAGTCCTATCCCTCAGACTGTTCCAATAATTCCCTGTTGCTGACATTAGGCTCAAGTCCATAATTGCAAAGCTTTTTCCTGTTGCTTTTCTTGAAAATAGGACCAAATCTGCCACTCTCCAATTTTATGATGCCTTGTATCTGGCCAGCAAGGATGTAAAGATCCTGCAAGCTCTTCCCTTGGCTCTCAAAGCAGCTTAGAATAAATCTAATGTGTTTTTGGGTATTAACCAACTTTAAGCCTTCTAAAGCACTGGCCACCTCCTCTTTATTTCTGGAGATTCGCTCGAGAATTGGACATGCTACATTGTTAGGGTCTCCAAGTACAAGGTACATTTAGGACATCCGGTATAGCTTATTTTTCTATGAACAGATTACTCCTGTAGGCTCCCAATGGACCTTACTCTTTCTATGGTTATTCTTTAGTCACAAACACAAAAAATTCAAAAGTTCACAGTTCAAAGTAAAATTTATTATCAGAGTATATACATGTCACCACATACAACCATGAGATTCTTTATCTGCGGGCCTACTTAGCAAATCTATAGAACAGTAAATGTAAACTGTAAGCATCAGGAACTATAAACTGTAAATCAACTGTGCAAATGCAAATATAAATGAATAGCAATGAATAACAATATAACAGAATCCTTAAATGAGTGTTGCTATCCCCTTTTGTTCTAGAGCCTGATTGTTGAGGAGTAGTAACTGTTCTTGAACCAGGTGGTGTGAGTTCTGTAGCATTTGTAATTTCTACCTGATGGCAGCAGCGAGAAAAGAGCATGGCCTGAGTGGTGAGGATCTTTGATGATGGATGCTGCTTTTCGACAGCAACATTTCATGTAGGTGTGCTCAATGGTTGGGAGGGTTTTACCCGTGATGTATTGGGCAGATTGTGGTGTACATGTACCTGTCTAGACATGCCCCCGCTGACTGCTCCTGTGGCTCCTCCCACAGACCCCGGTATAAAGGCGATTGAGGCCTGGGCCCGGCTCCAGAATGTAGTGTGGTGGTCAATTGCTTCTTGTTCTTTCTTTCAGTCAATAAAAGCTGGTATCTCGCCTTCACGTCTCAGAGAGAGTTATTGAAGGTGCATCAATTTTATTGACTGGAAGTTTTAAAACATGGAAAGCGTTTTACATCCGGAAAGATTGGATTTGGACCCTCAAGGCCCTGAAGCAGCTCTCGCCTTTGAACTCTGGCTTGCATGCTTCCAATCATACTTGGAGGAGGTTAGTGCAACTGAACCCACTGTTATGCACCAAATTCTCCTCTCGAGGGTCACTCCGAAAGTTTACTCACTTATCAGAGGCCTGTCGACCTACCAAGGGGCACTGGATGCCCTCAAAAGACAGTACCTGCAGCCGGTGAACTCCGTCTACGCAAGACATCGCTTAGCTACGCGATGGCAGTGGCCTGAAGAATCGAGCGCCGAGTTTCTCCGAGCCCTACAGACACTTGTGCAAACTTGCGACTGCAAAACTCTCACGGCGGAACCACATGCGGAGCTCCTCGTACAAGACGCCTTTGTTACAGGGATCAGGTCAGTGTACGTGTGCCAGCGGCTGCTGGAAATGCCGATCTTACCTTATGCTTAGCGATCAAGATGGCCGACACACTGGAGATTGCTCTGCACTACACTGACGCTGTCCAGCTGCACGATTCCCCGCTGGTTCCATGGACACCTTAGACCCCGCGCCGCCGGTTCCTGCGAGCGAATTCACCAACACCGCTGCCAGTCACAAGCCCGCGCAGTGTTACTTCTGCGGACTCGAAAAGCACCCCTGAAAACGCTGCCCGGTCCAAGAAGCGTCCTGTTCCAGCTGCGGGAAGAAGGGCCATTTCACCAAGGTCTGTAAGTCTAAACCACGAGCGGGGTCAGGCAGCACTGCATGTGAGGCATGGGGGCCGCCATCTTGCATACCCGGATGGGGGCAGCCATCTTTGTTGGCGCCAACATGCCTGCCCCCTACCCACCGATGCTTACCGGGCACCAAGACGGCAGTTCAACTCTGGCCTCCGTAACCCTCAACCAAAGCGCCCCACACCAGCTTGCAAGGTCAATGGTGGACATCCTGGTGGAGGGGCACAGGACTAGCTGCCTGTTTGACACGGGCAGCACTGAGAGTTTTATTGACCCAGACACAGTGCAACGCTGCGGACTCGTGATACGGCCAGTAAGCCAGAGGGTCACCATGGCTTCTGGGTCATATTCCACAGACATCCGGGTGGGTTGTGTAGCGACATTGGTGGTGCAGGGCACAGAATATTGGAACTTTGCGTTACTGGTCATGCCTCAACTGTGCGCACCTGTGCTATTGGGGCTGGACTTCCAGAGCCATCTCAAAAGTGTGACTATGGCATATGACGGGCCCCTCCCACCACTCACTGTCAGGAATCCTCAGTTTGGTGGGACTTCGCCATATACCCCGCTACTGACCACACACACACACCGACCTGCACATCCCACCCAACACCATGCCGACAGCTGTGCTACCGACACCACTTGCAGCCTCTCCACCCTCAAGATCCCTCCCCCACCGCTGTTCGCCAACCTGACCCCCGACTGTAAACCTGTGGCAACTAAAAGCAGGAGGTACAGCGCGGGGGACAGGGCCTTCATTCAGTCAGAGGTGCAGCGGCTGCTCAGGGAGGGGATCATTGAGCCAAGCACAAGCCCTTGGAGGGCCTAGGTGGTTGTTGTTCGGACCGGGCGGAAAAATAGGATGGTCGTGGACTATAGCCAGACCATCAATAGGTTCATGCAGCTTGATGTGTACCCCCTACCCCGCATCGCGGATATGGTCAATCAGATAGCTCAGTACAAGGTGTACTCGACCATAGACCTGAAATCTGCTTATCACCAGCTCCCCATCCGCCCGGAGTACCGCCCCTACACCGCCTTCAAGGCAGGCGGCAGGTCTATCACTTCCTGCGCATCTCATTCGGTGTCACAAATGGTGTCTCGGTCCTCCAGAGGGAAATGGGTTGGATGGTGGACCAGTGCCAACTGAAGGCCACATTTCCCTATCTGGATAATATCACCATCTGTGGTCACGACTGGTCGGATCACAACGCCAACTTCCAATGATTTTTCCAAGTGGCCATAGCCCTGAACCTTACCTATAACAGGGACAAGCGTGTGTTCGGAACCACCCGACTCGCTATCCTTGGGTATGTCGTGGAAAACGGGGTCATTGACCCTGATCCCGACTGTATGCGCCCCCTGTTAGAACTCCCTCTTCCCACCACCCTCAAAGCCCTCAGACGGTGCCTGGGCTTCTTTTTCTATTACGCCCAATGGGTCCCCCATTACGCAGACAAGTCCTGTCCCCTGTTCAAGTCTACCACTTTTCTCCTCTCTGCCGAGGCCTGCGCGGCCTTTAGCTGCATTAAAGGGGACATTGCCAAAGCAACGATGCATGCAGTGGACGAAACCATTCCCTTCCAAGTAGAGAGTGATCCCTCCGATTTCGCTACCCTCAATCAGGCAGGCAGGCCAGTAGCATTCTTCTCTCGTACCCTTCAAGGCTCTGAAATTCGGCACTCTGCGGTGGAGAAAGAAGCCCAGGCCATAGTGGAAGCCATTAGGCATTGGAGGCACTATCTCGCCGACAAAAGGTTCACCTTGCTAACCGACCAGCGCTCAGTTGCGTTCATGTTCAGCAACCAACAGCGGGGCAAAATCAAAAATGATAAAATTTTGCAGTGGAGAATAGAACTCTCCACCTACAACTATGATATCCTGTACCGGCCTGGAAGGCTCAATGAGCCCCCTGATGCCCTATCCCGGGGAGCATGTGCCAGCGCACAGCTCGACCAGCTATACGCCCTCCATGCAGATCTTTGCCAACCGGGGGTGACCCGATTTTACCATTTCGTGAAACCCGGAACCTGCCTTACTCCCTTGAGGACATCAGGACGATGACCAGGGACTGCCAAGTCTGCGCTGAGTGCAAACCTTACTTCTACTGTCCTGAAAAGGCGCAACTTATCAAGGCCACCCTCCCCTTTGAGTGACTGAGTGTTGACTTTAAGGGCCCCCTTCCCTCCACCGACCACAATGTCTACTTTCTCAACATTATCGACTAGTACTCGCAGTTCCCCTTTGCCATCCCCTGCCTCGACACCACTACCACGTCCATCATAAAAGCCCTGCGCCACTCTGTTCGGATATCCCTGCTATATCCACAGTGATAGAGGGTCCTCCTTTATGAGTGACGAGCTGTGCCAGTACCTGCTGGCTAGGGGCATCGTTACTAGTTGGACCACGAGTTATAATCCCCGGGGAAATGGACAGGTGGTGAGGGAGAATGCCACAGTGTGGAAGGCCACAATTTTAGCCCTTAAGTCAAAAGAGTTGCCGGTCTCTCGATGGCAGGAGGTCCTCCCTGAGGCACTCCACTCTATCCACTCCCTGTTATGTACATCCACCAATGCCACCCCTCACAAGCGCCTATTCTCTTTTCCCAGGAAGTCTGCCACTGGGACCACCCTACCAGTTTGGCTGACGTCCCCAGGGCCAGTGCTGCTCCAGAAACATGTGAGGAGCAATAAATACTCCCCGCTGGTCAAGAGGGTTCACCTTCTACATGCGAACCCCCAGTATGCTTACGTGGTCTTACCTGATGGGCGGGAGGACACGGTCTCCGTCCGCGACCTGGTACCCGCAGGAGCAGCAGACCACTACCCTGAACACTTCACGGTAACAATGAACTTTGTACCCAAGGTGACACCGCGTACACCGAGCCCTACACAGACTCCTCACGACACTCCTATACCAGGTGCCTCGCACATGCGTGAGGGATCACTGATGCGTAGTGGGCTGACACCTCCAGTTAGGCCGGAACCAGCACAACCACCATCTCTGGTGCAATCACCACCGGCACCTGTGCAATCACAGCCGGTGCTACGTAGATCACAGCGACAGATTCAACCACCTGATAGACTTAACCTGTAAATATTCTCGTAAGAAACTTCGCCCCATGGGGACTCTCTTTTAAAACAAAGGGGGGGGGGTGAATGTGGTGAACTACATATACCTGCCTGGACATCCCCCCCCACCCCGCTAACTGCTCCTGTGGCCCCTCCCACTGACCGTGGCTCCTCCCACAGACCCCGGTATAAAGGCAATTGAGGCCTAAGCTGGCCCTCAGTCTCCTGGATGTAGTATGGTGGTCAACTGCTGCTTGTTCTTTCTTCCAGTCAATAAAAGCCAATATCTCGCCTTCACGTCTCAGAGAGAGTTATTGATGGTGCATCACAGATACCATTACATTTTGAAGGATATTCTGTTTAAAGGCATTGGTATTCCCATCTCAGGCAGTAATGCAGCCAGTCAGCATACTTTATCATGGGTCTAGGACAGGTCCTGTGACATAGCAATACCCAGGAATTTAAAGTTATTGATCCTCTCCACCTCTTATCATCCGATGATTACTGACTGGCTCATGGAGCTCTGGTTTCCCTCTCCTGAAGGCTACAATCAGTTCCTTGTTCTTATTGACATTGGATGAAATTTTCAATCTCCCTCCTGTATGCTGATTCATCACTACCTGTGATACAGCCCACAACAGTGGTGTCATCAGCAAA
The DNA here is from genome assembly GCF_030144855.1 of Hypanus sabinus. Taxonomy (NCBI): domain Eukaryota; kingdom Metazoa; phylum Chordata; class Chondrichthyes; order Myliobatiformes; family Dasyatidae; genus Hypanus; species Hypanus sabinus. Next base: position 61,213,450 of record NC_082719.1, on the reverse strand, counting down.
CTTGTATATGATGTAGGAGCTGTATTTAGCTACACAGTCATAAATGTAAAGATATACTTACAGCAGCCCCTTTGGATTTACCTTAACTCAGTTCCTCATGGTATCTCATGACCTCTCCTTGCTTTCCTAATTTTGTTTTTAAGTACTCCCCTATGCTTATGATACATTTGACTATAGGTCTCTATGCCTGCTATATGCTGCCTATTTTTTTCTTTATCCAACTCTTGATATTCCTGGATTTCCAGATTTCCTGGTACCTAGTGATATGGAGTCAGGACAACAACCTTTCTCTCAATGTCAGCAAAACTAAATGGCTGGTGATTGACTTCAAGAGGACGGCCATTGCACATGTTCCCACCACTTACATCAAAGGTACTGAGTTCAAGAGGACTGAGAGCTTCAAGCTCCTATGAGTAAACATCCTACCATGACAAAGGAAGTCAAAGACAGCAGAAAGGCAAAAGAGTAGGCATGTAATATATGAAAATTAATGAGAATTTTTTAAAAAACAACAGAATGCACCTAAATAAAATGAGAGAAAAGATGGAACATGAAGGTAAGCTTGCCAATAATATCAAAGAGGATACCAAAAGTTTTTTTTTCAGGACTAAAAAGCGTAAAAGAGAAGTGAGAGTGGATATCTTACTGCTGGAAAATGATGCAGGAAAGGGAGTACAGGGGATAAAGAAAGAGCAGATGAACTTAGTAAGTATTTTGCATCAGCTTTCACTGTGGAAGACACCAGCAGTATGCCAGAAACTTGAGAGTGTCAGAGGGCTGAAATGAGTTTAATCTTTAAGAATATTTGATAGGTTTTTTATTATTCTTGGTATCAAAGGTTATGGGGAGGAGGCAGGAAAATGGAGTTGAGAGGCACAATAAATCAGCCGTGATAGAATGGCGGAGCAGACTCAATGGATTGAATGGCCTAATTTGTTCCGCTATCTTTAGGTCCCATGGTTTATCCAGATACATCCCTACCTGGTATGGTAACTGCACTGTCCATGAGTGTAAGAATCTGCAAAAAGATGTGGACACAGCTCATCATATCATGGAAACCAGCCTCCCCTCCATGGACACCATTTACAGTTCTTTCTGGCACTATAAAGCAGGCAGCTTAATCAAAGATCCTGGATATTCTTTCTTCTCCCCTCTTCCATCAGGCAAAAGATATAAAATCTTTAAAGCACATACCACCAGGATCAAGGACAGTTTCTATCCCACAGTTTTAAGACTATTGAATGGTTCTCTAGAGTGATAAGATGGACTCTTGACCTCACAACCTACTTCCTTATGACCTTATACTTTGTTGTCTATCTCTGTACCTTCTTGCCTCTATATCTTCTCTATACTGTAACACTTCATTCTGCTCTGTTACTGTTTTACCTTGTTATTGGTCTTCCTCAATACATTGTTGCAATGAATTGATCTGTATGATTGGCACGCAAGACAAGTTTTTCACTATACCTTGGTACACGTGATAGTAATTAACTAACTCACCAATTTCCTTGTTACCCTTGACTTTCTCCTATGATGATTCCAAAATCTTGCATTTTATTCTTTTTAGTTATTCCCACTGGACAGAGGTAGACTTAACTAAAAATAAATGTTTCATGAGTCTACCAATGCCAGCTCCTCTCTTTCACTGGTTTTCAGTCTATTTCAGTCTCTTATTCCTGGTCTATCCTTATCCTTTTCCACAAACACTTTGAAACATACGGAGTTAAGGTAATTATCTCCACAATGCTCCTCAGATGACAAATCCTCCACCTAAGTGGCTAATATCTCAAGAAAAGGTCCAGTATGGTTCCTTCCCTTATTGGTCCATCTTCTTGCTGTGTTGAAAGGTTCACAAATTCAAATCAAATTCAAGTTTAATGATCATTCAACCATATGTGAATACAGCCAATTGAAACAACATTCCTCTTGCACCAAAACAACGAGTAAAAAACAGTCAAGCAAACACAAAATCATACATACAGTATAGCCCAAGTCACTGAGCGACATGTCCTGCAAATTGATGGTACATTTTTTGGCAGTGTGCAAACGTAAGCACGCAATCCAGCCTGTCATTCCACTGAGAGAAGCCTTCCATTGGAAGGCACCACTGATGGGGGAGGCCGGTTCCCAACTGACCACAGACACCATGCTGGACCCCTCCACCTGGACTACACCCACCTGGACCACCTCCACCTGGACCACCTCCACCTGGACCATCTCCACCTAGACCACCTCTACATGGAACACCTCCACATGGACCATCTCCACCTAGACCATCTCCACCTAGACCACCTCCACATGGACCATCTCCACCTAGACCATCTCCACCTAGACCACCTCCACATGGACCATCTCCACCTAGACCACCTCTACATGGAACACCTCCACATGGACCATCTCCACATGGACCACCTCCTCCTGGACCACCTCTACCTGGACCACCTCCACCTGGACCATGTCCACCTAGACAACCTCCACATGGACCATCTCCACATGGACCATCTCCACCTAGACCACCTCCACATGGACCATCTCCACCTAGACCATCTCCACCTAGACCACCTCCACATGGACCATCTCCACCTGGACCACCTCCACTGGGGCCACCTCCACCTGGACCATCTCCACCTGGACCACCTCTACCTGGACCATCTCCACCTGGACCATCTCCACCTGAACCACCTCTACCTGGACCATCTCCACCTGGACTATCTCCACCTGGACCATCTCCACCTGGACCACCTCCACCTGGACCACCTCCACCTGGACAAGCTCCAACTGGACCACCTCCACCTGGACCATCTCCACATGGACCACCTCCTCCTGGACCACCTCTACCTGGACCACCTCCACCTGGACCATGTCCACCTAGACAACCTCCACATGGACCATCTCCACCTAGACCACATCCACATGGACCATCTCCACCTAGACCACCTCCACATGGACCATCTCCACCTGGACCACCTCCACTGGGGCCACCTCCACCTGGACCATCTCCACCTGGACCACCTCTACCTGGACCATCTCCACCTGGACCATCTCCACCTGAACCACCTCTACCTGGACCATCTCCACCTGGACTATCTCCACCTGGACCATCTCCACCTGGACCACCTCCACCTGGACCACGTCCACCTGGACAAGCTCCAACTGGACCACCTCCACCTAGGCCATCTCCGCCTGGACTACCCCCACCTGGTTCACCTCCAGCGTATCCTCTCCTGGACTTCAGAAGCTGGAAACCCACAGTTTGAGACCTGGTCCTAAAGTGCTGCCACCTTACTGGAAGTCACTCCTGGACATATCTCAAATATTCAAACCCCTTGAGCTTTTTATGCTGGTGTAATCAGAGTTCATATTTGGAAAATTGAACTATCCTTCCTTATCTGACTAGCTATCAAAACTTTGTTTGAAAATGCTTTTGAGAAATGTCTTGGATCATTATTGGTAAGATAGAGGACCAATATAAGTGAAAGTTGTTGCTAATGTTTTTGCATTGTGTTAATAGTTCGTGCTCCTTATAAAGCTAATATTCTATTATTGAAGCGACATAGTAAATTATTAAGGGACAACATATAAGGCTATGAAATTGTAAGATATACTGTAGGAGCAGAATTAGGACATTTGGCCCATTGATTCTGCTCTGCCATTTCATCATGGCTGATCCATTTCCCTCAGCCCCAATCTCCTGCCTTCTCCCCTTATGCCTTCTTACCCTGACTAATCAAGAACCTATCAGCCTCTGCCTTAAATATACCAATGATTTAGCCTCCACAGATACCCATGATCATGAATTCCAGACATTCACCACTCACTAGCTAAAGAAATTCCTCTTCATCTCCATTCTAAGCAGATATCCCTTAGTCTGAGGCTGCGCCCTCTGGTCCTATATTCCACACCATACGAATCATATATTGTCATGAATTAAACAACAGATGATCGAGTAAATTGTTAGGAATAATACTGTATGCGAAAGAGCACCGTATATGGTTGCAAAATAAAGCTGGAGTGCAAAATGCTCACATGTCCAAACAGTGACGTTTAAACAAGAATAGTTTGCACAGCTGTGAGCCCAGCTAGTCATTCAAGCTTTGAACCAATTTGGCTATGCTTGTTTCATAACTGGAAAAAATCTTAGATTTTAATAATCCAATAAAAAATTGGATAAGGCAGCCAAAATAATAGAAGTTACAGAGTGGTCTAACCAGAGATAAATTTGAGTTAGAGCTTTAGAGGTAAACCCTCAATATGAAATAAAATTTACGCTGTGCCTTGGCTTGCCCTTTTGGACTTATAAGCAAAAGGCTTCTTGTTTTATTGATGTGACTACTTTTTAACTTGACAAAATACTGTTTAACAGTAAAGCATCATTTGAAGTGTCTTGACTTCATTTTTTTGTTAGCTTTCACATAATGCAACTGTATATTTTGTGACCTTGATTTATTTAAAATTTATGGTCAGCACTTTTTGATTATAGTTGCAGTCATTGTTTTTTTTCTAGCTCCATGGTTTATACTCTTATTTTCTCACTTATTATTTAATAGCAGTGAATGCAAAGAAAATTCAGGATGATTGCCAATAAACCACTCAAAGATCATCGAATTTCAAAGGGGCAGATTATATCATGAATTTCAGAAACTGGAATTAGACTACAAAATTAACTTTGTGTGGGACCTATGTAAATATAGACACATTTGTCCTAATTTTAGAAAAAAAATAGAGTCAACTCCAAAAACGAAGTAGTTGAAATGATTGTAAAACTCAGACAAGATACAGCAACAAAATCAAAAGGCAAGCAAGTATTGAAATGCTGAAAAATAAGTTAAATCTGATGACAATCTCCATGAAAATCTATGGAATCAATACTGGCCTGGGATCTCTCTAAAAGCTCTGTCTATATACCGCAGATTAATGAATTGTGCATGAATTTTAAGGTGTGTGTGGATGGAAACTGGACAGCAGCCAGGGTATGAACAGGGATCCTCCGCATTCCTCACTCACAGCCATTCAATAATTATTAATCATATTAAGAATAAATTTCAGAATGCTTTTGTTTAATCTGCCCTCTAAAAGAGTTTACGTTTAAACTCTTGTGCATATCACTGATCATCCACATCAGCCACTCAGAACCGATCAAACTGATTCATTCATCTGTGCACTGTTGATTTGTGGAATACTGGGGCATCAAAGCATCTTAACGATAGAATCCATATATTTAAATAATTAACTGTTTCACATTATTTACCTTAGCAAAGCAATTTTGCAATTTTTCAAATAATTTATGATTTGTACAACATCAATTTGAAATGCCTCTGTGCACCATTTGTAGAAAATGACATACAGGTATTAGTTTTTTTTTATAGACAGGTTAATGAATTCAATAGAATTGAAAACCATCCACTAAATTTGGGAACCAGAATTTATCACAAATATGGAGAGGATCATTTAATGTATTTAACTTGCAAAATGAGTTTATAATGCTTTTTTTAATTCTTGTGCCATCGGTTTGAATAAGATAAATGTGAAAAAAATTAATGAGATCCATATTACTGTTACAAACCTTCTAATTGCTTGAGGAGATTATCATAATGGAATTAATCACTGGAAGTTTTGCATACACAACAGCGTACCAACTCTCTGGAGTTGGTCAATTTGAAAACCATTGTGTAATTAAGCTCCTTTTATGAAAGGCACAACGTATTACACTGTGATTCTTTAATTATGGTGTTTACAAGTACACAGCTAGAATACTTACAGGATAGCAAATGAAAGGAATTTTTAATGACTCCTAGATAAAACATGCTATATCATTCTGTATTGGGAATGAGTCTAATTGAACGTAAAAAGCGGGTGTTGGCCATGAAGGAATTAAAATATGAAAGAAAACATCGAACTCAAATGAGTCAAGGACAGTAGACAAATCAGTTGTCTTTGTTCTAGCCATGTGTCTGAAGAAATGGAGGCTGCCATTTTGTGAAGCTATGCTTTAAACTCCATTTTGTGAGGTGTCTTGTAAAATGGTTTTGCTCAGGAATAGCTGTATCAAAGTGTTTTTAATTAGAAACAATGATGCTCCTGATAATCTGCTGAACTAGGGTCCTGGGTTCTGGACCCTGGCACCACAATTCGGGCTGTACTTAACCTTTACAATTTGGACTGCAGTTGAAATTGATCAAATATCAGGTCTTTCCCTGCTCATGGGGATCCCTCATGCTGTTTCACACCTGCCTGTCTCACCTCCTTTGCCTCAATTCTGCTCACCATTCCATTGTTAGCAGTGTAAAGTTTTATTAATAAAATGTTTTAATTTTTTTGTTTGCCACTGAGAAATAGTCACTGGACTTCACCAGCACCATCTTGAACTGGAAGCCACCTCAAGACTAGTAACTGGCTGATTCAGAATAAAGGCACATTAATTGCAAGTTGACACTTGGAGAAGAGTAATCAATTAATGCTGGCTTGGACCAGAGCCAGTGGTTTGCTGACATACATTAGCCAGATAGACCAGAGCCTACGAGATTGAAACACAACGTGTGAACTATTAAGGAGAGTATAAACAGAGGTGCTCTGAATGCAAAGCAGTGAGAACTCCGGAGATTAACTATTGCAAGGAAGACCCCCATGCCAGAGGCACAAGATAAAAGGATGATGTATACTGAACGAACTGAGCAGTATTTTGAAAAAAATGAAATAGGCAATGAAAAGAGAATGCCAGTTTATCTGACTCAGAAAAACATGCAGTGTGCTTAGAGATTTGCCTGCTCCAACCAAACCAGCCAAATGAGCCTTGTTGATGTTATGAATGTAACGCAAGAACACTCAGAACTGAAACCCTTGTTGATTGCAGAACACTTGAGGTTTCATAAGCAGGATCAAAAGGAATGTGAATCCATTTCAGTTTACATGGCTGAATTGAAGAGATTGAGCATTGTCAGTTTAGTGATGGGCTTAATGAGGCACTGAGAGATCATTTAGTTTATAGAATCTTACAAGAAAGCTCCTAACTGAGGCAGAGCTCACACTTAAAAGAGGAATTGGAATTGCTGTATCAATGAAACAGCAGCCAGAAGCACAAATGAGTCGCAGTCAGGAATGAACAGAATTGCAACAGCTGAACAGTAACCTGTCTAGCTGAACAAATTGTGTTACCACTGTGGCAGGGTCTCATATACAATACATCAGACAAACGCAAGTTTAAATGTGAAACTTGCAGAAAATGCAACAAAGTAGGATACCTACGAAGAACATGTTGGGCAGACAAAAATAAATGGACGGCTCAGGGAGTAGTTAAAGATAACAAGACAAGATGCAGTTTCAAAAAGAGCACTAATCTGCAAACCATTGATGAAAAATGTAATAATGATGAGAGTGACACAGGACTGAGTAGCCTTAAGATTTACAATATGAAAACTAACAACAGGCAAGCTATATGGCTTACACCAGAAGGGAATGGCAAGTTAATTAAAATGGAATTGGACACTGCCTCGGCTGCTTCCGTCATTCCACAAATTGAGTTTGAACAGCATTACAAAGATAAGGTGTTGTTTCTGCCAGAGAAAGTGGGATATTCCAGGGGCCACCCATTTTAATTCCACCTCCCATTCCCATTCCAATATGTCAATCCATGGCCTCCTCTACATCACGATGAAGCAAAACTCAGGTTGAAAGAACAACACCTTATAATCTGTCTGGGTAGCCTCCAACTTGATGGCATGAACATCAATTTCTCGAACTTCCAGAAATGACCCCCCTCCCCTTTACCATTCCCCATCCCCATTTCCCTCTCTCACCTTATCTCCTTGCCTGCCCATCACCTCCCTCTGGCACTCCTCTCTCCTTTTCTTTCTTCCATGGCCTTCTATCCTTTCCTATTAGATTCCCCCTTCTCCAGCCCTGTATCTCTTTCACTAATCAACTTCCCAGCTCTTCACTTCACTCCTCCCCCTCCTAGCTTCACCTATCACCTTGTGTGACTACCTTCCCTCCCCCCACCTTTTAACTCTACTCCTCATCTGTTTTCCTCCAGTCCTGCTGAAGCATCTCAGTCCGAAACCATCGACTGTACTATTTTCCATGGATGCTGCCTGGCCTGCTGAGTTCCTGCAGCATTTTATATGTGTTAACCTCTACAATTCTCTGGGAAAGGGAATTCCAGAGATTTACTATCCCCAAAAAGAAATTCCCATGCAACTCATCTTAAAAGATCACCTCCTAATCTTTACTAGTGTCACTTTGTAGGGATTCAATAGTTCAACAGTTCAGTTTTTCAATAGTTCAATAATTCCTTTAGTATCAGAGAATGTATACAAAATACAACCTGAAATTCTTATTTTTCACAGATATCCACAAAAACAGAAGAGTGCCCCAAAGAGTGCGTGACTAAAAATGTTAGAACCCCAAAGCCCTCCACTCCCCCTCCCATGCAAAATGACCCTCCCCTTCTCCCACTTAGTTCAGCAATAAAGCATTACCCTCCACTAACTAAGCAAGACCATGATCATCACCAATACTAATCATTCATGCTGACAATTTGACATACCACAGGCTTTCTCTCTCCTAATAAAGGGACAGAGAGGTGTTACCCTTTCACAGTGAGAGGGGCGACCAACAAAGGCAAACAACTTGCTGATTTACAGTGTTAAAGTCTGCCATGTCATTTTTTTTTCTGAGTTCTCCAACTCGAGAATTGGCAACAAACTCTCCCCCACCAACGAGAGAAAGAGAGAGGGAGCATGATCTGAGTTCAGAGCTCTTGACAGCTGATCCGCTGTTCCCAATGTTTCCGTTTCTCTCGCAATGGTTCAATCAGTGGCACCAGCATAGAACTGGCTCATCCCCAAGGCTGCATAGACTTGGAACTCTTAAGGCACAGTCTTCTTCTAGGCACATTCTTAGGATATTGAAAGCGGCCAGTTGGTGAGGCCTGGGAGTGGGTCCCATCACCATAAAGAACTGAAGTTTGAGTGCAGATCTCGGTCAGGGTCTTCGACTAAACCCCATTCACCCTGAAAAGGAAAAAGAGAGACATTAAAGGTAGAAAATAAGCTGCTTCTGCAGCTGAGCTCAGAGAAGTCGCTGTTGTGTGCCATTGTAGCTCCACCCCTGTCTATTCTCCTACTATTAAAACCATCTTGTTATCAACTGTATTATGCCCCCAATGATCTTATATGTTTCACATTATTCTTCTAATTTCTATTCATCAAATTTCTTTAGCCGCTCATAACAGGACAGCATGCTCTTCCAAGGAATTAGCCTATTTAATCCCTTTCGGATTGCCTCCAGTGCCAGTAATCCTTTTTAAAATAAAAGGACAAAAACCTGTGCACAACGCAGCCTCACCATTACTCTCTCCAGTTGCTATGATACTTCTCTATTTTTGAACATCAACCTTCTTGTAATAATGTCAAAATGCCATTTGCCATTCACTTGCCTATCTGCCTCTAAGTTTTATTTGCAATTTGTGCACAGATTGCTCTTTACTTTGATCGCTTGCGATCTTTCTCCATTTATTTCCTTATTACGAAATGCATCACCTGACACTTTCCAACATTAATCTCAACCTTTTTCCAGGTTCAGACTCAATACAAGTTGTGCCATCTAATCATTGAATCTTGGTGTTCACAGAATTAAGGTCCTGATGTACCAATGGTATACCACTAGAAACATTTCCGATCCAGCCTACTTGCTCCACCAGTGCAATTTCCTTGTTGACATAACTTAATATATTGCTGCTCCAATCTAGGTTGGGCCACGATAAGGTAAGAACTAGCATGATTATAAAACTGAATTGGGTTTTCTGTACTAAACGTAGATTAAAATGGAGAATGGTCAGCAAAAGAGCAAACATTCTGCAACAAGGATGAATCACGCCACATTGATCTCCCTCCTGGCAAACTTATACTCTTCCTCCTCATGGTACCCAACAATAACAGCATCTCTACAAATAGCCATTTGCTGAGAGGGACAAAGTCATGGGAAAAAGTTGCACATGACAGAGATTTGTCCCTTATTTTGAAATGAAAGTTACTAAACTAGGTTCCAGTAATCAATGATCAGAAATTGGCCATATTAACTGGCTTCTAGCATTATTAACATTGCCTTTGATACTATAAATAATGGGTTCAATGCAAGATTGGAAGCAATAAATCTATTAATGACAAGATTTGTTACTGTAGCATTTTTCTATGGCTTTGCTAGATAGTAGTAATGACTTTTTGTGTGAAATCCTTAAAAAGCAAATATTGAGGGGCAATATGGTGGGCTAACCAGGCAATTGATACGTGACTAATAAGGGCTGGTGGCATTGTGGACTTAGGACCAGAGGGGAACACAAATAAGGCCATATTTCACAGTTTTCTGTCTGCCTGTCATTCAACAAAAGTGAAGCAGTAGCAAGAGAGCGTTTACAGTTCAGCACTTATCATAACCAGTATGGACAAATCCATAGCTAAGTGCACTGGAGACTGAGATATTGTAATCTGAAGGAAAATAATAGATTGCTGGAGGAACTCCCCACTAGTCTTCCTCCTGGCAAATTTATACACTTCTTTCTCATGGTACCCAACAATACACAGCATCTCTACAAATGGCTGTCAGTTTGGAACTAGTCTACAATTTGTGAGAAATGTAAATTTATTATAGAAAACTTCTCTCATTTAACTATTAACTAACAGAACCACCTATGCATTACATTTATCCCCAAATAAAAAGATATAATTGAAGAGATGGTACACAGGGTACCGTGCTGTAAAAGCACAAGTTTTCTGTTAAAATGCACACTTCCTTACCTATTCAGATGTTCTACTGTGAAGGGAGATATCACTCTACATCAAATCTGAGAAGCATATCAGCCACATGCTGACCCTACTTGTTGGCCACAGGTAGCATTCGAACCTGAAAATGCCAAGTATTGAGAATAACAAAGAGGAAATCTTCCTGTTACAGAATAAAACCTGATATATTTTATCATTTATGTTTCATTAAATTTTCTCTTTAAACATGTATTTCTTTCTTTCTCATCAATGGGTTCTACTTGGCACATAATCTGCTTCAAGTTCTCTATTTATATCTCCCTGTAAAGGGCTGTGCCACGGTACATAAGAGCAACTCAATGTAATCACTCTGACTTTCCATTTCTCCCTGCTGAGAGACACCTGTCCTAGGCTCAAAATCCTTCCTTGATGCCTTCATGAAGACTAAAGGCTTAGTGTTCACAGCACTGCAGTGCTGTCTGTCAGGTCATTCTGAATAAAAAATATTTACTTAGTTCTGGATTCATCAAGTATGACATTTACATTAATGTATTAGGTATCATTTTCAGTTTCATTTAATATTTCAGAAAGAACTTGACACCGTGCTCTAACAGCATTGACTAATTCTTTAAATTAACCAACTGTACAAATATTTTTACTTTTCGTATTTTTTTTAAATATATTGTCTGGTGAAATATTGCCATAGACTGGTAAATACGTTTATCCTCCAGGGAGCTATTATTCTTACAATGTAGCAGCATTGATTTAAAGAGACTCGGCTAACAGTCACCATTGCCGATTTAGCCTCAACACCGTGCTGCAAGGCAAGTGTATTTTGTTCAATTAAACAAGTGCCCATTGTTTCTCATTAAAAAAACAAGCCACTGTTTGTGGTTTCTAGATTGATGAGAAGGAAAAGAAAAAGAAAATATTGTCAGCTCAGGAGAGAAGTGTTCATGAAGGGTGTTAGCACCTCAAATGCATGGCAAGGAACAAGATTGATGGTAGCTGAGAAATGAGGTGTTCAAACTGCTCATGAATCTATGAAAGTTTCATCTAAATCTCACACTAGGTTTACAGACAGTGTACTGTTCTTTACTTTAGGCACATTTTGTTACAAGATTTAAAATAATCCACTTCCTATCTTATTGTTGCTAATAAACAGCATTTTAGCAATTGTTGTGAACTTTTAAAGACATTAATCATAAAACAATATTTCTTAATTTAATAAATAGTGTTGTGATTAAGTAAGATAACAAGGTGGGGTAACACAATTGAATACAGAAGTCTTTCAATGTCAAGTGCATATTTTTGAAACCTTTTCTGTAATAATACTCTATGTGAAAAATTACATTGTGAACTTGGCAGAAATCATTAACACTCAAATTGCTGCAGTTTGTAAGGAGCAATGATGTTTCAAAGTTTACAAATCTCAAGACATGAAAACAAGCATTAATGTTATTGTAAAATAACTACTTATACTGCCTCACAGTGTCAGTTTCCATGCAGATACAAATCTAAGTTTTGAATTGTCTGAAAATTATATTTTTAAAGTAACTTCTGAAGCTTGCTATATGTCAGCTTAGATGATGGTGTGGGTGGAAAATACTTCTTTATAAATGTCAGCTGTAAAGAAGGGCAGGCTTCTGTGGATACCAGGTCAGTAACTGAGATTAATGAGAGCCGGCAAGATGAGGGGCTAGAATTAGTAGCTGTCATTGACAAGTTTTATGTCAGAGGTTTGTAGTAAACAACAGTGGTAGAAATCTATTCCTCCCAGAGGTGGTTCAGGTTGTCAATTTCACTTTGGAGTCAAAATGTTTAATCTTTTTTCCAGATTAGGAGTATGTAATATTTCGACTGGCAGTCAGTAAAATTACTTGGATAAGAGTTAATAAGTATTATAAATAAAATTAACATGTAAATTTATTTAAATCCCTAATTTTTTCAATGGTTTATTTTTTATCTTGATATCTTTTCATTTTCCATGCAAGTTATTTGAACATCATTTTTTTTTACATTTTTAAGCTAAACCATCCTAAAATGCCTCTCTTCATCATAAAAATATAAGCTACTTACTTACTTACTTACTGCTTGCAGTCATTTTTCTTTTAGTTTCAAATATTTATTTTGCATAAAGTTTGAAGAACAAAGTGTCTTGAACACTTACGGATGTATTAGACTATGAAGGATTATTGGATAAGTAAAGTCAACGGTAGTTCCTTAAATTTGAAAATAAATGAGGTATTGGGTAGGTTGTATTGATACCACTGAATCAAAAGTATAAGGTTCTGTGAAATAAATTGGCCAACAGTAAAGCTTCCTTATTATTCTGGGAATGTTTGTATATGACCCGTAATGCAAGTTAATTATGTTCTCACGTTCTTCGTTCAGTGTTTGTTCACTCACACGATATTTATCCTATTCACTGAAGGCAGGGATTCCTACAAGAGGCAGCGAACTTTGAGTGAGACTGAATGCTGAGATTATGCATTCACTTCATGTTGCTCATTACCTTAGGAGCCTCGGTTCTTATGGGTGATAGTTGACTGGAATGGATGAGTGGGCATTACTGAGAAGTAATTGTCTCTGGAGGATAATGCTATAGAATAACAATCAATTCTAATTATGATGAGCTGAGTGAACCAGCACACTTCTGCCACTGACAGTGTACCTCATGCCTCAATGTGTATCCTGAAATTGCCAGTAGCTGCATTGGTCTAATATGAACGTCATCAAGAGCACTTATTCCAAAGATAGTTGGTTAGGGTTAGTGGGTTGTTACATGCTACGTAGGTGCTAAAACATGGAGATGCTTGCAGGGTGTCTTGCCAATCCTCACTGATTTGATTTGCTACAAATGACACAAATGTGACGAATAAAGCTAATCTTCCTGTTGCTGAATGATTATGAACTTAACTGGCTTCCCAATGCAATTCAAAATCCACCAAACACCTACCTGATCCATATGTTGATACATGAATCACATATGTGTCATTTGGCAATCGACTTCAATGGAGGTTAGTCGGTTTTGTTGCTCAGTACTATTGCTGACGAGCTACGATTGACACGGAACTGCAGAACAAAGAAGTCAAGATTTCAATTAAGAGTTTTATCTGGTTGATCTAAAATAAATCTACATTTATTTTGCTGATGTGTCTTAAACTAGATGCAACCTAACAGGATGCATGGTAACTTTCTAGAAACCGACTTAATTTATCCAAGCACTGAATCCTTCAAGTGTGCAAAATAACCAGGCAAGTAGGGTTTATCGGATTACCAGACATTGTTTGACCTCTGCCAGCTGATTGGCACTCTATTTTGGTATCACGGATTGTACCGGTGAGCGGTAGCTTAGTTTAGACTGGGGCTTTTCTCTAATACCCGATATAGACAAAGCCTTGTGTGGTGAACTACGTATACCTGCCTGGACACGCCCCCTGCTGACTGCTCCTGTGGCTCCTCCCACAGACCCCTGTATAAAGGCGATTGAGGCCTGAGCCCGGCCTCTCAGCCTCCAGGATGCAGTATGGTGGTCACTCACTGCTTGTTCCTTCTTCCAGTCAATAAAAGTCGATATCTCGCCTTTACGTCTCAGAGAGAGTTATTGATGGTGCATCACCTTGTCCCTCACGTCTCTTGGTTGCTGGAGCACTTACCTCCGATCTTCTTCGTACTCCTGCCTCTTTGCTCTCTAGCTCCCACTGTTCTTCATGACTCTTGGGCTCCAGGTCTGTTCCTCTGTTCAGATCACGAGGTTGTGCAGGTTAGATGCTAACAAAGAAGCCTCAGCACCAGTTGGCCATGCACTGCAGGAAGTTTCCAGACCCACACAACACCAGAATCTTATTCTCAGAGGACCGACGTCAACACAACTAGAATGTTCATGGCTCCCATGGATTGAGAACTCAATTGCTGTGGTAGGACCACAACTTGGAAATTAGAGTAAAGACTAAAAAGGGTAGTCTTTGCAACTCACCCCCTCCCACTTCCATCCCTTCAGTCAATCCGTTTCAGGTTCCCTGAGGTTGAAGGCATCACGCGTACTTCGCAGAGAATGCATTAACCCTGTGGAGGTTGTTCTAATGTTTAGTGAAACAAAAAAGGCGTAACTGCACTTATCAAGTTCAAGTTTATTGTCATTCAACCTTGTACGTGTATGCAGCTAAATGAAACATCGCTCCTCTAGGGCTAGGGTGCAAAACAAAGTACATATAGTTAGTTACACACAGCACATTTAGTTACGATGCAGCACATACAGTCATGAAATAATATCAGCACAATTTCCTGACTGGCATGGCCTGAAGATTGATGGCCTGACCTAAAAAGTGAAGTGCATGTTTATGTAAGACAGTATAATCTTACTGACTCTATTATAATAAAACAAGCAGTTGTATAAATACTGTTCATGAAATCACAGCAATAAAAGATGAAGGCTGACTAGTGCAGGATGACAGTGTATCAATGTGTTGGGGAGTGCAAGGCTTGCAGGGCACTCAGAAAGGGTGTACACGTGTGCGAGGTGGAAACAGGGTGTTAAGAAGTCTAAATCCTCAGGGAAGAAGTTGTTTCCCTGCCTGACAGTTCTGCTTTTTAAGCTGCAGTACCTTCTGCCTGACGGCTGGAGGTCACAGAAATGATGTGAATGTTGGGAGGGTCTTTGACAATGTCAAATGCAGTATTTCTGATATCTGTCCTGAATGGGAAGGAAAGACCCCAGTGGTGCATGCTGCAGTCTTCTCTGGGTGTTTCATGGTCCTGTGATCTGATGCATTGAAATTCCCATACCACACAGTGATGGAGCTGCTCAGAATGGTCATGATGGTGCTCATGAATGGGGCTGCGAGGCCTCACTTACCTCAATCTCCTCAGGAAGTGGAGCTGCTGCAGTGTTTTCTTGACTAAAGAAGTGGTGTTGAAGGACCAGTAATGGCATGCTAAAATGCTTGGTGCTCCACATACAAGCCATTGATGTGCAATAGGGACTGCACAGCCTGCACCTTTCAGAAGTCTACGGACGTTTTCTCATTGGGACTCAGATTGTTGTGTTTACACCAGTCCACAAGCTGCACTAGCTCCTCCCTCTATGCTGTTTCATCATTGCTGATGATGAAGCCAAACACTGTTGTGTCATTTGTGAACTTATTGTTGGGGTTAGAACTAGATGTAGCATTACAGTCGTGCATTAGCAGTGTGATCAGCAGCTGGCCGAGCATGCAACAAATTAAGGAAGCGTGACAGAAATCCAGAAAAATCATGTGATGAGAATTAAGAAGGATGTCTCTGTGGAACAAGTGCCAGGACAGTCTGCATTTAATCTTGACCTCAGATACTGTCTGTCTGAGTTTATGTTCTCTGTGACTTCATGGGTTTCTTCTAAGTGCTCTGGCTTCCTTCCACTTCACAAAGGTGTCCAGACCGGTGGGCTAGTTGGCTGCTGCAAATTGCCCATTTTCCGTCATGAAGGATAGAAGTTGGAATTGATGGGAATGTGCCCTTGATGATCTGTGAGGACTCAGTGGACTTCCCAGCCTGTTTCAATGCTGTATGACTTTAAGTCTCCACCTATGACTCTGCAAAAGATTATATTCTAAACGCTACAACCTGGCTGAAAGTCTACCAGCAGCAGGTCGCATAGCTGAGCAATGGCAGCCCTGTAAAATCGAAACCTGTCGGTAATCAGATTCAGGGACGTTGTAATGAATAAACACTTTAAGAGCAGACTTTACAATAATGTGCATGACGTAGTCTCCTGTTCTGAGCAGCCTGCCACAATAATAATAATTAACTGCTGCCAGTGATGTCCACAACTGAATATATACCTCAACAATTAACTGCTGAAGAAAACAATATTACTGTTAGTTTAAACGCACTCTTTGGACCTTGAAATGTACTTGAAGGGCAGAAATGCACAAACAGTAATGCCATACATGTGATTCTGATGCAGTGAGAGGATAAAACATGTTAGTAAAGGTTTGCTCTGAGATATACCCATTGCCATTTCACAGTGGGCAGAATGTTACCTTGAAACAGTGTCCAAGCAGCACTAGGGAAAATAAGCAACACACTCACAATGCTGGAGGAGCTCAGCAGGTCAGGCAGCATCTATGCAAAAGGCGAAACGGTTGATGTTATGGGCCAAGAACATTCATCAGGACTGGAAGAAAAGATGAGGTCAGAATAAGAAGGTGGAGGAAGAGGAGGAAGAAGTGCAAGATGGTAGGTGATAGTTGAGACTCGAAAAGGGGAGGCAGTGCAGTAAAGAGGAAGGGAAGTTGATTAGTGAAAGAGATAAGGGGCTGGAGGAAGGGGAATGGGATAGTAGAGGGTAGTGAAGAAAGGGAAGGGTGAGGTGCGTCAGTGGAAGATGATGGGCAGGTAAGGGGATTAAAGTGAGAGAGAAAAACAGGAACGGGGAATGGTAAAGGAGAGGAGGAGAGGGCAATTACCAAATGTTTGAGAAATCAATGTTCATGACTTCAGGTTGGAGGCTACCCAGACAGAATATAAAGTGCTGCTCCTCCAAACAGAGTGCGGCCTTGTTATGGCAGTAGAGGAGGCTGACATGTCAGAATGAGAATGGGAAGTTGAATTGAAATATTGAGCTACCGGGATATCCAGCTCTTTCTGGCAGATGGAGCATAGGTGCTTGATGAAGCAGTCTTGCAAACCAAGTCAGTCTCACCGATATACAGGATGCTACACCAGGAGCACTGGATAGTGTAGGTGACAGACTCACAGGTGAAGTGTCACCTCACCTGGAGGGAATGTTTGAGGTCCTGAATGATAATGAGGGAGGAAGGAAAATGATATCAGCACTAACTGATCCAGTTTTTAGATTTGGACAATTTAGATTGTTTCTGTATTTTGGAACAATGCGAGTCACACATGTCAAATCATAGAAACGATCACTGTTTTGCCTCCGATATTTTCAAGCAATTGACAGTTTTTTATGCTTCAGCATTGTATTTGATTCAATACTTTGCCAACACGGTGTTCATTAAGCTAATCTATTTCTACCAAATTAGATATTCCTTCTTGTGGTGATATCACGTGTAATGACTTGTCAGAACGTGATTGTGAAGAATTCTGAGCATGCACAGAAATGCTAGAATGATCTGGAACATGGCTTGGTAAAAACATGGTTTGGTTTTGTTGTTGTTAAATGAAAGTTCTAATTCTTCCAGAATATAATTCTTTATTGTTGACCCACGGTATGTATTAATATAAAGAACACAACATGGTGTCAGAAGTCGGTCTGGAAGAATAATACGTTTCCGAACACGGGAGAATTGAGGATAATCGAAGAAAAAAAGGGTTTGAACTGTTTCAGTGTCTGCTAACAGTTCTAGAAATGGACGCGCTGCGACCTCCACCAACACTTCAGCTGACTGGGAACATAGCTGAGAACTGGAGAAAATTCAAGTAGTGTTTTGAAATATATTTATCAGCAATCAGAGCTGATAGAAAACCGGAAAAAAATGAAAGCTATACTTTTAGTTCACGTAATAGGTAACAATGCAATTGAGGTATATAATCAGCTTATTTTTGAAGATGGAGATAATTTAAACTTAACGTCGATACTGGACAAATTCAAAGCACTTTGAATACTGAAGTGCAATTTGACATATGAAGGTATAATTTTTTACACGTGTGTAGAAAGCTGCTGAAATAATTGATCAATATGTCATTGAATTGAAACACTAGAGCAAAACATGCGAGTTTGCAGAATTGATGGACTGTTTCATTAAAGACAGAATTGTTTGTGGCATTCAGGATAATTGACTGAGAGAAAGACTGTTAAGAGAACAAGATTTAGACTTGGAAAAAGCTTTGTCGCTCTGCAAAGCTTTGGAGACAGTGACGTCACAGGCTAAAGAACTTTTCACTGAGTGCTGCCACATAGATGCTGTGGAAAAGTGCGAACATATTTGATTCAATAATAATACCACAACAAAACTGACAGAGAGTAAGAGTCATCTGAGAGAAAAAAGCAGTGTGATCGCTGTGGACGGCAGCATCGACCAAAACAATGTCCAGCGTATGGGAAAATGTGCAATGACTGCGATAGGAGTAATCATTTTTCATGCTGTTGCTGAAGTAGAAAGAAAATAAAACAAGTAAATACAATGCTTGAAAATGAACTTGAGGAGTTTTGTATAGATGCGCTTTGTGAAAACAAACAAAGTAAGAATGACTCGAATATTTCATTGTAAGTGAACCAAAACAATATTCTGTTTAAACTGGGTACTGGAGCACAAGTAAATGTTCTCGCAGAATCTGAGTTTAATGCATTAAAGCCAAGACCAAAGTTACATAAGACAAATATTAAAGTGACTGCAGACATTCCAGTTAAAGAAACATGTGTGGCAAAAGTATCACACAAAAATACTGTGCACACACTTTCATTTGTGGTGGTGCCTTAGAATGTACAGTCAATACTGGGTCTATCTGCCTGTAAGAGACTGAATTTGGTGAAAAGAGTCTTAGT
Organism: Hypanus sabinus; assembly: GCF_030144855.1. Classification (NCBI taxonomy): domain Eukaryota; kingdom Metazoa; phylum Chordata; class Chondrichthyes; order Myliobatiformes; family Dasyatidae; genus Hypanus; species Hypanus sabinus. Next base: position 61,194,205 of record NC_082719.1, on the reverse strand, counting down.
CCTGGACAGTGATACAGAGTCAGAATTCAGTGACATGATAAAAGAGTATGAGGACTTGTTCAAAGGGCTTGGTCATCTTCCAGGAGTAGAAAAGTACATTCTGCATTACGTCATCAACTGAAAACAGAGCTTGACAGAATGGAACGGCTAGGAGTCATAAAAAAAATGATGAACCGACTGAATGGGTCAACTCGCTTGTCATTGTTGATAAGGAAAATGGAAAACTGAGTATTTGCTTAGATCCAAGAGACTTGAATCGAGCCATTAGAAGAGAGCATTTCAAATTGCCTACTCATGAAGAAATTATGTCACAGTTTGCTAATGCAAAGTACTTTAGTAAATTAGATGCATCCTCTGGATTCTGGCAGCCCAAACTAGATAAACTGAGTTCAATAAAAAACACAAAATGCTGGCAGAACTCAGCAGGCCAGACAGCATCTATGGGAGGAGGTAGTGACAACGTTTTGGGCCGAAACCCATGCACATTATGAGAGCCTTCTGAGAACAGAGGGAGGTGAACAAGTGAAAAGATGGAAAGATGAACACAAAGCAAAGCAGAAAATATACCTTGACAGATGTTCTCGTCCATTACCTGAACTGCACCAAGGAGATGAAGTACGGATACAAGACAAAATGAACACATGGACACAGAAAGCTAAAGTACTTGAAGAAGTACGACCCAGATCATACATGGTCCAAACAGAGGAAGGAGAAATGTTAAGAAGAAATCACGAAGACATTAAGAAGGTGCCACCTTCAGAGTTTCCGTTAACTGATGCAGACCAGGTAAAACATGAGAGACAAGAACTGTGTGAACCACTCGAAAGGTCTACACGTGTTCGTAAACCCCCGAGAGACTGATACAGACATTTTAAATTAAGCATTTGTTCTGGTTAATTTTGTTAATTGTTTTTCTTTTTAAGGAAAGGAAGATGTGGTGATTTCACATGTAATGACTTGTCCGAACGTGATTGGAAGGAGTTCTGAGCATGCGCAGAAATGAGAGAATGATCTGGAACGTGGCTTGGTAAAATCGTGGTTTGGTTTTGTTGTTGTTAAATAAAAGTTCCAATTCTTCCAGAATATGATTCTTTATTGTTAACCCATGGTATGTACTAGTATAAAAAACACAACACTTCTTACTTCATAATAAAACTTTACCAAGTTTAAATAAAACTGCAATATCTTCAAACGTATTAGCGATATCTTCCATTGATCAACTTGGTTCTATTTATCACCATTGAGCACATCTACATGAAACACTGTCAGAGGAAAGCATCATCCATCATCAGAGACCCCCACCACCCACGCCATGCTCTGTTCTCACTGCTGTCACCAGGAAGTAGGTATGGAAACCTCAGGACTCACACCACCAGGTTCAGCAACGGCTATTACCTCTCAGCCAGCAGCTAGTTCACCAGAGGGGATAACTTCATTCAACTTTTCTTGAGCTATCACTGAACTGTTCCCACAATTTTCAAGGACTGCTTATCTCATGTCTTGATATTTGTTGCTTGCTTGCTTATTTATTTATTTATTTATTCATTCATTCATTCATTCATTCATTCATTTATTTATTTATTTATTTTCCTGTTGTATTTGCACAGTTCCTTGTCTTTTTGCATGCTCGTTTTCCTCCCTGTTGGTGCAGTCTTTCACTGATTCTATTATGGCTATTGAATTTATTGAAGAAAATGAGTGTCAGTGTTGTATACGGTGGCATATTTTTGATAATAAATTTACTTTGAACTTTGAACATTTGAATTTGGACTCTTCACCACATTCTGCCAAATTATTGTATGTCTTAAGTGGATCAAGGTCTTTAAAATAATACACTGAGCATATTCTATACCTGCATTGTACAATTATTAATTAGGCATTTCCCCATTTGTAAATGAGTCCTGCTAGTAAACTACAGAACTGGAGCTGGAAGACCTACAGTACCTAGATATTTAGGCAGCTGGAAGCTCTTAAAACATTTATCTTTTCTGCCATATTGTAAAGGAGAATTATTTCAATCATGAAGAGTTTTATGTGCGTATTTTTTGGTGTTGAGGATAAGTGCACTTATGAAAGAACAGAATTCAGTTGGCGTTGGTACCAATAAATTGAAAAGAGGATAATCTCTCATAAGCTGTAGTGAAACTAAGGCAGCTTAGCTTTGACAAGTAAGGGAAAAGAGTGCAAAAGCAATGGTAAGTCTAGAGGATTTACTCTTAACATCTATGGGAAGGAGGCTGGCATTGTTGGAGGGCAACTCATTATGGAAAAGGCATTAAGGCAGAAAGCACATATTATGTGGATGTATTGAATAATGCCAAAAATGGATGACCTTCGTCACGAGAACTGGCAAGAAAAGTTGGCTGGAGCATTCTCTACAAATCCTCCTAATTTAATCTTGTGGTGAAGAAGAAGTAAGTAGCTGTTGGTAATGATTTCCTATACTGCTGTCCTGTTGAGATCAGTTTGATTTGCTGTTTTGCTGCCCACCAGAAGCAATTGACTGTGGAATGTATTCTACTGTAATGCCTCACTAAGTTTTTCTGCTGCAGTTCCCGTTAGCTTTCAGGATTTCCACATGGAAGATGGTAGTGAGATATGAAAATTAGAAATAAAATTCCAGATGGTTTTCAAGATATTACACAGGTGCTGACTTCCTAAACATGAGGATTCTTATACCACCTAAACATCCAAGGCATCTCTGCTGCAGGATTCAGTGAACTTTGTAGCCAAGCATGCTAGGCAAGTTGACGACATACATCAACAATGACCCTTCACTAAGGAACAGACTGATAAGGTGAGCGTAGAGGGTGTGTGGCACTACTAGCCTCAATTGTACAAGCAACCAGGGATGCCACACCTTGAAAACATGGCACAGTTTTGGCCCCCTTTTAAAGAAAACATCCATTGGCTCTGGAGGCAGTCTACAACAGATTAATTAGACTCATTAATGAGAGTAGCGAGTTGTACCACAAGCAGATAAAATAATTATTTATACATTCATGAGCATACCGAAGATAGGAAGTTTCCAGATCTAGAGGACCTGAGTTAAAGGAAGAGGTTGGTTAGGCAAGGTCATTATTCCTTGGAGCATAAGAGAATGAGAGATGACCTTGCAGATATGTTTAAAGTTATGGCAGACAAAGATAAAGTGGGTGAGAACAGTTTTTCCCCAAGCTAGTGGAGTCCCAAACAAAGGAAAATAAGCTGAGAAGGGAAAGGTTTTAAATGGACCAGAAAGGCAACTTTTTCATGTAGAGATGGTAAGTATATGGAAGGAGCTGCCAGAAGAAGTAGTTAAGGCAGATGCAATAGTATTATTTAAGAAGCACTGGAGGGTCAAGGTTTGATGTTGATATATGGTGAATGGGACTAGATGCTTGGCATGGAACCTTGGATCAAAAGGCTTGTTTAGATGCTGTATTGTTTTGTAACTATTGTTTTGTATGGGATCTTTTCGGAACTTAAAAAAATTCTTAACAGGAATGACAGGTCGAATGTAAAGATGTCTCCACTACTGGGAGAGCCTCGACAGAGGAGACACAGATATCTATGAGGTAGTGGTCATTTATTTTGAAGTGCATAGAAATTTTATACAAAAAGTAGTAAATATCTGCCCAGAGGATAGTGGAAGCTAAATTATTGTGATATTTGTAGAGGCTATAGATTTTTTTTTGGAACTGAGGCCAAAAGGGACAGGCACAAAGATGAGAAATGAGGCATTTCAGTCATGATCATATTGACTGGTGGGGAGGTTTAAGGGCTAGAAGAGCTTAGTCCTGTTCCTATTTTCTCATGCTTTTGCATTCTTACGTTTCTCCAGAAGTCTTTAATAACAAGGTAATTATTTTTTACTGAACGAAGGCTAAGGAAAGATTTATGATAAGTTTGCAGTATTGAAACTTGTCTTTTAATCCAGCTGATCTTCACTGGTGTTCAAACTCTTCATGAACCTTCACTCATTTTTATCTGCATTTCTTCTTACTTTTTATCGTACTTCCCTTGAATTTGTCAAATTTAGATAATAAAGAAGCGTTGGGGGAGTAAACGAAAATGTTCATCTTTGCTGGTTGATGGGTTATTAAAAGCCTGCAACAATTGTCAATACACCGTTCGACTATTTGTAGATCCTGATGGTTTGGCATTGGGTTCACCACATTTCCAGATGCCCATAAAAAACATGTACACTTGATAGGCAGAAAGTAGCAAGACTAAAATGCTTTTCTCTTCCTCAAAGAAGAAGAATAGAAAAGGAATATATTTTAATGGAGATCTGGTGAAATTGGACCTCATCCATTAAACACTTCCTGTAATTGTTCCTGTGGAAAGTGAGGATATGTCCTGCTGAAGCATCTTGGCCCGAACTGCCAACTATACTCTTTTTTGTGGATGCTGCCTGGCCTGCTGAGTTCCTCCAGCATTTTGTATGTGTTGATATGTTCTGGACTCTGGTTGTCAGGATGTCTATTCCTCCATCCTGTTGCCATGAAGGATTTGTTCCAGTCCAATCAGTCATCATCATCTAGGAACCAGCAGATTTCCAAATCAGTTCTGTTTACTTACCCCTTTAATGAGAAAACTTATGACTAAACATATGGGAATGACTATTAAGGCAAGAACACACAAAGAAAGTATCTGCATTGTTAATCACGTTGTAACTACTGTATAATGCAAGCAGTCAAGGAGGCATTCATCAACCAAGGAGTTTGTTTAGCCATGGTGCAGGCGGATCACCTTCCAGCTTCACCTTTCACTATTCATCAAACTCTGCAACTATTCTGTAAACTAAACCCCAGATTTATTGACTCATTACACCCTCAATCATCCTACTATTTCATATGTACAACAAAAAATAAATCACATCAATTTGTTTGACATTAATTTGAACTCCAGTGGGTTGAAAGAACTTATTTCTCTGTGTATCATGAGGAATTAAAGATTTTTTTCAAGGTGAACATTATAATCAGCAATGGGCAACTACAAATATTCAGCTTGAAGCGGGCATTCATCCGTTGAATTAAATAGCAAAGAAAGTGTCACAAGTGTGTTAATTGTCCTTACTGGAATAGCAAACATTTTAGCTTCAACCCCTACAATTTCACAACAAAGTTTCATATTAGGATTCTTGCTTGCTACAGTACTAGCTGATCCTTTACAAGTGCTAACCATGTGAAAAACCCTTCAATGTCTGACTGTGGATTAACATTGAGATGTATAAATTATAACATGAAGAGCTAACACAACACTCAGAATGTGTACACACAAATTAATGCATATAACTTCTTTTGCGAATAGCTGATATATCTGCACCCACTTAATACTATTTCATCTGTCAAGCAGATGAAGGTGCTCTGCCGCACTCTTTTACTACACAATTTATGCCTGATAATGCTGCTCTCAATTTTAAATAAAACCCAATATATATGCAGCCTCCAACCATAACCGAAGCATATTGGAGATATTTAACTGCTGTTTGGATTTGTACTGTAAAATAAGTCAAAACACAAAAGATTCCCAGTCTAAAAAAACCCTTCACATATCAGTTCAACATTTCACAAGCTAAACAGCTTATAGATTCTAACTAGTCATAGTGTGTGCTCTGAAGTTTGGGTGTGTTTCTGAATATTTTTTCCACCTGCTTAACACATTTTTGCTGTGCCAGGCATCCTTTCCTGCGTTGTAATTAATAGGCTTACCGTTGACAATTTCAGAAAGTTGTGACATTGGTTGTATTTACTTTTACTGGTGATAAAATTAATTGCAAGTTCCAGATAATATTAATTACAAAGGAAAACTGTAACTTTAAAACAACACCTTCCTGTAATCTTTTGTGAATCATTCTGACCTTATGGAATATTTAAACCTGGAAGCTTATTCAGATATAAAATGGTTCAAACAAATATCAGCAACACCAGAGCATTTGCAAATTTGCAAACAGTAATTTGCAAATGATTGGCAAGTCTAATTGAGAAACTGCATGAAAAAAATTATATTCACAAAAGGCCAGGTGAGTTATGAATTCAACCCACTTGCTGCACCTGTGCAGAACTTAACTTGGAGAAGACAGTTTCTGTACTGTGGACATCATGTGAAAGGCAAGGGAAAAAAAACAAATGAAAACCTATAATTCAATAAGGGAAGAAAAAATCATTCCTATCATACCCTCTTGAACCTAGTCCAGGAGATCAGATAACTATCATAATATATTTTATATTCTCATGACAAATTTGGTAAGTTTATTTCTGCAAACATTCTTTGGTCTTTCACCATAAAAATGCAAGTTAGTGATATTAGTTGTCCAAAGGTTATATTATCACAAATATAGTATTTGTCTACATTTAATTTCAGCCATTTGGAAGGTTAACACGTGGATATGAATTAATTACACAATTTTGCTTCACTGTGAAGCAGTGGAATGTAACATCTGGGAGCAGTATTTATGTAAGAAATATTTTCAGGTCTGAATTTGTTTCCTGTTGCAATGGACGATCGTTAGTCTTAAGTTTTTTAATGAAACAATTAGTATACCTATCAGTGCAATAAATATATAACAAATTTTCTATTTCATCATTACAGTACATGTAAAACTTTTACATATTGTAACAATTCCATACTGAAATGGCGATAGAAATATACAATGGGCCATGTAGTATCTGTGGAGAGAGATTTATCTTTCCACAAGTGCTATATCTGCGGCATTTTCAGATTTTAGATTTTGAAATTCTGTATTAAAGTACTTTTTTATTATTGGAAGTTCACTTTGACTATTGAACTTGCCATTTTTATTCAGAAGAGTGATAATTTACCGTACCCTAGAAACTATACTTTCTGCCAGTGAAATTAAAATATCTGGATAATTTTTAGGTTAAGACAATACTATTTTATCTCTAAAATCCATTCTCCAAGATTAATGAGTTAAACTTTTATCTCTACTAGCTGTAGGGTGTAAACTGAAATGAGTCTTAACAGCCTCGATCGAGTAGGAAATGAGTCGAAGCCAAAAGGTCACATATAATGTTTTCAGTCTGACTCATTGAAGATTCTCCAAGAGGACCACGACCTTGTTGTAGGGCTTGAAGGCTTGCGTACCTCAATGACCCGGAGAGCTATGTTGGCTGGAGTTGGAGCCCTGTGCTTTGGCTCTGGGTAGAGTCTCCCATGCCAAACAGATCAAAGGGTAGAGGCCAACCTAAGAGTGGTCTGTTGATACTCCTGCTTCAGGGGTTTAGCTCAAGGCTAACAACCCAGACTGGTAAAACAAAACTGCTGTGGAAACAACAATGAATAATCCTTCTATATCTGTGTGCGACTGTATGGACAGAACGAGATGGAGGACTTCCATTGCTGCCTTAAACGGCAGCAGTATAACAGGCAGTAAGTGAGTAAGCCCTGAGGATGGGAAATGTTGAACAGATAAGATGAGTTAAGTTTTATTGAAGGGAACGCTTGGTCAGATTGAGGTTGGATTTATTCTGTGTACCATGTAGATGGAACTTCACCTTTGCTTATGTCATGGCACATCTGGCTGCACAGAAATACTATCTTATGTTCTTTAATTTCAGGTGCAAAAAAGGTTCCATCCAAGCTTGCATACCTCATTATATATTCATAAAAGCATAATGTCCAAACATTTGTCTATCAGATGATAAGTATTAAACTCAGCATGTATATTGTGGCATAGCGTTTGAAAAGGGAAATCAGAAAGTACGAAAATCTGAGGTTTGAAATTATTATTCTCTTGGAGATCATGTATGTCAGCTGTTCAGAATGCTCTATCTGGATGAATGATATATTCTCATTTGCAGTTATAAACATTTTACTTGACCTCATTAACTTTTCTTTATCTACAGTATGTGGCTAGAAATCATGTAAAGCAGGGCAGTCTGGTTATTATCTCTACCACCCAAGGGTGCAGTACTGTACTTGCTGTCTACATTTTCTGTCGCTTTGCACATAATTCAATGCTGATTTGTCTGCTTCTGTTTAAAGTAAAATTTGTGAACCAAGCATTCCCTGTGCACTTTGTACAAAGCAGGTGACAGACTGCAGGGAAATACTTGCCTTCTTTCTCTTTATCTAATTTGTCCACACTTTCACAATTCAGCTTGTATAGAAGTCATTTTGGAAAACTGTAAATGACTAGTGAAATCTTACAGTGCCGCACAATAATATACCGGTTAGTCTTCCAATTTTAGAAACATAGAACCATAGGAAACCTACGGCACAATACCAGCCCTTTGGACCACAAAGTTGTGCCAAATTTGTCCTTACCTTGGCTTACCCATAGCCCTTTATTTTTCTAAGCTCCATGTATCCATCCAGGACTCTCTTAAAAGACCCTATCATATCCGTCTCCACAACTGCCGCTGGCAGCCCATTCCACACACTCGCTACTCTCTGCATAAAAAACTTACCCTTGGCATCTCCTCTGTACCTACTTCCAAGCACCTTAAAACTGTGCCCTCTCATGCTAGCTATTTCAGTTCTGGGAAAAAGCCTCTGACTATCCACACGATCAATGCCTCTCATCATCTTATACACCTCCATCAGGTCACCTCTCATCCTCTGTTGCTCCAAGGAGAAAAGGCTGAGTACACTCAACCTATTCTCATAAGGCATTCTCAACAATCCAGGCAACATCCTTGTAAATCTCCTCTGCACCCTTTCTATGAAAGGGTCCTTCCTGTAGAGAGGCGACGAGAATTGAACACAGTACAAGTGGGGTCTGACCAGTGTCCTATATAGCTGCAACATTACCTCTCAGTTCTTAAGCTCAATCCCACGACTGATGAAGGCCAAAAATCCATATGCCTTCTTAACCACAGAGTCAACTTGCATAGCAGCTTTGAGTATCCAATGGACTTAGACCGCAAGATCCCTCTGAACCTCCACACTGCCAAGAAAGAGTCTTGCCATTAATATTATATTCTGCCACCATATTTGACCTAACAAAATGAACCACCTCACACTTATCTGGGTTGAACTCCATCTGCCACTTCTCAGCCCAGTTTTGCATCCTATCAATGTCCCACTATAACCTCTGACAGCCCTCTACACTATCCACAACACCCCCATCCTTTGTGTCATCAGCAAATTTACTAACCCATCCCTCCACTTCCTCATCCAGGTCATTTATAAAAATCAGAAAGAGTAGGGGTCCCAGAACAGATCCCTGAGACACACCACTGGTCACTGGCCTCCATGCAGAATATGACCTGTCTACAACCACTCTATGCCTTCTGTGGGCAAGCCAGTTCTGGATCCACAAAGCAATGTCCTCTTGGATCGCATGCCTCCTTATTTTCTCAATAAGCCTTGCATGGCGTACCTTATCAAATGCCTTACTAAAATCCATATATACTACATCTATGGCTCTACCTTCATCAATGTGTTTAGTCACATCCTCAAAAAATTCAATCAGACTTATAAGGCATGACCTGCCCTTGACAAAGCCATGCTGACTATTTTTAATCATATTATGCCTCTCCAAATGTTCATAAATCCTGCCTCTCATGATCTTCTCCATCAACTTACCAACCACTGAAGTCAGACTCACTGGTTTATAATTTCCTGGGCTATCCCTTCTCCCTTTCTTGAATAAGGGAACAACATCCGCAACCCTCCTATCCTCCAGAACCTCTCCCGTCCTCATTGATGATGCAAGTATCATTTCCAAAGGCTCAGTGATCTCATCTCTCACTTCCCACAGTAGCCTGGGGCACATCCCATCTGGCCCAGGTGACTTGTCCAACTTGATGCCTCCCAAAAGCTTCAGCACATCCTCTTCCTTAATATCTGCATGCTTAAGCTTTTCAGTCCACTGCAGGTCATCCCTAGAATTGCCAAAATCCTTTTCTGTACTGAATACAGAAGCAAAGTATTTATTAAATACCTCTGCCATCTCCTCTGGTTGCATAGACATCTTTCCACTGTCAAACTTGATTGGTCCTATTCTCTCATGTCTTATCCTCTTGCTCTTCACATACTTGTCGAATGCCTTTGGGTTTTCCTTAATCTTGTCCACCAAGGCCTTCTCATGACCCCTTCTGGCTCTCCTAATTACATTCTTAAACTCCTTCATGCTGGCTTTATAATCTTCTAGGTCTCTGTCATTACCTAGCTTTTTTTTGTACCTTTCATAAGCTCTTCTTATCTTCTTGACTAGATTTACAACAGCTTTTGTAGACCACAATTCCTGTACCCTACCATCCTTTTCCTGTATTAAATATGCAAATATCCCCCGAACATTTGCCACATTTCTTCAGTAAGTTTCCCTGAGAACATCTGTTTCCAATTTATGTTTCCAAGTTCCTGCCTGATAGCCTCATATTTCCCCTGACTCCAATTAAATATTTCCCTAACTTGTCAGTTCCTATCCCTCTCCGCTGCTATGGTAAAGGAGATAGAATTGTGATCATTCTCTCCAAAATCCTCTCCCACTGAGAAACCTGACACCTGACCAGGTTCATTTCCCAATACCAGATCAAGTACAGCCTCTCCTCTTGTAGGCTTATCTACGTATTGTGTCAAGAAAATCTTCATGAACACACCTAACAAATTCCACCCCTTCTAAACCCCTCACTTTAAGGAAATGCCAATCGATATTTGGGAAATCAAAATCTCCCACCATGACATCCCTGTTATTATTACTCCCTTCCAGAATCTGTCTCCCTATCTGCTCCTCAATATCCCTGTTACTATTGGGTGGTCTATAAAAAACACCCAGTAGAGTTATTAAACCCTTCATACCCCAAACTTCCACCCACAGAGACTCCGTAGACAATCCCTCCATGACTTCCAACTTTCCTGCAGCCGCGACACTTTCTCTGATCAACAGAGCCAAGCCCCCACCTCTTTTGCCTCCCTCCCTGTCCTTTCTGAAACATCTAAAGCCTGGCACTTGAAGTAACCATTCCTGCCCCTGCACCATCCAAGACTCTGTAATGGCCACAACGTCATAGCTCCAAGTGCTGGTTCACGCTCTAAGTTCATCCACTTCATTCATAATACTCCTCGCATTAAAATAGCCACATTTCAAACCATCAGTCTGAGTACGTCCCTTCTCTATCGCCTGCCTATCCTCCCTTTCACATGTCTCCAAGCTTTCCTAATTTGTGAGTTAACCTGCCTTTCCTCCGTCACTTCAGTTCAGTTCCCACCCCCCAGCAATTCTAGTTTAAACTCTCCCCAATAGCCTTTGCAAACCTCCCTGCCAGGATATTGGTCCCTCTCAGATCCAAGTGCAACCTGTCCCTTTTGTACAGGTCACACCTGCCCCAGAAGAGGTCCTAATGATCTAGAAATCTGAATCTCTGGCCCCTGCTCCAATCCCTCAGCCACACATTTATCCTCTAGCTCATTCTATTCCTATACTCACTGTCATGTGGCACTTTTAGTAACTATAAATCAAAAATTGTAATTCTGTTTTGACCATTTTCTCATAATAGCTGTCAGGTTAGTTTCCAGCTCACCGTATTTTTATAAATCAGTAAATTAAGAAATCTTAACTTTGAGTAATGAAGGAACACATTGATGCACCATCAATAACTCACTCTGAGACGTAAAGGCGAGATATTGGTTTTTATTGACTGGAAGAAGGAACAAGCAGTGGTTGACCACCATACTACATCCTGGAGACAGAGAGGCCGGGCTCAGACCTCAATTGCCTTTATACAGGGGTCTGTGGGAGGAGCCACAGGAGCAGTCAGCAGGGGGCGTGTCCAGACAGGTATATGTAGTTCACCACACATATACCAATCCTCATAGAGGGATCAGAAGTGGAGAGAGTGAGCAGTTTCAAGTTCCTGGGTGTCCTGAGGATATTCCCTTGGACCTTGAGGGAAGATAGTGTAGAAATAGCAGGGGCTCTGACAGCAAGACAGACAGACATACTTTATTGATCCCAAAGGAAATTGGGTTTTGTTACAGCCGCACGAACCAAGAATATAGCAATATAAAACCATAAATAATTAAATAATAATAAGTTAATTATGCTAAGTGGAAATACGTCCAGGACCAGCATATTGGCTCAGGGTGTCTGACACTCCGAGGGAGGAGTTGTAAAGTTTGATGGCCACAGGCAGGAATGACTTCCTATGACACTCAGTGCTACATCTCGGTGGAATGAGTCTCTGGCTGAATGTACTCCTGTGCCTAACCAGTACATTATGGAGTGGATGGGAGTCATTGCCCAAGATGGCATGCAACTTGGACAGCATCCTCTTTTCAGACACCAATGTCAGAGAGTCCAGTTCCACCCCCACAACTTCACTGGCCTTACGAATGAGTTTGTTGATTCTGTTGGTGTCTGCTACCCTCAGCCTGCTGCCCCAGCACACAACAGCAAACATGATAGCACTGGCCACCACAGACTCATAGAACATCCTCATCATCATCCGGCAGATGATAAAGGACCTCAGTCTCCTCAGGAAACAGAGACGGCTCTGACCCTTCTTGTAGACAGCCTCAGTGTTCTTTGACCAGTCCAGTTTATTGTCCATTCATATCCCCAGGTATTTGTAATCCTCCACCATGTCCACACTGACCCCTTGGATGGAAACAGGGGTCACCGGTACCTTAACCCTCCTCAAGTCCACCACCAGCTCCTTAGGCTTTTTCACATTAAGCTGCAGATGATTCTGCTCGCACCATGTGACAAAGTTTCCCACCGTAGCCCTGTACTCAGCCTCATCTCCCTTGCTGATGCATCCAACTATGGCAGAGTCATCAGAAAACTTCTGAAGATGGCAAGACTCTGTGCAGTAGTTGAAGTCCGAGGTGTAGATGGTGAAGAGAAAGGGAGACAGGACAGTCCCCTGTGGAGCCCCAGTGCTGCTGACCACTCTGTCTGACACAGTGTTGCAAGTGTACGTACTGTGGTCACCTGCCGGTGATAATAAACCTGATTCTGATTCTAATTCTATACGAGGCGATAAGGTCATTTGTCTGTGCACACTCCCCAAAAAACAAGGGAAAACGTAAAAGTTTTGCACATTTGTATGGGACTTAAAACAAATCATAATTAAAAATACTTCTTTTTAAGTGGAGAAATTTAGGTACTTCGTGCTTTTTTTTGCTGTCACTTTACTCAAATGGTGTCAATAGACAGTCAATAGGGTTCTGAGTTGGATGATCAGCCATGATCATACTGAATGGTTGTGCAGGCTCGAAGGGCTGAATGGCCTACTCCTACATGTATTTTCTATGTTTCTATGTTTTCTATGAAATACAAGATCCAAAGTTTGTTTGTGGTGGTTTGAATTTTGGCTTATGCTGATCCATCTCAGAACTAACAGCTTTAGTTATGTAGAAGGAAGAAACTGAATATCACTGATGGGTATAGGTACATCCCTCCTGTGTCCAAACAGACAGCTGCCCAATTCTCTACCAAACAAATCTGCCAGATTCAATAAGACATCCTGAACAGCATTTCAGGAACAGCAACAGCAGTATCTAAAAATTAGCACACAATCTGGTTATCTAGTCATGAACTAATTTAATTTAATCCAAGTCCAACAAATCAGTATCAACATATTCCACTATCTTCAGCAGGACCATACCACCAAGCACTTCCTTATCTCTCCCTGACTCTCTGCTGTACACAAGGATTGCTAACTCTGTGATTCCCTTGTCCATTTACCCCTCTCCACTATAATCTCCCTCCTGGTACATATCCCTACAAGTTACAGTAATGCTATACTGCCCATTCACCTGCTGTCTTACCTCTATTCAGGGCCCCAGACAGTCCTTCCAGGTGAGGCAACACTTCACCGAATATTGTTTCCTGCTTTACATTGGTGACATCCGATGCAAATTATAGGACTGCTTTGTTGAACACTTCTGTTCCAACTGCCAAAAGTGGAATACCCAGTGGCTAACCATTTCAATTCCTATCCCCATTCCCATTCCAACATGTCAGTCCACAGCATCCGCTTTTGCCACAATGAGACCATTCTCTGGGTCGAGGAGCAACACCTCATATTCCAGCTGGGTAGCCTCCAACCTGATGGCATGAACAAATTTCTCCTTCCAGTAATTTTTTCCCTCCCTCTTCCCTTTTCTTCTACTCCCCACTCTGGCCTTTTACCTCTTCTACTCACCTGCCTATCACCTCCCCTGGTGCCCCTCCTTCACTTTCTTCTAAGGTCAACTCTCCTCTCCAATTAGATTCCTTCTTCGCCAGCCCTTTATCTTTCCCACTCACCTGGCTTCACCTATCACCTACAAGGCAGTCCTCCTTCCACTCCACTAACTTTTTATTCCAGCATCAAACCCTTTCCTTTCCTGTCCTGAAGAAGGGTCTGTGCCTGAAATGACAACTGTTTCTTCATTTCCATAGTAGCTGCCTAACGTGCTGAGTTTGTCCAGCATGCATTGTGTGTGTTGTTCTGGGTTTTTCAGCATCTGTTGTATCTCTTGTGAGTTTAACTACAATGTTAGTTAAGGTCCTGCCTGCATGAATTACAGAAGCCGTGTCCAGCATAAAATTGACATTGTTGTTATTTCTAATCTCCCACCTGCATTCTACCTTACTCTTGTTAATGCTGTCTCACTTAGATAACTGTCACTCTGGATATCTGCAATGACCACAACAGAGTTCAAAAGTTCAATGTTCAAAGTAAATTTAATTTCAAATAATATATACGTCATCATATGAAACACAGAGATTCATTTTCTTGCATGATGGAATCAATGAAAAACCACACACTGCAAGATGGACAAACGACCAGTATTTAAAAGACAACAAAATGCAAATGCAAAAAAGAACAAAGTAATAATAATAATAAATAAATGAACAATAAATATCAAGTACATGACATTAAGAGTCTTTGAGAGTGAGTGCATAGGTTGTGGGAACAGTTCAGTGTTGGGATGAGTGAAGCTGTGTGAAGGTATCTCCTCTGGTGCAGGAGCCAGATGGTTGACTGATCCTGACTTGGTGGTGTGGGGCCTGTGCCTCCTTCCTGAGCAAGAGGAGAGTGTAGCCAGGATGGTGGGGGTATTTGATGATCGATGCTGCTTTCCTGTGACTCTGCTCTTTTCTGATGCGCTCGGTGCTGGGGAGAATGTTACCCGTGATGAGCTAGGCCGAATCCATTACTTTTTATAGGCTTTTCCATTCAAGGGCATTGATGCTTCCATACCAGGCCTTGATGTAACCAGTTAGTATACACTCCACTGCAGATAGAGTCACAGCATCATAGAATATTACAGCAAAGAAACAGGCCCTTCAGACCATCTAGCCTGTGCCAAACCATTAATTTGCCTAGTCCCATTTAACTGAACCCAGACCATAACCTTCGATACACCTCCCATCCATACTGTCCCAACAACAAAAGCTTCCTTTATGACCCTATCTACCTTTGACATCACTTTCAAGGAATTATGGATCTATATTTCCAGATCACTCTGTTCTACTGTCCTATTCAGTGTCCTACCGCTCACTGTATAAGGCCTACCTTGGTTGGTCCTCTCAAAGTGTAACACCTCACTTGTCTACATTATATTCCATCTGCCATTTTTCAATCCGTTTTTCCAAATGGTCCAGGTCCCACTGCAGGCTTTGATAGACTTCTTCACTTTCCATCACAATCCCAATCTTTGTGTCAAGCACAAATTTGCTGATCCAGTTTACCAAATTATCATCCAGATCATTAATGTAGATGACAAACAATGACAGACGCTGCACCAAACCATGCAGCAGACCGCTAGTCACAGGCTTTCAGTCATAAGACCGTAAGATATAGGAGCAGAGGTAGGCCATTTGTCTAGTCGAGTCTGCTCCACCATTCAATCATGGGCTGATCCAATTCTTCCAGTCATCCCCACTTCTTTGCCTTCACCCAAAGAGAGGCAACCATCTACTACTATATTCTGGCTTCTCCCACGAAGCCAATGTCTCATCCAATTTACTACCTCATCTTGAATATCAAACGACTGAATCTTCTTGATCAACCTCCCATGTGGGACCTTGTCAAATGCCTTGTTAAAGTCCATGTAGACAACATCCAATGTCTTGAGTTCATCAACTTTTCTCGTAAATTCATTGAAAAACTCTATAAGAATTTGTTAGACATGTCATATCTTGCACAAAGCCATGTTGATTGTACCTGATAAGTCCCTGTCTGTCTAAATACTTGCTCTATATATATATATATATATATAGCAAGTAGACTCACTGGCCTATAATTTCCTGGCTTATTTTTAGAGCCTTTCTTAAACATCAGATCAACATGATCTATCCAATCCTCCCGCAGTTCACCCAAAGCTGAGTATGATTTAAATGTCTCTGCTAGTGCCTCTGTAATTTTTCTGTAATGTCCCTCTCCTGAGTAAATACAGATGCAAAAAAATCCAATTTGAGATTTCCCCATCTCTTTCCACTGCATGCATAGACTAACATTTTGATCTTCCCGAGGAACAACTTTCTTCCTTATGGTCCTTTTGCTGTTAACATATCTGTAGAATCTCTTGGGATTCTCCTTCACCTTGTCTGCTAGAGCAATCTCATGTCTTCTTTTAGCCCTGCTGATTTTATTCTTAAATGTTTATTGCATTTATTATATTCCTCAAGTACCTTGCTTGTTCCTACCTGTCTATACCAGCTTTGCACCTCCTTATTTTTCTTAACCAGGGCCTTAATACCTCACGAAATCTAAGGTTCTCTAAATTGTTATCCTTGCCTTTTATTCTTACAGGAACATACAAACACTGTACTCTGAAAGTTTCACATTTGAAGGCCTCCCACTTACTAAGTACACCTTTGCCAGAATACAACCTGTCCCAATCCACATTTGACACATCCTTTCTGATACCATCAAAATTAGCCTTTCTCCAATTAGAATCTTATCTTGAGGACCATACCTGTTCATCTCCATAATTACTTTGAAACAAATGGCATTATGATCACTAGATGCAAAGTGTTTCTCTACATAAACTTCTGTGACCTGTCTTATTCCAAAATAGGAGATCTTATATCACAGTCTCTCTAGTTGGCACTTCTATAGCCTATACTGACTAAGGAAACAGAAATTTTCCTGAGCATATTGACAGACTTTGTCATCCAGCTCTTTTACAGTATGGAAGTCCACTTTGCCAACCAGGAGCACATTGGAGTTGATAATGCTGTTATCTATCTGCTGAACAGAGCCTACACCCACTTGCATAAGAAGGGCAGCACCGTGAGGATCATGTTCTTTAATTTCTCGATTGCCTTTAACCATACATCACTCATTGCTGGGGGAAAAGCTCTTTTCAATGCAGATTGGCACTTCCATTGTATCCCGGTTAATGGACTATCTGACTGGCAGACTATTGTTCATGTGGCTTCAGATCTGCGTGTCAGACATGGCTATAAGCAGCTCTGGGGCCCCACAGGGGACTGTACTGGTTCCTTTCTTGTTTATCCTGTGAACTTTGGACTTCAGATAAAACACTGTCATGTCACCTGCGGGAATTCTCTGATGACTCATCAATAGTTGGGTGTATAAAGGGAGGATGGGAGGATAAATACAGGGCCCTAATGGAGGACTTTGTCAAATAGTTGGCCCTCCTGCAACCAAGTCTCATTAATGGTTGCAATGCCATAATTACACATGCTGTTCCATGACCTAATGGTCATCCAGCGTTCCTACAGTACTTGCACTGAAATATACACAGCTCATAACATACATAACCTTTTTATTCCTGACTTTGTGTGTCAGCTTACCAACATTTTTCTCCACATCCACTCAACTACCTGTTCTGGCACTCTGCTACATCCCCCTATAACTCTAGTTTAAACCCCCACCTCAACGTGCAGCACTAGCAAATCTTCCCACTAGGATATTAGACTCCTTCCAGTTTAGGTGCAAACCATCCTTTCTTTACAGGTTCCAACTTCCCTGGTAGAAAGCCCAGTGATCCAGAAATTTGAAGCCCTCCCTCCTGTGTCATCTCCCTAGCCACGTGTTAAACTATATGATCTTCCTATTTCTGGCCTCACTAACACATTGCAGGAGCAACAATCATGAGATCACGACCATGAATGTCCTGTCCCTTAATTTAGCACCTAACTCTCTGAACTCACTTTGCAAGACCTCGTCACCCCTCCTATCCAAGTCTTGGTACCACTGTGGATCACAGCCTCTGGCTGTTCACTTAAGAGTGCAATGGACTTGATCTGAGATATTCTTGATCCTGGCAGCATAGAGGCAACATATCATCTGGGAATCTCGTTCTCGTCCATAGAACTTCCTTTCCGTTCCCCTAACCAATGAATCCCCTATCACTACAACTCACAGCTTCTCCCCTCGTTCTCTTCTGAGCCACAGAGTCAGACTCTGTGCTGTGGCTTTCCTCTGCAGTATATCTGTCGTTGAGAGGAACAAACGCAGGGGTACTCTGGACTAGATGCCTGTTTCCTTTCTCCTTCCTGACCTGCGTCCATCTATGGAAGCTTATCAAATTCTTCTATGACATGCTGAATTTTTGCAATCTTTTAAGAAAATGGAAGTGCTGCCATGATTTCTTTGTAATGGGTTTTTGTAATGGCACTAGACCCAGAACAGATCTTCAGAACAGACAATGCCATGGAGTTTAGAGTTGCTGATCCACTCCACCTCTAATCGCCCAGTGAGGACCGGCTCAAGGACTTCTGATCTCCTCCTGTAGTCTAATAATCAGTGAGGTGCTGCACTTTGGAAGATCAAATGGAAGGTTAATGGCAGGACCTTTAGCAGCTTTGGTGTATGGAGAGATCTTGGGACCCAAGTCTATACCTCCCTGAATGTGGCAATTCAAGTAGGTAAGAGTATTAAAGGAGGCATACAGTAGGCTTGCTAATTGCTGGAGGCTGTGAATGTAGTATTTGTAAGCATCAGAAAGTTATGCTGCAGTTGGAGAGAGATGGATTATTTACAGACAGGAGGGATTAGTTTACTTTTGCATCACTGATTTTGTGGGCCAAAGGGCCTGTGTTTGTGCCGGTGCTCTTCCATGTTCTACATGTCAGCAGCCTGGCTGTAACATCAGTCATGTTACAGCCTATGAAGTTGAAGGCCACAGATGAATCAATGGCCAGTAGTACATGGAATACAGATACTAGGAGTGATTTGTTGAAGTGTTTTATTTAAGTTGATTAATATTAATTATTATACATTTGGAGAGAGATGTTTATTTTGAATAGGTCTTTATTTTGATAATGATGATTAATTGATTGCTTCCTTGTCTGTTTTATCAGACAACGACAGTTTTAGAACCTGTGCAGGAGAGTTTATAAAGTGGAAAAGCTGTTGCACAGGGGAAGTTCCATTCCCTCAACCTCAGGAGTCCGAGCCCAGGGGAACAGATAGTCATCAAAGTTGGGGTTTTCTTTGATTGCAGTGGATGAACATGATTTCTTCTGTGCCTTGCCATGTGCCCTTGTTCCCCATGAAGCATTGCAGAACTGCCTATTAATCTTGTGCACCCAATCCACCGGAACTAGCTTTGTATGCTACATCAGGCATCTCTCTATTTCACCCACTGGCTACCCTCACCTAGTTCAGGCCCACCCCCCCACCCCGTCAAGGCAATGTACTGGGGAGTGGCCACTGTCACATGCTAACAGCTACTTGGAGTCACAGGTGAAAGATGAGAGTCTGGTTGGGATCAAAGTTGAGTAAACTGCCCCAGAATGGACACAATAAACAGGCCCCTTCAAAAGTGATGCTACCCTTCCCTGGACACCCTATGTTTGATAACGTAGCTAAGCAAAAGTTGTGACATCAGCAATTTCACTATCTCCATATTCATTTCCTTTTTTCCTGCTTATTGTTCTCTTGTCCCTCCTCTTTCTGTGCCATAGCTTTTATTTATATAGCTGGACAAAGGATTGTGGTTAGACTTTTGCAAAATTATGCAGAGGCAAAAACACACCACAAATTTTGAGGCCCTTCCCTCTTTTGCCATGTGTTCAGTACCGTCTCCAGAGCTTCCCATGCTGCAGGGTCATGGGATTTGACAATCCTCTCTCTACACTTCAAAATTTGCACAAAGGCTTGTCTTTTCATTCACACCCATGCATTCATAGTCAAGAGACCAGTCATCATGAAAATGTCCTTACCAGCTAGTATCCAGTAACTTCTCCAATCTATCCATGTAATTTCACTCCCTCATGCCTAGAATCCTTTTAGTAAATCACTATTTTAGCTCTCTTTTTAAGTCTTTATGTCATTGCTGGTGACTGAAAAAATAATAGAGCTGCGGCTGAACAAGAGCTATATTTAAGTTCAATGTAACTTCATGGTTTTTCTTCTCTGTGCTTCTATATATGACAGTGAGGATCACAAATGTTTTACTGATCCGTATACGTATTTTCAAATATTTGATCACTACCCTCATGTTCCATTATTCTTGTTTTCTCTGTAAAATTGTGGCATTCTACAACTGTTACTTGGATTTTTTTTCTTCAGACTGAATTATATTATTTGCAACATTTTTTGTATTGAGATTGATCTGCATATTGACACTTACCCACCAACCACTGAACACTAAATACAGCAATTAGGCAGTACTGTACTGTAAACCCAGAACCCAGGCAGCTGTTATTTAACTGGACTTTATTACTGTTGGTAAAAAAAATCAAATTTACAGTGACCCTCAAGATGAGTTTCTGTGGAGACTTTGTGTCAGGTATATATGACAGTGCGGTTTATTAGCAAAGAACAAGACATAGGACTGGGTTAATAGCCCAGAGAAGAGTGATCGCTGCAGGAAGTTATTAATCTGGAATATAACTTTTATAAAGATGGTTGTTAATAATGTTGACAGAAAACTAAAACACATCTGCTTCACTAATGTCCTTTAAGGAACCAAAGCTGCAGGTGTGTCCACCCTTAACTGATTCTGGTCTCTTGATCCAAGATAGCTCAGCAAGGAAATTATAATTGGACTATAAGTAGATAGCAATCACTTTTGCTTTACACCTTTACCAGGAATAGCCTTATTCCAATGAATAAATTCAAGTAGCAATAGTGGAAAATTCTGATCACTCTGGCCACTAGCAGAGGCCATCAAGGTCTGTGATATCGGTAGTTTATTATGAACGGAAGGCAACAATCTCAAGGCAGATCTTATAGTAAGGAGCAAAGTTAATAATTCGTGAACTAATCACAATCTATTTTCAAAATATTCCTACTGTGGAGTGTAATTTCTCTGTCAAAATACCTTTTTGTCAGAAAACCAGACTTAAATTTTAAGAGTTTATTGTGTTACCTTCCACAAAGGATGTGGGGAGATGGTAGGAGATTGGGGCTGAAAGGAAAATGGATCAGCAATGATGAAATAGTAGAAAGACTTGATGGGCCAAGTGGCCTAATTCTGCTCCTATATCTTATGGTCTTACGGTCTAAAATTACAGAGCATGATGCTAAATTAGTGTTCCACTGAGAGTGCACTGCAGGAATATATATTCGGTTGCTAGTACGAGTTTAATTCACAAATAGACATGTCAGCACTGCTCTGAAAGGTGGTGGAAGAAGCTTCAGGTATTACTCACAATAGGAAACTCCAGTAATTGTGTAGCTGGTTGGGTAGAGTTGGTCATCAATGGATATTACATGCTTAATGAGAACATTGCTGCTTTGAACTTAAAGATGGTAATTAAATATTAAGAGAATAATTAGATTCTCTCTTGGTTGCATTTATCATTATCCACCACTTGAGTGATATACATGGTGTTTTCCACATATCAACCCATAACAGTATGCCAGTAAGATCTTGCTGTATGCTGAGGTGGAATGAATAATTTTCCAAGGAGTTGCAAGTAGAAACCAACATTGTGTAATCATGTAAATACTATCGCAAACATTCGCTGCTCCTTCAGTATGATGGAAGGAATGTTGCTGATGGAGCCATTGAAGTCAGTTACGCCAAGGAGAATACCCTAAGAATTTCTACAGTGATGTGTTTGCATTGTCAGTCATTGTCACTCTCAGTCTTTCATGCTATATACAATTCCAACTACTGATTTTTTTTCCCCTTGATGTCCATTGACATTAGTTTTACCAGGGCTCTGTGATACCACTCTTGGTCAAAAGCTACCTTTACAGTATGTCAAGAGCAGATTGTGTCATGTCATCACTAGAAAGCAAATTCTGGGACCACATTTGAATTTTGTAATATGGTTGGAAGCTATATTTTCTTGATGTCTGAGTCTTATGGTGTAGCTGGCTAGAAAATGGCGTTTAATGATCCACTCACTGACCTTGACCACATTCGTGAGGCCATCAATCTTCTAATGCCAATGCATCAAGTTTCTCAGTGCTTAACAATTGTATCTCTTTATGGTAATTTTATATTGTATTGTGCATGTTTGAGGATGTTTTGTCTTATCCAGGATGAAGATTTTGACTAGCAGCATTAGGATGCACAGAAGTCGGGAGATCCAGACAGGTGAGAAAGTTGTAGAGATGAGTACTGCTGTACTATGTGTAGAATCTTTTGCTAAGCCTTCGGATAATATTACTCAGATGACAAAACTGATAGCTCCAAGGATAATTCTTAGCAAACTCCAGAGCCAAAAATATGGGATGACAAATGATGTAGACGCCCCTGGACTAATTGAATAGGTAAGTGTGGAAGCAAATGTGACAGTGAAGCAGAGGCATTTGGGATACGATGGCATGGTTGATCATGTCCGATGGACTAATGATCATGACAATAGCAATTCTGAAAGGGCAGTTACATCAGAAAACAGGAGAAAATGCCATCAGAAGCCTAAAGGCAATGTTTTTAAAATTTTAAGTATCTGAAACACTTCAATGAAGATAGTGGGTGAGTGCATCCGTGTTGAATTAGTACTACCTACACCTTGTGAGGAGTACACCATTGTTCTGATACAAGCTTCATGAGTCAAATTCAACCTGAATTTGACTCATCATCAAACAAAAACCTTCAGCCATATTTGTCCAATATTGTCACATCATTTTCTAGACCAACCTGATGTCACTCATTTTTTAAAACTTCCTCAAAATTCCAAATGTTTTGCAAATATTGTAATTTCCCGTTTCCTAATGTTTTCCTCCTTATAAAAGGGACCATATATACATCAGATCTGGCTTTATTATAATACTACTGAATTGTAATTTTAAAAGGAACAATGCTGGCACTCACTATTCCAACATTTAACCTGTTTTTTACCCCGTCAGATACATTTCAGGCAGTGCCTTGGGCCTCTGCCTCAGGGAATCGGAGACCTCAATGGAATTCAAAGGTCAAGGTCTGGTGATTTAACATAGATCCCAAGATGACTTTAAAACCATGTTTTCTGTCTGCCACCTGGTGATAGCTCTGCAGGGAATACTGAGTGTTAGAGAAGTGTGAAGTCCAAAAACAATTGAGAAACTAGATTTCCTGGCAGTAGCAGGAACAAGTAATAAGCAGTTGTCTTGACTAGAATTTCCCTCCATCATGATCACATGTGGCATACCATCACTAACCCACTCATAGGGACCAATTCTGCGTGCACTTGGCTATAGACCACTGCATGACCAGTAGCCTTTCCACATTTCCTTTGATCTTGAAGCCTATGAGGTAAAATTACATGCCGATCAGCTTCAGGCTCATTTTTCAATAGTTTGTTCTATATATTTGTAATTTTTATTGCAATTCTGAAGCAATTGCTACCTCAGAGTTTTTACCAGATGTGAGAATATTCCTGCGCTGCACAAATTTTTTACTTCTATCCCTCTTTGTGATCCCTCTCCCTTAGTTCAGTTATATTCAGCATTTAAAACTGTTTAATCAATATACAATAATACTAACTTTGAGAATCAGTTTTTTTTAATATTGCAATTGCACATATTATATAAATTAAATACTAAAACATTAATACTCACTTTTATCTCTTGGTAACATAAAGTAGTTTTTGTTCACTGCTCGTAATTGACAACTGGCAGCCATGCAGAGCACATAATTTATTAACATCTTAGAATATTAATCATATTAATTCATTAACCTGAGAGATAAGGATAATAGCAGTTTCGATATAAAATGTTTGCAATTATTTCAGAAGAGTATCAATTCAAACCTTGCTGTAAATCTATACTTAGTATTATGACTTTTTAAAATTAATACTAATTACACCAAATAATTAATTGTGAATTATGCACACATATTCCATGTTCAGTTACCTCATACTTTAGACACTTGAGCTTAAAATTATATTTATAGTAGCTTTTGGCATAAACTCAAATTTACCTCACACCCTATAGTTTCTTAACTAAATACAGACCTAGCTTTACTATACATTTTCTGTAATACAAGGCAGAGTTTGGAACATATGTAATCTCTATAACTTCACAAACGTTAAATTACATGTATCTTGGTTTTAACTGAAATTAATATAAACATTCTTTTTCCACATCTGTCCTCACTTCCTATGCAAGTTAGTTTGACCTTTTGATTGCACATTTGAAAAATAGAACAAAGATAAAAGCACAATAATTATAATAACATTATTTATAGAGCACTTTTCATACTGATGATGTCGTTCAAAGTGTTTTACGCTGGGGTGAAGTGCAAACTTGAAAATGAAATTAAAAATAAAAATAAAAATAAATGAGAAAATAAAAGACAAAAGGATGTTAGTTAAAGATAAGATTAAATAAATATGTTTTGAACTGGCATTTAAAAGTTTCACTGATTCTGCATTCCTTTGGTTTTAGGTATTGAGTTCCATAGTTTAGGGACAATAGTTCATAAAAGTTGACTTGCCAATTATTTTTTGAAGGAGATTTTTGAAATTTAAGAGACTAGCGGAAGAAGAACTGAGAGCTCGAGTAATATAAAACAAAAACAATTCTGTGATTTACTCTGGTCCCAGACAATAAAAAGCTTTAAAAACAAGTAAGAGAACTTTAAAATAAATTCTATAAGTTACAGTAAGCCAATGCAGAACAGCTTGTATGGGAGCGATATGTTAGTTCATTCTTTTTTAGTCAAAAGTCTAGCAGCAGCTTTTTTATAGAGTTGAAGTTTGTCTTTAGATTGCTTTGGAAGGCCAGTAAAATTGCACTGAAGTAATCTAGTCTGTTCGATATAAAGGCGTGAATTAGTTTTTCAGCATCATTATGTGACAGAAAAGGATGTACCTTTGCAATATTTCTGAAGAGCAGAAATGCTACTCTGGTTGCTTTCTTTATGTGGGATATAAGATTCAAATCTGAATCAAGGATAACACCAAGGCTAGTTATTCCAAAGGTCGAAGAAGATAGTGTTATCATTATCATGCTCAAATGAGATATGCAATTGAGTGTTATCTGCATGACCCTGGAATTCAAGTTGATGCTTTCAAATGATGTTTCCTAACGAGAGCATGTATAAGGAGAAGAGATTGGGACCAAGATAGCTTCCCTGAGCATCACCAAAATGTAAATTGTGCCTCCTCGAAAACTTGTCTCCAATACATCAAAAACATTTCTTTCTAAGATATATAATCAAAACCAATCAAGGACACTACCAGGGAGGCCAACCCAGTTCTCAAGAAAAGCTAAGAGAATGTTGTGGTCAAATTGTGTCAAAGACAACACTTAGATCTAGAAAAATTTGAACTGAGACTCTGTTGACATTAGTACAGAGCCTAAGCTTACTGGTG
Source organism: Hypanus sabinus (assembly GCF_030144855.1). Taxonomy (NCBI): domain Eukaryota; kingdom Metazoa; phylum Chordata; class Chondrichthyes; order Myliobatiformes; family Dasyatidae; genus Hypanus; species Hypanus sabinus. The sequence goes on along the minus strand of NC_082719.1, from coordinate 61,168,590 downwards.
ATTTTGGTAATGATCACCTCTGTGCTGTGGTTTGCTCTAAAACCTAACTGAATCTCTTTTAGAATATGGTTCTCATTCAGAAAGTTGTTGAGTTGATTGAAAATTACTTTCTCAAGAATCTTGCCTTGTAGTCAGCTAGTACCTCACTATCAGGGTTTGGCTTTTTAAGTAGGGGTTTATCAGCTGCAGTTCTGAAGGCATCTGGAGAAACTCCACTTTCAAGGAATGTGTTAATCATTTTCCTAACAGAATTGAAAACACTATCAAAAACCCTTAAAAAGTGTGGTAGGGACAGGGTCAAGGCAGCAAGTAAATGGTAGATTCTCTGTTACAATCTTATAGAATTCTAAATCAGAAATACTTGCGATTTTGACATGAAGAGGTTGGCTGTAGAGTATCTGCAGCTATATCTTCCCTAATGGAAATCATTTTATTGATAAAAAATTATTGCAAATTCCTCACATTTTGTGCCACATGCTTGACTGAGGACACGACAGGTTGTGGCAGGGTTCAACAATCAGTTTATATTGAGAACAATATTCTGGAATAGCCGATATTCTCTGTAATAATCTTAAAAAATGGGCTCATCTTGCAGCGTATTGCATTTTATTCATTTTGAAATAAAGAAAGCACTGGCATGCTCAGAGATTGTACAACTTTGTTAAAAACTGACCATTATTTTTTTTGCTGAAAATATTTATAAAATCCCATTCTTAATGAAAGGTGTATCCCAGAATATTTTGTCAGAATTTTCTGGGATTCTGCTGAACTGCTACCACGGGAGGAAAAATGTATATGATAAATTGTGGAATGTCAAAAATCCCAGTCATAGTTCCCTATTTCCTAACGTATGCTGGCCTTTATAGCGAGACCAAAGAATAAAGTGGAGAGCTAGAACTATCATTGCTGTGACAGTTCTTCGCTTTAGGAAGTGCATGGAAGGAATATAATACAGATTTACTGGAATGGTACCTACTTTCCAGGAGTTACATAAGTTAACCACTACAAGAAATTGATACAGATTTGAAAGGCTGAAAGGACTCCTGAATGACAATAATTCTGTAATTCAATGGTTTTACACATTGTGTCTGGGTTTGTTTTGTAACGATTCATTTATGAGATACGGACATCACTAGCCGAGCTAACATTTATTTGTTCATGCTTATTTTGTAATTTTATCTGTATATTTTGTGGAATCTGGTGGCTTGAAAGAGATTTGATCAATGTTTTCATGATATTAAGTGGAATTAAAAGCATTAAGTGTTAATTATTTTCAATCACAGGGGTTTATTTATCTACAGGCATTTATTAAAATTAAGAATCATGCATGCCAATGTACAATTTACATTTTTCTGGCACTCATGAACATGAGCTCATTACCATCTTTTGCATTATATTTTTATGGTATTAAATTCTATGTCATGCACTGTACTGCTGCCATAAAATAGCAATTTCCACATCATAATAAACCTGATTCTGATTCTCATTTTATACTGCAAACAGTGTCAGAATTTACTTGAAAATGGTTTTTCCTTGCAATGCAAGTGAGGTAGACAGAATGACACTTAAGAGATAGCATAGAATAGAGCTGAGTGTTATCAGAAATACATGTTACTATTGCTGAGGGGAAATATGGAGGGCAAGAAGTATATGGTGGAGGGTCAAAAATGGATTCTTAGAAGGCCAGAGTTAATGGCCTGGACTGCAGCAAAGCAAGCCCCACTGATTTACTAGTTAATTATAAAAAAAAAACAAATTAGCATGTTCCCACCTACCTAGTAGGTACTTGGGAAGCTTTGGCAGAGTCCATGAGTCACCTGCCCCAATTTTGACTCTGGTTTTTGATTCCTTTGGATCAATACTATAGTTACTAAGTGAAACATATTTAAAAATACCTAACATTGCATAAGTAGTCATCATAAATTCAATTTCTCAATCAAGACAACAACCACTAAATGACCAGAGATGCCATCACAGAAATATAACTAATACACTTGCTCTAACTTAAAAGATCTGTATTGTCTTGTCCAATATCTTTTTTGATAGAAACTGACAGCTATTGGCTCTGAAGAATTCAGGCACTATCCAATTTCTTTGTGATCATTACAAAAGCAGATTTAAACAACATGCTCTTTCCAGTGGTTCAGAGAGAGATTTGAAAAGTGCATCCGCAGAACTATCATTATTGTTCCTGTATCAGCCACTTATAGCTGTCATTTTCTGTTTTAACTTTGCATTTCTCTTCACAAGATAAGGAAGGCCACTTAAATATCAATTTGGAACAAAACCAACTTAAAAGAGCATAAATGCCAAATTTTCAAGGTGTCTGGACATACATTTTATCTTTAGTTCAGGTTTGTTATTGTTGTACAAAGACTATAGTGAAAAGCTTGTCTTGCATACTTCATACAGATCAAATTATTACATAGTGCATTGAGCTAGAATAGGTAAAACAACGACAATGTGGAAGAAAATGTAAAAGCTACTGAAAAAGTGCAGTGGAAGAAAATGTTCATTTTGAAGTAGATTATGAGGCCAAGATTCCATCTTATCATACAAATGGTCCATTCAAGAATTTAACAGTGCGCCTGGTGAAATATACGATAGCAATTTCTGAAGCAGGTGAATTCTATCCAAGCTACAAGCCAACTAATACAAACAAAATAGATAATCTATGGCATTGGACAATGTGGTTGCTGTGACACGTTTTGTGTTTTAATATCAACTACTTGTGTTTGTGTAGCATCCTTATCAATACAAAACATCCAAGAAAGTTCAAGAAGAACAATGAAATTTCAAAGCAAGTGACCAAAACTGTAGTCAATGATAGTTGCAAGGTAATCTTAAAGTGGGAGAGAAAGGTAGAAGGACACAGTATAATGCTAAGAGAGTAAATTCTGGAAAATAGGGCCTTGGTAGATGAAAGCATGGTCATCAATGGTGAAACAACTGATTTCAGGGATGTTAGACAGAACTGGAAAATGTGGATGCAGAGCTTTGAGGATATTACATTTGAAGAAAATTAGAAATATAGGGAATGATATAGGCTTAGATGTGGTTAAAATCTCAAATTTAAAATAGAGGTGTAACATAACTAGACTTAAAGGTAGAACAAGAAGCTCAGAAGGACAGGATGTGATTTTGAGTGAGTTGGGGCATAAGAGTTAAGTTTTAAAATTAAAGAAGAGTGGAATGCAGAAGGATGGGTAGAGTATGTTTGAAAGAACAAGCTTGGTAAAAAAGACAAGTATATATATTTTGGTCACAGGTGAAATAAGTGCGGTTAGCTTTTACAGACATAAAAGTAAATAGCTTTAAGACTTGCACAAATATATAGTGTACAGCTCATCTCACAGTCAAACACCAAAGCTGTGTCAAGAAGGTTAGAGCTTAAAGGATTCAAGGTGTTTTGGTAGAATCTGCCTAAAATTTGTTTAGTGATAGGAAGCAGACAGTAGTGGTTGAGGGGTGTTTTTTGGACTGGAAGTCTGCATGACGGGGATCAGTGTTGACACCATTAATGTTTGTCACATCTTTTAGGCCAGTTAGAAGAGTGGGCTGAACGATGGCAGATGGAGTTTAATGCTGATAAGTGTGAGGTGCTACATTTTGGTCAGAATAATCCAAATAGGACATACATGGTAAATGGTAGGGCATTGAAGAATGCAGTAGAACAGAGTGATCTAGGAATAATGGTGCATAGTTCGCTGAAGGTAGAATCTCATGTGGATAGGGTGGTGAAGAAAGCTTTTGGTGTGCTGGCCTTTATAAATCAAAGCATTGAGTATAGGAGTTGGGATGTAATGTTAAAATTGTACAAGGCATTGGTAAGGCCGAATTTGGAGCATTGTGTACAGTTCTGGTCACTGAATTATAGGAAAGTTAGGAATTATAGGAATTATAACAAAATAGAGAGTACAGAGAAGATTTACTAGAATGTGAACTGTGTTTCAACTAAGTTACAGGGAAAGGTTGAACAAGTTAGTATTTTATTCTTTGGAGCGTAGAAGGTTGAGGGGGGACTTGATAGAGGTATTTAAAATTATGAGGGGGATAGATAGAGTTGATGTGGATAGGCTTTTTCCATTGAGAGTAGGGGAGATTCAAACAAGAGGACATAAGTTGAGAGTTAGGGGGCAGAAGTTTAAGGGTAACACGAGGGGGAATTTCCTTACTCAGAGAGTGGTAGCTGTGTGGAACGAGCTTCCAGTAGAAGTGGTAGAGGCAGGTTCGGTATTGTCATTTAAAGTAAAATGGGATAGGTATATGGACAGGAAAGGAATGGAGGGTTATGGGCAGAGTGCAGGTCGGTGGGACTAGGTGAGAGTAAGCATTTGACGCGGACTAGAAGGGCCGAGATGGCCTGTTTCCGTGCTGTAATTGTTAAATGGTTATATGGTCTTGCTTTGAAATGAAGGTGGACTGATTAGGAAGCGACTAATTACTCAAACATTGACGGATTAGTAGATAGAAAAGTTGCTTATGAAAATCTACAGGGGGCAGAGATCTGTTGGAAAGTTGGGCAGAACAGTGGTAGATGGAATTTAATCCAGAGAAGTGTGAGTTAATGCATTTTAAGATGTCAAATACTAATAAGGTGTATACAGTAAATGATAGAGTCCTCAAGAGTGCTGATGCATTGGGGGACATTGTGGTGTAAATTCCTTGCTCACTGAACATAGTGACGCATGTGGATAGGGTAATGAAGGTATTCAGCATGTGTACCCTCATTGGCTGAGGTCACGTTATACTTGCAGAAAACATTAGATTATTGTGTACATCTCTGGTTATCACTCTACAGAAAGGAGATGGTAGATTCAGAAAGATTGCAGAAGAACTTCACCAGGATGTTGCTTTGAATGGAAGGTTTTAATAAATGGAGAAATCAGATTGGCTGGGTTTATTCTCGATTGGCAAGAGACAGTGGCCTTATAAATGTTTATAAGATTATTAGGAACACATTGAGGGATGAACATAGGTTTTTTTCCTGAGGGCAGGAGAGTCTAAAGCTAGAAGCCATAAGTTTCAGGTGAGGAGGAGAAATTTAAAGGAGATCTGAGGGCATGTTTTTCATCACAGCATGTGAAGGTTTTGGACAAACTGCCAGAAGATGTAATAGAGGCAGATACAATTACAATGTTTAAAACATTGGACAGGTATTTGGGTAGTAAAGGATATGGACCTAATTCAGTCAAACAGAATTAGTGTAGATAGGCATATCATTTTGAATAGACTCATCTGTGTATACAACTCTTTCATTCAATATAGAATAGTATTGGTTACTATGTTGAATACACTTCCAAACTACTCAGTTGGCTGCTAAATGCTTCAGGAAATGTTGAGATGATGAAAAGTCTTGTCCACTTGTTTTTCCTGTCTTCTTAGATCCTTTTCAATTGGCTCAGATTGATGAGTGGAAAAACACTTAATGGCTAAAATACAAGTGGAACCTTAAGACTGAATATAATTTTAAAAAACAAATAGAATACCTTGAGAAGTATACCTGCAATCCTTAAAAGCTGCAAAATTGTTTTAGCTTTCCACATAAACACATTGAAACTCCAGTTACATCCAACCTTTCTGTTTCTCATTATTAGAATTTTATTTAAAATTAATCAGTTATTTCATTTTCCTTCTTTTTCTGGGATTAAAGTGATAGATATACAATTCAAAACGCAACAGCTGAGACCTGAGCTCTGCAAATTGTTACATAAACAGATATGTACTGAAAACTGTAAATTTGTCGACAGAAGTTTTGTCACGTTGTGGTGAACTGCATATACCTGCATGCCCCCCCCCTGCTGACTGCTCCTGTGGCTCCTCCCACAGACCCCGGTATAAAGGCAATTGAGGCCTAAGCCGGCCCTCAGTCTCCAGGATGTAGTATGGTGGTCAACTGCTGCTTGTTCTTTCTTCCAGTCAATAAAAGCCAATATCTCGACTTCACGTCTCAGAGAGAGTTATTGATGGTGCATCACATGTACAAAGATATTTTGCAGAAAAAAATGCTATAGAAAGATCAGGAAGCATAGGGAAGCACAGCTGATTAGCATATACAATACCTAGAGTATACACTAATCCATAAATAAAGAAGCCTTAATAATTTAGCACCAAGAGTTGAAGCCTGGAGAAATCTTTTAAACTACATGTTAAAAGTTTCAGTTGTTAAACAAAACATTTGCTACATCCAGACAGTTTGCTTTTGCTCTTACCTGGTTAATTCAAACATTGCAGCGGAAAAGTGCTTGCTCAAATAAATGTCTTTTATTTCAATAGAAGATAAGATTTTAGCTGGAAAAGCTGATTGTCACAATATCATTCTGAGTCTTCCCCAACCAGAAACCCCAGTTGAACCATAAGAGCCACACTCTGATAAGGGCCAGATCAGTGGCACTCAGGGCTGGTGACCAAGTAAAATACTAGAGGTCTAATTACAATCTCCAAAAAACCATCTCATGTTTGCAGTGGCGCTTCCAGACCAACCATGAATCAATGAAGGATTTTTGACAGCAGTCAAGGAAGAAAGAGTTTGAATGCTAACACCTCCTAGAAGGAGAAACCAAATGACATAGTTGACAACAAAGCTTCACTCCCAGAAGAGCCATTTATGCTCTCCTAGACCATGAAAACACGGAGGCATCTTACGAATTCCCACAGCCCCCAATGATCCAGTGTGATGCACTACCAATAACTCCAAAAAACTGGAATTAGAGTAAATACTGAAAGGCTTTAATTAGCACTAAAATGGAGCACATCCATGCTGGATGACTGTGGGAGGAGCAGAGACACAATCACCTTTATCCAGGGGTCTGTGGGAGGAACCAGAGGAGCAGTCAGCAGAGGGGCGTGTCCAGACAGATATACATAGTTTATCATTTCACCCCTCCATTTTAAAAAGAGAGTCCCACGGGGTGAAGTGACTGACAATATTTAAGACAAGTATATTTACTGGTTAAGTCTATCAGGCGGTCAAGTCCCTCGCTGCGATCTATGTAGCACCGGCTGTGATTGCACCGGTGACGGTGGTTGTGCTGGCACCGGCCTGACTTGAGGTGCCAGCCCGTTAGGTGTCAGTAATCCCTCGTGCATGTGCATCGAGCCCGGTATGGGAGTGTCGTGAGGTGTCTGTGTAGGGCTTGGCATGCGTGGTGTCTTGTGGGTAGATATATCGGTGGGTATGGGGTTCATCGTCACAATGGAGTGTTTGGGGTAGGGGTCTTGTGCTCCTGCAAGTGTCAGGTCGCGGACGGAGATCGTGTCCTCCCGCCCATCGGGTAAGACCACGTAGGTATACTGGGGGTTCACATGAAGTAGGTGAACCCTCTCGACCTTCGGGGAGTATTTATTGCTCCTCGCTTGTTTCCGGAGCAGCACTGGCCCCAGGGATGTCAGCCAAGCCGGTAGGGTGGTCCCAGTGGCAGACTTCCTGGGAAAAGAAAAGAGTTGCTCATGAGGGGTGGCATTGGTGGACGTGCATAACAGGGAGTGAATGGAGTGGAGTGCCTCGGGGAGGACCTCCTGCCAGCGAGAGACCAGCAATCCCTTTGACCTAAGGGCTAAGAGTGTGGCCTTCCACACCATGGCATTCTTCCTCTCCACCTGTCCATTCCCCCAGGAATTACACCTCGTGGTCCTACTAGTTGCAATACCCCTAGCCAGCAGGTATTGGTGCAGCTCATCACTTATAAATGAGGATCCTCTGTCACTGTGGATATAGCATGGGTATCTGAACAGAGTGAAGAGCTTGCGCAGGGCCTTTATGACTGACAAGGCAGGGGATGGCAAAGGGGAACCGTGAGTACTCATCGATTACGTTAAGGAAGTACACACTGCGGTCGGTGGAGGGAAGGGGGCCCTTAAAGTCAACACTCAGTCGCTCAAAGGGGCGGGTGGCCTTGATAAATTGTGCCTTTTCAGGATGGTAGAAGTGCGGTTTGCACTCTGCGCAGTCTTGACAGTCCCTGGTCATCGTCCTGATCTCCTCATGGGAGTAAGGCAGGTTCCAGACTTTCACGAAATGGAAAAGCTAGGTGACCCTGGGTGGCAAAGATCTGCATGGAGGGCGTATAGCCGGTCGAGCGGTGCGCTGGCACACGTTCCCCGGGATAGGGCATCGGAGGGCTCATTGAGCTTTCCAGACTGGTACAGGATGTCATAGTTGTAGGTGGAGAGTTTGATTTTCCACCGCAAAATTTTATCATTTTTGATTTTGCCACACTGTTGGTTGCTGAACATGAACGCAACTGAGCGCTGGTCGGTCAGCAAGGTGAACCTTCTGCCGGCGAGATAGTGCCTCCAGTGCCTAATAGCTTCCACTATGGCCTGGGCTTCTTTCTCCACCGCGGAGTGCTGAATTTCAGGGCCTTGAAGGGTACGAGAGAAGAATGCTACTGGCCTGCCTTCCTGATTGAGGGTAGCAGCCAGCACGAAGTCGGAGGCATCACTCTCTACTTGGAAGGGAATGGTCTCGTCCACCGCATGCATCGTTGCTTTGACAATGTCCCCTTTAATGTGGCTGAAGGCCTCACGAGTCTCGGCTGAGAGGGGAAATGTGGTGGACTTGACCAGGGGGTGGGGCTTGTCTGCGTAGTGAGGGACCCATTGGGAGTAATAGGAAAAGAAGCCCAGGCACCGTTTGAGGGCTCTGAGAGTGGTGGGAAGAGGGAGTTCCAACAGGGGGAGCATACGGTCGGAGTCAGGGCCAATGACTCCGTTCTCCACGACATACCCAAGGATAGCAAGTCGGGTGGTTCCGAACACACACTAGTCCCTGCTATAGGTAAGGTTAAGAGCTTTGGCCGCTTGGAAAAATTTTTGCAGGTTGTTGTCGTGATCCTGCCGGTTTGTGACCGCAGATGGTGATGTTATCCAGATAAGGGAACGTGGCCTTCAGTTGGCACTGGTCCACCATCTAGTCCATTTCCCTCTGGAAGACAGAGACACCATTCGTGACACGGAAGGGGACGCGCAGGAAGTGATAGAGCCTGCCGTCTCCCTCGAAGGTAGTGTAGGGGCAGTCCTCTGTGCAGATGGGGAGCTGATGGTAAGCGGATTTTAGGTCTATTGTCAAGTACACCTTGTACTGAGCTATCTGATTGACCATATCCGCGATGCGGGGTAGGGGGTACGCGTCAAGCTGCGTAAACCTATTGATGGTCTGGCTATAGTCCATGACCATCCTATTTTTCTCCCCATTCCGAACAATGACCACCCGGGCCCTCCAAGGACTTGTGCTTGGCTCAATGATCCCCTCCCTGAGCAGCCGCTGCACCTCCGACTGAATGAAGGCCCTGCCCCCCACGCTATACCTCCTGCTTTTAGTTGCCACAGGCTTACAGTCAGGGGTCAGGTTGGCGAACAGCGGTGGGGGAGGGATCTTGAGGGTGGAGAGGCCACAAATGGTGTCCGTAGTGCAGCTGTTGGCATGGTGCTGGGTGGGATGTGCGGATCGGTGTGTGTGTGTGGTCAGTAGCGGGGTATATGACGAAGTCCCACAGAACTGGGGATTTCTGACAGTGATTGGTAGGAGGGGCCCATCATACTCCATTGTCACACTTTTCAGGTGGCTCTGGAAGTCAAGCCCCAATAGCACAGGGGCACACAGTTGAGGCATGACCAGTAGCGCAAAGACCCGATATTCTGTGCCCTGCACCACTAGTGTCACTACACAACCCCCCCCAGATGTCTATTATATGTAACCCAGAAGCCATGGTGAACCTCTGGCTTACCAGCTGTGTCACAAGACTGCAGCGTTGCACCACGTCCGGGTGGATAAAGCTCTCCGTGCTGCTCGTGTCAAACAGGCAGCTTGTCCTGCGCTCCTCCACCAGGATGTCCATCTTTGTCCTTGTGAGCTGGTGGGGAGGTCTTTGGTCAAGGGTCACGGAGGCCAGAGTTGAATCGCAGTTTTGGTCCAGCGCAGTGGGGTGCCCGTTAACACCCGTGGGTCGTAGGCAGTGCGAGGAGGCACCGACCAAGATGGCTGCCCCCATGCCTCGCACGCGGTGGCGGGCAGCCAAGATGGCGACGGCCAAGGTGGCGTACATCCATGCCTCACACGCGGCACTGCTTGATCCCACTCGCGGTTTGGACTTACAGGCCTTGGCAAAGTGGCCCTTCTTTCTGCAACTGGAGCAGGTAGCTTCTCGGGCCAGACAGCGTTTTCGGGAGAGCTTCTCGAGTCCGCAGAAGTAATTCTTCGCAGACTTGCGACTGGCAGCAGCCGTGGTCGATACACTGGCGGGTTGCGGGGTCTGCGGTGTCCATGAGGCCGTCGGGAGATTGCGTGCCTGGAGAGCGTCAGAGTTGTGCAGAGCGGCCTCCAGCGTGTTGGCCAACTCAATCGCCGAATGTAAGGTAAAATCGACATGTTCCAGCAGCCGCTGGCGTACACGAGACAAAGTCATCTCTTACTAGGATCTCCGCATGCTGTCCGGCCATCAGCTTCTGGCAGTCGTAGGCCCGCACGAGTGTTTGTAGGGCCTGGACAAACTCAGCGCTCGACTCTCCTGCCCACTGCTGCCGCGTCACTAACTGATGTCTTGCATAGACGGTGTTTACTGGCTGCAGGTATTGTCTTCTGAGGGCACTCATCGCGCCATCGTAATTCGGCAGGTCTCTAATCATCGAGTAGACCTGTGGACTGACACTGGAGAGGAGAACTCAGTGCTTCAGGGCGGACAAGGTCACTTCAATCTCCTCCAGGTCTGATTCGAACCAGGCTAGCCAGAGTTCGAAAGCATTGCTGGCCTCAGGTGTTTGCGGGTCGATGTCGGGTCTCAAAATGCGCTCCATGCTTTAAAATTACTGCTAATAAAATTGATGTACTATCAATAACTCCAAAAGTCTGGAAGTAGAGTAAATACTGAAAGGCTTTAATTAGCAGTAAAATGGATCTACGTCCATGCTGGATTACTGTGGGGGGAGCAGAGGCACAATCGCCTTTATCCAGGGGTCTGTGGGAGGAGCCACAGGAGCAGTCAGTGATTTCAGTCTCTGAGGCTGACCTGAGAGCATCCTCCATGAAGCTGAACAGACAGAAAGGATCTGGCCCAGGCGGGGTACCTGACTGAGTACTGAAGACCTGTGTTGATCAACTGGCTAAGTGTTCACTGAGATCTTTAACTGCTCGCTTTGGCAGTCAAATGCTTCAAGCAGGCTTCAATTATAACGGTGCCTAAGAAGAACGGGGTAACCTGCCTCAATGACTTTCATCCAGTAGCACTTACATCCATAGTGATGAAGTACTTTGAGAGGATGGTGATTAAGCATATTAATTCCTGCCTGAGAATTAACTTGGACCTGCTCCAATTGCTTACTGTCACAGAAGGTTAACAATAGATGCCATGTCATTGAGCCTGGAACACTTGGACAGTGACAATGTATACATCAGGATGATCTTCATTGACTACAGTTTGGCATTCAATACTATCAATCTCTCAAAACTGATCAATAGGCTTACAGACATTGGCCTCAATATCACCTTGTGCGACAAGATCCTCAATTTCTTACCAGCAGACTGCAGTTGGTTCAGGTTGACAACAATATCTCCTCCATAATCTCCATCAGCACAATTGCACTACACGGGTATGAGAGTCCCCTGCTCAACTCACTTTATACTTATGACCGTGAAGCTAAGCACAGCCCCAATGCCAAATTCAAGTAATTGACACTACCACTGCCTTTGGTTGAATCTAGGGTGGTGACAGATCAGCATATTGGGAGATTGAATATCTGGCTGAGTGGTACCACAACAACCTCTCACTCAATGTCAGCAAGACAAAGGAATTGGTGATAGTCTTCAGGAGGAGGAAACAGGAGATCCATGACCCAGAGCTTATTGGGGGAATCAGGTGAAGAGGGTCAGCAACTTTAAATTCATCAGCGTTATCATTTCAGAGGATGTGGACTATGAGTACCCAGCATATGAGCACAATAATGAAGACAGCATGGCAGTGTGTCTACTTCCTTAGGAGTTTGCAAAGCTTTGACATGACATCCAAAACTTTGACAAACTTTTGTAGATGTGTAGTGGAGAATATATTGACTGGTTGAATAATGGTCTGGTATGGAAACACCAAAACCCCTGAATGAAAAAGCCTACAGAAAGTGCTGGATATGGCCCAGTTCATCACAGGTGAAGTCCTCCTCACCACTGGACACATCTACACAGAACACTGCCACAGTATCCATAATCAAGGCCCCACCATCCAGGCCATGTTGTCTTCTTGCTGCTGCCATCAGGAAGAAAGTCCAGGAGCCTCAGGATGCACATCACATTCAGGCTCTTAAATCAGAGGAGATAACTTTATTCAACTTCACTCGCCTCATCTCTGAACTGTTCCCACAACCAATGGACTCACTTTCAAGGACTCTTCATGTCATGTGCTTGATATTTATTGCTTATTTATTATTATTATTATTTCTTTTGTATTTGTACAGTCTTGTCTGTCCTGTTGGAGTTGTCTTTCATTGATTCTATTCCGGTTTTTGTATTTACTGCAAATGCCCACAGGAAAGTGAATCTGAGGTTTGTATTTGGTGACATATATGTACGTTGATAGTAAATTAACTTTGAATTTTGAACTTTAATAATTAGATATTGGTGAAGCTAAAAGTAAACAAAGTTTTCTTAATAATTCTCCAAGATTTACAAAGTGCTGGTCACTACAAAAGGGAAAGAAATAAGTCCCAGGAAGTGGAAAATTTCAGTGGTAGGCTCCTCTTTGATTAGTTTCATGGTAATTTAATGAGAACTTGTTAAAAGTACTAACAAATTTTTTTTTGAATTTTAATGAACTCAAACTTGGAAGTACAACAGAAACCCTTGCCTGAAGAATGAGTTGATTCAGTCACTTCTCTAGTACTCAGCAGCTCTTGAAGTGGAAATATATCAACAACTAATACTTCTTTTTGTGTCATGAACATTTGTGCTGGGAAGAGTCCCAACAAGACAAAGTTCTTTCACATCTTGTTTCTTTACCAAGATCTGGAAAGAGTTAAATAACATTACAAGAATTTGCAAGAACTTACAGTATACCACAAATGAACAACCATAATCAGAAGACTAATTGATTAATTTCTGAAAATACTTTTTGTTATGAAATAGATTAATATCAGCTGATTATTGAAGAGTTTCCAACCAAAATTAATTACCAACTAATTCTATCTGGGATAGAAATGCGCCACATGGTGAGGGTCAATGAATACCGATAGTTCATGTCCTGAAATTGTACTGCACAGACGAGAAACAGAAATGGTGATTGAAGGGACTTCTTAGAAAATCTGTACTTGGTGTTTTAGACCTCTCCTAACCTTTTCCATACTGATTGCCTCTTTAATGTTATCTCTCTCTAACCCCTCTCATGGTTGTCACTAGTAAGTAAAATGATTTTAAGCAAAGGAATTGTTCTCAATAGTCTGCAGAGTGAAGGGTATTTGAATCTTGATAGCTTCTTGATTCTGTAGGTAATGTGATTTCAAAAACACAATGCAAGTTAGCCAGATTCATGGAAGATACTTGTCAAAACACAAATTAAATGAAATACCCTAAAACAACAGTGAATCAGAGATCAGGAGGGAGAGAAAGAGTGATTCATTTAGGTCAGCAGTGTGCATTATAAAGCAGTAGTTCATGGGAATTTTGGTGTTTGAGCAACAGCCAATCAAAGATCAGGAATCATTAGCAAATACAAATTTAAATTATACAGAGGCAATACAGTGGCTATTGTTGGAACAGACAGTATTAGAGTGGAAAATTTGAGTCTTTAGTTCTTTGAGGCTTCAGCGAGGAGAAGCTTAAGTGGGAGAATGTGAAAAGCTGTAGGTGGCTTCTTTTCAGTTTATTTATTGTTTCCTCAAGGTTGTTATAGCTGGGTGTGGCAATGGGGACAAGCTCACACTACCTACTAAATGCTCCCAATGTCGTGCACCTGAAATAGCCTTTGACAATCAAGTCCAGCTCTGGGTCTTCATGTGTGGCTTAGCTACTAAGCCCAGTGGAAATGTTTCTACGAACAGGAGAAGGGGCAAAGGTAGGTTACTGGTGCCTTAAAACCAGATGGGGCTCATCAGCCATGGTTGGCAGCTCACTGAGGAAAAGGAAAATTCTGATCTCAAGCTTCTGTAGCCTTGCAGCTATGTACACTCATGGGGAAGCCTTCAGGAGTCAATCCTGAGAGAAAATTCCAGAACTGGAATCCCAAAGGCAGTCCTCTGTTCAATCCTGTGAATCCTACCAAACTGGTTCAATCTCTGCCGTCCCTTTGGGTTCAACAGATGCTTGGAGAGGGGAAGCTTGCTATATGGGCAACAGCTTGCTCTCCATATTGTGTATCTAGACGGCTAGGACACAATATCCATGTTTAACCTCCACCGACGGAGTCCTCACTCATGAACTATTGTTCCCTTCTTTATAATTGCACAGTTGGAGCAGTAGGGACGCCAGGCAGCATAGTGGAATGCTCCAGTGTTTCTGGTGACTTCACCTGCATCCAGCTGTAGCTTCTAACACTCTGCATTGAGGAGCTGGATTGAGGAATGGATGATCATTCCGGAGGCTGAGGGGGGTATGACTGGACATACAGACAAGTAGCTACACCCAAGGTGCAGGTCACAGGAAACTGTGTGACAGTCAGAAGAGAGAAAGGAGTTAAACAGCCAGTGAAAAGTACCCCGGTGGCCATCCTCCTCAACAACAGGTGTATCACTTTGGCTACTGTTGGGAGGGTTGAAGAAGCAGAGGAAAGGTGCAGCAGTCAGGTTGCTGGCACTTAGACAGGCTCTGTGGCTCAGAAAGGAGGAGGCATGTTGTGATGATAGAGGATTTGTTACTTAAGGGACCGGACAAGAGTTTCTGTGGATAGGAACAAGATTCCAGGATGGTACGTTGCCTCCTGGCTGTCAGCATCTGGGACATCTTGGATTGGGTCCTCAGCATTCTTCAGGGGGAGGGTGAACAGCCACATTGGTATCAATGACATAGTTAGAAAGAGGGACAAGGTTCTGGAGTTCAGGAAGTTAGGTGCTAAGTTAAAGGATAGGACCTTCAGGGTTGTGATCACAGGATTGCTACCCCTGCCACATGCTAAAGAGGCCAGAAATGGGAAGTTCATACAGCTTAAATCGTGGCTAAGGATTTGGTGGTTGTTGGAGGGAGGGCTTCAGATTTTTGGATCATTGGGCTCTCTTGCAGGGAAGGTGGAACCTGTACAGAAGAGACAGTTTACAGCTACATTGGAGGTGGATTTATATCCCAATGGGAAGGTCTGCTAATATTGCATAGGGTGGGGGTTGGTTTAAACAAGTATTGCAGGGATTTGGGAACCAGACAACTAGAACAGGTAACAGAGTGATTCTGGAGACGGATGTTATTAAGACCTCAGGCCAAGTCAGGAAATAAAAGGTTGATCATGGTTGGATTAATGTTCTGAGTTGCGTATACTTCAATGCAGGAAGTGTTGTAGGAAAGGCAGATGAGCTGAGGAATATGATTTTGTAGCCCTTAGTGACACTTGGTTGCAGGAGGGGCAGCACTGACAGCTCAATATTCCTGAATTCCTTTGTTTTAGACGTGACAGAGCGGGAGGGATTAAATGGCTAGGGTTAGTATTATAAGTCGGGGAAAATGTCATGGCAGTGCTCTGTAGGACAGACTGGAGAGCTCATCTATGAGTGGAACTGAGGAATCAGGAAGGTATGACTATGTTAATGAGGTTATATTATAGACCTCATAACAGTCTGTGGGATTTAAAGGAACAAAATTGTAGAAAGGTCTCAGACTGTTGCTAGAAACATGTTGTGATAGTAGGTGACTTTTAACTCTCCACATAATGACTAGGATTCCCATATTGTAAAAGGATTAGATAGGATAGAGTTTGTCAAATGTGTTCAGGAAGGTTTCCTTAATCAGTACATAAAATCCCAATGAGAGAGTGCGCTGTACCTGATCTCATTTTAGGGAATGAGACAGGGCAGTTGACAGGAGTTTCTTTTGGAAAACACTTTGCATCATTATACATTAATTTCAAATTGAAAAGGATAGGTCATTTCCTTGGGATGAGATTATAAATTGGAGAGTTATTTAAATCATCTTTAGCGACAAGTGAGGTATTGGAGGACTGGAGAAAAGCTAATGTTATTCTGCTGTTAAAGAAAGGTTCCAAAAATAAACCTGGAGATTATAGATCTGTAAGTAGTGGGAAAGTTACTGGAAGGTAGTCTAAGAGACCAGATATATATTTTGATAGACAGGGACTGATTAAGGATAATTAGCATGGCCTTGTGCATGGTAAATCATGTCTAACCAACTTCATAGAGTATTTTGAGGATGTTACCAGAAAGTTGATGAAGGCAAGGCAGTGAATATTGTCCACATGGACTATGGAAAGGCATTTGACAAGGTCCCGCAGGGGAGGCTGATCATCAAGATTCAGTCGCATGACATTCAAGAATGTAAGACCATAAAATGTAGGAGCAGAATTAGGCCATTCAGCTCATCGAGTCTGCTCCGCCATTCCATGATGGCTGATCCAAGATCCCATTTAAACCTATACACCTGCCCCATCACCATATCCCTTGATGCCCCAACCAATCAGGAATCTATCAACCTCTGCTTTAAATATACCCAAGGACTTGGCCACCATGACAGTCTGTGGCACTACATTCCACTCTTTGGCTAAAAAAGTTCCTCCTTACTTCTGTTCTAAAAGGTCGCCCCTCATTCCTGAGGCTGTGCTCTCTAGTTCAAGATGAGGTAGTAAATTGGATTAGAGAAGCCAGAGTGTGGTGGTAGATGATTGCCCCTCTGACTGGAAGCCTGTAGCGAGTGGAGTGGAATAAGGATCTGCTGCTTGTCATCTATATTTAGATCTGGATGATAATGGGGTTAACTGGACCAGCATGTTTGCAAGTGACACCAAGATTGGTGGTAGAGTACAGCAAGGAAGACTACCAAAGTTTGCATCAGGACCTGGATCAGCTGGAAAAATGGGCTGAAAAATAGTAGATGGAATTTAAATGCATACAAGTGTGAGGGCTTGCACTTTGGGAGGACCAGCCATGGTAGAACTTACACATGAACACTAGGGCATTGATGAGTTTGGTCGAACAAAGGGATGTGGGTATACAGGTCCATAATTCAGTATATAGGGTTCCAAGTATATAGGGTTATAAAGAAAGCTTGTGGCACAATGGCCTTCATAAATTAATGCACTGAGGCCAGGAGCTGGGATGTTATGTGGAAATTGCATATGATTTTGGTGAGGCCTAATATGGATATTGTATGCAGTTTTTGGTCACCTACTTACAAGAAAGATGTAAATAAGATTGAAAGGGTGCAGAGAAAGTTTACAAGGATATTGCCAGTACTTGAAGATCAGAGCTATAGGAGAACATTGAACAGGCTTGGGCTTTATTCCCTAGAATGTACAATACTGAGGGGAGATTTGATAGAGGTATACAAGATTATGAGGGGTACAAATAGGGTAAATGCAAGCAGGTATTTCTACTGAGGTTGGCTGAGACTACAACTGGAGGGTGAAAGGTGAAACGTCCATGAGGAGAAACTTCTTCAATCAGAGGGTGGTGAGAGTGTGGACTAAGCTGCCTGTGCAAGTGGTGGATGCAATATAGGCTTCAACGTTTAAGAGAAGTTGGATAGATATATGGATTGGAGTGGTATGGAGGGCTATTATTTGGATGTAGGCTGATGGAATCTGGCAGTTTAAATGGTTCAGCATGGATGGGCTGAATGGCCTGTGTCTGTGCTGTACTTTATCTATGACTCTAGAACAATGGATAATTTTTGAAAGTGTAAATTGTCACCATAAACTAAACAAAGAAGGAACAGCACGAAACATCGAGAAAGATAAAATTATGTTTATTCTTCCTCAGTGAAATGGATCAAATTGATCTGGAAGAGAGTTGAATAAGTTTTTGAAATCTAGTAGGCTCACTTGCCTTCTCCCAATCATTTTAATCAGGGAAGTAAACAATGCGCAGCACTGTATTGCCTTGTGTGTCACAGATAACACCTTCATGTTCTTGATCCATAATGCTGTGCGTCAAATTAGGAGATTTGTACATTTTATCTCATGCAGCTCTGACATAGCGGATTAAACTGGAAGGTTTCTTTTTAATTAAAATGCAAGATAAAGGTCATAAATTAATTGCCTATAGTATAAGGCCAAATTCATTAATTTTGAAATTAATTCAGATATGGGTGCTTTATTGCGGGTGCTAATTAAATTGTACACGGCAAAGCATTAGCAGACCCTGGAAACTAGATGATGTATGATCATCTGTTCATCACAGTTCCTTACAACAATCCACACCAGGGTGTCCTTTATCATAGATGATTTGCAGGTCTGCTTAGAAAATTTGGGTTGATTAAATGTGGAGGAAATATACAAGAGAAGACTGAAAAAACTGATTTGTAGGTGGGAACATTTTATTTTATATTAATAGTGCTCCAGAGTAACCTTTGCTACATAAGTACCAATAAGAACCATGACTTTAACCTGAAGGGCAAGTGTGAGTTATAGAGGTAGAGACAACTATGCCCCTGATGAAATAGTTTTACTTTGGACCTCATATAGATTTCACAATGTTGATCCTTTCCTGAAGTCAGCAGGAACGTTTTGGAGTTCAACAGGAAGGAGTGGGGAAGAGCGCAGTGATCAACAAAAACATTTCCTGACTTATAGGGGAGCAAGAAGAGGGTTTACAAGAGGGTATTCTGAAGGATGGAGTAATTCGCAGGTAGAAGTATCCTTGTTAAGCTAGAAACTTATCAGGTTCTCATGACCCAAAACAATCCTAAAATTTGAAGAAATCATGTGCACTCCTTTCTTGAAATTTTGCAGTGGAGTGAATGTACTCCTGGACTTGTTTTTCATGAGGTCCCAATGGAGATAAAGGAAAACATATCAAAGTAGAAACCTTCTTCTGCCTTGTCCCTCTAGGAAATCAAAGATTTGAGATGCTATTGTTAGTTCCATTCTTTCCTGCTGGTAACTCTGCTACTGTACTTCATTTGTTTCCAGGTTAAATTAATAATAGCATTCAAATTATGCTATCCATTGGGAAAGAGTACAGTTATTAATAAGAACTGAAAGAAACACTTTCTGACCTGTCAAAGAGCAATGAAAGGGTTTGCAAGGAGTGTATACTGAATGCTAGAGAAATTCTGTGGTAGAATATCCTTGTTAATTCTGGTGGAGCAGACTCAATGGGCTAAATGGGTTAGTTCTGCGCCTATATCTTATGGTCTTATTGCACATACTTAAGGATGTATGAAGGTTCGAATATCCATAGTATATTTGGAAATGTGGGAGCCAAATTGATGAGGTTGAGAGATTATGTTCTGAGTGCACAACTTGTTGAGGAACCAGAGTGAGGTAACCTTTTCCTGTCATTGAGAACTCCTTTGTAATCTGTTATGCTGTGTAAATAGAATTAATATAGATGCCAAAATGATTCAATAAATTTAGAATAAAACTATACACTGACGTAAAGATTTGCTGAGGATTCTGCAGAAGTCATTAAACACATATCTATGTGCTGTAATGCAAGGACAGAAGCAAAGATTTTTAAGAGGAAATGAATTGGATGGATGAAAGAGAAGGATCCCTCTCATATGTATTTATGTCCAAAATCTTTGAGAGTACCAGAAACTTGATCCTAATCTAATTTGTCTGAATGATAATGGAAGCAAACCAGAGAGCCTGAAGTGTGCATTAACGCATCTATCAGTTGAAAATATTATATCTGTCAGGAATAAAGAAGACCACGTTCATCATCTGACAAGCATTGTTCCTCAGCGTACAACAGCCTAAAGTGGGGTGGAAGTGCCGACACCTACAACATTTACCGAAGGGGATCAGGAAATTACTTCTGACGCATGAACTCTGAAGGGTGCTATAAGCCGCTTCTAACTACGGATATACAGTTTGGTTGAAATTTTAATAATATTAAAAATATCACATATGGAGAAATAATTATTGATTTCCATCTATACACTTGGAAGTTATGACCCAACCAGCTAACTAATCACGAGGAAATCTGCAGATGCTGGAAATTCAAACAACACACACAAAATGCTGGTGGAACACAGCAGGCCAGGCAGCATCTATAGGGAGAAGTACAGTCGGCAATTAGCAATAAAAAGATCCAGAGCAGGCAGAAGACCAAAGCGGGGGTGTCCATGAAGAGGAGGGGGATTGAAGACAGAAGAAGGGGTCATCAGTGGGGGTAGGATAGTCCTTGCCGAAGAAGTAAGCTTGGAGACAGAGCCGGCGGAAGAAGAGTTCAGTGTCATGGCGTACGCGGAACTCACTGAGGTGTGGGCGCAGGGGGACAAAGGTGAGACCCTTACTGATGACAGAGCGCACTGCCTCAGAGGGTGAAATGTTGGAGGGGATGGAGAAGACCCGGCTCGGATGAGAGATGGGATCAGAGCGGGGAGGCAGGTTGGTAGTGTCAATGGAGGGAGGAGGGTTGGGGTGAGAGGAAGATGGAGTCTCTGAGGGCCCAGGAGCTGACAGTGGGATCTGAGGGAGATGGGATTGCAGAGTGGTGCTGGGGGAAGAGACGGGAGTTCTAATAGCAGCGTGAGAAGACCCGGCATGGAGTTCAAGGCTGGAGTTCCAGGACGAAGGAAATGTCTTCCTGGTTTAAAGAAAGGGGCTTTCCCTTCCTCCACCGTCAATTCTGCTCTCAAATGCATCTCTCCCATTTTGCACACATCTGCTCTCACCCCATCCTCCTGCCACCCCACTAGGGATAGGGTTCCTCTTGTCCTCACCTACCACCACCACCCTCCGTGTCCAACATATAATTCTTCGTAACTTCCGCCATCTCCAACGAGATCCCACCACCAAGTACATCTTTCCCTCCCCCCTTCTTTCTGCTTTCCGTAGGGATCGCTCCCTACATGACTCCCTTGTCCATTCGTCTCCCCCATCCCTTCCCACCGATCTCCCTCCTGGTACTTATCTTTGCAAGCAGAACAAGTGCTACACCTGCCCTTAAACTTAACTCCCTCACCACCATTCAGAGCCCCAGACTGTCCTTCCAGGTGAGGCGACATTTCACCTGTGAGTCGGCTGGTGTGGTATACTGCGTCCGGTGCTCCCGGTGTGGCCTTTTAAATATTGGTGAGACCTGACACAGACTGGGAGACCGTTTCGCTGACCACCTACACTCTGTTCGCCAGAGGAAGCAGGATCTCCCAGTGGCCACACATTTTAATTCCACGTCCCATTCCCATTCCGATATGTCTGTCCATGTCCTGCTCTACTGTTGAGATGAAGCCACACTCAAGCTAGAGGAACAACACCTCATATCCTGTCTGGATAGCCTCCAACCTGATGGCATGAACATTGATTTCTCTAACTTCAGTTAATGCCCCTCCTCCCCTTCTTAACCCAATCCCTATTTATTTGTTTGTTTGTTTATTTATTTATTTACTTTCTCTTTCCCTCTCTCAATACCTCCTTGCCTGTTCTCCACCTTCCTCTGGAGCTCCCCTCCCCCTTTCTTTCTTCCAAGGCCTATGATAGTAATCTGCCTTCTCCAGCCTTCTGGCCCTTTTGCCAATCAACTTCCCAGCTCTTAGCTTCACCCCTTCCCCTACTATCTTCTCCTATCACTTCAGGTCTCTCCCTCCGCCTCCCACTTTCAAATCTCTTACTATCTCTTTTTTCCATTAGTCCTGACGAAGGGTCTCGTCCCAAAACGTCGACTGTTATTCTCCCAGGTCAGGGTCAGCTGTCAGGGTTACCATCACCCCCAAATACGATACACAACCTTCTTCTCAGGAAGGCACTGAGTTGACCAGTGAAATTAATGAATGCACCTCAGATTTACGATCTTATAGCAGAACTAGAAAAAATTGGAAAGCAAACAATGCAGAGAAGGTGAATGGGTGGAGAGTCAAAGAAAATACTAATGACAGGCTTGAGCGACTGAATGACACAAGTAACCTTGATACCAACAGGGAGAGTGAAGGCATTTTTACCTTAGCTGATCTTTCTGGAATAAGTATAAATAGAGGGAGAATAGAGAGAGAAAATACTGGAACCATGAAATACGGATCACAGGATGGGAGGGAGGAAAGAGATTTCTTTTGCTGTTGTTGTTTTGTTGCTTGCTGTGTTCTGTATTATTCCTCTGGGCTATGTTGGCACTGGAATCTATGGAAACACCTGTAGACTGGTCCAGTACATCCTTAAGTTGAAATGGCTGTCAAAACACATTTCACTGCATAGTTCGATGTACAAGCGACAAATAAATGAACTTGAATCTAAGGAGATCTGAAGTAAAGAAGAAAGCTGGAAATTTTCCAACAACTCAAATCACATTTTTTTAGAAAGAATAATGTTTAACTCTTCTTATCTCTTTACAGGTGCTGTCTTACATGTTGAGCATTTCCTATATTTTCCCATTTTGCAGATTTCCAGCATCTGACGCATTTTGCATTTTAATTGCTTCAGCAATTTTAATAACTTTGCTACCTCTGGAGGAGGCTACAAAAGTAAGGAGCATCGAACTAATGGAAGACTTTGCAATCCAAAGAAGAATAATTCCAAACCAGGAATAAATGTAGAGCACAAGTACTGGATAAATGAAGCTCATTCTGATCCTGCTCCTACAGATTTTGTGGTGGGCCCTCACAGGTTCCAAAACTCAGAGACTTCAGACCAACCTCCCTCCACCTCTGCTCATATCAGAGGATATTGCACTACATAGACCAGCTAAGAAGGAAATGAAGAAGGTTTGCTGCTTCACTTGAATTTGACATAATGAATTTTAGCATTTTACATAATGTTGGATTTGTAGGTTTTAGTTCTTTGGATTCACACAATAAGAAGAAATAAAATGTTGATGCCGCGTTTTGCTCTGTGAGCTTGTTGAATAGCAAGTGGGCTTTTAGTAGTAACAGTTTGCAGGATGTGCTTTGTTGGTAGAAGCAAAGGGAAAAGGTTTGCAATCTTATCAAATGGGTTAATTCCCAGAAACAGACGAAGAAATGACTGCCCTTGCCAGAAATAAGCTCTGCTTCTCTAATGTTATGGCTGAGGTCTCATTACTTCTATATTCCAACCCCTTTGAAGTGATTAGTCAGCTTCCCATTTGCCTTCCCAATTACTTGCTGCACCTCTCTGCTACATTTCAGATTTCCATATGCTACAATTTTGACAATTTTTCTCTATTTAGATAATAATCTCCTTTATCAAATTTCCTTTTAAACTCTCCTTCACATTTTCAGATGTTATACTCAATTTGCCAGGTTTTGCACTCTTATTTAATCTATCACTGTCTGTGAACTGCAGCAACAAGCAACCTGCTGTAGGAACTCAGTGGTTCAAGCAGCATACATGTCAGGGTGGGGATGAATCTATGAGACAGTGGTGAGGAGGTGATGGGTCGTCCAAGGAGGAAGGAAGTATGATAGGCAAATCAAGCCAGGAAGAGATGGGGACGGGGTCGAGGTGGAGCTGAGAGACGGAAATGAACACAGGCGGATGACAGGTGAAGGTAGACAAAAACAGACAGATAGAATAAGGAAGGGGACGGGAAGGTACATCGAAACATAGAAAACCTACAGCACAATACAGGCCCTTTGGCCCACAAAGCTGTGCCGAACATGTCCCTACCTTAGAAATTACTAGGCTTACCTATAGCACTCTATTTTACTAAGTTCCATGTACCTATCAAAAAGCCTCTTAAAAGACCCTATCGTATCTGCCTCCACCACTGTTGCTGGCAGCCCATTCCACACACTCACCACTCTCTGAGTAAAAAACTTACCCCGACATCTCCTCTGTACGTACTCCCCAGCACCTTAAACCTGTGTCCTCTCGTGGCAACCATTTCAGCCCTGGGAAAAAGCCTCTGACTGTCCACACAATCAATGCCTTTCATCATCTTATACACCTCAATAAGATAAATTTACATATAATTTTGTTTCCTGGTCATTAACTTAAGTCCCTGAATGCCTTTATTCACTTTGTACTAATACTCATTAAGACCACCATTCCAATTTATAGCATTGAAATAGGGGATTTCACACCACCCAAATAATTGGTCCCCAAAACTGGGATCATACTTGTGATAATTAGTCTCTGAAATTGTCACTACTTTTGGATCTAAAGCTCCTCATTCTTATTCTCTTTCCTTATAAGGTTAAACTATTGTGTCTCGATTTTGTTGGTTCTGGCCTATATAGTTGACATATGTCAGCTTTTCATTGCTCTGCTCTGGCTGAAGACGTGAAGCATTTTTACTTTATTTCTCTTCCACCAACTTGTGCTTCATGTCGCTTTCTTTGTTCTACCTGAGGCAGATCAGTTCAAACCAGTTTAGCTAGGTCTACCAGTTGCTAGGCTCAGGTTACTTCAAGTCACAGATGCAAGCTGTCCTTCTCAAAAGCCTGAACCCAGACAAAGGGTCTTGGTTTGAAACATCAACTGTTTATTCCTTTCCTAAGATGCTGCTTGACCTGCTGAGTTGCTCCAGCATTTTGTATACGTTGCTGTATTCAAAAGCCCGTATCTTCTATCTTACCAAAGGATATTGTCGTGGTTTCTCGTGCTCCACAAATGACCAGGAGACGCAAAAGATTCTTCAAGAAGGGTTAAACTTTAATTTGCAAATCAAAGCTGAGACAGTCATTGAGCTAGTCGCTGATTGCCCACCGATCCTTTGACATAGCATTTTTTATAGCAATCTCCTTGTTTAGTTGCATTAGCATATCCAATCGGTCTATAGTTGCGTGTCACTAGTACATCAGCCACTATTGTTTCTACCCATTGACTTAATCATGTTCTAATCTACATCTCTTAGCTACCTCTCATTAACCCACCATTGTCTTCTGCATTCTTAATATTTCATTCTCCTGTGGCGACCCATTTCCTGGCGTATCCGAACCGACTCACAATTAGATAGCCTACGGAGGTTTGCGAGCACAGAGCTTTGGAGCCTCTGCGCCATGGGGGGCCGGTTGACAGAGGCTTAAAAGTGAGGCTGAAGTTTTCGAATAAAGTTTTTTCCTTTTACTGCAGTTACCGACTCCGTGTCGTAATTTTAGCACTGCGTGTAGCACACCGCTACACTCCTACTAAATTGGGTACATGCATAGCAAATAGCAAGTTTCAAAGCTGACTACATAGTTTTGGTTACACAGCAAACAATTTGGTCTCACACAGAGAAAAGACTAAGAGTCTGCGCACCAAAGCCCCAATAAACTCAAGCACTTATTCCCAAATCTCGGGTTAAACTATAATTTTCTGCGCCAAGACCTCAAAGTATACTCTCTCTGTTACCCTGGGCCGCTGAGCCAAAAACCTGTCCCTCAGTACCTGAGACAGGGAAAAAGACTCAGAAGCCCTTACAATCTACTCCCACACTGTCGTTTTGCTCTTGTTCATCCTGCAGGTGTTGTAGGCTGTAACAATACATTTTCGGTGTTTCTTTCTCCACTAAGCTTGCTTCAGTAATAGCCACGAGCATTGGAAATTGTTTGGTTGCAGCACGCACTGCAAGAGATTTGAGACAAGGAAGAAAACAGCACAGCACAAGCGCACAGCTCAACAACATAATACTGACAGTTATTGCTATTTTAGTCAGTCATGTTCCCCATCCTCTGAGTCTACTTTCCAACCAATCAAAGAACTGATGTTCAAATCCTGCATTCTGTTTGACCTCCGTCCGCAGATTCTTTAATTTATTCATTGCTCTGGTGAAAGACCCTTCTGGGCTAGTATTGTTTGGTATGAAAGTGCAGCATTGTTCTCCAAACATTTGGTTTTTTCTGCCAAAAGCCAATCCAGTACCTGTCTGTTTTGCCACGCCATGCTGCTAGCTGCATCCAGCTGTTGCCCTAAGATCTCCAGTGCATCTTTGGTGTAGTTGATGAATCTCTGTTGATTGTAGTATATATAGTTTATCCATTCAACATTTTTGCTTACCCCTATCACAGGTATGATAGCTTCCCAGTGAGCATCTCATGCGGTGTCAGGCATGTCATTCAATTAGTTTGCATGCGGTAACTCATCAATGCTAACAGTAAAGCATCAACCCAATTAAGTTTAGTGACTGCACAAATTTTGTTTAGTTTGGCTTTCAGGGTTCCATTAATTCTCTCTACCATGCCCTGCGACTGAGGGTGGTATACACATCCAAATCTTTGCTTTATCCTCAGCGCCTGTAGTACCAGTTTGATCACTTTCTGGATAAAAGCTGAACCATTGTCTGAGCTAACTTCTGTAGGTATTCCAAACTTTGGGATCACTTCATTTGTCAGAAATTTTACCACTGTCTTTGCCCCTTGATCTCTTGAAGGTACCGCCTCCCCCCATCTGCTAAATCGATCAATTACTACCAGCATGTATCTTTTCCCTCTCACTGTCTTTATCATGTCTATGTAATCGATCACTAGATGTTTAAATGGTCCTTCAGGTACAGGAGTGTGACCTATTGGGGTTGTAATTCCCTTCCGAACATTATTCTGTGCGCATACCTCGCACTGTGACAAGACAAAGTCCACTGAAGCCTGTAAATAAGGTGACCAAAAACCATCCTTCTTTATTTTATTTATCACTTCCCCCCTTGCACAATGGTCCATCCCATGCGCTTCTGAAATCAGAAACGTCAGTTGAGGGGTGGGCGCTACCAACAAACCGTCTTCCGTGCTCCACAAGCCTTCCGGGTTCTGCTTGGCCCCCCTTTTTCTCCACATTGTCTGTTCTGCCAAAGTTGCCTTACCTTGTATTTCAATTAGGTCCTCGACCTCAGGTACTGGAGTTAGGCTTACCTGGCGGGCAATGACTGCTGATGTACACCCAGAAGCTTTTCTGGCTGCCTCGTCTGCAGCTTGATTTCCCTTTGTTATTACATCATTTCCCTTTTTATGTGTCTGGCATTTTACTATAGCCAATGCTTTAGGTTTCATTATGGCTTTTATTAAGTCTAGAATTTGCTGACAATGTTGTATGGGATCTCCATTACTTTTTTTTAAAACCTCTCTGCTTCCACACTGCCCCGAACAAATGGCATACTCCATGACCATATGCCGAATCAGTATAGATGTCTACTTTCTCACCTTCCATCATTTCACACGCAGCTGTCAGGGCTTTGATTTCCACTAGTTGGGTGGAACACGATTGGGGAGAGGACTCCATCCTAATAATCTTATAGCTTGACTGATCCTGCTGCACTACTGAGAACCCTGTATGATTTCCATCATAGTCCCTATAACAAGAGCCATCTACCAAATGAACCTTTTTATCTGCATCCTCTAGTGGTTCTGACCGTAAATCTGCTCTCAATTTGGTAAATGTCATCGTCTTCCCTACACAATCATGGGGTTCTCCTTCATAGCCCAAAGGGACAAAATCGGCTATATTACTGGTAGTGCATCTCTGTATAGTTATGTCTGGAAATGTCAATAGCATCTGATACGCTGCTATCCTGGCGGGTGTCAGCACAAATTTCCCTCTTTCCAGCAATTCTGCTACTTTGTGGTGTGTGTACAGAGTCACAGGATAGCCCAGGGTTACAGATGATGCCTTTTCATATGCATAGTACAGCGCCGCTAATCCCTGATAACAGGGTGGATACCCCTGAGCCACCTCATCTAGTCTCGTACTGTAGTATGCTATCGGCTGCTTTGCTTTTCCTGTGCCTGTCTCTTGTGTTAGAACCGCTGTGACATAACCCTCCTGTTGGTTGGATACATACAAATGAAAAACCTTCTCGTAGTCAGGCAAAGCTAATGCTGGTGCTGACTGCAATTCCTGTTTAATAGTATTGAAAGCTATCTCCGCCTCTCCATTCCACTGTAAGCCGTTCTTCAAATTTGTATGTCCTGCTTCTTTCACTATCTTTCTCAAAGGTGCCACAATCTCAGCATATTCTTCTATCCAATCTGAGCTGTACCCTGCCATTCCCAAAAACGTCATCATCTGCCCTACAGTCTGGCGTTTTGGGGCCTTAGTTATTGCCTCAATCTGATCTGGTGCTATCGCCTTCACTCCCTTGGATATTACCCTGCCTAAGTATTCCACTTGCTGCGTGCAAAATTGCAGTTTCTTTTTGGATACTTTATGTCCTCCGTGCGCCAGCTTCTCTAACAGAGTTAGTTATAGTGTCCTGCTCACACTGTTCCTTACTGTGGGAGCAAATCAACAGGTCATCCACATACTGTAACAATGTACTTTCCAATGGTATGCCCTCTAGGTCTGCCTTCAACACCTGATTAAAAACGTGTGGTGAATGTTTAAATCCTTGCGGCATTCTGGTATAGGTATACTGAGCACCTCTGTAAGTAAATGCAAACAGATACTGACACTGGTCGGCCAGAGGAATGCTGAAGAAAGCCGAACACAAATCAATCACTGAAAAGTAACTTGCTTCAGGTGGAACATTAGTCAAAAGCGTGTCTGGTTTGGGGACTACCGCTGGCCAGTCCTCTACCACATCATTTACCGCTCGCAAATCATGCACAATCTCCACTTAGATTTATCTGCTTTTAAGACCGGCAGCAACGGGGTATTGCATGGACTGTTCGTTCTTTTAAGCACCCCTATTTCAAGCAACCCCTGCACTGTCGATGCTATTCCCTCTTCTGCTTCTGGTCTTAGAGGGTATTGTGGTCTCCTGGGTGGAATTGCTCCCCTTTTCAGCCTTATTTCCACCGGACTAGCTGTTTTTATTTTCCCTACATCCGTGTCATGCTGTGACCACAGAATAGATGGCAACTCATCTAACCTTCTATCTTTCTGCTTGCCTCTTTCCTTTCCCAGCAAGGGCAGGTGTGGTTGGGGAGTTATTTCGACCTCTCTCACTGTCCCTACCATATCTACACTTACCATTATTTTAATGCAATTGTTGTCTTCTGATATCCACACCTCTGGCGTGATTTTCCTCCACACTGTCACGGTTTCAGCACTCTTAAATAAGGGTCCTAAGTCTTTAGACTGATATCCCTTGCTTACCAACAACGTTACGTGGGGTGCAGCTTCCGGTATCCTGTACCATTTTTCTAAAAAGGTGTTTCACTTAACTTGTAAAGCTGCCCCTTGCTTTCCAATTATCACAGCCTCCCCTTCCAGGTGCTGTTGGGTACATGCCTCCAGGTGCCATCTCTCCTCTAACTCCCTGTTCTGAGTCTCGTCAAAAATCACTGTACAATGTAGCTCAGATTTGGGCATTACAGCCCTGGGTAATATAGCCTGCACGCCCTTTTTCCATTTTTCCCAGGTTTCCTGAATCTGATCTGCAATGTCTGCTATCCAAAAGACATTAGCTTTCTTGTCTTCTCGCACTATCAATTGAGCCCCTGCTCTTTCCACACTCAGCCCATTTCTGGTGCATTCTAATTTTAATTCCAGTTTCAATAAAGCATCTCTGCCTAACAAATTAATCGGAGTTCCTTTAAATACTAGCACCGGCAAAACAATTCCTTTATTTCCCACTCTCAACCGCACTGGAGCCAACTGTGTCAACTGTGTTTTCCCTGAGAACCCTACCGTCTTAATAAACTTTCCTGACATGGGAAGGTGAAGGGCATACTGTGGCTGCACACAAGTGTACGTGGCTCCAGTATCTATCATCATTGGTGTCAGTTGCCCTTGTAACATAACCTGAACAATGGGTTCCTCGTCTGCCTCCCTTGTTATCATTGGGTAATGTCCCTTCCCACTCGAGTTCTCGGGGCACCCCTAATACCTCGCATAGGGGTTCACAGGTCCGCTTGGGCCTGTGGGGGCTGGTCCTTGGCTAAACTTTAGTTCCCTTCTTATCAGTTGCTGCTGGTGTGTGACAGGCCAAGGTGTAAACAGACAATCTCTTCTCATGTGACCTGGCTGATTACATCCCCAGCACAATCTCTCTACCTCTCTTTCCCCCTGTTTCCTCACTGGTCCCCTCTGCCCATAGCTCCTCTGTCCCCTCCTTGAGACTTCCAGTCCTGTCTGGGCTGTTTGAATTTAGTCTGTTCCTGATAAGGCACTTGTGGGAATGCTCCTCCAAAGACGATTATTGACATGGGGTTTTCCAGCCCTCGTCTTACAGTATGATCGGTTCCTCCATATAGCAGTGCTTTGTCCAGTTCGATGGCTGTACTCGGACCGGTGGTTGCTGGCAGCATCTTTTTGTTTTTCTCTTTTTCCTTCTTTTTGAGTTCTTCGAGCTGTATTTGTATTAACTTTCTTTGCACCTCTTCCTGCTGCTCAGCCAACCTTCGTTTGTCTTTCCGGTATTTCTCAACCGCATGGACTACGTGGTCTCTAAATTCTTGTGAGGTCATTGACGTCAGCCCAACCACTTCCTCCAGTTTGGATTTTACTTGTGGAGGCATTTAATCCAAAATGCCATGTCGGAACAGTGAGGTCATAAATAAGCTATTCTCCACCTCTTGCTCAGTATCCAGTCTCCACCTTTTCAACTGGTTTTCTACGTAGGCTGCTGGATTTTCAGTGTCTCCAGTGGATCCCCCTTTAAGGCTTTGGGGTCCACTTTGGGTGGATAAAGCTTCCTGAGGGCCTGCCATAACCTCTGCCTCACTCTGTCAAACCCGTCTCCATCAGTTCTCGGGTCGTTCGAGTTTACTATGCCAGCCATTTCCATTAGTTCGTTAAATTTGGAGGTTCCCATCAACCTTATCAATAGTGCCTTCAAATCTCCCATAGCCAATAATCGTCCTGCCGTTTCTTCTTCAAAGGCTCTAATCCATTTCCCTGCTCCTTCATGTAGATTGAGCAGAGTTTTTTTCAGCCGTTCTAGGTCCTGGGATCCCCACTTGTCCCAGTCCTTTTACTAACAACGGCATCATTCTTCCTCCTTCTTCCCACCTGCCCTGGCTCTCCTCCTCGCCTGACTCCCCATCTGTCTCAGGGTATGTCTTTACTGCCTCCCACACAGATGTCTCCGGGGTCCTCTTCTTCCCTCGGTCTCCTTGTGGAGTCCTTCCTTTCTGTCTTGATTCAATACTTGGTTGGCCCCTGGAGTATTTTTCGCATCTCCTCTGGCAATCCCCTCTCAGTAACTTATCTGGCTCTCTTTCTACTTCTGCAAGTCGCTCCCCTACTGCCTCCTCCTGCTCTTCTAGGCTTCCGCCTCCTACCCCTTCCCCACAAATTCTCACATCCTCTCTCTCTCTCCACTTAACTCTTGCTCCTCCAATGAGTCACCTTCTCTTTCTTCCTGTCCGTGTCTGTACACCTGTGGCAGGGACTCCTCATGATCCTTACTCGTGCTTGATTCCCTTCTCTCTTGTGTTTCTCTAAGATCCTCATCTCCTATCTTTTTTCCACTTCCTCTTGAATGCCTCATCTCTTCCTGCCCTGATGAGCCTCTTTCTTTTCTAGTCTGTTCATTTCTATGGTATAACCGATACTCCTCATACTCCTTTTCCTCTCTCAAGTATTTCATCCTTTCAATCTCTTCTTTCATTTCTCTCTTTGCCTGTTCCACCTTTATCCTTTCTGCCTCTATCTCCTTCCATAACGCCCCATATTGCCGCTTTTTCCTTCTGGTATTGTTTTATTTTCCTCCTCATTATCCCAAACTTGTACTTCTCCCTGCATGTTTACTGTTCCCGTCAGCAGGGGGCACTGCTTAGGGGTTCCTTCCTCATTATAGGGAGGGGGCCTTTCTGTTTCTTTCGCATCTGGGTACGGAGCTGAAGCCAACTTCTCACTGTACCTTCCTCTCTCTCTAACAGGCTGTTTCTGCAGCACCTTAGTGTCTTCCTCGCTTGTAATCAATATTCTACCTGTCCTCCTCAGCCTTTCTCCCTCCATTCTGAAGAGTTTTAGCACTTCCATTTCTCGTTCTCTTTTTAGCCCTCTTTTCTTAGATTTATCTTTTGGTTTGTAATTTTTAATTAGTGCCTCCATTTCTTCGCACAAGCTTACATCAAACGTTCCTTCTCTTGGCCACTTTGTGAGCAGGTTTTTGGTTCTCTTTTCCCATTTTTCTGAAGTTTTTGTGATCTCATATTTATTTACTGGGATTTTTTTTTTGCTCAGAATCTCTACTGCCGTTCCTTTACCTGTCATGTTGTTCTCTCTTTTTAAGGTATTTCAGAGATTCACAGTTCGTTTACTGGATAATATTATTTACTCTAATTCTATGCCTCGTCTATCTACCAGCGCTTTAAACTATATATTGGACTGTCCTTGTTTCCTATTCTGTTCTGCCCATACAGACCTCTATTCAGAGCGGTACCCACAGAACTTGCTCTTTGCACCTCGTCTATTCAGACCCTTATCTCTTAAGGCGGTATCCACGAGGATTTTCTCTATTTTCCTTTCCCTGCCCGTTCAGACCTTCATTTCATACGGAGCAGTATCTACAGGGATTTTCTTTATTTTCCCTTTCCCTGCCCGTTCAGACCTTTGTTTCATACGAAGCGGTATCCACAGGGATTTACCAACACCACGTGGAACTTCACTTAACTTCTTATTAACTTATTTGTACTTACCCTCACTGCAGTGTTCTTGATCAATCCTCTGAGCCTCCTGTTAACCCCCAGTTCTGCCAGTTTCTTTGGACCGGCGAGACCCTTCGGCAGTGGTTCCACACTTCTGAGACTCTAAGACCTCCCCAAAACCAACAGAATTCTTAGTCCAAATTGTCGCAAAAAGTGCTTACCTTTTGTTTGGGTGCACCCTTAATTCTGTTAGCCTTGTGGGGGTCCCTAGAGGACTGGGAAGCATCCCCAATCTGCCGCTTCCTTTCCGCGGGTCTCTTTCCGGTCCTGCCGCGGTCGCCAATTTTGTCGTGGTTTCTCGTGCTCCACAAATGACCAGGAGACGCAGATGATTCTTCAAGAAGGGTTAAACTTTAATTTGCAAA
This sequence comes from Hypanus sabinus, assembly GCF_030144855.1. NCBI lineage: Eukaryota > Metazoa > Chordata > Chondrichthyes > Myliobatiformes > Dasyatidae > Hypanus > Hypanus sabinus. The sequence goes on along the minus strand of NC_082719.1, from coordinate 61,135,728 downwards.
TCAAAGCTGAGACAGTCATTGAGCTAGTCGCTGATTGCCCACCGATCCTTGGACATAGCATTTTTTATAGCAATCTCCTGGTTTAGTTGCATTAGCATATCCAATCGGTCTATAGTTGCGTGTCACTAGTACATCAGCCACTATTGTTTCTACCCATTGACTTAATCATGTTCTAATCTACATCTCTTAGCTTCCTCTCATTAACACACCATTGTCTTCTACATTCTTAATATTTCATTCTCCTACTAAATTGGGTACATGTATAGCAAATAGCAAGTTTCAAAGCTGACTACATAGTTTTGGTTACACAGCAAACTATTTCAACTTTTATACTCCAATAATATCTCACAAACAACTTATCTGGAATTGTTCTCTAGTTTGTCACATCATTAGCAAGGGTCCCCCGTGTCCATTTTTAATTGCTTTGAAGCCAGCTATCCCTGATTTCACAAAATTGAGGTTGCAGAACAGTCTTGCAAAATAGGAGCCTCCATTCTTTCCACCTCATGGCAAGAACAAAAGCATTTTGTTTGTCTGCTTCCACAGCTGTTGACCTGTTTCAGACAGACATGTTTTCCATATTCCAAGTTTTTCATGGGCTACAACGTGAACCATTAGGGGAGAGGAGGGAGGCAGATGGAAACAGAACCAGAGGCAGGCCAGGTTTGGGAAAGCTCCAGGTTGAAACCTGTGGGTAGTACGTAGGTGGAGCCAGGAGGGGGAGGAGGACAAAAATGGATAATGGAGTAGGTCTAGGAAAGAGGAAATGTTCCTTCCATCCACAGATGTTTCCAGACCCATTGATTTAATCCAGCACATTGTTGCTCCATATTTCAGCAACCGCAGTATCTTGTACCTTCACTGTCAATGAGCTGCTTATTTCTTCTCTCAGTTTGTGTTTAAACCCAATCTTAGTATCAACCTCAAATGTTCATGCAGCTGCTTTGTTGAAACACTTATATTGTAGTCAACTGCAGTAATGACATTAAGATATGTCATAAGTCTACAGGATAGTGAACTATCTGTACTTCTGTTGTGTGTACATTTAAAATGAGTTTGGAAGAGAGCCAAGACCCCAATAGGATGCAGAGTGGGAAAAGACTAAACTACATGCTGAATACCAGTGCCCCCAGTTGTGAACAGTGACTTAGTAAATGACCTTAAATAAGCTCCCTTTAATCCAGTCTTTTGGTGCACAAATACAGGAAGTGCTCAAAATAAAGTGCACAACATCTGGTCAGGCTTTGCCGAGTGGACCTTGCATTGCTTATTCACCATCAGAGTCCACGTAGCCAATCCTGTGCATCAAGAACCAATTAGGCGCTGTACAATGTGAGTGTGGGCGGAGCCAGAATAAGCCCCGCCCACAAACACTAGGCTTGGCTGCTAATTGAAGCCAACAGTATTTTGCTTTAATGCTTCTGACTGCACTGACATCAAGAAGTACTTCAGAAGTTTTAAAATAAAATCAACAATGAAAACAATTTTAGGAATAAAAAGCAAATATAAAAAATAAATACAAACATTAATTAATACACAAATAATTACAAAAAAGTTAACTTCACTCTGTCTTTCATTCAGTAAGTTGATTCCAGTTCTGATCAGCAAGATTGGGTCTTCAGCAGTTCTCAAGTTCAGCGGTAAACCTGGGCCATGAGCTTCTGTATCATTCTAACTCTAACTCTTTTAACCTGTATTAACACAGAAACAAGGAACTCATTTGGTGACATGAAAACATTATTTACGTGCCGTGTTACTGACGCTGATTCTAACTGAAAGCACAGTCAGTCTGTGGCACTTGATAACCTCTGTCCTGGTCAATGGCCATGGTCACCTCCAGGGTCAGAAAAAATGTTGATGACACAGTAAATTACTGCAAAGTGCCTTCAGCTAGGAGTTTTGACTTGGATCAAATGGGAAGGTGCCTCGGGAAAGTTAAGCCCAGAAGTACACAATGAACTTAGAATAAAGTTTTCTTTTATGTGCTCAGTTTGTTGTCCTTCTTGACACAGTTCTAAATCTCACTCGGTAAATTGGAAGGGAAAATATAACTGCACGACTTCACAGTTAAAATTTAGTCAGATCTGGAATGGATGTGAGCTCAGAATGCACGTGTAAAAAAGGGCTTTGCTGTCATCTGTCAGATAACCCTTTTGCCTACTCTAAAGAACAGCTTAAAGGGCAAACTATGTGATACACAATGTTCTAGTACTGACAAGGTGGCTATGAAGGTACCTTCAACAGCTCATCCCACTGCATCCTTAAATATATCCTACAGGTAAGATTTCTGAGTATTTAATATGCTTTGTGAACTAAACTCAAATCAGAATGATTGCTGTGTGAAGGGCATTTAATGGATATACATGGCAAAGCTGCAAGTACAATAGCTGGTTTGTTGGAATTGCAGTGAAAGTCAATGCAAAGTTAGCAGCAGAGGAACTGCAAGATAGTCAAGGCAGCAGCACCACGATTTGTTAAACCTCCAATGTTCTCTCCACCTCTGCTTTGCTTTGTTGTCACTGAAATATTTAGAAACAAACGTTTTGTAGAATATATCTGTTGTGCCCTTTGGAGAGAGCTATCGAAATAAATGTTGACCTTTATTTTTGGATGAAAAATCTGAACGATTTAAGTGGGATGGTAAAATGTGATCGGTCATGAAATTCTTCATTCCCACAAAATCAAATAAAAGGCATACTGGAAGTAGCTGCGAATTAGAATGTAAGTTATTGTATTTGCAGATCAGATAATGAAATAAAAATGTGAAGTCATAGTGTTATGTCCACAGCCCCCTCCTTTGTGAGAATCGCAAGAGCACTAGTTGAGGGGTCAGTAGACCCAGGAAATGGGAAAGAGACGTGTCAGATGCCTTGTTCCCCGGTGATGCAAAATAACGCGACATTAACCATTGTCTCCTGGAGACCACGTTTGTGGATTGGGGACTATGCTACGTGCAAGCCCTCGGGAAAAGCGGGCTGGTTGAGAGAGAGATTGCATCATCCCAACCTGATTGACATCTGAGATCCCATGAGGAAGTATAAAAGAGGGTCTGGGGGAACAACCCCTTCAGACGCACCAGAAGAAACGCTAACGATCCCGTAGTAATGGGAAGCCATTTGAAGGCAGCCACGTGCGTTCAGTTCCCAGGCCTGGGATCCGGTGGCGGGTACCACAGAAACAATTTTCTTGAACTAACAACGGGGAACTAACTTCCCCGATTCAACGGATTTGCTTCATAAAAGACCAGGGCAAGTTTCTTTTCTCACAAATCTCTCTCTCTCCAACAAGTGAAAACCCAGCGGTCCCCAAAGGCTGAAGCCTGCAGGAACTGAGTGACTTTTATATTTCCATCGGACAATATATTATCCCCTAGACAAACGATCGAGCTGATTCTTATTGATGGTTATTATTATACCCGCGCTTTGAGATTGAGTAGTGATGACGTATATTATCTGAATGTTTGTGTTAATCTTATTTTTGTGCCCCTTTATAAATAAAGACATTTAAAAATAGTACCATCAAACTTCAACGGACCTCTCTATCTTTGCTGGTAAGTGACCTAGTTACGGGGTACCTAACAATAGTTATAGGTCAATATAGCACCAGTATAAGCCCTTTGGCCAAATCTGTCCATGCTGGCCGCACTGCCCACTCAGCTAGTCCCAATTTCTAGCACTTGGCCCAAACCTTCTAAACTCCACCCCTCCAGGTGCCTATTCAAGTGCTTATCAAATGATACTATTGTAGCTTCCTCAACCAATTCCTCTGGCAGCTTATTCCATACACTTGTCATACTCTGCATTAAAAAGTTGCCCCTCAGGTCACCTCTAAATCTTCTCCCTCTCTCCCTAAAGCTATGTCCCTATTTTTGTTGTTCCCTACCTGGGGAAAAGACTGCTACCATCCACCTTATTTATTCCTGTCATAATTTTAAACAGCTCATGCCTCATTCTGCTGCATTCCAAGTAATAAAGACCTGGTCTGGCCAACCTCTCCCTATAACTCAGGCACTCCAGTCTTGGCAACTTTCTTAGAAACCCTTTATGCATTTTTAAAAAATTTAGCCGCAACTTTCCTCTCAGAGGATGACATAAACAGCACACAATTACTTGTGGTCTCACAAGTAATTATACAACTGCAACATAATGTTCCAACTCCTTAACCTAATGCCCCATCTGCTGAAGGTCATCATAATAAACACTTCCACCACCCCTGTCTACTTGTACCGCGGCTTGCAACAAACAATGCACTTGTACTTTCAAGTCCCACTGTTACATTACACTCCCATTCATAGCTCAAGTCCAACTACAAAGTACATAGGTTTGACTTTGCAAATTGTATCACCCCACACTTATTTGCACTGAAATCCATTTGCCACTCCTTGGCCCAGGTTCCTAAATGATTAAGGTCCCCTTGTTAACTACAACTGAAAGATAACATTCCTCTTTATCAACACCTCCTATAAGACCATAAGATATAGGAGCAGGAGTATGCCATTTGATCCATCAAGTCTACTCCATCATTCATTCATGGGCTGATCCTATTTCTCCAGTCATCCCCACTCCCTTGCCTTCTCCCCATACCCTTTGATGCCCTGGCTAATCAAGAACCTATCTATCTCCGCCTTAAATGCATGCAAAGACTAGGCCTCCACAGCCGCTCGTAGCAATAAATTCCAGATTTACCAACCTTTGATTAAAGTCCCAATTTTGTATGTCCAAATGTACTTATCAATGAAGCCTTGTGCTTTCACATCCAAATTATTTGTGTAAATAATGAATAACAAAGGTCCCTACATTGATCCCTGTGTCACACCACTATTCACCAAACTCCATTCTGAAAACAACCTTCAACCATCACCCTCTGCTATCTATCTCCAAGAAGATTTGAATGCACCTAAATAGCTTTCCATGGATTTCATGGGACCTAACCTTCCAGACCAGCTGACAATGCAGGACCTTGTTGAAGACCTCACTAAAGTTCAAATAGACACCATCCATAGCCTTTTTTGGTTCCTTGTGGTGGCCAAGGATTTTTTTTTTGTGTTGTTGTACATTATCATGGCTAACTTTTAGAGAATGCTAGTCTCTACATTCCCACAGTACATATTTGTCATTTAACTCTTTCAAGTGCTCACATCCGAAGTTTATTTACGATGTAGTATCCATGAATTCTTTTTGTGTTGTTGCTCACAGAAGTAAGTCAACAAAGGGTTAACTTATTAAAAGACACCCTCTCAAGCAAAAACAAATTTTATTGAAGTTAGCAATTCTCAAACAGTAGTGTTTGGCACAATATATCAAGGTTATAACATATATTCAGTTTTTAAATATATCCTTTCATGTGCAACACTAAAATGCAAAGTATTTTTAAAAATAATAAAATTAAGTGTTACTAGTGAATTTATCTGACTCTTCTCTTGAAAATAAAGAACATAAGACGATAAGACGTAGGAGCAGAATCAGGCCATCTGACCCATTGAGTCTGCTCCGCCATTCAATCATGTCTGATCCTTTATTTTTCTCCTCCTCAATCCCAGTTCGAAGCCTTTTCCCCGTAAGGTTTGATGCCATGTCCAATCAAGACCTATCAATCTCTGCCTTAAATATACCCAATGACCTGGCCTCCACAGCTGCATGTGGCAACAAATTCCATTAATTCACTACTCTTTGGCTTAACGCCTCTCTATCTTGAAGCTGTTATCCTAGACTCTCCCACCATGGGAAACATCCTTACTCTATCTAGGCCTTTCCACATTCAAAAGGTTTCAATGAGATCTCCCCTCAACCTTTTGAATTTCAGTGAGTACAGACCCAGAGCCATCAAATGTTCCTTGTATGATAACTCTGGAATCATCCTTGTGAATCTCGTCTGGACACTCTCCAAAGCCAGCACATCCTTTCTAAGATGAGGGACTGAAAACAGATCACAATACTCAAGGTGAGGCCTCACCAGTGCCTTATAAAACCTCAGCATCACCTCCTTGTTCTTGTATTCTAGACCTCTTGAGATGAATGCTGACATAGCATTTTCCTTCCTCACCTCTGACTCTACCTGCAAGTTAACCTTCAGGGTGTTCTGCACAAAGACTCCCAAGTCCCTCTGCATCTCAGATTTCAGACTTTCTCCCTGATTAGTTAATAGTCGACATATTTATTTCTATTATGAAAGTGCATGACCATGCATTTTCAACATTGTATTTCATTTGCCACTTTCTTGCCGATTCCCTAATCTGTCTAAACCCTTCTGCATCCAACCTGTTTCCTCATCACTACCTGTAAATTTGGCAACAAAGCCATCTATTCCATCATCTAAGGCATTTATATTCAGTATAAAAAGAAGTGGTCCCAACACTGACCCCTGTGGAACTCCACTAGTCACTGGCAGCCAACAAGAAAAGGATCCTTTTATTCCCATACTGCCTCCTACCAATCAGCCAATGCTCTAACCATGTTAATAACTTTCTTGTAATACCAGGGCTCTTAACTTGGTAAGCAGCCTCATGTGTGGAACCTTGTCAAAGGCCTTCTGAAAGTCCAAATATACAACATCCACTGCATCCCCTTTATCTATCCTACTTGTAATACCCTCAAAAAATTCCAACAGGTTCGTCAGGCAGGACTTTCCCTAAAGAATATGTTGCCCATCTGCTACAGCCGCAGTCACAGGCAAATTGGCGAGGAGGCCTCATGCATCAGGAAAGGCAGATAAAAATAAGGGAGGGACAAGAGGAACAGCCATTGTTGTGAGCGGGCCAGTGTGAGTGTGGGGAGGCTTTTGCTCATTAGGCTTAGGTGACAACAGACTTGGGACAAAGTAAGAAGTTCTTTTCTTCATTTTTTGTCTGTTAATTCATAGAGCAGTTAGAATGACTTGTGTGTTGTGTTCTTTGTGTGAAATCTGGGGAAGGTATGACCCCTATAATTCTCTATAACTTCCACCTTCTCCAATGGGAGCCCACAGCCAAGCACATCATTCTCTCCTCCCCACTTCCTGCTTTCCAAATGGATTGGTCCCTATGTGACTCCCGTGTCTATTCATTACTCCCCACTGATCATTTTCCTTGCACTTATCCTTGCAAGCGAAACAAGTGCTACACCTGCCTTTATGTCTCCACTCTCACTACCATTCAGGGCCCCAAACAGTCCTTCCAATTGAGGTGTCACTTCACCTGTGAGTCTGTTGGGATCATCTACTGTATCCAGGATTCCAGTATGGCCTCCTGTATATCGGTGACATCCAACCTAGATTGGGAGACAACTTCACTGAGCAGCTACACTCTGTCCACCAGAAAAAGTGGAATTTCCTAGTGGCAACACATTTTAATTCCACATCCCATTCCCATTCTGACATGTTAGTCTATGGCCTCCTCTACTGTCGCATTGAGGTCACACCCAGGTTGGAGGAGCAACCTTCACCATTCTCCATTCCCATTTCCCTCTTTCACCTTATTGACTCACCTACCCATCTCCTCACTCTGGTGCTCCTCCCCTTTTTCTTTCATCCGCAGCCCTCCGTCATCCATCCCTATCAGATTCCCCCTTCTCTAGCTGTGCATCGCTTTCACAAATCAACTTCCCAGCTCTTTACTTCACCTCTCCCCAACTCCTGCTTTCACTTATCACCTTGTGTTTATTCCTCCTCCTCCTGTTTTCTAACTCTGACTCCTCATCTTTCTCTGGTCCTGATGAAGGCCCAAAACATCGACTATACTCTTTGTCATAGACGCTGCCTGGCCTGCAGTGTTCCTCCTGCATTTTGTTTGTGTTACGTAGGTTAGACCTGAACCTGAAGTGGACCAATGTCCTTGCAGGGAAGTTTGCTAGAAACGTTGGGCAATTTTAAATTAATTTACGCAATGCACACAAAATGCTGGTGGAACGCAGCAGGCCAGGTATCTGCAGATTTCCTCGTGTTTGCGTTGTTAAATTAATTTGGCAGGGGAGAATGCAAACCAGAGTGACAGGGCTGAGGATAAGGCTGTTGGTTTACAAACAGAGGCAGTGTATAATGAAACTGTTAGCAAAGACAGGCAGTTGTCAGGGCAAAATTGCAGTCAGTGGGGCGAATTGCAGTTTGGGGATAAAATTGAAAAGGTATGGGATACAGGATTGAAGGTTTTATATTTGAGTGCACTAAGTATATGGAATAAAATAAACGATCTTTTAGTGTAGCTAGAAATTGGCAGATATGACATCGTGGGCAACACTGATTCATGGCTGAAAGAAGATTACATTTGGGAACTCACCATTCTAGGATACATATTGTTACATATTGTTATAGGATACATAAGGACAGGTAGGTAGTCAGGATATTGGTGTGGCTCTATTGGTAAAAAAAAATAAAATCAGATCCTTAGAAAGTGTTAATATAGGATCAAAAAATATAGAATCCTTGTGGGTAGAGTTAACCCAGGCAACCTGTTCATATTTTATACCTTCACAGTATGGTCCGGGTTAATTTTGACCTGGCCCAAGAATCCCCTCATAAACAAATCTAACCAAATTTTGAACCACAGATCTATTTAGAATGTGTAAACAGCCTATCTGACATTAATAAATGGGTGATAAATCTTTAATTAATGTATCCGAGATCTAAAATCCATTTCAATAGATATGGGTCAAATTTGACCCAGAACAGCCGCAATGTACAAAAATTTGTAGCACCTGTACAAAGGTATATAATTGTAAAATATTTTTATTTTTGCGTATTTTGGGTCACTTTAGGAAAAGTCATCAAATTTCAGCTAAAAAAATGGCATTTAGTGTGTTTTTACTACTGTTAAATGTCAAAACAGGTCAAACTTGACCTGAAACTGCAAGGGTAAAAAGACTCTGAAGGGAATTATATACAGGCCTCCAAACCATAGCCCGATATGAGCTACAGATTACAATGGGAGCAAGAAAGTGCAATGTTATGGTATTCAAAAGTGCAATGTTATGGTATTCGCTGGGATTTCAATACTGGGGAAATTGAGATTGATGCTGGCCAAAGTTGATTGGAAGGAGACACTAGCAATGTTTTGAAGAGCAACAATGTCTGGAGTTTCTGGGAGCAATTTCGAAGGCATAGATAGATACACACCAAAGAAACAGAAGTATTCTAAAGCAAGGATGATGCAACTGTGGCTGAGAAGGGAAGTGAAAACCAACTTAAAAGAAAAAGAGACGGTATATCATAGAACAAAAATTAGTGGGGTGTGAGAGGATTGGGCAACTTTTAAAAAATAACAGAAGGCAACTAAAATAAGTCATGGGGTGGTAGATGAAATATTAAGGCAAACTAGCCAGCAACATCAAAGAGGATATCAAAAGTTTTCTCAGATATATAAAGATTAGAAGAGAGGCGAGAGTAGGTGGACTGCTGGGAAAAAAAGCTGGAAAAGTAGTTCTGGAGGGGGTCAAGGAAATTTTGGACAAACTGAATAATTATCTTGCAGCAACCTTCACTATGGGAGACAGGACAAGATGAACTACACCCCAGCATTCTGAAAGAGGTAGCTGAAGAGATTGTGCAGACATGAGTAATGATCTTTCAAGATTCACTGTATTCTGGAATGGTTGCTGAGGACTGGAAAATTGCAAACTTTACTCCACTCTTTAAGATGTGAGGAAGGCAGAGGAAAGGAAATTATTGGTCAGTTAGTCTGACCGCAGTGGTTGGGAAGGTCTTGGAGACAATTGTTAAGTATATGGTTTTAGGGAGATTGGAGGCACATGGTAAAATAGTCCAAAGTCAGCATAGTACCCTTCAGGGAAAGTCTTGCCTGACAAATTTGTTAGAATCCTATGACAAAATAACAAGCAGGATAAACAAAGGAGATTCAGTTGATTTTGTGCATTTGGATTTTACAAAGGCCTTTGACTAAGTACCGCACATGAGGCTGCCTTAAAGATATGAACCCATGGTATTACAGGAAAGATACTGTCATGGATATTCATTGGGTAATTTGTAGTAGGCAAAGAGTGCGAACAACGGGAGCTTTTTCTGATTGGCAGCTAGTGATTAGTGGTGTCTGCAGGGGTCAGTGTTGGGACCATTTCTTTTTTTGTTGTACGTCAATGATCTGGATGATGGAATTGACAGAATTGTAGCCAAGTTTGTGGATGATACAGGGATAGGTATATGCACAGGTAGCACTGAGGAAGCAGGAAGGCTTCAGGAGTTGTACAGATTAGGAGAATGGGCAAAGAAATGGCAAATGGAATATAGTGTAGAGCAATGTATGGTTATGCATCCAAGTAGAAGGAATAAAAGCAGAAACTATTTTCTAACTGGGCAGAAATTTCAAGTTCTGAGGTGCAAAGGGTTATGGGAATCCTGGTGAAAGATTCCCTAAAGGTTCGTTTGCAGGTTGAGTCAGAGGTGAGGAAGGCAATGTTAGCATTAATTTCGAGAGAACTAGAATATAAGTGAGGATGTAATACAAAGACTTTTTAAAGCACTGGTATGACCTCAAATAGAGTATTCTTAGCAGTTTCGGGCCCCTTATTTAAGAAAGGAACTGCTGATATTGGAGAGGGTTCAGAGGAGGTCCACGAGAATGACTCTGTGAATGAAGCATTTATTGTAAAAGGGACATTTTATGCCTCTGGGGCTGTACACACTGGAGTTTAGAAATCATTGAAATATTTCAAATATTGAAAGGCCTAAATAGTGAATGTGGAGAGGATGCTTCCTATAATGGGGAAGTAGTGGACCAGAGGTTACAGTTTGAGAATAGAGAGATGTTCATTTGGAATGGAGATGAGGAATTTCTTTAGCCAGAGGGTGGGGGCTCTGTGGAATTTGTTGCCGCAGGCAGCTGTGGAGGTCAGGTCTTGTTGTACTTAAGGCGGAGATTAATGGTTCCTTGATTAGTCAGGGCAGGAAAGGTTATGGGGGAAGGCTGGAGAATGGGGTTGAGAGGGAAATGGAACAGTCATGATAAAATGGAGGAACTGACTCGATGGGCCCAATGGCCTAATTCTGCTCCTATATTTTACACTGATGGACTTATGAACAATTTTGATATTTTTACAGAGTAATAAATAGTACTTATCCTTAATTAGACAGTTAATTCTGCATTTTTTGGCATTTAATCAGCTTAAGGGATGCTTATTGTCTTAAATAGTCATGACAAGTTAAATTATGACCCTTGTCGATGGCTGTTTTAGATTGAAGACAGCTACACTTTGAATTTTAAACGGGTATTTTGGAATGCACGATTATAAGTCATGGAGGACTACTGACAATTAGTGGCCACTGGCCAATCAGTTAGATCAGAGTATTGTAGTAATCTATACAAACAGGCATTAATGAGTTTCAGAATTTATGGGTGAGCTCTGTGAAGTCCTAATGGACGTTTTATTGTAGTCATTGTTCCACGATTGATTGATCAAAGCTCACAAGAGTTCCTTATCCAATACTGATTAGTAAATGATGATACTTTATAACATCATTTTAAAAATTCATTACACCAAAAGCAGATTTTACAAACAGAGTTCAACATACATATGTTTTATATCTTGCTTAGTTGTGTTTGTTGTAGGTGGTCTCTTGGTTATCAATCTAATAGACATGTTGGGTTCAAAGTAACAACAGTTGGAATGTGAATGCTAATGAATTTATGGTGAAAATGCACTGTAAATACTAGTGATTATAAATCAAGATGAGTATTTCTTATCATAAAATATGAATGAAACTTGATCAATGCTGCACATGACAGCAATATGAAAGTCATATTTAAATATTATTATTTTTATTGAAAATCACATCGCATGACAGAATTTTATCTGAATATCTGTAGTAAAGTACTTTTTGCACATTCTGATCTCATTGCTGATTTTCATTTCCACTAATTGACTAGATTTTTTGATCCATCACATCTGGTTTCTTCCTAATGCAAATGAATTATCATTCTAATTAGGGGATGAAAAAGTTGATGAATTACAATTGGCACCCATAGATGGGTTAGAAGTGTTGGTGTCAAGAGGTGGTACAGAATAAGATAATGCTCAACAAACTGCTCATCGAGAGATTGATATGGCTATTACAAAGGTCATTTATAATAATGAGATCACTGACAGATGACGGAGTTGTCAAATAACATTTACATTATAGCTATAATGTAAAATGATTTATACAGGATTTTATTCAATCATAATTCCTCATTTAAATGATGTTTTGAAGTAAAACAACTAACCTGCTAATATTTCTTTAATATTACTGGCTGTAAATCTAATTGATTACAATTAAATTTGGATGAAAGGGAACTTTCTAATTCTCATTGATTTTCTGAGCTGATTGTATAAGAATGGAACTTGGGTGAGTACCTGCCAGAGCATTTGGGGACTGAACTAATAGTGGATCAGCAGGCTAAATTGATCACTTTCCCCTGCTTATATTGGTTTACAGGGTAATGCTGAAAATATTATTTGATGATTTGTAAAGTGACAGAGTAGAACATAATTCTGTTGCAAAAACTTGTTAAACTTTTTTTTAGCATTGAAGAGATGTTTGAGAAATATTGTATTTCAGTAATCTCGAAATGCAGCTTGCAATGACTAATTTAATCTTGGTAATATCTCATTTCAAATTCCAGTTGCTCCAAAGAAATTGTCATGCAGAAGTAACTACTCCTTCCTTGACATTTATTTTCAAAGACATTTAATCAAGCCCATAGTGTACCACATGTAATTACAGAGTAATTCGTACAGAGCTGTTAGCATAATCCCTCATCAATATTTAATCTTTTGTTTGAAAGTCTAATGCTTGTCATTGGAGATACCTTATATTGTATTTGGAATAAAATAACATTGTTTTCAAGCTTATAATTATATTTGATTTCATTTTGCAATGTTATAAGTTTATTTAGAATAATACTTACTGCTGCCAAAGGAAATAGTTAAATTTTAAATTTCCATGAAAAGATTAAAATAACACTTTACCAGATCAGGAAGATACTTTTACGTAGAGCATCAAATTGTTTCAAACTTAATGTGGAGTTCATGAAAACAAAAAAAAAAAATTGGTTTACAATTTGGGTTTTATCAAAATGACATCTCAATAGCTTTTTTACATTTCTTGACATTTAAAAGTTCATAGAATATAAAAAAAAATCAAGATGTGTGGTTAGTCTAGGAAGTTAACATTGTGACAACAGATCAACACAATCTCATTTGATGGCAGCGCAGGCTCAAGTAGTCAAGCAGCTTCCTTCTTCCTCAATTTCTTACATTCATATATATATTGTACAAAATCTATTATCCTCCCACCACACCTTTCTTAAACAAGACAAAGCTGGAATATTCTGGAAAAGCACAAAGCAATCTTTGCCAAAGCGGTCACTACAAATAATATATATGAGAATGTAATGATATTATGGAAAAGTTGACCGATTTGGTTGAGATGGTTGAGGTAAGGAGTCATAGAGTCATAGAGAAGTCCAGCATAGAAACAGGCCTTTTGGCCAACCTAGTCCATGCTGGAAGCATTTAAACTGCCTCCTCCCATTAATCTCCATACCCCTACCATCCATGTAGCTTGGTCATTTAACTATTGAGTCAGAAGTATTAGAAATATTTAGTCAGCCTTGACTTGCCAACAATTACTGTGATTTTGCAAGAGTTATCAAAGAAAGGTTAGACAGGAAATATCTAAAGTACATTATTAATCAGTAGCTTAAACAAGCTTCAAAGAAAGGTTTATTTCCCGTAACTTGTTTAGATTAGGAAGGAAGAGCATAATACTTCAAAACAACTAACTAATTCAGAAAATAGGGCATATTGGAACTTACTTGCAGAAAAGTGATCTATTTTGTGTAAAAGAAAATAAGATAGATTTTTCAAAAAACAATTTTGAATTATTTGTAGTATTATAATTATTTTATTTAGAAAATGGAAATAATCTGACTGAAATTGGTTAACATACTTCCAACATTCTACCATGTCTTTCTACCTTTCATGGGAATCGATCATCTGTTACAATGAGCAAGTTCATTCCATTAGTTTTCAAATACTGCTGTGTGATAAATCAACTACCAATATTGCCCCACACCTATAGGAGTAATACCCAAAGAGTTATACAGAATCTGTGGAGTAGTAACAGGACATTTGGTCCAACTAGCCAATGCCACTTGAACCTCCTGTTTTGTTTCTTCATCTAAGTCCGTCAGAGTAACCCAATTAGTTATTGGTAAAGAGGAGTGAGAAAGGAGGCCAGGGAAATAAATAGATTGGATGAAAAGGCAAGGACATGGTAGGTAGGATATGATGTCAAGAAATAAGAGGTTTTTCATTTTGGAAGATGTGATAAAAGAGGTGGAGTGGTTTTTAACTGTAACATGAGTCACTAAAATCTAGCATATAGAAGCTGAATGCAGCAGAGAGGTAAATGGTAATTTGGCCTTTCTTGCAATGGAATTTGAGCACTAAAGTAGGGGCACCTTGCTCCAATTATATAGTTGCACTGGTGGTGTTTTACTTGGAAAATTCTGTACAAGTCTTATCTCCATATCTGTATGAATGATTGCATGATGCTGACAGAAGAAGTAGAAAAGTTGATTGGTTTCTAGGACTGGAATTGGAATTGGTTTATTATTATCACATACATTGAGTTATAGTGAAAAGCTTGACTTGCATGCTGTTTATACAAATAAGTTCATCACACAGCGCATTGGGGTAGTACAAGGTAAAACCATAATAAAATGCAGAATAAAGTGCAAAGCTATGGAGTAAGTGTAGTACAGATAGAAAATACAATGCAAGTTCATAATGGGGTAGATTGTGAGGTTGGGACCATCTTATTTTAATAATCATAACAGCAGGGTAGAATCTACCCTTGAGCCTGGTGGTATGTGCTTTCAGGCTTTTCTATCTTCTGTCCAAAGGGAAGGGAAGGGTAAGCAGGGTCTTGGATTGTGTTGGCTGCTCTGCTGAGCTAGTGAGAAATGTTGACAAAGAGTTTTCTCAGCCATAATAGATTTCTCATTTGTAAAGCAGACTGTGCCTATACTTAATTGAGTTAAGAGAATTGGAAGTAACCTCATTAAACTATATTAAAAAAAGATATTCTTCACTGGCTTAAACAGTAGAGATGATACTTATGGTTGTAGGAGGGGAGAGATGTTAAGGAATCTAGAACAAGAAATCAACCATGATTTTATTGCATAGCAAAGCAAATGATCTATTCTTGCTTCTACTTCTATTGTACTTATGTTTCCTTCCTTCTTAATATATGATACCAGACTGCCCATAAATGATGGAGAGAGTTTCACATTCTCACCATTCTTCACATAAATACATTTCCTCGGAATAACTTTTGAATTTCTTATCTTATTTGTTAGTCATCAGTTATATTTTCCCTACATCTGGAAGTATTCTGAATCCACTCCTACAGAATTCCTCAGATCTTGACCAGATTACCTTCCCTGCTCACTTTTGCAAGAGAGAGAAAACCCTGATCTGTACATTCCCAGACTTTTAGTGCCATGCCTGTAAATCTTGGCATCCTCTCCAATTCTCATCGGCCCTGCACATGCAGGTTCTCCTGTCTCCATCCAGACAGGGAGTTACCTGACCATCACTTCTAACTCATCACCTGCAGCCTATCTAAAGCCAGCTCTCATCCACAGCCTTGTTCACCCATTGAACCAGCCTGCCTTGACCAGTATTTGTTAGCTTTACTGTGATTAGTACCTGTTCTCTCCCCTGTGGCTTGTTATTTTGCAGGTTACTATTTAACACATTGGTCACCGCTAAATTATCTCCACAACTCTGTATTTGGGTCAGATTCCCTGACATTTCCTGACATTTCCCTGATACCCTTAATACAAGGGGTGATTGTTAAGTCTGTGGTCTAAGGTAGAAGGAGTCAATTTTAGAAAACCTAGCACATTTATTTTTCAACGTGGTCCTCTTCTACATTTACACACTTAGTCCAGCAGTCGTGGAGCATACGGATCCCTTCTTTGTAGAAGTGGTCCACAGCAGGGGTGATTGATAAGTTCATGGCCTAAGGTAGAAGGAGAGTTATTAACTTCAAACTTTCTGCATAATCACTCAGAGTTGAACTGCATGTGCATGTAATGAGAGCATCTTGAACCTCCAGGTGGTCCACAGCGGGGTGATTAATAAGTTTGTGGCATAAGATGGAAGGAGATGAGTTATACTGCTGTCATTACATGCACATGCAGTGCAACTCTGAGTGAAAATGCAGTAAGTTGGAAGTTAATAACTCATCTTCTACCTTAGGACACAAACTTATCAATCACTCCTGCTGTGGACCACTTCTGGTGGTCCAAGAAGGGATCCGTATGCTCCATGACTGCTGGACTAAGTGCGTAAATGTAGGAAAAATAAATGTGCTAGGTTTTCTAAAATTGACTCCTTCTACCTTAGGCCACTAACTTATCAATCACCCCTTGTATAAATGGAAGATCAGAACTATGTGCAATATTCTGAGCAAGGTGTGATACGCATTCAGTATAATGTATCTACATTCCAAATCTGTTCTTTTATAAATAAGCTTTAACCTGAACGTGAACTCGAGGGAGACCAATATCCTGGTGGACTGGTTTTCTAGAGCTGTTGAAGAGGGTTTCAACTAGTTGGGGAGCCAGTTGCTAGGCTACAGTATGGAGCAGTGGATGTAAAGGTAAATGCAGTGTGCAGAGACAGTGAGGAAGGATAGGCAATGAATAAGATGGGTTGAAATGTCGACTTTAATGCAAGAAGTATTAGGAACAAGGGTGATTAAATTAGAGCATGGGTCAGTACATGGAAATATGACATTATGTTCATTACAAAAACTTGGTTGCCACAAGAGCAGGAATGGCTGCTGGATGTTCCAAGTTTTAGATGTTTCAAAATGGAGAAGGAGGGAGGTAAGAGGGGTGGAGGAATGACATTGCTAATTGGGGACAATATCACATTTGCAGAAAAGGGGGATGTAATGTCAGGATTGCCTACTGAGCCAGTGTAGGTGGAAGTCAGAAAAAGGAAGGGAGCAATAAGTCTATTGTGAGTATTATATAGAACCCCCACAACTCCAAGAGACATCGAGGAGAAGATTGGGAGACATATTTTGCAAAAACGCAAAAATAACGGGGACTTCAACTTCCCTAATATAGATATGGGTGGTGGGGTGGAGATACATCTCTACTAAAAGAGGTGCAAGGTACTCTTTCCCTCTGCTGGCCTGCAAGTCCCCCTAGGGCAAGATGCACCATCTAATTAACCCACTGATCAGGGTCAAGTGGTAGATGATCATGTGAGCAGCTGGTGCATACCACAAATCCTAGTTATGAGACCACTAAAGCCAGGCAGACAATTTCTCTGAAGAGCATTGATTTCGGCTGCGGTCACCTGTCTTGTAAAGACACTGTCCAGAAGAAGGCAATGGCAAACCAAGTCTGTAGAAAAATTTGCCGAGAATAATCTTGGTACAGGTGGAAGACCATGATCACTCACATCATATAACGCAGCATATAATGATGATGATGAATCTAGATTGGCATCACCTTAGTACAAATGTGTAAGTGAGGTGAAATATGACAGGTGTATCCAAAGAAGATTCCTGACACAATAGGTAGATAGGTCAGTGAGAGGAGAGTCCATATTGAATGGCACTAAACAACGAACCTAGTCAGATGACAGATCTCTTTGCATGTGAGCATTTCGAGAGTAGATCTTGTGGATGGTGCCAAGGTAGGCATAGGGGTTAGCATGACTCTAATACAGTTGGGGCTGTTGGAATTTGGAGCTCAATCCCAGTGTCCTCTGTAAGGAAATTATAAGACCTTCCCATGGAATGCATGGCTTTCCTCTGGGTGCTCCGGTTTCCTCCCACAGTTCAAAGTAATACCAGCTAGTAGGTTACTTGGTCACCGTAAATTGTTCTCTGATCAGGCTAGGGTTAAATCGGTGGGTAACTGGCAGTGCAAATCAAAGGGCTGAAAGGACTTATTCCATGCTGTGTCGCAAAATAAAAAAAATAAATAATTTCAGAGAGAGTGACTCTTTACCATAGCCCTGGAGAGGGATAGGAGCAGACAGTATGGGCAAATTAATTGTGGGAGGGTAAATTATGATGCTGTTAGGTAGGAACTTGGGAGCATAAATTAGGAACAATTATTCAGGAAATTGCACAATGAGAATCTGGAGTTTATTTTGGAGTAATTGCATGGGTTTCCTGATGGGTTTGAGAAAGGGAGGTAGCGTGATGGAAGCATTGTTGACAAGAGATGTGGAAAATCTATTCAAGAGGAAGAATGAAGGATACTTAAGGTTTGGGAAGAAAGAATCAGACAGGGCTCTAGAGATTCACAAGTAGCCAGGAAGAAGCTTAAGAATGGACCTAAGAGAGCTAGGAGACAATCGGCAGCCATGGCAAGTAGGATTAAGGAAAATTGTAAAGCATTCTGCACACAAATGAAGAACAGAAGGATTGCTAGGACCGATCAGGCATAAAAGATGAAATGTACTTGGAGTTGGAGGAGGTAGGGGGATCTCCTTTATTAATATTTTGTTTAAGCATTGACCAGTAAAATGGACCTTGATGTTCGTGAGGACAGCATAAAGCTGGCTGATATGCTAGAAGATGTCAACGTTAAGAAAGAGGATGTGCTTGAACCTTTGAAAAACATTAGAATACACAAGTCCCAGGATCAGATGGGATATACTATAGGTTACTACTGGAGGCAAGAGAAGAGATTGCTATGCCTTTGGTAATGATTTTTGCTTCTTCACTGGCTACAGGTGTAGTACAAGAAGATTGGAGGCTGGCAGATGTTATTCTTTTGTTTAAGAAATATAATAGCAATAGTCCTGGGAATTATAGTTCAATGAGTCTTACATCAGTCATAGGCAAATTATTGAGGGGAATTCTTCGGGAAAGGAGAAAGGATTAAGGATTAAGGAGCATTTGGAGAGCTATAGTCTGGTTAGGGATTATCATCTTAGCTTCTTGGCAGGGTCTCATGAGCCTGATTGAATTATTTGTGGATGACCATAAGACAGGAGCACAATTAGGCCATTCAACCCTTCAAGCTTGCACCACTATTCCATCATAGCTGATTTATTAGTCCTCTCAACCCCATTCTTTTGCCTTCTCCCCACATCTTTTAACACCCTTACTAATCAACCATTTTAAATATACTCAATGACTTGGCCTCTACAGCTGTCTGTGACAATGAATTCCACAGAGTTACTACCCTCTGGCTAAAGAAATTTCTCCTCATCTGTTCTAAATAGACATCTCTCTATTGAGGCTGTGCCCTCTGATCCTAGACTCACTCACTATAGGAAACATCCTCTCCACATCCATTCTATCTAAGTTTTAATGAGATTTCCCCACCCCCATTCTTCTAAACTCCAGTGTGTGTAGGCCCAAAGATGTCAAATGTTCCTCCTTCATTCAAACTTTCATTCCTGAATCTAGTCTTCTCTAAATAGAAGATAGACAGTAGGTGCAGGAGTAGGCCATTTGGCCCTTCTAGCCAGCACCACCATTCACTGTGATCATGGCTGATCATACACAATCAGTACCCCATTCCTGCCCTCTCCCCATATCCCTCAACACCGCTATCTATAAGAGCTATCTAACTCTCTCTTGAATGCATCCAGAGACTTGGCCTCCACTGCCTTCTGGGGCAGAGCATTCCACATATCCACCACTCTGGGTGAAAAAGTTTTTCCCGCATCTCTGTTCTAAATGGTCTACCCCTTATTCTTAAACTGTGGCCTCCAGTTCTGGACTCACCCATCAGCAGGAACATGCTTCCTGCCTCCAGCGTGTCCAATTCCTTAATAATCTTACATGTTTCAATCAGATCCCCTCTCATCCTTCTAAATTCCAGTGTATACAAGTCTTTCAACATATGACAGTCCTGCCATTCCCAAAATTAACCTTGTGAACCTATGCTGCACTCCCTCAATAGCAAGAATGTCCTTCCTCCAATTTGGAGACCAAAACTGCACAATACTCCAGGTGGGGTCTCACCAGGGCCCTGTACAGCTGCAGAAGGACCTCCTTACTCCTATACTCAATTCCTCGTGTTATAAAGGCCAGCATGCCATTAGCTTTCTTCACTGCCTGCTGTACCTGTGTGCTTGCTTTCATTGACTGATGTCCAAGAACATCTAGATCTCGTTGTACTTCCCCTTTTCCTAACTTGACCCCATTTAGATAGTAATCTGCCTTCCTGTTCTTGCCACTGAAGTGGATAACCTCACATTTATCTACATTAAATTACATCTGCCATACACTTGCTCACTCACCCAACCTGTCCAAGTCAACCTGCATTCTCATAACATCCTCCTGACATTTCACACTGCCACACAGCTTTGTGTCATCAGCAAATTTGCTAATGTTACTTTTAATCCCTTCATCGAAATCATCAATATATATTGTAAACTACTGCGGTCCCAGCACCGAACCTTGTGGTACCCCACTGGTCACAGCCTGCCATTCCGAAAGGGACCCGTTAATCGCTACTCTTTGCTTCCTGTCAGCCAGTCAATTTTCAATCCATGTCAGTACTCTGCCCCCAATACCATGTGCCCTAATTTTGCCCACTAATCTCCTATGTGGGACTTTTATCAAAAGCTTTCTGGAAGTCCAGGTACACTACATTCACTGGCTCTCCCTTGTCCATTTTCATAGTTACATTCTCAATAAACTCCAGAAGATTAGTCAAGCATGATTTTCCCTTCATAAATCCATGCTGACTCAGACTGACCCTTCTACTGCTATCCAAATGTGTCATAATTTCCTCTTTTATAATTGACTCCAGCATCTTTCCCACCACTGACGTCAGGCTAACCGGTCTATAATTCCGTTTTCTCTCTCCCTCCTTTCTTGAAAAGTGGGACACCATTAGCCACCCTCCAATCAGCAATAACTGTTCCTGAATCTATAGAACATTGGAAAATGATTACCAATGCTTCCACAATTTCTAGAGCCACCTCCTTAAGTGGCTCCTCAAGCCACCCTGGCATGCAAACCATCAGGTCCCAGGTCTTATTAGCCTTCAGACTCAACAGTCTATCCAACACCATTTCTTGCCTAATATAAATTTCCTTCAGTTCATCCTTTACCCTAGTTCCTTTGGCCACTATTACATCTGGGAGATTGTTTGTGTCTTCCCTAGTGAAGACAGATCCAAAGTACCTGTTCAACTCATCTGCCATTTCCTTGTTCCCCATAACAAATTCACCCATTTCTGTCTTCAATGGGCCATTTTGGTCTTAACTTTTTTTTGCTATTAACATACCTAAAGAAGCTTTTACTATCCTCCTTTATATTCTTGGCTAGTTTACCTTCGTACCTCATTTTTTCTTGGCGTATTGCCTTTTTTGTTATCTTCTGTCGCTCTTTAAAAGCTTCCCAGTCCAGTTTCCTGCTCATCTTTGCTATGTTATACTTCTTTTATTTTTATACTGCCCTTTACTTCCCTCGTCAGCCACGGCCACCCCTTAGAATCTTTCTTCCTCTTTGGAATGAACCGATCCTGCACCTTCTGCATTATTCCCAGAAATACCTGCCATTTTTGTTCCACTGTCTTCCCTGCTAGGGTATTGTTCCATTGAACTTTGGCCAGCTCCTCCCTCATAGCTCCATAGTTCCCTTTGTTCAACTGTAATACTGACACATCTGATCTTCCCTTCTTCTCAAATTGTAGGTTAAAACATATCATTATGGTCACTCCCTCCTAATGGTTCCTTTACCTCGAGGAACCTGATCAAATCCGGTTCATTGCACAACACTAAATCTAGAATTGCCTTCTCCCTGGTAGGCTCCAGTACAAGCTGCTCTAAGAATCCATCTCAGAGGCACACCACAAACTCCCTTTCTTGGGGTCCAGTACCATTCTGATTCTCCCAGTCTACCTGCATGTTGAAATCCCCCATGACAACTGTATCATTACCTTCGTGACATGCCAATTTTAACTCTTCATTCAACTTACACCCTGCATCCAGACTGCTGTTTGGGGGCCTGTAGATAACTCCCATTAGGGTCTTTCTACCCTTAGAATTTCTCAGTTCTATCCATACTGACTCTACATCCCCTGATTCTATGTCCCCCCCTCACAAGGGACCGAATATCATTCTTCACCAACAGAGCCACCCCACCCCCCTCTGCCAGTCAATAAGATGTATATCCTTGAATATTCATTTCCCAGGCCCTGTCCGCTTGAAGCCATGTCTCTGTTATTCCCACAACATCATACTTGTGGGAATATCAATCAATATCATATCAATTCCTATTTCACTTGGCCATACTGTATGATCTCTTCTTGAGCTTTCTACTCTATTGATTCTGTTGTCCTTTTTAACTTTTCTTATTTTCACTTTCCCATTAACTCCATCCTTATTTACAGTTCATCCCCTCCCCCCACTACTTAGTTTAAACACATCCGTATTGCAGTGGCAAACCTGTCTGCCAGAATGCTGGTCCCTTGCCTATTAAGGTGCA
This sequence comes from Hypanus sabinus, assembly GCF_030144855.1. NCBI lineage: Eukaryota > Metazoa > Chordata > Chondrichthyes > Myliobatiformes > Dasyatidae > Hypanus > Hypanus sabinus. Next base: position 61,113,273 of record NC_082719.1, on the reverse strand, counting down.
ACCCGTCCCTTTTGTACAATTTATCCCCACCCCAAAACAGATCCCAGTGGTCCAAGAATGTAAATCCTTGCTTCCTGCACCAGTTCCTCAGCCACACATTCAGATCCATTATTTCCCTGTTCCTGCCCTCTCCAGCATGAGGAACTGGAAGAAAACCAGAGATAACCACCCTGGAAGTCCTACTTTTCAGCCTTCTTCACTGAAGTCCTGCTGCAGAATGTCCTTCCTCTTCTTCCCAATGTCACTTGTGCCAACATGCACTACCACTTCCAGCTGTTCACCTTCACCCTGGAGGATTTCCTGCAATCAGTCCATAATATCCTGGATCCTAGCACCAGGGAGGCAACACACCATCCTTAAATCTTGCCCATTGCTGCAGAAACCCCTTTCTGTACATCTTACTATGGAGTCCCCTACTACCACAGATCTTCCCGCTGTTTGACTCCTCAGCTCTGCTTCTGCACCAATTTTTGGCTCGCAGACCTATCCACCTCTCAAACTGGCAGTATCTTCTGTCCTGACAGCTTCTAAGAGGGTAAACCTGTTTACAAGAGGTACATCCCCTGGGGTCTCCCATACTTCAAGCATCCTTTCCTTCCTCATCATCACCCCCTTTCTCTTTTCCAGTATCCTCAGTGTAACAACCTCACTGTAGCACCTGTCCAGAAAACTCTCATTTCACAGATAAACCTGAGGTTTATAAACATGCTCCTTCAGAAACTGAATCTGGACACACTTTCCACAGCTGTAGCAGCCGGGGGCACCATCAGTGTCCCTGACCTCCCACATCATGCACGTAGCACACTGAATCAGCTTAGCAGTCATGTCTTCACCAACTACAATTGTGCCTGGCATAGTTTCCTCCCTCAGCCTCCTCACCAAAGACACTCAAGCAAAAGACTAGCCCTTTTCACACCAGGCACTTCCCTCCCAACAGGCTGCTCTGCTAGAGCTCTCCCTCTTTTTACTTGCTTGAGCTTTGCAAGCTGCAAGATCACCTGACCTCAATTGCCCAATCAGCTGTTTTCTGCTGAGTCTGAGCTGTTCAAATCTTGATTGCCAATCAACTGCTAATCAATTCTGGATTGCACTATCCAACTGCCAGAATCTCTCGAGCCAAAGACTAGCACTTTTCACACCAGGCACTTCCCTCGACGAATGTTAACATTGCCTTTGCCTTGGTTACCACCGACTCAACCCATAAGTTCAACTTTATGAAATTCAGAACAAAGATTTCCAAGTCCCCTTGCACCTCTGATTTTTGAATTTACTCCCCATTTAACAATAGTCTACACCTTTATTCCTTTATACCTAAGTACATACTGCCCCACACTATATTCCATCTGCCACTTCTTTGCCTATTTTCCTACTGTGTCTAAGTCCATTTGCAGACTCTCTGCTTACACTACCTGACCCTCCATGTGCCTTCATATCACCTGCAAATTTGGCCACAAAGCCATCAGTTCCATTATCAAAATGAATGACATGTAACATGAAATGAAGTGGCACCAACAACGGCCCCTGCAGCACACTACTACTCACCGGCTGCCAACCAGAAAAGGCCCCCTGCCAGTCAGCCAATCCTCTATATATGCTAGAAACTTTCCTGTAATACCATGGGCTCTTGTGCCTCATAAGCAGCCTCTTGCGTGACATTTGTCAAATGCCTTCTGAGAATCAAAATAAACAACACCCATGGACTCTCTTTTCCCAATCCTGCTTGTTATTTCTCAAAGAATTCTAACAGATTTGTCAGGTAAGATTTTCCCTTAAGCCGACATGGCTTTAAGGTAAGGGGATTAAAGTTCAAGGAAGATATTAGAGGGAGGTTTTTCACTCAGAGAGTGGTTGGTGCGTGGAATGCAATGCCTGAGTCAGTGGTGGAGGCAGATACATTAGTGAAATTTAAGAGACTACTAGACAGGTATACGGAGGAGTTTAAGGTGGAGGGTTATATGGGAGGCAGGGTTTAAGGGTCAGCACAACATTGTGGGCTGAAAGGCTTGTACTGTGCTGTATTTTTCTTTGTTCTTTGAAACCATGCTGATTTTGGGCTATTTTATCAAAAGCCTCCAAGGACCGTGAAGCCTCATCCTTAACAATGGACTCCAATATCTTCCCAACTACTGAAGGCAGGCTAACAGGCCTATAATTTTCTTTCTTCTACCTCCCTCTCTTCTTAAAGAGTGGAGTGACATTTGCTTTCTTGAAGTCAACAAGATATATTTCAGAACTAATGTTTTTAGAATTATTGTTACTAATGCCTCCACAGTCTTCTCCAGCAGTCCAATATTCACTTTTGCCTCTCTTTTACTTATTATATATCTGAAAAATTTTGGAATCTGTTGTTTTATAAAAGCTTCCCAATCCTCCTACTTTCCACTAATTTTAGCTATATTATATGCCCTCTCTATTGCTTTTATGCTGTTTTTAAATTTCCTTGTAGCCATGGTTACATCATCCTCTCTTTAGAATACTTCTTCACCTTCAGGATGTATCTATCCTGCACCTTTCAAATTGCCCCCCAAAACTCCAGCCACATACGTTTGAATAAAAAAATCAGCACAGACACTTCTTGTAGATAATGTATACCTTTCGTACAATTCTACTGACCATTGCACCCTCTAATTCTTCATTTTCATTGTAACATTCAAGATGATTGTCGATACCTTCAGATTCTTTGTAGTTCCTAACTTATTGAAGTACTGAAATCGTTTCATTTTAATTTCTGGCCATTTCTGGCACTTCCAAGTCTGAATGTTTGAAACAAGAGTGAGCAAAACAGTTCCGAACTGTTTTACTGGTTATTTCTTGATAGCTAACAGTCACAAAAATCACTGCCTTTTGAACACAAGCACATGCAACTGTTTGCTCTGAGGATGTGTAGTGTCCAGTGGCCAGACAAGTCTGACGCTATTTAGAAACTGTTTGGTGGCAGTCTCCTACACCAAGTAAGTGACTTAGTGGCCCAAGTAAATGAAGGGAATCCCAGCAATTTTCTAGATTAATTTTTGTTCTTTATGTGTCTGCTCAAATAAGCAGCTGTCCCGATTAACTGATTGACTGGAATTCACTATATTTCTAATCATCCTATTTATGGAAAATAACCAATTTTTCATGAGTATAAAGAATTAAATACCTCCCAACCTGATTAATTCTCACTTGATGATCCTTAAACTTCTCTACATTTCTCAGCTCTGATTTCCTGTCATTGTTATTGTGTTGTAGTTAGTGTACAAGGAACCATAACAAATAGAGGCTAATATGGTGTGATGTCTCTGAACTCACTCTAGTTAATGTCTTTCACACATTCACTTCCAAATGGGTGAATAGCAGCTTTACGACAGATAGATGGAACAGCACAGCACACCCTTTGCCAGGAATCGTGTTCTTTTGAAAGATCACTGTTTCAAACAAGCAAACCATCAACAAGAGGTTTTCCATGAATGATTGTTCTCAGCCTTTGCCTGAGGTGCTCCCTACCAGGCTGAGTAGTCATCAGAAAATCTGAGTAACTCAACATGATATCACAAAATGGCTAAGCCCACTAAATAAAAAAAGGTAAAGTATCCAAGAATATTGTGACTATGGTGCAGAAGACATATTATTGAATAAGCTATCGCTGTTTGTCAAACTGTTCCAATAGAGTTTCAGAACTCATTAAAAACTGGATTCAGGCATGGATAATAGAGGTGGATTCCGGAGATGAAATGAGAATTATATCCCTCACCATGTTACAGAAAAGTTGTATGGATGTTAAAAAAACAGAAAAAGCTAAATATGATAAAATCTTAGGTCCTTTCAACAGAACTATGGAAACACTATTGGCCTGAAATGTTTCTTGCTCTCTCCAGAGCTACTATATGACATGTTGAGTATGTGTCAGTTTTAATTCAGAATTTGACAGAATTTTCCAATATTATGGAAACCAGGGGAAATCTTTAAAGTGACTTGGCTCATAATTAGAATGGAAAAAGTAGATGGCTGTGGTCATTGAAGGGTAATCATCATAAGTCAGAATGTCATTGCAGAAGCTCATCAGAGTCTAACTGTTTTCTGCTTTATCAGTGCACTTACCTCATTATTTGAAACATTTCCACTATCTACTAGGAACAAACAAGGATTATAATAGAATAATCTTTGTAAACCAGGGTAAACTCAGTCGCAAATTTTTAATACCTTCCAGGATAAAGCAGCCTCTACGTTCACATTTGCATCCTCTGCTGTAACCAACATGGCTGCAGTGTGTTCTTATTCTTCTGCAATGCAATTACTCGGAAGAACCTCCCAGTCTTTCAGCCTCTGCCATTAGAAAAGATAAAGGCAGCAGCAACTGGCAACATGCTACTTATGAGTTCCTACTTAAGGCCTACATTGTTACCCTCATTTTTGCCTGGTACTGGAACTAGTGACGGAAATTGCTGGAGCTCCTTAACTAATTGCACAGATGGATTTCAATAGTTAGGGAATGATGCACATCACTACTTTGCCAGTGATGGGCAATAAATGTTGCAAAGTCCAGTTTCTGTGAAGAAATACATTAAACAAAACAGAATTCAAAGAAAATTTGAAAAATGGGAGGGGAGGACACTTTTCCAATCCAGGTGTGTACAAATTTGCCTTCGGCAAGGTTCCAAAAACTCAAACTATGATCTGATGCCAACATAACAAAATATGCAAAATGTTTACTTCTGTACATAATGTACTTGCTGTCTTATGTTAATAGAAAATAATCCACACAGATTATTCCTTGACTATTAACTTATCTTGATCCAATTTTCTTCTGTTCATTGAACAAAGAACATAGAACAGTGTAGCATGGGAGCAGGCCCTTCGGCCCATAATGTTGTGCCTAACCACTTTAATTAGCAATCAAATGGCCAACTAATCTAATCCTTCTGCCTACACAATTCCTCATATCCATGTGCCTATCTGAATGTCTCAAAAACCTCTAATGTATCTGCCTCTAGCACCACTCCCTGCAGCACATTCTGGGTGCCAAGCACTGTCTGTGTAAAAATACAATCCTCTCACATCTCCTTCGAAATTAGTCCCTCTTAGCTTAAATGGATGTGCTCGAGTAGTAGACATTTCAAGTCTGGGAAAAAGATGTTGTCTGTCTATTCTATCCGTGTCTCTGATAATCTTATGAACCTCTACCAGATCTCCCCTCGGCCTCTGTTGCTCCAGAGAAAACAACCAGTTTGCCCAAACCTCTCATTATAGCACATGCCCTCTGATCCAGGCAGCATCCTGGTAAACCTCTTTTGCACCCTCTCCAAAGTTTCGACATTCTTCTCATAATAGAACAATCAAAATTGTACACAATACTCCAGAAGCCTAACTAGAGCTTTATAAAGATGCGGCATAATTTTCTGACTTTTGAACTCAATAGCTCAATTTCAAGTTAAACTCCATCCGCCATTTCTCTGATCATATCTGCAACTAATCAACATTCCACTGTATTCTTTACCAGTCCTGTACGTTACCCACAACACCACCGATCTTCACATCATCTGCAGACTTACTAATCCACCTATCTGCATTTTCATCCAGGGCATTCGTTGTATATATACAATGTATATAATCACAGATCTCCAGCTAGAATCAGGCCCTTCAACCACTACCCTCTGATGTTGATAGGCAAGGCAGTTCTGAATCGAAATAACTAAATTACCATGGATCCCTTGTCTTTTAATCTTCTGGATTAGCTTCCCATGAGGACCTTTGTCAAATGCCTTACTAAAATCCATGAAAACAACATCCATAGCTCCATGCAACACACGCAAAATGCGAGAGGAATTCAGCAGGCCAGGCAGTATCTATGGAAAAGAGTGCAGTCAACGTTTTGGGCCGAGACTCTTCGGCAGGACTGTGCTCTCTACAGCTCTTCCTTCATCAATCACCCTCATCACTGTGGTGAACTACATATACCTGTCTGGACACGCCCCCCCCCCCCCCCCCCCCGCTGACTGCTCCTGTGGCTCCTCCCACAGACCCCAGTATAAAGACGATTGGAGGCACAGGCCCGGTCTCAGTCTCCAGGATGTTGTGTGGTGGTCACTTGCTGCTTGTTCTTTCTTCCAGCCAATAAAAGCCCATATCTCGCCTCACTTCTCCGAGAGTTACTGATGGTGCATCAATCACCTCATCAAAAAACGTGCTGGCTCTCCCTATATAGGCCAATGGTTTTTCAGATGCTCATAAATCGTATCCCTTAGAATTATCTCCTATAACTTCCCTACACTGATATGAGACTCACTGGTCTATAGTTTTCCAGGATTATCCTTGGTTTCCTTCTTGAATGATGTGACAACAGTAACTCTCAACAGATCTCCAGGACTTTACTTGTGAAAAGAGAGGACGCAACATTATTGGTCAAAGCTATAGCAATTTCTTCTCTCACTTCTCTCAATAACCAAGGGTATATCCCATCAGGCCATGGGGTTTACCAATTTCACGACTCTTTAAGAAACTCAGCACTATCCCTTCCTTTGCTTTGAAATGCCTTGGCATATTAAAGTATTCATTGAGAACTTCACCCACATCTTGGCATCCAAGCAAATATTCACACTTTTATCCTTGAGTGGTCCTACCCTCTCCCTAGTTATCCTCTTGCTCTTAATGTATATATAGAATGCCTAAGGAATGATTATTGTGCCAATGAGATTCAACTCATCCTGGTTCAGGAAAATACACAGCAAGCTCAGCATATTTGCACAGTATACATCAAGCCGTTCACATTTTCTCAAAACCCCATTCTGCTTTTCAGAATTGGTAAACTATGCCATACAGTACCAGAATGGCCATACATTTGTTCTTCCCTTTGTAATAAAGATATTTCCATTTTATAACAATTATCCTGAATTTAAGACTTGTAATTGCCTTGACAGTTTAATTTCTCCCTAGATAATGTTTATGGATCTGTAATGTAGATTTTTCCAACACTCATTTATTGGATATGGAATTTTCTGGGAAGGCAGCATTTTTACTCAACTCTAATTATCCTGGGTCAGAGAGTGCTGAGCCATGTTCTTGCAGTGCCACAAATCTGCTGGAAAGTTAAATTTCCGTGACATCACACATAATCTATCCCACATATTTAATAATGGAATCACACTCAATTACACCCAAGTTTTACTTATTCCCAGAGAACATTAATAAATTATTAAATGTCCTCTGGGATGTAATCAGAGGGTAATAAAAGTGGTAGATACTCTGAGAAACCACGTGATGGGTTTGCCCACTTCCAAAGGTGTGATCATACTGTATTATCCGGTTTTACACTGTACTATTAAGGGATGCTCCACTATTCAAAGTGGCGTCTTTTACATGGGAAATGAAACCACAGTCCTTTAATCTTCTTCTATTGTGTGAAAGATCCTTTGTTTCTGTGTCTCCTGTATGATTATAATGAGCACAATTTAATTTAATTTCATTACATGTAGTAGCATCATGACATCCTGAAAAGGTAAAAGGCAATTAAAAAAATGTAAGTCCTGCTGTGTTTGCTTTCTGTATTTGGAATGGGGAAATTGATGGAGATGCAACATGGAAAAAGGGATTAGTGTAGCTCCAGGGTGCCAATGGGCCTATTGCCTTACTGTGCGTTTTTGATCTTATAAACTTTTTACTTTCTTTTAATGATTTAAAAGAAACAAAAACTTCTCAACTCAAATTCTTTGGTACTGGCAATGGACTTCAAGTGAATGGGCAATGAATTTACAACTGAAAAATTCTATTATGCAGCATGCAGCTGAGAACATTGCATGTGACTCCAAATGTCACGCTCTTGTAAGACACAAGGACCAAAGGAAAACACTCATTAAGTCTCCACTGCAGATGGTGAGAGGGAATGACAAAAAAGGGCGAACCGGAAAGAAAGGATTGTGGCATCTGTCGAGTAAGTGAGCTTCAGGACCTCAAGTGTCAGATTGAATCACCTGGAATCAATTGTATTAGGCTACTGGAGAAGGTCAGTGTGAAGATCACCTGTCATTGCTGGGGGTAGGGAATCAGAATTGTCCAGAGGGCTTCAATGTGGAGGTTTCAGGAACACAAGAGAGAACTATCACAAGATGGAGAATTTCACTTAAAAGTCGATCTGCTTGACTAGGTTGCAGCACCTTTAACATCAGCAAAACTGAACTTACATTTCAACAACATCTTAATAGTTATAATGGAATTCTGAAAGCAAAGCAAAATCCTGGCCAGCTTAAGCAACTGAGCTTGCAAAGCCTATTCAGAGGAAAAGTCAAAGGCATTACATACATGAGCAAGATGAAGATGGCGATGACCTAGAAAGATTGGAGAAAATGGTCGTGTTGCATCAAAGTTGAATGAACATTTCAGTGCACATTGAAAGAAAGAAGTATTGATGGAATTTGTCACTGGAGCAGCAATGAGAGTGATGAACAGGAAAGGAAGTGAGTGAAAAACTATGAGAGAAAAGCAAAGTTGCCCCTTCTAATTGTTCTACGGCAGGGATTTAATAGGTGGAAACTAATTAGTTTAGGGAGAGAGTCTGGAGGCAGAGCAGCGTAATGATGGCGCTAAACAACACTCTTTTGCTTGCATCTTCGGAAACAGCTCTATTTCCATCTTTGATATCTTTATTTTTCCCTTTCAGAGTTCTTTTGAGGACCATGAACTGAAGTTACACACTGACTTTGGTTCTTTGCGGGAATGGAAACTGCTCTCAGTGTTTCATAATTGTCCATTGTTCGGCATGCCAAGGGCTCGGCCAAAGAGTCTGGCTCGGATTTGGAAGTCTAGGATCTCGTGGCTCTGGAGTTGCCTGGAGAACGGGGATCTTTGAGATCTTCAGGCACAAAGGTTTAAAAGTGTGGCAGAACGGACTTCTAACATTGTAAACCAGCGAGTTGTTTGTTATGTCTACCTGCTCACTGTGAAAACAGAGACACCAGCTTCTCCCTTGTTAGGCAGAGATAGAGCCTGTGGCATGTCATATTTCAGGTGAAACGCAATGTCTTTGGGGTAACTGCAAGTCTGTGGCTTTGCTGTTGCTTTGTTCACACTTGACTGCTCAGCGGCAGGTGCCGATGCTTTATTCTTGCCGGTGGGGATTGATACTTGCTGCTGTTTATGTGCAGAAGGAGGGGAGCTGGGGGGGGGGTACTTTGGGGTTCTAATATTTAACTGTTGTTCATTCTTTGGGGCACTACTCTGTTTTTGTGGCTGGTTGCAAAGAAAAAGCATTTCAGGATGTATATTGTATACATTTCTCTGACATTAAATTGGATCTTTGAACCTTTGAATAAAAGGGAACCATTTGTATCAGCTGTTCACAAAAAGTACCTGAGGTATTTTGAGAGGAAATTGAAAATCATGATTCACTTGAAGTGGATGTTATACTTTCATTTGCAAAACATAACCTGCACCTTACGGTAGAGGCCCACTCTGAGTTACAAACTCCTGACTTATATACACCTGTACATACCAAATAACTCCTATAAATGTAATTACATTTAAATGCAAACCATTCTTAGTAAACACCTGTTTAAATTTAACCTTTCCACAGTAATCAGACATCATTGTCTCTTTAGAACACAGGCTGCCATTTGCACTATTTAAGAAAGTCGCTTTGGAAATTGACAAGCAATTAATTCTATTGATATTTTGGCAACGATACTTCATGTTAATTATCATTGATACTTCAAGGCTAACAAAACTGGCCACTGAGTGTGAGATATCCTGATTTTATACAGCTATAATAAGACAAGGGAAGGCAATAAACAGATGATTGTATTAAATGGCCCTCATCAACATCATCCATTACAATCCTATGGAGTTGTGGTTACTACAGTGAGTGACTTTGTGCATTTTCCAACTTATGGATAAATCATCTGTAAAAATTGAATCCATTTGTAACCCAGAGATGGCCTGTCTGAAATCAAATTATGAAAGTATCTGTTTATCAAGGCACACTATTGATTACATTGACTGGTCCCAGTCATGAGTTGTTTGAATAATCATCATATTTTGAAGCATAAAAACTGCCTGAGACATCATAACTCATGGTCATCAATTCAACCCCATGGAACTGAGAGTTTATGTTCCTTTTATAAATACTCATTTTTTTGTTTAATGAAACATACAGTGAAATGCTTTGTTTTGCGTCAAATCAAAATAATGAGGACTGTGTTGGGCAGCCTGCAATTGTCACCATGTTTCTGGTGCTAGGTAGCATGCCTATAACTTATTAACCCTAATAAATGTCTTTGGACTGTGGGAGGAACCTGGAGCACCTAGAGGAAACCCATGCAGTCACAGGGAGAGTGTATAAACTCCTTACAGACAGTGACAGGAATCAAACCCCATTCTTACAGTTGTTGATGTAAAGCATTGCATTAATCACTATGCTACCATGATGCCTACTACTATACCAAACAGAGCAAAGATGCACACAGCTTGAGACAAGAGCCATTGTTTACTGGTGATGATCCATTGTAGCCTTAGCAGCATCCTTTTCACAAGAAGCAGAATAATCCCTGCTAGATCCAGACCAGAATTGCCCTTTTATTGATAAACGGGTTGCTTTTACAATTGGTAATTTCTGTTCTATTCTTGTTTTGGACAACTAAAAGGATTTGTTAAATTGAGGGGGTTGAAGTGTGTGGGGGAAGTGAGGAAGAAATGGAATAACCTCAAGGCACTAGGACCCCAGGGCACTCTTCTAATGATAGATACTAAACATGTTGTGATATTCGATGTAGAAATTGTACAGATGGCATTCACACAGCACATTTCCACTGCTAACAAATGGTTGCTTGAAAAATCTAATTCCTCTTCCTTTCCTACATGACATGAGGATACGAAAACACATTTTTATGCAAAATTCTTCAGAGAATTTCCATCCAGATATTCTGAATAGCAGGTTTGTTTTTGCTGCTCAACTTGAAAATGACATTCTCCATTAGGCACTGTCCATGGTAAGGCTTGACTGAAGCAATGGCAACAGGGGCTGTTGCTATTGGGGAATTCGGGGAAATGTCAGCTATTAATTGGAGACATGAGAGACTGCTGATACTGGTCTAGATGAAGGATCTCAACCCAAAACAAAGACTATCCATTTCCTTCCACAGATGTCCCCTGACCTTCTGAGTTCCTCCAGCAGTTTTTGCTCCACTATTAATCAGTTATCCAAGGATGTTGTCAATGAGGAAGCAAGTCTGTATTGAGCAGTCACACAATATTGCTGGACGAAGCAGGAGCGAAAAAGTATTAAATCACTTGTATTATAATGAATTCTATTTGTATAGTATATATAAGAGTAAGCTTGTATTATTGAGGCTTTATAGAAGTCTTGGGCCCCTCATCTAAGAAAAGATATGTTGGCGTCTGAGAGGATCCAGAGGAGGGTCATGAGAACTATTCTGGGAATGAAAGGGTTAATATATGAGGAACATTTGGTGGTCCTAGGCCTGTACCCACCAGAGTTTAGAAGAATGAGGGAGGATCTCATTGAAACATTAAATATTGAAATGCCTCGATAAGGTAGATGTGGAGAGAATGTTTCCTATAGTAGGGGAGTCTAGGACCAAAGAGCACAGATTCAGAACATAGGTGCATCCCTTTAGAACTGAAATGATGAGGACATTTTTTAGCTAGTGGGCGGTGAATCTGCGGAATTCATTGTGACAGATGGTTGTGGGGCTAAGCCATTGGGTATATTTTAGGAAGCGGTTAATAGGATCTTGATTAGTAAGGACATCAAGGAAGAAAGCAGGAGAATAGGGTTGAGAGGGATAATAAATCAGACATGATAGATTGTCAGAGCAGACTCAATGGGCCAGATTGCCGATGTCTAATTCTATGTCTTATGGTCTAATTTACCATCATACATTTGTTTTTTTTTAAGTTATGCAATCTCAGAATATGGTACAGAATAGTGCAAGAATGGTTATTTCAGTCCATTATGTCCATGCTAACTATAACCCAAATTAAAACAAATCTGCCTGCAAGTACTCTCTATCCCTCCATTCCCTGCCTGGTCATGTGCCTTTTTAAATGCCTCTTAGCTTTTACCTTAGAGCCTCCAGAGTTCTCAAGTTCTCTGAGTAATAATACAACAAGATTAAGATTACAATTACCCCTGGCATTGCCTCCAGAGAGATGAATAAGACTATCTTTGAAGTCTGGAACATTGCTCTCATCTCTTTCTCTTTCAAATCCTCATCTATATTAAACACTTGCTTAGGAGAGCAGTATATTCCTTGTCACTTTAGGTCCTTGGGAAAATATTTTGCCTCCCTGGAATCCTCCCTTTCTGATTGTTGATATTGACCTTTAATATATCAGCACTTTCTGAAATGCACCACCTGTCTTCCATTCTTTTAGGCCATGCCTTCATGCTAGATCATCTTCAAATTCAGCGGCATGTGCCTTTGATTCAGATCTTTCTAACAATGCATTTAACCACTTTTCAGTACTCTGCCCTACATAACTTCCAGTGCATTGCCTGGGGTGACATTTTATTTTAGTTCACGCCATTAAAGGATGTTTGTATCATCAACGCTGCAAGATTGGGTGAAAAACAGGTGACCACCAGAAGCTCAGCATTCTCAGTTAGTAGTTATGTTCAGCTGCCCAATTCTCAGCCACCATTTCTTTGCCCACCTTCCCTGTTGATCTAGATCCTGTTGCAACTTTACACAATCCTATTCACTGTACTGTCAACTTTAATGACAACTGCAAACTTACAAATTGTGGCACATATTTTGTGATCCTATAATATACAACAGAGGACCCAGCTCCATTTGATGTGGCACACCACAAGTCTCAGGCCTATGCTCTGAAAAACAAACCTCCACTACGTCTCTCTGCTTCTTACCACTAAGCTAATGTTGTATTCAGCTGGGATCCCTTTTGTGCTAACCTTCAGAATCAGCCTACTGTGCAGGACCCTGTCACAAGCCTTACTAAACTCTAGGTACAGTTATGCTACCTATCCCAAATCAGTTCTTGCCTTTCCAAATACAAATATATCCTAGAATTGCTTCCAATAACTTGTCATTACTGATGTAAGGCTCATTGGTTTATTCCTGCTGCCCTTCTTAAATATTGATGCAATAATAGTTGTCCTCCAATACCAAAGATACCAAAGTTACAAAAATCTCTGCTAGGTCCCTGGGAACTCCTCCCTTGCTTCTCTTGACATATGAAGAACGTCAGGTCAGGCCCTGAGGATTTATCCACTATGTGTTTCAGGACCTCCAACACCTCCTTAATTTTAATATTGGTTTCATGCATGATATCAATGTTCCATCATTTCACTAGATTCCATGACCTTCTCCACAGGAAATACGAAAATGAAGCATTTATCTAAACCCCTTGTCCTTTTCCAAAGACTTCACACATGGAAGTACCATGTTGACATTTAAAGGGACTACTTATCTACCATTTTATCAATCCCTTATCCACCATTCTATCCCCACCTACCATTTTACTCTGAACATACTTTTTGAATCTTTTAGTATTCTCCTTTACCTCACCTGCCAGACCTTAATACCCATTTCCCCTGAAAAACCTGTTTCTATTAAAGTCAATATTAAATAACATACAGATGAGCATAAGGAAGTGGTGAGGTAACTATTGTCCATGCTCTGGAGCCTCCCAATGTCTGAGTTATCACTCCGACCAGATCAAGTTGGCAATACCTTTCCATGAGGGATCCTTATAAAAGTTCCAGATAAGAAGCTTTTAACCTGAAAATTTTTGGCAGAATTGGGCCTGTTACAAAGGGCAGCTCTTAATTCTCACTATCAATCCACATAATAGACATAATGAGAAAAATAATACAACATTACAGCAGTATATGTTATGAAGAAATGTAATTCCTTATCTAAGTGTACTTGATCATGGCTATTGTTTCCATCGGCAGCAAAAATTGGTTAACTCTAGAAAACAAATATTGTTTCAATAACATTAATCTCTCTGCCTTGTGGCCTGGTTCCGAGGCAAGGACGAGTGGGTGTTTGGGAATGAATTAAAAATCTTGGTATACATACAAGAAACTGAGAAGAGTGTTGGGACATAAATATCCTGGGGAAAAAAAAAAGCTGTGGAACGTAGATATATTTTGAAAGATGTAAATAGTTCTTAAACACAGACAAACACAGGATATTTATTTTACTTATCTGTTTCTAAAATGATTGGAACCTTGTTACAAATGTAAATTCATGTGATTCTGGACCAGGGCCTCTACTGATAGTTCTCTGTTATCCAGCACTCTGGAATGTAAAACTTTGAATTTGTAATGGTTGAAAAATGTGTTGTGCTACACTGCAGCTTCTAATCTCAACAAGTGTACCCTTGTCTTAAAAATCACATCACCACATTACAGATCACCAAGCGAAAGCTTACAACAAGAGAGTCAATTACATTTCATCCTGTCGATAACAGCAATTGCCTCTAAGATAACAGAATCTATACAGACAAAATAAACATGGCAGTCCATTCCCAGACAAGCTACTGCTGTAGGAAGCATGAAGCTGACTGAACTTTGCTGTTGGTAAATGTAATGTAACAGATAATTAAATTGATATAAATATAGAATAAAAGCTTCTTTGTAAATATCAACATGCTTCGCTGCATAGCAAGATTATTAGCTTAAGAAATCAAGATTTTATGCAATTTAATTGAGAAATCATTAATGCAGTTAAACCATAATTTAGTTAGAAAAGAAAACAAGAAAGTGGAAGATCATTTAGTACACGGAAGCTCAGTGCTTTGACTAGCAGCAAATATTCACTACGTCAATGAGACTGCAGATTGAAGAACTGGAGTAGTATTTTTTTCTAATGTAATCAAGCAGACTATATTTGAATTTCCATCTCAGTACTGGACTTACCATTAAGTCCAGTTGTGAAACACTGATGTGCTAGGGAGAGGGTCTGAATGCTCTTTACATATGGGTTGTTGACACGTGGAAAAAGCAAAGTTAAGTAAATGCTACTTCAGTGTTTGTTTAATCTTCCACAGTGCATTTATTTTTTAAATATTTTCAACATTTTGGAATATTGTTTGAGTGTCTTTAGATTAACTGAAAGGAATAAAATGCCAAAGGCTGTGACAATGGGCTCGCTGCAGTATCTTGCCTGAGGCCTATTCACAGAGCAAACTCCATGTCTTGGGTTGCCTTTCAGATCCAATGAGACTGGCTCTTCCTAGAATACGGAAAAATACAGGTGGATGGGAATTGTGGCAAAGCGTACATGGTCCAGTCCTTCACCAGCTGGAAATATTTTTACACATATTTACAAGCTTTAGACATCCCCATTTTGCTTTATTTTGCATTTCCCTTATTAACACTATTTTAATATTTCATACATATCATTACAGCCATCCTTCTTTCTTTCTTCTTATCTAGAGAGCTTGAGTGTTTTACAGTTTTTCTCCTGGTTATGTCATCCACACTTGGGTTGTGCTTTCCTCCAAACCTTTAAACTGACTGACCAAAGATGGGCATAGTAAATCATAGTAAATCTGTTCGTATTTGGCATACTCCAGCTATTAACACATGATGAAAGAGCCTGGAAATAGGATTGGAATAGATGACTCTTACATGAAGCTGGTATTAACTTCTTAATTTAATTGTTATAATTCCTGATGTTACAGGTCTCAGGCCTTCAGATTCAGCCCATTTTATTTTCTACATATGTTCAATGAATAAAATTCCACTTATACCTTTGGTAATATTTTCACACGACGAGCATTACTTTATAAGAATATTTTTATCATATGTATACAGTCAATGGTCTTGCCAACTGGAAGTACATAATGGGAATTCAAATAACATTGTCTATGATGATAGACTATTTAAAATAAATATTTTATATATTTAATTTTGTTTCTGAATTCCCTACCATCATAAATAACTTAATAAATTTGAGTGACAAATATTTCCCCACTGGCATCTCCATCAGGGACATGGGCTCTCTTGGCTGAAATTAAGGTGGGAGCAGGTTGTGCATTTTTCCAACTACATGAATAATAGTTTGTATTTTAATGCAGTAAGATGCCCAAAGGCTTTCACAGAAATGTTATAAACAAAATTTGATTCAAAGATGAAGTTGCAGATATTATAACAGAGAAGCAAAACCTTAGTTAGACACTAAGAGTGAAGTGAAGTGAGAGAGGAGGAGAGACAAGAAGGTTTAAGGAGAGTATTTTAATTTTTAGGGGTTTGTCAGCAAAAAGAACTACCATCAATGAACACACCACCATACCTTGGATGGTCAAGTGTGTATATTTCATACTGATAAAGGTCAGGAGAAGATTACCAAGATGGTGAAGGGTGAAGCTAGTGTATATAGGTATAAATAAACTTGGACAGGAATATTAAAAACAGGAGATTGCTTAATGGAGTGAATGGGCTGAGAGTCTCTGGTCTTGAGGGCATAGTGCAAGGTAGGACATTTTCAACGGAATCGTCATCTCATGTTTACAAAGAATGGGGTATGAAAAAAGGTCAAGTCTCTGTTGGGAGAATCAAAGTAACAAGTGTAAAGTTGAGGGTTACAGTAAAGATAAAAAGGGACCAAAGTAGTATTGATTAACATTATGGATGTAGAAATCAGTGGCCATGGGAATAATAATGTTCTAAAGCAGGATTTTCATCCGGGGCAAATTTAACACCAAGAGTTCCAACAGTTTGGATCTCTCTGAGATAGTAGGCAGAGGAGAGATGGATGTCATAGGTATAAAACACGGTTTATTACAGAGACTGTGGACAATGGGTTCAGTCTTCAAAATATAAGTTGTAGCAAATTTAAGATGCTAGTGAATTGAGAGAGGTGATGAGGTAGAGCGAAATATACATAAACTCAAAAATATGTACATAAATAAAAATACTGTGCATCTATGGGAAGAGATTTTGGACAATGCTTCAACATAAACACAGATAGGACCTGACCTGTTGAGTATTTCCAGCATTTTCTGTTTTTTATTTCAGATTTCCAGCAATTTCTTTCCATTTTTACTCCACCATTCCTATCAGTGGCTGAAGGAAAGTTGAGAAGGATGAAAAAGGTAGTTTATTTAGTGTGAGCATGGGAATTCTTTTGGGGCAAAACTAAGATGTTTGCAGGACTCATAAGGCCCAAAAGCTGCTCAAAATACTCCAAATGTCTGGTCAATGCCTTAAAAGCTCCACTATTAAATCCCTGCTTCCTTGGTGTTCCTCTTGAAATGAATGCTACTTGCATTTGCCTTCTTTACTACTGACTCAACCTGCAGATTAACCTTAAGAGAGTCTTATACTAGGAACCCTGCCGAAGTGTTTTGGCCCAAAACATTGACTGTGCTTTTTTCCATAGATGCTGCCTGGCCTACTGAGTTCCTCTACAATTCTCTGTGTGTTGCTCGGAATTCCAGTATCTGCAGATTTTCTCTTGTCTAAGAACCCAAGAACCTTTGCACCTCTGGTATCTGAATACACTCTATGTTTAGAAAATAGTCCCCTCCTATAATCCTACCAAAGTGCATGACCATATACTTCCATCTGCCACTTCTTTGCCCAATCAGTCCATGTCATTCTGCAGACTCCCTGCTTCCTCAAAATTGCCTCCCTCTTACCTATCTTCATATTGTCTGCAAACTTGACCACAAAATCATCAATTCATCATTCAGATCATTAGCATATAAACATGAAAAGTTGTGGGCCCAAAACTGACCCTTATGGTACACCAGTAGTCACTAGCAGCAACCACTGATGTCAGGCTAACTGGCCTTCTGCCTCCCTCCCTTCTTAAAAAGTGGAGAGAAATTGGCAATTTTTCAGTCATCCAGAAATATTCCAGGGTATAGTGATTCCTGAAAGATCACTACTGACGTCTCCACTATCCGTTCAGCTACCCCTTTCAGAACAGTTATGTGTAGCCCATCTGGTACAAGTGACATATTGAACTTCAGTTCCATCAGCTTCCCAAGCACGTTCTCTGCAGTAAGAATGACTGCACTCAGTTTTTGCCCCATGACACACTCAATTTTCTGGCATGCTGTTGGTATCTTCCACAGTGAAAACAGATGAAAAATGCTTGTTCAGTTTGTCCACCATTTCTTTGTTCTCCATTACTAACCCTCCAGCGTCATTGTCCAACAATCTAATGTTCGCCCTTACTCCTGTTTAATCTTTATACAGAATATTTGAAAAAAAACTTTTGGTATCCACTTATATGTTATTGGCTAGCTGTGGTAAACTATGTATACCTGTCTGGACATGCCCCTCTGCTGACTGCTCCTGTGGCTCCTCCCACAGACCCTGGTATAAAGGCAATTGGGGCACTGCTCCTCCCTCAGTCTCCGAGATGTTGTGCTCCCTTTTGCTGCTAATAAAAGCCTACCGTTCACTTCCAGTCTCCGAGAGTTATTGATGGTGCATCAATTTTATTAGCAGCAATTTTAAAACATGGAGAGCATTTTACGACCTGACAGTTTGGATCTCGACCCTCAATCCCAGGAAGCCGGTGACGCTTTCGAACTCTGTCTAGCATGCTTCGAATCGTACCTGGAGGAGATTCATGTGACCGATCCTGCCACGATGCACAGGGTTCTCCTTTCCAGGATCAGTCCAAGGGTCTACTTCATGATCAGGAACAAAACAGACTACCAGGGTGCAATGGATGCCCTCAAAAGACAATACTGGCAGCCGGTGAACATCGCCTGCACAAGACAACGCTTAGCGACACGGCGGCAGCGGGCCGGAGAGTCGAGCCCTGAGTTTGTCCGGGTCCTACAGACACTCGTGCGGGCCTGCGATTGCTGGGGACTGATGGCGGAACAGCATGCGGAGCTCCTGGTAAGAGACGCCTTCGTTACAGGGATCAGGTCAGTGTACGTTTGCCAGTGGCTGCTGGAACACATCGATCTTACCTTACATTCGGCGATCGAGCTGGCCGACATGCTGGAGGCCGCTCTGCACAATGCTGAAGCTGTCCAAGTGCGTGATCTCCCACCAGCCTCATGGACGCTGCAGACCCCGCAACCCGCCGGTAAATCGACCTCGGCTGCTGCCAGTCACAAGTCTGCACAGTGTTACTTCTGTGGACTCGAAAAGCACCCCCGAAAACGCTGCCCGGCCCGAGAAGCTATCTGCTCCAGCTGCGGCAAGAAGGGCCACTTCACCAAGGTCTGTAAGTCCAAACCACGAGTGGGGTCAAGCAGCGCCACGTGCGAGGCATGGGGGTCGCCATCTTGCCTCCCCGCCGCGTACGAGGCACGGGGACAGTCATCTTTGTCGGCACCACCTCGCCCCGCCTCTGACCCACGGGTGCTGACCGGGCACCAAGATGGTAATTCAACTCTGGCCTCCGTGACCCTCGACCAAAGCACTCCACACCAGCTTGCAAGGTCAATGATGGACATCCTGGTGGAGGGGCGCAGGACTAGCTGCCTGTTAGACACGGGCAGCACTGAGAGTTTTATTGACCCGGACACGGTGCAACGCTGTGGACTCGTGACACAGCCGGTAAGCCAGACGGTCACCATGGCTTCTGGGTCGCATTCCACAGACATCCGGGGGTGTTGTGAAGCGACATTGGTGGTGCAGGGCACAGAATATCGGGACTTTGCGTTACTGGTCATGCCTCAACTGTGTGCCCCTGTGCTATTGGGGCTTGACTTCCAGAGCAACCTGAAAAGTGTGACAATGGAGTATGACGGGCCCCTCCCACCAATCACTGTCAGGAATCCTCACTTCTGTGGGACTTCGTCACATACCCCGCTAATGACCACACACACACACACCGACCCGCACATCCCACCCAGCACCATGCCGACAGCCGCACTACTGATACCACTTGCAGCCTCTCCACCCTCAAGATCCCTCCCCCACCGCTGTTCGCCAACCTGACCCCCGACTGTAAACCTGTGGCAACTAAAAGCAGGAGGTACAGCTCGGGGGACAGGGCCTTCATTCAGTCAGAGGTGCAGCGGCTGCTCAGGGAGGAGATCATTGAGCCAAGCACAAGTCCTTGGAGGGCCCAGGTGGTCGTTGTTCGGACCGGGCAGAAAAATAGAATGGTTGTGAGACAGATCATCAATAGGTTCACACAGCTTGACACGTACCCCCTACCCCGCATCGCAGATATGGTCAATCAGATAGCTCAGTACAAGGTGTACTCGACCATAGACCTGAAATCCACTTACCATCAGCTCCCCATCCACCCGGAGAACCGCCCCTGCACCACCTTCGAGGCGGGTGGCAGGTCTATCACTTCCTATCACTCTATCTCTTCCCCTTCGGTGTCACGAATGGTGTCTCTGCCTTCCAGAGGGAAATGGACCAGATAGTGGACCAATGCCAACTGAAGGCCACGTTCCCATATCTGGATAACATCACCATCTGCGGTCACGACTGTCGGGATCACGACACCAACCTCCAACAATTTTTCCAAGCGGCCTGAGCTCTTAACCTTACCTATAACAGGGACAAGTGTGTGTTCAGATCCACCCAACTTGCTATTCGTGGGTATGTCGTGGAGAACGGAGTCATTGGCCCTGATCCCGACCGTATGCGCCCCCTGTTGGAACTCCCTCTTCCCACCACTCTCAGAGCCCTCAAACGGCGCCTGGGCTTCTTTTCCTATTACGTCCAATGGGTCCCTCACTACACACACAAGGCCCACCCCCGGTCAAGTCCACCACATTTCCCCTCTCAGCCAAGCCCCGTGCGGCCTTTAGCCGCATTAAAGGGGACATTGCTAAAGCAACGATGCATGTGGTGGACAAGACCATTCCCTTCCAAGTAGAGAGTGACACCTCCGACTTCGTGCTGGCTGCTACCCTCAATCAGGCAGGAAGGCCGGTAGCATTCTTCTCTTGTACCCTTCAAGGCCCTGAAATTCAGCACTCCGCGGTGGAGAAAGAAGCCCAGGCCATAGTGGAAGCTATTAGGCACTGGAGGCACTATCTCGCCGGCAAAAGGTTCACCTTGCTGACCTTGCGACAATGACTATTCCTACAACCATTCAACTTAAACCTCACTTCTTTTTCTTGGCCGAAGTGAAACTCACATAGTGAGAATTGCTCTTTCACATCCCCACTTTCACATAGATCTGGTCTCACTGCTCTAACATGGGGACTCATGCTTGCCATGTCACAGTTGAAATACTCCCTGTTTTCTTTTTCCAAGCAATTGAACTTTGATATAATGATTCACAATTCAGAAGTCAGTCAGTGTGAGGGATGGTAATGCAATATTCCACAATGAAGGGCCCTGCCTTCTCCAAACCCTATGCAACTGGACACAGATGCTATTGATAGAGAAAAAAAGAGTTAATGATAAGAGGGTTTCAGAAAATCTGTGATATATTTGCAGGATTCCAGGCATATAGCTCACAAAACAGAGATAATAGAAAAATCTAACCCTGCTTGATTGGTTGATGTTTCAGGGCATTGCAAGGACATGTTCTTCAATGGATGAATGCCTTTTTTATGGGTCGTCAATCAACAGAGTTGCTGCTGGCCTTCCAGACTTTGTATGCCAACATGCCTTTCACCTTAAATAGGATAACAAATAACTGATCATGTCCTCACAAGGCAATCACTGATCTACATCAAATGTGTTCCAGCAAAATGGTTGGACTGAAATGTGGTTTGGGTTAGTTCTATGGTGTCAACTAAATTAGAGTCAACAACTAAAATTAATAATAAATAAAAATAACAAATAATATTATTCAATCAAAACCTATTTGTTTGTATGATATATTCAAACCTTTATGAAGTATTTCACAGAATTACAAAAATAACCTAGGGTTTAAAGAGCAGGTGATGTGTTATGGCTGCAGAACAAGAGTGCAACTAGAGACCACTGTGATCCTGAGGAAAGTACCTGCAGCTCAAGCTTGATTTGACGTTGTAATACAGCAGGTACCCAGTAACGTAGAGGAGGCTTGACCCATAAACAGAGCAGCAGTGTTGATTCAGCAAATGAACAATAACGTTATAAATAGATGACAAAATAACAGGGCATAAAACAAGAGAGAACAGAAAGTAAACACAACAGCCAATCAGGTAAACTTTAGGAGCAACTAGTTGAGTCTAGCTGGTTCAATGAGTAAATGAGGGCTGTGGATGGAAACAAGGTTTAAATAGGCTGCAGGTGATGCATCTAGAATTAGTGGCAGCTGATTTCTATTAGCTGTGTGGAGACTGGGAGGTGCCTGCATGTGCAGTCTTGGAGGGATAAGTGGAAGCATGCCTGACACCAGGTAATTAACTTTAAACTTTTTTAAAGGAAATAATCATAGCTTCATGGCTGAGAGGAATGTGACTATGTCAAGCAGATATGGACATCCGGAGGAGAGCACTAGAGAAGCCTTAGTCTTTGCACTTGGTGATTCAAAAACCAATTATGATACAGGGGGCCAGTCTGCTGGGGGAAATAAAAATAAAAGTGATACAGACAGACAGACATACTTTATTGATCCCGAGGGAAATTGGGTTTCGTTACAGTCGCACCAACCAAGAATAGTGTAGAAATATAGCAATATAAAACCATAAATAATTAAATAATAATAAGTAAATTATGCCAAGTGGAAATAAGTCCAGGACCAGCCTATTGGCTCAGGGTGTCTGACACTCTGAGGGAAGAGTTATAAGGTTTGATGGCCACAGGCAGGAATGACTTCCTATGACGCTCAGTGTTGCATCTCGGTGGAATGAGTCTCTGGCTGAATGTACTCCTGTACCTAACCAGTACATTATGGAGTGGATAGGAGACATTGTCCAAGATAGCATGAAACTTGGACAGCATCCTCTTTTCAGACACGACTGTCAGAGAGTCCAGTTCCACTAAAACAATATAACTGGCCTTACGAATGAGTTTGTTGATTCTGTAGGTGTCTGCTACCCTCAGCCTGCTGCCCCAGCACACAACAGCAAACATGATAGCACTGGCCACCACAGACTCGTAGAACATCCTCAGCATCGTCTGGCAGATGTTAAAGGACCTCAGTCTCCTCGGGAAGAAAACAGTAGAAAACAGTATATTCAAAATAAATAGAGATACCATTTCCTCCCTTCTTTATGCTGGCTGTCTTCCCTCTGTATATAACATGCTGATGCAGGGTTTTGACCTGAAACATTAATAATTCCTTTCCATGCTCAAAAGCTGCTTGACCTGCTGAGCTCCTCCAGCAGACTTTTTTTTTTGTAGTCAGCGTGAATATTGGTGAATTAGGCTGTGAGCTTAATCCTAAAAGGTAGGCTGCCTGACCAGTGCTAGGATTAAGGACCTCTATGGAATGAAGAGGATAGTTGAGTAGGAAGTAGAGAGAGGATCCAGATGCTATGGCTTACATACAAGCTGATGGGATTGATGCTTGTTAATTTAAACTTTAGTTTGTTAAACTCCAAGGAGTTTCAGGAACCAAAGTTTAAATTAACAAGCAGAGCCAGAAAGTTAATATTCTCTAGATTTCTACTCAAGCTTTGAGATTAGTACCATATACTCAAACAGATCAGAGTTAAGTGCATGGTTTGAAGCTTGGTACTGCAGAAAGAGGTTTATCTCTGGCAAAGAACTGGCAGACGTGATGGGTATAGAAGTAACTAACATGTTGATAAAGGAATTGGACTCAGGCCAGAGACAAAATAATTTACAAAGGCCTTAGTTACGAATTTATATTAAAAAAAATAGATGAATATAGGTGAGAAAATTTAGAAAGTTAAAGAAAAAGAACAGTATGCTAGTACAGTGTAGTGATAAGGGTAATAATAATTGTGGGATAGGAAGAGATAGAGCGTACAATTGCAGTGGTACAGCAGCATTTAGATTAAAGCAGGAGAAAATCACCAAATGGCCAAAGTAAAGCCTCTAATTTGCTGACATTGTTGGGGAGAAGAGGATATGATAGCCATTCAGACTTAGAGGAACATTTGTCTTTTCAGTTGTTTTTAATTAATGTGAAAACCTGAGGTGATGCAAGTTGCTTGTTGTGGTGGTAAGGTGCAGCAGCTGGTGCTACTTATTTTCAGCTCTGGGGATTCCGGTTCAATCCTGACTTCAGGTGCTGTCAGTGTTGGGTTTACGTGCTCTTTTGTTGACTGCTGGCTTTCCAATGGGGGCTAGAGATTCTGCCCACATCCCATAGACATGATGGCAGGTTAATTCACTTCATAAATTGCCCTTAAAGAGGAAAGGACTATCAAAGAGGAGTTGTTTGTCATGACAATGAGAGTAAATTTCAAAGGTACATGAAAATGAACTGGATAATGGAACTAATGGAATTGGTCCTGTGGGAGCTGCCATGGATCTATTGGGTTGAATAGTTAACATAGGTACAGTATATAAAATGTGTAGCTGATTCGCTATAGATATGGTTCATCGAGCAGAAAATACAGTAGCCATTGAATCCAATTATTACATCTGTCTCTGAATTTACAAAGGTAGATTGTCTTCCACTCATTCCTGTACCCCAGAATGTTTGCAAGTTGAGCAGGTTCTGTGTCTTATTTTTCCTGCAGTTCCAATCCTCCCTGCTGCACAATGTGCCGAGTGCAGGTTGCCATGACTATTCTAGGGATTTAGGCTAGATGGTATTAAAGATTGCCTTACATGTACTTTATCTCTCTGGGCTCCTGAATTGTGATATGAGCACATCCAGTGATCATAAAATGGGAAAAATAAATATAGTTCCTTATTTTATCACAAAAATGAACAGTCCACCCCAGGGTACCATAATATCCTGATATACTTGGGTATGCAAGGAAGCAAATCAGATAGTGTTATGGTATCTATAAGAAAGTCCATGGGCATGATTAGCATGGTGCTCGGCTGAACAAAAACAGAAAATGCTCGAAACGCTCAACCGGCCAGGTAGTATTGGTGAAGAGAAAAACAGTGTCAACTTTTCAGTTTAACGGCCCTTTATCAGAACTGGAAAGGTAAGAAAACTGGCATGTTTTAACTGGCAAAGAGGGTGAGAGATAGAAAGAACATACAGAATATTTGCAATAGGGTGCAGACTAAGCTTGTCAAGGAAACAAATTCTTTAAATTCATGGAATTAAAGACAGAAGGAAAAAGAAACAAAGGACAATTTGAAAGTAAATATTATGTTTGACTGCATCGTTGTCCTCTCTTAAATAGTTTGCTGATATGATTGTCATTCAACCATGTGGACTAGGCCCAATTTTTTTGAACTATCATTTAGCTCAGAGAATATGGAGCTGCATCTGCAAAACAGTGACTGCACTTCAAAAATATTTCCTGGCCTGAAGTGCTTTGAGAGATCCTAAAGGTCATGCAAGGCTCTTTGTTAGTGCAAGTCTGTTGATTAGAATTTCTGGGAATTCTTTTCATGTACTGCAACCTTCACAATTCAGTTCTACCCACTCCCATCTAAATGTTTATCAAATCTAAATCATTCCCCTTCTTTCTGATGCTAAGGGCCTTTCTCTCCCCTATTTTGTCTACTTTTGAATGTGACTTGACAAGCCTAGGGTCAAGTTTGCACTTCTTACATGTTGTCTCTAAAAGGATCCAACATGAAAATTCCCCTTCCATTTCATAATGCCACTTTGTTGAATTGGTTGCTAAAAATGCTCTGTTTATTTTTAAAAATCCAATCAGCAGAGGTGACAGATGATGTGAATTTTGCTGACAATACGTAGATACAAAATTAGTTGGAATAAATAGAACTTGTAAAATGAACTAGTATGTGAAGGAAGAGAGATGTTCAATGTGAAAATATTGTTATTTTCCAAGCAGCACACCTGCTATTTTCAGAAATAAGACTTTTGGATTTAGCAAACTAATCTTTAATTAATTTAAACAGACCATAGAACCCTTGTTCAAAACATATTTGATTATTATCAGGTTGTATGAAAAAGTCATGCTGTAAATCTGCCAGAAGTAATCAAATATAATTCCCACCATAATCTCAAAAATAATCAAACTCACAGTGGGAGGTCGGTGTGGATGTCTACTATTAGCTGTTCCATGTCACAATATAGAACAATGCAACAAGATACAGCTGAGAATGCCAATCTTTCAGACTTCATTTGAGATTGACTGGAGAATTAATTTTCTGCTCTGCTGTTTTGAGACAAATTTGAGACAATTTCCCACTGCCATAACAAGGATAGAGTTCCTCTTATCTTTACCTACCACCCCACGAGCCTCTGTATCCAGTACATCATTCATTCCCTCCCACCCCCACTTTGTCTTACTCAGTGTTCACTCTCCGCATGACTCCCTTGACCACTGGTTCCTCCCCACTGATCTCCCTTCTATCACGTATCCCTGCAAGCGAGACATGCCACACCTGCTCCTACACCTCCTCCCGCACCACCATTCAGGACGCAAAACTGTTTTTTTTTGGTGAGATGACTCTTCATCTGTGAGTCTGTCTGGGTCTTCCATTGTATCCAGTGTTGTGGTGTGACCTCCTCGAGATCAGTGAGACTCAATATAGACTGAAGGACTGTTTCATCGAGCACCTTAGCTCCATCCAACAGAAAAGGCAGGATCTCCTGGTGTCCACTGATTTTTCAATTCGACTTCTCATTCGCATTCTGATGTCTGTCCATGGCTTCTCCTACTGCACCATGAGGGCATACTCAGGCTGGAGGAGTAACATCTCATATTCTCTGGCCTGATAGCATGAACATCGACTTCTATAATTTCCAGTAATTTATCCCCCTTTCTCCTCTCCTTTTCCACTCCCCATTCTGGTTCTACTCCTTCTTCTCTTTCTTCCATAGTCCATTGTCCTCTTACTACTTCCACCTATCATCTCCCAGTTTCTGACTTCATTCTCCCTCCCCTACCCACCCAACTTTTCTATTACCTGCCAGCTTATACTTCTTCCCATCACCTTCCACCTTTTGATTTTGGCTTCTGCCGCCTTTCTTTCCAGTCCAGATGCTACTTGACTTGCTGAGTTCCTCCAGCATTTTCTCTAAGTTGCTGAAGACAATTTACATTTAATTTTGGCTAATAATATAGAATATGGAAAGAGAAACAATGATTCTTAGTAAAGATGACCTCAAATTCCATTGCATTTTCATTAAAGTGCAATTGTTATATGGTTGTTGTTGTTGTTTTGTTAAATTCCATTGCATTTTCATTAAAGTCTATTCATTTTATCAGTGTCTTTCAGGGCAAAAAGTCTGCAGTCCTTAACCAATTCGGTCTAAGCATGACTGAAGAAAGTCCCCATGTGGTTAATATTCAAAAAGCTGCTGAAATGGTCTCGCAAGCCTGTCTGTTTATAGCCGAGTAAAGATTGGCAATACATTTTGCCTTGCTAATGGCATACAAGCCATAGAAAAATATTTTTTTTAAATCATCATATAAAGCAAACAATTGCATCTCCTGTGTATGGAAACTATTTTGAAAGAATAGTAATTAAATTACATTATACAGGTGACTGAAATTATTTATTAATCTTTTTTATCCTACTAGATTCTAAACTTTGTAAAAGTTCCTTATTTGGCATTAGACTGTAACTTTACAGTGGGA
Organism: Hypanus sabinus; assembly: GCF_030144855.1. NCBI lineage: Eukaryota > Metazoa > Chordata > Chondrichthyes > Myliobatiformes > Dasyatidae > Hypanus > Hypanus sabinus. The sequence continues at coordinate 61,085,784 of NC_082719.1, read as the reverse complement.
AACACTTTTTCCCACATACATGATTATCATACTTTGCTGGTATGTAGTCTGCCAAATTTTCTATTGATAGCATTTATGGATAAAAATAACAGCAATTCCATAGAAAGATTCTTGAACATTTCCCATGTGCTATTTTATCAAAGTTAATATCAGGCAGACTTCTAAGCGATGAGCTTAAGTTTAGCTCAATTCTGTAAAGACTTTGGAAGATAGTATATTAATGCATGAATGCTTCACACATTCTGAAATTCTCTTTCCCTACTAATGGAACATTAACTAACTGATTTATAAGGGTAGATATTTGTACCAAAATAGCTTTGAGAAGAATTCAAACTGAATGGTTTAAATCTTCTATGCAAGCTTGATATAATGTCAGTGCACAGACCCTCCATGAAATGCAAAATGTTTCATAAGAATGTCACATAAAGCTGATATTTGACATTTTGTAATGTCATTAAACTTTGGTGAAATTTCCTGTTCTGAAAATCAATAACGCAGGGAAGGAACAAGGATTAGGCCAAGAGCTATGAAGCCACTTCTGGAGTATCTATTTTCAAGCCAACATTTCATAAAAGCTGAAAGATGATTCCTGAAATTGAGCCATAGATTATTTTAATAATGTAATATGTCTGCTAGTCTAGGATTAACCCAGATACACATTTTAACTTCATTAATGTTGATATAGTTAAATATACCCTTCCTTTGATAAGCAATTGACAACTGTATACAGAGTGAAAAAATGGATGATTAGCAAAATATGTAGTTTGGGATTTTAATATTGCATTGGCCACTCAATACAGAACAAATTTAATTTTTCTTTTCATTGCAGATCGATGGCTGGCTAGCTGCAAATCAAATCAGTCATTTTACATCCCAACCACATTGAAAGTTCCAGCACATGGTTATTAAGATGTTAAAACATTCCAGTTTGCTACCACCAAAATTTAATGAGAATTTTTATGGTGTCTTCTTTAGATTTCCATTATGCCTCAAGTATGCTTATTTGAGGATACAGATTCAGATTCAGAATCAGGTTCATTTATTTATTACATATGCATCAAAGCATTCAGTGAAATGTGTCATTTAAGTTAGCAACCAAGGATGTGCTGGGGGCAGCTGCAAATGTTGCCATGCATTTAAGAGGCAACAAATCATGCCCACCAAACAACAGAAGTAACAACTACAGAGTAATAACAAAACAAGCCATGTTCCTCCCCCCCCCCCCCCCCCACTCGTACACACAGTCCTCCACCCCAAGACGGGCTGACTTCACTGTTCAGTCTCCAGCTGACTTGCAGTCATTAGGCCTTCGATTTCCCCAGTGGACTCGCAGGCATTAGGCCTTCAATTTTCCCCAATGTATTCGCTGACTCAGAGGCATTAGGCCTTCAATTTTCCCCAGTGGACTCGCAGTCTCACAGGCATTAGGCTTTAGTTCTTCACCTGACATGTAGTCATTAGGCCTTTAGTTTCTCCAGTGGACTCGCAGGCATTAGGCCTTCAATTTTCCCCAGTGGACTCGCAGTCTTGCAGGCATTAGGCCTTAGTTCTTCACCTGACATGTAGTCATTAGGCCTTTAGTTTCTCCAGTGGACTCGCAGGCATTAGGCCTTCAATTTTCCCCAGTGGACTCGCAGTCTCGCAGGCATTAGGCCTTAGTTCTTCACCTGACATGTAGTCATTAGGCCTTTGGTTTCTCCAGTGGACTTGCTGACTCACAGATCCAGGTCTCTGTCCATTGCAACTCAACTTCTGGACTTCAATCTTTGGTATTGACCCAATACTCTGATGACAGTGAAGGAGGACCCTGAACACAAAGCTTTGAACTTCAGACTTGCCAATCACAATATCCCAAAATCTAAGTCTCAAACTCTGGACTGTCTGGAAACCCTGGGCACTAGGCCTTGAACTCCAACTCACTGACTACCCTACCTAGAGGTTCATTGGCTTCGTGCTTCCTGACTCATGGAACTCAGATTCTGGAACACTGCACGGACTCACTGACTGGGGTCGGGGAGGGGAGGTGTGGGGGATACTAGCCCTCATTCTCACTGGTGTGCTGGCCTGACATCTGTCACACATCCACATCACCGGCCTTTCAACACAGTGCATTGTAGAGGCCTAGATTCCAATTTAACCTCTAACTCCTCATTTACTGTAATTAAACCCTAACCTGACCCCTAACTCCTCTCACTGTTCCCAAAATCATCCCCAGTGAACCTAACCAACAATTACATCTGAGCCACAACCTTAATGGAGAATGCAGCTCAGCACCATCTTGACCAGAAGAAATAAATATAAAGGAATGTTTTTTTTAAAATGTAGTGAGTGGATCAAAGGATGGTGATCCCTGAAACCAGGTCTACAACCTAAGGGATATTTAATTGTTGATTGAATCAGATCTCCTCTACTTTTTGTGAAACAGGACCTTAAACTTTAGTATAATTTGACAAATAATATCACTCAGTTGCTCTGCAGAGCCCTCAGTTTTTCATGTTGGTTGTTCCCCTGTAAGGTGGGCTCAAAGTTTCTTTTGGTTCATGATTCAAACACTGACAGTTTAAAGAGTGATATTAAAGAAAAAACATGACAGTGACTGAGGAGTTGACGTTTATTCACCAAGGCATGAAAACTTGTAAAGTTTACCACTTCAATAAGACCATACTAGTTTGAAGCTGGAAAATTCAGTACTACAAGTGAAAACATTAGCATAATGCACATAGCAGTTCACACAAATAAACTAGATGAAGTAGATGAAAAACTGGGTACGTTGGTACGCCAGGGATTTTAATTGTCATTGTAGGTAGACAATTAAACATTATCTTACAGCCCTCTTATATCAGACCATTTTATACTCTCAGCTGCATATCATTGTCAATTCTTTAGTCACCTTTAAACCTTTGATCATGAAAGACACAGAGCTTTAGTTTGGGGTTATAATGCTCCTGCTAGTCAAGGCCCAACCTTTTTTTTATCATGGGTTCTTTCCAAAGGAAAAGTAAATGGTGTTATGCAGTATATTTCATAACTTCAGGACATCACATAACACTTTATAACATACTTCCCAGTTGCAGGCATCATTGTAATCTTCAGAAGAACAACAGCTAATTTCTACAGAGCAAGTGCCCGTAAGCAGCTTTGAGATAAAGGTTTAGTCTGCTTTATGTGTTAGCTAGAGGTCAAGTGATAGTCAGAACAAAAGCATTTCCTTAAACCTTTTTGAACTTAAACATTGACTCTTTTCCACATACTATAAAAGTTAGATGGGCCTTTGGCATCACATGGAGATGGAGACGTGTTGTTTTTTTGCATTCCATTCAGGACATCCAAAGGATTTTAAACCTAAAAGGAAACTCTAGTAAAGATGAGTAAGTCCTGACTAGCAGACTCAAAGATACATTGAGCTACAGATGACAACTTTATTCAGCGCCTCTGTGGTGAACTACATATACCTGTCTGGACACGCCCCCTGCTGACTGCTCCTGTGGCTCGTCCCACAGACCCCGGTATAAAGGTGATTGAGGCCTGAGCCCAGCCTCTCAGTCTCCAGGATGTAGTATGGTGGTCACTCACTGCTTGTTCCTTCTTCCAGTCAATGAAAGCCGATATCTCGCCTTTACATCTCAGAGTGAGTTATTGATGGTGCATCAGCCTCTACATGTCCAAAATATACAACACCTTGCAGTGCCTTAGCCCCCTATTTAGCTCCCAATGACCATACTCACTGCAGATGATGTGACTTGGACTCTCAAAATATAAAAAGTAATTCCGCATTTGATTTGTTTGAGATGTTACATGGCATTGAATAAATAAATGCTCAATATTTTTGTTTCTATAAACACCTTGAACGGAAGTGTGGAAGTCCAATATTACTTTGCTGTCAGCTTGAATATAGACCTGGCTGAGTGCAGAGAAAATAATGGGCTGGGTTCTGTTAGAGATTTCAGGCAATTCAGGGCAGAACTGTTGATTCTAAGCCATTTAGACAAGAGATTCTGCAAATACATTGTCAAATGTGGAGACTTCTCTGACCTAAAATGCTCATTGTTCTTGAGCTCCCTGGATTCCTCAGAAAAACATCCTTGGTTTAAATACTTGGGAACTGCAGGGACATCTTGGCGCTTTGCTTATAAAGAATCTGCTTACTTGTGCATTAAAATATTCAAAGACTCTGTTTCTATTGCCCTTTGAAGAAGAGAGTCCCAAAACTGTCATGTGGACCTTAGTGGTCATTTGAGGCATGCACATTTGCTTGCATACCGTCGATCTTCCTGCTGGGTTTTCAGGAAATATAAAGAGATTTACCATTTCTCAGAAAAACTTCACCATTATTTCCTAACATTTACCTTTAATATTCTGACTGTCACTGCTGGTGAATCTTATTTAATAATACAGACATCACTCAATCCACTATCTTACAAGAAATTTAATACTCAAACTAGGAATTATGTATGCAGTCCAAACTTATTATCTTACATGTGAAATTAAAGTTAGATTTTTTTTTAAAGGAGTTAGTGAAATAGTTGATACATTAGCTTTCATTTTCCAAAATTTCCTAGTTTCAGAGAGAGCTGTATTAGATTGGAAATAGAAATTTCAACTCCTATATTCAAAGAGAGGGTTAAGAAATAAGGCAACTAATGTCCAGTTAATATCTGTCAGAGGGAAAATGTCAGGATCTATTATTAAAGATATAGCGCATGAAGAAAAATTCAAGGTAATTGGGCAAATTCAATTTATTTTGTTGAAAGAAAACTCATGTTTGATCAACCTACTGGAATTCTTTGAAGAAGTCATATGTACTATAGATAAAAAAGAATTGCTGGATTTATTGAAATTTTAAAAAGCTAATTGGTAATGCTAATTGGTATAAATAATTATTGCAGAAAATAAATGCCCATGGTGTAGAAGATAACCTATTAGCATGTGGGGAATGCTACAAGAATAAAATTAAAGCTGGGGTCTGAAATTCATAGAATTTATGTAAATGACTTGGATGAAGGCACTTCAGGCATAGTTGCTAAATTTGCAGCTGAGTCAAAAGTAGCAAAGCAAATCGTGCAGGGGAAATGAGGCTACAAAGGGTTAAAGATAGTTTAAGTAAGTGGGCATAGACTTGGTAAATTTAGTATAACATGCAAAATTTGCCAACTTTGGCAGGAAAGAGATTACAGATCTCTGAGATGCAGAGCAGTGCACAGCAGAATAATGCTCTAAGAATTGAATGCAAAAGCATGGAGGTTATCTTTCAGGAAAGTAGGAGCTTGGTGAAACCTCATTTGTGGAAGAACATGTTCATTATTCAAGGAACTATGCTGACACACTGGAACAAATTCAGAGAACCTTCACAAAATTGATACCTGGATTAATGGATACTCCAGGCTAGATTTATACCTACTGAAGTTAAGAAGACTGAGAAGTAAGTGATGAAACATACCAGATCTAAAGGAGTCTTGGCAGACTGGATGTTTTCAGAAGGTTCCCTCATGGGGGAATCTAGAACTGGGGGAGCTGTTAAAAATATTGGTTATTCTTTAAAAACAGTTGAATCCGTTTTCTTTTGCTCACAGAAGGTGATGGACCTTCTACAAACAGTGCTGCTGCATCAATCATCAAGGACCCACACCATCTAGGCCATTTTCTCTTCTCACTGCTACCATCAGGAAGGAGACACCAAAACCTTTGGTCCCATACCACCCAGTTCCGGAACAGTTATTGCCCTTCAATCATCAGGCTTTTGAGCCAGCGTGGCATCTCCACTCACCACCGCACTGAACTAATCTTTGAAATCAACTCATGTTCTCACTACTGTATTATTTATTTATTATTGTTATTTGTTTCATTTCTGTAATTTGTAGTTAGTCTGCTTTGCACATTCTTTGTGTGTAATTTTTCATTGAGCTATTATACTTCTTTGCTCAACTGTGAATGCTTGAAAGAAAATGACTCTCAGTGTACTGCTTGGTGACTTAAATGTAGTTTTGTAGCGGTGTGCTACACGCAGCGCTAAAATTACGACACGGAGTCGGTAACTGCAGTCGAAGGAAAAAAAACTTTATTCGAAATCCTCAGCCTCACTTTTAAGCTTCCCTCAACCTGCCCCCCGTGGCGCAGAGGCTCCAAAGCTCTGTGCTCGCAAACCCCCGTAAGCTATCTAATTGTGAGCCGGTTCAGATGTGCCAGGAAATGGGTCGCCACATAACCCCCCCACAGAACCGGCGATACACCCCCCAATGTCCACAGTCTGGGCCAGAACCTGCTTGGGAGGTCGGCCTCTGCACCGAGATGCCGGAAACTCGGCTGGTTGCGCCAGGTCCACATGGGCCGGTTTGAGGCGGTCCACCGTGAAAACCTCCTCTTTCCCCCCAACGTCCAGCACGAACGTGGACCCGTTGTTCTGGAGCACCATAAACGGCCCCTCGTATGGCCGCTGCAGCGGCGGCCAATGCCCGCCCCTTCGTACAAACACAAACTTACAGTTCTGTAGGTCTTTGGGTACACAGGTCGGGTGCCGCCCGTGCTGTGAAGTGGGTATGGGGGCCAGGTTACCGAGCTTCTCGCGTAGTCTGCCTAGGACTGCTGCGGGATCTTCCCCTTGCCCCTGTGGGGCTGGTAGGAACTCCCCGGGGACGACCAGGGGCGCGCCGTACACCAACTCGGCCGACGAGGCATGCAGGTCGTCCTTGGGCGCTGTGCGGATGCCGAGTAGGACCCAGGGAAGCTCGTCCGCCCAGTTGGCTCCTCGCAGGCGGACCATGAGGGCCGACTTCATGTGACGGTGGAAACGCTCCCCTAGCCCGTTCGACTGTGGGTGGTAGGCAGTGGTGTGGTGCAGCTGAGTCCCCAAAAGGCTGGCCATAGCTGACCACAGGCTGGAGGTGAACTGGGCGCCTCTGTCGGAGGTAATGTGGGCCGGTACACCAAAGCGAGATATCCAGGTGGCAATCAGGGCTCAGGCGCAAGATTCAGAGGTGGTGTTGGTGAGCGGGACCGCCTCTGGCCATCTTGTGAACCGGTCCACGATAGTCAGGAGGTGCCGCGCTCTGCGCGACACTGGCAGGGGGCCCACGATATTCACATGAATGTGGTCGAAACGCCGGGGGGCGGGATGGAACTGCTGCGGTGGAGCTTTGGTGTGCCGCTGCACCTTGGCCGTCTGGCAGTGCATGCACGTTTTGGCCCATTCACTGACCTGTTTGCGGAGTCCGTGCCAAACGAACCTGCTGGAAACCATCCGGACAGTTGTCTGGATGGAGGGATGCGCCAAGTTATGAATGGAGTCGAAAACACGGCGCCGCCAGGCTGTCGGGACGACGGGACGGGGCTGGCCGGTGGCGACGTCACAGAGTAGGGTCCTCTCACCCGGGCCCATGGGGAGGTCCTGGAGCTGCAAACCAGAGACTGCGGTTCTGTAACTCGGAATCTCCTCATCCGCCTGCTGCGCCTCTGCCAGTGCCTCAAAGTCTACCCCTTGGGAAAGGGCATGAACGGTAGGGCGAGACAGCGCATCCGCCACGACATTGTCCTTACCCGAGACGTGCCGGACATCCATCGTGTATTCAGAGATGTAGGACAGGTGGCATTGCTGGCGGGACGACCAGGGGTCAGACGCTTTCGTAAATGCAAAGGTAAGCGGTTTGTGGTCCGTGAACGCGGTGAAGGGCCGACCTTCTAGGAAGTACCTGAACTGCCGGATTGCCAGGTAGAGCGCCAACAGTTCCCGGTCGAAAGCACTGTACTTGAGCTCGGGTGGCCGCAGGTGTTTGCTGAAAAACACCAGGGGTTGTCAGCGACCTGCGATGAGTTGCTCCAGCACCCCACCGACTGCTGTGTTAGATGCGTCCACTGTGAGGGCGGTAGGGGCGTCCATTCTGGGATGTACTAGCATTGCGGCGTTCGCCAAAGCTTCCTTTGTTTGAACGAAAGCGGCGGCGGACTCCTCGTCCCAGGTAATGTCCTTGCTTGGACCCGACATCAGGGCGAACAGGGGGCGCATGATCCGGGCAGCTGAAGGGAGGAAGCGGTGGTAGAAATTGACCATACCTATGAATTCCTGAAGGCCTTTGATCGTGGTGGGTCGGGGAAAGTGGCGGACCGCATCTACCTTAGCGGGCAGAGGTGTTGCCCCGTCTTTAGTAATCCTGTAGCCCAGGAAGTCAATGGTATCGAGTCCGAACTGGCATTTGGCGGGGTTGATTGTAAGACCGTACTCACTCAGTCGGGCGCAGAGTTGACGGAGGTGGGACAGATGCTCCTGACGACTGCTGCTGGCTATGAGGATGTCATCCAAATAGATGAACGCGAAGTCCAGGTCCCGTCCCACCGCGTCCATTAACCACTGGAACGTCTGTGTGGCATTCTTCAGGCCGAACAGCATGCGGAGGAACTCAAAAAGGCCAAACGGGGTGATGAGAGCCGTTTTGGGGACGTCGTCAGGATGCATTGGGATTTGATGGTACCCTCGGACGAGGTCTACCTTGGAGAAGATCCGTGCGCCGTGCAGGTTTGCTGCAAAGTCCTGAATGTGCGGCACAGGGTAGCGGTCCGGTGTGGTAGCCTCGTTCAGCCTGCGGTAGTCGCCGCACGGTCTCCAGCCTCCCGTCGCTTTGGGCACCATGTGCAGGGGGGAGGCCCATGGGCTGTCGGACCGCCGGATGATCCCCAATTCCTCCATCCTCTGGAACTCCTCCTTCGCCAGTCGGAGCTTGTCTGGGCGAAGCTGCCGTGCACGGACGTGGAGGATTGGTCCCTGGGTCGGGATGTGGTGCTGTATGCCGTGTCAGGGCATGGCCGCTGTGAACTGCGGTGCCAGAACCGATGGGAAATCCGCCAGGACCCTGGTGAAGTCATTGTCGGACAGCGTGATGGAGCCGAGGTGAGGGGCTGGCAACTGGGCTGCACCCAGGGAGAACGACTGAAAGGTCTCAGCGTGTACCAGTCTCTTCCTGGGCAGGTCGACCAGTAGGCTGTGAGCTCGCAAAAAATCCGCACCCAGAAGCGGTTGGGCTACGGCGGCCAGTGTGAAGTCCCACGTGAACTGGCTGGAGCCGAACTGTAGCTGCACCTGACGGGTGCCATAGGTCCTTACTGTGCTGCCATTCACGGCCCTCAGGGGGGGACCCGGTGCCCTGCTGCGGGTGTCGTAACTCGCCAGAGGTAAAACGCTGATCTCAGCCCCAGTATCGACCAAAAACCGGCGTCCCGACCTTCTATCCCACACATACAGGAGGCTATCCCGATGGCCAGCTGCCATAGCCATCAGCGGCGGCTGGCCCTGGCATTTCCTGGGAACTTGCAGGGCGGGCGACAACGGCAGGCTTCTGCGCCCTACCGCTGGTGGTAGAAGCACCAGTGTTCATTGGGCCGGGGGTTGGCGGGCTCTGCGGCCGGGCCTGGACTGGTTTGCTGCCGGGAGCGTGGCTGGGTGATCTGTGCGATGGACGCCCCACTCACCTTTTTGGCGTTCCACAGCAAGTCCGCCCGGGCTGCCACCTTCTGGGGGTCACTGAAATCCGCATCGGACAGCAGCAGGCGTATGTCTTCGGGCAGCTGCTCCAGGAATGCCTGCTCAAACATGAGGCAGGGTGTGTGTCCGTCGGCTAGAGACAACATCTCATTCATTAAAGCCGATGGAGGTCTGTCGCCCAAGCCATCCAGGTGCAGTAAACGGGCAGCCCACTCGCACCGTGAGAGTCCGAAAGTCCTGAGGAGCAGGGCTTTGAATTCCGTGTACTTGCCGTCTGCCGGGGGCGACTGTACGAACTCCGCGACCTGGGCCGCTGTGTCCTGGTCGATGGAGCTCACCACGTAGTAGTAGCGGGTGTCTTCTGAGGAGATCCGGCGAACGTGGAATTGGGCTTCGGCTTGCTGGAACCATAGGTTCGGGCGCTGTGTCCAGAAACCCGGCAGTTTCAATGAAACCGCATGAACAGAGGCGGCGTCGGTCATTTCTGGTCCAAAAATCGTTTGGACCGTCGGGGTCACCAATTGTAGCGGTGTGCTATACGCAGCGCTAAAATTACGACCTGGAGTCGGTAACTGCAGTCGAAGGAAAAAAAACTTTATTCAAAATCCTCAGCCTCACTTTTAAGCTTCCCTCAACCTGCCCCCCCTGGCGCAGAGGCTCCAAAGCTCTGTGCTCGCAAGCCCCCGTAGGCTATCTAATTGTGAGCCGGTTCGGATGTGCCAGGAAATGGGTTGCCACAGTTTGATAATAAATCTACCTTGATCGTTCGAATTTAGGAACTCTTTTCCGCATAGAACAATGGAAAAAGAGAATTACATTTTTAAGGCAGAAGTAGATAGATTCTTGATAAATAAGTGGTGAAAATTTATCAAGAATATGTGAACTTATAATTAGATTTGACATGATCATAGTGAATGGCAAAGTAGATTCAAGGGCCAACACATACAAACAAGCTGGATGAACTCAGCAGGTCAGGCAGCATCCGTTGAAATGAGCAGTCAACAGATGCTGCCTGACCTGCTGAGTTCATCCAGCTTGTTTGTATCAATTGATACATCTGCAGTGTACTTTTTGTTTAAGATTCAAGGGCCAAATGGCTCATGCCTGTTTCTTATTGTTCAAAAATATTAGGGTAATTTTAGCAGCCAATACCCCATTAAAATAAATGCATTAAGGCTGCTGTACGAATTTTTATGGTAAATCGAGCATCCAAAATCCAGAAAACAAATTCATTAATAAGTTCAGTTCTGTTCATCTGTCTTGTATGTGATGTTGAGGCTCTATAAGGCATTCGTGAGACCACACTTGGAGTATTGTGTGCACCTTTGGGGTCCTTATTTTAAAAGGATATATTGACATTGGAGGGGGTTCAGAGAAGATTCACGAGAATGATTCCAGGAATGAAAGGGTTATGATATGAGGAACATCTGGCAGCTCTTGGGCTGTGTTCTCTGGAGTTCAGGAGAATGAGGGGGGATCTCACAGAAGCATTGTGAATGTTAAAAAGCCTGAACAGATTAGATATGGTCAAGTTATTTCCCATGGCAAGGGAGTCTAGGACAAGAGGGCACAACTTCAGGATTGAAGGACGTCCATTTAGAACAGAGATGTGGAGAAATTACTTTAGTCAGCAGGTGGTAAATCTGTGGAATTTGCTACCATGAGCGGCTGTGGAGGCCAAGACATTGGGTGCATTTAAGGCAGAGACAGATAGGATTTTGATTAGCCTGGGCTTCGAAGGGTGTGGGGAGAATGCACGGGAGTGGAGATGACTGGAAGAATTGGATCAACCCATGATTGAAAGGCGGAGCAGACTCAATGGGCCGAATGGCCTACTTCTGCTCCTATATCTTATGATTTCATACAGTCATACATTGTAATCATACATAACGTTATATGAATACACAAAGTGAATGATATCCCAGGAGTTTGAGAAAATCATCGTGAGCAGCAAAACAAATATCAGTATATATATTACACACTTAGATTTAAAAACTCTTCAATACAGTCTCAATATGAGTCACGATGAAAAACGACAATTATAAATTGTAATTCTTTTTTCATGGGCCAGCATCTTGACGGTTTCAGTCATTTGATTTAGTGGTAAAATATCGTAGTCTGTAGTAGCAATTGCATGCTCTGCCTGAAAATTTGCACTGCTACATTGTGAAGCAGCTACAATGTAACACATTTTGAATGATAATGACTATGGCTGTTATCAGCCAACACACTAGAAATATATTTAAACTTCACCCTATCATTACAGACCTTTTTAATCACAATTGGGAGACTAGAATGTTGATGATGTACTAATAAGACTTTGACAGGTTTATGTGCCAACACAAATGTAGTTGTAAATTCTAAGTTGCATAGGACTATTTGATTGCATCTAAGAAGCTAATGTATCTACTGTTTATAATTATTCTTTTAGTCAGTATGATAGAGTGCAAAGGTAACTATAAATTAGCTTGAAGAAATCGACTGTAACGTTCCTGGAAGGTCAGAACATTCTTGGGCCATTACTTGGAAAGTTTACTACAATATTTGCAAAGTCCAATTTGAATAAAGGAAGGTGTTCCATAATTGAAACCTTACAGAATAAGGTGACTGGAAAACCAAAGTTAGAATATGGTATTGTGACAGTACCATGAATATCTGCCAGTTATGCTGCATCAGGTTAGGTTATCATGACACATGCCAGTTGAAATTATGAGCCTCCAATTACTGCTATATTTTGCTGCAGTGGGCACTGATTGATTGGTAATTCAGTACCAATTAGGCAACAATATACATTTATGAATCAACAGGAATGAAACAAAGGGCTTCTGGTTCAAACTGGAGCTAACAAAAATTTCTACTGAGTATCAGCTAAATGTCATCACTTAGTTAAATCTCATTGTTACTCACTAAGGCAGTAGCAACGGCATGGTTGGCAAAGAAACTGGGCCCATTTTAGATATTGCAAGTGCTTCATTGGAAGAACTAGAAATGCAGTTGGAAAGATAGATGACCATGGATAAAGTGCTCACGTGGCAATTTGCTTTAAACATTTTGAAGTTGATGGAGTTGGAAAGGTAGGTTACGCTGGCTAATTGCAGCAGTAGTGATTCCCAAGTGATAAATATGACGGAGCAACGCAGCTTGCGGCAGCCACCCGGAGCCGATTATCTGTTATTTGTGAAGCGGGGTGCCGTGCGCAATCATAATCGATTGAAAACAGACGTGGGAGCACAGAGGAACATCGGGAAATCGCCAGGAAGACCTTCTTCGTTGCTGCTGCTTCTGTGAGGTCTGGGACTCTGCCAGGAAGAACAGGCCCCCAGTCCTCTGGGTCGTGTTGCCGATGGCCATTGGCGGGGCCGTCTTAATATGCTCGGCAGAGTGGAGAAGCTGTGCCAGAGGGGATGGTCTTCGGCTTGGAGGTTCGACGGACTCGGAGTCCGCTGTGGTCAGGTCGCTTTCAGGGTGTGCTGGGTCTGCGAGGCTGAGTCGGGCGAAACCGTGGAAGTCCATAGCGGGGGTATTCCCTGCTGCTGCCGGCATGGGATGGTGAGTCTGTCGGGACCCTGGGGACATGTGGAAACTGTGTGGTGATTTCATTTGAACTTATAGTCCTTTAACATCTTTGGACTATTTTTACTGTGCCCATGGTCTTTTTTTTTAATCAATTATGCTATTGTTTGCATTGTTGTAACTATATGTTGTAACTATGTGGTTTTGTGCAGGTCTTGTAGCTCTAGTTTTTGGTCTTGTTTGTGTGGTGGATTTGGAGCTCCTTTCCGGGGAACGCACTAAGACGGTAACGTGATATTAATATGCAGCAGCCTATCTGGCTCTGGATTGAGGGATTGCCAAACGTTACGTGGATTTTTTGGTAGTCTGTTTTGTCATATGCTTTTGTGATATCATTCTGGGGGAACGTTGTCTCATTTCTTAACTGCATTGCATTTGTGGTTTCTAAATGACAATAAACTGAACCTGAACCTAAATAATCCACAGAAATGGACACAGCTTATTAGGTAGATAGGCAAAGGCAGAGGAAGTTAACCTGAAAGAACATCAGAGTAACAAATCCATTAAATTTTCCTAAGCTACAACAAAATCCAGTCATAGGTTGCTCCTAAATACTAGTAACTTTCTCCACTGTTGATTTCAATTTTCTTGGAAGTCATCAACACCTTTTCACAATACCTACCTAAATGAGTGTTGCTCATATTACCTACAGGACACAGAATGTGAAATCTGGTGATATGCTGGTAGAACAAATGCTTGAAATTTGTACGCTTCCCTGTACTAAGTGTATGTAGCCCCCTGGCACGCCTTAGGCTTGCTCAGCTCCCCTCGCCGAAAATCCTGGCCTCGGACCCCTACTCGGGGTCTGTTCCATTGCACAGCATACAGCATCACGTCCTCTCTCTCTCACCCCCTCGCGCCAACTCCCCAAATGTCCGCCAGCAACAGCTTACAGACCCAGAAGAAAGAATAACATTAATCCCAATTGGTTAAAAAATGAATACAATTTTCATTATCAGTAATTTTAGTAAATTTGATTAACATACATAGTAACAAAAGAAGAAGAAACCCCCTTACACTCTCCCTCCACCAAATTTACTAGTAATATCTATGAAGTGTAATCATTTAATCGCATATGGTGTACTGTCTGTTATTGGGCATATTGGGGACATCACACAGCATCCACACCAGCTGATTATCCAGTTTGCTGGGGCCGAAGGCTGGTCCCCCCAGATGGAAGTGAGTTGAGCGAGCCTGAGGCTTACCAGGGGGCTACATGTATGTCAGTGGAGTGGAAAATCCCATGGGTCATAACCTCCAGTGTTTAGGTGTCAGGAGGATATTCACTTTTGGAAATTAATGCACAGAAAAAGAGGAAGGGTAAGAGCAGGTTGAACGGTAGGTGTGTGAAAAGAGGAGTGGACAGATGGCAGACTGAGACAAAAAAGAAAGAGTTTAGTAGAGAGATACGTGGAGCTGAAGGTAGGGGGCTGAGGGAAAGATGTTGGAGCTTGCCCAGTCTCACACCTGAATCCCCCTCCCTTCCTCTGACTCTACTCCCTCTGTCCTGCAAAATCCACTTTCTCATTCTCCCATTCTCTCTCTCTCTCTGTTTGTTCCCAGACACACTCCTCCAACTCTTTCTTTTTCATATCCTTTAGATCAAGAGGCTGTTGGGATTAGACTGTTCCTGCCAATCCTGGGCTTTGATAGTACATGTAAAAAAATGCTTACTTGTCTCCAGCCACTGAGGCAGTAGCTAGGAAGAAGTTTGCCACTCACAAACTTCTGGAGATCTGATTCCAATAACAGATGGAAGTAAGTTCAACAATGTGTCCTCATGTGGAATTGAATGTGGCCCTCTATGTTGTTATGATCTATAGCTTGAGAAATTATATTACATTAATTCTTTAAAATATATATTTTAAAAGTCTAGCAGTTCCATTGAGGACAGAATTTGTCTTTAATGAAAAAAACTTTTTTTTCTGTAGTTTTTTTCTGTGTTGTTTTTTACGTAGTTCAGTCTAGTTTTTGTACTGTGTCATGTAACATCATGGTCCTGAAAAAAAGTCTCATTTTTACTGTGTACTGTACCAGCAGTTATGGTCAAAATGACAATAAAAAAAAAGTGACTTGTGATAATTGATGTTAACAAATGTTGGTTCCCTGCTCAGATGTAATATCCTCTATGTTAGATAAACCAAGATATTGGATTGCAACTTTGCAGAGAACTTCTGTTCTCTCCAACGGTTTGCCTATCACATTAATTCTCCATCCTACTGGTCTTCTGATCTACCTACCTGTGATCTCCTGCTCCGTTCTAACATAGCCTACTATAAATCTGAGGAACAACACTCCATTTTCACCTAGGCATGTGGTACCTCAGAATCTAATTCAACAATTTTGGAATACTCATGTTTCCTGTTTCTACAATATCTCGCCATCTCTGCTTTGTAATATCCACTATGTTTTTCTCTCCCAGATACTGCTTGATCTGCAGGGCATTTCCAGACTTTTGTTTTTGTTCTGGTTTTAAGCTTCTCATTTAACATAACTTCACAGCTTAAACATGTCTCACTATTTTTTGATTAATTATCCTCTCTGATCTCTTAACCAGACAGTTATGTCAACCTTGATATCAATTGATCTTTCCCTAACATAGATAATCATTTTGTTCCATCCACCCCTTTTCTATCTCTCTATAGTCTAAAACTAACTTGTGACCTTATTTTACAGGTTCTGATGAATGCACTTAAACCTGAAACATTAACTTTTTTTTATGTTTCATTGACTCATTGGAAATAGACCAATACATCACAGAAGTAGGCTTTTTGGCTCATAATGTTGTCAGACCAAATAAATTTGCAAACAAGTTGCTAACTAAACTAATCCCTTCTGCCAACGTCAAAGTCCCAATGTCCATTTCCTTCCATTTTCCTCACATTCATGTGCCTAACAAACCATCTTTTAAAATCCCTAATGTATCTTCCTCTACCATCACCCAGGCCACACTTTCCAGGCACCCACTACTCTATGTGTGGTTTTTAAAAAAAAACTTGCCTCTCACATCACCTTTGAAATTACCTTTCTCATCTGAAATGCATGCCTTCTGGTTTCAGACATTTCACCCCTGTAAAAGAAACTGTCTGTCCACTCCATGTCTCTCTTATCTTACAAACTTCCATCAGATCTCCCCTCCACTTCAGGTAAAACAACCCACATTTGTCCAACCTCTCATTTTAGCACATGCCCTCTAATCCAGATCACATCCTGGTAAGCATCTTTTACACCCTGTCCAAAGCTTCACCATCCTTCCTACAATGGGATGACCAGAACTGTATTTAATAATCCTGAAGAGGTCTAAATAGAGTTTTATAAAGCTGCAGCATAACTTCCTGACTTTTGAGCTCAGTGCTTTGGCTAGTAAAGGCAAGCATGCCATATGTTTTCTTAACCGCACTTTCAACCTGTGTAGTCACTTTCAGGGAGCTATGAACTTAGACCCCAAGATCCCTCTGCTTATCAACAACATGAATGGTTTTGCCATTAAAAGTGTGCAGTATCTTTACGTTTGACCTATCAAGGTGCAACACTTCACATTTGGTCAGGTTAAACTCCGTCTGCCATTTCTCCACCCATATCTTCAACTGACCTGTATCCCACTGTGCTCTTTGCCAGTCAGCTATATTATCCGCAACACCACCAATATTAATATCATCTGCAAATTACTAACCCATCAATTTAGATTTTCATCCAGGCCATTTATATACATCACAAACCGCAGAGATCTCAGCACAGGTCCCTGGGGAACTCCACTAATCACAGATCACCTGCTAGAGTAAGTCCCTTTAACCACTACCCTTTGCCTTCTATGGGCAAACCAGCTCTAAATCAAAATGGCCAATTCACCATTGATCCCATACATCTTAATCTTCTGATGAGCCTTCCATGAGTGACCTTGCCAATCACCTCACTACATTCCATTTATACATCATCCACAGCTCTAACTTTATCAATCACCCTTGTCATCTCACCAAAGACTCGTTAGTAAAACATGACTTGTCATGATGGCTCTCCCTAATTAAACCATGGTTGTGCAAATGTCAAGAATCCTACCCCGAAGAATTCGCTCTGATAACTTCCCTATCTTTCACGTGAGACTCACCAGTCTATAATTTCCAGGATTAGCCCTGGTTCCCTTCTTGAACATAGAACAACATTAGCTACCCACCTGAACTACTGAATGTTTTGCCATTTTCATCTTTTAATCAGATTTCAGATAACATCTGCATTTTTTTTACTATAATGTTTTTAGTGTACATTTTCAATTAGACACAAACAAAACTGGATACTAACTTAAAAACTCCACTCAAAGGCGATAGGTACCTCTTATCCTTAATAAAGTGGCCACTGTGTATGTTTGTGGTTTTCTGCTGCTGTAGCCCATACACCTCAATCTTCAACATGTTGTGTATTCCATGATGCTCTTCTGCATACCATTGTATTAAATGTTGTTATTTGCTTTACTGTTATCTTCCTGTCAGCTTGAACCAGTCCAGCAATTCTGCTCTGACCTTTCTCATTAACAAGGTGTTGTTTTGCACCAAACTCTGGAATCTGCTGCGGGCACGATAATCCCAGGAGATCAGCACTTTCTAAGATATTTAAATCACCCCATCTGACACTGATCATCATTATACAGTTATAGTCATGTAGATCACATTTCTTTCCCATTGTGATGTTTCGTTTGAGCAACAGCTGAACCTTTTGACCATATCTGCGTGCTTTTATGCAATGAGTTGTTGTCACATGATTTGCTGATTAGATTGTTCTTTAATGAGGAAGTGAACCTCATAAAGTGGCCACTATGTGCCCATGCTATTTTAGAGACTTAATGAAGGAATTCCAGAGTACAAATCTGACCAAAATAGATTTTGGGACTTACAATGGGAGACATCAAAGTTCAAAGGTAAGGAGTTTGAATGGGGAAGGCTGCCAGTTAATTTATGTCCGAGACAGTAGGAAAGAAACATGTCACCTAAAACAGTGCCTGGTTATGAGGGAGTGGGGAAATGAACAAGAATGTTGGCAACAGAACTTTAAATGGTTTATAGAGAATACTGACTGGAGCAGCAATTTGGCTCCATTCTGCTTGGTGGTAGCATTAAAAGCAATGGCACATACATCTTATAGAAATAGTGACAGATGTTTATGTTTTGTACAGTGTCTGTTTTATTGTTGGGATCTGGCTCCACTGGTCTTTGTGGTTTTCTCTGAAGCTTTGTTATAGAATATTTAAATAACTATTTAAGGCACCCAAGGGTTGGATTCATCTCACTTTAGACTATTCTAAGGTGGAAGTGAGAAAGGATTGATACTCAGTGAGGGAAAAATGCATTTCACTTTTTACTGCTTTTGTTGGAGGTGAAGGAAATTTAGTGTTTGATTCCAGGGTGTGTAGTCATAGTACATTACAGACTTACCACTCTAAGCAAACTGGATCCCTCATGGCATTGATCCCAACATGTAAAATTCTTGATTTGTATTCAAAAGGATCAGATTTTTCAAGCCTCCATATTTCAAACTCACATATTTACAAATGCTGTCTTTAGTACTCCAAGCATTTGTTTTTTGGCAATTTTCGGGAACTCAGTGTTTGGCAAGATATGAAACTGGGAACATTTATAGTGGTGTGATTTTTGCCCTGTGTGAATAGCAGTAGATTTAATGCTAAAAATGCAAGATAAAGATTTGAAAATGTAAGGTTAGGGCTTAAGTTATTGTTTTAGTAATGAAAATTTATTGCCTGGGAATTGAGTTTTCTCATTAGTCAAGGTATTTGCACATACAAATGGCTGTTAAGCAGCTAATTATCAAGTTATGTCTTTACTTCAGTGCCATGTAGATATTCTTTCTGACATAACACCAGCACGTGAGGAAAGAATATATTTAACCCTTGATTTCAATTCCGGCCAACTGGGAACCGGAAACATTGGTGAAAAAGAGGCTAAAGAAATTCAGCATTTCCCATTGACCCTTACCAATATTTGTTTTTTAAATCAATGTACCATTGAAAGCATTCTATCTGGATACATAACAGCTTGGAATGGCAAATATTCTGCGTGTGACTGCAAAAAAAACCTACAGGGAAATGTGGACACAGCTCCGCACATCACAGAAACCAGTCTCCCCTCCATGGTCTCTGTGCATGTGGAAACCATAGAAAGGGTGCCAAGGAGATTTACAAGGATGTTTCCTAGATTGGGGAGAATAGGTTAAGTGAACTCGGCCTTTTTTCCTTGGAGTGACGAAGGGATGAGAGGTGACCTGATAGAGGTGTATAAGATGATGAGAGGCATTGATTGTATGGATAGTCAAAGGCTTTTTCCCAGGGCGGAAATGGCTAGCACAAGAGGGCATTGTTTTACACAGAGTGGTGAGTGGATGGAATGGGCTGCCAGCGATGGTGGAGGAGGGGGATATGATAGGGTCTTTTAAGAGACTCCTGGACAGATAGATTGAGCTTAGAAAAATAGAGGGCTATGGGTAACCCTAGGTAATTTCTCAGGTTGGGACATGTTCGGCACAGCTTTGGGCTGAAGGGCCTGTATTGTGCTGTAGATTTTCTATGTTTCTATTTTTCTCCCTCAGTTTAGCAGCTGACATAATCAAAGACCCCACCCACCCTGGGCAGAAGAAATGAAAGTCTGAAAGTAGGTTTCACCCAGCTCAAGGATAGCTTCTACTGTGCTGTTATATGATTCCCTAATATGATAAGGTGGACTCTTGACCTCACAACCAGCCTCGTTATGATCTTACACCTGATTGTTTACCTACACTGCACTTCTCAGCAGCTGTTACATTTTATTCGGCATTGCTCTTGCTTTGCCTTGTTCTACCTCAGTGAACTGTGGAATGATTTGATCTATATGAGCAGGATGTGGGGTAAGTTTTTCACTGAATCTTGGTACATATGACAATAATAAACCATTTCCAATTCCAGTTCAAGATGTTGATAGGTACTGCATAGATATTGGTAATAAGTCGCCAGCACCGAGACTTAAACAAAATCCTAGTAATTTATTGGCCATTACTTGCAATGAAGCAGAAGTCCACCGTATTGATAATAGAAGTACTGAAGATGAAATTATAAGATTCAGTGGTTTGTTTATCGTCTTTGATGCTTTGAGTTGTGGCATAGATCAATCAATCATTGAAAAGCATTTGCAAGTGCTGTTGGCTGCATTTGCAGTTCTGAAGAGTTGCATGTTGAATACGTTCATCACAATTTGTACTCAGTATAGATTTGAAAAGGTTGATTCATTACTGTTGACATTTTCTTGGCAAAACAATAGATAATGGGAAATTAACTTGTGAATAATTAACTATTGAATAAACTCTTCTGGCTTAAGATAATGCTACTGAGGGTGAACAACAGTTTACTGGTTGTTTGAAAGACAATAAATTTGATTAAAACGTTATTCATAGCACCTTTTCTGAAGTAAATTGTGGCTAATTATCACTGCAAACAATGAAGAGGCAAGCAAAGACGAAGCTGATTAGAGGGAAGAACCATGCTGGAGCACTGCAAAGTCAAAGCGTAACATGTTTGGGATAGGGTCACAGATGGAGTTGGAGTGAGCAATTTGGAGAGGAGGAGTTGAGGCAGAGGAGTCTTGATGTCTGTCCAACTAACCTGGGTATGTGTTTGAATCACCCTAAGCGCTGAGCTGACTTGGAGAGGTCAGGAATAGCTTCAGGCTGGGAGTCGAGTTCTAGCCCTGGAGTGCATCACTGGGTGGCAAGGTCTAGGCTCACAGCATATCACTGTGCCAGGACCCAGATCCTAATGCAAGCCCCAAACCCCAGCCTAGGTAGACTGGAAAGGCAGGATGTTGAGACTGGAAGTGAGGGTCGGGCCAATTTCGTTCACTCTTGCATGATGCTCCTCTCTCCCTGGCTCTGATGCAATAAGACTGCTTCAGCTGCTGTGCTTCACGTGCGCGGACTTCACGGTGATTTGACCCGCTAAGACCGAGGTTTTGAGCTTACTCTGGGCTGATCCGGAGACTCAATTTGGTTCAGAATGCTGTTGCTTAGTCCTATTGTTTGCATGATTTGTGTTTCTTTCCTTTCTCAGCGCATTGTGTGATGGTCGTTATTTTTTTTAGATTGGTTGTTTCCGGTTTCTTCTTTTGCGACTGCCTGTAAGCAGACAATTCTCAAGGTTGTATAATTCATACATGCTTTGATAATAAATGTACTGTGGAATTAACAATGGCGTTGGAAATGCTGAGTGGGTTTATACTGAAACAACAGTCTCTACCATTAGTGTAAACATTTGTCTAATATTTCACAAGATGCTAAGCCCCAACAACATAGCTTCAGAAAATAAGCCTTTGAATCTGGAAATTCAAACATAATTTAAGGAGAAGCTGAAGAAATATCCAATAGAGAACAGAATAAAAGTTTATGTAAGAACATTGAAAAGAAGAAGCCTGGAAAGGAGCACAAATACCATTGCGGAGTGGTTGGGATGAAATGTCCGTATATTCTGCACATTGCTATGCAGATCGATAGCAAAATTTTGTTGCTTTTATCTTGCTGCAGATGGTCATAAATGGAAGCCATTCATTCTCCTGAACTACCATGGATTATCCATGGGAGGGAAACATTTACTGGGAAGTAGACTAAGAGGGCAGTGAAAAAATTGACAATGAATCATATCGCTGACCCCCAGTTTATTGGTTTGTTTGGATAACACCATCCCTGGCTGAGCTTAGATTTCAGTGACGAAGAGCCTTCAATATTGTAATCTGAGCCCAGGGAAGAAGGTCTTTAAAAGAGCTGCCTTTTCAGGCTTCTGTAATGACTGGCTGACCTTTTCTCCTGCTCACTGACCTCTGTTAAGTTAAGCTGCAGATATGCACTGAAAGCAATTGTCACTGCTGTGACCTTCCTGAGTTCACAAATTGATAGCTTTGTTATTCTCAAGTTATGAAAATTTCTCATTTATTATCTGGGATAATAAACAAGGTCAACGAGTCATCAGCCAGTTCCATGATCAGACAAGAGGCTCGAGCAATGGTGACCTCCTGTCGATCTGGAGTTCAGGGTCCTCGTACACCACCATTGGCGAGAACTGGGGTCAATCCCAAAAACCAATGTCCAAAGGTCGATCAGAAGTCCAGAAGCTGCGTCCTGATGTCCAGAGTCCTAAGTCTGTGACCCTGCAATTCCACTGGGGATGTTGAAGCCCTATGTCTCCAAACCTGATCCCACTGGAGACCAGAGGCCGAAGTTAGCCTGTCAATGTTTCAAAAAGAATTTTTTTTTGTTTGAGGAATATAATTTTTTTCTCTCTTCTTTTTCTGTTTTTTCTTATTGTTATACCTAGTTTTCTTGCCTTGTATATATTATATTTGTATCATGTATGATTTTGGGAGACTTAATTCTCTTGTACCTATTATTTACATATCCATCTATATTAACTTTTAATTTTGTAATCCCAATAATTATGTATCAATATTTGTTATCTTAAGATGTTGATATTAATAAAAAGATTGAAAAAGAAAAGTTTCAATCGGTACATCCAATGTCAGAAAAATGTATACAATATACATCCTGAAATTATTTTTCTTCACAGGCATCCACAAGAAAAAGAGGAGTGCCCCAGAGAATGAATAACAGTTAAATTTTAGAACCCCAGAGACACCCCCAGCTCCCGCCTCCCACGCATTAGCAGCAGCAAGGCAACGACCCCCCTCACCCACACCAGCAAAAAAGCATCAGCGCCTTCCACCGAGCCCTCAAGCATGTAGCAAGCATCAATAAAGACACAAACTTCCTGCACCCCAGGAACTACTTGCTCACCCAGTAATTTGACATACCTCAGTCTCTCTCACCCTAATGAGGGAAAAAGTGATGTCCCAGTTTTACAGCGATAACAAACAACTTGCTGACTTACGAGGTTAAAAGTCTGTTGCATGGCTTTTCATGAGTTCTGTGCCCAGAGAGTCGGTCCCAGAAAAGCACACATCTCCAGACACACAACCCCAGACAGCCAACCTGCTGCTCCCGATGTTCCGCGTTTTCCCGTATTACTTCAGTCAGGGGCACCGGCCTAGAATCAGCACATCTCCAGGGCCACGAAAATCTGGAAACCTGAAGGCAGGCTCGCCTTCCAGGCAAAGTCCTTTGGATATCAAAAAGCAGCTGGTCGTGAGGCCCTGAGAGCGGGTTCCATTCCCACAAAAATTCAAAGTCGGAGAGTAACTCCATGTCAGGGTCTTCAAAAGAACCTTGAAAAGGAAAAAAAAAGAGATATCAAAGATGGAAATAGAGCTGTTTCCATAGATGTAAGCAACGGAGTCACTGTTTAGTGCCATCTTGACTTTGCTCCACCGCTCCTAGGGTTTGAGGACTGTGTGTATGTGTGGATAGGAGGGAAAACGGAGCTTGTTTTGCTGCTGTTGTATTCATGTTTGTTGTATTCTGTTTTGTTATGTTCTGTGTTGTTCTGCCAAGCATTGTGGCCATGCTATGTTGGCACCAGAATGTGTGGGGACATTTGCAGGCTGCCCCCAGCACATTGTTAGGTGCCTTGGTTGTTAATGCAGACAACATATGTGGTGATATGACATATAAGAATGTGTTGGAGAGAGTTCTGAGCATGTGCAGGGATGATAGAAAGATCGAGATGGTATTGTAAAAACGTTGGGGTTGTTGTTACATAAAAGTTCTATTGAGACAGAGAAGATGGTTCTTTGTTAGTAACCCTCGGTACGTATAAATATATAGAGCACAACATGGTGTCAGAAGTTGGTCTGGAAGATTAATGCATTTCCTAACACGGTAGAATTGAAGATAATTTTCTGAAAAGAGTTTGAAATGTTCAGTGTTGCTAACAGTTTTACAAATGGAAGGTTTGCAGCCTTCATCAACACTTCATTTGTCTGCGAACGTAACTGAGAACTGGAGAAAATTTAAGCAACATTTTGTATTGTATTCATCGGTGATTGATATGGATTGAAAGCTGGAAAAAACGAAAGCTGCGCTTCTACTCCACGTAATAGATGACAACGTAATTGTGGTATATAATCATTTTATTTTTGAAAATGGAGATACTTAAAGTTGAAATCGATAACGGACAAATCTGAAGCATTTTGTATACCGAAGCATAAGGTGGTGTATGAGCAGCATAGATTTTTTACATGTATGCAGAGAGCTGGTGAAACTATTGATCAGTTGTTACTAGGTTCAGACACCAGAGTAAAATATGCGAGTTTGGAGAACTGACAGACTCTCTCATTAAAGACAGAATTGTTTGTGGCATTCTGGATAATGGTCTGAGAGAAAGGACTATTAAGAAACCAAGACTTAGACATGGAAAAAGCTTTGATGCTCTACAAAGCTTTGGAAACAGTGACGTCACAGGCTAAAGAACTTTTCATTGAGAGCTGCCACGTAGATGCTGTGAGGAAGCGTGAATATATTAGTAAAAAATAATAAAACAACAACAAAAATGACAGAGAGCAAGACATCATCTGAGAGAAAGAAACTGTGTGATCTCTGTGGACGGTAGCATCGGCCAAAACAGTGTCCAGCGTATGGGAAAATATGCAACAACTGTGGTAAGAGTAATAATTTTTCACACTGTTGCAGAAGTAGAAAGAAATTAAAACAAATAAATGCAGTGCTTGAAAATGAACTTGAGGAGTTTTATATAGATGTGCTTTGTGAAAGCAAACAAAGTAACAATGACTGGACTATTCCATTGCAAGTGAATCAAAACAATATTCTGTTTAAACGGGATACTGGAGCACAAGTAAATGTTCTTGCAGAATCTGCGTTTAATGTATTAAAGCTAAGACCAAAGTTACATAAGACAAATATAAAAGTGACTGGGTATTCAGGTGCAGACATTCCAATTAAAGGAACATATGTGGTAAAAGTTTCACATAAAAATATTGTGCACATGCTTTCATTTGTGGTGGTGCCAAGGAATGTACAGTCAATACTGGGTTTATCTGCCTATGAGAGACTGAATTTGGTGAAAAGAGTATTAGTCCTGGACAGTGACACAGTCAGAATGCGGTGACTTGAAAGAGTATGTGGACTTGTTCAAAGGGCTTGATTGTCTTCCAGGAAAGCACACAATTAAAATTGACAAGACAGTGCCATCCGTAGTACGTCCATGTAGAAAAGTACATTCTGCATTACCTCATCAACTAAAAACAGAGCTTGACAGAATGGAACAGCTAGGAGTCATAAAAAAAAATATTGAACAGACTGAATGGGTCAATTCACTTGGTCATTGTTGATAAGAAAAATGGAAAACTGAGGATTTGCTTAGATCCAAGAGACTTGAATCGAGCCATTAATCGAGCATTAAAATTGCCCACTCATGAAGAAATTATGTCACAGTTTGCTAATGCAAAGTGCTTTAGTAAATTAGATGCATTCTCTGGATTCTGGCAAATTAAACAAGATGAACCAAAGTTGTGTATCTTTAACACTCCTTTTGCCAGATACTGTTTTCTTCAGCTTCCATTTGGAATTACGTCAGCTCCTGACATGAGCCATAAAACCATTCACATGCTCTTTGAGCACATTGAGGGCGTGGATACTTCCATGGACAATATTATTGTTTGGGGACCATCTAAACAAGAGCCTGACGCCAGACTCAGACAAGTCTTACAGGCAACACGCAAGGCAAACTTGAAGTTAAATAAAGACAAATGTCAGCTAGGAGTGACTGAACTTACCTTTGTGGGTGATATCATCAGCAATGAGGGTGTACGGCCTGATCCATTGAAGGATTCTGCTACTGAGAACATGCCAAGACTGCAATGTAAAATGGATGTTCAAAGGTTTATGGGAACGGTCAACTACATGGGAAAATTCATACCCAATTTTTCGGAACAGCTTGCTCCATTGAGGCAGGTAACAGAAAAGAGAAACAAATGGAGCTGGAATCATGAACAGGAGAAGGCATGGCAAAATCTCAGGAATATGCTCACTAAGGAACCTGTGTTGAAATTCTATGATGTTGAGAGACCCATCAAAATCTCATGTGATTCACCTCAAGCAGGCTTAGGCACAGTATTACTTCAGAAACATGATCAGGAATGGCTACCAGTGGCATATGCATCTCGTGCATTATCTGATCCAGAAACAAAGTATGCCAAAATTGAAAGAGAATTGCTCAGCATTATGTTTGCTTGTGAGAGATTTCATCAGTTTGTGTCAGGGCAATCTATTGATGTTGAAACTGATCATAAGCCTCTGATTGCATTGTTTTGCAAACCTTTAAGTGACTGTCCTTTGTGAATTCAGCAAATGATGATCAAATTGCAAAGATCTGCATTGAATGTGTTATACATACCTGGAAAATTCATGTACACAGCTGACACACTTTCCAGAGTTGTTGCTCCAACAACAAAAGACAGTCACAGGAACTCTGTTGATGTTCAGGTATTTATTGATATGATCATAGAAACTTTACCTGTTGCTGTTTAAAAGTTGGAACTGCTGTGTCTTGAGACAGAGAAGGACACAATTCTCAGTCAGGTAACACAAGTGGTGATGGATGGATGGCCAGATAATAAGCATGACTGTATGTTAGAAGTACAAGAACATTGGAATCACAGATCAGAACTTTCTGTTGTGGATGGGATATCGTATAAAGGTAGTGGAATTGTGATCTCTAAAAGTCTTTGAAAAGAATTGCTTGGGAAAATTCACGAAGGCCACCGTGGTATTGGAAAGTGTAAGAGAAGGGCGTGGGAAGTGATGTTTTGGCCCAGGATGAATCAAGAAATTGCAGAATTGGTGTCTTCTTAACTACCAACCTAGCAACCCTAAGGAGCAACTGCATCCACATCCTGGTCCCCAGAGATCTTATCAGAAGGTAGGCGTTGATCTTTTTGTAACCGACAACAAAGATTATCTATTAATAACAGTTTACTACTCATTGTATCCTGAAGTGTGGTCTGAGCAGAACAACTGCAGAGAATGTAATTACACGCATGAAATCAGTTTTTTCCAGACATGGTGTACCTGATGAAGCTTTCACAGCAATGGTCCACAATTCAATGAATTTTGCTCATGAATGGGGCTTTGTTCATACAACATCTAGTCCATTTTCCCTCAGTTCAATGGGTTAGTTGAGGAGTCGGTAGGAATTATCAAGAAACTGATGCACAAAGCAAAAGGTAGTGGAGGTGATTTATATAAATCTTTGTTAGCCTATCACAGTACTCCACTTGAATGAGGACTTTCACCTGCTCAGCTCTTGATGGGACGCTGTTTGAGATCCAATCTGCCAATAGATGAGAGCCTTCTGAGAACGGAGGGAGGTGAACAAGTGAAAAGATAGAAAGATGAACACAAAGCAAAGCAGAAAATATACCTTGACAGATGTTCTCATCCATTACCTGAACTGCACCAAGGAGATGAAGTGAGGATACAAGACAAAATGAACACATGGACACAGAAAGCTACAGTACCTGAAGAACTACAACCCTGATCATACATGGTCCAAACAGGAGAAGGAGCAGTGTTAAGAAGAAATCGCAAAGACCTCAAGAAAGAGCCAACTTCAGAGTTTCAGTTAACTGATGCAGACCAGACAAAACATGGAAATAACAATGAGAGACAAGAACTGTATGAACCACTTAGAAGGTCTACTCATGTTCATAAACCCCCAGAGAGACTGATAGAGATATGTTAACTTATGCATTTGCTCTGGTCAATGTTGCTAATTGTTTTTTTTCTTTTTAAGGAAAGGAAGATGTGGTGATATGACATGTAAGAACGTGATTGGAGGGAGTTCTGAGCATGCACAGGGATGATAGAAAGATCAAGAAATATGGTATTGTAAAAATGTTGTGGTTGTTATTAAAGGGAAGTTCTATTGAGACAGAGAAGATGGTTTTTTATTAGTAACCCATGATACATATGAATATAAAGAACACGACAACATATTTCACTGCGTATTTCAAAAAGTTGTGATAATTGAGATAAATGAACGTGAATCTAAATTTGATGAAGGGTCTCAGCCTGAAACATTGACAGGTTATTCCTCTCCATTGCTGTTTGTTATGTGTTACTCTGAACACCTTTAACCCACAGACAGGATGAATGTATCCAGGAATAATTCGTGAAGAAAGCAATTTACTGAGACTCCCAATTCACAAGCAATAACTTCTGAGCTTTTAAACAGAACGTGTCACCTTTGCATTGTGGTGCATGAAGCAGCTGAAGTGCCTGACAATAACATTAGTACCAAGCACTGGGAATCCAGGAACTACAATAGACAGTGACAGCCCTGATAATGTTGCCTTGTATTATCTGACTCTGTACACCTCAGCAGTGAAATGGTGGAGCACAAAACACACCACAGGAGATTGGCTGGCCAGTGAGTTACCCAATGTAGCTTTCTATTCCAGTCCGGAAGTGGGCAAGTTGGCACAACCCCAGGAGATCCTTTTCATCCTCCATAAACATTCACTGCTCTGCCTGGGCTGATCTCTTCAAGCTTGCCCTGTGTAGCTGATGAATTTCTTATAAATTCAGGAATATCATTTGGAAAATCACAAACCAATGCTTATTAACCTTTAGTCAACAAGATATTTCAAAAGTCTGGCTAATTATCAGAATGAAATAAATCTTCCACTAGATTGGAGGCTTAGACTTAAAGGTGATGTTTGTTACATTTATTAAAAGCTCCTACAAGTAAAGGTGATGTTGGAGCAGCTTTGGCAGGAGAGGGGCAAGAGGGAGCTGATATATAAAAGCAGGGTTGAACAAGAATCATGCAGATGTATACAATATTAAATGTGTTGAATTAGAAGTGTGAATTACAGGTTCTTTTATTTTTCTTTGATGAAAAGGTAATGCTTTTGAATTTCACTGGCGTCTGTCAGAAAAATTATATTGTATCTTTCAAAAGGGATCTATAGCCTGACATTCAGCACTCATCAAGCTTATTGTTTTCACCCTAACAGTTTGTTTTGCTACTACATACAGCAAGATGAGCTCTGGGATGTACCTTTCATTCCACTAACCCTTTGGATGCTCTACGTTTCTAAGTAAATTTCTCTTGTATAATGTACTCAAAATACCAGGCCCATAGCAATCATTTATGCCTAAATCAAATAGTAAGGTCTTGAAGAAGAAATAAGGCATAAAGGGGTGAGTTTTCTGCCTTTGTTCTTCCTGCTCAGGACATAAATGCTCTTCTCTATATGACTTAGTCTCACACTGTATCTTTCACTCTATGCATTCTGTGAATCGGTTGCCCCTGAGCCATGTGCCATTGGATAATGGCTCTAGTCATTTTGTGTTTGTGGTGGTCCAAGTGTGAAAGGCACAGAATGAAGTTTTATCCTTGCTGCCAGGATACCAAATGCTAACTGCCTGAACTGCTGCTTATGTTCACAGAGTGTAGCTACTTAAGTACTTGAAGATGAAAGAGCGGAATTCCACTTGGTCCTGTAATAGGGCAGAGTTGGCACAATGTGCCTACAAGCAGATTTTGAGTTCATGCTTGAAGATAAGAAAAGAAGTCCTTCACCACTCATCTCCTAACTCCCTGTAGAGTTCTGTAGCTTGAAACAAATCTGAAAAGCGTCAGACTTGGAGAAATGTACTAAACTGCAACAATGAGCCTTATATTAGCATCTCTCTCTCGCTCTCTCTCTCTCGCTATCCATCCCATAGGATGATGATGGTTCCTTTCAGTCGGTTTGATTTGTGCGTCCTGGAGTGGCTGTACAGGCCGATCCTTGACAGGCACTGCTTGCCGCATATTAGTATACAATGGAAACAGAGTCCTTCTTTGTTGCTAAAAGTATGATTAGCATTTGATTGTGTAGTTAGGGCTTCAATCTCTTTTAATAGAAACATTGCATCAAAATCAGCATTACAATTGGGATACATGCCTGCTGTATGCAATGCACCTCATTCCATGAGTAATCATGGATGCAACCCATACAATAATAAGCTACTTAGATCTTTTACATGATCCACAGAATTGTCCTCCATCAGTCTGGATTCCTCCTTTCCCTGCAATGATTCTGCCATCCACATCACTTTTTAACATAATTGATTTAGAATCCAATTGAACAGGAAGAGAAAATGGCCAAATTCCCTGCAATCATTGAACACCTTGATTTCAGCCCAAGCCCAAGTGTAACTGGTAAGATTGTTACAAAAAAATTCAGCTGCCTCTGCTAATCAGGAAAATTATATTTTTCAGAACATAGATCTGCAAGAACTGTGGCCGAATGCAGCGAGATTTCCATTGGCTGGGAGGTCCCAAGCCAGAATCAGAGTGTGAAGATATGAGGCAAGTCACTTCAAGCTGAGATAAGGATAAGTTTCTTCATTTAGAGGATAGTGAACAGTTGGAATTCTCTACCACAGAAGGTGTGCGGGTCCAGTAGCTGAATGTATTTTAAGATGGTAGATAGAGGTATGCAGAGAGCATAGGAATTTGACATTGAGATCCAGGATCAGTCTTTGGTGAATGGCAGAGCATACTCAAAGTACTGAATGTGCTATTCCTGCCTCAATATTTCTACATTTCTGTAAACAGCTCTGAATGAAAGTGCATTATTTAGAAATTCTTTAATTCTGATTTAAAGAAACTTGTCCAACAATCAAAACTAAGTGGAAAATTATTTATGCTTTGGAGCTAACGGTTACTTATAATGTAATGGCTACTTAAGATTGCTATAGCACTAGAGGAGGAGGCATAATGGGGATAAGCTCCCATTAACCAATTAAACAATCCCAATGACAAGCATCTCAAATAGCCTCTGACAACCAAGTCCAGCTCCTGTCATTTATGTGTGCCTCAGCTAGTCAGCCCTGTGGAACTAACTATTCCTACTGATGGGAGAAGGGCAAATGGTGGGTTATCGGTGCCTTAAACCAATCGATCAGGGCAGATGGGGCTCATCAGTCGTGGTTGGCAGTTCGTTTAGGAGAAGGAAAACTCTGTTATTTAATCTCTGCTGCCATGCAGCTGTCCCCACTCACGGGAAGGCTTCAAGAGTAAACCACAAGACAATGTCCGCAGCTGGAGTCCCTAAGGCAGTCCTATCTTGAGTTCAACACTGACTGGCAATTCCTGCAATGCTATTCATCACATCAGTGGAAAAATAACCTTCTTGCATAAACACAATCAAACAGCGTCTGGTTGCCTGACAAGTACTTGATGTCGCATGACAGATCACAATCACAATCAGCTGTTTACCACATTCCTACTACATTAACCATCACCACATTAATAGTCTTCAACAATATTAACTGCACGCATCACCACGTTTCAATATACTAAGAAATAAAAGTTGAATATCACAATTTTAATTAGAAATTTCCATTCAGCTACTGTACCATATGACACTCCCTGTCTGGATCTTAACTAGTGGAGCATTGATTACAAGTGAGTGTCATTTTCCTGCACGCTTTCCCATCATTTTTCTGATGATTGAGAATAGTCTGATGCATAAGTGTTATCAGGACCTGAAGATCTGCACTAGGAAGAATCCAAGATGAATCATCTAACTGTTTTCGTTTTTCTGTGTGCCTTCATTGAAGGGAGGACTGCTCCCAAGGTTTTCCCCTCCCATTAGATGTTTAGTTGCCCACTGCTCTTTATTAGATGTACCAGAATCATGCAACTTTGATATGGTCCATATTCACTGGGTTACTTATCTCTTCTGTAGTGTACTGTTCCTGATGTTTAGCGTGTTGCTTACCCCTTTCTTGTACTGCACTTTCAGGTATTTTTAAGTTGCCATTCCTGACAAGCTCTGGCACACGTTGAACTGGGGCTGGACCATCGAAGGTGGTAACATGCCAAGCAGCAAAGTTGGATATTACGGTAGAACATAATTCTGCTGCTGTAACGTGCTTTATCAGCATGGAACAGGTTGGGGCATTCATCACAGCTATATTAATATGGTAATTACAATATATTACTTACTGGTTATATGACTGCATATACTGTAGGACTGAAATCAAATACCTCTTATCTTTTCCATTACGTTAAAGAAATCACAAAGTTCTCTATGTGTCATTTAAGCCCTAATTTAGTGATAACATAGAGCCAATTAATAAGGGATAGATTTATGTGTTTGCTCTTCATATTGAATTTAGTAAGTACTACAAATTGATCTTGAGTAGAATTCAGCAACAACACAAACCTGGCACTAATATCATGCAGCGAATCAAGAAAATAGACTTTACTAATGACTTATTGACTGCCATGTCTTTTATGTTTTGATAAATTCAGTAAAGACCTCTAGAGTTGCCCCAGTAGTTGGAGTCTATTTATGATAATTTTCTTCCAGTTTGGCATGTGATGAATATTTGTAGCATAAGTCACATTACCCACACTGCTAAGTAAGATGAAATTAATTAATGTCATGTCACTGTTGCTGAACTGGATTTCTACAATTGAACTGTTATGGAAAACCCAAGGAAGGCCCTCATCATCACTATTTAAAGGGATCTTTAATTACTTGCAGAGATTGTTTTTAAATGAATGTTGGTTGGAGTGAATTGATCGCATCTCCAGAGCTTGTGCAGATTATAATCCCTATAATAAGATAATTGATGGAGCAAGCATTTTATATTCCCTTCACAACTCTAACAGTTTTGTTCTTCCAGGGCTGGTTCAGTTGCTTTACCTCTAAGTGTGCAGTATTTTGGGAAATATAAAAGAAATGTAATATGTTGGAAATTGAGGTAGTGTACACAGTGGAAACACTCTTTAACAAGGGCTTTCAGAGAATAAGTCTCTTACATGCACCTAACAAAGAAGAAATGCATGACACAATACTGTTTCAATGAAGAGATCCCTTTAAATAGGGTGATTGCCATGGCTTCTTGCCCATCATGACCACTTAGTCTATTAAGCATTCACCTATACTAATATCATTGTCCTGTATTCATCTGTAGACTTCTATGTCATTGCGTTTTGAGTGCTCATTCAAATACTTCTTAAAAGTTCTGAGTATGTCTTCAAGTAGTGTTTCAGATTTCAATCAACTGCTGGGTGAAAAAATTCTTCTTCAAATCCACTCTATATCTCCCACCCCTTACCTTAAACTGAGACGGCAAAGCAAAAGAGAAATGTTTCTCCTTATTTACCCTGTCTGTGCTACTCATAGCTTTGCATAGGTTCATATGTATTTCCGCATAGCAAGGTAACAGGAATCTTACACAGGGTGCTTAGCATTGTCAATGATCCCTCCCATCTGCCCATTGATCTCTTTAAGCTCCTGCCATTAGGCAGGAGGTATCGTAGCTTTAGGTCAAGGATTGTTAGGATGGAAAACAGCATTTTCCACTAAGCCAAGATACTACTGAACAATTTGTCACCACCCAGGTCTTCATGACGTAGGAAGTGCCATTAATACTATGCTGTTTACTTTTTAATCTGTGTTGTAGGTGCATCTTATTTGTTAATTTACTTGAGGCAATACTACTTTATGTATTGTGTGTGAGTTATATGTACTGTGTTATGCACCTTGGTCTAGAGAAATGTTGTTTCGTTCAGCTGTATACATGTACTGTATATGGTTGAAATGACAATGAACTTGAACTAGAACTTCAAGATTCTTCAATCCAACTGGTCCATGCCAATCAGCTAAATGAATCCCAATTTCCCTTGGTTAACCCACATCCCTCTAAGTCTTTCCTACCTGTATACCAAATCCAAATATCTTAAGTGTTGTTATTGCATCTGCTTCAATCCTCCTCTGTCAGCTTGTTCCCTATATGAAACACCCTATCTGTTGAATCTTTTCCCTCTCACCTTTGTTACGCCTACAGCCCCCTCCTTTTTGATAAACGCAGGATTGCTATTGATTTGGATCAGGAGACCCAGGAAATGAGAGAGAGAGACGTTCGGAAAGTCTTCCCCCCACCCCCCCACCGGCGATATAAAACTACGGGAAACGGCCATTGTCTCTTGGAGATGGACTTGTGTATTACAATACTGTGCTACGTGGAAGCCCTCAGGCAAAGTGGGCTGGTTGAGGGAGGGATTGCATCACCCCAACCTGACTGACATCTGAGACCCTGTGAGTCAGGATAAAAGAGGGTCTGTGGGAACAGCCCCTCAGACGCACCAGAAGAAACGCTAGCGATCCCGTAATAGCAGAAGCCGGTGGGGAGGTCACATGCATTCGGTTCCATTTTCCCCGGAACCGGTGCCCTTTACCACGGAAAAATGGCTTTTAGCTAACAACGGGGAAACCAACTCCCAATGACTCTTGAAGGATTGACATCATAAAAGGACTGGGCAAGTTTTAACTCATCTTTCTCTCAAACCAAAACACTGCAGCTTGAACGAACTAACAGTGACTTTTATATTTCCATCGGACAATACATTATCCCCAAGACAACGAGAGAGCTATTTCTTATTGATTATTATTATACCCGCGTGTTTAGATTTAGTATTGACGACGTATATTATCTGTATGTTTGCATTGATATTATTTTGTGTATTTTTATCAATAACTACTGTAAAAATAGGACCATCAGACTTCAACGGACCTCTCTATCTTTGCTGGTAAGTGACCCAGTTACGGGGTTCGTAACACTTTAAACCAATGTTATCTGGGTTCTGATTCACCAACCCTGTGAAAAAGATCATCACCCTATCTATGCCCCTTATAATATTATGTATACACCTCTATAAGATTACTCCTCAGTTTCTTATGCTCCAAGAACTAAAGTCTTAGCCTGTCCACCCCCTTCCTTGAGTCCTGTCATTGTTCATATAATATTTTCAGCACTTTTTCCACCTTAAATGATTCTTCCCTATAGCAAAGTGACCAAAATTAAACACAAGTGTGGTCCAATATATACTGTATATATTGGTGGATTAAGCATTCTTGTTCATTTAAGTAGTCCATTACAGTTTACGTATATCAGTATGTGAATTGTATATGTCATCACTCTACCATGTGATACATACACACTTTGCTTAAAGTAAACTTAAAGTTCGACCTGCATTTTGGAATCCCATGTCTTCCTTTTGAATTAGTTTAATGTTTTGAATTTACAAAACATAACAGTGGCAATGAGGTTCTTTTAAAATGAGATGAACATTGAGCTGTTAAAGCAGAGCAAGACACTTGGACTAACAAAACAGTACAGTGAAGAATGGTCGAGCTCAATGCAGCACAGCACATGTTCCTTAGAAGCAAAGACATGATCGAGTTTTTTTTAAGTCAGAGAATGGAAGAATTCATAGGTTCATAAAGAGTGAGTACAAGGTGATAATAATAACCATATAACCATATAACAATCACAGCACGGAAACAGGCCATCTCGGCCCTCCTAGTCCGTGCCGAACTCTTAATCTCACCTAATCCCACCTACTCGCACTCAGCCCATAACCCTCCACTCCTTTCCTGTCCATATACCTATCCAATTTTACCTTAAATGACACAACTGAACTGGCCTCTACTACTTCTACAGGAAGCTCATTCCACACAGCTATCACTCTCTGAGTAAAGAAATACCCCCTTGTGTTTTCCTTAAACTTCTGCCCCCTAACTCTCAAATCATGTCCTCTCGTTTGAATCTCCCCTACTCTCAATGGAAACAGCCTATTCACGTCAACTCTATCTATCCCTCTCAAAATTTTAAATACCTCGATCAAATCCCCCCTCAACCTTCTACGCTCCAATGAATAGAGACCTAACTTGTTCAACCTTTCTCTGTAACTTAAGTGCTGAAACCCAGGTAACATCCTAATAAATCATCTCTGCACTCTCTCTAATTTATTGATATCTTTCCTATAATTCGGTGACCAGAACTGCACACAATATTCCAAATTTGGCCTTACCAATGCCTTGTACAATTTTAACATTACATCCCAATTTATGTACTCAATGCTTTGATTTATAAAGGCCAGCGTTCCAAAAGCCTTCTTCACCACTCTATCTACATGAGACACCACCTTCAGGGAACTATGCACTGTTATTCCTAGATCTCTCTGTTCCTCTGCATTCCTCAATGCCCTACCATTTACCCTGTATGTTCTATTTGGATTATTCCTGCCAAAATGTAGAACCTCACACTTCTCAGCATTAAACTCCATCTGCCAACGTTCAGCCCATTCTTCTAACCGGCATAAATCTCCCTGCAAGCTTTGAAAACCCACCTCATTATCGACAACACCTCCTACCTTAGTATCATGGGCATACTTACTAATCCAATTTACCACCCCATCATCCAAATCATTTATGTATATTACAAACAACATTGGCCCCAAAACAGATCCCTGAGGCACCCTGCTAGTCACCAGCCTCCATCCCGATAAACAATTATCCACCACTACTCTCTGGCATCTCCCATCTAGCCACTGTTGAATCCATTTTATTACTCCAGCATTAATACCTAATGACTGAACCTTCTTAACTAACCTTCCATGTGGAACTTTGTCAAAGGCTTTGCTGAAGTCCATATAGACTACATCCACTGCCTTACCCTCGTCAACATTCCTCGTAACTTCTTCAAAAAATTCAATAAGGTTTGTCAAACATGACCTTCCACGCACAAATCCATGCTGGCTACTCCTAATCAGATCCTGTCTATCCAGATGATTATTAATACTATCTCTAAGAATACTTTCCATTAATTTACCCACCACTGATGTCAAACTGACAGGTCTATAATTGCTCGACTTACTTCTAGAACCCTTTTTAAACAATGGAACCACATGAGCAATATGCCAATCCTCCGGCACAATCCCCGTTTTTAATGACATCTTGAAGATCTCCGTCAGAGCTCCTGCTATTTCTACACAAACTTCCCTCAAGGTCCTGGGGAATATCCTGTCAGGACCTGGAGATTTATCCACTTTTAAATTTCTTAAAAGCGCCAGTACTTCCACCTCTTTAATTGTCATAGGTTCCATAACTTCCTTACTTGTTTCCCACACCCTACACAATTCAATATCCTTCTCCTTAGTGAATACCGAAGAGAAGAAATCGTTCAAAATCTCTCCCATCTCCCTCGGCTCCACACATAGCTGACCACTCTGATTCTCTAAGCGGCCAATTTTATCCCTCACTATCCTCTTGCTTTTAATATAACTGTAGAAACCTTTCGGATTTACTTTCACCTTATTTGCCAAACCAACCTCGTATCTTCTTTTAGCTTTTCTAATCTCTTTCTTAAGATTCCTTTTACATTCTTTATATTCCTCGAGCAATTCCTTTACTCCATGCTGCCTATATCTATTATAGACATCCCTCTTTTTCCGAACCAAATTTCTAATATCCCTTGAAAACCATGGTGCTTTCAAACCTTTAACCTTTCCTTTCAACCTAACAGGAACATAAAGATTCTATACCCTCATAATTTCACCCTTAAATGACCTCCATTTCTCTATTACATCCTTCCCATAAAACAACTTGACCCAATCCACTCTCTCTAAATCCCTTCGCATCTCCTCAAAGTTAGCCTTTCTCCAATCAAAAATCTCAACTCTAG
The DNA here is from genome assembly GCF_030144855.1 of Hypanus sabinus. Classification (NCBI taxonomy): domain Eukaryota; kingdom Metazoa; phylum Chordata; class Chondrichthyes; order Myliobatiformes; family Dasyatidae; genus Hypanus; species Hypanus sabinus. Next base: position 61,048,277 of record NC_082719.1, on the reverse strand, counting down.
GTCCTGTCCTGTCCTTCTCCATAATTATATTGAAGCTAATGGTATTGTGATCACTGGACCCAAAGTGCTCCCCAACACATACATCTGTCAGCTGACCTATCGCATTCCCTAACAGGAGATCCAACACTGCTCCATCTCTAGTCCGGACTCCTATGTATTGTTGCAAAAAACTATCCTGCACACATTTCACAAACTCTAAACCATTCAGCCCTTTTACAGAATGAGCTTCCCAGTCTACGGGTGAAAAATTAAAATCTCCCACAATCACCACCTTGTGTTTACTACAAATATCTGCTATCTCCTTACACATTTGCTCTTCCAACTCACGCTCCCCATTAGGTGGCCTATAATACACTCCTATCAGTGTTACTACACCTTTCCCATTTCTCAACTCCACCCAAATAGCCTCTCTAGAGGAGCTCTCTAATCTATCCTTCCAAAGCACCGCCATAGGATTTTCTCGGACAAGCAATGCAACACTCTCCTCCTCTGGCCCCTCCTACTCTATCACACCTGAAGTAACTAAATCCAGGAATATTTAGTTAGCAATCACATCCTTCCTGCAACCATGTTTCACTAATAGCTACAACATCATAATTCCAGGTATCAATCCACGCTTTAAGCTCATCCACCTTTCTTACAATGCTCCTAGCATTAAAATAGATACATTTAAGATACTCTCCACCTCCTCCTCTCTTTTCATCCCTAACAATGCATTCAAATTTATTATCCTTTTCTTTCTTCTCCCCTACATCTTCGGGCTGAGCGCATCCCTTCTCCATCACCTGCCTTTCCTCCCTCACACACTGTCTCTTTACTTGCTCTACTGGTGAACTAACCTCCCCTCCCATAGTTTCCTCAAATTGATTCCCGCCCCCCCCCCCCATCTTACTAGTTTAAAGTCTGCCCTGTAGCCCTAGCAAACCTCCCCGCTAGGATATTGGTCCCCCCAGCATTCAAGTGTAACCCGTCCTTCTTGAACAGGTCACGCCTGCCCCAGAAGAGGTCCCAATGATCCAGAAACTTGAATCCCTGCCCCCTGCTCCAATCCCACAGCCACGCATTCATCCTCCACCTAATTCCATTTCTACTCTCACTGTCGCGTGGCACAGGCAGTAATCCCGAGATTACTACCTTTGCGGTCCTTCTTCTTAACTGCCTTCCTAACTCCCTATACTCTCGTTTCAGGACCTCTTCCCCTTTCCTACCTATGTCATTGGTACCTACATGTACCATGACCTCTGGCTCCTCACCCTCCCACTTCAGGATATCTTGGACGCGATCAGAAACGTCCCAAACCCTGGCACCAGGGAGGCAAATTACCATCCGGGACTCAGGATCACCTCCACAGAACCGCCTGTCTGAACCCCTGACTATCGAGTCCCCTATTACTATGGTCCTCTTTCTTCTATCCCTACCCTTCGGAGCTACAGGGCCGTCCTCTGTGCCGGAGGCCCGGCCACTGACACTTCCACCAGGTAGGCTGTCCCCCCCAACAGTACTCAAACATGAGTACTTATTGTCAAGGGGTACAGCCACAGGGGTTCTCTCTAGTACCTGCCTCTTCCCCTTCCTGACCGTGACCCACCTATCTGCCTCCCGTGGCCCCGGAGTGACCACCTGCCTGTAACTCCTCTCTATCACCTCCTCACTCTCCCTGACCAGGCGAAGGTCATCGAGCTGCAGCTCCAGTTCCCTAACTCTGTCCTTCAGGAGCTGCAGTTCGGCGCACCCGGCGCAGATGTGGACGTCCGGGAGGCTCGGAGACTCCAGGACCTCCCACATCCGACACCGAGAACAACAAGCTGCCCTCACACTCATACTTCCTGAATAACTGAAAATAACAAGAACTAAAAGATAAGCCTACTGTGCCCTCTTCCACCTAAGCCCTCTGAGCCCACGCCCTACACTCTGCTCCCGGCGCATTCCGCTGCCCGCAAACGAAGCTGCCCGCTTCTTAAGGCTGCGTTCTTTATATATCTTCCCTCCTTCCCAGGCCTCCTTCACGCGCCTGCGCAGTCCCGCCTCTCAGAACTCCGATCTGAGACGCAATTGGACGATTTGAAAATGGCCGCCACCGCACTTCCTCTCAAAGCCTTACTGTCTTCTTCCAAAATCATAAAAAAACAAATGGCTGGCTATATCAGAAAGCTTGACACATTTGATTACACAACAGATAATTGGATTTTATATACTGAGCAAATTCAACAATATTTTGGAGCAAATGAAATAGCCAACAAGAAACAAGTACCAATTGTGCTGACTGCATTGGGTTTAAACGCCTATAATTTGCTTTGAAGTTTAACTGCACCAACCAAACCATCAGAAATGTGCTTTACTGATATTGTCAAAGTAATGCCAGATTATTTTGAACCAAAGCTATTGCTGATTGTAGACTGCTTTAGGTTTCATAAGTGGAATCAAAAGGAAAGGGAGTCCATTTCAGCATACGTAGCTGAATTGAAGAGAATGTCTGAGCATTGTCAGCTTAGTAGTGGGATTAATGATGCATTGCGAGATTGTTTAGTTTCTGGAAACTTCCAAGAAAGCATTCAGACATGGCTCATAACTGAAGCACAGCTCACATTTAAAAGAGAAGTTGAAATTGCTGTTTTAATGGAGACAGCAGACAGAGATGTATTTGAGATGCAATCAGGAATGAAAGAAAGCGTGAACAGAATTGTAGTGTGTAAACAGAAAACAGCCTGGCCAAGCAAATTGTGTTACCATTTTGGCAGAGGCTCACATACATCAAACAAATGCACACATAAAGGTCAAACTTGCAGAAACGCAACAAAGTAGGACACTTTCAAAGAGTCTGTCAAGCAGACAAAAATAAATGGACTGCTCAAGGAAGTGAAAGTGTTAACCAGTCAAGTTGCAGTTTCAAAAACAGCACAAATCTGCATGCTGTTAATGAAAAAACTGGCAAATGGACTTTGTAGCTTTGAGATTTACAGTGTGAAAATTAACAATAGACAAGCAATGTGGTTTACACCAGAAGCAAACAGCAAATTAATTAAAATGGAATTGGGCATTGCTTCAGCTGTTTCAGTCATTCCACAAAATCAGTTTGAATAGCATTTCAAAGATACTGAACTGAATCCATTAGATATGCATCTAAAAACGTATACAGGGGAAAACATAACACCTGGGGGGTTTGACATTCAGAACAGTGGACCAGAACAATCAACAAGCCACATTGAGCTTGGATGTGGTAAAAACAGGAGGGTCAGTATCGTGGGGACGTGATCGGGTAAGGCAACTTCAGCTACTTTGTAGATCCATCGACCATTTGCATCCCATAACCCTTGCGATGCAGCCAACTGATACTGAATTAAGGAAGGTACTGGATAATGCCGTAACCATCTCCAAGCTGTACACCATGAACCATTGCCAAACAGAGGGAAATGGGTGTTAATGTCAACCACTATACCTCTAGTTGAAAAGCATATTAGATGAAGGAAGGACAATGTTGCTCAGAGGAACCATAAAAGTGACAAAAGCAGTGGTGTGACTACCACAGTGATTGTGGGCAAGTTATCTGCGAAAGCCTGTGATATGTTAATCAAGCAATAACTTGCAAAATGTGGTTTGGTTTTAAGCTGGAGGAGAGTTCAAGAAGCTTCTGGAAAGTTGCAAATGTTTGGCTTCTGTGAGAATAAAGAAACAGAATTTATTCAGTGTGCATTACAGCTACTGCATGAATTTCAAGTGGGAAGCAAAAGAATATATGCAAAGACCAGCAAGATGAATGAAAGATCAAAAAGAAATGACCCCCTCTTCCCACATCGCTCTTCAGTACCCCCATCCTGTGGCCTAATCAATGCCTGTAAAGTGTTACTACAACCTTCCTGCTTTTCTAATCTATGCCATAGCTTAAGGAAGCACCAGTTCCATATGCTTTCTTAACCACTTTGTTGTACCTATGCTGTTGATTTCAAGGATCTTTGGACATGTGCACCAAGATCTCTCTTCCTCAGTACTTCATAGGATGCCAGCATTCATTATGTACCCCAGACTTACTAGACCTTCTCAAATGTCTTGCCTCTCTTTCTACCTATCAAACTAATTCATCACTATAATTCTGTTGGTGAAGACTAACTATCTTACTATCAGCAATGCCACCATTCTTACTAATTATAGCTCCTACATTTACATTCAGATCATTTAAGCAGCAAGGATCCCAGCATCAAACACCAATTGCAGTAGACTATACAAGTCATGCAATAGCACTTTTCATGGTCATTCCCTGGCTCCTATTACAGGCTAATGTTGAGTCCAATTTTCCATACTGATCTCGATTCTAAGAGCTATTACATTTTGGGCCAATTTCCCACATGAGATATTATTAAAAGCCTTATTGAAATCCATGTAGTCCACAAATGACACAAATGTTTTGTGACTACCATGCATGTTGCCCGCAATGGTTTGAATTTTCATGGCAAGGGTAGATTGTGCTGCACAGGCCAAAGACTAATAAAAATCCATCATCACCACTTAGGCCTTTACACTAAATTTTGATGCTTTGTGAAGCGCAAGTAATTTTCCATATTTTTGAGGTCTGAATATGAAGAAATGAACTCAACAAACTTAGACATCCAGTTTATACTAATAACAACTTAAGGTATGATGATCTTTTTTTAAAAAAAGACACCAACCTGAAGAATCTCCCTCCAGACTTTTAAGAGTCATATTTTGTACAGTATTATTACCATATGGGTTCTCCCCATTCATTTTACTTTCATTTTACTTCATCATTAATCAGTCAGCTGTGCTCCTATTCTTGCCAAAATATGCCCAGGTTATTATGAATTCCAAATCCTATTTAATTTCTACGCAATGAACATCAAATACTTCCTGATCAATTGAGTGTTTTCAGCATTTTTCTGATTTTATTTCAATTCTATGTTACTTTTGAAAAATCTTTTTTATCATCTGAACATTGCACAGATCTTATTGCACTTAGGAAAACCTTGTTGCATTAGTTCTTTGGATGTTATTGCTTTGGGGGATTTTAAAGAGGTCAGTTTGAAAAAAAATCACTAAGCAATTACCATCAAAAGATCATTTGCAATACCAGCAAAAACAACGCACTAGACCACTGCTATATCACCATCAGGAATGCCTACTGTGCTATTCTACGCCCTCACTTCAAGAAGTCTGATCACATGGCTTTACTTCTACTTCCTGAGTATAGGCAGAGACTGAAGACTGCATCACCAGTAGTGAGGACCAAGAAGGTATGGACAAGAGGAGAACAGGAGCGCCTACAGGACTGCTTTGAATTGGTGGACTGGACTGTATTCAGGGATTCATCTTCAAATCTGGATGAATATGCTATAGTTGTTACCAACTTCATTAAAACCTGCGTGGATGAGTGTGCGCCTACAAAGACTTACTGTACATTCGCAAACCAAAAGCCGTGGATGAACCAGGAGGCACGTCATCTGCTGAAAGCTATATCTGTGGCATTCAAGTCAGTAAGACAAAAGAACTGACTGTGGACTTCAGGACTTCAGAAGGGACAAGATGAAGGAACATATACCAACATATCGATGCAGTTATAAAGAGGGTAAGATGGCAGCTATACTCTATTAGGAGTTTGAAGAGATTTGGTATGTCAACATGTGCACTCGAAAACTTCTATAGATGTACTATGGAGAGCATTCTGACAGGCTGCATCAGTGTCTGATATGGGTGTGCTACTGTACAGGACCGAAAGAAGCTGCAGAGGGTTGACAATTTAGTCAGCTCCATCTTGGGTACTAGCCTACAGAGTACCTAAGACATCTTCAAGGAGCGGTGTTTTAGAAAGGCAGTGTCAATTATTAAGGACCTCCAGTACCCAGGGCATGGCCTTTTCTCAGTGTTACCATCAGGCAGGAGATACAAAAGCCTGAAGGCACACACTCGGTGATTCAGGAACAGCTTCTTCCCCTCTGCCATCCGATTCCTAAATGGAAATCGGACTTGTGAACACAACCTCACTTTGTAAATATATATTATTTGTGGCCTTTTTGCACTATTTTTAATCTATTCAATATATGTATAACTGTAATTTATTTATTCCTCCTAGATTATGTATTGCATTGAACTGCTGGTGCTAAGTTAACAAATTTCACAACACATGCTGGTGATAATAAACCTGGTTCTGACTCTGATTCATTTTCAACATTTTGCCTGCAGTAATCACCTAAAGAACATGCACCTCTTTTAGAACATGTTTTACTTTCATTTCAATCTGGTGTGAATCATTTTACTAAGAACAGGTGTAGTTGAGAAACTCACACGCTAATTGGTTGATTTGCATCCTGGTTGTTCACTTACATGGAGTCTCTGAACTTATCAACCGGTTTTTTTTTGTTTCTATTTCACCTTCCAGTCTATTGAAGAGATAAGATAATGCTGAATATGGAACAGCAGTCAATGAATAACAGGAAGAGTATTTCTGAGAAATTATATATTTTCATCAACTGGATGAGTTCTTTTACCAATGATGATGCACATGCCAATAATGCAAACTCCAATAGTCCAGCACACTTGGGACTATGAGTGCCAAATTGGCATTTTTGTCTAGATTACTGGGTGGCACTCCGATGGATAACCAAATACATATCTCATTATACCTCTTCCAGTGAATTCAGTGAGTTTTATAGACAATAAGTGCAGAAGTAGACCATTCGGCCCTTCAAGCCTGCACCGCCATTCTGAGATCATGGCTGATCATCTACTATCAATACGTGGTTCCCGCCTTGTCCCCATATCCCTTGATTCCCCTATCCATAGGATACCTATCTAGCTCCTTCTTGAAAGCATCCAGAGAATTGGCCTCCACTGCCTTCGGAGGCAGTGCATTCCAGACCCCCACAACTCTCTGGGAGAAGAAGTTTTTCCTTAACTCTGTCCTAAATGACCTACCCCTTATTCTCAAACTGTGCCCTCTGGTACTGGACTCTCCGAGCATCTGGAACATATTTCCTGCCTCTATCTTGTCCAATCCCTTAATAATCTTATATGTTGCAATCAGATCCCCTCTCAATCTCCTTAATTCCAACGTGTACAAGCCCAGTCTCTCTAACCTCTCTGCGTAAGACAGTCTGGACATCCCAGGAAGTAACCTCGTGAATCTACGCTTTTAGTTTTGACGGAGCAGGAAATACTGCTCAAACGATGCTGACCCAGGCTCTGGCTGCACGTCTGGTCCCGATCCTGGCCTTGGCCACATTTGGGGTTTTCAGCTCCGGTTGCACTTCCTGATTGACTGTGGATTCCTTGGCTCATATTTTGGACTAATGATTGACCAGATGCCAAACATCAGGTTTTCCAAACAATCACATAAAGAATTAGCAAAGTTATACTGCACTGGACAGTAGTTCCCAGAGCTGAAACTCACGCTGTGAACTAGTGAACTGGGTGGTAGAATTCACAAATCTTTCCATCTATTATTACATTCTTTTAGAAGCTGAATAAATAACTCTTCAATCACTTGTGTAATGTAGCAACCCAAGGTTCATGGGTGGTCTTATGAAGTTAGCACTGGAAAACAGATACAAGGCCCAGACTATGCTAAACCCTGTATGAGAAAGAGATTAAATCAATACACACTCTCCATCTCAGATCATTTCCTCATCTACAATTAGTTATTCTTCCAAGGTATCCTAATAACATTTACTGCCAGCCCAAATAATGCAAGGTGACATTAAATAAAATTTACTATATAATTTACTCCATTAACTATTTGCATTAATGGCACAACAATTCTTCTGTTTAAAGTATAGGGTTAATTTCAACAAAGTAAGTGGATGTAGGCCTCAAGCAGGATAAGTGTGTGACTCTCTGTCATCAGTTTACCCACACCAAATGTCAAAGATGAACCGACTTCCAGCGACTTCACAGATTTACCTGGCAACTCCATTCAGGGATGCCATGACCTCAATGTTAGTGAAGTGTCAAAGAAAGAAATATGTCAGGATTTGATTAATTCTCACTTAATGCTGTGTGGCTCTGCTACGTATAGATTACCTCAGTTTGGAGATTTGATAACATGGCACTTTTCAAAAAAAATTTAATTTTTCTTCAAATAATTATTTACTTAGATTTTATGGAACTATTCTGAATAATCACTCTTTAAAATCAGTATGAATAATATTGTAAATTTACAAAATCATTAAGTACTGTTTGGGGAAGTATTTCACAATATTGTAGTTGTTGCTCTAGTGTGCACTATAGCTATTAAGGTCTTTGCAGACAATGTGTGAATGCGTAAGCTTGCCAAACAACCTTGTAGAACAAAAAAAACAATATGGGCTACACCTCCTCCACAATCTTGTGGATGTCAAAGGTGGCTCAATGGAACTGTTCTGTTTCTCATTTAAATCTCACTTGGCAATTACAGATCCAAAGCTGACAAAAACTTACTGATTTTTGATAGAATTGGGAATTTCTGATTTGTGGTGAACTACATATACCTATCTGGACATGCCCCCTGCTGACTGCTCCTGTGACTCCTCCCACAGACCCCGGTATAAAGGCGATCAAGGCCTGAGCCCAGCCTCTCAGTCTCCAGGATGTAGTATGGTGGACACTCACTGCTTGTTCCTTCTTCCAGTCAATAAAGGTCGATATCTCGCCTTACGTCTCAGAGTGAGTTATTGATGGTGCATCATGATTACAATTTCAAGCAAGGTTCTATCCCTGGAGCACAACAACCAAGAAAGTGGGAGCAGCAGTGGACTCTCAGGCCCCTTTAGGCCTTCCCTGGCATTCAATATGACCACAGTTGATCTATTCTACTTTAGTTTCTCTGCCATGCTACTTCCCCATAAACTAGCTCCTTCTAGCAAGTCAATAGGATCAGGTAAGCTCAGGTAACAGTTCTGAATGGGCACCCAGAGAAAATACACTAGAAAGAACAGAGGTGTTAGGAGAAGTGGAAGAAGAATTGCCAGCCAGACCAGGGAGAGAGTAGAGAAGATATTAGCCAACATGATATAATGGGACTATGAGGGAAGAATGTTTTACAATCAATCTTTCAAAATAATTTTGCAATCAAATTTGGCACTATCAGCACCAAGCCATGATAACCTGCCGCATTTCTGCAATAAATAAGGTAAAACTACTGAAATCTTGTTTTATTTATCCAGGTCAGCAAGTATTACCCACTGTGGAGCAGTTACTCAGCCAATGCATTGCTGTGAACGGATGAGAGTAATTTCCAGCCTTGGGGTTGGTTTCAGTACAGCATCCAAACTGATATTAGAAGAAGATAAAGTGTGGAGAGGAAAAACAAGTTTTTTCATTCAAATATTGTGTTCTCCACATCAATAAGTAATGCAGTAATAAAATAGTTAATTATTTATTTTTACAATTAGAATTTGAGTTTCACAGTGTAAACTGATTTTTGTTTTAATTGTCAGCCTGAGAACATCTGCATGACATTTCTCTCTGCCAACAATTAAGTCATACTTTGGCTTCTGTTTTTCACAGGAAATTTGCTAAGACCATAAGGTCATAAGACATAGGAGCAGTATTAGGCTATTCAGCCCATCGAGTCTGCCCTGCCATTGCATCATGGCAGATCCCACTCAACCCATAACTTCTCTGCTTTACATCTGATGCCCTGACCAATCAGGAAACAATCAACTTCTGCCCTAAGTACACTACAGACTTCGCCTAACTGCAGTCTGTGGCAGAGCGTTCCACAAATTCACTGACTAAAAAAATTCTTCCTTAAGTCTGTTCTGAAAGGTTGCTCCTCAAATTTGAGGCTGTGCCGTTTAGTTCTGGATTCTACACCACAGGAAACATTCTCTCCACATTCACCCTATCTGGTCCTTTCAACATTCAGTAAGCTCCAATGAGATCCACATGCATTTGTCTAAATGCCAGTGAATACAGGCCAAAATCCTGTCGTTAATATTACATTTATTCATGTAATATTACATCTGTTATCTATTTGCACATTCACTCAACTTCTCACAATTGCCTAGAACCAGGTGATAATAAATCTGATTCTGAAGTTTTATTTTGTGTCTGTCTCACAACTCATAACCCCATTCAGTCTTCTGGCATTGGCAATCCTAAAATATAATTTTAAGATTGAAATATATCATTTTCAGTTTCCTCATTAAATTCACATTGTGTGTTGCTGGGCTCCAAGCTCTGAACCTAGTTGTCTCTGACAACATGCAAAAAGGGCCACTTATTCCTATGTCATGGAGTCTTAGAGAGATACAGGATGGAGACAGGCCCTGCGGTACACCAACCATTCTACATTTCTCTCATATTCCCATCAACTCTAGCTCTGTGCTCTGTGTCAATGAGCAAGGAAAAGTATTTTCTCCTTATTCTATCAAAATTTAGAATTTCTGTTGAAGTATATCCTTGCTATGGAATGATCTTTCCCGGATGGCAGTTCGACCATATGAAGAGAATGTGAGTATCCCAGGCCTCTGTTCTCTAGAGTTCAGTAAAATGGAAGAAGGCCTCATTAAAATGTACAAAATACTGGAGGGATCATCAGGGCAGAAACAGGCAAACGTTTCCTCTGGCTAAACAGTTTAGAAACAATGTCACAATCCCTAAATAAGGTATGGGCCAGTTAGGTGTTACATATTCCATAACTGGGTGTCTTACCAGCAAAATAGAAGTATCCATTGGAGACTGGTGCTATTTTCTAAACAGTGTTTATTAGTAAAACATACAAATTAATATCAACAATGCAAATATACAGATAATACACGTTAGCAATACTAAACCCAAAAGTGTGGGTATAATAATAATCAATGATAAACAAACTCTATCGTTGCCTAGGGGATAATGAATTATTATGGGAAAGTATAAAGTTCAGTTCAGTTCATACAGGCTGAGGTAGTTGTTGGTCATGTGTTGTAATTGTTGGAGAGAGAGAGAGAGAGAGAGAGAGAGGGAGAGGGCGATCAAACAGTGACAGCTATTGTCTTGCAAACCTTCCTTTACGATTTTGATCCATCGATGTGTTGCTGTGGCCATTCAAGTGGGACCCCTCTGTCCTTTAGCTAGACCGTTCCGTTGTGGACTCATCACCCAGGCAAGGGTGGACACACACACAAGCCCCCACCGGCCTTGCTATAACTACTGTGAGTGAAATTGACTGATCCATTCGGTCGGTCCCCGATGCCCCACACTTTCTTGTGGGTTTCTGATGCTCACTAGTGTGTCTCCTGGTGCGTCTGAGGGGTGTCTCCCCAGACCTCACTTTTATCCCCACTCACAGGGTCTCAAGAGTCAATCAGGTTTGAATGGCTTAGCCCATTAAACCAGCCCACTCTGGCTGTCCACTGAGGAATTTTAATGAACAGAATGGTACCAAGTAAACAGCCCTCTCCGCAGCCATAAGTCTTTCGGGAGTCATAATATGGTCTATCTCCCCCGGTGTTATCAGCAGCAGATGTTCCAACTTGTTTTCCTCTTATCTGTGTGTCTCTCTCATTCCATCTCATGAGCAGCGTGGTAACAGTAACAGTTTGTGATTCTCCCAGGGGAGGGGGACATGGGCAACCTTGCACCCTTCTGCCCATCAGAGCTGTTCATCCTTCGTAACATAGGATGGACATGGAAAGAATTCTCTTCAGTCAGAATGGTAAATCTTTGAAATCTTCTACCTCAGAGTTCTGTGCATGTTCAGTCAATATGGTTTTGTGCATGATAGGTCATGTCTGTTATCGAGTTGATGGAGGAAGTTACAAGGAAAGTTAATGAAGGCAAGGCAATAGATGTTATCTTCATGGACTTTAGCAAGGCCTTTGACAAGATCCCACAGTGAGTGTTGGTGTGTTGCAGGGAATGGTGCTGGGTCCGTTGTTATTTGTCATCTACATCAATGATCTGGATGTAATGTGGTAAACTGGATTAGTAAGATTGGGAGTGTATTGGACAATGAAGAACCCTACCAAAGCTTGCAGCAGGATCTGGACCAGCGGGAAAAATGGGTGATGGAATTTAATGTAGACACGTCTGAAGTGGAGCACTCTGCGAGGACAGACCTTTCTGTTTTCCCTCTACTCTGCTCCATCATTCCGGTTCCCTACCCCTGCCAAATTAGTTTAAACCCTCCCTGACAGCTCTATTAAACCTTTCCGCCAGGATATTGGTCACCCTAGGATTCAAGTGTAACCCATCCTTTTTGTACAGGTCACACCTGCTCCAGAAGAGATCCCAATGATCCGGAAATCTGAAACCCTGCTCCCTGCTCCAGTCACTCAGCCACACATTTATCCTCCACCTCATTCCATTCCTACTCTCACTGTCACGTGGCACAGGCAGTAATCCCGAGATTACTACCTTTGCGGTCCTTCTTCTCAACTGCCTTGCTAATTCCCTATATTCTCCTTTCAGGACCTCTTCCCTTTTCCTGCCTATGTCATTGGTACCTATATGTACCACGACCTCTGGCTCCTCGCCCTCTCACTTCAGGATATCTTGGACGCGATCAGAAACATCCCGGACCCTGGCACCAGGGAGGCAAACTACCATCTGGGTCTCCTGATTGTGTCCACAGAATCGCCTATCTGACCCCCTAACTATTGAGTCCCCTATTACTACTGCCTTCCTCTTCCTTTCCCTACCCTTCTGAGCTACAGGGCCAGACTCTGTGCCGGAGGCTCAGCCACTGTTGCTTCCCCCAGGCAGGCTGTTCCCCACCCCCCCCCAACAGTACTCAAACAGGAGTACTTATTGTCAAGGGGTACAGCCACTGGGGTACTCTCTAGTACCTGACTCTTCCCCTTCCCCCTCCTAACCGTGACCCACCTGTCTGCCTCCCGTGGCCCCGATGTGACCACCTGCCTGGAACTCCTCTCTATCAACTCCTCACTCTCCCTGACCAGATGAAGGTCATCGAGCTGCAGCTCCAGTTCCCTAACACAGGTCCTTTATGAATGCTTTGTAACCATCTTCACAAAAGAGGAAGTTATGTCTGTATTGTAGATAAGGTGAGTTAGGTAGTTAAGTGTCAAATATTGTATAGAATAAGCATTAAAAACATGTATTCAGGGATTTGGTTTACTTGAAAGTGAATAAATCATCAAGCTTGGATGAAATATATCCCAAACTGTTAAAATACGCACAAGGGGGAATTGCAGAGGTTCTGACTACAATTTTTCAATCCTCTCTGTCGACAGAAGTGGTTCTAGAGGATTGTATAGCTTAAAAGGGAAGGGATAAATCAAACAATTACAGACTAGTTAGTTCAGCCTCAGTACTGAGCAAACCACTGGAATCCACACTAAGAGACAAGGTGAATTTCCATTTGGAAAAGCACAGAGAGAAAGCATTTTGTAAAGGAAGCAAGTCTGACCAACTTGGTTGGACTTTTTGAGGAAGCAACGAAGAGGTCAATGAAAGCAAAGCATTTAGTGCAGTCTACATAGACATGGGCAAGGCTTGAGATAAAATCTCACATGGCAAGCTGTTCCAAAAAAGTAAAAGCCCATAGAATCCAGGGAAAGTAAAAAATTCAATCTAAATCTACTTAGTTGCAGGAAGAGTAAAGGTAAATGGGTGTGATTTTTATTGGAAAGCTGTTACTAATAGATTTCAACAAGGTCAAAAACTCTCTCTCCCAGTTTACATACTAAAAAGTATATAGTGATAATTTAGATCTGAATTTGCAGATGATGCATAAGGTGGCTTTGTGATTGGTAGCGAGGATGCAAAGCTTTAGACTGCAAGAAGTTGCATATTCTGATCTGGTAAATGAAAGCTAATGAAGAAAATTGTGCTCGAATGCACATGGTGAGATGAAACAAGACTGGGGTGAAAAGTTAAGGTTAATGGTATAAGATTCGAAACACAAGAACATCAGGAATAACAGTTGTTCATCCTAGCTCTCATGCCTAATTCATTAATCAACAAGATTTTGCCAGGTGATTCATTCCAGTATCCTTTCTTAGTTTTGTATTCCTTGTTTCTACTAATATTTAAACACTTCTTGGGTTGGCCTCTGCTTTGTACATACTGAACAACCAAGTCTCCAAAAGTTCACTGTACTCCAAGTCATTGCAAATCCTTGGCAATTTTTATCGATTCACCATTGAAAGCATCCCATCATGGACAGATCACAGGTTGGTATGGAAACTGCTCTGCCCAAGACTGCAAGACACTTCAGAGGGTTGTGGAAACAGTTCAGCACATCCTGAAAATCAGCCTTTCGTCCATCGACTCTGTCTATCCTTTTCGTTGCCTTAGTAAAGCAGCCAGCATCATCAAAGATCATCAAAGGAACAGTCATCGATGGAGTGGTCTGAGGCAGAGTGGTAGGGCTTTGTCTCATTCGGGCTTCAACAAGGTAAGTAAGTAAGTGAACTTCGTTTTTCTTTGCATTTTTTTTTGGAGGAATAGAGAGTACTTTGCTCCAGGTGTCAAATATACGAATCCTGGGAATTTTCCAGTCTCCCAGATGGCCACATCTATGCTAGGTGCACTGAGATGCAGCTTCTGAGAGACCCTATTAGGGATCTGTACATGTGGTTCGATGACCTACCGCTTATTAGGGAAAGTGAGCAGGAGATAGATAGGAGCTGCAAAGAGTTAGTCACCCCAAGGCTGCAGGAGTTAGATAAGTGGTTGACTGTCAGGGAAGGTGACTGTCAGATAGTAGAGAACACCCCTGTGGCCATCCCCCTCAGTAATTATCTTGTTTTGGATGCTGTCGGGGGGAGGGAGGTGACCTGACACAACACAACCACAGCAATCAGATCTCTGGTACTGAGCCTGGTTCCATGGTGCAGAAGGGAGAGAAGAAGATGAGGAATGTGGTATATCCAAGGATATACAGTGTATCAGAAAGATAGACTAGTGGGCAGAGGGGGTGGTGTGGCCTTATGTATAAGAAATAATATTAAATCATTAGAAAGGGATGACATAGGATCGGAAGGTGTAGAGTCTCTATGGGCTGAGTTAAGAAATGGCAAGGGTAAAAGGACCCTAATGGTAGATGTATACAGGCCTCCAAACAGCAGCTGGGATGTGGATTACAAATTACAGCAGGAGACAGGTGTGTCAGAAGAGCAATGCCATGATAATCATTGGGGATTTTAACGTGAAAGTAGATTGGGAAACCCAGACCAGTGCTGGACCACAAGAGAGAGGATTTGTAGATTGTCCAAGGGATAGCTTTTTAGAACAACTTACTGTTGAGCCCACTAGGGGATTGGCTGTGCTGGATTGGGTGTTGTGCAATGACTCAGAGATGATAAGAGAGCTTAAGGTTAAGGAAACCTTGGGGAACAGTGATCACAATATGATCGAGTTCACTTTGAAATCTGAGGAGAAACTAAATTCCAATATGTCGGTATTTCAATGGAATAAAGAAATTACAATGCCATGAGAGGGGAATTGGCCAAGGTTGACTGGAAAGAGACTATAAGAGCAGGGATGTGACGTTGAGGCTCTATAAGGCAGTGGTGAAACCACACTTGGAGTATTGTGTGCCGCTTTGGTCTCCTTATTTTAGAAAAAATATATAGACATTGGAGAGCATTCAGAGAAGATTCACAAGAAAGATTCCAGGAATGAAAGGGTTACCGTATGAGGAACGTCTTGGGCTGTATTCCCTGGAGTTCAGGAGAACAAGGGGGGGATCTCATAAAAACATTTTGAATGTTTAAAGGTCTGAATGGATTAGATATGGCAAACTTATTTCCCATGGTAGGGGAGTCTAGGAAAAGGGAGCACGACTTCAGGATTGAAGGTCGTCCTTTTAGAAATTACTTTAGTCAGAGGGTGCTAGATCTGTGGGATTTGTTGCCACAACCAGCTGTGGAGGCCAAGTCATTGGGTGTATTTAAGACAGAGACAAATAGGTTCTTGATTAGCCAGGGCATCAAAGGATATGGGGAGAAGGCAGGGGAGTGAGGATGACTGGAAGAATTGGATCAGCCCATGATAAAATGGTGGAGCAGACTCAATGGGCTGAATGGCCAATTTCTGCTTCTTTATCTTATGCTCTTATCCCACCCACCTTAGCCATCCTCATCCTCTCATCTGGCAGAAGATGCAAAAGCCTAGAAGTATGTAACAGCAGACCCAAGAGCAGCTTCTATCCTGCTGTTCTAAGCCTACTGAATGGACCCCGCTATCATAAGGTAGACTGTTGGTATATCAACATCATCATGGACTTGTACCTTACTGTCTGTCTGCACTGCACCTTCACTGTAAGTGTAAGACCATATTTTTCATTGTTATTGCTTTTCCTTTGTACTCATGTGAAATCAACTATATAGATGGTATGCAAAACAAAGTTTTTCACTGTCCCTCAGTACACGTGACAATAATAAATCAATTACCAAGTTCAAAGACATTTCTTCTCTGCACTGTCTGAACAGTTTATTTACAAACTGTGATCCAAGATTCTAAACTCCCCTTTACAGTGGCCTTTCCTGTAAGATCATCTTGCTTGTTTGGTCCTGTAAGTCTTGTATGTTTCAATGAGATCATCCCTTGTACTTCTAAACTTGAGACACTAACCTCATGGCTTATTGATCTGTTCCTGGCCATCTCAAGAATCAACCTTTGTTGCATTTACTTAAGTACAAGTATGCCCTTCCACAAGCAATATCACTATTCCAGGTTTATTCATGCTAAAGTCTTGTAAATGTGTTGTTGTGGGGGGAATTTGCCCTATGGGAACAGATTGAGCAAGCTGGGGTTTTTCTTTTTGGAGCAAAGGAGAATGAGAGGTGACTTGATCAAGGTCGAGCGAGGAACCGGAGACTTTTTTTTCCAAGAGAGAAATGGCTCTTGGAAATTCCTCTAAGGAGGAATACACTGAAGGTGATTGGAGGAAAGCATAGGTGGAGATGTCAAAGGTAAGTTGTTTACAGAGAGAGTGGTTGTGCGTAGAATGCCTTGCCAGGGGTGGTGGTTGAGTCAGAAAAATTCTTACAGAGGTGCCTAGATGATATAAAAAGAAGGGACAAGGTAGCTTGATTTTAGAGTAGGTTTAAAGGCTGGTAAAGCACTATGGGTCAAGGGGCCTGCACTGTGCTAAAAATGTCCTCTGAAGGAATATTTTTTTGCTAAGGGATTTGGAACTCATTTTCCCAACAATCTATTTTGTTGTGAACCATGTACTTAATTTATTTAGCACACTACACTCTGTCTGCAGATGTTATACTATATACTACATTCTGATTTTTCCTTTTGTGCTCCCTCAATATAATTATATATGGAATGATCTGTCTGCGGACAAAAGCTTTTCGTTGTTTCTCAGTACATATGATAATTACCAATTACCAGAGTCAGAAACCCAACACGCTTAAACCATATTTAGATATGTAATTGAAGAGATGTGATCTGCAGGCTTGAAGAACGACTGCTGGAAGGAGGGGTCAGGCTGTGTAGTTCTTCATGAGGCACCAGGGACAAAATAGGATGAATGCTTTGTTATGAACTTTCTATGATTCTGGAACAAAAGGGCCACATTGTCAGAGGTATCAAACATCAGAGGCTTATATTATGATCTAATCTACTCTTTGGGTGCAGGCAGGAAATCTCAAGGTATTGAATAATTAATATTCTGACCAATATTTCTCTTGACTAATAGCAAAAATTCATTTGATTTAGCTATCAGTCCTGATGGAGGGTCTTGGCCCAAAACTTTGGCTCTTTATTCCTCTCCATAGATGCTGCCTGACTGCTGAACTCCTCCAGCCTTTTGTGTGTGGTACCCTGGATTTTCAGCATCTGCAGGCTCCCTTGTGTTTATGATTTAGTTATTACTGTTTGTGGGATCCTGCTGTGAGCAATCTGGCTCTTTTGCTTCCTATGTGACATCAGTGACTCTACATCAAATATACTTGTTAGGCTATAAATCATAGTGTGAAATGTCAACATAGCCAGCCATGTGTAAACAGAAGTTCCTCCTTTCCTGACTGAAATCTTTGCCTTCTTTCCTTCCAAAGGAAATGTGGGCTTTTCTGTCCTGGAAATGTTACTGGGGCAGAGTCATTATGATGGAATGCCCTGTCCACAGGAAGAAGGAATACTCCATATTTGCCCCTGATGAGAACTTGTGGGAATGACTGGAAGTTTGAGAGTAGGGATGAGGACTCAGCAGAAAGAACGCGAATTCAGAATAGTATTGATTAGTAGCTTTCTCAGATGGATTGCAATGAGAGACTAGAGCTGTGGGATTAATTTTGGCTTCCTGTAGCAGAGAAATTGGCACGACATCATGGACTGGATTGTTTCCTTTGTGCTATTGACTTTTATGGTTACATAGCCAATTTTAAAAAAAACACAGAAACAGGAACTGTAACTGACAGAAAAGAGATATATACAGAGGGAAAATAGACATTATTATGGATGGGCTTCTGTCCAAATAGCTTTAAATTTAAGAACTAACCAACAACCAGAAATGAATTTTCTCTGACCACATCAATTAACAGACTGTAAATTGAATAGTAGCTTGACTGAATCCTTCTCCACAGTTAAAACCACAAATTTCCTGTGGTCCATTAAAAAGAATTGAGTCCATTTAATTCCCAGTATCTGGACAAAATGCTTCAACAATGGAAGAATTTGGATCACCTTCAACTATGCAAGGAAGAACAGTAATATTCATTAAGATGAATTTCATCTTTAAAATTTAATTTTATTCTATATTAATTATTTTTGATGTCAAAGAGCTTGAAATTGATATATGTAAGGCTCTTATTGTGGATAGTGACTCCATAATGCATAACAGATAAAGTTACATATGGTTTTTACACACTTCCAAGTGTAAAATCAAGAATATTTATCTAGTACGATAGTTATTTATTCTAAGTACCTTGTGCATGGAAAGCATTAGTAAGCATAATGTGCATTAATTTTTACCATATAGTAAATGCACCTTAATTATTCTTTCAGAGATCTAAAATCCATTTCAATAGATGTGGGTCAAATTTGACCCGGAACAGCCTCAGAGTACAAAAATTCATAGCACCTGTACAAAAGTATAACATCTTTAAATATTTTCATTTTTGTGCATTTTGGGTCACTTTAAGTTGTCAAATTTCAGCTAAAATGGCATTTAGGGTGTTTTTACTGCTGTGAACTGTCAAAACGGGTCAAATTTGACTTGTACAGTATGCAAGGGGTCAAAATTGAACTTGGCATGTCATTATCCAATAGATCCAGCTGCTGTAAAGTGAAAAAGCTGACTGGCAGAGAAGGTAGAAACATTCATTATTTGGTAAAGTGGTCAAACCAATCAGAAGTATGATGGTTAAAACTGCTTGTATTTTATTGTAATGTATAATAAGTGTTCTACATTTGATTTTTCTGGCTAGACATATTTGAAGCCCTGGGAACTGATGGTAAGTTCGACAATTTCATTTAACAGAAATAGTCATTTCTCATGTATGGCCATACACTTGCAGTATAAACTCAGATTTTCTTTCTCTCCACAGATGCTATCTGATCTGCAGAGAGTTTACAGCATATTTAAGATTTCCAACAATTATGTTTTACACCTCACTGTTCCAACATTGTTTGTCCTTCTCTCTCTATTTCTCTCATTCATCTTCTTCTAGTTTACACCCCTGCGTTTAGTTGGTACCATGATTAACGATCGCCAATCACAATCTTGAAGACACCCGTAGGACTATCATTCTGGATAATCTTGATCTCTAACTATGACAGATACCCCCTTTATTCTCTTCATGTTGCCTCTCTTTCTCTCTCCAGATTTGCTGAGTATTTTCAGTATCCTTATTTTGATTATTTTTAAATAACTGAGTACATTTATAATAGTATTAAGATTTGTTTCAGTATCACATCCTCTGACCTCAGAATGTAAAACAGTTGCTGGTTCATGTCAATGAGAATTTCCTGCAATTATGTGACCCTGATTTGCTGGATTTTGCTGGCAGCACCTCAAAGAAATGTTGGCATTTCCTCTTATAATTGCCCGTAAATCTAGAGATACCACATGAATACACAAGTCCAGAGCATACTGAACAAGCTCCACCAGCAATTTCCTGGCTACAATCTGCTGCTCGTCTCTGCCCAGAGCCCTTAATGGACCAGAGAGTCACTGGAATTTCCCATTCCGATACAGGGAAATCTGCTCTTGTATCTCAGGTTTGACTTGACCCAGGACTTGCCCTTGGGCAAGCAAAGTGCAGGCAGCTACAGTTATTCACTTGATCCCTTACAGCAGGAGCTCCCCTCTCTCATCCCACCAAATTTGTTATGACTTCTCAGCAGTCATTCAAACCGTAGGTCCAAAGCTGACCATGGATCACTCTGCACATGTGAAGTGGGATTTTATAGTTGTTTTTATCCCACAGCATGGACACTTCTGTTTGTACTTGCACACCCCAAGATAGTGGCGTACTGTGTCATGCCCAGTTTGCTGTTGCTTAGAGTTTCAGGGAAGGGACCCAACTGATGGTGAGGTGGCAGGAAGGGGTCTCAGAAAGCTGCACATGCTCAGAGCAGGCTCAGTGGAAGAGCTCATTTTGGGGGATGGGGAAGAATGCTGGCTCCTGGAAAATGGTTAGCTGTTGATCGATTTTGTTGCGCAATGTCATTGTGATCTTATTGTGATGAATGTATTCGTGGACATTCGTGATTGTGAAGAAGGATGTGAATTGCGGTATTTTGGTTTTTGTGTAGTTGTTACCATGAGCCTGAACAACTCCCCTGCAGCCCCTGCATTGCAAAGAATGGACTACCCCTTTTCTCCTGGAGGAGGGAGATCCTTACTGAAGGACTCATTCTGCCATGGTGTATTCTATAGGCTGATGATTTGGAGCTGTAGTCCTAAAGGTCTGATGGATAATATCTCTAATTTCTATTTGTCATTTTGCCAAGTTTTCCTGCATATTTCTCTTTTTTTTTTGCCTCCGGCACACACAATAAACTCCTTTATGTTGAAATGTTCCATTGTGGCCTGCAACCCGATCTTAAAAATCCACACCTTCATAGGGGGTTTTGGTGAGGGTCATGTGCCCTTATGTGACAGATGTCATTGGACCTGTCACCGCAGGACCTTACCTCAATTAGGCAAAACCAAACACGCCGCAAAAATTGCAGGAATATAAATGGAGATGGAGGGAAACACTCATCAGGTCAGCTAGTATCTGTGGAGGTTGGAAAAGAATTGATATTTCAAGTTGACGATCTCTCTTCAGTGGGACCTTGCAGAGTTCATACATGTTATCACTTGTATTTCACAGTTTCAATATTTTTGTACCCACTTCTTTCTTTTTTCCTACTCTGTTTTAGTTGTATCCTATTTGCATCTCTTTGAGAACGGTCATCAATAATTAATAAGTTTTCCCCATTCTCTTTCATGATCATTCTGCCTCCTTAGATCCTTAGCCTCACACAAATTCCTTTGTTCTCTTGCAGCAAAATACAACAAAATGAAGGAATTCCATGGATAAGGCAGCACCTCTGGAGGGAAATGAACAATATTTTCCTCCCACAGATGCTGCCTGGCCTGCTGAGTTCTTCCAGCATTTTGAGTGTTTTGCTTTGATTCATAATTTTTCCCAGTTCTTTCAAAGGACCATTGATCGGAAATGTTGATTCTATTTCTCTCTTTACTGACGCTGCTTGACCTGTTCTATATTTCCACACTAGTTTGCTTTTACTTCAGATTTTTTTTGCATCTGCAGATGTTTTGCTTGCTTATGAAATTCATTAGCATTTCGCTTACATTTATATAGTAGTGCACACATTGTACTTTAGCCTTACAACTTAGTGAAGTTATTTATTGCATGGTAAAAGTAAAGCTGTCGATGTAAAAATAATCCCCCAGTAGAAAACAACACAAAGATTTAGATTATCACATGCTGATCCCTGAAGCTGAACAAAGCAAATGTGCTGAATTCAATTGCACTTCGGCTGTACTAGTGTGAATTGACATAATTAGGCTGAAGGAGACCCAGATGTGTTATTTGATTTTTTTTACACCTATTATACATTATTAAACAATTGTAAAGTAGTAAAAGCCCAGAGGGCTGCAGAATATGCTGAAAGTAGCACAAGGAGACAATTATAGAACTGCTTTGCTTCCAAACTTCTGAAGATAAACCACACTCTGAAAATGTTATTGATTTTTAAAATTGTCACTCCTGCAATTACATCCTATTTTTGTCAAGTTTAATTAAAAAAGTAACAGTAAAATTAAAGTTGGTCAGTAGTCAGATTGATAAGTAAGGTTATCCCTTCCAGATAAGGAAAGGCTGTTAGTCTCCCCACATTATTACTTGCCTCTTGCATGGTGGAAAGGCTTTCTGTCTGTGTCACTCAAAACCTCATTGTGCAAATAAGTGTTTCTTAGCCTCTGTTCTAATTCTTGTTTTAATGCTCCATTATGTATTTGAGAATAATCTGCATTATCTAGTTAATATCATATATACTTCCATATTTCCCCAATCTTACGTCATTTTTCTTTATGAATAATATGCTCCATTCATCTTCACTCAATCTTTGTCATAATGAAAAAAATCCTGACATTCTTTTTTACAGTTTACTGTTTTCCCTTGGGTCTTGGCAACCAAATTTAAAATATTCAAGGTCTCCTCTATGCAATGAATATTGATAGGGCGCTTTCCAAGTTACATATATTGCATGCAACCAGATTTCTCATAGTAGCAGACCACCAATTGAATTAAGAAAGAACTTGGATAAAAATTCAATTCACTAAGCCCACCTGGCAAGACCAATAATTTAATAAGTTTACCCAATTTTAACCTGTAATTGTACAGAACAATCTCCCCAAATGTTTAATGTAAGTTTAATGGTAGATCAAATGTTAAGTACTCCAGAAGGTAAAATCACAGACAACTGTGCAAACAATGGGTAGGTTACGAATGAGTCATAAAGTGACTTAATTATGAAATCACCTCCACGAACTTTATATTCATCTCTGATATTCACAGGGAAAACAGTGGATTGAAGGTAACAAATGCCAAACTGGTACGGTTGGTTCTCAATCCTATTTCATGCAAACTCAATATAAATTAAATATTCCAGAGGCTTGCATCACAATACTATGTTTACATAGAACACAGATCACAAAACAGCTCAACACACTACCATCCCATGTTGTGCAGAATTAATGAAATTAATTATACTAATTGAAATAATTACTTCTGCCTGCACATGGTCCATATTCCTTCATTGTTACATATTCATGGGCCTCTTTAAGAGCCTCTTAAATGGTTCTATCACATCTGTCTCCACCCCCTTTGGCAGTGTTTTCCAAGCCTCCACCCCACTCTGTAAAAAAACTTTGCCTTGCACATCTTCTCCAAATTTACTCCCTCAACTTAACTGCTTGCCTTCTATGATTAGGCATTTCGACCCTCAGACAATGATACTGGTTGTCTGCCTCTGTCTATGCCTCTAATAATTTTACAGGCTTCTATCAAGTCTTCTTTCAACTGCCTCCACTCCAAGAACCTTAGTTTTACTACCTTTTTATACCATGTACCATTTATTTCTAGTAAACCTATTCTGCACCAAAATCTCCACATCTTTTCTCCAATAGGATGGACAGTCCAAGCAGAGTTTTAAAAAGCTACAATGTAACTTTCTGACTCTTGAAATCAGTGTTTTGACTAATAAATGTACGTATTCCACGTGGCCTTTTTTACCATCCCATCAACTCATGTAACTTCTTTCAGAGAGCTATGGACTTGGACCATGAGATCCCTTTGTACATCAGTGCTGTATGGATCAATGCATTTGATTCTTTAAATCTTACAGATTAATAAGCTTTACATTTATTCATTTACCACACATATTAATAATCAGAGGATATGTTTTGCTGAATAATTAGTAAATTAATGTTACCTGTAATATTATATTAATGCATAGTGGAGTGAATGAAGTGATTTTATTAAAGAGTTACATTCAGCCCTTAAACCTTTAATGCAATTAATAAAGTCTGAATTTGAAAGCTATCTCACAAATAGATAATTCTCCAAGGATTTATTTATTCATATTGCCACAAATATGAAAAGATGAAAGCTCATTTTATCAAAAATATATTTTGCTTTTAGATTGTCTGCTGTCATGGAGATTATTACAGAGAAATGTCAATTAGTTGGTAAGAAAATACGTTATTATAAAAGAATACTTTATGAATGAAAGCTGTTCACTGTCTGCTTGTGCAATGAACATTGTCCATCCTGTACCATATGATGGGTCAGTCACCAAAGAACATTTTGTTCAGATTTAATTAATCTGTACACCTGCTTCTTACACAGAAGCCTTTTCTCATGAGTTGAACACACCAGAAGGTATTATGTACAGCTTACAAGGACAAAACTAAAAAGTCTTTTTAGAATTAAACAATTTGTACAGTGTAATTTACCTGGACAGCAATCACCAATCACCTGAATTTAATTAATTTTCAGCAAAAGCTTTTTAAATGTATTTTCAGTGGTAAAATAGAGCCAGCTCTTTATATTCTCCCATGAATCATTACTGCTACTGGTTAGAAATTCCTGACAGACACGAGTCTAATACTGAGCAAATGCTTTAAAAGCTGGTTTCTTTCTCAGCTCCGCTGTTTCTCACTCAGACTTCTTTTGTGTTATTTTTGTCTAGGGTTTCATTGTGCAGTTTTCCCACTTGCATGTTTCTCGTTCCTTAGTCAAGAAGGAAAAAGAAGCATATGTAACATTTCGGAAGTTAAAGTCAAACAGAGTCCATGAGGATCGGAAAGAAGCCAGAAAAGAAATTGAGAAGGGGATTAGGAAAGCCAGCTGGATAAGAGAGAATTCCAAGGCATTCTATACAAGAACATGAAGATAACAGGGGAGTGGGTAGAAACATTAAAGGATGTGCTTGGTAGTGGAAGATGCGAGTGGGATCCCAAATGACTATTTTGCATCAGAATTTACCAAACAGAAGGATGTGGAAGATAGGTATGTATATTAGTGTGGAGCATACTAATCTGCTAGGGCACTTCTGAGATAAAGAAGGATGAAGCGTTGGCATTCTTAAATAACTTTAAGACAGCCAAATCCCCAGGGCCTGATGAATACACTCCAGGTTATTGAAATAGGCGAAGGATTGCTGGGGCCTTGACCAATATACGTGTGTTTTCTCTATCCATGAGTGAGGTTCTGGAGGACTGGCTATTACCAATTGTTGATAGAGTGATAAAGAAGGCATATGACATGCTTGTCTTTATTAGTCATGGAATTAAATTCAAGCGTCGTGAAGTTATATTGTAGCTCTGTAAAACTTCAGTTAGGCAACATCTCAGAAATTGCATTCAAATTTGATTGCCCTATTATAAGAGGGATGCCAAGGTTTTGGAAACGGTGAAGAAGAGGTTTATCAAGAAGCTATCTGCACTAGAGGGTATATGCGCTAAGAAGAAGTTGCACAAACTTGGGTTATTTTCTCAAGAGCGGTGGGGGCTGAGGGGGGATCTGATAGAAGTTTATAAGATTATGAGTGAGTGAGTTGGTCATGGTCAACCATGGATGTTGCATCCTAGCTGTCTAGACATGCAAACCTGGGCAGCACAATATGGAGAGCAAGCTGTTGCCCATGTAGTAAGTTCCCTCTCGCCATGCATGTGATGAACTCAAAGGAATGGCAGAGACCAGTCTGGTACCAGCAATACTGCAGGAGCTGCTGGTCAGTGTTGAACTCAATGTACAACTGCCTTAAGGACCAGCTCTGGATTTTTCCCTTGAGGTTTACTCCTGAAGCCTTCCCCACGAGTTTGTAAAGCTGCAAGGCAACAGAGATCAGCATTTTCGTTCTCCTAGATGAGCTGCTTACCACAGTAGTGATTGCACAAAGCGACAAGTTTTAAGGCGTCAGGAACCTGCCATTGCCCCGAC
Source organism: Hypanus sabinus (assembly GCF_030144855.1). NCBI lineage: Eukaryota > Metazoa > Chordata > Chondrichthyes > Myliobatiformes > Dasyatidae > Hypanus > Hypanus sabinus. The sequence goes on along the minus strand of NC_082719.1, from coordinate 61,022,427 downwards.
TCCTGTCAGTAGAAACAGTTCCACCGGGCTTAGTAGCTAAGGCACACATGAAAGCCAGGAGCTGGACTTAGTTGACAGAGTCTATTTGAGGCACACAATTGGCAGCATTAAATAGGTAGTAGGAGCTTCTTCCCATTACCACCAGAAGCTATAACAACCGTATGGAACCAAGATTATCAGAGACATAGATAAATTAGGCATCCGATATCTTTTTTTTCAATGGCTGAAATAGCTAATACTACAGAGTTTGCATTTAAGGTGAGAGGGATTAAGTTCAGTGGAGATGAAGAAGGCAAGTTTGTTTTTACACAGGGTGTTCGGAATGCTGGCATACATGGCCAGGGATCATAGAGGCAAATATGAAAGAGGAATTCAAGAGGCTCTTAGATAGGCACATGAATGTGCAAGAAATTGAAAGGTATGTACACTGTGTAGGCAGAAGGGATTAGATTCATTGGAATTTCATTACTAAAGTAAATAATTCAGCACAAAATTGTGAACAAAAGGGTGTTTCTGTACTTTACTGTTCTATGCTCTATGCCCATGGCAGGTTCATGCAGGTTTAGTTTAACTTTACAATTCAAACAAAATGTTTTTGAAATTTTGCAGTTGTGTTTTCTACTTGTGTGGCACAGTTGTATTTCATTCCACAACATCATCCATTACATTTTGTCTTTTAACACACTAAACTCATCTCAAAAACTTTTGGATGCACCAGGCACAACTTAGAGCTCAGGTGAAGAAGATTTTCAAGAAGTCCAGACTTGGAATAACTAAAGCATGGATAGGTTTAATAGACAGTAAAACTTGCTGAGGAGAAGCAAGTTTTATATAAGAATACAATGGGTATAGAGGCTGAAGTTCCAATGAGAACCAAACAGCAGTGAATGAACATTTATCTCACAAATGAGTTGCAGAAGAATTTGTTGTAATCCCCTTATGATGTCATTGTGAGGACTGTTTCAAATGTAAGTTGTGATTTTAGTTGGTCTCTACTTCAGTGACATCATGTTTAGTAACTATTCAAAGGCCTGTGAGACTTTTAGCAGGAAAGATAATAATAGAAGAATATTTGATAAGTTATTCAGCCTCTTAGATGCTCAAGATGTGTTATTGAATTGCAACATCAATTTAGTTCAAATGAAATGCAAATATCCATGTGAAATTGTTGAAGCCTGTATTAGTATACGCAGAAGATTTTGAGCTCTGCTTTCATATGAACCACCATTTATAGTATTTGCTATGAAAATTTCTACAGATACGGTGGAAAGCATTCTAACTGACTGCATCACCTTCTGGCATGGGTGGGGTGGGGGAGGGTTTCTACAGCACAGGATCGAAGTAAGCTGCAGAGAGTTGTAAATTTAGTTATCAGCACCATGAGCACTAGTCTCCATGGTATCCAGGACATCTTCAAGCAGCAATGCCTCAAAAAGGCAACATCCATCAGTAAAGACCCCCATCACCCAGGTCATGTTTTGTTCTCATTGTTACCATCAGGAAGGAGGTACAGAAACATGAAGGCACACACTCAGTGATTCAGGAATAGCTTTTTCCCCTCTGCCATCTGATTTCTGAATGGACATTGAACCCATGAGCACCACCTCATTACATTTTTATTTCATTTTTTGCACAATTAATTTAACTATTTTATATATTATATACTATTTAATATAGTTCACATGTTTTTTCCTCTATTACTGTGTATTGCATTGTACTGCTGCCACAAAGTCAGTAAATTTCACTAAATATTCAGGTGATATTAAAGTTGATTCTGATTACTTTTTAGTGATAATCTATAATAGCCATTGAGCAAAATTTCAAAGCAATAGACAAAACATAGAGAGGTACTATGGTGCAGATGCTGGAATCTGGAGTAAAAGAACAAGTTGCTGGGATCAAGCAGCATCAATAAAGTGAAATGTCTGCAAGACTGAGTTCAGGGACAAGAACTGGAGGTCTGGAGATGGCCTGACCTGAGGTTGAAGTCATATTTGTGTGAGGTGGGAAAGGGCCTGTTTTGCTGTTGTCTCGCTTGTTTTGTTGTTGTTTTTATTGCCGATTTTGTTCTGTGTTGTGCTTTGTGCCATTGCTGGGTTGAATATTGTGTGCATGCTTTGTTGGTGCACACTTGTGGGCTGCTGCCAACACATCCCTGAGTATGCTGCTTGTTAATGCAAATGGCACATTTCACAGTATGTTTTGATGTATGTGTGATAAATAAATCTGAATCTGAAATGATCAAATAAAGTCACATTATAACTTTATCACTAATCAACATTAAGCATCATATCATTTGATTAGACACCTATGAGTTGATGCTTCATTGGATTGTGCAAGAGCTTTTATCCCGGTGAAGGCTCCTTTTCTTTTTTTCCAACAATGGAGTAGTTTCTGCTCCATGAATATCATGAAAGGAGGGAAAGCATGCACCAGTGTACTTTGATGGATCAGTGGTGAAGAGAGTTCAGAGCTTTAAATTCCTGCGTGTTAACATATTATAGAAGCTCATAGAAGGCTAAGTGGGTTCAACATGTCACTGAACACTCCAACGAACTTTTACAAAAGTACTGTTACATAAATGCTGACTGGTTACATCATGGTTGGTTCAGCAATTTGAATGCACAGCCATGTAAAAAGCAGGAGAGCAGAGGACTCAGCTCAATGCATCCTTCCCCAGCATCAATATTGTCCACATGTGGCACTGATTCAAGAAAGCAGCATCTATCATCAAAGAACCCACCATCCAGACCATGTCTTCTTCTTGTATCTACCATCAGCAGGAGACACAGAAACCTGAAGTCACACTCCACTAGGTTCAAGAACAGCTACTTCCTTTCAACCATTCGGTTTTGAGCTGATCTACACAACTCTTATTACATCGGTATAGCAATGTTATGGCTGCTTTGCACTGCAGTTGACATACTTTTGTTCTTGTTCTGTTTGTACTTGTATATGTAATCCTAAGTTTGGCCGGCAGCATAAGTCTAGGGAAGACAATCTCTGGTCCCACCAAATGTGTAAAATTTGAGCTGCAAAATCTCCTTTTGCTGTGGATGTTGTGTGATTTGTTCCCCTGTTACAAATCAGTACCACAAAATAACAAACAGTACACCATATGCAATTAAATGATTTAGCTTTATAATTCTTAATTTGACTAAAGGGTTAGTAAAGAAAAACAAAAATAAATGGGTCCATTCTAATGAAACAGTCAAATGTGCACAAACTGGAGCTCACGGTTTCCCTTCCATTGGTCTTCCATCGATTTCCCCGGGCTTCGTCGACTCCTGGCCCCACTCCGTCCATTCCTCTCTGATGTCTATGACCTCTCCTTTCTCGCAATCTCTCTTTCCATCTTCTGCCAAGCAAAGGACCCAGATCACCTCGGTGTCAGGTACACAGCAAGAAAAAACACTCCCCTCATTGGATGGCTGTTATCTCCAACCGTAACCCAAACACTGCTTCGACAGAAAGACCATTACATTAGCAGTGAAATCTTCCCCAGAGTCTTACATACAATTTATGTATGATTTACGTTTTCTTGTGAATGTGGTGTAGCTGATGGTATGTATCTATGATGCTACAGCAAGTAAGTTTTTCATTGCACTTGTGCATATGAAAATAAACTCAACCTAGACATTTGCTTTTGACATTGACATTATTGGTAAAGTACTGCTATTTATACAAATCATGCATACCAGAAAGCAAACACAAAATTCTATTTAATACAGAACTTGTTACATGCTGCCAACTCAACATTCATTGTTGATTCGCTGCCATCTGTGGACGTATAAATTAAACAAATACAATTAATATTTCAATAGAAATATTTATTGAATTCAATTGAAAAATGAAACTAATTTCACAACATATGCCAGTGATATTAAACTAGTTTCTGAATTCTGAATAGCTATTCAAACACTACTACAATGAATAGGCCCATCTCAGAAAGAGTCCTGTTTACTTTGGTTACTTCTGTGAAAATATTTTGCATTTACTCTTTAAAAAAAAATCAATAGTTAGATCATATTCTATCTTAAGAAAAATACCAGGTTTCAAGAATACAGGAGTTTACAAGGGGGCTATCTATATTTGAAAGTATTCATACTGAAATGTCCTGATGTGATATCCAGTAAAGCACCAAATCTCATTGCTATGGTAACAACTTACCAGTACCTGTCCATCAGCAAATTCATGGAAGAGAACATGATTGTCACACAATGCTGTCACAGTAACAGATGAAATGCTCAACCTTGTTAAATCAGCCCAAATAATAACCTTTTAAAATAGTTCCAATAAGGAAGCAGATTTCCAGCAAGCAGCACAAATTAACTGTACTGTTGGGCTACATAGTTAACTTGCAATGTCATGTGGTCAGGTCTTAGGTCTTCATATTTTTCAAATTTACTTACGATAACAATAAAACCATATTTTGGAAAGCAGATAATATTGTGGAATTTAGTTTTCTTTGAAAAAATAATTTTCATTTCTTTTTCTTTTTCAATCTTTTTATTGAGTTTCATATATATATATATATATATAAGAAAAAACATAACATAATAATGAATAGGTTATAAATACAATAGACTTGAAATTACATTAGTAATAGGATAATAATATCCTATTAAACATCAGCAAAAAAAGTACATTAATCAATCAAGTCTATATAATTATATATGAAAAAAAACAAAAATAATCATCAAAAGAAAAGGAAAAAAAAATTGAAAATATATAAAAGAGAATATATATTGAAAAAAAAACACTAAACTAAACTAACAAGGGCAATAATAACAGTTTATAAGTATATGATAGTGTCAAAAAAAACTCTGGAACTCCATACCTGAACAAGAATAAGCGGAGAGAAGGTCTGAAAAAGGCCAAATTAATTCATATGAAAATGTCGAATGAACGGTTTCTTCAAATTTAATTGATGAGTCAAAAATAGTGCTTCTAATTTTTTCCAAACTCAGATAAGAAATAGTTTGAGAAAACCACTGAGACGTGGTAGGAGGATTTACTTCTTTCCAGTTTTGTAATATAGACCTTCTGGCCATTAATGTTACAAAAGCAATCATTCGTCTGATTGGAGGGGAAAACTGATTACCATCCTCATTTGGTATACCAGAAATTGCAGTAATAAAATGAGGTTGTAAATCGATATTCCAAATTGAGGAGATGGCACCAAATATGTCCTTCCAATAGTTATGTAAAGTGGGACATGACCAAAACATGTGGGTCAATGAAGCCACTTCTAAATGACATCTGTCACATTGAGGGTTAATATGAGAATAGAATCGAGCAAGCTTATCTTTAGACATATAAGCTCTATGTACAATTTTAAATTGTATTAAAGCATGTTTAGCACATATAGAAGAGGAATTAACCATTTGTAAATTTTTTTCCCATTTATCTGTTGATATATTGTATCGAAGTTCTTTTTCCCATTCTTGTTTAATTCTATCTGATATTTCTGGTTGTATCTTCATAATCATGTTATAAATAAAAGCTACTAATCCCTTCTGACAAGGATTAAAGGTGAAAATCAAATCTGAGAAATCCAATGAAGTTGAATTGGGAAAAGATGGTAGAACTTTATGTAAGAAATTTCATTTCTATAAAAACTACCAATTAATTTTTAGTGCACCTCGTAGCACTGACGTCAATGAAAATAGCAAAGATTAAAGAGAAGGTATTCAATTTATTCTGTGAAATGTTTAGCTTAATATCAGGCTCAATATGAAAACATACTTTAATATTTGCTCAGTATCTTGACACCCATTCACAAATTTCTACAGGAGTTGTCTGGTTGAGATTCTCATTAAATAGTATGACAGGTCTCTACCTTTTTTCTGCCAAGGCCACATCCCTGTGGGAATTCAATGCTCTATTTATCTTTGATTATAAAATCGTTGTGCCAGAAGAAAATATAGCATAGAATTTTCAAATAACCTCTCCTACTTACCTTCAATAACTTAAAAAGATTCCCAAAGAGATACCAGAAAAAAACACCTGTTCAAGGTTCCCCAAAAGTCTCAATTGATGTCACACTAAACAACATTGTTTTCAGTCTTTATGACAATTTTGCCCAATTTATGAGGATTGTACTAATTGTGGCTCTGGCGTATATTTGCCATGGTAAAGAGAGGCAGATTCTGCTCATAATATCTTGTGTGTCAAAGTTTAACATTAAATCACATACCTTTCTTTGGAAGCCTGAATCCTAACCATGACTAAGCTGGTTCAAGATCCTATTGTTTCTCATTTTACTCTGTATAATTCTGCCCTGTTTATGAGGCTCAGAAAGGAGAAACTCTGAGTGTTAGGTCTTCATTTTCAGCCTCAGCCACCACACATCAATAGTTTGATTCATATTTGGAATATTTCTCAGAAATTTAAAAAAATATTCAGCAAATCAGACAGTATCATTCAAGAGAAATCAAATCTGTAGTAGTTTTCTGTTGCACTAAGATCTTTTAAAGCTTCAAAGAAAGATTGTGGGTTCTGTTAGAGTTTGTGACCACTTCTCAGACTTGGCTGATCCTTAAAACAACTTGAGTTTCAAGCCTTTAGTGACTATTAACTTTTAACAATATTTCCTTAATAAACTGCAGACCAGCTTTTGAGCTGTTCAGAGATCACAGGAGACCAATTTCGTTCAGGAAAGGTACTTAACACTATAAACTGCCTGTTTAACTACAGTAAATCTAAAAAGACAACTTAATGTAAGGATATCTTGCTGTAGAGTAATCACGGAATACTATCTTCTGTAACCAAAACATTGAAATTGAAAATATAGTTAAGAGCATAAAAGAAAACCTCGCTGTATTTGGCTTCTAACTCCTCTTAATTTTCCTTGTCCCTCATCCATTGTTTTGATAAATTGCTTCCATAGTTTCCTCCCTCACCTTTAAATGTCAAAATTTAATTCTAAGCTTCACTTTGAGTGTCATGGTTCCTGAGTCAACAGATAATTGGAGATCTGTTTATTTAATCCCCTAAGATTACATAATACACAGTGTGGTGAAAACAACTCTGAATATCTAGAAGGCAATAGTTTATTTGGTATTTACCATCTAAAACAGTGTGCAAAATGTAATGAAATTTTATGATGCAAATGCCATTTGTTGATGTTTGAAAAAACCTTTAAATAAACTAGGGCACATATAAGTATAAATTGGCATAGAAAACCTACAGCACAATACAGGCCCTTTGGCACACAAAGTTGTGCCGAACGTGTCACTACCTTAGAAATTAGTAGGCTTACCTATAGCACTCTATTTTACTAAGCAGCATGTACCTATCTAAAAGTCTCTTAAAAGACTCTGTCATATCCGCTTCCACCACTGCTGCCGGCAGCCCATTCCATGCACTCACCACTCACCGAGTAAAAAATTTACTCCTGACATCTCCTCTGTACTACTCTCCAGCACCTTAAACCTGTGTCCTTTCGTGACAACCATTTCAGCCCTGGGAAAAAAAAATTCTGACTATCCACACGATCAAAGCCTCTCATCATCTTATGCACCTCTATCAGGTCATCTCATCCTCCATCGCTCCAAGAGAAAAGGCCAGGTTCACTCAACCTATTCTCATAAGGCATGCTCCCCAATCCAGGCAATGTCCTTGTAAATCTCCTCTGCATCCTTTCTATGGCTTCCACATCCTTCCTGTAGTGAGGCAACCAGAACTGAGCACAGTACTCCAAGTGGGGTCTGACCAGGGTCCTATATAGCTGCAAAATTACCTCTCAGCTCCTAAATTCAATTCCATGATTGTTGAAGGCCAATACGCCATACGCCTTCTTAACCTCAGAGTCAATCTACGCAGCTGCTTTGAGCGTCCTATAGACTCGGACCCCAAGATCCCTCTGACCCTCCACACTACCAAGAGTCTTACCATTAATACTATATTCTGCCATCATACTTGACCTACCAAAATGAACCAGTTCACACTTATCTGGGTTGAACTCCATCTGCCACTGCTCAGCCCAGTTTTGCATCCTATCAATGTCCTGTTGTAACCTCTGACAGCACTCCACACAATCCACAACACCTCCAACCTTTGTGTCATCAGCAAACTTACTAACCAATCCCTCTACTTCCTCATCCAGGTCATTTATAAAAATCATGAAGAGTAGGGGTCCCAGAACAGATCCCTGAGGCACTCCACTGGTGACCAACCTCCGTGCAGAATATGACCCGTCTACAACCACTCTTTGCCTTCTGTGGGCAAGCCAATTCTGGATCCACAAAGCAATGTCCCCTTAGATCCCATACCTCCTTACTTCCTCAATAAGGCTTATATGGGTACCTTATCAAATTCCTTGCTGAAATCCATATACATTATATCTACTGCTCTTCAACATCAACATGTTTAGTCACATCCTCAAAAAATTCAATCAGCTCATCAGGGATGACCTGCCCTTGACAAAGCCATGCTAACTATTCTTAATCATATTATACCTCTCCAAATGTTCATGAATCCTGCCTCTTAGGATCTTCGCCATCAACTTACCAAGCACTGAGGTAAGACTCACTGGTCTACAATTTCCTGGGCTATCTCTACTCCCTTTCTTGAATAAACGAACAACATCTGCAACCCTCCAATCCTCTGGAACCTCTCCTGTCCCCATTGATGAAGCAAAGATCATCGCCAGAGGCTCAGCAATCTCCTCCCTCACCTCCCACAATAGCCTGGGGTACATCTCATCCAGTCCTGGCAACTTATCCAACTTGATGCTTTCCAAAAGCTCCAGCACATCCTCTTTCTTAATATCTACATGCTCAAGCTTTTCCGTCTGCTGCAAGTCAGCACTACAATCACCAAGATCCTTTTCCACAGTGAATACTGAAGTATTCATTAAGTACCTCTGCCATTTCCTCAGGTTCCATACACACTTCCCCACTGTCACACTTGATAAGTCCTATCCTTTCATGTCTTATCCTCTTGCTCTTCACATACTTGTAGAATGCCTTATTTTCCTTAATCCTGCTTCACATTGCGCCTTCTGGCTCTCCTAATTTCCTTCTTAAGCTCCTTCTATTAGCCTTATAATCTTCTAGATCTCTATCATTACCTAACTCTCTGAACCTTTTGTAAGCTTTTTTTTTTCTTGACTATATTTATTACAGCCTTTGTACACCATGGTTCCTATACCCTAGCATAGCTTCCCTGTCTCATTGGAATGTAACTGTACAGAACTCCACACAAGTATCCCCTGAATATTTGCCACATTTCTTCCATACTTTTCCCTGAGAACATCTGGTTCAATTGAAGCCTCCAATTTCCTGCCTGATAGCCTCATAATTCCCCTAACTCCAATTAAACACTTTTCTAACTTCTCTGTTCCTATCTCTCTTCAATGCTATTGTAAAGGAGACAGAATTATGATCACTATCTCCAAAATGCTCGCCCACTGAAAGATTTGACCCCTCACCAGGTTCATTTCCCAATGTGCAAATCAAGTACAACCTCTCCTCTTGTAGGCTTATCTACATATTGTGTCAAGAAACCTTCCTGAACACACCTAACAAACCACCCTATCTAATCCCCTTGCTCTAGGGAGTTGCCAAGATATATTTGGGAAATTAAAATCTCCCATCACGACAGCTCTGTTACTATTATACCTTTCCAGGATCTGTTTCCCTATCTGCTCTTTGATATCCCTGTTACTATTGGGCAGCCTATAAAAAACACCCAGTAAAGTTATTGACCCCTTCTTGGTAACCTCCACCCACAGAGACTCCGTAGACAATCCCCCCATGATGTCCACCTTTCCTGCAGCCGTGATCAACAGTGCCATGCCCTCACCTCTTTTGCCTCCCTCTCTGTCCTTTCTGAAACATCTAAAACCCGGCACTTGAAGTAACCATTCCTGTCCCCAAGCTATCTAAGTCACCACATCATATCCCCAAGTACTTATCCATGCTCTAAGCTCATCCGCTTTGTTCACAACACTCCTTGCGTTAAAATAGAAACATCTCAAACCTTTGGTCAGAGCTCATCCCTTCTCTATCACCTGTCTATCCTCCCTCTCGTGCTGTCTACAAGCTTTCTCTATTTGTGAGCCAACTTCCTCTTCCTCAGTCTCTTCTGTTCAGTTCCCACCCCCCAACAATTCTAGTTTAAATTCTCCCCAGTAGCCTTGGCAAACCGCCCTGCCAAGATATTCGTTCCCCTGGGATTCAAGTCAACCCATCCTTTTTGTACAGGTCACACCTGCCCCAAAAGAAGTCCCAATGATCCAGAAGTCTGATTCCCTGCCCCCTGCTCCAATCCCTCAGCCACACATTTATCCTCCACCTTATTCTATTCCTATTCTCACTGTCGCGTGGCACAGCAGTAATCCCATGATTATTACCTTTGTGGTCCAGCTTCTCAACTTCCTTCCGAACCCCTGGTAGTCTTTTTTTCAGGACCTCTTCCCCTTTTCTGCCTATGTCATCAGCACCAATATGTACCACGACGACCTCTGACTGCCCTCCCTCCCACCACTGGATATCTTGGACACAATCCGAAACATCTCGGACCTGGGCATCTTGGAGCAAGCTACCATCTTCCTTGTAAACATTAATTTATATTTATATAATTTCAAAGAATTAGTTTCTGCCTTTAGCACTTTTTAAAAGTCTGTTTATTCAGTTGAATTGCTTTTATCGGCAGTTCTAATCCCAAAAATTATTAATTTATAGGAGAAATAGAAAATATTGGAAATACTTAATGCACCGATGCTTCTCCTCAGCAGGTCTGGCAGCTCATGAAAATAAAGCAGAACTGTTAATATTTCAGCCAATAACCTTGTGATATGCAGTGCTGGCTGGAAAGAACAATGATTCACAGTCAGTGGAAGTAGATGAACCGATTGCCTTTGTTCTTCCTGTGAGGTTGAAGAAATGGAGGCTGCCATTTTGTGAAGCTGCTCTGTATGCTCCATTTTGTGAACTGCTTTTACTTGGCTGAATCAGTGTTTTAAAATAGACACAATGATGCTGCAGGTAATCTGCTGGGCTAGAGATAATTTTTAAATAATAAGTTATTTGTGAGATTTCTTTGATATGATATAACATGCAGGTTTGTGAATAGCAGGGTATGTGTTTGCCCTGAGTGATTTGAGCTAGTTACTGGTTTGGTAACTGATTTAGAACAAAAAGCCATAAAATAACAGTTGTCACTTGCAGAAGAGAGCAATAAATAGTGCTGGCTTGGAACAGGATCAATACGAAGGTGACACAGGTCAGTCAGATGGCCACAAAATTGAAGCATAACAGTTAAACCAATGAGCAGTGTTTAAAAGTAAGGAGCTTTGAAAACAAAGCAGTGATAATTGTCCAGAGACAAACCATTGCAGATTGATAAAGTAAATGTCTGACACGTGGAAATTAGATTGAGTACATCTGACCAAAGTAGACTCCTTTCCTGGGAAATACCTTTTCAATTCTTTGACTGCTCACACAGGGCCAGGGAAACTTAATAGGTGAGCACATCGGTATTCAGTTGTGTATATTCATGTGCTTTATATTTGAGACAATAATTGAATTTGCCAGCAAATACAGATTCTCTCCAAGCATAACTGATCATTATTACTAAAGGATAATCCTTGTAATAGCAGTTTCTGTTAGGGATAAGCTTTGGTGCAGGGATGAGTACGTTGACATTTGTTGCCTTTTTTCAATAAAAGCTCAATTTCCAATACTGTTTCCAGCAATTAATTTCAGAGAACTTGTTGGGATTAAGAGAAAACATTATTTTACTTAGTATAACAATCAAAAGTTAACAATTAGCCTCCATGCATGTGTATTTCTTGTATCTCAAATTACATTGTTAGGCTGTATACTCCAGACTAATAACAAACTTCTGAATAAGGAGGTAGCCTTATGTCAGTCAGATTTATTGGTAACTGTGAAATTTAGCAAGGGTGGATTTCAAAGCAGCACTCTATAAATTTAAGATGAAGAAAATCCTATTGTACTTGCTCTGAAAACCAATTGAAAAAAAACACATCTTTTATACAATCTTGATTTATATCAACATTGTTCTAGTTAACTTTACTTTGTTAGAATTAAAGAACTATAGGATATATTTCAAATTTGACTTTTCATTTGCATCAGGCATATCCAGATCTGATCCAAGACAATCATCCCCTGCTGTGTTAAATTTATTTTTCTTCCATAAAAACCACTTGATTTAGTATTTAAACCATAAGAACATATTTCAAACATTAAAAAAATTAGGTTGAGAGCACTTCCAGTAACACTTCAGCAGTTTATCCAAATGAATGTTTTCACATCAGTTTCAAGACATACCTGTACTGTGTCATTAGAAAGATTTTTCCACTTCATAATCCTTATAGCCTGTCAAAGTGGTGTTGCCAATTTAATACTTCTTCTGCCAGGGTATGATTAATTTTGTGATGTGCTATTACTTCACAATGGAGGAGAGAAATATTTGTTTTTTTTTGTGGCATCTTTGGCACTTCCAGTTAATGTTAAACCTTCTTATGAAAAGAATGAGACATAAGAGACTGCAGGTGTTGGAATCTGGAGCAAAAAAAAACAACTGTTGGAGAAACTCAGTGGATTTGAGTGGCATCTGCGGAGGGAAAGATATCCTAATGCAGAGTATTGACTGAGACATTGACAATGAACACCTGGCCCCAACCTAATAGATACTACTCCATCCAATGAGTTTTTCAATCAACTTGTTTCCTTACTATTAAAACAGTAGGATCAACTGGGATGCTTAGATTGCTTAAAGTTTATCGCACCCAGGATGGTAACACAGCAGAATACAGCAACATTCACTCATCAGTGTCAATCAGGTTCAAACTAAGACTTGGATCTGAAAGTGCTAGTCAGCTCTGGTGTTCAGACCCTTAAATTTGTTGTTCATGTTAATTAGTCATAGATTGAACATAAAATATTGGCTGTTTGTAGGATTTCTAAAACTTACTTAGCAAGTAATTTAGACATGCTTAGCAATTGCTATACTCTTCCAGGGAAATGAGGAGAAGATGCCTGTCACAGATGACCCCTCTGACAAGTATCAAATTATTGTCCTGCACATTGTGGCAAATAAGTTGGAAACTGATAGGAAGTCTATCTGTAAAGGAAGGGAAAAGTAGGATAATATACCAATGTAGATAATGGAAAAAGGAGGAAAAATGTAGAGTTTTAAAGGGCTGGAGAACAATAAATAATAATGAGACCTTTCTGAACATGGTATGCAAGAATACTGCTGCATACAGAGCATAAGAGCTTAATTTAAAAAAAAACATTTCGCTTTTCTGATAGTCAGCTGGTCAGTGATGGATTGTGCTGCTGGAGCAGTCCACACATGACCTGCAGCTAGAGCCCATGGTCCCTACCTGCTCACTCCTACTTGGGTTGGGTGTGAAGGGTCAGGTTAATCCCTTTGTGTGGCAAAGTCCTGGGCTGCAGAACTACCCCAAATGCTTTGACAGAAGGCAAAGCTGGAAGCTTTCATTAAAACTGTCAATAATGTTAGCAATTTATAAGTGCCTTCCTTAAACATTCAGAGACAATCGTAAGTGACTAAAATTCAAAAAGCATTGTACTTTTAAATTTAGAAACAACATTAGTTAAATTCATGTGCATAATTAGCAATCATTAAAGTGAGTAAATAATACTTGATTAAAAAACCTCCCAGTCTCCAGACTTTGAGACAGAGCCTGGTTGGTGATAGGTAGGGACATAAGAAAAGGCAAAGGAAAAGAAGATGTTAGACAGCTGCTGGGGAATGGGAAGGGTAGAGAGTTGGGCTTGTAGGTGATACGTGGAACCAAATAAGGGAGCGATAATGGGCAAGTGGAACCAAGCTGGGGAGGAAATAGGAAAGGTGATCAAATTGAGAGAAAACCCAGATGGACCAGCAGGAGTGGGAAGGGGGGAGTAAAAGTATAAAATTCAAACTTCATAACATTGGGCTGTAGGCTACCCAAGTGGAATGTCAGATGCTACTCTTCTAGTTTGCAGTTAGCCTTTCTGTGACAATGGGCAAGGCCAAGGACAAGCAGATTGGTTGGCTAAGCGTTTTGAAGTGACATGCGTACGAAAGCTCAAGAAGGCCTTACAGACTGAGCATAGCTGCTTTGCAAAATGGTTACTTCATCTATATTTGGTCTTGCTGGTGTAGATGAGGCCACGTTATGAGCACCAAATGCATTAGACTAAAAGGCAAAAAGTTCATGTGAGGCTCTGCTTCTCCTGAAAGGGCTGGTTAGGTCCCTGGATGGCGATGAGCAAGAAGGTGCAGGACTAAGTTTTGCACCTTCTGTGATGGAAGAGGAAGGTGAGGATGGATGGGAAGGGGTGAGTGTATCAGAAAGTCACAAAGTGAGTGGTTCCTGGCGGGGCCATATCACATTGGAGCTGGTGGAAGTGGTGAAGGACATATTGGTGTGAAAGGGCAGGACCAGGTGAACTCTACTTCTGTTCTGCCCAAAGTTAACAATACATTTATACTACCAAAGTATGTATACATTATACAACCTTGAGATTTATCTCCTAACAGACACCCATGAGAAAAAAAGCACAAAAAAAAACATTAAATAGGAAGACTGTCGAAGAGAATACAAGATATCACGCAAACTGTAAATGGAACCAGATAACATTTTGAACTGACGTCCACAGAGGGTCCACACACAGATCCTTAGTTCAGTGCAGAGCAGAGCAGTGGGCTGAGCCAACTCAACCTTCACCTCAGACCCCAACACCCTGACCTTTTCAATCTGACCCCTCACCTACGTCATTGTTCAAACATTGGGTTCAGCTGCTTTGATATGTTCTGGGGCCTGAACCCTACAGCCTCGATTTGGCCTTTACTTGACCTCAGCCTGGCACTTAAATCAATCAAACCTCAGATCTTCCTCACTCTTGACTCTGGGCCTGCTGCCTTGCCTTGGTTGTGCCACATCGAAATGCCTCCAAGTCCAAAGGGAAATTACAGACTATTGCTTGAGATGATCATTTTCCAGACAAAAGGCGATTAACAAGGTTTTTAATTGCTTTCCTTCTATTGTTAGCCACCAGGCAGAAGGTTCACCAGTGCCATTTTTAACTGGTGGAAGAGGAGATAGTGAGAGCAATCAGGTGAAAGCTCAGCTAAGCAGAGGGGAAGCCATTCTTTCTGAAAATGGAGGACATTTCAACAGTTCAGGAGCGGCGAGTCTAATGGTAGGGAAATGTGTTCCATAAGGATCAATGCAGGGACCTCACCTATTTGAGATATATTGTACACTTGGACAAAAATGTAGTAAATTTGCAGTTGACATGAAAATTGGTGGAAGTGCACATAATGAAAAAGGCTCTTAAAGCATGTAGCCGGATATAAATCAATTGGAAATTTGGGCAGAGTAATAGCAGATGGAGTTTAATCTAGACAAGTAGGAAGTGGTGCACTTGGGGTATATTAGCAAGGAGAGGTTGGACAAATTTGCATTGTTTTCTCCAGTGTGTTGCAGGTTGACGGGTAACTTGTTTAAGTATTCAAATTATGAGAGGCACAGATGAGTGGACAAACGTAAGTGCTTTTACCCAGAGTGGAAATACCAAGTACTGGAGGGTGTAGTCTAATGTGAGAAGGGGGAGGTTTAAAGGTGATTTACAAAGCAAGTTTTCACCCAGTTCCTGAAATATGCTGCCAGGGGAGTGGTGGAAACAAGTACGAAAGCAACACTTAGGAGATGTTTAGCTGGACATATGAATATGCAGAGAACAGAGAGATATGAACCATGTACAACAGATTACTTTGGCATAGGCATTGGATATGTATTTAAATTCTGGACCGTAGTTTAAATGACCACACCACAACAATTGAAATTGTAAACTCTAGGCATAGAGGGAAAATGATTCCAAATGCAGAGACATCTAACAGGCTGGAAAATCTGTGCCCAGTTTATATTCACATATATATGCTTGCAATTGCAAGACCCAGAAAGCATTCAGTCAGTATGTCAGGTGCCAAAGTCAGCAAAAATATAGGAAAGTGTAAGATAAAATAAGACAGTGCAGTCATCTAACAAATCCTGAAGAGCAATAACTCTAAGTGGCTCACTCCCTTAAATATTTATACTATGTTCCCATAATACTTCCCTGGGAACTACGTTCCATATACTTGTAAGAAGGTTAAATCTAAACTGTGCATTTTTCTGCATTTCATTCAGTAGTGGATGCATTGTTGAGGCTTAATTTATCTATTTTCCTGCACACCGTGAATTATAAATAGATCTCCAGTCAGCCTTCACATCAAGCAGAATAAACATCCATAGGCTTCTCGGCCTCTTCCTCACCATAATTAATAAAACTCTTCAAGAATAAAACTGCACTGAAATAAATTCAGAGAAAATAAGGAAGAAAGAGGAACTGGTAAAGCAATGAGCAATGGAAAATCCAGAAGAAAATTAACATGATAGAAAAAAAAACAAAATTTGAAAGCCAACACAAAACTGGGGAGATAGAAACACTGTTAATGATGAAAGAATATGATATGATATAATACATACAACAGAGTAGGTTTCATTTTGGGTGCAATGTGGAACTTAATATTCCTCATTGTTAAGTCTATCCAGGGTAAAGAAACAGAAAGGTATTGGTAAAAATCACATCACAGAATCCATAAAGTCAGAGCTAAGAAACAAATATTAAGGGCACATTATACCAAAGATGCTCCACAAGTTTCAGGCAATAACTTTTCCCAATAAGAGTGAGTCTGCACATTTACCCCTGATTTTCCAATGGCATTGTCTCGTTATGTCTTTCATTTTGTTGCAGTCAGTATTGACCAACAATTTATGTGGATTAGCCACAATGGTAAATATTGTGATAACAAGAACAAGTTGCTGCTTTGCATGCATCAGTAAGTAACTCAATTCCTGACATCCTTTCCAACATTTCCAAGGTACGTCAGGAGGCTTACTGATTGCCCCCAGCATCTCAGGATGAAGGAAGCTCCAACAACGATCAAGAAACACAGTACCGTCCTGGACAAAACAACTTGCTGAATATCCAGCTCTTTCATGTCTTAAACATTTATCTGCAGCACACTGTGACTGCAATGCGTACCTATAAGCAGCAGCTATTTATCCAGACTACCTCAATCACACTCCCAAATCACTGTATCTGTGGACAGCTATCATCTGCAGGTTCCATCTCAAGCCATGTACTGTACTGGTTTGGAAATATAATCATTTTGCCACTGGGATTAAATTCTCAAATTCCCAAGCCAGCAAAACCATGGCAATATTATTTCATTTCACTTACACTAGTAAATTTTAACAATAATTGTATCGTCACTTCACTTGTATTGGGAAATTTTAACAATGCATTTGGCTGAAACTTCTAGGTGTCTGCAGCTATGTTCTGGAGAAATATATTTTAAATCCATTGAAAGCAGCTCTTCAGTTCTAGAAAGTGAATTTAGTTCAAAATTGATCTATTTCAGAATGAATAGAGATCATATCAATTAGTTCCAATGTAAATAAAATGAAAATACAACAAAAAAAATCAAAGATATAAGATAACAAGGAAGACAAAAAGGGCCTGTCCCAGGTTAACCTGATAGCAAATGTAACAATGTACATGATAACAGGTCAGCAACACCAAACAAAGGTATGGACATATTACAAACACCAGCTTATACCCCTCGGCCCACTTCTTCACCATCACTCGCAGCATCTTCTCACTCTCTCTCTCATCACAATTTGCTTTAGTAGAACATTAAAAAAAAATTAAACCATTTCTCCAGTCCTCGGCATAAACTCCATGTCATTGTCATGATTCCATAGCAAATACCTTCATTTGGAGTCAACTATTAAAGCCTCAGCATCCTATTCAATCCTGAACTGAAATGCGTATCTACTATTTCTCCACCTAAATCAGCTCGTAAGGCTTTAAACAGTGAAGGAACCCATTTGCCCCATTGAGTTTATGCCAGCTGTCAGAACAATCTTATTCTAAGACATATATTCCGGTAACGTATTCTCTCACACATCCCCTTTAACAATCTCCTCCCGAATATCCCCACAATAAACTATCCAATGGGGGGATTTTCTGAGCTAATTTCAAATGACTTTTGTTAGAAGGAAAACAGAACAGTAAAGGATAAACTGTGTGTGGCCACAGGGAGAACATGAGCATTGCACAGAGAGCACTGTGGTTCAAAATTAAAACAGGGTCCAGGAGCTGCGTGATGAAAGTGCCAGGGTCCCAGTCATGAATATTAAGCTCCATAACAATTTCTCCTTGCCTTAACCCAGCTGCTATGTTCTTTTCTCATTAATTCGAATGCCAATTTTGGCTGTCCATATACTATCCCAGAATAATTTCTAATATGTTCTCTGAACTAAACTAGTTATCAGTTCCTTCTGATTCCAATTTAAAATTCTCTACCTGAAATTCAAACATATGACCCCATGTCTCCCTATATCTACTACCTCCTGCAGTGACATAATTGCCAAAAACTTTTCATTTCAGCTGCTTTGACCTCTTGTGCATCTAAGTTTTAATTGTGCTGCATCTGCCGCTTGTGTCTTCACTTCTAAAATTCCCTCTCTGGTTCTGCTCACCACTCTGTTTCTCTCTGCTCTCTTGGGAACCTGTTAAAGAGGTGGCACCGTAGAGTAGCAGTTAGTGTAGTGCTTTACAGCACCAGTGTTTAGGGTTCAATTCCCCACACAGTCTTTAAGGAGTTCTCCATGTGATCTCCTGGGTTCCTCTGGTTGCACTAATTTCCTCACACTTTCTAAAGACATACAGGTTAGTAGGTTAATTAGACCACACAAGCACATAGGGCCAGAAGGCCCTGCTACAATGCTCTAACTCTAAATAAAAATAAAATTAAAATAATTTTGTTCAAGCTTTTAATCCAATTTTTATCCAATTTTATCCAACTTAAAAAATTGGATCGGTATATGTACAGGAAAGGAAAGGAGGGTTATGGGCTGAGTGCAGGTCAGTGGGACTAGGTGAGAGTAAGGCATGGATTAGAAGGGCTGAGATGGCCTGTTTCCATGCTGTAATTGTTATATGGTTATAATCATTTATCCCCTGTATATCTTTAATTTGTTGTTATTTTTCTTATCTGATTACACTCCCATAAATCACTTTAGGGCTGTTCATTTACATTAGAGAAACCATACAAATTGTGTTATTTGAACTCCTCTGTAGACCTTTAATGAAAATAAACAGCAACAAATACAGTACAGTACTCTATTCTTAAATGAGCTCAGTCAGATTTGTTTGGATTAATGATAAAATTTCAACTCACTGTCTATACGGCATTATACCTCTTCCATAAATCTATGTGCTTTTCTTCATGTGTATGGATGATTCATTATCCAGAGGACATGAGTTCAAATCCTACCTTAGAATGTTTAGAAATGGAATTTGTTAAATCTGGCAATGTGTGGGTTGGCTGCTGACACAAAAAGGCTGTGAAACCTGAAACTGTAACAAAAACCATTGATTCAGAAATGTCCTTTAGGGAAATGCACCTGCCACCCATACCTATCTACTTACTGGGTACCTTCCATAATTTGCCCGTTAACTGATTCCCACTCTTAATTATTAATATGCAAGTGCCCTCCCAATTCCTGTCTTTCATAAAACTCCCACCTTACCTCCTCCCTATGTAATTCTGCCATTTGTACGTGTGCTTCCCCAACACCGTCCCAATATGAAAACCTTCCTCCAATTTCACTTCTGTTGTTTTTATTAAAAGCTGTTATTGTGCAAGTTTTGATTTCATGACATCTTCCCCTTTCCCCCAATTTATTCATACTTGGTGTAATCTACCTGTGACTCTAACCACATGCAGTGTGATTCTGTTCCTGAAGTAATGTGGAAAATCAGTTTAACATATTTCCTCTCAAGGGAGACAGGCCCAACAATCAGGCTAGCTTCTTGACAGAGATCCCATTGGAAAATAAACCACTTCAGCTGGACTTAAGATTTCATGAGGAACACTTTTTCCCGCACTTCTGCTTCAAAATCCTGTTCCTGGAAAAAATTTAACCATCATGCTTCTCTAATCTTACTAATGTTTCCATTTCTCTGATTTGATTGCATTGCCAGTTTCCTGTCCATTTAAAGGCTAATCCATTAATACTGCTCAATTTGTGCTCTTCCTTTTATTATTCTTTTCTTTTGCATCCTTCTTGTCTACTCCAATCTGCAGGGAACTGAGTATTTCCATATCCACATGAGCTCATCAACTTAGACTGTTTTCCTGTTCACAAAATTGCTTTTTCAACCATCCTGTGTTTCTTCCCATTTTGCTGTTTGAAATATCCAATGGTGACACACTTAACCACTTTGTGAGAATGCTGCCCCTGATTTGATCTAAGTAAAAATTCAACCATTCTTTTGCAGCATTTATTTTCTACAACCCATCTCAATGGATTAAAATTTTCTTTCTATTTCATTATTCTTTTCCATCTAATTTTAACCTGTTTGACTCATAGGGACTTTGGCATTACAGTTTTCATTAAAAGGCAAGGCCTTAATCACTTCTCCAAATCACTTCGCACCTTGAGCTTCATTGACAAATCTAGCAATAGTCTGGAAGACTTCTATCCCACGTGGCTTCTCTTCCTTCTAATAGAAACCCACGGTTCTGCTTCTCATCATGGTATGTGGGAGAGAGCACACAGTCAAGACTCAATTATGTTAGGCATCAAGTCCCATTGCTCCAAATAAGGAACTCAGTAGCATAATAACTTTTGTTTAAAATGAGTGCCATTTTTGTCCTCTCTGCTTTTCTCTCATCATCAACATCAGGAACTGGGTAATTATTATACAGGTCCAGAGACCTGAAGGTCCTCTGAAATAGTACCTCTTGTGACATTATTGCAGTTCTCTCCCCAGCATTAAACTCAGCAACATTTTCCTCAAGCTGCAAAACCCTTCATAATGGCAAACAGGTTTACTCCTCCTAGAGTCTTTCTGAATCTACAGAAACAAAATCCATCAATATGGAGTACCACATTCATGCCAGTGCCACTCTGGATTTAATAATTTGGATTAAATCTTACTTTTGTCTTCACATGTTCCCTTTCACCTTCACCTTCAGGCCAAATCTGCTTGATCAACAACTTCCTGTCCAGCAAAACTGCTGTCAGCATTTCACCAAATTAACATTTTTTCCACTTGGGAAATTTTTAGCTGTAACAGTCCAAATTTATTTCTGTAAAATGGAATCTAATTACAAACGTAGTTGCCCAGGTATTTGTTGCATTCTTTAATTCAGACAGAACAATAAATCCAGTCCAATAAATTTAATGACATCTGAAGTCTATCTATTTAATTGTAGCAGATCAGTTAACACAATCATCACACAGCTTTAATGCATTTAATCACAATCATTCAAGCAATACGCACTACCATGTCTTCTATCAGTAAAAGGAATTCAGTCAATGTCTCACTCAACTAGGCCACTGCCGATCAAATAATCATAAATAACAACTAAGGGAAACATATAAGGGAGAAGTATAAGGAAAGTTAGATGTTTCTGCTGGCATTGAAGCTGATCAAACTGGGGCAAGTTATTGACTTCTTAAGAAAATGAACAGCAAAAGAGAATGAGCAGGGGAATTGGGAAGTACTCAAATTTGCAGGTCTTGACCAGTGGTGTCCTGTCAGCATATAATGCAGGAAGCTATTCATCAATATTTGTATGATGGACCATAAAGACAGATATCCAAGTTTGCTGATCACTCGCAAATTGACAGCACTGTATGCAATTAATTACAAAAATAATGTACAGCCAACATTGTACCATACAGATGATGACATGAGTCAACATGCGGACGTCAGATGGTAGATCTATGTGTCTCAGTGCCTTTTTCAACCCAGTCTCTAAGGTACTGAAAGATAATTTAAATAACTGGCTGACAAGTAAAGGTAGTGTATATGACATAAAACAAATTACAGAGAAGCAAGCAGCAATTCCCTGCAACGTGCTGAGCCCAAAAAGGCAAAAACAGTTAAACTCATGATGCTCTCTGCAAGAGCAATTGAGCAAATCCCTTTGCCCAGCAATTTCTTTTAGCTTTGTTTCTTTTCCTCTCTCTCTGAGTATCATCCATTTCCATTTTCTGACCGAATTTCTTTTTGCTACGTTTTCAGCAGTGATCAAACACTGTAATAAATAGATCATCTTCACGTCACCTCTAGTTCCTTTGCCAGTCACATTGTATATGCAACCTCCTTTCTCACCCCTCTTAACTACCAAATCAATTTTGCTTTCTTTACTTTGTCTGGGCCCATGATGATATTGGACAATCTTTAACCTTTAACTGTTATCAAAAGATGACAATTGAATTTGTCCACTTGACTGAAGAACATCATTCTCAGAAGTATCCCACTTATACCGTCCTGTACAGGGCATGTATTCATGCCCTTATTGCACAACAAGCGTATGCTCCAGCTGAATCACTTCCAACACTTCTTGAAAGTTCAACGTGGAATTATTACTGCACAGAGGGAGGCCATTTGGCCCACATTGTCTGCATTGCCTATTGACATTTTAATATGTTATTAACTAGGGGTGTATCGGGTGTCCAGGGAGGGGTAGCCCTCTGATATAAGGGCTTGCCATGTCCATTCTAGGACAGCTTCCTCACCATTGGGTCCCACTGCACACTCCGCTCTCACCTGTGGCTCCAAATAGCTATTTGCACACGGCAGCAGCCACACCCCGGTACACGGCTTTGACGGGCAGGCCAAACCAGGTGAGGGTAGCCGGCGGGCCTTATATACCCCAGCCAGATAGGGACATGTCTGCTCTAGCCTGTGAAGTCAGTTCCAGCGGCCTGGGAGGATGAGACCAACAGAGAGATCCAACAACAAGGAGAGTGAAAGGCATGACAAGGCACAGGATAAATTATGGTCATGAAGTGCATCCAAGGAAGCCCCTGAGGTGTGATGTATACTCATCGCTTGAACCTCTCTGCAGGAGTTACTCCACCAGTCTCTGTATAAGATTATGAGAGGCATAGTGAGATTGGACAGCCAGCACAATTTTCCTAGGACAGCAATGACCAATAGCAGACAGCATCAGTTTAAGGTGAGTGGAGGAAAGTTTAGGGGAGATGTATGAGTAAATAACTTTTTTTACCTAGAAAGTGGTGGGTGCTTTGAACATACTACTGGGGGTGGTGATACAGTTGGAACATTTAAAAGACTCCTAGGTAGGCACATTTCATGGTCTCTTCAGATATTATAACTCACATGCATGAGTAGAAAATGTATAAAATCTGACATAAAGGAATAATGAGCTTTTATTGTGGAATTCATTATCAATAATAATTTCTTAATATCCAAGTATTTTATCCAACATATATTTAGTTGACAGCTTTTCCTTTGGGATTTTGTTTCCCCCAAATGCTTGCAAAATAAATATGCATTCTCCAGAACAACACAGACAAAAATAATTTTCTAGAAATAGCCTATGAAAATTAAGAGTAAAAGATTGATATATGTGTATAAAATATTTTAAGGATTGCTTTGGTTTGGATTAGGATTTCTATTCTTTAGCTTTTGATAAAGCAATAACAAGGAAGCTTGATGGCATTGCAGTCGAGTTCCTGTTGCAATCTAATCTGAAGTTTCTTGGCTTCTATTAGTTTCCCTGCTCTGAGTAATCAGCTGATCTCTATCATGTAATCTTGCGAATGGATTCAGCGATAGGTGAGATTCATTGTGCAGTTATAAATCTGTGCTGCACATATTAGGAATATAGGGTTACCAACGTTGATTATTTCTCTTCAATGAGTCAGATTCTGCATCATTTGACTCACAAAACAATCAGCTGTTCCAAGTGTCTGGTGCATTTCCTAATTGAGAATTGGGAGCATGTAAAAATATAGAGGGTAGTTAATGCGAAAGCACAGAACAAAATGCACGTTATATTTCTGTACTTCAATAAAGAAAATATCCTTTTTTTACTGAGAACAGAGAAACCAGGTGTGTTCTGGGTTTTAAAACCAGATTACCTTGAAAATGCAGTAATAGTGAGGTGTTACAATATTTTATCATCTCATGTTACAGCTGAATTAGAATTTTGGGATGAAGGAATACACTATTCAACAGACTGTGGAAAGAACTGAATGAGTAAGTTGGATAATATTTTATACTTAAGTTGGTCTCAACTTTTAGCCAAAGTGCTCCAAGCTAGGCACCAGTCACTTAATTCCTATCATGTTCTAAACAGAAGCGCACAGAATATTCCAGCGGCTGGCTTAATTAATGTTTTATGTTTTTGTTCTCATAACCATCCTGCTCTTAGACCATTAGAACATGAGACGTAGAAACAGAATTAGGCCACTCTGCCCATCGAGTCTGCTCCTTCATCCCATCGTGCCTGATCCTGAATCCACTCAACCCCATACACTTGCATTCTCACAATATCCTTTGATGCCCTGACCAGTCAGGAAATGAACAACTTCTGCCTTAAGTATACCCACGGACTTGGCCTCCACCAGAATCTGTTGTAGAACATTCTACAGATTCACTAATCTCTGGTTAAGACTACAAAGTACCCAGGACATCTTCAAGGAGCGGTGTCTCAGAAAGGCAGCATCCATTATTAAGGACCTCCAGTACCTAGGGCATGGCCTTTTCTCACTGTTACCATCAGGTAGGAGGTACACACAAAATACATTGCAGATGCTGTGGTCGAAGCAACACGTAGAACAAGCTGGAGGAACTCAGCAGGTCGAGCAGCATCTGTACGAATGAGCAGTCAACGCTTCAGCCTGAGACCCTTCATCAGGGCACAGGTAGGAGGTACAGAAGCCTGAAGGCACACACTCGGCGATTCAGGAACAGCTTCTTCCCCTCTGCCATCCGATTCCTAAATGGACATTGAACCTGTGAACACTACCTCACTTTTTTAATATATATTATTTCTGTTTCTGTTCAAATTCTAATCTATTCAATACATGTATACTGTAATTTATTTATTTATTATTATCTTTTTTTTTCTATATTAGGTATTGCATTGAACTGCTTCTGCTAAGTTAACAAATTTCAGAACACATGCTGGTGATAATAAACCTGATTCTGATTCTGATTCAAAAAAAATTCCTTCTTACCTATGTTTTTAAATTTTGAGACTGCGCTCTTTAGTTTTGGATTCCTTCACCAGAGGAAACACCCTCTTCACATTCACCTCACATCCACCCTATCTAGTCATTTCAACACTCAGCAGGTTTCAATGAGATCCCCCCGCGTTCTTCTAAATTCCAGTGAGTACAGTCCCAAAGCTGCCAAACGCTCCTCATATGTTAACCAACTTCATTCTCCAAATCATCCCTGTGAGCTTCCTTTGGACCCTCTCCAATGACAACACAAACTTTCTGAGAAAAGTGGCCCAAAACTGTTTGACAATATCCCCAGTGTGGCCAGAGTAATATCTTATAAAGCCTCTGCATTATCTCCTTGCTTTTATATTCTATTCCCCTTGAAATAAATGCCAACATTGCATTTGCCTACTTTGCCACAGACTCAACCTGTAAATTAACCTTCAGGGATTCTTGCACGACGACTCCTCAGATGTTTGAACTTTCTCCCCATTTAGATTATAGTCTGCACTATTCTTCCTTTTACCAAAATGCAAAATGTCTTCTGCCTGTCAGCCATTCTGTTATCCATGCCAGTATCTTTACTGTAATGCCATAGGATTCAGTCTTATTAAACAGCTCCATGTGTGGCACCGAATCAAATGCCTTCTGAAAATTCAAGTAAATGACATCCATTACCTCTCCTTTGTCCACCCTGCTTGTTACTTCCTTGAAGAACTCTAACAGATACGTCAGGCAAGATTCCATTAACAGAAACCATGCTAACTTTGACTTATTTTATCATTAGTCTCCAAGTACCTCAAACCTTCATCCTTAATAATAGACTCCAACACTTTCCCAACCATTGAGGTTAGACTAATTACCCTATAATTTACTTTATTTTGCCTTTTTCCCTTCTTAAAGAGTGGGGTAACACTTGCAATCTTCCGTTCCTCTGGGACCATGCAAGAATCAAGTGATTCTTGGAAGATCATGATCAATGCATTTGTTATCTCTTCAGCAGCCTCTCTCAGATGGGTGTAGTCCATCTGGTCCAGGTGTCTTAACCACCTTAAGACCTTTGAGTTTACTTAGCATTTTTTCCTTTGTAATAGCAATAACACTCCTGCTCCCAGGAGTCAATGCACTCCTGCGCATTGACTGTGGGCAATACGGCGTTAGATTTGGAATGCGCATTGTCTGAGGATAAAAAAGTGTTAGATTTGGAGAGCGCATTGACTGTGGGTAATAAGGTGTTAGATTTGTATTGCGCATTGACTGTGCATTGACTCATGGACTTCTGGCACACTGCTAGAGATGCAAGGACAGATACAAAGTACCCATTAAGTTAATTTGCCATTTCTTTGTCCCCCCATTACTACCTCACTAGCATCATTTTCCAGTGGTCCAATATCAACTCTCACCTCCTTTTTAATCTTTATATAACTAGAAAAAACATTTGGTATCCTCCTTTATATTACTGGCTAGTCTGCCCTCATATTTCATCTTTTCCTTTTTTACAGCTTTTTTGTTGCCTTATTGTTGGATTTTAAAAGTTTTCCAATCATCCAACTTTCCACTCACTTTTGCTACCTTACATGTCCTTTCTTTGGCTTTTATGCAGTCCTTAACTTCCATTGTGAGCCACAGTTGCCTACAACTGCCATTTGAGAACAAATTCTTTTGTGGGACATATCTATCCTGCGCCTTGTGAACTATCTCCAGAAACATCAGCCACCTCTGCTCTGCCATCATTCCCACCAGTATCCTCCTACAATCCACCGGGGGAAGCTCCTCTCTCATGTCTCTGTAATTCCCGTTATTTCATTGCATTACTAATACATGTGAATTATGCTTCTCCCCCTCAAACTGCAGTATGAATTCAATCATATCATGAACCCTCCTAAGGGTTCCTTTCCATTAAGCTCCCTAATAAGATCTGGGTTATTACAAAACACCCAATATAAAATAGCCTTTTCCCAAGTAGGTCCAAGCACAAGCTGCTCTGAAAAGCTATCTCATAGGCATTCAACAAATTACCACTCTTGTGACCTAGCACCATGCTGATTATCCCGATCCCCTTGCATATTGAAGTCCCCCATTACAATTCCATCATTACTCTTATTACATGCTTTTACCAACTCCTTTTGCAATCTTAACACCACATCTTGGTGACTATTTGGAGGAGTATATATGATTCCCATAATATTTTTCACCCTTGCAATTTCTTAACTCTCCCCACAAAGATTCATCTTTTCTGTGTCACTGCTTTCTAAAGATATAATCGCATCTCTTACCACAGTACCACATCACCACCTATAACTTCCTGCCTGTCCTTTCGATACAAAGTATATCCTTTAATTTTAAGCTCTCAACATTGGCTTTCTTTCAGCCATGTCTCAGCAATGCCCACAGTGTTTTACTGACCAATCTCTAATTGCGCCACGAGTTTGTTCGTCTTATTCCGAATGCTATGCGCACTTAAGCACTGCACTTCCAGTTCTGCATTGTTTGTCCATTTGAATTTTGCCTCTGTGGTACAATTGAAAATCTTTGCTCTGTCTGTATTTGTACCCAGTCATTGGCTTATCCTTCTTTACACTCATATTACACCCATCATCTACTTGCGAGCCTACTGGCTCATCCACAGCTCTACCATACTGGTTCCCATCTCCCTGCCATCTTAGCTTAAACCACTCCCAACATTTCTAGCAAATCTGCCCGCAAGAATACTAGACCCCGTCGGATTCAAGTGCAACCCGTCCCTTTTGTACAGGTTCCACCTGCCCCAGAAGGGATCCCAATTTTCCAGAAATCTGAATCCCTGCCTCCTTCAATTCTTCAGTCACACAGTCACACGTTTACCTCCTACATCATTCTATTTCTATATTCACTGTTGTGTGACACAGGCAGCAATCCTGAGATTGCTACCCTTGAGGTCCTGCTTCTCAGCTGTTCCAATGTTGGTGATACCAATATGACTTCTGGCTGCTCACAACCCCCCCCCCAACCCCCAGGATATTGTAGACATATCCCAAATATCCCAAAACATCTCAAATCTTGGCACCTGAGAGGCAAATTGCTATCTGTGTTTCCTTTTTACATCCGCAGAATCATTTATCTATCCCCCTGACTATAGAGTCCCCTATTACTGCTGCCATCCTCTTCAGTTCCCTACCCTTCTAAGCCACAGGGCCAAACTCAGTGCCAGAGGTACAGTCACTGTTGCTTCTCCCTGGTAGGTCATTCCCCCCCTAACAGTACTCAAAATGGAGTAGTGATAGTTGAGGGGTCAGCCACAGGGATGCTCTCCAATATCTGACATTTCACCTTTCCTCTCCTGATAATCACCCATTTATCTGTCTCCTGTAGTCTTGAGGTGACTACTGTCCGGTAACTCCTGTCTATCACTGCTTCTCTTTCCCTCACAAGCGGAAGGTCATCGAGCTGTAGCTCCAGTTCCCAATCATGGTCTCTAAGGTGATGCGGCATCCCGGAAATCCCACATCCCACATCTGACACTCGGAACAGAACATTGGCTCTGTAGTCATGCCCCCTATTCTCTCAAGATTTCAATAAGAAATAAGAAATGATCTTACCTAACTATCTTGCCTCTGCCTGTTCTCGCTGAAGCCCTGTTGAGCCAAAGCCTTGTTACTTTGTCTCAGACTACTCCGACAACGACCGCTCCCATGGTAACCACACCACTAGGTGGTACTTCTGTCTGATAGAGACTGGGTTTCCTGACAAAAATTTTTGCCAGAACTGCATGGAAATGCTCCAGTTGTGTCTGCACAGTACTCCAATCAACGACTCCAATTGAAAAACTTGTTGCTTTTTCAGGTTCTTGGTCAGTACTGTGTGGGAATGCTCCTGTTGCATCTGTACAGTAGTCTAATCAACTTATATCTTATATTCTATGCCCTGTCTAATGACAGCAGATATCGCATTGCTTTATCTTTAGGGATCCTTATACATACATGAATATTCCTCTGTTTTTCATTTCTTTTGATTTCTACCATTCATTGTGTATATTCTTGCTTTATTCATCCTCCCAAAAAGTATCACTTCACATTGTTCAGGATTAAATTCCACTTATAATTGCTCCACAATCTTACCATCTCATCAATATCATTCTGCAACCAAACACTGTTCTCACTATCAGCAACACCAATTTTCTTGTTCTCTGTTGTAAATTTGCTGATCATACATGCTATATTCACCTCCAGATGTTGATGCATATAACAAACTGCAGGAGCCCCAATGCCAATACCAGCTCATAGATTTCCAATTCAAAGAAACAGCCCAGTGGCTCCTATAAAAAAAAACAATTTCAGATCCAATTTGTCCATTGCCCAAAATCCCTGGGCTCTTAACTTTTGGGCCAGTCTCTCATTTGAGATCTTGCCAAAGGCCTTATATCACTTGTAGCCTACCTGACAAGCCCATGCAGACCACATATTTGACCAAGCTCTTAAAATGTTTTGAAGTTGAAACCAGCAGAATAGGTAAAGGTGATATTATTGTGTTCGGACTTTCAGAAGACCTTTAAATGCTGCAGAGAGGTTATTAAACAAAAGCTCAGGATTACTGCCTGTGCCATGTGGCAGTGAGTATAGGAATAGAGTGAGGTGGAGGATAAATGCGTGGCTGAAGGATTGGAGCAGGGGGCAAGGATTCAGATTCTTGGAGCAGGTGTGACCTGTACAAAAAGAATGGGTTGCACTTGAATCTCAGGGGACCAATATCCTGGCAGGGAGGTTTGCTAAGGCTATTGGGGAGCAGTTAAACTGGAATTGCTGGGGGATGAGAGCCAAACTGAAGAGATGGAAGAAGGGGCAGTTGGCTCACAAATAGAGGAAGCTTGGAGACAGTGCCAGAAAGAGGATAGGCAGGTGTTAGAGAAGGGACGCATTCAGACTGATGGTTTGAGATGTGTCTATTTTAATGCAAGAAACATCATGAACAAAGTGGATGAGCTTAAAGTGTGGAGCTCTGATGTGGTGACCATTACAGAGACTTGGATGGCTCAGGGGTAGGAATGGTTACTTCAACTGCCAGGCTTTAGATCAGAGTTAGTGTCACAGCTGCAGAAAAGGAGGAAGTCATGGAGGGATTGTCTACTGAGTCTCTGTGGGCGGACGTTAAAAACAGGAAGGGGTCAATAACTCTACTGAGTGTTTTTTATAGACCACCCAATAGTAACAGGGACATCGAGGAGCAGATAGGGAGACAAATTCAGGAAAGGTGTAATAATAACAGGGTTGTCATGGTGGGAGATTTTAATTTCCCAAATATTGATTGGCATCTCCCTTGAGCGAGGGGATTGGATGGGATGGAGTTTGTTAGGTGTGTTCAGGAAGATTTCCTGACACAATATGTAGATAAGCCTACAAGAGGAGAGGCTGTGCTTGATCTGGTATTGGGAAATGAACCTGGTCAGGTGTCAGATCTCTCAGAAGGAAAACATTTTGGAGATAGTGATCACAATTCTATCTCCTTTACTATAGCATTGGAGAGGGATAGGATCAGACAGGTTAGGAAAGCATTTAATTGGAGTAAAGGGAAATATGCAGCTGTCATGCAGGAACTCGGAAGCATAAATTGGGAACAGATGTTCTCAGGGAAATGTATAGCAGAAACGTGGCAAAAGTTCAGGGGATATTTGCATGGCATTCTGCATAGGTACATTCCAATGAGACAAGGAAGGAATGGTAGGTACAAGAACCATGGTGTACAAACGCTGTTGAAAATCTAGTCAAGTGGAAAAGAAGAGCTTACAAAAGGTTCCAAAAACTAGGTAATGATAGAGATCTAGAAGATTATAGGTCTAGCAGGAAGGAGCTTAAGAATGAAATTAGGAGAGCCAGAAGGGGGCCATGAGAACCCCAAAGCATTCTACAAGTATGTGAAGTGCAAGAGGATAAGACATTAGAGAACAGGAGGAATCAAGTGTGACAGTGGAAAAGTGTGTATGTAACCGGAGGAGATAGCAGAAGTACTTAATGAATACTTTGCCTCAGTATTTACTACAGAAAAGGACCTTTGCGATTGTAGGGATGACTTACAGTGGATTGAAAAGCTTGACCATATGAACATTAAGAAAGAAGATGTGCTGGAGCTTTTGAAAAGCATCAAGTTGGATAAGCCTCCGGAACTGAATGAGATGTACCCCAGGCTACTGTGGGAGGCGAGGGAGGGGATCGCTAAACCTTTGGCAATGATCTTTGCATCACCATTGGGGATGGGAGAGGTTCTGGAGTATTGGAGGGTTGCAGATGTTGTTCCCTTATTCAATAAAGTGAGTAGAGAATTAAGTGAGCTCAGAAAATTATAGACCAGTGAGTCTTACTTCAGTGGATGGTAAATTGATGGAAAGATCCTGAGAGGCAGGATTTATAAATATTTGGAGAGGCATGATATGATTAGGAATAGTCAACATGGCTTTGTCAATGGCACGTCGTGCCTTACAAATCTGATTGAATTTTTGAGGATGTGACTAAAAACATTGATGAAGCTAGAGCAGTGGATGGAGTGTATATGGATTTCAGCAAGGCATTTGATAAGGTATCCCACGCAAGGTTTATTCAGACAGAAGCAAGGCATGGGATTCAAGGGGACCTTGCTTTGTGGATCCAGAATTGGCTTACTCACAAAAGGAAAAGAATGGTTGTAGGTGAGTCATATTTTGCATGGAGTTTGGTGACCAGTCATGTGCCTTATTAATCAGCTATTATTAGTATATATTAATCAGCTATTAATATACTGAGGGAGATTAATATCTGGTTAATTTACAGAAAGAAGAGATGATAAAAACAAATAAGATTTCTTGGATTTTGGTGGTTGTAACCTATAGTAACTTGCATGGATTGGTGCTGACCCCCCAGTTATTCATTATCTATATGAAGAATTTGTATGAGGACATCACATGTCATATATCCAATTTTGGAAATAATTATACTAGATGGGAATGAGGTAGAGGGGCTTGGCAGAGAGGCTTCAGTGGGACTGAAACACACTACATGGAAATGCAAGCGCAAGGCAAATAGAATATAATGTAGGAAAATGAGATGTCAATAAACTATGGTGGAGAAGTAGAAAAGCAGAATTTTTTAAATGGTAAAAGTGTTTGTTTTCCGTAAGACTTAAGTTTCATTGAGTACAAATCTGTAAAGGAAAAATATGCAGGGTCAGTAGGTGATTAGGAAAGTCTTTACCACAAGAATATTTTAGTATAAGGATATTGTCAATTTACACCAATTGTAAGTGCTCTGGTGACATTATGTCTAGAAAATTTTGCACATATCTGATCTCCCTACCCAAAGAAGAAAATATTTGTGATTAAGAGAATTCAGAAATGATTCACTAGATTATTAAATTGTCTCCATTCGGAAGTTGGCAAATCTTTTGAACTTTCTTACTTGGGAGAGTGTGAAGATTCAGACGTTGCATTACCTTAAGATGAAGATTTAATAGTTTTCGGTATTAAAAGAATCAAAGTATATGGGAGTTACCCAGGACAATACTGTGGTACTGAGGTAAAATATTGGCCACATTTCTACTGAATTGTAACTCAAGAGGGAGGGACTTGTTTTATTTCTTTATGTCTTATGTCTCTCTTTATCAAGATGGAATTTTGTCTGTCATTTGTTGCAAACACATGCAGGAATTTCACTCCTAAGTGTTTGATAATTATAGAGGCTAGAGATATTTGGCACAGAAACAGGCTCTTCAATCCAATTCAACCATGCTTACCAAGATGCCTACCCAAGCTCATACTATTTGCCTGTGTTTCCTCTATGTCCCTCTAAATCTCATATCTTCCAATTTCAGGCAAAATCTCTCCATATAACACCACTTGATCATTATTTCTCATAAAGTTATTGAGTCATGCAGTGTGGACATAGGCCTAAATGGTCCATGCTGACAATGATTGTAAAATAGTCCCGTTTGCCCATTCCCTCCCAGGCTTTCCTGTACTGTCTAAGTATCTGTTACATATAGTTAATGTAGCTGCCTCAAACATTACCTCTGGCAGCACATTTTATTTACTGAATTAAAGAGGTTTATGGAAGAGGTTACTGCCCAGGTTCCTGTTAAATCTCTCCCTTCTCACCCTAAATCTATCCTCTAGTTCTTGATTCCTCAACCCTGGGAAAAAGACTGCATGTATTCACCACTTCTGTCGTATATCTTATACAACTGGAACACTGATGCACCATCAATAACTCTCGGAGACGTGAGGCGAGATATAGGCTTTTATTGGCTGGAAGAAAGCACAAGCAGCAAGCAACCACCACACAACATCCTGGAGACTGAGGAAGGGTCTGTGCCTTTATACCGGGGTCCGTGGGAGGAGCCACGGTCTGTGGGAGGAGCCAGAGGAGCAGTCAGTGGGGGGGCATGTCCAGACAGGTATATGTAGTTCACCACAAATACAATATAATTTTTAAATGCCAATGACCCTGCAGATGCTAGAACTCTTGTGCAACACACACAAAATGCAAGGGAAACTCAGAAAGTCAGGCAGCTTTTAATAAATTGTCGATATTTCAGGGTAAGTCCCTTCATTAAGCCAATATCAGTTTTATTGCTCATTGTGTTTGGAAAATGTTCCTATAGCTGTGCTTAGTCTAACAAATTAAAGAAAAGATCAATATTAACAAACAGACTAATTGATGTGTAGGAAGGTGTGCTCTTTTATCAAACCACCTTTAAGATGATGGATGTTGATCCCTTGAGAAGTATAGTAACCTCTAATTGGCACATAACTGGAGAAGGCTGAGGTCCTTCCTGAACAGCTGAGCATAAAAGAATAAGAGAAATTTTATAGAACATTGATATACACTGTAAACTCTAAATAGTATCTAAAACTTAGAAAGTTTAGGATGTACTATTAGTAGAAGAAAGAATGTTCAAAAATTATGCCATAGGCTGTGTCTAAAATAAACTGCCCTTACCTGTTATAAGCATTTCTGAAAGATGGTTACATTGTGATTTTGTTTGGATTAATATACTTCCTCCTTGGAGTGAAGTAATTTCGTGCAGGTTGCCGGGTGTCGTCACGTTAGTCACTTATTTTTATCCCAAAATCTTCATATTTGACATTGTTTTTTTCAGGGTTGATCTTACCTAAATGACATTAGTTGTTGGGCAGCATTCAAAGTGTTGGTAGAGAGATATTCAACTATGCTGCTCTGAAGAACAACAGAGAAGAGCCAACTTTTACTGATATTCAAGGCTTAGAAACCAGAAGAGCTGTATTTAAATGCCATATTTAAATGGGAAGTTGTTTGCTCCTGTAATACATCAGAAACTTGAAAACGTTCTTCACAGTTGTATAAGAAGACAAAGAAATGATAAGGATGACAAAGATGCCAAAAAAATGCATTGCAAACTGCTAGTTATTTTTGTCAGCAATTAGGAGAGGAGCAATAAGAATGTGGCCAAAGTAAACCACCCCTTAATTTAGAAAAATGAAGTATTGGCAGACTAATCCTCATGTGCTTCCCCCACACCCCAAACATATCCCTTCTGTGGACATGTTTCCTTTAGCTACTGAAGGTTACCTATCAGAAAACTATACTGCATACACAGAATCAGAATCAGGTTTAATATCACCAGCATATGTCAAGAAATTTGTTCACTTAGCGGCAGCAGTACGATGCAATACAAGTTAATCATTAAATCAGTAAGTGTATATATGTATATAAAATGGTTAAATTAGAATAGTGTAAACACAGAAATAATAAAAGTGAGTTAGCCTTCATGGATTCGATTGCCATTTAGGAATGGGATGACAGAGGAGAAGAACCTGTTCCTGAACCGCTGAATGTGTGCCTTCAGGCTTCCTGTGCTCCCCTTCCTCTGCTAGCATTGAGGCAGCCATTATAAATTAACCAATAGTAGCTGAAACAACACTGGTGATTTGTGTGCTTGTGCCTTTTAGATACAGACTGATGAACTCTCAGTTGGTAGCAGTATTAAATTCAGATAGTTTCTTCTGAATCTCTATGGTAATACTTGAAGGAGTCGGAAACTGTTCTTGCTTTTAAACAATTACATTAAATTTTGGCATCTTTCTAAAGCATTTTTAAATCAACATTAAAGATACATGATGGCATGCAGCTGATTGATTATTGAAGTTTACGTCAAAACCTTGTGCAGGATAATTCCTACAATTGCAGAGAAGAAGGTCTAAAGATTTTCTTTCTACTTATTTATTTACTCTCCCATTAAACATCAATGATACTGCAGGGATAACATACTATACACTTTGTAGCACCATATTATTTGTTACTTATATTTTAAAAAGTGAAATGAGTTGCATTCTGTGATTGTATATTAGAGAAGTGGAGGAATTATAACTATTGTTGTAGGTGGGAAGATGTAACTGAAGTTCTCAAACTTTACGACATTCATAACCAGCATCATAGTGGCCAAAAGTGCTATTTCAATGCTATGGATAGGTAGTAATGCATTTTTCAGCTCAGCCTTTCTCCCTCCTCTTCAGCTGGGTAATATTTACAGATATGACTTTCCATTTTCAGAAATTCCAAGTTCACTTTCAGATATCACACTAGAAGACTTCTTATGGCTGAGGGAACAATTCATAAAATAATCTTAAAAGCTCCTTTTCTCTAGTTAGCTTCATTGTGAACTTCTTGGAATTTTTTCAGGTAGATATTTAATTGACCACCATCTAAACTTAATCCATTTCTTTATGGATCCCTGTGAAAGTTCTTCTTGTCTTCTATCTTACCTTGTCTGAAGACTCCCATATGATGGAAAATATTCCTATGCTAAAATCCCTTTCTGCCTATAATCCCAGTCTGGAGTCTAGAACAAAAGTTTTGTGACCGTTAACAACATCTTAATCAAAAGGGCAATTGTTTATGTTGTACAGTGGAAATCACCATGATATAATCTCTGTTTGGAGTGTTATAGCCATGCATACACCCAGTCATCTTCGAATAAGAAAGTTCTTTCAAAGAAAGCACAGGGACAGAGGGCCAAGCATGCACCTATGCTCTGAATTTTTATATTTATCACTCAGAGAAAAATGTTACATTCTTCTTTTTCAATGGCATACATTTAGAAAGTAATTTGGAGAAAGTACTGTTTAGCATGTTTATTATACTGCCATTGTTGAGTGACCAGAAGAGATATAAAAACTTTCAATTGTCCACTGCACCAATTTGATGCTGTTTCCCTTTTAGCTTGTACCAATTTTGTCAGTGACAAACCAAGAGAAAAATCTAATTTCCCACAGAAAATTACAAAAAGTAGACTTGCTGCAGCAGCTCACTTTCCCAATGCAAATTTCTTTTCTCCCAATTGATGAAGGATTCACTCCACAGACACGATTCTGCTGCCAAAAGAATTATTGGAAATTATATCTTGTTATTCAACCTTATTACAGTTATTATCAGTAAGAGGCAAAAGTAAGGCTGAAAAATATAAACGTGGAAGTTACAGTGTAAGAAAGATTAAAATCCACAACCACTTGCAAGAGACGAATAAAGCCCGCAACCTAACATTGTATTGAATTGTAGTCCATCGCAAGTTGAAATACATAATTACATTCCAAATATAAAAATCCTGGCTTTCTAAGATCTTTTTTGATATCTTTTTGTTGTCATAGACATTTTCATCTGCCATTTTTATATACCACTTTCATTTGGAATATCAACCAGTGGCAGTTAGTTACATTGTCAATAATGCTTCTCTCTGTCTGCAAGAATCCTATGTCAAGAGCTGCTTTTGAAGAAAATCCTATTTATCAGTGTATTGAATGTTGAACAACAATTGTATCTATTGTGAGTGTATATTAAGGCATAATTTAGGGATTTGTTTTTAGTATAACTTCATGCAATTAAAACATTGCCTGAATTGAAGCAAATGATTCATTGGCACCTTTTCCAGAATGTTCTCTCACTCTACATAGGGGTCACCAGTGTGAGAGATGTGAAACACATTCTGCATGTTAATTTAGCTAATTCATACATAAGAGCTAATCATTACTGAATAAGGGTTATTGTGTTATCAACTTGCAATATCATTTTACACATGTGCAGTGAAGCTTAAGCATGTTAATTTCTATATACATAAACCACCATTATATAAAGAAATGGTGCATTTCAAAATAATTTGTCCATAAGACATAGGAGCAGAATTGGGCCATCTGGACCATCGAGTCTGCTTCATCGATTCAATTATGGCTAACCCTTTTTCTCTATCTCCTCCTCAACTGCTTTTCCCGGCCTTCTCCTCATAACATTTGATGCCATGTCCAATCAAGAACCTATCAATCTCTGCCTTAAATATACCCAATGACCTGGCCTTCACAACTGCATGAGTTAACAAATTCCACAAATTCAACATCCTTTGGCTAAAGAAGTCTCCCAGCATCTGTTTTGAAAGGGTGCCCCTCTATCCTGAGGCTGTGCCTTCTCGTCCTGGACTCTCCCACCATGGGAAACATCCTTTCCACATCTACTCTGTTTAGGCAATGTTGTCAATTGCAATATTGGAATCAAAGGGCATAACGCAATAGGTTATACTCCAAAGTCAGAACAAATGAGTGGGTAAACAGATTTACCAGCAAGGGAACTGCAAGTGATACACATGTTTGATAAAAAGAGAAACATGCAGTTTAGCATTCCATGAATGGCATAAACTTGGGAGAAGACAAGTCTAAAGAATAGCTAGATGTCATAAATTTTAGGCATGTCCAACCAATCCAGAGCAGAACCTGCAGAAGTCGTGTTCAAATTGTACAATCCTCTAGTTAGATCACACTACTCCACTTGTATTCAGCCATAGTAATGACTATGGGAAAAGCTGGAACAGAGAAAGAGACCTGATGAAGGGTCTCGGCCCGAAACGTCAACAGCGCTTCTCCTATAGATGCTGCCTGGCCTGCTGTGTTCCACCAGCATTCTGTGTGTGTTGTTGTTTGAATTTCCAGCATCTGCAGATTTCCTCGTGTTTGAACAGAGAAAGAATATTGATTTCCAGGGATTATGCCATAAAGTAGAAAACCAGGGTCTATATCTACCACAGAATGGTGAGATTTTTGATTAATCTAAATCCACAATATCATTTTACTAAACTAGGAATAAAATAAAAAAGAAGAATGGGAGGAAACAGTATAAATCTGTATGTTGGTGCAAAATTAAGTAATAATTTTTTTCTCTATTGCAGTAATTTGAAGGAAAAATAGTAATGAACTGATGATTCCATATAGCCAAGTTTACAATTTCTCTGTCTATGTCAAATGTTTTTACAGTCATAATTATGTTATAGCTAAACAAAAAAGTTAATGAACTCCTGATTTTTTTAACATCTGAATCTGAAGGCAGATTTCAGAGTGATAATAAATTTATTAGTTTGATCAGCCTTGATTGCTGACATCTGATATATAGTACTAAATGTAATTGTAAGCATATATTAATTTTCCAAGAACAGAATGCAAAGATTATTGCACAATTTTCATGCTAGCTATTTTTAATCTGCTCAACCAAATAATGCATTGTAGAAATTTCAGAGAAGAAAGTAATTGTGTCTGCCAAAAGTTCAAAATGCATCAGTGTGGTGAATTATTTTACTGTGCACAAACTAAAGTGGAAATGTTGGCAGGTTAATCATAGTGATAGGTGAAGGGAAGAATCAAGACAAAATCATGCCTCTGTCCATTATTTAATGGCCATTTGATCTTCAACATTCATTTCAAATTGTTATGTAAAATTATGAATGTTAAAGGTCTAATGGCAGTATGTAAAGAGTAGCTCTGAAATTGAAGTCCTTCTCAATAAAAAATTATCTGTGACAGTTATAATTACTAATTATTACTAATCCTGAATGCCAATTCTAGATTTGGAGATGATTGTGTTTATTTTTTGTATTCATGCTCAAATGTCTTAACTTTTTCTCCATATTTATCTGAGAACCATTCATTAAATGCACATATCACATCTTGCATATTCCAAAGCTTCATTTGGCCTGAGACCAGCAAAATTGCATCATAATTATATTCATCTCATAACTGTAGCCCTAACTTTGCCTGACCTGATGACAATCCATTCAAGCTGAATCCAATGGTAAACAATCTCAACATTATTTTTAACTATGAACTGAGCCTCTAACCACATTCAATCCATCACCTAGACAGCATTAGTCATCTCAGGAACACTGATTGCTTGAACTTCAACCAATCCTGCCTGATGCTGAAAGCCTCGGCCATACTTTCATTACTTTAAAAATTGATCTTTCAGTAGCTCCCCTCGTACACCTTCACAGTTTCATTCCTCATGAATGACAGCTAATCCAGAACTCAGTAGCCCACGGCACGAAGTTTCATACATCCATCTTCAAAGCGCCACTGATTTCCCATGACATAATGCAGTGAAAAGGTTTTTGTCATCTTTATGTTTATGCAAAATCACATGATTACAAGAGGAATTGCCCATTGCAGTCTACATCTTGGATTTTTAGGTCTCTTGTATTTCCAGTATTTTCCTCTCTGCAATCAGTAGCTAAAGTTTCATTTGCTGTGCAAATTTCACAATCCTTGTTTGGGAGGACATCTGTGCTATATTAATGTCAATAGCATGGAGCAATTTCTAGACCTCGAAACATTTTTAAAAAGCCTTTGGGTGTTCTTCCAGCATTTTGGTGTGTTACTCCAGATTCCACAACTGCTGTCTCTTTGTCTCCAATTTCTAGACAGTGAATCAGAATCAGAAACTGGTTTATTATTATCACTGAGGAATCATTTTTGAGGTATCACCTTTTAAAGATATCTCAACGGTGCCCATGAACGGTGCCCACGGTAGTTGCCCATGATAGAATTTACAATCCTGTGCAGTGGCTCCTGCATACTAGATGGTGATGTAACTAGTTACAATGCTTCCCATAGTACATCAGTAGAAATATTTCTGGAGTCTTTAATGACATACCAAATCTCCTCAAACACCTTATGAGGTATATTGTAGCTGCTGGTCTGCCTTCTAGATAATTGCATCAACGTGCTGAGCCTAGGATAGACATGTTAACACCCAATTCCTGATCATTATTTCCTCCATAACTAGCAAATAGAAAGTATGTTACACCTTATTTTCTTTCTCTTCCAGAAGAGTAGGGTGAGGGCTTGGAAAGTCTAGTTACCTCTTGGCTGGTAATCTGATGGATGGATGGCTGAATTTTTGAAGGGATAGTCCTATCTCATCCATTGATTTTAATGGAATATAAATTGTAAGTAGTTTATTACATTTGAATGATACATTTCACCAGAATATGATCTATGTAGTGATGGTGAGAAATAAATAATCATGTTTATATTCATAAGGTTGCATCCTTAGCCCCCTATTCTACTTCCTGTACACTCATGACTGCATACAAGATTCAGCTCTAACTCCATCTACAAGTTTGCAAATGATTCCACCATAGTGGACCACTCCTCAAATAAAGATGAGTCAGAGTATGGGAAGGACGTAGAGAGTTTAGTAATGTGGTGTCATGACTGCAACTTTCTCCTCAATATTAAGAAAGCAAAAGAGCTGGTCATTGACTTCAGAAGGTGTGGGGTTTGTTTACATGCTCCTGTCTGTATCAACAGTACTGAGGTTGAGAGGGTTGAAAGCTTTAAGGTCCTAGGTATGAACTCATGAGTAGCCTGTCCTGGTCCAACTGCATAGGCATCATGTCCATGAAAGTATTGTCTTGCACTGTTTTGTGCACTTTATGTAGTCCCGTGTAGGTCTAAAGTCTAATGTAGTTTTGTGTTGTTTCAGGTAGTCTAGTGTAGTTTTGTGTTGTTTCAAGTAGCACCAGGGTCCTGGAGGAACATTATTTTGTTTTTACTGTGTACTGTACCAGCAGTTATGGTTGAAATGACAATAAAAGTGACTTGACTTGACTATTACCTCAGGAAGCTAAAGAAATTTGGTATAGGCCCATTAACCTTTATCAATTTTTATCAATACATAATTGAAAACATTCTGTCAGGCAATTGCTCTGCAAAAAATTATGGACACAGCTCAGCATATCATGGAAACCTGTCTCCCATCTATGAATTGTGTCTAATTTTCTCACTGCTTCAGTAAAGCAACATGCATAATCAAAGACCCATGAACGCCAAACATTCTCTCTTCTCACCTCTCCCATTGAGGGTAAAATACAAAAGCCTGAAAGCATATACCATCAGGCTCAAGAACAGCTTGCATCCCAGTGTTATCAGACTCTGGAATGGACCTTTTGTACGATAAGATAGACCCTTGACCTCACAATCTACCTTGTAATTATCATTTGTCTGCTCTGCGCTGCAATTTTTGGTAGTTTTAACACGTTATTCTGCATTGTTATTGATTTAACTTATTCTAGCTCAATACATTGTATAGTGATTTGATCTGTATGAACAGCGTGTAAGACAAGCTTTTCATTGTATCTTGGTACATGTGAAAATAATAAACAAATACCAATACCAAATTCTGCCATCTAGTCATGAAATGAAGCTCTACTGAGCACCACATGCTACATATAAGATTACTTGTCCAATCTTATAGCCACAAAAGTCTATTGTAATTGTTAATCTATGAGCAACAAAGTTCTTCAAATTTTTCCACTCTATTATGATCAGGTCCTACTGGAATTAGGTAAGCAGGTTAATTGGTCACTGTAAATTGCCCCGGTATATGGAAAGATCATAGAGTGAGCTCATAAGAAAGCAAGGAGGACAGTACAAAGAACAGGATGGAGAGAAACACACTCCCCTCTTCGAACTGGAGTGCGAGCAGAAATAGAATTGTTTAAGTTATATGGCTGGTGAGTAAACACCTGTGACTAAAGGACATTTAATTAAGTCAGTAAGTGGTTGAAATACTTACATGTGAGCAGCACCAGTGGAGAGAGAAACAACAATATATTTTCAGGTCAAATTATTTTTCTTCAGAACTGAGTAATGTTAGATATCAAATAAGTTTTAAGTAGCTGAGAAAGGGGAGTGACAGAGAAAACTAAAGGGAATATATGTGGAGGGTGAAAGTTAGGAGGATTATAAAACATAGTGGGCAATCTCTGAGCATTTCACTTTTGATGGAAGAAATTTGATGTAAATTATTTTATTTCTTTCATTTGAAAATCCTTTTTTCTATGGAAAAGCAATATAACATACCATTAGCCTAAGTGTTGTAACTAATTGTTAATTGCAAAATGACAGGATTTCATTGGGAGGTTTTCAAATAAAATAATTGGATAAGTACTCTATAATTTACAGATATGTGAAGAAAATACAAATGCTTTCAAATATTGTAACTTCAATGCTGCAAAAATCAAAGTTTATTTATTAAAGTGTAGCCTGCCAAAAAATAGTAATTTGGAGATTCCTCTCTTCTTGTGATACTCTATAATCAAGCCAGTGAAATGAGACACTTTGAATCATATTTGCCCGAGATATGTCTTTTAGAAGGCACCATTTTTTGGCGAAAGAAGCTTACATATTTTCTTAACGTCACCAATAACTCGATGCAGAAATTATTGCTGTTTTTTTAAAAATATCACATCCAAGGTCATTGCTTAAGTGCTATGAGAAAAAAAGGAAAGCTGGGACTTTGAATCCCTGGTTTCCTTTCCACTACAGACCGGAGGAACCTGGCATGGCATTGACCCAGATGACCTTCAGAACCTGAAGGAAAACAGCTTCCTTTCCACTTCTCATAATACCAAGAATTACCTTTACTAGTCCCTCCATTGATCATTAAATTGATTTGAGTGCACCTGGTATATTCAATGATTCTGAACTTCTCCGTGCGCAGTTTTGAAGTAAACATATTGTTAGGACATAGAAATATTTTTGAAATCATTCAAAATCAGAATCAGGTTTATTATCACTGGCATGTGTCAAGAAATTTGTTCATTTAGCAGCAGCAGTTCAATGCCACACATGATAATAGAAAGAAAAATAAATAAATTACAGTAAGTATGTATATGTGTATTAAATATATTTAACATAGTCAAACCAGAAATAATATATATTTAAAAAAAAGTGAGGTAGTGTTCATGTGTTCAATATCCATTTAGGAATCAGATGGTAGAGGGGAAGAAGTTGTTCCTGTATCCATGAGAGTGTGTCTTCAGGCTTCTGTACCTCCTTCCTGACGGTAACGAAGAGAAGAGGGCATGCCCTGGGTGATGGGGGTCCTAATAATGGATATGGCCTTTCTGAAGCACCATTCCCTGCAGATATCTTGGATACTATGGAGGCTAATAACCAAGATGGAGCTCACTACTTTTTCAACTTTCTGTAGCTTCTTTCCATTCTGTGCGGTAGCCCTCACTCACCCCCACCCACTCCTAAAATACCAGAGAGTGATTAAGCATGTCAAAATGCTCTCCACAGTACATTTAATGAAGTTTTTGAGTGTTTTAGGCAACAAAGCAAATCTCTTCAAACTCCTAATGAAATATAGCCACTGCCTGGCTTTCTTTATAGCTGCATCAATATAGTGGGAACAGTTTAGTTCCTCAGAGATCTTGATACCCAGGAATTTGAATTTGCTCATTGTCTCCACTTCTGATCCACCGATAAGGACTGGTTCGTGTTCCCTCATTTTGCCCTTCCTGAAGTCCACAATCAGCTCTTTCATGTTACTGACATTGAGTACAAGGCTGTTGCTGTGACATCACTCAGGTAGCTGGATATCTTTCTCCTATATATCTTCTTGAAAGGTACTTTCCAAAAATGTAGAACAAATCCATTCCATACCATAATGCCTGCCCACCTAACAAGTCCACTCTTAGTTACTACTCATTGGAACTCATTGATAGTACTATCAGATAGAAATTACACTTCCACCCCCACCACCACATGA
Organism: Hypanus sabinus; assembly: GCF_030144855.1. Classification (NCBI taxonomy): domain Eukaryota; kingdom Metazoa; phylum Chordata; class Chondrichthyes; order Myliobatiformes; family Dasyatidae; genus Hypanus; species Hypanus sabinus. The sequence continues at coordinate 60,978,483 of NC_082719.1, read as the reverse complement.
TCAAACTGTCTGGCTAGGATTTTACCAGGACCACCCAGCTGCAGACCAAAAAGCTGAATTCCAAAGCTGAACCAAGACTGTGGCATCAAGGAGTCAGGCAGAACTAAATTGAATAGGCATTACCAAAGAGAAAATCCAATGGTCTTCAGCATATTTACAAGAATGTTGCCAGGACTTGAGGACCTGCGTTATAAGGAAAGTTTGCATAGGATAGAATGTTATTCTCTAGCATGTAGGAGAATGAGGGGAAATTTGATAGAGGTATACAAAATTATGAGGGGTATAGATAAGGTAAATGCAAGCTGAGGTTGTTTGAGACTAGAACTGGAGGTCATGGGTTAAGGATAAAATTTTGAAATATTTAAGGGTGATGAGAGTTTGGAACCAGCTGACAGCGCAATTGGTGGTTGCAGTTTTGAATTCAACATTTAAGAGAATTTTGGATAGGTACATGGCTGGGAGGGATATGGAGGGCTATGGTCCAGGTGTAGGTTGATGGGACTAGGCAGATTAAGGGTCTTGCACAGATGAGATGGACCAAAGGGCCTGTTTTGGTTTTGTAGTGTTCTATGATTCCATAATTCTATATTGAATACAAAAGAACATGGGCAAGGTTATTGGAAGTCAATCAACCAGCCCAGCATGTCACTGCATGAGTTCATCAGGGCGGTGTCCTCAGACCAACCATCTTCAATGACCTTTCTTGGATCATCAAGAAACAGGGCTGTTTATTGGCAATGGCACAATATTCAGTCCTAGTTCAGTGTCTCAGCCCAAGCCTGCTTGCAGCAAGGTCTTGGTAGCCATCAGGCATGGCCTGGAGTTCAAAATCACCGATGTGAGAAAGTCTAATGCCCTGCACTTAACATTAAATTCCCATCACAGATCTCCCACTTTCAAAATCATAGGGGCTCACTGTTCACCAGAGTTTCACCTGAAGCAGGAACTAAAATACTGTGGTTGAGTATATATCTGCTGATGACATCCCAAAAAGCCTACTCACAAGGTAAAAATTAAAGAGCACAATGATATACTTGTCTGATTGAGTTCTGTATTAACACTCAACAAGTTTTATACCCTTCAGGATGAAGTTGTCTAATTAATTAGTACTCCATTCATCATTTTAAGCAACCACTCCCTCCACTATCATCACAACATCTATGAACTCAGCTGGAGTTACTTGCTCAGGTCTACCTGACAGCATATTCTGAATCCAATTACTAGAAAAGAGGGGATCAACAGGCACATGGAAACACCACCTCCTTTAGAATCACCTTCAAGTCTTATACCATCTTGATTGGAAATGTATTGCTCTCCTTTCTTCATCACTTGAGTATATCCTGGAACTTCCTCCCCAATGGAATTGTAGACCTTACCATCATCTTCTCAAGAATAGGTGTAATCATTCAAGTTCAGTAAGATGTTCCCCTAAAGGTTATCTGTTGGTGGATCTTCAGGCTCCTATGGAGTTCATTTTGGGATCCATAAATTCTGGTGCAGTATGGGCATCTGTAAGTGATGGCTGTGGTTAGTGATCGGATCTTTTGATTGTTCAGTCTCTCCTTTTGCAGCTGCCGCTTGGACTCTGTGGCATAGTGGAGGAAGGTCTCATGTAGCACAGCTCCCCTGTGAACAGATTTCCTCAGGGCACATTGATTGAGTGCAATGTCTTCCCAGTTTTTGGATGTAATATTGAGTTACTTCAGGCTGATTTTGATATTATCTTTGAATCATTTTCTTTGCCCACCAGGGGCTTGTTGGCCTTCTTTCAACCGAGTGTAAAAACTCTGTTTAGGAAGATGGGAGTTGGGCATCCAGTTGACATGACTCATCTGTCAGAATCGGCATTGCTTTATCATTGTGGAGACGCTGTAGATATTGGCCTCCTCCAGTACGCTGGTTTTAGTGAGTCTGTCCTTCTAGCTGATCCTTGAAATCTTTCATGAGGATCATTGGTGGTATTGTTCCAAAGATTTCAGGTGCCTACTTTATGTAGTCTCCAGAATAGTGAAGAGTGATAAAAGCCTATATCCTCTAAAGGAATTTTTAAAAAGCATTGTTGAAAGAAATCAGCCAACTTAAGTAACTTCATTAGCCATTTGACATGTTCTAATGGGAGCCCACTCTTTAGCTAAGCCATATGGTAGATGTTTCAATAAAACTAGCAATGGTAATCTGCAAGATTTTTTTTGAGTAACTGATAAGAAACAATGCCAGTAGCAGAAGAGCTGAGAAAGCAATGTCTGGAAACCTCGATATTAGAAATTACCGATAGTCAAGATGAAATTTTGAAGGGATATGGAGTTGAAACACTCCATTCTCCTAAAGCATTCTAAAGTACGATCTGCATCTTCAGGAGAAAATAACAGTGGGAAACTATCCACTTCCCAAAACTGAAGGACTTAGAAGAGAAAGCCCTTAATGGCTTAATAACTTAAATTGCATTCTTTGAAGTTTGATTGTATCTAGAGTTTCATTTAAATTTAACATTTTGTATTCAAAGAAAGATGGGAGCTAATTCCTAAAACAAAATTAATATTCTCCATAGTGACCAATTTGAATACTGACAAACAGAAAAATTGAGAGTGATGAGAAACCAGCTGCTAAGGTACTGGTATGAGGTTAACAGCATGTTAACCAAAAAAAGGATCTAGTGCTTTCAGGGATGATGCTGATGAAGATAGCAGAGTTTGTCATTGAAGCATCAGTTATAATCATTACCTGTACCCAGCTGGAAGCCACAGAAGACCTTATTCAACATGATAACCAAATCAAACTTCCTCCAAACCCTTTCCCCATCATGAATAATTGTGGAAAAGCTGCTCACAGTGAATCTGATAAGACATGGAGAAGAAACAAGATGAAATAGGGAAGGGGAGATGAAAATTGCAAAGGGAATTACATGTAATAAGAAATTAGGAGAAACATTGGCATTTTATGAACACATGGTCATTAACTGATAGTAAAAGATCCTCAGGACTTTAGAATAAATCCATATATTGAATTCAATTAATATGTGATGCTGAGAAAAATGGTGGTAAATATGCTTAGAATGATAAAGGAAATATTTTCGCATGCCCTTGTAATTCAGTCAAGGAGAAAACTTCCCAAGGAGGGATTGGGTAGGGAAGGAATGAGAGGACCATTAAAATTGTGGTCAAACATCACCCCAGAAAATTACTTTAAATGATCAAAATATTCAATATGCTTACATGATAGTAGTCTGCTATCAATGTGCAGAAAATAAATTTAACACTATAAGAACTGGGAACCAGCTCAAGAATATTGGTTTTCAGTGTAAAACCTCCTTTGCCCTAATCTCTTCAGTGACTTTAATTTTACCCAGTGCGAATAAATAAAAAGATTGTATGTTTTGCTGAAGAATGTCTATTTGAAATGTTAACCTATTTCATTTTCAATTAAAATACAGATGGATCAGATGCATCTCTCCAGCACTTTGTTTTACCTTTAAGCTAGACTATTTATGTTTAACGCACGAGATTTGTTCTTACTAACTATTGCTATCACACTTCTGCTTTAGTTTTATTATGCACTCTGTCATGACATCATTCTTGCTTTATACCGTGAAACTGTCCTTGTCACTTTACATAGCAACCTCAAATGTTCAATTACATCATTAATCCTGACTTTCCATCAGCAACAGACATCCCAGGAATTGCCCTGATTCATTTCCTCTATTTGGTGGATAACAAAATAACTTTAGTTTTGATTCAGCCTAAGATGGACTAAGCTAGCGCTTGGGATTCAAGTCTGAGTCTTAAGAGCCTGGTACATAAATTAAGAGTATATCTTGGTCCTCAGAAAGGTATATACTAGAGATTAAAATCTGGGTATAGTTATTGTGATTTGTAGAAAGATACAGCATGTAAGGAATGAAGAAGTAAAAGAAATGAGTATCTCTTCTTCCCCTGCTGCAATTCTAATCACAGGTTTCAGCTTCTTAACAAGCAGTTGAGTAGCTACATTGCAATTCTTGATAGAGAAATTGGTTGCTCATCAGTACAGGGAGAACGATCGTCAAGATTTTTCTACTTCAAATAACAGTTAAACTTGAATTACTCAAATTAGATTTGAGTCAGAATCTGAACTTGTTAATATGAAGTGCAGATGGAAACTGGATTCGCCATTCACCACCGTAAGCAACAGTGGTAAAAATGCAATGGTGCAGAGTATTGTCGAAGAACATTTCACCGTCTATCATGCTAATGATAATTGTTTGGTATCTGATGTTCATAGATTAAAATCTGCAGCACTAAATGTTAATTATATCTGTTACAAATAGCACATGGTTCATGGAATTTCTGGAACATCTGACAAATTGCATCTTGTAGATTTTGAACTAGTTCATTTTATTCAAGTAGGAATTTTGTGAAAGTATACACATATTTTCCCACTGATACTGCTTTCCTACACTTCGTTTGCTACTTCACAGCACTGACCATGTGCATCCGTTGGAATGGGTCTCGAAAATCCGTGATGGTTATTTTTCATTGTTCTGTATTTGTGTATAAACCAAATTGTTATTTTCACTAGATTTTGACAATTTCAATTTCCCTGCTGCATTTGAATCACTGAGAAAATATATTTCCTAATAGATATATTTTAGATCAGTAAAGGATGGATCTTTTACTAATTCTCCTGATTGCACTGGTTGTCCTCTGTGACTGATCCAAACAATTCAATGCAGTTAAATATATTATCCACTTAACATCTATACTTAGCTATGGAGTTCCAAAGGGGTGTAAATACCGACTTTCTATTTGTTCAAGTGCATTGAGAACATTCCTAGAGCTGATTTCCCTTCCTGCATTATCACCTCCAGGCTCTGTAAGGATTGATCATTAACCCCAGCCTATTTCTCACCCAGGAGCTGGTCTTTGGTGATAATATCCACTCTCACAATGGCTCAGCTCTGTGTACTGCTGCCTCACAGTTCCAGAAATCTGTGGTCAGTGCTATCTGTGTGGAATTTACACATTTTTGCTATGACTCCCATCAGTTTTGCCCTGGTACTACAGTTTCCTCTCAGATCCCGATACGTACCAGTTGGCATCATAGTTGGTTAAAGCACATTTGTCCTACAGTACTAAGACAATTAGGTGAAAGGTGATGGGCCATTTAGAGAGAATAGGGTTACAGGGGATAAGTTGGTAATGGAATTGAAAGGGTTACTTTCAGGGACTGAGTGGTCCCTTCACATACTTTGTAATATAATTTAGAAATAGCATTTTGCACACCAATCACCTCTCCAGCTCTTTTATCCTGCTTATTCCAGTGCTAATTAAAAGCCTGCCATTAGATTCTCAATGGGTCATTACTCCTTCAAACTGAACAATATCGAGGCTAAACCTACAATTTCTGACTGTCTGTCTGAAGGCTCAGATCTTTTATCCGTGAATTAATTCCCTTAAGTTAGTTGTGTGCTTAAAGTGAACTAATGTTAATAGCCTGCATTAATGTAGCACAACAGTCCTAGGGAACTTTATAGCAGAGTTACCAGGTAAAATTTGACAGAATAAATGCAAATAACAGGAGAAACGCAAATCGGCTCTTGACTGTGTTCTGTCAGTCAATATAATCTGCGCTCAATTTTCCTATTTTTCTACTAATTCCCTTGTTTTCTTCATTGTTCAGAAATGTATCTATCACCATCTCAAATATGCTCAAGAACTGAATAATCCCTACTCTGTGGGTTATGAAATACTGTAGATCCACAATACTCATTTTTACTCATTTTTTACTCATTTCACTGCTAATCAGTTAACCCCTTAACTAGTCGGAAGTATTGCCTTTCTGACAGTGAACTAAGACAGCTAATCAGATTGTGAAAGTGGAATAGAGTGCTTAGGTGTAAGGTTTGGTGGTTCAAAGTTGCTTTAAAATCCTCAGTATATGGGTTAATAAAAATACTTGCCAATTCCAAAACACCTGTATTGATTATGTATCTGTCCCCAGTCAAAAATGGATCCAGTGTGTTTTCTCTTTCATATTCTGATTCATTATTTAGGCGTTGTGTGTATTTGTTCATGTTTGCTTACTTCTAAGTTCCCTGAATAAAATTATATTTGCTATTGGCCACAGCATTTCTTGATTTACTTCCAATCACATTATTTCTGATCAAAGCATTGCACTAAAATATTTATACACTACATAGTTTATTAATATAATATTATTAAGGTATTTAGCAGTACTGAATATGTTTTGTGCTAGCCCCTAAATATCAGAGTAAAGATATGCTTGTTCATGTTGCTCTCAATTACAAAGTATTTTCTCAAGTGAACTTCTGTTATTTACCTTAGCAATAATATTTAGCTGCAAACTTTGCAATGGCAAACCACAATCTAAATTTTCTATTTCTTCATTTTGTTATTCATAAACCATATAGCTTCTCAATAAATATCTCTCAATAAACTCAGTTTTGTGGACAATGCCTCAAACAGAAAAGCAAGGAAATGGTGATGAATGTGCAGAGGTCTCTGAACAAACAATGTTGAGTGCTGTGTAGATTTGGCCATCCTATTTTAAAACAAATTACATTGGTTTTGGCCTTAGCCATTTGTAGTTACTGCACTTTAGCAAGGCCTTTGACAAGGTCCCACATGGGAAGTTGGCAAGAAGGTTCAGTCACTTGGCATTCAAGATGAGGCTGTAAATTGGATTAGACATTGGTTGTAGTAGACAGTGAAGAAAGCTGTCAAAGCTTGCAGTGGGATCTGGACCAGCTGAAATGGGCTGAAAAATTGTAGATAAAATTTAATGTTGATAAGTGCGATGTATTGCACTTTGGGAGGACAAACAAGGGTAGGACTTACACGGTGAGCAGTAGACACTGAGGAGTGTGCTATAACAGAGGGATCTGGGAATACAGATCCATGATTCCTTGAAAATGGTGTCACGTGTGGGGATGGTTGTAAAGAAAGCTTTTGTTATAAAGTATTGAGCACAGGAGTTGGGATGTCACGTGGAAGTTGTATAAGACTTTATTGAGGCCCAATTTGGAGAATTGTGTGCAGTTTTGGTCAGCTTCCTATAGGTAAGATGTCAATAAGATTGAAAGAGTGCGAAAAATTTACAAAGATGTTGCCAGGACTTGAGGACTAACCTTGCAGAGAATGATTGAATAGGTTAGGACTTGATACTCTAGAGCATATGAGATTGAGGAGCGATTTGATAGAGGAATTCAAAATTATGTAGGGTATAAATATGGTAAATGCAAACAGACTTTTTCTGCCAATGTTGGTTGAGAACGAGGGGTCATGGTTGAAGGGTGAAAGCTATAATGTTTAAGGCGGACAAGAAGGAGATCTTTTTTATTCAGAGGATTGCGAGAGTGTGGAACGAGCTGCCAGTGGAAATGATGGGTGCAGGTTTGATTTCAACATTTAAAAGAAATTTGAATAGGTACATGGATGGAAGGGGTGTGGGGAGTTATGGTTGGGTGCAGGGCAATGGGACTAGGCCAGTGGTTCCCAAAGTGGGCAATATGGAACCACCATTTGGAGTTGATGAATATAAAAGGGGTGGTGGCGGAGCACTCGGTAGTGTTATGAACCCCGTAACTGGGTTACTTACCAGCAAAGATAGAGGCATCCATTGGAGTCTGGTGATACTATTTTTAACAGTATTTATTTGCAAAAATACACAAAAATAATATCAATGCAAATATACAGATAATATACGCCGTCAATGCTAAACCTAGAAGTGCGGGTATAATAATAATCAATAAGAAATAAGCTCTGTCGTTGTCTAGGGGATAATGTATTGTCCGATGGAAATCTAAAGTTCATTTTAGTTCATACAGGCTGCAGCCTTTGTTTGTTTGTTGCTGTGTTGCAACTGTTAGAGAGAGAGAGAAATAGAAGACTAACTTGCCGACTTTCCTTGGTACGTTCTTGATCTGTATCCGTTGTTTAGCTAGACCGTTCTGTGGAGGACTTGTCACCCAGGCAAGGATGGACACATACACAAGCCCCCCACCAGTCTCATATGTTTCTCCTGGTGTGTCTGAGGGGTGTTCTCCAGACCCGACCTTTATCCTCACTCACGGGGTCTCAGATGTCAATCAGGTTGGGATGATGCAATCCCTCAACCAGACCACTCTGGTTGTCCCCTGAGAGGTTTCAATGAATAGTACAGTACTCAATACACAATTCCTTCTCCAAGAGACAATAGCAGTAATCAGTGGTTCCGTTCCGCTTTTTGTTAGGAGACATTCCACCTTGTGTATTCTGCGTTGTCTATAACAACTGCCTTTGCTGTGATCCTGTGTCTCCCTCACTTTTTACTGACATGATGTGTATCTCTCTCATTTCCTGGATCTCAGACCCAGGAAATAATAGCGATCTTGCAAATCTCAAAAAGGAGGGGGTGACTTTACACCCTTTGGCCCCTCAGAGTTGCTCCACATTCATAACAGTAACAACAGGGGATGCTGAGGGCTTACAGGCTTAATTTAAAAAATGAATTATTTATTACAAGCATTTGATCCTCAGTGCCTTATAACTAATAACAATTATCATGTATTTACATCATATCTTGACAAACCCACCATTCTCTTAGACTTTGCGCGAAGCATGTTGTAGTTGTTGGAGCAATGTGACACTTCTGTGTTTGGCTTATTATGAACACACTGGACTGAAGAAATAGTGTTATTCTGGGCCTGTCCCATGAATTATTGTCATTCAATATTGTATCACACTGCTAGCATGATTTCCATTCTTTAATCACACAGTGACACAATTCCTGTGGATTATAGTATGTCATTCAATGGGGCACAGTTCAGAATCTGGCTTTAGAATGGTCTTGTCCACATTTCTGTAGTCTATGGCCCACCTGAGCTATCACTGCCCCACTTTATATACCGTTAGGCAGACAGTCAGAGTTTCCTGAGTTATGATGACATCATTATTTCCCCCTTTATTGATCGTAGTGCTTGAGGATGGACTTAAACAACAGGTGATTGACAGTGGTCGTTAATAGATAATGAAAATTGTAGAAGCAGTGCAAATGTAAAAAGTGTAAGCAGTAGACTGTAGAGTATCTGAAATACAGGTTTATACCATCGCCAAGCAACCAACTGCAGCCAATGTGTCTGTTGTGTGAAAAGGATTATTTTTAATGAAGCAATAAAAATATCCATTTGAAGAGAGTACACTCTGATAAAGCAAACAAGAAGTTGTCTTATTTTCAGTTACTTTATGAAAACTTTCAGAAACCCAAGACACTTCAAAACATGGTTGCCAGCACTTCAGAACAAAACAGTAATGTTTTTTGTGCTTCATACATTTCACTGCTGATTGCTAAATCTGGAAAGCCCCGTACAATTGGAGAAGTTCTGACAGCAGTAAGGAAGGTTTTGAGTACAGTATTGTATATGTCACCAGATGAAATAATTAAAGTGATTCCACTCAGCAACAACTCTGTTCAAAGATGAATAGATGAAATATCTGATCATGTGGAAAACAAATTGTGCTACGTGCTCAGGATGACAAACTGTGCTGTGCAGTTGGATGAGACAACTTTATCAGGCAACAATTTTTTTGCTTCTTGGTTACATTCGCTTCATAAAAGATGAAAACATGGCTCAAAAGTTGTTATTTTCAAGAGGACTAGAAACGTGTACAAACAGGGAGTCGATATTTTGTGTTGTTGAGCAATTTTTCAAAGAAAGGGACATTCCACTCATCAACATTCTTGCTTGTGCAACAGAAGGGACACCACGGTGGGGTTATTACTTTCTTGAATAAAAGCTGTACCTAACATATTTACCATTCACTATAATTCACAGATAACACTTGGTCACAAAAAACCTAAGCGGTCGGCTGCACAAATCATTAAAAGCTGCTAGAATATTAGGCATGGCATTGCAAATTTGTCAGTTTTTCATAAACTTTAATGAAATTAATCTTCAATTACAAATAAATTATGTGAATCTTACCAAAGTTAAATCGGTCTTCACATTTCTGTCCAAGTTAATGCTATTTAAGTGCAACTCTGGTAGTTATGACCTTTACCAATTTCTGAGCCTCTGAGTTGGAAGAGAAATAAAGAATACCAGATGATGATCTTCAAGTATACTTTGGCCATATGTCAGAAAGATTTCAGGATCTTCTCTCAATCCAAATTCCAGATTGGGTAATAAATCCATTCCTGAACACTTGCAATGAGGAATTAATAGGAAAGTTGAAGGAAGAACTGATCTCACTACAAAATCACTTTGAGCTGAAGCTGAGGTTCAAAAAATCAAATCAAGACTTTTGATGGTAGAAAGGAATTTCTGAATACTACCCTGCATTGGGGAACAATTTCAAAACGTTCCTTGTTGCCTTTCCAGCATCATATTTAGAGGAGCATGGGTTCAGTGCAATTGCCCAATTTCTTGCATCGAAACAGACCATATATTACTGAATATATGGATCTGAGACCGCTTCTGACTGACATTCAGCCTGATGTTGAGAAGCTGGTATCAATGCACAAAGCCCGTCCGTCTCATTGAAAGGTGAACAAGCAATGAAGTAGTGAATAGTTGGACTACTAATGTGTACTAAGGCAGCAATAAACCAAAAAGGTTACGGAACCACTAGATTAGTCAGAAGTTTGTCATAGACTAGATGGGCCAAAGGGTCTGTTTCTAAGATGTAATTTCTATGTCTCTAATGGACAGACCTTGCATGTTAGGTAATTTCTTTTAAAATATATATATATATATATATACACACACACAAATTTAAGTCCTCGATCAAAGCAATGCTCAATCCCTATTCAACTTACTAAAACAAACAGGTTGTACTTAGCCAATGAAAATATATGCTAAATATATGCAGTAATTAATAACATTGGCCCATCAGACAGCCTGGATTTAGTATGCAATTTTTGGTCCTAATTGCTTATTGTCACAATTTGAACCTAACTGGAAGAGTCTCAAAGATATTTGTTGGTTCGGAAATCAGTTCCTGATTGGATATAATTTCTCTGCTGCAGTACTTTCATCTCCCTGCACCAGCTCCAGCTGGCATGATAAGGCACCTTGCAGCATGATTTGGAGTTTACTGCAGAGGAAATGTGGATTATGATGCGACACTGGAGAGTCTGGTACAGGAGGTCCAGATAGCTCCAGTTATTATGTAAATATTCTCTTTAATATCAACATCAAAGCATTAGCCACTAAATATATTGCAATTTCATTACTTACAACTCCAGGGGCATTTTAAATGACTATCAATTATTTAACAAACTCTCGTTAGGTCTTTCTGAGTTCCAGATTCAATTCTGCGCTTGAGACCTTATTTTGTTAAACTTTATCATTCATATGCCGATGATACTAAGGTAGGAGGTGTTGTGGATAATGAGGTGGATTTTCAAAGCTTGCAGGGAGATTTATGCCGGTTAGAAGAATGGGCTGAACGTTGGCAGATGGAGTTTAATGCTGAGAAGTGTGAGGTTCTACATTTTGGCAGGAATAATCCAAATAGAACATACAGAGTAAATGGTAGGGCATTGAGGAATGCAGAGAAACAGAGAGATCTAGGAATAACTGTGCATAGTTCCCTGAAAGTGGAGTCTCATGTAGATAGGGTGGTGAAGAGGGCTTTTGGAACGCTGGCGTTTATAAATCAAAGCATTGAGTACAGAAGTTGGGATGTAATGCTAAAGTTGTACAAGGCATTGGTAAGGCCAAATTTGGAATATTGTGTGCAGTTCTGGTCACCGAATTATAGGAAAGATATCAATAAATTAGAGAGAGTGCAGAGACGATTTACTAGGATGTTACCTGGGTTTCAGCAATTAAGTTACAGAGAAAGGTTGAACAAGTTAGGTCTCTATTCATTGGAGCGTAGAAGGTTGAGGGGGGATTTGATAGAGGTATTTAAAATTTTGAGAGGGATAGATAGAGTTGACGTAAACAGGCTGTTTCCATTGAGAGTAGGGGAGATTCAAACTAGAGGACATGATTTGAGAGTTAGGGGGCAGAAGTTTAAGGGAAACACAAGGGGGTATTTCTTTACTCAGAGAGTGATAGCTGTGTGGAATGAGCTTCCTGTAGAAGTAGTAGAGGCCAGTTCAGTTGTGTCATTTAAGGTAAAATTGGATAGGTATATGGACAGGAAAGGAGTGGAGGGTTATGGGCTGAGTGCGGGTAGGTGGGACTAGGTGAGATTAAGGGTTCGGCACAGACTAGGAGGGCCCAGATGGCCTGTTTCTGTGCTGTGATTGTTATATGGTTATATGTATGCTCAACATACAGGACAAAAGCCTCAATAATCATTCAAAAGAATCTTCAATTTTTTCCCTCTTTTCTACACACACAAAATGAGAAGTATAGATCTAAATTCTGAATCAGATTTGATATTCAATTTTATGTGTTTTGTATCTTCATAAGCCTTTGAACCTTACTTGCTTTGCTTGGAGCCGTAAACATATATAATTTCCTTTGTTACGTACACCACCTCAAATCTACCATTTCTCTCATTCTGATCTTGAAAACTTTCATTTCAGCCCTAAGCAAAGTATCTTCTATTAATAGGGGCAAATGCTTGGATATTATTCTTCCCTCTATTACCATCTTCAATACTCACCTTTTTTCATTATGTCTTAATTCATGGTTCTAATATCTAATTTCTTTGCCTGAAGCCCTTCATTTTGGTCTTGCTATGTTTTTGTGAAGTGTCTTGCAGCAGTTCACCATATTAAAAAATGCCGTATAGAACCAAATTGTTGCTAAGTTGTTTTAGAGCTTCAAGCAAGGAGCGACGATTAATAGAGTATATTCTCTGGTACACACATTACAGTTGTGATATACAGTATCAGTTTGTAAATACAAAAGCAGAGCAAATCCCTAAAAGATTCGTATCATTGGAATAGTTGCCTGTTATACTTAATATTCCCAGAGTATTAATTTGGAATCTTTAATACAGTTCAAATATATTTTAATATAAGAATGTAAGAAATAGAAACTTTTCATTCCTGCTCCATCATTCAATAACCATATGGCAAAACTTTTACCTCAGCTCTCCTTCTCTTTGCACTAATCCTTTCCTTAAAACCTATAAATCTATTTAATCTCCATCTTCCATAAACTGCACAAGCCTCTACAGACTTGGCTAGTCACAACCTGAACATCCATTTATTCCAGCCAGTTACTTCTGTTCATTAACCAAGCCACCCTGAGATGACAGTGCATTACCCTTAAAGCTGGGTTCTCTAATTTTGGTTAATAATTGCAAAACTTTCTCAAAGTTTAAATACACAGGTCCCTACGCACATTTATTCTGACAAGTAAAATCTTAAAAAATTCTAACAGATTTGCCGAAGTTGATTTCACATTCATAAATCTATATTGATTCTACCCAATCCTATATCTTCTTCCTAAAATGCCTATTATTCTCTCCTTAATGATAGGGTATCAGTATTTCTCCTACTATGATATCAAGATAAGTAGTCCATGGTTCCAAGGATCAAGTCAGGGCATCGAGTTTAGGAGTAGGGACATTATGTTGCAGTTATATATGTCATTGGTGAAGCCACAACTGGAGTGTTGTGTACAGTTTTGGTCACCCCATTGTAGGAAGGAGATTGTTAAGCTGTGGAGAATGCAGAAGAGATTGGGGATCTGACTGAAAGAGAAAGGTTGATCATGCTTGATCTTTATCCCCTGAGTGCAGGATACTGAGGGGGTGACTTCATAAACGTTGATAAAATCATGTATGGTGTGGATAAGGTGGATGGTCATAGTCTTTTCTCCAGGGTTGGAGAGTTCAACTTAGAGGGCACAGATTTAAGATAAGAGGAGAGAGATTTAAACAAGACAAGAGGGACAACTTCTTTATGCAGAGGGCAATGGTAAGAGCTGCTAGGAACAGTTGCAGCACTTGGAGGCATTTGGATAGTTATATGGAGGGGAGGTGCCTGGAGAATTATGGGCCAAATGTGGCCATTTGGAACTAGCAGGGAAGATACTGTGTTTAACATGGACCAACTAAGCAAAAGGGCCCATTTCCTTGTTGTAATAATCTACAACTTCATGATTCTCCAGCCAGAAACAACATCCTGTCTTCTCCATTGTCAGTTTTTCTCAAAACCTACCACATCTCAATGAGATTCCTTTTATTCTTATAAAACTGACATGAAGGTAGCTCAATCTTCATCAGTTGTTCATCACAGAGCAACCTCAGCATTCAATAATCAAACTAATGAATCTACACAGCACCAATTCCAAAACAGGTGTATCTATCTTTCACTACACAGAGTAAACATTTACACTGAACTTCAAAAATCTGAGTAAAATCTCCACACAACTTCTTTCATACTCCAATCACCTTGTTGTAAATGAATGACTTCTCCATGTGGATCATCTTTGTGTGATTCATAATTCAATTGGAGAATTTCCTAATGTACCAGCAGGTAGATATAGTAACAAATTACTATGATCTTTTACCCTTTAGGAATTCAATCTCTTTCTGTGCTTTTACACTCTCATGATTCATCATTTATGTAAGGATTCATAGAGGATAAAATTCACAGATGGGTCTTTTGAAATGTTGGCTTGGCACCAAGTGGAATCAGGCAAATTTTCAGATTGAGCTTTGTAGTTAATGTTAGTGATGATTATGTCAAAATTGAGACTCATCTAAAACTTCAGCATGCAAAAGGATTTTATAAATTTCTATCAGCCTTGAAAACATTTTGGATTTTATATTATTCAATGTCTGTTTTTTTTTTGGGAAATTCACAAAAATTCTTGTTTTTGTGTGAGGTGAAGTTGGGGGAGGGAAAACAGTAATCATAGTTCAATGACTTTCCAATAGTAATCTGAAGTCCTGATGAAATCTCATTGATTTGAAAGATTTCTCTCTGTGCAGATGCTACCTGATCTGCTGAATATTTCTAACTTTTTCCATTTTATTTCGGATTTCCAGAATCTGAAGACATTTACGGTAAAACAAATGGAACTGTCTTTGTAAAGTTGGCTGTTTGGATATCTCAGGTGAGTTAATCAATTACCTTATGCCCAAATCCTGAGAAGAAGAATTCAGATTTGCAACATTTTCCCAATACACACAAACCTGATGCAAAATGTATTATCAAAGTAGGTCTTAACAAAAAGGGTATCATCTATAGCATATGGAAACTGTACTGCCATTAAAATATGTTATATCTGATCCAGGAACTAACTTTGCTGACCTGATTTTACCCTAACCCTGTTGCAAGGGAAGGACTGGGGACAAATCCAAGTGCAGGACACGGGCATGGAGACAGGGTCAATAGGTGCTAGCACAGTCACAAACGTAAAACAGATAACCAGGGGAGTCTTGACTCGAAGACAAGGTTTTCGTAGAATCTCTAGAGAATGGAGCAGAGCTTAGAGATAACAGTCCTAAGGGATCAGGAAACAAGGCTAACATGCACTCGAATCAACCAACGAACTGGCGACCCGTGGCTGTGATGCCAGAGCTCTTATCCTCTATTCTCTGACGGGAACCAGGTGTACTGTAATTAATTGAACTAGCAGCAATTGGGAATCAGACGACGGGAATTAAGGCACAATCAAGGAGATAGGAGCGAGATAGGGAATAGCCAGGCGGGACGATGATAGTACCTCCCCCCCCCCCACAGGATTATCCAGGTGATCCTCCAGGCTTGTCCAGATGGTCCCGATGGAAGTCACGGATGAGGGAGAGGTCCAGCATGAAGGAGTGGGGAATCCAGGAACGGTCCTCTGGGCCATATCCTTTTGACCAGATATTGGAGGCCCCTGCCCCGACAACGCACCTCCAGTAACCGCCGGACGGTGTACACCGGGTGGTTGTCGATGATTCAGGCGGGTGGAGGGGGTTCGTTTGGAGGGCACAAAGGCTGACGGAAACTGGTTTTAATTGGGAAATGTGAAATGTAGGGTGGATATGCATAGACTTGGGTAGTTTAAGTGAAACTGCTGTGGGGTTAATGATACTTTCAACCTCAAAAGGTCCCAGGAAGCGACGGGTGAGCTTCCTGGGCTCATTTTTGAGAGGAATGCCTTTGGATGAGAGCCACATCTTCTGCCCAGGTCGATACTCAGGTGCCAGAGTCCGACGTTGATGGGCAGTCCTCTGATTGAGGTCTGCTGAACAGGGCAGGGCTGTGCGTATCTCTTCCCAGACCTTGCAGCACCGGCTGATATAGGCCTGAACAGACGGCATCGCAATCTTCTCTTCTTGTGCAGGAAACAGCAGGGGTTGGTACCCCAGAGAGCATCCTTAAAGAGATCTTCCAGTGGCGGTACAGACCAGAGAGTTGTGGGCGCACTCTACCCATGCAAGGTGGTCCCTCCAGGTAGACAGGTGGTTGGCTGTTATGCAACGTAGCGCTGCCTCTAAATCCTGGTTGACTCTTTCTGTTTGCCCATTCGTCTGTGGATGGAGGCCAGATGACAGGCTAACAGAGGCACCCAGGGCTTGACAAAAGGACTTCCAGACTTGTGAAATGAATTGGGGACCCTGATCGGAGATGATATCTGCAGGAATTCCGTGGAGGTGGAAGACGTGGCAGACGAGAAGGTCTGCGATCTCCTGAGCAGAAGGGAGTTTAGGGAGGGCTGCAAAGTGCACAGCATTGGAGAAAAGGTCCACCACGGTGAGTGCGGTGGTGTTTCCATGTGAAGGGGGTAGTCTCGTGATGAAATCTAGGGTTATGTGCGAGCAAGGATGACTAGGGACAGGTAGGGGACATCCAGCAGGTGGCTGGTGGGAGGCTTTTCTGCAGGCACAGATGGAACATACAGAGACATAGGAACGGGTACCTGCCTCCATGAAAGGCCACCAAAAGTGTCTTTTCAGGAGGGACAGTGTCAGACAGAAAGACATACTTTACTAATCCCGAGGGAAACTGGGTTTCATTACAGTTGCACCAACCAAGAATAGTGCAGAAATATAGCAATGTAAAACCATAAATAATTAAATAATAATAAGTTAATCATGCCAAGTGGAAATAAGTCCAGGACCAGCCTATTGGCTCAGGGTGTCTGACACTCTGAGGGAGGAGTTGTAAAGTTTGATGGCCACAGACAGGAATGACTTCCTATGATGCTCAGTGTTACATCTCGGTGGAATGAGTCTCTGGCTGAATACACTCCTGTGCCTAACCAGTACATTATGGAGCGGATGGGAGTCATTGCCAAAGATGGCATGCAACTTGGACGGCATCCTCTTTTCAGACACCACCGTCAGAGAGTCCAGTTCCACCACAACATCACTGGCCTCACAAATGAGTTTGTTGATTCTGTTGGTGTCTGCTACCCTCAAACTGCTGCCCCAGCACACAACAGCAAACATGATAGCACTGGCCACCACAGCCTCGTAGAACATCCTCAGCATCGTCCGGCAGATGTTAAAGGACCTCATTCTCCTCAGGAAACAGAGATGGCTCTGACCCTTCTTGTAGACAGCCTCAGTGTTCTTTGACCAGTCCAGTTTATTGTCAATTCGTATCCCCAGGTATTTGTAATCCTCCACCATGTCCACACTGACCCCTCGTCCGATCACTCCCAGGGTGGCAGGCGAACCGAGATGTATGCCCCCACTAGAGAACCAAGACCTGATGGAATCGGGCACGAAAAGGCGATTGGCAGGTCTGTTGCCGGGGTCAGGGTCATCACGTTGGGCCTCTTTTACTATGGACTCTATTTCCCAGCTGAGGGCTGCCACCATACAGGATGGTGGGAGTATAGTCTCCGGGCTGGAAGTGCCCTCCTTGGAATAGTATGGGTGAGAGAGCGCATCAAGTTTCCCGTTCTCAGACCCTGGACAGTAGCTGAGAGTAGACTCGAATCAGCCAAAAAATAATGCCCAATGGCGGGAGTGCAAGTATTTGGCGGTCTGGATATATCCAAGATTCTTATGATCGGTCCAGACGATAAACGGGTGTTCTGCCCCCTCCGGCCAGTACTCCATTCCTCCAACACTAGCTTGACCTCCAGTGCCTCCCGGTTCCCCATGTCATAATTTCGTTCAGCGGGGGACAGCAAAATGCAAGAAAAGAAGGAATTAAGCTTCTGGTCAGAATTTGAACGTTGGGACAGAACTGCTCCCACCCCAGAGTCAGAGGCATCGACCTCCACAATGAATTGACGGAGGGGTCCGGTTGGACCAGGATGGGAGCAGACATGAAATGCCTCTTCAATTCAGTGAATGCCGAGTTGGCCTCAAAGTCCCAAAGAAAGGTGTTGTAGGGGAGGTAAGTTGGGTAAGGGTAAGTTGACACCACCCAACTGTAATCCCTGATAAAATGGCAATAGAAGTTCGTATACCTGAGAAAACGCTGAAGTTGCTTGCGGGTCAGGGGTCTGGGCCATTCCGCTACTGCCCGGATCTTCTCAGGATCTGCTCTCACTTGCCCACTCTCAATGATATAGCCCAAGAAGCTGACTGAGGGGGCGTGGAATTCACACTTCTCTACCTTCACGAATAACTTGTTTTCCCATAGTCTTCGTAGGACTTGACAGACATGATGAATGTGTTTCTGGAGGTTGCTGGAGAATATTAAGATGTCATCAAGGTAGACAAACACAAAACAGTTAATAAAGTCTCTCAGCACATCATTAATCAGGGCTTGAAAAACAGCGGGGGCATTGGTGAGGCCAAACAGCATAAGCAGGTATTTAAAGTGATCTAGTGGGGTATTAAATGCCATCTTCCACTCACCTCCCTCCCCAATTCTGACTCGGTGGTAAGCGCTTCGAAAGTACAACGTTGAGAAGATGGAGGCTCCATGAAGTGGTTCAAACACTGAGTTTATGAGGAGCAGTTTTTAACAGTTATGTTGTTAAGGCCTCAGTAATCAATACAGGGACATAGCAACCCATCCTTTTTCTCCACAAAGAAGAACCTTGCACCCACCGGGAAGGAGAAGGGTTGAATAACGTTCGCCACGAGGGACTCACTGATGTATTTCTCCATGGCTTCTCTCTCAGGTCAGGACAAGTTATACAGGTGACTGGTGGGTAAAGAGGCCCCAGGGAGAAGGTCAATTGTGCAATCGCATAGGTGGTGTGGAGGCAGGAAAAGAGCCCGTTGTTTGCTGAATACCTGTCCCAGGTCATGATATTCTGGTGGAACTCTGGACAAGTCGAGGGGTTCCAGGACAGGTGAGGTCTCAATAGCCTCCCTAGGGGACAGAGCCAATAGCAGATAGGTGGCATGGCAAAATGGACTCTAGATGACTATCCTCCCAGTGGACCAGTGGATGTGGGGATTGTGGTGGTTCAACCAGGGCTATCCTAGAACTATAGGGGCTTGAGGAGAATGGATTAGACTAAATTGTACCTGCTCTTGATGTTTCCAGACAGAATCGAGGTCAGAGGTGGTGTACAGTGGGTAACCCGAGCCAGAAGTCTTCGGTCCAGCGCCCGGGCCTCCAGAGGGGTACTTAATGGTTCCTGGGGAATTCCGGCCTGGGAGGCTATGTCCTTTTCCAACAGATCTCCCTTGGCACTGGAGTCCACCAAGGAGGATAGAGGCAGAGACTTTTGGTGGTAGTTCACAGTAGTTTGGATCTGCATCCAGGTCTGGGGGACTGAAGGGAGTGTTGTCGGACTCACCAGAACGGTCGGAGCAGGAGCTCTGTGAGGAGCGGAAGGGAGAGAGAGGTTAGGGCTGGTTGAAGATAATAAAACAGGCCGGGGGGGGGGGGGGGGTGACCCAAGGAGTTGGGCGACCAGTTTTCTCTCTCTGATACTCTCGAAGTCGGTTATCTAAACTGGTGTCTAGTGAGACCAAAGAGTCCAAGCTGTTAGCGTCATCCCTCGACACCAATTCGTCTTTTATCTTGTCACAGAGACCCTGTTGAAATACCTCCTGTAGCGCCTTGTCATTCCACCCTGAGGCGGCCGCTAACGTTTGCAACTCTATGGAGTATTCGGCTACACTTCATGAGCCCTGATGGAAAGTCAGTAAGCACTTAGTGGCATCCTTACCCCAAAAGGAATGTTCAAAGATCTTTCTCATTTCGGAAACGAAGGTGGAGAAAGAAGAACAGGTCTCTGTCTGGCTGTCCCAGATCACGGTGGCCCATGCTAAGGCATCCCCTCACAATAACCCCAAGATGTACGCTATCTTCGATCTGTCGGTGGTGTACGTACATGGCTGCTGCTCAAAAACCAAGGAGCATTGCAGTAAGAAAGTCCGGCATTTCTCTAGGTTCCCAGCATAGGGTTCTGGTCTGGGTACATGCAGATCTCTTGGTGTTTTCATCACAGGCAGTGTGAGTTGTTCAGACTGGGTTCTTGGAAGGGACAAAGTAAAGAGAGCAGATATCCGGTCAACCTGCTCAGTGACCTTCTTTACATTCTCCGACAGAGCATGGTTTTCCATGACCTCTCTGAACAGTTGATCATGGAAGCCCGGTAGGGAGCCCTGGCTGGGGAGGGCCTGTTGTAGGAGGTTCTTGTCTGCTGGGTTCACTCTTAGCCAGTTCATTCTGTTGCAAGGGAGGGACTGGGGACGAACCCAAGTGCAGGACACAGGCACGGACACAGGGTCGAGAGATGCTAGCACAGTCACAAACGTGGAAGTGATAACCAGGGGAGTCTAGACTCGAAACGAGGTTTTCGTAGAATCTCTACAGAATGGAGCTGAGCTTAGAACTAACAGTCCTAAGGGATCAGGAAACAAGGTTAACACTCACTGGAATTGACAAACGAACTGGCGACCCGTGGCTGTGACGCCAGAGTTCTTATCCTCTATTCCCTGATGGGAACCAGGTGTGCTGTAATTAATTGAACTAGCAGCAATTGGGGAATCAGATGATGGGAATTAAGGCACAATCAAGGAGATAGGAGCGAGATAGGGAATAGCCAGGCAGGACCATGACAAATCCTTTACATTAGACTACAAGATCTAGAAACATTGGAGCAGAATTAGACCATTCAACCCATTGAGTCTGCTTCAGCATTCCAGCAGAGCTGATTTATTATCCACCTCTACCCCATTCTTCTGCCTCCTCACTAGTAACCTTTTACACTCCAGTTAATCTAGGACCTATCTACATCTGCCTTAAATAAACCAAGACTTGGCCTGCACAGCCATTTGTGGGAATAAATTCCATAGATTCACCACCTCTGGTGAAAGAAATTTTCTTCATCTCTGTTTTAAATTAACTTCGCTCATTTCTGAGACTGTGCCCTTGGATCCCGCAGCCGCCATTATAGAAAACATCCTCTCCACATCTACTTTATCCAGACCTTCAAATATTTGATTGGTTGCAATGAGATTCTTCCTCATTCTTCTAAACTCCAGCGAGTATAGGCCCAAAGTGATCAAATGAGCTATATAATATGTTAACCTTTTCATTCCCATGAACTTCTACTGGACCCTCTTCAATGTCAGCACATCTTTTCCCAGATAATGTATCCAAACTTGCTCACAATACTCCAGGTACATATGACCAATACCTTTTAAATCGTCAGCATTACATCTTTCTTTTTACATTCTAGTTCTCTTGAAATGAATGCTAACATTGTACTTGCCTTTCTTACAAGCGACTCAACTTGCAAGTTAACCTTTAGGAAATTCTGCATGAGGACTCCCAAGACCCTCTGTACCTCTGATTTTTGAAATTCTATGCTTAATAAAATCCTAACATTCACAGATTTTAACTTAGTATTTGGTCAATTGTCAATATCAATTATTACTTGTGGCAATGAGTTCTAAAGTTATGCTTTGCACGTAGAAATAATTCTTCAGTTTTGCCTAACTTTCAATTATGAGGTTATGCCTAGAAGTAAGGATGTTACAACCTGTGCAGGTAGTTAAGGTCTGAAAAGCGTCCACAGAGCTATGCTGTCAATCAACATGCAGGATGACTTTTAAGTCGGTGTTGAAGTTTAAAACACCATGCTTCAGCTAAAGACTCTTTTAGCCTGACATGCATTAAGCTCTATGAAGCACTCTTTCTCCAAACATTACCAAGGGCATTCAAAGAGCTTTGTTGCTGCTTGATTTATAAAGACTATTCTTAGATATACTGTTAGTGCTTTCCATGTTAGTTTAAAAAGCCTGCTCTCCTGCATCCTACACACGAGTGACCCTGGCTCAGCTCCAGTGAGAAATGCCAGTGGTTCAGATTGTAAACTATAGTTACGTTGAAAGGTAGGAATGAGCCACTATTCATTGCTGTTGACCACAGTATTCTCTGAAAGGAAAATTAAGTTTTGGAGGAAGTGTCCTTATTCTACCATTTTCTAAATTAATCAGTCAATGACATATCTGTGCTGAAATTTCAGTCCTCTACCAAACATGGCCCAAATGATCTGAAGCGACACTGGCTATTCATGTTGGGTTCCATAACACATATTAACCTTCATTTTAGCATTCTCAGCAAGAGGAGAAGTTTCCTGCCTTAGTAATGGAACAGCAAGAGTGGAACATTGTGATGTTTGTGCTCTGAGCTTCTCTGAACTAATCTATATATTCCATCCTCCACAACTTGCTGTAATTTCATTGATTATGTTATTGTAAAAGGTTAAGTTTTAGAGATCATAATAGCTTATATATTCAGTGTTTGCACCCTCATTTGAATGCAGCATACTGCATCTGTCCTGCAAGGAGAAATCTTCTTCAGTACTGTCACAGTTTCTGTTAATTATTAACATTTTGTGGCATCATAAAAACATTGTATGCAGAGAGCAAATGACACATTTAAATGAAATAACTTATATTTTGCATAGAATTTTTTTTGATTGATCTCATTTGATATCACCAGCATAAAGCAGGGGCTTGACACACCTTAAGCGATAAGCTTAATACAGTTATATTCAGCATGAGCCACATAACCTGCAAAGTCAAAGCTTCTCACATTTGCTATTAAGAAGCATTTACTGAGGCAATGATAATTTGAGAGGTATTTGTATGCCATGTTAGTAATGAACTTCAGTAGACTCTGGTTGCAGGCAAGATCCCGAATAGCATTGCAGATGACACATGAGCTGAGAATCTGCAGTCAACAAACAGCAGAATGTAGCAGCAGTGAGCTGACTAGATCCATTTACACGACTTTGTAGCTAGAATAGGAAATTGTTGTTGATTGGGGAAGGGTCGATCTAACTAAGAATTTAAAAAAAAATTGGTGACGTAGAAATCAATGTGCATGTAAAAATAAGTTGGAATGGAATACAATTTCAATTATTTTACACCACTCCTGAATTCTGGTTACAATGGTGAATGTGCCAGTTAGTTGTACGACATCTATGGCAAATGCATGAAAAATGATGTCATACCCTGTGATACCCAAATTTCAACATAGCTCAGGAAATTAGATCATGTCCTGAGAATTACCTGCTGCTGGACACGTTCAGAGCGAGCATTATTTTAATAATATTGCTCCCTTTGAAATTCCCAGCTTGGGTCTGTATTTTGACTTGGATGTATTTCCTGACTTATCAGTTCTAAGGCTTGAAATTTTACTTGGAAAGGTCTCCGTTTTTTATCAGAAACATGAGAAATTCTACAAATGCTGGAAATCCAAAGCAACACACACAAAATGCTGGAGGAACTCAGCAGCACAGGCAGCAGCAATGGAAATAATAAACAGTCGACATTTCGGGAGGAGACCCTTCCTGTGGATTGGAAAGGAAGAGAGAAGGTGCTGGAATAAAAAGATGAGAGGAGGGGAAGGAGCAAGCAGAACAAATGCTACATCTGCCCCTACACTTCCTCCCTCACTGTCATTCAGGGCGCCAAACAGTCCTTCCACGTGAGGCAACACTTCACTTGTGAGTCTGTTGGGGTCATCTATTGTATCGGCCAGCTGCTGATGCAATGGCATCAGCGCCAGACTCCAGAGCGAAGGCTCCCGAGTTCAAATCCAAGTCAGGCCACCCCCAAGCACGCTTTCCATCCATGCTGGGTTGAGCGTCGAGCTAGACACTCGAACTCGTAAAAAAAAGGGTCAAGTCAGGAACATTCATATCCAATTAATCCGAAAGGAGACCAATCCTGACACCACACGCCAGACTAGAATGGCTGACTGTCTGGTGTGACATGACAAAAAATAAATCTATTGTATCCAGTGCTTCCGGTATGGCCTACTGTATATTAGTGAGGCCCGACATAGATTGGGAGACTGCTTCGCCTAGCACCTACACTCCATCTGTGAGAAAAAGCGGGATGTCCCAGTGGCCACCCATTTTAATTCCACTTGCCATTCCCATTTTGACATGTCAGTCCATAGTCTCAGGTTGGAGGAGCAACATCTTATATTCCATCTGGGTAGGATCCAACTTGATGGTATAAACATCAATTTCTTGAACTTCTAGTAATGCCCCCCCACCCTTCACCATTCCCCATTCCCATTTCCCTCTCTCACCTTATCTCCATACCAACCCCATCACCTCCATATGCTGGTCCTCCCACTTTTCTTTGTCCCCCAGAAATCGATCAGGGTCCTCCCAAACCAGAAACTCTGGATCAATAACTCCGTGTGAGCAGCACTTACAACGTGACAGCGAGATAACATCGCTGGCAAGCAACTAGAGCTCAAGAAAAGCAGCAATGATCTGCGCAAAGCTATCAAGGTTGCAAAACAACAATATAGGGACAAGATTGAGTCAAAAATTCACAATGAATAGCACATATGACTTGTGGCGAGGGCTGCATACCACTGCAGACTTCAAAGCCAGACGTAGTGGTGCCGCCGACATCATGGCCTCTCTCCCAGATGAGCTCAATCGATTTTATGTTCTGTTCGATGTTGCTAACCCTCAGCTTTGGAGGAAAGACACCGCTACAAACTGCGACCTGGTCAACTCAGAGGCTCAGGTACGCAGATGTTTCCAATGAGTGGACAGTCACAAGGTTGCGGGACCAGAGGGCATCCCAGGACGAGTACTCAGAATATGCACAGCACAATTGGCAGGTGTGTTCACTGACATTTTTAATCTCTCCCTCTCCTGCTTCAAATTATCCACAATTGTTCCTCTACCGAAAATGACCAAGGTAACATGCCTGAACAACTGACACCCTGTCGCACTTACATCAATAATAAGCAAATGCTTTGAGAGGCTGGTCAAGGATTACATCTGCTGCTTGCTAGCACCCAAACTGGACCCCCTACAATTTGCCTACCGACACAACCGATTGACAGATGACACAATAGCCTCAGCACTACACACCGTCCTTGCACACCTGGAGAGGAGAGATGCTTATGAGAGAATACTGTTCTTGGACTACAGTTCAGCATTCAACATCATAGTTCCATCCAGGCTCGACAAGAAGCTCAGAGACCTCGGCCTTGACCTGCCTTGTGCAGCTGGATCCTGGACTTCCTGTCAGATTGCCTGCAGGTTTTAAGAGTGGGCACCCACACTTCCAAACCTCTGAATCTCAATGCAGAAGCCCCTCAGGGTTGCGTACTGAGTCCCCTCCTTTACTCCCTATATACCCATGACTATCGCCACCCAGAGCTCCAACCTGCTAATTAAATTTACCGACAACACTACATTGATTGGCTTTATCTCAAACAATAACGAAGCAGCCTATAGGGAAGAATTCATCACCCTGACACCCTCAATGTTGCAAAAACAGAGGAACTGGTCGTGGATTACAGGAGAAATGGAGACAGGCTAACCCCTATTGACATCAATGGATCTGTTTTTAAAAGGGTGAACAGCTTTAAGTTCCTCGTCATCCACATCACTGAGGACCTCACGTGGTCTGTACACACCAGATGTGTAGTGGAAAAGGCACAACAGCACTTCTTTCACCTCAGACAGTTGAGGAAGTTTGGTATGGACCCCCATATCCTAAGAACTTTCTACAGGGGCACAATTGAGAGCATCCTTACTGGCTGTTTCACTGCCTGGTATGGAAACTGTACCTCCCTCAATCCCAGGATTCTGCAGAGAGTGGTGCGGACAGCCCAGCACATCTGTAGTTGTGAGCTTTCCATGATTCAGGACATTTACAAGGACAGGTGTGTAAAAAGGGCCGGTAGGATCATTAGGGACCCAAGTCACACCAACCACAATCTATTCCAGCTGCAACCATCTGGGAAACGATACCACAGCGTAAAAGCCAGGACCAACAGGCTCCGGGACAGCTTCTTCCACCAGGCCATCAGACTAAAGAATTCACGCTAATTTGAGTGTACTCTATATTACACTGACTGTTCTATTTATTATAAATTACTATGATTGCACATTGCACATTCAGATGGAAACATAATGTAAAGATTTTCACTCTTCATTTATGTGAAGGATGTAAGGAATAGTCAATTCAATTCTGTCCTCTCCTATCAGATTATCCCCTACTCACCTTCATGAATCAACTTCCCAGCTCTTTACTTCACTCCTCCCCCTTCCAGTTTCACATATCTCCTTCTGTTTCTTCCTCCCTTCACCCAACCTTCTTATTCTGACTCCTCATCTTTTTTTTATCCAGTCCTAATGAAGGGTCTCGGCCCAAAATGTCAACTGTACTCTTCTCCATAGATGCTGCCTGGCCTGCTGAGTTCCTCCTGCATTTTGTGTGTGTTGTTGGGAGGGGAAGCAGGATAGCTACAGGTGACAGGTGAAGTCAGGTGGGTAGGAAAGATAACGAGCTGGAGAGGAAGGAATGTGATAGGAGAGGAGAGGAGAAAGGGAAGGAGGATTGGAGCTGGGAGAGGCGATAGGCAGGTGGAAGAGGTAAAAAGCCAAAGTGGGGAATGGAAGAAGAGAGGAGGGGAAGGGAAATATTCTTTTTAACTAGTAGGAGAAATTGATATCCATGCCTTCAGGTTGGAGGCTACTCAGTCGGAATACAAGGTGTTGCTCCCTCACCCTGAGGGTGGCTTCATTGTAGTACAACAGGAGGCCATGGACAGACATGTTGAAACAAGAATGGGAATCAGAATTAAAACTTTTGACCACCAGGAATTTCTGCTTGTGGTGGATGGAGTGGAGGTGCTCATCAAAGTGGTTCCCAATTCAAAGGTTCAAAGGTTAATTTATTATCAAAGTGTTACAACTCTGAAATTCTTCTTCTCCGAGTAGCAATGAAACAACGAAAGAAAAGATAGACAGCACGATTGTCAACCCCAAAATCCCCCCTCCCCACACAAAAGCCAACAAAAACAGAACAGATACTTCAACCCCCAAACAACAAGAAAGATTCAGTGATTTTCTAAACACAAAATAGAAAAGAACTGTAAGACCAAAAAAAGTCGATTTATGATGGATCTGACCAGCGCAGAGGAGGCCAGATCAGGAGCGCTGGATACAATACACGACTCGAGCAGATTCGCCTCATCTGGAAGGAAGTGTAAAGGAAAGATCTTGGACAAACGTCTCATCTGGCCCGTGGTTTCATTCTAGTGAAGCCGAATTTGTTGAGCCTGCATAGAAAGTAAGTCCAGTTACGTACAGTTAATTGTTTTGGTGTTTTTACTTGACTGAAATAATTTTAGTTATCTTACGTGTTATAAGGAAGCTTACACAAATCAGAAAAACTTTCCTCCACATATGCAGATTTTTAATGTTTTAAATACATTCAATGCCAGAGATATTTAAAAGTCTTTCAATACCAAGTGACACAGGTATCCAACTGTTGAGTGCTTGCTGCTACTCGGAGTCCCCTCCACTAAACAAAAGGTAAGATTACCCAATACTCTGCATCCAAATCTGGACCCATTCGTAGAGTCTGATGTGAAGGCATCTCAGCCTTTGGGAGCCAGGCCCAGGATGATTCAGCCCGCTATGTCTGAGTGAAAACTAACGTTCTTCAACAGGGAAGAGCAATATGTCATCCTGCCATTCTCCCTCAACCGACAATCATCACCAAATGATTAGTTTTGATTTGTTTTTTTTCCCAGGGTGCATTACACAGACTGATTGCCCTATGGGTCTATACATCACATCATTTGAGAATTAATCAACTGGTTAAAAAGTATTTTTGAACTATTGATAGCATGATAAAGTGTTAACTTATATAATCTTTCTTAAAAGGACCGAGCACATATTGTAGCTGAACCATTGCAGTTTGTTTAAAATGCGGTCAATCGATTTGCTAAGTGCTCTTAGCAATATTGATTTTACGTTTTCAGCTAAATTTTGAGTTGTCTAATTCTTTCAAGATGAATTCTTTTATATTCATCTGAATTTTAAAAACAATAACTTGACTTACAAATGTAACATTGTAAAATGTTATTTTAGCTGCTTTTTAGTTTCAAAAGTAACATTTAGATAATATTAAGTATTGTTGATTGGTTCTTAATCTTAAAGAAAAATATTAGAAAGCATTTGATTGGATATAACCCCATAAATAGTATTACTAATATCGGAAATTTGAACTCTGACTTTAAATCAAATCTGTGTCAAAGCAGAAGAGAAATCTGTATGTGTTAATCGCAGATATAAATTCAAAGTCATGTCTATTGCCGTTTGCACATGTACATGTATGCTCAGGTGCAATGAAAAACAGACTTGCAGCAGTATTACAGGCTCACCACATCATATAAGCTGCAATCACAAGAAAAATGTAAACATAAACATAAATTATACCCAATTGTTACAAGAAAGAACTCAATTTGAACAAAAAATGTTGTTAAGCTGAAGTCTTAAGAGTTTTGCCAGTTGGTTCAAGAACCAGATGATTGAAGGGAAGTACCTGTACTTGAACCTGCTGGTGTAGCACTTCAGCGTCTGTGCCTCCGGCCTGATGGTAGCTGCAAAAAGATGCATGGCCAAGAGTGTGGGGAACTTTGATGATAGAAGTTGCCTCCTGAATACCAGATACAGTATTACCAATGGTAGGGAGGGGTATGCCATGATGCACTGGGAAGAGTTCATTACATCCTACAGCTTCTTACATTCAAACTGCCAGAGCAGTCTATGATGGCACCAGTCTGAATACCTTCAACAGTACATCTGTAGAAGTTTGTCAGAGTGCTCAGTAACCAACCTAGTTTGAGCCTTTGACTTCAGCTTGATTAGATCGTTGTTTCCAGTCTGGGCTATGACAGGATAGCCGTCTTGATGCACCATCAATAACTCTCGGAGACTGGAAGTGAACGATAGGCTTTTATTAAGATCAAAAGAGAGCACGACATGTCGAAGACTGAGGGAGGAGCAGTGCCCCAATCGCCTTTATACAGGGGTCTGTGGGAGGAGCCATAGGAGTAGTCAGCAGGGGGCATGTCCAGACAGGTATACATAGTTTACCACAGGTCTGTGGGCTGATAATGTTATTTACCAGCCATTATAACTAAATAGAGTGAATGTCTGATGATCCACTATCTGACTATTTAAAAATCCCAGTGGCTTGGCAATGTACTCAACAGGAAGACTGCTGCCATGTTCTCTTCCACTTTCCAAAGATGAGGTTTATGCAATCTCTTCTCTATTCCCGTGCCACCAGTTCCCATGTTACCTTCCACTCTCCTGCAGAGCAGATTCTGCACACACTTCCATATCCAATGCTCTTGTTATTTATCTGACCTTGCTAACCACACCTTGAAAAGTACCTGCTTCTGCTTTGTACTCTCTTAAGAATGATTAGAGCATTACTTCCACTGCTCACTTTAAACTTGCTAGGTTCCCTGAAAAACGTATAACAAAAGCAAAAGAATTAACTTTGTGTTGGAGTAGTAATCCAATAGTCCAGAAAATCTGCCGGCATGGCACCACTAAAGTTTTGAGCATGCTGGATTAATAGAGTTCTACTGTAAATCTCTTGAGCAATGAAATGATCCCAAACTAGCTGCTGCTCTGGTAATGACGAGTCTACTTTCATAATCTCCACTTTTAATGGTACAGAAAGAGATTATGAACTTCCACATCAATCTCAAATATGCATTTTATCAAAGTCTGCGATTAATCAGATTGTTTGTGTACAACTCGAAGGATGCATGGAAATGGGCCCAAACCTTTGGTATTGTATCCATCTTGTGTAAGATGTACACATACATACATTACACATTACATACAAATGTGTAATGAAGCCACAGAAGATTTCTATCACCCAACATAATATGAATTCCAAAATGTTTTGCTAGTTCCATCCAGAAGAATACTTGGACTACTTGTAGGAAATAGGAAAATGTGTGTAAATCTGTCTTGTGCTGACTATTATTGATAAGAAGTAGCAACCAGCCATCAGGGATCTCCAATGCCCTTGAAATATGAACTGTTAATGAAGCCTGCAGATGCATGCTCAATACTTTGTAAATGTTCTTGCTATCTGTTTCGGGGACGCATTGGTAATCATTTTCCAATGTTCTATAGATTCAGGAACAGTTCCTGCTGATTGGAGGGTGGCTAATGTTGTCCCACTTTTCAAGAAAGGAGGGAGAGAGGGAATTATAGACCAGTTAGCCTGACGTCAGTGGCGGGAAAGATGCTGGAGTCAATTATAAAAGAAGAAATTATGACACATTTGCATAGTAGTAAAAGTATCAGTCTGAGTCAGCATGGATTTATGAAGGGAAAATCATGCTTGACTAATCTTCTGGAGTTTTTTGAGGATGTAACTATGAAAATGGACAAGGGAGAGCCAGTGGATGTAGTGTACCTGGATTTCCAGAAAGCTTTTGATGAAGTCCCACATAGGAGATTAGTGGGCAAAATTAGGGCACATAGTATTGGGGGCAGAGTACTGACATGGATTGAAAATTGGCTGGCTGACAGGAAACAAAGAGTAGCGATTAACGGGTCCCTTTCGGAATGGCAGGCTGTGACCAGTGGGGTACCCGCAAAGTTCAGTGCTGGGACCGCAGCTGTTTACAATATACATTAATGATTTAGATGAAGGGATTAAAAGTAACATTAGCAAATTTGCTGATGACACAAAGCTGGGTGGCAGTGTGATATGTCAGGAGGATGTTATGAGAATGCAGGGTGACTTGGACAGGTTGGGTGAGTGGGAAAATGTTTGGCAGATGCAGTTTAATGTGGATAAATGTGAGGTTATCCACTTTGGTGGCAAGAACAGGAAGGCAGATTACTATCTAAATGGAGTCAAGTTAGGAAAAGGGGAAATGCAACGAGATCTAGGTGTTCTTGTACATCAGTCAATGAAAGCAAGCATGCAGGTACAGCAGGCAGTGAAGAAAGCTAATGGCATGCTGGCCTTTATAACACGAGGAATTGAGTATAGGAGTAAAGAGGTCCTTCTGCAGCTGTACAGGGCCCTGGTGAGACCCCACCTGGAGTATTGTGTGCAGTTTTGGTCTCCAAATTTGAGGAAGGACATTCTTGCTATTGAGGGAGTGCAGCGTAGGTTCACAAGTTTAATTCCCAGAATGACGGGACTGTCATATGTTGAAAGATTGGAGCGACTGGGCTTGTATACACTGGAATTTAGAAGGATGAGAGGGGATCTGATTGAAACATATAAAATTATTAAGGGATTGGACATGCTGGAGGCAGGAAGCATGTTCCTGTTGATGGGTGAGTCCAGAACTTGAGGCCACAGTTTAAGAATAAGGGGTAGGCCATTTAGAACAGAGATGCAGAAAAACTTTTTCACCCAGAGAGTGGTGGATATGTGGAATGCTCTGCCCCAGAAGGCAGTGGAGGCCAAGTCTCTGGATGATTTCAAGAGAGAGTTAGATAGAGCTCTTATAGATAGCGGGGTCAAGGGATATGGGGAGAGGGCAGGAATGGGGTACTGATTGTGTATGATCAGCCATGATCACAGTGAATGGTGGTGCTGGCTAGAAGGGCCAAATGGCCCACTCCTGCACTTACTGTCTATTGTCTGGTTGCTTTCAACACAAAGCCCAATAATTGCAATCATTACGACCAAGGAAATCTTTACTGAATGGGATTGATTAATTTTTGGATTTATTTTCTTCAAAGAGGCAGACCTTTGTTTTAATGAATTACCGAGCATATCTATAAGTATAATGTATGTTTTTGTTTTCCTATTTGTTTTCTAAGCTTGCTCTGCAGTACTGGTGCATGGAACATTAAAAGGTTTGTTTCTGAACCTTTGCTGCTAAACAAAGATTCTGCAAGCTGCTTTCAACTGCTTCAGAAAGTTCTGATGATGCTTGGTGTCTGCCATGCAGCCTCAACTCTAGGGTTCACTACAACATCCATCCTTCACGATGCAGGCAGATTTAGAGAAGGGTCAGGAGCAGGAAAAGAGGAAATGGCAGGGAGACATTTCATGGTTGCATTAAAAGAGAAAGAAAATCAGCAAGTGTCCTTCTACCAAACTGCATTTCTCTCATGATAGCATCTTGGAAGAATTCAACAGAATTATTGCACTGGAATTGGAGCACATGGTGCTCCTTTTTATTGGCAAATCACCACTTGTTCCATTTGTGCATTATCTAATACACTTGTGTTGACATCCTGCTCTCCATGAAACTGAACTAGGAACTTCTAGATGCCTTTCTGACATTTTTCATAGTTAACTGTTAGTTAAACAAGGGGCACTGAAGAAAAGGGTCTTCACTGAGGTGTGTAACTGGTGAATTTTCAGTGGTTTTCTTTGATTTAACATGATTGTAGGGTCTCATTCTTATATAGTTAATGCTACAGTGCTCATACAAGCTACACCCTTATCCTTGTTATATGCGTGTGGATTCACAGTTATGCGAGAAGCACTGCTTTCCCGCCAATACAAGTCACGTGCACATGCCTCACAGTCTCACTGGTGGGACGAGAAGCACCGCTTTCCCGCTAATACAAGTCAGGAGCGCATGCCTCACAGTCTCATTCCCACCAGTCTCGTGTTGGTTTTGGCAAGGTGTGGATGTGCGAACTTGCGCTCTTAAACTTTTATTGGATTTACCTACGGTGCAGTGATTTTGTGCTTGAAATATTTAACTATGCCTCCTAAGCATCCGATGTCAAGTCCTGGGTCATCAG
The DNA here is from genome assembly GCF_030144855.1 of Hypanus sabinus. Lineage (NCBI taxonomy): Eukaryota > Metazoa > Chordata > Chondrichthyes > Myliobatiformes > Dasyatidae > Hypanus > Hypanus sabinus. Next base: position 60,945,638 of record NC_082719.1, on the reverse strand, counting down.
CCAAGCAGCTAAAAACCGCTCTAACACTTGAAAAAAAAGTTGGAAATTATAAACGGCGCAGCATCAGCTGAAGGTAACACAGCTCTGGGACGCTACTGCCGGGAACAGAATCTTGCCTTTAAAGTTCTTTTGTTGCTTGACAATGTGCCAGCCCATCCTAAACATTTGGACAGCATTCATCCTAATGGAACAGTGCATTTCCTGCCACCTAACACAACATCGCTGATTCAGCCACTCGACCAAGATGTGATCCATATTCAAGGCGTATATTTTTTATGGTGAACTATCTCTCAGATGCTACAAGCAATAGATGATTTTGAAAATCCCGGGAGTTTACCAACAGTGAGGGAATGGTGGAAGTCGGAACACTTGGCACAAATGGCGATGAACATGGACCCAAGTTGAGAATGGAGTCAGCGTTTCAGTCATTCCCTGCCGTCAACTCTTCTTCCCTACAAATTTATGCTGAAAAACAAAATGCTGCCAAGCAAACAACCCTCGCCACTTTCTTCAAACTGGTGTCATCTCCTGCTGCCAGCAGTTTTTCTGTGAGTCTTCCTTCACCCTTTGCTGTGCTTGATATGATCCCAACACCACAACAACCATTCATCTCCCAAAGCGAATGCACCTGTCACTGTTGATGAGTACTGTACACCCTACTATGTTAACTTTCAATGATTTATTATGTTGAATATTACCTTAAGTTGATGAAATATAATACAAATGTTGCCTTGTGGTACTGCTTTTGCGCTGTATTGGTACAAAAATGTGAATAAATTACAGAAAAAAGCATGTTTAGGAAGCCCTGTGGAATGTATCCCTATTTTCTCCATTTAAATAATTATTCACATTATGCATTTTCACATTATGCGTCGACTACGAGGAATGTATCCCCTGCAGACAATGAGGATAGGGTGTAAATTCCTTCTCAGTCCATTGCCATGCTTCACAGTAATGTGGGGCCATCCTTGTGAATTTTTAATGTTTGCATGTTAAAGCAATTAACCACACAAATTATAGGTACAAATCCATTTCCATAAAATCCTAAAAAACATAACTGTATTTCAGATGAATGGCAGAAATATAGAGTCATTGAGCATAGAATGAGGACCATTGGACTGATGAGACCACACCTACAATCAGACATCCATTTACACTAATCAAATAGTAATTCCATTTTATTCTCTTCACTTTCCCATTAATTCATCACTAGATTCAATACCTTGGATCTAGGGACAATTTACAGTGGACAATTTCTTGGACCTATCAATCTTCATGTCTTTGGGATGTAGGAGGAAACCTGTGGACTTGGAAGAAACCCAAGTGGTTTCAGGGAGAAAGTGTGAACACCACACAGGTTAAGACCAAGATGCATCAATAGAACTCATGAGAACAGAACTGTGCGTGCTCCATCACCATGTAATTTTTTTCATTATATAACATATTTGGAATTTTGTGTGACAACAGTGGTTTTAATACACATTTCTGCAGTTAGAGCAATGCTTCTTTTGTCATTATGTCCAACAGAGATCCCTTTGGATTAGTCTAATATCAATCCATTTTGTGTAGAATGCTCACAGCAATAAAGAAATATGAAAGAGCTGGATGAGGGAACTGTACTTACTGATTTCTAATCAATTTGACAGAATGCCTCCAGTCTGCATTTGTAATTCATCATATTCCTATTGATTACCAAAGCTGCTACTCAAACTTCCCTGTGGATCTTGACCCCTTAAATATTAACAATGTGACCTCTCCCTGTTTACTGCACAACAACAAAGGAGCTTCCAGTAGAAGCATGTGAACAAATTGATACTTTTTTTGCAGAATGTAACTCTTTGCCACGTAGCACAACGATATCCATCACAATAGAATAGTGGACAACATATGATGAAGTAATTGAGCCTTGCTTATTTGAGTGTAACCCAATATTAAGCATGTAAATCTCAACATGGAGTAAAGCTCATCACTTTTTTTTTTCACCTTCATTTTATGTCATTGATGAGACAAATCCAGGGAAAAGAATTCAGAAAATTAATTGATTAAATTTGGAAATATGAAGTGTGAACTTTACACTTTAACGAACAGAATTAATTGGATAACTTTTACATCGGAGAGGTTGAAGATTGTATTCCTCAAACAGTCTGACTTCTGAGTTAGTGATCCAGAGCCAAAGGTGAAACAGAAAGTAATAGAAATACTCACCAAATTAGGAGGTATCCTTAGACATATTTTCCAGTTTGATGAGAGATCATAGAGCCATACAGTACAGATAAGATCTTTAGCACGTGATGTCAAGCACCCATCTGTACATATCCCATTTTCCAACACATGGTCCATAGTAATTCAAACGCTTTTCCAGATACTTCTTAAATAATGCATTTTTCTGTATTCACCCATCCCTCATGCATTGCATCCTGATTCCAAACATCCACTGGATGACAGAAAACCTTTTTTCCCCTCTAAACTTTCTACCTTTCTGATTGTAGCCATATTGCTATGGAGAAGAGTTTAGTCCTATACCCCTCATAATTTTGCATACTTCCATCAGGTTCACCCCTCCCCAACACCCTCCACCCTCGGCCCCCTGGCCACAGGCTTTCTCAAATCACTCCATACTGGAAAACAAAACTATCCAGGTTCTCCTCATAAGTGAAACACATCCAACCCAGGCAATGACAAGAGCAAGGAAATCCTCTTGCATTGTACAGAGCCCTGGTGAGACCACACCTGGAGTATTGTGTACAGTTTTGGTCTCCAGGGTTAACAAAGGACATCCTGGCTGTAGAGGAAGTGCAGCGTAGATTCACAAGGTTAATTCCTGGGATGTCAGGACTGTCTTACGCAGAGAGGTTAGAGAGACTGGGCTTGTACACGCTGGAATTAAGGAGATTGAGAGGGGATCTGATTGCAACATATAAGATTATTAAGGGATTGGACAAGATAGAGGCAGGAAATATGTTCCAGATGCTGGGAGAGTCCAATACCAGAAGGCATGGTTTGAGAATAAGGGGTAGGTCATTTAGGACAGAGTTAAGGAAAAACTTCTTCTCCCAAAGAGTTTTGGGGGTCTGGAATGCACTGCCTCGGAAGGCAGTGGAGGCCAATTATCTGGATGCTTTCAAGAGGGAGCTAGATAGGTATCTTATGGATAGGGAAATCAAGGGATATGGGGACGGCAGGAACCGGGTATTGATAGTAGATGATCAGCCATGATCTCAAAATGGTGGTGCAGGCTCGAAGGGCCAAATGGTCTACTTCTGTACCTATAGTCTATTGTCTATTGTAATGACATAGTGAGAATGTTGCACATTCTTTAATGTAATCATAGCCTTCCCACAGCATTGTGACAAAACTGTACTCCAGTTGCTTGATGTAGTTGCACCAACCTTCCTTGACCTTATATTCAATGTCTTGGCTACTAAAGAAAAGTATTACGTTCTTAACTGCCTTAACTATCTGAGTTGCCACATTCAGGGTCCCTTGAACTTCTCCCTAAGGTCCCTGTTTTATTCAGTACTCCCTTAGGCCCTGGCATTCATGATATACTGTATGTTCTATCCCCCCAGTGAAATGTAATCCTGATAATTGCCAAGTGAATGTGCACCTGCTGCTGTTCTCCCCATTTTGCCAGTAGATGAGTATCATGCTGTAGTCTAAGATTGTCCTCTGCACTATCAATGATAGCCCTCATTTTATGACATGTGAAAACTCACTAATCATGCCTTCTAAATATTCTTCACATTTGAATTGCGAATGTGCACAACAAAAATTGAGGATTCCAGCAAGGTCCCTGTGGTACACCACTGGTCACAAAACAACCTTTCACCATCACCCTGTTACCAAGGCAATACTTGACCCTTTTTGCCAACCATCCCAGTGACTTTTACCTTTTGCACCATTTTCCTATCTGGGACCTTGTTAAAGGTCATACTCAAGTTCATGTCATTTAAATTAACCACCATTCATCAACAAACTACATCAATTACAATCATCAATACATTTTGTTAAGAAAATATCAGTCAAATTAACTTGACAAGATTTCCCTCAATAAATTCACACTGACTATTTTGATTAATCTTGCCCTTCAAAGTGTAGATTAATCCTATCCTTCAGACCTTTTTCCAATAACTTTCCTGCCACTGATGTTAGATTCACAGGCCTGTAGTTATCAGATTATCATAACTGCACTTCTGTATAAAATTACCACATAGTCATCCAACAACTCACTTAGGGAGCAAGCAACATTTTTTAACACCTTGTTGGCCACAAGTCAGGTCGTCAGCAGACTTTCGCCTTGTCTCCTATAGCAGCGTGAAACACATCACACTAGGCCTGGGGATTTATCTGCCTTTCAGCTTTCTAGAAATTCTGATATCTCTTTCTTCATACATTTAATTCTGGAATTTCACCATGATCCCTTCCCTGAATTCTCTAATACAAAGTCCTTTTTAATGAACACAAATGAAAACTAGCCATTTAAAACCTCACCGGCATCCTCGCCATCACCTACAGAGATTGTCATTTCGGTCTCTAATAGGTTCTACTCTTTCACTGACTAACTCCACCAAGAACAGTCTGAAAGCAGGCTGAGAAAGGAGGAGGTTTCAGTATGGGGCTGGCAAACCCAAATGCCTTATCACTTTCTAAAGTGCTAAAGGTTCACCCTGTTTTCAGTTCTCTGTGACTGTCATTTGCATCCAATTTTATAATTGTCCAAGGATTCCTTGGTGTTACTACCCCTACCTTTCACCCTTATGGTATTGTGGTGGCTCTGAGCTCTCGCTATTTTACTTTCAAATGACACTCACTTGCTGGATGTAGACCTACCTGCAAGTAGCTGATACCTGTCCTCTTTCCCAGGTTCTGTCTTGTGATCCTAAAATTGGTTGTCACCCAATTAGCACCTTATTTTCATGACTTGGCTTCTCCCCTGTGAGAAGTGCGTTTGAAACAAACAGCATTGTTCTCAAAAACTGCTGTTTCATTAACTCTCCCCCACTGGCCAGGCTACATTCCCTAAAGTCCTGCAATATCCCTCCTCTTGGACTATCTACATACTAGCTTATGGAGCTGAACTGTTAACTGTGTTCCTCTCTCAGTATTTGCTACCCAACCTGCTAAGTATTTCTATCAATTTAGTTTTGTTCATCTTTAATGAACTGCAATGGTATATCTAGAGCAATTCCTTTTGGCACGAAAGATTCTCTTGATGCTGGAAATCAGGAGCAAAACAAACAAAATTCTGGAACTCAGCAGGTCAGACAGCTGGGTCTTGGCCCAAAATTGTTGACTGTTTATTTCCTCTCATAGATGCAGCCTGACCAGCTTGAGTCCCTCCAGAATTCTGTGTGTGTTGCTCCACAATACCTTTGATTTTGTTTGCCTGTCTAGCAGTAGGTGATGTCACAGAGGACTAGAGAGTAGCCAACATTTGTGCCTTTATTTAAGAAAGAAAATAGTGATAATTCAGATATAGGTTAGTGAGCCTCATCTCAGAGGTAGGGAAGCTAGTGGGGAACTTGCAGATGGATAGAATTTAAGCACATTTGAAAAGGCATGGCCTTCTCAGGGACAGTCAGCATGGTGTTGAGCATGACACAGCATGCCTTACAAACAATTGAGCTTCCTGAGGACGTACAAAGGAGCTGATGAGTACATTTTATTACTTTGGACTTTGGTGAGGTATTTGAGCAGGTCCTGCATAGTAGATTGATTCAGAAGATAAAGATGCCCAGGATCCAGGGTGAATTGCAGTTTTGATTTCAGACCTGGCTTGTCCACAGAAGGCAGGGAGTAGGGGTAGAGGGCTCTTATTCTGTCTGAAGCTCCATGACCATATGGATAATGGTGAGATCTCTGTTGTCGAGGTATGTCAATGATTTGGATGAAAATGTAGATGGGTGGATTAGCAAATTTGCATATGACACCAAGATTAATTGGCTTGCAGACAGTATAAAAGACCATCAAAGATTATAGTGGGATATTGATCATTTATAGAAGTGTTCAGAGAACCGGCAGATGGAGTTTAACTTGGGTAGGCGTGACATGTTGCATTTTGGGAGGTCAAATGAAAGGAGAAATTATATGTAAGGAAAGGTTGGACTAACTTGTGTTGCTCTTCTTAGAAGGTTGAAAGATGAGGGGAAACCTGATAGAGAATTTTAAATTGTGAGAGGCATAGAAAGGGCTTACAGTTAGAAACATTGCTCCAGGGTAGATATATTAAACATCAGAGGACATTATTTTACGGTTAGAGAGAGAAAGTTTAAAGGCAATGTGAGGGGAAAGATTTTTTATGCAGAGGTATCCAGGGGCAGTAGTGAAAAAGGCAGCTTGTTGGAGTTTCAGAGGCTTTTAGAAAAATGCATGATCATGACAAAATGGAGGGCGATAGATGATACACAGAAAGAGGACATCTGCTGTAAATTGGCATCAGGATCAGTACAACATTTTGGGCTGAATGGCCTGTCCACAGCTGTACTGTTCTATTTTGATGTTTTCTTTGCTATGGAACATCAAATAGTGTGTTCCGAAGAAACTCCCATCAGAAAAAATGAAAATATAATCTTCATGGATGTCCACAACCAGGAATGCCAAGGTATAGAGAAAAGATTCCATTAAATGGGACAGGGCTTTGAATATTTCAAACCTCCTCAGCCATTTAAGTAGGTTAAGCGTAGTCAGAAGCTCAGCTCAATATATCAAAATTTTTCCAAAGTCTCTTGTATTTACTTACAAAGAATTATCAGTCTCAATCTTCAAAAATGTTACCAATGCAGTTTCCACAGCTGTGGGAATATTTGCGGAATCCTACGACCCTCTGTGAAGAAAAAAATCTGCTTCCACAATTGCTTCAGATTGGTTTGGCTCTAGTTCTGAGATTATGTTTTTTTGTCTAGGATGAATGAAACAGATTATGTACATCTGCCCCGTTAAAATCTGTTATTATTTAAACATTCTTGGAAAACTATGGTTTGGTAGCTAATTGGTTCAATTTTTTTTGGGTCTGTGGATGGGGGATGCAGAAAACAAACTCAAACTATTTGTCACTGACTTTCAAAGCTCAGCTCATCATGCACAACTGACGGTAAGAGAAATGATTTCTCCTTTGCTTGGTTTATCCATTGTTCAAGCAGTCTTTAGTTTTGCCCTCGAGTTAACCTGATTATACTCCGACAGGCTTCAGGACCACCTTCTGTTTGATCATATTGACACATTTCACATCTACAAATTATGTTGAAATTTAAACTGATTTTTGTTGTGAAACACAAGCAACCTGTTATCGGTTTAAACAACTGGTGGTTTAAAGTTAGAGGCCGGATATAGATATGCCAGTATTAAGAATGAGCTATATATCATGCCAGATAGCTTTCATATTCTTACTATGGACTGCTTTAAGAAAAAAGTTCAGAAGGAAGTAATGTTGTAATATACATTTATTTTAAATTTTGTGGCTAATGTTGAAATACTTTAGTGTTTAGTCACCATAATAGATATAGCCTGTTAATATTAACAAGCTATTAATACAACACAATCAAAGTTTGTAGATAGATTTTGATAGTTCTATCAAAGTATTTATTACATGATAATCAACTCTCCATTGTAATCCATAAAGTAATGGCCGGATGTTATTCAGGTCATATTTTCATGTGTTACCGTCAGAGTTGCACATTGAGCTTTTCTTTTCACCAAGCTACTCAGATGACATTATGCCATTCTGTCTAGTAACATTATGCAAAGGCAACACCAGTTTGATGAGTGACCATGAACTTGACATTTTCTACTTCACCCAATTCTCATACCACTGTTAAATCTTTAACATTGCTATAGAATTGTGCACAATGGGCTCTCTTTCATGATCTTTCACCATAATGGGGTGAATGTGGGTGGGGGGGGTGGTGAGAATGCAGGAATAATGATGGGAATAAGTTGCAGGCAGGTGGAGGAGTGTGCTGGTGGGAGATGATTTTCAGGGAGAACAAGACAGAGAGAAAGATTACAGAAAGATGATCAGGAACCCTTTTGGGACCTTTTCCTGCTTGCCTGCTTGTCGGTTTGCTTTTTTTTTCTGTGCTCAGAGATGGATGCACATTGCTGCTCCTGTATGTTTATTTATTCATCGGTTCATTTATTCTTCCAGAACCACGTGTCATTGGCAAGACCGGTATCCATTGCCCATCCCTGATGCTCCTTTCTGCAGAGGTGCGGTAGTGAGCATGCTTACAGGATCCATTACAGAGTTGTGTGCTGGCTCCAGTGCACAGGATCACAAGAGGCTGCAGAGGGTTGTAGATACAGCCAATTCCACCTTGAGCACAACACACCCCACCACTCAGAAGATCTTCAAGAAGACGACATCCATCACTAAGGACCCTCACCATCCTGGATATACTTTCTTTCCTTATTAGCAACGGGGAGGAAGTACCAGAGCCTGAAAACAAACACTCAACATTTTAGGAACAACTTCTTCACCTCCACCATCACACTTCTGAACAATACGTGAAACCATGGACACAATATCATCATTCATCTTTCACACTATATAGTTATTTTCCAACTTATAGTAATTTTTATGCCCTGTACCATACTGTTGCCACAAAGCATTTCAGTGATAATGTGTCTTATTCTGACTCTGATTGCTGCTGAGCTGAATTATTGAACTGCTGGAGTATGGATGTAAATGTCAACGAGTGATGATCGGGGAATACGGCGAGGTTGGTGGGAAGCTGAGGAAATGTTTAGGGAAAGGGAATCAAGCAGTTGGAGGGATAACCTTGGCCAGGAAGCAGAGGAAAAGTATCCAGGAGTAGTGGATTAAGAAGAGATCCAGGAAACCTGAAGGAAGTTGGTAGGGAGTGAAGATCATATGAGAAAAGTGGAGGGGAGATGATATGGAGAGGCTTGACTGATAACTAATGACATAAAGCTATAAAGAGAACTTGAAATGCAACTAAATCATCACTTAAAATGACCCAAGATGAGGACAAGTTGTCTAACTAATACAGATATAGCTTAAACTTGCCACTGCTCTGCTTTTCACATATATACTTTCCTCTGTGTGATAACGTTACTGCTGAATTCCCAATTTGCCTACCTGATGACTACTTTAAATTGAAGACATCCAGACTTCCTGCTCCATACAAGCAGAATTAAATATACTTGTATCAAGTCCTCCATAGCAGGGAACTTAGCCCCCAATGCCTTGGTCAAAAATTATTCTCTAATGTATCTAAAACACTTGCCATTCCATATCAGTTTACAAGCAATGATGTGCTTTTCAAATGTAGCCATTGTTATAACATAGGAAATGTTGCAGCCAATTTGCACACAGCTAATTGTGACAAAAGCAGCAGTGTAATAATCTGTTTTGGCAAATGTTGAGAAGCGGGTTAACATTAGCCAGGGCACAGGGAATAACTCCCAGCTGCACAAGGTCCCATGCAAGTTGATCATAACAGCACTTCAATTTCAATCAAGTTAGACATAAACCCCAGTGACTGAAAAATGTTTGAATGTGTTTACAAATGAAATGGGAAAATCAAAATGTCCAAGAACACATCTGCTGTATTGCTATAGATTACAAGAGGAACAGTTTAGGGCTCGTCATTAACATACTGTGCAATGCATGCTTATTTAATTTTGGCCCTTTACAGTGGTGGTGAAACATCATGTGTAATCAATTACCTTTGCAGCATTGTTTGACTTATAGTGTAGGTATAAAACAAAACCACAAAATATCTCCACGTTGGTATTGGCAATACAAACATTAGCTGCCTTCAGAGGTTTACTGAAAAGACCAAGGAAAACAACTTTTTTTTTCCTGTGGAAAATCAAAATAATTATAGATGTAATTAAGGACAACAATCCAAAGCCTTTTTGATTTATTTAGTCCCAAGATGTATAAATGAGAGAGAAAAAGTGAGCAAAAAAAATCCCTTACATCTGGCAAAAGAAGCAGTGAGTAGATGAAGAATATTTATAAGCAATAATTTATGATGTGGAATGCACTGCTGGAAGGTGAATGGACACAGATTCATTAGTAGTGATCAAGATGGATCTGGTGACTTGCAAAGGAAAAGCTTTCAGAGCACTGAGAAGAGAGCCTGGTCACCTTCAACGAACTGGAAAGCTCTTCCCAAGTGCTGGCACCCTCATGAGAGGCTAAATAATATTTTCTATGGTGAATGAATCTCTGAAGCTCAGTTGAACACATCACTGAGTATGAGTGATTTACTTGCATGGTTAATACCATATATTGATTGATTGTTGCTTTTCATTGATGCAACATGCAATTAGTAGGGCAATGCAGTTGCAAAATAAATTGATGTTGTGTTGCTCTTTAAATGCAGCAGAAATCAGGTAACCCTAGCACCTAATATTGAATTGACTTTATTTCTTACATACTTCATGCACATGAGGAGTAAAAATCTTTATGTTACGTCTCTGTCTAGATGTGCAATGTGCAATCATGGTAATTTATAATAAATAGAACAGTCAATGTAATATAGAGTACACTCAGAAGCTGTCCTGGGGCCTGTTTGTCCTGGCTTTTATGCTGCAGTACCGTTTCCCAAATGTAGCAGCTGGAATAGATTGTGGTTGGGGTGACTTGGGTCCCCAATGATCCTACCGGCCCTTTTTACACACCTGTCCTTGTAAATGTCCTGAAACATGGGATGTTCACAACTGTAGGTGCACTGGGCTGTCCGCACCACTCTCTGCAGCGTTCTGTGATTAAGGAAGGTACAGCTCCCATACCAGGCAGTGATGCAGCCAGTCAGGATGCTCTCAATTGTGCCCCTGTAAAAAGTTCTTAGGATATTAGTGTCCATACCAAACCTCCTCAACAATTTGAGGTGAAAGAGGTGCTGTTGTGCCTTTTTCACCACACAGCCTGTGTGTACAGACTATGTGAAGTCCTCTGTGATGTGGATGCCGAGGAACTTGAAGCTGTTTACCCTCTCAACCCCAAATCCATTGATGTCAATAGGGGTTAGCCTGTCTCCATTCCTCCTGTAATCCACAACCAGCTCCTTTGTTTTTGCAACATTGAGGAAGATGTTGTTTTCTTGACACCGCTGTGTCAGAGAGATGACTTCTTCCCTGTAGGCCACCTCGCTATTGTTTGAGATGCCAATAAATGTTGTGTCATTGGCAAATTTAATTAGTAGATTGGTGCTGTGGGTGGCGATAGAGTCATGGGTATACAGGGAGTAAAGGAGGGGACAGTATGCAGCCCTGAGGGGCTCCTGTATTGAGATTCAGAGGGTTGGAGGGGAGGGAGACCACTCTTACAACCTGCAGGCAATCTGACAGGAAGTCCAGGATCCAGCTGTGCAAGGCAGGATCAAGGCCGAGGTCTCTGAGCTTCCTGTTGAGCCTGGATGGAATTATGTTGTTGAATGCTGAACTGTAGTCCAAGAACAGCATTCTCACATAAGCATCCTTCTTCTCCAGGTGTGTAAGGACGGTATGTAAAGCTTAATTAAAATTCTGAAGTCAAAAATTGTGTTGGTCAAACAGCAGTATTAATCTTTGCTAACATTCAGATTCAGCATCAGCTGATTAGTATCACAAACCACACACAATGTCATTGTTTTTGATTCATGAAAAACAAAATGTAAACTACAAGTGGATAATTTGCTCTTGACACCCTGTACTTTCTGTCATCAATAAATCATGCTTGTCAAAGAATCTACTAATACTTTTCAGATTATTTTTTCTAAAGATTACCGCTTCATATAATTTGATCTTAAGTTAATTGGACTGGATTTAACAGGTTTATACTTTTTCTACTTGTCATGTGTAATACTAGATAGTGGGAAAGTTACACAGATCTTCTTGTAGAGATATAAGTCTCTTTCCCAACTTTTGATTCTAACCAGTTGAGGGCTAGTAGATCTGCTGTTTCACAGCACCAACGACCCCGGTTTCAGTCCTGATCCCAGATGCTTTCTGTGTGGAGTTTGCACATTTTCCTTGTTACTACTTGGCTTTCCCGTGTGTGCTTCAGTTCCTTCCACCAAGGTAGGCAGATTGGAAGGTTGGTTAACCACTGTAAGTTCTCTCTGGTATAGGTGAATGTCTGAATCTGAATCGGGAGGAGAAGGGATAGATATTTTCAGCATGTTAAGAAAAGAAAAGGAAATGGGATTAATGTAAAGTGAATGTAATACGGTCAGTGTGTGGTGGAATTGTGTTTGCTGAAGAGTGCTTTCCATGGTGTACCTGTAGAAATTTGCAAGAGTCTTTGGTGACATAATAGATCTCCTCAAACTCCTAATGAAATATAGCTGCTGTCGTGCCTTCTTTGCGATTCATCTATATGTTGGGCTCAGGGTGGATCTGCAGAGATGTTGACACCCGGGATCTTGAGACTGCTCACTCTTTACACTTCTGATCCCTTGATGAGGGCCACAGCCTGTCCCCTTCCTGAATCCACAATCAACTCCTCGGTCTTACTGATGTTGAGTGCAAGGTTGTTGCTACGACACCACTCATGTAGATAATCTATCTTGCTTCTGTACGCCTCCTCATCACCATCTGAAATTCTACCAACAATAGTTGTGTTATCAGCAAGTTTCAAGATGGCATCTGAGTTGTGTCACACTCAAACAGGTGTAGACAGAGTAAAGCAGTGGGCACCAGGGTTGATTTTCAGCAAGGAGGAGATGTTATTTCTGATCTGCACACACTGTGGCCTCCCAGTGAGGAAGACAAGGATCCAGTTCCAGAGGGAGGTACAGAGGCCTAGAACCTGCAGCTTGTTGATTAGAACTGAGGGTATTGAATGTTGAGCTCTACTCAATATTAAACAGCAATAAACAGCAGCTGTTTGTTGAATTGTTGTTGTTCAGAAGGTCCAAGGCCAAGTGGAGAGGCAGTGAGATTACATCTGCTGTAGACCTATTGTGGTGATAGACAAATTGTAGCAGGTCAAGGTCCTTGCTTTGTCACGAGTTGATTCTGGTAATGACCAACCGCTGAAGGCACTCCATAACAGTAGATATAAACGCACAGGGCGATAGTCATTGAGGAAGTTCATGCAGGGCACTTGTTAGATTGTCGCCCGTTTGAAGCAGGTGGGAACCTCCAACTGTAGCAGTAAAAAGATTGAAAATATCCTTAACCACTCCCAAACAGTACAAGTTGCAACTTCTTGCCAAGTTCCACAATGTAACCATGAGCCTGTGCTACGCAGCATTATGGCTGCTCCTCCTGGCATGGGTTCAACTATATTTATTGCTGTTAGAAATAGGACAATCGAAAAAGACAAAGCACAGGGATAGATTTCATGGTGTCTGAGCTAGTCCCCAATGAGAAGGTCAGAGCAATCAGCCAGCAGAACCATGTTGCTACCTTGATATCCACAGAAGGCTTCACCTGAATATCAAATGGAGAAGTATTACAACAGCAAACACAAAATGCTGGAGCAATTCAGAACTCAGCCATAAACATTGACTGCTTATTCTTTTCCAAAGATGCTGCTTGACTTGCTCCTTCCTCCATCATTTTGGATTCCCAGCATCTGCAGAATCTCTTGTGTTTAATATTTCAACAATGCAGCCAACACCCCAACATAAAAGTAAATAATGTTGTATTCCAGTTACTATCACGAGTGTGTAATGGAGCTATATTATAGACCACCCAGCAATCCGCAGGACTTAGAGGAACAAATTTGCAGAGGGTTTGCAGTCTGCTGCTAGAAACATAAAGTTAGCTATAGTACGAGGGAGGGGTGATTGATAAGTTTGTGGCCTAAGTTAGAAGGAGATGATTTATACAGCTCTCGTTATGTGACGTGCAGTTAAACTTTTTGAGTGATTATGCAGAAAGTTTCAAGTTAATAACTCATTTCCTTCTACCTTACACCACAAACCTATCAATCATCCCTGATGCAGACACTTTCTGGAGCTCCAAGTTCAGTATGCTCCACGACCGCTGGACTAAGTGTGGAAGTGTAAGAGGGGACTATGTTGAAAAATAAATGTGCTAGGTTCTCTAAAATTGACTCCTTCTACATTAGGCCACAAACTTATCAATCACCCCTCGTAGGTGATTTTAACTTTCCACATATTGACTGGGACTCCCAGGACTAGATAGGATCGACTTTGTCAGATGTGTTCAGGAAAGTTTCCTTCATCAGTGCATAGAAGTTCCAGTGAGAGACTGTGCGATACTTGATCTGCTATTAGGGAATGAGAAAGAGGAGGTGACAGAAGTTTGTGTAGGAGTACACTTTGCATCTAGTGATCTTAATGTCATTAGTTTTGGAGTAAATATGGAAAAAGAGGTCTGGTCTGTGGGTTGATATTCTAGGTTGGAGAAAGGCCAATTTCATTGGTATCAGAAAGGATCTGGCAAGTGTAGATTGGAACAGATAGTTTTCTGGCAAATGTGGGGAGCCTTCAAAATGAGATTTTGAGAGTACAAAGCTTGTATGTGCCTATCAGAATAATAGGTAAAGATAACAGGTTTAGGGAACCTTAGTTTTCACAAGTTATTGGGGCCCTGGTTAAGAAAACAAAGGAGGTGCATACAGATGTAGGCAGGTAGGAACACGTGAGGTTCCTATGGATTATAAGAAATGCAAGGGAACATTTAATAAAGAAATCAGGAGGGCAAAAATAAAATAACAAGGAATAAAATTTGTCTTCTGGAAGATCAGAATGATAATCCATGTATGGAGCCAAAAGAGATGGGGCAGATCCTCACTGTTTTTAAATCTGTATTTACTCAGGAGACAGACACAGAGTCTATAGACGTGAGGAAAAGCAGTACTGACTTCATAGATCCTATGCAGATTCCAGAGGAGGAGGTGTTGTGTCTTGAGGCAAGATAAGGTGGATAGATCCCCAGCCCTAAGAAGGAGTCCCCTCAAACTCTTTGGGAGGCAAGTGCAGAAACTGCAGGGAGCCTAGCAGAGATATGTAAGCCATCCTTAGCGACAGGTAATGTACTGCAAGATTGAGGGATAGCTAATGCTGTTCCAATTTTTAAAAAAGAATCTAACAATAAACCAGGAAATTATAGGCTGGTAAGTTGACATCAGTAATGGGAAAGCTATTGGAAAATATTTTAAGGAACCGGAAATATGAGTATTTGGATAGATATGGAATGATTAGGGATAGTCAGCTTGGCTTTGTGCATACTAGGTCGTGTCTAACCAAACTTATAGAGTTTTTTGAGGAAGTTATCAGAAAGTTGATGAAAGCAAGGCTGTGGCTGTTGTCTACACGGACTTTAGCAAGGTATTTGACAAAGTCCTACATGAGAGGTTGGTCAAGAAGGTTCAATCGCTTGGCATTCAAGATGAGGTAGTAAACTGGATTAGACATTAGCTTTGAGGGACAAGCCAGGGAGTGGTAGTAGACAGTTGCCCCTCTGACAGGAGGCCGTGACTAGTGGTGTGCTGTAGGGATTGGAACTGGGTCTATTGTTTGTCATCTATATCAATGATCTGGATGATAATGTGGTAAACTGGATGAGAAAATTTATGGATGACATCAAGATTGGGGTTTAGTGGACAGTGGGGAAGACTATTGGAGCTTGCAGTGAGATCTGGACCAGCTGGAAAAATAGCTGAGAAATGGAAGATGCAGAGAAGTGTGAGGTGATGCACCTCAGTTGGAGCAATCAGGGTAGGTCTTCCACAGTGAATGGTAGGAGACCGAGAAGTGCTATAGAACAGAGGAATCTGGGAATAAAGGTCCTTAATTCATTGAAAGTGCTGCCACAGGTAGATTGGGTCATAAAGAAAGCTTTTGGCACATTGGACTTCATGAAGCAAAGTTGTGAGTACAAGAGATGGGATGTTATGTTGAAGTTGTATAAGACGTTAGTGAAGCCCAATTTCAAGTATTGTGTGCAGTTTTCATCACCCTCCCGCAGGAAAGATGTAAGTAAGGTTGACAGAGTACAGAGAAAATTTACAATGAAGTTGCTGGGACTGGAGGACATGGGTTATTAGGAAAGATTGAAAAGGTTAAGACTTTATTCTTTGGAATGCACTGTAGAAGACAGAGCAAATTTGGTGGTGGTATGCAAAATTATGAGGTGTATAGATAGACTAAATGCAAGCAGTTTTATTCCACCAAAGTTGGGTGGGACTATAACCAGGGTTAAGGGTGAAAGATGTGCAGTTTAAGGGGAATATGAGGGGAAAATTCTTAACTCAGAGGATTGTGAGAGTGTGGAATGAGCTGCCAGCACAAGTGGTGTAAGTGGGATCAATTTCAACATTTAAATGAAATTGGGATTGGTACATGGATGGTAGGATATGGAGGGCTATGGTCCCAGTGCAGATTAATGGGAGTAAACAGTTGAAATGGTTTAGCACAGACTAGATGGACCAAAGTACCTGTTTCTGTGCTGTACTTTTCCATGACTCTATGAATGAGCAAGAGCTGTCACTGGCACCATTGTCTCTCTTACAAGATAACGACCAATCCTTTATCTTAATATTTTTTTGGCCTACATATGAATTTGATTGCTTACATGCTCAAAGGGAATTTCAACCTCAATAATTCTGACAAAATGGAAACAGGCTGCACACAAAATTCAAGAAATGAGTTACATTCAACACAAAGGAAATGAGAAGTTCAGTAAATGGGCAATTACAAAGTAGAATAAATTGTTTGTGCATCAGATGGAATAAGAAAATTTAGAGCCTTTTGAAAAGTCATCTGATTCTGATTATTAAAGGTTACAAATGATGTGGAGTTATTGTACAGGTAACAAATGAGATAATTGGATGTGTGGGCCCTTCTGGCTGTAAGTACAATGAAAGGGATGGTTGTAATACTGGACAGGCATTATGTTTTTTTAATTTATTCATGTCTCCTTAATCAGGCATTTCCAAATATGACATTGAGGATGCTTCAAATTAACTTACTGCTTCTCTGGAAAGAATATTAGCACAAATTCTGCACTGACATAACAATAACTTAATTTCCTTCCTCTTTAATTTATGGCACTTAAGAGTAAAGCAGCTTTGAATAACTACTTCAAGCTCCACAGTAATATATCTATATATTTTTTCTGAAATTTTAGCAGTGGTTATGGGATTTTCAAAGATGCTTAATCTCCAAGGGAACAAAGAGCTTTAAAACTGCTGGCAACATTTGAAGAGAATTTGAAGGTGATGACTTTTTGCCTGTATACAGTAGATGCAAATATTTTTGAAACTGCTGCCATGGAAATGCATTCCAGTGCAGTTAAATCTGTGCCAAAACAAATTCAGCAATGTTCATTCTATGCGTAGCAGCAGCGGTGTTTAATTGATAAATACTTAAACTGAGACAAAATGTGCATCCAGATCTCGTAAATGCCATGCAGAATTTTATAAATAAGCAGTTGGTTTTACTGTCAAATATCAACTCTGCATTTCTTACCACTAATTCACCCCTTTAATTTTCATGAGGCTAAATAAGAAATGTCAGAAATATCTACGAAATGGAAGAGAGCACAACTAGATTAGTCAAATCATAATGAATAATGATTAGATTTTAAAAGCCTGCATTTTGGAGTAGGATCAAAAGTCTGAGATAGGGAAGTATCTGCCGTTCTGAAGTTCTAAGTAAGAATTTTGCATTATGGATTTAGTGCCAACATTCACAGACAATGATTAAACAATATAGCTGTTCTAAAATGGAGGAAATAGCATTTTATCATTGTTGCTATAATGGTAATGCACACAAACTCAAACTATCCAGCATACATTAATTATAAGTTATCTTTCCTTTGCAATTGTTTTATTAAAACCATTGGCTTTTATAACAAAGTCAACAAATATACATATGTTCTTTCCTGTGTACATAGATCAAGAATGTGCTACGGCGTGATGAATAAGTAATTTTCTTTGTTCCTGATAGAATGGCATGCTGCAATTTGAAAATACTTCTGCATCTGAAAGGAGATTAGTCATAGTATGCCATCTTGAAATAGATGGAAGAGAATAATAAAAAAGCATTTGATACAAATTCTTGCACTGCCTATCAGTTTTAGTTTGTTTTTTAATAATAGTTTTTGCAGCCTTGTTATATTAGGTGCTTTCTGAGACATGGAGGCCCAGAATCAGATAATCCACCCGCGTACAGGGATAGAGGGATTGTGATTTTACTGTCATTGAGAATTTAGTTAAAGTCTACCAAAAGGGAGGAAGAAAATTACATTAATGAGCATTGACTTATATCAGTCTTACAAATTGCTTGTTACTCTACGATGGATTAATGCAGAGAGCAGCTGGGGATCTTTAGGAAGCACCAACCCAAGCAATAGCTCCAATTTTCCAGCACCTACTTTTCATTTGCATCTCGATGATAATACTTGTACTGGAGAGAGAGAAAAAAAACAAGAGTATTCAGGAGAGATCCAGCATGAAAGTGGGGAAAACTGCAACGAGAAAGCCACTTGTTTTGTTAATTCATTTGCTGTTAGTAGGCACTGCTAGCAGAGCAATAATTTATTGTTCATCCCTCACTTTCCTTTAAAAACTGATGTTGAACTGTTGGAGCCTTTGGTGGCTGGAGTACTCCCACACTTCTGTTAGTTAGGGAAATCCAGGAATTTATTCCTGCGACAATAAAGGAAATATAATTTATTTTCAAGTCAGGTTAGTGTTTCACATGGAAGGAAATTTGCAGGTGTTGGCAATCAAACATAACTCTCCTGATCCTTCTGCGGTGAAGTTCACAACTAAGGAAAGTGCTACTGAAAAAGCCCAATAGAGCTGCTTTGGTGCTTTTCATAGCAGTTGCATATCATCGGTGTTAAATGGAGTGAATATTTCAGGGAGACGGAGAAGGAGACAGTCAAACAGGTTGAGTCATCATTGAATCACAGAGCAATACAGCATGAAAATGTGCCCTTCAGCTTCTTTGTCAGCCTATCCATGCTGACAAAGAAGCTCATCCAGGTTGATCCCATATGCCCACATTTGACTCATAGCCCTCTAAACCTTTTCTATCCATGTACCTATTCAAGTATCTTCTAAATGTTGTTGCCACAGCTGCATCTACGACTCCCTCAGGCAGCTGGTTCCGTACACAAGGAAAAAGTTGCCTCTCAGGTCCTTTCTAAATGTTTCCCCTCTCATCTAAAATCTCTGCCCTCTCGTTTTTGATTCCCTCTCCCTGGGAAAAATGATAGTGTGCATTCACCCTATCTATGCCCTTCAAGATTTGATACACTTCAGTCTTCTACACGCCAATGAATAAAGTTCTAGCCTACCCAACCTCCAGCTATAACTTTGGCTGTCAGAGAGTATAGGAATAGAGTGAGGTGGAGGATAAATGTGTAGCTGAGGGATTGGAGCAGAGGGCAGGGATTCAGATTTCCGGATCATTGGGGATCTCTTTTGGGGCAGGTGTGACCTGTACAAAAAGGACAGTTTGCACGTGAATCTGAGGGGGACCAATAGCCTGGGAGGGAGGTTTGTCAAGTCAAGTCAACTTTTATTGTCATTTCGACCATAACTGCTGGTACAGTGAATTGTAAAAATGAGACAATGTTTTTCAGGACCATGGTTTACATGACACAGTACAAAAACAAGACTGAACTATGCAATAAAAAAAAACACAGAGAAAGCTATACTAGACTACAGACCTACACTGGACTGCATAAAGTGCACAAAAACAGTACCAGCATTACAATAAATAATAAACAGGACAGTAGGGCAAGGTGTCAGTCCAGGCTTCGGGTATTGAGGAGTCTGATAGCTTGGGGGAAGAAACTGTTACACAGTCTGGTTGTGAGAGCCCGAATGCTTCAGAGCCTTTTCTCAGACGGCAGGAGGGAGAAGAGATTGTATGAGGGGTGCATGGGGTCCTTCATTAGCTGCTTCCTTTGCGGATGCAGCATGTAGTGTAAATGTCCGTGATGGCGGGAAGAGAGACCCCGATGATCTTCTCAGCTGACCTCACTATCCGCTGCAGGGTCTTGCGATCCGAGATGGTGCAATTTCCGAACCAGGCAGTGATGCAGTTGCTCAGGACGCTCTCAATACAACCCCTGTAGAATGTGATGAGGATGTGGGGTGGGAGATGGACTTTCCTCAGCCTTCGCAGAAAGTAGAGACGTCGCTGGGCTTCCTTTGCTATGGAGCTGGTGTCGAGGGACCAGGTGAGATTCTTCATCAGGTGAACACCAAGAAATTTGGTGCTCTTTACGATTTCTACCGAGGAGCCGTCGATGTTCAGCAGGGAGTGGTCGCTCCGTGCCCTCCTGAAGTCAACAACCATCTCTTTTGTTTTGTTCACATTCAGAGACAGGTTGTTTGCTCTGCACCAGTCTGTTAGCTGCTGCACCTCCTCTCTGTAAGCTGACTCGCTGTTCTTGCTGATGAGACCCACCACGGTCATGTCATCGGCGAACTTGATGACGTGGTTCGAGCTGCGTGTTGCAGCACAGTTGTGGGTCAGCAGAGTGAACAGCAGTGGACTGAGCACGCAACCCTGGGGGCCCCCCGTGCTCAGTGTGATGGTGTTGGAGATGCTTCTCCCGATCTGGATTGACTGAGGTCTCCCAGTCAGGAAGTCTAGGATCCAGTTGCAGAGGGAGGTGTTCAGGCCCAGTAGGCTCAGCTTTCCAGTCAGTTTCTGAGGGATGATTGTGTTGAATGCTGAACTAAAGTCTATGAACAGCATCCGAACATATGTGTCTTTTTTGACCAGTTGCATTAGGGCCAGGTGGAAGGTGGTGGCAATGGTGTCATCTGTTGAGCAGTTGGGACGGTACACAAACTGCAGGGGGTCCAGTGAGGGGGTCAGCAGGGTCTTGATATGCTTCATGACGAGCCTCTCGAAACACTTCATGATGATGGATCAATGGGACGGTAGTCATTGAGGCAGGACACTGAAGACTTCTTCGGCACGGGGACAATGGTGGCACTGCTCAGGGAGATGTTGAAGATGTCAGTGAGAACATCTGCTAGCTGGTCTGCACATCCTCTGAGCACTCTACCAGGTCACCTCGGATACTCGAATCACCAACACCGGCACCCCCCCAGGGTTGTGTCCTCTCTCCACTGCTGTTCTCCCTCTACACCAATGACTGCACCTCCTCCAACCCCTATGTGAAGCTTTTGAAGTTTGGAGATGATGCCACCGTCATCGGACTCATCCAGAACAGTGATGAGTCTGCATATCGACAGCAGGTGGACCAACTGGCGCTCTGGTGCAGTCGGAACAATCTGGAGCTGAACACGCTCAAGACGAAGGAGATGATAGTGGATTTAGGAGACATCCCCCCGTTATGTCCCCCCTCACAGTCCTCGGCAGCCCTGTGTCCACCGTGGAGAACTTCAGGTTCCTGGGAACCACCATCTCTCAGGATCTGAAGTGGGAGCAGAACATCAGCTCCATCCTGAAGAAGGCCCAGCAGCTGATGTACTTCCTGCGGCTCTTGCGGAAATATGGTCTGCCTCAGGAATTGCTGCTGCAGTTCTACACTGCAGTCATTGAGTCTGTCCTGTGCACCTCCATCACTGTGTGGTTTGGAGCCGCCACCAAGCAGGATAGAACCAGACTACAGCGCACAGTGAGGACTGCCGAGCGCATCATTGGAGCCTCCCTGCCCTCTATTGTGGACCTGTACTCTTCCAGGTTGAAGAAGAGGGCGGGGAACATCATAAAGGATTCCTCCCATCCTGCGCACGGACTGTTTGAACTGCTTCCGTCTGGTAGGCGCTTCAGATCCCTCCAGACTAAGACTAATAGGAACTGGAGAAGTTTTTTCCCTACTGCGGTCACTTTGCTGAGCAGTTAACAGCCGGTTAACTGTCAGCTAACTATTACTTGGATTGCACTACTTGTATGTATAATCTATATTTTCATTTATATTTATATTATTATTGTTATTAGCAGAGAGACAACATCTGCCGGAAGTAAATTCCTTGTATGTGTACAGGTACTTGGCGATTAAAGTCTGATTCTGATTCTGATTCTGATGTTGTCTGGTCCAGCAGCCTTCCGTGGGTTGACCCTGCACTGGGGTTCTTCTCACGTTGGCCACGGAGAGTCACAGCACCTGGTCATTCGCAGGAGGGGTGGACTTCCTCGCCGCCACGTCATTTTCCACCTCAAACCGGGCATAGAAGTTATTCAAAGCATTTGGGAGGGAGGCATCACCTGCACAGTCAGGTGATGTTGTCTTGTAATTGGTGTGTCCTGGATGCCCTTCCACATGCGTCGCATGTCACCGCTGTCCTGGAAGTAACTGTGGATTAGCTGGGCGTGTGCACACTTTGCCCCTCTGATATCTCGGGACAGTTTGGCCCTTGCTGTTGTTAGAGCTGCCCTGTTGTCTGATCTGAAGGCAGAGTCGCGGGACCTCAGCAGCACACGCACCTCCGCAGTCATCCATGGCTTCTGATTGGCACGTATAGTGATGGTGTTGGACAGAGTAACATCATCAATGCACTTGCTGATGTAGCTGGTCACTGATGCTGTGTACTCCTCTAAGTTGGTAGAGTTGCCATCGGTTGCAGCCTCCCTGAACATGTGCCAGTCAGTGTTCTCAAAGCAGTCTTGAAGAGCAGAGATGGCTCCTGCTGGCCAGGTTTTCACCCGCTTCTGAACTGGTCTGGAGCGCCTGAACAGCGGTCTGTATGCTGGGATTAGTATAACAGAGATGTGCTCTGAGTAACCGAGGTGGGGGCAGGGCTCTGCCCGGTACACGTCGGGAATGTTTGTGTAAACCAGGTCCAATGCGTTCTCCCCTCTCATTGCAAAGTCCACATACTTTTGGTATTTGGGGAGCACTGACTTAAGGTTTGTGTGGTTAAAATTACCACTAAGGCTATTGGGGAGAGTTTAAACTAGAATCGCTGGGGTGGGTGGGAACCTAGCTGAAGAGACGGAGGAAGGGGCAGTTTGCTCACAAATAGAGAAAGCTTAGAGACAGTGCAAGAGGGAAGATAGGCAGGTGACAGAGAAGGGATGTGACCGATGGTTTGAGATGTGTCTATTTTAATGCACGAAGCATCATGAACAAAGCAGGTGAGCTTAGATTGTGGATCAGCACTTGGAGCTATAACGTTGTGGCCATTACAGAGACTCGGATGGCTCAGGGGCAGGAATGGTTTCTTCAAGTGCCAGGCTTTAGATGTTTCAGAAAGGACAGGGAGGGAGGCGAAAGAGGTGGGGGTGTGGCACTACAGACCTGAGATAGTGTCACAGCTGCAGAAAAGGAGGAAGTCAGGAGGGATTGTCTACGGAGTCTCTGTGGGTGGACGTTAGGAACAGGAAGGGGTCAATAACTCTGAATGTTTTTTATAGACCACCCAATAGTAACAGGGACATCGAGGAGACAGATTCTGGAAAGGTGTAATAATATCAGGGTTGTTGTGGTGGGAGATATTAATTTCCAAATATTGACTGGCATCTCCCTAGAGCAAAGGTGTTAGATGGAGTAGGGTTTGTTAGATGTGTTCAGGAAGGTTTCCTGACACAATACGTAGATAAGCCTACAAGGGGAGAGGCTGTACTTGATCCGGTATTGGGAAATGAACCTGGTCAGGTGTCAGGTCTCTCAGTGTGAGAACATTTTGGAGATAGTGAACACAATTCTATTTCCTTTACCATAGCATTGGAGAGGGATAAGTTGGGAAAGAGTTTAATTAGAGTAAAGGGAAATATGAAGCTATCGGGCAGGAACTTGGTAGCATAAATTGGGAACAGATTTTCTCAGGGAAATGTACGGCAGAAATGAAGCAAATGTTCAGGGGATATTTGTGTGGGGTTCTGCATAGGTACATTCCAGTGAGACAGGGAAAGGATGGTAGGGTACAGGAACTGTGGTGTACAAAGGCTGTTGACAATCTAGTCAACAAGAAAAGAAAAGCTTACAGAAGGTTCAAAAAACTAGGTAATAATAGAGATCTAGAAGATTATAAAGCCAGTTGGAAGGAGTTTAAGAATGAAATTAGGAGACCCAGAAGAGACCATCAGAAGGCTTTGACAAGCAGGATTAAAGAAAACCACGAGGCATTCTGCAAATATGTGAAGAGCAAGAGGATAAAATGTAAGAGAATAGGATCAATCAAGTGTGACAGTGGAAAGGTGTGTATGGAACTGGAGGAGGTAGCAGAGGTACTTAATGAAGATTTTGCTTCAGCATTCACTATGGAAAAGGCTCTTGGCGATTGCAGGTATTATTTACAGTGGACTGAAAAGCTTGAGCACGTAGACGTTAAGGAAGAGGATATGCTGGAGCTTTTAGGAAGCATCAAGTTGGTTAAGTCTCTGCTACTGGACAAAATATACCCCAGGCTACTGTGGGACATGAGGGAGAGGATTGCCGAGCTTCTGACAATGATTGCTGCATCATCAATGGGGATGGGAGTGGTTCCGGAGGACTGGAGGGTTGCAGATGTTGTTCCTTTATTCAAGAAAAGGAGTAGAGATAGCTCAGGAAATTATAGACCAGTGAGTCTTACTTCAGTGGTTGGTAAGTTGACGGAGAAGATCCTGAGAGGCAGGATTTATGAACATTTGGAGAGGCTTAATATGATTAGGAATAGTCAGCATGGCTTTGTCAAAGGCAGGTTGTGCCTTATGAACCTGATTGAATTTTTTGAGGATATGACTAAACGCATTGATGAAGAAAGAGCAGTAGATGTAGTGTATATGGATTACAGCAAGGCATTTGATAAGGTACCCCATGCAAGGCTTATTGAGAAAGTAAAGAGGCATGGGATCCAAGGGGATCTTGCTTTGTGGATTCAGAATTGGCTGGCCCACAAGAAGGCAAAGAGTCGATGTAGATGTGTGATGTTCTGCATGGAGTTCACTGACCAGTGGTGTGTCTCAGGGATCTGTTCTGGGACCCCTACTGATTTTCATAAATGACTTGGATGAGGAAGTGGAGGGTTGGGTTAGTAAATTTGCTGATGACACAAAGGTTGGGGGTGTTGTGGATAGTGTGGAGGGCTTTTAAAGGTTACAGCGGAACATCAATTAAATCCAAAACTGTGCTGAAAAGTGGCAGATGGAGTTCAACCCAGATAAGTGCAGGGTGGTTCATTTTGGTAGGTCAAATATGATGACAGAATATAGCATTAATGGTAAGACTTTTGGCAGTGTGGAGGATCAGAGGGGTCTTGAGGTCCAAGTCCATAGGATGCTCAAAGCTCCTGCGCAGATTGACTCTATGGTTAAGAAGGCATATCCTGCATTGGCCTTCATCAACCGTGGGATTGAGTTCAAAAGCCGAGAGGTAATGTTGCAGCTATATAGGACACTGGTCAGACCCCACTTGGAGTACTGTGTTCAGTTCTAGTCACCTCACTACAGGAACAATGTACCATAGATAGGGTACAGAGGAGATTTACAAGGTTGTTATCTGGATTGTTGAGCATGCCTTATGAGAATAGGTTGAGTGAACTCTGCCTTTTCTCCTTGGAGCAGTGGAGGCTGAGAGGTGACCTGATGGAGGTGTATAAGATGATGAGAGGCATTGACCATGTGGATAGTCAGAATCTTTTTCCCGTGGCTGAAATGGCTAGCACTATAGGGTGCAGTTTTAAGGTGCCTGGTAGTAGGTACAGAGGAAATGTCAGGGGTAAGATTTTTATGCAGAGAGTGGTGAGTGTGTGGACTGGGCTGCCAGTGACAGTGGTGGACACAGATGTGATACGGTCTTTTTAGAGCCTCCTGGATAGGTACATGGAGCTTGAATTTCCCCTTGGGGATGAATAAAGTATCTAACTATCTATCTATCTCTCTATCTAGAAGAATAGAGGGCTATGGGTAACCCTAGGTAATTTCTTCAGTAAGTACATGCTCGGCTCAGCTTTGTGGGCCGAAGGGCCTGCATTGTACTTTATGTTTTTTGTGCTTCTATATTTCTAAGTCCTGCCAACAATCTTGTACATCTCCTTTGAAATCTTTCCTATATTAGAGAAATTAAAACTGAACACAGTACTCCAGGTGTGGATTCACCAACATCTTCCTAGTTCCTAGAACCATAGAATATTAAAGCACAGAAACAGGCCTTTTGGCCCTTCTTGGCTGTGCCGAACCATTTTTCTGCCTAGTCCCACTGATCTGCACCTGGGCCATATCACTCCAATCCCCTCTCATCCATATACCTGTCCAAGTTTTTCTTAGATGTCAAAAGTGAGCCTGCATTTACCACTTCATCTGGCAGCTCATTCCACACTCCCACCACTCTCTGCGTGCAGAAGCCCCCCCAGTGTTCCCTTTAAACTTTCCCCCCTTCACCCTTAACCCATGAGCTCTGTTTTTTTTCTCCCCTGGCCTCAGTGGAAAAAGCCTGCTTGCATTCACTCTATCTATGCCCATCATAATTTTATACACCACTATCAAATCACTCCTCATTCTCCTACGCTCCAGGGAATAAAGTCCTAACCTATTCAACCTTTCCCTGTAACTCAATTTCTCAAGTCCCAGTAACATCCTTGTAAACTTTCTCTGCACTCTTTCAACCTTATTAACATCCTTCCTGTAATTTGGTGACCAAAACTGCACACAATACTCCAAATTCGGTCTCACCAATGTCTTATACAACCTCACCATTACATTCCAACTCTTATACTCAATACTTTGATTTATAAAGGCCAATGTAGCAAAAGCTCTCTTTACGACCCTATCTACCTGTGATGCCACTTTTAGGGAATTATGTATCTGTACTCCCAGATCCCTCTGTTCTACTGCACTCCTCAGTGTCCTACCATTTACCTTGTATGTTCTACCTTGGTTTGACTTTCCGAAGTGCAATAGCTCACACTTGTCCGCATTAAACGCCATCTGCCATTTTTCTGCCCATTCCTCCAACTGGTCCAAATCCCTCTACAAGCTTTGAAAACCTTCCTCACTGTCCACTACACCTCCCATCATTGTATCATCAGCAAATTTGCTGATCCAATTTGCCGATCCAATTTGCCACATTATCCAGATCATTGATATAGATGACAAATAACAATGGACCCAGCACTGATCCCTGTGGCACACCACTAGTCACAGGCCTCCACTCAGAGTAGCAATCTCCACTACCACTCTCTGGCTTCTTCCATTGAGCTAATGTCTAATCCAATTTACCACCTCTCCATGTATACCTAGTGACTGAATCTTCCTAACTAACCTCCCATGCGGGACCTTGTCAAAGTCCACGTATACAACATCCACTGCCTTCCCTTCATCCACTTTCCTGGTAACTTCCTTGAAAAACTCTAATAGATTGGTTAAACATGACCTGCCATGCACAAAGCCATGCTGACTTTTTCTAATAAGTCCCTGTCTATCCAAGTACTTGTAGATCCTATCTCAGTATTCCTTCCAATAATTTACCTACTACTGGCCTATAATTTCCCGCCTTACTTTTTGAGGCTTTTTTAAACAACGGAACTACATGAGCTATCCTCCAATCCTCTGGCACCTGACCCGTGGATATCGACATTTTAAATATTTCTGCCAGTGCCCCTGAAATTTCAACCCTAGTCTCCCTCAAGTTCCGAGGGAATACCCTGTCAGGTCCTGGGGATTTATCTACTCTGTTTTGCTCAAGACAGTAAGCACCTCCTCCTCTTTAGTCTGTATAAGTTTCATGACCTCCCTACTTGTTTGCCTTGTTTCCATAGACTCCATTCCAGTTTCCTTAGTAAATACAGATGCAAAAAACCCATTTAATATCTCTCCCATTTTGTTTGGTTCCATACATAGCCGGCCACTCTGTTCTTCAAGAGGACCAATTTTATTCCTTACTATCCTTTTGCTCTTAACATACCTGTAGAAGCTCTTAGGATTATCCTTCACCCTGACTGCCAAAGCAACCTTGTGTCTTCTTTTAGCTTTCCTGATTTCTTTCTTAAGTATTTTCTTACTCTTTTTATACTCCTCAAGCATCTTATTTCCTCCCTGCAGCCTATACATGTTATACATCTCTCTCTTCTTCTTTATCAGAGTTCCAATATACCTCGAGAACCAAGGTTCTTTATTCTTATTCATTTTGCCTTTAACCCTGACAGGAACATACAGACTCTGCACTCTCAAAATTTCTCCTTTGAAGGCCTCCCACTTACCAATCGCATCCTTGCCAGAGAACAACCTGTCCCTTAGCTTTTTAGATCCTTTCTCGTTTCTTCAAATTTGGTCTTTTTCCAGTTTAGTACTTCAACCCGAGGACCAGATCTATCTTTAACCATGATCAAGTTGAAACTAATGGTGTTATGATCACTGGAACCAAAGTGTTCCCCTACACACACTTCCGTCACCTGCCCTAACTCATTTCCTAATAGGAGATCTAATATTGCATCCTCCCTAGTTTGTTCATCTATATATTGATGTAGAAAACTTTCCTGAACACATTTCACAAACTCTAACCCATCTAGACCTTTAACAGTATGGGAGTCCCAATCCTAAATTCTTTGTCCTGAGCGATGAAGGTATATCTTCTTCACCACTCTGACTACCTGTGCAGGGAACTCTCCACCTGTACTTGTGGGTCCCTTTGTTCTACAACAGCGTCCCAGGTGAAAGTCCTACCTGGTATGACTTCCTATAATGCAGTATCTCACTGTTATTGGATATCTCAAACATTTGCCAATCTTCGGTCCAGTACCTAGCCGATCGAGATCCTCTTAAACCTACTTCAGTGTTTGATATTGAGCTACCAAAGTGCAGTTGGAATTGAACTCAGCCAGCCAGTCTTGACTTGCATTTTGCACACTGGGAAAGACTTTCCACTTTCCAGTTGGTGAGTTTCTCATTACAGGATACCCAGGCACTGCTCTGTTCATACATCCAACACAATTTATGCAGGTTTGTCAGGAATGAAGACTGCATAGTTTGCTGTGGCATCAATATCATCACTGTGAGGGAAGATGGTTAGCTCAAGAAACTATGTAATGGGTGCAACCTCCTCTGGAGGTGTCAATCTAATTGGGGCGCCACATTCCTGCTGTGGGCTTGCTACCAAGAATGAGCTGGTTGGCTGTCTCAATGAATCCCCTCATAAAATAATGGGGCACCTCATGACATTTCAGCTCACACTAATACAGAATGTGGCATCAGTGTATTTACCTCAGTTCTAAAATCTTTTACTCCAGTCTCAAGAACAAACAATGAGGGATAAAGTGAGCAACTTCAGTGTGAGTGTTAGAAGAGACTCACCCTCTGGCAACATGTGATCAGAAAGGAGACAATAGAGGGAAGCTAACTCTTGCAGAGTCTTCCTGACAAGATGCCTGGACTACTATCTTGTCATGATCCAACAAACACTCTGTTTCATTCTAAAGGACATCGCCAGACTTCATGGTAAAATTGCAAATCCAGGCTTTGGAACTTGTTAGATTATATTATCTTCAGAGTAGATCACAATGATGCCCACATCATTTGAACCCACTGTGTAATCCATTCTTTTATCTCTATTGACCTGCCACAAAATCAAAAGAAAATCAATACCAGTGTTTCAACAACCTTACCAAAAATCACTTCTTAGATAAATCACAACCCTCAGGTGTCCAAAGTGCCCCAAGTTTTATTATAATTGGCACCAGGCATGAGACTCTTTACTCCTCTACAAAAGGGAAAAAAGGACCAGTGCAATGAGAGCGACTGGAAGATCTAGGAGCTAATTAACTGCAAACTCAAGGTATTCTTGGATGGGAAACTCCACCATAGGAAATGAAACAACTCTCCAGGCATATAAACATTGAGGTCTAACAGAAAACTGGTTTCAAAGGGTTCATTAAATCTTTAATAACTCTGAATTCCTCAGGCTCTTCAGTGCTTCCAAGGCTATCTTTGGTCCAAAGACCCAAAGGCTCAAACTATTAAGACCCAAGAATTGAGTGACAGAGACTAACTTATTGAGAACGAAAAGACAGTGAACACCCAATAGACGGAACACTTTGAAGAATGCCTCTGACTCTGTCTCCAGCCTGATTATTTGATAATCAATAAGCACTTATGCTACTCTGTACCATTCTTGCTACCTCAATACAACCTTTGCAAAATTGTCCAAACACATTGGCAGGAGAAGTGAAATGCCAGCATTCTCTCTGGGGTCCTGTTGAATGACCCAACAATGAGTCTGAGTCACACTTAGAGTAATCACCTCTGTTGAGCTGACCATGTAGTTTCCATGTCCGGTACCAGACTCCAAAAACACATATTCTATTCCAAGTCCAAGGTCTGTGTTCCAAGATCAAGCCTCCTTCAAAGAGTGAAACATCCCCACTGATTTGTAGGAATCATGGTGAAATAGAGAAATAGCATACAGAGTGACACTGCGAACCCTGAGTCTGTGTCAAGGATGCAGAAAAGACAAGCACGCATGATGAATTGAGTGCACCATTTTCGAAGCTCCCCAGACACTTGCTCCATCAATCACCTCCTGCCCACCTGTTGCAGCGTCTGTGGGATGAACACTGACCTCATCCATCACCATAACTCATGGAGTGGAGTGAAAACAAGTCATCCTCAATTCCAAGGGACCACCAAAGAAGAAATGTATGTGGGTGTTCTAGGCGATTGCTTTTGTTAGCCTACAGCAAGCAAGAGCAGAACAGAGCCATTTAAAGTTGTTACATGTGAAGTTTGATAGCTAGTTAATGATATCTGGGCAGTTGATTGGATAGCATTAATCCCTCTATGTAATGCTAGTTCAGGGCAGGAGTTGAGAAGTCAGCTCCTATCCAATGGCATCGTCGTTACCAATCCACTTCTGTTGGTCCATTCAATAAATAGGCACATCTTCCATATCCCATATGAAAGCCATGTATTCCCATTACAGGCACAAACACAAAACTTTTGTGACACATTGATACCACAGCCAGGATGATTGCTCTCAGCATCCAGGCTGACTTCCTCTGAATTAAACCATTGTGGTGGATGGACAAGCAATATCTTTAGACAGGACCTTTGGAGTCAGCCATGTCCCGTTTCCTCCAAGTACAACTGGATCCTTCTCCAATGGGACAGGGAATGATATTCAATATCAATGAAAACCATTCAAGCAAAGTGGATGTAGATCACCATATGCTACTCACTTTGCTGGTGGCAATTTTTCTGTTGGCATGCAAAATGTGAGGTCTTCATTTCAGATGGAAGCATAATTAGCAGCGCTTAGCTGATCTACAGATGGTAAGACTCTTACTACCCTAGTATTTTCCACTGAAACCCTTAGTAACATGCCCCACATCATTATCATGTTGACAGCATTTCAAGATTTGGCTGGATCTAAAAGTTTATTCCTGAGTTATTCCAAAGTACTCCGGAAGTCCAACATACATGATTCAGATCCTTTATTTAAAAGGAAAATCTCAGTGCTGTCATTACAGAGTTTGTACATTCTCTCCATGACCATCTGAGTTTCCTGTGGCTGTTCTGGTTTCCTACCATATTCCAGATTAGAAAACATAGAACAAAGAACAATACAGCACAGTGCAGGCCATTCGGCCCACAATGTTGTGCCAGCCCTTAAACCCTGCCTCCCATATAACCCCCTATCTTAAATTCCTCCATATACCTCAGGATGATCATAATGATATACATCATTATGATATGTGAATTGTGGCCATACTATGTTGGCTCTGGAAGCATGGCCCAGTGCAATCCCCGCTGATTTTATTTGATGCAAATCACGCATCTCGCTATATATTTCAATGTATATGTGACAAATTAAGTTAACCTTTAAAAAGATTATCTAACATGAATTTTCTTTCCCTTCTCAAGTAGTCCTCAGGATGATTTGCTTTCATTCCAGTCCTGGAGATGGTTGATGAAGATAATGTCAGAACTAAAGACTCTTCTACAGATGGGGCAAGAGGTGGGTAGTTTGCGATAGTTTGGTAGTCAATTCAGTCCACTGCTAACACAGGCTTCTTGTGTGTTCCTGATGTTCTCAAGGTTCTCATTATCGCTACTGAAGTTCTTGGATCATTCTTCCTCAAAGCATTCATGACTGAATATGGTAAACCTGTAGTGGTTTGATTTGATCCATTGGCTGTGAGGTTGTTCAGCTCTATTACAAATTGTACTTGTTGTTCATTAAGCTGCAAAATGCAGCCCCATTAGATTGGTATTTCTTCATTTTTGGGTATGCCTTCTGTTGCTTCTGGCAATCCTTGCCCGCTTCCTGAGGAGTTCCTGAGAATTTCTGCAATATACAATCATCAATGAACAAAGTCTAGTCAAAGTCAATATTGAGTTTATTGTCATAGTACATTAGCAAGGATGTAATGTTGAATCTTTATAAAGCACTGGTGAAGCTTCACCTGGAGCATTGTGAACAAGTTTGGGCCCCATAGAAAGGATGCATTGAAACTGGAGAGGGTTCAGAACAGGTTCACATATATGATTCCAGGATTGAACAGCTTGTCATATGAAGACCGCTTGATGGCTCTGGGCTTGTATTCACTGGAATTCAGAAGAATGAGGGGTGAACTAATTGAAACCTGACGAATGGTGAAAGGCCTTGATAGAGTGGACGTGGAGAGGATGTTTCCTCTGCTAGCATTGTCAAAGACCAGAGGTCTCAGAATACAGGGGCGTCCTTTCAGAACAGAGATGAGGAGGAATTTCTTTAGCCAGAGAGTAGTGAATCTGTGGAATTCATTGCCACAGGTGCTGTAGAGGCCATGTCTTTATGTATATTTAATAAAGAGGTTGATAAATTCTTGATTGGTCAGAGCATAAAGGGGGAACGGCAGGAGATTGGGGCCGAGAGGAAAAATGGATCAACCATGATGAAAAAGCGGAGCAGACTCAATGGGCTAAATAGCCTAATTCTGCTCTAATATCTTATGGACTTATGGTCTTACATGTCTGTAAAGGTAAAACTTACAGTATTACAGGCACATAGCATAACTTGAGTGAATGTTTGAACGAATGTCATAGGTGTAACAATTGAAGATTCGTGGACCTTGTACTTTGTCCTGAAAACTTCCTGCTGCAACGTCCTGGTCTGATATAAATAGCCTTCAACAACAACAATAATATTCCTTTAGATGAGTTATCCCACTAACGAGTGGAGAGTTTTATTTGTTATCTATTGCCTTCAGTATTTACTTCCCTGACAGCACACAATCCAGTGCTGCTTTGTTATCAAATCTCTCTCCTCTCTTCTAGAATTTAGCTCTTGTCAATTGTGGACTAAGTCTGTGATGAGCCTGAAACTAAGTCGCCCTGATAAACTGTATCTGAGCATCAGTGAGCAGGCTATTCATGAGTAAATATCCATTTTCTAACTCCTGCCATCGCTCTTGATGACTGCTGGCTGATAGAGCAGTAATTAATTGGAGTGGATTTGTCCTATTTATCTTGGACAAGACATAGCTGGACAATTTCCCTGTGTTTTCAGATAAGTGCATTTGTTCTAACTGCACTGGGACATCTTGGCAAAAGCATAGGTTTTGGGTACTCCAGCCAGGAGATTTTCTAGTCCCATGGTCCTTACTGTATGCAATGTTCTTAATTACCTTTTCACTTCATGTGGAATGGCCAAGGTTAGCTGAAGATGACTTCTGTGATGATGATCTCAACTAAAGTGAATCATCCCATCAACTACTCAGGCCAAAGAAGGCTGCAGATGCCTTATTTTATGTTTATTGGGCTTCAGTACAGCTGAGGGTAGGGATGCTGGTTGGAGCTTCCTCTCCTCATTTGCTGCTTAATTATCCACCACTGTTCAAAACTGGCTGCAAAGGTTTAATCAGAACTGTTACTTGTAGGATTACACCATATTCCTTCTGCTGTTTTGCAAGCATGTTGGATATGGAACAATCAATCTGCAGTCAGGAAGTTAAACATGGTTAATATACTGACTACGGTAGGTAATTTATTTTGTATTTATAGTAAGTAACTTAAAATAAGTATTTGGCCCAGGACTTTAGAAGGAACTTCACCAGTGATTAAATGGATTTTTATATACTTCTCAGAGCTGACAGTTCATTCAAAAGACAAGGCTTTGCAGCTCTACTCTGTCATCTGAAATGGATTACTCATATTTCTTTATGACATATTCATCCAACCTATTAAATCTATTTCAGCTTACAAAGTAATCTCAGCTCCCCAATAATTTTCCCCATAAATTCTTGCCATTTTTCGATAAATTTGATCATCTACGTTACACTGGGGACAATGTAAATTGGCCAATTAATGCACCAACCTGCATGCCTTTCGGATGTTGGTGGAAACCCCCATGGCCACAGGGGGAGCACACAAACTCTGTGCCCATAGCAACAGAGGTTAGGACTGAACCTAACCGTGGGACCAGCTGTGTTAACTGAGATACTTGTGCTGAGTTCCCTGGACCAGATTTTACAATAGAGAAGAAAATGCCTTCCTTGGTTGTCAGTGGGAATATGATTTTAATGCAAGGGCATAAAATAGGAAAACTGGGATAGTAGAAAACACAGTCACTGGCACCTGCCAAGATATTGCATTTATGGTTTCTAAGATCCACCACAGACCTTGATCTTAATGTCTCAACATGACAGATTGATCAGAGAATGGCACAACTTCTTTGTTAGTACTTTGATGCTTTAAATCAGCAGTTTGAAGAGAAAAGCTATATGCAGGCTCTCACTGGTCACCGCCATGGTTAATGCTCCAGTGAATCTTCTGACCCGAATCCCCACAGGCATCGTGTAAAATAAGGATTTCTCATATCAAAAAAGAAAGAATTTATCAGCTTTTCTGGTAGGCAGCTTGCAAGAAGAAAAGTAGTATCAACAGTTCTCCCTTCTGTGGTAATGGTATCCTTTAAAATAGCATCACAGCATGCTGTTCCTGATCAATGACATTTGAATTCACACTGATTTAGTTCAGATAGACAATATACCATCTTGAAAATGTCAGTCTCATTGCATTAAACCTTCCTTACATTTCATATTTTACACTATTGATTTAGAACGGTATGTGGTTGTGTTTGGTGTAACCACTAATTTAAAGCATGAATATTAAGAACCTTGAATATTTTAAGTGGTTCAAAGGAATACCACAACTTTATAAAGTCAAATTATCAAAATTGCTAGATGTCAGTTTTACTGGACAGAAATAGCTGAGCCTTCTATGACTCAATCACTTTTATGCTGCTTCAAACAGAAATACACTATGCACACAGGGCATTCATAACTTATTTATAGATTTTTTTAAAATCCCAATTACAATAGATTTCTTTTTCTGTGATATAGTTTCATGTTGGATCTTAGTGTCTGGTTGCTTAACCTATTTTTTTTTTGTCTGTTCTTGGTTAGCATCCTAAATCAGAATGTTGTGAGTCATTGCAAAGGAATCAGCACAAATGAAGTTTGTCACTCCTCAATGCAGTATTGAGAGAATACTGTTCTGTCTGAGGTGTTATTTTTCAGAATAGACAATAGACAATAGGTGCAGGAGTAGGCCATTTGGCCCTTCTAGCCAGCACCACCATTCACTGTGATCATGGCTGATCATACACAATCAGTACCCCATTCCTGCCCTCTCCCCATATCCCTTGACCCCGTTATCTATAAGAGCTCTATCTAACTCTCTCTTGAAATCATCCAAAGACTTGGCCTCCACTGCCTTCTGGGGCAGAGCATTCCACATATCCACCACTCTCTGGGTGAAAAAGTTTTTCTGCATCTGTGTTCTAAATGGCCTTCCCCTTATTCTTAAACTGTGGCCTCTAGTTCTGGACTCACCCATCAGCGGGACCATGCTTCCTGCCTCCAGCATGTCCAATCCCTTAATAATTTTATATGTTTCAATCAGATCCCCTCTCATCCTTCTAAATTCCAGTGTATACAAGCCCAGTCGCTCCAATCTTTCAACATATGACAGTCCCGTCATTCTGGGAATTAAACTTGTGAACCTACGCTGCACTCCCTCAATAGCAAGAATGTCCTTCCTCAAATTTGGAGACCAAAACTGCACACAATACTCCAGGTGGGGTCTCACCAGGGCCCTGTACAGCTGCAGAAGGACCTCTTTACTCCTATACTCAATTCCTCGTGTTATAAAGGCCAGCATGCCACTAGCTTTCTTCACTGCCTGCTGTACCTGCATGCTTGCTTTCATTGACTGATGTACAAGTACACCTAGATCTCGTTGCATTTCCCCTTTTCCTAACTTGACTCCATTTAGATAGTAATCTACCTTCCTGTTCTTGCCACCAAAGTGGATAACCTCACATTTATCCGCATTAAACTGCATCTGCCATACATTTGCCCACTCACCCAACCTGTCCAAGTCACCCTGCTTTCTTATAACATCCTCCTGACATTTCACACTGCCACCCAGCTTTGTGTCATTGGCAAATTTGTTACTGTTACTTTTAATCCCTTCATCTAAATCATTAATGTATAGTGTAAACAGCTGCAGTCCCAGCACCGAACCTTGCGGTACCCCACTGGTCACAGCCTGCCATTCCGAAAGGGACCCGTTAATCGCTACTATTTGTTTCCTGTCAGCCAGCCAATTTTCAATCCATGTCAGTACTCTGCCCCCAATACTATGTACCCTAATTTTGCCCACTAATCTCCTATGTGGGACTTCATCAAAAGCTTTCTGGAAATCCAGGTACACTACATCCACTGGCTCTCCCTCGTCCATTTTCATAGTTACATCCTCAAAAAACTCCAGAAGATTAGTCAAGCATGATTTTCCCTTCATAAATTCATGCTGACTCAGACTGATCCTTCTACTGCTATCCAAATGTGTCGTAATTTCCTCTTTTATAATTGACTCCAGCATCTTTCCCACCACTGACGTCAGGCTAACCGGTCTATAATTCCCTGTTTTCTCTCTCCCTCCTTTCTTGAAAAGTGGGACAACATTAGCCACCCTCCAATCAGCAGGAACTCTTCCTGACGAAGAACAATCTTTCGGGTGGATGTTAAAAGATCTCTCAGCACTACTTCAAAGAAGAGCAACTGTGGTGCTTTGTATTGTCATTTCAATATTTATTCCCCAATCTACATCAGCAAGAGAAACTTATCTTGTCATAATCCCCTTGCTGGTTGTAAGAGCTTACTGGGCCAAAAAAACAGATATTGCTTTTATCATATACATGCCACAGAATGGAAGTATCGTACAGGGCTATGCAATTTCACAAATAATAAGGATGAAAGAGTTCCTGCTGGTAATGGGGCCCTTTTATTTTAACTTTCTTTGACAAAATTGACAGAAACATGTTGCAAATGATGATATTTGCACAATGGACAAGCGTTAATATAACTGCATATAAACTTCTCAACCAGAGAAAATACACTTAATACTATCTTCTTACAGTTCCCAACAGTTAACATCCTTATTAATGATGCTTTGCTATTTCAAATGTAAAATGTGCAAAACTCCAATAAGTGGCATCATTAATTATAATAGAACCTGTTTTTCTAACCTAGTTATGTGTTGACACATTTGCTTTCAGTATACAAACATTTAATGATTGTAAGGAATGTCAGTATGTCTTTCAAGGTGCATTTTTGTGGCACAGAATTTCTAGATCCTTATCTAATGGGGTCTGCAGCAGTCCTGTTAATTGGATTTGTTTAACTAAACGTCTTAAAATTCACCTGCATTTAAGAGAGCTAAGGATGATGCACTATCACCTGACTGGCAGACCACAGTACTTGTGCTTGCAACACTGTGTCAGACAGAGTGGTCTGCAGCACTGGGCTCCACAGGGGACTGTCCTGTCTCCCTTTCTCTTCACCATCTACACCTCGGACTTCAACTACTGCACAGAGTCTTGCCATCTTCAGAAGTTTTCTGATGACTCTGCCATAATTGGATACATCAGCAAGGGAGATGAGGCTGAGTACAGGGCTACGGTGGGAAACTGTCACATGGTGCGAGCAGAATCACCTGCAGCTTAATGTGAAAAAGACTAAGGAGCTGGTGTGGACCTGAGCAGGGCTAAGGCACCGGTGACCCCGGTTTCCATCCAAGGGGTCAGTGTGGACATGGTGGAGGATTACAAATACCTGGGGATACGAATCGACAATAAACTGGACTGGTCAAAGAACACTGAAGCTGTCTACAAGAAGGGTCAGAGGCGTCTCTATTTCCTGAGGAGACTGAGGTCCTTTAACATCTGCCAGACGATGCTGAGGATGTTCTACGAGTCTGTGGTGGCCAGTGCTATCATGTTTGCTGTTGTGTGCTGGGGCAGCAGGCTGAGGGTAGCAGACACCAACAGAATCAACAAACTCATTCGAAAGGTCAGTGACATTGTGGGGGTGGAACTGGACTCTCTGAAGGTGGTGTCTGAAAAGAGGATGCTGTCCAAGTTGCATGCCATCTTGGACAATATCTCCCATCCACTCCATAATGTACTGGTTAGGCACAGGAGTACATTCAGCCAGAGACTCATTCCACCGAGATGCAACACTGAGCGTCATAGGAAGTCATTCCTGCCTGTGGCCATCAAACTTTACAACTCCTCCCTCAGAGTGTCAGACACCTGAGCCAATAGGCTGGTCCTGGACTTATTTCCACTTGGAATAATTTACTTATTATTATTTAATTATTTATGGTTTTATATTGCTATATTTCTACACTATTCTTGGTTGGTGCAACTGTAACAAAACCCAGTTTCCCTCAGGATCAATGAAGTATGTATGTCTGTCTGTCTGTCTGTCTATCAGTGTATCAGATTCTGTCTGAATTGAACTGTAATAATGTAGCAAAGTAACATGGGGATGAATAAAACTTGCAAAGCCTTACAAACTTCAACCAGTGTCTGTTTTCCTGCTGCACTGAAAAACTGGACAAATATGGGTTAAGTTGCCTGATGAAGTCTGAAGCGCTTGGTAACCTGTGACATTCCACAAATTATTTTGTCTTGTTTTTATATGCAACTCCACTGTAGACATTTATGAGACAAATCCTCGTAAGAATATTAGCTCAGCAGTTTGGAATCTTGGTTTTTCATTTCGTCTAACAGATTCCTAATCATCCGTCATCAATTTTATGCATTTGTTCCATGAGTCAGAAAGAGAAATGGAAATTAACACTGGAAATCTGAATTTACATCCACCTCAGTCTTGAATTACCTGGTTATCTTCAGCACACAGCGTCCTTGCTCTGAAAAAGGTGAAGGAAATTTCTGGCTCAGCGGATCTCACTGCTTGTTACACTGAAAGTTGATTTCTTCGATCACTTGATCAATAACACCATGTTCCATCAGAACCCATTTACAAAACTGTATCCCTCCAAATCTCTGAAAAACGACATGTTGCCATTTCATCAAGCTGTAGTTAAAGATCAACAGCTGAGTTCTTTTCCAGCATTTACTATTTTTTTTATCAATTACTGCTCACTGGATTTGAAGGAATTTTTAAACCTTTAAACTTTTTAATTAATGTAAGAGCTTTCCTTTATAATTTTTCTCCCTTCCCTCTTGTTTTCTGTTACGGTGCTTGAACTATTTATCTACAAGTCCACAGTCAGACAACCATGGGCAAGGCGTGACTTTGTCCATGGAAATGACACTTAGTGCCATCACTATGGATGTACAGCAACACAGCATTTTGAGATCAGAATCAGGAAATGGGTAGAGGATATATGCCCACCCTGGGTTCTGTGGGCAGACCTTTGAGGACTTACATGTCTGATGGTTGAGTTTCTCTGAAGCTGCCTTTGGGCGCCCCTGCCAGCTGCAGCACTGCGGCATGTGGAATCAGTTCTCTTCACAGATCCACTTTATCTGTGGCAATTAAACTGACAGGCATCATTGTTTACAGACCCAGATCCTTCCAGGCAGCCTTGGGGATTTGGTGGTGCATTAACCGAGAAACTGTCACGACCTATAGCCATGGGGATTCATATCTGCTTTCATAAATCAACACAATTCATTCATGTCAACATGATTTCCAGGCTGCCTGACCGTGGCAGGGAAAGCTGCAAGATATCCTGACTCCATAGGTGTTCCTCCATGGAGTGCCAACCAAACAGCAGCTACTTATGCTGCAGGAAAATATTATTCCTTTCCCTGGACATTTTGCTCACCTATTCTAAATGTCTTTCTATCTCCTCTCTTAACCCTGCAAGAGACTTCAGAGGAAAGCGTCAAGAGGAAAAGTAAACCATTTACCCTGGCTGTCTTTTATGCTATCTATCAAAATACTAGCTGATCATTTACCTCATGCCAAATTTCCATAACTATCCCTGAACTTCCCATAATCTCCTAAATCTATTGATCTCTCTCTATGACTCTATAAGTTTGGATAATTACATGCATGGAGGGGTATGATGGGCTGTGGTCCAAGCGCATGTCAATGGGACTAGGCTGAATAACTGTTTCGCAAGGTCCAGATAGACTGAAGTGGCTGCTTCTGTGCTGAAGCTACCTATGACCCAGTTTTAAATGAAATTAATTAAGGAGCCTTCACAGATGTCCCAGGTTGAGAATTGAAAAGATTCATGGTCCTTGAAGTGAAGAATCCTCTCATCTCCATCCTTAATGGTCTCTTCCATTCCAAGTCTGTGACTGTTGGATCCATATTTCTTTGTCAGGGGAAACACCTTCCCTGCATCCACACCATAGTGCCACGTGAGAATCCCAGAAATTTCAAAGAGATCACTTTTCATTACTCCTAACTCCAGAGAGTACAGAACACAGTCCTTCAATCTCTTCCCATACGACACAACAACAATCCCCAAAAGCAGTCCAGTGAATATTTGCTACACTCCCTCAATGTAGTACACATCTTTTCCTTGTCAGGGAGACCAATTATCGAACATTACTCCACAGGAACAAGCCCTTCAACCCATGATGTCTACGCCAAACACAATCCTAAATTAAAGTAAGTCTCTTCTCTTTACATATGATCCATATCCTTCCAATTTCTGCATATTCATGTGCTTACCAAAAATTTTCCTAAGTGTCACTATCATATCGGCTTCCACCAGTACCCCTGGCAGCCCATTTCTCTCTTTGTAAAAGAAAACTTGCCCCACACATCACCTATAAACTTTCCTTAAATAAATATCCTCTAAAATTTGACACTTTACTCTGGGAAAAAGATTCAGACTGCCTTCCCTATCTAACTCATGGCTAACATGAGAGGGCACAGGTTAAAGGTGCTTGGAAGTAGGTACGGAGGAGATGTCAGGTGTTAGTTTTTACACAGAGAAAGGTGAGTGTATGGAATGGGCTGCTGGTGACAGTGGAGGAGACGGATACAATGGGGTCTTTTGAGAAACTCCCGGACAGGTACATGGAGCTTAGAAAAATAGAGGGCAATGAGTAACCCTAGGTAATTTCTAAAGTAAGTTCATGTTTGGCACAGCATTGTGGGCCGTAGGGCCTGTATTGTGCTGTAGGTTTTCTATGTTTCTATGATTCTATTACAGCTTTCAGAATTTTATAAGCATCCATCAGGTCTCCCCTTGGTCTCTGACATTACAAAACAATCATCTCAAGTTTGTCCACCCTCTCATTTAGAGCAAAAGCCCTCTAATCCAAGCACCATCCTGGTAATCCTCTCCTGTATGCTGTCTAAAGCCAACGCATCCTTCCAGCAAGATGGTGACTAGAATGGTACATCATACTCCAAGTGAGGCCTCATTTAGTTGCCACATGAATTCCTGATTCATATACTCAGTGCACCCATCGATGGAGACAAGTATGCTATACCCCTTCTTGGATGTGTGGTAAGTTGAGTGAGAGAAGAAAAAAAATAAAATAGATTAATATAAAATCGGGGTTGTCCAAACTCAGTTGACAGAAGAGAATGTTTCCATGATGTACCTCATAATTCTATGCCATCCAGTCAGATGAAATTTACACAAGACCCCTTTAATCCATTAAGTCCTCGGCAAAGAGAAGCTGATGCCAGTTGCCCACATTGTGATGTGATTGATGTTTGGTTTGATGGAGTTAAGTGGTGGAGCTCACTGTGAGCAGGAGAGAAAGATTGCAATGATCTTGTCTATCAGCTTGAGTGTTTGCTCTATCTGTTTGCAAGGTTTGCTAACACAATAACAATAGAGGAGTCTTCATGCACAGAAAGTTAATACTTTTTCTTTGGGAAACAAGTAAATGCAGTAAAAATAAATTTCAAAGTTAGCAGTGGAATACTGGATAGGTTTGTGCATAGATAAAGTGTTCCTTTCCTATTTTAGCAATCATTTGTTCACTGTTTTCTTTGAAATAACAAAGAGCTACATTAGTATATGGTAAACCTCAGCAGACTAAATTCTATCTCATTCCCAAAGTTGAGAAATAGTTGCTGCCTCTCCAACTGTTAGGCAAAATAATTGAGAGGTTAGCCTCACAGTGCAGAGAGCAGCCTGAACTGGGTATTTATTTATCACTGTAAACACTTACCATCAATGAACCAAAGAGCAATGGAACTGTGGACTAAATTATTTTTTTAAATTGTGCATAGCATGTACTGATACTATACTTCACAAACCAAAGTATTAAAAACAGATTTGGCACATTCCTGTTGCTCTGCTTTACTTTGGCAATTATACATAAATATCATATCTCTCATAATCATATATTTTCATTTCCTTATCCAACAAACCATTACTGTTAACTCCATACCCTCTGAAACTGAAATAAATTCAAACTGATTTCAATTTCAAAAGACCGTGATTCCAGCAAAGATGTCCCATAATGCTTCTCAGAGCTGTCACTGTAAGTATATGGAGGATGTGGTTATATTACATTAGTTTTAAAACAGAATTCAAAGCACTGTAACATACACAATGGAAAGCAATGCAATTAAATTTACAGGAAATGACAGATCGATATTGAAAACCAAATGGAATTCATGAAGATATGGCATGTTCTCTTTACAAATCAGTATCAACTCTAAAACTGTGTTGTCTGTTCTCTCTAATTACATCAATGTCATTTTTCAGCTGGGCGAGGCATTATGGGGAATGGTGTTAATGAGTTGCAAAGTTACAGTTTTCAGATTATGTTACGTGCTGTGCCATGAAGAAAATCTCTGATTGAGATGTGTGGTGATGGAATTGTAATGGTTACCAGTTCAAACAATATATATAGCTTTCTTTTCTTCTAAGCATTTCCATAAAGTATCAGTGTTAGCCTGGAAGAAAACCAGAAGCTTTACCCTTATAGGATAGAGGTTCTCTGCACCTAGTAACATATTAAATATTGTATATCTTTTACCTATCTTTATACCAGTTTAAAGAAAATATGGCTGCAGTAAAAATACACTGGAAGTGACAGCTCTTGAATATCATCCATGTAACTGGAGAAAGTCAAGCGTCAACTTGAAAGTCAGAGCAAGATCCGCTTTAATCTTTTCATGGAGCTTCTGAAATGAAAAAAAATTAAAGCAGTTTGGAAATGAACTATGATTTGTTGTACAAAGCAGAGCTACATCCTCACTGCCATTGTTTTCTGTAATTGTTCGCTGTAAGTCTGCTTGAGGAACTTGCATATCAGACTTCTAATATTTTTTGAGGTCGAAGTTTGTTCAAGCAAGGTACAAGCAAGTTTGCTCAGGTTATAAGCAGACATTGGTTTAGTAAGTTCTGTGGGAGACAATGTTGTATTGGAAGTTATAATATGGTCAGAAGTTATATATGGTTTAGAATGTGGTTCTGGAACTGTTGGAGTCTGTGATTTGCTGGTTGGAGATTGTTTGGGTGTTTCAGCACTCTGCAGTCTCTGAGAGGGTGGCTGCGTGGGTGAGCCTTGTGGCGAGAAGGCTGCAGGATGGCACCTGAGCCCATGTTTGACCCCATCTCGGTGATTATAGCTTCCTCTGTTCTCTGAATAAAGTGACGAGGGTGAATGAAATGTCAAGGCAAGTACGGAAGTTTGGAGAACGTTTGGGTGTTCCGGCGCTCTGCAGTCTCCGTGAGGATTCTGATTCCAGGAGGCAGAACCTCATAGCGGCAGGATGAAGTGCAAGAGCTCTATTTTGTCGATCAGTGCTTCCATTGTTTGCCGATAAAAGCGAGGAGGGAGGTTGAAGCATTGAAGTGAATGCAGAGCCAGTTGCTTGCCTTTTGATCGGTTGTTCAGTACCAGAGAGAGTAGAACCTGTCGCTGAACCTGGAGAGTGTTGCCCAGGTTTTTCTATGTTTCACATGTGGAGTTGGAGTATAGACTCTTTTATTCAGTTTTATAGTTTTTATATTCTGTGTTCGTTTTGCCCAATCTTCTCATTTTATCTGTGTGCGGGGAGGAGGATTTGGGGGTCAATGTGCCTGATTTGTTTTGTTTTTCTTTGTGCGGAAGGAGGGATTTGGGGATTGATGATCACGCTGCCTTTCTTTGCTTTCTTGGTTTCATGGCTACTCAGAGATTTGAACAATTTCAGAGTTGAACACTTTGATAATAAAATTAACCTTTGAAA
The DNA here is from genome assembly GCF_030144855.1 of Hypanus sabinus. Lineage (NCBI taxonomy): Eukaryota > Metazoa > Chordata > Chondrichthyes > Myliobatiformes > Dasyatidae > Hypanus > Hypanus sabinus. Next base: position 60,901,342 of record NC_082719.1, on the reverse strand, counting down.
AGGAAGGACAAGTTGTTTTGCTTCTCCTGGGGTGAGGAACAGAAAGCATTGCAGCCACCCTCTCTGCTGTCAATGGGGAGTCACTCCATGTCAGGAACGTCAATGGCTCAAGATCCATCTTGGAGTCAGAATTATTAAAGAGGGCTAGCTTTTCAAAACAGAGGTGGGAAGGGGATGCTGAACCTTAGGATTCTCTACTCAAGAGAGCCCTGGAAACGCTTTGCATCATACACGGTGGTGGGGGGGGGGGGAAAGAAGAGTGGGGTCAATTACCAGAAGTTTAAAAAATCAATGTCCCTGGCATCAGGTTGGACTACTCAAACAGAATATAAGGTGTTGCTCCTCCAAGCTGATTGTGGCAGTAGAGGGGGCTTTAGACTCACATATCTGAATGGCAGTGGGAAGTAGAATTGAAATGGGTGGCCACTAGGCAATCCCGCTTTTTCTGGTGGACTGACATCCCATATTCCCGTTTCCTTCTCTCATCTAATCTCCGTACCTGCCCATCACCACCCTCCTGGTGCTCTTTCCCCTTCCATATCTTTCATGACCTTCTGCCCTCTCCTATTAGACACCCCCTTCTCCAGCTCTTTATCATTCATCAATCAATCCCAGCTCTTTACTCCACCCCTCCTGTCCTCCCAGTTTCACTTTCCAGTCCCGATGAACAGTTTTCGCCTGAAACATTGATGGTTTAATCTTTTTCGTAGATGCTGCCTGCTCTGTTGAGTTCCTCCAGCATTTTGTGTATCATTAAACCACCACATCATACGTATGCTCCTCACTTAAAGTAAAGATGAACTAAGACATATTCTCCTGGGCTCCCATCTTTATCTTTGGAGCTACAAAACATAACAGTGGGATCAAAGGTGGAGTGGATCAGTAACTTTAAATTCCTCAGTGTTATCATTTCAGAGGACCCGTCTTGGGCACAGCAGGTAGGCACAATTACAAAGAAAACATAGCAGTGCCTCTGCTTCCTTAGAAATTTGCAAAGATTCATCATATCATCTACTATTTTGACAAGCCTCTGTAGATGTGTGGTAGAGAGTATATTGCCCAGTTGCATCACAACCTGGTATAGAAACACCAATGCCCTTGAATGGAAAATCCTACAATAAGGAATGGATATGGCCCAGTCCATCACAGGCAAAAATTCACCCCGCCGTTGAGCACATCTACATGGAGTGCTGTGACAGGAAAGCAGCATTCACCATCGAGGACTTCCACCACCCAAGCCATACTCTCCTCTCACTGCCGCCATTAGGAAGAAGGTACTGAAGCCTCAGGACTCACACCATCAGATTCAGGAATAGTTATTACCCTCAACAATCTGGCTCTTGAACCAGCGGAGATAACTTCATTCAGCTCTACTTGCCCTACCACTGATCTGTTCGACACCCTATGGACTTTTGAAAGGTTCTTGATTGGACATGGCACCAAAGGTTACCGAAAGGTATAGGATGCGGAGGAGGGAAAAAAGGATCAGACATGACTGGACCAGACAGCCTGATCCTGCTCTTAAATCTCATGGTCTTATGGACTCACTTTGAAGGACGATTCATCTAACGTTCTTCATATTTATTGCATGTTATTACTATTTATCTTTTGTATATGCCCAATTTGTTGTCTTTTGCACATTGTTTATTTGTCTGCCTAGTTGGTTACGATTTTTTTATTGACTCTATTATCATTCTTGGATTTACTGAGTACGCCTGCAAGGAAACAAATCTCAGGTTTGTACATGGTAATGTATATGCACTTTGATAAAAAGTTCACTTTGAAGTTTGAACTTCGAACTATATTCAAAATATTAAAGTTAATTAGGTGATTATAGTAATTCCTGCAAATCATTTATTGTTATCTTTGTGTTAAAGAAGCATAAAACCTCATGTCAGGAGAGTGGGATTCTCTTGAATGCTCCCGAGCTCTCTCTTGGAGGTCTGTGTGTGAATAAAGACTCGGATATTTCCAAGTTAGAGCTTCTGTGTGGTCCAGTTTTAGTTAGTCACAACAATTTATGCCTCTATGCTAAGGAAATGTTGAAACGTGTCAGATGAGACATTGCACCAAAACCTCCATTTGTTCTCTCAGATACAGCATATTAACTAATCCCTTAGCACATTTCAAGAAGCAGGAAATTACCCTTGCTCTCCTGTCTAATAATGACTCTCAAATTAAATCAACAATAACCAAGATGTAGGAAAATATCAATTTCCTATTTTTGGGAATTTGCTCTGCATCAACTGGATACAGCAGCTCTTGCATCAGAAGCATGATGACAAGGTTCAAAACTCTTCATAAGGAGCATTGGGCTGACCTGTGACCCCAAAAGATGCCATATTAAAGTAAATGAGGCACTCTGGCATTGGCAAGGCACAGTTCAAAGATGCAGTGGAAGTAATTTTATTGTTTGTGTTTTAACTTTTTTTTCTTTCTTACTTCTAAGTGTTCCAACAAATTGACCACCATTGATGCTGGCCTCACCCACATTTCCACCATTTCGTGGACATCTGCTCTCATCCCATTGTCCTGCCATCTTAACAGGGATAGAGTTCCTCTTGTCCTCTCCTACCACTCCGTCAGCCTCTTCCATCCCACATATCATTCTCCACAACTTCCACCAGCAATGGAACCCTACCACCAAACACATCTTTTCTTCCCTCTGACTTTCCATTTTCCATAGGGATTGCTCCCTCCATGTCCTTTCAACCTTCCACACTGATCTCCCTCCTGGCATTTATCCCTGTAAGTTCAAAGGTTCAAAGGTTGTGGTAAACTATGTATACCTGTCTGGACATACCCCTCTGCTGACTGCTCCTGTGGCTCCTCCCACAGATGCCTGTATAAAGGTGATTGGGGCACTGCTCCTCCCTCAGTATCTGAGATGCCGTGCACTGTTTTGCTGCTAATAAAAGCCTATCATTCACCTCCCATCTCCGAGAGTTATTGATGGTGCATCAAAGGTTCATTTATTATCGAAGTATACAACTCTAAATTTCTAACTTCTCTGGGTAGCCATGAAACCAAGAAAGGCAGCACAATCATCAGCCTTCAAATCCAACCCCGCCCCCCGCCCACAAAAAATGAACAAAAGCAGAGAGGCAAATCAACCCCCAAATCCCCCCACCCCATACAAAAAAAATAACCAAAATGGAACAGACACATTGACTCCCAAATCCCTCCTCCCGCACAAAAAGAAAGGAGAAAGATTGGGTGGATCATACAGAATATAAAAAAAACTTTAAGACTGAAAAAAGTCATCAGTCCAAGTTGCTATCCAAACTGTAGAAGAGCAGGGTAACATTCTCCGGGCACACCAGCAGGCTCTCCCCTCCCCAGTAGCAGAACAATTACCTTTGGAATTTGCCTCAATGTTTCAACTGCAGAGTTCCGGAACACCCAAATGATCTCCCAATAGCAAATTACATGCTCTAACATTCCCAGAATCACATCCAAGATGAGAGAAGAAGTGTAATATATATGATTTCATGGTCTAACCATGTCAACCGAAGGAGCAGTGTATTCAGGTGCCATCTTGACCTGCGTCGACTGACAGAAACGCTACACCTGCCCGTTCAGCTCCTCCCTCACCTCCATTCAGTGCACAAAATAATCCTTCCAGGTGACGGAACACTTCATCTGCAAATCTGTTGGGGTCGTCTGTCGTATCCGGGGCTCCTGATGCGACCTTCTCTACTTCAGTGAGACCCGACGTAAACTGGGGGACCGCTTTTTTTGAACAACCTTGCTCCATCTGCTAAAAGTGGAAATTTGCAATGGCCATCCATTTTGATTCCTATCCCCATTCCTGTTCCAACATGTCAGTCCATGGCTTCCTCATTTGCCATAATGAGGCCACTCTCAGGATGGAGGAGCAGCACCTCATAATCCCTCTAGTCTGATGGCAGGAACATCAATTTCTTCTTTGAGAATTTTTTTAAATTTCCCCTTCCTCATTCTTCTATTCCTACTTTGGCCCCTTATATCTTTTCCTCATCTGGCTGACTCCTAACCCTGGTCCCCCTCTTTTTTCCCTTTCTCCCATGACCTACTCTTCTCTCCTATCAAGTTACCTCTTTTACAGCTCTTTACCTTTCCCACCCACCTGGCTTCACTTATCATCTTCAATTATCATCCTTTCCCCACCTTTTTATTCTGGCATCTTCTCCCTTCCTTTCCATTCCTGAACAAGTCTTGGAGCGAGACGTTCTTCATTTCCATAGCTGCTGCCTGACAGCTGAGTTCCTCCAGCATTTTATGTGTGTTGCTCTAGATTTCCAGCATCTGCAGGATCTCTTGTTTTGCCAACAAATTCCCTGTAATGTTACCAACTCATGCGGGGGTGGGGGGGGGGTGCACAAATTGCAGTCCAAAGTGCATCATTCACCAGGCTAGGATGGATGCGAAGAGGACGTTTCCTATGGTGGGGGGTATCCAGAATCAGAGGGCACAGCCTCAAAACTGAGGGGCTACCTTTTAGAACAGAGGTAAGGAGATTTTTGTTTTTAGCCAGGAGCAGTGCATATGTGGAATGCTCTGCCACAGACTGCAGTGGAGGCCAAGTCCGTGGGTATATTTAAGGTGGAAGTTGATAGTTTCCTGATTGGTCAGGGCATCAAAGGATATGGCGAGAAAGCAGGTGTACGGTGCATGCAGACTCAATAGGCTGAATGCCTTAATTTTGCTCCTATGTCTTAATCCCCTGCTTCTATCTTGAAGAATGTATTCAAACTATGTCTAATGCAGAGGAGAGATCAAACCCCAGTTTTGGTTGCCCTCTCCTAAACATATAAACTCTATTCTATCTGTAGTTCACTAACAAACCAAACAAACAGTTTCTCTGAAAAGTAAAGGTAAAGGAGCCAGTGAAACAGGAAGTCAAGGGTCCAGTTTCAACTTCAGCCATGCAGCTTGTGAGATTCAACGTTCACAGAAGTGAGTAATGATTTTTCAGTAGCAAAAAAAACTGTGTCACAGCCTTGTGGAAAACAAAGACAAACTGTTGTTTTTTTTCAGAAGTCAGCCTAGTGAATTATTCTGATTTGATTGACAGTATAGCTAAAGTGATCTGTTGTCATCCAAATATGAAAGGTGATGCAGTGATTGCTTCAGAACCATGGTAACTGCGTTCAAATTTTATTCAGTCTGCATTCTGTTCAAGGAAAAAAAATCAAAAAGGAATCAATCTTTACAAACTGGTGACCTATGCAGAATGCAGCAGTTATTGTGAAGAACACTCAATGCCGAGAGTACCCACCACCTTTACAGTTCAGTTGGGAAAGTGGTTACTCAGTTCCTGTTAATAACTGAGGCAGTGAAAGGGAACTGAACAATCTTTGAATATATTCACATCCTCAGCAGTACTTTTCAGAATCTGTAAGACCACCAGTTTGTTATTGTGTTCCTGGAATCTGGTCATTTTCTCATCAGAGCACTTATGTTTCAGTGATGGCCGTGATATTTCAAAAATCACATCTTAATAACTCACTGCAGAATATCATCGGGTCAATGTGCAAAGATCCAAACATGACATATATTGCAGGCGTATTAACCTACTGGCAATTAGCACTGTTCAGGTTAAATCTACGACCTTGTTTCAAGTTCATTACAAGCTGACGCTTCAGACTGCTCCCTGGCGTGTTTGCTGAGTTCATCAAAAGCACTACAGTGCAGTGTACTGTAGACTGTGGGAGTTTAATCTGCCATCGCTGATTCTGTGTGTTGATCACTTTGTCTGAAATATGAAACTATTCCTTTCCCAAAGCAGGGAGATGAAGCCATCAAATTCTAAATTTGTGTATATTTACAAAATACAATTAAGTTGGTCAGTAAAACTATCGAAAATCTTTTCTTTGTACTTTTGTCAGTTAAATAAAGGTTCACGTGAATTAACATATCACAGATCTTTGTTTTTATTGCATTTTGGAAAATATCCCAACTTTTCTGGAAATGGGGTTTGTAAATGAGAGCAGGCAATGTGAAGGGGAACAGAGAGAAGAACACCGGCCTTGTGTAAGGGGCAGTGATCAGATAAGTAGCCAGAGAAGTGGGAATCAGATTCCTCAAGGTTTCAGAGATTGAAGTCCTGGAGTGATGGTGGGAACGGGTGATGGTGGATGGGGTAGAAAGTGGTGGAAGAAGGTTTTGGTTTCAGAAGGAAATAGGTTTGGTGCTTAAGAACAAGTCAAGTTTATTGTCATGTGCAGAAGTGCAGCAATTATAGGTGCAATGAAAAGCTTATTTACAGCAGCATCACGGACACATAGATTCAGACAACAACACACAGAACATAAATGATAATTTAGTCATACAACAGAGTGAAGAAGAAAAGGACTTTGCAAAACAAGTAGTTTGTGCAAAAAAGTTCAAGTCCATGGTAGTGCAAGAGGAGTTCTACTACTGAGGTGGTGTTAGGGTTATGCAGGTTGGTTCAAGAACTTCATGTTTGTAGGAATTTATTCCTGAACCTAGTGGTATGGAATTTTGGGCTTTTATACCTCTTGCCTGATAGTAGCAGTGAGAAGAGGGTGTTATCCAGATGGTGGGGATTCTTGATGATAGCCCCTGTCTTCTTAACAAAGTTCTCTGGGGATTACGGGAGATTATCTGGGAGACAGTGTGAACTGATGGATTGAAGATAGGAATGGGTCAGAGCTGACTAGGATTCTAGCCCAACACTTTGATTGAAATATACTAAGTTGTGCTATTGGTTGCATTTGTCTGCCTTGGGAGGCATTAACCAAGGGTTAGCCAAGAGTTAAGTAAGATCAATTTTCCAACAAGTTATGCAAAATCAAATTAACTCAAATTTCTAGGCCAACAAGCTTTCTGTTCTCCTGCCGATGTTGCTCAACCTGTTGAGTTCCTCCATTTGCTACAAAGAAATCTGTCAGTGTTGGATGGTGAGAAACTTACCATTAAGGAATGTATTGTACATCCTATTTGACAGCCTTAAGTCCCTTCCAATAAGAACTAACAATGGTAATGAAATTCCTGGCAGAAAAGTAAATTGGATTTTATTGCTAACTGAGGGAACAAATATCACTATTTCAAATATTTGATAAATTCACTCAGATTTTAGTAACTGAGAATCAAATGTACATTATCATTTTTTCCATTTGGCTTTTTCACCATTTGGCGGTTAATGGCGTGAATTAATTTTAACCATTAATAAAAAAAATAAAGCAGCTAGACTTTCAACTTTTCTATCTTTGCAGCTGAGTGCCAAATTTAAATTTGTAAATTTCTTCAGTGTCATTCTTTCTCTGTATCACATTCCAGAAGAGGCACAGTAACTCTATTTATGTGTGTATTTACTCTGCAGATCCAACAAAGCAATATCAGTGAAATGAAAGCATTTCAAAAGAATATCTTGGCCTGCATTACCTTACCATTAAATATCAAATTTATATTGTGATCATCCACAATAAAAAAGGTTGCAGCTACCACGTGATATATTTTGATTAAAATATTAATTCAAATATTTAGAGTCCCAAGGGAAAATCAGCAGTGCACAGCTCAGTACAAAACAAAGATAATCCGGTACAATTATTTAAAATTCAGTGCAGATATATGGCTAGTACTTTTTTTTGAATTAGTTGGACATTTAATGCATTTATGCAGCTATCTTCTCTCTACTCCTTGAAGAGAGGGGATAAAACATTTGAAATATATTGATTTATGTAAAACATCTTTATGCCATCTTTGAAACAATGATAGTGGTGATCATTACCAGAGAAACACAATCTCTAAATTTCCACAGAGATAATCACAGTCTACTTTGCACTGAGAGATAGAACATAGAGCAAAGAGCAGTACAACACAGGAATATGCCCTCTAGTCAATCACATAATGAAGTCAATCTAACTAATCCCATCTTCCTGCTCATGGGCTGTATCCCTCTCTTCTCTGTCTGTCTGTCTTTCTGTCTAAATGCCCCTCAAATGTTGCTGTGGTATTTGCTTCTAACTCTTCCCCTTACTGCAGATTCCATTTTCTCTGTAAAAATGCTTCCATTGCACATCTTTTTAAAATGTTCCCCTCTCACCCTAAAGCTATGCCCTTTAGTGATTGACAATTGCATCCTGGGAAGGGAACTCTGATTATCTACCCTATCTGTAATTTATGTACTCATGAGGTACTCCAGGGAAAACAATCCAAGTTTATCCAACTTCTCCTTGTAGCTAGTACATTCCAATGCAGGAAATGTCTTAGTGAACCTCTTCTGCACCCTCTCCAAAGCCTCTACATCCTTCCTGTAATGTGGTTGTCAGAACTGCACATAATACTCCAAAATATGGCCAAATCAATAGTTTATACAGCTGCAATCTATGCTGAATGCTGACCTATGAAGACAAGCATGTTGTATGCATTCTTGACCACACTATTGATTTGTGTTACAATACACGAAAACACTGGAGGAACTCAGCAGGTCAGGCAGCATCTGTGAAGGGGCAGTCGATGTTTCAGGTCAAGACCTTTCATCTGGACTGGAAGGAAGAGGGAAGATAAAAAGATAGTTGGAAGGGATGAGCAGGAGCTGGCAGGTGATAGATGGAGGAGGAAATGGTGATGGGCAGTTGAGAGACAGGGGAGAATGGGAATATTGTCAGAAGCTGGGAGGCTGTAATTGATTAAGTGCCATTTGCCATTCTCTGCCTAAAATTTCAACTGATCTAAATCCTGCTGTATCCTTTGACATCCCTTCTCGCTATACACAATCCCACAAATCATTGTGTAATTTACAAATTTACTAATTAAACCACCCACATTTTCATTGAAATCATTAATATATGATGGAAACTACAGGGTTTACAGCAGTGATCCATGCAAAGCATTACAGGTCACACAGACTTCCAGTCAAAAAAGCAGCCCTCCACCACTCTCCTCAATGTTCTATGACTAAGCCAATATTTCATCCAATTTTCCAATTTAGCATGGATGACTTGTGACCTAATCCCACCATGATGGATTTTGGTCAAGTGCTTTAATAAAGTCCATGTGAACCACATGCACTAGCATACTCAGTCAATCATCTTTGTCGCGTCCTAAGAAATCTCAGTCACACTTACGAGACAGGATATCTCCTGCACAAAATGGTGTTGACCGTCCCTAAAATGTTCATGCCTTTCTAAATATAAGTAAATCCTGCCACCGTCAATCTTCTTTAATAATTTGCCTACCACTGATGTAGACTAACTAGTCTACAATTTCCTAGATTATCCCTGTCACCTTTCTTAAATAAAAGAAAATGTTGACTATTCTCCTGTCTTCTGGGATCTTGCCCATGGCTAAACAAGATATCCACCCATATCTTCATGAAACCGCATATCCTTCCATTCTTCTCTCAGTATCCTGAGAAATATTCCATCAGGCTCTGGGAATTTACCACCTTAATACCTTTCAAGCAATGCCTCTTACTTCCTGATACTGACATGCCCTAGAATATCAACATATACCTCCATGATCTTCATCATCTTCAATTTCTTTCTCCTCTGGGAATACAAATGTGAAATACTCATTAAAACCTTGCCCAAATTCCCTTCCTTGTCCTCAAGCAAATGTGCCACTTCCCAAGCTATACTCTTGCTACCAACATATGTATAAAATACTGTGGGATTCTTCTTAATCTTACTTACCAAGGATTTTTCATGGCATCTTTTAGGCCTCCTAATTCCTTGCTTAATTCTTTTCTGATTCCTTTATGTTCCTCAAGAACCTTGCCCTATGTAAGATATGCTCATGGAATTCTGACGTTTAGCCTGATTAACTCTTGTAACTGTAGAATGCCTTAGCTGCCCCCTCAATAACCTCATCAGGAGCAACGGAGGTGAAGGGGGTAAAAATCTATACAGAGATCACAGGCAAAGTTTACTATTTCCCCTGTGGCTAATAGTTGAGAAAATTTTGAAATATTCTTCCAACAACTTTAAAGGGACAACTCCCTTCAATGTGTTCTCACAAGATTAGGAGAAGGTGCTTAGGGGTGGAAAGTTTATTATCAGGCTTTCTAACTTTCTACCCTAGGGCCTCTGTGCCTTCGATTCCTTTTTGTTCCGTATTCATTATTTGTTTTTGGCAATTATAAACACAAAAGAATAATCCAATTATATTGAAATTCACATCCAGTTCCTGAATTTCCATTTTGCAGCTATTTTCACATGGTAAGCACATTTAATATATTTTTTCTGTCTGTAAGCTCAGGCTGTCCAAAAGCACAGTGCAACAGTCTTGTAAGAACCAGCCATGTGGGATAGCTATGACTCACTTTCACAAAGGACAGCTAATCTGAATTTATATAAATTATCATGAGACAGATCTTAAGTTTGATTCTCATCACTGACCACACACAAAATATCAAGAATTAATATCTTCCATCCTTTGGTATCAGTTGTAATGACATATTTGAACAGGCAGCTAAGTGATGAGAAATTCTGTACACAATTAGAATTTCCCCACTGGAATTACAACTGGCCACCATTTTATTTTAATTTTCATGAGGGCATAAATGGCTCTCACACTTCATTTTTTTTTCAGAAATTTATCTTGATGTTTGAATCTGACCTCAAAGAAGGAGCAGGGCATAATCTCTTGTTGCTCCTTGTTAGGATTCTGCTATTTATTCAACAGGGAAAAATATGATCTATATGTTATTGTAGAGCAAAGAAAATCTGAATAGCAGTGAGAAAATTTCTGTGGAAACTCATTGTAATCAGAGGATGATAAGAAAATGATGGAAAATATTTGAGAAGAAACTACATTACATATATTGATTCCAGCACTAGGAGACGTGACTCATTAAATATACAATACAAATAAGTATTTATGCTCAAGTGATCAGAGCAAATTAATATTAATAATAATAACTTTATTTATACAGCACCTTTCATATATTAAAATGTATGCTCAAAGTACTTAGATTGTAAAGATAAATCAATATAATCATAAAAATGAGACAAAATAAAAAAATCGTAAGTTCAAACAAACATTATGTAAAATAAAATGTAATTGAATATTATTGTAATCAATGTTAATAAGCTTTAAGTAATTCTATATGAAGGCCAAATTAAAAAAACAGGCTTTCAGAAGTGTTTTGAAATGTTCCACAGTACTAGCCTGGTGTATCTTAGTAGGTCGAGTATTCCAGATTTTTGGTGATTAAGAACAAAAGGCCACATCACCAGTTCTTACATGTTTGGCTCTAGGAACACTAAGCAAACCAATATCTGCAGATGTAAGATTACGATTTTGGATGTAAGGGGACAGACACTCCAAAATATGCAGAGGAGCTAGATTATTCAGAGCCTTATATACATCTAAGAGCATCTTAACATTAATCCTAAAAGACACAGGCAAAAATGATGCAATGATGCAAAAACTGGCGAAATGTGCTCAGATTTTCGTTTTTTTTGGTTAAGATTCTTGCTGCTACACTTTAAACAAGCTGCATCTGATTTATATCTTTCCTAGAAATCATGAAAAAGGAGAATTACAGTAGTCTAATCAGCTGAAACAAAAGTGTGCATCAATTTTTCTGCATCTTGTGATATAATAAGAAATTGAACTCTTGCAATGTTCCTTGAATGAAAGTATGCAGTCTTAATAACATGGTTAAGATGTGATTTGAAATTTAGCTCAGAGTCTATACTGATTTCTAAATTCTTCACTATTGGCTTGATTTGTATGGCTAGATCAAGTTTATTTCTAAGATTCACAGGTTTTTATTGCTACCTGTAACTGAACTTATTATTAAATATGGTAATATTTAAAGAAGACATTAAAGAAGACATTTTGTGGAGATTTTCAAGGTGTACCAATTGTAGATTTTATGTATTCCATAATAACTCATGCACTTATCTAAAAACGACCATTAAGTTCAGAATTAGCGCCAAGCCATGCAGAGGAAAGTATTACAAGTAAATCACACACACAAAATGCTGAAGGAACTCAGCAGGCCAGGCAGCATCTATGGAAAAGAATAAACAGTTGACGTTTCAGGCCAAAGCCATTCATGAAGACTGGCCCAAAATGTCAACTGTTTACTCTTTTCTTTTGAGGCTGCCTGGCCTATTGAGCCCCTCCAGCATTTTGTGTATGTTGCTTTGGATTTCCAGCATCTGCATATTTTCTCATGTTGGTGCAAATAAGAAGTTGCCTGCGTCAGAAGGGAAACTATTATTGATCGACGTTCAGCTTTTATCTCCCAAGATGTGTGTCATAGATTGAAAAGGACGCAAGAAAGAAATTAGAAAATCCAAGAGGGGCCATGAAAAGTCCTTGGAAAATTAAGGAAAATCCTCAGGCATTCTATACATACATAAAGAACAAGAAGATAACTGGTGAGAGGAGGAGAATCACTTACATATAAATGTGGGAATACTTTCTTAGATGAAGAAGATGTGTGTGAGGTCTTGAATGAATACTCTACGTGGAGCAAAGGAAGCTGAGAGATAAACCTTTGAGATTCTTAGATACACTTGTGTGAGGCACAGATAAGGCCAGAGTCTATATCTTGTGGTAGGTGTGACCAAAACGAGAGGGCATAGGTTTAAGATGAGAAGGTGGGGAGGTTTAACAAGATCTGAGGGGCAAACTTTTCATACAAAGAGTAGTTGATTTGTGGAATAAGCTGCTAAAGTAGGCGATGTAGGCAGAAATGGTAAAAGAACATCTGGATAGGTACTTGAATGACTGAAGCATAGGTGGATATGAAATTATTTCAGGCAAGCAGGATTGTTATAATAGGGTATGATGGCAAATATAGGTGGTAAGCCACTTCTACCTTTTACAACTCTATGACTTTATTTTTGCTCCAGAAATAGCCACAATGAATTCAAGCTGTACCATTATAAGCACATTACTAGCTGACAAACTGAAATATATCTTATTCTTCAAATAGCATTGCCCAATTGCTAACTGTGAGCAAAGTGATAGAAATATTGTGTAAAAATATTCAGTACTCACTGGCTAATAATATATTCATTGATGATGTTTGAAGTCTACCAGGACCACCCAGATTGAGCCTATTGTAGTCTTACTTTACCACAGTTCTTGCTGGCAATCTTGCTGGCAATTCTCTGCAGGCAATCCTTGCAAAATTAGAGTCAGTGGAATCCATGAGGAAAACTCTCTTCTGATTAGTAGCATATCTTCCACAAGTGAAAATGGTGATGTTGTTGAAGGGCAACAATCTGTAAACTTATACAACTCAGCAGAATCTCCTCTGGTCAATTCCCTCGGTCAGCTCCATTTAGTCGCTTCAGAAAGGAGTGTATAATTGAATTGAATCGAATTGACTTTATTACTTACAGCAGGGGTCACCAAACTTTTTTGCACCGTGGGCTAGTTTAATATTGACAATATTCTTGTGGACCAGCTGACGGGGGTGGGGGGGTATAGGGGTGTTAAACATGACCAGAATATAGGTGATAAGTCAACTATAAGTCACTTATAAGTGGCTAATACACTCAATTTTGTTTCTAAAAGTGTTTATCTAACAAATTTAATATTAAACACACAGCGTATATTTTCCTTGCATGAATATAGTGATAAGTCAATTATAACTCACTTATAAGTCAATAGCATCATAACATTTTAAGTAACGTTTGGATATTAAACACACAGTGCATATTTTCCTTGTATGAACATATAAAATCATTGCAACACACAGTGAGAGGACAAGGTAAGGGCCGGAGATCCCCGTACTGGGGCCGCGGCGGTCGCAGTCCAGAGAGAGCAACCAATCGAGCAAGGAGTGTGACAGGGCGCATGCCCGCCACCCCCCCCCCCCCCCCCCGTAGGTAGGATCTATCGGCCGACAAAAGTTTGCCTCGAGGGATGACTTTCAGTAGATCGTAGTGAGGTAACTTACGAAACCCTGAGCCTGAATTAGGTCATCTGTGAATATTTTAGCACTGGGTTCCACATGAACATTCGGTATGGTAAACAGGTTTAGAGGCGGCGCCCATCTGTCCGCACTCCAGGCCAGTAACATTAGTCCGCACGAGGCGGCCAGTTCCCAAGGCCAACCAGTGATCCCTGGCGCAAGGGTGTCACTGCGTTAAGGCGATTGATGACCTCACATGGGTAATGACTTCACGTGCGTAATGACCTTGCATGTGTTCAAGTTCAACAGTGGGCGTGACAGGGAATGAGGAAAGGTGCAACTGACTCATATCGTTTCATATCGCCAAATCGTATAGTTTCCTCGTGGCCCAGTAGCACATGTTTACGACCCAGTACCGGTCCATGGCCTGGTGGTTGGGGACCACTGACTTACATCCTTCATATATATGAGGCGTAAAAATCTTTATGATCAGTCTCTGTCTAAGTGTGCAATGTGCAATTATAGTAATTTATCATAAATATTATATACAACAGGATAGTCAATATAGCTTAGAAATACAGCTTTGTCAGCCTGAATTAATCAGTCTGATGGCCTGGTGGAAGAAGCTGTCCCAGAGCCTGTTGGTCCTGGCTTTTATGCTGCAGTACCATTTCCCAGATGGTAGCAGCTGGAATAGTTTGTGGCTGGGGTGACTCAGGTCTCCAATGATCCTTCGGGCCCTTTTTACACACCTGTCCTTGTAAATGTCCTGAATAGTGGGAAGCTCACCTGTCCGCACCACTCTCTGCAGAATCCTGGGATTGAGGGAGGTACAGTTCCCATACCAGGCAGTGATGCAGCCAGTTAGGATGCTCTCAATTGTACCCCTATAGAAAGTTCTTAGAATTTGGGGGCCCATGTCAAATTTCTTCAACTGTCTAAGGTGAAAGAGGTGCTTATGTGCCTTTTCCACCACACACCCAGTATATACAGACCATGTGAGGTCCTCGGTGATGTGTATGCTGAGGAACTTAATCTGTTCACCCTCTCAACCCCAGATCCATTGATGTCAATAGGGATTAGCCCATCTCCATTCCTCCTGTAATCCACAACCAGCTCCTTTGTTTTTGCGACATTGAGGACGAGGTTGTTTTCTTGACATCACTGTGTCAGGGTGATGACTTCATCTCTGTAGGCTGCCTTATTATTATTTGAGATTAGGCCAATCAGTGTAGTATCATCAGCAAATTTAATTACCAGATTAGAGCTGTGGGTGGCGACACAGTCATGGGTATACAGAGAGTAAAGGAGGGGGCTTAGTACACAGCCCTGAGGGGCACCTGTGTCAGAGGAGCAGAGGTGAGGGAGCACACTCTTAGCACAAGCTGGCAATTTGCTGGCAGGAAGTCCAGGATCCAGCTACACAAGGCAGGGTGAAGGCCGAGGTCTCTGAGCTTCTTGGTGAGCCTGTAGGGAAATATGATGATGAATGCTGAACTGTGGTCCAAGGATGGTGTGTAGAGCAGTGGCTATTGCGTCATCTGTCGATCGGTTGTGTCAGTTGGGGAATTGTAGGGGATCCAGTTTGGGTGGTAACATGCTGCAGATGTAATCCTTGACCAGCGTCTCAGAGCATTTGCTTATTATTCAGGTGAGTGCGACAGGACGCCAGTCGTTCAGGCACATTACCTTGGTATTTTTTGGTACAGGGACAACGGTGGATGTTTTGAAGCAGGAGGGCACTCTGCACTGGGAGAGGGAGAGATTAAAAATGTCTGTAAACACACCTGCCAGTTGTGCTAAAAAAATTCATATGCTATAAATACAAAATCAAAGTAGATCCTTTTGGAAATATTCAATATGTCATAAGAAATCTGCAGAGAAACAAAATTAACATTTTAACTTGATGAAAGGTCAGATGTCTTAATGACTATTTCCAGCATTTTTTGTTTTTATTTCTGAAATCGCGATTTCACAGATAGCAGAATGTTCAGTTCTACTTGTAGCTCTGCAGATAATTTAGTAGTCAATGCTAACATGTCGCAAGTAGCACTGTAGAGGTTAGCATAATGCTATTACCATGCCGACTGTAAGATCAGGGTTCAATTCTCACCGTTCCCACAGATGTTTGTACATATTTCCCACAACTTCGTGGGTTTCCTCTGAGGGGTCTGGTCTCCTCCCACATTTCAAAAGATGTACGGTTAGGGTTGGTGAATTGTGGGCATGGTATGTTGGCATCGGGAGCGTGATGATTCTTGCTGTCTACCCAGCATAATCCCCACTGATATGATCTGTTGCAAAATGATGCAATGAATTGTATGATTCAATGTTTTGATGTACATCTGACAAATAAAGCTAATCTTTAATAACCATTTCCAACCCCCTCCCCTTAACATCATTTGCATTGTCATTGGTAGAACACACGATCATCAACATCCTGGAGCCTCTCTATTAACCAGAAACTTAACTGAGTAGTCTCAGCTACAGGTCTGAAACTTGGTATTCTACAGTGAGTTACCTTCCTCCTACCTTCTCAAATTCTGCTCAGTCAGACATATTATTAAAAACTCCATCTGCACTAATAACTGCAACTTCAACACCATCTGGGACAAAGCAGCCTGTTTAATTAGCAGCCCATCTGTAACTTTATACACTCAGTCCTCCATCTTCAGAGAATGATTGCCTCAGTGTGCACAATCCATAACATGTATTGCAGTCAGCAAAATGTTACTCACCAATTCTTCTTTGACAGCGACTCTCAAGTCTATAATTTCTACCACTTAGGGAGACAAGGCCATGGGAATACTACCACTTGCAAGTTCTATTTCACCCAGAAAAAAAAGATTAATTTGCTATTCCTTCACTGTAGATAAATCCCTATTTAACAACAGGATGGGAGAACCTTCATTCCGCTGTTGATAGAAACTCAAGGCAGCTCACAGTTTCTGTCCCAAGGGCAATAAATATTGAGCAGTAAATGCAAACCTTGAAAATGGTCTCTCTGTCTTGTGAAAGAACAACTAGAATGTCTAGTATAGGGTTTAACTGAAATTCTATATTCTGTTACACATATATCAAAATGATGCCCGTAGAGATTAGAACTTCATTCTATCATATAGATTCTATGCCACCACCTCCACTCTGCCACTGGGTCCTTAGCTACAATTCCACTGAGCGTTGTCAGCCCAAGGACTGGCCAAGCCTGCCAAGGGTAATGATTTCCAGGGGAGTAGCCCCAAGAAAATTCAAGTGCACTGATGGCTGGATTTCCAGTTTCCTCAAAAAGAAATCCATCCCCACTTGGGCATGGGTGATTTGGGTCCAAAAACTGGAAGGAATCTCAATACTGTTCATTATGAAACATTCTGTTGCATTGGTGCCTCACTGGCCTATGGCTACTTTTGTGAGTGAATCACTGATAATTGAATTAATGCTGGGTGTGCACAAGTACTGACGAATGATGTTCAAAAATGTCAAAGAGACAAGAATTCTTCATTGAGTAAAAATGCTCTTCTTTGAGGCGGTGAGATTGCTTAGATCATGGAATAGCACTTAATACTTCGATACACTTCCCTTTCTCTTCACTCCTCCTCCTCACTGTGAACTGAATCCTGGCAGCCTCTATTTTTCAATCCAGGTGAAGAGTACAGACCCGAAATGTCGGCTGTTGATTTGTCTCTGTAGATGCTACCTGACCCACTGAGATCCTCCAGCGTTCTGTGTGGTGTTCCAGATTCCAGCATCAAGTCTCTTCCGCCTCCAGTGTTGGAGGCCAATCCACATGATTAAATGAGGCATATCTCCTAGTAACTGACCAGGGAACCACATCCCTCACTTCTTGTGATTGAGAGGTCATATTTTTAAGGTAGCATATAAGATACTGAACATAAGCTGTTATAAATGATGTTTCCCTTTGGTCTGAGAAGAAGTTTTGCACTGTTCTTTATCTTTAAGGATGCTCAAATAAGGCTCAGCTCCCTTTTCCACTCCCAGCTGGCATCTGAGTCTCTTGTTGATATAATTTTTATGCCACAAAGGCATACTTTTTGAATTATCTCAACAGGGTTGAACATAATGTCCAAGCAATACAATAAGATTACATATTCACCATAGATTTCGAGAGATTGATGGTTATACTGGTCTCTGCATGTTGCATTGATGATTCATTCTCAGTGGAAATCTTCTCAATAAGAGCTTACAGATGAGGTTCCATTATTGATATTGTTTCAACAATGTATTTCTCTGTTTCTGTGCTCTGCTACTAGTTCAAGAGAGCAATATCATCGAAAGCTTCAGGTTATCAGGTGGCATTACAGTTTACAAACAATCTCCAGAGACTAGCCATCTTACTAGATATGCCCCTCTCCTCTGCACATACACCGATGAATATCTTTTGGAATTTTGGTCTGGTGTACTTTGTTTACACTTCTTGCCACCTATTTTTTATCAATGTACCATTGACAGCATCCTATCTGGATTCATCACAGTTTGGTTTGGCAACTGCTCAGACCATGACTGCAAGAAAATGCAAGAAGTTGTAGACATAACTCAGCACATCATTAAAATAAACAGCCTCCCCTCCATGAACACTGTCTACACTTTTCCCCACCTTGGTAAAGCCATCGACATAACTAAAGACCCCTCCCTGGATATTCTTGCTACTCATTCCCATCGGCCAGAAAGTACAAAAGCCTAAGAGCAGGCAGCATCAAGCTCGTGTATGAGACTAGTCAATAGTCCCCTAGAATGAGAAGCTGGACTCTAGCCCGCACAATCTGCCTAGTTATGGCTTTGCATGTTATTACACAGCACTGCCCCCGGAGCTGTGATTGGTGTGAGAAGAACAACCTAAGCCTGAAGGAAGGTGCATACAAACCATCCCCCTCGGTGAACGAATGGCTCCTCCGCAGAGGGAGTTAAGTGCATTGAGTTCCTGGGAGTTGACATCACAGATGACGTCACTTGGTCGCTTAATATCACCTCCCTGAACAAGAAGGCACAGCCTCCACTTCCTAAGAAGATTGAGGCAAGCAAGACCCCCCCCCCCCACATCTTAATTGTGTTTTACAAGCACGCCTTTGAGAGCATCCCGACAAGTTGCATCTCCATCCGGTATCGGAGCAGCTGAGAATCGGACTACAAGTCATTACAAGGACTGTGAGAAAGCTGAGAGGATCATAAGGGTCTCCCTACCATCCATCAGGGACATTTATCAGGAGCGCTGTGTACACAGAGCCCTTAGTATTGTTAAGGATCCCACCCATTCATCCAGCATCCTCTTTGGCTTTCTATGATCAGACAGGAGCCTACGATGCATTAAAACAGGAATGGTCAGGATGAGAAACAGTTTCTTCCTCCAGGCCATTAGGCTTCTGAACTCCTGGCCGCAGTGAGTTAAAAGAGTCACTGGTTAATCTATTCTGTACCTTACAATATTTAATATTAGTCTACTTCAGTTTTGTTATTTATGCACAATTTCTCTGTACCTTCATGTATCATGTGTTACGTGTGTTTTATACATGTATACATGTGTACATGTTACATGTGTTACTGTGCTTTATACACTAGTTTGAAGAAATGTTGTCTCATTTATATATACATTATATGATTATATACATTATATACATGTATATAGTTAAATGACAATGAACAATTTGAATTGACTCATATTCTATTATTGTTTTCCCATGTACTACTTCAATTTGTTGTTGTAATGATGGGATGCAAAACAAAGTTCTTCTCTTTACTTCAGTACATGTCACAACAGTAAACCAATTTACCAGTTTAATTTACCAATAAATGCTTTCAGGCTTAGCCGGTCCCCTGCAACATTGATTCTGAAGGTTCACCCACCATATGTACTCCCGGGGTAGATTTTGGTGCATTGTTCACTCACTGAAGTACAGAAGTTCCCAGCACCTTACAATGCATTGACTTTTATTATGTAATCACTATAACCTTTAAACAGTACCAGTATTTCACGAATCAGATCAGGCAATTGCAAATATAAGATCTGACACTACCTGCTTCAGCAGCGTTCTAGCTATTTTCTGCATTAAATATCAATGTTCTGTTAGATTACATGCAATTTTGGAAAGAAAATGCATGAAGGATTTTGCAGTGACCCGGAAACAAGCAAATAAATTGACCTTCAAAGAAATCAAAATAAATTCCAGCTTGTCTTCTAGTCTTTTTGAATATTGCCTAGTTGCTATAAATAACTTAAAGATGTCATGCAAATAGCTTCTATTAGTTAAGTAATCCTTCAAAAATACCAATCCGATACCCAAGATGGCAGTCACCTACAATCTCCTTCGGGACCATGGCACAGGCTTGGCTTTTTGGGTTCATAGGGATTGTTTTTGGAGACTATGTGGGAAGTTTGGGATCTGGTTAGGGGTAGGGACAGGAATGAGGGGAGTGAGAGAATAGTGGTAACAAGTGATGAGTTCGAGGAGGGAGCCAGATGTCAGAGTTCAGCATGGAGTACTCCAAGGTCAGAGGCCAGTAATTCCCAAGGGTAGAGACACGAGCTCGGCAAGTCCTGGGATTGGAGGCCTGAGATCAGTTGGCAAGTCCTGAGGTCAGAGGCCCATGACTGGCGAGTCCTGGGTTCAAAGTCCAGAGGTCAGTCAGTGTGGAGGTTGAATATGCAGGTCATTGCCCCGAAATCAGCAAGTCTGGGAGTCGAAGCTGGAGGCTGACAGGTCTGCTGGCCGAAGCCCGAAGATTGAAGCCCATAGGTTGGTGTTGGTGTGCCAGGAGATTAAAGGGCCAATGTTTTTGAGCCCAGGGATACAATATAGTTGGGAGCTTGGAGGTGGCCTGTCCTGGGCTTGGAGGGCAATTTGTGTGTGTGGGTGGGGGCTGGGGAAATGGTTTGTTTTGTTGTTATTGCAGGTTGTATGTTGGCTGTATGTTGTTCTGCTGAACATTGTGGACATGCTACTGTTAGCGTCAGAATACGTGGTGGCATTGGTGGGCTACTCCAGTAATTGTTGGATTGTGTTAGTTGTTTACACAGACTATATATTTCACTAAAAGCTTTGAAGTGCTTATGATTAATAAATAAATCTAAATCTAATCTAATCTAATCTAATCACCGGGTCGTGTTCAAAATAATAGCATGTCATTGAGGGGCCAACCAAGAGGACATTAAAGTAATAATCATCAAGGTACAAAATAACTCAAGGTTAGGAAATAACAATAATAATAATGACAATAATAACTTATTTATAGAGCACTTTTCATGCAGACGATGTAGTTCAAAGTATTTTACAGTGGAATAAAATGCAAAGATGAAAATTAGATCAAAATTTTAAAAAATAAACATGAAAATAAAAGACAAAAAGTTGTTAGTTAAAAGGAAGGTTAAATAAGTAGTTTTGAGCAGGTGTAACTGAGTCTGCCTCCCTTATTGTTGTAGGAATTTAATTATACACTTTAGGAGAACAGTTCAAAAAAGCTGACATGCGAATTATCTTTTGAGGAAGATTTTTTAACTTTAAAAGACCAGTGGATGAACACCTGAGTGCTCGAGCAGGATTATAAAATGAAAACAATTCTATGATACACCATTAAGAGTTTTAAGAATGAGTAAGAGAACTTTAAATTTAATTCTAAAAGAGATAGGAAGCCAATACAGAGTAGCTGGGATGGGAGTGATATGTTCTCTCATTCTAGTTTTAGTTAAAAGTCCAGCAGTGGTGTTCTAAATGAGTTGAAGTTCAAGTCAAGTCAAGTTTATTGTCATTTCAACCATAAACTGCTGCTACAGTACGCAGTAAAAATGAAACAATGTTCCTCCAGGACCCTGGTGCTACATGAAACAACAACAAAACTACACTAGACTATGTAAAACAAAATAAAAACTGCACTAGGCTGCAGACCTGCACAGGACTGCACAGTTTGTCAATAGGTTGCTTTGGAAGACCTGTAAAATGTGCAATGCAGTAATCTAGTCAATTAGATATAAAGTTGTGAATTAGTTTTTCAGTGTTGTTATGTGATAGAAACAGATGTACCTTTGCAATATTTTTTAAGTATAGAAATGGTCATTTTCTTTATGTGGAATTTAAAATTCAAATCGGAATCAAGGATGACACCCTGGCTTATTACTTCTGATTTTACAAGGGGAGCCAGGTTCCCAGCGATATCCCATAGCAGAGAATATAACCTTAGAAATCTAAAAGAAAACACATAAATAGCAATGGATTAAAGTTCTTTTTTCTTTTAATTTAGGCACCTAAATATTAGTTTCAGTGGCAATGAAAGAAGTTGCCTTTGATAACTAATACTATATGCATGTGATATTATCAGCAGCTGTTATATTCACCTCCCCACATTCCATTCCACTGACTTCAAGGATGAAATCTCTCTTTGTAATCTTGGATAAATATTCAAGAAAAAAATTATCTGTAGCCTGGAAATAAAGTGATGCCAGTGTCTGGCAGTGCAGAAATAGAACTGGTTCCAGCGTGTCTCTCTTTTAGCCATCTTATCAGCAACAGAAAATGAGATGCAGTCATGTGTGTGGATA
This sequence comes from Hypanus sabinus, assembly GCF_030144855.1. Classification (NCBI taxonomy): domain Eukaryota; kingdom Metazoa; phylum Chordata; class Chondrichthyes; order Myliobatiformes; family Dasyatidae; genus Hypanus; species Hypanus sabinus. Next base: position 60,878,972 of record NC_082719.1, on the reverse strand, counting down.
AGATATGATGCTGGGTATGTAGCAGAATAACCAAGTGTTTCTAGTCATCTACACTCTAACCCAGGCAAGGTAATTAGAAGGATAAAAGATCTGATGCAGAAAGAAATATTTCCAAATGTGAAGAAACCGGAACAGGTAAAATAATTTTAGCTGCAAACTTACAGAATGTCTTTCATGCAGGAAATATGGAAATACTTTTACACACAGATATCACTTGAAGCTAAAACCCTCATCTCTGAAAAATCAGGAGTGGACCAATTCAGAGACAAACAAGATTCAGCAATTAAAGTTGGAGACTAGCATTGAAATGTATTAGCTAGAAGAAAGGGTTGGACAAATTGGACTGTTTTCTCTAAGAAAAAAGATGCTGAGGCACAACCTAATAGAAGTAAATAAAATTGAGACAGAGAGTGTTAGGTGTCTAGCATGAGCTGCCAAAGGAGGAGGTAGAAGCAGATTCAATTGAAACATCTCAGAGACACATGAACAAACAGGGAATACAGAGATCAGATCATGTGCAGACAGATGGGATTCATTCAGATTTAGAAATGAAATGAGGGTTAGCCATGGGTGAAGTGAATGGGAGAAAAGGCAAGAGTGCTTGAACAGTCCATGCCTCTTTTCAAATTTCAGGGTAACCAATATCGAGTTTTGCCAAGGAACTCGACAGCTGGATTAAATTGCAGATTTCTTGAAGTCTGTCGTGAGTTAGATCCATTGTGGAATCAAAACCATGAGAATCACTTCATCACTTGGGCTGAGATCAGTGAGGGAGCTGCTCTCAGTAATATAACAAAACCTCTTACCTCATGTAGCATCGGCGTTCCATCAGCTCCAAACATGAACGCACCAATGAGATATAAATACTCCTTACCTTGAATTATTGATGTATGCCCAAATAATAGCATATTACCTAGGGTTACCCACAGCCCTCTATTTTTCTAAGCTCCATATACTTATCCAAGAGTCTCTTGAAAGACTCTATAATATCTGCCTCCACCACTGTTGCCGGCAGCCCATTCCACACACTCACCATTCTCTACATTAAAAAGCTTATCCCTGACGTCTCCTCTGTACCTGCTTTCAAGCACCTTAAAACTGTGCCATATCATGCTGGACATTTCAGCCCTGGGAAAAGCCTTTGACAATTCACACTATCGATGCCTCTCATAATCTTATACACCTCTATCAGGTCACCTTTCATCCTCCAACGCCGAGTTCACTCAACCTATTCTCATAAGGCACACTCCCCAAATCAAATATCATTGCAAATTTTCTCTGCACCCTTTCTATGGTTTCTGCATTGTTCCTGTAGTGAGGTGACCAGAACTGAACATAGCACTTCAAGTGGGGTCTGACCAGTGTCCTATATAGCTGTAACATTACCTCTCAACTCTTGAACTCACTCCCACGGTTGATGAAAGCCAATGTACCGTATGCCTTCTTAACCACAAAGTCAACCTGTGCAGCAGCTTTGAGTGTCCTATGAACTCGGACCCCAAGATCCCTCCATACTGCCAAGAGTCTTACCATTAATATTATATTCCGCCACCATATTTGACCTACCAAAATGAACTACTTCACACTTATCTGGGTTGAACTCCATCTGCCACCTCTCAGCCCAGTTTTGCATCCTATCAATGTCCCACTTTAACCTCCGACAGCCCTTCACGCTATCCACAACACCCCCAACCTTTGTGTCATCATCAAATTTACTAACCCATCCCTCCACTTTCTCATCCAGGTCACTTATAAAAATCATGAAGAGAAGGGGTCCCAGAACAGATCCCTGAGGCACATCATCGACCTCCATGCAGAATATGACCCGTCTACAACCACACTTTGCCTACTGTGGGCAAGCCAGTTCTGGATCCACAGAGCAAGGTCCCCTTGGATCCCATGCCTCTTTACTTTCTCAATAAGCCTTGCATGGGGTACCTTATCAAATGTCTTGCTGAAATATATATTCACTACATCTACTGCTCTATGTTCATCAATGTGTTTAGTCACATCCTCAAAAAATTCAATCAAGCTCGTAAGGCACAACCTGCCTTTGACAAAGCCATGTTGACTATTCCTAATCATATTATGCCTCTCCAAATATTCATAAATCCTGCCTCTTAGGATTTTTTCCATCAATTTACCAACTACTGATGTAAAACTCACTGGTAAAACATAGAAACATACAGCACAATACAGGCCCTTCAGCCCACAAAGCTGTACCGACCATGTCCCTGCCTTAGAACTACCTAGGCTTTACCCATAGCCCACACAAAATGTAGGTGGAACACAGCAGGCCAGGCAGCGTCTATAGGGAGAAGCGCTGTCGACGTTTCGGGCCGAGACCCGTTGTCAGGACTAACCGGACGGAAAGATAGTAAGAGATTTGAAAGTAGTGGGGGGAGGGGGAAATGCGAAATGATAGGAGAAGACTGGAGGGGGTGGGATGAAGCTAAGAGCTGGAAAGGTGATTGGCGAAAGTGATACAGAGCTGGAGAAGGGAAAGGATCATGTGAAGGGAGGCCTCAGGAGAAAAAAGGGGGTGGGAGCACCAGAGGGAGATGGAGAACAGGCAAACAACTAAATTTCTCCCTATAGATGCTGCCTGGCCTGCTGTGTTCCACAAGCATTTTGTGTGTGTTGTTGTTTGAATTTCCAGCATCTGCAGATTTCCTCATGATTGCTCTTTACCCATAGTCCTCTATTTTTCTAAGCTCCATGTACCCATCCAGGAGTCTCTTAAAAGACCCTATCATTTCCGCCTCCACCGTCGCCACTGGCAGCCCATTCCACACACTCACCACTCTCTGCATAAAAAACTTACCAGGGACATCTCTTCTGTACCTGCTTCCAAGCACCTTAAAACTATGCCCTCTCGTGCTAGCCATTTCAGCCCTGGGGAAAAGCGCTTGGGTTTAGTACTTTTTTAAAGGAATATATGCATTGGCACAACATCGAGGGCCGAAAGGCCTGTACTGTGCTGTAGTATTCTAGTGTCTAGAACAAAAAAAAACTAGACTAAGTCCATTTTAGTGCAAAGTGGTCATTGTGTTACTAAACTCCAGTAAAAAGTTAAGTTGCTGTTTTTGAACCTAGTGGTGTGAGACTTCAGGGTTCTGCTTCACAGAAGCTGTGATAAAATGATTTGGCCCAGATGTTGCGTATCTTGGATGATGGATGTCGCCTTCTTGAGGCAGCGCTCCCTAGTGGTGGGGAGGATGTGCCTGTCCTGTACTGTGCAGAGTTAACCACAGTCTACTGCTCTTGAATTGCCATACCAGACCATGAAGCAACCAGTCAGGACACTTTCAACAGTATATCTGTACAGTAACATGCTGAATCTCCTTAACCTCCTAAGAAAGTAAAGATGCTGAAGGGCATCTTGTGTTTGGAAAGTTAATACCAGGAATTTAAAGCCGCTGACTCCTTCCTCCATCGATCCCCCAGTGTGGACTGGCACATGTTCTCCTTTCCCTTCCTGAGGTCCACACTCAGCTCTTTAATTTTGCTGTTTAACATGAGCTATTTAACTGTACAGCCCCTCAGTTGTCTCAACGTGGCAATGGGGATTAACATACTAAAAAACACCTCCGGACTGAAATCATGGCCACCCTATGAAATGGTCATTTCAATATAGCAGGCTTTCTCATGCCAAAAACTACCAGCTCCATTTTTAGAGCAATATGACATCTTTTAGACAAAGTAATATTGGCCACCCTGATCCCAACAGTGCCTGCCACTGCATCAGTTAAAAGCCTGAGTGCCTTTTTCAAATGCTTGAATTTGCCTTAAATCTGTTCTTTTTTATTTAGTACCTGTTGTTGAGCTCAGTAGTTTATTTTATCTTCCTGCACTGATTTGGGGACATCGAAGTTGGTGACCTGGACACCCAATATATGTACAAACATGGTCACACCAAGAGCAGATTTGGGCTTCATGAAGTCATCAAGGCAGATTTGTTATAAATAGTGTGTCTGTAGATGAAGCAATAATAGACTCATCAAATGAGCAACTTAATAGACTGCTAGCACAAGAATCCCTGTTTTTAAGGGGTGAATAACAGTGAATTCTCTGGGAAGATTAAATATGTTAAAAGCAAATTAATCCTAATGTTTATCTATTGTGATCATTGGTTCAATATAACCTTCCCTTCAAAAATTTGATTTAGTGAGCAAAAATTTGATGTATAGTAATTCAACAGCAAATCTTGCTCTTTCAGTGGTTGATGATTCACTGACAGAGTCAAAGTAAGTTTATTAGCAAAATACATATTGTACATGTCACCATATAGTCATTTTTTTGCAGGTGTTTACAGTAGAACAAAGAAATACAACAGAATCAATGATAAACAACATACAACTGACAACCAAACAACGTGCAAATACAAAATCATCATCATAATGATAAATAAATAATACTGAGAATGTAAGTTGTAGAGTCCTTGTTCAGTGATCAGTTCAATGTTGAGCTCAGTGAAATTATCCATACTGGTTCAAGTGCCTCATGGGTAATAACTGTTCCTGAACCTGGTGTTGTGGGACCTAAGGCTTCTGTACCTCCTTCCCAATGGTAGCAGTGAGAGGAGAGTATGGCCTGGGTGGTGTGAATCCTTTATGATAGATGCTGCTCTTTTGGGGCATGTTATGGTCCGGTCCGGAGCCCACATTCCGGGTCTTGATCCGGTCCACAGACTCCGGACTCTGGGTCTTGTAGCTGTCCCTCCTTTCACCCTTAAGCCCAAATAGGATCATCCTGGCTTAAGGAGGTGCACCTGAGACCTATCGGCTGGCAGGTGTATATAAGGGACTCTGGGACTGAGTTTGGTCCTGGTCTGTTTTGTCATGCACCTGCTGCTCTGTCTGGTTTGCCTTGGCTGTGCTGTTGGCCTGGCTATCCTGTTTTGACCCTGGCTTGGAGTACCCACTGTTAATCACCTAGTTCTGTAAGTCTGTTCTCGTAGTCACCCTGGACTGAGCTTTATCTGAACCCTTGCCTCTGTTGGGTAAGCAGGCTGGACTGCTGTTGCCTGGTGGGGGGCTCTGACCCTTTCCTACCCCTCTTCTGATGGGTTGTGCCCTGCAACCTGCCCAGGTCCCTGTGTTCCTGCCTGGGAGGTGGCCTTGCACAGGAGCTATGTGGTCTGCCCTGAGGACTGACCCTTTCCTACCCCTTGCTTCTGATGGGTTGTGCCCTGCAACCTGCCCAGGTGCCCTCTGACCTGCTCAGGTCCCTGTGTTCCTGCCTGGGAGGTGGCCTTGTACAGGAGCTATGTGGCCTGCCCTGAGGACTGACCCTTTCCTACCCCTTGCTTCTGATGGGTTGTGCCCTGCATCCTGTTCAGGCCCCTGTGTTTCTGCTTGGGAGGCTGGGCCCTGCCCAGAAGTAATGTGGCCTGCCCAGGGAGCTATCCCAGTATTCCTTGTCCCATAGACCCATCCTTTAGCCTAGCCAAGGTCCTGCCTTTGCCATGAACTCCCTGAACCCCAGCATCACTGTTGCATGCCATGGGCTCCCCATCTGTTCTATCCTTTAGTTGTTCCTGTCCTGTCCCTAGTACTTCAGTGCCTGCGTCCTGCATTTGGGTCCAGTCTCCATGTCCCCCTTGTGACAGGGCAGTGCTCCTTGTAGATGTGCTCAATGGCAGGGAGGGCTTGACCTGTGATGGACTGGGCTGAATCCATCCCATTTCATAGGCTTTTCCATTCCTAGACATTGGTGTTTCTGTACCAGGCCATGATGCAACCAGTCAGGATACTCTGTTGTGCATCTATAGAAGTCTGTCAAAGTTTTAGATGACATGTTGAATCTGTGCACACTAGTAAGAAAGTAGAGGCATTGTTGTGCCTTTGTAATGGCACTCATGTGCTGATTGGTTTCTATAAATCAGCTACAGTACAATTGGGGTTTTATTCTTGGGTTAGGTAAGTTGTTCTAATATGTCAAGGTTGGAACCTTTCAAATTTTAAGGGCCATAGGAAGAACTGTACACAGATGAAAATATTTTTGCTTTTAAAATATGGCATTGGGCATGCACTCCAGTATTCCTATTGTGATTACAATTAAACAATTTGAGCAATTCAAAACCATTGACATATGTGTAATGGTTTGCTTCCAACTATTTACTTGATATCAAAAAAATGTTCTTGCTCCCCTTTTTTCAGGGCCCTCCTTTGCATTTGTGGCTGAGGCTTGCACAGTATTTGGTTTCTTATGCAAATTATTCTCCTCTCAATTCTCCCATACTATGGGACTTTGATCATTTGCTTTCCCATGAAAAGGATGTGGATCTGAATTGCAATCAGAAGTACAAAAGTCACAAGTTCCAGCCTCTGGCAACAAATGGTTAAGGCATAATGAAGCAAATGTTAAACTTTCCAAAGACTGCAAATATTAAAGAATTTGTTGTAATGCATGGCTGCCCTCTGATCAATGAGAAGGATTAAGACATGTATTCACCAGATTACAGTACATGCCCAGCTTGGAGCTAGTTGAAAGATGAATTGTTGTACTCTGAGGTTACATAGAGGTTCAGTGAAACAGCATTGATGGCCATATGCCAAGAGCACACAAGGAAAGTGGGATAGTGGCCTAAAGTTATGATAGACTAGAGCATGATAATCAGAGTTCAATGCTGAAAGGAAGTAGCTCAAGTCATCAATTTACTTCTGGAATGCCCCATTATTGAAGATAGGGTAAATCTCATTGAAAGAAGCATTCACTGCTCCTTTTGGAAAAATGTTTGCATCCCTAGAGGGAATTATAAGGACTGATGCTGCAGTTGTATGGGATGGGGCCATGATAAAGGGAGGGATGCTTGTGCTGATGGAAGAGGGAATCAAGATGTTCCTAGGAAATGAGCCCTTTGACTGCTGAACAGACAGGGGAAAGGAAAGAGCTTGGTGGTGAATTCATGCTGGAAAAAGCAGAAGATGATCGCTTGTGAAAGATAGAAGTATTGAAGATAAGGGGAGACTGAAAAGTTTCAGTAGGTGGGGTGAAGGGGTATGAACAGATATATAGAAAAAGGAATAGACTTCACAACCAATACTCAAACTATTCTATCCAGACTCATCTGAGATGCAGGGGATCAGGAAAATGTGCCACTATTGCAGTAAGAAGGAAAATCTCGCCCTTAATTTCTCCACATAGACCTCAGGCGTTTATCAACTTCTGATAGAAATTTGGGTGAAAAAATTCTTTACATAATGCAACAAAGTGTAAATTATCTTATTTATATTTTTATGTGATGAGAATGATCCAGCTGCAAGAAGTGAGAGAAGGCATGCAATTGCTAATGAGTGGGAAAGCAATTGACAGGATTCTGGATGTGCTGGGGCACAGCTCACAAAACAGAAGAAGAGGCAGAAGCTTATCTTGGCCACACAATAATTTTATTAAATGTTATAGTTATAATTAATTATTTACCCGCCATGCCTTTTCAGCAGAAAGTCGGTTTAAGAAATAGTATTTGGCAAAGGTTTAACTTTGCAAACAGTTTGTGATGTTGAAATAAAGATGATCACCATCATTTGAGATAAAAGGATGAGAACTTTGCACTCACACTAGGTTTAACATTAACCTGGCAACTGTGGCGGTGACATGGAAAGGATATATTTCCTGAAGATTGATTTTATTTAACTGCACATTGAAACCCAAGTAACTCCCTTATGTCATTATAAGGAGTGGCTAATTTACTTTTCTCTGCTTGATGTATTTCTTTCTCATTCATTGAGTCATTGGCAGGGCATCTGAACAAAGTGTTCAAAGAGTCAAGAGAAAAACCACAAGTGGTTTGCAAGATGCTGGTTGCACACCGTTATGGGCCTTTCAAAAATCTAAAGGGATTAATGTGACTGGATATTGCATGTCAGTACATTGTCCTTTTTTACTCAGAGCCTGGGTGGAATCCAATGCACAATGATGGGATAAGAGTTACTTCCTGACTGAGAAATTCACAAGTATGAGCAATTTGAAGCTTGATTCTTTTGGACATGACTTTAACCAAATAGAACAGCCTTCAGCAAAAATTGGATTGTCACAGGAATCAGACAATGCTTACTGTTTAAAAAAAAAAGTGATCCAGTGCTCTGGTGAGATTAGTTTAAAGGAATGTTGTAAGAGCATTAATGGCATGCATTTTATGTTGCATGTAACTGATGATATATAGAATAAAAATCTGATCTTGCACTGCAGACAAACAAGAAGCAAATATTCCTGTGCTGGCATGACAAATGCAAAATTCGTCAGTAATGTTTAAAATTGAAATCTGTTCTTTTTTGGTTCATCTTTTTATTGACTCATGGCCTGTTATCTTAATCACTCAGTAATAATATTCTCTTTCTACTGTCATCATTGTATTCCCAATGAAATTTTGTTTGATCTTTCAATTTTGCCACAACGGAGGGTCAGCCTCTTCACATTTCCAGCAGAAACTTCTCTCAGAACAGTTCTCCAAAGCACACAATACAGATGGTGCCCCAGTGAGGCCTGTAGTTCAGAACCAGAAAACCAATCTGGGTTCTAACTGGAGGATCATGACTATGAAGAGAGGAAGGCAGAAGTTAATTTCAGTCTTCAGGTCAGATTCAATAAGTTTTCTTTTACACTGAGAGTGATGGGTGCTGGGAACATGCTGCCAGAGGTGGTGGGAGAAGCAGACAAGGGAGCACATTTAGACAGACACATGGAGAGAATGGAGAGATACAGATCACATTCAGTTTAATCTGGTAACATACTCAGCATAGACTTTGTGGGCTGAAGGGCTGTACTGTTCTGTTATAGATCTAAAAAACTCAACAGCCTGAAAGAAGTAAAGAGGTTATATGTTCTGAGCAATGTTCTTCTGTGGCATCACTACAACCATGACCAGGTGATTCCAGGCATAGCAGAAGGAATATCTAGATTGGCAATGTAAAGCAAAACGGACATCTGTACCCCCATTCCAAAATATTCTCACTGTCATTCTTCCTAATTTTGTCAGAAAATGTAGAGGAGATTTGATTCAGAAGCAGAGCAGCGGAGATGATTTAACTAATAAACTGTAAAAGAACAAGCCCCGAGAGTCCATAAAACAAGAGAAAACAGATATTTAACATGACAAGGCAAAGCAGCAAGGTAACTGAAGGCTGGCTGGTTCAATAGATGAACAAGGAATGTGAATGAGAGCTGGGTTTAAATAGACCACCAGTGATTGGTCGGTGTAGCAGTAGGCAAATTGTAGCAGGTCCATGTCCTTGCTTAGACAGGAATTCATCATAACCATGGCCAAGCTCTCAAAGCACTTTATCACCATAGATATGACTGCTGACACTGATCACTTTGGACATCAGGGTAATTGGTGTCCTTTTGAAGCTGGTGGAAACTTTGACAGCAGCAGTGAGAGTTTGAAAATGTGCTTGAAAACTTCAGCCATTTGGTTGGCTCAAGTGTTCCACACCCTGAACAGGCACACCATCAGAATCTGATGCTATGTGTGGGTTCACCCTCTTGAAGGATGTTCTGACATTGGCCTCCAAGACGGGCATCACAGGTTCATCAGATGATGTAGAGATTCACACAGATGTAATTTTATTCTCCCTTCCAAAGCATACATAAAAGGCATTGAGTTCATCAGGGAGTGAGCCATCACTGACAATTATGCTGTTAGTAATAGAATGCATACTCTGCCACAGCTGATGTGCATCTGATTGCGTCTCGAGCTTCACACAGAATTGCCTTTTGCTCTCATGATGGTTTTCCGTAGGTTGGACTTAACCTCTTATAGGACACTGGATTGCTGGCCTTAAATGCCACAGATATACTCCGCAGCAGACTGTGGATATCGTGATTTATCCATGGCTGCTGGTTTTGGTACTTACAGTGTTTACAAAGACACATATTCATCCAGGCAGGTCTTGATGAAAGCAGTGATGACTGTAGCATGGTCATTCAGACTAGAAGATGAATCCATGAATATAGTCCCGTCTTCTAATTCAGAGCAGCCCTGTAAGTGGTCTTCCATCTCCCTTGATGATATCTTTACAGTCCTTACTACTGGTGGTACAGTCCTCAGTCTCCACTACACACCAGGAGTAGAAGTACACTCCTGAGATCAGACCATCCAACCTTGTTATCTACACTTCAATGCCACATTTATATCTGATCCAGTTAGCACTCAATAAATGCCGCAGAGCAAATCAGAAATTAGAACTTTGGCACAGCTTTTGTTACTAAGCCCAGAATTTCTGTGCAGTTGCAATATTCTATCAGGACTCAGGGAAAAGCCTTCTAACCCAGCATCGTAGTTGTACCTTGAAAGCCGGTACATTAAATACCTTTTTCACAGTCCTGTTTACCTAGGCTTTCAATGACCCTTACATTGTGCTCCTGTTCCATTACACTCCCTAGAGCCCTTTCATTCATAATATACATACTGTAAGTCCGAAGCACCTTTGACTTTTCAAAATATATCACCTCACACTTATCTGTATTGAAATTCATTTGCTTCTGTTTTTGAAATCCTCCTCAACCAACTTTCCCATCTGATCAAGATCCCCCCCCCCCGTAATCTACAATAACTTCCTTCACTATCAACAACAGCTCCTAATTTTGTCATCCTTACTTCCACAGATGTCTTGATCAAGTCTTGTGCATTTGCATCCAAATTATTTATAAAAATAATGAATGACAAGAGTCCCAGCATCAGCTCCTGCTCTACACCACTAGTCAATGGCTCCATTGTGGGGAACAACCTACAAACGCCACCATCTGTTTCCTACTTCTGAGCCAACTGTGAATCCACACAAGCAGCTCATCCTGGATTCCAGGGCACCTAACCTTCCAAACCCTGTCAAAAGTCTTGCTAGTCCCTATAGACAACATCTATTGCTGAATCCTCATCTACCAATTTGATTACTTCAAAAAAAAAGGTTTCTCAAAAACGATTTCTCACACACAAAGCCTTGCTGACTTCTCCTGAAATGTTATATGGATTAAAACATTTGGCGTGACATTTTGAATAGACACATGTTATAACATACATGCACAGATATATTTCCTTGAAGTGCTTAATAATTACAGGACTATAGACGCCTAGAATAACCAAGTTCAATCAGTTTGTGTTGCCGCCATTGGGAGGATTTCTATTTTCTTGAATATGCTTTACATGTTTGCCATATTCCTCAGTTGCTACTTTTCTGATGCTGCAGTAACATGATCTTTCAAAAAATGTGTAAAGTTGTTTTAAAACTAATTGTGAAGAAGGTGTATATATATCTGATTTTGTTTGTACAGCAGTTCAGGTGACATCAATGAGGAGAGGAGAAGCAGAGTGTTATTTCAGATCCATAACTTTTAATTACCTATCTAGTGTACTATAAAATAGATCGCAGGACTATGGGTGGATTTTTGTACAGACATAATATTTTCAAGTCTAACCAAGTGTTTCAAAGGTTTATTCTGCTGAAAGATATCTTCAAAATCTTCCCATGTAACAAGTTTTGCCGTCCTAATTGGGTGAGGTTATCATCTCTCATATGATAGATTTTCCTGATTTATGTATACAAATGTAATTATTTGTTCAGTATAATTCATTTAAAATTTTTAAAACACATTTATCGGTTTTACTCCTATTCAACAAATGAGAGATGAAAGTCAATGAATTATACTGGAAGTATTGTCTACAAATTGCCTTGTACCCCAAGGCACAGAATGCAGCTTAATGAAATGATCTAAGAAACTCCAAGCTGACAGCTACTTGTTCTAACAAAGGTTTATTCTTCTGTTTAAGGGCATTTGTCTCTGCATTATGTTTAAGGGATAAGTACGGTCTGTCACAACTTTCCTGCACTTAAGAATTATCAATACAGTTAGAAGAGGTTCCTACCGAAATGTACTTTTATGTCACACCACCACTGCCGAGAATGGAAGGTTGTGGGTTGCACAAGTCTGATCTTGAATTAGCTCCAGGTTCATGTTGTGTTAAGACGTGCTGATCCTGACTTAATACATCAAGTCCAAAAGGAACAAATATTCTTATTCAAAACCTGTTAATAGTAAGAACAAGGTAGTCTTATGATTTGTATTTAGATCTTGAAAATTAAGCAATTACTGTCAAATGATTTACATCTTCAGTTAATATTTGAGCAGATTTGACAGAAATTTTGCCAGAATATCCATAATCTCTTTTGTATATTTTATTTCCTTACATGCAATCTACACTAAATAAATCAAAAGGTATTTTTGGTATAGTGCTTCTGTTCATGTACTACATCTTTAAGCCCCTAGCATGGTAGTCATTGTTTTCTCACAGTGCACTGTGAACTCATGCTCTCAGTATTTCTTTTTACTTGCAGTGAGTTTTCTATCACACATTGACTGTTCAGGTACAGTTTTGCAGCCTCGATTGAATTTCTTTATTTTTCTTGTAAATGCCTACAAGAAAATGAATCTCAAAATATTATATAACATATACATACTTTAATAATAAATTTACTTTGAACTTTGAACTAACACAAATTCAAGGTCACCTTCAATGCAGTTCCAGTTTTCCACCAGCCCTCACACATCAGTAAGGCTGTGGTATGTCTGCTATGAAAGGAAAGGAAGACAAGGCAATGCCAATGCTTTGATGAAAGGCATTGTTTTGGATTGGAGTTATAATCTCTATTGACTGACATTCTTTAAAGCCTTTTATGGATTAAACTCTGACCCTATTTGAAGAGTTATCTATTTTCTGTTTATGTGATATTATTTCAGATAAATTTGAATATTTTGGAACAGATATTGGTGGAAATGCACAGCAGGTTGAGGGAAAAAGAAAGAGATTAATGTTTGCTCTATAGATAAAAGTAATACTGGAGCCAGCTCAGAAGCTTCGCAAAATTAAGACTATGCTGTTGCAAATAACTCTGGACAAGGATTTTGCTTCCTGAATACTTTTGAGTATAGCTAATGGATTTTGGGCTGCTGATCATGAAAATCATCATGAAATTTCTCTATCACACACCATTTTTTAAAAATCACCAATATTTGTTATTTCATTTCATAAGTCAACTAAAATGTTGCCCACAACGTAAGCTGAAAAGTTTTCTGTCTTGCCCAGGCATGCCCGGGCAAAGTGCTTAGGCAAGGTGGATGCTGCATGGCAAGACAGGTTTTAGAACGGCTGTAAAATCACCACCATTTTATGCATTGTACTTACATGTGCAGGGATATTGGATTGTGATCACTTTGATGTGCATGCTCTATACACATAGCATATTGTGTCTACTCATTATAATAAAGCATTTGTGATAGAATGTAGAATTCAAATTTAGCAAAACACTCTTTAAAATTGATTTGTTAGAACATTTTCGCTCAGATGAAAATAATGTTGATATTCCTCAGTGAAATATGGAACATTCCTGTTACTAGGACGATTCCTGTTAGGACTAGATAGGGTGGATGTGGAGAGGATGTCTCCTATGGTGGGGGTATCCAGAACTAGAGGGAACAGCCTCAAAACTGAAGGGTGACTGTTTAGAACAGAGGTGAGGAGGAATTTTTTTTTTTAAATAGCAAGTAGTAAATCTGTGGAATGCTCTGCCTCAGATTGCGGTGGAGGCCAAGTCCATGCATATATTTAAGGCAGAAGTTGATCGTTTCCTGATCGGTCAAGATATCAAAGAATATGGCGAGAAGGCAAGTGTATGGGGTTGAGTGGGATCAGCCATGATGGAATGGTGGTGTGGACTCGATGGGCTGAATGGCCTAATTCTGTACCTATATCTTATGGTCTCGTAGAATTCTGACACAAAAGAGAATCCTGGAATTGCCTCAGTTATGGTAGCATCTTTGGTAAACAAAAAACTGTTAACATCATAAGTTAATAATTTGTGCTGAAAGCAGTCATAGTATTTATTACAGATTCATTCAGAAATACTAACAACTTAGCTCCTCAATCATTGCTTGAGTAGTGAAACACTTTATTTAAGTTCAGCAGCTCTGACTGCTGTTTTATGACAGGTGCTTTGAACAATTTTCATGACTTCGTTGCTTCCAGTCTTTTGATAAAGAGTGACAGAACTAGGAAAACTACAAAGCAGGTATTTCTAAATCAGAAAATTCTGAGCACACAGTATGTATCTATACTGAGTGAAGTAAGTAAATTCTGTACATCTTCCAAATCAATTAACCAGTAATTAAAATAAAATATCTTAAAAAGAATAACAACGTTTAATAAATATTTTTATAAAACATTTTAACAGATCCACATTTGGAAATGTACTTTTTTAAAAGAAAAGCAAATGCAGATTTGGTTATTTTTATTATTTATTTATTTTAATTTATTTATTTAGTGAGACTGTGTGGAGTTGGTCCTTCTAGCCTTTTGAGCTATACTGCCTAAGCAACCCCACAACCACGGTTAACCCTAATCTAATCACCTGGAAAATTTACAATGACCAATTAACCTATCTGATCCGTCTTTGGACTGTGCAAGGAAACTGAAGCACCTGGGAAAACCCACCTACTCCACAGGGAGGATGTACAGAGACCCCTTACAGAAAGGTGCTGGAATTGAACTCCTAACTCTGGAAATGAGCAGAGTTGTAATGGTGTCACAGTAACCGCTACACTACCATGCCGCCTGTTTGTTTAGCTGTAGGTTCAATGTTTCAAGGTACAGCTAAATAATATGTTTCATTTAGCTGTATGGCTGAATAAAAATAAACTTGAACTTGAATTTCCTTACAACATAGAAGGAAGCCTTGTGCCTCATTGAGTCTATACCAGCTCTCAGATCAATCCCATCAATCCCATTCCTGCTCTTCCTTTCCTGCCTGCAACCTCTTCTCTCACACATGCCATTAACAGCATGTAATTTTCCCATCAAAAGACCTACACTTGCAGCAATTTAGTGTAGCTAACAAGCCTAATATGAAGAACATATTTTGGATTTGTGAAGAAACAGGAGCACCCAGGAAAATCCCTTGTGAAAATAGCAGATCCCTCAAGAAGACATGTAGACTCCACCTACTCAGTACAATCACATCCTTTCACAGGAGCACTCTCTGAAGCCTCACAATGCTGCTTTACAGAGCCTCGCATGTTCAATTGGCAAAGGGAACTATGCCTAAATCTTTGGCCTCTTCCAGTACTCCAAAAGAAGCACATTTCACTTTAGAAGATTTTGATTCAAAGATTTAAAGTATATTTATTATCAAAGTATGCAATATACAACCCTGAGATTTGTCTTCCCATAGACAGCCATGAAACAAAGAAAACCATGGAACCCATTCAAAGGGAGACATCAACCTACCCCCCATGCACCCCAAAAAATCATGCAAATGACACAAATGAAAGAAGATAAAACACAAAACCGAAAGATTCCAGGCATATTCAATGCCATTCGGTTCACTTCAATCCAGCACTGTGTCATTTGTTTTCTGCAGGCCTCCCTGATCAAAATCACCCAAAATAGCAACAATAAAAGAGTGACCAGAAGCAAGAAACACTTCATAATGTGAATTACAGAGTGCAATTCATAAACTGCATCAGCTAAACCCTGTCCAAGACCCAAGACTCCAGCACAATCATCCAGCTTTGAGTGAAAGGGTCATTTGAATGAGGGACCTTCCTCCCAGAGAGGCAAGCAAGAGGAAGAGAGAGAGACTATCACACGCAGACACCTTCCTCTGGCAACAGACAGAGAGAGGCAGGTAGATGGCGCAGAATACCTGTTTGCCTTCCACTCTCACTTAGATGATTTCAGTCTTCATCGATGTTTAGTTGGCATGATCAGTGAGAAATCGAGCTCTTTGTGGGCTTGTGCTTCATCTCGAGGCCGCGAACTTCACTCAAAACCTCACTGAACATCCTTGGAGACAGCAATGTGCCAGATCGCTCGATCGGCCTGAAAACAAGCCACAGATCATAGGTTCCAGTCGTAGCAGAACCACATTTGAAAGGAAAGTAAGATGTAAAAGAAGTGAAAGGAGCAGTTTTGTGAATCATCTGGAAGATGTCATCCTTGGTCGCATTGTTCACTGGTGCCATCTTCTTCCAGTCAGACATTATAAGAACTCAGCATTGAATTCAACAACTTCAGAGAGTCAGCATTTCTAATTTGAACTGGAACTGGACTATTTGAAAAAAGAATCATCAGATTGTAATGGTAACGGATTTTTTTCTCTTATTGCCTGTCATAGTTGATATGATATTTCCAGAATTTTATTCCTGTTGTTCCATAGTTCCAACAGTCTTCTCTCATCCATCTTCATTCATTTCCATTGATTTGCCTCTTCTTCAGACTGTTCAGTTGTAGCGAACAAGCCTTTGTGATCCTCTTCCATCTGTAATGATCAATATTTGTATGTTAGGTCCCTCTTTGTATCCTTTTGTACTTTACATCCTCCTCCCTCTCTGCAATATGAAATATCCCTTCTTTTATTTCAGAGAAAAGTTATCAAGCTGAAACTCTTTCTCTCTACCCAGAAACCACCCGACCTGCTGGATATTTCCAGCGGTCTCTTTTATTTTTTAAAGATTTTCTACATTCTACAGTTCTCTTTTGCCTAAGTATGTGATATGTTTAAATAGGGCCGCATACCTTTCAATATAAAATTATCACAGTCTTAAAGCAAGTAAATTATGCTCTCATAAAACATTCAGGTTCAGATTATTTTGTCATCATATACACCAGGGTGCAGTGAAATTACTTGTTTGCATGGAGCTCACACATAAAACAGTATACAAGGCAACTTGTCAAACTATAGAACTGAAATATCGGTAACAAATAGTAAATGCTAAATAATACAGTGGAATTAGAAAATTCTTTGGACCCAGGACTGAATTTCATTTCTTCCATTTATGGTAGAACTGTATTATTATAAAATTGCCAATGTATGTAAAAAGGTCTCCAAAAGACCATAAAGGCCTCCTTTTTATTTTGTAAACAGAGCTTATTTATGCATCCAATAAGATAATAAGTCTTTGAGATAACTAAATGAGGCTTCTCATCTACACACCATTGTCTGCCACAATTATTCAACATAACTTGTCATACATGTGGGTATCTCCAATGGCAAGTAAGGGATTGAAAAAGATATGAGTTTCAAATCTGAACACTAAAATAGAACATCTTTTCCTTCCAGTTTCTGGCTGTGGAAATTATTACTCTTTCCACTGAATCCAAGCACAAGCAGTACTCTCACAAGAGATAAACTTGTTGGTTCAAACAAAACCAAAAAAAAAGAGTGATTCATACTCTGTGGTTCTCTCTTTAGAAAAATTGTGCTGATGCGGTGAGTACTGTGATTAAGCTGCTTTTGCTTCTCTTTCTAACTTTCATACACACCTAGTCAAGAGCCACAGAATCTCACTCCACCAGTGGGCAACAGGATAACTTAATGAAGTGCAAGGTAGCTAAAGGTTGGAACCTATAATCATAGAACGATTATGACATGGAACTCCATTCAGCCCATTACGTCTACCCAACCTAATTCCATCTTCCAGCATTTGGCCTGTAACCCTACAGGTTATGGCTCTTCAAATGCTCATCCAAATCCTTTACAAATGTGAGGAAGGTTTCTGCTTCTACTACCCTTCCAGGTAGAAAATCCCAAACTCCTTTCACCCATTCAATAAAACCTTTGTCTCCTCTCTAATTTGCTTTAAACCCATGACTCTTAATTTTTGATTCCCCTGCTAAGGGAATTTGACCTTTCATATTTATACTTTCTAGACTTAATTAAGTCTCCCATTAGCCTCTTCTATTCCAAGTAAAATATCCAAAGCTTATCTAATCTTTGCTTCAACACCTAGTACCATCCTTACCTTGCTGCCTTTCCAGTTAAATCCTTCCTGTTAACCTGTAATCTATACCATCCAGGTTGTGGCTTAACTGGTATTAAACATATTTCACTGTTCAAAGTTCAAAGTAAATTTATTATCAAGGTACATATCTTTTGCCATATACAACTCTGAAATTCATTTTCTTGTGGGCATTCTCAATGAATCCATTATAGAATAATGACCAAAACATAATTAATGAAAGACAACTTACTTGAGTGTTCAACCAGTGTGCAAAAGACAACAAACTGTGCAAACACAAAAATAATGAAATAAATAAGCAATACATACTGAGACCATGAGATGAAGGGTTGAAAGTGAGTCCATAAGTTATGACAACATTTCAATAATGGGAACATAAGATGATAAGTCCTTGAAAGTGAGTTGTTGATTGTGGGAACATTTCAATGATGGGGCAAATGCAGTTGAGTGAAGCTATCCCATTTGGTTCAAGTGCCTGATGGTTGACGGGTAATAACTGTTCCTGAACCTCGTGCAGTGAGTCTTGAAGTTCCTGTACCTTCTTCCTGATGGCAGCATCAAGAGGAGAGCAGGTCCTAGGTGGTAGGAGGTCCCTGGTGATGGATGCTGCCTTCCTACAACAACACTTCATGTAAATGCGCTCAATGGTGGGGAGGGCTTTACCTGTGATGGACTGGGGTGTATCCATTACTTCTTGTAAGGGTTTCCATACAAAGCTGTGATGCAGCCAGCCAATATACTCTCCTCTGCACATCTACAGAAGTTTGTCAAAGTTTTGGATATCATGCCGAATCTTTGCAGACTCCAAAGGAAGTAAAGCTGCTGCTATGCTTTCTTCATAATTGCACTAATGTGCTGGGCCCTGGACAGGACCCCCAAAATAATAATACAGAATAATTTTAAATTGCTTATTCTCTCCACCTCTGATCCTCCAATGAGGACAGACTCATGGATCTCTGGTTTCCTTCTTCTGAAGTCAATATTCAGCTTCTTGGTCTTCCCAATATTGCTTAAGACATTGTTATTATGGCACTGCTCAGCCAGATTTTCAATCTCCCTCCTATATGCCAGTTCATCTCCACCCTTGAATTGGCCTATGATAGTGGTATGATCAGCAAACTTGAATGTGGCATTGGAGATGTGCTTAGCCAGCACAATCATAGGTGTAAACGATTAGAGCAGGGGCTAAGCACAAAGCATTGTGGTTCATCTGTGCTGATGGAGATCGTGGAGGAGAAATTGTTGCCAATCTAAACTGGCTGGTGGCTGCAAGTGAGGAAACCGAGCATCCAATTGCACAAAGAGTTATTGAGGCCAAGGCCTTGAAGATTATTGATTAGTTTTGAGGGGAGGATGGTATTGAATGCTGAGTTGATGTGTGCACCTTTGCTGTCCAAATGATCCAGGGTTGAATGAAGAGCCAATGAAATGGGATCTGCTGTGGACCTGTTGCTCCAGTAGGCAAATGAAGCAGATCCACATAGCTTCTCAGGCAAGAGTTGATATGTTTCATCAGCAACATTACCACTGTAGGTGTAAGTGCTCCTGGACAAGAGTCATTGAGGCTGGTTACTACATTCTTCTTAGGCACCAGTACAATCGAAGCTTGCTTGCAGCAGCTGGGTACCTCAGGCTGCTGAAACGCGAGATTAAAGATCTCCAGCCGATTGATCAGCATCCAAAGCGGTAAGGTAGCAGCTCTTTTCATTGCATTACTGTGTCACCAACAAGTTGTAGGGAAAGGAGGAGGTAGAGAGAACTGTCTGTGATAAAGTAGGCATTATGAGAATCCAGATAACGTAAAGGTGGTGGTGGAGGTTTGTTAAATCACAGCTGATCTCTCTGGAGGAGTAGTAGAGAAATGAAGATGATATAAGACAGAGGAAACTAATAACTAAACAATATTGGAACTGAACACAGCAGCTGCTGGAAAGCTGAGATTAAAGAACATACTGGAAATAGTGGATCAGGCATTTAGGGGGGGAGGGATAAATGGAATTAGTTTTACAAATTAATTATCTTAAATCAGAATTGGCTGGTTCTAACACAGACAGGAAATTCTAATTTTCTGAATTCTCTGCTAGTTACAACGTTATCAAAAGTTCTGGTAAATTCCATTAAGGTTATTGAAATTCTCTGCTTTCATTGACTGCACTTGTTACATCAAATAATTCAACCAGACAAGACATACACTTGGCAAATCCATGACGGCTCCACTTAATCTGTGCCATTCTAATAATGATTTTTACTATACCTCTGGATTGATTATGATCTGTCCATCAACAAGGTTAATCTTACTGGCCTGTAGTTACTAGGTTTATATCTTTCTTTTTAAACAGAAGTACCACATTGTTGCAGAATGCCCGAATCCTATTATATATGCATGCCTTCAAATTACGTCACGTGAAGACTGGTGCACATCTCTGTGCATGACCAGATGGTACACAGCATAATAAAGACATGAAAATGGATGAAAGTTCAGTCATCGTAAACTCAAGATTATGACATGTGGGCTTATGTGAATAGTGTCACAAAAAGGAAGGAGTTGGAAAGTCAGGACTACAGAATTTCACTTTGGCTTAATCCTAGCACATTCTTAACCTTAGAAATCTTTGATTTCTAAACAACACAGATGAAAATCTATCACAAGCAGTGATGCATAGTTATGCACCAAAACTAGTGTTTTCTTCCACCTACATAAAAGGAGTAGATGTTTTGGATGAGAAAGACATGTGTAACAATCCAGTAATTTAATTACCCTCTTCCCCTGTTGATATTTATCCATCAAATCATTCAGCGAAGCCTCAGTTTCAAGGTTCTCCATCCAGGCAGAATTGTAATGTCTGTCTATGTTGCTGGCAATCTAGGCTTAGAGGGCCATAAAGAGGTATTCAGGAACTCCAGAATCAGTATCAGGTATATCAGCACTGACATATGTAATGCAATTTGTTGTTTTGTGGGAGCAGGACCCTGCAATACATAAAATCTACTATGAATTATAATAGAGCATATGTATTCTATATATAAACACAAAAAACCATGTAGTGCAAAAAGGGAGCAAAAATAGTGCTGTCACTACTTGTGTGAAAAGTGCCTGAGAGTGTTGCTACTCTACCCAAAGTGAAACACGTAGGCCGCATGTTCAATGAAAGGACTCGGCCCGAGGCCGCAACTGTTTGCTCTTTTCCATGGATGCTGAGTTCCCCAGCACTCTGAGTCTGTTACTTTGGATTTCCAGCTTCTGTAGATTTTTTTCATGTTTTTGGCAGCATGGTGTCTGATATGAAAATGGATTCCTTTAATAATTTGGTAGAATTCAGGAGTACAGTGAGGTCTTCAATGTCACTGGCAGTGGTGAATCCAGTGAGTAACTTGGCTACAGATCAAAGTATCACAAACCACTCTGATTTATGCCAGTTAGGCATGTCACAATCTGCAGAAATGACTGGGGCATTATACTAACTGCAGACAGCTTGCATTCTGTGTGCCTTCTGATCTTCATACCATATTGTACTATTTAACCTATAAAGTGATTTATTTTCACCACTTTACAACCGACTCCTATTATTAATTATGAACAGCTTGTGCTGCTAACAACCATGGAACTCTATACCTTGTACTTAGGTGCTTTGTGAACATCTGTGAGAGGTTATATTGTAAAGCACCCTTTTCATGTCCTCCTTGTTCTTTGGTTGGTCTTATAAACACTCCGATTATATTCAGCCTTTATAGTCATGAGCTGAGACCTGGTGTCTATTTTAAGTTCCCTTGACACACAATATTTTGTGATTGCTGCATGAGCAAAGTGAAGCAAAACTCATAGAAATTCTGCCATGCATGCAAGAAAATATATCCTTGGGCTTAGAAATTCTTAGCTGCCTAGAAAAACAGTGCTTATTGGCTGCAGGTTGATTAACATTTCTTTCCTCAAGGGTACCACATTGCAAAATTCTATTGCTGATTTGGCCCAAGGTTTTGCTTCCTGTGAATGAGCCCAATTTGGGCAGCAGGTACAGATTGGAATAGAAATAATTAGGCTTGCTTGCCTCACCCCTGGCCAGATTGGAAAGGTCGGGTATAGGCCAAATATATCTGGGCAAAGGCCCAAGGGCATATCAAAGCAGCAGGGCCCAGATCCCTGAGCAAGGAACTAGGCAATGATTGGCCTATTTAAGCACCAGGTCAGATTGAAAAGATCAGTGTATCAAGCTCATAGGCAAATAATGGGCCAGCATTCAGCACGCTGCTCAGCAAGGCTTACTTGTCTCTGCGCTGAACTGAGGCTGTGGCCTGCAAGTAAATGGCTGCTCGACCAGTTGCAGTGATGACTGGCTTTGCAGCTGTGAACCCATAAATTTTAGTCGCTTACTTTATATTGTTTTTGCACAATCTGATCTTTTTTTTCATATTGGGGTGTTTGGCAGTCTTCCTCTTAAAAATCGATTCTATTGGGTTTCTTTGTTTTGTAGCTGCCCATAAGGAGATGAATCTCAAGGTTATATATAGTGCACATATTTTGATAATAAATGTACTTTGAACTTTTGAGCTTTGAACGTGATATGTTTCACCCAAAAAGAATCAGTTTCAAAAAGATTCAATGTGCTCAGCAGATTGGACTGTGCTTGTGGAAAGAGAAACAATATGAAGGTTTCAGCTTGAAGAGTTTCCACTGATGTTTATTTCACATGTTTATTCTTTTCTCTCACAGGGATGCTGATTACAAATTTCCAGCATCTACAGTTTTTGCTTTTTCGAGTTTCGATCCTTTGACAGTGACTGGTGAGCTTGCAATGATTGTAGAGCACCTTTTACTGACTGCTCAGTAAATATTGTTTAACTTTGGAGCCATTCAGAAACTACCCTGCTATGTTGAGAATTTTCCCTCTGCATGTTTATTTCCAAGATCTGGGCATCATCGGCAAGGACAGAATTAATTGCCAATGCCTGATTTTCTCTGAGAAGCCGGTGGTAAGCTATGTCCTTTGAATTGCTGCAGTACTTTGGATGAAGTTGCTCTCACGGTGCTGTTGGGCAGGGAGTTTGTAGGTTCAGCATCCAAGAAAGATCAACAATAAGTTAGGCCAGCGCACAACTTGGTGGGCAACGTGCAGGCAGTGGTGTTTCCTTGCGCACCTGCTGAACTTAACTTTCTTGGCGGTAGAAATTGTGGGTTTGGAAAGTGTCTGGGTAAGTAATTACATCATGTTTTGTAGACAGAATACTTCGTAGCACCTGCATGCCAATGGTACAGAGAATTAACTTCTGGTGTAGTTGATGGGATGCCAGTCAAATAATGTGATTTGCCTTGGATGGTGTTGAGCAGTTTGGGAAATGCTGCACTACACATTAACTACAGATTCAGACAATTGGAAAGAAAAAGCTTTGGGAGGTCAAGGTGTGAGTCTCATGCTACAGCATATCCAGTTTCTGAACTTGTGTAGCTATTGTACATATAGTGTATGGCTGGTTTCGGGTAGATGGAGCTCATCAGCCTGGGAAGGCAGTCCATCTAAGAGAGGGAAAACTCTGATTTCAAACCTCCACTGCCTTGCGGCCATACCCACTCATGGGAAAGGCTTCGGGAATAAACCCTGAGGACAAATCCGGAGCTGGAGTCCCTAAATCAGTCTGACGTCGCGTTCAACCTCTTCCTGGCAACTCCTGCGATGACACTGGTGCCAAGTTGAATCGGCCTTTGCCCTTCCCTTGGACAGCATCAGTGGCGTGGATAGGGGAGACTCGCTGCATGGGCAACTGCCGGTCTTCCATACAACCTTGCCCAGGCCTGCGTCCTGGAGAGGACAAGACTTTCCAGGCGCAGATCCATGGTCTCACAAGACTAACGGATGCCACACACTGCATGGCTGGTCCAATTAATTTTTGGGTCATTGGAGGCCCCCAAGAAATTGTTGGTGGGGGCTTCTGCTATTGCAATACTATTGAAAGTTAAATGTACATCCAAACTTCGCTCCATAGGATTAGCCTTTCCTGGAGCTTTTGTGGCATGAATGTTACTTGCCACTTATTAGCCCATGCGTGAATGTTCTCCACATGATGTTACATGTAGACATGGGCTGCTTCATTTGCTGAGGATTAGCAGATAGAATTAAACAACATGCAATCATCAGTGAACATTCCTGCTTCTGACCTTGTGAAGAAAAGAATGTCATTGATAAAACAGTCAAGGTGATTGAGGCAGATTTCTTCACTGAACTTTGTCACTGGGCTAGGATGATTGACCTCTGGCAATCACAATCATCTTCTCTTTTGCAGCTATGTGTTGCGAGGAATGGGTAAACCCAAACACAGGATGCTGACACGGAGGTAGAGTAATTTGGAGAGGGCTTATTAATGGTTGCAGGGCAGGCTGGGGTATGAGGACTAGGCAGAGGAAAGCAGCGGATTGAGCGAGGCTTGACTGCGGGTCGAACCCGGGTCACTGTGGTCAGAGCACGGTGTTTAATCACTGAGCCAGCGGAGAGTGTAGGCGGGCGGCAGGACGAGGCAGAGCAGGGATGCCGGCAAGGAGGATGAACGGGAAGGCAGGCGGCATTCAATGCGCCTGTTTGCATGGACAGTCAGAGTTAACACAGGCAAACAACAGCGCGGAAACAAAACTTAGAACACACAATTCTAAGCGGCCCAGAACGTGAACTGCCCCACTGGCGATGAGTGGATGGAAAGCCGGGGTATTTATGCTGCAGGTTAGATGAGATTCAGGTGTACCGCAATCAGGGCGCTCAGGAGAACTAAAGGAATGCCACGCTCACCGCGCCAACACACAAACCAACAGAGGGAAAGAGAGAGGGGAGCAGGAAAGAGGGAATTAGGAGAACCTGAGGAACAAACGAGAGGGACAGCTGGGACCGTGACACTATGATTCTGATCTTGGTAATGTTTTCCTATTAATGAGCACTGACTTCAGTTTTACCAAGACCCTTTAATCATCAATGAAATCAAATGCAACTTTAATATCAATGTCAGTTACTTCAACCTCATCACCAAAATCTTGATCCAAGCCATGCTCTCTTCTACTATTAGGAAGGAGGTACATGAGCCTCAAGACAATTATTACCCCTCAACTATGAGGGTCTTGAACCAAAGGGGATAATTCCATTTAACTTCATTTGCCCCATCACTGAATTGTTCCCACAACCTATGAACTCACTTTCAAGGTCTCTTCAACTAATGTTTGTGATATTTGCTGCTTATTTGTTAATTATTATTATTATTACTTTTTCTCTTTTTATATTTGCATAGTTTATTGATTTTTCACATCGGTGTTTGTCCGTCTTGTTTGTTGCAGTCTTTCATTGATGCTATTGTGTTTCTTTGTATTTACTGTGAATGCCTTCAGGAAAATGAATCTCAGTGCTGTATATGATGACATTTATGTACTTTAATAATAAACTTACTTTGAACTTTGAATCCAGATTTGTGGTCCATGCGTGTTCTGAGATCTGCAGCTAACTGGTCCTGGTTAATTGTAAACTGGGCTGCATTGAGCTGGTTTATCAGTAAGTAGGTGCAACTTGATAGTGTTGTGGAAAACATATTTAATAACTTTGTCTATGATTGAAAGAGGTCTGATTGGACAATAGGACTGGATTGTCCTGAAGGGGACATAACTCTGCAGTTTTCCATGTTGTTGGATGGATGTTGGAACTGTAGTGTAACAGCTTAGTTAGTGATGCATAGGTCTTTAGTACAACAGGTAGTTGTCTGATCATTTAGTTGTTGCTGTAACTTGTGTTCACAGAAGCTTTTTGATATGACATGGATTGAATCAATATGACTGAGTACTGCTCTCAGTGAAGCTGGATCTCAAATCAAAGCCAATTTGTATCATCGTTTCAGCCCTTCTGGCTGAGCATATCTGCAAATAGTCCAGCTTTTATCTATAGCATTGGTACATTACGCTCCACTAGCATTAAGGATGGAAATACTGTACTCTCAGAGGCACTGATTTGCTTGCATTTGACCCATATTCCTCTATTTTTTTTCCTATTCACATACATATGCAAATATGTTGCATTGTCCACACGCCTGGCAGCTCAATCCACATTATCACCAGCCTGTGTGTGGGAAACTTGCCTCACAGGTCTCCTTTAAATCTTTCCCCTTTCATATTAAACCTCTGCCCTTTTGTTTTACAGCTTCATCAGCTAGCCCATACATGTCTTTTATGAGGCTACTGGTTTTAAATTTTTGTTCACCAGCTTCCCTCTCTTCCTTTCTATCTCCCCTGCCTCCCCTTTTTTATTTTCTTTTTCTCTCTTCATTGCCTCTCAGTCCTTTTCTATTAAGAAGAAAGAACTAGTGGCAGATCTTATAGAGGTATACAAAATTATGAGGGATATGGAGAGGGTGAATGCTTGCAGGCTTTTTTTTTCCTTTGAGGTTGTGTGAGACTGAAACTAGAGGTCATAGGTGTAGAGAGAAAGGTGAAATATCTAAGGGAAATCTGAGGGGGAGCTTCTTCACTCAGAGAGGGGAATGAGTGTGGAATGAGTTGCCAGCAGAAGTAGCAGTTCAATTGACAAGGAATTTGGATAACTACATGCATGATGGGGTTTGGAGGGCTATAATCAGGGTACGGGTGGATGGAACTAGGCAGAAGACAGGTTGGCATGAAAGTGTCTGTTTCTGTGATTATTAACATTCTATTTGCCAATTGTAAATCAGATGGGTGTGTTAAATGTCAGGGAAGTGGGAGTGAGAAGTAGTATTTATTAAATACTGTTATCTTCAATGGTTTCCATCTATAAATAGTTTAACCTAATCCTAGCTGACCATAACTCCAGCCTCATGGTTACACATTAAACTAGTGCTGGCAGATCACTGTGATCATTAATTTTAAGTATGGCCTCACTTGTACATTGTTAATTGTGCTTCTCAAACGCAGCAACTACTTTTAAGCACTGTTAAGGATTCATACAAATACTTTGCAGAAGCTACCAAACTACATGATGTTATCTGAAGAGCTACCAACATATTAAGAACTTGGGGAAAATTTTCAATGAGCTGCCTCTGGTCATTAACATGTATAATAACTGCTGTTTATTTTATTTCACTGAAGCTTTAAAACACGCAGTGGTGTACAAACTGGTCATTTGATGTTTGATAATCACAGCCAGTCTGACTACCAGCATAAGGAACAGATTGAGGCACTGCAGGACCTGCACATGCTGCACAGTTTTTTGTTATTATAGGATGAACATTCTACTAAACTAAACATTAAATTTAACAAGGAATACACTGTAAATTAGCCTTGGTTTTATATCTGCTCAAAATATAATTTTTTCACTGCCAAGCATGTTCAGAATTGCAGACGCAGTCAATGTGGCTTATTGTGCAAATTGGAAAGGTGTTAACACATTGCAATGAAGAGCTTTAGAGAGTTCAAGCTGGGTCAACACACTGTGTATTGGTGCTGCATGTGTTCAGCATTTGTATTGTCTGATTAATTTATTCAATGTGAAACAAATGTATTTGTTCTGCAAGTAAGACAGTCTCCAAGATAGCACTGAAAAGAAATGATTGCATGCATAAAAGCTTATTTGCTAACCCAGCAGACAGGCACCATGCTTCAAGATATCTTTATATTGCTTTATGACTGGCTTCTAATAGCTTGGATTGCTTCTCCCTTTCTCCAGCAGGCAGTTTCTTGCCTCCAGTGCAAAGTTATCCGTGATATCCTGGCTGAGACTTGAGCTGAAAAACTACACTGATTACTGGCCATTGTTTTCAGTTGCAAACCTTGCAATGCACAACCTCACCTGAACTGAATAGTGCCAGTGTTTACTTCTGGGGTAAATTGTGTCAGCAATTATTCCCTGGGGCTAGATATGCTAGTGATTGATTCTGGATTAAATGGCACACATCAGGAAATTGAAGTGGGCACTTACCTGCTCCACTCATGCTAGTGTGTCTGACCTTTTCCCACCAACTCACATATAGTCTTCATTCCCTTGGTCCTGGTTTTATGAGGCTGCTATGCGAATATTCCACTTTTCAGGTTCAGTTTCTAACTGAATGGCAATGTCCAGTAGTTCTTCGTTGCCAACCAACTCCACCTGTCTTGACATTAACCAGAGCTCAAATATGCAAACTAAAACCATCATGGAAAACTCTGGATACAACTCAAAGCCCTTACTCTGGCCTGTTGTTTTTTTTCACTATTTAATGTTATGAATGAAAGATTTGGCAGTTTTAAAACTGACTGGAGGCAAGTCAGAGTTCACAGAGTAAGCTACAACTGAGAATGGCTGTCTTCTCCAGTACTTAGTTACCACTGAGCTTCAGCAGCAAAACCTGCTGGCAATTTTAGTTTACAGCAGGCATCATTTGGTCATGGCTGGCCACCCAGGGTGGGTTGATGACCTCAGGGCTTGGGATAACGATTCTCTTACACTCTTCAGACACACTCCATCCTTTCTTTAAATTCATAGGCGTGATTTTGGGGACAGAGAGGGATGCTAGATGTCAGGTTAGGGCTTAGGGCACGTAATGTGGAGAAATAAAAGGGTTTACTATCAGGGATGTGGTGGAATTAGAGGTCAGACCTCTCCTCCATGCCCAGCATTCTGTGTTTGAAGTCCCTCTGATCCTCCACACTGCCAAGAGTCTTGCCATTAATGCTATATTCTGCCATCATATTTGACCTACCAAAATGAAACACTTCACACTTATCTGGGTTTGACTCCATCTGCTGCTTCTCAGCCCAGTTTTGCATCCTATCACTGTCCCGCTGTAACATCTGACAGCCCTCTACACTATCCACAACACCCCCAACCTTTGTGTCATCAGCAAATTTACTAACCCATCCCTCCACTTCCTCAACCAGGTCATTTATGAAAATCATGAAGAGTAAGGGTTCCAGAACAGATCCCTGAGGCACTCCACTGGTCACCGGCCTCCATGCAGAATACAACCACTCTTTGCCTTCTGTGGGCAAGCCAGTTTTGGATCCACAAAGCAATATCCCCTTGGATCCCATGCCTCCTTACTTTCTCAATAAGCCTTGTATGGGGTACCTTATCAAATGCCTTGCTGAAATCCATATACACTACCTCTATAGTTCTACCTTCATCAATGTGTTTAGTCACATCCTCAAAAAATTTAATCAGGCTCGTAAGGCATGAGCTGCCCTTTACAAAGCCATGCTGACTATTCCTAATCATATTATACCTCTCAAAATGTTCACAAATTCTGCCTCTTCAGGATTTTCTCCATCAACTTACCAACCACTGGAATAAGACTCACTGGTCTATAATTTCCTGGGCTATCCCTACTCCTTTCCTTGTAAATGGGAACAACATCCACATGTCATGGTCCCAATTATTAATTCCCTATCTTGCTCCTAATTTTCTTTGATTATGCCATGGTCCCGATCGTTAATTTCCCTATTTGTTTCCAATTCTCTTTGATGATGGCACACCTGGTTTCCATCAAAGACTCAGTATAAGAACCCCTACGTCACAACCATTAGTCACCAGTTTGTTTATCTTTTTCCTGTGAGATAACTATGTTCCCCAACTGCTTAGAACTGTTTGTTCCAAGTCTAGCTCCTGTTTCAAGACTATGAGACAACAACACACAAAATGCTGGTGGAACACAGCAGGCCAGGCAGCATCTATAGGGAGAAGCACTGTCAAAGTTTCGGGCCGAGACCCTTCATCAGGACTAACCGAAAGGAAAGATAGTACGAGATTTGAAAGTAGTGGGGGGAGGGGGAAATGTGAAATGATAGGAGAAGACTGGAGGGGGTGGGATGAAGCTAAGAGCAGGAAAGGTGATTGGCAAAAGTGATACAGAGCTGGAGAAGGGAAAGGATCATGGGACGGGAGGCCTAGGGAGAAAGAAAGGGGGTGGGAGCACCAGAGGGAGATGGAGAACAGGCAAACAACTAATTATGTCAGGGATGGGGTAAGAAGGGGAGGAGGGGCATTAGCAGAAGTTAGAGAAGTCAATGTTCATGCCATCAGGTTGGAGGCTACCCAGCTGGTATATAAGGTGTTGTTCCTCCAACCTGAGTTTGGATTCATTTTGACAATAGAGGAGGCCATGGATAGACATATCAGAATGGGAATGGGACGTGGAATTAAAATGTGTGGTCACTGGGATATCCTGCTTTTTCTGGCAGACCGAGCGTAGGTGTTCAGTGAAACGGTCTCCCAGTCTGCGTCGGGTCTCACCAATATATAAAAGACCACACCGGGAGCACCGGACGCAGTTTACCACACCAGCCGACTCACAGGTGAAGTGTCGCCTCACCTGGAAGGACTGTCTGGGGCCCTGTCTATGAGACTCTGTTTCTCTGAATTAAGGCTCTGTGTCAAGATTCCTCCTGTTTGCTCTTTGGCACTTAAGCCCATGTAAGCATCCAGACTTAATCTCTGTGCCTGTGTCCTGCATGGGTTTGTTTCCTATGCTCTTGGAACACTGCAACCCTCCAATCCACCGGAACCTCTCCTGTCCTCATTGATGATGCAAAGATCATTGCCAGAGGCTCAGCAATCTCCTCCCTTGCTCCCCACAGTAGCCTAGGATACATCCCTTCCGGTCCCAGTGATTTATCCAACATGATGCTTTCCAAAAGCTCCAGCACATCCTCTTCTTTAATATCTATATGCTCAAGCTTTTCATTCCCCTGCAAATCATTCCTACAATCGCCAGGATCCTTTTCCATAGTGAATACTGAAGCAAAATATTAATTAAGTACTTCTGCTATCTCTTCCATTTCCATATGCACTTTTCCACTGTCACACTTGATTGATCCTATTCTCTCACATCCTCTTGCTCTTAACATATTTGTAGAATGCCTTGGGGTTTTCTTTAATCCTGTCTGCTAAGACCTTCTCATGGCCCCTTCTGGCTCTCCTAATTTCATTCTTAAACTCCTTCCTGCTAGCCTTATAATCTTGTACATCTAATATGATAAATAAATCTGAATCTGATTACCATTTGGACTTCTGATGTACAATGTATATGCAGGTCTAAAGCAGTCATCAGGTATGTAAAATTCTCCAGGAAGACCTTAGCTGCACTCTCCCTGTAGAGGTTAAATTTGTGTTGACCCTAAGCTTCCTCAGCACAAAACCATTCTAAGATTCCTATCATGTTTCCCAAGGGTCTGCTCACAGTTGCAACAGACAGGTTACTGAAACACTATGCTCATGAAGGACCTGTTTAATTGACCTTGCCTTGATTGAGAAGAGGTGGCAAATTGGACATTGAGGGCTGCCAGTATTATTGGCTTCCACTAAATGCATAGCTATTGGGCTCTTATTGATAACCAAGACTTTAATTTGAAAAGGAAAGGCTCCCACTCTGTCGATGCACAGGACACTGAGGACCACCAGAAGAACCAGAATCAGATTTATTATACAGACTTACATGACATGAATATTGATTATTGTGGCAGCAGTACAGTGCAAACAGACAGACAGACATACTTTATTGATCCTGAGGGAAATTGGGTTTCGTTACAGTCGCACCAACCAAGAATAATGTAGAGATATAGCAATATAAAACCATAAATAGTATAATAATAATAATAATAATAAGTAAATTATGTCAAGTGGAAATTAGTCCAGGACCAGCCTAATGGCTCAGAATGTCTGACACTCTGAGGGAGGAGTTGTAAAGTTCGATGGCCACAGGCTGGAATGACTTCCTATGACGCTCAGTGCTACATCTCAGTGGAATGAGTCTCTGGCTGAATGTACTCCTGTGCCTAACCAGTACATTATGAAGTGGATGGGAGACATTGTCCAAGATGGCATGCAACTTGGACAGCATCCTCTTTTCAGACACCACCATCAGAGATCCCAGTTCCACCCCCACAACATCACTGGCCTTACGAATGAGTTTGTTGATTCTGTTGGTATCTGCTACCCTCAGCCTGCTGCTCCGGCACACAACAGCAGCATGATAGCAGTGGCCACCACAGCCTCGAAGAACATCCTCAGCATCATCTGAAAGATTACTGTAAATAACAAAAAAAATAATAAACAGGAATAAACTAAATGGCATTCGTGAGTTCATGGACCATTCAGAAATCTGATGGCGATGGGGAGGAAGCTGTTTCTAGGTCTTTGAGAACTTTCTGATTTTTGACGGGATTTTGTTATTTCCTCTCTTGGAAAAAACCAGGAATTTTCAGTGGCTGGCAGTGCCCTGAGAAATGTATCCTATGTGACAAGAGCCACCATCTGCTTCTGTGGCTGCTCAAATCAGTGCACTCTCCATGTATCTCAGCTGAGTGCAGACACAGATACGAAGAAAGCCACAAAGTAATGAAGGTTGTAGAAAATGAGATTCCATTGGCTGCATTATTCAGAGGTTTCTTTCCAAAACATGTCAAGAGGATGTGGAGATTTCTTCACTTATGTGCCATATTTTGCACAAGCTTCTAAGAAGAAGGCAACAAATTTTGCTGATGGAAAAACAGCCAGAAGGTCCAAATCCTGAGGGTAATAATGCAGAGTCTGAAAAGCATCCTGGATAAGACAAGTGGGATGAAGGCTGTTTCTGCTCAGCATCCATTGCCCCATCTCTCAGTCAGGCAAAGAAAGGGAAGAATTGTCCAGATGAATATCAGAAATTCCTATAGAAGGAATCAATCTGGAAGTTCATAGTCACCAAATCAAAGCAAGTGCTCTTCTCTATCCTGCACTGGCTCCAAATATATAATTGTAAAACAATTAATTTTATTGTAGAGGAGATAACAACTCCTCTACATGGTCTCACTGATCCTGGTTCAATAACTAAATCTCTGAGTCAGTTACCTAACTAGATGATTTTCAGAAGCCACTGTCCATCCTGACACATTTTAAAGGTATGTTTATTTTTAATTTCCAGCACTGAGTGGGGATTCCTACGTCTGGATGAGGCATTTCCAGCTATTGCCTGTAAGCTATATTTATCTGTGTTCCAGCAGGTCTTCTGGTTTCTGGTACACAGACCCTTCACCCTGGCCTTTTCTTATGAGAACATCTAGGTTTCTTGCACTCAATATCAGGCCTTTATACCTCCTCAGTGGCAGTTTGGTTAGATGTTGGAATTTGTAGTGAAAACAAAGTGCTGGAGGAAGTCAGAGTGTCAGACAGTATCTGCGAAGGAAAATAGATACTTGGATGCTTTGGATTGAGATTTTATGTGAACTAGGTAGAATTTATGGTCAGCTGGCTGACTCCCATGTGTCTTTAAGGGTTAATGCCTGTCTCAGACTGATGAGTGAAAATTTGTTAGAAACTATGTTCAGTTGGGTGTGGTTCCATCGTAAACTGTGCAGGATCCATTTGAACAATGAAAGCTTTTCTAATGTTATCTCGAATGTATTTTTGGCCAGTTACACAATCTTTTGCAGGAAACCTAAAACAAGGTCTTCACTAAATTCATCAATTGCTTAGTGTACTAGAAATCTATCTTTCAGGAATGAAGTCTAACAATTGTTCCTTGATGTGCAGACACTGTCACACAGTGCTGTCCCAATGCTGAGACCACCAGAATGGCCACAATGACATTGGAAAACTGAAATGTAGGCAAACAATATAATGAGAGTCGGAAACAGATAAGAATTTGCTTTTAAAAAAGAGAAAATACCGGGTGACCAAACTCATTATGTGAACTCTTCTGGGCCTCACAAGTGCGACTGTAGTAGGAGCCACACTAGCAATACAGTATTTGAAAGGTTGATAACCAGGAACCAGTAAGCATCACCATTCAGATAAAAATATACTGCCTCTTTAAAATATGAAAATAACAACCTCATAAAGCTAGGAACAAAGTAATGAAAACTCTATGTCAGCTAATACTTATTCAGAGAGGTGGTTCAAAATCTGGTATGAATTTTTGCAGAGGCCCGTTTAACCTCTGATGTTATAGTGAGATTTCCTCTTTAATCAAATATTGACTAATCATTGTTCTGCTGGATGAAATGGTTGAGTGCAAATGGTTTATAATAGTTCTGCATTGGAGTGAGGTCCACTTCATAAGAGAGAAGGCAGAGGAATGCCATGTGTGTGCTAAGATCAAAAGGATAAAATGAGTTCCTGCTAAATGTCAACTGCTGGTCAGAGGATTTTTTCTGTGCTTGACACGGTTGCCTTGCTTTTAGTATCGCTGGTGCCATTGCAGTTTGCGTAAAAGCAAGTACAAGTACCACATTCAGCTTGAAATAACTGAGAGGCAAAAGTCGCTAGATTTAACTTATATTTATATGTAGGTCCTTGGAGCCAGCTCTGCCACTCACAAAGGTCATGAATTGACTGTAACCACAATTCCACATTCTCCCTGTTCTCAGTAATCTTCCACCCACCCCCCCATGCTTAACAAAAATCTGCTTTTAAAATGTTCAGAGATCCTGCTTCCTCTGTCCTTTGAAGAACAGAGATCCAATGATTCACAATCTTATAGATCTCACTCACATGTTATTTGTCTTGTGTTTGAAACTCTGTGTTTCATTTCTCGAGCTTCTTTTTAATCTGAGTGTAAAGGAGCTCCAAGCATGCGGAGGTTTCTAACATTGCTCCACTAATTCGTCAACCAGGAAAGGTATCTGCTGCCAACTTACATCACTGAACTTGCCGTGACACTTTCATGTAGAACATAAGAAATGGTAGCAGAATAAGGCCATTTAGTCCATCAAGTCTACTCCACCATTTGATTATGGTTGATTTATTATCTCTCTCAACTCCCTTCTCCTGTCTTCTCCCATAACCTTTGACACCATTTCAGTAAGGTCATACTAACACAGCATTTAAGTCACGGTGCTAATACCCTGCAAACTGGACTATCAGTCCAGAGACAAGAGACAGACCTCAAATCTTGCCTAAGCAAAAGGGGAGGGTGAAAACAAATGAATCTGGGTGATGGAAAGGCTACCATAAGCAACAGTAGTGGTACTGTTGCAAAGCCCATCCGATTGTTCTTCAAGGAAAGGGTACTTCTCTTCCTTATACAGTCCAACCTACATATAAATGCAAACCACAAAGTGCTTCACTGTTGATATTCCTGTATTTGTTTTTGATATCTCAGATTTTTGACAAATCCAACATTCATTGCCTTTGTCTGACGAAGAAGTGGTGACCTGCCTTCTTCAAATGTGGCAGTCCTTCTGCAGAGAGTAGTCTCAATCTGCTGCTAAGCAGAGAGTTTCAGAACTTAGACACAGAAAGAATGAAAGATAGCCAATAACTGTAGAGTCATAGAAAACCACAGCACAGAAACAGGCCCTTCAGCCCATCTAGGTTATGCCAAACCATTTAACTGCCTATCCCAATCGAGCTGCAACTTACTGTAGTCCTCCATACCCCTCCCATTTGTGTACCTATCCAAACTTCTATTAAAGATTGAAATCAAGCACCCAAAAACCACTTGCTCTGCCAGTTCATTCCATACTCTCAGGATCCTCTGAGTGAAGAAATTTCCCCTCATGTTGCCCTCAAACTTTTCATCTTTCACCCTTAACCCATGACCTCTAGTTGTAGACCCGTCCAATCTCAGTGCAAAGAGCCTGCTTGC
This sequence comes from Hypanus sabinus, assembly GCF_030144855.1. Lineage (NCBI taxonomy): Eukaryota > Metazoa > Chordata > Chondrichthyes > Myliobatiformes > Dasyatidae > Hypanus > Hypanus sabinus. The sequence continues at coordinate 60,843,653 of NC_082719.1, read as the reverse complement.
ATTTATCCTATCTATGATGTTGTATACTCCTATCAAATTTCCCTGCAATGTTCCAAGGAATAAAGTCTTAATCTACTCAATCTTCCCTTGTAACTCAGGTTCTACAGTCCCGGCAACATTTTTGTAAATCTTCTCTGTACTCTTTCAATCTTATTTACTCTATATATTTTAACTGTATAACCATATAACAATTACAGCACAGAAACAGGCCATCTCAGCCCTTCTAGTCCATGCTGAATGCTTACTCTCACCTAGTCCCACCTACCTGCACTCAGCCTATAACCCTCCATTCTTTTCCTGTTCATATATCTATCCAATTTTACTTTAAGTGACAATATCAATCCTCCCTCTACCACTTCTACTGGTAGCTTGTTCCACACAGCTACCGCTCTCTGAATAAAGAAGTTCCTGCTCATGTTACCCCTAAACTTTTGCCCCTTAACTCTCAACTCATGTCCTCTTGTTTGAATCTCCCCTACTCTCAATGGAAAAAGCCTATCCACATCAACTCTATCTATCCCTCTCATAATTTTAAATACCTCTATCAAGACCCCCCTCAACCTTCTACGGTCCAAAGAATAAAGACCTAACTTGTTCTACCTTTCTCTGTAGCTTAGGTGCTGAAACCCAGGTAACATTCTAGTAAATCTCCTCTGTACTCTCTCTAATTTGTTGACATCTTTCCTATAATTTGGTGATCTGAACTGTACACAATACTCCAAATTCAGCTTTATCAATGCCTTGTACAATTTTAACATTACATCCCAACTCCTATACTCAATGCTCTGACTTATAAAAGCCAGCATACCAAAAGCTTTCTTCACCACCCTATCCACATGAGATTCCTCCTTCAGGGAACTATGCACCATTATTCCCAGATCACTCTGTTCTACTGCATTCCTCAATGCCCTACCATTTACCATGTATGTCCTATTTTGATTAGTCCTACCAAAATGTAGCACCTCACACTTATCAGCATTAAACTCCATCTGCCATCTTTCAGCCCACTCTTCTAACTGGCCTAAATCTCTCTGCAAGCTTTGAAAACCTACTTCATTATCCACAACAACACCTATTTTAGTATCATCTGTATACTTACTAATCCAATTTACCACCCCATCATCCAGATCATTAATGTATATGACAAACAACATTGGACCCAGTACAGATCCCTGAGGCACACCACTAGTCACCAGCCTCCAACCTGACAAACAGTTTATCCACCACTACTCTCTGGCATCTCCCATCCAGCCACTGTTGAATCCATTTTACTACTTCAACATTAAAACCTAGCGATTGAACCTTCTTAACTACCCTTCCATGTGGAACCTTGTCAAAGGCCTTACTGAAGTCCATATAGACAACATCCACTGCTTTACCCTCATCAACTTTCCTAGTAACCACTTAAAAAATTCAATAAGATTTGTCAAACATGACCTTCCACGCACAGATCCATGTTAACTGTTCCTAATCAGACCCTGTTTATCCAGATAATTATATATACCATCTCTAAGAATACCTTCCATGAATTTACCCACCACTGACGTCAAACTTACAGGTCGATAATTGCTAGGTTTACTCTTAGAACCCTTTTTAAACAATGGAACCACATGAGCAATATGCCAATCCTCCAGCACCATCGCCGTTTCTAATGACATTTGAAATAGTTCTGTCAGAGCCCCTGCTATTTCTACACTAACTTCCCTCAAGGTCCTAGGGACTATCCTGTCTGGACCTAGAGACTTATCCACTTTTATATTCTTTAAAAGTGCCAGTACTTCCTCTTCTTTAATCATCATAGTTTCCATAACTACTCTACTTGTTTCCCTTCTCCTACACAATTCAATATCCTTCTCCTTAGTGAATACCAAAGAAAAGAAATCATTCAAAATTTCCCCATCTCTTTTGGTGCCACACATAGCTGTCCACTCTGATTCTCTAAGGGACCAATTTTATCCCTCACTATCCTTTTGCTATTAATATAATGGTAGAAACACTTTGGATTTATTTTTACTTTACTTGCCAAAGCAAGCTCATATCTTCTTTTAGCTTTTCTTTTTCCTTCTTAAGATTCTTTTTACATTCTTTATATTCCTCGAGCACCTCATTTACTCCATGCTGCCTATATTTATTGTAGATCTCTCTCTTTTTCTGAACCAAGTTTCCAATATCCCTTGAAAATCATGGCTCTCTCAAACTTTTAACCTTTCCTTTCAACCTAACAGGAACATAAAGATTCTGTACCCTCAAAATTTCACCCTTAAATGACCTCAATTTCTCTATTACATCCTTCCCATAAAACAAATTTTCCTAATCCACTCCCTCTAAATCCTTTCGCATCTCCTTAAAGTTAACCTTTCTCCAATCAAAAATCTCAATCCTGGGTCCAGTCCTATCTTTCTCCATAATTATATTTCTGTAGGTAAGAGACCAAATCTGCACACTATAGTCCAAATTAGGCCTCACCAGTGTCTTATACAATTTCAACATAACATCCCATCTCCTGTACTCTTAATTTATCTGAGCCATCTGTATTCCCAGATCCCTTTTCTCTGCCTCACTCCTCAATGCCCTACTGTTCATCGTGTCTGATCTACCCTGGCTGGTCCTACAGGAGTGCTACACCTTGCACTCATCTGGATTAAATTCCATCTGCCATATTCCGCCCATTTTTCCAGCTGTTCCAAGTCCTGCTGCAATCCCTGATAGCCTTCTCACTGAACAGGGCACCCACAATATTGGTGTCATTCACAAATTTGCTGATCTGGTTAAACACATTATTATTCAGATCATTGCGACAGTTGGCAAACAACCAGGAACACAGCACCAGTCACTGCGGAACTCCATCAGTCATTGGCCTCTAGTCAGAGAGGCATTCATCTACTACCACTCTCTGGCTTCTCCCACAAAGCAAATATCTAATCCGATTTACTACCTCATCTTGAATGCCAAGTGACTGAACTTTCCTGACCAGCCTCCCATGCGAGACTACCATGCCATTCCTTACTAATGTGGACAACATCCACGGCCTAGCCTTCATCAACTTACCCTGTAACTTCCTTAAAAACTCTATAAATTGGTTAGACATGACCTACCATGCACAAAACCAAGCTGACTATCCCTAATCAGTCCCTATCTATCCAAATACTCATATATCTGGTCATTAGAATCCCTTCCAATAACTTTTCCATTACTGATGTCAAGCTCACTGGCCTATAATTTCCTGGTTTATTCTTAGAGCCTTTCTTAAACAGCAGAACAACTTTGGCTATCCTCCAATCATCCAGTATCTCACCTGCTGCTAAGGATGCTAAATATCTCTGCTGGGGCCTCTGCAATTTCTTCACTTGCTGGCTTGCCCTGGGGATTTATCCACTATACTGTGCCTCAACACAGCAAAAACCTCTTCCTCCATAATGTGCATAAGTCCATGACCTCACTATGGTTTTGCTTTACTTCTATAGACTCTGTGTCCGTCTCCCGAGTAAATATAGATGCAAAAAATCCATTTAAGATCTCCCCCATTTCTTATGCCATAGATGATCATTCTAGTTTTCCAAAGGACCAGTTTTGCTTTTGCTCTTAAAGTACCTGTAGAATCCCTTAGGACTCTCCTTCATCTTGACTGCTAGGTCAATCTCTTGCCTTCTGATTTCTTTCTTAAGTGTTCTCTTGCATTTCTTGTATTCCGTAAGTACCTCATTTGTTCCTGCCTGCTTATATTTCCTATGCACACCTTCTTTTTCCTTAACCAGGACCTGAATATTTCTTGAAAACCAAGGTGCACGTCAGTATTGTGCGGGACTGCTGGAATCTCCAGCTGCTTGCTGCCCTTGTTAGTGGAAGAGGTTGTGGGTTGAGAGATGTTTTCGAGTAGCCTGTGTAAATAATTGCAATGCCTTTTGTAGCCTGCATATAGTAAGGCAATGTGTCCCAGCAGTGGGGGGAATGAATATTTGGGGTGGTTAGCAGGTGCAAGTAGCGCGTTTTCTACCAAGCTCCTGGCTTGCAATTACTGGAAACAGTGTGAAATGTCAGGGGGTGAGTCACTTGCTACAGGATACACAACTTCTCACCTGTATTTATAGCTACAGCATGCATGTGACTGAAGCAGTAACATTCTGGTCAGCGGTAACCCCTAGCATGAAGCGCCAAAACCATAACACGTGTGCCCAATACGGTATGCACAAAAATTTTGTTGGTAGGCGGCATGCAGTGCCACCCCCTCAATCCTTTAAACCCCACCCACTGAAAAAGATACACAAAGATTCGTCTAACTGTTAAATGAAGCAGTGAATGATTTCTTTTGCAACTCAAGCGCAGTGAGATGTTTTCACAGGAAAGGTTTCACGCCTGTTTGGCACCAGCTAGACGGCTGTGAGAACACATGACGTTGGATAATGTGCTTTGATATCTTTGCAGGCCTGGTGTACACATCAATATTTCAATAGTAAATGGTTGAGCCTGTTGGAATAGGCTTTGCTCTGCTTACATTTTTTCTTCTGTCATTTGTGAGTAAACTCTGGATATTCAGAGATAATAGTGGTTAATTCCATATGTAGTTTGCAGCTCTGTGAATATTTTTTTTGCAATGCCAATATTACCAGTACTTTCAACAACATATTCATGTGGGTTATTGTTTTCAGTGATTAACTTGGTGAAGTTTAATTGCAGGAGAAGTTCTACTGATGAAGCTAGTGCCATGTGCGTAGCTCTCAGAACAACCAAATACAAGCCAGATAAAAAATATTAAGAGCTACAGTATCTCATATATGAGTTATATATGAGGAACAGTACAAGTACTGTTCAGACATGATATTATTTTTTAATTGTCTTTTTAAAAGATTAATATTAATCATTTTTGAACAGGTTTTCTAAAATACTTCATTTATTTCAATCTGTCTCTGTTATACAATAGTAAAGCAATGAATACACATAAATAAACATCAGGGCTCATCCTTTTTTCCTTTAAAACGTCCATAATTATTCTTCGTAATTCATTAATCAATGATAACCTCTGGTCAAAATTACAATGACATGCAAAGATTTTTTTTAGGAGATTATCAACAGATTGTGCATAAACTCTTTGAAAAATTTGACACCCTTTGCCTAGGGTATTCACATTGGGAGACTGAATGTTGGTAATGCCTTTAAATATTGAGGCTTCATGGTTTGATTCTCTCTTGTCAGAAATTATCATTGCCTGGTGCTTTTGTGGTTCATATGTTATCTACCTCCGATCATTCCACTCGTCAGTGTTGTCTGTATCCTACTACATGCAGGCATGGACTAGCTTAGTAATGATGGAGTTCTCTGTATAAGGCTGAAATGGATTATTTGTTCTGCTTTGTTAACAGAACATGGTGGCAAATGCTCCTGCCTTTTATTCAGTATTAAAATGCTAGGCCATGCCATCATTGAAGATGGAGGTGTTCTTAGAGTCTATCCTGCCTGTTAGCAGATTAATTATCCACCGCCATTCATATTAAGTAAGTCTCAGAACTTCAGCAAGTAATTCAGAGGAAAAATCTGCAAGAACTTCAGATATTGCAAAGCAGCATATGAACCAACATGAATGCTGCATCCTTGCTCAAATCCAGATAGGGAGAAAAGCAAGACTCTTGCATGGGTGCTGTATTGAAGCCATGTCAAAAACTAATGATGTTGCAGCAGTTAATGAGACTGAGTAAATCTTTGGAAAGTTTTTGCTGTCTTTGATCATTGTTAAAGTTAGTGAATGGGGTGAATCAAACCTGTATCGAGCAGGATACCTTGAGGTGTTGCATTTCAAAAGTGCTATCTGATCTGAAAATCCTGAACTATCTTTCAGTCATATTCAACTTAATTTGTTCACATCAATCCCAGAGAGCTTGGTTAGAGAGCAACAGTAAATGCTGAAAAGAATAGCCAAATTGTGAGCTGTGGGGAGAGAAAAAATTACATTCTGACTTCAATAAGAACACAGGATAGGAAAATTCCAGTGTCTAGTGGAAGCTGGGGGTAGAAGTCAGGTGATAAGTATAAAAGGTACAAACTCAGGAACCTTAAGATGGATTTAACTTTCACGATAAAGCACTCAGTAACCGTACAACGGTCTTTACTGTAGTAGTTTGCAAAGTTTATTAGTGTGAATTATGCTAAGTATTTACTGTTCCTGTTCTTTTTCAATATACTGGAATATATTGTACTTAAAGCAATGCATTGTTATTGTATTAATCTAGGTTCTGTGATCAGATGAATACTAATTCTATCTGAAGAAATAATTCATCTGAATCACCAGTATCAAAACATCAGGATAACATACAGTACAATATTGATAACAATATTAATGAAGGAATTTATGTTTGGAAAGACTTGGTGACCAGTTAGATGTTAACTATGTAACTATCTCTACAAATAGTAAGTTAATTTTATGCATGCAGGTGGTTGATCGTTTGTACAGTTTTTTGTACAAGGCCATCAAACTCTGTATATGTTGTAGTTAGTGAATATTAATGAACTGAATGTTTCCAGTGTTTTTTGATTTGTTATTGCAGTAACTACAGCAACTGTTTGGAAGTTCACTGCCTTTAATAAAGGGGGCTGTGCAGATGGCCCCCTGTTATTTTCCTTATGGAGTATGAATAAGCAGCAATACTAGCACCCAAAAGCCTGCAGGCACCACTTCAGAAAGCTTCTGGACATTTATTCATTTCAGAGCACACAGAATTATTTATAGCTCAGCAGGAATTTCAATTGTCATTGCCAGCCCCAACCCAGCTTCCTCTTCATGAACCTGGCTATTAAACATCAAGGAATATAAAAGTGCTGCTGGGGAAAGTAGCTCATTTGTGAAATGACTGAATGTAGCACAGAGGGTTGACCAATTTGTTCCCCCCCCCCCCCACCCCTTCACCATCAGGCAAGTTATCAAAAGGCCAGTACGACACTGAAATGTGTCCCTATATCCTCAGGATTCCGTATGCAGGAAAATGCTTGATAATGTCTGGCCATGAGTTCATTCCCACTTGAACAGAGGCATCAAGCCAACATTATTAACCTGTGCTTAATAAAGCTAGTGTAGCTGGGATATAGTATTCTATCATGATTATAAGATGTGTATGTACATTCTGAACATACATCATTTTGACTGTCTGGTAGTTGCATAGTTAGCAACCATTACTGCTCCAGTATTTTACACCTATTGGCCTAGTTCTGCACTCCTTGACATCAGGGCACCAGCCCATATTAATAATTATTCCACTGAACTACGGCACGGTTGGAGGTGGCTAAGTATGATCAGAACAAATGGTTGCAAGCTAATTTGCTGCGTGAACCTTTACATGGTACTTGTGCAGTGAAAATCTGGCTTCCTGAGAATGCCCTGTGATATTTCCAAACAGGAAAATGTACCAGTTTCAGCTGCAGTGTATCAGACAAGGCCCATTTGGCAGATGGCATTGACTCTTGCATATTATAGGTGTAACAAATCTCACACATACTAGTACATAACAGATAGGACCTCTGAAGTGGAGAGGAACGCGTAGGTGGTACAGGTGTAACATAAGCTCTTCTTGCGATGCAGGGAAAATTCTGAATTTGGCAAATAATTTCAGAGGAACAGTGAAAAGGGAGGAATTCCAGTTCTGAAATAAATTAATACATTGCATTAATACATGATTTTTGATTTATCATATATCTTAGTTCATTGTTAAATTAATCAGACCTATTCATAATTTTAAAAATTGGCAAAAGTACTTAACTCATGGTGAACCAAATATGAGCAAAAATCAATGAACAAATTTATTCTAGCATGCTGTCAGGAGACTGGAAAACATGTAGTCAATTATTCAAACAAGCAGTTAGCTTGCCCAAAAATTAGAGATCCTCCACTAGACCATTGAAGTATGTCAGTCACCAGAGATTTACTCTTCTCTCCTTGTGGTTTTCCTAGTTGCCTTCAGTTGGTTTTTTAAAGTTTCCCAATCCTCTAACATCCTGCTAACTTTTGCTATATTATATACCCTCTCTGTTGCTCTTATATTGTCTTTGACTTTCCTTGTCAGCCACAGTTAACTCATCCTCCCTTTAGAATACTTCATCTTTGGGATGTACAGTATCTATCCTGTTCCTCCTGAATTGATCCGAGAAGCTCCGGCCATTGCTGCGCTGTCATCATTCTGATCAATGTTGGTAGCTCCTCCCTCTCAAAGGTATTACAGTGGAGTAATTCCCTTTACTCCACTGTAACACTAATACATCCGACTTTATCTTCTCTCTTTCAAACTGCAGGATGAATTCTATCTTATTATGATCACTACCTCCTAAGGGTTCCTTTCCCTGAAGCTCCCTAATCAAATCTAGTTCATTATGCAACAGCCAATCCAGAATTGCCTTTCCCCCAGTGGGTTCAACCACAAGCTGCTCTAAAATGCCATCTTGTAGGCATTCTACAGACCTACATGTGGTCCATGTAGGGACCAATGACGTGGGTAGGATGAGTGAGGGGGTCCTGCATAGGGAATTCAGGAAGTTAGGTGCGAAGCTGAAGAGCAGGACCTCCAGGGTAACAATCTCAGGATTGCTACCTGTGCCATGTGCGAGTGAGGCAAGGAACAGCAGGATTATAAAGATTAATACGTGGCTGAGAGGATGGTGCAGGAGGGAGGGCTTCAGGTTTGTAGATAATTGGGCTTTGTTCCAGGGAAGGTGGGATCTGCTCCGAAGGGACAGTTTACACCTGAACTGGAGCGGTACTAACATTCTTGCAGGGAAGTTTGCTAGTGCTTCTTGGGGGGGTTTAAACTAAATTTGCAGGGGGCGGGGATCCAGAATGTGAGAGAGGATAGTGAGAGGAAGAATAAAGGACAGGTGGGGACTACACAGTTCCAGAATATTAAGTGTGTAGTAGAGAAAGGTGAGGCGGAACAAGTGATAAGGAGGACACATGTACAGAGGGATGGTCTGACGGAACATGGAGTTAAATGTGCAGAAAGAATAAGTAAATTTAGGAAGGACAACAAAATTCTAGGGGCGTATAGCCTGATGGGAGTTCCGGGAGCTGGGTTAAGCACAATAGGCAGTGATTCAAACAGAGAGAGGAGAAATGGGCTAAAAATTCTACATCTGAATGCACGAAGTGTCAGAAATAAGGCGGATGAGCTTGAAGCTCAGGTGCGAATGGGTAACTATGATGTTGTTGGGATAACAGAGACATAGTTGCAGGGAGATCAGACCTGGGAAATGAATGTACAAGGGTATACGTGCTATCATAGGGACAGAAATGTGGGCAGAGGGGGTGGGGTGGCCCTGTTGGTGAGGAATGAGATTCAGTCCTTTGCAAGGGGGAACATAGGATCAGGAGAAGTAGAATCTGTGTGGATAGAACTGAGGAACAGTAAGGGCAAAAGGACCCAAATGGGTGTTGTCTACAGGCCACCAAACAGTAGCATGGATATTGGGTGCAAGTTGAATAGGGAGTTAACATTGGCATGTGGCAAAGGTAATGTCGCAGTAGTTATGGCGGATTTCAACATGCAGGTGAACTGGGAGAATCAGGTTGGTGCTGGAACACACGATAGGGAGTTTGTAGAGTGCCTATAGGATGCATTCTTGAAACAGCTTGTACGAGAGCCGACCAGGGACAATTCTGGATTTAGTGTTATGTAATGAATAGGATTTGATAAGCCATCTTGAAGTAAAGGAGCCATTAGGAGGTAGTGATCATAATACGATAAGTTTTTATCTGCAATTTGAGAAGGATAAGGGCAGCTCGGAGGTGTCAGTGTTGCAGTTGAACAGGGGAAACTATGGAGCCATGAGGGAGGAGCTGGCCAAAGTTAACTGTACGGATATCCTAGCAGAAAAGACAGTGGAGCAGCAATGGCAAGTATTCTTGGGAATAATGCATAAGGTGCAAAATCAGTTCATCCCCCAGAGAAGGAAGGATTCAAAGGGGTGAAAGGGGCCACAGTGGTTGACAAAGGAAGTCAGAGATTGCATAGCATTAAAAAAAGGAAGTATGACAGATCTAAGGTGAGTGGGAGGACAGATGATTGGGAAGTTTTTAAGGAACAACAGAACTTAACTAAAAAGGCAATACGGGGAGAAAAAATTAGATACAAACGCAAGCTAGCCAGGAATATAAAGGAGAATAGCAAAAGCTTTTTTTGGTATGTGAAGAGAAAGAAGATAGTTAAGAGCAATGTTGGGCCCTTGAAGAATGAATTGGGTGAAATTGTTATGGGAAACAGAGAAATGGCAGAAAAATTTAATAAGTACTTTAGATCTGTCTTCACTAAGGAAGACACAAGCAATCTCCCAGATGTATGGATGGGCCAAGGACATAGGGTAAACAGAGGAAATGAAACAGATTGACATTAGGAAGGAAACGGTGATGAGTAGACTGATGGGAGTGAAGGCTGACAAATCCCCAGGTCCAGATCGTCTGCATCCTAGGGTACTAAAGGAGGTGGCCCTGGAAATTGTGGATGCATTGATAATGGAATGTTGGCCTTTATTACAAAGGGAATTGAGTACAAGAGCAAGGAAATCCTCTTGCATTTGTACAGAGCCCTGGTGAGACCACACCTGGAGTATTGTGTACAGTTTTGGTCTCAAGGGTTAAGGAAGGACATCCTGGCCGTAGGGGAAGTGCAGCGTAGATTCACGAGGTTAATTCCTGGGATGTCTGGACTGTCTTACGCGGAGAGGTTAGAAAGACTGGGTTTGTACACGCTGGAATTAAGGAGATTGAGGGGGGATCTGATTGAAACATATAAGTTTATGAAGGGATTGGACAATATAGAGGCAGGAAATATGTTCCAGATGCTGGGAGAGTCCAGTACCAGAGGGCATGGTTTGAGAATAAGGGGTAGGTCATTTAGGACAGAGTTAAGAAAAACTTCTCCCAGAGAGTTGTGGGGGTCTGGAATGCACTGCCTCAGAAGGTAGTGGAGGCCAATTCTCTGGATGCGTTCAAGAAGGAGCTAGATAGGTATCTTATGGATAGGGGAATCAAGGGATATGGGGACAAGGCAGGAACTGGGTATTGATAGTAGATGATCAGCCATGATCTCAAAATGGCGGTGCAGGCTCGAAGGGCCGAATGGTCCACTTCTGCGCCTATTGTCTATTGTCTACTCTTTCTCCTGGGATCCAATACCAACCTGATTTTCTCAATCTACCTGCATATTGAAATCTTCCCAGGACCACCGTAACATTGAACTTATTACAGGCCTTTATAAAACTCACATCAGGGACTTTTTAACCTTGCAGTATCTTAACTCAACCCATAAGGATTCTACATCTTCTGATCCTATGTTACCACTTTTAAACAATTTGATTCCATTTTTTGCCAACAGAATCAGTCCACCTCTCCCCCCCTGCCCCGCCTACCTCCTGTCCTTTGAATAAGATGTGTATCCTTAGATGTTCTGTTCTCAACTATGATCTTCTTTCGGTCATGACTCAGTGATGTCCACAACATCAGAACACCAAACTCTAAATTCACTACAAGATCATCTACCTTACTCCACATACAGCGTGCATTCAAATATAACACCTTCAGTCCTGTATTCATCACCCTTTTCAATTTTGCCCATATCTTATCCCACTGACTGTAATTTTGCCCTGTCATCTGCCTGTCCTTCTTCATGGTCTCACTCCACACAGCATCAACTTGTATAGCAGCTGCCTCATCCTCACCCCTATTGCTCTGGTTTTATTACGCCTCTGTTGATATAATGTTTCAATATAGAACAGTCTAGCTGGTCAGACCCGGTTTGAGTAAAGGTCTAATAGCATGCGGATGGCACAATTGAAGGGAAATTTGCATCAATCAAATGGTGATGGGTGTGGCTTTGGAATTTAAAAAAATAATGATGGTGGAGGGCAAATATAAGCAAATTACAGAAGACATCTGCACCACTCTCCAAGTTCTTCATGTTCAAACTTATCTGGAGTTGTAGTTAATATTGAACTTTGAAGAACAACTTGCAGATGTCTGGGGTTGGAGCCATGGAGACATGGACTTACACAGCATGGAGGCCCTTTTGTTAGTGTTTGCCCCTTAAACTTCTAAATCTTTACAATTGATGTACCTGACTTAACATTCTTTTAAAAGTTGTTATTATACTAACCTCAACCTCTTCTTCTGGCAGCTAATTCCAAACAGTCATTGGCAACTTCATTAGGTACAGGAGTGTACTTAAATAATTGGCCACAGTACGGGAACCCAGCCTGGTCTTCCCCTACGGTAGCCCATCCATTTCAAGACTCGACATGTTGTGTATTCTGTGATGCTCTTCAGCATACCATTCCTGTTACACATGCTTACTTGAGTTACTAACACCTTTCTATTCGCTTGAACCAGTCTGGCCATTCTACTCTGACCTCTCTCATTTTCTGAGATACTCCATCACCTCATCTAGCACCAACAATCATTCCATGGCCAAACTCACTAAGATTGTTACCTCGCCCATTACCCAAGAGAAAGTTGAGCTTTGCCTTTATCCTAGTAGGATCCTTTATATGTACTGTAAAAACATTGATACATAAACATGAGCTTGCACAGAGTAAATCAGCAAGTAACATTTATCTATTTGTATGAATAATTATCATTGGTTTTGTATTCATATTGTCTAATTGTTGAATCGTTCAGTTTTATTAGCCTTTAAAAAGACTCATGGGTTGTGCTGCTGTGTGAGCCTTGACTAGTGACAAGTTCAGACAAATTCAGTGCATAGCTGAAGACAAAAAGAGTTTTAAAATATATAGATGCAAGACTGATGTAGAGAAGGACTTACAGCAATGAGAGCAAAATAAAGGAACTGTCATTGACTTCTAGAAGTAGGTGGAGTACGCAGCCCTGTATCAAAGGTGCTGAGGTGGAGATGGATGAGAACTTCAAGTTACTAGGTGTGAACATCTACCCACAATCTGTCCAAGTCCAGCCACGTGAGAACTGCAGCCATAAAGAGCACACCAGAACACCTACTTCCTCAGAAGACTAAGGATACTCAGCATATTCCCTAATAATCTTACCAATTTTTATAGATGGACCATAGAACGTATCCTATTTACAGTTTAGTATTCTAGTTATTCTGTACACTAACAGAATCATCAAACTCATTCGTAGGGTCAGTGATGTTGTGGGGGTGGAACTGGGATCTCTGATGGTGGTGTCTGAAAAGAAGATGCTATCCAAGTTCCATGCCATCTTGGACAATGTCTCCCATCCACTCCATAATTAGGCACAGGAGTACATTCAGTCAGAGACTCATTCCACCGAGATGCAACACTGAGCGTCATAGGAAGTCATTCCTGCCTGTGGCCATCAAACTTTACAACTCCTCCCTCGGAGTGTCAGACACCCTGAGCCAATAGGCTGGTCCTGGACTTATTTCCACTTGACATAATTTACTACTACTACTACTACTACTACTTCTTCTTATATTATTTATGGTTTTATATTGCTATATCTCTACAGTATTCTTGGTTGGTGCGACTGTAACAAAACCCAATTTCCCTCGGGTTCAATAAAGTATATCTGTCTGTCTGTTTTAAACTTTTCAACCTTAACCCATGTCTCACCCAATCGCAGTGGAGAAAGCCTGCTTGCATTTACCCTATCTATACCCCTCATAATTTTGTATACCTCTATCAAATAGATGCATCTTTGCAATTGCATTCCAGCTTTATTCATTTATGTGGCGTTAAGCATTACTACAGAAAATGCCAGGAAATCTCAGCAGGTCAGATAGCTTCATTTGAAACAGAAAAAGATTTGAAGCATCGGCTCATTTTCTCTTTATGTCAAAACAATTTGCCCCACTGGGCTTTCCAGCATTTTCCATTTTGATTTCAGATTTCCACCATCTTGTGTCTTTTTTAAAACTTTCAGGATAACATGATTTACAGGTGACATACAAGCACAAGAATATGTGGATCTTGGATCAGCCTCCAGAGCTACCCAAGGACCCATTAATAAGTAACACCTTAGGACAGGGGTTCCCAACCTTTCTTTATGCAATAGTGCCCCCGCCATTAACTTTGAGGCCCATTGACCCCAGGTTGGCAACCCCTGCCTTTGGAGAACATTATATTTTACTGGAGTGATCACACAACTACAGGTGACATTGCACACCGTGAACAGATTTGTCCTCATAAATCATTCAATTCTTCCACACGATCATTTCCTTGTATCACAAAACTACAAACATCCTCAGTTACTTCAATTAGAATCAAGTTTGGATGAACCAGACTTTAGCCAATTTCTGCTACTTAATTTTTTTGTGAAGGAGACTTTTTCCCAGGGTGGAAAAGGCCAATATGAACAGGGGTAATATTAAGGTAATTGGAGGAAAGTTTGGGGGGAGTTTTTTTTTAAACACAAAATGGTGGATGACTCAAATGCACTTCTTAGAGTGGTGGTGAGACACTCAGACACTATTTAAAATTTCTTAAACAGGTATATGGATGCAGTGAGCAGTTTGGAGGCAAGTTTGGGTGGGGGGGATGTCAGAGGTAGTATTTTTTAAAACACAGAGTGGTGGGAGCATGGCACCACCAGGAGTGGTGGAAGAAGTAGACATATTCAGGGCATTTAAGAATACCCTTAGATAGACATATGAATGATAGAAAAAGGAGGGCAGTGGAGGAGAGAAGGGTTAAATTGATCAAAGAGTAGTTTATAAGTTCAACACAACATTGTGGGCTGAAGGGCCCTTAGTGTTCTATGTTAAGATAAAGTGGGTGCAAGTATGATTTTCCTACCTTAACTTGAGCAATTACCATACTGTTTGAAAGATTTTGATCAAAACAACATATTTTTATTCATGAAACAGAATGCAACTCCGTCTGCCCAAAATATACATTTTACTTTCGCCAAAATCAATAAATGTATAGGCGCTCATGTAAGGGCACAGACTTAGTATAGAGGAACGTCCACTTACAACAGAATGAGGAGGAATTTCTTTAATGAGAAGGTAGTGAACCCATGAAATTCACTTCCACAGACGGCAGTGGAGGCCAAGTCATTGAGTACATTTAAAGCAGAGGTTGAAAGATTCTTGATCAGTAGGGCTTTAAAATGCTATGGGTTGAGAGCAGAATGGGCTGAGGGGGATAATAAATCTGCCATGATGGAATGGTGGAACAGACCATTTGGTTTTATGGTCTGAAACAAATCCAAGTTGTCACAATTTAAGGTCGAGTCTTCAAGACTTGACTTTATGTTTTAGAAACATAGGAAGTATAGTGGAAAGTGGCAGCACAGATTAAAATCAATTATTCAGACCATAAGAAATAGGAGCAAATTAGACCATTCAGCCCATCATTCTGCTCTTCCATTCCATCATGACTGATTCATTACCTCTCTCAAAGTCACTCTCCTGCCTTCTCCCTGTAACCTTTGACTAATCAAGAACTCCATTAACCTCCTTTAAAGATGACTTGACCTCCAGAGGCTTCTGTGACAACAAATTCCACAGTTTTACCACTCACCCTCTGGCTAAAGAAACTCCTCCACATCCCTTGTACTAAAAGGAAGTCCTTCTATTCTATGGCCCTAGACTCCCCCACTACAGAAAACATCCTCTCTACATCCACTCTTCCCAGGCTTTTCAATATTTGATAGAAGAATGAGGGGGAGGGGAGGTCTCATTGAAACATAAAATCCACCAAGTACAGGCCCAGAGCCATCAAATGCTCATATGTTAACACTTTTATTGCTGGAATTGTTCTCATGAACCTCCTCTGGACCTTCTGCAAAGCCAGCACATCTTTTCTTAGACAAAGGGCCCAAAATAGCTCACAAATCTCCAAGTGCGATCTAACCAAGGCCCTGTAAAGCCTCAGCTTTATTTAGAACCATAGAATATTACAGCACAGAAACAGGCCTTTTGGCCCTTCTTGGCTGTGCCGAACCATTTTTCTGCCAGTCCCACTGACCTGCACCTGGACCAAATCCCTCCATACACCTCTCATCCATGTACCTGTCCAAGTGTTTCTTAAATGTTAAAAGTGAGCCCGCATTTACCACTTCATCTTGCAGCTCATTCCACACTCCCACCACTCTCTGTGTGAAGAAGCCCACCCTAATGTTCCCTTAACCTTTCCCCCCTTCACCTTTAAACCATGTCCTCTGTTTTTTTTCTCCCCTAACCTCAGTGGAAAAAGCCTGCTTGCATTCACTCTATCTATACCCATCACAATTTTATATACCTCTATCAAATCTCCCCTCATTTGTCTACACTCCAGGGAATAAAGTCCTAACCTATTCAACCTTTCCCTGTAACTCAATTTCTCAAGTCCCGGAGACATCCTTGTAAGCCTTCTCTGCACTCTTTCAACCTTATTAATATCCTTCCTATAATTTGGTGACCAAAACTGCACATAATACTCCAAATTTGGTCTCACCAATGCCTTATACAACCTCACCATAACATTCCAACTCTTATACTCAATACTTTGATTTCTAAAGGCCAATGTACCAAAAGTTCTCTTTACAACCCTATCTACCTGTGATGCCACTTTTAGGGAATTTTGTATCTGTATTCTCAGATCCCTCTGTTCTACTGCACTCCTCAGTGTCCTATCATTTACCTTGTATGTTCTACCTTGGTTTTTCCTTCCAAAGTGCAATACCTCACACATGTCTGTATTAAACTTCATCTGCTATTTTACAGCCCATTTTTCCAGCTGGTCCAAATCCCTCTCCAAGCTTTGAAAACCTTCCTCACTGTCCACTACACCTTCAATCTTTGTATCATCAGCAAATTTGCTGATCCAATTTACCACATTTTCATCCAGCTCATTGATATAGAAGACAAATAACAATGGACCCAGCACTGATCCCCATGGCACACCACTAGTCACAGGCCTCCACTCAGTAGCAACCCTCCAATACCACTCTCTGACTTCTCTCATTGAGCCAATGTCTAATCCAATTTACCACCTCACCATGTATACCTAGTGACTGAATCTTTCTAACTAACCTCCCATGAGGGACCATGTCAAAGGCCTTACTGAAGTCCATGTAGACAACATCCACTTCCATCCCTTCATCCACTTTCCTTGTAACCTCCTCGAAAAACTCTAACAGATTTGTTAAACATGACTTACCATGTTGACTTTCCATAATAACTCCCTGTCTACCTAAATACTTGTAGATCCTATCTTTTAGTACTCCTTCCAATAATTTACCTACTACCAACGTCAAATTTACTGGCCTATAATTTCCCGGATTATTTGTGAAGATTAGTTTAAATTGTGAGATTTGAGACCAAAATATTAAAACCTACAATGGGCACAAAAAAATTGGTGAACACCAAGTTAATGTTTCACAGAGAAATGGCAACTTTCTATAATTAGCATTGGTATGATTGGAATCCTTTCAAATATCACACAGAATGAGGCAACATAATGGAGAATGGTAACAATGAACTTGCAATGACAAAAATACAGAAACCAAGCATAAAGGAATTCAAATCAGGTCAGACAATGTAAATGGTGAGTGAGTCACTCTAAAACTGATAGAGTAGCTTAAATGTTCTATTTGCTTTCCTTTACTTTTATTGTCACCAAACAATTGATACTAGAGCGTACAATCGTCACAGCAATATTTGATTCTGAGCTTCGCACTCCCTTAAGTACAAATTGATAGTAAATATAATAAAAATTTAAATTATAAATCACAAATAGAAAACAGAAAAGTGAAAGTAAGGTAGTGCAAAAAAAAACCGAGGCAGGTCCGGATATTTGGAAGGTACGGCCCAGATCCGAGTCAGGATCCGTTCAGCAGTCTTATCACAGTTCGAAAGAAGCCATTCCCAAATCTAGCTGTACGAATCTTCAAGCTCCTGAACCTTCTCCCGGAGGGAAGTGGGACAAAACGTGTGTTGGCTGGGTGAGTCGTGTCCTTGATTATCCTGGCAGCACTGCTCCGACAGCGTGCGTGTAAAGTGAGTCCAATTATTTTATATGCCCTTAATCAGGATGGGTGTACATGCCCAAATGGCATTTTTATGCAAGTTGGACATTTACAGTACTTTGTGTCATATATGAATCCCACAACTGTTTTGAGTCAGGCAGGACAATGTCAAAGTGATAAACACTAATGATTCTGCAGATGCTGGAAATCCAGAGCAACACACCCTAAATGCTGGATTTCAGCAGGCCAGGCAGCAGATGCCGATATGGATATACAGTTGACATTTCGGGCCAAGAACCCTCATCAGGACTGGAAAGGAAGGGGGAAGAAGCCAGAATAAAAAGTAGGGAGGAAAGGAGTACAAACTGGCAAGTGTTAGGTGAAATCACAAACCAGAGAAAATCTGCAGATGCTGGAAATCCAAGCAACACACACAAAATGCCGGAGGAGCTCAGCAGGCCAGGCAGCATGGATGGAAAAGAGTACAATCAGTGTTTTGGGCTGAGACCCTTCATTTGATGGGGTGAGCTGAGAAATGATAGAAGAGGTAAAAGGCTGAAGTAGGAGGAATCATTTTATTTAATTTAGAGATAGTGCTGAATAGGCTCTTTTGCCTCAACAAGCCACACTACCCAGCAACCCACTGATTTAACCCTAGCCTAACCACAGGACAATTTACAATGACCAACTAACCCACTACTTGGTACGTCTCTGGACTGTAGGAAGAAACCGGGGCATCCGGAAGAAACCATTGTGCTCATGGGAAGGAAAGTACAGACTTGCTTAGAGATGACACTGGAATTGAACTCTGAACTCCAGAATGCCTGATCTGTAATAAATTCACACTAACTGCTATGCTACCATGGCACCTAGATCAAAGTGGTAGTCATTATGTATGCAACAGGTATCTGTGCATTTACATTCCATTTATTCTCTGCAATAAACAAGTTGAACACAGCATATAAATAGCTAAAAGTCTTTTTAAATACATACTGCTGATGTAATTGATGCTACAACATAATGTTATATAACACGAACTTGAATTGTAAATACAGTGATCAAGCAAGAAGAGATACCTTCAAATCTATTTATATCTAACGTCATCTCAATCATTCAGCCAAATCTACATAATATCAAATACTTATAGGCACCTTTGCTCACAAGCACTTGCACCAATCACACCATTTATAGTGTACAGCCCTATGATATCATTTGGTTTTGCATTAGAATCATTATTCCCATTGGATATTGGATAAGATATTGGATAAGATTTTTAAGAAAAAAAATGTACTTACATTTGGAAAAGCCAAAAAATATTAGTGATAGTCAGTGTGTCTTACAAACTTGACTGAGTTTTTCAGCTGGTGATGAGGGCAAAGCAGTGCATGTTTTATACAATTTATTTTTTATTTAGAGATACAGCAGAACCGAACCACGCTGCCCAGCATCCCATTTATTTAATAACAGTCTAACCACAGGACTTGGGTGACAGGGTACAGATATGTCTCTGCCAAAGGAGGTCTAAGGTGCTCCTTCCCTCTGCTAGCCTGCAGAACACCCTTGGGTGAGGTGTAGCATCTGCTTAGCACCCCACCCCCCAGGTGAAGCCATGGGAGCAGCGGGAGCAGCATATTACAAGTCTTGGTTATACAGTCACTGGCACTGGGCAAACAATCTCTGAAGAGTATTGATAATGGCTGGGGTCACCCAACTTGTAAAGACACTGCCTAGAAGGTGGCAATGGCAAAAGACTTCCATAGAAAAAACTTTCCAAGAACAATCATAGTCACCGTGATCACCCACATCATGCAACATGGCACACAACAAACGAGCGAATCACAGAACAATTTACAATGCCCAAATAACCCACTGAGCGGTACATCTTTGGACCGTGGGAGGAAACTGGAGCATCCAGAGGAAACCCACACACTCACAGAAGGAATGTACACACTTGTTTACAGACAATTGAACTCTGATCTACAGAATGCTCTGAGCTGTAACAGCATTGCCACTAACCACTACACTACCATGGTGCTTAGGTCTAAGTAATGCTCGTTAACTACATAACAGATACCTGTGTATTTAGATTCAATTTATTCTACAGCCAACAAGTTGAACACAGTATATTTACAGCTAAATCCTACTCAAATAAATATTACTGATGTCATTGATGCTACCACACAATGTTATATATTTCAAACTAGAGAAGCGGGAAGAGAAACCTTCAAACCTACCTAACGTCTCAGTCATTTAGCCAAAAGCACAGGAATCCACATAATATCCAATATTTATGGGCACCAAGATACCTCTGCTCACAAGTACTTCCATGCCACACCACTTATAGAATACAGCCCTATGACATCATTTAGTTTTGCATCGGAATCATTCCACCACGGTTGCGTATTGGTTAGCGTGACACTATTAGAGCTCAGGGGCATCGGAGTTCAGATTGTGTTCAATTCCAATATCATCTGTAAGGAGTCCGTATATCCTCCTTGTGGAATGCAGGAATGCATGGGTTTTCCCCAGATCCCTCCCACAGTCCATAGATGCATCGGTTAGTAAACTAAATGGTCATTGTAAATTGTCCTGTGATTAGACTTAGGATAAATCTGGGGTTCCTGGACATTGTGACTCGAAGGGCCCATTCCATGCTGCATCTCTAAATAAAAAAATAAGTGACATTTCACCAATTATTGGAGAAGATTTTTTAGGGAATAAAAAATTTTGAATAAAAAATCTTGCATCTAGAAAAACCAAGACATATTGGGGATAGTCAGTATGTCTTACAAAGTTGTTTGAATTTTTTGAGCAGCTGATAAAAATGATTGATGAAGCTAGAGTAGTAGATATTGTATACATGGACTCTTGTAAAGCTCATAACATGTTCACTCCTGGTTCGCTGATTAAGTCAAAATCAAAGGCAAAGTAAATTTAATATCAAAATATGTATACATCATCAAATAGTACCTTGAGATTCATTTCCTTGCAGGCAATTACAGGAGAATTACAATAGGACCACACAAAGACAAAGACTGACAAATAACTAGTGTGCAAAAGAAGATGACAAATCGTGCAAATAAACAAATAAATCAATAAATCAGAGTGTATTTTCTGCACTAGTTCAGGAGCCCGATGGTTCTGAGATAATAGTTCCTGAACCTGGTGCTGAGAGAGTCAATGCTCCTGTACTTCCTGCCCACGGGATGCATGAAGACTTGGTTGACTGGATTCAAAATTAGCTCGGCCATAGAAATCAGAGGAGAGCGATGGAGAAGTGCTATTCTGACTGGAGATCTGTGATGAGTGATGATCCACAAGAATCAATACTGGGACCACTGTTCTTTTGTAACTTATGTTAATGATCTGGGCGAACATGTAGATGTGCTAATTAGAAAATTTGCAAATATCATAAAAAAACAGGCAGAACCTATAACGAGGAAGCCTGTCAAAATACTCAGCTGGATTTAGACCAGTTGTAACTGTGGACAGAGAAAAGGCAGATGAAGCTTAATGTGGAAAAGTGTGAGGTATTGCACTTTGGGATATCAAATGTAAGTGGAAAGTATAAAGTAAATGGCAGACCCAAGCAGAGTAGTGAAGTAGAAACTGATCTTGGGGTGGAAGTCCATAGCTGCCAGAAAGTAGACAAGCTGGTTAGACGGCATGCAGCATGTCTGCATTCATCAGTCAGGATAAGTGAGAAAAAGGAAGTCACATTACAGTTGGACAAAACAGTTGGTTAGGCCACATCTTGAATACTGTGCACAGTTCTGGCTTCTGTATTACAAGTTCAAAACCCCAAGGTAATGTTGCAGCTCAATAAAACTCTGGTTAGACCACACTTGAGATATGATGTTCAATTTGGGTCACCTATTATGGGAAAGATGTACAAGCTTTATGGAGGGTGCAGAGGAGGTTTACAGAATACTTCCTGAATTAGAGAGCATGTTTTCTGAGGGTAGGTTGAATGAGCAACAGAGGACGAGAGGTGACTTAAAAGATGTGTATAATATGATAAGAGGAATAGCCAGAGATTTTTTCCCCCTGGGCAGAAATGGCTAATACCTGAATGCATGACTTTTAGGGTGATTGGAGGAATGTGTGTGTGGGGGGGGGGGGGGGGGGTGGGGAAATGCTGGGGGTAAGTTTGCTTTTGCACGGAGTGGCAGTTACATGGAATACCCTGTCAGAAGTGGTGGTAGAGGCAGAGGGCATAGCCTCAGAATAGAAGGATGTCCCTTTAGGACAGAGGAAGAGTTCCTTCAGTAAGAGGGGGTGAATCTAAAGTACAAAGTTCAAAATAAATGTATTATCAAAGTACAAACATGTCACCATATACAACTCTGGGATTCATTTTCTTCTGGGCATCCTCAATAAATCCAGAATAAAATACCAACCATAATAGAATCAATGAAAGATCGCATCAACTTGGGTTTTCAACCAGTGTACAAGAAACTACAAACTGTGCAAACACAAAAAGTAAGTAATAATAACAACAAATACATGAGATGAAAGTCCTTGAAAGTGTGTCCATAGGTGATGGGGCAAGTGAAGTTGAGTTGTTATCCCTTCTGGTTCAAGAGCCTGATGATTGAAGGGTAATAATTATTCCTGGACCTGGTGGGTTAAGTCCTGAGGCTCCCATACCTCCTTCCCAATGGCAGCAGTGAGAGGAGAACATGTGGAATTCATAGCTGTAGGCTGTGGAGACCAGGTCATTGAGTCCATTTAAAGTGGGTTCTGTGAGTGGCCTATCATTGCGTGGCTCACCGTGGTAGGCAGGTAGGCCTCTCTGCCTCATGTGGTGTCTCCCTCTTTCGATGAATGTCAGTGATTTCTTAGGATGGTATCGTGGCTCTGTGTTTATGGACTGTGGACATTTTCAGACATATGGTTTTTATATTCTGTGTCTTCTACTGCCCATTCCTCTTCTGTTTTGTAATGTGAGGGGAAGGGGTTTGGGGATTGATGTTCTATGGAGTTCTAGTAGTTACTTGCGTGGGGAAGGGGCTGTATTTTGGGGGGGGTTGATGTTCTTGTTCCATTTTGTGGGGGGGGTGAAGGTAGATGATCAGGGTGCAATATATTTTTATGAAAGGGTTGGGTTTGATGTTTCTCTTTGAATGACTTTCATGCTCTTTCTTTGTTCTGTGGCTATCTGCAGAGGACAAATTTCAGAGTTGTATATGGATACGTACTTTGATAATAAATGAACCTTTGAAAGGTCAGGTCTTCAAAGGTGAATGAGGTTGAGAGGGAAAATAAATCAGCCATGTCAAATGGTGGAGCAGACACAATGGACCAAATATCCCAATTCTGCCCCTCTGTCTTATGTTCTTAAAACATTATGTTTGAAATACAGGAATCCACCTTTCCTATTTAGTGTACTAACCACTCAAAAGTATTCAACCTCAACACCAGGACAAGCCCATCAGTCATTTAACTGCCTGAAAAAATAATTTAGAGCAAAAAGAAAACAAATAACCAGAGGCTCTGAATGGAAAGTTAGACACTGTGGAGGAAATGAAATTGTATTTTGACAGGCGAAAGGAATCAGAGTCAGGTTTATTATCACTGACTTGTATGACATTAAATTTGTTGTTTTCAGTAGCAGTGCAAAGACACAAAATTACTATTAGTCAAGTCAAGTCACTTATGTCTTTTCGACCATAACTGCTGGTACAGTACATAGTAAAACGTTTTTCAGGACTATGGTGTTACATGACACAGTACAAAAAACTAGACTGAACTGCGTAATAAAAAAAAACACAGCGAAAGCTACACTAGACTACAGACCTACACTGGACTGCATAAAGTGCACAAAACAGTCCAGGCAATATAATAAATAATAAACAGGACAATAGGGCAGTAAGGTGTCAGTCCAGGCTTCGGGTATTGAGGAGTCTGATAGCTTGAGGGGAAGAAGCTGTTACAAAGTCTGGTCGTGAGAGCCCGAACACTTTGGAGCCTTTTCCCAGATGGCAGGAGGGAGAAGAGATTGTATGAGGGGTGCATGGGGTCCTTAATAATGCTGTTTCCTTTGCGGATGCAGCGTGTAGTGTAAATGTCTGTGATGGCTGGAAGAGAAACCCTGATGATCTTCTCAGCTGACCTCACTATTCGCTGCAGGGTCTTGTGATCCGAGATGGTGCAATTTCCAAACCAGGCAGTGATGCAGCTGTTCAGGATGCTCTCAATACAACCCCTGTAGATTGTGATGAGGATGGGGTGGGGGGGGGGGTTGTGTGGGAGATGGACTTTCATCAGCCTTCGTGAAAAGTAGAGACGCTGCTGGGCTTTCTTTGCTATGGAGCTGGTGTTGAGGGACCAGGTGAGATTCTCCGTCGTGTCAACACCAAGAAATTTGGTGCTGTTTACAATCTCTACTGAGGAGCCGTCAATGTTCAGCGGGGAGTAGTCGCTACGTGCCCTCCTGAAGTCAACAACCATCTCTTTTGTTTTGTTCACATTAGGAGACAGGTTAAACATACAAACACAGAAAATAGATGCAGTGGTAGGCCATTCGGCCCTTCGAGCCTGCACCGCCATTCAGTATGATCATGGCTGATCATCCAACTCAGAACCCTGTACCTGCTTTCTCTCCATACCCATTGATCCCCTTAGCAACAAGGGCCATATCTAACTTCCTCTTAAATATAGCCAATGAACTGGCCTCAACTGTTTCCTGTAGCAGAGAATTCCACAGATTCACCACTCTCTGTGTGAAGAAGTTTTACCTCATCTCGGTCCTAAAAGGCTTCCCCTTTATCCTTAAACTGTGACCCCTCGTTCTGGACTTCGCCAACATTGGAAACAATCTTCCTGCATCTAGCCTGTCCAATCCCTTTAGAATTTTATATGTTTCAATAAGATCCCCCCTCAATCTTCTAAATTCCAGCGAGTATAAGCCTAGTCGATCCAGTCTTTCTTCATATGAAAGTCCTGCCATCCCAGGAATCAATCTGGTGAACCTTCTTTGTACTCCCTCTATGGCAAGAATGTCTTTCCTCAGATTAGGGGACCAAAACTGCACACAATATTCTAGGTGCGGTCTCACCAAGGCCTTGTACAACTGCAGTAGAACCTCCCTGCTCCTGTACTCAAATCCTTTTGCTATGAATGTCAACATACCATTTGCCTTTTTCACAGCCTGCTGTACCTGCATGCCCACCTTCAATGACTGGTGTACAATGACACCCAAGTCTCGTTGCATCTCCCCTGTTCCTAATCGGCCACCGTTCAGACAATAATCTGTTTTCCTGTTCTTGCAACCAAAGTGGATAACCTCACATTTATCCACATTAAATTGCATCTGCCATGAACTTGCCCACTCACCTAACCTATCCAAGTCACCCTGCATCTTCTTAGCATCCTCCTCACAGCTAACACCGCCGCCCAGCTTTGTGTCATCCGCAAACTTGGAGATGCTGCATTTAATTCCCTTGTCTAAATCATTAATATATATCGTAAACAACTGGGGTCCCAACACTGAGCCTTGCGATACCCCACTAGTTACTGCCTGCCATTCTGAAAAGGTCCCATCTACTCCCACTCTTTGCTTCCTGTCAGCCAACCAATTCTCTATCCACATCAATACGATACCCCCAACATTGTGTGCTTTAAGTTTGCACACTAATCTCCTGTGTGGGACCTTGTCAAAAGCCTTTTGAAAATCCAAATATACCACATCCACTGGCTCTCCCCTATCCACTCTACTAGTTACATCTTCAAAAAATTCTATAAGATTCATCAGACATGATTTTCCTTTCACAAATCCATGCTGACTTTGTCCGATGATTTCACCTCTTTCCAAATGTGCTGTTATCACATCTTTGATAACCGACTCTAGCATTTTCCCCACCATCGATGTCAGACTAATCGGTCTATAATTCTCCGGTTTCTCTCTCCCTCCTTTTTTAAAAAGTGGGGTTACATTAGCCACCCTCCAATCCTCAGGAACTAATCCAGAATCTAAGGAGTTCTCAAAAATTATCACTAATGCATCCACTATTTCTTGGGCTACTTCCTTAAGCACTCTGGGATGCAGACCATCTGGCCCTGGGGATTTATCTGCCTTTAGTCCCTTCAATTTACCTAACACCACTTCCCTACTAACATGTATTTCCCTCAGTTCCTCCATCTCACTAGACCATCAGTCCCTTACTATTCCCAGAAGATTATTTATGTCCTCCTTAGTGAAGACAGAACCAAAGTAGTTATTCAATTGGTCTGCCATGTCTGTTCCCTATGATCAATTCACTTGTTTCTGATTGTAAAGGACCTACATTTGTTTTGACCAATCTTTTTCTTTTCATGTATCTATAAAAGCTTTTACAGTCAGTTTTTATGTTGCCTGCCAGTTTTCTCTCATAATCTTTTTTCCCTTTCCTAATTAAGCCCTTTGTCCTCCTCTGCTGGTCTCTGAATTTCTCCCAGTCCTCAGGTGTGCCACTTTTTTTTTGCTAATTTATATGTTTCTTCTTTGGACTTGATATTATCCCTAATTTCCCTTGCCAGCCACGGGTGCACTACCTTCCCTGGTTTATTCTTTTGCCAAATTGGGATGAACAATTGTTGTAGTTCATCCATGCAATCTTTAAATGCTTGTCATCGCATATCCACCATCAACCCTTTAAGTATCATTTGCCAGTCAACATGACTGTCAACCTGCACTGCATTCTGTTTTCTTTTCACTATTTTGATGTAAGTATGTACGGCATGAACTATCTTGATGATCTGCATTGGCATTGGTTTGTTGTAGTCACATGCTCACCTTAGCTTAGAACATATGACAATGATAAACCAATATCGTTTCAGGGACACCTGCACTAGCACTGAGACTGGAAGAAGAAATAACAGAAATATGGCTCTGTGACAACCAAAACAACTTCTGAGAGGAAATGACTCCTAGAAGGGATGAGGAGATCATATCTAGAGTACTGCTTGCTGTTTTGATCCCCTTGGTAAGAAAGGATATACTTGCATTGGAGATAGTCCGATAATATTTACCAGGAAGATTCCAAAGAGGGAGTGATGCCTTTTGAAGGAGGGATGATTTGTTGAAATATAAGCAGCTACACAGCATAGATGCTGAAAAGAGGTTTACCTCATGGGAATTCATGAACTGGAAGCATTCTTTCAATGTTCAGGCATCGTCGATTTGAGGTGGATGCTGGGAAAACTTACAAGAGTGGAAGCACCGGAAGCATAGTGCTCTTGAGCTGCCACCAGCTTATCTTCAGACCATGTTGGTCGTTCAAGCAAATGACGAATTTCATTGTATGGTTCAATGTTTAAATGTATGCATGACAAGTAAAGCTAACCTCTCCCTATTTTTGTTCTAGTGCCTGATTAACAGTGATCTTTAAAACAGCTCTCATGCATCCAGCACCTCTCATTCCCCATAAATGTTACATGGCTGAAAGCACAGTGTAGAATAACAGAAGAATCAAAGCAGGGGAAATAATCAAAGCAAAAGAAAATCTAGGCAATAATAATCACAATACTGAAAGACTGAGATAAATATAAGACAAATACCAAAGTAATATATTGAAAAAGGTTGATTTTAAGCGGTTCAACATGAATCAAGAGAAAGGAATCTAGAAAATAACTTATAAATTATAGAAAAGAATGTCAGTGTGAAACATATAAATAGAGACCAGAAGAAATATATCCAAGTAAAATGCAGAGACAAATCATTCACTACCAATACATAATGAATTAAGTAATAAGAAACTGGGTGCACAGCAAATACATAGGTCTGGAAATTTCTTGGCACCTGGAAGGATATGCTAAATCATGGTAAGTCAACAATTTCTTTGAGGGACCAGCATCATGGAACAGAAGACCGTACGGTGAAAGTTCATTCCTTCTTATCATCTGCCACTGCAAATTTCATGTGAGGATCTTGATGGTTTTGAGAGCCATTGCATGAGAGGGCTGCAGAGGAATCATGGGAGATCCATTCTCCAGAGGAGGTATGGATAAAGAATCAGTTAGAAAGTATTCAGAACCCCCCAAGCTGAGATGGGCTTTGAGGGATGATGGTTGGGAAAGGAGTGGCAATCAATTCCTGGGAGGTAATGTTGATAAGGTAATGACTTTTAGATGGCCATGCATGCAAGATGAAAATCCCAAAGTGCAATTCAGATATGTTATACACTGACAGATAAATGGCTCTTCCTTAGTCACTTTGGTATGCTGACACATTATCTCTGTGGTAGAACTGGAAGGGGAATTGAGAAACTTATTGATCCACAGGTTAAGTCCCAATATTTTTTCTCCACAGAATTTGTAAATATTCTACTAGACAATAGGAGGTGGGCAGAATGGAAATAAAGATTATGCAAGAAATTTGGAAAAAACAGTGAGGCAATGCTCTTTTGGTCCAGCTGCAGTTCGATAGGATTAGGCAGATTATAGTTCTGCATGGACTAGATAAACTGAAGGGCCTGATTCTGTGCTGTAGTGTTCGATGACTCTGTGACCCTAAAGTAAAAATGTGCATTTATATTATTAATGAGTATTAAAATAATAAACAGACTCAAAAATATCAAAAGCAAAATACTAGGCCAGGTAATAGCCAGTAGAGGATACATACGATGACAGACGTACTGTATAATTACTTTGCTTCAGGACTTACCAGGAAGGGTTAATATTGTAGACATGACATTGGAAGAAGAGATCAAAAACATTATAGACGTACTCAATAGGGAGGTGGTGGGGGGAGAGTGGGAGGATGGGTGTTTGTGGCAGGGTGGTGGAACTCACTAATAAACTAATCATATGCAGCCAGTCAAGAAAGTGTCTTCTGATGTACTATCTCCAGGGCAACTAGGAATGGGCAATCAATGGTGATCTTGACAGTAATTTCCACAGCCCTCGCTTAGAGTACATTTATTAAAAAAAATACTGCCACTGGAGAGATAACAGTCCCTATTACATATTTATAAAAATATTATTAGAAAAGACAATAGTGTCAGAAGACTGGCAGATAGCTAATGTTATCCTGATATATAGGAAAGAAGATAGAACAAGTCCAGGACTTGTCAATTCTAGAAACAAAAACAGAATTCTTACTCAAAGATGTATAGACAAGCATATTGAAGCTGAAAGCATAAGTCAATGTAGATGCAAAAGAAAAGGGCATACTTGACCTAGCTGGAAGGTTAGGTAAAAGCAATACAGTTAGCACAATAGAACTAGATTTCCACGAAGGTATGCTAAGGTATCACGTGGTAGACACTTGACTAAGGGAAGAACATTTGGCATCAATAACGAAGTGAGTGGAGATTATTATGGCTGCAAAACAGAATACAATGTGAAATTGGCAACGAGTATGAAGTAGTGTTCTGCGAGCATTAGTTCAGGAAGCACTAATATCCAATATTAATATAAATGATATAAAATTGGAATGCAAAGTACAACATCCAGGTGTAAGCTATTACAGAGGACACTAGTAATAAAATCTATGGAGGCTTTGAAAACATTGTAGTTAGCATAATGAGTTTCAGGGTACGTTTGCATGAGAATGAATGAATGAGGGAATGTCCATCAACTTGCTAAATAATCTTTATATCTATATAGAATTAATAATTCATGGTGCCTGCAGAGTGGAAGACTCATATGCACAGATTAAAAAGATCCCAACATCACTGAGCTGAGTTTACACAATGTCTTTGAAATTGGTGACTCCTACAATTTGGCCTTTCAGGTATTGAAAGTTCACTCTTACAGAGTTCATGTGAATCAAGTAAATAAATAAATAAATAAATAAATAAATAGATTATGCGTTTGTAATATAATTAATATTAATTGATTATTAATAGATTATTTAATATAGTTATTATAATTTATAAATAAATTATTTTCAACTTTTATTCTTTACACATGCACAGAAAATTTGTTTTTCCATTATTGAAAAATTTGATAGTCTTTTTTCTAGAAACACAACTCTTTCTCGAAAAACAGAAGTCAACTGTACTTTGTGAATATAGAGCATAAAAAGGAAAAATTTAGAGGTCTGCAGCTGGGAACATGTAGGAGGACAGAGGGTTGTGAGCTGGAAGGTGGGGCTTGCTACAAGTGTTAATTGCCAGTAGTGGAATGTAAACATGTAGATGGCCAGCAGATGAATTGGAATCTTCTGAGCCATGGTCCCAATGCAGAAACAGGTCCAGGCACTTTGAAGTTCCATTTTTAGTACTGGGGCCTTGTGCAGGCCAGTCAGCCAAATAAAAATTCTGGAAATGGTTGAGAAATATCTTGCATCGTGTTCCAATTATCTTCACATATCCAGGATACCCCATCTGCTGTGAATCCAGAATTAAATTCAGAGGAGTTCAACGCTCTAAGATTTTAATTACTGTTTGCAGTTAACTTTCACATAGATCGGATTGCATGGTGCACAAAAACATAAGCATTAAATAATCCACTGTCCAGGCAATGTGTTACTTGTATTGTTGAAGTTTGATGTGAGAGCTTTGATACCATTCGGCTTTGCCCAACATGATCTGTCTACTTGACAAACTTTCAGAGTGTGTGGGTGTTACTTATGACAAGGGACACCTGGATAAAATTAGTCAGAACAGCCCCCATAGCGATTAACAAAACAAATCATACACACTTAAAACCTGATGTGAAAGTGTCTTTATGGGATCGAAATAGAGAGATCTTGCAATACAGAGGTGTATAAGATGATGAGAAGCATTGATCGTGTGGATAGGTAATTTCTAAAGGAAGTACATGTTCAGCACAGCATTGTGGACCAAAGGGCCTGTATTGTGTTGCAGGTTTTCTATGTTTCTAGATGCCCATTCAGCCAATGTAGCAATAAAGGTTAGAAAACAGAAACATTCAGATTTATTTCCTTAACAATAGAACTGAAAAGAAAGGAGCTATGTTAAACACATATTGAACTTTGGCTGGAATATATTTGGTGCACTGTGACATTTATGTCATTAAAAAAGCGACAGAGGAATTGAGCGAAATGCAAAAAAAATTACTAAATCATATCAAAACCGAGAGGCTATGTCTTTCAAAAGATTGATTAGATTAGGGCATTTTTTATATTAAAAAGTACTGGGAGCTGAATGGAACTCTGATGATTATGGAAGAGTTTGATGGTACAAATATAAAAAATGGGTTTCAATTTGTGAGAATGCCCAGAACAATGAATGGTCCGTCAATGTAATCTAATGCCTAATACATCCAGCTAAGAAATCAGGAGAATCTACCCAGAGAGTGATCAGAGGCTGTGCCTACCTACAAGAAGAAACTGAGGCAAATAAATGAATTTAAAGGTAAATTAGATTAGCAGATGTCACGAGGACACTGGGGCGGATTAGAAAAGTAATATTGATGGGGTTCAATAAAGGTAGGGCTGCAACAAATTCCTATTGCTCTTAAAATAAAGTATTTTGCCACATTTCCTTTCATGGATTTTTTGTATTCCCCACGAGTAAAATCTAAGTTGCTCCATGAGTTCCAAGGTTTCCTGGAAAGTTAGTCTTGAAGAAATCCAGGCTCCATGGTATTCCAAATAACAGGTACATAGGTCAGAAGTGTATGAGAAAATAACTTCAAGAATGAATGATATGAGCAAGATACCAGTATTTAAGCCCACCACAATTCCTTTTCTGGAGGTGAGGAGAGGAATAAAAGTCACACATAAGTTCTGGAAGACTTGAAGTCGATTTATTCTTGATGCAGTAGTATAGTATGGGACAAATAAATACTTACTCAAAAAAGTCACTGTTTTATTTATTTGATTTTAAACACCATTAATTATTGTCCTATTCCTTTTCCCCTTCTCCTAGCCCCTTAGGACTTGACCCAATAATGAATGTTGTCTCAAAATTGTCTATGAATAAATATCAGAAGATCCACCCAGAGCCCAATATATTGAAACAATCATAAAGAAGGCACTTAGGTGGCTATACTTCTTTAGGAGATTGAGGAGCTTTATTATGCCACCAAAGGCATTAACGAATTTCAACCAATAGATGGTGGAAAGCATTCTAACTGGCTGCATCACTACCTGGTACAGAGGTTCCAATGCACAGGATCAAAAAAAAATTCAGATGGTTGTAGACTCAGCCAACTCCATCAGAAGCTCTAGCCTTCCCTCCATCATCGAGGACACTTTCAAAAGTCAGTGCCTCAATGACGCAGCATCTATCATTAAGACCCTTCACCATCCAGGGATATGTCCCTTCTCTTTACTACCATCAGAGGGGAGGTATAGGAGCCTGAAAACACAAGCTCAACTTCTTAAAAACAGTTTATGCCCTCCACAATCAGGCCTCAGATTGGTCTATGAGCACTACCGACTACTTAGCTTAATTTTTGTACTAGTTACTTATTCTTTTATGTACAGTATTTCTTATTGTAACATAGTAATTTTTAATGCATTCCACTTTATCACCCTTGCAAAATCAACAAATATCACAACATACAGTATGCCAGTGTTAATAAACCCAATTATATTTCTGATTCTAAATTCTGTGCATGGAATTCAGATCATCTGTCATAATTTAAAGTATAATGTATGGGGGTGAAGGGGAATATTTAACCCTCAAGAATGTGTAGTTGAGGGCAATGAGACTAGATTGTTAAGTAATTTCTAGCTTCAGATCATCGATTCATTGACATACTATTTAGATGCCAGCAAATAACATTCTTAAAAGCAAATTAATTAATGTAGGGAGGCAGTAATTAACATTCCAAGACTGTATTAATGAGGTCTCTTTAAATTGAATCACAGTAACCTTCAAATTTAATGCTTTCAGCAGGAGTTTCCAGAGGCATTAGAAGTGAGTCAATAAATAGAAAGTTTGTGTCCTATGGAGGTTAATCACATTTAGATAGTCCAAACTGAATAAACGTTTAGTTCTTACAAGTGCTTTGTCAATTCACAGTAACAAATATAAGCTAGAGTCCTCGTCAGTGTACACTTAAGAAGGACCTATCGAATCTACTAATGAGATAGATGTAAAGCTGTTGCCTAAAAGTTCTGTGCCAGGATCACCATGTCTGCTGGACAAAGTGACAAGAGCAAAGCTGAAGTGAAAAGAGTTTGTGTGGGAGGGAACAGTGCAGAAGAGAAAAATGGGAGGGATAAGATTCAACGGTGGAAATACACAAGAAGGAAGAGCATAACAAGGAGATTTGGAAGAGGGAACTGTCCAAAAAAGATGTCTAGGGTATCTATAGAGGTTGTAAAAGGAAAACCAGCTAGAAGGATGGGCTGAAAAATGCCAGATGAAATTTAACGTAGACAAATGTGAGGTGTTACACTTTGGCTGGACAAACCAGGGTAGGACTTGCACAGTGAGTGGTAGGGCACTGAGGAGATCAATAGAACAGAGGGATCTGAAAATATCAGTTCGTAGTTCCTTGCAGGTTGCTTCACATGCAAATAGTGTTATAAAGAGAGTTTTCGACACATTGGCCTTCATAAATTAAGGTATTGGGATGGGATGTTATTCTGAAGTTGTAAAAGACATTGGTGAGGCCTAATTTGGAGGATTGTGTGCAGGAAACTGGAGAGGGTTTAAAGGAGGTTCATGAAAATGATTCCAGGATTGAATGGCTTGTCACATGAAAAATGTCTGACGGCTCTGGGCCAGCATTCACTAAAATTCAAAAGAATGAGGGGTGACCTCATTGAAACCTATTGAATGGTGAAAGGCCTTGATAGAGTGGATGTGGAGACAATGTTTCCTATTTTGGGAGAGTCTTACGCAAGAGGACACAGCCTCAGAATAGAGAGGTGTCCTTTTAGAACTGAGACAAGAAGGGATATCTTTAGTCAAAAGGTGGTGAATCTATGGAATTCTTTGCCACAAGCAGCTGTAGAGGCCAAGTCTTTATGTATATTTAAGGCAGAGGCTGATTGGTTCTTGATTGGTCAGGGCATGAAGAGATACAGGAAGGAGGCAGCCATGATGAAATGGCAGAGCAGATTCAATTGGCCAAATGGCCTAATTCTGCTCCTATATCTTATGGTCTGCTGTCAGGACTTTAGGACCTGAGTTATAGTGAAAGGTTGAATAGGTTAGGATTTTATTTCCTAGAACGTAAGAGAATGAGGGGAGATTTGATAGAAGTATACAAACATAGTAGGCTTTTTTCACTGAGGTTGGGTGAAACTACAACTAGAGGTCATGAGTTAAGGTTGGAAGGTGAACTGTTTAAAGGGAACATGAGGGGGAATTTCTTCACTCAGAGGGTGGTGAAAGCGTGCAATGAGCTGCCAGCAGAAGTGGTGGATTTGGGTTCAATTCCAGTTTAACAAAGATGTTTTTTTTTAACCCTGTTTCAAACCACCTGTCTCTCCCCCCCCCCCCCCCTCCACATCCCTGAAACTGGATAATCCATCCCTGAACAGAGGGGGTGGGATACAACACCACTTATCAGTAGTCCTAACATCTTTACCCCGGTGTCTGCACAACAGTTCACACCTCCATTCATGCAAAGATAAGACTAATAACCCTCTCAATGCCTCCACAACTCTTAGCGACCCCCATGTGATTGCTGTACCTCTAAACAATTGACAGACTTTATAAACCGTAAAAATACCCACCATTGAAGGAGCCTCTCGGATGAGTTGTCATTTTCTAGACAACACAACAAGTCCAGTTGTCTTGATTTACTACTGCTTGATATTTATGAATTCTGAATATTTATCTAAAAGAAAATACAATATCACTGAGATGAGTGGAGTGTTTGAAAAGAAGAAACGGTAAAGATTCTAAATTTGATAAGCATACAACCTGTTAGAAGATCTCTAAGGACCAAGCAGCATCTGTGGGGGGAGCAGAGTTGTTGATATGTCAGAACCAATTTGGTTTTAATTAACTTGAATTTGATGCAGATGAGTGGAAGATGTACATAATGTAATTTAACATAATACAAAATTTGTGCATAATTCCAAGTGATAAGAGGTTTACTTGCCAAAATATAAAGCTGTGAGTAGCAAAAAGAACAACATCAGCTTTGTTCCTAGACAGTCCCTTGGGAAAAATGAAACATAGAAAACCTACAGCACAACACAGGCTCTTCAGCCCACATCAGCTGGGACGAACATATAGCTGTAACACTACCTTTTAGCTCTTAAACTCAATCCCACAGCTGATGAAGGTCAATGCACCAGATGCCTTCTTAACAATAGAGTCCAACCTGTGCAGCAGCTTTGAGTGTCCTGTGGACTCAAACCCCAAGATCCCTCTGATCCTCCACACTGCCAAGAGTCTTACCATTAATGCTATATTCTGCCATCATATTTGACCTACCAAAATGAACCACCTCGCACTTATATGGGTTGAACTCCATCTGCCACTTTTCAGCCCAGTTTTTCATCCTATAAATGTCCCACTGTAACCTCTGACAGCACCCCACACTATCCACAACACCCCCAACCTTTGTGTCATCAGCAAACTTACTCACCCATCCTTCCATTTCTTCATCCAGATCATTTATAAAAATCACAAAGAGAAGGGGTTCCAGAACAGATCACTGAAGCACATCACTGGTTACCGAACTCCATTCAGAATATGACCCGTCTACAACCACTCTTTGCCTTCTGTGGGCAAGCCAGTTCTGGATCCACAAAGCAAGGTCCCCTTGGATCCCAGATCTCCTTACTTTCTCAATAAGCCTTGCATGGGATACCTTATTAAGTGCCTGACTGAAATCCATATACATCGACTGTTCTACCTTCATCAATGTGTTTTGTCACATCCTCAAAAAACTCAATCAGGCTCATAAGGCACAACTTGCCTTTGACAAAAGCATGCTGACTATTCCTAATCATATTATGTCTCTCCAAATATATATCCTGCCTCTTAGGATTCTTTCCATTAACTTACCAACTCACTGAAGTAAGGCTTACTGGTCTATAATTTTCTGGGCTAACTCTACTCCCTTTCTTGAATAAGAGGACAATATCTGCAACCCTCCAACCCTCCAGAAACTTCCCCATCCCTATTGATGTTGCAAATATCATTCTCAGAGGCACAGCAATCTCTTCTCTCACCTCCCACAGTAGCCGGAGTTACATCCAATCTGGTTCTGGAGACTTATCCAACTTGATGCTTTCAAAAAGATTCAGTACATCCTCTTTCTTAATGTCTATATGCTCAAGCTTTTTAATCCACTGTAAGTCATCCCTACAATTGCCAAGATCCTTTCCCGTACTGAATACTGAAGCAAAGTATCATTAAGTATCTCCTCTGATTTTCAAAAGCCTTTGTACTCCACGGTCCCTGT
Organism: Hypanus sabinus; assembly: GCF_030144855.1. Taxonomy (NCBI): domain Eukaryota; kingdom Metazoa; phylum Chordata; class Chondrichthyes; order Myliobatiformes; family Dasyatidae; genus Hypanus; species Hypanus sabinus. Next base: position 60,807,469 of record NC_082719.1, on the reverse strand, counting down.
ACCATACCATCCTTTCCCTGTCTCACTGGAACATACCTATGCAAAAACGCCACACAAATATCCCCTGAACATTTGCCACATTTCTGTCATACATTTCCCTGAGAATATCTGCTCCCAATTAATGCTTCCAAGTTCCTGCTTGACAGCTTCATATTTCCCATTACCCCAATTAAAGGCTTTCCTAACTTGTCTGTTCTTATCCCTCTCTATCTCCTATACCATAGCACTGGAGACCATTATCTCCAAAATCCTCTCCCACTGAGACCTAACACCTGACCAGGTTCATTTCCCAGTACCAGATCAAGTATAGCCTCTCCTCTTGTAGGCTTATCTACATATTGTGTCAAGAAACCTTCCTGAACACACCTAACAAACTCCACCCTATCTAAACCCCTCACTCTAGGGAGATGCCAATCAATATTTGGGAAATTAAAATATCCCACCACGTCAACCCTGTTATTATTACACCTTTCCAAAATCTGTCTTCCTATCTGCTCCTCGAAATCCCTGTTACTATTGGGTGGTCTACAAAAACACCCAGTAGAGTTATTAACCCCTTCTTGTTTCTAACTTCCACCCACAGAGACTTTGTAGACAATCCCTCCATGACTTCCTCCTATTCTGCAGCTGTGATACTATCTCTGGTCAGCAGTGCCACGCCCCCACCTCTTTTGCCTCCCTCCCTGTCCTTTCAGAAACATCTAAAACCCGGCACTCTAAGTAACCATTCCTGCCCCTGAGCCTTCCAAGTCTCTGTAATGGCCACCACATCATAGTTCCAAGTACTGATCGACGCTCTAAGCTCATCTGCTTTGTTCGTGGTACTTCTTGCATTAAAAAATTCACATTGGTCTGTGCGCATCCCTTCTCTATCACCTGCCTATCCTCTCTCTCGCACTCTCCAAGCTTTCTCTGTTTGTGAGCCAACAGCTCCTTCCTCTGTTTCTTCAGTTGGGTTCCCACACCCCAGCAATTCTAGTTTAAACTCTCCCCAAAAGCCTGAGCAAACCTCCCTGCCAGGATATTACTTTTTGTCTGTTTCTTTTTTTTTTGTGGAAACGTAACTTATTTCTCTATTTGGGGGCCTTCCCAACATCTCAGCTTCCTGACTGAGAAAGTGGGTGCGAGAATCCTTCTTTGGTGGTTGTTCCTTGGGATTGGGGATATTCGCTTCCGTTCTGATTTTATGGGTTCTCAGGTGCGCGATGTCAATGTCGGAGTTGCAGGCTTTACGATGAATGGTGCAGATAGTGGTTGATAGAGAGTAAATGAATCTTTTGTAGAAGCCCTGTGTCTCCACAATAGTGCAAATCCTCCATATTCTGCTGGTAATAGGCTTGTTTTCTTTTTGTTATGAAATAATTTGTTCTGTCTGCACCACTGCCATTAAAGATTTCTCCTTACAGTCTGCCAGTGACAATAACCATTTTTCTGTTTGTGATTCTGAGGTTCTCAATGGTATCTCTGATGCTCCTTTTCACTCTGAGTGTCAAGAGCAGGAAATTCTAAGTGGGTTCGTTGCATTTCTTTACAGAGGCTTTGAACACATCTTTGAATCTTTTCAACTCCCCAGCTGGTAATTTCTTTCCATGAAAGAGCTCAGAACAGAATGACTGCTTTGACAGACTGGTGTCAAATATGCAAATATTTGTCCTGTCCAAGATACAGCAGCTGAGTGAATGGAACTGGAGTCCTAAATCTTACCAGTACCAACCGGGCTACTTAGCAGGAGCTGAATATGTGTGGACTTCAGCATTGTCAATGATCACTCCCATCTATCCAGCAATCTCTTTGACATCACTACCAACAGGCAGGAGGTATCATAGCACCAAGATAAGGACTGTTAGGTTGGGAAACAGTTTCTTCTCCCAGGCCATGAGACAACAAAACTTTCTGCCACTACCCAGGTCTCCACTTCTGAAGCACCAATAGCATTATACTCTTTACTTTTTAGCTTGTGAAGTAAATATATCTTAGTATTTGTTAATTTATTTATAGTAATATTACTTAGTGTGTTGTGTGTAAGTTATACATACTGTATTGTGTGCTTTGGTCTGGAGGAATGTTGTTTTGTTTAGTGGTACAAATGTGCACAGTTGAAATGACAATAAACTTGAACTTGAACTTGTACTGGGAATGTAGGCCTATCAGCAAACACTTGTATTGGTTTGCTTGTCCTTCCAGTAAACTTGGAGTACTGTGAATAGGTTATGCTGGTGGTATTTTTCCAAAGCAATATAAAACCATAAGACAAAGCACACAGGCAAAATCTATTGCAAAGCTACTCACAGGGATGGATACAGACAAAAAAAAAACAGGTAAAAAGAACTGCAAAATGAAATGCCTAATGAGTGTCTAGTTGTATAGCACACACACTTACAATTATACAAGGAAAGAAAGGTCAGTCAGGAAAAATTCACACTCCATGAAAATAGTAACAGTACAAGTAAGAAAATACCTCGCTACTTTTATCCTTTGTACAACACCAAACTGATTAGAATTTCAGCACAATAGAATTGTTTGGAGATTTACGAAATAGATCCCTTTCACCATTTCATACTCTGGAGATAGTCTCTAGAATGTATAATATTGCCTTGGAGCCTAGAACTCACCAACAATGCTATTTAAACATGACTTCAGCACTTGGGTGAATGTCATCTTCTCTTCACTGGAAACCTTTCTTGGTTCTTCCAATATCTATTTCTAGTCTACACTCCCAAGAAGAGTTGAGTTGATTCATTCCATTCATGTGCAGCCTGAAGAGCCAAGCACAGAGGTCCATATTTAACTCCTTCACTCAGCATGTCTTAGTAAGTCCAATGTATTAATTTAAACCGAGGATTTCATCCATGCAATTCCCCACTGTCCCGCCCAAAAGGCATCTAAATTTTAATATCATCACTGCTAACTTAAGTAATTAGTTATGTATTCTGTTTTATGTAACATGCCCCATCTCTTATAAACAGTCAGATATTCTTATTCAACAAACTACATACAGTAAGTATAAGACATAAAATAAGACTGTTATTGAGACATTTAAAACCATATCATTTATGATTTTACATTAGGAAATGGATGATTTCCAGATTTCTTGGTGAATATTTCTCTCAATCCATTGCCTTGTAAAAGAATGAGCATCTAAACATCCCATAACACATTCTGTCATTGCCAAAGGCAATATCACTATACAAGTGCTAAGAGAAAAAATGTGTCCTATCTCTTTAATTTGAATCATATACTGTACACCATGACTCAAATTATATATGAACTATCAAGCTGCATATTGTAGACAGAAGTTAATTGTAAAAGGCATTATGTTGTCCTCATTTTGAATGTGTCAGTAATTTCTGTCTCAGACATAATGGTCTCCTGAAAATATGATGTAAATATACAGAAGTTGCAATTAGTTGTAGTGATGAGAATAGTTCACATAAATAGAGCTTTCACTTGGACAGTAGAAGTTTACCTAAATGGGCATTGATAGGAATTTCTAGATTTCAAAGAAATAGTTCTTACATAGAACATTACAGCACAGTACAGGATCCTTGGCCCACTATGTTATTCTGACCTTTTAACCTACTGTAAGATCAATCTAACCCTTCTGTCATATATAGGCCCCCCACCCCAGTTTTCACCATTGGTATGGAGGCACCCCTGCACAAGATCTGAAAAAGCTGCAGGAAGTTGTAAACTCAGCCAGGTTCACGAAGGACACCTGCCTCCCCACCATCGAGGACACCTTCAAAGAGCAACATCCATCACTAAGGACCTCAATCACCCTGGACATGCCCTCTCCTTATTGTTACCATCAAGGAGGAGGTACAGGAGCCTGAAGATACACACTTAAACTGTTTCAGGAACAGCTTCCTCCCCCCTCCATCAGATTTCTAAATGGACAATGAACCAGTGAACACTATATTTTTCAATTTTTGCTGTCTTTTTTTCACTAGTGTATATCAAAAAAATGAATATAAAATAAATCTTATTGTAATTTATAGCTTTCTATTATTATATATTGCAATGTCCTGCTGCTGCCACAAAACAGCACATTTCTCAGCATATGTCAGTGATACTCAACCTGATTCTGATTTTTCTATCATCCATGTGCCTATCTAAGAGTTTTTCAAATGCCCCTGATCTATATATCTCTACTTTGTAGGGTATTCTGCACACTCACTACTCTCTAGATAAGGAATTTACCTCTGATTTCTCCCTATACTTTCCTCCAATCACCTTACAATTATGTCCCCTTGTATTACCCATTTTCAACTTAGGAAAAAGAACCTGGCTATCTCCTCTATCTATGCCTCTTATCATCTTGTACACCTCTATGAGTCACCTCTCATTCTCCTTCGCTCCAAGGAGAAAAGGCCTAGCTCAATCACCCTGTGGTGTTATCGCACAGGTGTAAAAACTCTGAACTAAACACCAAGTATAAACCGGAATTAATGATGTGCGATCTCAGTAAGATTAACCGTTTCCTGTTCACTCTTCCACATTAACGTATGGTGAAAACTGTTGATAAAACAATACACAATATATACAGTATTTGTTTCCTTCTTGGCATCACATTTATATCATAAATACTTGCAAAAATAAAACTACAACAAACTATATTACATTAAAGTACAACATACAGTCAGAATCTACCTAAGCCATCGACTGGCTTTAAATACACTTCAACACAAACTATCCGCAACTCTTTCAATAATAAAGAACATAAACTTTATCAACTGTCATTACTTTTAACAGAATCAGCGTTAACATTTTTACTTCAATATATCGATTATCTTATGAACTTACGGCGTTGCTTCTATGATGTTTCTAGTGCGTAGAAAGAAAACTTTTCTCGCGCTGATCCTGTACACACAAGCCCCCTCCTTCCCGTTTATCCAAACCGGTATTTTCTCACAGGACACAGCGAAACCGGGTGTGACGTCATCGCATGCCGCGATATATCACAGACAATGAATTTACTTTCAACAACCTTAAACAAATTACTAAAGCGAAAATATAATAAACTAAACGAATGCCTTAAGGGCAACACACACCCTACCCTCCAAAGACATGTCCTCTAGTCCAAGCAACATCCTGGTAAATCTCCATTGCATCCTCCCCCAAGCTCCCACGGACTTTTTTGTCATGAGGCACCAGAAATCAACACAATAATCCAAGTGTGGTCCAACCGGGGTTTGATAGAGTTGCAACATTACCTCACAGCTCTTGAACTCAATCCCACATTGTTGTTACAGCTTGGAGCATTCTGGAGTTCAGAGTTCAGTTCCGGCACTGTTCTGTAAGGAGTGTCTGTAAGTCCTCCCTGTGGAATGCGTGGGTTTTCTTTGGGTCCTCCAGTTTCCTCCCACACTCCAAAGGTTTACTAGGGAGGTTAATTGGCCATTGTAAATTGTCCTGTGATTAGGTTAGGGTTAGGGTTGAACAACAATTTCTTGAACTTCCAGTAATTGCCTTGTCCCCCACCCCTTCACCATTCCTCTTTCCTCTCTTTCACCTTATCTTCTTGCCTGCCAATCACATCTCTCAGGTGCTCCTCCCCCTTTCCTTTCTGCCATGGCTTTCTCTGCTCCCCTAACAGATTCCCCCTTCTCCTGCCCTTTATCTCGTTCACCAATCAACTTCTCAGCTCATTACATCACTCCTCCCCTCCCCTCCAATTCCACCTATCACCTACTACCTTGTGCTTCTTCCTCCCCTACCCCCACCTTCTTACTCTGACTTCCCATCTCTTTCCTCCAGTCCTGATGAAGGGTCTCGGCCCAAAACGTTGACTGGTTACTCTTTATGTTGCCTGGACTACTGAGGTCCTCCAGCATTTTGTGTGTATTACTTTGATTTCCTGTTTCTGCAAATTTGCTCTAGTTCAGAGTTAATTGGGTTTGTTGGGGGGCTGCTTGTATTCTACCTTCAAATTTGACCTGCCAAAGTGAATCACCTCACACTTTTCTGTGCTGAATTCATCTGCCTAGCTCGGAATCCTCTCACTGTCCTGTTTCAACCTACAACAGCTCACCACAGTATTCGCAACTCCACCAACCTTCATGTCATCTGCATACTTACTTACCTACCCCTCCACTTTTCATTTAAGAGCAGGGCTCCTAGAACAAATCCCTGTGAACATCTCCTGGTCACCAACCTCCAAGCAGGATACTGTCAATCTGCTACCGCCCTTTGCTTTCTTTGGGCAAGCCAATTTTGCACCTACACAGGCAAGGTTCCCTGCATCCCATGACCTTCTGAATGAACCTTATCAAACATCTTACTAAAATCTACATACACCACAGCCACTACTCTACCTCCATCAGCATGCTTTGTTGCATCCTCAAGAACTCAATCAGGCTCCTGAGACACGGCCTGCTCCTCACAAAGCCATGTTCAAATCAGAATATGCTTCTCCAAATAAGTGTAAATCCTGTTTCTAAGAATCCTCTCCAATAGCTTGCCCACCGTTGGAGACTCACTGGTCTACTATTCCCTGGATTATTTCTACTTTCTTTCTTGAACAAAGGATTAACATTAACTACCCTCCATTCATCTGGTACTACTCCTGTGGCCAGATAGATGCAAAGATCTTTGCAAGAGGCACAGCAATCTCTTCCCCCACTTTCTGTAATAAACTAGGGTATCTATTATTTCAGAAGTTGTAACACATCTTCTTTCTTCTCATTAACATGCTCAAGCATGTCTGTCAGTTTTCCCCTGTCCTCACAATTGTCAAGGTCCTTCTAACTGGTGTATACTGAAGCAAAGCATTCATTAAGAGCCTTCCCTACCTCCTCTGACTCTGGCCACACGTTTCATCTACTATCCATGATCAGTCCTACCCTCACTGTGCTATCCTCCTTTTCTCCACATACATGTAGAACACATTGGTGATTTCCTTAATCCTACTTGCCAAGGCCTTTTCAAGCCACCTGCTGGCTCTCCTAAGTCCACTCCAACTCTTTCCTGGCTGTCTTGGAACTCTCTAGAGTCCTATCTGATCATTACTTCCTAAACCTTAAGTAAGCTTCTTCTTCTTCATGACTAGATGTTCCACGTCTGTTATCAACCATGGTTCCATCACCCTACCATCCTTTTCTGCCTCAATGGGACAAACCAATTCAAGAACCCCCCCCCCCCCCCAGCAAGTGCTTCCTAAATAACCTCCACATTTTCATTGTGTATTTCCCTGAGTACATCTGTTCCCATTTTATGCTCCCCAGTTCCAGCCTAATAGTACATAATCCCCCCCTCCTGCAGTTAAATGCTTTCACATACAGTCAGCTCTGATCCCTCCCCAAAGCTATAGTAAAGGTCAGGAAGTTCTGGTCACTGTTCCAAAATGCTCTCTCACTAAGGGATCTGACACCTCACCTAGTTCATTGCCTAGTATCAAATCCATTATAGCCTTTCAGTCAGTCAATCAGTCAGTCTACATATTGAATCAGGAATCCTTCCTGTACACACTAACACTAATTATGCCCTGTCCAAATCTTTGGCACTGAAGAAATGGCAATCAATATTAGAGAAGTTGAAGTTCACCATGACAACAAACTTTTATTTTTGCACCTTCCAAAATCTGCCTCCAGATCTGTTTCATAGTGTCTCTGTTGCTATTGGGGAACTATAGAATACTCCAATCAGAGTGATTGCTCCCTTGCTGTTCTGACTTCTACCCACACTAATGCAGAGAACAATCCCTCCACAATTCTTGGCTTTCTGCATCTGCGATATTATCCCTGATTAGAAATGCCACTCCCTCACCTCTGTTATATCCCTCCCTGTCACCTTTGAAACACTTAAACCCCAGAACATCCATCAGCCAATCATGCCCTTGTGACAGCCAAGTCTCTGTTATGGCCACAACATCCTAGTTCCATGTAATGACCCATGCTCTAAGTTTATCACCCTTCTTCCTGATACTTCTTGCATTAAAATAGACACTTCAACTGATCCATGGACTGCAGTTTTCCCCTAACAACTGTCTACCCTTCCTCATAAGTCCTCTACACATTGTATTTACCTGTACATCAAGAGCTCCACCTTCACACCTATTACCCTGGTTCCCATCCTTCCTGTTAAATTTTTTTAAGCCCTCTTCAACACATCTAACAAATCTGCATGCAAAGATATTGGTCCCCCTCAAATTCAGGTGTAATGCATCCTTTTGTACAGGTCATACCTTCCCCAGTCGAGATCCCATTGATCCAGAAATTTGAAACCCTGCCTCCTGCGCCAGTTCCTGAGCCACGCATTCAGCTGCCAAATCATCCTATTCCTACCCTCACTGGTACATGGCACAGGCAGCAGTCCAGAGACTGCACATTAACTCAGATCATTTGAGAACTGCTGAACATGGTGACAGCCAATTTACTCGTGAAGTGTACAAAATAAGTAGCTTTTTTCAGCAGCAATTTGATTTAGCTTTAAATACAACCACTTATACTGAAACCATGGCATATATAAAAAAAACAGATGACTGGAAACATGGTGTATGACAGCAAAAGAGAGCTTCCAGTGCTATTGGAACTTTGAAAAAGTGTTGCCTGGTGATATTGAAGAGAAATGTCCTTTGACAGGATTCTATTTCAGCTCATGTGGAGTGTACACATTTCACAATTATACTGATGTCACCCAACTCCTTCTCACCATCACCCCAGTTCACCACCCCTGCAAACTGATTTGTCATATTACCTGCTGAGCATCTAGGATCAATGAACAGAAATATCCTGCAATTAGATATGATAATAGACTGAAGACAATGTATTTAACTGGCTATTGTACAACTGAGAAAGAAAGAGCCTTGATCTGGTATTTGTCAGGAATTTAATAATAGAAGTTTTAGGGATGGGAACAAGTAGATAGCTGACATTGTATCCAGAAGTTAGAGTCCTACACCACCTTTTGTCAAATTATGTTGAGTGACAAGTAATTCTTTGGGGAGTTGGGAGGGCACCAGTTGTGATTCATATTGGAAGAAAAACAATGAGAGAGAAATTGGACAATAAATCCAGTTTCAAAAGCATGAGGACATGGGGGGAAATTAAGGAAAGGAAATAAATATAGCCCATACAAACATGTGATTAGATGACTTTGCAAGAGGACGTGTGCTTATTAGCCTGTTGATGTTCTTAAAACATTTGTCCTTTATTAGGAGTAAAATTGGGTAATAAGAATGTCTTACTCCAAATACAGTGACCTACTGAGACTTCACTAAGAATATTGTGTACTGTTTTCATGTCAAAGTCAAAGTAGAGTTTACTATCAAAGTATGTATATGTTACCATATTCTACCTTGAGATTCATTTTCATGCAGGCATTTATAGGAAAATAAAAGATATAGAGTGGTATTTGAGTAATGGAGTAAATATATTGCTTGATTAAGCACTCTTATTTGTTTGAATAATTCATTATGGGTTATATACAAAAATACATGAATTGCATATGTCATGAAGCTACCATGTGATATGTAAACATTTCACTTAAAGTACACAATTAAGACTCACATCGCTTGGGCTCACATCTTTTTCTAAAAATTAATTTTATATTTTGGAATTAGCAAAATAACAGTGGTGATGAGGTAATTTTAAGAATGAACCTGGGACAACTACCTACCCCTTGAAGCATAAGAGACATTTGAGGTTTTTTTTAAAAAGTGCAATGCAGCATGCGCAGAGACAGTCGAGTTTTTTTTTAAGGCAGAAAATGGAGGAATTGTTGGGTTCATTAATAGTGAGTACTGGGAGATAATAACCATAAATAAAAAGAGCAAAGAATGTTGGCTACATCAGAAAGCACAGTGTGTTCGATTCCTCAAAAGATAACTGGCTCATGTATACTGAGATAATTGAATGGTATTTGAAACCAAATGAAATAGCCAATGAGAAATGAGAATGAGTTTTGCTGAGTGAATTGGGTTTAAAGGCATACAATCTGCTTCAAAGTTTAACTGCTCCAATCAAACCAGCTGAAATGAGCTTTACTGATATTGTGAAAGTAATGCAGGAACATTTAGAAACAAAACCATTGTTAATTGCTAAAAGCGTTAGGTGTCATAAACAGAATCAAAAGGAAAGGACGTCCATTTCAGTGTATGTGGCCGAATTGAAGAAGTTGTCTGAACATTGTTAATTCAACGATGAGCTCAATGATGCACTGAGAGATTACTTAGTTTGTGGAATCTTACAAGAGAGCACTCAAAAATAGCTCATAATTGAATGAGATCTCACATACAAAACAGCAGTTAAAAAAGCTGCATCAATTGAAAGAGTATACAGAAACACAATTGAGTTGCAGTCAGGATTGAAGGTGAGTGTGGACATAATTGTAATGTCTAAACATACACTAGCCTGGCAGAGGGTCTCCATAACAGAGGGTCACATACACCAGTCCAATGCAGAGTTAAAGATGAAACTTGCAGAAAATGCAACAAAGTATGACACATGCAAATAGCATGTTAGGTTGATAAAACTAAATGGTCTATATAAAAAAGAGCAAAAGTTAAATAGTCAAGTTGTAGATTCAATAATAGCATAAGTTTACATGCTGTAGATGAAAAATTTGATAGTGATGAGAGTGACACAGGATTAGGTAGCCTTGCAACTTACAATTTGAAAAATATCAAAGAGGCAAGCAATCTGGCTTACACCAGAAGTGACTGGCAAATTAATTAAAATAGAATTGTACTCTGGCTCATCTGTTTCAGACATTCCACAAACTTAGTTTAAATGGCTTTTCAAAGATACCAAAATAAAGCCTGCAGATATCCAACTTACACTGGAGAAACGATAACTCCTGTGGGAACGCATTTGTAACAGTGAAATACACCAACCGCCAAGACACATTGAGCTTGTACACGGAGGGCCAGCAGTGTGGGGGTCATTGTGCCACACTTCTGACAATGAAATCAACTGAAAGAAAATCACAGTGAAATCTTGCCGGACAAATCTGTTGGACTTCTTTGAGGAAATAACAGGCAGGCAGGATGAAAAAGAGTCAGTGGATGTTGTTTAGTTGGATTTTCAGAAGACCTTTGACAAGGCGCTGTCCATGAGGCTGCTTAACAAGATAAGAACCCTTGGTATTACAGGAAAGATACTATCATGGATAGAAGATTGGCTACTTTGGAATAAATAGGGGGTATCCTGATTGTCTGCCATTGACAAGTGCTGTTCCACAAGGGTCAGTTTTGGACTGCTTCTTTTTATGTTATACCTCAACAACTTAGGTGACTGAATTGATGGCTTTGTGGCCAAGTTTGCAGATAATACAAAGGTAGGTAGCGTTGAAGAAGTAGGGAGTCTTCATAGGGACTTGGACAGATTACAGAATGGGCAAGGAAGTGGTGGATGGAATATAATGTAGGGAATTGTATAGACATGTACATTGGTAGAAATAGTAAAGAAATAAGCTATGAAATAAGAAATAAGAAATAAATGGAGAGAAAATTCAAAAATCAGATGTGCAAGCAGAGTTAGCAGTCCTTGTGCAGGCTCCCTAAAGGTTAACTTGCAGGTTGAGTCTGTGGTAAGGAAGTTAAAGGCAATGTGAGCATTCATTTTGAGAAGACTAGAATATAAAAGTAAGGATGAAATGCTGAGGCTTTCTAAGGCACTGATGAGGTTTCAGTTAGATTATTGTGAGCAGTTTTGGGCCCTTTATCTTAAACAAGATGTGCTGAAATTGGAGAGGGCCCTGTGGAACATTGCTAGAGTGATTCCAGGATTGAAAGGTTTGTCATACGAAGAATGTTTGATGACTCTGGGCCTGTACTCACTAGAATTCAGAAGAATGAGGTGTGACCTCTTTGAATATTGGAAGGCCTCAATAAAGAGGATCTGGATAGGATGTTTCCTATGGTGGGAGAGTCTAAGACCAGAGGACACAGCCTCAGAATAGAGGGATGTCCATTTGGAACAGAGATGAGGAATTGCTTTAGTCAGAAGGTGGTAAATCTGTGGAATTCGTTGCCACAGATGGCTGTGGAGGCCAAGTCATTGAGTATATTTAAAGCGGGGATTGATAAGTTCTTGATTAGTTAGGGCATCAAAGGTTATGGGGAGAAGCCAGTCGAATGGGGTTGAGAGAGATAATAAATCAGCCATGATGGAATAATAGAATGGACTCATTGAGTTGCATAACCTCATTGAGTTGCATTGAGTTGCATAATTCTGAGTCTTACGATCATATTGCCTTTTGGCAACAGATGGGAAGGGCCTCTTCCAAGCTCAGCATCTCATTCAAATGGAAGAGAGGATACTGGTAACATCAGGGCACAGGCCCACTCTTAATGGAGTTGTGAAGCTCTGCACTAGGAAAGGAATAAGAAAAATTGTCATTAGAAATAGGATGAACTGCCCTTTGGAGAATGGAGGTGTTTGCTCTTGACTTCTTGCTGATAGACTCTCCTTTGGCATTGTCTGAGAAGTTGCCCTTGTCCTTGGAAACACCTTTGCCTTTTATGGTTTTGCTGTAGAACAATTGCAACTAACCCTAAGCACCTTTGCAATTAACAACCAAAGCTAATAACACTCAACCGGCCCCTGAGATGATCTGAGGTCAGCTTCATAAGGTTCCCAAACAAAACTGCAGGTGATTGATTATCCTTAAAACACCATGGCTTCAGGGAAGTAGCTTCTGAGACCTGTGTTCCAGTGTGTGGTCCACATGGTATTAATTGTATTTCTGTGATACAGCTTCAGAGCAAGACTCCAACTGAGTGTTTCATGAAGCTTGAAGTCACCCATGCACGAACAACAGATGCACAGAAGTGCCAAACAAAGTTAGAGGTGAAACAAAGTATTCACTATTTGTCCACATTCATTGTCAGAAATTGAATGTGCTCCAGAAATAATTTACAAAGCATGTAAAAGCAAAGCTTAAGCCTCTCAAGGGATTCCTCAGGAGTTATAACCACTGGGTTATTATTGGAGCCCCATGCAAATAAATGTGTAGATCGGAAATAACTGGTGGAACACTGTGAAAAGGAGGGATTCTATACCATACAACACTGGCATCAGTACTGGGATAATAAATTACTTTTCTGGTGGGTCACGCTCCATCTAAACCTACAGAAATAATAAACATGACAATTACAAGGACTTTAAACTCATAAACTGGAATGTTATGGTACATGGATAGAAAAAACGTAGTGGAAATATTCACTGGAAAGAAATTGTCCATTGGGGATTCACAGTATAATGGAAACCTAAACAATGTAAATCAGGAGATAGAAAAAAATCAATAATGAATTTAAGATTATCATACAATGACATGTTCGAATGATAGTAAATTGTTGTTTTGGTTCCCGAAAGTTGTTACAGCTGAGGATGCTAATGGTGATAAGCTGCCACTACCTACTAAATGTTCCCAATGGCTTGCTCTTCAAATAGCCTCCGGGTACCAAGTCCAGCTTCTGGCTTTCCTGTTTGGTTTGACTACTAAGCCCAGCAGAACAGTTTCTACGGACAGAAGAAGGGGAAAAGATGGGTTACTGGTGCTTTAAAACCAGTCGCTAAGGCAGATGTGGGTTGCCAGCCATGGTTGGCAGCTCATCCAGGAGAGGGAAAACTCTGATCTCAAACCTTCGTTGCCTTGTAGCTATACCCACTCATGGGGAAGGCTTTGAGAGTCAATTCTGAGGAAAAAAATCCATAGTTGGAGTCCCTAAGGCAGTCCTACATTCAGTTCAACACCGACTGGCAATTCCTGCAATGCTGCTAGTGCTGAATTATATCGGTCTCTGCTGATCTTTTGTGCTCATCAGATGAATAGAGAGAGAGAGCTTGCTACATGGGCAACATCTTGCTCTCCATATTGTACTACCCAAGTGTGTGTCTAGGCAGCTAGGACACACATCCATGATCTGAGCAACGGAGGCCTACTACTAATTGTTTTTTGGCACAGTGCATTCTTTTCTGCATTGCACAAAGTAATTTAATTTTGACCCAAATCACTGAATGCACTTGGGTCCTTTGTGGTCTGGTAACAGAGCCCAGAAGTTCCTTCCATACGTTCTATGCATTTGATTTGAAGGCCCCAGGACATATGCAATGACACGAGCTGAGTGTCAATGCATGTTTTGATATTAGTTGCCCTAAGTTAATTTGTGCTTCTGAGGCTTGGAAAATAGCGTTGACCTCTTGCCCTGGGGCAACGGTTAGTAAATGGTTTGTGTCTGCACTCCTTCAAAGCATCAGCCTTAGTTGATTCGTAGCTAGTGAGTCCGTCAGATAGGTTACCTTTGAGAACTTTTCATTATAGTCACTTACAACCTCTTTCAATTTCACTGAGCCTCTTCAATAATGTCTCCAACCTCAAAAAATCAATCCCGGCATAATCAAATGACCAACCCTAATGCACTAATTCTTAAATTACAATCCCACCCTACACATCTTCTGCCATACTCATCAAAACCTTGACCTTTGGTGGTCCCAAACCTCAGTGGTGATTGTGTGGTTGAGGAAAAAACAATTTCTCTGGTTGGTAAACCTAGAACTAAAAGAGACAAAAAATCTAAAACCAAGTGGTGTGACCTATACTACACAGGATTGTCTAAGTTTCCAACTCTCTTCCACAAACTGCAAATATTATTTGCTCATGATAAAGCTGAGAGAAAGATTTCTATTTGTTGAAGGTATAAAGAATTTTTTTGGGGGGGGGGTGCGCAAGTCAATTGTATGAAATTGGAATATCTCAAAGTAATTGGAGTCATGCCCTGCTAAATAAACTACATTTTTTCTTCAGCTCTATATCTGCGCAAAAGTTATATTGCTTTGCTACCAATTTGTTTCTTCTCATGTCTGAGGCTCAACCTGCCTATTCATAACCATACCATCTTACTTCACGGGGAGCTGAGCTTCAGACATCACATTTTCTCTATACCAAGGCTCCAGCTTTCATACCAACTGACTCCTGCTGAAACACCAACCCATGCCTTTGCTAATTCTAGATCTGACCATTCAAGTACACCCATACTCAGTCTCAATGATCATGAACCCAGCCTTAACTCTATTTCTATCACCCTTACTTATTGTCAGATTTGGCTTGCCGGTTCCCCTGAGCTCACTAGCCCCTATTGGCACTGACAGCTTCTTTTCCTTCTGTTGATGCCATCGGTGGGCTCATATCCCCATTCTCTGTAACCTTTTCTGGCTCTGCATTCTGGCCACTTACACATTCTCAAGTTCTTTCAGCAGGAACTTGGGCATCAAGTCAAAGGTGTGGAATTCTCGCCATTCACTCTCAGCAACCTTTACCCCGTCTCCTTTTAAGTTGCTCATTAAAATCTCTCTCTTTGCCCAAGTTTTTGAATTTTAGGCCACCTGCCCTAATATTTCTTTGTTACTGCTGTTTGTCTGAAAACACTTCTGTGAAGTGCCTTCAGCTGTTTTACTATACGAAAGGTGCAAAAGACATAGAACTTGTTTCTGTTTTCAAGCACCAGCAGGGAGCGACTGCCGAGGGTCAAAAAGGTCATTCACCTTCTTCACTGTGTACTGATGCTGACAAATGAGACTCATTTAAAACCACTTTTGCTGCTGATGCCACCAGATGTCCTGTAGGTTACCATCTGGGGCTTTGCTGTCTAAATGGTAGAAATTCTCCCTTGCAAGATGGATCTACTTAAAAATATCACTTTGGTGGAATTATTATTCACTTGCAGGCTCTTCAGATTCAACATTAACATGACTAAAGCTCAGCTCAAGAGTGAGTAAATTGCATTCTGATTTTTTTTTACTGTTTTGTCATCGTTGCTTTTCTACATCGCTGGAAAGCAATTTCCAAGGGATGTCTTACAAAAAAACCAGCAGCAGGATCACATGGTTATTCTTCATGCATCTCCATTTGCTTAGCCATTGATCCTGAGTAGTACTCCAGATGCTAGATGCTGGGAGTCTGACACTTACTCCTACACACTGCCTCTTACTCTGAAAGAAACCCTCATCTATTGCTTGGCTTTCCAACTGTACCGCTACATTGTCCTACCTTGGCATGTAGCAGGTTAGTTGTTAACCTACTGGTTGGCAACTCCAGGCATTAGGTTGGCCAGTAAAGGAAGATGGGTGAGGTAAACCAAGGGAACAGCGAAGGGTGAATTGCCAAGGTGACGCAAACTGCCTGGTACTGGGCCAGAATGGGTTTGAAAATAAATTATTTTTAATTATTGAGAGATACAGTGTGGAGCAGGCCCTTCCAGCCCTTCAATACACATCACCTAGCAACCCCTAACAACCTCAATTTAAACCTAACCTAATCACAGGACAACCTAATCACAATGACACCCAGTACCCAGTACATCTTTGGATTGTGGAAGGAAACCGGAGGACCACGGGCTGTATGTTTATCTAGTGGTATCCTTGGCTCAACTATTAATCTCAAATTCTCACTTCATCTCACCTACCATACCCATCACATGGCTTCTCCTATCCCTTTCCAGATTATACTCTTTCCCCTCTCCACACCTCTTTATTCTGGCTACCTCCCCCCTACCTTTCCAGTCCTAGTGAAGGGTCTCGGCTTGAAACATCGACTCTTTATTCCCCTCCATAGATGCTGCCTGACCTGATGAGATCTTGCAACATTTTGTGTGTGTTAATATTCACGATCAACTTTTTCTACACCTATGTGTCATATCATATATCAAAATATATAATACTTAAATAGATTAGCCATAATCGCTAGATTGGTTCCGATATGTTGTATCAGAAGTTATATGGCATCCAGCAGAGCTCTCCGTTGCAGCTTATAAAGATGGATGTGCCATGTAAAATATATTCTGAAACCACCAAGCAAATCCCAATGTGATTATATACAAATAGCTAAGTTTTTTTTATTTGCGATTTATTTTGCCAGGATTTTGTCATCTGATGTTTTACATTATAATTACGAACTGAGATTTTTTTTAACTATATGCTAAGTTATTCCTCAACTAATTATACATCAAGTATTTTATACATACAGAATAATCCTTCCCTTGGAAATAAAACAGAATTTCCCTATCACTCAAGCTTGCAGTTAAGCCATTCACAATTCTATATTCAGAATTATTCAAATGTTTGGTGAAAATGTGAAGTTGAAAACCACTGATGTTCAGTCCATTACAGATGGCCTACCCAAGGCAAGATTTGTCAGAATATATTCTCCCCAAGGGAGCGAAGCACAACACTTTGAGAGCAATTAGACCTTTTTTATGAATTAGCCTTGGTGTTTTCCTGCTTGATGCCTTAAGACACTGAAGAGGCAGATGCAGGTCATTCTGGTGGTAAATGGGGGGAGTTCCCATAAAGCATGGAAAAGGTTCACAATAAGACTGAGGGCATAAAAGATAAGGACTTAGTTATCCCTCATCCTCTTCTATAGATGCCTTGAGGGATCTCAAGTAGTAATTCGGCAATTGGTGATCTGTTCCAAAGGTACACAAGTAGCATACGGTCAGCACAAAACTTTACAGTACAGGCGACCTGGGTTCAATTCCCGTATCTGCCTATAAGGAGTTTTTACGTTCTCTCCATGACCGCGTGGATTTCCCCTGGGTGCTCCACTTTCCACCCATGGTTCAAAAGTGTACTGGTGATGATAAATTGTCCTGTGATTAGGCTAGGATTAAATCGGGGGACAGTTGGGCGGCAAACCGTTGGAAGGGTCTATTCTGTGCTGTATCTTAATAAATAGATAAGTACAGCACTCCTGAAAAATTGGTAACATGTATTTCAAAATACGTTCCATTCAATGAAATAATAAGAATATTTAAAAGCTCTTGATCTAGAGAATCTCCATTGAAGTATCGCATATAATTTGCCAAATAAAATACCATCATATAATGAAGCATATGAGGAATGAATTTAGCTTGTATTTCAACATCAAACTTGTTTCTCTCTTAAATCAGTAAACCAATTTACAAATTATTCTAAAGCTTGCATCACATTCATCAGCTTAATGAATAGCAATCGCTAACAACTAGCACCAAACTATATCATGTAGCAGGTTAAACTCAGCAAGTTCTAATTCAAGCAAGTGTTCTGGTGTGTAGGCAAAGGCTGATTGGAATCTGCATTCCTGTCTGATCTCAGAAGGCCTGAAGTCAAGCCGCCTGACATTCAGGCAGGAGCAAGGGAGGCTGAGAGATGCCAGCTACAAAGATAATATTTCAGTACTTCACATGAAAGCAAATTCATATACAATGAGTTCATCTGGGGTTTTGATGGCATGTGGTTAGATGGTCATTAGTAATAACTTTCTCAAATCCCGCCAGTCTGATGGAGCAGGCAGCTATCACAGGAGTGGTATTTCATAAAATATGGAGGGTTTTAAGCAAATTTGTACTGCAATAAGTCAGCCAAGAAAATGAGTACCATGTTATGAAATCAGTTCATTTTGTCAGATGCTTTAGGATATTTATGCAGAGTATAATGATAAAATATGTAGATTTGCATAAGAAATACATGATTAATTGCTGAGAATTCAAAGATAAAAATAAATTAATTTACTTTTTGTACACTTTAGGTTAATATTATAAATGCATGGTAGATTCAAGGAGCTTGCCTTGAACCGTTGCCTCAGTTCAAAATTGCCCAAGTTGCTCCATGAATCATTAAATTCTGCAAAGTTACAGGGAAGAGGCATCATATTTGACCAAATAGTGTACATCACTGCTTTTTTTTACATAAAAGTATTATCAATCACCTCTCCTACATATTTTACAAATCCCATAATATTTAAGTTATTCATCTTATTTGAACTAAAGTAGAGGCTAAACTTCTTAATGGTGTGTGGCAAAAAATCTACATTCTAATCACCCTTTGTGAAAATTTCTCTTTCATTTTTTGTAGTCATCTTCATATTTTCCCTTTCTAGTTTGGCGAAATTGATCTAATGCTAATAAAACTGAAAAAGTTGAGGACACTCAGCAGGTCAGGCAAAATTCATGGAGAGAGAACAAGAATTAACATTTCAGGTGTTCCAGTTGTGATGAAAAGGTCTTATGCTGAATATTACAATTTGGAAAGTTGGTCAAATAATACCAAATATTTTAGGAATAACAACACAAAATTCAATTTTATGCAGAATGAATCACATGAGGGATAATTGGTAGGTGATGTTGTGCAATTTCATGCATGATCCACCTTCGTATGGTCAGTCACTTCAGGCATGCTCATCTGTAGTCACACCTGTACGCAATGTGTTTTGACAGCAACACAGTGTGAAGCTTTGAACTCCAATTTATTTTCTTTCAGGAACCACTTCAATAATCTACAGTGGGTGGTGTTTCCAGCACTTAACAGCTGAAGGATTCATATCATACACATCTCAGCAGTGACAATGCTGGCAGTATGTCATTAATGGCGGAACTGTTATAGACCTGGCTGGACAGGATGACTGAAGATTTTAGGTGGATGGTATAGATACATCCATCAGCAAAGACCTGACTCTCACAGGATCTTCAGAAACACCAAGTGCTATTTGGATTTATCTGGATCTTATCTGGAAATAATAAGTAACTTCTGGTCAAGATGGTGCGAGCGTTCAATGCTCCTTTGGTCGACATCTTCCAGATAGCCCACAAAAATGTCTGTTTTGCTTCTCCTACATCTGCTTTTCCTCTTAAATGTGTTTCTGGGTCTATTAGAGCCTGTGATTTATAGCTTGGATATTGATGGAGCAATCCAGCACTTTGCTTTTTCCGAGAACATTCCAGGAAGCGAGTGCATACTTGGACAGACTCGACGCGAAGAAACTTGGAGATGGAACGCAAACCACTGTTCAATCCATTTTGCTGATTAAAGCATGCATTAATTGCTGATTAAATGTCGAGGAAGATTGAGACATTGAAGCAAATGTGGAAGGTAAGCAAAGGTTCAGTGCTGACTTTCTGCCTTGTCTGTGAGCGCCCTATTGCTGTGTAGCTTGCTGTGGCTGGTGGGTAGGTTCTGCTTCATGTGGTGTCCCTCTCTTTCGATGAATGTCAATGATGTCTGGGGATGGTATCATGGTCCTGCATTTATGGATTGATCAGTCTTTTGCGTTTAGGGACTGTGGGGTTTTTCAGACATATGATTTTTATATTCTGTGTTTTTCACCCATTCCTTTCTATCTTGTTGTGTGAGGGAAGGAGCTTGGGAATTTATGTTCTTGTTGTGTTCTGTAAGTTTTTTTGTGTGGAAGAGGGGTTCTTTGTGGGCTTCTGTTCTTGTGTTTTGTGTAGGGGGAGTGG
The DNA here is from genome assembly GCF_030144855.1 of Hypanus sabinus. Taxonomy (NCBI): domain Eukaryota; kingdom Metazoa; phylum Chordata; class Chondrichthyes; order Myliobatiformes; family Dasyatidae; genus Hypanus; species Hypanus sabinus. Next base: position 60,787,257 of record NC_082719.1, on the reverse strand, counting down.
GGTTTGGGTTTCATGATTGGGATGCTATTCTTTTTGTTCTGGAGTGGGTTTGATGTTTCTTTCTGCACAACTTTTATGTTTACAGTATTTGTTTCATGGCTACCTGGAGAAGACAGATCTCAGTGTTGGATCAGGGTAATAAGTGAACCCTTGACCCCTTGATTTCTCCAATAAAGAATAATGAAATCAAATTTACGATGGTATTATCATGAGGTGTGTGAGAATCTGCAGAAAGGCTTATATGAGGGGTGATTGATAAGTTTGTGGCCTAAGATAGAAGGAGTCAATTTTAGAAAACCTAGCACATTTATTTTTCAACACAGCCCCTCATAGTTCAGCATACCCCCATCAGAGGAAACATTCTCTCCACATCCACCCTATCTAGTCCTTTCAACATTTGATAGGTTTCAATGAGATCTTCATGCATTCTTCTAAATTCCAGTGGGTACAGGCCCAAAGTTGTCAAATGCTCTTCATATGTTAAGCGCATTCTTCCTGGAATCACCTTCATGAACCTCCTCTGAACTCTCTCCAGTGACAACACATCCTTTCTGTGTTATGGCATCCGAAACTATTGACAATACTCCAAATGCAGCCTGACTAGTGTCTTATAAAGCCTCAGCATTATCTTCTTGTTTTTATATTCTATTCCCCTTGAAATAAATGCCAATATTGCATTTGGCTTCTTTGCCACAGACTTAATCTGTAAATTAATGCTCTGGGAGTCTTGCACAAGGACTCCTAAGTCTCTCTGCACCTCTGAACCTTCTCCCCATTCAGATAATAGTCCACACTATTGTTCCTTTTATCAAAATTCATTATCTTACATTTCAAGCACCGAATTCCATGGGCCTCTTTTTCGCTCATTTTTCCAATTTGTCTAAGTCCTGCTGCAATCACATTGCTTCCTCAGCACTACCTACCCCTCCACCTATCTTCATATCATCTGCAAACTTTGCCACAAAGCCAATAATTCCATTATCCAAACCATTGACAAACAATGTGAAAAGTAGCAGTCCCAAAACTGACCACTGAAGGACACCACTAGTCACTGGCAGCCAACCAGAAAAGGCCCCCTTTATTCCCACACTCTGCCTCCTGCCTGTAAACCATTCCTCAGTCCAAGCCAGTATCTTTCCTGTAACACCATAGGATTTTATCAAACACCTTCTGAAAATCCAAGTAACTGGCATCCACTGCCTCTCCTTTGTCCACCCTGCTTGTTACTTCTTCAAAGAACTCTAATAGATTTGTCAGGAAAAATTTCCCTTCACAGAAACCACGCTGACCTTGATTTATTTTATCATTAGTCTCCAGGTACCCCAAAACCTCATCCTTAATAATAGACTCTAACACTTTCCTAACCACTAAGATTAGGCTAACTAGCTTATAACTTGCCTTCCTTCCTTCTTGAAAAGTGGAGTGACATTTGCAAAATTCTAGTCCTCCATGGCCATGGCAGAATCCAGAGATCATGAACAACGCTCTGTTACCTCTTCAGCAACCTCTCTCAGGACTTTGGGCTGTAGTCCATCTGGTCCAGGTGACTTATCCACCTTAACACCTTTGAGTTTGCCTAGCACTTTTTCCTTTGTAATACCAATGACACTCACTCCTGTTCCCTGACACTCACAACCTCTGGCACACTGCTAGAGTCTTCCACAGTGAAGACTGAAGCAAAGTACCCATTAAGTTCATGTTATCTATCTTATCTAGCCATATTTTCCCATATTTGTTTCATATCCTTCTCAATATTTCCTATTTATGCACCTATCCAACTGCCTTTTAAATACTATTATTATTGTGATGTGAGTTTTGATCTGAATATTGTGCAGCAATGTGACAAGAACTGTGCTAAACTGAATGTGGTTCTGAATGTGCATTTCATGTTCCATTTTAAAACCTGTTCTGGGTGTCAACCACCCTCACATTGTTTCACATAGGTAGTGGAAAAATATTGATATTTGCATTAAATACAATAATATGAGCTCTCGAAAAATAGGTGCAATCCAATTTCCAGTTTGATGACATAATCATATGGATTCACAGACTATGCATTCCCAGCCTTTTCTGTTTTTATTTCAGATTGTTTATGTTCTTCTTCACCTTTATACAATCTATTGCTATGTATATTTATTAAAACTTTAATCAAATTGTTACGAATGCGCCACATCTCTGCTGGGACGAAGGGTACAACGTAGCCCCCTCCTTTTTGAGAATCGCAAGATCACTATTAAGTCAGTTCAGGAGACCCAGGAAATGAGAGAAAGACGTGCAGAATCCACAAAGAGTTTGGAAAGTGTCCAGGCCTCCAAAAGGCGGGACCATTGATACTGGCTATTGTCTCTTGGAGACGAAATTGTGTATTGAATCCTGTACGATGCATCGAAGCCCCCAGGCAATGAACCGGGTGGGGGGGGGGGGGGGTGGTTGGTGGAGGGATTGCATCATCCCGACCTGATTGACATCTCAGACCCTGTGAGTCAGGATAAAAGAGGATCTGTGGGTCTAGAACTCCTGCAACAGTGTAATAGCGAAGCTGGTGGAAATAGCCCACGTGCGTCCCTTTCCATTTGCCTTGGAATTGATGGGTCTTGCCACAGAAGAATGGTTTTAGCTAACAACAACGGGGAAATCAGTCCCCCAACGACTCTTGAAGGATTGACATCATAAAAGGAATGGGCATGTTAAACCTCGGTCTTTCTCTTGACTCCAACCAAAGGCTGCAGCCTACAGCTTGAATGAACTAAAGTGACTTTTATATTTCCATCGGACAATACATTATCCCCTAGACAATGAAAGAGCTATTTCTTATTGATTATTATTATACCCGCGCTTTTAGATTTAGTATTTATGACGTATATTATCTGTATGTTTGCATTGATATTATTTTTGTGTATTTTATCAATAAATACTGTTAAAAATAGTACCATCACACTTCAACGGACCTCTCTATTTTTGTAAGTGTTAAGTGACCCAGTTACGGGGTACGTAACAGTTAAGGTTCTCGTCTCGAGATTTGACACCAAATTGGGAGGCCAGTGAATCGGGCTTGTAAGTCCAAACTTGGATCTGGTTACGCGGGTAGCCAGATGGGAAACCAGCAAAGATGGACGTGGATGAATTTATAGAAAACCCGACTCTAGAGGCGCTAGAGGTGGCCACCAAATCGAACTTGATAAATCTGGCAAAAGGGTTAAACCTCGCAGAGGTGAGTTTGTCCATGAAAAAGTGGGAGGTACGAAGGGCAATAACTCAGTATTATATTGGGAAGAATGTGTTTGCAGCTGAGGTATTGGAAAATATCCCTGAAAAGGTACCAGCTAGTGGGACGGCTCAGTTAGAATTGGAGAAATTAAGGTTGGAACATGCAATTAAGTTAAAGCAGCTGAGAAGGAGAAAGAAAGAGCTGAAAGAGAGAGAGAGAGAGAGAGAGAGAGAGAGGGAAAGAGCTGAGAAGGAGAAAGAAAGGGCAGAGAGACAAAGGGAGCATGCGCTCCAGCTAAAGGAGTTAGAGGTGAAATGGGAGCAGGAAAGAGCTGAGAAACAACGAGTGCATGAAATTCAGTTAAAACAGTTGGAAGCAGCTGAGAAAGAGAAAGAGAGGGCCGAGAAGGAGAAGGAGGCAGAGAAACAGAGGAAACATGACTTGGAGATGGAGAAGTTAAGGCAAGGGCGAAGAGATCAAGGGTCAGACCGAGAGGAATGGTTTAATGTTAGTCGGGAGTTGAGGTTAGTACCTCCATTCGAGGAGACGGATGTTGATAGTTATTTCTTGCTTTTTGAAAAGGTGGCAGTGAATCAGAAGTAGCCCAAAGAGCAGTGGGTGGCATTGTTACAAAGTGTGTTAAAAGGGAAGGCACAATGGGCATATACGGCATAGTCCATGGAGGAAGAAGAGGAGGAGAGTTATGACAAAGTAAAGGCGGCCATTCTCCGGAGTTATGTGTTAGTACCTGAAGCGTATAGATAAAAGTTCAGGAATTTAAAGAAAGGGGGGAAATCAGACATATACCGAGTTTGCCTATGAGAAGGGTGTGCTCTTGGACTGTTGGTGTACAGTAGAAATAGTGGACGAGGATTATTGGCATCTCAGGGAGTTAATTCTGATTGAGGAATTTAAAGGTTGTGTTTCAGAGGATATCTGGATGTATTTGAATGAGAAGCCGAATAAGTCCATCTCAGAATTTGCTAGGTTCGCAGATGAATATGCCCTAACCCACAAGACAAAGTTTTCCTCGAATAAAAGTTCCCAGAGAGACCATGGGAACGATTGAGAAAGCCCGCCAGCTGAGGCAGAGGTCCCGCCGGGAGCTAGTGGTAAGATTGAGGGGGAAAGGCCAGACGGCCAGAAATTTCCGGGCTTGACCTGCTTTAATTGTGGAAAGGGGGGACATATTGCATCTAGGTGCTTTGCTCCGAGGAAAGAGACAGGAAAAGGGAAAGCAGCGGTCCCTATCGGATGTGCCATGGTAATCAGTAAATCGACAAGAGATCCCCAGGTAGACAGAGTACGAGAAGGGTCTGAGACTTGTATGTCAAACGGAACCGTGTCTGTGAGGGAGGGAGACACACCAGTTCCAGTACGGATCTGGAGAGACACGGGGGCTGAACTATCAGTGATCAGCAGTAAGGTACTAGATTTTGGTCGCAAGACGGGAATGGTAGCTGTGAAAGGAATAGGAAAAGGGACGGAAATGGTGTCCTTGCATAGGATCATTATGGATTGTGAGCTGGTGTCTGGACCAGTTGAAATAATGGTGCGATCAGAATTTCCGAGAACTGACGCAGACGTCCTTCTTGGTAACGATTTAGCCAGTGGTAAGGTTTGGTCAGCAATGACGCTGACAAGCCGGCCGGTGAGTGTTGCGGCCCCGCCCCTAGATTCCAAGATCTATCCCGCATGCGCGGTCACTCGCAGCATGTCAAGAGAGGCAGCTGAGAAAGGGAGCAGTTTAAATCCAGCCAGTTTCGATTTGGCTGAGACGTTTTTACTGACCCTGTACCAAGAGGGTTTAGAGGGTGGTAAAACGAAGAGTAGTAAAGTGAAAGAGAGTATGGGAGAGGAGGTAGACCTTCCCTTAGCGAGGAGAAAAGTTCTAGAGGCAGAAAATAAAGATGAGAAACAGATAGAGCTGTTAAAAGGTCCAGAGTTGGACATGGATGATCTGTCTGATTTGGCAGAACTGTTTGAAGAAGTTGAAAATTTGAAAGGTGTTCCCGATAATGAACTGAGGGCAGTCCTAGATGAAAAGGGTGCCCTTACCTTGAAGAAATCTGCTGGGTTGGCAGATGAGGTTGTTTCAGCCCGCGGGGTTGAGTTTACTCCGGAAGGGAGTTGCCCAGAGAGTAGCTGGAAGAATCAGGGGAATTTAGAATTTGGACCGGATACGGGTATTGAAAGCCTGGAAGAGACAAATGTCCCGTTTGAGTGTGTCCAAGATGTGGATGCACGTGGTACTGAACCTAGTAGTGGAGCTCAGAAAAAGTCTGAGGTATTTGATTAAGTTGAAAAGGAATGCAGTCCTTGTGGGTCAGATAGACTTGGTTCAGGGAAGAAAGGGTTAACCTTGGTAACAGTGGGAAGTGAAAGTTCCCAGGTGTTTGTGCTCGAAGGTGTGTTAAAAGTTAATGCGGAGATCAAAAGTGGGGAGATGAATATTATTATTGAAGGAAACGGGAAATATGTAGTTCCCAAATTGAATGAAGAAAATTTAAAGGCTGGATTGATATCAACGGCAGCCACCAGGCTACAGAGACAATGGTGTGATACCACAAAGCCTGCGGATCACTTACAGGTTGAGTTGGAAGGTGATGGGGCCCCACTCGCTATTGTTATTCCAGAGTGTGGTGTGAAAAGGCAGAATTTGAAATGCTGTTTGAACAAAGAGTTCGAACTGAAAACTAATAGCCTGAAGGGTCCTGAAGAGAAAACTAGCAACTTGCGTAAAATTAAAGAATTGGGTGGAAATTCAGAAGATGGCCTAAGTTTGGGACACATTGTTGATAAAATAACTCCTATGGAAGGAGCGGACGAAAACCTATTTCGCCAGGGTGCCCAAGCTCCCCACGTAGGAATTAACCGGAAAAGAGGCGAGGGTTAATGGGGACGCCATTTTTAAATAGCAAAAGCCAGTTTTACAGGCTTTCGACAAAGCATGTGAATAATAAAGACAACCCCATGGAAGCCTGCCTGTTAAGTTTGAAAGCAACATCAAGATTAGTATTTGCATGAACTTTTGTAGTGTACACGTAAGCTCAGATCACAACTCTTTAGTTTTTGTTTGCTGAAGGAAAGAAATAAAAATAGGTGGTTATTAAATTGAAGTCTGATGCTACAAGACTTTAGTAAGGTACAAGATGTTAAGATATTAAAGGAAGTGACACTGTAATCGTTAACTGTTTAATTGCTGAATTGAATGTATAACTGTATTACACGGTAGAGAAAAAAACACTTTTGTATTGTGTTAGATTCTAAAATCCTATAAGACTCTGTACTCCTTCATTTTCATTGCTGGTGAAAATGCTTTGAAGAAAGGAGGTGTTACGAATGCGCCACAACTCTGAGGGGCTGAAGGGTGCAACGTAGCCCCCTCCTTTTTGAGAATCGCAAGATCACTATTAAGTCAGTTCAGGAGACCCAGAAAATGAGAGAAAGACATGCAGAATCCACAAAGAGTTTGGAAAGTGTCCTGGCCTCTGAAAGGCAGGACCATTGATACTGGCTATTGTCTCTTGGAGACAGAATTGTGTATTGAATCCTGTACGATGCATCGAAGCCCCCAGGCAATGAACTGGAGGGGGTGGGGGTTGGTGGAGGGATTGCATCATCCCAACCTGATTGAAATCTGAGACCCTGGGAGTCAGGATAAAAGAGGGTCTGTGGGAACAGCCCCTCAGACGCACCAGAAGAAACGCTAGAACTCCTGTAACAGCATAATAGCGAAGCCGGTGGAAACAGCCCACGTGCGTCCCTTTTCATTTGCCTTGGAATTGATGGGTCTTGCCACGGAAGAACGGTTTTAGCTAACAACAACGGGGAAATCAGTCCCCCAACGACTCTTGAAGGATTGACATCATAAAAGGAATGGGCAAATTAAATCTCCGTCTTTCTCTTGACTCCAACCAAAGGCTGCAGCCTACAGCTTGAATGAACTAAAGTGACTTTTATATTTCCATCGGACAATACATTAACCCCCTAGACAGCGATAGAGCTATTTCTTATTGATTATTATTATACCTGCGCTTTTAGATTTAGTATTGACGACGTATATTATCTGTATGTTTGCATTGATATTATTTTTGTGTATTTTATCAATAAATACTGTTAAAAATAGTACCATCACACTTCAACGGACCTCTCTATCTTTGCTGGTAAGTGACCCAGTTACGGGGTACGTAACAAAATTAACTTCTCATCATCTTAGCTCTGCTGTAAAATAAATATTCTGATGGAGCTTTTTCAACGATCAGATAGGTGAGGATTGAGCCAAATCTGAATATTCCCAGCAAGCTGGATGTTGAAGTGAAGAATGGTGTGGTCAAGAAGGATGAGAATGGATAATGCATTATCAGGCACTGGAGAAGTTATTGTTTCGAGTGGCAAGGGAAGGAATATAATTTGAGTCTGATAATGTCTTTAATGGATCTCCTACTCATTCTTCTACTTGAAGTTTATTTGCCCTGAGAGATTTAAATCTACAAGACAAATAGGGTGCTGAGTTGTTAAAATTTTTTGGAGCATTCACTGAGTGAATGATGTGGATAATACAGTAGAAGTACAATTTCAAAGCTCCAGTGAAAACATCTAATTGAGTCAGAGATTGAAACTTTATTCTTATTTTGGGTCATTCCTATCTGATCCGGAAAAGATTAATGCTGACTTTTGGTGCCTGAAGTGGATATCTGTTCCATTTTCCAACAGTAATATTGTATGTTCTATGTAAAGGACTGTCACAACAACAAATGAACACAAAGAATGTCTAGGGATCTGAAGAAAACAAAATATTTTTTGCTGAAGTAATTGGTGTAGAACAGGAATGTTACTTCATACTAGATCTTCTTCAACTTGATTTTCTTTTACATTAGAAATGTTGTGTCAGATGATTTCCACCAAGAGGACCATAACCTTGTGTTAGGGGTTGGAGGCTTGCATGCCTTAATGACTCAGAGAGCTATGTTGGCTGGAGCCATGGCTTTATGCTTTGCTTCTTGGTAGAGTCACCCATGCCAAGCAAGTCAAAGAGCACAGACCAAGCTAAGAGTGGTCCTCCAGTCCTCCAGGTTCAGAGATTCAGCTCAGGGCTACAGGTCTAACAACCCTGACTAGTCAAATAAAGTTGTTATGGAAACAGAAATGAAGAATCCTTCTATATCTGTGTGTGTCCATACATAGTCAAGGACAGACAGAGATGGAGGACCTTCATGGCTGGCCCTAAATGCAGTGGCGTGACAGACAATAACTACCGAGATGATTTGTGCTGACCATCCAAACAAAAGTAACAAGCACTGGGATAATTACAGAAAAAGTACAGACATACGTGACTGTAAACGTATACAAAATGGTAGAAGGTCATTTTCACATCATAGTTTTGTTTGCCCTATGCTAGAAGAATCCAAAACAAAGCCCACAGTGAGCATCTTCCATTGTGATGCCCTTTGTGTTAGCAATGTTCAGAGCTGGTTGATGTAATTGAAATCCAGATGTTGGAACAGTCATAAAAAGTAAGGTTCCCCTATTAGAACATTAACCTGTATGAAATGCAGAAAGAATGCTCAAGTCATCTAATGCTGTTGTCAACACATTATTTACAATTTCTTCTCTCATAGACTCTAATGTATTTATTTTCCAAAGGGACATGTATAGCCACAGGGAAATCTCTAAGGAGAATACATTCTAATTTGTTTTCCCACTCTGAACCTTGAAAGCAATCAAGCAACATCTGCAGGTTATCAGCTAGACATTACCATTTAAATTATTCATGGTGAGACTTTTCCAACAGTCAATTCATTTTGTTTTGTTTCCTTTGAATTTCTTCGCCATCATTCCTATGCAAACAGGTGAAAGTAAATTATACAGCAGTAAAATAGATTCAGATGCAATGTTCAAATGAAATATTTATAATTATTTCTGATTTGAGGTTATTTATACAATTGGAACAAGCCTGTCCTCTGTCAGTTGTGATCACTGTTGGTCTGAGAAATATAATTTACACACAGGGAAAGCAGCACAGGGTAAAGGAACAGAAAATCAGGAACTGGAAAAGGAAGAGGAATTTATCCTTTGAAGGATATGGAATTTTGTGAATATTGTTTGACCAGTGAAACTAAATGTTAACAAAGATGCAGTTGTGGGCAAGCAAACACAAGGAAAGTGCAGTGACGTTACCTACTTAGAAGATCAAGGAGGTCCAGCATTGAATGAATATTCTAACAAACTACTACAGATGTGATATTTAAAGTATCCTGAATGGTGCATCATGGTCTGCAGTTCAAATGTGCAGGAAGGTAAGTAGTTGCAGGGAGTTGTGGACTCAGCCCAATACATCACAGGCAAATGTCCCCCACATCACCCATAAAACCCCTACACCCACAATTGGTAGTATCTACATGAGACACTGCCTCAAGAAGGCAACAAAGATTTCAATCATCCAGGCCATGCCATCTCCATACAGCTACCATCAAGTCTGAAGTTCCACACCATAACAGGTTCAAAATAGCTACTTACCTCCAACCATTCAGTTCTCGAATCATCCTGCACATCTTTTTGAATCACAACCCCCAGTATAGCAACACTGTAGCTGCTTTGTCCACTTTGCGATACAAATGGCTTAGTTCTTTTGTTATAATTGTGGTCTTTTGTGTAAACATTGTGTATATGTTATGTTTATATCTGATGTTATGTGATGCTCCCCAAAGTTACATTCACATACATGTGAGCATACTACCAACCAACTTGACTTTGACTTTAATTTTGTGAAATATTGGAAAAACTTAAATTTAAATATGTATTAAATGATACAATCATAGCAGCACATTTGATAATTATTGCACAAGAAAATTTTTCTTTGAAGTTATGACTTACTTGATCCAGCCAGGTTTTGGAATTCATTAAGGATCCCATGTCAAACATTTTTATAAATTATTGTACTTGGGTATTTCTTCTGAAAACACATCAGTTGGTCTTCCAACAGCATGGCTGACATTGGGTCATAAGTTTGATGGGTTTGGCCATATCATCTGGCTGATGTATAACAGCTATAGTTATTTCAAATGTAGTTGATACTATGGAGATATGAATGGGAGCTGCAGGAATTATACCAAAGATGGATATCCTCGCTGAAGAGACTATTTCGGTTCTGTGGAATGATCGAAGATCAGGGGGTTGAGCAGCACCAGTGGGAGAAAAGGGATTATTGACATTTTGGGTTGAAACTCTGCATCAGAACTCCATTGTACTACTACACTGCAAAGTCTCTTCAATGTATGCCTACTGTCCTGTCCTTGATGGGAGTTCTGTGAGACCTTCTCTGGCTGCTCCCTCCTCTGTGGTTTCTGCTGCACTCCAGCTCGTCGAGCACATTCTTACAAAGACTCACTACTACTGGCACATGTCCCTCATCAATACCTGCCAACATGGCTTCCAGCTCTGTTTACAGGCTTCCTAGCTAGGCCTCATACAGAATCTTGGGTACATGCATTCAATTCCCCTTCCTCCCTCTATGTCCTACTTCCCACCATTTGCACTACCCATCAGTATCTGAGCTTATTTGTTTCTCTTCCATAGCTCCAGCCTTATTTCTCAAATTGTGCCACAATCCACAATTCCATTGTTCTCCACTGGATACATTCTTTCAACTAGCAACTCCATGTTTCTGACCTCCATGAAGGTTCGAAAAAAAAAACTCACTCCCAGGTTGTTGATGATCCATCTTGGACTTCCTTGCTCTTCCACCCAACTTCAGGCTCCTGAATATCTGTCGGCAGCACCTCACTTTTGCACACAACACCAAGCTCCCAACACTCCACTGGGTCTCTTCTTTCCCTCCCCCACCTCTGTTCTTTACCATGGCCCCTATCTTCTGAACTTGTATCCCACCACAGTTTCCTGCAGTACTCCTTTCTCCTTTCCTCCTTCCACTGAGATCACTCCCTCCTCTCACCTCATCCTATTCCCCTTTACTCACCTCTCCCAAGTTCCCCTTCCCATTACTCCTTTTCTGTCATCTGACCCCATTCAATGCCCCAGGTCTAACCCTTGTTGTGGCTTCACTCCTCTCCCATCACCCTTGTACTCCTGAGCCAACACCTCAACTAGTTTTGCAACTGCCATGACTTGGATCTAATTCTTCTGTTGTCTCCACCGCTATACCAAGTTCTAAGGTAAGGATTCCTCACTCTTCCCACAGATGACTTCTTCTCACATCTCCAACACACCCTTTCCTATTGGACACCACCTTCAGAGCTTTTACCCTCTCTTGACCTTTTAATCTCCAACTGCTGCCATGACATCAAATTCTCCACAACATCATTGTGTTCATTTCTGGTCACCTCACTACAGGAAGGATGTGGAAGCTATGGAGAGGGTGCAGAGGAGATTTACCAGGATGTTGCCTGGTTTGGAGAACAAGTCAAATGAAGCAAGGTTAGCAGAGCTGGTTCTTTTCTCTTTGGAGCGTAAAAGAATGAGAGGGGATTTGATAGAGGTCTACAAGATTATGAGAGGCATAGATAGGGTGGATAGTCAGTACCTGTTTCCCAGGGCACCAACAGCAAACACCAGAGGGCATCTGTACAAAATTAAGGGAGGGAAGTTTAGGGGAGACATCGGGGTAAGTTTTTTACACAGAGGGTTGTGAGTGCCTGGAATGACTTGCCAGGGATGGTGGTGGAGGCTAAAAACATTAGGGGTATTTATGAGCCTCTTGGACAGGCACATGGATGAAAGAAAAATGGAAGGTTATGGGGTAGTGTGGGTTTAGCACTTTTTTTTAAGGATTATATGGGTCGGCACAACTTGGAGGGTTGAAGGGCCTGTACTGTGCTGTAGTGTTCTGTGGTTCTATCTCAGACTTGTCTGCATTAAGTTCCATCTGCCATTTTTCTAGCTGGTCCAAAACCCATTGCAAGCCATGATACCCACTATATGCCCAATCTTGGTGTCATCCACAAATTTGCTGACACAGTTAACCACATTATTATCCACATTGTTGATATAAATGACGAACAACAATGAACCCAGCACCAATCCCTGTGGCACTCCAGAAGGCACAGGCCTCCAGCTGGAGAGGCAACCATCTACCACCACTCTCGGGCTTCTCCCATAAAGCCAATGTCCAACTCAATTTACTACCTCATCTTGAATTCCAAGAGACTGAACTTTCTTCACCAAACTCCCATGTAGGACCTTGTCAAGGACCTTGCAGACAACATCCACTGACTTGCCGTCATCAACTTTCCTGGTAACATGCTTTCTTATCTGAACAGGACCTCAATATATCGTGAAAACCAAGTTTCCCTAAACCTGTTATCCTTGCCTTTCATTCTGTCAGGCAACCATAGGCATTGTACTCTGAAAAATTGACTTTTGAAGACCTCCCACTTACCAAGTGCACCTTTGCCAGAAGACAGCCTGTCCCAATCCACACTTGCCGGATCCTTCCGATACTCTCTAAGTTGGCTTTCCTCCAATTTAGAATCTCAACCCCAGGACCAGGCCTGTAATTTTTTATGATGACCTTGAAGCAAGTAGCATTATCATCACTAGATGCAAAGTGTTCCCTTACACAAACTTCTGTCACCTGCCTTGTCTTATTTCTCAATAGGAGATCAAGAACTGCACACTCTCTCATCAGGACTTCTATATACTGATTAAAGAAATTTTCCTGAAGACATTTAAGAAACTCTGACTCTTCTTGTCCTTTTACAGTATGGGCATCCTAGTCAATATGTAGAAAAATAAAATCATCTACTGTCACCACCTCGTGATTCTTGCAGTATGCAATTTCTCAACAAATTTGTTTCTCTAAATCCTGCAAATGGTTGGTCGTCTATAATATAGCCCTATTAATCTGGTCATACCTTTCTTATTCCTCAATTCCACCCATAAGGTCTCACTAGGCAAGTTCTCGAGTCGGTCCTGACTGAGCAGTTTCCCTGACTAGTAATGCCTTCCTTTCTCCTTTACTCCCTCCTGCTCTATCACATCTAAAACAATGGCACCCCAGAAAACTGAGCTGCCTCCTGCAACCATATCTTAATAATGGCTACAATATCATAATTCCATGAACTAATCCATGCTCTGAGCTCATCTGCCTTTTCTTCAATACTTCATGCATTGAAATATTTTGCAGCTCAGAACATTATACCAACATACTCACTCTTTTGATTCTTGACTTTGTGTTTTTAACAACACCTGTCTCCACAACCACTATCTGTTCTGGCACCCTGGTTCTCATACCCATGCAACTCTAATTTAACTCTCTACTGTCCGTCTCCCCCCCCCCCACCCCACTCCATAGCAACTCTTCCACTAGGGTTTTAGCCCCCTCTAGTTTAGTTGTAAACAATCTCTTCTGCACAGGTTCTACCTTCCCTGGAAGAGAGACCAATTATTCAAAAATCTGAAGTGCTCCCTCTTACACCAAATCCTTAGCTATATGTTAAACTGTATGACCTTCCTATTTCTGGCCTCACTAGTATGTGGTAAGAGTAGCAAACCTGAGATCACAACCCTGGACATCTTGCCCTTTAACTTAGCACCTAACTCCCTGAATTCACTTTGCAGAACCTCTTCACTCTTCCAATCTATGTCATTGCTACCTACAACTTGGACCACAACTTCCAGCTGCTCACACTCCCATTTAATAATGCTAAGGACTCAAACTGTGATGTCCTCGACCCTGACACTCATGAGGCAACATACCATCTGGGAATCTCATTGTCATCCACAGAACCTCCTATCTGTTTCCCTCACCAAAACTCATCTCTTCTCTCCCCTTCACTTCTGAGCCACAAAGCCAGAGACCAGACCAGTGTAACTTTCCTCTGCTAAGTTATCCCCCCCCCCCCCCAACAGTATCCATAGTGGTATGTCTGTTGTTGAGGGAGATGACAACAGGGGTGCTCTGCAATGGCTGCTTATTCCCTTTCATAATTCTGACTGTCACCCAGTTTCCTGTTCTGCACCTTGGATGTAACTACCTCTATATATTCTGTCTTTCAATCCCTCAGCCTCTCAAATGATCCAGAGTTCATCCTATTCCAGCTCAAACTCCTGAACCTGGAGTATTAGAAGCTGCAGATGGATGCATTTCTTACAGATGAAGTCAGCAAGGATACTGGAAGTCTCCCTGCCTTCTCGCATTCTGCAAAAGGAGTGTTCAACTATCCTGCTTTCTCTCACTCAAGGCTTGAAGAGCTAAACCCTTAAATTCCCATTCTAACATTGTCCTCCCGAACAAAGACCACTCTGCTTGCCCATACCTCATTTTTATCTGCCTTTTCTAATGAATCACAATCTCTGATTGGCCACTGTTCAAATGCCAAAACTCCCACAAAGCGTTGCTTTTTAATGCACACTCTCTAAAATGTGTGGGTCACCTCTTTTCTCACTCCCAACCTCTGATGGCCATGATTCAAATGCTGAAAACATCTTCCAGAAGATGGTACTGGTGAGAAGGGCTCCTTTCAATTCCAGAACCTTTCTCAAACAACAAGGAAAAGGGCTTCAGGTGCATAGGAATTCCAGTACTCACACTTTCCACTTTGACATGCTGATATTTCATTGGTCATTTATTGTCAATGAGACCAAATCTGGAACTCCCTTCCCAACACAATGACAGGAATTCATCAAGAAAACAGGTCATCAGAAACTTCTTAAGGGCAGTTAGGGATGGGCAAAAAGTCACTGCCTAAATCCTATTAATAAAAATAATTTTGCTAGTATTCTAGATTGTGCTCACCAGTTCAATTTGTTCTGTTTGAGAGCTCAGGGTGAGCCTTTTCATTCCTGAACTAAGGAGATGTCCTCCTGCTTCAAAAAAAGGGGCTTCCCTTCCTCCACTATCAATGCTGCCCTCAACTGCATCTCTCTATTTCATACACGTCTGCCCTCAACCCATCCTCCCACCACCCCACCAGGGATAGGGTTCCTCTTGTCCTCACCTACCACCCCACTTGCCTCTGCATCCAGCACATAATTTTCTGCCACTACCTCCATCCCGGCACCAATCACATCTTTCCCTTACTCCCACTTTGCAGAGGGATCGCTCCCTACTTGACTGCCTTGTCCATTTGTCCCTCTACATAGATCTTCCTCCTGGCACATATCCTTGCAAGCAGAACAAGTGCTACAGCTGTCCCTACACTCCCTCCCTCATGACCAATCAGGGCCCCAAACAGTCCTTCCAGATGAGGCGACACTTCATTTGTGAGTCTTTCTGGGGTCATCTACTATATCCGGTGCTCTTTGTGTGGCCTCCTGTATATCAGTGAGGACCGACATAGATTGAGAGACCACTTCACCAAGCACCTACACTCAGTCCACCAGAAGAAGCGGGATGTCCCAGTGTCCACCCATTTTAATTCTACTTCCCATTCCCATTCTGACATGTCAGTCCATGGTCTTCTCAACTGTCGTGATGAGGCCAGACACCTTATATTATGTCTGGGTATCCTTCAACCTGATGGCATGAACAATGTTCTCCAACTTACAGTAATCCGTCTCCCCCCCACCTTCACCATTCCCCTTTCCCATCTCCCTCACTCACCTTACCTCCTCACCTGCCCATCATCTCCCTCCAGTGTTCCTTCCTCTTTTCTTTTTTCCATGGCATTCTGTCCTCTCCTATCAGACTCCCCCTTCTTCAACCCTGTATCTCTTTCACCAATCCACTTCCCAGTTCTTTACTTCATCCCTCCCCCCACTTCCTGGTTTCACCTATCACCTTGCGTTTCTTCCTCTCCTCCCCAACCTTCTTACTCTGACTCCATCTTTTTTTTCTCTAGTCCCTATACGTCAACTGTACTAATTTCTATAGATGCTGCCTGGCCTGCTGAGTTCTAACAGCATTGTGTGTGTGTGTTTGTGTGTTTGTGTTGCTTGCATCGTTATTTGTAGATTTCCTTCTTCCATTGCAACAAGACTAAAGTGGTAACAAACAAGGCTTCTGCTTGTAAGTGGTCAGGGTATATTTTTCCCTCCTACCATAAAGAGGTGCCCAGTCTCCATTTGCAAGTTGTCTCAAAACCATATAAAATCTCCACATAGAATTCATGGACAAAGTTCATCCTTGACAAAGTTCACTCACACATCAATATAATATAGTACCTTACTGAAACCATGAACACTGAAGTTATCTTAAAGAAACCTAATTCCCTCAACTATCATCACTGAATGATGAAATGGTGGCTAACAGCTCCCTTTTGTGATTTAGTATGAATCAGCAGGGCCTTTGTTTTGGATTACAGCATTGGTACTTTTTTCATAAGCTTCTTAAAATGTCTTAAAATCTATAGCTGTAGACTATGAGGCAATAGGTAAAATTAATTTCTTCAGAATCTTCCATGTAAGCAGATGGTTTCTTTATAGCAATTAATCCAGCCATCATTTTAGAGTTATTGCCGGCCTGGTTTCCATTGCTATGAGAGACTTTTGTCTATAGCATTAGGTTTGGGACATGGCAATTTGTAGATGTCAATGTGTAACTCAAAATTTTAGTTACTAGCTAAACCAGGACACTTTCAAGTGACTTAGCAAAATGTGTGTCACACACTGCTGAGACACTAATCAATAAGAGGTCACTAAGAATGTCATTAAACTGAATATAGTTGTTGATTACCCAAGATGCAAAGGGATGAAGGTTGTATGACAGACATCCTAAATATCCTATGTACTTTGGTTAGCTATATATTTCTAGAGCTACTAGAAAGTCATATTGCTAGAGCCCATTCTCTTGAACTTCACCTTAAATCTCTTTAAATTAATTGAGAGATACCCTGTACCCCTGAAAAACATGGATATTCATGTCATTAACCTTAAGGAGTGAAAGCACAGCACCAGGTACTGAAATACAAGAATTGACTTCTGATGAAGGGTTTCGGCCCGAAACGTCGTCACTATCTCCTCCCGTAGATACTGTCTGGTTTGCTGAGTTCTGCCAGCATTTTGTGTTTTTAATTGACTTCTTGTTCCCTTTTAAATACATCCCAAGAAAGGAACATATTATAACCTCTATTGACAAAGGGAAGGCTATGAGAAGATTCTAAAAGGTTTTAAAGCTATGAAACATTTTAGTACAGTAAATATAGAAAATAAATATTTCCAGTGGTTAATCAGTAAGTGGTGGGGGGAGGAAAAGAAGAGGGAGTTGTGGAGGGAGAGGAAAGGTCGTAAAAATGGTGTTTAGGTTTGTTAGTGTGAGAGATCTTTGACATAGGAAGAGATGGACAAGAGAGTATTTCCTGTGCTGAGATTGGCTGTGTGGAACTGTACCCATCAGGAATGTATTCAGTTTTCTATCGAACTCATATCCTGGGAACTTGGTGATAGTCTGCTGAACAAGTCATTTAAAGAAAATTTGACTTCTATCCAAAGAATTTTTTTTCAAATATTGTATATCTGAAACAAAAACAGAAAATGCTGGAATAAGACAGCAGGCTAGGTAGCATCAGAACATAAAACTATCTTCATTGCCACAATGTTGTTATAACTGAGAAAGATAACCAACTCATCAGTGGCTAGGGTTTGTGGGAGACCAAGAAAAATGTTGCTGTTTTAAGGTACTTGGGAAGGTTGTTGATAAACCCTGTCTGCACCCTCATCCACCAATAACAGCCGTGTGGTTAACCTGTTGAAGATGTCCATTTCCTTTCATTTATTTTCTCCAACTGTTTTATTCAAGATGCCTGTTCTGGCTATTTATGAGAGCTCTAAGATGTTTCTTTTTACAGACTGACCTCGAAATTAAAAGCTATACTTTCATTTTGCAGTAATTCTTGATGAAACCTCACTGAGGTCATGACCTAAGAGTGAAAGGTGAGAAGTTTAAGGGGAACACGAGGGGAAATCTCTTCACCCAGAGGACTATGAGAGTGAACAATGAGCTGTCAGCACAAGTGGCTGATGTCAATGTTTAAGAGAAGTTTGGATAGGTACATGGATAGTAGGGATATGGAGGTGAGCTCAATGGGAGTAGGCAGTTTAAATGGTTTCAGCATGGACTACATGGGCCAAAGAGGCTGTTTCTGTGCTGTACTTCTCTATGCCTCTATGACTCTAACTGAGATTTCACATCAGGATTTTCAACTTGGATGATTTTTGTCAGGAAAGTTGTGTCAATGGACAAAGAGTGTGAATATTAATTAACTATTTGAATACAGAACAGATCATAAAGAAGCTCCATTATCCAATTTTTTAATTCAGTGATGATCAGATATTGCTACTATCATGTTGGTTGTCTTGGTTAAGGGATATTGGCCAAACTCTGGAGATATCCCTGCCATGTGATTTTTACACATCATTTAAACAGTAGACAAGACCGCTATATAAAAGCTTTGATTTCCCACCACACTATCAGAACTGTCCTGCAAAGCTAGGGTAGCTCATAGGCTCATGTCTCTGGTGGAGATAAGAGCTCATAACTCTCTGGTTCACTACTGCTGATCTCCTGCTTGTATCCTAGACAACACAAGAGCAGAGCAACTATGATAAAACAATGTAAGCAAATTACTCATACAGGTTTTAGTCTGCTTATGGTTATATTGCAGTCATGTCAACAAAATAGCTAAAAACATGAGACTTAAAAATTCATGTTCCTAAAATGACATTATTCAATTTTGTCAGAGACTTGAATTTAATATTAGGGAATGTGTGCATACATGTGTGAGTGCTTATGTGGATATATGCAAGAAAATCAATCAACCTCAAAGAAACAACTGCTGATTCATTCCCTCAGTCTGGCTGTAAGATTGGGGTGGAAACCCAATGAGAGGCTGTACTCTGATGCACCATCAATAACTCTCGGAGACGGGAGGCGAACGATAGGCTTTTATTAGCAGCAAAATGGAGCACGGCATCTCGGAGACTGAGGGGGGAGCAGAGCCTCCGATCGCCTTTATACAGGCGTCTGTGAGAGGAGCCGCAGGAGCAGTCAGCGGGGGGGGGGGGGGGGCATGCCTAGACAGGTATACATAGTTTACCACATACTCCCACAAGAATACAGAAAGTCTTCTAACAATGGGATGTGACCTGTGGTCCTCAAACAGCCTCTACTCCCCAGATTACAGGAGCAGCAATACATGAGTAAGGAAGGAGGGGCTCTGGCCTGGCATTGTCCTCTGATACATTGAACTGTCAGGAGAGAGCATCAACCTTGGCATTCATGCTACTGAGATGGTAGATGAGGTTGAAATAAAACTGGGTGTAGAGCCCAATGGGCATGATGTGAGTCCAAAATGCAGAAGAGGTTCTTCTGATCTGTCCAAACCAAAAATAGATGCTCTACCCCCTCTATCGAGTGTTGCCATTCTTCCAGGATTTCCTTGACAGCCAAAAGGAAATGTTCCCAACATTGTAGATACTCTTGTCTGGAGTCAAGCAAAGAGAAAGAAAGGCACAAGGGTACAGCTGGCTATCCACAGACAAGTGCTGAGTGAGTATAGCTCCAACACCAACATCTGATGCATCCAACTCAACAACAAATGACTGGATGGGTCTGGGTGTTGGAGCACTTTACTTTGGTTCATTTGCACACTGGAAGGGATAAGTATATATCCTAAAAATGACACCTGGTCTTAATAGAACTCACACTTCTCTGGCTTGGCACAAAAGTTATTCTTGAGGAGATGTCTGAGATGTCTGAATGTTGGCAGTGTTCCTGTTGAGAGCAGGAATAGATCAGAACATCATCAAAATACACGAGAACATATTGATTCAACATGTCCCTGAGCACGTCATTGCCTAGGGCCTGAAAAACAGTAGGAGTATTGGCCAGAACAAAGGACATCACAAGGTACTCATAATGGCCAGTGGATATGATGAAAGCTGGCTTCCAATCATCCCCTTCTCTGATACAAAGAAGATTATAGGCAGTGTACAGACTTATCTTGGGAAGTATGATTACTCGAATGCAGAGGCAAGCAGAGAAAGAAGGTATTGTTTCTTCATGGAGATATTGTTGAGGGGCCAAAAATTAATGCAAGGAGGGACTCCATCCCCCCACCAGCTGAGGAGTTTGATGGATGGATAAACATCAAAGCCAATGCCTCCTTGTTGTACTTTTCCATGGGTATTATTTCTCAATGAGAGAGGGAAATGAGCCAGCCCTGAGGAGGACTAGTACTGGGTAAGAAATCAATAGCATAGTCGCATGACCAGTCTTTTTTAATGAAGTAGCCTCCTTTTTAATGAAGCTCTCAAGAAGATCATATTCAGCCAGAATACCAACTAGGTCTGTACCAGTAGTTGACACAGGAGGGGACTCACGGACCAGAGCTTGAGCTGGACCAAAAGAGATAGACAGGCATACCGGTCCCCACTCTTGGCGTGCTCTTAGGGACCAATACATCCATGGGCTA
The DNA here is from genome assembly GCF_030144855.1 of Hypanus sabinus. Lineage (NCBI taxonomy): Eukaryota > Metazoa > Chordata > Chondrichthyes > Myliobatiformes > Dasyatidae > Hypanus > Hypanus sabinus. The sequence continues at coordinate 60,766,680 of NC_082719.1, read as the reverse complement.
TGTTGGGGTAACCAGGGAAGACCGAGCACCAGTGGTAGTTCAAGTGAATCAACCAGATAGCAGATAGAAGCAGAGATATTCCCTATGCTTGACTTCAAGCTCAAGTTGGAGGGGTTCAGTGGAAAGATGGATCTTGCCAATGCCCAGAGGTCAACCACCCAGGGCCTTGACATCGATATTCTCTCACAATCTCTGAGTCAAAAATCCCCACTTTTAAGACAGAGAGATGTCCATGCAATTCCCAGATGCCCCAATATCAATAAATGCCTGAAGTTCATGGGTCTGAAACCCTGATGCCTAGGAAGCTGGGTGTATTGCACAATTACAGGAAGCTGACTGCAGAGAGAACCAAACCATTAGAACTCCCCTCTCTGCTGACAGGTATCCTCTTTTACTGGACACATGGGGCGTGATGCCCGGAAATAGGAAGATTATACAGGTTAACACAAAACTAAGGAATTTGGAGTAGAAGGGAGGGCATCAGATTTTTGGATCATTGGGCCCTTTTCCAGGGAAGGTGGGACCTGTACAGAGGAAATGGTTTGCACCTGAACTGGAAGGAACTAATATCCTAGCATGAAAGTTTACTAGTGCTGCACTCATCTGGGGCTGGGGGGAAGGGAACTTAAACTAGAAATGCAAAGGAATGGGAACCAGAGTCCTAGCACAGAAAATGGAGAGGTTATGGAGACAGATGTTGTTAAGACCTCAGGCAAAGTCTGGAATCAAAAGGTTAAGCATGGTTTACCTAATGTCCTGAGCTGTGTCTATTTCAATGCAAGAAGTATTATAGGAAAGGCAGGTGAGTTCAGGGCACAGAACAGTTTATTGGATCTATGATATTGTAACCATTAGTGAGAATTGGCTGCAGGAGGGCAACTAATGAGAAAGTGTGTAATACTTGATCTGCTATTAGGGAATGAGACAGAGCAGGAGAACACTTTGTGTGGGGAAACATTTGGCAGCTAGTGATCACAAATGCAACTTGTTTCAAATTAAATACGCAAAACATAGGTCTGGTCCACGGGATGAGATTGTAAATTGGAATAAGGGCAATTTTGATGGTTTCAGGAAGAATCTGGCAAGTGTGGATTAGGAGGGGCTGGTTTCTGGCAAAGGTCTACATGGTAAGTGGAAGGCCTTTAAAAGTGAATTTTTGAGAGTACAGTGTTTATATGTGCCTGTCAGAATAAAAGGTAAAGATAATGGGTGTAGGGAACATTGATTTTCAAGAGAAAATAAGGCAAGGTTAAGCAAAAGAAGGAGGTCCATTGCAGGTATAGACAGGTAGGACAAATATGGTGCCAATAGACTATAAGAAATGTAAGAGAAAACTTAAGAAAGAATGCAGGAGGGCTGCAAGAAGCCATGAGGTTGCCTTAGCAGACAAAGTGAAGGAGAGTCCTAAGGGTTTCTACAGGTATGTTACGAGCAAAAGGATTGCAAGGGACAAAATTGGTCCTTTGGAAGATCAGAATGGTAATCCATGCATGGAACCAGAAGAGATGGGGGAGATTTTAAATGGATTTTTTTGCATTTGTATTTACGCAGCAGATGGACACGGAGTCTATAGAGGTGAGATCATTGATCCTATATGGATTACAGAGGAGGAAGTGGTGTTTGCTGTCCTGAGCCAAATTACAGTGGATAAATCCACAGGGCCTCGGACTCTGTGGAAGGCAAGAGCAGAAAATGCTGAGGCCCTTGCAGAAATATTTAAATCATCCTTCGCCACAGGTATGATGTCGTAGGATTGGAGGAAAGCCCATGGTGTTCCATTGTTTAAAAAAAATCTAAGAATAAGCCAGAAAACTATAACCAGTGACCCTGACATCAGTAGTGGGAAAGTTATTGGAAGGTATTCTAAAGCACAGGATGTATGAGTATTTGGATAGACAGGGACTGATTTGGGATGGTCAGCATGGTTTTGTTCATAGGTTGTGTCTAACCAATTTTATAGAGTTTTTCAAGGAAGTTACCAGGAAAATCAATGAAGACAAGGCAATGGATGCTGTCCTCATGGACTTTAGCAAGGCATTTGACAAGGTCCTACATAGTAGGTTGGTCAAAGAGGTTCAGTCGCTTAGCATTCAAGATGAGTTGGATTAAACATTGGCTTAGTGGGAGAAGTCAGAGAGTGGTAGTAGATGGTTGCCTCTCTGACTGGAGGCCTGTGACTCGTGGAGTGCTGCAGGGATCACTACTGTGTCTGTTATCTATATAAATTATCCGACAATAATGTGGTTAAATGGATCAGCAAGTATGCATTTTACATCAAGATTGGATATGTAGTGGACAGTGAGGAAGACTATCATGGCTTGCAATGGCATCTGGATCAGCTGGAGAAATGGTAGTTGAAATTTAATGCAGACAACTGGGAGATGTCACACTTCAGTAGGACCAACCAGTGTAGGTCTCACACAGTGAACAGTAGGGCACTGAGGAGTGCTGTAGAACAAAAGGGATCTGGGAATACAGGTCCAAAATTCATTGAAAGTGGTATCATAGGTAGATAGGGTCATGAAGAAAGCTTTTGGCACATGGGCCTTTATAAATCAAAGTACTGAGTACAGGAGATAAGATGTCATGTTGAAACTGTGTAAGACATTAGTGAGCCCTAGTTTGGAGTACTAGGTGCAGCTTTGATCTCCTACCTGCAGGAAAGATGCAAGTAAGGTTGAAAGAGTACAGAGAAAATTTACAACAATGTCACTGGGTCTGGAGAACCTTAGTTATGGGGTAAGATTGTCTAAGTTAGTGCTTTATTGCTTGGATGTAGATTGAATGAATTGAACTGACTTAATTTCTTACATCTTTCACAAAGGTGAGGAGTAAAAATCTTTATATTATGTCTATAAAGATTTGCAAAGTATAAATTGTAGTAATTTATAATAAATAGTATGTCCAGTAAGATATACAACAGATCAGTCATTATAGCCTAGAAATACAACTGTGTCAGCGTGAACTAATGTATGATGGCCTGATGGAAGAAGCTGTCCCGGAGCTTGCTGGTCCTGACTTTTATGCTGTGGTCCCGTTTCCCAGATGGTAGCAGCTGGAACAGTTTGTGGTTGGGGTTACCTGAGTCCCCAATGATCCTTCTGGCCCTTTTTACACACCTATCTCTGTAAATGTCCTGAATCATGGGAAGTTCACATTTACAGATGTGCTGGGCTGGCCACACCACTCTCTGCAGAGTCCTGCAATTGAGGTAAGTGCAGTTCCCATACCAGGTAGTGATGCAGCCAGTCAGGATGCTCTCATTTGTGCTCCTGTAGAAAGTCCTTAGGATCTGGGGACTCATGCTGAACCGTCTGAGGTGAAAGAGGCACAATTGTGCTTTTTTCACCACACAGCCAGTATGTGCAGACCACGTGATATCCTTGGTGATATGTATACCAAGGAACTTAAGACTATTCACCCTCTCAACCCCAGATCCACTGATGTCAATAGGGGTTAGCCTGTCTCCATTCCTCCTGTAGTCCACAGCCAGCTCCTTGTTTTTATGACATTGAGGGAAAGGTTGTTTTCTTGACACCACTGTGTCGGGGTGATGACTTCTTCTATGTAGCTGCCTTGTTATTATTTGAGATAAGGCCAATCAATATAGTATTGTCAGCAAATTGAATTAGCAGATTGGAGCTGTGGGTGGCAACACAATCATGGGTACACAGAGATTAAAGGAGGGGGCTTAGGACACAGTCCTGGGGGGTTTGTGTGTTGAGGGTCAGAGGGGCAGAGGTGGGGGAACCCACTCTTACCACCTGTCGGCAACCTGACTGGAAGTCCAGGATCCAGCTGCATAGGCAGGGTGAAGGTCGAAGCCTGGATGGAACTATGGTGTTGAACGCTGAACTGTGGCCCAAGACCAGCATTCTCACATAAGCATCCCTCCTCTCCAGGTGTGTAAGGATGGTGTGTAGGGCTGTGGCTATTGCATCATCTGTTGATTAATTGTGTCAGTAGGCAAATTGTAAGGGGTCCTGTGTGGGTGGTAACATGCAGCAGATGTAGTGCTTGACCAGCCTCTCAAAGCAGTTGCTTATCATTGAGGTGAGTGTGAAAGGACGCCAGTCATTCAGACATGTTGCCTCATTCTTTTTAGGAACAGGGGTGCCATCCTGTCACTCAGCCTTGCAACTATTCACTCACTGGAAACACCCGTGTACTTCAGCCTCAGAGATGACCGAGGTTCAGGTCGCATCGGTGTCTCTCCTCAAGGGCTCAGTGTTAGCAACATTGAACCGAGCGTAAAAAGATTGAGCTCATCGGGGAAAGTGGCAGCAATGCTGGCAGCACCAGGGCAGTTAGCTTTGAAGTCTGTGAGGGTGTGCAGACCTTGCTGTGAACTGTGTGTGTTCTTGGAGGAGGGTCGTGTCTGAATTTTGTCCCCTATATTATTGTTTTGCTACCTTGATGACTTTGTGTAGATTGTAGCTGCATTTCCTGAGTTCCTGGTGGCTGCTGGTGGCAAAAGCTCTGTCTCATGCGGTGAGTGCAGTGCACATGGAACTGTTAATCCTGGGTTTCCGGTTTCGATAGATCCTGACCGAATTTGTGAACAACGACCAGAAGAAGCTCATGACCCCTTCCGTAAACTCAGAGACGTCCTCATCACAAAAGGCATTCCAGTTGATGTCATCAAAGCAGTCCTGTAGCATGGTGACTGATTGGGTGGACCAACATAGGACGGTTTTAACTATGACCGCCTTTAGTTCCAACTTTTGCCTGTACACGGGCAGAATCAGGATGGAGGAGTAGTCAGACTTCTCAAGTGCTGGACGGAAGAGCGCTTTCTAAGCATTGCAGAAGAGAGAGTAGCAGTGGTTGAGTATGGTGTCTCCCCATGTGCTCACCTGGATGTGTTGACAAACCTTCATAGACACTTTCGATAACAATCTTTGAATAAAGTCTCTGGCAAGAATGTACACATCCTTTGGGTGTACAGTCTCCAGGGTGCTGATGGCCTCGTACAGTTATATGAGAGCCAGGTCAGTATCAGCCTGCGGCAGAATAACAGCTGTAAACTCGCTAGACAGCCAGAAAGGTCCACACAGCAACACAAGCTACTCCAGATCCGGGGAACAGAAGGATTTGAGGACATGCACATTCCGGGGGTCGCACCATGAAGCATATGCTACCTCCTTTACTCTTCCCAGAGAGGTTTTTAAGACCTAACCAGCTGAAATAGGGAGAACCCAATGGGCTTGAATGCGTGATCCAGTATCTCCTCTGTCAACCAGGTCTCTACGAAGCACAAAATGTTACACTCCTTTGTTTCCCACTGGTAGGAAATTCTGGCACTCAGTTTGCACAGCCTATTGTTCAGCGGCTGAACATTAGCCAGGAGTTTGCTGGGGAGCAGCAGCTGATTAACATGCCTTCTCAACCTAACCTGGGTGCCAACCCTTCTTGCTTGCCTCCAGCACCGCTTCCGAGGTAGCGACAGAGTAGTAAATGCATTGTGTAAGCAGGATTTCCCAGTGTAGAAAAGGTGGCATGTTGTGGGAAAAAGCCCTCTTCCCAATTTTCAGAAGAGTCAGTCGATCATATCTGATGTTACTCTTAGCTCCTTGAAGAAGAAATGCGAAGGAAAGTGTAGAAATTAACAGTACACTGTAAAGTTGGTATGGAGCTCGCAACATGGCTGCCATACACAGCGCCATCTTGGGATTTCAAGAAGAGGTATACAAAATTATGCAGTGTATAGATCGGGTAAGTGAAAGGATGCTTTTCTCAATGAAGTTGGGTGCATTGACAACTAGTGGTCAGGGATTAAAGGGGAAATGTGAAAAGTTTAAGAGGAAAATTATGGGAAACCTTCACTCAGAGGGTCAGGAGTGTGTGGAACGAGCTGCCAGAGCAAGTGGGGCATGGCAGCTTGATTTCAATGTTTAAGAGAAGGTTTAATAGGTATATGGATGGTAGAGGTCTGGAGAGCTATGGTCATGGGGCAGGTCAATGGGTGTAGGCAGTTTAAATGGCTCAGCATAGAAGGACATATTTCCGTGCTGTACTTTTCTATAACTCTATGACTCTAAATGTCATGGATTACCACAATAGAAACTGTTCTCCTGTGCTTCCCTCATACATCCTGAGATAGGTGCATGCACCCCATTTTCATAGGCTCCTCGATGGGCTGAGTGCTAAGTAATGTCAGGTGTTGATCCAAAGAGTAGTGAATTCAAGACATTCTTTCCCTGTTCCACTCAGTCGCCTGGTCATCCAGACTGTCCTGCTCCTCACGGAGAGCGATCGCCCACCAGACCGCTGTGTTCCATCCATGCTAGAAGGTAATGATCAGGGATCCCTCATCTCCACTGAAAGCATGTGGAATTTTACTGCTTAAGTCCCTCACTTCCCTTCTACCACAGATCCAGGAGTCAGTTGGCAGCCTGACCCTGTCAACAACTCTTCTTAATTCAGCAATAAACTGTCAAAGTGACTTGGCTGCAATGAAACCTATAAATTGCTCCTCTAGCGTGTTAAACAGGCTGAGTGGTGGTCCATCCGGGAGGCATAACATGTATGCCAGTTTACGTGCATCATCATCAAACTAACCCGCTGGGTTTGGAAAGTCAGCGCATACTGGGTAATGAAATGATTGCAGGCATCAGGCTCACAAGAGAGTCTGCCCAATGGAGAAATACTCTGTTCTGGTACAGACATCGGAGTTGTTTCCGGTCTGGACATGGGAGTCAATTTATTAGTGGCTGAGGTTGCTGCGGTGACAGAGTAGGAGGATCTGTAAAGTGCTGGGAGTGGGACTGACATGGTCAAATTTTACTGAATTATGCTTGTGAGAATGCTGATGGCCATCAGCTGTAAGTTCATGGACTGTGGCTGTGAAAGCAGAAATTTCTACCAATTTACTCTGCTTGTCTGTGGTGAGCAGCTGAACAGCTGCTGCGAAGGATAACACCTCTTCCTCCAGCTAAGTCTGGCTTGTCGAAATGAGGTTATCTGTTGCATTGCTTCAATCACTTCTCCCAACACAAAATCAACTGCCTTTAACTTCGCCAATGAATCTCAGGGATAAGGTCAGCTGTTCTGTCCCTGCCGGATCCATCTTCATGCTCAAGACTTGCAGTCAGAACACTCGGATATGTCCAAAGTGTAGAGAGAAAGGCATTGTAGTGGGTCAACAGTTCACTGAATTTAATGAGAACTTTTGCAGAATTAAATGGAAAAGAAAAATAATAATGATGCTAGGCCAACAGGGCCGTTAACTAAAGCTTTCAAATGGAAAGTTAATGTTAACACTATAGCTAAAAGCAGTAACTAATACTAATTGAACACTACTCCTTGACAGAATCAGTTGAAATGCAGCAGTCTTCCATCTCAGACAAGGATAAAGGTAAAGTAGGGAATGTAAACATTGCTGTCCTTTTGGTCAAGTCTCAACAAGACTAGAACAAACAGGGAGTGAAGTATCACCATAACGGAACACTGATTAGCTGGAGTGTACATACTCACAAGGTCGATTGTCGAATCTGTCACACAGCCCGCCTGCTCAGGTGCATAGACCCTGGAGCAGAGTCCATGGTTGTGATAATGTTATATCTCAGAGAAACGAAGATATTTGTTCTGGACCTTCTGTGGATCTTATTAAGTCTTTTGACCTTCGACATTGTGATCACAATCTATCAATCAAGTCCAGCAAATGATTGTAAACACACAAGATTCTGCAAATGCTGGAAATCTTAGGCAACACCCCCAAATTGCTGGAGGAACTCATCAAGTCAGGCAGCCTCTGTGGAGGGGAATAAGCAATTAACATTCCAGACTGAGAAGTCAGGGATTTTCTCCATAGCTTTCAAGTCCTGATGAAGGGTCTCAGCCCACAATGTTAACTGTTTATTCCACTCCATAGATGCTGCCTGATTTGCAGAGTTCCTCCACCATTTTGTGTATGTTGCAGTAAATGACTGTGTATGCAGTATGTAAACCACTGAAGTTTCAGTGCTTGAATAAACCTGTGAACACCCTGTTCCACCAATAGCATATATGTGATTAACTGAAAAAATTGCCAATTTAAATTTAAGAGTGCAAGATGTACTTGGAGAATTGATGCACCAAGTCAGTCGCATTATAATATAGTTGATGAACATTAATATATATGCATATGCGTTCAATACCAGTGAGGGACATTACTTCTGTCTGTTACATGATACATTGCCTCAGCAAATTTGGGCCGTATTACAGTGCAAATCATGTTTAGAATTTCTCCACTCTCTGAATGCAAGTATAGCATGTAGATCCTAGGAACAAGAGTAGACCATACTGTCCTTTCAGCCTGTTCTGAATTCAGTAACACCAGGGCTGATCTAATCTTAGCTGAACTCCGCTTTTCTGCTGGTTCCATCTGATTAGATTACAATAGTACTGAAATCACTACTCAGGTTATTTGAATAACATAAGATATTTAACAGTACCAGTTAACTTCAGAGATTAATAAAACATCAATATATACAGCGGTTCCAGTCTTGCTCATACTGTAATAGAATTTCTCTACTTCATTTTATTTATATCACATGAGATTTTTCCCAAAGCTGTCCCACACTCCATGGCGGCAACTGAATCGGTTGCTAGATCAGTTTTCTTAGGTTTTTCATATTTTACACATAGTTGAGTTTGCAAGAGAGGAGAAATTGGTTCCCTCACCTTTTTATCAGAGTATAACATAAATAAATAGATGTCACAAGGAGTCAGCTCTACCAAATACATAATCTGACTAAGTAAGACCTCTGTTAATGTAATGCAGATAAAAAAAGGTGCAATCTTATGAGTGGCAATTTTCCCCTCGCAAAAATGATCTATTTATAAGGAACTATCTATAAGGTTTCTTTTTTTGCAAATCTAGAAAACAACTGTTGGGCAATTTAAGCTGACAGTAATTAAGGGTATTTTAGTTTTTTTAAAAAAATTATTCCAATCCATATCTAAGGGTAACAGTAAGAAGGATTTCTCAGAAAGGATCATGAGACAATGCTGAAGGACAAGGTCAAACTACAAACACCCTGCTTCATCAAGCTAAGACAATGCAGTTCAGCTACATCCAGTTGTGGGCAGCTAATTGGAGGAGAAACAACCTCAATCAGTTTAGGATTCAGCATGTAAATACAAAAGATAAGTGAAATACATCATTTCCGAACAGATGCAAAACAAATGATCCATCTCGACTTCCTCTGAGATGGAAGCCAGTCTCCAGACAATTCACTTCACTTCAAATCATATCAAGAGACAGCTGAAATGCTGTGAGGCTTTGGGATCTGATAACATCCTAACTGTACTGCAGAGGACTTGTGCTCCAGAACTAGGTACACTTCCAGCCAAGCTGCTCCAATACAATTACAATGCTGGTGTGTATCTGACAGGTTGAAAAATTGTTCAGGCATGTCTTGTTCACAAAAAGCAAGACAAATAGAAGATGACTAATTACTGCCCAATTAGCTTACCTTCAATCATCAGCAAAGAGTGAGAACCATCGTTGACAATGCTTGCTATCAAGTGACATTTATTCATCAAGAATCTGCACACCAATGCCCAGTTTGGATTTTAACAAGACAATTACCCCCAGATCTAATTGTAGCATTGGTATAAACAAAGACGTAACTTGTGGAAATGAGGTGAAGTGATTGCCCTTGATGCCAAATCAGCAGAGTGTTCAGTGTAGCATCAATAAAACTAAAGTCAACAGTCATTGAAAGGAAAACACTCTATTGATTGGAACTATATCTCACATGAAGGGAAATTACTGTAGCTGTCCAAGGCTAACTATTCCACCCCTACTCCTTCCATACAGCATCAAACTAATCTCTTGGGGCAGTGTTGTAGGCCCAACCTTTATTAAATGTTTGATAAAACTCCTTCTATCAAAAAGTGAGAAGTGGGGGTGTTGGCTTGTGATTGCAGAAAGTGAAGTTCTATCTACATATTCTTAGCAAATTAAGTATTTGGACAGAGACATGAATAGAAAAAAGTTAGATGCAGTTGGGACAAACGTGAGCAAATTGAAAGTTTGGTTGGCATAGACCCATTGAGCCAAAGGGCCCATTTCCAAGAAGCTTGACTCTATGAAGCAGTTTATATCATAACTTTTCTCAGCAAGACCTTGGCATGGGCTGGAAAGTGTCGAGTAAAACTTGCACCATAGTACTGGCAGGCAATGGCATCTCCATCAAAGAAAAATTTAACCATAAACACAAAATTGAGACAAGAGTGGGTTAGATCAGCCGGTTGAGTGGTGTCGCAATAACAGACTTGCACTCAACATCAGTAAGACAAAGGAATTAATTGTAGACTTCAGGAAGGGGGAGTCGAGGCAACATATCAAGGGAAGTCCTCATTAAGGGATCAGCAGCTTCAAGTTCATGGGTGTCAACATCTCTGAAAATCTATCCTAGGTCCAACATCTTGATGCAATTACAAAGAAAGCATGACAGTGGCTATATTACATTAGGAGTTTGAAGAGTCTTGGTATCTCACCAAAGAGTCTCGCAAATTTCTACCGATGTTCCGTGTACAGCTTTCTAACTGGTTGCATCACCATAAGGAATGGAGGGACCAGTGCAAAAGATCGGAAAAAGCTGCAGAAAGTCTAAACTCAACCAGCTCCATCATGGGCACTAGCCTTCCCAACATCAGGGATACCTTCAAAAGGCAATGCCCCAAGAAAGCAGCCTCCATCATTAAGGATCTCCATCACCTAGGGCATTCTTTCTTCTCATTACTACTATCAAGGAGAAGGTACCAGAACCTGAAGATGCACCCCCAATGTTTCAGGACATCTCTTTCCCTCTGCCATCAGATATCTGAATGGAAACCCATGAATACTACCGCACTATTTTTCTCTCTTTTAGCAATACTTATTTCATTATATATATATATATATATAATTGCAATTTATATATTTTTATTATTATGTATTGCAATGCACTGCCTGCTGTAAATTAATAAATTTTATGATATATGCCAGCGATATTAAACCTGATTTTGATTCAAAAGAGATTCTGCAGATGCTGGAAAATTATTGCAACACACACAGGATGCTGGAGGAACACAGCAGGGCAGGCAGCATCGATGGGTAGGGGAGCGGTGCAGAATAAACAGTCAGCATTTTGGGGCAGAACCCTTCGTTAGGACTGGAAATAAGGCGGTGTGGGAAGGGAAGGAGTACAAGCTAGTAGGTGATAGATGAGATGAGGTGAGGGAGAAGGTGAGTGGGTGAGGGACTGGGAATGAAGTAATAAGATGGAAGGTGAATGGCTGAAGGAGAAACAAAGAATTTGTCAGGGCAGTACGCCATGAAAGAACGTGAAGGAGGAGGTGAACCTAATGGAGGTTATAGGCAGTTGAGGAGAAGGGGTAATGAAATGAGGAATATGTGGACTGGGCTGAAGAGCTGGTTTACATGCTGTATGACTCTATCATTTTATGACCAGCTCCACAAGAACAATGAGGGATGAACAATAAATGCTGGGCTTGATTCCCAGAGCCCAAAGCTGACCGTAAGACAAAAACAGCAGAGGCAACTTTTGAGATCCAAATGTGAATGAATTGGACCTGATAGAACACCAACTTATTAAATGTTATAAAAGCAACCACAAACTGATTTAAGATCACTTCTGGATTAGACATAGTATCCTGGTAGATCATTCAAGAGATTTGAGATGTTCACTTAAAAACTACAATTGGCCCTGCATGCTCATGTTTAATTCAATTTAAGCATGAGCATTGTGCTTATAGCATTCGCATCAGATGAGAAACTATTGGAATCCTTCCTCAAGAACCCAACATAATTTCAGGTGTGCACTCCACCCCATGAAATTCCTGCCCTTGCAAAGTACCTGCCCATTGCTGGACCTTTACCTCCTTCTGATCTCTGCAGGCATGGAAACAAGCTTCCATGGGCTTTACTGCCCATCGCCTCCACAGACACAACCATCCAAGTGAACATCAAGACTACTGGCTTCTGGAGGTAGTCTACGTTTCATTGGTATGGCAATTGCTGCCAAATTCATCAGCATATCTCCCTTATATTAATGCTCAATGAATTATTGACAGAACCATTGTACAGAAATTCAGGAACTTGTTTGATCAGCTCTACTTCCTTTGTATAATTGCCACCAGGTCTTGTTACTTGCTCAGAGTTCCTTAGTTCATAGATTTACAGCTTGGGATAGGACCTGAAAATTCATGTGCATATAATGTATTAATTACACACTTGCTCCTACGTTGGAACATGCTATCATTGCAATTCTCTTGCTTCCCTGCCAATATCTATATTTCCAGTTCAATTGAAAACATGCCACAAAACTTCAACCAAGCATTATGATCCTCATCAAGCAGTAAAGACTATTTAAAATAAATGAAATATTTGCTTTTAAAAATGTTTATTCCTACAATTCAGATAGAAAATGTGATATTTTATTTTGCCAGCACTGTTAATAGACCAATTTAAACTTAATTTTCCCTGTAAGGCAATATCGCCATAGTGCTCACTCCTTGAAGTCAGTTTTGTGACTCTAGTTCCTCATAATGACTTTTCATGGTTCTTGTCTATCTCATAACTTCAGTTTCTTGCAGAGATTAGTTGTGATTCATTGGATGCTTATTTCTTACAGAGTCATTATGCTTTTCCACAGTAATCTTGTTTCTCATTTCAATTTGGCGTGCTGCTCATATTTCTTTCATCTGTTGTAGAGTTTCAACATGATACTCAATTTCTTGCAGACCTTCATGCAATCATGACTTAATTTTCTCTTTCACAGGGATTCATCAAAAAGATGTACCATAATTATCTCTTTCCTCCTCCTTGGCACATATTTCTTGTGATACATTGATATTCATTGCTCTAAAAAGGGATGTTTGCAGGGTTCTTATTCATTCCACTGATCGGCTACAAAGTCTCTTGTTTGTTGAAGAGATTCATCATCATGTTTATGAGGCTCTTAGGTATTGTATGTTGTGATGTTTTACTCAGTGATTTGCTGTAATGCATTCACTGAGATTCTCCAAGATGTTCTCACTTCCCAAAGGAATTACTTGACGCTCTTATTTCTCTCGCAATGTTCACATTTCTCACAATGATTTAAATGCATCACTTATTTTCTCAACACAGTTAAACACCACAGAGTTGAAATCAACATTTGGTTGATTTCATATACTTGGCCCAGTTGAATCTCAAATTCTCTTTGAATATACTTAATGACATGCACCAACAAAACATTGTAAACACCTTCATACCCCTCCTCCCAATGATGATCTGAACTTTGTTTATTTGATTGGAGTCTTATTAGCAAATTTTGAATCCAGTTGACCACGATGAAACATCAGCTGCAAATACTGGATAAAGACTCAAAGACTACTGTTAACATTGGACCCACCTTGGAATTGGATATTTTACATTCCAACATTCTTGGGAGAAAGGTTGAAGGTAAATGAGAAATGGGAGCAGCAATAGCTAAATCCTTGATGCACTAAAGAGGCTACATTCTTTTCATGAAAATCAAAAAACAGTAGATGGGAGGAATTTAAATAAAAAAGTAAAAGTGATAGAAAATGTTAGAAGGAAGGGAAGGGAAACAGGCAGCCAGTACAGAGTAACCCTGTGGCTGTTCCCCTCAATAATAAGTATGCCATTTTGGATACTGTTGAGAAGAATGACCTACCCAAGGAGAGCCATAGTAACTGAGTCTGTGGCACTGAGTCTGGCTCTGTGGATCAGAAGAGAAGAGAAGTGAAGAAGACTACAGTCGCAATAGGAGATTCCACAGCTATCTTGGATCGGGTCCACTGCGTTCTCAAGGGCAAGAGTGGGCGTCGGTACATAGTGGCACCAATGACATAGGTAGGAAAAGCAAAGAAGTCCTGAGAGAACTAGATAAAAAGATGAAAAGCAGGACCACCAGGGTAATAATCTTTAAATTGCTGCCTGTGTCAGTGAGGGTAAGAATAGGAGAATTTGGCAAATAAATCCCCAGCTGAGGAACTGGTGGAGGGGGCACAAAATAGATAGGTTACACCTGAATCTAAAGGGGACAACTATCTTTATGGACAGGTGTGCTAGAGCTGATTTGGAGGGTTGAAACCAACTTGGCAGGGGGATGGCAACTGGAGTGATAGGGCTAAGGATGGAGCAGTTGACATACATGTAGATGCAGAGTGTAGTGAAACTGTGAGGAAGGACGGGCAGATGATAGAGTAAAATTGCAGTCAGTGCAATCAGTTGAGGTGGAATATGAGAGCAAAATCATAAACGGTGATGAATACAGGACTGAAGGTATCATATTTTTGAAACACACAGTATACGGAATATGATAGGTGAACTTGCAGCACAGTTAGAAATTGGCAGTTATAACATTGTGGGCATCACTGAATTGTGGCCGAAAGAAGATTATGGTTGGGAGATTAACATCCAAGGATACACATTTTATCAAATGGACAGGCACGTTGGCCGAGGAGGTGGTATGGCTCTGTTGGTAAGACATGAAATATGACATAAGACATGAGGCAGGAAATATGTTCCAGATGCTGGGAGAGTCCAGTACCAAAGGGCATGGTTTGATAATAAGGGGTAAGTCATTTAGGACAGAGTAAAGGAAAAACTTCTTCTCCCAGAGAGTTGTGGAGGTGTGGAATGCACTGCCTCGGAAGGCAGTGGAGGCCAATTCTCTGGATGCTTTCAAGAAGGAGCTAGATAGGTATCTTATGGATAGGGGAATCAAGGGATATGGGGACAAGGCAGGAACCAGGTATTGATAGTAGATGATCAGCCATGATCTCAAAATGGTGGTGCAGGCTCAAAGGGCCGAATGGTCTACTTCTGCACCTATTGTCTATTGTCTATTGTAAATCAAATCCTTAGAAAGAGGTGATATAGGATCGGAAGGTGTAGAGTCGTTGTGGGTATAGCTCATTTACTGCAAGAGTAAAAAAACCCTGATGGGAGTTATTTACAGGCCTCTAAATAGTAGCAAAGCTACAATTCACAGCAGGAGACAGGAAATGCAATTCAAGAGCACAGTGTTAGGATAGACATGGGGGATTTCAATATGCAGGCAGCTTGGGAAAATCAGGTTGTGCTGCATCCCAAGAGAGGGAATTGGTAGAATGTCTAAAAGATGGCTTTTTAGAATGGCTCATAGTTGAGCTCTTTAGGATATTAGCTATCCTGGATTGGGTGTTGTGCAATGAACCGGAAATGATTAGAAAACTTGAGGTAAAAGAACTCAGGGGGGCTAGTGATTATAATATGATAGAATTCACCTTGTAATTTGAGAGGGAGAAACTAAAGTCAGATGTATTAGTTTTGCATTAGAGTACATAGAATTACATAAGGGTATTGCAGAGGCATGAGAGAGGAGCTGGCCAAAGTTGATTAGAAGAGGACACCAGTGGGGATGATGGCAGAGCAGCAACTGCTAGAATTTCTAGGAGCAATTTCAAAGGTGCAGGATACACTCATCTCAAAGAAGAAATATTCTAAACACATGAGGACATAACTGTGTCTGACAAGGAAACTCAAACCCAACATAAATGCCAAAAAGAGGGCATAAAATAGATAAAAAATTAGTGGTACATTAGACAATTGGGAAGCTTTTAAAAAACAAAAGTCTTGAAGATGGAATACAAAGTTAAGCTTGCCAAAAATATCAAAGAAGATACCAAAACTTTCTTCAACTATATAACAAGTAAAGAGAGGCATGAGTAGATATCAGACTGCTGGGGAATGATGCTGGAGAGGTAATAATGAGGGATAAGTAAATGGCAAATGATCTGAATAAGAATTTTGCCTCAGTCTTCACTGTAGAACATACTAGCATTATGCCAGAAGTTTGAGAGTGTCAGGGGCAGAAGTGTGTGAAGTTGCCCTTACTAGGGAGAAGGTGCTTGTGAAACTGAAAATTTTGAAGGTAGATAAATCACCTGGACAGATGGTGTCTACCCCGGGTTCTGAAGGAGGTGGCTGAAGAGATTGTGGAGGCATTAGTAATGATCCTTCAAGAATCAATACATCCTGGCACAGTTCTGAGGGACTGAAGACTTGCAAATGTCACTCTACTTGTCAGGAAGGAAGAGAGGCAGAAGATGGGAAGTCAGTCTGACCTGAATGGTTGGGAGATGTTGGAGTCAATTATCAAAGATATGACTTCAAGGTACTTAGAGACACTTGATAAAATAAGTCAAAGTCAACATGGATTCCTTAAGGGAAAATCTTGCCTGACAAATCTGGTGAAATTCTTTGAAGAAATGACAAGCAGAATAGACAAAAGAGAACTGGTTGATGTTTTGTACTTGGATTTTAAGAAGGCCTTTGAGAAGGTGTCATACATGACGCTGCTTAACAAGCTGCATGGTATCAAAGGAAAGATACTAGCATGAATAGAGCATTAGCTGATTGGCAGGAGGCATGTGGGAATAATGGGTGCCTTTTCTGGCTAGCTGCTGGTGACTAGTGGTGTTCCAACTTGGTCTGTATTGGAACTGCTGCAGAAAGACATAAGGACTCAGGATTTAAGGTGTTTTAGGAGAATGGGCAAAGAAGTGGCAGATGGAATACAGTGTCAGGAACTGTGTAGTCATGCACTTTGGTAGAAGAAATAAAAGCATGGTCTATTTTCTAAATAGAGAGAAAATTCAAAAATCCAAGACACAAAGTCTTGGGAGTCCGCATGCAGGATGCCCTGAAGGTTGATTTGCAAGTTGAGTCTATGGTGAGGAAAGCAAAGGCATTGTTAACATTTGTTTTGAGAGGACTAAAAAAGAAAACCAATAATTTAACTTTGAGGCTTTATAAGGCACTGGTCAGGCTTCACTTGGAGCACTGTAAGCAGTTTTGGCCCCTTTATCTAAGAAAGGGTTCAGAGGAGGATTACGAGAATGATTCCAGGAATTAAAGGGTTACAAATGAGGACTAATTATGGCTCTGGGCCTGTAATAATTGGAATTCAGAAGAATAAGGGGAATCTCATTGAAACCTATCAAATGTTGAAAGCCCTTGATAGAGTGCATGTGGAGAGAATGTTTCCTATGATGGGGAGTCTAGGACCAGAGGGCAAAGCCTCAGAAGAGAGGGATGTCCATTTAGGATGGAGATGGGAAGGCATCTCTTTAGCCAGAGAGTGGAGAATCTGTGGACTTCATTGCCACAGGTGCTGAGGTGGCCGAGTCATTGGGTGTGCTTAAGACAGAGGTTGATAGATTCTTGAGTTGTCAGGGCATGAAAGTTACAGGAAGTAGGCAGGAAAATGGGACTGAGAGGAAAATGGATCAGCCATACAAAATGGCGGAGCAGACTCAAGGGGACAAATGGCCTAATTCTGCTCCTACGTCTTATGGTTTAAAATCCTCAACTGGCCACCCTAAACCTATGACATCTACTTCTAGCCTCAGCACAACCCAAGAGGAAAAAGCCTGCAAGCATTCACCCTATCTATATCCTTCTTAAGTCCCACTTACTGTATCTGTACCTTGGCCATATCCCTCCAAATCTTTCCTATCCATGCACCTATCCAAACTGCTCTTACATGAGCAGGCAGCTTTTTCCATACTCACACCACCCTTTGAATGAAAAAGAAGTCCTCTCAGATTCCAGTGCTAGCAGATTGGTCAGTTGAAAGCACTCAGCTCAAACGTACTGAATTTATGCCCTCACCTGAGCTGCTGGATAGTGGGAAATTGGCACTCAAGTAAATTTGGGGACATACTGTTCTGACTAAATATGACTCTTAACTGCACAAATTACTGTTAGAGTCATAGAGAGTTACAACACAGACTGGGCTCTTTGGCCAACCTACACAAGGTCATCCTGACTTTCTGGCTAGTCCTATCTACCTGCATCCAGACCTTAGCCTTCAACACCACTCCCACCCATGTACCTCTCCAAACTTCTCTTAAAAGATACAATCAAGCTCTATTCCATTTGCAGTTTGTTACACTCTTGTACTATCCTGTGTGTGTCCTCTCAGGTTCCCCTGACATACTTAAATTTTCACTCTAAACCTATAATCTAGTCTCACCCAACCTGAAGCATTCACCCTATTACTCTTCCAAACAGGTGATGCCAACTTCAGATGAATTACAAAGAGAAGGGCCCAGAGAAACAGGATCTAAAGGGCAAGTTAAATATCCAATCCATTTTTGGGGGGATCAATTTGGAAAAGTTTGTACTCAATGTGCTTTGGATTCTTAATTTACAGAACTAAAGGGCATGATGTCCATAAGGCCATTTGACCCATTGAGTCTGCTCTGCCATTTCATCATGACCGATCCAATTTACCTCTCAGCCCCAATATCTTGCCTTCTCTGCATATCCCTTCATGCCCTGATCAATCAAGAATCTATCAACCTCTGCCTTAAATATACATAAAGGCTTGGTCTCCACTGCTGGCAAAGAATTCCACAATCTAGCTAAAGAAATTCTCCTCATCTCCTTTCTAAAAGGACTACCTCTATACTGAGTTTGTGAGCTTTGGCCTTGGACCCTCCCACAACAGGAAACATCCTCTCCACATCCACTCCATCAAAGCCTTTCACCATTCAATAGAATTCAATTATGTCAGCCCTCATTCAAGTGAATACAAGCCCAGAGCCATCAAACACTCTTCATATGACAAGCCATTCAATTCTGGAAATATTTTTGTGAACCCCCTTTGAACTCTCTCCAGTTTCAACACATCCTTTCTCAAATCAGGGGCCTAAAAACGCTCACAATACTCCAGTGTTTTGTTAAGTCTCAACATTATATCCTTACTTTTATATTCTGAACCTCATGAAACAAATGCTAACATTGCATTTGCCGTCCTCATGATAGACTCAACCTGCAAATTAACCTTTAAAGAATCCTGCACAAGGACTCCTAAGTCTGCTTGCACCTCAGTTCTTTTTTATATTTTCTCTCCATTTAGGAAATAGTCAACCCTTTCATTTTTTCTACCAAAATGAATGACCATACACTTTCAGACACTGTATTCCATTTGTCACTTCTTTGCCCATTCTTTGAATCTTTCTAAATCTTTCTGTAGCCTCTCTACTTCCTCAAAACTACCTGCCCCTCCACCTATCTTCATATTATGCACAAACTTTGCAGCAACTGTCAATCATCCAATTCCATCATCCAAATCATTGACATATAACATGAAAAGAATCGGTCCCAACACAGACCTCTATGGAACCCCACTAGTCACTGGCAGCCAACCAGGAAAGGCTCTGTTTATTCCCACTCTTTGTCTTCTACCAATCTGTCTATTCTTTATCCATGCTAGAATCCTTCCTGTATTTCCATGGGCTGCCTCATGCGTGGCACCTTGTCAAAGGCCTCTAAGTACAGAACATCAACCGATACTCCTTTGTCTATCCTGCTTGTTAATTCTTTAAAGAATTCTGACAGATTTGTCAGGCAAGATTTTCCCCTGAGGAAACCATGCTGACTATGGTCTATTTTATCAAGTGTCTCCAAGTACCCTGAGACCTCATCCTTAATGATTAACTCCAACATCCTCCCAACTACTGAGGTCAGACTAACTGGCCTATGGTTTCCTTTCTTCTGACTCGCTCCCTTTTTGAAGTGTGGAGTGATATTTGCAATTTCAGAACCAAAACCATTCCAGAATCTAGTGATTCTTGAAGGATCATTACCAATTCCTCCACAATCTCCTTAGCCAACTCCGTCAAAACCCTGAGGTGCACACCATCTGATCAAGGTGACATCTACATTCAGACCTTTCAGCCTCCCAAGAACCTTCTCTCTAGTAATGGTAACTTCACACACTTCATGACCCCTGACACCTGGAACTTCCATCACACTGATAGTGTCTTCCTCAGTGAAGACTGATGCAAATTAATTATTCAGTCCATCCGCCATTCCCTTGTCCCCCATTACTACCTTTCCTGCATTGTCTTCCAGTGGTCCAATATCCACTCTCACCTCTCTTTTACACTTTTTGTATCTGAAGAAACTTCTGGTATTCATTTTAGGCTTATGCTTGTAATCCTTTCAGAAGGAATCCCACACCAACTAGGTGTAGGCTGTCCTACAGCTTAACTATTAGACTTATTACTAGTGTTATCCCAGACAGATGTAAATACATTTTACTGCTCCAAAAAGCTGTCAGATTATTCTAACCTTAAATTCTTAGTTCTGTACAAAATTATTTGTTTTCAGTCCCCTGTGGTCAACATGTCTTTTGTACATGCAAGTTCAAATATGCATTTCCAAGATGAGCTGAAGCAAGGTCATTGAATCACTTTCCACACCACTGACCACACCATAGAGGCCTGGGGAAGAGCAGATATATGCTGAAAAGAGTTTCCAGATGCATTTAATATCAAACCTTCAGCTTTATACCAGTACAATGTGTATACAATTTGCCAGGTTAAATTGCACTCTGTGAAAAATTGTAAATAAGATTATGTGATCTACTTATTTAACTTTATTTTAGTGTTCTAATTATTTACCAGCACTTGAGGTGTCCCTTATTACCCCTTTGATTATTGTTAATCATTATTACAGTTATTTAAACAGGTAGCAATAGTCTGTTAGTCTGATATTACCAAAAGCCTTTGACTGACATGTCCAAACCAGTATGGGCTACATCCAGGGTGATGGCCCAATGTAAAATTTGAATAGAGCATACAACTTAGCCGGAAGAAAGAATGGAAAAAATGATTCCAGAAATGGGAGGAAAATAAAATATAGAAAGCAAAGGGAATACAGAGTTGAAGAAGCAAATTTGCATTCATCTGACAGTACACTGTGCCTTTTGGAAATGCATAAGTCTTCACAAGCAATCCATTTTGACATGTAGTGCCAGCCATTATATTGAGAAAGTACTGCAGTATCTCACTAAAAGCACCAAGAAAAATTAGCTAGTTATTTTTAAATAAATATAAATTACAAACTCAGCAAAAAAATACAAAAGGAGTAAGAGGACCAATGTATATCAAACAGAAAATTATGACTGGATAGATTTAGAACAATTTGGCATCAGAGATTTGAATGATCAAGCTGTGTAGAATGAAGAATAAAAAAAACACTAATACAATGTAATATTTATTCTCCTTAGTTTGTTCTGACATTTTTAATCACCAAAGGGTTTTCAATTGTAGAATGTCAAAGCTGTACAGGGAAGAGGAGCCACTGATTCAAGCCTTTATCAATTGTTAGGAAATTTTGCTTTACCTACATGAGTTGCTATTATTGTTTAGAAGTCTAAGTGATACAAAAGGTCTTCAGTTAAGACTGAGCTTGAAAATCATTCCAACAATGTTATTACCATAAACATTGTTGTGAACTTACTTCTATTTGCAACATTCATTTTTCCAGTGATTGAATCTCATGACTGTTCAGATTGTTTATAAATGTGTCAAACAATCTTCTAAAAGTAAAACTTCAAATTTCAAAAAAAAGATTAGGATGTGATCCAAAATTGTGAGCATTATAAATGTTCCAAATTAAGTAATTCACTTTCCATTTCCTATATAGTTGTATTCAGTCTGGACAGCTGGTTGAGTGGGCTAGACTAGATAATAACAACTTTCTCAGCTGTGAGTACTTTTTAATATCTAGTGGATTAATGAAGAGCTATCAAAGTAAACTGATGATCCAGATAAAAGCTGATGACTTCATTTCCAAGAGATACCGAGGCTCTGGTTAAGATAAAAAGGAGGTGCGTAGCAGGTTAGGCAGGTAGAAACAAATGAGATACAAGAAATGCAGGAGAACACAAGAAAGAAATCAGGAGGACTAAAAACAAGACATTAGGTTGCTCTAGCAGACAAAGTGAAGGAAAATCCTAAGGGTTTCTACAGGTATGTTTAGACAAAAAAGATTGCAAAGGATAAAATTGGGTCCTCTGAACAATCAGAATGGTAAAATGTCAAAGGATAAAATTGGGAACTGTACTTCCCTCATTCACAGTACTCTTCAGAGAGTGGTGCAAACAGCCCAGTGCATCTTCCCACCATTCAAGACACTTGCAGAGACAGGTGTGTAACAAGTGCTCGAGGATCATTGGGAACCCGACCACAAACTGTTCCATCTGCTACCATTTGGGAAACGGTACCACAGCCTAAAAGCCAGGACCAACAGGCTCCGGGACAGCTTCTTCCACCAGGCCATCAGACTGATTAATTCACACCGATACAATTGTATTTCTGTGCTATATTGACTGTCCTGTTGTCCATTCTATTTATTACAAATTACTATAAATTGCACATTTAGATGGAGATGTAATGTAAAGATTTTTACTCCTCATATATGAGAAGGATGTAAGTAATAAAGTCAATTCAATTCAATGAAGTAGGAGGAACTAGGGTATATTTTACAGAGGGAATGGTAGGGCACTGAGGAGTGTAATAGAACAAAGGGACCAGGGAATGCAGATCCAAAATTCATTGAAGGAGGCATCGCAGCTGGACTGGGTCGTAAAGAAAGCTTTTGGTATATTGGCCTTCATAAATTAAAGTATTGAGTACAGGAGGTGAACTGTTATGCTGAAATTCTATAGGACATTGGGGAAGCCTATGGAGTATTGCATGCAGCTTTGGTCACGGGTTTAAATTAGACCATAAGATATAGGAGCAGAAGTAGGCCATTTGGCCCATCAATTCTGCTCTGCTATTCAATCATGGGCTGATCCAATTCTTTCAGTTATCCCAACTCCCTTGCCTTCTCCCCATACCCTTTGATGCCCTGGCTAATCAAGAACCTATCTATCTCTACCTTAACCACACCCATTGAATTGACCTCCACAGATGCTCGTGGCAACAAATTCAACAGATCTACCACCTTCTGATCTAAATAATTTCTCCGCATCTCTGTTCTAAAAGGATGTCCTCAACCCTGAAGTTGTGCCTCTTGTCCTAGAATCTCATACCATGGGAAATAATTTTGCCATATCTAATCAGTTCAGGCCTTTTAACATTCTGAATGTTTCGATGAGATTCTCCCCCCCCCCCCCCCCCCACTTCTCCTCAACTCCAGGGAATACAACCCAAGAGCTGCCAACATTCCTCATATGGTAACCCATTCATTCCTGGAATCAATCTCATGAGTCTTCTCTGAACCCTCTCTATTATCAGTATATCCTTTCTAAAATAAGATCAAAACTGCATACAATACATCAAGTGTGGTCTCACGAGTGCCTTATAGAGCCTCAACATCACATTCTATACTTCTAGAAATGAATGCTAACATTGCATTTGCCTTCTTCACCAGCAACTCAACCTGGAGGTTAACCTTTAGGGTATGTTGCACAAGGACTCCCAAATCCCTTTGCATGTCTGAAAGAGATAAGGTTGAAAGAGTACAAAAAAAATTTCAAAGATGTTGCCAGGGCTGGAGGACCTGAGTTATAAGGAAAAACTGAATAGGTTAGGACTTTAATCTTTGGAATGTAGAAGAATGAGAGGAGATTTGATTGAGGTACACAAAATTATGAAGGGTATACATAGGGTTTTTGCACCGAGGTTGGATGGGGCTACAATTAGAGGTCATGGATCATGGTGAAAGATGAAAAGTTAAAGGAGAACATGAGGGAAAACTTCTTCACTCAGGGGATTGTGACAGTGTGGATCGAGCTGCCTGAGCAAGTGGTGCATGTGAGCTTGATTTCAACATTTAAGGGAAGTTAAGATATGTACATGGTTAGTAGAGATGTGGATGGCTATGGTCTGGGTGCAGGTCAATGGGAGTAAGCAGTTTAAGTGACCTAGATGGGCCAAAAGTCCTATTTTGGAGCTGTTCTTTCTATGAATTTATAACTCAAAAGTTAAGAACAACTGAAGGTTAGCCCCAAGTTGTGTCAAACCGAAGGCTTAAAGGATCTTAATTCTTTAACATACTTGAACTCTTTCTGAGATAGTTAAAGATTATAATGAACATTTCTATTTGATGATACATTGAATTATCCAATGACATAGAACTATATTCAGAAGTATTAAAATTTTCATTTGCATTGGCTGACCCAGGCATACCTGTGATATCTATAGTTGTGTAATGAAGCTGTGAATTGTTTCCCAATGGATCTTTGGTCAGACAGCTCTGGGAAATTTTGACTTGGCATTTTTAGTGCACGTCAACTGCTGCAATTCCAGCTTTGAAGTCAAAAATGATGGTAAAACAAATAGTGATAGTTTGTTATTGCAGACTCATCTGTACGGGTTGGCTCTGTGATGCTTGCAAGAGCATCCAAGAACAGTCACCACTAAGATCTATGTCTTTTGAAATCACCAAGCATATCACTGGTGAAAGCACTGAACAGGATCAGTGGCTGTGGACAACTTACTTCATTCCGCTTTCAACAGAGACTAGGTCAGTGTATTTCCTATATACCCTTACATTTATCTTGGAGCCAATCTCTGTATCAAGATTAAAATCAAACATTTATGTTCCAATTTCATTATCAGGGTTGTATGAGTCATGAGAAGCACAGGAACAAAAGCATGTCATGCACATCCTTTGACTAATTTCAGCTTTCAATGAGGACTGTCTGAGCTGCACTATAATTCCATCTATGCTGTTTTGATTCTTATGGTATTAAACCCTATAACAAGGCCAATAAATTGTCTCATGCTTGTTTTCTGAGCATTAAACAGAACAGTAGATCGTCTTATGTGTAAATCAGATAAAAGCAAGATTTTAGATTGCAAGGTTCTCAGCAGAGTTATGTAATGTTTCCTTGAGTAACGCCATCCAAAGAAAAACGTTCCCTGTACTACATTGTAAGTTCATGTGGTTCAATTTTTGAAACAAATTCTTAAAGGTACATCCACTAAAGTAACAAGACTTTTAAAGTTAAAGTTGAATGGTCATTTAACCATTCATGAATACTTATAAATACAGCATATGAAACAGTATTACTCTGGAGCCAAGGTGAAAGCACACACACCACACAGGGCACATATAGTACTTATCAGATAACAAACACATATAAACTATCAGTGAAATACAGTCACACAAAAAATATAGTCAAAGATCCTGAGTCCATGAATGTTGCAGGAGTCTACAGTCAAATATAATACAGCTTGTCTTCTGCTGAGCAAACATTGTATGGGGGGCAATACTGCCCATGACTCTGACCTGGGCAGCTGTAAACAGGCAATTCCCTGGTTTGAGGCCTAATGCTCACTATGTCCAAGGCCATGCAGCTCCCCTGCCAATAACACTAACATGCCACATCCCACATGTGGAATTCGTTGCAGCATTCCACACTAACAATGTCCAACAAGGTCTTGCAATCACAAGAGAGGGGACTAAGATGATCACTCGCTGTTAGACTGCACACTGCCATCACACACCAACTCCTCCAATGTCTCTCTGACCCAGGCAGCAGCATGATCCTCCCCAAATCTAGCTACTTCACTTTCTCCGCCAATGAGCAATTCACTGATGGGTTAGACCTGCAGTACTTTAAGTTCTTAATGTCCAGCAGAAACTTGTGATCATAAAAACTATGTTGAAAAAGGACAATGGCACTTTTGGTTGACCCCATAGAAGCCATTGCAATGGAATGGGCCAACATCTTCATGAAAGCTGCAGAAGAGTACAGTTGCTCTGTGAATAAATGCTATAGTGATCATGAAGGTAGTGGGAGAGTATGCCAGTACAGTCAGAGGGATCTGCACAAGTTGATGAAGACCAGGGTCTAGAGGAATCCTGCTCTTCATGCACACAAGCCATGGAGATCTTCAGGTCTGCAATAT
This sequence comes from Hypanus sabinus, assembly GCF_030144855.1. NCBI lineage: Eukaryota > Metazoa > Chordata > Chondrichthyes > Myliobatiformes > Dasyatidae > Hypanus > Hypanus sabinus. The sequence continues at coordinate 60,740,973 of NC_082719.1, read as the reverse complement.
TCCTGATGGGAAACTGTCAGTGAGGTCTTTGTAAGGACATTACTGAGCTCTTTCAGGAATCTACAGGTAGTAATCCTTGCAATATCCCTAATAGAATACGATAGATTCTTGCCCACACTATCTAGTCCATTATGACCTTTCACCTTACTTTATACTTGTACTGCATTTCTTCAGTATATAATTTATTCTACATTCTGTTATGGTGTTGTACCTCAATGTGTGTGTAATGATTTGATATGTATGAACAGCATCCAAGATGAGCTCTTCATTGCATCTTGGTACAGGTGTCAATAACATACCAATTTAAATGCCAATTCCACTATCCACTCCCTGCTAAGCCAAAAAAGATTAATTTATTCCTCTTCACAGGTTCTTATCTGTTAAGTAAATTTTAATCCATTTTCCTTCTGCCTCCCTCACTTCCTGAAAAGTGGAATGACATTTGCACCCAAATAGGTAATTATAAACACCTACTTAAAGAAAATTTTCTTACTCTATTGAATTATGTGAAATGGGCACTATCAAACTGGTCGCCCCTCTCTCCATCGTTGATTGGTCAAATTAACCCTGTTAAAATGAATATCCTGCCTAAACTTATGTACCTTTTTCAGGCCTTACCCGTTTTTATTCCTAAGTCCTTTTTTGGTTCTCTTGATTCAATTATATCTTCGTATATATGGAAAAACAAACATTCTCAATTAAATAAGGTTCACTTTCAAAAAGTTGAAAAGAATGGAGGCTTAGCTTTACCAAATTTTAGGTTTTATTACTGGGCAGTCAATATACAAAATCTTACGTTTTGGTCATATTACATTAAGCATGAGGACTGTCCAATATGAGTCTCTTTAGAGGCTAACTTAGAAGTTAAAAAAAAATCTGTTATTTATTTTCTTGGATCCTCACTTCCTTTATCTTTAAATAAACTAACTGACAATTTGGTAGTTAAACGTACTTTGAGGATCTGGTTACAATTTAGAAAATACTTTGGTTTATTGAGATTTTCTTTTTCGAGTCCCATTTTTTTCTAATTGCTTTTTTAAACCTTCTATGACTGATGTAGTTTTTAAAGAATGGGATAGATTGGGTATTAAATGTTTCCAGGATCGATTTGTTGGAGGAAGTCTCTTTTCATTTGAGCAATTGTCAGCTAAATATAGCTTACCAAAAATCCACTTTTTTTTGATATCTACAAATTAGAGACTTTCTGCAATCTCAATTATATACATTTCCTATGAGTCCTGATAAGAACTTATTAGATGTAATTTCTAATTTGAAACCTTTAAAAAATGGTTCAATATCCAATAATTTATGATATGTTGTTGGGAATATAAGAGGCTCCTTTGGACAAAATTAAAAATGCCTGGGAACAAGATTTACAGATTTCAATTTCTGAGGAGACTTGGAATGAAATTTTAAAATTGGTTAACACTTCTTCACTATGCACTTGCCACTCCTTCCTACAATTTAAAATGGTCCACAGGGCCCACATGTCCAAAGACAAGCTATCTCATTTTTATCCGGATATATCTCCTTATTGCAATAGATATAACAACAGAGAGACTTCACTAATCCATATGTTCTGGACATGTCCAAGTCTGGAAAAATACTGGAAGGAAGTATTCCAAATTTTTTCTGTACTTTTTAAAGTAAATTTCAAGCCTAACCCTTTGACTGTTTGTTTGCTATTGTTCGAGAAAAAGGCATAACTTTGGAGACATCTGATTTGCATATGTTGGCTTTTATTTTTCTTACAGCTAGGAAGGTGGTGTTGCTTAAATGAAAGGATGTTCTTCCACCTACTCACACTCAATGGTTACATGATGTTATGTCATGCTTAAATTTGGAGAAGATCCATTGTTCAATTTCTGATTCTAACCTAGACTTTCAAACATTGTGGGGACCATTCTTGAACTACTTTCAAAACCTTTGATTTAGTGTTAAAGTACAGATGTTGGCTAATAACATAAATAAAACAGATGTAAAGTTGTTTGCACATTTATGGATAAACAGAGAGTAAGAGATGGAGAATTACTTAAATGCATTTATTTTAATGCTAAGAGCATTGTTAGAAAGGTGGATGAGCTTAGAGCATGGATTGATACCTGGAAATATGTTGTAGCTAGTAGTGAAACATGGTTGCTGGAGAGGTGTGATTGGCAACTAAATATTCTTGGATTTCATTGCTTCAGGTGTGATAGAATCGGAGGGGCAAGAGGGGGAGGTGTTGCATTGCTTGTCAGAGAAAATATTACAGTGGTGCTCTGACAGGATAGATTAGAGTGCTCGTCTAGGGAGGCTATTTGGATTGCATTGAGGAATGGGAAAGGTGTAGTAACACTTATAGGGGTGTATTATATGGGGAGTGAGAATTGGAGGGGTAAATTTGTAAGGAGATAGCAGATATTTGTAGTAAGCACAAGGTTTTGATTATGGGAGATTTTAATTTTCCACACATAGACTGGGAAGCCCATTCTGTAAAAGGGCTGGATGGTTTGGAGTTTGTAAAATGTGTGCAGGATAGCTTTTTGCAGCAATACAATGAGGTACCAACTAGAGAAGAGGCAGTGTTGGATCTCCTGTTAAGGAATGAGATAGGTCAGGTGACAGAGGTATGTGTTGGGAGCACTGAGTCCAGTAATCACAATACCATTGGTTTCAATGTAATTATGGAGAAGGATAGGACTGGACCCAGGGTTGAGATTCTTGATTGGAGAAAGGATAACTTTGAGGAGATGTGAAAGGATTTAGAAGGAGTGGATAGCGACAATTTGTTTTATGGGAAGGATGTAGTAGAGAAATGGGGGTCATTCAAAGGTGAAATTTTGAGGGTACAGAATCTTTATGATCCTGTTAGGTTGAAAGGAAAGATTAAAAGTTTGGTTTTCAAGGGATATTGGAAGCATAGTTCAGAAAAAGAGAGATCTACAATAAATATAGGCAGCATGGAGTAAATGGGGTGCTCGAGGAATATAAAGAATGTAAAAAAGAAACTTAAGAAAGAAATTAGAAAAGCTGAAAGAAGATATGAGGTTGCTTTGGCAAGTAAGTTGAAAATAAATCCAAAGGGTTTCTACCATCATATTAATAGCAAAAAGATAGTCAGGGATAAAATTGGTCCCTTAGAGAATCAGAGTGGACAGCTATGTGTGGCGCCAAAAGAGATGGGGAAACTTTGAATGATTTCTTTTCTTCGGTATTCACTAAGGAGAAGGATATTGAATTGTGTAGGGGACGGGAAACAAGTAGAGTGTTATGGAAACTATGATGATTAAAGAAGAGGAAGTACTGGCACTTTTAAAGAATATAAAAGTGGATAAGTCTCTAGGTCCAGACAGGATAGTCCCTAGGACCTTGAGGGAAGTTAGTGTAGAAATAGCAGGGGCTCTGACAGAAATATTTCAAATGTCATTAGAAATGGGGATGGTACCAGAGGATTGGTGTATTGCTCATGTGGTTCCATTGTTTCAAAAGAGTTGTAAGAGTAAACCTAGAAATTATCGACCTGCAAGTTTGACGTCAGTGGTGGGTAAATTAATGGAAAGTATTCTTATGATGGTATATATAATTATCTGGGTAGACAGGGTCTGATTAGGAACAGTCAACATGGATTTGTGCGTGGAAGGTCATGTTTGACAAATCTTATTGAAGTTTTTGAAGAGGTTACTAGGGAAGTTGATGAGGGTAAAGCAGTGGATGTTGTCTATATGGACTTCAGTAAGGCCTCTGACAAGGTTCCACACAGAAGGTTAGTTAAGAAGGTTCAATCATTAGGTATTAATATTGAATTAGTAAAATGGATTCAACAGTGGCTGGATGAGAGATGCCAGAGAGTAGTGGTCGATAACTGTTTGTCAGGTTGGAGGCCGGTGACTAGTGGTGTGCCTCAGGGATCTGTACTGGGTCCAATGGTGTTTGTCATATACATTAATGATCTGGATGATGGGGTGGTAAATTGAATTAGTAAGAATACAGATGATACTAAGGTAGATGGGGTTGTGGATAATGAAGTAGGTTTTCAAAGCTTGCAGAGAGATTTAGTCCAGTTAGAAGAGTGGGCTGAAAGATGGCAGATGGAGTTTAATGCTGTTAAGTGTGAAGTGCTACATTTTGGCAGGACTAATTAAAACAGGGCATACATGGTGAATGGTAGGGCATTGAGGAATGCAGTAGAACAGAGTGATCTGGGAGTAATGGTGTGTTCCCTGAAGGTGGAATCTCATGTGGATAGGGTGGTGAAGAAAGCTTTTGGTATGCTGGCTTTTTATAAATTAGAGCATTGAGTATAGGAGTTGGGATGTAATGTTAAAATTGTACAAGGCATTGGTGAGGCCAAATTTGGAGTATTGTATATACAGTTCTGGTCACTGAATTATAGGAAAGATGTCAACAAAATAGAGAAAGTACAGAGGAGATTTACTAGAATGTTACCTGGGTTTCAGCCCCTAATTTACAGAGAAAGGTTGAACAAGTTAGGTCTTTATTCTTTGTAGCGTAGAAGGTTAAGTGGGTCTTGATAGAGGTATTTAAAATTTGGAGGGGGATAGATAGAGTTGACGTGGATAGGGTTTTTCCATTGAGAGTAGGGGAGATTCAAACAAGAGTACATGAATTGAGAGTTAAGGGGCAAAAGTTTAGGGGTAACACGAGTGGGAACTTCTTTACTCAGAGAGTGGTAGCTGTATGGAATGAGCTTCCAGTAGAAATGGTAGAGGCAGGTTCGATTTTGTCACTTTAACAAAAATTGGATAGGTATATGGACAGGAAGGAATGAAGGGTTATGGGCTGAGTGGAGGTCGGTGGGACTAGGTGTAAGTTAACGTTCAGCATGGATTAGAAGGGCTGAGATGGCCTGTTTCCGTGCTGTAATTGTTATATGGTTATAAATCACTACCGTAAATTCCGGGTTATAAGCCGAGAATTTGCCCCTAAATTTTGATCCTAAAATTACGGGGTTGGCTTATACAGAGGGTGCCAACTTTGGAAAAACAAATACACAGAGGACAGGTCATATTTATTGGCTCAAATTCGTTCCACTGTCGACACATGAATTCTTTGAATGGTTTGTTTAAACTCACATCTCATGGCTGGAGCACAGACATCAAACCACCGGGGATGCCTGCAATGTCCATATTTTCAGCTTTCAATGCTGCTTTTGTCTCACCTGACAAGTGCACTTTGAACATGTCCCAGACAATTAGCGACTTTTCCTTCCTGGACGTCAATGCCACACCTCTTTAACCCACTTCAAGCAACCCGCTTCATCCATCCAGCAGCATTCTTAAACATAAACAACAACACCCTGCTGGAATTTTCTGAGCAATCTTTGTTTTTTGTCTCAACACTAGATCACATCTATTCATAAATCAGGTGCACCAACTTCGCGTAGCTTAGAAATTTTTGCTGACCTCACGGTGTTTTTCGGCCCATTCCAAAGCTTGAATTTGAATCATTTCTCTGGTAACAAGGTATCCAGACAATCGCTAGTGATTCACCCACTCTAAAACTTTTTCTTCCAGTTCCGGCCACTGGCATGTTTTCCCATGATTTGCACATTTTGTCTTTGGTGTTTCCCTCAGCGTGTCCTCTGCCTTTCTCCACTCTCTCACTTGTTTCTCCTTTACACTAAACTTCTTAGCAGCTGCAGAATTATTCGTTCCTTTAGCAAAATCAACAACCTTCGGCTTGAAGCCAGCATCATATTGCATTCATTTTAATCTTTTGTACATGGTGGTGGCGAACTCAATACTGAGTACACATACTGATCCCGCCACCCCGTGTTATGTTTTAACGAGATTATGATGAGTGCTAAATGTTTTCACAGGGGTTACATTTCAGAGAATTCTTTACCATTGGAGACCTAATCCAAAATTTCTCTCCCTGATTTATTTATTAAGAATTTGCTTATAACGTTCTAGAATGTGTAGGCCTGTTTTCTTAGCAGGTGCTGGTTCACAAAATTTCCAGGGTCCAGATCTGGCAAAGCTGAGTACCAGCATGTGAGATCTTGTGATTTTTTTTCTGGTTAAATCAAAAACCTCTAGAAAAGGGGTCGGCTTATACAAAGGTAACATGAAAAAGTCACTTTTTTAACCTTGAAAATGGGGGGGGGGGGGGTGTCGGCTTATACTCCGGAATATACAGTATGTGATAAGGAATTTTTCTGTCTTTCTTTAGCTTCAATTTTGGTAGTGGGTTTAGATTCTTTGTTTTATAATAAAATTATTACAATTTAATTAATGTACATGTTTGATTATGAATTTAGGGTACTGGAATTGCAAGTGTGATTTAAATATAATGTATTCGGTACTATTCTATCTGTTTTTTGATTCATAATATATATCCTCATGTACTCTGTATTCTTTCTCCTATGTGAAAATTAATAAAAATATTGAAAAAGAAAGGAATGACTTTTGCAATTTTCTAGACCTCTGGAATCATGCCGGAATATAGTGATTCTTGAAAGATCATTACCAATGCCTCCACAATCTCTTCAGCTAACTCTTTCAGAAACCTGGAGTGTAGTCCATCTGGTCCAGGTGACTTAACTGTCTTCATACCTTTCAGCTTCCCGAGAACTTTCTCCCTAGTAATAGCAATTGCACTCACTTCTGCTCCCTGACATTCTCAAACTGCCTGCATACTGCTAGTGTCTTCCATAGTGAAGATGATGCAATATACCTATTTAGTTCATCCACAATTTCCTTATTCCCCCTATTCTTACCTCTCCTGGGTAATTTTCCAGCGGCCCAATATTAACTCTCCCCCTCTTTTATTCTTAGTATATCTGATATTATTAGCTTGCTAATCTTCATATTTCATCTTTTCCCTCTTTATGGTTTTTATAGTTGCCTTCTGTTAGTTTTTAAAAGTTTCCATATCTCTAACTTGCCACTAACTTTTGTTCTATTATATGCCCTCTTTGGCTTTTATGTTACTTTAGAATTCAATTGTCAGCCATGGTTGCATCATTCTGTCTTTAGAATATTTCTTCTTCTTTGCGAGATATCTATCCTGTGCCTTCCAAATTCGCAGGAACTCCAACCATTGCAGCTCTGCTGTCATCCCTGCTGGTGTTCCCTTCCAATCAACTTCGTCTAGCACCATCTCATGCCTCTATACTCCTCCTTTCTCCACTGTAATACTGATACTTTAGCTTCTCTCTCTCAAATTGCAGGGTGAAGTCTATCATATTATGATCATTGCCTTCTTAGGGTTGCTTTACCATAAGTTCCCTAATTAAATCCCATTTATTACACAACACCCAGTACAGATAGCTGATCCTCTAGTGGGCTCAACCACAAACTGTTTTAAAAGGTCATCTCGTAGGCATTCTGCAAATTTCCTCTCTTGGGATTCAGTACCAACCCGATTTTCCCAATGTACCTGCATATTGCAATCCCCTATGACTACTGTAATATTGCCCTTTGTCAGCCATGGTTGCATCATTCTGTCTTTAGAATATTCTATCTCTTGTTGTAATTTGTTGCCCACGTCTTCACTGAAGGCCTGTATATAACTCTCATTGGAAATGTTTTACACTTGCAGCTTTTTAACACTGCCCACAAAGATTCTACGTCTTCCAGTCCTATGTCACCTCTTTCTAAGTAAATGTGGGAATACAAAATAGGAAGGAGATACCCCCTCTTCAGCATTGATGGAGCAATTAGCTAGATGGACTGGGATATGACTAAGCTTTAGTTAGAAGTCAAATTAAAATTAAATAACAATTGAGGTATTTAAGTTTGAGGCACACATATAATTACTTCAAGGAAGGTTCAACCTTGAGAAGACAATCAATGATGTCAAAAGATTGTCAAGAAAAGAGATTACCTATTACTAAATCTTTCCAGTGCTACAAAACATCGTGGAATAACAATCTATTTAATTATTGAAATTGCTCTTTTGCATTTAGTTTATTATATGTTAAATATTTCCCAATTGATTAGCTGTACAATATTTGAGCAGTTTTACAGTATTGAGAAGTATTACTTCAGCACATTTTTAGCTATTGCAGATCATTTAAAAAGAGCTGGTTAATTAAATTTACAACAGAAATTTCACATTTGATGGGTTCCTGATCTCAATTGATTCTACAAGGAAAAGGTTAAGCAGAAGAAATATAAGAGATAGATCAACAAGATTTAAGTTTGAAGACATAAATGCACCACTTAATTTCTTTATAGAACAGCAATGGGAGAAGTTAATAGCTTATTCTGATAATCTCTGCCTGGTTCTGAAGAAATAAGAATATTGACTAAGTATAAGAACCTGGAAATTTGATTGCAGCCATATTTGGATTGCTAAAAAACATCTTCTGATTTGTTGTTGTTAATGTCAAATTGAGTACTCTGCAAACGTTATCGAAGTGGCCAAAATCCAGAGTGAGAAAAGATACCAGCAAACAGGGGATATAACAGGAACTGGGTGCCCCATAGGACTTCGCTTTATTAGCTTACTTCCCCACTTGTGGCGCAGTATTCAGGAAGAATGTCAACCAATCACAGGTAAAGCCTTCCCTACCATTGAGCACATCTACAGGGACTGTTGTTGGAGGAAAGCAGCATCCATAATCAGGGACACCCAAGACCCAAACCATGGTCTCTCCTCACTACTACCATCAGGAAGAAGGTGCAGGAGCCTCAAGACTCACATCACCAGGTTCAGGAACAGTTATTACTCCTTGACTATCAGGCTCTTGAACCAGAGGGAATGATTTCATTTGACTTCACTTGCCTCTTCAGTAAACTGTTGCCACAATCTATGGACTTACTTTCAAAAACTCTTAATCTCATGATCTCAATATTTATTGCTTATTTGTTTACTATTCTTCTTCTTTTCTTTTGTATTTGCACAGTTCTTTTGCCTTTTGCACACTAGTTGCCCATCCTATTTGTTGTGGTATTTCATTGATTGTATTATGGTTATTGGATGCTCCTCCAAGAATGAGAATTGGTGCATAATGCAGCAATGTAAATAGAAATATCCCATCCTCATACACTCACTTCAATGCTTACATCTGTGAAAAACAGATCTCAGAGAAAAAACCCATTGTGGTACTGTGAGTTCTTCAAGCAAGGTGACTTTCACAGGTCCTAGTAGAGATGTGTAAGTAATTGGAGCAAAAAAATAAATTAATTGATCGTTCAGCTATTATGGTGCACGTGTAAACATGTTTAATTATTTGTGCTCAGTGAGGGTGACATTGGAGACGATGATTTTGTAAGTTATTTCGAGAGAAGTGCTTCTCTGTCAGGTAGGGCCTTCAAGGTTGAGGAGACAATGCTTTCCTCCTACACTCTGCACATAATCACAAGAAGCTGCAGAGAGTTGTGGACACAACCCGGCACATCACGGAAACACTCCTCCTCTGCATGGACTATGCTTCTCGCTACCTTAGCAGAGCAGCCAGCATAATTTAAGACCTCACTCATCCAGACCATTCTCTTTTCTCCTTCCTTTCATCAAACAGAAGGTACAAAAGTCTGAAAGCACATACAACCAGGCTCAAAGACAGCTTCTACCTCACTGTTATACAACAGCTATCGAATAGTTTTCTGGCACAATAACACAGACTCTTGACCTCACAATTCACTATATGAAGTACCTGTTTGCTCTTGATTGATTGATTACCTACACTGTATTTTCTCTGCAGCTGGTACTTTTTATTGCGCATTCTATTATTGCTTTATCTTGTTCTGCCTCAATGCACCGTGTAATGATTTTGATTCAAGACATGCCTTTCAGTGTTTCATGGTATATGTGACAATAATAAGCAAATTCCTATTCCAATGTGCTCGTTGACGGATCAGACTGTGGAGGCTGGGCATTGACATGTCCCTGGTAGCCACCTTTTTTTTGGTTCTCCAACTCTACCTGCACTGATCACAGGACCTTAGAACTCTCCTCTGGCAGTAGCTGCTACTCTTCCCCACATCCATTATGGACTTATTGTATTTATTTAATTATTTTGCAATACAGTCCCTTCCAGTCCAACAAGCTGCGCTGTCCAGCAATACCCGGATTAACCCTAGCCTAATCACAGGTTAATTTGCAATGACCAGTTAACCTGCTAACCAGTAGGGCTTTGGACTGTGGGAGGAAACTGGAGCACCTGGAGGAAATCCACAGATTCACAGGAAGGATGAACAGACCCCTTACAGACAGCAACAGAAATTAACTCTGAACTCTGATGCCCTAAGCTATAATAGTATTGCGCTCACACCTACGTCACTGTGTTGCCCCACTCAAAATATACATGCAGATGTAACATGTACGTACAGAAAGAAACTTACAGAAGTAGTCAAAGGCTCCAACCTGCTTGCAATTTGCTACAGGACGCTTCTAGACTGATGCAAAATCTTAACCTGAGATCACTACTGCAGTATCCTTGCATAGCTCTCCTCTTGCTGTGGTTGGACAGTGCACTGATATGAGCAGCTACAGAAACAGGGGAAGATTTTGTCCCCCTCCTTCATCTTTCTGGTCTTTGCTGGCCACTGAAATCTCCAGTGTTTGGATGGGGGGGGGCAGAGGTGACTGATGGTCTGAGGTGGTCTGGCAAACTGACCCCTCTCCAGTCCATCAATCAATGGTTCAATGGTACTATTCAATATCAGAGGATGTGTATAGTATACAACCTGAAATTCTTACTGTCTGCAGGCATCCATGAAACAGAAAAACACCCACATAATGAATGACAGATAAACCAAAGCCTCACTGCCCCTCCCATGCACAAGCATCAACCCTCCCCCTTCCTTTCCTTGTTCCATCAGCCCTGCCCCCACCACTCACCATGCAAACAATAGCAAAATTCTCCAAAGAAACCATGATCCTGTGTCCACTAAAAACCACTGTTCTCCCCAAAAGTTTGACATCCCACAGACTCTCCCACTCACTGAAGAGGGAAAGGGAGTTAACACACCTCCCACAGTGAGAGGGGAGGCCAACAGCTCGCTCTTTCAATGTTGCTCTAGAGTTCCCCGGACTCAACAGTGAACAACAACCTCTCTCTCACTATTGAGAGAGAGAGAACGAGCACAATCACAGCCTCAGCCACTGCCCCGATGTTCCGATCTCCTGCAACGCTTCAGTGCGCGACTCCAGCGAGGAATCGGGTCCTCCACAGGGATGCACATAGCTGCACCCCGAAGGTGCATGTCTTCCCGGCTGCTCCAGGAGATATCCAAAATGTTAGGCTGCTTGGCAAGCTCCAAGAACGGGAACTCAGCGCAGTTTGACTGGAGCTGTAGGTCACAGACTCCAACAGGAATTGCAGCCACCCTGAAAAGGAAAGAAGGCTCCTGTCTCATTAATATCCCTCTCCACTTCTTACTGGCCATTCGCCCTCTCCACTCTCACTCCTGATACAGGGTTTCAAAATGAAACTTCAACAGTTCCTTTCTCCCACAGACGCTGTTAGATTCACTGAGTTCCTCCAGTAAATTGTTCATTTCTCCTGATTCCAGTATCTGCAGTCTATTATGTCTTTAACAACATAACATGTTCTCTTGATGACAAGAGTAGTCATTCTCTCCTCACCTTTGGAATTCAGCTTCATAATTCACATTCGGAAATAAATTGCTAAGATGAAGACAGCAACTAAGTGGCCTTGATGAAAACCAATCACAGAATGGCTATTGATGATTTGGTACAGCTTGATAGCATTGTCAATGATATCTGGTAATATCTCAGGGAAGATTGATTGAGAGGTAGTTAGCCTGATTACAATTGCCCTGCATTTTCTCTTACTTCTTCCTTTTAGTAGCTGCCAGGATAGCGAAAAATCAGCAACGATAGAAAGACCAAATATTTGAGTTGCCACAAGTCTTCACTGAAATCAAAGCAGAATAAATTATTCCTTCACAAATACAGTTGCTGAGTGTTCTCTCGAAGCAGAGGTGAATAGTAGACTTGGGGATTCAACAATATGGGAGAATATTCCTGTAGTGTACATCCTATTCCTCCACCTCACATATAAGGAAGCAACTCTTGTTTATCTATATTAATAGTGAGGGATTTTTACAGTAATTTATCCCTCATTTTTCCTATTCTTGGAGACTGAATATTAACAATGTCACTTGTTGGCATTGGAATGAGAAATAGCAACAATTTCATTTCCTGCTGTTCTTCACTCTGAATACAAAGTGCACAAAATCAGATTTCACAATGAACAAAACTATTTAACTTTTTGATAAATTGGTAAATTACAGCACAGCTTCTTAAAGGTGATCATTAAAGCCACTGGTAGTCAGGATAGACTGATGAGAGTCCATAAGATCATAAGACCATAAGACATAAGAGCAGAATGAGGCCATTCAGCTCATCGAGTCTGCTCTGCCATTTCACCATGGTTGATTTATTATCCCTCTCACTCCATTTTACCGCCTTCACTTCATAACTTTTAATATATTAAATAATCAAGAACCTATCAATCTCTACTTTAAATATATCCAGTGGATGTTGCTTGTTGGATTTTCCAAAGGTCTTTAAAGAGGTGCTGCACATGAGGCTACTAACAAGATAAGAGCCCATGGTATTACAGAAAAGATACTACCATGGACAGGAGGTTGGCTGCCTGGCAGGACACAAAGGGTGAGAATAAAGGGGGCCTGTTCTGATTTGCTGCCAGTGAACAGTGCCATTTGACAAGGATTGGTGTTGGGAGGGTTCCTTTGCATATTATATATCAATGAATGGGATGAAGAAATTGATGGCCTTGTGACCATTTTTGTGGACAGTACAAAGGTAGGTGGAGGGGCAGGTAGTGTTAAGGAAGCAGGGAATCTACAGAAGGACAGAAAGATTAGCAAAATGGGCAAAGGAATGACAGATTGAATACAGTGTTAGGAACTGTATGATTATGCACTTTGATAGAAGGAATAAATGGGAAGAAAATTCAATAATCAGAGAGAGGTGCAGAGGGATTTGAAAGTCCTCCTGCAGAATTCCCTAAAGGTTAACTTGCAGGTTGAGTTAGTGACAAGGAAGGCAAATACAATGTTAGCATTCTCTTTGAAAGGACTAGGATATAAAAGCAAGGATGTAGTGCCAAGGCTTTATAAGGCATTGTTGGAGTATTTTGAGCAGTTTTAGGCAGAGTGAAAATGTGCTGTAATTGGAGAGGGTCCAGAGAAGATTCATGAGAATAATTCCAGGAATGAAAGAGTTAATGTATCAGGAGTGTTTGATAGCTCTAGGCCTGTCCTCACTGGAGTTCAAAAGAATAAGGGAGTAGCTCATTGAAACCTATTGAATATTAAAAGGTCTAGATACAGTGGATGTGGAGAGAATGCTTCCTATAGTGGGTGAGTTTAGACTAGAGGGCCCAGCCTCCGAATAGGAAGCCATCCCTTTAGAACAAAGATGGGGAGGAATTCCTTTGCCAGAGGGTAACAAATCTGTGGAAGTCATTGCCACAGAAGGCTGTAGAAGCCAAGACATTGGGTATAGTTAATAATTTTTTTAATTAGTAGGGGTGCCAAAGGTTACAGGAGAAGGCTAAGAAATGGGGTTGAGAGGGATAATAATTCAGCTATGATGTGGAGCTGACTCAATGGACCAAATGACTTAATTCCACTCCTATGTCTTATGGTCTCATAGTCTAATCAATTTTATGGTAAAACTGAGGAAAGTGATATTCATACTGCCATGCACACTCAGGAGGTTAATGTCAAAGAATCAAGTACCACTGAAAAATCACCTCGCCCACCAGGCTACACCATCGCTGTTGAGTTTCTCCACCAGCCACCTCTTTGCTCACATCTTTTCATTGTTTTCCTCTTCAGTAGGAACCACTGTGCTCGATCCTGACTGTTCACTCTTATCAACTCTGGTTCTTTCACTAATTCTGTACTCTCTATTTTCTGTTGTAGGAAGTAGCTTCTCTTGTTTTAACCTTTTGTCACTTTAAAGCTTTTCAACCTGCTCTGCTCTAAGAATAACAAGTGCACTTTCTACAACCTATCCAGTCACTTGTAAACATGTATCCATGATTCCCAGTAAACCCCATCAATGCATTTTTAAACCTTTCCATAAATGCAGAGTTGGCACACTGTCATTGTCCTCTGAGCTTCTCAGCTTCATCCTCCAACTTCTCACCATCTCCTTCACTTGAGTTAACCTATCACCTGCCAGTTCATACTTCCCCTCCGCCCCACCTCCCCTTTATTCTGGATTCCACCCTCTTACTCCCCAGCACTCATGAGCATGTTCAAGGACAGCTTCAATCTCTTGTTGCTGCAGTCGGAGGTTCCCACCTGCTTGAAAAGGGTGACAATCAGTGTCCAAAAGGAGCAGGGTGAGCTGCCTCAACAACCATCACCCAGTTGCATTCGCATCTACTGTGATGAAATGCCTTGAAATGTTGGTCATGGCCAGAATAAACACCTGCCTAAGCAAAGAGCTGGACCCACTGCAATTTGCTTACCTGCACAATAGGTCTATAGAAGATGAAATCTCACTGACTCTCCACTCTCCCTTGAATCAGCTGAACAATAGCCATAACTATGTCAGACTGCTCTTTATTGATTACGGCTCAGCATTCAACACAATCATACTCTCAGTACTAATCAACAATCTGCAAAACGGGTCCCTGTACTTTTCCCTGCAACTGGATCTTTGAATTCCTCACTGGGAGACCACAATCAGTGCAGAATAGAAAAGACATCTCTTCCTCACTGACAACCAACACTGGCACACCTCAAAGATGTGTGCTTAGTCCACGGCTCTACTCTCTCTACATCCATGACTGTGTGACTAGAAACAGTTCAAATGCCATCTATAAATTTGCTGATGACATAACTACTATTGGCATAATTTCAGATGGTGGCAAGGAAGTGTACAGATGTGAGATAGAACATCTGTTTGAGTGGTGTCACTACAGGACCTTGCACTCAATGTCAGTAAGACCGAGGAACTGATTGTGGACTTCAGGAAGGGACAGTCAATGGAACACACAACCGTCCTCATTGACAGATCTGCAGTGGAAAGGGTGATCAGTTTCAGGTTTCCTGGGCACTAGCCTCCCCAGTATAAAGGGGGGTTTCTTCTTTTTCTTTGTTACTGCGTATGTTAATCAAAATGGCTTCTTTGTTTTGTTAAAAGTAGGAATGCTTCTTTGTTGCGAGAGAGTGCTGGAAGCTTGCTTGGGTTAAAATTTACTGACAACAAGAATTGTATTCCTTTGTAAACCAATTGGGATTAATGTTGTTCTTTCTTCTGAGTCTGTAAGCTACTGTAGGCGGGCTTTTGGGGAGATCAGCGTGAGGGGGTGAGAGAGAGAGGACGCGATGCTGTAAACTGGGCGAGGAACAGACCCCAAGCGGGGGTCCAAGGCCAGGAGGTACCACGAGGAGAGGAGACGAGGATAGATGTGCTTGGTTGAACACTTCGGGTGCTCCTGAGCTGCGAGTCGAGGAGTTCGGAGGGGATCGAATGGTGGCCAGAAGACTTCAGTAATTGAGCTCCAACGGCTGTGCACGAAGTGGTTTGGACTTTGATAAGTTTGGCACCTTTTTTTAATTTTCTTTTCCTTCATATATACTGTATCATTATTAATTGCTTAGTTATAGTAATCTTTATAAATTGTAACCATTTAATCGCTTATGGTGTACTGTCTGGTTTTGGGCGAGGCGGGGACATCACACAGCATCCACACCAGCTGATTACCCAGTTTGGTGGGGCCGAAGGCTGCTCCCCCTAGACGAGAACAAGCTGAGCGAGCCTGAGGCGACCCAGGGGGTTACACCAGCATTAAGGACACCTTCAAAAGGTGACACCTCAAAAAGGCCACATCCATCATTAAGGATCTCCATTATTCAGGACATGTTACAATTAAGGACCCCGAAGACACACACCCAACATTTCAGGAACATGTCCCTTCCCTCCGCCATCAGATTCCTGAATGCAAGTTAACCCTTGAACACCATCTAGCTATTTTTTTGCTCTCTACTTGCTCCACTTATTTGATTTATTTGGTATATATTTCTTATTGTAATTTATAGTCTTTTATTATGTATTGCAATTTAGCTGCCGCAAAACAACATATTTTATGATATATGCCTGCGATATGAAACCTGATTCTGCTTTGAAGACTAGGTTCAGCAAGGGGATTCCTCCTTTCATACGCTGTGTCACTACTTATACAGCCAATAATATTTTCCTGGATAACCTTTGTTTACAATATAATCTGTAATACCATCATTGTGGCATCTCTGATACCACAAAAATCATAAATTAACAAATCTGTGCCAGCTGTCCTTATTCTCCAACAGATAATTAATTTTCCACCAGCTTCAAATGCTTCGACAGCTTCAATATTAAACCTTGTTCATATTTAATTAACTTGTTAACTTGTTACTAGTTAAAATAAATTTAACCATTATCAAACATGTATACACCACAAAACTGAATGGAAGTGCAATGCACTGTTTATGAAATGAGAGTTAAAATAGGAAAGTATTGACCAATTAGCTTGACAATGGCAGTAAGAAAATTGCTGAGATCAATTTTTAAGCAAGTAGGAACAGGATAGCTGGAAAATAATAATAGGGTTGAGAAAGTCGACAGGGAAATCATATGCAACCAATCCATTAGCACTTTTTGAGGTTTCAGCTAGCAGAATTGAAAAGGGCAACTAGTTCATGTGGTTCATTTGGATTGTCATAGACTTTTGAAAAGATGTCACACAACAGATAATTAACCAAAATGAAGCACCAAGTATTGGAAGTAATGTACTTATATTGAGCAATGGTTAACAAGTACTTTTGATTGGGAAGCTACAGTGCTGCAAAGATTGGTGCTAGGTCTCTAGCCATTCACAATTTATATTGATGATTCAGAATAAGGGGATCTTGTGTAATATGATTTTGCTGATGATACAAAGCCAGGTGACTGGACTGTGAAGAGAATAGATTAGAGAACAAGAACAAAGAAGCCTTATGAGTGTGCAGCTAGAATATTGTGTGCAGGTCTGATATCTCCATTTAAGGTAGAATATTTTTCTATTAATGAAGCAAATCTTCTCTAAATTGACTCCTGAAATGACCTTGTCAGAGGAGAAGATTATTTTGTATTTAGAATAATGAGTAATTATCTCATTCTGTGAAATTCTTACAGAGCTGACCAAATAGTGCAGATTTGGTGCTTCCTTTGCCTGGAAAATGTAGAACTGGAGGCAAAGATAAACCACACTTTCTTCATCCAGGTGGTGGTGAATCTTTGAAGTTCTCTACCCAAGAGGTGTGTGGAATCTGAATTGTTGAATACATCAAATAAATTGATGGATTGCTAAACTTGACAAAAAATGTGGGTTATGGGGTTATGATAGGGAAGTTTGTTTCAAGTAGAAATATACATCATGTTTTCACTAAGAGACAGGGTATGCACAAAGGACTGAACAATCATTTTCTGCCTTGCTTTCTTACATCCTTATGTCCAGTATGGAGCAATTCAAACTGCTGAATATCTTGTAATAGTATTAACACTATTAGTAATCAAGCATTCTTTAAAAAGAATTTTAGTTTTTATTTGTAATAAACCTCACTTCATTTGGAATAAAAGCTTAAATCTTGGAAATAACAGCTGTTCTGGAAATTGAGATTATTTCAACTGTTGCAGAAACAGATGGCCAGAACTGGTAAATGGGTTCATTTGATGAGGAAAATGAACAGTTGCTGTAAAAGGTATTGTGTAAGTCAATACGCTTAGTCTATTTGCATATTTTATATGTTGTATTTCAAATACTGCACCATTTCAATCCACTGAATGTTACGTCTCCCCTCTGTTTAATAACAATGACAGATGTTGCAAGTACAATTGATTCCAAGAAATTGTGACTCCCTGTGCGAAATTATCCCCAAGAGGAAAAACCTATTAGTACTGACAGCAAGATTCATAGTGGCTTTAGAAGTTCTATGGAAGTGAATACTTATGTTAGTCACATCTCTATTAATTGGTGAACTTCATATCTGACTTTCAATATACTTTGCAACCCTGTGTACTTTCTTACTGCCTCCACTTTTGTTTTCCGATGATATGGCAGGATAATATTATAATACTAGTATGCACAGAGCATAACAGGGCCATAGACTTTACGGCCTCCAATGTCCACCAACAAGCGTTGCTTGGTAGCTGCACTATAGATACAGCTGATAAATCCTGACATAACTTTCAGACTTCTCGCGCAATGGATTGTGAATGAACTGACTCAAGGGATAAACCTATCTTACCTCATCCTCACCAGTCTACCTATGGAAAATGCATCAAAGGTGCCTGGTCCCACAAAATCCAAAAAACTTAGACGGGGCAGAATTTGGTAGGTGTGTCAGAAAAGTTTTTTATACAGTCATGAAGCCATACAGCATGAAATCAGGCCCATCCGCCCTCTGTGGCTGCACCAACCATCAAGCTCCCTTTTGCATTGTAATCCTGTAGGTCTTCATAAATAAAACGGCAGAGGTGTTTTAAGTCTAAGGGAAACCGTAGCAGTTCCTTTATTATCTTCCAAACACAGAGCATAAAGCGCGAGTAAGAAAGCTTCACACAATTACACCATCACGTCAAACCAGCCTCTTAGAGTAAACCCCAACCCAATATCAGTGATTGTGAATTACACATTTTCAACCCACTACATTACCCTACATACCCCACCCCCAGAATTCACCAAAACCGGCATTGTCAACCCACGTTGGCTTTGGTGCTTGAAGTGTGCAGAAATGTTCAGATTTGGAGGCACTGGTGACAAGCGTACCAACCAAGTAAAGATAAACAAAGTCTAAGTCTTTTAATATAGAGTTCATCAGTTGTTGGAAAATCTGTGCTGCATTTTTCAGACCAAAATGAAACTCAAAGAAGCCAAACTGGGTTACCACAGCCGTTTTGGGAAAGTCCTCTGAACACTCAGCCACCTGATTGTAGCCCCTAATTAAGTCAACTTTGGGAAAAATTAACTTTCCAGCTAAACGTGCCAAAAAGTCTTGGATGTGTGAGACTGTGTAACAATCAAGGGTGGAGACCTCATTAAGCTGTAGGCAACAACCACCATCAAAATTAGGGGCCATATGGAGAGGCAAGGTCCAAGGGCTATTCAACCTGCACACAATTCCAAGCCTTTCCATTTTGGGATACTCAGCCATCACAGTTGCCAGCTTTTCTGGGTCCAGTCTACACACACTGGCATGGAACGGTGGACCAGTTGTGGAATAGTTTCAAATTCATGTTTGGTGACTGTAGTTAAGAATGTGGGCTTGGTGAGGTTTGGGAATTTGCCCAGCCATCCAGTGAACTCACATGTGGTGGTGTATGCACTTGACAGAATCACTGTGGGGAACTTACTGGGAGAGGAGGGCATCCACAAGCCAACAGTTCTTAAGATCAACTAACGGTCTTTGGGTACGCAGGAAATCTGCGCAGAGCAGAGGTCTAGCCACTTTAACCAGGACGAAGTCCCATGTGTAACGTCCTCTGCTGAAGCAGACCATCATCCATTGTGTATCATGTCTGGATCCTGCTGCCTTGGCAGCCTCCAGAGAGGTTTCGTAACTCTTTGCCTTCTGATCAGTAGGTGATGCTGGCAGTGCATTCACTTGAGCATCCACGTCACACAAGAAGTAACACCCTAAAAAGGTGGCAGTAATGAACAGCAGACAACCCCAAAGCTGGAAACTACAGACCTCTGACATCCTGATGTGCCGGCACTGTCGAAACTCCAAGGTGGTCAGCTCTTTCTGGTGTTCATACACAAGCAAGTGTGGTAGAAGCACATTGAAGAAACCATCTTTGAGTACTACACAATTAATTATAATGGAACATAAAGTACCCCTGAAAGTTTTGAAGACAAAAAGGGAATATAAATGGTAGACAAATTTAGAAGATTCTTCTTGATGGAAAAAGAACAATGAATAAAATTGAGAGTGACAACAATTCCATTCCCACTAAACTAACCTGTTCCAAGGCTTACCTGAGGTCAATCAAAAGGCTCTGTAAAGAACAGGCTGTAAACTTTCAAAAAGCAATGGACCCCAAGAGCTAATGTTGGCCACTAATGGACAAAGTATACCTAGTATCACCTGTAAGCTCAGCCACTGAAGAAAGTAAATCATTCTAATTGAGACAAGTAAACAATAAATCTTGCTGCCAGATTACCCCTTCTCCTACTTGCACAAGAATATACCTAATTTGAGCCTATAGCCCACCAGTCATTAGAGCGATTCTGTCTCCTGGTGGGAATACTGGTTTTCAACCAATCAGCATGCTGTCTACCAAAATCACTTAGTTGGTTACAGGCAAGTAATTGGTGTAGGAAGTTGGGCTTCAGAGAATCAGTGGAAATCCATCATTGTGCAAATTTATCCAACAGCAGTTGCCTTTCATCCTTGATTAAATCTTCATCTCACATTCACATTCAAATTAATACATCAATAAACGTTTGAGCATTAAAGGCATCTGTAGTCTGTTATGCATAACAGTTACAAATGCCTTTACCTATCCAGGTTAGTTTTGAGAAAGTTGCTTTCCATTGCAAACCCCAAACAAATGATTGGCTAAAGCATAATTGCTGTAAGATTTAAGTGCAAGGACCTGAACAAGATTATTTCAAATAAGCATTTTTTTTTCCAGAGCATTTTTGAATTCCTTCTTTATTTCTGATTTTATGTTTTTTTTGTGCTGTTTAAGCACCAAGTTTTGGAATTTACTACTTGTCTGTTTATGCAAATGAAAGCATTTTACTGCAAATTATCTCAATGGATAGATTGATTTTCAGTGTTAACAACCATTACATTAATATAATTGCTTGGAGCATGTACATTCAACAAGCTATATTAACGCTACACCGGCTTTCAGAAGTATTTGTGCTTTAGTTCCCTGATGTCAATGATAATATGTTAATGACATAATCATCAGCACCCAAGACAATAATGGAAAAAACGAAAAATCTGAACAGAGCATTTTTGTTACTATTTATCATTATATACAATTTTTTTTGTTTTAGTCATTTATGATAAGAACATCAGTTGCAAAGCCAGTATTTATTGTCTATTCTCAATCATCCCTTAAACTGGGTGGTTTTGGTGAGGTTTCAGAGGACAGTTAAAAGCTTAGCCAATTCTTGTCCAACGTAGGTCACATTTAGGTCAGACTGCAAAATGATAGCAAATTCTTTCATTGCAAACAAAAGTGTGTCAGATTATGTTTAAATGAAAATCAATGGTTTATGGTCACATTAATGATACCAGCTTTTTAATTCCATACTGATCCATAATATATCATTTAGTTTTATATAATTTAGTTTCGAGTTAGATTAAGTACAGCTTCAAAACCATATTGTAGAAGGACATCCAAAATTCAGAAATAATAACATGGAAACTAAAATATTAACAAAGCAGTTTGTAAAGGGTGCTAACATGGAACAACTGGACTTCAACAGTGCAGACTTTGACTTTAATGCAAATAGACTTAAAGGTTAATTGGAGAATAATTGTGCTTTTAAAATTTACAAGAGAAAAGTGTCTTGTAAATTAAGTCACAATCAAAGTTCAATACAATCAAATCAAGACTGATTAAAAGCAGCAGAAACAGTTCAAAGTTAAATGGCAATGAAGTAAGGATGTATTAGGGACAGACCTTTCATAATATAAATGAAATCCAATCAGGACGAAATTATAGAACTTGCCACAACAATTAAAATCAGGTGGGGAAAAGTAACAAGAAACCAAGGATAATTAAGAAAAAGTTCTACAAGCTGAAATTCTTCGGGTAGAGATTAGCTGTATTTGTGACATATACATCAAAACAACAAATCATGGAATAATCAAATCGCAAGGATGTGCTGACAGGCCGTAAATGTCACCACGCCAGTAGCACTAACATAGTGTGCTCACAACTCACTAACCCACATTCTACTTTAAGAAACCCCAAAAAGAGGTTGGACCTTCAAATTCAATTTTGTTATTTCGATAATGCCAATTTGTTTCTTGCAAATGAGAAGAATGAAAGGCAGGGCCATTGGGAATAACTGCTAATATTTAACTGGTTACTTAGGCTAGCTTTATTTATTATAATCTCCCACTCATCTCCCTGGATTAGAAGGGGATTAGTTTTATTTGTCACATGCAGTGAAACGCATTGTTTGCTTCATATCAAATTAGCAAGGGTTAAGCTGAGCAGCCTGCAAGTGTAGCTGTGCTTCCAGGGCCACCATGGCATGCCAACAACTCACTAACCCTAACAGTTTGACTTTGGAAATAATCGAAGGAAGTCCACGTGGTCACGGGGAAATGGTACAAATGTCTTACAGACGGTGGTGGGAACCGAACCCCAATCAGTAATTGCTGGTTCTCTAGCTGCTACTCTGCAGTGTGGGTAAGCGTAAGCACTGAATGATAACCAAAATATTATGCCTCCAACTTATTAACATACATTTGTTGAATTGTCAAATTAGTATCAGAGAGCAGACATTGAACAGTCCCTCCAGAAACCCAGCCATATTTGCTACCTTTTAAGGGTGAGGCAGGGCAAGGAGAGAAAGATGGGCAGTCAAAAGGGCCATAAATTTAGCTGTTGGATCCTTTCTAATCTCAGTCTTAGTGAGGCAGCACTGCAGCTTCATGCTGTTGTCAGAATCATCATGCCACACTACAGTGCCCTTGGAGGTGTGCAAATGAGCTTTTATTTCTTAACGGCTTTGGGTAAAATACTACATATTGTTTTAAAAATAGCCAGGCCTTCAAGCACCAACGGCAACTGAAGGGGGTTTCGGTAGCTGAAGAAGGTGTACTTCAAAATAATTAGTTCCCTTAATTTTCATCCTCAAAAGGAGGGACACACCTATCCCAATCTGTTACCATAGCACGACCAATGTGAATTGGAATTATTATTTTTATAAATGGGATAAACCAAACAAAATCTGAGGGAACAAGCAACAAGACTGATGATTTATTTTTTTTTAATCTATTTTAATATAATCCTGATGAAGAGTCTTGGCCCAAAATGTCAACTGTTTATTGCCCTCCATAGATACTGCCTGACTTGCTGAGTTCCTCCAGCATTTTGTGTGTTGCTCCAGCACCTGCAGAAAGAATCCCTTGTGTTTATATATAACTTTGAACAGCTTATTAGTGAAACTATTACTTACCTTGTTTCATTGCATCATTACAAAATATATATTCCTATGGTTAAGAATGAATAATACTTATTTTATAAATCTGAATGCAATTGAGCTGCCAGAAGAAGTGGCTGAGGCTGGTATAATATCCGCTTTCAAAAGACAGTTTGACGGGTATATTGGTTGCAAAAGGGGGATGTTATGAGCCAAATGCTGGCAAATACACGAAAAAATCTGCAGATACTGCAAATCCTTGCAACATACCCAACATGCCAGAGGAACTCAACAGGCCAGGCAGCACTTATGGAAAAGAGTAAACAGTCACAGTTTCAGACCAAGAACTTTCATTAGGACCCTGGCCTGTTGAGTTCCTCCTGCATTTTGTGTGTGTTGCTCACAAATAGAACTAGATTGGTTGGGACGTTTCATCAGCATGGGTATTTGACTGAAGGGCCTGTTTCTATGCTGTGTGTCTCTGTTAATTCAATGTTTAATCTGATACCATCATTTGACAAAAGACAGTGTAACCTGAACTGCCTCAGTGGCAAGGTAATTCAGGCTAACAATGAAAGATCAATAAAGGTAACTAGCTCAAAATCAAAGTAAACCAATGACTAAAAATGGATTAAATGGACTGTAAATAAAATATCTGGGCTTCCTACAAGGGATAAATTCATCTAATTTCTAACTGGCATTGAGGGAATGTTGAACTGCATTATTTAAGTATTTCTGGCTAAATGTTATATTACTTTAAGTATACTGCATACTATGTGATTGATCCACATAGGAACATAGATCCACATAAATTTTCAAATAACAGCTTTCATTGGTAGATAGAATCCACTAGCCATTGATGGAACAAAGCAAGGCTTGACCCATGGTAGTTCATCATAAATAATCCATTATAGTGGCCTAGTTTGGAGCTTCTAGTTTGCTGGGAAACAAATCTAAGCAGTTCCTTCATGGAGCTCTAAGAATTAAGAGGAAGCACTGATCTCAAAACTGCTCCAGAGAAAGACAATTGCTTGAATTTTGCAGTCAATGATGAAAAAGGAAGTTCTCTAAGATACTTGTAGATAACTTGTAAATTAAACCAACAAAGTGCTTCATTGATAAAATAACTTGCAGAGCAGACAAGGCTTTTCATGTGATACTTCAGCCAGGCAATTAGTTTGTCCATTCCTCTAAACTATCTAAGTCTCTCTGCAGGCTCTCTGTTTCCTCAACACTACCCGCTCCTCCACCTATCTTTGTATCATTGGCAAATTTAGCCACAAGTCCATTAATCCCATTGTCCAAATCATTGACATACCTTGTAAAAAGCAGTGCTTCCAACAGTGACAACTGTGGAACTCCACTGGTAACCGGCAAGCAGCCAGAATAAGATCTCTTTATTCCAACTCTGTGTTTTCTGCTGACCAGCCAATGCTCCATCTAAACTAGTAACTTCCCTATAATTCCATGGGCTAAGCAGCCTCATCTATGGCACCTTGTCAAAGGCCTTCTGAAAATCCAAGTACACAACGTCTACTGCATCTCCTATGTCTACCCTGCTTGTAATTTCCTCAAAAAATTGCGGTAGGTTAGTCAGGCAGGATTTTCCTTTCAGGAAACCATGCTGGCTTTGGTCTATCTTGTCATGTGCCTCCAAGTACTCCATAATCTCATCCCTAACAATCGATTCCAACAACTTCCCAACCACTGATGGCAGGTTAATAGGTCTATAGTTTCCTTTCTGCTGCCTCCCATCCTTCTTAAATAAGAGTAACATGTGCAATTTTCCAGTCATCCGGTACAAGAATCTATCGATTCTTGAAAGATCATTGTTAATGCCTCCACAATCTCTCCAGCTACTTCCTTCAGAGCACGAGGGTGCATTCCATCAGGTCCAGGAGACCATTAAGCTTCCTAAGCACCTTCTCAGTCGTAATTTTCACTGCACATATTCCACTTCTCTAATACTCTTGAATGTCCGGTATACTGTAGATGTTTTCCACTGTGAAGACTGATGCAAAATATGCATTCAGTTCCTTTGCCACCTTGGTGTCTCTCATTACAATATCTCCAGCACCATTTTCTATTGGTCCCATTTCTACCCTCAACTCATTTTGACCCTTTATATACTTTAAAAAGCTTTTAGTTTCTTCTTTGATGTTAGTCACCAGCTTCCTTCTACAAGAACTCAGCAGGTCAGACAGTATCTATGAGAGGAATAAACAGTCAATATCAGGATGAAAACTCCCAGCCCAAAACTTTGAATGTTTATTCCTCTCCATAGATGCAGCCTGGCCTGCTGTATTCTTCCAACACAGTGCATGTTGCCCTGCGTCAATGCCATCGCTGCCTTTGCATTGATAATCTCATCCACAGCACTGGGTTATGATTCCTTCGTTAAAGTCCAGAGTAAATTTATTATCAAAGTATATACACCATATACATAGATGCACCTTGAGATATCTTTTCTTGCAGACACCCACAGGAAAATAAAGAAATATGATTGATCTATGAGAAACCATAATAAAGTCAGAGTCCCTGAAAGTGAGTCAGTTCAGTGGGGAGGTGAGTATAGCCACTCATATCAGTCCATGAATCTGATTGGTGTAGGGCAGCAGCTATTCCTGCAACTGGAGACATGGGAACCAAGACTCTTGGACCTGCAGCTTGATGGTAGTAGTGAGAAGTAAGGGAGGTAGATCAAACACAGGCAGATGAGGGAACTGGCATGATGTGGTGGGGCTGAACACTGGCTCATTTTTCACTCTTGGGCCTCAACACAATCTGGGTTGAAGTACCCCTGCCATTTCTTCCACCCTCTCTTCCAGTGATAGCTGACTTTCATCACTTCAAGGTGCTCCTGAACCAAGCTCACCAAATCCATCAGCAGATTGTAAAATGGCTAGTTCGTGTAGACCATTCAAAAGTATGGTTCTTAAAAGGGGAATTATAGGGTGCGGATTGCAGCAATCTTATCTCAGAGGAACTATAATTTAGTGAAATATCCAGTAGTTTTGTGAGCTGCCCGTATATCGCCAGTGCTATTTTGGAATCTTCAGCATCTTTATTATACACTGCTTGTAGAGCTGCACAGGATATTTCTTTACAAGACTTAGAACATCTACAGCCATCTTAACTTCAATTTCTCCCATTTAATTACAGTCTTGTATTTCACAACATGTGCTTTCCAGGACAACCAAAATTTGTAACCTGGCATTAGATAGCTCTACCTGTTTGTATACTTACCTGTGCTTTCCTAGAATTAATTCAGTCTCGTTTAGTAGCTCTTCCCTCAGCCTAAACTTGCCACTTCCACAAATACCCTGTTTTCTGATGAATAAATCCTCTAAATCTGCTGAAGCTTTTGTTATACGCTAACAATTGTAGCTCAATACAAAATGACAACAGATTTGAACTGTTTCTGATGCCAGGAAGATGCTAGGAACAATTGACCATTTCACATTCTAGGCAGGTTGCTGTGTCCTTGTCACGAATGTAACACATTAACCAGGAATTCTTTTAAGAGCTGTATCAATTGCTGCAATTCTCTATATGTTCGGCCAAGAGATTCATTTTTACTTTAGTTTGATCTCAATTATCATGGGCAACCAATTCAGTAACTACTGCAGAGCTTCCTCCCCTCTCTATAAAGAGGTTACTTCCCTCATCTGTCTATTTATTTGTCATGTAGGATCTTAGTTTAATCACACAATTCACTTCCCCAGTTCCCATCTATGTATTATCTTAATTTTCAGGCACAGAGTCTAAGTTTAATGATTTCATTAATCAGCATATCTAACACCTCATATCAAAGTCTCTCTCCAAGATACTGGAGGAAAGCCAATAACTTAAAATAATAAACTGCTTTCTTGACGTAAGAGTTTAGTGCGGAGCATTGCATTTCTTTTCGATGTGCCATCCCCACATAGTCTGTTGGTTCAAGGCACTTCAACACCCCAATACAATGTAGAGATGGTCACAGAAACGCAATCAATAGAAACCAGATGTTTATAAAACATGATTATAAATTTGCCCAATATCTTTGGTGAGATTTTGAAATGGAACTTGCACACTGTAAAGCCAAAACAAAAGTTAGCCCCCAACAGAGGATCTTGGATCAGTATGGATAGCACAATCAAAGGTGTGTCAACTTAAACATTGAAAAATCCTTACAGAGCTATCCAAGTCCGGATGAGAAATTATAGTAGTATGACTGACTCACTTTCACAAATCTGCATCAGTGAATTTCCTTAGTTTTAAAAATTAATATTCAGTGTCAATGAGATTGCTTGACTTTGACACTTACCAGACACATTTAATACACAGTATGACAAATACACCACAACTTTGCATCTTTCCATGTATTTGAATGACAGATCTTTGAGAAATATACAGTGTAATACAAGATAGTGTATGAGGAAGCCAGGCAGGGCAGATCAGACAGCAAATATTTTGATATCAGTTTTAAAGACCCCCTGATATTATCCAATTTATGCCTTGAGCACAAGAATCTTCACAATATTCCAAACATTAAAAACAGCCAGAGTTCTCTCAACACCACCAAAGCATTTCATCTTCACTTTAATTGGTTTCTCTGAGGATGGGGCAGAGGAAGGTTCATTATAAGGAATACTGGCTGAGTAATTTTTAAATTAATTAGTATTTATTGGGGTTCTATTTATTGAACCGCTGATGTGCATGTTTTAATGAGACTCCTGTTATAACTTTCCCACCTTAAGAACCCCACCAAAAGAAAAGGTTGATTCTGCAAGTTCCATTTTGACATTTTGATTACACCAATTTGTTCCTGCCATATGGGAAAATTGAAAGGTATGATCATTGGAAATAGTTAACTTGTTACTTAGGTTGGTATTATAATCTCCCACTCATATCCCTTACCTTGACATACAGAAATGAAATTTTACTGGCTGATAGAAATATAGAAAACCTACAGCACAATACAGGCCCTTCAGCCCACAAAGTTGAGCCGAACATGTCCCAGCCTTAGAAATTACTAGGGTTACCCATAGCCCTCTTTTTTTCTAAGCTCCATTTACCTATCCAAAAGTCCCTTAAAAGACCCTGTCGTATCTGCCTCCACCACCATTGCCGGCAGCCCATTCCACACACACACCTCTCTCTGAGTAAAACACTTACCCCTGACATCTCCGCTGTACCTACTCCCCAGCACCTTAAACCTGTGTCCTCTTGTGGCAGCCATTTCAGCCCTGGGAAAAAGCCTCTGACTATCCACATGATCAATGCCTCTCATCATCTTATACACCTCTATCAGGTCACCTGTCATCCTCCATCGCTCCAAGGAGAAAAGGCTGAGTTCACTTAACCTATTCTCATAAGGCATGCTCCCTAATCCAGGCAACATCCTTGTAAATCTTCTCTGCACCCTTTCTACGGATTCCACATCCTTCTTGTAGTGAGGCGACCAGAGCTGAGCGCAGTACTCCAAGTGGGGTCTGACCAGGGTCCTATATAGCTGCAACATTACCTCTCGGCTCCTAAATTCAATTCCACGATTGATGAAGGCCAATACTGTACACCTTCTTAACGACAGAGTCAACCTGCGCAGCAGCTTTGAGCATTCTATGGACTCAGACCCCAAGATCCCTCTGATCCTCCACACTGCCAAGAGTCTTACCATTAATACTATATTTTGCCATCATATTTGACCTACCAAAATGAACCACTTCACACTTATCTGGGTTGAACTCCATCTGCCATTTCTCAGCCCAGTTTTGCATCCTATCAATGTCCTGCTGTAACCTCTGACAGCCCTTCACACTATTCACAACACCTCCAACCTTTGTGTCATCAGCAAACTTACTAACCCATCCCTCCACTTCCTCAGCTAGGTCATTTATAAAAATCACAAAGAGTAAGGGTCCCAGAACAGATCCCTGAGACACTCCACTTAGAAAGACTACTTCCTCTTATTGACTTTGCAAGGACATCTATCAGCAACAGTGAAAATAAGTTAATAATGTATCTTAAAATGTTTGCAATCATCTTCAGATAGAAGTCCAAACGAAATGATCAATTTACCCTCAACCAATGCCTTTCAATCATGTGCTACTTACTGTTTCACCTTTCTGTTTCTCTCCAAGAGGATGACCTCATATTATATTCCAAATGCAAAATCCCTGTCTGTATCTCCAAAATGCTTCTCCACATCATCCTCAATCTCAGTGCTACCCATTTTGTATTACAGTACCTGCAAACTTGATCTCCTCACCCAATTTGTCACTGATATCGACCGTAAATGGCTTGTTGCTCCAGCACCAATGACCATCAGTCATGGCCTTCTAATCCAAAATAAACCATTTAATCCTTCTCTTTGTTTTCTGTCTTTTAATAATTTCCCAATAAACATCAATGTATTATCTTATTTCTTGTGCTCCAAAATTATTTAACAACTCTTGTGTAGCATCCTATTGAAGGCTGTTTGAAAATCCAAGTTAACCATTTCCACGAGTTGCCATCATCAACCTGGTAGCTACAACCTCAGATCAAAAACTGTAACAAATTTGTTCAATTCATTTCCTAAATACAAACTAACTCTGCTCAATCCTATTGTAATATTCTAGGTGGCCCATCTATTATTTTAGTCGTAGATTTGTTTTGTTTTGAGACCAAAAGAACACGTACGTTCATTTTACTGTAGCAAGACATGCATATTTGATGTGGTGGTGTAATGAAGTATGCCATTAATGTACTTTTACGTGCAATCTGTAATGAATTATTGAAACAACAAATAATGCTTAATCAAACAATATATTTATTATTATATATATTATGGAATTATAGACCAGTGAGTCCAACATCATTTGTGAGAACATTATTAGAAGGTATTCTAAGGTACTGGACATATAAGTATTTGGATAGACATGGACTGATTAAGCATAGTCAGGCTTCATACCTGTTAGATCATGTCTAACCAATCTTATAAGGTTTTTAGAGGATATTACCAGGATGAAGGCAAGGCAATAGATGTTGTTGTCTACAAGTAAGGTATTTGTCAAGGTCCCACATGGGATGCTGGTCAAGAAGGTCCAGTCTCTCAGCATTCAGGATGAGATAGTAAATTGGATTAGACATCGGCCTTATGGGAGAAACCAGAGAGTGGTAGCAGATAGTTGCCTCTGTGATTGGAGGCCTGTGACTGGTGGTCTGCCACAGGAATCAATGCTGGGTCCTTTGTTGTTTGTCATCTAACCCAGTGATCTGGATGATAACGTTGTTAACTGGATCAGCAAATTTGTGGATGACACCAAGACTGGGTGTGTATTGGGCAGTGAGGAAGGCCATCATGCCTTGTAGAGAGATCTACATGAGCTGGAAAAATGGGCTGAAAAATGACAGATGGAATTTAATGCAGACAACTACGAGGTTTTGCGCTTCAATAGGACCAACCAGAGTAGGTTTTATAGCTTGAACAGTAGGGCACTGAGGAGTGTGTTAAAACAAAGGGATTTGGGGATACAGGCACATAATTCATAGAAAGTGGCATTATAGATAGGGTCATAAAGAAAGCTTTTAGCACATTGGCCCTCATAAATCAATGTATTGAGTACAGGAGATAGGATGTTATTTTGAGGTTGTATATGATATTGGTGAGGTCTAATTTGGAGCATTGTGTGCAGTTTTAGTCACCCACCTGCAGGAAAGATGTAAATAAGGTTGAAAGAGTACAGAGAAAATTTACAAAGATGCTACCAGTTCTAAAGGACTGGAGTTATGAGGAAGGATTGAATAGGTTAGGACAATATTCTTTAGAATATAGAAAAGATTTGATAAAGGTATACAAAATTATGAGGGGCATAAATAGGGTAAATGCAACCAGGCTTCTTCTACAGAGGTTTGGTGGGACTACAACTAGAAGTCATGACTTAAGGGTGAAAGGTGAGAAGTTTAAGGGGAACATGAGGGGAAACTTCTTCACTCACTGGGTCATGAGAGTGTGGAATGAGCTGTAAGCAAAAGTGGTCTATGTGAGCTTGATTTCAAACTTAAAGGAAGTTTGGATAGGTAATTGGATAGTAGGGATATGGAGGGCTATGGCTACAGTACTGGTTGATTGGAGAAGGCACTTTAAATGGTTTTGGCATGGACTAGATGGGCTGAGTGGTCTGTCTCTGTGTGCTCTACTTCTCAATGGCTCTATGACTCTATTGCAATATCCCTCAAATGTTACACACACACAAACACACACACACACACACACACACACACACACACACACACACACACACACACACACACGCGCGCGCGCGCCTGTGGAGGATTTCTTACTCTTGTGGGATAACGTCCTTCCTGAAAAGAGGAATTGATATCTGCTTGATAGGTGAGGCTTATGGCTGTGAAGCAATCTCAGGTTCTGGGGTCTCCTCCGTGTTGGT
This sequence comes from Hypanus sabinus, assembly GCF_030144855.1. Lineage (NCBI taxonomy): Eukaryota > Metazoa > Chordata > Chondrichthyes > Myliobatiformes > Dasyatidae > Hypanus > Hypanus sabinus. The sequence continues at coordinate 60,709,464 of NC_082719.1, read as the reverse complement.
TGTAGGAGTTCACTCTGGGACTGCAGGAAGTGGTTTTGACAGCTCTGGATACTTTTCCCCACTAACAATTTACTCCTATCTCCTCAAATGATCGATGTGTTATCTTTAGATGACATCAGACACAATCAGACACCGTGGAGAACTTCAGGTTCCTGGGAACCACCATCTCTCAGGATCTGAAGTGGGAGCAGAACATCAGCTCCATCCTGAAGAAGGCCCAGCAGCGGATGTACTTCCTGCGGCTCTTGAGGAAATATGGTCTGCCTCAGGAATTGCTGCTGCAGGTCTATACTGCAGTCATTGAGTCTGTCCTGTGCACCTCCATCACTGTGTGGTTTGGAGCCGCCACCAAGCAGGATAGAACCAGACTACAGCGCACTGTGAGGACTGCCGAGCGCATCATTGGAGCCTCCCTGCCCTCTATTGTGGACCTGTACTCTTCCAGGTTGAAGAAGAGGGCAGGGAACATCATAAAGGACTCCTTCCATCCTGCGCACGGACTGTTTGAACTGCTTCCGTCTGGTAGGCGCTTCAGATCCCTCCAGACTAAGACTAATAGGCACTGGAGGAATTTTTTCCCTACTGCGGTCACTTTGCTGAGCAGTTAACTGCCGGTTAACTGTTGGCTAACTGTTACTTGGATTGCACTACTTGTATGTATAATCTATATTCTCATTTATATTTATCATTATTATTGTTGTGAGCAGAGAGACAACATCTGCTGGAAGTAAATTCCTTGTATGTGCACAGGTACTTGGCGATTAAAGTCTGATTCCGATTCTGATACTGATTCTGATTCTGATCTCCACTGTGACAGAGTGTGGTCCAGTTTTGTCCATAATCTTTCCAAGTACCCAATATTAAACACCTATATAGTGCCTTGCCAAGACTGTTTGTCCAGGAGTGAAAAATTGAACCTTTTTGTTTGAGGAGCCCTCAATTTCTCTCAGCTGTTTGTCCTGCATAATCCTTCTGAGATTGGGTCTGAGGATATCCAAGTGTGAGCACAAGGAATGACCCAGAATCAGCTCTGCTGGTGAGTTGTTGGTTGTGGTGTGTGAACACAAGGAATGACCCAGAATCAGCTCTGCTGGTGAGTTGTTGGTTGTGGTGTGTGCTGTATTGTGATATGCAATCAGGAAGTAGGCAAGCTTCTGATTCAGTGTCAGCTTAGTGTCTTCTGCTGACATTGCTCACAGTGCATTCTCTAGACTCTGAACAAACCTTTCCAGCAAGCCATTTGTAGCTGGGTGATACAGAACAGATGTAATATAACTTATTACATTCATTTTCAGTAATGGCTGAAATTGCTCTGCAACAAACTAGTCAATTGTCTCTGACTAAGTGTTCCAAAACAACAGTCCTTGAGAAGAACCGTTTCAACACATCAACAGTGTGCAAGGCTATTGAGAACACTTCTGGGCACATTGTAGCTGCATCCACTACTATCAAGAAATTTGTGCCCATGGATAGTCAAGTAAAATCTATGTGAGTCTTCTGCCAGGGCAATATAATCCATTCCCTGGGATGGAGAGGTGTTGCTCTTGGCATCTTCTGGAAATGTTGGCATCCAAAACAGTACCTGCCAAGCTGCCGGATCTACTGATCTATCCCAGGCCACCAGATAAAGCTTTGAACAAACATTTTAATTTTGACCATGCCTTGATGACCCGCATGTAGCTCCTCCAACACTTGAGCTTGCAGCTTTGATGGTAAAACAATTCTTAATCCTCACATAAGGCAACCCCCAACAAGGGCAAGTTCATCCCTTTGGTAGCAAAATTGGGGGAACTAGAGTTTCTGCTGCACATTCCAGCCATTTTGTGTAGCCATGTGGACCTGAGACAGTGTGGGCTCTTTCCTCATTTCCCTTTGGATCATCTACTTATGCTGTAATAGGGCTGCAGTACTTACAATTCGCACTAGAGAGAATATAACAAGAGGAGAATCCTTTTTTTGTAAATTTTTCAGTTATTTCCTTTTCCAAAGGTAAACATGACAATCCATCAGCATGTCCATGATTAGTTGTCCTCTTGAAGTCGAACTTGTAATTGTGTCATCCAAGAAATAGAGCCCATCTCTGCATTTGTGCTGCATATTAATGGAGAACCCTTCTGTGGATTGTAAATAGGCAGTAGTGGGTGATGATCAGTAATGGGGGCAAACTCCCTCCTACACAATTACTTGTTGAAAGATTTTACACCCCCAAACCAGACTCAAGGCCTCCCTGTCAAACTGTGCATAACTTTTCTATGCAGTGGTGAGGGAACATGATGCAAAACCCATGGGGTGTTCACTTCCACTATTCATAAGATGTGACATTACTGCACCTATATAATAAGGCACCTATATCTTAAAGCGAGGTGTCACAAACAAGCTTCACTGGAAGATGTGGATCATAATGTGAATACAATGTCTGCTATCACTATTTGCTGTAACTTTTGAACACCCACCTTGCATAGCTTTATCCAAAGCCATTTCTTCCTGATCTGTAGTAATGAGATTAAGCGATAGAGCATAGTAGCCTGATTTGGTAGGATCCTGTTATAGTAACTGACAATTCCTAAAAACAGACTGCAACTGTAGCACATCATTTGGCCTGGAGGCATCCACCACTGCATACACGCATTTTTAATACTTGTGCGTCAATTGTGTAACCACAGTAAGTGATGCCTCGTTTAAGGAATCTACACTCCTTATGTTGTGCTCTGAGCCCATAATCTTCTAATCTTTTTATCACTGTCTTGAGATTTTGTAGATGATCCTTTTCATCCTTACCAGTAACAATGATATCATCCAAGTAACACTGAATGCCTGAGCAGCCTTGCAACACCTGGTCCATAGCTTTCTGTCAGAGTGTAGGTGCAGATACTACTCCAAAAATAAGCCTATTATAGCAATAAAACCTTCTGTGAGTTTTTATAGTGAGAAGCATTTTGGATTCTTCTTCCATCTCCATCTGTTGGTGGGCTTCAGCTAAGTCGACCTTAGTGAAGTGTTCTCCCCCAGAAAGGTCTGCAAAGGTATACTCTATCCTAAACAGATAGTATTGATCTACCTTCAGTAATAGGTTGATGCTGACCTTAAAATCACAAAATCATCACAGATTGTGACAGACCCATTCTTCTTGAATACTAGAACCACTAGTGTTAGTAAGAATCCTTCAGCCTCCATGCAATCTAGCTCACTGGCTGCTTTATTACAGATAGTATAAAGAATAGATTTAAAATCATGCAAAAAAAAATAAAATAATATATATTTAAGAAGTAAGGTAGTGTTCAATGATTCATCTGCAAAAGTCTGGTATATTTGCCACAATGGTAACATAATTTGATTGGCCAACCTGGTTTCTTTTTAGACTTTGCAATTTTGTCCATGCTCTCTTTCATTCCTGATTGCAGCTCTGTTGTGGTTTCCATTGATACAGCAATATCAACTGCTCTTTTAAATGTGAGCTGTGTTTCTGTTAGGAGCCATCTTTAAATGTTTTCTTGTAAGCTTTCACAAACTAAATGATCCCTCTGTGCATAATTAAGCCTATCACTCAACTGACAATGCTCAGACCACCTTTTCAATTCAGTCACATATGCTGAAACGGACGCCCCTGACTTTTCAACAGTTCCATTTAATATCAGAGAAATGAATACAATGTACATCCTGAAATTCTTGTTCTTCACAGACATCCACACAAAAAGAAGAGTGCCCTAATGAATGAGTGACAGTAAAGACGTTAGAACCCAAAGGCCCCCCACTCTGCCCCTCCCAAGCACAAGCAGCAGCAAAGCACCCTCCCCTTCCCCCGATTACTTCAGCAAATAAAGAGCATGAGCGTCCTCCACCCACCAAGCAAGCAACAGCAAAGCCCCTAAGAGAAACCATTATCTGCAATACAACAGAAACTACTCACCCACCTGACAACTCAACATATCACAGGCTCTCTCCCTCTCTACTAAAAGGACATAGTGGTGTCCCCCCCCCCTTTCACCGTGACATAACAAAACAACTCACTGATTTGCCGTGATAAAGTAGGTCACAGTGCTTTTCTCAAAGTTCTTTGACTCAAGAATCAGAAATGAACTCTCCCCCACCAATGAGAAAGAGAGAGAGTGCATGATTCAGCAAGTACAGAGCCCTCAACAGCTAATCAGCAATTTCCAATGCTGCATCCTTGGGATTTCAACAATCGGCCAGTCATGAGCCCCTGGGAGTGGGTCCCACCACTGTGAAGAACCGGTCTGAATGTAACCCCAAATCAGGGTCTTCAACAGGACCCCGTCCACCCTGAAAAGGAAAAAGAGAGGCATCAAAGGTAGAAATTAAGCTGCTTCCACGGATGAGCTTAAAGGATTTGCTGTTAAGCACCATCGTAGCTCTGCCCTATATTGATTTTGGTTCAAAATTGAATTGCTTTTGATTCTGCTTCTGTAAACTTAAATGTTCTGCAATTATCGGTGTTTTCAGTTTTAGATGTTCCTGCATCAATTTTGCAATATCAACAAAACTAATTTCGGCTGATTTGGTTGGAGCAGTCAAATTTCTAAGCACTTTGTAAGCTTTTCCACACAATGCACTCAGCAAAACTGGCATTCGTTTCTCATTGGCTATTTCACTTGCTTCCAAATGCTGCTCAATTTGCATAGTGTACAAAATCCAGTTATCTGTTGTGCAATCAAGTGTGTTTATATTTCCAATGTAGCCAACCATTTCTGCTCTTTTTTTTAAATTTATGTTTATTATTTCCCTGTGCTCACTGTTAATGAACACTTGAATTAGTCTGCTTTCTGCCCTTTTCAACTCATTGTCATCATCCTCTTCAGAAGAAAGAAAAAAAGTGCTGTGCATTTTTTTACTCGATTATTTTTCTTCTTACAAAGAAATAGACGTATTACCCTTTTTATAATTGACATTTCACTGCGCTTCAACAGGTGGGCAGTCATTTCAAGTTCATCTTTAAAACTTATTCACTTCCACTATTATGTTTTGTAACTGCAGAAACAAATCGAAAGGAAAAGATGAGGAGACCGAGAGAACGTGCATGTTTGTTTTAGTGTAGCGAGGTAAGCACATATGACATGGTGGTGTAATGACGTTTATCATTCATGTACTTTTATGAATAACCAGTAATGAATTATTTAAGCAACAAACAATGTATTTGCAATATTGCTGAAATATTAAATACACAAGATTTTAGTGTTTTTCTTACTACTGATATCAGATCAACAGATCTGTTTTCTTTTCTTTCCATTCTACAATAATGGAAATTGCTTATTTTTAGTCTCCATGAAATCATTCTTTAGACTATTACAGCAAATTTAGTTTGCCCAGTCTATCAATTCCCACAACTACTGTAATAATGTGATATACTTCAGATTTTCAGTTCCTGCAGTACTTTACTTTTGGGTCAAATGTCTCAATTTCTATTACAGAATTGCTGCAATGGAAAATCCTTAACAATGATTTTAAACAAAATTATACAGCATTCTATGACTTGCATGCTGCATACAAAGCAATTTTATAATGTCTGGAAAAATAAAGAGAAGTTGGTAAAGCTTTGTGCCAAAACATTGATGCTAATACGCAATCAGCACCTTATCTCATGCTGTGCCCATGAATTACAGATAGCTGAACGTTGTCAGTTAAAATAAGTAGTAGTGGTCACCTCATTTTTCATCAGCAGATGTACACTGCATGCGGATCCAACAGCAAGATTTATAAAATTTAAGGAGGGAATAACATTGAGTCTAATACTTGAGACAGGGACATTTTAAGAACAATCTGGCAGCTCTAAATAAGTATTCTTGGCATCAAAGGACTACAGACTTACTGTTCCAGATTCTATCACAATATTCCAACTGAGAGATGACAGTTCATTAGATTACAAGCTGAGGCATTTTCTGTAGTGGTTAATACAAGCTTGCTGTTAGCATTCTGGCATTGCTAAGCTCTACGTGCATGATTTCAAAGGTGCCTGGTGATGTTTACTCAGAGGTTTTTTAAATCATCCGAACATTCTCCCCACCCTCTTATTTAAAACAAACCTCATGCAGAAATTGACAGTAGATTTTAATCAGAATTACCCAGTATATGATCCTCCTTAGCTACCTCCTGAGCTCCTCATCACCACAAAAGTCAGTCTTCAGACAACTTGATTCATATCAGCTAAAATCGGAGATGTGCCATATTGGGTGTAGCAAAGCTCTGAGTCCATACAACCTCTTCACTATATTACCATGACCTGTACTCTACAACTAGTCATGCCTTTAACCAAGTAGTTTAAATACAATATTGGCATCTCCCTGACAATATGGAAATTACCTTAGTTGTATCCCTTTTAGAAAAAGCAGAACATGCCTCGCCCAATTATCACCCAATAAGCCAGTAAGTGATGAAAGATATCAGCAAGAGTTCTATCAAGTGGAATTTATTCATTAGTAGCCTATTCACTAATGCACATTTTGAGAGTTCAAGGATCACTTGATTCCACAGTTCATCAGTGTTGGTCCAATATTGAATCAAAGACATGAATTTCAGAGATAAGTTAAACTGACTGTCCTCAAAATTAAAACAGCATTTGACAATGAATGTAGTGTACCCGGACTTTCAGAAAGCCTTTGATAAGGTCCCACATAGGAGATTAGTAGGCAAAATTAGAGCACATGGTATTAGGGGTAGGGTACTGACATGGATAGAAAATTGGTTGGCAGACAGGAAACAAAGAGTAGGGATTAACGGGTTCCTTTCAGAATGGCAGGCAGTGACAAGTGGGGTACCGCAGGGCTCGGTGCTGGGACCGCAGCTGTTTACAATATACATTAATGATTTAGATGAAAGAATTAAAAGTAACATTAGCAAATTTGCCAATGACACAAAGCTGGGTGGCAGTGTGAAATGTCAGGAGGATGTTATGAGAATGAAGGATGACTTGGACAGGTTTGGTGAGTGGGCAGATGCAGTTTAATGTAGATAAATGTGAGGTTATCCACTTTGGTGGCAAGAACAGGAAGGCAGATTACTATCTGAATGGTGTCAAGTTAGGAAAAGGGGAAGTACAATGAGATCTAGGTGTCCTTGTTCATCAGTCACTGAAAGTAAGAATGCAGGTACAGCAAGCAGTGAAGAAAGCTAATGGCATGTTGGCCTTCATAACAAGGGGAGTTGAATATCGGAGCAAAGAAGTCCACCTGCAGTTGTACAGGGCCCTGGTGAGAACACACCTGGAGTATTGTGTGCAGTTTTGGTCTCCATATTTGATGAAGAACATTCTTGCTATTGAGGGAGTGCGGCACAGGTTTATGTGGTTGATTCCTGGGATGGTAGGACTGTCATATGTTGAAAGACTGGAGCGACAGGGCTTGTAGTATACACTGCAATTTAGAAGGATGAGAGGGGATCTGATTGAAACATATAAGATTATTAAGGCATTGGACACGCTAGAGACAGGAAACATGTTCCCAATGTTGGAGGAGTCCAGAACCAGAGGCCACAGTTTAAGAATAAGGGGTAGGCCATTTAGAACAGATTTGAGGGAAAACTTTTTCACCCAGAGAGTTGTGGATCTATGGAATGCTCTGCCTCAGAAGGCAGTGGAGGCCAATTCTCTAGATGCTTTCAAGAAAGAATTAGATAGAGCTCTTAAAGATAGCAGAGTCAAGAGATACGAGGAGAAGACAGGAATGGGGTACTGATTGTGGATGATCAGCCATGATCACAGTGAATGGCAGTGCTGGCTCGAAGGGCCGAATGGCCTACTTCTGCACCTATTATCTATTGTCTATTGACAAAATTAGAATGATGGTGCCCTAATTAAACTGAAGCCTCAGACAAAAGATGTAGCCATAGACACTCACTAAGGTCCCAGCTATGCCTGCCTTTTCATCAGCTACGTGGAAACTCTAAGTTCCAAGCTTACAATGGTAGCCGTCCCCCACATTTCCAATGCTACATCGACTACTCCATTGGCACCGCTTCCTGCACCTATGCAGAACTCGTCAACTTCATCAATTTTGCCTCCAACTTCCATCCAGTCCTCAAATTCACCTGGTCCATTTCCAACAACTCCCTTCCCTTTTTCAATCTCTCTGTTTCTATCTCTGGAGACAACTTACTACAGATGTCCATTATGAACCCATTGACTCTGATAGTTACCTGGACCATACCTCTCCCCACCCTGCTACTTGTAGAAGTGCCATCCCCTTCTCTCAGTTCCTCCATCCCTACTGTATCTGCTCTCAGGATGAGGCCTCCACCATCAACACAGCCTTCAACAGAATCTCTTCCATTTCTTGCACATCTGCTCTCACCCCATTCTCCTGTCACCCTACCAGGGATAGGGTTCCTCTTGTCCTCACCTACCAGCCCACCAGCACATAATTTTCCATGATTTCTGTCATCTCCAGTGGGATCCCACCACCAAGCACATCTTTCCCTCTCCAACCCACTTTCTGCTTTCTGCAGGGATTGCTTCCTACACGACTCCCTTGTCCATTTGTCTCTCCCCACTGATCTCCCTCCTGGCATTTATTATTGCGAGCGGAACAAGTGCTTCACCTGCCCCTACACTTCCTCCCTCACTACCATTCAGGGCCCCAAACAGTCCTTCCAGGTGAGGTAACACTTCAACTGTGAGTTTGTCAGGTTTATATACTGTGTCCAGTGCTCCTGGTGTGGCCTCTTGTGTATTTGTGAGACCCAGTGTAGGTTGGGAGACAGCTTCGTCGAGCACCTGCACACCGTCCACCAGAAAGAAAGGACCTCTCAGTGGCCACCCATTTTAATTCCACGTCCCATTCCTATTCCGATATGTCTATCCATGGTCTCCTCTACTGTAATGATGAGGCCACACTCAGGTAGGAAGAACAATACCTTATATTCCATCTGGGTAGCCTCCAACCTGATGGCATGAACATCGATTTCTCAAACTTCCAGAAATGCTCCCCCTTCACCATTCCCCATCCCTTTTACCCTCTCTCACCTTATCCCTTACTTTGCCTGCCCATTGCTTCTCTCCCCTTTTCTTTCTTCCATGGCCTTCTGTCCTCTTCTGTTAGATTCCTCCTTCTCCAGCCCTGTATCTCTTTCACCAGTCAACTTCCCAGCTCTTCACTTCACCCCTCCCTCTCCCAGTTTCACTTATCACCTTGTGTTTCTCCCTCCCCTCCCGACACTTTTTAACTCTACTCCTCATCTTTATTCCTCCAGTCCTGCTGAAGGGTCTTGGCCCAAAAGGTCGACTGTACTTTGTTCCAACAATGCCTCCTGGCCTGCTGAGTTTCTGCAGCATCTTGTGTGTGATGCCTGAAATCAATGGCATCAAGAAGAAAACACACCAATCCGCAGGATGGTTGTGCATGTCAGCTGTCAATTATCCTACCCCAAGGACATCTGTTTCGTCAATAACCTTCCTTTCAGAAGAACAGATGCCTGCTGAGGAATGCACAATGGTAAAATCAATTCACAACTCCACAGCAGGTGAAGCTGTCCATGCCTGCAGGGGACAAAAATTTGTTAAAGCTCAAGCGCAGCGCCAAGTTATAGCCACGTTACAGAAGTAACAAAGAATGACCACTTCCTACAAGAAGGGGCTTAACTACCTGCCCTTGACAATCAATGATATTACCATCCCCCATGTCCCCAACATCAGTACCTTGGGGAGGAGTGAGGTGCATTGTTAGAGGATTAACACCATTAATCAGAAATTCATGTAGACAAGCAACAATTAATACAAAATGCTGGAAGAACTCAGCAGGCCAGGCAGCGTCTTAGAAAAGAATACAGATGATGTTTCGGGCCGAAATCCTTCGGCAGGACTGAGTTTTCCGAGATGCTGCCTGGCCTGCTGACCTCCTCCAGCATTCCGTGTGTGTTGCTTCGATTTCCAGCATCTGCAGATTTTCTCTTGTTTTGTTGACAATTAATGCTCTAGCTACAGGAACAGGTCAGAGGCTAGGTTTCCTGTGGCACCTAGTCACACACCAAAGCCTCTCCACTGCTTAAAAGGCACAAGTATTGGAGCAAGTTACAATACCCTCTAGTTGCTTTAATGAGTGCAGGTTAGCAACAAACAAGAGTTTCGAAACCATTCAGAACATCTGACCAGCACCCTAGCAACCTGGCTAAATGTTTAACGTGTACCACAGACAAAGCAATTGCTCGCACACAGCCCCATCAAAATCTGCCACCAAGAGCCAGGGTTAGGAACCTAGAATTCACTATCTAACAACATTATGGGAGTATCTCCACTAGATGGACTGCAGCAACTAATTAAGGCAGCTCTGCACAGCCTTCATAAGGATAGTGAAGTTTAGGCAACAAATTCTGGCCTTTCCAGCAAATCCCTTGATATCCTGTCCCCACACTCCCCCCCACAAAAAGTAACAAAATCATGGGATGTCATGACATGAAGAAATAATTTTGTTCTTATATTACATTTACTGTATAGCCTAACCCAATGAGTGAGAAGTTGAAAGGATGGTTGCATGAGTGTTGAGATGGGAATCGGTTTGTAAAATTCTATCAATGCAGCATCAGGCTGTACTGCAGGAATATAACAAATTATCTGAAACAAGATAAACTCGTGCTATGATTGGCACGTCCAATAAAGGTTAAATCTTGAAAAGCACTCATTTAGTTAGTGTGATGTTCACTGCTTTCCAAATACTAACCACTGGTAATTACACCAGTAATTAAACAGATATGTGTGAGCTTGCTGTGCAGAACTAGGATGCCATGTATCCTTCATTTTAAATATACCTCAAGGATATTCATATTCATAAAGTTCTTAGGGCATGAAATGAAAGTACTTTTACAAAAAAAATGGAGCTCCAAAGGTTTTAAGATCAATGTGTCCTGTTTTTTCTTGAAGGAACTGTAGGAAAATTGTAAATCATCATCTCCCGAGATGCTAGCCCCAACCCTCCTATTAGACATGTGCATGCTCTTTGCACATTAAAATAATAAAAACAGGAATAAAGCCCCAGTGCCACCATCGCATTGTGAAAATATGAGAAAAGTGAATTTAATTTAAGGAAACAAAAACAAAATTAACAAGGGACTTCAAGGGATTTCAGCAATTGCATAGGTGGCCGATAGATCTGGTGCAAATATATCAGTGATACATGGGCTGTTGAGGAACACGATTGCGACATGCATGTCCTGAGGTCAGTCTTGGAGAATAATCAGCAAACTTCCCATTGGGACCTGAGTACCTACAGCACTTATTTGTCATGACATCAGGGAGCTTTTTCTTTAGTTGAGATTTCAATGATGCACGGAGCTATATTATACAAATATATGACACCTCCTCCATCCCCTTCAACCTTAAGAGCACATCAGTGCTTTGCTTTTTAGAAGATCCAGCAGTTCAAAACCTACAGGAGATAATAATTATGATTCAGACAATTGATACCCCTAGGTAAATCTCCTGATTCCAAACACTATGACTTCCATTGAACTAAAAAAAATCATACAGATACTGCTGAAATAAAATTTGAAAATGATGGAAGTACAGAGCTATTCATTAAAGGTCTGAAAACAGAAAAGATAGCCTTATATCAGATAGGTTCCCTGCATCAGAAGTGGAATAAAGAAATCCCTGTTACCATATTGCTGATAGGGAGAACAATAATAACCATAGGGATAAAAAGGCATTAACTACAAACAACGTAGATTTATGCAGTACATTTCATACAGTAACGCTGTCTAAGGTGTTTCAGCAGAGCACCTTCAAATAAAATTTTAAACCAAATCACACATTAGATAGGACATGTAATCAAAAATTTGATTGAAACTGGAGGTTTGGGGAGCATTTTTAAATTAATTTGACAAGCCGATGCATACCAGAATACAACAATGAAATAGAGAAATACAAATTAGCTAGCACCGGGGAAAGAAATAATATAGTTTTAGCAAGACTGAGATAGAGTACATTATTTTATTGGTTTACAGAGCATAGGCATAAATATGTGAAGCATATTAAAGGAAGGCTGGAAATGACAGTCACATTTAGCCAAGAGGGACAGTGATATACTTGCAAACACAGAAAGCTGGGTGAGGAAGGGCAGGATTTTTTTGTAAATATTCCCACTTACAAGGTACTAGGGAAAAATGGGGAAACAAGGAGGAGGTGTGAGTTTGGCTGCTTTGATGAAGGGCTAAGGGAGACTTTTTCTATGAGCAATACCAGGTGAAATCTATTTGAATATATTTGGGAACAATGGAAGTGACATTACACAATCCGACTATTTTATCTGCTGCCAGCAGGTAGAAAGGAATATAGAGAAGGAATGTGTCATAGAGTGTGATATTAGGGAAATTCCCGCCATCCTTATATGAACTCAGAGTAATCATAAGGGGATAAGATGGAGGGAGGGGGATTTTTTTCAATTGCTTCTACAGTGGTCAAAGAAGAGGTCCTGAATTGAACTACAGGTGCCATCCATTTAGAGGTAGGTGTCCAATCCATGTATGTGCCAGTATTAAACATACATGGAAAGAACAAATGTCTTCCAATAACTCACTTCTGATAGGCAGCATCACTCTCCAAAAGAAAACATAGAACATAGAACTGTATAGCACAATACAGGCACTACCGTCCATGACGTTTTGTCAACCTCTTAACCTATTCTAAGATCAATCTACCCCTTCCGTCCCCCTTAGCCCTCCATTTATCTTTCATCCATGAGCCTATCTAAATGTCCTCATATTCATCATTAACAAAGCAAAATAATGATTAATGACCTCCCCATCTCCTCCAACTCCAGTCATACATTTCTTCTTTTATTCCTGATCAGTTCTGCCCCCACTTAAGTTATCCTCCTATTCTTCACCTACATTTAGAACATCTTGGGGTTTTCCTTAAACCTACTTGTCAACTGTACTTCCAGCTCTCCTCACTCTATTATTAAGCTCTTTCCTCACTATCTTGTAACTTTCTAGAGCCCGGTCTAATCCTTGCTTCCTAAGCCTCTTGACTAGATGTTCCACATCTCTTGTTAACCATGGTTCGCTCTCCCTACTATCCTTTCCCTGCCTTAATGGGACAAACCTAACCAGAAGCCTGTGGAAGTGCTGCTTAAAAACCTCCACACTTTTGTTGTGCATTTCCCTGAGAACATTTGTTCTCAATTACTGCTCCCAATTTCCTACCTAGAAGCATAATAATTTGCCTTCACCCAATTACTCACTGCTACAATCTGCTCATATTCCTCTCCAAGGTTATGCTAAAGGCTAGGGAGCTGTGGTCATTGTTTTGCAAAATGCTTACCCAAGGAGATATCTGTCACCTGACAAGGTTTATTGCCCAGTGCAATATTCTGAATGGCCTCTCTTCCATTTGGACTGGCTACATATTGTGTCAGGAATCCTTCCTGGACACAGTAACAAATTCTACACCATCCAAGTATTTTGCACCAAAGAGATGTCAATCAATATTAGGAAAGTTGAACTCCCCCATGAAAACAACAATGTTAATTTTGCAACTTTTGAAAACCTGCCACCTGATCTGCTCCTTGGTGCCTTTGTTGCTATTGTTGAGTCTACAGAATACTCGCAATAGAGTAATGGCACCCTTCCTCTTCCTGATTCCACGCACACTGATGATCCCTCCATGACATTCTTGATTTCCACAGCTGTTCCTGATTAGCAATGCCAGTCCCCTACCTCTTTTACCCCCACCTCTGTCCTTTTTAGAACATGTAAACCCTTAAGCATCCAGCAGCTATTCCTGCCCATCTGACAACCTGCAATGTTCACAACTCTGTAGTTTCATACAGTAATATATGCTCTGGTTTATGACCTTTGTTTCTGATACATTTCACATTAAATTAGACACATTTCAACCCGTCCAACTTACTGCAGTTATGCCTATCCTTCCTCACAGTCTGCATCTTACTTTACACTAACTGTTCTATCCTCCAACCTATCACTCCGGTTCCCGTCTCCCTGCCGAGCTAGTTTAAACCCTCCTTATCAACCCTGGTAAAACTACCCACAGGGTTATAGGTGTCCCTTGATTTCAAGTGTAACCCGACCCATTCATACTGGTCATACCTTCCCCAGAAGAGATCACAATGATACACAAATCTGAAACCCTGCCCCCTGCACCAATTCTTCAGCCACACCTTCAACTGCCACATCTTCTCATTCTTACCCTTAATGGTAATCCAGAGATTACTAGCCTTAAGGTCTTGCTTTTCAGCTTGCTATCTAGATTCTATATTTTCTCTTCAGGAACTCCTCCCTTTCCTTAGCTACATAATTGGTACCAATATGTATCTCAACATCTAGCTGCTCATTCTCCACTTTAAGAATGCTGTGGACTTGTCCCTTCCATGGCAAAAAAAGGGAGGGAACATACCAACCAGGATTCTCTTTCACAATCACGAATCCCCTGTTTCTTCCCCTAACTTCTGGATCCCTCGTCACCATTGCTCTTCTCTTCTCCCCACTTCCCTCCTGAGGTGCAGAACCAATCAGTGTCAGGGACCTGGTCACCGTGACTTTCACCCAGTGGGTCATCTGCCCCCACAGTGCCCAGATTGGTATACTTGTTATTGACGGGTTACCCCGTTGGTGCACTCTGCACTATCGGCATATTCCCTTTCACATTCCTGACAATCACCCAGCTACCTACCCCCTGCAACTTTAGGGTAACTATCTCCCTGTAGCTCTTACCTATCACCTCCTCATTCTCCTGAATGATCCAAAGGTAATCTACCCCCATGAGTTCTGTATGAAACCCTGGAAAGTGTAGACCACTTCCCACATATCTGGAACCACCCCACAATGACAGGTATTAATGATAAAATTCATCGCTGCTTCAATGCAATCGCATTGCCATTAACGGAGTAAAAGAATGTTTTAAGACCAAAATCTCAAATGTAGCACAAAACTCAGTCTCCTCAGCTGCAGTGACTTGTGTCTGCCACAGGGAGTAACAAAGAGAGGTACAAGTGTGCCATTCAAGTCAAACTGGATATGTACTCGAAGGATCAAAAACACAAATCCAGGAATCTGGGCAGAAGATTGGAATTAGCTGGATCTCTTTTGCACCAGGTTAGTTCAGACATGATGAGCTGAGCAGCCTCCTTCCACACAGTCACTTCTTGACATTTCTGTTCTCTTGAAGGGGAGGATGATGGAGGGGCTGAAAAATTATAGAAGAGAATTCCAGAGCTCCAAGCCTTCAAGCTGTAGATGCAGGGATCAATGCAATGTGATTAAAACAGGGTGTACCCAAGAGGCCAAAGCTGACATTTTACAAGGAATACCGACATTTTACATGTCTTTAGACTGGAGAAGATTATAAGTTAGAGAGGGAAGGCCATGTCTGTATTTGTAATTAAGCGTGTACATTATAAAATCAGGGCATGCCAGGCTGGGGAGACATTTCAACCAGTGAAAATTGTCTTTGTACAAGGCAGCTAATTATTCTATTACTCTAGAAATAGAAACAGGATGGTGGTGTTGTACAAGCATAATTTCATATCAGTCTTCCATAAAAATTATCATCATGATAAAACATTAAGAACAAGACAGCAAAGTTTGAAGTACATTTATTGTAATGTATGCAACCTTGAGGTTCATCAATATGAAAGGAAGAGATGTTCGGCCACTGAGTGGGTCAGTGTTGAGAATGGGATCAGCAGAAAGAATAATAAATTGCTCCTAAGGATTCAAGCAATGTTGGAAGTCATGGTGGTTGAGTTGAGGACAGTGCAATGCAGAGTTGAAGAATGTTACTCTGGTGCGGTCTGAATCTCACTTAAGGTCAGAGGCCATTCAGCTTCTTCTTAATCACTTCTACTGAGAGGTAACTATACTGAAAACAATGGCTGAAGTAACAATTTGGATCTCACTATCAAGATATCTGTGCCATCACCACTCAAAATAATGTTAAATAGGAAGTATTTATGTAGTTATAAAGTAAGTTATAATCACTTCCTTCTGGTCACTGAACAGTTACATTGCAACATCTGGCATATTTTAACTGATTCCACGCATGCAAAGAATCAGCAATCATCAAAATGCCCAGTCTGTCATCATTGCTGCCTTATTTAACACAAATATATAATTTCATAATGCAGCTTTACTTAACAAAGGCTAAAAACATGGTTGTTGATTGAAATTAGTTAGATGAAGGTACAAAATCTCACTTTTTATCATAATTCCTTATTAAGAATTACAACAATCAGCCAATTTAGATAACATCATACTGTGTACTTTATTGTATATTAGAAATCACATATTACAGGAAAAAGGTGCTTCAAAATCTATAATTATCACTCTACTCTTCACCAACCCTGATAATTGTAACTACTACATTTCCAACTAGCAGGTGAGCATGCTAATTTTCATTCATCTGTAGTTTTGACATCAGTGCCTCACTATCAGTGACCTTAGAAGTATTATTATTAGCAAATAAATAAACCAAAGATCTGTTCTATTCAATCTTTTTTGAGACAGCTTTCATTTGTCTTTTGGAAACTTATGCACCGGAGTCAGACAATGGATAAGGTAAGACTGATTTTTTTTCAGTCAGCGTGGACCATTTGGGCCAAAATGCGTGTTTCTATGCTGGTTGACTCTATTTGAAAACACAGGATGTAGATCCAGGGGAAGAAAATACAGCTTTGCCAGTCTGCTGTGGCTTTAAATAAGAATCTCGACTCTCAATTCAGCTCTCCCATTTGATCCCCTCACGAACTAGACAGTTAGTACAGTTTGAAAATCTATTAATTTCAGCCATTGTGTGTCCACAGGCTTCTTGAACAGAGTCACAATTCACTGAGTAAACAGTTTTCTTTCATGTCTTAAATAAACAGGCTTTAATGAGACTGTGAACCCATTCTAGACCTACCAGTCGGGGAAAATGTCCTTTCAGCATAACTGCTGGGAGCCCTCTCATAAACATAGAGAAAAACATGAGCAGGAGTAGATGTTCAGCCCTTTAATTTGGAGCCACCGTTCAATAAGATTCTCATTCATCTTTTCAATTCACTAACATATACCTCCTCTCTCCCCATAATGCTATAAATCTACCTACAGTGACTCCTTAAATATCTCCAGTGACTTGACTTTCACAACTGTCTATAGTAGAGAATTAAATGGAAATAGCACCAATCTCTGTATGACAAATGTCTTCTCATCTCAGCCCTAAATATCTTTCCCCAGATGCTGACTCTATGATTACTGACACTTGACAGACCTCCAAACCTGCAACCAAGGAATACCTTTCCCGCATCTCACCTGTCCAGCTCTAACAGAATTTTGTACGTTTCAGTAAGATCCCTTCACACTCTCCTAAACTCTGGTGAATGCTGGTCTAACAGTCCCAATCACTCCAAATATGACAGTCCCACCTTCATTCAGAGTCAAACATGTTTCAATGACAATGCCTTCCATTCTTCTAAACTTCACAGAAGATGGTTCTCTCCCATTCAATCTTTCTTCATAGGACAAATCAACCTAGTGGAAATGCAAAGTTAGAAGAGCTACAATTTTTAATGATTAATTGAGCATGCAAATTTTAATCAACCACAGATGATACGATGTAATCAAATATCCATTGCATCTCTAATTACAATCTGCCAAATTAATCAGCTACCAAATGAAAAATGAGTTTAATAACTTCAGTTAACTTCACTCACCCCAACACTGAACTGATTCCACAACCCTGGACTCACTTTCAAGGACTCTACAACTCATCTCATTCTCAAAATGTGTTGCTTATTTATTATCATTATTTTTTTCTTTTTGTATTTATACCGTTTGATGTCTTTTGCACATTGGCTGTTCAGCTGTCTTTGTTCTGTGGCATTTTTCATTGTTTCTTTGTATTTACTGTGAATGCCCACATGAGAATGAATCTCAGGGAGTATGTGGTAACATATATGTACTTTGATAATAAATTTAATTTGAACTTCGCACTTAATAGGAGAGAAAAGAAGGGAAGCTAGCTAATAACATAAAAGAGGATGCCAAAAGAATTTTCAGATATATAAGGAAAAAAATAGAAATGAGAGTGGATTTGGGACTGCTAGAAAATGACACTAGAGAGATAGTAATGGGGGACAAAGAAATGGCAGATGAACTCAATAAGTATTTTACATCAGTCTTCACTGTGGAAGACACCAACAGTATGCCAGGAATTTGAGAATGTCAGGAGCCAAAAGTGAGTGTAGTTGCTATTATTGAAGAGAAGGTGCTTAGGAAACTAAAAGATCTGAAGGTAGATAAGTCACCTGAACTAGATAAACCAAGAGCCACTAGATTTTGGAATGGATCTGGAGGACTGGAAAATTGCAAATGACACTCCACTCTTTAAGAAAGAGGGAGTCAGACAGGAATTATAGGCTAGTTAGACCAGTGGTTGGGAAAATATTGGAGTCCATTATTAAGGATGAGGGTTCAGGATACTTGGAGGTATATGATAAAAGTAACCAAAATCAGCGTGGTCTCCTTAAGAGAAAATCTTGCCTGTCAATTCTTTTGGAAGATTTGCCGAACACTTACTCTCACCTAGTCCCACTGACCTGCACTCAGCCCATAGCCCTCCAATCCTTTCCTGTCCATATACCTATCTAATTCTTTTTTAAATGACGATACCGAACCTGCCTCTACCACTTCTACTGGAAGCTCGTTCCACACAGCTACCACTCTCTGAGTAAAGAAGTTCCCCCTCGTGTTACCCCTAAACCTTTGCCCCCTAATCCTCAACTCATGTTCCTCTTGTTTGAATCTCCCCTACTCTCAAAGGAAAAAACCTATCCACGTCAACTCTATCTATCCCCCTCATTATTTTAAATGCCCTATCAAGTCCCCCCTCAACCTTCTACTCTCCAAAGAATGAAGGCCTAACTTGTTCAACCTTTCTCTGTAACTTAGGTGCTGAAACTCAGGTAACATTCAGGTAAATCTCCTCTGTACTCTCTCTATTTTGTTGACATCTTTCCTATAATTTGGTGACCAGAACTGTACACCAAATTTGGCTTCACCAATGCCTTGTACAATTTTAACATTACATCCCAACTCCTATACTCAATGCTCTGATTTATAAAGGCCAGCATACCAAAAGCTTTCTTCACCACCACCACCCTATCCACATGAGATTCCACCTTCAGGGAACTATGCACCATTATTCCTGGATCACTCTGTTCTACTGCATTCCTCAATGCCCTACCATTTACCAAGTAGGTCCTATTTTGATTAGTCCTACCAAAATGTAGCACCTCACACATATCAGCATTAAACTCCATCTGCCATCTTCTAACTGGCCCAAATCTCTCTGCAAGCTTTGAAAACCTACTTCATTATCCACAACGCCACCTATCTTAGTATCATCTGTATACTTACTAATCCAATTTACCACCCCATCATCCAGATCATTAATGTATATGACAAACAATATTGGACCCAGTACAGCTCCCTTCCTTTTGTGATATCATTCTGGAGGTGCGTTGTCTCATTTTTTAACTGCATTGCTTTCGTGGTTTCTAAATGACAATAAACTGAAACTGAACTGAGATCCCTGAGGCACACCACTAGTCACCGGCCTCCAACCTGACAAACAGATATCCACCACTACTTTCTGGCATCTCCCATCCAGCCACTGTTGAATCCACTTTGCTACTTCAATATTATCCCTGACATACTTGACATCTCCTCTGTACCTACTCCCCAGCACCTTAAACCTGTGTCCTCTTGTGGCAACCATTTCAGCCCTGGGGAAAAAGCCTCTGACTATCCACATGATCAATGTCTCTCATCATCTTGTACAGCTCTATCAGGTCACCTCTCATCTTCCTTTGCTCCAAGGAGAACAGGCCGAGTTCACT
Organism: Hypanus sabinus; assembly: GCF_030144855.1. Classification (NCBI taxonomy): domain Eukaryota; kingdom Metazoa; phylum Chordata; class Chondrichthyes; order Myliobatiformes; family Dasyatidae; genus Hypanus; species Hypanus sabinus. Next base: position 60,689,632 of record NC_082719.1, on the reverse strand, counting down.
CAACCTATTCTCATGAGGCATGCTCCCCAAACCAGGCAACATCCTTGTAAATCTCCTCTGCACCCTTTCTACGGATTCCACATCCTTCCTGTAGTGAGGCGACCAGAACTAAGCACAGTACTCCAAGTGGGGTCTGACCAGGGTCCTATATAGCTGCAGCATTACCTCTCAGCTCCTAAATTCAATTCCACAATTGATGAAGTCCAATACACCATAGGCCTTCTTAACCACAGAGTCAACCTGTGCAGCTGCTTTGAGCGTCCTATGGACTCGGACCCCAACATACTTCTGATCCTCCACAACCTTTGTGTCATTAGCAAACTTACTAACCCATCCCTCCACTTCCCCATCCAGGTCATTTATAAAAATCACAAAGAGTAAAGGTCCCAGAACAGATCCATGAGGAACCCCACTGGTGACCGACCTCAATGCAGAATATGACCCATCTACAACCACTCTTTGCCTGCTGTGGGCAAGCCAGTTCTGGATCCCCAAATCAATGTCCCCTTGGATCCCATGACTCCTTACTTTTGCAGTATGCCTTGCATGGGGTACCTTATCAAATCCCTTGCTGAAATCCATATACACTACATCTACTGCTCTTCCTTCATCAATATGTTTAGTCACATCCTCAAAAAATTTAATCAGGCTCATAAGGCACGATCTGCCCTTGACAAAGCCATGTTGACTATTCCTAATCATATTATACCTCTTCAAATGTTCACAAATCCTGCCTTTCAGGATCTTCTCCATCAACTTACCAACCACAAGGAAAGACTCACTCGTCTATAGTTTCCTGGGCTATCCCTACTCCCTTTCTTGAATAAAGGAAAAACATCCGCAACCCTCCAATCCTCCAGAACCTCTCCAGTCCCCATTGATGATACAAAAATCATCGCCAGAGGCTCAGAAATCTCCTCCCTCAACTCCCACAGTAGCCTAGGGTACATCTCATCCAGTCCTGGCATCTTATCCAGCTTGATGCTTTTCAAAAGCTCCAGCACATCCTCTTTCTTAATATCTACATGCTCAAGTTTTTCAGTCTGCTGCAAGTCATCACTACAATCACTAAGATCCTTTTCCATGGTGAATACTGAAGTAAAGTACTGAAGTACCTCTGCTATTTCCTCCGGTTCCATACACACTTTCCCACTGTCACTCTTGATAGGTCCCATTCCTTCACGTCTTATCCTCTTGCTCTTCACATACTTGTAGAATGCCTTGGGGTTTTCCTTAATTCTGCCCGCCAAGGTCTTCTCATGGCCGCTTCTGACTCTCCTAATTTCCTTCTTAAGCTCCTTCCCAGTAGCCTTATAATCTTCTAGATCTCTAACATTACCTAGCTCTCTGAACCTTTTGTAAGCTTTTCATTTCTTCTTGACTAGATTTATTACAGCCATTGTATACCACGGTTCCTGTACCCTACCATAACTTCCCTTTCCCATGGAAGCATACCTATACAGAACTCTACACAAATGTTCCCTGAATATTTGCCACAGTTCTTCCATACTTTTCCCTGAGAACATCTGTTTCCAGTTTAAGCCTCCAATTTCCTGCCTGATAGCCTCGTAATTCCCCTTACTCCAATTAACTGCTTTTCTAACTTGTCTGTTCCTATCTCTCTCCAATGCTGTTGTAAAGGAGATAGAATTATGATAACTATCTCCAAAATGCTTTCTCACTGAGAGATCTGACACTTTACCAGGTTCACAATTTGGATGACAGATTTGATGACTTAGTCGTCATGATTACGGACAATACAAAGATAAATGGAGGAGCAGGTAGCATTGGGAAAAAGAGATTCTTAAGAAGGACTTGGACAGATTGGGGGAATGGGCCAAGAAATTTCAAATGGAAAAGGGAAGCGTATGCTCATGCAGTTTGGTAGAAGGAATAAAGGCACACACTATTTTCTAAACTGAGAAGTGCAAAGGGTCTTAGCAATCATCATGAAGGGTTCCCTAATGTTTAACTTCCAGGTTGAGTCAGTGATGGGCTGGCAAATGCAATGTTAGCATACACTTCAAGAGGGCTAGAATATAAAAGCAAGGATATAATGCTGAGACATTGGTCAGACCACTTGGAGTATTTTGAGCAATTTTCCACACTATCTAAGATAATATTGGAATTGCAATTGGAAAGGGTCCAGAGGAGGGTCACAAGAAAGATCCTGGGAATGAAAGGGTATGAGGAGAGTTTGATGGCTTTGGAATTCAGAAGAATGAGGGGTGATCTTATCAAAACCTATGAAACATTAAAAGACCTAGATAGAGTGGATGTGGAGAGGATGTGGGGAAGTCTAGAACCAAAGACCGCAGTCCAAAATCCCTTCAGAGCAGGGGTGAGGAGGCAACACACTCAAAATGCTGGAAGAACTCTGCAGCGCAGAGAGCATCTATGGAAAAGAGTGTAGTCGATGTTCCTCCACTCCTGTTTGAGAGATGATGAGGAATTTCTTCAGCCAGAAGGTGGTGAATATGTGGAATTCATTGCCACAGGTGGCTGTGGATGCATTGGGTATATTTAAAGCAAAGGTTGATTTGTCCTTATAAATTAGTAAGGACAACAAAGGTTATGGGGAGAAGAAGGGAAAATGCTGATGAGAGAGTTAATAGTGTCTCAATTTAAAGGCAGTTTTAAGGTGCTTGGAATTAGGTTACGCAGAGAGTGGTGAGTGTGTGGAATGGGCTGCCAGCAATGGTGGTGGAGGTGGAAATGATAAGGTCTTTTAAAAGACTCCTGGATAAGTATATGGAGCTTAGAAAAATGGAGAGCTAAGGGTAACCCTAGGTAATTTCTAAAGTAAGTACATGTTCAGCACAACATTGTGTGCTGTAGGTTTTCTATGTTCTATGTTCTAATAATTCAACCATGATTGAATGGCAGAATAGCCTAATTCTGCTCCTCTGTTTTATGAACTTATGGTTTTATGGGGCACAGGCCAAAATAAGAAAGTGGAGGCATGGTGGGGGACAGAAAGGAGGATGAGATGGCAGGTGATAGGTAAAGTGTTCTTACAGTTTTAAAACCAAGTAAGGTTTAGCTGGGTAGGTGGAAGAGGGTGGATGAAGGATGAGGCTGGGGGGTGATAGCTAGAAGAGGGAAAGGGCTGAAGAAGAAATCTAATAGGAGAGAGAGTGGGCTATAGAATAGAGGGAAGGGAGAGGGAAGCCAGAGGGAGTCGATAGGTCTTCTCTGGATGATGCCTGGAAGGAGGAGGTACAGGATTCTGAGGACACACACAGAACTTTTTAGGAACAGCTTCTTTCGCACCACTATCAGATTTTGAAATGGACAATGAACCTATGTACACTATCTCACTAATTTTTTTCATTTTATGAATATAGAAACATAGAAAACCTACAGCACAATGCAGGCCTTTCGGACCACAAAGTTGTGCCGAACACGTCCTTACCTTAGAAATTACCTAGGGTTACCCATAGCCTTCTATTTTTCTAAGCTCCATTACCTGGCCAGGAGTTTCTTAAAAGACCCTATCATATCCGCCTCCACCACAATCGCCGGCAGCCCATTCCACACGCTCGCCACTCTCTGCATAAAAAACTTACCCCTGACATCTCCTCTGTACCTACTCCCCAGCACCTTAAACCTGTGTCCTCTTGTGGCAACTATTACAGCCCTGGGAAAAAGCCTCTGACTATCCACACGATCAATGCCTCTCATCATCTTACACACCTCAATCAAGTCACGTCTCATCCTCTGTCACTCCAAGGAGAAATGGCCGAGTTCACTCAACCTGTTCTTATAAGCCATGCTCCCCAATCCAGGCAACATCCTCGTAAACCTCCTCTGCACCCTTTCAATGGTTTCCAAATCCTTCTTATAGTGAGGTAACCAGAACCGAGTGCAGTACTCTAAGTGAGGTTTGACCAGGGTGCTATATAGCTGCAACATTACCTCTCAGCTCCTAAATTGGAATTGGTAGCCACTGGGAGATTCTGCCTTTTGCAGTGGACAGAGTGAAGATGCTTTTTGAAGCAGCTCCCCATTCTACGTCATGTCTCACTGATGTAGCAGTGGGTTTATCTGGGCTACCAGCTTCTTACTATATCCCTCCTCCCCCATCCATTCACCTTATTTTACCTATCACTTGCCAGTTTTACTCCCTCTCCCACCACCACCCCCCCCCATATTTTCTTATTTTGGCTTCTATGCCCTTCATTTCCAGTCCTGATAAAGGGTCTCAGACTGAAATACTTAACTGTTTATTTCTCTCCATAGATGCTGCCCTGACTTGTTAAGTTCCTCCAGCATTTAGTGTGTCTTACTGATTATTTCTAGCATCTGCAGAATCTCTTCTGCCTACCATCTAAGTGTGAATCTGAATCCTCTTCCCACCATCTCTGCTGGAAGCTAAAGACCAATTCATTCCTGTGTTCTGACCTAATTCTCAAGGTCCCAAGACCATCTCTCTCTAACTCCCATCCCAGCAGAATCTCCAACCACACACCCACTCAGCCTGTCTACTCAGTGACCCTGCTCCAAGTTATTACCTGAGACTTTCTTCAGCTCCACTGGTAACTCCATTATAGTGGAATATGAATGCCAAAGGCCTATATCAATAATCCCATTGGACCATAGTTGTGGCTGCATTAAAATATACTGTGGCTACACACATCACCATTCAATGTGTTGTTCCCAGCAGGAAACAACTTCTATACCAAGATTTCTAAGAACATTAACAATTATTATTGATGTGGTTAAGGGAAAGTGCTTTCACAGCAAGGGACTTTATTGCTGTTATGAATTGTGACAAGCATCCCTGACTACATCTTAAGTATATATGCATAATAATAATGAATTGGTCATCGCAGGTGCTGTCAAAACACAAGTAAATATTCTGATATCTAAAATCCCATCCCATTTTTAATTAGATCAGCCATCATTTTTAAAAACAGTGTGTTCCTCCAGAGAATGTTGACTTTGAATACAAAGTACTTCTTCATGTACAATTAATTTTTACTGAAAGTAACTGAGACCAAAGTCTTTAAAAATTAAATCTGAGAAGCTTTACTTTAAAGCAAATGCATTCAAAATTATTCTGTGAGTTCATGAATCTGTGAAGACATTTCTTTTATTTTTGTTTTATCAGTTTCTGATTATATTGAAATTTCCACTTAAAAACATGTTGGCCAGATTAAATTTCAAAACTGAAAGGATTTTGGGAACCTAGGTTCCCAGACATAAATTTAAATATTGACTTCTAAATCCATTTTTATATGTTCTTTCTATCAACTTTTGAATTAGTTGATTCTTTTGTTATTTTATTTCCTGTCAGATTAAAAAGAGCTTCAAAAGGAACTTTGCTTGTACCCCAGGGACTTTGATTATAAAACAAATGGAGCCACTCTTTGTTTCATTTTTCACTTACGGCAGGGATGGACAGATGAATAGGCAGACAGCTGGAAAGGTTTAATGGCAATAATATACCTCCTCCCATTCTTTAAAAAGATTAACATGTATCCCACAATGGCCTTTTCAATAGAGATTTCATATATATGTGCAAACATATAGACATATCTGTTGGCTTACCTTTTGTTATATAATCTCTGTGGCATTCAACCCCATCAAAAATTTCCCTTTTGTTCTTTTATTCCCAACCTCAGTTTCTGCATATTAATCTCAAATGTCAAATCTTACCTCATAGTTGTTTTACATGACAGAGGAGGAGAGAGGCCATTCAGCCCAATAAATGCATGCTGGTTCTCAGGACGCTCCCATCAGTTTTCTACGTATTTCCATGCAACGTGTTCCCTCTCGCTCAGTTCCCTTCTTCTCTTTCATGACAGGTCTTCCAAAGCATTTGGAAGAAAGTCAGCAGCAAAGTAGGGACTTCTAGCCAGCATCAACAATCGCACAGCCATAGCATCAGCTACTGTACATTGAAGCACAGAATGATGGAGTATGCTGAATGTGAGCTGCTGGGACATCTGAGCTCTTACTCAACTCCTCAACACCTCACTAAGGCCTAGGATGGTTACAGATTGTCTTGAAGTGGGGAAGGTATACTCATTGTATCTGCTCCATAGTTTTATGCCAGCCATTCATTTGAATGCAGTTTTTGACATAATTGGAAATAGACAAGACAATAGGTGCACAAGTAGACCGTTCGGCCCTTCGAGCCTGCACCACCATTCTGAGATCATGGAAAAGATTAGTGACACTTCTTTATTTTATTATGTTTGATTAATTTGTAATAGGTGAATGAGATGCGTTACAAAATATATAATATATTTGTTTTTTGAGTATTTGAATAATGTTTAGATTCTTATTATTTTTAATCTATTAAATGTCTTTGCTGATCAGATTTAGAAATTGTTGAAAAAGCCTTTGAACAATGTGATCTGAGGAACTCATCGCCAGTTACTGCTCATGGTCAGTCGATCTCACCGGAAGAACATGAAGTCAATTGGAGGAACACGATCACAGAAGGGAGGTGTAGCCATGGGAATAGCAGAATGGAATGGACCCATGTCCTGGACTGGTTGGAATATGATCTGACCTATTAAGGTTGTCTCATACATCTCTGTTCTGCCTAACCTGATGACTAGTTCCAACATTTGCAGTTGTATTCCAGTAACTGTAGTAATATGTTTTTCTATAATTTGGGAGGCTGGCATAAGGAAACAGAACAAAAGCTTGACAATCCTTGTCAATGCAACAGTCTTGGGCACAGAACAGAGCAAATTCAAGAATGAGGCCTCCAGCTGGCTTACAACCTAATACAGGAAATAATGATGGTTTCCAGCTTTCTTTCCACATTTTCTGCCTTTTTGTCACATTTGGTAAAGATAGACTCTACGCCCAAATGCTGCTCTACAAATTACTCGGTTTGGTGCTTGATTTGAGGCTGGAAAACTTGTGTGGTACCAGTCAGGAGTGGGTTAATGGAGAGAAATAAAGAGGCTTGGGGGGCAAAAGGAAGTCAAACATTGATTTAGATCTTGAGGAATAATGAAAATTAAATACTTTATGTCAACTGAGGACAAATAAATTGGATTGGAAAGAGGCAGCATGGTTTTGAATGAGATGGAGTTCCTGGATGTCATTAGTTGGAAAGACAACAACCATTTTATTGCAATGATTAAAACAGAATGCGGCAAATGCCGAAAATGAGCTACCATGGATGTAAAGTGAATAAAGGAACTATATACCATTAGCTGCATTCTTGGAAGCTGTATTCCCCTTATAAAGAACTAGCAGCTAAATATTTAAGGCAAAACTTCATTATTGTTGCCTTTATTGTTGCATTTCTGTTCAGGAAGTCATTTCAATATACAGCTTCATGAGCCGCAGTTCATTAATGAACCCCTTTGTGAACTGCTTTCACCAAATGTATACTTCTTCAGGTATATCAAGTAGGAGTGCTCTGCCCTTTTTACAAAGAATACTACTTAATTGCAAATACCACAGGAATAAATAACACTGCTGTGTGTATCTGAATATCCTCTACTGTCTCCACACCAGTTGGAATTGAATGACAATTAGTTACTAATGGTGCCAATATGTCTTCAACCAATTAAAGTTTTTTGGTAAACATTCCCAGATGAAATAGTGGATACTGCGTAAGTATAGCTAAAACAACCACAGGTATAAAATTGCTCATTTGCAACATAATACACGTATGGACGAATAATCCCTTAAAGAAAGTGGAGGACTGAATAGAGCCACTAAACGAAAACAATTCTGTATGTGCCTTGAGCAAAGTATTATTTTAGATGACTTGTAGGTACTACACTCACAACGTGAGACAAACAGGGAGCTTAAAGAATCTTCAGAGGTTTTATGAGCAAGCTGCTCTGATCATCAGTACCACAGATGCTTCCTTCCTGAAAGCACCTGGGCAGGGCTCATAACGCAGGTTTTCCGTGCCTAAAGCCAAAGTATAATAGTTGAGACAAAGCAAAACATTGAAGCCACGGCACTAATTAAGCAGGATTTATGGTTAGAGCAAGTTAGGCAACTGCAGGCCCTATGAACCAGACAGCTGAAGATGTGATCATAAATGTTGTGCAACAAATTATGTCAAATTTAGGATGAGCCACCACGTTCAAGAGGAATCCAGTTCTTTGAAGAAATCACAGTCAAATGTGGGATTCCAGTAAGGTTCATTGCGTTTGATGTTACTGCGCCCCAGTCACACCCCAAATTCATTGATAGAACAGGCTTAGATATCTGCTGTTGTGTTCAATGATATGATTGTGTTCCTAAAGGCAGTTGTACTCTGACCAGTCTGATCTACATGGCCTGAGTGAATCACTTATTTAAGGATTGCTTGCTGCACCTTTCATTGCTATATAATTGGGTAAACAATGACAGGCCTGAAGAATCTAAATACTGACATTTAGTATCATGAATATCTGTGATGAGAAGGTTCTGCAAAGAACATTTATAGGAAAGCATTAATGAGTTTATCCAGCCTCAAGTAAAGTACTCATTCTGGCTCTGGGAATGGGGGGCTCTTAGTGAAACCTACTGAATATTGAAAGGGCACGATAGAGTGGATGTGAAGAGAATACTTCTTACAACGGGACAAGAAGGCAAAGCCTTAGAATAGAGGAACACCCGTTTAGAATGGAGGTGAGGAAGAATTTCTTGAGCCAGGGGGTGGTAAATCTATGGGATGCATTTCTATACATGGCTGTGGAAGCCATGTCATTGGGTGTATTTAAAGCAGAGGTTTATAGGTTCTTCACTAGGCAGGGCATCAAGGATATGGATGAAAGCAGGAGAATGGGGTTGAGAGGGATAATAAGTCAGACATGATGGAATGGTGAAGCACTCTATGGTCTGAAAGGCCCGATTCTACTTTTATATCCTATAGAGTCTTATGGGACTGATCTTAGTTGTTTTTCGTCAGTGATACAAACAGCAATTGTTCGGATATATCAGTGGGTCAGTCAGTGTCTGTGGAGAGAGACAAAATCAAAATTAATCCTTCAGGTTGATGACCTTATATCAGAACTGATAGAAGTTACAGAAAAAAATATATAAATTGCATAAACAAGATGCTGGGAGATTGTGGGCAGAGTAAACAGAAAGGAAGAACTGTGATAAGCCGGACGCAAGAAGATGGGAGATATTTAATGACTTCCTCCGATGGTGATGGCAGCTGAGAGAGGCTGCTGAAGTTCTGACTGGATTTCTATAGGGAAAGGTGACTGGACTGTGAAAGAAATGGTGGAATGCTTGAAAGGAGAATGTCTAATTACCTAGAAGCATTCACTCAATGATCAGGGTTTTCTTCTTATCTTCTCACCAAACCAAATGATTCCAGATGTACATACCTGTCTTTCTGACCTCCATTAAATGAGGCACATGATTATAACCTGATTGTGAGCTCATAAGCCAGTTGATGAATAATGTCAGGTCAAAGTGCAATAAACTTTTACTGTGAGCTGATTTTCCTGTGAAGCATAAAAATTACTTTTGGCACATCCCACTTATCCAATGTAGTATCACTAGGCTTGGGCGAGGTTTGTATCTGAAGTTTCTTCGACTTAATTCTTCATTCTTTCTCTGTTAGTACATAGTCAGAGCACAAAGGATGGCTCCAAGGGTTGTTTCGTGTTCTTTGTGTGAGATGTGGGAATGCTGGGAGAGCCCCAGCCCTCCAGATAACCACATCTACTCTGGGTGCACCAGGCTGCAGCTCCTCAGAGAACTTGTCAAGGAATTGGAACTGCAGCTCGATGACCTTTGGATCATACAGGAAAACTGAGGAGGTGAAAGATGGGAACTACAGGGAGGTAGTCACCCCTAAGTTACAGGTGGCAGGTAGCTGGATGAATGTCAGGAGAGGGGAAGGAAATGGCAGCCAGTGCAGAGTGCTCATGTGGCCATTCCCTTCAACAATCAGTATACTGCTGTGGGGGGGTGGGTGGGAAATGACCTACTGGGGGAATCACAGTGACTGGATCTCTGGCACTGTGGCTCAGAAGGGAATGGTAAGGAGAGGGCTGCAGTAGTGATTCCATAGTTAGAAAAACAGTCACGAGATTCTGTGGGTGCCATAGAGACACCTGGATGGTATGTTGCCTCCCAGGTGCCAAGGTCAAAGACGACTAGGATCAGGTCCATGAGGGAGGGTGAGCATCCAGAAGTCTCAGTACGTATTATCATCTCTGACATGGTAGGAAAAGGCGGGTATTCCTCAAGAGAGAATTTAGGGAGCAAGGTAGAAAGCTGAAAAGCAGGACCACCAGGTTTGTAAAATCTGGATTGCTGCCTGCGCCATGTGCCAGTGAGGGTAGGAATAGGATGATTTGGCAGGTGAATGCATGGCTGAGGAACTGGTGCAGGGAGCAGGGGTTCAGATTTCTGGATCATTGGGATCTCTTCTGGGGAAGGTATGACCTGAACAAAGGGGATAGTTTAGAATGAACCCAAAGGGGACTAATATCCTTGCAGGCAGGTTTGCTGGAACTGTTGGGGAAAGTTTAAGTCTAGGTAGCCTCCAACCTGATGGCATGAACATTGACTTCTCTAACTTATGTTAATGCTCCCCCTCCTCTTCTTTCCCCATCCTTTATTTATTTATTTATTCATTTGCCCGTCCGCTTCTTTATTTATTTATTTCTTTCTTTGTTTGTTTGTTTGTTTGTCTATTTATTTATTTTTCCCTTTTTTCTTTTCACTCTTTTTTCTCTCTCTGTCCCTCTCACAATCACTCTGCCTGTTCTCCATCTCCCTCTGGTGCTCCCACCCCCTTTCTTTCTCCTTAGGCCTCCCGTCCCATGATCTTCTCCCTTCTCCAGCTGTGTATCCCTTTTGCTAATCAGCTTTCCAGCTCTTAGCTTCATCCCTCTCCCTCCTGTCTTCTCCTATCATTTCGGATCTCCCCCTTCCCGTCTCACTTTCAAATCTCTTACTATCTCTTCTTTCAGTTAGTCCTGATGAAGGGTCTCGGCCTGAAACGTTGACTGTACTTCTCCCCATAGATGCTGCCTGGCCTGCTGCGTTCCACCAGCATTTTGTGTGTGTTGCTTGAATTTCCAGCATCTGCAGATTTCCCCGTGTTTGTGTGGGGAAAGTTTGACTGGTTTGGTAGGGGGATGGGAAACTGAGTTAGGGCTGAGTATGGGGTGTTTGGGATACAAGCAGAGGCAGTGTGTTGTGAGGTTGTCAGGCATGACAGGCAGATGAGAGCAAAATTACAGCTAGTAGGATGAGTTGCAGTGTGACAGGGATACAAAAGTAAAAGTGGTGACGGAGACAGGACTGGAGGTGTTATATTTGGAGTAAGGTAGATGATCTTGTAGCACAATTAAAGATTGGCAGGTATTTCAATGTGGGCATCATTGAGTCGTGGCTGAAAGAAGATCATGGTTGGGAACTTATCGGCCAAGTTATACACATTGTATCAAAAGGTCCGGAGGCAGGTAAGCAGAGGGGGTGGTGTGGCTCTGTAACTAAAAAATTAAATCAGATCCTTAGATAAAAGCCCATAATATTATAAGCAAGTTATTAGCATGGATAGAGCATTCTCAGATTGGCAGGAGGCAATGTGGGAATAAAGGTAGCCTTCTCTGATTGTCTGCCAGTGTCTAGTGGTGCTCTGCAGGAGTCGGGGTTGGGACCACTTCTTTCTATGATGTATGTTAATGATTTGGATGAGGGAATTGATGGTTTTGTGGTCAGGTTTGCAAACAATATGAAGATAGGTGGAGGAGCAGGTAGTGTTGAGGAAGTAGGGAGGAGACCAAAGGATTACATAGGTTAGGAGAATGGTCAAAGAAGTGGCAGATGGAAAACAGTGTCAGGAAATGCATGGTCATACACTTCAAAGAAGGAATAAAAGCACAGACTATTTTCTTCAAAGTGAGAAAATTCAAAATTCCAAGGCACAACGTACAGAGTTCCCGAATTGTTAACATGCAGTTTGAGTCAGTGGTGAGGAAGGAAAATGGAATGTTAGCATTCGTTTTGAGAAGACTAAGTTAGAAACAATGATGTAATGCTGAGGTTCTTTAAGGTACTATTGAGCCCTCACTTGGGGTATTCTGAGCAGTTTTGGGCCCCTTGTATGCTGACCTTGGAGATGGTTTAAAAGAGGTTCAGGAAAGTGATTCTGGGAATGAAAGGCTTATAATGTGAGAAGCATTTCATGGCTCTTGGCCTGTACTCACTGGAATTTAGAGGAATGAGGGAGGGGATCTCATTGAAACCTGTTGACTGTTGAAAAGACTTAGATAGAGTAAACGTGGATAGGATGTTCCTATAGCGAGGGTATCTCAGAACAGAGGACACAACTTCAGAATAGAGGCACATCCATTTAGAACAGAGATTAGGAGGAATTTCTTTAGCTGGAGGGTTGAGAATCTGTGGAGTTCATTGCCACAGGTGGCTGTGCAGGCCAGGTCACTGGCAAAAGTTGATGGATTCTTGATAAGTCAGGGTGTGAAAGGTTATGCGGAAAAGGCAGGAGAATGAGGCTGAGACGGAAATGGATTAGTTATGATCCTATGGTGGAGCAGGATACACGTTAGGCAAAATGGCCTAATTTTCCTCCCAAGTCTTATGGTCTTATTTTGGTTTCTGACAAAAGTAAAATGCTGATTTGTCCTGAAACTCTGTGGAAGTAGAAGATTTGGTCATGGAATGGAAAGAAATTCTCATACACTCACATATCTGACTCAAGAAATATGTTTCATTGATTTTAATGCTTAAAGACTTCAATCAATTCCTGCACATCTTGATGGGACAATCAAACTATAGACCATAGTTGTAATGAATATACAACATTCTTCTTCTCCTTTTAATGTCATCATATCATTCAGCCATCTCCACTTCAAGACAAGTTAATAGAAAATAGAATGATTCACCATCACTTTCTGGTTTCTGCCTCATGTTCTGTGGTAACCCATAACAAACTGGTCCACATAAAAAAATCCTCCAGTCAAAGTCTAACAGCTGGTTTAGGCATAATGAATAATTATGATATGATAGGGGGAGAACAAATAAAGGAGTAAATGAACAGGATTTCTCTTGCTATTAACACCATTAACTCTGCTTATGCCCCACTCAAGCCTTTTCTCTTCCACCTTCATTTTATCCAAACAATATGCTTTTCTGTTTATTTTTCCTTTGTGGGTTTATCCAGCACCCCCTCAGACACTCCATCTGGTAATAAGTTCCTCATTGTCATCCTCTTTGGGTAACTAATCCTCTGCTGAATTTATTAGTGGTTATCTTATATTTATAATTTTTTATTTTTGGTCCAACCTAGAAATAGAAAGATCTTCTTTATCTCTTTAACATTTCAAATTCTTAATCTCAATTAAGAGTTCAAACAAGTTATTCCTCACTTTGCTTTGCCATAGAAAGGAGCCTCAATTTTTCTGGCTGATTGGTGCCATAAACGCAACCTCTCACTCAATGTCAACAAAACTAATAAACAGATCATTGACTACAGGAGGTGGAAACCAGATGTCTGTGAGCCACTCCTCATCAGAGGATCAGAGGTGGAGAGGATCAGCAGCTTTAAATTCCTCAGCGTTACCATTTCAGTGGATCTCTCCTGGGTCCAGCATGTAAGTGCCATTACAAATAAAGCACGGTTAGCAATTCTACTTTCTTATAAATTTGCGCAGACTTGGCGCGTCATCTAAACTTTGACAAATTCTATAGCAACCTGTGCATTGGAGAGTATACTGACTTGTTGCACCATTCCCTGGTATGGGAACATCAGTTCCCTTGCATGGAAAAACCTACAAAAAGTAGTGAATATAGCTCAGTCCATCACAGGTAAAGCCCTCCCCACCACTGAGCACATCTACAAGGAGCTCTGTTGCAGGAAAGCAGCATCTATCATCAAGCACCCCCACCGTCCAGGCCATGCTCACTTCTTGCTGCTGCCATCAGAAAGGAGCTCCAGGAGTTTCAAATCCCTCACCACCAGGTTCAGGAACATTTATTACCTTTCAACCATCAGGTTCTTGAACCAGAAGTGTTAACTTCACTCACTGATTCCACAATCTACTTTTAAGGACTCTACAACTTGTGTTCTTGATATATATTGCTTATTTATTTATTACTCTTGCTCTTATTTTTGTACTTGAACAGTTTGTTGTCTTTTGCACATTGGTTGTCCTTCTTTGCCAGGTGCAGTTTTTCCATTCATTCGATTGTGTTTCTTTGTGTCTGCTGTGAATGCCCACAAGAAAATAAATCTCAGGGTGGTATATGTACTTCATTAATAAACTTACTCTGAACTTTGAACTTCAACTTATTCAACCGTTCATGATTCATGTAACCTTTCAGTTGAGTGAATCTGTTTGGCATTTACTACAATACATTTTATATAATAATGATTGTAGAACTCATCACATTTTACTAAATGCAGTCAAACCAAGATAAGATGCGTTAAACACTGCTTCCTGAATAACTCTTTGAATAAGATCAAAACATTTTTTATGACTGGCTTTATTTACTTTGTTATCTTCATTAGTGTCACTTTCTTTATTTTAATTCTATTCCCTCCTGCCATTTAGTCATGTCAAATCAAGTTTAATCTATTGTCATTTAACTACATACATGTATAGAATATATATGACCATTTTGTGTGTGTGGCTTCCGTCGGTCATGGTCGACCACGGGTAGTCACTGGTTTGTTGAGCAGCGTCGACTGTGGCTATTGAGTCCGATCCTGGAATGGTAGGATCTGCCACAGTTGCTGCATGTGTAGGGTGTTGTGGAATTGTTGTCCACTGTCCACTGTGCTCTCCGCTCCTCAAAGTGACTCAAGTATACCTTATTTCTGTATACCGAATAACCATATAAGGTAAACAGAAATTAGACAATGTTTCTTCGAACCTGGGTGTAAAGCACAGTAGTACACATGCACACATAACATATGATGACTTATGAAGGTCAGAATAAAATCTACAGATGAATCTCATATAAGCAACAAGCTAAAGTACTTTAATATTAAATATCATAAGATACAGAGCAGATTAATCAGTGACACTTTGAATGCGATGCGACAGAGAGTGCAGAAGACTAATAGCCTGAGGGAAGAAATTATTTCTCAACCTGACCTTTCTTGTTTTTATGCATCATAGATGGTAGAAAGTCAAAGAGGATGCTGGATGGATGGGTGGTATCCCTAATACTGTAACACTAAGGGTCTTGTGTACGCAGCACTCCTGATAAAAGTCCCCAATGGATGGCAGAGAGACTCCTTTGCTCCTCTCAGCTGTTCTCACAGTCCTTTGTACGGACATCAGCTCTGATGCACGACTGCTCCCATATCAGGTGGAAATGCAACTTGTCAGGAGACACTCAATGGTGCTCTTATAAAACACGGTTATGGTATAAAAGCGGAGAGTCAAGAAGGTATTTCTGTGCAACATTCACAAAGTATGCAAGACATGGGCCATCAGAGTTAAGTAATACCTTGTCCTGCAGGTGTTATGATAGGGAGGCTTAATACCCATTCACCTGGTCGGCACTGACTCAGCAAACACCAGGTTGTAGCGTTGTGCTACACACAGTGCTGAAATAACGACACGCAGTCGGTAAGTCGTTTCGAGACTAGTTTATTCAAACTTTGCGGTACTGGTATTTAATCTCTAGCGTCCGCCCTCTCCAGGCGGAAATGATGTCAGAGGTGCTTTACCAAAGTCTCTCCCCACGCACTGGCTACCTGTGAGCCAGTTCGCCTGCGCAGAAAGTGGGTTGCCACATAACCCCCCCCCCCCCCGAACCAGCGATACACCCCCCAATGTCCACAGTCTGGATCAGCCTCTGTATGGGAGGTCTGCCTCTGCGCCGCGGTGCCTGAACCTCGACCGGCTGCGCCAAGTCCACATGGGCCAGTTTGAGTCGGTCCACCGTGAAAACCTCCTCTCTCCCCCCAATGTCCAGAATGTACATGGACCCATTATTGTTGATCACCTTGAACGGCCCCTCGTACGGCCGCTGTAGCAGTGCCCGGTGTCCGTACAAACCCAAACTTACAGTTCTGCAGGTCTTTGGGTACATGGGTCGGGGTCCGCCTGTGCTGTGAAGTCGGTACTGGGGCCAGGTTGCCAAGCCTCTTGCGTAGTCTGTCCAGGACTGCTGGGGGTTCCTCCTCTTGCCCCCTTGGGGCTGGTATGAACTCTCCCGGGACAGCCAGGGGCGCGCCATACACCAACTCGGCCGACGAGGCGTGTAGATCTTCTTTGGGCGCTGTGCGAATTCCAAGCAGGACCCAGGGAAGCTCGTCCACCCAGTTAGGTCCTCTCAGGTGGGCCATGAAAGCCGACTTCAACTGACGGTGGAAGCTTTCCACTAGTCCGTTCAACTGTGGGTGGTAGGCAGTTGTGTGGTGTAGCTGCATTCCCAACAGGCTGGCCACAGCCGACCACAGGCTGGAGGTGAACTGGGCACCTCTGTTGGAGGTAATGTGGGCCAGTACCCCAAAGCGTGCTACCCAGGTTGCGATCAGTGCTCGAGCGCAGGAATCAGCAGATGTGTTGGTGAGCGGGACCGCCTCTGGCCACCTCGTGAACTGGTCTACCATAGTTAGGAGGTACCGTGCTCCTCGGGACACTGGTAGGGGGCCCACGATATCCACATGAATGTGGTTGAACTTCCAGTGGGTGGGTTCAAACTGCTGTGGTGGGGCTTTAGTGTGCCGCTGCACCTTGGCTGTTTGGCACTGCGCGCACGTTCTGGCCCATTCACTGACCTGCTTGGAAAATCCGTGCCACGTGAACTTGCTGGAGACCAGCCAAACGGTTCTCCTGATAGATGGGTGCACCAAACCCTCCAGGCTGCCGGGACGATGGGACGAGGTTGGCCGGTAGCCACGTCGCACAGGAGGGTTTTCTCACCTGGGCCTACGAGAAAGTCTTGCAGCTGCAAACCCCAGACTGTGGTCCTGTAGCTGGGCATCTTGTCGTCTGCCTGCTGTACCTCCACCAGTGCTGCATAGTCCACCCCCAGGGACAGGGCCTGGACAGCTGGTCTGGAGAGTGCGTCTGCCATGACGTTGTCCTTTCCCAAGACATGCTGGATGTCCGTCATGTACTTGGAGATGTAGGACAGTTTTCGCTGCTGGCGAGCTGACCAGGGATTGGACACCTTCGTGAACGTGAAGGTCAACGGTTTGTGGTCCATGAACACGATGAACAGCCTGCCTTCTAAGAAGTACCTGAAATGCCGGATTGCCAGATACAGTGCCAACAGCTCCTGGTCGAAGGCACTGTACTTGAGTTCAGGTGGTCGTAGGTGCCTGCTGAAGAACGCCAGGGGTTGCCAGCGCCCCTCGATGAGCTGCTCCAGCACCCCACCGATTGCTGTGACGGATGCGTCCACCATGAGGGTGGTCAGAATGTCCGTTCTGGGGTGCACCAGCATCGCGGCATCTGCCAAGGCTTCCTTGACTTTAACAAAAGCGGCCGCAGCCTCCTCGTCCCAAGTAATGTCCTTGCCTTTACCCGACATCAGGGTGTACGAAGGGCGCATGATACAGGCTGCTGAGGGGAGGAAACAGTGGTAGAAGTTCACCATACCAACGAACTCCTGCAGGCCTTTGACCGTGTTGGGCCGGGCAAAGTGGCGGATCGCATCTACCTTGGCGGGCAGAGGTGTTGCCCCGTCTTTGGTAATCCTGTGGCCCAGGAAGTCAATGGTGTCAAGACTGAACTGGCACTTGGCCGGGTTAATCATGAGGCCGAAATCACGCAGGCGGGAGTAGAGCTGGCGGAGGTGGGACAGATGCTCCTGGCGACTACTGCTGGCTATAAGGATGTTGTCCAGATAGATGAACGCAAAATCCAGGTCGCGTCCCACCGCATCCATTAGCCGCTGGAACGTCTGTGCAGCATTTTTCAGGCCGAACAACATTCAGAGGAACTTGAACAGGCCAAACGGGGTGATGAGTGCTGTTTTGGGGATGTCTTCCGGGTGCACAAAGATTTGATGGTATCCCCGGACAAGGTCTACTTTGGAAAAGATTCTTGCCCCGTGCAGGTTTGCTGCGAAGTCCTGTATGTGCAGCATGGGGTAGCGGTCTGGAGTTGTAGCCTCATTCAGTCTGTGGTCGTCGCCACATGGTCTCCAACCCCCGGCAGCTTTGGGCACTATGTGCAGGGGGGAGGCCCATGGGCTGTCGGACCTCCATACAATCCCCAGTTCCTTCATCCTCTTGTACTCCTCCTTCACAAGGTGGAGCATTTCCGGGGGGAGTCTTTGTGCGCAGGCGTGGAGGGGTGGTCCCTGGGTCGGAATGTGGTGCTGTACCCCGTGTCTGGGCATGGCTACTGTGAACTGCGGTGCCAGAATCGACAGTCGCCAGGATCCTGGTGAATTCGTTGTCCGACAGCGTGATGGAGTCCAGGTGTGGGGCCGGCAACTTGGCTTCACCCAGGGAGAGCGTCTGGAAAGTCTCGGCATGTACCAGTCTTTTCCCTTGCAAGTCGACCAGCAGGCTGTGAGCTCGCAAGAAGTCTGCCCCCAGGAGTGGTTGGGCCACCGCGGCCAGTGTGAAGTCCCACATGAACCAGCTGGTGCCGAACTGTAGCTGCACTGTGCGGGTGCTGTAGGTCTGTATCGTGCTGCCGTTTGCAGCCCTCAGGGTGGGACCTGGCTTCCTGTTGAGGATGTTGTACCCTGTCAGGGGCAAGATGCTGATTTCCGCTCCAGTATCGACCAAGAAGCAGCGTCCCGACTGTTTGTCCCAGACATACAAGAGGCTGTCCTGATGGCCAGCCGCCATAGTCATTAGCGGCAGCTGGTCCTGGCCCTGGCCCTTGCAGGGTGGGCGATAACGGTGCGCTTTTGTGCCCCACCGCTGCTGGTAGAAACACCACTGTTCACTGGCCTCCTCACTCCTGCCTCTGTATTGTGTGCGCCCCCCTACCGGGCCTGGTCTAGTCTGGCCTGATAATCTGACCGACGGACGCCACGCTCTCCCTGGGCTGCCACCTTCCGGGGGGTCACTGAAATCTGCGTCGGCCAGCAGCAGATGTATGTCCTCGAGCAGTCGCTCTAGGAACGCTTGCTCGAACATGAGGCAGGGCTTGTGTCCGTCAGCCAGGGACAGCATCTCGTTCATCAATGCTAAGGCAGCCTGTCTCCCAAACCGTCCAGGTGAAGCAGGCGGGCACCTCACTCACGCCGTGAGAGGCCAAAGGTCCCAATGAGCAGCGCTTTGAATGCTTCATATTTGCCCTCTTCCGGGGGCAACTGTATGAAATCCGCAAGCTGGGCGACCGTCTCCTGGTCAAGGGCGCTCACCACGTGGTAGTAACGCGTGGAATCAGAGGATATCTGCCGAATCTGGAACTGGGCTTCTGCTTGGCTAAACCAAACACATGGTCGCAGCGTCCAGAAAGTCGGCAGTTTTAGCGAAACTGCGTGAACAGATGAAGAGTCGGTCATCTTTGGTGCAAATCCCATTTGGACCGTCGGGGTCACCAATGTAGCGATGTGCTACACACAGAGCTGAAATAATGACACGCAGTCGCTAAGTCATTTGGAGACTAGTTTATTCAAACTTCGCGGCACTGGCACTTAATCCCTAGCGCCCACCCTCTCTGGGCGGAAATGATGTCAGAGGTGCATTACCAAAGTCTCCCCCCGCACGCTGGCTATTTGTGAGCCAGTTCACCTGCGCAGAAAGTGGGTCGCCACAAGGTATCAAAAGCATGAGAAATTGTCAAAGCATCCTTCAAAACATCCACCATTGCTCCCGTACCTAAAAAGACCAAGGTAACATGCTGAATGACTGGTGTCCTGTCGTACCTACCTCAATAATAAGCAAATTCTTTGAAAGTCTGGCCAAGGCCTACATATGCAGCTTGCTTACACCCATACTGGAATCCCTACAATTCACCTACTGACACAACCGATTGACAGGTGACACAATAGCCACAGCTCTACACACCAGCCTTACACATCTGGAGAAGAAGGATGCTTATGTGAGAATGCTGTTCTTGGACTACAGTTCAGCATTCAACATCAGAATTTCATCCAGGCTCGACAAGAAGCTCAGAGACCTCAGCCTTCACCCTGTATTGTGCAGTTGGATCCTGGACTTCCTGTCAGATCACCAGCAGATGGTAAGAGTGGGCTCCCTCAACTCTGTCCCTCTAACCCTCAACACAGGATCCCACTCCTAAGGGCTGTGTCCTAAGTCCCCTCCTTTACTCTCTGTACACCCTTGACTGTGTCGCCACCCACAGATCCAATCTGCTAATTAAATTTGCTGAGAACACTACACTGATTGGCTTAATCTCAGATAATGATGATGCAACCTACAAAGAGGAAGTCATCACCCTGACACAGTGGTGTCAAGAAAACAATCTCTCCCTCAATATTGCAAAAACAAAGGAGCTGGTTGTGGACTACAGGAGGAATGGAGATGGGCTAACCCATCAATGGATGACATCAATGGATCTGGGGTTGAGAGGGTGAGCAGCTTTAAGTTCCTCAGCATACACATCACCAAGGACCTCACGTAGCCTGTACAAAATGGCTGCATATTGAAAAAGGCACAACAGCGCCTCTTTCACCTCAGACGGTTCAACAAGTTTGGTATGGGCCCCCAAATCTTAAGAACTTTCTACAGGAGCACAAATGAGAGCATCCTGACTGGCTGCATCACTGCCTGGTATGGGAACTGCACTTCCCTCAATTGCAGGACTCTGCAGAGAGTGGTGTGGACAGCCCAGCATGTTTATATTTGTGAACTTCCCACTATTCAGGACATTTACAAAGACGTGTGTATAAAAAGGGAACAAAGGATCATTAGAGACCTGAGTCACCCCAACCACAAACTGTTCCAGCTGCTACCATCTGAGAAACAGTACCACACCCTAGAAGCCAGGACCAACAAGCTCCAGGACAGTTTCTTCCACCAGGCCATCAGACTGATTAATTCATGCAGATAAAATTGTATTTCTATGTTATTTTGTCTATCCTGTTGGACATGCTATTTATTATAAATTACTATAAATCACATATTGATTTAGATGGAAAAGTAACGTAAAGATTTTTACTCTTCAGGTGTATAAAGGTGGTAAGTAATAAAGTCAATCCAATTCAGTTGAATCCTCTGGAGCACTGTTGATTGAAGCTATCCACCAATACAAGGATTCCACAGTGTGACTTTTATTTCTCCACCCTTGTACGCTGGTCCCTCCCGAAACTATCCAGAAAACAATAAATGAAGACTGAATCTCCCAAGAAGCAGCAGAGAGAGCTGCAAGCACAGAAACAATTGTTAGAAGGACCATGCAAGGCCAGAAGATGGACCTATAGGAAGAAAGGCCCGTGAAGAGAGTTCCAAACACAGGTTCCAACTGGAATTAACAGGGTGATTAATTTGAAAGAGCTTGCTCAATACCAAAATAAAAAGCGAACATAGCAGTTCCTTTATTTTGTTTTCAGCTTTTCATGATGTTCATTATTCCCAGCACTTGTTTAGCATTCTGAGAGTGAGGGAGGTGGTATTCAGCATCACTGCAACATGGAATCAATTCACCACTATCTGTACTGTCAGAACCAAAATTCAAGGTGGTACCGAACACAACTTCTACTTTATAACATATGTTAAATGTAAGTGATATTGAAATTGAATTGGTTGTCGACTTAAACTTCTATGTACAGCATTCTAAAAATGATTAACTTAGTCTAACTACTCCATAAGACCTTTAAATTATTTTCTGGATTGAAATGGGACAAGTCCAAGTTAAAATCCATTTTGTGTTCAATGACATTTAGATGGAGTCAACAGCCATGAAGTTCCATATACAGAATGAATAGGATCTGATACTCTAGAAACCAGCTTAATGAAAGAATGAATCATACATTGTACAAGTATGTACCTACTTGTACATTAAAAATTTACATTCCTCACACCTGAAAATATTACATGCTTCAAAGTGTCATGTTGGTAATGTGACACACTTAAACAAGTCTGACAAGCTCACACAAAATATTTGCAAATTTGCACACCAATCTACGAACTCACCAGTTTATTGAAGATAATAGAAAGCAAGTGGGAAAGAAAACCATGTGACAGAGATTCCTTCAAAATAACAGCATGGTAATAATGAATGCCACAAGGGGTTTCCTGAAATGCTCTCTGTGTGAGAGGTAGATGACAAGACTGTCCAAAG
Source organism: Hypanus sabinus (assembly GCF_030144855.1). Taxonomy (NCBI): domain Eukaryota; kingdom Metazoa; phylum Chordata; class Chondrichthyes; order Myliobatiformes; family Dasyatidae; genus Hypanus; species Hypanus sabinus. The sequence goes on along the minus strand of NC_082719.1, from coordinate 60,667,499 downwards.
TAAGTAATCAGATCCTACTTCCTACTGTAATACAAGTCATTTCAGAAAAAATGTGGAGATTTAAACTTGAAGCCTGGAGGTTTAATTGCATTCCTCAGTAGGGAAGGAAACAGCTGAAATGAAATTGGTTGAAATTAGATTACAAGACTTTAATCTAGTTGAACACTTTACACAAAATCATAAACTAGATGTATGACACTTAAAAGGCATCTGAATTCATTTGCTATTTCTGGCATTGGGCAGAACACTTTTTCTCATCTGATGGTGACATATTTCTTCTGCTGTCACCATTGACAAACAGCAGAATGACACAATCATGTTTTTTCTTAGTTGTAATTCTTTTTTCTGATGCAATTAATATACTAACGTGAGTACTTCTGAAAACATTCATCTGAGCTTGCTGTATCAGGCAAGTATAAATGACATTGTGTTCTAAGTATTAGAATCACATAATGGTTGCAACCAACACAGAGGAAGCCACTTAGACCATCAAGTCTTTATCAGCTCCCTGTAAGAGTAATCCAGCCCAAAGCTTTCCAGTCTGTTTTCCTCGCAAATCCTTTTGGGAAAAAATGTATATTTCTTTCAGAATCATGCCATTTTGAAAATATTTAAAATTATGATCTAATTATTGAAAAAGACAATTATATTTCATTTTGTTTTAGATAGCTATAAACTTTCAAATTAATATGGTAATCTTATAGTCATCTTGCAATGCTTGAAAAAGTTAATATTTTGTAATACATCATGAAATATTTGTATCTAATTACAGTTTAATTACAATTCACGATCTATACTTTTAGATCAGGGGTTCCTAAACATTCTCATGTCATGGACTAATACCGTTAAGCAAAGGGACCAAGGATCCTGAGTTGGGAACCCCTGTCTTAGATAATTCAATTATCAGCCAGTTTACTGAAGGAAAAGAAGATAACAAGTAGGTTTCAGGCAGAGCAATTATATTAGAATGGGAAGATGTTTGGAATGGAATTCCAGAGGCATTGAATGTTTTTTTATGAGAACAAATATTACCCAACTTCAAAAAAGACAATTTGGTAAAATTCTTTGATGTTGCATAATTAGTGACCAAAGGACAAGGTAATTAAATCTCAAGAAAAATAAATACAGTGAAGTCTGATCAATATTTGCATTTTGGTGGTAGAAGAATGACAAGAGAAAATTTAAGTAGGCATGTGTAAATTGTTGGAAGAAAGAATTATTTAATAAATGGCCAAGAAAGATGAAAATTAAAAGGAGAAAAAATATATGAAAAGATGGACCATATTACACCTATTATCAGGAAGACAAAGATCCTCTAGCAAAAACCCGTACTACTCAATGCTATTCTCACCCCACAATCAAATCCCTGATGAGACCCTGAAAAAATATGGACAGTTCTCCATATCTTGGGAATTCCCTTTCAGTAAAGGTAACAAAGATGATGAAGTTCACTACCACCTGCAAGGAACATAACACTTAGCCATTTATGGCAAAGTGCGTTCATAGACCAAGCGAAAACCATGGGCTCCAGAACATGAGATCCTCTCCTGCCTTCCTCTATCTGCCTCTCCATATAGTTTGTCCTTCTGTACCTGACACTGTCTCCCAACTCCACCCTGCTCACCTCCCCTTCCTGGCACTGCCTGCTATCTCCACACCCCTACATAACCCACCAATCAACTTAGACTTTTGTCTCACCATCTCCTTCTCTCTTGATACTGGAAATCTTGCCTCGCTATTGTCAGTCCTGATGAAGAGTTTCAAACCAAAGCATGTACAGCTCCTCCCTGCCCATGCATACTGTTTGATCTGCTGAGTTCCTCCAGGTGATTATTTGTTGCTCCAGATTCTAGCGTCCACAGTCATGTGTGCCCTCATCAGAGACCCTTGAGACCCTATGAGGCACGTACAGTCTACAGTAGGCCACAAGAAGTATCAACACTGTCTCCACAAAATCCTTCAGTTCCATAGGCAGGTAAGAGGAACTATTATCATGACCTCACAGTAATAAGTAAATTAGGCTGTTGTTTATCAATTACATTTGGAGTTCAACATCATCACTCCCTGACTACTAATCAATAAGCTTCAAAACCTGGGTTTTTGTATCTTACTCCCTATCTGGATCCTTGACATCCTCATCTGGAGATCTCAGTCAGTATGGATCAGTTGAAATATTTCCTCATTGACAATCCCTTCCCCTACCCTCTAATCCTTCTATCAATTACTTTAAAATTTGCACCCTTCATTTTTGGCTCCTCTGCTGACAGAAATAGGATGTTTTTATATACCTCTATAATTTTATAAACCCCAGTTATGTTTCCTATCAGCCTCCTCTCTTCCAAAGTGATCAGCTCCAGATATTGAATGTTTCCTCACAGCTATAGGCTTCCAGTTCTGGCTAAAACTTTATATATCTCCTCTGCATGTTTTCCGGTGCAATTGTATTGTTCCTAAAACTATGCAATAATTAAACTATGAGATAACTGGCAAGAGACTTCCAGAAATGCAGAGCTTCAGCATGGGGCAGAGTTGGAGCGTTTCAGTGCAGAATGCTTTGCCCTGCACACTGCAGTGAGCTGGCAGCACAATGCCGAACTGAACAAAACTGAGTATTACTGGATGCCTGGTGTGATGTTTGATATTCTGTGTGATGCCTGCTTGCATTTTGCTGTTTGCGCAATTTGTTCTTGGAGTGTTTGATGTTTTCTTCAACGGGTTCCGTGGTGTTTCTTTATTTTGTAGCTGCCTCTGGGAGGACAGATCCCAGAGTCGTGTTCTGTATATATACTTCAATAATGAATGTACTCTGAATCTTTGAATCTTTGAAAAGCACTTGTGACATTCTTAAATGCAAAGGTGCAACACCTTTACAACTTTTAAGGCCCCTACTCAGAGTGAAGAAGGAAGGCAGCAAACACTTCAAGCCAACCATACGATGGAAGAATATGGAATCCCAAGGGAAACTGAGGAAGAAGAGCGACCTTCTCACCTGTGGGAGAGTCCACGGGAACCACGTTTCCCTCACCAGCTCCCTCAGAACCTATGGAATGGGAATGGAGGCAGGTCATCCCTCATACCAAGGGATTGGGTAAGAAGAAGCAACAAAGTTTAACATTTGTGTGCGTGTGTGTTTAGCTTCAACAATATTAACCCAAAAGGGAACATCTAGTAATGGGAAACTACCCAGACGATGTGATATTTTTTCTTATCTGGTTGGTTTCTGTCCAGCATCCTATTATGGAAATGCAATAATTCTTCAACTGGATTGGAGCTACAGCAGTTTTGTTTCCACATTTATATGAATTGCGTTAAATTGTTAATGTCATATTTACAATTTTAAATTTTGACAACTCTGTTTGAATGCCAATTTAAAAAGCAAAAGTAACTGAGATTTAGAGGAAACAATAATAAAACTTGACTCTTCCAGTGCTCTTAGTGGTAGTGGCCTCTCCAGGTCCAACAAATGGTGAAAATGTTTGTCTTAACCGTTTTTCATTTGATTGCAAGATCCTGTTGGTCATTGGTTATGTAGTAGTGTAGGCTTCCGTTAGTCACGATAGACCATGGATTTGCACCTTGGAAAGATTCCAGGGCAAGGTTTTTTTTAATGGAAGACTGGCAGTTGCCCAAGCTGCCAGTCTCCCCTCTCCACACCACCAATGTTGTCCAAGGGAAGGGCATTAGGACCCATATAGCTTGGCACTGGTGTCATCGCAGAGCAATGTGTGGTTAAGTGCCTTGCTCAAGGACACACACGCAGCCTCAGCCAAGGCTCGAACTAGCAAACTTCAGATCACTAGATGAATGCCTTAACACTTGGCCACACACAAACACATCATTGGTTATATAACATACCTCAATTCTGTTTCATTGGTTCATTGGAAAGACTGATGGCGGGGAAGCTGTGTGGCCACAGATGTTTCGCTCAATAGGTCCAAACACCGCAGCATCACCTATTACAGTAGAAGAGGCACCAGGAACATTTTGGGAAGGAACAGGGTACAGTGAGCATGCTGGAATCTGTTCTGGTTTGGAGGCTGTCCCAGCAGGGCTGCTCTCCAGCGTTCACTGACAGTAAGACAAGCTGATTGTCATCATCTGTGGCAGACCTAGTGCAAGACAAGCTGATTTGCATTTGAGACTGCAAATTGGGGGATTGCTGCACACTTGTTCTTGCAGAAATGTGGTTCCAGGACAGCATCCCATACACCATCAATCTTCCAGGTCGAGCCACTCAGGGACTTGGGCTAATATTATCTTTGTGACTGTATGTACTTTTGTTACTATGTGTGCTGTGTGTGATTTTTTTTTTTTTTGTGGCTCCAGAGGAACACTGTTTCATTTAGCTGTAAACATGTGTCTGGTTGAATTACAATTAAACTTGAACTTGAGAGAAGTATTTTTTAATAAGAAATATTGGGAAGCATAAGAGGAGAATGTTGGTGATGTGATTATACACAGAAAAATGGCAAGAGGAACACTGAGAGTAAAGGCAGGTGGTTGATATATGTTTTAATACATGATGTATGAACAGATGGCTAAACTACAGACGGCCAATCAATAGGCAGATCTCCTTTGGAGGCATATCAGTTTCTGACTGAAATATCAACCATGGAGTTTCCATAAATTACTCAAAACTCACTCTCAACGTTTAAGGAACAGCATCTTCCCCTCCTCCATCTGATTTCTGAACAACCCATCCATGCTATCTCACTACTACTCCTTAGCATTATTACTTAATTTGATTAAATTTATCATGTTTTTGTCTTGTACAGTGGTGCTTTCAAAGAAAAAACAAATTTCACAGCATAATGTACGTCAGTGACAATAAACCTAATTCTGAAATCCTTAGCTTTTTATAATCTTATGTACTTTTCTTTTCTCTTTTGAAGGTCTTAAAATAATTCCTAAGAATTAATTTGGACTTGTTTATCATATGCCCACAGCTGTCATTGAATAAATATTAAATTTATGAATAAAGCATTTTTTCTTTACTTTCTGTTTCTTCAAACCAAGTTGAGAGCAAGTGATTTAAAAAACAACTTATTTCAACAACTTTTGAGAAACTTATATTGAGATTGTTTTTCTTTAGAAAGGTTATGTGGGTTAGAGGGGAAGTGATAATAGACTTTTTGTACATTTGGAAAAATGAACAAAAATGTACTAAAGTCAATCCAATATATTACCTCCCACATAACACCATCAATCTTCTAAATATTCTCCACAAGAAATGATTTTTTGTTACAGAGGATCAGAACCAAAATAACATCTTGATTCTAACTGAAGGGCCTTTGATCTAAAATGCTAACATTGTTTCTACTTAACACAAGGACTTCCGCAGATGCTGGAAATCAAGAGTAACACACACACACACACACACACACACACACACACACAATGCAGAAGGAACTCAGCAGGTCAAGCAGCATCTATGGAAACTAATGAACAGTCAGTGTTTTAGGCTGAGACCCTTCATAAGGATTAGAAAGAAAAGAGGAAGATTCCAAAATAAGAAGTGGAGGGAGAGGAAGGAGGACAAGCTGGAAGGTATAAGTGAAGTCAGCTGAGCGGAGGAAGGGGATGAAGTAAGAAGCTGAGAAGTGATAGGTGGAGAAGGTAAAGCGCTGAATAAGAAAAAATCTGGCAGGAGAGGAGAATGGACCATGGGAGAAGGGGAAGGAGGAGCACCGGCAGAGGGGTTAGGCAGGTGAAGAGGCCAGGGTGAGAAATTGAAAAAGAGGGAAGTGGGAAGGGAAGAATTGCTAGAAATTGGAAAAATTGATGTTCATGCCATGAGGTTGGAGGCTACCTAGAAGGAATATGAGGTGCTATTCGTCCAACCTGAGAGTGGACTCAATGTGACAGAAGAAACAGCTATGGATTGTTATGTCAAAATGGGAATGGAGATAGGAATTAAAATGACTGGCTACCTGGAAGTTCTGCTTTTTGTGAATGGAACGGAGATGTTCAACAAATCAGTTCCCCAATCTATGTCTGGTCTCACCAATAGAGAGGAGGCCACATCGGAAGCACTGGATACAGTAGACGGCACCAACAGATACATGGTGTCCTCAGATAGAAGGACTTTTTGGGTCCCTGAATGGAGGTAACAGAGAGGAGAATGGGCAGGTGTAGGTCTTACGCTGCTTTCAGGTGCAATGTTTTGTAACTCCAAAACATAAAAAACTAATTGCAAGAAAAAGATGGTAGCCCACGGGAACAGGTTTAAGTTTGTTCATTACTGTAAGCGAGAGACGCACACGTGGTGTATGTGATTCATGTCATTTACATACGTACAAACCATAATGAATTATTTAAACCAACAAGAACGCTTACTCAAACAATATAATTACAACAGTTCTCAAAAACCCCGAGATACTAAATACACAACATGCCTTCCTGCTCAGCTATCATTCCAACTCATTATAGATGCAACTCAATTTATATACACAATATGCTATATAACGCAACTGGACATCCACAGCATAGTCAATTTTAAATTGTGCCATTCAGGCCTAAAGATTTGATCACTGTGGAGGATTTCTTACTCTTGTGGGATAATGTCTTTCCTGACGGGGGGGAGAGGGGAAGTCACTCTACTTGGCAGGAGAGATATGTAGCTGTGAAATAATCACAGGTTAGTGGGTCTCCGCTGTGATAGTTGTAGGAGATAACTCTGGGATGGCAGGAAGTGGTTCCAACAACTCTGGATGATATGAAACGAAATGTGTGAGTACATGGTCTGATGTCTCCGTTTCCTTTATGTTCATTGACCTTAGAGCATCTACCACTACTTGAATTTTCTTTGCATACTTATGCAATCCTTCAGCATGGATAATGTGACTACAATAAGTGATACTTGGTTTAAAGAATTCACACTTGATGCTTCAAGCTGTGAGTCCATAGTTTTCTAATTTATTAACACTGGATTGAGAGTTTGGAGGTGTTCCTTGCTGTGATCCTTACCAGTAACAGTGGATGGGTAGGCACTGCAGCATCTTGTCCACAGCTTTCTGCCACAGTGCAAGTGCAGATGTTACTCCAAAACAACCACTGTTATAGTGATAAAGCCCTTTTTGAGTGTTTATGTTGAGAACCATTCTGGACTCTCCTTCCATCTCCATCTGTAGGTAGGCCTCAGCTGAATCCACATTACTGAAATGTTTCCCTCCAGAGAGGTTTGTGAAGATATCCTCTATCCTGGACAGTAGTATTGATCTACTTTCAGTACAGGGTTTACAGTGACCTTAAAATCACCAGAGGTCCTAAAAGAACCCATCCTACTTGGCTACTGGGACTACTGGTGTTGCTTATGGGCTCCACTCAATCTTGAATAGAGTTTCTGCAGCCTCCATGTAATCAATCTCACTGGCTACTTCATCACAGGTGGTATAAGAAACCAGATGGGCTTTGTAAAACATTTTCATTAAGCTCTACTTTACCCAATGCCATCCTTGAACACTTCTGTGGCCTCATTCAGTGCCTTTCTTAATCTGATTTCATTTGACTCTGTTGCAAGGGATGTGGCATGCAAATGATGGATCTCCAATCAAGCTATAGTTGTCTCAGCCACTCATGCCCCACAATGGTGAATGTCCTATTTTTACCTCACAAGCCCAATGTGGCTTTTTGGTTGTTGTGTTCCACTGTCATAATGTCATTCCCACAGGACTTAACTTTTCTCCAGTATAAGTTCTTAGTTGGATATCTGCGGAGTTCCATTCAGTATCTTTGGCATGCCATTCAAACTCATTTTGTGGAATGACTGACACAGCCGAGCCAGTGTCCAATTCCATTTTAATTCATTTGCCGTTCACTTCTGGTGTAAGCCCCATTGCTTGTCTATTGCCAATTTTGACACTTTAAATCTCAAGGCTACCCAGTGCTGTGTCACTCTCAAAGCTATCAGATTTTTCATCAATAGCGTATAGATTAGCACTCTTTTTCAAACTGATTCTTGACTTTTTTTCAGTTCCTCTTCTCTGTGTAGTACACTTATCTTCCTCTCTCTGACGTGCTCTTAGTATGTGTCCTACTTTGTTGCATTTTCTGCAAATTTTACCTTTTAATCTGCATTGGTCAAGTGTATGTGAGTCCCTGCCACAAAGGTAACACAATTTGTCCAGCCAAGCTGATCCCTGTTCAGACATTGCAATTTCATTCATGCTCACTTTCATTTCTGACTGCAATTCAGTTGCGTAGCCATGTGATACAGTTACTTCAACTTCTCTTTTAAGTGTAAGTTGTGCTTCATTTACCAGATATTTTTGAATGCTTTCTTGTGAGATTTCACAAACTAAAAAATCTTCCAGTGTATTGTTAAGCCCATTACTGAAATGAGAATGCTCAGAAAATCTCCTCAGTTCAGTCACGTAAGCTGAAATGGACTCACCCTCCTTTCGATTCTGCTTAGGAAACCTAAAGCATTATGCAATCGACAATGGTTTCGGTTCTAAATTTTCCCGCATTATATTCACCATAACAGCAAAGTTCATTTCAGCTTGCTTAGTTGAAGGAGTTAAACTTCTAGGCAATCTATATGCTATTAAATCCAATGCACTCGGCAAAATTGGCATGCGTTTCTCATTGGCTATTCCATTTGCTTTACAAAAACTCTATTCACTCTGTATACCATATTCTATTATCTCTTGTGTAAACAAACACATCAATCTTTCTGACGTAGCCAGCCAATTTTGCTCTTTTTTATGATTATCACCTTTTGCACAGTTTATGAACCCATGAATTCTTCCACTTTCTGCCTTTTTTAAACTCGATCATTTTTCTTTTTTGCAAAGAAAACCTGCAGCTCCAAAGAAAAAAAAACATGTTGCACTTTTTTTATGAATCAACCATTTCTTAAATGGATGCATGAAAGAGCACAGAAAGACTTGGGAGGCATTCCCAGGGAAGGCTTGAAAGAGCCTTTTATTTATTTCATTTAGACAATGAAAGAACAGGCACAGCTGGGGCTCATGCAGGTCCCCTTGGCTAATTTAGAGAAAGTGGGAGGAATTGAAATGGAAAGTTTTGAGGGTGAGGACCAGCCCACCAAATGGTGGAGGGTGGTGATGATTCTTCTTCTATATTTACAGCCTGGCCTGCTGAGTATCATAAAGCATTTCAGCAGGCCCTTTAGTCAACTGTGTTCAGTCTGACCATCAAACACCTCATATTCAACACGAGTGAATCTGCAGATGCTGGAAATAAGTAAAAACACAAAATGCTGACAAAACTCAGCAGGCCAGACAGCATCTATGGGAGGAAGTAGTGACAATGTTTCGGGCCGAAACCCTTCATCAGGAGTGAAGTAACATGGGATGGTTGAGGGGGGATAAGAAGTGGGGGAGGAGGGATAAAGTAGAGAGCTGGGAAGTGATAGGCTGGAGGGAAATGGGCTAGGGGGAAGGTGGAGAATTATGGGAAATAAAAGAGAAAGAAAGGTAGGGCTGGGGGGAGATTATAGTGAGGGGGGGGGAAAAAGAGAGAGAAAGAGAACCAGACTAAAATAATTGATAGGCCTCGACCATCCCATGTTATTTCACTCCTGATGAAGGGTTTCGGCCCAAAACGTCACTACCTCCTCCCATAGATGCTGTCTGGCCTGCTGAGTTCTGCCAGCATTTTGTATTTTTATTAAACACCTCATATTTGCCGTTATCACCAAAGCGCACCCTTTGATCATGAATGCCAATGACCAATGATCTTTGACCAAGATGACATCTGCTTTTGTCCCATATCCATACCAAACTAATATGTATCCAACATGTTCTAAAACTAATTCTAAATTCTTAAAACTTCATTCTAAACCTGCATTGTTCCTGACATCAATAAAGTGTTATGAACAGATGTGTATCAATATCTCTGTCAAAAAGTCACAGTGCAAATAAATTAGTAAAGCTAGGTGCGATTTCAAAGTGCAAAGTAAATTTTAGTATCAAAGTGCATATATATCACCATATACAATCCTGAGATGCATTTTCCTGTGGGCATACTCAGCAAATCTATAGAATAGTTATTATAGCAAGATCATTGAAGGATTAAACAGAGGGTAAAGTGCAAATGCAAATATAAATAGTTAGCTATAAATAATGAGAACATAAGATAATGAGATAAAGAGTCCTTAAAGTGAGATTATTGGTTGTGGGAACACTTCAATGATGGGGCAAGTGAGTGTAGTTCACCCCTTCTATTCAAGAACCTGATGGTTGAGGGTTAGTAACTGTTCTTGAATCTGGTGGTGTGAGTCCTGAGGCACCTATACCTTCTCCCTTATGGCAACAGCGAGAAGAGAGCATGACCTGGGAGGTGGGGATCTCTGATGAAGGATTCTGTATTCCTATGACAGTGTTGCATGTAGATGTGCTCAAAGGTTGGGAGGGGGCTTTACCCATGATGCACTGGACCAAATCCACCACCTTTTGTAGGACTTTCCATTCAAAGGGATTGGTGTTTCCACACCAGGCTGTGATACAGCAGTCAATATACTCTCCATTACACATCTATAGAAGCTTCCCAAAATTTTAGATGAAATGCCAAATCTCCACAGACTCCTGCTGAAGTAGAGGTGCTGCCATGCTTTATTCAAAATTGCATTCACGTGCTGGGTCCAGTTCAAGTCATCTGAAATAATAACTCCCAGGAATTTAATGTTGCTGACCCTCTCCATCTCTGATGCTCAATGAGGACTGGCTCATGGACCTCTGGATTCCCTCTCCTGAAGTCTAAAACTATTTCATTGATCTTGCTGACTTTGAGGGAGAGGTTGTTGTTATAACACCACTCAGCCTGATTTTCAATCTCCCTCCTCTATATTGATTCAACCCACAGCAGTGATGACATCAGCAGACTTGAATATGGCATTCCACACAAAATGCTGGTAGAACACAACAGGCCAGGCAGCACCTATAAGGAGAAGCACCGTCAACTGTGAAGCCACCAGCTGCGTTCCACCAGCATTTTGTGTGTGTTGCTTGAATTTCCAGCATCTGCAGATTTCCTCGTGCTTGCTTTTGGGCATGGCATTGAAGTTTTGCTTAACCAACAGTCATAGATATAAAGCGAGGAGAGCAGGGGCTATGCACACAGTCCTGTGGTTCACCTGTGTTGATGGAGATCATGGAGCAGATGTTATTGCCAATCTGAACTGACTGTAGTCTACAAGTAAGAAAATCCACATGCACAAGGAGATATTGAGACCAAGGTCTTTGAGCTTATTCATTAGTTTTGAGAGGATTAAGGCATTAAGTGCTGAGTTACAGTCAGTAAAGAGCATCCTGATGTATGCATCTTTGCTGCCCAGGTGTTCCAGGATTGAGTGAAGAGCCAATGAGATACCATTTGTTGGTTGCTTAGAGCTTTTAGGTCAAGGCTAGAATGTGGTAGTGTTTGGAGTGAGATCTAATTTTCTAATTCCCTCTCTTTTCCCTCTCTATTTCACTGGACACCATAGGCTGCTCATGAATGACCCAAGTCACTGCTTGAACACGTTTTCCACTCAGACTTATGGATGTGGAGAATAAATGAGCTGCCCCGGCACATCCAGGAGATAGCCAGTGTAGTAAGTGAGATTCAAACTACAAAGAGACCTTGGGATGGAATATCCAGAGGCTCTGTCGTAGAATGTCCTAGTGACCTTAGACAGCTCACTGTTGTCGCTAGTTCTTGAATAGTTTATAAATGTCTTCATTAAACAGCTTTAAATAAATTAAACAAAGACATTTAATTGATATTGATTTATTCTTGCCACATGTATCCAGATAGAGTTAAACACTTTTGATCGATGTCCCATCCAGAGAGATCCTAAAGTACTGTGTATAATTATATAATGAGGTAATAAAAAGAAAGCAGAATGCGGAATTGTTAATTAAAATGCTAAAGGTACTAACAAATAATTAAAGCATTGAGATCAAGTAAAATGACACAGACACTTAGCTAAAGTTACCCTTTTTCAATCCAAATGCCAGTCAGCTCTGAGGTAAATACAAAGAGACAAAAGCAAAATGAACCTGGAGGACCTCACTACTCTGCTGCTGGACTCAGCGAGAATCTCAGCAACAAGCAACAGTCAAGTGTGCTGATCAAAAGTATTTTGCCTCCGTTTATTACAGTCATTTGGTAAAAAGTTGAGTTATTGTGATTTGCCATTCATGCACATTAACAAAGTGAAGGAGTATGTTGCAGGTTTTTATCAGGAAGCAGAGAAGCTCCAAATTCTCCTTTTCTCAAGATACTTCAAAGCTAGCTACCATGAAGTTGTTCTGTTCCATACTGCTGTCCAAGAAATGTCACTGGAGGGGTTGAGGGTGTGACTAGCCATGTCATCCCCTTACATCCCCTAAAGCATTCCCCTACATTCCCCATACTGACTTGTAACTAGCATCAAAACTCTCACTGGTACTTAGATACCAGAAGTACAAGCAGCCACAGATGGCAATACAAGATATTAATCTATAAGTCTCTCAGCAGTGACATTTCACAGAATGCTGCTCTTGCTGATGGAATTCTCCCTCATGTGATTTTGTCACTTCAGAGTCGGCCCCTTATGCACCTGAGCTTAAATGTAGATGTATTTGGAAGTCGTTGAACCAAAATAGTCTGAGCATTCGTGAGCCTGGGAAATCTGTGCTTGCAGCTTCACGGCAAAACTTGCTTAAGCTGTCACTGAGCTTTCAGCAACTATTACGATCAAGTCTGTATCATAGTAAATTACTTCCTATTGTATGTTTGTTTTGCCATCTAATGTTCAAAATAAAATTTCCAAAACGTTGAGAGAGCTTTAACAATACCATGAAAATCCCAAACTTTGGGGAAAAGTACAAGTGTCAATCATACTCAAAAGTTTAGGTACTGGCTGGGCATCTGGATATGAAACTCTTAGTCCTGACAGCAATGGGATAGATTCTGACTTTACAAGAATGTGAAATAGCAGCTTCACCTCTGACTTCCATTTCAGTTAAAATTAATGGGGAAAATTAGGCTTTGCTCATAAGTACAAACACATGAGCAAGTAATTCCCTGTTTGTACTCATTACTACACATTCAACTCCATTCATCTCAATTGATCTTAACTGGTGGAGATAAGTGCAACTGGCAGTCAACCAACACACAAGAAACAATTCCTTTCCACAAAGAAACTAAAAATGAAAAGTGAGAGAAATCAGGCTAACAATATACTGTCATTACTTCGATGCCATTGTGTATTGTCAAAATTTATCTCAATGCATGCTGGAGATAAATTACATAATAGGTATTTGCAATTTGTTAATGATTTCATTTGATGAAATCTTTCACAAAACCTTGATATCAGTTAAATATTGCAACTACTTTTTGTAAATGCCCCAAACTAATGCTGGGAAGCTGTCACTCTAAATCCACAGGGCTTTGCTCTAAAATTAATGTGTCTCTCGTGGGAGCAGGTCTATTAATGACTGGTTTAATTCCTGCTCCTGCTGATTAACAACCAGAAAGACCAAAATTTATTCCTAGCAAAACTGCTTCAGGTGAAAGTTTTTTTCAGACTCTGAGGGTGGCAAATCAGTTTCAATGTGACAATCAACATGTGTATGCCATTGTGCTGAGAGCCATTGCTTTTAGCGTGTGCACACGCATACACACGCGTGCGCAGACACACTCACTCACACTCACACACGCTCGCACACGTGCACACACGCATCATGAAGATGGAAGCTGGAAGATCATATTGTCAATCAGCAGGCAGTATCTCAGCAGAATTCAACGCACACAAATAAGAGAACATAGACTAGAGGTCAGATTTCCACCCAACATGTAAGATTAGCTTGGCTCAGAAACTGAATGACCATACTGGTGCAGTTTTTAATCTGTTTCTTTGTGAGCTGATTTCAGGTTAAGAAAGTTAAGGAGCTTTTGTGGTCTTTCAAGAGGAAAGCATGATGCATTTTCCACATCTGATCATCACCGGTGAAAAATCACAGTATTCTGGCATGTTGATGTTGAGTAAGGTTAGGATTAGGGTGAAATATATTGCCTCTGTTTGCTCATAAACTTTCTGGTATTGCCTAGCATAGGACGTTAGCCATTCATAATAAGACTTCAGAAGAATAAGGAATATGTCAGGAGAATTCAGAATAAAATCTGGATTCTCAAGTTCATTCAGAGTAAACTAGTCACGTATATGTTCTTGATCTGTAGAGATGGCAACCACTCAGGTTTGATCTAGGTGCTGAATTCACCAGTACTTCTCTCTGAGCAACAGCAAAAGGCTTTCAGCTACCTACTTCAAATGCTAAAAGAACCTTACCTCTGGGGTTTAACCACAAATCCATGTCATCAAAGTGCTTTGACCAGGATCAAATTATTTCCTTTTTCTTTATTCTGCTGATATACTGTCCTCAAGTGTACAAAGCAAAACATTAGATAGCAAACAAAGTATAAATAAAAAAATAAAAATACTGGGACATCATAACACTGGGTTTATTGCAGCTACTCACATTGCAAACTCTCATTATGTACAAAGTCAAGGGAGACTAATAAATAGCAGCTTCATAAAATCTTATTTCATAATATACATGAAAATATGTTTGAAAAATATATAAGAAAGCAAAATATTTACAGATCTCTGTAGTTCTGCAGACCTCCAAATATCAAATCTTGAAGGAAATCCTGTGAAATTTTAAAGAGACCACATGAACAGAAAAGTTCAAGTTTGAACTTAATTGTCATTGAACTAGACGTGAATACAGTCAAACAAAACAGTGTTCCTCCCGGGCCAAGGTGTAAAACACAGTAGCAACAGTCACATACATCATAAGACACCTGTAACATATGTAAGATACCATGTAAGCATATATATATCTAGATCAGTCCCTGACTGATAGATCCTGTAAATTGATGGTGCATGGGTGTTATCGGCAAGTGCAAGCAGTTCCCAGCAGTCCATAGATGAACATTAGCAAGCAATCCAGCTTGTCTTCTCCAAGCAAACACTGGATGGCTGCACCAGCCGGAGAGGCCAGCCCCCAGCCCAGCAAGAGGTCCCTAAGGGGCAGTGGTGATCAAACGTGCTGCCATCTTACCGGAAGGAATATGGAATTGCCTCCACTATGGAAAGTACCACATTTTCACAAAGACTCTTTGGTCGAGCAGAAGGAATTTTGCGGTATGTGAAGAAAATTCTTGACTCCAAATACAGTCAGTTAATATAAGATGTGACCATGATAGTAATGGCATAAATTGACAGTAGCTTCAAGAGAGTCATATTCTGGGAGGGAGATTAAAGTTCTCATGGTGATAGGTGGCCACCCACAAAAATTATGATAAATAATTTGATGGAATTGCTGACAGGCCTGTATAGAGAGAAAAGGTGTTCCTCTACAGTTTATCAGACACTAACATCCTTAATAATATTCAGTTCCACAGATACACAAACACATGCGGGAGTTCGGCCATGAATCATGTCAATCTTACACATGAATATAGCCAGACATAATATGCATCAAATGGTTCCATTTATTATCAGAGAACGTATACAGTTTACAAACTGAAATACTTGCCTTTGCAGACATCCACAAAAAACAGGAGAGAGCCCAAAAGAATGAACAACAGGAAAACATTACAACCCCAAAGCCCCCTCTCCCCCTCCCCTGCCCATTTCAGCAAAAAGCAACAGCGCGACAATCCACCAGGCAACAGCAAACAAGCACGTAAAGAGAGATCATGATCTGCAGTTGACAAAACCTATTGTTTACCTGAGAGTTCGACATGCTGCAGGCTCTCTCTCTCTAACATGGGACGGAGAGCTATCACAAACAAGAGAAAATCTGCATATGCTGGAAGTCCAAGCAACACACACAAAATGCTGGAGGAACTCAGCAGGCCAGGCAGCATCTATGGAAAAAGTACAGTTGACAGTTTGGGCAGAGACCCTTTGGCAGTACGGGTAGCATTTTGTGTGTGTGTCACCCAATTCACAGTGAAAGGGGAGGCTGGCAGTCACTGTAATCGTATTACAGTCAGCTGCATCACTCTTTGTTCCGAGATTCCCAATTTGCAAATCTGCAGCAAGCTCTCCCCATCAAGGGAAAGAGAGAGGGAGCGATTCACTCGACTGTGGAGGTCTCGGTCCATATATCTGCCGCAGCGAAATCTTGATGTTTCATCTCCCGCAATGCCTCAGTCGGCAACACCGGCCTGGAATTAGTCGTCCACTGGGCTGCCCCCTAGAGATGCCACTTTCCAAGCCGTACGTGGGGAATGTCGGAAAACAGTCCGCTGACAAGCTCTAGGAGCAGGACTTCATCCGCTGTAAAAAAAGATGCAGTTTCAGTGTCGGTGCAGGTCAGGACCTCGAGAGAACCCCAACCACCTCGAAAAGGAAAGAAGAGACATTAAAGGGAGGAATTTAAGTTGTTTCTGCAGATGAGTTTGAAGAGAGAGAAACTTAGCACCATCTTAATTCTGCCCACCAGTCTCCAAATGGGCTGCAAATCAAACCAGACAGAGGAGAGATGATGTAGTGTTTTTGTCCCAGCTCAAATCCAGCCCTAGTATCACCATCACCATGATGATTGTGATAGACTATCGAGCAAGGAAATGGAATATGATTTCAGATTGTCTTGAGATGTTCACATGCAGCTTTCATTAGATTTCTTTGAATACACTTATTAGTCCTTTCACAGTTGCCTACTAAACACAGCTATATCTATCTGGCACTGGTAAAGATAACAGAAACTATTCTTGTTTATGCATCGATGAGCAAATGTCGTCTTACAAAGTAACATCACATTAACACATATATAATGCACAACTTGGCTTTAATTCTTGGCATCTTTTGGCTTGATGAAGAGTTCATTTCACAAAAGCAAAGCCAATGTATAAAGATTGTAAAATTGCCTTACTAATGAATGCTGTATATTTTATTTGGAATTGACTCCACTCTGAATTTTAAGCAGCTTTTGTGATCAGATATAATAAGCTCAGAATTATTTTAGAGGTACTTTATATTTAATCTCTCGGAAGATTGTAATTAAAAATGAACAACGTGGCAATTAGAATTCCTAATCAATTTCAATTACCTAATATGCTCTATATGATAAAGTATTATTGTAACAATAATTAATGAGTAATAAAATCTACTAATTTATACGTTACAATATATTGAAATATACACTTAATGGCCACTTTATTAGGTACAGCTGCACACCAGTTTGGTAAGCTGGCTAGCCAATCATGTGACAGCAACTCAATGCATAAAAGAATGCAGACATGGTCAAGAGGATCAGTCCTTTTTCAGACCAAACATCAGAATGGGGAAGAAATGACATCTAAGTGACTTTGTCCATGGAATTATTGTTGGTGCTAGCTGGAGTGGTTTAAGTATCTCAGAAACTGCTAATCCCATGGGAATTTTGTACACAACAGTCACTAGATTTTACAGAAACTTATGGGAAAAAAACCAAAAAGCATCTAGTGAGCATCAGTTTGGTGCATGGAAATACCTCGTTAATGAGAGAAGTCAGAGGAGAATGACCAGACTGGTTCAAGCTGACAGGAAGGCAACAGTAACTCAAATAAGCACCCATTACAACAGTGGTGTGCAGAAGAGCATCTCCAAATGCACAACACATCAAACCTTGAAGTGGGTGGGTTGCATTAGAAGGCTGCACAGGCTTCTGCTCCTGTACCTAATAAAGTGGTCACTGTGGCTGCTTCATTTTAAGAGGAAAGTAGAGCAGACTCTGAGTGACGCTATGTATCATATCAATGTGTAACATCCATAAACTAAACGGCATCTCTGTGACTAGCTTACCAAACTCCAGTGCCTGTTGTTAGTCATGACTGAAACAAAGATTGCATATATCAATTTGGATCTGTTTAAAGCTGAAACACTGCAAAATGAAGTTTCCCTTTTTGCCAATTCACAACACCTCAATCTTTCCAATATGTCTACATTTTTAGATCACTCTGGGAACCAAAGTTTAACCTCCCCTGTTTGTTAATGTAATTGTTCAGCTGTCAGCTTGATGTACGAAATTACAGTTGACAAGTGAATACTGAGAAAACTTGGATGACATTTCTTTGTCCTTTATTATGCAGGTGTTGAATGGATTAATATATTTGTTAAAATAATGGATAATTGCATGTATTAACCTTTGAACCACCAATCTCACTAACAATAATTACCAGACTCAAGAGTTTTCCTTTTTGACCATACCATGAATATAATGGAGATTTCTAAAGGGAAAGAGATCCTGCACTGAATCATGTCTCTTCCAGCTGCAGCTAAGCAGTTGCTCCAAATTAAAATTTCTGTTATCACTATTATGAATAAATATACATTGCATTCCAAGGCAGAAAAGCTCTCAGGTACAGTTACCATGATAACTCTACAGAGAAATAAAATTAGTTCTAAAGTCACACATCAATTTCACACAAACAGGTACTTTTCTGCCAAGAAACATCTTAATACACCAACAGTAAAACACTAAAGAAATTACAAAAAGATAATTTCCTAACATTAGTTGTTCGAACTACAAAGTGCAAATAATCCTCTTCTCTTCAGTTAGGGAAAGGAATACATTAAATTCATGGTGCGTGGTCTTTATATCCTGCCACTGCTAACATTATTTTGATAGCCTTAGCATCTTAGCCAGGAGTCCCATGAAGCCAGATAAATTTACCCATCTACTTGAAGTCAGTCTGAACCTCTTAAAGGAGAAATACATGATGGTTACAGAAAGCTAAGGAAGAAATTGTGGAAATGCTTGCAATTTGCTGAAAGCCACAAAAAACTAATACAACACAGGTTCAAAGAAATTCAGAGGCCAAACTAGAATTTATTGCAAGAGGTTTATAGTAGATAAAAAATATACCATTTCCTATGAGTGCCTGAAAACCCTCAGGGAACATACAGTAAAAGAATGAGAGGAGGAAATGGTGTAACAATGATCAAGTCTCAATGACCTGGATGCAATATTTTGATAAGCTCTGTAACTTCACACCCAGAGTTAAGATCAGTGAATGCATCTTTAAATACCATATCATACAAGCCAAGCCACCAGTCACTGTAATACACACAAAATGCTGGCAGAACTCAGGCAGTCACTGTCCAATGTACTTCAGCTCCATTGACCACCCACCAGTATTTCCCTTCATCCAGAGTTCAGACCCCAAGATGAAGCCCTCCGTTGGTTGGGGTCGACCATGGATGTTGCGTCCTAGCTGTCTGTATCATACGTAAGTCAGTACGAAGGCCAGGACAGCAGGATATGGAGAGTGAGCTGTTGCCCATGCAGCAGGCTCCCCTTCTCCATGCAGCTGATGAATCCAAAGTAATGGTATAGGCTGAAACAACTTGGCACCAGTAACATTGCAGGAGTTGCCAGTCAGTGCTCAACTCAACATAGGACTGCCTTGGGGAGCCTTCCCCATGAGTGGGCACAGCCACAAGGCAACAAAGGTTTGAGATCAGAGTTTTCCTTCTCCTAGACGAGCTGCTCACCTTGGGTGTTGAGCCCCATCTGCCCAAAGCAACTGGTTTTAAGGTGCCACTTTCTGACCTTTGCCCTCTCTGCTGTCAGTAGAAATGGTTCTGATGGGCTTTGTAGCTAATCCTCACATGATTGTCAGAGGGTATCTGAGATGCATGTCGTTGAGAGCATCTAATAGGTAGTGGGAGTATATTCCCACCACTATCCCCAACTCTAAAAACCTTAAGGAACCAATTCAGGTCCACTATTCAAATATTCCACCACACTCAATGCTGATGCGAAGTTTCCAACTCACACCTTTCTCAGAGTGGCAAAGTACACAGACACACGAGACACTGACTTAACACACTTCACTTTCTATTGCATGGCACACTACCAGAAGCAGAAATATCTTAGCAGGGGGAAAGGCATGCCTGCAACATCTCACCGCTGTAAAAGTATGTGCTGGCTTTCAACAGGACAATTATTATGGAAACCATGCTGAGATCATTGAAGACTTAACCCTCTTTATCACATCCCAATTTCCCTAATGTTACATAATCTCTCCTGCTTTGTAGACAATTCAAGACTACATCTCTTACATTTCCTTCCTCCATCACCACAAGCCCTGCCTTTGGGCCTTTCTCCTGTCAGTTAGCCCAAAATAACAACCCACGAAGGTGGTGAAAGAACAAGGCAGAGGTAAGTCACACCTACACCCACTTTAGCATAGCCAGTCACCTGCACAGTTACTAGCACAGATGTTCTGGCACAGATCAGTACCAAGGCGTATGATTTAGTGGCCATTACAGAAACCTGATTGCAAGGTGGAGATGACTGGGAATTAAATATCCAAGGGTATCAGGTAATACGAAAAGATAGGCAGGAAGGCCGAGGAGGTGGGGTGGTGCTCTTGATTAAGGATGAGATCAGGGCGACTGTGAGAGATGATATAAGATCTATGCAGCAGAATGTTGAGTCTATCTGGGTAGAGATTAAGAATGGTAAAGGGAAAAAATCACTGGTGGGTGTTGTCTATAGGCCACCTAATAGAAATATTGCAGTGGCAGAGGTGATTAACCAAAAAATAAGAGGCTTGTAAGAATGGAACGGCAGTTGTCATGGGGGATTTTAACTTCCACATAGTTTGGGTGAATCAGTTTGGTTAAGGAAGTCTTGAGGAGGTCTTCATAAAATGCATTTGTGATGGCTTTCTTGAGCAGCATGTTAGTGAACCTACAAGGAAAAATGTTATCTTAGATCTAGTCCTGTGCAATGAGACCGGTAAGATTAATGATCTTGTAGTCAGGGATCCTCTTGGAAAGAGTGATCATAGTATGACTGAATTTCGCATTCAGCTGGAGGATGAAATAATTAGATCTAAAACTAGTGTATTATACTTAAACAAGGGAGACTGCAATGGGATGAAGGAGGAGTTGGCTAATGTGGATTGGGAGCACAGGCTATTTGGTAGGACAGTTGAGGAACAGTGGAATATTTTCAAAGAGATTTTTAACAGTGCTCAACAAAAGTATATTCCAGTCAAAAGTAAGGACAGTAAGTGTGGGGAGAACCAGCCTTGGATAACTAAGGAAATAAAAGATAGTAGTAAATTAAAAGCTCATGTGTACAAAGTTGCAAAGAGTAGCGGGAAAGTGGAGGATTGGGAAAACTTTAAAATGCAACAGAGAACAACTAAACAAGAAATAAGGAATGAGAAGATAAAGTATGAAAGTAAATTAGCACAAAATATAAAAG
The DNA here is from genome assembly GCF_030144855.1 of Hypanus sabinus. Taxonomy (NCBI): domain Eukaryota; kingdom Metazoa; phylum Chordata; class Chondrichthyes; order Myliobatiformes; family Dasyatidae; genus Hypanus; species Hypanus sabinus. The sequence goes on along the minus strand of NC_082719.1, from coordinate 60,646,296 downwards.
CAGATAGCAGAAGTTTTTATAAATATATAAAGCAGAAGAGAGTGGCTAAAGTCAACATAGGTCCCTTGGAAGACTATATGGGGAAATTGATTTTGGGTGATAAGGAAATGGCTGAGGCATTGAACGACTATTTTGTGTCAGTCTTCACAGTGGAGGACACGTTTAATATGCCAAAGAAGGATGTTATGGATGAAATGGGAGGTGAGGACCTCGATAAAATCATTGTCACTAAAGAGATAGTGATGAGAAAACTGGAGGGCCTGAAGGTAGGTAAGTCCCCTGGTCCTGATGGGATGCATCCCAGGGTGCTGAGGGAATTGGCAGAGATTATAGCAGACACGTTGGTAATCATTTATCAAAACTCTCGAGACTCTGGGCAGTTCCCGGCAGATTGGAAGACAGCAAATGTCACACCACTTTTTAAAGAAGGATGGAGGCAAAAGATGGGCAACTATAGGCCAGTTAGCTTAACATCTGTAGTTGGGGAAATGCTTGAAGCTGTCATTAAGGAAGAATTAGCGAAGCATTTAGAAAGGAGTGGTTCCATTAGACAGACACAGCATGGATTCAGAAAGGGCAGGTCCTGTTTGACAAACTTACTGCAGTTCTTTGCAGACATAATGAGTGCAGTGGATAGAGGGGATCAGGTGGATGTTGTATACTTGGATTTCCAGAAGGTGTTCGATAAGGTGCCACACAAGGTACGGATGCATGGAGTCGGAGGAAGTGTATTGACATAGATATTGGATTGATTAACCAATAGAAGACAGAGAGTTGGTATAAATGGGTGTTTCTCCAGTTGACCGTCAGTGGTGAGTGGGGTGCTGCAGGAGTTGGTGCTGGGCCTGCATCTGTTTACCATTTACATTGTTGATTTAGAAGAGGGGACGAAGTGTAGCATAGGAAAATTTGCTGATGACACTAAACTGAGTGGAAAAGCAAATTATACAGAGGATGCAGAGAGTCTGCAGAGGGATATGGATCGGTTAAGTGAGTGGGCCAAGGTCTGGCAGATAGAATACAACGTTGGTAAATGCAAGATCATCCACTTTGGAAGGAATAATAGAAGAACAGATTATTATTTAAATAGTGAAAGATTGCAGCATGCTGTTGTGCAGAGGGACTTGGGAGTGCTTGTGCATGAATCGTAAAAAGTTGGTTTGCAGGTACAACAGGTTATTAAGAAGGCAAATGGAATGTTGGCCTTCATTGCCAGAGGGATTGAATTCAAGAGCAGGGAGGTCATGCTGCAACTGTACAGGGTACTGGTGAGGTGGCACATGGAGTTCTATGTGCAGTTCTGGTCTCCATATTTGAGGAAGGATATACTGGCTTTGGAGGCAGTGCTGAGGAAGTTCACCAGGTTGATTCCAGGGATGAAGGGGTTAACCTATGAGGAGAGATTGAGTCGCCTGGGACTGTACTCTCTGGAATTCAGAAAAGTGAGAGGGGATCTTATAGAAACATACAACATTTTGAAAGGGATAGATAAGATAGAAGTAGGAAAGTTGTTTCCATTAGTAGGTGAGACTAGAACTAGGGGACATTGCCTCAAGATTCAGGGGAGAAGATTTAGGACCGAGATGAGGAGAAACTGTTTTTTCTCAGAGAGTGGTGAATCTGTGGAATTCTCTGCCCAGGGAAGCAGTTGAGGCTTCTTCACTAAATATATTTAAGAAACGATTGGATAGGTTTTTACATAGTAAGAGAATTAACGATTATGGGGAAAAGGCAAGTAGATGTAGCTGAGTTTACCGACAGATCAGCCATGATCTTATTAAATGGTGTGACAGGCTCAATGGGCTGGATGGCCTACTCCTGCTCCTATTTCTTATGTTCTTATGTTCATATTAGCAATTTGTGGTTAGCTGAAAGGCAGAGCCTGCGTGGTTGAGGTTTTGTGGGCATCCTATGTTGGCGCCAGAAGCATGGCGAGACTTGTGGGATGCCAAGCACTATCCTTGCTGATTTGCTTTTAGAGAAATTATGCTTCCTACCACATGTTTCAATGTACACATGGCAAGCAAAGCTAACCTATAAGTCTTTAATCTTTTCTTTCCGGATCTCTCAGTCTACGTCATCATGGCCTTATGAGACTACTTGCCTGCACTTTTCCTGAAATGTAATGTTCTGCATTCTCCTGTTGTTTTTCCTTGTTAGTACTTTGATGATCTAAAGGAAGGAATAATCTGTCTGCTTGGCATTCAAACCAGGCTTTTCACTGTATCTTGGTACATGTGACAGTAGTGTGCCTCAAATTTAAAGACCAGAAATACTTGAGAGTTAGTATGAGTTCCTCCATTTCATTCTTCAGAACTGCCTTTAGGCACAATAGTAATATGATGGGGTTGTCACTGTAACATTTTGAGGTGCTTCACAGTCACATTAAACAGCAAAATTTGACACATAAAGAAGAGATTGGTATTAATGAATAAAAGTTTAGTCAAAAACATCAGTGAAAGTAAAACAGTACAGTGTACCGTCAGGAAAGTGGCTGAGCAAGAGTTCAAATGGGTAAACCTGGCAATACTGGGATGCAACTGCACTAATAAAACATTTCTTTCAAAACTGGTGAAGGAGAGGTAGATATTTCAATCACCTTGAATTGAATTGATTTTATTTCTTACATCCTTCACATACATGAGGAGTAAGAATCTTTACATTACATCTCTGTCTAAATGTTCAATTTGCAATCATAGTAATTTACAATAACTTATAATAAATAGAGAGTACACTCAGATCAGTGTAAGTTAAGCAGCCTGATGGCCTGGTGGAAGAAGCTGTCCTGGAGACTGCTGATCCTGGCTTTTATGCTGCAGTACCGTTTCCCGGATGGTAGCAGCTGGAGCAGTTTGTGGTTGGGGTGACTCTGGTCCCCAATGATCCTTCGGGCCCTTTTTACACATCTGTCCTTGTAAATGTCCTGAATAGTGGGAAGTTCACGTCTACAGATGTGCTGGGCTGTCCACACCACTCTCTGCAGAGTCCTGCGTTTGAGGAAAGTACAGTTCCCATACCAGGCAGTGATGCAGCCACTCAGGATGCTCTCAATCATGCCTCAGATCCATTGATGTCAATAGGGGTTAGCCTGTCTCCATTCCTCCTGTAGTCCACAACCAGCTCCTCGTTTTTATGACATTGAGGGAGAGGTTGTTTTCTTGATGTCACTGTGTCAGGGTGATGACTTCTTCTCTATAGGCTGCCTCATTATTATTTGAGATTAGACCAATTCATGTAGTGTCATCGGCAAATTTGATTAGCAGGTTTTAGCTGTGGGTGGCAACTCAGTCATGGGTATACAATGAAAACTTATGTGCCACACCATCACAGACACATAAGTTCAAACAACACAGAGAACTTAAATGTTAAATAAATTACACAAGAGACTGAAAGAGAAGAAGACTGTACAAAACAAGACTCCAGTGTAAATTTTTAATAAAGTATTAAGTCCATGGTAATACAGGAGGTGGTCTGTCCTTTTGCGTTGCTGAAGTCAGGTTAGGGTTGCTTAGGTAGGTTGATCCAAGAACTTGATGATTTTAGTTCAGTAAAAGCTGGTAGTGTAGGACTTCATTTTCTGTATCTCTTGACTGCGTGTAGCAACGAAAAGAGGACATGGCCCGGAAGTGGGTATTCTTGATGCTACTTGCCACCTCCTTGAGGCAGCTCTTCATGTCGGTGCTTTTGTTGATGAGGGGGATGGCTCTAGCAGTGATAGAATGGGATAGATGTGGGGATCAACAGCTGAAAGTAATGGAAATATAATGAAACTCTGGGTGCTAAAATGAGATAAATGAAAAAAAGTGAAATAGCTGTGATATGGGCACAAGGGACGGAAATAAAATAATTGTGAAATAGCAGTGTAATGAATGAAACATAAATGTCACCATCAAGCAATGAAACTTTGCCTAACTTTGCACCACTTAGCAAAGAAAGGTGTGAAATCATTTTGTTGGATGCTGGCCTGAAAAATAATTGAAAAGATATCAGTTATTAATGAAGTGTTTCTACTTCTGTATTCTCCAAGTGAATCAAGTAAATGTTCATCCCATTCCATTCTTTTGAGGTATTTGGAAAAGTGCTTTTATCTTCTCACTCCCATTTCATCTTGTTAATTATTTTGTGTGCAGCACTATTTGCAATGGCATTATTTCTAAATCAATTTGATATTTTATTAACTCCCAAGATAATGCATCAGCATGTGACAGAATGAATGTAACAATACATTACTAATAGAAAATAGTGAGGAAATATCCAACTTTCAAGGCAGTAACTGGCAATATACTGTTACACCAACAAATATCTAAATGAATCGCTCTGTATTTCATTCCTTTGACAATGCATTATTGTGTCTTTCCAAATTAATCAAAGTAGCTGCGAAACAGAATGTATGATGAAATCTGTTTCCATTTATTAAAAGCAAATATGAAAAACTTATAAGTCAATGTTTATTGTAAAATTGCAAGTAGGAATTAATTGAGAATATCCATGAGGAGCAGTATAGGCAAATGACTTGGGGGATGTTGAAATGGAACACATGCTGAACGTAGAATACATGGAAGGCAAGAAGCAGCGAAACCATGTTTGTGGTGTGGAAGACGGAACTCTCTGACCACGCCAGGAATAACTGTGACATCAAGCAGAAGCTGCCCATTTCTCACCATGTTTTCAGCAATGCTCCTGGCCCTCTTCTATGTTTCTAAGACTTGGAGTGCCTACAATGAAAATATAATAGCAACATGCCTGTGGAAAATCATGCAAATTCACTGGTAAAATAAGCAATCCAAAGCTAGTAACTCCAGCACTGAGGCTAATTACTCTCCTTCAGCTATTTTTTGGGATGCATGCCACTGACTCCAGAAAGAGAAACTTTACTTCAAGCTCTGTCATGGAAGGACATTACCAGGAAACTGGAGAGACAGCTTCAAGGATGTACAGAAAGATCCTTTGAGGAAATTGAACATCCTCAATGCCTCTTGGGATATCTGACCCATGGCCATTCAAACCAAAGAAGGAGAATTTGACGTATTGAGAACCTAAAGAACATCAATGGGGGCTTACGGGAGCCCCACGAATTCAGTAGAATGGGCTTGCTACCTTGCAAATTACCCACCTACCCCTTCAACTTCCACCTGCTCCATCTAAGAAAGGGTCTGTATTTCACACATTGGACATGTTAACCATCTCAGAAATGACAAATCTGGAGCGGAAACAAGTCATCTCGATCCCAAGGGACTGCTTCAGAAGAAGAGGATGTTACCAAGAAATATCAATGCTTTCCTATGAAAGATTAAACCTCAAATAACTGATATTGATGCCTTCAAATGCCATTTCTCATTTCTGAGCTACTCCGGTCCCTATGCTGCCATGACAAACATTGAAAATGTTGTTTTTTTTTGTCAATGACAATGAGTGGAAAGAAAATGTTGTCTGTTTTAGCCAAAACATTCCACTGTGTGACTTAATTATTTATTTAGAACCCTTTCCCCCCCCCCCCCCCACAACCTCAACCTCAGGATGTCCTTATGTGCTTTACAGATTATCTCACATCAAGTAGTTGTCAATATTGATCTTCTGCTTCTGTGAATGTTGGTTCAACAAAGTTGTGGTTACTCATGGACTTTTATTTGTCTCAGGGGAGCACAGGAGCAGAGAGATGATGATAGTCGTCCTCATTTTGGCAGGAATGAGTTGCATGTTTATTTAACAACATTTCACCTTATTTAAATTTTATTTAGAATTCCTAATCTATTTATAGCACAGTGTTGTAATGTTTTATACTGCCCAGAAATTTAGAGTCATAGGCATTAAGTAATAGGCCCTTTCTCCCAACAAATCTATGCCAACAATGGTGCCCACCCAACTAATCCCAGTTTCCTGCGTACTGCATACTGCCCATGTCCCCCTCAGCACTGCCTGTCCATGTATCTGTCCAAGTGCTTTGTAAGTGATACTATTGTAGCCTCTTCAACCACTTCCTTCAGCAAGGGTGCAGAAGAACTTTATTTTATTTTTTAATTTTTTTTTATTTTGAGATATGGCATATAACAGGCCGTTCCGGTCCAACAAGTATCACTGCCCAGCAACTCATCTATTTAACCCAAGTTTAATCATAGGACTATTTACCATGACCAACTAACCCATGAACCGGCATATTTTTGGACTCTGGGTGGAAACTGGAGCACCCGGAAGAAGCCACATGCACACAGGAAGAATGTAAAGCTTTCTTATAGTGGATGCCGAACTCTAACAGCCTAGACATAATAGCAACACACTAACCGTTTTGTAAACATGGCATCTCAGGAGGGTATGAGCTACAAGGAGAGTGTGGACAAACTTGAGTTGTTTTCTCTGGAGTGTCAGAGGCTGATGGAAGACCCAACAGGAATATATAGAATCATGGGGGGTATAGGGAGGCAAAGCATTCAGAATCTTTTTCCCAGTGTAGAAATAACAAGTAGTAAAAGACATGTACTTAAGGTGAGAGGGACAAACTTTAAAGAAGATGCACAGGCAAGTTTTTTTTACAAACATATTTAGAGAGTGGTAGATGCCTGGACCAGGCTTACAGGGACAATGGTGGCAGCAGATAATGTAGTGGTGTTTGACGCTGTTAGACACACCAATGTCTGTTCCTGTACTGTACTGTTCTATGGTCTGCAACTATTATATAGTGAGCTAAAAAAAAACGTGACGACAAAGGGATAAGGTGCTTGGCTGAGAGATTGAAAATAGATATTTGTATTGAAAATATAATTCAATTTTATCTTGACCAGCTTGGTTTGTTTGCTCTAAAGCTTTGGTTTCTTAACACATTGGAAATGATGTAAGAAACATAAACTTCTATTGAAAATGTACAGATAAGAGAGAGTGTTTTCTATTCAGTAATGAGGAAAAGGTGCAGGTTTCCAGACAGGATGAGGCTAAGGCTCCCTTGTCACAGTCTGCTTTCACTTTTTGTTAATAAGACAAGGACACCCCTTTAGGGCTCAACCGTATTCTAAGCTATCCGTCCTGTTCAAAATCCCCATTCCCACATTTTATGAATTATCCATTCATGTCTTCCTATAGGAAAATTTCTTTTAATTTTACCCTATTACCTAAGCTAATAGCAGCTGGTATAATCATTCAAATCCTGGGCTATTTTCTTATGCTATGAAACATAAGCCAAAAACATTCACTTTATAGAGTCTTAAAAAGTTGAGTAAAGATTTTTTTAAATAATAGGTTTTTTCATGGGATTTAAGTACTTCTTCTGAAGACAATATTTCTTGCTGTCCCTAAATAGTCCTTGAGAAATTGTGTTAAGCTGCTGGAGTCCTCCATTTAATATGGTTACTCTTTAATTCTTGTGTTTTTTTTTTAAATTGCTCTTTCTATCATGAAAGAAGTGGGAAATTTTGGAAGAATCTGCTGAGAATTTAAGTTTGCTTCAGAATGTGAGGTTTGCCCTTGAAGTTTGAAATGGGGCAAAGTAAATCATAGTTTGAAGTATAGCTAGATGATTGATGTGACATATATGCAGTAGGCATAGAGGATGACTGTGGATCATGCATACCAGTGCCACAACAGATGAACTGGTGTTAGTCACACACTGTGCACTGAGGATAAATATGACCAATATTGCTTCAAGAAAAAACACATTTACTCATTCTCAAGCAGTTGACAAACGAAGGTGAGCTCAAACACAAATAATGAACATGGACAAGTGGTAAGTTAAAGCTGGTGGCATCACATTCATGTGTAATATATTATTAATGTAATGCACATTAACAAAACTATTTTCCATTTGACTGATGGATTATTCAAGTCAGAGTGTTGCTGAAATTTATTTTTGTTCTTTTTCTCCTGGAAGTGTGGGCATGATGTCGAAGTTTTTAAAGCTTTCGCTCCAGAACCACTTAGTGATTCTAATCTTACCAGGGTTTAAGCCACAATCTGCACTCACCTGTCAAAGAATTTATACTCTTTTCATTCTTAATCTCCAAGTTAAAGATGCAAATAAATTGATAGCTGCCTTTGTTCTACCAATTGGGAAGGAATGTAGTGGTCCAAAAAGGTAGCTTACCATCACCATTTCTCAGTCAATGAAACAAAATAATAAATCCTACCCTTGCCGATGATGTCCAGATCCAATAAAAAAATACGTTCTGTTTCATTAAATTGTTTTCATTAAGTGGAAGTACTGTGTTCAAGCAAATGATGTAAAGGAAATAAGAAGGGTATATCTATAAGTAAATACAAGAAACAGAGTGGTTACCACATGGGCTTTAATTATTACAATATAGACTGGGATAAAGGTAGCATAACGGACACTAAGAGTAAGAACTTCTGAAACCTGCTCAAGGGCTGTCTGCTATGGATTGTGAATCAGAATCGTGTTTATTATCACCAGCATGTGTCGTGAAATTAGTTAACTTAGCAGCACCAGTTCAATGCAGTGCATAATATAGTAGAAAAATAAATAAATTATAGCATATGCCTATCAGAGATTAAAAATCATGCACAAACAGAAATAATATATTCAAAACGTGAGGTAGTATTCATGCATTCAATGCCCATATAGGAATCTGATAGCAGAGGGAAAGAGGCTGTTGCTGAATCGCTGTGTGTGTGCCTTCAGTCTTCTGTACCTCCTACCCGATGGTAACAGTGAGAAAAGGACATAACCTGGGTGTTGGGGGTCCTTAATAACAAACGCTGCCTTTCCGAGACACCACTCCCTGAAGCTGTCCTGGGTACTTTGTATGAGAACAGTATGACTGATTTTCCATGTATTGACTATCAAAAGATTTCATCTAAATAATAAGACCACAGATTAAGGTATAGTGGCAGCAAGAATGAAATATAATCAAGGGACAGAAAATGAAAATAGTAGAAAATGCTGAAAACACTCAGCAGGTCAGACAGCCTCTGTGAAAAGAGAAGCAGAGTTAACATTTCAGATTGGAAACCATTCATGAAGGTATACAAATTTGATCGTGTACCCCAAAGGTCAGCAGTAAAACCATTGCCATACATATTTTAACCTGCGATCTAGCATCTTCAGTGCTTCTTGATTCACAGTTCTCCAGATGGAAAAGTAACCAAGGGAAGGATTTATCAGAGCATAAATTCAAAGTCTGTCAATTATATAAAACCTTGAAATGTACAAAACAAAGAGGCTAAGAGTAATTGGGTTCTAAATTGCTGACAGACTGTTGCAAAGAAAAGACTCGTAGCATCAGTGATTTAACACAATAAAATAAATTATTTGCTTTCTTTAGGAAAAGCAAGTGAACAAAACGGTCTGTTTTTTAAGGAAGTAAATAAAGATTAGGGCTTATGGTCTGAGTAGGCTATTGTTAAGAAAAGTTTATTGCACATTTTAATTAGTAATGAAGATAAAAATCAGTCAAGTTAGTTAAATATTACACAAATGAGAAATAGCAAGTGTGTACAAAATTTAGGAAGAGTGAGGGGAATGTGAGGAGAATACTTAAAAAGGTGGCATTATTGTAGGATTAATGTAAAAGGTGTTTGATGATTGGAATAGACTGTAGGCTGAATGGTCTGTTTCAGAGTTATATAACTGTTACTGTATTTATATGTGCTTTTTCCTTTCACAGTCCCCACGTCATTGTATGTACAGACCCATACCACTCAGGAATTTGGATTTATGTCAAATACTGAGGGTGGGTCTGCAGAATTTTTAGTCCTGATCATTCATCATGGAAGTATCTGAATACTTTCAGAACTCGTATGAATGTTATTTTGCATTTTATTTCCAAGTTTTGCATAAAAATTGAAAGCAATGCCAGGTTGTCATTCATTTAAACATTTTATTAAGTACTCTGTATTTGTTTGTAGAATATAAATAACTTTTCTGTTAGTTCAGCAACATTACCAGTAAAGATTAACTACAGTACTACATTCTTAAATCCCCACAAGATCATCTCATGAAAAGTACAGCCATCTGTAGATTTCTGTTAGCATCTGCCAACTTTACCAAGTCTAAATCCAATTAGGACAGGAAAGTAAATCATAACTATAATATTTCTCTCTGCCCATGATGAAAATTCAGCATGAGCTTCAAGACGTAATAACCACAAATCATAACGTGTATGGAGAAATGAAAATGCAGGCTATTAATTTATTTTATACTTTGAAATGTCTTTCCTTCCTTCCTTTCTTTAAGCATTCATTCTATGCTGAGATTCAGTTCTACAGGCATGAGGCACCTTAAGATATCTATCTGGGAGGACCATTACAAATGTGCAAATTTGTACCCATTTTCAAGGAGCTCTGAATTTGGATCCTGCTGTTCAGCAACACTGCCAAGGGTCTTGCCATGACTCTTTACAATTAACCTACCAAGGTGCAACACTTCACATTTGGCAGAGCTATACTCCAGCTGTCCCTTCATCTACCACCCTGTCTTCTATGGGTGAGCCATTTCTTTATCTAAATCAAAGTGACCAAGCATATTAATATCCTGGGCACTGACCTCCTTATCTTCATGTCCTTCTCTTTGGTAAAAACTGATATGAAGTACTCATTTAGGACCTCACGCTCCGCATCCAAGCAAATGTTCCTCCCTTTATCCTTTAATGGGCCTACCCTCTCTTTACATATTCCGTTGCTCTTGACATTCAGAGAATTCTTAGGATTTTCTTTAATCCTACTTGCCAAGGTCTTTTCATGATCCATCCTGGCTTTCCTAATTCCATCCTTGAGTTCTTTACTGGTTTCTTTATAATCCTCAAGGACTCTGTTCAATTCTCGCTTCCTAAGCTTCATGTGCTAAATTCATCAGCTCTCTTGACATCCAAGTATTCTTACCTTGCCGTTCTTGTCTGCCTTTCTTACTGAATATACCTGTCTGATATTCTTTGCTTGGTCTTTTGATGCTATGTCACTCTCCACATATCAGATACAAGACCATAGGAGCAGAATTAGGCCATTAGGCCCATCGTGTCTGCTCTGCAATTTCATCTTGGCTGATATATTATCTCTCTCCATGCTTTCTCCCCGTAACCTTTGATGTCCTGACTGACCAAGAATACATCAGCTTCTTCTTTAAATATTCTCAATGTCTTGGCCTCCACAAAAACAGCTGTTCCCAATTCACTCTTCTTAGCTCCTACCTAATGCCCTAAAAATTCACCCTACTCTAATTTAAAACTCTCCTGCAAGACCCATACAACTGCAACTTAAAACCCAGCTTCCATACTTTGATTTATGAAGGCCATTGTGATAAAAAATTCTACTTATGACTCAATCTATCTGTGATGTCACTTCAATGAATTATGGATCTTCTGTTCTGCTGCACTCCTCGGTGCCCTACTACTCTGAGCAAGTCCCACCCTGGTTTATCCTCTCAAAGGGCAACACCTCACACATGGCTGCATGAAATTCCATCTGCCATCTTTTGTCCAGTTTTCCCAGCTGGTCCAGAACCTGTCACAAGCTTTGATAGTCTTCCTCACTGTCCACTACACCCCCAATCTCAGTGTCACCCGCAAATCTGCTGATCCATTTGACCATATTATCATCCAGATCATTGATCCAGAGGACAGACAAAAATGCCACACTAGTCACAGGCCTCTAGCCAGAGTGGCAACCATCTACTACCACTCTGACTTCTCCCACAAAGCCAATGCTTAATCCAATTTACTACCTCATCTAGAATGCCGAGCTTCTGACCCTTCTTGACCAACCTCCCATGCAGAATCTTGTCCAAAGCCATGGAAAGCCAATGCAGACAACATCCACTGCCTTTCCTTCATTAGTTTTCCTGGTAACCTCCTCAAAAACTTCATAGGATTGGTTAGATGTGACCTATCTCGCACAAAGGCAAGGTGACTATCCAATACTTATATAGTGCCTATAAAAAGTATTCACCCCCCTGGAAGTTTATGCATTACTGTTTTACAACATTCAATCACGGTGGATTTAATCTGGCTTTTTTGACACTAACCAATAAAAAAAGACTCTTTCATTCCAAAGTGAAAACAGATCTCTACGAAGTGAGATAAGTTACTTACAAATGTTAAACACAAAATAATTAATTGCATAGGTATTCACCCCCTTCAAGTCAGTATTTAGCAGGTGTGCCTTTGGCAGCAATTACAGCCCTGAGTCTATGTGGATAGCTCTCCATCAGCTTTGCACATCTGGACACTGCAATTTTCCCCCATTCTTCTTTTCAAAGCTGCTCTAGCTCTGTCAGATTGCATGAGGATTCTAAGTGAACAGTTCTTTTCAAGTCCAGCCACACATTCTCAACTGGATTGAGGTCTGGTCTGAACTATGACTTGGCCACTCTAGGGCATTAACTTTGTTGTTTTTAAGCCATTCCTGTGCAGCATTTCCTTTATACTTGGGGTCATTTGCCTTGCTGGAAAACAGATCTTCTCACAACTCACAGTCCTCTTGCAGACTGGAACAGATTTTCCTCCAGGAATTCCCTGTATTTTGCTGCACTCATTTTATCCTCAACCTTCACAAGCCTACCAGGGCCTGCAGCAGTAAAGCATCCCCACGGCATGATGCAGCCATCACCATGCTTCACGGTAGGGATGGTGTGTTTTTGATGGTTTTGTCTGCTGGCCAAAAAGCTCAATTTTGGTTTCATCAGATCATAGAACCTTCTTCCAGCTGACTTCAGAATCTCTCAACTTGAGCCAAGATTTCATGAGAGTTTTTTTCAACAGTGGCTTTTCTCTTTGCCACTCTCCCTTAAAGCTGTGACTGGTGAAGCACTGGGCAACAATTGTATGCACAGTCTCTTTCATCTCAGCCACTAAAACTTGTAATTCCTCCAGAGCTGTCATAGGTTTTTTGGTGGCCTCCTTCACTAGTCCCCTTCTTGCTCAGTCACTCTGTATTTGAAGATGGCCAGCTTTAGGCAGGTTTACAGTTGTGCTATATTATTTCCATTTCTTGATGATTGACATACCTGTACTCCAAGTGACTTGGAAATTTTCTTGTATCAGTCTCCTCACTTGTGTTTCTCAATAACCTTTGCTCAGAGTTACTTCCAATGTTCTTTTATCTTCATGGTGTGGTTTTTGCCAGGATACTGACTCACCAGCAGTTGGACCTACCAGATACAGGTGTGTTTTTACTACAATCAACTGAAACACCTTGACTGCACATGGATGATTTCCAATGAACTAATTATGTGACTTCTGAAACCAGATGGTAACGCCAGTAATGATTTGGTGTGTCATATTAAAAGGGGTAAATTTTAAGTTTTATATTTGTAATTAATTTAGATCAATTTGTTGAGATCTGTTTTCATTTTGACATGTAAGAGTCTTCTTCTCTTGATCAGTATCAGAAAAAGCCAAATTAAATCCATCATGATTCAATGTTGTAAAACAATGAAACATGAAAACTTCTAAGGGGGGATGGTGATACTTTTTATAGACACCGTATATCCAGTCGTTGAGAATACCTTGCAACAATTTACCCTCAACTGACAGCAGGTTCATTAGCTGATAATTTCCCGGTTTCTTCTTTGAGCTTTTCTTAAATAACATAATTTGCATTTATTAGAATTCAGAATTTGATGCATGTCACTGTATGTTTCATTCCACATTTGACAAATAATGCTAATCTTTAATTAAATTCTAATCATTTGAATCGTAATGAACTTCAAAATTTTCAAGTGTATAAGTAGAAAACCTATCAAAATATAGAGTATTCTTTAAATGAACCATGTGTGCCCAGAACTTTATCTTCAATCAATTGCAACTTCAATGGAATTAGTACAATGCTCTAACTTGACTATATCATAAAATCTGAATTACCAATACAATTATATTTTTAGGCAGTAGAAACAATCATCCTTAGTTATCAACGTAGACTATAAAGTACATTCACAAACAAGAGAAAATCTGCAGATGCTGGAAATCCGAGCAACACACGCAAAATGCTAGAGGAACTCAGCTGGCCAGGCAGCACCTAGGAAAAGAGTACAGTCGATGTTTTGTGTTTGTTTAGTTTCCTAATCTGTTTCATTAAGTTTTACTATCTCTAGTTTCTTTCCTTAATGATCACTGCTGTGGTATCAGCTTTTTGGGTTAAGAAGACATTGTCTTTAGCTAGTAGCTAACAACTTCTGGTAGGTAAATAACAGGAAAGGATTTGATTTACTCAAGATGGCACAAGGATTCAAAAGACTTGTCAGGAGTCCTGGACTGGATTGATTTATAAACCAATTACTTTTGTCCATTTTAATAATAGAGGAACAATGCAATGTACCCAGTGCTCTGCCAAAACTAATTACAAAAACACAAGAACTTAGCATGTTAAGCAAGAAACAGTATTAGTAATGTGCCAAAGACAGATACATCAACATCCAGAAGGTAAGAAATTACAGGTGTTCCATTGATCCCTCATTTTGCAAATTATTTCTGAAGACTAGGAAAATGCTAGTGTAATTTTTTATACTGTAAAGAATGAGAAAAAATTAAGTTATAACCTGTCAATTTAACAGCTGCTGTGAAAAAAAAATAATCCACAATTAAGAACAAAGTTCTCAGTGAAATTTAAGGTGATTAAAAGGAGTCAATGTGGATTTTAAAAGGGCAATGTCAAACAAATATAGTTGACTTTTTTTCCACTGGACTGAAGAATATCTATAATCTGCTTTTCTTAAACATAGAAATATAGAAAACATACAGCACAATACAGGCCCTTCGGCCCACAAAGCTGTGCCGAACACGTCCCTACCTTAGAACTACCAGGGCTTTATCCATAGCCCTCTATTTTTCTAAGCTCCACGTAGCCATCCAGGAGTCCCTTAAAAGACCCTATCATTTCTGCCTCCACCAAAGCCAACAGCAGCCCATTCCATGCACTCACCACTCTCTGCGTAAATAACTTACCCCTGATATTTCCTCTATAGCTACTCCCCAGCACCTTAAAACTGTGCCCTCTCATGCTAGCCATTTCAGCCCTGGGAAAAAGCCTCTGACTATCCACACAATCAATGCCTCTCATTATCTTGTACACTTCTATCAGGTCACCTCTCATCCTCCATCGCTCCATGGAAAAAAGACCAAGCTCACTTAACCTATTCTCATAGGGCATGCTCCCCAATCCAGACAACATCCTTGTAAATCTCCTCTGCACCCTTTCTATAGTTTCCTCGTCCTTCCTGTAGTGAGGCGACCAGAATTGAGCACAGTACTCCAAGTGGGGTCTGACCAGGGTCCTATAGAACTGTTACATTACCTCTCAGCTCTTAAACTCCATTCCACAATTGATGAAGGCCAGTGTATCGTATGCCTTCTCAACCACAGAGTCAACCTGTGTAGCAGTTTTGAGTGCCCTATGGACTCAGACCCAAGATCCCTTTGATCCTCCACACTGCCAAGAATCTTACCATGAAGGCTATATTCTGCCATCATATTTAACCTACCAAAATGAACAACCTCACACTTATCAGGGTTGAACTCCATCTGCCACTTCTCAGCCCAGTTTTGCATCCTATATATGTCCTGCTATAACCTCTGACAGCCCTCCATACTATCCACAATACTCCCAACCTTTGTGTCATCAGCAAATTTACCAACCTATCCCTCCACTTTCTCATCCAGGTCATTTATAAAAATCACAAAGGGAAGTGGTCCCAGAACAGAGCCCTTTGGCACAACACAGGTCACCAACTTCTGTGCAGAATATGACCCGTCTACAACCACTCTTTCCCTTCTGTGGGCAAGCCAGTTCTGGATCCACAAAGCAATGTCCCCTTGGATCCCATGCATCCTTACTTTCTCAATAAGCCTTGCATGGGGTACCTTATCAAATGCCTTACTAAAATTCATATACACTACATTTATGGCTCTCCTTTCTTCAATGTGTTCAGTCATATCCTCAAAAAATTCAATCAGGCTTGTAAGGCACAACCTGCCTTTGACAAAGCCATGTTGATTATTCTTAATCATATTATGCTTCTCCAAATGTTCATAAATCCTGCTTCTCGGGATCTTCTCCATTAACTTAACAACAACTGAAGTAAAACTCACTGGCCAATAATTTCCTGGGCTATCCTTACTCGCTTTCTTGAATAAGGGAAAAACATTCACAATCCACTAATCCTCTGGAACCTTTCCTGTCCTCATTGATGATGTGAAGATCATTGCCAGAGGCTCAGCAATCTGCTCTCTTGCTTCCCACAGTAGCCTGGAGTACATCCTGTCTGGTCCTGGTGATTTAACCAACTTGATGCTTTCCAAAAGCTCCAGCATATCCTCTTCTTTAATATCTACATGTTCAAGCTTTTCAGTCCACTGCAAGTCATCCCTACAATTACCAAGATCCTTTTTCTGTGGTGAATACTGAAGCAAAGTATTCATTAAGTACTTCTGCTATTTTCTCCAATTCCATACGCACTTTTCCACTGTCACACTTGATTGGTCCTGTCTTATCGTCTTGCTCTTCACATACTTGTAGAATGCCTTGGAGTTTTCCTTAATCCTGTCCACCAATACCTTCTTATGGCCCCTTCTGGCTCTCCTAATTTAATTTAAGCTCCTTCCTGCTAGCCTTATAATCTTCTAGATTCATATCATTACCTAGTTTTTTGAAGCTCTTCTTTTCTTCTTGACTACATTTACAACAGCCTTTGTACACCATGGATCTTGTACCCTCCCATCCTTTCCATGTCTCACTGGAACGTACCTACTCAGAACCCCACGAAAGCATCCTCTGAACATTTGCCACATTTCTTCCATACATTTGCCTGAGAAAATCTGTTTCCAATTGATGCTTCCAAGTTCCTGCCTGATAGCTTCATATTTCCCCTGACTCCAATTAAACGTTTCCCTAACTTATCTGTTCCTTTCCCTCTCCAATGCTATGGTAAAGGAGGTAGAATTGTGATTACATTGGAAGCCAATTTTTATTGGCTTCCAGGTGGCATTAACATGGTTCCTGAAAAAAGGGAGGTTGTTAGCTATAATTAAAAATTGAAAATAATTTTTTGACCTGGCTGAGTGTCAGAAGACAGATTGTGAGGAAAATATACACATAGAAAAAATACGTGTGTTCTGAAAAAATATCTGATGAGGTCTCAACCAATGAACAAATGCAGGAATCACTTAGATGACACATAGAAAGACTACCTCTCAATAACAAAAAGATTGTTTTTAAATTATGCAGGGTAGACATGGGTAAAAGTAAATAATTTGGATTTTATAAAATATATGAATTATCCAGTTCAAATGAAGAAAGCATGGATACAGTAAATATACTGTTGGCCAGAAAGAACTACAGTCTACAAATCTACAGTCTACAAATTTGAACGAACCAAAGACTGTGGAAGCAGGCTAAACTATTGTCTTTGTTCTTGCTATGTGTTTGAAGGAACGAAAGCTGCCATTTTGTGAAGCTGCTTTGTGACCTCCATCTTGTGAACTGTTTGACAACTGATTCTTTCTCTGAGATAAACTAATCAGAACAATTGAACATGGACAAAAGGGGTTTCTGCTATTGACCTGATGAACCTGAGATCATTCTCAGTTAAGCTGTGTATTGTGTACAATGCCAAGTTTACAAAAGTAATTTCACTATCTTGGCCTGGTGTCTGAGTGACCTGGTTTACCAGAGACAGCGACCAGAGACAGAAAGAACAAAATAAGTCGCCTAAGACATGAAGGTGTGTAGCCCTTGAACGACATTCAATGAGAAATTGTTATAGGTCAGTCAGATAACCCATAGCTAATGACACTGAAATGAAACATTTGAACTGGTAAGAGAAGAGTATAAATGTGGAGGCTTAAGCTGCTTATGCATGGGAAAGAGAAGTTTTAGGTTCTAACATTTAACTGTCATTCATTCTTTGGGGCACTCCTCTGTTTTGTGGATGTTTGTGAAGAAAAAGAATTTCAGGATGTATATTGTATACATTTCTCTGACATTAAATGTACTCATTGAAACTACTGAATGCAAAGCAATGACCGCTCTGGAGAATAACAATCACAGATACAAGAGCAACCCTACGTGAGACATGTGGAGAGTGAATCGGGATTATGGCCACCGTAGACTCATTTGCCCAGATATTACATTTCTATTATTTGACTATACAGGGGAGTCAGGGAAACGTAGTGGGTGTGCACAAAGTACTTAGTGTACGTATGAATTTATGTGCTTGGTGGTAAATACAGATTCTCTCTGTGCTTCTTTTATCATTATTACCAAGAAGTAATCCTTGTAACAGACAATTTAGGAAAAGTGAGGCATTGAGGTACAAAGTTCTGTAGGGGCTCATGTCCCTGGATAATTATTGTGGTTAGTGACCATGGAGAAGCAGTCAATGTAAACCCAAATGGAACGCTAGCCTTGCTACCAATAGAATTAGCATACAAATGAAGCATTGTTCTGCATCAGTAAGACCCTGGTTGGAACACATCTAGATAACTGTGAATCAAAACATTGTAGATCCTGGAAACCTGACAGAAAAACAGAAAATACTGAAAATGCTCAGCAGATTACACTACAATGTTGGAAAGAGAAGCAGATTAATATTTCAGGCCAAAGATGATGAAAAATCTGATGAAGTGTTTTGGACATGAATCATTAACTCTGTGTCTCTTTACATAGATAGTGCCTGCCCTATTGAGTGGTTCCCACATTTTCAGTTTTTATTTAGAGAATTGTGTTGTCTTATTGTCTTTGGAAGGAACAGAATTAAGCCATCCAGTCTTTTGATCCTGCACTATTCAATCATGGCTTATTTTTTTCGACCCAATTGTCTTGCCTTCTCCCCATTACCCTTAACCTCCTTAGCAATCCAGAAACTATCAATCTTTGCCTTAAGTAGACCCAACTTGGCTTTCTCAGACCTCTATGGCAATGCACCACACAGATTCACCATGCTCCAGCTTTGTATTAGTCAGAGATATATAAAGCTATACAGCACAAAAACAGATCCTTCAGTGAATCTGTGATGTCCAGCCATCCTCCACATTTTGCCATCTGGCCCTTTAAAATTCTCCTATCCATATAGTTATCAGGATGGCTTTTGCTAATGTGCCTGTTTTACCCTCTATTTCTGGCAGCTCATTCCAAGTATGTCTTACCCTTTATTTAAAGAGACTGCCCCTTTAAAACAGGAGTTCTCAACTTTTTAATTCCATGAACCGATAGCATTAAGTAAGAGGTCTATGGACCCCAGGTTAGGAACCCCTGCTTTAAAACCTCTCATGTCTGATTTTAAACCTATACCTTAGGCATTCAGCACCTCATTCTGCCTATGCCCTTCATGATCTTATACACCCCGCAGTTTCCTATGTTCTAAAGTCCTATCTGCACAATTTCTCTGTAACTCAGGCCCCCAAGTCCAGTCAACATCCTGGAAAAACTTTTCCACATTATTTCAAGTTTAGTAACATCTTTCCTATAACAGGGTGATTAAAATTGTACACAGTATTCCAAATAAGACCTCATCAGTGTCTGCAAAATAACTTCCAGAATCAGAATAATGGAGACCAGGATGACAAATGCCTTCTCCTACATCTTATCTATCTGTGACACTGCTTTCAGTGATCAATACAATTCTATTTCTAGGTCCTTCTGTTCATAACACTTCCCAGGGCCTGGCCATTCACTGCATATTGCAATACGTTATTGTTTAAACTAATTTGTCAGATAGATGAGAACTAGAGTGAAGGGCTGAGGATGGGGCAGCTGGTATACAAGTTGATGCAGTATATAGTGAGACTATGAGGAAGGACAGGCAAATGAAAGGGCAAAACTCCAGTCATTGGGATGGGGGCAAAATTGAAAAGGGTGATGAATAGAGAAATCAGAGTGTTGTACTTGAATGTACCCAGTATACAGAATAAGGTATATAAAATTGTAGCACAGTTAGAGATTGACTGGTATGATGTTCTGGGCATCACAGAGTTGTGACTGAAAAAAAGATTGTATTTCAAGGCTTAACATCCAAGGATATATATTTTATTGAAAGGACCATAAGACTTAGGAGCAGTAGACGGCCATTCGGCCCATCAAGTCTCTTCTGCCATTCAATCATGTGCTGATCCAATACTTCCAGTCATCCCCACTCCCCAGCTTTCACCCCATGCCCTTGGATGCCCTGGCTAACCAAGAACGTATCTATCTCTGCCTTAAATACACCCAGTGACTTGGCCTCCACTGCCACTCATGGGAAAAAAATTCCACAGATTTACCACCCTCTGGTTAAAGTAATATCTCCACATCTCAGTTTTAAATGGAACCCCTTCAACCTTCAAACAGTAGCCAGGATGTGGGATATAAGTTACAATGGGATTTCAATATGCAGGTAGATTGGGAAATTCAGAATGGTATTGTACTCCAAGAGAGGGAATCTGCAGAGTGCCTACAGGGTGGATTTCAGAGCACCCTGTGGTTGAGCACACGGCAGGAAAGTCAATTCTGGTTTGGATGTTAGTAATGAACTAGATTAGATTAGGGACTTTAAGGTAAAGGAACCCTTAAGAGGCAGTGATCATAAAATGATAGAATTCACCCTGCAGTTTGAGGGGGAGAAGATAAAGTCAGATCTATCAGTACTATAGTGGAGTAAAGGGAATTACAGAGAAATGAGAGAGGAGCTAGCTAAAGTTGACTGCAAGGAGACAGTATCAGCAGAACAGCAATGGTTGGAGTTCCTGGAGGCAATTTGGAAAGTGCAAGACAGATACATCCCAGAGATGAAGAAGTATTCTTAACAGAGGATGAGATAACTATGGCTGACAAGTAAAGTCAAAGACAGCATAAAAGCAACAGAGAGAGCATATAATAAAGCAAAAAGTAGTGGGATGTTAGAGGATTGGGAAGCTTTTAAAACCCAACAGAAGGTAACTAGGAAAACTACAAGGCGAGAAAAGATAAAATATGAAGATAAGCTAGCTAATAATATAAAAGAGAATACAATTGTTCCTAGTATATAAAGAGTAAAAGAGAGATGAGAGTGGATGTCAAATCACTGTAAAATGATACTGGAAAGGTAGTAATGGGAGACAAAGAAATGCCAGATGAACGAATAAGAATTTTGCATCAGACTTCACTATGAAACATGCTTGCAATATGCCAGAAATTAGAGAATTTCAGAGGGCAAAGGTGAGTGCAGTTGCTATGACTAAGGAGAAACTGAAAGGTCTGAATTTACACAAGTCACTTGGACCAAATATACTAAACCCCAAGGTTCTGAAAGTGGTGGATGAAGAGTTGTGGAGGCATTAGTAGTTCTCTTCCAAGAATCACTGAAATCTGGAATGGTTCTAGAAGACTAGAAAATTGCAAATGTCACTCCAGTCTTTAAGAAGGAAGGGAGGCAAAGGACAGGAATTTATGGGCCGATTAGCCTAGCGTCAATGGTTGGCAAAAAGTTGGAGTTCATTATTAAGGGTGAGGTTTTAGGGCACACAATAAATAAACAAAAACCACCATGCTTTCCTTAAGGAGAAATCTTGTCTGAGAGATCTTGGAATTCTTTGAGGAAATATCCAAAGATAGACAAAGACAGTCAGTGGATGTTGTTTAATAGAGAATAGAGGGATATCCATTTAGAACAGAGGTGAGGAGGAAGTTCTTTTTCCAAAGAATGGTGAATCTGTGGGATTTTTTCATGGACAGCAATGGAGGCAAGTCAGTCAGTATATTTAAAGCGAAGGTTGATAGGTTCTTGATTAGGGTGTCAAAGGCAGAAGAATGGGTGTGAAAGGGATAATAAATCAGCTATGGTAGAATAGCGGAGCAGAGTCAACGGGCCAAATAGCCTAAATGACTTCCTATGTCTTCTTTTCTTTTTCAATCTTTTTATTAAATTTCATATATAAAAAAAACAACACATAATAATGAATAGATTACAGATTCAATAAACTTGAGATTACATTAGTAATAGGATAATAATATCCTATTAAAACATCCATCAACAAAAGGTACATAAATCAATCAAGTCTATATAAATATATATGAAAAAAAAACAAAAATAATCATCGAAAAAAGAAAAAAAAAATTGAAATTATATATGAGAAAAAATATATATTGAAAAAAAATACTAAACTAAAACTAACATGGGCAATAATAGCACTTTATAAATATATAAAGGTGTCAAGAAAAGAACTCCGGAACTCCATACCTGAACAAGGATAAGTAGAGAAAAGGATCTGAAATAGGCCAAATTAATTCATATGAAAGTGTCGAATAAATGGTCCCCAGGTTTCTTCAAATTTAATTGAAGAATCAAAGATAGTGCTTCTGATTTTTTCCAAACTCAAATAAGAAATAGTTTGGGAGAACCACTGAAATGTAGTAGGAGGATTTACTTCTTTCCAGTTTTGTAATATAGACCTTCTGGCAATTAATGTTACAAAGGCAATCATTCGTCTGATTGAAGGGGAAAGCTGATTGCCATCTTCATTTGGTATACCGAAAATTGCAGTAATAAAATGGGGTTGTAAATCGATATTCCATACTGAAGAAATGACATCAAAAATGTCCTTCCAATAGTTATGTAAAGTGGGACATGTCCAAAACATGTGAGTCAATGAAGCCACTTCTAAGTGACATCTGTCACATTGAGGATTAATATGCGAATAAAATCGGGCAAGCTTATCTTTAGACATATAAGCTCTATGTACAATTTTAAATTGTATTAAAGCATGTTTAGCACAAATAGAGGAGGAATTAACCATTTGTAAAATTTTTTCCCATTTAACTGTTGATATATTACATCGAAGTTCTTTTTCCCATTCTTGTCTAATTCTATCCGATATTTCTGGCTGTATCTTCATAATCATGTTATAAATAAAAGCTACTAATCCCTTCTGACAAGAATTAAAAGTAAAAATCAAATCTGAAAAATCCGATGGAGTTGAGTTAGGAAAAGATGGAAGAATTTTATGTAAGAAATTTCTAATTTGTAAGTATCTAAAAAAAATTAGATTTAGGTAATTCAAATTTGTTGGATAGTTGATCAAAAGACATCAAAGTACCTTCAAAAAAAAGATCACGAAAACATTTTATACCTTTCCTTTTCCATATACTAAAAGCTTGATCTGTCAATGAAGGTTTAAAAAAAAAATTACATAAAATAGGGCTGTCCAGAGCAAAGTTTTTCAGATTAAAGAATTTGCGAAATTGAAACCAAATTCGTAGTGTATGTTTAACAACAGGGTTAGATATCTGTTTATTGAATTTGGCTAAATCAATAGGAAGAAAAGAACCAAGAACAGAAAATATAGAATATCCCTTAACCTCACTACATTCCAAATTTACCCACTGTGGGCACACAGGTGAATCCAAATCTAGTTTCCAGTACATTAGGTTACGAATATTATTCGCCCAATAATAAAATCTAAAGTTAGGTAAAGCTAGACCACCATCTTTTTTAGACTTTTGTAATTGCCTTTTGCTTAACCTAGGATTTTTATTTTGCCACACAAATGAGGAAATTTTTGAATCAATATTATCAAAAAAAGATTTAGGAATAAAAATTGGTAAAGCTTGGAATAAATATAAAAATTTCGGTAAAATCATCATTTTAATAGCATTAATCCGACCAACTAATGATAAAAATAAGGGAGACCATCTAGTAGTAAGTTGCTGAATTTGATGAAGCATAGGTAAAAAATTCAGTCCAAATAAATCTTTATATTTCTTGGTGATTTTTATACCTAAATAGATAAAGTTATCAGTAACAACTTTAAATGGCATCCTATCACTCAATAAAGTTTGCGCGTTTAAAGGGAATAACTCACTCTTATCTAAGTTTAACTTATAACCAGAAAAGCTACCAAATTGAGCCAACAAGGATAAAATAGCAGGAATAGACCTACTAGGATTAGAAATATATAACAACAAATCATCAGCATAAAGCGATAATTTGTATAACTTCTCATTACGGGTAATACCAAAAATATTAGGAGACTCACGAATAGCAATAGCTAAAGGTTCTAATGCAATATTAAATAATAAAGGACTTAAAGGACAACCTTGTCTCGTACCACGAGATAATTGAAAAAAAGAGGATCTATAATTATTTGTAAGAACAGAAGCAACAGGTTTATAATATATTAATTTAATCCATGATATAAAATTAGGACTAAAATTAAAGTTTCTCAATGCATTAAATAAATATGTCCATTCAACTCTATCAAAGGCTTTTTCAGCATCTAATGAGATAACACATTCTGGGGTTGTAGGTAATGAAGTATAAATTATGTTAATCAATTTTCTAATATTAAAAAAGGAATACCGATTCCTAATAAAACCAGTTTGATCTTCTGAAATAATCTGTGGTAATACCTTTTCTAATCTAATGGCTAAAATTTTTGTAAGAATCTTAGAGTCTACATTTAATAATGATATAGGGCGATAAGATGCACATAAAGTAGGATCTTTATCTTTTTTAAGAATTAGAGAGATAGTAGCTTCATAAAACGATTGAGGTAGTCTCTTCTTAACAAACGCATCATTAAAGATTTCACATAGCCAAGGAGAAAGCAATAAAGAAAAAGTTTTAAAAAATTCTACAATAAAACCATCAGGACCAGGAGCTTTCCCTGAATTCATTGATGAGATAGCCTCTCTTATTTCATCCATAGAAATAGGAGCATCAAGCAAGCTACAATCTTCATCTATCAGTTTAGGAATATTCAAGTTATTAAAAAAATTATCCATCGTAAACCGGTCACCATCAAATTCTGATTGATATAAAGATTTATAAAAATCTTGAAAAGTGTTATTGATTTCTTTATAATCAGTAGTTAAATTACCGTCTTGTTTACGAATTTTAATAATTTGTCGCTTAGTCAAAATAGCTTTTAATTGATTAGCTAACAATTTACCAGTTCGATCACTATGAATATAAAATTGAGCCCTAGTCTTAATTAATTGATTCTCAATTGAAGAAGATAATAATAAACTATGTTCCATTTGAAGCTCAACTCTCTTCTTATAAAGTTCTTTGGTAGGAGTAACGGAATAAATCTTATCAATTTCTTTAATTTTATCCACCAATAAAGCTATATCTGAATATCTTTGTTTTCTTTTACCAGCGGAATATGAAATAATTTGTCCACGAATAAAAGCCTTGAAAGAGTCCCAAAGTATTCCTTTATCAATCTCTTCATTATAGTTTGTTGAAAAAAATAAGTCAGTTTGTTGTTTTATGAAGGTAATAAATTCTGGATCTTGAAGTAAAGTAGCATTAAGTCTCCAAGATCTAGTATTGATAGAAGAGTCCGGAATCTTGATAGATAACTTCAAAGGCGCATGATCCGAAATAGCAATAGAATCGTATTTACAATCAATAACATCTGTTAATAAACAATGATCAATAAGGAAATAATCAATTCTAGAATAACTATGATATACATGTGAAAAAAATGAAAATTCTTTATCTTTAGGGTTCAAAAACCGCCATATTTCAGTAATTCCAGAATCAACCATAAAAGAATTAATAAGTAAAGCTGATCTATTCAGAAGAGTTCGAATAGGTTTAGATCTATCCATCGAAGGATTCAAACAACAATTAAAGTCTCCACCCATAATCAACATATATTCATTCAAATTAGGAAGAGAAGTAAATAAACGTTTAAAAAATTCAGGACAATCAAAGTTTGGAGCATAAATATTAACTAAAACAACTTTCCGATTAAAAAGTAAACCAGTTATCAACAAAAATCTACCCTGTGGATCAGAAATAATTTCATAATGTGTAAACGAAATTGAGGCGTCTATAAAAATAGACACACCCCTAATTTTAGCGGTACAATTTGAGTGAAATTGTTGTTCTTTCCAGAACCTAAAAAAACGTTGATTATCCTCCCTCCTAATATGGGTCTCCTGTGCAAAAATAATATTAGCGTTCAATCTATGGAATACTTTAAATATTTTTTTACGTTTAATCGGATGATTTAAACCATTAGTATTCCACGAGATAAAGTTAATAGATTTATCCATCATACCAATATTAATTGTGTGTATCATAAAAGGTTAAAAAGACACATAACCCACAATTTAGGAAGAAGGAAAATTGATTCAGGAGCAACCGGAGATCCTGACACCTCAACAATATTAACAATTTAAAGTCAGCCCATAAACTAAAAGCAAAAAAATAAAAAGCAAAAGCATGAAAAAAGATCCCTCCCCCCTCCCCCCACCCTTTGAAAGAAAGCCAAGCGGCAGGCGCATAAACTAATACTAATATTACCCCCATTTCAAGATGGCAGCTCCATAAGAAAATTTTTTTAAGAAAAAACTATATAACACCCTAATTAAAATATAGAGTTGCAAAAAAAAATATATATATATATATATACATACACATACACACACATATCAGACAAATCAAAAAAAAAACTAAAATAGTAAAACCAGAAAAATCATTAATAAAAAAAAAATGAACATTAAAGTTTAAAAATGTAATACACCTTTAAAAAAGAAATTCCATATTCAGATACAAAGATGACGTTTCACAAGCCAAGACTTAGGGGAAGAAGAAACGACATTTTGAGAAAGCCATATTACAAAATATGAATATAAATTCAGCAATCTAATAAGAAAATTTAGTAAAAAAAAGTTATCAAAATAGAATTTTTTTTTAAAAAAAAAAGATTTAATAGACACTACAACATATATAAAAAAAAGACTAAAAAAAAAGAATTCAAAACCTTTGTTCCATTTCTAAATACAGGCAAGCAAATAAACGCTTATAAAAAGTAAAGACTTATGGGAAGAAGAAACGACATTTTGAAAAAATAATTCATTATTACAAAATACAAACGTGTATAAAAAAGGATATTATAAAAATTAAAACAGCATCTATAAGCAATAATAATAGTAGTAAAAAAAAAGACCCAGATCCATAGTTCAAAATAAAAAGTTATAACCCAACTTCCAGGGTTAAAACTTAAAATGAAATGACATCCTCTCTCCAAAAAAAAAAATCTTCAATGTAACTCATAGTTCAAGTTGCACTAGAGGATCGATATTCTTCAACAAATTTCTTCGCTTCTTCAGGAGTGTTAAAAAAGTGTAGACTGTTGTCGGGCAGCACAATTCTAAGCTTCGCTGGATACATTAAAGCTTGTTTAAATCCAATCGAATGAATCTCTGCCATCACTGGTTTAAAAGCGATCCTGGCTTTCATAAGAATAATCCTCAACAATTCGAAATGAGTAATTTTTGTAGGAGATCATACCTTTTTTACGAGCTAATCGAATTAGAAGCTCTTTCTCACGAGGATAATGAAGGCGAACAATCACCGCTCGAGGTTTATCAGGCACAGACGAAAGCCTCGCAACTCTATGAGCGCGGTCGATAACAGGTTCATTTTTCAAACCTTCACCACTGAAAATTTCCCACAGTAATTTAGAGAAAAATTCAGTTAAATCACCGGACTCAACTTTTTCGGGAATTCCGATGATGCGCAAATTCTGTCTGCGAGAACGATTTTCAAGATCAGTAATTTTAAACTTATACTGATCTAAAGTTTTAGCAGTCGACTCTATCTTCTTCTCTAACACTTCAATTGTACGTGCTTTTTCACAAATTGATTGTTCAAGAGTCGTGATCTTATTTCCAAGCTGCTGAACCACTAACGCCTGCGACTGAAACTTAGTTTCAAGCGATTTAACAACTCCTTCAAGATCGGATATTTTCGTAATAATCCTCCTTTCCAAATTTAACAGTTTACTGTCCAATTTACCTTCTAGTCTGCCTTCCAGACCCGCAAATTTAGCATCCAGTTTATTGTCCAATTTACCTTCCATACCCGCAAATTTAACATCCAGTTTAATGTCCAAAAGATCAGAAATTGCGTCGATGGATACAGGATCCTTAGCCGATTTCTTACTTGTAGCCATTTTAGGTTTGACAAGATTAGATCAACTATTATTTTAGGAAAAAAGGGTCAATCAAAGGTAGCAACTCATATGATTAAGTTCGAAAAGATCTAATTAAAGGGTGATTATAGTTAAAAAAATAAAGAGCGCCTAAAAGGCAGATGCTTACGTCGCCATCTTGAAACTCCACCCCCCCCTATGTCTTATAGTCTTATAGGGATTAAAAGCCATTTACAATCCTCAGCCACATATCTAGCTAATCAAGATCCCTTTGTAATTTTTTCTAACCTTTTACTGCATCTATAACACTACCTATTTTAGTATCATCCACAAATGTACTAACCATGACTTGTACCTTCACATCAATATAATTTCCATAAATTACAAATAGCAAAGTATCTAACACCAACACAAGATATAGGCCACCAGTCTGAGAAACAACTCTCGTCCATCACCATCTGCTTCTTAACACTGAGCCAATTATGAATGCAATCCACTATCTCCCCTGATCCCATGCAATCTACCCTTCCAAACTAACTTGCCATCAAAAAACTAATCAAAGACTTTGCAAAAGTGCAGACAGACAACATCCATTGCCCTCCAAGAACTTCAACAGACATGACTTCCCACACAAAAAACTGTACAGACTGTTTTAAGTTAGACCTTGTCTCCTGAAATGTTGATAGATCCTGTCCCTCAGAACCTCCTCCAGCAATATCTTATGAATGAACATCTACAACAGCTTGATCTGGTCTAACCACATAGGCATCTTATCCAAGAAAGCTCACCAATCCCTCTACTTCCTCATAAGGCTAAAGAAAATTGACATGCCCCCATTGAACTTTACAAAGTCTTATTAATGCACCATAGAAAACTTTGTATCTGATTCATAACGGCTCTTGGTATGGCAACTTCTCTGCACATGACCACAAGAAATTGCAGAGCGTTGTGGACACAGCTCAGCAATCACAGAAGCCAGCCTTCCCCTTATCAACAAAATCACTTCAGGTGCCTTAATTGTAATAGGCGTCCAAATTAATTAGAATCAAAAAGGCTGCTGTTTCTCACAGAAAGGTACCCATTAAAATTAAACTAAGCCCAGAAAATAATGTTGTAAAATGTAGAATTATATATCAAAATAAAATTATATTGAACATTTACCATGTCTTATTGTACAGACAAGAAGCCATATTCTTTTAACTCCATTTCTTTCAATCAAGTACAGATGAATTCATTCCTGCGAAACCCAGATATGCCTGTGTTTCACCAGGTCTCTGTACCTTAACAATAAACCAGAGTTCTTTCAAAAAAAAGTCAGTGTTATGTCTGATCTAACCTACATATGGTTCTACATTACAGTAAGATGAAATGAAATTGCAAGCATATGATAGCTTCACAACTCTATTTAAAACTATAGTTACAAAGTGATTTTTTACGATGTTCTGTAGCTCAAATGTCCTTTCATTCTGGCTCTCCCTCTCACACCACCTGCTATGGTAGTTTTCTTGTCTACCTGACTTTATTCATCTTTATACTGTGATTATTTACAAGGATAAGAAAGCTGTAAGAGGATTTGGTCATATCTATTACAGTTTAATAATTACCCAGTTAATTTTGCTGAGGTATGTTGATTGAATCAATAAAGTTCATTTTCATTTTTTATCTGTCATGTTTAATGCCATTGTTAACAATATGCTAACGTTTATTGAAATATTCCTGTTGCTGAAGTGAAATTCTACTTATTATTTTTATAGGAGACACTGAGACTTGCCGAGTCAATACTTCCCTGAATTAATTAGTTCCAGTCAGATTGCTGAAACAAAACCAGAAGACAAAACATCAGCAGGCAGAACGAATTAAGAATTCAAGTGATTGAGTAAAGATTGTTGTTCAGTCCTTAAATATTATAATCAAACATTCTTTAGTGGTTTGCTCTGTTCATTAAAATCAACCTTTAGCTAGTATTCTAATAAAGAATATTTCAGCTGCAGTCGTTGTGGACTTGGTAACATTTCAATGATTGTTGTAATGATAGAAAATTATATTATTGAAGTCACTTTGGATGGACTTCATACTCTAATGATAGTGATTTTCGATTCTGTTGAACCACATAGCAGCTTTAGAAGTTCTGTTTTCTATATTTGAAAGGAACACAGAAACATGTCAATATAATGTGATGATTTTATTCTTTTACAGTCTGGCATTATAATTGTTATTTTATTAAATTATGATCTACAAATAACAGTATGTGAAGACCTTTTGACATGTTTTACATCTATCAAAATGATTGCCATCTAAGTTGTACTAACAGTACTCAGCCAATGCAGAAAGCTGTTAAGTGGTGTCCTTTTGGGTCAATAGTGGTAGCTGTTGGTAAACTATGAGTGGTTCTTTTGGACTGCCTCAGAATGAAGTTTGAAGCTCAAATATATAGATGATGGTAAAAGCAATGACGCAGCAGTTACTCTTGAATACTTGCTAACCATAACCACAACTTAATGCTAAATCACTTCTCTGGAAGCTGTAACAGTTAGGAAAAGCTGCGTAATCCAGTCTTGAATAAAACATGTATTTTCATATCAGTGATGTTCACATTGTTATGATTTATCTGACTTTGGCAAGTGTGCTTTTCAGCTATTTTTTGAGTGCACGTTTATTTTTCACTATTGTATTTATATTAAGACAGAGTAGTAGTATTTTTTCATTAGTCATTTCTTCAGGATGCAGACATTACTGTACAGCCATAATTTATTGTTGTTTCCTATTTGCCCTTTAAAAAACGGATTTGACAATCCAGCAGTTTCATGGACATCTTTATCTGATCTGTTTTTTTCTTAATTTCAAATTACTCACTGGTTTGAAATTTTACATCAGCCTAATTGTTATTCCAGGTCTCTGGGTAATCCAGTAACCACACCACTGCTCCATTTGTCAAGTAATTCAAAGCATATTAAAATTCTTCTATTCCCTTCTCCCACATGTGCTTATCAAGCTTCATTCTATTACACTGTGTCTGATTTTATGATGCTACATTCAATTGGATAAGCATTTAATTTACTGTCATCCACTTTATGTTAGTTAAATGGATGCTAGGCTATATTTTTGGTGGAAAACTGTAAGCTTAATGTCCAATAGAAGTTGATCTAATGGTATTTTGAGAAGAAATCTTTTAGTTGTTCAAAATGTGGCAAATGTTTAACATACCTAAATAGCTGAGTATCTTGCACTTGCTTTTGGATTCTAATGCAGGGCAGTCTCTGCCTGGGCAACGTGCTTTCTGGAACTTCAATAAGTTGAACATTCTGCTGGTAATACTGCAGGACCAAGAGGAGGAAGATTAGCATGCAGGAATGGTAAATTCAAAAGACTGAATAAGAGGTGAATGTGAAAAGGAGGCATCTCCAGAGCCCCAGCTGCACAACTTTATAAGACACTACAAAGTCCCTCCAGTTTAGTGAGGAGGAGCTCTAGAGTCATAAAATTATAGAGCCATGGAGCACAACAGCAAGGAAACAGGCCCTTTGACCCTTCTAGTCTGTGCCAAACTGTTACTCTGCCTAGCCCCCCAAAACCACATGTTTATCCAAATTTCTCTTAAATGTTGAAATCAAACTTGCATCACCACTTCCACTGATGGCTCTCAGAGCAAAGAAGCTCTCCCCTCAAGTTCCCCTTAAATAGTTCACCATTCACCCTTAACCTATGACCTCTACTCCTGGTTTCACTCTACCTTGGTGGGAAAAGCTTGTTTGCATTCGCCCTATCTATACCCCTCATAATTTTGGATAACTCCATCAAATCTCCCCCTATTCTCCTGCCCTCCAGGGAATAACTCTTCCCTACAACTCAGATCCTCAAATCTAGAAAAATCCTTGCAAATTTCCTCTGTACTTTTTCAACCTTATTGATATCTTTCCTGCAGTTAGATGACCACAAAAATAATCCAAATTTGGCATCACCAGTGTCTCATACAACTTTAGCATAACATCCCAACTCCTGAATTCAATACTTCAATTTATGAAGCCAATGTGCCAAAAGTTCTCTTTATGAGCCTACCTACCTGTTTCAAGGAATTATGGTTCAATGTTATGATCCCTCTGTTCTCCTGCACTCCTTTGTGTCTTACTGTGTCTCTTCACTGCGTAAACCCGAGCCTGCTTTGTCTTCCCAAAGTGCAACATCACATTCATGTCTGCACTAAATTTCATCTGCCATTTTTCAGCCCATTTTGCCACTGTAAGATTTGATAGCCTTCCTTGCTAACCACTATGCCCTAAATCTTAGTTTCATCCATGAATTTGCTGGTCCAGTTTGCCATATTTTCATGCAGATCATTGCAGCTTGCCTCCAATGTGGTCCATACCTCCAACACGCTCCATGCATGATCGGCCATGCTAGATGCATTGGAGCCTATTTTCTTCTGGGAGAAGCAGCTGTAAACTGAATGAGAGGAAGTGAAAATTAGATATTGTGGATGAGTTATTATTTTATATTGGATGTATATTGCATGTCTGAATGTTTCATTCTGTCCTAAGTAATATCACACTCTGCATAAAATCACACTCTGGAGGCGGAGCTAAGATGTCGCCAGAGGACAGCTTCTTCAAGTCCATCTTCAAAACAACTTAATTTGTTCCCTTTAACGTCTCTTTTTATCTTTTTATGGTGGATGGGGTTCTACTGGAGTCTGTGATCCACAACTGCACTCAAACTGTGGGGCTTTACAGCAGTGGTTCATACACCCGGGGCTTACTAACCAGCCGTCTTTTGATAACCTCAGGATGCTGCCTAGAAGTTGAGCGTGTCCGGGGTAAGGCCCTGCCGTCCTGTGGACAAATCGATCCCATGCTGGTGTCACCAACTGAGGCATCACAGGAAAAACAGAACTTTGCGAACAGCAGATCTGCTGCTAGAGGCCTCTGTACTCAGGCGAGAGAGCTTGGGGAAAGTTTGCTGCCAATTCTGAAGTTGGGGAATTCGTAATAAAAGTGATGCGGCAGACGGCACATCGTAATCAGCAAACTGTTCTGTTGATCTCCCCTCTCACTGTGGTGACACCTCTCTGCCCCTTGTTAGATGAGAAAGTGAGCCTGTGTCATGTCGAATTGTCGGGTGAAAAATTAGTTTTTGTTGGGTTGCAGATCACGGTCTCTCTTTGGGGACTTTGCTATTGCTTACCCGGTAGACAGTGGATGCTGATGATTCTTGTTAAAATGAGTGGGAGTGGGTTGATGCTTTGCTGCTGCTTGTGTGTTCTCTTCTGCTCTCGTGGAGAATAAGAATTTCAGGTTGTATACTGTATACATCCTCTGACGTTAAGTGGAACCGTTAAACCATAGAAGTAATGATTACCATAACAGTCAACTCTGAGACGTGGACTATTTTGAATGCAAATAATTGCTTCTCAGAAAAGATCATCAATTAAACTAGAATCCTGTGTTGAAAAGGACTATGGAACACTGAAGAAAGGGTTGAAACACTCATGTCTTTCACTCCATAGATGCAGCCAGACCTACTGAATATTTCCAGCACTTTGTGTATTTTTGCTGAACTATTCCTAACTTCCTAAAAGTGCAAATAGTATTTTGTATTATCCATAGCAAACATGTGATAGTAACAATGATTTTCCCACTGCACAAGGAGAGAATTCACTCCAGTTTCTCCTATCTCTCATTGTAAATGGTAATTTATGCTTTTTGCAATCTCAACAACCCCCCACCACCCCACCTTCTGACAACTTGTTTTATTATGGAAATTAGCTGTTGACAGCTCTAGTGAGATTATATCATACAAAACCACTTCAATAGAAGTGGTCCTTTTCATCCTGATTGCCAGATTTCTCATATTTACACTTTGGGGCAGATCCTTGTAGCATACGTGCAAAGCAACAGCAGAAGCAAGTGTTTGAGCTTAAATCATTCACATTCACAATCATCACTTTTGCTTCCGGATGCCAAACTTCCATTGCCTAAGGAGAATGTACATACATCTCAAAATGATGAAATATATTGTGGCTCCGTTCAGAGGAGAGCAGGGACCTCTAGAGAAGCACTGTAGCTCAGCACAGATTCAATGAGGAGCCCTGTGCAGAATGGGTTTGCTCTTTATAGAAGAGAGAAATGACCTTCAAAGAGGAGGAGGATGCCCTGTTTTATTTTATTCATTTTTATGGGGGTGGAATCTGCACATGCCTGTGAAACCAGTGTTTATGACCCTTTAAACTTCGTTTCAAGTTTATTGTTGGAATAGGCATTCTTACAAAGGGTATAAATGCCATGAACATCAGTTTTTGCAGCAGCAGCATGGTATATTATAATATGACATCTAACATTAGGCAACATAAACATAACAAATGTGCAAAAGTAGCAAAATAAACATTACAATAGTAATGCAAGATCACTATCTGCCTTTCCGAATATAGTTGAGATTGGCTTCAGAAGCGAGATACCACGCTGCACCACCCAATTACATCCATGTGTCCAAATATCCTACTAATCCTTTGGAATGTGGGAGGAAGCTGGAGAATCCTTTGGAATGTGGGAGGAAGCTGGAAACTCCTGAGGTCACTTGTGCAGTCACAGAGAGAACATACAAACTCCTTACCGATAGTGGTGGAATTGAACATGGATCGCTGGCACTGTAATAGCTGTCCACTAGCAAATTGTGCCACGAAGAAAATCATTCTGAACTATTTCAATCCATCAGGTTAAGATTTCTATCCTTGTTATACTGTTAGAAGGGTTTCAGAACTTAAATGCAGAATTGTAGAGGAATAATAATAAAAGTTGCCTGTTACTTCGAGGGAAACCTGAAGTAACTTTGATTTCATTTAGATGCTGCTTTATCCTTTTCAGTGGAAGAGGTCGTGCCCTGATTCGATAACCAAAATCCATTTTGAAGATGATACGCTGTATCGTGCACCAGTTGCGGGAAGAGTTAATGCTCAGGATTTGTTGATGGGGGGGGGGCAATCAGATAGGCTGGATAATTCTCAAATTTCTTTGATGTTGGAGCTGCACTCCTCCGAACATGTGCAAGTTATTCCAACACACTCCAAGCTTGAGCTTTGTTTGTGGTAGAAAGGAAGGTTTTAAGGTTTCAGTAGATGAGCTATGGCTGATCTTACAACCACAGTGCTTCAGTAAAAAACAAGCAGAGAAGTGCTGCAATATTCAGCAGGTCAGGCAGGTCTGTGGAAAGAGAAATAAATAACTTTACAGATCAAAGACTCTTTGCCCGAAATGAGAAAAAAAAATTGTAGATTTTAGAGAGGTTGTGGGGTAAGATGGGCAGGGCAAGGAGATTACCTGTGATAGACAAGACCTACATTGCTGGGGCACAGATTGCAAGTTTAATCCAACTGACGAGTGAATGAGAGCAGTTAGTGAGTGAGAGTACAAAAAGATGCAAACTAAAGGGCTTTTGGACAAGTCCGGAGTCAGGCGATGCTGATGGTGAGAGAAAAAGGAAACTAATACAGTATCACAAATGCATTTCTAGTTTACTGCACTCTGTGTTCACAGTGTGCTCTCTTTTGTGTTAGAGAAACCAAATACATTGTGTAACACAAGAGATTCTGCAGATGCTGGAAATCTATAGCAACACACAAGATGCCGGAGGAAGTTGGCAGATCAGTGAGCAACTTTGGAGGGAAATAAACAGTCAATGTTTTCAGCTGAAACCCTTCGCCCGGTCTGGAACAGAAGGAGGAAGAAGCCAGAATAAGAAGGTGGAGGTAGGGGGAAGGAGAATGCCAGCAGGTGAGTCCAGGTGAGGGGGAACTCAGTGGGTGAGGGAGGGGTTGATGTGAAATGCTAGAAGGTGATAGGCGGAAGAGGTAAAGAGCTGTAGAAGGAAGAATCTGATAGGAGAGGAAAGTAGACCATAGAATAAAGGGAAAGAGATTAGTAATTAGAAAGAGGTGATGAGAGTCAGGGAGGGGAAAAAAAAGAGAGTCACCAGAATGAGGGAAACAAAGTGGGGGGAGCGGGAACAGAGGGGAGTGATTACCATAAATTAGAGAAGCACATGTTTATGCAATCAGGTTGGAGGCTACTAAAACATAATTCGAGGTCTGCTCCTCCAACCAATCTTCGGCCTCATTATGGCAGTACAGGAGGCCATAGAGATATCTGTCAGTATAGGAATAGAATTAAAATGTGTAGCCACTGGAAGGTCCAGTCTATTGCAGTGGATGGAGCCAAGGTGCTCAGTGAAGTTGTCCTTCAATCTATGTCAGGTCACACTGATAATGAGAAGACCGCCAGATGTTATAAATGAGCCCAGGAGAATCGAAGGTGAAGTGGGTGCTTTGCTGAGCATTTGCGTTCAATCCACAAAAGCTATCTGAGCTTACTATCACTTTAAAGATGAAAAAAAGCTTTATTTGACAGACATACATTGAATTTTACAGTGGAAGAGTGGAGATAAGATGACACCAAATGGCTCTTTCTTGGAGCTCATCTGTGGAAGCAGCTTAAACTCCCCTCTTTAATGCCTCTTTTTCCCTTTTCAAGGTGTCAAAGTCTGTGATCTGCAACAGCACTCAAGCTGCAGTTTTCACGGCAGATGGGCTCCTGCAGCTGGAGCTCACCGACCAGCCATTTTCTGACATTCTTCCAGACGCGGCCTGGAAGACACATACCTCCTGGGTACAGCCCTGTGGACGACCAATTCCGGGCTGGTGCTGCCAACTGAAGCATCGCAGAAGAAAGAACAGCAGGATTTCATGGTGGCAGATACAGCAGACGTAAGCCTCTCTACTCGAGCGATCGTGCTCTCTCTTTCAATGGTGGGGAGAGTTTGCTGCCAAGTCTCGAGTCAGAGAATCTCAGAATAAAAGGCGATGCAGCAGACTTTAACATTGTAACTGCGACCATTTGTTGGTCTCCCTTTTCATTATGAAATAGGTGTCATCTCTCTGTCTCTTGTTAGTGAGAGAGAGCGCCTGTGGCGTGTTGAATTGTTGGGTAAATAATCGTTTTAGTTGATGGCAGATCATGGTCTCTCTTTGGGGGCTTTTCTGTTGCTCGGTGGGTGAAGGGCGTTGACTCTTTCCGTTAAAATGAGAGATGGGTGAGGGGGTATGTTGATACTTTTCTGCTGTTTGTATGGGGTAGGAGGAGAGGAGGCTTTGAAGTTCTAACATTTTTCTGCTGTTCATTCTTTTGGGTTCTCTTCTGTTTTTCGTGGATGTCAGCCAAGAGTAAGAATATCAGGTTGTACACTGTATACATTCTCTGATAGTAAATTGGAACCATTTGAAATGCATCATTTCTGTCAAGTAGAATTGGTCAGGTTCATACTGGGGATCAGCCTGTAAGTGCCATCGCACTTCCAGCGTCAAAGTAGCATGCCCACAACTTACTAACCCTTACCGGTAGGTCTGGGACGTGGGAGGAAACTGGAGCACCCAGAGGTGAGGTGATCACCCATGTGATGAAGGGATGAGCCCACATACCAACTCCTTACAGGTAGCAGCAGCAATCGGTCATCGCTGGTGCTGTGAAGTGACTGAACAAACCACTGCACTACTATGCCGCCTTCCTTCTGTCACGCCCGGAACCGGTAATGATGAGACACATATCATCTTTTGATGGGCAGAGTGCAGCCATCCAGACTCAACATTAAATTCTTTAAATACAGATAATTCACTTTATCTGTCTTTATCAGAATTACCATCAAACCTGCAGGCAAAGAGGTGGCACGCTGACCTCTGCCTTGCCGAGGCCAGGCGACAACTCACAGATGCCACCTCATACCTATCCCTTGAAGAAGACCCCATTCCAGACCATCAGATCTGACCATCACTGACCTCCGGAAAACTCCCACCAAACTCAGAGTTCCCTTGCTCTGCACAACCTGTTAATACCTCCTACCCAAATTCCAGAAATCTGACTATCTGGGTAAGCGTATTGTATCTGTCTGTTCCCACACTACTGAACTCATGTTCTCGTACCTCAATTCTATTCTCTCCCCCTTGATTCAGTCCCATCACACCTACATCTGCAACACTTCTCATGCTTTCGATCTCCTCACTAACTTTAAATTCCAGGAACTTTTCTGCCTCATTTTAACCATTGATGCTCAGTCACTATACACTGCTACCGTATCCCTCATCAAGAAGGCCTCTAAGCTTTCAGCTTCTTCCTTAACCAAAAAAGATAACCAATTCCCTCCACCACCACCACCATCCATCTGGCAGAACTGCTTGTCCCTCAGCTCCTCCCACTTTCTCCAGGCTCAAGGGGAGCCTTGGACACCTGCACGGGCCTTGGACACCTGCCTGTTTGTTGGCTATGTAGAACAGTTCATGTTCCCAGCCTTCTCTGATAATACTCTTCCTCCACTACATTGATGACTGATTTGGTGCTGCTTCATGCACCAAAGCTGAGTCACCAATTCATCAACTTTACCTCTAACTTCACGCAGTCCATTTCTGACACATCCTCTCCCTTTCTTGATCCCTTGGTCACCACCTTTGGAGACAAACTGTTAACCGACGTCTTTTATAACCTAATGATTCCCATGGTCATCTTGGCACTTGGCTATACCTCTTCCCACCCTATCTCCCGTAAAACTGCTGTTCTCTTTTCTCAGTCCCTTTGCATCTGGCACATCTGTTCTCAGGATGAGGCTTTCCTTTCTAGAACATCAGAGATGTCCTCCTTATTCAATGAACAAGGTTTCCCTTCCTCCACTGTTGATGCCGCCCTAACTCACATCTCCTCCACTTCCCTAACATCTATGCTCACTCCATCATCCCACTATCTTAACAGTGATGAAGTCCCTCTTGTCCTTATCTACCACCCATGAGCCTCCACTTCCAACAGCTCATTTTCTTCAACTTCCATCTCCAAGGGATCCTACCATTAAACATACCTTCATTCCCCACTCCCCCCTCCACCTTCTGCAGAGACTGATCACCCTGTGATAATCCTGTCCATTCATCGCTCTCCACTAATCTCCCTCCTGGCACTTATCCCTGAAAGTGCTACACCTGCCTATTCACTTCCACCTTCACCTCCATTCAGGGCCCCAAACAGCCCTTCCTGGTGAAAACACTTTACCTGTGAGATCTGCTAGGGTCATCTACAGTATTGTGTCCGGTGCCCCTGATGCAACTTTCTCTACTTTGGGGAGACCTGGTCTAAATTGGTGGACTGCTTCATCAAGCACCACTGCTCCATCCACCAAAAGTGGAACGCCTCGATGGCCAAACATTTTAATTCTGATTCCCATTCTCGTTCTGATATATGCCAAGATAAGGCCATCCTCAGCTTGGAGGAGCAATATCTTATATTCTGCCTGGGTAGCCTCCAACCTGATTGCATGAATATTGGTTTCCCTCCCCTTCTCCTTCTCTTCAATTTAACCATTCATCTAATCTTCTCATCCAACTATCACTTCCCCTTGGGTCCCCTCCTCCTTCCCTTTCACCTTTGGTCCACTCTCATCCCCTTTCAAATTCCTTCTTCTCCAGCCCTTTACCTTTCCCACACCCCCCCCCCCCCCGACCCATCACTTTCTAGCCAGCTCATTCCCCTCCCCCTACCTTTTTGTTCTGGAGACTTCCCCCTTCCATTTCAGTCCTGAAGAGCGATTTTGGCTGAAGCATAGATTGTTCATTCATTTCCATTGATGCTGCCTGACCTGCTGAGCTCCCCCACCATTTTCTCTGTGTTGCTTTGGTTGTCAGCACCTGCAGACTTTCTGGTGTCTATATCAGAACTGGCCTTTGCTACCATATATTAATTTTGTCTCTCCGCCGGCACAGCTTGCATGTAGCTCTGTGTGTCATATAGCCCTGCAATATGCAACTTTTTATGCCCTGCTACTTGTCTCTCTCTAACAAACTACCGTTTAAAGATAAATTGGTGCCAACATGCTGGCTTTGCCTACAAGAAGCTCTTTTTTGTATCTTAGCAATTTCCATCATAGAAACAAGAAAGCATCTAGCACTCTTAGTGTTACGGCTATGCTTTCACTTCATGTGCCTGCAAACCAACTTTGTTATCTTGACAGTGCAACTGGAAAGAGTATTTTAACTGATATTTATTGTACAATCATATTGGGATATGAGAATGGCCCACTTTCCCTGTCCCAATACAACCATTAGGGTATTGTTAAATCAGAACAAAGAATCAATAACAAAGGTTTATGCTCCATTTGCTTTCTGTGATTGATCTCCCACTTTTACTGTTGCTCTATGACTGAAAAATGCTGTTGTATTTGTACCTTATATTGGACTTCTATTAGCATTCATTTATGCCAAAGCTAAAGAAAAGTCGTAGTTGAAGTAACTTCAGAGAGGGTACAAAATGCATTTACCACAACAGACTCTGCAGATGCTGGAAATCCAGAGCAACATACACAAAATGCTAGCGGAACTCAGCAGAACAGGCAATATTGATGGAGAAAAATAAACAGTCAATGTTTTGGCTGAGACATTTGTGACCCAAGTTCTAATGAGCATGGTCTGCTGAGCTCTCCAGCATTTTGTGTATGTTGCTTTACCAAAATGATTCCATGGATGAAATATGTTAGTTTTTGAAGAGACTGCAATTAACAAGCAGGATAGACAAAGGGAGTCAGTGGATGTAGTTTGTTTGGATTTTGAAAGGCATTTGACAAGTTGCTGCACATGAGGCTGTTTTACAAGCCAAGAGCCCATGGCATTACATGAAACGTATTAGCATGGAATGAAGAATGGCCGACTGGCTAAAGGCAAAGTGTGGGAATAAAGGAAGCCTTTTCTGGCTGGCTGCTGGTGACTAGTCCTGCGTCAGGGGTTGACATTGTGACTTTTTTTTTCACATTAAAGGTTAATGATGTGAATGAAAACATTGACAGCTTTGTGGCCATTTGTGGACAATAGGAAGATTGAAAGAGGGACAGGTAGTGTCAAGAAAGCAGTATGCCTGCAGAAAGACTTAGACAGATTGGAGGAATGAGCAAAGTGGCAGATGGAATATAGTGTAGGGAAGATTATCGTTATGCACTTCAATAGAAGGAATACTGCAAGCACGTGGACTATTTTCTAAATAGGGAGAAAATTCAGAAATCAGAGGTGGAAAAGGACTTGGGAGTCTTCACGCAGGATTCCTGAAAGGTAAGCTTGCAGGCCGAGGTGGTGATAAGAAAGGCAAATGCAACGTTAACATTCATTTCGAGCACAGGAAAGCAATAATGTAGTGCTGGGGCTTTATAAAGCATTGTGGGTATTGTGAGCGATTGTGGGGTGCTTATCTAACGAAAGTGCGGATATTGGAGAAGGTGCAGAGGAGGTACAAGAGAAT
Organism: Hypanus sabinus; assembly: GCF_030144855.1. Classification (NCBI taxonomy): domain Eukaryota; kingdom Metazoa; phylum Chordata; class Chondrichthyes; order Myliobatiformes; family Dasyatidae; genus Hypanus; species Hypanus sabinus. The sequence goes on along the minus strand of NC_082719.1, from coordinate 60,605,168 downwards.
AATCCCAGGAATGAAAGCATTTGATAGCTCTCAAATGTACTCACTGGGCCTTGTTAGAATTAGGGGGTGATCTCATTAAAATCAATCAAATATTGAAAGGCCTAGACAGAGTGGATGTGGAAAGTCTAGGACCAGAGGGAACAACCTCAGAATTGAGGGGCATCCAATCTGGTTAGAAAAGAGATAAGGAAAAATTTCTTTAGCCAGAGGGTGGTGAATTGGTGGAATTCATTGCCACAAACAGCTGTGCAGGATAGATCATTGGATATATATAAGGTGGAGGTTGATAGGTTCTTGATTAATTAGCGTGTCAAATATTACAGAAAGAAGGCAGGAAAATCAGGTTGAGAGGGATAATGGATCAGTTGTGATAGAGTAGCGGAGCAGATTCAATGGGCCGAATGGCCCAATTCTGCTCCTATGTTTAATTGTCTAAGTGTTTTCCTTGATCCGTGAAGTGATCAGATAGATGCATTTAGAATCATGAAGGCGTCAGAGCCGCTCTGTATTTTCTTGGACTTGTTGCAAGTTAAAGATTATGTCCATTGTGCTCTAAAATCGTTAAGCGTAAAGGTAGAGTGTAGAGAAACTATCTCATTGATGGAAGAGCTAAGCTGAATTGCAAAAGAATCAAAACTGACAAAAAGAACAGCTTTTTTATTATGCAGTATGTGGCTTGGGTCTGTAATGGAGGAACATTGATAAAGTCTATCTAGGTAGTAGTGGACAAGTATAGCATTCTAGAGAGAGCTTAATAAGAATCTGAAAGGGAAGAATTTGCTCACCTATGGGGAGATTGTGAAGAACTGGAATCAGCTGAATGGCTCTTTGGTAGAGCTAGTGTGCATTGAATGGCCAATTTAATCTTCTTCCATGCTATCAGCATTCCACGATTCCATCATTTTGAAAACAACATACAATAAACAGAACATTTAAAGTCAATGAACAAATGATATGCACCATGACAGGTCACAGCTGATATCAGAATACGGTCAGATTCATGGCAGCAGTTGAATACGGTGCACCTATCTTTAGACAACGTCAATTCAGAAGGTAAGTAAAGAGAGAATCATCCACTACGTACAGCCACACCAAGCCGTTATCCCATGTCAACTCCTCCACAACCTGGACCAACACGTAGACATCATGTGTGCTTCAAGGACTCCATCGGGCAATGCCAACTCAGGTCACCTATGTTGGAACAGCGATGGACGAGATGTCAGATGAAGAGTGATTCAGCCCTGGCTCCTGAATGGACAGACTCATATCTGCCCCTCCCGGGCCACACTTATCACACTTCATCAGCTGCAAATAGACTCAGAAGTCAACATGTCATAACAGCACAAGCACTACACCGAAGGGTGGCCCGACAAACTCCAGCTTGCCCCTGTGGTGCCCCAACCCAGGACATCCTCCACCTGGTCCAAACTTGTCATTTCACTAAGCTCTGAGACGGCTTTGCCGCGGACCATTGATGTAGCCATGAGCTGGAGGAGTGGCTTGACAAAAAGCAATTAGAAGTGTGAAGAGAAAGATATCTGCCATATGAAACAACAAAACATTTCAACCTAGAACATTTCAGTTTGACTTGGCACAATATGTATTGTCTATTAACAGTCTATTAATCTCAAGACAGTCAAAACAAATGGATCATGTACTATTGATGTATAAAAACTTACACTATTACTGGCTGGAGATTCTTTCCAAAGATTTTGAATCTAAAGGGAGCATACTTTGTTGTAGTATACCAGAAAGAATTTGTTACGCCTACACTCGTAAGTAGTACAGTCATCAGATGGGATCACAGCTCACACATGCAGCAGGATCTTAGAGATGACCAAAAGAAGATAAGCACAGTTCTGCCATGGAGATGCCAGAGACCAGCTACTCCCAAGAGTTGGATAAGCAGTAAGGATAATGCTCTCCTCATACCAAAGCCAGGAGTCATTCAACAGCACTGCAGCCCCAGTCTCTTGAAACCGGAACAAGAGTGCTACAGATAGGAGGAATAAGTATTGGGTCATTCCTCGAAGAATGGTCCATTGATTCAAGTATCTTGTGGTCTTTGTTTTATACATCACACTAGATGACTATGCTAAATCTTTTTTTCTTCATTTTATTATTATTATTAACAAATTTAACTCATGCTATGTTGGTTGCATTGTCCATTCAGGACTTTAATACATGTTCAGAGCATATATTGCAACAGAGTGATGGGAGAAGCTTCCAGAAAGTTTGTTCAATAAAACATTAGCTTAAAGTACCAGCTATCCTCCAATATTCTTGGAAGTGATACTGATTCAGTTGTACAAAGTTGTCTCTGAAGTGGAGGTAAGAAAGATCCAACAGTTTTGATGTTATCTAGCGGAACTCTGCTTGTTGGAGATAGGTACAGACTCACAGAAAGGAAGACTGAAGACAGGTTGGGTGTAATTACACTGCAGCATGTATCAGCCAGATGGGACGCATGGTGGAAACCCGCATCAAGGAGCACAAAAGGTGTGTCCTTTTGGATTACCAGGAGAAATCGGTGATAGCAGAACATTGCATTCACAATGACCATAGGATTGACTTTGATGGCACAAAACTACTGTGCCACACCAATGGCTTTTGGGACCTCCTGGTGAAGGAAGCCATTGAAATAAAACTGAAGGAAAAAGTTTTAAGAAAGAAGAAGGTAAGTAAGTCTGGGAACTCGATTGTAAACTAAGTGGGAGAGCGGAAACCTGATTGAATGAGGACTAACCAATCATGAAGGGCGAACTACGGGGTTATAAGTACCACCAGACCAGACATGCCCTGGCATCATCTCTGATGAAGATGGCAGAGTTTGTCATCAAAACACTGGTTATAATTGATACCTGTACCTGGCTGGAAACCTGAGAAGAGTTTATTCATCATATACACTGGGAAAACAAGAGATACTTTGACACAGTTCACTGTATTTTCTGATGTTCTGATGTAAATCTTATCCAATCTCATATAAACTGCTGATCATGCACAGGAGAATCACATTTCAAAATCCCAGATCCATCTAACTCAATCGCTCGTACATTTAAGATGAAGCATCTATCTAAAATATTGTCAGCCATTAAAATATATTACCTTTATTATGTTTGTGATTAATGCAGAGAAAAGTGCCAAAAAATTGCAAGTTAATTTACAGAGATTGGTCTGCAAATGACTGTTATTTTTGTCATCACTCAGCAGTCCACTGCAATTACGTTTGGTTAAATTTAAACAAATCTCTAGCACAGTAAACAGTAACTAGCCTGCAGGACTGCTGGCAGGATAAATCAAACCAATATTCTCTGGCACCATTGTTTCAATTTGATTTTAATATAATAAACTTGAACTGGGTTGAAGTATAGGTATTTCTCAAACACAGAAAAATAAAATAATTCTGCAGGAAATAACAGGCACTTGTTGTGAACAAAGCAATTTTATTCTTTGAAACAGGAGAAAATGACAAACAGTCTGTTTGTGCAAGGGTCATCAGCAGCAGAAGCAGTTGAAGTCAGTACATCTGACAACAAATACATTTTGTCAATGAAACTGTTATGAAATATCAAGGTCAGAAATAAGGTTTCAAAGTTAGACATGAAAATTGGTCTTTTTATACTTTTCTACCCCTCCTCTCTTTAACTGCAGACGTAAACATCTTTTAGTTTGTGCCTCTGAACAAATATATAGAGAAACACAAATGCTAGTCTGGATAAGACTGAAATGTATTGTGCATCAAAAATAGTGAATATGTGGCAAAGATGACCTTTGCATGATCCAACTACTGAAACCCAGAACTTAATACTGTACATGAACTTTAAACAGTCTTTGATTTCAAAATGTCCACAACAGAGCAATCTGCTTTAATATCCAGACACTATTCAAACATAATAATGCCTTGATCACTGACAAACAATGAGCAATTATTAGATTTGTTAACTATTGGTTTATGATGGAAAATATCTGCAGCTGGTCTTTAAAGAAACCTTGTTCTAAAATAGGGGTTGCCATCTATTTTTATGCCATGAATCCTTACCGTTAACTAAGGGGTCCATGGACCCCAGGTTGGGAATCTCTGCTCTAAGGATATCTTTACAAGAAGAGAGGTATATCATTATAAAGGTACAAGGCATTTTTTATGGCTAGCTAGGTTCAATTGACCTTCAGAGTTGAGTGTTATGCGTGATGGTCAGGGAAGTCAACAGTAGCTATCATGCACAAAACTCTGTCGATTCTCTATCCCTGGGCTAAGGATACAGTTGCACAGGACTGGCACTTCGATATGAAGAAAAAATGAACAACATACATAAGGCTCAAGGGAATCTGATTGATATTTTAATTGTTGAACTCTGCAGATTGATGGTGATGATGATGTTATGCAATGGTGTAAAATGTGCCATTGCCAATAATGAACCCATTTTACATTGCCTGATTTTCTCAAAACATTAAAAACTGTGACACAATTTAATAAGCAATCAAAGCCCTCTGAGCCTTGCCTCTTGCCTCAGAAGAGCACAGAACACAAGCAAATTATATTGCCAGAATTGGTGTTGCCTGTGGCTTTATTGGGGAGCAGAGGTGATGAAGGTACCACCCACAACCACTGCATTATACGTCATTCTGCATTTTTCTTTCGGCAGTGTTCAAGGATTGCTATTTCAGGACCAAACACACAATTTAAAGTTAGAATTATTGTCAACGCACCAGAATCAAAAAGTCATCTCTGTGACAAGGTTATTAACCATATAACCATATAACAATCACAGCACGGAAACAGGCCATCTTGGCCCTCCTAGTCCGTGCCAAACTCTTAATCTCACCTAGTCCCACCTACCCGCACTCAGCCCATAACCCTCCACTCCTTTCCTGTCCATATACCTATCCAATTTTATCTTAAATGACACAACTGAACTGGCCTCTACTACTTCTACAGGAAGCTCATTCCACACAGCTATCACTCTCTGAGTAAAGAAATACCCCCTCGTGTTTCCCTTAAACTTCTGCCCCCTAACTCTCAAATCATGTCCTCTCGTTTGAATCTCCCCTACTCTCAATGGAAACAGCCTATTCACGTCAACTCTATCTATCCCTCTCAAAATTTTAAATACCTCGATCAAATCCCCCCTCAACCTTCTACGCTCCAATGAATAGAGACCTAACTTGTTCAACCTTTCTCTGTAACTTAAATGCTGAAACCCAGGTAACATCCTAGTAAATCATCTCTGCACTCTCTCTAATTTATTGATATCTTTCCTATAATTCGGTGACCAGAACTGCACAAAATATTCCAAATTTGGCCTTACCAATGCCTTGTACAATTTTAACATTACATCCCAACTTCTGTACTCAATGCTTTGATTTATAAAGGCCAGCATTCCAAAAGCCTTCTTCACCACCCTATCTACATGAGACTCCACCTTCAGGGAACTATGTACTGTTATTCCTAGATCTCTCTGTTCCTCTGCATTCCTCAATGCCCTACCATTTACTCTGTATGTTCTATTTGGATTATTCCTGCCAAAATGTAGAACCTCACACTTCTCAGCATTAAACTCCATCTGCCAATGTTCAGCCCATTCTTCTAACTGGCATAAATCTCCCTGCAAGCTTTGAAAATGCACCTCATTATCCACAACACCTCCTACCTTAGTATCATCGGCATACTTACTAATCCAATTTACCACCCCATCATCCAGATCATTTATGTATATTACAAACAACATTGGGCCCAAAACAGATCCCTGAGGCACACCACTGGTCACTGGCCTCCATCCTGATAAACAATTATCCACCACTACTCTCTGGCATCTCCCATCTAGCCACTGTTGAATCCATTTTATTACTCCAGCATTAATACCTAACGACTGAACCTTCTTAACTAACCTTCCATGTGGAACTTTGTCAAAGGCTTTGCTGAAGTCCATATAGACTACATCCACTGCCTTACCCTCGTCAACATTCCTCGTAACTTCTTCAAAAAATTCAATAAGGTTTGTCAAACATGACCTTCCATGCACAAATCCATGCTGGCTACTCCTAATCAGATCCTGTCTATCCAGATAATTATTAATACTATCTCTAAGAATACTTTCCATTAATTTACCCACCACTGATGTCACTTATTGAAGGCACTCTAAAAATAAGCCGGTAGAAGGAACCAAGTGGCATGCCTTCTCAATCCTTAAGTATTCCATAGCATTACCAAAAACAACATTGAACAGTTCCTTTCTTCTGCTGATATCAGAATCAAAATAAGAATCAGAATCAGGTTTATTATCGTGGCATGCGATGTGAAATTTGTTAACTTAGCAGCAGCAGTTCAATACGATACATAATCTAGCAGAGAGAAAAAAAAATTAAATAAACAAGTAAATCAATGACAGTATACATATATTGAATAGATTTTTAAAAAGTGCAAAAACAGGTATATTGTATATTAAACAGAAACATGGAATATTAAATCACAACTACAGCTGGGAAGATCCCTGCTGCATCTGATGACCCTGTGTTCTCTGTCTCAGAGGCCGATGTTAGACTGCCTTTAAAGAGAGTGAACCCTTGCAAGGCAGAAAGTCCCAATGGAGCACCTGGTAAGACTCTGAAAACTCTGAAAAGCTGGGGTATTCAACGAAATTTTCAACCTCTCACTGCTACGGATGGAAGTTACCACTTGCTTCAAATGGGCAGCAATTATACCAGCACCTAAGAAGAATAATCTGAGCTGCCTAAATGACTATCATCCGGGGGCACTCACATCGACAGTAATGAAACGTTTTGAGAGGTTGGTCATGGCTAGACTGAACTCCTACCTCAGCAAGGACCTAGACCCATTGTGAATTGCCTATCACCACAATAGGTCACCGGCAGATGCAATCTCAATGGCTCTCCGCACAGATTTAGACCACCCGAACAACACAAGCACCTATGTAAGGATGCTGTTCATCAACTATAGTTCAGCGTGAACACACAATCGGCAATTCAGGAACACCTTCTCCCCCTCAACCATCCAATTCCTAAATGGACATTGAACCCTTGGACACAACCACACTTTTTAAAAAAATATACAGTATTTCTGATTTTTGCACATTTTTAATCTATTCAATATATGTATATCATAATTGATTGATTGATTTATTATTATTGGGTTTTTTTGTTTGTTATTCTCTTCTATGTTATGTATTGCATTGAACTGCTGCTGCTAAGTTAACAAATTTCATGTCACATGCTGGTGATAATAAACCTGATTCTGATTCTAAAAAAAACGTGAGGTGGTGTCGAAAGATTCAATGTCCATTTAGAAATTGGATGGCAGAGAGGAAGAAGCTGTTACTGAATCGCTGAGTGTGCGCCTTCAGGCTTCTGTACCTCCTACCTGATGGTAACAGTGAGAAAAAGGCAATGCCTGGGTGCTGGAGGACCTTAATGGACGCTGCCTTTCTGAGACACCGTTCTTTGAAGATGTTCTGGGTACTTTGTAGGCTAGTACCCAAGATGGAGCTGACTAGATTTACAACCTTCTGTAGCTTCTTTTGGACCTGTGGAGTAGCTCCTCCATACTAGATAGTGATGCAGCCTGTCAGAATGCTCTCCACAGTCCAGCTATAGAAGTTCTTGAGTGTATTTGTTGACATGCCAAATAGCTTCAAACTTCCTAATAAAGTATAGCCACTGTCTTGCCTTCTTTATAGCTACATCAATGTGTTGGGACCAGGTCAGATCCTCAGAGATCTTGACACCCAATAACTTGCAGCTGCTCACTCTCTCCACTCCTGATCCCTCTATGAGGATTGGAATGCGTTCCTTCATGAAGTTCACAATTAGGGAGGTACAGAGGCCAAGGTTCTGCAACTTCGCAATCAGGATAGTGGGAATGATGGTATTAAATGGTGAGCTAAAGTCGATGAACAGCATCCTGGCGCAGGTGTTTGTATTGTCCAGGTGGCCTGATGCCGTGTGAAGAGCCATTGAGATTGCATCTGCTGTTGACCTATTGTGGCGATAGGCAAATTGCAATGGGTCCAGGTCCTTGCTGAGGCAGGAGTTCAGTCTGGTCATGACCAACCTCTCAAAGCATTTCATCACTGTCGATGTGAGCGCTACCAGCCAAAAGTCATTAAGGCAGCTCACATTATTCTTCTTAGGCACTGGTATAATTGTTTCCTTTTTGAAGCAAGTGGGAACTTCCGCCCGTAGCAGTGAGAGCAGTGAAAATGTCCTTGAATACTCCCGCTAGTTGGTTGGCACAGGTTTTCAGAGCCTACTCCATCAGGGCCTTCCGCCTTGCGAGGGTTCACTCTCTTTAAAGACAGCCTAACATCAGCCTCTGAGACCGAGATTACAGGGTCATCAGGTGCAGCAGGTTTCTTCACAGCTGTAGTTGTGTTCTCCCTTTCAAAATGTGCATAGAAGGCGTTGAGTTCATCTGATAGTGAAGCATTGCTGCCATTCATACTATTCGGTTTCGCTTTGTAGGAAGTAATGTCTTGCGACCCTGTCAGAGTTGCCGTGCATCCGATGTCGGCTCCAACCTCATTTGAAATTACCTCTTTGCCCTTGAAATAGCCCTCCGTAAATCATACCTGGTTTTCTGGTCCAGGCCCGGGTCACCAGACTTGAATGCCACAGATCTAGCCTTCAGCAGACAACATACCTCCTGATTCATCTACAGCTTTTGGTTTGGGAATGTACAGTAAGTCTTTGTGGGCACGCACTCATCCACACAGGTTTTAATGAAGTCGGTAGCAACTGCAGCGTACTCATTCAGGTTCAAAGATGAATCCCTGGGTACAGAGCCGTCTACTGATTCAAAGCAGTCCTGTAGGTGCTCCTGTGCTACCCTTGTCCAAACCTTCTTGGTCCTCACTGCTGGTGCTGCAGTCTTCAGTCTCTGCCTATACCCGGGGGGTAAAAGTTATTCGGGGAGTAGGGAGATATTAGCTGGTTTATTGTGAACTGGTAGTGTAGCAAGGCAGAATAGGTGACAGGAGAGAAGAAGCAATAAATAAGGATTGACATTGCTCAGGAATGTGATGTCACCATGGTTAAATCATTGCACTAGCTGGTAGATTTCTGAATTATTAATCCAAATACATAAATTTGAAACACACTACAACAGCTGAGAAATTTAAATTCTGAAGTTTTAAACTGAACCATCTCAGTATCATTAACAATGAAAACACCAGATTGTCATAAAAAGCACATCCTGGTTCACCCCAAAACATCAACTGTACTTTTTTCCATAGATGCTGTCTGGCCTGCTGAGTTCCTCCAGCATTTTATGTGTGTTGCTCGGACTTCCAGCACCTGTAGGTTTTCTCTTGTTTGCATCTTTTTCACTAATATTCTTTGGGAAAGGATATTTGTGATCTTACCTGCTCTGCCCTACTTGTGACTGAAAGACCCACATGCCTTCTCAGGTTGTAAACAATTAAGGATGGACAATAATTGGCAGCATTGCCAGTGAAGTTCACATCCCACAAACCAGGTGTTCTCACCCTGGGGTCCACAGACCCCTCACTCAATGGTAAGGGTCCAAGGCAAAAAAAAAGAGGTTAGGAACCCCTGCCACGAACAAATAAGAATGATGTTGGACGTTCGCTGGGCAACGAAAATATAAAGAAATTAACTAATTCACAGACAATAAGCAGAAGGAAATGGCTTTGAAAGGGTTAACATATAAATGTATATGCTGCTAGGAAGACATGGGCAGTTGCTAACACTGGATGGAGGAGCCAAATAGAAAAATCTGGGATGTCAAAAATTTGAAAGTCAAGGTACTGCCTAACAGAGTTAGTTGATGAATGAAATTAACACAGTAAAGCTAAGAGCCAGGCAAAAGAGGTTTGGATCACTTCAGATTTACAGAGAATAGAATGAGGAATGATGAACCAGAGTCCACTGGAATAATCAAGCCTTCTGATAATAGAAGCCTGTTATGGGCAATTCAATAGCAGATGAGGCAAGACGGTGTCAGAGATAGACAGTGTTAAGAAGGTCTTAGCAATGACAGAAAAGTGGTCCAAACCTTATTTCACTGTTGAATATGAACAAGTTGTGAACCGTCTGATTAAGTACCAGACAAATGTCAAGTTGAGAGATGCTGTCAGTGGCCAGGGAACTGAGATTTGAACTGCGATTGAAGATAATGGTTTTGATCCTTCCAATATTTAGGCATCAAACAAAATCTCTGGCAATTCAATGACAGTTAAAAGGTTCAAGAAAGAAGGCAATGGGATAGACCTGAATGTCAAATCTATATGTGGAAAAATATATTGTCAGTCTCTGCAGAGGATGTTGACACGCATGCATGGGGGGGGGGGCGGGGCGCGAGCGCGCACACACAAACACACACACACACACACACACACACACAGTTATATGGGACATATCATAAGAATTTTAAGATGCTGCTACCACTATACTTAATGCTAATGAAATTCCCTGTCATATTACTGGATGAAGACAGGATGTTAGATTCAGATTCCCCACTGTGTTTAAAAATCCAGGTAATCAGTCATCCCAGCCTTATATCTCAGATTTCCAGCATTCAATTCCTTCTGTCCGTTTTATATGGTAACTTTAAAATATTATACATCTCCACTAGGCAGTCCTTTGTTATTCAATAGCTTTAATCACCTGCACTCAGCTGCTTCCAACGCCTAAGTTGTTCAATCCCTCACGACCTCCACTCTATCACAGGCCTTCCATCCATTCACCTGCAACTCTGTACCTCTGTAGGACCCTCCCTTCAGAGACCACACTGACAATGCACGCCTGTGCACACACACACAAACTAAAAGGCATACACACAAACAGAGAAACAGGTACATGTACACTCAGTTGCCACCTGCTTGTTAATACAAATACTTAATCGCCCAATCATGTGGCAGCAACTCAATGCATAAAATCATGCAGATGTGCTGAGTTGTTGCTCAAACCAAACATCGGAATTGGGAGAATTAGGATTTCGACAATTGACAGATCGTTGGTGCCAGAGGGGGTGGTGGGTGGTTTGAGTATCTCAGAAACTGCAGATCTCCTGGGACTTTACGCTCAGCAGTCTCTGGAGTTTACAGAGAATTGTGTATGTAAAAAAAACAAAAAAAAAAATCCAGTGAGAATGCTTTGTTAAAGAGAGGGGTCACAGGAGAAAGGCCAGACTGGGTCAAGCTGACAGGAAGGTGACAGCAACTGAAATAATCATGTGTTACAACAGTGTCGTGCAGAACAGCATCGCTGAATGCACAACACATCAAACCTCAATATAGATGAACTACAGCAGCAAAAGACCATGAGTGTATAGAAATACACTCAGTGGCCACTTTAGTGGGTACCTCCTACTCATATGTGTTGTTTGTCATCTATATCAAAGATCCGATGATAATGTAGTAAACTGTATTGTCAAATTTGCAGATGACACAAAGTTTGGGATCATAGTGCACAGTTAGGAAGGGTTGTCATCTAGAGCAGCCGGAAAAATGAGCTAAAAGTGACAGTTGAAATTTCTTGCAGACAAGCGTGAGGTGTTGCACTTTGAAAAGACCATTCAGAGTAGGTCTTACATGGTGAGAATTAGCACGTTGAGGAGTACAGTAAAATAGAGGGATCTGGGAATCCTATTCCACAATTCTGTGAAAGTGGTGTCACAGGTGGATAGTGTTATGTTAGAGTTTTATAACACTTTGGTGAGGCCTAATGTGGAGTACTGTGTGCAGTTTTAGTCACTTGCCTGTTGGAAAGATGTCATAAGATTGTACAAGTGCAGAGAAAATTTACAAGGATATTCCCAGGACATGAGGCCTCGAGTTATTGAAAAGATTGAATGTTAGGAGTTATTGGAAAGATTGAATGTTAGGACTTTATTCCTTAGAATGTAGGAAGGAGTCAGAAGACATTTAAATTGAGGTATATAGAATTATGAGGGTATAGATAGGGTAAATGCAAGCAGGCTTTTTCTACTGAGGTTGGATGAGACTAGAACTAGAGGTCATGGGTTTAGGGTGAAAGAGTGAAATATTTAAGGGGAACTTGTTCACTCAGTAGATGGTGAGTGTGCAGAACTACCTGCCAAAAGAAGTGGTGGATGTGAGTTTGATTTCCTCATTTAACAGAAATCTGGAGAAAAACATGCATGGGAGGAGTATGGAGGCAAAGACCCAAGTGCAGAGTGATGGGACTAGGCAGATTAATAGTTTGGCATGGATTTGATGGGCCAAATGGCCTGCTTCTGTGCTGTAGTCTTCCGTGTCGTTACGACCTGGCATTAATGTTCCGTCTTTCTTCACAGGTTCTGGCTGAACTGTTGAACATTTTCTGTTGTTTTTAATATTTCCAGAGTTTGCAATATTTTGTACTGAGGCTTCTCATACTTCAAGCTACCTGCTGCAAGAAAGAGTCCTCCCACCTACGTAGATCATAGAGTCATTGTAGATAAAACAAAATAGCTCTAAGTTTCTGGTTACTCTCATCCTTGAAATACTTCAGATAGAAAGATGGATTAAAAACAGACCATGAATTGATTTTGTGAGGAATTTGTCCATAGAGGCTCTCAAATTGCATATACAGCACTAACCATGACAGCACAAATGTAACTGGTAATGATATTTCTGCATTGATGTGTTTACATGACAAACAGCTTTATCGGTTTTCTGTGTCACATCATGTTTTAGCAACAATACCACAGATCATGGGAAACTGAAAGATCTTTAATTATTTCCACATTTTTATAATCTAAGATACTTCAACAAATTTTGTTATTGTTAAACAATATTTAAATAAAAACGATAATATATCACTAGTACCTATCTCTTCTTACGTCTGTTGAGTGTGAAGTTTTTCTGAAATCCCGGCCTGGATTTTAACTGCTCATGGATTATTGATGGAGAGCTTTGCAGATGAGTTATGGTCCATACGAGACATAACAAGAATGACCAATTTTAAGATCTAACGTTCCGTTAAACCTCACTGGCTGATTATCATCTGTGATGGGTGGAAAGGTGGTGGTGAATGGCAGAATATCTTGTAACACAATACCTTGTAGCATTTTGACTGGAGTACATAGAGGGAATGAGAGCCAGGGACAAGTTGGAGTGATTCCTAAGATAAGGAATCAAAGGGACTTTGAGTTATGAATTTCTATCTCCTGGTGCTCTCTACCTAGAAATATCTTTGAATTTCTACAGAACAAAGATGGATCATTCAGCTCAATGTTGATGCTTCACTCCTTGAAGAATAATTCTAATTCATGCTTTTCTCCATAGCCCTGCAAACTCTGCCCTCTGCATACGAAATTCACTTTTGAAAGCCCTGACTCAATCTATTCCTCCAATATAACAGACAATGAATTACAGGTAATAATCTTATTACATAGAAGAAATACTCACATTGTATGGACATCACTTTGGATCTCCATCTGCTGATCATAAAAACATATTTGAATGGCAATCGCTTTCCTACCCTACTTAAATCCATTGTAATCTTGTTCATGTACTGAAACTTGCCCTCAACATTCTTAGTTCCAAGGAGGAAAAACCCAGCTTCTACAATCTAACTTTATAGCTGAAATTCCTCATGCCTTGGAAATTTCTTCTGAACTCTTATCTAGAGCAGATGAGCTCACCATTTCCCACCATCAATGACCTTATTAACACTTGGGATCTTCCATCCACTGCTACCAACCTCATAGTTTCTTCACCCTACACCTCCCACTTCTACCTCCAATCCAAGATCCACAAACCTTCCTGTCCAGGTAGACCTTTTTTTCTGCTTGTTCCTGCCCCACTGAACTCATATCTGCATATCCCAACTCCACTTTATCGCTCCTGGTTCAGTTCCTTCCTACCTACATCTGTGATACTTCACAAACACTGGATCTTTTCAATTAATTTGTTCCCTAGCACCGAGCATCTTATTTTCACTATGGATGTCCAGTCCCTATACACACTCACCCCCAACCTGTATGGCCTCAAAGCTCTCCTTTTCTTTCTGGACACCTGACTCAACCAGTTCCCCTCCACTGCCACTTTCCTCCATTTGGCAGGAATTGTCCTCACTGTCAATAATTTTTCCTTTAGCTTCTCCTACTTCCTTCAAACGAATGACGTAGCTGTGGGCTCTGACAAGGGGCTCAGCTGTTCCTGCCTTTTTGTCAGCTACGTGGAACAGTCTGTTCCATGCCTACCCTACTATCACTCGCTAACTCTTCCTCCACTACATTGACGACCGCATTGGTGCTGCTTCCTGCTCGTCAACTTCATCAACTTTGCCTACAAGTTCCACCTTGCCCAAAAATTCACCTGTTCCATTTCTGACACCTTCCTCCCCTTTCTCAATCTCTCTGTCTCTGTCTCTGGAGGCAGCCTATCTACTGATGTCTATTATACAGCCACTGACTCTCACAGCTACCTGGGCGATACCTCCTCCCACCCTGTTACTTGTAAAAATGCCATTCCCTTCACTCAATTCTTCCATCTCCATCACATCAGTTCCCGGGCTGAGGTTTTTCATTCCAGAATGAAGGAAATGTCCTCCTTTTTCAAAGAAAGGGGCTTCCCTTCCTCCACCACCAATGTTGCCCTCAACCACATCTCTTCAATTTCACACATGTCTGCCCTTACTTCGTGCTCCCATTACCCCACCAGGGATAGCGTTCATCTTGTCCCCACCTACTACCCCACCAGCCTCTCAAGTCCAGCACGAAACTCGCCATAACTTCTGCCATCTCCAATGGATTCCCACCACCAGGCACATCTTTTCCTTCACCCCACCCCACTTTCAGCTTTCGGCAGTGATTGCCCCCTGTGCGGCTCTCTTGTCCTTTCATCCCTCCCCACTGACCTCCCTCCTGGCACTTATCCTTGCAAGTGGAACAAGTGCTACACCTGCCCCGAAATCTCCTCCCTCACTACCATTCATGGCTCCAAGCACTCTTTACAGGTGAGATGACATTTCACCTGTGAGTCTGTTGAGGTCATGTACTGTGTGCAGTCCTCCCAGTATGGTCTCCTGTATTTCACTGAGACCCAATGTAGATTGGCAAACCACTTCACCGAGCACCTATGCTCTGTCCACCAGGAAAAGCAGGATCTCCCAGTGGCCACCCATTTTAATTCCAGTTCCTATTATCATTCCAACATGTCAGTCCATGGCCTCCTCTACTGTCGTGAAGTGGTCACATTCAGGTTGGAGGAACAACACAGTATATTCCATCTGGCAAGCCTCTAACCTGATGGCATGAACATTGAGTTCATGAACTTAGGGTAATGCCCCCATTCCCCTTTCGCTTTTCCCTCTCTCACCTCATCTCCTCCCACTGGTGCTCCTCCACTTTTTCTTTCTTCCATGGCCTCTGCACTCTCCTATAAGATTCCCCTTTCTCCAGCCCTGTATCTCTTTCACCAATCAACTTCCCAGCTCTTTAGTTCACCCGTCCCCCCTCCGGGTTTCATCTATCATCTTGTGACTTTCCTCCCCACCCCCACCTTCTAACTCTGACTCTTCATCATTTTTTTCTACAGTGCTGATGAAGGGTTTCGGCCCAAAACATCAACTAATCTCTTTTCCATAGATGCTGCCTGGCCCGCTGAGTTCCTCTAGCATTTTGTTTCTAATGTTTTTTATGCTTGCTTTGATGGACAGAAAATGGAGGCACCTTAACAAATCCCCACAATCTCCAACAGCACTGCCATTTAAGTCTCTGAGGCTGACATGAGAGCATCTATCAGGATAGTGTAAACATGCCTAGCTGAGCGCTGAAAACCTGTGTTAATCAACTGGCTAGAATGTTTCTGGACATCTTCAGCCACCCGCTTCAGCATTCGGAGGTCACCACCTACATCAAACAGGTTTCAATCGTACCAGTTCTCAAGAAGAAAATGGTAAACTGCCCCAATGACTATCATCCAGTAACATTTACATCCACTGTGATGAAGCACTTTGAGAGATTGAAGCATGGCAACTCCTCCCTGAGTAGTGACCTGATCTTCTTCAGTTTGCCTACTGGCACAACAGGTCAACATCATTTCAATGGCTCTTCACTCAGCTGTGGAACACCTAGACAATAAAAATGCATACATCAAGATGACCTTCATTTATTACACTCAGCATTCAACACTATCATCCCCTCAAAACACCAAGAGTAAGCTCCAAGACCAAGTTCTACATGTCTCCATGTGCAGACTCCAATCTGTATGGATTCACAACAACATCTCCACAAGGCTGTGTGCCCGTTACTCTACTTGCTTTATACCTATGACTCTGTGGCTAAGTGGAGCTTCAATGTCATACTTAAATTTGCTGATGACACCATTGTTGTTGGCCAAATCAACAGTGGTGACTATTTGGCATATAGGAGGGAGATTGAAAATCTGGTTGAACAAGAACCTTTCACCCAATATCAGCAAAAACCGTAATAGATATTTACTGTCCAGGGCTGGGGTCCTTTTTGATAAGCTCGACTTTCCAATACAGCAGCTGAATCTTCCAGGGACTAAAGAGTTATTTTTGAGTAAGTTAAACTCCCAACCCATATTCCTTGCTCAGCTCCTTGTTATAGGCGAGAACCAGTCTTCAGTTCTTAATGTAAATTGCAAGCGATAATCAGTCTGAAGGTAAAAGACAGCTTTACAAACAAACAACACTGTCTATAAAGCACATGCTGCTGGCCCACAGCACAGGGCTGGCTCCTCAAGAGATGCAGTGTAAGACAACAGGGTTATGTTAGTTGGGCCTGAATCAAACCAGACAACAACTCTGAGAGTGGGTAATGACAGCTAACCTCACCATGGAGGAGGAACAGGGAAGTAACCTACCCTTTGATGGCTAGTAGGTGGCTCCAGCGCAGCCTCCCATTAGTGTGGGTACCTGTAGCTATTTTAGATTGGGTGGGGTTTTAAGGTTCATTAGAGTTCAGAACGTCACAGAAAGCAAAACCAATGCTATCATAAAACAAGGAGTTGATTAACAACCTGTGGAGAACAAAGCCGGTGGCACATGAGCCAGTCTTCTTTAAGGACCAGAGGTGGAGATAGTCAGTGATTTTATATTCTTTGGCATTAGATTCTTGATTGGGCAGGCATTGAAGGGATATAGGGAAAAGGTGAGAAATTGGGGCTGAGAGGAAAATTGGATCAGCCATGAGGAAATAGCAGAACAGACTCGATGGCCCAAATGACCTAATTCTGCTCCTACATCTTATGATTATCACATCAGAAGATTTGTCCATTCCATAAGTGTAATCACAAACAAGTCAACACAGTGCCTCCACTTTCTTAGAAATTTGCGTAGGTTTAGTAGGTCACCTAAAACTTTGACAAACCTCTACAGCTGCAGAGTGGGAGCATCCTAACTGGTTGCATCACAGCCTGGAATGAAAACCATCAGTGTCCACGAATGAAAAATTCTACAGAATCTGGTGGATACAGCACTTAGGTCACAGGAAAAACCTTCCACATCATTGAGCACACTTACATGGAGTTCTGCCACACAGAAGTATAATCCATCATCAATGACCCCACCAACAATCCCATGCTGTCTTCTCACTACTACTGGGCAGGAGATACAGGAAGCTTAGGTCCAAAACCATCAGGTTCAGGAACAGTTATTTCCCTTCATCTATTCAGCTCCTGAACTGGCATGGATAACTTAGCTCACCACAGCTCTGAACTGATTCCATAACCTTCAGACATATGTTCAAGGCTCTACGAATCATATTCTCAATGTTATTTATTTTTTCCCATAACTTTTCTTCTTTTCAACATTGGCGGCTCATCAGTCTTTGTTTATTACTTTTTCTAATCCTCTTGCAGTGCATTGTGCACAAGGTTATGCACGGAGTTAAACACTTCCTCAAAAACCACACAAGCTGAAAACTTTCTTCAGGGCTTTTAATGAGAAAAATTTGTGAAAATGCAGAAAGTTAAATAAAACATGTATTAGATTAAATACAGAATTGCTGTGCACCAGAATACACTAATGTTGATAATGGAAACATACAACATCTATGGCTATGTCATGGACTAGTGTGAACTCATGGTGCAATGATAGATTAATGACGATGAACAATAAATATAACACTTTCTTCATAGTACATCGACTAAACATTTACCAATATTAAGAAAGCTTAAGACTCGCAGATATTCAACGGCAAATAAAGAGTGGGTGGAGATGAATTCTGTCCTATTGTGTTTGCTCCACATCGAAATCTGAATTAACCCGCTCTGGAAAGGATGTAAAAAACATCTTACAAACAGGAAGTAATATTTGTACAAAACCAACTGCGTATAAAATGAACAGCGCCTCTAGAGGCAGAACACTTTTCATAAGTTCTATTACATTGCTTTATTTTCCTGCAAAAGCCTGCAAGAAAATGAATCTCAAGTTAGTGTCTGGTAACATATATATACTTCTACTGACATTACTGAGGGGTTAGAGCAGGTGGGGAAATACTAATTCCCCTGCTTACACATTCAACAAACCATATTCTGAACTTTTAAACATTCAGAAAAGTACATATATGCAACTATATACAAAACTGAGATTAATATTCCTGTGGACATATTCAATAAATCCAATAACTATAACAGAAACAATGAGACCATGCCCAATAGGACTGACAATAGCCAGTGTGCAAAAAGACAACAAACTGCAATAGAAAACAATAAAAAGCAAAATAATAATCTTAAATAAATAAACAATTCATATTGATAAAATGATTTGATGAGTCCTTGGAGGGGAGTATGTAGATGTGGGAGCAGTTCAGTGATGGGGCAAGAGAAGTTGAGTAAAGTTATCCCTTCTGGTCCAAGGGCTTGATGGTTATGGGGTGATAACTGCTCCTGAATCTGGTGATGTGGGTTCTGAGGCTCCTGTACTTCCTTCCAGATGGCAGCAGCAAAAAGAGTGCATGACCTGGATGATGGGAGTCCTTGATGATGGAATCTGCTCTCCTGCAACAGCACTCTTGTATTGAACCATGTGCTCAATGGTTGGGAGGGCTTTACCCATGATGGACTATTTTTGTAGGCTTGTCCTTTTGAGGGCATTACTGTTTCTATACCTAGCTGTGATACAACTAATCGCTATATTCTCAATTGCACATTTATAGAAGTTTGTTTAAGTTTTAGATGGCATGCCAAATCTTTACAAACTTCTAAGAAAGTAGAGGCTCTACATTATATGTTCTGGACCAAGGACAGATCCTCTGGAATGACAACACTGAGGAATTTAAAGTTACTGACTCGCTCTGATCTGCTGATGAGGTCTGGCTCCTGAATCTCCAGTTTTCTCACTCCTGAAATCAATAATCAGCTTCTTGGTCTTGCTGACATTGAGTGACAACACTCAGTCATACACTGCAGGCTCTAACAAGATTCTACCACCAGATCCATATACCCCCCGCACCTATCAGTGGTGCTCTGCTTTAGTTTTTCCATTTATATGGCTTTACTTGAGTTAAGCCACCACTACAGAAGAGCATTCTAGTTCTTAGTCAGGTCAAATGCTTAAACTGAATGACATAGGGTGATTCTTCAGAATTTCGTGTTTCACATACAGCAGTCCAGAAGGGCAAAACAAGCAAAATATGACTTCAATAACAGTGCACAAAATGGCATAAATGCATCAATCAAAATCAGGATCCTTCATTTCATAAACTTTCTGGCTTTGTTGATTGTTGTTGGTTGATAAACACCCTTCAAAAGGATATTAAATCGGCCCAAGACAGCTATATCAAAACCATATTATGGTTTAAATGTGTAAAGTTTCTGTTTAAAGCAGGGACTTGGCTAATATTATGAACAAATTAGGAATTATGGAGAAATATCATTGTAAAACAGGCCATCTAAATACATTGATTATATACAGGTGTGTTCTGAGCATTTTGTTTCTGTAATTGGCTTATTTCATATACTTTGATTTCTTTCTTCTGGTATTGTTGCATCTGTGATTTTACTCACATGGAAATTCCTAATTTTCAAATCTCTTTCACTTACATCTACAAAATTAAGAGAAAGAAAGCATTGAAAGCACGAGATTGTGATTGACTGAGCCTATTCCTTCTATAAACTGTGCACAACCTACCCTGTCACAGACCAAAAAATCAACCACCTAAACTCTGGGATAAAGGTGCCAAACAAATTACAGAAGTCCCAAAGACTCATAGGACAATATAGAACAAATGAGTGCTAGCTCTTTGAAAGATTGAACTAAGTAATTACATTCTCCTGTTCTTTTCCCAAAGCCCTGTAATTGTGTCCACTTTGTGTTTTTATCCATTTCCCTTCAGAAAATGATACAATCTGCTCCACCAAGTTTTTGGTAATGCATTCAAGGTTACAGCAAATCACTGTGTAAAATAGGTTATCCCTGTCATGCCTTTTGCTCTGCAAAATTCAACAATTCAAGAATACTTGCTCTAGTGAATTTCCAACTCTCCCAACTAAAGCCTACAGCCCTTCACAAACAAAACTGTGCTAACTTCATCAGTATCTGTCAATTATTGGCATTACTATCTAGTAATGTTTATTTTGTTCCAGGAAAGCACCGACTATTTCAGATTCACTCCACCATGTTGTTATTTCTGGTGTCCCTCAGAGGCATTTCTCAGTCTCGTCCTTTTACTCAATGACTTATAAGCGCTGTAAGTGGTGTCAGCCCTATCATCTATCTTGTTTTTCTCCGCTTGCTTGACATACGGAACTCAATAAACAGACATTGCAACAAACTGAAGTTTAGGAAGGCCAATTGCATAGTCTTTGATCTCCATCATATATGGTTTACAATGTAATGCCAACTCCCTCTCTTTCAACTCAATCCCTCTTCTTGTAATTGTTTAAAATGGAGCCAAACCCATTACATATTTCACTCCAAGGTAAGGGTCCCAGAACTTTCACTAAGATCACTCCATGATATTGCTCAATGCCATCTTTGCTTTAGCTCATTTTGTTGAAACCCATATCCAGCACTTTATCCTAAGATTGCTCCAGACTCCTTCTCATAGACACACTCATTCTGCATGTTCTCAATTCTACACCTCGCATTCCTCGCCCCCATAGAGTCTTTCGAAATCCTGCTGACTTGGCCTAATGCACAGAAAGTAATTGACATTGGCAAGACAAAACCATAATCACTAATTGCATCTCTTCCTCCTCTCCTCAGTCTGATCCGGTAGGACCTTAACTTTCGCAATCTCTTTAATGTACTTGACTGATCCTGTTTCCAATCACTCCATACACTTGCATTATCTGTATAACATGGTCCAATCACAATCTGTCTCATCTTATCTGAGAAATTCTTTAGTTCGTTATCATCATGACTCTTCCAAGGCTCATCTGTCTGGTCTCCCATTTCCCACACACTGAAGCATAGTAGGCCATGAGCCAACTGCAGATAAATGGGGTTGGTATTTTAGGCATGGATAGACCGGGCCAAATGACCGGTTCCTGTGTTGTATGACTCTGTAGCTTTGCAAAGTTGTGTATTTAAAATTTCTGTAATATTTGAGTAATATTGTAAATATATTGTTTGATTAAGCATTCTTTGTTGTTTGCATAATGCATTGCAGGTTATTTGTAAAAGTGAAGTACAAAAGTGCATACATCATTATTCTGTACAAACCTCGCTTAAGGTAAAAACAAAATTAAGGCCTGTTCCCCTTGGCTCCCGCCTTTTTCTTTTCAAATCGCTTTATGTTGTAGAGTTACAAAACATAACATTGGCTATGATGAATTTTTAAACGAAACTAAGATGGTTACCTACCTGTTGAAGCACAGTGAGACATTCACATTAAAAAGATGCAGTGAGAAAGTCAAGAAAAAAAAAACAGCACAGCACATGCTTCTTTGGGAATGGACAGAGTCTGTCAAGTTAAAGAAAAAGGTAGAGAATGGAAGAATTCATGGGTTCATGAACAGTGATTCCCAGATGATGATAATTTTAAAAAATGGTTGACAACATTGGAAAGATTGATATGTTTGATGACACAATGGATACTGAACTAACTTAACAATATTTCGAAGTAAATGAATTAGTCAGTGAGATGAGTGCCAGTTTTGCTAAGTGCATTGGACTTAAAAGCACACAGTTTGCTAAGAAATTTAACTGTGCCAACCAAACCAGCTGAAATGAACTTGCCGATATCATGGAAGTAATGCAGGAACATTTAAAACCGAAACCATGGTTGATTGCAGAACACTTCAGGTTTCACAATCAGAATCAAGAGGAAGGGGAGTCCATTTCAGAGTGCGCAGCTGAATTAAAGAGATTGTCTGAGCACTGTCAGTTCAGTGATAGGCTAAACGATGCACTACGAGATTGTTTAGTTTGTGGAATCTTACAAAAAGCATTCAAAAGCAGCTTCTAGTTGAAACACGATTTACACTTAAGAGAGCAGTTGAAATAATTGTATCAGTGGAAACAGCAGACAAAAACACAATTGATTTGCAGTCAGGATGAAAGTAAACATGATCAAAATTGTAACGTCTAAATAGAAACTGGCCTAGCTGAAGAAATTGTTGCCGTTGAAGCAGGGTCTCACAGATACCACACCAATGCAAATATAAAGACAAAACTTGCAGAAAATGCAACATAGTAGAACACATACAAAGAACATGGCCTGCAGACAAAAATGAGTGAACTGCATAGGGAAGAGATAAAGATAAAATGTCAAGTTGCAATTTCAAAACAAACGCAAATCTGCATGCTGTTGATGAAAATTTTGATAATGATGAGAGTGGCTTGGGACTGCTTAGCCTTGAGATTTATAAAGTGAAAACTAACACTAGACAAGCCATACAGCTTGCAGCAGAAGTGAATGGCAAATTAGTTAAAATAGAATTGAATGCTGGCTCAGCTGTTTCAGTCATTCCATGAAATGAATTTGAACAGCATTTCAAAAATACTAAACTGAAGCCTGCAGGCATCTAATTAAGAACTTATACTGGAGAAAAGATAACTCGTGGAAATGACATTCGTAACAATGTAATACAACAGCCACAAGCCATTTTGGGCTTGTATGTGATAGAAATAGGAGGACCAGCATTGCAAGGATGTGATTGGCTGAGATAACTACAACTTGATTGGATATCCATCCACCATTTGCATATCACATCACTTGTAATAGAATGAACTGAAAGCAAATTAAGAAGGGCCCTGGATGTCATAATTATCCCCATGCTGTACACCATGAAAAATTGCCCAACAAAAGACAAACAGGTATTGGTATCAACCCCTGTTCCTCTGGTTGGAAAACATATTGGACCAAGGAAGCACTATGCTGCTCAGAGGGATCATGAAAGTGAGGGAAGCAGTGGTTGACCATAACAGTTTTTGTGGGTGAAATATTCAAGAAAGCTTCTGATATGTTAATCAGGTAGTTACTTGTGAAATATGACTTGTTTTAAATGCTTCAGGAAATCTGCAAGCATTCAACTTTTGTGTGTAAAAAGAACCAGAATCTACTCTGTGTGCATGAACTTCAAGTGGCTGACAAAAAGATGTAAAGCTCAAAGCTCGGCTGGATGAATGAAAGGCCAAAAAGAAAGGAGTCAATGGAGGTACAGTCAGAGGATTTGTCAGATGTTGTGGATGTGAAAATCGAGAAGAGAGATCGGATTGTAAAGGAGGCAACAGAAGGGTTAATAAGAGAATACTCCAGTGAACTAATCGCACCTACCCAAGATCAAGATGCACATCCTAAAAAGAAGAGAAAGGAAAAGAGAGGAGGATGACATAAGGGCTGTGGAAATGGAAGAGGATATACAAGACCTAATTTCTCAAGAAATTAGAAAATACAGAGATACTATGTAGCCATGGAGGAACAGCCATGGAGGAGCACAAGAACATGAGATCTTGTCAACCAGAGTGATCCCCCATGTTGTCAGGAAAGGTGTCATTCCACAATAATATGCATGTATATATAAGTACATACATGTAAATGGAGATGCAATCCATATCAAGTTGGAGTTTATAGCTAAGCTGGGAGGAATATTATGTATTTAATGTTTCAGTAACATTTGAGTATTATTGTAAATCTGTTTGATTAAGTTTTTTTATTGTTTAGGTAAGGCATTGTGGGTTATATATAAAAATACACAAATGGCATATGTCTTTACGCCACCAAGTCATACACGTGCACCTCGCTTAAAGTAAAAACAAAATTAAGACCCATTGTCCTGGATTTCCATTATTATCCTTTCAATTAGCTTGACATTTTACAGTTACAAAACTGAACACACAACTTTAGCTCACTCATCTTCTGCTGCCTCTATCCTGGCTCACACAAATTTCCTCTACAATCATTTTTTTCCTTGCTGATCTACATCAGATCCCAATTCTTCAGGCTTTCAAATTTTAAATTGTCATTTTCAAATTTTGACCATTAATTCCTCAACCTCTGCTTTCTCCATAGCCTGCTTCAGCTAAATGGATTGTACACTCCGAAATCCCTTCCCTGAATCAGTAAATTTCACCACCAACTCTTCAACTAGAGCTATGGTGAACTTTCTGCTTTAACCCCATCACTTTATTATCAAGTTGCACATTTGTGAAGTTTTCCAAATTCAGAATTGAATGAAACCTGTAAAAGACGGAAACATTTATTTTTCATATGCATCTCTGTTGGATATCTCATAATCAATATCCAATGATTTGCTGTTCTCCGATGTCTCTGAAGTGGATGAAAACATTTTTAGACTTGTATTTTTAAAAATTAGTTCCGTTTGCAGGATATCAGTGTCACTGACTAGGCCAACATTTGTCTACCATTGAATTGAATAGTTGGATGGGCTATTTCAGAAGGTAAGTAAGAGTCAACCATGTTAGAGGTGATGTCTTCCAAAGGTGTATAGGCTCCTGGCAATCATTGAACATGAAACAGAGAACAGTATAGCACAGGACAGACCCTTCAGCCCAGAATATTGTGCAGAGCTAGAAGCAATCCTCATAAGCAATCCTGAAGTTATAAGGATAATCACTGTTTTCAGAAAAGGCTAACAAAAAGTGGAAAAGTGAAAGGAAATAGCAAATCAAAATGATAGTTATGCTACTTGACAGGAAGTCTGTAACTATTGACTTATATTCTGATGAAATCAAACAATATTAAATTTCTGAATGTATTTTTTCTCGTGAATATTAGAAACTCAATATTTGTTATAGAAAGGTGTGGTACAAATATGAAAGACTGAGTTGTTCCTTTCTCTTGCACTTTTAATTTTGTTATTACTTTTCCTTTCAATTCATTTTTTCATATTACAGTTTTAATAGATTCTACAATACAAATCAATTAAAACTGGTGAGAAAACATTTCCTTTGATGGGTAACTGGATAAATTGTGTTGTTAAATTATACAGTACATTAACAATCTCAGTGAAGTTCCTTTATCTGAGTTCTCCTAAATTGATTTTGATCAGAATCAAAGTATCAGGTTTTCTGCAGCTGGCCTCATGGCCCTATGGGAAAATAATGCAAGGTTCTTTCTCCTAATTATTATCCAGTCATGTTGCTGGAAATTAAGGTCATTCATACAAGAGCATAAGACCATAAGACACAGGAACAAAATTAGGCCATTGGATCATCATGGCTGATCCAACTCCCTGTCAACCCCAATCACTGGCCTCCCTGCATCCTTTCACACCCTGACTAATCAAGAATCTATCAACTTCCAACTTAAAAACACCCAATGACCTGATCTTCTAGAATGTAGGGATGTACTTTGTAGAGTAAAAGAGGGGATAACAGTACATAATGCTGTATTTGGATTTGAGAAGGCATTGAATATAAACCCTGCTTGAGGATCTTGAACAAGGTTAGACCACATGGAGTTGAGAGTGATCCCTTTGTGTGGATTGAGAGTTGATAATAATGAGAAAATAAAAAGCAGGAATAAGCAGGTTCTTCTCCAGTTGTAAACACAAAGTATACTGCAGATGCTGTGGTCAAATCAAGACATACAAGCAAGCTGGATGAACTCAGCAGGTCGGGCAGCATCCGTTGAAATGAGCAGTCAATGTTTCAGGCCGAGACCCTTCGTCCTGCTGAGTTCATCCAGCTTGTTTGTACGTCTTCTCCAGTTGAATAGCATTGACTAGTAGAATGCTGCAGGGATCAGCACTTAGGGCTCAACTCTTCAAAGCCTCTGTCAAAAGTTTGAATGAGGAGACTAAATACAACATTACTAAGTTTCCTCAAGTCAGGAAACTAAGTATGTGAGAAGTGATAAGAATGCAAAATACGTGAACAATATGGAGGACAATATGGGGCTATCTACTTCAGTAGAAAAGACAGAAACACTGTTTATTTTTGGAAGGTGAGAGTTTAAGAAATGCTGTCGTTCAAAGACCCCTGAGTCTCCTTTTATATGTCACTGAAGGCATACATGCTGTATCATATTAAACTTTGTAAAACAATGAATGAACGTCTGAACAGTTTCAAATGACAATTTAACTCTTTCTGCACCCTTAGCATGTGGGGCCTATATGTCTACTAGTGAGCAATAGTTGCAGAATGTCTGTACGAGGTAAACACTGTAGGTCCATTAATCACAAGCATGAGAAAATCTGCAGATGCTGGAAATCCAAAGCAACGCTCACACAAAATGTTGGAAGAGCACTGCAGGCCAGGCAGCATCTATGGAAACGTGGGAGTATACCATCGATGTTTTGGGCTGAGATGATTCATCAGGACTGGAGAGGAAAAAGAGAAATTAGAATAAGAAGTTGGAGGAAGGGTGGAAGAAAGAAGTGCAATGTGGCAGGTGATAGGTGAGACTGGGAGGGGAGGTGAGAAGTGAAGAGCTGAGAAATTGAATAGTGAAAGAGATAATGGGCTGGAGAAGGGATAATCTGATGGGAGAGTATAACAGACCATAAAAGATAGGGAAGGCGGGGAGCACCAGAGCGAGGTAATGGGCAGGTAGGATGAGAAGATGAGAGAAGGAACCAGGAATGGTGAAGGAAAGGGGGGCAATTACTAGAAATTCAAGAAATCGATGTTCATGCCATCAAGTTGGAGGCTACCCAGATGGAATATCCTCCAACCTGAGTGTGGGCTCATCCTAGCAGTAGAAGAAACCATGGACTAACATGTCAGAATGGGAATGGGAAGTAGAATTGAAATAAGTGGCTAGCAGGAGATCCCACTTTTTGAAGTGGATGGAGTGAAGGTGCTTGATGAAGCAATCTCCCAATCTACATCAGCTTCACTGATATGCAGGAGCCAACACTGGGAGCACTAGATACAGTAGATACCCCCAACAGACTCACAGGTGAGGTATTACATCTCCTGCAAGCACTGTTTGGAGCCCTAAATGGTAGTAAGAGAGAAAGGGTAGCAGCAGGTGTGGCACTAGTTCTGCTTGGAAGAGTAAGTGCCAGGAAAAAGATCACAGGGGAGGGATGAGTGGACAAGAGAGTCGCATAAGGGAGCAATCCTTGCGAAAGCAGAAAGTGGGGGGAGGGAAAGTGAGATTACATTGGAGATGTCGGAAGTTATGGAGAACTATGTGCTGGATGCAGAGGCTAGTAGGGTGAAGTGAGGACAAGAGGAGCCCTATCCTTGTTGTGGTGGCAGGAGGATGGGTTTTGGGCAGACGTGTGTGAAATGAAAGAGAGACAGGTGAGGGAAGCATTGATGGTGGAGGAAGGGATGGCCCTTTATTTGAAGGAGGAGGGCATCTCAGTTGTTCTTGAATGAAAAGCCTCATCCTGAGAGCAGATGCGGCAGGCGATGGAGGAACTGAGAGAAGGGGATGGCATTTTTTCTGTCTCAGCAATATTTTTATTTTTTTTTAATCAAGAAAGCATAGTACAAAGGAGGTTTGTGCAGTACATAACAAATGTAACAAAAGTACAATTCACATCTATGAAAGAGATGCACCCATTATACAATCATGCTTTAGTTGCCTCCTTGCCCCGACCTACCCTTCCCAATCCCCATCTCCAAGCCATCATTGCATTAGCAAGAAGGGTTAAACAGAACCTTTATCCCCACAGAGCTGCATTGGCACAGAGAAGGTGTATTTTCATAACACATAAACTGTTGTATGTTTACACGTCTGAGTTCGTAGAGTTTTACCGGAGAACGCCGGAAGTCAGGGAGTTATGTGCAGAGGAAAGGAAGAAGGGATGAACCTTTAGTTTGGCTGGTAATTCTGAAAATATTCAAGAAAGGGTCCCCACACCATTTGGAACTTCATGTCTGAATTGAGAGTTGAATAATGGATCTTCTCAAGGTATAGACTGGATATGATGTCCCTACCAAGACTGCGCAACTGGCCAAAAGAGAGGCAAAAGACAGTATGCGACGTTTGGTTGGACCTAGGTGCATGTCCCCCTCTCCGGAGGTGCCAAAAAGAGCAATCAAAGGGTTAGGTTCCAAATTGTAATTAAGTATTTGGGATAGAGTTTGGAAGACATCTTTCCACTATTTTTCCAAGCTAGGACATGTCCAGTACATGTGAATAAGGGAAGCCTCGCCCTCTTTTGCATTTGTCGCAGCAGGGATTAACATCTGAGTAAATGCGAGATAATTTAGTTTTAGACATAAGAGACCTGTGTACAACCTTGAACTGTAACAGGCAGCGGCGGGCACATAAAGAGATTGAGTTAACTAACTTGAGAACTGAATCACATACATCGTCTGGCAGTGTAAAATTTAAATCTTGCTCCCAAGCAGTTTTAATTTTGTCAAGCAGGGCTCGCCTCAGAACCGCTAACTTGTCACAAAAAAGTAGATATTAGACCTTTGCGCGATGTATTCAGCGGAGAAACATATCAATGACGTTTGTGTCAGGTGCCTCGGAAGTTTGATAACAAAGGGCTGAAAAATGTCTAATTTGTAAATATCTGAAGAAATGAGTGTTGGATAAATTAAACTTTGCAGACAATTGTTCAAATGATGCAAAGCAGTTGTCTATAAAAAGATTTTTAAAGTGCCTGATGCCCTTTATATAGCAGTCTTGAAATGTTAGATTGTAGCGGTGTGCTACAAGCAGCGCTAAAATTACGACACGGAGTCGGTAACTGCAGTCGAAGGAAAAACTTTATTCGAAAACTTCAGCCTCACTTTTAAGCCTCTGTCAACCGGCCCCCCATGGCGAAGAGGCTCCAAAGCTCTGTGCTCGCAAACCCCCGTAGGCTATCTAATTGTGAGTCGGTTCGCATATGCTAGGAAATGAGCCGCCACAAGATCATGTATAGAAGGCTGGAAGAGGTAATTATGTAAAATAGGACTTGAAAGAAAGAAGCCATAGAGACCACTAAACTGAACCCATATTCTCAGGGTGTGCCTGATAACAGGATTAGCAATTGGTTTAGGCGTAAGAAAAGGGAGTGCAGATCCAAGAAGTGCGGAAATAGAGAAATTAGAGTTCAGGTCCATTGCCACCCATATTAGGTAGTCAGATTGGTTGTGGCAATGAGATTAAAAGATGAGATAGCGTATGTTAGCTGCCCAGTAATATAAGCATAAATTTGGCAGAGGCAATCTCCCAACGCTTTTAGATTTTAGAAGATGGACTTGATTCAGTCAGGGATGCTCAATGCTCCATAAGTAGGACAATATGACTGAGTCTAGTGAGTCAAAGACGACTTTATGAATGAAAATTGGTATGGACTGAAAAAGGTATAAGAATTTAGGAAGGATGTTCATTTTGACAACGATAATTCAGCCCATCAGGGAAATGGACAGGGGTGACCACTGTGCTGGGCTGTTTTGTATGATTTAACAAATTAGTGAAATTTTCTCCAAAAAGATGCTAATAATTCCTTGTTACTGTAATGCCAAGGTAAGTAAATTGGTTATTCACTACCTTAAAAAGGAGGTTATGGAACTCTGACGCCTGTGCTTCTCTGTTTATTGGGAAAAGTTTGCTCTTGTGTAAATTAAGTTTACGTCCTGAAAACAGGCTAAATTTGTTAAGGAGTAAGAACATGGGGGGTAAGGAGGTGATTGGGTTTGACATAAAGTAAAAGATCGTCAGCACAAAGGGAGACTCTGTGTTCAACTCCCTGCCCCCCAAATTCCCATCAGATTTGCACAACTACTGAACGCAATCGCCAGTTGCTGTATGGCCAGAACAAAAAGTAACAGGCTTAAGAAGCACCCTTGGCGGGTTCCACATTTGAGGTTGAAAGGCTGGGATTGCTGACAGTTGGTCAAAACACAGGCAGTGGGACACAAATATAACAATTAAATCCACAAGATGAAACTTGGTCCAAAATCAATTTTTTCTAAAACAGCAAAGAGGTAATTCCATTCCACAAGGTTGAAAGCTTTCTCTGCATCTAAGGAGATAACACATTCAGGAATCCCAACTGTAAGTGAGTATAAGATATTTAAAAGATGGTGTATGTTAAACACGCCAGTTTGACAAAACTGGTTTGGTCTTCAGAAATAATAGAGTGTAGGATGTTCTCCAGTCTACAGGCCAGAACTTTAGCTAAGATTTTGACATCGACATTTAACAGAGAGATTAGCCTGTATAAGGAGAACCCTGTTGGATCCTTGCCTCTCTTCGCTAGAAGAATGACGCATGCCTCATTAAATGATGCTGGCGGTTTACCTTGTAAAACCAAGGTTAGTTGAGGTGAGAGCAGTGACGAAAATGATTTAAAGAATTCTACAGGGAACCCATCGGGTCCTGGAGATTTGCAAGTCTGCAGTGACAAGATGGCTGAGGATATTTCCTCTAATGATATTGGCTCATTCAGTCTCATTTTGAGATCAGGATAGACTGTAGAGACATTTAACCAGGCTTGAGGTTTCAGATGACATATTGGTATTAAGGGAAAAAATTATCCAGTCCTCCATAGATTTTACAAAGTCATTGTCTGACAGTAAGGTCAAATTAGAATGCCAATGCTTACTTATTTGAGGAAAGCCAGGAAGAATTATAAACAGGACAACTGGAGCATGGTCTGATATCACTATGATCTGATAAACACAAGAATGGACCAATGGAATCAGCTGATTATCAATTAGAAAGTAGTCAACTCTAGAAAAAGTGTGATGGACGTGTGAGAAGAAAGAATATTCTCTCTTATTTGGTTGAAGAAAGCGCCGTACATCAGAGATACTATGGGTGGACAGGAGGACTGAATTAATGAGTCAGATTTGCTTAGTACTCTGGGTATAGGAGACGATTGATCCAGCACTGGATCTAACCAATGGTTGAAGTCTCCGCCTATTATGAGAGGCATTCAAAGAAGTCCACATCATCTGAGTTAGGAGTATATATGTTAGCCAACCCTACCAGTGTGTTAGATAATTTCCGCAAGACAATTACAAAATGGCCTAGTGTAACTGATAGGGAACTCAAAGGGAACTTTTTGATTCATGAGAATTGAGACCCCCTCCCCTGACTTTAGCTTGAAAAGTGGAGTGAAAGTGCTGCCCCACCCATCGTGACATAAAACGGGGATTATCAGAACTGTGTATGTGTGTTTCTTGTAGAAATACAATTACTGTGTTAAACTTTGAAACGTGAGAACTCCTTCTTTCTTTTAACAGGATGATTCAGCCCCTTGACATTCCAGCTCACAAAATTTAACGGACTAACCATCCTCCTTTAAAAAAGATTCAGGTTGATAGGTTTTCAGGTATCAGCTCTAAGGCAAAAGAGTAATACAAAGAGAAACAAGGCAGAAGTAAATCCTATATAACAAGAACTTCTAAGGGTTCTTAAAACAAAACCGGCATTGGACAGCTGCCAGGGCACCTAGCAGCAAGCTCTTAAAAACAATAATCATCTAACAATACAACTTCCTGTCACGCGTAGCGTCTTCAACTCCGTTATTTTTATTTAAAGGAAGCAGTAAGCATTCAACACTCCTAAACTGACAATGTGCTTAGTGAGAGATAAAACAATTCCCCCAAGGTTTATTAGACATGGCTCTAAAAATTGAACCATAAAACAGAAATATAAACTGATATTTGAAAAATAAACAGACTTTACCCAGTGCCCTTCCCACGAAAGGTTGCAGAGTTCACTGAATTGGAGTTAAAAGGAAATACTCTCGAGAGACAGCAGACTGAATGAGCATTATTCCACCTATCATGGTAGTCGGTACCTAACACAACCAAGTCAGACCAGACCTCACTATCCGAGCACTGCAAACATTACCTGGTAGAGGGTATGGGAAAGAATATTTCATAAAGAATCCAGTGTAGTGGGGAGGCTATCAATGTATTTCCCTGCTTCATCTACTGAGCGTAATGACTTCTTGTTGCCGCTGGGAAGTGTAATGCAGAACCGTGCAGGGTACAGAAGGGAAGGCCTGAATCCTCGGTTGTATAGCTCCATCATTACTTCTCTGCACTCGGCTCGCAGGCTCAAAACTTCGGGAGAGTAGTCCTACACAACCCGAATCTGTCGGCCACAGTATTCTAACTTCCCTCTCTGCCGGGCCTCCCTAATCAAGAGATCTTTAATCCGGTAGCGGTGAAGTCAAAGAATAACCTGGCTGGTTTAGCTGCTAGTGATCGGTGGGCTCTATCAGTCTCCGATGGGTTGGGAGCATCTCCTTCCCAAAGATCTCACAAAGCAGACTGGAAAAATTCAGTAGGACTCCTGCCTTCAGTAGATTCAGGCAGCCCAGGATGCGTAGGTTCTGCCGTCTGCTCCGGCCCTCCTAGTCAGTAACTTTAGAAACATTGAAACATAGAAAATAGGTGCAGGAGTAGGCCATTCAGCCCTTCGAGCCTGCACTGCCATTCAGTATGATCATGGCTGATCGTCCAACTCAGAACCCTGTACCTGCTTTCTCTCCATACCCCCTGATCCCTTTAGTCACAAGGGCCATATCTAACTTCCTCTTAAATATAGCCAATGAACCAGGCTCAACTGTTTCCTGTGGCAGAGAATTCCACAGATTCACCACTCTCTACGTGAAGAAGTTTTTCCTCATCTCGGTCCTAAAAGGCTTCCTCTTTATCCTTAAACTGTGACCCCTCGTTCTGGACTTCCCCAACATCAAAAACAATCTTCCTGCATCTAGCCTGTCCAGTCCCTTTAGAATTTTATACGTTTCAATTAGATCCCCCCTCAATCTTCTAAATTCCAGTGAGTCGATCCAGTCTTTCTTCATATGAAAGTCCTGCCATCCCAAGATTCGATCTGGTGAATCTTAGCCATTAGCTTGGGATTGTTTTCATGTAAGCTGGAGCAGGTGCCTTCCAGCTCACTGACACACTGGCTCGGGGCGTCCATAGCGAGCTCGAGAGAGAGGGTAAGTGATGGCCATGGTCCTCCACTTTGCATTGGATTTGATCAAGTTTCATTTCCAGCAGGCTGAAAGAAGATTTAAATTATGCTGCTAACGCCACGCAGTGTTGGTCTGGCAGCGTGGAGAATCGCCAAATCGTCTTTTTCCCCGGATTTAGTACGTACTCTTTGAGGTCATTGTGGAGTGAGTGAAGTCACAGGCAGGAGGAAGGGCAAAAATCTCCAACAGTTTGGTATGAGAAAAGAGGGAAGAAGGAGTGTGAAAATAGAAAGTAGACATTCTCTGCGACTACTCCATTTGGCTGCCAACTGGAAGTCTGGGGATGGCATTTTTACAAGTAGCAGGATGGGAAGAGGTATAGTCCAGATAGCTGTGAGAGTCAATGGGTTTATGAAAGATATCAGTAGATAGACTGCCTCCAGAGATGGAGACAGAGAGATTGAGAAAGGGGAGAGAGATGTCATAAATGAACCAAATAAATTTGAGGGCAGGGTGGAAATTGGAGAAAAGTCGATGAAATTGATGAGCTCAGCATGGATGCAGGAAGCAGCACCAATGTAGTTGTCAATGTAGTGTAGGAAAAGTTGGGAACAATGCCAGTGAAGGCTTGGAACATGGACTGTTCAATGTAGACAAGAAAAGGCAAGCATAACTGGGGTGAGTGCCCACGGCTACACCTTAGGTTTGAAGGAAGTGGGAGGAGCCAAAAGAGAAGTTTGTTAATACCTGTTAATGACTACATACCTGTTGGTCACTTTGTGAGCTCGGTTGATGGATTTTGTCTTAGTGTCTGTTCTGCACTCAGGCATTAATATGTAACATTAATGTTCTTTTGTAAGCCCAGGGAATGTGGATTAATGGGTGAAGTGACCATTAAAGTATCTAATTGATTTATAAGGCTATGCTGAACTTTGTGTTAATGAACATGTGTTGTTTGAATGAAAGAAATCAGGCTGAGCATTGAACAGTATTTGTCTGTTTCGGGGTCTTTCTGCTTTGTGAAGATTGTAAATATTTTAAGCTCCCTTTCCTGGGTCATTAGACTACCCAGACTGGAATTGCAATTGGTGCCTGGGACCTAGGGGTGGTTTCACAAGTGAGTCAGAGTTCAGAGTTCCCCTGAGAAAAGCAACTAACAAGTGATGACTAAGAATCATGAGCCCTGAAATCTTTGTGGAAATCTTTTTGACTTGCATAGTATTTTGTGTGATTTATGTGCTTTCTATTTTATGACAATAAATTAGGCTTAATTGTTGTGCTTGTGCTCTTATTACCACATTTCCTGGACACTCAAATCTGATCAACACAGCTCATTACACACAGAAGTGCAACATTCAGTGCAGAAGGCAAATGGTATATTGGTATAAATTTAAGATAATTTGAGTACCAAAATAAAGGTGTCTTCTAAAAATTACATAGAGCCATAGTGAGACTACTAATAGAGTTTGGGTCCATTTTGAGTTTCCCTATTTAAAATAAGATGTATTTGCTAAAAAGGAAACTTATCAAAGATTCACCAGTCTAGTTCTTGTCACATAAGAATACATTGAATAAACTAGGCTTCTATTCTTTTGAATTAGGAAGAATAAGAGATGATGTCATTAAAATGTACAAAATCCTAAGATGACTCAACAAGAATACCAAACTGGATGTTTCCCCAGCTGAGAAGCCTTGTCTCAGATTATCAAGAACAGGGAGGAATGGAAACGTCTTGTCTCAGAGAGTGGTAAATCTTTGGAGTTCTTTAAATCAGAGCAGTGAAGAGACTCAATCATTAATTACCTTCAAAATAGTAAATAATAGATACTTAGATATAAAAGGAATCGGGGAAAAGGAGAAGGTTCTGGAAGACACTTCATACTAAAAGTTGACCCAAGATCTTATGGACCTTTGGATCTATTCTGCCGTTCCATAGGACTTACTCCTTTACTCTCTTCCTATATTCTTATGTAGCCTCTATACCTGCCTCAATAAAGATTATCCATACAATATTTTGTATTGACTTTAGCAACTCTTGGTCTATTACAAAAATTAAGAATATAGCCTATTTTAGTACTGCACAATGTGGAGATGAGGTATCACATTAGAAGAATTTATGAAGAGCTTGAAATCAATAAATCATCAGGCCTCATAGAGATTAGAGATATAGAACCAAATGATGGAGAGGGGCAGTAATATAAAAACTATAAATGCAGATTCAGATAATGGATAGACAGATAAGGAAGAGAATGAACTATACGTATAATATTGTAGCTACAAGAGCAAGACAGATACTGTGGATTTTACAGCAAGTGATTAACATCCTCGTATCCTAAAGTCTTCCCAACATCTAGCCAGTCATGACAGAAGCAAGATGGAATTCTGTTTGCTTGCCGAGATGAGTGCAGACTTGATAACTCTCAGCAATCTTGGTGCCTGTCATATTTCATAGTTCTTTGTAATATTATATTGAGTCCATCAAGATTTTACTGGCTGTCAGTGCAATCCCATCAATTCCATTCCGCCACTTAATTCCTGTAACAGATTCTTTACCACTTGCTCATTAACACTGCCCTGGTTACCCCACCTACACAAGGGGCAATTTATGATGGCCAATTAAAATAATACCCAGCACATCTTTGGATGTGAGAGGAAGCCAGATCACCATGGAAACCCCACATGGTCACAGGGGGAATGCACGAACTCCACAGAGACAGCACCAGAGTTCAGGTTTGAACTTGGGTCACTATTCTAGTGAGGGAGGTACCCTATCTGCAGCATCACTGTGCTGCCTTATGATTTAGCAGCCTTGACTGGCACCCCATCCATCACTTTCAACTCTTGTTCGATCCACCTTAGTATCTGTAGTGCATTTAGTCCCCAAGGCTACACCAACAACACTTCCAAAACCCTGCAGCCTTCTCCAGAGAAAGGAATAATGGCTTCAGATACACAGCAGCAGCAATACATGCAGGCTTTCCTCCAAGTTCACACATCTTCCTGACATAGAAGTATATCTGTTCCTTTGTTTTGGAACTACACATTATTAGCATCCATCATCATACGGACTGCAGCTGTTCGTGAAAACAGATCACCGTCATTTTCTTAAAGGCAATTGCTTTAAATGCTGGCCTCAACAATGGTGCCCACATCCCGAAAAAAAACTGAATTTAAAACAAGATCGAAAGGAGAAAGTGATGTGAAAATTAAAGTGACACTGAGAAGTGAAACAGGTCAGACAACCAATGCAGAACAAATTCTAAGGACAAAAGTGAAGGTAGAAAAAAATACTACAATGGAAAAAAAATCAATAGAAGTTGATAAAGTGATAAAAAAGTAGAATAAATGAAGTCCACATACTTAAGATTTGCTGCAGACAATCACAAGTTTTGTTTTTTGTCCACATTCATCTTCCTTAAAATATTCAGCAAGAGCTTTAGAGAATTCAGGTGAGAAGAGATTGACACATAACAAAATGGAAGGAAAATCCAAATGATCTTAGCTAGTAATGCATGATGCATATTCACTGCATGTGAAAGCAGACCGAGCCTCACACAAAATTATTTCATTTATTGAATAAAGAGAACCTAACTTAAACTCCAGACCAAGAATCTAAGGGAATTAAAATTATCAAAATCTGTAGAAAGGGTCAGCTTGCTCTTACTGCAGGCATAAAGCAAAATTGGCTTGCTTGCTTTATGTACAATTTTCATTCCTGTCACTCATTTAAAACACATTTTGACCCCTTTCATTGACATCCGCCTGAACACAAGTTAAAAGAACATTCTTCTGGAAATCATTAACCTGTACTACTGTTTAAAGTTATCCACTTCTTTCATGCCAGTAACTTTGTTTCTACCTGGCAGACCAAGAAAGTGGTGTGTGAAGAATAATTACAAGTCAATACAAAGTATACTAAAATGTAAAGCAAAATGAAACAGAGCTGGTGGAGTTATTAATCATTAACACCAGGAAAAAAAGCTAAAATGCAAAAGACCACACAACGATTATGTACTAACTTAAAGAAATTCTAGAAGATATTAAATGCAGTGAGACCAGTCAAGGGTTATCCAATATGGCAACAATCATAGATTTTTTCCCATTTAAAATTGTAACAAGCTGCATACTTGCAGAAGATTTGACTTCAAAGAATTGGAAACTTTTATAAAATTCCAGAAATCTAGAGGGTGCACTTTTACTATACTGTCATCACTAACAACAATCAAGTGGGAAGGTGAGAGTTCCAATATTCATTTAGCAGAGTTCTCAAGACACTCAATCAGATTACACAAATAGTTTTGATTTCAGGACATTCTAAAAGATGTTTCAAGTCTGTGTGATAACCTAGACTTAACAGAATGGTATTTACACCCTCTCTATTCTTCAGAATCGTATAACTACAAATTTCTGCACAAAGCATGAAATTATTGAAGGCCGTGGCCAATTCACGACTTATCTCTGAGTGAGGTCAGGATGACAGCTGACTTCCTACTGCAAACAAGAAGCTATGACCTTACTCCAGACTTTCAATTTACAGGAGGATGCTACATTTCATGGCTAAGGTTGATAAGTTTAGTAACAAAGCTGGAAAAAGACATCACAAGTCCTTGTCAGTGAAACCTGGGGCCATGTTACCAAATTCTGTCTGAAAAGCAAAGCACCCATAAAATAAGTAATTTTCATGACTGAAAAGTTTTGTAACAGATTTTTGTGTACAAGGTGTCTTGCTTACAACGTGTATTCTCCTTAATATCTTCTCCTTAAAGATCTTCTCATCTCATTTGTGCGTGCAGGTTAAGTTCAAATATATAGCACCTTTCTTTCCACCTTTCAGCTCCATTTTTGATTTAACTTCACCATAACAGCTGCATCTGGTATCAGCTGCTTCAAAAATATTTGACCCCCAACAATGAGGCCACTTGGGTTTGCTCTCTTTCTTCAGATCTTGTTAAGCCCCAATATCTTTTGATTAATTGGTGATTGCTTACAAATGTGGAAGAAACAGTTGTCTGCTCCTCAGCACCAATGCAATCCTTCCCTCCCCCAAAACTTGTTTATGTAAAGATAAAGTATGGTGCTTAAGCAGGCTCTTAAAAGGGGCCCACTTTGTGCAAGCTGCACATATTTTTGGTGACAGCTTGCTGTGATTATTGTGCTGTGGTTTTCCAGTAACACAAGGTATCACTCCCACTTCCTTAATCCATTCTCTTGCCCATTGAACTTCTTATTAATTCCATTTCAGGAACAAATAAGACAATTGGCTTGGTATTAAATACCAATTCGTTATAAAGCCAGGTGCCTTTGTGCATTCTATTTTTTTATTCATTTACGGGATGTGGGCATCGCCAACTAAGCCAGCATTTATCGCCCATCTCTAGATGTCCTTGAGAAGGTGGTGATGAGCGGCCATCTTGAACCACTGCAGTCCCTGAGGTGTAGGTACACCCACGGTGCTGTTAGGGAGGGAATTCCATGATTTTGACCCAGCAACAACGACGGATCAGTGGGCGATCCTGCAGGGGAATGTCCAAGTGGTGGTGTTCTCAGGTATCTACAGTTCTCGTCCTTCTAGATATCAGTGGTCATGGGTCTGGAAGGTGCTGCCTTAGGAACTCTGGCGTGTTGCTGTAGTGCATCTTCTAGATAGTACACACTACTGCAAATGTTCAGCAATGGTAGAGGGATTGGATCAAGTGGGATGCCTTGTACTGGTGGTTTCAAGCTTCTTGAGTGTTAATGGAGTTGCATTCATCCAGGCAAGTGATGGGTATTTCATTACACTCCTGACCTGAGCCTTGTAAATGGTGGACAGTTACTGGGGAGACAGGAGGTGAGTTACATGTCCAGGATTCCTGGCCTTTGACCTGCTCTGGTAGCCATGGTGTTTATATGGCTAGGCCAGTTCAGTTTCCTGTCAATGGTAACCACCAGAATATTGATAGTGAGGGATTCAGTGATGGTGATACCACTGAATGTCAAGGGGTGATGGTTGAAACCTCTCTTGTTGGAGATGGTCTTTGCCTGAAACTTGCATGGCTTGAATGTTACTTGCCACTTGTCAGCCCAAGCCTGGATATTGTCCAGGTCCTGCTGCATTTGGATATGCTTCACTATCTGAGGAGTCATGAATGGTGCAGAACATTGTGCAGTCATCTGTGAACATCCCCAGTAGATATTCATGTGAAGTGTTGCCTCACCTGGAAGAACTGTTTGGGGCCCTGAATGGAGTTGACGGAGGAAGTGGATGGGTAGGTGTAACACTTTGACAACTTGCAGGGATAAGTGCAAGGAGGAAGATTAGTGGGGAGGAACAAACAGACAAGGGAGTCATGGAGGGAGCAATCCCTGCGGAAAGTGGAGTGGGGGGGGGAGGAAGAGGTATGTTTGGTGGTAGGGTCCCTTTGTAGATGGTGGAGATCTACCAAGATGAGGCCACCTCCAAGGCAGAGGAGTAACACCTAGGTCTATGTAGCCTCAAACCTGATGGGGTAAATGTTGATTTCTCCTTCGGTTAAAAAAAAATCCCTCCCCCTCCCCTCTTCTTTTAATCCCACTCCAGCCTCTTCCATCTTCTCATCTGCCCATCACTTCCCCCGGATACCATCCTCGTTTTGTTTCTGCTAAGGTCCACTCTCCTCTCCTATCAGATTCCTTCATCTCCAGCCCTTTATCCTTCCTACCCACCAGGTTTCATCTATCACCTTCTAGCAATCATTCTTCCTCTCCCACCTCCTTATTATCCTAGCGTCTTCCCACTTACTTTCCAGTCCTGAAAAGTCAAGTCTTAGCCCAAAACGCTGACTGTTAATTGATCTCCATGGACACTGCCTGACTTGCTGAGTTCCTCCAGCATTTTGTGTGTGTTTCTTTAGATACCAGCATCTGCAGATTTTCTCAAGTTTATGATTTTCCACTTTATCTAGGCCTTTCAATATTTGATAGGTTTTGTAGTGCATTTAATATTTCAGTAATATTTGAGTAATATTGTAATTGTATTGTTTGGTTAAGCATTTTTCATTTTTTACATAATGCATTGCAGGTTATATATCAAAGTATGTAAGTGGCATATGACATCATGCCACCATGTGACAGGTGCATACCTCACTTGAGATAAAAATTAACTTAGACTTACATTTCTGGCTCTCTTGTTTTCCTTTCAGTTAGTTTTTTTTATGTTTTGCAGTTACAAAACATAACGGTAACGATGAAGTTTTAAATTAACCAGAGATGACTAACCACCTGTTAATGCCCAATGAGACATGTGAGTTAATAACAGCACAGCAAGAAATAGTTGAGATAGAAAGTGCAGCCAGTGAGAAGTGAGTGTCAGTTTTGCTGAGTGCATCCAGTTTAAAGGCATACAGTTTGCTTAGAAATTTAACTGCACCAATCAAAATGAATGAAATGAGCTTTGCTGATGTCATGAAAGTAATGGAGGAACATTTAGAAGTGAAATTATTGTAGTTTACAGAATGCTTTAGATTACATAAGCAGAATCAAAAGGAACGGGTGTCCATTTCAGCATTTGTGACTGAATTAAAGAAATTGTCCAAACATTGTTAGTTCAGAAATGATGCACTGAGATATAATTTAGTTTGTGCATTCAAAAATGGCTCCTAACTGAAACTTAACTTACATTTAAAGCAGCAGTTGAAATAACCGTATCAATGGAAACAGTGGCCAGAGACACAATTCAGTTGCATTCAGGAATGATAGTGAGCAAGAAAAAATTTGTAAAGCCTAATCAGAAACTGTCCAGGCTGAACAAATGACATTAGCATTGTGGCAGTGGCTCACATTCACCAGAGCAATGCAGATTTAAATGTGAAATTGCAGAAAATGCAAAAAAATGTAGGACATATACAAAGAGCATGTTGAGCAGACAAAAATAAATGCACTGCATAGGGAAGAGAAAAAACTCCAAAGTCAAGTTGCAGTTTCAAAAATAGCATGAACCTGCATGCTGTTGATGAAAAATCTGAGTGATGAGAATGACAGAGAACTGAGTAGCCTTGAGATTTACAAAGTGAAAACTAACAAGAGACAAGAAATATGGCTTATTAATTAAAATGGAACTGGACACTGGCTTAGCTGTTTCAGTCACTTCACAAAATGAATTTGAACATTTCAAAGATTCTGAACTGAAGTTTGCAGATATTTGACTAAGAACTTATACTGGAGAAATACAACAAACAAGAAGCCACATTGGGCTTGTATGTGGTAAAATTAGTAGGCCCAGCACAGTGGGGATATGGTTGGCTGAGCCATCTACAACTTGATTGGAGATCTATCCAATATTTGCATGTCACTTTGTCACAGAATCAACTGAAAACAAATTGAAAAAGGTACTGGATGATGCCACAACTATCTCCACGCTCTATACTGCTGCCCAGCAGAGGGTAAACTGGTGCCTCATGTTGGAAAGCATATTAGACCAAAGAAGGACCATGCTGCTTAGAGGAATCATGGAAGTGATGAACGCAGTGGTCTGGGTACAACAGTTTT
The DNA here is from genome assembly GCF_030144855.1 of Hypanus sabinus. NCBI lineage: Eukaryota > Metazoa > Chordata > Chondrichthyes > Myliobatiformes > Dasyatidae > Hypanus > Hypanus sabinus. The sequence goes on along the minus strand of NC_082719.1, from coordinate 60,563,466 downwards.
TGTAGGCAACTTATCTGAGAAAGCTTCTGATACGTTAATCAGGCAGTTAGTTGTGAAATGTGGCTTAGTTTTAAGCTGAAAAAGAGTTCAAGAAGCTTTTGGTAAGTTGCAAGCATTTAGCTTTTCTGATATAAAGAACCAGAATCTATCTACTCTGCATGCATTTAAGGTTATTGCATGAACTTTAAGTGGGAAACTAAAAGTTCCTTCTAAAAATAGATCAATATCCTCTTCCCTGGATAGAGTATATCTTTGCAAACCTTTTTGGATGGGAACACTTCAGGAAAGTGAACTTAGCTGAGGCCTACCTACAGATGGAGATGGAAGAAAAGTCCAAAGTGTTTCTCACCATAGACACTCACAAAGGGTTTTATTGCTATAATAGGCTTATTTCTAGAGTAGCATCTACGCCTGCACTCTGGCAGAGAGCTATGGACCAGGTGTTACAAGGCTGCCATCACTGATACTTGTAACGATAACAAGGAACAACTCCAAACTCTCAAGACAGTGTTAAAAAGTTAAGACGATTATGGGCTTTGAGCACAATGCAACACATGAATTCATTAAACCAAGCATCATGTCCTGTTGTCACACCATTAGCATACAGGTCAAAAGGATATGTCGCAGTTGTGGATTTTTGTTAGGATTTGTCAACTACTATCACAGTTTCCTGCCAAACTTGCTATTATGGTCCAGCCTTTGAACTCATTACTGCAGATTGGAAAGAAATAGCAATGGACAAAGTAGTGTGACATGGCTTTCCAAAAGGGAAGGGAAATGGTGAGGTCAGACACCGTATTCACACATTATGATCCACATTGTCCAATGTGAATATGAAATAGGTGTAGTCATGTCATAGTGAGGGGAACAGACAGGAGGTTCTGTCAGCCTGATAAAGATACCTGCATGATGTGTTGCCTCCCAGAGGTCAGGGTGTGGGATGTTTCGGATCAGGTGCAGAGTATTCTGAAGGGAGAGGGTGAACAACCAGAAGTCTTGGTACACGTTGATACCAATGACATAGGAGGAGGTCATGAAGAGAGAATTCAGGGAGGTGGGTAGGAAGCTGAAAAGCAGGACTCCAGGATAGTAATCTCAGGATTGCTGCCTGTGCCAATTGCTATCAAGTGCAAGAATAGCATAATAAGGCTTATTAATGCGTGGCTGAGAGACTGGTGTATGGGACAGGGCTTCAGATTCCTGGATCATTGGGACGTCTTCTGGGGGAGGCACAGCCTGTAAAAAATGGATGGGTTACATGTGAACCCAAATGATCCAATATCCTAGGGCTGTTTGGGAGGGTTTAAACTAATTGTGTGAGGGGATGGGAAGCATAGTGATAGGGCTGAGGAAGGGGAAAACAGCAATAAATCAAAGATGGCATATAACAGAGAATGATAGAACGGACATGCAGGAGATGAGGTATAATCACAGCCAGTGGGATGAGTTACAGGGCAATAGAAGCATGGTGCAGTTAAAACAAAAAGCAGCATAAACTGGACTGAAAGTGTTATATTTGAAAGCATGCAGCATAAGGAATAAAATGGACAATCTTGAAATTCAGTTACAGATTGGCAAGTATGACATTGTGGCCATCTCTGAAACTTGGCTAAAGGAAGGCTACCATTGGGAAATGAATGCCCAAGGACATATGGTGTATCGAAAAGATAGGTTAGCAGGCAGAGAGGCTGGTGTGGCCCCATGTATAAGAAATAATATTAAATCATTAGAAAGGGATGACATAGGATCAGAAGGATTAGTAGCATCTCGATGGGTTGAGTTAAGAAATGGCAAGGGTAAAAGGATCCTAATAGCAGTTGTATACAGGCCTCCAAACAGCAGATGGGATGTGGATTACAGATTACAGCAGGAGATAGAAAAGGCATGTCAGAAGGACAATGTCATGATAATTGTTGGGGATTTTAACATGAAAGTGGATTGGGAAAACCAGGTCAGTACTGGACCTCAAGAGAGAGAATTTGTAGAATGTCTAAGGGATGGCTTCTTTCTTCTTCTTCTTCTTCTTGAGTTCACTAGGGGATCAGCTGTGCTGCATTGGGTGTTGTGTACTGATCTGGAGGTGATAAGTGGGCTTAAGGTTAGGAACCCTTAGGAAATTGTGATCACAGTATGACCAAGTTCACTTTGAAATTTGAGAAGGAGAAACTAAAATCCAATGTGTCGGTATTTCAGTGGAATAAAGAAAATTATAATAGCATGAGAGGGGAATTGGCCAAAATTGACTGGAAAGGGACACACCAGCAGGAAGGACAGCAGAGCAGCAATGGCTGGAATTTCTGTGAAAATGAGGGAAGTGCAAGACAGATATATTCCAAATAAGAAGAAATTTTCTAATAGAAGAAGGATACTACCGTGGCTGACAAGTGAAGTCAGAGCCAAAGTAAAAGCAAAGGAGAGGGCATATAAAAAAGCCAAAGCTAGTGAGAAGATAAAGGATTAGAAAGCTTTTAAAAACTTGCAGAAGGAAACTAAGGTCATTAGGAAGGAAAAGATGAAATATGAACGGAAGCTGGCAACTAATATCAAAGAAGATACTAAAAGCTTTTTAAGAATATAAGGGGCAAAAAGAGTTGAGGGTAGATAAAGGACCAATAGAAAATGATGCTGGAGGTATTATAATGAGAGACGCAGAGGTGGCAGAGGAACTGAATGCTTATTTTGCATCAGTCTTCACAGTAGAAGACATCTGCAGTATACCAGACTTTCAGGAGTGTCAGAGAAGTGAAGTATGTACAGTGAAAATTACGACTGAGAAGGTGCTCAGGAAGCTTAATGGTCTGAGGGTGGATAAATCTCCTGGACCTGATGGAATGCACCCTTGCATTCTGAAGGAAGTAGCTGGAGAGATTCTGGAGGCATTGATAATGATCCTTCAAGAATCGATAGTTTCTGGCATTGTACCGGATGACTGGAAAATTGCAAATACAGGTGTCCCCCCCACCCCCCTTTATAAAGGTAGAGCGTTCCTATGAAACCTTTCTTAAGCTGAAATGGCGTAAAGTGAAGAACCATTAATTTCTATGGGAAAAGTTTTCATAAAAGTGAGAATTGTCTTTGTAATGCGAAAACAGTTTACTAATGTAGGTCTTCTGTAAAAGCAAAGCGGTGTAAAGCGAACATTCATAAAGCAGGGGACACCTGTATGTTACTCCACTGATTTAGAAGGGTTGAAGGCAGCAGAAAGTAAACTACAGACCTGTTAGCCTGACATCAGTGGTTGGAAATTGTGGGAATCGATTGTTTGGAATGAGATTACAGAGTACATGGAGTTACATGACAAAATAGGTCAAAGCCAGCATGGTTTTCTGAAAAGAAAATCCTACCTAACTAAACTACTGCAATTTTTGAGGAAATTACAAGCAGGATAGATGAAGGAGACATAGTAGATGTGGTGTACTTGGATTTTCAGGCCTTTGACAAGGTGCCACACATGAGGCTGCTTAGCAAGATAAGAGTTCATGGAATTACAGGGAAGTTAATAGCATGTGTGGAGCATTGGCTGATTGGCAGAACCAGAGAATGGGAATAAAGGGATCCCATTCTGGCTGGCTACTATTTACCAGTGGAGTTCCACAGGGGTCGATGCTGACACCGCTGCTTTTTACAATGTATGTCAATGATTGGATGATGGCATTAATGGATTTGTGGCTAACTTTGCCAATGTTGCAAAGATAGGTGGCCGAGCGGGTAGTGTTGAGGAAACAGAGAGCCTGCAGGGAGACATAGATAGTTTGGGGGAATGTGCAAAGAAGTAGCAAATGAAATGCAATGTTGGAAAGTGAGTGGTCATCCACTCTGGTGGAAGAAATAAACAGGCAGACTGTTATTTAGATGGAGAGAGAATTCAAATAGCAGAGATGCAAAGGGACTTGGGAGTCCTTGTGCAGGATACCCTAAAGATTAACCTCCAGGTTGAGTCGGTGGTGAAGAAGGTGAATGCAATGTTGGCATTCATTTCTAGAGGTATAGAGTATAAGAGCAGGGATGTGATGTTGAGGCTCTATAAGGCGCTTGTGAGACCACACGGAGTATTGTGTGCAGTTTTGGACTCCTTGTTTTAGAAAGGATATACTGACATTAAAGAGGGTTCAGAGATGATTCACAAGAATGATTCCAGGAATGAAAGTGTTACTGTATGAGGAACATCTGGCAGCTCTTGGGTTGTATTCCCTGGAGTTCAGGAGAATGAGGGGGGATCTCATAGAAACATTCTGAATGTTAAAAGGCCTGAACAGATTAGATATGGCAAAGTTATTTCCCATGGTAGGGAGTCTAGGACAAGAGGTCATGACTTCAGGATTGAAGGACGTCCATTTAGAACAGAGATGCAGAGAAATTATTTTAGTCAGAGGGTGGTAGATCTGTGGAATTTGTTGCCATGAGTGGCTGTGGAGGCCAAGTCATTGGGTGTATTTAAGGCAGAGATAGATAGGTTCTTGATTAGCCCGAGCATCAAAGGGTATGGGGTGAAGGCAGGGGAGCTGGGATGACTAGAAGAATTGGATCCGCCCATGATTGAATGGCTGAGCAGACTCAGTAGGCCCAATGGCCTACTTCTGCTCCTATATCTTATGGTCTTATGTTATGAGTGATGGAAGTGAATGCCCCATAGACTTTGCATCGTGTTCCCTTACTGCTACAGGGAAAAATTATGCACAGATTGATAAAGAAGCCTTGAGACTGGTTTTGAGTGTAAAAAAAAATTCAACCAGTACTTGTATGGGAGAGAGTTTACCCTCATTACTGATCACCAACAACTAGTATCCATTTTCAATCTCAGAAGAGTGTTCCCTTAACAGCAGCATAATGAATACAGAATTGGCTCTGTTTCTCGGAGTACACAATTACAAGATTGAATTCAAGAGGACCAGTAATCAAGGAAATGTTGATGCATTGTCCCATTTTCTCTTGGTAAAGAAACCCTGGATAAAATTACAAAGAAGTACACTTGTCTTGTTGCATTCTCCCTAACGCAAATTGAAAGGCTCCTTATTACAGCAGAGATGATCCAAAGGGAAACCAGAAAAGGCCCCACACTGTCTCGGGTCTACATGGCCACACAAAATGGCTGGAATATGCAGCAGAACCTACGGTTCGCTAATTTTTACCAGCTCCAGGATGGAGAAACTGTTGATGGAGGGGATTTAAAATTGTTGTACCATCCACGCTGAGAGATGAAATGTTGGAAGAGCTACATGCTGGTCACCTAAGTGTGATTAAAATGGAAGTGGTGGCTCAAAGCTTTGACTGGTGGCTTGGGACAGATCAGAAGATCGAGCAGCTTGCAGTCCACTGTTCATGATGCCAACATGTCCAGAAGATGCCAAGAGCAGTGTGCCTCCATCCCTGAGAATGGCCTGTATTGCCCTGGCACAGGATTCATGCTTTTTAAGTACCATTCATTGGCACAAATATCTTGGTCGTAGTGGGTGCAGTTATAAAGTGGCCACCAAGTTTTCCGACTAACCTCCATTACAGCCTTACACACTTTGGATGTGTTGAGAAGACTCTTCTCAAGGACTGGTGTTCCAGAACACGTTGTCAGTGACAATTGACCAGTTTGTTGCAGAACAGTTTCAGCCATTCCTGACAATGAATGGAACAATGGTATGCCTCTGCACCACACCATCCCACTACAAATAACTTGGTGAAAAGTTTTTTCCAGAGCCTCAAGAATGCACTGTGAACAATGGCAGCAGAACACACTAAACTGACTCTGAACCAGGAGCTTGTCAATTTCCTCCTTGCATATCACAATGCAGCACACTCCACAACCAACAACTCACCAGCAACATTGTTCCTGGGTTGTCCCTTGTGTTCACACTTGGAACTCCTCAAACCCAGTCCCAGAGGATCATGAAGGACACATAACTGAGACAAACTGAAGGCTCCTCAAACAAGGAGGTTTGGTGTTCCATTCCTGGCGAGGGACTGCAGAGGTGATCAAAAGTGGGACAGAACTGGACCACTCTCCTACATTGTGGAGGTTGATTTTGATATCATCTGGATTCAACACATCAATCAGCTGAGGAGAGGAGAGACAATTGTTAAAGAAGAAAGGTGGCCACAGCTGTCAAGGCCAGTCTCAGGGTCAACTCTTCTAATTACCATGGATGAGAACCCAGAACCTGAGATTGTTTCACAGCCAAACGTCTCACCTGCCAAGTAGAGTGATATGCCTTTGTCAGGAAAGACATTTTCCCACAAGAGTAAGAAAGCCTCCATGGTGATTAATTTTTTAGGCCTGAATGGGACAATTTAAAATTTACTATACTGTGGACATCTACGTAGTTGAGTTATATAGTATGCTGTTTATATGGCATATAGTATAAGTTGAGATGCATTCAATATTGAGAGGCAGCTTATAACTAAGCAGGGAGGAATGTTGTGTAATTGATACTTCAGTAATATTCAAATAATATTTTAAATAGATTCCCAAACTAGAGAAAATCTACAGATGGTGGAAATCCAAGCATCGGATACAAAATGCTGGAGGAACTTATCAGGCTAGGCAGTATCTATGGAAAAGAATACAGTCAACATTTCGGGCCAAGGCCCTCTATGTCTCAGCCTGAAACATCAACTGTACTCTTTTCCATAGATGCTACCTGGCCTGCTGAGTTCCTCCAGCATTTTGTGTGTGTTGTAAATATACTGATCGATTAAGCATTCTTTGTTCCTTAGTGCACTGTGGGATATATGTAAAGGTACATAAATGGTATACATCATCGTGTATCATGTGACACTTTACACCTTGCTTAAGGTAAAAATGAAGTTAGATTCGCAATCCTAGCTCTCTTATTTTCATTTCACTTAGTTTTTATGTTCTGGAGTTTCAAGGCATAGCAGGTTTCATCGATATACCTCCTCATTCTTCTAAACATCAGCGAGTACAGATCCAGAGACATCAAACGCTACTCATACATTAACCCTTTCATTTCTGGAATCATTCCTGTGAACCTCCTCTGGACCTTCTCCAAAGTCAGCACATTTTTTCTTCAATAAGGAGCCCAAAACGGCTCACAATACTCCAAGTGAGGTCTGACCAATACCTGATAAGGCCTCGGTGTCCTCTCAAAATGAATGATAACATTGCAGTGTTCTTAACACCAACTCAACCTGCAAGTTAACCTTTGGGGAATCTTGTACAGGGTCTCCCAAGTCCCTTTGCACTCCCAATTTTTTAATTTTCTCCATGCTTAGAAAATAGTCTACGTCTTTATTCCTTCAACCAAAGTGTATGACCATGCACTTCCCTACACTGCATTCACTCTGCTTCTTCTTTGCCCATTCTTCCCATCTGTCTAAGTCCTTCTGCCTGCTCCCTGCTTCTCAACACTGCTTGGCCATTTTTATATCATTTTATCATCTGCAAACTTGGCCACAAGGCCATCAAATCTGTCATCCAAATCATAAATATATATTGTAAAAAGAAGTGGTCCCAATACCGACCCTTGGGGAACACCGTTAATCACCAGCAGCCAAGCCGAACAAACCCATCTACTCCTACTTTTGCCTCCTGCTAGTCAGCCAATCTTCTATCCATGCTTTTCTGTAATACCATGGGCTCTTATCTTGTTAAGCAGCCTTATGTGCAGCATCTTATCAAAGGCCATCTGAAAAATCCAAACAAACAAAATCTACTAAATTTCCTTTGTCTATCTTGTTTGTTACTTCCTCAGATTTCCCTAGAGGAAACCATGCCGACTTTGGCCTCCTTTATTATGTGCTTTTGAGTACCCCTAAACTTCACACTTAATAGTGGACTGCAACATCTTCTCAACCATTGAAGTCAGGCTAACTGGCCTATAATTTCCTTTCTTCTGCTTACCTCCCTTCTTAAAGACTGGAGTGATAGCTGCAGTTGTCCAGTCCCAAATCTTGAAAGATCATTACAAATGCCTCCACACTCTCTTCATCTACCTCCTTCAGAACCCTAGTCTGTAGTCCATCTGGTCCAGGTGACTTATCTACCCTTAGACTTTTCAGCTTCCCAAGCACCTTCTCCTATGTAATATACTTCTACCTTCAGGCACTCTCAAATTCCAAGCATACTGCTGGTGTCTTCCATAGTGAAGAATGATGCAAAATACTGCAAAATGTAAAGTTCATCTACCATCTCTTTTTCCTCTAATATTACCTCTCCAGTGTCATTTTCCAGCAGTCTTACACTTACTCTTTTAACCTTCATATATCAGATAAAAAAACTTCTGGAATCTTCTTTTATATTATTGGCTATCTTACCTTCACGTTTCATTTTACTCTCCTACTAATAGCTTTTTAATTTGTCATCTGTCAATTTTTAAGTTTCCCAATCCTCTAACTTCCAGCTAATTTTTGCTATATGCCTTCTCTTTTGTTTTATGCTGACTTTGACTTACCTTGTCAACCATGGTTGCCTGATCCTCCCTTTAGAATACTTCTTCATCTTTGGGATGTACCTATCCTGAACCTTCTGAATTGGCCCCACAAACTCCAGCCATTGCTTTTATGCCATCATCCCTGATAGAGTCCACTTCCAATCAACTTTAGCCAGATCTGCTGTCATGACTGTAATTCCCTGTACTCCACTGTAATACTGTTGTATCTTCTCCCTTTCAAACTGCAGGGTAAACTCTATCACATTATAATCACTGCCTCTCAAGTGTTCCCAAGCTCCCTAATCAAATCTAGTTCATTACAGCACATCTAATCCAGAATGATATTTCTCTTGTTAGCTGCTCTAAAAAGCCATCTTGCAGGTATTCTACAAATTCCCTCTTTTGGGATCTAGCACCAAGCAGATTTTCCCAATCCACCTGCTTATTGAAATCCCCACGACTATTGTATTGTACCTATCTGTCCTTTTAATACAATGCATATCCTTGGATACTAAACTCTCAACTCTGATTTTCTTTTTGCTGCGACTTAGTAATGCCAATATACCTGCCAGTCTCCGACTGCTCTATGTGACCTTCTACTTTATTCCATATACTGCGTGCATTCAAATATAACACGTTCTGTCCTGCATTCATTACCCTTTTAGATTTTGCCTCCATGTTACACTTCAACTCATCCCACTGATTGCAATTTTGCTCTGTCCTTCCTCAAGTCTCAGAGTACAATGCATGAACTTGTAAACCAACTGCCCCATCCTTACTCCTATCACGCTGATCCTCATCCACCTGCCAAATTAGTTTAAACCCTTCCCAACAGCTCTAGCAAGCTTGCCTTTGAGGATATTGGTCCCCCTTGGATACAGACATAGCTCATCCTTTTTGTACCCTTCCCCAGAAGAGATCCCAATCATCCAGAAATCTGAAACCCTGCCCCCTGTACCACTCCCTCTGCCTCTCATTCATGGGTGCTCTCAGTCTATTCCTGTCCTGACTATTTCTTGGTACTAGGAGTAAACCAAAGGAAGTCCAGCTCTTCAGCTCCAATCCTAACTCGCTATGCTCACTGCACACATCTTCTATCCCCTTTCTACCTATGCCATCAGTGCCAATCAGCAGCTCAACCTCTTCTACACCTGCTCTAAAACATCCAGGACCCTCGCACGTGAGAGGCAACACACCATCCTGGTCTCTCTTTCACAGCCACAGAATCTTTTGTCTGTCCCCCTAACTATCAAGTGTCCTGTAACTATTGCCCTGCCTGATTTTACCCTTCCCTGCTGAGCCTCAGAGCCAGACACAATGCCACTGGCCTGGCTGCTACTGCTATGCCCTGAAAGGTCATCCTCCCCAGCATTATCCAAAGGGGTATATTTAGTGCTGCCGGGAATGGCCACAGGGGAACCCTGCACTGACTGCTTACTCCCCTTACCTCTCCCGGTGGTCATCCATCTACAATATGAACCCTGCATTCAGGGTGTGAAAGTAAAGGTGTCATCCAGGAAATTCTCAGACTCCCAGATGAGCCTGAGCATATCTAGCTCCAGCTCCAGTTCCTTGACCATGACAGTCAGGAGCTGAATTTGGTTGCACTCCCTACAGAGTGCTCCCTGAAATCCCACATCTCAAAGGAGGAGCATTCCTCTGCTTTAACAACCATCCTGACTACACTGTTATACCTCAAAACTTCTCGAGCTTAATTCCTATCTTGTGCATAGTCTCACTGAAGCCTGTTGAGCCAATATATCTGCATCATTTAATTTACTCACCTCCGTTTGTTCCATTTGCTCCACAGATGTGAATCAGGGTTTTTAAATTCGTACATTTTCAGGAGAATTTGTTGTTAACACTCCTTTCACCGTATTTGTTATTCTCTGAGCTTCCCAGCAGCATTGCTGTTAAAGCTCCTCTAGAGATGTCATATGTGTGAAGTGTGTTAACTATGCTTTTGATATAACATGGAACATAATTTTTTTAAAAATCTTTATGAAAATTGCTGTTTAGCCTTGACCTTATGTCTGCTGATTTGGTGTAAAGTATGGCATAAACTCTATCGATGCCTAAAGGAATTCTGTAGGACAGAGTTATGAGATGCAGTATATCAATATAAAGCTACAGCTTCATATAGTTCTGAATGGGAAACTATCCAAGGCTGTCCTTCATCACCACTCATTGACTCGTGTTGGCTGTTTGCGTGTAGGTGTTGATGGATTGGATCCTACTCTATTTGAAGCAGCTTTGAACACTTGCTTGCTATGTAAATAAAACAAAGAGAATGCTTAGAGAATCTCAAAAACGTTTTCCCTCACTAATCAATTACAGTTTGATGTATGACCACCAATAAGCATCACTGGCAGAACAGCAGATTTCAGATAAACAAATTGGCTGAAGTCACTGAGGCCAGTATCAAAGTACTGAAGAAGTACAGGCAGAAACTAGTTGGGCAGAGATTTCAACGGCAGGACTTTATTTGAGTAACCTTTCCCAGACATGAGCCAAATAACCTGACTAAAGGTCTACCTGGGCATATAGATGTGGCAAAACTTGAGATCTGTTGGGGCACATTCCATTATTTAGCAGGGTGTAATGATGGGTGGGGGGGGGTAACAATGCGGAAGGGTAGGGTCATTTCAGAGGTTACAGCTGCAATCAAGAAAGTGGGAATTGCCTAGTTCACATCTGAACCTCTCTGGACGCACATAGATATTGACAGATGCAGTTTAAAATCATCAACTGGCATTAAGATTTATGCCTATACTCCTGCACAGTCCCCTACCACACATCAACCCCTCCCCTCCTGTTCTGAACTCAATGATTCCAGACACTTCACTCTTTCTGGATAGTCACTGTGCAAGCTGTACAACCTTGTGGTGAGGTCTGCCATTGAAAAGGTCTCCAGTTTCTCCTTCCAATGAGTAGAGCGTAACTAGACTATGAATGCAATGCAAAACCAAATGAGTGTAATGTTCTTAGCTCTGCCAAGTTTCAGGTGGGATGTTAACATAAAACCCTCTCAGGAGGTTGTAAAAGATCCTGTGGAATTAGCTAGAATGAGTAAAGAATTATTCCCAGTGCTCTGGGCAACATGTATCCTTCAATCGACATTTCCAAAACATTTCTGGTCTTCAACTTATTGCTGTTTGTGTAAGTCTGATGTACGTTGGTTGCTGTATGTCCTGTTTTACAGCAGGATCACATTACCTTAGTATTCTATTATTAGTAAAGCACTTTGTAATGTTTTGAATGGGGTAGAGGTGTAAGCCAACTGGTTGAAGGATTAGAGGAGAACTGAAAAAAGTTATTTTATTCATCAGCAATGGCTTCTAAAATGCTCAGCCTTCAAGGTTGCTGAAGATGACTATAACCTGACCTAGACAGGTGTAATCAAAGAGCTGGGAAGAGGGTCATTTTAAGACCAGGTTGATTGTGACATGCAAGTGGCCTTCTTCTGTGCCTAGAAATTGAACTGGAGCTATCATGATGTACTAAATCTTGGTTGAATTTAATACTAATGCTCAACTGGATCACCTTGAACACTTGCCCAAAATTGGCTAAAGTCAATTTTAAATGGCATCAGAGTGCTACACAGCCAGTAACAAGTGCCTACATTGGTAGGTAAAATTCCTGACAGGACCTTGCCCAGTTATGCTCATCCCTTGATAGATTTCAATGCAGCAATGAAAGAAGGGAGCCAGCCCTTAAAGGAACAGTACCCATGGAAATCACATAGCAGCAACAGATATTATGATTGCCATCGAGACAGAGGCTGCAGGGCAAAAGGAAACAGCCCCCACAACCACTGGAAGGGTTATGCAAGTCCTGACCAACAGAAAATAAATAACAAGAGTAACATCCTCTGTTTTATAGTTCAAGTATTTATGCTCAGGAATGTACTGCTTACTGTGTGGTGGATGCTTATTCAGTTGTGACTCCTGGAGGGAAATTAGATTAAAAATCTACATGTTTGTTGAGAAAATCCAGAGGAATAATACCAGCTGCATAGTTCAAATATGCATAGATCCAGCACAAGTACAAAGTCCTGAATATCATTTTTCTGTCCCAAAATAATTGTGATTTCTGGATTCTATGATGATCTGCTGGCATTGCTTGGTACCCAAGTCTGCCATGTCCTTGTGGAGTCGTGGAATCATTAGGGCACAGTAGTTAGCCCTTCATATCACCAAGTCCATGTACTCATCAGGGAGCAGTTAAGTCAGTCTCATAACCTGCTCTACCTCATAATCTCACTTATTCTTTCTTTCAAGGGCCTATCCAATTTCTTTTTAAAATCGCTGATTCTGTTCCAGTACCCTCCCAATTAATTTAATCTGTTATATAGCGATTCCTCATATCCACTCTGTATCTCTTGTTCAGTATCTACAGTTGTGTCACCTAGTCCTTCAGCTAATGGGAATACCTGTTCCTAAAACAGTGATAAACTTTTAAACCTCTGTCAAATCTCCCCAAACTTCTTGCTCTAAGGTAAACACCTACAGAATTAGAATCAGAATCAGGTGTAATATCACCAACATATCTTGTGAAATTTGTTAGCGGCAGCAGTACAATGCAATACATGATAAATACAGAAAAAATAAATAAACTACAGTATATATATACTGTATATTAAACAATTCAGTTAAAATAGTGCAAAAGCAGAAGTGTTTTTTTTAAAGTGAGGTAGTATTCACAGGTTCAATGTCCATTTAAGAATCTGATGGCAGAGGGGAAGAAGCTGCTCCTGAGTCACTGAGTGTGTAACTTTGGGCTTCTGTACCTCCTTCCTGACAGTAACAATGAGAAGAGGGCGTGCCCTGCATGATGGTAGTCCTTAATAATGGACACTGCCTTTCTGAGGCACTGCTCCTTGAAGATTTCTTGGATACTACAGATGCTAGACTCCACGATGGAACTGACTAATTTTACAACTTTTTGTATCTTCTTTTGATCCTGTACAGTAACCTTACCCACCCCCACCAGACAATGATGCTGCCTGTCAAAATGCTCCTTCAGTCTAACACTGAACCTAAAATTTCTCAACCCTGAAACTATTTTGTTTAATTTCTCCTTGAAATTTCTCAAGGGCCTTTACATCCTTCCTCAAATGGAATCAATACTTCTGTTCTGGTTAGAGATTTTTAGAGAATTATGAAGATTTAGCATAACGTCTCTACTTTTGTACTAATTTATGAAGTTCTAAGTTCTTTATCCTCTCCCTTCGAGGTCTTGCCTTCCTCCATCTCTACCTTCTTCTCCAGCCCTATAATCCTCTGAGTTATTACCACTCCTCTAATTCTAGACTGTGAGTATCCCTCAATTGTCCTCCAATGGTGGCTGTGCCTTCAACTGTCATTTAAATTCTAGACTTCTCTCTCTAAATCATTCAAATTCTCTTTTTTTCCTGTTTAAAACCTATCTCCCTAATCAAACCTTGGGTCATTTAGGCTAATTTCTCCTTAGGTATCCCAACATCAATTCTGCCTTTGATAATAGTGAAGCACCTTTTAACATTTTTGTTACGATAAGTGCACAATATAAATGGAATCCTTGCAGTGGGTAAATGCATTAATATTCCACTTTAATCTACCCTAGAAGACTGCAAAGTGTTCTATTACTTCATCAACTGTCCTGTAGAAATACAGCCTCTAATATATGCACTATAAAATAAGATCCCGAAACAACAAGGTAGCAATGACCAGGTATGTTTCTGTGACTGAATGATTAATATAGCCATGATCATAGGAAAAATATTCCTTGTTCTGTAAAATAATGTCGCATCCAGCAGATGGAATGAATAGAGCCTTGGTTTAACATTTCATCCGGAACGCACATCTCACCAAATGATTGCTTTCCAGGCCCTTCAAAACGTTGCAGTACAAAGCGACTGACTCAGATTCCTGGGGAGCCAGAAGAGCATGAAAAGAGCATCAGCAACTGGTCTTCAAAGAATTCATCAGTAGGGGATACAGAGAGCAACAAAATTCAAATAATTAATGAATTCTGTTTTAAATGTCTTGCTTGTCACCACTGCCACCATCAGACCTCGCAATTCATTACATGCTCTGTAAACAATTAAGCACAAATTAGAATGCATTGCCCCTTTTTTTATTTGCACCTTCACACAAACATAAACGTGAGCGGCCCTGCACCACAGGATGAAAGAAAACTAAGGGATATCAGAATCAGGTTTAATATGACTGGCGTATGGAGTGAAATTTGTTGTTTTGCAGCTGCAGTACATTGCAATACATAACAATAAAAAACTGTAAATTGAAGTAAGAAGTACATATATATATAAAGTTATATGTACTTTAGTGGAGCAAAAAGTAGTTCAAAAAGAGAGAAAAAAAGTGGTGAAGTAGTGTTCATGGGTTCAATGTCCATTCAGATACCTGCTGACAGATGAGAAGAAGCTAATACTGAATTGTTGTGCCTTCAGGCTCCTGTACCTCCTGATGATGGTTGAAGATAGGATCTTCAAAATGATAGAGGATTATGAAGTAAATTAAGAAAGACCTTGTCCACTAGTTAATAATTTGTTCCTGGGACCATCAGCAGAACAAAGATAGGTAATCTTTTTTACACTAATCTTTCTTTGATCCATATTAGATATTGAAACTTGTAACTAGTTGAAAAATAAAGGTAATACTGTGTAGGAAAAAGCAGGGGAACGGAACTATGCAGATGCCAACCAACATGCAGTGTCAAGTTGACTCATTCTTTCAGATTCAATGTGGGAGAAGAATGTTAGTTTTTATGCTTGGCCATTGGATATGTCTGGGCAAAATACAAGAGAGCAAAACTTGTGGTCACAGAACCTGGTTAATTTTAATTCCAATCTTATTAATGAAGTAAAATCATTGTGCTCGCTCTGTACAATTTTCTGAATGTACTTCAAATAAGATGATATTTACAGCCAGAACAACAAAGTCTAAAATGTGCCCCACGATCGTTCTGATCCCCATGGGATCCGCATGTACAGTGTATGATTAAGTAAGTTTTCCCAGGAAATACTGTTCAAAATAATATTTTGTTTCATTATGTTTTAGATTTTTTGCAGAATCTACTTCCTCCAATATTTTGATCCAAGATTGTCCTGAAGCAAAGAAGAAAATTATTGTTGAAATAATCCATTTGTTAATTCCTATAAATGTTCAGAGTATGGGGAAGTACTATAAGGCCAGATTTTAATCAAACTCAAACTTTCTCCAAGTAAATAAGATCATCAGAACTCATATTCTGAACTCATTCACAATAGTCACTATTGCTGTCTTCCTGGTAATTATTTGTTAAGCAGAGCATGTCAGTTTATATTGTTGGAAATCAAAGCATTCTACTTGGCTGGCATCCTTGATAACTTGTATGAGAGATATTGAGCTAAATTATAGAACATAGAAGAATAGTGATATAGAGGCTTTGTACGGGTTCTACGTCTCTTGAAGAAAAAACTGGCTCCACCTCAATAGCAGATGCAGCCGTTTTATTAAGTGCTCCCATTTTTTCACACAAAGTCCCAAAATGTGAAAATCTATGTATAATGAGGAAAGACAAAAAAAAACTATATGCAATATAACATCTTCACAGATCAACTGATATCCTACCCCTTCGTCAAATTAGTTTACAAGCCCTGAGGGTATATCTCCATCCACACCCCGATGGATAAATTGAGGCCCTTTTTGCACCTTTCGACTTCGCACCTGCTGCCCCAATTGTCCTTGCTCTGTCCCCTCTGCACACTGTGCATGGGCAGTTTTTTCCGAGACATAACCCGGATCTGCCAAACCACAAACAAATGAACATACCAATGGAGCACTCAAGAAACAAGAAATGTAAAGCAAGTAAGAGTAAATAAGTAAGTTTATTTATTAATAAAATTAAGTGTTATTATCTGTATGTGTTCATTTGAGGTTGTAAAATAATTGCAGTGCTGCCCAAAGCCAGTGACAGAGCCCTCTGCCACATTACCACCTTCCTCTCCAGGTTTGCCACTGTTTGGCAATGTTCTGTCTTCCTGCTTTGTGGTGAATGTTGAATTGCAAGGGCTGCAGAGCCAGATACTAACGAGTGACTCTGCCATTGTGGTCTTCCATTGTCTGGATCCTTGCAAGTGCCTGATGGTCAGTGATCAGATCAAACTCTCATCTAAGTAGATAGTATTGCAGGCTGTCAAGAGCTGACTTGATGCAAGGCACTCCATTTCTACACTCGAGTATCTCACCTCTCTAGGCAGAGGTTTACTGCTGAATTAGAGTTAGGCCATTCTTGTGCCAACAAGTCTCCAATAACCAAAGGCAAGGCACCAGGAAACACTTGCTAAAAGCTGCTTTGCAGGATGGAAGATGAGCAAAAGTGGGCCTGAAAGTTTGAGAAAGCCTTTTCACAGTCTTTAGTCCACTCTACTGGATTTTTCACAGACTTGGTGGTCAGGGTTTTCAGGGGGTACTGCAATGGGGGCAACCTAGGAAATGAATCGCCTCTACCACCCAATGAGCCCCAAGAATGATTGTGTCTGGGTTTTTTTTGTACATGGTCTCGGACTCTACCTAGGGCCGCACTTCCCCCTTCCCCCTAACCAAGGTAATGTATCACTTGCTTGGTCCAGTCATACTTTTGCAGGTCCAGTGTTAAACCGGCCTCAGGGATGAGTGTCAGGAGCCGGCACAGTTGCTGGAGATGGTCACTGTGGGCGTCACTGTAGATGACCACATCATCTAAATAGGTCACACAGCAGTCTTCACAACCCTGCAGCACCTAGTCCATCAGTCACTGAAATACTGTGGCTGTTCCATGCAACCCAAAAGCCATGACTGTGTACTGCCTACTGCTGTTCAGGATGCTGTGCACTCTCTGGTCTTCTCTTCTTGGGGAACATGCCAGTACCCCTTGCAGAGATCTAGTGTTGTAATGTGCCTGGCTCCAAGTCTTTCCAACAAGTCATCAATACAAGGAAATAAGGAAGGCATCAAACTCGGAGACTGCAATGAGCTTCCTGCAGAAATCCAGGCGGACTCACAAGGAGTTATCCGTTTTGGGAATGATAACTACTGGCTGCTCCCCTCAATTTTTAAGGGTTTGATTACCTTGTTTTCCCTCATAGCTGTAATTTCCCTCTTTAATGGCTCTAGCAGCCTTTCAGGCACCCAGTAAGGGATCTGACGAATCGGAGTGGGGTTCGAATGGATGGTGTACTGTGATACCTGAGAGTTTCCAGGTCTCTGCTGGAATAGGGTTGGATACTCCTGGAACACTCCTCGAAACTCAGCAATCTGGCCTTCCTTCAGGTGCTGTAAATATAAAGGTGTTTGGTGTTGGTAGGTCTCCACTTCTTCATCTTCCTCCACCTTCTAAACCATCAGTGTCATTTCTGTATTTACCACCTCTCTCTCTTTCCATTCCTTGATGAGGTTTACACGGTAGGTCTGTTTGTCCTTCCCCTTGTGGGTTTCATAAGTGACACGGCCCATCTTGCAGATGATGTTGCTATTTAGCCAGGAGTTTGTTGGAGTTGGACAGTCGGAGTAGCGGGACCTTCTGACCAGGCTGGTACTCTCTATTAGCAAACATGCTGGTCACACCTCCTCTTCTGGCTCTGTTGGGCTTCCTGAAGGTTTTTTCTTTTGGCTTCCCCCTTGTACTATTCCAGGTGTTCCAACATCGGTAGCAATACTGCACAATCCCTTCCTCGGAGCACATTGAAGTTGATGCCTCCCAGCTCTTCTTCAGCAGGATATGCCACCCATACAATAGTTCAAATGGTGAAAATCTGGTCAATACTTGTGGCACCTCCAGTAGGCAGATAGTAAGAACGGCAGCCATTGTCCCAGTCCTTGCTAATACCTGCTACAAACTTTCTCAGCATATTCTTGAGTGTTTGGTTATAGTATTCAACATGTGGATGATAAGGGCTGGTCTTTATATTAGTAATGCCCAGCTGCCAGTTTAGCTCCTTCACCAGGTGGGAGGTGAAATCGGAATCCTGGTCTGTGAATACCTCTTCTGGAATGCCAACTCGGGAGGCCAGGTGAACCAGCACATTGATCACCTTAGGTGTTGACCTTGCTTGCAGTGGGAAGGCCTCAGGATACTTTGAGGCATAGTTGCAGATGACCAAGTTGTCCTGGTACCCAGCATTGCTCTTCTCCAAAGGCCCTACAATGTCCGTCACGATGCACTGGAATATGGTGCTGTTCACCAGCAATGGATGTGGAGGGGCTCAATCAGACCTGCGGACGGCACTGGTTTTCTGATAGATGGAGCACGTGGAACAGTATGATTGAACATCAGTGTACATTGCGGGCCAAAAGAAATGGGCACAGATGTGCATGTATGTTTTCTAGTGTGCTAGGTGACCTCCCTATGCAATGGTGTGCTATGAGTAACACTAATGGTCTGCATTGTGTTAGGACAACCAAACACTTACTGGGTCCATCATTCCCCCCTTTCACATACATTCTCTACAATGTGCTCCTCCCCACAATGATAAGACTTGGCCTCTCCCCCATATGCCTTGTGAAATAACAGTTTCAGAGATGTATCATCAGCTCACAAAGCACCAATATGACCAAGCATCTTTCATTCACTGACATCGAACCCTGATACCTCAATATCAGAAAGAGAAAAGCCCATTTACTACTCTAAGCGAGGTGGCCCACAGGATTTTGTAGCCCCCTTGGTTTCGGCCTCGTACAGACTATCACACAAGTCTGACAGTGGCTGCAAACCAGGTTTTGTTTGGACCCAGGTGATCACTGGACACATTGATGGTTGGACATGATTCAAAGTATTTTGTTACCATTAAAATATCATTCAGCACAGGCAGATCTCTCCCCACAATCATGTCCCCAGGCAAGCAGTCAATCACCCCAACATTCAATAAGTACATCTGATCTTTTACCGAAACCTCTGCCATTGAATACAATTTACGGTCTCCGTGAACACATCGATATGGGTGCATTCACTGGAATTAATGCTGCAGTCTGGTACAGGATTCTTCATAATCAAAGACTTGGAACCTCCTGTGCCTAATAATGCCTGTATTTGCTGCCCATTTACAGGCTCTTCACAGCAAGCAGAATTACTGCCCTCCATCCCCTGCCCAGAACTATCACCTTCCCTTGGGATATAACAAAACCCTGTCAACTTGGGCTTCCTTACCGGACACACTGACATCTGACGGCCTGCATGCTGACAGTAGAAACACACTTGGCAACTGTTGTCATTTTTTCATTTTTACTTCCCACCCCAACAGGGTTACCTACAGTGTCCCATCTGCCATCCTGATCTCTGTTACCTCAATGGGCTGAAGAGTGCGGTCATTGTGGGCCTCTTTATTGGCCATTGATGCACCACACAGCCAGGACGGCCACTGCCAGCCCGTTATCAGGTTCATGTTCTCTGGCTCAAGTCTGGATGTCATAGGAAGGACACGAAGTAACTGCTCCAAGATCATCACATCTGCATTCTGCATGTTGGTTCTCTGCTCCGGTCCTTTCCAGTGGTTTGAGGCAGTGGTAGGTCTCGGTGGATGTTTCTTCTGAAGGATTTGTGGTCCCTCTGAAGTGCTGGTGAGATATCTAATTTCTCCAGTAGTTCCTCCTTCAAGATGTCATAAGACTGGCCCTCATCAATCTCACTCTAAGCCTCCTGTGTTTTCTCTGTGAGCAGAGGCCTCCTATGGCCATTTCTATGTTCTTGCCATGTGTTCAAACCACAGCAGACAGCTTTCAATGTCTTCCCCCTGCTGATAAACAGCCATCTTTGGTCCTTTTCTCTGATATGCTGGATGGAGGCTGCTTTGAAACTGGGGCCAGACCAGAGGACAGTCAAAATGATGCCCCCAACTGGAAATGTGTGGTGGGGCTAGTGGAGTGAAGGATTGTCTTTGGGACATTGGTGTGGGCAGATCGAGTCCTGAGCTACTGAAAAACCTTGCAGCACACTGCTCCTCAGCTACTTCCAGCTGACTGCCTTGAATGTGGTTCCACAGACCTCATCCCGCTTCCCTTGAACAGAAAGAAACTCCTTGAATAGTGTAGCCAGGTCCAGGTCAGTAGCTGAAACTTGTGAAGAGGGTCATCTCTTCTGACACTGATCTTGGGTCTTGCACCCTGTACCTTGGAGCCCACTCTGCTCCTGTTCTGATGATACATGCTTTTCCTCTGCTCCCCACAGGTTACTGCCCTGACACTGAAAGCCGGTCCTCTTATCAAAAAAAGGCACACTTTATTGCAACTGTCCATCCCACTTCTGACACCAAATGTAATGCAGATGTGTTGTGTATGCTCTACATCTCTTGAAAACAACTGGCTCCTCCCCATAACAGATGCAGGCATTTTATTAAACACTCCCAATTTTTCAAAGTCCCAAAATGTGAAAATACATGTAAAGCGATGAAAGACAAAAAAAATAACTATACAATATAGAAAAAGTATTCTGCCCTCAACTGCTTGTTCACATAATGGGTACTGCAACCAGGGATTTTGATCAATTTAACTGAGAATCCCCATAGCATGATGTTTCCTCCATCATACTTTACAGTAGGGATGGTGTTACCTGGCCAACGCACAGTATTAGATTAACGCATACGTATCGCTTAGTGGTGAGGCCCAGAAGTTCCACTTTGGTCTCATCTGACCGTAAGACCTTCTTCCACATCTTCAAATTGACGCCTGGCAAAGTCTTTATGGGCAATGGTGTGCTACCTTTTTACCACTTGTGTGGCCTCCATCAGTCATGGTCGACCACAGGTAGTCACCGGTTTGTCGAGCAGCGTCGACTGTGGCTATTGAGTCCGATCCTGGAACGGTAGGATCTGCCACAGTTGCTGCATGTGTAGGGCGTCATGGAATTGTTGTCCGCTGTCCACTGTGCTCTCCGCTCCTCAAACTGACTCATGGTCACTCTATTGCCTTGCTCTAGGTGTTGCTGAAGGGTGCCTCGCTAGCTCTCCCTCGATGCTGAAATCAATAGGCAGAGTGGCAAAGCAGCATCGATCCCTGCCCAACTCTCCTCGCAGGTCTGGGAGACCCCAGCTTCGCTTCAAGGACCTCTGCAGGTGCGACGTGGAAGCCTGAAAAATCAACAGAGTGCTGGGAGGATACAGCAGATGATGGCAACAAATGGCAAGGCACCCTTCAGCAACACCTAGAGCAAGGCAATAGAGTGACCATGAGTCAGTTTGAGGAGCGGAGAGCACAGCGGACAGCGGACAACAATTCCACGACGCCCTGCACATGCAGCAACTGTGGCAGATCCTACCGTTCCAGGATCGGACTCAATAGCCACAGTCGACACTGCTCGACAAACCGGTGACTACCAGAGGCACAGTATGCCTGGTCAACCACTGCAGGAGTATGTGAAGAGAGCTACCTTTTCAATCAGGTCAACACTCAAGATTAAAAAGGCAGAATTTCGTGGCAGTTTTTTGGAGTTGGACTGTGAGTGACAGTCATTAGAAAGGGTGAATAAAAATAGTGCAAACACAGAGGGAATGTCACAATAGTCATGGGGGATTTCAA
This sequence comes from Hypanus sabinus, assembly GCF_030144855.1. Lineage (NCBI taxonomy): Eukaryota > Metazoa > Chordata > Chondrichthyes > Myliobatiformes > Dasyatidae > Hypanus > Hypanus sabinus. The sequence goes on along the minus strand of NC_082719.1, from coordinate 60,541,556 downwards.
TATGCAGGGATATTGGGAAAATCAGGCTGATGCTGGATCCCATGAGGGGGAGTTTCGAGATTGCCTATGCAAATGCTTTTTAGAGCAGCTCATGGTTGTGCTCACTTGAGGATCAGCTATTCTGGATTGGAGGTTGTACAATGAACCAGAATTCATTAGAAAGCTTAAGGTAAAGGAAACCTTAGGGGACAGTCATGATAATATGACAGAATTTACTTTGCAATTTGAGAAGGAGAAGCTATAAACGATTCTATCAGTATTATAATGGAGTAAAGTGAATTACAGAGGCACAAGAGCGGAGCTGGCCATAAGTGATTGGAAAAGAACACTGACAGGGATGATGTAGTGCAGCAACAGTTAGAATTTCTGAAAGCAATTCGGAAGCAGCAGGATATATACATCCTAAATAGCAAGACATATTCGAAAGGCAAGATAACACAACCATTGCTAACAAGAGAAGTAAAAGTCAACATAAAAGCCAAAGAGAAGGCATACAATACAGCAAACACTAGTGGGAATCTAGAGAATTGGAATGCCTTTAAAAGCCAACTAAAAAAAGTCATTAAGAAGGGAAATTGGAATATGAAGGGAAACTGGTCAAAAATATTAAAGAGGATACAAAAGTTTTTTTCAGATACATAAAATGTAAAAGAGAGGCAAGAATGATATCAGACTGCTGAAAAATTATGCTGCATAGGCAGTGATGGGGACAAGGAAATGGTGGGTGAACTGAATATGTATTTTGCATCAATCCTTACTGTGGAAGACACTACCAGGATGCAGGAAGTTCCAAAGTATCAGGGGGTACAAGTGATATTACAAGGGGGAAGTACTTGTGAAGCTGAAAGGTCTGAGGATAGATAGGTCAATTGGACCAGATAGTTTACCCCAGGGTTCTGAAAGAGGGAGCTGTAGAGATTGTGGAGGCATTAGTAATTATCTTTCAAGAATCAATTGTTTCTGGCATGGTTCCATAGTAAAAGGAAAATAGCAAATGTCACTCCACTTTACAAGAAGGGAAAGAGGCAGAAGAAAGGAAATTTTAGGCTATTTAGTCTGACTTCTGTGGTTGAGAACTGTTGAAGTCAATTGTTAAGGATATAGTTTCAGGGTACTTAGAGGCACATGATAAAGTAGGCCATAGTTTCAAAGGTTTCAATTGTTTTAAAGGTACATTTAATGTCAGAGAAATGTATACAATATACGCCCTGAAGTTCTTTTTCTTCACAACCATCCACGAAAACAGAGGAGTGTCCCAAAGAAGAAATGACAGTTAAATGTTACAACCACAAAGCACCTCCCCATCAGCAAAAAAAATTGGTGCCCTCCCAACCAAGCACTCAAGTATGCAGCAAAGCATCAATAAAGACACAGATCTGCAGTACCCCAAAGACTACTCGTTCACCCTGTAATTTGACATACCACAGGCTCTCTCTCTCTGTCTCTCCCTAATAAGAGAAAAAGAGTTGTCTCCATTTCACAGCAAGAGGAGAGACATAACAAACGACTCACTGATTTACAATGTTAAAAGTCTGTTGCATCACTTTTTTCCAAGCTCTGTGCCCAAAGAACTTGTATCTCTGGGCAAACAGCCAGAGATCTTCTGTCTCCCACGACACGCCAATTTCCTGCAGAGGCACTGACCTTGAGTCCACCCACCTCCAGAGCCATGAAACCCCGGAAGTCTGAAGGCGAGCTGATTTTCTAGGCTGCGTCCTTGGTATATCAAACAACGGCCAGTCATGAAATCCTGAGAGTGAATCCCAAAGAACAAAAGTCAGTGTGTAACTCCAAGTCAGGGTCTTCAAAAGAAACCTGAAAGAGAAAATTAGAGATATTAAAGATAGGAGTAGAGCTGTTTCCGAAGATGCAAGCAAAGGAGTCACCCTTAGGTGCCATTGTCTCCTAAGCTCGAAGTCATCATGGTTTCCTCAAAGGAAAATCTTCCCTGACAAATCTGTGGAATTTTTTGAAGAAAGAGCAATTTGGCTAGACAAAGAGAATCGGTGGATGTTGTGTACCTCACTTGGCGAGGCCTCACTTGGACTATTGTGAGCAGTTTTGGGTCCCTTATCAAAGAAAAGATGTGCTAACATTAGAGAGGGTTCAAAAGAGGTTCACAAGAATGATTCTGGGATTGAAAGGCCTGTCATATGAAGAATATTTGATGGCTCTGGGCCTGCACTCAATGAGATTCAGAAGAATGACGGATGACCTAATTGAAACCTATCAAATGTTGAAAGGCCCTTTTAGAGTGCTTGTAAAGAGGATGGTTCCCGTGGTGGGGAAATCTCAGCCTCAGAACAGAGGGGCATCCCTTTAGAATGGCAATGAAGCCAAAGAGTGGTGAATCTGTGGAATTTGTTGCCACAGGCAGCTGTGGAGGCCAAGTCACTGGGTGTATTTAAGATAGAGGTTGATAGATTCTTGATTAGCTTGAACATGAAAAGATATGAGGAGAAAGCAGGAGGTTGGGACTGAGGGTAAAGGATCAGCTGTGATGAAATGGCAGAGCAGACTCAATGTACCAAATGGCCTAATTCTGCTCCTATATTTTATGGTCTTATGGTAAATATAAAACTGTGCATCAGCCAGGTAACACCATCCTTACTGTAAAATATGATGGAGGTAGCATCATGCTATGGGACGCTTTTCAGCAGCAGGGACTGGAAATCTAATCAGGATTGATGGGAAGATGAATGCTGCTAAATACAGAGAACTCCTGGATAAAAACCTGCTAACCTCTGCAGAAAGCTTAAAATGGTGAGGAAGTTCATCTTTCAGCAGGACAATGACCCAAAACCGACTGCCAGAACAACCATGGAGTGGCTTCAAATAAAGAAGATTACTGCCCTTGAGTGGTCCAGTAGGGGTCCTGACCTTAATCCAAATTGAACATCTCAGGGAAGACCTCAAGATTGCTGTCCATGGTCATCCCTAACTAAGCTGGCACAGCTTGAACAAGGAAGAATAGACAAATCTTGTTCCAACTTTGGATAAGCTAATAGAGAATTATCCAAAAACATTACTGGCTGTAATAGCTGTGGCAGCTGGTTTAACTAAGTACTGTACAAAGTGCGAGGAATACTTTTGAACTGCTTGCCTTTCAGTTTTTGAATTTGTAGTTTTTCATCGTTTATAATTTTCTCTGTGTTTGACTACTGTAGAAAAAAAGAGCATGTGATTCACAAATAAAAATTCTCATTTAAATTGACCAAAATCCCTGGTTGTAATACACACTTATGTGAACAAATGGTTGGGAGCTGAATAGTTTTACAAGACACTGTACATATGCAATATAAAATTTACACAGATCTACTGATATCCAATGCCTTTGTCATCTTAGTTCATAAGCCTCTACCACGATTATGGTCTATCTCCAAATACACCTGGGGAAATCACTGGGGCCCATGTTGTACCTTTAGACTCTGCCCACCCCCACAATTGTCCATAGTATGTTCCTTCTGCACACTGCACATGAATAATATCATCCCGAAAGCAGCACCAGTTTTGATGAGACATGCTTGGAACCATCAAACCATACAAACTTACAGACAAACAGACCAATGGAGCACTTGACAAATAACAAACATAAAACAAATAAACATCTATGCATTAATGAACTTCTATTCTCTGTATGTGTTACTTTGAGGCTGTAAAATTACTGCAGTGCTGCCCAAGGCCAGTGACAGAGCCCTCTGTCACAACACTACAGCACAGTACAGGCCCTTCAGCCCATGATATTATACTGGCCTTTTAATCTGCTCTAAGAGCAATCTAATGCTTCCCTCCCACATAGTGGCACATGTTGTTATCTAAGATTATGTTAAAGTTCCCAGAAGATATCTGCCTCTGCCACCACCCCTGAACTCTGCCATGTATGGGCCAAATCCTGACTATGACAGGAGGAAGGTGGGCATGGGGCTAGCACCCGATCCCATATAAAAACAGTGCTACAGAAATGCCAACAGAAGCTCCATAGCCTTGGTCATTGGGAGAGGAAGGATACAGCAAGAAGATGAGCTAACATAGAAAAACTTGTAGGATTGGCCCAGGACAGAGAACCCTGCTGAGCTGCTGTCGATGACCTATGCCCCAGTAGGGGTGATGGTCTCAAGAAGAAGCCATTTCCACCCTGCTAGAGGTGCTAGCTGTCCACTCTCTCTATGCATTTTATCATACCCCTCTATCAAGTCAATATTCATCCTCTTTCACAACAAAGAGAAAAACCCCAATCCAATCAACCTATCCTCATGAAACGTGCTTTAATCCAGGCAGTAGCCTCATAAATCTCTGCACTCTCTCTAAAGTTTTTTTTTGTGAGGCAACCAGTATTGAACGCAAAACTCTGAGTGTGGTCTAACAAGAGGCTTATAGAGCTGTGACATTATCTCATGGCTGTTGAAAACAGTCCTCAGATTGATGAAGGGTAACATACCAAACATCTTCTGAACCACCTTGCTTGGCAACTTACTATGGTTGTGGACCCCAAGATCCGTCTGTTCCTCCATGCTGCTCGGAATCCTGCCACTAATCTTGTACTCACCTTCAAGTTTGACCTTACAATGTGTATCACTTCACACTTTCAATTTCAAGTTCAAGTTCAAGTTTAACTATCATTCAACCATGCATGAATACATCCAAATGAAACAGCATTCCTCCGGGACAAAGGTGCAAAACAATGTTCATACACAGCACAAGGCAATATAGCACATATAAGATAGCAGTAAAATACAGATACTCTATAGAAATATTATGTCCTAAGTCACTGAGTGACATGTCCTGTAAGTTTATGGTGCATGAGTATTATCAGCAAGAACCAGTGTTTCTCAACAGTTTGCAGATGAATGTACACACACAATCGAACTTGGCATTCCACCAATCAAGCACTAGAGTGTAGCAATGACAAGAGGGGTCAGCTCCCAATCTAGCATGGATGCCATGCTACACTGCCTCTGACATCTCCTCTCCTGACATTCTTCTGCACCAGGGGTTCCCAACCTAGGGTCCATGGAACCCTCAGTTAATGGTGTCGGTCCTTGGCATAAAAAAGGTTGGGAACTCCTATTCTACACCATCCATAACACCACCAACCTTCATGTCATCAGCAAACTTCCTAATCCATCCTTTCACTTTTTCATCCCAGAATGTACCCCTGCAGAATACCATAGGACATAGACCTCCAGGCAAAATATACTCCATCTGCTACCATCCTCTGCCTTGGTCTGAGAAAGCCAATGCTGAATATCTGCAGTCAAGCTTCCCTGGATCCCAAACATCTTAACTTTGTGAATGAGCCTACCGTGGGGAAGCTTGTCAAATACCTTCGTAAACCCATATACACCACATCCTCTACATTCATTAATTTGATTTGTCACTTCCTCAATCAATTAATTGAGGCTTATTGGACATAATCTGCCCTTCATAAAGCCATGCTGGCTATCTATGATCAGACTATGTTTGTCCAAATACTCGTAAATACTGTCTCTTAGAATCCTCTCAAATAGTTTGCCCACCAGGTCAGGGAATTGTGGCTCAAATCACTATAAAGAGGTATAATTTAGTGGCCATTACAGAGATATAGTTGCAGGGCAGAAAGGATTGAGAATTAAATATCCAAGGATATAAAGTATTATAAGTATTATGGAAGGATAGGTAGGAAGGTAAGGGAGGTGGGGTAGCGCTCTTAATTAAATATGATATCAGGGTGATAGTGAGAGACGATATAAGATCTAAGGAGCAGAAAGCTGAATCTATCTGCGTAGAGATTAGGAATAGTAAAGGGAAAATATCTATGGTGGGAGTTGTCTATCAGCCACCGAATAATAACATTACAGTGGCACAGGCAATAAATATCTGAGGCAAGTAAGAATGGAACAGCAGTGACAGATCGTTACTGAACCTACAAAGGAATGAGCTATCTTAGATCTGGTCCTGTGCAAAGAAACAAGTAAAATTAGTGATCTTGTAGTTAGGGATCCTCTCTGAAAGAATGATCACAATATGATTGAATACAGAGTGTGTAACAGTTCAATCTAGGACCAGAGTATTATGCCTAAACAATGGAGACTCCAATGGGATGAGGGAGGATTTGGCTAGTGTAGGCTGGGAACACAGGTTATATGGAGGAACAGTTGAGGAACAGGGGAAGACTTTCAAAGAGATTTTTCATAGTGCTCAATAAGTGTAGTCCAGTTAAAAGCAATGACAGTAAAGGTGGGGAGAGCCAGCTTTGGATAACTAAGGAAATAAAAGAAGGCATCAAACTAAAAGCTCATGCTTACAAAGTCACCAAGAGTAGTGGGAAACTGGAAGATCAGGAAAACTGAGCAACAAAGAATCACTAAGTGAACAAAAAAGAAAGGGAAGCCAGATTATGAAAATAAAGCAGCACAAAATATAAAAATGGATAGTAAGAGTTTTTATAATTATCTAAAGCAGAAAAGGGTGATTAAAATGAATGTAGGTCCCTTGAAGGACAAGAAGGGGGAATTGATATTGGGTAATGAGGAAATGGCCAAGGCTTTGAACTACTATTTTGTGTCAGTCTTCGCGGTGGAGGACACGTCTAACATGCCAAAGAGAGATGTTGTGTATGCGATGGGAGGTGAGGACCTCAATACAATAGCTATCACTAAAGAGATAGTGCTGAGCAAACTTGTGGGCTTGAAGTTGGATAAGTCCCCTGGTCCTGATGGAACGCATCCCAGGGTGCTGAAAGAAATGGCAGAAGTTATAGTAGAGGTTTTGGTGATGATTTACCAAAATTCTTTGGACTCTGGTCAGGTCCCAGTGGATTGGAAGGCAGCGAGTGTCATGCCACTGTTCAAAAAGGATGTAGGCAAAAGGCAGGTAACTATAGGCCAGTTAGTTTAACATCTGTAGTGGGGAAAATGCTCGAAGCTATCATTAAAGAAGAAATAGTGAGGCATCTGGAAAAAAATGGATCCATCAGGGGGTGTAGCACGGATTCAGCAAAGGCAGGTCCTGTTGACAAACTGGAGTTCTTTGAGGATATAATGAGTGCAGAAGGGATTTCCAGAAGACGTTCGACAAGGTGCCACATAATAGACTTATCCATATGACAAGGATGTATAGAGTTGGGGGTTGATGGATTAGCATGGCCAGAGGATTGGTTAACTAATAGAAAGCAGAGATCTGGGATATATGAGTGTTACACTGGTAGGCAATTGGTGATGAGGGGTATGTTGTAGGGGCTGGTATTGAGCCTGCAGCTGTTCACAGTATACATTAACAGTCTGGAAGATGGGACCAAGTTTAGTGTATCTAAGTTTGCTGATGATACTAAGTTGAAGGGAAAAGTAAATTGTTCAGAAGATATGGAGAGTCTGCAGAGAGATATAGATAGGTTAAGTGAGTGGGCCAGGGTGTGGCAGATGGAGTACAATGTTGGTAAATGTGAAGTCATTCACTTTGGAAGGAAAAATGGAAGAGCAGATTATTATTTAAATGGTAAAAAATTGTAGCATGCTGCTGTGCAGAGGGATGAGGGAGTGCTTGTGCATGAGTCACAAAAGGTTGGTTTGCTGGTACAGCAGCCTATCAAGAAGGCAAATGGAACGTTGGCCTTCATTGCTAGAGGGATTGAATTTAAGAGCAGGGAGGTTATGCTGCAAATGTACAGGGTACTGGTGAGGCTGCACCTGGAGTACTGTGAGCAGTTCTGGTCTCCTTACTTGAGGGATATACTGGCCTTGGAGGTGGTGCAGAGGAGGTTCACAAGGTTGATTCCAGAGATGAGGGGGTTAGACTATGAAGAGAGATTGAGTTGCCTGGGACTGTAGTCGCTGGAATTCAGAAGAATGAAAGGAGATCTTATAGAAGCATATAAAATTATAAAAGGGGTAGAAGAGCTAGAGGCAGGAAAATTGTTTCCACTGGTAGGTGAAACTAGAACTAGGGGACATAGCCTTAAGATTTGTGGGAGTAGATTTAGTTTGGAGATGAGGAGGAACTGCTTTTCCCTGAGAGTGGTGAATCTGTGGAATTCTCTGCCCAAAAAAGCAGTGGAGGCTACTTCAGTAAATGTATTTAAGACAAGGTTGTATAGATATTTACATAGTAGGGGAATTAAGGGTAATGGGCAAAAGGCAGGTAGGTGGAGATGAGTCCATGGCCAGATCAGCCATGGTCTTACTGAATGGCAGAGCAGGCTCAACAGGCCAGATGGCTGACTCCTGCTCCTATTTTACAATGTTCTTATGTCACCACTGACATAAAACTTACTGGTCTGTAATTCCCATGTTTATCCCTATTACTTCTCTTGAACAAAGAAATAACATTTATCATCCTCCAAATTTTTGGTACTAGGGTGACAAGTCAGAATGCAAAAACTGTTACTGAAAACTCCAGGCACGTTTTCACTTTTATCCCTGACTTGTCTTATCCTTACTCTAGTTAACTTCCTGTTCTTTTATGTTCTAAAGAGGCTGTGACCAGCCTCACACGTGGGCCTTACTTACATTTCCCACCACAGGTGTCAGGGTATGTTGCTTTGTTCTTGTTGAGAAATATTGTCATGTTGACTATACCAAGATAGTTGGAGGAACAGCTCGTGATGTGGAGGCAGGGAGTCGTCAGAAGGATTTCAAAATTTCAAAGGTTCGAAGTTCATTCATTATCAAAGTATGCATAGAGTATACAACCCTGAAATTCATCGTCCCACAAGCAGCCTCAAAATAAAGAAGCACCATAGAGCCTATTAAAAGAAGCCCAGACAAGAAAGACCATTAAGCACCCAACACACAAAAAGAAGCACAAATCATGCAAACAACAGAAAGCGTGCAAATAGCACACAGAACATCAAACTTGAGAAAGTGAGCCCACAGCCTCAAGCCACTGAGGCAAGTGAAGCTGTTCGAGGAGCCATCAGCTGCAGAGCTGTGTTGATTGCAGGCCACGGCTGCAGAGCTAGTTCCATGCTGAAGTGCCCCGATCAAATCACACCAACAGTAAAGAGGAGTAAACAAAAATGTATGGAACAGGAACTACAAATTCTCCAAAAGTGAGTCTGCAACCATGAAGCTGAAGCCATTAAACTTCAGACCACAGAGTAGCCTGAAAGTGGGTGCACAGGTCTGGACAGGTTGGGGGAGTGGGCAATGAAGCATAGGAAGGTTTGAGGTTGTCCATATTGGTAGGAAGATCAAAAGACTAGTCTATTTTCTAAAAGGGATAAGTATTTAGAAATCAGAAGTTCAAAGGGACTTGTGGGTCCTAGTTCAACATTCCTTTCAGATTAACTAGCAGACTGAGTCATAATAAAGTCAAATATAATGTTAGCATTAATTTCAGGAAGATTAGATGCAAAAGCAAAGATATACTACTGAGGCTTTATAAGGCATTTAATTACATTTAAGTTCATTTAATTAATTACATTTAATTTAATTAATTACAATTAAATTCAATTACATTTGGAATATTGTGAGAAATTCTGAATTCCATCTCTAAGGAAAGGTGTGTTGACTCTGGAGAAGGTCCAGAGGAGGTTGACAAGAATGATGACAGGAATGAAAGGCTTAACAAATGAAGAGTGATGTTGCTGCATCTGTACTTGAATGGGGTGGGAGGGGGGGAATCATATGAAAACCTACCAGATACTGAATAGAGAGAAAATGGACAAGATGTGTCCATATTTAGGAGAGTTTAGGCTCAAAGGGGAAGCCGCAGAATGAAGGGATGTTCCTTTAAAACTGAGATGAGGGGAAATTTTCCTAGTCCTTAAACCAGAGTGTGGCAAGTATGTGGAAATCATTGCCATAGATAGCTGTGGAGTAAAATGTATTTAAGGCAGAGAATCAGAGAATAATAGGTTTTTGATTGGTAAGGGGGTTAAGCATAATGAGAAAATGCTGAGAGAATGGGGTTGAAATAAAATCAACCATGGATGAATGGTGGAACAGACCTGATAGGCCAAATGGCCTAATTCTCATTCTATATCTTATAATCTTATCCCAACATAAGCTTTACTGACTTTATGTACTATTTTACATGGTTTTGAATAATTATAGCCATTATCGGTTGTCATATTGTTCTAAATGAATGTTTTCCATTGTTTTATGATTGTTTTTTTTACTGGTATTGATTCATAATTGTCACAGCAGAGAACGTGGCATCTGATATCTTGCATCCATATTGACTCTCTGCTCAAGCAGGCCTATAAAGTCTATTTACTGGCTCTTTCTGTGTAACCCTACTTAATCTCTTTTCCAAAGAGAACGACACAATCCTCGCCAGTCTATTCAACAAAGCTGAACTTCCTCGTCCCCAGGGCCATCTTTTATTCAGTATTTTTCACCAGCCATCTGAAGAGAATGCAAGTTAATATGGAAGACATATGGTAGCAACTAAAAATGATAGATTTACAAAACAAAGGCAACTTTGTTAATATTGGATTTCTTGAATTTTTTCCCCTGAATTAGAGCTCACACCAGATCTTACTCACTCATCACCATTTTTGTTTCCACTGTATTTGCTCTCTGTCTACAGCACTAGAACTGAAAATTTATCCAAGTGTTTAAATTCATTTGTGTGGATATCATTCCCATCTTTCTCATTTTCTCTGCAACTCCATGTTCTTCCATTTCTGGCTCTTGAAACCTTACTCTTTTACCTCTTTTGTAAATCCACCTCTGCAATAAATATTAAAGTCCTTTCTTTCAAAGAACCCATTCTTACTCTTGCTGTTAAATTCTTTTTTACTTCTGTATTTCTGGCTAAGGCTTTATATACACCCTCTAACATTTTTTGCTTTGATTTGGTGTTAATTTTTATCAGATTACATTGATTAGCAATAGTTTGTTGCGTTGAAGATGCCTGACCAGACATCGAATTATAACTGCGGGATGTTGTACAGAAATTTATATTCATTATTTTGCAGTTAGCTAACCACAAGCATATTACCTATTGCTTTTTGGATTTTTGCATGAGCTGACAATGAAGGTAATACTATTTAACTAATTCACAGAGAATAAAGGAATCTACAAAACTCAGCAGGGTCGGACAGCATCGGTGGAAACAAACAGTTCTGACAAAGGGTGTCGGCCCGAAACATTCACTGTTCGTTTCCACGGATGCTGTCCAACCTGCTGAGTTCCTCCAGCGTGTTGTACGTGTTGATTGGACCACAGCATCTGCAGTGTACTTTGTTTTTACTAAGGAATCTGCAAAGATTCCTCACAAACAAAATAAAAACAATTCTGCAAAGCTGATTTCAGGTCATGTTGTTTGCAGGCAATAAGATTTTTAGATCTGCAAATTGTTAATATATTATCCTAATCAGAAATTACAGGGCCTGGTCTGCTGAGTAAAACACTCAATTTCATGGCAAATATAATTTTATCCCCTTTTATTTAGCTATTTGTAAAGACAATCCCTATGTTCTGTTGATAACTGTAAACAAGAAGGCTCATCCAATAATTCATAAAATGAATTAATATTCAAAGGGTGATCGATTTTAGTTGTTGTTATAGCACTGCTACACACTCAATGAGGTTTCTGGCCCGTAACTGCTCATTGACGACAGAACTGTAACTGCTAATGACACCCTCTAGAATAGATGTGTTATTTTATTAATCATAAACCAGAGATTGTAAACAGTCAAATTTTTTTAACCCTATATATAAAATAGGGAGATTAGTACAAATGAACTACATGCAACAAAACAAAGATGATGCAAAGCACTAATCAATTCTCAAATAGATTTTTATTAAATGGTTGAGGGAAAATATTCCTTGGTTGTTAAATGATGCTTATATGGTAAACATAGCAGAAGGATTTCTTCTAAATTTCTGCACAGATTGTAAAAGGTAAATTAGCAGTTTTACTGACACATCAAGCAAACAAAAATCCCTTTCCCAAGATAGCTGAGGAGCGTTAAAGGATCAGCACTGTATTTGTAGATTAACTAGGCATGGATTACTACATATATCCTCCACACCTCCTATTATCAGGCAGGCCTTATTTAAATAAATAGGCTTGCTTTTGGGAATTATGGAGTGTTTATGCAGAACTTTACTTTTCAAGACTGTTTAATGTAAAGGGGATGATAGGATGAAAACCACTTTCATACTTCTTGTTTTTTTTTATTATTTGTCATTGCTATGGCTGCAAATACATGCAAGATACCATATATTTTATAGTTGCAGTAAAATGTTAAAGTAATGGATTCCGTTACTGCGCAATGTGAAAAATATTAACAAACATTCCTTCTTGGCTGCTGTGATTCATTGTGGTTGTTATACTGTTGAATTATCTCCTGCAGGATGCCTTTGTCCATGTTATAAAAGAAGCTCAAAAACTAGTCCACATTGTAACAAGCACAATAGACCAACTGGGATAAAAACAGCAATAAATAAATGCTTATGCTTCATTATTTCTAGTTACGAAAATGTGTGCTGGTTTACGATATAATTTTGGAGTTTCATTAGAGCCTCAGGGAGGCTCGTAACAAAGATACAAGCATTTAGAAACAAAGGCCACGCCGGCTGGAAAAATTAGAGCAAAGGACATATTATTAATTATATGGATTAAGACATGATTGATAGCCATGTTCCACAAGGACATCTAGTGCAATTGTTGTTTTATTTTATGAGATGTCTGCAATACGAATGAGCTGATAATCCGTCTCTGTGTGGACTGTGTTTGCAAAGAGGGTCTGAAAAAGAATGTAATCGTCTCTGTTGAAATTTGTCTCAAGCAGCTCCATAATAGACGATTCTCTGATCTACAAGCTGTTTCCAAGGAAGCACTTTGAAACAAACATTACCTACTGCTGGAAGACCAATGTCTGGTGGAAAGTACACATATTTGCTTAATGGTTGGTCTTCTGTTGTGTAATAAAATGTCCAGGTTGTACGAATAGGCACTGAAGGCACTGAATAGCCAGCCAAAATGATTTGAGGTGAAGGACCACAGTATAAAGTCCTACTGCCACTCAGGGACTGGGTCTTATGTTACAGCCTCTCAAGCACTTCATCTTTTGCTTCTCATCCCCTCCTTCACCTACTTCCCCCCAATGTCCACCACTGCCCAAATTCCCACCTCTTTATACTGGCTATTTCCTCTCCATTCTTAGAATCCCTAGAAAGAAGTGACATAGGATCAGAAGATGTTGATTCATTGTGGGTAGAGTTAAGTAACTGAAAGGGTAAAAAGATACTAATGGGAATTTTATAAAGGCCTCTTATCCATGGGAGTTTTCAAGAAGCAGGTACATTGGGGGAAAATCAAAACCAGGTTTGAATATGGAGCTGAAAGTAAAGGAACCATTAGGAGGCAGTGATTATAATATGATTGAATTCATCCTACAGTTTGAGAGGAAGAAGCTGAAATCAGATGTATCTGAGTTGTACTACTGCTGAGACATGAGGGAGGAGCTAGCCAAAGTTGATTGGAAGGGGGCACTAGCAGGGATAACAGTAGAGCAGCAATGGCTGAAGTTTCTGGAAGTAATTCAGAAGGCAAACTATTGGTTCAATCTGAAGAAGAATTATTATTCTAAATGGAGGATGAGGGCAACCATGACCAACAATGGGAGCCAAAGACAGCATGGAAAGCAAAAGGAATAGCATACAGTATAGCAGAAACCAGTAGAAATTTGCAGGATTGTGAAGCTTTAAAAGCCAACAGAAGGAATCTAGCAAAACAATACAGGGAGAAAAGATTTGATATGAAAGTAAACTAGGCAGTAAGATAAAGGATACTAAAAGGTTTTTCAGATATATTGAGTAAAAGAGAGGCAAAAGTGAACATTAAACTGCTGAAAAATGATGCTGGAGAAGCTGTAATGGGGAACAAATAAATGGCAGACAAATTGAATGAGTACTTTGCATCAATCTTCATTGTGGAAGACACCAACAGAATACCGGAAATTCCAGAGTGTCAGGGGCAGAAGTGAATGTAATCGCTATACTAAAGAGAAGGTGTAATCATAGAGTCTTGAAGTATTACAACACAGAAACAAGTGTTTTGCCAAAATGTTATGCTGCCTAGTCCAACCTGGACTATAATCCTCCATATCCCTCTAATCCATGTACTTATCCAAATTTCCTTTGAATGTTGAAATCAAACTCACATCCACCACTTGCGTTGACAGCTCATTCCACATTCTCACCACCCTCTGAGTGAAAAAGTTCCCCCTCAGGTTCCCTTAAAATATTTCACCTTTCATCCTTAACCTATGACCTCTTGTCATAGTCTCACCAAACCTCAATACAAAAAGGCTGGTTGTATTTGCCCTATCTATACCCCTCCTAATTTTTTATACCTCTATTAAATCTCTTCAACATTCCAAGGAAAAAAGTACTTGGGAAAATGAAAAGTCTGAAGATAAATAAGTCATTTGAACCAAATGGATTATCATAAAGTTCTGAATATCTACTGAATATTTTTGAGGAAATAACAGGCAGTATAGAGTCATAGGGAAGTATAGCACAGAGACAGGCCCTTTAGAACACCTAGCCCATGTGGAAACCATTTAAGCTGCCTCCTCCCAATGACCTGAGCCAGCACCATGGCTCCCCATACCCCTACTATCCACGTATGTTTCCAAACTTCCCTTAAACGTTGAAATTGAGTACACATGGACCACTTGTGCTGGCTGCTTTTTCCACACTCTCACCACCTTCTGAGTGAAGAAATATCCCTTCATGTTCCCCATGAACTGCTTGCATTTATCATATCTATACCCCTCATAATCTTGTATACTTCTTCAATCTCCTCTCAATCTTCTACATTCTAAAGAATACAGTCCTAACCTATTCTATCTATCCTTATAACTCAGGTCCTCCAGATCTGGAAACAATCTTGTAAATTTTCTCTACACTCTTTCAACCCTGTTTACATCTTTTCTGTAGGTAGGTGACCAAAACAACACTCAATACTCCAGATTCTGTTTCTCCAATGTCATACACAACTTCAACATAACATCCTATCTTCTGCACTCAATATTGATTTATAAAGGCCGATTTGCCAAAACCTATCTACCTGTGACGCCACCTTCCACGAATACTGTACCTGTATTCTCAGATCCCTTTGTTCTACCACACTCTTCAGTGCCCCATTTTTCACTGCCTAAGCTTGGTTGTTCCTACCTGAGTGCTAAACCTCACACTTGTCTGCATCAAATTCCATCTGCCATTTTTCCAGTTGATCCCTCTGCAAGCCATGATAGCCTTCCTCACTGTCCGCTATCCCCTCAATCTTGGTGTCATCCGCAAATTTGCTGATCCAGTTAACTACATTATCAAGCAGATCACTGATATAGATGACAAACGTCTATATCAGGTAGGTCTCAGCACCTACACCAATCGTCACAGGCCTCCAGTCAGAGAGGAAACCATCTACTACCACTCTGCGGCATTTCCCACAAAGCCAATGTCTAATCCAATTTACTACTTCATTTTGAATGCCAGCTGACTGAACCTTCTTGACCAGCTTCCCATGAAGGACTTTATCAAATGCCTTATTAATGCCCATGTAGGCAACGTCCACTGCCTTGCCTTCATCCACTTTCCAGGTCACTTCCTCAAAAAACTCTATAAAATTGATTAGACATGACCTAGCAAGCACAAAGCCATGCTGACTATCCTTAACCAGTCCATCTTCTATGTCCAATCCCTTGGAATACCTTCCAATAACTTTACCACAACTGATGACAGACTCACCGGCCTATAATTACATGATTTCTGTTTAGAGCCTTTTTTTAAACAGCAGAACAACATTACCTGTCCTTTAATTCCTTGGTAACTCTCCTGTTGCTAATGATGATTTAAGTATCTCTGCTAGGGCCCCAGCAATTTCTGCAACACTCCCATAGGGTCCGAGGGAACTCCTTGTCAGGACCTGGGGATTTATCCACCCTCATTTGCCTTAGGGTAGCAAACACCTCCTTCTCTGTAATCTGTACAGGGTCCATGAAGCTTTGCCTCACTCTATAGACTCTGTATCCATCTCCTGTGTAAATCCAGATGCAAAAAATACATTTAAGATCACCCCCATCTATTTTGGCTCCACACATGGATTGTACACCTGCCCTGTTTCATTTCCTTATAGCAGAACCAGTATATCACGCTCTCTAGTTAGGACTTCTACATACTGATGAAGCAAATGCTATCCAACTAGTCCTTTTACAGAATGGGATGCTCAGTCAATAGGTGGAAAGTTAAAATTACCTAATATAAGGTCCTACGTTTTTTACAAGATTGTTCCTCTAAATTCTTGGACTGCTGGGTAGTTTGTAAAATAGCCCAATTAATATGGTGATTCCTTTCTTATTTCTCAGTTCCATTCATAATGCCCCACTAGTCAAGTTTTACATTCTGTCCTAGTGGAGTACTGTCATGATAACACCTCTCCTCCTTTAATCCCTCCCGCTCTGTCACATCTAAAACAACAGAATCCCGGAATACTGAGCTGCCAGTCCTGCCCCTCCTGCAACCAAGTCTCACTAATGTCTACAACATCATAATTCTAGGTGTTAATCCATGCCCTGAACTCATCCGACTTTCCTACGATGGTTCTTGTGCTAAAATATATACACCGCAGGACACTAGTCGCGCCATGCTCAACTTTTTGATTCCTGCCTTTGTCTGAGGTCTTACCAACATCTGACTCCACAACCTCTCCACTAACAGTTCTGGCACTCTGGTTTCCGTCCTTCTGCAACTCTAGTTCGAACCCCTCTCATGCAGCATTAACAAACTTTCCCACTGGATGTTAGCCCCCTCCAGTTCAGGTGCAAACCATCCCTGAAAGAGAGCCCAATGATCCAAAAATCTTATGCCCTCCCTCCTACAACAAATCCATAGGCAGGTATTAAATTGTATAATCTTCTTAGTTCTGGTCTCACTAGCACATGGCACAGGTAGCAATCTTGAAATCACAACTCTGGTCCTGCCCTTCAATTTAGCTTCTAATTCCCTGAACGTGCTTTGCAGAACCTCATTATTCATCCTTCCTATGTCAATGATACCTACATAGACTAGGACCTCTGGCTATTAGCCCTCCCACTTATGAATACTGAGATCTCTGTCTGAGATGTCCTGGGTCCTGGGCCCTGGGACTCAGGAGGTTACATATCATCTGGGAATCGCGTTTTTGCCCACTGTACCTCCTGTCCGTCTCCCTAGCTAATGAATCCACTACCATCACAGCTAACCTCTTCTCCCCACCACCTTCCCTTCTAGCCACAGGGCCAGACTCAGTTCTGGAGACACGATGACTACGATTTTCCTCTATTGTCTGCCCCTGCCCCAACAGTGATCTAAAGTGATATACCTATTGCTGAGGGGATGGCCACAGGGGTACTCGGCACTGGCTCCTTTATCCCTTTCCCCTTCCTGACTGTCACCCAGTTTCCTGCGTCCTGCACCTTGGGTGTAACTACCTCTCTATATGTCCTATTTGTCACCCCTTCAGGACAAAGGAGAGCCAGTGGATGTTATTTACTTGGATTTTCAGAAGGCCTTTGACAAGGTGCCATATATGAGGCTGCTGAACAAGATGAGAGTCCCCACTATATTACAGGCAAGATGCCAGCATGAACAAAAGATTGGCTGACTGGCAGAGGGAATAAAGGAGACTTTTTCGGGTTGGCTCTTGGTGACTAGTAGTGTTCTGCAGGGGTTAGTGATGGGTCTGTTAATGGTGGAATTGATAGTTTTGTGTTCAGGTTTGCAGATGATGCAAAGATAGGTGGAGGGGCAAGTAGCATTGAGGAAGCAGGGGTTGGCAGAGGACTTGGATAGACTAGGAAACAGGGCAAAGAAGTGGCAAATGGAATACAGCATTGGAAAGAATATGCAGTTACAAGGATTATCCTCAATAATAATCATGTTAGGCACAGAGAGAATCTGCATTTACAGACAAGTATCATTATTGGCTCAATTAGCAAAAAAAGATGAACTTACAAAACTGAACAGCCACCAGGCTTCCCTGACACTCCATGAATAGTCAAGGAAGAGAAAAGGTAGTACACAGGAAAAGGAGTCAACACTAGCCAGGCCTTCTTCTTGATCGTGATGTGGTCTTCACACTTGTAACATGGGAGTGTCCGCTTCCTCAATGGCTGGTCACCAGAAAGTTGTTCTGCCCGTACTCCTGAAAACCTTCTTTCTTTTGTTTTCCTGATCAGTTAATTCTATGATGTTTCAATTTCATTGGCTCAAGGTAATCAAGTCACTTTTATTGTCATTGTGACCATAACTGCTGGTACAGTGCATAGTAAAAATGAGACAACGTTTTTCAGGACCATGGTGTGACATGACACAGTACAAAAAATAGACTGAACTACGTAAAAAACAACACAGAGAAAAGAGAACGCACAACTACACTAGACTACAGACCTACCCAGGACTGCATAAAGTGCACAAAACAGTGCAGGCATTACAATAAATAATAAACAGGACAATAGGCCAGTAAGGTGTCAGTCCAGGCTTTGGGTATTGAGGAGTCTGTTAGCTTGGGGGAAGAAACTGTTAAATAGTCTGGTCGTGAGAGCCAGAATGCTTCGGTGCCTTTTCCCAGATGGCAGGAGGGAGAAGAGATTGTATGAGGGGTGCATGGGGTCCTTCATAATGCTGTTTCCTTTGTGGATGCAGCGTGTAGTGTAAATGTCCATGATGGTGGGAAGAGAGATCCCGAAGATCTTCTCAGCTGACCTCACTATCCGCTGCAGGGTCTTGCGATCCGAAATAGTGCAATTTCCGAACCAGGCAGTGATGCAGCTGCTCAGGATGCTCTCAGTACAACCCCTGTAGAATGTGATGAGGATGAGAATCTGACAAAGATATCAGCTTCTCATGGAAGTTGCAATACTAGCAGTATTGCTTTAATACTGTTTCCTCCCATCTTGTGCTATAGTTGACTTCTTTATTTTCTGTCCAACTCAAATAGGTTCAGACCACAATCATCAGGTTAACCAGACCCTGGGTCTGGATGACCATATCACAGGTTTGTTCTTCCTACAAGCCTGTTGTTCAACACTTATCTGAAAATGGTTGCAGGCTTCCAGATCATTAACCAGAAACTTCTCGTATCCAAATTCAGCTTTCCTTGAACAAAAACCAGTTCACCAAGCAGCTCACAGAATGGCCACTTCCATTCCTGCAACTAGGTGGCAAGAACAATGTGATACAGAAGTAGATTGCCAGGCCTTTCTTCCACACAGCTACTGCTTCTGCCAAATCTGCATCCAGAGGAGGTTTAGGAAGATGACCCTAGGAATGAAGAGGTTAACATGTGAAGAGTGCTTGGTGGCCCTCGGCCTGTACTCGCTGGTGTTCAGAAGAGTGATGGAGAATCTCATTGAAACCTACTGAATATGGAAAGATTTCTTATTCAGAGTGGATGTGGATAAAATGTTTCCAATAGTACTGGAGACTAGAACCGGGGGCACAGCCTTAGAGTAGAAGGGTTTTCTTTTAAAACAGAAATGAGAAAGAATTTCCTTAGCCAGAGGGTTGTAAATCTGTGGAATGTATTGCCACAGACAGCTGTGGTGGCCAACTCATTGGGTATATTTGAAGCAGAAATTTATAGGTATTGAATTAGCAATAGCATCAAAGATTATGGGAGGAAGGAGGGGAGAGAGAAAATATAACAGCCATGATCGAATGGCAGACTCAATGGATAGAATGGCTTAATTCTAATCCTATGCCATATGGTCTTAAATAATTTTGCTTTAGATACATTTCATTCACTTGTAAAATTAGCAAGTGACAAAGTATTGGAGAATGCATTAGTCCTAAGGGAGAAAGGTCCTTATTTAGAGAACAAGCTGGAAATCTTGCAGTCTGGTCAGCTAGGTGGCAAGTGAATGTCTGCTCTATTAATTAGACGGTGATGTATTTTGACAATACAAATAGAAATAACACCATGGCTAAGAAAATAAGGAAAAGGAAGTGGCAAAAATCAAGAGGATACTGGAATCAAGAAAATAAGGCATTAAAATCAGTCTGATACAAGTTAACAAAACAAATAAGCCAAGATATGATTTGTTTCTAGGCCACAGAATTCAAATTACCAATTATATTAGGTTTCTATAGGATGCTATGCAGATTGCATGTAATAAAAAATATAGAAGTACTAGTTAATGTGCAAAGAAATCCTTGAGGACTATAAACTGTTCAAATTCTTCTTTTAATCAGTTAGTGACAGGCGCATCACTGGCAAAGCCAGGAGTTAATATCCATCATCTTCTTACACTACTGCAGCTGATAAGGTGAAAACATTTGTATGGTACTGTACGTATTATGCAGATAGTTTGAATGAGTGCTCAGTGAAGAGTTCTGGGCTCCAACCTACAGACAGTAAAAGGACAGAACTGCATTTCCACATCGGTGGTATTTTGGATGATAGATGGAAGTATTTGTGATCCCATGCACCTGTTTCCCATTTGTTCTCAGTGCTGGATGTTGGTAGATATGGGAGGTTTTACTGGAAATATAAAGATTTATAAATATAAAAACATAAGGTATAGGAGTAAAATTAGATAATTTGGCTCTGATAATTAGATAATTAGAGTCTGCTCTGCCATTTTATCGTGGCTCATACAATTTTCCTCAGCCCCAACCTCCCCATATCTCTTCATGCACTGACCAATGAAGAATCTAACCTCTGCCTTAATAAAGACTTGTCCTCCACAACGACTTGTGGCAAAGAATTCCACAGATTCACCACTCTCTGGCTAAAGAAATTCCTCCTCATCTCCATTTTAAAAGGATGCCCCTCTATTCTGAGACTGTGTCTTCTGGTCCTGGACTCTCCCACCAGAGGATACATCCTCTCCACATCCACTCTACCAAGGCCTTTCACCATTCAATAGGTTTTAATGAGGACAGCCATCATTCTTTTGAATTCTAGTGAATACAGGTCCTGAGTGATCAAAAGCTCTTCATTTGACAAGCCATTCAATCCTGGAATCATTTTCATGAACCTCCTTTGCACCTTCTTCAGTTTCAGCACATTCTTTCTAAGAAAAGGGACCCAAAACCACTTAAAATACCCCAAGTGAGGCCTCACCAGTGCTTTATAAAGTCGCGGCATTACATCCTTGCTTTTATATTCTCGTCCTCGTGAAATGAATGGTAACATCACATTTGCCTTGCTTACCACAAACTCCACCTGCAAATTTGCCTTAAGGGATTCCTAAGGACTCCTAGGTCCCTTTGCGCTGCAGTGTTTTGTATTTTCTCTTCCTTTAGAAAATAGTCAAACTTTTCATTTCTTCTTCCAGATTGTATGACCATGTACTTCCTGAAACCATATTCTATGTGCCATTTCTTTGCCCATTCTCCTAATCTGTCTAAGTCCTTCTGTAACCTCTCTACTTTCTCAAAACTACCTGTTCCTCCACCTACATTCATATCGTCTAGAAACTTTGCAATAAAACCATCAATTCCATCATCCAAATCATTGACCAATAATGTAAAAAGAATCAGTCCCAACACCCCTTTGTAACTCCACTAGTCACTGGCAGCCAACCAGAAAAGGCTCCCTTTATTCCCACTCTTTGCTTCTTGCCAGTCAGCCACTGCTATATCCATGCTAGATTCTTCCCTGTAATACCATGGGCTCTCAGCTTGTTAAGCAGCCTCACATGTCACACATTGTCAAAGGTCTTCTTAAAATCCAAATAAACATCACTCAATTCTCCTTTATCTATCCAACTTGTCATTTCTTCAAAGAATTCCAACAGATTTGCCAAGCAAGATTTTCCCTTGAGGAAACTATACTGATTAAAGCCTATTTTAGCATGTTCCTCCAAGTACCCTGAGACCTAATCCGTAATATTCAACTCACCAGTAGCCTTTACAAAGGTCCAGTGTAGTCATGTAATTTGCTCATCCAATCTTTTCTAGTAGGCCGTCAATGTTGGCATAGGAGAAGCATCAAAAGAAGGAATGAAATTCAACACTTGGAAATCAATGCACAGCCTTAGGGTACTATCCTTATTGGGGACAATAACAGCAGGACTGTTCCATTCACTATTTGACTCCCAGCTCCAGAATGGTCTGAATCTCATCCTTCCAGGCCCCCACAAGCTGCTCTGGCACCCTCTAGCAGTGTAGGCGTACTGAACCCTGGTCAGGTCTTATCCTGATGCAATGGTTTAGGACTGTTTTTCAACCCTGGTGTCTGGTGGAACAGTTGTGGAAAATCAGCAAACACCATCTGCAACTCCACGGATTGCTGAGTCATCAAGGTGGGAGAGGTCAGCCTTCACAGGTCCCTCCCAAGTAATCATCATTGGACGCATCATCTGTACAAATATCAATAGAGGCAAGCGAACTATCATATTTACCATCGCAGCAAGCCGGAGTGACATTCTAGGCCTTTTGTTTCCTCCCTTGCATAGACTAGCATCCAAGTCATGCAGAGATTGTAACCCAACCATTGCTCTGGCTTTAACACCAGCTATGAGAAAGTAGGAAACAGCACGATCTACTCCTGGATTAACAGATGGATGTGATTGGCTATTTCCCTTCCTCGGCAACTCATGTATAACAGGCAAATCTCTCTCCAGCACCCCCACTTTCATCAAGTACTTGTGGTCAAGAGTGAGCTCTGCCAGATGATCAGACTTCCAGTCACCAGGATCACCAGTTCAATGTGTGGTGACTATAGTCAACTCCAAAAGCAGGGGCAAGACTTTTTTTAATAAATGACTGTGAGCTACACAAATCTAAAAGAGCTTTAACAGGTTTTCCACTAACTTTGACTATTATAAATACAGACTCTTTCCCCTCACATTCTACTTGTTTTCCATGACCATATTCTTCATCATTATCATCATCATCACATTCTCCCTCTCTTGCTTCATAGCAGCTGACAATTTGGGCTTCTTGAGAGAACACACAGAGGGCTTAAGACCTAGCTGATGACAATGGTAGCAAATAAATGTCTTAGAAGAAACTTGCAAAGATTCTTTGCCCTTGTTTCTCCTACTCTCAAATCCACAGAATTACCCCAAGAGTCCCTTGGAGAGTTAGAGTTTCTGTTGTTTCAGAATGATGGCCATGATGGTGCCCCCTTGTGGGTATTGAGGTACTGCGGGACAAGTCAGACCGCAGTGAGTCCATCCACTGGCTCATACTCTCGGATCCATGTTCTGGTGTCTGAAGGAAGAACCTACCTGCAGCAGCTGTTCTAGAACGACCATCCCCTTGGACTTCTGCTCTGATCATATCCATCAATGGTTGAGACTCCTCAGATGATGGTACATCTCTGTGGGTGATTCCCCCGGTGGTAGAGTACTGGAACAGAAGAGTTGGCAATAGGTTTCTGCCGAGATATCAGATTTAGTCAGCAGCTCCTCCTTCAGGTCAGAATAGTTGTCGGACTTCTCTTCATCCATTGCAGTGTAGGCTTCGAGAGCTTCACCCAGCGATAGTGGCACTGGCCATTGCCATAGATGGGCCATCCTCTGAAACCTGAGGAGTGAGTTCCCAATATTGTCATCTTGTTGATAAGAAGGCAACTTGGCACCCTACCACAGGCTTTGGAGTTCCTTTCTAAAAGTATCATCTCTCCTCTGCTCAGCAGACAAGAAGACAAGAACAGGCTTTCCAGGGAGGGTTGGAGGTGGTGTCACTCGAAGGCCCTTCTGCTTCTGGCCTGAGTTTGGCCCTGGGCTGAAGTTCTTCCTTCTCTGAAGTCCGGCTGTTTCCTGGACATCTGCTTCACTTTTAGCCTAGGGGGTTTCCTGATTTGGGACCACAATTCTACTCTTCCCTAAACTGAACCCTTTGTGACTGCCACTGAATGTTAATATATGGGTTACGACTGATGAGAAAAAAGCTGGAATCACTTAGCACTCTAGTGCAAGGGTGTTTATTAGGTGCATCAAAAATCAAACTTACAAAAATTAGTGAGAGTAGTGAAAAGAAAAGTACAAATATTTACAAAATAATATCTACAAGAAAACAGTGTAATAGCTCCATACTTATTCTTTTCCAGTGTGAACTCCTCACAGCCCCGTCTGTCTTCCTCACTGAGGTCAAAGAGCACTTTTTTAGCTCTAGGCACTAGGACATGCATTTTCTGAGCAGTTTAAAGGGAAATGTCATTTAAAAGTTCCCTTTACAGCTCTCTTCTCTAGCCAATGACAAATTCTGAATAACGATTGAATAATCTACTGGAGTGTGACAGATCGGGGAGAGGCAAAGAGTTGGTGAGCAGGGTTTGTTCCCCATGTGACTCTTAACTAACGTCATTAATCTTTTTCCACCACCTAGTACGAATACATATCGTCAGACTATCTGCAAGCCGGTGTCAGACTAGGCAATAGGAAATTACATGGTATACCTGCACAGAAGCAACTGTAACAGGAATATCCTTCGTTCCAGTAGACTGATGGAAGCACAGCAAAAGTAGCTCTGTCAGGATTTCTAGCCGGAGTTAAGCAAATGGGAATCACTTAGCTCAGGCAAGAAATAGAAGTGATAAATCCCAAAGATCAGAATGAGGTTTTGAATCTGATACTTTAAGATAATGTAGATATTCCTCAAGCATGACAGCAACAAAACTTTGGTGACTGTCAAGGACCCAGGTGAGTTGTAAGAACCATTAGAAAACTTTAGATATGTGAACACAACAAAGAGGGAGATGGAAATGTCTGGCACAGGATCCAAGAAGTGGTTTTCCCTGTGCAGTCTCAGTGAGGTTGAACAGCAATGCCCATCTCCAATCACAATCTAGTGGTGAAGCAAGCCAACAGTTTCTGAATATGCCAATAACACCAGGACTCCTATTTCTAAAGCATATTCATTGAAAGTGCTGCTTAATTGGCTATACATCAGCAACTCCATTCCGAATCACTGGTGTCAGCAAAGTGTGATCAGGTTCAATACACAGAGTTTTAGATTTACTGTATAGCGCATAGAGGTAGGCCCTTTAGTCCACCATATCTATGCTGGCCATCACGCCTGTCTCCACTAATCACACTCACAGCTCTCCCTGTTCATATTCAGCTATGCTTGCTCATTCAAGAATCTGTCAAATTGCCTCTAAAATGTTGTTGCTCCTGCTTCTACCAGCTCCTCATTCCAGACACCAACTAACTTCTATATGGAAAAAGATATTAGTTGCCCTTTGA
Source organism: Hypanus sabinus (assembly GCF_030144855.1). Lineage (NCBI taxonomy): Eukaryota > Metazoa > Chordata > Chondrichthyes > Myliobatiformes > Dasyatidae > Hypanus > Hypanus sabinus. The sequence continues at coordinate 60,516,439 of NC_082719.1, read as the reverse complement.
TCTCCCCTCTCACCCTCTCATTTTAAACTTATGCCCACTAGCTTTACACACCCTCAGTTAATAGCATCAATTAATATTCACAATTAAAATCTTTCAAAATGTGTATTTCTTGTAGAATTTCAAGACCCATATAAACAACGAGGCAAACGGAGATAAATCACTGAAAATATTCAAAAACAATTTGATTAAAAACATAGAGGAGATTAAATATTTCCTTTCCAGCCTGGAGTGAAGACTTGTTCTGCTTTCAGTGAGTACATTTTGGAATGCAGCTGAATTATAGACTGAGGATTCCTCGCTGAGCAATTAGTTTTGCACACAAAGCCATCCCTTTGAGAACTGGTCTGATCTTCAAGGAGACTGAATACATTCAGCTTTTCTCTATCATTTCAATTTTGGTGTTTTCTGTTTTTAGCAGCAGAATGTGAAAACATGTTCAGAAATTGGTATTTCAAATAATTGTTTTTTCTTAACTTTAATCAAAACTAACATTGTTTCTTATTAGAGCTTTTGTTAATTCAATGAGCCTTTTAAATGTAATTTTTTTGTCTTATCTAATTACAGCAGACTGAAAAGCTCAGTGAATTAGAATGTTGTTTTTTCACCTCTGAAACATGGATTTGAATCTAGTCCAGGCCAATGAGATGAAAGTCCTTTTTCTCTGATGGATGTAAATTAAATGAATTTGGACAATCTGCGGCAGATGTGTGTCCACGGTACAAATCTGCTCATAATTCAGCACAAATTGACATAAAAGAGCTGAAATTCCTCAGTGTGCTTTTTTAGCAATGTTGTCGACCCATTTATTTTAAACAAGCTTTGCTCAAATGGGGAACAAAGGAATTTCACATTAACTAGCTCATTAAAACTATGCCACAAGGAAATTTCTACCTCAAAGCTGACAACCTCATTCAAATGTCATAAGGAAGTCTGGTATGAGAAATGGAAATTGCAGCCTCCTGCAGTACTGGATGTTATTTAAGGAAGGAGGGTAAAGCAAGTTTAAATGTGAACCTGGCTGTGCTTCATTTTACCTGCAAGTGCTCTGTGCTAAAGCTGAGTACCTCAGCTCAGCCTTTGTTCATGCATTCTAACAGAAAAGCTTAACTGGTGCATTTTAATTAAACATTTTTATTTCACCTCAACAGCAACTCAATTGGAAGGTCAAATACAGTTTGCTTTGTTCAAAGTAACATTTGGAGAAAGGGCACTGACCACTTCTGAATGTATTATGCACATACATTTGTGATGACAATAGAGTACTGGGCACAATACAAGGGTTAATTGCTTTGCTGGTAATTGAAAAGGCTCAGATCATTGGTTCCCACTGTCGAGAGCCCAAGCCAGAAATGTTCAGACACAAAGGGGGCTGTCTCAAGGCAGGGAAGAGAGGCATTAGTGAAGTAGAGCCTTATGAAGCTTTCATACTGTGCTTGGTGGGGTGCAGGAGGCTGACAACCTTCTCCTGATGGGACTTACATCCATGAAATAAGGAACTGTGGTAATGGTGATGAGCAGTTCAGCAGCTGCCTGTGATCTTGCAGAGACAATCTATTCTATCAGCATCAGAAAGCCATCTTTGTAGTACCTCCAGCACATTCCTTTTAGAAGTCAAGATTTATTTTTCTTTCAACACAAACCACTTCTTTATCCCCCAATCTCAATCTGTTTCACATACAAAGTGCAGGATTGGCTAGATAATGACAATCCTTTCTATATCTCATTCCTATTTATCCTTGGGATATTGGAAGTAAAACACCGGAAACTCTGCAGCCGCAGAGACAATCATCCTCATTAGAAATAAATTCCAATTAGCTGGAAGGTAAATTGCAAATTGTCTCAGCTGGGATTATAGAATAATATAGGTTAATGGCATGGAGAGAGACCATTCAGCCTATTTTGACTTAACGGCAAAACAAATTGTAATCCAGCCTAATCCATTCCCCTTTCTAGCTGTTGGTCTGTCAGCTCAGAAAAAGCATTGGCTTTGGGTAAATTTCTGTTAAGTTTCCCTTTTTTCTTACTGTGTCAAGGGTAGTTTAAATGGCTGGCGTCTGTACAGTCGGCCATCCTTATTCGCAAGGGATTGGTTCTGGGACCTCCCGCGGATACCAAAAAACATGGATGCTCAAGTCCCTTATATAAAATGGTGTAGTATTTGCATATAACTTACGCACATCCTCCTGTATACTTTAAATCATCTCTAGATTACTTATAATAACTAATAAAATGTAAATACTATGTAAATAGTTGTTATACTGTAATGTTTAGGGAATATTGACAAAAAAATAACTGTATATGTTCCTCTCACTCACAACACAAGCAGCGAACGAACGAGACTCGAGACGAACAATGATCAAACAACGAGTAAAACTTGTAATACCTGCCAAGAAGGCCCACCAGCGCCTTTACATCCTGAGAAAGCTGAAGAAATTTGGCCTGTTTCCTAAAACCCTCATTAATTTTTATAGTTGCACCGTAGAAAGCATTCTTCTAGGGTGCATCACAACCTGGTATGGAAGTTGTCCTGTCCAAGACCGGAAGAAGCTGCAGAAGATCGTGCACATAGCCCAGCACATCGCACAAACCAATCATCCATCCTTGGTCTCACTTCACACCACACGCTGTCGAAACAGTGCTGCCAGGATAATCAAGGACATGACCCACCCAGCCAACACACTTCTTGTCCCACTTCCCTCTGGGAGAAGGTTCAGGAGCTTGAAGATTCGTACGGCCAGATTTGTGAACAGCTTCTTTCCAACTGTGATAAGACTGCTGAACAGATCCTGACCCGGATCTGGGCCGTACCTTCCAAATATCCGGACCTGACTTGCACTACCTTACTTTCTCTTTTCTATTTTCTAATTATGATTTATAATTTAAATTTTTATTATATCTACTTCTACTTGTACCTCAGGGAGCGCGAAGCGCAGAAGCAAATATCACTGTGATGATTGTACGCTCTAGTATCAATTGTTTAGTAAAGTAAAGTTAAAGTAAAAAGTATTGTTACACTGTCTTGTTTAGGGGGTTATGTGGCCTACAACAATGAATATAGAATTGAGTCAGGTTTTATAAACAAACAAACATTTATTAAACTCTTCTCAACAAAAGTGAAAAGTAAACAAACAACTAACTTAACTGGAAGTTACCTGCTATGCAGCAACTTCACAAACAGCCAAACTCTGGAGTAGTTCTTCAAATGGTAAATTTGAACACAGTCTTAAAGTGGTAAATTTGAAAGTCCAAGTGATTTATACAGTCAGTAAGGAGAGACTTTACTGCAACAATAATTTCTCCAAAGAAAATGACGAATCTGCCGATCACAGTCGAGAAAAGTTGCCCAAAGAATTCACGACGAAGGAAATAAAACAGCTTAAATGAACTGACCTTTTTGCTGCTGGAACGTGAACACTGCACTAACCTTTCTGATCTTGCAGGGGTTATCTCAGATGCACGTCTCTATCCCTGAATGAAGTTTCAATAAAGTCAATCCTTCATAAAACCACCAAATGACACCAACTTTATTCAATCCTTTGGGTTCCCATACTTCGGTAAAGTCTTCACTCTCCAACTCGACTGTAAAGATAAATCAAAGATGCAACAAACCAGAACCGGCAGCGATTGGTGAAACTGCCGGCACAACGGTTTTAGCTCCTTACAATAGAAAGTAAAAACTCCACTTTAAAAATGAAACTGCGTCATGAGACGAATACGCAGCAAAACTAAATAACGAACTACCCCCGAACTAACTGCGTCACAGCAGCAGTTTCCCTTATATACCGGTTGGAACATTACATCATGTGACCACACACTGGCAGGAAAATTACATCATGTGACCACACACTGGCGGGAAAATTACATCACCCCACCATCACAAGACAATTACATCATGTTCACAAGATACTCAATTACATCATAGACATAAGACAGTCACGAGATACCCACAGGGTATGTAACAAGGGAATAAGAATGCTTTGGAGGAGGCTCACAATTGAAGACTTGCTCTGCAAGGTGGCCTATGAGTTTTTTGAGCTCCTCTGGGAACGGTACTGTGGCCTGGGCATTAGCCGATACTGATTCTCCCATGTTCTTTATGTTCTTGAGGCTTTAGCACTTTACATAGCCAGCTACCCATCCCTTACTAGCCTTAAACTCTTTTCTCTCGCTCTCATCAACCCCGTCACAGTAGTGTTCATAGACACTGAGCTTTTTCACGTATAATTTGTCCATCGACAGGGATATACTTCTGTGACATGTCCTCTAGCCACACATTTAGTGCTTTCTCAGTCTTTGCAAGCACTTTATCATGAACCAGAGAGACCATTTTTGCTGTTGTAGGGGCAGCACTAACACTTCCACGTATTTCAGCTTCTTTCTGCTTTATTGTGCGAATGCTCGATTCGTTCTTACCGACCTCACGCCCACTTTGGCAAGTGATATGCCACTTTTCAAAAGATCTAATATTTCTACTTTCTCAGCGAAAGATAGAAACTTATGCTCCCTCTTAGCTTTTGAGGAATTGCTTTGACCACTTAATTGCTTTTTAGGATCCATTTTTTCACAGGAACAAAGTAGTGAAGGAACGAGACGCAAGGCGAACAATGCTCGAACAAGTGCTGGAAGAGCACTTCTGGGTTTTCTCGATTCGTGGTTGGTTGAATTCACGCATGCGGAATTCACGGATAAGGAGGGCCGACTGTACTTCATGCCGGATGTTGGAGACCCGGGAGAACCAGGTCTCCCTGGATGTACTGCATGAAGTACATCCAGTTGCAGCTCCTTGAAGACTGTGTTAGAGATCTGGAGTAGTAACTGGATGACCTTCAGCTTATATGGGAGAGTGAAAAGATCATCAATCAGAGTTACAAGGAAGTAGTCACCTCTAAGTTGCAGGAGGCGAGTACCTGGGAGACCGACAGGTGAACTGGAAATATAAATGGGCAGATAGTATAGAGCACCCTTGTGGCCATTCCCCTCAATAATAAGTGTACCATTTTAGATACTGTTATGGGGGATGACCTTCCAGGAGAAAGCTATGAGTCCAGTTTACTGGCACTGAGCCTGGATCTGTGGTGCAAAAGGGAATGAGGGAAGAGAGAGAGGCTGTAATGATAGATGAGTCAATAATCAGGGGAACGGACAGGAGATTCTGTGGGCATGAACAAGACACACAGATGGTGTGTTGCCTCCCAGGTGTCAGGATCAGGGATGTCTCAGATCGTTTTGAAGGCAGAAGGGAAACAGTGACCGATGATATAGGAAGGAAAAGCAAAGAGGTCCTGAAGAGAGAATTTAGAGAACGAGGCAGAAAACTCAAAAGCAGGACCTCCAGTGTAGTAATTTCTGGATTGCTACCTGTGTCACATGCCATTGAGGGTAGAAACAGGATGATTTGGCAGATAAACGTGTGGCTGATAAGCCAGTGCAGGGGGAAGGGCTTCAGGTTCTTTGATCATTAGGATCTCTTCTGGGGGAGGTATGACCTGTTCAAAAGTGATGGGTTGCACCTGAACCCAAGGGGGCTCTGACTTCACTTGTCAGCCACAGTAGTGTCCTACTACAACCATTTGAAAATTTCTTCTTAGTTGGAATATATCTGTATTGTACTCCCTCATCTATAGCAGAAGCTCCAGCCATTGCTGCTCTGCTGTCCTTCCTGCTGGTGTCCCTTTCTGGTCAACTTTAGCCAGTTCCCCTCTCATGCCATTGTAATTTCCTTTATTCCACTGAAATACCGACACATTGGAATTTAGTTTCTCCTTCTCAAATTTCAAAATGATCACTGTCCCTAAGGGTTCCTTAATCTTAAGCTCTCTTATCACCTCTGGATCATTGCACAACACTCCATCCATCACATCCGATCCCCCAGCGGGCCCCACAACAAGCTCTTCTAAAAAGCCATCCCTTAGACATTCTACAAATTCTCTCTCTTGAGGTCTAGCAGTGGCCAGAACTTATCAGGGTTCAGTCAATTAGTGCACAATCGTTGGAGCTCAACCATCGAAGTCTTCGGTCCACTATTCGATCTTCTCCGACCTCCACGATCGCGCGCCTGGGACCACCCTCGGTGATCAACCAGAGCGCCGCCAGCACCGTCCACCTTCCTCACAATCTCCTCTCCAACTCCCCCAAAAGCCCACAAAACCACTGCTCACAGACCCACAAGAAAGAATAACATCTATCCCAATAGGTTAACAAATGAATACAACTCTTATTATCAGTAATTATAACCCAAACAAGCTGCGAGAGAAAACACTCTCTCCCCAGTTACCATAACAAGGAAGCATTCCTACTTTTACTTAACAAAGAAGCCATTTTGATTAACATACGCAGTAACATAAAAAAACTCTTTACACCTACAATCAAAGTAATGTCAGCCTCCTGGCACCAAAGTTTTGAAAATAACACCTTGAAAAATATTGCTTTGAGAACCCTCTTCTGAACAACCTAAATGAGCAGCATGTTACATTGCAACAAGATAGTGATCTCAATATAATTCATTGTGTTGATTCAGTCTGTTTGAAGGACGTTCTGCTCCAGGTTCAGCAGCAAGTAGATGTATTTACAGATGAACTATTTCATATGCCACATACCCATTGGTTCCTATCACCTCCTGTTGAAGTTAGGACCAGAGATCAAGATTATATATAGCTCACATGAGGACAGATCTTGGCAGACAGCTACAGATAAATCCTCACAGAAATCACCACCACTTCTCTTCACCCAGACATAGTACTGTGGTCCACGGCTGCCAAGACAGCCCTCCACATTGAGTTAACCATGCCATGGGAGGAAGAAGTGGAGGCTGCCCACAACTGGAAGAGGTTGAAGTACTCAGACCTGGCAGCTGAGTGTAAGGAAGCTGGCTGGAGGTCAATAAGTGGTGGTCCCCAGCTGATGACCCTGCAGTTGACCTAAGGGCACTGTTGGAGGTATGGCAGGCAGCAATGCCAAGCAAAAAATATCTTCCTGTAAATCTCATCGACACAAACAAAATAAGTCCAAATTAGTCTATCCCCAGTATCTGTAGTCCTCACAAGCCAGTTGTCATCTTACTTCATCTCACACTACCATTATATTCTTCCATCCCACTCTTCCCCATCCATTCCACTTCTACTTGACTACGACATCTCTGCCTTTTGCCTCAGCTACTCTCCATGGCAAAATATGCTCACTGGTGCTCCTGAAATCTTCACTGAATATTTTAGTGATTGCCTAGAAACTTTGGACATAGTTTCAGCACTGTCAACTTTCCCATCCATATTCAAGATAAATAATTCCTGTATATGAATGTTAAATAAACAACTGGAGCTTTTATAATTGTTACAATCAAGTTCCCATATTGGCCTGTACTGTTAGGAGCAGTATACGCTGCTTTAAATGATATTTTAAAATGGAAATGCTGAATTATGTCAATTTAATGAAGTCCAATTTACCTAGAGTAGTTAGTATTCCTAGCATGCCTTGTCATGTACCATTCAAGTCCAGTTCAAGCCAGTCGAATAATTAGTTTGTACTGGTATGAACTGCATTTTTTAAAGAGTACAGGTTGTGCTGTCAGTCATATCCAAACCAGGTTAGATATATTACTTCCTTACCTGAGGCAAAGAAATTTTAATTTAGTGCAGCATGTTTGCAAGTTATTGATGTTGAGTTTGCATACAAAATGGATTTTAATATTACATCTGATATTACATAAATATCTCAGAATAATATGCTTTAAAAAGATTTAAAGTCATTTTTTAGTCTATCGAGAATGAATAGCTTAACATGCATTACGTATGTGGCTTGTGCCTTCCAATACATCATATTTACGAAGTATAATTGCATTTATTTCTTTCAGTTTAGAATCATCCAGATTGGAACTGAAAATGCTGAAAGTAATAGTAACACATTGACTCCTGATACAGCCTATTTTGATGGAGATTGTGTCAATCTGAACTGTTGGTTTGGATTCTGGTGCACGTGGCTTACATCCAGAGTTACTATTCATCTGTCTACATGTCCAGTCGTCCTGGGGCAAATACAGAGAGACAATCGTGCTGATCCCCATGTTAAGTAGCACACTTCAGCAGCAACTAGTCAACAGGCTGACTTAGGAAATTTTACAGAAAGCAAAGGTGGTGGTGGAGCTTTACCTTCTGTCACAGATGTCAATGATCTTAACACCTTTTAACTGTCGGACACTCTAATCCTGTCCTTAAATAAATTGAAAAGCGTTGAATTGAGGTGAAAGATTTTAAAAAATGAGAAGTTATAATTTTCATAAAATAACAGAAATAGCTAACTAAAGTTCTCATCAGATGTATAGAAGTTGTTAAAGACATTAAACTACTTCAATGTACCCTGGTCTTTAGGCAGTTCAGGTAACAGAAATGTTCACCTATTGATTTCACATAACACTACTAAAACAATTTGATATACAGAATAAAAATTTGCTCTTACAGAATTTATGTGAGAAAAAAATTAAATGACCAAACAATGCAAAATAAGTGAAAAGTTTTGTTATTTTTTCTAAAAACACAAAATGCTGGCAGAACTCAGCAGGAGGGTGTTGACCTGAAACGTCGTCACTACATCCTTCCATAGATGCTGTCTGGCCTGCTGAATTCTGCCAGCATTTTGTGTTTTTATTTATTTCCAGCATCTGCAGAGTCACTTGTGTTGCCTTAGTCATGTTTTCTCTAGGTTTTGCATCATAGAAAATCAAAATACAGATAGCTTACTAGGAAAATAGCTCCCCTGTATTGCAGGGAGATACTATACAAACTTTGTAATCATTTTCCTTCCTGATCCACATGGTGAGAATTCCCTTTGAGATTCATAGGTCCTTGTTCCTGTACAAGGTCTGACTGCTAATTACCCAAAGCAATGATTGACAATGCCAGCTAAATTGGGCTCAGCAATTGAACACCATGTAGAGTCCAACCAAAAAGCACAATAGCAGAATATCTGTTGCTATCTAACATTTACTGTGTCTCAGACTTCCATAGAACCATAGAACATTACAGCACAGAAACAGGCATTTTGGCCCTTCTTGGCTGTGCCGAACCACTTTTCTGTCTAGTCCCACTGACCTGCACCTGGGCCATATCACTCCAATCCCCTCTCATCCATATACCTGTCCAAGCTTTTCTTAAATGTTAGAAGTGAGCCCGCATTTACCACTTCATCTGGCAGCTCATTCCTTGGCTGAAAGTTTCAAATCCTACTGAATTTTTTTAACAGATAAAAGCCATGAGTTGAATTTGGAGTCCAGCATTTCAGCCAGCAAGATTCACTTCACTGTTATCAATTGATAGATTTTACATTTTCCAGCACTACTATTCTTTTCTGATTATAGCCTCCTTCCCTCATTCAATCATTTCCTCTTCTAAAAGATGCCCCCTTCCTTCTCCCTATCTTTGCTTCCATTACATTCCTCATTACTATCTTCCCATCCTTATGATCACTGTCTCTCCATCCCAGATCTCTATCCTTTTTCCTCATCCCTCTCTCTCTTCCTACTACCAAACACATTTATTTTTGTTTTAGATTTACAACATCTGGTGCCTTGTTACACTAATTTCATGAATCAGCTGACTAGTATCTTCAAAATTAATAAAATTTCCTCTTTAGTGAGCAAACAATTAAGTTTTAATTTGCATTAGCATTTTAATTTCAGATCTTCAGTGTAGTATAGAATGGTCTTAACTCGATATACCTCAGTTCTCTCCCTGATTTGTATAGTTAACATACTCAAAAGGAGCAACTAAACACCATTCTCTCCTCCCCGAATTTGGCTCCTACCCGCTTCTGGGCACAATCTTCCTCCCTTTTGCAATCACTTCCTTTCCAGGTGAATGTCACGCCCTTTCTCCCTTTCACACTTTGCTTTCCTCTTTCAACCTTTCTTTTCTTCTTTCTCTCTCTCCCCACCTCTGTGTTCTCCCATTCTTGATCTCTGTTCACTTTGCAATTCTGACCACTGTTCTTCTACCTCTATACTTTTCAAAGAACAGGGTTTCCCTTCAAAAAACTGAGTTTCTACCACCATTTTTTGCTGCTTTCACCCGTATCTCTTCCATTCTCCACATATCTGTCCTTACCCTATCTTCCTGCCTCTGTAATGGTGATATTGTCCCCCTTTCTCTGATGTACCAGCCCATAAGCCTCTGTATCCACTATCTACAATGGGATCCTACCACCTAGCACAACCTATCATCCCCCCACTTTCCATAAGGATCGCTCTCTATGTGATTCCTTTGTTATGTGATCACTCTATGTTTCGATGTATACTGTATGTAATATATAAATGAATATGAATCAGAATTTGATTTCCCATTCCCATATTTCTGTCCATGGCCTCTACTCTCATGATGAGGCCACGTTCAGGTTGGAAGAGTAACACCTCAAATTTCTTCATTCTGGGTAGTCTCCAACCTAATACTTTAAATAGTTCCATTTAATATCTGAGGAGTGCATACAATATACAACCTGAAATTCTTATTCTTCACGGACATCCATGAAATCAGGAGTGTCCCAAACAATGAGTGACAGAAAAAATGTTTGAACCCTAAAGCCCCCTCTACTCCCCCTTCCCACGCACAAGCAACAGCAAAGCAATGACCCCCCCCCACTCTAACTTACTTCAGCAAAGTAAAACATCAGCACCCTCCGCCCACCAAGCAAGCATTAACAAAGGCCCCAAGAAAGACCATGATCTGCAGTACAAAAACTACTCATTCACTTCAACAATTCGACATACCACAGGCTCTCTGTCTCTCTCCCCAAAGGGACAGAGAGCAGGTCTCACCCTTTCACAGTGAGAGGGGAGACTTAACAAGCAAGCCACTGATTTATGATGATAAAGTCTTCGGCATTGCATTTTGTTTCCAATTGCTATGACTTGAGAGTTGGCAGCAAACTCTCCTCCCCCCCCCCCCCCCCCACCAACGAGAGAAAGACAGGGAGAGTAATTCGTCGAGTATGGAGGCCTTGATAGCAGATTGACTACTCCTGATGTTCCATTTTCTTCTGCAACGCTTCATTTGGCAGTTCTGGTATAAAGTTAGCTTGTCCACAGAGAGACAAACCCTAAAGGCATGCTCATCTTCTAGGATGCATCCTTGGGATAAGAGAAACGGCCGGTCGTGGGACCCACCGCCATGAGGAACCAAAGTCTGAGAGTAACTCTCAGTCAGAGTCTTTGACAGAATCCCCTCCATCTTGAAAAGGGAAAAGAGAGATATTAAAGGTAGGAATTACGCTGTTTCTACAAATTAGCTCAAAGGGGTTGCTGTTAAGTTTCATCGTAGCTCTGCAAATATAGCACGAATGTTGACTTTTCCAACTTCTGGTAATTTCTTCACCCTCCCTCCTTCTTTTCTGTTTTTCCATTCGCTCTTGCAACATTTCCCTTCTCACCTGCCCACCAACACCTCTCATGCCCCTATCATTCGCTTTTTCCCATGATCACTTCCTATCAGTTTTTTTCTTCTTCAGTCCTTTACCTGTTCCACCTATCACCTCCCAGCATCTTACTTCATTCCCCCCTCACCCACCCATCTACTTTCCCACTCACCTAGTTTCACCTATCACCTACCAGCATGTTATCCTTTCCCTCCTCCTATCTTCTTATTCTGACATTTTTCCCCTTCCTTTCCAGTCTTCGATGAAGAGTTTCGGCCAGAAATGATACCATTTATTCCCCTCCATAGGTGCTGCATGACTTTGTGATTTCCTCCAGCATTTTGTGCATGCTGCTCAAGATTTATACCATCTGCAGAATCTCTTGTGTTTATGATTTCTTTGCCTTGACCCTATTTAGATCACTCATCTTCTCTCTGTCAGTATATTCTTACCTCACTCTTTACCATGGCTTCCCTTGCCCGTCCCTCTTCCATTTGTTGTCTTATTTGTTCTCTAGTCAATTCCAGACAATCTAAAGAAATATGTCTATTACTCTTGGCATTATGGGATTATTTGATAATTTGGGACGGGTTGGACATAATTTGCATGCAGGCTTGCCCCATAGGTATCAATACTGCAATCAAAAACTCATATGTGATGCTCCTATACAGTATTATAGAAGTGATATTAACTTTTGGAACAACTGCACCTTCAAGAACTTCATTCACCTGAAATTTATTGTTGTTGTCTCTGCTACAGTGTGAACTAGACAGGTTCAGCAACAACAGAAAGACTGGGAAACTTGATTGTGTTTTGCAGAAACTGGGTTTTATTCAAAAAAATTAAGCACTAATCCTTCTCACTCAAAATAATGAAGAAAAGGTGAAGCAAACCCAAAGCAAAATACGAACTCTAATCCCTGAGTTATTTAACCTGCAATCATTTTGGAGGGAATTTTCTTAAGTAATTGTTCCTTATACGAAAGATAAATCAATTTGTACCCGCCAATAGCATCCAGAAGGAATTAACACAAATTTCTACTCTGATTATTTGCATTCTAATCAGCATCAGAATAAAACAGAATTTAAATAGTTTTATGGTGAGAGAGGCAAGATTTGAAGGAGATTTGTGAGGTGAGTTTTTCTTCCCTCTCTACCACCAATGTAGAGGGTAGTAATGTCTGGAGCTCGCTTCTAGGTGAGGTTGTGGAAGCAGATACAAGAGCATTTAAACAGATACATAAATTGGCAGGGAGTGGTGGAATACAGACCATGTGCATGCAGAACGTGTCAGTTTATATGGCATTATGGTTGGCACAAACATGGTGGGCAGACAGGCCTGTTTCTTTGTGATACCCAACAAAGTTAAATGGTTAACAAGACCAGTAATACCTCAAAATATCTGTGCAGCCCTAAAAATATTCACTCAGTAACAGATTCACATCAGTCAAGTAAAAGAGACATAGAGCTCAGCTTCTTCCTTTCTCAGCCTACAGCCTCATTGCATGACTTAACAATAATTTTTGTTATACTTATGCATTATTAGTCACAGAATGTTACAGCTCCAACATCATTTTTTTCTCAGAGGGAATATGAGGCAAGAAATGAAGCTTGAGAAAAGTGCGTTCAGCTTCACTTCTGATTCCCTGGTTTTCTGAGGAGTTTTGAAGGCCAGGCAGAATCTTATTTCCTTACAACATAGAAGATGACAATCCATCAAATCTATACCAGACCTTTTTTATCTACGCCACCCAGCAACCTTCAATTTGACCTAAGCCTAACCTTGGGACAATTTACAATGACCAAGTAACCTACCAAATGGTGTGTCTTTGGTCTGTGGGATAAACTGGAATACCTGGAGAGAAATCCACATAGTCACAGGAAGAACATACAAACTCCTTATAGACCACGGTGGGAATGGAACCCAGGTCGCTGGTACAGCCTGGCTACCACATAGGGAATTGGAATTGAGATACAGTAATAAACTTTCTTTGCAAACTGTTCATACAGATCATAACCTTACAGGGTGCATTGAGGAAGAAGCAGATTGAACAATAATAATGTAAAGCAGCTACAGAGAAACAAACAGGTGCAAGATCATAATGAGGTAGATTGTGAGGGCAAGAGTCCAATTTATCCAATCAGGGAATATTTAATTGTCTTATAACAGGGGTGGTATGTGTTTTTAGGTTTTTGTATATTCTGCCAAGCGTAAGAAGGGAGAAGAGAAAATGTCCAGGGTGGATAGGAGTCTTTGATTTTCCCAGCTGCTTTACTGCAGCAGCAGGAGTAATAGACAGAGTCCGTGGAGGGCAGGCTAGATTCCGTCAAGTGCTGAGCTATGTCCACATCTCTGCAGGCTCTTGTGGTGACTGGAAGAACATTTGCTGTTATGCATCCAGATGTGTCCTATGGTGCACCAATAAAAAATGGCATGGGGTGATAGAGACTTGTCAATCGTTTTAGCCTCCTGAGAAAGTAGAGTCATTGGTAGCTTTCATAGCCGTGGCATTTATGTGGACGGACAAAGACAGACTACTGGTGATATTCACTCCTGGGAACTTGAAACTCTCAATATCAACACTGCTGATATAGACAGGAGCAGATACATTGTCCCCTTTCTGAAGGAAAGGATGTTGTGTTGATACCATGTAACTAAGCTCCCCATCACCTTCCTGCATTCCAACTCATCATTAATTGAGATATTTTCTTGTAAACTGTTGTTTTGTGCATGGCCATCAACTGCACCCCAATTCTCCTACCACCCAGCTGTGTCAGGAGGAACTTACAGCATACACATACTGTAATTAACTCATACACATGACTCTGAGATGTGGGCAGAAACACAAGAATCCAGGGAAACCTATGCCATCACAGGGAGAACATACAAATTCTACAGCAAATGCACTCAAGGTCTAAATCAATCTAAGGTTGCTTAAGCCATGCTTGATCACTTCCAACACTCTGCACCAATGAGTGTCCCAGGTTGTATGATCCAAAAATCGAGAATGAGCAGTCATGCCACCTGACAGATGTGCTGTTATAACTTAACATACCAAAATGGCAGAGATTAAATTTAGTCCTTTAGGGAGTTTATTTATTTGCTTAAACCCTGCGAAGCGCATATGTCTGGAAGTACAGCTCTTTGAGAGAACATCCAAAGAGGCATTGTGCAAAAATCAATAAACACAAGATAACCATGCCTTCCCCCCACAAGCTCTGTGACTCTACTGGTTTGTAGGAGAACTACAGTACATGTCCTGTATGTAAATTGTATATATAGTTACAGATAGCTGTGTCTCTGACTAGCAACACCCTCAGCTCTAGAAAGGTTGATATTAGATCATAAGATATAGGAGCAGAATTAGGCTACTTAGCCCATCTAGTCTGCTTCATCATTCTCCCATGGCTGATTTATTAGTCCTCTCAACCCCATTCTCTGCCTCCTCTCTGTAATCTTTGACAACTTTACTAATAAAGAACCTAACATCCTCCACTTTAAATACTTACCCTTCACAGCAGTCTGTGGCAAGGAATTCCACAGATTCACCACCCTCATCTCAGCGGAAGGCAAGGTAACACATGGAATAAGACTACTTTTTCACTGTTTCTTCCATCAGACTGCACTGGAAACTCAAGGGTTTTATTGCCACCAGCTCTCATTTTGGCATTTTCAAACAAGAGTGGTGCTGTATAAACTGGTCTTGCTGTAAAGGTGCAATGAAGCCTGCTGATGGGTTAGTGCTGGACAGCGGAAACATTGGGTAGCAGCGGCGGGTGATAAGTGGAGGCAAGCCTTTTTGTAAAGCATGTTTTTATGGGCACACTGTTCACACAATTTTTTTTTTGGTTGAAAAAAACATTTGAATACAATTCCAGCATGTGGTGTAGATTATCGAGGGGAATGAAATCTCCCCTATATTGTACACAAACTATCAGATCTATTCCCTTTACTGTCTATATCATAGATCCAGCCCATTTCACATCTCAAAATTTTGTGAGAGAAATTCTAATCTCAACTCTTACTAAGCTTTATTCAAACTCTCATTTAAATGGGAGATATTTAAACTAATCTGTTCATGAAGATTGGAACAAATTTCTCATGCACTGGAATCTGTCAGACTTTTATTCTTTAAATCCACAAAACACTTGGTATGGGTCCATGGCATAAGGTTGGACCACTACTTTAAATAAGATAATGTGTAAGTGATGTCTATAAAGGAATTATAGTTCTTAAATCATCAAATTTCTTTTGCTCTTAACCTATCTCTTAAACATCCAATGCAAGAAGCAGCACTTCAAAGCAATGAAAAAGGCACCGTGGGTCAACATGTCTATGCCTAGTAATACATACTTTTTTGAACTGAATTGACTTTATTACTTACATCCTTCATATACACGAAGAGTAAAATCTTTACATTACATCTCTATTCAAATGAGCAATGTGCAATTATAGTAATTTATAATAAATAGTACGTACAACAGGACAGTCAATATAACATAGAAATACAGTTGTGTCAGCATGAATTAATCAGTCTGATTGCCTGGTGGGAGAAGCTGTCCCAGGGCCTGTTGCTCCTGGTTTTTATGCTGCAATATTGTTTCCCAGATGGTAGTAGCTGGAACAGTCTGTGATTGGGGTGGCTCGGGTCCCGAATGATTCCTTCAGGCCCCTTTTACACACCTTTCTTTGTAAATGTCCTGAATCGTGTGAAGTTCACATCTACAGATGCGCTGGGCTTATTGGACTATAAAAATATTATGGAGTATAAAAGTTGTAATATTTGCTGTGTAACCAAAACTATATAGTCAGCTTGCTATGCATGTAACCAAAATGAAATCCTAGGAATGTAGAAGACAATGGTGTGTTAAAGGTAGCTAAAGAGATGTAGATTAGAACATTGGTCAGTTCTGAGTTTGCTATTATTTTGCTCAGTTCTGAGTTTGCTATTTGCTATGCATGTACCCAATTTAGTAGGAGAATGAAATCTTAAGAATGTAGAAGACAATGGTGGGTTAATGAGAGGCAGCTAAGAGATGTAGATTAGAACATGATTAAGTCAATGGGGCATACGTGTAGTACGTGTGAAACTGGACCAGGAGATTGCTATAAAATATGCTATGTCCAAAGGATCGGTGGGCAATCAGCGACTAGCTCAATGACTGTCTCAGCTTTGATCTCAAATTAAAGTTTAACCCTTCTTGAAGAATCTTCTGTGTCTCTTGGTCATTTCTGGGGCACGAGAAACAACGACAGGCTGTCCACATCTCTTTCTGCAGAGTCCTGTGATTGAGGGAAGTACAGTTCCCATACCAGGCAGTGATGCAGCCAGTCAGGATGCTCTCAATTGTGCCCTTATAGAAAATGCTTAGAATTTGGGGGCCCATACCAATCTTCTTAAACTGTCTGAGGCGAAAGATGCGCTGTTGTGCCTTTTTCACCACACAACCGGTATGTACAGACCACCTCGATCCTGGGTGATGTTTATGCTGAGGAACTTAAAGCTGTTCACCATCTGAACCCCAGATCCATTGATGACAATGAGGGTGAGCCTGTCTCCATTCCCCCTGTAGTCCACAATCAGCTCCTCTGTTTTTGCAACATTGAGGGAGAGATTTTTTTTTCTTGACACCACTGTGGCCAATCAGTGTAGTGTCATCAACAAGTTTAATTAGCAGATTGAATGTGGGTGGTGACACAGTCATGAGTATACAGAGGGTAAAGGAGGGGGCTTAGGACACAGCCCTGAGGGGTACCTGAGTTGAGGGGCAGAGGCGCAGAGGAGCAGAGGTGAGGGAGCCTATTTGATCATAATCCTATTTACTAGCTGCTGGTCTATAGTCCTTGAGCCTTGGCAAGTGCTTCTTAAATGTTCTAAGTGTGTGACTTTAACAGATGTCTTCCTGACACTGAGTAAAATGTCCATAAAGTAACACTGTAACACATACTTTATCTTTTCATTTTGATCAGAATGCATTTTCCAAGAAACAGTTAATCTTTATATTTTGTGAGTAACACCATAGAAGATTTTCTCCATTTTCTTGATTACTACCATCAGAAACACAGAAAATCATTTCTCTTTACTTGAAAAAAATACTTGAGATATTTATGGCTTCAGAAGAGCTTTTTAACCCGTTCCCAATGTGTTAATGTCTGTAGCTAGAAACACTGACTACACTTTAAGTGAACACCGTCTTAGATTTTAAAAAATCTGCTTGAAAATTTCCATCACTGAGGGCAACATTCCTGAAATGTCTTGTGTGTGCTTAAGTGAAAGATGTTATTTTGCATTTTTTATTGATGGATTTATTGACACTGCTGGTACCAAACTGTATCGGTCTCTGCTGTTCCTTTGGGTTCATCAGATGCGTGGAGAGGGGTAGCTTGCGACATGGGCAACAGATTTCTCTCCATACAACCTGGACTTGAGTAGCTGGACAGCCAGGCTGCGTCCATGGTTGACTGACCGATGCAGGCCTCACTCATTGACGAGTTCATCTGTTGAGCTCCATGAATTAAATATGGCAATAAATTTAAGGAAATCTGCAAGACTGAATTCTATAAGGAGTTGTCATTGTGGAATTATTCAGACGGCATATAACTGGTAAATAATCAGAATCCCAAGCACCAAAAGCTTGTACCTGCTGGGAGACTTCAATGCTGGAGTTAGAGCTAACCATGAAGCACAGCCTTCTTGCCTTGGCCGTCATGGCATTAGCAAGATGAACGAGAACAGGCAGAGACTGCTAGAGCTGTGCATCACCAACCCGTCTTTTCAGTGTAACAGAGAGCAGAAGGTCTCCTGGAGGCATCCACAGTCCCACCACTGGCATCATCAGACGCAGGGACCTGAACAGTGTCAAACGGGTGGACCAGGGACACATTCCCAAGGACATGCCGAGTGAAGATTACAGCCACAAAGACCTTCAGGCCTCGGTAAAGGAATATCTGCAAGCATGATACGAAGCTGGCAGGCATCAACCTCAGGAGATGGGAGGAAACAGTCGAAGACCAGAGGCCTGCAGTCAAAAGCAGTGTACAACATGGTGAGATAGCAAGGACCAACGTGCTCATCAACAAGAGAGCCGGAAGAAAAGCCAGAGCTGCATCACCCAGAGCACCTTCCTCCATCACCTGCAGCCGCTGTCAACGAGACTGCCGCTCTAGACTGGGTCTGAACAGCCAATCTAAAAAGTGCAAATAGCCCCAAGTCTACAATCCCAAAAGTCATCAGTAAAAGTGTCACTCCATCGTCTCTCAAGATGTATGGATGCTGACGATCATGAGGATCTCCAGGTTAAGTTCCGAGTCTATACTGTTACGTACCCCGTAACTGGGTCACTTACCAGCAAAGATAGAGAGGTCCGTTGAAGTATGACAGTACTATTTTTAACAGTTTTTATTGATAAAAATACAGAAAAATAATATCAATGCAAACATACAGATAATATACGTCGTCAATACTAAATCTAAAAGCGCGGGTATAATAATAATAATAATCACTAAGAAATAGCTCTATCGTTGTCTAGGGAATAATGTATTGTCCGATGGAAATATAAAAGTCACTCAAGTTCATGCAGGCTGCAGCCTTTGGTTGGAGTCAAGAGAGAGAGTTTAAAACTTGCCCATTCCTTTTATGATGTCAATCCTTCGAGAGTCATTGGGGCTGATTTCTCCTTTGTCTTAGCTCAAGCCATTCTTCTGTGGTAAGGCCCAACAATTCCGAGGTAAATGGAAAGGGATGCAAGTGGGCTTTCCACCGGCTGTCGCTATTACGGGATTTCTAGCGTTTCTTCTGGTGCGTCTAAAGGGGCTGTTCCCCAGACCCTCTTTTATCCTGACTCACAGGGTCTCAGATGTCAGTCAGGTCGGGATGATGCAATCCCTCAACTCACCCCCTCTGATCATTCCCTGAGGGCTTCCATGAAGTACTGTACTCAATACACAATTCCATCTCCAAGAGACAATGGCCGTTTTCCGTGGCTTTGTATCGTTGAGGGCCAGGACATTCCAAACGTCTCTCTCTCATTTCCTGGGTCTCCTGACCTGAATTAATAATGATCCTGTGATCCTCAAAAAGGAGGGGGCTACTTTGGACCCTTCGGCCCCTCAGAGTTGGGCACAGGTGTAACAATACAAAATTACTATGGGCAGTGACGAGTGAATATCTTATCAAATTGATGGAGGAATTCAGCAGGTGAGGCAACATCTAACAAAGAGTCTATTTTCTGGCTAAGACCCAAAATGTCAATTGTTCATTTCCCTCCATAGATGCTGCCTGACCTGCTGTGTTCATCCACCACTTTGTGTGTGATGCTCAAGATTTTCAGCATCAGCAGGATCTTTTATGATGTGAATATCTTATCGTTGGATTAGAGAGAGTGGGAGAAAACTCAGGAAGGATTCTATTTTCTCCTGCTGGAAATTCAAATATGATATATTAATCAAGGACTGGATGGAATGAGGTTGAGCAGTAATTCTCTATGAAAACAAATGGCTAGTTAGATTAGATTGTGTATGAATGATCAGTTGAGCAAATAAATTTTCATTTAGGAAGAAATGCTGAGAAAATATATAGCATCCCAGGATTTAAGGAGAAAGCTGGTGGAAGATTAGGGAAAAACAAACTATGAAAAGCAACATGTAGGTGCACTTTGATCTCTTAATGACTACCAATCTAACAATTCCAAGGTCTGTTCGAATTAGAATGGCCTGTGCAGTGCTTTTGAAAGAGGTGCTATTTGAGATAGCAGTCAATTAATATTCATTTATTGCCTTGTTGTGATGATCAGTCATAATGTAGACATAAACCTTTAAACTTGGTAAATGACTACTGAATTCAGAGTTAATTTGTGTGCTGTCATATTCTAGCAAAAATATCAATATACAGATATGGATTAAACTGCTTTTAGACAATCTGTGGTTAAAAGATATTTTTCTCTAGGGTAGAAATTATTTTTAAATTATAAATTTATCAATCAACTGGAAACATGATTGATTAAGTTCTAATTAAAAGAGAATGAGTGAACTGGAATACATTTCCCCAGAGGAGAAAAAAAAGTAATAGTGATTGAATTTTTACTTCATGACAGCATTTTTTTTTATGAATGATTGAAAAATAAAGACTTATTACAATGGGCAAATTTCCAGCCTGAAGCGAAGAGAAATACAAATGTTAAATTGAGATTTTGGTTAGTAAATACCAGAAAGTCAGTAATTTATTTGCTACAAGCTATTATTGTTGGCTAGTTGTTGTGTTCCTGTCTTAATTACTTTCTTTCTGACAACACTAGTTATCTTAAGTTGTATAAAGTTTTGCATGTAATTTATCAATGTCAACAGGAGGTGCTGTTATTGATTTTCCAAAATGTCTCACGGAATAATGGAAAGGGTGTATAATGTCAGAGGGAACTAGTTACTTTCACGAATGGTCCCCTTTCAATTTTTTTTTGAACTTGAAAAGTTAACAAAGTCGTTTAAAATTAGACCTTTCCTGGACTTCAATGGAAAGGATATGGAGCTGATCAAGTTTGCTAGATTTCTGGCAGATTGTTAACACTGTTGGCCACTTACATGCATAAGAAACCTATACCAATGATAACATCCCACAATTCATGGTAGGACTAATACCTATAGCAAAAGGTTGTCGGGGTGTCTGGTGAAACAGAAATTCTGGAAGTTTAACCCAAAGTTATTTTAAAGGTATATGGCATATCCAAGTTCAAGATAACATGATAGACTTTCTACCTGATAATTAATTAACAATTGGAAGACTAGGCAAAGATATGGTAACCCAATAGTCAGGTTAGTGAGTTATTGTTCCAAATGACTGAAGTGAAATACATGGCAACTCAAATCAAATTCCCCCATGGTACAAACTGTTCGCAGGACTGGAAATTAGGAAAGCTATTCACAGCCCAAACTTTTTGCAAGTTTAAAATAAACAAAAGCCATATGGGAAAAGGTCACAGAACAACTGAGCTGGGAAAGCCAGCAGACTTGGGAAGAAAGGAGTCAGCTGGTTTCAGCGTCTCAGAGAATGGGTATGTGGAGTAACCTCTATTAGAAAATTGCAACTGAGTGGACAAAGTTGGTGGGGGGGGGGGGGTGTAAGAGAAGGAAAATGGACATGCCTTATTCACACCCAGCAGCAGATGCCTGAAGCTCTGTTGTAGTTGACAAATCCATCCCCATCCATCCGGCCAATCTTCCAAACACTCATTTATATGTAATGTACCAGGTGTACTTAAATTGGCCATTCATGGCTCAGGGACACCCTGCAAATTATGTTCAGGTAATTAAATGCATTTGGATTGATAAATATGGAAATACTTGATTGTTGTTAAAAGCTCATGCCCTTAGGGAATAGAAACTGCCTGGTCTGGCCCATATGTCCTCAAGATCAATAGCAATGTGGTTGACTTTTAACTGCACTCAAAAACCATTCCATTCAAGTGCAATAATGATGATAATAAATACTGATTCCCTGCCAGTCGTACTCATACCCCAAATAATGAATTTGATAAAAAAAACATTCTACAAGCAACTGCAGATCCAAAATATTTGAGGTTGGTATGCATAGTACAAATCAAAAATAGTTTTCAAAATAACCATTCATCTTCCTTGCTAGATCTTATTTGCTTTTAATGGAGAACACACAAGCTTGATGAATATGTTAGCTGCAGTCCAATCAGGAAAATAAAAATGACATTGATTGATTTTTCACCAGAGGTCTCACAAGAGAATACCATTATACTATATCCATGAGTGCACAAATTCTAATTGTGTGCAATCAAAGGAGGAAAATTTTGTTATCTGGCCCTTTGCAACATTTCGGTATTGTTTTACAATTTGTTTACCTTCATTGCTGTAGAACGCTTGCCATCAATCCTACCTTACATCTGCAAAAACTGAAAGATTTCCTTATTAACTACATTTCCAAATCTTCTGCTCTCTGTACATGAAAACTTAATGTTAGCTCCTAACTGCTGGTTAACACATCTCAACTTTGTTGTTTTCCTTGCAGGTCTTGTGCCCGATGTAATATTGCATGCACTTGTTAGGGCTGCAGTTCGCCTGCTGTGATAGCATTGGAATTGGATGGATTGATGCATCCATTTCTCAATGCCATGAGAAACGGCAGCAACTATGAACTGTTCATAGAAACATAGAAAACCTACAGCACAATACCGGCCCTTCGGCCCACAATGCTGTGCCAAACATGTACTTACTTTAGAAATTACCTAGGGTTACCCATAGCCCTCTATTTTTCTAAGCCCCATGTACCTATCCAGCAGTCTCTTAAAAGACCATATTCGCCCACACCACCATCGCCGGCAGCCCATTTCACGCACTCACCACACTTTGCGTAAAAGACTTGCCCCTGACATCTCCTCTATACCTACTTCCAAGCACCTTAAAACTGTCCCCTCTCATGTTAGCCATTTCAGCCCTGGGAAAAAGCCTCTGACTATCCACACAATCAATGCCGCTCATCATCTTATACACCTCTATCAGGTCATGAGCTTAATTGTGCTTTTAGTCTGAATAAAATCAAAAGCCCCTAAGCACTTTGCTCTAAGAATTTCTTGAGAGCCCAAGTGTGGCTTTGGACTTCTTCTCCAATGACAATAATCCTTATAACCATCTCCCAAATGCTTGTGACACCCAGAATATTTGTTGTTGTCAGTGCTTAGCTATGGGTCACCTATGCCTCATGGATTAATTTATTTATTCAATTAAATCCAAGGGCCCCTTCGATGTTTTCATCATAGCCAGCCAGAAAAAAATTGACAGGTAGATGATGAACACTAAGATGAGAAGAAATCTCTTCACTCAGAGTTAGTGAATTTTGAATTCTCTGTGTGAGAGGAGGCTCAGTCATGGAATATGTTCAAGGTAGAGTTTGATGGATACTTGCATATTAAGGGAATCAAGGGATATGGGATTAATGTCAGAAACTGCTTCAAATGTAAAAGAGTAGCCATACTTGGACCGAATAGTAGAAGAGGCATCAGGACCCAAGTAACCTATATCTGTTTCTATTTCTTGTGTTTGTATATTGAATCCACAACCAATTTATCCTTTGCAAGGTGTGATGTCCATTGTCTTTTATGAATTGATGGACATTGCAGGTCAAAATGCAAAATGTAACAATAAACTTAGCAAATTCCGCATTTTAATGCTCCCCCCATTAATAAAAAGTCCATTTAGTACCATGTGCTGCACTCAACTAATAAACTTCAAGTAATAAGTGGCTTTGTGGGTGTCTCATGGGTCATGCTTCCCAATTGTATTGTTGCTCAGAAAAAGTAATTGAAACGTTATCCTTATTTATTAAGGCATCAGTAGCCTCTTTTATATTTTAATTTGACTGACACTGGTGCAACAGAATTTTACAAATGCATAGACACTAGGGTAATATGGAAATTATAACCTGTAGTTGCAAAGTTATACAGATCAGATTTGGTCTGGAGGGGGTCAGCATTGGATTAATTCTGTTTCAGCCTTCACGTTTCATCATTGGTCAGTAATTCTCAAGTGCATTACACACCATTCAAAGTTCTTACCATTCTCTAAAAAGCAGTTCACTGAATGGTGTGGGCTGCTCTTTAATGCTTTTGCTTATCTTCCTCAATCGGTTTCAGTTCTAGCAGCATTCTGAATCTGTCTTTTTGAAAGCAGCTCGGTGCTGCTGCTAAGCAATTTGCACCTTCTGCATCAACATTTCTTTTACACAATTATGAACTAACCATAAGGAGGAAGCATAGAAAATACTGCAAATTCCATTTAATCATTAGGAATACTGGCAAAAATTAGTTCAATATGCTTTGTGGAAAAAAGTTGTCTTGGCCTATGTTGAATTTTTAGCTTGTATTCTGCATTGCTAAGAACAGCATATCTCTGCCAAGCCAAATGAACACAGTGCATGCCAGCCTAAAAGCAACTGGCAAGACCCAGATATAAGTATAAGATCAGGCTGAACGTCCATTAACCAAAGAACACACGAGATTTCCTCAGTCTCATACGTCATGTCCTTCCAGAGACAGTTACACAGGGTGAATCTAACATATAAATCATTTGATTCTGTACCATCCGGAATATTGAGGGAACGTCCAGGCCTAGACCCTAACTGGAATATCAACAGTGTGAATCCTGCTGGCTGTGTTATGAAGTGGCCCATGGAACCACAATCTAAGTGGTGGCTGGACAATATCACTTTTTCTCTCATTCTGCCACCCTTCCAGGGATAGGCATCCCCTTCCCGACCTTCTAACTCCGACTCCTCATCTTTTTCTCTCCAGTCCTGATGAAGGGTCTTGGCCTGAAACATTGACTTATACTCTTTTCCATTGATGCTGCCTGGCCTGCTGAGCATTTTGCATGTGTTACCATAATTTATATTTGGAGATTCCAACAACGGTCAGTAATTGAGAATATTGGCAGAATTGAATGGGTTACGTTTTTTTTATCCAGCTAGCAAGGCTGTTTAAACTACACTAAATATGCAGCAAGAAACCTTAATTCAAGATAAGTAAATGGCATGAAATATTTATTATTCTTAAGCATAAAGCAGACTATAGTAATATTCATTTTCCTGTTTCCTATTATTTACTGTTCTTCCAAATGTTATCTGTAAGCAAAATTACTTCTCAGTTTAAAGCCTGAAGGTGCCAAGATTGGTAAATCAGTCCATCTTTGGATGAGAGGAAAACCGTATGAAGAAATGAAAAGTAAAGAAAATAAAGATTCTCTGATGTGATACTTGGATCTAATAATTGCTATTTCAATATTAAGAAGTATACTGCACTTCAGATGATGAAAGACTCCTTATATGTTACTTATAAGATATTTATCCTGCAAGTCCAACAACCTGTGAAAGTCTAATGAAAGTCAAACCTGCAATGCCAAATGAAGTCATGCTTCCAACTTCTGAAAGTATTCAGTAACATGCCAAACAAAGACACAAGGTACAGCAGATGTTGGAATCTGAAGCAACAACCAATCTAACGGAGAGCTCAGCGTTTTGAGCAGTTGGGTGGAAAGGAATTGCTGATATTTCAGATCAAAGCCCAGCATCAGGGCACATAAAGTTCTTCTAGCACACTGTTGCCATGGAATACAGGTCCACACTCTTGCATTCTAGCACACTGTTCCTATGGAATACTGTTCCACACTCCTGTGTTCTAGCATGCTGTTTCCATGGAATTCTGCTCTGCACTCCTGTGTTCTAAAACACTATTTCCATGGAACGCTGCTCCACACTCCTGTGTTCTAGCACACCGTTGCCAAGGAATACTGCTCCACACTCTGGGAACTGTAAACACTTAAGTAACAATGGCATAAGTTTTTATTTTCATGTTCCTTCCCTGTATTTGATTGTAATGTTCACAAAATATTCACTCCATGGTCACAGTATTTTGTACACCTTTTTACATAATTCTTAATGCAGATATCTAATCTGTCAATCATGTAGCTGATCAGCAAGAGGCCATCCACAGACATGCATCATACCTATGCCTTCTTTCCAGAGTTTTTCTATTTCTCTGTAAAATGAAAAGTACTGGGATTTCATCTTTATCTTCTCACAAAATGGGTGATAGATTCACGTAATGCTTCCTTTGATTTACTTATTATTGGAAAAAAATATATAAATGCAATAGCACCACATTCATTTATGGTGACTGATGTGCTGAGTAACCCAAATTTTTGACACAGTCTACAAAGGGTAAGGCAACCAGCCAGCATATCACAGCATATTAATAATTTACAGTTGCAAGTTCAGCACTACATGTGTTTCAACGTGCACACCCCACCCACCCCTCCGTCAAACAGAACATTACTATGGATATCGAGAAAGACTGTTAGTCATCAAAAAGACATGCAATAAATCAAGATGGAGATTGCCATTTTGGCAACTGTATTTTCTGCCTGGCCCATTTTGCAACACTGAAGTGATCAGGAAACTCACTATTGTTTGAGTCCATAAACATATCTACATAGATTATACAGAGCACATGAAACTAAATATTACCACAAAGAAATTAATAAAATGTAATTCAAAATGCACAGGAAGTGCATAGCGCAGGTAAACAGTGACATAACATCTGCCATACACCTGGCCCTGTCACACTTAGAAAACCAGGACACTCATGTCAGAATGTTGTTTCTGGAATACAGCTCGGCATATTCAATACTATAGACCCACAGACCCATGTGAACAAACTCCTACTCCTCAGTCTAAATACACCTCCTTCCCCATCATCCTCAACATGGACTCTCCCCAAGGCTGTGTCCTGAACCCACTGCTGTACTCTGCTCACACAAGACTGCACGGTCAAACACCCAAGTAGTCACATTGTCAAATCCAGCAATGATGCGCGGTGGGCTCGTCATCAACAACGATGAGGTAGCCTACAGAAAGAAGGAAGAAGAGCTCGAAGCTTGATGCCAGGAAAATAACCTCTTCATCAATGTCAACAGGACAAAGGAGATGGTTATCGACCAGAAGAACTCGCTCCACTCACAGATCTCTTTATATCCGCAGTAAAGAGTTTCAAAATCCTGGTAGAGCACATCTCTCACAACCTCTCATGATTCCACAACACATGCACAACAATCAGGAAAGCTGACCAATTCTATTAGTTTCTGAGGAGTTTGAAGAGAGCTGGACTATGCACATCCATACTCATTGCATTCTGCAGATGCACAGTAGAGAGTAGCCTGACAAGTTGCATCAGTGCATGGTATACAAACTGCACTGTGGCTGACAGGAAGACTCCACAGTGAGCAGTCAGAACTGCCCAACATATCTCTGGCACCAGCTTATCTGCCATCAAGTACATATAGACAGAATGGTGCCAGAAAAGGGCCAGTAACATCATGAAAGATCACACCCACCCTGTTTATGGACTGTTGGTCCCACTCACATCGGGGAAGAGGCTGCGTATCATCCACGCCAGGACCACCAGACTCAAAAGTAGTTACTTTCCCCAGGCAGTGAGGCTGATCAACACACCGCCCACTAATCCACCTCTCCACACCCCCACAAACCACTACTTTATCATTTCCTATCAAAGCCACCCTATGTACAAACACTTCTGTACCTAGCAACACTTCGTGAACATACAGTCAAGCTATGGATATAAGTTAACATATATTTATATTTATATTTTTTAATTTTTATTATTGTGATCTTTATCATTTTGTAGGTTTTTTTGTGTTGCACTGGATCCAGAGTAACAAATATTTTGTCCTCCTTTACACTTGTGTACATGAAATGACATTAAACAATTTTGAATCGTGATTCATCAAAACTAAACAGATTGCTGTCCTCTTGACAAGACCTCAGTGGTGATGGGATATTCTGTGGTCTCACAGCCAGAGGGAAGAAGCAGTTACCAGTATGGCAGTCCTTCTCCTCATGCTCCTATATCCTTTTCCTGAACGTAGTGGGTCAAAGAGATTATGAGGTGGGTGGTCAGGATCCACAACAATTGTTCTGGCCCTTCATACGCCGATGCTACAGCTGAATTTCAGAAGTAAGTGGAAGGTGACCCAAATGACCCTCTGCATTTTTTACTGCCCTTAGGGGTCTGATGCCTTGCAGCTTCCATACAACACATCAACACAACCACACAACCAGATAGGACGCTCTCATTGGTGCTCCTGTAAGAATGTGTTAGAATGAAGGCAGAGACCCTTGCATGCCTGAATCTCCACACTTCAGTGTAACATGATGAGATATTTGACTTGCTGGTCATCCTGAAATGATGTGTGATGACTCTGGTTGGTGTCGGACTTCCATATGAGGGCAAATAATTGACCAGGGGATTGTATTGTCCTCCCACATGTTTTTCCACAGCTCTGCAGCAAGCTTTCATGTTGTCACCATAGCAAGAGATTCTTTAAGGTCTGCCCAGCAGCAACAATACAACAGGTCCAATCACCTTCTTCACCTCCTCCTTGTCAAGAAACCTGCAGTTTGCTTCCTTTGAAGTTGAAAATATGACAGTACTTTCAAAGATCTTTCCATCCAGCTGAGCAATTTTTAAAGAGGGGGGAGGTGTTCCAAACCAGCAATGCCAGCAAAATGGGTCCAATCCCATAGAGAAGATAATAGCTAGCTATTCCTTAACAGAGTAGCTAGCTATTATCTATCTCAGTACCTTTCTCACATTCACTCACTAAGATGCTGGAGGGGTGTATTTAAAATATCAAAACACTTTCTTAAAACAAAGAACTTACAGAGAACAGGCAGTTGTTCTTTTCAATGTGCCTCTAATGCACAGAGAGACAATATCTCCTTGGAGGCAAATAGATTGATCCATGGGAAGGGATGTCACATGAGGAGAGATTAAGCAAACTGGGCCTATCCATTGTAGAATTCAGAAGAATGAAATGTGAAATAAGCAACTTTCTTACAAGGCTTGACAGAGCTAATGTACAGTTAATGGCTCCCCTGGTTGTGGTGTCAAGAACCAAGGTCACTTAAAATAAGATGTCAGGCATTCAGAGCAGATTTGAGAAGAAATTTTCTCTGCCAGAGTGATGGGAATCTTTAGAATTCATTGCACAGAAGGGCCATAGAGGGTCAATCACTGAGAAACGACAACACAGATTGATTTTAGAAGTTAAGGGAATGAAGGGGAAGTGTTGTTGAAGTAAACAGTCTTACTGAATGGCAGGCACAAGAGGTGAGAAAGGCCTAATTCTGTCTTCATTTCTCATAATCTATACAGCAGGTAGCATTTCTGCTCTTCCTGATACACAGCAAGCACAATAAAACAACCTTACATTTTGGAGATGACTGCTGCTTTCACTGGCAGGTTTTGCTGTTAAGAAATACACCAATCCAGGGTAAATTTGAAACTCAGTCTCCTCCTATCATACTGTGGGTTTCTGATTTGAGAATGCCAATAATGAAATTCATCTCTTCAAGATATGAATCACATGCTACTTCCAATTGCCTAAAAAGACTAGTTGCTGGATTCTCATTGGACGGGATCTTGCTGAATCATATTTATTGCCAGAATTACCACTTGTGGCCCTGCATACACATAAATATAATGGCTATATGCTGAATGAAGTTTTACATACCATCAGTACTCTTCCTTTGGCTGAAGAGTTTAAACAATAAATAGATTTCAGGGCAGTGGTTCTACCCCTAAAATGGCCCTGTTAGGCTTTGGCAAAGACAGAGCAATGGTAAAGCTTAGCCTCTTTCCAAAAACTGCTTTGTCACTTACATTGAAAGGCATTTCCTAATCATTGATTATTTTAATCATTTTATTTTAAAATAATTTCTATTAATGAAAATCATAATCAGAATCAGGTTTATTATTATTGGTATGTGTTGTGAAATTAGTTAAATTAGCAGCAGCAGTTCAATGCAATACATAATATAAAAGAAGAGGAAAAATAATATCAATAAATAAATAAATTATAGTATACATATAGTGAATAGATTAAAACCTGTGCAAAAAAGAAGAAATAATATATATTAAAAAAGCAAGGTAGTGTTCACAGGTTCATTGTCCATTTAAGAATCGGATGGCAGAGGGGAAGAAGCTGTTCCTGAATCACTGAGTGTGTGCCTTCAGGCTTCTGTACCTCCTTCCTGATGGTAACAGTGAGAAAAGGGCATGCCCTGGATACTGGAGGTCCTTAATAATGGACGCTACCTTTCGGAGACCATGTTCCTTGAAGATGTCCTGGGTACTTTGTAGGCTAGTGCCTAAGATG
Source organism: Hypanus sabinus (assembly GCF_030144855.1). NCBI lineage: Eukaryota > Metazoa > Chordata > Chondrichthyes > Myliobatiformes > Dasyatidae > Hypanus > Hypanus sabinus. The sequence goes on along the minus strand of NC_082719.1, from coordinate 60,486,301 downwards.
GAGCTGACTAGATTTACAACCCTCTGCAGCTTCTTCCAGTCCTGTGCAGTAGCCCCCCCACCCCCCATACCAGACAGTGATGCAGTGTGACAGAATGCTTTCCATGGTACCACTTGGCATGATTAACATTATTATTTAATCATTTATGGTTTTATATTGCTATATTTCTTCACTATTCTTGGTTGGTGTGGCTGTAATGAAACCCAATTTCCCTCAGGATCAATAAGGTATGTCTGTCTGTCTGTCTATAGAAGTTTTTGAGAGTATTTGTTGACATGCCAGATCTCTTCAAACTCCTAATAAAGTATAGTCACTGTCTTGTCTTCTTTATAACTGCATCAATATGTTGGGACCAGGTTAGATCCTCAGAGATCTTGACACCGAGGAACTTGAAACTACTCACTCTCTCCACTTCTGATCCCTCTGAGGATTGGTATGTATTTCTTCATCTTAGCCTTCCTGATGTCCACAATCAGCTCTTTTCTCTTACTGACATTGAGTGCCAGGTTGTTGCTGCAACATTACTACACCAGTTGGCATATCTCACTTCTGTAAGCCCTCTCATCTCCATCTGAGATTCTACAAACAATGAATTTATCATCAACAAATTTATAGATGGTATTTGAGCTATGCCTAGCCACACAGTGGTGGGTTTAGAGAGAATAAAGCAGTAGGCTAAGCACACAAACCTGAGGTGCACCAGTTTTGATCATCAGCAAGGAGGAGATATTATCTCCAATTCACACAGACTGTGCTCTTCTAGTTAGGAAGTCAAGGATCCAGTTGCACAGGGAGGTATAGAGGCCCGGGTTCTGTAACTTCTCAATCAGGATTGTGGGAATGATGGTGTTGAATGCTGAGCTATAGTCGATGATCAACATCCTGACTTAGGTATTTGTGTTGTCCAGGTGGTTCACAGCCGCGTGAAGAGCCATTGAGATTGCATCTGCCGTTGATCTATTGTGGTGATAGGCAAATTGCAATGGGTCCAGATCCTTGCTGAGGCATGAATTAATTCTAGTCATGACCAACCTCTCAAACCATTTCATCACTGTAGATGTGAGTGCTACCAAGTGATAGTCATTAAGGTAGCTCACGTTATTCTTCTTAGGCATTGGTATAATTGTTGCCTTTTTGAAGGCACCCGTAGCAGTGAGAGGTTGAAAATGTCCTTGACTACTCCCACCAGTTGGGTGGCACAAGTTTTCAGAGCCTTACCAGGTACTCCATCAGGATCTTCTACCTTGCAAGAGTTCACCCTCTTTAAAGACAGGTGCAGCAGGGAACTTCATAGCTGTAGTTATATTCTCTCTTTCAAAGCGGGCATAGAAGGCGATGAGTTCATCTGGTAGAAAAACATCGCTGCCATTTATGCTATTGGGTTTCGCTTTGTAGGATGTCTTGCAGACCCTGCCAGAGTTGTTGTACGTTCAATGTCACCTCCAACTTTGTTCGAAATTGTCCCTTCACCCAAGTATAATATACATATACTCAGTGCAACTTTATTAGGTACATCTGTACACATGCCCATGAATGCAAGTTTCTAATCAGCCAATCATGTTACAGCAACTCAATGCATAAAAACATGCAGATATGGTCAAGAAGTTCAGTTGTTCTTCAGACCAAATATCAGAATGGGGAAGAAATGTGATTGAAGTGATCTTAACCATTGAATGATTATTCGTGCTAGATGGGGTGGTTTGAGTATCTCAGCGACTGATGATCTCCGGGGATTTTCACACATGATTTTCTCTAGAGAATTGTGCAATAAACAATTCTCTAGAGAATTCACCTAGTGACCTCTTTGCTTGTGAGAGAGGTCAGGGAAGAATTGTCTGACTGTTTGAAGCCAACAGGAAGGCGACAGTAAGTGAAATAACCAGAACAGCATTTCTGAACACACAGCATGCCAAACTTTGAAGTGGATGGGCTTTAGCAACAGAAGTCCATGAACATACTCTCAGTGGCCACTTTATTAGGTACAGGAGGTGTATAAACACTTGGGAACAGTTAAAATAAACAATAAATTGGGTGTGGAGACAGACTACATTTCTCATTGTCTCTTAACAAGAATGTTGTGAATCTCGATTGAAATTCGGCTGACCACTGCAATAACTTAAAGGAAGTTCTCCTTGGGGTCTTCCCCATAGGTGCAATAGTTAGAAGAGCCGTGGCCTCATAGATCCAATAACTCTACTTTGATGCTGACCTCTGGCCTTGTCTCTGTGGAATCTGCATGTTCTCTCTGTCACCATTTGGGAGTCTTTAGGATGCTTGGGTATCTTCCCATATCTTAAAATAGCTGTAGATTTGGTAGGTTAATTAGCACCTGTAAGTTGTCGCAAGTGTGTAGGTGACTCTGGATTCAAATGTAGAGACAATAAATTGGATTGGATTAAGATTAACCCAATTAGATGTTTAGTAATTGGGCCAAAATGCTTGTTTCCATGCTGTCATTCTATAAGTATGACCAAGAATTGATCTCATCATTGTCTCCTATGTGGAGCCCGGCATGAGGAAGTAGTGACAGATTCATCCCCTGACTCGTTCAGTGAATCCTGGCTTCATAGCATGCATGCCTAGGTCCAAAATTTACTCCACTTTAAATGGCTGTACACAAATACTTCATATCATTGCCACTTGGTGACAGACAATGTGTCTTGGCCCACTGTGGTTCAGTCATATTTGAACGTTTCTTTGTGTAATCACCACTGGCTCTACAACCTCCTGCTAATCATCAAAGCAACCTAATATCAATATTGCAGTATTCTTGTTCTTCCACTGTTGTCATTTTTCTAAAGTAAACTGCAGTTCTTGGTGTGTCTGTGCTCCAGACTTAATCTCCATTTCAGTAAAAGATGCAATCATTTTGTGCTTGGTGATTAACTTTCACCATTGCAATTATCATCTTTGCCCTCAGGACAAAAAAAATTCCTTTTTCATGTTTCAGCCTTCCCATCATACTTGCCCTCTTTTAATGACAACCAGCTTGCTCATTCAGTTTCAACTAAACTGCACCTCTCCCCCTTACTGAGCCATTGAGCAGACTGTGTGCCTTCCCTTGCCCCAACTTAATAGGACTTGGCTCCCTTCCTGTCAGCTGCAGAACAGATCATGGGTGCTCCTTTACTTTGAGAAACAATTATTTTTCATTATTTAGTGATACAGCATAGAGTAGACCCTTCTGGCCCTTCAAGTCATGCCATCCCCGCAAATTCCAATAAACCTGATTAACCCTAGGCTAATCAGAGGACAATTTACAATGACAATTAACCTACCTGGTATGTACTTGGACTGTGGGAGGAAACCAGAGCATCTGGGGAAGATCCACACATTCATGGGGAGGACGTAAAGATGCCAGAATTGAACTCTGAACACTGCAATGCCCTGAGCTGCAACAGCATTGCACTAACCACCACACAGCCGTGATGCCCAGTGTGGCTATGACTGACCACGTCCCCTCCCCACACAGCAGCAAAGTAGCAAGCAAGAAAATGTGATATAATTCTCAACTCACATAGCTCACACACCAGCAAAACGGATGTGCAAGTAAGTGAGAGAAATGAGCCTCCGTCGCTCTACCTGAGCAGTAGAATGGGATCTGACTTGCTCTCCCTCCAGACCTTCTTCCCTAACATTCTCACTCAGCGGCTGAGAGTAAATCCATGACTGAAGTAAAGAAATGGAGTAATGCTCTCTAATCAGAAGCAAAGAAAATAGATCCACATCAGACCAAAGAAATGTCCTCATTCCCACCATAGCTACTGCAGTGTCTACTTTCTTTCCCATTTTCCCTCATCAATTTACCCTGGAATCTTGTTTTTATGTCATGCCGCAGAGGCAGGCACCTTCTAGTCTCTACCTAGCTAATAGGAGATTGTTTGCAACTCAACACCTGCAGCCTATTTAAACCCAGCTCTCATCCACGGTTTTTGTTCACCCATCCAACCAACTGGCCGCAACTAGTTGCTCCTGGCCTTCAGTTGCCTCATTGCTTGTGGTGTTTAGTATCTGTTCTCTCTTATTTTGTGGCCCCTTGTGCCTTGTTATTTTGTTCTTTATTATTAAAGCTATCACTCACCGCTAACTCATCTCCACCGCTCTGCATTTGGGCCAAGCTTCCAATACATTTCCTACAGGATGAGTGAACTATCAATTGACCAAGCAGAGAATGTTTACCTAAAGGAAATCACTGGATGTCATGAACACACGATCCAGAAGCAGCAGAAAACCAATGACCATCAACTCGCCACCCACTTGCAACCCTCCATCTTGATACACCAACCATACAGCAGTTATCCACCCTACTGTGAGCCCCCAATTTCAGTGCCCAAACACTTCGCTGGATCCCCAACCTGATGTCGCAACTTCCTGTCGCGGTGCATCTTACACTTCGAGCTCCAGCCGTCTCTGGTTTCTACAGACCGAGCCAAGACGGCCTCTGTCATCTCTGTCTCTTGACTGGGCCTCCCCTAGCTGGGGATAAAACTAACCTTCCAAAACAATAAATGTGAGGAATGGGCTGGGTTTTCGATCATCCGGGAAGTGGAAAAGGGATAGCAGATCTGATACGTCAAGGCTCATGCTCAGTGCTGGATTACACTGTGGAATTCAGGACCCTTGCAGTGGAGTGAGGCTGGAACTCAGAAGTGCTGCTGGCCTGTTACCATCCCAGCCTCTCAAAGTGGCTGAAAGACAAGCCCAGCAACTTTGAAAGCCTCAGCTCCCTGGCCCTCCATATTGACAAGTATCTTATGGAATGGCCATCCAGATCGTGAGCCAGAACTTCGGTTCCATTCCCAGAAACATTTCAGGCTGCAGGACCTTCATTTTCAATGCCTCCTGAACCCGTGGAGTTAGGGAGAGTGCCCTTAACCCCCTACGACTGTAAGTATCAGAGGAAAAACAATTTGTGTGTTTACTGCAGAGCAGCCAATCACCCATGCATCACATGCATCAAATGCAGGAAAACAGACTGTGTGTGTGCAGCTTGGACCATAGCAGGCCTATCTCTCAGGCTTTCTGCATCATGGCCATTGACTCAAGATCACTTGGTGTCTGGAATGGTCAGAGCACGCACATAGCCTGTGCACATGAGCATCAGAGAGCACCACAAGTCCATCCAACTCCTCCTGGTCAACTCACCTAACACTCGCCTCATCTTGGGTTTCCCTGGCTTGCCACTCATGCCTGGTCAGCCGGTTCACTGCTGAGTTGGGGATCACCCTGTAAATCCATGGATATGGCGGAAAACCCTCAAACTTATTAAACTCCAAGAGGAATACCACAACCTTGTCATCACATTAAGTAAAGGGAGGTCAGCACCCTGTTGCCTCACAGACTACACAACTGCACCAATGATGTCCACCTGGACACTATCCCTCCCCGAGGTTGTCTTTTCCCCCTCCCCTCCTGAGACCCAAGCCATGAATGACTACACCGTCAAAGCTCCACTACAGAACTTCATTTGATCATCCCAATCCCCAGCTGGTGCAGAATTCTTCATTGTCAAAAAGCAAGACAGGGGTTTTCATAGGGAACACAAGTGAATCTGCAGATGCTGAAAATAAATAAAAACACAAAATGCTGGCAGAACTCAGCCGGCCAGACAGCATCTATGGGAGGAGGTAGTGACGACATTTCGGGCCGAAACACTTCATCCCTGCATTGACTACTGTGGACTCAACAAAATCACAATTAAGAACTGCTTCCCTCTTCCCTTGATAGATAGAGCATTCGAAACACTCGGCAGGGCCCAAGTATTCACCAGACAGGATCTACAGAGTAGCTAGAAGCTGATCCACATCCACCAGGGAGATGAGTGGAATTCAGCATTCAGGTCACCCACTGGCCACTACAAATACTTGCTAATGCCTTTTGGAATTTCCAACAGTTCAACCATTTTCCAAAGCTTCGTCAATGAGGCACACCACCACCGGTCTGTGTTCATCTACATTGACAACATCATCTTCTCCAATGACCCCCCCCCCCCCCAAGACCATGTCTGAAATGCCCATTCAGTCCTTAAGCATCTCCTCAAAAATCAGCTGTACTGAAAGCTAGACAAATGCTAGATCCACATCCCAGGCATTTCTTTCTTGGATTGCATCATTTCACACCAAGGGATAATCATGGATCCAGAGAAAGAGTGCACCAATGTTGAATGGCCCTGACTGTGCTCCCTCAAACAGCTACAGTGCTTCTTGGGCTTCTTCAACTTCTACTACCATTTCATCAAGAACAACAGACAAATCAATTCTCCTCTCACCTCCTTTACCAAAGCGTACACCTCACAGATAACCCAGTCTGTTGCTACGGACAACACTTCCAAGGAGCTCCAGAGATGCTTCATTACTGCTCCCATTCTCCACCATCCAAACCTCAGCAGACCTTTCGTGGTAGACACAAATGCACCTGACATGGACTCCCATGCCATCCACATCCAGAGAGGGCAGGACAAGAAGACACATCTTTGTGCTTCCTACTCGCGCAAGTTCAACTCTACATGGAGTTATGGAGTAGGAGTCAGGGAGCTACTTGTCATTAAACGGGCCTTGGAGAGACGGAGACATTGGCCAATGGGAAACACCAAGTCCTTCCTAATTTGGACTGAACACAATAACTGCATATCCTTTCAAAAGACCTGCCAGCTCAATCCACATCAAGCTTGCTGAGTCCTCTTCTTCAAATAGTTCAATTCAACTTCACCATCTCCTATTGACTCAGCTGAAAGAACACCAAGGCACTCTCTTTCAACAGTTTGATCCAGCTGAAATGGAAATTGACCCTCAGCCCATCATTCTATCTTTCCAGTTCCTCACCCTAATTGTTTGGGACCTTGAGAACCAGAACTGCCAGGCCCTACAGCTCGAGCCTGCTCCAGCCAACACACCTGAGAACTGCACGTATGTGCCACAGCCGTGAGCTCTGAGCCACTCCAGTGGGCCCACTCCTCGCCCCTCTCCAGGTGCACGATGGACTCTGGATTTTTTGCAAAATGATCATGACAGTGGTAAACTGTATTAGTAGTAGAGCTAATGATGTTTCAATCCCTATGAAAGTCGGCACTCTCGATGTTGGCATTAGGCTTGGAGTGGTGACAAGGAGGGTAGGTGATGCACCATCAATAACTCTGAGATGTGGGTTAAGGTAGGCTTTTATTGGCTGGAAGAAAGCACAAGCAGCAAGTGACCATCACACAACATCCTGGAGACTGAGGAAGGGTCTGTGGCTCCAATCACCTTTATACCGGGGTCTGTGGGAGGAGCCGCAGGAGCAGTCAGTGGGGGGGGGGGGGGGCGTGTCCAGACAGGTATATGTAGTTCACCACAGTAGGTACCTCATCGAGGTCATTAGGTGGGTATCCTCCTTCTTTGATGTTTTGTTGATAAGCCCATGACGTTTCCAGAGGGCTCAATGGTGCTACCTGGCAGGGGTCCTACCTGAAGAAGGAGAGGTAGGGTTCTGTGCAGTGTGGGAATCAGGCCAGTAGCCTACTGTCCAGTGTCCGGGCTTCCCGGGGGGGTTCTCAATGGCTCACAAGGAATTCCGGCTTGGAAAGCTAGGTTTTCATCCAAAAAGTTTTCCTCAGTGCAGGAGTCCACTAGTGCTAACAGAGGCAGGGACTGCTGGTTGTAGTGCAAAGTGGCTTGAAGCTGCATCCGGATTCGAGGGACAGAAAGGAACGTTGTCTGGCTCACCAAGGTCCCCGCTCTACTTTTGGCCAAAGGGGACAGGTAGCATGGAAATGGCCAGACTGGCTGCAATGTAGACACTCACCCACTCCCAGTCTCTGGAGTTGTTCTTTGGGGGAAAGGCAGTAACATACCAGCTGCATAGGTTCCCCTCCCGGGATGGTGGAAATGGCCAAGCTGGGAGCTACTCTAGGGGCAGGAGGAGGAAAGAGGCTTGTTCTGGCAGGAGGCGGTAATGAGTGCCATGGAGTGGCCAAAGGTGGTGGATAACCAGTTCTTTCTCTATGGCGTTCTCTGAGATGATTGTCCAACCTGGAGGCTAGGGAGATCAAGGAATCCAGGCTATCGGTGTCGTCTCTTGCCGCCAACTCATCTTTCACCATGTCGCTGAGACCATTCCGAAATACGCCTTGGAGTGCCTCTGCGTTCCACCCTGAGTCAGCCGCTAACTCCACGGAATATTCAGCAACACTGCGTGAGCCCTGGCGGACAGTGAGTGGACGCTTGGTGGCATCTTTACCACAGACGGGGTGATCAAAGATCTTTCTTATTTCAGTGATAAAGGTGGCAAAAGAAGAGCAGATATCTGGTTGGTTATCCCAAACAGCTGTGGCGCACATTAAGGCACCTTCCCTCAACAACCCCATGATGTAAGCAATCTTTGACTTATCCCTGGAGTACGTGGATGGTTGCTGTTCCAACACCAAGGAGCACTGAAGAAAGAAGACTCAGTACTTCCCCAAATCCCCAGCTCAGTGCTCTGGTTCAGGTACGTGAGGCTGTCTGGGTTGGGGTGTTGCTGACACATAGGGGGTTGCTGCTACAGGCTATCTGGGCTGGCTAGGCTAGTTTCCAGGAGTGGGTTGAGTGAAATGAGTGGATACCCGGTTCACCTGGTCACCAATCTGCGTGATGTGAGAAGACAGGAAACGGAGGACCTCCCGGAGGAGTTGTTCATGCTGTCCCAGTACAGAACCCCGGCTGGCGAGGGCTTGCTGAAGGGTATTCGTGTCCTCTGGATCCACGGTGGCCAGATCACTCTGTTGCAATGAACGAGGCAAACCCAAACACAGGACACAGGCACGGAGATTGAGTTAGGATGCAGATGTGGGCGTGAACGTTGAACAGCAAACAGGAGGAAGTGCAGGAAAGCAGGAGGCAGGCAGAACTTATCTTGACACGAAGCATAGAAAGGGAAGTGGCAGACAAAACTTCTCTTACCATGGACAGATGGAGTTACACAGGTAAACCTCGGAACTGGAGTTGAACTTAGAAAACTTATCTTGACTCAGAGAGACTGAGTTTCACAGGTAAATCTCGGTACTGAAGCAAAACTTAGAACACACAATCCTAAGTGGCCAGGAAACATTAATTACCACACTGGCAAAACCAACGATCTGGCAACTAGTGGGTGCAAAGCCAGGGGTCCTTATACTGCAGGTCTTGATGAACACCAGGTGTGTCGACATCAAAGGAAATTAGGAGAAAATGGGGAATTAATGGTCAGAACTGTGGCACAATCAAAGGGAATTAGGAGAAAATGGGGAGTTAACGATCGGGACTGTGATAACACAGGAGGGTTTGTCTGAATTATCAGTGAGATAAACTGGTTTGCTGGTGGTGGCTGATGGCTGTGGTCCTCTATTACATTTCTGGACAGTGAATTGGAGTCACTCAGGTTGAGAAGCTGTGTATTTGAAAGGATTATACCATTGGAAAGTGACAAGATCTTATAAACACTCATGATTTGGCACCACTGTCTCTAAGGTTGTTGTCTGTTTGGATGGTGGAATTACGTCTTGAGGTAAACTGCCTCACGTGTTCTGGAGTCTAGCTACTGAACCATTCCGTACTGGCTGCACCAGAAAAAGAACACTGTCTAAATGTGCTTCAGGGGCAGGAAGAAGTCTTCAAGTGGAAGGGCCTGGCAAACTAGAGTTACAGCTGCAGAATTATGTAGAAAATCATATAACTCTATGTTGTGAAGGAAAAGATAATGAAGTATTGCTACATTGCAATTAGAATTTTATGTTAATCTATCTGAATGTGAAACTTGTGCTGAAAGGAGAATTAAACAGTTAGACCTAAGACCTTCCTGATAAGCAATAAAGAATATGGATGCTAAGGCAATGTAACTTTTACAATCTATAATTTTGCCACTCACCATTAATAAAGTTATAACAAAAGGAATGGACATGTGCGATATATTTCCTTTAATGCATTGGTCAGAGTCTCTGTGAAACAGGGTGTGTGGCAAGAGGACATTTTAAGATACCTGACTTTGAAAGTATTTCTATTTCAGTGGGCTTGTAAGGTGATTAAACCTTGAAATGCCCTTCTAAACTGTGACAGATTTGCTGCCAGCATCCAACCAGTTTAGCAATCTGAAGTGACTTCTGGTAAATTTCTTTTGACCTTAATAAAAGTTGAAGGTCTATCGTCTTTTAACACACATATTTTAAATATTACAGGTATCAAAGACAGTAGCTGTAAAATGATATATTTTCGAGATATTTTTGAGAAGTTCTTTGTGCAAGCAGAACCTTATCAACCCATGCTGCACAGAATACATGAAACAAACTGATATCAGACTTGTGTGGCTGGTGTTGTTGCCATTCTTAGAATAGTAAGTCTTAGAGATCGCATTTTGATTGAGTAATATAGATACCCTGAAATCACACTATTACATGAAAACATTTCTAGTCCTAACACAAATATCTTCATTAACTTTGAAATAAATGTATTAAGATGTTAACAGAATTGGTTCTCAACTTCGTATTACTTCAAGAAGTTGATTGGAATTTGATACCGAACATTGAAACTGCTACACGGGTGAAGAGATTGCCTTGTGAGAAGAGGTGTACAGATTGGTTCTATACTCATTTGAATTTAAAAAGAATAAGAGGTATCTTACTGAAATACACAAGATTCTGATAGAATTTGACAAAGTAAATGCTGGGATGATATTTTCTTGCACTGAGATATCTATGACTTGGGCAGTCATGGTTCCAGTTTAAGGGGTCACCCTTTTTAGGATGAGGAGGAATTTATTCTCTCTGAAGTTTGTGAATTTTTATTATTCTCTACTCTAACCACGATGGAAATGGAGTCACTATTACGGCTGGAAAGATTTTGGGTTTCAGCATAGTCAAGGGTAATGGGGAACAGGCATAAAGGGGAGCCATGAGAGACTGTAGGTTGAGATGGACAGTATGAAGAAGTGCTTTGGGGTAGTGGGGGGCAACAGCTGAGGGCAGATCAGCTACAATTATATGAGGTTTATGAAAATGATTCCAAGAATGAAAGACTCATTATATAAGAAACACTTAATGTCTCTGGGTCTGTACTCACTGCAATTTAGAATGAGAGAGGATCCCATTGAAACCTATCTAATGTTGAAAGATCTAGACAGAGTGGATGTGGAGAGGATGTTTCCTATAGTGGGGAAGTGTAAAACCAGAGGGCACAACTCCAAAATAGAGGGGCATCCATTTAGAATGGAGATGACGGGGCATTTCTATAGCTAGAGGGTGGGGGCTCTGTGTGACTCTTTGCCACAGGCAGCTGTGGAAGCTAGGTCACTGGGTGTATTTAAGGCAGAGGTTGATAGGTTCTTGATTATTCAGGTCATGAAAGGTTACAGGGAGGAGGCTGGAGATTGGGGTTGAGAGGGAAATGATGAAATGGCAGAGAAGACTTGATGGGCCAAATGGCCTAATTCTGCTCCTATATTTTATGGTTTTATGTTTTCCTGTGGAGAAAGCTTGAGAGGGCATACAGTATTTTCTACAGTGGTTCTTTTGATCTGCCACTCATTCAGCTACAAAATGGGAATAATTTATTGAACATATAGATACTTGATTTGTCTTGTGACTTTTCATTGTAGTACATCTGACTTTGAAGGTTCTGTGTACTATGTTCTGACGTGATGTTGGAATTAATTATCTTTCAATGTCATGGTCAAGGCATTCAGAGTAAATGATACCATTAAATTAGACCCTTTGCGAAATGTCCTTTGGCATTGCATTACCTTAGTGTTATTTGCTATAAAAAGATGTTTTGATTTCATGATTCTGAAAGATTGTATGGAAATAATTTATTCTGTAAAGTACTTCCATGCTGTTACTACTTTTCATTTCTGAAAAATGTTGATTACACTTCATCAATTGCAACAATATATCTAGCATAATTTATAATAAAGTACATCATTGTTATAGTTGTTATGAGCTTTTATTACAGCTTCATACCCACTGACTTCTCATCACTTCATGACTTAAAAAAGCTTGCACTGGAAACACTCAGATAGATGGATCTAAACAGCTTCAGAATTAAATTGGCATCACATTGTGTGTTGCAGTAGAAAAAGGTGAATACATCTACGTGCTCATCCATTAGCAAAACATGATATGGTTTCACTCCAAAATCAATACAGGTGCTCTAGCAGCTTCTGTGCATCGATTGAGTAAAGAGAACAAAGTTCAGTGCCTGTGTTTGTGAAAGGATCATCTGAAAATTAAGAGTTTCCTGACTTTGTTTTTCACATGTATCAATAGTTTCAGTCATATATTCCTAAAAATATTACAAAAGTAGTGTTTTTTTAGCTATTGTAAAGGCCTTCTATCCACAGCAGCTGCATTGAAATAGTTGTATACACACTTGCCTACACGTCTGTGTGATGAACTTACAGAATGTCTCTTGAAGTTTTATATATGTAAGTAAAAAAGAAAGATGTCACAGAAACTTGGAAGCTTGTGAAAAAGCCCTTCAGCCCATTGTGTCCATGTCAACCATCTCAACAAATCAAATCTTTCCTCTTATATTCCTCTCAACTTCCCATGATTGCTCCACCCAATTGCATCTACAGTATACAAGGGGCAATTTACTGTAACTAACTAATAAATGACCTAAAGCATCTTTAAGATATAGAGTAGGTGCAAACCAGCGCATGCATGGGAAACCCACACCCTCATAGGGAGAAGGTAGCACCCACAGAACAAACCTGGTCCTTGGAGCTGTGGTGCAGAGACCATGACAAAGCATCTGGTCTGGATGTGTACCTGGCTGAGTACTGAAGACCTGTGCTGATCAACTGGCTGAAGTGTTCACTGGTATCTTTAACCTCTTGTTTTAGCAGTCTGAGGTACCCACCTGCTTCAAGCAGGCGTCAAAGATATCAGTGCCTAAGAACAACATGGTAACCTACCTCAATGAATATCATCCTGTAGCACTTACATCCACTGTGATGGAGTGCTTTGAGAGGCTGATTATGAACCATATCAACGCTTACCCGAGCAGTGACTTGGATTCACAACAATTTGCCTACTGTCACAACAGGTCACCAGCAGATGCCACTTATTGGCTCATCGCTCAGTCCTGGGACATCTCGACAGTGAAGATGCATACATCAGGATGCTCTTCATTGACTACAGCTCAGCATTTAACACTATCATCTCCTTGAAACTAATCAATAAGCTCCAAGACCTTAGCTTTGATCCTCCCCTTCATTTCTTCAACTTGTACTGAATAAGGATTATCAACAACATCTCCTCCACAACCACCATCAGCATTGGTGCACCACAAGGGTATGTGCTTTGCCCCCTGTTCTACTCACTGTATATTAAGTACTGTGAGGTTAAGTACAGCTCCAGTACTATATTTAAATTTACTGATAACACCACTGTTGCTGGCGAAATTAAAGATGCTGATAAATCGGCATGTAGCAGGAAGATTGAAAATCTGGTTGAATAATGCCACAATTACAACCTTGCTCTCAATGACAGCAGAACCCAGGAGGTGATTATTGACCACAGGAGAAAGAAACCAGAGATCTATGAGAAACCAGAGCTGGAGAGAGTCAGTAACTTTAAATTTTTTGGTGTTATCATTTCAAAGGATCGGTCCTAATAGCAGCACCTAAGTTGTCATTACAAATAAGTTATTAATTACTCTTCAACCATCAGGATGCTGAACCAATGTGCATAACCCCACTCCCCTCAACACTGAACTGATTCCATAACCTATGGATGAGATTCCATAACTTTCAAGGAGTCCACAGCTCATGTTATTTGTATTCTTTATTTACTTAACTGTTGATTATTTGTTTAATTTTCTATTTGCACAGTTAGTCTTCTTTTGAATATTGGTTGTCTGCCAGTCTTACTTTGTAGATTTTCATTGATTTTATTATATATCTTTACTCTACAGATCTCTGAGTAATTATGGTAACATATACGAACTTTGATAATAAATGTACTTTGAACTTTGAACATAAAACTCTGAACAATTTCCCACTGAGATGCTATAGTGAATTTATGGCATTCCATGACCTTGGGTGGTGCCAATTACCTTTTACAACTTGGGTATAAATATCTCTTCAACACACACAAAATGCTGGTGGAATGCAGCAGGCCAGGCAGCATCTATAGGAAAAAGAACAGTTGACGTTTCGGGCCGAGACCCTTCATTCGGACTAACTGAAAGAAGAGATAGTAAGAGATTTGAAAATGGGAGGGGGAAGGGGAGATCCGAAATGATAGGAGAAGACAGGAAGGGGAGGGATGAAGCTAAGGGCTGGAAAGTTGACTGGCAAAAGGGATACAGAGCTGGAGAAGGGAGAGGATCATGGGATGGGAGGCCTAGGGAGAAAGAAAGGGGGAGGGGAGCACCAGAGGGAGATGGAGAACAGGCGAGGTGTGATTGTGAGAGGGACAGGGAGAAAAGAAAAAGAAAGGGGGAAAATAATAAATAAATATATAGATAGATAGGTAAGGGATGGGGTAAGAAGTGAAGGGGGCATTAACGGAAGTTAGAGAAATCAATGTTCATGCCGTCGGGTTGGAGGCTACCCAGACGGAGTATAAGGTGTTGTTCCTCCAACCTGAGTTTGGATTCATTTTGACAGTAAAGGAGGCCATGGATAGACATATCAGAGTGGGAATGAGACGTGGAATTAAAATGTGTGGCCAGTGGGAGATCCTGCTTTTCTGGTGGACAGAGCATAGGTGTACAGCAAAACAGTCTCCAAGTCTGCGTCGGGTCTCACCAATATATAGAAGGCACCAGATGCAGTATACCACACCAGCCGACTCTCAGGTGAAATGTCGCCTCACCTGGAAGGACTGTCTGGGGCCCTGAATGGTGGTGAGGGAGGAAGTGAAAGGGCAGGTGTAGTATTTGTCCACTTACAAGGGTAAGTGCTGGGAGGGAGATCAGTGGGAAGAGATGGGAGGGATGAATGTACAAGAGAGTCGCGTAGGGAGCGATCCCTGTGGAAAGCAGAAACTGGTGGGAGGAAAAGATGTGCTTAGTGGTGGGATAAGTATCTCCACATAAATATCTCTTATTTATCTCAATGGTAATTTAGTTGGAAATGCTCCTTTGAACTACTCTGGCTTAGTCTTATTAAAAGCACCATGCAAGATTGAATTGTTGTAGTTTCAGCTATATATGTAAAGCAAAATATAATGATATTACACATAGTTAACCCAAAATGCTATATTCTAAAGTGTCAGGAAATGTCGAGGAGGCTTGACCCAAAGGCGGAGCAGTGGAGTCGATCTAGCGGTGAGCGATAACTTTTACCATAAACTGCAAAATAACAAGCCATGAGGGACCACACTAAAAGAGAGAAATGATACTAAGCACAACAAGACAGCAGGGACCTGAAGGCTAGGAGCAACTGGTTAAAGCAGGCTTGTTCAATCGGTGAACAAAGGACTGTGGATGAGAGCTGGGTTTAAATAGGCTGCAGGTGCTCAGGTGGAAATGAGTGACAAGTGACTCCTGTTAGCTGGATGGAGACTGGGAAGTGCCTGCCTGTGCAGGCCTGACAGAACCCCACACCCCCACCTACAGCCGGCACTTGGCATTCCAGGATGATCTGCATTGGTCTGGTTGAAATGATCAATAAGTGATAGATCCAAGGTGAATTTGGTCAGCAGCCAAGACCTCTCCTCTGGGCTTTACCCTTCCCAGTTGGCCAGTCACTGCACACCCCATCTGTAATGATGTGAATCCATCAGCTGGCAAACCGTGTACACTGGACCACTTCGATCATCCTTGGTTCCAAAGGTGCAGCCTCAGGTGGGTTGAGTGGTGCTTAGACAATGGGTTTGAAGCAGGAGATATGAAAGGCAGGTTTGACCTTGAGGGATGGTGGCAACTGGAGATGGAAAGTGACTGGTCTAATATGATGGGTAACCTTAAGGAATCCACTTTACTAGGGTGTGGGAGTCAATGCAAAGGGGAAGATATCAGGTTGACAGACAGGCATGATCTCCAGGTTGGAGTAGTGTGGCTGCAGTCATCCTGGCAGCAATAGGTGCAGTTGGCATCTAGGATGGACCACCATGCCCTTTTCTAAGCATTCTGGCATCAGTGAACCAGGGCCCTGAAGGATGGGATCTCCACAGTTGGCTCCTCCACAAGGAACAATGGCGGTTGGTAGCCAAGAAGCATTTCAAAGGGTGACATAGCTGTGGCAGAGGAGGTGTGGTAGACTGTGGGACATTTCAGCCCAGGGCAGATGCTTCTTCCCTGTGGGAGAGCTAGAGATGGGAAAGCATCCCCAGTTGCTGATTGTCTCTTTGTGACTGTCCGCTGGTCTGCGGATGATAGCCAGAGGACAAGTTCACTGAGGTACAGTGGAGGGAGCGAAGGTTTGTCAGTAGCAGGAGATGAATTATGGGCCGAGTATGACACGATGCTCTGGGGAAGCTGTGGAGGTGAGCTATATGTTGGAGAATGTGGTCTGCAATTTCAGCCGCTGACAGAAGTTTGGGAAGAGCAGTGAAATGGACTACATGAAATGGGATCTGCATGTCTTGTTCCTCGACCTGGCCAATGCCTGTGGATCTGCTCCTCATTCCCTACTGTGAACTGCTTTTGAATTCTTTCAGGTGCCTGCAACAATAACAAATCTGTTAAAACACTACTTCCAGGATATGCAAGTTTGTCTCACAACATCAGACTTCACCACAGCTTGGCAACCACTGGAATCAGGCATCATGGTGGGTGCACCATCTCCCCATTGGCCTTCACTATGACAATGGAGCTCATTATCAGAGCCTCAAAATGGGTTGCGGGAGGAAAACGGCTACAGTTTGGTCAGCGGTTACCACCAATACGAGCCTATATGGATAATATAACTATACTGACGACAACTGTCCCCTGCATCAAGAGACTTCTGGAAAAGCTTCATCGAAACATCACATGGGCAAGGATGAAGATCAAGCCCAGCAAGTGCAGAAGCATCTCCATTGCCAAAGGCCAAGTCACAGATCAAAGATTTCATATTGACAGAACACCTGTCCCAGCTGTGTCAGAGATGCAGGTGAAGAGCTTGGGTCGATGCTAAGCTCAAGGACACCGAGCAGTTTAAACAACTCAAAAAGGATATCATCACATACAACAACAAGACCTGGCTGCCAGGATAACTCAAGCTGTGGTGCTTCCAGTTCGGCATACTCCCAAGAATCATGTGGCCCTTAAGAGTGTATGAAATCCCCATCAACAAGGTGGAAAAGCTCAGAAGAGCAATCAGCACACATGTGAAACAGTACCTTGGACTTCCACAATGCTTAAGTCCTCTTGGACTGTAAGGGAATGGCAAATTGGAATTACCAATTGCAAGCTTTGTGGGAGAATTCAAATGCACCTAAGCAAGGTTGGTCATGACCCTCATTGAATCTGAAGATACTGTTATTCGAACAGTGGACCCCCCGTGGCAACAGGGAGGAAGTGGACCCCATCTGAAGCCGTTCAGAGTGCTAAGTCTGCTTTTTGCTTCAGGGATGTGGTTGGCCAAGTCCAACTTGGGAGAGCAGAGCTCGGGCTCGTCCCAAAGGCTCCCCAATGGCACAAGGTAACATCAGTGCAGAAGAGATGGCTTGTGGTGGAGGAGATAAGAAGACAGGAGGAGGCAGAGCAACATGCCAGGGCTATCTCAATGGCCAAGCAGGACCAATGGACCAATTGGGAGAGCCTGGATAAGAGGAAACTCAGTTGGCGTGACATCTGGGAGATGGAGGGATCTCAGCTAAGTTTTATCATCAGAACCTCTTACCCACACCCCAGAACCTGAGCCAGTGGTGGGGAGAAGACCCCACTTGCTCTGTTTGTCTAGCACCTGGATCACTGAGGCACATTTTAACAGGATGCACCATGAGCCTCAGCCAGGGGGCTGCATTCTTGGTGGCATAACCAAGTTCTCAGACAGCTGGCATCAATCAGAGGCGAATCACCACAAATGTTCTCCCACAAACATCGGCAAGAAATGTTCACATCACACAGTTTGTACCAGCAGGCCAACCTCCAGAGCACCATATAACATCAAAAGAGGTAAGCATGCTGCAGGTTGCTCGGGATTGGAAAACGGACGTGGACTTGGAAAAAAGCTTGTGTTTCCCCCAGACATGGTGGCTACAACACTCTGGCCAGATATAGTCCTGTGGTTCACAACAGCCAAGCTGGCATATGTTGTGGAATTGACAGTACCATGGGAAGATGGTGTTGAAGAAGCTTCTGTGAGGAAAAAGACCAAGTACTCTGAACTGGCAACTGAAGCTGCCCAGAGCAGATGGAAGACCAAGATTTTCCCAGTAGAAGTGGGATGCAGGGGACTCGTGGCTACATCCATGATCAGTCTATTGCAGAAGATGGGGGTGAGGGGTTATTCACTCCAACAAGCAATCAAGTCCTTGTCAAGTGCAGCAGAAGAAAGCAGTAATTGGATTTGGATTAAAAGGAAAGACAACAACTGGGCTGCAAGATGAAGATAGGAGGGTATGGAACTGAGGGTGGTGTATAGTTCTTGGTTACCCCTGGTTAAGCCGTGATAACCTCCACATTGACTGGTCCACTGGGAAGATGGTCAGCTGGAGTTTGTTCTGCCATTCCTCTTGCCTACAATCAGCCCTTTCCCCAATGGAGGTCACCGTGAACTCATCCGCCTCTGAACCCTCCAACTTATCCAAGGTTCCAGTAGTCACGATCTGGGACAAGTGTTTAGCAAGCAACTAGCTCTTTCCCTGCCTCCACGTTGCCCTTACGATTGTGCAATTGACCTTCTCCCCGGAGTCCCTCTACCCACCAGTCGGTTGTACAACCTGTCCCGAGCAGAAAGGGAAGCAATGGAGGCTTTCCTAAGTGACTCTCTCATGGCTGGCATTATCCAACCCTCATCTTCCCCTGTAAGCGCAGGTTTCTTCTTTATGGGGAAGACAGATGGTTCACTGCTCCCCTGCATTGAGTACCGTGGCCTGAACAGCATCACCATGAAGAATAAAACTCAAACTGCCCAGATCCATGCAGGTTCATCCCACATTCCACATCTTCTAACTGAAACCTGTGTCTGTCAGCCCTCCTGCTGAACCTCCTCCATCCGCCCAGATCATTGACGACTACCCAGCTTACACCGCCCGGCCAATACTGGATGTGCGCCGCCGAGGCAGGGGTCACCAGTACCTGGTCGATTTGGAGGGATACAGTCCTGAGGAGCACACCTGGATTTCCTGCTCCTTCATCCTAGACCCTTCTCTCATCCGTGATTTCCATTGAGAAAATACAGACAAGCCTGGTGGTTCACCTGGAGGCTCCCATTAAGGGAAGTTACTCTCACAGTCCCAAACGTTAATTCCCCACTTTCTCCTAATTTCCTTTGATGGCGGCTCACCTGGTTTTCATCAAGACCAGCACCCACTAGTTGCCAGATGGTTGGTTTTGCCAGTGTGGTAATTAACGTTCCCTGGCCGCTTAGGATTGTGTGTTCTAAGTTTTGCTTCAGTACCGAAATTTACCTGTGCAACTCGGTCTCTCCAAGTCAAGATAAGTTTTCTAAGTTCAACTCCAGTTCCGAGGTTAATCTGTGAAACTTCATCTCTCTGTGTCAAGGTAAGGATTCTAAGTTTACTCCAGTTCCGAGGTTTACCTGTGTAACTCCGTCTCTCCATGCTATGAAAAGTCTTGTCTGCCACTTCCCTTTCTACACTCCGAGTCAAGATAAGTTCTGCCTGCCTCCTGCTTTCCTACACTCCCTCCTGTTTGCCATTCAACGGTCACATCGGCATCCTAACTCAAACTCTGTGCCTATGTCTTGCATTAGGTTTGCCTCATTCGTTGCAACATGTGTACGCTCACCATCTTGGTCTGTCTAAGCAGAATGTGGTTGAAGTACTGCATTAAGGCATCCAACAGACTAGTGTGTAACTATATCAATATGCAAATTCATAGTGGTTTCCTCACTCAATAAAGTGGCCTTAAACATACTGTCCTTATTATACTTCTTGGCAATAGATACCAATCTGCATTTTTATTTCCACCTTTTCTTTATTCAATTCTTCTGTAACTTCAGTCAGACCTCTCCAAACACATATTACTTTAGATGAGAAACAGGTGAAGATTACCATGTATATCGACAGTTATTTCTTGAAGGATATATACCCATCTGTGAGAATTGTAGCACTGCACTATCTTAAACAAGCATTTTGAGGCCATGTAGCTCTCATAACCTCCACACCAGGTCTACTGCCTTTGGAGCTTAGAGAGCCTGCTAGTTTCCCACCAAATGCACCTGTAGCATTCATGTGACTTGGCCATGAAGAAACTATTCCACTATTGCTGCCTCTAACATTCTCTGCTTGGATCCTGGAATTGTGGCCTGACCTGAACTGTCTCATATGTCATCTCCAGTCAGGCAACTACTCTGTGTGTCTCTCACAGTGTATCAAATACCTTCTCCTGGATTCTCTCACTCAACAGTCTACCTACTAAAGTAATCCAGACACCCAATATAAAATTGCCTGAAAGAAAAATGCACTTTGTTGCCAGGGTTTTCAGCCTGACCACGTATTCACAGACATTTTCCTTGGTCTTCAGTTGCATGTAACAAACTTGTGACTCTCAAAAATTTCTCACAGCTTTGCATAAAGATGTCCTGTTTTTCAAGTTGTCTCCAAAGAATACTTGCATATACGAATACATAATGGCTGTTGGATTCCACCTCTGAAATACTGCCTGACTCCTATCCTGCATCAGATTATTAGCTATAGGAATATTCATCTATGACTTCTCTGTAGTTTTATACCTTCACCAACACCAAATATCACCAGCCCTGCCAGCAATAATATCCTCTTTTTGCATCTGACCACGTTTCATTGTTCTGCCTGCTCCCTGGGAGCTGGATGATGTTGTTCATGATAAAGAGAATTTCCACTTGCTTTATATACAGGGTAGATGACTGAGTCTGCTCACGTGGCTTGAGCTTCTTCATATTGTTTTTTTTCTCTGCTGCTTTCTGAAGCAGCAACATCCTACAATCAGTGCCAATGTGTCATCTTATAATGGACATCTTAGTGTCCTTGCCCTCTAAGGCAAATAACAGAAGTAAAGCTACTTTAACCAATGCAGCAAACTCACAACTGAATGAAATTGGCTTACAAATGCACATAAATACTCAACAGCTGTTTATTTTCCTCTCTAAAGGTCACTACTGTCCTATTTAAGCATTCTTTTTATAACCACAAGATCCTGCTAGATATCAAGAATATCAGAGGTCTACTCCATCAGCGGAAGGAGCTGGATGTGGTGCAGATCGTGCTGCTGCTTGCATCAGAGAGGCTTTAGAGGAGTGGGAGAATGAAGGAGGCTTGAAGACTAATTGCAAGTGATCATCTTAGTCACTTAGTCTTAAGACCCTTTTGTACATACATCATTGATTGGAGTGCTGATTCACTGATTTATTAGCAGACAGTAGGGGAGATGTGTGGCCTTGGTCAGAGCGAGGAGTAGGCCTCAAGCTACAGGGTTGCCTGCTTACAGCCGCTAGGAGAGAGGCTGTGAAGCTGGTACGCTTCACTAGGGGTGGTGCAGCATCCGGCTGTGGTTGGTGCTGCCCCCCCCCCCACCTATTATTTGCTCGGCCGAAGTCAAGCTATATTGTGGTTGACTGCAGATTTCTGCAGCATTCATGGACTCAGGTTCTGAACTTTTTTTTTGTGTGGCTGTACTTTACCAACATCATATATGTGCTTGTTATCTTGTACATGCTATGTGTGTCTGTTGGTTCTGTGATTTGCACCTTGGCTGCAGAATAACACTGTCTCATTCCTCTGTATACATGGGTATTCACATATGGCTGAATGACAACTAAACTTGAATTGACTTGAATAATATTGGCTTAACAATCATCTTTTAAAGGTGCCCTGCACATATACATGCACCAAAGCCATCAACTTCCATCTTGATATTGCCTGACTCTACCACCACCTCAGCTCCTCAGCTGCAGAATCTGTGTCTTTGCTACCTCAGTCAGCCCCCTCAGGATTGCTACCATACCACTACCTTCCCTAAACCTCCCTTTTAAGATGCTGTGTTCTCCATTAACAACCATCAAGTAAGATTAGTTGCTGAATATTTGTTCTCCCGAACTTTGCCAAAATGTTGATATTTCACATTCTGCAAAAATCCCGTAAATACTTCTTCTGGCAAGACTTTTCAGAGCATTTAAACTACAGGGACTTTTTTATAACCACCCACTTCTATGATTACCACTTTTTTTAACATATTGGATCTGGATTTCGTAGCAAAGTCTAATTGACATCTGTAATTATACTTTCAAATAAAAATAACATTCAAGGTTTTAATAGGCTTTCACCAAAATAGTTCTGAGCTCACAGATTCACTTAATTCCATTATTCAAGAATTCTCAAGCGTTACTCATAGTTAAAGACAGAATTAAATAGCTGAAGTTGCAGATCTTCCAGCATAAGTACAAAAAAAGATCTTGACCTTTTCTCTCAATCGTACCTACAACAGGAAATCCTTGGATAAGGTTTTGAATCAGATTGATCCAAGAGCCAATGGTTATTGTTCAAATGCAAAATGCTAATTTCAAGCAAAAGTTTTTGGAAAACCACAAATGGCTTCAGGTTCCTTGTCGTTTTAAGAATTGATTAAGAATATGAGTGGGCTTAAGTTCCTGCTTCTAATTGCTCATGAATTAAACATCTTTATTTCTTACTTTGGTCCCCAGAGCCCAGGACTGACTCATGCCACCTTTTCTCCTTTTCAATGATTTTAAATTAATTTGGATCTCAATCCTCTCCTGGTTTGTAGTCAAAATCATTTGGGACAGGATGACAAGTAGACATTTTTCCTGTTGCTGCTCCTGCTATTTTTCTTCACTTTAAGTGAAGCAATCCTCTGAAACAGATGTATAACATTTACTTAAGCTTCCATTAAATGAACTGTTACCAAAGACCAAGGTGTGCTGTAAAGCAAACTGTCCACTAGTGTACTTTATGAACAAATACCCTGCTGTCAGCTGAAAAGAATCAGCACACAACATTTGAAGTTGTCACATTCTTAAGTGCATATGTTTTACAAGTAAAAGAAGTAAGATACAAGTGGAACTATTTTACACCATATGGAGACTTGCTTGGTTTTAAATGTTTTCATGTTAGCTTTCAGAGATGACTGAATTTAACTTGACAGAAGAATTGTGCCTTTGCTTCTCTTCAGTTTCAAAATCTTGACGGTGCAAGGTGGTTAAAGCATGGCATTTATGGGATTGAATTGAGGCAGCTGGGCCCAGGCTTGTGAGTGGGAAATGAGCCAATGTTTGACTATTGCTGGAGCAGAGTAGGAGGTAATTTGATGTGGCAGAACTGAGTTGAGATGCAGTTGAGGTGATGGGACCCAGGCCTAGGCCTGAGAGTGTGGAAAGACCTAAAATTTGATTGATTTAAGTGCCAGGCTGAATTAGAGGTGTTGGATACAGGACGAATCGAAGAAGCGGGATCAGGGCCTGAGATTGTAGTGAAGTGGCAGACACTGGGTCTGAGAGTGAGAAACAACCTGAGGTTTGGACAACTTAAGCACCAAGCAAGACTGTGAAAGTTCAGGATATTGGAGACGGAGGCGAGGGATGGGCTCGTTCAGCTCCCTGCTCAGCGAGGTTTACTGTTCTTTACACTGAACTGAGGCTGTGGCTCCTGGACTGGCCGCATTAGTAACTGTCTTTGTGGCTGTGGACACACTTTCATGAACTTCAGTTGTTTGCTTGCTTTTGGTGTTTGCATGATTTGTTCTTTTTTCTTCTTCTTTGTTTTGCGGCTGTCTTCAAGGGAGGCAAATTTCAAAGTTGTATATAATATACATAGTGTACATAGCTTGATAATAAATGTACTTAAATTCTGAATGTTCAACTTTAAAGTAAAGGACTGCTCATTGGATTTGATTATGGTCACTGCTTTCAATAAACACTTCCCCAAGTTTTCCAAAGTATTTGTCAGTAGGTCATTAAAGCATACCTAAATTATCAGGGGCACGGAGGGCTATTTTAAACCCAGCCAATGAATGAGTTGAGATTTCCAGAAAAAAAATCAGCCAATGAATAAGATAATTTTGCTATGATATCAGCCAATGAATTAGGAGAGCTTTTCACACACACTCAGCCAATGAATGAAGTGAGTTCTCCCACAAAATCAGCAAAAAACTAAGGCACATTTGCCACACAATCAGTCAATGAATGAGGGGAGTTTTTCATAAACACACTCAGCCAACAAGTGAGAAAAGCTTTCTCAACATTCAACCAGTGAATAAGATAAAATTTCCACGCACTCAACTAATAAGTAAGATGAGCTTTTCTATACTCAGCCTTTGAAAGAGATGGACCTTCGCATTGACTCAACGGGTCAAATGTAAAGTACAGAAACAAAATCCAAACTTGTAATTGCTACTGTTCTTCTGCTGACTCTTAAAATATTAACAGTTTTTAAAGATGGATGCATTCATTGTCCTACACCAGGGTTTCTCCACAGAACCCTTGGGTTCCGCAGGAGGTTGGTCAGGTTCCGCGAGAGATCGAAAGACATAGTTTTTGAACTTCACGCTATGTGTAATGCTAGCACACGCAGTGGTGAGCAGTGACTGAGCAGCCCTGTTAACAACCTCGTTAGAAGTTTCTCAGCCCTGTCTGGCATTGTGCAGCAGGATCGTGTTCACTTGGTTAAGTCCATTCTCAGTTTTTGACACGAGATAGGGGAGGCTGTTGACACTTGCTGAGCGTTGTATTGCATGGAGGGGAGGTCGGTAGGCTGAGGCGGAGTGTGAAGTGCATTTTCCAAGCATTGAATAGACTCGCCCATTTTCAGTCTTTATTAATCTCTGTGTTTTACAGACATGTCTGAGGTCCAATGTGGTGATTTTTGAATTACAATCTTCTGAGTCATTTCACTGCACTAGAGCAACAACCAACAGGAAGAAGTCCATCTTTACAATGAAAGCTACTTATCAATAGTTTTATGTGGACTGGTGATCCAGGTTGTCCTTTTCCATTGTGCCCAGCTGTAGCAAACATCTTCCCTAATGCAGCAATGGCTCCAGTAAAATTGAAAAGACATTTAACTACAAATCACATAAAAGTGCTGATTATTTTTAACAGGTACTGGAATCTCAAAACAAAAAGAGTAAAGTTTTCGTTAATAAAGACACAGCCAGTGAAAGAATACAGGAAGCAAGTTGTTTAGCAGCAGAACTTATTACCCAGCAGAAGAAAAGTCACACAGTTGGTGAAGCCCGATAATGCCAGCATGTAAGATTATAGTGGGTAAAATGCTAGGACAGGGTGCAGTACGCGAAATTGAAAAGGTTTCATGCTCAATGGTAATGATGGCTGGTTCTTCACTTGTGAAGATCAGGAGGCAAGAATAGTCTCCAGGAGCAATGGCATGAGCATTAATGACTGTAGAGCCCAATTTTGGATCTGCAGACTCTGGAGCAGTAGGGACACAGGAACAGCTGGGATGTGACACTTGAGTAGTAGAATCCTACCTGCATCTCCTCTTCTCTTCAGCAGTCACTCTTCTTGATTCCTCAAAATCCTTGGCCGCACCACGGATCAGCATTCTCCAGCAGTATCCGACGCAAGTTAGTTTCTGCCGATATTTGGCTGAGAGAGCTGCTGCTTAAGTTGGTCTTTGTAACTGTTGCACGGAGCACCACAATCTCTCTTACCATGAAGTCTGGCTTTCAGTAACCTGGAGATGTCCATGCGAGATACATGGTCAGAGGCAACTGAGCTGGTTGAGTAGCAAAGGGGCTTCAATGCTTGGAAGCTGAGCCCTCTGCAGGACCTCGTTGTTGGAGACACAACCCTGCCAGCTGATACCCATGATGGAGCAGAGGCAGCACTGATGGAAGAACTTGTGAACTGGGTTTGCTTGCGGTACAAGACCCAGGCTTTGGAGCCATACAACCATGATGACGGAGCCCTACGCACCTGGATTTTTGTGGACAGACACAGTCGGTAGTTCTTCCACACGCATTTCTGAAGGCACTTCTGGCTCTGACGAGTCTATTGTCAACATTCCTTACCACCGTAGCAATCTTGGAGATGACGATGCCCAGGTAGGTGAACTGCTCGACCGTGCTAAGAGGTAGTCGTCAATGGTGAGCCAAGATGGGTTGTAAACACCACAAGGAGGCTTCTGATGGAGGGTCATTGTTTTCTTCAGAAGAACTGTTAAACCAAAGGTCCCTGCAGCCTTGGCAAACTGACTGACTGCAACCTGTAGTGCATCCTCTGTGTGTGTGAGAAGAGCACAGTTATCCACATAAAGTACCTTGAGAATGGGCTCTTGCATGGCTTTTGTTCGCGCGAGAAGGCGGCCACCCTCAAACATTCTATTGTCAACATTCCTTACCACCGTAGCAATCTTGGAGATGAATGTTGACTGAATGATGACATGTCGCATGATGCTGAAAGAGATTTTTTTTGTGATAAACTGAAAAACATCAGTTTCTCTATCCAAGTTGATGAATCAACAGATTTCATCAATAAATGTCATGTTGTAGCTTTTGTAAGATTTGTAAATGATGGTGAAATTCAAGAAAACTTTTTCTGTTGCAACCAGCTGCCTGAAACAAGCAAAGGCCAAGATATATTTAATGTTTTGTCTTCATATCTGGAAACAAAAGATCTGCCTTGGAGGAGCTGTGTTGGCATCTGTACTGATGGTGCCCCATCAATGGTCAGCTCCATGAGAGGTTTTAATTCTCTTGTAAAATAAGAAAATCCTGACATTGTCACAACACACTGCTTTCTTCACAAAGAGGTATTGAAGCCAAAACCTCTTGCGGATGAAATGAAAAAAGTTCTAGTTGATGCTACAAAAAATGGTTAACTTTATTAAACAAAGACCAGTTCACTCGAGAATGTTTAAAATTGTGTGAAAACCTGAACAAAGAGCAGACAAGTCTCCTGCTACATACAGAAATCTGGTGGTTTAGCAGAGGAAGAGTTCTCAACAGGGTGACTGAGCCAAAAGGTGAATTGTAGGAGTACTTTCAAGAGAATAGTAGGCCAGATTTTGCTGAGTGCTTTGAAGATGAAGAATGGCTGCAGAAACTCACCTACTTAGCAGGCATTTTTCATCATATGAACCACTCTTTGCAAGGCCCTGGAGAAAATGTTTTGACTTCAAGTGACAAAATTTTTGGATTTAAAAGGAAACTAAATATTTGGAAAAATAATTTTTTCAAAAGGAAATCTTGAAATGTTTCCACTGCTGCTTGGGTTTGAGAGTGAGGAAATATGAGATTTATTGAAAACCACCTGGAAAAACTGCAGAACAAAATTGAACTATATTTTAGCTCCCTTTCAACACGTGTATGAGGACCCTTTCTCTGAATCTTCTACTCAGCTTGAGAACTTGACTTTGAGAGAAGAAGAAGAACTTTGTGAGATGCAGTCTGCTCGTGCACTCAAGATGAGATTTACTGACCTACCCCTGGACACATTCTGGATTTCTGTGAAAGAAGAGTATCCCACCATTCATAGGAAAGCAAAGAACATTTTGGTGCAGTTTTCAACTTCTTACGTGTGTGAGCAAGCTTTTCCTTACTTAATAAACATCAAGGGCAAGGTGAAATCAGTGTGTGCTTATCTCAAGTTCAACCCATAATTGAAAAAACAAATTCGGGTTTCCCATGCGAGGCCTATAAACCTGATCATGTCACTTTTTAAGAAATGTTTTTTTCAAATTCTTAATAAATTTGTGTCTTAAGCTATATTTTCATTCATAATACTTTAGCTTATGGTTTTAGTAACTTTATTATTCAACATTGTCATTAAATGTTTATGTTGTAAATAGCATTAATTAAAGTCAATTTACAACTTTTATTTAAATTAAATCTACTGAGCCTACCTTTAGAAAAATTAAATAGCATTTGGGTCAAGCCAGTTATTTAACAGAAATTTACTTATGTTTGCCTTATGGGTTTTTAAATTTATGAAAGTGAAAGAAAGAGATTAATTTCAAGAAAGGTAAGCTAAGCTTAACTAGCTATTTTTTTCAAGACAGCTTGTTGGCTAAAAATTCATTCTCTGCTCAAAAGCATATTTACAATTATTTTTGGATTATTATATCTACAACTTGCTGATCATGCTAATGTACCGTGAACTGTAGATATAATAATTCATACACAGGGTTTCCCTGAGACATGAAATTTATTCCAAGGTTCCTCCAGGGCAAAAAGTTTGAGAAAGGCTGGCCTACATTATTGAGACAAATTGCACCAATGACTCATTACTAGTTCTGTAAGTGGAGTGTTGGACCTCTGCACTTGCACAGTGCAACATGAGAGCATGAAGTTCACTGGCAAGGGAACATTGGTCTTTCCAGTGCATGACAACAAATTTATCCCATCCGTGGATGGTATATTGAGAGCATAGGTAAAGCTAACAAATAAAAATAGGTACAATGCAATTATGCAAAGAGAATATTTGAGCACTGCATAATAGTTGGAGTGAGTAGACAAAAACTTGTCAAATTAAGTTTAATGCTGGAAAGTGTGAGGTTATACACATGGGTAAGCGGAGTCAAGAGGGAAACTGTTATCTAAAATAAGGAAAACACTGCAACTTGGTGTAACACAGAGGTATTTAGCTGTTCTTGTGTAAGGATCACAAAAGTTTATCAGGCAGCTGAAGCAATTGATTAAGAAGGCAAGGACATGTCAGCCAATTTTTTACGTGGATTTGAAGTTGAGAGCTCAGAGGAATTGTTACAATTGTACAGAGTAATTGGTGAGGCCACACCTGAACTGCTATGCACAGTTTTAGTCAGTTTATTTAAGAACTTATATGCTGGCACTGGAGGCAATCTAAAAGCGAATCACCAAACTAATTATGAAGGTGAGGGGATTTCCGCTCATGACTGGCTAGAGAAGCTGCACACTTGGAAGTTCAGAATTAAGACTGATCTTATTGAAATCTATTAGATCTTGAGGGGTCATAAGATGTTCAAGTACTTTCATAGTAGGAGATCCTTGATTGAAGGGAATAGTTACAACATAAGAGGGTCATTATTTGATGTTGAGCTGCACAGGGATTTCCTCTTACAAATAATGATGAATCTCTGGACGTTGCTATCACAGAGGCATGTGGCAGCTAGGTTGTTGAAGAATAAACTGTAGATTAATGTTTTAAAAGTTTGAGGAATTAACGGGTATGTGTAGAACTGACGCAGAAGAGATTAGACCAGGACGGATCATATTGAATGGTGGAGCAAGTTTGAGGAAACTGATAACAGATCTCCACTCCTATTTTCATAGGTTCTTTTGTGTTCTTGCACACTGTTCTTTTCATTTTATTAATAATATTTTAAATAAGTTGTATTTTATTTACATGAAGTTAATTTAAAAGTGCTATTAATTTTTAAAAAATAAAGAATTTTACAATTGTGTCAGAAAGCCATCAGGACATTTAGTGGACAAAGAATTATATTTTTACCTCCAATGTGTGGCTTAACCTTGAATAAGTGAACAACAGAACCACGGGAGCCTTGTGGTCACAAAAAGCAATTCATCCCTTGCCATCTAGCAATACAGGAAGAGAAGCACGGTTGTGATCCAGCACAATGCTTTTCTAGTAATTCATTTCCTCCTGAAGAAGTTAATGTTAACGTTAAAGACAAAAGATTCTGCAGATGCTGGAAATCTTACGCAACACACATATAATGCTGGAGGAGCTCAGGCAGCATCTATGGAGGGAAATAAATAGTCAACATTTTGGGCTGAGACCCTCACCAGGACTATTAATGTTACAGTGTTTAAGTTATATTTAAAGAAAACAAGATTATAACCTTCATTGCCCGGCCCATATGCCAGTCCTTTGGAAGTGTGGAGTCATCATATTATTCCCTATGGGTCATGTTGGAATGCAGATGATGTTGGCTGTTTGAAAATCTCATCCTAATAGTTATTTCTCATAAAGGAATCAAGATAATAAATGCCGGTGGGCAGTTGACCAATTGTATCTGCACTCGGTCTCTAGACACATGCATTTGCCAGCAGTATAATTGAATAGCAAAGGAAATCTCAGCCTATAGTTGATTTATTTTGTTGTTTGTTGTTTAGCCAAATAAGACAAATTGTAGCATCCACACTTTGGCTTGGATTTTTATCAGCTGACTCAGAACAGGCTGTGATGAAATCTGGCAGTTCCCCAATGCTTGTGGCTCAGTTCCTTCCTGGACAGTACATCAACCCACTGAGACATCAAAACAACTAATAAGCCTAAAATGTGCCATATTCTTCAAGTAATTTGTAAAGCCTTTAGTATTGTTGGCAAAAGAGAACTCTACTGTTATAGTCACGATTACACCTTATCTTGCCTTATTAGTATTTATCTTTCTAAACTGTTAGACCAACATAAGCAACTCCTTGTGCGTGTCTTATTTTTATTTACATACTGAAGAATGAGGCACTGAATATAAGCTTTAAATATATAACGAGTAACCACATACAGTATATAAAGAATAAAATAGAGGCAAAAGTAGGCATAAGGCCTACTTTTATCACGTAGTGATAGGGAACAAGGAAATGGTGGATGAATTGAAAAATATTTTGCGTTGGCTTTAAGGAAGAAAAGAAAATCAGAAATCCACAACAATCTGAGGAAGAAGTGACTGTAGAACAATTACTATTAAGAGAAGCTTGGGAAGCTGAAAGATCTGAATGTGGATAAGCCACCTGGACCAGATGGACTACACCCAGGTTTATGAAAGATGTAGCTGAAGAGGTTGTGGAGGCATTCATAGTGATTTTTCAAGGATCAGTAGATCCTGGATTAATTCCAGTGTCTGGAAAATCACAGATGTCACTCCACTGGACTTCAGTGACTGGAAGGATATTAGAGTCCATTATCAAAGATGAGGTTCTGGGGCACTTAGAGGCACACAATAAAATAGGCCAACGTCAGCATCATTTCCTTAAGGGAAAATCTTGCCTGACAAATGCGTTGGAATTCTTTAAGGAAGTAACAAGCAAGATAGACAATGGAGAGTCAATGAATATTTACTTGGAATTCCAGATCTTCAGAAGGGCTTTGACTACCTCAAAGCCAGAGTCTATTTCCCAGCTTGGAAATGGCAACTATGAGAAGGCACAATTTTAAGGTGACTTGGGAAAATTATAGTGAAGATGTCAGTGTTAAGTTGGTTTTTTTTACACAGAGAATGGAGGGTGTGTAGAACACCCTGTCAGGGATGGTGGCGGAAGCAGACACATTAGGGGCATTTAAGAAATTCTTAGATAGGCACAAGTATGATAGAAAAATGGAGGACTACACAGGAAGGAACAGAAAAGAGCAGATTGATTAAAAGGTCGGCACAACATGGTGATCAAAAAGGTCGGTACTGTGCTGTAAAGTTCTATGTTCTAAGGAACCCCACAAGAGGCTGCTAAACAAGATAAGAGCCATGGTCTTTCAGGAAAGCTACTCACATGGATAAAAGATTGGCTGACTGGCAGAAGGCAAAGAGTGGAAATAACAACTGCCTTTTATGGTTGGCTGCTGGGAACTAGTGGTTTTCCACAGGGGTTGGTGCTGAAATTGTTTCTTTTCACGTTATATATTTTAGATGTTTGAATGTTTCTGGATCATGCAGACCAGATGGATAATATTATTTAGTGTATCAAATAACTGATGTGTTTATAGTTGGCTCTTTTATATACTCAGAGAAGTTAGTTTCACAACATCAACTGTGGGTAGTTGGGAACTAAGTCTCCAAAAAGCTTCCAAAACTTTTGTGTAAAAAGGGTATCTGTGGAAATTTGTGGAAATCTGTGGAAATTCTGTGAAAACACAGAAGGGGCAAAGAAGCTGTATAAATGTAGAGAACAGTTCAAGCTGATTAAGAATGGAGTAACAAACATCAAAGAGCATGAAGGAAACACGGGGTGAACTATAACCCATTCCTCTGGCTTTGATTTCTGTGATAGACGATTTGTTTGTTCATCTGCATCATTTGTATGTCATTTTAATTTATAGGAATTGTACCTGTGTTTTGGAAATGTTTTGTCTTTTAGAAACGGTTTGCAATTTGGAATTGCGTTATAAGATAGAAATCATCGATGGGTCTTAAATGTGTTTTTAAAATGTTGTTTGGATTTAAACATGTATCACTGAAGATAAGTGTACTGTGTTTCAAACGATTTTATTTGCTAAATGTGTCACCTCCTTTGTAGGCAGGGGCAACCCACTGCTCAAATAGTGGGTATGGGCAGCTAAACTCACCAAGGAGAATAAGCAGGGAAGTGAACTAGTCTTTAAAGATTGAGTAGTTGTAGTATCATCTCCAATTAGTGAGAGTATGTGTGGCAATTTATATCTGATAAGGCCTTAGTTTGATTTTAAAAAGTTGCAGTCAGCAAACCCAGTACCATCACAGAAGAGAGTCCAGAGGATGTTTCTGGGAATGAAATGGTTAACATGTGAGGAGTGGTTGATGGCTCTGGGCCTGTACTTGCTGGACTTTAGAAGAATAAGAGAGGTTCTCTTGGAAACCTCCTGAATGCTATCACCTATTATAAAATAAAATAGGCAACAGCAGGGCTTTGTTTCCAGATATTCTTGCTTTGGCCATCAAAATTTGCAGGAATGTTCATTAAGTCCCACAGCCCGCAATGATATGATTTTAGTCTCTGAGACTGACGTGCATGAAACCTTCAGGAGGGTGGCCCAGTGAAAATTATCTGGCAGAGATGGGGTATCTGGCCAAGTACTAAAGATCTGTGCTGATCAATTGGCTAGAGTATTCTCTGACATCTTTAACCTTTTGCTTCAGCAGTCAGAGGTATCCAAATGCTTCAAGCAGACCTCACTATTCCAGTGCCTAAAAAGAACCTGGTAACCTGCTCAATGGCTATTGTCTAGAAGCATTTACATCCACAGTGATGAAGTGTTTTGAGAGGCTGGTGATGAAACATACCAACTCCTAACTGAGAAGTGACATGGATCTGCTCCAATTTGCCTACCAGCACAAGAGGTCCACAGCAGATGCCATCTCATCAGCTTTTAACTCAACCCTGGAACATCTGAACAGCAAAGATGCATACACTGGGATGCTCTTTATTGACTACAGATTGGTATTCAGTACCATCATCCCCACAAAACTAATCAATAAGCTTCAAGACCTTGGCTTCAATATCTCCTTGGATCTTCAATTTCCTCACTTGCAATCTCAAACCAGTTTGGATCTCCATCAACACAGGTGCACCACAAAACTGTGAGTATAGCCTCTTGCTCTACTCATTTTACACTTATGACTGTGAGGTTAAGTGCAGCTCCAATGCCATATTTAAGTTTGCTCATGACATCACTGTTGTAGGCCGAGTCAAAGATGGTGATAAAACATCATATATGAGGGAGATTCAAAATCTGGCTGAGTGGTGCCACAGCAACAACTTCTTACTGAATGTCAACAAGACCAAGGGACTGATTATTGACCTCAGGAGGAGGAAACTAGAGGTCCATGAGCCAGTGGATCATTAGTGGATCAGAGGTGGAGACGGCCAGGAATGTTAAATTCCTCAGTGTTATCATTTCGGAGGACCTGTACTGGGCCCAGCACATAAGTGCAATTATGAAGAAAGCACCGCAGCACCTCTGCTTCTTTGGGAGTTTGTAAAGATTCAGCATGATATTCAAAACTCTGACAAACTTTTGACTGGCAGCATCACACCCTGGTATTGAAACAGCAATGCCCTTGAATGGCAAATCCTACAAAAAGTAATAGACACAGCGCAGTCCATCACAGGTAAATCTCTCCCCATCATTGAGCACACCTACATGAAGCATTGTCACAGGAAAGCAGTATCCATTATCAGGGACCCCCACCACCCAGGTCATGCTCTCTTCTTACTGCTGCCATTAGGAAGAAGGTACAGGAGCCTCAGAACTCACACCACCAAGTTCATGGGCAGCTATTACCCATCAGCCACCAGGCTCTTGAACCATAGGGGATAACTTCACTCAACTTCACTTGCCCCATCATTAAAATATTCCCACAACCTATGGACTCTTCATCTCATGTTCTCAATATTTATTACTTGTTCACTTTAATTATTATTTCTTTCTTTTTGTATTTGCACAGTTTTCTTTTGCACACTGGTTGAAAACTTATGTTAGTGTGGTCTTTTATTGATTCTATTATGATTATTATATTATGGATTTATGGAATATGGCCACAAGAAAATAAATCTCAGGGTTGTATATGTACTTTGATAATAACTTTTCTTTAAACTTTGAATATTGAGAGCCCTATAAAAAGTGGATATGTAGAGAATGTTTCCAGTAGTGGGAGAGCCTCAGTGGGAGAACGTTGCTTTAGGGTTAGGGATGATGAGGAATTGCTTTAGCCAAACGGTGATGAGTCAGTAGAATTCATTGCCACAGATGGCTGTGGAGTCATTGGGTACATTTAAAGCAGAGGTTGATAGGTATTTAATTAGTAAAGGCATCAACGATTATGTGGAGAAAGCAGGAGAATGGCATTGAGAGAGAAAGTAAATGCAACATGATTGAATGGCAGAACATCTCGATAGGCTGAATGGTCTAATTCTGCTCCAATATATCTGGTCTTTTGGGCAATTCACATTTCTAGTCGAGACCCTTCATCTGGATTCAACCCAAGTCCTCGACTGCCCACTTCCCTCCACAACTGACACCTTAACCCCTGAATTCCTCCAGCAGTTTGTGTGTCACTCGATTGCAGCATCTTCCGATTCTTATGTTATCAATTCTAGCCTATGCTTAGGTAGAGTTATCACTCAGACTCTTGACCAATCTGGAATGAGGTCAGTTTTCATATGTACGTTGTCTTCACTTAGTTTAGATCAGGTAGGGTACTGGCACGGAACATGCCAAACTGATTTATATTGCATCAGATAGCAGGCCAAGAGATGCCTAGCTTTAAAGTGGTGTTTGAAAATGTTTTCCTCTTCTCTATTTCCGTTTATTGTAAGGAATTTACTGTGGCTAAAATTTCCTGTGGCTAATCAATAATTTCTATTGGATGCTTGTTCTACACAACAAAAGCAGACATTGTAATGCACCCAAGGACAACAGGAACAGGTGCAGAATGGACATCAAAACCACGAGTGACAAATACTTATGATACTTCTATATCTGGAAAATTTGAGAAGGGATCAGGAACTTTTTTTGCTGTGCGGGTGTTTTCAATAAACCTTACTTTCTAATATTCCAGATTAATATCCATGAGGATATTTCCTAAATTTAATTCACCAGGATTTTGTTCCCCGAGTTCTTTTTTCAGGCCTGTAGACTTCAAATGACATAATGATCTATTTTGACAATACTCTTGAGTAAAACTAATTTTGCAGCGTCACATTTAGCTCATAAATGTCACAGCAAAGGTCAGACTGATATTAAAATTTAATGCAATGTCCCTGTTGAAATAAAACCATGTTATTTATAAAAGAATGTGACATCAAGGGTATTTTCGGGCATGCCAGGGCATGCACTTTATTGCACTTTGTCATAAGCTGCTGTAGCAAATGGACAAGAAGTAATGGCTGCTGACCTTTGCTGGTCTGATAGCAGTGTACTTTATACAACAGTCAATGCAGAGGGATATCCATGCACAAGAAAACGTGAGTCAACTTATGGCAGGTAGTTCGAAAAGAATCCATTGATGTTCAGCCGCTGTCAAGTAGGTAAATTTGGGATTTTAATGGACCTGCTGTAAGTCTGGGACAATGAACCTGTCAATGTGGCCTATTGCTGAACTCCACAGAGCCTACCAGTGAAGTTTGACCATGTGATACCGGGCCTGATTAGGATTGGAGAGATGAATTCCTACTCATTGTGGCCTGGAGAGTAACAGATAAATAATAACCAGTTTTTAATAAAACATTTTCAATTAACCTTGGTATTTTTATGTATTTTTAGATTTTAAAATATCTATTTAAAAGAAAATTTACTTTTTAATTGATTCAACCATCTAAGTACCCTTGCAATGCCTTATTAATTTCTACAGGAGGAGTGGCTGTCCTCGAGCCTCACCTCCTGTCAAACCTGTCAGAGCATTTAGGGGACAAGGTACAGTACCTGTAGCTTGATTGCCCCTGAGGCCTCTCCAGATACCTATCAGGTGCAGTGGATCAGCATTTTCCAGCCCTCTACATCTGGCCCAGATGCAGGGGCATGAGGATTGTGAGGATAACATGCAGCTGTTAGCCCTTGTCAATTCAGCTTCAGGTTCAGACATTCACAAACCAAATCCAAGTGATATAAACTGATTGATCTAAAGTTAGACTGCCAAAGGGCTACAATAGGATTATGAAAGTTGGTCACTGAAAACTGGGTGTAAGAATAATGAAAGAGATACAGCCAAGGAACACTCATTCTTGGGGGCAGAGAGCCACATCTGGACTGCTGAGGAGATTGATTCAACAGCTCCTTTTAAGCAATGTATTTAACTCGTACTTTTTTATGATGGCTTTGAGCAATCACTTTAAAGCTGACTGGTTAGGACCCACACACTTACTTATAAATGTGTTTTTAAGTATTGCACTGCCTCATCATAACAAGAAAAACCCACTTTTTGATAGACTTCATGAAATAGGTGTTAAGACGTCACATCTATCCCTACACGCAGAAACTTAATGCCAGCTCCAGAAATGAATTCTAGTTACCTATAGTTCATTAAAATGGCTGATGGCACACTGCTGGTACAAATATGCAAAAACATCCTCTGAATCAGATAGTTTACAGATACTTATCACTGAAATTTCACAGCTCACGATCAAGGAATATATTTGCATGATTTAAGTAAAACCTGTGGCATAATTAAACTACTTTGTGACATTTATGTGGCTACTTCAATTTGTGTGACAACTAATTTGGCAATAAATCTATCATATTATATCAATGTAAACTGTAAAGTGAATTGAAGAGTATATTTGCCAACATGCATAATAGGATCATAGGGAGAAAAAAGCCAATCAAGTTAAATAAGTTTGGCTTCAAATCTCAAATATATTGTGAAGTGGAAGTTCATAATAAAGAGATATAAAATAATAGTCTTTAAAGATTAATTGAACTGAGCATTTTATTCCTGCAGTACTCCAGTGAGGGGTAAGTGTCTTTAGGAGTTAATGGGAGATTAGAAAATGGAGAAATAAAATCAAGGGCAGAGTAAATTAACCAATACATAAATACCCACTCACTTCCCTCAATCTGAGGAAACTGGAGACACAGTAAACTGACCAATACTTAAATACCCACCCTCAATCTGAGACTGTTGCCATCCCACCTCAAAATAATGACAGATCTCTTCGTTACATTGGTATCAAAATCTTATACATCACAGCAAGATTGATATGTGTATATTCAATTGCTTAAATCAACAAATCTTTCCAGTCTCTAAAAGCATTAACATTAATCTTTTATTACTGCCTAAGTCAACTTTAATCAGATCAAAGACCTTCGTATTGCTCTAGATCTCAGACTAAGACTCAAAATGCTTGATTACATGGAAAACTTTTTGAGTAATAATATACCTACAAAGCAATAAGCATTTGTTTACATTCTGTTAGTTAGCTTTAGTCCAGGTCAAGTTCACTAGAATTTCAAGAAAAAATCCTTAATGTTGACAATCTACTAACATGAATATAATTAGAAAAGGTGCCTATGTCATTAAAGGAAAACAGAACTCAACTTCTTGGTGAATTCTCCTGACACAAATAGCCAGTTTCTAGATGTGAGAAACTATTATCCCTGCCCTATTGTAATGAGTAGCAAAAGTATTATTTTGATTCACTTTCAAATAGTAGCTGTCATCAGTAAGATCATCCACATTACCCAGCTCAATATGCCATGCAAAATTGTAATGGGCGTCCTTAAACTGCTTTAGAAATTTGATGATTGTGACCTGCTGCATGTCTCCATTCTCTTCCGTGTGTATCCTACATTCTTTTAGTCATTCCTTGCATCTCCCATGCTGGGTGAGTCATTCTGTGCCTCTCCCTGCTGGTCATTCTGTGCATTTCCCCATGTTCTGTTGGTCATCTTATTTTTCTTCCCCTCTGCTGGGTTTCTGTGCATTCATTTTTCTGTCTTCTGTTTATCATTCTCTATTACTCCCCAAGCTCTGTAATTCTGTATTACTCCTCATACCCTGTCATTCTCTATTACTCCCCAAGCTCTGTCATTCTGTATTTCTCCCCACACCCTGCTGTCCTGTATTACTCCACATACCCTGTCATTCTTTATTACTCCCCATACCCTGCCGTTCTGTGTTATTCCACATTCTCTGATGTTACCCCTGGTGTGACTAGAACCTTAGATAATAAACTCCGAATAAGAGATTGATTATTCCAGAATGGACTGAGTATGTATTTCTTCACCTGGGTGAACCTTTGGAATTTCCTCCCTAAGATGGTTTTAGTGGCTTCGCTGCTGAGTGGTTGAATGGTTTACATATTAAGGGAAAATAGGAGATATGGGTAGAAAAGACCAGAACAAATGTCATGATCTCAATAGGCGTTGAAACAGGTATGAGAGGATGTATGGTCTACTGCTAATTCTTTTTCTTGTATTCTTATATAATTCAGTTGCTACACAGTTATGGATGTAGTGATCAGCACTAAGGCATATCAGAGCTCCTGTGCCTGGTTATGCAACTACTCTTGAATACTATCCTTTCTTCCTAATTTTTTGGATGTTTTGGTTTATTAGATTCATAGAGTCAAAGTCATAGAAAAGTACAGCATAGAAACAGGCCATTTAAACTGTTTGCTCCCATTGAGCTGCAACGTGCCCATAGCCTGCTGTACCCCTACCATCCATGTATCTATCCAACTACTTTTCAATGTTGAAATCAAAATCACATCCAACACTTGTGCTGGCTGCTCATTTACACTCTCACCATGCTCTGAGTGAAGAAGTTTCCTCTCATGTTCTCCTTAAACTTTTCACCTTTCACCCTTAACCCATGACCTCTGATTGTAATCCCACCCAACCTCAGCAGAAGAAGCCTGCTTAGATCTACCCTATCTATACCCTTCATAATTTTGTATACGTCTATCAAATTTCCTCTCAATTTTTTTTACATTCTATGGAATAAAGTCCTAGCCGATTCAATCTTCCCGTATAACTCAGGTCCTCCAGACCTGGCAACAATTTTCTCCATACTCTTTCAACATTGTTTACATCTTTCCTGTAGGTCGGTGACCAAAACTGCACACAACACTCCAAATTAGGCCTTACCAACATCTTACATAACTTCAACATAGCATCCCATTTCTTGTACTCAATACTTTGAATTACGAAGGCCTATGTGCCAAAACTTGCTTTTACGATCCCATCTATCTGTGATGCTACTTTCAACAAATTATAGACCTGTATTCTCAGAACCCTTTGTTCTACCACACTCCTCAGTGGCCTACTGTTTACTGTGTACGACCTACCCTGGTTGGTCCCACCGAAGTGTAGCACATCACTTGTCTGTATTAAATTCCATTTGCCATTTTCAGCCTATTTTTCCAGCTGGTCCAGATCCTTCTGCAAGCCATGATACCCTTCCTCCACCACACCCCCAATCTTGGTGTAGTCTGCAGATTTGTTGATCCAGTTAACCATGTTATCATCCAGATCATTGGTATAGAGGACATCTATGGACCCAGTACTGATCACTGTGGCACTCCACTAGTCACAGGCCTCTAATCAGAGAGGTAACCCTCTACTACCACTCTCTGGCTTCTCCCACAAAGCCAATGTCTGATTCAAATTACTACCTATTTATGATTGATGACTAATACATTAAGAGTAAGAACTCGGCTTTTGAAAAGTTTTTTTTTTAAATCTCATGTGCTCTATAATGCCCTCGACCTCAGTTATGCAGTCTGTTCTCATTTGACTGTCAACAATAAAAGTTACAAGAAGAAAATCTAATTTTGTCAAATGTCATCGTCTGTTCTACTAAATATTATGCAGTAAGTTTAGTTTTAACTACCCTCTTAACACTGCTGCATTTATATTGGGTTCAACAAGAAGAAAAATTTGCTGCATTCCAAATGCATAGTCAATATAATTCTATCAATATTGAGCCAGAAAAATTCAAATTACTCTTATTTTTGTGACAGTGGTTGGCACCTCATCACCAACTTTAACTACCAAAGCACCACAGCCATGGTATACATTGCCTCAACTGTACCGAAGTTCTTCAGGAGTTCAAGAGGTCAGCTCTCCAACACATCCAAGAACCTGAATGCGATGGGAAATAAATACCAGTAATCCCTACATTCAGTGAATGAATGTGGAAAGCATGTTCGTGTTATTCATATCAAATAGACTTAAGGCTGCTTTGGAAATGATAAGTGCAGACTTAGTGAATGACAGTCTTGCTTGAGGGTAACTATTGGATTTATTTATTTCTGGTGATTGATGATGGGGTTATTAACATTTAAATTGCACTGAGAAGTGAAATGGTAAACTATGACAGTGAAAGGCTGATTTATCAATAAGTGTTATTTTGTGTTTATATAGCCTTGGGTTTGATTTCAGCTTCATGCTTTGTTGGAGCTCTAATCATTTTAAATGTTGCAGTGAAAATGCTGTGTTGTTATTTCCAAAATGTTAAGCATTCCAGTAGTTTTCAGTTGTTTTAGTGAAGTTATCCATAGTGTTGTTATGGTTCTGTTAAGCCATGGTCCAGAGATTACATTAAGTACTTTATGTTCATCTGTGAAGGAAATTTCAGTCTTGTTGAAAAGGAGTTATCAGCCAGAGTGATACAGTACTACAGCACAGAAACAGACCCTTCAGCCCATCAAGGACCAAAGATTTCAATGAGATGAGAACTTAAGTTTTCTATGTGAAATGGTATGTGAGACAGAAGCTCTCATCAAACTTAAGAAGTACCAGAATGAGTTTGAGATGCATTGTAATTTAAGACTACAATCCTAGCAACATTGCTCTAACTTTTATCTAAATCTGAAAAAAATGTGGGATTCATTTCAAAATCTCTCTTTCAGTAAGATTAAAATGATTAAAATGATGAACCAAATTGCCCCATTCTTTGTTATAAATTTTAAAGGTTCAATATGAAGTGAAATATCGTATAAGTACTTTTGATGGTATGGCATCAAAAATGGTTTCCTTAAAATAGATGCTCCAAATCATTATAAGAATGCCATTCAGCACAAAATGCTACATATGCTGGTCCAGCAATTTGTACATACAAACTATCTTAGTTACTTCATGAAAAGTAATGTCATCTTCAAAACATCACAGTTGCTGGATGAAAGTATTTACATTAAAGAATTTTCTTTTGTTAAAAGATATGCACACAGTTAAAAATCTGGTACAATTATGTATACACTGTAGTTTGTCAGCTCCCTTGATACCTCTGTCAGCACAGACCTGATCCATCAGAGTTATTGAGATGTAGGTTAATTGTCATCAGAGCAACAAATAGAGAAAATCCTGGAAACACTCACCAAGTCAGACAGTATCTGTGAAGAAGAAACAATTCAAGGGATTGAAGTTTCTTCTTAGTCATAAGAAGAAGGTATAACGCGTAGTAGCATGAGCACATTGTAATCTGCTTCTAAAATAGCTTCAACAGAACCACATTTTGGATGCAAAATTCAATGCACTTGCTGCATTACGCGTTTAGCACTTGTAACTAAGAACAAATACTTGGCCCAGTATTTCAGGCCGATAATCTTTCACGAGGTCTAGAAAACAGTTGGAGCAGGAGCATCTGCTGATAAAAAATAAGCAGCACCACCTGCCAGCAAAAAGCCCAAAACAAGTGGCACTAACAGCACCACCACATTTGTCATCAGGCACCTTTTATTAGACAAGCTTTTTCCTTAAACACAAATAAACTGGTTGGCCAGCAGGAAATCTTACAGGATTGTTCATTCCAATCACAGTTCAAGAGAAATGACAAATAAAAATCTCAGCATTATGGCATTCACTTCGGTAAAAGTGAAATTGCAATAGCACTAACATTCCAGAATCAGAATCAGATTTCTTATCACTGTTTTATAAGATATGAAAATTTTTTTTCTGTGGAAGCAGTATAGTGTGAAAATATAAAATAACTATAAAGTACAATATAAATAAATAGTGCAAAAAATAAAAGGAATATCAGGTTGAGGATCATGGATCACTCAGAAATCTGATGACAGAGATGTAGAAGCTGTTTCTGAAACGCTGAGTATGGGTCTTCAGACTCCTGTATCTCCTCTCTGATGGTAGTAACAAGAGGGCATGTCTTGGACAGTGAGAGTCCTTAATGATGGATGATGCCTATTTGAGACATTGCATCTTGAAGTTGTCCTTGATAGTGAGGAAGTTTGTGCCTGTGATGGAACCGGTTGAGTCTATAACCTTCAATGCCCTCTTGCATTCTTCTGCATCAGAGGCTCCATACCAGGCTGTGATGCAACCAGTCAGAATGCTCCTCACCATTCATCCATAGAAATTTGCAAGAGCCTTTGTCAACATACCAAATCTCCTCAAAGTCCTAATGAAGAACAGCTACTAGCTTGCTTTCTTCATAATTACATCAATATGTTGGGCCCAGAACAGATTCTCAGAGATACTGACACCCAGGATCTTAACACAGCTCACCCTTTACACTGCTGGCCCCACAATGGGGACTGGTGTGTGTTCTCCTAACTTTCCTTTCCTGGTCCATAATCAATTTCTTGGCTTTGTTGATGCTGAGTGCAAAGTAAAGTTGCTAATCTGACACCACTCAACTAGCCGATCTATCTCATTCAGGTATGCCCCCTCGTTGTTGACTGAATATGCACCAATGGCAATGGTATCTTTTATGAATTTATAAATGGTGTTTGAGCTGTGCTTATCCACAGTCATGAGCGTAGAAAGAGTGGAGCAGTTTACTAAGCATGCATCCTTGAGGTGTGTTTGCGTTGATCATCAACGAGGAGAAGGTATTATCACTGATCTGTACTAACTGTGGTCCTCCAATGAGGAAAGAGAGAATCCAGTTGCAAATGGAGGCACAGGTGCTCAGGTTCTGAAGCTTGGTGATTTGTACTGAAGGGATGATTGTACTAAGCACCGAGTTTTAATTGATAGCCTGACATACAGTATGATATTTTCCAGTTTTGGCAACAATATTCTTGTCACAAGATAAACTGCAAAGTAAAACTTACTTAATTCAGGATAATATTGTATATACATGACGTTGTCAGAGTAGTAAGTATAATTTCAGTCCATGGTGAACAGACATTATTACCAGTTCTCCATCAACATTAGGAACCTCCTAAGACCTTAAGTAAAACTGAACCTGTTAAGAAATACATGCAAAATGCTGAAAGAACTCAGCAGACCAGGCAGCACCTGTGGATAAGAATATGCATTTATGTTCTGGGCCAAGACCTTTCATCAGGACTGGGGAGGAAGAGGGAAGAAACCAGAATAAGCAGGTGGAAGTGGGGAGGGGGAGGAGTACAAGCTGGCAGGTGATGGGTAAGAAAATGTGAGGGGGAAGGTGGATGGGTGGAGGAGGGGGATGAAGTTAGAAGATGGGAGATGATAGGTGGAAGAGGTGAAAGGCTGAAGAAGCAGGAATCTGATAGGAGAAGATAATGGACCATGGGAGAAAGGGAGGAAGGAAGGGTACCAGAGGGAGTTAATGGGCAGATGAGGAAAGGGATGAGAGGGAAGCCAGAATGGGATATGGAAAAAGAGAGAAGAGAAGGGGGTATATGCTACTGGAAGTTAGAGAAATCGATGTTTATGGCATCAGATTGGAGGCTACCCAGATGGAATGTGAGATGTTGCTCCTTTAACCAGAGTGTGGCCTCATCATGGCAGTAGAGGGAAACTTTTATTAAGTAGAGGAGAACTGAACCTACTAATGCAGTGAAGAGATATCCGTGTCAGCCTTAATATGAATCAATTTAATATCAAATCTTTGAAAAGAATGTTTCTGTGTTTTTATCTGAAATGCATTGATTAGACTCCTTGAGTCTTGGGGATCTAACACATGTTCTGATCTTGGCAGTGTATAAAGTCCAGAAGTAACAGTAATGTTTAAATGTAAATGAACACTAATTCACTGATGTTATGAAGCAGCCTATCATGTGCAATACATGGCCAAGTGGACGAGAATCAACATGAGACTAGGGCAAAGTCCACGGTTTCACAAGCTGTGACTAAACTCACCTCCTGTTGCTCAGCAGCAATGCAC
Source organism: Hypanus sabinus (assembly GCF_030144855.1). NCBI lineage: Eukaryota > Metazoa > Chordata > Chondrichthyes > Myliobatiformes > Dasyatidae > Hypanus > Hypanus sabinus. The sequence continues at coordinate 60,442,068 of NC_082719.1, read as the reverse complement.
ACAGTAAAATCCACAATAATAAAGCAGCATTATTTTCTGAGGTCTAATGCATGAAGAGATGAATGTGATGAATCAAAAGTTGTAATAATATGTAAGATATTGACTGGCCCAGTTATCACTGAAGTGAGCAATGTAAGCATTTTAGAGGGTATTGAAATAACAGAAAAGGAAATGGGAGCAGGATATGAAAGTCAGCCCCTTGATTCTGATTTTCAATAAGGTCAGAACTGATCCAATCTTAGCCTCAATTTTCCTACACTATCCCTCAATCTATGCCTGACTTGTAAACTAATCTCTGCCAATCTCTACTGTGAATATATGAAATGTGTCAGTCTCCACAGCTTTCATGGGGTAAGGAAATTCCAAAGAGTCACAACACTCTCAGTGGAGAATTCCCTCCACATCTTTGCCCATTCATTCTTAGTTGATATCCATTGGTTCTAGTTAACTTTACCAGGGAAATACCCACTCAGAGTCCACCTTGTCTATTCCCCCTCAGAATCTTATATTTCAATAAGGTAACCTCTCATCCTTCTCAACTTCAAACTGCTCAATGTTTCATCATAATTCAGCCCTTTCATCCCAGAAATCAACGTAGTGAACCTTCTCTGTGCTGTGCCCTATGTAAGCACATATTCAAATAAATGTGGAGGCGAAATCAGGTGCATTATTAGTGCCCTGTGAAGTTACACAATTTTTTTCCTACTTTTAAACCTCTTGGAATAAGGACCAATGTTCCAGCAACCTTTCTAGTAAATATACCTGAATGGACTTTTTGTGTTTCATATGTTAGATTTCTCTGATCCCTCTGGCCTACTTCTGCTCCTATATCTTATGCTCTTATAGTCTTATTTTGTAGTTTCATTCTATCTACATTTACTCTTCCTTCCAAAATGACCGTCCACTCACTTAACCTTATTTATATCCTACTAAATAATGGTTCTAAGTGACTTCTCACAACTTAATATCATCAGCAAATTTGTTTGTAGTACCATATGACTCTTGAAGATTCAAAATAACTATTAAACAAGTATGACTTCATGTATTGAAGGCATCAATCAATTTCAGTTTGGTTCTTACTTTATAGGAGAATGCATCATGAACAGTGGTTATACTGAAGTGGAGGAACAGTAGATCACTGTTGGACCAGGATGGGGTAGAAGAGTTACTGCTGCCTCTCCTGTTTTGATTTGTACTAGGATTGAGAACTGGCTGGAGAAAGGAAAGCTAGAAAAAGACTCCAGTCTTCTTCCTTATGTCTGAACTTGGGTTGCAAAGAGGGGAAGTCTAAAATCATGCTTATGGTCTCACTTTTCTCATTTCTGATGAAAGGTCATTGACCTGGACCATTCATTTTGCTTCTCCTTGCACAGATGCTGCCTAACCTGCTGATAATCTGTAGCATTTCCCCTCTATTTCAGAATGCATATACAGTTCCAGCCTTGCAAGCACTATCCATGTTCCACACCTCTAGCATTGTCTATGTGGAGCTTGCACATTCTCCCACAGGGGTTTCCAGCAGTTGCTAGTCCATCATGGCTGGTATATTATCCCACTTAACCCCTTTCTCCTGCCTTCTCCCCGTAACTTTTGATGCCCTGATTAATCAAGAACTGGCCTGAAAAGTCATCTGTAGCCACCCTCTGGCTAAAGAAATTTGTCCTCATATCCCTTCCTAATGGATATCTCTCGATTTTCAGGCTGTGCCCTCTGCTCCTAGACTCCCCCATTATACAAAACATCCTCTCCACATCTATCTATCCAGACCTTTCAATATTTGGTAGGTTTCAATGAGATCCCCCTCATGGTTCTAAACTTCAGCAACTACAGGCCCAGAAACATCAAATGCTCCACTTACATTAACTTTTCCTTCCCAGAATCATTCTCGTGAACTTTTTCTGAACACTCCCCATTACCAACAATTCCTTTCTTAGATAAGGAGACAAAATTACTCACAATACAGTCTTATAAAGTTTCAGAATTTCTTACTTTTGTATTCTAATCCTCTCAAAATGAATACAAGCATTGCATTTGCCTTTCTTACAACTGAATCAAGCTGCAAATTAACCTATTGGGAATCCTGCACAAGGACTCCCAAGTCCCTCTCCACCTCTGATTTTTGAATGTTCTCCCTATTTACATGATAGTCCATGCTTTTACTCCTTCTGCCCAAGTGAAAGACCATGCAGCTCCCTACATTATATACCATCTGCTACTTCTTTGTCCTTTCTCCTAGTCCGAATAAGTCCTGCAGACATCTTGGTTCCTCAGCACTACCTGCCCTTCCACTTCTCTTTATATCATCTGCAAACTTAATCTCAAAACCATCAATTCCTTCATCCAATTCATTGACATAGAACATGAAACGAAGTGGTCCTTAAAACTGACCCCTACAGCACACTGCTGTTCACCAGCAGCCAACCAGAAAGGTCCCCCTTGCCTCCTTCACTCCCACTTATATTTATTTTAAGCTCCCTTTTATTCCCACTCTTTTACTCCGACCAGTTATCAAATCTTCTATCCATTCTAGTACTTCTCTGTAATACTATGGCCCTTATTTTGTTAAGCAGCCTCATGTGCAGTATTTTGTCAAAGGCCTTCTGAAAATCTAAATAAGCAACATCCACTGAATCTCCTTCATCTATCCTGCCTGTTATTTCCTCAACGATTTGTTAGGCAAGTTTTCTCTTTTAGAAAACCATGCTGACTTTGGTCTATTTTATCATGTGCCTCCAAATAACCCAAAACCTAATCCTTAATAACGGACTCCAACATCTTTCCAACCACTGAAGTCAGGCTAACTGGCCTAGAAATTCCTTTCTTCTGTTTCCTTCCCTCAAAGAGTGGAGTGATTTTGAAATTTTCCAAGCCTCAGGAGAAATCCAGAACCTAGTGATTTGTGAAAAATGCCTCCAAACTTTCTTCAGCTACATGTTTCAGAACAATAGGGTGTAGTTCATCTAGTCCAGGTGACTTATCAGCCTCACAAGTACCTTCTCCTTAGTAAAGGCAATGACAGTCACTTCTGGCCCCTGTCACTCTCACATTTCTGTCATTCTGTTAGTGTCTTCCACTGTGAAGACTGATGCAAAGTACTTATTAAGTTCCTCCACCATTTCCTTCTCCCCAATTATTACTTATCCAGACTCTTCTCCAGTGGTCCGATATCCACTCTCATTTCTCTTTACTCCTTATATATCTGAAAAAACTTCTGTATTTGTTTTATACTGTTGGCCAGATTCATACTTCATCTTTTCTCTCTTTATGGCCTTTCTAGTTCTCTTCTGTTGGTTTTTAAAAGCTTCCCACTGCTCTACATCCCCACTAATTTTTGTTATATTATATGTCCTCTCTTCTCCCTTTATGCTGTCTTTGGCTTTCCTTGTCAGCCACAGTTGCCTCCAATTCTCTTTATCTGTGCAGTGTCTTTCCTGTGCCTTTGGAATTTTCCCCAGAAACACCAGCCATATCACTATTCTGCCATCATCCCTTCCAATCAACTTCAGTCAGCTCCTTTCTCATGCCTCTGTAATACCCTTTTCTCAACAATAATCCTGATATATCCAAATTTAGTCCTCTATTCTCAAACTGCAGGGTGAATTATGATCACTGCCTTCTAAGGTCTCTTACCTAATTAAATTTGAGTCATTACATAACACCCAATCCATAAATGCCATCTCCTAGTGGGTTCAACCACAAGCTGCTTAAAAAGCCATCTCACAGGCAGATTCTCGCTGTTCGGGTGCTGCACTAACCAGATTTTTCTCAATCTACCTGCATATTGAAATCCCCTAAGACTATCACAACATTGTCCATTTTATATGCCTTTCTATCTCCCATTGTAATTTGTAGCCGATATCCTAGCTGCTGTTCAGAGGCATGTACAGAACGCTCATCGCTGTTTTTTACACTTGCTGTTTCTTAACTCTACCCATAGGATTCTACGTTTTCCGATCCTGTGTCACCTATTTCTAAGAATTTGATTTCATTTTTTACCAATAAAGCCAATAAAGCCTATCCTTTTGAAATAATGTGTATCACTGGATGTTAAGCTCCCAACTGATCATCATTCAGAGATGCCCACAACATCATTCCTGCCAATCTCTAAATGCAGCACAAAGTCATCTACCTTATTCCGTATTTTGTGTGCATTTAAATATACACCTTCAGTCCTGTGTTCATCGCCCTTTTTGATTTGATCCCTGTTACACTTTAGCTCATCCCATTGACTGCAATTTTGCCTTACCATCTGCCTGTCCTTCCTTACAGTCTCACTAGGCATTGTATTGACTTGTATACGACAGACTCCCCCCCCCCCCCCCACCCTATCACTCTGGTTCCCATCCCCTTGCCAAATGGCTTTAAATCCTCCCCAGCAGCTGTAGCAAACCTGCCCACAAGGATATTGCCCCCCTCTCAGGTTCAGGTGTAATCTATCCTTTTTGTACAGGTCATAATTACCCAGAGGAGATCCCGAAGATCCAGAAATCTGAAACCCTGCCCCTGTACCAATTCTCCAGCCACTCTTTCATCTGCCAAACTATCCTATTCTTGCCCTCGCTGGCCTATGGCACAGGCAGTGATCCAGGGATCACTTCACTGCAAATCCGACTTTACAGATTTTTGCTTAATTCCCTATTTTCTCTCATCAGAACCTCCTCCTTTTTCCTACCCATAGCATTGGTAGCAATATGTACCACGAACTCCGGCTGTTCAGCCACACCCTTTAGGATGCCTCTGACCTGATCCAAGACATCCCTGATGCTGGCACCTGGGAGGCAACATGTTGTCCAAGTATCACTTTCACATCCACAGTCAGTTTTCTGCTCCTCAGTATGGGTTAGTGGGTAAATTAGCTGCTATAGGTTATACCAAATGTTCAGGTGAGTGGTAGAACCTAGGGGCAGGAGTTTGGGGTGGGTGAGTTGTTAAGAACGTGGGGAGAGTAAAATATGTCATTAGTGGAAGATTAATGTAAATGGATTGTCAATGATTGGCATGGACTCCATGGGCAGAGCAGCCTGATTCCACATGGTATCCCAGTAGCTGTATATTTAAAGGATATGCAACGTTTTAATTTTAAGGTTCAGTTACCTGCACTCCAAATTCAGCAATCCCATTCAAACAAATGGAGTCCACACCACATCATTATGCCAGATGTTGGTGTGAGGGAATGTGGGGCTGGACGCTCAGTGGATTTGAGTCTGCCCAGGACCCAGCTCAGTTTAAGAGAGGAGGGTCAATTGCACCAGCACCTTGCAATGCACAAGCATGGACACTCAAACACAAACTTGGGGATGAATCAAATGATAACCATAAACAGGAGATAAAGACAACCAGTTTCACATTGTCGACTTTGTCTCCTCTCCACAGGGTCTTTGATTTCATTAACGTTCCAATAAAGTGGCCTCACAGTATTTGCTGATACAAGACTGGTTATGTATAAATGTATTCCTAAAATGTTTAAGTTAAATTACCTCAATATTTTCTAGTCTTACTTATTTAAATAGAAGTAACAGAATTATACTACAGCATTAAAATAACAGCCAATTCTCTTAGAAAGAAACATAAATCATTAAAACATTGAGCTAGGCACAAGTATCGCAATGCATCAATTTATACCTTGCTCGTTCAATTGTATAAGGCTCACTTGATTATATGACAACTACACTTGCACACTATTCGAAGAGTTTCCTCAAAGGAGTGACGATCCTGCATGTAAGTATCAATTCACTCAATGTACACGTTGCAAATTTTGTGGTATTCAGATTAGACCTGTTACAGATCCTGAGCTCCCACTCATTTCAAAGGGAAGGAAAGGCTGTGAAGGAGAGATAAAATATTAGGATACTTTTGATATCCTAACATTTTAATAATCAAGCTCATTTAAGTTGATGTAAATAATTTTTAATGTTTTAAAGAAATTGTAAGATATTTTTAATTTATATTTAGTTTTAACAATCCTTAAATTTTTTAGAAGCTTTATTTATTTTGATTTCTGGTTATTTGACAGTCAGTTTAACCTGGAGTATCGATCTAACCTATGGTAAAAACTCCTTGATAGGATTTACCATCCGTAAGTTCTAAGCTCCACATAATCTCACTGATAAGGTCAAAGGCAGAGCTGAGGACCAAGTTACTGCTGGAAGACCAGCTCCATGAAAGTGGAGATCTGACAGAATTCCTAGATGCTCTCAGTGTACCAATATATACTGGTTCATCTAAGTTCACAAATAAAACAGATGGCCTTAAATTACAATCTGTTTTTGGAAATCAGTTCATTTATCAAGCGATTAATAAATGCTACACTGGCAGGGGTGAGGTTACTTCACCTCAACACCAGAGCATCTGCTAGTCATCCAGCCACAAGCTGATTTTGACAACAGCCTTGGGGTGGACCGAGGCACAATTCGTTTTAACTCTCTGAGCTGGCAAAAGGATAATGGCATGAGTTAACTCTGGGCAGCGGGGACAAAACTGAAGAATAAAGATATTTAATAAATATTGGATTGAAGTCAGAAGTAAGAACTGTGATTGATTTTTCTGCTCTCCTTGGTCCAGCAGAGCTGAATTCAATTGCAGATTTGCTTGGTTCAGATTAAACACTTCTGTACTAAAATCATGCAAATCTTATCTGGGAAATGTGGGCTTTCAGTGAAGAAAACTGGAGAGTAAACAAGCTGTAGTACAATTGGAGATATATCACCAGGAGCTACTTGTGAAAAGTAATAATCACTTGCATTTCTTTGATTATCACTGACACTTTTTTGGGAAACAAAATAAAACAACTCATCTCTTAATATAAAATCCAAGAATATGCAATGAAGACAATCCTGACATTGGTTTAAGATAAGGATTTCTTTTGTTTATTATAATGTATTCAAAATATTCATCCTCCAGAAAGCTAACTTCATGACAGAAAAGGAAATAAATTTCAGACACTTTACTGTGGTTGTTCCAAAATCTTCTTCATTTGGACCAGAAGACAGATTCCCTTTCCTCTTTTATGCATTCACGTAGGAACATTTATGACCTGAAGCACAAATGTAATACCAAATATTTTAGATGAAGAACCATGTGAGGGAAAAGATGAGGAAATAAGATATTCAAAGCAACATGCAATGTATTTAGAAAACAGTACACATACAGGGTGAAAGAAAAGACAGATGTCTTCTACACTATGGTATATTTTGCATATTTTCTAGGAAAGAAGTGTATCTGAAAAAGCAGTTGACATATTTACTGATTTATTAATCACACAGAATAAATAGATCCTCCCAATGTGTTCACCCATAAGGAGTCAAAAACTCCTTGTTGACTGAGGGCAAAGAATGAGCAAAGCTTACACTGGTTGATGAATAATATAGCTTCCCTCAATCAAAGTGGGAAAGAATAGGGCAGGTTACTTTGACAGTTTAATGCAATCAAACTTGTCAACCACCCACTGTCCTATTTCACGCAGATCTGAGCTTCCTGCCGTATTATGGTTGCTTTGTAAAACTACCAGCATTCTCAGATCAAGCCCTTACACTGGTAGCAGCAGAAAGCAAAGGTTGATAGCACAAGGGTTTTGTCAAAGTCAAATGTTTTTCTCCACTTCTCAGGAGAAACCCATTCAGTTTGACAGGAATCAGGTGGGATGGCCTGCACTGGAATGCAGCGACCCTAAACAGAGTGGGGTGGGGGGGGAAATTTTGGGATAAGAAAAGTGAGGAAAGGACTTTGGATATTGGGTGAGGGACTAAAATCACAATCTCCAGAGATTGACGTCAGTATGTTTAAAGTGATTTAATATGTGGTTGCATTTTAGTTAAGAATTGTAACAAACCCTATGAAACAATTATTGGAGTGTAAAAGATTCTAACATAGTTTTTGTTTTGATTTTTTTGTGTTTTATTTAATGGGGTGTATTACTAACTAACAACACAAGAACATTTGGCATTTTTTCTAATATCACAAAGTTATACTACTTGGCAGATATCACAGAGAATATTTACCTGAACAGAACAGATGGATGGAGCAGATACTGAAATCCGGAGAAAAGAAAAACTGCTGGAGGAACTCTGCAGATTGAGCAAGCTTCTGCAGATGTACTGTTGAAATTATTCTGACGTCATGGGCTTATATAGCAATTTCAATGTGCAGGAACATAAGCAGCTGCAGAGAGTAGTGGGTTCAGCCCAATACATCAAAGGCATATCCCTCCCCACTATTGGCTGTATCTACAGGAGGTGCTGTCGCAGCAAAGCAACATCCATCGGCAAGGAGCTCCAACATCTGGGCCATGGCATATTCTCACAGCTACCACTGGGCAGCAGCTACTGAAGCTTGAAGTCCCACACTACCAGATTCAAGAATAGTTAGTTCACTCCAGAATAACTAACATTCTCCCTCTCCCCCTCCCCCTCCCCCTCCCTCCACCACCTCTCCTGGTGGTGACAATTGATACTATGTAGTGCATTACACTTTGCCCCTGAAGTTCATTCCTTTAAATTCAGTGGAGTGCTGTTTCATGGGCAGAGTGCAAAATATTGTCATGAGGAGGACAGCGGGTACATCCATCCACTGGGAGGGTACACACACAAACAAAGTGTTGAACTACCACAGCAACCACCCGGCCTGCCACAAGAAAAGCTGCATTCACAGCTTACTCAAGAGGGCACAAACACACTGCAGCACCACCGAACTTCAGGCCAGGGAAGGGACGTTCTCCAGTGCAATAGTTACCCACGTAATTTCATCAGGAGTTGCTTACTAAGGAGAGAAAGTGGACCTTACCCAACCCTTGACCTTGCCCTACATCAAGAATATCGCAGACACATTGGCTGGACTGCTCAAACTTCACGGCATCACAGTCGCTCACAAACCAACAGCAACTTTAAGGAAGCTTGTCTCAAGAGCCAAGGTACCAGTAAAGACAACTGACAAAAGCAATGTGGTGTACAGGATCACCAACGGAGAAGGACACCACTTTAACTGGGACACCGTGGACATTCTGGTGCAGGCTCAAGAGTTTTCAGAGGCGTGGTACTCCGTAAATAAATGTATCAAAATAGACGCCATCTATGAACCCCAAAGAGCCAATAGAATTCAAAGGTCAACTGAAGGCATAGCCAATCAGAATGGAGGCAAGTGAACAGGGGCCTATATAAACAAGAGCACCCCCAGTGAGAAACACCAACAACTGTGCCCTGTAGATGTCACCTCGACTGGTGATGAAACATCTGCAAACTAATTGACAAGCTCAGTAAACATCGCAACATCAAACTATACAATGTGTTTCATGCTACAAAATAAATGCATATTTTTGCGCCACAGCATGTTGCACCATTTTAGGTATGACTATCCTAAGTGACTGTGTTCAGTTGCAAGAGATTGTCTGTTTTTGTTCCGTACAAAATTACAGACTCACCTTCAAAAACATCCTCAAGCTTCGAAACAAGTATGTGGATTTTAAAGTATAAATAGCTACAGCACTGCAGATATTGAAAATGCTAATATTGTCTTCTTGTCCAGAGTATTGCTGTTGTTGACAAATAAGCGATTAACAATCCACTTTGAACAAAGTGATTTGTATTGTGGGCAACTAATATCTATGGAAATCAATTACGAACTAAAGATGTGTTATGAGTGATTTCAGCATCATCCTCCTACATTTCCCACGTGTTACTAACAATCTCATGGCCTTTGGTCTGAAGAAAGGCAATCTTCACAGTGGTTGACTTAATCTATTACCTGCTAAACAAATTTACTCAAAGGCAAAGATTCAAATCCAAATATCCATGTTCAAATAAGTTGAATTATTTTCTTAACTGCAGCTCAGGAAGGTGATTTATTTCCTATTATACACCACAAGTTTTCACTGAATAAATAAGACTTTAGTATCAAGGTTGTCACTTCTGTATATGGTATATTGTTTTTTATTCCCAAATTAGAGTCATATAGAGTCATAGCAGAGTACGGCACAGAAACAGGCCCTTTGGCCCATCTAGATAAAGACAAAATCACATCAATCTGCACCAAGACCACAGCCTTCCATACCCCTACTATCCATGTACATATCCAAATTTTTCTTAAACATTGAAACCAAGCTCACATGCACTACTTGTGCTGGCAGCCCATTCCACACTCTCACAACCCTCTGAGTGAAGAAGTTTCTCTCTAGTTCCTCTTAGACTTCTCAGCTTTCACCTTAACCCATGACCTCTGGTTGTAGTCCCATCCAACTTCAATGGGAAAAGTCAGCTTGCATTTACCCAAACTACACCCCTCAAAATGTTGTCTATCTCTATCAAATCTCCTCTCAGCCTTCCATGTTCTAAGGAATACACTCTGAACCTATTCAATCTTTCCTTATAAATCAGGTCCTCCAGACCCAACAACATTCTTGTAAATGTTCTCTGTACGCTTTCAACCTTGTTTACATCTTTCCTGTAGGTAGGTGACCAAAACTGCACACAATACTCCAAATCAGGCCTTACAAACATCTTATACAACTTCAACATACTATCCCATCTTCTGTACTCAATGTGCCAAAAGCTTTCTTTACAACCCTTTACAACCCTATCTACTGTGACACCACTTCCAATACATTATGTACCTGCATTTCCAAAAGCCTTGCTCTACCACAGTCCTCAGTGCCCTACCATTCACTGTGTAAGACTTACCCTGGTTAGTCCAACTGAGGTGCAATACCTCGCACTTGACTGCATTAAATTCCATCTGTCATTTTACAGCCCATTTTCCAGCTGATGCAGATCTCTCTGATAGCCTTCCTTACTGTCCACTACACCCCCAATTTTGGTGTCTTCCACAAGCTTGTTGATCCAGTTAAGCACATTCTCATCCAGATCATTGATATAGACAACGAACAACAATGGGCCTAGGACCGAAACCTTCTACTAGTTTCAGGCCTCCAGTCAGAGAGGCAACCATCTACTACCACCCTCTGGCTTTGCCCACAAAGCCAATGTTTAATCCAATTTACTACCTCATCCTGAATGCCAAGTGACTAAATCTTCTTGACCTGTTTCCCATGCAGGACCTTGCCAAAGGCAGACAAATAATGTCCCTGTAGATAACATCCACTGCCTTGCCTTCATCCACTTTCCTGGTGACTTCCTCGAAATACTCTACAAGATTGGTTAGATGTAACCTACCAGACATGAAGCCATGATGACTATCCTAAATCAGTCCATGTCTATCCAAATACTTATACATCCATCCCTTAGAATACCTTCCAATAACTTCCCCACATCTGATGTCAGACTCATCGGCTTATAATTTCCTGATTTCTATTTAGAGCCCTTTTAAGATAGTGGAACAACATTGCTCATCCTTTAATCCTCTGGTAACTCTCCTGTCACTAAGGATGTTTCAATTATCTCTGCTGGGGCCCCATAGGGACTGCCATAGGGACTGAGGGAACACCTTCACAGGCTCTGGGGATTTATCCACCCTGATTTACCTCAAAGCAGCAAACACCTCCTCCTCTGTAATGTGTACAGCATCCATGAAGATGATGCTGCTTTGCTTCACTTCTGTAGACTCTGTATCAGTCTCCTGAGTAACTACAGATGCAAAGAATCATTCAGGATCTCCCCTATCTATTCTGGCTCCTCACAGGGATTACCATTATGGTCTTCCAGAGGACCAATTTTGTCCCTTGCAATCCTTTTGCTCATAACATATCTGTAGAAACCCTTAGGACTCTCCTTCACCTTGTCTGTGAGAGCAACTTGTTGCCTTCTTTTAGCTTTTCTGATTTCTTTGTTAATTGATCCTCGTATTTCTTGTACTCCATAAGCACCTCATTTGTCCCTACCTGCCTATTCCTGCTATGCGCCTCCTTTTTTCTCTTAACAAGGGCTTCAATATTTCTTGAAAACCAAGGTTCCCTACACTTGTTATCTTCACCTTTTATTCTGACAGGCACATGCAAGCTTGGTACTGTACTCTTAAAATTTTGTTTTGAAGGCCTCTCACTTTCCAAGTACACCTTTGCCACAAAACAGCCTGACCCAATCCACACATGCCAGATCATTTCTGATAGCATCCAAACCGGCTTTTGTCTAATTTAGAATCTCAACCCACAGACTAGTCCTATCTCTTTGCATATTTACTTTCAAATTGATGGCATTGTAGAATTTTTTGAAGATGTAACTAGTAGAGTGGATGGGGAGAGCCAGTGGATGTGGTATATTTAGATTTTCAAAAGGCTTTTGACAAGGTCCCACACAGGAGATTAGTGTGCAAACTTAAAGCACACGGTGTTGGGGGTACGGTATTGATGTGGATAGAGAATTGGTTGGTAGACAGGAAGCAAAGAGTGGGAGTAAATGGGACCTTTTCAGAATGGCAGGCAGTGACTAGTGGGGTACCGCAAGGCTCAGTGCTGGGACCCCAGTTGTCTACAATATATATTAATGATTTAGACGAGGGAATTAAATGTAGCATCTCCAAGTTTGCGGATGATACGAAGCTGGGCGGCGGTGTTAGCTGTGAGGAGGATGCTAAGAGATGCAGGGTGACTTGGATAGGTTAGGTGAGTGGGCAAATTCATGGCAGATGCAATTTAATGTGGATAAATGTGAGGTTATCCACTTTGGTTGCAAGAACAGGAAAACAGATTATTATCTGAATGGTGGCCAATTAGGAAAAGGGGAGGGCAACAAGACCTGGGTGTCATTGTACACCAGTCATTGAAGGTGGGTATGCAGGTACAGCAGGTGGTGAAAAAGGCAAATGATATGTTGGCATTCATAGCAAAAGGATTTGAGTACAGGAGCAGGGATGTTCTACTGCAGTTGTACAAGGCCTTGGTGAGACCGCACCTAGAGTATTGTGTGCAGTTTTGGTCCCCTAATCTGAGGAAAGACATTCTTGCCATAGAGGGAGTACAAAGAAGGTTCACCAGATTGATTCCTGGGATGGCAGGACTTTCATATAAAGAAAGACTAGATCGACTAGGCTTATACTCACTAGAATTTAGAAGATTGAGGGGGGATTTTATTGAAATGTATAAAATTCTAAAGGGATTGGACAGGCTAGATGCAGGAAGATTGTTTCCGATGTTAGGGAAGTCCAGAATGAGGGGTCACAGTTTAAGGATAAAGGGGAAGCCTTTTAGGACCGAGATGAGGAAAAACTTCTTCACACAGAGAGTGGTGAATCTCTGCTACAGGAAACAGTTGAGGCCAGTTCATTGGCTATATTTCAGAGGAAGTTAGATATGGCCCTTGTGGCTAAAGGGATCAGGGGGTATGGAGAGAACGCAGGTACAGGGTACTGAGTTGGATGATCAGCCATGATCATACCGAATAGTGGTGCAGGCTCAAAGGGCGGAATGGCCTACTCATGCACCTATTTTCTATGTTTCTATGTTTCTATTGTGGTCACTGGATGCAAAGTAATCTGCTATACAAACTTCCGTCACCTGCCCTGTCTCATTCAGATAACAGATCCAGTATTGTGCATCCTCTCATTGGGTTTTCTAAGTATTGATGAAGGAAACGTTCTTGAACACATTTGACAAACTCTGTGCCATCTAGTCCTTTTACAATATGGGATTTCCAGTCAATATGTGGAAAGTTAAAACCACCTACTATAACCACCTTAAGTTTCTTGCAATGGTCTGCAAACTCTTTACAAGCTTATTCCTCTAAATTCATAGGACTATTGGGTGGTCTATAATATAACCCCATTAATGTGGTCATACCTTTCTTATTTCTCAGTTCCACCCATAACGCCTCACTAGTCAAGTTCTCCGGTCCGTCCTGAAAGAGTACTGCCGTAATATTTTCCCTGACTAGTAATGCCACCCCTCCCCCCCCCCACTTTTAATCCCTCCCATTGGGTTGCATCTAAAACAATGCAACCCAAGAATACTGAGCTGCCAGTCCTTCCCTTCTGCAACTAATGGGTACAATACCACAGTTGCAAGTGTTGATCCATGCCATGAGCTCATTTGCCTTTCCTACGATACTTCTTATATTGAAATATATGCAGCTCAGAACACTAGCTGCATAGTGCTCAACCTTTTGATTCCTATCTTTGTCTGAGATCTTAGTAACATCTACCTCTACATGCTTTCCACTAACTGTTCTGGCACGCTGGTTCCCATCCCCCTGCAACTCTAATTTAAACCCCACCATGTAGCGTTAACAAACCTTCCTGCTAATTTATTAGTCCCCTTCCAGTTCTGGTGCAAGCTGTCCCTTCTGTACAGGTCCCATCTTCCCTGGAAGAGAGCCCAGTGATCCAATAATCTTATGCCCTCCCTCCTACACCAACTCCTTAGCCATGTATTAAACTGTACAATCTTCCTTGTTCTGGCCTCACTAGCACTAGATGGGTAGCAATCCTAAGATTACAACTCTGGATGTCAGAACCTTTAACATAGCACCTAGCTCCCTGAACTTCCTTTGCAGAACTTCATCACTCAACCTACCCATGCCATTGGTACCAGGCAGTGGACGTAAGTGAAATCCACACCTCTAAAATTTCCGATACCCGGATCGGTCGCTGACCAAAGCTCTATTACATTGTCGTGACTTGCTGCTGCCTTTTTCTACTTAGGCAGTGGACCTGAGTGAAATACCCTCCTCAAACTTTCAATGTCGGATTGGTTGCTGGTCAATGACATTCCATTTCCAAGGGAAATCAGGCAATATTTGATTAATTACAGTACCAGCATATCTTTGCATCAAACAAATATGGACAAAAAAGTACAGCATTCTTATCATATATTTCCAAATGATTTCATGTCTTTTGTAGCTCTAGTCACAGCACATGATGCTCCATTATGCACAGGATGACAATATCCAATGGTTTGTGCTTCTATTGATTTGAAGAAGAACCAGAATAGCTTGAAATTATATTGAAGCACTATAACCTCAACTTACTGCAGTAGCTCTATATATATTTATTAAGTTCCTTTGAATTTGTAACAAATGCTAATATCATCATTATGATATTGGTTTTGTTAATATTTTATCAAATATTGTAAAACTTGCTACATGGAGCAATCAATGAAAAAATGATATATTTCAGCAGTAAGTTTTAACTGCTGAGACTTACTACTGTCAAAAGTAAGTTTTGGCAGTTGGAAGTAAACATAAAAACAAGGAAATCTCCAAAGCAAGGATATTGCCTAGAATCACATCCATCTTGATACCTTTTATTAACAGTACCCAGACTTATTGGCAGTGATTTAATACACTGGCTCAAATTTCAAACAATATCCCCTACTGTCCAAGTATAGCCATGTGTTATTAATGTGGTTGGAGCCAATGGTCTGAACTATTGCCAATAAGTCTGGATATTATAATAATTATATCAGAACTATGCATTAATTACGCTCTTCACTTTTTTGACTTTCACGTGTTTGTGAGTTGACTTTTCTCTACTAAGCGGTTGCAGTATAATTAACTGTTCAGGAAAGTAATATGAAATGTAAAATAAAAACAGAAAATGCTGGAAATGTTCAGCAGGTCAGACTGCATCTATAGAAAAAGAATGAGTGCTGGTGTTTCAGGTCTAAGACTTTTTACCAGAACTGGGAAGGTGTGGAAAGATGCTTTTTTAAAGTTCTAGGGAGAGAAGAGGAAAGATAGAGTCTCTGTTAGGGTAAATGTGGGGATAGGTTGGAAAAAGAGCAACCTGAAGGTAACAAGCTTCTTTTCTTTCCTTCCGTGTTCTAATGAAGGTTTTAAAACCTGGAATATTTACTTCCGTTTCTCTTCCCACAGATTTCTGCTTTTATTCTGGATTTTCAGCATGTGCAGCTTTTTTTAATTTTCACTGAATTATGAAATGTAATTATGAAAGACAATCAAGAAAAGGTAATCTGGCCAGTTGGGCCTACACTAGTGCAGCCAATGATGAGCAAGTCACTGGTAAAGTAAGCAAATCAGGCAGCAACCTTGAGTACAGCAAAGTCTCACAGATACAGAGACATGCAACCAGACAATCTATTCTAGAGATGGACATTGACCAGGGCACCAAAAGAATTCTTGAAATACTTTTCAATATATTAAAAGATCAGAGTCCAACCACCCGGACTAACTTCAGTGCTAGGCTTTAGATGTTTCTGAAAGGACAGGGAGGGAGGCAAAAGAGGTGGGGCCATGGCACTGTTCATCAGAGATAGTGTCACAGCTGCAGAAAAGGATGAAGTCATAGAGGGGTTGTCTACGGAGTCTCTGTGGGTGGAAGTTAGGAATAGGAAGGGGTCAATAAATCTACACACCTAATAGTAAAAGGGATATCGAGGAGCAGATAATGAGACAGATTCTAGAAAGAAGTGATAATAACAGGACTGTTGTGGTGGGAGATATTAATTTCCCAAATATTGATTGGCATCTCCCTAGAGTGAGGGGTTTAGATGGGGTGGAGTTTGTTGATGTGTTCAGGAAGGTTTCTTGACACAATATGTAGATAAGCCTACAAGAGGAGAGGCTGTACTTGACCTGGTATTGGGAAATGAACCTGGTCAGCTGTCAGGTCTGTCAGTGGGAGAGCATTTTGGAGATAGTGATCACAATTTTATCTCCTTTACCATAGCATTGGAGAAAGATAGGAACAGACAAGTTTAGGAGTCATTTAATTGGAGTAAGGGAAACTATGAGGCAATCAAGCAAGAACTTGGAAGGATACAATGGAAATAGATGTTCTCAGGGAAATGTACTGAAGAAATGTGGCAAATGTTCAGAGGATATTTGCGTGGGTTCTGAGTAGGTACGTCCAATGAGACAGGGGAAGGATGGTAAAGTACAAGATCCGTGGTGCACAAAGGCTCTTGTAAATCTCGGCAAGAAGAAAAGAAGAGCTTAAGAAAGGCTCAAAAAACTAGGTAATGATATGAATCTAAAAGATTATAAGGCTAGCAAGCAGGAGCTTAAGAATGAAATTAGGAGAGCCAGAAGAGGTCATGAGAAGGCCTTGGCAGACAGGATTAAGGAAAACCCCAAGGTATTCTACAAGTATTTGAAGAGCAAGAGGATAAGACGTGAGAGAATAGGACCAATCAAATGTGACAATGGAAAAGTTTGTATGGAAGCGGAGAAAATAGCAGAAGTACTTAATGAATACTTTGCTTCAGTATTTACTACAGAAAAGGATCTTGGCGATTGTAGGGATGACTTGCAGTGGACTGTAAAGCTTGAGAACGCAAATATTAAGAAAGAGGATGTGCAGAAGCTTTTGAAAAGCATCATGTTGGATAAAGAACCGAACGAGATGTACCCCAGGCTACTGTGGGAGGTGAGGGAGGAGATTGCTAAGCCTTTTGTGAAAATTTTTGCATCATCAATGAGGATGGGAGAGATTCCCGAGGATTGGATGGTTGTGGATGTTGTTCCCTTATTCAACAAAGGGAGTAGGGATAGCCCAGGAAATTTAGGCCAGTGAGTCTTACTCTGGTGGTTGGTAAGTTGATGGAGAAGATCCTGAGAGGCAGAGTTTATGAACTTTTGGAGAGGCATAATATGATTAGGAATTTTCAGCATGGCTTTGTCAAAGGCAGGTCATGCCTTATGAGCCTGATTGAATTCTTTGAGAATGTGACTAAACACATTGATGAAGGAAGAGCAGTAGATGTAGTGTATATGGATTTCAGCAAGGCAGTTGATAAGGTAACCCCATGCCAGGCTTACTGAGAAAGTAAGAAGGCATGGGATCCAAGGGGACATTACTTTCTGGATCCAGAACTGGCTTGCCCACAGAAGGCAAAGAGTAGTTGTAGACAGGTCATATTCTGCATGGAGGCCGGTGACCAGTGGTGTGCCTCAGGGATCTGTTCTGGGACCCTTACTCTTCGTGATTTCTATAAATGACCTGGATGAGGAAATGGAGTGATGGATTAGTAAATTTGCTGATGACACAAATGTTGGGGGTGTTGTGGGTAGTGTGGAGGGCTGTCAGAAGTTACAACGGGACATTGATAGGATGCAAAACTGGGCTGAGAAGTTACAGATGGAGTTCAACCCAGATAAGTGTGACGTGGTTCATTTTGTTAGGTCAGATATAATGGCAGAATATAGTACTAATGGTAAGACTCTTGACAGTGTGGAGGATCAGAGGGATCTTGGGGTCTGAGTTCACAGGACACTCAAAGCTGCTACGCAGGTTGACTCTGTGGTTAAGAAGGCATACGGTGCATTGGCCTTCATCAATTGTGGGATTGAGTTTAAGAGCCAAGAGGTAATGTTGCAGCTATATAGGACCCTAGTCAAACCCGATTTGGAGTACTGTGCTCAATTCTGGTCGCCTCACTATAGGAAGGATGTGGAAACCATAGAAAGTGTGCAGAGGAGATTTACAAGGATGTTGCCTGGATTGGGGATCATGCCTTATAAGGATAGGTTGAGTGAACTTGGCCTTTTCTCCTTGGAGCGATGGAGGGTGAGAGAGGGTGACTTGATAGTGGTGTACAAAATAATGATCCTGTGGAAGTCAAAGGCTTTTCCCCAGGGCTGAAATGGCTATCATGAGAGGGCATAGTTTTAAGGTGCTTGGAAGTAGGTACAGAGGAGATGTCGGGGGTAAGTTTTTTTAAGCAGAGAGTGGTGAGTGCATGGAATGGGCTGCCAGCAGCGGTGGTGGAGGTGAACACAATAAGGCCTTTTAAGAGACTTATGGAGCTTAGAAAAATCGAGGGCTATGGGTAAAGACTAGGTAGTTCTTAGGTAGAGATATGTTCAGCACAGCTTTGTGAGGAGAAGGCCCTGTATTGTGCTGTAGGTTTTCTATGTTCCTATGCAGAGACCAAAGTTACAGCAAAATATTGCCCTTACAGCTTCTCCTTCAAACCAAGTTTACACTTCATAAAAGGAAATACCTGTGTCGGGATGCTGTTTATTGACTACGGCTCAGCATTTAACATCATAATTCCTACAGTCCTGATCAAAAAGCTACAGAACCTGTACCTTTGAACCTCCACCTGCAACTAGATCTTTGACTTCCTAGCTGGAAGACCAGAATCTGTACGGATTGGAAATAACTCTCCTTCTTGCTGACAGTCAGCACTGGTGCACTTCAGGAATGTGAGCTTAGCCACTGCTCTACCCTGTCTATGCCCATGACTGTGTGGCTAGACATAGCATAAGTGCCATCTATGAATTTGCTGATGTTACAACCACTGGAGGCAGAAATTCAGATGGTGACGAGAGAGTGTACAGGAGCTCTTTGAGTGGTGCCGCAGCAACAACCTGGCACTCAACGTCAGTAAAACTAAAGAGCTGATTGTGGGTAAGATGAGGGAAAACACACCAGTCCTCATAGATGGATCAGAAGTGAAGAGAGTGAGTAATTTCAAGTTCCTGGGTGTTAATATCTTTGAGGATTTAAACTGGTCCCAACATATCAATGCAGCTATAAGGCAGGCAAAACAGCAGCTGTATTTCATTAGGAGATTTGGCATGTCACCTGAAACAGCTGCAAATGTCGACAAACGTAGTGTAGAGAACATTCTGACTAGCGGTATCACCGTCTGGTATGGGAGGGCTACTGTGTAGAGAACATTCTGACTAGCGGTATCACCGTCTGGTATGGGAGGGCTACCGTGTAGAGAACATTCTGACTAGCGGTATCACCGTCTGGTATGGGAGGGCTACCGTGTAGAGAACATTCTGACTAGCGGTATCACCGTCTGGTATGGGAGGGCTACTGTGTAGAGAACATTCTGACTAGCGGTATCACCGTCTGGTATGGGAGGGCTACTGTGTAGAGAACATTCTGACTAGCGGTATCACCGTCTGGTATGGGAGGGCTACCGTGTAGAGAACATTCTGACTAGCGGTATCACCGTCTGGTATGGGAGGGCTACTGTGTAGAGAACATTCTGACTAGCGGTATCACCGTCTGGTATGGGAGGGCTACTGTGTAGAGAACATTCTGACTAGTGGTATCACCGTCTGGTATGGGAGGGCTACCGTGTAGAGAACATTCTGACTAGCGGTATCACCGTCTGGTATGGGAGGGCTGCTGTGTAGAGAACATTCTGACTAGTGGTATCACCGTCTGGTATGGGAGGGCTACTGTGTAGAGAACATTCTGACTAGCGGTATCACCGTCTGGTATGGGAGGGCTACTGTGTAGAGAACATTCTGACTAGCGGTATCACCGTCTGGTATGGGAGGGCTACCGTGTAGAGAACATTCTGACTAGCGGTATCACCGTCTGGTATGGGAGGGCTACCGTGTAGAGAACATTCTGACTAGCGGTATCACGGTCTGGTATGGGCTACCGTGTAGAGAACATTCTGACTAGCGGTATCACCGTCTGGTATGGGAGGGCTACCGTGTAGAGAACATTCTGACTAGCGGTATCACCGTCTGGTATGGGAGGGCTACTGTGTAGAGAACATTCTGACTAGCGGTATCACCGTCTGGTATGGGAGGGCTACTGTGTAGAGAACATTCTGACTAGCGGTATCACCGTCTGGTATGGGAGGGTTACTGTGTAGAGAACATTCTGACTAGCGGTATCACCGTCTGGTATGGGAGGGCTACTGTGTAGAGAACATTCTGACTAGCGGTATCACCGTCTGGTATGGGAGGGCTACCGTGTAGAGAACATTCTGACTAGCGGTATCACCGTCTGGTATGGGAGGGCTACCGTGTAGAGAACATTCTGACCAGCGGTATCACCGTCTGGTATGGGAGGGCTACCGTGTAGAGAACATTCTGACTAGCGGTATCACCGTCTGGTATGGGAGGGCTACTGTGTAGAGAACATTCTGACTAGCGGTATCACCGTCTGGTATGGGAGGGCTACCGTGTAGAGAACATTCTGACTAGCGGTATCACCGTCTGGTATGGGAGGGCTACTGTGTAGAGAACATTCTGACTAGCGGTATCACCGTCTGGTATGGGAGGGCTACTGTGTAGAGAACATTCTGACTAGCGGAATCACCGTCTGGTATGGGAGGGCTACCGTGTAGAGAACATTCTGACTAGCGGTATCACCGTCTGGTATGGGAGGGCTACCGTGTAGAGAACATTCTGACTAGCGGTATCACCGTCTGGTATGGGAGGGCTACCGTGTAGAGAACATTCTGACTAGCGGTATCACCGTCTGGTATGGGAGGGCTACTGTGTAGAGAACATTCTGACTAGCGGTATCACCGTCTGGTATGGGCTACCGTGTAGAGAACATTCTGACTAGCGGTATCACCGTCTGGTATGGGAGGGCTACCGTGTAGAGAACATTCTGACTAGCGGTATCACCGTCTGGTATGGGAGGGCTACCGTGTAGAGAACATTCTGACTAGCGGTATCACCGTCTGGTATGGGAGGGCTACTGTGTAGAGAACATTCTGACTAGCGGTATCACCGTCTGGTATGGGAGGGCTACTGTGTAGAGAACATTCTGACTAGCGGTATCACCGTCTGGTATGGGCTACTGTGTAGAGAACATTCTGACTAGCGGTATCACCGTCTGGTATGGGAGGGCTACTGTGTAGAGAACATTCTGACTAGCGGTATCACCGTCTGGTATGGGAGGGCTACTGTGTAGAGAACATTCTGACTAGCGGTATCACCGTCTGGTATGGGAGGGCTACTGTCTAGAGAACATTCTGACTAGCGGTATCACCGTCTGGTATGGGAGGGCTACCGTGTAGAGAACATTCTGACTAGCGGTATCACCGTCTGGTATGGGAGGGCTACTGTGTAGAGAACATTCTGACTAGCGGTATCACCGTCTGGTATGGGAGGGCTACTGTGTAGAGAACATTCTGACTAGCGGTATCACCGTCTGGTATGGGAGGGCTACTGTGTAGAGAACATTCTGACTAGCGGTATCACCGTCTGGTATGGGAGGGCTACTGTGTAGAGAACATTCTGACTAGCGGTATCACCGTCTGGTATGGGAGGGCTACTGTGTAGAGAACATTCTGACTAGCGGTATCACCGTCTGGTATGGGAGGGCTACCGTGTAGAGAACATTCTGACTAGCGGTATCACCGTCTGGTATGGGAGGGCTACCGTGTAGAGAACATTCTGACTAGCGGTATCACCGTCTGGTATGGGAGGGCTACCGTGTAGAGAACATTCTGACTAGCGGTATCACCGTCTGGTATGGGAGGGCTACTGTGTAGAGAACATTCTGACGAGCGGTATCACCATCTGGTATGGGAGGGCTACTGTGTAGAGAACATTCTGACTAGCGGTATCACCGTCTGGTATGGGCTACTGTGTAGAGAACATTCTGACTAGCGGTATCACCGTCTGGTATGGGAGGGCTACTGTGTAGAGAACATTCTGACTAGCGGTATCACCGTCTGGTATGGGAGGGCTACCGTGTAGAGAACATTCTGACTAGCGGTATCACCGTCTGGTATGGGAGGGCTACTGTGTAGAGAACATTCTGACTAGCGGTATCACCGTCTGGTATGGGAGGGCTACCGTGTAGAGAACATTCTGACTAGCGGTATCACCGTCTGGTATGGGCTACTGTGTAGAGAACATTCTGACTAGCGGTATCACCGTCTGGTATGGGCTACTGTGTAGAGAACATTCTGACTAGCGGTATCACCGTCTGGTATGGGAGGGCTACTGTGTAGAGAACATTCTGACTAGCGGTATCACCGTCTGGTATCGGAGGGCTACCGTGTAGAGAACATTCTGACTAGCGGTATCACCGTCTGGTATGGGCTACTGTGTAGAGAACATTCTGACTAGCGGTATCACCGTCTGGTATGGGAGGGCTACTGTGTAGAGAACATTCTGACTAGCGGTATCACCGTCTGGTATGGGAGGGCTACTGTGTAGAGAACATTCTGACTAGCGGTATCACCGTCTGGTATGGGAGGGCTACCGTGTAGAGAACATTCTGACTAGCGGTATCACCGTCTGGTATGGGAGGGCTACTGTGTAGAGAACATTCTGACTAGCGGTATCACCGTCTGGTATGGGAGGGCTACCGTGTAGAGAACATTCTGACTAGCGGTATCACCGTCTGGTATGGGAGGGCTACCGTGTAGAGAACATTCTGACTAGCGGTATCACCGTCTGGTATGGGAGGGCTACTGTGTAGAGAACATTCTGACTAGCGGTATCACCGTCTGGTATGGGAGGGCTACCGTGTAGAGAACATTCTGACTAGCGGTATCACCGTCTGGTATGGGAGGGCTACTGTGTAGAGAACATTCTGACTAGTGGTATCACCGTCTGGTATGGGAGGGCTACCGTGTAGAGAACATTCTGACTAGCGGTATCACCGTCTGGTATGGGAGGGCTACCGTGTAGAGAACATTCTGACTAGCGGTATCACCGTCTGGTATGGGAGGGCTACCGTGTAGAGAACATTCTGACTAGCGGTATCACCGTCTGGTATGGGAGGGCTACTGTCTAGAGAACATTCTGACTAGCGGTATCACCGTCTGGTATGGGAGGGCTACTGTGTAGAGAACATTCTGACTAGCGGTATCACCGTCTGGTATGGGCTACCGTGTAGAGAACATTCTGACTAGCGGTATCACCGTCTGGTATGGGAGGGCTACTGTGTAGAGAACATTCTGACTAGCGGTATCACCGTCTGGTATGGGAGGGCTACGGTGTAGAGAACATTCTGACTAGCGGTATCACCGTCTGGTATGGGAGGGCTACTGTGTAGAGAACATTCTGACTAGCGGTATCACCGTCTGGTATGAGAGGGCTACTGTGTAGAGAACATTCTGACTAGCGGTATCACCGTCTGGTATGGGCTACCGTGTAGAGAACATTCTGACTAGCGGTATCACCATCTGGTATGGGAGGGCTACTGTGTAGAGAACATTCTGACTAGCGGTATCACCGTCTGGTATGGGAGGGCTACCGTGTAGAGAACATTCTGACTAGCGGTATCACCGTCTGGTATGGGAGGGCTACAGTGTAGAGAACATTCTGACTAGCGGTATCACCGTCTGGTATGGGAGGGCTACTGTGTAGAGAACATTCTGACTAGCGGTATCACCGTCTGGTATGGGAGGGCTACTGTGTAGAGAACATTCTGACTAGCGGTATCACCGTCTGGTATGGGAGGGCTACTGTGTAGAGAACATTCTGACTAGCGGTATCACCGTCTGGTATGGGAGAGCTACCGTGTAGAGAACATTCTGACTAGCGGTATCACCGTCTGGTATGGGAGGGCTACTGTGTAGAGAACATTCTGACTAGCGGTATCACCGTCTGGTATGGGAGGGCTACTGTGTAGAGAACATTCTGACTAGCGGTATCACCGTCTGGTATGGGAGGGCTACTGTGTAGAGAACATTCTGACTAGCGGTATCACCGTCTCGTATGGGAGGGCTACTGTGTAGAGAACATTCTGACTAGCGGTATCACCGTCTGGTATGGGCTACTGTGTAGAGAACATTCTGACTAGCGGTATCACCGTCTGGTATGGGAGGGCTACTGTGTAGAGAACATTCTGACTAGCGGTATCACCGTCTGGTATGGGAGGGCTACTGTGTAGAGAACATTCTGACTAGCGGTATCACCGTCTGGTATGGGAGGGCTACTGTGTAGAGAACATTCTGACTAGCGGTATCACCGTCTGGTATGGGCTACCGTGTAGAGAACATTCTGACTAGCGGTATCACCGTCTGGTATGGGAGGGCTACCGTGTAGAGAACATTCTGACTAGCGTTATCACCGTCTGGTATGGGAGGGCTACTGTGTAGAGAACATTCTGACTAGCGGTATCACCGTCTGGTATGGGAGGGCTACTGTGTAGAGAACATTCTGACTAGCGGTATCACCGTCTGGTATGGGAGGGCTACCGTGTAGAGAACATTCTGACTAGCGGTATCACCGTCTGGTATGGAGGGCTACCGTGTAGAGAACATTCTGACTAGCGGTATCACCGTCTGGTATGGGAGGGCTACTGTGTACAGAACATTCTGACTAGCGGTATCACCGTCTGGTATGGGAGGGCTACCGTGTAGAGAACATTCTGACTAGCGGTATCACCGTCTGGTATGGGAGGGCTACCGTGTAGAGAACATTCTGACTAGCGGTATCACCGTCTGGTATGGGAGGGCTACTGTGTAGAGAACATTCTGACTAGCGGTATCACCGTCTGGTATGGGAGGGCTACTGTGTAGAGAAAATTCTGACTAGCGGTATCACCGTCTGGTATGGGAGGGCTACTGTGTAGAGAACATTCTGACTAGCGGTATCACCGTCTGGTATGGGCTACTGTGTAGAGAACATTCTGACTAGCGGTATCACCGTCTGGTATGGGAGGGCTACTGCGTAGAGAACATTCTGACTAGCGGTATCACCGTCTGGTATGGGAGGGCTACCGTGTAGAGAACATTCTGACTAGCGGTATCACCGTCTGGTATGGGAGGGCTACCGTGTAGAGAACATTCTGACTAGCGGTATCACCGTCTGGTATGGGAGGGCTACTGTGTAGAGAACATTCTGACTAGCGGTATCACCGTCTGGTATTGGAGGGCTACTGTGTAGAGAAAATTCTGACTAGCGGTATCACCGTCTGGTATGGGAGGGCTACTGTGTAGAGAACATTCTGACTAGCGGTATCACCGTCTGGTATGGGCTACTGTGTAGAGAACATTCTGACTAGCGGTATCACCGTCTGGTATGGGAGGGCTACCGTGTAGAGAACATTCTGACTAGCGGTATCACCGTCTGGTATGGGAGGGCTACCGTGTAGAGAACATTCTGACTAGCGGTATCACCGTCTGGTATGGGAGGGCTACCGTGTAGAGAACATTCTGACTAGCGGTATCACCGTCTAGTATGGGAGGGCTACTGTGTAGAGAACATTCTGACTAGCGGTATCACCGTCTGGTATGGGAGGGCTACCGTGTAGAGAACATTCTGACTAGCGGTATCACCGTCTGGTATGGGAGGGCTACTGTGTAGAGAACATTCTGACTAGCGGTATCACCGTCTGGTATGGGAGGGCTACTGTGTAGAGAACATTCTGACTAGCGGTATCACCGTCTGGTATGGGAGGGCTACCGTGTAGAGAACATTCTGACTAGCGGTATCACCGTCTGGTATGGGAGGGCTACTGTGTAGAGAACATTCTGACTAGCGGTATCACCGTCTGGTATGGGAGGGCTACTGTGTAGAGAACATTCTGACTAGCGGTATCACCGTATGGTATGGGAGGGCGACTGTGTAGAGAACATTCTGACTAGCGGTATCACCGTCTGGTATGGGAGGGCTACCGTGTAGAGAACATTTTGACTAGCGGTATCACCGTCTGGTATGGGAGGGCTACTGTGTAGAGAACATTCTGACTAGCGGTATCACCGTCTGGTATGGGAGGGCTACTGTGTAGAGAACATTCTGACTAGCGGTATCACCGTCTGGTATGGGAGGGCTACCGTGTAGAGAACATTCTGACTAGCGGTATCACCGTCTGGTATGGGAGGGCTACTGTGTAGAGAACATTCTGACTAGCGGTATCACCATCTGGTATGGGAGGGCTACTGTGTAGAGAACATTCTGACTAGCGGTATCACCGTCTGGTATGGGAGGGCTACTGTGTAGAGAACATTCTGACTAGCGGTATCACCGTCTGGTATGGGCTACTGTGTAGAGAACATTCTGACTAGCGGTATCACCGTCTGGTATGGGAGGGCTACCGTGTAGAGAACATTCTGACTAGCGGTATCACCATCTGGTATGGGAGGGCTACCGTGTAGAGAACATTCTGACTAGCGGTATCACCGTCTGGTATGGGAGGGCTACCGTGTAGAGAACATTCTGACTAGCGGTATCACCGTCTGGTATGGGAGGGCTACCGTGTAGAGAACATTCTGACTAGCGGTATCACCGTCTGGTATGGGAGGGCTACCGTGTAGAGAATATTCTGACTAGCGGTATCACCGTCTGGTATGGGAGGGCTACTGTGTAGAGAACATTCTGACTAGCGGTATCACCGTCTGGTATGGGCTACTGTGTAGAGAACATTCTGACTAGCGGTATCACCGTCTGGTATGGGAGGGCTACTGTGTAGAGAACATTCTGACTAGCGGTATCACCGTCTGGTATGGGAGGGCTACCGTGTAGAGAACATTCTGACTAGCGGTATCACCGTCTGGTATGGGAGGGCTACTGTGTAGAGAACATTCTGACTAGCGGTATCACCGTCTGGTATGGGAGGGCTACAGTGTAGAGAACATTCTGACTAGCGGTATCACCGTCTGGTATGGGAGGGCTACCGTGTAGAGAACATTCTGACTAGCGGTATCACCGTCTGGTATGGGAGGGCTACTGTGTAGAGAACATTCTGACTAGCGGTATCACCGTCTGGTATGGGAGGGCTACCGTGTAGAGAACATTCTGACTAGCGGTATCACCGTCTGGTATGGGAGGGCTACTGTGTAGAGAACATTCTGACTAGTGGTATCACCGTCTGGTATGGGAGGGCTACCGTGTAGAGAACATTCTGACTAGCGGTATCACCGTCTGGTATGGGAGGGCTACCGTGTAGAGAACATTCTGACTAGCGGTATCACCGTCTGGTATGGGCTACTGTCTAGAGAACATTCTGACTAGCGGTATCACCGTCTGGTATGGGAGGGCTACTGTGTAGAGAACATTCTGACTAGCGGTATCACCGTCTGGTATGGGCTACCGTGTAGAGAACATTCTGACTAGCGGTATCACCGTCTGGTATGGGAGGGCTACTGTGTAGAGAACATTCTGACTAGCGGTATCACCGTCTGGTATGGGAGGGCTACTGTGTAGAGAACATTCTGACTAGCGGTATCACCGTCTGGTATGGGCTACCGTGTAGAGAACATTCTGACTAGCGGTATCACCGTCTGGTATGGGCTACCGTGTAGAGAACATTCTGACTAGCGGTATCACCGTCTGGTATGGGAGGGCTACTGTGTAGAGAACATTCTGACTAGCGGTATCACCGTCTGGTATGGGAGGGCTACTGTGTAGAGAACATTCTGACTAGCGGTATCACCGTCTGGTATGGGCTACCGTGTAGAGAACATTCTGACTAGCGGTATCACCGTCTGGTATGGGAGGGCTACTGTGTAGAGAACATTCTGACTAGCGGTATCACCGTCTGGTATGGGCTACCGTGTAGAGAACATTCTGACTAGCGGTATCACCGTCTGGTATGGGAGGGCTACGGTGTAGAGAACATTCTGACTAGCGGTATCACCGTCTGGTATGGGAGGGCTACTGTGTAGAGAACATTCTGACTAGCGGTATCACCGTCTGGTATGAGAGGGCTACTGTGTAGAGAACATTCTGACTAGCGGTATCACCGTCTGGTATGGGCTACCGTGTAGAGAACATTCTGACTAGCGGTATCACCATCTGGTATGGGAGGGCTACTGTCTAGAGAACATTCTGACTAGCGGTATCACCGTCTGGTATGGGAGGGCTACTGTGTAGAGATCATTCTGACTAGCGGTATCACCGTCTGGTATGGGAGGGCTACTGTGTAGAGAACATTCTGACTAGCGGTATCACCGTCTGGTATGGGGCTACTGTGTAGAGAACATTCTGACTAGCGGTATCACCGTCTGGTATGGGAGGGCTACCGTGTAGAGAACATTCTGACTAGCGGTATCACCGTCTGGTATGGGAGGGCTACTGTGTAGAGAACATTCTGACTAGCGGTATCACCGTCTGGTATGGGAGGGCTACTGTGTAGAGAACATTCTGACTAGCGGTATCACCGTCTGGTATGGGAGGGCTACTGTGTAGAGAACATTCTGACTAGCGGTATCACCGTCTGGTATGGGAGGGCTACTGTGTAGAGAACATTCTGACTAGCGGTATCACCGTCTGGTATGGGAGGGCTACTGTGTAGAGAACATTCTGACTAGCGGTATCACCGTCTGGTATGGGAGGGCTACTGTGTAGAGAACATTCTGACTAGCGGTATCACCGTCTGGTATGGGCTACCGTGTAGAGAACATTCTGACTAGCGGTATCACCGTCTGGTATGGGAGGGCTACTGTGTAGAGAACATTCTGACTAGCGGTATCACCGTCTGGTATGGGCTACCGTGTAGAGAACATTCTGACTAGCGTTATCACCGTCTGGTATGGGAGGGCTACTGTGTAGAGAACATTCTGACTAGCGGTATCACCGTCTGGTATGGGAGGGCTACTGTGTAGAGAACATTCTGACTAGCGGTATCACCGTCTGGTATGGGAGGGCTACTGTGTAGAGAACATTCTGACTAGCGGTATCACCGTCTGGTATGGGCTACCGTGTAGAGAACATTCTGACTAGCGGTATCACCGTCTGGTATGGGAGGGCTACTGTGTAGAGAACATTCTGACTAGCGGTATCACCGTCTGGTATGGGAGGGCTACCGTGTAGAGAACATTCTGACTAGCGGTATCACCGTCTGGTATGGGAGGGCTACTGTGTAGAGAACATTCTGACTAGCGGTATCACCGTCTGGTATGGGAGGGCTACCGTGTAGAGAACATTCTGACTAGCGGTATCACCGTCTGGTATGGGAGGGCTACCGTGTAGAGAACATTCTGACTAGCGGTATCACCGTCTGGTATGGGAGGGCTACTGTGTACAGAACATTCTGACTAGCGGTATCACCGTCTGGTATGGGAGGGCTACCGTGTAGAGAACATTCTGACTAGCGGTATCACCGTCTGGTATGGGAGGGCTACCGTGTAGAGAACATTCTGACTAGCGTTATCACCGTCTGGTATGGGAGGGCTACCGTGTAGAGAACATTCTGACTAGCGGTATCACCGTCTGGTATGGGAGGGCTACTGTGTAGAGAACATTCTGACTAGCGGTATCACCGTCTGGTATGGGAGGGCTACTGTGTAGAGAACATTCTGACTAGCGGTATCACCGTCTGGTATGGGAGGGCTACTGTGTAGAGAACATTCTGACTAGCGGTATCACCGTCTGGTATGGGAGGGCTACGTGTAGAGAACATTCTGACTAGCGGTATCACCGTCTGGTATGGGAGGGCTACTGTGTAGAGAACATTCTGACTAGCGGTATCACCGTCTGGTATGGGAGGGCTACCGTGTAGAGAACATTCTGACTAGCGGTATCACCGTCTGGTATGGGAGGGCTACTGTGTAGAGAACATTCTGACTAGCGGTATCACCGTCTGGTATGGGAGGGCTACTGTGTAGAGAACATTCTGACTAGCGGTATCACCGTCTGGTATGGGAGGGCTACGTGTAGAGAACATTCTGACTAGCGGTATCACCGTCTGGTATGGGAGGGCTACCGTGTAGAGAACATTCTGACTAGCGGTATCACCGTCTGGTATGGGAGGGCTACTGTGTAGAGAACATTCTGACTAGCGGTATCACCGTCTGGTATTGGAGGGCTACGTGTAGAGAACATTCTGACTAGCGGTATCACCGTCTGGTATGGGAGGGCTACTGTGTAGAGAACATTCTGACTAGCGGTATCACCGTCTGGTATGGGGCTACTGTGTAGAGAACATTCTGACTAGCGGTATCACCGTCTGGTATGGGAGGGCTACTGTGTAGAGAACATTCTGACTAGCGGTATCACCGTCTGGTATGGGAGGGCTACCGTGTAGAGAACATTCTGACTAGCGGTATCACCGTCTGGTATGGGAGGGCTACTGTGTAGAGAACATTCTGACTAGCGGTATCACCGTCTGGTATGGGAGGGCTACTGTGTAGAGAACATTCTGACTAGCGGTATCACCGTCTGGTATGGGCTACTGTGTAGAGAACATTCTGACTAGCGGTATCACCGTCTGGTATGGGAGGGCTACCGTGTAGAGAACATTCTGACTAGCGGTATCACCGTCTGGTATGGGAGGGCTACTGTGTAGAGAACATTCTGACTAGCGGTATCACCGTCTGGTATGGGAGGGCTACTGTGTAGAGAACATTCTGACTAGCGGTATCACCGTCTGGTATGGGCTACTGTGTAGAGAACATTCTGACTAGCGGTATCACCGTCTGGTATGGGAGGGCTACCGTGTAGAGAACATTCTGACTAGCGGTATCACCGTCTGGTATGGGAGGGCTACTGTGTAGAGAACATTCTGACTAGCGGTATCACCGTCTGGTATGGGAGGGCTACTGTGTAGAGAACATTCTGACTAGCGGTATCACCGTCTGGTATGGGAGGGCTACCGTGTAGAGAACATTCTGACTAGCGGTATCACCGTCTGGTATGGAGGGCTACTGTGTAGAGAACATTCTGACTAGCGGTATCACCGTCTGGTATGGGAGGGCTACTGTGTAGAGAACATTCTGACTAGCGGTATCACCGTCTGGTATGGGAGGGCTACCGTGTAGAGAACATTCTGACTAGCGGTATCACCGTCTGGTATGGGGGCTACTGTGTAGAGAACATTCTGACTAGCGGTATCACCGTCTGGTATGGGAGGGCTACCGTGTAGAGAACATTCTGACTAGCGGTATCACCGTCTGGTATGGGAGGGCTACTGTGTAGAGAACATTCTGACTAGCGGTATCACCGTCTGGTATGGGAGGGCTACCGTGTAGAGAACATTCTGACTAGCGGTATCACCGTCTGGTATGGGAGGGCTACCGTGTAGAGAACATTCTGACTAGCGGTATCACCGTCTGGTATGGGAGGGCTACTGTGTAGAGAACATTCTGACTAGCGGTATCACCGTCTGGTATGGGAGGGCTACCGTGTAGAGAACATTCTGACTAGCGGTATCACCGTCTGGTATGGGAGGGCTACTGTGTAGAGAACATTCTGACTAGCGGTATCACCGTCTGGTATGGGAGGGCTACTGTGTAGAGAACATTCTGACTAGCGGTATCACCGTCTGGTATGGGAGGGCTACCGTGTAGAGAACATTCTGACTAGCGGTATCACCGTCTGGTATGGGGGCTACTGTGTAGAGAACATTCTGACTAGCGGTATCACCGTCTGGTATGGGAGGGCTACCTGTGTAGAGAACATTCTGACTAGCGGTATCACCGTCTGGTATGGGAGGGCTACTGTGTAGAGAACATTCTGACTAGCGGTATCACCGTCTGGTATGGGAGGGCTACTGTGTAGAGAACATTCTGACTAGCGGTATCACCGTCTGGTATGGGAGGGCTACCGTGTAGAGAACATTCTGACTAGCGGTATCACCGTCTGGTATGGGAGGGCTACTGTGTAGAGAACATTCTGACTAGCGGTATCACCGTCTGGTATGGGAGGGCTACTGTGTAGAGAACATTCTGACTAGCGGTATCACCGTCTGGTATGGGAGGGCTACTGTGTAGAGAACATTCTGACTAGCGGTATCACCGTCTGGTATGGAGGGCTACTGTGTAGAGAACATTCTGACTAGCGGTATCACCGTCTGGTATGGGAGGGCTACTGTGTAGAGAACATTCTGACTAGCGGTATCACCGTCTGGTATGGGGCTACCGTGTAGAGAACATTCTGACTAGCGGTATCACCGTCTGGTATGGGAGGGCTACTGTGTAGAGAACATTCTGACTAGCGGTATCACCGTCTGGTATGGGAGGGCTACTGTGTAGAGAACATTCTGACTAGCGGTATCACCGTCTGGTATGGGAGGGCTACCGTGTAGAGAACATTCTGACTAGCGGTATCACCGTCTGGTATGGGAGGGCTACGTGTAGAGAACATTCTGACTAGCGGTATCACCGTCTGGTATGGGAGGGCTACCGTGTAGAGAACATTCTGACTAGCGGTATCACCGTCTGGTATGGGAGGGCTACTGTGTAGAGAACATTCTGACTAGCGGTATCACCGTCTGGTATGGGAGGGCTACCTGTGTAGAGAACATTCTGACTAGCGGTATCACCGTCTGGTATGGGAGGGCTACCGTGTAGAGAACATTCTGACTAGCGGTATCACCGTCTGGTATGGGAGGGCTACTGTGTAGAGAACATTCTGACTAGCGGTATCACCGTCTGGTATGGGAGGGCTACTGTGTAGAGAACATTCTGACTAGCGGTATCACCGTCTGGTATGGGAGGGCTACCGTGTAGAGAACATTCTGACTAGCGGTATCACCGTCTGGTATGGGAGGGCTACCGTGTAGAGAACATTCTGACTAGCGGTATCACCGTCTGGTATGGGAGGGCTACCGTGTAGAGAACATTCTGACTAGCGGTATCACCGTCTGGTATGGGAGGGCTACCGTGTAGAGAACATTCTGACCTAGCGGTATCACCATCTGGTATGGGAGGGCTACTGTGTAGAGAACATTCTGACTAGCGGTATCACCGTCTGGTA